>NC_134266.1:174546775-179406775 GCF_031893055.1 Leptodactylus fuscus | reverse complement strand
TGTCTGATGTCAATGACATTGAAGGACCCAACACATGTCACATTTTATACATTTCCTACATGGCCTCCTGCTCAGCCTTTCTCTCTTTTCTTACACTTAACATATCACAATATATACATATATTGTATATATTGTATATTGTATCTCTCTTTTCTTACACTTAACATCTATATCACAATAGTTCTTCACAAAGTAATAAGTATATGCTTATTGGGAAGTAAAGTCTATTATGTGTTTGTAAAGTATGGGAATCCCTTGAACATTGTTCTCACATAATAGATTTCTAAGGTTTGTAAAGAATACAATTTCTGCTTCCTTCAATATGGTAATTTGCAAAAGTATAAGAAAGCCCCTAAAATGTAGTCTACATAGTACCCCATAATATCCAATATAGTCTACATAGTACCCCATAATAACCATGTGTTTCAGAATGGTGTCAGTGCCTAGCCCATATGATCTGATATTCCCTTTTCCTAGTGACACAAGTATAATGAGTTCACATAAAGCAATGCTATAGCATACTGTACCAGGCCTCTCAGGCCTCCTCTCCATCCCACAAACCTAAGTATGTTCATTAGGCTGCCATGTAATGGTCTAGTGATTAAAGGACAATTATTGAAAGCAGTAAAAATGTTTTTTTACTGCTTGAAAACTAGTTAAACAGAAGGGAGCAGTGGTTGGTTCACAGAGGGGGTGATAGTCAGACATTTACTGCTAAGGACACATACTTATCAGTTCAATAGGAATGAACTTGGTAGCTTACCCTCATTATCAGCGGCCATGTAGTGTGTTCTGAAGAGGTGCTTTTATATTGCAGTGATTATAGTGGGGATTAGACGCCACTTGATTTGGAACTGTCTACCTTAATAGTATACAATTAGTGCTGCTTTTATAGAGCCACCTAAAGCCACTTGTATAGACTGTAAAACCCCCCTTCATATACTCTACGCCAGTATGTTAAACAAAGCCTTAAAATAAAATGGCAATAAAACACACACAGATCTAACCCATTGTGAATGTAGTGCAAAAGAGCAAGGTGAAGTTTAACACAGGGGGGAGATTTACTAAGACAGGGCTAGAGCTAGGGGGTATACCAATTTAATTGGCCTGTTTGGGAATGTGGTGTAAGCTACTGAACAATGCCAGGTTGTACATGCTGTTGATCACTGTCAATGTTCTCTAAAGCAAACAAATTAAAAAACAACCCCATTTTGCAGAAATGCAGCCGGAAAAAAAAATCACTGCATTATACACTATCAGTAAAGGGAGTGAGATTTCATTAATCTTATCCACACACTGCAGAAACAATTAAAAGCACAACATGTCTATTTTAGCTGCAGAATCACCAACGGTTTCCCTGTATATGGAATGGGGAAAGGTAAAACGCAGAGAGAAACTCAATGAAAAATGCTGTGAAAAATGCAATGTGTTTTCTCTTTGTTTTTTTTTAGTTGCATTTTTTTTTTAGGAGCCATAGCCTTATAAAGGGTTCTTCCCACAAACAAAACTATAATTAAAATTGTAGACAAATAAAAGTTAAACATTTTTTTAAAAATAGAGAAAAATTTTGCTGAGTTTTCATCTGTGGTAGAAAAGCAGTGGGAAAAAATGCAGCATTTTACAGGCCCTAAAAAGTAGATGGGATTCTAACTAATCCTATCCACTCATTGTGGGAAAATACACACAGAGGACATGCTGTGATTTGCAAAAACATCACGGTTCTAGAGTTCACATCATAGAGTTCTATCGGGAGGATTTTTTTGGAGGCTGATTTAGAGGCAGATTCAGCATCAAAATCGTCACCAAAAAACTCACCCTAAGGGTCCATTCAGACGGAAGAAAATGGTGAGGAATTTGGTGTCTAGCAGAAAAAGGAACCCATTGAAGTCAATGGGAGGCTTTTTTGTCAGCGCTGAAATTCTACACCAAATTCCTCACTATTTTCCTCTGTCTGAATGGACCCTTAGGGTAAGTAAATGCCAGGTCGCCGCAACTAAAAGCCGGTGCACTGCTCTGTCATCCAGCCACGCGCTCCGGATTAGGCCCAATGAATGGGTTTAATCCGGAAGAGGATGGGAAAAGGGAGTTTCTTCAGGCCGAATCACGAGGCGACTCGGCCTGAAGAATGAGCACCTCGCTTCTTTTTTTCTGGGAGCCGGAAGAAGTGGCTCCCGGAAAAATCTCCTGAACGGCTCCCATTGATTTCAGTGGGAGCCGTCTTTTTGGTCAGGGTTTTGAGGCGATTATGGCCTCAAAACGCTGACCAAAAAACTACGTGTGAACTTACCCTTATTCTTAAAGATTTTTTTTTAATCATCTCAGTGATGACAGCCTGCTGGCATGATCGGTTATGATCGCAAATGGATATGACCATGAATGGAGGACCTTTAATATCTAGCCATGATTTCCTTATTGTACCTAGGCTTTCTTCTGCACATAGTGTTCCTGATCAATAACAATAATCATTAGAGATGAGCGAACACTAAAATGTTCGAGGTTCGAAATTCGATTCGAACAGCCGCTCAATGTTCGTGTGTTCGAACGGGTTTCGAACCCCATTATAGTCTATGGGGAACAGATACTCGTTAAGGGGGAAACCCAAATCCGTGTCTGGAGGGTCACCAAGTCCACTATGACACCCCAGGAAATGATGCCAACACCTCTGGAATGACACTGGGACAGCAGGGGAAGCATGTCTGGGGGCATCTAACACACCAAAGACCCTCTATTACCCCAACATCACAGCCTAACAACTACACACTTTACACACTCAATACCACCTCTCTGACAGTAGGAAAACACCTTGAAACATGTGTATTTGGCACTTGCAGTGAGGAGAGCTTGTCACCAGCAGTGAATTTGGCCCTTGTAGTAAGTTGAGGTTGGCACCAACATTTGTTTTGAAAATCAGGGTGGATTGAGCCTCTAACCAGCAGAGTTTGGGCAAATTCATGGTGGAGGGAGCCTCTAAACACCCCAGTTTGGGCAAATTCATGGTGGAGGGAGCCTCTAAAAACCCCAGTTTGGACCAATTCATGGTGGAGGGAGCCTCTAACCAGCCCAGTTTGGGCAAATTCATGGTGGAGGGAGCCTCTAAAAAACCCAGTTTGGACCAATTCATGGTGGAGGGAGCCTCTAACCAGCCCAGTTTGGGCAAATTCATGGTGGAGGGAGCCTCTAACCAGCCCAGTTTGGACCAATTAATGGTGGAGGGAGCCTCTAACCAGCCCAGTTTGGACCAATTAATGGTGGAGGGAGCCTCTAACCAGCCCAGTTTGGACCAATTCATGGTGGAGGGAGCCTCTAAACAGCCCAGTTTGGGCAAATTCATGGTGGAGGGAGCCTCTAAAAAACCCAGTTTGGACCAATTCATGGTGGAGGGAGCCTCTAACCAGCCCAGTTTGGACCAATTAATGGTGGAGGGAGCCTCTAACCAGCCCAGTTTGGACCAATTCATGGTGGAGGGAGCCTCTAAACAGCCAAGTTTTGGGAAATTCATGGTGGAGGGAGCCTCTAACCAGCCCAGTTTGGACCAATTCATGGTGGAGGGAGCCTCTAAACAGCCAAGTTTTGGGAAATTCATGGTGGAGGGAGCCTCTAACCAGCCCAGTTTGGACCAATTCATGGTGGAGGGAGCCTCTAAAAAACCCAGTTTGGACCAATTCATGGTGGAGGGAGCCTCTAAACAGCCCAGTTTGGGCAAATTCATGGTGGAGGGAGCCTCTAACCAGCCCAGTTTGGACCAATTAATGGTGGAGGGAGCCTCTAAACAGCCCAGTTTGGGCAAATTCATGGTGGAGGGAGCCTCTAACCAGCCCAGTTTGGACCAATTCATGGTGGAGGGAGCCTCTAACCAGCCCAGTTTGGACCAATTAATGGTGGAGGGAGCCTCTAACCAGCCCAGTTTGGACCAATTCATGGTGGAGGGAGCCTCTAAACAGCCCAGTTTGGGCAAATTCATGGTGGAGGGAGCCTCTAAAAAACCCAGTTTGGACCAATTCATGGTGGAGGGAGCCTCTAACCAGCCCAGTTTGGACCAATTAATGGTGGAGGGAGCCTCTAACCAGCCCAGTTTGGACCAATTCATGGTGGAGGGAGCCTCTAACCAGCCCAGTTTGGACCAATTCATGGTGGAGGGAGCCTCTAAACAGCCCAGTTTGGGCAAATTCATGGTGGAGGGAGCCTCTAAAAAACCCAGTTTGGACCAATTCATGGTGGAGGGAGCCTCTAACCAGCCCAGTTTGGACCAATTAATGGTGGAGGGAGCCTCTAACCAGCCCAGTTTGGACCAATTCATGGTGGAGGGAGCCTCTAAACAGCCAAGTTTTGGGAAATTCATGGTGGAGGGAGCCTCTAACCAGCCCAGTTTGGACCAATTCATGGTGGAGGGAGCCTCTAAACAGCCAAGTTTTGGGAAATTCATGGTGGAGGGAGCCTCTAACCAGCCCAGTTTGGACCAATTCATGGTGGAGGGAGCCTCTAAAAAACCCAGTTTGGACCAATTCATGGTGGAGGGAGCCTCTAAAAAACCCAGTTTGGACCAATTCATGGTGGAGGGAGCCTCTAAACAGCCCAGTTTGGGCAAATTCATGGTGGAGGAAGCCTCTAACCAGCCCAGTTTGGACCAATTAATGGTGGAGGGAGCCTCTAAACAGCCCAGTTTGGGCAAATTCATGGTGGAGGGAGCCTCTAAAAAACCCAGTTTGGACCAATTCATGGTGGAGGGAGCCTCTAACCAGCCCAGTTTGGACCAATTAATGGTGGAGGGAGCCTCTAACCAGCCCAGTTTGGACCAATTCATGGTGGAGGGAGCCTCTAAACAGCCAAGTTTTGGGAAATTCATGGTGGAGGGAGCCTCTAACCAGCCCAGTTTGGACCAATTCATGGTGGAGGGAGCCTCTAAACAGCCAAGTTTTGGGAAATTCATGGTGGAGGGAGCCTCTAACCAGCCCAGTTTGGACCAATTCATGGTGGAGGGAGCCTCTAAAAAACCCAGTTTGGACCAATTCATGGTGGAGGGAGCCTCTAAACAGCCCAGTTTGGGCAAATTCATGGTGGAGGGAGCCTCTAACCAGCCCAGTTTGGACCAATTAATGGTGGAGGGAGCCTCTAAACAGCCCAGTTTGGGCAAATTCATGGTGGAGGGAGCCTCTAACCAGCCCAGTTTGGACCAATTCATGGTGGAGGGAGCCTCTAACCAGCCCAGTTTGGACCAATTCATGGTGGAGGGAGCCTCTAACCAGCCCAGTTTGGACCAATTCATGGTGGAGGGAGCCTCTAAACAGCCCAGTTTGGGCAAATTCATGGTGGAGGGAGCCTCTAAAAAACCCAGTTTGGACCAATTCATGGTGGAGGGAGCCTCTAACCAGCCCAGTTTGGACCAATTAATGGTGGAGGGAGCCTCTAACCAGCCCAGTTTGGACCAATTAATGGTGGAGGGAGCCTCTAACCAGCCCAGTTTGGACCAATTCATGGTGGAGGGAGCCTCTAAACAGCCCAGTTTGGGCAAATTCATGGTGGAGGGAGCCTCTAAAAAACCCAGTTTGGACCAATTCATGGTGGAGGGAGCCTCTAACCAGCCCAGTTTGGACCAATTAATGGTGGAGGGAGCCTCTAACCAGCCCAGTTTGGACCAATTCATGGTGGAGGGAGCCTCTAAACAGCCAAGTTTTGGGAAATTCATGGTGGAGGGAGCCTCTAACCAGCCCAGTTTGGACCAATTCATGGTGGAGGGAGCCTCTAAACAGCCAAGTTTTGGGAAATTCATGGTGGAGGGAGCCTCTAACCAGCCCAGTTTGGACCAATTCATGGTGGAGGGAGCCTCTAAAAAACCCAGTTTGGACCAATTCATGGTGGAGGGAGCCTCTAAAAAACCCAGTTTGGACCAATTCATGGTGGAGGGAGCCTCTAAACAGCCCAGTTTGGGCAAATTCATGGTGGAGGAAGCCTCTAACCAGCCCAGTTTGGACCAATTAATGGTGGAGGGAGCCTCTAAACAGCCCAGTTTGGGCAAATTCATGGTGGAGGGAGCCTCTAAAAAACCCAGTTTGGACCAATTCATGGTGGAGGGAGCCTCTAACCAGCCCAGTTTGGACCAATTAATGGTGGAGGGAGCCTCTAACCAGCCCAGTTTGGACCAATTCATGGTGGAGGGAGCCTCTAACCAGCCCAGTTTGGGCAAATTCATGGTGGAGGGAGCCTCTAAAAAACCCAGTTTGGACCAATTCATGGTGGAGGGAGCCTCTAAACAGCCCAGTTTGGGCAAATTCATGGTGGAGGGAGCCTCTAACCAGCCCAGTTTGGACCAATTAATGGTGGAGGGAGCCTCTAAACAGCCCAGTTTGGACCAATTAATGGTGGAGGGAGCCTCTAACCAGCCCAGTTTGGACCAATTAATGGTGGAGGGAGCCTCTAACCAGCCCAGTTTGGACCAATTAATGGTGGAGGGAGCCTCTAACCACCCCAGTTTGGACCAATTAATGGTGGAGGGAGCCTCTAACCAGCCCAGTTTGGACCAATTCATGGTGGAGGGAGCCTCTAAAAAACCCAGTTTGGACCAATTCATGGTGGAGGGAGCCTCTAAACAGCCCAGTTTGGGCAAATTCATGGTGGAGGGAGCCTCTAAACAGCCCAGTTTGGGCAAATTCATGGTGGAGGGAGCCTCTAACCAGCCCAGTTTGGACCAATTAATGGTGGAGGGAGCCTCTAACCAGCCCAGTTTGGACCAATTCATGGTGGAGGGAGCCTCTAAAAAACCCAGCTTGGACCAATTCATGGTGGAGGGAGCCTCTAACCAGCCCAGTTTGGGCAAATTCATGGTGGAGGGAGCTTCTAACCAGCCCAGTTTGGACCAATTAATGGTGGAGGGAGCCTCTAACCAGCCCAGTTTGGACCAATTAATGGTGGAGGGAGCCTCTAACCAGCCCAGTTTGGACCAATTCATGGTGGAGGGAGCCTCTAAACAGCCCAGTTTGGGCAAATTCATGGTGGAGGGAGCCTCTAAAAAACCCAGTTTGGACCAATTCATGGTGGAGGGAGCCTCTAACCAGCCCAGTTTGGACCAATTAATGGTGGAGGGAGCCTCTAACCAGCCCAGTTTGGACCAATTCATGGTGGAGGGAGCCTCTAAACAGCCAAGTTTTGGGAAATTCATGGTGGAGGGAGCCTCTAACCAGCCCAGTTTGGACCAATTCATGGTGGAGGGAGCCTCTAAACAGCCAAGTTTTGGGAAATTCATGGTGGAGGGAGCCTCTAACCAGCCCAGTTTGGACCAATTCATGGTGGAGGGAGCCTCTAAAAAACCCAGTTTGGACCAATTCATGGTGGAGGGAGCCTCTAAACAGCCCAGTTTGGGCAAATTCATGGTGGAGGGAGCCTCTAACCAGCCCAGTTTGGACCAATTAATGGTGGAGGGAGCCTCTAAACAGCCCAGTTTGGGCAAATTCATGGTGGAGGGAGCCTCTAACCAACCCAGTTTGGACCAATTCATGGTGGAGGGAGCCTCTAACCAGCCCAGTTTGGACCAATTAATGGTGGAGGGAGCCTCTAACCAGCCCAGTTTGGACCAATTCATGGTGGAGGGAGCCTCTAAACAGCCCAGTTTGGGCAAATTCATGGTGGAGGGAGCCTCTAAAAAACCCAGTTTGGACCAATTCATGGTGGAGGGAGCCTCTAACCAGCCCAGTTTGGACCAATTAATGGTGGAGGGAGCCTCTAACCAGCCCAGTTTGGACCAATTCATGGTGGAGGGAGCCTCTAACCAGCCCAGTTTGGACCAATTCATGGTGGAGGGAGCCTCTAAACAGCCCAGTTTGGGCAAATTCATGGTGGAGGGAGCCTCTAAAAAACCCAGTTTGGACCAATTCATGGTGGAGGGAGCCTCTAACCAGCCCAGTTTGGACCAATTAATGGTGGAGGGAGCCTCTAACCAGCCCAGTTTGGACCAATTCATGGTGGAGGGAGCCTCTAAACAGCCAAGTTTTGGGAAATTCATGGTGGAGGGAGCCTCTAACCAGCCCAGTTTGGACCAATTCATGGTGGAGGGAGCCTCTAAACAGCCAAGTTTTGGGAAATTCATGGTGGAGGGAGCCTCTAACCAGCCCAGTTTGGACCAATTCATGGTGGAGGGAGCCTCTAAAAAACCCAGTTTGGACCAATTCATGGTGGAGGGAGCCTCTAAAAAACCCAGTTTGGACCAATTCATGGTGGAGGGAGCCTCTAAACAGCCCAGTTTGGGCAAATTCATGGTGGAGGAAGCCTCTAACCAGCCCAGTTTGGACCAATTAATGGTGGAGGGAGCCTCTAAACAGCCCAGTTTGGGCAAATTCATGGTGGAGGGAGCCTCTAAAAAACCCAGTTTGGACCAATTCATGGTGGAGGGAGCCTCTAACCAGCCCAGTTTGGACCAATTAATGGTGGAGGGAGCCTCTAACCAGCCCAGTTTGGACCAATTCATGGTGGAGGGAGCCTCTAAACAGCCAAGTTTTGGGAAATTCATGGTGGAGGGAGCCTCTAACCAGCCCAGTTTGGACCAATTCATGGTGGAGGGAGCCTCTAAACAGCCAAGTTTTGGGAAATTCATGGTGGAGGGAGCCTCTAACCAGCCCAGTTTGGACCAATTCATGGTGGAGGGAGCCTCTAAAAAACCCAGTTTGGACCAATTCATGGTGGAGGGAGCCTCTAAAAAACCCAGTTTGGACCAATTCATGGTGGAGGGAGCCTCTAAACAGCCCAGTTTGGGCAAATTCATGGTGGAGGGAGCCTCTAACCAGCCCAGTTTGGACCAATTAATGGTGGAGGGAGCCTCTAAACAGCCCAGTTTGGGCAAATTCATGGTGGAGGGAGCCTCTAACCAGCCCAGTTTGGACCAATTCATGGTGGAGGGAGCCTCTAACCAGCCCAGTTTGGACCAATTCATGGTGGAGGGAGCCTCTAACCAGCCCAGTTTGGACCAATTCATGGTGGAGGGAGCCTCTAAACAGCCCAGTTTGGGCAAATTCATGGTGGAGGGAGCCTCTAAAAAACCCAGTTTGGACCAATTCATGGTGGAGGGAGCCTCTAACCAGCCCAGTTTGGACCAATTAATGGTGGAGGGAGCCTCTAACCAGCCCAGTTTGGACCAATTAATGGTGGAGGGAGCCTCTAACCAGCCCAGTTTGGACCAATTCATGGTGGAGGGAGCCTCTAAACAGCCCAGTTTGGGCAAATTCATGGTGGAGGGAGCCTCTAAAAAACCCAGTTTGGACCAATTCATGGTGGAGGGAGCCTCTAACCAGCCCAGTTTGGACCAATTAATGGTGGAGGGAGCCTCTAACCAGCCCAGTTTGGACCAATTCATGGTGGAGGGAGCCTCTAAACAGCCAAGTTTTGGGAAATTCATGGTGGAGGGAGCCTCTAACCAGCCCAGTTTGGACCAATTCATGGTGGAGGGAGCCTCTAAACAGCCAAGTTTTGGGAAATTCATGGTGGAGGGAGCCTCTAACCAGCCCAGTTTGGACCAATTCATGGTGGAGGGAGCCTCTAAAAAACCCAGTTTGGACCAATTCATGGTGGAGGGAGCCTCTAAAAAACCCAGTTTGGACCAATTCATGGTGGAGGGAGCCTCTAAACAGCCCAGTTTGGGCAAATTCATGGTGGAGGAAGCCTCTAACCAGCCCAGTTTGGACCAATTAATGGTGGAGGGAGCCTCTAAACAGCCCAGTTTGGGCAAATTCATGGTGGAGGGAGCCTCTAACCAGCCCAGTTTGGACCAATTCATGGTGGAGGGAGCCTCTAACCAGCCCAGTTTGGGCAAATTCATGGTGGAGGGAGCCTCTAAAAAACCCAGCTTGGACCAATTCATGGTGGAGGGAGCCTCTAACCAGCCCAGTTTGGGCAAATTCATGGTGGAGGGAGCCTCTAAAAAACCCAGTTTGGACCAATTCATGGTGGAGGGAGCCTCTAAACAGCCCAGTTTGGGCAAATTCATGGTGGAGGGAGCCTCTAACCAGCCCAGTTTGGACCAATTAATGGTGGAGGGAGCCTCTAAACAGCCCAGTTTGGACCAATTAATGGTGGAGGGAGCCTCTAACCAGCCCAGTTTGGACCAATTAATGGTGGAGGGAGCCTCTAACCAGCCCAGTTTGGACCAATTAATGGTGGAGGGAGCCTCTAACCACCCCAGTTTGGACCAATTAATGGTGGAGGGAGCCTCTAACCAGCCCAGTTTGGACCAATTCATGGTGGAGGGAGCCTCTAAAAAACCCAGTTTGGACCAATTCATGGTGGAGGGAGCCTCTAAACAGCCCAGTTTGGGCAAATTCATGGTGGAGGGAGCCTCTAAACAGCCCAGTTTGGGCAAATTCATGGTGGAGGGAGCCTCTAACCAGCCCAGTTTGGACCAATTAATGGTGGAGGGAGCCTCTAACCAGCCCAGTTTGGACCAATTCATGGTGGAGGGAGCCTCTAAAAAACCCAGCTTGGACCAATTCATGGTGGAGGGAGCCTCTAACCAGCCCAGTTTGGGCAAATTCATGGTGGAGGGAGCCTCTAAAAAACCCAGTTTGGAACAATTCATGGTGGAGGGAGCCTCTAAACAGCCCAGTTTGGGCAAATTCATGGTGGAGGGAGCCTCTAACCAGCCCAGTTTGGACCAATTAATGGTGGAGGGAGCCTCTAAACAGCCCAGTTTGGACCAATTAATGGTGGAGGGAGCCTCTAAAAAACCCAGTTTGGAACAATTCATGGTGGAGGGAGCCTCTAAACAGCCCAGTTTGGGCAAATTCATGGTGGAGGGAGCCTCTAACCAGCCCAGTTTGGACCAATTAATGGTGGAGGGAGCCTCTAACCAGCCCAGTTTGGACCAATTCATGGTGGAGGGAGCCTCTAAAAAACCCAGTTTGGACCAATTCATGGTGGAGGGAGCCTCTAAACAGCCCAGTTTGGGCAAATTCATGGTGGAGGGAGCCTCTAAACAGCCCAGTTTGGGCAAATTCATGGTGGAGGGAGCCTCTAACCAGCCCAGTTTGGACCAATTAATGGTGGAGGGAGCCTCTAACCAGCCCAGTTTGGACCAATTCATGGTGGAGGGAGCCTCTAAACAGCCAAGTTTGGACCAATTCATGGTGGAGGGAGCCTCTAAAAAACCCAGTTTGGACCAATTCATGGTGGAGGGAGCCTCTAACCAGCCCAGTTTGGACCAATTAATGGTGGAGGGAGCCTCTAACCAGCCCAGTTTGGACCAATTAATGGTGGAGGGAGCCTCTAACCAGCCCAGTTTGGACCAATTCATGGTGGAGGGAGCCTCTAAACAGCCCAGTTTGGGCAAATTCATGGTGGAGGGAGCCTCTAACCAGCCCAGTTTGGACCAATTCATGGTGGAGGGAGCCTCTAAAAAACCCAGTTTGGACCAATTCATGGTGGAGGGAGCCTCTAAACAGCCCAGTTTGGGCAAATTCATGGTGGAGGGAGCCTCTAAACAGCCCAGTTTGGGCAAATTCATGGTGGAGGGAGCCTCTAACCAGCAGAGTTGGTGGAAATCAGGGTGGAGGGAGCCTCTAACCAGCAGAGTTGGGGGAAATCAGGGTGGAGGGAGCCTAGTATTAGCAGAATTGTGCAACGCTTATGGTGGATGAGTATGAGGATGCGGAGGAATTGGAGAGGTTGAGTACAGACATGGAGTTTCATGTTGGGGTGCTTTACACAGGTGGGCACAAAAATGACGGCTCTACCCAGTGGTGGTTCATTTTTATCAAAGTGAGCCGGTCGGCACTCTCAGCTGACAGACGGGTGCGCTTGTCAGTGATGATGCCACCGGCTGCACTGAACACCCTCTCAGATAGGACGCTGGCGGCAGGACAGGACAGCACCTCCAAGGCATATAGGGCAAGTTCAAGCCACAGGTCCAACTTCGACACCCAATACGTGTAGGGCGCAGAGGGGTCGGAGAGGACAGGGCTGTGGTCGGAAAGGTATTCCCGCAACATGCGCCTATACTTCTCACGCCTGGTGACACTAGGACCCTCCGTGGCGGCACTTTGGCGAGGGGGTGCCATCAAGGTGTCCCAGACCTTAGACAGTGTGCCCCTCGTTTGTGTGGACCGGTGAGAACTTGGTTGCCTACTGGAGGAACTGCCCTCCCTGCCGCCAACGTCACATGCTGGAAACATCTCCATCATATTCTGCACCAATTGCCTGTGGCAAGCATTGATGCGATTGGCCCTCCCCTCTACCGGAATAAAAGACGAGATGTTGTTTTTATACCGGGGGTCAAGGATAGCAAAGATCCAGTACTGGTTGTCCTCCATGATTTTGACACTACGCTTGTCGGTTGTAAAGCACCCCAACATGAACTCAGCCATGTCTGCCACAGTGTTAGTTGGCATGACTCCTCTGGCCCCACCGGAAAGTTCAATCTCCATTTCCTCCTCATCCTCCATGTCTACCCATCCGCGCTGCAACAATGGGACGATTCGAAGTTGCCCGGAAGCCTCCTGTATCACCATCACATCATCGGACAACTCTTCTTCCTCCTCCTCCTCCTCCTCCTCCTCCATTAAACGCAGTGAAGCGGACAGATGTGTGGACCTACTCTCCAGCTGTGACGGATCGGATGCTATCCCTAACTCCTCTGTGTGATCTGAGTTATCCCTGATGTCAATCAGGGATTCTCTCAGAACACACAAGAGCGGGATTGTAAGGCTCACCATCGCATCCTCAGAGCTCACCCTCCTTGTGGACTCCTCAAAGACCCGTAGGATGTCACAAAGGTCTCTCATCCATGGCCACTCATGGATGTGAAACTGAGGCAGCTGACTTTGTGGCACCCTAGGGTTTTGTAGCTGGTATTCCATCAAAGGTCTCTGCTGCTCAACCACTCTATTCAACATCTGAAACGTTGAGTTCCAGCGTGTGGGGACGTCGCACAAAAGCCGGTGTTGTGGCACATGCAGGCGTTGCTGGAGAGATTTTAAGCTAGCAGCGGCTACTGTCGACTTGCGAAAGTGGGCGCACATGCGCCGCACTTTCACCAGTAGCTCTGGAACATTGGGGTAGCTCTTTAGGAAACGTTGCACCACTAGGTTGAAGACGTGGGCCAGGCATGGAACATGTTGGAGTCCGGCAAGCTCCAGAGCTGCTACCAGGTTCCGGCCGTTATCACAAACGACCATGCCTGGGCCCAGGTGCAGCGGCTCAAACCATATTGCCGTCTCATCGAGGAGGGCATCCCTCACCTCGGAGGCAGTGTGCTGTCTGTCCCCCAAGCTGATCAGCTTCAGCACAGCCTGCTGACGTCTACCAACGCCAGTGCTGCAACGTTTCCAACTCGTAGCTGGGGTCAATCTAACAGCGGAGGAGGAGGCGGTGGCGGAGGAGGAGGCGGTGGCGGAGGAGGAGGCGGTAGAGGAGGAGGAGGAGGGGGGTGTTCTTCTCGTGTCCCTGCCAGGAATGTTAGGCGGGGAGACGAGGTACACCGGGCCAGTTTGGGAAGCAGTCCCAGCCTCAACTACATTCACCCAGTGTGCCGTCAGTGAAATGTAGCGTCCCTGTCCGCATGCACTTGTCCACGTGTCGGTGGTCAAGTGGACCTTTGTGCAAAGCGCGGAACTAAGGGCCCGCCTGATGTTGAGTGACACGTGCTGGTGCAAGGCGGGGACGGCACACCGGGAGAAGTAGTGACGGCTAGGGACGGCATAGCGAGGTGCCGCAGTTGCCATCAGGTCCAGGAAGGCGGGAGTTTCAACAAGCCGGAACGCCAACATCTCCTGGGCCAGCAGTTTAGCGATGTTGGCGTTCAAGGCTTGCGCGTGTGGGTGGTTAGCAGTGTATTTCTGCCGCCGCTCCAATGTCTGAGAGATGGTGGATTGTTGTAAAGAAACGCCTGATGGTGCCTTTGATGGTGCAGGAGAAGGAGATAAGACAGGACCAGGGGAGGATGAGGTAGAAGTCAACAAAGTGGCGGAGGCAGATGAAGTGGTGTCCTGGCTCGTCCTCTGGAGTGCATCGCCAGCACAGTCAGCAGTGGCAGTGGCAGAGGCAGTGGCAGAGGCAGTGGCAGTGGCGTGAACGGCAGGCGGCCTTTGTCCTGCCGTTGCTGCCTGCCACTGATTCCAGTGCTTGGATTCCAAATGACGGCGCATTGAAGTGGTGGACAGGTTGCTCTTCTCAGAGCCCCTAATCAATTTCGAGAGGCAAATTGTGCAGACAACACTATATCTGTCCTCGGCGCATTCCTTGAAAAAACTCCACACCTTCGAGAAACGTGCCCTCGAGGTGGGAGTTTTTCGGGGCTGGGTACGAACTGGAACTTTGGGAGATTCCGGGTGTGGCCTGGCTTCGCCTAAGCTGCTGACCTCTGCCTCTGCCTCTAGCTACCCTTTTTGGTGCTGCACCTGCCTCAACATCCACACTACTTTCCCCGCTTGACATCCCCCCTGTCCAGGTCGGGTCAGTGTCCTCATCATCCACCACTTCCTCTTCCAACTCCTGTCTCATCTCCTCCTCCCGCACAATGCGCCGGTCAACTGGATGCCCTGACGGCAACTGCGTCACATCATCGTCGATGAGCGTGGGTTGCTGGTCATCCACCACCAAATCGAACAGAGATGGAGGAGACTCTAGTGTTTGAGCATCTGGACACAGATGCTCCTCTGTTAGGTTCGTGGAATCGTGACGTGGAGAGGCAGGTTGAGGGACAATGAAAGGAGCGGAGAACAGCTCTGGGGAGCAGGGACAGTTTGGGTTATTGTTCTGTAAAGCTTCGGAATTTTGGGAGGAAGGAAGACAAGACTGTTGGGTAATAGGAGGAGAGGAGGCAGAGTCTGACTGGCTGCTGGACAATGTGCTGTAAGCGTTCTCTGACAGCCATTGCAAGACCTGTTCCTGGTTCTCGGGCCTACTAAGGTTTGTACCCTGCAGTTTAGTTAATGTGGCAAGCAACCCTGGCACTGTGGAGTGGCGCAATGCTTGCTGCCCCACAGGAGTAGGCACGGGACGCCCTGTGGCTTCACTGCTACCTTGCTCCCCAGAACCATTCCCCCGACCTCGCCCACGGCCTCGTCCACGTCCCTTTCCGGGAGCCTTGCGCATTTTGAATTCCTAGTTAGAAATTGGCACTGTATACCAGTAGTAAAAATTGTGGGTGCACGTAACCCCAATATATTCTTTGAATTACCAGTCAGAAACTGGCACTATATGGCAGTAGCAAGAAATGAGGGTATTTATAACCCCAATATATTCTTTGAATTCCCAGTCAGACAATGGCACTGTATACCAGTAGTAAAAATTGTGGGTGCACGTAACCCCAATATATTCTTTGAATTACCAGTCAGAAACTGGCACTATATGGCAGTAGCAAGAAATGAGGGTATTTATAACCCCAATATATTCTTTGAATTCCCAGTCAGACAATGGCACTGTATACCAGTAGTAAAAATTGTGGGTGCACGTAACCCCAATATATTCTTTGAATTACCAGTCAGAAACTGGCACTATATGGCAGTAGCAAGAAATGAGGGTATTTGTATTCCCAATATATTCTTTGAATTCCCAGTCAGACAATGGCACTGTATACCAGTAGTAAAAATTGTGGGTGCACGTAACCCCAATATATTCTTTGAATTACCAGTCAGAAACTGGCACTATATGGCAGTAGCAAGAAATGAGGGTATTTGTATTCCCAATATATTCTTTGAATTCCCAGTCAGACAATGGCACTGTATACCAGTAGTAAAAATTGTGGGTGCACGTAACCCCAATATATTCTTTGAATTACCAGTCAGAAACTGGCACTATATGGCAGTAGCAAGAAATGAGGGTATTTGTATTCCCAATATATTCTTTGAATTCCCAGTCAGACAATGGCACTGTATACCAGTAGTAAAAATTGTGGGTGCACGTAACCCCAATATATTCTTTGAATTACCAGTCAGAAACTGGCACTATATGGCAGTAGCAAGAAATGAGGGTATTTATAACCCCAATATATTCTTTGAATTCCCAGTCAGACAATGGCACTGTATACCAGTAGTAAAAATTGTGGGTGCACGTAACCCCAATATATTCTTTGAATTACCAGTCAGAAACTGGCACTATATGGCAGTAGCAAGAAATGAGGGTATTTATAACCCCAATATATTCTTTGAATTCCCAGTCAGACAATGGCACTGTATACCAGTAGTAAAAATTGTGGGTGCAAGTAACCCCAATATATTCTTTGAATTACCAGTCAGAAACTGGCACTATATGGCAGTAGCAAGAAATGAGGGTATTTGTATTCCCAATATATTCTTTGAATTCCCAGTCAGACAATGGCACTGTATACCAGTAGTAAAAATTGTGGGTGCACGTAACCCCAATATATTCTTTGAATTCCCAGTCAGACAATGGCACTATATGGCAGTAGCAAGAAATGAGGGTATTTATAACCCCAATATATTCTTTGAATTACCAGTCAGAAACTGGCACTATATGGCAGTAGCAAAAATAGTGGGTGTATATAGCCCCAATTCTATTGCTAGGGGACTTGCAGGGTATTTCTGGGGTGAAGGTAACGGGTATCGGGGGTATATATCGGGTATACGGGAATACACTGACAGTGTATTCCATTCAGGATCCTGGGAAAGCTGGGTTGCAGCGATTGAGCCCGTCAGTGCCACGTTACACTGACAAGCTTCTCCCTGGAATTGAAGTTATATGTAAGCCCAATATATTCTTTGAATTCCCAGTCAGACACTGGCACTATATGGCAGTAGCAAGAAATGAGGGTATTTGTATTCCCAATATATTCTTTGAATTCCCAGTGAGACAATGGCACTGTATACCAGTAGCAAAAATAGTGGGTGTATATAGCCCCAATTCTATTGCTAGGGGACTTGCAGGGTATTTCTGGGGTGAAGGTGGGGGGGCACACCGTTGGAACGGGTATCGGGGGTATATATCGGGTATACGGGAATACACTGACAGTGTATTCCATTCAGGATCCGCGGAAAGCTGGGTTGCGGCGATTGAGCCCGTCAGTGCCACGTTACACTGACAAGCTTCTCCCTGGAATTTAGCTCTTACAAGAGCTGTTGTGGTTGTCTTCTCCTTCCTATCCTAGCCTGTCCCAGCCTACCCAGAATCTAAGCCCTAGCTAGCTGGACGGAAACCTCCGTCCTCGGTGAATTGCAAGCTCAGAATGACGCGAACCTGGGCGGCGCTGTTCTTTTAAATTAGAGGTCACATGTTTTCGGCAGCCAATGGGTTTTGCCTACTTTTTTCAACGTCACCGGTGTCGTAGTTCCTGTCCCACCTACCCTGCGCTGTTATTGGAGCAAAAAAGGCGCCAGGGAAGGTGGGAGGGGAATCGAGTAATGGCGCACTTTACCACGCGGTGTTCGATTCGATTCGAACATGCCGAACAGCCTAATATCCGATCGAACATGAGTTCGATAGAACACTGTTCGCTCATCTCTAGTAACGACACATTGAAATGAATGTCATCTGTTTTGAGCGCGCACATTCTGGCACGTGTATACGTGCCAGAATGTGCGTGTGTTAACTCCGTGTGAACTAGCCCTAACTCTGGCAGACCCAGGGAAAGATATAGTCAGTTTAATAAATAAAAACGCATAAAAAAGAACTGATAGAAAGGATAAAAAGCAAGAGAGTATGCATATATCATAGGGATTTGTGGTAAGAAACTGTCTAATATGCCTTGTCTCAGATTTATCAAATGTTTCAGACACTGATATGACTTTGATGGAAAAGGGCATGGCTTTGCTGAAAGTGGAAGTGGCCTAGGCTACAATACCATCACTAAGAAAATTTATGTTGATTGACAGTCTAATAATGTGACAGATTTATCAAACAGCATTAGGAACTTTAATAAGAGTTTAATATGGTCTAGTCTAAGTTTAGACTGTTAAACTTTCAGGCCTAGGGCACATGGGAAGGAAATGCAGTGTTTTGCCTGATGCAGTGACAAAAAAACGCTGCATTTTACTATCCCAGCAAAGTGAATAAGATTTTGCTTAATCTCATCTAGTCATCGCAGGAAAAAAGCAGCTGTGGAAAACTTTTTTCCCCCCCATAGATTAATGTGTTTTGCTAGGTGTATATTTAACTTATGACAGTATTAGTAAATCTTCCCAGTGGCATAAGTAGGAATTGCAGGGGCCTGTGGCGAACTTTTGACGTGGTTCCCCCCTGACCGATGCCCCACCAACCGAGCCTCCCCCCCCAGCCATTCCTGCACGCACTATTATGCCCCTTAGTGGCCCCGGTACACAATATTATGCTCCATAGTAGCTCCTGCACACAGTATTATGCCGCACAGTGGCCCCTACACAAAATATTATGCGCCATTGTGGACCACCCATGAACAAATATTATACTCTGAGGTCTTTTCAGATCCCAGGGGAGGATACAAACATAAAAAACACAGTTACTTACCTCTCTTGGGCTCTGGCGCAGGCCGTGCTGATGTCATCTTCAATGATGCACCAGACGTCATTTGAGCCAGGGCTTGCGCATTAGGACACAAGCCCTGGGCCACGTGATGTCTGTGACATCACCAAGTAGGACCGAAGCCTTCCGCAGACAGGAAAGATAAGTAACAGAGGTTTTTTTATGTTCTCTTACCTCTCCTAGCCCTTCAATCATTATACTCAGAGGTCTGAAAAGACCCCGAGTATAATGATAGTGTTTGTGACCTTACTTACCGATCCCGGCTCCTGCTCACAGCCGCCTCCGCAGAAGGGGAAGTGTCAGCGGCCGTGAGCAGGAGCCAGGATTGGTAAGTAAATAGGAACCGTTATCTGCTGTAGTTACTCCAGCAGGTAACAGCCTATTAAAAAAAAAAATGGCTGCCGCTGGGCCCCCTGATGTCCTAGGCCCTGTGGCAGCCATTACCGCTGCTACCCCGATAGTTATGCCCCTGAATCTGCCCCTTTCTGTTGTTGTTTGAATACATTTGCACATTTGACAGATGTGCAATGCTTTTAAGAATTTTCATTAACTAGAATATTTATATGCATATATATAGAATGATTAGTCTAGTTACGAACTTGATCATTTGTTGACATGCTTGAATTATTAACAGTCACTGTCATTGCAGATGGCAATTCACTGAAACAAAACCACTGTTCCAGTAGCTGTGACAAGCAATGCTGCCTAAGCATCTCTGATCAGCAGAACATCTATACAGGTAACTGTTATCTTGTTAGTAAAATATGCTTGGTCCAACTGTATAACCATGTTTAAGGCCTGGTTCACATCTGCGTTGGTAATCCGTTCAGGGGAGTCTGCATGGGAATCCCCCCGAAGGGACTACTGAACGCTTTGGCAAGCGGTGTGCAGTGAAAGCACATGGACCCCATAGACTATATGCAGAAAGAAAACTAGTTCAAGATCTACTTTCCTATCCCCATGACTCGTGCGGAGACCATGCAAAAAACACACGGACCCCATTATAGTCTATGGGGTCTTTGTGCTTTCACTGCACACCGCTTGCCAATATGGTCGGTAGTTCGTTCGGGGTGGGGTGGGGGTGGGGGGGGTCTTCATGCAGACTCCCCTGTACGGATTTCCGACACAGATGTAAGCGAGGCCTCAGGACAGAGCCTCACATGGTGTAAATGGCGTGATTTTCCCGCTGTGGAATTGCCGCATTAAAAGTCAGAGAAAAGTGGATGAGATTCTAGCAAATCCTATGAAAACTTTGTGGTAAAAACTGTGCTGCAGACACAAAACCAGTGCCGTTTTGGAAATCGCAGCATGTCAATTATACCATAGGTATAATTGAAACAGAAAGTCCACAGACTAAACCTCTGAGAACTTTCTGTTTAAAGCGCTGTGGGAAGAACTGCGATTTGTTGCCGCTGTGGCTTTTACTTTACCGCTTTTTTGCTGCAGTACGCCATGTAGAGCCTTAGCCTAAAGGTCAAGTCTTAGATGTCTTTTTTAAGTGTAGTAACAGTATGCATTGTCTTAGGTTTTGGCTACTGTAAACAGAAAAAGGCAGAAAGGAGCAATGTTGCGACACAGCTATGTGTATACCCAGGGTCGGACTGGCCCGCCGGGAATCCCCCGGTGGGCCCAAGCCTTGACTATCAGTTCGGGGCCCCAGGCTGCCGGCAGCGCTGTAATGATTAAAGATGTCCGGCTGCTGGCAGTTTCCCAGGGCCCCAACACTTGCACAGAGGGGCCTCCTGCCAGTGCTATACTTTACCTATTAATATAGGGAAAGTATACATCCGGAGGACGGATCACACCAGGGGTAGCAGCTACACCTAACCCTGCCATCCTAGAAGAGCTCTCTCTGCAGCCCGACCTCCTTGCCCCTCCCCCTCCCAGCAGTGAGTCATCGCTTACATCGGCCCGTGTGGGGACAGAGGAGTCTGCTGCTGCACAAATGTGAGTATATATTTTTCTTTTTTTGGTAAAATGTAATATTTAATATGTATTTGGTACATTTGTTTAACCCTTAAGTCCTATCATGGTGTCTATCATACACCACTACCATACACATATCATTATGATAGACTCTATGATAGTACTTAAGGGTTAAAGTATGTGTCTTGTATACTGTGTGAGGACTGTATGTTTGTATACAGGTATTTGTGATTGTATACAGTATGCTATAATAATGTGTATATGTATATATAGTATTCATACATTCATATAAGTGTATATATGGCTTATATATGGTATAGTGTGTGCAATCCCATCCACACATTGCAGAAAAATACAAAAAGCAGAAATGCTGCAATTTCCAAAACTGTTGCGGATTTGGAAATTGCAGCATGTCACTTATACCTACAGAATCACTTACAGTGTCCCTATAGGTATAATGGAAGCAGAAAGTCCTCAGAGGAAACCTCTGTGGAGTTTCTGCAAAAAGCGCTGCAGTAAAAACTGATGTGTTGGTGCCGGGGGTTTTCCCGCAGCGCTTTTTTGCTACGGCTTGCTACATGGGCCCTTAGCCTTATAGTGTAGTACACAGTGTATTGAGATAATAAGGATGAGGCCCAACAGTGAAACGCAGCTAAGAAACACTGCTGAAAAAAAATAGCAGTGAAGCACAATGTATTTTTTCCACAGTGTATTTCATTGAGCTTTTGATGCATTTTCCTGGCACTTTCTCCTGATTGTGCAGCTGAAAGTAACCGGCCATGTTTTTAGAAGAACACGCATTTTAGAGTTTGCAGCATCTTCCAAATCTTTTTTTCCTGCAATGTGTGGATGAGGTAAATTTGATTAAATTTCATTCACTTTGCTTGTTTTGTTAAACACATATTTTTTTTTTCTGCCGTAGCCAAAAACGCTGTGTTTCTGCAATGTGAGGCTTTAGCTTAAAGAGGTTGTCCACAAACTGGAGCGATCACTGTGGCGGCCGCCAGGTGCGTGTAAAAAAAAAAAAAAAAAAAAAGCCTTCTCACCTGTCCCCAGCACCCCATTGTTCCCCGCCTGTGTCTGTTCAGTCTCATGGTAGCGCCTTATTTCTGGAAATCCTGTACCTAATTGTTCTTAGCAGTCACATGAGGTGCAGGACTCCCAGCAAGGAGGTGGCAGCAAGAGACTGAGTGGACAATGGCAGCAGACAACGTAGCGCCAAGGACAGATGAGTGTGCTTCTTACTTTTTTATTTTTTATTTTACTCCTCCCGCCCGGCACATGGGTTGTTCCAATTCCTGGACAAATCTTTAAAGGACTTATCCACCTTTCGAATATTGATGGTCTGTCCTTAGGATAGACCATCAATATTACATCTGCGGTGATGCAACAGCCAGGACCTCTGCAGATCAGCTCTTCCAGGACAGTGTGGCTGCAGGTAATGGTACCATTTCTAGGAGCCGCGCTGTTCATTTGCCATACAGGGTGTAGCAGTGGGTTTAGGTAGTGAAATGGTGCACAGTGTATGGCGGGTGAGCAGCAAGGCTCCTGACATGTTATTACCTTTAGCCGCCCTGTCTCAGTATCACTGGTCTGCAGGGTCCTGATGGTGGGCCCCTAGAAATAATTCCACTGGTGGGCCCTAGACACCCCAGTCCGACACTGTGTATACCTTCCAGACAATGGAGGATAAAGCTGATTGAAAGTATGAAGCAGCAAAGGTCGAGCTACCTTCTTCAGAGATGTAAGTTTTTCTTTATCCAGTTTCAGATTCAGTGTAAATTTGTGTTCCTATTTGCACAAACATAAAACTGAACACATACATCATACCCACATACTATACGTGTACATAGTGTAGTTAGACTGCAACATCAGACACTGTATAGTGCAGTTATACCTGACACATGCATTATACTATACCATGCACAGATACAATCAATCATTTATATAAGGGGGCATAGAGAATATAAGGAGTCATTTGGGGTATTATGACTAGGAGTAGGTAATTTATATAAGGGGGCTTAAAGAATATAAGGGAACTGTTGGACTATTTGCTAATATTTGCTATTATGACTATTGGGGGCATTATTAATAGGTGGAAATTATTTATATAAGGGGGCATAGAGAATATAAGGGTTCAATAGGGCATTATTACTAGGAGTAGGTCATTTATATAAGGGGGCTTAAAGAATATAAGGGGACTGTTGGACTATTTGCTAATGCAGTTGTTCACAAAGTGGTGAACCTTGCCCTATCTTTGCTTGTGAACAAGTGAGCCTTTTGGGGATGCTCCCTTTATACCCAATTATGACACTTCACCTGTTTCCAATTAACCTGTTCACCTGTGGAAGCTCCAAACAGATGTTTTTAGAGTGTTCCTCAACTTTCCTAGTCTTTTGTTACCCCTGTTCCAGCTTTTTGGAATGTGTTGTAAACATGAAATTCAAAATGAGTGAATATTTACAAAAAACAAATAAGGGCTCGTTCACATCTGCGTCCGGTCTCCGTTCTGCAGGTTTCCGTTTCCTGCACAAAACAGAGGCAGGATATGGAAACCTGCAGGACTCTTTCTCACCCATTCATTTGAATGGGTGAGAAAGCTGTCCGACCGTGAGCGGCGGTGAGCGTTTTATGCCCTCCGCCGCGAAATAGTTTTTTTTAAATCCGGACACAGAGTTGGACATGCAGTACTCTGTGTCCGGATTAAAAAAACCAGTTTCACGGCTGAGAGCATAAAACGCTCACCGCCGCTCACGGCCGGACCCAGTCTGTGCTTTCCATCTTCTTGCATACAGAAGACAGAAAGCACAAAACGGAGACCCGAATGCAGGTGTGAACCTAGCGTAAAATGTATCCATTTGAACATTAAATTTCTTGTCTTTGTATTGTATTCAATTGAATATAGATTGAAAAGGATATGCAGTTTTATGTATTTTGTTTTTATTTATGTTTTACACAATTTCCCAACTTCTTGGAATTGGGGTTGTGTATAAGAAGGAATTAGGGGGCAGTATTTCTCTCAGGAGACATAATATAAGGGGGCAATTGGACAGTATAAAATGAAATTCATTATTAATTAAATGGGCTTTAATAAAGGGGTTTTCCAGTTAATTTTTATTAATGATGAGTCCTTAGGATCAATAACAGATCAGCGGGGTTATGACACGGGGGGCCCTGACTGATGTTTGGATGCGTATGTGCAGGCATATTGACCTCTTCACTGTTTACATTGCATACTGTCCTGCCTCATCCCTTATACATTTATGGGAAAAGGCTGTAGTGGCATTACATGGCCACTATGAAATGAACAATACAATGCTTTTTTTTAATGTAGATTGTGAGCCCCACATAGAGCTCACAATGTACATTTTTCTTCCCTATCAGTATGACTTTGGAATATGGGATGGAAATCCATGCAAACATGGGGAGAACATACAAACTCCATGCAGATGTTTTTTTGCCCTTGGTGGGTTTTGAATACCAGGATTCCAGTGCTGCAAGGCTGCAGTGCTAACCACTGAGCCACCGTGTGGCCCCACTAACCATACAATGTTAACAGAGAAATGGCATAGTGTTTGCACAAATGCTGTGGTCCCCTTCTTCTTTGAGTATGAGGAAAACGGGTGGGAAAGATGAGTGAGGTGATATTGTGGCTACTGTATGTATATGCTTCCCCTTTTCCTGCCAACAATGACACATTTAACACTGTTAGTGCCGCAAATCTACACTTACTGCTTTGCTCTATTAAAGTATGTTGATGGAAGCGCTCATTGCAGAAACTGCAGAGGCCCACAAGTGTCGTGGGCCTCGGCACCTTGCTGGGATTTGTGAGTGCTTGCTCTGGACCTGGCCAACTGGCAGTAGGCGAAACATCATTAAGAGACTGGAGAGTTCCTCTTGAGAGGTAAACATTGCCCGCTTGTTACACACCCCTTTTACCGGGGGGGATTTAAAAGATGGAATTTGTTTATACATTTCCAGGGCATGTTACAGAGGAACAGAACAACAGAGTTATGAGGAAAAATGATCCAATATTTTGATTTAATATGGAATGCAAGTATTTACTAAAATGGGCCTGTCACAACATTCTGCTCTGAAAACATTAAACGGGTTGGCCAGTTTCAGACCAATATTGGGAGACAAATGTTATTGTTTGTATAATAAAAAGTTGTACAATATTCTAACATACTTTCTGTATAAATTCCTCAAGGTTTTCTAGATCTCTGCTCGATGTCCCAAATTTCCTATTGCAGAGTCACCTCTGGTTTATTCAAGACGAAGAATGGATTGGAATGCCCATAATCCAATGATGATTTCACTTTTTCCTCCTATTTAGTTTCATACTAAAAACACCAACATTTATGTTTTCTTATGATGATCTGTTACCAACAAGATAACAACTACCTCCCCCCACACACTCAAGGGCCTACTTATCCCATTTATGGCAAAATTTCTAAGTAGCTTTTTCTTTAAATTTTTTTTGGAGATGTAGAAAATGCTTTACTAATTGTCTTATACCTTTTTTTTGTTTCACTCAATGTTTTGGCCAAAAAGGAAAAAGGTGCATTGTGTGAAGCAAGCCTTCATCATAAATTCTTGGAATTTTAACACATATTTTTTTCTAGCACTGCTTGTATAAAAGCATTTTGTAGCATCAGTCTAGTATTTGGCAACCAAGCTGAAGCTCTTTTGGCTATCAATACCAAAATGCAAATGGTATAGAATAAAACATTGCACTTTACATGCATATTTATAAATGTGTGATTTACTATTGGAAATGAGTCAAGGTTTCAGAGGTTTCAATGTAGCGTTATGCCTGTGCATATGTGTATGGGTAATTTAAGAGATAAAACATTTTATTTTGTAAATCTAGCATTACTCTTTATAGAAAAAGCCACCTCCACCCGAAACTAAACGAATATTGAGCTCATCTCTAGGATCGTAAGGCCGGGTTCACATAGGGGTTTTTGGTTCCGAACCAAAATACGGGTAGCTGCGACTGAATACCGGTGCAGTGCACCAACATCCAGTCGTGCACTCCGCTCCGGAGTAGGCCCAAATGAATGGGCCTAGTCGGGAGGAAGTGTCTTCAGGTGGATGTTGCAAGGCGAATCCGCCTGAAAGAATGAGCATCTTGCTTCTTTTTTGGAAAAGAAGCTCGACTCCCAGAAAAAAGGAACTGACCGGCTCCCATTGAAATCAATGGGAGCTGTCTTATTGGTCAAGGTTTTGAGGCGTATTAGGCCTCAAAATCCTGACCAAAGAACACTGTGTGAACTTACCCTAACCTGGCCGCTGAATCATTCTGCCTCCTCTTTCCTTGCTGGTTTTTACATGTAGTTAGATAGTTATTCTATGGAAGCTGGTTTTTCTACCGTATGCCATCCCCCATAGTGTATGTAACTAGTGGTGAAAATGAACAAAGACAGAGGAAGCAGAGCAACCTGGGCTGGGGTCAGAATCAGCCTGAAACACCAAGATAAAGCATCATAAAAACCCTGACGGTAAAATAAGACGACCTGGACCACCCATTTAAAGGGGCTCTATCATTAGATTTTAGGGTTTTGAGATAAAGATACGCTAAGGCCTCAAATAGAAAAATGCAGCTTAAAATGCAGAAAAAATTGCAGTGAAAACGCATTACATCCCGATGTATTTCATTGCCTTTTGTCTACGTTTTTCTCTGCATTTTGTTCTTCCCCTATTCAATATATAGGGAACACTTGTGATTCTGCAGCTAAAATTAACATGTGCTATGGTAGGAAGAATCAAATTAGAGAATTCTGTTATAAAACTGAGGGTGGTTTCATTTGATATAGTGGTGGGGGGAGGTGGGCCTGTCCCGCAGTCAATAAGGCTAGGACTACACAGCCACTTTGGCTATGACTCCTGTTGCTCGACCAAAGATCTCTGTATTGCCTTGTGACTCCTCCACTAATGTAAGTGAATGGAGTTGTGTGGGTGCTGCGATTTCTAGTAGCAAAAAGATCAAGCTCATTTTTTTTGTGACTGGAAGCCATAGCACACTTGGGTCACAATGCGACTCCATTCACTTATATTACTAGAGGAGTCACAACACAGGAGGATCAACACAGAGATCTTTGGTATAGTGACAGGAGTCATGGCCAAAGTTGCTGTCTCGCCCTAGCCTTATATGAAGAGCTATGAAGCGCTTCCCTAATAACTTCACATTGTGGTAGTGAGGGGGTGGGGCACACCACGATGAGCTCGAGACTCATTTCTTTCACAGGTGACTATATTGTGATTAGGCGGAATTAAGGAGGGACGGGTCAGAGGGCGAGGAAGAACACCCTATAACAGTGATGGCAAACCTTTTAGAGACCGAGAGCCCAAACTGCAACCCAAAACTCACTAATTTATTGCAAAGTGCAAACACAACAAAATAATCTTAATACCAAGGTTTTATTTTAGAAAAAACGACTCATACATTAACATCTTGTGTCTTAAAAGAAAAACAAAATAAGTCCCCACAACCCTAACCATATTTGTGGGCCACAACTGTGGGTCTGCAAATGTGGTCCATATAATGACATTCAAAAAAACTGTCTGCACAGTCCCAATGAAATTAATGTATCTGTAACTGTCTGCAATTATAGATCCACAGCTGCGGACCCGCACAATATGGTGGTGTGGATGGGAAATCACAGTGGCCCCTATTCAGCAACAGTGATCCCCCATACAGTATTACAGGCTCTACAGTGGACCCCACACAGCATAATATGCTACTTACCTGTACATTTATGAAGAGCAGGTAAGTAGCGCCATCATTATTCTGTCACTGTGCAGGTGCTCATGAATTACATCATCGAGCCTGCATCAGGCCAGAGGTCACACTCTTCTATCAGTGTAAGCCATGGTCCTGCCTACAGTTTTCATCTGTATGTGCACATAGAGCTGAAAGAATCGCTTGTTCGCAAATGGGGAATCCAGTACAGAATTCCCCATTAGTGAGCGATCGGGGAGCCTGGATGAGGCAACGGCATATGGGCCAACAGAAATTTCTCTGAGCTCTCCTCTAGCACACGTGCCATAGGTTCGCCACCACGTCCCTATAACCATGGAATTTAAAGGTTCACAAACATCTTTCTCCATGGACACACCTTGGTGTCTCAGTTTGTAAGTGACTCTGTTTGTCCCAGGATTTCAGTCTCCAGATCCAGTCAGTCTCTTCTCTCTGTGTGACAAGTGAATGCACTGCCCCATTTTAAAGACAGGCTCAATGCAAGTCAATACAAGTGAGTAGGGCCAGCATAAGTAGCTCTTTTATGTAAAGTAGTCATGTGTAAAATACTTTACATTGGAGAGGCCGCAGTCCTATGTAAGAAATCATGTCAGACTGCAACTATATCGTACAGTACATAGGACTGCTGCCTCTCACTCCATGTAAAGCAGACATTTTTTTTATACAGGACTGCCTGCTTTATATGTATTGGCAGTAGAGTCAGGGTGACAAATAAATTGTAGTGGCAGCCTCTGCCATCACACTCACAGTCCACTGATTCCTCAGTCTAGAGGCTCTCAGGATACGGACAAACTCTGTAGGGGTTGGGGCAGGTATACATAAAAATAGAAAAACATACTCCCTGGCGCTCTGATGTCCCCTGCTGCAGTCTATTCGATTGAGCACTATGCAGGGCCGCACCTCTAATGAGGCGAGGTGAGGCGGTGGCCTGGGGGGGAGGGGAGGCAGCTGCGGCAATTAGATTTTTTTTTTTTCTAAACTAGTGCAGGAGAGGGCCACTTTGAAAACAACCCGAGCGGCCCAATCCTGCACTGGTTTAGACCTCTCAGCGGTCATCACGCCTCCTCCTGATATGCAGACGTCTTATTGCCGGATGAAAAGAGGAAGCAGAGGAGCAGAGGAAGCAGCGCCGGTCGGTAAGTAAATACTTTTTTTTGTTTTATAATAGGCTGCTACCTGCTGGAGTATCCCCAGCAGGTAGCAGCCTATTTACCTACCTCCCCAGGCCTGCTCATTGCGAACAGTCTGTTACTGCTAGCACAGACTTTGTGCCTGTATGGTACTGCCAGCACAGGCTTTGTACCTGTATGGTAATTTCAAAGACCACGTGATGTCTGGGACATTACCATACAGGTTTTGGAGACGTGAGTAAAACTGTTTATTATGTTCCCTCACCTCGCCTGGGTCTCTGATTATTATACACAGGGGGTCTGAAAAGACCCCTGAGTATAATAATAGTTCATGGGTGGGTCACTGTGGAGCATAATAGTTGGGTGGGCAACTGTGGGGCATAATAGAGGTCGCAGGGTCCACTGTGGTCCCTGCAACCTCTATTATGCCCCACAGCGGCCCCCTCAGCAACCTCTATCATGTCTATTTTGGCACTGATCGCATTATATAGGCTGCAGGTGCCACTGTGGGACTATATATATATATATATATATATATATATATATATATATATATATATACATGGGGGTTGGGTGCATGGAGAAGTGAGGAGTCAAAGATGTCTGTGTTGCAAACTTTACAGAGTCAAGTCACAGCTGGAAGAAGTGGTCATGGCGGTCCAAAGGGAAGAGATGTGAAATGTATGAACACATCTCCTATAAGTATTACTGTACAAAATATTACTGCATTGTATTCACTGTAATGTTACCACTAGCACCCCCCCCAGCCCCCCTCCCCCCACTGTATTGCAATGTTACCACTAGCCCCCCCACCTCAGGCAGCAGAGAGGCTAGGTTCACCACTGGCACTATGGTTCGTTCCTCAGAACCCATGCACCCCACATAAACACTGAGGCCAATCAGCAGCCTCAGTGGTCGCTGGAGAGGGACTGGTGATGTCACTGACCTCTCTCTCCACTAATTGGCCACAGCAGTCACGTGGGGTGCAGGACTACTGGGGAATGAGACATTATCCACAAATGAGAAGAAAAAGGGGGTGAACTCCGAGCATGCTTATAGTGTAGATGAGTTTGCAATGGATGTTGGAAATAAAAATGTACAGAGAAATGGACCAGTTGGTCCCTCACCTTCAGGTGTTGTGAATGAGTCACAACACCAATGGAAGCATAGAGGTTGAGGTGGCTGTATAATACACAGACTGGTCACCGAGGACCAGACGGTAATGGAAGTAAGGAGGCCAGCGGCTAGAGATGGATGTCTGCGCTCTCTGGTCCACAGATTGGAGTGTCGACAAGATGAATAAAATATATGACCTTTTTGAACAAAAATATACTGCACAACACATTTCGAGCTCCACAAGCTCTTCTTCAGGTGCACAATTACTTGCCAGGTGAGGTTAGATGTATCCTCACCTGTGTCCTCATCTGACCTCACCTGGCAAGTAATTGTGTACCTGAAGAAGAGCTTGTGGAGCTCGAAATGTGTTGTGCAGTATATTTTTGTTCAAAAAGGTCATATATTTTATTCATCTTGTCGACACTCCAATCTGTGGACCAGAGAGCGCAGACATCCATCTCCAGGCGCTGGCCTCCTTCCTTCCATTACTCACAAACGAACAGGCTGGGGACAGCTGAGTATGTTTTTTTTTTCTTAATGTTATACTTACCCAGGCCCCTCTGGAGTTTGTCTAATTCCTGGACAACCTCTTTAAGAATAATGTGCCATAATGCACATATTATAATTTCCCATAGTGTCCCTTCACATAGCATAATGTCCCTTAGTGGCCCCCCGCACACAGTATAATGTCTCACACAGGGGCATAACTACCATTTCTTCCATGAGCCCCTGTGCACCCAAAATGTCTACACATGTGATATGCTCCCACGCTTCTTTGTTTCAGCACACTTGCATGGTTTGCAGAGTTTATTCAGCCACAGAACCTGAAGTGTGAGGCTCAAGCTGATTATCTGTATTGTGACTGAGGCTAATTAGCATGAAAACTTGCCTCAAATTCCTTTCCAAATTCCTCTGTGTGAACAGTCCCTTATTAACAGTCCCAGTGGAGGGGATCTCAGAGTGAGGATCAAGATGACACGGGCTTTGTTACCTGCTAGGCCTGGTACGGTACTCACACACTCCGAACCCTCTCTCGGGCCATGCAGCCATATGGGGGTCCTGCAGTTCTACATGTGGATGCACTAGAGTCCTTGTTCTCCCTCAGGAAACTCCTTGATGGAGAGGGGACCTCTCAGTAATGAGCCGGTGTGGTGTTGTTCAGGAGCAGCCCTGATGGTGATGCAGGCAATGACTCAGGAGTCCAGGAATGAAGGGGTAAACCAAATAACTTTTTATTCAGATTCACCAGCAGCCTTGAAAGATGGATTACAGCATACTGTTCAATAGACAATATCTTAGACTTTAAGGGACCAGCCAAATGGTAATTAATAGAGATGAGCGAGTAGTGAAATATTCGAGATTCATTTCGAATTCATTTCGAGTAGAGCCTCAATATTCGAGTACTTGATCAAATATCGAATCCCATTGTAGTCTGTGGGAAAAAATGCTCGCTTCAGGGGAAACCACTATTCGACTAAAGGAGAGTCACCAAGTCCACAAGTAGCAGGAGGAGAGTGTTTAGGAGGAGCGATGTGCAGTTAAAGCGCACGGACCCCATAGACTATAACGGGTCCGTGTGCTTGCAGTGCACTGGGGCCCACAAGACTTTAGTTACGCCACTGTACCTCCTTGCAGCTTGACTATTTTATACTGTATCTAATTCCGGTCTCTTAACCACATTCAGTCTCGGAAATGTGACCCATATACAGTTAAGATTTTCAGCACTGTGGTTCCCCATGTCCATGTCTACAAGTCACTTGGTTATTCTTTTCTTTCAGGTATTCTGCTTTGCACTAACAGCATTTAATCTATCCTTGAGTGTTGCTTGAGCATTTTCTGGTCAAATTCTGGTTTATCAACTTATTTGTCAACTCAGTGACTTCTTTGGTTACAAGTAGAGATGAGCGAACAGTGAAATATTCAATATTTAAAATTCAATTTGAATATTCCCTCAATATTTGACTATTCGAATGAATATCGAACCCCATTATAGTCTATGGGGTGTGGGGAATCGCTCAGGTAGATGCTTGTAGCAGTGCAGGAAACAGGGACACAGACACTTTATTGCACACAAGTTCAGGCTTTATTCACATGTAACACATACACTGCTTTTGCAAAGCCACAGGATAAACAAAACAAAACCCTTCTCGGCTGAGAAACTAACTTAAACGTAAGGAAACTTTTCCCTGACTATTCAGGAGACTGGCTACCAGTCTCCCACCTTGGCAACAACAACAGGTGGCACAGTACCTACTTTGGAGGTCCGGTCTGGACAGTTCAACTCTGTCAGTGTGGTGCCACCCTGCTAGTCTTCACACTCAGGCTGTTATTAGGGACTGATTAGTCAGCTGACCTCCCTGGTGTAGGTCTCACCACACACCCGTTAGATGCCTGGCTGGAATATACTTGTCTTCCCAGAATACACCCTTCACTATCTCACAGGGGAAAAAAATGCTCGTTTAGGGGAAAACCACTATTCGACTAAGGAGGGTCACCAAGTCCACTATGACACCCTAGCAAATGATGACAACACCTCTGGAATGCAACTAGGACAGCAGGGGAAGCCTGCCTGGGGGCATCTAACTCACCCAAGTCACAGTATTACCCCACTATCACAGCCTATTAACTAGACACTTTGCAAACTCAATAGAACCTCTCTGACAGTAAAAAAAAATACTAGGAAACCTTATTTCCTCCCCAATTGTATGAACAGAAACCCAAATTTTACGCTAATGAAACATTACTGAGCACCCCTTTAAATCACATTGCCCATGACAACCGCAGAAGGCAAGGGGGAATTCAAACAGCACCCACCTTTGTATATGTGTATGAAATCAAACAGAACCCACCCACTGTCATTGTGTATGTCTGTGTGTGATGTGGTAAGACCTCCAAAAATTACTTTTGTGGCTCTTGAGGTGAGCCCTTCCAAATTAAGTTAGAGGCTTTTAACCTCAGCCATACAAAAATTACTTTTCAGGCTATTGGGGTGACCCCTCCCAAACTTAGCTTCAGGCACTTGGGGTGAGGTGAGCGTTGTATCAGCAGAGTTTTAGGCCCTTTGGGGGAATTGAGCCTTGTAGCAGCAGAATTTTAGGCCCTTAAATTGAGTTGAGCCTTGTACCAGCAGTTTTAGGCCCTTAAATTGAGTTGGGCCTTGTACCAGCAGTTTTAGGCCCTTGAATTGAGTTGAGCCTTGTAGCAGCAGTTTTAGGCCTTTAAATTGAGTTAAGCCTTGTAGCAGCAGAGTTTTAGGCCCTTAAATTAAGTTGAGCCTTGTAGCAGCAATTTTAGGCCCTTAAATTGAGTTGAGCCCTGTACCAGCATAGTTTTAGGCCCTTTGGGGGAATTGAGTCTAGTAGCTGCAGAGTGTTAGGCCCTTTGGGTAATGCCTAAAACATTGATTTGCAGGCCCTTGTGGGTGAACCCTAAAACATTGAATTGTAGGCACTTGTGGGTGACCCTTAAAACATTGATTTTTCAGGCCCTTGTGGGTGAATCCTAAGACATTGAATTGCAGGCACTTGTGGTTGACCCCTAAAACATTGATTTGCAGACCCTTGTGGGTGACCCCTACAACATTTGCAGGCCCTTGTGTGGGAGCCCTAAAAAATTGCAGTGCAGGCCCTTTTTGGGGGAGCCATAAAAATTAATGAGGTTTTTTAATTATTGCATTAGGGTGAAGGGGCTGAGGTTGGAGGAGGAGGAGGAGGATAATGATGAATGAATTGGGTGATGGCAGCCCCTCTGTAGTACCTGGACTGTGGACTAGATACCCAGCTGGATATCCACATCCACGTCCTCTCCTACATCCCCTGCTACTGTTGAGGGGCACTGCTGGCAGCCCCTCTCTAGTACCTGGACTGTGGACTGGATACCCAGCTGGATATCCAAGTCCACGTCCTCTCCCACGTCCCCTGCTACTGTTGAGGGACACTGATGGCAGCCCCTATCTAGTACCTGGACTGTGGACTGGATACTCAGCTGGATATCCACGTCCACATCCTCTCCCATGTCCCCTGCTACTGTTGAGGGACACTCCTGGCAGCCCCTCTCTAGTACCTTGACTGTGGACTGGATACCCAGCTGGATATCCACGTCCATGTCCTCTCCCACATCCCCTGCTGCTACCCTACTGCATGATTGGCAGGTTCATGGTATGTGTTCCTGCAGTGTAGCTCTGAAAAGAGCTGTTTTATAAGAATAAAGCTGTTTTAAAACGCTAAAATCAGTGTATCGCCCTTAGAACAAGCTCTCCCTATCTCTCCAAAATGGAAATGACACAAACATGGCTGGCACTATTCGTATGAATCAGAGGTCACCTGATTTCGGCAGCCAATGGCTTTTCCAATTTTTTTTAATGCCTACGTTGTCGTAGTTCCTGTCCCACCTGCCCAGTTATTGGTGCAAAAAAAGCGCCAGGGAAGGTGGGAGGGGAAACACATTTTTACTGGGTTTGCCGCGTGATACTCGATTGGAATCGAATATCTCGAACAGCCTGATATTCGATCGAATAGGTACTTGAACGAACACTGTTCGCTCATCTCTAGTTGTAGTAAAGTAAAGTAATTACTGGCTCCTTGGACTGGTGTTCAAGACCTATTAATAGGTCTGTACTGAAGGGGAAGATACTTAAAACCATGGTGCATGTCATTTTTTTAATTCTTACATATATATATATATATATATATATATATATATATATATATATATATATATATATATATTAATGGATTTAGACCATGGTTGGGGGGGCAGACCATTTCTTAGTTTTTTTTTTTTTACTTTTCAGCATTTTTTGTTGCATTATATTAATGTCTAACATTTGTTGTGTTTGCACTCTGTAAGACCTCTGACCCACCATAATAAATTGTCTACTTGTTATCTACTTTTGCAGCTGTGCTTAGCTGATATCTAGGTTACCTTATGCCTTATTTAGCCTGCAAGTAAGTATAACGTTTTACATTTCTACAGCATGTGTATGGTTTGAGATTTAATGGGGAAAGCAGGTTGTATGTAGTAATATTAACTGTTCTCAAATGGGTTTGTATTACGGTCTCATATGAACATCCCTACAGCAGACAAATTAACCACGGAGAGCTGATAATCTTCTAATTAATATAATGGAGTTAGTGAATAACTCATGCTTTGCAAATAAGTCAGCACATGGAAGTCCATGAGCCCAAATGATTCCAAAACAAGCCCAAGAGACACTAATTGACATCTGTGGGGGCTGAAAAAAATCTGTTGGCTAGTCTTGTAGCTTTCCACAGCTGCTCATGCATACCCAGAGGAACACAAAAGTAGTTGAAGAAAGCCAAATTTTTAAACAAAAACAGAAATATTGTAGGTATTTGAATTGGGTGTATATTTGCACAAGCTTAGTGCTAGCTGTAATATATAGCGAATCTACTACTTAAAGGAGAGAATGTAGATAAATATATGTAGTATAATACTTCCTGATGAGAAATTGCTAATAAAAAAGACATCCTTTAGTTTCAAAAGACAAAATATAAGAAAAATTATGTATAAACTGTGGTTTTTGCTTTTATTTCTCTCTATTGCAGGTTCTACTGTCTGCTCAAAACAAATTAATTACTCAGATTTTTTTTTCATTATTTAACAAAAAACAGGTCACAATGTAGAAACAATCTATGAAAAATTAAGTATACCCTTATTGCTTCCATAGGAATTAAGAGAGTAAGTAGCATCAACAAGTGTGGCAACCTATGTAAAAGCAAAAGTTTTGGCAGTTTGCTGGCCTGTACATGACTTTCATTCAAGCATGTGTTAAATCCTCGATCTTAGGGAAGCCAATGTTGCTGTCCATGAATCTGTGAAGCGCTATAAGGTCATTTCCAAACAATTTGAAATCTATTATTATACGGTTACAAAGATTATTCACAAGTGGAAAACATTCAAGACCAATCTTCACTGAAGTTGATATCTCAGGTTGGTGGAAGGGTGATGATTTGGGCTCTTTGTAACCAAAGGATCTGAGAACCTTACAATCATCGAATCCATGAACTATTCTGCACATGAAAATATTCCGGAGTCACATGTGAAGTCATATATCAAACAGCTTAAACTTGGCAAAAACTAGGTCACTCAACAGGACAATGACTCCAAACAACAAAATGGCTGAGAAGAAATCTGCGGCATACAGGTATATTTTTAGAGCTGTGCCTAACCCAGTTATGCCTGAGGTTGTACTGACCATATTCACATGATGCTTTGAGTATGGGACAGTTGAGCTGTGGTAGTGGTTGTTCTGAAATTCATAAATCACTATGATACTTTGAGTTCGGGTAGAAATTTTTGCTGGACACAGCTATGTGAACATAGGGAAAACAGAATTAACCCCTTCCCGACATTCGCCGTAATAGTACGGCGCTGCAGGGAAGGGCTTCCCGCAAACCGCCGTACTATTACTGCGGATGCATGGTGCGCACACAGAAACTGTGTGCGCACCATGCACAGCGGGTGTCAGCCGTAATACACGGCTGACAATGCCCCGTAACACCCGCGGTCGGAACCGGGTCCGATCGCGGGTGTTAACCCCTGAGATGCCGGTGATCAACATGACCACCGGCACCTCCGGGGTTACAATCTGATATGGTGCCGATCGGCACCCCCCGCGCCGGTTTCGGGGGGTGCCGGTGTTCGTAGGGGGCAGCCCGGGGTCTGATCAGTGACCCCAGGTCTGCCCCTTCACTTACCCCGTCCTCGCGCCTGGCCGATCCTGCCGTAAATGAAGCTGTCTGCCTGTGCGTCTACACAGGCTGACAGCTTCCTATACACTGCAATACACATGTAACACGTGTATTGCAGCGTATATCTATTGAAGCAGTGATCAGCCGATCACTGCTTCAATCCCCCATGGGGACAGAAAAAAAAAGTGAAAAAAAAGTCAAAATAAAAAAGTTTAAATAAGTTTAAAATAAATTATAAATAAATAATGCCCCAAAAATCCCTTTTTCCCCATATAAAATGTTTTATTATGTAAAATAAAGAAAAATAGAAAAAACATTACATATTTGGTATCGCCGCGTCCGTAATAACCTGAACAATAAAATTAAAACATTATTTAACCCGAACGGCGAATGTCGTAAAAAAAAAACGTAGAAAACCGCACAAAATAATGATTATTCACCACCTTTCCCTTACAAAATGCTCAATAAAAAGTAATCAAATGGTTAGATGAAAACCAAAATGGTACCAATAAAAAGAAGAGGTCTTCCCGCAAAAAATAAGCCCTCAACCAGCTCTGTGTAGCGAAAAATAAAAACGTTATGCCTTTCAGAAGATGGCGATGCAAAAACAATAGATTTTTTCCCCTGAATTGAATTCTATTCTGCACAAATAGCAACGCATTAAAAAATCATATAAATGAGGTATCGCCGTAACTGTACCGACCCGCAGAATAAAGGTAACATGTTACTTATGCTGTATGCTGCACGGGGAAAAAAAAAATGCTAAAAAGCAATGCCAGAATTGATGTTTCCTTTTACATCCCACCCAGAAAGAGTTAATAAAATGTAGTCAATAAGTTACAGGCCCCAAAATGGTGGCATTGAAAAGTACATCTAATACCGCAAACACCAAGCCCTCATATGGCCACATTGCCAGAAAATAAAAATAAAAATCTACCTTGTACAATGTGAAGACAAAAACCCCAAAAGTCGCCAAATCATTAGGACATAAGTGGCTGCGACTAGAAGGAAATGTGTAAGCGGTGCGAGTGTTTTCAGGGGACACCCCATATTTAGAGCTTATGAGAGATAATACAGCAGCGCTGATCCCCCAGAATGCCCCTCTTCCCCATCCGCGTCATAGGAGCTGGTGGGAAAATAGAATGGGATTTGGTGTACCCAATTTACTCCGCACAGCTTACTCGTTCACTTCGGGGCTACTAATGCTCACTACCTCACTTGATAAATTCTTTGAGGGGTGCGGTTTTCAAAATGGGGTCACTTTCTAGAGGTTTCCACTGTTTTGACTCCTCAAGGGCTTTGTAAATGCGACATGGTTCCTGAAACTGATCACAGCCAGATCTGCCCTCTAAAAGCTCTTTGGCGCGCCTTCCCTCCTGCATCTCGCTGTGCGTCCATATATTAGTTTACACCCACAAGTGGGGTACTATGGTAGTCGGGAGAACTTGCCTAACAAATTGTGGGATGCGTTTTCTCCTTTAACCCCTTGTGAATGTGCAAATTCTAGGGCTAAACGAAAATATTAGTAAAATAAATTCAAATTTGAAAATTTCACCTCCATTTTGTATTAATTCCTGTTAAGCACTTATAGGGTTAAATTACTAGGTATATGTTGTTTTGGCTTATTTAAGGGGTGCAGTTTTGAAAATGGGGTGATTTATGGGGGGCTTTAATACAAGGGTCTTTCAAAACGCTTTCATAACTGGATTAGGCCCTTTAAAAAATGGGTTTTGGAAATTTCTTGAAAATTTTGAATATTGTTGTTTCACTTGTAAATCTTATAATGTCCGTAAAAATTAAAAGGGTGACTAAAGTTTGATGCCGACATAAAGCAGAGATCTGGGACATGAGATTTATGATATAATTTTGGCGGTCTGACTATCTGTATGTAATGTACATCATTTCAAAGTTTATAAAATGCATATTTTTCAAAATTTCCACCAAATTTCCAATTTTTTTATAATTAAACACAAAACATATCAAGCAAAATTTACCACTAACATGAAGTACAATGTGTTACGAAAAAACAATCTCAAAATGACTTTGGTAAGTTAAAGCGTTCCAAAGTTATTGCCACATAAAGTGACACATGTCAGTTTTGAAAAATCGAGCTTGGTCAGGAAGTCAAAAAGTGCCATCGGCGGGAAGGGGTTAAAGAAATTCTAGTGATAATTGCTTATACAGCTGTTTTCATTTTGCAACTTTACATTGTTTTATGCTATTCTCTTGCTCAGCCTTCGGGTTCTTCTTTTGTATGAGCGTTGGTAACTAGAGATGAGCGAGTAGTATTCGTTCGAATATTGAATCCTATTATAGTCTATGGGAAAAAACGGGAATGTTGTTCCGGTTTCCATGGAAACCAAAGTTCGACACCTTGGATCCTCCAAGTTCCGGAAGTAGCAGGATGAGGAGCACGAGGAGGTTTTTGCATTGAATTCAATGGATTTCTCCCACGTGGTATTTGACCGATATGAGTATTCGATCAAATAGTCGTATTCGATCGAATACTACTCGCTCATCTCTATTGGTAACCATTCCTACTTTTTGAGAGTGGTATTTCTCTTCAATACAACTTCTTCAATATTCTACTAATAACATTAATATAATAATAAGTATAATACAACTTTATTCTCATCATATAACAAAGTATTAAGAATAGAGATGAGCGAACACTAAAATGTCTGAGGTTCGAAATCGGATTCGAACAGCCGCACACTGTTCGACTGTTCAAACGGATTTCGAACCCCATTATAGTCTATGGGGGGAAATGCTCATTTCAGGGGTACGCAAAATTCGATGAAATGATACTTACCAAGTCCACGAGTGACGGTCGGGCTGCATTCTCCTTGAAGTCTTCTCCCGGCGCAGCGTCCCCGCGTCTTCTTCCGGCTGGAATTCACTCTGCCTAGGCATCGGGGCCTAGGCAGAGCCGACTCTGCCTAGGCCGGATGCCTAGGCAGAGTGAATTCCAGCCGGAAGACGCTGCGGGGACGCTGCACGGAGAAGACTTCTAAAGGTAAGAGAAGAACCTTAAACTTCGAACAGCTAGTAGTGTTCCATCGAGTACGAGTATTTCGAATACCGTAGCATTCGATCGAACACCTACTCCATCGAACACTACTCGCTAATCTCTAATTAAGAATACATTTTTTGCTGAATTCTGAATTCTGTAAAATTGAGCTACCAGAGTCATTTATCATAAGAAGACTGTTAATTCTTCCAGTCTGTTCCTTCAAATACAAGTTTCCTAGATACTCTGAATTGTAGCTTCTTAAAGAAGCAATGCCCCAAAAATGTTATTCTATGGCCCATTAGAAAGGTATATGGTGTAAATTGTAGAGAAAAGTAAACTTCGTACTGGTTTCCTAAGTCAGTTTTCTACACTATGTGATCAAAAGTATCCAGACACCCCTAAAAACATACGTTTTTCATATTAGGTGCATTGTGCTGCCACCTACTGCCAGATACTCCATATCAGTGACCTCAGTAGACATTAGCCATTGTGAGAGAGCAGAATGGGGTGCTCCGCGGAACTCACAGACTTCGAACGTGGACAGGTGATTGGGTGCCACACATCACACAGGTCAATGCCAAACGACGCCTCGCTTGGTATAAGGAGCGTAAACATTGGACGATTGAACAGTGGAAAAAAATGTGTGGAGTGACGAATCATGGTACACAATGTGGCAATCCGATGGCAGGGTGTGGGTATAGCGAATGCTTGGTGAACGTCATCTGCCAGCGTTTGTAGTGCCAACAATAGAATTTGGAGGCAGTGTTGTTATGGTGTGGTTGTGTTTTTCATGGAGGGGGTTTGCACCCCTTGTTTTGCGTGGCACTATCACAGCACAGGCCTACATTGATGTTTTAAACACCTTCTTGCTTCCCACTGTTGAAGAGCAATTCGGGGATGGCGATTGCATCTTTCATCACGATCGAGCACCTGTTCATACTGCACGGCCTGTGGTGGAGTGGTTACATGACAATAATATCTCTGTAATGGACTGGCCTGCACAGTGTCCTGACTTGAATCCTATAGAACTCCTTTGGGATGTTTTGGAACGCCGACTTCGTGCCAGGCCTCACCGACCTACATCGATACCTCTCCTCGGTGCAGCACTCCGTGAAGAATGGGCTGCCACTCCCCAAGAAACCTTCCAGCACCTGATTGAAAGTATGTCTGCGAGAGTGGAAGCTGCCATCAAGGCTAAGGGTGGGCCAACACCATATTGAATTCCAGCATTACCGATGGAGGGCGCCACAAACTTGTAAATCATTTTCAGCCAGGTGTCCGGATACTTTTGATCACATAATGTACATCAGTATTGATCTCAGGTAAGTCAGAAAGAAATACGACTAATTTATTAACCCCTTCCCGACATGCGCCGTAATAGTACGGCGCATGTCGGGTCTGTAACTATAGCGACTGCCCGGGAGCCGGGCGGGCACCATAGCCACCAGGTGTCTACTGCTTTAAGTAGTAGACAACCGGCTCTAATGCCTCCGATCGGTCCCCGGACCGATCGGAGGCATTAACCCCTCCGGCGCCGCGGTCAAAGGCGCCGGAGGCGCCATTATCCCGGCGGCGCATGGGCACCGCCATTTTGCCCAGGATCGCCGGCTCCTGAAGCATGCTCCAGGGCCGACGTCACGTTGCCATGACAGCCGGGAGCCTTTACAAGGCTCCCAGGCTTGTCTGCAAATTCTCTCTTTTGCAGGCTGGTCTATACAGCCTACAAAAGAAAGGATGATTTTTTGCAATGCATTGCAATGCATTAGCATTGTAATGCATTGCATTAGTGATCAGACCCCCTGGGATTCAACACCCCTAGGGGGTCTAATAAATGCAAAAAAAAAAAAAAAAAGTAAAAAAAAAATATAAAAAATATAAAAAGTATTAAAAGTTCAAATCACCCCCCTTTCCCTAGAACAGATATAAAAGTAGTTAAAAACTGTGACACACATACATGTTAGGCATCCCCGCATCCTAAATCGCCCGCTCTACAAATCTATAAAAATATTTTTCCTGTTCGGTAAACGCCGTAGCGGGAAAAATAGTCAAAAGTGCCAAACCGCCGTTTTTTCACGGTTTTGATTCTGATAAAAATTTGAATAAAAAGTGATCAAAGCAATAACATTTCCCAAAAATGGTAGTACTAAAAAGTACACCCAGCCCCGCAAAAAATGACACCCTATGCATCCCCATACACTTACGTTTAAAAAAGTTACGGCCATCAGAATATGGCGACTTTTAGAAAAAAATTTTTTTAACACAGTTTTGGATTTTTTTTAAGGGGTCAAAATGTAAATAAAACCATATAAATTTGGTATCCCTGGAACCGTACCGAAACACAGAATATAGGGGACATGTCATTTTGGCTGCACAGTGAACGCCGTAAAACCAAAGCCCGTAAGAAAGTCACAGAAATGCATTTTTTCTTCAAATCCACCCCATTCTGAATTTTTTTCCTGCTTCCCAGTACATTATATAGAATAATTAATGGTGGCATCATGAAGAAAAATTTGTCCCGCAAAAATTAAGACCTCATATGGCTCTGGGAGAGGAGAAATAAAAAAGTTATGGGGTTTAGAAGGAGGGGAGTCAAAAACGAAAAACGAAAATCAAAAAATGCCATTGGCGGGAAGGGGTTAAAAAGGCCTCTTCATATGTAAGGAATGTCTCATGCACCGTATGTGTCAGAAAATCAAATCTACGCCAGATAGAAGATGGTATAAAGTTGCAACATAATTTATGTCAGTTTCTACCATAAATGATATTTTACTGCTGCACAGTGACAGGCCCACTTTACAGGGAGGGTTCAAAAGATAGGATGAAAACATCAAAAAGTCACAATATTTGGTGAAAAACTGACTATGTGCCAAAATTTCTTGAAACTTCAATATTTCAATTTATTGTACACTTTTATACTTCAAACCATTGTATTCACTTTTAACAGGCAATTTGTGATGTTTGAATATGTAATATTTTATTATAACCATGAGTAAAGTTCTCTGCAGGACTAACACCGTCCCAAATGTCATTGGGTAAATCACAAGCCAAAAGTTAGAAACTATAAAAAAATACCTTATGTGTATTATTGGTCCTGTGTAATATTATTTCTTTCATACATGATGAGTATTTATTTAGTGTTTACATGCTAATACAAATGATATTTTTACTTATTATCATGCAGGTGTTCCTTTGTAGGGTATGTTCACAAAGAGTTTTTTGCAGACTGAAAAAATCTGCTTCAGGAATTAGGAAATGTTTTTTTGACGAGTTTTTCCGGTCGTGGTTTTTATTGCAGTTTTTGCCATATTTTTTGCTTTGGCAAGTGGTATGGACCTGGAAAATTCCTTTTAAAAAGTGTTGGTGGTTTTTGATGCAGTTTTTGCAATAACCCCATCAAGAAATGCATCAAAAATCATGAAAAAAAACTGTTTTGCCTTTTTTCCCGCTTCCCATTGATTTCAATGGGTTATTCAAGGTGGAATCCGCCTGAAAATAAAGTAGATCATGTCGCTTTTTTAAAATCTCTAATTGCTTCAAAATCAGCCTGCAATAGGGTTGAGCAATTGGGATCCCGATCGGCAATCAAGTAAATTTCACGATCACGATTGGGTTCCGATCCCGCCTAAAAAAGATCGGGAACGGAATTCCGATCCCGATCACTCGACTTAACTGCACAGATCCACTGCCGCTGCCGCTCCCCGTTCTTTTTGCTCCTCTTCTCTCTCATTCACGTGTCTTCAGAGCACCGTGCACGCCCCCGCCTCCCTAGGCTAGTGTTAGAGATGCTGGGAGAAGGCAGGGCTTGGGACTTAGGAGAGTGTGGACGGTGTTATGGTCTGGGGATCCCTGACCACGGACTGGCCCCGGACTGATAACTTCTCAGTACGGTACAGGAAAAACATATATAAAAACAAACAATAATAACTATGAGCAGTTTGGACTTCTAGTGTGGATACTCCTACACCCTGCCTCGCACAACTAGAAGTAGCCGTGGGCCCGACTAACTTGCCTGAAGGGGCACGAGCACAGCCGGAGAAGTAGCTAACCTGCAAAGGGAAATAGAGCCCCTGTCTAGCTTCACGTTTACGAAGGAGAGGCAGATACAGAACAAGCCCCCCACGGATGTCCAGACTTGGACTAACGGTGAACGTGAGTAATGCAAGGCATAGGGAGAAAATAAACATGAAACACAGAATAAGGGTGAATTCACACTGAGTAAACGCTAGCTTATTCTGAACGTAAAACACGTTCAGAATAAGCGGCGTCTAAAGCAGCTCCATTCATTTCTATGGGAGCGGGGATACGAGCGCTCCCCATAGAAATGAATGGGCTGCTTCTTTCACTCCGTGCAGTCCCATTGAAGTGAATGGGGAGTGCCGGCGTGTACGCTCCGGCATGAGCAGAGCTTGCCGTATACGCCGGCACTCCCCATTCACTTCAATGGGACTGCACGGAGTGAAAGAAGCAGCCCATTCATTTCTATGGGGAGCGCTCGTATCCCCGCTCCCATAGAAATGAATGGAGCTGCTTTAGACGCCGCTTATTCTGAACGTGTTTTACGTTCAGAATAAGCTAGCGTTTACTCAGTGTGAATGCACCCTAACTGAACTAAGCAAGGGATAGGAAAAAACAGAACTGAGTATCACACACTATAAAAACCCCTACCAAAAAAATTCCAAACCTCCAAACAGAAAAAATACCTAGGGCTCGCTGCGCCCGGAACACTATGTCTGGATAGGAGCTCAATACTTAGCTAACCAGTCTTGTGTGAACAGGAGCAAGAAACTGGATGGGCCGGGATGCAGATGGTAACAGCTTCAGACAACAGACCATACTAGAGCACAGGTACAGACGTTTAAGACCGGCATCAGATAGCATGTACAACAGCCTTATATACTGAAGAGAAGGCCTCGCCCATGGCCTGTAAAGTATTCAGCACTGCAGAGAACTTAACCCCTTCAGAGGTCAAGACACACCAGGCACTGATCCACCAGGCCACTCACCACATGAACCACGCCCGAGTGCCAGAGCAGAAACAGCATGTCTGGTGTGAACATTCCCCTGCCGTGCATCAGGTGATTCACGCGCTGAATGCCGTCCGGACACTCTGCGCCTGAACCTAACAGGCCGAAACTGCTGAGACTGGGTCATAACAGACGGGTACTGGGAGGGGTGACGTGAGTGATCACTCACATCTCCCCGCCCTGTACCAGCCCACACTCTCCTAAGCCACAACAAGCCCCACCTACTGCCAGCATCTCTAACACTAGCCTAGGGAGGCGGGGGTGCGCACGGCACTCTGAAGGCATGTGAATGAGAGACTCCATGCTGTGTAGTGAATAGGATCGTTTTTAAAATCCGATCTTTGATCATTAAAAAAAATCCCATTGACTTGCATTAGGATCGGAATTGGGATTGTGATCGGGTTCGAATGGAAAATGATCAGAAATCAATTTTAAAAATGATCCTGAAATCTCAAGATCAGCTCAACCCTAGCCTGCAATAAACTCTGTGTAAACATGCCCTTAGTGATGTTCTAAGATCACATATTTTAACTCTTCAAAAGAAATAACGTCCTATTGGGTATGTATTGTATAAGTAAAAGGCTCAAAACAGCAATACTAATCTGCTAATAATACCGTGTTTCTTAAAAAAAAAAAAAAAAAAAAAAAAAAAAAAAGACCTACCCTGAAAATAAACCCTAGCATGATTTTTCAGGCGTTTTTGAGTATGTTTGAAAGATAAGCCCTACCCTGAAAATAAGTCCTAATTCCATTTCATTAAAAAAAAAAGTGTCCTGACAACTATACATGTAAAAAAAAGTAAATAGAGGGCCCACACAGTGGCTCAATGGTTAGCACTGCAGCCCTGCAGCGCTGGACTCCCGGCGTTCAAATCCCGCCAAGGGCAAAAAACCATCTTCAAGTTCTCCCCATGTTTGCATGGATTTCCATCCCATATTCCAAAAAAGACATACTGAAAGAGAAAAATGTACATTGTGAGCTCTGTGTCACAACCTACATAAAAAAAAGTAAATAGATACGCCAAAAAGACAGTGTAGCATATATGGAGCAAGGTGGCACTACTTAGATGAGCAATAGCCTAGGTGGGGGTGATAAAAAACACTGTATAAGGGTGGTGCTCTAAGTGAAAAAAAGTCCAAGTAGTATTGAAAAAATAGAAAAAACTTGGCACTCACCCTGTGCGTTAAAAAGTCCAAACTTTATTTGTATCAGAGCTTGATAAAGTGCTGAACAGCACGAAACAGCTGTCGCTCTTCCTTGTTGAGCGTGCCTCCTCCCGTGTATATGTTGTTATCTGGACATCTTCAATAAAGTTTGGACTTTTTAACGCACAGGGTGAGTGCCAAGTTTTTTTCTATTTTTTCAAGACACCCCAAAAAGAATTTCCCCCACAAGAGAATCACACACTGACATTAAGGAAGCTATCTATACAAGATGACACTAGTGAGAGAGTTCTCCGGTCACCAGGGGGAGCCATCTACTGCACTTGGCTTCAGTGGAACACTACTGCAATGGCAAGGGGCCTGAGACAGGAGTGACACAGATCTGTGTGTGAGAGCCCATCCAGCGCTAGAACTTGCCAACTGTAAATTGTTTTAGGTGTAAGGGGGTCTGGTGAGTGGATTGTTGTTCATGGATAAAATAATACATCCTCTGAAAATAAGCCCTAACCTTTCTTTTGGAGCAAACAATAATATAAGACCTTGTCTTATTTTTGGAGAGACAATGTAGTAATATACTTTTACTTTTGTGTATATAGATATTTAAAAGTCAACCTTTCTGATTTATATTATACTTCGTTTTCTGCACTTCAGAGATATCTATGACCCTATGTAGTTGATATTGATATTTTGTGTGACTACTGAAGTTGATATCATATCAGGCAGTATACCCTAACTGCAGATAAGGAGTTAAAAATTGGAAGATGTCACTCAAGCAATGGGGTCTGAGCAGAGCAGAAGGGGCAGTTATCTAGAACAGAGAGTGAAGCTCTACAAGGAGAAGAAATGCCCCTAAAGACCTTTTCAGTTAAAGGGGTTTTCCCATCTCCTCCTTCTGCCTGCTTTCTCTTCTTATCACTTCCTGTATTCTTCAGCAAGCTGATGGGCAAGCTTTGACGGTTTGATGAATAGGACACTATGAAGTATTTCACTAGATGTAGACATTGCCTTTATTATGAAAGATGACTTATTATGAATACTAGTAATCTAATATAAATGCAGAGACAACTAATGTGTAAACAATGAGAGGAATAATCTAAAACAGCAGGCATGCGAAGCAGCATTGCTAAAGCAATGCATTTTGGAAAACTCTTAAATTTACATAAACTAGCAGTATAGATAGGATCCTTGAGATGGGAATATCCCTTTCATTTACATAAAAATAATAAATATTTTTTTGTAAAAATTGGGTTGTAAATGTAAAACTGCATGCATTTGCACTTTTTTTTTCTATTATACGTTTTATTTGCCTTCTTGTGTAAGTATTCTTATGATAGCATGCATATTCACTTTCCTTTTGAGGGTCAGAGTCTGAACATGCCAAATGCGCCCTTTAGGTTTTCAATGTGATACCATCCTGTATATTGAAAAGGTTGTATAAAGCTTCAAATTTCTTGTGGCAAGAACTGAATAGATTGCATTTGTAGAAAAACTTTTCTCCAGCTTTTCTTTGTGTCTCTCTGTGTCATCTCTGTCTACTGATGAGAATAATGTTTTGAGTAGTTCAATCACCATGGGGTCATAGATGGAGCACCAGAAGGACCATATGTACCAACACTGCTGTATTATGGTATGTTTGCTATTCAACTTTCCCAACTTGCAGGGGTATGACAATTAAAGAGCAGGGACTATGGTTACAAGGACTAAACAACATACTGCCTATGCTTTACATATTGTGTCACCCTGCCCTAGAAGTAATGTTAGACTGGGCAATCTCAAACCCCATGCCACAGTTAAGGGAGTAAGATGTCACACTTAGATATTAAGATGCAGTTGGGGGAATGGGGGAATATTAAGACCATAAATGGCTTGGTGAACCACTTTGCACTCTTACTGGCTTTTTTTATCTGCATGAAGTTTGGGTCTATACTAACTTTTGAATGTAGTACAAATCTGGTGATTTTTTTTCCGATAGCATTACTTTTTACATATATTTATTCATACCTCATATGGTGTGTTGATGGCATTGTTTTTTTGAGTCTGAGGAGCATGAACCACAGAGAGAGCACAGCCGGATGGTGTGGAAATCAGTCAAAGTCCCACCCCCCATGGCACCCAATGATTGTGCAATTCTGCAAGTAAAACTACAGGAGGGGCTATCCACACAATGGATCACTTGATATTTGTTATTAGCTTTTCAACTTTTAAGTTTTGTGAGGTGATTTTGCAATTGAGGTGTGCAAACCTTTTCCATGTGTCTTTTTCTCTGTAGTGAATTTTTATGGCAAACACATGTTTAGGGACCTGTTCTTTTTGGTTATTTAATGGTGTAATAAAACTAGACATTGGGAAGTTATTTTTTTAAAATATTGCTTAGGACAAGGTGATAAATGGTTATCTTATTCACAAATATCCATTGCCTCCATTGACTTCAAACTGTCGACAAACTCTGTATTGGATAAATATTTCCTGTGATCTACGTTTTGTACAAAATAAATTTCTGCAGAAAATACAGTCAGCTGTATGAGAACAAAAAAAAGCAATGATTAACTCGTTTTTTTTTACTTGACCCTATTCACATTGGTGTCCGTTTTCACTCAGTACACATCTGCACAATTTTTTGTTCTTGTGGTCCATTGGAGGGCTAAAACAATAGAAATGGTGGACATGAACAGAACCAAGAGGGACATCATTGACTATAATAGAGTCCTTTGGGTGTTCATTGGATGCCCACTTTACTAAATTGAAATGGCTTTGACAAAGAAGTCTTAGCCAATAAGGAGTGGGAACAGTCTTTGAGACACTGCAACATTCTGGCACCTGACAGCTTCTCAACAAATAGTCAGGTAGGATAACAGATGCAGTTCTTGAGCCTTGAGTCTAGTTAGAACCAGTACTAGATACACTGATCAAAATGGTTAATATAGCACTGTGTGTGTCCAACACCCCCATGGCCGCTCCCACTCCAACCCCACAATGGTGTTCACGAGAGCCCCACATGGTAGGGATGGACCTGGCTGCACTGCTGGGCAGAATGGTTTGGGTCAGGAAACGCCAAACACACAGCGCACCACAAATCACACTAGAAGCAGACAATGAGAACTCTTAGCAGCAGGTGTCTTGGATAGCGGTGCAGGTCCAAGGATCCAGAAAGCTGTGGTGGGTGGTGAGCAGGTGACAGCAGAGAGTCAAGTCTAGTTATATGGTCCGGGTCATCAACAAGAGGGCAATGCAGTACAATGGGTAATGCAAAGGGAAAGTCAGGCAGGCCGAGTTGGTAACAGGAGCGGTGGAGCAGTACAAAATCGGTATTCAGGAAACAGATGTTTAAAGGCAAGCTGGGGTGATAGGAGCAGGCACGGTACAAATTCAGGAGCAAAAGGCAGAGCCAGAGGTAAAGGCAAGAGGCTTAGAGCAAAGGCAAACAGGACAGGTTAAATGCTTACTACCAGGACACTGAATAGCCAGTGGCAGTCCGGAGCCAGAGCTCTCCTTAAATAGGCTGCTATTAATCTGGTCTGCTGCTAGGCCACAAATTAAAAGTCCCTAACCCAGCTCAGAAGGAGACCGGCAACCCTCGCACAACGCTTTGGAAGTTCTAGCCTGCCTCCCTAGCTCAAAGCAGGGGACTCGGAAGCGCAGGAGGGAGAGGGCTGGCAGCTTCCGCACAGCGCTGCAGAGGCTCCAGCTCTGCTCCTAACAGGCACCTTACAGTGGTGATGTCATTTACATTATATAAATTGTGAGCTGGAACACAATACATTTCAGTGATTATGAAATTAGAGAATGGATGCGTTATGGAACGGATGTGGTAATCACTCAGCCACCAGCTCTGTTTGTTAAGAGGTTGTTTGTTGCTCATCCAACAAACAGTCTTGCAGGTTTCACTCATTTAGAAAAAAATACTTTGTTATTTAAGGGGTTTTCTTGTTGCTCACCCAATAATCTGTCTCGCATCCTGTGCAAATAATTTTAAAAAATGATTGCAATTTTTTTGCGAAATATTATTTTGTAAAAGGAAAAAAATAAACAAAAAAGGACAAAACTGTTACCAATCTATTATAATTAAGCAGTGTGCAGTAAAATGTAAGGTAAAAAACAGGGCAGGGGACAGGGAAAATGAGGGGAAGCAGGAAACACTGTTTCAAGTACTAACAATAAGAATGTGGATGGCAACAGCAACACTACCTCTGGTGTTGGTGGCACCGCCAGTAGCTGCAGGTTTGTCATACTTTCTAAGAATGAAGATTACACTTTTTATTACTTAACTTAGTTCATCTTAGTCTTAGAAGGATATTGCATTTGAGAGTGATATGATCTTGAGTCATGGTGAAGGGACCATATCACTTCCAGGACTCCTCATCCAAGGGGTGGTCACAAGATATATTTATCTCACTTTGATTTCTATTTTGTTCATATTGATTTTGTTATTTGATAAAAATAAAATATTAACACTACTATTTTTGTAAGCATCCTTGCTTAGCAGCATTTGTTTCCACACCTGCCTAAAATGTTTGCCCAAAATGGATATAAGTACTGTTGCTAGACTTGCATATTATGATTATGCTCCTTTTTACATTCCTACTTCTAAAAAGCTAATGAATAGCTACTCGTGGCAGATTTGCTGAAAAGAAAGACATTTCTCTGACTGTACAATTTATCATTTTAAATGGTGCTAGAAGAAATCCATGAATGCAGAAATCAATCCAAACACTAAATCAATTCAAATTTTTGCAACAAATCTGTCGCGTGAAAATATCCTAAAAGTTTTGACTTCTCTGTGGCATTTGTTTTTTTTTGCAACATCAATATCTCGAATGTTTAAGTAAATCATTTATTCTTTATAGACTGAACAGAACAGAATGAAATATATGTTCCAGTATTACTAATATATACTCGATATTAACATTCATTTTATGTTACGGGTACACCAAAGAAAATGCTATGCAAAATGATGTAGCATTTATATAAACCATCTGATTGGAAAAATGCCATGTCCCTCTGGAGTAAGTAGAAAGAATTAAACATGGCTTTACATTCCAGAGTTATCTTAGCTGATATCTCTCAATTTTTGTCATTTCCTTTGTAAGCTTCTAAGCTCAGCATTGCAGTGCTATCAAATAATCAAAAAGAGACATTGAAGGATGGACATTTAAAGAGATGTATGAGAGGCCTGCTAAGGATCCTGTGATTAGTCACTAAGCCTGGTTCACAAACTGAATTTTCTAATTTAACATCATTATAGTTTGTTCATCCAAGATCAAAAATGAATTTATCTTAATATATATAGCATCACATGAAATTTATTATTGATGTCATCACTTACTTGTCAGATTAGAATCACTGATTTAGGAACAAAAAAGGAAGGATGAAAAGTCAAATTCCCAAATCATTCATGGGAATTGTTTTCATAGGCAGCAGACAGTTTTATGTTTTTTGGTAGAAGCTTTTGCAGCATAAACGAAAGTAATGGACCAATGACTTTACTATATTCTTTACATTCTTCACTTTCATATAGAATTGGTATAAATGGCATAAATGTCATAAAATGCTATTAAAAATAAAACAAGAATGTAGTTTTAAAATGCTAATCCAGTGCCATTTTCGGAGCTCTCCTTATCTGCCGTACTGGTCTAAGAATTCACATACTTGCACTGTCATACCTTTTTACAGGCTATAACTTATGACTATAAAGTCAAAAATGCAAAAATGGGCAAAGGTAATAATCATTACCCGCTGCACTGAGATATATTTACGTTTTATTTTATTATGCCTTTCTTCCTACAGTATATCATTAGGGTTGAGCGATCGGGATCGGAAAAGATCAGATTTTGATCGGCGATTGAGTAAATTTCACGATCGCGATCAGAATTCCGATCTCAATCTTTTCCAGCGGGATTGAGGTCGGAAGTTATCTCAAGATCAGCTCAACCTTAAAAGTGACTTTTCCCATAGAGAAGTATTGACTAGGGTTGAGTGATCGGGATCGGAAAAGATCAGATTCCGATCAGCGATCGAGCAAATTTCATGATCGCGATTGGCTGGAAAATGATCAGAAATCAGATTTTAAAATTGATCCTGAAATCTCAAGATCGGCTCACCCTATATATCATAGATGCAGGATTCTGCTTATTCATTACTTCATACTTGCTTTATTTTGAGATGCCCCATAGCCTTTCCCAAACATGGCATGAGTCTTTCAGAATGATGTGATATTCTGGACCGCAAACAACATTTCAAAATGTCAGATGGGAAGGAAAGTTAGAACATAATCTAAATCATTGATATAGAAGCTTATAGCGAGGAGACATGCGCTCCCTGGCCACGGAAGCAGCACTCAGTGCTCTTGCGGGCAGGACAATCATTCATCTAATTACAGTCTGTTATCTATGTAAACACTCAGATAACACTGAGTCTGTTCTGTGCAAGCATCTGGAAGGGGGAGAGAAATACAGGAAGTGAGCAGAAGTCACTGTAGGCAAAGCTGCTGAAACACTGAGATGGGAAAATCCCTTTTACTTTCTGCTAAGCCAGGCTTTAGACATATTTATGAAATTCAACTTTCTACTCCAAGAAATGGATGGCATAAAATAGGAGAAAAATCGAATAGGAGTTGCATCAAATTTATCAAGATTGTTAAACATTTTGATACAAAGAAAAAGTTATTGTCAAAGTTAAATAACAGTGACAGCCAGAGTGACAGTCTAAGTACTGGCATACCATAGCTAGCCAAGGTGTCCTCACAAGAGGGCTACCTACAATGCCTCATAATATCATTGTGGTAAGGTCGTACAATGATGCCAGTCAAAACCCCATCTTGCTCTCTTGGATGTTCATACATAATTCTCTCTGATCAAAGGTCAGCACTAAAGAAATGTTCCCATAAATTGTAAGAGAAAGTCATTTACCTTTTTAAATGTTTGCAAAAAAATTTACAGAATGAGGTTAAAGTCACATGTTGCAGAAATGCGGCTAGAAAACGCAGTGGAAAAAAAAACATTGGAAGCACAGCAGAAAAAATACTTGCATTTCTCATTGCTTTTCCACCCCGTTTTTATTTTTTATCTTCCCCACCACCATATATGTTTATGGGTAAAACAAAGCATTTCCACAATTAGAATTAACATGTTTTTTTTTTTTTTGAAAATTCTGCGTTTCTGCAGCATGTTTTTTTCACATTTTTTTTCTGCTGCATTTCTGCAACAGCCCAAAGCACTGAATTTTTGCAATGATTGACCTGAGACTGACTTCACAAAATGTAAACGCGAGCTGATTTTATCAAAATACATGTGTAAAAAATACACGTGTAAAAATCAGACTCCCATTGACTTCAATGCCATTTTTACACGTGTAGAAAAAGGTGCAAAAAACGCACTTTTTTATGTTTTTTGCATGTTTTGTACACGTGTAAAAATGGCTTTGAAGTCAATGAGAGTCTGATTTTTACACGTGTATTTTGACAAAATCAGTTCGCGTTTACATCGTATGAAGGCAGCTGAAGCCTCAAGCTGAGGCCCCATATTGCAGAAATACAGCGTTTTTTGTTGTAGATTTTGTTGTTTTTTTCCCCAAAGCCAGGAGTGGATAGAGAGGAAGGTAGAATTGTATGAGCTTCCTATATACTTCCCATTCCTTTTGAGGCCATTGTTGACTTTGGCTCAAAAAATACAACAAAATCTGCAACAAAAAAGCTGCGTTTTCGCAACATAGGGCCCCAGCCTATGGGGCTTATGGTGTTATTATAAATAGCAAATAAATCATCCTGTGGTTAAGGTCTCTCAGTAAAAAAAAAAGAAAAAATGCTTCAAAACAAGGATATGGCATAAAATCACTAAGCTTTTATGTTAAATATATTTTTAGGATTTTTTTTAGAAACTTCCCATGTCACTTTCTGTATTTAAAAAGTACTAGCATAGATGGCGTAACAGATTTTATACCAGGACACTGCTTTGTCAGCCGTTTTGGGGACAGAGTCTCCTTGCGTTATCTTCTGTCACTAAGCTTATACATCAGTAGGATTTTATAAATTAGTTTTAACCCAATGCAATTTATTTAAGTTTTCAGGCAAGAAGAAAACCTTCCCTTCTAGTAATGTGGTTTATCCTATCTGATCTTTCACTAACTGTAACAGTACACACATTATATATGTGGTCACCTGCATCTCTTCTAACCTTTAACATGTGGCTTGCACTACCCACAAACAGAAGGTAGAAATAGAAGAACTGGCTCACTGATACGAAACAGAGGATACTTGTTAATGGTAAATATTCAGACTGGGCCACAGTCACCAGTGGGGTGCCACAGGGGTCAGTATTAGGTCCTCTCTTGATTAATATCTTAATTAATGACCTGACAGAGGGATTACAAAGCATGGTGTCCATATTTGCAGATGATACTAAACTCTGTAAGATAATCAAAAATATGGTGAGGATAGTAGAATATTACAAGGGGATCTAAGGAAACTGGAAGCATGGGCGGAGACTTGGCAAATGAAGTTTAACTCCTTCCTGCCGATGGCATTTTTTGATTTTCGTTTTTCGTTTTTGACTTACCTCATTTTAAACCCCATAACTTTTTCATTTCTCTGCTCCCAGAGCCATATGAGGTCTTAATCTTTGCAGGACAAATTCTTCTTCATGATGGCACCATTAATTCTGTGCATAATACTATGCAGCCAAAATGACATGTCCCCTGTATTCTGTGTTTTGTTCCGATTCCGGGGAATTTATATGGTTTTATTTACATTTTAACCCCTTACAAAAAATCCAAAACATTGTTAAAATTTTTTTTTTAAAAGTCGCCATATTCTGACAGCCGTAACTTTTTATACGTCCGTGTACAAGGATGTATAGGGCTTTTTTTTTGCGGGGCCGGGAGTACTTTTTAGATCCTCTGGCGCCGGAGGAGTTAATGCCTCCGATCGATCCGGGGACCGATCGGAGACATTAGCGCCGGCTGTCTACTGCGTAAAGCAGTAGACACCCGGCGGCTATGGCGGCAGCCCGGCTCCAGGGCGGTCGCCGTAGTTACACACCCAGCATGCACCGTACTATTACCGCGGATGTCGGGAAAGGGTTAATGTAGACAAATGTAAGGTTATGCACCTTGCTCGACGTAATAAAATGTATGATTATGTACTTAATAGTAAATTACTGGGTAAGACTGCCAATGAAAAAGACTTGGAAATTTTGGTGGAGAGCAAGCTTACCTTTAGTGACCAGTGCCAGGCAGCTGCTGCCAAGGCAAATAAAATTATGGCATGCATCAAAAGAGGTCTAGATTCTCATAACAAGGACATAGTTATGCCTCTATACAAATCACTGGTATGGCCACACTTAGAATATTGTGCACCATTTTGGGCCTGAGTATTCAAGACATAAACGAACTAAAAAAAAAGTGCAAGAAGGAAGATTCATGGGAGAATGGGTGGACTGCAGTACAACGACAGATTAACAAACTTGAGGTTATTCAGTTTAGAGAAAAGACGTCTACGGGAAGATCTAATAACAATGTACAAATACATGAAGGGACAATACAAGGAACTTTCTAAGGATCTTTTTACTCCTAGGCCAGTGACAGTGACAAGAGGACATCCTCTACGTCTGGAGGAGAGAAGGTTTCACCAGAAACATAGAAGGGGATTCTTCACAGTAAGAACAGCAAGGCTCTGGAAGTCTCTGCCCCAGGAAGTGGTGATGGGGGATTCACTTAACAAGTTCAAAGAGGGCCTGGATGCTTGAAGAGAAAAATATAATGGGTTATGGACTCTAGATTTTAAGGACATGTTGATACAGGGCTTTTATACTGACTGTCAGATTGGAGTCAGGAAGGGATTTTTTCCCCCTGAAATAGGGCAATTGGCATAAGCCTCATGATTTTTTTTGCCTTCCTCTGGATCATCACTGTAGGGGACTCTAGGGTTATAGGTTGGACTTGATGGACTGATGTCTTCATCCAACCTTGTCTACTATGTAACTATGTATCTGGCAGAACCAAAGAAAACACAGGTAAAACACTCTCTGTATGGAGTTTTGTGACATTTCAAGAAATTGAAATGGTTAATAGGTCTCTGAGAGGTTGAGATTGGTGAAGCTGAACAGATAAACTCATAAGGGTCTCAATTTTATGGCAGATGTGATGTATCTGTATTTATAGCTTAATGTATATCATTTATGATGTGGTTTATTATTTACTATTTGGTATATTCAGTTCTGTTTGTTCGCTGTATAGCACATCTCTCAGGGAATGGCTGAGCAGCATTTGCTCGTGTTCAGGTGTGTAACTGTAAACTTGCTGTGTATATATTAGCTATGACTAAAAACCCTTGAATTGGTTCAAAACATGACAGTGTTTTCTGGATTTTATAGATATTCACCACCCTTTGTTTTAGCATGATTCTTCAATAAAGCTTGGATATTATTACAAAAACACAGTGCTGGAGTGAGTTATACCTATTGCCATTACTAACACGGGAACCAGACGGGTGATTCCTCTTTCTGTTCATTGAAAGACAAATTTCTAAGATGGCTGCACCTATTTTTTGCAAGGTGGTGAGCTGATGCACACATTTATTCCTTTGTCCATAACCCATTTACAGAGCCTCTGAGGTACAAGAACAGTGGAAACCGGCCCAGTTATGGAAACTATACCCCTCAAGGAACTTATCAAGGAGTACAGTGAGCATTTTGATGTCATACTTGTTTCACACAATTTATTAACAGTGGGCTATGAAAATGATAAATTACATTTTTAAAATAAAATGTTACTTTAATCCTCATTTTTGGAAAAAAACAAAACAATGCTTTGCCACCTTACAAATGAAAGGAATAATGGGTGGGGGGTTTTGCACCCATAGTATGGACAAAAGAACCTGTGAGTTATCAAATAATTAAGATTTAGGGTTATGGTTTGTATGAAAAACTATCCTCTTATGTAAGTCCTAAGGTAATTTGCATACACAAAATTGGTTGGTGTATTACTGTCAATTTTGGTGTTTCTTTTGCACCCGGTATACATGAACTCCTCACATCTTACAGATTTTTGGACAGTATATTTTGTTGGCAGAAAGGGATCGGAAACAAAAGAGAGCTATTTGGCTTTTGGAGGGCAAATTTTGATAGAATAGTTTTTGGGTGTCATATCTTATTTGCAGAGTTACTAAAATAGAAAAAAGGAAAACCTCAAAAGTTTAAAAAGGTAGTAAATTTTAAAGCTCATAGATCTATGCAAATTTGCCTGAAGTAATCACGGTGGGTGGACATCTTACTAGTCATGGAGTCGGGCAGTTATCTCTACAGTAAATAACACCTACAAAGCATGATTTACAGCTCCGCTTAAATTGCCTTCTATTCTCTTCTCTCTAAAACATTGTCTTAGCTTAGCTTAGTCTTCTTCACTTTTTTCTTTTAGTCCCTTCTATCCTGTGGCCTCCCCGATCTAGATCCCCAACAGTAACCACAAGTGCGCCAGAATGGAGATGTTTATTTTCTTTCGAAAATTAGCTAAATTAAGTTGTTGATGGAGTTGGTCAACTTCCTGAAAAAGTGGGGACCCATCTAATGACCAAGGATGTGATATACATAACTGATGAGCCACCAATGCCTGTCCAGCATCAGAAGGATGCACTTGTATCACGTGGGAACTTGACTCTATATATGATAATTTGGAAAATCATTTTGCTGTTGTTGGGCCTATATAAAAATTTTGTCCATTGAGAGGACCTTTGTAAACATTTTGAACACCAGAAAAGCTGGGACTGTTTGAAACTAGTTCTGCCATTGTTTGAGACCATGTTATACAACCTACTATTGAATGCACATCTTGGAGGAAATGTTCCGGATTGGCTTTAATAACAGGCATGGTCCCCAGCGTTCTTAGAAAAGTAGATTAATATATAGGGAGATACTTTCCAAAAGGTGGCACTAGAGCAACTTGTATTGTTTGCCATCAAAGTGAACTTATTTGTAAATTATTTTCCCAGAATTCATAGCAGAGCATAAGTGGTTTGTAAGGGTATGTTCACACGGAGGAAATGGTGGTGGAAACCTTTTCTGCCAGTTGAACTTTCCATGTGGCTAGACGCGACGGGATGTCGATGCAGCATCCCGCACCTAATTAGGCCCGAATATATGGGCCTAAACAGGAGCATGTCTCGAGCCGTGGACGCCGTGGCTGACGCTACTAGCTAGCAGGAAAAAAAGAGAACAGCTCCCATTGAAGTCAATGGGAGCCATTTTTGCAGTCAGATTTTGAGAAAAAACTCTGTATGAATATACCTTAAGACTTTACACCCCACAAGGTGATCTTAGGTGACATAGTTCTCCTTTTTCGTTTTTTTGAAGGAGTGTCTTTTTGGGGAATAGGCAAAATAGCTAAATTCCAACCCCTACGCCAGTGCCATCCAATAACAAAACATGATGGAAAATACTAATGCATGGATAAAGTTTTAATTATTTTTATTTACAAAAAAACCCAAACTTAATACAATACATAATCCACAAAACTGATCCAAACTTTACATACTAGTTAATATTGAATAAGTAAATATTGGTGAAACATTGTACATTGATATTCTCTTGTTAGAATGTCATAATACTTAGTTATTTGCTTTTTCAGATTCTAAATTGTATGACTTTTTGTCTTTTCATTTAGAAATCTTCTTTGGGTCAGCTAATAATAAATTATAATCAGTACCAAAAACGTTTGCATCGGCATGAAACAATATTATTAATTTTATCAAGAAAGAACATTATTTTGTAAATGAGGTGTCACTTTTTACCTCAGGCATTCGTGGGCCACTTTATGGCAGAGGTAGAGTTATACAGATACAAATTTATCAAGCATGTGCTTTTAATTGGCAGTAAATCACCTGCCTGCGACCCTGACTACAAAGCTCATAATGCCCTGAAGTAACAAGGCTTTGTATAATACATATATTTTCCAAGTATGATTGACAATTGTGGATGACTAATTGACTTGGGTGTAAATGTATATTTGTTAAAGGATGGATTAAATTGTAGTGTAAATATAATCCTGAAAAAATGCAAGAAAAATTTATACTATTTATTAAATGGAAATATGTAATAGGAGACGGTGGGGAATTTTAGTGATTCAGATGAATTTGTAATGTTTGCAGAACAGAGTAAGACCTCATGGTTTTAGAAAGTGACCATGTACATGGTAAAGATAGAAAGAATCTCATGAATCTGGAATTTCAATGTAAACATTGATACTTTTTCTATAAATCAGATTTGATACACAAGGTCCAGTTGGCTTGACTCTTCAGTTGTTGAGGGTGTCTACTATAGAGGAGCATTAACAATTATTTTAGTCTGTCAATTAGTTTAGGGATTTAATGCATTTCAATATGAACTCAGTCTCTGATATACAGCATTGTTGCTACCCGGTGTAATAAAAGTGGGTTTCTAAAGTGGTATGAGGTACGGGGCCCCAGAAGAGTCAATGTCAAGGGGCTCCAGAGGAATCAATGTCAAAGCATGTCGGATACACTAGTACATGGCAAGTGGCTAATGAGCTGTGAATAGCTGAATGGAGCACAGGGTGACTAATTTGACTATAATCAGGGATGGGCAATTTTGCCTAAAATTAAAATCTAGATTTTTTTTCCAGTTTAAGGGCAATTCTTGATTTAATGTAGATGTCATGTTTTTGCTTAAAAAAGGTGAAAAAGTTCAGTGATCTGACATAAAGAAAAAGATTTAGATATATTTGATGCAATATTCCTTGTCTTACCACCCAAGTACTGAGTGCAGTGAATAAATGGCTTACCATAGTTTTCAGTGAGAGGAGAAAGCCTACAAGAACTGTATCAAACTGTAGGGCAGGGCTAGCAGTGATTTCATGATTCTGTTCAAAATCAGAAATATTATTCTCAAAAAAGTGAATTATTTGAATGAATTTGATTAATTGCACAGTTATAATAATTACCGTATATACTTAATAATAATAATGATAAATTTTATTTATATAGCGCCAACATATTCCGCAGCACTCTACAATTAGTAGGGTTCAAATACAGACAGAAAGATACATTACAAGAAAAGTCATTTCACACAATGGGACTGAAGGCCCTGCTCGCAAGAGCTTACAACCTATGGGTATACTTGAGTATAAGCCGAATTTTTCAGCACAGTTTTTGTCTATGACCAGTCGCAATAGCATTGTATAGAATCTCCCAAAGAGAGTGAAAAAAAAAAGAGCTTTAAAAAATATAATAAAAAAATAAAATAAGATAAGATAAGATAAGATAATCCTTTAATAGTCCCACAGTGGGGAAATTTCAGTATGTTACAGCTGCATAGTAATACAGATACATGATAATAAACAGTAAATATTACAGAAGTAGTAGACACACATATGCTGAGAAAGATATGCTAGGAGTCCATAGCAGCTTAGGAACAGAGAAGAAAGAAGGAGGATATTCATAATCATTAGTTCTCTGTGCGGAGTGATCTTCGCTTGGTCTGATGTAGATTATACAGCCTGGTCGCGGTTGGAAGGAAGGACTTGCGATAGCGCTCCTTCTCACACTTGGGGTGAAGCAGACGGTTACTTACAGTGCTGCCAAGTCCCATCAGGGTCCCATAAATAGGGTGGGATTTGTTCTCCCGCATGGAGGTCACCACAGACAGTATCCTTCTGTCACCCATCACCTGTACTGGGTCCAGGGGGCTCCCCAGGACAGAGCTGGCCCTCCTGATCAGCCTGTCAAGTCTATTTCTGTCCCTGGTTGATATACTGCTCCCCCAGCAGGCTACACCGAAAAAGATGGCTGAGGCAACCACAGAGTTGAAGAAGGCTCTAAGAAGTGTCCCCTGGACTCCGAAGGCCCTCAGCCTCCTGAGCAGGTAGAGTCTGCTGTGGCCCTTTCTGTGCAGTGCCTCCAGGTGATCAGCCCAGTCTAGTTTATTATTGAGGAGCGCGCCCAGATACTTATAGGTCCTGACTATCTCAATGCATGTCCCCTGGATCTCCACCGGGTTCGGAGCACCTCTCCGTTTACTAAAGTCCACCACCATCTCCTTGGTCTTCCCAGCATTAATCCTGAGCTGGTTCTGCTGGCACCATTCAACAAAATCCCGATTTAAGTCTCTGTATTCCCTATCGTCTCCATCAGTGATAAGGCCGACTATAGCAGAGTCATCGGAGTACTTCTGTAAGTAACAGCTGGAGGAGTTGTGCCTAAAGTCAGCAGTGTACAGTGTGAAGAGAAATGGGGCAAGAACTGTTAAAGAACTGTTAAAGAACTGTTAATAAAAGTTCTAAATCACTTCTTTCCCTAGAATACATATAAAAGCAGAAAATTACTGTGAAACACATACACATTAGGTATTCCTGTGTCTGAAAGTGCCCGGTCTACTGAATATAGGATATCTGCAGTGCTCCTGTTCCGTCAGGAAGGGGTTAATAGGAGCGCTGCAGATACCCTATATTCAGCCAGGTTGAATTCCAAGTGGGGGAAAAATAAAACAGTACTCAAGTTCAGGGAAGGGGGAGGATGAGGATAGACCCAGGAGTTCTGCTGACCTCATGACCCCTGGGTCATGTGATCTGATGCAGCATTAAACCCCCCAGGTCACTGCATCCCTCAGGTTGCTCTGCCCCCTCTTCCCCTGGTCTGGAGAGACCTGTTGGGGTTGAATGCTACATTTGATGCCGTGATTTTGCTGGAACTGCTTCAGTCAGTTGGATGCTGTTTTCTACATATCATTGTGTATATGTGAATAAAATTTATTTTAGTGGTTTAAGTAACTCATACAAGTGCAGATGCTGGACCATGGCACTTCATGCAAGACTATATGGGGCTGCTTTCACCTTGTGTGAATTGTCATGTAATTTTAGAGTTCACAGATGGGGCTGGAGGTATCCCTAAAGTACTGGAATTGTTCTCTGCTCCTTGGGGGCAAAGACTATATTGTACTATGGTCTAAGGAAAGCTCAGGAAAATACTGCTGTTTGTGACCAGAGTCTATGGTATCACAAGGTACGCTGCTAAACTTGGTGAATGCAAGTTGCTTTTGGATCCTGTTAGACCTCTTGATAATACAATTAATATGGTGTATGTACTGTAACAGAGACTGTAAACAGTACACTGCATGCCCTCTGAGAAAAACTACAACCATAGCAATGTGAGCCCTGAATGTCAAACTGTCCCGTTGCTAATACTTACCACTAAGTTCCTTTTCTTCAAGATGCTTGCCACCAAGCCATTTACCTAATTGTGCCTGTAAACATTAAGCAATGGGTCTTGTATTATAACCATTAGGTGTTGTGGCTCCTGTAAATTCAGAGTTGAAGCTGCCTATATGCCTTTTCACTGTACCATTCTCATGTGGGGACCTATAATAAGGGTCAAAGGCCAAACATATAAATGGCGCACATGGCACACAAGAAAAATATCATTATCTAATGACCTATTATATAAAACCAGTCTTCTATGTGCATAGTGAACAGGGAGAAATACCACTAGGAACAATTTCTGTTAAATAAAACATGGTCTGTGATATTCTTTTCTGTATTCTGCTTTGAGAAACAACAGTCCTAAATATCCCATCTTGCCAGATTCCAGAGAACTAAATAGAGCTTAAGTGTTCTCCACTGTTCTATAACATGCAGAAAAAAGAAAACAATAATGAACTTTTGCTCCGGCATTTTCTCAATCTGTGCCTTATTGCAATTAGAAAATGTCGCTAGTACAACCAGATTTAGCCTTACTCAAAAAACACTTAAATACAGTCTTATATCTTTTTCATTTAACACATTTCAATGTTTTGCTAAATAATGACTGGAATGTTTGGTAGTAATTAGAGATGAGCGAGTAGTGAAATATTCAAGATTCGATATTTGTTTCGAGTAGAGCCTCAATAATCGACTATTTGATTGAATATGGAATCCCATTATAGTCTATAGGAAAAAATGCTTGTTTCAGGGGAAACCACTATTCGACTAAAGGAGAGTCACTAAGTCCATGAGTAGCAGGAGGAGAGTGTTTAGGAAGAGCACTGTGCAGTTAAAGCACACAGACCACATAGACTATGGGCCGGTTCACATTAGCGCTTGCCTCCCGTCTGGAAGGAGTCCGCAGAAGGATCCCCCCCGAATGGAATATCAGCGCAACTGCAAGCGCTGGACAGTTAAGCACAGCAGTCTCCATTGTGGTCTGATCTTAGACTCCGCCTCATCACAGACGAGCCTCCGACAGAACCAGCGTTGATTGACCGAATGCTGTACACTGTATAGCATTCTGCCAATCAATGCTGATCAATGCATTCCTATGAGAAAAAGTCAGCTGCTGCATAAAGCTGCCAGCTCTCCCAATTAGCAAAGACGAGTCTGCTGCAGAACCATCGTTGATTTGCCGAATGCTATACACTGTATAGCAATCGGCCAATCAACGCTGGTTCTGAATCGAATATTTACTGCAAATTGGAGTAGTATTCGATAGAGTACGAGTATTTCGAATACCATAGTATTCATTCGAATACCTACTCGATCGAATACTACTCGCTCATCTCTAGTAGTAATGCCTAAAACTTAAATTTATACATATGCTGCAATGGCTTACATTGGAATAGTGCAGATTCATATTCTCTTTGTAGAAGTGATTGTGGTAGTATAGAGAAACATGCAGGGTAAGGCCCTATTCATATCTGGTTTCTATTAAAGCGTACCAACAAGCGTATAAACAACTTTTCATGAATCAATAGCACAACTTTGTAATATACTGTATTAAACAAGTATGATTTCTTCTCTACTTTTCAGTTACTTTTTCCCTACTACTCTATGAAAAGATGAAGGAATTAGAAAAGACACCCAAGTAATTGCTGCTGTTATACTTTGATATTCCTTTATTAATACCACTAAGTTATAGATAAAAGGCTGTGAGGGCACAACATGAGGTAATAAATCAATTAATCAGATGGCAAGACAATCTCTCTCCCTCATCTCCACTTCATAAAGCTTGGTGTGTGAGGCTGAAATGGAGTCAAAATTGTAAACAAAAAGTCAGATTGAAGATAAGGAGCAGGAGAGCTCTCTCCCCTGCTCTGAGGAAAGCCTATCCTGACAGTACTCGACCATAGCCCTGTACTGTTAAAGGGGGCATTCCTTACCACCCAGCTATAACGCTAAGCTTACAGTACTCGTCCATAAACTAGTACTGGGGGGTGTTCTTCACAGCATAGCGTTATTGCTGGGTGGTAAGGAACGCTCCCTCTAACAGTTCATGGCTATGGACGAGTACTGTCAGGAGGGGCTTTCCTCACAGCACAGCTAGACTGTGAGGAACGCCTGATAGACACTTGGCAGAGATCGGTAACAGCACCAATGCAGTTTGTGTTTATAGGGGATTCTATAATTAGTAAGATGGATAGAAAAATTTATCGCCAAGACTGCCTCAACCAAAAGTTTTACTGTCTCCCTAGGGCCAAGGTTTGGTAAGTGCTAATAGGGGCATTATTAATACAAGGGCGGTATTTAAAATACCGCCTTGTATTTATAATGCCCCTAATAGCTCTTATATAAATAACACCTGGTAATATATAAAATGCCCCCTCCTAACGACCCCTTAAAATACCTACAAAAAGAATTTTTTTAAAAAAGTCACACTTACCTACTTGATGCAGCCGGCATCTCTTCTTCATCACTCGGATAACAGCGCTCATAATGTCTGCGTCTCAGCGTAGAAGGCGCGTGACGTCATAGCATCACACCTCCTACACAGAGAAGCAGACATATTGTGTCTGTCTTCTAGGTGTCTTGTAAACCACAGTTGCTTGCTGTTTACAAGACAAAGTCACAGATCTAATTTTAACTAGACCGGTGTCTTGCAGATGTCAATCTAGTTAACAATGAAGCACATATTAATGGCCTGGGGCATTACTATCAGGAAGGGTGGCATATATTAATGGCTTGGGGCATGACGGGATGCACACAGACCAGCGCCCCTCCATTCCCTGAGAATAAGTCCTACTCCAAAAATAAGCCCCAATAACAGTTCATTAAAAATAGTGTTCAGACATGTAAAAAAAAGTTAATTGAATACAACAGGACAGATATAGTAGACCCTTCATCAAATAAAGAAAGCAGGTACTCCCATATGAATCAGACATAGATTAGATATCTGTACAAGATGGCACTAGTGAGATAGTTCTCCATACCAATAAGAGTTGACTATCAATAGTGCTGGATCCTCATGCTCTAATTGGATGGTTCCACAGGCATCACTCCAGTCCTGAGTCCAAGTGGCTGCTTTTGGTCATGAGGAGGAGCCGACTTGGCTGCAGTGAACCGCTGCTGTAATGGCAAGAGACCTGACAGTGACACACCTTTAACAGGAGTGATGTAGATGTTAGAGAACCAAAGAACCTCCACAAATACCCACCTTTAAAAAAAAACATAAGGGTTGCATGTAATTACAACCCCCATAGTTCAGGAGTAATACTATATCTCAAAGGAGACTGCCTTTGCAAGCCACCTTTATAGATATACAGAGTCTTACAGGCTGTGCACACTCTGCTGGGAAAGAATATACAAATAGGTTGGAAAACTGTTTGTCTTTTGGAAGGTAGCTTCTATAGGCCAGTACTTGCCTTTCAAGAATCTTGTGGCATAACCTAGGAGTAAAGCTAAGCCAGAAATTGGTGGAGATATTCTAATTTGGCTTTAATCCCTGGTCATGTCACTAGACTTTTTGAATGCCAGGTACTGATCTATTGGATTTTCCTTTCAAATGGTTATGTTAGAGTTACATCTTGAGATTGCTTTATTTAAAGGGGTTGTCCCATCTCACGGATCCCATCTATAATAGTAGCTTATGTAATTTGAAACCTTTTTATAAACATATTGCTTTAGAAATTCTGCTTTGTTTGCCTGGTATGTGAATTTATTCCTCCCATTGTTTACACTGTGTTGCTATAACCACGGACCTGGGAAATAGGACAAGTGATGTCACTTACTCAGTGCTGGCAGGGCAATCCATTCAGATAATTGCACTTTGCTGATAAAGCTTAGTCTGTTATCTCTCTAAGTAAACACACAGATAACACAGAGTCCATTGTGTACAAGAATCTGCAGATTATCTGACCTGCAGTAGTGTTGTGTGTCCTGTTCAGCATGAAGGAGAAGGGAGGAGAAATACAGGAAGTGAGAAGCAGACACTGCATACAGCCCGGCTGAAAGACTGAGATGGGAAAACCCCTTTAATATAGGAAACAGCAATTATTTACATTAAAATAAATTAAGTGCTAAAAGTTTTAAACACATGGCTGTATTTGGGATCTACAATGCTGATACTTTCCCGTGTAGTTGTGTATGTACAGCTGAGCTATTGAAGGCTTACTTAGTAGAGCTATTTATTGTGTTAAATAAGGCAAACTTCAATAGCTTAGCTGGTAGAGCACAGGTCTGTAGTCAAAAGGTAGAAATCCTTAGGTAATTTCTTTGATTCAGGCTAAAAGCAACTTTTGGGCAAGCCTTCGATAGCTCAGTTGGTAGAGCGGAGGACTGTAGTTTTATTCTTACCTAGAAACACCGAAACACAGAACGGCACTGCACACTGTAGCTTTGTCCATGTTGCACACAATACTTGAGGTCTCATTTATCTAATATATTCAGAGTGTGTAAAAATATGTATTTATTTTAAAAAGATATCAATTATTAAAGAACACATATATAGAAGGTGCTCCAGACTATGACCTGATGGTTATATGGGGATTCAACCATATAAAATATGTCTTTCGTATGTATTAAAAATAACATATTTAATATTTCCCTTATAGAAAGCTAGCGATTCTATGTCATAAGTGCAAATACTAAATGCAGTTTTTTAAGTTCGAATGGAAATGTTCCTAAATTGTTTGAAATATGCACATATATTGGCAGGTTTAATAAAGAGTAGATATGATCTTGCCGTGATTTACAACCTTATAATGAAAGTGTCAGCTTTTGGGCGAGGATGCATATGTCCAATAAATGCAAAACAGAACCTTCATTTATCAGTAAAGCTCTGTGTACTTTAAAGCAGCTTCATATATACCAAGGACATTCAGAGCTCACAAGAAACATGGCATCCTAATTTGTGCAAATAAGAAAGTCAAAATAAGGCAAAATGTTTTCATAAAATGTAATGGCAGTGTTTGTATCCATGTTTAAAGCCGCAGTTAAGTATCTGGTTGCCCCAAGGACTGTTTTTTTATCTTTTCATTTTTTATTTTTTTTTATCTTGAAGGTGAAGCCAATATTAGCAGAAAAAATTAAATTAATCAAATGGCCCAGAGCATGCAAGACATGGCTGACTCCAAGAATGGATACAAAATGAGCAAGTTACTAATTGTGTAAATGCTGTTAATTAGCTGTGTAAAGCCCCTAACCAGACTCTTGCTTGTATCTAATAAGAAATCAATTAGCTAATGAAGTGGCCATTAAATGCAATGCTAATCTTAGACTGGGCATTTTTTTATGTTTTTCATTTTCTTTTTTTTTTTCTTTATGATCCTTCCTAATTGCCACTGCCATACGGAGCTCACAGCTTTCAGCATGCTTAATGAAACATCATTATATCATAACTGGCATTCTTGGAAGAGTTAGTGGCAAACCTGCTTCCCAATTATTTTTAATTGCCAGACATACTCATAACTGGGTCTTTTACCAAGTAGTTCAGAGAATTCCACTGTCATGTAATATATCCAATGATTTTATTTTGTTTTTTTTTTCAACATATGAACTTTGGCTTTACAGCTAGTCACTATGAAGACTGTACCCTAAACAATGTAATTGCATTTATGATTGCAGACCATAGATAGTCTGATATGTGTCTACAATATTTCTGATATAGTTATCAATGAGTAAGTACCATTTCCCATGACTGTATTTCGGTTAAGAAACACAGTTTGTGTATCTTCTGGCCCAACTGCTTTTCATCTGGCCTGAACTTAGGGCATCATACTGACTTATGTCGCTTCAGACCAAGGCTGGTTTCTCCTGTGAAACTCGGTCCATGTGTTAAATGTAGAGATGAGCGAACAGTAAAGTGTTCGAGGTTCGATATTCGTTTCGAGTAGCCCCTCAATATTCGACTACTTGAATCGAATATCGAACCTTATTATAGTCTATGGAGGGAAAATGCTCGTTTCAGGGTTAGGCAACGTTCGATCAAATTATACTTACCAAGTCCACGAGTGAGTGGGCAGAGCCAACTGCGCATGCCCGCACTATAAGCGGACATGCGCAGTCGGCTCTGCCCAGGCCCAATGCCTGGCAGAGTGAATGAAATGCTGGAAGACGCTGCGGGGAAGCTGCACAGAGAAGACTTCTAAAGGTAGGAGAAGAACCAGCGTTGATTGGCCGACTGTATAACATTCGGCCAATCAATGCTGGTTCTGCATCAAACTTTTCCATTCGAACAGGGAGTGGTACTCGATCGAGTACGAGTATTTCAAATACCGTAGTATTCGATCAAATACCTACTCGATTGAGTACTACTCGCTCATCTCTAGTTAAATGGATTTACTGACTTGGCTTGGACTTGTCTTAGACTTCATGCTGGCAGCAGGACTCATAGCATCATAGTTATCTATCATAATAGGAGTCCTTGTCTCCCAATGACATACTGTTCCATACTGTAACCGGTACAGGACAGTATGTAGCTGGGAGGCAGGACTCCTAGATTAATAGATGACTATGATGCTGTGAGTCCCACTCCCAGCATGAAGTTCAAGCCAGTAGCTCTAGCTTACACATGGACTGAGTTTCACAGGTGTGAAACCCACCTTACCATAGCATTACTGTTCTGTATCCACATGATGCTGTGAGTTCAGTTATGGGGGTGTTCAGACTTGTGTCCCTGTGCGCTCTGTGCCATTCCGTTGGATTTTTGTCCTAAGCCCCGGAGAAACTGGACACGGAATGACTTCCCAGTGGTCAGTTTTAAAATCCATTTGTTTGAATTGGTTTTAAAAGGAAATCACCATGTCTGTATGCAGTCTATCCGTAGGGAATCCATAGTTTTTTTTGGACGGACACAAAGTCGGATGTGCAGTACTTTGTATCCGGCCAAAAAAAAATGGTTTCCCCGCAGACACGCTGCATACGGACATCAGCGGTTTGCTTTTAAAATGCTTTCAAATGAATGGGTTTTATAACTGACCACCAGAAAGTCGTCCCCTGTGCAGTTTTAGGATGTAAAGTGGTGCAAGTGTGAACGCCCCCTCATATGAACTGCAGCTAGGAAATATGCTCATACACATGGATCATATTTCTCGATCTACATATGAATACATATAAACCCCTAAAGGATATACATTATTGAAAGAGAATGACCAGAACAAGGCCATTAAAAGTCACTATTATGAGAGATGACTGCTTGAAGTTACAGGCACACTGCCTGGAGTTGTACCAATTTCTGATTATTGTTATGTGTGGCACTGTGGCCAAAGAGTGCTACAAAAAAAGACCATGGTTTTCTGCTTCTCTTATAAACTATATGGAAAATGCCAGGGTTTCCATAGATATTATTGACATTTTGCAATTTACAGAAATGCAATGTTTTTTTAAATCGCAGTATGTCCGCTGCAAATATTTTTCTGCAATTGGCCAGAATCCCATCCACTTTGCACGTACTGTAAAATTTGGCCAAATCGTGGTGTTTACGTTACATGGGGCCCCAGCCTATCTTTTTGCCTGTTGGGCATAATTGAAATTATGTGTGTATTTGTCTGAATCTTTTTTTTTTTTCTGAGGGATTTAATTTATATTACAAAGAAACAGAAAACCCTAATGGTAGAATCCAGCTTTTAATTTTCCCTCAGTTCAAATACAGTATGTTACATATGTTACTATGCTAGTAACAGCTAATGTTCTATGGAACTGGTTTCTTTCCAATGTTCTATAAAGTTCAATGTAACATCTGTAAATTTACATTATAATTAAAGTAAGTGGAGATTTACCTTGCAGTGTCTTATTTCAGAAAGAATATATTAATATACCATATATACTCAAGTATAAGAAGACCCGAATATAGGCCGAGGCCCCTAATTTTACCACAAAACACTAGAAAAACTTATTGACTCGAGTATAAACCTAGGAGGGGGGGGGGGAGTCCACCATTGCAGATAAAAAGTCTGGTCATGTGCATTACAGCTTAGTAACTCCATGTGCCCCTGTGTGCTTCACATAAGAGTTAATGATATGTGGGACATATGTAGGTAATAATTAGGTATCTTCATAATTAAGGTCCTTCATTAGTACCCCCCATGTGTCTCACATATTAGTAACACTTATATGGGGCACACAGGGGTTAATATTAGGGACATGATAGGGTTAACTGCTATTAATGTGAGGCACATGGAGTTACTGAAACTAAATGAATAACCCCAAATGCCTGACATTAATAGGCAGAGTAAACCGAGCAGGTACCGGTGTGTTTTACTTTCCCTTTACTGTAGCTTCCTGGACAGACATCTTCTATAAGACACAATTAATCCTGCACATAACGGCCATTGATTTATCTGCAGATGTTATATTTTAGTGGCTACAAGACGTTTGATGACATCATAGTCACGTGATCTACATAACAAGCCAATCACAGAGCAGTAGCAATAAAGTACCTCCCCTTTGTTTAATTTATGCAGGTCCTTGCAGTTTTCTGCGCTCCGTGGACCCTGACTCGAGTATAAACCGAGGGGGGCTTTTTCAGCATAAAAACTGTGCTGTAAAAGTCAGCTTATACTCAAGTATACACAGTATATGTTTAAATTCAAAAGCATACCTTACTTTGAGAACATATACTGTATACAGGAAGACTGGGACTTAATCCTAAACTGAAGAACCAATTTCGCGCTCCATACGGTAAACACAATGTTGATGCGTAGATAGGATTAAATGGATTTATTTAAAGATAACGCGTTTCGGGGTATCTCGATACCTTACAAGTAGCACCCCTTCATCAGATCTTATTCTTTCTGCTTTCACGTGTCTGTATACTGTATGTGGCAAGCCGTGTTGCTGTATAAACCTCGGGAAAAGCCTGTTTTTAAGAAAAGACATACAACGAGTGTGTTGACAGCAAAATTTTATAAGGACATTTATACGGACATTTATGTCAAACTCCTGTTAGCGCGGCCCTACTTGATTTCTTTCCTCTTTCTCCTTACTTTGAGAACATGAAGTTTAAGGCCCCACTAGTGAAACGCAGCTAAAACTTTTTCCAGTATTTTCTTTCCCTAGGAAACAGTTGCTATTCTGTGGTGAAAATTAACATTAACAACTTTTCTGCAGCTTTTTTTTTTTTTTTTGCCTCAAAGTCCGGATAAGATTGTAAAAAAACATGGCACAGCCACAGTCAAGAGTGATTATAAAGAGCTGGGAAATATAAATATAGAAATTAATTTCTCCCTTCTATATTTTTTCTCAGACCCATAGGCTTTTTTTGATGTGATGTCTCAACATCAGTGAAAAAAGGACATGCTTCTATTGTTTTATGTGGACCTAAGGACTGCAATAATGCACGGACATCTGAATAAACACATTGAAGTAAATGGCTATTTATGGCATGTGCAAAAAATGTGCACACCAGACGTATACGTGATACACGGACGTGTGAGTAAGGCCTTACAATGTTATTATTGATGTGCATAACCAAGTATATATAAATAATCAAAAACGACTCATATTTCTTTATACTGAGCAATAAATATCTAAATCTCTATTATAATTTAGAAATATCTCTATACATACATTTATTTTCTATCAGCAGGTGCCCTGTAGGAGCTATGGTTAACAGAGACATGTGTTGTGTATGTTAAAATGGCATGAAAGCTTATTTTTGCATGTCAATGAACTTCAGAATATTTACATCTCGTAAACTGGTCTGTCAAGATTAAGCTAGTTTTTCTGTTTCCTTTCACAATACAATAATACACAGGACATCTGTGCTTGTATGTGCAAAAAAACCTACATATTCTCCGAAGAGTATATTTTCTCTCTTTATTTTGGACATCATGCAAATCATGTTTGTAAATTTGGTGCCCCTTCTTTCATGAAATCTGCCACCAGCAGCTGCCACTGTTTCACACGTCAAAAGGAGACAGATAAACTGTGACATTGTTCATTAAAAAAAAACAAACTAGGTTTCCTCTAACAACATTAGGTAGAAAAGGCCATCAATTCTTGTACATTTAGTATCCGTAATAGGATGTGACAGTTGTTGTACAGCTTTCTATAAACTGCTCTTGGAAAGTGTAAAATAAATGAGAGTGGGAGACTTTTATTTTACTTACACAATTATGTAAAATGGAACATTTCACATAATATATTAAACCGTGAGAATATGAGAACATAGTTTTTTGTATCTGCACAGCCATGCTGTGTTGCAATGACAAAATGTATGTAGAAGACAGATAATAATACATAATAATACATACTCAATGCACAAAGCATCTTTCCACCATTTTCACAGCGGCAGCAGTCACTAATGGGCCCTGAGCCTTGAGAGGGCCCCAATAACCCCCTCTGTCATATAACATGTACCACTATTCTAAATGGCAAGAATAACTAGGGGCCCCATTACAGATTTTGTATTGGGGACCAGAAGCTTCAAATGACACCTCTGATTTTCACATAGATGTAATACCTACTATATGGTATTTTACTGTCTTCAGACACTTATCAGCAATAACATTAAATCCTAATATTTTAATGCTTCCAAAACAGCTCTGAATTATTAAAACGTAAACGTCATTAAACCTCTGAAGATGTCCTGTGGTACCTCCATCAAAACATTAGCAATGAATACTTTAAGTAGTGTAGCGTAAAATACTTCTTCTTGCTTTTGTCCTGGTCTTGCACATAATGTGAATGAAAATGTAATTCATTAGAACAGTCCATCTACTTCCAATTTTCTATAGTTCAGTACTAGAGATGGGCGAACCTCACGAGTTTAAGTTTGCGAATACTCACAAGGTTCACCTGCTATATGATATCTCCTCAGACTCCAGAATATAATAAGCAGAGGCGGGAATATAAAAACATGACCTTCATGACCATGACCATGACCTTCAAATCTTGATGGAATCTTTCTGCTTGCTCATCACTGACTGCACCCAGGTTTTGTGGGAAGGCAGCAAGATGAATATGCAGAAAATGCACCTTGATGCTCATGTTGCAACCAAGCACACCTTGCACACCTTGTGGGGAGCCCAAGACTTATCTTGTTCACCGAGTTTCACTTTGAAATACGTAAAATAAACTTGCCTAACAAATGCGCTGATGCTTGACCTTTGACTTGGAATGGTGAAACTGCCACAGACGTAACAAAATGAATCAGGGCTGTTGAGGCACTTACGACGAGAAGATGAAGCCGCAGACATGATCGAATGGAAAGCAAAGAGTACTTATGTCTATAAAAGAATAAATTCTGTTAACTGCTTGTCTACAAACAAGAACTCACAACAAAATTCGGAAAATGATAGCTATCTAGACCAGGGGTGGGCAATTCATTTTCCCATGGGGCCACATTAGAAATTGGAATGGTTTCAGAGGGCTGGACTAATACACTTAAGGCTTCCCGCACACGACCATGAAAACAGATCCATGTGCGAGACCTGCTCTGTTCTATTCTGTGGTAGTAGACTAGAACAGGACACAGGATGTCTGGAGCGCAGGGCACAAAGCCTGCCCATTGCTCCATCACAATCACATTTCCCATTGCAGCCCCCCTACACAAACAGTGCAACATTGCAGCCCCCCTACACACACAGTGCAACATTGCAGCCCCCCTACACACACAGTGCAACATTGCAGCTCCACTACACACACAGTGCTACATTGCAGCCCCCACTACACACACAGTGCTACATTGCAGCCCCAACTACACACACAGTTCTACATTGCAGCCTCACTACACACAGTATATTGCCTATCGCCCCCCGCCCGCACAGTATAGTAACCATGGCGCTCCTCACAGCCCGACACTGAGTACTCACCTCTCAGCGTCTTCTTCCAGTCAGTCGGGACAGTTATGACGTCACCGCGCGTGCGGGAGACGGGTGCACAACCTCCCACCACCTTATCGCATGCGTTACCAAATAGCCTAGCATGGTCACATCAAGATACGCTGTAGAGAAAAAACTTGACGTGATAGAAGAAAAGTAACTGCAGATTTGAGTTCAGCATGTCAATTTCAGTATTAAACAGCTCAAAAATTTAACGCAACAGAAAAAAAATTTTTTTGTTCCCCTGTGTTATCTTACCCATTATCCCTGTATGGTAGCACAAGCCACATCAAAATCATGTTGACAGAGTGACAATTTACAAAATGTCATGAAACATTTGGGACACGTTATCAGGATTCCTGGACTGGCGGTTTGAAAACCTGGACTATTTTCAAAGCTGATCATCATCACTGAGGTAAAAAGTTTTCTTCTTGTAACAGTTATTACAATGACGGCCGTAAATGACGGCCGTAAATGACGGGCGTCTTTTCCTATAGAACTCTATGTAAACGTTTTATGACGGCCGTAAAAGACACACAAATTACACACAAATGACGCCTGGCGTTACTCTGTGTGAATGCAGCCTTATATAGTATATGATATCAGCACTATAAGGTGTCCCCCTACCACTTTCTACTGCCTGGGGGGCTGTGAACTGATGTCAGGTGATGCTAGAACATCACAGGCATGTAGTGTACATCTTCTGTATTTCCTGCTTAATACATGTGGCGGAGGCCATCTTTGTTTCAGAGACTAAACGGCATTTTTTGGCTTTAAATTTTTTTTTAAACTATTTGAAACTATAAAAACTATTTGAAATATTTTGATATATAGTTAAATAGTAAATGATGTTGGATGAAGACATCTTTCCATCAAGTCTAATCTATAACCCCACAGTCCCCTACAGTGTTGATCCAGAGGAAGTCAAAAAACCCCATGATACTTATGCCAATTGCCCCATTTCAGGGTAAAAAATTCCTTCCTGACTCCAATCTGTCAGTCAGTATAAAAACCCTGGATCAACGTGTCCTTAAAATCTAGAATCGATAACCCGAAATATTGTTCTCTTCAAGAAAGGCATCCAGGCCCTCTTTGAACTTGTTCAATGAAACCACCATCACCACTTCCTGGGGCAGAGAGTTCCAGAGCCTCACTGTTCTTAGAATCCAGTTCATGATGAATCAGTTCGTCCAGCTTTAGGACTAGTATAATCAACAGTTAACTCCAGAATCATTGAAGCCTTTCATGGAAATCAATGCAATAAGTGAGATTTCAGGTATAATAATAGAGATTAGAAGTATATTTTTTCAAATTGAGTTTTTGAATAGAATAAAATGTTGCATTTTTGTAAATCGCAGCATGTAAATTATACATATAGCATATATACAGGTATAGAAGAGACAGAAAGTCCGCAGAGGAAAGTGGACTTTCCGTGAAAAACGCGGCAGAAAAGATACGCAGCATTTTTTGGCAGCAATTCGCTATCTGGAGTCTTAGTCTAAGAAAACATTCCCAATAATAATATAATAGTGTCAAGTTGCGATTGAAGCATTGAGCTGTTTCTTAACTAAAATATTTTTGTTCATAGTATTCATGTAAATCACAGTGAAAAACAATAGAGATTTTAGACAAAAGCCTTTTTCAAGATCAGTCATATTTCTTTTTTTGGTTTTATATGGAAAAAGACAATTCCTGAATAAAACCAATTAAAATACAATCTCCAAGTTTTGAATCAGTTTAAAACTTGCACTATATAAAACGTAACAAACAATAACCATTTTGCATTTTAGCCAAGAAACATATTTGCATTCTGATGTGATTATAGTATTGAAAAAGTCTAAAGCGCATTCAAAATATTAAATAAATATGAAGTTAGAAAAGAGCATAAATTGCTGTCTATAATTCAGATCCTCTTATGCTCTGATGTTATAGATAAGGCTGTCAGTCAGACTTAGTGTGAAAAGTATAGACAATAGAAAACATCCTTTGAACATTAATATGTATAGCATCATAATGTGGCTTCTTAAATTCCAAAGGGACTTCTTTAACTCTGTGAAAATTCCCAGTGGCTCCAGTTCCAGCTTTTATGCAATAGGTTTAGAACAAACCCTCATCAGCTAAATCAAATCCTTCAGTTTGGCTTGCAGTATACTGAGCGCCTGATGTATACCAGCTAATTACATTTCTACCATCAATTGAATTTAGCCTGGATAATACATTGTTAATTGATATATACAATCAAGATGCACAATGCTTTTATTGAATAAATCTATTTAGCTAAAGAAGTGGTTTATGTTCAAACACTACTAGAGGAAGTTATAATGTCTCAAATGCTAATTAATTGAATTGCCAAGCTTAGCAGGAAATCATTAGGATACTTGGATAGTCAATTAATTCACAGGTTACGGAACAGTAAATAGATAAAAATAATGCCTGCATTCCAGAATCAATGCTGGGAATGTGTTCTCTAGTATAGGGATAGTCTGTTATTTAAGACTTGAGGGGTTCTACAATTTTATGGTAATATAGCTTAAGGAAAGTTTCACAAAGATTTAATTTACTGAAATTGATGGCGTACTGTTTATATTGCATTGACCAAGTTTTTCTGTAAAATGTACATAGCTTTGTATGTAACTAGTTATTGCCCCTTAGGTCCCGGGCCACAGTATATGGCATGCAACTGAGCTTCCATCCACCAAGCTATAGAAAGTGGAACGTCAACTTCCATCCACCAAGCTTTAGAAAATGGGAGGAGACTAGGAGTCTTCTGCCTGCTTCCATAGAGGGAGATTATGTATGAACTGAGCTGTTACAGAGAAGTACTATGTTGCAATCCCAAGACAAGGAATTGTGAACTGACCTTAGCCAAAAGGAGAACTCTGTAGTGTAATGTGGACAGGCAGCAGATTGTGGATCCACCATGCTACCAAACTGGTTTGACTTAGGGCTACCTCTAAGGCTATTGTCATAGCAGACTCCCCAATATTCAGTCTATGGGGGGCATCATTGTGGGGAGTCTGTCAGGTAGCTATCTCCTGAGATGGTCCCAGTTTGGTAGTAGTTGATCTGGAAAGACAGAACTGTAATGCAGAGCACCATAGAGCGAGTAGTATTCGATCGAGTAGGTATTCGATAGAATACTATGGTATTCTATTCTATGGTATTCTATGGTATTAATTCGATTCAGAACCAGAATTGAGTGGCCGAATGCTATACAGTGTATAGCATTCGGCAAATCAACGCTGGTTCTGCAGCAGGCTCTTCTTTGCTAGTCGGGAGAGCTGGCAGCTTTCGGTTATGCGGGAGCTGACTTTTTCTCATAGGAATACGTTGACCAGCGTTGATTGGCCGAATGCTATACAGTGTATAGCATTCGGCTACTCAATTCTGGTTCTGAATCGAATCTTTACTACGAATATGCGTAGTATTCAAACGAGTCCGAGTATTTCGAATACCATAGCCAATCAACGCTGGTTTTCCAGCAGTCTCTTATTTGCTAGTCAGGAGTGCTGGCAGCTTGTATCATGCGGGAGATGACGTTTTCTCATAGGAATGCATTGACCAGCGTTGATTGGCCAAATGCTACACAGTGTACCTGCATTCGGCCAATCAACGCTGGTTGTGCCGGAGGCTCGTCTGTGAGGAGGCAGAGTCTAAGATCGGACCACAGCAGTCTCCATTGTGATCCGATCTTAGACTCCACCTTCTCACAGACGAGCCTCCGGCAGAACCAGCGCTGATTGGCCAAATGCAGGTACACTGTGTAGCATTTGGCAAATCAACGCTGGTCAATGCATTCCTATGAGAAAACGTCATCTCCCGCATGATACAAGCTGCCAGCTCTCCTGACTAGCAAATAAGAGACTGCTGGAAAACCAGCGTTGATTGGCCGAATGCTATACACTGTGTAGCATTCGGTCAATCAATTCTGGTTCTGCAGGATGAGTAAGTTCACATTAGCACTTGCCTCCCGTCTGGAAGGAGTCTGCAGGAGGACCCCCCCGAACGGAATATCAGCGCAACTGCAAGCGCTGTGCAGTTAAAGCGCATGGACCTGTTTTAGTCTATGGAGTCTGTGCGCTTTAACTGCACAGCGCTCCTCCTAAACACTCTCCTCCTGCTACTCGTGGACTTGGTGACTCTCCTTTAGTTGAATAGTGGTTTCCCCTGAAACGAGCATTTTTTCCCATAGACTACAATGGGATTCAATATTCGGTCGAGTAGTCGAATATTGAGAAACTGGAAACGAATATTGAATCTTGAATATTTCACTACTCGCTCATCTCTAGTAAAAACACATATTGTATACAAATATGAAATAGGACGGACAGGTGAACGAACTAAAAACAGAAGTCCATCAAACACAAGAAACAATGGCAGGACTACAGGACAGGAATGCAGAAGCCCAAAGGCCACAGGTAACAGAGATATATCATAGGAGGAACAGAGCCACAAGTAGAAGAGATATATGGCAGGAGACACAGCCAAATGTAGCAGTGATTTACTGCAGAAGGCACAGGGCAATGCCACATCCTAGATATTAATGAATTGAATGAAATATTCCAGTTGCAAATCTTTATTCATTACATAGTGCAATGTGTTTAGAATAATCATACATAAAATGATCAATGTAAAACTAAAATGAATATCTCATGGACATCTGGGGGTTTGTAATAACACTCAAATTCAAAGGGGAAAATCAAATTACAGGCAGATTCAACTTCAGTGGAAATAGCTCAAGACAAGGAAATGAGGTTCAGTAGTTTGTGTGGCCTCCACGTACCTATATGACCTCCCTACAACACCTGGGCATTCTCCTGAAGAGGTGGAGGGTGTTCTCCTGAGGGATCTCCTCCCAGATCTGGACTAAACCATCAGTCAACTCCTTGACAGTCTGTGGTGCAACTTGGCATTGGTGGATGGAACAAGACATGATGTCCCAGATGTGCTCTATTGGATTCAGGTCTGGAGAGCGGGCACGCCAGTCCATAGCATCAATGCCTTCATCAGCCAGGAACTGCTGAAACACTAAAGCCACACGAGGCCTAGCATTGTCATGCATCAGAAGGAACCTACTGCACTTGCATATGGTCTCACAATGGGTCCTAATGGCAGTCAGGGTAACTCTGGCTAGCACATAGAGGGCTGTGCCTCCCTCCAAAGAAATGCCTGCCCACACCATTGCTGACCCTCTGCCAAACCGATCATGCTAGCGGATGTTGCAGGCAGTCGAACGTTCTCCACAGCATATCCAGACTCTGTCACGTCTGTCATGTGCTCAGTGTGAACCTGCTCTCATCCATGAAGAGCACAGGGCGCCAACGTCGAATCTGCCAATCTTGGTGTTCTCTGGCAAATGCCAATTGCCCTGCACTGTGTTGGGCTGTAAGCACAATGTAAGTGCAACACCCACTTGAGGACCCTCATGCATTCTGTTTCTGACAGTTTGAGCAGGCACATGAATGTCGGTGGCCTGCTGGAGGTCATATTGCAGGGCTGTGACAGACATGACTCATTCTATTGCACAAAGGAGGAGGTAGCGGTCCTCATTCTGGGTTGCTTGCCCTCATACGGCCCCCCTCTACCTTTGCTGGTGTACTGGCCTGTCTTCTGGTATCTGCTCCATGCTCTGGACACTATGCTGACAGACACAGCTAGCCTTCTTGCCACAGCTCACATTGATGTGCCATCCTGGTGAGCTGCACTACCTGAACAACGTCTTTGGGTTGTAGACACTGCCTCATGCTACCTCTGCGGTTGGAGCAATGACAAATTGCAAAAGTGACCAAAACAACAGCCAAAAAGGATGAGAACAGAGAAATGGTCTGTGGTCACCACCTGCAGAACCCTCCATTATAGGGGTGGTCTTGCTAATTGCATCACTTCTACCTCTTGTCTGTTCCATTTGTACAGCAGCAGGAGAAATTGATTCACATTGAGTGTTGCTTCATAACTGGACAGGTTGATTCCACTGAAGTGTCATAGACTTGGAGTTATTTTGTATTATTTAAGTGTTCCCTTTATTTTTTGGGCAGTGTATTTGGTGCATCAATAGCACATCTATATTTATATTGTCTAAATCTAAAACCTCTGGGGCTCCATCGGTTGTGACACTATAACTCCCAGCATGATTTAGTCCCTTCTGTGCAAATATTCGGAGCAGTGGATGAATGACTGCACAGTACAAGATCAGTAGGTATAACAACACATTAAATGGATAAAAGAACCACATAGTGAGGACAAATAATATATAATGTTTCAGCAGTACAAACCAGGTCAATGAAAACCACAATGAAATAAGACTTGATGAATGAAACAACATATCAAACAGATAAAAGAAACATATGGCGGAAATAGATGATAACTATATATAGTTTCAACAGTACAGACTATTAACAATATAGCAAATTCAACCAGGATAACATATATTATTTATTATTATTATTTATTATTATTAATTTATTTATATAGCACCACAAAATACACAAAATATACAGGCAGATATAAAACTAACAGTGACCGACTGGCACAGTGGGGTAGAGGGCCCTGCCCGCGAGGGCTTACAATCTATGAGTACCAACATATCATAACAACCAGGATTATATAAATACAACAGTGAGAGCTGGGTGTAGATGGCCTCCCATCTGTTTTTTTTAAAGCCAACTTGGTATACAGCCGCCCTTTTTTTATATGACCCTCTTTTTGGCTCTGCAACAGTATATGGCATCCTTTCCCCCCCCCCCCCATAGTATGACAACTTTTCTTGCCCCCCCCCCATACGGTACATGACCCATTTTTTTTGCCCACCCACAGTATATGACATGTCTTTTTTGCCCCACAGTATATGACTTCCTTCCCCCCCCCGCCCTGTCAAAGTACATGACTTGGGGGTGGCATTCAGTTTTTTACTGTTCAGGACCCCCAAACGGAAATCTATACACATAACAAAGCGGTTATGTAAGGAAACCCGCAGACCCTATAGACTGAAAATGGTTTCCACATGAAACATGCGGAGAGAAAAGTGTTGCTTGCAGTGGCACTACTCTCTTATGCGTAACTCCGCTATCATATCACTGCATACCCAATTGATTAACCCTTTTTTTTGGTCGGCGGGCTATTTTTGTGCCCCCCTCATTTTGGAATCTGAGAGTCTGAAGAAGGCCTTATTTAGGCTGAAAAAGTTTACGACAAGTCTCTACTGTATACTGTATGCTGTATCTCTATAAACATGTCTGTTACTTGAACACCGGATTGGTGATAAATAGAACAAGTGATATATAACCTCATTTGGAGTCTGAAGTCTTTATAACCACGATGTAGTTATGTCCCTTTATTTTGTCATACGTTTTGCAGATGTGCCTTTTTTAAGACTAATTTTACTGTGGTGCTTATTTATGATGTAGGCGCACCTCTTTGTTAAATACTGTGCACGTGTTTTAGTCAAAAAGATGCAAAAAAAGAACAAATGACCATGGACCATAAATCACATGACCATGGTCCTAGTTTTATCCACTAGAAGTAACAGAATGAATTAGAGCATGCAGAGATCTAGAGAACTGTGAGGAATTGATACAGAAAATATACTGGAAAATTGTACAACTTTTTATTACACAAACCATAACATTTGTCTCTCAATATTGGTCTGAAATTGGACAACCCCTTTAAGACTAGTAGATTATACTTTCTTTTAATGCGCAGCCATGGACTGTGATGGGGGAACCTTGAACATTACCATATGTACTGGCTATATACTACTCAAATACATATCTTTACTGGTATTTTATTTATTTAGTTATCATATAACTTTAACTGCTCTATAACTGCTGCATCATGTGTGTTTTCATTGTTGGTGCTTTATATGACTTATTACCTACATACCTGCTCACCCAACTGTCTATTGGTTGTCTTTTTAAGGCTAAGGCCCCACGTAGTGTGCTGCAGCCAAAAACCACTGCAGATAACACCGCTGTGGAAAAGTATCACAGTTTCTCCCATAATAGTATTTTCTGCTTCAATTACACCTATAGGGAAACCGATGGTGTTTCCTTAGGTAAAATTAACATGCTGCATTTTCCAACAATGCAATGGTTTTGGGAATTGCAGCACTTGTGTTGCACATATTTTTTCTTCAATGTGTGGATGGGATTTGTAAAACTCAACTTTTTTTCCCCAGTGTTTTCGCTGCAGCCAAACTGTGGCATTTACACCACATGAGATCCTGGCCTAAGGTTAAGGCTGAGGCCCCATGTTGCCTAAATACAGTTTTTTTGTTGCAGATGTTGCTACTGTTTTTGTGCCAAAGCAGTCAATGACTACAAAAGGAATTGCAAATATATAGGATATGCTTACACTTCTACCTTCTGCTCAATCAACTCCTGGCTTTGGCTCAAAAAACTATATAAAAAAAGCTGAGTTTCCACAATGTGGGGGCCTCAGCTTAAGGCTAAGGCCCATTGTAGCGAGCCACAGCCAAAAAGTGCTGCGGAAAAGACAGAGGTAGAAATGCATCAAGTTTTTTTTTTCAGTGCTTTTCATAAGAAGTTTGCACAGTTTTCATCTGCCTCTATTTTATATATATATATATATATATATATATATATATATATATATATCAGGGGTGAACCTGCCCCTCTCGCCGCCCGAAGCGAACGAGAGAAAGCCACCCCCCGCGAGGGTCGGGGTTTAGCGGAGGGGTCGGGGTTTAACGGAAGGGCGGGGCTTAGTGCCGTTCACAGGCATGAGAGCAGGCCTGCTCTCTGCCTGAGTGTGAGGGGGCGGGGCTTAGCGCCGTTCGCCTGAGTGTGTTCGCCTGAGTGTGAGGGGAGGCTGCCGGAGCAGCGCTGCTTCAGCGGCCTCCCCAATCCACCGCTCCGTACTAAGCCAGTCCAGGACAGCTTGTCCTGGACTGGCTTAGGTAAGAAAAAATGCTGACATTTTTTGACATGCTGCGATTTACAAAAATGGGACAGTTTTTGAAATCGCAGCATTTCCCCTGTGGTTATATAGTATTTTTCTGCAATGTGTGGATGGGATTACCCAGAATCCCATCTACTTTGCATGAACTTTAAAATGCTGCAATATTTGCTTTCTGTCTAGGTCAAATTACAGCGTTTTTGCAAATTTTTTCCCAGGACTTAGGCTATACATTGCGAAAATACAGCGTTTCTGGCTGCTGCAGAACTGCAGCAGAAAAATAAAGGGTATTATTTTTACAGAACAAGCAAAGTGCACAAGATTCTGCTTAATCACAACCATACATTGTTGAAAAAAGAACTGCGACAAGGTTAAGTTTTCAAAAATGCAGCATTTATTTTAGCTGCAGAATCGCAAGAATTTTCCCTATATATTTAATAGGGGGAGAAATACACAACAAAAGTGTAATGAAAAAAGGTGCTGGTCTCATAAATGATCAAATCTAATAAATGTGGGTCCCACAAATTCTCAAATCTAGTGACTGAGCAGACCAAGGAACTGCTTTAGGGTCAGTGCACACAGAGTTTTTTGGCGCTGACTTTGACTCCGCCTTAAAATCAGCCTCCAAAAAACCTGCCCAATAGAATTCTATGGGGAGGCTTTTTTTGGAGGCTGATTTTGAGGTGGATTCAGCATGAAAATCAGCGCCAAAAAACTGTGCTCTGGCCCTTAATCTGGCAGAGACATTGCTGGGAAGTCCTTTCTATATGTTGGCCAGCATTATCCTGCTGAAGACTACCAGTTGGAAGCCCTGCTGTGAGAAGCACCACACATGGCCACAGAAAGTCTTGTATATATCACTGAGCTGTTAGTGTTCCACATATCACAACTACAGGTGACCATGTGTTGTATTCAATGAGTACTCAGATTATTACACCGTCAGCTGAGGTGCAGTGTGTCACTCAATTACAAAGACAACCTGGATTTGTCAACAAGACAATATAATTTTAGTGTTTAGTCTTAGTTATGTTGTCACTGCAAACAAAGGCCACCATGATTGTCGGAGCTGCTCTTGTTTGTTGGATCAAATTCTTTCTACTTGTGGTCTGTCTGAGTCCTACAGAGTCTGCTAGTCGTGTGTGTGCCCTCGTGTAAGCACCTCTTCATCCAGCTCGGACAGAACAGTCTATTTGCACCCCCTCTTAATATCTGTCAACTGAGTAAAATGTTTTTTTATTATGTTTAGCAGTCAATGATCTCTCAACAAGAGGTAAACTACCCAAATATAGCCTCTAAGCTATTTTAAGCTCTGTCATGACAAGTTTAGACGACCCCTGTAATTAATTTCATATCTACCTGAAACATAAGAGCATGATACTGAATTTTGCAGCAATCCACCATTTCTCTCTGGGTACATTTTTTTTTTTTGTCAATGAGTGTGTGTGTATAGGTATATATATAATCTTCATTCCACCAAAATACTCCAAAAAAATAAATACTTGAAGACAAAGACAAATGGATATATCTGTTATGTGCTTTCTATAGTCCCTGTATAAGTGTGTACATGAAAACAAACATGTTGCCTTAGGCATTATTGCCATGACAGAAGCAGTCAATCACATCTACTTTAAGTCTTACACTGTTTCCTTTGGGAGCATGTAATAAGGTCTTAACACTGGTTTGTTCCAGATTTCCGCCTTTTGAAATACCATAAAAGCTTTTTGTGTATAGTATATTTTACTAATTATTGATATTGTATTATCTACTGTTATCCACATTTGTGAATAGCATTCTTGCTTAAAGTGACACATAAGCGTCACAAATACTAGCCCAGAAGTGCTGGATTGAGACTTAAGTTGAAAAAAGACATACACCCATCAAACTCGGCCTTTCTTCGACATAGCTGTTTGATCCAGAGCAAGGAAAAACAAAACCCCCTAGGCAAATGTAACGAGTGCCTCATGGGGGAAAATTTCCTTTCTTAACCCATAAAGGCAATCTGATAATTTCCTTTCATAAATTTAACATCATTCTCTTCTCTACATCAAGTTTTCCTCTGGCTTTAACTTGTATTTATTTTATTCATCATTCATTCTACCCCTTTAGGACAAGTCTATTTTGGGCCTGTATTTTTATTCATTTTTTTCACTGCTTTACAAAAATAATAGAATGTATCATGAGATGGGTTTTTAGAGTCAGTTCTGCTAGAGTCTGTGTAATCACAGTTTGCATTAAATGTATCAAATGTTGCAAATTTGGCACATCTGTAAGGCCTGGTTCACATCTGCATTCGGTATTCCGTTTGGGGTGTCTGCTTGGTAACCCCCGAACGGAATAACGAATGCATTGACAAGTGGTGAGCAATGAAAGCACACAGACCCCATAGACTACAATGGGGTCCGTGTTTTTTCTGCGTGGTGTCCACATGGAACATGCAGAGAGAAAAAGTACTTCATGAACTACTTTCCTCTCTGCATGACTCGTGTGGACACTGTGCGGAAAACACATGGACCCCATTATAGTCTATGGGGTTTGTGTGCTTTCAATGCTCACCACTAGTCAATGTGTTCGGAATTCTGTTTGGGGAGTCCCCAAGCGGACTACTCGAACAGAATACCGAACACAGATGTGAACCAGACCTACATGTAAACTTCTGTCCTTAGATGTTTCTCCACTTTTTATCTACTCCACCCCCTTCGTGGAGCAAGATACTGAAATTTTGGCAACTTTATAAAAAAAATCACATGACATAAATCTTGTGTACAGACAACTACACAGAATAACCATGTACACTCAGAAGTGGTACTAGGGTAAAATGTTACCTTTCTAGCCCACCTTACAGTGTGTATTCTGTAACAGATTAAAACAGATCAGCAAATTAGAAATTCTGCAAAATAAATATATACGTTCTCTGCGATGGAAAAGGAAAACTCACTCTAGTGCCGCCTTTTGGAAGGTCGCTCCATATAGATTAATGCCTGGTTTCTATGAAACCTAGAGACATTATTTAGAAATAAAGCCAAACCAGAGTATATCTTCCAAAAAGAAGTGAAATCCATTCACAGACAGCTGTTTGGGGGTTATTGCCCCTCATCAGTGCATAGCAAAGTACTGGTTTGACGGTGAGAGATCATAGATGTAGATCAGAAGAGATACTATGTCTCGGAAGGGCAATATCACTAAAACATCAGTCTGTTCGGGGGTCTCTCGTCCTTCACTTCTTGTCCACTACAGTGTGTTTTCCATTTTCCCTCAATGAGAACTTATTTGCATATTCCTTTCCCCAAAAATGGAATGAACAATGTAAACATACAAACTGTTGCAAAGATTTTGGGGAAATAAGTTTAAAATGTCTCAAACTGTTACTGTGTCACATAATAAATAATAAATCTACCACCCCACCGATTTTTAATTTTGCTGTTGACAGCTTCATTGACAGTTTTTGGCATTTTTATGCTTCCCATGAAGTTTAAATAACATATTAACTTTACTGTTTGCGTTATTAAGATTGTGGTGATATTATACATGTGCATATACTTAACACTTTTATGAAGAAATTACTTTTATTTTTTGTTACTGTCTGCAGTTTATTTCACTTTATGTGAACATTTTCCATCCACTAGGGGACTTCACTACCTTAAACACTGTATAGCAAAACAAGGTTAGTCCGCAGTTTAAAAATTAACTTTTAATCCATAATTTAAAAGATACAGATTCCGAATAGAGATCAAAAAAATAAAGTTCCAAAGTGAAAAAAGAGATTAGAAAAACACGTACATAGTGGTTTAAAAAGTATGGAACGCCGACGCGTTTCGAGGTAGAACTACCTCTTACTCATGGCAGGTCTAAACTGACTCTAACAGTTCCTGTTTATATGTCTGACTTAATTAAATAGCTTATAAGTTGCACTTGTATTTGTATATAGTCTCAATGGTAACTCCCCTTACGCCTCACCAGATCCCAAAGTGAACGGCAAAGCAACCATACATGTATACATATCCAAAATTCAAATGGGCACACTGTTAATATATATGAGAAACCATTGGTTTCTTCATTTGTATGCTATTGTAGTTCTATAACCATAATAGAAACTATTTTGTTCACCTAGGACTACAATTCCCTTGATCCTCTTGGGTTAGGTCACATGGTGTGTAGTAGTTATATATACATAATGTTCCCTGTTTAGTTTTAAATAAAGATTAGCAAAACAGAAAAACATGTAAGTTGTCATAATTATTGTGGAGTGATCTTAATTCTAAATTTCATACAAATGTAGATTTAGTCCAATTTGTTATAGTTACCCATCCCTCTGCACTTCCAATGTAGTCATGTTCTCCCGCACTGAGATCCCCATAATTCTTGGAGTTAGGTCACGTGACCAATATTACCCTATCCCCGTTCTAAAGGGTAGTGTTGATGACGATGATATATTCTCAAATACTACAATTCCCATGATGCTTAGAGTTGGGTCACGTGATCGATTTTGACCAATCCTGATTCCTAGAGGACTGTATTGACAGCAGTAATATGTCTAAGTTAGATACGGATACTTCACTGCGATCTCAATAGATGTAAGTGAGATCCGTTTTTATATTAAGTCCAGATGCAAGGCTTCCCTTCTTAACAGTATATCCCTATGATTACCTCCTCTTTTTGATTTTTTCACATTTTCTATACCAAAAAATTTCATGGTTTGAACACTCCCTTGATGTTTATTTGAGAAGTGCCTCGAGGCTCCTGACATGCCCTGTGTCTCAGGTTTGCCACTGTCCCTGACATGTTCCATGATTCTGGTGCCCAACTTACGATTGGTACATCCAATGTAATCCAAATTGCACTCCGTACAGCGAATACAATAGATTACTGATGTTGTAGTGCAATCTATGTGATCTTTTATAACCATGCTGAACTCTGAGGCGCTACTTCTGATTTCTTTTGTAATGTACATTTTATCGCATGTCTTACATCTCAATTTCTTACATTTATGGGATCCTATTTCTCCTTCGTCACTTACAGTAGCTTCTTTCTCCACTTTTAAGTAGCTTGGAGAGAGTATATTTCCCAAAAATATATATTTCCCAAAAAAGGGAAGAAGAGAGGAGGAAGACGCAACAGGAAAACCGGAAAGAAGGAACTACTACAAAACGAGATCAAAACAAAGACATTAGTACCTGCATTGACTACTGCTGAAGTTAAATTTCCCTCGGTGGTGAACTTGTCAGACACAGTACTTACGGAATCACAGATGAAGGTTTTGGACAAAGGTTTAAACTTCGCTCCACAAGAAAATTTTGATTTATTACAGACGATTATGGACGTGAATAAATTTGTTAGAACCATTACTGTCCGTAAACACTTTCATGAAACAAATAAGGAAACTATAAGGGGTGAATGTTTTACTGATGATTATATATTAGATAACATGAACTCTATGCCGCTAAACAGCCTAGTTAAGGAACATGTGGTTACGGGTGAACTTATAAATAGGGAATATGAAGAGACGGATCATATAAAAATTAAAGATACTATCCCAGTAAAAAGAATGAACCCTAAATATTATCCTATTAAATCCAGAGCTGACAATTTTATATGTTTTCAAAATAAAATGGAGGAGGAGTTGAAAAAATTAAATGAGGAATTAAAAACTACAAAAAAAACATTCAATTTAAGCCATCAGGAATCGATAGCCCTTAAGGAGTTCAAAAATAACAAGAACTTGGTCATTAAAAAATCAGACAAGGGGGGGAAAACGGTAGTTCTAAATAGGAAAGATTATGAGAACAGCTGCAATTTGATCTTAGAGGATATTAAAACATATAAAAAATTGACGTATGATCCAACGTCAGAATATAGTCTTATCCTCAAAACTTTAATAGAAGAAGGGATTGCATTAGGAGTTTTCAATAAAATAGAGGGAGACTATCTTTTGAATAACACACCAACGACCCCAATTTTCTATGGGCTACCGAAGCTCCATAAGAATATATTACCACCACCACTACGTCCAATCATTTCAAGCAATAACTCACTCAATGAAAGAATTGGGGGATGGTTGGACGGAGTTCTCCAACCTCTTGTAGCCAGAACGGCAGGATACATTAAGGACAGCCGGGAGATATTAAAATGTTTTGAGGAATTTCAATGGCAGGAGGATTTTTGTTGGGTGACTAGCGACATATGTGCTTTATACCCAAGCATCCCTCACACGGGTGCGTTGGAAGCACTAGCTATGCACCTATACAAATATAGCACCTTTACAGCTCCAGTTTGTGAGTACATCATTGCCGTTACAACTATCTACGTTAGCAACAATTTTTTCCTTTTCTGCGATAGTTTTTATTTGCAGTTATGCGGGCGCCGTTTCCCTGCAAGTGCTGGTTCGCTATGCCCAGTTGTGGTAGGAAATACTGTATATTTGTTGGGAGGAAAAACATATATTTGTTGACAGAAATCCTTTCTGTGTCGTCCACTTCTCTGGTATGGGCGCTACATCGACGAACCTACTAATAGTGTGGGCTCGGAGATGTAGCGCCATACTCGGAGCTTAATTCGAATTATGGCCTAAAGAGGTTAATGAGTATGGGCTTAAATTCACTTTTGCAAACAATGTCACAATTGACTTTTTAGAGTGTCACTTTAAGAGGCTTGTCCGAGGATGGTAAAGTTATGAGTTCCCAATACAGAAAGCCCAGTGCAGGAGTACCATCTTAAGCTTAGGGATAGTTGCGACCATGTCACACATTCAATAAGGAAGTACCAGTGGGTGAACTTATAAGAACAAAACGAGCCTGCAGTGATGAGAAAGAATCATGCGCAGAAAAAAGTGAAGAAACACTCAGAAGATTTAGGAAGAAGTAATGACTTCAATTGGTTATAAAGAGCTGCAAAAAAGGTGGAGAAGAGGGACAGAAAAAGTCTTTTAGAGGGAAGGAGTAAAGAAGAACAGAAAGAGGATAGAATCACCTTTAGCACTGCCTATAGTCCCCAATTCAACCAAATAAAAAACATGGTACTTAAAAACCTACCCATCCTGCAATTGGATAGTGTGACTAATGAGATCTTAGACAACGGGGTACAATTTGTGGCTAGAAAAAGTAGAACTTTGGGAAATATACTCTCTCCAAGCTACTTAAAAGTGGAGAAAGAAGCTACTGTAAGTGACGACGGAGAAATAGGATCCCATAAATGTAAGAAATTGAGATGTAAGACATGCGATAAAATGTACATTACAAAAGAAATCAGAAGTAGCGCCTCAGAGTTCAGCATGGTTATAAAAGATCACATAGATTGCACTACAACATCAGTATTCTATTGTATTCGCTGTACGGAGTGCAATTTGGATTACATTGGATGTACCAATCGTAAGTTGGGCACCAGAATCATGGAACATGTCAGGGACAGTGGCAAACCTGAGACACAGGGCATGTCGGGAGCCTCGAGGCACTTCTCAAATAAACATCAAGGGAGTGTTCAAACCATGAAATTTTTTGGTATAGAAAATGTGAAAAAATCAAAAAGAGGAGGTAATCATAGGGATATACTGTTAAGAAGGGAAGCCTTTTATATATTAAAATTTAATTGCAGAATACCATCTGGACTTAATATAAAAACGGATCTCACTTACATCTATTGAGATCGCAGTGAAGTATCCGTATCTAACTTAGACATATTACTGCTGTCAATACAGTCCTCTAGGAATCAGGATTGGTCAAAATCGATCACGTGACCCAACTCTAAGCATCACGGGAATTGTAGTATTTGAGAATATATCATCGTCATCAACACTACCCTTTAGAACGGGGATAGGGTAATATTGGTCACGTGACCTAACTCCAAGAATTATGGGGATCTCAGTGCGGGAGAACATGACTACATTGGAAGCGCAGAGGGATGGGTAACTATAACAAATTGGACTAAATCTACATTTGTATGAAATTTAGAATTAAGATCACTCCACAATAATTATGACAACTTACATGTTTTTCTGTTTTGCTAATCTTTATTTAAAACTAAACAGGGAACATTATGTATATATAACTACTACACACCATGTGACCTAACCCAAGAGGATCAAGGGAATTGTAGTCCTAGGTGAACAAAAAAGTTTCTATTATGGTTATAGAACTACAATAGCATACAAATGAAGAAACCAATGGTTTCTCATATATATTAACAGTGTGCCCATTTGAATTTTGGATATGTATACATGTATGGTTGCTTTGCCGTTCACTTTGGGATCTGGTGAGGCGTAAGGGGAGTTACCATTGAGACTATATACAAACACAAGTGCAACTTATAAGCTATTTAATTAAGTCAGACATATAAACAGGAACTGTTAGAGTCAGTTTAGACCTGCCATGAGTAAGAGGTAGTTCTACCTCGAAACGCGTCGGCGTTCCATACTTTTTAAACCACTATGTACGTGTTTTTCTAATCTCTTTTTTCACTTTGGAACTTTATTTTTTTGATCTCTATTCGGAATCTGTATCTTTTAAATTATGGATTAAAAGTTAATTTTTAAACGTACCCGAAAAGGACTGCGGACCTATTTCCTGTTTGCATCTTACCTGTTTGGAGTTTTGCTTCGGGAGTCCAGAAGCCTCTAGGTCGTGCACCCTCGGGGATTATGGTGAATATATGGTGAGCTTCAGTGTTTATTTTTTGCATATAAGGTTAGTGTAATGTTGATAGGTAATATAGTATCTTCTGGTTTTAGAGGCTGTTGCGCAATCTGACATGTCACTTGAACCCAGTAAAATCAATGGGGTTATATGTACTTAATTTTTTAATTTTTTTTTTTACACAGACCCTGGGTCCTTATGCATAACAAGGGTAGAGCACATCTGGTTATCTCAGACTATGAACAAAAGCTTTTCAACCCTGTTTCAGGCATCTATATGAACAGTTATGTCAACGCATAGGAAAGTGCTATATACAGCTCACTTATATGAAATGTAATAAATTTACCCACCAAGCACCCCACTTATAAAGTAACATATTAAAGAGGACCTTTCATCAGATCGGGCACAGGCAGTTTTCTATACTGCTGGAAAGCTGACAGTGCGCTGAATTCAGCACACTGTCGGCTTTCCCGATCTGTGCCCGGTGTAAAGCGCTATCGGTCCCGGTACCGTAGCGCTTTAGTGTCAGAAGGGCGTTTCTGACAGTTAGCCAGGGACGCCCTTCTGCCCAGCAGCGCCTATCGCGCTATACAGTGTGAGCGGGGAGGAACACCCCCTCCCTCTGCTCACACAGCTCGTCCATAGACGAGTATTATCAGGAGGGGAGGGGGCGTTCCTCCCCAGTCTTAGAGCACAGCACGATAGGCGCTGCTGGGCAGAAGGACGTTCCTGGCTAAGTGTCAAAAACGCCCTTCTGACTGTAAAGCGCTACGATACCGGGACCGATAGCGCTTTACACCGGGCACAGATCGGGAAAGCTGACAGTGCACTGAATTCAGCGCACTGTCAGCTTTCCAGCAGTATATAAAACTGCCTGTGCCCGATCTGATGAAAGGTCCTCTTTAAGGATTATTGAGGGTGATTTATGAAGACAGTATATTGAAGATGGGTCTTCTTATCTATGATGCCAAGGTGGAATGTGCCTCCTTTATAAAGAAATATCAACAGAAAAATGAGTTTAAATTTAAACCAGGTGTGTATAGTCACATACATAACAACAAAGAAAAACACCCAGCTACAACAAATAACCAAAAATAGTAAATTTTATTTATACATTAAAATACATGAAATGGACAATATATAATATACAAATAACAAATATGGAGGAATGATTGAACCCAAAAGAAATCTGGTGGTCAAGAGGTGTTAAAATAACCATATGGCAAAAAGTGCTAGGATCCCATGTAATGCCTATGTAGTGTATATAACATCACATACAGTCCTATGAAAAAGTTTGGGCACCCCTATTAATCTTAATAATTTTTAGTTCTAAATATTTTGGTGTTTGCAACAGCCATTTCAGTTTGATATATCTAATAACTGATGGACACAGTAATATTTCAGGATTGAAATGAGGTTTATTGTACTAACAGAAAATGTGCAATATGCATTAAACCAAAATTTGACCGGTGCAAAAGTATGGGCACCTCAACAGAAAAGTGAAATTAATGTTTAGTAGATCCTCCTTTTGCAAAGATAACAGCCTCTAGTCGCTTCCTGTAGCTTTTAATCAGTTCCTGGATCCTGGATGAAGGTATTTTGGATCATTCCTCTTTACAAAACATTTCAAGTTCAGTTAAGTTTGATGGTCGCCGAGCATGGACAGCTCGTTTCAAATCATCCCACAGATGTTCAATGATATTCAGGTCTGGGGACTGGGATGGCCATTCCAGAACATTGTAATTGTTCCTCTGCATGAATGCCTGAGTCGATTTGGAGCGGTGTTTTGGATCATTGTCTTGCTGAAATATCCATCCCCGGCGTAACTTCAACTTCGTCACTGATTCTTGAACATTATTCTCAAGAATCTACTGATACTGAGTGGAATCCATGCGACCCTCAACTTTAACAAGATTCCCGGTGCCGGCATTGGCCACACAGCCCCAAAGCATGATGGAACCTCCACCAAATTTTACAGTGGGTAGCAAGTGTTTTTCTTGGAATGCTGTTTTTTTGGACGCCATGTATAACGCCTTTTTGTATGACCAAACAACTCAATCTTTGTTTCATCAGTCCACAGGACCTTCTTCCAAAATGAAGCTGGCTTGTCCAAATGTGCTTTTGCATACCTCAGGCGACTCTGTTTGTGGTGTGCTTGCAGAAATGGCTTCTTTCTCATCACTCTCCCATACAGCTTCTCCTTGTGCAAAGTGTGCTGTATTGTTGACCAATGCACAGTGACACCATCTGCAGCAAGATGATGCTGCAGCTCTTTGGAGGTGGTCTGTGGATTGTCCTTGACTGTTCTCACCATTCTTCTTCTGTGACTTTCTGATATTTTTCTTGGCCTGCCACTTCTGGACTTAAGAAGAACTGTTCCTGTGGTCTTCCATTTCCTTACTATGTTCCTCACAGTGGAAACTGACAGGTTAAATCACTGAGGCAACTTTTTGTATCCTTCCCCTGAACAACTATGTTGAACATTCTTTGTTTTCAGATCATTTGAGAACGGGCTGTCCATGCTCAGCGACCATCAAACTTAACTGAACTTGAATTGTTTTGTAAAGATGAATGGTCCAAAATACCTTCATCCAGGATCCAGGAACTGATTAAAAGCTACAGGAAGCGACTAGAGGCTGTTATCTTTGCAAAAGGAAGATCTACTAAATATTAATGTCACTTTTCTGTTGAGGTACCCATACTTTTGCACCGGTCAAATTTGGTTTAATGCATATTGCACATTTTCTGTTAGTACAATAAACCTCATTTCAATCCTGAAATATTACTGTTTCCATCAGTTATTAGATATATCAAACTGAAATGGCTGCTGCAAACACCAAAATATTTAGAACTAAAAATGGTTAAGATTAATAGGGGTGCCCAAACTTTTTCATAGGACTGTATATGTAGGAAATATAACGCCTGTGCATAGAGTCACTAAGTGGTGGAATCACCACATCACTGCTACAACCTTCCACATAGTAAATACCAAAGAACACACATGGAATCCCCTGTAAACGTATTACCTATACCCTCATGAGAACCAGGGCTTTGGTATTTACTATGTGGAAGGTTGTAGCAGTGATGTGGTGATTCTACCACTTATTTCCTACATATATGTGATGTTATATGCACTACATAGGCATTACATGGGGTTCTAGTACTTTTTGCCATATGGTTATTTTAACACCTCTTGACCACCAGATTTCTTTTGGGTTCAATCATTGGCAGAATGTATAGCATTCTGCCAATCAACGCTGGTTCTGCATCGAACATTAAACTTCGAACAGCTAGTAGTGTTCGATCGAGCACGAGTATTTCGAATACCGTAGTATTCGATCGAACACCTACTCGATCGAACACTACTCGCTCATCTCTACTCCTTATAAATGATGTACATTCTCTGGCAGGGCCATACGCCTGGACCAATAGTTGCCAATAGTTGGCATAGTTTTCCGGTTATCAGTTATACTGGTAAAGTGGTGTAAATGATAAAAAATATGGCCGGGCCGGCTGCCCTGTAACAGTATTCTGCCTGTCAATTACATTGGTAGCCTCTATAGGTAGAGGGATGCACACAATTGTTGTAAGGCTTTTTAAATAATTTTTCTTATTTATTCTTCAAACACATTTACTTAAAAATATCAGGAGAAAACACATTATTTCTGTAACTGCTGTCATTCTTTATCCTGCTTTACTTTTCTTATAGAAATGGGTGGTGGATTCTAACTTTTGCTATAGGGAACCATGATATGTATGTATACCCCTGCTCTTTATGTGTATTCAATAAACACAAATCTCTCCAAATGTTGTCATACAATGTACTCCTATTATATACTGTATTTCAGTTGTTTTTTTTAAGAGAATCTGGGAAATGTAAGACAAGATTTGGACACGTTATCAATTCATGTATTAAACGCTTACACTGTTATGTTAAGTATTGAAATAAGATCCTTGTTCTGTGAACAACATTGCTTCAGCTTACCAAGTTTATAAAAAATTCATGAAAAGCTATGATCTCATCTCACAATCCTTTCTATTTACTACACTTGTGTCATGTGGATGATAATGATTTGCTAATATTTGTTTTATGTCTTTATTGTGTCTAACATAAGGGTGCTTAATGGAATTAATGCCATAAACTATTTATCATGAGGAATAATAGCAATATGTCATCAAAGACTAAATATTTGGCACATTGTAATTTGACTTTTACATAACCAGTAAAACAAAACTTTTTTTCCTGTTTTCTTAAATACTGTATACTACAAATCACACAGTGTAACATTAAAGGCTCTTAGATTTATTAATAGATGGACCCCATGGTTTAAGGATCTACCCTATTAGCTAGAGGATAGTGGCTATCTGCTAAGGGCTCGTTCACATCTGCGTTCACTGTCCTTATTGCAGGTTTCCGTTTCCTGCATAAAACAGATGCAGGAGACGGAAACCTGCAGGAGACTTTCTCACCCATTCATTTGAATGGGTGAGAAAGCTGTCCGGCCGTGCGCGGCAGTGAGCGTTTTGCGCTCTCCGCCGCGAAACCGGGTTTTATAATCCGGACACAGAGTCGGACATGCACTACTCTGTGTCCGGATAAAAAAATCCGGTTTCGCGGCGGAGAGCCTAAAACGCTCACCGCCGCTCACGGCCGGACCCGGTCTATGGTTTCCGTCTTCTGGCATGCAGAAGACGGAAACCATAGAACGGAGTCATGAACGCAGGTGTGAACCCAGCGTCAGCACATTTCTCCATTTTCATGTGAATAAAACAGGGATTTGCATAAAAATGGGTCTCCAAGGATGAATAACAGAGGCATATTTGGAAACAGTAAAATCACCTCTGCCAGGTGCTGGGATTAGGATAATAACCAATTTACTGCTGATAGACTCCCTTCAATATTGACTAGTTTAGATATACAGTATATTTAATAAAGGAGTTTTGTTCATAGTTGTTGGTGGTTTACCTAAATAACCCCATATTAAACATTTTGCTTTTCAGGACTGTATATGTGTGTGTGTAAGTAATCTACGAGGGGGGACCCAAAAGTTTCCAGAAGGAGGCTGCTGCGCACACAGTTTTCATAGTACGCGATTCTGCAGCTAATTATTTGTTCAACCATGCCTTCTCAGTCAGTGTGCGAAGCGGCATTGAGGCGGAAGGTTTCGTCTACCCGCACTGAATTTTCTTGCAAGAGCTTTTTTTTCCAGCCATCGCTCGTCAAGTGAAGACCAATGTGAAGACAATGGTCATTTTTTTTTTTCGATGCAAAAGGGATTGTGCACTCGGATTTCGTTCCAACAGGTCAGACCGTCAACCAGGTTTTTTACTTGGGGGTTCTCAAGAGGTTGTGCAACAGTGTGCGGCGAAAAAGGCCCGAAATGTGGCAGTCTGGTGATTGGTTTTTCCACCATGACAATATCCCAGCCCACACCGCCATCTCGGTGACCACTTTCATGACAAGAAACGGCATGGCTGTCTTGCCCCACCCACCCTATTCACCCGATATGGCTCCCAGTGACTTTTTTTATTCCCATAAATGAAGAGGAACCTCAAGGGAAAGCATTTCGTTGACGTGGAGGAAGTGAAGAGGAAAACTACAGAGGCGCTTGCACAAATCAAAGTAGATGAGTTTAAAAAATGCTTCGAACAATGTCAGACAAGATTTGACAAGTGAATTGCCGCTGAAGGAGAGGACTTTGAAGGAGATTGAAGGAATTTTGTACAAAAAAATAAATACACGCTTCAAAAACAACTTTTCTGGAAACTTTTGAGTCCCCCCTCGTACAAAACTTGATAATTTCATTTTTTTTATGTATATAAAAAAAACTTGATAATTGATAATTGATAACTTGATAATTTCATTTTTTTTATGTATATTGTGAGCCCCATAAAAGGTTCACAATTTACACTTTTTTCCTATCAGTATGTCTTTGGAGTATGGGAGGAAATCCACACAAACATACAACAGGGAGAACATACACACTCCTTGCAGATGTTGTCCTTGGCCGAATTTGAACCCAGTACTCCAAGGCTGCACTGCTAGCCACTGAGCCACCATGCTGCCCCGATAATTTCTTTAATTGATGTTTGATTAGTGTAACGTATGACATACAAGTCTATCAAATTTCAATCCATCATCACATAAAAGGAGATGTTCTTAAAACTGTTGTAAAGGAAAAGTGGAGCAGCTGCCCATAGAAACAGATTAATAATGAGAGATACAACTGGTTCACCATAAGCTTCCGCTTCTTTTACCATAATAGAAATTGAATAAAATTGCCTGTTAAGTCAGAAAATGTATAGCTCAGCACTTTTTTTTAAAAAAACCTTCTTGAAATATTTCAGTTAATTTTTATTTCCTGTTATTTTTCATAATTGACAATAATATACTGTGTAATTGAACATACATGTTTTTAATGTCGATTTCTTCCAGTCACAAAACCATGTTTTAAGAAATACCACAAAACTATGATTACAATTTAGATCTGTAAAATAAAAAAAATAAAAAAAAACAGTAGAGATGAGCGAACACTAAAATGTTCGAGGTTCGAAATTCGATTCGAACAGCCGCTCACTGTTCGAGTGTTCGAATGGGTTTCGAACCCCATTATAGTCTATGGGGAACATAAACTCGTTAAGGGGGAAACCCAAATTCGTGTCTGGAGGGTCACCAAGTCCACTATGACACCCCAGGAAATGATACCAACACCCTGGAATGACACTGGGACAGCAGGGGAAGCATGTCTGGGGGCATAAAAGTCACTTTATTTCATGGAAATCCCTGTCAGTTTGCGATTTTCGCAAGCTAACTTTTCCCCATAGAAATGCATTGGCCAGTGCTGATTGGCCAGAGTACGGAACTCGACCAATCAGCACTGGCTCTGCTGGAGGAGGCGGAGTCTAAGATCGCTCCACACCAGTCTCCATTCAGGTCCGACCTTAGACTCCGCCTCCTCCGGCAGAGCCAGCGCTGATTGGCCGAAGGCTGGCCAATGCATTCCTATGCGAATGCAGAGACTTAGCAGTGCTGAGTCAGTTTTGCTCAACTACACATCTGATGCACACTCGGCACTGCTACATCAGATGTAGCAATCTGATGTAGCAGAGCCGAGGGTGCACTAGAACCCCTGTGCAAACTCAGTTCACGCTAATAGAATGCATAGGCCAGCGCTGATTGGCCAATGCATTCTATTAGCCCGATGAAGTAGAGCTGAATGTGTGTGCTAAGCACACACATTCAGCACTGCTTCATCACGCCAATACAATGCATTAGCCAGTGCTGATTGGCCAGAGTACGGAATTCGGCCAATCAGCGCTGGCTCTGCTGGAGGAGGCGGAGTCTAAGGTCGGACCTGAATGGAGACTGGTGTGGAGCGATCTTAGACTCCGCCTCCTCCAGCAGAGCCAGCGCTGATTGGCCGAATTCCGTACTCTGGCCAATCAGCGCTGGCCAATGCATTCTATTAGCCCGATGAAGTAGAGCTGAATGTGTGTGCTAAGCACACACATTCAGCACTGCTTCATCACGCCAATACAATGCATTAGCCAGTGCTGATTGGCCAGAGTACGGAATTCGGCCAATCAGCGCTGGCTCTGCTGGAGGAGGCGGAGTCTAAGGTCGGACCTGAATGGAGACTGGTGTGGAGCGATCTTAGACTCCGCCTCCTCCAGCAGAGCCAGCGCTGATTGGCCGAATTCCGTACTCTGGCCAATCAGCGCTGGCCAATGCATTCTATTAGCCCGATGAAGTAGAGCTGAATGTGTGTGCTTAGCACACACATTCAGCTCTACTTCATCGGGCTAATAGAATGCATTGGCCAATCAGCGCTGGCCAATGCATTCTATTAGCTTGATGAAGCAGAGTGTGCACAAGGGTTCAAGCGCACCCTCGGCTCTGATGTAGCAGAGCCGAGGGTGCACAAGGGTTCAAGTGCACCCTCGGCTCTCCTACATCAGAGCCGAGGGTGCGCTTGAACCCTTGTGCAGCCTCGGCTCTGCTACATCAGAGCCGAGGGTGCGCTTGAACCCTTGTGCACACTCTGCTTCATCAAGCTAATAGAATGCATTGGCCAGCACTGATTGGCCAGAGTACGGAATTCGGCCAATCAGCGCTGGCCAATGCATCCCTATGGGAAAAAGTTTATCTCACAAAAATCACAATTAGACACCCGATAGAGCCCCAAAAAGTTATTTTTAATAACATTCCCCCCTAAATAAAGGTTATCCCTAGCTATCCCTGCCTGTACAGCTATCCCTGTCTCATAGTCACAAAGTTCACATTCTCATATGACCCGGATTTGAAATCCACTATTCGTCTAAAATGGAGGTCACCTGATTTCGGCAGCCAATGACTTTTTCCAATTTTTTTCAATGCCCCCGGTGTCGTAGTTCCTGTCCCACCTCCCCTGCGCTGTTATTGGTGCAAAAAAGGCACCAGGGAAGGTGGGAGGGGAATCGAATTTTGGCGCACTTTACCACGCGGTGTTCGATTCGATTCGAACATGGCGAACACCCTGATATCCGATCGAACATGTGTTCGATAGAACACTGTTCGCTCATCTCTAAAAAACAGCTGTCTCCTATGAAGAGAGGAGAAGAATTCAAGTTCTTAACATCTGTTGATAGCCACTCTGATTCCAAAGCAGATAGATTTTTTTCCCTAGCCTCCAATGTTCCTGAGAAATAATAAATTGTGGGTTCTTTTTTGTGATACATAGAACATTATTTTTATATATTTTTTATATTTTTTTTTAATATCCAGGAAAATGTAAAAATAGGTAGTGGGAAGAGAAGGGTCTGTTTTTCGCATTTTTATAGTTTTCAAAGTTCTACAATAACATGTTTTTTTAATAATTAGGGTGGTCAAATGATATGGAGACACCGCAATAAATGAAAAGCAGTGGTTGGTAACACCATCCTGTATACACCATGTTGGACACTACCCCACACAGATTTGCCCCCTTCCCTTTAGAAACTTTCCACACACAGGATGGTGTTTCCAACCACCATTTTCCATTTATTTGGAAATGTAGTTGGTTTGTCGTGCTGTTCTTTTTTTTTTTTTTTTTTTTTTTCTGTCTTAATTTTTGATTTCTTATTTTACACATTTACCACAAAGGTTTTAGAAATTGCAGTGTGTCCACTACGTGTATTTTTCCACAATGTGTGGATGGGTTTTGCTAGAATCGACTTTACAGGAACTGTAAAATGTTGCAGCGTTTAGACCATGTGGGACCCCGGCCTAACACTGACAAAAGCAAAGGAAATATCTGATATTCTGAAATAGAGATGACAAAAAAACAAAAGATTATCTTGGTAGGGTTGATGATTTAACTCTCCATATGAAATTACACTCAACATTGAATTTGCTAGAAAAAGTTATTTATGCAATTTTAAAACTTGGTAGAAATAATTTCTAGAGTTCTCCATGTCCTTTTAAATATACATGATACTTATGTTAAATATAGCAACTACGCCTGTAATTTGGAATTGAACTATGGATTGTGGTACGTAATTCTTTGTCAGGGAACCTGAGCGCTGAAAGATATATTTCCTTTGCTGATGTTCCCTTTCATTGGATATTAAACCACCGTTTGTTTTTATATGTCTGACGTCTCATTCATAATGATCTCAAGACTCAGTTCCAAAGTTGTCTTCATGACAGCACATGCCAAGTGTGATTATTAGCTCCGTGGAAGATCTTCACCTATCTACAGCTTTATTCATGGTATCCAATCATTTCTGAAATAGACTGCTTAGTTGCCAACAGCCAAGGGCATTACGGCTAAACCTAATTTTCTTTGTCCTTTTTTTTTTTTTTTTTATTCTACTCTCAAGCTTAAATTTGGACCAGAAATGCAATACTAAATGGAGAAAATATGCTTTGTGTTAATGAATTAGAAAACACAGTTTAGCTGACATATAATTAATACCATGCCAGCATTTGTCCAGCTGAAATGTAAGGGTAGAGAAAAATTTTACTGACGCATAACTTGTTGATAACATTATCACTCAACTCCTTAGGCCGGGACCCCACGGGTCGGACGTGATTTGCCTGTGGCGGAAACGACTCGGGAAAAATTGCAGCATTTTACAGTAATTGCAAAGTGGATGGGGTTTATGCAAATCCCATGCCCACTTTGCATTAAAAACCGCAGCGTGGACACACTGCGATTTCCAAAACCGACGCGGTTTTGGAAATCGCAGCATTTCAATTATATTTCCGGAAATGCCAGCGACTCCCCCGTAGATATAATGGTAAGAGAAAGTCTGCATAGGAAAAGTCTGTGAACTTTCTGTTTAAAGCGCTGCGGGAAGAACGGCGATGCGTTCCCGCTGCAGATCATCCCATGGGGCCTTAGCCTTAAATGGCTTTTGTTTGGTTCTTTGATAAGATCTGCTGCAGCTACTAGCTATTTGTGTCACTTTGCTACAACTTTATGTATCAAGCTAGGTTCACATCTGTGTTCGGGGGCGGGGTCCTTCAGATAGCATGATCAATATTGATGACGACAGCTCAATGCTCGATTGCTTCCCCTTTGGATCACCACAAGGAGTTGCCATTGCAACCAAAAAGCTAATCAACAGCTGCTTATCCCTGTTGCCCTTATGATAATGACGAACATTTGTAATGTGCTTTTCTCAAATAATAGACCCAAAGCACCGGTAGTGTTGTGTACATCCATAAAACTCAATTTATAATATGGGAGGAATACCACAAAAACAAGGGGAGAACATGGAAATTCCAGTTCACCCTTGATCAGATATGAACCTAGGATTTCAGTGCCTCAAGGCAAAAGTGCTAATCATGTGGCACTTAAGGATAATTTGAGGATCAGGAAATTCCAGGTTCAAAAGCAAAAAAAAACAAAACAAAAAAAAAACAGTTAAAAAGTAAAAAAGAAATTGTAAAAAAATAAAGTTTTAAAAACTCACCTTACAATTTTAAAAACGCATAATGTAAACAAAATAGAGTAAACAAATATGTTAGGTATCCCTATATGCATATAAGGCTAGGTTCCCACCTGCACCTGCTCTCCATCACTCATATCCACTGTGGGTCCTGAACAAATAGCGGTTACTCATGGACAAGCATAACACCTCATAGACTTTCAGTATAAAACTGGCAGAGAGAAATGTCCTCCGTGCAGGACTTTTCTCTCTGCCAATTTTTGATGGAATCTGCAACAGTGTCTCTTAGGCTAAGGCCCCACATTGCGGAAATTCAGCTTATTTTGTTGCGTTTTTTTTTTAGCCAAATCCAGGAGAGGATTGAGCAGAAGGTGGAAGTATAAGAACTTCCTATATATTTTTCATTTCTTTTGTAGCTATTCTTAGCTTTGGCTCAAAAAAACGCAACAAAAAAATGCTGCGTTACCGCACCGTGGGGCCTTAGCCTCAGACACGAATGTGAACAAGGCCTAAGCCTCCACTATCCAAAATAATGTTATTTATTCTTTACAGTGATTGCCATAAACAAATAAAATACCTTAATGCACAAATTAATGTTTTTTGGTCACCTTGACTCCCCAAAAATAACACTAAAACTGATCAAAAAGTCATACTTACAAAAAAATTTTAACAACCGTATATACTCAAGTATAAGCCGAGTTTTTCAGCACAGTTTTTGTGCTGAAAAAGTGCGCCTCAGCTTATACTCGCGTCAATATGGTAATTGAAAATGTCACATGACTGGTCTGCAGTAAAAGACATCTGTGGGAAGCTGCTCGAGCAGCGATAGGTGGGTGGTGAGGCAGCACTGCCTCCAGGACTGCCCCAAAATGTCTCCAGAGCATCTTCTCTGCCTTGAAAACATCTTAAGGAGGCCCTGGAGACACCGCTTCCTCACCGACCACCTATCAGCAGCCGCGGGAGAAGATGAGCAGTGGCGGCAGTGGGAGCAGCAGCGCGAGGTCGGTAAATATGAGAACTTAATGTTTGTTTGATACTGGGACTGCTCACTGCTGACCCCGCATCACCTTATACTATAGGCCGCGGAGGCCGGCAGTGAGTAGGCCCGAGCCCCAACCGCGATCCCACTGCTGCTATTATTATACTCGGGGATCTTTTCAGACCCCAGCATATAATAATTGGAGCACCAGGAGAGGTGAGAGAAAATAATAAACAGTGTTACTCACCATCTCCGGGATCCGATGTTAATCCTAGCCGGTTTCAGGCCTATATGGTAAAATCCCAGATGTCACGTGGTTTGGGATATTACCATATAGGCCCAAAGCCTGTGGTAGTAGTAATAGCCTGTTATTGCTAGCACAGGCTTTGGGCCTGTACGGCAACAGGCTGCTACTGCTACCAAAAGGCTTTGAGCCTGTATGATAATGCCCCAGACGTCTTTCTTTGAACCAACACAGCTGCCGCTCTCCGTGCGCTGGTTCAGACATCTACATATCAACGTAGGCGGTGTCATCACGCTGCCTACGCTGATACGTCTGACGTCTGCCGAGAAAAGAGACTCGCGGAGGCAGAGAGAGCAGCTTGCAGCGCAATCGGTAAGTATAATAAAAAAAATTTTGTTTTATTTACCAACCTCCCCGGACCTGATCCCTGCCGCTCCCGCTTCCCCTTGTACTATAGGCCGCGTAGGCCGGCAGTGAATAGGCCTGGGCCAGGCTGTGATCCCACTGCCGCTATTATTATACTTGGGGGTCTTTCAGACCCCCAAGTATAATAATCGGAGCCCCAGGGGAGGTGAGGGAACATAATAAACAATGATACTTACCTCTCCGGGATCCGATGTTAAGCCTAGAAGGCTTCGGGCCTATATGATAATGCCCAGACGTCATGTGGTCTGGTATATTACCATATAGGCCCAAAGCCTGTGCTAGCAGTACCATATAGGCCCGAAGAGGCGGGGTTGCAGCTGAAGATGGAGGCGGCGCTGGAGTGAGCTCTCGGGCAGCAGTGGGGATGCTCCCATCGCCGTTTGAGCACTGGGGTCTGCCCCCATTGCTGCGGAGAACTAATTTGCATACCGGTTAAAACCGGTATTTCTAAGGAACGGTGCCGCGGAGACCACGTCTAAAGGTAAGAGATGAATAGCCTTTCTTATGGCTATTCCGACGTGGTTATTAGAAAAAATGTTGATTTAGTGGTAGAATCCCTTTAAAGAGGACCTTTCATGGGTTTGGGCAAAGGCAGTTCTATATACCGCTGGAAAGCCAATATATGTTTATCTAAAATAGTGAAAATCCAGTGATATAGAGCCCCTTTAACCCTGCTGTTCTTTTCGGGTCAATATGACCCGAAATGATTTTTGAGACCCTGCAGATTTTTTTTAATGAGGATTTGAAACTAGTGGTTCCTTGACTTTTCCTCATTTGTGGAGCTCTACATTTTTTTTTTTTGTTTGTTTTGTTTTTTTGTTTACTTTTTGCTACACGCTGATTGTTACACTTGTACTGTTCGGGTCAATATGACCCGATAGCATTTTATACTGTTCTACAGGTCTCTGATTATTTCTGTCTGCAAAAGTTATGTTTTTTTATGTGTACTTCATCCCCAAATGGTGGTGGTTTCACTGTTCTTATCAGTAAGCAAGTAATTATCTAGTCTGTTTGTGAGAGAGGAGACTGGTTGTCTATCATTCAAAGGATAAAAGTTTGTGGAATTGCGAAACCGGTCGCCACATATTTAGAGCTACAATGTGTCTTGAAAGGTTTCATGACATTTCGAGAGTACTGCGGTTTGATTCTAAAACAGATAGAATGGAAAGAAGAGCTAAAGATAAACTAGCCCCTATTAGAAATGTTTGGAATCAATGGGTAGAGATTCTACCAAAATTGTATAACAGTGGTGAAAATGTAACTGTTGATGAGCAACTGGTGGCATTCCGAGGTAGGTGCCCATTCAGACAATATATACCAAGTAAGCCAGCAAAATATGGCATGAAGATCTGGACACTTTGTGACAGCAAAAGTTCATATGCTCTAAATGTTCAAGTGTATACAGGAAAAGACCCTGATGAAAGAGCTGAAAAAAAATCAGGGTATGCGTGTTGTTCTAGATTTGACTCATGGACTAAAAGGACAAAATGTCACATGTGACAACTTTTTTACATCCTATCAACTAGGCCAGATGTTGAAGAAAAAACAACTTAGCATGCTGGGTACTATGAGAAAAAACAAACCTGAACTACCACAAGGTATCCTTAGCAAGAGAGAGGTGTACAGTTTAACTTTTTATTTTTCTGGAAATACAACTGTTGTTTCTTATGTTCCAAAAAAAATCAAACAGGTAATTCTCATGAGCACAATGCACCATGACCATGCCGTAAGTGATAGAGAAGACAGAAAGCCTGACATTATTTTGGATTATAATGCCACAAAGGGAGCAGTTGATACTTTAGACCAAGCAATATCAACATATACATGCAAATGCAAAACCAATCGGTGGCCAATGATTTTATTTTATAACATACTGGACGTTTCTGCATACAATGCATTTGTCTTATGGAGAGAAATCGACCCCGATTGGAACCGGAATAAGCTGCATAAAAGAAGATTATTTCTTGAGGAATTGGGAAAAACCCTGGTGAGGCCATATATTGAAAGCAGAAAAGTGACCCCCAGAAGTGAGGGAGCAGCAGCCATTGTAAAAAGTGTCCAGTATGCTCAAGAAAGAGACTCCACATCCACGGCCTCCACCAGCACAGCTACCAGCAAAAAAAGGAAGAGATGGAGCTTCTGTCCTTCTTCCTGTGACAATAAGACTAATCTGACATGTGCTGGATGTTCAAAATATCTGTGTAAAGGGCATGGGTCTTATCATTGTGCTCAATGTAAAAACGCATGAACATGTTCAGTTTTTTCTTTTTTCTTTCTAAAATGGTTGAAGTTTTTATGATTTTTCATTTGTTGATTTATAAAATTTGTTTTCAAAAAGATACATTTCATGTTTTAGTAATAGTAATGTAAAGCTTCTTTATTATTTGTGTGCAGAATGTCAACAATCGAAGATAATTGCAAAAAGCCTGTGTAACCTTTTTATGAAAAAAAAAAAAAATAAAGTTTGAATTTAAATTTTTCTTTTGTTTATGATCAAACATGTTCACATACAGTATTCCAATGAAAAAAAGTATTCAAATAAAACAATTAGTAGCTAAAAATCAAGAATTAATAGGTCGGGTCATATTGACCCGGGAACAGTACAAGTGTATAGCAAATGCGAACAGAACAGCAGGGTTAAGTGTCAAAAAAATTAAACCCTGGGACCTTGGCTTAACACTAATATGCTCCTAACCTTTCATAAGTTGTAGCCCTAAAGCATCAACAAGAACTGAATTCTGCTGCAGACTTCAAATAAATCTATGGATTCATTGTGTATGCTAAGCTTAATTTTTTTTTAGCTCAGATAATTTTTTTTTTATTTCTGTGTTTTACAATGAAAAAATATTTCTAAAAAAAATACCTAATTTTTTTGGCTATCATTTTTTTATGAGGACTTGTTTTTTGCAGAATGAGCTATAGTTTAAATGCCACCTCTTTATAATAAATATGTTTTGTGCAGCTTTTATTACTGTTTTACCGGGCTACATAAAACAAAATTTGCAATTTTGTTATTGTTTTTAACAATTCACTGTGTAATAAAATGACATGGTAACTTTTTACTCTTTCATCACTTTTAATCCTTTAGGTGAGGTGACCAAATTACAGCAAGTCTGGCATTATGTGTGATTTAACAGCATTCACCATGTACAATAAATACAAATCTTAATTGTGTAGATTTTTAACAGATATGGTGATACCAATTGTGTATATAATACTGATAATACTTGTCTATGGACAAGTACTATCAGGAGGGGAGGGGGCGTTCCTCTCCACTCACACAGAACAGTGCTTATAGGCGCTGCTGTTCAGAAGGACGTTCCTGACAAAGTGTCAGAAACGCTCTTCTGACTGTAAAGAGCTACGGTACCGGGACCAATAGCGCTTTACCCGGGGCACAGATCGGGAAAGCCAACAGTGCGCTGAATTCAGCACACTGTCGGCTTTCCAGTGGTATAAAAAACATTGCATGTGCCCAAATCCATGAAAGGTCCTCTTTAAGCCTAGGGTTCTCCAAAGTGTGCTATTGATTGTATACTGCTTCTTTTGAGGAGTTATCAGTTTTTTTTGCTGTATTTAGGGTATGTTCACATGGTGGAAACCAAATTTTGCAGTGTGAATTCCGCGCAGCTAGCAGCGAAGGGATGTCGATGCAGTGCACCAGCATGCAGTCGCAGCAATCTGCGACTGAATGGGCCTCATCAGGAAAGAGACTCGTGCCTCGGACGCCGTGGCTGTCTCAGCTGCGGAATCCACAGGAAGAAATCTCGCTTCTTTTTCCTGCTAGTGGAAAAAATTCGCTATCGGCAAAAAAAAAAAAAAAAAAGCGAGCGACACCCATTCAAATGAATGGGAGCCTTTTTTGCAGGCAGATTTTGAGGTGGATTCCACATCAAAATCCACCTGCAAAAAACTCAGTGTGAACTAGTCCTTAGAGTTACCAATTTTGGTTTGTTTTTCTGGTTAGCCAATCTTTTGCTGTTTTGACTTTATCTGTGAACGCCTGGACTTGACCCAGGCTTGGACCTTGTTATTCTTCTGCTAATGATTTGGACATTGTTTTACTCTCCTGGCTTTTATCCATCTTGTATGTTTTATTCTGTCTGCTGTAGGTTAGCTGGCCTTGCCTTTATTTCACATGTGCACTTATTTCCTTACACCAGTGTTAGCTTGTAACCTGAGACCCAATCCACAAAGCCCATCCTGTCTTGCTGCAGGATCTAGTAAAAACCGTTGGAGTATGTTAGACTTACTTTGATGTACTACTTACCTGAATGTGTTATAGGTAGAGATGAGCGAGTACTGTTCGGATCAGCCGATCCGAACAGCACGCTCGCATAGAAATGAATGGACGTAGCCGGCACGCGGGGGGTTAAGCGGCCGGCCGGCGTCAAAGCGGAAGTACCAGGTGCATCCATTCATTTCTATGGAGCGTGCTGTTCGGATCGGCTGATCCGAACAGTACTCGCTCATCTCTAGTTATAGTTAGATTGTATTTCTTGCTTTTTTTAAACTGCCAAGTGTATGAAGTCTATTTGGAAATTGATTGAATAGTAAGTCCATCAAGTTATACATGTAGTGTTCTTTCTTGTCACCAGATATAATTTATTTGTTGTTGAGAATCACAAAGTTATTGATTAAAACCCTAAAATAGAAGCATAAAATGAAAATAGAAGTAATTGAACTTCCATTACAGTTTACATAGAAATGTGCTGTACTTATACAGACATGTTCCTTTGCAAATCCCAAAAAAAGAATGAATAAGATACATTATAATCTCCATGTATACAAAACAAAGAAACAATTTTTATTAAAATGGGAAATTTAATTAATTTTGTAGCATTTATTTATATTCATTATAAAGGACATGGTTTTAAATAATTATTTGCACATGTTTTGTCTCTTATTAGACAGGATGCAAAAATGTAATTAAAGTGGCTATATTTATGTCACCCAAAATTATAATGACTGAAAACATAACAAATAACAATTACACATTGTGTAACACTGATATAATTTTGGCATGTTTGGCATTAATTTTAAGGAGCCAAATTTAACTTTGGACAAAACAGAGGTAAATAAAAAACACACATTCTCATTCTCATTTCTCAATTTGCCTGGGTATTTTTTTGAAAGAGGAGCAAAATGTTTAACTAAAATTTGCCTTTCATTAAGCTCAGCAAAAGTAGAACATTGCCTAATCATGGAATGAACAGTCTGTTTGGATTACCCTGTTAACCACTTCTGGACTTCCAATTGGGTTTTTACGTCTGGAAGGTGGTTGCCTTGTTCTGCAAGGATGTACTGGTACGTCCAAAAAGATTTCAGCAGCTTCACTGACAGGAGGAGTTCACTCGGGAATAAGTAAAGGTAACTAGATCCCTGTCAGGACTCCCTTTACCACCATCCCCAGTATCCTAAGCTGGGAGTGGCACAAGAGGAGGATTAGTTGAAGGGAAAGTCAGCCACAGTGCCTGCGTCATCCCTGGGCACCCTCCTATAACCAAGGCTGGGGGATTGGTCTACTACCCCCATTTGGAAACTGCCGAACCTGTTTCCAATTTCCAATTGCTGCAATAAAGTTATCACCCTTTTCAACTGCAACCACTGGCTTCCTGAGTCATGCCTACTGTAACTTCAGGGCCCTTCTGAAAACCATCACACTGGCTCAGAACAGAGAGGTCTGCTCTTCAACTGGATGTGCCCCAGGGGAACCCACAACTACCAACATTCAAGTACTGATGCAGGACCCCTACCTTAGCGGTGTCTGGTCCAAAAGTGGGGCCAGGGGCTTGGTTCAGTGTGCTCAGCCTAGCAGGTGACACATTATCCACCACTACTACTCCCATCCTCCGATTCACTTCATCTGGTTTGGGGCATTGCCCTTTACAGGCTATGGCTTTTGATTAGCCAATCCTATGGATACTTAAAGGGGTTTTCTCATCTCACGATTTCAGCTGCCCTCCTGTCTCTTCTCCTCTTGCACTGGTTTTCAGCGCAGAAATGCTGCTTCTTGTAAACTGCACAGTTATCTCTCAATTTACGTACACAGATAAGAGAAGCACTGCTAAAGAAACATATCTAGCCCTAATCATAGTTTAAAAGCTGAAAGTCCTACAGTATGTAGTAAGAGTGGGAAGAATAATATAGACAGCCAGTAGTGATCATGCCAATCTGGGAGCAGGACTGTAATCTAGGCAACCAACTGTAAACAATACAGAGAGAGCAGAGGCATAACTAGCAAAGCCTGGACCACATAGCAAATTTTGACTCGTGGCCACCTGCCCCCACACAGCATAGCTTCTCTTTGCAGATGGCAACAAGGTAAAGCACTCCCTCTACTGGCCCTGCTTAAATTCCAAACTATTATATTGTTCTATTGAGTACTGTATATATACAATGCTCCAAAAATATAGGGAACACTACAATACCATCTACTAGATATCAATATCAAATATTCCAGTTGCATATTTTTATTCATTACATAGTACAATGTTTTGAGAACAATAAAACATAAAAATGATCAATGCAAATCTAAATTAATAACCCATCGAGGTCTGTGGGTTTGGAATGATATTCAAAATCAAAGTGGAAAATCAAAAATGAGGCTGAATAGTGTGTGTGGCCTCCACGTGCCTGTAGGACTTCCCTAAATATCCTGAGCATCCTCCTGATGATGTGTTCCTGAGGGATCTCCTCCCAGACTTGGATTAAAGTATCAGTCAACTCCTGGACAGTCTGTGGTCCAATGTGGAGTTCGTGGATGGAACAAGACATAATGTTTCAGATGTGCACTATTGGATTAAAGTCTGAGTAGTGGGCAGGCCAGTCCATAGCATCAATGCCTTCATTATGCAATGACCTCTGACACAATTCAGCCACATGAAGTCTAGTATTGTCTTGCATCAGAAGGAACCCAGGGCCCACTGCACCTGTATATTGTCTCACAGTGGGTCTGAGAATCTCATCCTGGGACCTAATGGCAGTTAGGGTACATCTGGCTAGCCCATGGAGGACTGTGCGGCCCTACAAATTGCTTATGCTGTAGGATGCTGCAGGCAGAACGTTCTCCATGGTGTCTCCAGACTCTGTCACATTTGTCATATGTACTCATTGTGAACCTGCTCTCATCCATGTAGAGCACAGGGCGCCAATGTCAAATCTGCCAATCTTGGTGTTTTATGGCAAATGCCAATCGCCTTACACGGTGTTGGGCTATAAGCACAACACCCACTTGTGGACGTTGGGCACTCATATCACCCTCATAAAGTCTGTTTCTGACAGTTTAAGCAGACACATGGATGTTGGTGGCCTGATTGGGGTAATTTTGGAACTGCTCCTCCTGTTCCTCCTTGCACAAAGGAGGTAGCAGTCCTGATGCTGGGTTGTTGCCCTTCTACGGCCCCCTCCACCTCTCCTGGTGTACTGGCCTGGCTCTTGGTATTTTCTCAATTCTCTGGACATTGTGCTGAGAGACAGGGCTGGCGTTAGGACCCAGTGTACCTCGGCAAGTGTCATGTCCCCAAGCTCCTGAGGCAGCCCACTCAGCAGTGGTGTAGGGTAGGGGACCCGTGGCCAGCTGGAACTAGCCAGTTCCCCGGACCACCATGATAGCGGTCCGAGAAAGCCTGGTTCCCCAACCGCTATACATGCTGCTAATGGGCAGGGGGCCTGGCAAATGCAAATGCAAATTAAAAATTAAAAAAAAAATTATACTCTGAGGAAACCCCAGCGTATAATAATAGAACCAGCTCTAGGGGGTGTCTTATAACACTGTTTGGGAGTTACTCTGAGCATATAGAACTGTGTGGGGGCCACTGTGAACATATAATACTGTTTGGGAGCTACTGTGAGCATATAATACTGTGCGGGGGCCACTGTGAGCATATAATACTGTGTGGGGACCACTGTAGAGCATATAATACTGTGTACTGGGAATAAAGATGAGTGAACCACAAGAGATTTGTTTTAATAAATATTTATGAGGTTCGACTGTGTGGTTAGTTTTGGGCTGAATTAGATAGAACCAAAAATGTTATTATTATACTGGGGTTTCCTCAGACATCAGAGTATAATAAGTGGAGGCCTATGGGAGGTTTTATTACTGTTCCTACCTTCCATATTTGGAACTGTGTGAGCTGGTGGGTCCTGCTACAATATAGCGTAGGATGCATTCCTCCTGTAACTGGGGCCAGAATTTCAGTCCCTGTTACAGGAAAAATCAGCAGAAAAAAAGAAAAATAATGTTAAAGTGTCCCCAAAGATCTATTATGACCCAATGGAAGGCATAACATATTAAAAAAAAGAAATACATTAAAAGACCAAAGTGCCACCCTCACTTTCCATCGGATGTCGTTGAAGATGGCCGCCATCAGCGGGAAGTACAGCGAAGCCAGGGATAGGTAAGTAACAGTGTTTTTTTATGTTTGTATCCCTCCTGGGATTCCAATTATTATGTTCTGAAAGCCCCCAGAATATAATAATTGTTCATGGGTGTCTACAGCGGGGCATAATGCTAGGTGAAGGGGCCACAATGGGGCATAATGCTGGGTGAAGGGGCCACTATGAGGTATAATGCTGTATGCAGGGGCTACTATGGGGTATAATACTTTGTGCAGGGGCCACTATGGGGATAATACTGTGTGCAGGGGCCACTATGGGGTATAATACTGTTTGCAGGGGCCACTATGGGGATAATACTGTGTGCAGGGGCCACTATGGGGATAATACTGTGTGCAGGGTGTGTGGTATTTATGAGGTGGTTTTGTGGTATTTGTGGGGTGGTGTTTGTGTTGTGTATGTCTAGAGTGGTCCGGTATTTGTGTGGAGTGCTGTGGCATTTGTGTGGTGTTGTGCTTGTGGGTTGGTGTATGTGTGCTGTCTGTGTGCTGTTTATATGGTGTTTGTGAAATGTTTGTGTGTTGTGTGTGGTAGTGCGGCCCCTTTAGCAGCGACTCTTTGGCGCCGTTGCTATAATTCGTCCCTGTCAGTCGCAACTATTGTTTTCCCTTTAGCGCTTTCACTTTCACATTTCCCCATTATATGTATAGGGCCTAAATTTAGGGACCCCAATCTCATGACGGGGGGATGCTAGCGAGATGTAACGTGCGCAGTATTCTGCTCCTGTGGGTGGAGAGGGGCCGTTCCAAATTTCACCCAAATCGGGCGAGAACTGTGGATTTGTATAGAGCAGACTACAGAATTTGAGTTTTATATATATATATATATAGATAATATTGAAATATATTGTATTGTATTGTAATATGATATAAAATATTATCATATAATATATTGTTTCAAATATAGACAACTATCCGGGTATATTTGCTTTCTTAAAATCTTTACTTTTCACTGCTTTTTTCTCACATTGTTCTCTAACCCCATCCACCATAGTCCTTCCACAGGTGTATGCCCCGAGGGGTGTCCTTGGACTGGTGAATACCAATCAGGCCACTGAAAGATGATTAGGATCAAGTGGTTTAATTGATTTGGCTGGTTTTCTGGTCCTGGTACCTGTACCCCAGCCAACACACTAGCAAACTGATCAGAACCAACAGTGTGGTGAATACTTCTGGGCCATCACTGTTTATTCACTTAAATACTTCTTCACAAGTAACTCGGGATTTGCAAGGGGGTTTCCTTGAAGTGCTCCTGAATTCCTACGATCTCTAGCAACTGATGTAGCTCCCTATGAACACTTAAGTTGATCCTTTTAGTACACAAGCCAATATTACCTTTTATCTTACAATAGTCATGAATCTGACCTATATTACAATACACTGTGTTCTGTGTTGCCTTTCTGCAAAGTTTCGTGCCAAGGTAGCAGACTCTCCAGCCACCACATAAGAAATCAGCCACCTCTGTTCACGCTCAATAACACTTGACCTACGTGCATTTACTTACTTCGGGCCATCTGAGCCTCACTTGGTCACAGGAAGGTCTCTCAGAAATATTAAACTCATGGATGTGGATGCTTACCTGTAATTTCTTCAAGGATCTTCTGCAATCTGATCTCAATAACCAGGTCCATATGCATTGCTGGAGACTGCCTAGAAGCCCAGTTAAGTCATTCTATAGAAGACTGTAATGCTGGTATTATGCTGGTTATGGACAATTACCTACTTGTTCACACCTTAAATTGCTGCAATGCACAGTAGCAGTATATATATATATATATATATATATATATATATATATATATATATATATATTGTTTATTGTCTTTTTGTTGTCCTCTGTGATAAGATATGCTGCAGCAATTTAACCAACTGAATGAGCAAGAGGAAATTGGAAATCCATATTTGGGTTGACCATCCTTTACCATCAAAGCAGCAGCAGTTTTTCTAGGTGCACTTGTATATACACACGCACACACACACACACACACACACACACACACACACACACACACACATATATATATATATATATATATATATATACAGCATATACATATAAATCAAAATCAAAATAAAATAATAATAAAATAATCTGAATTTGTAAATGGCAGGATTTCTATAGGACACATAGGACTCAGCAATACATAGACTAAAGTTGACACATTCCATGTAATGAGATATATATTAATGATTTATTTAGAATTCACAAGAATCACAATTGTAATTATCCTCCGCATATGAAATGATGATCTGCCCTTAATCTTTGTACAAGTCTCAGGGGTAATACCGAATGTCTGTAAGGACAGGGTGAATATGTGAATATGAAGAGTTACTAAAGTCCACTATTTTATAATTTTTTCCAGCCATACACGAAATTCACATGCAAGAGGTTCGCTTAACATACTTCATAACATACTAATAAGCTTCAAAGGTACTTGAAACATATTTGGAGTAATGTTGCATGAAACATGGATGAATTTAATCATGGTTCCCTCTTCTTGGCCCTTCACTTTTGTAATATTACTGTTTGGAAATGTTGAAAGGCAGAGCGGTTCAGTTAGATTATTAGTATGCATTGTGTGTTCACTCACAGGCAATAATACAGTGGGAATTCAGCTATCTTGAGCATAGGCTGATGTGAAGCATATGATATTACTTATGTAGGCATGAAAGCAATCTGCTTTAATATCAGACACTTTACTGAAAAGAATGTCAGGGTTACCAGAGGTTAGACAGGCCCGAGTAGAAAAAAATTGTGTTTATAATTCAAAGTTTCTAGTCCTTGTCTGTTTTAAGGGAAAGGGAAAAAACACATTTTTGGTAGGGATGTATCAACAGTATACTGGCGCTCTTATTGTGAACACAAAAGATTGCTGGTGACAAATGCATCTTCTGAAAGGAAGACAGATGGCTCAGTTATTTATGTATATTATGACCCACCTGCTAGTCATTTACTCAGGGGAATAGTATATTAGAAAGAAAAACATAAATCTGACTTTTTATGGAATAAATGCTAAATTATTTGAATTTGAATAGTACAATAGACATCTTTTTGAAAACAGATAAATCAAAACGCGTAACACAATTATCTAAGGAAAAGTATATATAGTATACTATTTATAGTGGTCACAATTCAGAACATGGGTTATTGCAAAGCCATAATTCAATAAAAATTCATGATGTGTACACATTAACCACATTACCCTCAGTCTCATGTGTTACATGACATCAGTAAAAAAACCTAAATATTACTTGAGATTTTTTTAGAGTTTTTTTTTCTATCGAGCAGTTTGTAGGACAAAAGTATTATGTGTTTCCCTCTTAAACATTAGTCTTGACTGAGAACCCTTCCTTTATTCTATAATGAGTTCATTGACACTTTACAGAATCTGTTTACAAGCTTACAGTATTTATCACCTACAATACATAATAATTACTTTGGAGATTTACTAGCAAATGCCTTAGGGAGTTGCCCAGTCAAGATTTTTCATTTCCATTTTCTAAATACTCATCAAGGTCAATCATGTGTGAAGACGGAATATTTTATTTTAATTCCTTCACCTTGAACATAAATAACTGGGTATTTCAGAATGCATGTTCAGCAGAGGTGGTTAGATCACTGGATCTTTTGGGAATGGGCCAGCTTCAAGTATATGTTTCTAAATTCTGCCTCTCATTCACAAGGAGGCACACTAATGAAGCACACATTCACTTTTCACCCCTTAGGAATGTCTGCCATTCATAGACGTAGTCACTAGAGATATGCAAAATTACTCTAATTGAGAACCACTTTGATGTATCAAGATATAGCTGTTAGATAATTAAAGAGTCTGGCCAAGGTCTACCTTAGCCTAATACTATTTCAAAAAGGAGCACTACTGGCATCTTGTATACAACATGCTTGTGTTTCCACCATCTAGTATAGATATCGATACAGTTACAGCCTTTCAGGTACGTTCTACATGAACCATCACACATAGAGTTATATTAGTGCTATCAATTTAATACGTCTATGGGCATTTCTCAAATTTGAAAGTATAGCCAGACTTTTTTTTTATTAAGATTATATTTAGCTTGGAAGCATTAATAATCTTCAAGGATGTACCAATAACTAACCACTAATAGCCGAGATATATGTTGGACCAATAGAGATAGAAGAATTTGGAGACAATTAAAATTTTTAGAATATTCAGACATAAATAATTAAAAATCTGCAGAGTTTGAAAGAATCATCTAGTTGTGATAGTCTTTTGTCTTGTTCAACTGCCAATGGCTAAAACCATTAATACAAGTATTTTCTCTGATTTGGGATTTGTCAGAAATTCATTGATGGCTTCATGCATGAGAAGATAACCACAATGAAGAAGTCAGGACAGGTTTTCTGATAGGTGCTAAAACTTAAAAAGTTCTTGCTTTTATGGTTCTATCTATTGGCAGCCTATCAAAACAACAAAAATATTTAGAGTTGTATTAACTTTAGAAGTTATTCCCTATTAGTAGGGTAGGGGATAACTACATGATCAGTGGGGGTGCAACTACACAGACTTCATCAAGACTCAAGACTGTGTATCTAGTTGCCCCGTCTTATTATTATTTTTATTACGCTTACTTATATAGCGCCATCATATTCCGCAGCGCTTTACAGATATTGTTAGTCACTGTCCCATATAGGGCTCACAATCTACATTCCCTATCAGTATGTCTTTGGTGTGTGTGGGAGGAAACCCACGCAAACACGGGGAGAACATACAAACTCCTTACAGATGTTGCCCTTGGCAGGATTTGAACCTAGGACTCCAGTGCTGCAAGGCTGCAGTGCTAACCACTGAGCCACCATGCTGCCCGTGATGGATGCTGTCCATCCGTCTTGATGGAGCAGCAGGCTGAGCATGTGCCCTGCCTCTACGTTCATTCTCTAAGGTAACTCCAGAAATAGCCCAGCACTGTACTCAGCTATCAACGGTTCTGCCTTAGAAAATGAATGGACCAACAGTGCGCATGCTCACTGCTCCGTCAGGATGGGTGAAATGGACCCGTGTTCTCAGGATCATTGTAGGTAGAGAGGCCAGAACCCCACTGATCATAAATTTATCCCCTTCCAATAATTAATAGGGCATCCTGCGTGAGGACATCTGGGAGGAAAATGATTATGTGGAGTCCTTATGGGTGGAGATTACAGGAGGAACAAAAAATAAAATACTGATAGGGGTTTGTTATAAATCTCCAAATATAACGGAAGAAGCTGAAAATATACTAATAAAACAAATAGATGAGGCCGCAAAGCATAATAAAGTCATTATTATGGGGGATTTCAACTACCCTGATATCAACTGGGAGGCAGAAACCTGCAGATCCAACAAAGGGAACAGGTTCTTGTCAGTAATAAAAGACAATTACCTATCACAACTAGTGCAGGACCCAACAAGAGGCGAGGCACTTTTAGACGTAATTTTAACAAATGATCCTGACACATTATCAAAAGTGGAGGTTGGGGGACATCTGGGTAATAGTGACCATAACATAATAAGTTTTCTTGTACACATTAAGAAGACGTTCATTAGAGGGGGTACAAAAACACTAAACTTCAGGAAGGCAAATTTTAACCAGCTGAGAGAGGAGCTTAGCAGCATAAACTGGGACAATGTCCTCAACGTGACGGGAACACAAACTAAATGGGACATCTTCAAAAATATACTAAATAAGACCACTAGAAAACACATACCCTATGGGAATAAGCGGGCCAGAAATCATAGAAAACCAATATGGCTAACTAAAACAGTACAGAATGCAATGAGGGATAACAAGGAAGCATTTAAAGTACTAAAACAAGAAAGTAGCGACACAGCATTAAAAAACTATAAGGAGAAAAATAAATTGTGCAAAAAACAAATAAAGGAGGCGAAGATTGAGGCTGAGAGAAAAATTGCCAAGGAAAGTAAAAGTAATCCAAAATTATTCTTCAATTACATAAATAATAAGAGAATAAAAACTGACAATGTGGGCACTCTCAAAAATAATCTGGGTGTAATGGTGGAGGAGGATGAGGAAAAAGCACAAGTATTAAATGCCTTCTTCTCTACAGTGTTTACACAAGAAAATCCATTGGCCAACAACATGATTAGGGGTAATGTAAACTCTCAATTAAATGTCACCTGCTTAACCCAGGAAGAAGTGCAGCGCCGCCTGCAAAACACTAAAATAGAGAAATCGCCCGGTCCAGATGGTATACACCTCCGAGTTCTGAGGGAATTAAGCATGGTCATAGATAGACCCTTGTATCTAATATTTAAGGATTCAGTAATGACTGGGTCTGTTCCACAGGATTGGCGAATAGCAAATGTGGTGCCAATTTTCAAAAAGGGGTGTAAAAGGGAACCTGGAAACTATAGGCCAGTAAGTTTAACTTCTGTGGTGGGAAAGATATTTGAGGGCTTTCTAAGAGATGCTATCCTGGAGTATCTCAATGTAAATAATATTATAACACCCAATCAGCATGGGTTTATGAGGAATCGGTCCTGTCAGACTAATCTGATCGGCTTTTATGAGGAGGTAAGTTCAAGACTGGACATGGGTAATGCAGTAGACGTGGTGTACCTGGACTTTTCAAAGGCTTTTGATACTGTTCCACATAAACGGTTGGTATGCAAAATGAGAATGTTGGGACTGGGGGAAAACATATGCATTTGGGTTAGCAACTGGCTCACTGATAGGAAACAGAGGGTACTTGTTAATGGTAAATATTCAGACTGGGCCACAGTCACCAGTGGGGTGCCACAAGGGTCAGTATTAGGTCCTCTCTTGTTTAATATCTTTATTAATGACCTGGTAGAGGGTTTACAAAGCAGGGTGTCTATATTTGCAGATGATACTAAATAGAGATGAGCGAACAGTGTTCTATCGAACACATGTTCGATCGGATATCAGGGTGTTCGCCATGTTCGAATCGAATCGAACACCGCGTGGTAAAGTGCGCCAAAATTAGATTCCCCTCCCACCTTCCCTGACGCCTTTTTTGCACCAATAACAGCGCAGGGGAGGTGGGACAGGAACTACGACACCGGGGGCATTGAAAAAAATTGGAAAAAGTCATTGGCTGCCGAAATCAGGTGACCTCCATTTTAGACGAATAGTGGATTTCAAATCCGGGTCATATGAGAATGTGAACTTTGTGACTATGAGACAGGGATAGCTGTACAGGCAGGGATAGCTAGGGATAACCTTTATTTAGGGGGGAATGTTATTAAAAATAACTTTTTGGGGCTCTATCGGGTGTGTAATTGTGATTTTTGTGAGATAAACTTTTTCCCATAGGGATGCATTGGCCAGCGCTGATTGGCCGAATTCCGTACTCTGGCCAATCAGTGCTGGCCAATGCATTCTATTAGCTTGATGAAGCAGAGTGTGCACAAGGGTTCAAGCGCACCCTCGGCTCTGATGTAGCAGAGCCGAGGCTGCACAAGGGTTCAAGCGCACCCTCGGCTCTGATGTAGGAGAGCCGAGGGTGCACTTGAACCCTTGTGCACCCTCAGCTCTGCTACATCAGAGCCGAGGGTGCGCTTGAACCCTTGTGCACACTCTGCTTCATCAAGCTAATAGAATGCATTGGCCAGCGCTGATTGGCCAATGTATTCTATTAGCCTGATGAAGTAGAGCTGAATGTGTGTGCTAAGCACACACATTCAGCTCTACTTCATCGGGCTAATAGAATGCATTGGCCAGCGCTGATTGGCCAGAGTACGGAACTCGACCAATCAGCGCTGGCTCTGCTGGAGGAGGCGGAGTCTAAGATCGCTCCACACCAGTCTCCATTCAGGTCCGACCTTAGACTCCGCCTCCTCCAGCAGAGCCAGCGCTGATTGGCCGAATTCCGTACTCTGGCCAATCAGCACTGGCTAATGCATTGCATTGGCGTGATGAAGCAGTGCTGAATGTGTGTGCTTAGCACACACATTCAGCTCTACTTCATCGGGCTAATAGAATGCATTGGCCAGCGCTGATTGGCCAGAGTACGGAATTCGGCCAATCAGCGCTGGCTCTGCTGGAGGAGGCGGAGTCTAAGATCGCTCCACACCAGTCTCCATTCAGGTCCGACCTTAGACTCCGCCTCCTCCAGCAGAGCCAGCGCTGATTGGCCGAATTCCGTACTCTGGCCAATCAGCGCTGGCTAATGCATTGTATTGGCGTGATGAAGCAGTGCTGAATGTGTGTGCTTAGCACACACATTCAGCTCTACTTCATCGGGCTAATAGAATGCATTGGCCAGCGCTGATTGGCCGAATTCCGTACTCTGGCCAATCAGCACTGGCTAATGCATTGTATTGGTGTGATGAAGCAGTGCTGAATGTGTGTGCTTAGCACACACATTCAGCTCTACTTCATCGGGCTAATAGAATGCATTGGCCAGCGCTGATTGGCCGAATTCCGTACTCTGGCCAATCAGCACTGGCTAATGCATTGTATTGGCGTGATGAAGCAGTGCTGAATGTGTGTGCTTAGCACACACATTCAGCTCTACTTCATCGGGCTAATAGAATGCATTGGCCAATCAGCGCTGGCCAATGCATTCTATTAGCGTGAACTGAGTTTGCACAGGGGTTCTAGTGCACCCTCGGCTCTGCTACATCAGATTGCTACATCTGATGTAGCAGTGCCGAGTGTGCATCAGATGTGTAGTTGAGCAAAACTGACTCAGCACTGCTAAGTCTCTGCATTCGCATAGGAATGCATTGGCCAGCCTTCGGCCAATCAGCGCTGGCTCTGCCGGAGGAGGCGGAGTCTAAGGTCGGACCTGAATGGAGACTGGTGTGGAGCGATCTTAGACTCCGCCTCCTCCAGCAGAGCCAGCGCTGATTGGTCGAGTTCCGTACTCTGGCCAATCAGCACTGGCCAATGCATTTCTATGGGGAAAAGTTAGCTTGCGAAAATCGCAAACTGACAGGGATTTCCATGAAATAAAGTGACTTTTATGCCCCCAGACATGCTTCCCCTGCTATCCCAGTGTCATTCCAGGGTGTTGGTATCATTTCCTGGGGTGTCATAGTGGACTTGGTGACCCTCCAGACACGAATTTGGGTTTCCCCCTTAACGAGTTTATGTTCCCCATAGACTATAATGGGGTTCGAAACCCATTCGAACACTCGAACAGTGAGCGGCTGTTCGAATCGAATTTCGAACCTCGAACATTTTAGTGTTCGCTCATCTCTAATACTAAACTTTGTAGGGTAATCAATAATGAGGAGGATAGTAGAATATTACAAGGGGATCTAAGGAAACTGGAAGCATGGGCGGAGACATGGCAAATGAAGTTTAATGTTGACAAATGTAAAGTAATGCACTTTGGGCGACGTAATAAAATGTATGACTATGTACTAAATAGTAAATTACTGGGTAAGACTGTCAATGAAAAAGACTTAGGGATTTTGGTGAACAGCAAGCTTACCTTTAATGACCAGTGTCAGGCAGCTGCTGCCAAGGCAAATAAGATTATGGGATGCATCAAAAGTGGTCTAGATTCTCATGACAAGGACATAGTTATGCCTCTATACAAATCACTGGTACGGCCACACTTAGAATATTGTGCGCAATTTTGGGCCCCGATATACAAGAAAGACATAAGTGAACTTGAAAAAGTGCAAAGACGGGTAACCACAATGATTAGGGGAATAGGTGGACTGGAGTACAACGATAGATTAACAAACTTGGGGTTATTCAGTTTAGAGAAAAGACGCCTACAGGGAGATCTAATAACAATGTACAAATACATGAAGGTACAATACAAAGAACTTTCTAAGGATATTTTTACTCCTAGGCCAGTGACAGTGACAAGAGGACATCCTCTACATCTGGAGGAGAGAAGGTTTCACCAGAAACATAGAAGGGGATTCTTCACAGTAAGAACAGCGAGGCTATGGAACTCTCTGCCCCAGGAAGTGGTGATGGCGGATTCACTGAACAAGTTCAAAGTGGGCCTCGATGCCTTTCTTGAAGAGAAAAATATAATGGGTTATGGTCTCTAGATTTTAAGGACACGTTGATCCAGGGTTTTATACTGACTGCCAGATTTGGAGTCGGGAAGGAATTTTTTCCCCTGAAATAGGGCAATTGGCATGAGCCTCATGGGGTTTTTTGCCTTCCCCTGGATCAACACTGTAGGGGATTGTAGGGTTATAGGTTGGACTTGATGGACTCATGTCTTTATCCAACCTCATCTACTATGTAACTATGTAACTTCTAAAATTTGCAACTCTGTATCTTTTATTTGACAACAAATTGAAATATTTTCATTTTCATGGGAATACCCCTTTAACCCCTTCCCGCCGATGGCACTTTTTGACTTCCTGACCAAGCTCGATTTTTCAAAACTGACATCTGTCACTTTATGCGACAATAACTTTGGAACGCTTTAACTTACCAAAGTGATTTTGAGATTGTTTTTTTCGTGACACATAGTACTTCATGTTAGTAGTAAATTTTGGTTGATATGTTTTATGTTTAATTATGAAAAAATAGGAAATTTGGTGGAAATTTTGAAAAATATGCATTTTATGAAGTTTGAATGATGTGCATTTCATACAGATAGTCAGACTGCCAAAATTATATCATAAATCTCATGTCCCAGATCTCTGCTTTATGTCGGCATCAAACTTTAGTCACCCTTTTATTTTTTACGGACATTATAAGGTTTAAAAGTGAAACAACACTATTCAAAATTTTCAAGAAATTTCCAAAACCCATTTTTTAAGCGACTAATCCAGTTATGAAGGGGTTTTGAAAGACCCTTGTATTAAACCCCTCCATAAATCACCCCATTTTCAAAACTGCACCCCTTAAATAAGCCAAAACAACATATACCTAGTATTTTAACCCTATAAGTGCTTAACAGGAATTAATGCAAAATGAAGGTGAAATTTTCAAATTTGATTTTATTTTACTAATATTTTCGTTTAGCTCTAGAATTTGCACATTCACAAAGGGTTAAAGGAGAAAACGCATCCCACAATTTGTTATGCAAGTACTCCTGACTACCATAGTACCCCACTTGTGGGTGTAAACTAATATATGGACGCTCAACTAGATGCAGAAGGGAAGGTGCGCCAAGGAGCTTTTAGAGGGCAGATCTGGCTGTGATCAGTTTCAGGAACCATGTCGCATTTACAAAGCCCTTGAGGTGTCAAAACAGTGGAAACCTCTAGAAGTGACCCCATTTTGAAAACTGCACCCCTCAAAGAATTTATCAAGTGATGTAGTGAGCATTAGTAACCCAGAAGTGAATATGTAAGCTGTGCGGAGTAAATTGGGTACACCAAATCTCATTCTATTTTTCCACTAGTTCCTATGATACAGACGGGGAAGAGGGGCATTCTGGGGGATCAGCGCTGGTGTCTTCTCTCTCATAAGCTCTAAATATGGGGTGTCCCCTGAAAACGCTCGCACAGCTTATACATTTCCTTCTAGTCACAGCCACTTATGTCCTAATGATTTGGTGACTTTTGGGGTTTTTGTCTTCACATTGTACAAGGTAGATTTTTATTTTTATTTTCTGGCAATGTGGCCATATGAGGGCTTGGTGTTTGCGGTATTAGATGTACTTTTCAATGCCAGCATTTTGGGGTGCCTGTAACTTATTGACTACATTTTATTAACTTTTTCTGGGTGGGATGTAAAAGGAAACATCAATTCTGGCATTGCTTTTTAGAATTTTTTTTTCCCGTGCAGCGTACAGCATAAGTAACATGTTACCTTTATTCTGCAGGTCGGTACGATTACGGCGATACCTCATTTATATTATTTTTTAATGCGTTGCTATTTGTGCAGAATAAAATTCAATTTAGGGGAAAAAAAATAAATTATTTTTGCATTACCATCTTCTGAAAGGCATAACATTTTTATTTTTCAGTAGACAGAGCTGGTTGAGGGCTTATTTTTTGTAGGATGACCTCTGCTTTTTATTGTTACCATTTTGGTTTTCATCTGACCATTTGATTACTTTTTATTGAACATTTTGTAAGGCAAAGGTGGTGAACAATCATTATTTTGTGCGGTTTTCTATGGTTTTTTTTATGATGTTCGCCGTTCGGGTTAAATAATGTTTTAATTTTATTTTTCAGGTTATTACGGATGTGGTGATACCAAATATGTAATGTTTTTTTCTATTTTTCTTTATTTTACATAATAAAACATTTTATATGGGAAAATGGGATTTTTGGGGCTTTATTTATTTCTAATTTATTTTAAACTTATTTAATCTTTTTTATTTTTACAACTTTTTTTTTCTGTCCCCATGGGGGATTGAAGCAGTGATCTGCTGATCACTGCTTAACTACATGTACGCTGCAATACACGTGTATTGCAGTGTACAGGAAGCTGTCAGCCTGTGTAGACGCACGGGGCTGACAGCTTCCATTTTGGCAGCATCAACCAGGTACGTGGAGGGGGAAGTGATGGGCCAGACCCGGGGTCACTCATCAGACCCCAGGCTGCCCATTACCAACACCGGAACCCCACGAAACCATCGCAGGGGGTGCCAATCGGGACCAATCAAAACCCATGAGATGCCGGCCGTCATGTTTGACGGCCGGCTTCTCAGGGGTTAACACCCGCGATCGGACCCGGTTCCGACTGCGGATGTTACAGGGCATTTTCAGCCGTAACATACGGCTGACACTCGCAGGTTCTGTGTGCGCACCATGCAGCTGCTGTAGTACTATGGCGGTTTGCAGGAAGTCCTTCCCGGCAGCGCCGTGCTATTATGGCGGATGTCGGGAAGGGGTTAATAAATTACAAAGACGTTCACGTTTTTCACAACTTTTGCATAGATGGGAGTCAAAATTTGCTTTTTTTATTTCCACTACTTGTTTTTCATTCGCCATTGATTTATATTTGTCATTACACCTAAAAACTGATCAAACACCTAAAAAAGTAGATAAAACATCTCATATGACACTAGCCATATAGCTATTGAATCCCTTTCACTCAATCTTATCTTCACCATCTGAACAGTTCTCCCCAATCTATTTAACAATTCATTTTCAGACTAATCATTCTAACTCCTTTGGGTTGTACTGAGTTCTCCAAAATGAAGACCTTTACCATTTCCAATAACTCCAGCTTTTTGCATCCTTTAATAAGCTCTTACAATTCCTGAGCAATGAGTGGAGTCCATTTTGGTGCCTGACATAACAATTAGGCTCTCTACTGTTAAGTATGTAATCTTAGAATAGAGCAGACAAGGGAGGCTGATTCACATCTCTGACAATAACCCCCTCAGACAGTGTTAGAGGGCTCTGAAACATTCCTCTTTCGGTATGGAGTCTAATGAAAATATCAACCACCAAAACTAACAGTGAGGCCCAGACAATAACTATCCAACTGCACTGAAATCAATGGAACAACATCTATTAGCCTTGTTCTAACATTGTCAGGTCTTTAAATATGGCAGCAACTCAGGAGTTGAGTGGCCACCATAGCCACCAGGTCAATACAGTATTATTCACTTATTTCAGGCATTAATCCTTCAAATGCCTTGCTCCAAACATTCCTCAAAATTATATTAATAAAATTTTCATCTGACTGCGAAAAAAAGACTCCTTATGCATCCTTATGCATATATGACAATATAAAAAAAAAAGTTAGAATATGACTCCAAGAAATTTTTTGGAAACTTTTGGATTTTTTTTTAAAGGTGTTAAAACAACGGCCAAACTATATACATTTGGTAACACCATAATCATGTTGACGTGCCGAACATAGGTAACGTAACTTTGGCTTGAACGTAAATATAATAGTTTTAATAGTTGTAATAGTTTTTCTATAATTGCATGCCATTCAGAATTTTTTTTAAAACTTCCAATTACATCATATGGAATATTAAATGGTTCCATTACAATATACAGTTTATACAAAAAAAAAAATATTTCTCACATGGGATTTTGAATGGAAAAATAAAAAATGGAGGGGAATAGGAGGGGAGTAAAAAATGAAAAAATGTCTGCAGCGGAAAGGACAAAGAATGAGAGTTGCTGTAGTAGGTTAATAGATTTAAGGCTAAAATAGGTGCCCAGGTATTTAAAAGTAACTACCCTGTTTCCCTCAAAAAAAAAAACCTACCCTAAAAATAAGCCTTAGCATGATTTTTCAGGATTTTTAGAGCATGCTTGAAATATAAGCCCTACTCCAGAAATAAGCCATAGCTGCAGTTCATTAAAAATAGTGTCCAGGCAGGTATACATGTAAAAAAGTAAATAGAAGCAAATACATTAGACCCTTCAACAAGGAACGCAACACCCCCCCCCCCCCCCAAAAAAAAAAAAAAAAAAGAAAGCAGACACCTCCAAAAGAATCAGACATTGACCTTAAGGGAGCTATCTGTACAAGATGGCTCTAGTCAGATAATTTCTAATCTGGCCATTTTTCTGCTTATATACAAGCTTGGACCTGCACATTGATGCAAAGTTATGTGAAGGTGATAATGAGTGCAACATATGTAAAGCACCGGCGGTATAACATTCAGAGTAAATGACCATATAAGATGACAACAATTTTCTTTTAAAGTAGAGGCTAACGGAGAGCCCGGAAATAGTGATCATTGTAGTGTCTTTCAGACCTTCTACATATTAGTTTTTGGGTCCCATCAAAATTGGTGTTCCAACAAACAAAAAGGTAATGCCTATGAGACAATTTTATCCTACTGTATGCATTGTCCAAAGAGTTTCCTTGTTGCACCCTTATTCCTACTTGTAATATGGGGTAAGTGTCTTGTAGACATGTAGAATACATGACATTTAGACATAGCTTTTCTAATTACTGAGCTTAAGTCACTTTTGAAAAAAATGTTGACAAACAATCTTGCAAAATATAAAACCTGCTTGCAATTTTTTGGTCATAGGTGTAAAGCGATTAATTGCTTAACCTTCTACATTCATGCAATATTTAATTTTATGTTATATATCTATTTAGTCATTAGCATAATAAAAGGAATGGTCAAAATCAGCTTCAACTGGAAAAAAAAACTTCTGGAAAATTAAAGAGGACCTTTCACCATTTTGCCCACATTATAACATGTGGCGGGACTGCTATGGGACATTATACTGTGTGTCAGTGCTGTTGAGGGACATTGTACTGTGTACTATCATATACTGTATATATATATATATATATATATATATATATATATTAGACATTGCAGTAATACTCTAAGTGCTAGCAGAGTCTGTTGCAACTTTTTGTGTTCACATTTTGTGTACATTTCACAACCAGAGATAAATTTCTATACACTTAAAGAGGACCTTTCACAATTTTGCCCACAGGCAGTTTTATATACTGCCGGAAAGCTGACAGTGCGCTGAGTTCAGCACACTGTCGGCTTTCCCGACATGGGCCCGGTGTGAAGAGCTTACGGTCCCGGTACCGTAGCTCTTCTATGGTCAGAAGGGCGTTTCTGACAATTAGCCAGAGACGTCCTTCTTCACAGCACAGCCAATCGCGCTGTGCTGTGAGAGCCGGGAGGAACGCCCCCTCCCTCTGCTCGCAGTACTCGTCCATAGACGAGCATTATCAGGGAGGGAGGGGGGAGTTCCTACCGGCTCTCACAGCGCAGCGCGATTGGCTGTGCTGGGCAGAAGGACGTCTCTGGCTAACTGTCAGAAACGCCCTTCTGACCATAGAAGAGCTACGGTACCGGACCATAAGCTCTTCACACTGGGCCCACATCGGGAAAGCCGACAGTGCGCTGAACTCAGCGCACTGTCAGCTTTCCGGCAGTATATAGAACTGCCTGTGGGCAAAATGGTGAAAGGTCCTCTTTAAGTGTATAGAAATTTATCTCTGGTTGTGAAATGTACACAAAATGTGAACACAAAAAGTTGCAACAGACTCTGCTAGCACTTAGAGTATTACTGCAATGTCTAATATATATATATATATATATATATATATATATATATATATATATACAGTATATGATAGTACACAGTACAATGTCCTTCAACAGCACTGACACACAGTATAATGTCCCATAGCAGTCCCGCCACATGTTATAATGTCCTCTAATGACCCCTTCACACAGTATTATGCCCCATAGAGGCCAGTATGGTATTAAGTGCAAATATTGCAAAAGAATTCACCACCCATGAACTATAATGAGCATAATGATCAGGGGCCCAGTGGAGGTAACAAAAATAAAAAGCAGTCTTACTCACCTCTTCTGGGCTACAGTGAGACTCCCTACTGTCTTCAGTGTTTCTGACTGATGTTATAGATGTGGATTACGCCAGCGTCATTATGCGTAGTGATGCTGGCCTGACTCATGTGACTTGTGAAATCGTTTAAGACGCCGAAGACCTGCACTAGAGTCCAGGAGAGGTGAGTAACACTGAAGAGGAAGTGGAGACAGGCATGGACAGGAGCAGGTAAGTAAATAGGATGGTATTTTATTTTATTTTTTATCTAAGGTCAAGGGCCCCGTAACAACCATAGCCTAAAAGTAGCTGATTTAAAGGCTTAATCTGCCTCAAATTCAGTGACAAATTATGGTGTGTGAACAGAACCTTATTGAAAAAAATATGATGTTTATCATGTTAACAGAAGCTTGTTTTCAAAAATCTCAGCATGTTAATTATATCTGTGGAAATACTAACAGTATCCACACAGCTAAAATAGGGGCAGAAAGTTCACAGAAGAAAACTCTACAAAAATGCATATTTTTTTCAGCTTAATTTTTTTGCTGCATTTTATACTTGGGACCTTGGCCTAAAGGAAAACAGATCATCATAGGCCACCTGCTAAACATGAGCAAGAACAAGGGTGTCAGTACCCAGTGGAAGCTCCTGTAAATGGACCAAAGCTAGTGGAAGCTCTCCATATGCATCAGGTATAGAAACTTCAATCTAAATTATCATTTTTCGTTATTGGTTTGAACCTATGCTGAACAACTGTTTTTTACTGTGTTTTCTCTTGTGCATACTCTTCTCTAAAAGGGTTGGATAAAATGGAACAAGTGCAATTCCTATTAAAAATATAACCAAATTGAACATTTGCACTGTAGGTTTTCTTTTATTTTGTAGAAACCTGTTTCTATAGTATTTTTTACATAAGACAAAAGATTTTTTTATTGTTTCTTTATTGTCAAAGTTCAAAAGAAAAGCAATAACCCTATATGGGAACCAATATTATAAATAAAACCTTCGGTTTAGTAAGTCTATACCTCTTGGCACATTTGCAAGGTTAGTGACATTAGCTTTTCAAAGTGAACTTGTCATATTTAGTTCATAGTATCTTGGTTGTCATGTGTGAAAATCCTGTGCAATCATTGAAATAGCTGATTTATATTCCCTTGGGAAAACCACTCCTATTTCTTCTCCTCATTTAACAACTTATTTAAAGATTTTTTGGCTAAAATGTAAAAGTTGAATATATTTTCTGAATGAACATAAATTCTACAAATGTAATTGTATGTCTTTTATTATAAAATATTTTATTGTAATATATTTATTGCAACTCTTCACATTTTTGTGCTTGTTCATTATTTAACACTCCATATTTATATATAATAATATAATGAATACGTTTTTTTTAACAAATGTACATGAACAAATGAGTAAATGGTGACGGTATTAAACATAACATTTTTTATTAACTCACCCAAAGCCTATATTATTAGTTGTTTCGCTGGGCACATTAGTTTTTTGGTTGGCAAAAATTTTTAAGGTTGAGTTCATGACCTACACTGTTTCTATAACTTTAGAGATTCAGAAACAGCATATCTCAATGCTCTTCCCTAGAAGCCAGAAGTTGGTGGGGACGAGGGAATGGTAGAAGCTGGAGGACAGGGATTGGGAGATTTATTCTAAAGATTATCGCAGGTCCCAGAGGTAGGACAAGCATCTATCAGAGATTTATGGCATATCCTGTAGATATGCTATAATTGTCTCTGGTAGGAAAACCCCTTAAGGCCTCAAATTGTGGAAAAGCTGGGAGGAGGGGGGGTTGCAAACAAGTAAATGTGCTTCTTTTATTTTTATTTATTTTTCTACAGTGAAATGTGGGGCCTTAGTCTTTGTAAACCTTCTCCAAACCTATAACATTCTTAAAGGGGTTTCCCATCTCAGTCTTTCAGCATTGCCTGCAGTGTCTGCTTCTCACTTCCTGTATTTCTCTCCCCCATCCTCCTGAAGGGGGCACAGAATACTTATGTAACATCTCTGCCTGTTCAGGCCTCTGCGCCACCCTCTGCTCGCGTGCTGCGGCGCAGGAGGCATGTGCAGTTTGATAATCTGCATAAAATTTTTAGTTGCACTGTGTGAACACGGCTCTAGTTCTGTAATTGGATTGAACCACACCCATCTTCTGCCCTGGTTTCCTCTGTCCATTAAGTGTTTGATTTTGTCTTGCCTGTGATTGACAGCTTTCCTTCCTATCAGGTTCAGGGTGGGTTCTTCCTCCCCTATTTAGTCTTGGCTCACAGTCACACTGGTGCCGGTTATTGCCTCTTGCTTCTGGTTTCTCTTGCTGTTTATTTACTTGTATTCTAATCCTTGACCTCTGGCTTCCCTACTGACAATTCTTTTGGACTCCGATTTGGCACTGCATCGCTCTCCTGTTACCGAACCCTGGCTAGCTGACCTCCCTTTGTTGTTGTTCGTCTTGTCTGCGTTTTGTGTATCACTTATACAGGGAGGGACTGTCTTCGTGGTTGTCGCCTATTACCTAGGATAGGGTCTGGCAATAGGAAGGGAAAGCGGGGGGCTTCAGCTTAGGGCTCACTGTCCCTTGTGCCCCTCCCTCCAGGGTTCACCAGCAGCTTCTGGGGAATTATCGTCTGCTATTCCCTAACAGAATAACCGGCCCGAAAAAACCTACATCCATTGCTTCCCTACAGATAGCATGGATCCTATTCAGGGCCTTGCAGCCAAGTTGGAGGGGTTGACAGGCCTGGTAACTGAGCTAGCTAAACAGGTTCAGACCCTAACTGAGGCTGCTGCATCATCCCCAGCTGTTTTGGCACCTTGTAAGGTCAAGATGCTACTCCCGGACCGTTTCTCAGGGGACCGTGCTGAATTTGAAACTTTCAGGGAGTCTTGTTGCCTGTATTTTCGGATTAATACACATGTGACTCAAGCCCAAATGGTGGGAGTGGTTATATCTCTGCTACAGGGGGACCCACAAGCTTGGGCCCTTAAACTCCCTGCTGAGGCTGAGGAGTGGGTTGATGTGGAAAAAATTTTTAAGTCCCTGGGCTCTATTTATGCTGAACCAGACCACATTGCGCTTGCGGAATCTCAACTCCTCACCATGCGGCAGGGCAAACGCTCTGCAGAGGAGTATTGCTCTGAGTTCCGTAAATACAGTGTAACGGCAGGTTGGTGCGAGTCAGCGCTAAAAGCTCACTTTAAACAAGGGCTATGTGATCGTGTTAAGGAGCTCTGGGTTGGTCACCCAGATCCCCCGACTCTTGAGAAGGCCATGACTTTGGCGGTCCGTATTGACCGTAAGATCCGAGAAAATTTAAAAGAGAGAGTAGGGCCTGTTGCCTCCAAGTTTTCTGTCTCTTCCTCTCTCTCCTCTTAAAAACCTACCTTTCCTCCCATCACTTCTGGTGAGGAACCCATGCAACTGGGAGCTGTGGACACCAGAACACGAGGAGAACATCGTCTCAGGAATAACCTGTGCCTGTACTGTGGTTCCTCTGGTCATGTCATCCGAGACTGCTCTATCAGACCCTTGTCACCTGCGAAAAAACTTCAGTGCCTGAGTGGTAATCAGAAGAACCACTCAGGCAACCAGGTATTTGGGGGGAATAACAATAGGATGTTGTTATCTGTGTCTTTGTCCTCTGGGGACAGATCTGTTTCTGGCAAGGCCCTAGTTGACTCTGGGTCTGCAGCAAATTTTATTAAATATTCAGTTGTTGAATCTTTGGGCATTGAGCTTTTGCCACTGGACTCGCCTATGTCTATTACTGGAGCGGATTCTACTCCACTGGCCAGGGGTAAATTCAGTTTTAAAAGCCCCTTGATCTCTTTGCAAGTGGGTTTTACGCATTCAGAGGTCATAAGCCTTTTTGTTATGGAGAATCTCTCTGCTGATGTTATTTTGGGGTTCCCCTGGCTGAAGCTCCATAACCCTATTTTGGATTGGGGTAAAAAAGAGTTGGTAAAGTGGGGAGATCAGTGCTCATCTCACTGTATTGCTTTACATTCTGTAGATTGTGTCACTGTGGAGAAGGTCTCAGCTACTAAAAGTTGGGAACGCCCTCCGGTATTAAAACCTGGTGGTATCAGAAACGCCGGATGAATAAAAAATGTTTGCCTGGTTCTCAAGCATCTGTGATTCAAGCAGAACCAAAATACAAGGCAGGGAAAACTCAGAATCCCTCTAGAACTGGTTTGTCTGGTGAGGGTGGCCCCTCATAAAAGGGGGGGTACTGTAACATCTCTGCCTGTTCAGGCCTCTGCGCCACCCTCTGCTCGCGTTCTGCGGCACAGGAGGCGTGTGCAGTTTGATAATCTGCTTAAAGTTTTTAGTTGCACTGTGTGAACACGGCTCTAGTTCTTAATTGGATTTGCACTACACCCGTCTTCTGCCAATGTTGCCTCTGTTCATTAAGTGTTTGATTTTGTCTTGCTTGTGATTGACAGCTTTCCTTCCTATCAGGTTCAGGGCGGGTTCTTCTTCCCCTATTTAGTCTTGGCTCACAGTCACACTGGTGCCGGTTATTGCCTCTTGCTTCTGGTTTCTCTTGCTGTTTATTTACTTGTATTCTAATCCTTGACTTCTGGCTTCCCTACTGACAATTCTTTTGGACTCCGATTTGGCACTGCATCTCTCTACTGTTACCGAACCCTGGCTAGCTGACCTCCCTTTGTTGTTGTTTGTCTTGTCTGCGTTTTGTGTTTCACGTATTCAGGGAGGGACTGTCTTCGTGGTTGTCGCCTATTACCTAGGATAGGGTCTGGCAATAGGAAGGGAAAGCGGGGGGCTTCAGCTTAGGGCTCACTGTCCCTTGTGCCCCTCCCTCCAGGGTTCACCAGCAGCTTCTGGGGAATTATCGTCTGCTATTCCCTAACAACTTATATAGATCAGATAATATGCAGATTATTGTACAAAATGGACTCAGTGTTATCTGTGTGTTTACATAGAGAGACAACAGACCTGGGCTTTATCATCAAACTGCAATTAGCTGACCTATTGTCCTGCCGGCAACAAGAGCAGTGAGTGAGTGATGTCACTTGTCCTATATGTTTGTGGTTATATAGCAATGTTGTGTAAACAATGGGAGGAATACTAGGTCACGTAGTAAGCAAATAAAGCAGAATTTCTAAAGCAATATATTTAGGAAAAGTCTTCAATTTACATAAGCTAGAAGTATAGATAGGATCCTTGAGATGGGACAACCCCTTTAAACAATTTCTACAAAAATATAGCTTGAAACACCTTCAAAAAAGACTGTTCGCCAACTAGACTAAGTTTCTCTGTAATGGATTTTCAGCTGCCATAGTCTGTGATTATTGCTTTTTCTTCCAGGATCATACCCCTTGAAGATAAACCCCTTTTTAATTCTAATTTTGGCTGGTCGTGAAATAGTTTTAACTCTATGTTGCTTCACAGTAAGGAACATAACCCTAACCATTATGGTGCATGTTGGTTCTTTAAATATTATGCCATTTTGAAGAAGAGCAGACACCATAGCTGTCAGGTCTCCACTGTTCCATACATTGGAGACTCAATGATAATTCCTGAAAATGATGCTTGATTGTAGTGCACTGTCACTCGGTTTTGTTTGTTTGGGTGCTCAGAGAAGGCATCTCACCGCCATAACAACATATGAAAGGAATTTCTGGCACTCACAGGGAATCATGAAGAATTTTTGCATTTATTTGCATTCCAAAATTATTAAACGTTTCGGTCAACATGACCTTCATCAGTATGACGGATGCATGGTGGGAAAGGTGAAATTCAGCGAAAATTGAAAGCTTCCAATTTTTGCTGAATTTCACCTTTCCCACCATCCATCCGTCATACTGATGAAGGTCATGTTGACCGAAACGTTTAATAATTTTGGATGCAAATAAATGCAAAAAATCTTCATGATTCCCTGTGAGTGCCAGAAGTTCCTTTCATATCCTGCAAATGATGCATCGGACATTAACCCTCTCAGACAGCACTCCAAATTTTAAAAAGTGTCCCTCCAGTATCCTCACTTTAACCTCTTTCTTATTTGTTCTGGTATGGCTCCCATCCACTGTTCTTTACAGCCTGGAGCTGATGATTTTCTCATGGACTGCAACATAGTAAGATTTTACTCTTTGGATCATAGATTGAAACCCCCCAAGGGGACTAAAAAAAAGGAAAAAATATCTAAAAATTCATATCATCCCTTTCCCTAGAAAACAAATACAAATAAATAAACAAAATAAACATAAACAAATTATGCATCCCTGCATCTGAAAATGCCCAATTTACATTTCAGTGAAATTAATGAGATTAATGAGGTCAAAGCTGACCAAGGCGCCATTTTCCCGGCAATTGCCAGCACTAGGAGCAAGCTCCAGGTCCACGGAGTCTTGAACCCCAGGGGGTCTAATAAATTCATATATATATATATATATATATATATATATATATATATATATATATATATATATATTATAAAAATATATATATATAGAAATTAAAATCAACCCCTTTCCCTAGAACACATAAAAGTACTGAAATACTGTGAAACACATACATGTTAGGTATCCTTGTGTCTGAAAATGCCCGTTCTACAAATCTATAAAAATATTTTTCCTGTATGGTAAATGCCATAGTGGGAAAATAAAGTCATAAGTGTTAAACCACCGTTGTTTTACTGTTTTGCTTCTGATAAAAATTTGAATAAAAAGTGATCAAAGAACTAGCAATTCCCCAAAATGGAGTAACTAAAAAGTACACCCGGCCCTGCAAAAAAAGACGCCCTTAGCAACCCCGTATATGGAAGTATAAAAAAGTTAAGGGTTTCAGAATATGGCGACTTTTAGAAAAAAAAAATTGGCACAGTTTTAGATTTGGATTAAAATGTAAATAAAACCATATAAATTTTGTATCCCCTGAATAGAATACAGATGACACGTCATTTTTGCTTCACAGTAAATGCCGTAAAAACAAACTCCTTAAGAAAATCTCACAAATACACTTTTTTTAAAAAAAAATCCACCCCATTCTGAATTGTTTTCAGCTTCCCAGTACATTGTAAAGAATAATTAATGGCAGCATCATGAAGAACAATTTGCAAAGATCTATTATGGCTCTGATAGTGGAAAAATTTTAAAGTTATGGGCTTTGGAAGGGGGGGGGGGAGCCAAAAATGGAAAACGAAAAATCAAAAATGGCTGCGGTGGGAAGGGGTTAATAGAAGTAAAGCAAAGTCAAGCTTAGGAGCTTTAAATAGGTTCCCACTTGGCTGTCATGGTGATCCACTACAAAACATTAAATGACATTAAATTACTTTTCTGATGGAATAAATTTCATGCATGCAGGACTTTTGCCTCTGTTATAAAAGTATAACAAACATGACAGAAGACAAAGCCATTCAGGTTGATGACATTTGAATCAATAGGACTGGCTACAGACGGAGGGGCATCCAACCCACAACACATGACAACAATGTACATTAATAACAGTAGTGTGAACATACAGTAGTCTAAGAACAATATACTGGTCAAAAATGATTGAAAAAGCTGGCTTCCAATTTCTTAAAGGAACAAGAAGAACTAATTCATAGGCCTCTCAAAATTTAAGGGAAGATAGATAAAATATCACTTATTAGGAATCTTTAAATAAAATAGTGTGTGTCATAACCAAACATCCTGATATATAAAAGATATGCTGATGTACGTATACTCCATACAAAAGAATTGTAATAGATTTCAGAGGCTGAGAGCCATTACTGAGGCTTACAATGCTAGAGTAACAGTGGAGCTAGAGGAGCAATTCCCCAGAAGCTGCTGTGAACCCTGGGGAAAGGGGCACAAGACAGTGAGCCCTAAGCTGAACCTCCTTCTGTCCCTTCCTGCTTCCTATCCTGTCCTAAGGCACAGGGCAGCAAAACTCTACCTAGATATAGGTGATGACATAGAATGCAGACAAGACAAACAACAAAGGGAGGTCAGTTAACAGTCGGTAACAGTCGAGCAATGCAATACAGAAACGAGATCCAAGAGAATAGTCAAAGGTAAATCCGAGGTTGATAGTATGAGTACAGGTAATAAATCAGTAAGAGTAACAGCCAGCAAGCACAAGGCAATAGCAAGCACCAATGTGAATGTGAGCCAAGAATAAATAGGAAGGAAGAACCTGCACAGACCTAGGCAAGTCTAACATTAACTATTAGAGGAACAGAGAGAAACCAAGCTGAAGGAGATGGGTGTAGTGGTAAATCAATTGCCAAGCTGAGGGAATAGGAGAATGTTCACACAGAGCAACAAAAAACTCTAAGCAAAGAATCCAACTGAGCAAGCCTCCTGCACTGCAGCATGTGAGCGGAGGCTGAACAGGCAGAGACGTTACAAACAGCCAACCCCTGATATGGGTAGTCAACTGAGTGAAGTTGCATGTGTGGCCTATTGACATCAATATATCAGGAAACTAAGAATAGAATAATTTGATTAAAGAAGCTCTACTGCAATCCTATGTATTTAAAGCAGATAATGATATAAACTATTAAATTGGACAATGGCAACTTAATATATATTATCTAATATCATAAAAACTAGCATGAACCACTGTATATGCTATGCTATATACATATACTATAACAACCATGAAATTTCAAGAACACATCAGAAAAATTTTAATGATTATTTGAAACTTTTTTTTTAAAGAATTTTATTTGCATTGATTATTTGAAGACAATTGAATTCATTCCAATTAACTGATTACAAGATAATTGTTTTCTAGATGAACAATTTGATATACATCTCTTTTGCAAGTGGGAGCCCATTAATTTTGCTTTGTTAATTAATTTTGTGTCATTTTATGCAGGGTTGTCAAAAGAATTCCATTGATTTTTCAGCTGAAGAGATATCACATTTATGAAGTAATAATGAACTGGGCTGAAAGGATTAGATATGATTATGTCAAGACTTTAGATTGAATCTATATCCCAACTCAATAGGGGATTAGTCATTTAGACAGTATCAGAGGGGAAACAGCTTGGAAAGGGCACCAGTGCGTGGCCTAAGCTAGTAAAGATTTGCATACAGTTGAGACTTGTGTAAAGTAGTTTATCTTTATTAAGGAAACATTTTAATACAAACTGTTTCTAAATATTAGATAAATAAATATCAGAAAACGTAATATTTGGTAGGTAAAATATTGTTCTGTTTCTGCATTCTACATATATCTGCGATATACCTTATGAAGTGACAAATATTATCTTTCAAAAGACTGTCTCCCAAGCCAGTAATTTGAATCATAAGGGCTTCTGGGATAGGATTTCCATTCAACAGTCTCCATTCTTACTTGGATTAAGAGGATTAAAAACCATTAAATAACTATTCTCCACCTCCCCCAAGCAGATTTGCCTTTTTCTTGGCCATGGCTTACTTTTGCTGTGGCCAGACTTGAGAGAAACTAAGTACCATACAAAAACCTCCCTTAGCATGACAAAAAGGTAAAAAAAACACATACCGTGCAGCCAATGTTGTAGACAATGAAATCCAGCCAAGCTACGTGTCTCATTTTCATCAAGACAAATAGTTAGGAACTTGACTGTGGCTTTGTGGAAAAACTTCAACACGAGGTACAGTTTTTTTTTCCCTTTCAATCCTTACCCGAAGCTCAAGGTGTCATATTAATTATTTAAATCTTCCCAGGATTTCAGCTGTATCTTCCGAAGCTCCACTCCGTGCCAGAAGGTCTCCTGTCTGCATTAGCTTTTGTTAATTAGCACTGAAACAGGCCTTTGATCTCAGTGGATAGAACAACCAAACAATGTTATAGGGAAAAACTTCCTCTCTTACTAAATATTCCATCCCGATCACTGAGACTAATATTTCACATACTCATTCATATTTCCCTTTGGCAGGTTTATTTCTTCAAGGCCAATAAGAAGTATCAGCTCTTACTAGTAAGCAGGACTAATACAAATGTTTCTTCCTTACTTCTGTGACCTCTATAACTGGAGATCTGTTAGAATTAAACTTCAGCGATGCATTTACTGTACACAAATTGTATACAATACAAGGGAAAATCTCTTTGAGATAACCATAAAAAATTACAATGAAAAAATGTTTATCAAATGGGACAATCTTCTCAAAGAACATGACCAGTATGTGTAATATATGATGGCACATTTTTAACAGGGTATCTGGTCTTGATAGGGAGATGTGACTATTTGTTGAGGATTTGTATTTTAATCCAAAAATGAAACATTTTGTTTAATCCTTAAAGGGATCCTATCATTAAAACTCAATTTTTTGTCCCTAACACGTAGGCATAGCCTTAAGAAAGGTTATTCTTCTCCTACCTTTAGATGTCTTCTCCGCACCGACATTCCGTAGAAATACCAGTTTTTGTCGGTGTGCAAATGAGTTCTCTTGCAGCGCTGGGGGCGGTCCCCAGCGCTCAAACAGCACTGGCGGCGTCCCCAATGCTGCAAGAGAACTCTCCATTGCCACCTCCATCTTCTTCAGGAACGGGCTCTTTTTGCGTCTTCTACCGGTGGTGGCTTCAAACTTCTAGACCTCAGACCTAGGGCAAAGCCGACTGTGCATGCCCAACGGCCACAAGAAAATATCCGCTTACCCAGTATTCTAAGCAGCCATTTTCTTTTGGCTGGCGGGCATTCGCAGTCGACTGCTCGAGGCCTAGAAGTTTGAAGCCACCACTGGAAGAAGACACGAAGAGAGCCCATTCCTGAAGAACATGGAAGAGGTGCTGGAGAGTTCTCTCGCAGCATTGGGGATGCCCCCAGAGCTGTTTGAGCGCTGGGGACCACCCCCAGTGCTGCAAGAGAACTCATTTGCATATCGACAAAAACAGAACGGCGACACGGAGAAGACATCTAAAGGCAGGAAAAGAGTAGCCTTTCTTAAGGCTATTCCTACGTGTTAGTGACAAAAAATTGAGTTTTAATGACAGGATCCCTTTAAAATCTGAAATTTATGATGTATTCTCCGCACTTCTTACAGCAAGAAGTGCGGAGAGTACTGTAAGAAGTGCGGAGAGTAAAGAGAGTTGTCCATGGCAGAACAAGCAGTTCTGAGCTATGCAATCTACACTTGAAAAAGGGCGGTTACGCGTCCGAAACGCGTCGTGTGATATTGCCAATAAACTCCATTAATTTGACCCACTGTGGTCGATTCTTCTTTTTTGTTCCCATCCTTCCATACAAAGGATAGGACTGGTCCTTGTATCCATTATCTTTACTCCTTCGGGTCGAAAGAATCAGCTGCATGCCACAACAGAAAGGAACTTATCCTCCGATTAGTTTTTGATGTTTATTCCAGGTGTTATGGCTCTCCATAACCCAATCAGATCAGATTTCCTAATTTTTCTACTCACCTTTTTGCATCTGATTGAATTACGCTATGGGACGCTCAGTGCTCTTCTCTCTTTTTCAAGCCTATTTCTGCTGATAGAGGCCCATGGTTTAGCTGAGAAGTGGATCTTTTTAAAACTAAGCCTGTGCAGTAGCTATCAGTTGAAGGAGGACATTTATTATACATAGCATCCTTTCCCTTTAAAGAAACTTCACCACCAAGCCTATAGAGAAGAAAATGCTAAAAATAGCTCCATAATGTAAATCTAAGGAAGGTCCAACTGATTCATAGCAGATTTAATGTATTTTTTAAATATGTATTTTATATGGATTGCAAATTGAACTGGAGGGTGGATTTGAGAAAAAATAGAAGAAACCTATCAAATTGCACTGAAGTGCAACCAATGTTTTATGAGATTGTGGTTTCTTTTTTTGGGAGGAAAATAATGTACAGTGAAGTTGAATAGACTTAACTGTAAGCTATCTCTTTTTTGAGAATATGTTAGAAAGATGAATGATGTCTACATTTGCAGCTATTGTGAAAAATCGGTCATAGGCTAGGTTCACACCTGGTCTCCAATTGGGGTTACTGTCCCCAAATCCACTTAAATATGTGGTGAGCAAAGCCTTACAAGCAGCACTTTCTCTCCACATTTTTCTGTAATTTTTGGGCGGAAACCCTGCTGACCCCATTATAGTCATTTTAAGCAGATTAGGTTTCCATTCGTGGGGTCACCAATTGGCTGGAGAAAATAAAAGCTTAGCTTTCTAGGAGATTCTAGGGATTGAATTACAAGGCATGGAGAAGATGGGAAGGCCTATGACCCATGGGACCCTTAGCAAGTGAATGGTCTGGCTCCATTGAAATTATGCTATTGTCTGCCAGGCCATAAACAGGCTAGTTTTCTCTATGAAAGTGCCTCAAACTTTGCATAAAACAATAGTGCACTATGTGTACATGAAAAATAACATTATATCTGGTAATTATATGACTTGCATTCCGGATTTTTCAGTAGTTTTTCATCTCTATAGGATCCATCTCTAATTTTCAATTCTCCCTGAGCTGGTGGAATAGATTAACCACTTTGATGTGTGGTATACACAGTACATAGAAAAATAAATTGATTATAATCTGACCATACAAATTATATAGGCATAGACATTGAATACTGCTTACGTTTATAGGAACAATCTATTCAACCATTATAGATAAGAAGGAACATATGTAAAGCAAAGCTAAGAAAATGAAAAACGTGTAAAATTAATACTAAAAAGATATTTCATTGCTGTTTAAATTTTGCATTTTCAAATTTTTACCCTTGCTTCAATCAGAATAAGTAAAATAGTATTCACTATGTTAAGTGTGTAAAACATTTTAGCATTACTGGTTGATTTACCATTTTCAACAGCAAAGCTTTAATTTGGGGCACATACTGCATCAAGTTTAAGGGAGATTCACAATTTTAATGGATACAGAATCATATGAGGGCAAGTGTCTAGCTTAACATTTCACAAAAAATAATGAGCTTTTAACAGTAATGAAATGAACTACAACATAACCATGTTATATCCTACATTTCATGGAAGGCAAAAATCTCATCGCTTCTCCAAGATTCTCTCAAGGCCATGTGCAAGGCCAGACTTGTGCAATGGGAAACTATTGTTATCTCTATGTATATAATGTCTATTTGACTACATACATACACAATATTTATTTCTAAATCAGCTTATGATCTAAGAGGTCATTTTTAAAGTAATAAGCGCTTTATATAGAGAAATCCTGATATATCATGGCTCATTGCTGTGTTTGTAATGCTGGATCATACAGTAATGTTTGTAAGTTTGAAAGTCCTGAAAGCAGATAAAGAGAAATAAATCAGACAAATGAGTCACAATGATAAGACTTTGTCATTTATTTGCTGAAGACAAGGATCCAAATATGCAAATTTAGCTGAAGCTTTACATTCTGTACTTGGTGTGATCCCTTTGAGCAGCTGTAACTGCAGCTAAAAAACTCTAGTTATTGCAGATTCATGCATAGAGAACCTCACAAGGTTTGTTTGTATGAATATTTGTGAGGTTCAGCCCTCCGGTTAGTTTCAGATCATACTTGTTTGGCACATTCTCTGGGATTTTCTCAGACCCTAGTGTATAATAAATGCAGCCTCACGGAAGGCGAGAAAAAATAACTAACAGTTATACTCACCTTGGCTCACCTCTTCTGGTCATTCGATAGTCAAACACTGGGTCAAAGCATCATGATGTTGGCGCGCCACTAGAAGAACACTAAGGCTTAATCACAGGTCTAAGTGGTGATCCTGAATTGAGTGACATCGGCCTGACACAATATCATAGTAATGCTATAAGTCGTTGTCTCATCATAGGACTACTGCCCATATTATAACCATGACGTGATATTACTACCACAGTCAGGCATTCAATCACAGAATCATAAATAACTATTGTACTGTGAGTCCAGTTCTCTGTACAGAGTGCAGTCTGGGAAATATGGACCATATTTTCTAGACCATAGATGTCCATGTGCAACTATGGAAAGCACTATTATTGGTTAGTACATAATTTACTTTTTACATTATACAGCAGTTCTCCCCTCCCCACCTAATTTTCTGTATCTGTAATTTGCAATCCTTTCTGAAATGTTGGGTGGAGATTAGCTGCCATACACTGCACACAGTGAATACACTATAACTGCTCTTTAACTCTCTCACTCAGAAACAACCATGTGATATTCAGCATCAGTTTAAGCTGGTCCTTTTTCTTCCTCTCTTAGGCCCGGTTCACATCTGCGCATTGGTTTCCATTTGAGGAGTCCACCCCAAACGGAAACGTAATTTTCATAAATACGGTTATCTTAGGAAACCTGCAGACCCCATAGACTATAATGGGGTCCATGTGGTTTCCGCACAAAAAATGCGGAGAGAAAGGTGCTTTTCTCTCTGCATTTTTCATGTGGAGAGGGGAACGGAATGACCGAACGCAGAACTGAACTGGGCCTTATCTGCTCCACTTCCTGCTCACTGCTCCATTGTCATATGATTTGCAGCCCATCTCAAGACAAATATAGCAAGGATTTTCACAGTGAAAGGCAGCTTAGTGAGGGCAGCAGGAAAACAGCCAGGTCAGAACTGAAGGAGGCATTTTATACAAATAAGATATAATGGAAAGTTTCTTACAATCAGCTGTACTATTCATTTATGAAAACTTTATTGAAATAATAGTGTCTATTTAACATATAGTTTTGTGGGAAGAGGACTCAATATAACTTGGAATTCACTTGGAGATCAGTGAGCAGTATGCCTTGTATGCCTATGCATATAGACATGTTTGTCAATCGTTGAGTAGGATTGCACTTCTTTGTCCTTATTGAGAAGGAACTGAAAATGAATGAATCATAAGTTTTCCTACCAAACTATATATTAACCTCTTCCTCATGCTCTAGAGACAACTGTGTGTACAATATGACATTTTCTTTAAGGACATACAGTCCTATGAAAAAGTTTGGGCACCCCTATTAATCTTAATCATTTTTAGTTCTAAATATTTTGGTGTTTGCAGCAGCCATTTCAGTTTGATATATCTAATAACTGATGGACACAGTAATATTTCAGGATTGAAATGAGGTTTATTGTACTAACAGAAAATGTGCAATATGCATTAAACCAAAATTTGACCGGTGCAAAAGTATGGGCACCTCAACAGAAAAGTGACATTAATATTTAGTAGATCCTCCTTTTGCAAAGATAACAGCCTCTAGTCGCTTCCTGTAGCTTTTAATCAGTTCCTGGATCCTGGATGAAGGGATTTTGGACAAACAATTCAAGTTCAGTTAAGTTAGATGGTCGCCGAGCATGGACAGCCCGCTTCAAATCATCCCACAGATGTTCAATGATATTCAGGTCTGGGGACTGGGATGGCCATTCCAGAACATTGTAATTGTTCCTCTGCATGAATGCCTGAGTTGATTTGGAGCGGTGTTTTGGATCATTGTCTTGCTGAAATATCCATCCCCGGCGTAACTTCAACTTCGTCACTGATTCTTGAACATTATTCTCAAGAATCTGCTGATACTGAGTGGAATCCATGCGACCCTCAACTTTAACAAGATTCCCGGTGCCGGCATTGGCCACACAGCCCCAAAGCATGATGGAACCTCCACCAAATTTTACAGTGGGTAGCAAGTGTTTTTCTTGGAATGCTGTTTCTTTTTGGACGCCATGCATAACGCCTTTTTTTTATAACCAAACAACTCAATCTTTGTTTCCAAAATGAAGTTGGCTTCTCCAAATGTGCTTTTGCATACCTCAGGCAACTCTATTTGTGGCGTACGTGCAGAAACGGCTTCTTTCTCATCACTCTCCCATACAGCTTCTCCTTGTGCAAAGTGCGCTGTATTGCTGACTGATGCACAGTGACACCATCTGCAGCAAGATGATGCTGCAGCTCTTTGGAGGTGGTCTGTGGATTGTCCTTGACTGTTCTCACCATTCTTCTTCTCTGCCTTTCTGATATTTTTCTTGGCCTGCCACTTCTGGGCTTAACAAGAACTGTCCCTGTGGTCTTCCATTTCCTTACTATGTTCCTCACAGTGGAAACTGACAGGTTAAATCTCTGAGACAACGTTTTGTATCCTTCCCCTGAACAACTATGTTGAACAATCTTTGTTTTCAGATCATTTGAGAGCGGGCTGTCCATGTTCGGCGACCATCTAACTTAACTGAACTTGAATTGTTTTGTAGAAAGAAATGGTCCAAAATACCTTCATCCAGGATCCAGGAACTGATTAAAAGCTACAGGAAGCGACTAGAGGCTGTTATCTTTGCAAAAGCAGGATCTACTAAATATTAATGTCACTTTTCTGTTGAGGTGCCCATACTTTTGCACCGGTCAAATTTTGGTTTAATGCATATTGCACATTTTCTGTTAGTACAATAAACCTCATTTCAATCCTGAAATATTACTGTGTCCATCAGTTATTAGATATATCAAACTGAAATGGCTGCTGCAAACACCAAAATATTTAGAACTAAAAATGATTAAGATTAATAGGGGTGCCCAAACTTTTTCATAGGACTGTAACAATAACAATAAAATAATTTTTTCTTATTATTAACAGAAGCAAAGATTGAAAACTGAAAATGATTCTTCTGGACAGTTTTATAAATACAAAAAGAAGGTTTCACTATATGGATTGTAAAGTTAATTCTGTGCTAAAATAACTAACATTGTTAAAATGCTAACTAAAAAAATGTGAATCAGCTTGACACATTTCCAGTGCCTAAGACAGAATGTCCATTTTATTCCCACACATGTGGGAATGCATGTTCACATATTTAGCTACGTGTATCATAGAATATTTTTATATCTTCTTAGTGCAAGGATACTTTTACTGTAGAGATCATGTTCCTTTTAAACTTGATATGATAGCTGAACTACTTCTGACCTCTGCTGAAATCCATATTACTTAGCATGTAATGAGCTTTACTATTTTAATAAATTTATGCTGTGTTTCAAATAGTAATATAAATGCTATAACAACAAGCAAAACCTATTGTTACCTTCCGAAAAACAAGTGAAAATCACTTAAATTTCCATTAATTGTAACCGATTTAATTCAATTTTTTCATCACAACCATTAAGAATAAATTTATAATATGTACAGAACATAAAGGTGGCCATAGACATAAGAGAAAATTCTGCCAAATATGTCAGTTTTGGTGGGATTGGCCAAAGAACCAATAACTAAGGGGACACTCAATTTTCCTTCAGTTAATGTTAACGGAAAAGAAGGAACAGATCTCAACATGTCCTACCACTTGTTTCCACATGAGATAAGTCACTGCCACAGGTGTCTGACAGTTCCATTGTTCCCATCTCTCCTTATTGTTTATATACAAGCCATGCTTGTATATAATTCATGGCAAATTTTTTGCATCATGGGTGTCCCTGTCTTATATAGAGATGAGCGAACAGTAAAATGTTCAAGGTTCGATATTCGTTTCGAGTAGCCCCTCAATATTCGACTACTGAAATCGAATATCGAACCCTATTATAGTCTATGGGGGGAAAATGCTCATTTCAGGGGTAGGCAACGTTCGATCAAATTATACTTACCAAGTCCACGAGTGAGGATCGGGCTGGATCCTCCGAGAAGTCTTCTCCGTGCAGCGTCCCCACGGCATCTTCCGGCTCTTCATTCACTCTGCCAGGCATCGGGCCTGGGCAGAGCCGACTGCGCATGCCCGCACTACAAGCAGACATGCGTAGTCGGCTCTGCCCAGGCCCGATGACTGGCAGAGTGAATGAAGAGCCGGAAGACGCCGCGGGGAAGCTGCACGGAGAAGACTTCTAAAGGTAGGAGAAGAACCAGCATTGATTGGCCGACTGTATAGCATTCGGCCAATCATTGCTGCTCATCTCTACTCATTACAGAAAGTCCAATTTGAATAGATTCTTGTGAAATATATATAAAATGTAACTTTTAATAAATACCATTAAAAATAGTCCTGCTATAAGAACAAAAAAACAACATGGACCGGTAGATATTAATATCAAACAAATATATTGAGCATGCCTACCTTGGGTAGGCATGCTTGGGTAGGCATGCTCAATATATTTGTTTTTACATTTCTCACTGATTACTCACTATTTGGGTGCTTGCTTTTTTTTGGGGGGGGAGGGCTCTTTTTTTAGGGTGGCCTTATGTTAGGGACAGGTTCTTGTCAGGGCATTTTGCTACTAGAGCAATGTCCCTGAGCTAGGCCTATAGGTCATATTCAGAATTGCACCATGTCTAGCGTATTTTTGTACTTCTTTATCCCTACTGTCCTTGTATTGTATAGCCTATCATTATTTTGAGGCTTCTCTCACTTTTGGTCCAGCTGGCAAAACACATCATACGTCCTCCTATTTATCCGGCTTCATCTTAAGTGGTGACTAGGTCTGGTTTAATTTTCTTGGAGGCTGTCGTGCCTTGTCTTATAGATATATTATCACTTTAGCTTTATATTGATATCTACCGGTCCATGTTGTTTTTTGTTCTTATAGCAGGACTATTTTTAATGGTATTTATTAAAAGTTACATTTTATATATATCTCACAAGAAGCTATTCCATTTGGACTTTCTGTAATGAGTAGAGATTAGCGAACAGTGAAATGTTCAAAGTTTGAAATTCAATTCGAGTAGCCGCTCAATACTCGACTGTTCAATCGAATATCGAACCCCATTATAGTCTATGGGGAAAAAATACTCGTTAAGGTGGAAACCACTATTCGACTCAGGAGGGTCACCAAGTCTACTATGACACCTCAGCAAATGATGAGAACACCTCTGGAATGCAACTGGAACAACAGGGGAAGCATGCCTGGGGGCATCTAACACGCACAAGTCCTTGTATTACCCCACTATCACAGCCTAACAATTACACACTTTACACACTCAATACAACCTCTATGGAAACTGGAAAAATACCTGGAAACCTTCTTTCCTCCCCAATTGTATGGACAGAAACCCAAATTTTAAGCTAAAGAAAGATTAGCATGCGCTCCTCACAATTCCTGATATGACAGATGCGTTAAGCAGGGTGCAGGGTAAAACACAGACCAGGCCCGAGCACCAGGAACAGGTGTTACAATGGCCAGCGGATAATGCTTACAGCTCCTTATCCACCAGCCAGTCAGCCACTACCTCAAGTCCTTTTCCTTGACAAGAATCTGGTCCACCTTCCTCCCAACATGCCCAATCTTCCCAGGACAGTCATCCCACATTTCCTCCCTCCCAGGAGAGGTTTTCAGGTCTTTTAACTGTCCCTCACTCTGTCAAACCACTTCCCGATTCCCAGGAGCTACCAGACAACTTTGCGTGTCCGGATGCCCAAATACTGGAGCATCCACCATTTCCTGCCAATTTTGTGGTTGTGGACCCGCAACCGGCGTTTCTCGGCCTCAGTGATAATGACGAGACACTGTTGCCATCAGGGAAAGCGGTGGTTATGTGTGGTTTGCAGTAAGAGGAGAGTGAGCAATTGGAAGAGGAGTTGGTGGCGGACGAGGCCACCGACCCGATATGGACACGGATGATGTCTAGGGGGGTAAGCAGTGTAGATGTGAAGGCAAGCTAAGCAGGAAAAAAGGGGGCTAGAGGCATGGACAGGGGTTATGTCTACGGGGGGAAAGCAGTGTAGATGTGGAGGGAAGTGTAGCACCAAAGAGGGTGGCTAGAGGCAGAGGCATGTCCAGAGGCACAGGACAGCTGAATCCCAGAAGTCAGGCCAGAGGCAGCAAGGCCCAAGATGTTCCCTCTTCTAGCCACCTGAGAGAAACCACCAGCCTGGACACCTCAACATCTGCCTCTGACACTTTGGGGAGTTCACCCTCATCTGCACCTTTTCCTGCCTCTGCTCCTCTCGCCTGCACCATCATGCGCCTCTTCTCAGCAACTCCCCATCTCCCAAGGCCTGTAATCGCAGGAAAAAGTACATGAGATGGAGATGAGAGGACAGGAGATGTAGCCATCCCAGCTTGTGGAGACTCAGGCCTTCTGTGACCTGCTGGCAGGTGCGGCACCTCGCTATGATACCCCTAGCCGTTGCTACCTCTGTTGGTGTACCATTCCCGCTTTGCACCACCACGTGTCTCCTAACATAAGTTGGGCCCTGAGTTCCGCGCTTTACTGTAAGGTCCACTTGATCACCTTCTCTGTAATGACAGGCCGGGTGAATGTAGTTGTGGATGGGCCAGGGTGCAAACTGGGGTGGCCTATCTCCTCTCCCAGCCCAAAATTCATGGCAGGGGTTGTCTGAAAGCCTTCTCCTACACTGCAACCTTAACCATACTAAGTGGGCATACTAAGTGGGCATACAATTTCAGTGTATCCCACTTAGTATAATCCCCACGGAAAGCTGGGTTGCGCGGATACAGCCTGGCTTAATTTCTGTGAATCCCACTTTGGCATTTGTGGGTAGACACTGTGCCAAGCTTGTTTGAGCGTCTCCCTTTAGTGTAGCTCTTAAAAGAGCTGTTGTGGTTCTTCTTCTTTGCTATTCCTGCCTAGTAGTGTAATGTCCCGGTATTGCTAGTCTCATTCCCTTTAATAATCCGTGCAGACCGAGATGATATGGACATTTGCACATAAGGTAAAAAAGATTCCTCCCCCGTCATTCCTTCTATATTTCACCAGAGCATGCGCCATCTTGTGGATGTTTTTGTGAACTACACCTGCCTATACTTTGTCATTGTAATTTGAGCTGGCACTGTAAAGGGAGTGTCCATTATAATTAGTTGACCTCCAGGACCACTCAAGGGAGCTTGGCTGGCCTGGAGGCGGAGCTGAGTGACCGCCCACTCTAGAGAGGGGGTTGGGAACATTTTGTCTTTTGTCTTCGGTGTGGAGCTGAGCACATGGGAAGCTGTAAAAATGGCAGCTAAGTCTCCGGGAAATTGTAACAGAGACGTCTTTTCCTCTGTACCCAAGCTTCTTCTCAGAGAATACTTTCTTCTGAATCTCCAAGCAGAGATGCCTTTTCCTCTGCCTCCAAGATGTTCCTCAGGGAGTGTTTTCCTCTGAAGCTCCACGTCTCTACAAGTAGGCCGTCCTGTATCCATACATCTGGGAACTCCACACGTATTTCTTTATTCAAGTAAGTCTTTGGGACAAATCTATATTTAAGGAGCCCATAGCTAGTCTGACGGAAATTGAGGGTCCCCCGCCGTCGATAACTTGTATCGCCTCTTCTATATACGTGTACCCAGCTTTGTTGAGGACTAACACCCTGGATACAGGCCATCCTTACAAGTATATACAAGTTTAACTTCCCAAGCTACTTCGAGTTAACCAAGTCCAAGGTATTCTTGCTCAAAGCTCCATCACCTGATTAAGTGAACACTGTCTATAAAGATCGCTGTATTGTATGTGAAGAATTCCTCCATATGTACATTTGTATTACTTTGTCCTGCTAGTAAAAAGAGCAACGATTACCCCCAAAGCCTGGTTGTCTGTTGTCATTGTCAGATATCAGAGTAGGGGCGGGTAATCGGGGACATCAAAAAAGGAGGTTTTGTGCACATTTGGGACCCAGGATTAATCCCCTGAAAGCCGGCCACATCGGATATATTACTGTGATACCAGCCGTGGCCTTCCTGAGTGTTGCAGTAGAATCTAAAAGCTATGTAGCCCTCAGCAGATCTCTGACCCTAACTAAGTGAAAGTTGAGAATGAATTGAAGATGGCCGCCGCTGTTCTTATGAATCAGAGGTCACATGTCCTCGGCAGCCAATGGCTTTTTTCTATTTTTTTTCAATGCCCCCATTGTCGTAGTTCCTGTCCCACCTCCCCTGTGCTGTTATTGGTGCAGAAAAAGCACCAGGGAAGGTGGGAGGGGAATCAAATTTTAAGTGCGTTTGCCACGCGGTGTCCGATTTGAATTGAACATGGCAAACAGCGTGATATCCAATCGGACATGTACTCGAAAAAACGCTGTTCGCTCATCTCTAGTAATGAGCAATGCACATATATATGTCACAACCTGAACTCTGGAAATACAATTGTGTATTTTTCTGGTGGGGTTTGATCCGGTGTTCTGTGGTCTTTGGGTGGTTTCCTTGCCATTAGTCCATTCTGTTTGTGCATTTGGTATTGGCCTTCAGAGTATGCTTGAGGTTCTCTGGAGCGAACCTCAGGTGTTGGTCGTTGTCTTTATCCTATGGGACGATTTTGGGGACTTTATTAGGTGTAGGGCTGGCTTCACTAGTTGCTGGTTTTCGTGGTTACCACCTAGAATTCATGGCTCTGGGAGGGGGAGTGTTTTGCTACAATTTCAACTGACTAGGAAGTGGTGTGAGTGTTGCCTTGTGTGTGAGTCTGGTTTGTCCCTCCACACTTCTACTCTACCCTGTCCTTCAGTTCTGTTTGCCTGGCACTATCTTGTTGTTTGAGGTTTGGGTTCCAGTTTGTTTTGCCCCAGTCCTGTTTTAACCCTTTCCTCACCTCTCCACTGTCCCTCTCCTCATTCTCTTGTTACGTATTGTGTTGTGCTGTGTGTCTGTTGTCCAGCACATCCCATCCTGTTTGTTTTGTCTGCAGCTGCACCTTGGTTTCTGCAGGGGTGACCACCTTAGTATCCCCAGTCCCTAACTCTCTGTAGCTCTGGCCCTCTCTGTCAGCTAGGCCTATGTGTTAGAGAGCCAGGAGTTGTCGGGGCCAAGGCTAGCTTGAGAACAGCTGACCACCACCCGCAGGCAGGGCTTAGCTAGCCGCCATAGCATCAGGGAAAGTCTCCTTCCCCTGTTTCCTTAGCGGTGCAGTCTGCAGTCCAGATTCGGGGTCTGGGCATAGACACGAACGCGACAATATATCCATCATGTCACCACTTATGACCAAAACAGATAATTGTCCATTGGGCATAAACAGTGTAGTTTATTATCAAATGGTTTCAGAGGAAAATAGTAGATTCACATTATGCCATAACATAAAATTTGAGCCACATGGACATGCAGTAGCCAATAGCCAACATTTAGGTTTTGTATAAAAGATCAATGCAACATTGGCCTTGTGATCTCGTTTCTTTTTTATATTTGTCCTCCTTTCTATTTGACATTGCCGCAGACATTGTCCATTTCTAGCATTCCGTTTAGTACTCTCCGTTGCTCTTTTCCTACAATCATTGAATGTTGTATTTTCATCAAACTTTGACAGTAAGTTGTTTACTTAGACGATTACACCTCTGTAGGAAGCTTTCATATTGGATTTCATTCTAATCTTTCATTTTTAAACAAGCCAGATGGTTTGTTTTAATAAATTTGGCTTGCTGAAATTCAGAAGTCATCAAGCAATGGATTTACAATGTAATGACAGAAAGAAGGACAATAATATCCTAGGCAAAATTTTAATTATCTATTTAGTCAGACCTTCTTTTTATTAATTCTTATTCATTTCAGATGAATGAACTTTTGTCACTACAGGCAAAATTAGTTTTGAGAAGAAAATCCTTTTTTTTAGTTTAGCTGCTTAGATACAGGAGAAGGAGTGAAATACAAATAAATCTAATATCAGATGTGTCATTGGAATGGCATCAGTATCATTGCTGATTTTAATGACAATTTCACATGGCTATGTCCCTGTTAAGTAATTAGGGAAGCCTACTGTATAGCTATTAGTTCCATGGTTTGTAATGGAGAATAGACCAGATATTCTCTCTCATCTCTCCATGTCATTAGAGTAATGTCCTGCATCTGATACCCTGAGGTTATGACTGTAACGAAAAGCAGTCCTTGTTTCACAGCCAATTTGCACCCATGTAGCTTCCGTTTTTTAAGAATCCCGATAGACCTAGGCATATGAGTGTTCTGTGTAAAACAGCCAGAATTAGGACATCTACTATTTTTCACTAACCAGTATTAAGGATCCATTTAAAAAAGACACATGAATAAACTCATAGACTCTCATTGTTTTTAAAATGGACATGTGCTGGCAGTTTAAAACCAGCAGTCTCAAGTCCATTTTACACTATTGTATGAATAAGGCCTCAGAGTGACTGTTATGACAACCTTGAAAGTCTATTACAGAAAATATTACAGAAAATGATGGCATAAAGCTAAAGTATACAGTCACCCTTTGATAAATGGGATCTGACTAGGGTTGGGCGATCGTGTTCGGAAAAAATCGGATTCCGATCGGCGAATCGGAGAATTCCGAACACGATCTTTTTAGGTGGGATCGGGATCGGTAGTATTTCCCACAATGCCTTCACACTGAGTATATAGTGTATACTCAGTGTGAAGATTCCGCTGCGGTTCCATAGGAATGAATGGAAGCAGCCGACACACAGCCTTAACCCCCTGCGCGCCGGCTGCCTCCATTCATTCTAATGGGAGACTAAACTAACATGTCTCGTAGCTACTTACCTCCAGAGATGGCTGCTCCGCTGCTGTTTGCCTCGCTGCCACTCCAGCTGCAGTCTTCTTCGCCTCGCGGCCCCCTCCCTGCCAGGTTAGGAGAGTGTGGGCGGGTTAGGAGAGTGTGGGCGGGTACAGGATGGGGAGACATCGCGTCTCCCCTCCCAGTACCCGCCCACACTCTCCTAACCCGCCCACACTCTCCTAACCTGGCAGGGAGGGGGCAGCAAAGGGAGAAGAAGACTGGCGAAGAACAGCGGAGCAGCCATCTCTGGAGGTAAGTGGACACCAGGGGTGACTAAGTAGCCAGAGGATTAAACAAAAATCCTCTGGCTACTTAGTGATTCACTACACAGCGTGGATTCTAACAATTCTTAGATTCCATGCTGTATAGTGAATAGGATTGCTTTTAAAATCTGATCTCCGATTAATAAAAAAAATCCCATTGACTTGAATTGGAATTGGGATCGAGATTGGGTTCGAATGAAAAATGATCGGAAATCGGATTTTAAAATCGATCCTGCAAAGTCAGGATCGGCTCAATCCTAGATCTGACCTCTCACTTACACGGTATTACTCTAGCATGTCTCCACCTTGGCAAAAGTACTCTAGCATGTATCTACCAGTACTCTAGCACGTCTCCACCTTGCCAACATGCATTATTGTTTCATATGATAAACAGTAGGCGCCTATCAATAATGCTGAAGTAACAGTTCAGCCGGCCATTTATCATGTTGACATAATTTCACATTACGAGAGATTTTTAGTCCAAAGATAATGATGGCAAGCACAGCTTTGATCAAAACTTTGGTGTGAGACTTGCCATCTGCTGCGACTGTGGGAAAAAATTAAAGCAACTGATCTTCCTGCGAGGTGACACAAATTTCTCCCTCAATTATGGCATTTTTAGCTGCCCTCCACTTCTTGCACTTGCTACAATGGAAACCTTTGTAATCTTTCTGACGCATACGCTTGGATCGCCTGCTAACTGTTCCGGTGCAACGAGGGGTGCCAAGAAAACAATGTTCTTATGGTTGCTGATGCTGGAGCTGTTGCTTGGAAAGAAATAAGCCATTTTGACGAGTGGCGTATTCAGAAGATAGTTCCTCAGTGAATATTAGAACACAAAGCTCGAACACATTAGGATCTTGCAACAACCATTTCAGCTCATTCACAAAATGGTATAAGCCACAAAAACAATATTGTACATAAATGGCTGAACTTTATTGATACATTAACGTGGATACATTTTTGTCAAGGTGGAGACATGCTAGAGTAACGCGGCTTCACTTTTGCCAAGGTGAATACATGCTAGAGTAATACCCATTTACACCAGTCAGCAGGGGCGTAGAATATCATGCAACAGTTGATACATTTTGTGAAAATTATGCCAAAACAAACTCTAACAAAACTGACTTTAATGTTTTCCATAATGTTACATTTCCTCCGATATCTTTAAATTGTGAGATATTTATCATTACGGGAATTTTTAAATTTACTTTTGTTGGAGTCTACATTGGCGTAATGATGTTTAATGAATTAGAAGTATCTATAAGTCTGATAAGTCTGTGCTAAAATGCTATTTTACTATCTATGCCAACACCTGATTGGACTGAGTTTTAGAGTACAGATAGTTGGACAAGAAAATCATGCCTATTTCCCCACCTACTTTTGAGAAGTGGAGTAAATGGTGCAGAAATCAAAAAGTCACAAATTTTTAGCACAAATCTCTGCTTTGCAGCCTTGATAAATTCTTTTTAATTACTGATGGACCACAAATAATTACAGAGTACATAAGACATAGTAGATAAGGTTGGATGAAGACAGAGGTCCATCAAGTCCCTACCATGTTGATCCAGAGCATGGAAACAAAGCAAAACATGAGACTGATTAACATGTCCCCATGTCAGGGGAAAAAAAATCCTTCCTGACTCCAAATCCATCAATAGCTATAAAACTCTGAATCGACTTGTCTTTCCTAAAATCTAAAACCTGTAACCTGTACTATTTTTCCCTCCAGGCCCTCCTTAAGCAGAATATATCCACCATAACCACATCCTATGGCAGTGAACTCCATAGCCTCACTGCTGTTACAGTAAAGAATCTCTGGCTATGTTACTGGTGAAATATTCTCTCCTACAGACTTAAAGAGGACCTTTCATGACTTTGGGCACAGACAGTACTATATACTGCTGGAAAACCAACAGTGCGCTGAATTCAGCGCACTGTCGGCTTTCCCGATCTGTGCCTCGGGTAAAGAGCTAGCGGTGCCGGTACCGTAGCTCTTTACAGTCAGAAGGGCGTTCCTGACAGTCTGTATAGTGCTCGTCTATGGACGAGTACTGTGTGCAGAGGGAGGAGATATATGAGCTCGTCACTAGCTGATATCTGTGAGTACACAGTCACTAAATGCAAGGAATGCAGTGTAACTTCTAGATGGAGAGGTCTGGATATGAGGAATAGAGGAGAAAAGATGGAATGGGATAAGAAACGTTAGTGTAGTGTTTAGAGGTGTAAAGCAACTTGATCAGGTCATGCGATAAGTCTGCCTAATACAGATGTGATTTTAGGGCAGTTTTGAAGCTGCTGTAGTTGGGGATTAATCTGATTGCCCAGGTTAAAGCATTCCAGAGCACCACTGCACCACATTGAGAAAAGTGTTGGAGTCATGAGTGGGATGTTCGGATAACATAGAATGCAAATCTAAGGTCATTGGTGGAACAGAGAGGACAATGAGGGTAGTAAACAGTGACAAGGGAGGAGATGTAGAGAGAGGCAGCACTAAGGATGGATTTGTGGGCGAGGGTGATAATTTTGTATTCTATGGTGAATGGGCAACCAGTGCAGTAACTGGCACAAGGTATATACATCTGTGTACTGGAGTGACAGAAAGATGAATCTGACTGATGCATTCAGGACAGATTATAGAGGGGAGGATTTAGTAGGAGTAAGCCCCATTAGAAGAGAATTGCAATAATGAAGACAAAAGAGAATCAGATGAGGGTTTCTGATGTTTCCATGGTGAAAAAAAGAGAAGATTCTAGAGATGTTTTTGGTGCAGATGGCAAAAGCATGCAAGTGGGGCAAAGGTGAGATCTGAGTCAAATATGACCCCCCCCCCAGACAGCGTGTATGCTGCTTTGGTGTTATAGTAAGATCACAGACAGAATTGGAGATATCAGAGTTAGGCTGGTTAGTAGATTTCATGATTGCATTCATTTAAGTACATATATTATATACTGTAATTTAATCACTAAGAGGGTATCTGAGAAAGCATACATTCTTAAAAATACACACATGACAAAATTGTTACCCCTCATTTAATGAAAGAAAATGAGACATACACCTGAAAATTATTCCAGGGAAAAATTTTCTTTTCAAACACCCTGTGGCTGTGAATGTGTTCATTTTAGGGCTAAATGGAAAAAAAATTAAATGTCTAAATTTCACCTCCATATTGTTTTAATTTCCATGAAATGCTTAAAGGGTTAACAAACTTTCCAAATGCTGTTTTGAGATACTTGAGGGGTCCAGCTTTGAAAATGGGATAATTTATGGGGCATTTCTAATTTATAGACCTTCATAATCCCCTTCAGAACTGAAGTGGACCCTAAACAATTAGTTTGGTGATTTTTTTTGCAAATCAGGAAAATCACTGCCACACTAGTAAGGGTTGGTTCACATCTGCTTTTGTATTCTGTCCATGGAGAGTCTGTATGGAGACCTCCCCCCCCCCAAATGGAATACAAATGCAATTGCAAGCGCTGTGCTGCACACGGACCCCATAGACTATAATGGGGTCCATGTGCTTGCCGTGCGCTGTCCGCACGAATCATACGGACAGGAAAGTAGATTGGGAACTACTTTCCTGTCCGCACGATCTCTGCAGACATCTGCCGGTAGGCACATGGACCCCATTATAGTCTATGGGGTCCGTGCACTTTTACAGCACAGCACTTGCGTTTGGTATTCAGGGTGGGGTCCCCATGCGGACTCCCCCAGACAGAATCCAAACTCTGATGTGAACAGGGCATAAGACTTCTAACGTCTAAAATAAATTAAAGGACGATTAACGGATGATGCCAATAAAATGTAGCTGTATAGTAGGTAATTTTTATTAATATATTTGGGTGGTCTGAATATCTGTATGAAAAACAGAGCATTTCACATTTTAAAAAAATTGAGAATTTTTCAAACTTTCCATGAAATTTCCTATTTTTTTTATATCTAATTAAAAAATATTGATCAATGTTTACCACTATCATGAAGCACAATGTGTCATGTAAATACATTCTCAAAGTCACTATAAATTGACACGTGTCCTTAAGGTACTTTTAGGCTGTGTTCTTAAGGGGTTAAAGGCCAAATCTCACTCAACTAAAATGCGTTGAACACACACAATAGGAAACCACAAGTGATTTTTAACACACTTTTGTCAGCACTTACAATAACATGTGTGAAGTCCTTTAAAAAGATTGACAATTCAAATAAAAAAAAAAAAAAAAAAAAGAAGAAGCTTATAAAACATCCAATATAAATACACAGAAGACCCAGAAAAATAAAATCTTTTCTGGTCCTAATCGAGCTTCATGTACGGAAGCTAACAAACTGGGCTTTGTACATCCATGTTTCCAAGCAAATACTACTTATGGATTTAATTCCCTTTTGAACAACGTAACAAGTGAAACTTTTTGTATAACACATTTACTCTATTGTGTATCAATATCTGCATATCTACTTTATCACTTATTATTTGAATAAGTTTCCATGCGGTGCACAGTTTAGCCAGATGTGCAAATAAACTTCAAAAGTAACAAATAGTTTCATCAAACTTTGTGTTTCACATCGTACATTATAATTGCAATTTAGTGCACAAATTAACCCCTAACTAATAGTACGGTGGATGTAAGATATTTTAATGTGGTGGCTGCAATGACCTGGCACTCCTGTCCGCGATCAGTGCCAGTGTTATTTAAGGTCCCAAGTGCCTCTGTAAAAGTTGACCGAGGTGCCAATTTCTCAGAGTTACATAGGTGACGCCATTTTGGCCTGCTCCCGGGCCAACAAGCTTTAGTTGGCATGGCCCGGGAGCAGGCCCTGTGCCCTCAGGTGTCCTGAACCTGCCTCTGTCCTTTTCTGTTTCCTCAGCTACAGAAGTACTCTATGCTGTGGGCTCAAATCCACTATACTGTGAGGATGAGCTACTACTGGACAGTCAGCAGCTAGTGCCCAGCCAAGATCTGGAGGAGACATCCGCCGTTTCCTCCAGTAGTAGTGATGAAGAGAGTAGAGTGGGAGCTGGTGTTTCGAGCGGTCAGGCTCCTGGTTTAGAGATTGTTGAGGAAGACATCAGTGACCGACAGACATGATTGGATGATGATGTAGCTGATCACAATTGGCATGACTACTGGTACTCTACATTGTTAGACCCTGGGAAAAAATGGGGGTCTTTTTTACACCCGCTAAGAGGGAGGACAAACTGAACTACTATTGGGACATGCTATGTAGCAAGTTGGCTGCTGCCTATCTGCTCCATCATCCATCCTCACAAATGTCCGACCCAGGGGAGCTCTGAGCGCTCATCTGGCACTGGCATGGCAGCTGTGGGAGGAGTGATAGAAGCAGTATGGGCATCATCTGCAGCAGCAGCCTGAGGCTACAGTTGCTGTTGAGCAGCTTTCTTTACTCACATAGCGAAGAAGCTGCTCATCAGAAGCTAGAAACAGCACACAACTTGAACCAGCAGGTGATGGCATATTTAGTGTTCACCCTGCCACCTGTCGTGGAAGATCTGCTAGACTTCTGAGCAGACAAAACTGGATTTGTGGCTGCAACTGGATGAGCCTTGGGTTAAGATCCCACATAGCGAACTGCAGAGAAAAAGCGCAGTGGAAATGCATCATTTTTATACCAGTGCTTTTTACAGAAAGTCTGCAGAGTTTTCCTCAGATGATAGAAACCATATTCCTATAATGTGCTGAATTCCAACTACCAATGTTTTTATGTCTGACATGTAGAAAAATGCAGAAAGATAAGGCTAAGGCTCCAAGGGACGTCCTGCAGCCAAAAAGCACTGTGGGAAAAACTGGCAGCAACGCATCATGGTTCTTCCCACAGCGCTTTAAACAGAAAGTTTGCAGAGTTTTTCTCCTAGGACTTTCTGTTACAATTATATCTATGGGGAAACCACCGGTGTTTCCGTAGGAATAATTGACATGCTGCGATTTCCAACACCACGTCGGTTTTTGAAATTGCAGCGTGTCTGCACACGTGGTTTTTACAGCAAAGTGGGTATGGGATTCACTAGAATCCCATCCACTTTGCACTTTCTGTAAAACACCATGATTTTTCCTGCAGCATTTCCGCCGCTGGCAAATCGCGGCATTTCCGTTCCGTGGGGCCCCGGCCTAAAAGTGTTACCTTTGTTTACCTGAGGATTGCACTAAGCTATGCCGAATGCTCCTATTCATTCTGACACCTGTTATAACATGCACTGCAGCCAGCATGTGGACACCACTACGGTATTCGTTTTTTCTACAACACTTATTTAGATTAGCTTTATTTTCAGACATTTGAGAATAGACTGTTTGCATCTCTCTTCTTTTTTGCTTTCTTTCATTGTGTTTCTGCAACATAATTCTTCTGTCAAGTTGTCAATCAAATAATTTTCTATGTATTGTACTTACTCAGAACTACAGGATCTCATACCTGTTTTCCACAGTGTCAAGCCAATCATTCCATCTTCATTTCACAACAATATATCGCTTGCAAAAAAAGCAGCAAGTCGCAGGGGGCTTTAAGTGCATTAGGACACATGCAGGCATATTTTATTATTTAAAGAATTTTAAAATACTTCTACCGGTATGTCAAAATAATAATGGCAAAACCGCTCTGCAAGCATTCATGGCACATTATCACTGCTCAGAGAATTTCCACACAAGACATACAATACCAAGTTATTTATCCCCTAAGGCCTAATTACATGTAAACATGGCTGCAATTCAGCCTCGTCATGAGCTCTTAAAACAGCATTATTATAAATTAAAATCTATTTTGCAGTAATTTATTGAGGGTTCTTCCTGACAGTGAATATAAAATAAAAATAGATACAAATGATTCCATTATGAGCAGCGCTATATACTGTTTCTTGCATGGTAATAAATACTGTAAATTAAAATAGATCCCAGGATTACGCTACACTGTATGTTTTCTATAGTGGTATTATACACTATATCAATCCTTATAACAGGATTATGTAGCAAAACTGTATCCGATCAAAATAGATCCTGTTTTCAACACGATCCAATCAGATTTCAGCTTTTAGCAACTAAAAGGTTGGACTTGCACAGTTCCAAATTGATCTATAAGTTTTGCAATAATTCTTTTTAGAACAATTGATGATTGTATCTAATAACGTAATATAATGTAACTAATATAGATAGATAGATAGATAGATAGATATATGATAGATAGATAGATAGATAGATAGATAGATGAATAAATAGATAGATAGATAGATAGATAGATAGATAGATAGATAGATCAATGGAATTGCTAATAATATAATTTTTGTTTCCATATTACTATGATTGTCTTTTTATTGTCTTACTTCATCTTTATTTCACTTTATCTAGGAAACTGTTTTGCATTTCAAGACATTTCCACTCACCTTGAGTCCTCAGATCAAAAAGAACAATAAAGTTTAATCTTTTTTCTTGACAATGATGTATGGGTTTGTTGAAATTGGGTTTTTTACATTTTGTTATTTACTTTTTGTACTGTATTTCTTAAGGGTTTCCTAACTATACTGTATCAATTTTGTCAAATTTTGAAAAAAGTGACAGTAATTACATGTGGTCACATGATGGAGAATTATCCTGCAATAAAGAAAAGCAATGTTCATGTTGTTAAGTCAAATCATTCTATTTATACAAACTATTGTTTTCACTTAAATATGCGATTTTTCTTAGACTATCCCATCAGCATGAGGGCACAAGGGATCTAAGCAGAAAAGATTGTTTCCAACCCATTTTTCAAACCATCAGGCTTCATCTAAAAACCCATCGAAAGCAAATTGTACAAATCACATTAACATATCTTTTCTTTTTCCCTTGTGTCAGTGTTAAATAGTGAATATTTTATTTGTAAATCGCCAAGTGTCTATTTAATACTTCTTATTATACTAGTACGTGTCATTAAATGAAAGGTTTTTATTATTTTCTCTATAGATTGCTTACTTACTGATCCAAAATGATATGTAGTAAATGGTGTAATAAATAGTAGGTAGACTACAGTACATATTAAATGTTCATATATTATGCCTTTAGTTAAACAACAAACCAGCTAAATAGGTCATACTGAGCATGATAGCTCACTATGTGAGTCAAATAGACAACAGACCAGGTGGCCCCAAATAATAAATAATCAAAAAAAAGCAAGTTCTAAAATATAAATTTTAATAAATGATTTCTAAAAACATGTGTCTGAGCACAAGACACTAAATGAAAAGGCAACAATAATCCCATACCATGAATGGATGAAACCAAAAAGGAAACCTAAGTTAAAGGGTATCCGAAAAAAATCACAATAAGTAGTCTCCCACCCTGTTTGGTGACTCAAAGGACTAAACTATTGCCAGAGTCAAAGGAAGCCAAAGTATATGAACTCCTTAGAAAAGCAACTGTAAGCATATAATAATAACTTAGTCCCTTGACTGGCCAAACAGGACGGGGAAGCAAGTATTGCAATTTCTTTTTGGATACTCTTTAAGTCTAAGTGTGCGGTTAAAAAAAACTGGTTTCGCCATGGAGACCAGAAAACGCTCACGGGCGCTCAAGGGCGGACACTTTGCAAACCCATTCAAATGAATGGCAGAAACACTGTACGGCATTTGGCCAATCAACACTGGCCAATGTTTTCCTATGGGGAAAAGTCATCTCCCACTCAACTTTGCTATTCCGGAGATGAAGCAGTGCTGTGCGGTCAACACTGCTACATATGAGATGTACAGAGCTCTGTCAAGTCTGCTACATCTGAGATTGGACCACAATGGAGACTGCTGTGTACCGATCTTAGACTTCGCCTCCTCCGGCAGAACCAGCGTTGATTGGCCGAATGCTGTACACTGTACGGCATTCGGCCAATCAACGCTGACCAATGCTTTCCTATGGGGAAAAGTCAGCTCCCGCATTATTAGTGGCGTAATACAGGGACTTTGGTGTTTTTGATGCCCCCAGGTATGCTTCCCCTGCTGTCCCAGTTGCATTCCCGAGGTGTTGTCATCATTTGGTGACCCTCCTGAGTCGATTATTGGTTTCCTCCTAAATGAGTATTTTTTTCCCCATAGACTATAATGGGGTTCGATATTCGTTCAAACAGTCGAGTTTTGAGGGGCTACTCGAATCGAATATCGAACTTCAAACATTTCACTATTCGCTCATCTCTAGTAACCAATAATGGCTTCCACAAATACTAATAAAAACATTGCAGTCCCAGTGACTGGTGACGAGGTGATGCCCTAGTTGATTGCCCACTCTCACCTATCTGGTCTGCCTTTGAATGTACAGGCTGTGATTTGAAGTAAATGGGTGGACTATACACCTTATAAGGAACACTGACCACAAGCCACCTTCTGAAAATATCGCTGCATACCAGGTGGCCAAATATATTTACACTATTCTGACCATTATGCAACAGGCACATTTTCGACGACAATTGTTTATCAATTTATAGTAATTAGTCTCTGGCAAATGGTTATTTTTCTATACTTCAAATATGAAGAATCTGATACGTGAATCAAGAGATCAAAATTAGATTGGGAGAAGTCAATTGTAAGGCAGAAGGAATCCTGGAGCTTTCCATTTAAATTCCTCATATACTGTATGTATGGTTCTTGCAGCTTATTCTAAGGTTTTGACCTCCAGAATAGTCTTTGATTGGCCAGGAAAAGACTATCAGAAGTGATATATGGCATGTAAAATAAGAGTCAGGCTAAGAACCAAGGTATCTATCAAAGCCAAAAGAAGTAACCTGGAGTCATAGCCATGAGATAAAATATTCTAATAACTGATAAATGTACAACAAGCGTCAAATAAATTATCAAATGCCATAGCAATACAATTTAAACACAAAGAAGGAACAGGTTCATCATCGGAGTACTGGCAAGTACTTTTGCTGGTTGTAGTTTAAAGTCAAGGTGCTAGATGACATCTTCAATAAAAATACATCATTCTCATTTCAGCAACTGCAAATAATAATAATTATTATTATTATTATTATTATTATTATTATTATTATTATTATTTATATAGCACCATTAATTCCATGGTGCTTTACATTTGGGGGTTACATACAGTACACAGAATATACAGGTAGATATAATACTAACAGTGACCGACTGGCACAGCGGGGTAGAGGGCCCTGCCCGCGAGGGCTTACAATCTATGACGGAAGGGGGATAGAGACAGAAGGTGAGCTGGAGACTGTACAGATGGCAGTGTGGTGATAGTGTTATTGGAGGTTGTAGGCCTTCCTGAATAGGTGAGTCTTGAGGGCCTTCTTGAAGCCTCTGATTGTGAGGGTCAGTCTTATGTGTCTTGGTAAGGAGTTCCAGAGTATGGGGGATGCCGGTTGTGTGAGGAGTGGATGAGAGCAGAGCAGAGTAGGAGGTCATTGGAGGATCTGAGGTTACGTGTGGGCAGGTAGTAGGAGATTAGGTCAGAGTTATATGGAGGGGACAGGTTGAGGGTGGCTTTGTATGTTAGCGTTAGTAGCTTGAACTCAATTCGGTGGGCTATGGGTAGCCAGTGGAGGGACTGGCAGAGGGGAGCAGCTGATGAGGATCGGGGGGAGAGGTGAATTAAGCGAGCAGCGCAGTTTAGGTGGACTGGAGGGGGGCGAGGGTGTTAGTTGGGAGTCCATGGATAAGGGTGTTGCAGTAATCTAGGCGGGAGATTATGAGGGCCTGGACGAGCATCTTAGTCGTTTCAGGAGTGAGGAAGGAGCGGATTCAGTGGATGTTCTTGAGTTGGAGGCGGCAGGAAGTGTTGAGGGCTTGAATGTGTGACTTAAAGGATAGGTCGGGGTCTAGTGGTACTCCAAGGCAATGGGCCTGTGGGACAGGGGTAAGTGTGGTTCCATTGACCTTGATAGATGGGTCACGTGGAGGGGCCATATGGGGTGGGGCAAAGATATTGAACTCCGTTTTCTCAATAGTGAGTTTGAGAAAGCGGGAGAAGAGGATTTAATAAATTTAATACAGCCATTAAACAATCTGGAACTCTGGCCAGCATAGAGGTAATGTCTGTTCCAGAGATGTATATTTGGGTGTCATCAGCATAGCAATGGTACTGGAAACCATGAGATTCTATGAGTTGGCCCAGGCCAAGGGTGTAGAAGGAGAACAGGAGGGGTCCTAGGACGGAGCCTTGGGGGACACCTACAGAGAGAGCGTGGTGAGGAGGTGGTAAAAAAATGTAATTGAAGTCAATGGGAGTCTTATTTTACACATCTAAAATTACACGCCAAAATACACGCAAGTTTACTGGCAGCTGTACATAAACATAGAACTTGTGCAAAAATATCATGTGACATATGGATACAATACCTAACACACACAAACAATAATACAGACATATTATAATATAATTTTATGTGTGTGTGTGTGTGTGTGTGTGTATTCTCTCCTTTTTGCCAGAGTAAAGGTATATTCCTACAATAGTTAGATTTTTATTTTTTTTTAACAGTTGCCACACAGCACTCGCTGACTCTCTACAGGAGGGTGTCTCCACCACTATACTTACTATATTCATGAGCAGAGTGGGTTTTGAAAAGACTGCCTTGGAAACCGAAACGTTGCCCATATACTCTACACAAATATGTGTTGCGGATAAATTTATAGCATGTTGGTGGATGATCTCATAATCTGTTTTTGCAACAATAAAAAACCTTTTTTTTTGTACTGTACTGAAAAAGTGAGTGCCGTGGTATTACAATCTGTATATGTGGCGGTGTGGGCCTGGGATGCTTTGGTCCAACTGATTCATTATAAATTTGCCCCATTATCTTATGGAAAAGCTGTGGATTTCCACTGCAGATTTAACCATTTTAATGTATTTGGTAAAATCCATGGCACATCCAAAGCACAATCTATGACAATACCTGCAGGTAACACATACAGATTTTGCTGCAGAATCATCATGTATTCATTGTGATATGCAAATTTACTTTAGTATGTCTAAAAGACTCTGCAAACGTATGAGGATCAAATTGTAAAGTATAAAATAATCCTTCACATAATTGTGAGAATTGTTAAGCTGAAAAGGCTTATCTAGTTGAGGTGCATGTACCAGATATTAGGCTGGCGATACAGCCATTGATTCATGCAATATCCACCATATCATACAATCACACCTCACAACACATGAATGCGCCATTGAGGTGCACTTAATTCTTACTTTGTTTCACCTAACTTTGAAAACTATTAGCTATTTCTAAGTAAATTTCAATAATCCTTGTCCTTTGCATGAGTTGATTTGGAAGACAGTCTCATGATAATGGAATCTGTAAATCTAAAAAAGGACAGGTGAAAAATCAAATTGCAGGATAATTCTGATAAGCTGACATGTTTTCTACTGCCCAGTATTTGTCCTGCCCTGAGGGACTGGTGCAAGAAACAGATTTGCATTGCGTCAGGGTTTCCGTTATAAACAGTAACCATTATCTAAATGTGAATGTAGCATAATGGTATGTTCACACAGAAAAATTTGGGGCAGATTCTGCCTCAAAATGAGCACCAAATTTCATCCTGAATCTGCCTAATATTGTATTCAATGAGTCCGAACCGATAAACCGAAAAAATGTGCATCCTTCATGACCTTGTTATGTATTTTACAGATTGCTGATCAACTCCAGAACCTTTGGCGACAGATATTCTGCTGTCTCATTCAACTGAGGCTAATCAACAAGCGAGAGTCCGACTCAAATTCTTCTACACGTTCCACTGTGTGAACAGTCCCTAACTTAGTGTATACTTTTTACCCAAAAGACAAAAACAGTCCTGAATTTATTATATAAACTGTATAATCCATTTAGATGTCGTGTTGTAATTCTCCAGTTGTGCTCCAGATGCCGCAATGCTTATATTTCCATATATATATATATATATATATATATATATATATATATATATATATATGAAGATGAATACATATACAAGATGTAATATTCACATGAAGCAATATGTTTTGGACTGCAGATGTATATACAAAATTGCCTGTATATGGGGAAATCAGCTAGCAACATAACTGGCTTACCTGTTGCCAACCATTCATGCAAGCAGTTTTCATAAACCTTCAATAGTCATTTCTATGTATTCATTTACTTCACTTAAATAAGTAACACATAAATGCATTGATTACAATAAAACAATGTAACATCTATAGGGAAACACCTATAGAGCTAAACATTTCATTGAAAATTATTAATAACACAACAGTCAAATAAAAATAATATAAGCATATTTTTAGATTCTGCTTTTTTTCACTGTGTCTTCTTCAGGATTCTCCTGCTTAGAGGCCTTTTCAGGACTGCGGCTATTCCTTTATGGTAAGCCTAGCTCAACTGGGGGCTGCTCGCAAGAAGCGCTGTGATGAGAAAAATAATTGACAAAGGATTAAAAAAAAAAAGAAGGAAAACAGACTGTGGCTGCGAGTAGAGATGGTTCCATAATCCTTATGAATCACTCATTATTGCTAGTTAATGAATTATTACTGTGATATTGTACAAGGCAGCCTCCTAATCACCACTGTCCGGTGAGAATATCAAGGCAGTGTATGTTGTAGTAAGTATTCGGATCTCATCCCACTGGCTTCTTATTAGCATACATCCAGCAGAAAATCAAGAAAACAGAACAGTATCTACAGCATAATTTAGTGTGTTTTTTTTCTGCAGGCTTATTATTTTTTTAGACATTAGCAAGCAGAAAGCATGCAAATTAAGCAACATCCAGTTTATATCATATCAATTATACCAATGAAATTATGTCTGTTAATTTGTTTTAATTCCAACAAGATGTTTTAGAGTTTAATGTTCCCGTCTTCATCTTTGTCTTTATGTGTCTGAAATCAAATCATTGGCGGTGCTCGCAACATTTCGTAAATCTTTAGCCGAGCACCGCTAATTGGAATAAAGCAGAATTTAGTTAGCTAATAGCATCTGAATCTTAGAATTATGGATTCAATCATTTACGCTTCAGCAATTAAAATGCACTTACTGCCACATTTTAAAATCGCAGGAAGGCAAAAGTATAAAATGTAACATGTTTTCCAATAATACTTGACATCGTAATACATTTTTATTGATATGGATTTTTATATGAATTGCAGAGATATATAGGCATTGTGTGATTGTATGGAGGTGTTGCCATGCCCATATAGCTGACAATAGAGCACAAAGTTTTGCCTCCATCCAAACCAAAGGTCTCAGGTGAATTTTAAGCCTTAATTATTCAGCACAGAGATTTTTCTCCTTTCCCTTTTAAAATGATAGTCATGCTGTTAGGCATAACAATTGTTCATGAGTGAGAGCTGCTTATTGTCCCTCTTGATTTTGCCTCTAAGGCAAGCTTCTTACTCAGCTGAGGTCAAGGGTCACCTGCTAAATCATGCATACCCAGAATCCCATGTGAATTATGCAGTTGACAAACTGCCGCTAATGATTAGTAAAACCTGCATTAAAACCCTGGCACCAAATTGATATTACTTGAGTGATGGATTACACCTCTAATGAGCGGATTATTGCCACAAGTGACCTTGCTGACTGAAAAGAGTGTTTCAATAAAACTAACATCTTTCAGTATCTCATGTCACTGTAGAACTTCAATATACCAGCTATTTGTAGCCATGTAAAATTGACGTGTTTCTGGGGCAAAACCATTGCTTTAGAGATGGCAAGATAAAACAGCAAACATGATGCTGAATGCAGGTTCTGGGTAACAACACCTCATTAAATGAATATGGAATATAGCCAAAGTTCTTTCTACCCAGATAGGGAACTCAAATTTTAGTAGAGTTGAAGGTTAGTAAATATAAAGTTATTTTGGCTTCAGTAAGTAGAAGTAACTACAGAAATATTGCCGCACCCAATGACTTATATTAATAAGAGCAGCTTCCAATGTCCAAGACTCATGGAAATCACTCATTAATAAAGTGCAAGGAAATAATTATTACATGTTTACAACCTATGCAGTATATTCCACACCTGAAGACACTGATTGCTGGTATAATAGCTGGCCCAAGTCTTGTGGCCAGCATTCTGCCTCTGCTTTAGCCTTTGCACACATTGAGTCACTTGGCATCAAGGTGCTCACCATATATGTCAATGCACTCAGAGCCACACTCATGACCAGCCTCAGCAAGGTACCAGGTTGTAAGGTTGGTGCCTTCAAGCCCATTCCCCTTGTTAGAATTCAATTTTGACCTTAAAATGAGTAATATAATTGTGACTCTGGTGCTACTAACCTGTTTCCCCGAAAATAAGACAGTGTCTGATGTTAAATTCTCTTCCGAAATATATGACCTGTCTTATTTTCAGGGATATCTTATGCAGTGGCTGGAGCGGGGGACAATCAGCAGTCATGCCCGCACTTCCTTAGTGGAGTGCCGGCATGACTGTCGGTTGTAGGTGGTCCAGGAGGTGAAGGGGGTGTGTCTTATTTTCGAGGGAACATGGTAGGCGCAATAAGACATGCCTAGATCCTCACACTTATGTTCAGCACCTTCTTTGTGACTGTGGCAACACTGTGATGTCATCAAACTGTACTGTTCTACAAGATACAAAGGACTGGACGTTGTAGCTGGGGCATCAGGAGGTGAATATGAGTACTAAGTTTTTGGAGTATGAGTTTATTCAGAGGGCACAGTGGAGGTATTTTCTTAATTAGTGGACATTTCCCTAAACCAAGGACTCAGTCAGGGCTCAGTGTGCACAGTGAAGAAAATGTATAAATGAATATACACACAGCTGATATTTATTTAAATCCAAGGCACACTAGAGGTATTTTTTCATCAAGAGTACAATATGTTGTGGTTATACGCAAAATTAGAAATTTTTATATATATGTCCCTCTCTAATGGCATTATTGATTCTATAAGGTATTAATTAGACTTGTATAAGTATAAGCAACGAGTATATTTTTAGGTCTTTAGCCCAGGATTTGGTCCATGAATCAGGTTACCCCTTATATTCAATAGATCCCCCAAAAAAGGGAGATTGGCATGTATAGGACACGCCGGTTTATATCCTATGTTTCAATTTTTATTATTGTTTTGACATGACATGATTGAATAAGCATGCACATGTTTGTACTATGCAGGTGCATCCGGTTTTCTTATACAGAATGTCTGCACATTTTTTAATATTATACAGATTCTTCTAATTCATTAGTTGGCATTTTATTACCTGTGTGTGTACAGTATATATACTACTAATATTATAAATGTGAAAGTAAAAACGGCTGAACGGATTTGAAGGAAATTTGGCACATAGATAGATCGTAACCTTGTTTAAAACATAGGCTACTTTTTATCCTGGTAACTGACATGGCTTCACAACTGTTATGAATTTATGTTCATATGAGAAAGCCAGGGCTGTTATCTCTCTGTGCAAACACGCTAACCCTCTGTGGTTTGTGTTCCTGCATTTGCATATTATCTGATCTTGTCCAGGCACTTCTGACAAACTGACATGGGCAAACACATTTAATCCAAATTGTCATTTTGCCAATTTTCAACATGCCTGGAAAAAGAAAATGTATTTGTTGCAAACAAGTAGAGATATGAAGGAGCCAGAAGTTATAGAGCTCTCCTCAAGTGGAGCTGAGGGGGATCATCAACACCAGCAACACGCTCATTATATGGCGTCCCAGCGAGCTGCTGAGATGCCAGAACAATCACGGGCACAGCTTGAGGAATGAATTTAGCGGCAGGCCAGCTTGACATCTGCTGAAACACTGGAGCAGGCGGATCATCAATGCCAACAACACGCTCATTATATGACGTTTCAGCGAGGTGCTGAGATGCCAGAACAATCACAGGCACAGTGCAAGAAACAAGTTCAGCGGCAGGCCAGCTTGAGAGCTGCCAAAACTCTGGAGCATGCGGATCATCAACACCAACAACACGCTCATTATATGATGTTCCAGCAGCTGCTGAGATACTGGAACAATCACAGGCACAGCACGAGGAACGAGTTCAGCAGCAGGACAGCTTAACAGCTGTTGAAATGCCGGAGCAGGCGGATTATCAACACCAACAACACGCTCACTATATGGCATCCCAGCGAGCTGCTGAGATGCCAGAACAATCACAGGCACAATGTGAGGAACAAGGTAAACAGCAGGGCAAGCTTGAGATATGCCAAAATGCTGGAGCAGGCAAACCATTGACGGCAGCAATTTGCTGAATATAGGCAGATCATCGACGCCAACAACCTGCAGACAAAGTCGCAGGCAGAAGCATATATATATATATATATATATATATATATATATATCTTTATGGCAGATGTGGGGACAACAAAAGAGAATTCGAGACAAGGCACTATCTAGAACTGGGCAAAACTGTCCATCAATCTGGAAAACCAACGTTTTGAACATGTTGGTTATTTTAGGTAAATTGTTACATTATTTGCTAACGTTTGTCTGTACTTCTGATTCGGATATGTTCAGTTCGAATTAAACCGCACGCACCTCATGTGGTTCACCCAACACATACGCATACGGAAAAGGGGTGTGTTTTAAGGGGCATAGCATAAATAATTCCCATTAATGGTAATTGAGGTAAAATGTCTGATTAGTTGCAATTTTGGTTTAGTTCTAGGGTTGAGCCGATCTTGATATTTCAAGATCGATTTTAAAATCTGATTTCCGATCATTTTCCAGCCGATCTCGATCCCGATCTTGATCGTGAAATTTGCTCGATCGCCGATCGGAATCCGATCTTTTCCGATCCCGATCCTCAACCCTAGTCAATGCTTTTCTATGGGAAAAGTCACTTTTGGGGTTGAGCCGATCTTGAGATAACCTCCAATCTTGATCCCGCTGGAAAATATCGGGTCAGAATTCCGATCGCGATCGTGAAATTTACTCGATCGCCGATCGGAATCCGATCTTTTCCGATCCTGATCGCTCAACCCTATTTAGTTCATAACTGACCAGCACTATCCAACCCAAGGTCTGTCCTGGCCAAAATAATAAATGGGCATCTCTCAAATTTAAGCAAATGTCTGATTGCTCTGTGATTGGGTAAAGGAGTGGGATACCTAGGGTACTTACATTGCTGAGTAATAGCTATATTAGTTTGTAATAAATTGTATTAAGATAATTAATGTAATTAACTTCACCTGACAATATTTGTAAAGTTACAACTGATCACTGTATACAATAAAAGATCAGTGTTTGACATCAATGTAAATAGTATTTTATACTGCCTATGTCACTAGTATCATAAAGTAGATTAACAGTGAGAGTCTTCAGCCATTGATACTAGACCTTTTAATAGTTAACTTAAAACATGATGATAAAGAGAAAGCTTTCCAGACTACTTAGATATTCTATTCAGTTTTTGAACTATTACATATTTATACACAATAGTACATAGGAATAGATGTGGTAAATAAGAAAAATGATGTAAAGCAAAATGAGGAAATAAGTAAACAGATAAAATTAAAGGGATTGTTCAGGATTAGAAGTGATGGCTGCTCTCTTTCAGGAAGTGACATCAGAAAGAGTTCTATGTCCTCTTTTCACAATGTGACATCCATTGGTCATGCATGGTCAGTCCTTTTCAAATGAATGGGTATGAGGTGCAGCATGGCCATTTGACTAATGGACATCACTTCAAATCCTGAGAGGAGTTCTTTCTGAAAGAAAGCAGCCATCTTTTGTAATCCTGAATAACCCCTTTAAATTGTGTGAAAGGTTTAATGTCTTATGTTTGAGGGTTTGTAGTAATTCAAAACCTGAAACTCGTAAGCAAGTCCTGTGGGTGTCTTATCTGGATTTCATGTGATTTATGAAAACTGAAGTTGCTTTTATCATGTCTGGAGGCCTTTATTTGGTCCGTTTGGGATTGGATACAAGGTTTTGAAGCCACCATTAGGACTGACAGGTTTCATTCCTTAAGTAAGTATTCAGGATTTCACAACATTAGTTATGTAGAGAATAGGATACCGTATACCTTTTAATATGTATTTACAATTTGGATTACACATTATATCAGTGCAGTAGTTTGTCTCTAAAAAGAAAAATCGTAATGTCCATTTTTCGTCCTTTTAAAAGCATCATTAGGAGAAATAAAACCGACTAAACATGTCCTCGGTCATGTGACTCCCACATATTCTATGATACCTCTGGCATTCAGTTAACTGTTCAGGTATACGAGAGGTGAATAGTAATTTACTGAGGAGCAGAAGGTATACAGTATTTTTATAGCATCATCACATGATCATGCCCAACAGAGGATGTACAGTATGTATATATATATATATATATATATATATATATATATATATATATATATATGCAGTGTTACTACCTTATTATCTCATCGTGTCTGTTAGTGTATATACAGTATTGCTACATTATCACCTCATCATGTCTGTTAGTGTACAGTGATGGCCAAAAGTTTTGAGAATGACACAAATATTATATTTTCACATGATCTGCTGCCCTCTGGTTTTTATGTGTGTTTGTCAGATGTATTTATCACATACAGAAATATAATTGCAATCATATTATGAGTAATAAAAGCCTATATTGACAATTAGAATGAGTTAATGCAGCAAGTCAATATTTGCAGTGTTGACCCTTCTTCTTCAGGACCTCTGCAATTCTCCCTGGCATGCTCTCAATCAACTTCTGGACCAAATCCTGACTGATAGCAGTCCATTCTTGCACAATCAATGCTTGCATTTTGTCAGAAATTGTAGGTTTTTGTTTGTCCACCCGTCTCTTGATGATTGACCACAAGTTCTCAATGGGATTAAGATCTGGGGAGTTTCCAGGCCATGGACCCGAAATCTCTATGTTTTGTTCCCTGAGCCATTTAGTTATCACCTTTGCTTTATGGCAAGGTGCTCCATCATGCTGGAAAAGGCATTGTTGATTGCCAAATTGCTCTTGGACAGTTGGGAGAAGTTGATCTTGAAGGACATTCTGGTACCATTCTTTATTCATGGCTGTGTTTTTAGGCAAGACTGTGAGAGAGCCGATTCCCTTGGCTGAGAAGCAACCCCACACATGAATGGTTTCAGGATGCTTTACAGTTGGCATGAGACAAGACTGGTGGTAGCGCTCACCTTGTCTTCTCTGAATAAGCTGTTTTCCAGATGTCCCAAACAATCAAAAAGGGGATTCATCAGAGAAAATGACTTTACCCCAGTCCTCAGCAGTCCACTCCCTGTACCTTTTGCAGAATATCAGTCTGTCCCTGATGTTTTTTCAGGAGAGAAGTGGCTTCTTTGCTGCCCTCCTTGAGACCAGGCCTTGCTCCAAGAGTCCCCGCCTCACAGTGTGTGCAGATGCACTCACACCTGCCTGCTGCCATTCCTGAGCAAGCTCTGCACTGCTGGTAGCTCGATCCCACAGCTGAAACAGAGACTGTCCTGGCGCTTGCTGGTCTTTCTTGGGCACCCTGGAGCCTTTTTGCCAACAATGGAACCTCTCTCCTTGAAGTTCTTGATGATGCGATAGATTTTGACTGAGGTGCAATCTTTCTAGCTGCGATACTCTTCCCTGTTAGGCCATTTTTGTGCAGTGCAATGATGACTGCACGTGTTTCTTTAGAGATAACCATGGTTAACAGAAGAGAAACAATGATGCCAAGCACCAGCCTCCATTTAAAGTGTCCAGTGGTGTCATTCTAACTTAATCATGACAGATTGATCTCCAGCCCTGTCCTCATCAACACCCACACCTGTGTTAATGGAGCAATCACTGAAACGATATTAGCTGGTCCTTTTAAGGCAGGGCTGCAATGATGTTGAAATGTGTTTTGGGGGATAAAGTTCATTTTCTAGGCAAATATTGACTTTGCAAGTAATTGCTGTTAAGCTGATCACTCTTTACAACATTCTGGAGTATATGCAAATTGCCATTAGAAAAACTGAAGCAGTAGACTTTGTAAAAATTAATATTTGTATCATTCTCAAAACTGTTGGCCATGACTGTATATACAGTATTACTACATTATCATCTCATCATGTCTGTTAGTATATATAAAGTATTACTACATTATCATCTCATCATTGTGTCTGTTAGTTTATATGAAGTATTACTACCATATTATCTCATCGTGTCCGTTAGTGTATATACAGTATTACTACATTATCACCTCATCATGTCTGTTAGTGTATTTACAGTATTACTACATTATCATCTCATCATGTCTGTTAGTATATATGCAGTATTACTACCATATTAGCTCATCGTGTCTGTTAGTGTATATACAGTATTACTACACTATCATCTCATCATGTCTGTTAGTGTATATACAGTATTACTACATTATCATCTCACCGTGTGTCAGTGAATACAGTATTACTACAACATTGTCCCATCATAATGTCTGTCAGTGTATGTACCAAAATACTACAACACCATTACATCATAATGTCTGTTAATGTTGGTGGAGAAGCAACTCCTAGATTCTCCTTCCTGTGTTCCTCTGTTCGTTTTGTTCATTTTTTTTTTACTTTTTTTTACTTTACTAACAATATGACATCATTACTAGAGACATAAGGCAGCTGTTACCCTAAAGATGTTTCCATCATTACTCCAATGCTTAGTCACATTCTAAGAAATTGTGTTAAAGCATTTTTGTAGTCCTTTCCATAATACCACAGGAATAACACTAATAGCATTAAAATGTCATCTTAAAAGCTCAGAGTGACAGTGGTCTAAAGTAAAGTGCCCCATTAACATCAATCAGTGCTCATAAACTGCCACACAGCTCACCAACAACCCCATATAGTGCCTATGTATTTTATGACATTTACCTTTTTATGTTTCTCTATCTAGCATCTTTGCTCCCCTTCACTTCAATGGTAGCACCAATGAGCCAAACTACAGCACTCGGCTAACTCCAGCCATCTCATTGAAGTTAATAACAGTATGGAAGTATCCCATCCACCAGGAATATGTCTACATTCAGCCTGTCTATAGTCATGCAGAAATTAAAATGGGGGTAAACAACTCCAGTTTTCAGAACTGGTGGAAGGTCTCAGCAGTCAGACCCCATTGGTCAGCTACTTATCCTTTATAATACGGAGAGACAATAAATATTCTTTGTGGTATAACCCTTTTAATAACTTTACATAATATGTACACTATCCATTCCTAATCCTCTGCAACTTTCTACTTCTTGTTTGTCTTATGTGCCATCTTGGATTGTACAATCCTTTATAAGAGATTTCCCAGTGCTAAGCTATTCCCAGGGTATCCCTCTGGTAACACTAACAGGAATCAGCTGTCCTATAATCATCTAAGTCTTCAACTTGCATTACCACCATAGAGGAAATTACATTAGAAACAAACCTATTACCCAACTGCACTGCCAAAATGTAGTGTGAATTTAGTGCAAGTCATAAAATTAAAAAAACAATGAATTACTATTTAAATATGTAACAGCCATGTATGATATATAAATGGAAGGCTGGTCACATTGTTCATTCTGTGGCTGGTTTAGTGGGGTTTTGAAAGGCTTGACTTTCACATGTCAAGTAAAAAGTAAATCAAGTGTATCCATTAAGCAAAGTAGTTTTCATTGCCAACTTAGAAGTCATTTATTATTTATAGATTTAATTCTGCTAATATGAAGAACGCATTAAGGAAGTGTTTATTTATTATTGATGTAAAATAACACAACTGATAAGATAAGCACACTTCCCTCTTTGGCTTTATCTGCCTGGGTCATAACTCAGCCAAATGTTATCTTTAATATGAACATTCAAAGTCAATATAAATTATACAATGTGCTCCTTCAAATACTGCACAAATAAAAGGTACACCTTAAGATAAGCAATATGCTGTCTCGTGTGATAACCCAAGTATCATGTGCTAACAAAACATTTTAAGATAATGTAGTATATGTTTGATGTGCTATTTTGGGCTTGGGTCATGTCTTGTCCGCAAACTGTCTAGATCAGTGGTTCTCAACCTTTCTAATGCCGTGACCCCGCAATACAGTTCCTCATGTTGTGGTGACCCCAAACCAAAAAATAATTTTGGTGGCTACTTCATAACTTAAAGGAATTGTGCGGGAATTAAATTTACCTTGCTTTATCAGGCAGATTTTTTTATCATGCACCCTGGGATTCTGGCCTGGTTCTGAGTCCTAGCTCATATGATAGGAACCAGCCCCATGCTCCATCCCCTCCTGATGTCACTGATGATGGGGCGTTCACACTAGTGCAGCTGTCCGCCCTTTGTGAGTCTGTCGAAAAGCCAGACAAAACTGCTCGGGAACGGCTTGCCGGCAGTCAGTTTAAAAACCTATTCATTTGAATGGGTTTTTAAAGCAAACCGCAGATGTCCGTATGCAGCCTCTCTGTCATGAAACCATGCATGTCCTGCATGTCCGACTTTGTGTCCCTGCAAAAAAAAAAAAAGGTTTCACCGCAGAGAGGCTGCTTACAGACACTGGCAGTTTGCTTTAAAAACCCATCGAAATGAATGGGTTTTTAAACTGACCAATATGAAATACACTTTAGTTAAAGGGGTTTTCCACAATACATATATTGATGGCCTATCTTTAATAGAGATGAGCAAGTAGTATTTGATCGAGTAGGTATTCGGTCGAATACTACGGTATTCGAAATACTCGTACTCGATCGAGTACTACTCGCTATTCAAATGGAAAAGTTCGATGCAGAACCAGCATTGATTGGCCGAATGCTATACAGTCAGCAATCAACCCTGGTTCTTCTCCTACCTTTAGAAGTCTTCTCCATGCAGCTTCCCCACGGCGTCTTTCGGCTCTGAATTCACTCTGCCAGGCATCGGGCCTGGGCAGAGCTGACTGCACATGCCCACTTGTAGTGCAGGCATGCGCAGTCGGCTCTGCCCAGGCCCGATGCCTGGCAGAGTAAATTCAGAGCCGGAAGACGCCGCGGGGACGCTGCATGGAGAAGACTTCTCGGAGGATCCAGCCCGACCCTCACTCGTGGACTTGGTAAGTGTAATTTGATCAAACATTGCCTACCCCTGAAATGAGCATTTTCCCCCCATAGAGTATAATAGGATTCGATATTCGATTCAAGTAGTCGAATATTGAGGGGCTACTCGAAACGAATATCAAATCTCGAACATTTTACTGTTCGCTCATCTCTAATCTTTAACAACAAAAAAAATTGCTTCACAAACCATGTGACATCTTATTCATATGTCACATAACCCCTTTAACCCCTTCCCGACAAGCGCCGTAATAGTACGGCGCTGCTGGGAAGGGCTTCCCGCACAGCGCCGTACTATTACTGCGGCTCCCTGGTGCGCACACAGCACCTGTGTGCGCACCATGCACAGAGGGTGTCAGCCGTAATACATGGCTGACAATGCCCCGTTACACCCGCGGTCGGAACCGGGTCCGATCGCCGGTGTTAACCCATGAGATGCCGGTGGTCAACATGACCACCGGCACCTCCGGGGTTACAGTGTCATATGGTGCCGATCGGCACCCCCCGCGCCGGTTTCGGGGGGTGCCGGTGTTCGTAGGGGGCAGCCCGGGGTCTGATCAGTGACCCCGGGTCTGCCCCTTCACTTACCTCCTCCTCGCGCCTGGCCGATCCTGCCGTAAATGAAGCTGTCAGCCTGTGCGTCTACACAGGCTGACAGCTTCCTCTACACTGCAATACACGTGTAACACGTGTATTGCAGTGTATATGTATTGAAGCGGTGATCAGCGGATCACTGCTTCAATCCCCCATGGGGACAGAAAAAAAAAGTGAAAAAAAAGTAAAAATAAAAAAGTTTAAAAAAGTTTAAAATAAATTAGAAATAAATAAAGCCCCAAAAATCCCTTTTTCCCCATATAAAATGTTTTACTATGTAAAATAAAGAAAAATAGAAAAAAAATTACATATTTGGTATCGCCGCGTCGGTAATAACCTGAACAATAAAATTAAAACATTATTTAACCCGAACGGCGAACGGCGTAAAAAAAAACGTAGAAAACTGCTCAAAATAATGATTATTCACCACCTTTCCCTTACAAAATGTTCAATAAAAAATAATCAAATGGTCAGATGAAAAACAAAATGATACCAATAAAAAGCAGAGGTCTTCCCGCAAAAAAATAAGCCCTCAACCAGCTCTGTCTATCAAAAAATAAAAATGTTACGCCTTTCAGAAGATGGCGATGCAAAAATAATAGATTTTTTTCCCTAAATTGAATTTTATTCTGCACAAATAGCAACGCATTAAAAAATCATATAAATGAGGTATTGCCGTAACCGTACCGACCCGCAGAATAAAGGTAACATGTTACTTATGCTGTACGTTGCACAGGAAAAAAAAAAATGCTAAAAAGCAATGCTAGAATTGATGTTTCCTTTTACATCCCACCCAGAAAGAGTTAATAAAATGTAGTCAATAATTTACAGGCCCCAAAATGGTGGCATTGAAAAGTACATCTAATACCGCAAACACCAAGCCCTCATATGGCCACATTGCCAGAAGATAAAAATAAAAATCTTGCTTGTACAATGTGAACACAAAACCCCCAAAAGTCGCCAAATCATTAGGACGTAAGTGGCTGCGACTAGAAGGAAATGTGTAAGCTGTGCGAGCGTTTTCAGGGGACCCCCCATATTTAGAGCTTATGAGATATAATACACCAGCGCTGATCCCCCAGAATGCCCCTCTTCCCCATCTGTGTCATAGGAGCTAGTGGGAAAATAGAATGGGATTTGGTTTACCCAATTTACTCCACACAGCTTACATATTTACTTCGGGGGTACTAATACTACTACATCACTTGATAAATTCTTTGAGGGGTGCGGTTTTCAAGATGGGGTCACTTTCTAGAGGTTTCCACTGTTTTGACACCTCAAGGGCTTTGTAAATGCGACATGGTTCCTGAAACTGATCACAGCCAGATCTGCCTTCTAAAAGCTCTTTGGCGCGCCTTCCCTTCTGCGTCTCGCGGTGCGTCCATATATTAGTTTACACCCACAAGTGGGGTACTATGGTAGTCGGGAGAACTTGCCTAACAAATTGTGGGATGCGTTTTCTCCTTTAACCCCTTGTAAATGTGCAAATTCTAGGGCTAAACAAAAATATTAGTAAAATAAAATCAAATTTGAAAATTTCACCTCCATTTTGTATTAATTCCTGTTAAGCACTTATAGGGTTAAAATACTTGGTATATGTTGCTTTGGCTTATTTAAGGGGTGCAGTTTTGAAAATGGGGTGATTTATGGGGGTTTCTAATACAGGGGTCCTTTAAAACCCCTTCATAACTGGATTAGTCCCTTAAAAAATGGGTTCTGGAAATTTCTTGAAAATTTTGAATATTGTTGTTTCACTTGTAAACCTTATAATGTCCGTAAAAAATAAAAGGGTGACTAAAGTTTGATGCCGACATAAAGCAGAGATCTGGGACATGAGATTTATGATATAATTTTGGCGGTCTGACTATCTGTATGCAATGCACATCATTTCAAACTTTATAAAATGCATATTTTTCAAAATTTCCACCAAATTTCCTATTTTTTCATAATTAAACACAAAACATATCAACCAAAATTTACTACTAACATGAAGTACAATGTGTTACGAGAAAACAATCTCAAAATCACTTTGGTAAGTTAAAGCGTTCTAAAGTTATTGTCACATAAAGTGACACATTTCCGTTTTGAAAAATCGAGCTTGGTCAGGAAGTCAAAAAGTGCCATCGGCGGGAAGGGGTTAAAGAGTAACTGCATTTTCATAAAGATTATGGCAAGTTTGTGACATATAAGTTTTTATACTAGAGATGCTGAAACCGACATCAATGATGGGATCACTACCAGTGCTGAGATCACCGTCCATCACCAAAACAAAGGAATTACAGAAGAAGTGCCAATCTCCAACTAGTCTCAGGAGAAACAAGTAGAGTTCATCACAGGCATAGGGGTATAGCAATTGGCAATTGAGTTATTCAGCCACTTTGTTTTGGTGATCTTTTGAGGTCTCAACACTGAGATCACTCAATCCTTGGATCGATTAACCCACACCAATCTAGTACATATAACTTATGATATTATTACTTTCAAGAAAGTCTTCCAAAGTAAATTAACCATGAAAGGCAGAAAGTTCAATAGTCTCACTACTTTTACAGTAAATATTGCCCTTCTTTCTTCTTATAGAAACCTTATTTCCTCTAGGCATGCTTTATTTCCCCATGTTTTTTCACTGGATATAAAATATATTGTTACTCAACATTTGGAAATAGATTTCTCAATAATGTAACTAGTACATTTCATATGTGGTACATTAAAGGATCAATGATTCATTTGCTGCCAATCCCTGGTCTATGTACTGCTTCTTGGAACAGAAAGCTCATGTACACAGCTACAGTATATACACATATACATTTGTAGGAAAATGTGTAAATAACAATAGTAATAATATTAATAATTCATTCATAGCTTAATGGGTATGTTATAGTCTTTAAGAACCTCCAAATTGTTGTTACATTAAAGACAAGCAATTTTGACATAAATTCAATAGGATTACATTAGAACAAGTGGCCTTTGATTGATAACCTAATATTCAAGCAATGCAAATCATCAATCACCAGAGGAATAATATCAATTACAGCCTAATGCAAGAATCAATGCTTGGAAGGTTGAAAATAAACTTCCTTCTCTATATAGACCAGTTAAAACAATAAAAGTATGATATTAATATACTAAGCCCATAATACTCTATACAACAAAAACAAGTTATATTGGGACCTTCTAAATAACTTACTGCATTAGTTATTAGAACTGATGATGTGAAGGGATTTTTTATGGATGAATTATATTGCTAGACAATATTTATTTATTTATTTATTTATTTATTAATGCTGCTTATATGACACCAATATATTTGCAAGCACACACATCAATCCCTGTCTCTACTGAGGCTCCTCACAACTGACTACCCTATATGATATTTGAGGCAATTTCATAGGAATCCAGTTAACCCACCCATATGTTTTTGAAGCATGATAATAAGAATACTTTAGGAAGCTTATGCTAACAGTAGAAGAGCATACAAAAGCACTAGGCACTACACATTGTAGAATACCCTCTTACATACAAATGCAGCAAAATATGTGGTCAGATTTTATCTACAACATTTGATTGTGTTGGGAGATGTCCAACATGAGTATAAACCATTTGTAGAACTTTAACTTGTAATAGACTAAGCTCCCTCCCTAGCAAAAATCACATACACATGGACATTATATACCAGCGCCCTGCTGGACATCCAAAAGAGTCACCAAAAACACATAACATTCATTTCACTATAGACTTTTCCAAAAGCAATCTAGTTAAAAAAAAAACTGGGAATGTAAATTTTTACTATTATGAATTTTACAAGTCATAGTGGTTTATATAATTTTGGACATTTCCACATGGACAGAGGCATAAGGTCATGGGTACTAATATTATATGCATGATCCCAGGCTTACACATGTGGTTACAATAGAATATCATTTATTTTCTTTATGGGTATTCCAGCACAAAATGGTAACATGTCTTTTGTGATCCAGTACGGCTTGCTATTTTTACATTCAGGACTGGTTATAATACAAAGTGACATTTTGGGAGACTGTGTGCAATATCCAAGTGAGCTACGCTATAGAAAAAGTGCAACAGATATCTTAAATGATTATCTAAAACGATTTTTTATGATATTATACAATAAGGGCTTAACAACATTATGTTCTGTCTGGCTTCTGAAATCTCGGTTATGTCTTCCTTATCTCTGATGAGGGCTATGGCTAGCTGATAGTTATAGGCTGTGTCATAGCTACATATTTGGATAGTAAAACAAAGGTATCTTAATATATACTTTGATATAAGCATGGGTTTTAATGGATGAACACATGCCAGAGTGTAGTTTTGGTACATGTTTGACAATTTAACATCTGTTTACTCTTATCTGTCAATGTTATAAACCTTACTGGCCAGTGGCATATATATCCAATTGAAGTGAATGCTTTTTCAGCATCAAAAATAGTTGTTCTACATTCTTCCTTGACCATAGAAAGTTAATGCAAGATATGCATGGCTCCATTCACTATCCTAAATCCAGAAACCAGCTGCTTGTTTGGGGATTGTGCTGTACCCAGTGACATGCAAATACTTCTGCTTGCAAACAGTAAGCCTACACAATTAGAAAATAGGGGAGACAAATATGATCAGAACAACAAGTTATTGTAATTGTTTAGTGTGCTCATAACGTATTTAAAATAAGAACAATGCTGAAGATAAGAAAAAATATTTAATGTTTCTAGAAAAGTTTCTTCACTTTCACCAACCAGAAAAAACTGAACTTATATTTATTTAATTTGCTTTTCTTGCTACTGTAGCAGCGCAGTGACTGGGTGGTACATTTATGTGGCAGAGTGCTATATGTCAAGCAACCAGGAGGTATTTTCATAAAGACACTTTCTCTTCCTTTAATCTGGAGAAAGACCAGGTTGCTACTTCAGGAAAGCAATACTCCATCCTCTAGCCCTGGATTTGGGCTGTTTGCTGCCAGTTATGAGCTCTTAAGAAATGTTTGACCTACACGTACAAGGCTGTCAGCATAGAGAAGAACAGGCAATGCTAGCCTGTGAGAGCCAAGGTACCACTATGAACAAAAGTGTTGCTTTGAGGTGCTGGGCAGAAGGCCATTACCCTGATATGTAGGGAAGGCATATTGTATGGTTAGTGGCAGTGGCGTAACAAAAGTCTTGTGGGCCCCGAAGATTCTTATTTCCGGGGCCCCCTACCTCATTCCTGCAGCAAATTCTTGAGAGTGATGATGATGGGTGCTAAGGAATTTATCACCTGATTCTGGTTAGGGTAATCTGTGGATCTCCTTAGCTTATGGGCCAGATGGAAGCTGAAATCTAAAAACCGATGCCAGTGCTTATGGGCCCCAATACGACTGCACCATATGCACCCCCTCGAGTTACGCCACTAGTTAGTGGCTACATGGCCTAGAACTTCCTTTTTGTTTATTGTCTACTTGACAATCAAATAAGGCTATTTGAAGTCATTTTAAATACAAGTTCACAATTTTGGGGTTAACTTCTGAGTGTACCTGCTGTTATGAGCCCATCTACCGCAGATGATAGCAATCCCAGGAGCTGATACTATTACACTACATATGCAGATTTGCAATTCACTCCATGAAAACCCTGACATGTCCTCATCATTATCATCATTCCTTATTTCCAATATAATAATAAGGTATATATTGTCAATGGTGTAAAACAGTTGGTGGTGTTGCAATTAGAAATTGGTGATAATGTTGTTAATGATAATGATTATGGTAATTGACACTGAGGATCATGTTCGGCATGGAGACCTTTAATTTATTAGTAATAATACCACGATTTTATTTTCCAAGCACCTTTAATTATATTCAATGAGAATCTGTATCTTGAAAAAGTCAAGTAGCTAAAGCATTATATATTGGCATGTGAAAATTAAATGCTAAATTAAAGCTTAAGTGTCCAATTGATTGTAAAGTCAGATAATTTAATAATAGAGCAGACGAGACTGCTTCACCAAGACTGCAAAGCCTTGAATTGAGCTCTTTTCAGATCTGTCAAGAAAGTTTATAAATAATAAACGTTCAGCCTGCTTTATTAGGAAAAGTGCCAAGGTCTGAGAATGTGCGGTATAGAAAAACCAAAGTTACATCTAAAAAATAAAAGAAAAAAGATGCAATCAATCCATCCTCTCCAAGGAAATGAAAGAACAACCCCTGGCCAACAATCCAGCACTCAGTGTTCATTAGTTCAACACAGTTAAAATATCATTTGGCTATGAAGACAAGTTTTCATAAGCTTTATGTTCAAAACAGCATGTTAGAGGGAAATGACTGGCACAAACATGACACATGGTCTGGTTCAGGTAAATGACTGCACTGTAATTGATAGAAAGTACCTCGAGAATGTATCAAATGGAAACTCTGGGCCTTGGGGGCCTGACCATACAAAGCTCTGAATGCGCCATTAAATTAGAAGCCAGATTAAACAATTCTACACTGCTGTAGAGGTGCTGAATGCAATGATCACAGTAAAATTGATAGCAATGGCAGCTACCTGATGTCATTCTGATGCAGAGCTGTCAAAACAGAAAAGAATAAATTGCTTCTTTAACTTCAGTAGCAGACAGTTTGATTGCGGCACCACGAGCAACCCGTAATGACTTCCCAACAACTGTAAACCATGTCAAATGAAAGCATGCTTTGTTTTTGAGGTTAGGGATGATTTATGCTATAGAAAGCATTATTTGCTCAAAATTATGAAGGTTGCTACAATTTTAATGCAGGATTATTCATGGGATGTAGCTCCTGGGTACCATAAAACAACAAAAAGGTAGCTAAGATCGCACCTGTTGATTTTCCTATTTGTACCCAGAGACTCATTTTTATGAATACTGGAAGGTGAATTGTTCTAACTTTGTTTCGTACCTCTATTCATTAAAAGTTAGAGTTTGACATTTCCAACATGAACTCCAGTATATTACAAGAGAAAAAAAGTGAATTATGTAATGGTGAATAGTGACTTATGGAAGGGACAGGCTTACCTGCAAGAGTAATCTAGCATTTATGGACTTCTTCCTGCATATCATATTATTCATGAACACTATGTCTCCACTTTCACCACCATTCTTTTTTAGAAACTGTTTGTAGATTGTGTAAGACACATAGATCTGCATAGGAGCAGTAGACACAGAATTTAATGAATGTTATTTGTGAAGTTGAAGTTAATTTTATATTTTAAATACATTGAAGAAAAAAATGGTAGCAAGGTGGACCTAAACTTTAAAGGTGTATCAAAACCTAGGTTGACTGTCAAACCTTTCATAACATCTGCTGTACATAGCTGTTTCCGATGTCATGATCAAATGTGACCAGTGATCAGGTGGCGCTCCTGCGGCAAGATTGTGCAAGTGCTTTGGTTGCTATGTCAGTCAGGAATGTTGTGAAAGCTCCCAGGTATGCCAATGCTTATTTACTATTCCTGTATCGGGAGTTGTCCCCATGTACGGGATGGGAACATGCACGGTCGGGCTCCAGGAACACTTAGGATTCCTTAAACAAATGAATGCATTTGACGATAGTGAACAGTGAATACAGGCATTAGTTCCATGTTAAATGCCCTATTTAAGAGCTGTTGGATGTCAGGCATAGCAAAGTAGTGAATTTTACCATAAACTGGAAAACTACTATATTACAGGTTATGTTATACTACTGTACATACTGAATGCTGTACGTACAAATCCATAAGATTTTCAATTACACATCATTCCTATTTTTTCCAGCTTCCTAGTATATTGTATGGAATATTAAATAATGCCATTAGGATATGAGAAGAAGCCTAAATGGAAAATGGGTGCTGTGGGAAGGGGTTAAAATAATAAGAAACATTGTTCATTACAAATAGGCTCTTTGATCTCCCAAAATTAGGCCATTAAATTATAAATCGTGGAGAATTCCTTTAAAGGTCAATTTGGTATTACCTATCATCTATGAACATGGTCGACATGGATTTATATATTATGTTGTTGTTTCATTAGTAATATATTCAATGTGATTTTTTAATTCTGCTATTCAGAAACTGACTCTAGAATGAATATCAGTTTTGCCATCAAGTTTCATAAGGACTTTAGGAATACATGCTTCCCTATTTTGGATAAACTTATTAAAGACTAAGAAGTCCTTCAAGTGTGTTCACTTACTTTTAATGCTTAATGTACCAACTACCTAAAGAATTGGCTATATAATAATAACCCAGGATATTAAAATATCCCAAAAATGTGTTCCTTTTGAAAATTAATTTCGTCTCTTGTTTCTGAACATTCACATAACTTCAGTACACTTAAAGTCATTAGTTATCAACAACTAATTGAGTAAAAGAAACCAAAATACTAATTATTAATGCTTTTAAAAGTTAATAGTAAGAAAATAATAAAAATAAGAAGGGAAATACAAATAGAATACAACGTTTAAAAAAATTATAAATTATAATATTTTTAACTTTATTATTATTTAATATTTTTTTATTTTAATATTGATTTGGAAATGCAAATGATCTTTTATCCTTACATCTAACGAATATATTATCTATTAGCATAAATAAGGTTAAAAAAAGGACATATGTTCATCCAGCCCAATCTTTTATCTCAAAATGTTTAGCAAGAGGAAGGCAAATGCACTGCACATAAATAGCACAAGCTATTTTAACTTACCGTCTGGGATAAAATCCTTCCAGACTTCAAATATAGAGTAATACAAAGTCCCACTAACCCTTTTATTTAGCTTACTTATTCCATAGCACTTACAGATATTGTCATCTCTCACTGTCCCCAGCATATCTTTGGAATGTTGGAAGAATCCCACAAAAACATAGGTAGAACATACAAACTCCATGGAGATGTTGGCTGGAATTGAAGGACTTTAGCTCTGCAAAGCAACAATGCTAACCACTGAGCTGTGCTGCCCACACCATGCTGCCCATAACTTTGAAAAATATTATTTTTTTCCAGAAATCATTTCAATCAGCTTTCAAAGCTTTATCTACCAGTAAGTTCCTTTAGATGTAGTAGATTCCACTTGCCTTGGTTGCAAGCCTACATATAAAGAAATCATTAAACAGATCAATTTATTGATGTCCAGAACATTATATCATATTGCAATTGGTTTATCTCATAGTCTGTCTACAGGTACAACTATAGTCTCATAATTTGCCTTTATGACTTTTTTAACTTTTTAATTGTGAAGATATTATATGATGTCAATTGATGATTATGGTCATATTTGTTAATTGACAAATTATTATGGCATATTCTTTAATGGTTGAAAGAGTTTTTAAAGAAATGTAACATACAGATACGTCTTCCCCTACCTAAGCTCAAATTTGGTTAAGAACTACAATTTTTCATGAAACCATGATACAGTATTGCAACATTGTAGCACACATTGTCAGCCACCATACACACATACTGAGTATCCTGATATCATTTCATTTTTTAAAAGCTGGTTATCTTTTGACATACATATCTTGACATGTGTAGCCAAGAAGAGAGAACTCATCTGAGGGTACTAAGATGGGTAAGAACATGGCATCACAGTTGTCAAGAAGGTGTCTCTAAAACATTCATATATATATATATATATATATATATATATATATATATATATTATTTTTTTTAATGTATTTATTTTTTTAACTCTTTGACATCTTTTAGTTAGGATGGCATGATATGCTGGTCTCACATAAATAAGACATGGACATACAAGACTAGCAATCCAGTCTTTATACACCTGCTCTTGCATACACCACTGAGGCTTATTAGCACATCTATAACCAGACATATCACTCATTTGAAGCTATCATTACAAGTATACCTCACCATCATTGTGATATATTACATCTCTTTCAGTGTGTTGTAGTTACTTTGTAGATGGTGGATGTTTGCATCTTCACCTGTCAAGAGGAATGTGACGTCTGTTATAACACTCTGGAACGCCGCAAAGCAGTTGGTGCATGCAAATAGTTCCCGAATAAATCATTCTATATTGCATCAAATCCCCTGAGGGGTTTTGTACCTATGGAATTTGATGCTGTCACTACCCTTCCACATATACCTTAATCATGTTATTTATTCTGCTAGGAAAATGTACATTATAGTAGGAAGCTTTAATCCCACACTGCTGTTGATCTAATACCTTGAGAGAAGCAATCCCGGTGAAATGTGCCTTTCAAACACATATTTTGCCATACAAGACCCACAAAGTTTCTAATTATCATAACATTTCCATACATTTGTTCTGAGGGAGGTGTTTTTATATCTAGATTGACAGCAAGAAGTAAATGTTACCTTTAAGGTAGAATACTTTTTTCCCCTGCGCATTAGTTATTAGATCCTTAGTGGCTACCAAACACCAAGGGAAATATACTAAATTACTTTATTCCATCTCACATTTATTCTTCTCTATTCCCTACAGAATTCATCTCCCTGCTGCACCATCCAAATCCCCTTGAACATAGGCATCATTTCTAATTTTACATTTCTAACACATTTCAAACTGTTTTTAGCCAAATATATTCATATCGTACAATGTAAAGTGCTAGGGAAAATACAGATTTCTTGAAATAAAAGATAAATGTATTTTTCAGAATGAGTTCTCAATATACATATTTCTATTGCTCACTGTCTTTCATCAAACTCCCTTCCTAGCCTTGGAAAAGTTGATAAGATACTCCATAAATGGTGGCATATTTCTCATTGACACGTATGCTGTGGAAATAGGTGAAGCCTAATTTACAATAATATTCAAGAAAAAAATTAGTTTAATTAGTCGAATATAATAAAACTATTAGAGATGAGCGAGTAGTACTCGATCGAGTAGGTATTCGATTGAATACTATGGTATTCGAAATACTCGTACTCGATCGAGTACCACTCGCTATTCGAATGGAAAAGTTCGATGCAGAACCAACATTGATTGGCCGAATGCTATACAGTCAGCCAATCAACGCTGGTTCTTCTCCTACCTTTAGAAGTCTACTCCGTGTAGCTTCCCCGCGGCGTCTTCCGGCTCTGAATTCACTCTGCCAGGCATCGGGCCTGGGCAGAGCCGACTGCGCATGTCCGCTTGTAGTGCGGGCATGCAAAGTCGGCTCTGCTCAGGCCCGATGCCTGGCAGAGTGAATTCAGAGCCGGAAGATACCGCAGGGACGCTGCACAGAGAAGACTTCTCGGAGGATCCAGCCCGACCCTCACTCGTGGACTTGGTAAGTATAATTTGATCGAACGTTGCTTACCCCTGAAACAAGCATTTTCCCCCCATAGACTATAATAGAGTTCGATATTTGATTCGAGTAGTCGAATATTGAGGGGCTACTCGAAACGAATATCGAACCTCGAACATTTTACTGTTCGCTCATCTCTAAAAACTATATTTTATATGAGAATTTTTTGATCACTAGAGATCTGTCTCCATTAAAATAAAATACCTTAACCATGGAAATGATAAAGATTGATTTGGTATCTCCAGAAACTAGATATACAGGGAGCAACTTCTACACTGAAAGGAAAACAAAACATTCTAGTTTTACTAAGGGTTCTCCTAGCTTTCATATGGTGTCATATAGAAATCGCGTATAACAATATTGGAAACTGTGCCTCAACTCTAAGAACCATTAAAAGATATCACAAAAAAACTTCAACTGAAGTGGTAATATAAATAATAAATTCATAGACAATAAGGAAAAATTAATAATTAGGCATAAAGAAGGCTGTATTAAAAATGTGGTTTTTGTACCACTGTGATGTAAATGCCCCAAATTTAGACCTCCATACACATTATATGGTTGGCTAGACTCATTAAAATTGGAGGGTTCTACCAGCATTAATTGAATGTGTATGGCCATCATTAATGGGACACTAGGCTACCATCTACCTCTTATATCAGGCCTGGTGTCTTCCACTGTGTAGTATCTAATGGTCTAGTATCATTGCTACCTTTTTTGGTTCATCTATGATATGGATTAAAAAGAGCACATGGTGGTAAGTAAATCAAATTAAATACATGTATAAGTACAAGATAATAGAGAATAAGGTGATGATGTTAATGTATGATCTTGTTCAGATTGACAATTTACTTATTGCATATCTAACTAGTATATTCAATTATAGAACTATATGATTAATGTGTTTCTGTGAACCAAAGGTCATTGTATGATGTTGAATGATATAAAGATTATGAAGAATATAAATATTCTCTCTGCCCATTTAAGCTTTGTTTACAATGTACAGTATGTATATCATGTATGTATAAAAAGGCAATCACATCAGTAATAGTGATGCTCTGCCTGACAATTAAAGGGGTTTTCCGGTTTCTATGATTGATGTGCCATCCTCAGTATAGGCCATCAATATTAGATCTGCAAGTGCCCGACACCCAGGTTTATCATAGATCACTGATACTGAAGCAGTGTAGGATAGCCATTCCTCGCTTTCTGTACAAACTGTATCAGCGACTATAGGTATTGCAGCAGTGCCCCATTGAAGTCAGTGGGGAAAAGGGGATAGAGGGCAACCTAGTGTTCCATTTACGTTGGACATAAACATTTAATTAAAGCTGGTAGAACCCACCAATTTAATGAGACCAGCCATCCATCTAATGTATATGAGAGTCTAAGTTTTGGGCATTCACTTTACAATTGTACAGAGAACCTGGAGGATCAAATTTTAGAATACATTTCGCTGCATGCCTAATTACAAGAGAGCAACATGGGTCTCCTGTGCTGCTTCGGTACAAGATATCTGGTGGGGGTCCCAGGTGATGGATCCCCACAGATCTAATATTTATGTGTTCTCTTGAGGATAGGTCATCTATGTTATAAACCAGATAATCCCCTTAAAGTATCTGCATTGTGCAGCTCTGGACACATTCATATGTCATAATATAATTGAGCACATTTTGATATTATAACATGCCTAAAAATAAAAAAAACTCACAAGTACTGTATTTGGCACAAATAATATGTAACAGTGCACATTAGTCCATTGCTATTGTTTCTTTAATTCCAGTTTTACATAAACATGTAAAATAACATGATATTCCATGGTTGATAGACTTTGTATTCTGCAGTATAACATGTGAAAATCTTTGACTGGTCATCTCAGGAGTCTGACACATACCTGGAAGTCATTTAATTCACAACACATATTAAATAGCAATTGGCTTGAGGCAAGTAGTAAATAAAAGGTGCTTAAACAAGTGACAGTTGCTGTTATGATGGCAACAATAAGTCAAACTGAAGAAACTAAATTGAGATACAGATAAAGTAATAAAAAAGGCATTTCTCCAAATAAATGGCAAAGCTGTCAGAAGAAGAATTATAAATTGAATGTGTAATCTCATGAGTAAATATTGGAGCTGTTGCTTCAAATGTATAACATGATCAAACTGGAATTTTTGGAACAATGAGTCCAATAGCAATATTGTAAAATGCTGAATGTTTGATACTTGTAGCTATTTCTAGCACAATACTGTGGCTTTATCCTTAATATGAATATTGGAAATGCGATTTTATGACCACAAAACCTAAATAGCTAAAACATCTCATTTAAACATGACAAACAAAAAAGACAAATCTGATGTTGACAACAAGTTTAATAGAACCATGACATTTTAGTGGTTTGGGAAAACAGAGAATGAGATGTACAGTATTTTAAATGTCATACTGCAACATGATATAATCTTATCACTTTGCTTTTCTTACATTGATGCTAGAATAAATTTACAGATAAAATATTGTATATTTTTTTAAAATGCATTTAAACTATAAACCTGATTTAAAGGGCTCAGGATAGGACCAAAAGATATGCAATATTTTGGAAAAAGAATGATTTCTGTCATTTAATAAAAATATCATGTAATTTACATTGACAGACATACATAAACTCCTGCATCTTAATATGTTTTAGCGTTCTCCATTTTCTAACAGCAGGGAATACTTTCTATGTAAGCAAACTGTGGAAATCACAAGATGTCTGAAAGCTTGAGTGTCTTCAACACATTTCCTTGAGTGTAATTATAAGATCTATAAATTTTTACAATGCAAATGATGAAAGCGTATGTCATCAGCAAGGATCATTTTAGATAAATTCTAAATTTTGGATAAATTGTTTAACTGCAGATAGAGCTAGAGCAAGATCTGATGAATCTCCTGGGTTTGAAAGGAAAGGGCTGTAGGTAAAACATGCAAATCATAAAGGTACAATTACCAAATATTGACAGTAGCACAATCACCGCCATATTCTTGTGACAAATGAAACAAAGACACAAAGAGTAATGCCATATAGTGTCCAAAAACAACAAAATTTTCTATACAAAATATCACTATACAGCATCCGTAATAATACAACTATAAATACAGTATTCAAGAAAGGTGGTTGAGTACTCTAGATGTCAAGGGGCATTTTCTCCTTTTGTTCTATAACCCAGTCACAACTATAAACTAAATATTTACATTGTTTGTTACTGATACAATACAGTGAAGGAAATAATTATTTGATCCCTTGCTGATTTTGTAAGTTTGCCCACTGGCAAAGACATAAACAGTCTATAATTTTAAGGGTAGGTTCATTTTAACAGTGAGAGATAGAATATCAAAAATAAAATCCATAGGATTTTGAGGCTGTCACTTGGCAACTCGAAGCTTCAGCTCCCTCCATAAGTTTTCTATGGGATTAAGGTCTGGAAACTGGCTAGGCCACTCTTTGACCTTAATGTGCTTCTTTTTTAGCCACTGCTTTGTTGCCTTGGCTGTATGTTTTTGGGTCATTTTCCTGCTGGAAGACCCAGTGACCCCTGGCGGAGGGAAGGAGATTGTCACTCAGGAATTTACGTTACATGGTTCCATCCATTTTCCCATTGATGTGCTGAAATGGTCCTGTGCCCTTAGCAGAGAAACATCCCCAATACATAATGTTTCCACCTCCCTGCTTGACAATGGGGACAGTGTTCTTATGTCATAGGCAGAATTTCTCTTCCTCCAAACATGGCGAGTTGGGTTAACTCCAAAGAGCTCAATTTCCAAATGTGTGATTTTTTTATTCCCTTTCCAAATGTCAAAACCTAGTGAAGTTATGCATTACCTTTTGAATTCATTTTTATTTTTCTAAAATGTGCTATACTGTAAAATGGGGCCTGGTTTTTTTTTCATTACCCAATACCAAAAAAAGTGTCTACCAAAAGGCATATCTACTGTTGTCACTTTGTCATTTCTAATGTTCTGTTTGCATTGAGCTAGTGGTGAGCTATGAGCTAGTTAGACAGTGGTTAAACAGAGTCCGAGTAGCCTTCAGAGTGTCCTACACAAATCTTCCAATGAAGCCAATCAGTCAATGCTGTGTAAGTAGGACAAATCATCAACATCATCACCTCATGATACAAACTATTAAAATAAATACTAATACATATTTTTAATGGCTGTAAGTGACATTACTAGACACTTTAACAGACAAAATGCATTGAACATGGATACAATACAATATAATATAAGCAAACACAAATATTTGGGTTTCAGTAATATTCATCATTAGTACATCTTGAAAAGGATACCTAGTCCTCCATGTTCCCTATGTGGTATGTCTGTGAAGAATAATAATATGTAAAGAAGCAGTACAGTGACAATAAAGTTTTCATTCCTCCATCCCTTTCCTAATTGGTTTTACACTAATTATCACAAATAGTTGTGCTAGGAGTTTGGGCCCTATGTACCCTGCTGTGGAGAGCCTATGTGGACCAGTTCATACAGGAAGGGAGATTGTGACTTTTGGATTCTGCAGAGAGTCAGCAGGTTAGAATGATATCACATGACCCTACTGAAGAGAATTATAGCATGGATTTTAAATTAGAAATAAATAAAGTAGTTCATACTGAATTATATATACTGGGGAAGGGGTACATAATAAAAGAAATGATTACTATAGTGTAGTTTTACATTTTTTCTTTATTTTTATTTTGTAGATTGAATCTCAACCCTCAACTATAAAGTCAACTATAAAATTATTGTCTAATAAGACAAACTAACATTTCTTTAAAAGGATTTTTGGATAAATGGTAAAAATGGTAAAAATGCCAAATCAACACTTTTATGTTCAAGTCTTGGGAAACAGTACCACAATATTAGTGAATAATGCTAGAGATTGGATATGATCAGTGGCGTAACTACCATAGAGGCAGCGGAGGCGGCTGCCACAGGGCCCGGGCCATTAGGGGGCCCGGTGACAGCCGCTAACGCTGCGTTTTTTTAAAAATAGTCCATTACAGGCCTTATTCACTTGCCGATCCTGGCTGGGCCGGGATCGGCAAGTGACACCGTGGGCCCCACAAACCCTATCATTATACTCGGGGGTCTTTGCAGACCCCCGAGTATAATGATCGGCGGACCGGAGAGGTAAGGGAACATAACAAACAGTGTTACTTACCTCTCCACGATCCTGCCAGGTCTCCGTCATTCGTGTCTGACGTCTCATGACCCGGGTCTGCTTCCAGGGGCCACTATTGGGGATAATACTGTGTGCAGGGGCCACTATTGGGGATAATACTGTGTGCAGGGGCCACTATTGGGGATAATACTGTGTAGGGGCCACTATGGGGGATAATACTGTGTGCAGGGGACACTATTGGGGATAATACTGTGTGTAGAGGCCACTATGGGGGATAATACTGTGTGCAAGGGCCACTATGGGGGATAATACTGTGTGCAGGGGCCACTATGGGGATAACACTGTGTGCAGGGGCCACTATTGGGGATAATACTGTGTACAGGGGCCACTAAGGGACATAATACTGTGTACAGGGGCCACTAATGGACATAATACTGTGTGCAGGGCTTACTAAGGCACATAATAGAGTGCGGAGCAGGGGGTCATTTGAGGTCTTCAGCGTCGGTTTTGGGGGGCCCATGTCAAAAGTTCGCCACGGGGCCCCGCCATTCCTAGTTACGCCACTGGATATGATATTAACATATACTATGTATAGCAGTGATCTCCAACCTGTGGCTCTCAAGCTCTTGTAAAACTACAACTTTTACAAAGTCGGATATTCAATATTTATTCAAAGTGTGGAGCGCTAAAAGTTGAACAGTGTTGTATGTTATGGGACTATCATTGTTAACTTTTAGTTTGACGTCTTAATTTGGTTGAGTTTTCAGCAAACCACATTTCTGTTCTGTGTACGTGATATACACATAGCAATGTGAAACACAATAAAGCCAATATCTAATTTCCTACACATTTGTATATCAAGCAACACCAGTCTTGTAGCTGATAATTTTCTCAGTAATCAGCAACATTTGTCGTGCATGTTATCTATCTACTCCAACAAGAAATCTCAGACTACTCTCTGTTCAGAATCCTTAACACTCACTCAGATCTGTATTGCATCTGCTTTCACCACTGGTACAGTTGAGATGAAAGGAAGCCGTGATGACATCAATCTGTTTCAATGCACTCTTAAAAAGGAAACTAATTCCACTCTCCAAGGAAATGTTGGACCATAAGTGATGTGTGTGATGGAGATGTTTTATAATCATGTTATGCGATCATTGAGATTTTGAGAACCTGGAAAGGTGAGTATCAAATTCAGTCAATGCAAAGGCCTGTTTTGAAATTTTAGGTTAAAATTGAGAGCTTATTGAAGCAGAAATTAAAAGAACTTGTAGACGGAGCTGAGAATGAAATGATAAATGCAAAGAGGTTTACTTAATGGGGATATTAAGTAAACTGCTGGTGAAAATGCCCATTTATCATTTGCTGATTCTTAATTGGTTTCCTTTTCCTGCCTGCATGTGGCATTTTCAGAAGGAATTGCCATCTTATAGTGTGATTCCTGCAAATGTAATAAATCAAGCCAATAGATTTCAGCTAATTTAAATGGAGGCTAAATTAGAGCCAAATCCTGCTATAGTGCTTGTAATTAATGTTCATTAAAGTTTTAGCTTAGCTTAGCAGATGAGAAGGATTATTTCAACACACCTCTCAAGTTGACATTTTAAGGCTGTGTACAGAGAACAGACATTTTTGCTCACGCCAGTTCCAGAGACTAAATGGTTATAAAGTAAAAGTAGGAACAAAAGAGACAGAGTCTACATTATTGGCAGGGCCTATATATAGAAGTTTTGAATTTAGTAGATGAATTTGGTTTTCAATATGTATCAAAAAAACGAGACCACTATTTACTGTCTTAGGCTTTTATTTAGCATGCCCTATTAAATTACAGGTCCAGCGCCCTATAGTGTATGCATTTGGCAACCGAAACAAAGAAGGTTATGTACAGTTATAAATGAAATTGCAGAAAAATAAATAGATCATACAGCAACAGCCGGTATTGAGAAACTGTAATTTTTAGAACATTTAGAAACTGATGGCAGACAGCAGAATTGGAATAATTTGTAGCATTTTTATGTTATTCTATTTACATTAAGTATTTTATAGGAAAACTCTAAAGGCTCCCAGTTTGAGAAGTATCTTCGCAGTTGGCCCATGAGCTCCAAAATACTTTGTTCAAAGAGATAATCATGGATTTCTGAGATGTTCCCACTATGAAATCATCTTACAGATTTTATGAAGAATTAAAGCTGGTCCGTGTATCAATTTTGCCATTTTTATTGTAAATTTGTTTTAACCGTAATACCCCTAAATGTACAACATATTTAGGGAACCCACAATGATAGGTCTAGTGTATTGAGAACCTACAGAGAAATGTACAAGAGGACATGCACACAGTATATAAAGTTATAGTGCACAAGTGAAGGAATCCAGCATCCATCTGCCTGGTGGACGCTGGATTCCTTCACTTATGCACTTACATGGCCATCGTTGGCTGAGTCCGCCTTCATCCATGCAGCCCAGGAGGAAACCTAAGATAGGAGGGTGAGCTGGACTTCTTACTAAATGTGTATATAAAAATATAGGACCCTCCTTATCATGTTCATTTTCCTAATATTGTTTAAATTGTGAACTGATCTCTACATTTCTTTACCTAATTTTTGTTATATCACGTTAGAATAACCCTGACTCTCTAAGTAGGAGAATTCTCAGAGAACAAATTGATACGATTCCCATCTAGTACTGGCTTATACCACCACACATCTATTCGCCTTAGACTTTGGATTGCTGCTTGTTTCTCTGATCCTTGGGTTCATTCCTCAACCCTGTATTACAAGATTTTTCTTAAAAATGTTTCCAAAAACCTTACTTGTCTTGCAAAAGCCAATCCATCACATGGCCACATGCAATCAAATGCATAGTGTTTTTAAGAAAAAGTTCTAAAAAATTATTAAAAGGTTCAAATAAATTGACCTAAAAATTGCACCCAATATATTTATCTGAGAAATAATCTAAAGATTTACAATTTTAAAAAGGGACTTTGGGTCTTTTTTCCATTTTAATATTATTATTTGGGTTGTAATACAAACACAAAAACGCAATTTCATAGTCATTAGAGATGAGCGAGTACTGTTCGGATCAGCCGATCCGAACAGCGCGCTTGCATAGAAATTAATGGACGTAGCCGGCAAGCGGGGTGTTAAGCAGCTGGCCGCCGTCAAAGCGGAAGTACCAGGTGCATCCATTCATTTCTATGGAGCATGCTGTTCGGATCGGCTGATCCGAACAGTACTCGCTCATCTCTAATAGTCATGTGAAATTCACATAATTTTCACCCCAAAAAGAAAATGACTAAAAATAGATATGAAGAAAACCACTTACAAGTGTTAGATGAATTCTCACTTGCCCTAATGTATAGTGAGGCAAGAGCAAAAATGAGAGATAACAGAGCTGGTAAAAGAGAGAAGGAGCAGCCTTGGTTTATTGCTCCTACATTTGTACATTAAAATAGTATAAGCCTCTCACTGCAGCTTTAAATGATAAAGATACTGTAACTTATCTCATCACTGATTGGAAGGAGCTAAATAGATCCTCCCAACAAAAGTATCCATAAAAATAAAATATAACCTTTATTAATTCCTTTAAAAACAAAAAGGTATGGTAATAAAAAAGTGCAAAGGCACCTAAGGTAACTAGACACCGCTGAGTCATGGTCAGTATACTCAGAGACAATAACCTATATGGCAATTGTATCATAGGGAATACATATAGGACTCTGTCCCTTAAAAGCCCTATCTCCCTCAACCAGAATATAAAGGGTGTTGCTGTAACTCGGCTGATAAAAATCTTTCACAGGCTTAGGATAAACAGAGCAGTTCCTACTCCTGGGTCCTCTGAGGCTACTGACCTATCATCACACCAACAGAGGCACACCAGAAGCGGAGACTGCAACCAGCCTTAAGTATCAGCCTACTTGCGAGCCACAGCAACTAACCCTCTTACTTAAACAGCCCTACGCGTTTCGTCTTTTGGACTCTTCAGGGGCTAAAAAATAGCATTGCGGCACTCAGCCGCTATTTGATGGGAGAGAAATAAAATAGTATAAGGCATTAATACTGTCTAATGATACTTGAATACACTGTGGAGTCTCAATGCATTTTGCCCATTCAGTAATCAATAGACACATCAGAACAGAAAACATTTTTAGAGGTGGTAACAATTAATGACAATTAATCAAGAGGACATGGCTGTGCCATTGTTCACTCACCATTTCATAATAGAACCTGAGGATACCTCAGGATTAATGTTGGAAAGACCAAGGAGATGGTGGTGGACTTTTGCAAGCGGCTATAAGGTGTGCTCCACAATAATAAGCTTGATTGGACTGATCATATGGATGCACTGCACAGGAGGCTCTACCTACTGAGGAGGCCGAGGGCCTCTGGAGTCCAGGGGGCACTTCTCAGGGCCTTTTTCAACTCTGAATTAGCTTCAGCCATCTTCTTTGGAGCACATATGGAAAGGGAAAAGGAAAAAGAAATACTCAGCCTCCTGCAGTTAATCTCTTCATGAGAATGTCCACTCTCAGATTTTCCACGGCTCTGCACGGGTATGTGACTCCCTCGGCTCGGAGCATATAAATCAATCCAGCAGTAATAGAATATCCAGCACAGCCATTGTTGGAAAAATAAAACTCCTTTCTTTATTGAAAAATCATTAACACACACATCTTTTCAGAAAATCTCTCAGTGTCAGACTGACGCGTTTCAGAATGTTTCCTTTTGAAACAGATAACATTCTTAAACGTGTCAGTCTGACGCTGATATTTTTTTCTTATTAAGTGTAGATTGTGAGCCCCATATAGGGCTCACAATATACATTTTTCCCTATCAGTATGTCTTTTTCTGGAACATGGGATGGAAATCCATTCAAACACGGGGAGAACATACAGATGTTGTTTTTTTTTTTTGCCCTTGGTGGGATTTGAAAACCAGGACTCCAGCGCTGCAATGCTGCAGTGCTAACCACTAAGCCACCGTGTGGCCCCTGACGCTGAGAGATTTTATAAAAAGATGCATGTGTTAATGATTTTATGCTACTGATTTTTTAATAAAGAAAAGAGTTTTATTTTTCCAACAACGGCTGTGCTGAATATTCTTTTACTGCTGGATCTTCTTTGGAGTGGCCTGCTGGGGGAGCAGTATATCAACCAGGGACAGGAATAGACTTGACAAACTGATTAGAAGAGCCAGCTCTGTCCTGGCTGGAGTATAACTCCCATCCCATGCATGAGACTGTGATACCATTGGGCAGTACTGTCAGTGACCAACTGCTTAACCCCAAATGTGAGAAGGAGCGTTAATGGAAGTCTTTCCTCCCCACTGTGGTTAGGCTGTACAATCAACACCAAGCTAAGTGGACATCATTCCATACAGAGAATTGAAAAATCCTTAAATTGTGATAGCCTTCCTACTATTTTTTTTTACCTCTACCTTTATCTTTTTTATCTGTACTTACTGTCACTGTAATGCCTCTACCGTGGAGCTTTTGTATTTGTATTTTGTATTATTATTTTATTATCTATGCTGCTGTAACACACCGAATTTCCCATGATGGGACTATTAAAGGATTATCTTATGAAAATTATGCCTATGGAAATGCTGGCGGTTTCTGAATATATGTAATGGAAAAAAAAGTTTACAGAGAAAAACTAAGTGGACTAAGTAGAGATCACTCCATACAATTGAAAGATCCTTAAATTCTGATATCCCTTTTAATATCTTCTCCACCTTTTATCTTTTATCTGTACCTACTATCACTGGAATGCCTCTACCGTGGAGCTTTCGCATTTGTATTTTGTATCATTATTGTATTAGCTATGCTGCTGTAACACACTGAGTTTCCCCATTTTGGAAGTATTAAAGGATTATGTTATATATATTGAATCTTAAAAAAAATATATTTTACTGTCAGGTAGGTACTCAATTAACCCGTCAATTTTACCAAAGATTAGTGAGGTTTTACACTACAAAATGCAGGTTATGTATTTAAAGGGGTTGTCCAAGACGTTACCATTGATGACAAATGGTTTCCGTTGTTTCAAATAATAGAAGCAGCTACAATCAATGTATTTTTCATACATTTTAAGCATTAGTTTTCATTTTAGAGTACAAAATTGCATCATCATAAACCTTAGCCTTAGTTATAATATGGTAAATTCATGTTTGATTTTCAGAAAATTATTATGCAAAAATCAAGCTTACAAATACAAAATAATAGAATGAGTAATTTGTAATATATGCTGTAAAAAGAACCCATTGAAAGGATATCAATGTTCAATGGCTTCGATTTACTGACTGCCAAAGTAACTCATGGGCAGGAGGCTTCACGAATCTCAGCATGTGTTCTTAATGGGAAATAACAAGCATAATTTAGTCCTTGGCTTCCACTACTTGTCTAAACTCAATAAATCAAGTTACAAGTTGGATTGGAGGCACTCTTTTAATTGTGAACTCTACAAAGTGGCTCCAGTCTATTAATTTCCTCATCCTACTTTTTAACTAGCTGACTTAGTCTTCTCCCAGAGACTTTCTTCTAGGTTCATTTTGCAGTTATGTTTTGCTTTCCGGAAGCATGGCTGCATGGTTGCTCAGAACACAACTTTAAAAGAAAAAATATATATTTAGGATGTTATTAGTGATGGGAGAACTGGTTGTTATTGAATTAGACCCAAACTTCACAAAAAATTTCAGAATGAATATGAAAACAGGGAGAAAGCAGAGAAGAATTATCTTCTTATTTTGGGGATCATGAGGGCTTCCCCATAATGCATTGCAAGATAAGGACAGGCAATTACAACAGACTATGGCTCTGAGATTATTGATGACTCACTAATAACTCACCAGAATCTCATAGGTTTTACAAAAAGGTAGGTCCAGGCAGAAATTCACTGTGTGTCCAGTGTACGTTGGACAGAAATGCACTATGTTAAACAATTTAGGAATTTAAAATGGGACTGGAGAAGAAAACGTATATTAAATTGCTAGAGAGACGTAGCAGACATTGTGTCTGTTTGTCACATGGTTGGCCCAGCAGCACAAGTTGTGTGTGAGGGTGCTTTGTATTGCACCAGCTGCATCAATCTCAATCACAATTCACAGAGTTAAAACATCCAAATTCAATCTATTCTGTGTCCTAAGCCAAGAACAGACAATTTAGCCATTTTATATGGGACATTTTGTACGTAACTGACGCAATTTGGTTCTTTCTTCTTACCAAACACCAAAACTCAATGACGTTATATACACAACACTATACTGTAATAGAATTTTTGTTGCATAAAAGTGCCTGAATAAAACTGATTGGTAAAAATCAGGGTGGAAAAGGAAGGGTTAATGTAAAAGAAGTAAAAAACATGCCACATCTTCCGCCATTGACAAGAAGAATGTTGATGGCAGCCCTCCTGCAAGCAGTAGTAGCAACAAGCTACACTTGTCCGGAGCATGTAGTAACTAATTGCATAAAATTTCAGTCTGTCTACAAGTGAAATTTTTGTAACTTTATAAATTATGAAAACCCTAAAGACTAAATCATTTTTTCACTGCATTAGTGACAAGTTTTTGTCATATAAATTGAAATTGAAATTTAACCCCTTTTCTGACATCTGCTATACTATTACAGCAGAAGTCTTGTATTTAAATGTGGCAGCTGCTTAGAAGCTGAATGGCCACCATAGCTCCTGGGGCAGCAGTGGAAACCCATCAATAATACCCCTTTCATTAAAAAAAAAAAAGTGCCCTACCAGTTGTGCCCCTCTTCCAGGTGTTCTGCCAATGCAACTTGCACCTGGCAAGATTTTGATAGCTATCTGGTCGTCAATACAGCTGGGAGCTTTGTTAAGGCTTCAATAGGTATATAGTGATTAACTCATAGACTGCAATATAGTAGTATTGCAGTCTACTAGGCAAGCGATCTAAAGTACAATTTGACCTGCAAACATTAACCCGTTAGATGACTCTGTAAAAAGAAAAAAGTTATGGCTCTTTGGAAGACAGAGAGTCAGAAACGGTGATGCATTGTAGCTGCCTTTTTTAATGGGGCTGTGGACTGTATACCACCTTTCAGTCAGTTTCAGCCCTAGTGGCTGCCTAAGTGGTAATTTTAATGTGAAACGAAACACCCACACCATGTTATGCACCAGTAAGAATGCATGTATCTGACAGCTAAAGTGAAGTAGAATTGGAGGGAGCAGACTAAGTCACAATTCAGATTTTTAAATAAATTAGAATTTTATGTATTGTATATACTCGAGTATAAGCCGACCCGAGTATAAACCGACCCCCCTAATTTTACCGCAAAAAATGGAAAACTTATTTACTTGAGTATAAGCCTAGGGGGGGAAATGTAGCAGCTGCTGGAAAATTTCAAAAATTAAAATAGTTTTTGGGTGCAGTAGTTTCTGGGTGCTGGGAGGGGGTGTGTTGTCTGTCTGCCCCTTCCCCGAGCTTGACTACTGGGTTATTTTCCCCCACGTGGAATTCAGCCTGGCTGAATATAGGGTATCTGCAATGCTCCTATTAACCCCTTCCTGATGGAAGAGGAGCACTGCAGATCCTATATTCAGTACACCGGGCACTTTCAGACACAGGGATACCTAATATGTATGTGTTTCACAGTCATTTTCTACTTTTACATGTATTCTAGGGAAAGGAGGGACTTAGAACTGTTATTTATTTTATTATATTTTTTAAAGCTTCTTTTTTTTCACTATTTTATGGGAGATTCTATACATTACTATTGTGGCTGGTCAATTTTTTTTTTTTTTTTGCTTGACTCGAGTATAAGCCGAGGGGGGCTTTTTCAGCACAAAAACTGTGCTTATAAATTTGGCTTATACTCGAGTATATACGGTAAATCCTTATGACGACTGTCTGCATTTATCAAGGCTAAATATCTCCTTACAATCGCTTTGTCTAAGTTAAAATTAATCAAATAAATTTAGATTTAAATTAAATACAAAATGCTAACATTAAGAACAGTATTTTCAGCAACAGTGCTCAACTCAACAACTCACCTACTCATCCAACACAAGAAAAATTAATCAGGAATGGACCCATATGGATTTTTACATCCTTCCAGATGATACTAAATAATAGAAAACTTGTTGATCCTAGCCAAAAAGGATAATATCTGCAGTGCTTGTAAAAGCCATTGCTTCTTCCATGAACACTTTAACTACTGACAGTCACCTGACCCCAAAAAGGGATAATGTTTGGACTGTTTTTCTAATTTTAAAATACATTAAAAATCCAACAGTGCAGTGAGTTACCATTGGCTATCATCTGTTTACCTGCATCCACAGGAACATCTGTACTAGGTCTGTGTTTACTTTCAAAGGCTAGAACGATGTTAGATATAGTTCTAGGAAGCCTCAGGGTGTCCTACATGACTTTCTAAGGCACTTCTGGTTTAGATCGAATGAGTTCACACCCAAACCAAAATTTTGGCCTGAACTGGCAAATCCAAAAATATTTTTAAACGTTTGTTCACCCCCAAAAGTAATGCAAAAATCTAGAAAAAAAGTATCTATTTTATATTACATTTATCTATGGAAAACATGACAGCATCAATAACATTTTTTCCTAGGGACACGAAAGCCGAAACTGTGACAAATTAGAGGATTAACATCTGGAAATAACATATGTCTGAATCTGATAACCAGAATGATATAACCATCACTTCAAGCAGGGACAATTATTGCTGTACAAACCTTGTATATATAATAATAACAGACATTAAACTGTCTCAGTAGATTTATATACTCAGTTTTCAGAGGCAGCTCTCACCAATTTCTATCCCAGCATGCAGTGCCGATATCAATGTGGCTGCTGGCTGTCAATATAGTACTTCACTTCACGTCTTGTGAAATGTTATATATTAAGCAAAGGACTTTACTCTGGAATTTAGTTTGCACTATAGCCATGAAAAACACCGAACTACTAAGTGTACTCATACAACCATTTACATACTATATTGTTTTTAAAATACTTGTTAAAAAGTGACTTGTTTGTTATCTCTTTAAAAGGTAGCCAATTTCATTTATTAAAACCACATGGTAAAATATATCACTTTTTTCATTCTGTTTATATTTTCTGAATGCAGCTTTTTATGTTATTTCCTGTACATGAATATGGAGGCTACAGATTTACCAGAGTATCTCTTCTTATGTGTTAACAGCAATTTAATGATATGCTTTACAGCAGTCTCATGGCCATATGCCATGGCAAATAGTCTGGAGGCATAACAAAGGTATATGCAAGGGCATAGCTATAGTGGGTTCAGTGGCAGCAGTCACTACCAGCCCTAAACCTGACCATAAGGGTCCCTCTGTCCCATACAATATACCAGTATTCTAAAAGGTAATGTAGGTATGAGCACCATTACAGATTCTGCATTGAGGAGATTTTTTTAGATATAATCTGTGCTAGGATGGGAGGTAAATAAACCATGGCATTATCCATTTTCAAGAGTAGAATCCAAGATGTAATGACAAATGGACAAACATTTATAATGTGCTTTCCTCAAAGGTAAGTAGCGTCATGGAGCAAGAAAGTAGTGTCCATTGCTGATTCCCAACACACAGTTTTTTATAGGCTTAAAGAGATTCTATCATTAGAATCCTTTTTTTTTCAGGCCTACCACATCAGAATAGCCTTAAGAAAGGCTATTCTTCCCCTACCTTTAGAAATCTTCTCCACACCATCGTTCCGGTGATATTCCCAGTTTTCACTGTATGCAATCAAGAAGAAGATGGAATGCGTCGCTGGAGAGTCTGCAGGCAGCACAGGGTACGTCCTCAGTGCTGTTTGAGAGCAAGAGGACTGCCCCTAGTGCTGTCTAGAGACTCAATTGCATACTGGAATGGCGGTACGGAGAAGACTTCTAAAGGTAGGGGAAGAATAGCCTTTCTTAAGTCTATTCCAACGTGGTAGGCCTGAAAAAAGGTATTCTAATGATAGAATCCCTTTAAAATACTGGTCTTTTCTGGTGAAACATTCTGCTTAAAAATGGGGCTTATTATGGCCTTTAGTACACAGTTTTGTTCTGTATATTAATTTTTACTGACATTTTTTGAGTCGGAAAAATAAACAGAAACTCCATCATTATTTAAATAATGATAATGTTATAATTAACATTTTCTGTGTATTCTATGGCTCACTGGGGAGGATTTATCAATACTGACATTTAGTACAACAGTCTTAATCTGGGATCAACACGGTGACTCAAAGGTTAGCACTGCAGCCTTGCAGCGCTGGAGTTCTGGGTTTGACTTCTACCAAGGACAATATCTGCAAGGAGTTTGTATGTTCTCTCCGAGTTTGTGTGGATTTCCTCCAGGTACTCCAAAGACATACTGATAGGGAAAAAATAAATGGGGCTCACAATCAAAAAAAAAAGTTTTAATCCGTGACCGGCTGAAGGAGGCGCATCCTCCATTGGTTCCATGTGCTTGCACTGTTACCGATAATATATTATGGCTGGCATACATTTCAGGCAGCAACATCAAATTTTACTCCCTCTGCCAAAGAAAATAATTTTTCATACAAAGAAAAAAAATCATTGCTTTACATGAGAAATACATTGATTATTTTTCCATTGATTTAGATTAATGAGCTTTTGTTTTTGTGGAACAAGTTATATTTTTTTAAGGTACCAATACTGAGTGCCTATAATTCATTCACTTTTTTTATTTTGGGGAAGTGGGAGGGGAAAAATTCCACAAATTTTTTCATGGCGATGCTATTTATTGAAAGGTATAAATAACATTTTTTACTTTATGCTATGACTTGCTACAGTTACACAAATATTTATGTATACATATCCTACTGCACAATTAATACACAATTTGAAAATAAATTTTGCAATGCCACTTTTCAATAACTACACATTTTTATTAGTCAATTGGTGTTGCTTTTTGTATTATTTTGCTAGTTCATTGATTTATTTTATTATTATTTTTATATATGCGTAGGCAAAATTTTTGCACTATATAGGAACTTTGTAAAAATTTTTGATTACTGGCAGCCTCATTGCCAAAACAAAGAGTTTGCTGTCTATATCAAAACAAAAAGGAAAGCTACATGTTCATGGCTACAAGATGGGGTCTGAAAGTGAGACATTAGTGCAGTTTTTCCACATGCAAAATATTCAATCAAGTTTTTATGTTACCGAACAACCTCTATAGTATGTTTTAAATGTGTATAATGAATGCCTTTAGACAAGTACTTATGTAAAACTGACGGAGTTCTTGTAATGGACCATCAAAATCTTATGCCCTATTTTGCACCTTATACGTGTGAATTTAGCCTTACTCTCATTCATGGAGGACACTTTATATGTACCTCTGTACGCACAGAACCTTAAGTCTAAATTCTAGAAAGCCAACATTGGTAGAAAAATTTACTTATTCTGTGTAATTATCTTGAATAAGTAATATACAGCCTTCAATACGTTATATTGTATACTGGGTAACTGAGTTGCAACTGAATTTATTAGTGAATAACCCAATCCAAAACTTTTATTAAATGTTTGATCCATTCAATGACCTTAGAGACAATATTCAGTATTAAGCAACCATTTATTACTCTTTCACTTCTTAATAAACACACAATTGATACCCGAGTTCCAAAATTAATGTGTCACAGATGTAATGGAATTCTATATATATATAAATTTTATGAACATTTTTATTCCAAAATAGTTCAATTATACTTTGGGGATCTCCCAACAATAACATTTCCTTTCCAGTAAAATAAGAACTTTTATTACAGTATTGTATCCAGGATAACATACACACCAAATAGTCAAAAAGAATGGAAACTACAGGCAATAATAAAATGAAAATAATTATATTTTTTATGCAGGCTTTAATATATATTGAAGAATATTGTCTAACAAAGATGTCATAGCCAGAAACCACGTTTAACAAAAGCAACATAATGAGACAGGTTACAATGCCTTAAGAGAGTAATAAATATACATATGTACTTATTAATAATTGAAAACATTGCAAATAATTCTAACACAGTATAAGTTTGATCACTGACTCAATATATTGCAAGTTGCAGTATTTTGTAAGAGAGTTATGATGCTTGGTATTTAAAATACCAACATAGTAGGAAAATAAGAACAAACTCAACTTACTTCCTGATTTACACATCTTAACAAAAATGTTAGTACCCTTAAAGAAAGAGGAACCCATAAATAAAGAAGGGGGGTCCTCAGAAGATTTGTTTGGTCCTGTACTTAGAAAAAGTGAACCCCCAGTTCAAATGGAATCAGAAGGTTATTATACTCTGAGATCTCTTCAGACCACATAGTATAATAGCTGGAGGCCCAGAGGAGGGCGGCTGACATCACAGAAGAGCACCCTATGCTGTAAGGAAAAAGACAGATGTCACAAGGAGGCCCAAAAGAGGTAACAGAAGGGTAATTTTTTTTCACCTCCCAGTGCCTTCCAGCTAATTAAATTGTATTATACCAGAATATAATAATTTACTGATCGCAGCTGTTTCAGTTTGTCCAAGAAAAATCCAAAATTATTCATTTTCATTAAAAACAAACAATTTGGAATATTTAGGTCAAAACTACAATAGTTCACTGTGAACCGATTTGCCTATCTCTACCCACAATGGTATTTGAAATAACTTAAAACTGCCAAAAGTATTCATATTAGTTTTAGCATTATTATTAGTATTAATGTGGTTTAACAGAATAATTTTGAAAAAACTAATACTGAAACTGACCTAGATAAAAATGATGCCACCCCAAGAAAAGATTGAAAATTATTTGACCATAATGTGTCCTGTAATTAGCATCACAAACTTGTATTCAGTCTTTCTGCCGATTTAGAAGGTGAAACGTAGTCATTGTGTTGTCTGGAATGGTGTGGGCTACACTGAACATGGACCAAATAAAGCTAAGGAGAGCATTGTCTAAGGAGATTAGAAAGCAAATTATAGACAAACATGTTAAAGGTACATCTCAAAATAGCTTGATGTACCTGTTACTAAGTTGCACATATTATTTAGAAGTTTATGGAACTGTAGACAACCTCTCAGGAACATTGATGACAAATTGAAGAGATGGATAATACAAATGGTAACCAAAGAGCCCAGAATAACATCTAAAGAGATTAGAGGTGTACTCCAAGGTCAAGCTATATCAGTGTTATATGGCACCATATAGCCATGCATTTGCCAAAGTGGACTTAAGGGAAGATGACCAAGGAGGAAACCACGGTTGAAAGAAAATCATAAGAAAAAAAGACTGAAATTTGACAAGTCACATCATCTCTATGTTCATAGATGCAAAAATGAAGCATACAAAGAAAAGAACAGTGTACCTACTATAAAGCATAGAAGAGGCTCAGTTATGTTTTAGAGCTGCTTTGCAGCATTTGGTACAGGGTAGCTTGAATCTGTGCAGGACATAATCAAATTTCAAGATTATCATGGCATTCTGGTCTCCTTGTCATGGGTCATGGGTCCTCCAACAGGAATATGACCCAAACAGACAGTTAGAAACATCCAAGAATGGATAAGAGCAAAGCATTGGACTATTCTGAAGTGGAAGGATCTGAAACATGCTGTCTGGAGAAGGTGCCTTTCAAAACTAAGACAGCTGGAGCAGTTTGCTCTCAAGGTGTGGCTCAATATACCTGTAAACTGGTAAAAAAGTCTCATTGAGAGTTACAGAAATTGCTTGATCGCAGTTAACATCTTAACTATAGAGATGAGCGAACAGTGAAATATTCTATATCCATTATTCATTTCGAATAGCCGCTCAATATTTGACTATTCGAATGAATATCAAACCCCATTATAGTCTATGGGGGAAAATGCTTCGTTTCAGGGGAACCCATCATTTGACTCAGGAGGGTCACCAAGTCCACTATGAAACCTCAGGAAATGATGCCAACACCTCTGCAACTGGGATAGAAGGGGAAGCATGCCTGGAGGCATCTAACAAGCCCAAGTCACAGTTTTACCCCACCATCACAGCCTATCAACTACACACTTTCCACACTCAAAAAAAACACTATGAAAGTGGGAAAATACCTGGAAACCTTCTTTCCTCCCCAATTGGATAGACAAAAACCCAAATTTTAAGCTAAAGAAAAATTACCAAGCACCCCTTTAAATCTCGTTGCCCATGACAACCACACATGGAATAGGCAATGGGAAATCCAACAGTACCCACCCTTAACTGTTATTGTGGATGTGTGTGTGATGTGGTAATTCACTTTTCTGGCCCTTAACGTGAGCCCTTTCAAATTAAGTTAGAGGCCCTTAAGCTGAGCTACCAGCAGAGATTGTGGCCCTTTAGGTGACTTCAGCCTCTTACCAGCAGAGTTGTAGGCCCTTTAACTTAGTTCAGCCTTGCACCAGCAGAGTTTTTTGCCCTTTGAGTGAATTGGCTGAAACCACTACTACCGGTAATGGTCCTCTAATATCAGACTCAACATTACCTCTACAGGGTTCTGATCAGGTGTTAATAATCCAAACAACATGCTCCAGTACTTTAGATGTAGATCAGAAACCACTTTCCCTTCCGACACCAGATTTAACCAAGCTTCATCATCATCATCCTGCTGAGATGGATCCACTAAAGGAAACCTTGCCTTCCAAAGCATGTTCTGGAGCTATGACTGAGCCAAATCTAAACACAGAGTCCTTTGGAAATGAGCAGAATTCACCAGCAGTGTTTTTGGCCCTTAGGGTGAGTTGAGCCTTGCACAAACATGTGTCCTGTAACATCAGGCGGGCCCTAATTTCTGCGCTTTGCCCAAAGTTCCACTTGACCACCGACGTGTGGACAACTGCATGCGACCAGGGATGCTACATCTCAATCACGGCACACTGGCTGAATGTATTTGAGGCTGGGACCAGGTCGCAAACTGTGGTGGCCTGCCTTGTCTCCCCGCCCAAAATTCCTGGCACAAGTGCTGAAACACCACCCTCCTCCTCCTCCGCCGTTAAATCGACCCCAGCTACGAGCTGGAAACGCTGCAACACTGGCGTGGGGAGATGTCAGCAGGCCATGCTGAGGCTCATCAGCTTGGGGGACAGACAGCACACTGCCTTCGAGGTGAGGGATGCCATCCTGGATGATATGGCAATGTGGTTTTCGCCGCTGCACCTGGGCCCAGGCATTTTTTCATGTGTGATAATGGCTGGAACCTAGTAGCGGCTCTGGAGCTTGCCAGCCTCCAACCCGGTGGACCATGCCTGACCCACGTTTTCAACTTATTGGTGCAACGGTTTTTAAAAACGTACCCCAATTTACACAAGCTATTGGTGAAAGTGTAGCACTTGTGCGCCCACTTTAGCAAGTCTACAGTAGCTGCTGCTAGCCTCAATACACTCCAGCAATGCCTACATCTGCCTGAAGCACCCGCTGTTGTGCAAGGTCACCACATCCTGAAACCCTAGTTACCATATGTTGAGCAGGGTGTGTGAGTAGCAGAGACCTTTGGTGGAGTTCCATCTCCAAAACCCAAGGGTTCATCAAAGTCAGCTCCCTCAGTTTCTGCACCATGAGTGCCCATGGGTGGCAGACTTATGCGAAATCCTATCCCATCCTTTCCACTGGACACTTTACAAACTCACTAGAACCTCTATGGAAGTGGATAAATAATTGGAAATCTTCTTTCCTCTACATTAATATGGACAGAAAAATAACTTTAAATCGAAAGAATTATTAGCATGCGCTCATCACAATTCCTGATATGACAGCTGTGTTAAGCAGGGTGCAGGGTACAACGCAGACCAGGCCCGAGCACCAGGAATCCCAGTGTATCCAACTTAGCTTTATGGGGTACAGCATTAAAAACAGGTTTGATCATACATGGACTGACTGAATTGCTGTGTATCCCTGTTTGGTGTTTGTGGGGGGACCCCGTGGAAAGTTGGGTTGAGCGTATCTAGCCGGAATGAATTGCTCTGTATCCCTGTTAGTCTTCAGAGGGACACCCTGTGGAAAGCTCGACTCCTCGCCCTGCAGTATAGTTCTGAAAAGAGCTGTTGTTTTTTCTTCAGTTTTTCCCTGCCTACTAGAAGCTAATTCTCTCTATCCCTCAGCAGCACATCTTTCCCTACGTCTACAAGCCGCAAAATGACACGAAGATGGTGGCCGGTATTCTTATAAATCGGAGGTCACATGTTTTCAGCAGCCAATGGGTTTTTAAATTTTTTTCAATGCCTACATTGTCATAGTTCCTGTCCCACCTCCCCTGCACAGTTATTGGTGCAAAAAACGCGCCAGGGAAGATGGGAGGGGATACAAAATTTTACTGCATTTGCCACGTGGTATTCGATTGGAATCAAATACCTCAAACGGCCTGATATTCAATCGAATACCTATTCGATCAAACGGCGTTCGCTCATTTCTATTTAACTACCATGTGCAACAACCATCATGTTTGTCCAGGCCAATTTTATTAGTTTGGTTTAAAAATTATTCTATTTAGCCACAAGTCAAAAGCCATTTCTGATTTTCATTAGTTAATTTTTAGTAAATTTAAATACATTTATACTTTTGTCAGTTACAAGTTATTTCAGCGGTATTTTTGTAATTTTGTGGTAAATCTGTAGGCTACAAAAGTATAGATGATCATAGAAGCTGAGAGAAGCAACAACTTCTGCAACAAAAGGAATGCAGATAAAATGCCAAAGGGTGGGCCACTTAGATTGAAAGTAACTCTACATAGTAACATAGTAGATAAGGTTGGATAAAGACATAAATCGATCAGGCCTAATCTATAATTCCACCAAGTTGATCCAGAGGAAGGCAAAAAGAACCCCACAAAACTGACGCCAATTGATCCATCAGAGGAAAACTCCAACTCCAAATTTGTCAATTGGACTAAGTCTGTGGATCAGCATCCTATCCACAAAACATTCCAAGCTTCCATAACCTGTGATATTATTTCAACAAAGGCTTCCAGGCCTCACCTGAACTTCTACAATTTGCGGCAGTGAGTATACCTATGACTATGGTAAAACCTTTTATTATTATTATTATTATTATTATTATTATTATTAATAATAATACTACATTTTAAATATATAGCGCCAACATATTCCACAGTACTTTACATATTTTAGGGTTCAAGTACAGACAAAAAGATACAATACAAAGAAATAGTCACTTCACACAATGGGACTGAGGGCCCTGCTTTCAAGAACTTACAATCTATGAGGTAGAGGGGGTGACACAAGAGGTAGCAGGGGCGGCATCAGAGGTAGCATTGCTTATACAGGTTACTTTTATTACACATAAAAAAGCTGTATGAGCCATCACCAGTCATGTCCTTTAATGTGCAGATGGTGTCTGGATATATAATGTTAGTATGAAACAGCATCATATCCTGTGGGGTAATGTGGGAGAGTGAACAGAAGAAGGTTCGTTTTAGGCATTCTGACCGCAGAAGGGTTTACATTAGGAATTGTGATAGGCCTGTCCGGTGTAGAGCATTACAGAGAAGTGGTGCAACTCAGAAGAAGCCTTGTATACGAGTGTGAGAGGTTCTGATAATAGAGGATGTAAGTCTTAGGTCATTGAGTGAACAGAGAACACGGATTTGGTGATAGACAGAGATGAGGGAGGAAATGTAGGGAGGTGCAGTATTATGAAGAGCCTTGTGGATGAGGGTGATAACTTTTTATTGTATTCTATAATGAATAGGCAGCTAATGTAGTGACTGGCACAGACCAGAGGCATCGCTGTAGCATCTAGATCAGGGATCCTCAAACTTTTTAAACAGTGGGCCGAAGGCAGAGCAGGTCGCACAGACATCAGGAGCGGTGCCCTCCAATAGGTAAAGTGAAATGCGCTCCATGGCCTGGCCCGAGCTCCCCAGGAGCTTCATTATAAATGCACGCCTGCCAGCGTTGTCGGCGGGGCCAGATAGAAGTGCTTGGCAGGCCGCATGTGGCCCGCGGGCCGCAGTTTGAGGACCTCTGATCTAGACTGATAGATGAGCCTGGCCGCTGCATTCAGACAGGGCCGGTTTTAGACAAAATGAGGCCCTGGGCAAACTTGAAAGTGGGGCCCCAAATAATTATTACCGGTATACCAAAAACAGTTACATTTTTAAGTTACATTTAGTCACTTTGGGACCACAGTCTCAAAAACAAAGCCCTCAGGCTGTAATCCAGCTGGATCAGCAGAACCAGGGAGATAAGTACCTCCAGCCTGGTTCTAAAGCTTCCCAAATTTATAGGCCACAAATCTGCAGCCTACACGCTGGACCAGCTTCATTGTTTATACTTACCTCCCCGCTCCACAGCACATACTGCTCTCTGCCCTTGCTCCAGGTGCACTGCTGTGGCATATGTGTGCCTGACACTGGGAAAGAGAGCAATGAGGTAAGTACTAGCTCAGGGGCAATTAGCTGAGGGTCATTGCAGGTGTTGACATTTAAATGTAGTGGCCACTTAGCCACTGTAACATTCAGAACAAAAGGGATATACTGGTGGAAAACATTTCCTTGAATGTCATGAATGCTCTGATTTCAAGAAACTGTCACTAGTTTCACACTGGTTCATTCATCTGAGGTGCAAAACGGCCTTGAAAAACATCCATTTTTCATGGCTGTCTTTCACCCAAGGGGCACCTATTTTCATAGATCCCTCATGCATTTAAGTGTATGGAGGGATCTATGAAAGCAGACAATAGGACATGATCCATTTTTCGATGTTTGTGACTTTATATGAGTGGCCACCTTTCCCTGACAGTGAATTTAATTCTACCATGTGACGTTTATTAAAAATAACTGACATCACACTGTCATGTGAATTTAGCTTTAAAGGGATTCTACCATTAAACTACTTTTTTTTCTAATGAACACGTTGAAATAGCCTTAAGAAAGGCTATTCGTCTCCTACCTTTAGACGTGGTCTCCGCCGCGCCGTTCCGTAGAAATACCGGTTTTAACCGGTATGCAAATGAGCTCTCTGCAGCAATGAGGGCGGGCCCCAGCGCTGAAAGGCTGATGAGCGCATCCCCATTGCTGCCCGAGAGCTCTTTCCTGCGCCGCCTCCTTCTTCTGCAGCAACTCCGCCTCTTCTGGCTTCTCTTGCTCTTGTAGTTCAATACAGGAGCATAGAGTGGTTACCCAAAAATGGCCGGCTATTCCGATGTGTTCATTAGAAAAAAAGGTAGTTTAATGGTAGAATCCCTTTAAACTCTTCTCTGGTTTTGTTTTCAGTTGGAAGGTATTTTTTTCTAATAAGGGCCTTACACAGTAGTCTTTAGTCAGCCAAAAGAGCAAATTTTAGCCATTTTGGCCGATAACGGGCCATAAAAATACTGTAAATGTCTGTTGTTGATGATAGGATCATTTATATGATCGTCACTCTATATCATTGATCAGATGGCCACATCAAGGCTGTCCACAATCTAAAGTGACAGATTTACTAACTTTATTTAGTCACCTCCCCTTCTGCACCAGAATTAATAAACAGCCTGCATTTCTTAATAATTCTGACCTAACAGTTGCCAGCACTCATATTATTGAGATCAGTGTACAGTTTCCCAGATTTAATAAATTGTCCTCACTGACTCTCTGTCTCCACCTTAGAATCCAAATTCTTGTATAAATGCTGTATGCTGAATCAGAATTATTGCTCTACATTTGTTCCATTGCAGTTAAGTAACATTGAACAGTACCAACTTTCCTCTGCTCATACTCTGCTCATTAAAAATTCTGAATTTTTCCTATTATTTCCACTTTGATTTCTCATTTATCATATTGACATAGCAGGCTCAAACAACTACAAATTTTTTTGGCCAAAGTAATCAAACATTTCAGCTATGCCCAGGGCCCCGACCCCCCTGCTTTGCTCTACAGTGGTATTTTCCACATGGTGTCTTCTGTTCTGAGGTAAGGCATGGACACACACACAGCAGACATGGAGGAAGCTCTGCTCCTCGCTCTTCAGAAGGATATGCTGATTGGAGGAGCGGAGCTTCCCCCTTTCTGCCTCACTAGTCAGCAGAGCTGCCTTGCACACAGACGAAGTCATGTGAAAGTTCCCGCCTCACTTGATCAGATTGCAGCTTAAATTTGTAAGTAGTTATCTTATCTTTGGGCTTCACAGGAGTTGGGGTGGGTTATAAATCTTCAGGGGACAGCGAATGGCCACAGCACGGGCTGAAAAATCTTGAGGAGGAAGGAGATAGTTAAAGGGGCTCTATCAGCAAAATTATGCTGATAGAGCCCCACATATGTGTGAATAGCCTTTAAAAAGGCCATGCAGGCATTGCTAATGTTATATTAAACTACCCTGCTGTTTTAAAATAATACCCTAAAAAAGAATATGATAATCATACCTTATCGTGCACGCTGGGCGGACATGTACGGTCTGACGTAATCTTTAGCCACGCCTACTACATCTTCTTTCTTCTTGCAGCGATGTCCTCGGGTCCCGTCTTCCTTGTCTTCTTCTTCCGGCGTCATTGCTTGTAATCCCGCGCAGTAGCAGGGGAACAGTAGCAGGGGAACTGAGCATACTGAGCATGCTCAGTTCCCCTGCTACTGTTCCCCTGCTACTCCTCGGGTCCCGTCTTCCTCGTCTTCTTCTTCTGGCATCATTGCTTGTAATCCCGCGCCGGAGTATGCTCGGTTCCCCTGCTACTGTTCCCCTGCTACTGCGCTGGCGCGGGATTACAAGCAATGACGCTGGAAGAAGAAGAAAAGGAAGACAGGACCCAAGGACATTGCTGCAAGAAGAAAGAAGATGTAGGCGTGGCTAAAGATGACGTCAGACCATGCATGCCCGCCCAACGTGCACGATAAGGTACGATTATCGTATTCTTTTTTAGGGTATTATTTTAAAACGGGGGGGGGCATTGTTATAACATTGTTATAACATTAACAGGCATTAAATGGGCCCTATTTACTTCCAAACTACGCTTCTGCACACTGTTGCCTGCTCTTCCCTGTGTGCAGAAGCGGAGGCGGCTGTGCTCAGTAACAGGAATCGCTAAGTGAGGCTGCGGGCCTGCGCACCTCAACACTGCTATCATTATACTCTAGGGTCTTTTCAGACCATGAAGTATAATGATCTTTGAGTCTGGGGAGGTGAGGGAACATAAAAAAATACGGTTACTTACCTCTCCTGCTCTCTGTCAGGTTTCGGGCCTGTTTGGTGATGTCTCAGACATCATGATGACCAGCGTCATTATGCATCGCAACACAGGCCTGGCTCACGTGATGTCTTGTCCAATATTGAAGATGTACAAAAGTAGCTGGGAGTGCACCGGAGCCCAGGATAGGTAAGTAATAGAGATGAGCGAACAGTGTTCTATCGAACACATGTTCGATCGGATATCAGGGTGTTCGCCATGTTCGAATCGAATCGAACACCACGTGGTAAAGTGCGCCAAAATTCGATTCCCCTCCCACCTTCCCTGGCGCCTTTTTTGCACCAATAACAGCGCAGGGGAGGTGGGACAGGAACTACGACACCGGGGGCATTGAAAAAAATTGGAAAAAGTCATTGGCTGCCGAAATCAGGTGACCTCCATTTTAGACGAATAGTGGATTTCAAATCCGGGTCATATGAGAATGTGAACTTTGTGACTATGAGACAGGGATAGCTGTACAGGCAGGGATAGCTAGGGATAACCTTTATTTAGGGGGGAATGTTATTAAAAATAACTTTTTGGGGCTCTATCGGGTGTGTAATTGTGATTTTTGTGAGATAAACTTTTTCCCATAGGGATTCATTGGCCAGCGCTGATTGGCCGAATTCCGTACTCTGGCCAATCAGTGCTGGCCAATGCATTCTATTAGCTTGATGAAGCAGAGTGTGCACAAGGGTTCAAGCGCACCCTCGGCTCTGATGTAGCAGAGCCGAGGCTGCACAAGGGTTCAAGCGCACCCTCGGCTCTGATGTAGGAGAGCCGAGGGTGCACTTGAACCCTTGTGCACCCTCAGCTCTGCTACATCAGAGCCGAGGGTGCGCTTGAACCCTTGTGCACACTCTGCTTCATCAAGCTAATAGAATGCATTGGCCAGCGCTGATTGGCCAATGTATTCTATTAGCCTGATGAAGTAGAGCTGAATGTGTGTGCTAAGCACACACATTCAGCTCTACTTCATCGGGCTAATAGAATGCATTGGCCAGCGCTGATTGGCCAGAGTACGGAACTCGACCAATCAGCGCTGGCTCTGCTGGAGGAGGCGGAGTCTAAGATCGCTCCACACCAGTCTCCATTCAGGTCCGACCTTAGACTCCGCCTCCTCCGGCAGAGCCAGCGCTGATTGGCCGAAGGCTGGCCAATGCATTCCTATGCGAATGCAGAGACTTAGCAGTGCTGAGTCAGTTTTGCTCAACTACACATCTGATGCACACTCGGCACTGCTACATCAGATGTAGCAATCTGATGTAGCAGAGCCGAGGGTGCACTAGAACCCCTGTGCAAACTCAGTTCATGCTAATAGAATGCATTGGCCAGCGCTGATTGGCCAATGCATTCTATTAGCCCGATGAAGTAGAGCTGAATGTGTGTGCTAAGCACACACATTCAGCACTGCTTCATCACGCCAATACAATGCATTAGCCAGTGCTGATTGGCCAGAGTACGGAATTCGGCCAATCAGCGCTGGCTCTGCTGGAGGAGGCGGAGTCTAAGGTCGGACCTGAATGGAGACTGGTGTGGAGCGATCTTAGACTCCGCCTCCTCCAGCAGAGCCAGCGCTGATTGGCCGAATTCCGTACTCTGGCCAATCAGCACTGGCTAATGCATTGTATTGGCTTGATGAAGCAGTGCTGAATGTGTGTGCTTAGCACACACATTCAGCTCTACTTCATCGGGCTAATAGAATGCATTGGCCAATCAGCGCTGGCCAATGCATTCTATTAGCGTGAACTGAGTTTGCACAGGGGTTCTAGTGCACCCTCGGCTCTGCTACATCAGATTGCTACATCTGATGTAGCAGTGCCGAGTGTGCATCAGATGTGTAGTTGAGCAAAACTGACTCAGCACTGCTAAGTCTGCATTCGCATAGGAATGCATTGGCCAGCCTTCGGCCAATCAGCGCTGGCTCTGCCGGAGGAGGCGGAGTCTAAGGTCGGACCTGAATGGAGACTGGTGTGGAGCTATCTTAGACTCCGCCTCCTCCAGCAGAGCCAGCGCTGATTGGTCGAGTTCCGTACTCTGGCCAATCAGCACTGGCCAATGCATTTCTATGGGGAAAAGTTAGCTTGCGAAAATCGCAAACTGACAGGGATTTCCATGAAATAAAGTGACTTTTATGCCCCCAGACATGCTTCCCCTGCTGTCCCAGTGTCATTCCAGGGTGTTGGTATCATTTCCTGGGGTGTCATAGTGGACTTGGTGACCCTCCAGACACGAATTTGGGTTTCCCCCTTAACGAGTTTATGTTCCCCATAGACTATAATGGGGTTCGAAACCCATTCGAACACTCGAACAGTGAGCGGCTGTTCGAATCGAATTTCGAACCTCGAACATTTTAGTGTTCGCTCATCTCTAGTAAGTAACAGTGTTTTTTTTTTTTTAATATTTGTATCCTCCCCTGGTATTCCGATCATTATATGCGGCATCTGAAAATTATAATAATTATTTATGGGTGGTCCACTATGGGGAATAATATAGTGCAGGGGCTACTAAGGGGCATAATGGTGTGCAGGGCAACTATGGGGCATGATAGTGTGTGCCGGAGCCACTAAGGGGCATTTTGGCAAATAGAATTTTTTCATTATTTTACATTCCATTTTTGCAAGGTCATTGATGCAAAAACAGCATTTGGGTATTGTTTTCAGTTTGGTTTTTTTAAAGCATTCACTATATAAGATAAATTATGCTTTCATGTATGGTAGTGGTTACTGTGGTGATACAGACTACAACATGTGTATTTTTTATATATTGTTTTTTCCCACACTGCAGCATTTTGTAAGAGTATAAAGGGAGTTTTTGTGCTTTGTAAGTATTATTTGCAAACATTGTGACTTTTGTTATCTTAAAACGCTCACCTACACAGTACACACCGGAATTGTTGATTTGCAAAATATGTATATATAACATATCTGTCTATTTCCAGGTAGATCCACAGTTGGCCTAAACTACACTTCAATGCTTCCAGAAATTCCACTTAGTGAGTGTGAACTGGGTAATTACTTGTCTTTCCACTTTCCAATACGATGTTTTACCTGGGCTATGATCATTTATTGAATGTGAACTGTTGCTTGCAACCATTGCTAAAGGAAATGTATTTTGGCTTTCAGAACTAATGAGTAAAACAGGTGAAATATCTCTTTTAAAAATGAGTACCTGACTTGACCATGTGACCGCCTGACCATTGGTATAATATGCTGCAATACTTCTCCATTGCAGTGTATTATGCCTGAGAGTGAAAAACTGCCAGGCATCCTATTAGTAGTATAAAGATGGCAGATAAAGTTAAGTCCTCAGCTTCAATGGAAAACCACAGCCTGTAATCTTCATTGACCCAAAAAAAAAAATTAAAAAAAAAAAAACACACAAAGGTACATTTTTGTAGTGCTTTACTGTATGCAGTATATTCCTTTATAGACCTAAATAATACATGTGGCTGACAAATACAAGAAAACACTTATCAGGTACCTATTTTCTTCTAAATCTGTCACTTCTATTTTAGATTTACTATGTGGTCGGTGATTTATCTTGTGTTTGCGTCTATTTTGAAGGTTTTTACACAAAGAGCATCACTTTATTCTTTTGTAAGGGAAAAATTTAACATTTAGCAGCATTTTACAATGTATATATAAAGGAGCCAAAAAGGGGCAAGTGAATTCCAGTTCATGAGCGGTGTGAAAAAATATTGACATCAGTAGAATCACAATTACCTTGGCATGAATCTACTCAAGATTTATTACACCTTTGTGCCATTTAAGTAAATTATGTGCACAGAAATAGTACACATAAAAAGGCGAACCTCCATAAACTCAAAAATAAATTGCACAATATTTAAAAAAATTGCTGTGTTTGCAATGACGATAAAGCTGACCATATACCTAACAATCCACCAAATCTATTTGAGTAGGACTAGCTGACCACATAATGTAAAGGGGGCCTTTCAACGTTCCCCCAATGGCTGGTGTCAAGGTAGAGAAGTGCCAAGTATGTTGGTATTAACTTGCCCTCTTCTATTATTCTCAGGATGATAAGTCATCACTGATTTCTTCCTACTTCCAGAATATATGCATGATAGGTTGAGCCAAGCATGCTTGAAATGGGAATGTCAGAAGAGATACCTGTCTGAAAAGAACTCTTAAAAAAAGCTTTAGTAATTCTATAGTGATTTTCCTTCTTTTTATGTTTTTATCTGTCTGTGCCATATTTATCTAGGTCTATCAAGTTGAGGTGTAAATCTGTCATTCCAATCCTTCACCTTCTATTATAATGAGACTTCCATGGAGATAATCTACCCCCATTGCCTGAATGAACTCTCTTACTTGTCACACTTTGTCTGCAGCTGTCTACGTCTGAAGTTAGACTTCTGCTCTTACAGGTGCTGCATGATGCTTGCCAAAGCCAATCCACATGATAAGCACAAGGGGGAGATGTCACTCAAGTAATGGGGGGAGGAGCTGCATGGCAGGTAGGGCCAATTCAAGCAGGAGAAAAACAACCCTAAGGCCAGAGCACCGTGGAGTCAATTAGCAGTATTTTTGCCACTGTGGGAACGCTGTTGGAAAAGTGAATATGGGATTCTGGCTAATCCCATCCACACATTGCAAAAAAAAAAATCAGCAGCAGAAATGCTGCAATTTCAAAACGCTTGCATGTCAATTATATCTACAGAAATGCTGGTGTTTTCTATATAGGTGTAATAGAAACATAACTCTACAAACTTTCTGAGAAAAGAACTGCAGTAAAACCGCAATGTATTTCTGCTGCATTCTTTCCACAGTGCTTTTTGGCTGTGGTTTGCTACAGGCTTTAGCCTAAATAGCTTTCCAGATAATTTGCATATGAATAAAATGATATTCATAAGAAAGGCATCTTTGGAAAGTGTAGAAGCTGCTCTACAAGGTACTGTTTCTAATTTGAAAACTGGACAAAAATACATGGTATTTACCAAAAAATGAAAATAAATAAATAAATTAATTAATTAAAAAAAAAAAAGGAAAGCAAGTCACAATGATGGATTTTTGGAAATTAACAATGCCCTCTTCCAATCCACCCAACAAGAGGCTAGGGACAAACCCCCTTTATTATTTACACAGACATAGCATTCTGAGGGTATTGACAGTATATTCTAAGACTAAGCCATTAATATTTAAATCTTAAAAAACCCTTTTAGTCTGAAGCTCCACATTGTGAAAGTGCAGAGTTTTCGCTATTGTATAAAAGCCATGGCAAAAAAACTATGCATGTTACAGTACCTGAAAAGTGGATGGGATTCTAGTGAATCCCATCCACAGAGTGCAGAAAAAAATGCTCGGAGAAAATGCGGGCATTTTTGAAAATTGCAGCATGTCAATAAGACCTGCAGAAATGCCAGGGTTTTCCATACTGGTATCATAGGGGTAGAAAGTCCGCAGAGGATAATTCTGAAAAAACTCAATGAAAAACGTTTCACTATGTGGGGTACAGCCTTAAAAAGGAAGTTGTATGACTTCCTTCAACTTCAACTCTTAGCATCCTTCAATAGTCTCCATTACACTAATTCTGACCCAGTCCACACCATTGCTGTTAGCATCAACAGCACACAGGCTAATAAGGCTATGTACTGTCAGGTGGGTAGTTCTAGGCTAGAGTGGGTAGTTTTGGGCCACAAACCTGATAGTAGAGTGCATAAGCTAGAGAAAGAAATTCTGACTGTGACAAAATCAGTAGAGAAATTGAAGGATGCAAAGAGTTGAGGGTTAGTGAAGGTGAAGAAAGAAGCTCTAGAATGTGTTATGAGCAAATTGTATAATTCTTAAAATATTTGTTTGACATAAAACTTTATTTAAAACACTAGGTTATTTTCTGATGACACATTCCCTTTAAAAACATGAGACAAATTCTGAAACAAAGAAAAAAACTTATGAAAAGAGACTCCAAATAATGTGTAAAAAAAATACATTAGACGTGAAGAACATAGCCACAGAACAGAAATAAAAACAATGTATGATGCTAGATCCATAGGAACTATAGGCGTCTCTCTTTGACGCTTCTGGAAATATCAGAAGATACATTTGGAATAATAAAGGTAGAAGAAAAGCAAAAGTCAAGTGGGAATGAAATCTTGAAAATGATGTCAAGGATAAAGACACTATTAGAGTAAAACTGTATAGATATGGAAAAACTAAGGCTACCTTAATATCTCTATTGTCATTTCCAGTTTGGTGTTCCATCATAGAAGCCAAAACCCATAAATCATTGATTTAATACATGACAGGCACTATGAACAATAAACCAATGGTTCATATTTATAATGGGGTCTGGTGGGTTCCATCATGGTCTCTATCATTTTGCTGGAAGAGTACTGCTTATAGAATCACAATAAAATAGTGCACATAGATGAGTACATGGAAGATATCTACAGAAAAAAACACATACAAGATTTGTCCAGAAGTAAGAAGATTCAATGACGGGAACCAGAAATCTATAAAACCATAAGAAATTGAAACAGAAAGTATATTGGAAAATTGTATAATTAATATTTCTTTCTCAATATTTCTCTAAAACTAGACAACCCCTTTAAACTAAGAACTTTTATCATTTTCAGGTCTATAAAAAAAATCATTGACAAACAAAAGTGTTGCAGATATCAATGGCATGGTAAAAGTTACATGGTTTATAAGGTTGACAAGACATATTTTAAAGGTTGAGCTAGCACGGCAAAACATGACGTATAACCTCATTTTCTTCCATGTAGGGGAAATACAATCATTTCTGCCTAGATCAATGACTTATCTAAACTAATATAACACAAGTTCTTTAAAATGTTATGTTTCTCTTGAAATGCATTTATACAAACCCTTTTGCGCTAAATTGAGTTAAATTTAAGTGACCGTCCACGCTTCCCCTGCATAAACTGTTGCTGGCTCCTTTAGGGTCAGTTCACACTTAGTTTTTTGGCAAGGATTTTGAGGTTGAATCAACCTCCAAAAAAGGCCTCCCAGTAGCACTCTATTGGGAGGCTTTTTTTGGAGGCTGATTTTGAGGCGGATTTAGCATCAAAATCATCGCCAAAAAACTCTGAGTGCACTGGCCCTTACATCACTTGGTCCCAGGTTACTTCACTTCACTAGCCTACTTTGAAAAGAAGGAAAATAAACTGATATAACCCCAGACCACATAATATAAAGCTGTAAATTAATCATTGCTCAATTCTAATGAATTTGCATATTTATTAAATAAAGGAATTTTTTTAAGTAAAAGAACTGACGCTCTGCCTCACCTACCGTACCCAACTTTAATTTTGGATAAATTCCCAACACCAGGTACTCTATACTGTAAATATGGAATACACTCTGAACACCATTTATTACAATGTATTTACAGCGGACAAATGCCTGAAATACTCATACCTAGTGGCAGCTGCAGGAATAATTACTATAAGTAATTTTTTCTAAACATATTTTATCATTAGAGGCTGTGGCAATAATCTGTTACCAGAAACGCTGAAGTAAGCCATACGTTTGCAGTAATGGGTCAAGCCAAATGTATACATATAAATAGAGAACATGTTAAAGGGGTTTTCCATAATATTGAGACCACAGCAATCAATATCACAGTCCTGAGTAACCCCTTTAAGTGCTCTGTAAAAATGACTACAATAGGCTCCTGTCTCAATACGGTTTTAAGATACAAAAGTGGCATACATTTAATACAGAGTAACTGTGGAGTACCATATACATTTTCTACAGTTTGCAGGTCTCTAACCTATAACTATTTGTATTGTTATTACTGTTTACTCAGCTTCTATATAATTAATGTAAATTTGCATACAGTTGGGGAGATTTACTAAGAGTTCTGTCTCCCCTTGCTCATACATGCCTTACAGCAAATTTAATATGGGTTTTAGACACTTTTTATACCTCACAAGAGGGACATGACTTATTGGAAAATTGACGAGACTTGGAGCAAAATCAGAAGGTAGTCTTAATTCTCAGAACGACTATAGATGTGAATAGAGAGATTCACACTTCCCCAAGCATCTCCATTATGAGCAGCCATGAGATAGAGGATCAGGGACCTCCGTTTTCAAGTTAGAAATGGGTCCCAGGGAAGCATTGAGCCAAAAATGTTTAGAATGGTTAAAATCTGACTGTTTTCTGTAAAATTGTTACAGAATTGTAGTTTAAAAACTGCTGTAAAGTAAGACAGCCAATAGGTGGAATAAAGTTTTGCAAAAGTGACTAATATGTCCAGCAAGCACCAAATTTACATACAATACAGCATGAACCACTGCAAAAAAAATATAACGCATCTTCCAACTGCCTGGTCTAAAGTCACACGGTCTAAACAATAGACAATATTAATAAATCTATCCCCATATGTATCAAACTACTGAGATGTTTTCTCAAACTTTGTATTGTTCAATAATGTAAAGAATATTAGCAAACTAGTTAAACGACGCAGCTACCATTCTGAAATTACATTCCCCATACAAATGTCATTTTAAATACAATTATATTTGTCATATATGTCTTTATTTTCTAAAACTGTTCTAGATTGTAAAGTTGTCAAACAAAAAATGTCATTGATATTTAAGACATGTAAAAAAGAAATAAAAGAACCATTCTGTATGTATTTTACTTGGCAAATTAATATCCACACTTCATTCACGAAGAGATCAAACCAGTAAGTGGAACAATGTGGTCTATAAGTAAAACCTATTGATTCTATAATGGAATAAACATAGTAGTTTTAGAAAAGCTTAAATGAAATGCCTTTATCTTATTGTCATTTTATGATGTCAATAGCCGATGCCCTATACAGCATGGTGCCAGAAAAATGAGATGCTACAGGGGAAGTTGTCATTCTTCTACGGGAAACATGACAGCTCTTTTCATATATAAGAATTGCTCCTAACTACACGTATATCATTATTGTTACTTTTCCTTGAACATACAACTGCATCAGAAGAACTACTGGTTAAGAATCTTTCTTCCCTTGGGCATTTGCTTCAGCTATAAGACATCTCTTTGATATCATCTAAAACCAAAAGCAAACATCTTCCATCCATGGGGCATTCATAGGGACTAACGGAAAGATTCTATATTTACAAATATTCTGTTTACAGGCTTCATTTCACGTACCTAGATATGACCTCAAATATGTTACTTTAAAATATCCTTCTTGAGGGCAGATAAGGTAAGCACTAGACTGACTCAAAAATTCTTTTTCTGTGTGTGTGCTATTTTTATACTACTTTTTTCTTAAATTCACTGACGTAGGCTATTTTCAATCCAATATTTGTCATGTTGGACAAATTTGACTAGAGCTTAGAGGAACTATTTTTTAAACTGGTTAGACAATATTTGAGGCCATTAGCTGTAAATATTCTGATCAATCTCTGGGAAATATGCTTACTTTTAATTATAAAATACGTATTATTGTTAATATTATACCGTAGGCCTTTAAAAAGGGACCTTGTTATGAACCAAGAAGACGTGAACCATATTGATGTTAAGATTTTTCAGTGTTTCATTGTAAAAACAGAAACTGGTAGGAATATGTATGGATTAGAGAACATGCAGATAGATGTTCATATATATTTACCTTAATCGATATGTTTTCCTTTATAAAATATTAAACGTATTAAAAGTATACGAGACAAGAGAAGCAAAAATTATTTAAGTAGACAAGGTAATATTTGTAAAATCTCAAAAAAAGACTTCACATATTAATGTTTACAAAGTATGTATAATAATTGTGTTTAGTAACATTGAATCTTTAGTAACAAGTAGCGTATTAAGTACTATACAAGTACAAGTTACTTTATTATGTAGGTACCAAAGAATGTCTGCACCACCACTTATGTATGATACTGAAGTTACTATTATACAATATGATACATGTACATAGAAAGTTTAAATGAAGTATTTCGATGACATTATACTATTTACCTAATATTGTAATAAAATTGGCAGCATGTTTTTTATTTGATTTTTAATATGAATTAAATGAACCTTATAAAATAGTATGTATAAGCTTTACATTTTACCACTATGTCTATGCTTTCTAAGAACATAAAGTTAAAAAATATATCATGAGCTGTCTTGGAAGTGTATATGAGGACAGTATTGTATGAAACAACCTTACTCATTGCTTTATAGCTTATGCTGATATAATATTCAGTGATTTTAATAACTGTCTCTAAACTACAGTTACCAGGGTATAAAAGTAGTCACAAGATAAAGAGACAGATAGAATTTTAGAATTTAGAACTTCTCTATATTGTCTGATATTAGTGACGACAATAGTTTATACCCCATTACAGCATAAATTATAATATACAACCAATATCTCAAGCTAGTAATACAATCAATCTGGAAGGAAACAATCCACTTTAGTCCAAGTCATAAATACTATTAAAATATTTAATACTCTATTCATATATCCCATATCTGTAATAAGTACTAAGACAAATTTGCAGTGGCAAAGATCTTTGGAAATCTGGAACACATGAGACTCATTACCAAATAGGGTATTATTAGTATGTACAGCACAAGAGCAGAAGCTATTGTTCCATCCTTAGTGGTGACAGAAGGCTTTTAACAACTGAGCAATGTGAATGAGCCAGTCTTACATCCTTGATTTAGTAAAGGCAGACATTTTGACCTACCCAGTTAGCTGTTCTGAAAAGTTTTCTTGTATTCCATGGCTTAGGAAAGTCTTGATACATTTGATAAAATGACAAAGCACATAGTAGATATACAGTGAGTACTGTAAAATATCATCTCCAGGGATGACATAGTATTTTAACAAAAAAATTAAAAGATTAAAATAAAAATAAAACATAAATAAATTATCATATCACTTTGAATGTATTATTTGAGTTTGTTAAACCATATATTATCCAATTAAAATCCTCATTTTATTTTAAATATTCATTTTTTCGACCATAATATGAATATTATACATATTATAAAAATATAAATTGTAAACTTAATTTAAAATTTGAATGGGAGAAAAAAAAGGTTTTGATGCCTTGCATTTGGTAGAAAACAGTAACTGAATACTTTACTAACTAAGCACTGACATTATGATCAACAGAACAATGGCTTTAAGTCAATTATTTGTCAAGTTGGAACATACAGTAAAAATGTCTAATGCACACCCAAGAAGATTTCCATATGCCAAAAATCTTACACTTGACAGACAAAGTCCCTGAAGCTAGAAAACATGATGTTGCTTTGTAATTAGGCATAGTTATCCAATATGGAAATTAGCTCTCAAATTGCTGAAGGTTACACTTTAAGCTTCCCCTTGTAATAAGATATTTGCTCTAGAAGAAAAGGGAATAATAAATTAATACTACAAAAAAAAAAACCGATGGAGAGGAATAAATATAACCTTCACCTCAACGAAGTGTGAGCTGACATGTAGTTTGTTAAAAAAAAAAAGAAGAGTAAATGATTGAAAGACCTAAGCCGAGATATACATCAAGTGACATTATTTCTCTTCGCACTTTAATCATGCACTCACGCTCAGAAAGAATCCAAATGTAGGTTGCTATAGAAGAAATTTCTGTTCGATTAGTGTCTCTGAACAAATGCAATGAGCCAAAGGAAAAAAAAGAGAGAAAGAGAAAGAAATGTAGCGGGGGTTAAAGCACGGTTTAATAATTCCAATCTCAGTCATTTTTTTTCATATGTATTGTATGTGTGAGTCCATAGTACAGCATAATGTGTCATAATTTGGCCTTCCATTCTGACAGCAGTGCTTGAGTTGGGCATTAAATCATTGCCCCGAGGAATTCTCATTCTGGCAATTCCTGGCGGTAGGACTGTCATCTCCTCCCACACATTACCTATCATTTTTGACATGATTGGATCAAAATTAGTCAGTACATTTAGATGTAAATTGGGACATCCAAGAATAATAATGAGCACAAAAATATAGCCCTGTGTAATTGACATGGCAACAGCTTAGTACAGTCTTCCACAGCATCTCTGAGATTATTAATACGATGATAACAAAAGTACTATATCAAAAAAAGTGAGGAAAGTTTTTTTCTTTATTGAGATGGATATTTACTTACAGCTTCAAATGCATGAAAGTTGTTGTGGTGGCGCTCCTACACATAAACAAACTTTAAATGTCACACACTAGAATTTTTGGAATCTCTTGGTGTCCATTTATAGAAGTTAGCACTTAACATATTCATCCTGCATCTTAAACAAAAAGTGATATATTTCAATCTATTAACTAACATAAATGTGCTTAGGGTAAAAATTGATATGTTAATATTATTGGAGCAGTCTCAGCATATTTTATTATATTTTTATTATTTTGTAAGAAAATATGCTATTATCAACACATGCTGTTCCATTTGGAAAACTGTCATAGAGTTGTTAGTTTACTTAGTCAAGGTTTTTTCAAATATTCTTCATATCTATGTAGATCCTTTCACAAAATTATCTGACAATGGATGCTATGTTGTATCTTTAATCTACTGGAAAATCAGAATCTTTAATGCCATGTTCAGAGTATTTACATAAAAGTAAAAAGATCAATTAAAACCTATATATAGGCTATGCTTAAAGTAATACAACGTTCATACCTTGTTTGTTTTTGGCTATAAATTAATTTATTAAAAAAATAAAGACATTTTTTTAAAAATAATGGAATCTCAAGGAGCCATTTATATGTTAAAGCCTTAGCTAGAATGCAGTTTTATTTAGGACAGTCTTAAACAGTGGTTTAAGAGTTGAGTCATGATACTTACTTAGAAGGCAAAAAGTGTATTAAAAGTGTTCAAAAATATTTAGAATTTTACTTTTTACTGGTTGTCAGGTCAGGCTGTAGCATTATAAAGTATTGTAGAGATTTGTTGAATGATCTATGTTGTGTGTGAAGTTGGGTGACATCTTATTTACAGGTATTTCTCAAGGTTAACAATAATTAAAGTACCATGATAAGAAAAACTAAAATCCCAAAATTTACACCAAATTTAATGGACAAATTAGTTTTTTCAACCAAATCTATATCTACGTTTAGTAGATCCTTCTTTCATACTGATTGCTGGTATAACTTTTGGATTTTCTATGTAAAATTTGTCTTTATTAGTTACATTGATAATGTTATGTTGTAGATAAAGCAAGATCAATCATTCAAGGAGAATAGAAGTGATTAAACTACTCTATAAAATCTGATCATAGGCATGTCATTCATTATGGATATTTTCATGTCATTTTGTATATACATTTGCTCAGACCCAAAATTTTTACTAAAAATGTGTAATTCTCTCAAAATTCTTCCTCCAGTTCTTTATTAATTGTATAACTTTTCCTTGTAATTGCAAATAAAAAAAATAGACAATAGGAAACAATGAAAGTTTTTGCACTTGTTCCAGTATTGACATTCGCATGAGTTATTGAATGTGGTAAAACAACCGCACATACTGTTATTTTTTAACTTTAAAAGTGAAATACTGAATAACAATAGCACCCATTGTCATACTTGGTTGAATCTTCATGGCTACTGCTTCAAAAATCACTCAAATATTGACTTGTCATGCTAAACACTTTGCGGCACAAATTTTATATGGTTACCTAAAATGGATTTTTCGTGGATCTCTTGAAATATGCTGAAAAGTAGCACAGACTACAGCTATACTTTATTTGATGGAAGGCCATTTGGGTATTCTCATAAGAATGGAATCTACATATTGTCATTTATTTGACAAAACCCTTTACGAGCAATTTTAAAGGTCTTTTTGTATAACAATCATAGCCAACTCTAGCCAAAAATGTGAAATTATTATTACATAGTGTCTTCAGTTATTTTCTGCACTTTATAAAGGCTTTATGCTATATGAGAGTATTGCACACACAGATATATCTGCCATACAGCAGCTAGTCACCGTTATATCTACCACATATATTTTTCTATGTAGCTGTACTCCACCTAAGTTACAGTCACAGTGAGAAATGTTAAACATGACAAAGCAACATAGACATTGGATGGGGGATTACTCATAGAGAATATCATAGATGTTTAAGTGTTTGGATCAAAGCAGACCACATATAGAAATGGTAGAGTAGTACTTAATGCCACTTGTCAAGCCTGGTGGAGGAAACATAATGATGCCGGGCTGTTCTAGTGCTGGTAAAGTAGGAAATTTACACAGATTATCAGGAATAGTGAAAAAGAAAAAGTTACCACTCTCTTCTGCTACTTCATACCACCCCCTATTAGTTCTTTATTGATGCAAATTTAGTCAAGACTATAACAATCTGAAGCATATGTCCAGAGAAAGACAGTTTTTGACTAGTTGGATTACAGACTCAACCATATTGAGCTTTTGTGGGATAATCTTCACAATAAGGCCAGGAAAATAAATCCCACAAGCTGGCTGCAATTCTGGTCATTGCAAATATGAATACAAGTCCCTAATGATCCTCTTTCAGTATAAGGCCCTACATAGCGAAATGGAACCAAAAAATACTGCGGCAAAAACAACAGCAAAACGTTTTTGCTGAGTTTTTTTCAGTAGATTTTTTTCCTTTAGAGATAACGCCAGCGTTTCCACTGGTATAATTGACATGCTGCAATTTTTTTTAAAAACGTGAGCGTTTTGGAAAACGCAGCTTTTCCCCAGGAATTTGTTTCTGCAATGTGTGGATGGGATTAGCCAGAATCTCATTCACTTTGCAGGTACTTTAAATTAAAGTTTAGGTGTTTTGCCACTGCATTTCAGCAGTGGCAAAAACGCTATATTTTTACAACGTGGGGCTTCAGCCTCAAACATTGCTCAAATGCTGCAACAACTTCGCAAGTCATCATCTTCAGCTTTCAAAATAAATTAATACATATATATAAAGTTGTGCACAGAAATGGTAGTAAAAAAGTATTTTCTCACATGTCCATAATAACAACAATTGACATCATTAGTGCAATGTGATCAAAGTCCAAAAATATCCAGTATCGCTTCACTTTCTTTCACTTTCCTGTGGTGTCTAAGTTCACTATAAAACGGAAACAAGGAAATAGTGAAGCAATGTAGACTGATAAAAAATGCCTTCATTTTTCTTTGCAATTTCACAGTTTTCCTCTGTGGACTTTCTGCCCCTATTATACCTATATGGAAAACGCCAGCGTATCTGCAGGTGTCATTGACATGCTGCGATTGGCCATACAATTAAAGAACGAAGACTTGACCTTCCTGTATCAAAACATTTCTGCAATGAGGATCATAATATGACCGATCACATGAAAGTTTTGGTTTTGGGAGGGAATTTCAAATCAAAGAGAGAACGACGCATTTATGAGTGTAAATTTATGACCCTGCTTCAAACACTGGAGAGGGGGTTAAATTTGTCACATGGTTTTATGTCACTTTACAGAAACCTGTGAACTGATAAGGACCTGTAAGTGTTTACATTGCTTCTACCAATTACTAACAACCCTCTACCCCCCTTCTATCTATCCCTTTTTTGTATATAAATCTGCTCCTTCAGAAATGGCTTTAAATTTACTTTAGAAAGGAGCCTAGACGTTCCGAAACGTTGTAATCCATCATCATTATTAGTTAGCCATTAAAAAGGTATCAACTACTGAAGACTATCAAGTTTTATAGTTTAACTTTTAGAAAAAAAATTTAGGGTAATTCATACAAAGCAGTTTTTTATGTTGCGTTGATAAAGTGGTGTTATTAAATTTATTTTCTATGCTATATTTATATTGGTGCTACCAAATATGTCTAATTATTTTATGTTGGTTTGCTTTTATTGAAAAAAAAATACGAATTAAACAAAAAAAGAACAGTGAGTATAGAGTGACATAGACATCTGACAAAATATGACAATTAACATGATAATCCCACCAAATATGGAGCACTATTTCCTCGGTCCACATTGTCAAAACTAACCCAGATCACGAGAAATGTAAGATAACTGAGAGGGGACCGTGTACTCATAGATTGTAAGCTCTTGCGAGCAGGGTCCTCAGTCCTATTGGGTGAAATGACTTTCTTTCTAATGTATCTTTCTGTCTGTATTTGAACCCTACAAATTGTACAGCGCTGCGGAATATGTTGGCGCTATATAAATAAAATTTATTATTATTATTATTACTACTTAACGCTGAGGCCCCACGTTGCGCAAATGCAGCATTTTGTTTGCTGTGGTTTTTTGAGCCAAAGTCAAGAATAGCTATGGAAGGAATGGGAAATATATAGGAAGTTCCTATTCTACTACTTTCTACTCAATGCTCTCTTGGCTTTGGCTCAAAAAAACGCAACAAAATCTGCAACAAAAACGTGGGGCCTCAGCTTAATGTGGTTGCAGACAAGCATGGCTGAGATCAATGTGCTATCCGTGTTTTTCCCAGATAGTACACTGACTCATTCATTTCTATGGGCCCATACACATGACCATGAATTACACAGCTGACAGTCCAGGCCACAAAATATTGATCAGGTCCTATTCCTGTCCTAATTTGCATCCCCTCTTCCATGGCTCTTATTCATTTAATGAAAGGAGCAGAAGAAGCATGGCCAGTGCATGGGGGGCACACAGGGCACATCTGCGTGTCCCCTGTGTGCCACCGTAACTCTAATTCATGGCCGGCTGTTTGGCTCGTCTGCAACTGGTCTTAGTATGACTTTGTACCCACCCACTACTAAGAGTGTATTTATGGACAATTAAAATTAGATATATCATGTGCATGTGTGTAGTTCTCCCACTGTGTAACCCACTAACTTCAGGGGTTACTCAGGAAACCCATGGAAAGACAGGACAGACTATTCAATCAATAGAGTCCCATTCATCATCATTTATAATACAATTGTGAAATAAATTACATCAAAACATGTACCTCCAGTTATAAACAAATTTGTTTCTGTGTGCATAGTTGAAAAGTGATGAAGAACTGAAATTCCAAAACAAGCAACTAAAAGTTATCCCTTTAATGGGGCAGATGCAGAATCATTTTTTTATGCCAACACTGTGGCATCAACAGTGTGATAGAGGGAAATGGGATGGGACAGGCTGCAGGACATGAGTGTTAGACGTGGTGGTAGCCATCTAGCATCATTGGCTGGCAGCAAAGTATTAATTAATATTATGGACCATGTCACAGGACATAGCTGGCTGAAGGGCATGCCCACGGCCACAAGAAAAATGGCCGCTTACACAGTAAGTAAGTGGCCATTTTCTTGTGGCCTGTGGGCTTGCGCAGTCGGCTCTGCCCAGGCCCGAGGCCTACAAGTTTCACCTCCTACCCCGGAAGAAGACACAAGAAAAGGATGTTCCTGGTGATGATGGAGGCAGCGCTGGAGAGAGTTCTTTCGCAGCATTGGCAACGCCCCCAGTGCTATTTGAGCGCTGGGGCTCACCCCTAGTGCTGCGAGACAACTCATTTGCATACCGGTGAAAACCGGTATTTCTACGGAACGGTAGCGCGGAGAAGACATCTAAAGGTAGGAGATGAATAGCCTTTCTTAAGGCTATTCCGACGTGTTAGAGAGAAAAAATACCTTCTGAATGATAGGATCCCTTTAAACACTTTATGGAGAGTCATAGATCAAACTTGTCTATTGCACAACAGTAGACAAAATTAGATTATTGGATATTAAAAGGTTAACCACAGCACCTTATATACTGTAAATGACATCAGCACTGTAAAGTGTTCACCTTCAGCCAGACTGAAGTTAAAGATAACAGCTTAACCTCTTCTTGCCAGAGGAATTTTTTTATTTTTGATTTCTGTTTTGACTCCCCGCCTTCCAAACCCCTATGACTGTTATTTTTCTGTTCATAGACCAATATGAGGGCCTAATAATTGTGGAACAAATTGTGCTATGTGATGATACCATTTTTTATTCTGTATGCGGATGCAAATTGCAACTTTCTTACGGGCTTCCATTTTATGGTATTCACTTTGTAGCCAAAATTACATATCACCTGTATTCTGTTTCTATGTTTTGGTATGATTCCGGGAATACTAATTTTTTTTTTTCTAGAACACTTTAAATTCAGAACTCATAACTTTTTTTATATCTCCGTGTACAGGGATGTAAAAGACCTCTTGTTTTTGAAGGGTCAGTTGTATGTTTTGTTTATACCATTATGGGGAATGTTTCTATTGCTTTGAACACTTTTTATTCAAATTTTTATGGCAAATTTTGAAACAGCAATCAAACCGGTGGTTTGGTAATTTAGATTTTTTTTTTTTTCCCGCTACGGCGTTGACTGTATGGAAAATATAATTTTATAACTTTGTAGCCTGGGTTTTTTCGGACACAAGGATACCTAATGTGTATGTGTTTCACTGTAATTTTGTACTTTTATATGTATTCTAAGGAAAGGGGTTGATTTGAACTTTAAAGGGATCCTATCATTCAAACAACAATTTTTCTAAGTACCACGTCGGAATAGCCTTAAGAAAGGCTATTCTTCTCCTACATTTTGTTGTCTTCTCCGTGCTGCTGTTAGCCTACAATCCCGGTTCTTGACGGTATGTAAATTAGCTCTCTCGCAGCACGGGGGGCAGGCCCCAGCGCTCAGACAGCACTGGGGGTGTCCCCAATGCTGCGAGAGAACTCTCTCCAGTGCCGCCTCCTCTTCTTCAGAAGTGTCTTCTTCAGCCTCTTCTTCCTGTGGTGGCTTGTAACTTCTAAGGCCTCTGGCCTTTGGCAGAGCAGACTGCGCATGCCCATAGGCCACGAGAAAATGGTCACTTGCACAGTATTGTAAGCAGCCATTTTCTCGGGGCCTGTGGGCATGCGCAGTCTGCTCTACCCGAGGCCTAGAAGAAAGAAGACACCGCCGGAAGAAGAGAATGAAGAGGCCGTACCTGACAAAGATGGAGGCGGCGCTGGAGAGTGCTGCAGAGAAGACGACGAAAGGTAGGAGATGAATAGCCTTTCTTAAGGCTATTCCGACGTGCTACTAAGAAAAAATGTTGTCTGAATGATAGGATCCCTTTAAATTCCTTTTGATTTCCTATATTTTTTTTTTTACCTTTTTATTTTTTTTTTATTGAACTTATTAGACCCCTTAGGGGTGTTGAACCTCACGGTATCTGATCACTAATGGAATATATTAGGATATGTTCACACAGAGTTTTTTGCGAGTGGATTTTGACATTGAATCCGCCTGCAAAAATGGCTCCCACTGACTTCAATGGAAGCTGGTCGCTTTTTTTTCTACTAGCTAGTAGCGGAAAAAAGAAGGTAGATGCCGTATCTTGCCATGGATCCCACAGCTGATTAAGCTGCGGCGCCGTGGGTCGAGACACGCTCCTGCTTAGGCCCATTCATTCAAGTCTAATCACAAGCGGGATGCCGCGACAGACTGCTGATGCTGTATCAGTATCCTGTCACGGCTAGCTGCGCGGAATGTTCACAAGGCAGAAAAGGTTTCTAGGATCTTTTCCTCTGTGTGAACATACCCTTACAATTACATTGTAATTCATTAGGAAAAAGGCAAAAGGGTGCCTTAGTCAGCTTTGACTGAGGTTATGGGGGGGGGTTAATGCCTGCAATCAGTACCGGTACAGATGGCAGGTATTAGCACCAGGCCTCTGCTGTATAATACAGCAGAGACCCAGTGGTTTGTGTGATCACTCACCTCCTCAGTGCCACATTTAAATACCTGACATCCACCATACTATTATGGTGGATATTGGGTAGGGGTTAATAAGCAAAGGAAACATCTCCTTAATAAATATACTACAACGTTTCTTATATTTAAATGCATTATTCATTTATGAAAAATTATTTATAACTGTCAGTACCCTTAAAACACCACATCCCAGTTAGCCAATCAGATTGAGGCTTTGAGGGCTCACTTGTTATTGCTCACCAGCATGTGAACCATAACAGTGTATACTTTATATAACTATGTGAATATAAATATGGCCACCATACTCTTATAAGAAACAAATTCAATACAATATCATACCATGCTATCATTACCCTTGACACACCACCATTAGGTGATTGCAGATAGACACATACATGATACATATCTCATTACTGAATATTGCAAAATTATGTTTGCTTTCAATAGAAATCTATTAATCTTGTACAACACATCTTGAGGAATATGTGATGCCCAGATAGGAGAGGACACATCTGCACATTGCATCATGAATGTTTCACTGGTATTGCGTTAAATTATAGCATTTCTTAAACACAACAAAATTTTGTTTTCTAATGATTATTTCTATAGACATTTTACACGTCATGCGTATATTGCAGTTAACACACCATATAGGTGTACACTCTTTAACAAGAAAGAGTGACAAACTTAAAGCCTTTCATTTATTATGAGATAACTTTTATTACCAGCTAATATCCACCCCCTGAATACATGGGCGATTTATAGACAGCAGCACATCATCTAAGTTCTACTGTAATAACGCTTGCAGCCATTTGTATTTCTGGAAATATCATTACAAGGTATATATTATATATCTATGCTATTTAGGAATTAGGTGTGATGTATGAATATGTTTAAAGATTGCCCTGTAAAAGTGAGAAAGCAATGAATTAATGCACAGAGCAATCCTGTAATATATTTAACATGTTTTCCTTCTATGTTGATGTAGGAAGGACTAGTGGCAGATTATGATTTTAGCAACTGAGGCAAAAGCTAGTTACCTGTAATAAAACAGAATTATTGCCTATATGTTATCATGACAAGATAATGAATATACCTCATGAAGACATTCATTGTATCAGCTATTCTCTCACATCCATGCTCTCAAGCACACAATTTTATTGTATTGTCCCATTACCTTGGAATACAAAAAAAAGTGTATTAGCAGATGTCTTTAAATTTAGACAGTTAAGGGTGTACATTTTGTCAGGGGATCAAGTTGAAAAGGTCAAATGCCTGAAGCCACATATGTCACAGTCTCTTACTACCTGGCAACTATCTCCTATCCACACTGACTACGAAATGTGCACACTGAAATGCAGTCATTTATTTAGCTCTGCATTATAGGCTAACCAGAGACAATGAAATATTGCATTCTTACTTTGTTTCTTCTAGATCCCATTCTCTGGATATTTGGTCTTTTGCTACTTCAAGTATATTATTATAATCACAGATTCACATTGGAAATCTTTATCATCCAAGTTTTATTTGGGAATGCATAGCCTCTGCACCATCTGTTTTTTAAAAATATAGTTTAACCCTTTTAGAAAACAAGGTCGTTTGGTTTTTAAGGCTTGGTGACTTTCATATTTCCAACTCTGGTTATCATATATTCATAAATTTTTTATTCTTTTGCTGATATAGTCATATAATGCTAACTTTTTTTGCCTGATGAGTTGTACTTCTAGTTGGCACCATGTAATATTTTTATTAGCTTCTATTATGGGGTCTGCGTGAAAAAAAATACACTTATGTGATTCGTTTTTGTGTATTATTTTTATGGCATTCACTTTACATAAAAAATGAGATGAAGTTCATTACAATTGTGGCACTACCATATTTTATTACTTTTTACCACTTCTGTAGCATCTTTATTATTTTGTCAAAGGAGCTATGTGAGGGTGTTTTTTTTCCAGAGCAAGTTCTAGCTAATATCACTATATTTTTTTTTGAGGGGAACGCAAGGTGTCCAAAACATTCATTGGGCATTGCTACAACACTAATTTTGTATAGTTCAAACTTAAGATAGAACAACCATGGCAATACCTGATATATTTATTTTAATTATTTTTATACATTGCTAATTTTGTTTACATTAAAGGGATCCTATCTTTAATGTTATCTTCTCCGTGCTGCAGTTAGCTTGAAATTCCAGTTTTTGTCGGTATGCAAATGAGTACTCTTGCAGCACTGGGGGCGGGCCCCAACGCTCAAACAGCACTGTAGGTGTCCCCAATGCTGAGAGAGAAGTCTCTCCTGCGCCGCCTCCATCTTCTTCAGCAACGTCCTCTTCACGCGTCTTCTTCCGGCACAGGCTTCAGACTTCTAGGCCTCGGGTAGAACAGACTGCGCATGCCCACAGGCCACAAGTAAATGGTTGCTTACACAGTATTGTAAGTGGCCATTTTTTCGTTGCCAATGGATATGTGCAGTTGGCTTTGCCCTAGGCCCGAGGCCTAGAAGACTGAAGCCTGCGCCGGAAGAAGACGCGTGAAGAGGACGATGCTGAAGAAGATGGAGGCGGCGCTGGAGAGAGTTCTCTCGCAGCACTGTGGGCAGGCCCCAGTGCTCAAACAGCAGAACTCATTTACATACCGACAAAAACTGGAATTTCAAGCGAACGGCGGCACTGAGAAGGAAATGAAAGGTAGGAGAAGAATAGCCTTTCTTAAGGCTATTCTGACGTGTTAATGAATGAGAAAAAAATATGTTTGAAAGATAGGATCCCTTTAATTATTTTTGAAATGGGAAAGGGCTTCTCTAATTTTTATTCTTCAATACATGATTTTTACATGATTTTTTCTTACTTTTTTACTGTTCCACCAGAGGACTTGAACTTGGGATTACACCTAGGTGCCCTTGATTGACCTCTTGGTTGTTATGGCAATCCCTTGGAATCCCACAATCTTATTGTGAGGGGCTGAAAAGATTAAAGAAGGGGTGCCCCTATCCACCCAGATGCCATTATTACTACTGATTAGAACTTTACACTTGGCACAACATAATATTATGGCAAGGGATTAAGGGAAGAACTACAGTTTATCAACTGACAAAAAAAAAAGAGAAATATAAGAAATAAAGTTATGTAATAAGAATTTCTACCTTAGAATAATCAAAACATGATCAGATTGGGAAATTACTTTTCTATGAAACTGTAGAGAAAAAATAAGCTATATCTTTTTGTAAATCGCTCAGGCAACCCAATAGTAAGTGATTGTAAAATTGAAAATGCTAGAAATTTGCTGGCTCAAATAAATCTGAAGTGATATTCAAGGAAATCACTACAATCTCATGGACAGCCATTTCTGATGGAGTATAGAGATGACTAATTTGAGAGAGACTAACTTGCAGTTGCCAGAGCTGCTTATTTGGCACTAGATCTATTTAAACAGCTAAGTGAGCAGGGTAGCTTGGGAACATTCATTTGTCTAAAGAATGCAGTGTCATGAAATGGGTTTTCCAGGAATTTTTAGTTGATGACTTACCCTTAGGGCCAATTGAAGATCTACTGGGGTTAGACGCCTGAGAACCCCATGGATGAACTGTAAGAACCTAGCTGCAGCACATTGAAGTGAATGGGCTGAGTTGTGATACCAATTATTGCCACTATACAAATGTACTGCACTACTTCTGATTCCAGAAGCGCTGCTCTACACCCACAGTAAGGAGTTTTGTAAACCTGCAATCCAGTGACCAGACAGTGGCCAATCAGCTCCCTACATAGGTCCCATAATGTATATTAAGTGATACATTCTGAGGAGTGGCAAAAAGCAAACCCGTAAAAAGGGCCGTAAACTGAGATGGCACTGCTCAACTCCACACAGCTAGACCAGCAGCAGCAGCATAGCCGACAAATCGAAGAGAAGAGGCTGAAAGATGACTAAGACAGTTCCATGGCAGGCAAGGGCCTTGATTATAAGAGACTGGCAATAGAGGGGACTGGACATCTGGCCCTGGATCTCACATCCTCCATGACAGCCATAATCCAGACATCTTTATATCAAATGCACTTACCAAGGACAGAGAATTGATGAGGTTGAGAAAAAAAAAATCTCCAATTTAGCTGACAATATCTCTGGCATGGATAGGAGAGTGAGAGAACTACAGAAACTGATCACTTCCCTGTCTGAGAAAGTTGAGGATCTTGAAAAGATATCCCACAGAAATAATCTGTGTCTTTGAGATTGTCAGAGTCAACCCCAGCCAAAAACCTACAGTGATTATGCAAGATAAATCTATCCCAGTCCCTGTGACTTCGACCAGAGGCACGAGGCTATTGAACTCTATGTGTTTGGATTCTAACCACAAGTGGGATGTAGTTAAACATGGCAAAGATCTAATTTCCATCTCTTCTTTCTGTACGGGCATATGACCAATTCCATATTTCACCCTAACTGTCTTCTGAAACTTCTCTGTCATCTGTACGATTTTTATTCCACAGTATTTGACCACTTCCACACTTTACTTGATAATTTTGTTAGCCCGTGTCTTAAATGTAATTGGTTATTTGTTTTAAAGGCTAACTTAGTATTACATCTAAGCATATTCATCCTGTAAATGTAGCTATATTATAGGGAATGCACAAGTGCAGGGGTTAGACAATTCATCCCTGAGTGTGGAGAGTCAACCACAAGTGACACAAGTGTGCTGCAGTTAAACATGATTAAAAAGATTAATCCTTAATTACAGCAGCTTCAAATCTGCCCCATAATCACATCTGTTTGGTCAGACTTATCACATGACCTGATCCCCGTGTAATGTGCGGAGGTGTAGAACAATAACATTTTTTACCCTTCCTCCTCTGTTCCTCAGATCCTGTCCTCTCCATCTAGAAGTTACACTGCACTCCCTGCACTTAGTATCTGTTTATTCACAGATACTGGCTGGTGAAGGGCTCATAGAGCTTGAGTTACATAACCTTTTCTATTAAAAGATGGCTGGACCATTGTATCAAACAAGTCCTCTGACCTTCCGTGTCCCTTTATCTCCTAATAGAATGTAAGCTCTTGCTTTTTTTTTACCCAAGATTTCTTATATCCTTATTCGTTGATTGAATGTATAGTGCTTTTATAGTGCAGGAACTGCAATGGCTGACCAGCTGGTATGTTTGGTGGAATGGTACCGAGCCACCAATGAGCTTCTACAGACAACTCTCAGATATGTTTACCCCAAGACTGGTAAGACTATACTGTCTACTGTAGGGGTGAGGAAGGTTGTGGTGGGAAAACATGCAAAGGGAGAACAGACAGCTGGGACTGTGAGCTTTAAACCCAGGTCTCAGAATGGAGACCGATTCCGTCTCGGATGTTTTGTGGTGCCATGAACTGGGTCACGTTGCTAATGGAACTGTCCCCTGACAACTGAGCCCATGGACTCCAGCAGTTCTAGGCGTGTGTCCCTGTTTGCTCAACATGCTTGTTCAGCAGAAACTGCGATGGAACCACAGATGTGTACTGTGACTGTAGTAGAGCGTGCTGTACTGGCTCTCCTGGACTTTGGGAGCCAGGTTACCTTGGTGCACCATGATCTTGTCAACCCAGCACTTTGGACAAACCAGAGATTATCCTGTTGCAGAGGTCACCATAAAAACTACCTCTGGCACCACCACTCACAACGTGGATGTGATGAAATCTCTGTTCCATATTGTGATCATAGGGAGGGATTTTCTTTTGTTTTGAGGTATGTGGAAAAAGCAAAGTTTACCATGTCCTGAAAATCCTAACATTGATGAAGTCTTTCCTAAGGTTAACCATGAATCATTTGATCCTGACAGGAAAACACCAGCTGTAGGGGTGAGCGAAGATAGTAGTAAATTAGTAATTTAGTAATAATCTGTGTTAGCTGGTGATGCTGAAGGTCAGGAGGGAGTTCCCAAGATGCCGGAGCTCGAGGTGTCCCATGACAATTTTGGGACTGCTCAAATGAGAGATCATAATGATTATGATTACTGTTTAGTTAGTAGCTCAACCAAGCAGGATTTTGTTTCTTACTGAAGTTTTGCTGAAGTTAAGACTATTTCATTTTGCAAATTTTTTTTCTGTAAAGGTTTTTTTGGGGTTTTTTTGCTGTTTTTTGAAATCAAACGGTTTGCTGTAAGATTAGTGTCCCTTTCTCTGATTGGTTGGATCCACACCACTGCTTCTGCCCGATCTACCTCCCCACAACATATACAGTCAGTGGCGTAACTAGGAATGGCGGGGCCTCGTGGCGAACTTTTGACATGTGCCCCCCCCCCTTCCTGACCGACACCAAAGACCTTGACTGACCAACCCCCCACGCCACATTCCAGCGTGCTCTATTATGTCCCTCAGTGGCCCCTGCATACAGTATTGCACTCCATTGTGGCCCCTGCACACGGGATTATGCCCCATAATGAACACCCATGAACAATTATTATACTCTGAGGTATTTTCAGACCCTAGAGTATAATAATCGGAGACCGAGGGGAGATACAGACACCACATCTCTCCTTCTCTTCATCTCTTGCAGGACTGCACGGGCTATAAAGACACGCCCACCTAGTCATGTGACGGCTGATGTCACACAAGGTCCTTCATCTACAGGACCTACAAGCTTTCCCCCGATCTTATCGCAGTTACAACAGTTTGTCTGTGATAAGAATGGGGGTAGAAGTGGTAGCTGTCACCGGGCCCCTAATGTCCCGCGCCCTGTGGCAGCTGCCTCTGCTGCTATGGTGGTAGTTACGCCACTGTATACAGTACTTATCTATGCTACATCATCATTGCCAATACCAAACCATGGATTGCCTGCTTACTTACAGACTACTGCTTCATTCATTACTGCTACTTCATTTTTGTGAACCCTGGAATTTCTGACCATTCTCCTGCACTTTTATTCGTCTCCAGCTGTGCTATTCTGCCACATCATACCCATGGTACATGTTGTAGATTTTTTTGTTGTAGCAAATTCCCTTATAGTCATGGGTAAAGGGGGTGCAATAAGGGAACTGATTGTTTCTTTCTGTGGGTATTAAAGAAACCCCAATATAACAATTAGACTATGCCTTATTCAACTCAAAGTGACCATGCAGAGCTCTGATCACTATCACAAGTGTCTACAAGGCAAATGTGAGCATCAGAATTGAATCATGGAGAAACATAAACAGTGACCTGATGTGGTGAATTACATTATTTTATATCATGTGGATATCCAAGTGCATGTGCATTACTTACCTGGGAAAGAGAAAGCAAGCTGACAGGCTGATGGAGATCTTCAGTCCTGACATTTATGTGGCTGTTATATACTTTGGCATAATACCAATATAATCAGTATTGCAGTGTAAGTACATTTCCTTATGGTAGCAGTAGCCTCTTGCAACAGTAATAAAATTGCCCCCTGCCAAACTGCAAAAATTGTTCAAAAATTGTTTGCTGGACATAACAAAGAGTTCAAGGTGTTAACATGTCCTTCAAATTCTCAAGATATTAACCCTGCAGCTTGCTCTTCCATTGCCATGGCAGTAGTAGTGCCATGCCATTAGCTCCACCAGATTGCATCTGATTAATGTTTAAAATGAAAGCCTCCAATTTTAAAACAACTTTTCAAGAATGAACTGTACAAGTGAATATGAGAAACTTTTTAATGTACCATGAGGAATTGATACAGAAAGTATACATGAAAATTCTATAAGTTTTCATTTTACGAACAATAACTTGTTAATTTGTTTCTCACTATTTGTCTGAAACTGAACAACCCCTTTACATTGAATAGAGAATGATAAAGGCATAAGTAAGTAATGAAGTGTAATCTTCTTAGGAGTTGGGACTCTGTTTTTTCTGATACAGAGCTCTAACTTGAATTCTTTCCTAGACACAGATACATGAGTAAAATGTGGATGTCTATAGCTGTTATTACAGGAACCAGACTGAATATGAATTTGTACAGTTCCAATTGAATGTAATAATAGCTACAAAACCTATAAACATCTAACTGCCCCTATAGAAAGAATGAATTATAATATTCAAATAGATTTGGCTGGTGAACCATACAGTGAGACCTTTATTTGGCTAGATCGCTGTATTACCCTGGTGTCAGTCCTGTTTAACTCTATATAAGTGATAGCCCATCACAATCATTTGGATGGAAGGGAATGAATAATTTGTGTTCATCTTCAATTTTCAACTTTGCATTTTTTCCAACAAATTTAAAGAGAAATTCCTGAACATGCTATACAAAATGTATATCCATTTTTAAACACCATTTTACTCTGAAATCTTATGCCAATAAATTATATGACATAGCTTTATGAATTTTGAAACTCAATTTTTGCAAGACTTTTAGTTCCCTTTATATGATTAAAGGGATGCCCAGGTTAAATTGATATCTCAAATTTAAACTAAACACCCTCCCAACCTACCCTCTAAATTGCTTAGTGTACCAAAAATGTATATTTACCTAGATCGCCAGGGCAGTCATGTGACCGGCCCAGGCACATTTTCCAATTTTCCAGTGTGCTCCATTTCCCTGGAACCTATACTAACCCACCCTAGATACCTAAGGAAACCGGAAGGGGGTGTAAAGGGGTAAGAGAGGGATGGGAAGGGAGTGAGAGAGGGAGAGAAGGGAGAGAGAGGCAGGGGGAGGGAGAGAGAGGAGGAGGGAGTCAACTCTGAGTGGCCCAAGACATCATGGTAGTTGTAGGAAAACAGAACATGAAGATACCCTTTAAACAAATTCAGAAGATGCCAGGAGCTCACAGAGAAACCCAGAAATCACTCAAAACACTGCTCAAAGTATTTGGGTGCCCTTATTAACCTGTGAATAATGCTAACAGACTTTTTATTAAAAATGATTTTTTGACCAGAAAACCCTTTTAAACAATGAAGGTAATAAGGCTTGGGTGCTTTCAAGAGCATCATGTTTTCCCCAATATAAAATCTTTACCATTTACAGGTTTTTTCAACTCAATGTAGAAGTTTTTTCAATGATTATTAAAAGATTTTTTAAATAAGTGCATATTTTTCCTTAGGATGAATAATTATATAACTTCTTAAAATATGGCTGTAACCGTAAAACATTAAGAAAAATGCTTTCTCCCCAAGTACATATGTTGTGTAATTTATCCTCCCATGAGATCTAGTTCTTTCCGCATGATCTCTTCAAATGTAGTGGTATGCATTGTAATATGTAAGCTTGCTTGGAAGAAAAATGTGTTCCATTCTATTCGCGTTAAGTGCATATCAAGTCATTTATTAACCACTTGTAGCTACACAATGTAATATTTCATTGGGATGGCATTTAATCTATCATAGTGTTATTACATGAAGATGGTGTTGATAGAAGAGCTGAGCCAGCACCATCATCATTGGAAGTAAGTGGGATTATACAGTTAACACCCAGCTGAATGCATCCTCAAGCAATAACACCTATCACAGCCGTATAACCACTTAGATGCAACATATAATAGTGACCGTGACATCGATGGGGTTTTTATTGTTCAGGACACCCCATCAGCACCATGGCAATGCAATTGTGGAGGTATTGATTGCATTGTCATAGTAATGAGGGCTGACTGAAGGCCCTTTAACCATCTGAGTATAGGCAAAATCTAATAGGTTAGTTAGGGGGCTAACTGTCACCCTAGGAGTGATTAGTATAATTCAGTACAAAACAGAAAAATTGGCCACTGCAGCAATTCCCAAGAAATACAGGAAATGGCAGATACCAAAGAGTAGTAGAACAAGCAATCTAAATCTCACACTGCACTGAAGGATAGATCTAAGGCAGCACAAACGTTCTTTATCAGTGCTGCGAGAAAAATCTCCAGTGATGCCTCTATCTTCGCCTGGAACGGCCTCTAACTGCATCTTCTTCCGGTGCTGGCTTCAAACTTCTAAGCATGTGCAGTCAGATCTGTCGTCGGGCCTCGGGCAGAGCCGACATCACATGTCGCGGCCATTTTCTTGTGGCCGCTTACCCCAGCTTACTGTGTAAGCGGCCACAGGAAAATTGCCGTGGGCATGCGCAGTCGGCTCTGCCCGAGGCCCGATGGCAGAGCTGACTGCACATGCCTAGAAGTTTGAAGCCAGCGCCAGAAGAAGATGCAGGGAGAGGCCGTTCCAGGCGAAGATAGAGCGTCGCTGGAGCGTTCTCTCGCAGTGCTGTTTGAGCACTGGGGACCGCCCCCAGTGCTGCAAGAGAACTTATTTGCATACAGATGAAAACCAGGATTTCTACCGAACAGCAGTGCAGAAAAGACATCTAAAGGTAGGAGAAGAATATCCTTTCTTAAGGCTATTTCTACGTGTTAGGGGCAAAAAATTGCATTTTAATGATTGAATCCCTGTAATGCAAAAAAAAAGATGCTCTATAATCTAAATATGATCCAAGTCCCACAATACTACTTACTAGAGATATAAAAACAGGAGAGCTGGATCAAAAGAGTAAATTTAACCAGGCTAGTATCAATCCAAGAGGTCAGAGTCAATGCCAAAATCAGAAGAGAAGAGAGTATACAGTAAACAAGCCAAAGGCCGTACAACAGCAACAAACAGCAGGTTCCTGAGACATATAGAACGGGCCTTAAATATCCCTTCTCAACTGCTGATAGGTTCAGCATAACAGAGATCTATCAGATACAGAAAACTTCATGTGTTGGGCTGACAACCGTATCTCCTCATAGATAAGCAAACAGGGTCCTAATTCCTAACTGTTTAATGATTATTTCTTTGTCACATTGCAATGTCTCATGTTGTCTGTTCATGTGTCCCGTGATTTGTAAAGTGCTATGAAATATGTTGGTTCACTATATATTTTTTTTTATTATTATTAGAGATGAGCGAACAGTGTTCTATCGAACTCATGTTCGATCGGATATTAGGCTGTTCGGCATGTTCGAATCGAATCGAACACCGCGTGGTAAAGTGCGCCATTACTCGATTCCCCTCCCACCTTCCCTGGCGCCTTTTTTGCTCCAATAACAGCGCAGGGTAGGTGGGACAGGAACTACGACACCGGTGACGTTGAAAAAAGTAGGCAAAACCCATTGGCTGCCGAAAACATGTGACCTCTAATTTAAAAGAACAGCGCCGCCCAGCTTCGCGTCATTCTGAGCTTGCAATTCACCGAGGACGGAGGTTTCCGTCCAGCTAGCTAGGGCTTAGATTCTGGGTAGGCAGGGACAGGCTAGGATAGGAAGGAGAAGACAACCAACAGCTCTTGTAAGAGCTAAATTCCAGGGAGAAGCTTGTCAGTGTAACGTGGCACTGACGGGCTCAATCGCCGCAACCCAGCTTTCCCAGGATCCTGAATGGAATACACTGTCAGTGTATTCCCGTATACCCGATATATACCCCGATACCCGTTCCAACGGTGTGCCCCCCCACCTTCACCCCAGAAATACCCTGCAAGTCCCCTAGCAATAGAATTGGGGCTATATACACCCACAATTTTTACTACTGGTATACAGTGCCATTGTCTGACTGGGAATTCAAAGAATATATTGGGAATACAAATACCCTCATTTCTTGCTACTGCCATATAGTGCCAGTTTCTGACTGGTAATTCAAAGAATATATTGGGGTTACGTGCACCCACAATTTTTACTACTGGTATACAGTGCCATTGTCTGACTGGGAATTCAAAGAGTATATTGGGAATACAAATACCCTCATTTCTTGCTACTGCCATATAGTGCCAGTTTCTGACTGGGAATTCAAAGAATATATTGGGGTTACGTGCACCCACAATTTTTACTACTGGTATACAGTGCCATTGTCTGACTGGGAATTCAAAGAATATATTGGGGTTATAAATACCCTCATTTCTTGCTACTGCCATATAGTGCCAGTTTCTGACTGGTAATTCAAAGAATATATTGGGGTTACGTGCACCCACAATTTTTACTACTGGTATACAGTGCCATTGTCTGACTGGGAATTCAAAGAATATATTGGGAATACAAATACCCTCATTTCTTGCTACTGCCATATAGTGCCAGTTTCTGACTGGGAATTCAAAGAATATATTGGGGTTACGTGCACCCACAATTTTTACTACTGGTATACAGTGCCATTGTCTGACTGGGAATTCAAAGAATATATTGGGGTTATAAATACCCTCATTTCTTGCTACTGCCATATAGTGCCAGTTTCTGACTGGTAATTCAAAGAATATATTGGGGTTACGTGCACCCACAATTTTTACTACTGGTATACAGTGCCATTGTCTGACTGGGAATTCAAAGAATATATTGGGGTTATAAATACCCTCATTTCTTGCTACTGCCATATAGTGCCAGTTTCTGACTGGTAATTCAAAGAATATATTGGGGTTACGTGCACCCACAATTTTTACTACTGGTATACAGTGCCATTGTCTGACTGGGAATTCAAAGAGTATATTGGGAATACAAATACCCTCATTTCTTGCTACTGCCATATAGTGCCAGTTTCTGACTGGTAATTCAAAGAATATATTGGGGTTACGTGCACCCACAATTTTTACTACTGGTATACAGTGCCATTGTCTGACTGGGAATTCAAAGAATATATTGGGGTTATAAATACCCTCATTTCTTGCTACTGCCATATAGTGCCAGTTTCTGACTGGTAATTCAAAGAATATATTGGGGTTACGTGCACCCACAATTTTTACTACTGGTATACAGTGCCATTGTCTGACTGGGAATTCAAAGAGTATATTGGGAATACAAATACCCTCATTTCTTGCTACTGCCATATAGTGCCAGTGTCTGACTGGGAATTCAAAGAATATATTGGGGTTACGTGCACCCACAATTTTTACTACTGGTATACAGTGCCATTGTCTGACTGGGAATTCAAAGAATATATTGGGGTTATAAATACCCTCATTTCTTGCTACTGCCATATAGTGCCAGTTTCTGACTGGTAATTCAAAGAATATATTGGGGTTACGTGCACCCACAATTTTTACTACTGGTATACAGTGCCATTGTCTGACTGGGAATTCAAAGAGTATATTGGGAATACAAATACCCTCATTTCTTGCTACTGCCATATAGTGCCAGTTTCTGACTGGGAATTCAAAGAATATATTGGGGTTACGTGCACCCACAATTTTTACTACTGGTATACAGTGCCATTGTCTGACTGGGAATTCAAAGAATATATTGGGGTTATAAATACCCTCATTTCTTGCTACTGCCATATAGTGCCAGTTTCTGACTGGTAATTCAAAGAATATATTGGGGTTACGTGCACCCACAATTTTTACTACTGGTATACAGTGCCATTGTCTGACTGGGAATTCAAAGAGTATATTGGGAATACAAATACCCTCATTTCTTGCTACTGCCATATAGTGCCAGTTTCTGACTGGTAATTCAAAGAATATATTGGGGTTACGTGCACCCACAATTTTTACTACTGGTATACAGTGCCATTGTCTGACTGGGAATTCAAAGAATATATTGGGGTTATAAATACCCTCATTTCTTGCTACTGCCATATAGTGCCAGTTTCTGACTGGTAATTCAAAGAATATATTGGGGTTACGTGCACCCACAATTTTTACTACTGGTATACAGTGCCATTGTCTGACTGGGAATTCAAAGAGTATATTGGGAATACAAATACCCTCATTTCTTGCTACTGCCATATAGTGCCAGTGTCTGACTGGGAATTCAAAGAATATATTGGGGTTACGTGCACCCACAATTTTTACTACTGGTATACAGTGCCATTGTCTGACTGGGAATTCAAAGAATATATTGGGGTTATAAATACCCTCATTTCTTGCTACTGCCATATAGTGCCAGTTTCTGACTGGTAATTCAAAGAATATATTGGGGTTACGTGCACCCACAATTTTTACTACTGGTATACAGTGCCATTGTCTGACTGGGAATTCAAAGAATATATTGGGAATACAAATACCCTCATTTCTTGCTACTGCCATATAGTGCCAGTTTCTGACTGGGAATTCAAAGAATATATTGGGGTTACGTGCACCCACAATTTTTACTACTGGTATACAGTGCCATTGTCTGACTGGGAATTCAAAGAATATATTGGGGTTATAAATACCCTCATTTCTTGCTACTGCCATATAGTGCCAGTTTCTGACTGGTAATTCAAAGAATATATTGGGGTTACGTGCACCCACAATTTTTACTACTGGTATACAGTGCCATTGTCTGACTGGGAATTCAAAGAGTATATTGGGAATACAAATACCCTCATTTCTTGCTACTGCCATATAGTGCCAGTTTCTGACTGGGAATTCAAAGAATATATTGGGGTTACGTGCACCCACAATTTTTACTACTGGTATACAGTGCCATTGTCTGACTGGGAATTCAAAGAATATATTGGGGTTATAAATACCCTCATTTCTTGCTACTGCCATATAGTGCCAGTTTCTGACTGGTAATTCAAAGAATATATTGGGGTTACGTGCACCCACAATTTTTACTACTGGTATACAGTGCCATTGTCTGACTGGGAATTCAAAGAGTATATTGGGAATACAAATACCCTCATTTCTTGCTACTGCCATATAGTGCCAGTTTCTGACTGGTAATTCAAAGAATATATTGGGGTTACGTGCACCCACAATTTTTACTACTGGTATACAGTGCCATTGTCTGACTGGGAATTCAAAGAATATATTGGGGTTATAAATACCCTCATTTCTTGCTACTGCCATATAGTGCCAGTTTCTGACTGGTAATTCAAAGAATATATTGGGGTTACGTGCACCCACAATTTTTACTACTGGTATACAGTGCCATTGTCTGACTGGGAATTCAAAGAGTATATTGGGAATACAAATACCCTCATTTCTTGCTACTGCCATATAGTGCCAGTGTCTGACTGGGAATTCAAAGAATATATTGGGGTTACGTGCACCCACAATTTTTACTACTGGTATACAGTGCCATTGTCTGACTGGGAATTCAAAGAGTATATTGGGAATACAAATACCCTCATTTCTTGCTACTGCCATATAGTGCCAGTGTCTGACTGGGAATTCAAAGAATATATTGGGGTTACGTGCACCCACAATTTTTACTACTGGTATACAGTGCCAATTTCTAACTAGGAATTCAAAATGCGCAAGGCTCCCGGAAAGGGACGTGGACGAGGCCGTGGGCGAGGTCGGGGGAATGGTTCTGGGGAGCAAGGTAGCAGTGAAGCCACAGGGCGTCCCGTGCCTACTCCTGTGGGGCAGCAAGCATTGCGCCACTCCACAGTGCCAGGGTTGCTTGCCACATTAACTAAACTGCAGGGTACAAACCTTAGTAGGCCCGAGAACCAGGAACAGGTCTTGCAATGGCTGTCAGAGAACGCTTACAGCACATTGTCCAGCAGCCAGTCAGACTCTGCCTCCTCTCCTCCTATTACCCAACAGTCTTGTCTTCCTTCCTCCCAAAATTCCGAAGCTTTACAGAACAATAACCCAAACTGTCCCTGCTCCCCAGAGCTGTTCTCCGCTCCTTTCATTGTCCCTCAACCTGCCTCTCCACGTCACGATTCCACGAACCTAACAGAGGAGCATCTGTGTCCAGATGCTCAAACACTAGAGTCTCCTCCATCTCCGTTCGATTTGGTGGTGGATGACCAGCAACCCACCCTCATCGACGATGATGTGACGCAGTTGCCGTCAGGGCATCCAGTTGACTGGCGCATTGTGCGGGAGGAGGAGATGAGACAGGAGTTGGAAGAGGAAGTGGTGGATGATGAGGACACTGACCCGACCTGGACAGGGGGGATGTCAAGCGGGGAAAGTAGTGTGGATGTTGAGGCAGGTGCAGCACCAAAAAGGGTAGCTAGAGGCAGAGGCAGAGGTCAGCAGCTTAGGCGAAGCCAGGCCACACCCGGAATCTCCCAAGATGTTCCAGTTCGTACCCAGCCCCGAAAAACTCCCACCTCGAGGGCACGTTTCTCGAAGGTGTGGAGTTTTTTCAAGGAATGCGCCGAGGACAGATATAGTGTTGTCTGCACAATTTGCCTCTCGAAATTGATTAGGGGCTCTGAGAAGAGCAACCTGTCCACCACTTCAATGCGCCGTCATTTGGAATCCAAGCACTGGAATCAGTGGCAGGCAGCAACGGCAGGACAAAGGCCGCCTGCCGTTCACGCCACTGCCACTGCCTCTGCCTCTGCCTCTGCCACTGCCACTGCTGACTGTGCTGGCGATGCACTCCAGAGGACGAGCCAGGACACCACTTCATCTGCCTCCGCCACTTTGTTGACTTCTACCTCATCCTCCCCTGGTCCTGTCTTATCTCCTTCTCCTGCACCATCAAAGGCACCATCAGGCGTTTCTTTACAACAACCCACCATCTCTCAGACATTGGAGCGGCGGCAGAAATACACTGCTAACCACCCACACGCGCAAGCCTTGAACGCCAACATCGCTAAACTGCTGGCCCAGGAGATGTTGGCGTTCCGGCTTGTTGAAACTCCCGCCTTCCTGGACCTGATGGCAACTGCGGCACCTCGCTATGCCGTCCCTAGCCGTCACTACTTCTCCCGGTGTGCCGTCCCCGCCTTGCACCAGCACGTGTCACTCAACATCAGGCGGGCCCTTAGTTCCGCGCTTTGCACAAAGGTCCACTTGACCACCGACGCGTGGACAAGTGCATGCGGACAGGGACGCTACATTTCACTGACGGCACACTGGGTAAATGTAGTTGAGGCTGGGACTGCTTCCCAAACTGGCCCGGTGTACCTCGTCTCCCCGCCTAACATTCCTGGCAGGGACACGAGAAGAACACCCCCCTCCTCCTCCTCCTCTACCGCCTCCTCCTCCGCCTCCTCCTCCGCCACCGCCTCCTCCTCCGCTGTTAGATTGACCCCAGCTACGAGTTGGAAACGTTGCAGCACTGGCGTTGGTAGACGTCAGCAGGCTGTGCTGAAGCTGATCAGCTTGGGGGACAGACAGCACACTGCCTCCGAGGTGAGGGATGCCCTCCTCGATGAGACGGCAATATGGTTTGAGCCGCTGCACCTGGGCCCAGGCATGGTCGTTTGTGATAACGGCCGGAACCTGGTAGCAGCTCTGGAGCTTGCCGGACTCCAACATGTTCCATGCCTGGCCCACGTCTTCAACCTAGTGGTGCAACGTTTCCTAAAGAGCTACCCCAATGTTCCAGAGCTACTGGTGAAAGTGCGGCGCATGTGCGCCCACTTTCGCAAGTCGACAGTAGCCGCTGCTAGCTTAAAATCTCTCCAGCAACGCCTGCATGTGCCACAACACCGGCTTTTGTGCGACGTCCCCACACGCTGGAACTCAACGTTTCAGATGTTGAATAGAGTGGTTGAGCAGCAGAGACCTTTGATGGAATACCAGCTACAAAACCCTAGGGTGCCACAAAGTCAGCTGCCTCAGTTTCACATCCATGAGTGGCCATGGATGAGAGACCTTTGTGACATCCTACGGGTCTTTGAGGAGTCCACAAGGAGGGTGAGCTCTGAGGATGCGATGGTGAGCCTTACAATCCCGCTCTTGTGTGTTCTGAGAGAATCCCTGATTGACATCAGGGATAACTCAGATCACACAGAGGAGTTAGGGATAGCATCCGATCCGTCACAGCTGGAGAGTAGGTCCACACATCTGTCCGCTTCACTGCGTTTAATGGAGGAGGAGGAGGAGGAGGAGGAGGAGGAAGAAGAGTTGTCCGATGATGTGATGGTGATACAGGAGGCTTCCGGGCAACTTCGAATCGTCCCATTGTTGCAGCGCGGATGGGTAGACATGGAGGATGAGGAGGAAATGGAGATTGAACTTTCCGGTGGGGCCAGAGGAGTCATGCCAACTAACACTGTGGCAGACATGGCTGAGTTCATGTTGGGGTGCTTTACAACCGACAAGCGTATTGTCAAAATCATGGAGGACAACCAGTACTGGATCTTTGCTATCCTTGACCCCCGGTATAAAAACAACATCTCGTCTTTTATTCCGGTAGAGGGGAGGGCCAATCGCATCAATGCTTGCCACAGGCAATTGGTGCAGAATATGATGGAGATGTTTCCAGCATGTGACAGTGGCGGCAGGGAGGGCAGTTCCTCCAGTAGGCAACCAAGTTCTCACCGGTCCACACAAACGAGGGGCACACTGTCTAAGGTCTGGGACACCTTGATGGCACCCCCTCGCCAAAGTGCCGCCACGGAGGGTCCTAGTGTCACCAGGCGTGAGAAGTATAGGCGCATGTTGCGGGAATACCTTTCCGACCACAGCCCTGTCCTCTCCGACCCCTCTGCGCCCTACACGTATTGGGTGTCGAAGTTGGACCTGTGGCTTGAACTTGCCCTATATGCCTTGGAGGTGCTGTCCTGTCCTGCCGCCAGCGTCCTATCTGAGAGGGTGTTCAGTGCAGCCGGTGGCATCATCACTGACAAGCGCACCCGTCTGTCAGCTGAGAGTGCCGACCGGCTCACTTTGATAAAAATGAACCACCACTGGATAGAGCCTTCATTTTTGTGCCCACCTGTGTAAAGCACCCCAACATGAAACTCCATGTCTGTACTCAACCTCTCCAATTCCTCCGCATCCTCATACTCATCCACCATAAGCGTTGCACAATTCTGCTAATACTAGGCTCCCTCCAACATGATTTCCCCCAACTCTGCTGGTTAGAGGCTCCCTCCACCCTGATTTCCACCAACTCTGCTGGTTAGAGGCTCCCTCCACCCTGCTTTCCCACAACTCTGCTGGTTAGAGGCTCCTTCCACCATGAATTTGCCCAAACTGGGCTGTTTAGAGGCTCCCTCCACCATGAATTGGTCCAAACTGGGCTGGTTAGAGGCTCCCTCCACCATTAATTGGTCCAAACTGGGCTGGTTAGAGGCTCCCTCCACCATGAATTTGCCCAAACTGGGCTGTTTAGAGGCTCCCTCCACCATGAATTTGCCCAAACTGGGCTGTTTAGAGGCTCCCTCCACCATGAATTGGTCCAAACTGGGTTTTTTAGAGGCTCCCTCCACCATGAATTGGTCCAAACTGGGGTGGTTAGAGGCTCCCTCCACCATTAATTGGTCCAAACTGGGCTGGTTAGAGGCTCCCTCCACCATGAATTGGTCCAAACTGGGCTGGTTAGAGGCTCCCTCCACCATGAATTGGTCCAAACTGGGGTGGTTAGAGGCTCCCTCCACCATTAATTGGTCCAAACTGGGCTGGTTAGAGGCTCCCTCCACCATTAATTGGTCCAAACTGGGCTGGTTAGAGGCTCCCTCCACCATGAATTTGCCCAAACTGGGCTGTTTAGAGGCTCCCTCCACCATTAATTGGTCCAAACTGGGCTGGTTAGAGGCTCCCTCCACAATTAATTGGTCCAAACTGGGCTAATTAGAGGCTCCCTCCACCATGAATTGGTCCAAACTGGGTTTTTTAGAGGCTCCCTCCACCATGAATTTGCCCAAACTGGGCTGTTTAGAGGCTCCCTCCACCATGAATTGGTCCAAACTGGGCTGGTTAGAGGCTCCCTCCACCATGAATTTCCCAAAACTTGGCTGTTTAGAGGCTCCCTCCACCATTAATTGGTCCAAACTGGGCTGGTTAGAGGCTCCCTCCACCATGAATTGGTCCAAACTGGGGTTTTTAGAGGCTCCCTCCACCATGAATTGGTCCAAACTTGGCTGTTTAGAGGCTCCCTCCACCATGAATTGGTCCAAACTGGGGTGGTTAGAGGCTCCCTCCACCATTAATTGGTCCAAACTGGGCTGGTTAGAGGCTCCCTCCACCATTAATTGGTCCAAACTGGGCTGGTTAGAGGCTCCCTCCACCATGAATTTGCCCAAACTGGGCTGTTTAGAGGCTCCCTCCACCATGAATTTGCCCAAACTGGGCTGGTTAGAGGCTCCCTCCACCATGAATTGGTCCAAACGGGTTTTTAGAGGCTCCCTTCACCATGAATTGGTCCAAACTTGGCTGTTTAGAGGCTCCCTCCACCATGAATTGGTCCAAACTGGGGTGGTTAGAGGCTCCCTCCACCATTAATTGGTCCAAACTGGGCTGGTTAGAGGCTCCCTCCACCATTAATTGGTCCAAACTGGGCTGGTTAGAGGCTCCCTCCACCATGAATTGGTCCAAACTGGGGTTTTTAGAGGCTCCCTCCACCATGAATTGGTCCAAACTTGGCTGTTTAGAGGCTCCCTCCACCATTAATTGGTCCAAACTGGGCTGGTTAGAGGCTCCCTCCACCATGAATTGGTCCAAACTGGGTTTTTTAGAGGCTCCCTCCACCATGAATTTGCCCAAACTGGGCTGTTTAGAGGCTCCCTCCACCATGAATTGGTCCAAACTGGGTTTTTTAGAGGCTCCCTCCACCATGAATTGGTCCAAACTGGGCTGGTTAGAGGCTCCCTCCACCATGAATTGGTCCAAACTGGGGTGGTTAGAGGCTCCCTCCACCATTAATTGGTCCAAACTGGGCTGGTTAGAGGCTCCCTCCACCATTAATTGGTCCAAACTGGGCTGGTTAGAGGCTCCCTCCACCATGAATTTGCCCAAACTGGGCTGTTTAGAGGCTCCCTCCACCATTAATTGGTCCAAACTGGGCTGGTTAGAGGCTCCCTCCACAATTAATTGGTCCAAACTGGGCTAATTAGAGGCTCCCTCCACCATGAATTGGTCCAAACTGGGTTTTTTAGAGGCTCCCTCCACCATGAATTTGCCCAAACTGGGCTGTTTAGAGGCTCCCTCCACCATGAATTGGTCCAAACTGGGCTGGTTAGAGGCTCCCTCCACCATGAATTTCCCAAAACTTGGCTGTTTAGAGGCTCCCTCCACCATTAATTGGTCCAAACTGGGCTGGTTAGAGGCTCCCTCCACCATGAATTGGTCCAAACTGGGCTGGTTAGAGGCTCCCTCCACCATTAATTGGTCCAAACTGGGCTGGTTAGAGGCTCCCTCCACCATGAATTTGCCCAAACTGGGCTGGTTAGAGGCTCCCTCCACCATGAATTGGTCCAAACTGGGTTTTTTAGAGGCTCCCTCCACCATGAATTTGCCCAAACTGGGCTGGTTAGAGGCTCCCTCCACCATGAATTGGTCCAAACTGGGCTGGTTAGAGGCTCCCTCCACCATGAATTTGCCCAAACTGGGCTGTTTAGAGGCTCCCTCCACCATTAATTGGTCCAAACTGGGCTGGTTAGAGGCTCCCTCCACCATGAATTTGCCCAAACTGGGCTGTTTAGAGGCTCCCTCCACCATGAATTGGTCCAAACTGGGTTTTTTAGAGGCTCCCTCCACCATGAATTGGTCCAAACTGGGCTGGTTAGAGGCTCCCTCCACCATGAATTTCCCAAAACTTGGCTGTTTAGAGGCTCCCTCCACCATTAATTGGTCCAAACTGGGCTGGTTAGAGGCTCCCTCCACCATGAATTGGTCCAAACTGGGGTTTTTAGAGGCTCCCTCCACCATGAATTGGTCCAAACTTGGCTGTTTAGAGGCTCCCTCCACCATGAATTGGTCCAAACTGGGGTGGTTAGAGGCTCCCTCCACCATTAATTGGTCCAAACTGGGCTGGTTAGAGGCTCCCTCCACCATTAATTGGTCCAAACTGGGCTGGTTAGAGGCTCCCTCCACCATGAATTTGCCCAAACTGGGCTGTTTAGAGGCTCCCTCCACCATGAATTTGCCCAAACTGGGCTGGTTAGAGGCTCCCTCCACCATGAATTGGTCCAAACGGGTTTTTAGAGGCTCCCTTCACCATGAATTGGTCCAAACTTGGCTGTTTAGAGGCTCCCTCCACCATGAATTGGTCCAAACTGGGGTGGTTAGAGGCTCCCTCCACCATTAATTGGTCCAAACTGGGCTGGTTAGAGGCTCCCTCCACCATTAATTGGTCCAAACTGGGCTGGTTAGAGGCTCCCTCCACCATGAATTGGTCCAAACTGGGGTTTTTAGAGGCTCCCTCCACCATGAATTGGTCCAAACTTGGCTGTTTAGAGGCTCCCTCCACCATTAATTGGTCCAAACTGGGCTGGTTAGAGGCTCCCTCCACCATGAATTGGTCCAAACTGGGTTTTTTAGAGGCTCCCTCCACCATGAATTTGCCCAAACTGGGCTGTTTAGAGGCTCCCTCCACCATGAATTGGTCCAAACTGGGTTTTTTAGAGGCTCCCTCCACCATGAATTGGTCCAAACTGGGCTGGTTAGAGGCTCCCTCCACCATGAATTGGTCCAAACTGGGGTGGTTAGAGGCTCCCTCCACCATTAATTGGTCCAAACTGGGCTGGTTAGAGGCTCCCTCCACCATTAATTGGTCCAAACTGGGCTGGTTAGAGGCTCCCTCCACCATGAATTTGCCCAAACTGGGCTGTTTAGAGGCTCCCTCCACCATTAATTGGTCCAAACTGGGCTGGTTAGAGGCTCCCTCCACAATTAATTGGTCCAAACTGGGCTAATTAGAGGCTCCCTCCACCATGAATTGGTCCAAACTGGGTTTTTTAGAGGCTCCCTCCACCATGAATTTGCCCAAACTGGGCTGTTTAGAGGCTCCCTCCACCATGAATTGGTCCAAACTGGGCTGGTTAGAGGCTCCCTCCACCATGAATTGGTCCAAACTGGGTTTTTTAGAGGCTCCCTCCACCATGAATTGGTCCAAACTGGGCTGGTTAGAGGCTCCCTCCACCATGAATTTCCCAAAACTTGGCTGTTTAGAGGCTCCCTCCACCATTAATTGGTCCAAACTGGGCTGGTTAGAGGCTCCCTCCACCATGAATTGGTCCAAACTGGGGTTTTTAGAGGCTCCCTCCACCATGAATTGGTCCAAACTTGGCTGTTTAGAGGCTCCCTCCACCATGAATTGGTCCAAACTGGGGTGGTTAGAGGCTCCCTCCACCATTAATTGGTCCAAACTGGGCTGGTTAGAGGCTCCCTCCACCATTAATTGGTCCAAACTGGGCTGGTTAGAGGCTCCCTCCACCATGAATTTGCCCAAACTGGGCTGTTTAGAGGCTCCCTCCACCATGAATTTGCCCAAACTGGGCTGGTTAGAGGCTCCCTCCACCATGAATTGGTCCAAACGGGTTTTTAGAGGCTCCCTTCACCATGAATTGGTCCAAACTTGGCTGTTTAGAGGCTCCCTCCACCATGAATTGGTCCAAACTGGGGTGGTTAGAGGCTCCCTCCACCATTAATTGGTCCAAACTGGGCTGGTTAGAGGCTCCCTCCACCATTAATTGGTCCAAACTGGGCTGGTTAGAGGCTCCCTCCACCATGAATTGGTCCAAACTGGGGTTTTTAGAGGCTCCCTCCACCATGAATTGGTCCAAACTTGGCTGTTTAGAGGCTCCCTCCACCATTAATTGGTCCAAACTGGGCTGGTTAGAGGCTCCCTCCACCATGAATTGGTCCAAACTGGGTTTTTTAGAGGCTCCCTCCACCATGAATTTGCCCAAACTGGGCTGTTTAGAGGCTCCCTCCACCATGAATTGGTCCAAACTGGGTTTTTTAGAGGCTCCCTCCACCATGAATTGGTCCAAACTGGGCTGGTTAGAGGCTCCCTCCACCATGAATTGGTCCAAACTGGGGTGGTTAGAGGCTCCCTCCACCATTAATTGGTCCAAACTGGGCTGGTTAGAGGCTCCCTCCACCATTAATTGGTCCAAACTGGGCTGGTTAGAGGCTCCCTCCACCATGAATTTGCCCAAACTGGGCTGTTTAGAGGCTCCCTCCACCATTAATTGGTCCAAACTGGGCTGGTTAGAGGCTCCCTCCACAATTAATTGGTCCAAACTGGGCTAATTAGAGGCTCCCTCCACCATGAATTGGTCCAAACTGGGTTTTTTAGAGGCTCCCTCCACCATGAATTTGCCCAAACTGGGCTGTTTAGAGGCTCCCTCCACCATGAATTGGTCCAAACTGGGCTGGTTAGAGGCTCCCTCCACCATGAATTTCCCAAAACTTGGCTGTTTAGAGGCTCCCTCCACCATTAATTGGTCCAAACTGGGCTGGTTAGAGGCTCCCTCCACCATGAATTGGTCCAAACTGGGCTGGTTAGAGGCTCCCTCCACCATTAATTGGTCCAAACTGGGCTGGTTAGAGGCTCCCTCCACCATGAATTTGCCCAAACTGGGCTGGTTAGAGGCTCCCTCCACCATGAATTGGTCCAAACTGGGTTTTTTAGAGGCTCCCTCCACCATGAATTTGCCCAAACTGGGCTGGTTAGAGGCTCCCTCCACCATGAATTGGTCCAAACTGGGCTGGTTAGAGGCTCCCTCCACCATGAATTTGCCCAAACTGGGCTGTTTAGAGGCTCCCTCCACCATTAATTGGTCCAAACTGGGCTGGTTAGAGGCTCCCTCCACCATGAATTTGCCCAAACTGGGCTGTTTAGAGGCTCCCTCCACCATGAATTGGTCCAAACTGGGTTTTTTAGAGGCTCCCTCCACCATGAATTGGTCCAAACTGGGCTGGTTAGAGGCTCCCTCCACCATGAATTTCCCAAAACTTGGCTGTTTAGAGGCTCCCTCCACCATGAATTGGTCCAAACTGGGCTGGTTAGAGGCTCCCTCCACCATGAATTTCCCAAAACTTGGCTGTTTAGAGGCTCCCTCCACCATGAATTGGTCCAAACTGGGCTGGTTAGAGGCTCCCTCCACCATTAATTGGTCCAAACTGGGCTGGTTAGAGGCTCCCTCCACCATGAATTGGTCCAAACTGGGTTTTTTAGAGGCTCCCTCCACCATGAATTTGCCCAAACTGGGCTGTTTAGAGGCTCCCTCCACCATGAATTGGTTCAAACTGGGCTGGTTAGAGGCTCCCTCCACCATTAATTGGTCCAAACTGGGCTGGTTAGAGGCTCCCTCCACCATTAATTGGTCCAAACTGGGCTGGTTAGAGGCTCCCTCCACCATGAATTTGCCCAAACTGGGCTGGTTAGAGGCTCCCTCCACCATGAATTGGTCCAAACTGGGTTTTTTAGAGGCTCCCTCCACCATGAATTTGCCCAAACTGGGCTGGTTAGAGGCTCCCTCCACCATGAATTGGTCCAAACTGGGGTTTTTAGAGGCTCCCTCCACCATGAATTTGCCCAAACTGGGGTGTTTAGAGGCTCCCTCCACCATGAATTTGCCCAAACTCTGCTGGTTAGAGGCTCAATCCACCCTGATTTTCAAAACAAATGTTGGTGCCAACCTCAACTTACTACAAGGGCCAAATTCACTGCTGGTGACAAGCTCTCCTCACTGCAAGTGCCAAATACACATGTTTCAAGGTGTTTTCCTACTGTCAGAGAGGTGGTATTGAGTGTGTAAAGTGTGTAGTTGTTAGGCTGTGATGTTGGGGTAATAGAGGGTCTTTGGTGTGTTAGATGCCCCCAGACATGCTTCCCCTGCTGTCCCAGTGTCATTCCAGAGGTGTTGGCATCATTTCCTGGGGTGTCATAGTGGACTTGGTGACCCTCCAGACACGGATTTGGGTTTCCCCCTTAACGAGTATCTGTTCCCCATAGACTATAATGGGGTTCGAAACCCGTTCGAACACACGAACATTGAGCGGCTGTTCGAATCGAATTTCGAACCTCGAACATTTTAGTGTTCGCTCATCTCTAATTATTATTATTATTAATTATTATTATTATTATATAGCAGCAATCAGAGCCACACAGTAGTCAGATTCCTACTAGAGATGAGCGAGTAGTACTCGATTGAGTAGGTATTCGATCGAATACTACGGTATTTCAAATACTCAATCGAGTACCACTCGCTATTTGAATGGAAAAGTTTGATGCAGAACCAGCATTGATTGGCCAAATGCTATACAGACAATGCTGGTTCTTCTCCTACCTTTAGAAGTCTTCTCCGTGCAGCTTCCCCGCTGTGTCTTCCAGCTCTTCATTCACTCTGCCAGGCATCGGGCCTGGGCAGAGCCGACTGCGCATGTCCGCTTGTAGTGCGGGCCCGACCCTCACTCGTGGACTTGGTAAGTATAATTTAATCGAACGTTGCCTACCCCTGAAATGAGCATTTTCCCCCCATAGACTATAATAGGGTTCGATATTCGATTCGAGTAGTCGAATATTGAGGGGCTACTCAAAACGAATATCGAACCTCGAACGTTTTAGTGTTCGCACATCTCTAATTCCTACCAATAAATACATTAAAAATACATGGAGAGAGCCTAGCTCTTGAGCCCTCTCCGCATGCCTCTCCATACAAAAGTTAACACTTATTGCTTGTAAAAAAAAGATGACATGCAGGGATTTTTGATGTTTTGTTTTTTATTACTTGGTTTTCGGTTTATTCATAGTGCTATACGTTTTTCCACATTAGACATATGTCCCTTAAAGGCTGTAGTGATTATTGATTGGTCATTTTGGTTCTAATGTTTGTGCTCAAACAAGCCACATTGTGCTAAGCACGGGGTGGAGCTTTGCATTATGTTTGCATCATATTTTAATAGAATGCATAAATCTTACTATTTTATTATTTAAAAAATCTTTGCTGATAATTTCATTACATATCTTCATAAGGCCAGGCCCCATGTGGCATAAACACTGTGATTCCTGCCGTAGAAAAAACTGCAGCATTTTACAATACCTTCAAAGTGGATGGGATTCTGGCTAATCCCATACACAAACTGCAGAAAATAATCCACAGTGGGAATGCTGCAATTCGAAAAATGCTCACATGTTTTTTCCAAGATGGCACCGCTAGAGTAGTAGCCTGTTGCTGCAGCTCCTGCTCACCTTGAGATGTCTGTTCTTTTCCTTACCCTTTTTTGTATTATTACTCTTCCTTAGGGACTGTAACATCTTTGCCCATCCGGGCGTTGGCGTCATCATCCAGCCGCAAGCTGCGGCGCAGGAGATGTGTTCGGTTGTAATTTATTCCGTTGGTTTCTCCTTGCACTGTCTGAACACTGCCCTATGCCTTTTCTTTGGTAATTGATTTTCCACCACACCCATCTTCTTCACCTTCAGTTTGCTCTGATCCTCTAATGGTTAATCTGACCTTGCCCTGTGATTGACAGCCTGCCTTCCTGTCAACTCCATGGGCGGGTTCTTCCTCCCTATTTAACCTTGGCTCCCAGTCACACCAGTGCTTGCTATTGCCGTGCGCATACTTGCTCTTTACTGTCTCTGTTTTGATTACTCTATTATACTTGACCTTTGGCTTTCCTCACTGACTTCTCTTTTTGGACTCCGATTTGGTACTGCATTGCCCGACTGTTACTGACCCTTGGCTAAGTTGACTTCCCATTGCTGTTGTTCGTTTTGTCTGCGTTTTGTGTGTCACATATTCAGGGAGTTAACGTCTTCGTGGTTGCCGCCTATTATGTAGGATAGGGCCTGGCAATAGGAAGGGACAGTAGGGGGCATAAGCTTAGGGCTCACTGTCTCTTGTGTCCCCGTTCCAGGGTTCCCTAACACTGTCTAACATAATAGCAAGCCCATAAAAAAAATAATAATATAATAATATAATTTTTTTTTTTTTTTTTTCCTCCTACCTCATACTATGGCTTCTGTGCAAGACCTGGTATCTCGGATGGAAGGTTTAGCAGGTTTGGTGTCTGAACTGGCTAATCAGGTGCACAACCTCTCCCAAAAACAAGCAGAGGCTGCTGCTACACCTACTAATGTCATTTCCCTTCCCAGGGTTAAAATGTTGCTCCCGGATCGTTTTTCTGGGGACCGAGGGAAGTTTGAGACTTTTCGGGAGTCATGCATGTTATACTTTCGTGTCAATCCGCATGCATCTCAGGCTCAGATGCTGGGGGTGGTCATCTCTCTCTTACAGGGAGATCCACAGATTTGGGCCCTTAAACTTCCCCCGAGGCAGAGGAGTGGACAGATTTAGAAAAGTTTTTCAAATCTTTGGGGGCCATTTACGCAGAGCCGGACCAAATTGGACTTGCTGAGTCACAACTTCTTACCCTCCGGCAGGGTAAACACTCCACTGAACTGTATTGCTCTGAGTTTCGGAAACTTAGTATAACCACAGGTTGGTGTGATGCAGTGTTGAGGGCTCTCTTTAAACAAGGTCTCAATGACTCGGTTTAAGATGTTTGGGTAGGTCACCCGGATCCCTCCACCTTAGAACAGGCCATGACCCTAGCTGTTCGCATTGACCAGAGACTCCAGGACAGACGTAAAGAGAGGGTAGGGTCGGATTCTGTTAAGCCTTCTGTCTATCACTCTCTTCCTGTTAAAAAATCTAATTCTCCTCCTGTCACCCCTGGGGACGAGCCTATGCAGCTGGGAGCGCTGGATACCAAGGCTAGACGGGAATATCGTGTCCAGAATAACCTCTGCCTGTATTGTGGTAAACCAGGTCATTTCGTCCGAGACTGTTCCATCAAACCACGCACACCGGCGGAAAACTTCAGGGCCTGAGTGGTAATCAGGAGAAGCACTCAGGCAACCAGGTATCTTCCGAATACTCTCATAGATTGATGTTACCTGTTTCTCTATCCTCTGGAGACAGATCTGTGTCTGGGCAGGCGCTAGTAGATTCTGGGGCTGCCACTAACTTTGTTAAACATTCATTTATTTCTGCTTTGTGCCTGGATCTCGTGCCATTAGACACTCCCCTAGTGGTGACTGGAGCAGATTTCAGTCCCCTGGCCAGGGGTAAAATTTGTTTTAAAACCCCGCTGGTCCCATTACAAGTGGGCTCAATACACACTGAGATAATAAGCTTCTTTGTCATGGAAAATTTGTCATCTGATATTATCTTAGGACTTCCCTGGTTAAGTCTCCATAATCCTACTTTCGATTGGGCCACTAAAGAATTGGTAAAGTGGGGAAATCAATGCTCTTCTCATTGCATAGCTTTGTGTACCTCCAATTGTCTCAGTGAGGAGACGGTTATTCCTGAATTTCTGTCTGACTTCTGTGATGTATTTGATCCTAAATCTGCTGAGGGGTTACCCCCGCATAGACCGTATGACTGTGCGATTGAGCTCCTTCCGAATTCTAAATACCCTAAGGGAAGGATTTTCAATCTCTCTGCCCCTGAACGTAAGAATATGCGGGAATACATCCAGGAAAGCCTTCTGAAAGGTCATATTCGTCCATCTAATTCTCCCATGGGATCTGGTTTCTTTTTTGTGGATAAAAAAGATGGGGGTTTATGACCATGTATCGATTATCGTGAACTAAACAAAATTACTGTTAGAAATCAGTATCCACTTCCACTGATTCCGGACCTATTTAATCAGATTGTGGGTGCCCGCTGGTTTTCTAAGGTAGATTTCTGGGGGGCATATAATCTAATCAGGATCAAGGAGGGAGATGAGTGGAAAACTGCATTCAACACCCCAGAGGGGCATTTTGAATATCTGGTTATGACCTTCGGGCTGTGTAATGCCCCAGCAGTGTTCCAGCATTTTATGAATGATGTTTTTAGAGATCTCTTAGGTCGGTATGTGGTGGTCTATCTGGATGACATCTTGGTCTTTTCTCCAGATTGGGCTACACATGTGGAACACGTCAGGAATGTTATGTTGCTATTACGCCAAAACAATCTGTTTGCTAAATTATCCAAATGTCTGTTCGGAGTCCAAAAAGTCACCTTCCTGGGTTATGTCATTACCCCTGATTCATTCTGTATGGACCCACTCAAGATCATGGCAATAAAAAAGTGGGAACGCACTTCTAGTCTGAAGGCACTGCAACGTTTCCTGGGCTTTTCCAACTACTACCGAAAATTTATAAAAAACTTTTCTATAATTGCCAAGCCATTAACTGATTTAACAAAAAAGGGTGCAGATTTGACCAACTGGTCTTTTGGGGCAGAACAGGCATTTGAACGATTAAAGACATGTTTTGCGGAAGCTCCGGTCTTAGTGCCACCAGACCTGGAGCAACCCTTTATTGTGGAGGTTGATGCATCAGAAGTGGGGGTTGGTGCGGTTTTGTCCCAGGGTCCAGAGACTCTCACATGTTTGCAGCCTGTGGCATTTTTCTCTAGGAAGCTCTCCCCTGCAGAGTGCAACTATGATGTGGGTAATCGCGAACTTTTAGCCATCAAATGGGCGTTCGAAGAATGGAGACACTTTCTTGAAGGGGCTAAACATAAAATTACAGTAACTACTGATCACAAGAATCTGTTGTATTTGGATGGGGCTAAATGACTATCCCCTAAACAGGCTCGATGGGCCTTGTTCTTCATGCGTTTTAATTTTGTGGTAACTTATCGTCCAGGTACAAAAAATGTGAGAGCCGATGCTCTCTCCCGTAGTTTTTGTCCCAGTGGTGACCAAGATATTGTGCCAGAAAAAATCCTGTCCCCTGGTGTGGTAATGGCCACTATAAACCCTGATCTTGCTACGTCTGTGGTTAATTCGCAAGATCTGGCTCCCAGAAATACGCCGACTGGGAAACTATTTGTACCCCCCAACCTTCGTCTCCGTGTGTTGGAGGAGATTCACTGCTCCCCTTTAGCAGGACATCCTGGCATCTCTGGTACCAAGTATTTGCTCTCTCGCTCATACTGGTGGCCTAGTTGGTCCCGGGATGTGCATGAATTCGTAACAGCCTGTGAGGTATGTGCTAGGATGAAGGTACCTAGAAGGTTACCAGAGGGCCTTCTTCATCCTCTTCCTGTACCTAGTAGACCGTGGTCCCATCTGTCAATGGATTTTATTACTGATTTCCCTGTTCCCAAGGGAAAACTGTGATTTGGGTGGTTGTGGATAGATTCTCAAAAATGTGTCACTTTATACCGCTCCAGAAAATCCCAAGTGCTCCACGTCTAGCCTCGCACTTCATTGATCACATACTCCGCCTACACGGCATCCCTGAAAATATTGTATCCGATCGTGGTGTGCAATTTGTATCTAAGTTTTGGAAAGAATTTTGTGGTCGTTTGGGAATCTCTCTGTCTTTTTCATCAGCATTCCATCCTGAGACAAATGGTCAGACGGAGAGATTCAACCAAACCTTGGAGCAATATCTAAGGTGTTTTGTGTCTGATGCTCAGGAAAAATGGAGAGCCTTCCTTCCTCTAGCAGAGTTCACAATAAACAACAGGGTTAATGTCACCACTAAAATGTCGCCGTTCTATTGTAATTATGGTTTTAACCCCAGGTACTCCTCTCTCTATAGTACTGAGTCTGTTAATCCCAATGCTGAGCAGATTTATCAATGACTGTGCACAGTCTGGGCCCAGGCTCGCCTGAGCCTGGTAAAAGCCCAAGAATACCAAAAACGTCAGGCTAATAAAAGACGCTTACCTGGTCCAGAATACAGGGTGGGAGATCGAGTTTGGTTGTCCTCCAAGAATTTGCATCTTAGAGTTCCCTCAGGGTAATTTGCACCACGTTATATTGGGCCTTATGTCATCACAGAATGTATTAATCCAGTTTCTTTTAAATTACAACTTCCTAATACTTTCCGTATCCACAATGTCTTTCATAAGTCGCTCTTGAAGAAGTATGTTTCGCCCGTCCTTCCTTCGCCCAGTCCACCTGCGCCTGTGGTGATTCAAGGGGAACTAGAATATGAAGTAGAAAAAATTCTAGACTCCCGCCGAGTGCAGAATTCAGTCCAATACTTCGTACATTGGAAGGGGTATGGTCCAGAGGAGCGGACTTGGGTTTCTGGTGTGGATCTCCATGCGCCACGTTTGAGCAAACTTTTCCATCGCCAGAATCCCTCGAAACCTGGTCCATCTGGCAAGGGTCCGGAGGCCCCTCGTAAAAGGGGGGGTACTGTAACATCTTTGCCCATCTGTGTGTTGGCGTCATCATCCGGCCGCACGCTGCGGCGCAGGAGATGTGTTCAGTTGTAATTTATTCCGTTGGTTTCTCCTTGCACTGTCTGAACACTGCCCTATGCCTTTTCTTTGGTAATTGATTTTCCACCACACCCATCTCCTTCACCTTCAGTTTGCTCTGATCCTCTAATGGTTAATCTGACCTTGCCCTGTGATTGACGGCCTGCCTTCCTGTCAACTCCTTGGGCGGGTTCTTCCTCCCCTTGGCTCCCAGTCACACCAGTGCTTGCTATTGCCGTGCGCATACTTGCTCTTTACTGTCTCTGTTTTGATTACTCTATTATCCTTGACCTTTGGCTTTCCTCACTGACTTCTCTTTTTGGACTCCGATTTGGCACTGCATTGCCCGACTGTTACTGACCCTTGGCTAAGTTGACTTCCCATTGTTGTTGTTCGTCTTATCTGCGTTTTGTGTGTCACATATTCAGGGAGGGAATGTCTTCGTGGTTGCCGCCTATTATGTAGAATAGGGCCTGGCAATAGGAAGGGACAGTTGTGGGCATAAGCTTAGGGCTCACTGTCTCTTGTGTCCCCGTTCCAGGGTTCCCTAACACTGCCTAACAGGGACATTACACCATGTATAACCATATGAGGACTTGGACCTTTGCAGTACTTTTTATTATGCTTTCACAGGGAACTATTGTTTCTGGAGATCCTGCATGTAGCCAGGATTCTTTTGTCTACTCCAGGGCAGAGCTGCTGCAGTTTAGGAACACAGCAGGGCTGTATGCTACTAGACCAGACATCCCCAAGGAAACAAGGAAGAAAAAGAGAAGAGGCTGTAGTGCTGGAGCCCTTCGGAGGGCTAGGAGGAGATGCTATAGACCTGTTCTACCCCTCATCATTATGGACAATGTGAGATCACTTGTGAATAAGATGGAGGAACTGGCGGCGCTACCAGGCATCATCAGGAGTTTCGGGAGTGCAGCATGATGCTGTTTACAGAAACTCGACTTACCGAAGTTACTCCGGACAATCTTGTCTGCTTGAATGGCTTTAAACTCCTTCAGGCGGACAGGACAAGGGAGAGTGGTAAGAGAAAAGGTGGAGGGATGGCGATATTCATGAATGAAAGATGGTTTAACTCTAAGCACATTGTGATTACGGAGAAAACTTGCTGTAGGGATATTGAACTATTAGCTGTGAGCATAAGAACTTTCTACTTACCAAGGGAACTATCGCATGTCACCATGATAGCTGCATATGCCCCCTGTGAAAGCTGAAGCTACCTGTGAGGTCCTACCAGCTGCGGTGAGCCAGTTGAAGTTGCTATAGCCCCAGGCCCTCCTTCTTGTGTCTGGAGATTTCAACCATGTCTCTCCATCATCCACATGGCCCAGTTTCACAAGGTATGTAACCTGCCCCACAAGAGACAACAAAACATTGAACTTGTTCTTTGCCAATGTAAAGGAGGCATATAACTCGCCAGCACTACTGCCCCTGGGAAGATCGGATCACAACCTGGTGCATCTGTGACCTGTGTACAAGCCACTTGTACGTAGAGAACCAGCTTTCACCCACACAGTGAGGATATGGTCTGAGGAGTGCGATGAGGCTCTGAGGGATTGTTTTGACACAACTGCATGGCAAGAGCTTTAGGATTCCTATGATTAGGGTATGGAAGGTCTCACACACTGCATAACAGACTACATTATTTTTTGTGTAGACAACACGGTACCCACAAAAGTTGTGAGTTGCTTCTCCAACAATAAACCATGGATTAACCCTGATATAAAAGCTCTTTTCAAGGAGAAAAAGATGGTATTTAGGTCTGGAGACAAGGAAAGACTGAAGGATGTGCAAAAGGAGCTGAGGTATCAAATCCAGGAGGGAAAAGCCAAATATAAGAGAAAGATGGAACAGCAAATGGAACAAAAAAACCATCATTAAAGTTTGGAAAAGTCTTCAGGCAATATCTGGACAGACAGCCTGTCTCGCTGGTAGAAGGAGATGCAAAGTGGTTTAACAAACTAAATCTATTATTCAATAGATTTGATCACACACCAGCTCCTCCCACCCCAGTATGTCATTCAATCCTCTCTCCCAAACTGACCTCATCTCCTGCTGTTATTTCTCACTTCCAGAACAGGAAATCCAGCAATCAGTCATCTGGCTACAGTCTGAGCTTCACAAGTGCCCAGGTGAGAAAGGAACTCAGAAAGGTCAAGACAAGGAATGCCACAGGGCCAGATGGCATCAGTGCCAGGCTACTTAAGACTTGTGAGGACCAGTTGTGTGGTGTTATTATATAGTATAATATACATATATGTTCAATATGAGCATGAAGCTGGGAATGGTACCACACCTGTGTAAATTATCTTGTGTGGTACCAACTCCAAAGACCCCTCATCCGACGGACCTTAATGGCTTGACATACCATTTGATGAAGTTCTTAGAGAGATTGATTCTCACACATCTCTGCCCTCTAGTGAGCTTGGCTATGGACCCTTTCCAGTTTGCTTATTGGCCGGGCATTGGGGTAGATGATGTCATCATCCACCTTCTACAAAGAGCTCTTTCTCACCTGGAGAACCCAGGGAACACTGTAATAATAGCGTTCTTTGAATTCTCCAGTGCTTTTAACACCATTCAGCCAGAGCTACTGAGGGACAAGCTGACCCTTGTTGGATTGGACCACCACCTCTCCAACTGGAAACTAGACTACCTCACAAACCGACCTCAGTATCTGAGTGCCCGGGACTGTGTGTCAGACACCATGATTTGTAAACGGAGATAACAGGGAGTACAGGGAATTGAACCAGGATTTTGTCTTTTGGTGCAAACAGAACCACCTTAGGATTAATGCTGGGAAGACTAAGGAGATGGTGTTGGACTTTTTCAAGCAGAGATATGCTCCAAAACCAGTGGACATCCATGGGACGGACATTGAGATAGTCAACAGCTATAAGTACCTGGGTGTGCTCCTCAATAATGAGCTGGACTGGGCAAATCACCTGGATGCACTGTACAGAAAGGGCCACAGCAGGATCTTCCTGCCTAGGAGGCCGAGGACCTTTGGAGTCCAGGGGGCACTTCTTAGGGCTTTTTTCAACTCGGTAGTGGCTTTAGCCATTTCCTTCAGAGTGGCCTGCTGGAGTAGCATATCAACCAGGGATAGAAATTGACTTGACAGGCTGATTAGAAGTGCCAGCCCTGTCCTTGGGAGTCTCCTGGACCCAGTACAGGTAGTGAGTGACAGATAGATACTGTGAGTTCCATGCTGGAGAATAACGCCCATCCCATGCATGAGACCGTGATAGCACTGGGCAGTACTGTCAGTGACCGACTGCTTCATCCTAAGTGTGAGAAGGAGCGCTATCGGACGTCTTTTCTCCCCGCTGTGGTTAGGCTGTACAACCAACACCAAGCTAAGCAGAGATCATTCCATACAGAGAACTAAAAGATCCTTAAATTGTGATATCCATCCTACTATTTTTTACCTCTACCTTTGTCTTTTTTTATCCGTACCTACTGTCACTGTAATGCTTCTACCATGGAGCTTTTGTATTTGTATGTTGGGACTATTAAAGGATTATCTTATGTCAATTATGCCTATGGAAATGCTGGCGGTTTCTGCATAGATGTAAAGGAAAAAAAATTGACAGAGTAAAACGTTGTGGACTTTTTGTGAAAAGTGCTGTGGGAAGCACTGCGATACATTTGAGCCATGTTTTTTTCCTGCAGTGCTTTTTGACTGCGGCTTGCTTCGTTGTGCCTTAGCCTACAGGTTGTAATCCCATCCTTTACTGCCCTTGTTACAATTAGTTGAAACCCAACAATCTACCACTGAGAAGATACCATGTACAGTATATTCGATAAATAACCAAGCCATATCAGCAGGTTGGTTCAACTTTATTCTAATGTATATAGTCATCTTTAACTTTCGAGATTTCATATATAGTCAATTTGTTCCTTCAAAGTACTTCAGAAATGCTTTATAATTCATTATTACACCTTAAAATTTAGAACATACATAATGTTAAATATAAATAAATATTCATAATAACTACTGCTTATTAATTAATTAAAAGTCTGTGCTTTTCTAGAAATGATAATAGTGTCATTAGGATTTCCGAATCTGGATGCAAAATTCTCAATTTTTAACTGTGAAGTTGGTGCAGACGCTATAAATAAACATTTTATATCTCCATTAAGTATTAAATAAATTTACATGGGGAATTAATAATATATTGTCTGTTTTGCTTCTTTTCAATAACCTGTCAGCTGCTTGCAATATAATAATCTGGTTAAGGGTTATTATATGTCATGGACAGTATTAAGGAGTATACTGTCTGCTGCTCCAGTCTTGAAATATCTTCATGCTTGCAGGAAAACAAATGACAAACAGGTGCAGACACTTTGTTGTATGATGTGTCTCCCTAATTAACTCATTCCTGTTTCCACTCCTCTTCTGTTACATTGTATTGTCCATTTTAAACCATGATAATAGACAAGCTAAGTGACCTGATTAATAGTATGTACTTAGGCTCTTTCTTAAATGTATATTATGCTATAGAATGAGAAGAGTTGCAATTTCATTTAATGCTTTGGGGATGCATTCTTTGAGCAGTGTGACAAATCGGTACACTTGCCTTTGACACTATGAAAACCCATGTTTTGCAGATTTACTATTTATAAACAAAAACTAGCTGACATTGTTCAAGAGGCCTTGCAACTAAAAGTTTTTAGAAATATTTTTAACTCTTCAGTCATCCTGATATTGAGTTAAACAGACTCCAATAAGTTCCCCCATCCCAATATTTATTTAAAAAAGAGGTATATCAAATATAATGTTTACAATAGATTAGATTAGTCCAAGAGCAAGGTGATCTAACATCTTTTTATTCCAAGGCATGTTTACTTCAAGATGTTTACATCTTAGTTATGTCTTAATTTACCTCTAAAAATATCCAATATCTAAAATCCTCATCCATAAACCACAGCCACTTAGGTTCTTTTATTCCAGAATGCTTTATCCTATTGGACTAAAATGTTGTCTATCCCCTTTATTGGTGGGCAGAGTCATATTTTCTAATTACCCATTTTATTTTCCATGCAATGTATTTCAACGGTAACCCTAGATTTATTAAAATTAAAGGGATCCTATCATTCAGAAGTAATTTTTCTGCCTAACATGTCGGAATAACCTTAAGAAAGGCTATTTGACTCCTACCTTTAGAAGTGGTCTCGACCCGCCGTTTGGGTGCAGGCAAGAGCCGAGTGCACAGGCACTTAAGCGCGCATGTGCAATATGCTCCTGTAGTTCTATGGAGAATAGGAGCGTACTGCGTAAGCAGCCTCCAAAAACTGGCCATTGGCTGGCCTGTGCACTCGGCTCTTGCCTGAGTCCCAATGGCAGAGCGGACTGCACAGGCACCGAAGTGTGACCCCCAGCGGGAAGAAGATGACAGAAGAGGCGGTTGCTGTTGAAGATGGAAGCGTCGCTGGAGAGAGTTCTCTCACAGCATTAGGGATGCCCCCAGTGCTGTTTGAGCGCTGGGGTCCGTCCCCAGTGCTGCAAGAGAACTCATTTGCATACTGGTAAAAACCAGTATTTCTACCGAACGGCGGTAGGAGATGAATAGCCTTTCTTAAGGCTATTCTAACGTGTTAGGCAGAAAAAATTATTTCTGAATGATAGGTCCCTTTAAGTCTTCAAATTTCTAAGTTTGAGGCATCATTAAACCCTGCCGCAGCCATTTTACTTATTTCATTTTCGTTTTTTACTCCCCTCCTTGTTGTTTACTCCCCTCATGTTCCTTATGATATACTATGAAACTGCAAAAAAGTTCTGAATGTGGGGGAAATTTAGAAAAAAAATTGCATTTTAATTTTAGATCGCCTAGAGGGTCTGATCACCTCTACAATATACTACAATACCAACTTATATATTCTGTAAACTGCACTTAGCTGAATTGATTGTCCTACTGGCACTGAATGAGTGACATCACTTGTCCTATCTAACAGGTCTGTGGTTATAGCAACGCTGTGTAAACAATGGGAGGAATAAGTTCACATAGCAGGAAAACAAAAGAGCATTTCTAAAGCAATATGTTAAGGAAAAGTCTTCAATTTACATACGCTACTAGTATAGATAGGATCCTTGAGACATGACAACCCCTTTAATAGAACTGTATTGAAGACATGTATGGGAGTCTTTATTTGACTCGCCATCCCCATCAGTCCTACAGAGATGAATGGAGCTGCAGGCAAGCAGGCACATCACTTATATTTTCACACAAGGGATTTAGGGGCCCTGGCTCTCTTGATTGAGGAGCCACCTACGGATCAGACACTTTTCAGCCATGCTCTGAACAGGTAATAATTTTAGTTTATGAGAAAACCCTACAAAGATGTCATCAGAACCATCAAATGTTGTAATTGTTGACGAACAGCTGCAACCTCAGGAACACAATGTGTTACATGTATATGCATTTTTACAGTCAAAATTGATGTTGCTGTACTACAATAATACATGGTGTTGCATGATAATCTTTTGACTATATGGTACATGCAACCCAATGCCAGACATGTATGCAACAGTCTTAGCTAAAACCTGTTTTTGTTGTCCATAGCAACCAGTCACATCACAACATTCTAACATTCTTTTTTTTTTTTTTTTTTTTTTTTTTTTAACCTTTTCCCAACATCTGCTGTACTACTAGTGTGGACGTCAGATATGACATGACAAATGCTCAGGAGTGGAGTGCCCATCATAACTGCCGGGTTTTCATTGTACTTAGGATACTGAACGCAGGCATTTACTCACCTAATGCCTTAGTCAAAGCGGTACATGGATGCTGCCATTTTGGGGTGAATTGATGACACCTGAAATAAGCTCTGAGTAGTAGTAGTGATGCATTGCCATGACTGGTAGGAGCCTAATGAAGGTTCTGCAATTGGAAGGCTCCCAGACTCCCAGGCTTGTCATGTTATGACTTCTATTACAGGCTGCTCTAGACAGCTTGTAACATAAGTACTGTGATTTTACAATGAATTACAGTACAATAGCATTGCAATGTATTGCATTAGTGATCAGACCTCCTGGGAGTAAAGAGGCCTAGGGAGTCTAAAACAGTTTAAAAAAAAGTTTTAAAAAAATTTATATAAAAAAAATAAAGAAAAAAAAAACACATATATATATATATATATATATATATATATATATATATATATATATATATATGGTATTCCTTTGGTCAAGAAGATTTGGTCTACAAAGTTATAAAAATATTTGTACCATATGTTGAACACTGCAGCGGGGGAAAAAGAAAAGTTAAACTGCCACTTTTTTTGCTGTTTTGCCTCCCAGAAAAAAATTGGATTAAAATAGACATTCCCCAAATTGATATAAATAAAAATTACATCCGGCCATAAATGAAAATATAAAAAGTTTACAGGTATCAAAATATTTGGGGGATTTTTGCATTTTTTATTTTTTTATTTTTTTTTTAAGGGTCAAAAAAAAAAATGTAAAAATTATATAAATTTGGTATCACTGTAATCTTACCGACCCATAGAATACAGCTGACGTGTCATTTAGGCTACACATTGAATGCTGTAAAAACAAAGACCATAAGAAAGTTGCACAAACTCAGTTTATCTCGGATTCCATTTCATTATTTTTCCAGATTCCCAGTAAATTGTATGGAAGATTAAACGGTTACTTTACGAAGTACAATTTGTCATACAAAAATTAAGCTCTCATACAGCTCTGTGAATGGAAAATAAAAAAGTTATGGCTTTCATTAAGTGAGGATTAAAAAAACAAAAATCACAAAACGATTGGTGCAAAGTATTTTATTGACTGAAACTCTGATTGGCCATGAATTTGTCTTAGGCTTGGAAATATTTGTAAATGTATGAAAAAGTCAAGACAGAACTATCTGTGAGGAAAACCCGCAGTCTTGAAAGATGTCATCTTGTCATTGCATAAATTGAAATACCCATATAAAGATGGCACTAAGTTAAGTCCGATACGTGGAAATGTCTCCTAAGACATCTTGTAGGCCATGGGATATGTTAAATTATGAGCTAATTGATCATATTAACATTTTATAGAACATAAAAATGCTGACACATGATTTACTATATTCTAAATACATCTTAACGTAGACAGAATTATCTAATGATGTCACTGGGATTGAAAAGTAATTTATTGTATTAAAAATTATAAGACCAGTTAAGTGGAGCTATAAATTCAAATGCCAAGACCATATGCATAGATTTACTAGTTAATACTAACTAAGGCCCCTTTATCCATCATCATATGATTGCTCATATAACATTTCCAAGCTCTATATATTACGTTGATTGCCTTTGACATTTTAGCAACTTTAAATAACCACCTGCCACCTAGTGACTAAAGTTAAGATTAATCTTTCGTAACACTATACACCTATCTCACTCACATCAATAGGCCATTGCACCAGCTGACAGATAGCTGAGAGAGTTGCTATAGAAGAACAAAAACAAACACTGTACTATACTTTCTATAAGATTGTAAGCTTCCCTTTGTAGTGTCATTAAGCCCACTAACTTAGTTGTGCCAGCTATAGAAACTATAGAGCATTGTAAAGAGATAACAGTTACATTTGTTATAATCACAGATTTTACAGATGTGTATTATATATATATATATATATATATATATATATATATATATATATATATTAATTAATTAAAAAGAATGTTTGCTAAGGCTTGTTCCAGTTATCTGATAATGATTAGAGATGAGTGAACAGTAAAATGTTCGAGGTTCGATATTCGTTTCGAGTAGCCCCTCAATATTCGACTACTCGAATCGAATATCGAACCCTATTATAGTCTATGGGGGGAAAATGCTCGTTTCAGGGGTAGGCAACGTTCGATCAATTTATACTTACCAAGTCCACAAGTGAGGGTCGGGCTGGATCCTCCGAGCAGTCTTCTCCTTGCAGCGTCCCCGCGGCATCTTCCGGCTCTGAATTCACACTGCCAGGCATCGGGCCTGGGCAGAGCCGACTGCGCATGCTCGCACTACAAGTGGACATGCGCAGTCAGCTCTGCCCAGGCCCGATGCCTGGCAGAGTGATTGAAAAGCCGGAAGACGCCGCGGGGAAGCTGCACGGAGAAGACTTCTAAAGGTAGGAGAAGAACCAGCGTTGATTGGCCGACTGTATAGCATTCGGCCAATCAATGCTGGTTCTGCATCAAACTTTCACTCGATCGAATACGAGTATTTCGAATACGGTAGTATTCGATCGAATACCTACTTGATCAAGTACTACTCGCTCATCTCTAATAATGATGATGACTTCTTATTAATCATTGCAATGGAATACTTGTTATGATTTGCCTAACGTAGAAGAATAATATTTAACCATGCGGTAACCCTTTTGAATGATTTCTACAAAGTTTGCCCATCTACTAATAAACCGGCTCCCGTAAAAAAGACCTGAGCAGCTCCCATTGATTTCAATGGGAGCCTTCTTTTTGGTCAGGATTTTGAGGTGGATACAGCTTCAAAATCCTGACCAAAATACTCCGTGTGAACTTAGCCTAAGGCTCCACGTGGAGTCCCACAGCAAAAAATCGGAAAAAAATAGAGAAACAGTGCGGCGGCAACACATTGCAGTTCTTTCTGCAGTGCTTTAGACAGAAAGTTTGCAGAGGTTACCTCTGCGGACATTCTGTTTCAATTATATCTATGGAGAAATCGTCAGCATTTCCGTAGTCATAAATGACCTGCTGCGATTTCCTGATTTCCTGACTATTTATGGATATCACTGCATGTCCGCACCGCGGTTTTTACCGCAAAGTGGGCATGGAATTTGCTAGAATTCCATCCACTTTGCTTTGACTGCAAAACGCCGCAATTTTTTTCCACAGCATTTCTGCAAATTACGGCGTTTACGCCACGTGGGGCCCCGATCTCAATTTGTTTTTATTTACTTATTAGATGTCTTTTATTTTCTGGTAGATTTTTCTTTATTAGTTTGGTTTACATGTGGTAATGGAGGCAGCTATCTTACCTGAACTGCCACCCTGCTTTGTGAAGCAAAATTCTGAAATTTGCTTTACCGCAGCTACATGAATATAGATACCTATTCTATGGGATAGCTTATAGGCATGCTCTGTAATCTATGTAGAGGTCACTGTGAAGGGAGGGGGAGGATATGAACTGTAACAATGACCAATTATCTAAAGCGTGTTACCTGCCTCCAGTTTAATAATAGAAGTGTTATCTTTCATTGTAATCCAGCCTATGATAACAATGAGATAACAGAAGAAAAGCAATCTTTACAGAACAGGAAATGTTAGACTATTATGTAGGTCAATAGTGAGTATAAACATAGTTATTTTTTATTATAGGTAAAAATGTTTCATTTTTAAATGACAGTACTTTTAATACTGTTAGGGAGCTTTGACACGGAGTGAACGCTCCGTTCATTCTGAACGTAAAACTCGTTCAGAGTGAGCGGCGCTAAAACAGATACGCATGTATCATATTGAAAGCAATAGTTAAAAAAGCCTCCCATTGATTTCAATGGGTAGCGCACGTATGCCGGCACCCATAGAAATCAATGGGATCTGTTTTAACGCCACTCACTGTGAACGAGTTTACGTTTAGAATGAGTGGAGCGTTTACTCCGTGTGAAGGCTCCCTTAGTCCAGGAATCTTTTTTTCAGTCTGGTTCTTTATTTTATTGTAGTGGTCTGACCACACATAGCAGTGCTTATGTCAGGAATTTGTATCATATTACCAGTTACTTGTAGTACAAACCGCGCTTCAATTGTACCTATAGAGAAACTGCCAGCCATGGTTTTTGCGCCACATGGGCCCCGGCCTAATGTATGATTATTTATATGGTCCCTGTTTGCTGCTATAAATAGATGGTTATTTGGACATTGCAAGGCCATTTTTGAAGACTCTGTATTTCACTATTGTATTTATAGGGTGCACATCATTGTTAAGAGCGATGATAGAGATTTGGAAAGACAGGGGAAGTCTCCTCTTATGAATACAGCAGTCTCTTAAATATGTAACTACAAAAATCCACTCTATTCTTAAAGGGTTACTATTAGCTTAATGGCACAATTATTTTTAAACGTGAGTACTAGGGTTGAGCAATCGGGATCGGAAAAGATCGTACCCGATCGGCGATCGAGTAAATTTCATGATTGCGATCGGGTTCGGATCCCATCTAAAAAGATCGGGAACGGAATTGCGATCCCGATCACTCAACTTACCTGCACAGAAGCGCTGCCCCTGCCACTCCACGCTGCTCTTGCTCCTCTTCTTTCTACTGCGCATATCTGCAGAGCGCCGTGCGTGCCACAACAAGCCCCGCCTACTCCCAGCATCAGTAACACTAGCCTGGGAGGCGGGGGTATGTACGGCGCTCTGCAGACATGCGAAGTAGAAAGAAGAAGAGCGAGAGCAGCATGGAGCGGCAGGGGCAGTGCTTCTGTGCAGGTAAGTAGACAGCAGGGGGGACATAAGTAGTCGGGGGATTTTTTAATCACTACACCACATGGAGTCTAAAAATTGAAGCCTTTTAAAATCTGATTTTCGATCAGTAAAAAATCCCATTGACTTGCATTAGGATCGGAATTGGGATCAGGATTGGATGGAAAATGATCGGAAATCGGATTTTAGAAACGATCCTGAAATCTCAAGATCGGCTCAACTCTAGTGAGTACCTGTCTCCGTACTATACTGCACTTAAAGAGGTTTACTGGGATCATAATACTGGTGACCTTTTCTTAAAGAAACTCCATCAAGTCCAGATCTATACATCAATTTATAGCCACTGATTCTGGCATAGTTGGATTTTTTTCTCTAGCTCCCACTGTTCCCAAGCAACCAATGCTTTTAGTTTTGGTGCCTGATATGCTATTTAGACTCTGTACTGTCAGAAGGGTGGTGTCAGGCAGGAGCAGACAAGAGGTGTGATTCTGAGCTCTGACACTGGCTGCCTCTGATTGGAGTTCTGAATCACACCCCCTGCCTGACACCGCCCTTCTGACATTATAGAGCTTAAATAGCACATCAGGCATCAAAATGAATTGCTCTCCTTGCTCAGGAAGAGTAGAGAAAGAAAAAAAAAATCTATCTATGCTGGAATCAGTGGAGATGCAAATATTTTCAGATATATTCTTATTCTGTGCTTAGGTTTACACCACCATATGAGTACTGTATAATCAGGGAGAAGGAAAAGGAAGAGAGAGTAGAAAAGAAGAAGAGATTGAAAATAAAATGTAACTTTTATTACATTAGTATTAAAAAATTACACATAGTGTTTATTAAAACCAAAAGAGAGATAAAGCCAGGGACAATTATTAAACTGTCCTACGGGAGGTGAAGTTTCACCTTTACTATATATAAAATCAAGAGGGAGTACAGGGCCACTCTCCTGTGTGTCCTCTTATAATACCACTAGTGTCTCCGTCCTCTGCTTCCTCTAAGCAGGTAAGTCCTTATACTCACCTACTGCTGCCACTCAATTCTCTTCTATCTATCACAGCCGCTCTCCCACAACTCAGCAGCACGGAGGCAGAAGTTGGGAGATTCCCAGATTACTTTGAGATGCCATAAGTGTGTTCTCATGCAGTCCACTCCAGTGTCTATCTTCACAGAAGGGTTAGGGCATATAGCGATGTGTGCTTCATTCTGCTGGGTTCTTGTCTGAAAGTGTGCATTGCCGGTCAGTTTTTAGTTTAGTATACTTCTGCAATTTACTGGACGTTTCACATCTAGATGATCTCTCTCTTTCTTTTCCTTCTCCCTGATTTCCTTTCCTTGCTATCCTATTGTAAACATTCTAGTTTTGTCTGTTGTCTATTATGATTCACAGGGAATTCATTAGCATTAGTGCATTTTGAGTCTCTGCTGAGGTTCTTCACCATTTCATGGATCATCATAGTGAACTGTGAAGTCATTTGAGAATAATGATACCACAGCCCAAGGCAAAAGACTGACTTTGGATTGCTAAGGACTTCTACAACTCAGCACAGTTCCTCAACTGTGTTGGAGTGTTGAGTGGAAAACCCATTTATGTTAAGAAGTCATCTTGGTGAGTTGGTTAGCAAGGGGAAAAGAGGAAGATGGGAGAGAAAGAAATTAAAGAAACTATTAGGGTATGTTCACATTGAGGAAATTGTCTTTTTCCACCTAGTGAACATTCCACACAGCTAGCCACGAAGGGATGTCGATGCAGCATTGGCATTCCATCGCAGCATACCGCTCCTGATTAGGCCCAAATGAAGCATATGTATTGCTCTGTGAGCACTAAGCATTGCACAGGGTACGAGATAGGTGAGAATGGGCAAATCCTCCTGGGCAATCATTCACCTGCTGAGTGTGCATTGCTCTGCTGTAGTAATGTTAGCAGCAAGCATTGTGGTTACAGTCATCCTCATCAAATCAAAGGACATTCTCATGGTGTTGCTGGGCATCCACAGTCTCCTCCTCCAACTAGTCCTGTTCTTGATGTTGCTAGGCTTTCATAGTTTCCTCCTCCAATCAGGCCTGCTCTTGATGTTTCGCTCCAATCAGGTTTCTGATGTTCATGATGTCACACCATCAGAGTTCTGTTTGAAGTATCTAAGGTTGAAGAGCTCTGATACTTAAACCCCTTAAGGCAGTGGTTCTTAACTGGGGTTCGATCGAACCCTAGGCCCTATGCACGGTTCATTTTGTGTACCAGTAAAAAAACATATACCTATGTCTTGAATTTGGAAATAAATCATATTTGATTTATTACTAAAAAAGGGTTCGGTGAATGTGCATATGAAACTGGTGGGTTCGGTACCTCAAACAAGGTTAAGAACCACTGCCTTAAGGGGTTGGCCGGGATAAAATTAAATTCTACCTATAAACTAAACTCCCTTCCCCTCACGTAACTTGTAATATACATCAATTTAAAAAAAATGTATAATTACCTATATTCCTGGTGCGGTCATGTGACCGCCCCAGGGACACTTTCTGATAATCTGGTGATGTTCCGTTTCAAGGCTTCCAAAACGGAACGCCACCAGTACTCCTCCCTCCCCATCCCCATCAACATGTCTTCCAGTGTCCAGAACGGGTCCGCCTCGCCTCTTCTCTTCCAGCGTGTGTGTAATCTGAAGGTCAGTTCAAGACATGCGCAGTAGAGATGGCAATCCATCTGTACTGCACATGCCTCACAGTTACTTTGGTTTGTGAGCAATGTCTCCAGGTTGTGCACAGTGAAGAGCAGAAGAGGAACTGGCTCCCACATTGATAAGTATGATGCTATGGGACCAGGGGGGCTGTCAGTGGGCAGGATAGCCTAGCTTAGCATAGCTAGGGAGGGATAGCTTAATGTAGTTTAGCTAGAGAGACAAGGAGTGGAATGTAACACAGTGAGAGAGGGGGGAGCAGTGATAGGTGTAGTAGTGATAGGTACACAGGAAGTTACATCGCAGGAAGGTACACATGCTAACTAGAGATTCGATATTCGTTTCGAGTAGAGCCTCAATATTCGACTACTCAATCGAATATCGAATCCCATTATAGTCTATGGGAAAAAATGCTCGTTTCAGGGGAAACCACTATTCGACTAAAGGAGAGTCAACAAGTCCACGAATAGCAGCAGGAGCGCTGTGCAGTTAAAGCACACGGACCCCATTATAGTCTATGGGGACTATGTGCTTTAACTGCACAGCGCTTGCAGTTGCACTGATAAAAAGTCAGCTGTCTCATAACAGCAAGCTGCCAGATCTCCTGACTGCTGCAGAACCAGCATTAATTTGCCGCAGGCTCGTCCTTGCTAGTCAGGAGAGCTGGCAGCTTGCTGTTATGAAGGAACTGACTCTCTTTCTCATAGGAATGAATTGGCCAGCTTTGATTGGCCAGTGTGAGGCATAATAGAGGTTTCAGGGGACACTATAGGGCATAATAGAGGTTGCAGGGGCCATTGTGGGGCATAATAGAGGTTTCAGGGGACACTGTGGAGCATAATAGAGGTTGCAGGGGCCATTGTGGGCCACAGTGGCCTGTGCAACCTCTATTATCGCCACAGTGGCCCACCCAACCTCTATTATGCCCCACAGTGGCCCCTGCAGCCTCTACTTACCTATCCCGGGCTCCGGCACACTCCCAACAGCTTTCAGCCATTTTCAATGTCAGGCCTGATATCATATGGGCAAGACCAGCGTCAAGATGCATATTGACATCAGCCTGCCCCATGCGATATCTGGGACATTACCATAAAGGCTCGAAGCCTGCTGGGAGTAACACCGGATCCAGGAGAGATGAGTAACACTGTTTTTTATGTTTTTTCACCTCCCCTGAGTCTCCAATTAGACTGAAAAGACTCTGGAGTATAATAATAGCGGTAGTTGTTGCGGTTCACGGGCCCGCTCCTCCTTATAGCCATTTCTGCCCCCCCCCCTTCTGCGTCCTATAGCAGAAAGGGAAGCAGGGAGCAGCCATGAACAGGAATGGGGATAGGTAGGTAAATAGACCGTTACCTGCTGGGGATACTCCAGCAGGTAGCAGCCTATTAAGAAAAACAAAATTGAAAAATACTGCCCCTCCAATAGTGCCGCCTGAGGTGGCTGCCTCACTGTGCCTCATTGGAAGTGCGCCCTGCTCTGAGATCCTCTTCCCATTCAATCCCCTTTCTTTGGGTGTACTGTGGATAACTGGTGTATTGGGAACCTGGATATGAAGAGCTAGAGGATGAAAAGGGGGCCATGTTCTGGTAGTAAACTGGATGTAATGGGTAAAAATAAGGTCAGAAGTGAAATGCTCTTGACGATAGTGAGTGAGGAGTATGGCAGGACAATGGGTGTGGTACATCCAGCCTTCTGCAATGGAATTCAGCATTGTACGCTTAAACAATGCTTAAAACTGCAAGGACGAACCAGTAAGTCCTTGCAGAACAAGGCGTATAGTCTATGGGCAGTCTGGAAGTTGTTAAACTAAGTTTGTATCCTCTGTTTATCATTCATATTCCCATTTACATACATGTCATATTCACTTTGCTACAACTTAGGCTATGTTTTTGTAATGTCCCGGTACTGCTAGTCCAATTCGCTCTACTAATCCTTGCAGACTGAGATAGCATGGACATTTTCATATAAGGTAAATATCTTCCTCCCCCTTCATTCCTTCTATATGTTTCTATTCTTCCAGAGCCAGCACACAGGGGGTCTATTAATGCGCCATCTTGTGGATGTTTTTGTGAACTGCACCTGCCTATACTTTGCCATTGTAATTTGAGTTGTTACTGTAAAGGGAGTGTCCATTATGATTAGCTGACCTCCAGGACCAATCAGGCTCCCTTGACTGGCCTGGAGGGAGAGTTGAGTGAACACCCTCTCTAGAGGGGGCTGGGGACGTTTTTGGCTGATGTCTTTTGTGTGGGGCTACAAGGCTAGGACATGATACAGCTAGCAGACTGAGCACATGGAGCATGGATAATGGCTTTCCACTATCAGGGTACACCAAGCAGAGATGCCTTCTCCTCTGTCCTCAAGGCCCTTCTCAGAGAGTGTTTTCCTCTGAAGCTCCACTTCTCTACGAGTAGGCCGTCCTGTATCCATACATCTGGGAACTCCACACGTATTTCGCTATGCAAGTAAGTCTTTGGGACAAATCTATATCTAAAGGGAGCCCATAGCTAGTTCGACGGAAATTGAGGGTCGCCCGCCGTCAATAACTTGTATCTCATCTTCTATATACGTGTTCCCAGTTTTGTTGAGGACTAACCCCCTGGATACAGGCCATCTTTACAAGTATATACAAGTTAACTGCCAAGCAACTACCATCCAAAGCATTCTGCCCCATCCTCTGCTAATTGGACACTACCTACAAAGATCGCTGTATTGTATGTGAAGAAGTCCCCCATATGTACATTTGTATTACTTTGTCCTGCTAGTAAAAAGAGCAACGATTACCCCCGAAGCCTGGTTGTCTGTTGTCACTGTCAGGTATCAGAGCAGGGGTGGGTAGTCGGGGACATCAAAAAGGGAAATTTTGTGCACATTCGGGACCCAGGGACTCCCTGCAAGCCGGCCACATCGGATATATTACCGTGATACCAGCCCTGGCCTTCCCGAGTGTTGCATTTTTCTTTGAGAAATTGGAAAGATAGGTTCCTAGGAGCCCTAAGAGTATTCTACACTATGTTTTAAGCCAATACGTACCAAATACGTTTAATTTCGGGATAAACCAAACTTGTTTATCCCGAAATGAAACAAAGGCCCAAGTCGCCGAATCTGAACACAAAATTAATATTGAGAGGCTTTCCCATCTCTAGTTTGGAGCAGTACCTGTTTTGGTACTGTTCTTAAATGCCACAGCCCCTTTACTCAGCTGATCAGTGGGGGTTCAAGAGCTGCCCCAACCAATGTTAAATTGAAGACCTATCCTTTTATTCTTATCGGTCATTAATATTAAAGTCCCAGACAGCCATTTTAAATTTATTTAGTCTTGAAAAGAGATGTCTGTACAGTGTGAGAAGGTGACAGGCAGAGTGCTGGAGTCACAATATATATCCCCCAGATTCCTGATCTATGTGTGGTCCAGGGCGGGTCTTGAGTAGGCCTCAGCTCCAAGTGTGGGTCCTGGGCTCATTACTGGCCCTTAAAAGACTGCAGAGCCTGCACTTTAGGGCAGATCCTGGAAGTGGGAGGAGGTGCCTGGGTCTGTCCTGGAGAGCTGATTTTTGGTGTGACCAAACTGGAACTTATTGTGCTTTGTTTGATCATGTGGCTGGAATTAAGCCCCACATACAGTTAGCCTGATTCTGTATTAGTTAGAGCTCGGACAAGCAGGAGTTTTGTTTTCCCTGTTTGCCTAAAGTTAAGGCTGTATTTTATTTTGCTTATTTTTGTATGTGACGTAAAGGTTTATTTATTTTGCTGGGTTTTTTTTGTAAATAAACCTGTTTGCACCACATTTTCTGTCCCTGTCTCTGACTGGTTGAGTCTGCACCATTGCTGCTACCGAGCTACCTTCCGCACATATGGTGATTTGGATGCAAGCAACCCAATTTTAAAATGGTCTTAAAGAGACATACATCCATTTTTTTTACGCCTATGTCCTGAGTGAAAGCTGCAGCAGAAATTAAAAGGGAGACTGCTGCTACCAGGACACCTTCCCCACAACAGCAACATGATTTATGTATATAATTATATATATATATATATATATATATATATATATATATATATATGTCCCAAATAAAATGTATATTAAACTACTGTTCTATGTATTGTCCCCTCAAAACACATGGAGGTATTCTCTGCACTTGGTGAAAAAAGTTCATTCTCTAGAGGTGACAAGATTTTTTTTTACCATAAGGGCCATGAATAGAGATGAGCGAACAGTGTTCTATCGAACACATGTTCGATCGGATATCAGGGTGTTCGCCATGTTCGAATCGAATCGAACACCACGTGGTAAAGTGCGCCAAAATTCGATTCCCCTCCCACCTTCCCTGGCGCCTTTTTTGCACCAATAACAGCGCAGGGGAGGTGGGACAGGAACTACGACACCGGGGGCATTGAAAAAAATTGGAAAAAGTCATTGGCTGCCGAAATCAGGTGACCTCCATTTTAGACGAATAGTGGATTTCAAATCCGGGTCATATGAGAATGTGAACTTTGTGACTATGAGACAGGGATAGCTGTACAGGCAGGGATAGCTAGGGATAACCTTTATTTAGGGGGGAATGTTATTAAAAATAACTTTTTGGGGCTCTATCGGGTGTGTAATTGTGATTTTTGTGAGATAAACTTTTTCCCATAGGGATGCATTGGCCAGCGCTGATTGGCCGAATTCCGTACTCTGGCCAATCAGTGCTGGCCAATGCATTCTATTAGCTTGATGAAGCAGAGTGTGCACAAGGGTTCAAGCGCACCCTCGGCTCTGATGTAGCAGAGCCGAGGCTGCACAAGGGTTCAAGCGCACCCTCGGCTCTGATGTAGGAGAGCCGAGGGTGCACTTGAACCCTTGTGCACCCTCAGCTCTGCTACATCAGAGCCGAGGGTGCGCTTGAACCCTTGTGCACACTCTGCTTCATCAAGCTAATAGAATGCATTGGCCAGCGCTGATTGGCCAATGTATTCTATTAGCCTGATGAAGTAGAGCTGAATGTGTGTGCTAAGCACACACATTCAGCTCTACTTCATCGGGCTAATAGAATGCATTGGCCAGCGCTGATTGGCCAGAGTACGGAACTCGACCAATCAGCGCTGGCTCTGCTGGAGGAGGCGGAGTCTAAGATCGCTCCACACCAGTCTCCATTCAGGTCCGACCTTAGACTCCGCCTCCTCCGGCAGAGCCAGCGCTGATTGGCCGAAGGCTGGCCAATGCATTCCTATGCGAATGCAGACTTAGCAGTGCTGAGTCAGTTTTGCTCAACTACACATCTGATGCACACTCGGCACTGCTACATCAGATGTAGCAATCTGATGTAGCAGAGCCGAGGGTGCACTAGAACCCCTGTGCAAACTCAGTTCACGCTAATAGAATGCATTGGCCAGCGCTGATTGGCCAATGCATTCTATTAGCCCGATGAAGTAGAGCTGAATGTGTGTGCTAAGCACACACATTCAGCACTGCTTCATCACGCCAATACAATGCATTAGCCAGTGCTGATTGGCCAGAGTACGGAATTCGGCCAATCAGCGCTGGCTCTGCTGGAGGAGGCGGAGTCTAAGGTCGGACCTGAATGGAGACTGGTGTGGAGCGATCTTAGACTCCGCCTCCTCCAGCAGAGCCAGCGCTGATTGGTCGAGTTCCGTACTCTGGCCAATCAGCGCTGGCCAATGCATTCTATTAGCCCGATGAAGTAGAGCTGAATGTGTGTGCTTAGCACACACATTCAGCTCTACTTCATCAGGCTAATAGAATACATTGGCCAATCAGCGCTGGCCAATGCATTCTATTAGCTTGATGAAGCAGAGTGTGCACAAGGGTTCAAGCGCACCCTCGGCTCTGATGTAGCAGAGCTGAGGGTGCACAAGGGTTCAAGTGCACCCACGGCTCTCCTACATCAGAGCCGAGGGTGCGCTTGAACCCTTGTGCAGCCTCAGCTCTGCTACATCAGAGCCGAGGGTGCGCTTGAACCCTTGTGCACACTCTGCTTCATCAAGCTAATAGAATGCATTGGCCAGCGCTGATTGGCCAGAGTACGGAACTCGACCAATCAGCGCTGGCTCTGCTGGAGGAGGCGGAGTCTAAGATCGCTCCACACCAGTCTCCATTCAGGTCCGACCTTAGACTCCGCCTCCTCCAGCAGAGCCAGCGCTGATTGGCCGAATTCCGTACTCTGGCCAATCAGCACTGGCTAATGCATTGTATTGGCGTGATGAAGCAGTGCTGAATGTGTGTGCTTAGCACACACATTCAGCTCTACTTCATCGGGCTAATAGAATGCATTGGCCAATCAGCGCTGGCCAATGCATTCTATTAGCGTGAACTGAGTTTGCACAGGGGTTCTAGTGCACCCTCGGCTCTGCTACATCAGATTGCTACATCTGATGTAGCAGTGCCGAGTGTGCATCAGATGTGTAGTTGAGCAAAACTGACTCAGCACTGCTAAGTCTGCATTCGCATAGGAATGCATTGGCCAGCCTTCGGCCAATCAGCGCTGGCTCTGCCGGAGGAGGCGGAGTCTAAGGTCGGACCTGAATGGAGACTGGTGTGGAGCGATCTTAGACTCCGCCTCCTCCAGCAGAGCCAGCGCTGATTGGCCGAATTCCGTACTCTGGCCAATCAGCACTGGCTAATGCATTGTATTGGCGTGATGAAGCAGTGCTGAATGTGTGTGCTTAGCACACACATTCAGCTCTACTTCATCGGGCTAATAGAATGCATTGGCCAATCAGCGCTGGCCAATGCATTCTATTAGCGTGAACTGAGTTTGCACAGGGGTTCTAGTGCACCCTCGGCTCTGCTACATCAGATTGCTACATCTGATGTAGCAGTGCCGAGTGTGCATCAGATGTGTAGTTGAGCAAAACTGACTCAGCACTGCTAAGTCTGCATTCGCATAGGAATGCATTGGCCAGCCTTCGGCCAATCAGCGCTGGCTCTGCCGGAGGAGGCGGAGTCTAAGGTCGGACCTGAATGGAGACTGGTGTGGAGCGATCTTAGACTCCGCCTCCTCCAGCAGAGCCAGCGCTGATTGGCCGAATTCCGTACTCTGGCCAATCAGCACTGGCTAATGCATTGTATTGGCGTGATGAAGCAGTGCTGAATGTGTGTGCTTAGCACACACATTCAGCTCTACTTCATCGGGCTAATAGAATGCATTGGCCAATCAGCGCTGGCCAATGCATTCTATTAGCGTGAACTGAGTTTGCACAGGGGTTCTAGTGCACCCTCGGCTCTGCTACATCAGATTGCTACATCTGATGTAGCAGTGCCGAGTGTGCATCAGATGTGTAGTTGAGCAAAACTGACTCAGCACTGCTAAGTCTGCATTCGCATAGGAATGCATTGGCCAGCCTTCGGCCAATCAGCGCTGGCTCTGCCGGAGGAGGCGGAGTCTAAGGTCGGACCTGAATGGAGACTGGTGTGGAGCGATCTTAGACTCCGCCTCCTCCAGCAGAGCCAGCGCTGATTGGTCGAGTTCCGTACTCTGGCCAATCAGCACTGGCCAATGCATTTCTATGGGGAAAAGTTAGCTTGCGAAAATCGCAAACTGACAGGGATTTCCATGAAATAAAGTGACTTTTATGCCCCCAGACATGCTTCCCCTGCTGTCCCAGTGTCATTCCAGGGTGTTGGTATCATTTCCTGGGGTGTCATAGTGGACTTGGTGACCCTCCAGACACGAATTTGGGTTTCCCCCTTAACGAGTTTATGTTCCCCATAGACTATAATGGGGTTCGAAACCCATTCGAACACTCGAACAGTGAGCGGCTGTTCGAATCGAATTTCGAACCTCGAACATTTTAGTGTTCGCTCATCTCTAGCCATGAATTTATTCAATCAGTTAATGAGCATAAAAAAGACCTAAAGGGGTTTTCAATTTTTCATACTGATGTCATATTCACAGAGTAGGTCATCAGTATGTGATCAGTGGGGATCCTACACCCAGACCCTGCACAAATCATCTGTTGCAGCAGCCTCCAAGTATACTGCTACTCTTATTCAAGTAATAGGAGCAGTGCAGCAGCCCTATCCCCTATATAGGGAAAAAGCCCTTTAAATGATGCCATAGAATAGACCAATAGTAAAGGAGTTATGCCACCAAAGACACTTATCCCCTGTCCATAAAATAGGAAATATGGTGTCAGATATCTGGGCTTAAATTGTTGGGACCTCCAGTGATCAGGAGAATGGGAGACCAAAAGTTTCCCAGCATACTTCATGTGAATGAAGAGCTGGTGCACTTGTGTCAGCAGTGCTCCATTATCTTCTATGGGTCTATGGATATTTAAAAATTCTTTGTAAACTGAAAAGGCTAGCTGAAAATCTCAAACCGTCCCATCTAACACCCACAGTTATTGCACACATAGCATATGATCAATAACTGAACCTCCTGATCGTTTCCACGCGCAGTATTGCAGCATTAAACTGCTGTCACATAGATATTTGAATTATCAAATGTAAAAAAGTGCCTGAATAATATATATATATATATATATATATATATATATATATATATATATATATATGTATCTTCATGAAGCACATTTCTGTTTAGCCAGAGAAGATGCTCAATAGTTTCTTTCTTCCAAGTCATGTCAAATCAGAGCAAACCGCTGTTTCCAAGTAACATATCTGTTTGAAGATCTTTTCGGTGGGGCATATTGACTTTTATTGGACAGTATTTTGACAGCCCTTTATCCATATAATTTGCCAGCGTTATAGTGTATAATGCAGGCACTCCTCTCTTACTCCCCCATTCCTTCCCAGCTACTTGTCTCCCTGTACTTCAGTGTCTCCTCTTTTAATGCCCACATCTCCTCGATCAGGAACAAATCTGATTTCTGATTGAACATCACTTTATCTGCCAGCTCTCTGGTCTTTTCTTATCTTGTTCCACACTTCTCAGGCTTTGTGCTTAAATTATGTATTAAGGTCAATGTCAAAACACGGAAGATCTGTAATCTACAGGGAGCTCCCTTTTATTCGTTATTACAGTGAAGGCTGAGCATAACTGTCAGTGAGCTTGGGATGTGCACAGCATGGAAGCTTGCTACACAGCGGGGCTCTACAAAGCCTCTCTCCTTGTTCTCCCAGGACGAACCCTTGATAGATTTACCCAGATAACCCATCTTACATTAAAGCTCTCTCGTCTCTTCTTCAATCTGAAAGCTGTCAAGTGCACCTATATAGTAATGTCATAAATCAAACGTAAAATGTGTACACTGGAGACAATGCGAATGTCATGTATTCACTTGTAGTTTGAGATCTTCTAAACTAAAATGGTGTCAGAAGAATAAGATAAAGCTGAAAGGAATGTTTTCCTCTTTAACAACCACAAAAGATCTTGAAAAGGGGGAGGCTATAAACTTTCTCTTCATTTGAATATTAGTAAAGCACTTTCCAGGTTTGCTGGGTATTAATCAGGGGGGCAGCTGTCTGCACAATACAGAAGAAAGATCGCCTTAAAAATCTACGCCCGCTGCTGTAAATAAGAAATGGGATTTAATGCAAGTTCTGAGTATTGATTTTACAACCTCTTCCTGACAAGCATTTGTCAACAAGGGTTAGTACTTGATTCCCTCGGTTTGTTTAGGAAAAAAAACACATTGTTCTTTTCATTTCTCATGAGCTAGATACAGTATTAATAAAGGAAAACTGCAGTATCACAGGCGTTCAGTCTGCATTACACCTGTCTGGAAGCTGAGAAAAATACCTACACTGACAATTTCTTAAGCATTTTTGGAGTGTACAAGAAATAGTGAGAAATAACCTTATAAGCTTAGATATACAATTTATGTTTAAAGTGGAAGGGAAGCAAAAACTGTCAGCAAATTTACTTGCACTTAGTGAAAAATAAGTAAAACATTTGCCTAATGATACAATATATAAGTAGCAGTAATATATATGATATGACGCTATGTGTACAGTCCCAGACATATTCTGTTGTACACTTGGTGCAGATTGAATAACCAAAAACAATGGGCCGGTGCGATCGTCTTAAAACCGTCAGTTTCATAGTCAGAAATTCTAGAAGCGTTATGCCAAGAACTGCAAAGCTATAACATACGTTAATTGGCATAGGATGGACACATTTTACATTCATTTTATACGCATTAAATGATGTCTGAATTTTACAAGCTTCTTGAGTATATTAAGGTTGCTTATGTTTCACCCTAAAAAAGGAAATGCACTGATCAAGGGAAACTCAACTGACATTTTCACTGTGCTTGCAAAAACCCTTTAAACATGCTGAAATATTTCTCTTAGGCAGCAAAATGAAAAGGCGTGTAGATTATAAATAATGCCTCGAATAAAAATGAAAGCAATACAATAAGTATACAAAAGCAAAAAGTTGCCAGAAGGTTCTAGACAGAAGAATATGTAAGCGATATGAACGGGCCTCTTTAATAAGGATTCATTTATGAAAAACTGAATCAGTGGAATCAAGAAACTGACATCAAATCCTGGAACAATGCAGACTATACAGTGGACAAAGCGCATTTTGTTAAGTAATTGGTACCTGAAGCAATGTGTCATTTTATTTTGCAATGCTATAAAACATAGTTTCTTCCTGTGAAGAAAAGATGAATTTTTATACTAACAAAGGGTAAATATGCCATTAAAAACCTGTTTAGGTCAGGTTCCTATAGGAGAGATTTTAAGTCAAATCGAGGGCTGCGTCCTAAAGAGCTAAAATGTATATAGGAATGTATTTCCCTTTTCTTAGATCCAATCATGGCGTTTAGTAATGAAAAATAAATTGAAAACTCCACCGATTACCCATGTAAAAGAAAATATATTGGAGAAGTTCACCTACTGTGGATATATTTCTCCAGGATCTCAGCAGTCCAGTATATGGTAACAGAGTGGGGGCCATTTGCAGGACTACAAGTAACAGCATACATAGTAAGAGTTTAATTGATCCAGCATCATTAGGGTTAAAATCCAATATCTGTATTTCACACATTTAAAAGTTTACAGCCTGCCAAGTAGCAATAAGATTTTAATATGTGAAATAAAGATATCGTATTTTAACTTTCATGGTGTGGGATCGATAAAACTCATCCTATGTGCACCAACCCACACCTTGCCAATGACACTTAACACTCTGTGCAAGTTTCTTTATCTAAGTAATAATGCAATAATATGTAATTACTATAGTCAAATAATACAACAGGTATATTAAAGGGAAAATGTCAGATGGTGGTTTGAGACCACTAAACTGCCAGCATGGCATTAAAGGGGTATTCCCACGTCGCATACTCACCAGTCTTCACTGCTGTAAAATCTTCTTTCTTCCTAGTTTCTTGCATCATTTGGTGGGCGGGGTTTCACATGCAACCTGCCGTTTAGCTCCACTCCAAATTAGTGTGTAGCTCTGCCCACCACATAGTGTGATCCTATGGGGCGGCTGAAGGGCCTGTGATGTCATCAAAGGTCCTCAAACAACACTATATGCACAATATTGAACTATGAACTACAGGCAGGAGCAACTCCATTCTGTGTTACATACAGAGACTGCCTGGCTCTGCCATAATGAACACAATTGAATTAGCTAGCCTGATAACTGGGAGAACAGAAGAAATGAAAGCAGCTCATCTCCTCTATCTGATAGCAGTAAGCTAGGTCATGTGGTGTAGACACAGGAATAGCTAGATACACAGGCTCGCTCCCATGCACTTAACCCCTCCTCCCTTCCCCCTGAGAGCAGCAGATACATCACTTGACTTTTGAGCAGATAAGTCAAGGGCTGTGTCAACAATGAATTGAATAAAGTAAGATAGTGGACAAACAAAGCAGTTTTGCTGAAGCAGTGTATTTAGGAAAAGTCCACATCCACATTAACAAGCAGTATAGATAGGATCCTTGTGATGGGACAAGGGGCTGGGACAGAGGGTCCCAAACATCTGTAACATACCAACTGTACAAATTGAGGCTTGGCCCACTGAGGTGAGTCACCTGCATGGAGTATAGCCACATTCAGTACACCGCACTTCACTGCGCATGTTCTGTACATTGGAAGCATGTGCACTGTCCTTAGGTCCCTCATCTCAGCAGACCCTGTATCTCTTCAAACATTGATTTCAACAGATAGCATCAATGATGGACATTATGTTACAGAACATTGGAACCTTAAACCCCAGCAACATAAAAGCATGCAGGTTTAGTGGTCACAAACCAACTGTCTGGTTTCATTTTGATATTTTACTCTGGGCCCTCAAATACTAGTTTCCAAGGTATTCTACACAATATACACCAGTCAGCCATTAGTCTGACTAATATTATGTAAGCCTCCCCCTTGTGTGAACAAAAGAGCTCTGATCTGCTGAGGTATATGTTGTACACCTAATGAGTTGACACTGGTGTGGTTGGGGAGGATTTATATTCTTTATTAACATTCATCTACAATAATAAGGGACATGTATCAGACATGGAGACTAGGACCTCCCTTCTTCTTGTTATCTGAGGTGCTCTACAATAAGTGTCCTACCAGAAACACTTCCCTCAGATACACCCTCTATTGTCATATTACAGGACCTGTATACTGCTATTCTGACACTTGTTCACATTAAAATTTTATGAGATGATCATTCTCTGTACATATCTCACATATAGGCTAACTTGGAGATCAAGTTAACAACTTAAAGAGGACCTTTCATCAGATTGGGCACAGGCAGTTCTATATACTGCTGGAAAGCTGACAGTGCGCTGAATTCAGCACACTATCGGCTTTCCCGATCTGTGCCCCGGGTAAAGCGCTATCAGTCCCGGTACCGTATCACTTTACAGTCAGAAGGGCGTTTCTGACACTTAGCCAGGGACGCCCTTCTGCCCAGCAGCGCCTATCGCGCTGTACAGTGTGAGCGGGGAGGAATGCCCCCTCCCTCTGCTCACAGTGCTCGTCCTTAGATGAGCATTATCAGGAGGGGAGGAGGCGTTCCTCCCCGCTCCACAGTACAGCGCGATAGGCGCTGCTGGGCAGAAGGGCGTCCCTGGCTAAGTGTCAGAAATGCCCTTTGACTGTAAAGGGCTACGGTACCGGGACTGATAGCGCTTTACCCGGAGCACAGATCGGGAAAGCTTTCCAGCAGTACATAGAACTGCCTGTGCCCAATCTGATGAAAGGTCCTCTTTAACTCTATGAGGTGTTCTTTAAACCATATCTGAACAATTTTTACAGTGTGGTAGGTGGATTATCCTGCTGAAAAAGATTACTTTAGTGCTGGCCTCTGCAGCACATATACTATAATTGGAACGATACAGAGAAGATTAGCATGGCCCCTGCACAAGGATGACACGCAAATTTTTGAAGCATTCCATTAAAAAGAAAAAAAAGACCACTTTAGGGAACTCTGTTGCCTTTACGGTGTGTACTTGTTTTGCTATAGAACAGGTGGCTGGCAGATCCTGGCATTCCTACTTCTCTCTTACCACTTTTGGCATATCCGTTTTGCCCTCCACACTGCTCTTCTCAGCAAAGGATGACAAGTCCTGCTTCCAGCCTGTACTTCCTTCCATAGGAGGCACATGTATGCTGATCTGATCCAATGTGCGCCTAGTACACGCTGTGTCCAGCAAAAGCTGTTTGACCATATTCTTGTCTATTATTTAGCTTATTTATATAGTACCATCATATTCCACAGCACTTTACAGACATTATCAGTCACTGTCCCGCATAAGGCTCACAATCTACAATCCCTATCAGTATGCCTTTGGCATGTGGGAGGAAACCCACAGGGAGAACCTACAAACTCCTTGCAGATGTTGTCCTTGGTAGGATTTGAACCCAGGACTCAAACTGAGCCACCGTGCTCTTATTCATCTGGTTATGTACTGACACCTGCCTATACCCTTAGCAGAACCCCTCTTAACCTGTAGGAACAGCGGGAGGGAGAAATGATTGTCCACTACAAGATAGATGTAAAAATGATTCAATAAATAATTAAAACACACATGCTACCAAAGAAGAAGGTGCACGGATGAATGGTTTCCTCGGCTTGAAAACATATAAATCCAGGTAAGTATAGATGTAAAAATCCAGCAATCTAATTCTTCGTGGTAGAATAAAACTTAACTTTTAATGAAAATTACATTAAAAAACATGGAGGAAATCTTCTTAATAAACATAATCTCAAAGGTGTGAACAGCATTAAAAAAAAGCTAGCTAGCTCTATCATTGGGAAAAGCCATTTTTAACTAAGCACATACTTGCATAGCCTTTAGCCTGGCTCTCTTTATATATTTTTCCCACATACAAGGATCCATTGACAACTGAAAGTATGAAATTTGGCTGACATGATTATGTAAAAAAATTTATAAATTTCATAATTATGAAACGGAGAGATTGAGGAGCTCAAGTAGGGTTGTATAAAATGGGTATTGCTACACTACAAAAGCAGTAACAGTATATTGTTTTGTATAATCAGAGACTTTCATTGATTTTTTTTGGATAACTTTATTTTTCTATATAAAAAATGCCTCTCCTTACATGTTATTTTGACATATTTGTAACTGTAAATTCTTAATAAGATTTGTTTATTAAAAAGTGTGTACAATGTGTATTTACTTCTAAGCCCTGATCAAATGGTATGTTGCATTTTACTACAAATCCTTGTTAGGTCGGGGCCCCACTACGTGAATGCATTGCAGTTCTTTCCGCAGCGCTTTTAACCCTTTACGGCGCATGTCGGGTGTTTAACTATAGCGACCGCCCAGGAGTCGGGCGGCCACCATAGCCGCTGGGTGTCTACTGTGTTACACAGGCATTAACCCCTCCGGCGCCTCAGTCAAAGCTCCAGGGCCGACGTCACGTTTCCATGACAGCCGGGAACCTTGTAAAGGCTCCCGGGGGGTCTGCAGCCTCTTTCTTTTGCAGGCTGGTCTATGCAGCCTGCAAAAGAAATGATTTTTTGCAATGCATTGCAATGCATTAGCATTGTAATGCATTGCATTAGTGATCAGACCCCCTGGGGTTCATGACCCCCTAGGGGGCCTAATAAATGCAAAAAAAAAAAAAAAAAAAAAAAAGTAAAAAATAAAATAATTTTTTTTTTAAAAGTATTAAAAATTTAAGTCACCCCCCTCTCCCTAGAACACAAATAAAAGTAGTTAAATACTGTGAAACACATACACATTAAGTATCCCTGTGTCCGAAATCACCCGCTCTACAAATCTATAAAAATATTTTTCCTGTACGGTAAATGCCGTAGCGGGAAAAGTAGTCAAAAGTGCCAAACTGCCGGTTTTTCACTGTTTTGATTCTGATAAAAATGGCTGGTCTATGCAGCCTGCAAAAGAAATGATTTTTTGCAATGCATTGCAATGCATTAGCATTGTAATGCATTGCATTAGTGATCAGACCCCCTGGGGTTCATGACCCCCTAGGGGGCCTAATAAATGCAAAAAAAAAAAAAAAAAAAAAAAAAGTAAAAAATAAAATAATTTTTTTTTTAAAAGTATTAAAAATTTAAGTCACCCCCCTCTCCCTAGAACACAAATAAAAGTAGTTAAATACTGTGAAACACATACACATTAAGTATCCCTGTGTCCGAAATCACCCGCTCTACAAATCTATAAAAATATTTTTCCTGTACGGTAAATGCCGTAGCGGGAAAAGTAGTCAAAAGTGCCAAACTGCCGGTTTTTCACTGTTTTGATTCTGATAAAAATTAGGATAAAAAGTGATCAAAGCAATAGCATTTCCCGAAAATGGTAGAACTAAAAAGTACACCCAGCCCCGCAAGAAAAGATGCCCTATGCATTCCCATACACAAATGTATAAAAAAAAGTTACGGCTCTCAGAATATGGCAACTTTTAGAAAAAAAAAATTAACACAGTTTTGGATTTTTTTTAAGGGGTTAAAATGTAAATAAAAACATATAAATTTGGTATCCCTAGAATCATACCAAAACACAAAATACAGGGGACATGTCATTTTGGCTGCACAGTGAACGCCGTAAAACCAAAGCCCGTAAGAAAGTCGCAGAAATGCATTTTTTTTTCAAATCCACCCCATTCTGAATATTTTTCCAGCTTCCCAGTACATTATACAGAATAATTAATGGCGGCATCATGAAGAACAATTTGTCCCGCAAAGATTAAGACCTCATATGGCTCTGGGAGTGGAGAAATAAAAAAGTTATGGGGTTTAAAAGGAGGGGAGTCAAAAACGAAAAAGGAAAATCAAAAAATGCCATCGGCGGGAAGGGGTTAAGGGAAAGTTCACAGAGTTTTCCTCTGCGGACTTTCTCTTAACATTATATCTACGGGAAAGCCGCTGGCGTTTCCATAGATATAATTGACATGCTGCGACGTCTTTGCAAAGCAACGGCTTTGCAAATAGCAGCGTGTCACGCTGCGATTTCTTCCGCAAAGTGGGCATGGAATTCACATGAATCCTATCCCCTTTGAATGCACTGTAAAACGCTGCGATTTTTCCCACAGCATCTCCGCTGCGGGCAAATCGCAGCATTTACGTCCCGTGGGGCCCGAGCCTTACATGGAATATCTTGCAGTTTATCATCAATTCCTGAAAGTTTGGGAAGAAAAACAATTAAATAACTGTACTGTAGATTTCCCCTAAACCATCAATTAAACCATAATGTTGAAATTAAAATTTAAGATTTTCCTTTGCAGCAGGGGAAGAGAAGAAACTGATTAAATTCTGTTCTGTCAGATGATGTGGCAGTATCAGCCTTTAAAGATGAAGATAAAAAATGCATGAGAATCATTAGGCCCATAAGATATTGTTAAATAATATCATGCAGACATGCATTTTGTCTTACTAAACACATTCAACTGTTTCCTGCTGTTATCAAAATAACTTAATTCACATCATCAGAGTTACAAAAATATATCTCCTTCGGTACAATGCCTTATACTATGTCTGTATCTTAGTAGTCTTGGATAGCTCCTGTTTATACAGGTATCACAATCCAGTCTCGTGGCTGTACTTGTAACTGTAGTTCATCGCATTCAACAGAGTTTATTTGTAATATAAGTCTGTGGACAAGTGTCAATGTTTTCTGAAAAAAGTAGTCTGTTTTCAAACTTCACTAGAGCCCTTTAAGTTCAAAGCTTTTGACTAGAGATGAGCGAACAGTGTTCTATCGAACACATGTTCGATCGGATATCAGGCTGTTCGATGTGTTCGATTCGAATCGAACATCACGTGGCAAACTCCAAAAAAATTTGATTCCCCTCCCACCTTCCCTGGCGCTTTTTTTGCACCAATAACAGCGCAGGGGAGGTGGGACAGGAACTACGACACCGGAGGCATCGAAAAAAATCGGAAAAAGTCATTGGCTGCTGAAATCAGGTGACCTCCATTTTAGACGAATAGTGGATTTCAAATCCGGGTCATATGAGAATGTGAACTTTGTGACTAAGAGGATAAGCTGTACAGGCAGGGTTAGCTAGGGATAACCTTTATTTAGGTAGGAATGTTATTAAAAATAACTTTTTGGGGCTCTATCGGGTGTGTAATTGTGATTTTTGTGACATAAACTTTTTCCCATAGGAATGCATTGGACAGCGCTGATTGGCCAGAGTACGGAATTCGACCAATCAGCGCTGGCTCTGCTGGAGGAGGCAAAGTCTAAGATCGCTCCACACCAGTCTCCATTCAGGTCCGACCTTAGACTCCACCTCCTCCGGCAGAGCCAGCGCTGATTGGCCAAAGGCTGGCCAATGCATTCCTATGGGAATGCAGAGACTTAGCAGTGCTGAGCCAGTTCTGCTCAACTACACCGTGTGCCGGTCAGCCCATCTGATATAGCAGAGCCGAGTGTGCACGTAAACACGACCCTTTTGTGAAAATCGAATGACTTCTCCAAAGTCATTGAGATGACTTGAGCTTTGTGTTGGCCATTTATTTATGTTGTGGTAGATTGTACAATGAATGTTCAATTTTTAATCTTAGGAACAAGCCATCTAATTACTCATTTTAACCTATAAACCCTTCCTTTGTGCTGTAAAATAGTTATAGATGTATTTGATATATCTTTTCCTGCTATCCTCCATTTTGAATTGGTACTCTACTGTTGACTCATACCGACATCTTATAATGTTTAGAAAATTTCACCAAAATTGTAATATTGCACAGTTTTTCCAAGTACTGCAGCTCCCTGACCAAATACAGTGTAGGGAACTGCACAATAGACTTAATCACCTTAGACCTATGTTTAAGTTCCTTGCACAGTGGGCTGCCAGGAGCATCACTTTGCAGGGACTATTTCAAAGAATCTTATTCCCTTTCAATCTTGAGAACAACAGTAATCTTACAGATTGGAGCTCACATTTTCCTAGACACATTCCTTGAATTTATTTTTACATATTAAGATAATATTAATAATCTTCAAACTACTACGCAGTATCCTGAATAAAATTAGTTTGGGGAGTTTAAAAGTGCCCTAACAGGCCACACAGTGGCTCAGTGGTTAGCACTGCAACCTTGCAGTGCTGGGGTCCTGGTGTTCAAATCCCGCCAAGGGCAAAAAAAATCCATCTGCAAGGAGTTTGTATGTTCTCCCCGTGTTTGCATGGATTTCCATCCCATATTCCAAAAAATACATACTGATAGGGAAAAAAATGTACATTGTGAGCTCTATGTGGGGCTCACAATCTACATTAAAAAAAAAAAAGCATCCTAACAAAATATTTTTTTTTTTACTTATTTTAGAATAGTCTATCATCTTTTTTTCAAGAATATATTTTTTGTCATGAAACGTTGTATATATTTTTAGTGTATACAGTTAATAATATGAGTAATGCAAAACATAAAATGGCAGCTGTTTAAACGTGTCTGCCATTTTTTCTGGTTGTATAATATTGTAATGAATTTATGCTAATGCAAACCCAAGTAAATGATTTCTTGAAAAATAAATGTCTCCATTATACAAGGACAAAAAAGAATTAAATACAAGTCAAGGAAATATTACCCACATTTGAGAATTCCCATACAAAGTACTGGTAAAGGAAAATGGAAACATTAGTAATGTTTTCTATCAAGAAATAGCGGTAAATACGGCTATTAGTGCTGAAATATTTGGTTAATGGATTACAAACACACTCTACTCTGCGACCTTGTCAGGTCAGAGATCGGCAATAACCACTGAAAGCAAAAAAGAAGTAAGATGTAGTTTATGTTTACAAATGGCCTTATTAATGCACACTTTGGAACTCATGAATAAAATCAATGTCAGTTAAACAATAATTAGATTTGAAAAAGTCAATAAAAGCCCAGGGTGAGCCATATTTATTTCATATTAGTAATGAATTCAATAGTCAGTATGTGAACATATGGGTTGGACATCATAATAGGCATTCTTCTTTTTCTCATTTGTGGAGCTGGGACAATAAACTATAAATATGTATTATCTTCATATGCTTAGGTATTTTTTGGGCTAGATCTCAGAGTGATAATGTGTTGCTTTGTGTTTACTTATTCTAGAAGGTATTTGGGGGATTACAACTTTTATATCTTAGCTTTGTGTTGTTTGTCCCTAATGCACTATATGAAAGTTGGCAACAAAGCAACAATTTTAAGAATTAAGACAGTGCAATATCAACATACTGTAGTTATAAAGCTAAATCAAAAACATTTTGTGATATTCAGACATCATGGTACAACATCTATCTCTGCAAATACTATATAACAGATCTAGAATACTTCACAATTAAATAAAGCGCTGCACTAAGCATATTCTTAAACTGGAAATATAGAGGCTCATCTTCACTGGGGTTGTCTTACTTTTTAAAATTGTATAAAAAAAACTTAGACTGTTATAACAAAATATAAGAAGTCATAAGATAAGATAATCTTTTAATAGTCCACCATATTCACTTTACCCTCCCTTGCCTCTTCTGTCCCAACAATTCCAAGTCTCTTACTGGTCTCTGAACTTCCTCCTCCAGTGATGATGCTCTGACATGCAGATGTGACCAATCCAGTCAATCACTGGTTGTAGCAGGTCCCTTAAAGGGGTTGGCCACTTTCAGACCAATATTGAGAAAAAAATGTTATTGTTTGCACGATAAAAAGATATACAATTTTCCAATATACTTTCTGTATCAATTCCTCACGGTTTTCTAGATCTCTGCTTGCTGTCATTCATTCTGTTACTTCTAGGAGATAAAACTCTGCCCATGGTCATGTGATTTACGGTCCATGGTCATGTGATGAGCACACAGGTGCACAGCTGATTACCAGGCAGATGTCTGATTATTGTGCTGTGAGTGTAACGAGCAGCACCTGTGTCCTCATCACATGACCATGGACTGTAAATCACATGACCATGGTCAGACTTTTAACTCCTAGAAGTAACAGAATGAATGACAGCAAGCAGAGATCTAGAGAACTGTAAGGAATTGATACACAAAGTATATTGGAAAATTGTACAACTTTTTATTATACAAACCATAACATTTGTCTCTCAATATTGGTCTTAAAGTTCCCAACCCCTTTAAGTTCTGTATCAGAAGATATTTGCTGGTAATATTGCAATATTGTATTGACTAATTGGCTTTACAGATATCTAAAGCATGTATAAACCTATTCAAGGTCACCAACATAGTAAAAATAGAGTAACATTTTGGAATTTTATATCCAGAACAAGTCAACTATATGGTTTGAACTTACATTAAGATGTTAATTGTCACTGTCTATGTCATTACTGATTCTATTATTGGTATATTTACCCTTAGGTTAAACTGCTAACGTAATATTCATAACATGCTTAGCTAAACAGTGTAATGTTTGATTTTAACCTTTTCTTCTATATTCACGAAAATATTATTTATCATTACTGATGTCATTAGAGAACTGAAGGGAAATTGTTACACATATTGTCAGGCTTCCCCAAATACCGTGCTGGGGAACTTAACAGGGGAATACTTTATGATGAGATTTTAGCCAAGGAACTCAAGTAGGGATAGTCCAAAGCCAAGAAACTCAGTAAATAACTTAATTTCCCAAATTTTAGCTCACATTTGTGAATAAAAGTGCAGATAAAATCACTTTGCTCAATACACTTTGTTCAAAGCCAAGAACAACAATGGATTCAGCCCATATTTTATACTTTAAAAGTTAAAAGAAAATAACAGAGCACTCTCTAAAGAAAGAAAATTCACTGAAAAAAGATTCAAGAAACTCATATATTTAAAAGTGAGTTTTTCTTCCCTGGAGGACTGCTGCACTTGGACTTTCTAATACATCTAGATAGCTGATGTCTGAAAAAGCCGACAATGTTGTTTGGCATTAGGTAAAGATCCTCTTGATAAGCTGGTAAGTGGTCAAGTAAAGTTTCAACAATGGCAAATGTACTGGAATTGTGAGTAGTTCCAAGTACTTAGTGTCTTTATTGGATAGTTTATTGACATAAGCACCACAAATTGATGCAGTATATATGTCTGTCAGCTGTATGTCAGCCATCTGTTTACTGTCATGGCAGCTGATGACAGCTTGAGCAAAGCCATCTCTCTGTGTTACCTTACAATTATCTATTCTTCACTATTGTTCTTCTTCTATTAGGTCATTCTATCTATTTATCTATTTATAACATACATGTCATAGTTCAACTTATTGCAGCCTGTAATCACTGTACGTAAAAGAAAACATATATAACAAGTGATTAATTAAAAACAAAGATTGTACAATCTAAACATAAGACACACGTTGCATTATATTGTATTTCTATTAATAGACAATCATTTATGTATGCAAAGGCTAATTCTAAACCCCTCCCATTTAACTATTTAAATTAAAAAAACTCCAGGAAAACCTGAACATTTTCCGCCTGTTGCCTTTTCTGCAAACAGCTGACTATGTCAGGTAGCACGGTTTCTGAAATATAAGGGAGTGATTTGTACGGACCCCTCTCTTTGGCACAAGGATAAACTAGCTCTGCTTCTTTCATGCACTGTAGAGATGAGCGAACACTAAAATGTTCGAGGTTCGAAATTCGATTCGAACAGCCGCTCACTGTTCGAGTGTTCGAATGGGTTTCGAACCCCATTATAGTCTATGGGGAACATAAACTCGTTAAGGGGGAAACCCAAATTCGTGTCTGGAGGGTCACCAAGTCCACTATGACACCCCAGGAAATGATACCAACACCCTGGAATGACACTGGGACAGCAGGGGAAGCATGTCTGGGGGCATAAAAGTCACTTTATTTCATGGAAATCCCTGTCAGTTTGCGATTTTCGCAAGCTAACTTTTCCCCATAGAAATGCATTGGCCAGTGCTGATTGGCCAGAGTACGGAACTCGACCAATCAGCGCTGGCTCTGCTGGAGGAGGCGGAGTCTAAGATCGCTCCACACCAGTCTCCATTCAGGTCCGACCTTAGACTCCGCCTCCTCCAGCAGAGCCAGCGCTGATTGGCCGAATTCCGTACTCTGGCCAATCAGCGCTGGCCAATGCATTCTATTAGCCCGATGAAGTAGAGCTGAATGTGTGTGCTAAACACACACATTCAGCACTGCTTCATCACGCCAATACAATGCATTAGCCAGTGCTGATTGGCCAGAGTACGGAATTCGGCCAATCAGCGCTGGCCAATGCATTCTATTAGCCCGATGAAGTAGAGCTGAATGTGTGTGCTAAGCACACACATTCAGCACTGCTTCATCACACCAATACAATGCATTAGCCAGTGCTGATTGGCCAGAGTACGGAATTCGGCCAATCAGCGCTGGCCAATGCATTCTATTAGCCCGATGAAGTAGAGCTGAATGTGTGTGCTAAGCACACACATTCAGCACTGCTTCATCACGCCAATACAATGCATTAGCCAGTGCTGATTGGCCAGAGTACGGAATTCGGCCAATCAGCGCTGGCTCTGCTGGAGGAGGCGGAGTCTAAGGTCGGACCTGAATGGAGACTGGTGTGGAGCGATCTTAGACTCCGCCTCCTCCAGCAGAGCCAGCGCTGATTGGCCGAATTCCGTACTCTGGCCAATCAGCACTGGCTAATGCATTGTATTGGCGTGATGAAGCAGTGCTGAATGTGTGTGCTTAGCACACACATTCAGCTCTACTTCATCGGGCTAATAGAATGCATTGGCCAGCGCTGATTGGCCGAATTCCGTACTCTGGCCAATCAGCACTGGCTAATGCATTGTATTGGCGTGATGAAGCAGTGCTGAATGTGTGTGCTTAGCACACACATTCAGCTCTACTTCATCGGGCTAATAGAATGCATTGGCCAATCAGCGCTGGCCAATGCATTCTATTAGCGTGAACTGAGTTTGCACAGGGGTTCTAGTGCACCCTCGGCTCTGCTACATCAGATTGCTACATCTGATGTAGCAGTGCCGAGTGTGCATCAGATGTGTAGTTGAGCAAAACTGACTCAGCACTGCTAAGTCTCTGCATTCGCATAGGAATGCATTGGCCAGCCTTCGGCCAATCAGCGCTGGCTCTGCCGGAGGAGGCGGAGTCTAAGGTCGGACCTGAATGGAGACTGGTGTGGAGCGATCTTAGACTCCGCCTCCTCCAGCAGAGCCAGCGCTGATTGGTCGAGTTCCGTACTCTGGCCAATCAGCGCTGGCCAATGCATTCTATTAGCCCGATGAAGTAGAGCTGAATGTGTGTGCTTAGCACACACATTCAGCTCTACTTCATCAGGCTAATAGAATACATTGGCCAATCAGCGCTGGCCAATGCATTCTATTAGCTTGATGAAGCAGAGTGTGCACAAGGGTTCAAGCGCACCCTCGGCTCTGATGTAGCAGAGCTGAGGGTGCACAAGGGTTCAAGTGCACCCTCGGCTCTCCTACATCAGAGCCGAGGGTGCGCTTGAACCCTTGTGCAGCCTCGGCTCTGCTACATCAGAGCCGAGGGTGCGCTTGAACCCTTGTGCACACTCTGCTTCATCAAGCTAATAGAATGCATTGGCCAGCACTGATTGGCCAGAGTACGGAATTCGGCCAATCAGCGCTGGCCAATGCATCCCTATGGGAAAAAGTTTATCTCACAAAAATCACAATTACACACCCGATAGAGCCCCAAAAAGTTATTTTTAATAACATTCCCCCCTAAATAAAGGTTATCCCTAGCTATCCCTGCCTGTACAGCTATCCCTGTCTCATAGTCACAAAGTTCACATTCTCATATGACCCGGATTTGAAATCCACTATTCGTCTAAAATGGAGGTCACCTGATTTCGGCAGCCAATGACTTTTTCCAATTTTTTTCAATGCCCCCAGTGTCGTAGTTCCTGTCCCACCTCCCCTGCGCTGTTATTGGTGCAAAAAAGGCGCCAGGGAAGGTGGGAGGGGAATCGAATTTTGGCGCACTTTACCACGCGGTGTTCGATTCGATTCGAACATGGCGAACACCCTGATATCCGATCGAACATGTGTTCGATAGAACACTGTTCGCTCATCTCTAATGCACTGTAGACTATAAAACATAAATTTCAAGCAGTAGTAAGTAGAGCAAGGCAAGAAGGATCCATTATGACATAGCTAGTCCATGACCCTCAAGGACAGAGATCTGAGCTCAGGCAGTGTCATTCAGCTACAACTCTACAATTTTCAAATAGAAACAATAAAAGAAACTGAAAATGTGGTTGTTGCATTACAGAAACTTAAAGGGGTTGTCCCAGCACAAGGATCCTATCTATACTGCTTGTTAATGTGAATGTAAGACTTTTCCTAAATACATTGCTTCAGCAAAACTGCTTTGTTTGGCCACTATATTACTTTATTCATTTTTTTGGGACACATCCCTGACCTAGCTGCTCCTGAGTCAAGTGATGCGTCTGCCTGCTCTGAGGGGGGAGGGGCTAAGTGCACGGGAGCGAGCCTGGAAGGGGGGGTAGTTTACCCTTTGGGGGGAAGGGGCCGCCAATGCAGACCGGCATCCGCTGTAATAGAGAGGCGGATGCCGGGGAGGATTAGACACCGGCACAGATGCACAGATGCCGGCACAGGTGCCTGCAACATTGCTATGCTTCTGCCCTACATGAAGCCAGCAGCGGCAGGAGCGATGCTGCTATTCCGGGGGGCGGAGGAGCGGAATAACAGCATCGCTTCTGCCGCTGCTGGCTTCATGCAGGGCAGAAGCATAGCGATGTTGCAGGCACCTGTGCCGGCATCTGTGCATCTGTGCCGGAGTCTAACCCTCCCCGGCATCCACCTCTATTACAGCGGATACCGGTTCACATATTCACATATGCACAGCCAGCGGCGAGATGCCACTGGCCCTGCGTGCACACTTATAGACCAGTCTAGCCTTCACAATGCGAATACAGACCGACACCCGCATTGTGAAGGCTAGACTGGTCTATGAGCGTGCACGCAGGGCCAGCGGCATCTCGCCGATTGGCTTTGCATATGTGACCCCGCCCAACAATGACGCAACAAGGCCGGAAGACAGAAGATTTTTCAACAACGAAGACTGGTGAGTATGCGACGTGGGACAACCCCTTTAACCTCTATCTGGGGAATAGGTGAGAGGTGTCAGATCATTAGGGGTTCTGCCACTGGGACTCTCAGCAATCAGGAGAAAAGGGTCTAAAGTTTCCCTGCATCCTTACTGAGAATGAAGTGCCAGAATATGAACTCCATTCACTACCATAAGACTGTCAGAAATTGCAGACCCAGAAGCTCCATGAATGAATGGAGCATCGGTCACTTAAATGCATTGGAGCTTCATTTACAGGGAGATTTGGGGGGGATTTTCATGCCACTGTTGTCCTGATTGCTGTGAGTTGAGCTCCAGTGATCTAACAATCATCTCTTACCCTGTGTAGAGGGGACAAGTGTCCATAATGGCACAATCTCTTTAACACTGGATTCACACTAGCGTTCGGCAGGCCGTTCTCAGGTTTCCATCTTCTGCATGCAGAAGATGGAAACCTGTCATGCCGAGTCCGGCCATGAGCGCCGGTGAGCGTTTTATGCTCTCCGCGGCGAAACTGTTTTTTTTTAAACCGGACACAGAGTACTGCATGTCCGACTCAGTTTCCGTTTTAAAAAAATGGTTTCGCCGCGGAGAGCATAAAACGCTCACCGGCGCTCATGGTCGGATACCTTTCAAACCCTTTCAAATGAATGGGTGAGAAAGAATCCTGCAGGTTTCCGTCTCCTGCTCTGTTTTGTGCAGGAAACAGAAACCTGCAGAACGGACTCCCGGAGCAGATGTGAACGAGCCCTAAGTTATCAGTTTCCAAATCTGAATTGCTGAATGTGGATATAATTGTATTAAACCAGGGCACACCTGTCATATATACATCCTTGAGGACCACAACTTCCCTTCTGCGCTGCCTTCAGACTTAAAGGGGTTGTGCCATTAAAGACAGTGATCCTCTATCCATAGTATAGGGGATAAGCATCTGATTACTGGAAGTTCAAATGCTGGAACGCCTATTGATGAGGAGAACAGGGGAAAGAAAGTCCCCCATGCCTCCTCCTTGTCATTGGAGCACCAAAGCACATGAATGAGCATCTCTTCATTAACTGCTATGTGCTACTGGCGCTACAAGAGTTTACAGTTCCAGCAGCCCCATAGCAGTGAATAGAGTTACACATGTCCACTGGTGTACCATTCACATGGATAAAGTATGAGGAACATACACACCGTCCCCCATTGTCCTCATTGTGGTGATGATAGTTATAAAATTACTTTATAAGAAATATTAAAAATTGAAATTCACAACATAATATTCACACTGCTTACGTAATACTGACATGCAATGATTCCCCACAGTCTTATCAATACTGATATTCTTCCGTTCTATCGGCTACCTTTGTCTGATGCAGATCCTGACCTCATACATTAACTATGATCATCTATTTGGATGTGAATCATAGAGGTAATAATATTTCTATTAGAGTGTGCTCATAATTTATAGTATAATATAAAAAAAAAGTAAAGTATAAAACATATTCTAATTCCACAATATATAAATATTGCTATTAATCCTTATGCGGATGATCCTGTGCCATCTGTCAATCTGTCAGCAGAACACATGCTAACAGTTTATGGTAGTCCTCATTAAAATAACCAACAGCTAGACAAAACCTTCATGGGATAAAGTCAGAAAAATCAGTTAGTCGATTTGGGTTCACCTTTTATAACTTTCACAGGCTTCAGTAAAAATGTCGTTTTCAAAGGCAGCTCTACAAATGAATGGAAAAACACGTATGAATCAAGTCAACCTAAGTAACAACTGCCTATTCTTTCCTTGGGTTCATGGTAGCAGGGATCCCTATGGAAAGGCATTACATAAACAGTGGTTATCCAAATAGAACCTCTTTAAACTTAATGAAAGTTAGGTAGGTTACTACTTATCCTAAAAATAAAAATAAGACAAATATAATCATTTTAATATTCCAACCAAATCGGCTAAGATATAGTTTCTTGTAAATGAACAATACAAAGCAATTTCATTTCAATGTAGGACTCATTTTCTTGTAGTATTACCATATACCAATACATTTTTTAGATTGCTTCCTTTCATTCTGTGGATAAATAACCTGATTCTGAAGGTTTGTTAACCGAGTTATGGGTTATTAGCTTATACTAGAGTTGTACATAAAAAAATTCTACAATTTAGAACGCGAACATCCTTTTAGTGAATATCTCTTGCAGCAATAATGCTGACAAATGTACTGTTCCATAAAGTGGCAATCATATATATTGTGATGGAATTTTTAGGCATCATATAGAAAGCATCCCTTTATATCCATAGTAGTTATTTATTGTTATCATTACTGTTATGATGATGAAAATGACCAAAGAGAAGAACAGGAGAAACATCATTTAATATTAAGACATATTAAGACAAAATATATTTTACACTCACATAATATAATGTAATGTAACAATAGTGTATGTATATATATATATATATATATATATATATATATATATATATATATCTGTAAAGCAACAGTAAAAATAGAAAAACACATTCAGTTACGCATCTCTACTTCAAGTATGTCATTTCAGAACACTCAATTGGAATACATTTTTGTATTATTATACGTATCAGTCTATTTATGGTCCTTATTTTTCATTTTTGAAGATAAATTATGGAAGAATGGAAAACAAACCTTATTTTCAAATCTGCATGTGAAAAAATAAAATACTTCTTGACTATCAGGCCTAATTAATGTCTGCACACTGACCTCTGCATCCAGCCCATATCAAACATGTTACAGCAGAAATGATTCAACATGAACTCTATACCAGGCAAGCCTGGTTACTAATGAATACTAATGAACAGTAATTACTGGAGTTCTGCCATTGAAAACCCACTGCAGAGACATATGCTAATAGGCTTTACACAGCAAGACTCAGACTTCATGTAGCCCACACTTGGACACATTGAACTCAGCTCTCTGAAATGCTACATTATGCACAGTGCAGGCAGATGATTAACTAAGATTTTTCCAAAACCACCAACTGCTGCCTTGTTTCCTAAATATTTATTAAAAGTAATTAATAGAACACTTATTAATAACAAACTAATAATGATACATTCCATTACTGTAGGATAGGGAAGCCCAAGGCAGTCAAATGCTAGAGGCTGCCTCCCAGTATAGTGGGTTTTGGACATCTGGCTGGGCAGCTGCTACACATTTGCATGGTACCTAGAGATCTGAACACCCAAGTAGTACACTTGTAAATACAATTAGTGAAAAAGCTGCATAATAAAATGACACTCATGTTTATGTTATCATAGATTACAGACTATACTTTATATTTTATTACTTATTGAACAATGAAACTGTCTTCATTGTGCATCGTACAGAGTTGAGTATTAAATGACTCTCAAATTCTAACAGAAGGATGATATAAGTAATACAAATAACCTACAATTCAAAGTAGGACTTAACCTCTTGTGCTTTCCTCAAAAGAGTTTTCTCATAATAGACATTATGATATATTTCTGCAACCCGTGTTCTTAGGATTAGTTGGGGCCTTCACAATAGAGATATTTATGGCATATCTAATCATATATTTACCCTTTCCTACCACACAATGTATGTTTACATAATGGTTAGGATGGAGTTAGAAAAAATTCTCATATTGAGACATTACATTTATGTTTTATAAGATCATCCAAAGTATTATAAACTGCATGATAGAAAGAACATTTTAAAAAAACAACATTTTTTTATTAATATTTCATTAAAATAGTGGGGCTGAGATAAAGTCAACCAAATTGACATAAATATTCAGGTTGGGACTAATAGTCTGGTTGGGACTAAAATGAGGCCAACCAAAATCATAGATTATCAGGCTTCGGAGTGCGCTACTTATAAGTGATGTTGAGAGCCAGAGGTAGATACACTACAAGGTATAATTCAGGTATCCACTAAAGTTAAATGCCCAATTCTGACCACCACCACATAGCTATAAGTGTAGTAAGGCCACAACTTAAACTGATATACAGCCAAGTATTGTATAGAACAATGCACTTATACGCTCTCAGTGCATCAAAGGCACAATCATGCATTAAAAAATTATGCATTGAGTAATGGGTGAAGCATAAATGCTTCCTAAATATTTCCCATTTCTTCTGTAGCCAACACTAGTTAGGCTAAAAAACTGCAAAAATCTACAAAAATACTGTATATACTCGACCCAAACATAAGCCGAGGCCCCTAATTTTACTGCAAAAAAAATGGGAAAACCTATTGACTTGAGTATAAGCCGGGAGGGGGGGTGAATGACTAGCTACTGGAAAATTTCAAAAATTAAAATGGTCGGAGTTTTTGGGTGCAGTAGTTGCTGGGTGCTGGGGAAGGGGAGGGGGTGTTTTGGTTGTCTGTCTGCCCCTTCCCTGAGCTTGAGGACTGAGGTTTTTTTTCCCCACTTGGAATTCAGCCTGGCTGAATATAGGGTATCTGCAGTGATCCTATTAACCCCTTCCCGACAGAACAGGAGCACTGCAGATACCCTATACTCAGTAGACCGGGCACTTTCAGACTCAGGGATACCTAATGTGTATGTGTTTCACAGTCATTTTCTACTTTTATATGTATTCTAGGGAAAGGAGGGATTTAGAACTTTTTCTTTTTTTTTTTTTTTAAGCTTCTTTTTTTTTCACTATTTTATGGGTGATTCTATACATTACTATTGTGGCTGGTCATAGGACCACCCCCTCCTCCCCAAAAATAATAAATATTTTTTTGCTTGACTCAAGTATAAGCCGAGGGGGGCTTTTTCAGCACAAAAACTGTGTTGAAAAATTCAGCTTATACACGAGTATATACGGTAAGCAGTGTTTCCGCAACGTGGGGCCTTAGCCGTAATATTGTTGCATTTTTATACTTTTTTCCAATTTACTAAGCAAAATCAAGACATTATATTTCTATCTTGCAAATGTACCTGAGAAACATCATATAATCCTTCAAACATGTATGGTACCAATATGGCCCATGGATAGAGTATTGCGGTGTATGTTCCAAATGGCGCTGCTAATTTTATGCAGTAATATCCTATTCCCTTTCCAGCATTTAGGCATGAAAGAGTCATTTCATTTCATTGATCCCTTTGAATAATACTTTTACATTACATTTACTGGATAGTGACTAGACTGGTGATGTTAAAAGCATTCTCAGTAGGATGTACTGTACAGCTCAATGTTTGAAAACATCTAATGCACTTTCCTCATGAGCGAACCAATTCCTTTTTTTCAGTATAATATTACAGACATGTGTTCTGTATCCCTTGGGTTTACATTTAATTCTTTTAATAAATGCCACAGAGATTAAGTGAAGCTATATTGCAAAGGCAAGTATGTCTGTGTGCAGTAATAGAAACCTGTGGTTAGTGGGAGAGCTTAGGCTTCTGTGTGTTACTTGACTTATTTAATGACATGTCCCAGATCCACTGAGATCTCCACTTGCATTCGGAGGGCAATTAAGAGAGCGCATGCTATGGATAGCAACCCATCTCAAACTGAAGATACTTCTCAATAATTATTAATAATTATTGTCACTTGGATTATTCACTGTATCCAGCAATCTTCAAGACTGACACATGCCAGGTTCAAACTAGGCACAGTAGTTCTCATATCTGTCAGAAAGTGGAGTATTATTCATCACCAATTTTCTGTGTTTCATCTATCTACTAGACTATACTTGTCGGCATAAATACAAGATCAGACCTAGGACAAACCATAAAATGTACGGTGGGTATATAACCTTGGGATGTCCATTTCTACCTGTACCTCTGACCACAGTTACTATACTATTACTACTGTTACTATACTTAAATATGGTTGAGTTTGTTCATTTAAAATTAATTCCTGATGTCATTAACAATTATAATTAATAAGGTAATTTTACAATGAACGTTGTTTTAAAGGGAAAACTGCACTGAATTGATCAAACCGTCCATAATGGTTATGTAAAACTCCATGTGGTTAAATAACATTGCCATAGCAGATATTTGGGTACAGGTATAGTCAAAGATGTGACTTTAACGTTTTGAATCCTAAAGCACAATCTTGAAGAGTCCCCTTACCTACCATGTACTATTTTCAATATTGGTATCTTCTTATGTGGTAGGGGGACAGCTGTTATCTTGTACCCGTAGCTATACCTCTGGAAATGTTTCTGCCCTTCTCTAGGGGTTCTACATTATGCAGATGATCTTATATAAGACATATAGTTTTATTATCCAGTTGTGACTGTACTATTACTATATTTACTATATTACTTATATTTACTATACTTATACATTTGAGGTTCTTAGTGCCGTTTTACATGTGTATAGAAAAAAGCAGATTACCTAACTATCCTAAGCTCTTTTTGTTGTTCTAGGCCCAAGGAGAGGTAAGTCTCCAGTTCTACTCATACACTCTATAGTAAAAGACTCATTTGAATGAGGTCACCTTGTTGGAGCAGAGAGGTTCATGCAATTTCATCAAAAAGTCTGCTAAGAGCCTCAAATTCATGATTGTAGTTAATATAGCAAGTAAAAAAAATATTACATGCTACTGTATATTTTGTACTATTTAGTTTTTACATTACAGTCACAGCAAATTTTTCCATCTCTATTAATGTCAAGAGATGCTAACTAAATATGGCCATATCCATTTGATTTTGTAGGACAGTGATATAGATGTCCAACTGATGATGGGATCATTCGTATGAGCAATCCCACCATCAATACTAATAACTAAACTGCTTGATAGGGGCAAAAAAAAAGTTAGTCTCCGCAAATAAGCTGATCATCAGTCACTTTGACCAATAATGCCAAAAATTGATTCAGAACATCAGACTAAAGTCTATTGATAGCCACGTCAAGCTGACATTCACAGTATTTTCATGCCTGATCGTCAGCAAAATTGCATTAAATCAGCCATTTCAGGATGTTAAAATCTAACGTGGCCAGGTTTACTTTGTCTTCTATTACATTTCTACTGCTCAGAATATTGCTTTAAGCTTCTTTACATGAAAGATGTCCATCAGGGAATCTGTTTTCCACAACACTGTAATATGATGGGTGCAATAATGTTTCTAGAGAAAAATTCCATACTGTACAAACAGCATCCAAATGAACCTTCTACAATTTATTCTACACATCTAAAATAATAATCTCTTGGTACCTTAACCACTTCCAGACTGCCCATTGAGTATTTATGTCCAGAAGGTGGTTGCCTTGTTCTGCAAGGATGTACCGGTACACCCAAGCAGATTTCAGCAGCTGCAAAAAATCATGCAGGTGCTGAAACGGGGAACCGGCTGTAACTTCAGCTGGAGGTCCCAGAGAGAAGGCAGGAAAGGTTTATTACCTTACCTGCTTTCCTGATCGCTGTGTATATAGTGTTCAATTAGCGCTGTATACACCACTATGGGCACCGCCATGATGCAGCTCACCTCTGACCTGGCGATCACGTGAGCTACCAGGATCACCATGTGTTAGAGCTGCTGGGTCATACAGGACCCAGATCAGCTCTATAGCAATGGGCAGAAAGCTGTATTCCTCCTGCAACTGGGGCTAAATGTACCAGCCAGGAAATCAGCTCCTTACCCCCCCCCCCCAAAAAAAAAAAAAAAGATCAGATGTCCTAAGGGTCTTTTAAAAGTAAAAAAAAATAAAAATAAAATAATATATCAATAACATGCCCTTATTACAGGTTCTAGCCCCACCCCTGATAACACATACAAAATAAAAATGACCGTAACAGTGCGTAAAAACTATTTAAAAATTTTTTAGTAGCACTTCGTGCTATTAAATTAAAAAAAAAATGTAAAAAATGTAAAAACATGCAAAAATAAAAACAACATAAACATAAAGCCCTATGGGTCGCTGAAAAAAGACACAGAAATTAGTTGAATAACGCAAATGATAAAAACGCTACAGCCCTCAAAACCGAACATACAAATAAACCCAAAAAAGGGTCTGGTCCTGAACCAGAAATTGGCCCGGTACTGATGTGGTTAATATGTCCCTCTATGGGTACCAAATTACAGCTCAGTACAAAATAAAGTCCATGAGGCCTTGCTATAAAAAGCTCTACACAGAAATTTTGACAATTGAGAATTTTTCCATAGATTGTTCAAAACATGAACAATCAATTCCCATGAGATTTGCAGCAGATTTCTAAGCAATTTTAATATTCAACTATGAAGGAAAAAGCTATAAATTGAGATTGTTCACAAAGCTATTGTAACACTTCCTTGAGTAGTGATTTTTAGATTTTCAACGTACTTAATGCATTCCTATGGATAGTGATTTCTGAACATTTTTTTTGTACTGAATAGTTCTAGTGAACTAGTGAATACAATGCATCCACTGTGCAATACTAAGATAAATTGCCCAAATTAAGGATATTTTATTTTTTGCAACAAGCCAAGATTATATTTTGACAATGGTTCTTGTTATAGTAATTATTATCAAGTAATATATTATATCCTTTAATGTATATTGAAGAATACATTTTCATTTATCCTACTTCAAAGCAGTAAAATAATAATGCACTTAAACTCAATTTAGTCAATTATGTGCATTACCATATAGAAGATGGAAGTTGAAGTCAGATGTCCAAATGGTGTAATGGCTTAGTAATGGTAGCGGTAGCAATTGCCGTTTTACTAGAGTTTACAGAAACAGGTGTTCTCTACACTTTTTTGAACTGCACTTCAAGCATTTTTTCTGTCTGTTTTCGAAAGCCAATTAAGCAATCAAATCAATTACAGAAGGTCAAAGACCTCGAGATGGTTAATTCAAGGGGGAAATTCCCTCATCTCTTTAATCAGCTGCCTCTGCTGGAAACATAATACCACCAGTTGAATTCAGCGTGTTGGATAGCTACATCTAGAGCTTGTGTAAACCCATCATGAAAAGTGCAAGCATAACAAACAGACATTTGTATTATTGATCCATCACGATTTATCAAGAAAACTGGTTTTACGAGGCTCGGTGGGTAAGTGCATTAGGTCTACCAATATACAACTGGCATAACCAAACTGATGAATAGTTCTTTATTATGTATGTAGTAAACTAACAACACAAAAACAAATGGAACAAGGTAAATACATTGCTTTGAATATTGTGTAATTTAAAGCAATCTGAAAATGCCTCCCAAACCAATAAGTCCAGGGAAATATTAGAAGAAAGCATATAAGCAGTTACTGTGCATTTGAGAGAATTTACAGGTGTAATGAGAATGTGGACAATTATATATTGAGAATGTGCGTAACTAGGCAAGGACCTCATGGGTCATAATGACATCATACTTCAGATTTCATATTTAGCAAGCCACCAGTGAAACAATATACAGATTGTAAGCAAAATTCACTTTCTTTACACTACTATTAGGACAAGAATTTTTTGAGATATCTAATAATTAGTCTTAATCTTTTGATAGGGTCCTTAGAGAGCAAGTATTTTTTTTCATCCCATTCCAAGACGCATAACCTTTATAAGTTTTGTTGACCTAAGCTGTATGAGAGTTTGTTTTCTTGGAGCGAGTTGGAATTTTCAATAACACCATATTGGGGTATGTATAACTTATTGATTCATTTTTCTTAAAGTATTTTTGGGAAAGTAAACAGCTAGATATTCCACCATTTTTCATTTTAAATATTGAGCCATTCACTGTGCAAGCTATACAATATAATACCTTTATTATATGGGTTAGTACAATTATGGCAATGCCATAATCATACTGATGAGAACAACACAAAAGCAATAGTGGAGTGAAAACAGCCTTAGGCCCCTTGCACACGACTATGTGCTAGTTCAGTGTGCTGCTGGGTTTTTCCCGGAGAGCACACTCACCCATTAATTTCTGTCGGCCCACAAACAACATATTACATGGTCCTGTTTCTGGGATGATAGAATGGGCTGCAAAACTCATGATAGGTCTTAAAGGGGTTGTCCCATCTCAAGGATCCTATCTATACTGATTGTTAATGTGAATGTAAGGCTTTTCCTAAATACATTGCTTCAGCAAAACTGCTTTGTTTGTCCACTATATTATCTATATTATCTGGTCAAAAGTCAAGTGAAGTATCTGCCTGCTCTCAGGGGGGAGGGAGGAGAGGCTAAGTGCACGGGAGCGAGCCTGGAGGGGGGGGGGGGTGGTAGTTTACACTTTGGGGGGAAGGGGCCACCAATACAGACCTGGCATCCGCTGTAATAGAGAGGCGGATGCCGGGGAGGGTTAGACGCCAGCACAGATGTCGGGGCCTGCGACATCGCTACGCTCCTGCCCTGCATGAAGCCTGCAGCAGCAGGAACGATGCTGCTATTCCGGAGGGGGGGGCAGAGGAGCGGAATAGCAGCATCGCTCCTGCCGCTGCTGGCTTCATGAAGGGCAGGAGTGTAGCGATGTCACAGGCACCTGTGCCGGCGTCTAACCCTCCCCGGCACCCGCCTTTCTTTTACAGTGGATGCCAGGTCTGTACTGGCATTGTGAAGGCTGGGGAACTGACTGGTCTCACCATCTAAGAGCGCGCACGCAGGGCCAGCGGCATAGAAGCAACGTCATCTCGCTGCTGGCTTTGCATATGTAACCCCGCCCACCAATGATGCAACAAAGCAGGAAGAAAGAAGATTTTACAGCCGCGAAGACTGGTGAGTATGCGACGTGGGAATACCCCTTTAAGCCTGTCCATTGTCGCGGCCGAACTTATGCGGCCTCCATTCATATAATAAATAGGGACAGCGGAAGCACAGCCATTGCACAGACCATGCCGTTCAATCGCAGACATATCAAGAACACCTTCCATTTGATGGAATGGATCAGATGATAGAGAGTACATAATCTTATGTAAGGGGTCTTGGGCTGAGGCCCCATTTTGTGGAAATGTCTTTTTTGTTTGAGATTTTGTTGCATTTTTTGAGCCCAAGTCAGTAATGGATTGAGCAGAAGGGAGAGGTATAAGTACTTCCTATATATTTCCCATTCTTTTTATAGCCACTCTTGGCTTTGGCTCAAAAAACCTCAACAAAATCTTCAACAACAAAAAAGTTGCGTTTCGGCATTTCTAGGGTTAATTATTTTAAGGTCGAAGCACACAGACATATTTGTCAGCTATGTTACACATATGCAAACTTTGCCAACCATGGAAATCTATGGACCTGTAAAGTACCCCTATTTTCTTCTAGAAGACGTACCGTACCCCCATTAAAAAGGCATTGTGTTTGAGGTCAGGATGTATTCCCTAAAAGAGAGCAAGAACATACCTTATTTTTGATCTCTTGTTGCTATAAGTCTCCTCTATGCCTCAAAGTTAAAATAATAAGAGTGTTTAATAGTGTTTCATTTCCAGTATATTCTTTAGTAATAGTAGCTTAGTCACTCAGTTTTATTTGGCCATTACTATTGAGACAAAGGGGCTTTTCACAAGACTACCCTTAAGGAATAGAAAGGAATAAGAAAATGTCCTTGCAGAAAGTTGTGATACATACATATCACTGGGCAGAAGATTCTTGTTGAAGTACACAGTATGATTAACCCCACCGGGCACACACCAGGACACTCGCATAGATGTAGTAAAAGCCAGCTAAGTCAATAGGCATTTCTTTTGGTTATCCAAATGCAGATGCCTTAAAGCCTTTTTCATCAGCTTCATTATCAAACGTTAATAAACTTTTTCTGTTACAAACACTGCAAAGAGAAAGGAATAAAAGGACGTAATTCAGCCACAGATGACAAGGCTGCCTTTCATGTGATGGATTGCCTCTCTACGTTCCCCTGTAATCACTGTCATATGAGTTTGTCTTTCTAGTCAGCCCTACTTTATTTTTCTTAAGGAGCCGTGTACTGTACTTTTACTAAAAAGGACTCCTAATCAAAGCTTACCTTATCCTGAGGTAATTATTACAAAGATTGTTGAATTAAAGATGTGAGTTTTGACACTTTGGCAGGGGGTAAGGGACATGGGTCTCTAAGGCCCAAATTATGCCTGAAACAGACCAATTAACACCATGCAACTTCTTTTATGTTAACTTCAATTAAGATTTCTTAATAAAATTAAAGTTCTTTTCTTCTTTATAATCTCAGAATGTCAGAAATGTACATCAAAGAAAAATGCTTGAGTCCGAGAACCATAGGTATGTCTCATTTGCATACAAGTCTGCACATTTCAAAGGCTCACCCAGCCATTTTGCATTACTTATTATACAACATAAGATAATGAATTAAAAAGAAGCGAAGCCTGTAATATGAAAAAGTCTAAACAGATTTCTGTAGAACAGGTTACAGGAAAATCAAGATACAGCCATTCTAATGTAGCAGTATGTGACACGTCTCATGTTTTCAAAGAGCTCTGTTCCTTTGGTCATGTACCTGGAACACATGGCATCAAGATTGGGGCAGGAAACATTCCCAAATGTACTGTCCTGGCAATGCCCCGTTTGTCATGTTTTATGAGTCATTACTAGAGAGCAAAGAAGTCTGGAAAAATACCATGTTCTCAATGTGCCTTTGCTGACACTAAATACGTTTATTGTTTTTATTCAGACTTCAATGGTTATTTGCACAAAAAAATTCCCTTATGATATTTTCAGCAAAGCTAATTTAGTCTATAAGAAAATAGACATATGAAATAATATTAAAATAATCATTTCCCCAGAAAAATAAAATAATAGAAAAACAAACATTAGCATTGTACAATATCCGTTTCAGACTAATATCGAGTTATATAATTTTTCCAATATTTTTTCTGTGTCAACTCTTTACAGTTTCTAACTCTCTGCTTGTTGGTGAAAAATCAGTCCATACAGTCCAAGGTCCACACATAGTCATGATGTGATGGGCACAGAGGTGTACAGCTCGTTGCAGCACAATAATCAGACATCTGCCTTGTAACGAGCTGTACACCTCTGTGTTCATCACATGACCATGGACTGATTTTTTATCCACTGGAAGGAAGCAGAATGGATGACAGCTAGTAGAGATCTAGAATAAAATGCACAATTGATACAGAAAATATATTGGAAAATTGGAGAAGTTTTTATTATACAAACAATAATAATTGTCTTTTAATATTGGTCAGAAAGTGGACAACTCCTTTAACTGTTTGAAGGGATGTTCTATTTGATTGCCGGCATGCTTTACATTATGTCGAATATCAAAGACTACTTTAAATATCCTCCAGAACATCTTTTCACTGCAATAGAAAGTGATTAAAAAAAGGTCAGATTAAGAATTTGACCTGAGACCATCAGGACAGAGAGACCAATTACTAGACTTCCACGAATGTATCCGCGACTCACATACAATACCTTTTTCATGAGGATGCCATTTTCTTCCAACACTGACTTTTAAAATCTACACATCCAAGCATGCCAACATATTTGATATCTATTTCACAATACATTTAAGACACAGTTAATTATTTTAGAAGATAAATATAAAAATGATAACACAATAGGTAAAAATTGGAACAACCCATTATAGTGTGCACTTCCAAGTATAAGAATCCTGCAGTTTAAACAGGGTGCAAGGGCCTATTGTGGGGCAATAAGTAAGAGACCATAAGCACAGCCCCAAAGAAAAACTTGGCCATTACCACATATACAACACAACATCGAAAGCTTTTATTTAAAAGGGTTTTCTGGTTTATTAAACTATAGTTCATATAATAGGATTCCTCAATGTAAACAAATTACTAAATTACATCATGTTGAAATTCTGCACCATTTAGCTGATTTCCATTAAGCGCATGTTTAGTTTCAAAGCTCCCTGCAAGCGCTGAGGTCTGCAAACATAATGTCCCAGCATCATGTGACTTGTTGGAAGCCACGTGTCTCATGTCACAGAGGCAGTGCATACACATATACAGGCAGTGTGTTGGCAGCTGCAATAGGTGCGATATGTGAGGGGGCTGAGCTAGGGGCAGTAGACGTACATTCCTAATGTGCAGAAATATGGGTTGTTGGCAATGGACAGGTCGTAGAGGCAATTGGCTGTGTTGGTTGTGATGATTTGTTTACAGGCCTCAGCTTGCAAATGAAATGTCACAGATATATAGTCATGTGACCTGAATGGAAATTGGCGCAGAATTTTAACATGATGTATATTAGTAAGATGTTTATATTGAGAATATTATATGAAATATAGTTTAATACACCAGATAATCCCTTTAATTTGATTAAAAATCAGAAAGTGTAGAGTTTGTCTACATGAGTCAGGCCCTTAAATGGCCCTCACACAGCTATGATAAACTCTAGTCCTTCTGAACTTTAATGCAGTTAAATAAAATCTTTGGATTAAATATATATATATATATATATATATATATATATATATATATATATATATATATATATTGTCAGGGTCTGAGGTAGCTAGGTGCAGTGGTGTAGACACACTGTCAGGTCTGAGAACATGAATCAAGTTTCATATACTTTATACTTATGTCTGATGTGTTTTGGAAATACTAATTTTTCCTACAACTCTGAGACAAAGGACTTTGAATCCAAGATGGAGCTTAGTTCTTGTTTGCCATGCCTCGTGGTGGAATTCTTTAGGTCAGAGGAGGTGGTTCCCAGCTGGATGTCAGAGGTCTGAAGCCAATGAGAGATGGACAACACTCAGGAATTCCAAAGGATGCATTAACCCCTCCTTTCTTTGTCTTTAAGTGTGTGTACTTTCAATAAAGAGCCAGTAATGCTGAGGTGGGCGAAGAGCATGGCTGGTTTGATACAGAACTCTGTGTCTGTCTCATTATTAGCGATTTGTGCACAAACATGCTCATTTAATTTGGACTGACTGATTGATCCAGGATATAGCCGAATGCGGCTACAACAACACAAAAGTCCAGATTCTTTAGTCCAAAACAATAGTAGAGTTTTATTCTCACTCAAAAAGGTAGTGTTGCAACAAAAAGAAACAATACAAAAATAAATACCTGCCTGGCTAGGCTCTAACTAAACATAGAATAGGTTACCTCACCTAGAATAACAGAAATCAAACAGCCAGTAGAATCATTCAGGACACAGCTCCAAAAATATGACCTCTCTGTTGGCTCTCCAGTCAAGCTCTGCCCAGAGTCTGCTGCTGGAGCTGGCTTCTTAAGCCTCCTTGATGAGCAGACTCGCTGCAGCTGAGTCGCTGCCGGAACATCCCCAAAGTGTGGACTAGAGGGGGGTGCAATGACAGGTCCCACTACCAACCTACCTGCCATTCCTAAAAATCCAGCCCAATACTGAGCATTTACCAAAATGCTCAGCAGATGAAAGTTGTCTGCTGAGAACAAACATTCATGGAGTTTTCTCATCTCACCCACCTTAGCAGTCTGGGTGAGATGTACACCTCCTTCATTACCTGTATATTACCATGTATATATGGTGTGGTCCTGGACCAAGTTTTTCGCTGGAGCAATGAAAAACATAGTTTCCAACATGCTGACAGATTAGACTTTTTAGGAATTAGTCTGTACCTTCCACCACATACTTTTCTTTGTGGACCTGTAATCAAATCTAGTTAATTAATTTTGGTTTAATGGTGTATCTGACAGTAACATGTATGACTTATCCACAGCCCCAACATTGGGACCCACCTTTTACTGGAACCCGTTTCTAGTCCACATTGTGAAGGAGATTCCATCAGTTATTTTGGTAAGCCCTATAGACATTGAATGGAGTGGCAGGGTGCATGCATGGCTACCAGTACATTCAGACTCCTCAAGAACAGTGGCTTGGGACCCCGTGCTAGTGATTTTGGAGATCTGGCCCCCAACAATCAAACACTTTATTACCTATCCTGAAAACTTACTTAGGGATTATGGACACAAAGAGGTACACTATTACTTTGTGGGGCCTACATGAAGGATTTGTGGGTAAATGCTGAGGATGCTTTGATGGTCAGGAATTTCTACTTGTGGGGAATCAAGTAACTTAAATATTGGACACACATCATACACAAAGGGTACAAAGGGGATTTTACCAATTTTTAAAATAAGTATTTTGAATATATTTCTTAAGGGGCTTATGGCAAATAACATATTTCTGATGGTAGGTCCTCTTTTCTTTATGTATATACTTCCTTCTCCAAACCTACAGTCACAGAATAGTTGACATATGATAATAATAAATCCGCTCATCAAGTAAATTGTTTATTTGTGTTGAGATGAAACAAACAACGACAACATAAACTATTCCCCATAGCACAAGACCCATAAAATATGCATGATTACATTGTTAAATCTTCATAACACATTATAAGCAAGGGGATTTTAATCAGCATTAAAAGCTTATTTGATTCCATTGTCTTTGCTGTATTGGACATTTGAAACATATTTGCAGAGTTCTCATTTCTATATACAAATAGTACCAGTTTCCTCTACTCCTTAGCAAGGGTGAATTTGTGCTGCCATGCTGTGAATCAATGCTAGCCTGTGATGAGCAGTAAATAGGAGGTCTGGTTTGGGGTCTGAATCGATTTGTTTTGCAATCCTCTGCCCCATTCTGCATTCTCTACTTGTGGTATTGTGAGGGCAGCCAGGTAGCGGTGCCTACAGAGAAAAGCATGCCATCTTGGACACCGAGGTACAGAGAAAGAAATGGCCTGACAATAGTGAGTGCACCTTCACGTCTCTTCCTTACCCATCACACCTTATGTTTTTTAATTTAATTTTAATTTTTATTTCATTTATAGTAACAAATAACACAACTATTGGTGAGCACACACAATGTCATATATGTAAATACAAAAATAAATACAGTATCGATCATTATATATATCGACTATGGTATAATTTATCCTATAAAGGTGGCTCTTTGTGGCCACAAGAAAATTATGTGCAAGTCCATAGAGAAAGATTTTGTGTGGGTTCCTCCACAGATGTCAATCTTCCCATTGCCTAACAGTTGTTGCTGAAGATAACAATTAGAAAATTGTACAATGTCATGTAAAGCCATTTTTTTTTTTGCTAATGGAGTTTTTTTAATAAAATTTTTTCATGTTAAGAAATTTTTTTAGTCTATGAGTCTTCATTTAGGGTTGTATGTAATCTATCCATATTAAATACCACATGTATCTTTCCAAGAAATAAAGCAATGGAGGGTGCCCTGGGAGTTATCCAAGTATGTGATATTGTTTTTCGAGCTCCTGCAGTCAAGATCGAAAGCAGGTGCTTATGATATTTTGGAATATATTGAATGTCAGCCTGAGTAAAAATACCAAATAAAGATCATTCAGGCGTCAAACAAAACTGTATTTTAATCTTTCTTTTAATGTAGTCCTGAATTTTCCTCCAAAATCTCCTTATTATTCTTCCACATGCACTGTAACAAACCCGGCTCCTGGGTTCCACACCTCAGTCTATTGGATGTGTTCGTCATCCCCATCAAGGTCTGCATTCTGGGAGACAAAAAACCTCCATGCAATAGTTTAAATTGCATTTCTAAGTAGGTGGCTACATTTAAAACACTGCCTTACAATGAGCTATCAGCAAATTCTCAGTCAGATTAGGAAATTTTCTTATCATGGGATTATGTTACCTGAGGAATAAGTTTCCTCTAACCCATGCGCCATGGGTTTGTCTTCTAATAGTCTCCTGACATATCCTATATACTGTAATGTGGAGCTTGCATAGCCACAGATTCAGAGCTCCCCAAATCTAGAAATATTTATTTAAATTCCACCTAAGGCCTCATACCCATCACACCTTATTAAACAAGAAGAAGAGAAGATCTTTGAGTTTCAGGTTGGACATAAAAGAACTAGAAAGTGGCCAGAGAAGGGCGGTAGCTGCAGATAGACATGCAGCATTGGGACTTAGCTCTGGACTTGCCTGGATTTAGCTCTGGTCCACTGGCACCCTAAATAATTGCAATATTTTCTTCTTCTTTGGCTATTTCCTTGTCATTTCCTCCTTTTATGGCTCCATTTGCAGAAATATCAATAGGCTCAATCTTTGCTTTCGGCATTTGCTGTTGGCAGTGAGTGAGAAGGCGCTATAAGACACTGGGTTATGTCAGGATCTGCTGGATAAGAGAGTGTTTTATCAAAGAGATGGTCTTTTTGCGATACTTTATTGCGTGAACAAAATCGTAATTCTCATGTAAAGCCATGCTACTTCTTTCTCAGTGGTGACATGTTACAGTAAGGTGAATGCTAACTAGCTATGTCATCTTGGATGTAAGCATAACTTTTAACTATTCCATATGGCCAGTTTTATATTTAATGAGGAACCCAACCAGTACGTAATAATCATTAAAACATGAAAGAGGTTATGGATATTTGCTTGTGAATTATAGGTCTACTTCCTAGTATCATTTAAGAGAACTTAAATATAATGAAGTGTAAGTTCTTGAGAAATCAAAGAAAGTAATACAGTCCCTGCTGGCTGTTTTCTAAGGAGTCGGAGATGCAGCTGCATTGTGAAGGCTTCTCCAGTATTTCCTCGCATTAGATGAGCCAGGCTGGTTTACACCATCACTAAGTACTGACTCTGCTTCATGCTTTCTGAAATTTCCGTTTTTGGCAACATCGTACAAAGCCACAAACTGCGGGCCATTAATTTTTTGTTAAGACAGACATTTTCAGATGAAACAGTTTAATTAGGTATTTCAGCTCTGAGTCAGATTTCAGCTTCGGAAAATGTTAAAATGCTTAACTTAACAGTTAGGAAACCACAAAATGTTCAACAGAATCCACAACATGTAGCTTGTCATTGCATCATCTATGAATATTACTTATTATATGAATTATATTCTGCATAAATTATACATAACATTCAGTATATTAACCAGGGAGTGATCCAAGAAAATTGATGAAACATTAAGTTATTGTATTGTATAGCAAAAGCCTTAAGCACTATAAGTGTTGATTCCCATAGGTCTCATCATTTTCAATGAGCGAATCTTTTACAATTTGACTTGATGTTGCTTCATTGAGGGGCGAATTTTGTATCTGAAGCCATATTTGTCACATATAGGTCAAGAGAAGCAAAACACAGATTTATATTCCATCAGTTCAAAATTTTGTGATTTATATGCAGTAAATCTGGATCCAGAATAGAAAAGTCATCCACTGGTGTAACACTGACAAGTTGAATTTTTTGACTTGAACGAATTTTAGATTTGAAGCCATATTTGCTGCATTTTCTGCAAGGGAAAAACACATATCCATATCCCATTATGTCAGTCCACTTCTTATTGACTTATATTGTATACAGTAAAGATAGTTCTATAACAGAAAAGAAACCTATCAGTGTTAGGCTCTATTCAGATAACGTTTTTTACATCCACTTAATTATTGTAAAACACGTGAACTGAATGGAGCCTTACACTGACAAGAAGAGCTTTCATAGATTTGCTCCTCCTCTACAGTATACAAGAAATGCAAATTTGCTACTTTTATTCTTCTACTGGTTTAATGCGGCTGGTATATGGTAGAAGGGTCCAGGGTCCAACCCAAGTGTGAATCTCCTATTTTATGGTGGTTCAGTGTGTCTTTCATGTGAGGTGCAAAAAGACACAAGAAACAAAGCAGTAAGGGTAAGTTCACACATAGATTTTTGGTCAAGATTTTGAGGCCGTATCCACCTCAAAATGCAAACCAAAAAGACAGCTCCCATTGAAATCAATGGGAGCCTCTCAGCAGTTTTTCTGGGAGCCATTTCTCCTACCTCCTGGAAAAAAGAAGCAAGGTGCTCATTCAAGACACTCCCTCCTCCAGTCTAGGCCCATTCATTGGGCCTAATCCAGAGCGGAGTGCGTGGCTGGATGCCGGTGCAGTACACCGGCTTTCAGTCACGGCTACCCGGTTTTTGGACCGGAACCTGAGGCAGCTTCTGCCTCAGATTCTGGTCCAAAAATCCTGGTGTGAACTTACCCTAATTGCACAAACATTGCCCTTTGTTCAGTTTACTGTGGCAATGTTCAGACACAAGTATCCATTCACAGGGTTATCTACAGACAGGAATGTCGTCTTCACTTCCTCTCAGTACCTTTCCACTGTGGCGAGCATGGGGGCACTGGATCCAAGTCTCCTATGCCAGGGCGCTAACTTGGTCCTTTGTTTAACCTACTATTGGGGAAAAAGCACAGGTTTTTTTAATCCATAGATACCAGTTTCTCACTTCCTCACTGAGCTGTTTTCTTAGCATTAAGGTTACTTTGGCAAGCTTCTGGGACCTAATGTTGTGGTCTACCAGCTAACTCTTCCCTCCATCTACATACTCTTGAACAGATGCCAGTGCTATTAGAAAATACAACATTTTTCCACAAGGAGTGTCCTTGTGGGACACTGCATATCGCTTCAATGTAAAATAATCTATACATACTGCTGAACATATAAGTGGCAGCAATGACTTCTAAAACACTTATGAGGGATGGAGGTGAGAACTTACACATAGGTGCAATCCGCAGAAGTCATATTTTTTTGTACATTAAAAAAGTCTAACTAGCACTGACATGAGCATGGGAAGCACTAACCTAAGCATATTTTACCTGCCAAGAAATGCACATGACATCATGGCAACCTATTTAGTATTATATTCTGTATTATTTAGCACAATTGATGGAAGTGTCACAAAATTTCTTCTGTAATAGATTTCTATATTAAATGTTCTTAAATACATCAATTGTTTAAAAAGATGCATGGGTGACAATGTCCTTAGGACACTCAATGTCTGAATTGCTTTCCTTCCAAGAGAAGGATGACATTTATCTTCTGGCCTGCTTTTAATAAGATAAAAGTGAGACTATAAAATCAGGGCAAATCAGGGGAGAAAAGAAGAGAGTCCATGTCATGGTCAATGTGTGCTTCCTAAATAATGGAGCCTACAGTGTGCCGCTGAGGAACTGAAGATATATGCCAACACAATCCTGGGAACTGGTTATGTAAACCACGCTCCAAGATGGGCATGCGTGAGGAGATAATAGGTGGCACCAAGGATGAAAAGAAGACTTTTGGCTCTTTTCATCATTGTTCACATTTTTGTGGGAGCTTACGCTCTATGACACCATAACCTGCATTCTGTATACTGTTCTGAGATGAGATGGCCTTCCCTACAAAAGACCATTATTTGTGCAAATTTGAGAGGTAATCTTAGTGAGATTTCATTGCATGTATAAAATCACTTAAGCAATTATGGAAAAATGGCTCAGAAATAATTATTGCAATATAATATATAATGCAATATATATAGTTTTATTCTTTGTTTTATTTATTTGGTTTTTTTTTATACCCTACACTTCATTTATATCTTGATGATTTTGTTTCAGATTCATTGCACTTGTATTCACTGTTTGTATTTCCCCAATCTGTGTGAATATATATAGTAGTTCTGGTAGTGCAGGGCAGCAGTTTGATTGCTTATCCACCAATCAAGAAGGAGCTACATTAGGGAGTGATGGAAGAACGAACGGATCCAAGGCCGGGGCCCCACTGGCCGGTAAAAATCGTGGCGTTTTTACAGTACTTGCAAAATGGATGGGATTCATGCAAATCCCGTGCCCACTTTGTGGAAAAAATTGCAGTGCAGACACTCTGCGATTTACAAAACCATCGCGGTTTTGAAAATTGCAGCATGTCAGTTAAATCTACAGAAACGGTGGCGGCTGTCCTATAGATATAATTGTAACAAAAAGTCCGTGGAGGAAAACTCCGTGAACTTTCTGTTGAAAGTGCTGCAAGAAGAACCGCGATGCATTCACGCAGCAGTTCTTCCCGCAGCGCTTTAGCGCTGCATTTTCGCTCAGTGGGGCCTTAGCCTAAGGGAGTATTTCCTCAATAAAAGCGCTCGCCATTGCTTTACATTTTCATACATTAATTTGGCTACTTCTAAAATAAAAACTTTGTGTAACCCATCCTCTTCAATGGGTAACTGCATATTGCAGTCGCTCTCGCATGACCATTCCAGTGTATTAAGTGATAACATTTTTGAAGGCTTATTGCCTATGTATTAAATTGGTCTGTTCATTGTATCTTGGCATACCATTACAGAGCAAATTCATTTTCTTTCATGATAATAGTTGATCTCTAATACACAGAGTACATTTGTGGAACACCAGTTCAGTCTCGGAAATCATACTTCATCTCTTGGCTATGATGCTGCCAGGACCTCATAATAGTGGTTTCCACTTATAAAGGAAACCAGGAAGCAGTACATGTAGCTCTATATTTTACATCAAATGTTCCTGAAACTAAAAGGAGGCTCCTGACAGAGCCTCTGACACAGATGTGAACATAGCCTTACAAATAGAACAAGTTAACATTCTCTATCTTCCATTAAAATACAACCTCATGGCAGTCAAATGAAATTCTGTAAAACTGCCTTTTAGTAAAATAAAATGTAGTGACCAGCAGTGAATGATAAATATATGGTTAAATAACTATAGTTGGAAGCAGCCCAAGGGGTCAGCTGATTGTCAGACTCCACCTTTCGCAAGTTAGGGGATGTGTCACATTTCTGGGGTTCTGACCATTGAGTCCCCAGCAATCAGGATAATTGGGGAGTGAAAGTCCATTGCATCCTCCCTGTAAGTAAACCAACACTGCCCTGGTGTAACCAGCACTCTATTCACTACTATGGGACCACCAACAATGTAATCTCTAGCAGACCCTTAGGTGGCCTGGATACATTTCTTGAACAAAGAAATATTACGGGTTATGGCTTCTAGATTTTGTTAAGAACAAGCTGATCCAGGGTTTTATAATGATTGCCAGATTGGAGTCGGGAAGGAATTTTTTCCCCTGACATGGGGCAATTGGGTTTTTTTTTGCCTTCCTCTGGATCAACTATGTAGGGTTATAAGTTGGACTTGATGGACTGATGTCTTAATCCAACCTCATCAACTATGTAACTGTGTGTATGTAACTATTATTGGGTCACTCTTCAACTCTCTCAATAATGTCAGTGAATGGAGTCGCATTGCGAACCCTAGAGTGCCCCGACTGTGACTTCTAGTTGCAAACAGATTGAACAATGCTCAATTTTTTTTCTCGGGGAACTAGAGGGTTTTAGTCCTGCAACAAGAGTTGTCCCCCCTCCATACTGTCCATATGTCATGTTAGCCATTGAGAATGGTTTGCCTTAAATTCTTTAAATAACTAAACAAAGCCCACCCAAATTAAAGTGGGAATAGCAGACAGCATGACATGGTAAAATAGGATCATGGGAGACCAAAAAACAGGACCCACATTAATCATTTTGTGGTGGTAAAGAGGACCCAAGACAGGATACTCAGAAGGAAATTACGAAAAAGGATACAACAGAGCACAATCTGAAATGTTTTTACACAAACGCACAAAGCATGGGAAACAAACAAGGAGAACTAGAGCTGATGAGACACAAGGAAAACTATGACGTCATCGGCATCACAGAAACCTGGTGGAACAACATGCATGATTGGAACATACAGATGGAAGGATACAACTTATTCAAAAAGAATAGAACTAATAAAAGAGGGGGTGGAGTTGCATTGTATGTTAAAAAAGAACACATCTCCACAGAAATTACAGTTTTACAGAATGATAATCTACTGGAAATTATTTGGGTAGTAATTCAAGGGAAAAACAATGATAAGGACATCATACTAGGCGTTTATTACAGACCACCAGGACAGACAGAAGACATGGATGAGATTTTTTCACAGCAAATGACCACGCTCTCAAAGAAACATGAAATAGTGATCATGGGAGACTTCAATTACCCTGACATTCATTGGGAAACCCATACAGCCAAGAGTAAAGGCTCCATCAAATTTTTATCCTCTCTAGCAGACAACTTCATTGCCCAGCTAGTAGAAGAAAACACGAGAGGAACATCCATTTTGGACCTAGTCCTAACCAACAAAGAGCACATGGTTGAGGGACTACGGGTAGCAGGGACACTGGGATTCAGCGATCATGCTATACTTGAGTTTGGGGTTGCAAGAAGAAGAAGACCTGAGAAGACACAGACTTCAAGGCTCGACTTTAGCAGGGCAGACTTCAAGAGCCTGAAGGCAAGGGTTAGCAGAATTCCATGGTGCAAAATTCTTAAGTACAAAAATGCACATGAAGGGTGGGAAATCTTCCGTAGGGAAATCATTAAAACACAGGAACTAACAATACCTAGAAGGAAGAAAAATGGGAAGCACCTAAAAATATCAGGATGGATGACCAAAAAATTACATAACCTGCTAAAAAGGAAAAAGGAAACATACAAAAAGTGGAAGATGGGAACTATACCTAAGGAAGAGTACACAGCAGTCTGCAGACTCTGCAAGACAAGCATCAAAGGAGCTAAGACTGAACACGAATTGAAGCTTGTAAAAGAGGCAAAGAGTAAGGTAAAAGGATTTTGGGGATATGTTAAAAGCAAAAGAAAAGTGAAGGAGACCATTGGAGTCCTGAAGAATGACAAAGGAGAAACAGTTAACATGGTGGAACAGCAGGTGGAGCTACTAAATTCATATTTTGTATCCGTCTTCTCCCAAGAAACTAATGGAAATATCGACATTAATGGTGATGGAGATGAGGGGAAGGAGGACTCCAAGCTGACTATAAGCAAAGGTCTGGTAAGAGAGCACTTAGCCAAGTTACAGGAAACCAAGTCCCCAGGACCAGATGAATTACACCCTAGAGTCCTGAAAGAGATAGCAGAGGAAATAACAGAACCCCTTGCTATAATCTTCGGTAAGTCATGGGAAACAGGAGTGGTCCCTTTAGATTGGAAAAGGGCAAATGTTGTCCCCATCTACAAAAAGGGGAAAAGGGACGATCCAGGAAATTACAGGCCGGTAAGTCTGACCTCGATAGCAGGAAAAATCTTTGAGCAAATTGTCAAGGAACATTTACTTCGGTACCTGGATGGGAAGGCATTACTTAACCAGAGCCAGCACGGCTTTAGAACCAATAAATCTTGTCAGACTAACCTGATTTCCTTCTACAACAAAATCACTGAATGGTTGGACCAAGGGAATGCCGTGGACATAGTATATCTTGACTTCAGTAAGGCATTTGATAAAGTATCACATAACCTTCTTATTGAAAAAATGATTAAGTATGGCTTTGACAAAAAATCAGTTAGGTGGATTCACAACTGGCTTAATGATCGGGCACAACGAGTAATACTAAATGGCTACACATCGAACTGGAAGAAAGTCAAAAACGGGGTGCCGCAGGGCTCTGTTCTGGGCCCAGTACTTTTTGATATCTTTATAAATGATCTGGACGATGGAATTATTGGGGAACTCATAAAATTTGCAGATGATACGAAGATAGGAGGAATAGCCAACACTAGAGAGGAGAGAGAGTGTATTCAAAAGGACTTAGACACACTGGAACAATGGGCTGAGGCCAACAAAATGGTATTTAACAGGGACAAATGCAAAGTTCTACATCTGGGTAACAGAAATGTAAAAAACATATATAGTATGGGAGGAATAGAACTAAGTGATAGCATAGGGGAAAAGGACTTGGGCATAATAGTAGATCACAAATTCAACATGAGCCAACAGTGCGGTGCTGCTGCAAAAAAGGCGAATAAAATTCTGGGATGTATTAAGACAAGCATTGAATCTAGATCAAGAGAGGTCATTATTCTGCTGTACTCTTCCCTGGTCAGACCACACCTGGAATACTGTGTACAGTTCTGGGCGCCTCAATTCAAGAAAGACATCGATATATTGGAGCAAGTCCAGAGAAGAGCAACCAAAATGGTGGAAGGTCTGCAAACCATGTCCTATGAGGAGCGGCTAAAAGAACTGGGATTGTTTAGTTTGCAGAAGAGAAGGCTGAGGGGAGATTTAATAGCAGTCTACAAATATCTGAAAGGTAGTCACAGTGCAGAGGAATCTACCCTACTCTCATTAGCACAAGGAAGTACAAGAAGCAATGGGATGAAACTAAAGGGAAAGAGATACAGATTAGACATTAGGAAAAACTTTCTGACAATGAGGGTAGTGAGAGAGTGGAATAGGCTGCCACGGGAGGTGGTGGGCGCTCCATCAATGGAAATCTTCAAGCGGAATCTGGATAAACATATAGCTGGGATGATTTAGGAAAACCTGCACTCGCAGGGGGTTGGACCCGATGGCCCTTGAGGTCCCTTCCAACTCTACCATAAGAATAAGAATAAGAATTTTGGCATAGAACTCAAATTATACTCTCAATAAACCCACCACAACATTTTACTGTACCCCCAACTGTATTTCAATCCTGAAGTGCTTATAGAAAACTACAATATTAAAACTAATCCTGTAATGAAACTCATTAAAACAGTGCACATTGATTTATATAGTGCATTAAGTATAGGTAATGGTACAAGGACTACTGAAACTGCTTTTGATTCCGTTAAGAACAATAAACCCTGCTTATCCCTATATGACCCTATTTAGAACAGAATAGATCCCCTGATAAGTGTGACTGTGCTGAAGCCTTAACTTTCCTTAGCCCTGTCCTGCTATAAAACAACTTGTGGTTAATACTATTCAATTTAAGACAAGTTTATCAAATGATACTGTAAAAGACAAGAAATATGCTTTTTCTAAGTTGCCTAGTCCAGGTCTCACTCAATGTTTGTAAATATGGTGTGTTTGTAGAAGGAAGGCTCCTGAAGAATACACAATACAAATACGGTGTCTTTGTAAATGATTTCATTAAGGGTAAGTGCACATGGAGTTTTTTGCCGCTGATTTTGACGCTGAATCCGCCTCAAAATCAGCCTCAAAAAAGCGCCTCCCAATAGAGTTCTATTGGGAGGGTTTTTTTGGAGGCTGATTTTGAGGCGGATTTAGCATCTTCGCCTAAAAACTCCATGTGCACTTACCCTCAAATAGTTTTTTTGATTGAATTTAAATTTACATTTTCAAAATTTATAAGACAAAAACAAGGGGACGGGAGTTATTGTCCACTGTCTTTCCCTGTCGTCCCTACCAGCGGCACAATGTGGGGTATTTCGTGCCCCTGTGTGCTGGTAGGACAGGCGGAATTTTAATTAGCCATGTATTAATTTCACATGGCTTGTTCCCTTTAAGAGGGCACAGATACCTCCCCCCTGTGCGTTTTTTTCTGTCCTGTGTAAAGGATCGGACAGGTGGGGAGGACTCTGTGTCCTCCTAAAGAGAAAGAGTAAGAAGAAGTTTCAGGTACTTACCTGCTCAGACCTGTTCAGGTGTCTTCAATCATGCACTCTGCCCCTTTGGACTTCTGTCGGTCCTGCAAAGAGAATAGGTAAGATTAAAGTTACCTATTTTGCCCACCTCCCTCACGCAATCCTACCTCCTGTTCCCCGGCATCCAGTCCTGCTGGGCTTCGGAGCCGCGCGCAGCCAGCCGGCGTGTTCGCGCGGCTCCATGAGGGGAACTTCCGGTTTTCGCGGAACCTTTCCTCTGCGTAGGAGGGTTCCGGCCGGTCGTTTAGAAGTGTAACACCGGCAACTTCCGGTTTTTCGGCATTCGCCGCTCCGGGACCACGCGAACAGCAGCGTTGGACACTGGAGGTCCTCAGGAGATTAAGGTACGTGCCAATGTAGTTGGCTCAAGGGGGGAGCGTGACTTGAAGGGCTAGGAGTGTTATGAAGGGCAAAGGAACGGAGCTTTTGACTAAGGCCACGCCCCTTCCGGATATGGGGCTGTAAAAAGGGGGCAGGTTGCATCCCTCATTGCCTGCTAGTCTAATCCCTAGCTGGTTTCTGCGCTGTGGCTTGTGGTTACCGCTTCAAACTGCATTTATTCTACTGCAAACTCTGCTGAAGGTTGGTAAGTGGTCTGCAGAAGCTGGGTGAGTCTCCTCATATGGTTCCTTGAATGTACTCCTCTGATGTTTCATATTCCATGCTTAGGTATCGCTGAAAGCTAGCTTCTATTTGTCATGTCTTCCTCTTCTACCCCTCCCGGGGATCAAGTAAGACGGAAGAAGTCTTCTAAAAGGAGACACCTGGCTTGCATTGATTGTGACGTTCCACTACCTGATGGTAGGTGCGTTTTTTTCGTCTGCTAATTCTCCCAATGGTGGGAGTATCCTGAATGTCATTGTTTTGCCTTTAGGCTATGACTGGTCACGCTGCCAGCAATGCAGGGGACCTCTGCGGGAGGAACCCGTTACCAGTGATATGGTAGCATGGGTCAAGGAGTACATGGTGAGTACGGTTGCCGCAAAGAGGGGAAGGGTCCCCTCCGGCTTCTAAGTATCCTTGTGTTTTTTGCAGGATGATTCTTTAAAGGATATCCGTACTTCACTGGCTCAGCTCACCAAGAAGCAGCGCGTGGAAAGGCGTTCTGCTTCACTGCCCTCCCTGGAGCGCCTCCAGGTGGAGGAGGTGTCCATATCATCGGACGATCAGTCCTCCTGTACCAGCAGACCAATTTTCCATCGGGAAAAGACTAATAAACTGCTGAAGGCCATCCGGTCGTGGGACCAGGTTGGCGAGGGGGAAGCCTCTGCGTCCACCTCTGGGAAGCGGAGGGTTTTCCAAGTGGACGCCTCCATGGCCAGCCTAATGGAACAAGAATGGAAGCAGCCGGAGAAGGCTTACGTCACCACCAGAGCTTTCAAAGCAGTGTATCCGATTGATCCCTCCCAGCTGGATCGCTGGGGTCCACCACCCAAGGTGGATTTAGCCATCTCTAAGCTTTCCCGTCGCACTGTCGTGCCCATCGATGACGGGTCAAATCTTCAGGATTTGCTTGATAGAAGAGTGGATTCAACGCTCAAGAAGGCGTATTCGTCTGCTTCAGCCCAGGTGACGGTGGGCATCGCCTCAACGGAAGTAGCTGATAAGCTTCAAGCCCGGCTGGACCGCCTGGAACGGGATATCGACTCCGGGGTTAACAGGGACGACATCCTGGCATCCATGGGGGAGATCCGTCTCGCTACGGATTTCCTGAGAGAATCGGCAAGACAGCAGGTGAAGCTGGCTTCCAAGGCCATGGCCCTCAATACCGCCGCCAGGAGGCCCTTGTGGCTCAAACCTTGGCGGGCTGATGTCGCCTCCAAGTTTTCTTTGTGTTCCCTCCCCTTTCAACCTGGGAAGGTTTTCGGCCAAGGGCTGGACGATCTGATGGAGGGATTGGCTGATGGTAGAGGGAGATCACTACCACAAGCAACCAGAGGAGGAAGGCCTCCCCCTTCTAGGGGTCGAGGCTCCACGTCTCAATACAGGCCTCAACAAGGAAGCCAGAGACGCCCCAGATACCGTCCGAAAGGGGCGGGTCGCGGGATCCCCAAGGAGGACCCTAAGAAGAAGGGGTTTTGAGGAGACGCCGCTCTCTGTGACCAGCTCTCCCGTAGGAGGGCGCCTTTCGAATTTCCTTGTGGCATGGCATCTTCGCATTCTGGACCCATGGGTCTTTCAAGTTGTTCAGCGAGGATACGCAATAGAGTTCTCCCATCCTCCGGTGGATCGTTTCATCACTACGCGGGTCTTACCAGCCCTACAACAAGACTGCCTGGAGGCTTCCGTCGCAGAATATCTCTTAAAGGGGGCCCTGGAAAGGGTCCCTCCTCCCGAAGTGGGTCAAGGAGTTTATTCACCCGTGTTCTTGGTTCCAAAGTCCACAGGAGGGTGGCGGATGATTATAGATCTTCGGTTCCTCAACCTCTTCATAAAGAAAAAACCTTTCAGGATGGAGTTCATAGACTCAGTAACCAGTTTCCTATTGCGCAACGAGGTCATGGTCACCCTGGACCTGAAGGATGCCTACTTACATATCCCCATCTTCCCGCCACACAGGAAATATCTACGTATAGCCGTTCTTATGGCTGGTCACAGAGAGCACCTACAGTTCACTGCTCTGCCATTCGGCATATCGTCAGCTCCGTATGTATTCACCAAGATGGTCGCACCAGTTGCCGCCGCTCTTAGACTTCAAGGCCTCTTCGTGGTTCCCTACCTCGACGACTGGCTTATAAAAGCTCAGTCTACTTCAATTCTCCATCACCACCTCCAGATAGCCATCGCCTTCCTCCAGGAGTTAGGTTGGCTGATCAATTGGGAGAAGTCAGAAATAGTGCCATCCACCCGGAAGGAATTCCTAGGGTTTGTTCTGGATTCCCAGAGCATGCAGATTTTCCTATCTCGTCCAAGGCGAGCAAAAATAGAAGCTTCGGTTCGGGGCCTCCTCAGGTCCCGATGGATCACCATTCGCACCGCCATGCGGGTCCTAGGCCTGATGTCTTCTTCAGCCAAGGCGGTCCCTTGGGCTTTATGGCACTTGCGTCCCCTTCAGATGGAAGTGTTGAGAGCCTGGAACGGATCTCCACGGGGACTGCACAGGAAGATCTGCCTTTCTCCCGGTACCCGTCTTTCCCTCAGATGGTGGAGACACCTGAAAGACGGAAGGTCCTCGGTTCAACCTCGTTGGACCCTGTTGACAACAGATGCGTCCCATTCGGGATGGGGAGCCCACCTGGACGGCAGGACTGTCCAGGGCCTGTCGAGGAATCCAGAGGTAGGAACCTCCAACCTGAAGGAGCTAAAAGCAGTGTATCTGGCGCTGAAGTACTCGCCCCCTTTCTCGAAGGGAAGGCAGTCAAGGTCCGGTCAGACAATATGACGACGGTAATATACTTGAACAAACAGGGCGGCACCAGGGTTCCAGCCCTACTGAGAGAGGCGAACTTGATCTTCACGTGGGCAGAGAAGAATCTGACCCACCTATCCGCTGTTCACATCAAGGGCTCCCTGAACATAGTAGCGGATCAGTTGAGTCGGGGTATCCCTGTATCAGGAGAATGGTCTCTCAATCAAGACATATTCCATCAGATTGTCCAAACATGGGGCCTTCCGGATGTCGACCTCATGGCAACCCGACTCAACGCCAAGGTGGAAACCTTCTGCTCTCTGTACCAGGAGGACAATGCCTTGGCAGTGGATGCCCTGTCCATCCCATGGAGGTTCAGGCTGATATACATTTTCCCTCCAGTTTCCATCATACCCAAGGTATTGATGAAAATCAGACAGGACCAAGTCTCGGGAATTGCCATAATCCCGTTCTGGCCGAAAAGGACTTGGTTTTGCCCAGCTCATGTGGATGAGTCAAGGCAGGTATTGGAGGCTTCCCCCCCTCCCAGATCTGGTGACACAAGGAGAGCTGAGACACCACGATCTGAGGAGATTCAATCTGACAGCCTGGAGGTTGACCAGTCCCTATTAAGGAATAGAGGACTGTCTCAAGGCGTCCTAAGGACTTTAGCCAGCGCCAGAGCCACCTCGACCAATAAGAATTACCGTAGGATCGGTAATATTTTCCAGGCCTGGTGCACGGAACACGAAGTGGACTCCTCCGATCCCCCTGTGAGGGCGATCCTGGATTTCCTTCAGGACGGCCTAGACAGAGGGCTTGCAGCTTCTACCCTGAAGGTACATGTAGCCGCTTTGTCCGCCTATCTGGGGAGGCGGTTGTCTCAGGATCCTTTAGTGAGCACCTTTATCAAAGGGGCAACTAGGCTGAGACCAGCAGTTTCTGCTCCTGTCCACCAATGGGACCTCAGCAAGGTCCTAACGGCACTTTGTGTTGCTCCATTCGAACCTCTGGAGGAGGTGGATCTAAAGTGGCTGACCTATAAGGTATCTTTTCTCCTCGCTATCACCTCGGCAAAAAGAGTAGGGGAGCTTCAAGCACTCTCATCGGAAGCTCCTTACATTGCCTTCTTTGAAGACCGTGTTCAGTTGAGATTTCTGCCAGGATTCAGGCCGAAAGTTTCTTCTAGGGCGAATGTGAGTCAGCTCATTTGCTTGCCAACCTTTTTTCCCGTGCCCACTTCCCCTGAGGAGGAGAAGTGGCATACCCTAGATTTAGTCCGGAACCTGCAGATTTACCTTCAGCGCACACGCGCTTTCAGGAGATCTGAGAACTTGTTAATAAATTATGTAGGGGGCCATAAAGGCCGCAAGGCTTCTAAGACCACCATCTCTCGCTGGGTGAAGGAAGCAATCAAGTTGGCGTTTGTGAGTCAGAACTTACCTCCGCCGACCGTCCTAAGGGCCCATTCGACGCGGGCAGTATCGACCTCTTGGGCAGAGGTCAAGGCTCTCACCTTGGACCAGATTTGTGCAGCAGCATCCTGGTCTTCAGAATTGACCTTTGTGAAGCACTACCGACTTGATCGGTATGGCTCAGAAGCTACTGCCTTCGGGCGTACTGTATTACATTCTGCTTGTGTTTAATCTCCCACCCTTATGGGGATTACTTGCTATTTCCCCACATTGTGCCGCTGGTAGGGACGACAGGGAACAAGGGATTATGTAGATAATCTTGTTTCCCTTAGTCCTAACAGCGGCACAAGGATTCCCCCCCTATTGTTGTTTATTTTGGAATGTATGTATTATTACTTGTTATTTACGCACAGGGGGGAGGTATCTGTGCCCTCTTAAAGGGAACAAGCCATGTGAAATTAATACATGGCTAATTAAAATTCCGCCTGTCCTACCAGCACACAGGGGCACGAAATACCCCACATTGTGCCGCTGTTAGGACTAAGGGAAACAAGATTATCTACATAATCCCTTGTTCTCTCCACTAATACTAGATTAAAAATAGCAATATCCAGAGACTCAAAATCCAATTGTAGATCCAATATGGCTTTTAATTGTTCATAAAAACTTCAGCATATTGGGCAGATAAATATGAATATATTTGTATATCTCCTAACTTTAAAACATTAATGTTGATATTTTGATTACTATTTTTTCCCCAATTACTATATTTTGTCATTTCACGACATATTGTAAATTTCTATTAATTGTATATTTTATGTCATTGTCATGTGGCTTCAGTACAATTGCATGGTCGTCAACTGGTAAAATATTATTCTTACATAACACTTAGGCGCCAGATGTTTTATGATAATTATCCATTTATCTTTAGCACTAGTTTGTCTCTTTCTAGGTTTGCTAGAAGTCTGCTAATGAAGCCTAACTACAAGCATACATAGCTTGGCAGAAGTCAAAAGAGATATGCAAAATAAGCTTATGACCTGTGAATCTTAAGACCAAATATTAGCCATACACTAGCTTTTATTTAATACATGATTATATACAGAACACTGTAATTTCATCAGTATATTTTGCATACCCAATATTATTAATGGCATAAATTTTCTTTGTTTATTATAAATATGTAATCCCTGTTTATGAGATTTTAACTATGATTATTATTGTTTCAGACAATTCATTTAAACTAGAAAATACTTCTGTCTAGCAACAAAATCATTTCCCTTTCAGGAAAACAAGACAATGTCCAGACTATTTTTAGATGTACTGTTTATTGTCCGTATAAAATTGTGTAGTTTACACTGCCATCAGGTGATAAAAATGAGAAATACAGGTTCACACATTTTTTTGGTTTCTTTCTCTATAGAAAGGACCAAAAATGTTTAGTTTAATACACTAGATTAGCTGAATTTTAATTATATTTTTTTTTCATCGAGATTTTAACCAATATTTGCCTCATTTTTGCTAAATATCAAAAATATTAGTTGGTAATCAATAATTAGAATACGTCAAAGCAACAGAAACAAATAAATACAGTAATGGAGAACAAAAGTCAATTATTCAAAAACAACATTGGAAGAACCTTGAAACTATATGAGGGTTTGTTTTTGTACAAGTTGTACTAGTTAATGGCGCCATTTACCGTTCCATAAAATTTATTCCTAAACTGTGAAAAAAATATATTTATGGGGTAAAATTGAAAAAGAAATGCAATTCCACCACTGTTTTTTGGATTTGTTCTTTGCAATGTTCACTTTGTGGTGAAATGAAGCCGCATAAAAAACTTGCGTTTTACAGTACCGGCAAAGTGAATGCGATTCTGTCTAATTCCATCGGCACATTGCAGAAAAAAATCTGCAATGAAGAAGCTGAGCCTTCAAAAATGTCTGCGTTTTAAAACTTGCAGTGTTTTTGTTTGCAATTTTACCTATGGAAGCTCTGGTGTTTTCTGTATAGGTATAATAAGGGCAGAAAGTGGTGTCTTAGCCTTAAAAAAAAAAATTGCTTTGTGTTGCCATATTTTGAAATTTTTTATCTCCTTTTGCAGAGTTGTGTCATGACTTATTTTTTGCAGGGCACACTTTAGTTTTTAATTGCTATTTTGGGGAGATATTCTATTTTTTTGAGGACGGTTATTTAAATGTTTCATTTTACTTACTTGGAAAATACACTTCAATACTTCAGTGCCAATATTATGTGTTTATCAGCAATAATGGCGGTATACAAGTCAGTTAAAAAAATTAATAAATCTATTACACCCTACCTGATGGTGGTCTCGAGAGCCTCCACTCATTACCTTTCATATTAGTTCAATAAAATAGTATCCCAAGATGTGTATCGCAAGAAGAATTTGTGATATTCTTTGATGAGATGTCACGCCCTCCCCCCCTCCTGACAGTACTGGTTCATAGACTAGTACTGGGGGGTTTCTCACCGCTCAGCATCATGGCTGGGCGGTAAGTAATGCCCCCTCATACAGTAAAGAGCTATGGACAGTACTGTCAGGAGGGGCATTCTCAGCTAAACAGTCAAGAATGCCCTTCTGACAGTGAAGGGCTATTGGTAATTAAACCGATAGCTTTTGCCCCAGGGAACATAATGGGAAAGCTGACAGTGCGCTGAACTCAGAGCACTGTCAGCCTTCTAGCGGTATATAAAACCACATGTGCCCGAAGACATGAAAGGTCCTCTTTAAGGGTTTTGTTAGCAAAATTAATTTAATTTAGTCATGAGTTTTAGCTGTTCTAATCAATATTAAGTATAACAAGTATAAATTAATTGAATTGTAATATTTGGTCTTCACCTCTTTTCTACCCCTTGAGTGCTAGAAAAAAAAAGTAAAGTCTCTTTTTTAATTTTGTACAAAGGAAGCCTTTAACAGGCTTTCTTTATGTCTTGGATGATTTGCAATTAAGCGTCAGTTGTTTTGAGACAGAGAATACCTGCTCAACGTTCTGCATGTGACTTGGGGTGTGTCTGTGTTGGCCAATGATGGCTAATAATAATTATTGAATCTTTATTTTCAAAATCATGCCCTTATTGACCATTGCAATTGGGTAGAGTTCTGGTCACATCGAGCAGTCACAGGGTGTATATGCAATCTAAATATCTTGACTAGGGTTGAATGATCGGGATCGGAAATGTTCGGATTCCGATCGGCGATCGAGTAAATTTCACGATCACGATCGGAAATCCGATCCCGATCTTTTCCAGTGGGATCGAGGGCAGAGGTTATTTCCCACAATGCTTAGCTACTAGTCAATCATTGTGGGAAAAGCTATAGTATCAGATGAGCGAGTACTATTTGAAACTCCCGTTTTGAATAGCATGCACCCATAGGAATGAATGGAAGCGGCCATTCATTCCTCTGGATTTACCGCAGCCTGCCATTCTTCCGCTTCGTCCCTGTTTTACCATATACTCAGCTCTGCTACATCTGAGATGTAGCAGTGCCGAATATACGGCACAGCAGGGAAGAAATGACAATTCCTCCCTGCTGTGCCGTATACTCGGCTCTGCTTCATCTCAGATGTAGCAGAGCTGAGTATACGGTAAAACAGGGATGAAGCAGAAGAGTGGCAGGCTGCGGTAAATCACTATGTGCTGCGCTGCTGTGAGGACAAAGAGGCACTCGCCATATAATAAGCCATGGTTGAAATTTGCGAGTAGATAGATACTACTGTACATTGACTTGTCTATCTACTCTTCTGCTTCGTCCCTGCTTTACCGTATACTCAGCTCTGCTACATCTGAGATGTAGCAGAGCTGAGTATACAGTAAAGCAGGGACGAAGCAAAAGAGTAGATAGACAAGTCAATGTACAGTTATGGAGATGTAACAGAGTCCAGTATATGGCAGAGCAGGGAGGAAACAGAAGAGTAGATAGTATCTAGCTACTCGCGAACTTCGCTCAACTTACCTGCACAGATCCGCTGCTGCTCCCCGTTCTTCTCGCTCCTCTTCTCTCTTATTGACATGCCTTCAGAGCGCCCTGCCCCCAGGTACTCCCCGCCCACACTCTCCTAAGCCACAACAAGCCCTGCCTACTCCAATGATCTCTAAAATTAGCCTAGGGAGGTGAGGGCGCGCACGGCGCTCTGAAGGCATGTCAATGAGAGAGGACCGGACCAAGAAGAACAGGGAGCGGCAGCGGATCTGTGCAGGTAAGTGGACACCAGGGGGGCTAAGGAGCCGGGGGATGTTTTTTTAATCACTACACAGAGTGGAGTTCAAAAATGTAAACAATTTTTGGACTCCATGCTGTGTAGTAAATAGGATTTTTAAAATACAATCTTTGATTATTAAAATAAATTCCATTGACTTGCATTGGGATCGGAAATGGGATCGGGATCGGGTTCGAATGGAAAATGATCGGAAATCGGATTTTTAAAACGATCCTGAAATTTCAAGATCGGCTCAACCCTAATTTTGACATCAATCACACAAGTAATTCCATCTCAGGATAAGTGCTACCAGAGGAACAGTAATTTTTTGGCATGGTTGGGTGACACTGTGATATTGTAATACACAGTTATTCCAAAATTTGCACATCTTGTTTCATTTCAGGCTTCGATAAATATCTAGAACTACTGCTTTCATTGCTGCTTCTGTTCTATTTAGGTTTTTTTATGGGATTTTTAAAAATCCGGCATATACAGTAGATTCTAAGAGAACGCCTTCTACCCTGCACCCCTTTTTGACAGTTTACACATTTGTATGTTTCACTGGAGTAAAAACTCTTCTTTACTAAAATTGAGTACATATCTGTCCTGTATAGGGAATTGTGCCTTACTGTTAAACGTTCTTTTGGGAAGAAATGTTTGTTTAGTAAAGTATTAATAATCTCATACACATTAAAAATTGTTCTACATTTTATTTTTTAATCAAAACAAGTGAAAACCCCTCAAAGTAATTGAAAGAAAATATATCCATTCCAAACGTCTCTTTGTAAACTAAACACAGGGCTCGTTCACATCTGCGCCCAGTCTCCGTTCATGCAGGTTTCCGTTTCCTGCACAAAACTGAGCAGGAGACGGAAACCTGAAGGACTCTTTCATACCCATTCATTTGAATGGATTTGAAAGATGTCCGGCCGTGAGCGCCGGTGAGCGTTTTATGCTCTGCACCGCGAAACCGTTTTTTTTAAAATCGGACACAGAGTCGGACATGCAGTACTCTGTGTCCTGTTTAAAAAAAAACGTTTTTGCGGCAGAGAGCATAAAACGCTCACCGGCGAACACGGCCGGACCCGGTCTGACAGCTTTCCGTCTTCTGCGTCGTCATCTTCCGTCTTCGGCACTAGTGTGAACCTAGGGTCAGGTTATATTTTGACCTTCAATTTTAGTTTTCCAGTTTATATTATCCATCCCTTTTTTCATTTTAATTTTTTTCCTGTCAACATTTTTTTTTCTCCTCCATTCTGTGCTCAATTTGGACAAAATGTAATTGTCTGATACCAGATAATTTTTAGTTAAGTAAAAATAATCAAATAAAGTAAAGATATGAAGTAAAAATAGTAAAGTAAATATAATAAAGTAAAATGCCACCCTTCATCCTGAAACTTATTTCGCTCCATTAGGTGTCCACACCTAATTCTAAATGCTCAGCATTTCACTCCACTCATTTAGCAGGCTATTGTGTGATGGGGTTCTTTATAGCCAATGATTGATTAACTGATAAATTCTATATTTTGTGCCAGAAATCTTAATAACTGTACTCGTGAAGTTCCTTTGCTTCATTCCACAGATGTCATGTACCTTGCGGCTTTAAGGGTTCCATGCCTACGAGTCAAACTCCTTCTGGGTCTGCTCAGCCATTTAGAACACTGAGCCACAGAGCAAATCAGGGTGTTACTTCCACTTCCAAATCAGGGCTGAGTTGAGGTATTTAAACCTTGCTCTGGCCCCGATTTATTTTCTTTGACTGTCTTGTATCTAGGTTCTCAGGGGGGTATTTTTTATTTCCTCTTCAACAGGTCTGGCAAAGAGAGATGATATTGAGGCACACGTTTGGATCAAGGTGCTTTATGCCATGCCTCAAACCTGATCCGTGTATCACCCTCCACATTACGAGAATGTGGAAATTGCAAGGCAGGGACCTCCAACAGATTTATGTCCAAAGTAAAGAACCAAAGTAAGGACATGCAATTTTATCTATAATTAATGATAAAAAGCAAGCAACTAAATACATAAAAGTAAAACACGATAAATAAATTTTTGCAACATTAATATTATAATTGTATTCTAAATAAAAACTATTACTATATATTCCAGTATATTAGTTCAAGATACTCAATTCAAGGACATTTAGAAACCACAGGAAGTTCAAAACTGATATTGTCACACCACAAACTAAATTTCAAGAATATTCTTCTAGTGATTTATTTCCATGCTTACTACCTAAAGAAATTAGAAAAAGAAAAGCAATAACTCACAAATGAAGAATATGATTTTTCAAGCCAAAAAAATATAAATCCTCTTTTCTCAAATTGATCACATTTCTTCAAACTTTCATACTTTTATTACACTATATCAATTTCCTAAAACTCTGTAATATTTTTATGCGTACTGTTTTCTACAGTGGGCAGTATTCCCATGTATTGGACGTTGATCTAAAATAAATGAGGATTTTATGGGACATCAGAAAACACAGATATTTGCTATATAAAAGAAATAGACTCTTCAGCAACGTGGCCCACCAAAAATATTTTAGGCCAGGGCCCCTCGTTGCAAAACTGCAGCGATTTGACAACACAATTCCACCACTGTTTTTTGGATTTCCTTTTAGGGTACTCACTTTGTGCTGAAATGCCATGGCAAAAACCGCTGTGTTTTTCAGTTCTTTCAAAGTGGATGGGATTCTGACTAATCCCATCCTCACATTTCCGAAAAATATCTGCAATGGAAATTATGCGATTTACAAGTTCAATGAGGGCCTGGATGCCTTTTCTCGAAAAGAACCATATTACGGGTTATGAATTCTAGATTTTAAGGATACATTGATTCAGGGTTTTTATACTGATTGTCAGATTGGAGTCGGGAAGGAATGGTTTTTTCCTGAAATGGGGCAATTGGTATAAGCCTCATGGTTTGTTTGTTTTTTGCCTTCCTCTGGATGAATACTGTAGGGGACTATTGGTTGGACTTGGTGGATTGATTTCTTCATCAAAAAACCCTGCATTTTTGGAAATCACAGCATGTCAATTATACCTAAAGTAACGCTGATGTTTTCCTAAGACTGGATTCACACAGGGTTTTTTGGACCAGAATTTGACAGAGAGGCTGCCTCAGATTCCAGTCTAAAAAACAGCTAGTCACGACCGGATGCCAATGCAGTGCACTGGCATCCAGTCGCGGCATTCCACTCCAGATTAGGCCAAAATAAATGGGCCTAGTTGGGAGGGAGGTGTAGTAAGGTGTACATCCATGGCTGAATGAGGCGCGGAATCCTCCTGAAGAAAGGGCATGTTGCTTCTTTTTTCCACGAGCGGGAACAAACCGCTCACAGAAACAGGAAATGACCTGTTTTTTTGAGCAGGATTCTGACGCGGATTCTCGATCTACTTTCCTGTCCACATGACTCGTGCGGAGACAGTGCGGAAAGCACACAGACCCCATTATAGTTTATGGGGTCCATGTACTTTCACTGCACACCAATTGCCAATGTATTCGGTAGTCCATTCGGGGGATCCCCATGCAGACTCCCCTGAACAGATTACCAACGCAGATGTGAATGAAGCCTAAGACTTTAGAAAATCTCATTCATACACCGCAGAATAAATGCAAAAAAATATGTGCAAAATTTACCTGCATCCGGGATTTTAAATCATATTGTGCAGATTCTCGGTGTTAATATCACCCTGTGATATGCAAGGTGTGAAATCTATAGCAAATTTACAGTATTTCTACTTTGAGAGAACCCAGCCTGAGGCTAAGGTCAAACACAGTGAGTCTGTAGCATGTTGCTGTATCCGACATCCAGCAGATCTGCCCATAGCAAAAAAATTCACCTGGTTTGTGCTTGAGTTTCATGTGTGGCTAGCCTGGGTTTAAATTATTACATTGGAAAGGCTGAAATCCGCGGCCAAACATGCAGCAATAGTGAACATGTTGCATACTGAAAATCCGCAGTGCAAGACACTCTGTGCTGAGGGTTTTTCTGCAGTGTGTAGATGGGATTTGTTTACATGGCCTGTAGTTCTTTTGGGTTAACCGCCAGCAATTCCACTGTGAACTCGCAGATTGTGGCCTTAGCCTTAAGGGGTTTTCTGAGCTTATAAAGGTAAAGAAAATCATTTATACATATTTAAATGCTTACCAGATGATGCCACTATAGTTGAGCAATTTTTCATTTTTATTATCTTCTTTTATTGCCATCTTTGCAACATTTTCTAGGTCATAACAGAATGTCTTGGTAGTGTTCACATTACATACTAGACACATGCAAGTATAATCACTATAGGCTGCAGTACTGAAATAGAAAACCAGCTAGAATTGTAAAAATATGTCCTAACAGAGAAAGGAAAGTTTGAAACTCAATTTTCTTAAAAAAATGTTTTAATAACCACAGAACAGTTTATTCAAGATCTTATTGTCTATTAAAGGACATAGTACATTTCATTTCAACAACGGCAATTACATGATTTGATTTCTGAAGAGCAAAATGCAATATAGAGTAATAAAGTGAAGACAATACAAAGTAAGAGCCAGGAATATTAAATTACCTAATCGTAACAGATAGAAACACAGAAGAATCACCGTTCTGTCTTATGCTGTGAGATACCAATCAATAATATGGTCACTTATGCCTCCTAAGTTTGATTGCTCAAATGAAGTTGTTTTCCCATTTCTTACCAATTATATTTTGATCTACACAGAAAAAAATCCAAACCCGGCTTCTATAGAACTGCAGCTGTTTTTTTTTTTTCATATAATTTAACAATCTCGTCATATGGTAGGCAGGTGAATCAATAGCAGTACAGAATGTATAAGTGCAGGATAAGCGCAAACTTTACTTAACCCTTCAGGCTATGGCCCCACGCTGAGTAGCGCAGCATAAACATCGCACTTTTTTTCTGCAGCGATTTGTATTGCTTTTCTGCTGTAGTTTTTCTTCCCTTATTAAAGCTATAGGAAAAACGTGAGCGTTTCCACAGGTAAAATTGATACTGATACCTAGGTGTATGGCACTGAGAGGGTATATTCACACATAGGAATTTGACAGACATGTGGGGACAGATTCTGCAATGACTTGCCTCCCATAGTTCCATAGCGGTCTCTCCACACCATATAATGTCCCACAGTGGCCCCTTCACACATTATTATGTCCCACAGTGGCTGTGTTGATTACAGATATTGCGAAAGTTTTGGGTTCAGCAGAGCACAAAATTTTGGGGATACACCACCTACTATTATAATACTCTAGGGTCTCTTTAAACCCAGAGTATAATGAGCAGAGGCCCATTGGAGGTGACAAACATAAAAACCAGTGTTACTTACCTCCCCTGGGTTCCAGTGCAACTCCTCTTCAATGACGTGACAGGCATGGGCTACATCGGCATCATTATGCGTCGTGATGCCTGCCTGACCCACATGACTTCTGTGAAAAACACTAAGAAGGCCCAAAGACAGTAGGATGTCCAGCCGGAGCCCGGAAGAGGTAAGTAACACTGTTTTTTTTATGTTCACTCATCTCCCCTGGGCCTCTGATCATCATATTCCAGAGTGTAACAAACACTTATACTCACCTTTCCTGACCAATCACATCTGTTTGCGGCCAGTGTTGGTTGTATTATACAGCTGGCATCCACCTTGTATGGACAGGGCTCAGCTCCTGAACCCTCTCCATACACCCCCTCACATCTAATCACATACATATATGTGATTTTGCGTGAAGGGGTCAAACTGCTGGAGTACTGAATCTTATAACACTAGTAATGTAATTTAGGACAGGAATTGTCATTATTACATCACAATGGGAGGAGATATGTGATCTGTTCTCTCCAAATTGTGCTCCCTATACTGGTCCAGCAGCAGCTGCTGCCATATGTATAGATGATGCAATACAAACAAACGTCAAATACCAGAATATGGATTTTTTTTTTCTGAAAAGCAATAAGCAACAGTGTCATAAAAGTATTACTGGCTTTTTCTATTAACCAATGGTCATTGAGATTCAGGTCAGGTCTGGTGGAATATACAGAAATTGCTATATAATTATATATGAAAACTAATGATTATGACGTCTTCCTTCTTTCTTCTTCTGCTCCTTAGCTGCTATGGACTCCTAGTATATCTTCTCTTCTCAGCATATGTGTGTCTACATCTGTAATATATTACTTTGTATTATCCTGTATCTGTATTACTATGCTGCTGTAACATGCTGAAATTTCCCCACTGTGGGACTATTAAAGGATTATCTTATCTTAGATTATATTCAGACCAGTCTATCTATAGATCCAGAGGAAGGCAAAAAACTGCCCAGACAGTTTTACCTTGGGGAGGGGGGATTCTTTCGTAACTCCAATTATGGAGTTATCACATTGGTCTTTACCATATTGCTGTATAGAGTTATTGACAAAAAAATTTCCCAGATAGAAATGTTGGATTCTTGTAAAACTCAGAATGCAGTTATATCACAAGTGGATATGTGAATGATTACTAGTGTGGTCTGAAGACACACAAGAGGGCATTAAATATTTCCCCTGCTGACTTATACAAAGCCTCTCAGGAGATACTTTGGGTACTGTACCCCTTTGTAAAAGGTCGCTGTTAGACTTGCCTATACAATGCACTCACATCAGTGGACCAAGAGAAACAAAGTTCGTCATTTCAACAAATTACCCACTATCTAGGCCAGGGGTCAACAACCCCGTCACACTTACCAAAAATGCCACGCAAGCTATATTACTCTGGCACGGCAAAGTTTGGGCCAGGAGGAAACAGGCAGAGGTAACACAAGCAACAGTTAATTCTACTACTCTCTAGTACTGGTGTCAGGTCAGAGAGTTAACCCTTCATTGTGTTATCCCAGCCCAATCACTGCTAGTGTTGCCTTCTCCTTCATGTATATAGCTCCTGCAGGCTGTGGCATGAGGCCTACAGTTTATTTAATAGTATGGCTGTTCTGGCAAGTGGCTGGTTGTAGTCCTGTATAAAGTATACACCGAGAGGCAACATAAAATATAGAGGGACAGGCAGCAGTTCTATGCAAGAAAAGAAGGTGGCCTTAATTCCTGGCTGCAGCAAACTTGCATAAAAAAAAAATTATAATTTACACAGGACTGGTGCAGTCATGAGTTTAGACCCCCTTCTTTCCTTATACAGGACTGCTGCAGTCATGAGTCTAGACCCCCTTCTTTCCTTATACAGGACTGCTGCAGACAGAAGTCTAGACCCCCTGATTTGCTTACAATGGTCTACTACAAACTGCACTGCTTCATTCCATTCTGGCCTAGTGGTTGGGAGTAGTGATTACATGAGGATGCGAACATGGTGAACTGGTTCTGGAAGGCCCAGACAGACCACCACTTGAGATGCTCCCACAGCTCCCACAGTTTTCTTGTGCACCATCCAGAAATGGGAAGTCCCTTCATTACACACCCCTGTCTCTGCTTGGATCATTTCCAGATGCCCAGCAAAAAGAAATTTGGTGTCATGGCAACCAATATGTGTCCAGCCATTTACAGAGAGCCACCATCACCTTTGTTTGCAAAGATGTTATGAAGAAGAAACCTGAACTTCTACAGACTAGAACGGTATCATCTTAAATGACAAATCAAGGTTCTGTTTGGGACTTGACTACAGTCTGGTCCAAGCTGGGAAGTCTTGTAGTGAGTGCTTCAATTCTGTCTTTGCTGTGGAGCAACACACTGCCTCGATTGATGGTGTAATGATCTAGGGAGCCATCGAATACAATGATCAGATATCATATGACAGGCTTGGATTGGCCCACAGGTGAACAGGTGAATCCCCCAGTGTGTCCCTGAGTCAGATGGGCTTCTACCTCACTCTGACATGGCACAGTACACTTACTGTGCTTCATACAGTTACTTATACTGTATCTTAACAAGTTTATGTATAAGTATAATATACTAAGGTTGGATTCACACCAGCATTGGCTCTCCTTACATGGATTCCATATCCTACTCCCCTTGAAAAATGTGGAGAGAAAATGCTATCGGTCTCGTTGCCCCGCAGAAGCGGCTCTTCCTACTCCGGTTGCTTTGGGCTCTTTTTCTACTCTAGCTCGTGGACCTCTCTTTTCGCTCTTATCACAATTCTACCTTTTGCCCTGTGTTTATTGCAGCTTAAGCCTGCGTTCCAGCGCTTCGGAAGCCCCCTAATCCTCCTTCTCTTCGACACAGGCTTCGTATGGTAGAGGTCATCACGGTCTCTTTTAGGGTCTTATGGGTTGTTGCATTCGTAGGCTTTGTGGGGGGGGGGGTTTGGTCGGTGCTGGGCTCTGCTCTACTACCCCCCCCCCTTCTTCTTCTTTTTCTCCCCCTTATTGTCGCTCTTCTTTTTCTTCCCCCCTATCCCTTGTGTCTTTTTCCTGATTTCTCGATTCCCCTTTTGTTTGCCCGAGTGGGGCTTGTCTCCCCCTTTGTGTTGTTGTCCCTTCTCATGGATGGTCCTTGCTGTGTGTTTTACTGCTTCAGGTCAGAGTTTTACGACCCCGTTCTTTTTTCGATTGCCTTGTTTATTGTAACACTGTTTATAAATAAATAATTTTTTTTTTTTTTTTTTTAAATGTGGAGAGAAAAGCGCTGCAAGCAGTGCTTTTCTCTCCGCATTTTTCACCATTTTTCGGCGGAAACCAGGCGAACCCCATTATAGTCTCTGAGGTTTGCGGATTTCCACAGGTAACTGCTTTTTTAAGCGAATTAGGTTTCTGTTTGGGGAGTTCCCTAGCAGACCCCCGAACGGAAACCCAAACGCAGATGTGAACCTAGAACTGTAGGGGCCCTAGTGCCCAATTATCTTGCTGCTACTCAGATACATATTCCCAGCTCATAGAACTAGGAGGGCTCTACTTCAAGACAAGACAGAGACAGACTATTGACAGGACCCCAGGACAGAAACAATTAGAGGTAAGGAATAGGCAGTAAGTTACTACTGAAAAAAATGATGATGCAGACATTTTAGGAATTTATGAATTATCATCAGGTAATATTTACATGCAGTTGTATACAGTAGTGGGGCCTAATTGAATCTTACTGGTCCCCACCCCAGTCCTACACTGCACCATATGTCATCTTTATTCTAGGCTAGAGATGGCTCAACAAGCTACTGGAGCCTCCTACCCTGACCCTAGAAGCTTACAATCTATTATATAATACACATCCTGTTCCTAAGAGCTTAAAGAATAATATATAATAGATATTCTTCTATATACGGTAACTAGTAGAGATGAGCGAACACTAAAATGTTCGAGGTTCGAAATTCGATTCGAACAGCCGCTCAATGTTCGTGTGTTCGAACGGGTTTCGAACCCCATTATAGTCTATGGGGAACAGATACTCGTTAAGGGGGAAACCCAAATCCGTGTCTGGAGGGTCACCAAGTCCACTATGACACCCCAGGAAATGATGCCAACACCTCTGGAATGACACTGGGACAGCAGGGGAAGCATGTCTGGGGGCATCTAACACACCAAAGACCCTCTATTACCCCAACATCACAGCCTAACAACTACACACTTTACACACTCAATACCACCTCTCTGACAGTAGGAAAACACCTTGAAACATGTGTATTTGGCACTTGCAGTGAGGAGAGCTTGTCACCAGCAGTGAATTTGGCCCTTGTAGTAAGTTGAGGTTGGCACCAACATTTGTTTTGAAAATCAGGGTGGATTGAGCCTCTAACCAGCAGAGTTTGGGCAAATTCATGGTGGAGGGAGCCTCTAAAAACCCCAGTTTGGACCAATTCATGGTGGAGGGAGACTCTAAAAACCCCAGTTTGGACCAATTCATGGTGGAGGGAGACTCTAAAAACCCCAGTTTGGACCAATTCATGGTGGAGGGAGCCTCTAAAAACCCCAGTTTGGACCAATTCATGGTGGAGGGAGCCTCTAACCAGCCCAGTTTGGACCAATTAATGGTGGAGGGAGCCTCTAAACAGCCAAGTTTTGGGAAATTCATGGTGGAGGGAGCCTCTAACCAGCCCAGTTTGGACCAATTCATGGTGGAGGGAGCCTCTAAACAGCCCAGTTTGGGCAAATTCATGGTGGAGGGAGCCTCTAACCAGCCCAGTTTGGACCAATTAATGGTGGAGGGAGCCTCTAAACAGCCCAGTTTGGACCAATTAATGGTGGAGGGAGCCTCTAACCAGCCCAGTTTGGACCAATTAATGGTGGAGGGAGCCTCTAACCAGCCCAGTTTGGACCAATTAATGGTGGAGGGAGCCTCTAACCAGCCCAGTTTGGACCAATTAATGGTGGAGGGAGCCTCTAAACAGCCAAGTTTTGGGAAATTCATGGTGGAGGGAGCCTCTAACCAGCCCAGTTTGGACCAATTCATGGTGGAGGGAGCCTCTAAACAGCCCAGTTTGGGCAAATTCATGGTGGAGGGAGCCTCTAAAAAACCCAGTTTGGACCAATTCATGGTGGAGGGAGCCTCTAATTAGCCCAGTTTGGACCAATTAATTGTGGAGGGAGCCTCTAACCAGCCCAGTTTGGACCAATTAATGGTGGAGGGAGCCTCTAAAAAACCCAGTTTGGACCAATTCATGGTGGAGGGAGCCTCTAATTAGCCCAGTTTGGACCAATTAATTGTGGAGGGAGCCTCTAACCAGCCCAGTTTGGACCAATTAATGGTGGAGGGAGCCTCTAAAAAACCCAGTTTGGACCAATTCATGGTGGAGGGAGCCTCTAATTAGCCCAGTTTGGACCAATTAATTGTGGAGGGAGCCTCTAACCAGCCCAGTTTGGACCAATTAATGGTGGAGGGAGCCTCTAACCACCCCAGTTTGGACCAATTCATGGTGGAGGGAGCCTCTAACCACCCCAGTTTGGACCAATTCATGGTGGAGGGAGCCTCTAAACAGCCCAGTTTGGGCAAATTCATGGTGGAGGGAGCCTCTAACCAGCAGAGTTGGGGGAAATCAGGGTGGAGGGAGCCTAGTATTAGCAGAATTGTGCAACGCTTATGGTGGATGAGTATGAGGATGCGGAGGAATTGGAGAGGTTGAGTACAGACATGGAGTTTCATGTTGGGGTGCTTTACACAGGTGGGCACAAAAATGACGGCTCTACCCAGTGGTGGTTCATTTTTATCAAAGTGAGCCGGTCGGCACTCTCAGCTGACAGACGGGTGCGCTTGTCAGTGATGATGCCACCGGCTGCACTGAACACCCTCTCAGATAGGACGCTGGCGGCAGGACAGGACAGCACCTCCAAGGCATATAGGGCAAGTTCAAGCCACAGGTCCAACTTCGACACCCAATACGTGTAGGGCGCAGAGGGGTCGGAGAGGACAGGGCTGTGGTCGGAAAGGTATTCCCGCAACATGCGCCTATACTTCTCACGCCTGGTGACACTAGGACCCTCCGTGGCGGCACTTTGGCGAGGGGGTGCCATCAAGGTGTCCCAGACCTTAGACAGTGTGCCCCTCGTTTGTGTGGACCGGTGAGAACTTGGTTGCCTACTGGAGGAACTGCCCTCCCTGCCGCCAACGTCACATGCTGGAAACATCTCCATCATATTCTGCACCAATTGCCTGTGGCAAGCATTGATGCGATTGGCCCTCCCCTCTACCGGAATAAAAGACGAGATGTTGTTTTTATACCGGGGGTCAAGGATAGCAAAGATCCAGTACTGGTTGTCCTCCATGATTTTGACAATACGCTTGTCGGTTGTAAAGCACCCCAACATGAACTCAGCCATGTCTGCCACAGTGTTAGTTGGCATGACTCCTCTGGCCCCACCGGAAAGTTCAATCTCCATTTCCTCCTCATCCTCCATGTCTACCCATCCGCGCTGCAACAATGGGACGATTCGAAGTTGCCCGGAAGCCTCCTGTATCACCATCACATCATCGGACAACTCTTCTTCCTCCTCCTCCTCCTCCTCCTCCTCCATTAAACGCAGTGAAGCGGACAGATGTGTGGACCTACTCTCCAGCTGTGACGGATCGGATGCTATCCCTAACTCCTCTGTGTGATCTGAGTTATCCCTGATGTCAATCAGGGATTCTCTCAGAACACACAAGAGCGGGATTGTAAGGCTCACCATCGCATCCTCAGAGCTCACCCTCCTTGTGGACTCCTCAAAGACCCGTAGGATGTCACAAAGGTCTCTCATCCATGGCCACTCATGGATGTGAAACTGAGGCAGCTGACTTTGTGGCACCCTAGGGTTTTGTAGCTGGTATTCCATCAAAGGTCTCTGCTGCTCAACCACTCTATTCAACATCTGAAACGTTGAGTTCCAGCGTGTGGGGACGTCGCACAAAAGCCGGTGTTGTGGCACATGCAGGCGTTGCTGGAGAGATTTTAAGCTAGCAGCGGCTACTGTCGACTTGCGAAAGTGGGCGCACATGCGCCGCACTTTCACCAGTAGCTCTGGAACATTGGGGTAGCTCTTTAGGAAACGTTGCACCACTAGGTTGAAGACGTGGGCCAGGCATGGAACATGTTGGAGTCCGGCAAGCTCCAGAGCTGCTACCAGGTTCCGGCCGTTATCACAAACGACCATGCCTGGGCCCAGGTGCAGCGGCTCAAACCATATTGCCGTCTCATCGAGGAGGGCATCCCTCACCTCGGAGGCAGTGTGCTGTCTGTCCCCCAAGCTGATCAGCTTCAGCACAGCCTGCTGACGTCTACCAACGCCAGTGCTGCAACGTTTCCAACTCGTAGCTGGGGTCAATCTAACAGCGGAGGAGGAGGCGGTGGCGGAGGAGGAGGCGGTGGCGGAGGAGGAGGCGGTAGAAGAGGAGGAGGAGGGGGGTGTTCTTCTCGTGTCCCTGCCAGGAATGTTAGGCGGGGAGACGAGGTACACCGGGCCAGTTTGGGAAGCAGTCCCAGCCTCAACTACATTCACCCAGTGTGCCGTCAGTGAAATGTAGCGTCCCTGTCCGCATGCACTTGTCCACGCGTCGGTGGTCAAGTGGACCTTTGTGCAAAGCGCGGAACTAAGGGCCCGCCTGATGTTGAGTGACACGTGCTGGTGCAAGGCGGGGACGGCACACCGGGAGAAGTAGTGACGGCTAGGGACGGCATAGCGAGGTGCCGCAGTTGCCATCAGGTCCAGGAAGGCGGGAGTTTCAACAAGCCGGAACGCCAACATCTCCTGGGCCAGCAGTTTAGCGATGTTGGCGTTCAAGGCTTGCGCGTGTGGGTGGTTAGCAGTGTATTTCTGCCGCCGCTCCAATGTCTGAGAGATGGTGGGTTGTTGTAAAGAAACGCCTGATGGTGCCTTTGATGGTGCAGGAGAAGGAGATAAGACAGGACCAGGGGAGGATGAGGTAGAAGTCAACAAAGTGGCGGAGGCAGATGAAGTGGTGTCCTGGCTCGTCCTCTGGAGTGCATCGCCAGCACAGTCAGCAGTGGCAGTGGCAGAGGCAGAGGCAGTGGCAGAGGCAGTGGCAGTGGCGTGAACGGCAGGCGGCCTTTGTCCTGCCGTTGCTGCCTGCCACTGATTCCAGTGCTTGGATTCCAAATGACGGCGCATTGAAGTGGTGGACAGGTTGCTCTTCTCAGAGCCCCTAATCAATTTCGAGAGGCAAATTGTGCAGACAACACTATATCTGTCCTCGGCGCATTCCTTGAAAAAACTCCACACCTTCGAGAAACGTGCCCTCGAGGTGGGAGTTTTTCGGGGCTGGGTACGAACTGGAACATCTTGGGAGATTCCGGGTGTGGCCTGGCTTCGCCTAAGCTGCTGACCTCTGCCTCTGCCTCTAGCTACCCTTTTTGGTGCTGCACCTGCCTCAACATCCACACTACTTTCCCCGCTTGACATCCCCCCTGTCCAGGTCGGGTCAGTGTCCTCATCATCCACCACTTCCTCTTCCAACTCCTGTCTCATCTCCTCCTCCCGCACAATGCGCCGGTCAACTGGATGCCCTGACGGCAACTGCGTCACATCATCGTCGATGAGGGTGGGTTGCTGGTCATCCACCACCAAATCGAACGGAGATGGAGGAGACTCTAGTGTTTGAGCATCTGGATACAGATGCTCCTCTGTTAGGTTCGTGGAATCGTGACGTGGAGAGGCAGGTTGAGGGACAATGAAAGGAGCGGAGAACAGCTCTGGGGAGCAGGGACAGTTTGGGTTATTGTTCTGTAAAGCTTCGGAATTTTGGGAGGAAGGAAGACAAGACTGTTGGGTAATAGGAGGAGAGGAGGCAGAGTCTGACTGGCTGCTGGACAATGTGCTGTAAGCGTTCTCTGACAGCCATTGCAAGACCTGTTCCTGGTTCTCGGGCCTACTAAGGTTTGTACCCTGCAGTTTAGTTAATGTGGCAAGCAACCCTGGCACTGTGGAGTGGCGCAATGCTTGCTGCCCCACAGGAGTAGGCACGGGACGCCCTGTGGCTTCACTGCTACCTTGCTCCCCAGAACCATTCCCCCGACCTCGCCCACGGCCTCGTCCACGTCCCTTTCCGGGAGCCTTGCGCATTTTGAATTCCTAGTTAGAAATTGGCACTGTATACCAGTAGTAAAAATTGTGGGTGCACGTAACCCCAATATATTCTTTGAATTCCCAGTCAGAAACTGGCACTATATGGCAGTAGCAAGAAATGAGGGTATTTGTATTCCCAATATACTCTTTGAATTCCCAGTCAGACAATGGCACTGTATACCAGTAGTAAAAATTGTGGGTGCACGTAACCCCAATATATTCTTTGAATTACCAGTCAGAAACTGGCACTATATGGCAGTAGCAAGAAATGAGGGTATTTATAACCCCAATATATTCTTTGAATTCCCAGTCAGACAATGGCACTGTATACCAGTAGTAAAAATTGTGGGTGCACGTAACCCCAATATATTCTTTGAATTCCCAGTCAGAAACTGGCACTATATGGCAGTAGCAAGAAATGAGGGTATTTGTATTCCCAATATACTCTTTGAATTCCCAGTCAGACAATGGCACTGTATACCAGTAGTAAAAATTGTGGGTGCACGTAACCCCAATATATTCTTTGAATTCCCAGTCAGACACTGGCACTATATGGCAGTAGCAAGAAATGAGGGTATTTGTATTCCCAATATATTCTTTGAATTCCCAGTCAGACAATGGCACTGTATACCAGTAGTAAAAATTGTGGGTGCACGTAACCCCAATATATTCTTTGAATTACCAGTCAGAAACTGGCACTATATGGCAGTAGCAAGAAATGAGGGTATTTATAACCCCAATATATTCTTTGAATTCCCAGTCAGACAATGGCACTGTATACCAGTAGTAAAAATTGTGGGTGCACGTAACCCCAATATATTCTTTGAATTCCCAGTCAGAAACTGGCACTATATGGCAGTAGCAAGAAATGAGGGTATTTATAACCCCAATATATTCTTTGAATTCCCAGTCAGACAATGGCACTGTATACCAGTAGTAAAAATTGTGGGTGCACGTAACCCCAATATATTCTTTGAATTCCCAGTCAGAAACTGGCACTATATGGCAGTAGCAAGAAATGAGGGTATTTGTATTCCCAATATACTCTTTGAATTCCCAGTCAGACAATGGCACTGTATACCAGTAGTAAAAATTGTGGGTGCACGTAACCCCAATATATTCTTTGAATTCCCAGTCAGAAACTGGCACTATATGGCAGTAGCAAGAAATGAGGGTATTTGTATTCCCAATATACTCTTTGAATTCCCAGTCAGACAATGGCACTGTATACCAGTAGTAAAAATTGTGGGTGCACGTAACCCCAATATATTCTTTGAATTCCCAGTCAGACACTGGCACTATATGGCAGTAGCAAGAAATGAGGGTATTTGTATTCCCAATATACTCTTTGAATTCCCAGTCAGACAATGGCACTGTATACCAGTAGTAAAAATTGTGGGTGCACGTAACCCCAATATATTCTTTGAATTACCAGTCAGAAACTGGCACTATATGGCAGTAGCAAGAAATGAGGGTATTTATAACCCCAATATATTCTTTGAATTCCCAGTCAGACAATGGCACTGTATACCAGTAGTAAAAATTGTGGGTGCACGTAACCCCAATATATTCTTTGAATTCCCAGTCAGAAACTGGCACTATATGGCAGTAGCAAGAAATGAGGGTATTTGTATTCCCAATATACTCTTTGAATTCCCAGTCAGACAATGGCACTGTATACCAGTAGTAAAAATTGTGGGTGCACGTAACCCCAATATATTCTTTGAATTCCCAGTCAGACACTGGCACTATATGGCAGTAGCAAGAAATGAGGGTATTTGTATTCCCAATATATTCTTTGAATTCCCAGTCAGACAATGGCACTGTATACCAGTAGTAAAAATTGTGGGTGCACGTAACCCCAATATATTCTTTGAATTACCAGTCAGAAACTGGCACTATATGGCAGTAGCAAGAAATGAGGGTATTTATAACCCCAATATATTCTTTGAATTCCCAGTCAGACAATGGCACTGTATACCAGTAGTAAAAATTGTGGGTGCACGTAACCCCAATATATTCTTTGAATTCCCAGTCAGAAACTGGCACTATATGGCAGTAGCAAGAAATGAGGGTATTTATAACCCCAATATATTCTTTGAATTCCCAGTCAGACAATGGCACTGTATACCAGTAGTAAAAATTGTGGGTGCACGTAACCCCAATATATTCTTTGAATTCCCAGTCAGAAACTGGCACTATATGGCAGTAGCAAGAAATGAGGGTATTTGTATTCCCAATATACTCTTTGAATTCCCAGTCAGACAATGGCACTGTATACCAGTAGTAAAAATTGTGGGTGCACGTAACCCCAATATATTCTTTGAATTCCCAGTCAGAAACTGGCACTATATGGCAGTAGCAAGAAATGAGGGTATTTGTATTCCCAATATACTCTTTGAATTCCCAGTCAGACAATGGCACTGTATACCAGTAGTAAAAATTGTGGGTGCACGTAACCCCAATATATTCTTTGAATTCCCAGTCAGACACTGGCACTATATGGCAGTAGCAAGAAATGAGGGTATTTGTATTCCCAATATACTCTTTGAATTCCCAGTCAGACAATGGCACTGTATACCAGTAGTAAAAATTGTGGGTGCACGTAACCCCAATATATTCTTTGAATTACCAGTCAGAAACTGGCACTATATGGCAGTAGCAAGAAATGAGGGTATTTATAACCCCAATATATTCTTTGAATTCCCAGTCAGACAATGGCACTGTATACCAGTAGTAAAAATTGTGGGTGCACGTAACCCCAATATATTCTTTGAATTCCCAGTCAGAAACTGGCACTATATGGCAGTAGCAAGAAATGAGGGTATTTGTATTCCCAATATACTCTTTGAATTCCCAGTCAGACAATGGCACTGTATACCAGTAGTAAAAATTGTGGGTGCACGTAACCCCAATATATTCTTTGAATTCCCAGTCAGACACTGGCACTATATGGCAGTAGCAAGAAATGAGGGTATTTGTATTCCCAATATATTCTTTGAATTCCCAGTCAGACAATGGCACTGTATACCAGTAGTAAAAATTGTGGGTGCACGTAACCCCAATATATTCTTTGAATTACCAGTCAGAAACTGGCACTATATGGCAGTAGCAAGAAATGAGGGTATTTGTATTCCCAATATATTCTTTGAATTCCCAGTCAGACAATGGCACTGTATACCAGTAGTAAAAATTGTGGGTGCACGTAACCCCAATATATTCTTTGAATTACCAGTCAGAAACTGGCACTATATGGCAGTAGCAAGAAATGAGGGTATTTATAACCCCAATATATTCTTTGAATTCCCAGTCAGACAATGGCACTGTATACCAGTAGTAAAAATTGTGGGTGCACGTAACCCCAATATATTCTTTGAATTCCCAGTCAGAAACTGGCACTATATGGCAGTAGCAAGAAATGAGGGTATTTATAACCCCAATATATTCTTTGAATTCCCAGTCAGACAATGGCACTGTATACCAGTAGTAAAAATTGTGGGTGCACGTAACCCCAATATATTCTTTGAATTCCCAGTCAGAAACTGGCACTATATGGCAGTAGCAAGAAATGAGGGTATTTGTATTCCCAATATACTCTTTGAATTCCCAGTCAGACAATGGCACTGTATACCAGTAGTAAAAATTGTGGGTGCACGTAACCCCAATATATTCTTTGAATTCCCAGTCAGAAACTGGCACTATATGGCAGTAGCAAGAAATGAGGGTATTTGTATTCCCAATATACTCTTTGAATTCCCAGTCAGACAATGGCACTGTATACCAGTAGTAAAAATTGTGGGTGCACGTAACCCCAATATATTCTTTGAATTCCCAGTCAGACACTGGCACTATATGGCAGTAGCAAGAAATGAGGGTATTTGTATTCCCAATATACTCTTTGAATTCCCAGTCAGACAATGGCACTGTATACCAGTAGTAAAAATTGTGGGTGCACGTAACCCCAATATATTCTTTGAATTACCAGTCAGAAACTGGCACTATATGGCAGTAGCAAGAAATGAGGGTATTTATAACCCCAATATATTCTTTGAATTCCCAGTCAGACAATGGCACTGTATACCAGTAGTAAAAATTGTGGGTGCACGTAACCCCAATATATTCTTTGAATTCCCAGTCAGAAACTGGCACTATATGGCAGTAGCAAGAAATGAGGGTATTTGTATTCCCAATATACTCTTTGAATTCCCAGTCAGACAATGGCACTGTATACCAGTAGTAAAAATTGTGGGTGCACGTAACCCCAATATATTCTTTGAATTCCCAGTCAGACACTGGCACTATATGGCAGTAGCAAGAAATGAGGGTATTTGTATTCCCAATATATTCTTTGAATTCCCAGTCAGACAATGGCACTGTATACCAGTAGTAAAAATTGTGGGTGCACGTAACCCCAATATATTCTTTGAATTACCAGTCAGAAACTGGCACTATATGGCAGTAGCAAGAAATGAGGGTATTTATAACCCCAATATATTCTTTGAATTCCCAGTCAGACAATGGCACTGTATACCAGTAGTAAAAATTGTGGGTGCACGTAACCCCAATATATTCTTTGAATTCCCAGTCAGAAACTGGCACTATATGGCAGTAGCAAGAAATGAGGGTATTTATAACCCCAATATATTCTTTGAATTCCCAGTCAGACAATGGCACTGTATACCAGTAGTAAAAATTGTGGGTGCACGTAACCCCAATATATTCTTTGAATTCCCAGTCAGAAACTGGCACTATATGGCAGTAGCAAGAAATGAGGGTATTTGTATTCCCAATATACTCTTTGAATTCCCAGTCAGACAATGGCACTGTATACCAGTAGTAAAAATTGTGGGTGCACGTAACCCCAATATATTCTTTGAATTCCCAGTCAGAAACTGGCACTATATGGCAGTAGCAAGAAATGAGGGTATTTGTATTCCCAATATACTCTTTGAATTCCCAGTCAGACAATGGCACTGTATACCAGTAGTAAAAATTGTGGGTGCACGTAACCCCAATATATTCTTTGAATTCCCAGTCAGACACTGGCACTATATGGCAGTAGCAAGAAATGAGGGTATTTGTATTCCCAATATACTCTTTGAATTCCCAGTCAGACAATGGCACTGTATACCAGTAGTAAAAATTGTGGGTGCACGTAACCCCAATATATTCTTTGAATTACCAGTCAGAAACTGGCACTATATGGCAGTAGCAAGAAATGAGGGTATTTATAACCCCAATATATTCTTTGAATTCCCAGTCAGACAATGGCACTGTATACCAGTAGTAAAAATTGTGGGTGCACGTAACCCCAATATATTCTTTGAATTCCCAGTCAGAAACTGGCACTATATGGCAGTAGCAAGAAATGAGGGTATTTGTATTCCCAATATACTCTTTGAATTCCCAGTCAGACAATGGCACTGTATACCAGTAGTAAAAATTGTGGGTGCACGTAACCCCAATATATTCTTTGAATTCCCAGTCAGACACTGGCACTATATGGCAGTAGCAAGAAATGAGGGTATTTGTATTCCCAATATATTCTTTGAATTCCCAGTCAGACAATGGCACTGTATACCAGTAGTAAAAATTGTGGGTGCACGTAACCCCAATATATTCTTTGAATTACCAGTCAGAAACTGGCACTATATGGCAGTAGCAAGAAATGAGGGTATTTGTATTCCCAATATATTCTTTGAATTCCCAGTCAGACAATGGCACTGTATACCAGTAGTAAAAATTGTGGGTGCACGTAACCCCAATATATTCTTTGAATTACCAGTCAGAAACTGGCACTATATGGCAGTAGCAAGAAATGAGGGTATTTATAACCCCAATATATTCTTTGAATTCCCAGTCAGACAATGGCACTGTATACCAGTAGTAAAAATTGTGGGTGCACGTAACCCCAATATATTCTTTGAATTCCCAGTCAGAAACTGGCACTATATGGCAGTAGCAAGAAATGAGGGTATTTATAACCCCAATATATTCTTTGAATTCCCAGTCAGACAATGGCACTGTATACCAGTAGTAAAAATTGTGGGTGCACGTAACCCCAATATATTCTTTGAATTCCCAGTCAGAAACTGGCACTATATGGCAGTAGCAAGAAATGAGGGTATTTGTATTCCCAATATACTCTTTGAATTCCCAGTCAGACAATGGCACTGTATACCAGTAGTAAAAATTGTGGGTGCACGTAACCCCAATATATTCTTTGAATTCCCAGTCAGAAACTGGCACTATATGGCAGTAGCAAGAAATGAGGGTATTTGTATTCCCAATATACTCTTTGAATTCCCAGTCAGACAATGGCACTGTATACCAGTAGTAAAAATTGTGGGTGCACGTAACCCCAATATATTCTTTGAATTCCCAGTCAGACACTGGCACTATATGGCAGTAGCAAGAAATGAGGGTATTTGTATTCCCAATATATTCTTTGAATTCCCAGTCAGACAATGGCACTGTATACCAGTAGTAAAAATTGTGGGTGCACGTAACCCCAATATATTCTTTGAATTACCAGTCAGAAACTGGCACTATATGGCAGTAGCAAGAAATGAGGGTATTTATAACCCCAATATATTCTTTGAATTCCCAGTCAGACAATGGCACTGTATACCAGTAGTAAAAATTGTGGGTGCACGTAACCCCAATATATTCTTTGAATTCCCAGTCAGAAACTGGCACTATATGGCAGTAGCAAGAAATGAGGGTATTTGTATTCCCAATATACTCTTTGAATTCCCAGTCAGACAATGGCACTGTATACCAGTAGTAAAAATTGTGGGTGCACGTAACCCCAATATATTCTTTGAATTACCAGTCAGACACTGGCACTATATGGCAGTAGCAAGAAATGAGGGTATTTGTATTCCCAATATATTCTTTGAATTCCCAGTCAGACAATGGCACTGTATACCAGTAGTAAAAATTGTGGGTGCACGTAACCCCAATATATTCTTTGAATTACCAGTCAGAAACTGGCACTATATGGCAGTAGCAAGAAATGAGGGTATTTGTATTCCCAATATATTCTTTGAATTCCCAGTCAGACAATGGCACTGTATACCAGTAGTAAAAATTGTGGGTGTATATAGCCCCAATTCTATTGCTAGGGGACTTGCAGGGTATTTCTGGGGTGAAGGTGGGGGGGCACACCGTTGGAACGGGTATCGGGGTATATATCGGGTATACGGGAATACACTGACAGTGTATTCCATTCAGGATCCTGGGAAAGCTGGGTTGCGGCGATTGAGCCCGTCAGTGCCACGTTACACTGACAAGCTTCTCCCTGGAATTTAGCTCTTACAAGAGCTGTTGGTTGTCTTCTCCTTCCTATCCTAGCCTGTCCCTGCCTACCCAGAATCTAAGCCCTAGCTAGCTGGACGGAAACCTCCGTCCTCGGTGAATTGCAAGCTCAGAATGACGCGAAGCTGGGCGTCGCTGTTCTTTTAAATTAGAGGTCACATGTTTTCGGCAGCCAATGGGTTTTGCCTACTTTTTTCAACGTCACCGGTGTCGTAGTTCCTGTCCCACCTACCCAGCGCTGTTATTGGAGCAAAAAAGGCGCCAGGGAAGGTGGGAGGGGAATCGAGTAATGGCGCACTTTACCACGCGGTGTTCGATTCGATTCGAACATGCCGAACAGCCTAATATCCGATCGAACATGAGTTCGATAGAACACTGTTCGCTCATCTCTAGTAACTAGAGATGAGCGAACAGTGTTCTATCGAACTCATGTTCGATCGGATATTAGGCTGTTCGGCATGTTCGAATCGAATCGAACACCGCGTGGTAAAGTGCGCCATTACTCGATTCCCCTCCCACCTTCCCTGGCGCCTTTTTTGCTCCAATAACAGCGCTGGGTAGGTGGGACAGGAACTACGACACCGGTGACGTTGAAAAAAGTAGGCAAAACCCATTGGCTGCCGAAAACATGTGACCTCTAATTTAAAAGAACAGCGACGCCCAGCTTCGCGTCATTCTGAGCTTGCAATTCACCGAGGACGGAGGTTTCCGTCCAGCTAGCTAGGGCTTAGATTCTGGGTAGGCAGGGACAGGCTAGGATAGGAAGGAGAAGACAACCAACAGCTCTTGTAAGAGCTAAATTCCAGGGAGAAGCTTGTCAGTGTAACGTGGCACTGACGGGCTCAATCGCCGCAACCCAGCTTTCCCAGGATCCTGAATGGAATACACTGTCAGTGTATTCCCGTATACCCGATATATACCCCGATACCCGTTCCAACGGTGTGCCCCCCCACCTTCACCCCAGAAATACCCTGCAAGTCCCCTAGCAATAGAATTGGGGCTATATACACCCACAATTTTTACTACTGGTATACAGTGCCATTGTCTGACTGGGAATTCAAAGAATATATTGGGAATACAAATACCCTCATTTCTTGCTACTGCCATATAGTGCCAGTTTCTGACTGGTAATTCAAAGAATATATTGGGGTTACGTGCACCCACAATTTTTACTACTGGTATACAGTGCCATTGTCTGACTGGGAATTCAAAGAATATATTGGGAATACAAATACCCTCATTTCTTGCTACTGCCATATAGTGCCAGTGTCTGACTGGGAATTCAAAGAATATATTGGGGTTACGTGCACCCACAATTTTTACTACTGGTATACAGTGCCATTGTCTGACTGGGAATTCAAAGAGTATATTGGGAATACAAATACCCTCATTTCTTGCTACTGCCATATAGTGCCAGTTTCTGACTGGGAATTCAAAGAATATATTGGGGTTACGTGCACCCACAATTTTTACTACTGGTATACAGTGCCATTGTCTGACTGGGAATTCAAAGAATATATTGGGGTTATAAATACCCTCATTTCTTGCTACTGCCATATAGTGCCAGTTTCTGACTGGTAATTCAAAGAATATATTGGGGTTACGTGCACCCACAATTTTTACTACTGGTATACAGTGCCATTGTCTGACTGGGAATTCAAAGAGTATATTGGGAATACAAATACCCTCATTTCTTGCTACTGCCATATAGTGCCAGTGTCTGACTGGGAATTCAAAGAATATATTGGGGTTACGTGCACCCACAATTTTTACTACTGGTATACAGTGCCATTGTCTGACTGGGAATTCAAAGAGTATATTGGGAATACAAATACCCTCATTTCTTGCTACTGCCATATAGTGCCAGTTTCTGACTGGGAATTCAAAGAATATATTGGGGTTACGTGCACCCACAATTTTTACTACTGGTATACAGTGCCATTGTCTGACTGGGAATTCAAAGAATATATTGGGGTTATAAATACCCTCATTTCTTGCTACTGCCATATAGTGCCAGTTTCTGACTGGGAATTCAAAGAATATATTGGGGTTACGTGCACCCACAATTTTTACTACTGGTATACAGTGCCATTGTCTGACTGGGAATTCAAAGAATATATTGGGGTTATAAATACCCTCATTTCTTGCTACTGCCATATAGTGCCAGTTTCTGACTGGGAATTCAAAGAATATATTGGGGTTACGTGCACCCACAATTTTTACTACTGGTATACAGTGCCATTGTCTGACTGGGAATTCAAAGAATATATTGGGGTTATAAATACCCTCATTTCTTGCCACTGCCATATAGTGCCAGTTTCTGACTGGTAATTCAAAGAATATATTGGGGTTACGTGCACCCACAATTTTTACTACTGGTATACAGTGCCATTGTCTGACTGGGAATTCAAAGAATATATTGGGAATACAAATACCCTCATTTCTTGCTACTGCCATATAGTGCCAGTTTCTGACTGGTAATTCAAAGAATATATTGGGGTTACGTGCACCCACAATTTTTACTACTGGTATACAGTGCCATTGTCTGACTGGGAATTCAAAGAATATATTGGGAATACAAATACCCTCATTTCTTGCTACTGCCATATAGTGCCAGTGTCTGACTGGGAATTCAAAGAATATATTGGGGTTACGTGCACCCACAATTTTTACTACTGGTATACAGTGCCATTGTCTGACTGGGAATTCAAAGAGTATATTGGGAATACAAATACCCTCATTTCTTGCTACTGCCATATAGTGCCAGTTTCTGACTGGGAATTCAAAGAATATATTGGGGTTACGTGCACCCACAATTTTTACTACTGGTATACAGTGCCATTGTCTGACTGGGAATTCAAAGAATATATTGGGGTTATAAATACCCTCATTTCTTGCTACTGCCATATAGTGCCAGTTTCTGACTGGTAATTCAAAGAATATATTGGGGTTACGTGCACCCACAATTTTTACTACTGGTATACAGTGCCATTGTCTGACTGGGAATTCAAAGAGTATATTGGGAATACAAATACCCTCATTTCTTGCTACTGCCATATAGTGCCAGTGTCTGACTGGGAATTCAAAGAATATATTGGGGTTACGTGCACCCACAATTTTTACTACTGGTATACAGTGCCATTGTCTGACTGGGAATTCAAAGAGTATATTGGGAATACAAATACCCTCATTTCTTGATACTGCCATATAGTGCCAGTTTCTGACTGGGAATTCAAAGAATATATTGGGGTTACGTGCACCCACAATTTTTACTACTGGTATACAGTGCCATTGTCTGACTGGGAATTCAAAGAGTATATTGGGAATACAAATACCCTCATTTCTTGCTACTGCCATATAGTGCCAGTTTCTGACTGGGAATTCAAAGAATATATTGGGGTTACGTGCACCCACAATTTTTACTACTGGTATACAGTGCCATTGTCTGACTGGGAATTCAAAGAATATATTGGGGTTATAAATACCCTCATTTCTTGCTACTGCCATATAGTGCCAGTTTCTGACTGGGAATTCAAAGAATATATTGGGGTTACGTGCACCCACAATTTTTACTACTGGTATACAGTGCCATTGTCTGACTGGGAATTCAAAGAATATATTGGGGTTATAAATACCCTCATTTCTTGCTACTGCCATATAGTGCCAGTTTCTGACTGGTAATTCAAAGAATATATTGGGGTTACGTGCACCCACAATTTTTACTACTGGTATACAGTGCCATTGTCTGACTGGGAATTCAAAGAATATATTGGGAATACAAATACCCTCATTTCTTGCTACTGCCATATAGTGCCAGTGTCTGACTGGGAATTCAAAGAATATATTGGGGTTACGTGCACCCACAATTTTTACTACTGGTATACAGTGCCATTGTCTGACTGGGAATTCAAAGAGTATATTGGGAATACAAATACCCTCATTTCTTGCTACTGCCATATAGTGCCAGTTTCTGACTGGGAATTCAAAGAATATATTGGGGTTACGTGCACCCACAATTTTTACTACTGGTATACAGTGCCATTGTCTGACTGGGAATTCAAAGAATATATTGGGGTTATAAATACCCTCATTTCTTGCTACTGCCATATAGTGCCAGTTTCTGACTGGTAATTCAAAGAATATATTGGGGTTACGTGCACCCACAATTTTTACTACTGGTATACAGTGCCATTGTCTGACTGGGAATTCAAAGAGTATATTGGGAATACAAATACCCTCATTTCTTGCTACTGCCATATAGTGCCAGTGTCTGACTGGGAATTCAAAGAATATATTGGGGTTACGTGCACCCACAATTTTTACTACTGGTATACAGTGCCATTGTCTGACTGGGAATTCAAAGAGTATATTGGGAATACAAATACCCTCATTTCTTGCTACTGCCATATAGTGCCAGTTTCTGACTGGGAATTCAAAGAATATATTGGGGTTACGTGCACCCACAATTTTTACTACTGGTATACAGTGCCATTGTCTGACTGGGAATTCAAAGAGTATATTGGGAATACAAATACCCTCATTTCTTGCTACTGCCATATAGTGCCAGTTTCTGACTGGGAATTCAAAGAATATATTGGGGTTACGTGCACCCACAATTTTTACTACTGGTATACAGTGCCATTGTCTGACTGGGAATTCAAAGAATATATTGGGGTTATAAATACCCTCATTTCTTGCTACTGCCATATAGTGCCAGTTTCTGACTGGGAATTCAAAGAATATATTGGGGTTACGTGCACCCACAATTTTTACTACTGGTATACAGTGCCATTGTCTGACTGGGAATTCAAAGAATATATTGGGGTTATAAATACCCTCATTTCTTGCTACTGCCATATAGTGCCAGTTTCTGACTGGTAATTCAAAGAATATATTGGGGTTACGTGCACCCACAATTTTTACTACTGGTATACAGTGCCATTGTCTGACTGGGAATTCAAAGAATATATTGGGAATACAAATACCCTCATTTCTTGCTACTGCCATATAGTGCCAGTTTCTGACTGGTAATTCAAAGAATATATTGGGGTTACGTGCACCCACAATTTTTACTACTGGTATACAGTGCCATTGTCTGACTGGGAATTCAAAGAATATATTGGGAATACAAATACCCTCATTTCTTGCTACTGCCATATAGTGCCAGTGTCTGACTGGGAATTCAAAGAATATATTGGGGTTACGTGCACCCACAATTTTTACTACTGGTATACAGTGCCATTGTCTGACTGGGAATTCAAAGAGTATATTGGGAATACAAATACCCTCATTTCTTGCTACTGCCATATAGTGCCAGTTTCTGACTGGGAATTCAAAGAATATATTGGGGTTACGTGCACCCACAATTTTTACTACTGGTATACAGTGCCATTGTCTGACTGGGAATTCAAAGAATATATTGGGGTTATAAATACCCTCATTTCTTGCTACTGCCATATAGTGCCAGTTTCTGACTGGTAATTCAAAGAATATATTGGGGTTACGTGCACCCACAATTTTTACTACTGGTATACAGTGCCATTGTCTGACTGGGAATTCAAAGAGTATATTGGGAATACAAATACCCTCATTTCTTGCTACTGCCATATAGTGCCAGTGTCTGACTGGGAATTCAAAGAATATATTGGGGTTACGTGCACCCACAATTTTTACTACTGGTATACAGTGCCATTGTCTGACTGGGAATTCAAAGAGTATATTGGGAATACAAATACCCTCATTTCTTGCTACTGCCATATAGTGCCAGTTTCTGACTGGGAATTCAAAGAATATATTGGGGTTACGTGCACCCACAATTTTTACTACTGGTATACAGTGCCATTGTCTGACTGGGAATTCAAAGAGTATATTGGGAATACAAATACCCTCATTTCTTGCTACTGCCATATAGTGCCAGTTTCTGACTGGGAATTCAAAGAATATATTGGGGTTACGTGCACCCACAATTTTTACTACTGGTATACAGTGCCATTGTCTGACTGGGAATTCAAAGAATATATTGGGGTTATAAATACCCTCATTTCTTGCTACTGCCATATAGTGCCAGTTTCTGACTGGGAATTCAAAGAATATATTGGGGTTACGTGCACCCACAATTTTTACTACTGGTATACAGTGCCATTGTCTGACTGGGAATTCAAAGAATATATTGGGGTTATAAATACCCTCATTTCTTGCTACTGCCATATAGTGCCAGTTTCTGACTGGTAATTCAAAGAATATATTGGGGTTACGTGCACCCACAATTTTTACTACTGGTATACAGTGCCATTGTCTGACTGGGAATTCAAAGAATATATTGGGAATACAAATACCCTCATTTCTTGCTACTGCCATATAGTGCCAGTGTCTGACTGGGAATTCAAAGAATATATTGGGGTTACGTGCACCCACAATTTTTACTACTGGTATACAGTGCCATTGTCTGACTGGGAATTCAAAGAGTATATTGGGAATACAAATACCCTCATTTCTTGCTACTGCCATATAGTGCCAGTTTCTGACTGGGAATTCAAAGAATATATTGGGGTTACGTGCACCCACAATTTTTACTACTGGTATACAGTGCCATTGTCTGACTGGGAATTCAAAGAATATATTGGGGTTATAAATACCCTCATTTCTTGCTACTGCCATATAGTGCCAGTTTCTGACTGGTAATTCAAAGAATATATTGGGGTTACGTGCACCCACAATTTTTACTACTGGTATACAGTGCCATTGTCTGACTGGGAATTCAAAGAGTATATTGGGAATACAAATACCCTCATTTCTTGCTACTGCCATATAGTGCCAGTGTCTGACTGGGAATTCAAAGAATATATTGGGGTTACGTGCACCCACAATTTTTACTACTGGTATACAGTGCCATTGTCTGACTGGGAATTCAAAGAGTATATTGGGAATACAAATACCCTCATTTCTTGCTACTGCCATATAGTGCCAGTTTCTGACTGGGAATTCAAAGAATATATTGGGGTTACGTGCACCCACAATTTTTACTACTGGTATACAGTGCCATTGTCTGACTGGGAATTCAAAGAGTATATTGGGAATACAAATACCCTCATTTCTTGCTACTGCCATATAGTGCCAGTTTCTGACTGGGAATTCAAAGAATATATTGGGGTTACGTGCACCCACAATTTTTACTACTGGTATACAGTGCCATTGTCTGACTGGGAATTCAAAGAATATATTGGGGTTATAAATACCCTCATTTCTTGCTACTGCCATATAGTGCCAGTTTCTGACTGGGAATTCAAAGAATATATTGGGGTTACGTGCACCCACAATTTTTACTACTGGTATACAGTGCCATTGTCTGACTGGGAATTCAAAGAATATATTGGGGTTATAAATACCCTCATTTCTTGCTACTGCCATATAGTGCCAGTTTCTGACTGGTAATTCAAAGAATATATTGGGGTTACGTGCACCCACAATTTTTACTACTGGTATACAGTGCCATTGTCTGACTGGGAATTCAAAGAATATATTGGGAATACAAATACCCTCATTTCTTGCTACTGCCATATAGTGCCAGTGTCTGACTGGGAATTCAAAGAATATATTGGGGTTACGTGCACCCACAATTTTTACTACTGGTATACAGTGCCATTGTCTGACTGGGAATTCAAAGAGTATATTGGGAATACAAATACCCTCATTTCTTGCTACTGCCATATAGTGCCAGTTTCTGACTGGGAATTCAAAGAATATATTGGGGTTACGTGCACCCACAATTTTTACTACTGGTATACAGTGCCATTGTCTGACTGGGAATTCAAAGAATATATTGGGGTTATAAATACCCTCATTTCTTGCTACTGCCATATAGTGCCAGTTTCTGACTGGTAATTCAAAGAATATATTGGGGTTACGTGCACCCACAATTTTTACTACTGGTATACAGTGCCATTGTCTGACTGGGAATTCAAAGAGTATATTGGGAATACAAATACCCTCATTTCTTGCTACTGCCATATAGTGCCAGTTTCTGACTGGGAATTCAAAGAATATATTGGGGTTACGTGCACCCACAATTTTTACTACTGGTATACAGTGCCAATTTCTAACTAGGAATTCAAAATGCGCAAGGCTCCCGGAAAGGGACGTGGACGAGGCCGTGGGCGAGGTCGGGGGAATGGTTCTGGGGAGCAAGGTAGCAGTGAAGCCACAGGGCGTCCCGTGCCTACTCCTGTGGGGCAGCAAGCATTGCGCCACTCCACAGTGCCAGGGTTGCTTGCCACATTAACTAAACTGCAGGGTACAAACCTTAGTAGGCCCGAGAACCAGGAACAGGTCTTGCAATGGCTGTCAGAGAACGCTTACAGCACATTGTCCAGCAGCCAGTCAGACTCTGCCTCCTCTCCTCCTATTACCCAACAGTCTTGTCTTCCTTCCTCCCAAAATTCCGAAGCTTTACAGAACAATAACCCAAACTGTCCCTGCTCCCCAGAGCTGTTCTCCGCTCCTTTCATTGTCCCTCAACCTGCCTCTCCACGTCACGATTCCACGAACCTAACAGAGGAGCATCTGTATCCAGATGCTCAAACACTAGAGTCTCCTCCATCTCCGTTCGATTTGGTGGTGGATGACCAGCAACCCACCCTCATCGACGATGATGTGACGCAGTTGCCGTCAGGGCATCCAGTTGACCGGCGCATTGTGCGGGAGGAGGAGATGAGACAGGAGTTGGAAGAGGAAGTGGTGGATGATGAGGACACTGACCCGACCTGGACAGGGGGGATGTCAAGCGGGGAAAGTAGTGTGGATGTTGAGGCAGGTGCAGCACCAAAAAGGGTAGCTAGAGGCAGAGGCAGAGGTCAGCAGCTTAGGCGAAGCCAGGCCACACCCGGAATCTCCCAAGATGTTCCAGTTCGTACCCAGCCCCGAAAAACTCCCACCTCGAGGGCACGTTTCTCGAAGGTGTGGAGTTTTTTCAAGGAATGCGCCGAGGACAGATATAGTGTTGTCTGCACAATTTGCCTCTCGAAATTGATTAGGGGCTCTGAGAAGAGCAACCTGTCCACCACTTCAATGCGCCGTCATTTGGAATCCAAGCACTGGAATCAGTGGCAGGCAGCAACGGCAGGACAAAGGCCGCCTGCCGTTCACGCCACTGCCACTGCCTCTGCCACTGCCTCTGCCTCTGCCACTGCCACTGCTGACTGTGCTGGCGATGCACTCCAGAGGACGAGCCAGGACACCACTTCATCTGCCTCCGCCACTTTGTTGACTTCTACCTCATCCTCCCCTGGTCCTGTCTTATCTCCTTCTCCTGCACCATCAAAGGCACCATCAGGCGTTTCTTTACAACAACCCACCATCTCTCAGACATTGGAGCGGCGGCAGAAATACACTGCTAACCACCCACACGCGCAAGCCTTGAACGCCAACATCGCTAAACTGCTGGCCCAGGAGATGTTGGCGTTCCGGCTTGTTGAAACTCCCGCCTTCCTGGACCTGATGGCAACTGCGGCACCTCGCTATGCCGTCCCTAGCCGTCACTACTTCTCCCGGTGTGCCGTCCCCGCCTTGCACCAGCACGTGTCACTCAACATCAGGCGGGCCCTTAGTTCCGCGCTTTGCACAAAGGTCCACTTGACCACCGACGCGTGGACAAGTGCATGCGGACAGGGACGCTACATTTCACTGACGGCACACTGGGTGAATGTAGTTGAGGCTGGGACTGCTTCCCAAACTGGCCCGGTGTACCTCGTCTCCCCGCCTAACATTCCTGGCAGGGACACGAGAAGAACACCCCCCTCCTCCTCCTCTTCTACCGCCTCCTCCTCCGCCACCGCCTCCTCCTCCGCCACCGCCTCCTCCTCCGCTGTTAGATTGACCCCAGCTACGAGTTGGAAACGTTGCAGCACTGGCGTTGGTAGACGTCAGCAGGCTGTGCTGAAGCTGATCAGCTTGGGGGACAGACAGCACACTGCCTCCGAGGTGAGGGATGCCCTCCTCGATGAGACGGCAATATGGTTTGAGCCGCTGCACCTGGGCCCAGGCATGGTCGTTTGTGATAACGGCCGGAACCTGGTAGCAGCTCTGGAGCTTGCCGGACTCCAACATGTTCCATGCCTGGCCCACGTCTTCAACCTAGTGGTGCAACGTTTCCTAAAGAGCTACCCCAATGTTCCAGAGCTACTGGTGAAAGTGCGGCGCATGTGCGCCCACTTTCGCAAGTCGACAGTAGCCGCTGCTAGCTTAAAATCTCTCCAGCAACGCCTGCATGTGCCACAACACCGGCTTTTGTGCGACGTCCCCACACGCTGGAACTCAACGTTTCAGATGTTGAATAGAGTGGTTGAGCAGCAGAGACCTTTGATGGAATACCAGCTACAAAACCCTAGGGTGCCACAAAGTCAGCTGCCTCAGTTTCACATCCATGAGTGGCCATGGATGAGAGACCTTTGTGACATCCTACGGGTCTTTGAGGAGTCCACAAGGAGGGTGAGCTCTGAGGATGCGATGGTGAGCCTTACAATCCCGCTCTTGTGTGTTCTGAGAGAATCCCTGATTGACATCAGGGATAACTCAGATCACACAGAGGAGTTAGGGATAGCATCCGATCCGTCACAGCTGGAGAGTAGGTCCACACATCTGTCCGCTTCACTGCGTTTAATGGAGGAGGAGGAGGAGGAGGAGGAGGAAGAAGAGTTGTCCGATGATGTGATGGTGATACAGGAGGCTTCCGGGCAACTTCGAATCGTCCCATTGTTGCAGCGCGGATGGGTAGACATGGAGGATGAGGAGGAAATGGAGATTGAACTTTCCGGTGGGGCCAGAGGAGTCATGCCAACTAACACTGTGGCAGACATGGCTGAGTTCATGTTGGGGTGCTTTACAACCGACAAGCGTATTGTCAAAATCATGGAGGACAACCAGTACTGGATCTTTGCTATCCTTGACCCCCGGTATAAAAACAACATCTCGTCTTTTATTCCGGTAGAGGGGAGGGCCAATCGCATCAATGCTTGCCACAGGCAATTGGTGCAGAATATGATGGAGATGTTTCCAGCATGTGACGTTGGCGGCAGGGAGGGCAGTTCCTCCAGTAGGCAACCAAGTTCTCACCGGTCCACACAAACGAGGGGCACACTGTCTAAGGTCTGGGACACCTTGATGGCACCCCCTCGCCAAAGTGCCGCCACGGAGGGTCCTAGTGTCACCAGGCGTGAGAAGTATAGGCGCATGTTGCGGGAATACCTTTCCGACCACAGCCCTGTCCTCTCCGACCCCTCTGCGCCCTACACGTATTGGGTGTCGAAGTTGGACCTGTGGCTTGAACTTGCCCTATATGCCTTGGAGGTGCTGTCCTGTCCTGCCGCCAGCGTCCTATCTGAGAGGGTGTTCAGTGCAGCCGGTGGCATCATCACTGACAAGCGCACCCGTCTGTCAGCTGAGAGTGCCGACCGGCTCACTTTGATAAAAATGAACCACCACTGGGTAGAGCCGTCATTTTTGTGCCCACCTGTGTAAAGCACCCCAACATGAAACTCCATGTCTGTACTCAACCTCTCCAATTCCTCCGCATCCTCATACTCATCCACCATAAGCGTTGCACAATTCTGCTAATACTAGGCTCCCTCCACCCTGATTTCCCCCAACTCTGCTGGTTAGAGGCTCCCTCCACCATGAATTTGCCCAAACTGGGCTGTTTAGAGGCTCCCTCCACCATGAATTGGTCCAAACTGGGGTGGTTAGAGGCTCCCTCCACCATGAATTGGTCCAAACTGGGGTGGTTAGAGGCTCCCTCCACCATTAATTGGTCCAAACTGGGCTGGTTAGAGGCTCCCTCCACAATTAATTGGTCCAAACTGGGCTAATTAGAGGCTCCCTCCACCATGAATTGGTCCAAACTGGGTTTTTTAGAGGCTCCCTCCACCATTAATTGGTCCAAACTGGGCTGGTTAGAGGCTCCCTCCACAATTAATTGGTCCAAACTGGGCTAATTAGAGGCTCCCTCCACCATGAATTGGTCCAAACTGGGTTTTTTAGAGGCTCCCTCCACCATTAATTGGTCCAAACTGGGCTGGTTAGAGGCTCCCTCCACAATTAATTGGTCCAAACTGGGCTAATTAGAGGCTCCCTCCACCATGAATTGGTCCAAACTGGGTTTTTTAGAGGCTCCCTCCACCATGAATTTGCCCAAACTGGGCTGTTTAGAGGCTCCCTCCACCATGAATTGGTCCAAACTGGGCTGGTTAGAGGCTCCCTCCACCATGAATTTCCCAAAACTTGGCTGTTTAGAGGCTCCCTCCACCATTAATTGGTCCAAACTGGGCTGGTTAGAGGCTCCCTCCACCATTAATTGGTCCAAACTGGGCTGGTTAGAGGCTCCCTCCACCATTAATTGGTCCAAACTGGGCTGGTTAGAGGCTCCCTCCACCATTAATTGGTCCAAACTGGGCTGTTTAGAGGCTCCCTCCACCATTAATTGGTCCAAACTGGGCTGGTTAGAGGCTCCCTCCACCATGAATTTGCCCAAACTGGGCTGTTTAGAGGCTCCCTCCACCATGAATTGGTCCAAACTGGGCTGGTTAGAGGCTCCCTCCACCATGAATTTCCCAAAACTTGGCTGTTTAGAGGCTCCCTCCACCATTAATTGGTCCAAACTGGGCTGGTTAGAGGCTCCCTCCACCATGAATTGGTCCAAACTGGGGTTTTTAGAGGCTCCCTCCACCATGAATTGGTCCAAACTGGGGTTTTTAGAGTCTCCCTCCACCATGAATTGGTCCAAACTGGGGTTTTTAGAGTCTCCCTCCACCATGAATTGGTCCAAACTGGGGTTTTTAGAGGCTCCCTCCACCATGAATTTGCCCAAACTCTGCTGGTTAGAGGCTCAATCCACCCTGATTTTCAAAACAAATGTTGGTGCCAACCTCAACTTACTACAAGGGCCAAATTCACTGCTGGTGACAAGCTCTCCTCACTGCAAGTGCCAAATACACATGTTTCAAGGTGTTTTCCTACTGTCAGAGAGGTGGTATTGAGTGTGTAAAGTGTGTAGTTGTTAGGCTGTGATGTTGGGGTAATAGAGGGTCTTTGGTGTGTTAGATGCCCCCAGACATGCTTCCCCTGCTGTCCCAGTGTCATTCCAGAGGTGTTGGCATCATTTCCTGGGGTGTCATAGTGGACTTGGTGACCCTCCAGACACGGATTTGGGTTTCCCCCTTAACGAGTATCTGTTCCCCATAGACTATAATGGGGTTCGAAACCCGTTCGAACACACGAACATTGAGCGGCTGTTCGAATCGAATTTCGAACCTCGAACATTTTAGTGTTCGCTCATCTCTAACGGTAACATACTGGACATATTGAAAACCAATATAACAATTCCTTCTCTATTTTCAGATTTTCCATTAAGGAGAGTCAGGACACCTCCAGACATGTCAATATCTAGTCTGGAAAACCCATTTAATACTCTGAAAAGAGATCTAACTAGTTGCTCTGTACGGGGGTGAGAAGAATTCATCAGAGAGCCACAACATAAATCCTTCATGTACATACATGATTACAGGTACATGTCTGTATTATTAACAGTAATATGATAATTTTTCCAGAACTGCACCAATATCATACTGCATCACAGCATGGCATAAAAGATCCATAATATATCATGATACATCTCTGTTTTATGAAGGCTACAGCATTTTGTACACAGAATGCTTTTTTCCCACATTATGAGAAACTTACTTATTAAAGGGGTTGTTTCATCTCAAGGATCCTATCTATACAGGTAGCTTATGTAAATTGAAGACTTTTCCTAAATATCTTGCTTTAGAAATACTGCTTTGTTTGCCTGCTATGTGAACTTATTCCTTCCATTGTTTACACAGCGTTGCTATAACCACTGACCTGTGAGATAGGACAAATGACGTCACTTACTGCCAGCAGGACAATTAGTTCAGCTAATAAAGCTAAAGCACAGTCTGTTATCTCTCTATGTAAACACACAGATAATACTGAGTCCATTCTCTACAACCATGTGAATATTATGTGATCTGCATAAGTATTGTGATACCTCATAGTGTCGTTCAGCAAGCTGAGTGGGGGGGGGGAGAAATAGAGGAAGTGAGAAGAAGAGACTGCAGGCTAAGCTGGAACAGTGAGATGTAAAAACCCCTTTAAATAAACTCCAATTAAAGGGGTTATCCCAACTGGACCATCCCCCTATTAGGTCATATGGACATCAGAGAGACAGTCCCAGTTTACAGCTTCTTCTAAACTTGAGCTAGGAACAGCTCAAATTTTGAATGACTCAGACCAACCATACTGAAAGGATGCCATGTAATACCAGATCTGTCTTGCTTTTTATAGGGTTAAATATACAGAGCTGAGATATGCAGTTTTTTTTATTTTTGAAAATCAGATTGAATAGCATTTCTTATAAAAGCCATTCTTGTAAGGAATTTTCAAGAAAACCCCAAAATACTGCAAAAAATAAATACTTTTTGCTGAGATTTTCGAAAGGTTAATAGTACAGTTATGAACTGTACAAGATGCGTGAATGAGGCCTCAGAATTAAGTGAAGAACTATATATCTAGCCATAGTCCTCTTCAAGCTGTCACGCTCAAATGATTCAGGAAAAGTGTAGGTGTATATCTTTACACATTCTACATTAATTGTGATGTCATGTGAAGTCTCTGATGTCACATGTCCAGTGATGTCATTAGAACTACCACTGGAGATTTTGACCAACGTTTACCTATTGTGTATAGGCACTATGTGATGTAAAAATAAGATATAACATAATGTATTCTGATACATCCCTGAGACAGGCAGATCACACAAGAGAACCGTCTGCTTACATACATACATACATACATACATACATACATACATACGAACTACTGCTCTATGTAGTACAGGAAACACAGGATTCCTGACAGCAATAACCCAGTCAGGCCTGACCCAATAGGTTTACATTATAGAGTGTTTTGTTTTTCCACATTATGGAGAATAACCTCCCTAATAAAAGAACTTAATTTAAAGGGGTTATACCAACTAGAACCAACACCACAAGCACCATGTCCAAATGCCCTTTTAGGGCTGAAGGATGTCATAGAAGGAAAGCCCAGTTTGTGACCCCGCCATAAGTAATAACCCCCTGCTAAAAGTAGCTCATGTTCTGTACGTCCCCACTCACCCTCAGTTATATGATGTGTGAACAAGGACTCATCATTCTGTGAAGTGCTACATATCTGGACTTATAGTCCTGTTCTAGCTAAAGTGACAGATAATGGCACAGGTATAACTTTACACATTCCATACCAATTGTAATGTCACATGGTATCTATTATGTCACATGCCTTGTCATATCATCGGAACTGACACTGGAAGGTTTGCCGACTTTCAGTTATTGTGTACGGTACCTTAAGATATAGAAAATATATCTAACGTGATACATTTCTGAGTCATGACAGAAATTTTAAGGGCTGTTCTGCTGTAATATATGTCACCTACTGGAACACAGAAGTCCAGGAGGCAATTGTTAGTGATCAGACATGTATCACTTATGAATAGGTGGGACTTTTTTGGGGGGAATAATCACATTAAGGGGCACATTAAGGGGCATAGAGTTGTCAGAATATGTGATTTGTTTTACCCATATCCTTATTATTCCTGTTATATACTGTATACTCGATTTAGAGGTTTCCCCGAAACGCATTGTATTGTCAGGATTGTAATAAACTTTAAATGGACTTTAAGAGGACTTTAAGAGGAAACTATTGAATCCTTGATCAATCATTCATGAGAATCTTGAAGACCCCCATTAATGAAAAAGTGAGTAAAAGTATATCAAGTATATCTTAGCCCCACAGTTCTTATACTGCAGTAGAATATCATAGGGAGTAGGACCCTAAGGTTCATGGGGGTACATGTCCTGGAAGAGATGACTGTCACCCCTCCCCATAAGAATGAACACCTATGCTCAGAACGGGCTTCAATATTACTTTAATTTTGGGCAGCCTGTCTACCCTGAACACTGAATACCTTGTAGGGGGCACTGTGAAGAATTAGTGTTCCAAACAACCCTGCCCAGGCCGGTGTGAATGAACAGTTTATACTCAGTGTCACCTACTCCTATCACACACTAATCTCCGTAATGAGACAGTATGTACTTTGTTTACTTATATAACACCAACATATTCCACAGAACATTGTCAAACACATTAACTACTATTTGCCTGGTTGCTTTGTGGCCCTAAATGTCTGGCTGCTTTGCAAGAGGGATGAAAAAGGGTCTTTAACCCTCTTATGCTGTATGAGATCAACACTAGCTAGCTATGTATATTACTGTTTAGCATTTGAACTGCTATATCCTTGTTGTGGCTATAGGTTATTATTGAACCCATACCAATGGATTTATCAGTTAATAATGTGTTGCTGCATTGTATGTGTTATGCTATTTATGATATGCCATATACAGTATGTGTGCTAAATACAAAAAAACACAGTACCACTGCTAGGTAAGATTATTCCTTTATAGTAGGGATTGTAGCCAAGATGTCACTATAAGAAGTGTAGCAAATGTTTTGCAAAATTAATCTAAAGTGCGTTATATGACATGCTACAGATAACAAGGATAAGAAGAACAGCTAAGAAGGACATTAGGCCACACATACAGTGTTGGCCAAAAGTATTGGCACCCCTGCAATTCTGGCAGATAATACTCATTTTCTTCCAGAAAATGATTGCAAGCACAAACTCTTTGGTATTAATATCTTCATTTATTTTGCTTGCAATGAAAAAACACAAAAGAGAATGAAAAAAAAGTCAAATCATTGATCATTTTACACAAAACTCCAAAAATGGGCCGGACAAAAGTATTGGCACCCTCAGTGGCGTAACTAGGAATGGCGGGGCCCCGTGGTGAACTTTTGACATGCCCCCCCCCCCCAACCGACACCGACGCCAAAGACCTCAACCAACCCCTCCTCCTATTATGTCCCTTAGTAAGCCCTGCATACAGTATTATGTCCAATAGTGGCCCCTGCACACAGTATTATCCCCCATAGTGGCCCCTGCACACAGTATTATGTATCAAGTAAATAGGGCCCGTAACGGCCTATTTAAAAAAAACAACAAAAAAAACGCAGCGGTAGCGGCTGTCACTGGGCCCCCTAATGGCCCGGGCCCTGTGGCAGCCGCCTCCGCTGCCTCTATGGTAGTTACGCCCCTGGGCACCCTCAGCCTAATACTTGGTAGCACAACCTTTAGAGAAAATAACTGCGAACAACCGCTTCCGGTAACCAGCAATGAGTTTCTTACAATGCTCTGCTGGTATTTTAGACCAATCTTCTTTGGTAGACTGCTCCAGGTCCCTGAGATTTGAAGGGTGCCTTCTCCAAACTGCCATTTTGAGATGTCTCCACAGGTGTTCTATGGGATTCAGGTCTGGACTCATTGCTGGTCACTTTAGAAGTCTCCAGTGCTTTCTCTCAAACCATTTTCTAGTGCTTTTTGAAGTGTGTTTTGGGTCATTGTCCTGCTGGAAGACCCATGACCTCTGAGCGAGACCCAGCTTTCTCACACTGGACCCTACATTATGCTGCAAAATTTGTTGGTAGTTTTCAGACTTCATAATGCCATGCACACGGTCAAGTAGTCCAGTGCCAGAGGCAGCAAAGCACCCCAAAACATCAGGGAACCTCCGCCATGTTTGACTGTAGGACCGTGTTCTTTTCTTTGAAGGCCTCTTTTTTTTCCTGTAAAACTCTATGTTGATGCCTTTTCCTACTTTTATCTCATCTGACCAGAGAACATTCTTCCAAAATGTTTTGGCTTTCTCAGGTAAGTTTTGGCAAACTCCAGCCTGGCTTTTTTATGTCTCTGGGTAAGAAGTGGGGTCTTCCTGGGTATCCTACCATACAGTCCCTTTTCATTCAGACGCCGAGGGATAGTACGGGTTGACACTGTTGTACCCTCGGACTGCAGGGCAGCTTGAACTTGTTTGGATAATAGTCGAGGTTTTTTATCCACCATCCGCACAATCTTGCGTTGAAATCTCTCGTCAATTTTTCTTTTCCGCCCACATCTAGGGAGGTTAGCCACAGTGCCATGGGCTTTAAACTTCTTGATGACACTGCGCACGGTAGACACAGGAACATTCATGTCTTTGGAGATGGACTTGTAGCCTTGAAATTGCTCATGCTTCCTCACAATTTTGCTTCTCAAGTCCTCAGACAGTTCTTTAGTCTTATTTCTTTTCTCCATGCTCAATGTGGTCATAGGACACAGGGACACAGGACAGAGGTTGAGTCAACTTTAATCCATTTCAACTGGCTGAAAGTGTGATTTAGTTATTGCCACCACCTGTTAGGTGTCTCAGGTAAGTAACAGGTGCTGTTAATTACACAAATTAGAGAAGCATCACATGATTTTTCAAACAGTGCCAACACTTTTGTCCACCCCCTTTTTTATGTTTTTTGACAATTCTTTTGGTGGTTTTCCATTGAAGACAAATTAAATGAAGATAATAATACCAAAGAATTTGTGATTGCAATCATGTTCTGGAGGAAAATGAGTATTATCTGACAGAATTGCAGGGGTGCCAATACTTTTGTCCAACACTGTACATAAAATACTTGAGAGAGTATGACATCACAACTAGTGGAGAGAGAGAGAGAGGCATTCTAAGAAAAGAACATGCCTAGTTCAGTGTGTCACTGGGCGGCTATTAGAGAGTAAATGCAATGTGTTTGCCCTTGCCTATATGATTTACACCACATCTATTATTTCATCTGCCTTATGCCTGGTTCACATCTGTGTTTGGTAATCCATTTGGGGAGTCTGCATAGGGACCCCTCGAACGGACTACCGAACGCACTGGTGTGCTCATCTTTTGATCGCTGCCTCAGGCATTGGGGGGGGGGGGGCTAGTGGTAACATAACAGTGAATACAATGCAGTAATATTTTGTGCAGTAACACTTACAGGAGATGTCTTCACACATTTCCCATCTCTTCCCTTTGGACTGCCATGGCCACTTCTTCCAGCTGTGACTTGACTGTGTAAAGTTTGCATCACAGACATCGTTGATTCCTCGTCACATGGTCTGGGACATTAATTACCATATAGGCATGAAGCCTGTGGTAGCAGTATCCTAGCAGGCTTCGGGCCTGTATGGTAATGTTCCAGACCACGTGACGTTTGGGACATTACCATACAGGCCCGAAGCCTGCTAGGATTAACATTGGATCCCAGAGAGGTGAATAACACTGTTTATTATGTTCTCTTACCTTCCCTGGGGTTCCGATTATTATACTCAGGATACTCCAGCAGGCAGTGGCCTATTTTAAAACAAAAGAAAAGTATGTTACGTACTGACCTAGCCACTGCTCCCGCTACTTACCGCCTCCTACTCTCCTCCTCTTCACCCAGCAATAAGATGCCTGCGTCTCAGCGCAGGAGGCGTGATTATGCCACCTGCACTGAGACGCAGAGGTCTAAACCAGCCCAGGAGAGGGCTGCTTGGTTTGTTTTCAGAGCGGCCATCTCCTGCTCTAGTTTACAGAAAACAATCTAATTGCCGCAGCTGCTACCACCTCTGAAATGCCGCCTGAGGCCACTGTCTCACCTTGCCATCATGAAGGATGCAAAATTTTATATGACTATTACATTCGCACAAGTTAGGACAGCAAAATGAAATTTTTATTGTTATTTTTGTATATCTAATCTCATGAAGTCCTTTAAACTTACTACTCCAGGTTTATAACCTTTGCTCACTTTACTTTAGCAGATTGATGCTGCTATCAAGTTCTCACACAGTATAGTATAGTAGCATATTATAACTTACAAGTTATTTTGAGAAGTCACACTATTTTTCTAGGCAGCCTGCTTCCACAAATTCTTACTTATAAGCATTGTTGAATAAGCATCTACACTGCATATATTATGTGGCCATACATCATTTGAAGCAGTTAATGCAATAGCTGACAATGAAACCCTTTTCTGCCATAAATGCAAATGCATTGTAAGATTTAAAGTTATATTCAAATGAAACACATAGGAATTTTGCATTCTATGCACTTTATTCTTTCTGTTGTTCCTTCCTTTGAAGCATCAGTTTAATGCCTAGTTATTTATAAGCAGCCATTTCATCTGCTTAAATAATTCTTGCTTTTGGCTAAAAAGCTATAATAGGTTATATTTCACCTACTTTTATGGCAGTTAGAGAACCTTTCATATAATACCTTAGCTACTTCTGAAAAATGTTCCTCATAACACAAATTGTATATTTTTTTAAAGAAATAATGGTTATACAAAATAATAAAATGTTTACATAAAGTGAAACCCTGTTCTGTTATCACATACTGCATCATAATTGTATTGCTTGTCACTTATACTGTTAACGTTATTATGTATTTTTTATGTCTTATATACCATTATATCTCTGCGGTAGAAAGCAGAAATTTAGATATGTATTTATTATTTATTTATTATTAGTCATAGCCGAATCATATAAAACATGGAAAGAGGAAATCTGCCTTTCTGCAATTTAGCATGTTTAGCACTGTCAATATACGGTTACTATGAAACTGAGTTTTTGCTTTAACCTCTAGTGATGATTGTATAGTTTAGCACCCGAATGAGTTGGGTAAGAAGGGGTCCTTAAGTAAGACGTCACCTGGCAGTGTACAAGGACTTATTAGATCATGCATACCCTGCTAAGAATTTTTGGGAAGGAATATGCAAATAAGTCCTACTTAGTGGTAAGGAGAACCTGCTCTAGAGCAGGGGTGCTCACACTTTTTCAGCATGTGAGCTACTTATAAAATGACCAAGTCAAAAGATCTACTACCCACTTCTTGTGGACGGGGCCTGTGGGATAGCGGTAGTGGGAACGCGGCCTGTTGGGAATACTCCAGCAGGTAGCGGCCTATCATAAAACAAACATAAAGTTCTCATACTTACCGACCTCAATGCTGCTGCTGCTCCCACTGCCGTCGCCGCATCCTTTTCTCCTGGCAGACGTCTGCGTATCAGCGTAGGCGGCGTGATGACACAGCCTACACTGAAACGTAGACGTCTGAACCAGCGCAAGGAGAGCGGCAGCTCTCCTGCGCTGGTTCAAACAAAAAAAGTAAAAAAATGAAATAAAATTAAAAATGTCACGCAATCGACCCATACTTCATTTGCAATCCACGGGTAGATTGCGATCTACGTATTGGGCACCACTGTTCTAGAGCCACCTTTTGGAAGTTAGCTCCCTATAGATTATGCTTGATTTTCCTGAATTTACAAAGAGAAACTAAAAGAAAAAAATAAGATAGCACTCGAAATTATTTTATTGCTATTTTATTACTGCATGCACAGTACGCTCGCACAAGAAAATGGCCGCAGACATGCGTAGTCGGCTTTGCCCAAAGCCCGACTGCAGTGCGACTGTACATGCCTGGGATTTAGATTCCGAAGACACCAGCACCTGAAGAAGAGGATGTGGTGGAGAGGCGTGCCAGAAGAAGATGAGGCAACCCTGGAGGGTTTTCAAGCAGCACAGGGAATACCCTTACTGCTGTTTGAGCTCAGGGGAATGCCCCCAGTGCTGCAAGAAAACTCATTAGCATAATGAAGAAAAACGGAAATATCTACCGAACGGTGACGCAGAGAAAACTTCTAAAGTTAGGAGAAGAATAGCCTTTCTTAAAGCTATTCCTACATTTTAGTAGTAAAATATGGGATTCTATTGATAGAATCTCTTTAACATTGAGGAATGAAATATTACAAAGATTGTATTTTAAAACTGTGCATATACAATGTTGTATATATGAAATATTTCATAAAACCTATAGAATCTAAAATCTATAAATGAAGCTAAAAGATCTAAAAGCATTGATGAGTTGTTTTCATTATTTTGGTGCTTATTTCACAAATGGAATAGCAAAGGATAGCAAGATCTACTTTCTAGATGTTTAAGATAATGGTTTATTATATTTATGATGTTTAGCATTTTTTGTGCACGTCAATAGTTATTGCACTATATTTTGCATGGTGAGCACAGAAGATCTCGGGAAGGAGTTTCATTTACTTGTAATAGTCTTTGCAGTTTTACTTCAGAGCAAAATACAGTGATAGAGGTAGACATGTTAGCTGTAGATCAGAGGTGTTTAGCTCACTTTGAAAGCTCTGGCACCCACAATGATCTAGAAAAGAACAGACAAGTCCCCATAGGGAGGAGGCAGGTTGACAGGACAACAGTAGAAGACTCAGCAGAATGTGTGTTTGATTTGATTTGAATTGTAAATGCAATTGTTTCCCATCAAAACATCTATTCTAAAAATGAATTGCAAAACCAGTCAAGTAAAGATCAAGTAATCACTTACGTGAATGCTTATCATATGGATATTAATTCAGCGCTGTATTTGTAAGCACAGCTTACATTTACTGGTGTTGTCACACAATTTCCTATCTGCAATTAGTTCACAAATATGCTGTTACAATTAAACTTAAAATATTGTGTGTGTGTGTCTGTGTGTATATAGCTTTTATTAAGAATGACTATTAAAAATAGAGGGCAACATAAAAATACTATAATAAAACAACTGCATAAAAACTGACACCGTATGGCTCGAAGCATAAATTGTACTGTCAAAAAATTCATTTAATATGACTAAAGCTAGGTTCACAATAGCGTTCGGGATTCTGTCCTTTGGTTCCACATGGGGACCCAAAAGACGGAGACCCTCTCCGCTATAAGGTGGTTACACGTGGAAACCTGCAGACCTCATAGACTATAATGGGGTCTGCTGGGTTTCCCCCTGGTTTCTGCCAGTTTTATACTAAAACCTGCAGAAAGAAAATTGCTCTTTGCAGGACTTTTCTCTCCCTCGATTTTAGGCAGATTCGGCGGCGGAATTTCCTACAGAGACTCCAATCCTAGTGTGAATCCAGCTTAATACCTCATGCACACGACCATAGTTTTTATCCGTGATCATGGATAAAAGTATGCTCCCTTTCATTTCTATAGACCCAGACACATTACTACAATTTTTGTGTCCGTATCAACGTACCATATTCAACAACTGCAAATTACAATATATACTCGAGTATAAGCCGACCCGAATATAAGCCGAGGGCCCTAATTTTACCACAAAAAAACTGGGAAAACATATTAACTCGAGTATAAGCCTAGCGGGGGAAATGCAGAAGCTATTGTAAAATTTAAAAAATTAAAATGGCCGGAATTTTTGGGTGCAGTAGATGCTGGGGAAGGGGAGGGGGTGTTGTGGTTGTCTGTCTGCCCCTTTCCTGAGCTTGAGCCTGGCTGAATATAAGGTATCTGCAGTGCTCCTATTAACCCCTTCCCGATGGAATAGGAGCACTGCAGATACTCTATATTCAGCCTGGCTGTAGTCAGGCTGAATTCCAAGTGGGGGGGGGGGACTCAGTCTCAGGGAAGGGGCAGGTAGACAACCTTTTTTTCCCGCTACGTCGTTTACCGTACAGGAAAAATATTTTCATAGATTTGTAGAGCAGGAGCTTTCGGAAACAGGGATACCTAACATGTATGTGTTTCACAATATTTAACTACTTTTATATGTGTTCTAGTGAAAAGGGGGTGATTGATTTTTTGAAACTTTTTTTAATTTTTTTTTTTTTTTTTGCATTTATTAGACCCCCTTGGGGTCTTGAACCCCACAGGATCTGATCACTAATGCAATGCATTACAATGCTAATGCACTTCAATACATTGTAAAAAAAAAAATCGTCATTTCTTTTGCAGGCTGCATAGAGCAGCCTGCAAAAGAAAAGCACTGCACACAGGCCAAGGAGCCTTTACAAGGCTCCCAGCTGTCATGCCAACGTGCTGTCAGCCCTGGAGCTTGCTCCAGGCATCGGCGATAACTGGTAAAATAGCAACACACATGCGCCACCGAGGCGCCTAAGGGGTTAATTCCCCCAATCGGTGCGGGCACCAACCAGGGGGCATCAGCGCTGGGTGTCTACTGTGTAAAACAGTAAACACCTGGCAGCTATTTATGTCAGGAAGGGGTTAAAGCACATGGACCCCATAGACTATAATGGGGTCCATGTGCTTGGCGCACACTGCCCACATAAATCATTTGTGCGGGCAGTGTGCGGCAAGCACACGGACCCCATTATAGTCTATGGGGTCCGTGTGCTTTAACTGAACAGCGCTTAACATTAAAAAAAAACAAAAAAACAAAAACAAACCTAACCTAGAGAAGAGTTTGATGCGTTTCTCTCCCTGCCCAGTTCTTCAGTGAAGCCAGAGGTACAACCTGGATTCATCACTGTGCCTGCGTCCAGTGTGCATGTGCTGGACCTTGAAGTCAAGGTGCAGTCTTCTGGCTTCACTGAAAAGATGCACAGTTACCTGGAGTACAGGAGCCAGGTAAGTATAATGATTCGTTCGGGCAGTGCACACCAAGCACACTGACCCCATTATAGTCTATGGGGTCCGTCTGCTTTAACTGAACAGCGCTTGCAGTTGCTGGCGCCTCAGTGTGTGGTGGAGGTGGCCGCTGGAGCAGCGCTGCTAGGTGAGTGGTGAAGCAGCGCTGTCTCCAGGGCCGCCCCAAGTCATCGCTCCCGGACTCCCCCATGTTCCCTGACTCTAGTATAAGCCGAGGGAGAGTTTTTCAGCACAAAAACTGTGCTGAAAAACTCGGCTTATACTCGAGTATATATGGTATGTGTGTCCTATTTTTGATATAGACCTGTGTAAAGAATCATACAGAATCCATGACTGCGGATGACATATTGATGCAATGTGTGCACATATCTGTATGGATTGTGGATCAGTATTTGTGGACTGGAAACCCACTACAGTTGTGTGCACGGAACCTAAGGATAATTTTACATAAGGAAGCTGGGTGACAGACAATTCTCCAGCTATCACATCCATATTAGAGATGAGTGAGTACTGTTCGGATCAGCCGATCCGAACAGCACGCTCGCATAGAAATGAATGGACGTAGCCGGCACGCGGGGGTTAAGCGGCCGGCCGGCGTCAAAGCGGAAGTACCAGGTGCTTCCATTCATTTCAATGCGTGCGTGCTGTTCGGATCGGCTGATCTGAACAGTACTCGCTCAACTCTAATCCATATCAATAGTCCATGCAGAAATGAATGTACTGTTGTCAAAATAACCCTATTCAGGTGAACGGAACTGATATATAGACGCATAAATATTTCAACAAAACTGCTATGTGTGAATATAACCTTATGCAGTTTACTAGTTATTTAAAATGAGTAACTTTGGGTGATGTATTAGTAACTGTTTTATGTCTGTTTATTGATTCCTAGCTGCTCTTCTACTATTGGAGGGGAAGTGGGGGACCCCTTTTCCCCATCATAAGTCAGTTTGTATGTGCATTGGCATTTTAGGATCTGTAAGCAGGTGGAACTGTACATATGGGGGTTTGGGTTCTGTATATAGGAGACATCTGTGTGGGGTCTGTATACACAGTAGGACATATATATGTAGAATATGTGTAGGGGGTCTGTATATATACACACGTGGACAAAATTGTTGGTACCCCTCATTTAATGAAAGAAAAACCCACAATGGTCACAGAAATAACTTGAATCTGACAAAAGTAATAATAAATAAAAATTCTATGAAAATGAACAAATGAATGAAAGTCAGACATTGCTTTTCAACCATGCTGCAACAGAATTTCTTTTAATAATAAAACTCATGAAACAGGACCGGACAGAAATGATGGTCCCCTTAACTTAATATTCTGTTGCACAACCTTTTGAGGCAATCACATGATTCCTATAACTGTCAATGAGACTTTTGCACCCTTCAACAGGTATTTTGGCCCCCTTCTCATCAGCAAACTGCTCCAGTTGTCTGGGGTGTAAAGGGGCCTTTTCCAGATGGCATGTTTCAGCTTCTTCCAAACATGATCAATAGGATTTAGGTCAGGGCTCATAGAAGGCCACTTCAGAATAGTCCAATGTTTTCCTCTTAGCCATTCTTGGGTGTTTTTAGCTGTGTGTTTTGGATCATTATCCTGTTGCAAGACCCATGACCTGCAACCGAGACCAAGATTTCTGACGCTGGGCAGCACACTTCTCTCTAGAACTCCTTGATTGTTTGGAGATTTCATTTAACCCTGCACAGATTCAAGACACTCTGTCAGTGGCATAACTAGGAATGGCGGGGTCCCGTGGCGAACTTTTGATATGACCCCCCCCCCCCCCCCGACTGACATCTCCCCCACATTCCTGTGCTCTCTATTATTCCCCATAGTGGCCCCTGTACACCGTATCATAACCCATAGAGGCCCCTGTGCACAGTATTATGCCCCATGGTGGCCCATGGCTTGTATGTTTCTTACCTCCCCCGGACCTCCGATCATTATACTCGGGGGTCTGAAAAGACCTCTGAGTATAATTAATGATGTTTATGGGGCACGTGGCATCACTTACCGATCCTGGCCCCTGCCAGTATCGGTAAGTAAATAGGGCCCGTTACTCCAGCCAGTAACGGTCCTATTAAGAAAAGAAAAAGACGCAGTGGTAGCGACTGTCACCAGGCCCCTAATGTCCCGGGCCCTGCGGCAGCTGCTACCCCTGCTACCCCGGTAGTTACGCCACTGCACCCTGTGCCAGATGCAGCTAAGCAGCCCCAGATCATAACAGAGCCTCCTCCATGTTTCATAGTAGGGACAGTTTTCTTTTCAAGATATGCTTCATTTTTTCATCTGTTAACATAGAGCTGATGTGCCTTGCCAAAAAGTTACATTTTTGTCTCATCCGTCCATAGGACATTCTCCCAGAAGCTTTATGGCTTGTCAACAATTTTTATTTATTATTACTTTTGTCAGGTTCAAGTTATTTGGTGACCATTGTGGGTTTTTCTTTCATTAAATGAGGGGAACCAACAATTTTGTCCATGTGTGTATAGGGGGGTCTGTAGCAGAGGATTAGTTGAAAACCAAGAACTGGTCAGCGATGAAGCAAGTTTTATTCTCTAAGAGCGAAAAATTCATCTGGACCAAGAGGACACTTCCGGTGTAAGCTAAAGTGGAAAAAGAAATTTGGCTTGGGGCTATTTTTTGGCTAATGTTCTTGGTTCAGCATGAAATTAACATTGTACTGCTAATAAAAATGGTTTGCTGGTGTAGAAATAAATGACAACCTTCACCTCAAACCTTTAAAGACCAGTTGGATGATCTAGAATGCTATGAGCCAGTTCATATGAGGCAATAGTATTGTTTGACTGCACTAATACTTTTATAGCTGAATGACCTAGAATTGATCTGAAACACTTTCCAAAAAGAGAACACGCTGCTATAGAAACAAAACAGGGTAATCTCTGTATTAATGCTCACAGTATTGGAAAGGATATTATCAGGATATGTTGTCACAGTGTCCACAATACTTGTGTTTTTTTCAGTCATTGTCTTGATCCTATCTATCTATCTATCTATCTATCTATCTATCTATCATCTATCTAACTATCTATCATCTATTTATCTATCTATCTATCTATCTATCTATCTATCTATCATCTATCTAACTATCTATCATCTATCTATCTATCTATCTATCTATCTATCTATCTACTATATTTAACTCTATAATTCTCAGAACTAAAACTGTGATGAACAAAAGTTTCCAGGATGTCTAAAATGGTTAACCTCAATGCATTAAAATGGAAATGTATGAGCATCCTTGCTCCCCTCTGTTGACTATTGCATTTTTCATCTTGTAACCTACATGAAATCTTAATTTTTGACTACAGACTTTTTGCAATGGATATGTTATTGGTTCTGTAATAAGAAGCAGTCCAAGCCGTGTTGTAGAATGTGCACTGCAGAGGCTTTTGAGAATATTGAAAAGACTTCATTATTTTTTTCAATACAATCCCTAAATTCTACCATTTTATTACCTGAACCAAAAGTGTTTCAATATGCCATCCATCACCTTGACCAATGTAAAATGTTGAATATTCAGATTAAATTGGAACTTTTTTTTCAGTGAATAGGGAATTTGATTCAATTCTATAATATATGGCATCTCAAGGGAAGGAAAATTGAGCTGAAGGTCGCTTAAGGCAAGTGAGAAAATTGTATTATCCAAATACAAAATTCTATTTCTCATCATCAAAACCTGAAATACAGCCATGGGGAATCAGGGGGTCACTGGAGAATTCAATTAGAGATGAAAATGGAAAAGGTGCATATTTCAACTCAACTTTCATTTTCCCAAACAAGTGGCAACCATAAGCCTAAAGAGCAACGTGGAAATGTCTGCAAATCCTGTAACTTTTATTCCAGGAAGACTAAGAAAACATTTCATTATGCAAAAGAATGTAGGTAAAATATCAGCTTTGTGGTTCTTCCGTCTTCCCCTGATACACCTGTAAATGGTAATATTGATTTAGAGTTTTCAGCGGAAATTTTATTTTCAGATAACTAAATTCAATACTGAAAGACAATGCCTTCAAAGACATTTGTAATATGTGTTATTAAATTACAATACTACCATGTAGTATCTGGTTGATATAACCGTAGAGAATATGTATTTTCCCTGTGACCTGGAATATTCTATACAATTACAGGTCACTTCATCATATAAAGTTTCCTCTAAACAAAAGTTTGGATGCCAGGTATGGGTGTCAATATTGTATCAGAAAACCTACAGTATCAGAGCTTTGTATCCAAGGTCTATCTAGGATCCCTTTGGCCCACCGGTAAAATTAATTCTGCAGACCCCCTATACAGGTACATGCAAACAATACCTGAAACTCACTCAGAATTTCCCTAAATGTCAACAACATACTGTCATCTTCTGTCTGACTCTTTCCTTGGATTATGGCCCTTTTAGCTCTTTGAGTCAGGCATATGTGCCCACACAGCAGCAGGTCTCAGGCAGCATAAAATGGCTACAAGATGACTGGTAATTGGGGCTCCTGTATTGTGATTGAGAAGAGGCCCAGGGAGGAAGGATTCTGGTTGACCTGACTCTGCACCTAGATGTCATCTCATGACAGATGTCAGCCAACCAGCGTGTCTACAGTATATAAAAATAAACTTGGTTTGTTTTAATAATCTACCCAGTATATTATAATGTTGCATGGCCTTGCTCAGATGGGACAAACCCTTTTTCAAGTCTGCATAATAACATGACATAGACAGCATGGCATATATATATATATATATATATATATATATATATACCATAAAAACTGTAGAAAAAAAACAGGCCACGCCCCCTTGAGGTAGCCATGGGACTAGCCCTTTTTTAAGTGTGCGTAATAACGTGACATAGACAGCATAGCTACATGACATAGACAGCGTGGCTACCTCAAGGGGGGTGTAGCTACCTCAAGGGGTCTGGATACTGCCTGTATTTTCTACATTTTTTAAGGTATATATATGTCATGCTGTCTATGTCATGTTTTTATGCACACTTGAAAAAGGGTTTGTCTGGATACGCGTTGTGTATTTTATCTATTTGGCATAAAGACAATATTTTATCTGCACCAGCGCCTCCGTTTTTGCTTTCATTAGGAACTCATGGCTTAGGGCTCCACTATGGTATTCACCTGTTCACCTGTGGGACAATCCAATTAGTTTATTGATTGGTCTAATACTTGGCAGAATTTGTATAGATGAGTCATTTTGTATGTGTTCTGATTTTAATAGTCTGCTCATAGGGAGCTGCCATGAACCATAGGCAGCATGAACAATGATAGGTTCCTTCATGACAAAGAACAATGTTTTACTCTGAAATGCTGACATGTTTTAGAGAAAACTTATGAGATCAATTTTTCAAACACCAGTATTATAACTGGAATTTAAGTCAGTTTACCATATGCAACTAGAAAATTCCTTACGCATATGTAAACAGATCCATAGAATCCAATTTTTTGACAGTTCATACAGTTTTATGTGAAATCTATGCCAGCTATGAGCAGTTACTGGCGAAATTAGTAAACTTGTTGGTTGGTAACTTGGCCAGTCCTCTCCACTAAGAGTACACACATAAAAATAACTGGAAAGACTATCGGGATATCACATAATATTACAAATTATTGAGAAATGAAGGCTTTTGCAGATATTTGCTAGGACAGTGGTGTAAATAGCCTAATAAATTCTAGTTCTATAAAGAAGAGGGTGGAAATGTTTGCTTCGAGAGGGGGTCCCCATGTATGGCTCCTTTTAAAACTGTAGAATTTCACAATAAAATGAGGGAGCCTTTCACTGTTTTTGCTGGAATCGGTATCAACATGATCCCAGAAAATTCCTCAAAAAAATTCTCTGAAAAGAAAGTAGGAAGCCGCCGTAACGCTTCAGAATTTTATTTTGTTTAATTTCCATTACAATTTCCCCAGAGATGCTTTTGTTAAGGCCATAGCCATATACACACACAGACTGTAAATGAGATTCCCCTTTTGATGTCATTTTCTCCATTCCAGGGGCATGTGTTTATTCATTCACTACTTCACCTTAGAAGGAATGTATCATTAAAATATAAATGGCTTCCTGTCATGTCATTTTATTTTTCCTGTGGTAGAATTGTCAGGAAAAACGTTTTAGATCCTAATGTTAACTTAATTGAAAAATATGAGCATGTTAGGCAAGTTATAGTAACACAGCACCAATAAACTCCATAATGACCATTATAGCTTATAGCTCAACCACAAATTGAAGCGCTTGACTGAACGAGTGGCCTATAGAAGTAACACGGCCACTTATAATACACAATTCTAAGCCTGATAGATTTTATTATGTTCTAGGAAGATTTGTACATGACTGAATGGAGTTGTCTAGTATAATCATTATAAACTGAAATATTGATAATGACTAGAGATGAGCGAACAGTGTTCTATCGAACACATGTTCGATCGGATATCAGGGTGTTCGCCATGTTCGAATCGAATCGAACACCACGTGGTAAAGTGCGCCAAAATTCGATTCCCCTCCCACCTTCCCTGGCGCCTTTTTTGCACCAATAACAGCGCAGGGGAGGTGGGACAGGAACTACGACACTGGGGGCATTGAAAAAAATTGGAAAAAGTCATTGGCTGCCGAAATCAGGTGACCTCCATTTTAGACGAATAGTGGATTTCAAATCCGGGTCATATGAGAATGTGAACTTTGTGACTATGAGACAGGGATAGCTGTACAGGCAGGGATAGCTAGGGATAACCTTTATTTAGGGGGGAATGTTATTAAAAATAACTTTTTGGGGCTCTATCGGGTGTGTAATTGTGATTTTTGTGAGATAAACTTTTTCCCATAGGGATGCATTGGCCAGCGCTGATTGGCCGAATTCCGTACTCTGGCCAATCAGTGCTGGCCAATGCATTCTATTAGCTTGATGAAGCAGAGTGTGCACAAGGGTTCAAGCGCACCCTCGGCTCTGATGTAGCAGAGCCGAGGCTGCACAAGGGTTCAAGCGCACCCTCGGCTCTGATGTAGGAGAGCCGAGGGTGCACTTGAACCCTTGTGCACCCTCAGCTCTGCTACATCAGAGCCGAGGGTGCGCTTGAACCCTTGTGCACACTCTGCTTCATCAAGCTAATAGAATGCATTGGCCAGCGCTGATTGGCCAATGTATTCTATTAGCCTGATGAAGTAGAGCTGAATGTGTGTGCTAAGCACACACATTCAGCTCTACTTCATCGGGCTAATAGAATGCATTGGCCAGCGCTGATTGGCCAGAGTACGGAACTCGACCAATCAGCGCTGGCTCTGCTGGAGGAGGCGGAGTCTAAGATCGCTCCACACCAGTCTCCATTCAGGTCCGACCTTAGACTCCGCCTCCTCCGGCAGAGCCAGCGCTGATTGGCCGAAGGCTGGCCAATGCATTCCTATGCGAATGCAGAGACTTAGCAGTGCTGAGTCAGTTTTGCTCAACTACACATCTGATGCACACTCGGCACTGCTACATCAGATGTAGCAATCTGATGTAGCAGAGCCGAGGGTGCACTAGAACCCCTGTGCAAACTCAGTTCACGCTAATAGAATGCATTGGCCAGCGCTGATTGGCCAATGCATTCTATTAGCCCGATGAAGTAGAGCTGAATGTGTGTGCTAAGCACACACATTCAGCACTGCTTCATCAAGCCAATACAATGCATTAGCCAGTGCTGATTGGCCAGAGTACGGAATTCGGCCAATCAGCGCTGGCTCTGCTGGAGGAGGCGGAGTCTAAGGTCGCTCCACACCAGTCTCCATTCAGGTCCGACCTTAGACTCCGCCTCCTCCGGCAGAGCCAGCGCTGATTGGCCGAAGGCTGGCCAATGCATTCCTATGCGAATGCATACTTAGCAGTGCTGAGTCAGTTTTGCTCAACTACACATCTGATGCACACTCGGCACTGCTACATCAGATGTAGCAATCTGATGTAGCAGAGCCGAGGGTGCACTAGAACCCCTGTGCAAACTCAGTTCACGCTAATAGAATGCATTGGCCAGCGCTGATTGGCCAATGCATTCTATTAGCCCGATGAAGTAGAGCTGAATGTGTGTGCTAAGCACACACATTCAGCACTGCTTCATCAAGCCAATACAATGCATTAGCCAGTGCTGATTGGCCAGAGTACGGAATTCGGCCAATCAGCGCTGGCTCTGCTGGAGGAGGCGGAGTCTAAGGTCGCTCCACACCAGTCTCCATTCAGGTCCGACCTTAGACTCCGCCTCCTCCGGCAGAGCCAGCGCTGATTGGCCGAAGGCTGGCCAATGCATTCCTATGCGAATGCATACTTAGCAGTGCTGAGTCAGTTTTGCTCAACTACACATCTGATGCACACTCGGCACTGCTACATCAGATGTAGCAATCTGATGTAGCAGAGCCGAGGGTGCACTAGAACCCCTGTGCAAACTCAGTTCACGCTAATAGAATGCATTGGCCAGCGCTGATTGGCCAATGCATTCTATTAGCCCGATGAAGTAGAGCTGAATGTGTGTGCTAAGCACACACATTCAGCACTGCTTCATCAAGCCAATACAATGCATTAGCCAGTGCTGATTGGCCAGAGTACGGAATTCGGCCAATCAGCGCTGGCTCTGCTGGAGGAGGCGGAGTCTAAGGTCGGACCTGAATGGAGACTGGTGTGGAGCGATCTTAGACTCCGCCTCCTCCAGCAGAGCCAGCGCTGATTGGTCGAGTTCCGTACTCTGGCCAATCAGCGCTGGCCAATGCATTCTATTAGCCCGATGAAGTAGAGCTGAATGTGTGTGCTTAGCACACACATTCAGCTCTACTTCATCAGGCTAATAGAATACATTGGCCAATCAGCGCTGGCCAATGCATTCTATTAGCTTGATGAAGCAGAGTGTGCACAAGGGTTCAAGCGCACCCTCGGCTCTGATGTAGCAGAGCTGAGGGTGCACAAGGGTTCAAGTGCACCCTCGGCTCTCCTACATCAGAGCCGAGGGTGCGCTTGAACCCTTGTGCACACTCTGCTTCATCAAGCTAATAGAATGCATTGGCCAGCACTGATTGGCCAGAGTACGGAATTCGGCCAATCAGCGCTGGCCAATGCATTCTATTAGCCCGATGAAGTAGAGCTGAATGTGTGTGCTAAGCACACACATTCAGCACTGCTTCATCACGCCAATACAATGCATTAGCCAGTGCTGATTGGCCAGAGTACGGAATTCGGCCAATCAGCGCTGGCTCTGCTGGAGGAGGCGGAGTCTAAGATCGCTCCACACCAGTCTCCATTCAGGTCCGACCTTAGACTCCGCCTCCTCCAGCAGAGCCAGCGCTGATTGGTCGAGTTCCGTACTCTGGCCAATCAGCGCTGGCCAATGCATTCTATTAGCCCGATGAAGTAGAGCTGAATGTGTGTGCTTAGCACACACATTCAGCTCTACTTCATCGGGCTAATAGAATGCATTGGCCAGCGCTGATTGGCCGAATTCCGTACTCTGGCCAATCAGCACTGGCTAATGCATTGTATTGGCTTGATGAAGCAGTGCTGAATGTGTGTGCTTAGCACACACATTCAGCTCTACTTCATCGGGCTAATAGAATGCATTGGCCAATCAGCGCTGGCCAATGCATTCTATTAGCGTGAACTGAGTTTGCACAGGGGTTCTAGTGCACCCTCGGCTCTGCTACATCAGATTGCTACATCTGATGTAGCAGTGCCGAGTGTGCATCAGATGTGTAGTTGAGCAAAACTGACTCAGCACTGCTAAGTCTGCATTCGCATAGGAATGCATTGGCCAGCCTTCGGCCAATCAGCGCTGGCTCTGCCGGAGGAGGCGGAGTCTAAGGTCGGACCTGAATGGAGACTGGTGTGGAGCGACCTTAGACTCCGCCTCCTCCAGCAGAGCCAGCGCTGATTGGCCGAATTCCGTACTCTGGCCAATCAGCACTGGCTAATGCATTGTATTGGCTTGATGAAGCAGTGCTGAATGTGTGTGCTTAGCACACACATTCAGCTCTACTTCATCGGGCTAATAGAATGCATTGGCCAGCGCTGATTGGCCGAATTCCGTACTCTGGCCAATCAGCACTGGCTAATGCATTGTATTGGCTTGATGAAGCAGTGCTGAATGTGTGTGCTTAGCACACACATTCAGCTCTACTTCATCGGGCTAATAGAATGCATTGGCCAATCAGCGCTGGCCAATGCATTCTATTAGCGTGAACTGAGTTTGCACAGGGGTTCTAGTGCACCCTCGGCTCTGCTACATCAGATTGCTACATCTGATGTAGCAGTGCCGAGTGTGCATCAGATGTGTAGTTGAGCAAAACTGACTCAGCACTGCTAAGTCTGCATTCGCATAGGAATGCATTGGCCAGCCTTCGGCCAATCAGCGCTGGCTCTGCCGGAGGAGGCGGAGTCTAAGGTCGGACCTGAATGGAGACTGGTGTGGAGCGACCTTAGACTCCGCCTCCTCCAGCAGAGCCAGCGCTGATTGGCCGAATTCCGTACTCTGGCCAATCAGCACTGGCTAATGCATTGTATTGGCTTGATGAAGCAGTGCTGAATGTGTGTGCTTAGCACACACATTCAGCTCTACTTCATCGGGCTAATAGAATGCATTGGCCAGCGCTGATTGGCCGAATTCCGTACTCTGGCCAATCAGCACTGGCTAATGCATTGTATTGGCTTGATGAAGCAGTGCTGAATGTGTGTGCTTAGCACACACATTCAGCTCTACTTCATCGGGCTAATAGAATGCATTGGCCAATCAGCGCTGGCCAATGCATTCTATTAGCGTGAACTGAGTTTGCACAGGGGTTCTAGTGCACCCTCGGCTCTGCTACATCAGATTGCTACATCTGATGTAGCAGTGCCGAGTGTGCATCAGATGTGTAGTTGAGCAAAACTGACTCAGCACTGCTAAGTCTGCATTCGCATAGGAATGCATTGGCCAGCCTTCGGCCAATCAGCGCTGGCTCTGCCGGAGGAGGCGGAGTCTAAGGTCGGACCTGAATGGAGACTGGTGTGGAGCTATCTTAGACTCCGCCTCCTCCAGCAGAGCCAGCGCTGATTGGTCGAGTTCCGTACTCTGGCCAATCAGCACTGGCCAATGCATTTCTATGGGGAAAAGTTAGCTTGCGAAAATCGCAAACTGACAGGGATTTCCATGAAATAAAGTGACTTTTATGCCCCCAGACATGCTTCCCCTGCTGTCCCAGTGTCATTCCAGGGTGTTGGTATCATTTCCTGGGGTGTCATAGTGGACTTGGTGACCCTCCAGACACGAATTTGGGTTTCCCCCTTAACGAGTTTATGTTCCCCATAGACTATAATGGGGTTCGAAACCCATTCGAACACTCGAACAGTGAGCGGCTGTTCGAATCGAATTTCGAACCTCGAACATTTTAGTGTTCGCTCATCTCTAATAATGACGATGAATTAAATACACTATATACGTTGCATAGATTTTCATTATACAGTAGTTAAAGGAATCACCATTGCTATAAAGGAATCACAACTGCCACAAGAGAAACGTGCAACCTGTGAACACCTGCCAGTATTTAAAGGGAGTCTGTGAGGTCCAAAATGCCTCCTAAACCAATAATAGTATCACGTAGGGACCTGTAATAGGAGGAGAAAGATACCTTTGGCCACAAACCAATGAAGCAATGCCTTGATGACCATTTTTTTCTGGAGATCAAATGCACTGCAAATGCATCGGGGCACAGCCTGATTTGTCAGATTTTCCTACAGACAATTGCAAATGCTCTGGTTCTCCTCTGGAATCAGTGCCCAATGTCTCCCCTTTAAGCATCACTGATGTTTTTAGCCTCTGTCCGCATCACAGTTGCCCGTAGGAAAATGTAGTAAATCAGGTCCTGCCCTTAGGCTACTTGAAGGCATATCCAGAAAAAAGATGATTATGTCTGCATTGGTTCATTGTTACTACTAAGTATATTTCTGCTCCTATTTTATGCTCCTGTAGGTATAAGTATTGGCTTCGGAGGCATTTGGGACCTACCAGACCTTTAGTCCTTTCCCAACATCCACCATACTATTGCTGCAGATGTCGGCTATTTAAATATGGTGGCCAGTGTGGAGACTCGGTGGCAATGCCTGCAATCAGTGCCTGTGGTAGCTCAGTCAAAGCTGACCAAGTCACCATTTTCCCGAGTTTCTAGCATTTTGGGGTAGATTACCTGCCTCCAGAATGAGATCCAGATCAGTGATCCATTGACCACAAAACGCTCATGGACACTCACTGGCGGACACTGAATGCTGGGTTTTTGTTTCCTGTCGGCAGAAGACGGAAACCTCAAAACGGAGACTGGGGCACAGGTGTGAACCCGCCCTAACCCTGTCAAATCTTTGCACCATGTTTCAGTTCTCTTCACCAACCCATAATATAATCTTTCACAAGCTACAGTCTGTAAAGACATGAATTAAAGCTTCTTAAAGCTAAGGCCTCATGTAGCAAACTCAGCGTTTTTTCACTGAAAGTTTTCCTCTGTAGATTTACTCCATTATTATACCTATATGGGAAATGCCAGCATCTCCACAGGTATAATTGACTTGCTGTAGTTTTCCGCTGAACATTTTTTTTCTGCAATTTGTGGATGTGATTAGCCAGAATTTGTTGCAGCTTTTCCGCCACGTCTAAAATGCTGTGTTTTCGCAATGTGAGGCCCCAGCCTGAGGTGTGCTTTAGGCTAAGGCTTGGTTCACATATGCTGATGTGTTCCGTCTGTAAGAGTCCACATGAGGACCCCTAATGACGGAACACAAGCGCAACTGCAAGGGTAGAGCGCGGCAAGCAAACGGACCCCATTATAGTCTATGGGGCCCATGCGCTTGAACTGCACAGCGCTTGCAGTTGCGCTTGTGTTCCATCCATAGGGGTCCTCATGCGGACTCTTACGGACGGAACACATCAGCATGTGTGAACCGGGCATAAGACCTCACATAGCGGTTCATGGCCAAAAATTGCTGCAGGAAAAATCGTGATGGAAATGCATTGCTACAGTTATACCTATACAAAAACCACCAGTGTTTCCATAGGTATATTTGACATGCTGTATTTCTGCTGTTGGTATTTTTCTGTAATGTGTGAATGGGATTCGCTGGAATCCCAACCTCTTTGAAGAGACTGTAAAATGCTGCGGTTTTGGCTGTGATGTTTACACCATATGGGGTCACGGCCTAAGGGCAGGTTCACATGGTGGAAAGTTTGTGCGGAATCTGCATGCAAAACTTTCACCTCCTATTCATTTCAGTGGGAGGCAGGGGCTTCTTTTCTGCTAACTGAAAAAAAATCAGCTTACGCAAAAAAAGCCTACTGCTTGATCCTCGGGTGGATTATGCCTGACCTCTCATTGTAATGAATAGGAGTAGGAAATCTCTATGCTGTTGACAGTAAGATTTCTGTAGCAGATGATAATACAGGAATTTTTCCACTGCTTGTAAAAGGTACAGTACTTGATGTGTTCATATTATATTAAAGCTGAATTTGAGTTAATAATAGTTTTTTACAGCTTTTTATGTGTTCACTTTAGTCTCTGAACTACAGATATATAGTATATCAATTACAAGCTTTATATTATTGCAATATGTCATTAAAAATGTTTGCTGTCCGTGATGAGTTGATATTTTTATAGGTATTGTGGAGAAGGTAGCTTGGTAGCAGCAATGGTGCGAACCCAACCAATCAGAGACAGGGACACAACGTCTGGTGCAAACAGATTTATTTAGTAAAAACTGCAAAATAAATAAACCTTTAGGTCAGGTACAAAAATAAGCAAAATAAAATACAGCCTTAACTTCAGGTAAAAGGCAAAACAAAACTTCTGCTCATCCGAGAGCTAGCTAATATAGAATAAAGCTAATTGTATGTGTGGCTTACTTCTAGCCACACGATCAAACAAAACGCAACAAGTCCCAGTTTGGTCTCATCAAAACTCAGCTCTCCAGGACAGACCCAGGCAACTCTTCCCACTCCCAGGATCTGCCCTGAAGTGCAGGCTGTACAATCTTTTATGGGCCAGTAATGAGCCCATGACCTACACCAGGGGCTGAAAACTACTCCAGACCCGCACTGGACCACACATAGGTCAGGAATCTGGAGGATATATATCATAACTCCAGCACTCTGCCTGTCACCTTCTCACCGTATACTGAACTGTACAAACGTGTCCACCTCATACCTAGCTTGAATTTGGTCCAAACAAGTTAGCAAAAATCTTTTCAGGCTGCAAATCACAACACAACCACTGAGTAGTCACACAAGAAACATATAGGATAAACACCTCAAGACAGAGTACTGCAAGAGCATGTTGTTTCAAAAAGCTGGATATCTAGTGATGTACATACCTAGCCAAATCCTGCCAAGGAGAAAGGTAATAAAGACATATCTGTATATTACAAGCACATTTAATGGATTCATTGGAACATCTCAAAAACCATTAGAAAACCTTTAGTAATACAAAAATGATATATATTTTTTTTAAACCTTTCAAAAAGTCTCTGAATCTAATAGTGTGTAGTACAGGAACTTTGCAGTGCCAGACCCCTTCTTAAAGGGATTTTATCTTTTAGAAAAGTCATTTTGACTCAAGCATATGCCTGAATAGCCTTTAAAAAGGCGATTCAGGTGCTGCCTCCAGTTCTGCCAAAGACTCCCCAGTTTATTGTAAAAACGGGTAAATAGTAAATGCAAATCAGGCTCACCAAGCACCTTGGGTGTTTCCCAGGGCCAGCAAACACCCCCCACATCATACCTCTGAAACGCCCCTCCACTGCTTGTACTCCATATGCCCTTCTCCTCCAGACGTCCTGTACCGCCTATATCTTATATAGTCTCACTGCGGGCGGTTGAAATCCTGTGCTCAGTTCCCCTGAGAACTACACAAGCAGGTTGCGCATATGCAGTACGGTCGTGCTGTTCTCTACAATAAAATGGCGCTTGGTCATGTGCAGTACCTCTCAGACCGGAGCATTACTACGCATGCACGGGATTTCAACCACCTGGAGAGTGACTACATAAGATATAGGCTGTACAGAATGTCTGGAGGAGGAGGACATATGGAGTACAAGCAACGGAGGGGCATTTCAGAGGTAAGACGCGGGGGGTGCTCACTGGCCCTGGGGAATACCCAGGGTGCTCAGTGAGCCTCATTTGCATTAACTATTTACCCATTTCTACAAAAAACTGGGGGGTCTTTGGCAGAACTGGAGGAAGCACCTGAATAGCCTTTTTAAAGGCTATTCAGGCATATGCTTACCTCAAAATGACTTTTCTAAATGATAGATCCCCTTTAATGGCTGGCAAAGTGAAGATCCTTGCCTGATCACTAAGAGAACTGTGCAGCTGCCAGCAAGTAAATGGGCAATAAGAATTACTCATACAGTACAGAGAATGAAAAAAAAATGTTACACATACAATCATGAATACAGGATAACTATAAATAAGCAACAAATGTTTTGGGAAATTTTGGAGCTTTGGATGACATATTTTCTGGAAGAAGACAGGACAAAAATGTCTGAAATAAATCAACTATGTGAAACAGCTTGAATATATTTATATTTTTTCTTCTTGTTAAGCACCGCTCACTCTTTAAATACTTCAAATTCATAGTTTGCTGGTCCTTTGATCAATAAAATCTAAAAAATTTTACAGCAAAGGGTAAAGTAAATGTCTACAAACCTTGAACCTAAATACCATAATATTTAGTTAAATGTGTATAGTGAGTTGTTTAGAGGTCCCCAAGCCTGTAACAACAGCACGTAAAAGACTTATGTAATTCTAAATTGAGAACAATGATCATTTTTCTTTGCGCTTTCTACCATATATGATATCCTTGAACAGGGCTTAGGTCACAGGAAATCAATTTAGAATATTTCTTGCAGCACAGTGTTAACATACAGCAGCATCATTTCTCATAGCTGCAGCTTTCCCTGCCCACAATGTCAGTAAGAACCTATGGAGACTTACTGTAATTGCAATATGCTTTGCTATGTAGGAAGAGTTACTGTACTAAATTATTAGGAAAAGTGAACAATTAAAGCCATAGCCAGAATCAGATTTACATAACAGAAGCCTGTAGGTACTTCAATCTAATTCAATAGACCACATAGTAAAGGGTTATTCCCATCTCGGCAAAGTACCAATGTGGGAATAACTGCTCCTACGTCCCGACCCCTAAGATGAGTCTGTATCTTCCATGCAATTGAAAGGGAGTTGTAAAAAGAGCGTAGAAGATTCAGCTCCACTGTTTCTGTATATTTCTGTTCCTCAATCACTTGTGGACGGCCCATAGAATATATACATCTAGAATTTTTTGTATTATTTTGCAAGGATAACAATACGTCCTTGCAGTTTTCAGCAGCTGAACAAAATTTTGCAGCTGCTGAAACAGGGAGCTGGCTGTAACTACACCTGGAGCTCCCCTTGACAAGGATGGTTTATTACCGTCCCTGCCTTTCCCATTGCTGCATACACGGCACTCAATGAATGCTGTATACACAGCTATGGGCGCCACCATGATACAGATCCCCACTGACTCTGCAGTCACGTAATCTGCCAGGATCAGAGTCTGTAAGAGCTGCTGGATCCTACAGGACCCAGATCAGCTCTATAGTTATAGACAGGAGGCTGTATTCCTCCTGTAAGTGGGGCTATATGTAGCAGCCCCAGTTAAAGGGAAAATCAGCCTCCAGCACAAAAAAGTGATCAGATTAGAGATGAGCGAATAGTATTTGATTGAGTAGGTATTCGAACAAATACTACGGTATTCGAAATACTCGTACTCTATCGAATATTACTCCTATTGGCAGTAAAGATTTGATTCAGAACCAGTGTTGATTGGCCGAATGCTATACAGCTGGGTCTGCAGCAGGCTCGTCTTTGCTAGTCGGGAGAGCTGCAGCTTGCAGTTATGCGGGAGCTGACTTTTTCTCATAGGAATGCATTGACCAGCGTTGATTGGCCGAATGCTATACAGTGTCTTAGACTCCGCACAGACGAGCCTCTGGCAGAACCAGCGTTGATTGGCAGAATGCTGTACACTGGCCAATCAACGCTGGTCAATACATTGCTATGAGAAAAAGTCAGCTCCCTCATAAACGCAAGCTGGCAGCTCTCCCGACTAGCAAAGACAAGCCTGCTGCAGAACCAGCGTTGATTGGCCGAATGCTATACAGTGTATAGCATTCGGCCAATCAATGCTGGTTCTGCAGGATGAGTAAGGGCCGGTTCACATTAGCGCTTGCCTCCCATCATGAAAGAGTCAGGAGCAGAAGGACCCCCTGAACGGAATATCAGCACAACTGCTTGGAACGTACTGCCTGCATGAATCATTCGTGCAGAAAGTGCGCTGCAAGCACACGGAGCCCATTATATGCTATGGGGTCCGTGTGCTTAACTGTCCAGCGCTTGCAGTTGCACTGATACTCCGTTCGGGGGGGGTCCTCCTGCGGACTCCTTCCGGACAGGAGGCAAGTGCTAATGTGAACCGGCCCATAGTCTATGGGGTCTGTGCGCTTTAAATGCACTTCGCTCCTCCTAAACACTCTCCTCCTGCTACTCGTCGACTTGGTGATTCTCCTTTAGTCGAATAGTGGTTTCCCCTAAAATGAGCATTTTTTCCCATAGACTATAATGGGTTTTCGATATTCGATCAAATAGTCGAATATTGAGGCTCTACTCGAAATGAGTATCGAATCTCGAATATTTCACTACTCGCTCATCTCTAGATCAGATGTCTCCAAAAGTCTATTATGACCTTATGGGGATAAAATGTTAAAAAAAAATATGTAAAAAAAAAAAAAAAAATCCATTTTCATAGATCGTTAATAAACTTGGTTTTATTGACAGACTGTGAAAAAGACTTGTCCTATTTTTTTGCTAATCCGTAAAAATGAGCCATTAAAAAGATAGATATGTTAATAGAAACTCTTAAATCAATGTGTTCTAAAAATGGCCATCAGAACGCATTTTCCAAAGTCCAGTGCATGAGGCCTAAATACTTTATTTTTGTCAATTAACAAGTGCAAAGTGGGTGAACAAAATTCTTCTATACTTACACTTATTATTAGATAATTATTTCTTCATGAAACATATAAAATGATCATGTTAGTCAGGGATGTGCTATGGACAATAATAAAACTGTAATAATAGGGCACATATAGTCTCAGCTATGCGAATAGAGCTAAACAAGCTGCAGTCAATGTGCTGCTGTATTCTCAATCAGCGCTCATTAAACAGTCATTAGATAAGACAGAATAATTGGGGTATCTGATCACAATTTTTTTTGTGTGGGAAGCTGATTTCCCCTGTAACTGGTGCTGGTACATTTATCCCCAGTTACAGGTGGAATACAGCTTCCCCAAAAAAACTATTACTATAACTATAGAGCTTATCTATAACTATAAATATAGAGCTCATCCTGTAGGACCCAGCAGCTCTAAAAGACTCTGATCCCGATGGATCACGTGACCGCGGTCAAGGGAGAGCTGTATCATGGCGGGTCCCATAGCTGTGTGAGCGCTGTGTAAACAGTGATCAGGAAGGTTGGGACAGTAATAAACCTTCCCTATGGGAGCTCCAGCTTTCGTTAGAGCCAGCATACCGCTTCAGCAACTGCTGAAATCTGCTTGGATGTACTGGTACGTATTTGCAGAACAAGAAAGCCATTTTTCGGACATACTGTATATACCCAATGGGCAGTCCGGAAATAGTTAAAGGGAGTCTACCACCTCCCCCAAGCATTTTCAACTTTCACCACTGTATTACAGAGAACATTACAGTGATAAACATCATACCTTTGTTGTGTGAGTCACTTTTGTAGTTGAAGTTTGTATGCAAATGACGCACTTCGTGCAGCGGGGGCAGGCCTTCTGCACTACTCTTGGCACTCAGACCCCAATATCTACTGCCTGCTCCTCTCTGTGCAGTGGGGATTGATCCTCCCACTGCTATGACATCACCCATCCTACTTGAGCAACAAGAACAGCGCTCCAGGGAGCTGAAGCCAAAGTGACATATACAGTATAACAAAGGTATGTTGTTTATTGCTATAATGTGGTCTGTAATGCAGTGGCACCATGTGAATATGCTTGGAAGGGGTGATATAGACTCCTTCCAATGAAACTAAAATTGAAGACCTCATTGTTTTCTGTTACTTAGCATAGTATTGGTACAGTTTGGTAAATAATGATTGTATAGCTGTGTCTTTAATGGACCTTGTCAGTCACCTTCAAGCGGGACTTTTTCCTCTAATTGAAAAAAAACAAACATAATGCAAGACAACTTGTGTTATTTTACTTAATAGTGAACGATGAAAGGTGCTAGTGGAAGGTGTTACATCTGCATCCTTCATCCTGTCCTATGATGGATCCAAAAAAATGGACAAAAGGATGGTAGTATGAGCATAGTCTCAGGTAAAGGCCAATGTAGAAAAATGCAGCAAAAAAAAAAAAAAAGCTGCAGAAAAAAAACATTGTATCTCTTTTTTTTGCAGCATTTTTCTTTGCAGAGTTTCCCTTTGCAGACTTTCTGCCAATATTATACCTATACGGAGAACGCCAGCATTTCTGCAGGTATAATTGACATGCTGCGATTTTCAAAAACACAAACATTTTTGAAAACACAGCTTTTCCCTGGGATTTTTTTCTGCAATGTGTGGATGGGGTTAGCCAGAATCCCATTCACTGCAGGTACTGTAAAATACAGCAATTTTGCAATGTAGGGCTTCAGCCTCAGACTGGATTCACGTGATTCAATTACATTTTTAAAGCAGTTTTGGACCCGAAAAGGGAACAGCTCTACAAAAGAAGGAAAGTATACAGGAATGCACAATAGTTCTTCCTTTTGTATTCACTTATGATAGGAGTAAAAAAAAACTGCATTAGAAAACTGAACTGAAAAATGATATCAAAACAGCGCCAGTGAATCCAGCCTATATTTACTTTTCTTCCTTAAGCAGTGTTCCAAATGTAGGAAAAACTGACCCTTATTGTGACAGTTGTCAGACAGTTCCTGAAATACAGAGCCAGGTTTATTTATAAATGAGAACACCACTGACAAATGTCCACTAGGTGGGAGGATTATACCATTCATGAAACCTGAGAGCGCGCAAATAACAAGGCCTGCATCAGCCTGGGTGGCCTATGCAGATTATTGTGAACTAGATACACACACATGGACTCACACGCATATAGAGACACCGGGCTATAAAATCAGACAGTATATTGTTTTGTGTCATTTTAGCCCTGCAGTGATCAATGTATGTATGCCACATTGTACAAGTAAATTTTAAAAAAAACAACTAACAGGTCCAATGTTAGGATAATGTAATCTGTGGACATCACCTTCCCCTCTCCCGTCCAATAACTTTCACTTTAATTTAGTATAACAGATACTGCAGTTAAAGATCATGGGAACCATTCTACCTCTATCACTGGGTTCATACTAGTGTTTGGGTTTCCGGCATTCAGGTCTGAATGGGGACTCAAAGGACAGAGACCGTGTTCACTTAAAAAGCAGTCACATGCAGACCCACAGACCACTGATGGCTAACCTTCTGAGTTTAGTGTGTCATAATTCATAAAAATAAAAAACTAGCTTAAAGGGGCTCTATCATTGGTAAAAGTCATTTTTAACTAAGCACATACTTGCATAGCCTTTAGAAAGGCTATTCCACACATACCTTTTGTATATAAATTGCCCCAGTAGATTTTGAATGAGACCGTTTTTATTCATATACTAATTAGCCTCCAGCGAGCACAGGAAGTTCTCATTGGGCACTCCTCTCTCTTGTGTGTACAGCACAGGCTGCTGATGATGATGACTCATCTCAATGCTCTCACACACAGCACACAGCAGATAGCGAGAGGAGAGAGTGTGCTCGCTCAGACTTCCTGTGCACACTGGAGGCTAATTAGCATGTGAATAAAAATGGGCTCATTCAAAAACTACTGAGGCGATTTACATACAAAAGCTATGTGTGGAATGCCTTTCTAAAGGCTATGCAAGTATGTGCTTAGTAAAAATGACTTTTCCCAATGATAGAGCCCCTATAAAAAAAAAAAAAATGTATTTGTGATATATGTATTTATTTAAAAAAAAAAATTCTTTACCTGGACTTTATCCAAAAAAAAAGGAGTCATTTAAGCAGGGCCATAGCTATAGGTGGGAAAGAGGTAGCATTTATTGTAGGGCCCTGGAGCCTGAGAGAACGCAAAACCCACTCTACAACATAAGACACCCATATTACAGACAGAATATGGTAAGTGGACGCTCCACTTCACATTTCATTACAAAGTTATGCATCTGTATCTATGAATTGTAAATATAAGAATGATGTCTTCGTGAGAAAAAAAATCTTACAGCTTTTTACTGTATTCGATTACAGTTCTCTAAAGAAGATTAGTGACCGCGTTCTCAGAACACGAAATTATTCAAAAAAACAAGAAAAAAAATGCAAAAAGGAAATATTCATTCTGTCCATGAATACAAAGAAAGTATAGGTGAAGCACAAGTGTCTCCTATGTGTTAATACCATTGACACGGTTCAGTGGAGCAGTTGTTAATTCTTATAGACTATACTTTGAGATCACTTCACTTCCTGAGGATTCATTTCTCCTTCAGGCACCGTTGTGTCTGTGATCCCTTGTGAAACAGGAGCTTAGCCATGAAATAAAAGTTTAGAGGTGAAATAATAGTAACCTATAATTGTCTCTCAACAGCAACAACTTCCTACAACCTCACAAGTTGATTGTGAAAATAGGTATCAAATAAAAAAGTGTACACCAAAAAAAGACAAAAAAATAGTAAATAAGACGGTCAACATTTCTCAGATGGAGAATGACGAATAAAGATAGTGAAGTGTCTTTCATCAGACCCATAATGTTCAGATCGTACAGGATGGATGATTTAGATTAGAGATGGGCAAACCTCTTCGTCACAAGCCAGTTTTGTTGCGAATATTCCAAACTGTTCAGTTTTTAACAAAACCAAAAAAATGGTTGAGGACGAAAGAACAAAACAAACAAAAATGTCTGCCGCTACATGAAAATGGCCACCGCCATGTGTTTTACCAGGGAATACAGAGGAGACGCATGTGCATAACTCAGTCACTCTAGTTATTGTATGGAGGGTTTTGTATGCTCTGATCACCAAATACACGCCGGCGATTTCCCCATAGGGTATAATTGTAGCAGAAAATCCAAGGAGGAAAACTTTGAGAACTTTCTGTCTAAAGCGCTGCAGAAAGAACCACAGTAAGTTGCCGCTGTGTTTTTTCCCACTTTTTTTGCTGCAGGACATCCTGTGAGGCCTTAGCCTCAGGCAAAGCCTGTAAGGCTGGTCTTACACGACCGTAGTTTTGCACCGCAAATGATCCGCAATTGCGGGTTCAAATTTGCGGACCATTTACGGCCCCATAATTTTCTATGAGGCCTCTTACACGATTGTAGATTTTGTCAGTGGTGTGGCGTGCCGCAACCGTGGTCCGGACAGTATACCGCATGTCCGTAATGGCCGTGCTTTTACGGCACGGCACGGAAGGTCCAATAGAAGTCTATGGGCGCGTGCATTTTTGCAGATATACACTGAACATACATCAGTGTATATCCGCAATTGCGGATATCAACATGTGTGTTTTGTGGTGTGTTTTGTTTTTTGCGGATCCGCATAATACTGATACACACGGAACGTTGCAGTTGCACTTTGCGGATGTCTGCGGAATTAATTTTTAAAGTGAAATTTGTGTTGCGGATCCGCAAATTGCGGACCGCAAAAACCACTACGGTCGTGTAAGACCAGCCTAAGAAAGTTGCACAAATCCAGCAGGGTTCAACGCACACTCAGCTCTGCTTCATCTCCAGTGTAGCTGTGCTGAGCGCACGGCCAGCACTGCTACATCTCGGCATAGGAATGCATTGGCCAGCGTTGATTGGCCGAATGCCATACAAAGTACAGCATTCGGCCAATCAACGCTGGTTCTGCCGGAGGAGGCGAAGTCTAAGATCGGTCCACAGCAGTCTCCATTCTGGTCCGATATTAGACTCCGCCTCCTCACAGACGAGCCTCCAACAGAACCAGCGTTGATTGGCCGAATGCTGTACTCTGTATGGCATTCGGCCAATCAACGCTGGTCAATGCACTCCTATGGGAAAAAGTCAGCTCACGCATATCGCAAGCTGACAGGGATCCCAACGTAGTACAGTGACTTGGGCATGTTAGATGACCCCAGACATGCTTCCCCTGCTGTCCCAGTTGCATTCCAGAGGTGTTGGCATCATTTCCTGGGCTGTCATAGTGGACTTGGTGACCCTTCTGATTCGAATAGTGGTTTGCCCCTAAACGAGTATTTATTCCCCATACACTATAATGGGGTTCGATGTTCGATCGAACAGTCGAGTATTGAGCAGCTACTTGAATCGAACTTCGAACATTTCACTGTTCGCTCACCTCTAGTCCCTGATCATTTCACTGTATGAGGCCCAGAAATTGATGACCACATTACAACCGAGCACTATATATACTGTATTCACATCAATGTACCATATGGGTTCAAAGAATTCATAGTTGATTAAGAGCAGACACTGGTATTTGCCTTACATGCAGCTGTTAGGAAATATTTGCAATGATATGTTTTAAAGGAACATTAATGTCTAAAGATAAGCTGCCTCAACATTATGCTTTGATAGTGCTATAGTTAAATGAGATAATGTATCTGTCAAACTGTATGTTGTCTCCGAAGTAGCGACAAAGAAACTTCATGTCTGCACTGAGTGATGACATGAATGCATATGTGTATACTACAACGTTTGGGCATATATTCCTCGTATAAATTCTTATAGACCAAACATATGTCAACTATTGGTGTAAAAGTTGCACACTTAGTTTGGTTGGAAAAAGATGTATGTCTGTCAGGTTCAACCAAGGGATGGGAATGGGCATGACTGAAGGGACAAATAAAAGAAATTAACGTTCTATACATGTCCATGAGAATCAATTCTATTTTGCTGTAAAAAGGTATCTAAGCTATTTTTGAAATTGTCAATTGTTGCTGCTGTGACCAGCTCCTGAGGTAGGCTATGCCACAGATTCACAGTCCCTGCAGTCATGAATCCTTCTGCCCCATGTGAATGGGGATTTACAGATCTTCAATGATACAAAACAACTTTGTATTAAAAAGGTAGAAGTTTGCATTTGGTGCTTTTGAACAATTAATGTTCACTATTAACCTCACACAGATCTGTTATGGTGACCCTGCAATGTTATTAATGTCTGTAATAATATCACATGTCTTCTAGAAAACAAATACTGTGTAACTTAAATATGGAAGGGCCCCCGTACAGTACAATCTGCCCCACAGTGGCCCCCACAAAGCATAATCTGCAACAAAGTGGCACCAACACAGTACAATCTGCTCCACATTGGCCCCCACACAGTACAATCTGTTCCACAGTGGTCCCAACATAGTGCAATCTGCAACACAGTGGCCTCAATGCACTTACAATCTCCAACACTGTGGCCCCACATAGTACAATCTGCAACACAGTGGCCCCCACATAGTACAATCATCGCTATAGTGATTGCCACACAGTATAACCTGCTGTAAAGTGACCCCCACACAGTATAATCTGTTCCACCGATGGGTGCCCACAGAGAACATCATGCCCGACTTTCCAACAAGCCTTTGCTGCAATGATGCAGGATTTTGCCAAGTCAGTGTCCCGGCTGTGCACAGCACTGTTTCGATCTGGTTGTATCTCTTCAGCACAGCCTAGGGAAAACTGACTTGGCAGAGGTGAGACACTTCTAGACCAGGTTATGGGGATAATGTCACTCCTTGAGGAGAGACCATCTTCTCAGGTGTGTGGAGTCTTACAAAAAGCCCTTTTAGCTCCACTGGGGGATTATGGGAAAAATATGCAAATCTGTTACCCAAGATGTTAGAATGTTGAGCATGATGTTCAAGGGAGGTTCCCCTAGAGGGCAGCAAACAGAGGCACTGTTTCCCTATTTACATCTTGGGAAACAGATTTGCATATTTTTCCCATAATCCCCCAGTGGATCTAAAAGGGCTTTTTGTAAGACTCCACACACCTGAGAAGGTGGTCTCTCCTCAAGGAGTGACATTATCCGCATCATCAAAGGGTGTACAGGACATGAATGAAAAACTTCTAGGAAGTGCAGTCGGAGGATGCTGGGAGGGGTTGCCTGGAAAACTATTTAAATTTTCTTAGTCCCATAGAAATTCCATAGGAATTAATAAGGTAAGTAGAAGTCAAGTGTTTCTAACCAAATGCTGTTATTTATCGTCAGCAAGTGTGACCACCTCCATAAAAGCAGAAGTTTGGGCAGGTTGCATGTGTTAACCCAATGATATCAGCAATGATCTTAGAGATGTAACTCTTGGTGCACATTAATCTCAGAATGGTTATAAGACCACTTCCCAACAATTTAAAGTCTATCAATGCTCAGAGAAATTGCAGCTACAACTCTACAGGCCTTAAGGGTAAGTTCACACAGGGTTCTTTGAACCGGAACCTGAGGCAGAGGCCACCTCAAGTTTCGGCCCAAAATACGGGTAACTACGACTGAATGCCGGTGCAGTGCACCGGCATCCAGTTGTGCATTCCGCTTCGGATTAGGCCCAAATGAATGGGCCTAGTCAGGAGTGTCTTCAGGCAGATGTTGTGAGGCGAATCCGCCTGAAAGAATGAGCATGTCACTACTTTTTTCCGGGAGCCAGAACAAACGGCTCCGGGAAAAGAGAACTGACTGGCTCCCATTGATTTCAGTGGGAGCCGTCTTTTTGGTCAGGATTTTGAGGCAGATACGGGTTCAAAATCCTGACCAAAAAACCCTGTGTGAACTTAACCTTATCCTACTCCCATATAGATTAGATTACAGTCAGATCCTTATAGCTGTCAGCTATTTAACCTCCCAAACCACTGTTTGGAGAGCTGAGTGGTGGGACTCCAACTGATCTGCAATGGGAGAAAGAAAAAAAAAACCTTTAAATTGAGCTGACAGGTTCACTTTAGTTTACGTATTAACCCCTTCCTGTCGCGGGCATTTTTTGATTTTCGTTTTTTAATCCCCCTCCCCCCCGCCAAACCTCATAACATTTTTATTTTTCCGCTCTCAGAGGCATATGAGGTCTTAATGTTTCCAGGACAAATTTATCTTCGTGATGCTATCATTAATGATTCTGTACTATGTACTTGGAAGCTGGAAAAAAATTCTGAATGGGGTGGATTTCAATAAAAAGTGCATTTGTGCGACTTTCTTACGGGCTTCATTTTTACCTCTGTCGTATACTAGTACGGCGGATGTCGGGAAGGGGGTTAAATTTTTTTTTTTTTATTACCAGCAAAGCTTGATACACAGGGAATTGTTGAGGATTATGTAATACGTGAAAGCTAACATAGGAATTCCCCATAATTTCCAGTATAGATCAGTTTCTCCAGAACATCCCACACTATACATCCCATGCTTAATACCCTGTAACAGTTTCTCTGTATTTCACATTTGTTTGTTTGAGATATTTTTACAGCTGTCACACATAAAACCCTCTACACCTACAGCTGAACATGACTTCTAATGAAATTGTGTAGGAAGACATAAGGTCAATAGAGATAAAAGCAAAAACCATAACGATATATAAACTTATAATATGAGCTAAAATGTCTCTTTATTGTGTGCTAAATAGCAGATTCTAAGAGCGGAGCTCAACCCATTGGAGAATGCAGCAGCATATCTATAGGGGAAACCTGGCTGGGGACCTGCTGTCTGGGGAGCCACAAAGGTCTCTCTGCATAACCAAAATTGCAAACAGTGCATGATAGGCGAGTGATGCACTGAATATAAGAGGCTATACCTTGTAATGAATTAGGCACAAATGACTTCCATATAAGACAGGCCAGTCTTGATAAACAACTCTCATTATCTATTAAATACAGCAAAGTTCACCATACTGCGGTACATTCTGGGTATTAATTGTGCTACCTCCTGCATGTGGTCTTGTAGACAGACCAGACAGCTGATGACAGACGCTCTTTAACTATTTAACCTGTACAGACAAAGCATCTACAAAAGAAATGTTAATAAATCGGAAGTTGCTTCACTGAGTTCGACAATGCCTCTTACTATTGCCTACCTTAAAATTCTTACAATGTTCAAATAAATAAGGCAATACAAGATGTTTACCAGCTTTATAGGCAGTTTTATTTGCTGCATGGAAGGGGTCCTGCCAAATCACAAGTAAAAATCCAATTAAGACTTAATTCCTACATTGCTGTATTACAGTACAGCTTGCCAATCATGTATAATGACCCATTTAATCAACCCTCATTGCAGTAATTGAAGAAGCCTGGAGGGCAAATGGAGCTCGCACAGTCATCGCTGCAGCTAACTATGTAATTACAAATAATGCTCTTCTCCCTATTGAAGCTCCAGCAAGTGGCTTAAAATAAACACTTCACATAAGGGGATGGAAGTGAAATCTTTGACATTGTTCAACCATCTCATTATTCCAATCCAGCCAAGTAACTGAATAATTAAAACTGGTATCACATGCTCAAGTAATGAGTAGATGATAGAGCTCGTCTACAGAGAAAAACATATATATTTCATAACTATCACTGTGGCGTCTTATTTTTTTGTCCCCTTTAATCAATCTGCTGATATTATTTCATTGATTATAAACCTTTCCAATGACTAAAATAATAATTTCTCAAAAGTGAAATTTAAAAGAAAAAGCCTACTCATCTCTGATCTTTAAAACAAAAAGTCTTAGGGCCCCTTCACACTACTGATACGCTGCCTGATTCTGAATGTTAAAACACGTTCAGAATCAGCGCGTATAAAGCAGATCCCATTCATTTCAATGGGAGCCGACATACGAGCGCTCCCCATTGAAATGAATGGGCTGCTTTTTACTCTACGAGCGCTCCCATTGAAGTGAATGGGAAGCGCTCACGAGTACGGCTCGCCGTGTGAAGGGGCCCGGTGTTCGGCTCAGTCCGAGCCGTACACGTGAGCGCTTCCCATTCATTTCAATGGGGAGCGCTCGTATGCCGGCTCCCCATTGAAATGAATGGGATCTGCTTTATACGCGCTGATTCTGACCGTGTTTTAACGTTCCGAATCAGGCAGCGTATCAGTAATGTGAAGGGGCCCTTAGATCGGTGCATTTTTTGGCTGTGGCACACTTTGGTCATGAGAAATTTCAGTGGCTATTTTTTGACTAATTTAACTGAGATATTTGATTTATTTAAGATACAATTACCCAACAATGATGAAATAGATGCAAATAAAACTTAGTGGCGTTCACACTAACATCTGAATTCAATTTTATATATATATATATATATATATATATATATATATATATATATTTGTGGCGATTTACAGGAAGTGCAAAGTGGATGGGATTCTAGCGAATCTCATGCCAATTTTGCCGTAAAAACCACAGTGCAGACATGTTGCAATTTCCAAAACCGGCGTGGTTTTGGAAATCGCAGCATGTCAATTATATCTATGGAAATGCCGGCGGTTTCCCCGTAAGTATAATAGTAACAGAAAGTCCACGGAGGAAAACTCCACAACCTTTCAGTTTAAAGTGCTGCGGGAAGAACCGTGATGCATTGCTACCGCAGTTTTTGCATCAGCGCTTTTTAGCTGCGGGACGTCCCGTGGGGCTTTAGCCTTAATGTCTGTTTTTGTCTGTTATGTTTCAGTCTAGTTTATCTGGTTTACAACAAGACTATGTGTCCGGTTATGGCACAAAAGTCGTTCACAACCTAAATCTACACCAACAAAAAATATTATCTGTGAACTGGTAAAATACAATCTTTTATTTTGGGTGCATAACCCTGTAATAAATAAATGTTTAAAAAATGCTTTTGAGTTGTAATTTGATACACTAATGATAGGGGAAGGTAGTATCCACTCCTATTGTACAGTTTTGGAGATTATAAATTCCCTTCCTAGTCTGACTACATGCAGACTCCCATCAGGTGATTGTATACTGAGGAGCATGGGGAAACAACTATCAAGTTGGTCAGCTCTTCAAATATCCCCTTGTTCACTCAATAAACCTGTTAATATAGCGCTGCCTGATTACCGGCAGGAACTGTGACTTAGAGTAACTAACAAGCAGTGTTGCCTAATCCAATCTAGTTTCACCAGGGATGTAGTTGAGCTGCAGCACTATGATGTGTGGCTACATAATTCAGAGATATGTCCGTGATGACGAGGACTACAGATATCACCACTCCATCATCTACGGATAACAGTTGTACGCTGCTCTAAAAAGTATCTAGCCTCTCATTACACGCAGCTAAACTTCTTGCAACTACCCGGTAGACCTGGCTCACTGTCTGCACTCAGTCCCATACAAAGAAACAAATGCCTACTGTTAGTTCATTAACCCATTCCCTACCCTACGCGTTTCACGGCTCATCAGGGGTTTAACAGGGTATCTACGAGAACTATAAGGGTATATGTAAGCTGTCTAAGTAGGAGGCATGGGGCGGCCACCGTCTAGTGTCACCGCATCAATGCCTCCTTCGGTGCTATGATGACCGCCGAATGAGGCATTGATGCGGTGACACTAGGCGAAAGATGCCTGCAGCTTTCCGTCTCCTGCCCTGTTTTGTGCAGGAAACGGAAACCTGCAGAACGGAGTCCCTTATATAGTTTTTGTTACGTTTTAACACCTTGAAGTCTGTAGTTGAGGCATTTGTGGATGCAGAGTTACCTAATGTGTGGATTTCAATTCATTTGTTTTTATATCTAAATCAAAGGATCTTATAATTTTTTTTATTATTTGTTTTCTTATTGTCAACTGGTGTTCAATGTAGAATCCAATGAGCTCTATAGAGCTACAGGCTGCCTCAGGAGAGGTGATGAAACATAAAAATGTTATCCCCCTCACGTGCGTTCTGGAGAAACACCATGCTGACTTTGGTGCTTCTGCCTGACGTAAGGGATCGCTGATAAGGTCTCAGGGGTCACTACGCATAATGATGCCGATGTGACCCCGTGATACCCAATCAGTGGACTCTGAGGTCAGGCAGGAGCGCCAAAGAGAACAGAAAGCCGCTCAGGAGAGGTGAGTAACATTGTTTTTTTATGTTTGTCACCTCTCTTGGACCTCCACTTATTATACTCTGGAGTCTGAAGAGACCCCACAGTATGCTCATGTAAGATACTAAAGAAAAATGGGCGATGGAGCATATGCAGTTGGCTCTGCCCGAACCAGAAGTGGCATGGATGACTGCAAATAAACGCTGCGGAGCGAAGAGTAACAGCAGAAGATGCAGGAGTGAAGAAGCAGTGCTGGAGGCAGCATTGTGGGGATGACGATGGTGTGTTCAGAGCACAGAGGGAACGCCCAATATGCTCCCTCAGCCTCATTTGCATATGCAAATAAAACTTTTTTTGGACAAACAGTGGAGAGGAGAAGAGAAGTAAAGGAAGGAGTAGAATAGTCTTTATAAAGGCTATTCCAAGGTGGCTTCAGTTAAAAAAATGTTTCCCAAATGATTGACTCCCTTTAATCACTACACAGTGGGCTCCATACTCAGACAACATTTGAAAAGAATCACTATCCCACAAAACTAGTAGTAGCTCACAGCATTGATGGTTTATAAGAAACAAGGCTATACTAAAACATAACTTTTATTAATATGAATAATAACATACTAAACATGGGGACGTCCACCACACAAAAAATGGAGTGTGGTCAATGAGTCATGAGGATCCCCCCTAATGATCGCAGAGGTGAGTAAATAAATCTGTTCCTTCCCCACTACCAGTGTACTGTGGATACACACTAAAAAAGTGCAACTAGGCTGGATATGTCTCACACTACATGTGGTATAATCAAAGAGTACCTCCACAAAGCAAAGGTGGCTATTGATCATTCCATCATTCCCAGCTGTCTCTAGTAGGTTTCTTAAAGTTTCTGGTATGTTCCTTAGGTTCAACACGTCAGTGCCCAAGCTCCCCTTCCTACGTTCATCATCCCATCACCATCCTATCGTCCCTATGTGCAGAACAATAACTATTTACAAGGGTCATCCCCATGTGCAGAATGTCTCCTTCCTACAAGGGTCATACCCATCTGCAGAGCAACACCTTCTTACATGCCTCATCCTAATGGACAGAGTGACATCTTCCTATACGGGTAAAACCCATGCACAGACATCAGCTTCATACAAGGGTCATCTCCATGCACAGAGAATCGGCTTCCTACAAGAATTATCCCCTACAAGGGTCACACCCATCACCTTCCTCCAAAGGTCACCCTTATGTGCAGAGCATTGCCTTCCTACAAGGGTCATCCCCATGCGCAGAGCATCGCCTTCCTACAAGGGTCATCCCCACGTGTAGAGCATCGCCTTCCTCCAAGGGTCATCCCCATGCGCAGAGCATCGCCTTCCTACAAGGGTCATCCCGTGTAGAACATCGCCTTCCTACAAGGGTCATCCCCACGTGTAGAGCATCGCCTTACTACAAGGGTCATCCCCATGCACAGAGCATCCCCTTCTACAAGGGTCATCCCCACGTGTAGAGCATCGCCTTCCTACAAGGGTCACCCCCATGCACAGAGCATCCCCTTCTACAAGGGTCATCCCCATGCGCAGAGCATCGCCTTCCTACAAGGGTCATCCCGTGTAGAACATCGCCTTCCTACAAGGGTCATCCCCACGTGTAGAGCATCGCCTTACTACAAGGGTCATCCCCATGCACAGAGCATCCCCTTCTACAAGGGTCATCCCCACGTGTAGAGCATCGCCTTCCTACAAGGGTCATCCCCACGTGTAGAGCATCGCCTTCCTACAAGGGTCATCCCCACGTGTAGAGCATCGCCTTCCTACAAGGGTCACCCCCATGCACAGAGCATCCCCTTCTACAAGGGTCATCCCCATGCGCAGAGCATCCCCTTCTACAAGGGTCATCCCCACGTGTAGAGCATCGCCTTCCTACAAGGGTCATCCCGTGTAGAGCATCGCCTTCCTACAAGGGTCATCCCTATGCGCAGAGCATCGCCTTCCTACAAGGGTCATCCCCATGCACAGAGCATCGCCTTCCTACAAGGGTCATCCCCATGCACAGAGCATCGCCTTCCTACAAGGGTCATCCCCATATGCAGAGTATCACCTTCCTACAAGGGTCATCCCCATGCACAGAGCATCGCCTTCCTACAAGGGTCATCCCCATGCACAGAACATCGCCTTCCTACAAGGGTCACCCCCATGCACAGAGCATTGCCTTACTACAAGGGTCATCCCCACGTGTAGAACATCGCCTTCCTACAAGGGTCACCCCCATGCACAGAGCATCGCCTTCCTACAAGGGTCATCCCCATGCGCAAAGCATACCCTTCTAAAAGGGTCATCCCCACGTGTAGAGCATTGCCTTCCTACAAGGGTCATCCCTATGGGCAGAACATCGCCTTCCTACAAGTGTCACCCCCATGCACAGAGCATCGCCTTCCTACAAGGGTCACCCCCACGTGTAGAGCATCGCCTTCCTACAAGGGTGATCCCTATGGGCAGAACATTGCCTTCCTACAAGGGTCACCCCCATGCACAGAGCATCACCTTCCTACAAGGGTCATCCCCATATGCAGAGTATCACCTTCCTTACAAGGGTCATGTGCATGCCCTTACCACAAGGGTCAGTCTCGTGCACCAAGATCCCTTTCCTATAAGAATCAGACCTATGCACAGAGCATCGCAATCCCATTCCCAGAGCATCACAAGCTTCATTTCCCACATCAGACAGAGTAAATGAGTAGTATGCAGCATTGGTCGCCGGCACGGCACATGCAGCACTCCGTCACAGAGCAGCGAGACCTGACAGCGAGCCCCTCCCCTTCCTGCCCGGTCACATGACCTCTCATACTCCGCTCTAGTCACTACCTAGTAGTTATGTCGGCTTCCGCCAAGCTTTCTAGTCAGGGGTAAAAGAGCGGTCTCCAGAGCGGAAGTGGCAATGCTGCCAGTTCTTCCATTCATGTCAGTGGCAGTCACTAGGTCGGTGTGTGCTGGCTAGAGGGACGTAGGTGGCTGTGCGGGGTAGCGGTATGTGGCTGCCTTGTATCCTGGTGACTGTGTATTTTATTATATGTGTGCTTGGTTACTGCAGGTGTGTATGGGGGCATATGTCTAACCTGCAGTTGCGGCTTCTGTTTGCCTGACTTTACATGTTTCCAAGGAAGTGACTAGAGGAGTGATAATGCTCTGTGAGCTGCCGTGCACTGTGTGTCTATGGAGTCCATAGGAGCTGTATGCCCTATACTGTACAAGTTATGGTGGACTTTATAGATGTACTGTATATAGCATTATGTACTGCTGTGCTATAAGATGGCCTCTCAAGTCTCTGGCAGCCTGTGGCAGGAAATCCCTCACATTGCATCTCTGTATACAAGCGCCTTTCAGAAGGCAGCGGAGCTCACGCTGCATTTATTCCATAAGAGTAAATCTAATGTTTGAAGAGTATTTCTAGCCATGGATGAATAAGACATTTGGAGTAATGGAAATAAATGTAGATGTTATAATTCTTAGGCCCAGTTCACATTGGCATTTGTGGAGTCTATTGGGGACCTCCTGAACAGCACCCTATCCACATAAAGGTTACCTAAGGAAACCCATGGACCCCGTAGACTATAATGGGTCCATGTGGCTTCAGCACGTAAAGTGCTGCTTCGCTGGATGTTTCTCTCCCCATATTTCATGCGGCTAGGGGAACGGAATAGCCTGAACACAGATATGAACTGGGCCTAAGAGGTTGCTATTTAAAAAGTACCTTTCATATCCTCCGGCACACGTGGTTTTATATACCATGACAAAGTCAACAGTGCGCTGAAATCGGTGCACTGTCAGCTTTCCCATTATGTGCCCTGGGGCAGGTGTTTTGATCACCTCGCCTCCCCCAGAAATGGTCATAAAAAGTGATCAAAAGTAGTACTAAGAAAAAGTACAGTTTTCCTGCTAAGAGCACCCACATAGCTCCGTCAACAAAACTGTAAAAAAGTTAGAGGTTAAAATTGACCGCAGAATTTTTTTTTTTTTTTTTTAATTTAGTTTTAGCTAGTAAAATATTAGAACACCAATATGGTATTGCCATAATCCTAATCACCCACCAGATAAAACTGCGATGTCGGTTCTAACACAGAACAATGTAAAAACAAAAAATTATGGTATTGTAGGTTTTTCACACAGACCTTCTTACCCTCAAATGTTAATAAAAGCTAATCAAAAACATATGCACAGTTACAATTCATTACAAAAAAATAAGCCTTCACGTAGCCATGTCGACCGAAAAATAAGTTGAATGAATGTTGGAAAATATGAAATTCTTCCAGCATTAATGCATCCTTATCTAGCCTGTATCATTTTAGGGTTAACGGTACTTGTATAGTGATGTACAAAAGATGTGGATTGCAGAACTGATTTTTTTTTTTTTATATTTTTTTATGCAATAGGCCAAACTACAGTTGAATTGGTGAGTAGGAGGAGAGTCCGTGCTCTACTGATAAGCCTTATCATGCCTGCCAACAAGGTTTTACAGCCTGTTTTAAAAATGAAAGTAGATGAACTTTTTCTATTCTGGCTGAGCGAAACTCCAACGCAGCTCCTCCTGAAGGACTATTTAAGAAGAATTAAAAATGGAGAAAATGTTATGCCTGAAAGCTTTGATGACAGCGGGGATGCTTCCAAAATGCAGTCAGCTAATAAAATGCTAGATAACTTGTCTATATCTCCAGTGACTTGTAGTCCTCCCTCTCGCTCTCCTTCTGCTTTGCCCATCGGAGCCTTTGGCAGCCCAAGAAACGGCCTCACTCCACGAACACGTAGATCCAATGGAGCAAAGCTGGTAAGTAGTTTGTTTAAAAATAAAAAATTACATTGTATTCTGTATACCAGGAAATGGTAAACTGCCGTATACAAACGTTACTTATCGTTTTGTTATGTTATTAAAGTTGTTCAGTATTTCGTTTTTTCTTTGGAAACCTGACTTGTTCAATGGTGTGCCAGTTTGTGTGGCTCCTCTACCCATAGAAATCAATAAAAATCCAACCGCACTTGACAGTGGTGATATTGCAGCTGTTGTAACTGTTGGACTGTCTTGTGGCTATTCCTTAAATGTGACACATGAGAATACATCTTTTAAACATACAAATAGTGATCCGTATGTATGTTTTATGTGCATGTATAAATATATATGGTTTCCCTTTCTGTCAATGTAGCAGGGCTCCTTTAATTCATTAATAGAAACTTTAATTTAATTCTTAGGCCTGGTTCACATTTGCGTTCGGTATTTCGATTGGGAAGTCTGCTTGGGGACCCCCCAAACAGAATGCCGAACGCATTAAAAAGCAGTGACCAATGAAGGTATACGGACTCCATAGACTAAAATGGGGGTCTGTGTGTTTTCCACGCAGTGTCCACATGAGTCATGCGGAGAGAAAAGTGCTGTTTGAAGTACTTTTCTCTCCGCATTATTCATGCGTAAAACACACGGAATCCATTATACAGTAGTCTCTGGGGTCCATGTTCTTTCATTGTTCACCTCTTTCTAATGCGTTCGGTATTCCGTTCAGGAGGACCCCCAAGCAGACTTCCCGAACAGAATACTGAACACAGATGTGAACCGGGCTTTAAAAAAATAAATGTGCTGCAAACTTTGCATCTAATTATAAATATTAATAATTGTGTAATTAAAAATAAAGGTCAGCTCACACTAGCATTCTGGGACTCCATTCCCCCATTTCACTTAAAATAGGCAGAGAAAAAAGTCCTGCCTATTTTGTCTGAAACCTGGATAATAATAATATAATATAATAAACCTATTATAGTTTATGGTGTCTGTGGGCAACTGCTTTTTAAGTGGGATAGGGTTTCTGTTTTTTGGATCCCCAAGTAAACCCAAAGAACAGACCCCCAATTGCTAGTGTGAACCTAGCGTCAGTGTGTTTTGAAACTGGAGTTGGTAACTTTTTTTTTTTTCAGACTCCACTCAAAATAGGTTTAGACACCACAATTCAGTCCTAGTGGTCAGAAGAGTAATTTGTCATCTAAAGGGGTTGTCCAGGAATGATAGTTTTCTGCAAGGAGGCCAGGGGAGGGGGAATTCGCCTGTCCCCAGCTACTGTCAATCCAGTGGCATCTCGGGACTTATTCTGATGGAAGTCCTCGGGCATGTGACCACTGAGGCCACTCAGCAGCCTAAGGAAAGGAGCCAGGACTTTCCTCGTACCACTGAGGCCAATATGTGTGGTGAGGGCTTCTTCTAGAACAAGTCCCCTGGAGCAGCTGGACTGGACTGCAGCAGGAGACTCTGTGGACAGGTGTATGGTGGTGTGTGTTTTGTTTGTTTTTTGTCTTACCTTCCCAAGACTCTATGTGGATAAACTATATTTCCTGAATAACCCCTTTGTAATATCCATGATGTGTAAACATTTAGGTTCGGTGGTGCAGCCGCAGTATTTCTTTCCCATTGTCTAAGTAAAGCAAACTCATACGCCTTTCTATCATCACACTGGTAGTAATTTGTTAGGAAGTCGCTGAATTGAGGGGAAAAAAAGGGGGTAGAGGGGATTGGATTTCCTTAGTGAGAACAGTAGTGGCCTATGCGGTCTGGCAATGGCACAAACCACCAGTGTGCCGAGCCGCGGCTTCCACCTGGTGGCAGCAACCTCCAGAGTCGGCCCATTCGTTTGAGCCGACTCCAGAGGGGGAAGCCGCGACGGTCGTGGCAGGCGGGTTTTGACCTGAGAGTGACGCGGCTCCCCGTGTCACTCTCTATGCCAAAATCCACCCCACCCCGTGTGATTGAGCCCTTAGAGGACCAGTGTGTGCCTTGCTATATATTGTGTAAATTCAGTGTTTATGCTTGTATTTCTGATCTAGAACAGAATAATATTCTGAATTTCATGCTAGATACTGATGATCAATGTTTAATGGTGGTGTTCAGATTAATAATCTCCCTTTTCCTACTAAAATAAACTTGTATACTCTGACCTGATCATGCATGTTATGGGAGTGTTAGGAGAGATGGCTGTCATTTGTCATTATCCACTACTAGATGTGGAAAATACGCTAAAAAGTGGATTAAACCAAAGCTGCATATCCTGACACTGGTGGCCTGTGATTGGATTAGAGCTGACATATGTTATTGCTCTGTGTCCTCTACAACCATTGTTGAGGCTGCTGCCCTGCATAGTAATGGCCTATTTTAGGAACAGCAGTGAAATTTCCAGGATACATTGGCATTCTTGAAAGGATTAGCTAAAATTTCAGTTCGCGTCATTCATGGGCCTATGTGTTTGACAGCTGGTGTAATACTGGCACCAGGCTCTAAATATAGCATCATTCATATTTTCTGAAATATCCACCCACTGCCTAGAACATATGAAGCCAGTCTGTGTAATGGCATAGCAGTAACGTGTATATGTATCATGTATTATAAACTAAAATTAGATGGAACAAATCCTGTGTCTTTAGGCGTATAAAGAAGACAATTTGGGTAAATGAGGGTAAAGTTCATTCTAGGACATGTCCTTTAACTTTGCTTTATGTTGTAGTTTTTAACCCTTTTTCCCCTTCAGAGATCACGAGACCTATGTTGAACATAGATAAGTGGCAGTATGGAGTCTGGAGCTGGGCGTGAATGTTAGATACTTTTCGGTTAAACTCTACAAGTTCAACAGTTTTTGTCACTTGTTGGCAAAGGGGTTTTCCAAGACCCCATAGGTTTTGGATACTGATGACCTTATCTATAAGTTAGGGAATCAGTATCTGATCAGTTGGAGTTTGACAGCCTGACCCTGCAAAAGTCAGCCGATTCTGCTGCTGAAAGATGTATATAGGGTGTATGGCTGGAGGAAGTTCTGTTCCTGTTCAAGCGAATAGAAGCAAATCTGCAGTTTCCTATACCCATGCTGAAGTGTGTGGCTCTGTATTATATGCAATTGAATAAAGGCAAAGCTGCTTCTGATTGTTGTATATGTATATGACATCTGGATGTTGGCATCCTAAACCCCCTTTAAAGGGTAATAACTATCAACTAATGTGATATGTTTGGGTTGCTTTAGCTGAATATTGCCACCTTGTAACTGGCTGTAACTGAAGTTTGTCTTAAGCCCTGATGAGACGTCTGCAAAATTAAGAAAAATTTGAGATGGATATCTGCCTTGGATTTTTCATTTTCTGTCCCAACTAAACACAGCGGGGAAAACCGAATGAATGACAAGTCTAGAGAAATGCAAGGAATTGATAAAGTATATTGGAAAACCGTATAGCTTTTCATTATGAAAACAATCATTTGTCTTTCAGTATTGATCTGGAAGCAGACAACCTCTTTAGGGTAAGTTCACATGGGGTATTTTGTTTAGGATTTTGAGGCCGTATCCGCCTCAAAATCCTGACCAAAAAGACGGCTCCCATTGAAATCAATGGGAGCCGGTTAGTTTTTTTTTTTCCGAGAGCGATTTGTTCCAGCTCCCGGGAAAAAAAGAAGCGACATGCTCATTCTTTCAGGCGGATTCGCCTTGTGATTTGGCCTGAAGACACTCCCTGCTGACTAGGCCCATTCATTTGGGCCTAATCCGGAGTGGAGTGTGAGACTGGATATTGGTGCACTGCACCGGCATCCAGTCACAGATACCCATATTTTGGTCCAGCATCTGAGGAAGCCTCCGCCTCAGGTTCTGGACCAAAAATTCCCATGTGAACTTACCCTGAGGGTCTTGAAATATGACTAGGGATGTTTGCCCAGCCAGAATCTTCTCTAAAAGGATGAGGTACCCACCTGTAGATGGTGCTTTCAGGGTTCTTGTCTTCTCATTTGGGAGCATAGTACTAGTGGGCTTCTACAAATATGTAATGCTGACTAAACTAGTTTGACAAGTGACCCTTGTGTGTGTTTGGGATGAGCGCTTGTTTGGCAGCCACTAACTCTGTGCATTACCAATGAGTCATTCTCATGACTTTGTTTAAATCTCATATGTGGCCTGTTATAAAGACGCACTCTATCAAACCTGGAAACTCCAATTATTTTGAAGAATTTTCAACCCTTATCTGTGTAGTTTATCTTACTCTTGGCACTGACTTGTATTTCTCTATTCACTAGAAGTGACAAATTGCTTACTGCAGGCTTCAGTCTGTTCCTTTTGCTACATACGGAGAATTCATTACCTATGTAGCAGGTTTGTTTTTGTCCCCAGCTTGGTTGCTGCTAACATCTTGGCGCCAAATACCACAGCGTATAGTCACAGGTCTTGTGGAGACAACAGGCAAGAGCTTTTTTGGCAGTACAAGGAGAACCTACACAGTAATAGACATCTGGTTTAGTGAAAGGGAGAGAAATGAAGTAATTGTGGGGTGGGCATTTTTTTAATTTCATTCAGTCATAGAGTAGGACATATCTTGTTCCTTGCCATTTTGCCCAGACTGAAGTAAAAAAGGAATCTGTGAAAACTAATGCCCTTCAAATGCAAACCATGGGCCTGTACATATAGCCTCAGTCAGCTGATCTGTGGAGATTGAGAGAAAGACTAAAGCCAAAATGATAGGTCACCAGTATTTGAATGGTGGGTTCTGGTACCAGGCACTCTTACTAGTTATCTGTTTGAAGAGACCGCAGCAGCATGTGAAAGCAGACTGAATCAGCTGACGGTAGACGTCTGACCCCCACCAATCACATATTGTTATCCTATGCCTCTGAAAGTTTGCAATAGGGTCATAACCACAACTGAATTCAATGCATAAAATCTTACCATTTGGGTTTTCTGACTGTCCCTAGCTTTGAAGTTATGTTGCATTTGTAGGCAGACCCCTGTAAGCAGTACTTTACTTTATATGTACCCCAAAAATGCTTCCAATAAGAAAAAAAAAATCTCCTCCAAAAAACAAGCCATATACAGCTAGACAAAAAAAAAAGCTTTCCCTCTGAAGTGAACACAGGGCAGAAAGATCTGTCTATTGACTGGTCTGCAGTAAAGAAATCTAGTTGAAGGGAGAATTTTTGAGCATGCATGTTCACAACACTTGTGCATTTTGCTATATACTTTGAAGACTAGGTGGCGTGACACCAGCCCCCTCTATACTTAATACAAAATAGGTTATAGTATACAATCAGTGGGGGTCTAAAATTTGGATTAACACCCTTCACCGATCTGTTTATCTGGCCACATCTCATGGCTAGAAGTGGCTCTGTTCCTTTTCAAGGTAATAGGTGGAGAGCTGAAGCACCCTGGTGCCACTGCTATAACCTGGACATGACTACAATTCCACACTTATTTGCATTAAAGCAGAGCTCCTTCCAGGTCTGGGATGTGACCAATCCAGTGTGGGTTCTAGGTGTCAGACTCAACCCACCCCCGTCCTTCCTGATCATATACTGATGACTTATTCTGTGGATAGGACATCAGTGTAAAGGGAAAAAAAAACTCCTGGGGCTGGAAAACCCATGAAATATCAAACTCTTCTTTTTATTTTTTATTTTTTACTGGATGTGCAATGGTTGTGCCCTTGTCTTCTGAACCATTTTGTTTTGAAATGCAAAGAGTTAAATTGACAGATGACTTAGTAGAATGTAAGTGGGTGGTTCTCCTTTCTGGTCCTTCAGCTTGTAAAATCTTGCCTAGTGTTTGTCTAGTTTGGTAATCTTACAGGAGACTTCTGCCTCCACACCAACAGAGATCAGTTACCTTGGAGATTTCTTATGGAAAATGATAGTTGATTTATATTCTGCTTTACTGCAGCTGCTATTGGACAGTTGGATGGAAGAAAGATGAGCTCTGTGTGCATTATTGACACTAGTTCTGTTGGTACGTTGCAGCTTCTCACTAGTATATTGAAGTTGTATGGGGTAGGTGTGAGTGTCTCTTCACGTGTCTGAGCTTCCAGTCACACTGTGGTGGTTGCGTCCAGTTGTGTTTGTGGCTGAGGTATAAAACTGACTAACTGCATATTCCATAGGATAAAATGTAACAAACTATATTACCCCACGTGACTATATCTAATTCCTACTGAAGTTCGAATAAAGCTAAAGTGCCAAATCCAATGCACATCTAAAATGTTAAATCTGTAGTAAAATTTGCAACATGACTTGCTGTGCATGTAACATTTTTTTCCATATCCTGGTTTACTTGCAGATTTTTTTTCAATGAAATTTATAAAATTGCAGATGAGGATTTTGTTGCAGAATCTGCACTGAAAATTGGTAAGAAGGCGTTCACACTTGCTCCCGTGTCCGCCCGCCAGGTCTGTGTCCTAATTCCCAGAGAAACTGCATAGGGGACTGGTTCCCGGCAGTCAGTTTTAAAAAGCAAACTGCCGGTGTCTGTATGCAGCCTCTCCATGGAGAAACCGTTTTTTTTTTTTTGGGCCGAGCAGAAAGTCCTGCATGTCCTGTTTCCCAGGGACGGAGACCCTGCAGGCGTACACTGGCACAAGTGTGACACCCCCCCCCCCCCCCAAAGAATGTTTGTGTAATTTTTCCTGTCTAGATGGCATTGTGCTAGTCAAGTATGTCCACTGGGATGCTAGGGTACTTCTTATTATTATATACTTATTTTATTTTTTAATTCTTTAAACCAATTTCAAACCAGTATAGTAAAACACAAGCATGTGTATAGGCAATAGTAACACTCCACGCAGGAAGGAACAGTAGCATGAGGGGGGGATAACACTAGGTCAAACCCAAAGACACAATGAGCAGAGTATAAATGAAAACGATGAATAGTGGGGAGGGGGGAAGAGATGGAAGAAAGCTATCAGAGGTAGAGAAGAACTCTTTGACAGAAGCCATGTGGAGTAGTGAAGGGTGACTGGGAAAGAAAAAGGTAGTCTATGCAGGAGTAGGTGTTGTGAGGACGGCACTAAAATGTGTAGTTGTTGCCCGATGTATTGAATAAACTCCAAGGATCAGTAGGTGGGAAGGAATGGAGTGGCATGTGGTGTACGAAAGGGAGGAGGAACCACAAGAGGTGTCAGAGGGTTAAGAGCCATGTTGTGGCTCTACACATCATTCTGAGTGTAGAAATATATAGGGCTGAATCATGAGGTCTCAGAGTTTTCTAAACCTGCTCTGTACAGGGAAGGGATGTCCTGCAGTTGTCTTGTGTGGTTTTTTTGTTTTTTTTTTGATTTGCACTTCTTAATTGTACATTATTTTGTTTAGCTTCTGTTGTGGATATACATGTCAGATTAGAATCCAGCATGGGGAGATGCACAAAATGGTGTAATGTAAATGCTGGCTGCAGCATTTGAGTTCCTACATTTCTAGACTTTTGCACCAAAAGGTACCTCTGTATTGTATTGGACCTGTAGATATTTTTCATAGCTAACAAGTCACATTTGCTATCAGTTTCTATCCTGTTGCTGCCTGGCTTTCATTTGTGTCCTTGACTTCAAACCCTCTGAAGAATATTTGATTCTTTGCATCCACTATGTCAAACTACTGAAGACCTAGAGTGGATTAGCACAAAGTTCCCAATGATTGGTCACGGATAAGTACTGGATGGTGGATTTATATGGTACTTGGCTGGCCCTATCGTTGAGGACACAGGGAAAGGCTGTTTCCTTGCTTCTCCTCCTCTCTGCTAGTTCACACAGAGTTTTTGCAGGCTAATTTTGACTTGGAATGTGCCTCAAAATGTGCCTGCAAAAAAGGCTCTCATTTACTTCAATGGGAGCCACTTGCTGCTTTTTCCCGAAAAAGAAGCGACATGCCCTATCTTGCCATGGTTTCCGTGGCTGAGACAGCTGTGAAATACGTGGTGCGAGACTCTCTCCCAGGTAGGCCCATTTATTCGGGAACCTAATCAGGAGCGTGATGCCGATGCACTGCATCTGCATCCAGTCACGGCTAGCCACGCGGAGAGTTCACACAGTGGAAAAAGACTATGCCCTTATGGAGCAGAGTCTCCTGTACTTACTCTGCTGGAACAGTAATCTAGTGTAAATGATCTTATATGTGGTGATCCCCCGTTTTAGTGCCCAATGAGCATCTGACAGAAAACAGAGACTGACTTCAAGTGGAATTTAAGTTCTAAATTGTGAGGCAGAATCCACCACAAACTCTGCTTCAAATTCCTCTGGGGTTTGAGGAGATGATCGATACAGATCAGTCTCCACAAAGTTACAGACAGAAAACAAAGCTTTGTATACGCTCTTTGGCATCTTTCCCTTACTACTTGTCACCACTGTCATGTCTTTTAGTGACTAACTGTGACGATAATAATAATTTAAAAAAATTATTTATATTACACCAACATATTCCACAGCACTGTATGAGTTGTTGTGTTCCCCCTCTGGAGAGACTCGGAGAATCTTTTCTTAGAGCTAAGAGGAAACAAAAAAGTCCTCTTGAAGTGATGGAGCGGCTTGTAGGAGCCTGGACCATCCACAGGAGCTTCTTTACAGTTAACTCTTCACTTTTCAGGTGTTAGAACTCTCTATTGTCATTACTCTGTTTCATCATGAAGTGTGTGAATACATTGACAACCGTGTTGCCATTTTTTGAGTTTGTATCATTACACAATGACTGTATCCAGACATATCAGTAGAGTAGGCAGGTCATCCATAATACTACTTCAGAGTTTGGCCTCTGTTCTTCTAAGTATAGACCATTTGACCACAAGCAGATGCCAAGGCTTTAGTATTTTTCTGAACATCTTTTATCATTATATAACATGGTTAATTGTTTTCCTTGGTTCCTTCTTGGCTACTACATGTCCTGGGAATGTGTGATGCGGTTTGTCACGTGGGGAGTGATAAATAACTTGCATGTCTTCACTAAAAATAACCGCAAGCTTGATGGAGTGTCAGTGTTCACTAAAAAAAACCAGCACACAAACTGAAGAGACAATAACTGAGTCATTGTAGCTGAAAATGGCGGCATGTAAACTTGAGTTTTTGTTGTTTCTTTGCTAAGAGCCTGCAGTCAGCTTGGGTTTGGATGGTGTATTCAGTGCATTCGGTCAAGCTTTAATCCTATTTGGTATATAGTCTCATTGTTGGCAGATCAGGCCCTCATTTAGGCTCCAGTAACCGTATGAGCTTGAAGGTAATAAGTCAGTGGTATCTGCAAACTAGTGCCACTGCGGACAGCTGGAGACTTGGCAGGGCACAGTTGCTGGCACATATAGTCAGACCAATTATTGTGAATGCTTGTCCCTAATAATTTCCCTGTGTAATGGCTCTTTAGAATTTTTTTTTTCTTCCTATTAATGTTGCCATCTCATCGCTGGCTTACATTTTATGCCTTTTCAGGTAGACATGATTTGTAATCAAGCAATCCGACAAGGATGGAAAGGTAGTTGTAATGAACAGAGACGATTATTTAAAAGGTTGTCTTGAAATTTTAGAGGATAAGACTACATATAAAAAATTGGAAAGTGATCCAACAGATACTGTACGTAAAAAACTGGAAGGCATTGTGAACAAAGGTGTATATTTAGGAATTTTTTCCCAGGAACAGGCTAAATTTTTAATACCTAGTCATCCAATTATGGCCATTTTTCACGGCCTGCCGAAAACGCATAAGGAACGATTTCCTCCACCATTACGCCCGATTGTGGCAGGTATCGGTAGCATTAGTGAAGCACTATGTTCATGGTTGGATGATTTATTGAAGCCTCTTGTTTGGCGTACACCTGGTTTCCTACGGGATTCAAAGGCTGTATTGCAAATTTTTGAAAATTTTCTATGGAAATCGCAATATGTTTGGATTGCGGGTGATGTGGAGCAGCTTTATTCGAGCATACCACACGATGTTGCTGTTGTGGCGTTGGAGTATCATTTATTGAAATATAGTAAGTTTTCTTTACAATTATGTGAGTTTATTTCTGAAATTACACTTTTTTTACTTCAACATAATTTTTTCAGTTTTGATGGAAATTTTTATTTGCAGATTAGGGGGGCTCCTATGGGGGCCCCCTTTTCCCCATCTATAGCAAATTTATTTTTATCTTGGTGGGAGGAGGATTTTGTTTTTTCTTTAAAAAATCCCTACTTCAGCAACATCGTGTGGTATGGTCGCTATATAGATGACCTCTTGATCGTGTGGGAGGGTGACATCATTGCTATTCCTGAGTTCATGACTTATTTAAATCAGAACAATTTGAACTTGAAATTCACATATACATATGATGTGTCTAGGGTCTCTTTCTTAGACATTGAATTTTATAGCAATGTGAGTCAACAAAAAGTGGAAACTAGCTTATATCGAAAGCCTACATCAGGCAATAATGTTCTGCTTGCTAGCAGCTTACACCCACGGCACACTCTAAAATCGGTGCCTTTGGGAGAATTATTAAGAACACGTAGGGCATGTTCAAATGATGCGGACTATCATAATCAAAAATGTATTACCCTAACTCGATTGAGGGAGCGTGGATACCCCGAATGGAGTTTGAAAAGGGCAGTTAGATTGACCGATGATAGAACACGCACGTCACTGCTGGCTAATAAAACTAAAACTGATTTGAAGAGGGCCAATAATAAAATTGTTTTTTCCACCCCGTATTCGAGACAATTCACACAAATTAAGACCATTATATTGAAGAACATACCTATCCTTTTACAGGATAACATCACACGTGAGATACTTAAGGATGGTATACAGGTGGTGGCGAAAAGAGGTTGCTCGTTGGGCAGTCAGCTGTCTCCTAGTCTGTTTTCCAGTAAAAGTAAACAATCTGCGACATGGCTTGATCTTCGTGGTTTTTTCAAGTGTGGCATGAGCAGATGCAATGCATGTCAGTATGTCAACAAAACCAAAACATTTCATAATTCTGATAATACAGTTTAAAAATGACGAAATAGTGAAACAACGTGTAACACAGACCATGTCATATATGTTATAGAATGCACTTTGTGCAGACTCATGTATGTAGGTTGTACAATAAGGTCGGTCAAAATCAGAATTGGTGAACACGTTACAAGTAGTAGCAAAGAACATGAGAGCGCTTCGGGGGTGTCTCGACACTTTTTTCAAAGACATCAGGGCAATGTGTCCACTCTCAGATATTATGCCATAGAGCATGTGTCGAGACCTCCACGAGGAGGCGATTGGAGGAAGAAGGTTCTCCTTCGGGAGGCCTTTTGGATAATGAGATTAAAAACTAGATATCCAGAAGGTCTCAACATGAGATCAGACATTGCTTATATTTATTAAATCTAGGTTTATTATAGTTCAAATATTGTTGATAAAACATTTTTATATTTATTTAGAACGACCTAGCATGTTTCACCATGCAGCACATCTTATATATCAGTAATATTATATAACTATGGGTTAACCAGAGAAATACGCTAGGTATAGTAGTGAATGCTTCCTACAGCAGGGTTCATCTCTCATGGGAGTAATCATCATGAGACTATGGATTATCTATGAGAATTAGGCAATACGGAAGTATAATGCGCTCCACAGTGCGGTTCATTCCGCACGGGAGATTATCACATGATTCAGTTTATCACGTGATGCTAACAGGTGACCGGGAAACCATAGGAACCTGTCAGGCTTGTACAGCTATATAACGGCGCAGCGGGTAAGTTCATACTTATCTTTATATACATTTTCCTTATGGATAAAGTTATTTATGATGAGGCTATAGTGGTTGTTGTTAATTGTATAAACTTATGTTCAGATATGTATAGTTATGAGAATCTGTATGTTTTAAGCGGCTACGTTAATGATGGTTAATATATGTATATCAGATATTATCCTGCCCTTAATGAATTGTGAGAGTATTAGTACTTAATATGCATAGTGTTTGTATTATAGCTATTTTAATAATAAGTTTTTTTGATATATAATACATAACAAGCACAGCAATGTAAGAGTTAATCGTAAGGGCAGTGGGTGTAGTCAAGCCTGTGTAATGGTTTAAATAGATTGTGTGTAGTCATATGTTTGAGCCGAGAAGAAGGGACGTGTGTCCCGAAACGCGTCGCTTTATTCATAGACTTGACACCATGGTTGCTTTGTAACCTTTTTATTGGAAGTATGGAATAAAAGTTATATTTTATCTACGTTTGCCGCGGAATTTTCTATATACATTCTGGATGTAGCTGGCTTCATTTACCGTTTGGCAAGACATTCTAGTACGACGGGTAGAGTCCACCCGCTTGCCGTTGCTCTCCAGGACTGCATTAGACTTCATATGGTGAGCTGAATATTGACTTTTTGCATTTAGACACGATTTGTATCTTTAGTAAACTTTGATTATTTTAGAGCAAATAAACTGAAAAGAGTTGTGTCCATTTACACAGAATTATTTGCGGTGTGTAAAAATAACCATACAAATAACCTTTTATAAAAAAATTTTTTCCTGGACTGACATATAAGGAATAAAAAGTACCAGTTGCTTGTCCACAGTCATGGTATAGCTATAGTACCTGACATGTAAAGCTGCTCAAACCACCATAGGAAAGTGATGTATAGTGGATATTTCCAGCAGTCACAACCATTGTACATGGGCAACCATTTTCATTCATGTCTTAAGACTTGTCCTAAAGCTCACAGTATGATACCTTATCTATATACAGTACTTGCCTGCTGTGATATCTATCTGTTATAGTTTATGGTTAAACAGAAATTGCTCCTTGTAGAGCAAAGGAGAGGAATTTGCTATAGAAGTATTTGACTAGGGCTGTTTCCATCCTGTGTGTTGGCAGTACAATGCATGGTCTACATATGACTAGGACACATGTACTGTATGTTACCCAAGAGGAAATAAAAGCCATGAAGATGTTTATTATTGGACTGAATACTGATAAGGTATGTGACCAGCACGTTGGTTTATAATCTTGTAATTTATCTAGATATGACCTCAATCTTGTAATTTTAATTCATTGTTGCACATTATTTCCATTCATATGTACTGAGGATGCTTCGTGTTTGCTGCAGCCAACACACAAGTTAGTAGTCACTTGTACTGAAATACAAATCCTGTGCCTATTTCTGTGAGTCAGTGTTTCCCATGCCAGAGGAATCATGTCATTTTCTTTGACTATAAGCTCCATTTTACATACAGAACAGTGTGTTCATCTTCAGCTCATTCAGAGATTCTTGGCCTGTTGTCATCTTCTCTCCCTGAGAACAGAAGGATTGGGCATGTTGGAGTTCAGCTGACCAATCCTTATCGCTCCCATTATCTGCAATTGGTCAGAGTTTGGATACACCCTCCTGATATTGTCAGGTTGGGTTTTCCTAAACCAATATTAAGAGACAAATATTGTTGTTTGTATAAGATGTAAAATGTACTTGTACTAATTATACTTTTTACATCAATTCTTCAGTTTTCTAGATCTCTACTTGCTGTCATTCATTCTGCTTACTATGCGAATACAAAATCAGTTGTGATATATAGTCCATGGTCATGTGATGTACAGTCCACGGTCATGTGATGTACAGTCCACGGTCATGCGATGTACAGTCCACGGTCATGCGATGTACAGTCCACGGTCATGCGATGTACAGTCCACGGTCATGCGATGTACAGTCCACGGTCATGCGATGTACAGTCCACGGTCATGTGATGGACACAGGTTCACAGCTCGTTATAATCACAGCACAGTAATCCGACATCTGCCTGGTAACGAGCTGTGCGCCTGTATCCTTATCACATGACCATGGACTGATTTTTGTATTCACATAGTAAGCAGACAGCAAGCAGAGATCTAGAAAACTGTGAGGAATTGATACAGAAAGTATATTGGAAAATTGTATATCTTTTTATTATACAAACCATAACCCGTACAACCCCTTTTAATCTTCTGTGTATGGTCAGCTTTAGAACTGAGTAGTGAAGGCATTCAGCTTTGTACAACCCCTGATCCCCTCTGATCCATTTAGACAGGTAGTATGTTATTAATAACGTAATTAGTGCTTCTTTCCCTGGGCTGTGAGCGGTGTTGCAGCACATTCCATATCACTTTAATGGGGCTGAGTTGCAATATCACTTAATTCCCTGAGTTTTCTGCCATTATATTCTGTGCTGTTGTGGTAATTTTGATCAAGTGATCCATAATCGGTGGAGTTACTCAGAAAAGGAAAATACCTTTCCAGGGTTTCGTAATGGGTAAAAAGTAGGACATGGTGTACCGTATGTACAGTAGTGACGTAGTAGACGTAGACATAGTGTACCACATCAGGGGCCCCTAAGGCGATTGTGCTTCTTGTATAAAGCCATGGGTATACGAGGGTCAGGCGTACCATGCTGTTAGGCCGGTTAATGTTTTTCTACCTAAACAAGGTCAGTGTGAATGAATGGTAAGCTCTGTGCCTTGCAGATTGAATGACTGCACTGTCCTCTCTGCTTTATCAGTTGCTACATATTTGCTGATGTGATAGAGGCCACATTGAAGGGAGCTGGAATGTAAAAGCACTGGTGAATGCCTGTGGACAGTCCAGGGCACTGCTGGTGTCTGCTAAACTGCAAAGACAGGCACAAATTGTGACGCTTCCTATGCCCTGCCCCCGATTGTGACTCTGTGAACTCCTCTACTCTATCACAAGGACCTGTGGGAGAGCAAAGTGTCTGGAATGCCTTTTGTAAAGGGCAGCCCCCTCCCCATGGTGACTGTACTAGCAGAGTCTCTCCCGGACTGTGTGCTAGTCTCTGTCAATGTATGGACCTAGAGAGTGTCTCTGCTCATCCTCCTTAGAAGTTTCTTAACGGTTTTTGTCTTTTGGAGAAAAAAAAGGATTAAAATTCTGCTCTTTTGGAAGATTTTCTTGGCATAAAGTATTTTATGAAATCTGGAAATATGAGGATAAAGGAGATCTCTTTGAGGCAAGACCCAGATCTTAGGAAGGAATTGGCATTATTGGCTCGGGGATGCGATTTTGTTTTGCCCTCAAGATTTAAGAAGAGGCTGAAGGCTTTCCAGCAGATCCAGGTTGGTTTTCAGGGTAGTGGTGACCAGCTTTAGTTTCTTTAGTCACTGAAGATGTCATTTTAGTGCATATTAACCCTTTGCTTGCAGTTGGACAGAGGCACTAACTTTGACACTAGTGATTAGTTTCCGTTTTATGGCTTCTTTTTTTCTTCTTCCACCTTATCTAAAAGAGGCAGAAGAATTTGTAGCATGTGCAGAATGTTTATGGTGCGTTTAGATAGTGTGAACTGTACTAAACCTGCTTATTCCAGCACCTATGGCTGTCTTGCTGCTTATATTTCTCATGTTCTGGGCAGATAATGAACTATTCCTGATTTCATAGGGAGGTCTTCTATGTTGTGCAGTGCTCTTTATAGCAGCAATGTGGTTTACCCTGGAAATACTGGTTTTACAGCACTGAGTGAGGACGAAACTGTTAATACAGTATCTGGCTGCAAGGATTACTATTAATGAGATTGTATCTTGTGTACAGTACTTTATATGGTTTTCCATGACCTTAGTTGGACAGGGCTAGATAGCTACTCCGTGCAGAGAACTGCTGCCAAAGTGGGATTCTGTGATGCTACATGAAATGTATAATATACACCAATGATAGTTCCTAGTACACTAAGGTAAAAGAAAGGTATGTCTAAATCTTAACTATTTAATCCTGCTGCAATGAATACCTAAGTTAGTAACTCCTGACTAGTTCTGAATCGCTGATCTTGATTTCTTGGGATTTATTGCACTGACATCGCATAAGATGTCATTGTTAGATTCAGGTTGCCTTTGCAGACAGGTTTGCCTTTTATAGCATTTTTAGAGGCTAAAGGCCCTAAAATGACTAATGCCGACGGTATTCTGCTAGGTAATTGCCATGTAAGCAACTGTCTGCCGTGACACAGTAATTCTCCGTATGGGTCTCTACAGAATATTTGCTTTCAACCACTTCCAGTAGGTCAATGAATGGACTGCTCCCAGTGATATGTAATAACTACCTGCTAAGTATTGTCACAGATACTCTCAGAATGTCATTCACAGGCATACTCTACATTACACTGAAATGAGGCCTGTTGCCATAAAAGTAATGGATGGTTATTACAGAGTGCCACATTTCTTTATTGTGGAATTGGCCTCTGGCAGCGCAGCCATCATTCTGAAATGTCACAGATATAGTAGAGACCTGCGGGAAAATTCGTGTTTACTAGCTGTGTATACTATAGCACTAACAAAACTTCCAAACTATATCCCCTAGACCACCTGTTCGCGTTTCCAGCTTTAACTGATACTATTACAGTACAAGCTTCCTTGGAGATGTGCATTGAAAAGATTCCTTTCTGGACACAACAAATGTGTGTGTGTGTGTGTGTGTGTGTATAAATAAATAACTAAAAAAAAATATATATATATTTACTAGCCTCTTCCCGCGACTTCGTCTGCGGGTTGTTGGAGTGGTTGATCTGCCTGTATTCAGCAAATTGCTGCCGTCGATGGTTTGCCTGCTCTGACGTTTTTGTCAGCTCTTAAGTTGTCCTGCTGCTGAACTTGTTCCTCGCACTGTGCCTGCGATTGTTCGTGCATCTCAGCAGCTCGCTGGGAAGCCATATAATGAGCGTGCTGTTCGTGTAAGTGATCCTCCCCTCAGCGCCACTTGAGGAGAAGTCTGTGACTTCTGGCTACCTTCATAGCTCTCGTTGTTTGCGACAAATTAGATTCTCTTTTTCCCGGCATGTTTAAAATTGACAAACTTTCAATTTGGATTAAAGGTGATTGCCTATGTCAGTTTGTCTGCATTGCCTGGAGCAGATCAGATAATATGCAAATGCATGTACACTGAGGGTTAGCGTGTACACAGAGATATAACAGACCTGGCTGAGATAAGGCTGGTGCAGGAACAGTGTAATATACTATGTGAACATAAATTCATAACAGTCATGAAGCCATGTCATTTACCGGGATAAAAAGTAGCCTATATTTTAATCGAAGTTACAACTATCTATATGCCGAATTTCATTCAAATCCGTTCAGCCGTTTTTGCGTGATTGAGGAACAAACACCAAACCTTCACATTTATAATATTACTAGCCTCTCCCCGCAACTTGGTCTGCGTTTGTTGTCATCGATGATCTGCCTATATTCAGCAAATTGCTGCCGTTGATGGTTTGCCTGCTCCGGCATTTCGGCAGCTCTCAAGCTGTCCTGCTGCTGAACTTGTTCCTCACATCGTGCCTGTGATTGTTCCGGCATGTCAGCAGCTCGTTGGGACGTCATATAATGAGCGTGCTGTTGTTGATCCGCCTGCTCCGGCGTTTTGGCAGCTGTCAAGCTGACCTGCCACTGAACTCATTCCTCGTGCTGTGCCTGTGATTGTTCCGGCATCTCAGCAGCTCACTGGGACGCCATATAAGGAGTCTATTGTTGGCATCGATAATCCCCCTTAGCTGCGCTTGAGGAGAACTGACATCTGGCTACCTTCATAGCTGTCGTTTGCGACAAATTAGATTTTCTTTTTCCAGGTATGCTTAAAATTGGCAAACTGCCAATTTGGATTAAAGATGTTTGCCCATCTCGGTTTATCAGCACTGGAGCAGATCAGATAATATGGAAATGTGTGTACACACTGAGGGTTAGCTTGTTTTTACACAGAGAGATAACACCCCTGGCTGAGATAAGGCTGCTGCTAAGAGCTGTTTAATATCGTATGTAAACATAAATTCATAACAGTCGTGAAGCTGTGTCATTTACCGGTATAAAAAGCAGCCTATATTTTTCATTCAAATCCATTCAACTGTTTTTCCGTGATTGAGGAACAAACATCCAAACACACAAACTTTCACATTTATAATATTATTTATAATATTAGTAGGAGATATATATGGGCTCGTTCACACGGGCAAAGAGGGGCGGATTATGGCACGGAATCCACGTCATAATCCTCCCTCTCACAATGGTGGTCTATGGAAAGCTAGCGGAAAAAAGAAGCGACATGACCTTTCTTCAGGCAGATTCCGCTTCAGGAAGTCAATACAAGTGAATGGGAGGCGGGAAACGCGGCAAAACCGTGCCCAAAATCTGTGGTGCGGTTTTTCTAAGGTCCATTCACTGTCCAGGAGGGGAAAACCACCTGGCATTTTTTTGAGGCGGTTTTTTAACCAAAAACCGCTCCAGAAAACGCCTCAGTGTCCAAAAACCACTTCAGTAATAATAATTCCTGAAGCGTTTTTTTTCCAGACCAAATTACGCCACACGATATTCATGTGTGAACTAACCCTAAAATTGTGTCCCTGTAAAGTTATCAAAGAAATAGTGCAGCTGTGTGCATGAACCCCTAAGCTGACTTTTACCTGATCTCAGTAGGCTTCAGTGCTAGTTTGTGGTTTTAGGCCTTGTGATGCTGTGGTTGTTTTGAGTCTACAGCCATGCTCTTTCTTTAGTCCTTCTAGATGGAGTTTCACATTGTTACAAGTGTTGTCTTGTGTCTTTGAACACACAGCAGTAGTTCTAAGACCACTCTGGCTTGTGGTCTAGTGTGCACATGGTTGGAGAGGAGACTCTGGGAACTTTCATAGAGATGACCTTTAATAGGATTGTGTCTTAACTAGAGATGAGCGAACAGTGTTCTATCGAACACATGTTCGATCGGATATCAGGGTGTTCGCCATGTTCGAATCGAATCGAACACCGCGTGGTAAAGTGCGCCAAAATTCGATTCCCCTCCCACCTTCCCTGGCGCCTTTTTTGCACCAATAACAGCGCAGGGGAGGTGGGACAGGAACGAAGACACCGGGGGCATTGAAAAAAATTGGAAAAAGTCATTGGCTGCCGAAATCAGGTGACCTCCATTTTAGACGAATAGTGGATTTCAAATCCGGGTCATATGAGAATGTGAACTTTGTGACTATGAGACAGGGATAGCTGTACAGGCAGGGATAGCTAGGGATAACCTTTATTTAGGGGGGAATGTTATTAAAAATAACTTTTTGGGGCTCTATCGGGTGTGTAATTGTGATTTTTGTGAGATAAACTTTTTCCCATAGGGATGCATTGGCCAGCGCTGATTGGCCGAATTCCGTACTCTGGCCAATCAGCGCTGGCCAATGCATTCTATTAGCTTGATGAAGCAGAGTGTGCACAAGGGTTCAAGCGCACCCTCGACTCTGATGTAGCAGAGCCGAGGCTGCACAAGGGTTCAAGCGCACCCTCGGCTCTGATGTAGGAGAGCCGAGGGTGCACTTGAACCCTTGTGCACCCTCGGCTCTGCTACATCAGAGTCGAGGGTGCGCTTGAACCCTTGTGCACACTCTGCTTCATCAAGCTAATAGAATGCATTGGCCAGCGCTGATTGGCCAATGTATTCTATTAGCCCGATGAAGTAGAGCTGAATGTGTGTGCTAAGCACACACATTCAGCTCTACTTCATCGGGCTAATAGAATGCATTGGCCAGCGCTGATTGGCCAGAGTACGGAATTCGGCCAATCAGCGCTGGCTCTGCTGGAGGAGGCGGAGTCTAAGATCGCTCCACACCAGTCTCCATTCAGGTCCGACCTTAGACTCCGCCTCCTCCAGCAGAGCCAGCGCTGATTGGCCGAATTCCGTACTCTGGCCAATCAGCACTGGCTAATGCATTCTATTAGCGTGAACTGAGTTTGCACAGGGGTTCTAGTGCACCCTCGGCTCTGCTACATCAGATTGCTACATCTGATGTAGCAGTGCCGAGTGTGCATCAGATGTGTAGTTGAGCAAAACTGACTCAGCACTGCTAAGTCTCTGCATTCGCATAGGAATGCATTGGCCAGCCTTCGGCCAATCAGCGCTGGCTCTGCCGGAGGAGGCGGAGTCTAAGGTCGGACCTGAATGGAGACTGGTGTGGAGCGATCTTAGACTCCGCCTCCTCCAGCAGAGCCAGCGCTGATTGGTCGAGTTCCGTAGTCTGGCCAATCAGCACTGGCCAATGCATTTCTATGGGGAAAAGTTAGCTTGCGAAAATCGCAAACTGACAGGGATTTCCATGAAATAAAGTGACTTTTATGCCCCCAGACATGCTTCCCCTGCTGTCCCAGTGTCATTCCAGGGTGTTGGTATCATTTCCTGGGGTGTCATAGTGGACTTGGTGACCCTCCAGACACGAATTTGGGTTTCCCCCTTAACGAGTTTATGTTCCCCATAGACTATAATGGGGTTCGAAACCCATTCGAACACTCGAACAGTGAACGGCTGTTCGAATCGAATTTCGAACCTCGAACATTTTAGTGTTCGCTCATCTCTAGTCTTAACCATTGTCTATTGTGCCATAAAGAGTATTTGTTCCTACAGACGAATGATGATGATTGGATCTTTATCTTGCTGCATGATTCTGTATTGGATCAAAGAAATTTACTACAACATTTCAAGAAAAAAATTTAGATTTTTCAAAATTTAAAGTGAATCTACCAAAATCTCTTCCAACCACTTGGGTGAATTCACATTACAGTTATTCAATGTGTGTGGCTCTTATCCATCACAAGATTGCATCTGTCATTCAAATGTTGCAGTGCCATCTGCATTCACCCCATTGTGACCGTCATGTTTACCAGAGTCAGTGGGAACAGGCACAGACGGAAGGGGCTCAGTGTTTTGTTTTTTTGGTGTGTGTGTGTATGTGTATATAAGGGCTCGTTCACATCTGCGCCCGGCACTCCGTACTTCAGGTTTCCGTTTCCTGCATAAAACAGAGCAGGAGACGGAAACCTGTAGGATTCTTTCTCACCCATTCATTTGAATGGGTGAGAAAGATGTCCGGCGTTGAGCGTTTTGCGCTCTCAGACGCGAAACCAGGTTTTTTAATCCGGACACAGTCGGACATGCAGTACTCTGTGTCCGGATTAAAAAATCCGGTTTCGCGGCGGAGAGCATAAAACGCTCACGGCCGGACCCGGTCTGTGCTTTCCGTCGTCTTGCATGCAGAAGACGGAAAGCACAGAACGGAGAGTAGAACGCAGGTGTGAACCTAGCGTAAGCTATCGTAGGAGCATTGTCAATATAACTTATTTTTGTGTTAAAATACAGCCTTGCTTTGAACCAAAAATAAAAATATAAATTACTGCATGTCCGACTCTGTGTCCGGATTAAAAAACCCGGTTTCGCAGCGGATTGTGCAAAATACTCACCGCCGCTCACGGCCGGACATCTTTCTCGCCCATTCAAATGAAAGGGTGAGAGTCCTGCAGGTTTCCGTCTCCTGCTCTGTTTTATGCAGGAAACGGAAACCTGAAGTACGGAGATCTGGGCGCAGATGTGAACGAGCCCTGATAAGTGGTTTGGAAATGTTTTGCGTGATCATATGACTGCCCCCTTCTTTCTGAAGTGGCTCTAAGGGCCAATGTAGGTTTGTTTTGACATTTAAACAACTTTAAAACTTCTACTTCCAAGTCGTCCCTGCTGCAATTTTTCTAGTACCTTTTAACCCCTTAAGGACCCGGCCATTTTTTGGTTTCGCATTTTCGTTTTTCCCTCCTCACATTTCAAGAGCCATAACTTTTTCATTTTTCAGTTCACAGTCACATGATGGCTTATTGTTTGCGGGACAAATTGTACTTTGTAATGGCATCATTCAATATGCTGTGCAATGTACTGGGAAGCTGGAAAAAAATTCAGAATGAGGTGCAATTGGAGAAAAAATGCATTTGCGCCATTTTCTTATGGGTTTAATTTTTACAGCGTTCACTGTTTGGTACAAATGACATGTTACCTGTGTTCTACGTGTCAGTACGAACGCAGTGATACCAAATTTATATAGTATTTGAAATGTTTTGATACTTTTAAAAAAATGATAAACTTTGCAAAATAGAAAAATTTTTTTGTGTCATCATGTTCTAACACCTGTAACTTTTTCATATTTCCATGTATGGAGCTGGTTGTGGTGTCTTTTTATGCGGGACAAGATGACGTTTCTATTGATACCATTTGGGGAAAGATCTGATGGTTTGATCACTTTTTATTCAATTTTTTATAGGAGGCAAAGTGTTGAAAAAAACGCTTTTTGGCTGTTTTTATTTTTTTTGCCGCTACGCCGTTCGCAGTACGGGATAAATGTTTTAATATTCTAATAGTTCGGGCATTTTGGAGCGCGGGGATACCTAATATGTTTATGTTTAATGTTCTTTAATTACTTTTATAGCTAATCTAGGGAAAGGGGGGTGATTTGAACTTTTATATTTTTTTTATTTTTTTAATACTTTTAAAAACTTTTTTTTTTCTTCTGTTACATTTATGATCAGACCCCTTAGGTACCTTGAAACCTAGGGGGTCTGATCGCTCATACTATTCACTGCAATACTACAGTACTGCAGTGAATAGCAGAATCCCAGCACTTCTATTAGACGATGCCTCTGGCATCGTCTAATAGATCTCATGCAGAGACAAGCCTGGAAGCCTTCAATAGGCTTCCGGCTGTCATAGCAACCGATCACCGCCCTCATGTGACGTTCAGGAGGGCGGCGATCGGCGAAACATGGCGGCGCCCATGCCGCCGGCGCCGTTTACACACTGCGGTCACGTTTGACCGCAGTGTGTAAAGGGTTAACAGCAGCGATCGGCTCGGGCACCGACCGCTGCTGTTATTGGCAGGTCCTGGCTGTATGATACAGCCGGCATCTGCCGTGTATGGAGCGAGCTCAGCGTGTGAGCTCGCTCCATACATCCCCATGCGACCCATGACGTACAGTTACGTCAAGGGTCGCTAAGGGGTTAAAGAAACTTGGCCAAGGTGTACCAACTGCTTTGCTAAGCAACTTTCAGCAGTAGACAATCAGTTTGCCATGGCAAGTGATGGATCTTCCTGCTGCTTTGGGGAACCGCTGACCAGGACGCTATTAAAGCCATAAGTGTGCAGTGTAAAAGCCCTGGAGATTAACTATAACAATATAGCTATGTCTATTTATGGCAGGCATTGTTCATGCATATAAAATCATTGCTAACAGGTTGTGGCCCTTAAAAATATCAGAACAGGACCTCATTTAACAGAAAATCTTTACTTGAATGTAAATTGGCAATGGGTATGTAGCTTGTGCTGCAGTGGTCATTGCTATCGATGTAGTGTGTGCATGCCCCGGCTGAACTTGTATAGTGAGAAGCCAGGTTCTCCATTACTGGCTGGCTCACTTACTGCCATGGCCAGTGATTGGGTGGCATTCCTAGCCATTTCCTACTGTAAGGAAGTAGACTGCAGTTGGGTGCTGGCCATAATTGGGACAGGAGTGCTGACCGAACAAAGGTCGGGGCCCAACGTGTTATAAACACCGCTATTTGGCAATCACAGCAAAGTGGATATGGGATTCTAGCGAATCCCATCCCCTCTCTGCAGTAAAAGTCGTGTTGCAGACACATGATGAATTCCAAAACCATTGCAGTTTTGGAAATCGCAGCATGTCAGTTATACCTACAGACACGTTGGCGGTTTTCCTATATACGTTTCTGCTTCAAAGTGATGTGGAAAGAACCACAATGCATTTTTGCTGCAGAACGCCATGTGGAGCCTGATCTTAAAAGGTGCTTTTCTTTGTAACTTTTTAAACAACCTGCCACTAAGTTTTGGGGGCTGGAGAACTGGTACATCTTGGTTCTGTTGTCAGTGAATAGGAACACTCTTGCTTGCAGGTAGTGTCAATTATAGGATTTTTTTTTAAGCTACAGGAAAAGGCTTTGACCCATCTGAAATTGGATACTTTTTTTTTTTTTTGCCTGACTTCCTTTGATATGGATGGGAGAGTTGGGATTCTGTCTACACATCTAGGTAAAATTTTGAAGGGAATCTGCCAGCAGGAAAATTGGTATCACAAACTAATGGCAGTACCTTTGTAGAGTGGCTTCTACACTTTCCAAAGATGCCTTTCTTCTGCATTGCAGCTCCATTTTCATTAAAATCACTTTATTATGCAAATTTGCTGAAAAGGACTTTACGGGTGTTTCTTCTCTTGCCAGAGCTTCGCTCTCCTCTCTAGATAACTGTGGAATAAGTCCAAAACCAACCAATTGCAGCACAGCTTTCATTTTTCAAGTGTCTTAGGGCCTGAAAGCAGTGCTGTAATGGGTTGCTATAAGCAACTAAAACAATTTTTCATAAATCTGCGTCTGTGACTTGAATTTTGAAACTTATTGCAGCGGCTTCCACCTGGAGAAAATAGCGATCTGCTTCATTTGCCCCCAAGTTACCGTATTTTTTTGGACTATAAGACGCACATAGGACGCACTAAGGTTTTAGAGGAGGAAAATAGGGAAAAAAAAATCTTGAAGCAAAAAATTTGTAAAATATTTAATAACTTAATAACTCCGCACCGCGAGTGAGGGCAGGGTCTGGGTGCCCATCTCTGGCGTCCTGTGATCTGCTGCTCCTTTACACAGCTCCAGTGCCAGCCAGCAGTTCAGCATGTCCCAATGCTGGTGCTGAACAGCTGTAGATTGGGGGTTTGCGGACACAGGGATACCTAATGTGTATGTGTTTCACAGTAATGTTTTTGTTTTATATGTATTCTAGGGATATGGGGGTGATTTGAACTTTTTTTTTTTTTTAATTTTTTTTCATAGCTTTCAAATTTTTATTTATTTTTTTAAAATATTTTATTTGCCCCCACCTAGGGGATTTGAACTTGCAATCATTTGATTGCAAGTCCCATAGATTGCAATACAAGTGTATTGCAGTCTATGGGAGATGCTCTATATTACTGTACTATGAAGGCTCCCCTATGACAAGCCAGGGGAGCCTTCATAAGGCTCCTGCGTGGCACAGGAATAGGTCGGCTCTGTGGGAGATGGCCTGCAACAGGACAGGTGAAGGTTTCTGGCTGCTCTTGCAGAGCGATTGCGATAGCCATGTGGTCTCCATGGTAGCTATGGCAACCACTCTGCAGGAGTGGCCGCCATCTTTAAGACCCGACATCTACTGTATTGATGTTGGCAAGCGGCTGCAGTGGCCTGTACAGGTGGTATGGGTGGCTTCTTAACTTTCTGGGGGAAGGGGAGGGGGGGGGGGGGGATTAAGAAATGTAGTAATTACATTATCTCTTACGGTTTGTGGCCGCTCTTGCAGAGTGATTGCCATAGCTATCGGGTCTCTTGTACAGCGGAGACCTGGTAGCTATGGCAATCGCTCTGCAGGAGCGGCCACCATCTTTAAGACTCGGCATCTACCTTATTGAAACTGCAGATGTCAGGAAGGGGCTGAAGTGTAGGGACATGATACGGTAATTAAGTACAGGCGCTGCCGCCTGTACCCCGCGCAGACCATTAATCTACCTTTTTTGCTTCTAACCGACGGGACTAAACTGACACTGCAAGTTTATGTGCTTGCCCCGGACTATAGGACATCCGGACTATAAGACGCACCTCCATTTTCCTCCCGTATTTGGAGGAAAAAAAGTGTGTCTTATAGTCCAAATGTCCGAACCTATTGGACTAATCCGTCACCTGTGGATTTTGGTTCCCGATTTTCCGATAGTGGTGTTAACCGAAGGCAGATTTTTATGTGAACATGCCCTTTTATAGCCAGTCCTGCTATACACAGGTTAGAGCAGGGCTAGATTTGTTCTTTTTTCCCTGATGGTAAAGAATTAAACCACAAGGTAATACACCTACGATATAGTGCATTATTGGCCAAAAAATAAAAAACCTGGCAGATTAAAATTGCTACAGATGAGCAAAAGCCCATTGGCATACTTCAAAGCTATACATCCAAGGAAAACTATAAATGGTGTAATATATTTTATATTTGGATGGCTTATTTATAAGTGGTCAATATGAAATTACAATGGTAGAAGTTACTACAATAGAACGCTTGCATCCTGCCTCTAATACTACTTTTATATTTCTTAGGTACAGCCAAAGAGGGAAGAACCAAGAACTCCTGCCTTAAGTCAGCACATTCCAAAATTCTATTTTCCTAAAGGGTGTCCAAAAAATATTAATGTGGACAATATCATTTCAAAGATTGAGAAGACCTTTTCTACCCTTCCAAATGAGCGGGCTACTCTTGAAGATATGAGCAAAGTAGTGAAGGTACTCCAATTATGGATTTATTTTATTTATTTTGTTGTCAATTGTCTGGAATACAAGATCTGCAACAATGTGGGGCCTTAGCCTAAAAGAGGTTCTCATGTGGGTGGTGGGAACTTTATATACACACTCGTATTTTGTGAAGATGTAAAAATTCTACTTTTTGGCTGTCCCTACCACCATACTTGCCACCTAATTGTGAAGAAAAAAATCCCCTTCTCAGTTGAACTCTGTAAGTTTTGCAGTCCGTGCTTACTGTAGCAGTTTAGCAGGAGTTCTTTCCAGGGACTCTAGTGAGGCACCCAGATGTATATGAGCAATCTATAGGGGGTTAGATGGCTTTATAGTGTATACTTTGTCATGTATCTTATCACCAGTAGGAGGAGCTTTCTTTTCATTTGGCATATTTGTACTGACTGCTTTAGAGTTGCTAGGGGGCCGCACTGATGCTTGTCATGTATTGCATTTTGGTTCCATTAATCTGCTGTGACTGTGAAAGAGAATACAGGTTTTACTAATGTTGTAGCTATCCTCAGTTCAGGTGGTGGCCATACCTCAGAAACTTCCTTCCTGTATAGACAGTGCCACAGAGAATGTGTACATCATGGCAACTAAAAGGAATAGGAGTCAATTGACAGATATGTCCTACTGTAATTTAGCCGACAGTTTCTAGGGAAGAGTGTTGTATAGGCCATTCTCCTAGAGGTCATGCTTACAGAATGTAATGTGCAGTCTGCTGGGTGATATGACTATTGGAATATTACAAGATTTCTGCTCTAATGACCGACATGAGTTTTTGCTTCCTTGGTTTAACACATTAAATGCCACAGACGGAAATGCATTTTTTTTCAGGTGGATCCAAGGGATCTCAAGAGACTGAAAGGGGTTTCCTGGCAAAAAAAAAAATATTTTTAAAAGTTTGTTGTTAACCCATTCATAGCACTAAGTTCACCCATATACCTTTCACAGTGTTTTGAGTGATGTCTGGCTTTCACTGGTGTCCTCTGCATTTGTTTACATGGGTACCCACCTGCTGTCTTAGCCTACAACTATCATGATGCACTGCAGATCACTCAGATTCCTCCCCCCCCCCTCCTCATTTCCCTAGCTAGCCTGTGGACAACAAGCCCTGTCTATCTACCTAGCTAACTCAGTCCCCAACCCCCTCCCCACTACATCATCCTTACCTGTCTTGCCGTCCTGGAGATGACTTTGGGGTGCCATTGTTCCCTCCAGCCCACAACTGGAATCCATATCTGGCGCCTACGCAATAAAACCCCAGCAGAAGCTACACATGCGCAATAACAATTCCTATTTTAAACCGTTAGATAATGACCATTGTTGTATTACATGAACTATAGCATTGACAAGGGAATTAGTGTCAGATTTTCTATTTTCAGGACTCTCATACAATTAAATGGAAAGAAATTGTGCGTGTGCTGCTCTTTCTGTGAATTCAGTCTTGTTCTTGAGATGTGCCCCCCACCTCTGGGACACACACCTATCTATAAGTCATTTATTGCATATCCAAGGGATATAGTGATAAATAGCAAGTACCGTATTTTTCAGACTATAAGACGCACTATTTTTTTTCCCAAAAAATTTTGGGCGTGGGGGGAATGAGGGTGCGTCTTATAGTCCGAATGTGAGGGCTGAGGAACCGAATTGCAGCATTGCGAGGCTCCTGCCGATGCTGGCTTCCTGCAGTGGTAGGAGCGTGGCGATGCTGCGGGCCCCAGTACCTGAGCCGGTGTCTAAAACCCTCCCCGGCATCTGCTGTTCTATTAAAGCGGATGCAGGGTCTGTAATAATGTCGGCCGCTCTGCTGCGGAGCGGTTGCCATAGCAACCGGGTCTCCGCTATACGTGGAGGCCGAAGCTAATGCCCACAATCAGAATACATTCTAATTGTGGGCATTAAAACTTAGCCCCCCCCCCCAAAGTTTCCAAAGGCCCCATACCTTTAAAGTTGCAGGCTGGCTCCTGTGCGGCTAGGTCACAGGATCCGACCTGTTCTGGTGACAGCCGGGAGCCTACTGAAGGCTCCCAGGCCTGTCATTGCTATATTACTTTTGCAGCTGGTCTATGACCATCCGCAATAGTAATGTATAGCATACACTTGTATTGCCATCTATGGGCCATACAATCAACTGATTGCAGGTTCAAGCCCCCTAGGTTGGGTCTAATAAAATAGTGGGGGAAAAAAAAATAAAACTTCTAAATCACCTCCTTTACCTAGAATACATATAAAAATAGAAAACTACTGTGAAACGCATACACATTAGGTATCCCTGTGTCCAAAATTGCCCGCTTTACTAATATTTTTCCTGTACCGTGAACATCAAAATCAAAAGTACCAAACGCTGTTTTTTTTTTCACCGTTTTGCCTCTGATTTAATTAAAACTTGATCTAAGCCATAGACATTCCCCAAAATGGTATAATTAAAAAGTACATCTGGCCCCACAAAAATGCTCTGTGGGGGCAACATGGTGGCTCAGTGGTTAGCACTGCAGCCTTGCAGCGCTGGGGTCCTGAGTTCGAATCCCGCCAGGAACAACATCTGCAAGGAGTTTGTATGTTCTCCCCGTGTTTGCAAAAGACATTCTGATAGGAGGAGGAAAAAAAGAAAAAAAAAAAAAAACTATGCATCCCTGTACAGCTGCAGGGTCACCTGTCAGTGTGGCCTTGCAGCTGTTGCAGAACTACAACTCCCATATATCAAATATTTTACCTCCCCCCCCCCCCCCCTTATTTTCCTCCTCTATATCCTAGGTGCGTCTTATAGTCCGAAAAATACGGTACCTCTTCAAAGCACACATCACTGGGCCTGTGTTTTGACTACTTTAGGCAGCGTGGTGGTGTTTTCCAGCACGTCTGTAGTGTTGGAGAATCTATTGTTTGTATCTTCATGCACAGTGTATAACGTTTTGCTGTGTGCGCCAGAATTCCCTACTGGGACATAATCCCAGTTTAGTGTAGAAGATGAATGCTACTCATGTGATTTAATTGGAGAATTTCGTTGCTTGCTCCGGCCTGTCTTCTATCATTACCTTGTATTACACATTGTCATTTCCACAAGGCTATATATGGCCATCTGGCAATGTTTGCCTCAGCCTCAAGGTTTACAGTGTCTAACTTGTTCCCAGCAGATGTTCTCTGTTGATAACCATAAGCCTGCATTCAGGTACCTGTTTCCTGACACAATTCTATGAAATTGCATTTGTAAAGCACTGTGATATTTGCTGCCTGCCCCCCCCCCCTGCTATTTACATGCAGGGCTTCAGGCTTGGCTATCGTCATGCAATGTTGGTAAAGACCTGTGCTGCAGTTATAATTCATCAACCTTTGGGAATGATTGTAATAGGAAGCTTTAATAATGCATGAATACCTCCTACAGCTTGAATACAGTATATATGTTTTCCATCCTCAGGCTTGTGAATGCCCGCTTTACTGGAAAGCACCATTGTTTTATGCAGCTGGTGGGGACAGGACCGGATACGTGTCTGTTCACAAGTTTGTGGCCATGTGGAGAAAGTAAGTATGACTCCATAGCTTTAACTTGCCAGTTGTTGTTATTATTAACTATTATTATTGCTAAGTATGTCTTAGGCTATATCTACATATCTAAACCTCTCTGACCAAAGACTACGGTATCACGCTACCTGCTTCGCATTTGATGAAAGAGCAATCTTGACCAACAACTTGTAACGACATCAGTCGCCAGAAGTCCAAACCTGCTGCGTTTTTGGCAGTGGTCACAACAACTAGTAGAGTGTATTATAACTATATTAATCTTCACTAGTTGCAGAGCCATGTGCAAGAAGTTGTATGGCAAGACATTGAGGCCCTGTAGCTTCTGGCGACTCTGTATAGTGTTTTTGCGATTGATATTCTCCTTTGAAAGCAGAGCTTTGCATTCTTGAAAAACTGACAGAAAACCTATGTATGAAGTCAGAGGTGTAGCATAGTACCCTTGTACAGCTCCATATAACTGACTCCTTAGGGCTCATTGTGAGGAAGCTTTCTAAACCATTAGTTTGACATTCTGATGTTATTGCTGTACTTCTGCAGTATGTTACTTTTTGTTATTTTACATAACGTATCTGGGATAGAATTAAAGGGGTATTCCCATCTCGCTTGTTCACCAACCTGCAGCAGGGCTGTGTGCTCTCTTCACTTCCTGGTTTGCTCGGTACATTGGTGGGCGGGGTTTCACGTGCTCCATCTACTATGTTTGCAGTCAGTAATGAGGGATTGGTTGTAAATGAATTACCACAGTATGAAGTTGTTGTAGAAGCTGATGTAGCAGAGCTGGATTTGAGTCAGTTTGTAATACATACAGCGGTACCGGACTCCCTATCTCAGCCAAATTCAATTAAACCGACTGATAAGTGGAAGAGCAGAAGATGAAACGGCTCAGAAATCCCGGAGCTCTCACCTCCCGCCTCCCCTATCTGAGGACTCCCATTGCTTGTCTGTGGCAGAGACATACACAGCTCAGAGCTGCTCCCAACACTCAGCACCCCTCCTTCCCTGAGAGCAGGTAGCTACATCACTTGAGGACTGAGGAGATAAGCCCTGGGTCAGGGCCCGTGGTCATAGAAACATATGTAAATGATGAAGTAAATAAATCAAGATAGCGGCCAAACAAAGCAGTTTTGATAAAGCAGTGTATTTAGGAAAAGTTTTATATCCACATAAACTAGTAGTATAGATAGGATCCTTGTGATGGGACAACCCCTTTAAACAAGGAAGTGGGGTTTAAAGAATACTTTATATTGTTCCTTGTTGGATCCATTCCCAGTGTGATCATGACCTTAAACTATTGCTTAGGAATGAGAGCACACATAGTATGGTGGCCTCCTGCAATATGCTTCAACTTTAACAGTAAAGGTTTTGGGGAATGCCACCCAGGTAGAGGAGCTGCAACATGAGTAAGGAGGCGCCACCAAAAATTAGCAGAGAAAAAAAAAAATTCCTTCACCGCTTTCAGATTAAAAACTCCCCATGTAACTGTTGTTTTAGTGGTCCACCTCTCCATTTTTCAGGTCCTCTGTTAGTCCTGTGTTATTGTGAACCTAGCGTCAGAATACTAGCAGCCAACCAGACCTCTCCCTGTCAAACTGCAACAGTAAATGGAGCTCTAAGGTTTTAATGAACTATTAATTTTATTTGCATAAAACTGGCTATACACATTGGAGTATTGACCAACAGCTAATGTGTATGGGGGGCTTCTGACATTCCTGGTATCATAAGGGGATAGGGGTCTGGCAGCTGAATTTCAGTTGCCTGGTATTTTGCCCAGGTAATAAGCTGCTGGCAGACATGTCTGAGAACAGTGCACTTACAGATGCGAGCTCAGCTGAGAGGTGCATGGGGGAGAACACACAGATGGCCTATACTAAAGATATTCAATGTTTCAAGGACCCTTTTAAGGACTTCTGTGAGAGCTCTTTAATGCAAACTGACTTGTTTCGGGGTTTTTTTTTGTATATTTTAGAGTTTTACAGACTTGTCATGATGATGCGGCAAAGCTTATGCAGCTTTTAGCCAAGCCGGGCTGCGCTTATTTGGAACAGGAGGACTTTATACCGTTCTTACAAGTAAGCAGTTACTTTACTCTTCTCACTAACAGCTTATAGTATTTCACTGCTAGCTGTATCTATGAAAGAGAAAATATCCAGGGCTCAGCTCCGCACTGGAGCACATATAGATATATGCGTGGTTTTTATCATGTTGGTTACATATCACTAGTAAGTTTATGAATCTGTCAGTCATGTATTACACGAGCTGGTTATTGGGTATGACTGCGTAAAGGTGTCTGCTGACTTGCAGTGTATTGCAAACACTCAGTGGACTCCATCTTTTCATCCAAATTGGTTGTTTGCTGTCCATTGCCCTTTGTAAACAGGGCAATGTCTACTGACTTGCAAACTGAATAGGAAATATTGCTGTATATAAATGTAGCCAACATGTGGGTAATGAATGGGAACAAATAACGTCTACTTTCAATTGTTGCCCTCCTCTGTTGTGCAGTGTCAAAGAACCCTTACTCTACCCAAGAGGCTTTGCTTTACCTACTACCATTAAATGGGGTTTTTCCTCTATTCGGATTCAAAACAAACTCTAGAATTCCAGTGACAACTATATATTTCACGAGAGCAAAGGCCCTACAACTTAGATGGCAGTCTGACAACTATTCATCCTAACCCCCCCCCCCCATGTGTGTGCATGGTCAGCACTCTCAATTAGAGATGAGCGAGTAGTATTCGATCAAATACCTCCCCGCCATAAGTATCCATGTAAGCAGCTGAATACCAAGGGGTTAAACGCATCAAATATTCGCCGCTTACATGGATACCTATGGTGGGGAGGTATTCGATCAAATACTACTCGCTCATCTCTACTCTCAATGTATTTGAAGCTACATAGAATACAAGGCACTTTGCTAAATGTGAAAGGGGTGAGTTACTGGCCGCCACTAAGTCATGAGCATGGCTTCCTTGTTAACGTCAGGTTTCTTCTCCTTCCTACAGGATGTGGTAAACACTCATCCTCACTTAACGTTTTTGCGGGAAGCCTCGGAATTTCATTCCCGTTACATTACCACAGTAAGTAGCTGTTCCTTGAGCACTAGGACTACAATTCATCTATTTTTACATCCTTAACAGTGTTGTCTTAGCACAATTGATGTATCACTAGGATATTTCCAAGGCAGAGTGGTCAACTACTGAAAATTACTTTTTCCCAAAGAACATGAGTAAAGAATAGAGATGAGCCTGTAGAACCGTTTTGTTTTGTTAAGGAAATAATCTTACAAGTGAAAGCGCTTCCTTTTACCCTTCTTCCACTCTGCTTGCCTCCTTTTCAATCAGTGAGCAGAGTAGGGACCTAGATGGGCTGGTGAAGGGATGCCCGACTGATGTAGATGTCATGTGTTGTGCACAGGAACTTCTGCAATGCATCAGAAATAAAGAGACCTAAGTAGATTAAGAATTTGGGCCTATATCAAACCAGTGGAGGAATTGGTTTAAGACTGGAACAGGGAATGCCAGGCTTACATTTCTGTGTTTGGCCTGGGTGATTATGACCAAAATCAAAATTGTGGTTAATTGGGCAGTTTATCTGAATTACAATTAATGGCGATTAATTAGGTAACGCTCTTTTTACAGTATGAGTATATATCGGCAGAACCTTGCAGTTATCATCTGGGGTTTTTGTTTGGGCTGAGCAAGAACTGCTATTATACTATAGGGTCTCTTCAGACCCCCCTAGTATATTTAGAGGAGATCCATGATGGTGAGCAAAAAAAAAACTCCCTGATGTCTTCCAACTGATGTGTCAGAATCAGACCTCAGTGGGGCAACACAGTGACTCAGTGGTTAGCACTGCAGCCTTGCAGCGCTGGAGTCCTGGGTTCGAATCCTGCCAGGAACAACATCTGCAAGAAGTTTGTATGTTCTCCCCGTGTTGCGTGGATTTCCTCCCATTCTACAAAGACATTCTGATAGGAAAATAAATATACATTGTGATCCATATATGGGGCTCAGAATCTAAATTTAAAAAAATTAAAAAAAAAAAACACCTCAGTGGTTACATGGGTCATGATTGGGCCTCAGTGGTCCCTGACACCTGCCAGTAGACCCGAAGACAGAAGAGTTGTGTTGGAGCTCAGGAGAAGTGAGTAATAGAGATGAGCGAACACTATTCGAAACAGCCGTTTCGAATAGCACACTCCCATACAAATGAATGGACGTAGCCGGCACGCGGAGGGTTAAGCGGCCGGCTGCCGGCAAAGTCTGCGTGCCAGCCGCTTCCATTCATTTCTATGAGAGCATGCTATTCGAAATGGCTGTTTCGAATAGTGTTTGCTCATCTCTAGTGAGTAACGCTATATTTTTTGTGTTTGATCGCCTTCCTTAGGCCTCTACTTATTACATTCTGGGGTCTGAAGAGACAGACTTGTTTAGTCCCAATGGAACTGCAGGTGGAACCTTGCAAATGCTGTAATAACTGAAATAACTAATGTGAAGAAATCACATCAGTTATTTTTAGATTAATCACCCAGCCCTACCCAGTGTGTCAAAGGGACAACGTCTCTGGCTATTTTGCCTGAAAGTTTTGTTGGAATCTGCGATAGTCCTGATGTCATAGTTAATGTAGCCTTATTGCTGTGTGTTAAAGTTGTGGTACGTATTACCTGAGTAGAGGGCTGTTCTTACAGACCTTTACCTTACATATTTTGCAATATGCATTACGGCTCTGTTCACATTGGTGTATTGGCTTCCTTCAGAAGAGTTGTGACTATTAGAAGATATCGGTTTTGAAATGGATCCTTGTGTACTTCCATGAGTTTCACCAGCTTTCTGTCAAGGCTTCTGATTTGACATCAAAAACAAAGCTTAAAATTGCACTACTAGATTGTCTGCTGTAAACTTAAAACTGATTGTGTGAACAGAGCTCTACCATCTATATAATGGGGTTTAGTGGGTTACAGAATGGTAACTTTTGATCTGATCTTCCTAGGTAGTTCAGAGGATATTCTATATTGTAAATCGGTCGTGGTCTGGTCGCATCACATGTGCAGAGCTCAGGAAAAGCAATTTTCTGCAGGTGAGTATGAGCAGTTTTTGTACAAGCAAGTAGATATGTGCTTAGATGCAAAATAGTACAGCATGAATGGGGTTAACACCAGAGCGTCTCAGTGTCCTCCTACTGGGTATATATGTCATTATTAAGCAGGCTGTTTCTATGGCTCTTCGGAGTGGTGCACAACATACACTGATGTAAATTTGGGTGACCATTTATTTGCACATGTAGGCTTATTGCTATTCTGGTATAGGACCAAAGATTTTAGAGATATCGACCAAGAACAAACAATCATTTACTATTTGTTTTCAGCATGTGGCACTGCTGGAGGAGGAAGACATCAACCAGTCAACAGACTATTTTTCATATGAACACTTTTACGTCATCTACTGCAAGTTCTGGGAACTTGACACTGACCATGACTTGTACATTGATGAGCAGGACCTATCCAAGCACAACGACCATGGTATACAAAAAAAAAATTGTCCCCTTTTAACATGTATGTGGTTGAAGAATTTTATTTTAAGTTTGTGTATTGGAAAGTTTAAGGAAATTAATAATTATACACCTTTCTGCACAATAGAAAGGGAGGGGGGTTGTCTTTGAGACCTCGCTAATCCTTTATAATAGTAGTGGGAAAATGGCTGTGACTACTTTAAAGGGGTTGGGCACTTTCAGACCAATATCGACAAACAAATGTACAATAAAAAGATATACAATTTTCCAATATACTTTCTGTATCAATTCCTCACAGTTTTCTAGATCTCTGCTTGCTGTCATTCATTCTGTTACTTCTAGGAGATAAAACTCTGACCATGGTCATGTGATTTACGGTCCATGGTCATGTGATGAGGACACAGGTGCCGCTCGTTATAGTCACAGCACAGTAATCAGACATCTGCCTGGTAATCAGCTGTGCACCTGTGTGCTCATCACATGACCATGGACCGTAAATCACATGACCATGGACCGTAAATCACATGACCATGGACCGTAAATCACATGACCATGGACCGTAAATCACATGACCATGGACCGTAAATCACATGACCATGGACCGTAAATCACATGACCATGGACCGTAAATCACATGACCATGGACCGTAAATCACATGACCATGGTGAGAGTTTTATCTCCTAGAAGTAACAGAATGAATGACAACAAGCAGAGATCTAGAAAACTGTGAGGAATTGATACAGAAAGTATATTGGAAAATTGTATATCTTTCTATTGTACATTTGTTTGTCAATATTGGTCTGAAAGTGGCCAACCCCTTTAAAGTGGGTTGTAATAGTTGTCATTTCCACTGTTTCCAAAGATATGCTGCTTGTACTAGTTTTTCTCCTTTTTTCAACAGCCATATCAAGTCGAATTATTGAAAGAATATTTTGCGGGGCGGTAACACGGTGAGTAGGTTTTGTTAATTTTCCTTAATGCATGTTTTTGTGTTTTAAAATTAAAAATATTCCTATACATTTAGTAGTCAGGATGAACGAGGAAGAGGGCGGCGCGGCGGCAACTGCTTGGACCCCTCCTCTAATCAATAGTACTTGAGCTCTTATCACTGCATGAGCGTAGTGAGGTGTACTTGTATAGAGCGACAATCAAGCATGCATGGTGCCGATGCATCCAAAGCTTGTGGGACTATGAAAATAGTTGTGTGTGTTCCATAGACATTGAATGAAGCTGCACTGTGTATTCTTGACTGTCCGTCTATTAAAACTGATCACAGCACCACCACAGTAGGGGAAGCTTGGAGCTCCCATTCTAGTGATAGGTGGTCCATCAGTGACTGGATGTTTATCGCTGTGAAGAAGTGACGAGTTAGGAGTAAACAATCCCCAAATACAGTCCTATGAAAAAGTTTGGGCACCCCTATTAATCTTAATCATTTTTAGTTCTAAATATTTTGGTATTTGCAACAGCCATTTCAGTTTGATATATCTAATAACTGATGGACACAGTAATATTTCAGGATTGAAATGAGGTTTATTGTACTAACAGAAAATGCGCAATATGCATTAAACCAAAATTTGACCGGTGCAAAAGTATGGGCACCTCAACAGAAAAGTGACATTAATATTTAGTAGATCCTCCTTTTGCAAAGATAACAGCCTCTAGTCGCTTCCTGTAGCTTTTAATCAGTTCCTGGATCCTGGATAAAGGTATTTTGGACAAACAATTCAAGTTCAGTTAAGTTAGATGTTCGCCGAGCATGGACAGCCCGCTTCAAATCATCCCACAGATGTTCAATGATATTCAGGTCTGGGGACTGGGATGGCCATTCCAGAACATTGTAATTGTTCCTCTGCATGAATGCCTGAGGATTTGGAGTGGTGTTTTGGATCATTGTCTTGCTGAAATATCCATCCCCGGCGTAACTTCAACTTCGTCACTGATTCTTGAACATTATTCTCAAGAATCTGCTGATACTGAGTGGAATCCATGCGACCCTCAACTTTAACAAGATTCCCGATGCCGGCATTGGCCACACAGCCCCAAAGCATGATGGAACTTCCACCAAATTTTACAGTGGGTAGCATGTGTTTTTCTTGGAATGCTGTTTCTTTTTGGACGCCATGCATAACGCCTTTTTTTATAACCAAACAACTCAATTTTTGTTTCCAAAATGAAGCTGCCTTGTCCAAATGTGCTTTTTCATACCTCAGGCAACTCTATTTGTGGCGTACGTGCAGAAACGGCTTCTTTCTCATCACTCTCCCATACAGCTTCTATTTGTGCAAAGTGCGCTGTATAGTTGACCGATGCACAGTGACACCATCTGCAGCAAGATGATGCTGCAGCTCTTTGGAGGTGGTCTGTGGATTGTCCTTGACTGTTCTCACCATTCTTCTTCTCTGCCTTTCTGATATTTTTCTTGGCCTGCCACTTCTGGGCTTAACAAGAACTGTCCCTGTGGTCTTCCATTTCCTTACTATGTTCCTCACAGTGGAAACTGACAGGTTAAATCTCTGAGACAACTTTTTGTATCCTTCCCCTGAACAACTATGTTGAACAATCTTTGTTTTCAGATCATTTGAGAGTTGTTTTGAGTAGCCCATGATGCCACTCTTCAGAGGAGATTCAAATAGGAGAACAACTTGCAATTGGCCACCTTAAATACCTTTTCTTATGATTGGATACATCTGGTTATGAAGTTCAAAGCTCACTGAGGTTACAAAACCAATTTTGTGCTTCAGTAAGTCAGTAAAAAGTAGTTAGGGGAATTCAAATCAATAAAATAAGGGTGCCCATACTTTTGCACTGGTCAAATTTTGGTTTAATGCATATTGCACATTTTCTGTTAGTACAATAAACCTCATTTCAATCCTGAAATATTACTGTGTTCATCAATTATTAGATATATCAAACTGAAATGGCTGTTGCAAACACCAAAATATTTAGAACAAAAAATGATTAAGATTAATAGGGGTGCCCAAACTTTTTCATAGGACTGTAGATTGAAACCAGCCCAATGACACCAAATATCTTCTAAATGATTTGTGTGAAGCTCTGTCCAGCTGTAAGCATAGATATTATTCTGTTCTCATCTGCTGGGCACAGACTGCTCTTACTAATCACATATTGATAGGGTAAATATATAAGCCTTGTACACAATCCCTAGTTCAGGGTCTGTAGGTAGTATAACACTCCTTAGAAACACATTGGGGTGGCTTTACTAATAGTGTCTCTCAGACAACCTTATCTGACATGTTTAAGACTGACAGACTTCACTTTACACCACCGATTAGCTGACTCAAAGACCAACAAAACAAGTGCCAAAACTTTGTAGCATTTTACTCTGCCTCTTTTACACTATGTACTTGCTCAACATGTGCAAAGTGACTTGGTCTTTAAGGGTGGGTTCACACCTGCGCCTTGATCTCCGATTTCAGGCACTGTGTCCAGCCGTGAGTGCCTGTGAGTGTTTTGTGCTCTCCGTGGCAAAACTCAGCCCGGACACAAAGTTCTGCATGTCCGACTTTGTGTCTGGTTAAAAAAAAAAAAAAAAAAACACACAAAAAAAAAAAACGGTTTTGCCGCGGAGAGCACAAAACACTCACCAGCGCTCACAGCCGGACACTTTCCAAACCCATTCAAATGAAATGTCAGTTCTGTAGCTTTATTACCCTTGTGTTTACCTCCTTGGAAAGTGTGTAGGATAATGTATTGCACACACTTGACTTATATACTTGTTCCCCTGTGGAATTTGTGCAGTTGGTTGATCTTTCTTCTCAGTAAATGGTGACTAATCTGACTTATTCTGTCTCCCAGTGGACGAAAAGCACCAAAAGAGGGAAAGATCAGTTATGCAGACTTTGTGTGGTTTCTGTTATCCGAAGAGGACAAGAAAACACAAACCAGGTGAGTGCAGCAAGATACAGAGGTTTCTAGGTGCACACAAGTCATTTTCCTCTTGGAGTTACTGTTTTTTGTAATCTCTTAGCATTGAGTACTGGTTTCGTTGTATGGACCTCGATGGAGATGGAGTGTTGTCAATGTATGAGCTGGAGTATTTCTATGAGGAACAATGCCAAAAGATGGAGAGCATGGCCATTGAGCCCTTACCGTTTGAAGACTGTCTGTGTCAAATGTTGGATCTTGTGAAACCTCAGTGTGATGGTATGTGCCATATTCATAGTAAATTGTGATGGGAGACAATATTGTTAGATATTTGATGTATCTTACGCCTTCTTCAAAGGTAAAATTACACTCCATGACTTGAAGAAATGCAAACAAGCAAATCTGTTTTTTGACACCTTTATAAACCTTGACAAATATTTGGACCACGAACAAAAAGATCCATTTTCCGTATTACGGGTAAGTGCTGAGCATTCCACATAGTCTAAACAATGTAAGGTTTTGGTGTGGTATTCAGACACCTCCTTTTCCTGTAGGTTGGGGAGAATGAAGGACAAGAACTTTCAGACTGGGAGAAGTATGCTGCTGAAGAATATGCCATCTTAGTAGCTGAAGAAGCTGCGACAGAACAGTGGAATGATGGGTAGGAAGGAAAAAATATTCCTGGATTATGGACAATGTCGTAAAGTCCGGTCTCATGAGTCCCTTTTATTAGGGTGACAGCCATAAATATAAATGTCCCCTTATACCCAGTAATGCTGCACTAATCTAAATCCCCAGCAAGTACATTACTATTGTACAATATTCCAACAAGCTTTTCTGTTTGCATTTGTTTTTTGGTCAGTAATGGCTCTAACTTTACAGGTAGGATTATGTTGTAATATAATGTATTGATCCAATATTCTGACCTGTGCTTTCCCTCCAGGGGTCACTCCAGTTTTCTATTCTAAGTCTGGTAACTTTTGTGTTGGGCCTATTTTATCGCTCTTTTTCTATGTCAGGTATGATGCAGAATTAAATGCTTTGGAGACAGATATAGTGAATGACAAAACCTATGTGATGGATAAAAGACCCTTCTTGGATATGGCCTCTGAAGAGTCACAAGTGGACATTGAGGAGTATGACTATGAAGAGGACTTTGAATGAACGGACTAGTTACGGAGAACCCAGCAGCTGGTCTGCCATGTCTATTTGCTGTGGACAGCACTTTATATGTGTAATATAGAATAACTACAACAATCAACAGTGACTTAAAACGATGAGTTTTATTTATTGCTAAAATATTTATTTATGTTGATCACATTTATTTTGCTGTGCGATGTTGAGTCCCTTATTTCAATAATGTGAACACATTTATATGTCCATGTATGTTAATGAGCTGTAACCTAAAGACCTGTTATAAATCTATAAAACACCCCTAGCCCTCATTTCTTTGGGTTTCCCTGTGAGGACTCTTGACCTTGGTAATGCTTTGATTAAAAGGCGCTTTTTTTTTGTTTTGTCCCAGTCGTGCCAGAGTCTGCTGATCCTATGCTGAGCTGTTTGCTTAGGCAGCATATACTATAGAACCCATTTGCTTTGGTGTCGTTCTTGTCACATTCCATTTTGTAACAGGACCCATCAATGAAAGACTTTTTTGTTGTACTCTCCAGAAGAAAACACAACTATTTGGTAGCGTGCCTTTAAATGTACATATGTAAATTCAGGCAATTTTTTTCATTTTATTATAATATTGCATTGGATAAAACTACTTATGTAAATCTTTGCTGTGTAGAAAGACATTAAGAATTTCTATATTGTATTTTCAAATAAACTCTATTTTGCACACAACCTTGTAAAACCTGTGACAAGAAGTTTATTTTATTTTTTTGTATGTGGTTGGAGTGTCGAGTGAAGTTTAGGTCTGGCTCCAAACTGTTGGACGACTTGAGAGTTCACCTTCGAACTCATACATTTGTGCACATGTATTACATGCCATGTAGTGGCAGACTCTGATCTACAAAAGTTTTCAGTATTGATGTGTGACACCTTGGTGGACATTTTCAGCACCTGCACCTCTGAATCCTTTAACCCCTTAGTGACCGGCCTGTTTTGGACCTTAATGACCAAGCCAAATTTTGGAAATTTGTCCTGTGACGTTATCAGTGAATAATTCTGTAACAGTATAGTGCATCCAAGTGATTCTGATATTTTTTTTCGTGACATGTTGTATTTTACTGAGAAGGTAAAATTAGACTGCTATAACTTGCGTAAATTTTATTTAAAAACTCGCAAATGCTGAAAATTTTGAAAATTTTTCAATGTTTTCGATTTTCAGCTGCGATATCTCACATATGCACAATAATATAGGGTGAAAAAGTAAAGTTAGTAGTTATATACTTCCAAATGTTCCTTTTGTGTGTCAAGCATATTTGAAATAATTTTAGCATATTTGAGTAATTTAGACAATTTTACAAGTTTCCAAGCAAATTTTGGAAATTTTCAGTTTTTTTTTTTTTTTTTTCCCCCTGTACCAAGCTACCGTATTTTTCGGACTATAAGACGCACCTAGGTTTTAGAGGAGGAAAATAGGGGAAAAAAAAATCTGAAGCAAAAAATGGTAAAATATTTAATATATGGGAGTTGTAGTTTTGCAACAGCTGCAAGGCCACATTGACAGGTGACCCTGCAGCTGTACGGGGATGCATAGAGTGGGTTTTTTTGCGGGGCCAGAAGTACTTTTTAGTTATACCATTTTGGGGAATATCTATTGCTTAGATCACCTTGTATTGAAAAAAAAAACCCGGTGGTTTATTATATATGATTCTACTTTTATATATATATTCTAGGGACAGGAGGTGATTTAGAACTTTTATTTTTCATATTTTTATTATATATTTTTAAAGGGTTTTTTTTTTTTTACTATTTTATTCCCCCCCGGGGGCTTGAACCTGCGGTCACTTGATCGCAAGTCCCATAGACGGCAATACAAGTGTATTGCCGTCTATGGGACATTCTGTCTTTTAGTATTACGGCTGGTCATAGAGACCAGCCACAATACTAATATAGCCGTGACAGGCCGGGGAGCCTCATTAGGCTCCCGGCTGTCACCCGAACAGGTCGGCTCCTGCGATATCGCCGCGCAGGAGCCGGCCTGCAACTCTACAGGTACGGGGCTGGTGGGGACCGGCCCCGGGGGAGAAGAGGCCGCTGACAGACTGCAGACCCGGCATCCGCTGTACTAGAGAGGCGGATGCCGGGGAGGGATAGACGCCGGGGCCTGAGACATCGCTGCCCTGCCTGAAGCCAGCGGCGGGGGGGACGGAGGAGCGGAATAGCATCACTCCTCCCGCTGCTGGCTTCATGAAGGGCAGGGCAGCGATGTCTCAGGCCCCGGCGTCTATCACTTGCCGGCATTCGCCTCTCTATTACGGCGGGTGCCAGGCCAGGCACATTCAGACTATAAGACGCACCCTTCTTTTCCCCAAAAATTTTGGGGAAAAAAAGTGTGTCTTATAGTCCGAAAAATACGGTATGTTTGCAGACAGGAATAGGTGGCATAATGATAGAACCTCCCATTAAATGACCCAATTTGGAAAACTAGACCCCTTCAGGTATTCTTTGAGGACTATAGTGAGCATTTTGATCAAACAAATATTATTTTGCAAGAATTACAAATTACGAAAAATTAATTTTTCATTTTCAGCAAATGTCATTTTAAAGGCAGTTCTTTTTTTTTTTTGCACACGACACATCAAAAAGAAGAAACACACCCCAAAATATATCACCCCACTTCTCCCGTGTTAAACAATGTACACTTTGTGGCCTTAGTCCTATGTACACACATACAGTAGGGCCCAAGAGGTAGGGAGTGCCGACTGGATTGCAAAACATAAATTTTACTTGCAGATATTTTAGGCCCATTGCAAATTTGAACAAGATTTCAGTTACCAAAGCAATTGAAAACTCCCATAAATGACACCATTTTATAAACTAGACCCCTTAAGGTATTCATTGAGGGCAATAGTGAGTATTTTGACCCTATAGCAGTTTCACAGATTTTACTAACCATGGGATGTGTAGGTTAAAAATTACTAAAATGTCCCTTTATCCCCAAAGTTTTCATTTTCACAAGGGGTTAAAGGAGAAAAAGCCCCCCAAAGTTTTTTACACAATTGCTCATGAACTCAGAAATACCCCATATGTGGCCATAATCTGCTGTATGGGAACATGTTGGGGCTCAGAATGGAAAGAGCGCTATTTGGGTTTTGGAGGGCCGGTGTTGCTGGAATAGTTTTCAGGTGCCATGTCGCATTTGCAGAGCCCCTAAAGTATCAATACAATGGAAACCCCTCAAATGTGACCCCATTTAAAAACTACACCTATCAAGGAATGTATCAAGGGGTATTATCATTTTGAGTCTAAAAATACTTCCCAAAAATTAATGTACAAAATGAAAATTGAAATCTTGAAAGAAATCTTCCATTTCAGTGCCCAATACATTGCACCCACTTTGTGTTGTCAGAGACCTGCACTCCTAAAACTATTAAGTGGGCCATCCCGAGGGGCAAAAAATTATATATGTGGGTGTAAAGTGCTGCTTGGGCACACAGCAGGGCTCAGAAGGGAAGGAGCACTGCGCTTTTTAGCTTTTGGGGTACAGAGTTAGAGGGACTTTCTTGGCGCCATGTTTTTTGTAGAGCCCTGGAGGTGCCAGTAAACTGGAATTTCCCAATAAGTGACCCCATTTTGTAGGGGCAATCTTAGGGTCTCTGGAAATGTGACATGGCATCAAAAAAACCAAACGGTCTAAGTCTGTGCTCCAAAAACACATATTGCTCCTTCACATCTGTTCCCTACTGTGTACCAAAATACCCCCCTTCCCTCATACATTGTAAGCCCTTGTGGGCAGGGCCCTCTGCCCCACTGTGCCAGTCGGTCACTGTTAGTATTATATCTACCTGTATATTTTGTGTATTGTATGTAAACCCCCAAATGTAAAGCACCATGGAATTAATGGTGCTATATTAATAATAATAATGGTGGTGTATGCCCACATGTATGACACTGGTGTACCCCAGATAACATACTTAATGCCATATGTGGGTAGAATCGGCCATTTGGGCACAGCCGGACCTAGAAGGGAAGGAGCGCTATTTTGGTTTTTGGAGCACAGTTTGGTTTTTGGACGTCATGCCACTTTTGCAAAGCCCCTGAATTGCCAATAAAGTGGAATCTGCAGACATGTCACCCCATTTTGGACACTAGCCCAGTGATGGGATTTATCAAGTGGTGTAGCGAGCATTTTTAACCCCCGAGTGTTGCATTTATTTAGTTTCCAGAAATATAATCGCAGCTGATAATGAGAAGTTAAAAATGAAATTTTTCCAGAGATTCGCCATTTCAGGCCCGATATGTTGTGCCTGACTTATGTCAGCAGAGACACTCCAAAAACTGGTAAGTGGGTATCCCGGGCACAACAGCTTTCAGAGCGTTCATCTCTGATACAAGTCGGGCATAACATATTACGCACTGAAAGGACTGATTCCTGGAAAAATTGTCATTTTCACCTCTCACAATCAGCTTCGTATTCATTTACGGATAATAAGTTATAGCAACACTTGGGGGTTAAAAATGCTCTCTGTACCCCTGGATAAATCCTTCATGGGTGTAGTTTCCAAAATAACATCTCATATCAGGGGATTCCACTTTACTGGTGTTTCAGCTCTGCAAAAGTGTCATGGCATCCAAAAACCAAACCGTCTGTGCTCCAAAAACCCAATAACCCTTCTTCCCTTCTGTGTCCGGCTGTGCCCTAATATCAGTTTATACCCACATATGACATTACGTCCGTTATCCTGGGTACACCAGTGTCATACATGTGGCATAAACTGCAGTTTGGGCGCACAGCAGGGCGCAGAAGAGGAGCGCGATGTGGCTTTTGGAGTACAGATTTGGATGTTTGGTATCTGGACGCCATGTCATGTTTGTAGAGCCTGTAAGGTACCAGAAAAGTGGATTCCCCAAAGGAGTGACCCCATTTTAAAAACTGCACCCCTCAAAGAATTTATCAGGGGGTGTAGTGAGTATTAGTATCCCAGATGTGACTGCACAGCGGATGGTGAAGAGGGAATATGTAAGCGGTGCGGAGGACATTGCAAACACCAAATTCCCTACTATGTCCCAGGAACTCCTATGATTGGGGGAGTCACTCTGGGGGTCACTTCTGGTGTCTTTTCCCTCATAAGCTCTAAATCTGGGGTGTCCCCTGATATTCGCTCGCACAGCTTATACATTCCCTTCCTGCCGCAGCCAGTTGTGTTCTAATGATTTGGCGATTTTGGGGGGGTTTTGCCATCACATTACTAGATGGGGGGGGGGGGGTACGGAGCAAGGTCTTAGCTGTTAGGTACAGCTAAGATCCGATCCAATTACGTCAGCACTGACAGGGAATCCTTCACTGACTGCCCAACGCACTTTTACTATGGGCCGGTCGTTAAGGGGTTAAGGCTGTTCCACTGATTCTGGCACATTGTTTTTTCTCTCATTTCTGAGAAATCTCTGCTATTAGTTTCAGCACAGTGGGGAAGATTTATCGAGCAAAATGTGCTGAATTTGGGTGTAATTTGTGCCAAAAAACCCCGTCTAATACTGGTCACCAAGTTTATAAAGGGTTTGTCACTTTTAAGACTTGTGCGACTAGAGCGTTCTTTGCTGAAAGAGGGATGACCTAAGTTACAATGCTCTGGTGCAAACGTGCCAAAAATTTGGCTTATTTTTCTGGTGTAAACTAAACTAATAGGAGTAAAGTTAGATTAGATAGTCTAAGAATAAGATTAGATCTAAGACTGTCTAGTCTTACACTCTAACTTTTCAGACAGTATTGTTAAATCTGGCCTAAAATGAATGTTACGCTTCCTTCAGATTGGTGGTTCTGAGCTGAAGCAGATTGTCTGAGACCACCCATCCGCCAGAACTTGGTTTCAACATCCAATATGCTAACTAACAAGCAATTGTTCAGGAATGGTGCAGGATACAGAAAATGTTAACTGTGCTGGAGTCCATGCAAGGTAAGAGATGGAGGAGAGGAGAAAGATCCTCTTAGACGCACCCAGTATTTGACCAAGGAGCAAATAGTGTCCCAGTCTGTTAACTGGGTTGTCCAGTATCAAAAGTCAGTTTGGGGCTGATGAACCATCTAATCCTCCAGTAATAGCTGCTCTAAGCAGTTGTTACCTATTCAGGATCTAGAGAAGAGCTTATTAGTGTTGCATAACTGTATTTCCTATGAATATTCCCTAACAATCTTATTTTTGCCAGGATACTTTTCAGATTGTACAAAAAAAGTGAAGTATTGGTTAAAACTTTGAATGCAGCCTAAAAAAAAAATTGCTCAGGAATTGACACAATAGGTGCAATGAAAATATGCTTTATTAAAATATATCAGAATATGCATTCCAGTACAAAATGTGCCCCAACTAGCAAAAATGTAGAAATCTAGTTGCAAATTTCAGAAATATACATTTTATATTTGTCAATGAAAGAACTATAGAAATACGTCACATAATTCTAGGTCCAGTGGTCTGATGAAACTCTCTTGGTCCTGTTGTCTCTGAATACAGTAGCAGTGTGCATGTTCCACTACTGATACATTACAGTCCTCTGTGGTCGGTTGGTGTAGTCATGGTGGGGACCTTGCGACCCCTGTAATAGTGCCAAGTGGTGGTCAAGCAATTACAAAATGATCCCCTAGTCGTTGGAAATGTCAATTTAGGGAAAAGCCATTGAGTGGTGGTGTAGGTTTTTGCTGTCCGCTTGAAAAGTCGGACATCTTTGGGAACGGACAGTTAAGGACAGACACAGACTGTAAAAGAATGTACCCGATGTCCATTTAAATCAATGCAAAATGTCACGGACACAGCTAGTGTCTGCTGCTAATGTCTGCACAAGATTTTGAACAGACATTGGCAGCGGACACTAGCTGTCTGACAGTCGGTAGTGTGAACGCTCCCTTAGAGTACAGTGATGCTAGGCTGTAAGGCCCATAATAAGTGGCACCAATATCTCCAGCACAGGGGCATACTGGGAAAGTTTAATTCATATAAAATCACACATGAATGAGGACTTGAAGGGCTCATCATTCACACGTGGGCAGAGGGGCGGATTTTGACAGCGGATTTCGCTTCAAAATCCGCCCCTTTACAATGGTGGTCTATGCAGACCACTGGGCTTCTTTTTTCCGCTAGCAGCGGGAGAAATGAAGCGACATGTCCTATCTTCAGGCGGAAACCGTGGCGCGCTGGGCCGCGGCTTCCGCCTAGCGGCAGCACCCTCCTATGTCGGCTCATTCATTTGAGCCAACATAGGAGGGGAAAACCGTAACCGTGATGGTTGCGGCAGGCGGGTTTTGACCAGAGAGAGACATGGCTCGACGCGTCTCCCTCTGTGTCAAAACCCGCGCTGACGGTGCACATGTGAACTGACCTGAAAGGTCCTCCCTAACATACAACTGTACCCTACCAGGGTTTATATATGTAATGGCCAGACAAGAATGAAAGGCGGTAAAACTAGGAGCACTTCTATTCTAAGACCATAATCTGTGCTTCCCTAGTTTAAGGTCCCATTCAGAAGACTTAACATGGCCATTGTATGAGGTCTTTGAGGGAAACTTCTGAACCTGCAGTTTTCATTTAGAGAAATAAAGTACACTGATAGCGCAACATATGTAGCTGTGGAGTAAAACAAAACCGTTTCCATGTTGGATACCAGAACCGCTTGTAGCAAACAGCACCTATACATGGTCCAATCCAAATAGCCCAGTCTATGCTGAAATAGCATAATATTTAAGAAAATTCAGTATACCCTTTCCCTAGTTTGTGTACAGAAGCTCCTAGGACAAAGGGTCCAATCTTTGTGCAGCACATTAGAGACAGCAAAGTGGAGTCACCTCCATCATGAAGTAGGCCTGTGTCTTTGTACATTGCGTCACTGCCCTTCCATATTGATAACCTAGAGAACATAGTACAGTTAGGAAAAAGTCATTTGTTCATAAAGTTCAACCAGGAAGCAAATTTGCTGGAATAGGTAGACACAAAGCAAAACCTGTAGCCTAACTCTGGGACACAAAGAATTGTGTGATGAAAATGTCACCAAGCAAAAATTTGTGCCTTTTTTTGATTCATTTGAGCAAACCTTTTGCAACTTCTTGATTTTTGTACTGCTCTATGAGAGTGAGCATGGCTAGCCTGTCAGTCTGCACTCCATATTTATCAACTAACTTTTTTTTTAAAAAAAAAGTTACAAAAATTCTGGGTTGTGTAGAAAGTGAAGTAACATTTCAGAACAGATGTGTCAGACTTATTGATGTGCCTAATTTATCACATATTGTGCAATGTTTGATAAATTTGTTGCAGACTTCAGCATAATGGACTTTAAATGTAAAATTGACTGAATGTAAAAATTCCCCTAATGCTAAATCTTTCCATTTTGTCTATTTTAAGGGAACCTGTCGCTTTAAACCACCACGAAGGGCAGGTGTACACACATTTTATAATGTAAAGTTCCCTACATTGGTCCTTTTTCCTTACCTGGTCTGCTTCTATTTCATCAACGTCGACATCCTCATTGTTTTCCTCCACTGCCTTATTTTGAGATTTTAATTCAACAGATATCAGACCACTAGAAAATAGAAAAGTGTCCTATAAATATTCACATCCCTTTCTATGTAAACCATAACTTTCCTGATGTAGGGCTGCTGAAATATTCTTTATATCTAAGATGATGCATAAAATCAGTCTGTGACACCAGTGCTGACGGCTTTATCACCAGCTCTCAATGACTCTCCAGGACAAGATAAAAGAAAAACTCAAGTGTCATGTCCAAGATGTTTTCATTTTAAAGAAGAAAATGCGCAGCTGGGGGAACAGTTGTCTCCTATCTCTGCTAAAATCCTCCTCAGCTGCTTCTACCCATACTTTCTTCATAGGGGTGAAACAGCTGTCGGATCTGTCAGTCACCTGCTCTCCCTTTGTTCCCAGCTGTCTCTCCATCTCTCTTCCTTATTTCTATGACAGCAGTTTAGTTAGATCTCTTTGAAGGGCCTTTCCTTCCTTTAAGGCACAGCAGCTTGTCTGTGTGGGCCTTTGTGTCTGGTGCACTGCCACATACATGTCATCTGTAGGATCTTCAGGGTCAGACTACCACCAAACCCTGATGATACGCCATCTAAAAAGTTTATCATCATGGCAGAGGTCATTAAGTATTCTGGGGCAGGTGGCAGTGGGACTGGTCCAAGCGCATGTATGTATTAAACTCAATAGTTTGCGCTGGCTAGATTCTAACACTCCAAATACGATTATTGAAATATGGAATTCAATTTAAATAAAATTAGAAAAATCTAAAATCAACAAGTTACATCTAATCTATTGTGATAAATGTGTTTTAAGATTCCATTCTCCAAAGAATAACTTTGTCCTGGATTTTAGTTGTAAACTTTTACTTCTTTATTCCTTTTATAGAAGTGGATCTGTTTGAGCAAAACTGATACTGAGCTTGGGCTTATTCACATGTCCACAGTCGGCACACATGATGTCTGATGATCACAACGAGAAACAGTTTATTTTTGGTACCCAAACGGAAAAAAAAACGTGTCCAGCATGCCAACAGTTAAAATATAACTTTTACTTCATATAAAAAATAAAAAGACGATCTTACATTGTTCGTCCAGGATACAAGAACATTGCCAACAGCTTACGCGTTTCGGGACTCCCTCTACTGTCCCTTACTCATAGCTATTTTATTTTGGGGTCTTTAGGTGAGTTTTCTTTTTATTCAAAGAGTCCCTACACTTAAATTTGAACAATACATCCGCAACTGGAACATAAAAACAGACTAGACTCCATTTTTATTTTGTGGACCCAGCGTCCATGAAAGAAAAACGGATGTCTGAATGAATACATTGAAATGAATTGGCCTGAATGCCATCCGTTTATAATGTGGACATGTGAATAAGTCCTTATGCCTAGTGCAGAGGATGTGAGGGCTCAATGATGTAATGAAATTGCTGTAAAGCAGTCTCCAATTACACTGCAGGAACTGACAGATTACACCTTGTTCCAAATTATTATGCAAATTGGACTTAAGCCTCAAAAATGTAATTGTTTTATTTTTCAATTAAACTCATGGCTGGTTTTGTGCCTCAAGACTCTTTGGATCACTGACTTCAATCTCAAACACCTGAGATAATTAGTTTGGTAGGTGAGCCCAATTAAAGGAAACGTAATTAAGGCCCCACATAGAGAGCCGAAACAGACCGCAGCAGTAACACACTATATTTTATTTTTCCCCACAAGTGTTTTTCACAAAGGCCACAGATTTTCTGCATCTATTATACCTATACAGAAAACACCAGCGTTTCCATAGGGTATAATTGACCTGCTGCAATTTACCAAAACACAAGTGCAGATTTTCCCTGCAATGTGTGGATGGGATTAGCTGGAATCCCATTCACTGCGGGTAATGCTAAATGCTGTGTTTTTCGCAATGTGCGGCTCCAGCCCCAGGCTGAGGACCTACAGTGCGGTTTTTGAGCCAAAGTCAGAAGTGGTTACAAAATATGAAATATATAAGAACTACTTGTACTTCTTTCTGCTGAATCCATTCCTGGCTTTGGCGACAGAAAAGCTGCATTTCTGCAATGTAGGACCTTAGCCCTATTAAGGCTTCACATTGCAGAAATTTTTTTTATTTATTTATTTTTTCTCTTTGACTTGAAACTGCAGCAATATCTAAAACAAAGCCAGGAGTGGATTTAGCTGAAGGTAGAAGTATAAGAACTCCTTATATATTTCCCATTCCTTTTGTAGTTTCTTTTGTAGCATTCTTGGCTTTGGCTCAAAAAATGCAGCAAACATATGCAACAAAAAAGAGCTGCTTTTCCACAACGTGGGGCCTTAGTCTAAGGACATTTCACATTATTAAGCAGGCCACAGATTTCAAGCAATCTGGGGAAGAAAAGGCATTTCTCTGTTGCCAAGAAAAAGGATGAAATAGTGAAATGCATTGGACAAGTTATAAAAACATAAGTGTGATCATTGTATTGTGAAGGGATTTGTGGATTATTCAGAGCACCGATGAGTTTGTGCAGATAAAGATATAATGAGGAAGTTTTCTGCCAAATTCATCGGAGTAAAGAACAGCTATTTAAAGCTGCTGGGGTCTCTAGAGTCCCTCATGCTGTAGAATCCTTCAGATGCATAGAAATCACTGCACACACTATAAGTTTCTTCAGCAAACAGCACAAACATGCTTTTTAGTTTCTCATTTTTCAAGACAAAGGTACCACCAACACCTACATACTAACTACTGCATCACCAATGAGATCAAGCCTGACCAAAACGTTGCATACAATTTCTTGATCCACATTTCAAGAGCATTATTTGTCACTATATAACAAGGCATTATGATGTATGAAACTACTTTTGTCTTGAAAAATAACTAAATAAAAGGTATGTTTTCACCTATGGTGTGTGCAGTGATTTCTATGCATTGGAAACAGGTTGGAGAACCCTTCAACTAGCACCACCACCACCTCTGAGTGTGCGGGATCAGCAATATACATCTAGAATCCTTCAGAGGCTTGCTATTGTACATAAACCTACTATTCTGCCACCCTTAAACAATGCTCACAAGAAGAAATGGCTTCAGTTGGCCCAGACATACATGAAGATTCCTTTTTAAACAGTTCAATCGATGCAAGAGTTATGAAGGTGATTTCACAGATGACGTCCTATGTTGTCATGTAATTTAGCTTTAATATATATATATATATATATATATATATATATATATATATATATTATATATTAATAGCTTTTGATTTCAGTACGTGACCGCTTATGCTGCAGATTAAACAAATGACCAGTTTATTACAACCTATAAAGTGTTTAGAAACTCTGTTGTGTATAATAATTTGGAACAGTGCACTTCGATTTTTTAAAAAAAATTTGTAATAAAAGATATGTTATAAAACAGGAGGTTTGTCCAATAAAATTTGATTTATACTAACAGTTGAAGTTATTTACAACCTCCATTTAGGAAAATCTGAGAAAAATATCATTTGCATAATAATTTGGAATATGGTGTAGAGAGCAGGCAAAATAAGCTACATACAATCCTCCATTGTTCTGGATGATAGCGTTTAGGTCTACCCCTGTGGAATTCACCTGAGCCAGCCGCATGGTCAGTTGTTACCACACCAAAGCTAGTGTAAGAAAATAGGTGCACTTGCAGACAAAGACCTGACCAGCAAATCTAGAGCAGAGTAAACATACAAGCAGGGTCAAAACCAGGAGAACACAGGAGTATCCAAAAGAGTAACAGAAGAATAGACATGTCCAACCCAGGGGCCAATCTAGGAGTTCATAGTCATGACAAGGCAATGTTCACATCTGTGTTGGGGACTCCATTGCTGTGTTTGCGTTCAGAATCGCCACTCGATAAAGTCCTGCAATACTGGCTTTTCATCTGGCAGTTTTACCCAACAGATGAAATCAGTCCGCCTATTTGCTGTTCTGGTCCTCCAGCAAACCAGAGCAATGGAAAGGCCAACAATAGTATGAACCTAGCTTTAGTAAGAAAATGGATAATCAGAAAAACAAGCTAGAATCAGAAATTGAATCAGTGCAAAGCTTGAATAAGCAGTAGCTGAAACATTGTGCTTCATTTCACTGTTTTTTGTTTTTTTTTCATTCTCAAGCCATATTATGTTATTGCCTAAAAGGTCAAAAGAAATGTAAAACATGGATCTCACAAGTAAGCTATGCAACAGCTAATCACAGACAGCTTGAAGTGATATCCAGAATATTTTTTCATTAAAGGTGTCATCTGGAAAGTTTTTCTAAGGCTTGCTTGTTTGACAATTTCTGTACAATTACAGATTCACTGGCAGTAACTTACCTGTTTATTGGTCCAGTAATTTCTGAAGGTGGCATATGGAGGGCATCCTGTCTCTTGCTTTTAGTCGGATAATGGGAATCCTGTTCTTCAAATCCATTCTTATGTAGAAGACCTCTTCCAGAAATATGTTCTATAATACAAAATATATGGCCATTAGTATGCACTGCCCAGGGATGTGAAAGCATCTCTGATAAATGGTACTTGCCAAAAACTGGTACTGTACATCACAGTGGATTAGCCTAACATTCCTAAGGCTATGCAACTCTGAGTACTGTAGCTAACCAATTGTAAGGGACAGGAGGAGGAGGATGACGACTGTACAGGTGCATCATGGTGGCTCGGCACTATTAACTGCATATAGTTTACTCAGGGCAGTCTCTCTTTTGCACTAACATTTTGAAAGCATATGGATATAATAATAGATTTTCTGTGAATGTTGTGCATGGAAAACAATAATGTAAGTCAATACAGTGTGTGTACAGTGCCAAAGAATATGTTTGTACTTTATATGCAAAGTGAAATAAAGGACATGAATAACTGAACCTTACCATACATGGATTTTCTCTTCAAATGGTGAGGTGTGCTTGAAAGTGCACGGTCCCTGGAAAAGTAGCTTCCACATGAAGAGCTTTCTTCATCAGGATTATCCAGCAAGGAATTACTGTATACAGTAAGAGGATGCCAACCTGCTCCCTTACACAGCATCATCTGCTCACTAACAAACCTCTGAAGATATCCATACCTGTGGGCACAAGCATTGGATAATGTTATTAGGTATCTGCTGGACATCTAATAGGTTAATGGGTTTTTATAACAAAAAATATAGTACAATAATCTCTAAGTTTTCGGAGGAAGACAATGCTGGCTTACAGTTTATTGAAGCATCCATTCATTGTATTACTATTCTGTGATGTTTCCTACACCAGCCATTCACTCCATTTAGTGAGACGTTTCTACACTCTCATGCCCACTGTGCCGACCTCACATAAAAGGTTATCCTTCCTTGCCTATGATGAGAAGGCTCTTACCTACAAGGACATACTGCAGGATGCTGAAGATCTAATGAACACAAGCACTTTCTGAATTATGTGCCTATATCTTTCCTTTATTATTCAATTCATTCAGTAGGTAGGTAGTATCTTGCACCTAGGTGAAATACTCGCCAAGCCTTCATCTAATACCACATTATGGTGCCCTCATGTGAAGGCTGCACATTGCATTCAATGTCCTATGTACCCCTGTTAGAAGCTTTGTCACACAGAGCATTGTATTTATTCAGGACAATGGTGTATACAGATGTACAGTACACTTGCTGCACACGCTAAATAATTTGTTTTATACATAATCTATTTAGTTGCACATCACTTCAGGCCAAGTTCACATAAAAGTATGTATAAAAAGTTGCATCTGGAAAAAATTGATAATTTTTCCTACATCTGTATGTCGACAGAAGAGACGTCTCTCCGAAGGTCTCCAAGTCTTTTGCAGTGAATGGCATCATACACTATTATGGCTCTGGGTGCCTGTCTGAATTAGGTCTCACTAAAGCAGGTACTGCTGTGAAAGTGGCCAGTGTTCTGCCAATGATCTCTCATGTTAAATGGAACCTCAATTGGATATAATCATATTTTCACTATAATCATGACATGTAATAAGTGGGACAGGATAATAGGCTAGAATAGGATTATACACTATAATACCAAACAGAATTAAAATCCCCTGTAATTTTACTAGATGCATTGCTATATATGTCTAGCTCAGTTCCTACCTCAATACTTTAATATGTGACAAAATGTCAAGTTTAATCTTTTCAGTTGTGAAACGTCCTCATTTTATAATAAGCCTTTATGCTTGAACTGGCACTTTTAGCGGCGTGTGACTCACAGAAACGGAGAACGCCAGACTGAAAAATTATCTCAATTTCTTCTAACAGTGTATCTGAAAAGAACTAGATTGCAGCGTAGGCAGAATTGGCTAAAAATAAAGTCATGCATTAGGGATCATTGGACTAAAGGATGACTAGTACAATTACAGAGATACTAAACCTAAATAAAAGCTGCCTCAGTGTTTAACAGCACTTCTAAGATTCCTAGAAGATTAGACAGGCAGGTATATAATGTATTCTTAGAGTTAATCGCTGTACTTTGGCCTGACTTTTTCATTCTGCCCTCCTATCTTATAAGAGGCAGCACTAGGGCTCATTCATAGGGCTCCATAGCTAAATAAAGGAACAAGGCTATTTTTACTTGAGGGATGGTGAATAGAATCATGAATGATGCTGTTTGCAAAGAGCAACAGAAGAAGAAAAGCACATTTTCCCCTTTTTGTTTTTTGCTGTGCTTATCCATACAATCAAAAAAAGTATCCTGAAATATACCAGCCTGAAGGAAGACAGAAAGGGGAGTCTTCTAGCCTCCATCAGGCCAATGGAGACTTATGGACAGGTTTGTATACCTTTCCTGGTATATACACTAAACACAGGGCTCTGATGGAGTGTATACAAAGCATTATATAGTGTCTGTCACTAGTCTGTCTGTCTGTCACTGCTGACTGCACTAGATGGGAGACAGTGACTGATTTAACCCCATAACAATCATATTAAAATTGAAAATACAGACTCAGGAAAATGAATGACATTTTATTAAGGCTTCTGCTACATGGCGATTTTGGCTGCAACACACATTGCGAGCATTGTTTCAGTAGAAGTCACAGTCATGGCACACTAGTGATTGCAATGCACTAACAATAATGAAGGAGGTGCAGAGTGACCCACTGATCTTTGGTTATGTGGTGGCAGATGCAGGCGATTTTGCCATGTAGCCCCTACGCTTAATCTCATCCACACATTGCAGAAAAACACTGGAAAAGGCAGCGGTGTGTGTTTGGACATCGCAGAATTCCACTTTACCCTGAGGAAATGCTGACTTCTCTGGGGTGTGGAGAAAACACAGCTAAAATGCTATGTGTATGTTTTTGTTTGTTTTGTTTTTTTTAAAAAATAAAAAAAAATAAAGATGTGTTTCTGCATTATGTGGCTTTAGCCCAAAGAAGTAATTGTAGGAAATGTTTGTTTTCCCATATTATTTATTTGTAACAACCAAGACGGACTTGACTGCAGGTATTGCAATAGACTGTGTGTCAGTGATCTGACAACTTCACTCTTCTTGCTCCAGACTTCTTTCCCAATTTCTCTATTTTAGGCCTAAAATAAACACTAGAAATATTGTGATCACCCTTATTTACTTTTAGTGTCATTTAGCTGGCACAGATAACATAAGCATTCATTTCTACAGAACTAATCTGAATCCAGTAACACTTACACCAATCTCTTGTCCGCTCTGAGGAGTTTGCTGGAAAACTCGCTGATCAACATGAGAAATGGAAGATTGGGTGGAGGAAGACTATCCTCTGTTGCTGGTTCCTTAAAAGCAAATTCAATGCCTTGCCTTATAGTGTAGAAAAGCAAACAAACTGATTAATATACTTGCCAGAGGAACAGAAATCCTAGCAAAGCAGAAAATGCTGTCCTGATGTACTTAAAAGGGCTCTATCACTGGGAAAAGTCATTTTTAACTAAGTACATCCATGCATAGCCATTAGAAAGGCTATTCCACACCTACCTTTTGTATGTAAATCACCCCATTCGTTTTTGAATGAGCCTGTTTTTATTCATATGCTAATTAGCTTCCAGCCAACACAGGAAGTCTCAGTGAGCACTGTCTGTTGTGTGTGAGAGCAAGGAGAGGAGTCATCAGCAGCCTGTGCTTTACACAAAGGAGAGAGAGAGAGAGAGAGAGAGAGAGTGCTAGCTGAGATTTCCTGTGCTTGTTGAAGCCTAATTAGCAAATGAATAAAAACAGGCTCATTCAAAAACTACTGAGGCGATTTACATTTATAAGGTAGGTGTGGAATAGCCTTTCTAAAGGTTATGCAAGGATGTGATTAGTTAAAAATAACTTTTCCCAATGAGAGAGCCCCTTTAAAGGGTTCAACACAAACACTAAACATTAATTATTTACATGACAGATCTATGATTTTGCACTTGCACTGCTTTACTTAAATTGTTCCTATATTACAGCTTACAGCTGCATTTACAATTTGGCTGGATTAGTTGGACACCCAAAATGCAGTGTGTAAGTTAAAGAAGATTTTTCTCCACCTCCATTAAGAGCGGGTTCACACCAGCGCCCGATCTCCGTTTTCAGGTTTCTGTCTTTTGCAGACAGTAGACGGAAACCTGGCAGACAGTGTCTGCCAGTGAGCGCCTGTGTCTGTTCTGTGCTCTCCGCGGCAAAACAGGTTTTTTTTTGTTTGTTTTTTTTAACCGGACACAAAATCCGGCATGTTCGACTTTGTGTCCGGTTAAAACAAAATGGTTTTGCCACGGAGAGCACAGAATGCTCAATGGTGCTCACGGCCGGATACTTTCCAAACTTATTCATTTGAAAAATTACTGCAGGTTTCCATCTCCTGTACAGCTTTGGGCAGGAAACGGAAACCTGCAAAACGGAGATCAGGGTGCAGATGTGAACCCGCTCTTACTCCAGTTCTTAGTATCTTTTACCAGGTGATGCTCCACCATTCCCTCCGTTTGGAAATTTTTTCCTAGCTCTCAGAATCCTCAAATAATCAGTACTGTTAGTTTTGGTGCCTGATATACTGCATAGTCTCTGTACTGTCCAAAGGGCGGTGCCAGACAGGAGCAAGAAGGGAGGTGTGATTCAGAGTGAACAAGGGAAATGCAAACACTTACTCGCCTACGATTCCAGGAGATTATTGATATCCTATGTTAAACTGCTTGGAAAAAGGCTCTTTGGCTGAGGATGTAGTGTACATAAAATGAAAAAAAGAATTTTCCAGCCCAAGAAAAAAAAATAAAAATCGGAAATTAACAAAAAACAAAACAAGACATAAAAAATATGGATAGAATAATGCATATTAACCCAAGTCTCCTCACGAGAATTAAAAGCTAATTCTATTTATTTATTTTAGTTATTTCTGATTTCTTTTCTTGGGCTAGAAAAATTATTTTTTCATTCGGTGTGATTCAGAGCTCCAATCACAAGAAGCAAGTGTCAAAGCTCAGAATCACACTTCTTGTCTGCTCTTGCCTGATACTACCCATTTCTCAGTATAGAGCCTAAATGGCACATGAGACACCGAAACTACCTGCAGTTATTGCCCAGGAATGATGGAGATTTGAGAGAAAAAAAACAAACAAGTGCACTGGAATCAGTGTAGCAGCGCCTATTAAACAATGCAAACAGCTGGACTTAGCAGAAGTGGTGAAAGGTTCCTTTTAAGCGCCATATCAACATGCCTGGTTGAACACACATGCTACACACTGATACTTCATGTTTACACTAATTAATTATTGCTAGTCCCCTTGTTACTGGCTGATGACTGTATCAGATGACTGGTATCAAGTTAACTAGTACTAGTCAACTAACATAGACAGTGCTGTGGTGTATCTTCAACCTTCATAGGAACACTAAAGCAAAGGCTTCACGTAGCAGGCCGCAGCAAAAAAAGTGCTCTGGGAAAAATGGCAGCGGCAATGCATTGTGGTTTTTCCCACAGCGCTATTTACAGAAAGTCCACAGAGCATTTCCATAGGTATAACATTATCTGACTATAGCATATTAGTAAATAAAGCCACACAGACATTTTTTTCTATCTAGAGAAGCCAATGTTTAAATCCATGCCACCCCACTGCACCATACAAGGTAAGAATTGTAAAGCACTAAATCAATGTATAAATTCATGCCATTTTTTCTAGGTATTTCTTCTGTTAGTCTTTACGCATTTACTATCCTTAGATCTTTTACTATTATTCTAGTCTAAAAATCAGTCACTATTATTTATGTCTTTTGTTTAGACTTTTGAGATGGTTTTTGTAATAATTCGCATTCTGACTTGAGTTGTGTAAGTTCACATACAGACCTATACATGTACCAATCTATAACATGGTTTGCATGGATGTTCATGAGCCGTCTACATATGCCAACAATTACAGAAGTATTTTAATGGTCGGTTCAGTACTAATATGACATACAAAGAAATTGTGGCATGCTATATCAGACTCTATATATAGAGTTATTCTTAGTATATAGTGGACCCTGGATGGCTACAGAGACATGTTCTTTAATGGGATCAGTGATTAAATGTCTGACCCATCATCACTAAGGCTCCTTTTACATTGGACAGTCAATTACTAAACCCAACAAGCAGACAATGTAAGTAAGTTGCCTTTCCTTTTCTCATGCTCTTTAGGATAGTAGTTCTATTTCAGTTAAATATGGTTAAAAGCTGTGGAATTAAGATTTTTTTTGTTTTGTTTTTAAGCATATTTGACATTTGTTCTGTAGTTTGTAGTGCGTCTGTGTCACAAATGTTCTTTATAAATCGGACCCTAATTCTGCCTTCATTGTTGTGTTAAGTACATAAATAACACATTAGCTGTCAGAGGAAAAACTTTCACTCCACATACTTGTGCATCATAGCTATAGATTCCCTGCATTTCACGTGGTCCATGCCAAACGTTAGAGAAAAGCGGCGAGCCAGCTCCTTCATGTTAGTGAATGACGAGGAGGACTGGGTGGCACTGTCATGTGCTTCTCTGTGCTCCAGAAACAGCTGCAGACGCATCGCCATGCCAGAAAAAAAAAGCAAAGCTGTAATGGGTCAAGTCTTTTTCCAGAACAAGGACATTTCAGTTTTGTTAATTTGCATTCATTTTCAGCTGTCTCCAATGACCTTCCTTCCTGGTGTCAAGGGGTGCTATTTACGGTATACTGAATGAAATGGCAAGCATTTGTATTTCTCTAATAACAAGACCAGAGACGTGATAAGTCAAGCTTTCAATTATGTGGCTAGATCAGCCAGCAAATATGCATCACGAATCACAGCGCAGCAGCTCCCATTATAGTTTGCTTCCACTTAAAGGACAGTTTAAGAAATAAATTTAACATGCAATGTATTCAATGTGAACAAATAGCTAATACAATTCATGAATTACAAACCTTAATGTCTATAGAAAACAACACACCATAGTAATAGTAATTTAGTAATGCATTTAAAGGGTGTCTGTCAGCAGGATAATTGGTATAAAACTAATGACAGTACCACTTTCCAAAGATGCCTTTCCTATTCTGTATTGCTGCTCCTTTTCCATGAAAATCAGTGTTTTATTCTTGTGCAAAGTACTTGAAAAGGGCTTTTTGGGGTTTCTTCTCCTACCAGGGCTTTGCTCTTCACTCTATATAACTGACCCTAATTGTAGGGTCAAAATGTGATATGTCACTCAAGCCATGAAGGGTGAGGGGAGAGCTGGATGGCAGTGAGGGGTGATTATCTAGAGCGGAGAGTAAAGAGCCCCTAATGCACTTTTCAAATAATTTGCATAAGAATAAAAAACCTTCATGAAAATGCAGCTACGATGTAGAATAAGAAAGGTGTCTCTGGAAAGTGTAGAAGTGTACAAGGTACTGTCATTAGTCTGACAGATCTCACATCTGATCATTTTCCTGCTGACAGACTCTCTTTAAGAATATGTATATCCAAACCATAAATGACCATAGTTTAGAAAATCTTGGGTTAAGGCAATAGCCTAAGTTATGATTTTTACCGACTTACACACCTCAACACTGAAATTGCAATAACTAGAAGGACAAGCCATAAGGTTATGCAAATAGAAGTAGCCGATGTCACTTAGATCTGCAAATGATCAAATTTTTAAGCACCCAGCTCCTATCTGTGGCACGAGGGAGGGGCGTAAATGACAGATTAAAATCAAAGTTTTTCAGCCACCCAAATCTCAAAAATCAGATCAAGTGGTGTACGATAATTGGGCAATGCCTCCTGTTAATCGCCATTGTCACAGCTGACAGGAAAAAAAACCTTGAATTGAGAGACTTGGTTTGTCACTCCAGCATGTCAGCACTGTTCACCATTGCATGCCTCAGTGACTATTCTCAATGTTTATCATGGTGAACAGCAACACAGTAATGTCGGCTGGAATGGAGATCTATCCTTTTTAGCGATGAGTCCCGTTTTGGCTCGGATGCAATGGTAACCGAAGATTGGTCTGGAAGCCACATGGGCAACACCATGAAGACACCTTCACAAGGCAACATCACACCAGTTTTACTCCCAGAACTGTGTGGTTTGGTATAATGTATGGTAGCCAGACCCCTGTAGTCTCCATTTCAGGTAAACTAAGCTGGGCATTATATTGATTTGATTGTAAAACCAGTGGTACAGCCATTTCTCCAAAGTGTCCCAGGACTCTTTTACAACAGGACAAACCAAGACTGCAGGGTCTTCAGACCTGTTTACATTTCTGGGACATCACTGGTCGGCAATTGCAAAAGGAGCTGTCAGAAGCCAATGTTGATGAATTATGTGCCCGAGTGCCTTTAATGTAGCATAACATTTCTCAGACAGTCATTAAGTATAAGGAAAATACTTGTTTTTGTACCGTGTTAGCCAGTGGGTAGGAAATATAAAAAAAAAAAATGTGAAAGTCTTCAGTAGTTGATACTTTTTTTAATGGCTAACTCATAATGATGACAGATTATAACGTTTCAAAGCTCTTTGGCTTTCTTCTTCAGATATATCTAAAAACAATTTCTGAAGGCTGCATATTTATGTACAACAGGACACTAGGAATAGAATTTTAGGAGGGAGGGTGGAAGAAGGTTATTGGTATATACACGTAAACAATTCCACAGTTCCCAGGTTCTTATCAGTTCACAGAGTGTCTTTATGGTTGTCTCAGTTCAGTGATTTCTGTAGGATGTCATGAAACCATGTGAGAGGTTCATCCGATTCTCCAGAGTGTTAAATAAAGTCATCAGCTTGTACTCATAAATCCGTCTGTTCTTCCTGAATTTAAAATTCCCTCTTAGAACCAAAATTTTCATGTCATTGATGATATTATGATCTTCATTGCAGAAATGTTTTGACACAGGAAGGTCCATTCTGTAAGGAGTAATTGAGCATCAGGTTGATGGTGGGATGGAACTGGTTGAATTGTTCATGGAAGGTTTTCAGCTGTTGTTCAGACTCAGTCCAAATGATTAGGATACCGTCAATGAAGCGATAGTAGGCCAGAGGCTTGGTGGTGCAGGTGGATTTCAAGTTTTTTGTTTTTTATATTTCAGACAGTCATTAACAACCTCACTGATAGCATGCCAAGGGGTGTGCATGTGTGTATTTCTGTGCAATGTGCTCATATTTGATGCTATTTTGTTATAATTTGGATATTAACATATCAATCCTTTGATTTCCATAATTCCAAAACTTTGCCTTTTTGGTACAGCAATTTCAATGCTAAGAAGTGTGGTTATTGCTATTTTTATGGCACTTTGTCACTGATGTGGATAAACTCAGCACTCCAAGTTACTTGATGTGAAAACGACTAGTTTTACTGATTATTAGGTAAGCAATCCAAATAATTCATGTTTCAGTTATTACATTGTAACCTTCTTCAAATACAGATTGCTGTAGTGAGAATTGAATGAAAGAATGGTGTAAAAAAAGAAAGAAATCTCTGACGTTCAGATGCTTCTTCTCCTGCTACATTATGACGTTACCTGCCGTGTAAACGTTCCGAATCAGCAGCGTTTAAAACAGATCCGACTGCTTTCTATGGGAGCCGGCATACATGCGCTCCCCATAGAAATGAATAGGCTGCTTTTTTCCATTCATTTTTATGGGGAGCGCACATATGCCAGCTCCCATTGAAAGCAATGGGATCTGTTTTAAACGCCGCTGATTCGGAACTTTTACACATTCAGAATCAGCCAGCATATCCTCCGTGAGAAGGGGCCCTTACACTCATTTCTCACTGCAGTAATCCTTGTCTGAAGGATGTTCCAATGTAACAACCAAAACAACATGAATTATTTGGATTGTTTACCCAATAATCAATAAAACTACTTCTAAGTTCAGACTAGCAGTAAGCTCTCCATCTCCGTCGGGGGGTAAAAAAAGCGGGTACCCATGGCCCCATAGATTATAATGGGCACCGCTGAGGGTCCATTGAGTTTCTGACGGTTTTATACTGAAATTGGAGGACAGAAAAGTCCTCTCTGCTGTGTCTCTCCACCAATATTAGACGGAATCTGCAAATATGTGAACCTAGCCAAATTGTATTCATATCAAGTACTTTGGAATGCTGAGTTTTTCTGTTCTATGTAATATGGGGTGGATCCCCTCTGATCATCCAACTACAAATAGAGTACCATATATGCCTTTTATCACTGTTATTGATAAGCAATGCTAACAAAATGATGACCAGTTATTAGTTTCAGTAAAAAATTAACTTAAAAAAGTAGCAAATATGGCTGCACAGGCTCTTGTAAGAGTGCAGCAGGCCAAAAAAAAAACATTTCCCTGTAAATAAAACAAACATCAAAAACCTGTCTATTAAATGGGGTTCTCCAGTTTCAGCAAATAAATGAAACTACTATTATCAAATTATCTTTAGCTGTTTCTTACCTGTTTCAAACAAAGGACCAGTGTTTTTGCACTCTCTATTCTGTTGATCTGTCTTGTTCGACTTAAGGTTTCCTTTATTATATCACCAAAATCATTGTAAGTCTAAAATATCAATACAGAAATGTTATCCATACGGTCCTGCTCATATATTAAAGGCAGTCTGTTATCTATATGGTTTGATATGCTGGGTTCTGATAAGATAGGGTCACCTGAATGAAGTGGAGGTTTTCCCTTGGGAATCAATGCCTCTATTGTAGAGATATCCATTTGTCACTAAGCTCTTTGCAGTTATGAGGGTGAAGTCACTTACCTCTTTGGAGTAACAGCAATACTCTATTTGCTCTAAAAAGAGAATATTTACATATTAACAAAAATCTCTCAACAAGCAATATCTCAACAACAGAGGCCCCGATTCACAAGGGGAAACGCCATTTTTGCTGAATCTGGAGACAGACTCCCTTTAATTCATTCAAGTAAACTTTGTAGCTGCTTGAAATAATATTTAAGGCTACTGAATTATTCAAATACAGATGGCAATCCTATTATATTGTCTAATAGAAAACATGCCTATGCTGCCCATAGCAGCCAGTCACAGAACGACTTTAATTTTCTATTTTGTCTCTGAAAAATACTATGGATAACAATAACAGTTTTTCTTTTAGACAGATCATAGATGTGCCCCATAATGTTTTTTCTAAAATTTACAAAAGAAAGTACAGAAAGTTGATCATCCTGGTATGAAAATTTAATTTACTGTTGGAAAGGACATCCCAGACACAATAAAACATCGCCCCTTTCGTTTGACAGCTATGTAATCCCTACAGATCCTAAGGCTATGTTCAGACAGCAGAAAACGTAGAAAAATGTGGGGTAGACCACCTCAGATTTCTTAGCATTTTCTGCTTCCCCCACAGCTCCTTGCAGTGGAATGCCGAAGTAGATCATTGGTCTTTCACCACTAATCAGAGGAATGTCTCGAGCTGAAGTAAGACTGAGCAGCACACTTAGATTGTCAGCTCCTACTTTCATCTCTTTCTCAAAATACAGTGGAAGGCAGAATCAGGAGAGAATGATTCTGAATGCAGTTTCTACAATGTGGATGGACTCTTGTTCATAGCAAGAACAGTTATATGCTCTATTTTGGTCTGTGTGGTGGACAAAACATGCCTCTCTAATATCTATGGGTTGCTGGATGACATATGTGTGTTGTCCAGGACACTAAAAAGTATAGCAATTTAGTTAATGTGGTTGATTCCTTTTCTCCGAACTTAAAAAAAACAAATCAACCATGGAAAGAACACAGCCGTAAAATCAACGTGTGTTGTGTCCATGGACAATACGGACAGTACACGTTCATAAAAAATAGAAATGTGAATAAGCCCTAAGGTGGGAGTCTGGTAGATACACTGACCCTATGATACCCCCTTCAGCCCTACAGTCAGATACATGAGCTCTGGCTCATACCATAGTACTGATCCTCTCACCAACCGCACTTCAGACTGTCCATTCTCATCTTTTGAACCTGTTACAGAAGAGGAAGTCTCACAGCTACTTTCTTCATCTCGCCCTACAACCTGCAGTAGTGACCCCTTCCCCTCAGACCTTCTCAAATCTGTCGCCTGCTGTCACTACTTACCTTACTGAAATATTTAACCTCTCTCTCTCTCTTCTGGAATCTTCCCATCCTCATTCAAGCATGCTGTTATAACTCTGCTATTGAAAAAACCCTCCCTGGACCCGTCCTGTGCTGCTAACTATCGACCCATCTCTAACCTCCCCTTCATCTCTAAACTCCTGGTCTATTCTCGTTTAATCCGCTATCTCTCTGCTTGACCCCTTACAATCTGGTTTCAGCGCTCTGCACTCTACTGAAACGGCTCTCACAAAAGTCTGCAATGATCTCCTAATGGCTAAATCCAATGTTGACTTCTCTCTTCTTATTCTTCTGGACCTCTCTGCAGCTTTTGACACTGTTGACCATCAACTTCTCCTCACTATGCTTCGCTCAGTCGGCCTCAACGACACTGCGCTCTCCTGGTTCTCCTCTTATCTCTCAGACCGCACTTTCATTGTATCATTTGCGGGCTCTATTTCATCCCCTCTTTCCCTTGCTGTTGGGGTTCCTCAAGGCTCGGTCCTAAGCCCCCTGCTCTTTTCTCTCTACACAGCCCCCATTGGACAAACCATCGCCAGACTTGGCTTCAGGTACCATCTTTATGCTGATGACACCCAATTATACACATCTTCCCGTGACATCACCCCCGCACTCATACAGAGCACCAGCGATTGTCTTTCTGCTGTCTCTAATATCATGTCCTCGCTCTATCTGAAACCGCCTCAAATTCCTGTTCACTTTCAGTCGTGTGAATTGGCTTAACACAATACATGTTAGGGGGCGTTCATATTTGTGCCCATGTTCGCCCTGTGTCATTCCACCAAGTTTCCGTTCTCAGTCCCAGCCAAACTAGACAGGGGACGGCTTCCCGGCGGTGATCTTTAAAACCCATTCACTTGAATGGGTTAAAGGTGACCACCGGTGTCCGCCTGCACCCTCTCTGTGAGGAAAGCCTTTTTTTTTTTGGTCGGTCTTGCAGAAAAAAAAAACAAAAACTGTTTCCCCGCGGAGAGGCTGCAGGCGGACACCGGCAGTTACCTTTAACCTATTCAAGTGAATGGATTTTAAAGCTGACCGCTAGGAAGCCGTCCAGTTTCACCGGGGTTGAGGACGCAAACCAGGCAGAATGACACAGGGCAGACACGGGCGCAAGTGTGAACAGGGCCGGCGTCAGCGCACGGCATAGTCGGGCAAGTGCCGGGGCCCACTGGCCCTCTGGGGGGCCCCCGGAACTTGCCCGTCCTAGCACTTGCCTGTCCCGATTTCAGCTCATCGACGGACACCAATGAGCTGAATAGGCGATTAAAGCAGGAGCTGTGACATCATCACATCGCGGCTTTAAAGCAGGAGCTGAGCTGTCACAGCTCCTGCTTTAATCGCCTATGTGAATGGAGTGAGAGCGGAGAGAGGAGCGTCGGGGGAACGATGGAAGGTGAGGGTGTTTGTTTTGTATTATATTAAGGTGGAACATAATGAAGGGGGCCCATGAAACTGGGGGGCAAATGAAGGGGGGGGGAACGGCATGACACTGGGGAAGATGAAGGGAGTGGGGAGAGAACGGCATGAAACTGGGGACAGAGATGGAGGGGGCCCAATGAAACTGGGGGGCAAATGAAGGGGAGGGGGGAACGGCATGACACTGGGGAAGATGGGGGGGGTGGAACAGCATGACACTGGGGCAGAGACGGGGGACATGAAACTGGGCAGATGAAGGGGGAGAACGTGATGATACTGGGGACAGAGATGGAGGGGGGGACATGAAACTGGGGCAGAGGAAGGGTGTATAATAAACTGGGGGAGAGATGGAGGGGGGCATATAATTTACGGGTGACTGTAGGAGGATTATACTGTGTGGGAGCACATGATAAATGAATGAGAATGGGCGGAGTCAACATAAAAGTGGGTGGAGCCAAATTTGCTGCGGCGCGCAGAGCGTGCCGCACATTTTGCCCCTCTTTCTACTCTTTAAAAGTTGGGAGGTATGGCATTGGTGACACCACACTCCTGTGTGACGTCACTCGCTTCATCTGCGACGCACAGTGTCTCGACTCCCCCGCCTCCTTTACAAGGGGGTCCACTGAGGCTCTGTCGCCCAAGGGCCCATAAAAACCTGGAGCCGGCCCTGAGTGTGAACACCCACTTACATTTGCTGATCATGCTGCCAAACTTCTAAAGATAGTTAATTCAATTAAAAATGTTTCATAATGGGGAATGTGCCACACAATCTGAACTGGAATATATAATTTAGTAAGGACAAAAATTAGATCTACGGTTGTAATTTACCTTCATATACTGCTTATAAATCTCAGCTACTGCAGACATTTCCACTACACTGGCAGCTATCAGCTTGCAATAAACAGCCAACAACATCCTCTTCCTATGTAGAATAACCAGGGCCGTGTCCTCATTGGTCTCGGATACAACTGCATATTAAAACAATAAAGGATGGTTAGCTCTTCTGCCGTAGCAAATAAATGCAAGTAATGTATTTAAGATGTTCTATTTTCATCTGTGACCAAGAGAAACAAGACTGTAGTATTGCACTCAGCTTTAAATGATACTGGCCTCATTGTGTGCAGCTGCTGGCACAGATCTGACATTTTTATCCTCAGTAACCCTTAATACACAAGTTCTAAAAACAGCCTTCTTATATGCGACTACAAACTAGTCAAACCTAATCTGCTCTTTGCAAAAACTGTGTAAACTACAAAGACTCTGGCTACAGAAAGCTATAAAATAGATCTCATATAAAGGATTATTGCCAGAACAAGAGCAATATTTAAATACATATGTATTTTTAGTTTTATAGTAATGTCCAAACCACTGCACTGTAACAATGCCTTCTAAAACAGAAGTGTTAATAGTTTACTGTTGTCAATTAACAAAATTAAACTAAAGAACAAAATCTAATCAAAATCTAATTGAAATCAATATTTGGTGTCATCACCTATTGGAGGAATCCTGAACGTGATGATCTAGTCCCTACAGAGCCTTGATCTCAACATTATCCAGTCTGTCTGGGATTACATGAACAGGCGGAAGGATTTAAGCATGTCTATATCTGCAGAAGATCTTTGGTTACAGATGTTTGGAACAACATCCTTGCCAAGTTCCTTTAAAAACTGTATGCATAAATACTGAAGAACTGATGCTGGCTTAAAGCTAAGTTTGGTCACACAAGATATTGATTTGATTTTCTTTTTTGTTCAATCACTTTATTTTGTTCATTCACAAAAATAAAATTAATAACTCTTCTAATTGTAAAAACATTCTTACATTGCAGCATTTCCCACACATGCCTAAAACTTTTGCACATCATTGTAGATATATATAAAAATCTATTCTAGCAAAACTTGCACACAATTTTTTAAAGAGGACCTTTCAAGTTCACATAGATGTGCAGTATTGTGTACCGTTAGAAAGCAAAAATGCGCCAAATTCAGTGCACTGTCGGTTTTCCTTGCTCCCCGAGTTTGGAGACCCTGTGGATGGAAGTAATGGAAACTAGGAATGCGACCTTCCAGGACAGAAAGCGAAGAGGGATATCCTGGAAAGGCTCAAAGGGGGTTGCCTGAAGCACCTCAGGAACATGGCTAGGAACCCACAGTTCTATGGGTGGATAGCAGGGGAAGCAGCGTGCGTACAAAAGTCTTCATCTGAGGCTAAGGCTGAAGGCCAGGATCTTCTGAAAAAGGATAGAGAGGGCATAAAACCTGTCCTTTAGGAGAAGATAGACCAAGACCTTGATCCAGACCAGACTGGAGGAAAAAAAACAGGATCCTGGGAAGAGAAAAGGAGAGCAGATTAAATAGTTAGTCTCACACCAGTAGACGTAAGCCTTCTATGAGTGATGTAGATCTCAGCTGACTGGGGTTTCCAGGCCTTGAGCATGCTCTGCATAACAGACTCCAAAAACCCACCATGACGCAAAACCTTGGCTTCAAAGCCATTCCATTAAATGCAGCTGTGGAAGGTGGGGTGGAACAGCGAACCTTGAGACAGCAGGTCCACCTGCAGAGAAAGAAGCCAAGGAGCATCTGCCAGCAGGACCATATGATCCACATACCAGGCCTAATGGGGCCATTCTGGGGCTGGAACCCCTTTGGTCTTGAGTTTCTTGAGAGAAGAAAAGAAGGGAACAGGTACAGAAGGCAGAAGTCCAATCACGGAATCACAACAGTGGCAGCAGTGATGGCTTGAAGATCCAGGAACCTGGCCACAAGTGACAGACCTTGTGGTTAAGGTAGGAGGCATAGAGACTGACGTGGGGGGTGCCCCTGCAGGAGCACAGCTGAAGGAAGATCTTCTGACGAAGCAACCACTCACCGGTTGAACTGTACTCTACTTAGGTAGTCTGCCGCCCAATGATCTATGCCTGGATTGTGAAGGGCCAAAAGAGGCGGAATAAGAAGTTCTGCCCAAAGTAGAGATCGGGAGGCTTCCTGTAAGGCCAGCTCCTGTTTCCCCCTGAAGGTTCAAGTAGGCAACCGCGGCGGAGCTGACGGTCTTGACTCTGACTGAATGTCCTTGTCCTTGGAGGAGAGAGGTCCAAAAAGACAGGGCCAAGAAGGTGGCCCCCAGTTCCAGAGGGAGGTCTCCGCTTTAGACTGCCTGCCCCGGAAGGTCAAGGCCCAAAGCTCGCTCCCCAGCCAGAAGACTGGTGTCAGAAGGATCACCTGCCAAAGGAGGGGGGAGAAGGATTTCCTCTGAGAGATTCCTGGAGAGGAGAGCCCTCGAGGAAACTTCCAGTTAATCCAAGGAGGAAGGAGAGACAGACTGTCGAGCTGGACTGAGACTTGATCCATTGGAACAGAAACACCAATTATAAGGGCTCGGGTGGAACTGAGCAAAAGGTAGAGCCTCGAAGATGAAGACCATTGTGCCCAGGACTTACAGGCAAAAGCGAAGAGAGTATGAAGCAATCCTCCGAAGGTAGGACACACCAGATCGGGGTGCTAGAATCTTGGAATCTGGGAGGAGAAACTTGTCCTGGTGCAAATCGAGAATCATGCCCAGGAATTCAATGCACAGAGAAAGCATGAGGCAGGACTTTTCCTCACTGATGTGCCAGTCAAATCAGCAAAGGAGGCCCAAATGGATCCACAAGCTGATCAGAATGTCCATCCTGGAGGAAGCTTGCACTTGGAGGTTGTCCAAGCATGGAATCATAGCAAATCCTCTGAAAAATGGCGAATGGACAGAAGGGACGCAATCACCAGGGAATAATTCATGGCATGGTATGTTAGTCCCAAGAGAAGGGAAGGGCCACAGCTGCCATTTAGAGGTGGATGCAGCATGCCATGAAAAGATCCAAAAAGAACAATCCACAGCACAGGGGGACGCCTAGGCAGGATGGCAAGCTGCATCAGGGAAGCATCGCACAACTGGAGGATATGAGAGACATGCAGCTTATTGCCCTGGACCATGAGGCAGGAGTGGGACTACACAGGAGAGTCCCCAATGGAGCAGTTTAGCCCAGGATATGCAAGCCTTGTTGGCTGACAACAGTCTGGTGACAAAGACCGAAGCAAGGAGCCAGCCACTATGAAGGCTGCGACTGCAGCAAAGGGAGAGCCCATCCTCAGTCAGAGGGATTGCTGAGGGAGGCAGAGTCCTTTTCTAAAAGTAGGATCGTAGTCTGAGAGAGCCTGTCATGTGGTCCATTGCAGGAGGCTTTGACTACTCGAAGAAGAAAGTATAGCATGGAAAAAAAGACATCCGACTTCCAGAGAAAGGAAGGGTATTGTCTGGGAGAATCCATGTTCCTTCAAGATATGGTCAATGCCCCAGGATTGCAGTGACTGAGGTGGACGTTGATTTCCTCTTAAGATTTAGGATCCAGGCCCTCAGAGAGCTGTAGAGTATCTCTGACCGCACGGCTGAGCTCCTGTATAGCAGAGGATATAGAAGTGTCTACCTGATGCTCCAAGTCTGAGTTAGAGGCCTCCCCAGTAGAAACAGACCGTACAAGAGGTGACAGGGATCCACCAGTTGGAGTGGAGTCATGAGCTGTGGCTCTATCAAAGGGTTGCCCAGGGAAAGGGAGGAGGACCGTGACATGTAGGATGATTTCCTGGTCCTTTTGCAAGGACAGCTCCTGGAACTGGAATGTTGAGGGCCCCAGGGAGGGGCCTAGCAGCCGCTGACCGAGCAGTCATCTGGGAAGGCAGCCATTTCAAAGTTTCCACCACAGTCTGGTAAAGTCTGGCAAGAGTGCTATGGCCCAGGTAAGGGGAACTGCCCAATCAAGAAGGAAAATCTACCGGAAAGGGGTCACGAGGGTCTGGAAATGGCTTAGGCATTTACACTTAACAAATTTTCGTGTCATCCTAGCACAGGAGCCTGCTAGTCTTCTCTGATTGTTTGTGGATGTATGCTGCTAAGCAAGCACCAGAAGACAGAGAGGACAGATGGGCTCAGACTCAGGTAACTGTTTGTTACAGCGTGCGCATGTATAAATGTGGCGGGACCGAGGGACAAGGGGCAAGATGGCTCTACAAGGCAGAACATGGCACGGAGGCCCCAAGAGTCCTACCAGACCACTGGAAGCATGTCCTCTCACTGACTGCTACAGTGGAGGTTGTGCAGAGAGAGAATCCTCCGGATTTCTGTCTCACCAGGAGCAGAAAAAAGCCTGTGAGAAGAGCAGAAGCTGCAGAACAGAAAAAAATAAACATTAAAGATTCTGAGGAAAGAAAAAGACCCCCCTGCACCTGACAGAAAAAGAAAAATGATGTAAGACAAAAAGACTTGAGTCCGATCATGTCTGCCTACTGCGGACACTAGATAAAACTGATTAAGCACAGTGTGTGTCAGAGGGTATAGCCCAAAGGCAGAGCCGACAGGGTGTATTTCTCCTAGTGTCAGCCTCCTAGTGGACGGATCTTTACCTATGGTGCTGTGTCCCCAGTGAAATAAGTGAATACTGGAATTAAAATATATCAAATGTAAATCTTTAAATATAAAGTGTGCTAAAACATTTATATAAAAAAATAAGTAACTCCAAAGAGCAAGATACATAAATTAATTGAATTATTTAATTGAAAAAAATATGTTAAAGGAATAGTCCAGTCAAAAGCAATTATCACCTATCCACCCTCATGCCCCAAACTGCAAGACCACAGCCATAAAGAGTTTGAATGGAGCAATGGAAGAGCATGCGCCCTACAACTACATTCAAAGTTTATGGAAGTGAAGAAGTCAGCCAAAACGATGTATGTGCTTATGTTAAGGCCATAATATCCCCGTTTCGAGGACTAAAATGCATGAAATGGCTACTGACTGTGAGCTAACCGCTTCCCTTCTATGTATGGACCTGCGGTGTACTGATAAAGCGCAAAGTGAACGGTACTCTTACTTGACTTCTAGATTTGAATTACTGGATTATTTGTATGATGCAATAACTACTGAGTACCACTAGTTGTGGTGTCAGCACTTCACAGTGCTCCATAGCACATGTGCCCCCGCAATTATAGTGACATGTTAATAGTGCCAAATGCTACTGAAATAAGTTAATATGTGCCATTTAGAGTATTGTCTGCTATATCACATTTGAAAGGCAGCATAGCACTTGAAAATATTATTTAAATAAATTATGATGAAAATCTATACAAAATCACCTTTGTCCTTCTCTTCTTCACACTGGAAGACGTTTCGACGGACAAAGGAAAGCAGTTCGGACTCCAGTGATGAATCTACAAAGCAAAGCATTCTGCCTCCTCTGTTCTGTAGTAACATAAGCAAGTCACATACCGAAAGAAATGCCTGAAAAAAATGAGATTTCATTATAGGTATGTGGTAAAAATTATATTTAATCAAAGAATGTGAACTGAAACTGTTTATAAACAAAATATATTGTGTCTGATACATGTAAGCTAACAATGAATACATATACACATTGACCTGGTTGCCCTGCTACTACAACATGGTTGGTACAATATACAGTCACTGCATAGGGGCAGCACTTTTTGAGCACTACAGTTAGATCACGGCTCCTCTATGCCATAGAGAAGTCATACTGCATTGCTGAAATAGGGACATAATAGGTGTTATGGTAATTTGTGAATACTGTTCCAATGATCAGTAGTGCTTACTACAGTCTCGCTTCTGTCTAAACAGCTAACATATATTAGGGCAGGGCCTTCTAGCACTTACATTTCTATCCTTAATGTGAACAAAGGACGTGTGAAGACCATTAAAGTATCACTCACCTGCTCTCTTACAGACTGTTCTTTATGACTTAAGTATTTCCTACACAGCTGACAAAAGTGTTTCACCCGGGTTGCATTAACACTAAGCTCTTCCTATAAATTAGTTAAAAACAAAAAAAGGAGACACAAAATGTTGTAATACACTTTTACATACTGACTAAAATCCAACAAATGCAAAAAAAAAAAAAGTTGTTTTGCAACTGATAGTGAACTTGGATCTCTGAACTGTATATTTATGTCATTTTTCAGAAATAGCTGAATAACTCCTCTGCAGTACTGGAGTGAGAAGATTTATACATCCTTCCACTTTCAGAAAGAAGAAGATGAACCCTTTCACGTAAAATCGTAGTAGTTGGGCAACATCATATATAAGTAAGGAAAGGTTCTGAAAGGAAGTCAGTGGCACAAACTGCACATGATGATCACATGAGGGGCAATGACCAGGGATCAGAAACTCGAGTGCATAGACATGTTGTTAACAAGTCTTCATGGTGGACAGGGTTTAGATAGAGAAGCAAAGGGAAATGTAAATGTTTTTAAATTGTATGGTTGGGACAAGATTGACCGTTGGTAAAACAAGCTGCATAGTGGGGCCCAAGCCCAATAGTAGAGAATACTTCCTTGATGCAGAACCAATGGAGCATAAGATTTTTTTCTTTGGAATTCGTACAGAGCGCATGCATTTAAAGACATAAGAACGTACAGCTCTCCGAATCATAAAACTGCCACGTGCTTGAGCTTTATCATTTACTTTTATTATCTGAGAAAAATGTTTATGCAGATAATAAAACAAGTGAACCATAAAAATAAATGAAATAAAATAGAATATAAAAATTACCGGACTAGGTGGATCTTCTATGATAGGCAACAGCTGCCATAGAATGGCATAATATATACATTGGAGAGCAGGCAGCACAAGCTAGACAAAGAAGATGATACATACACTTAGTAAAAGTAAGGAGCTTCAAATTTATATTCCCTCCCTGCCTGAAGATAATGTTATGACATCTCATAGGTGAGAGATAACCCTTAAAGAGGAGCTTTCATCACCTCAAACAACTAAAACGCACTTTATAAAATAATCCTTCAATAATCCCACCATGGGGAAATTCAGTGCGTTACAGCAGCACAGATAATCCAAAATACAAATACAAAAGCTCCAAGGTAGAGGCATTGCAGAAAATATCAGCATTGACTATTCAAGAACAGTTCCAGAAAAACTGTGCCAGAATCAGTGGAGCAGCATCTACTGAAGGGTGCAAAGAACTGTAGAGATGAACGAATAGTATTATAAACTAGAGTTTCGAATACCTCGCTACCGCTTAACCCCTTGCTGTATGGCCACTCCCATGCATTCCTATGGGAGCGAGGTATTCAAAACTCTAGTTTCAAATACTATTCGCTTATCTCTAAAGAACTGATGTTGTTAGAGGTGGTGAAAGGTTCACTTTAAGTGAGTCTTCTGCCCAGGTTTACTTCACTTAAAATTTAAAGAAGCAAAAGAAAAAAAAAAGATTCTGTCCAAAGGACGCAGCAAAATTGTGATTACCATACACATAATAGAATTCTATTTTAACATAAAATGTGTTCAAGGTTATCAGATCATTCTTTTACTGATCATCAACTAGAAAGCAACAGACATATACAGTAGGTTATAGTAACTGTCATGGAGGCATCATCCCTAACTACTCAATGGCTTTGTATTTCTTTTATGTACATGTGCATGACACAATGGGAAAGGTAGAAGTTCAGGCCTAATAAACATGTTTACCTCAGCAGGCAAGCCTTGTCGTTGCATATCAAACGTAAGAAGCTCAGAGGTCTTTTGATACAGATCCCACTGACTCAGGTTGTGAGCACTATAAATAAGATAACATAAAACATTCGAACATAAGAAGGTGAAATCAATAAATTTCAGAATGTTACATATTCAAATGTTACATGTTCAAGTGTTACATATGTCCTAGGCTACTAAAGTGCCTCCCAGTTAAGACGTATCACATATGTCCATGAGAGGGACAGGTTTAAATAAATAAATAAATAAATAAAAACAAGCAAGATATTCATTGTCAGCATGTCTTGGCACTGAAGCAATAAGTGCAATTGATGCTAATGTTGTCATGGACCGATGTCTCACTTGTGAAAAGCTGCAATTCTTTTTAGCGTGCAGGACATAGGATGCAGATCTCCAGCAGTCATAGGCTCTTCTCCCTAAAATAGAAGTTACAAAGGTTCATTTGGGCCAGCTAGGAATAATCTGTTACTGATCCACTCAGGTGAGGGTCCTTGTAAACAGGAAATTGTGGATGCCATAAAAAATAAATTGGTAAAGCAATGAAATGCAATCCACAAGCTCAACATTGTAGTTTCACAACAAAGTACAATTATGCAACAATAGAGTATTTGTTACAGGCTTTGCTGTATGAATAGAGTAACTGCTCCAGGGTGGTTTCACTAAAAATAACATCCAAATCTTCATTTGAGGTAAAATGTGCTTGTACTTCCAAGACAATACCAAAATAGTTTATATGAAGTAATTCCCTAGTAAGCGCCACACTGAAACAGGAATAGATTCATTCTACTACTATAGATCCTATGCACACACAAACCATAGTGACTTACCTCCTGCAGAACATCATCAAGCATTTGACTGTAGGTGTCCACAAGGTGGGTGATCAATTCTTTTTTGGAAAGCTGGACCAGACAGTTCTGGGTGGAATGGTTTTCATTACTCAGACTGCTATATGTTTTGGAGCAGGCTTCAAGTATCTCTGGTTCTGAATGACTTATAGCAATGCTTTTCATCTGCTTCAACAAGGCCTCTAAGTGCTGCAATTCAATAAGAAATCAGTGATTTTTCTTAAGTCTCATCAAACATCAAGTCCCTCCTCCAGCTGCCCTGCAACATGCTGAAATCTATGCCAGCTTGTAGCTAGCACAGCTTTCAGGTACTATTTATGGCAGAAAACGGTGTAAATGACAATACATCTGATCAACAGCACATGTTTGTCATGCTCCCTTATCAGAAAGTGTCACGTGGTGTTTTTATGCTGTCCTTTTCAATTTTTGTTGCAAGAAGCCTTTAAAAAGTCACATACTGTGACTTATTTACGCCACAGAAGTTGCTTACAGTGTTCATAAATCTGCCCTGTGATCTAAAATATGCTCAATTTCTAAAAAAAAACGTACATTAGTAAATGCTAATTTTCATTTCCGTGAACGGGAGAAATAATAGTACTATTAAACACAAACATGAAAAACAAATGGAAGTACAAATGGATCCTGGAATTAATGATATGACCACCACGGATCCCTGATACAATATCATCCAGTATGTCTCGGATTACATGAAGAGACAGAAGGATTTGAGCAAGCCTACATTCAAAGATCTGTAGTTTGTTCTCCAAGATGTTTGGAACAACCGCCCTGCCTTATTCCTTCAAAAACTGTGCAAGTGTATCGAGAAGAACTGAGGCAGAGGGTGGTCACACCAAATATTGATTTGATTTTCTCTTTTGTTGCTTACGATCAGTTGCAACATTTTTTTTTTTTTTTTACATCCGTTTTGGAGATCATTTAATGGATGCAAAAAAAAAAAAAAAAAAAAAAAAAGACAACCACTTACCATAGAGATCACTGTAAAACACAACTGATCTCTTTGTATCTTTTACTAACAGATATAAAAGTATGGCATACCACATTTGTGTTTCCTTCAAAATAAATGGGCAGAAACAGATCTGCTCACTTGACCACTGAGGCCAATTCGCGGTTTCAGCGGAAGGGATATAGGTCATCACAGCCGTGGAGTTTCACTTCCAGAACACACCGCAACAGCGGGACTGGACCGCACTGGGAGGACACTGGAGTGCCAGGGACCAGTGAGTATAAAAAAAATTTCACCTACCCCCAGCCTATTATAAAAATAGTATTTTTGCACTGACAACCTCTTTAAGGCTCAGTGATTTTTTTTCAAAATTCAGAAAGTCTTATCTTTTTTACATTTATATCAACTTAGCTGTTTTTTTTGTGTAATATGCTATATTTTTCAATGGCACCTTTTTGGGATGCCTAGAACTTATTAACTAAATTGTATTGGAAAAACCAACAATTTTGATGTTTTTTATTTTTACATTATAAATTTTGTGCCATTTACCATATAGAATGAATAGTATATTCTATGGGTCAGTACGATTACATCAATACTAAACTAACATTGGTTTGGTGTTTTACTCATTTTACTTAGTATGAACATTTTTTTCTTTGAAAATTAAATAAATTAATATATAAATTAATTTGCATTTGTGTGTTTTTTTTTTTAATGAAAGCCATTTTTTTCCATTGATGAAACTGGTGGAGGACTTGTCTTTTGTGGGATGACCCATACGTACAGGTTTTAACGATAGCGCTTTGCACTCATTTGGAGTATTATTTCTCTTAACAGACAAAGCCACTAACTTACCACTTTAAATCTATAGGGAGCTAACTTTCAAAAGATGATACTAGAGGAAAAGGTTTCCATCAAGGAGAACTTATTTGCACACTCTTAATAAGAATTGCTAGCCGAGCATGCACAGCTTGTAAGATTCCGCACACCTAAAAACATAATATATGTCTCCTGACTGATGTATGTGACCTTTTACCTAGCCAACTAGTACTCTGTAATGATGAGGGACAATAACCCCAAAACAGCTGTCTTCCTTTTTTAAATAAAATATTATGGGTTTGGCTTCTCATCTAGAAAAAAAAATCTTATTTGGATATTCATTCTCAGAATTTCTACCAGAGAATGCAGCGCCTGCAAGACTGCACAATTGAAAAACGTGGCTTGCAAAGGCAATCTCCTTGAGGAGACATAGTACCCCTCATGATCCATATATTATAAAATACCTGCAAGCTAGCTTAGTTATAACAGTCAACTAGATAGTCAAGTAATCAAAATCTGTCTATAGTACAGTGGCATGTTGTAAATGGGGATCTGGACAGTTTGTAAGAAGACTGATAAGTAAGGCATTACTTACTTTTTCCATATGGGCCTTAAAATATACATCTGTATCAAAATACTGTGGGATTTGCAAAAGGTTTACCACTTTATCAGGATCTGTTGAAAACTGTAAAAATAATAAGAAAAAAAAACATTACACTTGAGAAGTCACACAAATGAAATAACATAAAACAAGAGCCGATAATCCAGCTTAATGTAATAAAAAAAAAAATATATATATATATATATATATATATATATATATATATATATATATATATATCCTATTCATTTCCAAAATAAAATCATTCAGCAACTTTTCAGTATGCTTTGTTCTTTGGTCACTCTTAGGTGGTTTTCAGACAGACTAATTTGCCATGGATTTAGGAGTGGATTCCTTCTGGAATCCGCCTCCTATTGTTTTCGATGGGAGGCAGAGATCGCAGCAGTAAGCGGGAAAAAAGAAGCATCCTACTCTATCTTACCGCGGTTTCTTGGCCTAATCAGCAGTGGGATGCCGCGACAGAATGCTGATATTATGCATTGGCATCCCATCATGGCTAGAAAATGCTGGTAGTAGAATAATAAGATTTTCCGCCGTGTGAACATACCCAAGCAATCACATCATGTAAAGATCTTAAAAAATTATATAAAACTTAGATTAGATCAAGGGTGCATTCCTCATGTCTTATGTTACCTTTGCCAACATCAAGGGAAGGGTTTCTGCAAAGTGTTCAGTAATTCTTTCTCGGTCTTCAAGTTGTGTCTTCTTCTCTTTGGCTGAGAGAACCTTACATAAAACAGCATTGGATTGAATGCAGTTTACAGCTGTGCAGTAACATTAGAAGATCTTTAATATGAAGAGAATGTATAAAGTGTAACACATAGAATAAGGATGGAAACGTGATCTCACTGATAAAAGCATAATGGTGTACAGACCAGGGGGAAATATGTGCTATAAATAGGCTTATAGCTATGGCATTGCAGCTGTTTCTATCCAGGGACATATAATGACTGTAAAGCAAGACAGGCAGCAACAGTTAAAAGTGACATTGCATGTACTCCAACATTCATTCCTGTCACTTACAAAATATCTGATCATACAGTCCATTAGAATTAGTCAACAAGTGTTACTTTTTGGAAACTACTTGAAGAATGAACGCACCTTTTTGCCTGCTCCTCTTCCCACAGGAGGATGACCTTCAACTGCTTGTCGGACAGTTGCCAACATGAGCTCTACCAGCAAATTTTCCTGAATTACGCTCAAATCTGAAATCCAATTAAACCCTTGTTAGATGCAGAAAATGAATAAATATATCACACAGATGGGATCCTCATTAATGTCAATAACAAGTGGCTCCTAACAATGCAGTATCCAAACAGAAATGCTCGGCCACCTCCTGCTCTCCAATGTTCCTTGCTAGTTACCTCATGCTGAATGCATCACTGTAATAGGAAAACCAGTCTTCATAACACAGGTAAGCTAACTGTGAATATGGGAGGGAGGAATCGGAGAGACTCGGAACCAGGTAGTGGTTCTGACCAAGCGACTCAGGGTTGGCAGAAGCCGAGAATCCCATGGTTCATCACAAACCTAACCAAAGGAAAGTAAGCATTTAACCCTGTCTGAAAAAGCCCATCCAATGATTGACTGCAATGATCATGTAAATGTATGACACATCACTGCTGTGGGATAAGTAAACTAAGACTGGTTTCGACCATTGCAGCATCAACACTAGATCAGCAGGTGATTTACAAGATATTTTTAACTTTCACTGCAGTTTTTGTCATTTTTTTAAAGCATTGGACAATCTTTTCTTAAGCCAAGGTCCCACATAGCAGAGAAGCTGTTTTTTTGTTGTTTTGAGTCAAACATAAGAGTGGCTACAAAAGGGATGGGAACCATAAAGGAAGCTGTTATACTTCTCCATTCTGCTCAATCCACTGGTTTTGGTTAACAAAACCTCAGTAAAATAAGCAACAGAAAAATAACAGCTTTTCCACATCATGAGGCTTAAAAGGATTTCCCCTCTCTGGCAAGATATGAAATAACAACAAGCTATGTAACAACTTTCTGACACAGTAGTCAGGTCCCCACTGGTTACTAGAAGGAAGGGGCTGCAGAGCCAGCTAAACACAGCAACCCCTTTAGTCTCCTACCTGCACAGTCATGTTTCTAATTCAGTGTTGTGAACGGTGGAGACCTTACAACTGGGACCAGATAAGCAGCATATACTATATCACAACTATAGTAGAAACTATATGGCTGTGTTCACATAAGACAGAAATTTCCAGCGCATATTCAGCATTGGCCTTCATATAACCTGCCGTATCTCTAAAGTAAAATCTGCATGTGTTACATTTGACACAGATTTTACCCCTTGCATAGTAAGATATGAATCTCTTTGATTTTCATAACTCTGGGTAAAAATCACATTATTCTTTGGATGTATGAGCTCACCAACTCGCTTTTCCTTGACGTCTTGCAAAAGGATGGATGTCATACATTGCCAGTCTTTTAAAAATCCAGGTGAACAATCCCAGAGGCTGTCAACAAGGTACGTCACATGGTCATGTAGCTAGAATATAAGAAATTTAATTTAAAAGTACATGATAAATTGCTGGGATAGAAACTGACAGCCGTACATAAACAAGTAACAAGGTGCATAAGTCATAAAGTAATATAGTTAGGAAGGTTGAAAAAAGACATCAAGGCTAACCACGGGATGGTAAAGGTCAAGACTGAAGGAAAATAGCATTCTATACATTTCCATAAGCATCAATCCAATTTTCTCTAAAAAGGCATCTAATCTTTGTTTAAAGAGGAACTTTCATCAGATCGGGAACAGGCAGTTTTATATACTGCTGGAAAGCTGACAGTGCGCTGAATTCAGCGCACTGTCGGCTTTTCCTATTTGTGCCCGGTGTAAAGCGCTATCAGTCCCGGTAAAGTAGCGCTTTACAGTCAGAAGGGCGTTTCTGACACTTAGCCAGGAACGTCCTTCTGCCCAGCAGTGCCTATCGCGCTGTGCTCTAAGACTGGGGAGGAACGCCCCCATCCCTCCTGATAACACTCGTCTATGGACGAGCTGTGTGAGCAGAGGGAGGGGGCGTTCCTCCCTGCTCACACAGTACAGTGCGATAGGCGCTGCTGGGCAGAAGGGCGTCCCTGGCTAAGTGTCAGAAACGCCCTTCTGACACTAAAGCGCTACGGTACCGGGACCGATAGCGCTTTACACCGGGCACAGATCGGGAAAGCCGACAGTGCGCTGAATTCAGCGCACTGTCAGCTTTCCAGCAGTATACAAAACTGCCTGTGCCCGATCTGATGAAAGGTCCTCTTTAAAGGGATTCTACCATTAAAAGAAGTTTTTTTCTGTTGACCACGTCGGAATAGCCTTTAAAAAGGCTATTCGTCTCCTACCTTTTGCTGTGGTCTCCGACGCGCCGGTCCTCCAAAATAGCGGTTTTTCCTGGTATGCTAATGAGTATCCGGCAGCAATGAGGGCGGGCCCCAGAGTTCATACGCCGATGGAGGCGTCCCCATTGCTGCCGGAACTGCCATATCCAGCGCCGCCTTCTTCCTGAGCTGCGTCCTCCCCTTCTGTGTCGTCTTCTTTGGGCGTCATGGATGACGCATGCGCAGTCGGCTCTGGCTGCGAGAGCCTGTTAGAGCCAGACGGCATGCACAGTCGGTTCTAACAGGCTCTCGCAGCCAGAGCCGACTGCGCATGCGTCATCCATGACGCCCAAAGAAGACGACACAGAAGGGGAGGACGCAGCTCAGGAAGAAGGCGGCGCTGGATATGGCAGTTCCGGCAGCAATGGGGACGCCTCCATCGGCGTATGAACGCTGGGGCCCGCCCTCATTGCTGCCGGATACTCATTAGCATACCAGGAAAAAAACGCTATTTTGGAGGACCGGCGCGTCGGAGACCACAGCAAAAGGTAGGAGACGAATAGCCTTTTTTAAGGCTATTCCGACGTGGTCAACAGAAAAAAACTTCTTTTAATGGTAGAATCCCTTTAAGCGGTCAGCTGTAGCTGCTGTGACCAGCTCCTGGGGTAGGCTATTCCACAGATTCACAGTCCTTATAGTGAAGTTTTGTCGCCTCTGGAAAAACCTTTTTTTCTCAAAACCAAAGGAGTGTCCCCTTGTGTCTTGAGAGAATTTTACATGGAACAGCTTTTACCCATATTTCTTGTATGGGCTATTAATATAGGTTTATCTTTTTATTTTCTTATGGTAGAGTTGGAAGGGACCTCAAGGGCCATCGGGTCCAACCCCCTGCGAGTGCAGGTTTTCCTAAATCATCCCAGCTATATGTTTATCCAGATTCCGCTTGAAGATTTCCATTGATGGAGCGCCCACCACCTCCCGTGGCAGCCTATTCCACTCTCTCACTACCCTCACTGTCAGAAAGTTTTTCCTAATGTCTAATCTGTATCTCTTTCCCTTTAGTTTTATCCCATTGCTTCTTGTACTTCCTTGTGCTAATGAGAATAGGGTAGATCCCTCTGCACTGTGACTACCTTTCAGATATTTGTAGACTGCTATTAAATCTCCCCTCAGCCTTCTCTTCTGCAAACTAAACAATCCCAGTTCTTTTAGCCGCTCCTCATAGGACATGGTTTGCAGACCTTCCACCATTTTGGTTGCTCTTCTCTGGACTTGCTCCAATATATCGATGTCTTTCTTGAATTGAGGCGCCCAGAACTGTACACAGTATTCCAGGTGTGGTCTGACCAGGGAAGAGTACAGCGGAATAATGACCTCTCTTGATCTAGATTCAATGCTTGTCTTAATACATCCCAGAATTTTATTAGCCTTTTTTGCAGCAGCACCGCACTGTTGGCTCATGTTGAATTTGTGATCTACTATTATGCCCAAGTCCTTTTCCCCTATGCTATCACTTAGTTCTATTCCTCCCATACTATATATGTTTTTTACATTTCTGTTACCCAGATGTAGAACTTTGCATTTGTCCCTGTTAAATACCATTTTGTTTGCCTCAGCCCATTGTTCCAGTGTGTCTAAGTCCTTTTGAATACACTCTCTCTCCTCTCTAGTGTTGGCTATTCCTCCTATCTTCGTATCATCTGCAAATTTTATGAGTTCCCCAATAATTCCATCGTCCAGATCATTTATAAAGATATTAAAAAGTACTGGGCCCAGAACAGAGCCCTGTGGCACCCCGCTTTTGACTTTCTTCCAGTTCGATGTGTAGCCATTTAGTATTACTCGTTGTGCCCGATCATTAAGCCAGTTGTGAATCCACCTAACTGATTTTTTGTCAAAGCCATACTTAATAATTTTTTCAATAAGGTTATGTGATACTTTATCAAATGCCTTACTGAAGTCAAGATATACTATGTCCACGGCATTCCCTTGGTCCAACCATTCAGTGATTTTGTTGTAGAAGGAAATCAGGTTAGTCTGACAAGATTTATTGGTCATAAAGCCGTGCTGGCTCTGGTTAAGTAATGCCTTCCCATCCAGGTACCGAAGTAAATGTTCCTTGACAATTTGCTCAAATATTTTTCCTGCTATCGAGGTCAGACTTACTGGCCTGTAATTTCCTGGATTGTCCCTTTTCCCCTTTTTGTAGATGGGGACAACATTTGCCCTTTTCCAATCTAAAGGGACCACTCCTGTTTCCCATGACTTACCGAAGTTTATAGCAAGGGGTTCTGCTATTTCCTCTGCTATCTCTTTCAGGACTCTAGGGTGTAAATCATCTGGTCCTGGGGACTTGGTTTCCTGTAACTTGGCTAAGTGCTCTCTTACCAGACCTTCGCTTATAGTCAGCTTGGAGTCCTCCTTCCCCTCATCTCCATCACCATTAATGTCGATATTTCCATTAGTTTCTTGGGAGAAGACGGATACAAAATATGAATTTAGTAGCTCCACCTGCTGTTCCACCATGTTAACTGTTTCTCCTTTGTCATTCTTCAGGACTCCAATGGTCTCCTTCACTTTTCTTTTGCTTTTAACATATCCCCAAAATCCTTTTACCTTACTCTTTGCCTCTTTTGCAAGCTTCAATTCATGTTCAGCCTTAGCTCCTTTGATGCTTGTCTTGCAGAGTCTGCAGACTGCTGTGTACTCTTCCTTAGGTATAGTTCCCATCTTCCACTTTTTGTATGTTTCCTTTTTCCTTTTTAGCAGGTTATGTAATTTTTTGGTCATCCATCCTGATATTTTTAGGTGCTTCCCATTTTTCTTCCTTCTAGGTATTGTTAGTTCCTGTGCTTTAATGATTTCCCTACGGAAGATTTCCCACCCTTCATGTGCATTTTTGTGCTTAAGAATTTTGCACCATGGAATTCTGCTAACCCTTGCCTTCAGGCTCTTGAAGTCTGCCCTGCTAAAGTCGAGCCTTGAAGTCTGTGTCTTCTCAGGTCTTCTTCTTCTTGCAACCCCAAACTCAAGTATAGCATGATCGCTGAATCCCAGTGTCCCTGCTACCCGTAGTCCCTTAACCATGTGCTCTTTGTTGGTTAGGACTAGGTCCAAAATGGATGTTCCTCTCGTGTTTTCTTCTACTAGCTGGGCAATGAAGTTGTCTGCTAGAGAGGATAAAAATTTGATGGAGCCTTTACTCTTGGCTGTGTGGGTTTCCCAATGAATGTCAGGGTAATTGAAGTCTCCCATGATCACTATTTCATGTTTCTTTGAGAGCGTGGTCATTTGCTGTGAAAAAATCTCATCCATGTCTTCTGTCTGTCCTGGTGGTCTGTAATAAACGCCTAGTATGATGTCATTATCATTGTTTTTCCCTTGAATTACTACCCAAATAATTTCCAGTAGATTATTATTCTGTAAAACTGTAATTTCTGTGGAGATGTGTTCTTTTTTAACATACAATGCAACTCCACCCCCTCTTATTAGTTCTGTTGCACACCTAATGAACTAACACTGGTGTGGTTGGGGGGGTTTATATTCTTTATTCACTTTATCTGTAATCATAAGGGACATGCATCAATATGGAGAGTAGGACCTCCCTTCTTCTTGCTATCTGAGGTGCACTACAATAAGTGTCCCACCAGAAACACACCTCTGAGATACATGGTCCCACTCTAGTGTCAGATTACAGGACCTGTAAACTGCTAGTCTGACACTAGGTAATATCCAAATTTTTGTGTGGTGGATCTTTCTCTGTATATATCTCACAGTTCTATTCTTTTTTAATAAGTTGTATCCTTCCATCTGTATGTTCCAATCATGCATGTCGTTCCACCAGGTTTCTGTGATGCCGATGACGTCATAGTTTTCCTTGTGTATCATCAGCTCTAGTTCACCTTGTTTGTTTCCCATGCTTTGTGCGTTTGTGTAAAAACATTTCAGATTGTGCTCTGTTGCATCCTTTTTCGTAATTTCCTTCTGAGTATCTTGTCTTGGGTCCTCTTTACCACATCTAGTAACCTTGTTTAGTATGTCTTTTAGCTGCATGTTCTTGTCTTTCTTTTTTCTTCCCATCCCCTCTTCTTCTAGTTTAAAGCCCTTCTGATGAGTGTGGCAAGTCTTCTGGCAAATATGTTTTTCCCAGGTTTTGTGAGAGGTATCCCGTCTCTAGCAAGGAGTCCATCGTAGAGGTAATTCACGCCATGGTCCAAAAATCCAAATCCTTGCACTCGGCACCACCGTCGAAGCCAGGTGTTTACCTCTAGTATTCTATTCCATCTCCTGATGCCATGACCATCAACTGGGAGGATTGATGAGAATACTACCTGCGCATCCAGTTCCTTCACTGTCTTCCCCAAATTTTCAAAGTCTTTATAGATAGTTGGTAAATCATTTTTTGCCGTGTTTCGTTTTTCCCATTAACCCCTTCCTGCCAGTAACATTTTTCAATTTAAATTTTTAACTCCCCGCCTTCCAAACCCCATAACTTATTTATTTTTCAGTTCACAAAGCCATATGGCGGCTTAATGTTTGTCGGACACCTTGTTCTTCATTATGGTGTCGTTTATTATTTTGTACAATGCATTGGAAAGCTGGAAAAAATATTCAGAATGGGGTAGAATTGGAGGAAAAATACATTTCTACAACGTTCTCACAGTTTTGTTTTTACGTCGTTCACCCTGCATCCAAAATGACATGTCACTAGGGTTGAGCCGATCTTGAGATTTCAGGATCGATTTTAAAATCCGATTTCCAATAATTTTCCATTCGAACCCAATCTCGATCGCAATTCCGATCCTAATGCAAGTCAATGGGATTTTTTTTTTCTAAGGGGGCATTCACACAGAGTAAAGCCAGGCGTGTATTACAGCCGTACACGCCAGCGTTACGGCAGACTGCCGAACACTTCGCATTCACTTCAATGGGAGCGCTCGTAAACGCCGCTGTTACGAGCGCTCCCATTGAAGTGAATGGGAAGTGTTCGGCAGTCTGCCGTAACGCTGGCGTGTACGGCTGTGATACACGCCCGGCATTACTCTGTGTGAATGCCCCCTAAGATCATTTTTTAAAAGCTATAAAAAGTTGCCTAAAAATACATACAAGTTCTTAGAATGCATAGAAAGAGCAAAGGAACACTTAAATGGCATAAAACATTGTTTTTTAATCACTACACAGCATGGAGTCCAAAAATTGAAGCATATGAGCCTCAGTCATACGAGTGACCTCTCTCCAAGGAAGCATAGACCTTAAAATACATTTTTTTTCAGTAGCGTGGGGTCCAAAAATCGAAGCATATGAGCCTCAGTCACATGAATGACCTCTTTAAAAGTAAGCATAGCCGGCAAAATATATTTTCATGACTACACAGCGTGGAGTCCAAAAATTGAAGCACATGAGCCTCAGTCATATGAGTGACCTCTCCCCAAGGAAGCATAGGCCTTAAAATACGATTTTTTTCAGTAGCTGGGAGTCCAAAAATGTAAGCATATGAGCCTCCGAAAAATTGTAACCTAAAAAAAAAAAAGTGTGTGTAGGAGGAGCTACAGAAAATCGATGAGACATTTTGTAACATCGATTTCTTTATAATGCCAATGGTGTGTTATAGCCCTTCTCAATCCAGGACTCGTTCGTCTTTATGAAACTCAGGCGATCGACATGGTCAGCAGAGAGTCTTGTCCAAAGCTCTGTGACAACACCACCTGCAGTGCTGAACAGTCGTTCGGAAAAGACACTAGCCGCTGGACAGGAATGTAACCACAGGGCGCACTGGGCAAGTGCCACATTTCCAGCTTCGACACCCAGTAGTCCAGCAGGAAAGACTCTTGTGGTAAGATGTCTATGTGCGTTTTCATATACATACAGTGGGGCAAAAAAGTATTTAGTCAGTCATCAATAGTGCAAGTTCCACCACTTAAAAAGATGAGAGGCGTCTGTAATTTACATCATAGGTAGACCTCAACTATGAGAGACAAAATGAGAAAACAAATCCAGAAAATCACATTGTCTGATTTTGTAAGAATTTATTTGCAAATTATGGTGGAAAATAAGTATTTGGTCACCTACAAGCAATCAAGATTTCTGGCTCTCACAGACCTGTAACTTCTTCTTTAAGAGTCTCCTCTTTCCTCCACTCATTACCTGTAGTAATGGCACCTGTTTAAACTTGTTATCAGTATAAAAAGACACCTGTGCACACCCTCAAACAGTCAGACTCCAAACTCCACTATGGTGAAGACCAAAGAGCTGTCAAAGGACACCAGAAACAAAATTGTAGCCCTGCACCAGGCTGGGAAGACTGAATCTGCAATAGGCAATCAGCTTGGATTGAAGAAATCAACTGTGGGAGCAATAATTAGAAAATGGAAGACATACAAGACCACTGATAATCTCCCTCGATCTGGGGCTCCACGCAAAATTTCACCCCGTGGGGTCAAAATGATCACAAGAACGGTGAGCAAAAATCCCAGAACAACGCGGGGGGACCTAGTGAATGAACTGCAGAGAGTTGGGACCAATGTAACAAAGCCTACCATTAGTAAAACACTACGCCGCCGGGGACTTAGATCCTGCAGTGCCAGACATGTCCCACTGCTTAAGCCAGTACATGTCCGGGCCCGTCTGAAGTTTGCTAGAGAGCATTTGGATGATCCAGAAGAGTATTGGGAGAATGTCCTATGGTCTGATGAAACCAAACTGGAACTGTTTGGTAGAAACACAACTTTTCGTGTTTGGAGGAAAAAGAATACCGAGTTGCATCCATCAAACACCATACCTACTGTAAAGCATGGGGGTGGAAACATCATGTTTTGGGGCTGTTTCTCTGCAAAGGGGCCAGGACGACTGATCCGGGTACATGAAAGAATGAATGGGGCCATGTATCGTGAGATTTTGAGTGCAAACCTCCTTCCATCAGCAAGGGCATTGAAGATGAAACGTGGCTGGGTCTTTCAACATGACAATGACCCAAAGCACACCGCCAGGGCAACGAAGGAGTGGCTTTGTAAGTAGCATTTGAAGGTCCTGGAGTGGCCTAGCCAGTCTCCAGATCTCAACCCTATAGAAAACCTTTGGAGGGAGTTGAAAGTCCATGTTGCCAAGCGACAGCCCCAAAACATCACTGCTCTAGAGGAGATCTGCATGGAGGAATGGGCCAACATACCAACAACAGTGTGTGCCAACCTTGTGAAGACTTACAGAAAACATTTGACCTCTGTCATTGCCAACAAAGGATATATAACAAAGTATTGAGATGAAATTTTGTTACTGACCAAATACTTATTTTCCACCATAATTTGCAAATAAATTCTTACAAAATCAGACAATGTGATTTTCTGGATTTGTTTTCTCATTTTGTCTCTCATAGTTGAGGTCTACCTATGATGTAAATTACAGACGCCTCTCATCTTTTTAAGTGGTGGAACTTGCACTATTGGTGACTGACTAAATACTTTTTTGCCCCACTGTAGTCTTGCACCTGCAACAAAAAATGCTGTCTCCGGTCTGATATCTCTACATTTAATGTTGCTGTAGTAGGCCTCAACAAAGACAGCCAAGCACTAGCCATTATGCCCACACTTCCCTTGCAACAGGCTGTGCTTCTGTCTCTGGGACCACCACGGCGTTGTGAAAGGTGTGCAGGAGTTGGAGATGATCTTGACTCACTGCTTTCTGTAGGAAATGTGTCCATTAAGTCGTCCAACAGTTTTTGATGGTACATATCGATATCCCTATAAGCCTGTGGTGTGATGGAAATGAAGCCCGGAACTTTATCCCTGAAGCGAGGATCAAGTAGGGTTGCCACGCAGTATTCAGGATCTGCAAGCATGTTTTTCACACGTTTATCTTCCAGAAGACAATTTAGCATGAAATGACACGTGTGCCAATGTACCTGGTGGCGATTCATGACTGTCCAACTCATCTAAGCTGACTATAGTCTCTTCTGCATTCCCCCCCCCCATCCACGCACAATGCCTGTTGACTGGGACTGCTGGAATGACTCCTCCTCAGTGACATCAATCTCCTGATCCAAATCATCTTCATCCTCCTCCTCTGAATAAGTACCCACAGAGGCTATTCGAGTCTGTGACCCAGTCTCCAACCATTGCCTGATCCGCCCAGCCCTGGAGTCATGATGGCCATGGTGGTCTTCCAAGTCCTGTCTGTCTTCAAAGAAAATCTCCTCTTCCTCCTCTGTTGCACATACCTGATCCCTCAAAGTTATGAGGCTGTCCTTCAATGTGCACAAAAGTGGCACAGGTATGCTAACGCTGGTGTTGTTTGCGCTGACCACTTTTGTGCAGTATTCCAAACACTGAAGAACCAAACAGACGTCATGCAGATGTGCCCACTCCACAGCCATAAGATGGGGCAACATTTGTACGTCGGGCCCCTCTCGTCATCAAAAGATCAATTACTGCTAGCTTCTGTTTGACAAACCTTTGCAACATATGCAATGTCGAATTCCACCTGGTGGGGACATCACATATGAGCCTGTGAATGGGCAAGTGGTGTTTGTGCTGAAACTGAGCCATGAGAGATGAAGCTACCTTGGACTGCCGTATATGGGCACACAATGTTCGTACTTTGTCAATCAGGGGTGCAAGATTGGAATAGTGTTTCAAGAACGCTTGCACCACCAAATTGAATACATGAGCAAGGCAAGGTATATGCGTCAATGGGAATAAATTCAGGGCCAGCACCAAATTTCTACCATTGTCACAGACCACGTTGCCTATTTTGAGGTCTAGCAGACCAAACCATGACTCAATTTCAGCAAGTATAGCATCTTTGATGTTTTCGGCAGTGTAACTCAGTTTCCCCAAAGTAATTAATTTGAGTACTGCTTGCTGCCTTCGCCCGCTAGCACGCCAATACAAATGAGGTGCATTTCCAGCTCCATGATTTGGTGGAGGTTCTGGTGTGGAACTCATTCTGTCCCCGAAACTCTCAGGAAATGAAGTTTCAGAATTTGTTGAAGGGGAAGTTGGAACCCCCAATGACTTCTGAACGACCCTCCTTCGTATTGGAAGAACAGACGACAAACTGCCGTCAACATTTTGACAAGGGTCAAACATGTTGACCCAATGTGCGGTCAGAGATAGGTAGTGACCCTGCCCATGCTGGCTAGGCCACGTGTCCGTTGTCAAATGCACACATGCACTAACAGTTTGCTTTAGGGTACGCTTGATCTGTTGGTTGACATGCTCCTGCAAGTCAGGGACCGCCTTTCGTGAAAAGTAATGGTGGCTCGGTACAACATATTGGGGCATAGCATGGGCCATCAGGGAGCGAAAAGCCTTTGATTCCACAAAGCGGAAAGGGACCATTTCCAAGGCCAGTAGTTTTGAAATGCTGGAGGTAAGCAGCTTGGCATGCTCATGTGTGGCTGGATAGTTTTTTTTTCCTTTCCATTACTTGCTGGAGGGTGGGCTGAATATTAGAGCCAGAAAGAGAGGAACATGTTGGAGCAATTGGCATGTGAAATTCAGACGTGGCTCTTTGGCCACTGGTTCCTGTAATTGATTGAAGCCAATTGCTTGACTGTTGTCCAGCACTGCTGCCTGGCACACATGATGTTAGTGTGTACGTGGCACTGGCATTGGAAAAGTAGGTGGAAGAACTTGCCAAAGCTCGTAGTGGATCAACGTTCACAGGCACATCCCTGTCTTTACTTTCTTGTTTATTATACATTTTAAAAAGTGATGGGTGTACAGATTTGAAATGCCTAGGCATAACATTTGTATTGAGGTGCCTAGTGCCCTTTCCTCGGCTAAGTGACTGCTTGCAAGTCTTGCATATCACCCTCGTTGGGTCATTTTCATCTTTGGTGAAATATAACCAAACAGTTTGTTTGGAGCCTTTCTTTTTGGATTAGCACTTTTAGGTGCATTGGGTCGCTCAATGCTGACGAGAGTAGCGTTTACTGGTCTGCATGTTATAACTGGGATTTGTGCATTAATTGGATGACATTTTGGTGGCACTGGCAAACAAACTTGAACCTCATCATCAGAAGTAGTTCCCTGATCCTCTTCACGTGGAGACCAAGTTTTAACAACACAGTAATCATCCACTGGCTCTTGTGAATAATCTTCCATACTATAGCATGGACTGGCCTGGATGATGGTGAAGGCAGCCACATCTGGAATTTGTGTTTCATCGTCAGATGACAGCAGTATGTCTGTGAACTTGGACATTGAATGATCAAATAATACAGCAGATACCTCAGCTTCTCCTAAATTTGTTGGACAGGTTAATTTAGAAGGGGGTGAACTGGATCCCCATTGAACATTTTGCACAGCAGATGACCCAAAGCTTCATTCAGTGGAATTCTTTCCAGAAGAAGATGCTTCAATATAGGAAGTAATAAGTTCTCTATGGACTGGCTTATCAGCATTCAGAATACTGGATTCGCCACACACCAGCAATGCGGACGCCTGTTTTTTCCCTTTCACGGCAGGTGGTTGAGCACTGGCCAGAGCACCTATGTTGGGTCCTTTTACTTTTTTAGTTTTGGGGGGCATGTTTTTTTTTTTACATACAATAGTAACTTTCAAGTGATACAGCAATTTTTATTTAGTTGAGTGACTGAAGAGTTCCCCTTTTTGATGGGAACAGCCTCTCTGTTTTTTAGAAAAAAACGTAGATATACATTTAATTTAAAAGGTGAATATAGTTTGACGACAGAGCTGCCTATTGGATGTAGACAGCCACTGCTTTTCAGAAATGAACGGATGCCTTTCTGTGAAAGGTATGTATAAATCTGAGGACAGAGCTGCCTATTGGATATGGACAGCCGCTGGTTGTCAGAAATGAACGGATGCCTTTTTGGCAAAGGTATGTATAAATCTGAGAACAGAGCTGCCTATTGGATGTGGACAGCCACTGGTTGTCAGAAATGAACGGATGCCTTTCTGCGAAAGGTATATATAAGTCTGAGGACAGAACTGCCTATTGGATGTGGACAGCCGCTGGTTGTCAGAAATGAACGGATGCTTTTTTGGCAAAGGTATGTATAAATCTGAGGACAGAGCTGCCTATTGGATGTGGACAGCCACTGGTTGTCAGAAATGAACGGATGCCTTTCTGTGAAAGGTATATATAAATCTGAGGACAGAGCTGCCTATTGGATGTAGACAGCCACTGGTTGTCAAAAATGAACGGATGCCTTTTTGTGAAAGGTATGTATAAATCTGAGGTCAAAGCTGCCTATTGGATGTGGACAGCCGCTGGTTGTCAGAAATGAACGGATGCCTTTTGTGAAAGGTATATACAGTCTGAGCACTATAACACCCTCACTAGCACAGCTAAACACCTGCCTACACTGACCCTAGCTATAACTGAGCTCCTCTCCCTAGCTAATATGTGCAAGCAAAATGGTGGCATCAGCATCATCACCGCCCTTATATAGAGGGGCGTGATGATGCTGCCGACAACCAATGAGATTACTGCCCATAGGTAACATGGTGCCTGAGTTTCAGGCATCATGTTAGCTGTTCCCACAATGATTGGCCAGTAGCCAAGCATTCTGGGAACATAACCTCCGACCTCGATCCCACTGGAAAAGATTGAGTTTGGAATTTCCGATCGCGATCGTGACATTTACTCGATCTCCGATCGGAATGCGATCTTTTCCGAACCCGATCGCTCAACCCTACATGTCACCTGTATTCTATGTTTCAGTACAATTTCAGGGATACCAAATTTGTATAGTTTTATTTATATTATATTATAATTATAACTCCTTAACAAGAATAAAAAAAAAAAAAAGTGTACTTTTTAGTTATACCATTTTGGGGAATGTCTAATGCTTTGATTGCGTTTTATTCTAATTTTTATCGAAGGAAAGATGAAACTGCAAAAAAATGTTGGTTTGACACTTTTTGCACCGCACAGGAAAAATATTTTTAAAAGTTTGCAGACTGGGCGTTTTCAGGCACAAGGATACCTAAAGTGCATGTGTTTCACAGTATTTAAGTTCTTTTATATGCATTGGGTGTAATCACTAATGCAATGGGGTTTAGAAGGTGGAAGAGTCAAAGATGAAAATCGAAAAATGTTACTGGAGGGAAGGCGATAATCATCATTAGTATCCTAAAAGTTTTTATTATCTTACCTTGCTTTCAAGGAAGAAGTCTAATAGCTTCTTCAACTGTCTCATTTTGTGCTCCGAGTTTTCTGTCTTTTGTGAATTTACTGTTTCTGTCATTGGGCCCAAATGTCTTTGAATGATATACAAAAAACACACAATTATAGTACAAGGGCTGGCAATAATAAAATATCTTGAGTTTTCTTTGAATAAACCACTGCATGCATAATATTCAAAGGGAATCTGTCATATGCAGAATGCAGGCAAATCTATAATCAGGATGTTATAGAGTAGGAAGTGCTGAGCAGATTGAGGAACAGGTTTGTGGAAAAGATTTGGTATAACCTGTCATTTATCTATTGAAATCTCCGCTCTCTCTTTATTGAGAAGTCAAATAGGCTGTTATAACAATGATTGTATAACCAGTGATGGAGGAGAGGCTGTCACAGCTGTCAATCACTGATAGGACCGCCTACTAGACTTCTCTATAAAGACTATAGACTGCACTGCAGTTTTCATGTGACAGGTATCCTTTAGAGCGAAATACCTACTTCAAGCATGTATTGTTTATTCACAGTATATGCTGTAAGTGTCCACTAGATCTTTGTCCAACCTCCTGGAATAACACCTATCTTATAAACAGATGTACTCCAAAACTGTTTCCTTCCAGCTTTGAACTGATAGGTAGCCGTGCATGCGCAGCTCTCTCCATTCACTTCTATGGTAGTTCTTAATGTAGCCAAGCACACCCACGTAGCTATTTTCGAAACTCCCCCAAAAGATAATAGAAAGAGTTGCCCACACACTGGCACCATTGTGTCCTCATTCTCAATGAAACATTTATGGCATAGTGGGCTAACTGCCAGTATTAAAGAGAACCTTTCAGGTGGTTTTTCCACCATAACTTGGCCCAATCATGCGCAGGATGTTGCCCCTCTGTAATCCATATATTGTAACAAAGTGAAGTTATAAATGTTTGAAAGCATAAAAAGTCATATGTAAGTTAACCCAAGTAGTCACTGAGGGTTGACAGTAGCTTCGCACTAGTCACACTGTCCACTTCCTGGTCATGATTGACATCTCCCTCACAGTCCCCTCACTCCATGATTTTATAATGCTCCAAATTGAATTTACCTATGCTTCACATAGGAATTTTGAGTATAGGACCTCTGTGTAGTCAGCAGGCTCTCACATATAGGGGAAGTCTTTCTTGCCATCAGGCCACTCTTTTAAGAGTATTCTAACTCTTATGTGTGAATATTTATTACTTATAAGGAGTCTACAGCTGGCCTGTAGCTAAGCCTAGGCTACCATTATAAAGATATCAGCACCTATATTTATTAGCATTCCTTGGAAAGCCTTCTGCAGACGTGCACGCACACAACGGGTTGTTTCTGACTGGGGATACCTGTGCCTACAAATCTATTCCACTGCTTGGAATCCGCAATAACCTTTTTCAAGTAACACATATATCCCTTATATTTGTGAAGGGGTTTACAGACACTTTTTAACATGATTAATAAAGGTTAAGTTTTCAATACGACATATGTTTTGGGTTTTTCATACCGGAAACCTATTTAAGGAATAGCTGCATTATGCCGTATAGCAAAATAAAATAGAAATCCCAAAATGTATATCTGTCAGATGGAGGCAAAATGGCTTCCATTAGTTGAACAGGGGCCTATGGATCCGATTATAGTATGTGCTGGGAACTTGCCTGCTGAATACATCAGAAGTACAATGCGCATGCAGTGTGGGAAGAGACTATTTTAATTCGGTTGCATAGCATTTTACATTTCAATAGGTCATAACAGTTTAGTACACATGGTGATAATTTCAATTACCTTATGTATAAAAATTCTCCAGATGCTGCAGCAAGTGGTCTGTGAGAGGCATACACAAACTGGTACAAAATTTCACAATCCTCCGTGGTAAACAGATCTTCACAATTCCTGCAAGAAAGAGCAGCTTCTATTATGTGAGATCCTATTTGCATTTGTCACAACAGAGACCAATATTTGTATTGTGCAGCCATACAATCCAAGCGATTCTTCACTTTGTCTAAAGACTTCATGCCCCCTTGTTAGCCGTGCCACTCCGATAAGCTCATCCCTGGTACGGAGGATTTATATTATTCTCAAAGGATCTTCTCACTAAAATATCTTTTTAGTGACGTTAGTCCCAGAATATTATACATTTTTGTACTGTAATAATAATTAAATGGACTTTCCTCTGAATGAACAGTAATCTGTTAAATCTTGGAAAACATTACAAATTTTCAAGTAGAATAAATAGAAAATGTCCCAGTTTCTAGCCATTTTAGTCCTTTGGTATTCTTTTGATTCCTTCTCAGAAGTTCCACTTAAATTATTCAGTAATGGAGAGAAAAAGCCAGTTGCAGTGTGCCAATTCCTACTGACTAGTCTGCTCAACAGTAGAAATCATTCCACTGACCACGTAGAAGAGGATCCTGACAGTGTGACTGAGCTACTGGGCATGTGTGACCACTGGTACAGGACAGAGCAGTGGACATTCTGTGATGGGATCAAAAGAACACCGGGAAGGGGGGGGGGGGTTAAATGATTGCAATCAAGAAAAAAAACGTGTCCCCACCACTCTCCACCTTGGAGGCTAAAGCTCACATTGCATAATAGTTGTTTAATTGCAGATTTTACTGTGTTTTTGAGCCAAATCCAGAAGTGGCTAAAAAAGGAATTGGAAATATAAATGAAGCACTTCTCCCTTCTGCTCAATCAGATCCTAGCTTTGGCTAAAAACTAACCACTAACACATGGACATAGAATTGTCTTTATCTTGATCATCCGTAGCTAGAAATGTGGTTAATAATTCTATATCACCCAGATTTATGGCAATAATCCCACCATCTCTCTCCAGCTACAAATGTTTCCCAACTACACTACACAAGCATACTAGCAAATATATGTGTAAAACTGCATCCTTGATTGGGCATTTGGGGTAGGAGTCTAAGAGCAGGTGGCTATCAAGGGGACGTTCTCCACATCCCCTTCCATCTCATTTCTTGGATATAATCTTCTGATAAACATTTTGACCAGGGAATGGCGGTTTTTGCTCTCCCCATATTACATGTTTGGTACACATTGCTTTGGGACATTGCTGTCGCGAATGGATGGACCACTTACAGCAATCTTTCAGAACCTCTCATGGTCACTATATTTGATGAGCAATGGCTCCTTTAAGATCTCCATTGTTTGTTCAAGCCAGAAAAAGAGTTACAAACTCCTGACCAAGTGGTATAGATACCCTTCCCGGCTTCACACTATTTCCCTCAGTTCCAGAGACTTAGTGGAGATGCGAAGAGGAGAGGGGAATAATGCTACATGTTTGAGGTGTGTGGCTCTTTTGGACACAGGTATTCAGGGCATATAGATAGATCACTGGGTAAATGACAGCGTCGTTTTCTGCGCTCTCTGGCTCTAACCAATTTCAGAAAAAAGACATTCTGCAATTCTGTTTGATTGTAGCATGGGCAGTCATCCTATGTTATCAGAATGGTACCAAGAGCTTGTGCTAATATTTCACATAGAGGAGCTTGATATCGTGAGCCACCTTTCCCGTAACCCCCTCTCCTCCCCCATTTATTTACTTTTTTTCTTCTCTCACTCTTTTCTATCTCCATATATCCCTTCCTCATTTTACCCACTGCACTTGTTTTCTATCTTTCTTCTACACCCATTGCTTACCCCTGTCCTTCTCTTCTTTTGTTATGACTTTCTCTTGCAGTCTCCTTAGGCCATAGGTCCCTTCCTCTTACCTCCATTTTCCACTGAAACCTTCAGCTATACATAACTGCTATACTTTATCTATTCCAACTGGGATCCACCTCCCCCGATACCAGGATTCAAATTCTGGGTGGTTCGACTTATCGGATATTGGCCATGCCTATATTCGGCACTCCTGTTTGAACACTGGACTACTATCCTATACATAGTTTATGTTAAGTATTAAGTGCCCTTTGAGTCCGGTGATACTTCCCTTTCCCTCATGTATTTGCTATTGTTTACATCTGTTATTATAATCTGAAAAATTATAGTTTTCAAGAAAACTAATTGAACTAAGTTATATAAATATATATATGAAAAATATATAGATAAATGCACATTATTGTTGCTATTTTTTATAAATGCACTATTCACCAGGTATTTCTGATGCTGTGGGGATCTTCTTGTTCTCTTGTTGTTGTCATAGGTGCTCACCTATGCAGTAGCTCCCAGCATAGGTGACAGACAGATCTTATTTGACTCATTGGGTTAAACTGAGCCCTTAGGGGGGCGTTCACACTACCGTTGGTGTCCGCTCAGCAGTGTCCATGGCTATTGTCCGTACAAGATTTTAGCAAAGGACACTAGCTGGTCCATTTGCAATTTCCAATCATTTCAATGGGATTTTATCTTGTGTCCTTTAGTGTCAGTTTGTGTCCTTTAGTGTCTGTTACAGCCATGGAAGACTTTTCTGTCCGTTTTATAAAAAACAGACAGTAAGTGTTGTTGTTTGTTTTTTGTTTTGTTTTTTTAACACTAAGGTCTATGAGCAACAGACATATAACGGACAGTAACTGATAGCTATCAGTTACCATCCGTTTTATTTTTTTTTAATGGACACCTTCTGAGCGGACACCAATGGTAGTGTGAACCTTACCTTAGTATATACCATAATATAGAGCCTAACTTGTATAATTATATATAAAGATGTCTGCATGTTGTGTGTATATATACGTATTATTTCTTATTTATCTTGGTGGTTTTATTCAGGATGAATAGCAGATCAGCAACACCCAAGAATACATGAGAGGAGTTGGATTGAAACACCAGGACTACTAGAACAAAAAAAGGCAATCATCCACAAGTTTAGCTGGGGGCCTGGGGCAGATTGCAAAATATACAGAGGATTACCTTAAAGAATGGAGGGAGAAAATTGTCCTTTACTATGCGTACATATAAACCTGTCCTATATCACATGGGAAAGGTTTATATTTATGCAGCATCTCTTATTCTCATACAGAAACAATGAGATTGTGCAATGGTTGAGGTAACCATCAATTTTATTGCAACAACTGTCCGAACAAAGGTCTCCACAGAGAACTACTGTCATAGTAATTGTAGATTTCTTAAATGTCAGCTTACGTTTACCACAAATGTCTCCATGAATGATGAAACTTTCTTTATGTGTGCCACAGCTAATATAGTGACTAGGGGATATCGAACAGCAGAATAAACTTCCTCTACCCCAGTGAGCCATTTGCCTGCTTTCTAGAACATGTGTCATTCCTGACAGTGATGTGGCTGATGGGCAGACTTTACTGCAGTATTAGGCTCAGACACGGGCTGTACATGCATCACTACGTAATGATGGGGAAGAACTGTCTCCTTCCTCCTGATAAAAAGAATGGCGGATCCCTCTAATATATCATAGACTCTTTGCAGCTAGCAGTCTCTGCATCTTAACAGACACTCCAACTAGAGCTCAATATTACAGGGAGACATACTGTAAAAAATGAGTAAAAGGCATTGCATTTTTAGCAATACAATGAACTGTAATTGACATTGGTGTCACTGTATTTCATTGCAGTCACTTTCATCATAATGAGCTGCTTTTTCTTACTGCCAATATGGTCCTGCATTGCAGTCTCTTTACTTATTATCATTATACTAGTATTGGGATAAACTTTATGATGGCACTTTAACCCTTAAAACAAGTTTCAATGAACAGAACTGTCACGCAATTGGAAAATGTTGGATAACTGATTCATAGCATAACATCCTTCCATTACATATTTTGATTCCACAAATGCCAATATTCCAATTTCTCAATATATGCTAGTTTCTTCTCTTAGATAGAAACCTCCCATAAAATCCATGTCTACAAATTTGGGGATTAGCAACACTTCTTGTATCTGTATTTTTAGTTTTATGTATTGATTTAGATTTAGACTAATTTATACTCTATATCACTGGTTTCCAAACTTTCTAAAGGTGGGACCTACTTCTGGATTTTGCCAGGGACACCCTTCTACCATGCTCGAAAAATAAATGTGTCCACCTGTATTCTGTCTCTTATTCTGCTGTATTCCTCCTTTTACTCTACCTTTTAGCACTGTATTCTACCTTTTATTCTATTCTGTCATTATCCTCATTCCAGAAAATTTTGTGGGTACCTCTTTTCCCCAATGTATGGTATAGTTTCCTGTCCTATGAACCCCACACAGTATATGTAATGTTCCCCAGTGCTCCCCACACAATATACTACCCCACAAGTATAAAATGCTCCACAATGGCCTCCACACAGTATAATGCTCCACAATGACCCCACATAGTATAAAATGCTCCACAGTGTCTCCACACAGTATAATGCTCTGCAGTGCCACCAAAGAGTGTATATAATATTCCCCAGTGCTCCCCACACAGTATACTGCCCCACAAGGTATACAATGCTCCAAAGTGCTTCCCCACAGAATAACAGTGCCTCCACACAGTAAGTTGCTCCACAGTGACCTCACATAGTGTAAAATGCTCCACAGTGCCTCCACATAATATACTGTTCCCCAGTGCTCCCCACACAATATATTGACTGACAAGTTATAAAATGCTCCACAGTGCCTCCCACTTAATAATGCTCCACAGTGAACACCACACATGTTTCACAGTGCCTCCCACACAGTATAAAATGCTCCAGTGTCGCCACTTAGTATAATGTTCCAGTGACCATACATAGTATAAAATGCTCCACAGTGTCACTACTCAGTATAATGCTCCACCATGACCCCCCAAAGTGACCCACAAACTATAAATGCTCCACTGTGACCCCACATAGTACAAAATGCTCAACAGTGCCTTCTACACAGTATAAAATGCTCCACAGTAGTCCCACACGGTATAAAATGTTCCATAGTTCCTCTCATAGTATAATGCTCCATAGTGGAATCATACAGTATAATATCCCCATGGGATTTGTTTTGATGAATTATTAACCCCTTCCCACCGATGGCACTTTTTGACTTCCTGACCAAGCTCGATTTTTCAAAACTGACATGTGTCACCTTATGTGGCAATAACTTTGGAACGCTTTAACTTACCAAAGTGATTTTAAGACTGTTTTTTCATAACACATTGTACTTCATGTTAGTGGTAAATTTTGGTTGATATGTTTTGTGTTTAATTATGAAAAAATTGGAAATTTGGTGGAAATTTTGAAAAATATGCATTTTATAAAGTTTGAAATGAGGTACATTACATACAGATAGTCAGACCGCCAAAATTATATCATAAATCTCATGTCCCAGATCTCTGCTTTATGTCGGCATCAAACTTTAGGCGCCCTTTTAATTTTTACGGACATTATAAGATTTACCAGTGAAACAACAATATTCAAAATTTTCAAGAAATTTCCAAAACCCATTTTTTAAAGGGACTAATCCAGTTATGAAGGCGTTTTGAAAGACCCTTGTATTAAAGCCCCCCATAAATCACCCCATTTTCAAAACTGCACCCCTTAAATAAGCCAAAACAACATATACCTAGTAGTTTAACCCTATAAGTGCTTAACAGGAATTAATACAAAATGGAGGTGAAATTTTCAAATTTGAATTTATTTTACTAATATTTTCGTTTAGCCCTAGAATTTGCACATTCACAAGGGGTTAAAGGAGAAAACGCATTCCCACAATTTGTTAGGCAAGTTCTCCCGACTACCATAGTACCCCACTTGTGGGGTTAAACTAATATATGGACGCACAGCGAGACGCAGGAGGGAAGGCGCGCCAAGGAGCTTTTAGAGGCAGATCTGGCTGTGATCAGTTTCAGGAACCGTGTCACATTTACAAAGACCTTGAGGAGTCAAAACAGTGGAAACCTCTAGAAAGTGACCCCATTTTGAAAACCGCACCCCACAAAGAATTTATCAAGTGATGTAGTGAGCATTAGTAACCCCGAATGTGTAAGCTGTGCGGAGTAAATTGGGCACACCAAATCCCATTTTATTTTCCCACCAGCTCCTATGACGCGGACGGGGAAGAGGGGCATTCTGGGGGATCAGCGCTGGTGTATTATCTCTCATAAGCTCTAAATATGGGGTGTCCCCTGAAAACGCTCGCACAGCTTATACATTTCCTTCTAGTCGCAGCCACTTATGTCCTAATGATTTGCCGACTTTTAGGGTTTTTGTCTTCACATTGTACAAGCTAGATTTTTATTTTTATCTTCTGGCAATGTGGCCATATGAGGGCTTGGTGTTTGCGGTATTAGATGTACTTTTCAATGCCACCATTTTGGGCCCTGTAACTTATTGACTACATTTTATTAACTCTTTCTGGGTGGGATGTAAAAGGAAACATCAATTCTGACATTGCTTTGTAGCATTTATTTTTTTTCTCGTGCAGCGTACAGCATAAGTAACATGTTACCTTTATTCTTCGGGTCGCTACGGTTACGGTGATACCTCATTTATATTATTTTTTTAATGCTTTGCTATTTGTGCAGAATAAAATTCAATGTAGGGAAACAAATCAATTATTTTTGCATCGCCATCTTCTGAAAGGCATAACATTTTTATTTTTCGCTAGACAGAGCTGGTTGAGGGCTTATTTTTTGCGGGATGACCTCTGCTTTTTATTGGTACCATTTTGGTTTTCATCTGACCATTTGATTACTTTTTATTGGACATTTTGTAAGGGAAAGATGGTGAATAATTATTTTGTGCAGTTTTCTACGGGGTTTTTTTTTACGACGTTCACCGTTCGGGTTAAATAATGTTTTCATTTTATTGTTCAGGTTATTACGGACGCGGCGATACCAGATATGTAATGTTTTTTTCTATTTTTCTTTATTTTACATAATAAAACCTTTTATATGGGGAAAATGGGATTTTTGGGGCTTTATTTAGGGCATATCAGGGGTTAACACCCGCGATCGGACCCGGTTCCGACCGTGGGTGTTATGGAGCATTGTCAGCCGTGTATTACGGCTGTCACCCGCAGCGCATGGTGCGCACACAGTTTCTGCAGCTCTGCAGCACTGAACAGCATAATTACTAGAGATGGCTTAAGACTCCCCGCTCTCATCAAGCAGTCTTCACACGACCCCAAAGGGGGTGCAACCTGCAGTTTGGGAACCACTGTGTTTTATCAACTATTTTTTTTCGCTAAATATATTAAAAGACAGAGACCTTTTAATAAATTTGACAAATTTTACCACTAAAATCTGCACTTTTTTTTAACTTAATTCAGTTATTTTCACTTTTAAGACTTTTTACTATGTCTCACTGGAGAACATTCCCACTTCAAATTTGATAATAAATGTAAATGACACATTTACAGCTGTTTTGATGTCAATTTCTGGCAAGAACTGATGAAATCTGAATAGGAAATGTGGGCCTGTATGTTTCATTCTATAGGCAACTTACAGTTTTTTGAAAAGCCAACACTGACATATGCTGCCCTCTAGTGACAGATCGTATAACATTACCAACCTAGATAAACGTGTACATAAAAAAAAACAATAACATAATAAAGAAAACAATTAGAGGAACTTGATTATTACTAATTTACTAAGCTATTCTGCAGAATACACAACACATAACACTTTGTGATAACACAGTATCTCAAGTCAAAACCAGAGAAGTTTACATTGTGGTTGATTCATATTTTTCTGTTGGGATGGCTTGACTCTCAGGTAGCTTTGCACTAGCTATTACATGTTTGATGATATTATTATTTCTGTGCTTAGAGCATAAGGTTAGTGCTCTTAAAGCCGGTGTAATTTATAGCCAGTATAGTGTAACCTCTGATCCAATATAAATCAAAGAAATCGCACAAGGATCAAATATATTTATAACTTCACATTTACTAATATTCCTTAAAATCGTTGTGTATAAACACAAATAGTAAGTGCCCTTGTTCTCAGAACCAGTGCTCAGATATAAAAAGAACAGTCTTACTAGAGAAGGACAAAACGGAGCTCGGAACCATAATGCATCATCACAAATATCTCAGGTTCAAGGGCTAAGGAATACAAATCCTATCATCCCATACATAGCTCCTGACCTGACAAAGACAGTCCTAATCTGACTCTGTTACTATCCCTGGTAAGATACCTCTATTCAAAGATTCCAATCTTAAGGTTTGTGATGATACGGCAGTGAATAAAGATAAGCCATTAAACAACACATTGCTCGAAACAGCAAGTCACCCATATAAAGAGAGACTGGCTGGAGTGTGTTTTTTGGAAGTATTGGCAAAAGATACCTGAACCAATATTTTTCCTTTGTGGCGAGATATATTTTCCACTGTATAAACTCTATCCATTTTGTTTTAACAGTTTCAATGAATGCCTATTCATTCCTGTTGTTACAGATCAAATGATACACAGAATGGAACAACACGATAAATTATAACATATTTACCTTAACATATGAACTAGGAGCCTCATTGCTTGAACAGAGACCTCGTGATCCTTATCCAAGGTCATCGATACAATGCGATCCTAAAAGTTGCAAAAGCGCAACATTTATTTCTTATGTACAATAGATAAGGAAAAAGTATGGCTGTTATAGGGTATTCAATTAAATGAGGGGAACCCCGAGGACAGATGTCATATTGACAAATGGTTGTCAGATACTAAAAAAAAATTAAAGAAATAGCAAAGTGATTTACCGTACCTTAAATCTTGTTGTAAAGAGATCCATTTTGGAAGCAAGATCCTCTTTCTCATAAACGCCCTGAAGTGCAATGAGACTTCTCAAACGTACTTCTGGGACCTAAATGCAAACACAAAACTTATGAATGGAGAAATGGTTTATTCAACCTTTCACAGAGGAATAATAAAAGGAGATGTAGTTCTATGGGATCATCAAGAATAAGTTATTAAAGGGGTTCTATCACTGGGAAAAGTCATTTTTAACTAATCACATGCTTGCATAGGCTTTAGAAATGCTATTTCACACCTACCTATAGTATGTAGATTGCCCCAGTGGTCTCTGAATAAGTCAGTTTTTATTCATATGCTAATGAGCTTCCTGCCAGCTCAGGAAGTTCCCAGCAGCCTCCTCTTTTCTATTATCTTCTATGTGTGTGAGGCAAACAGGAAGCTGAGTCATCAGCAGCAGCAGCAGCAGCAGTCTCCCATAGGAAACAACAGGAGAGGAGTGCACAATCTATCGTGCACCAGTCTAATTAGCATATGAATAAAAACGGACTTATTCAGAAACCACTGAGGCAATCTACATACTAAAGGTAGGTGTGGAATAGACTTTCTAAAAGCTCTGCGAAGGTGTGATTAGTTAAAATGACTTTTCCTAGTGATAGAGCCCCTTTAATCAAGCTACAAAGCCAATTCCTCTACATAAGTTACAGATTTCTAGCATGCAACATATAAAAGCTAAAGTCATTTACAATCACGGATACTTGACTACAAACCACAATGTGCCTAAGAAATGATTGATAGACTGAGGACTGTGTCTACAATATAAGTTTAGTTACTATACATTCAATATATTACTGTGTACTATATACACAGGACTGTACACAGAACTATTCTAGGTCACGACCATGCACAGAAGATTTTTCACTGCTAAACTTCCTGGTGATATTATTGAAAACTTGTGTTGAACCCTCAGAAAAATCCACATACTGTATGTAGCATGCAGAATTTGCTGTCAATCTTGTTCTGGATTCACATGAGTTTTCAAGCTCCTTTGAAAGTGGCAAAATACATGGTGAAAATAAAAGAAACTTGACAAGTTGCCAATTTAAAGGACTGCGCCACAGTTAGTTTCCAATTGGAACTATTCTGGATTTGTTCAGATCTCAGCCAGGCATTGTGCTGCCAAGAATGTCAATGTTACTTGTGCAAATAAGATCTGCAGTATTTGTGTCCTGTCCGGACTTGGCCTAAAGCTCACATTACCTAAAGATGCCCATAATATAACATAACTGGCAATCACAAAGCTCTATTCACATTTTTCTTTCCATCAGAGATATGCAGTACATCGAAATATATACCTCTGACAGAAGGCTTTGATATATGCCACTATACAGACATATAGTGGCATACATGACAAACAGAAACTCCTAGTTTATTAACCATATACTGCACAGTATACTTTTACTGCATGCCTCAGTAAGGCAAACTGAAGATGACAATAGTATACAGCGATATAAAATGGATACCGATAGATGCCAACCCAGCGTTTGCAAAAAAACAAACAAAAAAAAAAAACCCACTCTTTTGACATATGTCAACTGTATGAAATCCAATGGCAATGTTTAACATAAGCACCAAAGTTTTCTTGTAATTTAACAAAGTGTGAACTGCGTTTGGTACTCTGATATACCGTCTTGTATGGAAAGATTCAGCATAAACTAGGATTGTAGAGTCAGTCAGGACCAATTTTTGCTTTTACAGAATCCAGCATATTTTCAATTATGTTATAAAATTGTTAAGACTGTAGAATTAATAAGATGCATATTTACTTTCAAATGAAATCTATCATCATTAGCTTTTTAATAAATTAGAGAATCTTTACTGCTTCTAACTGACCGTGGCTGTGAACCTTTTATGAAGGATTCTGATGCTGGTTTCACAGCAGAGCTTGTACTACATTCAGGGATTCTGTTCCCCTCTCTGCATGAAAAATGCAAAAAGAAAAATCAGTGGAAGCAGTGCTTTTCGTTCTGCATTTTTCACCCTTTCTGGGCGGAAACTGAGTGGAAACCACACAGACCCAATTATAGTCTATTGGGTCCACGGGTTTCCTAAGGTAGTGCCTTTTTTATGGGAATTAGTTTTCCATTCGGGGGAGTCCCCAAGCGGATACCCGAATGGAAACCCGAACGCAGATGTGAACCTAGCCTAAGTTTTGGTTCAGGAAGACTGAGTCAGAGGAGTTGTGGGTTTGGCCTACTTACTTCATATCCCTGAATATAACTTATTAATTTAAATTAAAGATTTTTCTGGGCTTAATAGTCAAATGGACAATCCTACTAACTGATTGAAAGCTATCTCTATATAGGAAAGGCAGTTAGTTACTCAGTAGAACATCCCAATGGACTCCTGAGCTCTGAATGAGCAAAACTATGACTCAATCTGCTCAGCCCCTCCTGCTGTATAACATGCCGCATACGGCCATTTTCATATGACTATAAATAAATGACAGATCCTGCTGCAATTTGCAGGTGCCGTTGAGCAGATTTACGGATCAGTAAAGGACTGCCCTTTGGCATTTTACACTCACCTTATCATGTAACATCCAACCAACATACTTCAAGCAACTGTCATTTAAGTACATATGTGTATACATTTTAATCCACACACCAATTTCTTCTATGCATAATGCTCTTATCTCAGCAACAACATCCCTGTAAAAAAATAAATGTGAAAAAAAAAATAAGTTAAAAAAATAACATTCCCCTGCATCTATTACCCAAATGACTCTCTTTACAAGCTGGAGAGATTCTATTATAACAAAGGAGAGTAGCCTTAGGAATTCTTAGGAAGCCTTACGTTCAGAGACAGAAGAGATCCTTCTCAGAATTATGAGAAGGTAGAGGGGAGAAATGCACCGTCCCCTGAGCTTTACTTTAGACTATATTTTCCTCAGTTTTATTTGCAGTATGAGGCAAAACAAAGAAAGATTATAGGAAATTAAAAAATATTAAATAAAAATATTTAACTCTTTTGTAACTTTCCCTTGGTTTCAATTTATGAATGTGTTCTACTTACCTATACCGTTGCAAAAAAGTTCCTTTAAACAGTGCATCCATCATATCTTCTATTTCACGATGTCTTTGCTGCAACTTTAAAAAAAAGACCAAAATGCTCATCTTTCACACTTTTTTGCCCGTTTAATAATGGATTATGTATGCAGTTTTTTTCTATTTGAATCACATATTCACAGGATTTGCTATTTTCCCTACATGAGTTTCATCTCAAAGAAACACACTCTTTTCGTGGAACTAAAAGAGGATGTTAGAGACTCTCATTACACTAAATTCATACACAGGAATTAGGAGCGGATTATAAAATGGATTCCACTTTAAAATCTGCTCTGGATTCTACCTGAAATCCAAAGAGAATTGTCCTGCTTGATATTGCTCAGGTTTCCGTGGCTGAATTACAGCTGAAACAAAGACACGAGGCTCACTGTATATGGCGCTAATCGCTATGCAAACCAGCAGCTGACAGTTTTTGGAGAGCAATCTAAAGTGGAAGACCATCTAAAATTCATCTCCAAATTCCTGTGTGTGTATATGGCCCTTTAATGACATTTTGCTGAATACATCATCAATGCTTTTAAAAGGAGACTGTGACCAGGCTGAAGCATATTAAACCAGCAACATAGGACAGGCTCACCTGAATGTAATGCCTTTTTCACCCATGAAAATCCATGTCTTAGTTGACAAGACATTCAGTTATTTTACAATATGTAAATGAGCAGTCTGGAGCACCGAGGACTGCTCCGTTGCTCCAAACTGCTATGCCCCACACTGCTCTAACACTTCTTTCATACCTTCTTTGAGTGACAGGGCCAGAATGTTAAGCTAAAGTCTCGCCTTGCCCTGCATTCTTCTGTTCCCGCTAGAATATTAGAACACTGTGGGGCGTAGCGGATTGTCATAACAGAGCCACCCACATTTGTATATTCGGAAATAAATAACTCGGCAATGGACACATACATTTTCATAGTGGAAAAAAAAATAATAATAGGTGAGCCTGACCTATGTAACTTTTTTGATAGTTTACTATGCTTCACTATGGTGTCAGACTCCTTTAAGGCCAGGGCCCCACATTGTGAATATAGCGTTCTGGCTGTGGTGGAAATGCCGCAGAAAAAAACTCTACGTCTTACAGTACCTATAAAGTGGATGGGATTCTGGCTAATCCCATTCACACATTGAGGAAAACAAATTTGCAGCAGAAATGCAATTTCAAAAAATGGCACCTTCTTGTAAATCGCAGAATGTCAATTATACCTACGGAAATGCTGGCGTTTTCCATATAGGTGTAATAAAAGCAGAAAGTCCTCAGGGGAAAGTCTGTGGACTTTCTTTGAAAAATGCTGTGGAAAAAAAAAATCCAATGTGTTTCCATCGGGGGTCTTTTCCGCACCGTTTTTCAGCTGCAGCTTGCTATGTGAGGCCTTAGCCTATAGGCAGAAGCACAGAAGGTATCCTGACCTATTATCTTTTCTAAATTAGTGTCTGGGTAAGGAACATGCAAATAAGACCTCCTTGATGGAAAAGAGGAACTCAAAAGATGAATGCATCATTTTCAAACCTAAAATAATCTGGGAATAATAGACAGAACCACTTCTCCAAAAGGAAGAGGGACCGATCCCTGTACTGTCCCTCCCTAAGGAGTGCCTAAAAGAGAATGTTTCCCAAAAAAAGAACTAGAGTGTGCTTTGCAAGTTAGTTTTCCTTAAACTTTCATTATGTAATGAATCTTACCTTTTTCCTCTTTTTGTCCAACTGCTCAAGCCTTGGGTTTATCCTTTTAAGATCAGCTCGTTTTTTCTCTACCTCATACAATCTGTCAGAGTTGTCTATATTGATATCCAGGTTTAGGAGAACTCTAATAAGTGCAGTCAGCAATTTTACAGCTACGACATACAGGAAAAACAAAACTGTTTATTACAATAAATATAAAATATACTCTACAATTCCTATCAACAGTGGCTAAACAGCTTTTCTGAGTTGGGAGGGTAAAAAAAAGGGCAGACATGTGATAAAAGAAATATTACCTATTTATTCCCTTGCCACTCTGGTAATCCCCAAAGAGAAGGAAAAAAGTGAGATGCAAACCCTAATGGAAACAGGTATGGCTTTGGGGCTTGGGTTTCTTGTTTAGAGGTATTTTTTATAAAGCTTTTTTAAGGGACTTTGTTCTAATGCTGGATTCTATTGTTTTTGCAAACATGAACTCTAATACAACAGCTGTAAGTAAAACTTTGTTATTAGGTTAACAAAAGCTGTACATTATAAACCTACCAGATAAAGTACTGGTGTGTCGGAAGGCTCTAACACAAGAGTCTGACAGTCCCAAAAGCAGGGAAATAACGGTATTCAGCAGATACCCATCATATATCACACTGTACTGACACTGCTGAACAAGCACAGCAGTGAACTCACAGAAGTTGGACCTAAATTTTTTCCAATATATTCCTGGCCTGATTAGAGGATAATCTTCTGTGTCCTGTAAAACACAAAGCAGTGTTACACAAAGTGAAAAAATAAGGTGAATAAGGATCTGTTCACATTGTTCACAAAGTTGCCATGCAGTTCTGGCTCGGAGTCAGTAGAAATGTAATCCAACTCCAACATCAAAAGAAAAATATTAAATATTGTATTAGTAAACATTTTTGATATTGACAGTTTAACAATATTAGATGAGTGGAGGTCCACCACTTGAATAGGAGCTGCTGTGCTGGAACCAGGCACTGCCACACTGTAGATGTCTGTGCTCCATCCCCTGTCAGCAACTGATCAGTGGGGATGTGATACTAAGGGCTAGTTCACACGTGGGCAAAGGGGCGGATTTTGACAGCGGATTTCGCTTCAAAATCCGCCCCTTACAATGGTGGTCTATGTAGACCACCGGGCTTTTTTTTCCGCTAGCAGAGGGCTGCCGCTAGCGGAGAAAAGAAGCGACCTGCCCTATCTTCAGACCTGCCCTATCTGCCTCCGGCAGCTCCCTCCTATGTCGGCTTATTCATTTGAGCCGACAGCGGAGGGGAAAGCCACGACCGCGATGGTCGCGGCAGGCGGGTTTTGACAAGAGAGAGACGCAGCTCGCCGCGTCTCTCTCAGTGTCAAAACCCACGCGGGCAGTTCACGTGTGAACTGACCCTAAGGATCTATCTTAAAGAGAAGCTATTAATATCAAAAGCCCCAAATAAAAACTTTAAAAGGTGTTTGCTAACAGGGTGAGGTATATTAAACCAGTAACACCAGCAAGCCAAGTTCACCTAAACTTTTTCTCCCCATGAAAATCCTTGCCTCCATTACCGAGATATCAATTTATTTCCCAATATGCAAATGAGCAGTCTGGGTCACCGACAACGGCTTTGTTGCTCCAAACTGCTACTCTTTACACGGCTCTAATATGCCAGTGTAAACACAAGAATATATAACCAGGTGATATTTCAGTGTAGATCCCTGGCCCTGTCTCTCCAAGGAAGGAGGGGGAAGGAGGGCATATTACAGAAGTGTGGGGCGAAGCAGTTTGGAGTAACGGAGACGCCCTCGGTGCACCAGACTGCTCACTTGCATACTGTGAGAAAAAATAATATGGCAAGACACCACACAACCTTAAAAACAATGGGAGTGAATAAGTGTATTCACATTTCCATTTTTTGATAGACAGAAAAAATGTTCACTTAAAAAAAAACTGTTGTGCTCGATTTCCATTTGTTGTGACAAAAACACAGACCCAATAGAAACCAAAGGATCTGTTTTTAATAGATGTGGTTAGGTCAAAAATGTAGGGGGGGGAATGAAATCCATTTTTTTTATGGTCCATTTAAAATGGATGCAAACAGCTGACACTTGGCCACTAATAACAGAAAAATGAAACAGATGCAAAACCACCAAAGACGGACATTCATGGTTTTTTCTCAAAGATAGACACATTACATTTTAGACTGTTGAAACGTCATTTGGACTGTCTGCTGTTGGTTGGTCATACATAAAGCCTACAACAGTATGTCCCATTCAAATAACCATCAACTAAAGTTGGTCAGAACCAATCTGTCGAGTTAGATTTTTTTGTAACTGTTCTGATAGTTTACTATTAGAGATGAGCGAGTACTGTTCGGATCAGCCGATCCGAACAGCACGCATGCATTGAAATGAATGGAAGCACCTAATACTTCCGCTTTGACGCCGGCTGGCCGCTTAACCCCCCGCCGGCTACGTCGATTCATTTCAATGCATGCGTGCTGCTCGGATCGGCTGATCCGAACAGTACTCGCTCATCTCTATTTACTATGCTTCACTATGGTGACAGATTCCCTTAAAGAGGGAACAGACAGTTTTATATACTGCTGGAAAGCAGACAGTGCGCTGAATTCAGCGCACTGTCTGCTTTCCCGATCTGTGCCCTGGGTGAAGAGCTATTAGTGCCAGTACCATAGCTCTTCGCAGTCAGAAGGGCGTTCCTGACAGTTAGTCAGGAACGCCCTTCCTCACAACAGTGCCTAGTGCTGTACTGTGTGAGTGGAGAGGAATGCCCCCTCCCCTCCTGATAGTGCTCATCTATGGACGAGTACTGTGAGAAGAGGGAGGAGGCGTTCCTCCCCGCTCACACTGTACAGTGCTTGCGCTGCTGTGAAGAAGGACGTTCCTAACTGACTGTCAGGAAAGCCCTTCTGACTGTGAAGAGCTATGGTACCGGCACCGATAGCTCTTCACCCTGGGCACGGATCGAGAAAGCCGACAGTGCACTGAATTCAGCGCACTGTCAGCTTTCCAGCAGTATATAATACTGCCTGTGTCCCAAACCATGAAAGGTCCTCTTTAAGGTCAGGGCCCCACGTTGTGAATACAGTGTTCTGACTGTGGCTGAAACGCCACAGCAAAAAACTCTACATATTACAGTACCTACAAAGTGGATGGGATTCTGGCTAATCCCATTCACAAATTGAAGAAAAAACATTTGCAGTAGAAATGAAATTTCAAAAAAACGGCAAGTTCTTGTAAATCGCAGCATGTACCTACGGAAACGCTGGTGCTTTCCATTTAGGTGTAATAAAAGCAGAACGTCCACAGGGGAAAAGTCATTATCGTCATTATATACGTGTCTTACCAAATTGACTGGCCAAGTGATGGTTAGAATCCAAGGATAAGCCATGAACTTCTTAAACTGCAGGCCAGTTTCCTAAGAATATCAAACAATGTTAGCAACTACAGAAAAGACACAATTCTGCCTATAAAATAGTACACCTACTAAGGTTCTTCTGTAAAACATAGTAAAAGTTTGGATGCTAAAACAACTGTGCACCCATACCCTACATGTGCATACCTATACTTGGATATACCAAAAGTGTGGGAAAGCATTTTGATGCCCTCTTACAGTCAGATTACAATTTTTTAGGTGCAATTTTCCATATACAGTACTAATAGAGAACCTACAGATATTTCCTTTTTAAAACAGTAGGGGAATTTATAGACATTCATAAACCTGCCTTAACCTGAAACATCTTGAGCAAGATGTGCCAAATTTAAATTTGGTATATCAATGGCTGTTCATCCCTCACAATATGACAAATACATGGCATAGATTTCCACTATAACTTATGGCACTTTCTGATATCAAGTAAATCTACTAAAGGAGACTTTGCCCCTGCCACCAAATCCTGCCCACTTTTCTTGCCATGACAACCATAAAATCATAACTGTCTGTCTGTTCAGCTCTTATTTTATGTACAATTTTCTCTCCTAATGCTAGGTTCACATTAGCATCGCCTCTGTTGTTCGGGCCTGTAGGGGAGGAAATAGTCTTCCGTACTAGACTTTTTCCTCTGCCGATTTTTAGCAGACACTGAGATGGTCTCTCCAACAGAGACTACAGCACATATATTTGTGAACGGAGTCTTCTGGTAGTTCACTTGTTTGGATTCCATCAGACTGAAGGAAAAATCAGAATTTCCCATATAACTCACAATTGGCAAAAATACTATAAATCACTATCCCCTAAGGCGATGTTCACATCAGCATTAATAGCCTCTGTTGCACTGTCCACTGAAAAGCAACAAAAACAAAGTCCTTGTAAGTCATACACAAAGGACTTTTTCTTCCATCGGATTAAGTTAAAACGACAGACACCCGATGGACTCCATTATAGTAGTAGTATAAGAGTGAACAAATGTATCAACACTGGAGTGGTCAAACACTGGAGTGTTTCTCTTATAAGGTCAAACTAACACCACTTCTCTCCAGTTTTCACAACAGTAACATTAGTGATGGTTTAAGACCAAAGACAGACACCTACAGAAATGTTGGATTTATTTGGTTGTTGTCAGGTAAAAGCTCTTCATGTCCCTCCTTGTCAGAGGATGCCCTGACTTCTCTGAATGATCATGTTATGGATGAGGAAACTGTAGGGGTATTTAAGGATCTAGCAAACCATAAGGTTGCTGGACCAGATACTAATGCATATCAATAAATTAGAATATCATCAAAAAGTTCTGGACTGTTGCTCTGTGGTCAAAGGTGTTTTAAGATGAAAGTAAATTTTGCATTTCATTTGGAAGGTCCCAGAGTCTGGAAGAAAATTGGAGAGGCCGCTGTACACAATCCAAGCTGATTGAGGTCTAGTGTGAAGTTTCCACAATCAGTGATGGTTTGGGGAGCCATGTCATCTGCTGGTGTAGGTCCACTGTGTTTTATCAAGACCAAAGTCAGCGCAGTCGTCTACCAGGAAATTCTAGAGCACTTCATGCTTCTCTCTGCCGACAAGCTTTTTGGAGATGGAATTTTCATTTTCCAACAGGACTTGGCACCTGTCCACACTGCCAAAAGTACCAAGACTTGGTTTAATAACCACAGTATCACTGTTTTTGAATGGCCAGCAAACTCTCCTAACCTTAACCCTATAGAGAATCTATAGGGTACTGTCAAGAGGAAGATGAGACACTAGATCCAACAATGCAGACGAGCTGAAGGCTGCTATTATACAACCTGGGCTTCCATAACACCTCTACAGTGCCACAGGCTGAGCCCTCCATGCCACATTGCACAGTCACTCATGCAAAAGGAGCCCCAAACAAGTACTGAGGGCATTTACTGGACAGAATTTTCATTTGGCCAACATTTCTGTGTTAAATTTTTATTTTTTTTTACAGTTGGTCTTATATAATATTCTAATTTTCTGAGATAATGACTTTTGGGTTTTCCTTGGATGTAAGCCATAATCCTCAACATTAACATGAATAAACGCTTGAAAAGTTCACTCTGTTTGTAATGACTCAATATAATATATGGGTTTCACTTTTTTAATTGAATTACTTACAAAAAAAAAAAAAAAAACTTTTTGATGATATCCTAACTTCTTGAGATGCACTAGTAGGTTCAGTTACTTGTACTATAAGATGTTGTAAGCTGGCCTCTTCCCCCAGCTCGGTCCCCTATTTGATTCATTTTTGGTGAGTATTCCCATCCCGCCTTCGATGTTGCATTCCCACATCATGCTTGTACCCAAGTTTAATAGGGACCCACAAGCTTGTGCTAGTTATAGGACCATCGCCCTCCTCAACACACACTTGAAATTGTTCACAAAACTCTTGGCTAATCGCTTGAATTTTTGGCTTACTTCTCTCATCCACAACTACAGTCATGGCCAAAAGTTTTGAGAATGACACAAATATTATATTTTCACATGATCTGCTGCCCTCTGGTTTTTATGTGTGTCTGTCAGATGTTTTTATCACATACAGAAATATAATTGCAATCATATTATGAGTAACAAAAGCTTATATTGACAGTTAGAATGAGTTAATGCAGCAAGTCAATATTTGCAGTGTTGACCCTTCTTCTTCAGGACCTCTGCAATTCTCCCTGGCATGCTCTCAATCAACTTCTGGACCAAATCCTGACTGATAACAGTCCATTCTTGCACAATCAATGCTTGCATTTTGTCAGAATTTGTAGGTTTTTGTTTGTCCACCTCTTGATGATTGACCACAAGTTCTCAATGGGATTAAGATCTGGGGAGTTTCCAGGCCATGGACCCAAAATCTCTATGTTTTGTTCCCTGAGCCATTTAGTTATCACCTTTGCTTTATGGCAAGATGCTCCAACATGCTGGAAAAGGCATTGTTGATCGCCAAACTGCTCTTGGACGGTTGGGAGAAGTTGATCTTGGAGGACATTCTGGTACCATTCTTTATTTATGGCTGTGTTTTTAGGCAAGACTGTGAGAGAGCCGATTCCCTTGGCTGAGAAGCAACCCCACACATGAATGGTTTCAGGATGCTTTACAGTTGGCATGAGACAAGACTGGTGGTAGCGCTCACCTCGTCTTCTCCGAATAAGCTGTTTTCCAGATGTCCCAAACAATCGAAAAGGTGATTCATCAGAGAAAATGACTTTACCCCAGTCCTCAGCAGTCCACTCCCTGTACATTTTGCAGAATATCAGTCTGTCCCTGATTTTTTTTTTGGAGAGAAGTGGCTTCTTTGCTGCCCTCCTTGAGACCAGGCCTTGCTCCAAGAGTCTCTGCCTCACAGTGCGTGCAGATGCACTCACACCTGCCTGCTGCCATTCCTGAGCAAGCTCTGCACTGCTGGTAGCCCTATCCCGCAGCTGAAACACTTTTAAGAGACGGTCCTGGCGCTTGCTGGTCTTTCTTGGGCACCCTGGAGCCTTTTTGCCAACAATGGAACCTCTCCCCTTGAAGTTCTTGATGATGCAATAGATTGTTGACTGAAGTGCAATCTTTCTAGCTGTGATACTCTTCCCTGTTAGGCCATTTTTGTGCAGTGCAATGATGACTGCACATGTTTCTTTAGAGATAACCATGGTTAACAGAAGAGAAACAATGATGCCAAGCACCAGTCTCCTTTTAAAGTGTCCAGTGGTGTCATTCTTACTTAATCATGACAGATTGATCTCCAGCCCTGTCCTCATCAACACCCACACCTGTGTTAATGGAACAATCACTGAAACGATGTTAGCTGGTCCTTTTAAGGCAGGGCTGCAATGATGTTGAAATGTGTTTTGGGGGATAAAGTTCATTTTCTAGGCAAATATTGACTTTGCAAGTAATTGCTGTTAAGCTGATCACTCTTTATAACATTCTGGAGTATATCCAAATTGCCATTAGAACAACAGAAGCAGTAGACTTTGTAAAAATTAATATTTGTATCATTCTCAAAACTTTTGGCCATGACTGTACACTAAACTGTTTAAGGATCTTAAATTGCTCCTGGACAAATATCACTACAGTACATATCTCCTTACTAGGCAGGATTGCTGTGCAAAAAATGACCTTCCTCCCTAAACTCGTGTACCCAGTGGCAATGCCCCAATGGAATATTCATGATCTTCAGCAGCTATCGTCCATATTATTTGTAATGGTAAACGTCATTGCATCCCCAAATCGGTTCTGTCGGCAGGTGGAGGATTGGGGACAATCGGTCCCGCATCTCCTCCACTATTATTGGGCCGCTCACCTGTGATGTGTACCATTTTGGACGAAATAGCATACTAATACTAAAGTGACTAAGACTGATTTACTGTGGCTTGTACCAATGCACCCTAATGCTCTTCTGTGGACTCAGTCCCCCGTGCCCCATCTGCCTCCTGCATTTGGGCCGATCCACTTTACTAGGGCAATTTGGCCACTTGTGCTAGATTGTTCCCTCTCGCATCCCAGAATCCATCGATGATCTCCTTCTTGTACAACCCACTCATCCTCGAGGGACTGTCCTCTACAATGGTTCACCTTTGGTCTAGAGCTGGTCCATTTCATCTAGCCAATTTGGTTGACCCACGGACATTGTAGTTTAAGCCCTATGATTATCTCACAGCGGAGTTGAATATTGCTAACTCATTGGTTTCAATGTATGATGTCTCATCTTCCTCGCTTTCATAGTTACTTTTAATAAAAATGTTTTCAATAAAAATTTAGTTAAAAAAAGCTCTTCATGCAAAAAGACAGATATGCATTCCATTAACATAATCATGGATGTTCCCACAGAGCATGTTACTTAGATTTCCAAAACTATTAGCCATGGTAGGGTTTTATTTTTTTTCACCTCATCAAACTCTTCAGTCAGTTTCTGCATTATGTTTCTGTTCCCTGGATTCTGGAACAGCTCTGCTGTTACCACCCCTGTGCAAATAAAAAGAAAAAAGGCTTTCAACTAAGTGCAAAACAAACTTGTACGTAACAATATATTGAGCATATGTCTGAAATATGAGATAAAGAAGTTCCTCAACATAGTTACTAACAATGTATTCAGTAAAACAAATTCAATTCCTGCAACATGAAGCTAACAAATAAGCTTTCACTTTTGCTTCTTTTAGTGTATAATAAATGTGTGTGGGTGAAACACATAAATGACACATGCTACAAACCTACTTGACAGAGTATGCATGTTTAACAACACAAAATTCCATGTCTGCCCACACAAGTTGTTATGGAGTGAGGAAGACATATTAAAACACCTAGGACAAATAACAAGGATTAGTCTAAATTTTTTTAAAAAAACTACAGAGCTAAAAGAGTACTGTACTTGTCATTTCATTTCACTTTTCAGGTTAAGAGACTGTGACTTAGCTTTTTAGCAGTCTTCCCCTTTACATGACATACAGTACAGACCAAAAGTTTGGACACACCTTCTCATTCAAAGAGTTTTCTGTATTTTCATGACTATGAAAATTGTAGATTCACACTGAAGGCATCAAAACTATGTATTAACACATGTGGAGTTATATACTTAACAAAAAAGTGTGAAACAACTGAAAATATGTCTTATATTCTAGGTTCTTCAAAGTAGCCACCTTTTGCTTTGATTACTGCTTTGCACACTCTTGATGAGCTTCAAGAGGTAGTCACCGGAAATGGTTTTCCAACAGTCTTGAAGAAGTTCCAAGAGATGCTTAGCACTTGTTGGCCCTTTTGCCTTCACTCTGGTGACTGTGGCGGCCAGGTCATCTGGCGTAGCACCCCATCACTCTCCTTCTTGGTCAAATAGCCCTTATACAGCCTGGAGGTGTGTTTGGGGTCTTTGTCCTGTTGAAAAATAAATGATGGTCCAACTAAACACAAACAGGGTGGAATAGCACGCCACTGCAAGATGCTGTGGTAGCCATGGTTCAGTATGCCTTCAATTTTGAATAAATCCCCAACAGTGTCACCAGCAAAGCACCCCCACACCATCACACCTCTTCCTCCATGCTTCACGGTGGGAACCAGGCATGTAGAGTCCATCCATTCACCTTTTCTGCGTCGCACAAAGACACTGTGGTTGAAACCAAAGATCTAAAATTTTGACTCATCAGACCAAAGCACAGATTTCCACTGGTCTAATGTCCAATCCTTGTGTTCTTTAGCCCAAACAAGTCTCTTCTGCTTGTTGCCTGTCCTTAGCAGTGGTTTTCTAGCAGCTATTTTACCATGAAGGTCTGCTGCACAAAGTCTCCTCTAAACAGTTGTTATAGAGATAAGTCTGCTGCTAGAACTCTGTGTGGCATTGACCTGGTCTCTAGTCTGAGCTGCTGTTAACCTGCGATTTCTGAGGCTGGTGACTCGGATGAACTTATCCTCCGCAGCAGAGGTGACTCTTGGTCTTCCTTTCCTGGGGCGGTCCTCATGTGAGCCAGTTTCTTTGTAGCGCTTGATGGTTTTTGCAACTGCACTTGGGGACACTTTCAAAGTTTTCCCAATTTTTCAGACTGACTGACCTTCAATTCCTAAAGTAATGATGGCCCCTCATTTTTCTTTACTTAGCTGCTTTTTTCTTGCCATAATACAAATTCTAACAGTCTATTCAGTAGGACTATCAGCTGTGTATCCACCTGACTTCTGCACAACACAACTGATGGTCCCAACCCCATTTATAAGGCAAGAAATCACACTTATTAAACCTAACAGGGCACACCTTAGAGGTGAAAACCATTTCCGGTGACTACCTCATGAAGCTCATCAAGAGAATGCCAAGAGTGTGCAAAGCAGGAATCAAAGCAAAAGGTGGCTACTTTGAAGAACGTAGAATATAAGACATATTTTCAGTTGTTTCACACTTTTTTGTTAAGTATATAATTCCACATGTGTTAATTCATAGTTTTGATGCCTTCAGTGTGAATCTACAATTTTCATAGTCATGAAAATACAGAAAACTCTTTGAATGAGAAGGTCTGTCCAAACGGTCTGTACTGTATATAGTTCCTATTCAGCTCCAGTATCAGCCTAACACCTAATTTACACAAAAGTACCTTGCACTTGGCCTTAAAAAAGTACTTCTTTAGAACTGAGTGCACTGAGAGGGTAATCTGTTGTCAATTGGCCCAAGAAATAGAATGTTCTATTTTTTCTCAGGGTGCATGGGGACCAATAAAACAATGGTCATGTGACCAAATCCTTTAAAGGGGCTCTATCATTGGGAAAAAGTCATTTTAAACTAAGCACATACTTACATAGCCTTTAGAAAGGCTATACCGCACATACCATTTGTATGTAAATCTCCTCAGTAGTTTATGAATGAGCCCGTTTTTATTTATATGCTAATTAGGCTATATCGTGCACCCTCTGCTATTCTCTGCTATGTGTGAGAGCAGGGAGACGAGTCATCAGCAGCAGCAGCAGCAGCCTGTGCTGTACATATAGCAGACAGTTCTCGCTGAGAACTTCCTGTGCACGCTGAAGCCTAATTAGCTCACTGCTCCCACTCCCCTCTCTATAGCCTTCCATAGACACATGTAATCCGATTCATGTGACCTGCACTGAGTCTCGAGATTGTTATAGTAGATATTTTAATAGGAAATATCAATTTAGTAAGGGACTGAAAGAGCAAGACAACAGCTATATAAAATAAAAAGAAGAATACTGCTCTGATAAGATATATTGACATGCTTCATATAACAGCCATGTACTATTAATTTATGCATAGATTTTTGAAACAGTAGTGACCATTTCATTTTAATAATACAGTAAAGGTCTCACATACATTGTCATCTGTAATTTAAAAGAGAGCAAAGAAATAAGAAAGGGAAACCAGACAGGACTTGGACCTAATTAATAAAGTCACAATTAGAGGTGAGTGAGTAGTATTCGATCAAATACCTCCCCTGCATAGTTATTGTTTTAAAAAAGCACCAGGGAAGGTGGGAGGACCAGTAAAAATTTGATGCCCCTCCCACTTTCCCTGGTGCTTTTTTGCACCAATAACTATGCAGGGGAGGTATTCGATCGAATACTACTCGCACATCTCTAGTCACAACCAAATTAAAAAAAGGAGTCAAAAATATTAGACTTGGTCATTTATAACTGACACCCAAATAAAATAAAAACAGACACCTATCATAACAGACACAAACAGACAGTAACTGATGGCTATCAGTTACTGTCCGTTGCCCATAGACCTCAATGTTAAAAAAAAACGGACACTTACTGTCCGTTTTTTCAAACGGACAGAGAAGTTCTGCAAGTAGGATTTTTTTTGTCCGCTTGAAAAAAATGGACATGGTTGTAAACAGACACTAAAGGACACAAACTAACACTAAAGAACGCAAGTTAAAATCCAATTGAAATGAGTGGAAATTGCAAATGGACTAACTAGTGTCCGTTACTAAAATCTTGTATCGGCAATAGCCACGGACACCGATGGTAGTATGAACGTCCCTTAGGCTGGGTTCACACAGGTTTTCTGGTTCGGAACCTGAGGCGGAGGCCACCTCAGGTTTCGTTCCAAAATGCGGGTAGCTGCGACTGCATCCTGATGCAATGCACCGGCATCCAGTCGCGCACTCCGCTCTGGATTAGGCCCAAATGAATGGGCCTAGTCGGGAGAAGGGAGTGTCTTCAGGTGGAATCACGAGGTGACTCCGCCTGAAGAATGAGCATGTCCGTTCTTTTTTCCGGGAGCCATTTGTTCCAGAAAATAAAGAACTGACCGGCTCCCATTGATTTCTCAAAATCCTGACCAAAATACCAGTGTGAACTCAGCCTTAGAAAGGTTAAAGTAGGGTTTTTAACAATGATAAAAAGATGTCAGTTTTGTTTTAATAATTAGTATTTTGTTAAAATGAAATAAGTTAAATTATATTACCTTGACATCCTGAGCACTGAATATAGAAATTAATGAGATCAAGCAAAGCAGCATCCCTGTCCTCCTGATAGGCTTCAATCCAGTCATCTACAACAGACTACAAAGAGGCACCATTAGATACATTACACCCACAAAGTTTAATAACACCTTCCCAATTGGTGCAGAAGGATAGAAACTGAACAGAACATTTCAAAAGAAAACATACTTTTCAAAACAAATGGGTAGTATCTACTAGGCAACTCTCCTCCACCTTCTCCAAACCCAAGAGGAACAATACTGCTGGCTATCATTGCTCTCCAGGACTATGAAGGCATCCAGGGCTGACACCAGAGTCTTCACAGTAAGAACAGTGAGACTATGGAACTCTCTGCCCCAGGAAGTGGTGATGGTGGATTCATTGAACAAGTTCAAAGAGGGCCTGGATGCCTTTCTTGAAGAGAACAATATTAAGGGTTATTGATTCTAGATTTTAAGGACACGTTGATCCAAGGTTTTTATAGTGACTGCCAGATTGGAGTTGGAAATTTTTCCTCTAAAATGGGGTAATTGGCATAATCCTCATGGGGTTTTTTGCCTTCCTCTGGATCAACACTGTAGGAGACTTTAGGGTTATAGGTTGGACTTGATAGAATGATGTCTTCATCCAACCTCATCTTCTATGTAATGTAACTATAATATAAATATATAAAACTTAAAAATATTAAAGTCCTATAGGACACTCAAATCGCATAAAAAATAGAACAACCTTACCAATTCATAAGATGGATTAAGTATAACAACCAAGATTCATTTTCAGGTGCCATGTCTTATTTACAGAGCCTCTAAAGTTTCAGTGCAATCAAAAAAACTCCAAAAGTGACCCCATTTTTAAACTACACCCCTCAAGAAATTTATCAAGGGGTATAATGAGAATTTTGATCACACAGCTGTTTTACAGATTTTATTAACATTGTGGCATGAAAAATTACTTTTTTTAAGAAACTAATACATTGTTTTAGCCCCAAACAATTCACTTTCTCAAGCGGTGAAGGAGAAAATGTGCCCTTTGTTTGTTACATAATTTCTCCTGAACACAATTCCCCATAAAGTATGTGATTCTAAACTGTGCAATGGAATCTCCCAAAAATTAAAGGGGTATTCCCATCTCGCTTGTTCACCAACCTGCATGCTGTCTGCTCTCTTCACTTCCTGGTTTTCTCGGTACATTGGTGGGCGGGGTTTCACTTGCTCTGCTATGTTTGCAGTCAGTAATGAGGGATTGGTTGTAAATGAATTACCACAGTATGAAGCTGATGTAGCAGAGCTGGATTTGAGTCAGATTGCATTACATACAGAGGTACCGGACTCCCTATCACAGTCCTTATCAGGCAAATTCAATTAAACCGACTGAAAAGTGGAAGAGCAGGAGCTAAAACAGCTCAGAAATACCGAAGCACTCACCTCCCCCCTCCCCTATCTGAGGAGCTCCATTACTTGTCTGTGGCAGAGACATACACAGCTCAGAGCTGCTCCCAGCCCCTCCCTCCCCCCCCCCCATGTTTTTTCCAACAGAACATCACTTTGGACTCCAATTTTTCCTTTTTGTGAGTCCAACAATTTCATATGAAATTTCAGTACAGATATACCCCAGAGTGAAACCTTCATGTAAGTCATTGGGCTTTTAAAAACTTTTTGAATGTTTTTAACAGTTTTGAAAATCTAAAGGTGCCTCCTTTATCATGAATAAATAAGTCAATTATGAGCAGTATATAAAGATTTTGACAATGTACTCTAGTTCTAACTTACTATTTTGTAACATTAAAAATAATCAGTCTTCAGTATTCTGTATATTAACCCCATCCCGCCGATGGCATTTTTTGATTTTCTTTTTTGACTCCCCTCCTTCTAAACCCCATAACTTTTTTATTTCTCCGCTCCCAGAGCCATATGAGGTCTTAATCTTTGTGGGACAAATTTTTCTTCATTATGCCACCATTAATTATTCTGTATAATGTACTGCGAAGCTGGAAAAAAATTCAGAATGGGGGCTTCTTGCGGGCTTCGGTTTTACGGCGTTCACTGTGCAGCTAAAATGACATGTCCGCTGTATTCTGTGTTTCATTACGATTCTGGGGATACCAAATTTATATGGTTTTATTTACATTTTAACCCCTTAAAAAAAATCTAAAAAACTGTGTTAGAAAAAAAAAATTTTTCTAAAAGTCGCCATATTCTGACAGCCGTAACTTTTTTATATGTCCGTGTACGGGGATGCATAGGGCGTCTTTTTTGCGGGGCCGAGTGTACTTTTTAGTTCTACCATTTTTGGGAAATGCTATTGCTTTGATCACATTTTATTCAAATTTTTATCAGAATCAAAACAGTGAAAAAACGGCGGTTTGGCACTTTTGACTATTTTTCCCGCTACGGTGTTTACCGTACAGGAAAAATATTTTTATAGATTTGTAGAGCGGGCGATTTCGGACACGGGGATACCTAACATGTTTGTGTTTCACAGTATTTAACTACTTTTATATGTGTTCTAGGGAAAGGGGAGTGATTTCAATTTTTAATACTTTTTTAACCACTTCAGTACCGGGCCAATTTGTGGTCCAGGACCAGACACATTTTAGGTTTATTATGTATGTGCGGTTTTGAGGTCTGTAAAATTTTTCTCGTATGTCTTAGTCAACTAATTTTGCGTCTTTTTTCGGGGACACATAGGGTTTTATTTTTATGTTATTTTTATTTGCAAATGTGTTTTAATTTTTTTTTATATCCAGGAAAATATAAACAAAATAGGAGGGAAATTGTGTCTGGTTTTCAATTTATAATTTTTTTTTTATTTAATAACACAAAGTGTCACTGAAAAACTTTATAATATAGTTTTTCCTCTCCGTTACAGTAATTTTTATTTTGTATGGTGTCGTCGGGGGTGGGGCTATAACCTTTAATAACGGCATTTTATTAGCGTATTATTTATTTTTTATTATTATTTTATTTACATTTTTTAAAACTTTTTTTATTATATTTTTATTTTATTTTTTTCCCAGATTGTGTCTCCATAAGGTGATAAGAGACCTTTGGGGACATCTGATCACTTTTTTTTTTTTGTACTTGATTTTCTTGACTGATTTCTCCTATAACTGAGGCTGCTACATTTAACCTCAGTTACAGGAGAAATACAGACTCCTGCACACTGTATACACAGTATGCAGAGCTGATCTGAGTCCTGTAGGACCCAGCAGCTCTGGCAGGACACTGCTCCCGGCAGATCACGTGTCTGCCGGGTCAGAAGGCAGCTGATTTATGGCTGCGTCCATAGCCGTGTATACAGCGCTCATTGAGCGCTGTATACACAGCGATCGAGATAGCAGAGCAGGTAATAAATCTGCCCTGCTATCTCTCTGGGAGCTCCGGCTGAAGTTACAGCCGGCTCCTAGTGAAAGCAGCTGCACGATCTTGTGCAGCTGCTGTGTTCTGACTTGGACGTACAGGTACGTCCTGGCAGAACTAGACAACCACTATCCGGACGTATATAGTCTATGGGCGGTCCGGAAGTGGTTAAAAAAAAAAAAAAAAAATCTTTTTTTTTTTTTTTTCCATTTATTAGACCCCCTAGGGGTCTGATCACTAATGCAATGCATTTCAATGCTAATGCATTGCAAAGTACCAGCACTTCTATTGCAGGCTATGTAGCATAGCCTGCTATAGAAGCAATGTAATGACAAGCCGGCGAGCCTTCACAAGACTCCCGACTGTCATAGTAACATGACTACAGCCTCGGAGCTTACTCAGGGTGCCGGTGATCACCAGGAAAATAGCAGCGCCCACACCCCGCCACAAAAAAGGCACCTCGGTCAGCTTTGACCAAGGTGCCGGAATAGTTAATGCCTCTGATCGGTCCGGGGACCGATCGGAGACATTAGCGCTGGTTGTCTACTGCGTAAAGCAGTAGACACCCGGCGGCTATGGTGGCCGCCCAGCTCCCTGGCGGTTGCCATAGTTACACACCCGGTATGTGCCGTATTAGTACGGCGAATGTCGGGAAAGGGTTAATCATGTCCTCTTTGGATCAGTGTCCACCCAAATTTTGGAACATCACTCAGTGAGAAAAATATATGATTATCTTTTGGTAACATTGTTCCGCCTGTCACAAGTAATATAGGAAAGTTTAAAAAGGAAGAAACTTGACACTGCCTCCTTCATTAACTAAAGGAAAGTTACATTATTGTCTCTGCATTACTACCACTATAGTCCTCTCTACATCGGGCTGAAGAGATCCAACCAGATCGAAACAGCTGTCCTCAATTGAGAGACTATACCTGGTAATAATCCCAGCTTCATTGCTAAACAAAGGCCTCTTGGAAGGTCGGGCATGAGGCTAAAGGGAGCAGCCATTATTGGGTTATTTCACTGGAATCCTGTCTTAAGACAGGCTTGCACATTCCAGTGAGCGCCCTCTATTGGTTTGTAATACTGAGGCAGCAACTGTCTTCCTAATTACATCATGGAAGGTAGATTTGCATATTCTTCCCATAGTTCCTTGCAAAGTGGAGTGCTAAAGGCTTAACAAGTCTCCACACACCTATATGGTGGTCTCTCTCTAAGGAGTGACAATATCCCCGTACCACTATCGTTGTGTTGCTCAGCAGTAGTGAACTCTCTTTTTACTTTTACCCACATCATTAGCAGTTCGGTATCATGTATCATTGGATCTCAATCGGCTACATAGCACACTGTAGATGGCTGTTCCTTGGGAAGCTGGTTGGATTATACTCAAAACTATTGTAACTATAGGTGTGTATGTTGTCTGAAACCAGTCCATATCTTCCATTTAATCTTGTCCCAAAATTTATACAAAAGAGTAAAAAAAAAAAAAAAAAAAAAAAAAAAAACTTACCTGTATTGCTCTTTTTCCAATGCTGATAACTTCAAACAGAGTCACAGCTTCAGTTACATCTCCATTTGATATACGACTATCCCTACTGCGCCTTGAGGAATTTCTTCGAGAGAGATTTTCAGACTGTCTTCGGCCTCTCTTCACCTATTATGTAATAATGAAAGCAATTTAACTGAAACATGAAACGACCAGCACTGAGTCAAGTACACAGATATCTAAGGCAATATAACATAAAACATAACATACCGTATTTTCTGGACTATAAAGCGCACATAAAATACTTCGATTTCTGAGGAAATCGAAAGTGCGCCTTATAGTCCGGTGCGCCTTATATAAGGCTTGAAGCGGCGGCACGCGAGGAGTTAAGCGGCGGCCGCCGGCAAAGTCTGCATGCCGCTTCCATACATTGCAATGGGAGCGCGCTATTCAAATAGTATTCGTTCATCTCTAACTATTTGAATAGCGCGTTCTCATTGTAATGTATGGAAGCGGCATGCAGACTTTGCCGGCGGCCGCTGCTTAAAGGGATTCTACTAGAGATGAGCGAGTACTGTTCGGATCAGCCGATCCGAACAGTACTCACTCAACTCTAGATTCTACCATTAAAAGAACTTCTTCCCCCTGACCACGTCGGAATAGCCTTAAAAAGGCTATTCGTCTCTTACCTTTTCCATAGCCAGCGCCGCCTTCTCCCTGAGCTTGGATGACGCATGCGCAGTCGGCTCTGGCTGCGAGAGCCTGTTAGAGCCGACTGCGCATGCGTCATCCATGAGGCCCAAAGAAGACAGAGACGGAGCTGCAGAAAAAGGTGGCGCTGGCTATGGTAAAAAGGTAAGAGACGAATAGCCTTTTAAGGCTATTCCGACGTGATCAAGAAGGAAGAAGTTCTTTTAATGGTAGAATCCCTTTAACTCCTCGATTGCCGAGCGCTTCCATTCATTTCAATGGAAGCGTGCCATTGAAATGAATAGAAGCGGCTGGCACGCGGGGGGTTAAGCGGCCGCCGGCAAAGTCTGCCGGACGCCGCTTTCAATCACATATAAGGCGCACCGGACAGCGCTGCGCCTTATGGTTCGGTGCGCCTTATAGTCCGGTGCGCCTTATATATGGACCTAGGCAGGACTATAAGGCGCTCATGGGTAATGCGCCTTATAGTTCGGTGCGCCTTATAGTCCGCAAAATACGGTATAACAGCGAAGATTTAGATCCTGCTAAACATCCATCTAACATTTCGTGTTTATCTGTGGCATCTAAAGTGTTAACAGCTGCAATCATTGCATGCCTAAACATATACATGTATAAGATTTTGCATGAAGGGGTTAAAGAGTGTCTGTCATCAATACCCAACATATTAAACTAGCTCCACAGATAAGTTAGGCCTCAGAAAAAAAACGCGGTGTATTACAGTCACTGCAAAGTGGATGAGATTCTAGCAAATCCCACCCAAACATTGCAGAAAAATATGTGCACAGAAATGCTGCAACTTTAGAAATAGCAGCATGTCAAATATACCTAGGGAAACGCAGGTACACTATAGTTACAATGGAAGCAGGTTTACTCTGCGGACATTCTGTGAAAAGCGATGTGATGCGTTGCGCTTTTTTGCTGCGGCCCGCTACGTTGGGCCTTAGCAGAAGGTAGGGAGTTTTTAACAATCCGTGGATAATTTATTTACTCATCAGAAGTAAGTTTTCTCTTCATATACATTTGCCATTACAAGATTAAATATGTGCTTAAGAACCTACTGGGGTCATCGAGTGGTCCAAGCTTCCATTGCTTATGCTAGCAAGGGAATTACTGTTGGCATTCTCCCTGCAGAGAAAAAAAATATATAAATTTATTCATTATGAAACCTTAAAATCAAAATTTTTCATGCTAGTAAATGGGCATGCAAGACATTACAAATTCCCCACACTGCCTGTTTCTTCATATACTAGCAGGGCTGAATAGTTACTGGTTACGGAGACAACTGCAGAGGAAATTGTGTATGAGCAATATGGGGGAAGAAGCAGACTGTCACTGGACTGATGCTTGTGATTAGAAGTCAGTGGTCTTTGCTATGGAGTAGGTGGGTGCAGGCTGGTGAAATCAATCATGAGAGCATAAAGAGAAGTGAATGGACACTCCATTTTTATATTATATTATTTATTATTTATATTATATATGTAAAAATAGTTTTGTTATTTTTATTAGGGCACAGAAAAACTGTCTAGTCTAGGAATTTAATTAAAAAAGAAACCTAAAGGGGTATTCCCATGAACATAATCATATCTATATTTGTAGATAATTAAAAGTTAAACATTTTTGCAAATATAAGTAATTAAAAATTCTGCAGAGTTTTAAAGATGTTCTCTAACTTTCTTAGTAGTGACAGTTTGTTTTCTTGATTGGATGCCAATGGTTACGACCACTAATACAGAAACTTTCTATGGTCTGGGACTTGTCAGGACCCAGCCATGATGTTCTTATTGTACCTGGGTTATCAGGCAGAGACACTACATGTATCAGAAGATATCCCGGCCACAATAAGAAAATCATAGCTGATTTTCTGACCTTAGAAAGTTCCTGCATTCATAGTCGTATCCACTGGCTACCGATCAAGACAACAGACTGTGACCACAAGATATTTAGAGAAAATCTTTAAAACTCTGCAAAATGTTTAATTACTAATATTTGCAAAAATGTTTAACTTTTAATTATCTACAAATTTAAAAATGGCTAGGTTCATGGGAATACCCCTTTAAATTCCTACAATGCATCTTTAATATATATCATTAGAACTAACCGTTAGCTGTCCACTTGGAAAATCGGACATATTTGCAAACGGACACTTAAGGACAGACACAGACTGTAAAGAACGCATATGATGTCCCATTTAAATCAATGCAAAATGTAACGGACAAAGCTAGTGTCCGATGCTAATGTCCGCGCAAGATTTTGCGCGGACATTAGCATCGGACGCTGGAGCTAGTGTGAACGCCCCCCAAGTAGAATTCAGCATTTCTATATAGCACTTTTTTCAAAATCCTATACTAAAAAGAAACATTGCCACCTTTACATCTTACTTTTGACAGAGATCTGCAGATGAATTAGAAACAGCTATCATTTCTGATGCATTCTGCCCTCAGGATATAACCAAAAGTTCTTTGCGTTCTCTCCGTTAGCAGTCTTATTGATAGCCTGTGGAAGGATTTTGCAGAAAATGGTTAGGATATTTTTTCCTTACAAGTAAAATCATATTTATGACCAACATGAGTATGTTAAAGAGGACTTTTCACCTCCTGGGGCACATGTGGTTTTATATACCACTAGTAAGCCAACAGTGCGCTGAATTCAGCGCACTATTGGCTTTCACGATCTGTGCCTTCAGTGAAAAGCTATCGATGCCGATACCGTAGCTCTTCACTGTCAGAAGGGTGTTTTTGACAGTCATTCAGGAACGCCCTTTCTCACAGCAGCGCCTATATAGCACATTACTGTGAGATCGGTGAGGAACACCCCCTCCCCTCCTGATAGTACTCGTCTATGGGCAAGTACTGGGGGGGCATTCCTCACCACTCAGCATCATGGCTGGGCAGTAAGGAACATCCCCTCTCACAATACAGCGCAGTAGATGCTGCTGTGAGGAAGGGCATTTCTGACTGACTGTCAGAAACGCCCTTCTGACAGTGAAGAGCTACGGTACCAGCACCGAGAGCTCTTCACCGGGGGCACAGAACGTGAAAGCCTATAGTGCACTGAAACTGTCTGCTTTTTAGCGGTGTATTACACTGCATGTACCCCAGGATGTGAAAGGTCCTTTTTAAGGGACATTCTCAGTGCAATTTATACATTGGCAGAAGTTCCACCTTCTTTCACCAAGACCATACAATACTGTGTACATACAGAAATCAGACTTCATTAAAAAAAAACTGCCACCAGTAAATTTCACCAGCAGTCCCTGGATTGTCATTCATCCTGGACACAGAAAATGATACATAAGTTTAAAATTCAAAACTTTGCAAAAAAAAAAATTCTTGAAGTCATATTTTCTGACACCCATAGCTCTTTTATATTTCTGTGTACGGGAATGCATAAGGCGCTTTTTTTGTGGGCCAAAGGTACATTTTAGTTATACCATTTTGTACCGTTTTGGGAAATGTTTGAATTGCTTTTTATTCAAATTTTTCTGTGGCGTAAAATTGTGAAAATACAGGGGTTTGGCTGGGATTATTTACCCGCGACGGCGTTCAGTGTATAGGAAGGATACTTTTATATGTTTGTACACCAGACGTGTTTGAACGTGATAATGTATAACTTGCTAGTGTCTCTTTATTTATCCATATTTTAAATCTAGGGAAAGGGGGGTGATTTGAATTTTTAGGTTTTGGTTTTTTTTATTTTTAAATTTATTTATTTTTTTACTATTTTATTATTCCACCCTAGGGGTTGAACCAGCAATAATCTGATTCCAAGTGTTATAGATTACAATACAACAGCCTCATTAGTAATATTACTATGGTAGGCCTGAAAGCCTTGAAAAGGTTTCTGGCTCTGGCGATCTCGCTGCACATGTAAAAGATTTCATTGAAGTCAATGGGAGTCTTATTTTTACACGTGTACTCTTTACACGTGTATTTTGCCAAAATGAGCGCACGTTTACTCCGTGTGAATGGACCCTTATGGAGCAATTTTTTAACTTTTACTGGGGGAAAAGATACAATATACAATACCCGCGATCAGAGTGGACTATTGCCTACTATTATGTTAGGAAGGACTTAAAGGGGCTCTATCATTGGGAAAAGTCATTTTTAACTAATCACATCCTTGAATAGCCTTTAGAAATGCTATTCCACACCTACCTTTAGTATGTAAATTGCCTCAGTGGTTTCTGAATAAGTCATTTTTTTATTCATATGCTAACGAGATTCCAGCCAGCACAGGAAGTTCCCAGCAGCACTCGTCTCTCCTTATCTCCTATGTTTGTGTGCAAACAGGAAGCTGAGTCATCAGCCTGTGCTGTATATACGCATAGGAAACAATAGCAAAGAGGGTGCACGATGCATCGTGCACCAAGTCTAATTAGCATGTAAATAAAAACAGACTTATTCAGAAACCACTGAGGCAATTTACATACTAAAGGTAGGTGTGGAATAGCCTTTCTAAAGGCTATGCAAGGATGTGATTAGTTAAAAATGACTTTTCCCAGTGATAGAGCCCCTTTAATAAGACATATTACAAAAGGCAGCGCAGTGGCTAAGGGCTCGTTTACATCTGCGCCCGGGACTCCGTTCTGCAGGTTTCCGTTTCCTGCACAAAACAGGGCCAGGAGATGGAAACCTGCAGGCATCTTTCAAACCCATTCATTTGAATGGGATTGAATAGTGTCCGGCCGTGAGCACTGATGAGCATTTTATGCTCTCCGCGGCAAAAACGTTTTTTTTAAACCGGACAGAGTTGGACATGCAGTACTCTGTGTCCGGTTAAAAAAAAAAAAAAAAAACGGTTTCGCCGTGAAAAGCATAAAACGCTCACTGGCGCTCATGGCCGGACTCTGCATGACAGGTTTCCGTCTTCTGCATGCAGAAAACAGAAACCTGATAACGGAGACCTGAACACTGGTGTGAACTCAGCGTCAGTGATTAGCACTGTTGGAAACCTGTGCTTGATACAGAGGCATCATCTGAATGGAGTTTAGATGTTCTCCCTATGTTTGCTTGATATTCCTCCCATATGCCAGAAATATACAGATGGGTACATTGGCTGTCTGTAAGATAACTAACCCCTGTGGGTGCTGTGGGACGAGCAGCTATGTAGGAGCCACTAACTATCCTACTCGGCAATGATCCCTGAACTTCGAGTCCCTATGGGAAAAGAATATTACAAATGTTTGTCATTGTTCCTTATAGTCACCTGTACTATCTGTTTATAACTGGTTGTACACTATAATGTCTGCAGCCTTTACCCCCTGCTGCACAGAGACTATCAGGCCGGCCAGTGGCCCAGACTCTGGCACAACATTGGTCCAGCAGAAGACACCCAAATATGAAGAGTACTGAGGTCTGTTTCCTAGGGGGCCCTGAGAATCATTTTATCTAATGGGTCCAAGGACCTCAGTCCAACACTGTCCACAAAAGACATAAAAGTTTATTCTTGGTCACCTGCTGGGGGCGCTCTTTTCTCTTGTGTTATCATCCATACATACTTAGCCCACAGTTAGGCTAGGTACCAGGAAGTAAGGCGAGAGTCACACAGGACAGCGCCACTATGTACATGCATTCAGTGAGAGGGCACGGGCACTTCCTGGTACTCCCCATAGAAAGGCACGACGCTCAGGGCTCATACAGTAGGATACGTATACAGACATACAGGCCAGCAAGACACACAAGCTGAAACAAACATGGCGGCTTCTGAGCTCTTAAAACTGCTATACATACGCAAGGGTTAAGTCGCAGCCTCGTCAAAAGTTGGTAACATGGCGAGCTGACCGCAGTGCACCGCCTCCGCTGCCTCAGACGTGCGTGTCTACTACGGAGCTGTGTTTACTAACAAGCCTGCAGCTCCTCCTCCAGTCCGGGTACCTGTCCTGAGAAGATGACGGGCTGGACCGCGGCGGGAACACCTCCTTGTATCCCCGGAGCCTCCCTGTGAGAGGGGATGTGATTGGTGCTGAGCCCGCCCTTCATTCTTCCTGCTTCCTCCTTCGTGCTGGACCAGCGGGAGCGCTACCAATCCTGGCACTGCTGCGAGTGTACAGAAGTGTGTACAGGATGGGGCAGTACAACTACTACTGGCACAGCAGGTGCAAACCCAAAAGATGTATAGCCGCGTCTGCCATTACTAAACCCAATAGATGTAAATCCGCGTCTGCCATTACTATGTAATATTTACGTCGCTCGTCCTTTGAAAATACAGAATCGCAGAACCAGTGTCGGCCATATTGTCCCCACAGGTGCTCACAAATACTAGTGGCATAACTCCCAATTTATGAAGAGCAGAAAGAGGGACAAAATTTGCGGCACTTTTATGTCGACTCCACCCATTCTCGTTCATTTTTCATGTGCCCCCCACACAGTATAATCCTCCTACAGTCACCCGTAAATTATATGTCCCCCCTCCATCTCTCTCCCAGTTTTATATAAGGGGGCGTTCACACTACCGTCTGTGTCCGCTCCTAGTGTCCGTTCAAAATCTCTCACGGACATTAGGAGCGGACACTAGCTGTGTCCGTGACACCTGTCATTTATTTAAATGGCGATCAGGTGCGTTCATTTGCACTCCGTGCCCTTCCTTCACTGTCTGCATGTAAAGATGTCCGACTTTTCAAGCGGACAGAAAAACCCGACATGTAGGGTTTTTCTGTCCGCTTGAAAAGTCGACATCTTTACAAGCGGACAGTGAAGGAAGGGCACGGCGTGCAAAAGAACGCACCCGATCGCCATTTAAATAAATGACAGGTGTCACGGACACAGCTAGTGTCCGCTCCTAATGTCCGTGCCAGATTTTGAACAGACACTAGGAGCGGACACTACCTGTCGGACACAGACGGTAGTGTGAACGCCCCCTAACCCCTCCATCTGCCCCCAGTTTCATGTCCTGCCTCCATCTCTGCCCCCAGTTTCATGTCCCCCCTCCATCTCTGCCCCCAGTTTCATGTCTCCCCATCTCTTCCCCCATATTCATGTCCCCCCATCTCTGCCCCCAGTTTCATGTCCCCACACCTCTGCCCCCAGATTCATGTCCCCCTATCTCTGCCCCCAGATTCATGTCTTTTTTCCCCCTTCATCTGCTCACAGTTTCATGGCCCCCACCTCTGCCCCCGGTTTCATATCCCCACATCTCTACCCCCAGATTCATGTCCCCCTATCTCTGCCCCCAGATTCATGTCTTTTTCCCCCTTCATCTGCTCACAGTTTTATGACCCCTTCATTATGTTTCCGTCAATGTTTAACACAAAAAAACACCAACACTCCCCCGCAGCTCTCTCCGCGGTCACTGACATAGTTGTAGGCGCAATGTGACATCATCACAATGCGTCTACACATGCAGAAGCCGGAGCGCAGCGGTAAGGCAGGAGCTGAGCTGTGACAGCTCCTGCTTTACTTGCTTATGTGTTCAACTCATAGGCGTCCTCCGGGACATACCTCCCGCCGACCAGGACCGCGGGGCAGGACACCGAACTTGTGAATGTCCTGCGGAAATCGGGACGGTTGGGAGTTATGTCAATGGTCTGTATACAATGCATAGAACCCAGGTCTATAGGTGCAACCACCAGGGGCGGTATTACAATGAAATGGTTAACCCCTCTCTATCTCGGATACACTAAATTTAGAGTAAAGCTCATTGTAAGAGGGGGAAGAATTTTCACATGATCATTTTCTGTAACCTTTACCTGAGTGCCCCCTAAAGATTAGAGTACCCCTGAAGAAGATTAGTGTGCTCCCATAAAGATTAGAGTGCCCCTACAGAAAATTAGAGTGTCCCATAAAGAAGATTACAGTGCCCCCATAAAGAAAATTACAGGGTCCCCATAAAGAAGAGTAGAGTGCCCCAATAACCATTGTCAGAGCCCTTTAAAATGATTATGTTTTTTATAGACTCCCAGGAACATGTATTACACATATATTCTTTCTATACATATTAGTAGTAACACTTTCTATATTAATGGACTATGGGCACGGCCGGCCCTCATACAGCAGTCACTTCTTCCCCATCTACTAATAATGCAGCACTAGAAGTTGCCATAACGGTCTCTCCCAATCTTCAGGACACTGGACTGTCCCCCATGATGCCAACCCCACAGTGTATATGGCAGTGCAGGGCAATGGAGCACTGCCAGGCAGGAGCTACCTGAGGGTCTCACGGCCATGACATCATGTCACCTGCACACGGCCAACTGACATTCAGTTCTTAACTGTCGACGGCGGAGAGAAGAAGAGTTTCTATGGATTTCTTCAGATTTTATTTTGCCTTTTGGATATTTTTGGATTGAGTGAGACGACCAGAATGGTGTCCACTGGAAGAGGAGAGTGACGAAGAGGGAAGAGGAGAGTGATGGAGAAGAGGTGAGTGACGATGGACTAAAAGAGAAGAACAAGAAGAGAAGATCCCAGGATAAAGGATCGGAGGACCAGGAGCTGACCCCTGACAGCAGCCAAGATGCTGAAACATCAGGCCCCTACCCCGGCCTTACCATCAGCCGCTTCATCCTCCACAAGATGTTGGGTAGGGGCCACTTTGGCAAAGTAAGTTTTATCACTTCTTATTCATTTTGACCCCTATTTTATTTCCTGTTGTCAACATTACAGACTGGGTAGATATTAATTGTAGTCTAGGTCTATGGGGTGACTGTTAGGACGCCCCCATGACCACTGTTGTATGCCCCATATCTCATCTGCTCTTTGTATCACCATAGTTAGGTTTAGTGTTATTATAAAGGGGTACTCTGACTCATGGAGGATCTCAGGATCAGAGCTGTGGGGGGCGGACTGTTTATATCCATATACTGGTCTATGCTATACAATACATACATTGATCCAATGTGAATAAGGCTCTATTCTGATCATGTAATCCATATCTTGCAGTTTTTTATTTGCAGAGAGACACAAGTATGGTAGATTACCCTTCTGTGTAGAAAATGGATCCATTTTTTTTAACACTGATCTCTATGTATACCAGGGGTGGGCAATTAATTTTCCCATGGGGCCACATCAGAAATTGTAACAGTTCTAGAGGGCCATGCGTGTTGCGGCAAATTTAGCTCCACCCACTTCCCTACTGACTCCGCCCGTTCTCAATCATTTTTCCATGTACCCCACAAAGTAAAATCCTCCTACAGTCACCCTAACATTATACACCCCCACATTATAACGTTTTCCTCCAAATGTCCCACAGTATTAAGTCCCTCTCCTGGTGCCCCAGTATAAGCTAACAGAAACTAGAGGGGACATTAAACTGGGCAGCTGGAGGGGGACATTAAACTGGGGGCAATTAGAGGAAGACATGTCCCCCTCCAGCTACCCCCCATGGTTTAATATCCTCCTCCATCTGCCCCCTAGTTTAATGTCCCCCCTACATGTGCATTAAGTTTAACTGCCCCCCTACATCTACCCCTAGTTCCCCCTCTTGCTCACACATACTGTCTCTTCTCTCTTTATCATCCTGCAGCCCCCATAGCCGGCAGCTTGCAGGAAGCACACAGTCCCGTGTGGCTCCGCCCACTAACGAGTCATAGTCTATCCTGGTGATAGGCTGTGATGACATCATCACAGGTCCTTCAAAAACCTTCCACTAGCTATGCGGGCCGGTTATAAGCAGTCAGAGGGGTGGATGGGGCCCGCGGGCCGCACATTGCCCAGGTCTGATGTATACAGACGACCATCTGTTGGCATCTATTAAGCAGATCAAAAAAAAACAGATAAAAAAAAAACGTGACCTAAATTGAGCCAAATGCTGATCCCGAACTGATCCACCCAGTCAACTTGTGCCTATTCTGTTCATTCCCATATGGTAATAGTAGAGACTAGAGATGAGCAAACACTGTTCCGAACAGCCGTTCCGAACAGCATGCTCCCATAGAAATGAATGGAAGCGGCCAGCACGCTGGGGGTTAAGCGACCGGCCGCCGGCAAAGCGTATGTGCCAGGTGCTTCCATTCATTTCTGTGGGAGCGTGCTGTTCGGATCGGCTGATCCAAACAGTGTTTGCTCATCTCTAGTAGAGACCCCTTTATGGCCTTTCCATACACAATCCCAGAGCTGACACTACAGGATGCGTATGAGCCCCTTTTCCTTTTCGATGTAATAACAATTTTCCTTTTATCTACTTCAGGGTTTCCTGGCATCAGTCCCTGGCCGACAAACCTTCATGGACGATATGGAGACCATCCTGAGAGAGCAAAAGATACTTGCCGCTGCCAGAGAATGCCCCTTCATTTGCCACCCGTATGCCGCACACCATTCTGAGCAGCGGGCATACTTCATCACCGAGTACCTGTCTGGCGGCAACCTGGCGGATTTGATCAAGATGTGCGACTGCCTGAACATCCATGGACACGGCATCATCCACCATTCTTCCTTCTATGTCTCTCCTTTATATTCTGGATTTTATGCACCCGGCTTTCCTAGGGTCCTGCCTGGCTATTCTGCCTGGTCTTGTAGTCACCCATACCTCATCTCCATTGTCACTGGGCAAATCATCATTTTCTTCTCTTATTTCATTACAGTGATAACAAGCTAGAGAACATCATGTTGGATGCAGAAGGCCACACCCGTATCATCGACCTGGGGCTGGCCCTAGATGGAATCACCACCTACACCAAAATCTGTGGCATGACGGGCACCTTCCACTGCATGGCCCCAGAGTTGCATTTCAAGACAGGATATGGGATTTATTCCGATTGCCAGATTTGAGGACAGGAAGGAATTTTCCCCTATGCTGAGAGTAATTGGCCCATTCCTCACAGGGTTTTCGCCTTCCTTAGGATCAAAACACGGCCTTAAATAGGATTAGATGAGAAGTGAGTAGTAGTAATAGTAAGCTAAATATAGGAATTAATAGGGAAAAAAAAATGTAGTTACAAAAATATAAAGATTAGATAAATGTATAAGAATCTGGAAACATAAATAGTAGAATAGAAATCTAGGAAAAAACTTAAAAAAAAAATAAGATATAGGTTATAGCTCACATATAAACACACAAACATATATACACTAGCTTAGTATAGAAAATATATACACTAGCATAGTATAGAAAAAATAGGATAATATGTAGTTTTAATATTATAGTATAAAAAAAGTTATACGGTAGGTTATAGCTCACACACACACACATATATACATATACGCTAGCTTAGTATGGAAAGAATAGGATAATATGTAGTTTTAATATTACAGTACAAAAGAAAAAAAAATGTAAATAAAATATTTATACACTAGGTTAGTAGACGTAGATAAAAAAAGCTTAATACATAGTTTTAAGATTATAGATCGGAGAGAAATATAAAAAATTTTAATAAAATATGTGCCGCTGTACCTGCCCCTCCTGGGCGCTGATTTACAATGCCATTTTCGTTCTGTGACATACCTTGGACTTGCCATTACTCTGCATTATTGTGTTACTGTTGTTTCTTTTTACTTCTTTGAAAAATTTATAAAAATTTGTTTACACCTAAAGTAAATGAAGTCAAATCATGAAGGATAGTACATACCTCGATAAGAACGCGCTAACCATGTATTACATTCATCACTCTTGTCAATATGTGACTCAGCTCCATTGAGTAATTGATGTTCTCATTGTTACTACATTGCCTATTTGGGATGCTTTGTATATGTATACAATTTCTAGGAGTTGCCTCTTATGTTATTCTCTTGCCAGCAATTACAATTACCTTTATATATGTGATCTTATGGTGTGTATGATAAAGGTGCTATTAGGGGTTATGCACATCATGGCACTTTACTGACCGATATTTTGTACAGTTCATCATCTCTTGCTAGTCCTTTTATTGTGATGTTTATTAATAAAGTATTTTTTGCAATTTTCTAAATATAGTGTTGTATCTTTAGTCATTTGATACATTTGGTGTCATACTTTCCTTGCTTCCTATAGTTAAACCTCTTCAATATTTGCTTTATGAATCTTGCGGAGTTCACTCATCTATAGTGTAGTTCCTTTATTACCTCCATCAAATTCTGTTTTCCATTCATGCATGAATAGCGTGTGCAATGTGAGCTGTACTCTATATCATTGAACCACACTCTATCCATTTTATTGTATGTTTTATTGTTACATTTAAGCACATAATTGAGCAGGTTTGAAGCCATTAGACTCTGCAAATCTGTTCCTTTTGTACATGTAGGTATATGTGGAGATATCAGGGATACGTCAGCATTTATTTAACAGGCTTCAAATAATGAATATCAGTATGATAAAGAGAACGCCAGAACAGACATTACTTCACCAGTAAGTTCTTCAGGCAATAAGGAGACCGTTGTGATAATTGTTTGCGTCAGACCTAGCAACCTGTACAGAAAGAGTAGCAAGTCAGTTGATAAATACGTGAACACTCCATGAAAAGTAACATCAAATATACAATGTTCAGTGTTTCACAGGGTCAGACAAAAAGTATAGGAACTAGGGTCGTGTCCAAAGACCCATGGCCACAGGAAGTTTATGGCCTCTCAATCCTTAACAGCTACTTACATTTCCGAAAAAATTAATTTAATTCTTATTGTATGGCAACAGTTGTGAGGTAAAAACTTTTTGTCTGTAGGTTTGGGGGTTTTTAGTTTAAATTCTAGAGCGAGGTTCTCAATAAAGACCTTTCATCATCTCCAACAAGTTCAGCTCTTTACATCATTTAATCCCTTTCTCTGTCAGCCACGTATCTATACATCCTCCCAGGGTAGCACTTTGGACACATCTAACACGTCCTTAAGACTAATGCCGATATCTCAGGATTGGTTATGGCTATGAATATGATTTTGGATTCATTTTAAAGATGAATCTCATCTTTAAAATGATACCAAGATATTCATGATGGCCCTTACAGATCTTGAGTGATTCACTGTTGAAAACACTATTCGGCATTGAGATCCAATTGCAGATCTCAATTCCCAACAGCATTTTTAATAACGATTTGCTCTTAATCTGTAAGAGCTATCATGAAAAGCTTGGTATCATTTTAAATCATCTTCATAGCCCTAACCAATCCTGAGATATCAGCATTAGTAATAAGGACGAGTGCGACCCTGGATGGACATATAGATACGTGGATGGCAGGTTAAATTATGTAAAGAGCTGAACTTGTCATAGCCCTAACCAATCCTGAAATATAGGGCTCTAAAGTGCACCCCCCCCCCCACCTCAGGTAGCATCTTAAGAGCTATGGTAGGAGGAAGGAGAGGGGAGGAGCAGCCCTGCAGGCTGCACAGAGATGATAAATCATCATCATCTGTGGATAATCTGTATTTGACCCCAGTGGGGATAGCATGGATTTCTGTCCATGTTATCCGCACTTCTAACAATCAGAGCGAATACTGTACTTTTGCGCTCTGATTGTCACATAGAGCGAAAATGTAATACCCCTTCAAAAGTAAGGTGAACGGAACATAGGCTGTGGTACACAGTCCAAACTTTTAAGTCCTATCAGCTGAAGGGGTATCTCTCATGGGAGTGCCCCCACAGAAGGATGATTTAAACGAAGATAGCCTATGATAGAAATGCCAATGCTAGTGCAGAAGACTTTGATGTGGTTGTGGAAAACATGTTGATCCAGACCAAGGTAGGTGAAGTGGAGATTTCTTCTTGGTTGGAATAATAGTTTGAAGCTGAAACTTCAGATATGCCATGTTCTCAGCTAAAGCATCAAGTATGTGGGGCATGTTTTGTCCACAAAAGATGTGCAATACAAGTGTTAGTATTCAGCTGTTGTCTGGAATTTCATCCAGTAGTACCATGTTTTATACTATTTACCATAAGAGTCAGTTATGAAGGGAGTCAGATTTTCCATACATATCACATCATTGACCTTCGAGATCCAGACGGCAATGTTGGCGAACAAAGGGGGAAATGCAGGCCTGATCAGCCATTATGAGGAATCATGGCTAAGAGTGTTAATAAACCCTAATCAGAGTCTCACAATGACATAGGAGGACCAGCGCTGGGCTAAATGGACGGTCATGCCTGTCAACTGACCAATGATCCTCTGCATCTCCATCCAAAAGGGGGCAGGTCCGGTTGCAGGAACAGAAAATGTGCAGCAAAGTGCCTTATTCTTCCCCACATCTTCAACAAGTGTCTTTCTCTGGTATAAGTGCATGTACGGGAGATGGAACTTGGTACCACCGAGTTAGCAATCTGTGTCTGCTTCCTGAAAGCACAAGCTGATAGAGGCTCTGTGTGTAAACTGAAATATTTGCTTCCTTTGCTCAGTTGTCAAAGTAATTCCAAGGTCTGATTTCCACATAATTATAAAGGAGGAGGTGGTTGGTATAGTGAGTCTATGAGCAGAATGTAATTGTAAATAGGATATGCCATATCCTACACATATCCATACATTACCTGTGTATGTGGACTCTAGTCCAGTCTTTACTGGTATATATGACAATGGCAGGGATAGCATTTGTAGGAAGTATCAAAGTGTGAGGCATCTACCAGGGAGTTAAATGGGGAATTTTTCAACTACCGATGGATCAGGTCCATAAGTGAGAGACTCAAAGCACACCCGCCTGTAACCATGGGAAGAATGTATTGTCCAGAACACCAGGATTAAAGCTGAAGTTGCTATGGATAGGGTTGTTAAGGGGCAATGAGTCTGGCGGGAATGGGGTCTTGTGAATTAGCCTATTAGAGCATATTAGCACAGTGGGGCATATTTTGGGGTGTGTCCCCAATGAGTAGAGGGAGGAGACGTTCAACCATGGGATTCCTCATAGGGGGAATGCAGTGAAGCTCTGCTCAGTATGAATTCAAGGTTTAACTGAGCTTTGTCTGCATCAGTCTATGACTCTAGAAAGGTGAGAAATGAGTATATGAAAAAGGCAGCAACAGACTGCCTTGGTGCTTGGGGCATGAAAGAATAGGGCGCTTGACCGTGGCAGGCTTCCAAAACTCAGATGAAATTTATTTAAATAGATGTGAGTGATTGAAAGAAAGAAGTTTGGATCGCAAATGAGAGAGTTTGAAATAGATATAGTAAACTTGGTAATATATTCATTTTATAGGCAGTACAGTGGCCTAACCATGTCAAGGTTCCTTTAGTCCAAGTCTGATATTCCTATTTAATCTTATGGAGAATCGCATGAAAATTCAATCTGTAGATGTCCCGGGGTTGGGGGATATTTATTCCCAAGCGGCAGAGCACCTGTATTAGGTTGACACTAATACGAATATAAAAGCATAGCATTCATCACCTTGGACTTGGTGAAATTGGTTTTAAAGTTGGAGAGCTCAGAAAAGACATGGGTGTCCCTCTGTCAAATTGGGTGGTGAAATCTTTGGATTATTAATAAAAACAGGAGGTCATCAGCAGATGCGATTATTTTTACTGCCGACGATCGGTTCGGTAATGATCCACGTGCACCCTTATGTGTTGGAGTAGAGGTTCGGGGTTAAGATAAAGATGAGAAGGGGTATCCCTGATGGGTGCCATTTGTCAAATTCAGATCTTCAGACAATATTCCATTTACTCATACCTTCATAGTGGGTCCTGAGTAGAGAGAGAGGATCCAAACCATCATGTGGTTCCAGAGTCCCATGTGAAGGAGGGTCTCTTCTATGAACTGCAAATTTATCTGGTCAAAGGCCTACTGTGCATCGGTGAAGAAAAGCATGAAAGGCTTTTGATCCAGGTGAGACCAGTAGATTTGTTGTAAAGATATGTATGCTTCTGTAATATTGTTTTAGAAAATTTTTAAAAATGCCTGGTTGTGTGGAATAATGTTCCATTCTGCCAGGTAGAGCTAGCAATGGAATCCAGACTACATGGAAGATGGTGCTGCCAACCCAGGCAGTTCATCAGGCTGCGAGATGAATGCATGGAAAGACGGGATGCTTTAAGCCTGAGCCTGAGAAAACGTTCACCTGGCTACCAAGGATACTGATATCTACTAGATTAAGAGCAGGCCAATCTACTAGTCTGTAGAGACTATCAAAATTGTGATCTGGTGAGGGGGCAAAAACAGAGGACCCCAAAGGTGGCGAGCAGTACTATGAGCCTGCTGCAGATAATAATTATGTGTTAATCATCATTAACCATTTGGTTAAGGTTTCAGTTTGCCTGGGCAAATTTAGTGACTCAGGCCCTGTGGAAACATTTCATACTCACCCTGCTGAGCTCCATTCAGACCAAGAAGCCTGCTTCAAAGAAAGGGTGTTGGAGAAGCTGTGAAAGCTGTATCAAATACAGACGATGTGGGCCACTTCATATCATCACCAGGGTAAACAGCTGTCGCGAACCATAGAAGAGCAGAAAATGGGAGGGTGGCCAAACTCCATAGCCAAGTTGGAGTGAGTGTGTGATAACATGGTTCACGCAACTACTGGATATTTCCTGTTCATGCTGATGTTCGGACAGAAACGGAGGTGTTGGGTGGACATGATGATGTCGCCGTGCAAACAGCTAAAGACCTGGATGGGATATGTATGACTTGGTAGACCAATGGACCATCCCCATTGGCGACAGTACTGACAGCTACTAAGACATGTGAAGATGAGACTTGCTGGTTTGTCTTCCCCACACCATCAACAGGGGCTTTGTAAAGATTGTTCTCGGAAGGAGTAAAATCAGGGGAGCCAGCCAATGAATCGTTGCTTCTGAGGCTTTTGCAGCATACACATTTCAGAAGCATAATTGCAGGGTACAGAGATTTCAGTTCTAGAGTCTGCAACCCTTAAACCTGGAGGAGGGGCAGTAGCTGGCCACAAGCTCACCAGAGGGCACGGTCTACAAGAGCGGTGGTGGAGAAAATAGTGTGCAAAGTCCCTAGTATACCAAGTACTGCAGTTGATGCATGCTACAGAGAAGAAGCTTGGGGAATAAAAATGTATAATCATAAAATAAACACAGATTAGAAATGAAGTGATCTATTTCACTTTCATTTGGTTTCAATTAAAAAAATGGTGATACATTCCCATTAAATTAGTCTGTAAGCAGTGATAAGAAATGTGTCCTCATATCATCTTTTCTTTTCTGCCCCCACTGTTCCCTTTTTAAGAATGAGTGATTCAGGTACTAAAGTTACAAAATTCCCAATAACAGAATATCCTTATGTACGAGCAAATCTTCTTTTCGTTTTTCCACAAATTACATACATAGGTTACTAGCTATATTACCATGTAAGAAGATGTCCTGGTAAGAGAGGTTCCTGTCTTGATCCCTCACATGTAGTCAGTGCAGATTTCACAGACTTAAAGTTGGTTTCAATATCTCTCTTCAGAACATCTAAATATAGACATCCATTAAAGTAACTGAGAACTTTCTGGGGAAAAAAATGGAAATAATTTTGAAAAATTGCTCCAGTTTCTAGTTTATTTGGTATTTTAAATATAGTTGTTTCCTAATTTGCCTGGAAAACATAGTTGGCCACTGATATGGCTAGCAACCCAGTTTTTACAGACTCGTGAATAGCCAATATGCCATATGACTATAGTTATATAACTGCCTTTAAGGACTCTAGGAAAAATAAATATTCTACATTTAGATAACCTCCATAGACATAACTGATGTGAACCAACAGTGGTGTCCCAGTAGGCACAGTTTAGGAGATACAGTTTTGGAGTCTGTTCTCGATATTCACACATTAAGTACAGTGGGTAAAGCAAATCAATAAATAAGGCATTTAGTTTATTATGGATGTAAAGGGAACAACCTGCAATGATATGTAGACCATACTTGGATGAAAGAGGCAAAACAGTACATTTATCAATACTTTCATGAGACAAATTATTTATAAAATTGCAAAATTGTGCCAACTTTATCAGTATGGAATATGTGTCATTATAGTGTGCCACAAATTTCTTCTTATTTAGTACATACTAGTGTTTAAAAATACTCCCTAAGGATGAATTCACACTGAGTAAACGCTAGCTTATTCTGAACGTAAAACACGTTCAGAATAAGCGGCGTCTAAAGCAGCTCCATTCATCTCTATGGGAGCCGGCATACGAGCGCTCCCCATAGAAATGAATGGGCTGCTTCTTTCACTCCGTGCAGTCCCATTGAAGTGAATGGGGAGTGCCGGCGTGTACGCTCCGGCATGAGCAGAGCTTGCCGTATACGCCGGCACTCCCCATACTGGAATGCACCCTTAGAGGATTTTTTAAAACTGTGATTTAAAAAAAGACATTATGTTTATTGATAGGCAATGGCAATTTTCCCTTCTCTACAACTCCTCTTTACTGATGTCGATACACATTGACTGTTGAAGTAGGTGTCAAAATATGTAAAGCACATTTGTATAAAATTTGGTGCGTAACATGTACACTACTTGCTTGGCACAATGTCCTTCCTAATATTTAGGCACATTGCACTTCCTATACATGCCAAAATATTCAATGTGATAATTACAAAATTAATTCTTTGTCCATACAAAGACACTTTGGTTTTGTGGAAAAACACGTTCTATTACAGTTGCAAAGAGCACTTGTGCCAAGGTTGCCCTCTTTATTTCCTTATCATGGTTGAGGAACTAGCTGATTTTGGAAATACTGGTTTGCTCAAGACACAACAAAATAGAACAGAAGACCCTTTGACAAGCAAAAAGTATTAAAATATAAAGTACAGGTAACAACTTACATATAGCACTGACAACTGATGAGCTACATATTTATGGCTTCCTAAGTGTTTGACGTCGTCTTCAAGTTGTTGGCTCAAAACCAAAAGTTGATTAAGTTTGCTTATATGAGCATAGTAATCTGTAAAAAGCAAGCAGAAACTATCATAATGAGATTGCTACATGACAACATAGCAGATGATATTCTTATGGTATTTATTTACTTTCCATTACCTGAGCTCTAAGGATGAATTCACAGATAACATATTGTTATTCATCTGAAAAGCTTACAAAAGTCCATGTGCTTGGCAGGGCCGCCATCAGGAATTTTGGGGCCCCATACAGCCTAAGTGTCTGGGCCCCCCCCCTTCCCCTGCTGCCGCCATGCAACAACAAGATACAAAGTTACATTTCATATCCCATACCTTATACACAGTACGAAACCCTTACCCACGCCTGTATATACCCACTGCTACAATCACCGCAGACGAAGTCGCGGGTACCAGCTAGTTATTAATACAAAGCACACATACCTTTGGAGGTCTTGTGTGCTTTGTAGTTCTCCAGCTAAAAACTTATATATTATAGCCCGTTCCCTCTCCGCAGCCGCAGCTTTGCGCGCCGCGGCAAATTTAGCCCCACCCACCGTTATGTTGACTCCACCCATTCTCATTAATTTTTCATGTGCCCGCACACAGTATAATCCTCCTACAGTCACCCGTACATTATATGTCCCCCCTCTATCTCTCCCCCAGCTTCATATACACCCTTCATCTGCACCCAGTTTCATGTCTCCCACCCAATCTCTGCCCCCAGATTTATGTCCGCCCATCCATTTCTGCCCCAGTTTCATGTTCCCTCCATCTCTACCCCAAGATTCATGCCCTCCATCTCTGCCCCCATATTCATGTCCCTCCATCTCTGCCCCATATTCATGTCCCTCCATCTCTGCCCCCATTGTCATGTCGTCCTTTCCATCTCTGCCCCCATATTCAAGTCCCTTCCATCTCTGCCCCATATTCATGTCCCTCCATCTCTGCCCCCATTGTCATGTCGTCCTCTCCATCTCTGCCCCCATATTCATGTCCCCTCCATCTCTGCCCCCATTGTCATGTCGTCCTCTCCATCTCTTCCCCCATATTCATGTCCCCTCCATCTCTGCCCCCATATTCATGTCCCCTCCATCTCTGCCCCCATATTCATGTCCCTCCATCTCTGCCCCCATTGTCATACCGTCCTCTCCATCTCTGCCCCAATATTCATGTCCCCTCCATCTCTGCCCCATATTCATGTCCCTCCATCTCTGCCCCCATTGTCATGTCGTCCTCTCCATCTCTGCCCCCATATTCATGTCCTCTCCATCTCTGCCCCCAGTGTCATGCCGTCCTCTCTCTGCCCCCAGTTTCACGTTCCACATTACACTGACTGACTTACCTTCTCCTTCGTTCCCTCACAGCTCTCTGCGCGCCTCTCTCTCACTGGCGCACAGTTATAGACGCGATGTGACGTCATCACATCGCGTCTACAAGCCAGTAGCGGAGGCGGCGAAGCGAGGAGCTGACACAGGTCAGCTCCTCGCTTCAGCCGCATATGTGACAGCGAGAGAGGCGCGCAGCGGCGAAGCAAGGAGCTGACCTGTGTCAGCTCCTCGCTTCGCCGCCGGCTACTGGCTTTTAGACGCGATGTGATCACATTGCGTCTACAAGCCAGTAGCAGCGGCGGCAAAGCGAGGAGCTGACACATGTCAGCTCCTTGCTTCAGCTGCATATGTGTCAGGGAGAGAGGCGCGCAGCGGCGAAGCGAGAAGCTGACCTGTGTCAGCTCCTTGCTTCAGCCGCGTAGGTCTTCAACTCAGATCTGCGTCCTCTGGATGCAGATCTGAGTTGAAATAGGACATACACAATGACTGCTACGGGCGCCAGGGGGCCGGCACACGGTGGCGGGCCAAAACCGGGCCCCCCCCATTTTTCAATTTGGCCGGGCCCCTGACGCCAGTACCAGTAGTACTGCCCTATCGGCGGCCCTGGTGCTTGGTGCCACAAAAAACCCTATTCACAAATTAATGGAACAGGTTCCTGGTTGTAGAGATTTCTTCAACAAAGTATGCTATACTAATATGCTATACACTAAGATCCAGTTCACATCTGCGTTCAGCAAATCTGTTTGAAATCAGTATTTGAAATCTTCAAAAACTGATTTTGAACTGCCCAGATTAAAACCCGTTGATTTCATTGGGTTTTAAAAGTAATCGGCATGTATTAGTTTGTGCCATTTCCGTCTTGTTTCTGCTTTTTTTGTGTTCAGAGAAAAGAACTTGCAGGAGTTTGTCTCAGTACTAAAAATAAGAATTCCAGACGGACAGCAACCAACAACCAATCCATTTTTTGTTTTTTAACATAGAGGTCTATGGAAAACGCATTACAAGTGGATTACAAACTGAGGGCGGGTTCACACCTGCTCCCTGTCTCCGCTTTAAAGTTTCTGTGTTCTGCCGAGAGAAACTGGACAGGAGATGAAAACCCGGTGGTCAGCTTTCAAACCCATTCACTTGAATGGGTGTGCAAAGTGACCACCCGTGAGCGTCTTCTGCCTCTCCGCCGCATAAAGGCAGAAGACACTCACGGGTGGTCACTTTGCACACCCATTCCAGTGAATGGGTTTGAAAACTGACCGCCGGGTTTTCATCTCCTGTCCAGTTTCTCTTGGCAGAAGACGGAAACTCGAAAGCGGAGACCGGGCGCAGGTGTGAACCCGCCCTGATAGCAATCAGTTTGTGTCCATTTTGCAATTCGTTTTCCCCTCTGCCCATGCTCAGAATGAGGAAGGAAGAAGAAAAAAAACAGATTGGTCAAAATCGAACACAAACGGATTACAAACGGACACAAACGGTCAGTTTTTGTAAACGGACATCCATTGACGAAGGGGGCATTCACACTTGCACCCATGACCACCCGCCGGGTCTCTTTCCTATTCCCCAGAGAAACTGGCTTCCGGGCGATCACTTTTAAAACCCTTTCATTTGAATGGGTTTTAAAAGCAAACTGCCGGTGTCCGTATGCAGCGTCTCCGCGGGGAAACCATTTTTTTTTTTGGCCGGACGCAAAGTCAGACATGCAGGACTTTGTGTTCGGCCAAAAAAAAAAGTGTTTCCAAGGTGAGACAACCAGAATACAACCAGGAGAAGCATACAGCTGTCACTCAAAGGTGAGGGGAGTGGATGTGAAGCAGATCAATATACAGTGAAAAGAACATTTCAGCCCATCTCTGTTGTATTTCCAATAATCAAATCATGGGGTTAGTTACGGTGTTCAAAGTAAATTTTTACAGCCGTGGTTTTATCACAACCATGGTTAAAAATATGTGTCACCTCTAGAGATGAGCGAACACTATTCAGAACAGCCGTTCCGAATAGCACGCTCCCATAGAAATGAATGGAAGCGGCTACGTCCATTCATTTCTATGGGAGCGTGCTATTCGGAACAGCTGTTCCGAATAGTGTTCGCTCATCTCTAGACTCACCTCTTGTCCTGTGTCCCTACCTAGGACTGAGAGCAATTTTGAATAATAGAATCTGCTGACAGTCTCCCTCTAAATGAAACATAGTAGATGGAGTGGCTCAATTATATATTTTGGGGCCCACAGGCTTCAAGTTATGTCTGAATGAAATCATTTGTATTACGTATTTTTTTTATTTATACTTTAGTCAAGTGTAAACATTCATTTTGTAATGGAAACCCAAAAACCCAAATTAAATGCCCTTAATGTGGATCATGTAGACATTCTGGCTCCTATATTCTTACCATCCATTGCAGGTCTCTCTAAAATATCGACAGGTCTCTCGTGTATAATATATATCTCAACCCTTGGGAAAAGTACAGATAACCCTGAAGTGTCAAGATAGTCCTGCATTGGAAAAAATATAAGCATTCTATAGAATTAAAATGATAATGAATATCATACTGAAGTAATTAGTACAGAAATATTGTACATTTTTAGAGCTGTATAGCATGAAATAACTACACAGAGGTTACACTTTAAGAGATTTGTAAATGTCAAATGGAGACTCGGGCACAGATGTGAACCCAGCCTAACATAAGGGACGGCTGCATATGGAATTATTGTGATAGTCACCTCTAGGCATGGCGCCGGCTCAGGTAAGTGGCTTAAACACTCCTTCATTCTGTCAATAAGTTCTGAACCTACATTGGAAAAAAAATGTCTAATTATACTAACCTTCTTTTTTGCTTCTGTTTTTAGGTTATCATAACAAGTAAATGTCACATTTTATGCAACACCAAATTTCATCACACGGATGTCATACAGTAAGTAAAGAAGTTCAGAAAACTTAGGCAATTAAAATGCCTTTACTTATTACAGATCTCACCTAATGTGTGAAATATTTCAGATTCTCCAAGTATTATATCGTCTGCAACTTGATCCTGCAACTAATGAGAAAGTTTGGTAGTTTAATTTAGATTAATTGTAAGTAGCAAGCAAATGAACATCCCTGAATTTACCCAAACATCACAAACATAGGGATGATAGTTCTGTGCACTTTGGCTTCACTCACTGTTCATAGGCTACTTGTCATTTCATCAAATGTAGTTTTTATATATCATCTTCAAGAAGAGGTGCCACAATGGCGGTGCACAGATTGCTGTAGCAGCTGAGCACTAGACTCCGTGGTAAACAACTGCCCAATGTGAAGAATCCAGTACTATGAATGCTGCCTGCACGAGTAATGCGGACATGAAAGTACTTTGTGATCTACTTTCGTGTCCGGAGAGCACACAGGCCCCATTATAGTCTATGGGGTCCGTGTGCTTTCACTGTACACCGCTTGCCAGTGCGTTCTGTAGTCTGTTCAGGGGGTCCCCATATGGAATCCCCGAACGGATTACCAAATGCAAATGTGAACCAAGGGTAAGGGCTCACGTAGCAAACTGCAACAAAAAAAAGTGCTGTTGAAAAAACTGCAGAGGAAATGCTTTGTTTTTTCCCACAGCGCTTATCACAGAAAGTCCGCAGAGTTTTCCTCTGCAGACATTCTGCTTCAATTATACCTATAGGGAAATTGACGATGGTTTTGGAAATCGCTGAATTTCTGCTGCAGGTATTTTTCTGAAATGTGTGAATGTGTGGCTGTGCTCCGCCCTAAAGGGGTTTCATAGGATTACAATAAAGATGGTCTATTGTTAGGTTACACCAACAATATTAGATCTATACCAGTAGTGGTTGTGCTGACTATGTAGCTTTGTCTCCTTCACATAAATCTACAAAGTGAAGGTGTAAGAAATGTGGGGAGATGTAATGACTTAGAGAAGTAGGGAAATAGAACAATCGTGAAGGAAGATAATATAAATTTCAACAATTTTCTTTTTAATAAAAAGTGAAGATCATTTGGAAATATTGTATTGAGTATTCAGTTGACTGTACTCACATGCTGGACCTCTCCTCTTATCAATATATCAAGCTGTGAACACAGTGAAAACATTTCCAGTGCCACTTGCTTACAACTCATCTGAATTGGCTGCAAAGGCTTCTTCACATTGACAATGACTGAAAATATAACATAAAATAAAATAAATAACAATACATATAAATACAAAGCAAGTGTATTTACAGCTAGAACATACATCTTCTACTGAGAAAAGCAGATGCTCAATTTTATGGGTCACATCTCTAGCTTCAATAGCGAAATCTGTGACCATTTGGAGGAATGAGGGAATTGTCATTGCTCCAAGCAGGTAAGTGGCAATGCTTTTGTTGCTCCAAAGTGCATAATAACAAAATTGCAATATCTCAGCTAATAAATTCAGGCGATCCCAGCAAGTCGGGTTGATATGCTGAGTTCTGGTGACAGACTCCCTTTAAAACTTTCTCTTGCACTGATGTACAATATCATCAATACACAAATGTTGAAGCTACATAAAACAACACCTCTATAGTTCTCTTAGCACAAACTACAGCAGATACCTGAATTAATTGACCAAGGTATTGTGTATTTGTCCACAGAGCACGTTAACACAAAGAATAAACTCATCGGTCATCCATTTTACTGAACTGACATTATTATACAGTACTGTATATCCATATGACATACCTAAATCTCATCTTGTTTATAATCCTGTTCGGTATACATCATTATTATAAATGCCATAACATTTCATAGAAACAAAGAAGACACAATGGCATGGCAAATAAAAATGCAGAAAATACGGAAACTAGCAGATTGTCTACCTTTGCTACTTGAGTGGTAGAGGCAGGGCTGACGCAGAGGCTGAGACTGACTAACAGCAGCCATCCTTAATCAAGACACAAAACACAGTGGCAGGAGGAAAATTCTTCCAAGGGCATGGAAGCGATGGGCTTAGAGCAGCACATCACCAGGAATGCTGTGTGTATTTTCAGGATGTATTAACAGGCGGATGATGCTGCTGAGCTGGATGCCGGTCGGCCAATGGCTGCTCATCTGCTAAAGACATGCTCTGTTCTGAAAAAAAAAATGCCTTGGAACAAAGGACTATAGATGAAGAGGCAAAAGACGCACTTTAATGACGCACTAATGCTTAGAATCTTACAACCATGACATGTATACTGTGGGTTTTTTTTTCTTATAGAGCTTTTTGCTGTTTACTTTGTTTTATTTCTTTATTTCTGTTTGCAGTAATTTACAGTATGAAAAATAAAATGGATAAACATTAGTATTTTGCATAGAAGGACGGGGATCTCCTGCTGTTATGTGCTTTTTATTTTTATACTAATTATCTGAAAAGGGCTTTAGGGGCATTTCTACTCCTGCTGGGGCTTCACTCTCTGCTTTAGATAACTGATCCTAACTACAAAATGTGACAAAGTGGAAGATGTCAATCAGGCAATGGTATTGCCATTAGTTTGATCCTGATTTTTCTACTGACAAAATCTCTTTAAAACAAGGTACTAAGAGTTTTGTAGCTAGTTTTAGGTCTATCTTAATGCTGACATCTGTAGTCCAGGTGGCAGCATTACAAGAAATACTGAGGTGCAATATACCCATTGACTTGGCAATACCTACATTGCACTGAAACTGTGCATGTGTAATTCTGTGCAAGTTACTGGTCCTTAAAAATGCACAGCAGCTGTTGTCTTACTTGGATGGAGTTGCTATATTATGATAGAAGTGGCATATATGAAGGGTATAGTATTTACAATGCTCTAGCCATTTGTAGTCTGCTATTCATTTTGTTCTGTATCTTTTATTTTTAAAATTGAGGGCAGAAAAAGATGGGGCAGCATCATTATTATAAGGTATAGGAAATATACTGCTGACATTAAAGGGCGCGGAGAACACAGGTAGGAGAAGAATAGCCTTTCTTACGGGACAAAAAATAGCAGTTTAATGATAGAACCCCTTAAGAAAAATTGTTGACTGCACTGCCAATACTCCTTCACATAAAACTCACTAAAACCATTACTGATGTTGTCCTGTAAGAAAATTCACAATTAAGTAAGACAAACAAAGAGATGGGAATAACATAGGAAAAATCACATGCACCGAACCACACAGAAATAACATAACAAAAATGCTTCTATCTCAGAAACTTTAAGTGATAGAGCAAAACTAAGCATATTTTTGGATTCAGCACATCAAACTCCATAAAACAGACTTATTACCTTTGCTGATGATTTTGATTCTAGTCAGCCTGCATATTATTTCAATGTAGTTTTTTTCTGATATGCTTCTCTTAGGCATGATTAACCCTTTATGGACACAGCCAAAAGTCACCTTAACCCCTTCATGCCACAGCCAATTTTTGTTTTCTACATCTACATCTCCGTTTTTCCCTTCTCCACACTCTAAAAGCCATGATTTTTCCATTTTTCAGTTCACAGTGTCACATGATGGCTTATTGTTTTTAAACTAATTGTACTTTGTAATGGCACCGTTCAATGTACTGGGATGCTGGAAAATAAATTAAAATGAGATAGAATTGAAAAAAAAAAAAATGCATTTGGGCCAACTTCTTTTGGGTTTTTTATGGCATTCACTGTGTGGTAAAAACGACATATTACCTGTATTCTGAGGGTCAGTACGAAAACGGTGATACCAAATTTATATGGTATTTGTAATGTTTTGGTACCATTTAAAAAATTGTGTTCCCATATTGTGAAACATGTCTTTTTTATTTTTTTTATTATATATATTTATGTGTATGGAGCTGGGTAAGGCACCCATTTACCATTTTGGGGAAGGTCTGATAGTTTGATCACTTTTTATTTTATTTTCTATAGGAGACAAAAAGTTTAAAAAAACAACCATTTGGCCATTTTGATATTTTTTCCCCCACTATGCCGTTCACCGTATGGGATAAATATTGTAATAGTTGGGGCATTTTTTAACATGGGGATCCCTAAAGTGTTTATATTTATTTTTATATGTGATCTAGGGAAGGGGGGGGGGTGATTTAAATGTTTATATTTCAGGGTTTTTTTATATTTTTTAAAAAAACATTTCTTTATTTTAATTTTCAGACATCCTAGGGACTTTGAACCCTAGGGGGTCTGATCGCTATTACACAATGTCATAGGCCATAGACCCATACTAATGGCGAGTCTGGGAGCCTTCAATAGTAAAGATAGTGGTGCCCATGGCACCTGTGCATTAGATACCAAGGTCAAACGGGCAATTAAAGTGTTAACAGCTGCGATCAGTGTCAGCACCGATCACAGCTGTTAGCAGCTAGTGCTGGCTGTATTATACACATGTATATGATTTTGCATGAAGGGGTTCAAGAGGACTTTCCATCAACTCCAGTTCCAACAGCTTCACTGAATCCAGTACAGTTGAATTTTTTTCTCTAGCTTCCATAGTTCCCAAGCAATCAAGACAGTTCTTTTTGGTGCTTCATTTACTACTAAGCATACATTCACACATCAGTGTAAATCAGATACGTGACAGCCTTTTAGTTTATAGCCGTCACACAGCTACATTAAAGGGATTCTACCATTAAACTACTTTTTTTTCTAATTACCACGTCGGAATAGCCTTAAGAAAGGCTATTCGTCTCCTACCTTTAGACGTGGTCTCCGCCACGCCGTTCCGTAGAAATACCGGTTTTAACTGGTATGCAAATGAGCTCTCCGCAGCAATAAGGGCGGGCCCCAGCGCTGAAAGGCCGATGAGCGCATCCCCATTGCTGCCCAAGAGCTCTTTCCTGCGCCGCCTCCTTCTTCTTCTGCAGCAACTCCGCCTCTTCTGGCTGCTCTTGTAGTTCGATAGAGGAGCATAGAGAGGCCACCCCAAAATGGCTGCCGGCCAGCTCCTGTATTGAACTGCAAGAGTGGCTACCCAAAAATGGCCGGCGGCCATTTTTGGGTAGCCACTCTTGCAGTTCAATACAGGAGCCGGCCGGCAGCCATTTTGGGGTAGCCGCTCTTGCAGTTCAATACAGGAGCCGGCCGGCAGCCATTTTGGGGTAGCCGCTCTTGCAGTTCAATACAGGAGCCAGCTGGCAGCCATTTTGGGGTAGCCGCTCTTGCAGTTCAATACAGGAGCCGGCCGGCGGCCATTTTGGGGTAGCCGCTCTTGCAGTTCAATATAGAACTACAAGAGCAAGAGAAGCCAGAAGAGGCGGAGTTGCTGCAGAACAAGGAGGCAGCGCAGGAAAGAGCTCTGGGCAGCAATGGGGGACGCGCTCATTGGTGTTTCAGTGCTGGGGCTCGCCCTCATTGCTGCGGAGAGCTCATTTGCATACCGGTTAAAACCGGTATTCCTACGGAACGGCGCGGCGGAGACCACATCTAAAGGTAGCAGACGAATAGCCTTTCTTAAGGCTATTCCGAAAGTGTTCATTAGAAAAAAAGGTAGTTTAATGGTAGAATCCCTTTAAATTCACAGTATGAATGGGGACTAATCAGATGACTGATGGGTCCATTATAACAGATCAAAAAAAAAAAAGGGGGGCATGTTCTATTTCTGTCTGTTTTCCCGGAAATAGGTGTAACACAGATGTGACAAAAATACATATTTCTCAGCTGTTTTCAACTAAGGACCTGTGAACGTAAGCTTCGGCTCTGTACTGTCAATTGGGGAGTGTCTGACAATGGGCCGTCAATCAAAGTCAGCCAGTATCTGAGCTCAGAATCACACTTTTTGTCTGCTCCTTTCTGATACCACCAACCTGACAGTACAGAGACTAAATAGATTATCAGGCATCACAACTAACAGCCTTGATTGCTCAGGAATGGTAGAGGCCACAGAAAATATTCCAGTTGTGCCAGAATCAGTAGAACAGAGCCTATTAAATGAAGGTGAAGGTGGTGATAGATCCTCTTTAAAAAGAAACCAAGGTTGGTACAGTGATATCAGTAGCTGAAATTAATGGCGCCAAGTCTGCCACAGGATACCTACATATTTGAAAGTGCACTGAATTCAGCTCACCATTGGCTTTGCTATGACATGCCCTATCTTAGAAGACATGAAAGGTCCTCATCAAGCACACAGCCTCATTTTTCAAATCTGACATCTATCATTTTATTTGGTGTGGGGAAACTGGCTCGATAGCAGCAATGGTGCAGAATCAACCAGTCAGAGACAGAGAGACAAACTGTAGCAAACAGGTTTATTAAAAAAATGAAATAAAAAACCCAGCAAAATAAATAAACCTTCACATTAGGCACAAACGGAGCAAAATAAAATACAGCCTTAACTTAAGGCAAAAACAATGTGAAACAAAACCCTGCTCGTCTGAGCGCTAACTAAACGATAGAGACTAACTGTACATGGTGCTTACTACCAGCCATACAAATCAACCAAAAAGAGCACAATACCGTCTTAGCAGACACACAGTGTCAGAACAGACCCAGGCACCTCCTCTCACTCCCAGGATCTGCCCTGAGGGTTGGTTCACACTAGCGTATGTATTCCGTCTGGTTAAGAGTCCGCATGGAGACCCCCCCCCGGACTGAATACAATCGCAATTGCAAGCACTGTGCATTAAAAGTACACAGACCCCATAGACTATAATGGTGTCCGTGTGCTTACCGTGCGCTTCCCGATTGTGAACTACTTTCCCGTCCGCATGTTCTGTGTGGAGATCTGGCGGCAAGCACATGGACCCCATTATAGTCTATGGGGATCCGTGTGCTTTTACTGCACAGCGCTTGCAATTGCGTTTGGTATTCCGTTGGGGGGGGGGCCATGCGGACTCCCCCAGAACAGAATACAAACGCAGATGTGAACGAGGGGTTAGACAACTGACTGAAGGACTTGTTTGGCTGACAGGTATTCCTATACACATGAACACCAGAACACAGTGTATGTATTCTCAATTGAGAGGGCTAATACTTGGCACATAGAGTCGGCTTATTTTACAGAACAAAGGATAAGGCATGTTGAACTTCAACATGATGAAAGTTTCTTTCCATTAATTTGCTGTCAGGGAAGAGTCAAGACATCCCCCATAGACTGTTGGCCGTTCCCACTGACATCTGCCGTGTATAGATACATTTATAAGGAGTTGGTCTTTGTTTTTACCCAGATTTTTTTGTATCCATTTGTGATTAACTGATTAATATTAAAAAGAAAATAAGAAAAAAAAATTTATCAAAAGAAATTTATTTCAAACCTATTTCATCCACATTATAAAGGCAGTTCATCAAGGAAACTCCCATTCTAAAGAAAGTAAATCCTTACAGTTTTGAGAATGCACGCTCCAAGATCTCCCACCCCCACCCCAATACAATTCATCTAGTAGAAAACAATGCATTCTGGCTTTTCATGGAGTTTCTGTCTGTTGGCTGACAGCACCGAAAGACCGGAGGTTATTAGAGGATGGCTTGTTAGTAAATGGGTGCCACTGTCCCTGAATGCTTGGGTTGTCTGTGTGGTATGGTTTACGAATGCGGATGATATCCAGACCAGACTGGTTGGCCATTTTTTGTATGAGCTGTGCTATTTCTTCCGCAGTCTTGCTGTTAATATCTTCTTCTCTGACACTTCCATTCACTGAAGAGAAAAAAAAATAAAATGTAATACAGCATGAGACTTTTTTTTGAACAATAGAAACTTTTTTTAAAAAAAATTGGGTTGCTCACGAAACAACTTTTTCCTGTTTTGCAGCACTCACACCACTTTTGTGGGCATGGCATGGGTGATGTGATAGATTTAATATAATTTACACCAGTTTACTGGAGCAAACTGATTCCTGAATATAATATAATATCTACACCAGTTACAAACCAGTGTAGATCATAGGGCGGGTTCACACCTGTGCCCGGTCTCCACTTTGTGGTTTTCCCATCTTCTGCCCGAGAAACCCTGACAGGAGACGGAAACCCGGCAGTCAGTGTCCACCCGTCTTCTGGTCTCCGTGGTTTCGTGGCAGAAACCAGAAGATGCTCACAGGCGGACACTTTGCAAACCCAATCAAATGAATGGGTATGAAAAGTGACTGCCAGTTTCAGTCTCCTGTCCAGTTTCTCAGGCAGCAGACCTGCAAAGTGGAGACCGGGCGCAGGTGCGAACGCACCCTTAGTTCCGGCATCCGGTTTATGAGGAGGAAAATGAGACGCACCCTCCAATGGTACAGAGGATATAAATATTGGAATTGAATGCGCCAGTCTTCATAAATCTACCCAGCATGGAGGCAATGTTCTTTTGTTACCAATATAATACTGAATGTGATGAAAGTTTACCAAGTTACCAATCAACAATTTCAGTCAAGTGTCAGCCTAAAACGCATGGGCATTATTTACAGGACACATAAAAACCTAGAATCATGATGAATGGACTATGCAGCGCCTGGTGGATATTAAAAAATCATCAACAGAACACAAGTAGAACAAACCATACACAAGGCTGACATGAAATATAATACCATGAATGTGCTTACTCGGCCTGGCTAAGGCTACATTCACATTTGCGTTAGAATCTGTTGCAATGTCTGTCTGAAATCGGTGACCGAAAAGTCCTGCACACGTCTTTCTCATCTGCAGCTTCCACATTAAAAACAATGGACACCTGACAGACCCTATTATAGTCAATGGGGTCCATCAGGCTTTATATGCAGCTGTTATTTTAGTGGTCCATCTGTCGGTTGTTCTGGTACAGATCCGACGCTAATGTGTGAACTTAACGTCATGCAACAGATTTGTTTAGCAAAACAGAAATATTTCTCAAGACCAGCAAAATGTTAACACTTTGGATATACAAACAATACATGCGGAAACTCTGACCATACTCCAGAATTTTAGACTATGTAAATCTATATGACATAAATGGGGCCAGAGGTTGGCTGCAATATCAGCCAGAACAAATTCCTGTATCAGCGCTTGCCAAATCATTAAAGGGATTCTACCACTAAAACACTTTTTTTTCTAGTTACCACGTCGGAATAGCCTTTAAAAAGGCTATTCGTCTCTTACCTGTGGAAGTGCTCTCCGCCGCGCCGTTCGTTCAAAATACCGGTTTGTACCGGTATGCTAATGAGTTCTCTCGCAGCGATGGGGGCGTTCCCATCGCAGGAGCAGCGATGGGGGCGTCCCCATTGCAGCTCGAAAACTCACCGCAGTGCCGCCTCTCCGGTCTTCGGTGTCCTCCCCTTGCCTTGTCAGCGTCTGTCGGACGCCTGCGCAGTATGCTCTCTGTTCGGCGAAGATTGCCGAACGTACTGCGCATGCGCAAAAGTGCGGTGTCCGCACTATGGCTGGGACCGCTATTTCGCGCATGCGCAGTACGTTCGGCAATCTTCGTCGAACAGAGCGTACTGCGCAGGCGTCCCCATCGCTGCGAGAGAACTCATTAGCATACCGGTACAAACCGGTATTTTGAACGAACGGCGCGGCGGAGAGCACTTCCACAGGTAAGAGACGAATAGCCTTTTTAAAGGCTATTCCGACGTGGTAACTAGAAAAAAAAGTGTTTTAGTGGTAGAATCCCTTTAAGAATCAAGACTATTTTTATTATACATCATATTTATATATCTATGCTCATCTGACGTAGGGGCTGGTCCCCAACACGCATCATGTTGATGCATGTTAAATCAAATAAAGTCTACTATTGATTTGGCAAGCACTGGTATGGGATTTTGTTCTGGCAGATTTCGTGGCCTACCTCTGGTCCCTTGTTGATTCATGTCTATCTGACCTAGTAGCAGTTCCCGTGACACATGTCCTGCACTTATTGTTGTGACATCCATCCATCTATCCTATATAGTGCTCAGGACTGTTCTTTTCAGTTATTGCAGTTTCTCATTTCTAATAAGCTGTTTTAGGAAACGTTATATGGGTGAAGTATACAGATACTTACAATATTCTCCCACTAGTTTGGGAACTCTGCACGGCTTGGGACTGATATACACAACAATGCCAGGATTTTGCTTGGCAAAGTCAACTACCTTCTCCTCAATGTATTCTCTGAAAATAAATGAATGAACAATTTGGTCATTATCATTCACAGATGTAGTTTCAAAAAGCCTCATATGCAGACAATACACATGATACATTATATCCAGCTTCAAAAAAAAATATTGTTTTAACACACTTTGCCAATGCAACTAAAATTAAATATAAGGCAAATTTGCAGTAGGTCTTTGTTAAAACCGCAGGTGCCTGAGGACATAAAAGGTCCTCTTTAAAGCTGGTCTTACACAACAGTAAGTTTAGTCTGCAATTGTGGGATCTCAATTGCGGACACACTGTATTCAGTGCGATCTCTTACACCACTGGATATTTTATCCATGGTGTGTCACGGCACGGACTGTCCCATAGAACTCTATGGGCGCGTGCCGATGGACATGGACGTCTGCAGAATGACTTTTGGAAATGAAATTTAGAGTTGCTGATCAGCAAATTGTGGACTGCAAAAACACTACGGTCGTGTAAGGGTGCATTCACACTGAGTAAACGCTAGCTTATTTTGTAGAGTAAAATTACACTTGTAAATTTTGCTATCCCATTGACTTCAATGACATTTTACAGGCGTATTTTTACAGGCGTATTTTTTACAGGCGTATTTTTACACTTGTAAAAAAATATCATTGAAGTCAATGGGATAGCAAAATTTACAAGTGTAATTTTACTCTACAAAATAAGCTAGCGTTTACTCAGTGTGAATGCACCCTAAGGGTGCATTCACACTGAGTAAACGCTAGCTTATTCTGAACGTAAAACACGTTCAGAATAAGCGGCGTCTAAAGCAGCTCCATTCATTTCTATGGGAGCGGGGATATGAGCGCTCCCCATAGAAATGAATGGGCTGCTTCTTTCACTCCGTGCAGTCCCATTGAAGTGAATGGGGAGTGCCGGCGTATACGGCAAGCTCTGCTCATGCCGGAGCGTACACGCCGGCACTCCCCATTCACCCTAAGACGAACCTAAGACTGGGTTTACACCTGCCTTGGAGTTTCCACTACTGTTTTACCTTTCCATGTGTCTGTTGTTTTGGTACTCCGACAGGCCAGAACAAAGGACACACAGGCTCAAAGTAGAATGTGGCATCACTTTGCATTGTCTAAAAAGTTAGTTCCTCTGCACCATTGTGTACATAAAAAAGATGACACAGGAGCTTTCGAGGCCTCAAAATCAGCTCCAAATTCCACCTGAAATCTGGTACAGCCAGCAGAAAAATCTCACACAATCTTTAGGTGGATTCTGCATGAAACTCCCATTGGAATGAATAGGAGGCAGATTTTGGAGCTGTTTTTTTTTTAAGTAGATTTTCAGACTCATCATCAAAATCTGCTTCAAATTCCTAAAGCAGAAATTTTCTGTCTGACAAATTCAACACCGAATTCCTCCAAGTGAACCACCTCTAGAATTTGTACAAGCTGAAAAATTTAATTTAAGGGTGCATTCACACTACTGATACGCTGCCTGATTCTGAATGTTAAAACACGTTCAGAATCAGCGTGTATAAAGCACTTCCCATTCACTTCAATGGGAGCGCTCGTAGTGAAAAAAGCAGCCCATTCATTTCAATGGGGAGAGCTCGTATGCCGGCTCCCATAGAAATGAATGGAACTGCTTTATACGCGCTGATTCTGAACGTGTTTTAACATTCAGAATCAGGCAGTGTATCAATAGTGTGAATGCACCCTTAGGAATTTAAAGCTGAATTTTTCTGCTTGACCAAATACTGCCAGACAATATTTTTCTGCCTCTCATTGATTTCAATGAGAGTTATCAGGAGGAATCTGCCTGGAGATCAAGCATGACTCTTTTTCCACTTCCAATTCTGCCTCCCATTGAAATGAAGTGGAGGGAGAGTCTCTCTAACCATCTTAGTGGTGACAGTCTCTTGTCTCCATAGGTTGCTAATGGATGCGACCATAAATGCGGGAACTTTGTATGGGGTGAGTTTCCTTCTTGTGGCGGGGATATCTTCTTGTAGTGTCCCTGCCTGATAATCTGTGTGCAGTAAGGAAATCATGGCAGAGTTTCTGACACTGACCATGGAAACATCCTGTATTTATGGTCGTATCCATTGGCAGCCAATCCAGACAAGACACTGTCACCATAAAGAAGGATAGAGAAAACCTTCTACATCTTTCCAACTTCTCAGTTACTTATTTCACCACTATGTAACGTCTATTCATCTATTAGAAAGCCATAATGCAGGGAGCTTCCATTCCCCATGGACATGACATGTACCTGACTCCCCGGGACGGCTGCGCATCCTTACTGAAGCTGAGGGTCAGTCTCTTCAGCTGGCAGACATATCTTCCCACTCCGTTATGCAGCACGCTCTGCAGGAAGCGGCTGGGAGAACCCCGGGCTGTCATCCTCAGCACCCACTAACCTCCAGCCTGCCAGGGGTGACCCACAGCACGCTACACAAGGAAGGAGCGAGAGAGAGACGTGACATCACTGTCACATGACCAGTCTGTAGGGGAAGGGGAGGAGCTTACGGGACGGTCAGCTCACTTGACACGCCCACAACTTGCTAAGTTTGCCTACTCTGAGATCACGTGACTCGGAGCTGATCAGCATGCTGTGCGCACGGACGCTCAGAGCGCTTGTCAGATGTCATTCCTCCAGTGTGACCGCCTTGCAGGGGCTCCATGCCGGGATACGTGGCCCGCAGTCTCACAGGCGCCTTCTGCTTCCTCTCACTGGAGACCTTCTCCGTGCTCTCACACCCAGGTGCCTGTGGAGCACACCGCACTGCAGCGGCAAGAGACCCGGAGGATGGCATGGAAGCGAGAACGGAGGCTGCACCGACACGGAGGACGACACGGACGATGATGAGGATGACGTCTCAGATCTCCTAGCCTCTTATGCCCCGCCCCTTCAAGGGGCTCAAAACATCTTAATAGTCCATCCAGATGTAAAGTGGGGAGCAAAGAAGCAGCACAGCACCACTGGTAATGGACTGTCACTGTATTGTAGCTGCTGCATAGGCAATTACACTTAGTTAGGAAGTTCTCAGCATTTCACCTGCTTTTATACGGTATATACACACATATGTACTCTGGCTACAGCAGGTAAAGCTTATCCTATTAATATTATAAATGTGAAAGTTTGTGAGTTTGGAGGTTTGTGGGTTTGTGTGTTCGGATGTTTGTTAGTCAATCACGCAAAACCCACTCGACCGATTTGGCTGAAATTTTCCACAAACATAGTTAATACACCCCATTGCGCAATAGGCTACTTTTCGTCACAATAGCGCACATACGTTTTTCCCAGGACCCCCACAAACCCCAAACTCACACCACCATCTCTGCAATCTCACACACTTTGGACCATAGCAAGCCACAAAATTCATATTGCCCTCTGCAGCCTCGCCCCTAACCCCACACAATCTCATATACATACACTTTACCACTTTGCCCCTCACCTTAACGATACTCCAGGAGGCTCTCTTTAACGCTCCAGAGCAGCCATGTTTGCCAACCCCCACTGCTCTGACAATCTGCGACACCGCCCACCCATGTCAATACCCCTAGACGGTCTAATAAATGCAAAAAAAAAAGTTTAAAAAAAGTAAAAAAATATTAAAAACAAAAAAAAAAGGATTAAAAATTCAAATCACCCCCCTTTCCCTAGAACACATATAAAAGTAGTTAAAAACTGTGAAACACATACATGTTAGGTATCCCCACGTCCGAAATCGCCCACTCTACAAAGCTATACAAATATTTTTCCTGTTCGGTAAACGCCGTAGCGGGAAAAATGGTCAAAAGTGCCAAACCGCCGTTTTTTCACTGTTTTGATTCTGATAAAAAATTTTAATAAAAAGTGATCAAAGCAATAACATTTCCCGAAAATGGTAGAACTACAAAGTACACCCAGTCCCGCAAAAAAAGACGCCCTATACATGCACGTATAAAAAAGTTACGGCTGTCGGAATATGGCGACTTTTCAAAAAAAAATTTTTTAACAGTTTTGGATTTGTTTTTAAGGGGTCAAAATGTAACTAAAACCATATAAATTTGGTATCCCCGGAATCGTAACGAAACACAGAATACAGGGGACATGTCATTCTGGTTGCACAGTGAACGCCGTAAAACCAAAGACCGTAAGAAAGTCGCAGAAATTAATTTTTTCTTGAAATCCACCCCATTTTGAATTTTTTCCCTGCTTCCCAGTACATTATATAGAATAAATAATGGTGGCATCATGAAGAAAAATTTGTCCCGTAAAAATTAAGACCTCATATGGCTCTGGGAGCGGAGAAATAAAAAAGTTATGGGGTTTAGAAGGAGGGGAGTCAAAAACGAAAATCAAAAAATGCCATCGGCGGGAAAGGGTTAACTTCAAATACTTCTGTCCCAAAGTCACTATGTAAAGTTTCTCACAACACCGTGTATATAGCAGCTCTAATACAAAGTAACTGCAACACAAAAGTCTCACGTATTCTCTGAATTACAGCAAAAACAAGATACAAACTTACATTTCATATCCCATACCTTATACACAGTACGAAAACCTTACCCGCGCCTGTATATACGCACTGCTACAATCACCGCAGACGAAGTCGCGGGTACCAGCTAGTATTCAATATACACTAAAACCCAATAAATAAAAACTTCAGTGTTTTTACATGGATAATAAAAGAGAGGTTATATATAATAAGATATAGTGGAGGGGGGATTAGTATAGTTAAAGAGGACTTTTCACCACACCCAACAAGTTCAGATCTTTACTTCAATTAATAGCCACTGTTGCACAGATTCTGGCACAGTTGGAATTTTTCCTATAGCCCTCGCCATTTCTAAGCAATCGGTGCTGTTAGTTTTGGTGCCTGATTTGCTATTTAGTCTCTGCACTGTCAGGGTGGTAGACAGGAGCAGGTAAGAGGTTTGATCTGACTCTGCCTCTGATTGGAGCTATGACACCCCCTCCCCCCCACTACCACACACACCTCCAGCTGGCACTGCCCTTCTGACATTACAGAGCATAAAGGGGTTGTCCAGGTAAATTTGTTATATATTAAATAGGCCAGGGGAGGTAAAAAAAAAAAAAAAAAACACATCCTCTTCTTACCCCAGTGCCTCCCAGAGCAGTCCATTCTGTGCTGTCCAGTCCTCTTTGTCCATTGGTATCTTCCAGTGAAAGTCCCCGCTACACATGTCTGCTTAGGTTAATCAGCGGTGTCAGCGAATGGGCACGTGACGTCACTACCTATGATGTCCTGGGGTCTCTTCCTGAGGTCACATGACTGCTGAAGCCATTCAGCAGTTTCATCAGAAGGGGTATGGGATGTCATAGCCAGTGTGCAGTTTTACTTTGTGAAGACATCCCAGCAGAAGGACCAGTCTGAGTTGGGAGGACTCTGTGGACAGGTGAGTATTTTATTTTTTATTTTTTTTCACCTTCCCTGGCCTATTTAAAATATAAATGGTTTGCCCAGTAAACCTCCTTAACCACTTCAGTACCGGGCCAATTTGTGGTCCAGGACCAGACACATTTTAGGTTTATTTTGTATGTGCGGTTTTGAGGTCTGTAAAATTTTTCTCGTATGTCTTAGTCAACTAATTTTTGCGTCTTTTTTCGGGGACACATAGAGCTTTATTTTTGTTATTTTTATTTTCAAATGTGTTTTAATTTTTTTTATATCCAGAAAAATATAAACAAAATAGAAGGGAAATTGTGTCTTGTTTTCAATTTATATATTTTTTTTAATTTAATAACACAATGTGTCACTGAAAAACTTTATAATATAGTTTTTCCTCTCCGTTACGGTAATTTTTATTTTGTATGGTGTCGTCGGGGGTGAGGCTATAACCTTTAATAACGGCATTTTATTAGCGTATTATTTATTTATTTTTTATTTTATTTACATTTTTTAAAAACTTTTTTTCTTTTTTTTTTTTTTTTTTTTCTTTTTTTTCAGATTGTGTCCCCATAAGGTAATAAGAGACCTTTGGGGACATCTGATCACTTATTTTCTTGTACTGGAGGCTGATTTCTCCTATAACTGGGGCTGGTACATTTAACCTCAGATACAGGAGGAATCCAGCCTCCTACACACTGTATATACAGCTTACTGAGCTGATCTAGGTCCTGTAGGACCCAGCAGCTCTGGTAAGACTCTGCTCCCGTTGGATCACGTGTCCGCCAGGTCAGAGGGCAGCTGAATTATGGCTACGTCCATAGCTGTGTATACAGCGCTCATTGACTGCTGTATACACAGCGATCGAGAAGGCAGGGGAGGTAATAAATCTGCCCTGCTATCTCTCTGGGAGCTCCGGCTGAAGTTACAGCCGGCTCCTAGTGAAAGCAGCTACACGATCTCTGCGCAGTTGCTGTGTTCTGACTTGGACGTACAGGTAGGTCCTGTCAGAACTAGGCAACCACTTCCCGGACGTATATAGTCTATGGGCGGTCCGGAAGTGGTTAAATACCACATCAGACACCAAAACGAACTGTGCTTGTTACTCAGAATAGTGGGGTTATAGAGAAATTTCCAACTGTACGGAAATCAGTGGAGTGGGACTTATTAACAGATGCTAAGAACTTGAATTGGTGGAGGTGGTGATACACCTTTGTGACTCTCGACTGTGAGTGCACATATCAAGCTACAAACATTGATTTAAAAACGTTAAACCCTGTTGAATATATGTAGAAAGTGGTATCTTCCCCATCTCCTAGCAGCTTGTAGTCTGCAGGCCACACCATTAAGAGCTCGCCTGCCTGCCCACCCGCCTAACATATTTGAAGTGCTGGGGGAGATTACTAAACTTTCATGGAAGCTATGCCTATAAAAGCCAAAGTTTGCAATCCTCAATTTTCAGGTTTTTTTTTTATTTTATTTGCAATGTAGTTGACCTCTATGTCTCTTCCCATATATGGCTACACAACATAAGTATGACAGCACAGTTTTACTTCAGTGAATCATTGATCAGAATTTTTGCTAAACTTTTTTCTATAACATGCGTCAAGTTTTTTTTTATATCAGTATAATGCTCAAAGGCTAATTCTGGATGGAGGCTTCTCTGTTTTATATAGTCACCATTATATTATTCTCTTTCTTCCAGCTGACTTGCAGGTTGCTGAGGCTGTTGCTCTTGTACAGAGCATTCCTAACTGGATGGTTGTGGATAAGGTAATCATGTCTACAAAAACTCCCGACAGCAAATTTATTTTCGGTAAAGGGAACTTTCAGGTTCTTACAGGTACTGTCTAAAACTTCTTTGCTGTACTGTATCATATTTGATTCTGTGGAAAGCAGGATAGATTTCCCAATCTTCTAGCAAATGTACACATGCGGACAAAATTGTTGGTACCCTTCGTTTAATGAAAGAAAAACTCACAATGGTCACACAAATAACTTGAATCTGACAAAAGTAATCATAGATAAAAATTGTTGACAAGCCACAAAGCTTCTGGGAGAATGTCCTATGGACAGACGAGACAAAAATCAAACTTTATGGCAAGGCACATCATCTCTATGTTCATAGACAGAGAAATGAAGCATATCTTGAAAAGAACACTGTCCCTACTGTGAAACATGGAGGAGGCTCTGGTCTATATATATGCATATTAGGTTTGTGTAGATCAGACAATTCTTCTAATGTGTGGACGAAATAATGACTTAAGACAGGTTGGCCACTCAGTAGGGCAAATATATTAAGCTACTTGCACCTTTTTGTGGTCAATTTCTGGCCTGTGCTTCATTTGTGAAGTATTTGTGTCTTCTTTTTTTTTTTTTTCCCCCCCAGAACTTCTGCTGCCCTCACCACTTTTGCTTTTAACCAAGAAAAGGGGGCATGTACTGAATGGAAATCCTTTTCACACTGTAGTTATAACTTGTGCATTCTAAAAAGGGGCAAAAAAGACGTAATTGCCCTCCAGTCTGTGGGCAGTGTAAAAGAGCCTGTCAGGTCAGATTGCATTAAAAGGGGAAATTGCACAATTTTTAGCTAAAAAAAAGGGACAATTGCACCTTATTGAACTAGCTAATGGGTACATAACATTTAACAAGGAGGTGCACCTACATCATAAATTGACACCACAGTAAAACTAGTCCAAAATAAAGGTGCACTTGCGAAAAATATGGCCATACAGGGGGCAGATGATAAATAACCACCCTAGTGAGTTTTGGCACTACTTAGAGCAATGAGACATGGTACACCACAATAGAGGCGAATGGGAACCATATATATCCAGGATTTCCCATTCACTTATGCTAAAGCTCCATATGGACAAAGGAAATCTGACGTTGCTATCTAGTTGGTGGCTTAAATGGCCATTTGCACCTCATTCTTCATGCCCTATTCACATTACTATGTACCCACTGTGCTATATGTGTATTTACATTTACTGTCTCTTCCAGAAACAATTAAAGGCCTTCCGCAGCTCACTGCCGTTTTCTTGAATGTTGAAAGACTTTCTTCATTGAGTGAGGTAACATGGAACTGTATGATCACTATTAAGCTTACTGGGGCACATTTATTAAGCTACTTGCGCCTTTTGTGGTCTTTTTCATGAACTAAGCCAATGTCGGAATAGCCTTAGGAAAGGCTATTCTTCTTCTACCTTTATTTTTCTGAGCCGCGCTGCCGTTCCGGTGTTTTGTTTTTTTGGTTTTTTTTTAACTTTTTCGCCCTAAACAAATGAGACATCAGAAAGCACAGAGGGCGTTCCCCTTTGTTCAAAAAGCACAGGGAGCGTCCCCTGTGCTGTGCGAAGACTCTCCAACGACGCCTCCATCTTCTTCTCCTCACCGCCTCTTTGCCACGCCTTCAGCCGAAAGAGCTGACTGAGCATGTCCATCAGCCATTTTCCTGTAGCCTCTTATAAGAGCGTCTGTTCAGCCACAGGAAATTGGCTGATGGACATGCGCAGTTGGCTCTTTCAGCTGAAGACGCGGCTGATGAAGAGGCGGTTGGGAGAAGAAGATGGAGGCGTCGCTTGAGAGTCTTCGGACAGCACAGAGGAACGCCCCCTGTGCTTTCTGAAGACTTATTTACATATAACAAAAAAAAACAGCGGAATGGAGTTATGGGTCAGAAGAATAAAGGTAAGAGAAGAAGCCTTTCTTAATGCTATTTTGATGTGGGCTTATTTAAAAAAGGATTTCAAATGATAGAATCCCTTTAAAGGGGTTTTCCAATGAACAAAACCATATTTAGATTTGTAGACAAAAGTTGAGCATTTTTGGAAATATAAATAATTAATAGTTTTGCAAAGTTTGAAAGATTTTCTTTGACCATCTTAGTGGTGCCAGACAATAAGGAAACCTAGCTACTAAGGCGATGAGAGAAAATCCTTAAAACTGCAAAATTTGTAATGATTTATATATGTAAAAATGTTTAACTTTTAATTGTCTACAAATTTAAATATGGTTATGTTTATTGGAAAACCTCTTTAAGGAATCTGACATTTAAAACAAACAAAAAAAAAACTAATATGCTTTTGAAGTTGGAAGCTTATACAAATCTGTATAATACGACTGTGTGCAAGAGCCTGTATTTTAAGGGGGTTGTCCCAAAGAAAGAGAAATATAAAAGTGAATATGGTGTCTGATTGGAAGCTGAGGAGAAGCTGGACTGCAGGGATATGAGGGCAGTATACAAGAAATTGGAGGCGGGGGAAGGGCTGTTGGTTCTAATGGCGAGACTCCTAGTCGTCATGTATTTATCATCTAACTTGTGGATAGGTTATAAATGTCATTTTGAGCCAATCCTTTTTATTGTAAATGACTTTATTTCTTAAATGCCAATATTGATGCTGACTATATTTGCTTTTATTGTATCTGCTACAACAGAAAGAGCTGGAAGCAGCCTGGGGAGTAAAAGTTTTTGACAGATATAGTATGGTCCTAAGTATTTTCCGCTACAATGCACGCACAAAAGAAGCCAAATTACAGATTGCACTAGCTGAACTTCCACTACTAAGGTATTCCTTTCAGTATCCCTCTTCTTTTTTTTACTATTCTGCAGATGCCATATAACTTCTAATGGTTAGGCTAAGTTCACATCTCCACTGGATACTTTGTCGCAGTGGATTTGTGGCTGAGGCACGTGGCTATGATAAAGAAAAATAATCATTCTAGCACTACTAATAATTCATTGCTTTTATATACATGTATACTGCTAAAGCCTTTATTGCTAAAATTTTCACGTGGCCTTATTCACCTGTGATCTAGTTAAAGGGATTCATTAGATATCATTAGAATCCCCTTATATACAAAGACCACGTTGGAATAGTTTTTAGAAAGGCTATTCTTCTCTTACCTTTCTTTTTCTGATCTGTGCCGCTGTTCCTGAGAATTTTCTTTTTTATTCCTTATGCAAATGAGTCTACAGAAAGCACAGGGGGTGTTTCTCCTATGCTCACCAAAGACGCTCCAGCGACTCCTCTATCTTCTTCTGCCAATGCCTCTCTGCCACATCATCAGCCGGAAAAGCCGACTGCACATGTCAGTTCCGCCATTTTCCTGTAGCTGAACGGACGCTCGTATAAGAGGATCCCTTTAATTGGATCCTAGAGTTTCCAGAAAATATTGTTTAAGGTAGATGAGTCAAAGTTTTGAGGACCCACTGCTCTAGTGTTTAGGCTTCATAATGTTTTTTACAGTTACGCTGTGTTCACACCAGCGTCCATTCACAGGTTTCCGTCTGACGGAAACCTGTCAGACCATGTCCAGCCGTGAACGTCGGTGAGTGTTTTATGCTCTCTGTGGCGAAACCGTTTTCTTTTAAATCCGGACACAGTCTTGCATGTCCGACTCTGGGTCCAGTTAAAAAAAAACTTTTTCGCCGCGGAGAGCTCAAAACGCTCACCAGCGCTCACAACCGGACACTTTTCAAACCCGTTCATATGAATAGGTTTGAAAAATGACTTCAAGTTTCCGCTTCCTGTCCTGTTTCGGGCAGGAAATGGAAACCTGCATAACGAAGACCCCGGGTGCAGATGTGAACGAGCCCTTAGCCACAAGTCACATGTATTGTTATGCTAGTTATCCTATGAGAGAGATGTTGATTGTAGGGGTTGGTCTCTGTATCTACGTCTCTTTTGTTCTGTTTATTATCTCGTTTATTATACCTACCTCTAATATAATTTTTGCTGTAACCTCAATTCTAAATAATTTTCCATCTGTTTTATCCACCTGAGAGACAGTTTATCACTTGGTTTTGGGCACTTTGACCTCCGCCCCCCACACACTACAGCTTTGAATGTATGGGATGAATTATTTTTTTATCTGTATAGTTCATCCATTTTCAGGTAATAGGATATCATATATCTGTATAACATATGGATTGTGTGTTTGTGCATCATATATATTGTATGTATGTGGATGGATAAGATACCGTATTTTTCGGACTATAAGACGCACTGGACTATAAGACTATAAGACTATAAGATTAGGAGGAGGAAAATAGGGAAAAAAAATTTTGAAGCAAAAAATGGTAAAATATTTAATATATGGGAGTTGTAGTTTTGCAACAGCTGCAAGGCCACATTGACTTCAGCTGTACGGGGACGCATAGAGTGTTTTTTTTTTTTTTGTTTTTTTTTTGCAGGACCAGATGTATTTTTTAGTTTACCATTTTGGGGAATATCTATTGCTTAGATCACCTTGTATTGAAAAAAAACCCAGCGGTTTATGATATATGATTTTCTACTGTTATATATATATATTCTACGGAAAGGAGGTGATTTAGAACTTTTATTTCATATTTTTATTATATATTTTTAAAGCTTTTTTTTTTTTACTATTTTATTCCCCCCCGGGGGCTTGAACCTGCGGTCACTTGATTGCAAGTCCCATAGACGGCAATACAACTGTATTGCCGTCTATGGGACATTCTGTATATTAGTATTACGGCTGGTCATAGACCCAGCCGCAATACTAATATAGCAGTGACAGGCCTGGGAGCCTTCATTAGGCTCCCGGCTGTCACCCGAACAGGTCGGCTCTTGTGATATTGCCGCGCAGGAGCCGGCCTGCAACTTCACAGGTACGGGGCCGGTGGGGACCGGCCCCGGGGGAGAAGGGGCCACCAATACAGACCCGGCATCCGCTGTACTAGAGAGGCGGATGCCGGCGAGGGATAGATGCCATCACAGGTGCCGGGGCCTGAGACATCACTGTGCTCCTCTGCCCTGCATGAAGCCAGCGGCGGGGGGACGGAGGAGCGGAATAGCATTGCCCCTGCCGCTGCTGGCTTCATGCAGGGCAGAGGAGCGCAGCGATGTCTCAGGCCCCAGCACCTGCATCTATCCCTTGCCGGCATCCGCCTCTCTAGTACAGCGGATGCCAGGCGCCACATTCGGACTATAAGACGCACCCTTCTTTTCCCCCCAAATTTGGTGGAAAAAAAGTGCGTCTTATAGTCCGAAAAATACGGTATGTTTTTCAGTCTGATCACCAGTATTATTATTCTGTACTACTAATGTACAAGAGCATATTGACATCTGGAAGAACATTGGAGCACCGCCACACCTCCGGTGATCAGGGATGCCTTAGTCACAATGACCCTGGGGAAAAATTACTGCTTTACTTTTCTCTGTACACGCTGCTGGTTGAGCTAAGGACTTTTCATGTTCAAAACATTTTTATTGCAAACTAAATACAATTTTGTTTCTTTGTTGATCTTCATTATTATGTTCCTGAGTGTTCTGTGTTTTTCCACAGGTCTAAACTTAAAAATGAAATGGCTCACTTGGACCAGCAGGGTGGTGGTTCTCGATACATCATGGGATCAGGTAATATGCATGCTCACCCTAGAAGATATAATAATTCATAAACTGGCCATATAGGAGCTATAAGACAATATGTATTGGAATACTATATAATAAATACATATTCATTTGTATTTTACCGCCATCAAATAGTCAATTATTTTATGTATGTTAACAGACTGTGCACTAATGTAGCACAAAGGGTTACACTATTTTACATACTAAAGCTGGAATCCTTACTGACCACTGACTTGTAGCTTTAGTACACACTGACTATTATCCATGGACTGTGCCTACTATATTAGTATTGAGGTATCTGCAGCCTTTTAACATTTTTTTTAAAGCATACCTCCATAAAATAACTCTTCAGAAATGAATAGCAAAGGTGAATATAAGAAACCTTGCGATATATCTTATATAATAAATATAATATCTCTTCTCCTTTTATCAGACTGAGCTAATTTTTGCATAGAAATTTGTGGAAAGGAAAGGGGAGAAAGAAGCTTCTAGAAAAGACACACACAAAATGAGGTAATAAAATTAGTTCCTCGTTCCTCCCCTTCCCTTCTCCATAGACTTTGGTGTGTGAGGTGAATTTGTAGGTGAATCTGACTTGGAGGAGTAGAGCAGCTTAATAAGTGTAGAAGAAAACCAACTTTATTAGCTATATTACAGAATTATTATTAGCAGAGTGTCGCAGCTACAGTTAACTGTGTCTTTTCCAGCAACCTCCTCTTTCTTCTCCATAGATGTCTATGTAAAAAGTAGCTCAGTTTAACTTATTTCATTCATAAGATGTACAAAATAGTTTCTGAGGGCGCGTTCACATCTGCTTAATCCGAGAAACTGGACAGGGGACAGAAACCCGGCAGTCAGTCAGACATGCAGGACTTTGTGTCCGGTAAAAAAAAAAAAAAAAAAAAAAGCGGTTTCGCTGCGGACAGGTACAAAACACTCACAGGCACTCACTTTTCAAACCCATTCACTTGAATGGGTTTGAAAACTGACTGCGGGGTTTCTGTCCACTGTCCAGTTTCTCGGGGCAGAAGACAGAAACCCAGCAGGATTGCTTAAAGCGCATGGGTGCAGAACCCGCCCTGAAATATACTATTCATTTATGAAATGTTGCTTTATAATCAGAGGTACACTTTAAGACTTTGTAATCTCATTAATGGCACATTAACATCATTGTTAAGACATGGAAATGCCTGTTAGCTATGGAAAAAAATTCTGTTTTACAGTCTCAGAGAATAACATTTTTTAGCTGTATTTCACCATGTGTGGCCTTAAGGGTGATCTCACACAATTTTTTGTAAAAACACCACCAGAACTGGATCTACTAGGCAGGAGAAGTATAGATGTATATTTCTGTATGTTTTGAACCCACATTTGGCTTTGGTATTAAAAAAAAATAAAACATTTAAAGGTATTATGTGGCAATTCCATTTTTTTTTTTTTTTTTTTTTTTTTTTTTTTTTTTTTGTGTTCTCACTGCATAATATGAGCACGCTTACTAAAATCTACTGCACCGATTTTTAGACTTTGTTGCATGGGGCTACTGCTTATAAGTTTAGTCACTGCTTATAAGTGGTATTTAAATTAGTAAGTGTTCTCATATTATGCAGTGTCTACCACATAACCCATTTAAAGGAGTATGACATTCGAGTGTAGCGTATTAAACCAGCAATAGATAGGTCAGGCTCGCTTTAATGTAACAGGCTCCCCCTAAAAATATGTGCCTACCTTGCCGCAATATGCAAATGAGCAGTCTGGAGCACTCAGGACGACTCTGTTGCTTCAATTTACTAAGCTCCACACTGCTCTAATATTCCCTCTTTCCCCCTGCCTTCTATGAGTGACAGAAGTAGACAGGATTTCAGCTTAGTTCCCTGGACCTGTCACTCAAACAAAGGAAGGAGAGTGTTCCTGGGCAGTGTGGGGCATAGCAGTTTGGAGCAACGGCACTGTCCTCTATGCTTCAGACTGCTAAATTGCATATTCAGAAATAAACGAACATCTCTGCAATGAAGGCATGAATTTTCATGGTTTCATGGAGATATACATGTTACAATTAGGTGAGGCTGACCTATATACCTGTGTTGCTAGTTTAATATGCTTCACCCTGGTGTAAGATTCACTTCAATATACACAGTTTGCATTGGGCCTTTTTCCACTATTAATGCAAGACCTGATTCTGACAGGCTTGCTACATTTTTATTTATTAATATATCCATCTATACTGCTGTTTTTCTTATTTCTGTTACGAAGGTGAAACATTCATGGAGGTCCAGCAGAGGCTTTTAAAAGAAAGAGAATTGAAGATTAAAAAAGCCTTGGAGAAGTTGAAGAGGAAGCGAAAATTGCTAAGGACCCAGCGCAACCGTCGAGAGTTTCCAGTTATCTCTGTAATGGGCTACACTAACTCTGGTTTGTATAGTCGCTGTTATATTGGCATGAACTGCTTGTTTAGCACTGAAGTATGTACATGAAAACTTGTCTGAATGTAATTTTAGGAAAAACAACCTTGATAAGAGCACTTACAGGAGATCTTCATTTGGAGCCACGTGACCAGCTCTTTGCCACACTTGATGTCACCGCACATGGTGGACTGCTTCCATGCCGTATGCCAGTGATTTATGTGGACACTATTGGATTTCTTTCTCAGCTTCCTCACAATTTAATAGAGTCTTTTTCTGCCACACTAGAAGATGTTATTCATTCGGTAAGTCTTCCACAAAGACCAGTGTTCTCTAACCAGTGACTTGGAAGCCATACGCGTCTCTTGTAGTTTCAGATATGGTTGTGTACCACTAGACTTTCATGGCGTTACTATAACATGGTTACTTATATTTTGAAAAGTCTTGTCTTGTAATAGAGGGGATCCGACATTCAGGATTATCATCTATTACTAAGAAGTGGAGGCTACAAAAAACATTTGTTGCCATAAAAGACCTAGAGCACCCATACATTGCATACACAGTCTATTGAGTGATAGTATAAACTATATATGAATTATTTTTCCTTTTGGTTTTGTTGCATGGAAATTGAACATTTGCTACTGTATTGCACACAAATTACATCTGACCAATGAGTATCCTTCATTGAGGAAGCCTTATAACAAATTGGTTTTCAATGAAATGGAAAGACGGCGCTCTCAGGTCACAACAGGATTTTATTCAAAAAGACAATGATGCACAACGCTAAAAAATCGCCGCGTTTCGGGCACACCTGCCCTTTCTCAAGTGCGTAACTAATTAGAAAATAGATAAAACAAGTATTCACTTCAACGTTTTTTTGGCCAGAGAAGCACTTAGGCCTAAGTTAAAATATACAATGAATTCAAAAAATAATAATACATGATTTATAAAATAATAGTAAAACAAATCTCATATACCAACCTTATCATTTAAAATATAAAAAAATCTATATATACATAATAACAAGTAAATGTGCCAAATCATCTCAATCTCATGATAGAAAGCCATTGCATATCAAACACTGATCGTTAGCATGCATCATTGTGTTGTTATTTATATCAATGTGGCTACCAATAATCCCTAGTTTACAACTACAGCAAAAAAAGGGGGAGCATAGAGAGTCTTACCTTCACACAAAGCTCGGTCAGTCTGGAAGATGTATACAAATTGTATGCCGTGTGCTCCTAGGTTTAAATATAGTGGAGCTCGTTTGGCTCCCTACATTCCTTGGAGTGTTGCCAGATGGTGCGATTCAGGTTGGAGAACATATATGTCCACGCAAAATATTAAAGCTACACAACAATGTGCTCTAAGTTGTAGCGCATATGTGACTCACGCGTGCGTGGTATATTTAGCATTACTAAGCGCATAGCTAAGTGCTCATACGTGATATGCATATTCGTGGTATGATTACCATTACGGAGCACGTGACTGAGTGCTCATACATAATTCGCGCATGCGTGGTGTATTTAACATCGCGGGACACATGACTAAGCGCTCATATGGTAAATAAAAGGTATTGATGTTTTTTCGGATTTCTCCCTAATATTACAAATGAATTGGAGCAACTCATAATGAAAACAATTGTTCCAAAAAACAACAGATATAGTAAGAAAAAATATATATACATACATATAAACACTAGAGATGAGCGAACACTAAAATGTTCGAGGTTCGAAATTCGATTCGAACAGCCGCTCAATGTTCGTGTGTTCGAACGGGTTTCGAACCCCATTATAGTCTATGGGGAACAGATACTCGTTAAGGGGGAAACCCAAATCCGTGTCTGGAGGGTCACCAAGTCCACTATGACACCCCAGGAAATGATGCCAACACCTCTGGAATGACACTGGGACAGCAGGGGAAGCATGTCTGGGGGCATCTAACACACCAAAGACCCTCTATTACCCCAACATCACAGCCTAACAACTACACACTTTACACACTCAATACCACCTCTCTGACAGTAGGAAAACACCTTGAAACATGTGTATTTGGCACTTGCAGTGAGGAGAGCTTGTCACCAGCAGTGAATTTGGCCCTTGTAGTAAGTTGAGGTTGGCACCAACATTTGTTTTGAAAATCAGGGTGGATTGAGCCTCTAACCAGCAGAGTTTGGGCAAATTCATGGTGGAGGGAGCCTCTAAACACCCCAGTTTGGGCAAATTCATGGTGGAGGGAGCCTCTAAAAACCCCAGTTTGGACCAATTCATGGTGGAGGGAGCCTCTAACCAGCCCAGTTTGGGCAAATTCATGGTGGAGGGAGCCTCTAACCAGCCCAGTTTGGACCAATTAATGGTGGAGGGAGCCTCTAACCAGCCCAGTTTGGACCAATTAATGGTGGAGGGAGCCTCTAACCAGCCCAGTTTGGACCAATTAATGGTGGAGGGAGCCTCTAACCAGCACAGTTTGGACCAATTAATGGTGGAGGGAGCCTCTAACCACCCCAGTTTGGACCAATTCATGGTGGAGGGAGCCTCTAAACAGCCAAGTTTGGACCAATTCATGGTGGAGGGAGCCTCTAAAAACCCCAGTTTGGACCAATTCATGGTGGAGGGAGCCTCTAACCAGCCCAGTTTGGGCAAATTCATGGTGGAGGGAGCCTCTAAACAGCCCAGTTTGGACCAATTCATGGTGGAGGGAGCCTCTAACCAGCCCAGTTTGGACCAATTAATGGTGGAGGGAGCCTCTAACCAGCCCAGTTTGGACCAATTAATGGTGGAGGGAGCCTCTAACCAGCCCAGTTTGGACCAATTAATGGTGGAGGGAGCCTCTAACCAGCCCAGTTTGGACCAATTAATGGTGGAGGGAGCCTCTAACCACCCCAGTTTGGACCAATTCATGGTGGAGGGAGCCTCTAAACAGCCAAGTTTGGACCAATTCATGGTGGAGGGAGCCTCTAAAAACCCCAGTTTGGACCAATTCATGGTGGAGGGAGCCTCTAACCAGCCCAGTTTGGGCAAATTCATGGTGGAGGGAGCCTCTAAACAGCCCAGTTTGGGCAAATTCATGGTGGAGGGAGCCTCTAACCAGCCCAGTTTGGACCAATTAATGGTGGAGGAAGCCGCTAAACAGCCCAGTTTGGGCAAATTCATGGTGGAGGGAGCCTCTAAAAAACCCAGTTTGGACCAATTCATGGTGGAGGGAGCCTCTAAAAAACCCAGTTTGGACCAATTCATGGTGGAGGGAGCCTCTAAACAGCCCAGTTTGGGCAAATTCATGGTGGAGGGAGCCTCTAACCAGCCCAGTTTGGACCAATTAATGGTGGAGGGAGCCTCTAAACAGCCAAGTTTTGGGAAATTCATGGTGGAGGGAGCCTCTAACCAGCCCAGTTTGGGCAAATTCATGGTGGAGGGAGCCTCTAAAAAACCCAGTTTGGACCAATTCATGGTGGAGGGAGCCTCTAACCAGCCCAGTTTGGACCAATTAATGGTGGAGGGAGCCTCTAAACAGCCAAGTTTGGACCAATTCATGGTGGAGGGAGCCTCTAAAAACCCCAGTTTGGACCAATTCATGGTGGAGGGAGCCTCTAACCAGCCCAGTTTGGGCAAATTCATGGTGGAGGGAGCCTCTAAACAGCCCAGTTTGGGCAAATTCATGGTGGAGGGAGCCTCTAACCAGCCCAGTTTGGACCAATTAATGGTGGAGGGAGCCGCTAAACAGCCCAGTTTGGACCAATTCATGGTGGAGGGAGCCTCTAAAAACCCCAGTTTGGACCAATTCATGGTGGAGGGAGCCTCTAAAAAACCCAGTTTGGACCAATTCATGGTGGAGGGAGCCTCTAACCAGCCCAGTTTGGACCAATTAATGGTGGAGGGAGCCTCTAAACAGCCAAGTTTGGACCAATTCATGGTGGAGGGAGCCTCTAAAAACCCCAGTTTGGACCAATTCATGGTGGAGGGAGCCTCTAACCAGCCCAGTTTGGGCAAATTCATGGTGGAGGGAGCCTCTAAACAGCCCAGTTTGGGCAAATTCATGGTGGAGGGAGCCTCTAACCAGCCCAGTTTGGACCAATTAATGGTGGAGGGAGCCGCTAAACAGCCCAGTTTGGGCAAATTCATGGTGGAGGGAGCCTCTAAACAGCCCAGTTTGGACCAATTCATGGTGGAGGGAGCCTCTAAAAAACCCAGTTTGGACCAATTCATGGTGGAGGGAGCCTCTAAACAGCCCAGTTTGGGCAAATTCATGGTGGAGGGAGCCTCTAAACAGCCCAGTTTGGGCAAATTCATGGTGGAGGGAGCCTCTAACCAGCCCAGTTTGGACCAATTCATGGTGGAGGGAGCCTCTAAAAAACCCAGTTTGGACCAATTCATGGTGGAGGGAGCCTCTAACCAGCCCAGTTTGGACCAATTAATGGTGGAGGGAGCCTCTAAACAGCCAAGTTTTGGGTAATTCATGGTGGAGGGAGCCTCTAACCAGCCCAGTTTGGACCAATTAATGGTGGAGGGAGCCGCTAAACAGCCCAGTTTGGACCAATTCATGGTGGAGGGAGCCTCTAAAAACCCCAGTTTGGACCAATTCATGGTGGAGGGAGCCTCTAAAAACCCCAGTTTGGACCAATTCATGGTGGAGGGAGCCTCTAACCAGCCCAGTTTGGACCAATTAATGGTGGAGGGAGCCTCTAACCAGCCCAGTTTGGACCAATTAATGGTGGAGGGAGCCTCTAACCACCCCAGTTTGGACCAATTCATGGTGGAGGGAGCCTCTAAACAGCCAAGTTTGGACCAATTCATGGTGGAGGGAGCCTCTAAAAACCCCAGTTTGGACCAATTCATGGTGGAGGGAGCCTCTAACCAGCCCAGTTTGGGCAAATTCATGGTGGAGGGAGCCTCTAACCAGCCCAGTTTGGACCAATTAATGGTGGAGGGAGCCTCTAACCACCCCAGTTTGGACAAATTCATGGTGGAGGGAGCCTCTAAACAGCCAAGTTTGGACCAATTCATGGTGGAGGGAGCCTCTAAAAACCCCAGTTTGGACCAATTCATGGTGGAGGGAGCCTCTAACCAGCCCAGTTTGGGCAAATTCATGGTGGAGGGAGCCTCTAAACAGCCCAGTTTGGGCAAATTCATGGTGGAGGGAGCCTCTAACCAGCCCAGTTTGGACCAATTAATGGTGGAGGGAGCCGCTAAACAGCCCAGTTTGGGCAAATTCATGGTGGAGGGAGCCTCTAACCAGCCTAGTTTGGGCAAATTCATGGTGGAGGGAGCCTCTAAACAGCCCAGTTTGGGCAAATTCATGGTGGAGGGAGCCTCTAACCAGCCCAGTTTGGACCAATTAATGGTGGAGGGAGCCGCTAAACAGCCCAGTTTGGACCAATTCATGGTGGAGGGAGCCTCTAAAAACCCCAGTTTGGACCAATTCATGGTGGAGGGAGCCTCTAAAAAACCCAGTTTGGACCAATTCATGGTGGAGGGAGCCTCTAACCAGCCCAGTTTGGACCAATTAATGGTGGAGGGAGCCTCTAAACAGCCCAGTTTGGACCAATTCATGGTGGAGGGAGCCTCTAAAAACCCCAGTTTGGACCAATTCATGGTGGAGGGAGCCTCTAACCAGCCCAGTTTGGACCAATTAATGGTGGAGGGAGCTTCTAACCAGCCCAGTTTGGACCAATTAATGGTGGAGGGAGCCTCTAACCAGCCCAGTTTGGACCAATTAATGGTGGAGGGAGCCTCTAACCACCCCAGTTTGGACCAATTCATGGTGGAGGGAGCCTCTAAACAGCCAAGTTTGGACCAATTCATGGTGGAGGGAGCCTCTAAAAACCCCAGTTTGGACCAATTCATGGTGGAGGGAGCCTCTAACCAGCCCAGTTTGGGCAAATTCATGGTGGAGGGAGCCTCTAAACAGCCCAGTTTGGGCAAATTCATGGTGGAGGGAGCCTCTAACCAGCCCAGTTTGGACCAATTAATGGTGGAGGGAGCCGCTAAACAGCCCAGTTTGGACCAATTCATGGTGGAGGGAGCCTCTAAAAACCCCAGTTTGGACCAATTCATGGTGGAGGGAGCCTCTAAAAAACCCAGTTTGGACCAATTCATGGTGGAGGGAGCCTCTAACCAGCCCAGTTTGGACCAATTAATGGTGGAGGGAGCCTCTAACCAGCCCAGTTTGGACCAATTCATGGTGGAGGGAGCCTCTAACCAGCCCAGTTTGGACCAATTAATGGTGGAGGGAGCCTCTAACCAGCCCAGTTTGGACCAATTAATGGTGGAGGGAGCCGCTAAACAGCCCAGTTTGGGCAAATTCATGGTGGAGGGAGCCTCTAAACAGCCCAGTTTGGACCAATTCATGGTGGAGGGAGCCTCTAAAAAACCCAGTTTGGACCAATTCATGGTGGAGGGAGCCTCTAAACAGCCCAGTTTGGGCAAATTCATGGTGGAGGGAGCCTCTAACCAGCAGAGTTGTGGGAAAGCAGGGTGGAGGGAGCCTCTAACCAGCAGAGTTGGTGGAAATCAGGGTGGAGGGAGCCTCTAACCAGCAGAGTTGGGGGAAATCATGTTGGAGGGAGCCTAGTATTAGCAGAATTGTGCAACGCTTATGGTGGATGAGTATGAGGATGCGGAGGAATTGGAGAGGTTGAGTACAGACATGGAGTTTCATGTTGGGGTGCTTTACACAGGTGGGCACAAAAATGAAGGCTCTATCCAGTGGTGGTTCATTTTTATCAAAGTGAGCCGGTCGGCACTCTCAGCTGACAGACGGGTGCGCTTGTCAGTGATGATGCCACCGGCTGCACTGAACACCCTCTCAGATAGGACGCTGGCGGCAGGACAGGACAGCACCTCCAAGGCATATAGGGCAAGTTCAAGCCACAGGTCCAACTTCGACACCCAATACGTGTAGGGCGCAGAGGGGTCGGAGAGGACAGGGCTGTGGTCGGAAAGGTATTCCCGCAACATGCGCCTATACTTCTCACGCCTGGTGACACTAGGACCCTCCGTGGCGGCACTTTGGCGAGGGGGTGCCATCAAGGTGTCCCAGACCTTAGACAGTGTGCCCCTCGTTTGTGTGGACCGGTGAGAACTTGGTTGCCTACTGGAGGAACTGCCCTCCCTGCCGCCAACGTCACATGCTGGAAACATCTCCATCATATTCTGCACCAATTGCCTGTGGCAAGCATTGATGCGATTGGCCCTCCCCTCTACCGGAATAAAAGACGAGATGTTGTTTTTATACCGGGGGTCAAGGATAGCAAAGATCCAGTACTGGTTGTCCTCCATGATTTTGACAATACGCTTGTCGGTTGTAAAGCACCCCAACATGAACTCAGCCATGTCTGCCACAGTGTTAGTTGGCATGACTCCTCTGGCCCCACCGGAAAGTTCAATCTCCATTTCCTCCTCATCCTCCATGTCTACCCATCCGCGCTGCAACAATGGGACGATTCGAAGTTGCCCGGAAGCCTCCTGTATCACCATCACATCATCGGACAACTCTTCTTCCTCCTCCTCCTCCTCCTCCTCCTCCTCCTCCATTAAACGCAGTGAAGCGGACAGATGTGTGGACCTACTCTCCAGCTGTGACGGATCGGATGCTATCCCTAACTCCTCTGTGTGATCTGAGTTATCCCTGATGTCAATCAGGGATTCTCTCAGAACACACAAGAGCGGGATTGTAAGGCTCACCATCGCATCCTCAGAGCTCACCCTCCTTGTGGACTCCTCAAAGACCCGTAGGATGTCACAAAGGTCTCTCATCCATGGCCACTCATGGATGTGAAACTGAGGCAGCTGACTTTGTGGCACCCTAGGGTTTTGTAGCTGGTATTCCATCAAAGGTCTCTGCTGCTCAACCACTCTATTCAACATCTGAAACGTTGAGTTCCAGCGTGTGGGGACGTCGCACAAAAGCCGGTGTTGTGGCACATGCAGGCGTTGCTGGAGAGATTTTAAGCTAGCAGCGGCTACTGTCGACTTGCGAAAGTGGGCGCACATGCGTCGCACTTTCACCAGTAGCTCTGGAACATTGGGGTAGCTCTTTAGGAAACGTTGCACCACTAGGTTGAAGACGTGGGCCAGGCATGGAACATGTTGGAGTCCGGCAAGCTCCAGAGCTGCTACCAGGTTCCGGCCGTTATCACAAACGACCATGCCTGGGCCCAGGTGCAGCGGCTCAAACCATATTGCCGTCTCATCGAGGAGGGCATCCCTCACCTCGGAGGCAGTGTGCTGTCTGTCCCCCAAGCTGATCAGCTTCAGCACAGCCTGCTGACGTCTACCAACGCCAGTGCTGCAACGTTTCCAACTCGTAGCTGGGGTCAATCTAACAGCGGAGGAGGAGGCGGTGGCGGAGGAGGAGGCGGTGGCGGAGGAGGAGGCGGTAGAGGAGGAGGAGGGGGGTGTTCTTCTCGTGTCCCTGCCAGGAATGTTAGGCGGGGAGACGAGGTACACCGGGCCAGTTTGGGAAGCAGTCCCAGCCTCAACTACATTCACCCAGTGTGCCGTCAGTGAAATGTAGCGTCCCTGTCCGCATGCACTTGTCCACGCGTCGGTGGTCAAGTGGACCTTTGTGCAAAGCGCGGAACTAAGGGCCCGCCTGATGTTGAGTGACACGTGCTGGTGCAAGGCGGGGACGGCACACCGGGAGAAGTAGTGACGGCTAGGGACGGCATAGCGAGGTGCCGCAGTTGCCATCAGGTCCAGGAAGGCGGGAGTTTCAACAAGCCGGAACGCCAACATCTCCTGGGCCAGCAGTTTAGCGATGTTGGCGTTCAAGGCTTGCGCGTGTGGGTGGTTAGCAGTGTATTTCTGCCGCCGCTCCAATGTCTGAGAGATGGTGGGTTGTTGTAAAGAAACGCCTGATGGTGCCTTTGATGGTGCAGGAGAAGGAGATAAGACAGGACCAGGGGAGGATGAGGTAGAAGTCAACAAAGTGGCGGAGGCAGATGAAGTGGTGTCCTGGCTCGTCCTCTGGAGTGCATCGCCAGCACAGTCAGCAGTGGCAGTGGCAGAGGCAGTGGCAGTGGCGTGAACGGCAGGCGGCCTTTGTCCTGCCGTTGCTGCCTGCCACTGATTCCAGTGCTTGGATTCCAAATGACGGCGCATTGAAGTGGTGGACAGGTTGCTCTTCTCAGAGCCCCTAATCAATTTCGAGAGGCAAATTGTGCAGACAACACTATATCTGTCCTCGGCGCATTCCTTGAAAAAACTCCACACCTTCGAGAAACGTGCCCTCGAGGTGGGAGTTTTTCGGGGCTGGGTACGAACTGGAACATCTTGGGAGATTCCGGGTGTGGCCTGGCTTCGCCTAAGCTGCTGACCTCTGCCTCTGCCTCTAGCTACCCTTTTTGGTGCTGCACCTGCCTCAACATCCACACTACTTTCCCCGCTTGACATCCCCCCCTGTCCAGGTCGGGTCAGTGTCCTCATCATCCACCACTTCCTCTTCCAACTCCTGTCTCATCTCCTCCTCCCGCACAATGCGCCGGTCAACTGGATGCCCTGACGGCAACTGCGTCACATCATCGTCGATGAGGGTGGGTTGCTGGTCATCCACCACCAAATCGAACGGAGATGGAGGAGACTCTAGTGTTTGAGCATCTGGACACAGATGCTCCTCTGTTAGGTTCGTGGAATCGTGACGTGGAGAGGCAGGTTGAGGGACAATGAAAGGAGCGGAGAACAGCTCTGGGGAGCAGGGACAGTTTGGGTTATTGTTCTGTAAAGCTTCGGAATTTTGGGAGGAAGGAAGACAAGACTGTTGGGTAATAGGAGGAGAGGAGGCAGAGTCTGACTGGCTGCTGGACAATGTGCTGTAAGCGTTCTCTGACAGCCATTGCAAGACCTGTTCCTGGTTCTCGGGCCTACTAAGGTTTGTACCCTGCAGTTTAGTTAATGTGGCAAGCAACCCTGGCACTGTGGAGTGGCGCAATGCTTGCTGCCCCACAGGAGTAGGCACGGGACGCCCTGTGGCTTCACTGCTACCTTGCTCCCCAGAACCATTCCCCCGACCTCGCCCACGGCCTCGTCCACGTCCCTTTCCGGGAGCCTTGCGCATTTTGAATTCCTAGTTAGAAATTGGCACTGTATACCAGTAGTAAAAATTGTGGGTGCACGTAACCCCAATATATTCTTTGAATTCCCAGTCAGACACTGGCACTATATGGCAGTAGCAAGAAATGAGGGTATTTGTATTCCCAATATATTCTTTGAATTCCCAGTCAGACAATGGCACTGTATACCAGTAGTAAAAATTGTGGGTGCACGTAACCCCAATATATTCTTTGAATTACCAGTCAGAAACTGGCACTATATGGCAGTAGCAAGAAATGAGGGTATTTGTATTCCCAATATATTCTTTGAATTCCCAGTCAGACACTGGCACTATATGGCAGTAGCAAGAAATGAGGGTATTTGTATTCCCAATATATTCTTTGAATTCCCAGTCAGACAATGGCACTGTATACCAGTAGTAAAAATTGTGGGTGCACGTAACCCCAATATATTCTTTGAATTCCCAGTCAGACACTGGCACTATATGGCAGTAGCAAGAAATGAGGGTATTTGTATTCCCAATATATTCTTTGAATTCCCAGTCAGACAATGGCACTGTATACCAGTAGTAAAAATTGTGGGTGCACGTAACCACAATATATTCTTTGAATTCCCAGTCAGACACTGGCACTATATGGCAGTAGCAAGAAATGAGGGTATTTGTATTCCCAATATATTCTTTGAATTCCCAGTCAGACAATGGCACTGTATACCAGTAGTAAAAATTGTGGGTGCACGTAACCACAATATATTCTTTGAATTACCAGTCAGAAACTGGCACTATATGGCAGTAGCAAGAAATGAGGGTATTTATAACCCCAATATATTCTTTGAATTCCCAGTCAGACAATGGCACTGTATACCAGTAGTAAAAATTGTGGGTGCACGTAACCCCAATATATTCTTTGAATTACCAGTCAGAAACTGGCACTATATGGCAGTAGCAAGAAATGAGGGTATTTGTATTCCCAATATATTCTTTGAATTCCCAGTCAGACACTGGCACTATATGGCAGTAGCAAGAAATGAGGGTATTTGTATTCCCAATATATTCTTTGAATTCCCAGTCAGACACTGGCACTATATGGCAGTAGCAAGAAATGAGGGTATTTGTATTCCCAATATATTCTTTGAATTCCCAGTCAGACAATGGCACTGTATACCAGTAGTAAAAATTGTGGGTGCACGTAACCCCAATATATTCTTTGAATTACCAGTCAGAAACTGGCACTATATGGCAGTAGCAAGAAATGAGGGTATTTGTATTCCCAATATATTCTTTGAATTCCCAGTCAGACAATGGCACTGTATACCAGTAGTAAAAATTGTGGGTGCACGTAACCCCAATATATTCTTTGAATTCCCAGTCAGACACTGGCACTATATGGCAGTAGCAAGAAATGAGGGTATTTGTATTCCCAATATATTCTTTGAATTCCCAGTCAGACAATGGCACTGTATACCAGTAGTAAAAATTGTGGGTGCACGTAACCCCAATATATTCTTTGAATTACCAGTCAGAAACTGGCACTATATGGCAGTAGCAAGAAATGAGGGTATTTGTATTGCCAATATATTCTTTGAATTCCCAGTCAGACAATGGCACTGTATACCAGTAGTAAAAATTGTGGGTGCACGTAACCCCAATATATTCTTTGAATTCCCAGTCAGACACTGGCACTATATGGCAGTAGCAAGAAATGAGGGTATTTGTATTCCCAATATATTCTTTGAATTCCCAGTCAGACAATGGCACTGTATACCAGTAGTAAAAATTGTGGGTGCACGTAACCCCAATATATTCTTTGAATTCCCAGTCAGACACTGGCACTATATGGCAGTAGCAAGAAATGAGGGTATTTGTATTCCCAATATATTCTTTGAATTCCCAGTCAGACAATGGCACTGTATACCAGTAGTAAAAATTGTGGGTGCACGTAACCCCAATATATTCTTTGAATTACCAGTCAGAAACTGGCACTATATGGCAGTAGCAAGAAATGAGGGTATTTGTATTCCCAATATATTCTTTGAATTCCCAGTCAGACAATGGCACTGTATACCAGTAGTAAAAATTGTGGGTGCACGTAACCACAATATATTCTTTGAATTCCCAGTCAGACACTGGCACTATATGGCAGTAGCAAGAAATGAGGGTATTTGTATTCCCAATATATTCTTTGAATTTCCAGTCAGACAATGGCACTGTATACCAGTAGTAAAAATTGTGGGTGCACGTAACCCCAATATATTCTTTGAATTCCCAGTCAGACACTGGCACTATATGGCAGTAGCAAGAAATGAGGGTATTTGTATTCCCAATATATTCTTTGAATTCCCAGTCATACAATGGCACTGTATACCAGTAGTAAAAATTGTGGGTGCACGTAACCCCAATATATTCTTTGAATTCCCAGTCAGACACTGGCACTATATGGCAGTAGCAAGAAATGAGGGTATTTGTATTCCCAATATATTCTTTGAATTCCCAGTCAGACAATGGCACTGTATACCAGTAGTAAAAATTGTGGGTGCACGTAACCCCAATATATTCTTTGAATTACCAGTCAGAAACTGGCACTATATGGCAGTAGCAAGAAATGAGGGTATTTGTATTCCCAATATATTCTTTGAATTCCCAGTCAGACACTGGCACTATATGGCAGTAGCAAGAAATGAGGGTATTTGTATTCCCAATATATTCTTTGAATTCCCAGTCAGACAATGGCACTGTATACCAGTAGTAAAAATTGTGGGTGCACGTAACCCCAATATATTCTTTGAATTCCCAGTCAGACACTGGCACTATATGGCAGTAGCAAGAAATGAGGGTATTTGTATTCCCAATATATTCTTTGAATTCCCAGTCAGACAATGGCACTGTATACCAGTAGTAAAAATTGTGGGTGCACGTAACCACAATATATTCTTTGAATTACCAGTCAGAAACTGGCACTATATGGCAGTAGCAAGAAATGAGGGTATTTATAACCCCAATATATTCTTTGAATTCCCAGTCAGACAATGGCACTGTATACCAGTAGTAAAAATTGTGGGTGCACGTAACCCCAATATATTCTTTGAATTCCCAGTCAGACACTGGCACTATATGGCAGTAGCAAGAAATGAGGGTATTTGTATTCCCAATATATTCTTTGAATTCCCAGTCAGACAATGGCACTGTATACCAGTAGTAAAAATTGTGGGTGCACGTAACCCCAATATATTCTTTGAATTCCCAGTCAGACACTGGCACTATATGGCAGTAGCAAGAAATGAGGGTATTTGTATTCCCAATATATTCTTTGAATTCCCAGTCAGACAATGGCACTGTATACCAGTAGTAAAAATTGTGGGTGCACGTAACCACAATATATTCTTTGAATTACCAGTCAGAAACTGGCACTATATGGCAGTAGCAAGAAATGAGGGTATTTATAACCCCAATATATTCTTTGAATTCCCAGTCAGACAATGGCACTGTATACCAGTAGTAAAAATTGTGGGTGCACGTAACCCCAATATATTCTTTGAATTACCAGTCAGAAACTGGCACTATATGGCAGTAGCAAGAAATGAGGGTATTTGTATTCCCAATATATTCTTTGAATTCCCAGTCAGACACTGGCACTATATGGCAGTAGCAAGAAATGAGGGTATTTGTATTCCCAATATATTCTTTGAATTCCCAGTCAGACAATGGCACTGTATACCAGTAGTAAAAATTGTGGGTGCACATAACCCCAATATATTCTTTGAATTCCCAGTCAGACACTGGCACTATATGGCAGTAGCAAGAAATGAGGGTATTTGTATTCCCAATATATTCTTTGAATTCCCAGTCAGACAATGGCACTGTATACCAGTAGTAAAAATTGTGGGTGCACGTAACCCCAATATATTCTTTGAATTCCCAGTCAGACACTGGCACTATATGGCAGTAGCAAGAAATGAGGGTATTTGTATTCCCAATATATTCTTTGAATTCCCAGTCAGACAATGGCACTGTATACCAGTAGTAAAAATTGTGGGTGCACGTAACCACAATATATTCTTTGAATTACCAGTCAGAAACTGGCACTATATGGCAGTAGCAAGAAATGAGGGTATTTGTATTCCCAATATATTCTTTGAATTCCCAGTCAGACACTGGCACTATATGGCAGTAGCAAGAAATGAGGGTATTTGTATTCCCAATATATTCTTTGAATTCCCAGTCAGACAATGGCACTGTATACCAGTAGTAAAAATTGTGGGTGCACGTAACCCCAATATATTCTTTGAATTACCAGTCAGAAACTGGCACTATATGGCAGTAGCAAGAAATGAGGGTATTTATAACCCCAATATATTCTTTGAATTCCCAGTCAGACAATGGCACTGTATACCAGTAGTAAAAATTGTGGGTGTATATAGCCCCAATTCTATTGCTAGGGGACTTGCAGGGTATTTCTGGGGTGAAGGTGGGGGGGCACACCGTTGGAACGGGTATCGGGGTATATATCGGGTATACGGGAATACACTGACAGTGTATTCCATTCAGGATCCTGGGAAAGCTGGGTTGCGGCGATTGAGCCCGTCAGTGCCACGTTACACTGACAAGCTTCTCCCTGGAATTTAGCTCTTATAAGAGCTGTTGGTTGTCTTCTCCTTCCTATCCTAGCCTGTCCCTGCCTACCCAGAATCTAAGCCCTAGCTAGCTGGACGGAAACCTCCGTCCTCGGTGAATTGCAAGCTCAGAATGACGCGAAGCTGGGCGTCGCTGTTCTTTTAAATTAGAGGTCACATGTTTTCGGCAGCCAATGGGTTTTGCCTACTTTTTTCAACGTCACCGGTGTCGTAGTTCCTGTCCCACCTACCCTGCGCTGTTATTGGAGCAAAAAAGGCGCCAGGGAAGGTGGGAGGGGAATCGAGTAATGGCGCACTTTACCACGCGGTGTTCGATTCGATTCGAACATGCCGAACAGCCTAATATCCGATCGAACATGAGTTCGATAGAACACTGTTCGCTCATCTCTAATAAACACATATATACATACACACACACACACATATATATATACATATATATATATACATACATACACACATACATACATACATACATACATACATACATACATACATACACACACATACACACATGCTACAGACTGGGACTTATATATTTTCAGCACATATATAATGATTAAACAATGTAGACCTTATTACTATGTGATTACATTTGGGTAAGAAGTATTGATGGTCCTTAAAAGTGCAAAAGTAATAAAGAGCTAAATCTCCAACTATATTTTTGAATACATATTTGGGATAGGAGTAGATAAACTCTTTAGGTATTTGGAGGGAAAATACATTAAATACCTAAAATCAAACACATAGGGGACAAAAAGTAAGATATGGAGTTAGATTAAAGATTGGATTACATACATTTATTTATTTATTAACGTCTTCTGAAGCTATATTAAGACCAAAAGGATGTAATGTATTAAACTTAAATAACCAAAACATTTCTCTCTTATTTAATGTACCATGCCTATCTGTAATTCCAGGAGGGATCCAATCTGACCAATGAGTATCCTTCATTGAGGAAGCCTTATAACAAATTGGGGTTTTCAAAGTGGACAACTCCTTTAACAATAACTAAAAGCCATGTCACAGTCACCATTTTAGTGGGCTTTCCCCAACACCTCCACAACCGCACCACAGGAGGATTCGCATGCCCCCAGGGACAAGAAAAAACAAGAAGCCATAACTTTAAAAGGGTCCCTCGTCCACTGTAAACTGTAAGTCATCGTTCCAGTGTTAGGATGATGATTCTCCTTCCAACAAGCTTGCTCTCTGCCCTACCGGTGCTAAGAGGGCTGTATGGGAAGCAGGCATCCCAGGTTTTTATCCAGTAAAGAAGAATGATTCCACAATCTGGATAATTTGCGGATACATTCTGACCAAGAACAAGGAGACAGGTGCTAGCAAGAGCGCCATTGGATGGTGGGTCAAACATGCCATCTTTTTCTGTGATTCCCTCCTTCCTGCTGCTCTGAGTAGTATGTGCACTTAGGTTGTCGCTGCCTTTTGGGTGGAAGGTGCTTCAACTTCTATCAAACATCGAGCACCTTTTATTAACATAAAAGCTTGATGTCATATCTAACATAGACTCATCCTTTGTGCTGTCCACTGTGCCCCCTTCCAAAAAAAAATATTTATCATTCTACTTGTGTTGCATGTGTTCTCCACAGTGGCACAGAGGTGCATCTGCAGTTTTATATACTGCCAAAAAGCCAACAGTGCGTTGAATTCAGCGCACTGTCAGCTTTCTCATTACCGAAATCTCTTCACCATCAGAATGGCGTTCTAGTTGGGCTGTGAGGGACATCGCCTCTGATAGTACTCGCTGTACTGTCAGAGGGGGAATTCCTTACCGCCCAGCGATGACGCTGAGCAGTGAGGAACGCCACTCCCCCCCCCCCCCCCCCTTCCTCAATATTAGTCTATGGGCGAGTACTGTCAGGAGGGGCGTTCCTCACAGCCCAGCTAGGCTGTCAGAAACGCCCTTCTGACGGTGAAGAAATATCGGAAAGGGCATCAATATCTCTTGCTCGGGGCACACTGTTGGCTTTTTAGCAGTATATAAAACAGCAGGTGCCTGAGGACATGAAAGGTCCTCTTTAAATACAAAAGTTCCTGATTAGAGATGAGCGAGTACTATTCGAAACGGCCATTTCGAATAGCACGCACACATAGGAATGAATGGAAGCGGCCGGCACACAGACTTTGCCGGCGGCCGGCCGCTTAACCCCCTGCGTCCATTCATTCCTATGGGTGCGTGCTATTTGAAAGTGGAGTTTCGAATAGTACTCGCTCATCTCTATTCCTGATCTTTTGTTATTACTGAAGCTAAGTGGAGGAGGGACCCTTTTAGCGTTATGTCTTCCTGTTGTTTCCTGTCCCTGGGGAATATGGAAATCTTTCTGTGGTGCTGTTGGTATATCCAATTGCCGGTTTTAGAGTAATATGAGTCACTGGCTTCTGATATAGTTTTAAAGTATACTATTATTTGGAAATCCAAGCCCTTTGTTTTTTATATAAATAAAGCATACGATAGTTAGAAACATCATGTTTCTCTAATCCAATAGAGTAAACAGGATAGGAGTGGGGAGGTATGACTATTGATATATACAGTCCTATGAAAAAGTTTGGGCACCCCTATTAATCTTAATCATTTTTTTTGTTCTAAATATTTTGGTGTTTGCAACAGCCATTTCAGTTTGATATATCTAATAACTGATGGACACAGTAATATTTCAGGATTGAAATGAGGTTTATTGTACTAACAGAAAATGCGCAATATGCATTAAACCAAAATTTGACCGGTGCAAAAGTATGGGCACCCTTATCATTTTATTGATTTGAATTCCCCTAACTACTTTTTACTGACTTACTGAAGCACAAAATTGGTTTTGTAACCTCAGTGAGCTTTGAACTTCATAGCCAGATGTATCCAATCATAAGAAAAGGTATTTAAGGTGGCCAATTGCAAGTTGATCTCCTATTTGAATCTCCTCTGAAGAGTGGCATCATGGGCTACTCAAAACAACTCTCAAATGATCTGAAAACAAAGATTGTTCAACATAGTTGTTCAGGGGAAGGATACAAAACGTTGTCTCAGAGATTTAACCTGTCAGTTTCCACTGTGAGGAACATAGTAAGGAAATGGAAGACCACAGGGACAGTTCTTGTTAAGCCCAGAAGTGGCAGGCCAAGAAAAATATCAGAAAGGCAGAGAAGAAGAATGGTGAGAACAGTCAAGGACAATCCACAGACCACCTCCAAAGAGCTGCAGCATCATCTTGCTGCAGATGGTGTCACTGTGCATCGGTCAACTATACAGCGCACTTTGCACAAATAGAAGCTGTATGGGAGAGTGATGAGAAAGAAGCCGTTTCTGCACGTACGCCACAAATAGAGTTGCCTGAGGTATGAAAAAGCACATTTGGACAAGGCAGCTTCATTTTGGAAACAAAAATTGAGTTGTTTGGTTATAAAAAAAAAAAAAGGCGTTATGCATGGCGTCCAAAAAGAAACAGCATTCCAAGAAAAACACATGCTACCCACTGTAAAATTTGGTGGAGGTTCCATCATGCTTTGGGGCTGTGTGGCCAATGCCGGCATCGGGAATCTTGTTAAAGTTGAGGGTCGCATGGATTCCACTCAGTATCAGCAGATTCTTGAGAATAATGTTCAAGAATCAGTGACGAAGTTGAAGTTACGCCGGGGATGGATATTTCAGCAAGACAATGATCCAAAACACCAAAGCTCCAAATCGACTCAGGCATTCATGCAGAGGAACAATTACAATGTTCTGGAATGGCCATCCCAGTCCCCAGACCTGAATATCATTGAACATCTGTGGGATGATTTGAAGCGGGCTGTCCATGCTCGGCGACCATCTAACTTAACTGAACTTGAATTGTTTGTCCAAAATACCTTTATCCAGGATCCAGGAACTGATTTAAAGCTACAGGAAGCGACTAGAGGCTGTTATCTTTGCAAAAGGAGGATCTACTAAATATTAATGTCACTTTTCTGTTGAGGTGCCCATACTTTTGCACCGGTCAAATTTTGGTTTAATGCATATTGCACATTTTCTGTTAGTACAATAAACCTCATTTCAATCCTGAAATATTACTGTGTCCATCAGTTATTAGATATATCAAACTGAAATGGCTGTTATAAACACCAAAATATTTAGAACTAAAAATGATTAAGATTAATAGGGGTGCCCAAACTTTTTCATAGGACTGTACTTCACCATATATCAATCCATACACACGTTACCTTCTCTCTCTTATTAAATAAGGTTCTTTATTATTATAATATTTTGAAAAACCAAAGAAAAACATGTTACAAATATGGATTGTATGATCTTGTTCTCTTTCCCAACAAGATACTAAGAACTTACTGTGTTTTTAGCATCTGTCGTCTTTTTTGTCTCAGGATTTATTAATTCATGTGAGAGATATCAGCCACCCGGAAACTGAGAACCAGAAGAAAAGTGTGCTTGCCGTTCTGCAGAACTTGAATGTTCCACAGAAGCTCCTTGACACCATGATAGAGGTGCAAAACAAAGTAGATTTAATCTCATTGTAAGTGAACTATTCTCTCACCCACCCCCCCCCCAAAAAAAAAAAATGCTTGTTTTAAATAAGTATAATAGAACAAAATGTTGCCTTTGTTGACGTTATTGTTTTCATATACCATCGGGAGTTCCAGTGGTCTCTTGCACTATTCTTGCCATAACAAACAGCTACACCCTAATGGCCCTCACTATAAGAATTAAATCTAGATGTATTTATATATTTCTGCAAATATATTTCCTTTGTGCTGCTCTGTATTGATAATGATCATAAATAGGTATTGAATAAAACAGTTTCAACTGTTCCTGTACCTATGAATGCCTTGGATATCTATGCTCTGCCTCGCCACTCTATTCTCTAGTAACAAACTCTTACTTACATTACACAACCCTTTTTTTTTTTCTTTTTTTTTTTTTTTTTTTTTTTTGCCAAACCCTACAGCCATGTCGGGAATTTTCTCTTTACAGTATGCCATAAATGTCTGATAGGTGTTGGGTCCCAGAGGTGGAACCCTCCTCTATCTCTAGGAAAGAGGTCACCTTGACCCCATCTTGGGCCACTGACCACAAGTGTAAAAAGAAGTAACTGGACTTACAGAAACATTTGTGCTACTATACTCCTATAGAGGTGAAAGACATGTGGCTCTTAGGCCTTCCAGTGCAAACTGTGTACCAGCCCCCCCCCCCCCACATCTCCAAACTATAATATATTGTTTATAGTATTATTCTGTGACTGCACCCTTTTTACGTCCTTGTGATTTAAGAAAACTGCATAGCATAGAAGGTTGCTTTTACAGGAATGGAAACAGCAAAGTACGGGAAGATTGGCTGTGATCATAAATTCAGGCAGCTCAGGGTAATCCCCATTCTAGTGAGAGGTGATAGAATAGAATCCATTTCTATAAGACGTGTGGCATATTTGTTGCATATAGCAGCATATTTTCATAATTACACCAATTTGTTTTGTTTCGTATTAGATATGACTGTGAAGGTCCAGCTATTGCTATGTCTGCTCTTCTTGGTTATGGCTTGGAAGAGCTGAAAGAACGCATAGAGAAAACAGTGATGACGAATACAAATAGAATTATTATGACCATTAGAGTAAACCTGGAAAGTCCTCAATTAAGGTATGTAGTACAATCCCAATGGCTATAAATACAGCATTATTAAGACCATGCCACATGGTTCAACATCTACTTCTGCTATTAAAACTGTGCATCTGTCACTGTATTGCATTCAGAAATTTTATATTGTAGATAAAGTGATTAAATACAATGTTTAAGCTTATGTTTCCAATCCACTCTGCTACCTATTCCACCAAAATGTGCTATATGTGACTGAGGTCTTGTAAGAAATATATTAGAAAACTTCACCCAGCTTTCTGCTGGAAAACTCTCTCTTCCCATCTATGGTGCAGACCTATTTATGTGACATGGCAACACCCAAATCACATTCACTTGCAAGGCTGTGTTCACACTTGCCATTTTTACTATGGTTTGCAATAATGATGAAAGATTTTTTTTTTTTTTTTTGCTAAAAATCACATTACTATTTATGGGTCCAGGGTGTACCTCTATGTGCCTCTTACTTTCAATTGTGCCATATACCACTACATGTTATATTATTGAGGTATTCTTCCCTAAAAAGCATTACTTCTATGGGAGAATACAGCACACACTAAGTGCTACTTAAAGGGTCAGCAGTAAATTGGTTATAATCCCAATCCCGGTATCTCATAGAGGTATTTCTATAGTTCCCAAGTATGTCTGTTGTTAAGCTTTGGAGCTCCATTTTTATGTAAATCACAGTTTTATTTGTATGCAAATAAGGGAGAAAGTGCTTTCTTATGGAATCTAGAGCTGAGACTGAAGCTCAGGCAAACTAAATCAAGGAAAAACTGAACTTTGCCATCAACAGGCACCTTCTGCAATCTACAGTTCAGCTCCCTGGCCAACTTTCTACCTCTTATTTGGTACAAGAAACTTCCCATAAGGTTATAAGTCTACCCAGTACATGAGAACATTAAGAAGATCATCTCTAGAGAATGGAAGGATCTAGATAAGAGAGCCCAGTCTTCAAAGGCATTCAAAAGAAAAGAAAAAATGGTCTCCTACGTGATCCAATGGATAAGAAGTATAGAGGTTCTCTTAAAAGAATCTGGGATGTCTCGGCGTCTATGCTAAGACCTAGTTTGGTTGGCACCTGGACTGCCTTGGCCTAAATGGTTTGGTTGGATCAGCTAGAGTCTCATCTAATGTCTGGTACAACCAGAGAGTATAGATATGTTAACGTCCATGCCAGTTCTCAAGCAAGTGATCAATTTTCTTGCAGATGACTCAGTGCATCTAGTTAAAATGTCTGCCTTTAATTGCTCTTACCAACTCAGCAAAGTGGACTGTTTGGGCAAAGTCCTGGTTGGGGGATGCTGGCTGAAAAAGTAAGCTACAGTCCCCGGAGAGGGAGCTGAACATTTTGGTTCTGGGTTGGATTATATCCTAGAAATGGCAAAGCAAAATAACCTTGATAGTGCATGCTGAACAATAATAAGTAAAAATAATTCTAAAGCCATGCTACATAAGCTTCCGTTACTGGATCATGACAATTGTGCCTGAATGGTTGTCCCACATCTGTGCAAAGAATAATATTGTTGGCTCAGGCAAAAGGCCCTTGACTTTGATCTAAGCAGCATTGTTTTACCTTGGGGTTAGTTCACACACAGTTTGTTGGTATGTCTAAGTGTGCATTTTACCCTAAGAGAAGGTGACATTGACGTATTGTACTTCATTTGCATAATACCCTTTTTTCTTCTTATGTCTGACAGCTGGCTATACAAGGAATCCTCAGTACAAAAAGTGAAGGTTCTACCAGAAGAAGGAGCAGCTGATGTGCTAGTCATTATAACCAGTGCTGCATATGGGAAATACAAAAAGCTGTTCTGTAAATGACGTATGTTATGCCAAGATGCCTGGATTGTTCCATACCTGGTCAAATAACAGTGGCGAAGACTGCAGAGAAGGCGTTCTCCTTGTTTATTTCAAGTCTGCAGCCAGTACAGTATGGCTTTCCAAGAACATTAATACTTTGAAAAGAAGTTTTTACTGAAATAGCTCTAAATAATGCTTACTACTATTTCTGCCTTAAATAAAATATTTTCATAGTAATGAATGGTATCTATTGTGTGTTGATCTACAGGCATAGTATATACGTGAGTGTATATGACGTATGTATTTAGTGCTTTAGGCTGGGAAAATATTTGGTATGCACAAAACATGCATCCATGATTTATACATCTGAATGCCTCACACTGTTGCATATGTGACTTATATACCAACACTGGGGAATATGTTATGTTCTAAGAGACCACTACATTGAAAAGCATAGTAGGAAATACTCTTGGCATTTATTGGGTCAGCAGAAGCTTATATCCATTTTCAGGGTATAGGAATAAAGCATGATGTGAACATATAGTTGTTCCACTATTGAGAAGCAGCAGATCTAGCAAGAGTCAAGTGTTAAGTACACTGCCTGGCCAAAAAAAAAAAGTCGCCTTGTGCAACAAGGTACCGTTCCACCCCTAATATAATTATGAACTGTTCATGTCAGGAATTTGCATATATTCTTGAATATATAAAATTGAGCTGTAGCCTGTCAAGTGCAGATCATAATTAAAGGTGTGAAGCGATGTCTACCAACGGAAGAGCTAACAGAGGAAGAGATGTTAGTGCCTTCAAGAAGGGGCAAGTCATTGGATTGCATCAGGCCAACAAATCGACCAAGGAGATAGCCGAAGTAACAGGTATCGGACAGAGAACTGTTCAGCGTATCATATGAGCATGGCGAGATGGTGGAGAACCCCCCCTCTAACCGTGGAAAGTGTGGGCGTAAGACTATACTCGAAACTCGAGGTCGTAGGTCCCTAAATCGACTGGTGAAGAATAACCGCCAGAAAACCACCTTTGAGCTCACACAGATGTTCAACTTGACAGAGCGACACATTTCGGAGTGAACAATGCGACAAGAACTCAAAGGAATGGGTCTCAACAGTTGTGTCGCCACACGAAAGCCATTGGTGACAGAGACCAACATACGTCAGTGCCTGTCATTTGCAGGAGACCACAAGGATTGGATCCTAGAGCAGTGGAGAAAGGTCATGTGGTCAGATGAATCACGTTTCACATTGTTCCAGAGTGATGGTCGTGTCCGGGTGCGACAAGAAGCACACAACACTGGAATGTGCTGGAAAGGAACCTGCGCTGTCAATCACCACCCCCAACTGGTCTGCGTAACCTGGGCTCCCTGATACTCGAGAATTGGATCAAAATCCCTGAGTCTACACTACAGAACATTATAGACTCCATGCCGAGACGGATGTGTGCTGTTATTTGTGCTCATGGTGGCCCAACTAAATATTAACACTAACGTCTTTTTTTTTTGGCCAGGCAGTGTATATAAAAAATAGAGAAACAAACGGGGCACTCACCAAAGGCATGCTAAAAATGTATCTTTTATTCCATCTTCAGATAAATACAACACACAAGGAGAGAGGCATGCGTGATTAAAAAAAAAAAAAGGCAACGATAGTTTTGCACTTCACATGTGCTTTTTCAAGCCTAGTATGAACCTACAGGTCGACTTTATATGCACTTATGGCATTTTGACAGGTCATACATCAAACAATTCCAAAAAAAATCAGGGCGCAGGTGAGACAGCAAAAGAAGAAATGCCTATGCAGTTGAAGACATGCCCATTGAAGTACAATCCCCTCCCACAGGTGGCGCTTTGAAGGAGAATCATTTCAAAACCACAGATGCCAAAAGCACAGGCTAAGTAGCCATAAGTTAAAAAAAAGGAGATTTTGGTGTCACAGTTAGCTATGTGCAGTATAGATTTTTAAGTTATTAGTGAATAACAAAATCTTGCTTTTCTTCTGTATCAGTGTTTTTGAGAGTACAAACTCTAGTTGTCGTTGATGTTTGCGTCAGATATAAATTGTGTATACCTTGATCTTTTATGTGAGTTTTGTGTGTGAATGTAAGATTGAATAGGTTCAAGAAATCTATAGGATTTAGGGGTGCACTTGCTTTTCACAGTGTGTAATTCCTACATTTTAATGGATGATACCTTAGCATTTCCAGCTTAAGGCTAAGACCCCACATAAAGAGCCGCAGAGTTTTCCTCTGTGGACTTTGTCTCTATTATAACTATACTGACGCTGCCAGCATTTCCGTAGGTATAATTGACATGCTGCGATTTACAAAAACGTGACTGTATACCAGAATGCCATCAACTTTTCAGGTCCTGTAATATGCTGCATTTTTTTTTCCTGCAGCATTTCCACCATAGTCAAAACACCACATATTCGCAACATGGAGCACTGGCCTAAGGCTAAAGCCCCATGTTTTGCTGAAGTTTTTTAAGCCAAAGTAAAACATGGCTACAAAGGAAATGGGAAATATCTAGGAAGTTCTTATACTTCTCCTTTCCGCCCAAACCACTCCTGACTTTGGCTCAAAAAACCGCAACAAAATCTTGAACAAAAAAAAAAAAAAAAAAGCAGCTTTTCCGCAATGTGGAATGCAGGTGTAGGCTTTAGTGATATTAATTGAGCGTAAGGAAGTTCAGTAGAAGCAGTAGTGCGCACCCAAACAGTCCAGACGAGGACATAAAATGTGCAGCAAACTGGTTTATTTAGAAGAAAAAAACAACAGCACTCTGCCTTGTCACCTTCTCACAAAATGAACTTTGTACATGTTGATTTTATTTATTTTTTAGGTGTGGTGCATATAATTTTGTTTAGTTACCACTTTTAGCAAGCAATACAAATTCATTTGCTTTTTGTTTTGTTTTTTTCTTTTTGTTTGTAAATCAAAATTACATGAAAGTGCCTGTTTGTCATTATGCCACTTGGTACTGTATACAATGTTGCAAGTGTCAACTTTCAGAAAATATATAGGTATGGGGGGATTATTATAATAATTTGACGTTACAATATTGGTTTATTTGTCCATCTCAAAACTGAAAATTGCCCTGGCAGCAGGAGGTGCAAAATACCAAAAGAAAACTGGCAGCAAAAGGGTTATTACTTTAACAAAGTGCTATTTGTAAACTTGTAACTGGACTCTACGTATTTTTGCAAATGTTAGCGCCTCAGAATAATGGCTTTAACAAAAGGCACAGGAATTGAAATAATAGATCATTTTGAAAGTGCATCAGTTCTGTCCAGCAGCTTCATATTGAGCTTAATAACAGCAGAAACAAAGTCATCAGACCCAATAAGATCTTCTGCAATAATGTTGGTGGCATCTTTACTCACACCCGGATGTTGTTTCTGTACCCACTTACACAAGTATGGAAGTTCAGGTAAAGTCAGTCTTTTTATAGAACCAAATGGATGTTTTAAGATGTAAGACAAGTTCTCCGTTAAATTGAGACCAGCAACAAAAAATCCATCTGGGAAAGGAAAAAGTAAATAAATAAATAAATAAACAAAATCAATCCTTTGGTTTTTATTTATGCAAGACATGAAAAGTAAATCAAATTGCAAATCAGTTGTTATGTGTTTATAGATCCTATGAATTTCTATGACAACAAACATAAAACAAATCTCTCTATCTATCTATCTATCTATCTATCTACACACACACACACACTATATGTTATATTATACTGCCATCCAATAGGCAGCCATAAATCAGGCGATGTGAATTCCGCATCTATCAGGAATGGGGACATCTTAGCCAGCAAGTGAACAAGTACTTCTTTGAAGGGATTCTACCACTAAAACACATTTTTTTCTAGTTAACACGTCGGAATAGCCTTTAAAAAGGCTATTCGTCTCCTACCTGTGGAAGTGCTCTCCGTCGCGCCGTTCATTCAAAATACCGGTTTGTACCAGTATGCTAATGAGTTCTCTCGCAGCGATGGGGGCGTCCCCATTGCAGCTCGAAAACCAACCGCAGCGCCGCCTCTCTGGTCTTCGGTGTCCTCCCCTTGCTTCTTCAGCGTCTGTAGGACGCCTGCGCAGTACGCTCTGTTCGGCGAAGATTGCCGAACGTACTGCACATGCGCGAAATTGCGGTGCCCGCACTATGGCTGGGACCGCAATTTTGCGCATGCGCAGTACGTTCGGCAATCTTCGCCGAACAGAGCTTACTGCGCAGGCGTCCGACAGACGCTGAAGAAGCAAGGGGAGGACACCGAAGACCAGAGAGGCGGCGCTGCGGTCGGTTTTCGAGCTGCAATGAGGACGCCCCCATCGCTGCGAGAGAACTCTTTAGCATACCGGTACAAACCGGTATTTTGAACGAACGGCGCGGCGGAGAGCACTTCCACAGGTAGGAGACGAATAGCCTTTTTAAAGGCTATTCCGACGTGTTAACTAGAAAAAAATGTGTTTTAGTGGTAGAATCCCTTTAATATTAAAGTGTTGGAGGCAGCAAAAATAGGCAAGCCTATGAAGCTGAAAACTTGATGTGGATTTCATCAGCAGCAACTATTGAGGAATTGTCACCAGTTCTGAAAAGCTAAATGACAGACAGGGTCACCCTGAACATATTGCTGTATTGTTTATCCTAATCCATTCAGCCGTTCCAAAGATATAAGCCCTTTCAGTGTTGATACTAATATACTGGAATATGTACTAACCAAGTGGACGGTAACACTGTATAACATACAGCACAAACCCCTGCCTTCTGACATCCTACAGTATTACCATCCTCTTAGCACCTATCACATGATATATGTTACTGGGATTTTCGGACCTTGTCATGGGTAGTAGTTTATTGTACTAGCTTTTGAATTATGTGTGTAAACTGTATGGATATTTTTAAAGTGTTCTGTACTGCAACAAAAGTAGCATTTAGAAAAAAAAATGAATGTAAAACATAGAAACAGATACCTGGCCGTCCAATGAGTTTCCTCATCTCCAAGAAGTGGATCAGTGAACGTGTCTTAGTTGTGTTTGCCCACCAGTATGGAATAGATGGCCACAGATAATCAAACCACTGTGCCAAAGGGTTATCATAGCCCACAATAACTTGATAATTTTGTTTCCACATATTCCTCAGTGTTGGCTGTTCCTGTAAATAGAGAGCACGTTAGTCAAAATGTCCTGTGACCTAAGTTTACAAGAAGTTAGATTCAGCTTGGAGCTGTTGTCATATTTCCATTAGTATGACACTTTGTATTCTGTTTAGTAACTCTAAGGCTTCATGCACTCAGTGTACTAGCTGTGTTTTTCATGGTTAGCACATTGACCCTTTCATTTCTATACACACGACCATATCTTATCATGTGTCCATGTGAGGGGCCGTGGAGGCATGGGTGGCACACTGATATCTTCTATGTGTTGTCCGTGCCATTTAATCATGGCATTCATTTACATTGTAATACCTATGTGCCAATGTATTCATTTATAACAGAGGGCAGTGGCGTAACTACCGCCATAGCAGCGAAGGCGGCTGCCACAGGACCCGGGACATTAGGGGCCCAGTGACAGCCGCTACCGCTGCTATCATTATACTCAGGGGTCTTTTCGGACCCCCAAGTATAATGATTGGTGGACCGGGAGAGGTAAGGGAACATAAAAAACATGTTACTTACCTCTCCACGATCCTGCCAGGCCTCCTTCCTGACGTCTCTGACGTCACATGAACCCGGCCTGCGTCCCAGGTCATGTGACGTCCGACGTCATAGCAGAAGGAGGGCAGCAGAGAAGACAGCGTAGGATCTGGGGACAGGTAAGTAACAGTGTTTTTTTATGTTTTTATTCCCCCGGGTCTCCAATTATTATACTCTGGGGTTTGAAAAGACCCCAGAGTATAATAATTGTTTATGGGTGTCCACTATGGGGGATAATACTGTGTGCAGGGGCCACTATTGGGGTACAATACTGTGCAGGGGCCACTATTGGGGTACAATACTGTGTGCAGGGGCCACTATTGGGGTACAATACTGTGTGCAGGGGCCACTATGGGGGATAATACTGTGTGCAGGGGCCACTATTGGGGTACAATACTGTGTGCAGGGGACACTATTGGGGTACAATACTGTGTGCAGGGGACACTATTGGGGTACAATACTGTGTGCAGGGGACACTATTGGGACATAATACTGTGTGCAGGGGCCACTATGGGGGATAATACTGCATGCAGGGGCCACTATGGGGGATAATAGAACGCGCAGGAATGCGTAGGAGGAGGTCGGTCGGGCCCCATGTCAAAAGTTTGCCACAGGGCCCCGCCGTTCCTAGTTACGCCACTGGCAGAGGGACAGCAAGTTGCTGAGATTTAAGTATAGTTATTCCAGAATTGCCACCTTGATATCAATGAACAGGAGAATACATAAATTTCCCAAACCAGTCCACATTGACTTCTCAATTCAATCATTAAAAAGGAATTTTTTTCCATAGATATCCCGTTTTCTTCGGTATGCTAATGAGTTTTCTCACAGCACTGGGGGCGTCCCCTGTGCTGAGAGAAAAGTCTCCAGCGCCAGCCTCTGTCTTCTTCTGGCACACCTCCCTGAGATGTCTTCTTCAGTCGGCTTGTTCTAGATTTAAAATTTACGCAGGCGCATGTCTGTGGCCATTTTCACAGTATGCTCGTGTAAGCGGCCATAAGAAAATGGCCGCAGACATGCGCAGTCGACTGCGCAAGCATGCTATTTAAAGCCAGAAGAAGCCATAAAAAGAAGACATCGCGGGGAGGCGAGTCAGAAGAAGACAGAGGCCGGTACTGGGAGTTTTGGCTCATTGGCATACTGAAGAAAACCAGGATATCTACGAAACGGCGGCACGGAGAAGACTTCTAAAGGTAGAAGAAGAATAGCCTTTCTTAAGGATATTCCTACGTGTTAGGGAGAAAAAAATTCCATTTTAATGATTGAATCACTTTAAGGTGTTCTGATGCTCAATGGAAGTGGAAGAAGGCCATTCAGGGTGGGACCTTGCAAGGTGAAAGGGAGATAAATATTCATGGCCTCACATTATTGCTAGTTGATTTTAAAGTTAGAAATTTCTTGAAAGAACTGTAGTTTTCTCAACAAGATGGGGGAATGAGGATTGGCGGTTAGTCACAAAGAAAAGGAAGTAGTCAGCATAAGCTAATTTGAGAATCTGGGAAGGGTGAAAGAGATAGGACAAAGATCAAGGGAGAGAAAGGACAGCCAGGGCGATGAGACCCAGTTGACTAACTGAAGCCAAAGGAGAAGTCTAAAAGGGAAGTGATTTATGACTGTATAGTTGGGCCTAAGCCAATATGTCTCAGGATCGAAAATAACAGAGGCCAACCCACTCTATTGAACACGTTTTTGGCATCAGTAGAGAGGGCGTTTTGTTCTTTTTAACATCTCAACCAACAGTGTGTTTCTCCAGATTAACAACTAAACTGACCAAAGAGGACCTTTCATGTCCTCTATGATATTATCTGACATATTATATACTACTTTCCATGCAAGGATCTGGGATTACCAGTAATTCATACAAGACCAGAAAGGGGTATCCCCACAGCAACAAAAATAAAGATTAAAACCTAACTTTTATTAAAGTCATTTAAAATAAGTCTATGGAGTTCATGTGTACCTCCTTCTACCACCTAGTGCAATAAAATCACTATTCCTCACTGAGTGGCAAGTCTTTTTATGCAGGCGTGTATTCTGTGATACCTAATCCGTTTGTTGGGTGTTCACCCTGAATCTAGGTACTTGTTCACACCACTCTTTCTAGCACTCCTAAGCCGACAGGTGCTCGTTCTGACCGCTCCCTCTCCCCTCCTCAAACAATTGGGTTTCAAATTGACTGTGCTGGGAGTCTCTGCCTGAGCCTGGACTCTTATGAGAACCTGCAGCTCTGGACCCTGCTAGTTATTCTGCCTGTATCTGTGAGGACAGATTGATATTCTAGGACATCAGATATGTTCGTCCCTTATATTATAGTGTCTCTACGCGTTTCATCAAGATCATCAGGAGACAATTAATATTTTTGCAGGCTGCCCTAATAACTATAGCCTGCCATCTAGCCTATTGCAATACCAGCGATATGGCGTGTGGTAAAAACCACAGTTGAGACCAGGACCCTGATGGTGGATCCCGGTTGTAGTAAAGAGGCTGACCTGGAGTGGTCTAGCCAGTCTCCAGATCTCAACCCTATAGAAAACCTTTGGAGGGAGTTGAAAGTCCGTGTTGCCAAGCGACAGCCCCAAAACATCACTGCTCTAGAGGAGATCTGCATGGAGGAATGGGCCAACATACCAACAACAGTGTGTGCCAACCTTGTGAAGACTTACAGAAAACATTTGACCTCTGTCATTGCCAACAAAGGATATATAACAAAGTATTGAGATGAAATTTTGTTACTGACCAAATACTTATTTTCCACCATAATTTGCAAATAAATTCTTACAAAATCAGACAATGTGATTTTCTGGATTTATTTCTCATTTTGTCTCTCATAGTTGAGGTCTACCTATGATGTAAATTACAGGCGCCTCTCATCTTTTTAAGTGGTGGAACTTGCACTATTGGTGACTGACTAAATACTTTTTTGCCCCACTGTGTGTGCCTCAGTGCCAGAGATATAAGAGATATCTGTGGCATTAGTTTTGGTTACTGATAGCAGTGCATTGTCAGAGGGGCTGACCTCACAAGTCAACGTCATTGCTTGGTGGAGAGGAACAGTACAAGTAGAAGGGTAGCACTTGACATTTCCAAGATTTTTTTTGGTACATGTGGATGTGAAGGCTATAACATTTATTCATTCATTTAAGGTTATTCAAATTTTTTGTCTGTTTGCATCAAATACATGGGGCTTTGTTTTTATTTAATTTCACCCTGAAGATTTTTAATATCCAGGGGGAAAAAAGGAAATGTGTTTTTCACTTCCCTAAACACATGGTCTACGGTCATGGTTGACCTTTGGGCGCATTTTACCATTACTTTTTCTTCTGCCAATTATTAAAGTAGTTGAGGCTCTAATTACAGGAGGAACATAGTCTCATACTATACACTACAGAATTGATCTGGGTGCGCCACTCGTTTGAGGAAAAACAACATCAAGATGCCTTGCATAGCTGTGTAGAGGAAGGCGGGGATGGTAATAAGCCATCCCTGCCTTCACTTGCCTGTCGCCCTGCTCCTGATAATTCTGCAAGAACTTTTTTTTTACCCTCTTTAGAATATTTTACTCTGTAACCCCCCTAATAGAACACATAAAAGTATATACTACAATGGGATGCGTACTGTTCTATGCGTGGTCTCTGATCCCTCCCATTCCCCCTCCTTGTCTCCTGTCTCTAGTCCTGTGTCTCCCTGTCTCTCTCCGTTGTTTCTGTCAATTATTTTTGAACTTTTGCCCTACCATTTAATTGCATTATTAGTTGTTTTGACTATTTTTTTTGTTGTTCTAGTGGTTGATTCTAGTATATGGTTATTTGTTCTCATTTTTTAAAAAATTTAATAAAAATCACAGTTGAAAAAAAAAAAGTATATACTGCTAAATTATCTTACATGCTTAGGGCATAATTTAGGTCCAAGTATCCTATGTATGGAGTTTATTAAACACATATGATGCTCTGAAGACAGGGACCCTAGATTATCACATCCTAGAATAAGGATTTCTCGTGGATTATGCTGTAACCAATCTTCTATCTCATGTAGTATGTCCTGGAAAAGAAAATAATAATAATAATAATAATCTTGTGATACACTTTATATTTTTTCTCATTTGAAAGTGAACAGGCAAATAAATTTAAAGCTAGACACAATATGTAGACAAAAGTATTGGGGCACGACACATTACATGCACATAATATTTAACCCCTTCCCGCCGATGGCATTTTTTTATTTTCGTTTTTGACTCCCCTCTTTCTAAACCCCATAACTTTTTTATTTCTCCGCTCCGAGAGCCCTATGAGGTCTTAATTTTTGCGGGACAAATTTTTCTTCATGATGCGACCATTAATTATTCTATATAATGTACTGGGAAGCTGGAAAAAAATTCAGAATGGGGTGGATTTGAAGAAAAAATGCATTTCTGCGACTTTCTTACGGGCTTCGGTTTTACAGCGTTCACTGTGCAGCTAAAATGACCTGTCCCCTGTATTCTGTGTTTCGGTACGGTTCCAGGGATACCAAATTTATATGGTTTTATTTACATTTTGACCCCTTAAAAAAAATCCAAAACTGTGTTAAAAAATTTTTTTTCTAAAAGTCGCCATATTCCGACGGCCGTAACTTTTTTATACGTTCCATTCTATAACCATAGACATGAATAAGAAGTTGTAGAGACCACCTTGCAGCTCTGCAGCTTTTTAAACTGCCCATTGGGTTTTTTACGTCCAGATAGTGGCTTCCTTGTTTTGCAAGGACATGCCGGTATATCCTTGAAGTTTTCTAAGGTAGTTTTCAATGGTAGGTTTTAGTCTTAATTTGTTAAAACGTGCTCTGCAGTTATGGGTGTAATGGGGCAGACCCTCACGCTATAGCAGGGGTAGGGAACGTACGGCTCTCCAGCTGTTGCAAAACTACAACTCCCAGCCTGCATACTTGCTCTGCAGTTGTCATCCATGGTCATGTGATGAGCACACAGGTGCACGGCTGATTACCAGGCAGATGATTATTGTGCTGTGACGGTAACGAGCGGCACCTGTGTGTCCATCACATGACCATGGACCGTAAATCACATGACCATGGACCGTAAATCACATGACCATGGACCGTAAATCACATGACCATGGTCAGAGTTTTATCCTCTAGAAGTAATAGAATGAATGACAGCAAGCAGAGATCTAGAAAACCGTGAGGAATTGATACAGAAAGTATATTGGAAAATTGTATATCTTTTTATTGTACATTTGTTTGTCCATATTGGTCTGAAAGTGGACAACCCCTTTAATCAAAACTGAGAGAACGGGATGTGGGGCCCTTCAGTGCACAGTTGGTAAAGCTAAGTGTCCGATGTTCCCTACCTAGCTCTGTCAGCAGTTTTATTACATGCTCAAAACTACTGACAGTCTATATTTAACCCCTTCCCGCCGATGGCATTTTTTGATTTTCGTTTTTGACTCCCCTCCTTCTAAACCCCATAACTTTTTTTTATTTCTCCGCTCCCAGAGTCATATGAGGTCTTAATTTTTGCGGGACAAATTTTTCTTCATGATGCCACCATTAATTATTCTATATAATGTACTGGGAAGCAGGGAAAAAAATTCAGAATGGGGTGGATTTGAAGAAAAAATGCATTTCTGCGACTTTCTAACGGGCTTTGGTTTTACGGCGTTCACTGTGCAGCCAAAATGACATGTCCCCTGTATTCTGTGTTTCAGTACGGTTCCAGGGATACCAAATTTATATGGTTTTATTTACATTTTGACCCCTAAAAAAAATTCCAAAACGGTGTTAAAAAATTTTTTTTCTAAAAAGTCGCCATATTCCGACGGCCGTAACTTTTTTATACATAGGTGTACGGGGATGCATAGGCCGTCTTTTTTTGTGGGGCCGGGTGTACTTTTTAGTTCTACCATTTTCGGGAAATGTTATTGCTTTGATCACTTTTTATTCAAATTTTTATCAGAATTAAAACAGTGAAAAAACGGCGGTTTGGCACTTTTGACTATTTTTCCTGCTACGGCGTTTACCGAACAGGAAAAATATTTTTATAGATTTGTAGAGCGGGCGATTTCGGGCGCGGGGATACCTAACATGTATATGTTTCACAGTTTTTAACTACTTTTATATTTGTTCTAGGGAAAGGGGGGTGATTTGAACTTTTAATACTTTTTATATTTTTTTATATTTTTTTTTTACTTTTTTTTTTTTTTTTTTTTTGCATTTATTAGACCCCCTAGGGGTGTTGAACCCCAGGGGGTCTGATCACTAATGCAATGCATTACAATGCTAATGCATTGCAATGCATTGCAAAAAATCATCATCTCTTTTGCAGGCTGTATACACCAGCCTGCAAAAGAGAGAATTTGCAGACCGGCTGGGAGCCTTTAACAAGGCTCCCGGCTGTCATGGCAACAGGGGGTCGGCCCTGGAGCATGCTCCAGGAGCCGGCGATCCCGGCCAAAATGGCGGCGCCCATGCGTCGCCGGGAAGATGGCGCCTCCGGCGCCTTTGACAGCAGCGCCGGAGGGGTTAATGCCTCCGATCGGTCCGGGGACCGATCGGAGGTATTAGGGCTAGTTCACACGTGGGCAAAGGGGAGGTTTTTGACAGCGGAATTCGCTTCAAAAACCTCTCCTTTAACATGGTGGTCTATGTAGACCACTAGCTTTTTTTTCCTCCTAGCGTTTTCCGCCTGAAGAAGCGACATGACCTTTCTTCAGGCGGAAAACGCCTGAAGAATTGCATAGAAGTGAATGGGAGGCGAAAACCGCGCGGTAAAAAACCGCGCGTTTTTTTGCACACAAAACCGCGCGTTTTTTTGCAAAAAACCGCGCGGTTTTCGCCTGCAGTTTCTATAGCACATATAGGAAAAAAAAACCCTAGCGAAAACCGCTAGCGAAAACCGCGTCAAAAACCTCGTCAAAAACCGCGTGGAATGCAAAAAACAGCGTCAAAAAAACTCCTCAAGGTTTTTTACCTCGCACAAATAAGCTAGGCGGTTTTCACGTGTGAACTGACCCTTAGAGCCGGTTGTCTACTGCTTAAAGCAGTAGACACCCGGCGGCTATGACGGCTGCCCGGCTCCCGGGCGGTCGCCATAGTTACAGACCCGACACGCGCCGTACTATTACGGCGCATGTCGGGAAGGGGTTAAAGCATTAAAGGTGGATAGAAATGGTAAGAACTAAATATGAGTCTGAAGTGAAAAAGACATTAAAAGAAAGGTAGGAACAAAGATGAGCGATTGCTATTTGTCATACCTCTACAGTCCGGGATGTATAAAGGCCATGTACAAAGTAGAGGTTTGAGAAAACATCAGGCCTGTGAGCTATACGGAGATCCAGGTATCTGATTCCAGCATTCAGTTGCTCAGTAACAGTTAAAACCTATCAAGCACAAGGATTATATAGTGTAAAAATTGTATAGAATTTATAAAACATTGATGTAACAAAGTTTAAATCACTCTATTCCTACAAAGGCTATGAGGTAGGAATGCTGCAGACTGATAAACTGTGGAAACAGCGAGGAGAACTATAGGTCTTCTTTAATTTGATCATTCTTTTATTACTAGATTTATTTTTACTTTGGTGTAACAGGTCAGCAGCATAAAGAGCAAGAGAGGTTTTTAGGCCAGGGCCCCATGTGGCAGAAAAAAAACATCTGCAGATCTTTGTGAAAAGCACTGCAGGAAAAACTGCAATGTATTACCACCTTGGTTTTTCCCAAAGCGCTTTTTTTGCTGTGACCCGCTACATGGGGCCTTAGCCTTAAGGTCATGGCTAACTGTTGTATCTTGCTGTACAACAGGGAAAACATACAGTTTACCTTCCATACAAGTTAACCACTGGTTTTGTTCTTACAGTGTTCAATGTTTGGCAAAAATTGATCTATACATAGAGAGAAATATTGAAGAGTGCTGAAATTATTTCAGTTGCCATATTCTAACACCTCTTTCTGTTTTATAATTCTGTAATTCTGAAATGTGTAAGGAGTTTTTTTGCAGCACAAGATGTAGTTTTTATTTGGGGACTGTCAATTTTATATGAAAATAAAAAATAAAAAAAGAGAAAACAATTTGGCTTTTGATTTTTTTTACCCACTGTAAGGGTGCATTCACATTTCGGATACACTGACTGATTCTGAACGTTAAAACACGGTCAGAATCAGCGCGTATAAAACAGATCCCATTCATTTCAATGGGAGCCAGCATACGAGCGCTCCCCATTGAAATGAATGGGCTGCTTTTTTCTCTATGGGCCCCTTCACACGACGTAAGCGCTCGGCTCATTCCAAGCTGTACACGCAAGCGCTTCTAAAAACTTCCCATTCACTTCAATGGGACTGCTCGTAGAGGAAAAAAAAAAAAAAAAAAAAGCAGCCCATTCATTTCAATGGGCAGTGCTCGTATGCCGGCTCCCATTGAAATGAATGGGATCTGCTTTATACGCGCTGATTCTGAACGTGTTTTAACGTTCAGAATCAATCAGCGTATCCGAATTGTGAATGCACCCTTACAATGCACCTAGCTGAATATTTTTATAGATCGGCCATTTTTAAAGACACAATAATGCCCAATTTGTTTATGTTTCTTTTTATTTATTTCTGTGATCTAAAGAGAAAGAAGAAAACAGGGGTCATTTGAATTTTTTTTTCTTAAGAATTTGTTTTTTTTTGTTTTTTTAAATACTCATTCATTTTTATTTTTTTTACTTTTTTTTTTTAAGCACCCCCAGGGGACTTGAACCTGTAAAGCATTAGATCACTTGTGCTATAGTCTGCAACAGAACTGTACTACAGCCTGGGTGAAAATTACTACGTACATCACAGGACTATTCCAGTGAGCGACTGGGTGGTGCAGTGATAGTTTAGTGAAGTATATCATCACTTTTATGCACAAACAAGCAAGGAACCCTAATGACTGGCTTTTCAGGGGGTGTTGAAATAGGAATACTGGGAAAAAGTATGGTTATGTGGTACAGTACTTATACATGCCTTTGCACTTTGTTTTTACCATTGTGTATATGAATAGTTACAACCTGTGAATATAGTTTGTAGAGCTACAGGGCTAAACATAATTTCACTCTTAAAAAATAATGATCATTAATATATAATTGGTACCAGAAGTGCAGGCTATGGTACACGATCTCTTGTTTTCACTCATTTTTATACAAAGGTCCTTTTATGTAGGTCCAGGATGTTTGCACACTACCTCACATCATTTAAAGTATCCATGTTGCTGGTTCTGATACTAAGTGTATGATTTCCATAGGATAAAATAATATGCAAGTCCCAAGTTGCTACAAATTAAAAGCATTGCTGGGAGGTATCAGAAGACTTCACACATGCTACAGAGTCTTGTGTTCATGGTCTTCCCAATCAGAATACTGCCAGATTAGTTAAAAATGTATGCTCACAGACAATAACATGAGATCGCAAATTGAGGATTATAACCAAATTCTACCACATCAAAGTGCCAAAAAGTATAAATGCTGTACACATTTACTCTCCGGTTAATCAACTTAACTCCTTCCCGTCGGTGGCATTTTCCAATTTTGATTTCCCGCCTTCCAAGCCCCATAACTTTTTTTTATTTTTTCAGTCACAGAGGCATATGAGGACTTAATGTTTGCAGGACAAATTGGAAAACGTGCATTTGTGCAACTTTCTTACGGTTTCGTTTTTTTGGCGTTCATAGGCAGCCAAAATGACATGTCATCTGTATATTATTCTTCAATTCCACAGATGCCGAATTTATATAATTTTATGTACATTTTAACCCCGTAGCAACAATTCAAACCATTACAAAAAAATAAATATTTTTTCTTAAAGTTGCCATATTCTTGAACACATAACTTTTTCTTTTATTCTTCCAAGCACATAAGCCACATTTACAGTTAGTACTTTATTGTTTAGTTAGTACTCAGATGAGCAGGGTTTTGTTTGACATACTTTTGCCTGAAGTTAAAGGGGCTCTATCATTGGGAAGACTAATTTTTAACTAAGCACATACTTGCATAACCTTTAGAAATGCTATTCCACACATACCTTTTGTATGTTAATCGCCTCAGTCATTTTTGAATGAAAAAGGGAAGCTGCTGCTGATGATGATGACTCAAAAGTCTTCCCTGCTCTCACACACACGCAGCAGAGAGTGCTCGCTGAGACTTCCGGAGTGCATGCTGGAGGCTAATTAGCATATGAATAAAAGTGGGCTCATTCAAAAATGACTGAGGCGATTAACATACAAAAGGTATGTGTGGAATAGCCATTCTAAAGGCTATGCAAGTATGTGTTTAGTTAAAAATGAGTTTTCCCATTGATAGAGCCCCTTTAAGGCTGTATTTCACTGTAGCAAACCTGTTTGCTACAGATTTTGTGACCCTGTTTCTGGTTGGGTCCGAACTATTGCTGCTACCAAGCTACCTTTCCTAATTATGTACATACACAACACCGTTAAGCAAAAAGCAAAAAAGACACTGAAATTTAAATACCTGTGTGGTACTCCATCTTAAAATAATGGAACGTGTGATAGAAGGCACATATTTCTCGAAAAAGAGCAGGAGCTTGGAAGAACTTGGGTCAACTGGTGATAATTTGTCTAAGCAATATGTCATTGTGTCATGGCTTCCTGAAGAGAAGAGAGTGATGGGGGAAGTAAAAATAAATTAAGAAAAAGTATAAAATGGCTGTAATTAAAAAAAAAAAATCCATTCCAAGTTCCATTAATATAAGTACAGTTTATTGCAGACTGTTTTGCAATATTTAAATAGTGAAACTTAACAATTAAAATTTCAAGAGCAAGTCCTCTCCTAACCCAAGTCCCTTCTATTCAAGAAACAAAAGGACAGTCTTCAGCTTTGAAGAGCCTTCAAGCTAATGTAGTTTCTGCTTTCTGTAAGTGTTCTTACAAACTCTTACATCATAAGTATCACAATGCAAGTGTGTTCCTTAAAAGGCTTCAAATATATTAAATATTCACATATATATTTTTAATAAATGTGGTTGTAAACTATATTTTATATAAAAGTGTCTCAGACCAGACTGCTGAGATTAGATCGAACAGTCAGCACTAGGAACTAGGTCACATTCTCTCATGCGTGTGGCTCAGGGATTTGTACCAATTTTCTAAATGGAAACCAATTATCACACATTTTTTCTGTCATTTACAGTGATAACATCCTTCAGAAATAATATTTTAATGTTTAGATAATAATTAGAGAAAAAGGTAAAGAAAGGATAAAAACAACTCTAAAGGTTCTATCATGTTTCTCCGAAAATAAAACATGGTCTTATATTAACTTTTGCTCTGAAAGATAGGTTAGGGCTTATTTTCAGGAGTTGGCTTATTTTTCCATGAACAATTCACTCATCAGACCCCTTTACACCCAAGTTGCCAGTTGCTAATGCTGGATGCACTCTCACACACAGTTCTGTGTCACTCCTGTCTCAGGTCCCTTGCCATTGCAGTAGTGTTCCATTGCAGCCACGTGTAGCAGTTGGCTCCCCCTGGTGACCGGAGGCAGCTACAACGTAGTCATGCCAGCAGGACTACCCATTTCGGTGTGAGAAACTAGCACTCTTAGTAGTCAAAACTTACTGTTGTGGATAACTATCTCGCTAGTGCCATCTTGTGCAAATAGCTTCCTGAAAATAAATGTGTGATTCTCTTGGGGTGCAATTCTTTTGGGGGCGTCTACATTCCTTGATGAGGGGGGGGGGGGTTCTACTATATATGTTCTTCAGTATTCTATTTACTTTTTTATATGTATAGTTATCTAGACACTTTTTCTAATGAATTGCAGCTATGGCTTATTTTCGAAGTAGGGCTTATTCCCAATGCCGCGGGAAAAATCACGGCATTTTACAGTATAGGCAAAGTGGATGGTATTCTAGTGAATCCCATGCCCATTTTGTGGTAAAAACGCGGTGCGAACATGCTGTGATTTCCAAAACTGGGGCGGTTTTGGAAATCACAGAATGTCAATTATATCTATGGAAACGCTGGTGGTTTCCCCATAGATATAATTGTAACAGAATGCCCATGGAGGAAAACTCCGCAAACTTTCTGTTTAAAGCGCTGTGGGAAGAACCATGATGCATTGCTGCCACAGTTTTTCCCACAACGCTTTATTGCTGTGGGTTGTCTCATTGAGTGCTGTTTACAAAGCGATTGGGAAAGCAGGGATGGTAATTAATCTTCCCTGCCTTGTTTAGGTCCCCAAGTGGACTCCCCGAGCAGAATACTGAACGCAAATGTGATCCAGGCCTAATAAGCAGTTTAAAGGGGCTCTATCAGCAAAATCATGCTGCTAGAGCCCCACATATGCGTGAATAGCCTTTAAAAAGGCTATTCAGGCACCGGTAAAGTTATATTAAACTACCCCCCAGTTTTAAAATAATAACCTAAAAAAGAAAGTGCTCTACTTACGCATCGTGCACTGTGGGCGGGCATTCAGGTTGTGTCTTCATCTTCTTCCCCGCCTCTTCTTCCTCTACGGCGCAGTAGCCGTAGTAGAAGCCGCGTGCTACTGCCCAAGCTATTTTTTTTTATCAGTGTCCGCGAGCAAGCGTCAGAGGAGGATGGGACCCGAAGACATCGGAGGAAGAAGAGGCGGGGAAGAAGATGAAGACACACCCTGAATGCCTGCCCAGCGTGCACGATCCGTAAGTAGAGCACATTCTTTTTTAGGTTATTATTTTAAAACGGGGGGGGGGGGGGGGTAGTTTAATATAACTTTACCGGTGCCTGAATAGCCTTGAATAGCATGATTTTGCTGATAGAGCCCCTTTAAGTACAATACATATAACAAAATATATCAGTGCTATACCAAATGTTACCTGGAATTGATAAATTGAACAGTGGAACATCCCACAATTCTGCACACAGATTGGACATCCATTGTTTGTTTCCTGTCTCTTGGTTGTCACACTTCTGAAAAAGGTCTTGCATACTGTAACTGTACGAGCTCCTGAAACAATGACAATGAGGAAATTATTGAAGTCACTCAAATAAAACAATTTAAAAAAAAACTACTAAATTTGCACCAAACTTCATAGTTGGTACAATGGAGGCAGACAGGCAGGGTATGTTGTCTGGGTATTCACTATAACCAGAGTGGTCGATGCAGAACTCCACAGAACACGTTTCTACTTCTCCAGAGTTCCAAGTGCAATGCCAGCCCATAGATGTAGTGATGCAAACCAAAGTGGTTTTTTTTTAAATTTATAATTATACTATTATACTAGTCTTATATACTGTTACATTCTTTCACAAACATTTGACCCGAGAGTGATTTCATATAGGTGTTTGCCTTCTTTATTCATACAGAAAGGATACAATGGAATGTCATACAACTGGATTGAAACAAAACAAACACGTAGCTACATTATCTACTGTACATTAAAGTACTTACAGAGCTTTACTGAGCAAACTTGGGTGCAACCTTAGCGGTAATAGAGTATAAAATATTCCAGACAAAAAGTATAGCAGAAAAAGGAACCCACTGAAGTCAATGGGAGGCTTTTTTTCCAGGTGGATTCTGACGCGGATTCAGCATCAAAATCAGCGCCAAAAAACTCTGTGTGAATGGACCCTTACTGTGTGAAAAAAACACTCCAATAGCATTTCCTTCTTTTTAGGGAGCCTTCACACGGAGTAAATGCGCGTGTATTTTTGCAAAATACATATGTAAAAATACATGTGTAAAAATAAGACTCCCATTGACTTCAATGATATTTTACAGGCGTATTTTTACACGTGTAAAAAATATCATTGAAGTCAATGGGAGTCTTATTTTTACAGGTGTATTTTGCAAAAATACCCGCGTGTTTACTCCGTGTAAAGGCTCCCTTAGAGAAGGACTGGCCAAAGACTGTAAACCCTTAGGGTGCATTCACACTGAGTAAACGCTAGCTTATTCTGAACGTAAAACACGTTCAGAATAAGCGGCGTCTAAAGCAGCTCCATTCATTTCTATGGGAGCGGGGATACGAGCGCTCCCCATAGAAATGAATGGGCTGCTTCTTTCACTCCGTGCAGTCCCATTGAAGTGAATGGGGAGTGCCGGCGTGTACGCTCCGGCATGAGCAGAGCTTGCCGTATACGCCGGCACTCCCCATTCACTTCAATGGGACTGCACGGAGTGAAAGAAGCAGCCCATTCATTTCTATGGGGAGCGCTCGTATCCCGGCTCCCATAGAAATGAATGGAGCTGCTTTAGACGCCGCTTATTCTGAACGTGTTTTACGTTCAGAATAAGCTAGCGTTTACTCAGTGTGAATTCACCCTTAAACTAGGAGTGCATGCACCTGGTTCACAATGACAAAAATCAGGTGATGGGGTCTGTAAGTATGGTAATGAATAAGGGAATATCTTAATATGATTTATGATTTATTAAACAGTCAAGTTTCTTCTTTAGGCTTCATTTCAAACTTGGTAGACAAAGATGCAGATTTTATTGTCCAAACACTATATAGTCAGACATCACATGCTTACAATTTGCACGCAAATAATACTGCACAGTACTAGGTAAGGCGCCATGAACGCAAACTATGTTTTCACGGTTTTTGTTTTCACTGACCCATTATTTCCTATGGCTCCAAATAGACCCATGTATCATCACAGGTCCATGAAGGGGTCTGTGAGCCTGGGAAAAATTCAAGACCGGTCTTATTCCTTTCCGTTTTGCAGTTCAGCAGAAGAATATGGGTCTGTAGAGGATGCTGGCGGCACATAATAAACCATGTGCTGCCTATGCCATTTTACCACAAAACCCCAGATGTAAACATTCATGTACATTTAGCATTGGGGACAGTTTTCTGCTCTTCCAAAAACATACTTAGGGGTTCTTTAAATATGATAATCCCAAGAACTTCTGTTTGTTCTGCAACATAATTACACAACTATTCATGTGCCTGTTAACTTAGATGACTGGGTACATTGTCACAAACTTGTCAGATAGTTATGTTCTTGAGGATGAAACAAGCCTGAAGATCACAGAAACTGACTGTCCTATGGTGGGAAGAATTCTATATATTAACCACTTCAGTACCGGGCCAACAACCAGACACATTTTAGGTTTATTTTTGCATGTGCAGTTTTTTAACATTTTTCTCATATGTCTCATTCAACTAATTTTTGTGTCTTTTTTCGGGGACACATAGGGCTTTATTTTTATGTTGTTTTTATTTTCAAATGTGTTTTAGTTTTTTTTTTATAGCCGGGAAAATATAAATAAAATAGAAAGGAAATCATGTCTGGTTTTCAATTTTCTTTTTTTTTTTTTTATTTAATAACACTAAGTGCTACTGAAAAACTTTATAAAATATTTTTTCCTCTCCATTACGATAATTTTTATTTTGTATAGTGTCGTCGAGGGTGGGGCTATAACCTTTAACTCTTTTCTTGCCAAGGACGTAGCTCTACGTCCTCCCAGCGTGTCACTTGTCTAGCCGAGGACGTAGCTGCTACGTCCTTACTTCTATATGCCCATATCTCTGGACTCGTTTGGACTATGAAGATAATTTTAGATTCATTTTAAAGATCAGAATCTCATCTTTAATATGATCCCAAGTTCTTCATGTTATCTCTTACTGTGTCAAAGCGATTTACTGTTGAATACGCTATTGGGGATTGAGATCTCATTGAAGATCTCAATTCCCGACAGTGTTTTTAACAACAGCAATTCGCTAAAAATCTGTAAGGGCTATTATGATCTAAAGTTATCTTCATAGCATAAACGAGTCCTGAGATACAGGACTTTAAAGTGTCCCCCCACCCGTCCTGTCTCAGGAAGCATTAGTGAAACAGAAAGGGGGGAAGAGGAGCAGCTCCAGCATGCGCACAGACACAGAGAAGCGTTTTGTCTGTCTCTGTACCTAACCCATATGTGACCCCAGGAGGGGGGGGGGGAGAAGGGATTCAGTCCCTATTTCCCCCCTCCTGTCAATCAGAGGACATACTATACTTTTGCTCTCTGATTGTCACATACAGGTATAATATAATTCCCCCCTGAGCTTTACTAGAGGGGTATTCTTGTGTTATACCCCCTGAACATGACCAGGAAGTTTATTGGCGTTGTGACTCAGACATTTACCATTGTCCAGGTCGCACCAAACACTTACATATCACATTGAAAGCAATAGGGAAAAAAGCAGCCCATTCATTTCTATGGGGAGCGTATGTATGCCTTCTCCCATAGAAAGCAATGGGATCTGTTTTAACGCCGCTGATTCGGAACATGTTACACGTTCAAAATCAGCGAGAGTATACTCCGTGTGAACGGGCCCTCACAATTTGCTAGGTGCAGTATAGCTTTTTAACATATTAGTGAATAACAGCAAAATCCTGCCTGTCTTCTGTATTCATGTTTTTTGGAGTCCGAGTTCTTGTTGTAGTTGATGTTTGCGGTACATATAGTATATATATATTTTGTGTACACCATAAGCTATTATTTGAAATGCATTTTGTATATGAATCTGAGATTGAACATGAGTTTTATGTGCAGATATGTGTTTTAGTGCATTTTTTCAAAAAATGTTTTGCGTTTGTCACAAAGTTGCATGATGGTGGATGTGGCTGGTGATGACCCATTGACACATATGTAATCTTCAGGTTGTCTACTTTCAAAAAATATATAGGGTTTAGGGGTTCACTTGCTTTTTTTATTATTATTATTATTATTATTATTTTTTTTTTTTTCAGATTGTGTCCCCATAAGGTCATAAGAGACCTTTGGGGACATCTGATGACTTTTTTCTTTGTTAGGGGGGCTGAGTTTCCCTGCAACTGGGGCTGGTATATTTAGCCCCAGTTGCAGGAGGAATACAGCCTCCTCACGCTGTTCTTTAGCCTTACAGAGCTGATCTGGGTCCTGTAGGACCATTTATGTTGCGGAAACACAGCTTAAGGGCCTGTTCACACGGAGTAACCGCGCGTGTATTTTGGCAAAATACACATGTAAAAAATACACATGTAAAAATAAGACTCCCATTGACTTCAATGACATTTTACACATGTATTTTGACGTGTATTTTTTACACATGTAAAAAAATGTCATTGAAGTCAATGGGAGTCTATTTTTACATGTGTATTTTTTACACGTGTATTTTGCCAAAATACATGCGTTCACACTACCATCAGTGTCCGACAGGTAGTGTCCGCTCCTAGTGTCCGTTCAAAATCTGGCACGGACATTAGGAGCGGACACTAGCTGTGTCCGTGACACCTGTCATTTATTTAAATGGGCATCGGGTGTGTTCTTTTGCACTCCGTGCCCGTCCTTCCCTGTCCGCAAGTGAAGATGTCCGACTTCTCAAGCGGACATAAAAACCTGACATGCAGAGTTCTTCTGTCCGCTTGAGAAGTCGGACATCTTCACTTGCAGACAGGGAAGGACAGGCACGGAGTGCAAAACAATGCAGCCGATGCCCATTGAGATGAATGACAGGTGTCACGGACACAGCTAGTATCCGCTCCTAATGTCCGTGACAGATTTTGAGCGGACACTAGGAGAGGACACTACCTGTCGGACACCGACGGTAGTGTGAATGCCCCCTAAATTACATAATTTGGCAAAAATGTATATCTACCCATATCCCTGGACCGTCTCAGGCACATTTTCTGATTATCCGGTGACGTTCCATTTCCCCGTTTCCGGAAACGTAATGCCAGCAATAGTCTTCCCCCACCCATCCCCATCATACTTACGTGTCTTCCCTCTGTGGGGCAGGCTCCTCCTCTTCTGTGATGTCTATCGGCACATGCGCAGGCAGGGGGAGTCTCCCACGCCTGCGCAGTAGAAGTGGATTGCCGGGAACATGGAGCACGTGTCGGCTAGAGTCAAAGAAGAGGAGGAGCCGTCCTGCTGAAGGAAGACATGCAAGTATGATGGGGTAGGGGGACGAGCTGAGTTAGTTGGGAAGGGTTAGTAGTTAGTAGTGAGCAGGATAGCTAGGGAGACAGGGTGGGGGTGTGAGAGAGGGAGGTAGTGGGAATAAACCTACAACTATGATACTTTGCATTAGCTAAGACAGCAGAAAGCTACACCATGTAAACAAATGCAGAAGATGCTAGGAGCTCCAAGAGAAACCCAGAAATCACTGAAAACACTGCTAAAGGTGCACTTATTAACCCATTAATAGCACTAAAAAGCCCAGAAAACCCCATTAAACATTGCCCAATGCTACAAGGGACACAATAAAATAACATCCTGCTATGTGGCTTTACAGTGCCCACAATGAGGAAGTGCGACACATGACTGTGACTAAAGCCCGGCCGATATATACAGACATACCCAGCCTGCTGCCAGGCTCCCCGACTACACAGTGGCAGCAGCGCAGTGCCCGCTCAGCAGCACAGACTGGCTCTTCTTGTCACAGCGGGCGCCATACCTGTCACAATGCTACAGCTCAGGAGACAATCACCTGGGAGACGACGAGCCGGTCTGCCCGCCCGGGCTCTGAGAACACATCGGTGCATGAACTTATTCTGCGGTCCTCAGCTATAGTCACATCATAACAGAGATGACATGAGAGCCCGCCCACTATGGCGGCGATTGGTCAGTGTGTCCGTCCCTCACACCACACAGGCAGTCGCAGTCCTATAGGGGAGGCGCACGGGAGCATATTGATGTTCCTCCCCCTTACACGTGAACTAATTGATGAGCCCGGTAGTGTGTGTCTATTTTCAGCAGAGGAGGAAGGACTGTGACATTACCTCTGGAGGGGTGCGCTGATCCATTCTTCTGGCAGTGTGTGAACCGCTGTAGGTCGAGTATAAGGTGCAACCTATGGAGGAGATTTAGCAATAGTTCAGGGTGTATATAGAAAGTAAATAGTTTTGCCAAAGATTGCGTTAAATTTATAAAAAATTGTGCATGCATTATAAAACTTGTATGCTAGACACCACTATACAACATACCTCACAAACTCACAAAAATAGAGCATGATCTAAATTTTGACAGTCTGTGACAACCGACCTTTAAAATAACGTGAATAGTTCCAATTCACTGAAAGTAATGCTGCGATGTGACGTCCTGATTTGTGAATGTCGCCTATACTATTGGCCCCTTCACACAGCGTAAGCGCGCCGCTCATTTAGACATGTATACACGTGTCCGAGCGCGGCGCTTCAAAACAGCGCCCATTGATTTCAATGGGAAGCACGCGTATATGCCGATATGCACTTACGCCGTGTTGAGGGGCCCTTAGCCTTACGGGATAAATTTAGTAGATAAATTTATATTTATTAAAATGATAAATTTAGTAGAAATTGTGGCAATACAGACTCATGCTGTATTTTGAACCAATGAATAAAGATCAAATGGCAACTTCCCTGCTTTATTAAAGGGGTATTCCCACGTCGCATACTCACCAGTCTTCGTTGTTGCAAAATCTTCTGTCTTCCGGCTTTGTTGCGTCATTGGTGGGCGGGGTCACATATGCAAAGCCAAGCGGCGAGATGCCGATGGCCCTGCGTGCACGCTCATAAACCAGTCTAGCCTTCACAATGCAAATACAGACCCGACATCCGCCTCTCTATTACAGCGGGTGCCGGGGCTGTATTCGCATTGTGAAGGCTAGCCTGGTGTATGAGCGTGCACGCAGGGTCATCGGCATCTCGCCGCTTGGCTTATGCATATATGAATATGTGACCCGGCATCCGCTGTAATAGAGAGGCGGATGCCGGGGAGTGTAGACACCGGCACAGACCCCAGCACAGATGCACATACGCCAGCACAGATGCACATACGCCAGCACAGATGCCAGCAACATCGCTATGCTTCTGCCCTGCATGAAGCCAGCAGCGGCAGAAGCGATGCTGTTATTCCGCTCCTGCCGCTCCTGGCTTTATGCAGGGCAGAAGCATACCGATGTTACAGGCATCTGTGCTGGCGTCTAACCGTCCCCGGCATCCGCCTCTCTATTACAGCGGATGCCGGGTCTGTTTTGGAGGCCCCATCCCCCCAAAGGGTAAACTACCCCCCCTTCCAGGCTTGCTCCCGTGCACTTAGCCCCTCCTCCCTTCCCCCTGAGAGCAGGCTGATACATCACTTGACTTATGACCAGATAAGTCAAGGGATGTGTCCCAAAAAAATTTATAAAGTAAGATAGTGGACAAACAAAGCAGTTTTGCTGAAGTAATGTATTTAACAAAAGTCTTACATTTACATTAACAAACAGTATAGATAGGATCCTTGTGATGGGACAACCCCTTTAATGGTTTCCTTGTAGCAATAGTCTTATATACTACACACAGAAAAATAAAGATCAAAATAGCAAAAAAAGACAATCTGATAATATGATATACAGAAATGCAAATTTAGTTGCTTTACATTAGGTGCTATATATGATACAGATTTAAAGAGGACCTTTCACCACTTTTGGGCACATGCAGTGTTATATACTGCTGGAAAGCTGACAGTGCGCTGAATTCAGCGCACTGTCGGCTTTCCCGATCTGTGCCCGGTGTACAGAGCTTACGGTGCCGGTACCGTAGTGCTCTATGGTCAGAAGGGCGTTTCTGACCATTAGCCAGAGACGTCCTTCTGCCTCGCGGCGCCTATCGCGCTGTGCTGTGGAGCAGGGAGGAACGCCCCCTCCCTCTCCTGATAATGCTCGTCTATGGACGAGCTGTGTGAGCAGAGGGAGGGGGGCGTTCCTCCCCGCTCCACAGCACAGCGCGATAGGCGCCGCGAGGCAGAAGGACGTCTCTGGCTAATGGTCAGGACCGCCCTTCTGACCATAGAGCACTACGGTACCGGCACCGTAAGCTCTTTACACCGGGCACAGATCGGGAAAGCCGACAGTGCGCTGAATTCAGCGCACTGTCAGCTTTAAAGCAGTATATAGAACTGCATGTGCCCAAAAGTGGTGAAAGGTCCTCTTTATTCACACTACCATTATGAATGTCCGTTGCACTTGTTCATCATAGGATGACAGCAACAAACATTAGAATGACAGATACAGACGGAGCCCTCTACACCTGCATCTGTTCTCAATGACTCTAATGTAAAAAACATGATGGAAACATGCACAACTTTTTGTTCTGTTTGAGAGAGAAAGCAGACTGACAGCAGATGGAGTGGAAATCAGGCTGCATCAGTCACTTAATGAGATTGTCCAGGCAAAAAATTATTTTTAAAACAGAAGTGAAACTCTTCGTTGTGACGTCCTTGATCCTTTCCGCTGAAGCAGCTGGTTGACATCAATGGTCACATGCGGTGGGGACTTCCACTGGAAAACTACAATGGATCAGCAGGACTGGACCATGCTGGGAGGAACTAGAGCACCAGGGAAACGAGAGTATGATTTATTTATTTTTTCACCTCCCCCTGCCTATTTAAAATATAACATTTTTGCATAGACAACCCCTTTCATGTCTATTCCTTTCATCCTATGATGGTAGTGTAAACCTAGCCTTAATTTACAAAGCAAATTGCATAAATAGAAATTTTAATGTTATTATTATGATAACATAAAGGTGAAGTTTCCTGATGTGCAAAATTATAAGCAAAAACAACAGATACTTGCTAATGTCATACAGGTTGTTTACAATGACCGTACAATGAGGGTAATGTGGAATTTTGTGATAGTGAGAAAGATATCATCAGCAATCAAAGAGAGCCTAAATTCCCTATCCCTAAACTTAAAGGGGTTTTCCCATCTGAGTGTTTCAGCAGCTTTGCCCACAGTCTGTTCTTCTCACTTCCTGTATTTCTCTCCCCCCTCCTCTCTCTTGCTGAATGGGACACACAATACTTATGCAGATCAGATAATATGCAGATGCTTGTACAGAATGGACTCAGTGTTATCTGTGTGTTTACGCATAGAGATAACAGACGAGGCTTTATCTGCAAACTGCAATTAGCTGAACAATTGTCCTGCAGGCAAGAGCAGTGAGTAAGTGACGTCACTTGTCCTACAGGTCCGTGCTTATACCAACGCTGTGTAAGCAATGGGAGGAATAAGTTCACATAGCAGGCAAACAAAGCAACATTTCTAACTCCCGAGATGTCCAGGTTCAAACTAATAGCTGCCGCCAATGCAAAGGGAAAATAGGAGGGGGGAACCTGAGCAGCCCTGTCTTGTTCCATTGTGCAAAAGGAAAGGAGTGGAGGAGACGTGAGGGAGCTTAACAGTAGATGAAGGAGTCAAGTAGAGACCACTGATCCCAGTTAAAAAAAAGAGAGCAATGCTGATACAAAACTTATTAGGGAGTTACTGTAGATTCCTATCACTACACCTTCACAGGCATTGTAGTTTACAATGTTTAGAAATCTGGGTAGTACAAATGGTTAAGACTACTAATACTCTAAAAGCTTTTTGCAAGCTTTGACTCATTTACTTAGGTAATAATGTCAGGAATATTTCCTCCCAAAATAGTAAATCATGCCTAAACTTAAAAGTGATTTAATATTTGTCATTCTTTATGTCGCAAGAGTGGGGAGGTTTCATTTTTTTGTCCTGAAATAGGAAATTACAGTATTCTCCACTTAGTTCTTCTTTCAGAATAAAAACATTTTAGAAGACCCCTCTTTAGAAGAGGTCACAAGGCTATGCTCACACTGCTGCCACAATGTCCACTGTTCTGATGCATCGAGGACACCACAAACGTCACAAAGTTTTCTATATTAGTTAAAAAAAACCTTTCAATTTGTATCTATACTTATTTACTTCATTGTTAAATAAGAGGAAAGGCCCTGTATGTCTACTTCCCTTTTTTCTTTTTTCTTTTTTTTTTAAAAAAAGAGAAAGAACATGATTGGGATCTGCTAAACAAAATATGAAAGCACATATTACTCCATACTATAACGTTGATATTTGAGACCTATTCATGGATCATGAATAATATGAATGAGGCATAACAGAGATAACATCAAATAAAAATCTATAAGTGGTTTAACTGGAAGAGGGAAAAGACATGACTATGATGTACTCAGTGGCGTAACTAGGAATGGCGGGGCCCCGTGGCGAACTTTTGACATGGGGCCCCCCCGACACCGAAGATCTCGACCGAGTCCCTCCTACGCATTCCTGCACGCTCTATTATGTCCCATAGTGGCCCCTGCACACAGTATTATGTCCCTTAGTGGCCCCTGCACTCAGTATTATGTCCCATAGTGGCCCCTGCACACAGTATTATGTCCCTTAGTGGCCCCTGCACTCAGTATTATGTCCCTTAGTGGCCCCTGCACACAGTATTATACCCAATAGTGGCCCCTGCACACAGTATTATGTCCCTTAGTGGCCCCTACAGGACTAAATACTGTCACCGCTGACCGCTATACCAGGACAAATTGTGGATAAAAAAAAATCTGGTCCTGTGCATTACAATTTAGTAACTCCATGTGCCTCATATTAATAGCAGTTAACCCCATCATCTCCCTCACATTAACCCCTGTCTGCCTCACCATAAGAGTTACTGATATGTGAGAGACATGGAGGTAATAATAAAGTATCTTCATTACTATTACCCCCAAATGTCTCACATATCAGTAACTCTTATGGTGAGACAAACAGGGGTTAATGTGAGGGAGATGATGGGGTTAACTGCTATTACTATGAGGCACATGGAGTTACTAAAACACAAGTAATCCCCCCAAATGCCTGATAGTAATAAGTATAGTAACCCCAGTACGTACCTGTGTAGCTTCAGTTTCATTTTCCTAGAGCAGCTTCTTCCTCTTCTCTTCTGTGCTGGACGGCAGGGATAAGCCCCGCCTCCTCCTCTCATTGGTGGGCAGAGGACAGCAGAGAAAGGGAGGGGGGAGAGAGGGGGAGGGGGAGCGTCCTGAAGCGCTGACAGGAGCCAGAGCTGCAGCTCCTGTGTCTCAGCCGTTGCTGCAGCTTCGGGGCCCCCTGTTGGTGGAAAGTATTCCACCAACAGGGGGCCCCGATCATTATACTCGGGGGTCTGAAAAGACCTCCGAGCATAATGACAGCAGCAGTAGCAGCTGTCACCGGGCCCCTAATGTCCCGGGCCCTGTGGCAGCTGCTACCGCTGCTATGGTGGTAGTTACGCCACTGGATGTACTACTACAAGAGAATGGAGAAAGGCGGATTAAGGGGTAGACTGGATAGGAGTGAGAGCATTTGCTGGGAGAATACAGAGGAGGACGTTACTATAGCCTAAGCAGGAGATGATGGGGCAATGCTGAGCAGGATAGTGAGGATATAGTGAAAATACCAGGCTAAGCCATGGCAACGCTAGACAGAACAGTGCGACTCTGGCACAGTTGGCAGACTAAACAGTTTAGATCAGGGGTGCCCAATATGTCGATCGCGATCTACCGGTTGATCGCAAAGGACGTATGGGTCGATCGCGAGATGCAGCCAGGGATCCCCGGTGTCTGCTTATTCACAGTGCAGGCTGAGAGTCGACTCTCAGCCTGCGCTGTGAACAAGCACTCCAGACACTTGCAGGTCGGGCAGCAGCAGCTCCGGGGGATGACGCGCTCTCCGCTCTTAGGGATGGAGGGAGCCGGGATGCTGCTTGTTCACAGCGCAGGCTGAAAGTCATCTCCGGACACTGGCAGGCACGGCTGCTGCAGCCCCAGCCTGCCAGTGTCCAGAGATAACTGTCAGCCTGCGCTGTGAAGAAGCAGACAGCGGGGATCCCTGGGCGGCCACAGAATGCTGCTGTCTCCTGCTCTCGCGCTTCAACCGCCCCCGCCCATATACCCGACCCTGCCCACAGACACACCCCACCCCGCCCACATGCCTGCCTCGGCCCCGCCCACAAGAAGTGGGTAGATCTTTGGACTTGGTCAGCTAATAAAGTAGCTCACACGCTGAAAAAGTGTAAGCATCCCTGGTTTAGATGCTTCTTAGAATTAAATTAAACAAGTAATAGTTAAAATAATTTCCATTGGATACTGTTCCAGGAATCCGATGAGTATGCTAACCTCTTTTATTGAATACTCACTGAGTAGGCCTCCCAGGATCCTGCCTGGGCCACCCCTATTCCTCTGATCAGCAATCTGGCAACTTCCTCTTCTCTTTTTCACGCTTCTCCTCAGCTTACTCTCCATCCTCTCTTGTTGTCTATCCCTTCTGCTTCATTGTCTGTCCCTTCCCTTGTTTTGTCTGTGTTTGTGGCTTCCTGGGTGCTATGAGGGTGGCCGTTCCCAGCCCTGTCCCTCCAGGTCCTAAAAGTGGTGGTACCCTATTTGGGACTAACATACAATGATCCCCCCTATTGCCCTATTGTCCCTACTGCATTGTGACTGGAGCCATATAGTTATTCCACTAGTTGGCACTTTGTGTAGTCTTTCTGTTATTTACTAGAGATGAGCGAACACTAAAATGTTCGAGGTTCGAAATTCGATTCGAACAGCCGCTCACTGTTCGAGTGTTCGAATGGGTTTCGAACCCCATTATAGTCTATGGGGAACATAAACTCGTTAAGGGGGAAACCCAAATTCGTGTCTGGAGGGTCACCAAGTCCACTATGACACCCCAGGAAATGATACCAACACCCTGGAATGACACTGGGACAGCAGGGGAAGCATGTCTGGGGGCATAAAAGTCACTTTATTTCATGGAAATCCCTGTCAGTTTGCGATTTTCGCAAGCTAACTTTTCCCCATAGAAATGCATTGGCCAGTGCTGATTGGCCAGAGTACGGAACTCGACCAATCAGTGCTGGCTCTGCTGGAGGAGGCAGAGTCTAAGATCGCTCCACACCAGTCTCCATTCAGGTCCGACCTTAGACTCCGCCTCCTCCAGCAGAGCCAGCGCTGATTGGCCGAATTCCGTACTCTGGCCAATCAGCGCTGGCCAATGCATTCTATTAGCCCGATGAAGTAGAGCTGAATGTGTGTGCTAAGCACACACATTCAGCACTGCTTCATCACGCCAATACAATGCATTAGCCAGTGCTGATTGGCCAGAGTACGGAACTCGACCAATCAGCGCTGGCTCTGCTGGAGGAGGCGGAGTCTAAGATCGCTCCACACCAGTCTCCATTCAGGTCCGACCTTAGACTCCGCCTCCTCCGGCAGAGCCAGCGCTGATTGGCCGAAGGCTGGCCAATGCATTCCTATGCGAATGCAGACTTAGCAGTGCTGAGTCAGTTTTGCTCAACTACACATCTGATGCACACTCGGCACTGCTACATCAGATGTAGCAATCTGATGTAGCAGAGCCGAGGGTGCACTAGAACCCCTGTGCAAACTCAGTTCACGCTAATAGAATGCATTGGCCAGCGCTGATTGGCCAATGCATTCTATTAGCCCGATGAAGTAGAGCTGAATGTGTGTGCTAAGCACACACATTCAGCACTGCTTCATCACGTCAATACAATGCATTAGCCAGTGCTGATTGGCCAGAGTACGGAATTCGGCCAATCAGCGCTGGCTCTGCTGGAGGAGGCGGAGTCTAAGGTCGGACCTGAATGGAGACTGGTGTGGAGCGATCTTAGACTCCGCCTCCTCCAGCAGAGCCAGCGCTGATTGGCCGAATTCCGTACTCTGGCCAATCAGCGCTGGCCAATGCATTCTATTAGCTTGATGAAGCAGAGTGTGCACAAGGGTTCAAGCGCACCCTCGGCTCTGATGTAGCAGAGCTGAGGCTGCACAAGGGTTCAAGCGCACCCTCGGCTCTGATGTAGGAGAGCCGAGGGTGCACTTGAACCCTTGTGCACCCTCAGCTCTGCTACATCAGAGCCGAGGGTGCGCTTGAACCCTTGTGCACACTCTGCTTCATCAAGCTAATAGAATGCATTGGCCAGCGCTGATTGGCCAATGTATTCTATTAGCCTGATGAAGTAGAGCTGAATGTGTGTGCTAAGCACACACATTCAGCTCTACTTCATCGGGCTAATAGAATGCATTGGCCAGCGCTGATTGGCCAGAGTACGGAACTCGACCAATCAGCGCTGGCTCTGCTGGAGGAGGCGGAGTCTAAGATCGCTCCACACCAGTCTCCATTCAGGTCCAACCTTAGACTCCGCCTCCTCCAGCAGAGCCAGCGCTGATTGGCCGAATTCCGTACTCTGGCCAATCAGCACTGGCTAATGCATTGTATTGGCGTGATGAAGCAGTGCTGAATGTGTGTGCTTAGCACACACATTCAGCTCTACTTCATCGGGCTAATAGAATGCATTGGCCAATCAGCGCTGGCCAATGCATTCTATTAGCGTGAACTGAGTTTGCACAGGGGTTCTAGTGCACCCTCGGCTCTGCTACATCAGATTGCTACATCTGATGTAGCAGTGCCGAGTGTGCATCAGATGTGTAGTTGAGCAAAACTGACTCAGCACTGCTAAGTCTGCATTCGCATAGGAATGCATTGGCCAGCCTTCGGCCAATCAGCGCTGGCTCTGCCGGAGGAGGCGGAGTCTAAGGTCGGACCTGAATGGAGACTGGTGTGGAGCGATCTTAGACTCCGCCTCCTCCAGCAGAGCCAGCGCTGATTGGTCGAGTTCCGTACTCTGGCCAATCAGCGCTGGCCAATGCATTCTATTAGCCCGATGAAGTAGAGCTGAATGTGTGTGCTTAGCACACACATTCAGCTCTACTTCATCAGGCTAATAGAATACATTGGCCAATCAGCGCTGGCCAATGCATTCTATTAGCTTGATGAAGCAGAGTGTGCACAAGGGTTCAAGCGCACCCTCGGCTCTGATGTAGCAGAGCTGAGGGTGCACAAGGGTTCAAGTGCACCCTCGGCTCTCCTACATCAGAGCCGAGGGTGCGCTTGAACCCTTGTGCAGCCTCGGCTCTGCTACATCAGAGCCGAGGGTGCGCTTGAACCCTTGTGCACACTCTGCTTCATCAAGCTAATAGAATGCATTGGCCAGCACTGATTGGCCAGAGTACGGAATTCGGCCAATCAGCGCTGGCCAATGCATCCCTATGGGAAAAAGTTTATCTCACAAAAATCACAATTACACACCCGATAGAGCCCCAAAAAGTTATTTTTAATAACATTCCCCCCTAAATAAAGGTTATCCCTAGCTATCCCTGCCTGTACAGCTATCCCTGTCTCATAGTCACAAAGTTCACATTCTCATATGACCCGGATTTGAAATCCACTATTCGTCTAAAATGGAGGTCACCTGATTTCGGCAGCCAATGACTTTTTCCAATTTTTTTCAATGCCCCCAGTGTCGTAGTTCCTGTCCCACCTCCCCTGCGCTGTTATTGGTGCAAAAAAGGCGCCAGGGAAGGTGGGAGGGGAATCGAATTTTGGCGCACTTTACCACGTGGTGTTCGATTCGATTCGAACATGGCGAACACCCTGATATCCGATCGAACATGTGTTCGATAGAACACTGTTCGCTCATCTCTATTATTTACCATTTTGAGATTGTACTTTTTCTTTTTGCCTTTTTATCAGTTTTTCTGTGTTGTCTGATGTTAAACTAAAAAACTTGTTTCAATAAAGTTTGATTAAATATAAAATAATTTCAATGTGACACAACTGTATATATTTTTCATGTAGCACACCATATAATTTCATTAATAGGACATCTTAAAGTTTTCTATCAAATCCTTTTCTGAACTACAGAAACCTAGCCAAACACTGTTGTAAAAAATCTGCCATGTATAAAAATACCCCAAAGGTAAACTAGTGTACCTGTTTATTTTTGGCACTGTTTGGTTAATGGCATATAATATCAATTTGCAAAACCTTCACAGTTTATATATTCACCCTCTTCACCCAGCCAGCACCAGGACAGCCATATAGTAAATCCCGTTTTCTATATGTGCGTGTGTTTGTACTCGCAGCCCTGGTTTTCTATAATAAACAATATGACTACATTTCCAGACCTTGTGTATTGTGTCAAGACCGATTTTACTACTGTGTTGTCATGAAACCATCTATTTGTGAGTAGATCATGTATTTTGAAGATTTAATGCTTTAAAGGAATCATACTTTTTAGGGTGCATTCACACTAAGTATACGCTGAGCTGATTCTGAACGTAAAACACGTTCAGAGTCAGCATGTACAAAGCAGATCCCATTCATTTCAATGGGAGCCGGGCATATGAGCGCTCCCCAATGAAATGAATGGGCTGCTTTTTTCCCTATTGGTTTCAATGTGATACACACGTTCAGAATCAGCTCAGCATATACTTAGTGTGAATGCACCCTTAAAGAGGACCTTTCACCATTTTGCACACAGGCAGTTCTATATACTGCCGGAAAGCTGACAGTGCGCTGAGTTCAGCGCACTGTCGGCTTTCCCGATCTGTGCCCGGCGTGAAGAGCTTACAGTCCGGTACCGTAGCTCTTCTATGGTCAGAAGGGCGTTTCTGACACTTAGCCAGAGACGTCCTTCTTCACAGCACAGCCAATCGCGCTGTGCTGTGAGAGCCGGGAGGAACTCCCCCCTCCCTCTGCTCGCAGTACTTGTCCATAGACGAGCATTATCAGGGAGGGAGGGGGGTGTTCCTCCCGGCTCTCACAGCACAGCGCGATTGGCTGTGCTGTGAAGAAGGACGTCTCTGGCTAACTGTCAGAAACGCCCTTCTGACCATAGAAGAGCTACGGTACCGAACCGTAAGCTCTTCACGCCGGGTACAGATCGGGAAAGCCGACAGTGTGCTGAACTCAGCGCGCTATCAGCTTTCCGGCAGTATATAGAACTGCCTGTCGGCAAAATGGTGAAAGGTCCTCTTTAAAGTAACTTTGTGAAGTTAAAAAAAAAAAAAAAACCCAGCTTAGCGTGAGCAGCAGCATTTATGCATGAAAAACAGTGCTTCATTAGAATGACATGCACAGGACTATACATTTTATTTTAACACATTTGGGTTCTATTACACGATGTTAATTGCTTTATAAAGTTACTTTATTATGTGTATTCTCAGCATAATCTCTTTGCTATAGCTAAATGATGCAACTATTGCTGTCCTAGAAATGTTTAACATTGTTGACTTGAACCGAGATTTTTCATACAGGGAATTTTTGCACTAGACCTAGCAAATGTCACATGATGTTCAAGATTTTTTAGGCTGGGGCCCCACGTTGTGAAAGCCTAGCGTATTATATTACCTGCAAAATGGATGGAATTCTGGCAAATCCCATCCACACATTGCAGAAAAAAATCTGCAGCAAAAATGCTGCAATTTCAAAAATGCTTGTGAAAGTCTGCAGAGAAAAACTCCAATGAAAAATGCTGCAGAAAGCAACATGATGAGTTTCCTGCAGCATTTTTTTGCTGCATTTCGCTACATGGGGTCTTAGCCTAAGGGCTAGTTCACACGTGAACAAAGGGGCGGATTTTGACAGCGGATTTCACTTCAAAATCCGCCCCTTTACAATGGTGGTCTATGTAGACCACTGGGCTTTTTTTTTCCGCTAGCGGCGGGCTGCCGCTAGCGGAGAAAAGCAAGGACATGTCCTTTCTTCAGGCGGAAGCCGCGCAGGCTCAGCCGCGCGGCTTCCACCCCCGGCAGCTCCCTCCTATGTCGGCTCATTCATTTGAGCCGACAGCAGAGGGTTAAGCCGCGACAGCGATGGTCGCGGCAGGCGGGTTTTGACAAGAGAGAGACGTGGCTCACCGCGTCTCTCTCTGTGTCAAAACCCGCGCGGGCAGTTCACGTGTGAACTGACCCTACAGTGTATTCCTTGTACTGGATTAGATTTCTTACTAATCTATACACATATCCTCAAGAGCATCAATGATTAGATTTGCAGAACATATCGAGGTGCAGGGATTCTGTGTTCAGCCTCCCCTGCTGCCACTGTGGCTCTTTGTGATGTCACTGACTCTGTGATGTCACTGGCTCTAATTCTGCTTCAGGTACACAGAGTAGAGCCATGTAGAGTCAGAGCGTCACCTGGTTAGGCTGAAGAACCAGACTTCTAGCCTCCCTCTCTCCACCCTGCAAATCGAATCATCGGAGGAATGGTGTATAGCCACTCCTTCCTCACCACTGAAACTACAAAGATGCTAGTCCATGCTCTCATAATCTCCCACTTAAATCACTGTAACACCCTTCTTTATGGCCTTCCAGCAAACACTCCTGCTCCCCTCCAGTCCACCCTAAACTGTCCTGCTCACTTAACCGGTTAAGGACCAGGCCCAAAAGTATGTTAAAGACCAGGCCTTTTTTTTCAAAACTGACATGTGTCACTTTAAATGGCAATAACTTTGAGACGCTTTAACATAGACAAGTGATTCTGAAATTGTTTTTTCGTAACACATTGTACTTCATGTCAATAGTAAATTTTGGTCGGTATGTTATGTCTTTGATTATTAAAAAATATGAAATTTGGCGAAAATTTCGAAAAAAATGCAGTTTTCAAACTTTGAAATTGCAAGTCTTCCAAATAGAGAGTCATACCAACCAAATTTTTTCATAAATCTAATTAACCATGTCTTTCATTTATGTTGCAATCAAATTTTAATCACTCTTTAAATTTTTTCAGATATTATAAGGCTTACAAGTCAAGCAGTAATTTTCCAAATTTTCAAGAATATTTCCAAAACACAATTTTCAAGGGACCAGTTCAGTTCAGAAGGGAACTTGAAAGGCCTCTGTAATAAAACCCCCCATAAGTCACCCCATTCTAAAAACTGCACTCCTGAAAGAATCCAAAACAGCAGGTAGAAAGTTTTTTAACCCTTTCAGCATTTCACAACAATTAAAACAAAATGGAGGTCAAATTTACATTTTTCAATTTCTATCACTAATATATTCATTTAGCCCTAGAATTTACACATTTACTAAGGGTTAAAAGTGGAAATGCACCCCACATTTTGTTGCACAATTTCTCCCGAACACGACAATACCACATATGTGCTGTTACCCTAATGTACGGGCACACGGTCGCTCTCAGAACGGATGGAGCGCTAATTGGATTTTGTAGACCAGATTTTGATAAAATAGTTTGCAGGCACCATGTCCCATTTGCAGAGCTCCCAAGGTGCCAAAATAGTGGAAACCCCCAAAATGTGACCCCATTTTGGAAACTAGACCCTTCAAGGAATTTATCAAGGGGTATAGTGAGCTCTTTGACCCTACAGGTGTCTCACAGATTTTTTTACCATTGAGACGTGAAAATGAAAAATTACTTTTTTTGTAATAAAATGTTACTGTAGCCCTAAATTTTTCATCTTTACAAGGGGTTAAAGGAGAAACTGCACCCCATATTTTGTTACACAATTTCTCCCGAACACGACAATACCCCATATGTGCTGGTACCCTAATGTACGGGCACACGGTCGCTCTCAGAACAGATGGAGCGCTAATTGGATTTTGTAGGCCAGATTTTGATAAAATAGTTTGCAGGCACCATGTCCCATTTGCAGAGCTCCCAAGGTGCCAAAATAGTGGAAACCCCCAAAATGTGACCCCATTTTGGAAACTAGACCCTTCAAGGAATTTATCAAGGGGTATAGTGAGCTCTTTGACCCTACAGGTGTCTCACAGATTTTTTTACCATTGAGACGTGAAAATGAAAAATTACTTTTTTCGTAATAAAATGTTACTGTAGCCCCAAATTTTTCATCTTTACAAGGGGTTAAAGGAGAAACTGCACCCCATATTTTGTTACACAATTTCTCCCGAACACGACAATACCACATATGTGCTGTTACCCTAATGTACGGGCACACGGTCGCTCTCAGAACAGATGGAGCGCTAATTGGATTTTGTAGGCCAAATTTTGATAAAATAGTTTGCAGGCACCATGTCCCATTTGCAGAGCTCCCAAGGTGCCAAAATAGTGGAAACCCCCAAAATGTGACCCCATTTTGGAAACTAGACCCTTCAAGGAATTTATCAAGGGGTATAGTGAGCTCTTTGACCCTACAGGTGTCTCACAGATTTTTTTACCATTGAGACGTGAAAATGAAAAATTACTTTTTTCGTAATAAAATGTTACTGTAGCCCCAAATTTTTCATCTTTACAAGGGGTTAAAGGAGAAACTGCACCCCATATTTTGTTACACAATTTCTCCCGAACACGACAATACCACATATGTGCTGTTACCCTAATGTACGGGCACACGGTCGCTCTCAGAACAGATGGAGCGCTAATTGGATTTTGTAGGCCAGATTTTGATAAAATAGTTTGCAGGCACCATGTCCCATTTGCAGAGCTCCCAAGGTGCCAAAATAGTGGAAACCCCCAAAATGTGACCCCATTTTGGAAACTAGACCCTTCAAGGAATTTATCAAGGGGTATAGTGAGCTCTTTGACCCTACAGGTGTCTCACAGATTTTTTTACCATTGAGACGTGAAAATGAAAAATTACTTTTTTCGTAATAAAATGTTACTGTAGCCCCAAATTTTTCATCTTTACAAGGGGTTAAAGGAGAAACTGCACCCCATATTTTGTTACACAATTTCTCCCGAACACGACAATACCACATATGTGCTGTTACCCTAATGTACGGGCACACGGTCGCTCTCAGAACAGATGGAGCGCTAATTGGATTTTGTAGGCCAGATTTTGATAAAATAGTTTGCAGGCACCATGTCCCATTTGCAGAGCTCCCAAGGTGCCAAAATAGTGGAAACCCCCAAAATGTGACCCCATTTTGGAAACTAGACCCTTCAAGGAATTTATCAAGGGGTATAGTGAGCACTTTGACCCTACAGGAGTTTCACAGAATTGGCCCAGCAAATTGGAAAATTACATTTTTTGCTATAAAATGTTGCTTTAACCCAAAATTTTGCATTTCCACAAGGGGTTAAAGGAGAAAATGCACCCCACAATTTGTTACGCATTTTCCCCCAACTACAGAAATGCCCCACATGTGGCTGTAAAGTGATGTATGGGTACACTGTAAGGTACAGAGCAGAAAGAGCGCTGTTGGGATTTTGGCGGGCAAATTTAGCTGGAATATCTTTCAGGCACCATGTTGCATTTGGAGAGCCCTTGAAGTGCCAGAACAGTGGAAACCCCCCCCCCCCCCAAAATGACCCCATTTTGGAAACTAGACCCCTCAAGGAATTTATCAAGGGGTATAGTGAGCACTTTGACCCTACAGGAGTTTCACAGAATTGGCCCAGCAAATTGGAAAATGACATTTTTTGCTATAAAATGTTGTTTTAACCCCAAATTTTGCATTTCCACAAGGGGTTAAAGGAGAAATTGCACCCCACATTTTGTTACCCAATTCATCCCGAACGTGACAATACCCCATATGTGCTGGTAATCTAATGTACGAACGGATGGAGCGCTAATTGGATTTTGTAGGCCAGATTTTGCTAGAATAGTTTGCAGGCATCATGTCCCTTTTGCAGAGCCCCCAAAGTGCCAAAACAGTGGAAACCCCCAAAATATCACCCCATTTTGGAAACTAGACCCTTCAAGGAATTTATCAAGGGGTATATTGAGCACTTTGACCCTACAGTTGTTTCACAGAATTGGCCCAGCAAATGGGAAAATGACATTTTTTGCTATAAAATGTTGCTTTACCCCAAATTTTGCATTTCCAAAAGGGGTTAAAGGAGAAATTGCACCCCACATTTTGTTACCCAATTTCTCCCGAACGTGACAATACCCCATATGTGCTGGTACCCGAATGTACGGGCACACGGTCGCTCTCAGAACGGATGGAGCGCTAATTGGATTTTGTAGGCCAGATTTTGCTAGAATAGTTTGCAGGCATTCAATAAGTGCTTTAGCATCTTCTTAGAGTATCCAGATTTTTTGTGAAATGTTGAAAAAGATGCAAAAAATGTAATTAGTATTTTTGTTCCCCAATGTATTCATCTAGGGGTATAATTTAGGGAATTTAGAGTTTATAACAATAGGAATTTGCAGGTTTATGCAAAAAATGTAATTAGTATTTTTGTTCCCCAATGTATTCATCTAGGGGTATAATTTAGGGAATTTAGAGTTTATAACAATAGGAATTTGCAGGTTTATGCAAAAAATGGGGCTTGGTGGCAACCACAAAATTAGAAGTGGAATATTTTCTGGGGAAGAGCTCTAATAATGAACAACAGTGTGGTATCTCTCAAAACAAGAAATACACAGGCCTGGTTGTGAGGGGCATGAGGGACAAAAGTAACGGGTATCTCTGCGTCGCCCATTTTTGGCGCAGACACGGCATTTTTTTTGCACGTTAGCTCGTGTTGTTGTGGAGGGAATTAGACTGATAAAATGCCTTTCAGTTAGTCGTTTGACATTTTCAGACTGGGGGTTCTCTATGGGGTCCTGAGGGTCAAAAAGGAGGTTGTGAATTATTTTTTCCTGGAAATCCAGATATTTGTCGGTGCCTCCCTTCTTTTTATAAAGTAAAAAGGCATTGTGAATTCCAATTTGTATTAGGTAGATGGCCACTTTTTTGTACCAGGTTTTGGTTTTCCTTTTTATCAAATAGGGCTGTAAGATTTGATCACTTAAATCCACCCCCCCCATGTGTTTGTTATACTCGGACACACTTATTGGCTTATGCTTGTCTGCTGTTGCCCCTCTTTCCCTCACTGCCACTGTTCCTGTGGGGTGTATTGTGCTCAACACATATACATCTCTCCTATCTCTGTATTTCACCGCCAACAGCTCCTCACAAGAATAAGAACAGGACTCCCCCTTTTGTATGCCCTTCCCCACTAGCTGCTGCGGAAAACCAATTCGGTTTTTGCGCATGGTTCCACATGCTCCTGTGCTTGCACAATGCAAGTGTCTAAATAGGGCCACACCTGAATAGAAGTTGTCACAATACAAGTGGTACCCTTTGTGTAGCAGGGGCTGCATTATCTCCACCACTATTTTACTACTGATGGGAAAATTTGGGGGGCATCCTGGGGAATTAATTTTTTTATCTCGTCCCTCATATATTCTGAAGGCGGCGGTGTAGCCAGAACTGCTTTCGCAAAGCTTATATAGCTTTATGCCATATCTTGCCCGTTTGGAAGGGAGATATTGGCGAAAGCTCAGTCTGCCGTGAAAACTAAGGAGGGATTCGTCCACACTGACGTTTTGCTCTGGGGTGTAATGTTGTAAAAAGGAGTGGTTCAAATAATTTATGAGGGGTCTCAGTTTGAATAACCGATCACGGTTTGGATCATTACTTGGGGGGGCCTGTGAATTATCACTGAAGTGAAGGAACCTCATTATTCGCTCATAGCGAAGCCTGGACATGACTGCCGAATATATTGGGGTTGACTGTGCGGGACTTTTTGACCAATATGATCTGATTGAGGGCTTTTTTACAATACCCATATTTAGGGTGAGGCCCCAAAATTTTTTCATTTCCACTAGATCTGTGGGTGTCCAATCTTTGGCATGGGCAGAGGAAGGTTTTTGGGTTATGTACTGGGTGGCATATAAATTCGTTTGAAGGACAATTTCATTGAGGAGGTCGTCGCTTATGAATAAACTAAAATAATTCATGTGGGTAAACTGGGAATCATCCACTGTTATGCCAGGAGATGCAGTAAATGGGTGGACTCTAGGGGCAAAAGATGGAGCAGGTGCCCACTGGAGGGAACGCACATCAATTAGTGGGAAAGTGTCACTGTGTGCTGCCGCACTGCTAGTTCCTGCACCTTCACCATCTGAAGAGTCAATGTCATCAGGGAGAACGTCCCCTGAAGACACATCGGAATTGACACTTATATTGTCATTTTCATTGTCTGCAAATGTTTCAGTGTCAGACGCATCTGATGCATCTGACCAAAGAATGGCGTATGCCTCCTCACTAGTATAAAACCTCCTCGCCATAATCGCTATACAGGGGACAGATATATATATATACCTATATGGCGGGTATATATATATATATATATATATATATATATATATATATATATATATATATTTTATACGGTAGATATATATATATATGTATTTAGCTAGAGAGCTGATTACTGCGAGCCCTCTTTGACACTTTGGCTGACAATGTCTGTAAAGCGCCACAGAATATGTTAGCGCTATACAGGGGACAGATATATATATATACCTATATGGCGGGTATATATATATATATATATCTATATTTTATACGGTAGATATATATATATGTATTTAGCTAGAGAGCTGATTACTGCGAGCCCTCTTTGACACTTTGGCTGACAATGTCTGTAAAGCGCCACAGAATATGTTAGCACTATACAGGGGACAGATATATATATATACCTATATGGCGGGTATATATATATATATATATATATATTTTATACGGTAGATATATATATATATATGTATTTAGCTAGAGAGCTGATTACTGCGAGCCCTCTTTGACACTTTGGCTGACAATGTCTGTAAAGCGCCACAGAATATGTTAGCGCTATACAGGGGACAGATATATATATATACCTATATGGCGGGTATATATATATATATATATATATATATATATATATCTATATTTTATACGGTAGATATATATATATGTATTTAGCTAGAGAGCTGATTACTGCGAGCCCTCTTTGACACTTTGGCTGACAATGTCTGTAAAGCGCCACAGAATATGTTAGCACTATACAGGGGACAGATATATATATATACCTATATGGCGGGTATATATATATATATATATATATATATATATATATATATATATATATTTTATACGATAGATATATATATATATGTATTTAGCTAGAGAGCTGATTACTGCGAGCCCTCTTTGACACTTTGGCTGACAATGTCTGTAAAGCGCCACAGAATATGTTAGCGCTATACAGGGGACAGATATATATATATACCTATATGGCGGGTATATATATATATATATATATATATCTATATTTTATACGGTAGATATATATATATGTATTTAGCTAGAGAGCTGATTACTGCGAGCCCTCTGGCACAGTGGCTGTAAAGCGCCGCAGAATATGTTAGCGCTATACAGGGGACAGATATATATATATATATACCTATATGGCGGGTATATATATATATAGATATATCTCCCTATCTAGATCTGATATACAGAGATATATATATATATTTATTTTTTTATATATATATATATGATCTATGTATAAGGTGATATGGGGTGGGAATTAGGGGTTTTTGGGCAGTGGATGGGGTGATCGATGGGTTTTTGGGCAGTGGAAACAAAGTATAGTGCTTTGTGACAGCTGCTGCTCTAAAATATCGCTTCTTCTTCTCTTCTCCTCACAAAAGAAACTAAGTGTAAGAAGAAGAGGAGAAGGAGGAGACTTAGAAGCAGCCGTCACTACTGTAAATAGAACGGATCGCTGTGACTTGCTGTCACAGCGATCACATGACCGGGGACCAATCAGATCGGTCCCCGGCATGTTCACCAAGTCCCGCGCCGGTAGTGGGGGCGGGACTGTCGCCGGGGGGACGCGCGATCCCCTCTAAAATGGAGTCTAAAGACCGGCCGTATTTTTACAATCGGCCGGTCTTTAGGTACCAGGATCACTGGCCGTAATTTTACGGCCAGCGGTCCTTAACCGGTTAATATACGTCTCCCCCCATTCTTCATCAGCTGCTCCTCTCTGCCAAACCTTTCACTGACTACCCATTGCCCAGCAAATAGAGTACAAAATGCTAATGCTGACATACAAAGCCATCCAAAACCTGTCCCCTCCATATATCTCTGACCTAATCTCCCACTACCTGCCTACACGTAACCTCAGATCCTCCAATGACCTCCTACTCTGATCTGCTCTTATCCGCTCTTCACACAACCGTCTCCAAGATTTCTCCCGTGCATCCCCCATACTCTGGAACTCTTTAAAAAACACATAAGACTGACCCCCACAATCACAGGCTTCAAGAAGTCCCTGAAAACTCACCTATTCAGGAAGGCCTACAACCTCCAATAACACTACTGTCACCACATCACCAACTGTACAGGCTCTACCCTCATCTTCTGTCTCTATCCCTCCTCCCTCATAGATTGGGCCTTCTATGCTCTGTCCAATTCGGTCACTGTTAGTATTATTTTTGTTTTGTATATTTTGTGTACCGTATGTAAACCCATAAATGTAAAGCACCATGGAATTAATAGGGCCAAATAAATAAATAAATAAATAATATATTAATAAGATAAGATAACTATTCCATTACAGGAAATGCACTGATAAGCTTTATTTTTCCCTACATAACCCCTTCAATTGTACCATTTCTGTCTTGACATGTTACTGCATTTTCTACACCACCATTTTCCCAACAACTTTATTAAAATTGGTGTAAGTGAATTTTTATGACAGCGTTCTAGATTGCAAATCTTAATATATTTCACCAGAGGGTTAAAATGTCATTTCTTATCATGGTTTTAGAAAAGGAACACACTTCTGCCTAAACAGTATGGCTTGTGAAAACAGAAATGTATTTTCTTTGTAAAACTTGAAATGAAACTTGCAATTGTGATAAATTAAATTTATTCATTTACATATATTACTATTTGGTCACAGCTGAATGTGTTATAAAGTAGTGTACATGGAAATCCTGCAACACTTGCAGACACGCAGCACAAAACTATTGACCTTTGCTTCGTCTCAGGTACAACAATCACCTGCAGGCCCATTGGAGCTTGTAAAAACACAGCTAAGATCTGCAATGATAATTGTTGATTATGCAGATCTGTTTTCCCTTAGTCCGAACAGCAGCACAACATATGGGGTATCCCTGCCCCTGTGTTCTGTTAGAACACAGGGGCAGGGATACCTAGGTGGAACTTTTAATTGACATTAATTACATGACATGATCCCCTATAAGAGGTCGGAGAAACCTCTCTCCCCCACACCCATCTTAGTTATAAAGTAAAAGGAAATACAAAAATTTAACTGGTAGGGAAGCTTGTGCTGCTGTTCGAACTAAGGGAAAACAGATTATCTACATAATCAATGATGCCCCTTACATCCAACAGCAGCACAACACGTGGGCCCCCTTGACACCGTCGACAAAACAGGTCACCCAAAGGCAGTTGGCTCCGAGCCTTGTAAATCTAACCTATAATGCTTTATGATAACCGCCAAGTAACGGCAGCGCAAATTTGCTCCAATGAGACAAAGCGTCTTTCTGCCCAAGAAGAAGAAACCGCCCTGGTAGAATGAGCTCTCACAAAATCCGGTGAAGGAAGTTCCTGGGAGGAAAAGGAGACCCCTATAGCCTCCCTTATCCATATAGCCAGGGAAGGCTTAGAAGCCTTTAACCCATAGTCCGACCAGCAAAATTAACCAACAGGTTCTCTGATTTTCTAAAAGAACTGGTACTGTGGAGATAGATGCGTAAGCACCTTAACAGATCTAAAGAATGTAATTTTTCCTTCTCCGGAGAAAGACAAAAGACTGATAGAGAAATAACCTGGTTAATATTAGAGGTAGAGGGTACCCTGGGAAGAAACCCTGGGAAGAACCTTAACTGAACCCTGTCCGGGAAATAGGAAATATAGGGCTCTGAGGCAGACAGAGACTGTAACTCCACAATTCTCTTGACCGAGGTAATCGTCAGAAGGAATGCCACCTTATAAGTTAAAAATTTGAAGAGCACCATATCTAGTGGCTGAAAGGGCAGTCCACAAAGATCTAACAGGATCGTAAACAGGTCCCACTGAAGGGGTGGCCTCAGATAGTTCTCTAGGTCCACATAAGGACTGGTCTACTTCCAGGATGTCAAGTTGAACCTCTTCAGATCCTGGCAGAGCCGATCTCCTCAGGTTACCAGGTTGTAGATTAGGGAAAGCCTCCAATAGATCCTTCGACTCATTTAAATGAGCTGGGAAAAACACGCCCTTTTTGACCAAAATGGTATGATGGCAATTACCAAAACTTGGTTCTGCTTGACTTTCATCAATTCCCTCGGTATCATGGAAAGTGGAGGGAAGATGTATGCCAGCCTGAACCTCCATGGAATTGACAGGGAATCCAATGCCAAGGGAATGTCCTCCTGAGAAAGGGAACAGAATCTCTCCACCTTGGCATTGAACTTGGTGGACATAAGTTCCACCTCCAGGAAAGGTAATCTGATGGAATATATCCTCATTGAGCGACCACTCGCCCGACATCTTGAGACCCCAACTTAGCTCATCCGCCAGAATGTTTAAGGATCCCATGATGTGCACCGCCGTGAGATGTGTTAGGTTCTTCTCTGCTCAAGAGAATATGACATCTGACTCCATGAGAAGGGATGATGATCTGGTGCTCCCCTGCTAGTACAGGTAGAGGACCGTAGTTATATTGTCTGAGTGAATCTTCCATAGAGAAGTGGAGCAAAATGCAGGAGCACCAGGCGAACTGCTCTGAGCTTGCACCAATTGGACAACATGGTCATCTCCAACCAGTTCCAGGTTCCTTTTATGGGAATCTCCTCTAGATGCACTCCCCAACCAGAGAGGGATGCATCGGTGGTCAACAGGGTCCAGACTGGCTGGTTGTGGACATCCCGTCTTTGAGATGGAAACACCACCTGAGTGAAAGACGGGTCTTAAGGGATAACTGAATTGGCTTGTCCAAGCTCAGCTGGCTGCGGTTCCAGACCTCAGAATTTCCTTCTGCAGGGGGTGTATGTGCCATAGGGCCCAAGGGACTGCAACTGACATGAGACCCAGTACCTTCATGGCAGTTCGGATGGAACCCTGCTGTGTCATGTACAGATAATGAATTTCTGATATGATTTTCTCCATCCTTAGAGGAGGGAGATTTCCATCCAGACGGAGTCCAGAATGAAGCCTAGAAACTTCTTCCGCGTGCATGGAATGACGTCCAACTTCTCCCCAAAATGCTGGAGAAACATCACAGCCAATTGCAGATGAAGATGTAGAACTTGTTCTTATTGGGCTTTCACCGACCAGACGTCTAGATATAGCACGGAGAATAGACATTGGACCCTGAGAACCGCAGCTACTGGAGCCACCACCTTGATAAAGATGTGGGAGGCTGACGAGATGCTGAACGGCAAAGCTGTAAACTGAAGATGTTGCAGACGCCCGGCAATCATCACCGTGATCCTGAGATATTTCCTGTGCGGAGAAAAACGTAAGACCTGAAAGACGCTTACCTGCACGTTACTGTAATGAGAACCTCGCCAAGCTGAAAGAATGTGACCACCGACCTTATAGTCTCCATAGGAAACCGGGTTTTGCAGATAAACTGTTTCAGGAAACTTAGGTCTATGATCATTCTCCAGTTGCCTGATTGCTTGGGCAACAGAAGAATAGACCCCAGAATCCTGTTCCAGAAAAGGAACTGGTTCCAAAGCAGCTTTGTCTTGATATTCCAGGACTGACCTTTCTAGAACAGACTGTTTTTGGCCAGAAAACAGGGGGTCTTTATAAATCTGACTTGAGGAAGGAAACAGAAATCTATCCTGTAGCCGTACTGAAATAAATGAAGGACCCAAGGGCCCTGGATGGAATTTTGACAAGCAGGGAGAAAGTAATACAGGCAACCTCTGACCAGCGGAGAAAACTCTGCTAGTGACATCAAAAAGTAGGTTTCTTTATATCTCCATCCTTTAGCAACCCTATGGCCAGAGCCCCTAGCTTGATAACTTGAATGCCTCTGATACTGAGGCCTAGGCGGGGGGCTGACACTGGAATCCTCTACCACAAGTTGGAGGCCTGGACCTGCCTCTAAAAGACTGAGGAAGATATTTCCCCTTTTTGTCTGCCAATCCTTCCATGATTTCATCAAGTTCCTTCCCAAAGAGCTTGCCAGGCTCAAAAGGAAGGGAACAGATGTAATATCTAGGAGCAATATCAGCTCTCCAAGGCTTCAGTTACAAGGGTCTTCTGGTGGCTGTGTAAAAATCATGGACTTGGAGGCCAGCTTCACCTGGTGTAGGGAAGCTACGGCCAAATAGGTCAGCAACAGTGAAACAGACGACCTAAGAGACAGAAGTTTATTTCTGGATATGAGTCAATGTCCCTCTCTAACTTTAGAGAGGCCAGTGCGCAATTTATTTGTCACCTCACTAGAGGTGATACCAACAGAGGCAGCAGAGTAGACCCTTCTTAAGTTGCATTCTGGGCACCTATGCATTGGATCCATTGTCAGCAGGCACCACTGTATGCTGGAGGAATTTTGACATGGCCATGTCCACCCTATGAGAGGGTCCCCAGCGATCTTGTTGACACTCTGAGATAGGAAGAGGGTCCTAAACCTCGTGGATGGAAAAAAAAGGTTTTTCAGGATGTCTCCATTCGGCCACCATAGCTTTCTCCAGAGCAGGATCCACTTGGAAGGCCCTAGGCCCCCTATAAATGAAACTTGAGCCTTCCCCTGGGTCAAAATCTCGATGGCCTGACCGGATGGACTTTAGTAACTTTGGCATTTGTCCAACTGCAAATGCCCTTCTGGCAAGCTCTTTGGGAAGGAACTTGACGACATCATGGAACGATTGTGCTTTACCAGGTTGATTTGCATATGCACAATGCGATAATTATATCTACATTAGTTATTTGGATGTGGTCCTCTTAAAGGCCCCTAAACAGAGCTGTCACTGGTATTGGAGGTATTTTGGACCTAACAGACTTTCTTTAATCTTTTCATGACCATGTTGTGCAATACTACCTACTACATCATGAACAAGAGCCAAGAGCAAGGAGATTAGATACACAGGTTGTTACCTGCTGGATTATTCCAGTAGATAATGACCAAATTATTTAATTGCTGTGCTTCCTCCCCATTGAAGTGAGTGAAAACTATGTATCACCGGATATAGGAGACCGACAATAGAGAGAGTTAAAGAGTTATTTGAGTTGAAATATCTTGAGTGGCCAATACTGCCATGTCAATGGAACTGCAGGAATTCTAGTTATACCTCTAGTAGCACTGCATAAGCATCCTGTCTGCAGGATCTCAATGTATACTAGCTAGGAAGTTGTTTCATTTCATTTCTAAGTTGCTTACATTTTGATAGTTAAGAAAAATAGGTGCACATAAATAAATACAAAAGAATATCCTGCGGTTATTTTCAGGTTTATTATTCATGTGGAAATGTGTGAACATAAATAATCTAAAAAGAAAGAAAGACAAGAACCCTATTATAATACATTATTAAATGAATTAATGTGTACATTAGGTATTCATCTATGGAATAAAAATGTAACAATGGATTGTTACATTCAGGGATTCCCTACAAGAATGTCCTAGAACTATTATTGTTATACTAAGAATGAACTATGTAACTTGCATCTTGAAAGGGAAAGCAGATTATTATACATGATTTTATATGTAGTCACCTGGATCAGGAGATAAAATGCACAAACACAGACTAGTTATTAATCCAGGTTTATAAAAGGTTTATTAATCGAAGATTGCACTGACATTGCAAGTACGAGCTATAAAACATGTTGTTGCTGGTTTCACTTCAGCCTTTAACCTGTCAGGAGCAATGCTAACAAACATGTTACTTCTTTATTTAACCAGCAAATGGAGTTGGTGGTATTCCTTTCACTCCTAGTCCAGTTATCTGTAAAACAAATGAAATTAAAATATTAATGTATATAATAATTAGAAACCTAACAAAGTCGGAAAAGTATCAGGAATTATCCACTTCTCAAAAAGTACAACTTAGCATATGAGTCTGCTCACATTACCATTACACTAGAGATGAGCGAGTAGTGTTCGATCGAGTAGGTGTTCGATCGAATACTACGGGTATTCGAGATACTCGTACTCGATCGAACACTACTAGCTGTTCGAAGTTTAAGGTTCGATGCAGAACCAGCGTTGATTGGCAGAATGCTATACATTCTGCCAATCAACGCTGGTTCTTCTCTTACCTTTAGAAGTCTTCTCCGTGCAGCGTCCCCGCCGCGTCTTCCGGCTGGAATTCACTCTGCCTAGGCATCCGGCCTAGGCAGAGCCGACTGCGCATGCGCAGGCATGTCCTTGCATGCGCAGTCGGCTCTGCCTAGGCCCCGATGCCTAGGCAGAGTGAATTCCAGCTGGAAGATGCCACGGGGGCGCTGCGCCGGGAGAAGACTTCAAGGGGAATCCAGCCCGACCGTCACTCGTGGACTTGGTAAGTATAATTTTATCGAATGTTGCGTACCCCTGAAACGAGCATTTCCGCCCATAGACTATAATGGGGTTCGAAATCCGTTCGAACAGCCGAACAGTGTGCGGCTGTTCGAATCGGATTTCGAACCTTGGACATTTTAGTGTTCGCTCATCTCTACATTACACCACTATTGTTAGAGGAGCCACAGTACGAAGGATCCCTTTTCAGTCATATCCAAATGGAACTTGTTGGATATCACTGAAGTATAAGGCTGCGTTCACACAGAGTTTTTTGGTCAAGAATTTGGTCAGGAAAAATCCACTTCAGGAAAATTCATGAGGCTTTTTTGAAGCGTTTTTCAGGCGCAGAAAAAAAAATCAACGCCAAAAAACCACGCCAAAAAACGCTAGCGGTGTTTCCACCTCCCATTGACTTGTATTGTTTTCCTAAGGTGGAATCCCCCTGAAGAATGGACGTGTTCATTCTTTTTTCCGCTAGCGGAAAAATCGCTAGCGGATTTTTTCTGCTAGTGGAGAATCTGCTAGCATTAAAAAAGGAAAAAAATATTACATAGGACTACATGGTGAGGCGTTTTTGGGTCATGACCTTATCTATATCCGACAAAGTAGGGGCCATGGGTCACATATTCCCTTTGATATTATAGATGTGTCTTGGGGTGGTTCAATCGAGAATTATTGATACACTATCCGGGGTAGGGGTTCTGGACTCAGAGACATTAACCCCTCATATTCATGTTTTATCTAGATATAGGATGATAGGGTCATAGTGATTAGCTCCACAGGCTATCGATAGGTACAGTAATATTTTAGATGCTCACTATTTGGTGGAATGTCCACCTTTAATACTATATTAAAAGTTAAGTTTTATTTATTTTTCTAATAGGTTTGTTCTATTCTGTGACATCTGATGGTGAGACTGAACTGAACCAAGTATGGCAGTAAATTACCTTGTAAATTCCCCCAGATTGGGGCTGGCGAGCACTCCACTCTTCATCCATACCATCACAGGCCGATGTTACATACATGTCTGAATAATCCTTTCCTCCAAAAGCACAAGATGTTGTCTTGTCTACTGGTAACCTTACAGTCTGGATCACCTTCCCTATAACACAAAAATAAACAACCAGTTATATATCTTACCAGTTCAACCAGTAGATTAGTAGTTTTAACACACAAATACAATATTAAATGTGTAGATGTACATAACTACATGCACAACATTCTCTAACTGTTATTCTCTGTCATCAGCCATTGTCCGAGGATTTTATCCAGAACACACACATATATACACGTATATATATATATATATATATATATATATATATATATATATATGCACAAAATATTGTGGCCCATATTACATCTATAGAAAATCAGTCTTCGTCTTGTGTAATCTCCAGTTTTTTAATGTTTTAACTTTTTAACTGCCAAAGGCACATTACTACATAATCCTTCATAGGAATGTATAAGGGAACAGTTGTCTACACAAAGCAATCAGATTATTGCTCTCATTTTCACTATTTAATGAATCACCCAAGATGAGTGCAACAATTCATTTGCATATTCATTATACAACAGTGTAAAACATCAAGCACCTCTTTCCATATACTGTATATTACATATATATTGACAGATCTGTGACTAATCAATGACCAGTGGCGTAACTACCGGGGAAGCAGCGGAGGCAGTTGCCACAGGGCCAGGGACATTAGGGGGCCCAGCGACATCTGCTACCGCTGCGGGTTTGTTTTTTTTAATAGGCTGTTACCGGCTGGAGTTACTCCAGCCGGAAATGGGCCCTACTTACTTACCAATCCTGGCAGGGGCCGGGATCGGTAAGTGACACCGCGGGCCCCACAAACATCATTATTATACTCAGGGGTCTTTTCAGACCCCCGAATATAATGATCGGAGGCCCGGGAGAGGTAAGCTAACATAACAAACATTGTTACTTACCTCTCCACACTCTGCGAAGGCTTCGAGGCCTACTTGTGTGACTTCTTAGACGTCACATGACCTGGGCCTGCGTCCTTATGCGTCGCGACGCAGGCCCCCGGTCACATGACATCCCTGACGTCATTGAAGATAGCCGACAGCAGGGAGTGCAGGGATAGGTAAGTAACAGTGTTTATGTTTGTATCCCCCTCTCGGTCTCCGATTACTCTCGGGTCTGAAAAGACCCTAGAGTATAATAATTGTTAATGGGTGTCCACAATGGAGCATAATACTGGGTGATGGGGCCACTATGGGGTATAATGCTGTGTGCAGGGGCATCTATGGGGCATAATACTGGGTGAAGGGGCCACTATGGGGTATAATGCTGTGTGCAGGGGCAACTATGGGGCATAATAGTACGCGCAGGAATGTGGGGGAGGGGTTGGTCATGGTCTTCGGCATTGGTCGGGGGGGGGGAATGTCAAAGGTTCACAACGGGGAACCGCCATTCCTAGTTACACCACTGTCAATGAAATTGTTATTGCTGAACATTGGGATATATTAATAAACAGAAGCAAACAGTGATGAATATGTTCTGTTGGAAAAATAAACAGTGATGAATATGTTCTGTTGGAAAAATATATATGACCAGATTTTCTGCCATTTGACTATATACTTGTTGTTCAGCACTCACATTCATACATGTATATGGAGCAATCATCCTACTGTATGGAGATGTATGATTGTTTATGCCTATTCATTTACACCTATTTACAGGGTGATGTCAGTCAGTAGGTACTGGTGTTGTACATATAATTATTGTTGTTTTATATAGCAAAGTGATCAAGAATAGTGAACATATCATCTCTCAATAATTGTTCGGATATTACCACAAAGATACATTATAAAAATAACATCTTTATTTGTAAATTATTATACAGTTTTGATGTCAACATTGTCTTTTATGTTCATTATTAGAATATTAAGTAAATATATACTAAATCATGCAATGAAAATAATCTACAAATCAATGAATTAAAACAAGATTAAATGTTTTTATATATCTCACCAGCCTGAGGATCAATGCGGATCACCCTTCCTCCATTATAGCAAGTAACCCAAAGTTTCCCCTCTGCATCTATGCACATGCCATCAGGGATCCCTTCATCCTGCTGTAACTTGTAGACATGGCGGCGGTTGGCTGTGGAGAGAAACTGTTGTAATTTACTGTGGCTACCACTGATGCAAAGAAAGACATAGTTGTACTATAACTCTAAATTAACATACTGTTTATCTTAAAGAGAATCTTTCGCCACGTCTAACAAGCCCAGCTCTATTCTTCATTTAATAGGTGTTGATCAACTGATTCCAGCACAGTTGTTCACAAGCAATCATTGCTATGAATTATGTGTCTCACATGCTATTTAGACTCTATACTGTCAGGAGGGCGGTGTCAGGAAGGAGAAGACAAGGGGTGTGATTCTGATCTCTGGCACTGGCCAACTCTGTTTGGAACTCTGAATCACACCCCCTGCCTGACATTGTCCTTCTGACATTACAGAGCTCAAATAGCACATCAGGCACCAAAGCGAACTGTACTTTTTGCTTGAGAAAGGTGCAGGTTAGAGAAAAAAATCCAACTGTCCTAAAATCAGAGGAGCAGCACTTAATAGCAGATGCTAAGAACTTAAATGGGTGGAGATGGAGAAAGGTCCTTTTTAAGCTGGTCATATACATTACATGTGTATCAGTCAATCCCACAGATTTCAACAGGACCAAGATACCATCATGTATATGGAGGACTTCCACACAGCAGATGTTAGGGTATATGAGGATAAAATAGTTGGATTACAACTGGCCTATGCTTTTGTTCTCTTGAGACAAATGCTATGTGGCAGTGGCCTTCTCCCAATACAGCACACATACACTATACACCGGGCTTAGTGTACTTGTGTACCCAGCGATGGAAACGCTTCATTTCATTCAGTTGACGATCTCATAGCCAGCTGCCCATGGCTTGATCAATTTTAATCATTCTTACTGCCAGCCTTTGTAAAACTATGTGCCTTACACCTAGCTAATCTTAATTAGATATTTATTTACGAGGGTACTTTTAAGTGAGAGACTATTGTACTTCAGTATGACACGTCATATAACTTCATATTTAGGAGCATGGAGGTTTCTTGTTTTTGGCAACATTACACATACTCAGTGGTGTAACTACCAGGGTAGCAAAGGTAGCACCTGCCACAGGGCCTGGGAAATTAGGAGCCCCGCGACAGCCGCTACCGCTGGATTTTTTTTTTCTTAATAGGTCGTTACCGGCTGGAGTTACTCCAGCCGGTAACAGGCCCTATTTACTTAACGATCCTGGCAGGAGTCGGGATCGGTGACGCCACGGGCCCCACAAACACTTTAATTATACTCAGGGGTCTTTTCAGACCCCCGAGTATAATGATCGGAGGCCCAGAGAGGTAAGGGAACATAAAAAAACATTGTTACTTACCTCTCCGCACTCCAGACAGGCTTCAGGCCTAGTTGTGTGACATCCCTAACATCACATGACCGGGACCTACGTCCCGGTCATGTGACGTCCGAACATCATTGAAGATGGCCTTATTTATAGTCCTACATTGAACTCTTATAACGTTGTGCATGTGTATATATAGATAGATATGTTTATTACATTTTTAACTAGTGCTTACTTACATGTTTTTCCTGTTTTCACATCATAATCTAATGCATCCACTGTATATGAAAGACTGTCAATGTAGTACATGGTTTTGTGATCCAGTGACCAATCTAAACCATTGGAAATATCCACCATGTCAAAGTGTTTCAATACAGAGCGATCTGGATATAGAGAAAATAATGAACCCTGGTTCCTCTCCACAACTGCTGGTCGGATTTCCTGAGCCATGGTTCCTACAAGGAGACAGCACAAATTAACCTTAACAAATGTCTAGGATACAGTAGCATAAGACAGAGATTTTTTTTACTGTAAGGGCAGTGAGGTTATGAAGCTGTCACAAGATGTTGTGATAGTGGATTCATTGTGCAAGTTAAGAAAGGGCATGGATGCCTTTTGTGAATGGAAAAATATCACAGGTAAAAGGAATTAGATTTTTGGTATAGGCAAGTTGATTTAGGGTTTTATACTGATGGAAGGATTTGGTGTCGGGAACAATTTTTTTTTTCCCCTGACATGGGGCAATTGGAATCAGCCTCGAGGGGATTTAAAGGGCTATTACAGCTCTTTCAAGTTATCCCTAAATTACGAATAGGGGAATTGTTAAATAGATGGCGTTTTGTCCATTGGGGCCATCAAGAGAATATAGGTGCCTCCGTATGGAGTGGTAGGTCACACATGTGTGATACCACTCCATTCATCTCTATGGGATTGTAAAAGAGAGGCCGAGACCAGGGCTTGGTGCAGAAACATGCAGACACAATCTTCTGCTCCATTTATATGGGACACAAAAGACCCATGATCTTTGGCAAAGCCAGTGATAAGACCCTCACCAATTAGCCAGTTACCCCTTATCCTGTGAATAGGGAATAAGTAATAGTAACTGGAATATTCCTTCAATAACTATAAAACTGTTTATTAAATTATTTTCTTTAACAGGAAACATAATGATTCAAAGAGATGTTAGTACATTACAATAATTACCTTAAACCTCCGGCTATTAGCCAGAGCGGAGAGTTGCTAAATAAGAATGGGTCCAATTTCGGAGAACTTTGTCAATCTAGCGTAAGTATTATATGGTTGCACATTCATTATATAGCTAGACACTTCCACCAACAAGATCATCTGATCACAGAGGGTTCCAGAAGACAGACCACTGTCAGTCAGCTGATCACTAGTTTGGATTAATTTTTTTTAATAAGGGTTTGTCTTGGTGAAACAAACACTTTAAACTGGCAATGACAACTAAATTCCACTCCACCTGCAAAGAATCTTCCTTCTGGATCCACTTTTCCATCATTGAAACGATTGTTAGATTTATCTTCATCAATTTGAGCAAGGGGAGTTACTGACTGGTCTTCCCAATTGAGGGCTGCAAATGTACGACCAGTGGCAACGACATAGCCACCAGATTTCCGAAGTGCAACAGAGCCGACTGGTTCTTCTACATAGGAGGGGAAAAAAAGTTGCATCTTTAAGGAAGGAAGGATGAAGGAAAGAAGTCGTAAATGATTTTCAATGATCATGAATGGCTCCAATCCTCTTGAAAACAACTATTAAATTCAATAGTGTGATATTTACCTAGAGATATACTCTGTATTTTGTTAGTTTCGGGATTCCAGCGACAGACCTTCTGTCCTGTAATATCAACGTACACTAAAACGCCTTCCCTCTCATCCCAGACTGGTGACTCTCCAATTCGGTACCTCTCAGTAACAACACATTCAATCTTGATAGAAGACATGGCTCTGTATTAATAAACACATTAAGAAAATGAATTATTGCATAAAAATATAAATCAGTTGTGCTGATACTACATCCAGCCTCTGTACAGACCACAGTCCTATATTAGTCATGTGGAAGATGAGCCTAATCTCGTGCTCACCTGGTTATGTGACTGAATAAGGCATGTAAACTAACCTTGAAGTTTCTCAAACAAATTGCTGTCTAAACAGAGGGAGGAAGATTTTAGTAAAGGCTGTTTGCGCACTTAGCCACTCTTAGACTATAATCAACTGCCTTACATATTAAAAAAGAAAACTTGAAAAATCAGGCAAAAATCTGATCCTTCCAACAAGTAGGAAGTTCCCCTCTATCTGTACATTTCCTGCAACTCTCTTGCAGCTGAGAGGTCAAAGGATTTGTTTGCGCTGCAAAAGAAAAAAAAATCCCCACAGTTATCCAAGTGGGCCACCTGTTGGAGCAATAGGGCACTTCACTCATGTCAGGAAAACAAGTATGGTTTACCTACTGCAAAAAGGACTCTTAGAGGGAGCTAAAACACAGTGACCAGATGTTTGCTGGTGGTCTATGAGAATTTATGATAAGTAAGGACTTCACACACAGCATTTTGGGAGTCAGTGTTTTTTTCTCTGCAAAATAAAGCAAAGCTTAACCCAATACTGTATACCCCCTGGCTCTACCCATTATTAGAAAACAAGCTGTACTGCATCTGTCCAGTATTAAAATGTAGTCTCAGGAATTCAGCTTTAGGCCGGGGCCCCACGGGCAGGAAACTCCATGATTTACAGAAAAATTGTGGCGTTTTACAGTAACTGCAAAGTGGATGGGATTCTTGAGAATCCCATGCCCACTTTGCGGTAAAAACCGCAGCGTGGACACACTGCGATTTCCAAAGCCGATGTGGTTTTGTTAATAACAGCATGTCAATTATATGTACAGAAACACCGGCAGATTCCCTGTAGATATACAGTGCCTACAAGTAGTATTCAACCCCCTGCAAATTTAGCAGGTTTGATAAGATGCAAATAAGTTAGAGCCTTCAAACTTCAAACAAGAGCAGGATTTATTAACAGATGCATAAATCTTACAAACCAAAAAGTTATGTTGCTCAGTTAAATTTTTAATAAATTTTAAACATAAAAGTGTGGGTCAATTATTATTCAACCCCTAGGTTTAATATTTTGTGGAATAACCCTTGTTTGCAATTACAGCTAATAATCGTCTTTTATAAGACCTGATCAGGCCGGCACAGGTCTCTGGAGTTATCTTGGCCCACTCCTCCATGCAGATCTTCTCCAAGTTATCTAGGTTCTTTGGGTGTCTTATGTGGACTTTAATCTTGAGCTCCTTCCACAAGTTTTCAATTGGGTTAAGGTCAGGAGACTGACTAGGCCACTGCAACACCTTGATTTTTTCCCTCTTGAACCAGGCCTTGGTTTTCTTGGCTGTGTGCTTTGGGTCGTTGTCTTGTTGGAAGATGAAATGACAACCCATCTTAAGATCCTTGATGGAGGAGCGGAGGTTCTTGGTCAAAATCTCCAGGTAGGCCGTGCTATCCATCTTCCCATGGATGCGGACCAGATGGCCAGGCCCCTTGGCTGAGAAGCAGCCCCACAGCATGATGCTGCCACCACCATGCTTGACTGTAGGGATGGTATTCTTGGGGTCGTATGCAGTGCCATCCAGTCTCCAAACGTCACGTGTGTGGTTGGCACCAAAGATCTCGATCTTGGTCTCATCAGACCAGAGAACCTTGAACCAGTTTGTCTCAGAGTCCTCCAAGTGATCATAAGCAAACTGTAGACGAGCCTTGACATGACGCTTTGAAAGTAAAGGTACCTTACGGGCTCGTCTGGAACGGAGACCATTGCGGTGGAGTACGTTACTTATGGTATTGACTGAAACCAATGTCCCCACTGCCATGAGATCTTCCCGGAGCTCCTTCCTTGTTGTCCTTGGGTTAGCCTTGACTCTTCGGATAAGCCTGGCCTCGGCACGGAAGGAAACTTTCAAAGGCTGTCCAGGCCGTGGAAGGCTAACAGTAGTTCCATAAGCCTTCCACTTCCGGATGATGCTCCCAACAGTGGAGACAGGTAGGCCCAACTCCTTGGAAAGGGTTTTGTACCCCTTGCCAGCCTTGTGACCCTCCACAATCTTGTCTCTAATGGCCTTGGAATGCTCCTTTGTCTTTCTCATGTTGACCATGTATGAGTGCTGTTCACAAGTTTGGGGAGGGTCTTAAATAGTCAGAAAAGGCTGGAAAAAGAGATAATTAATCCAAACATGTGAAGCTCATTGTTCTTTGTGCCTGAACTACTTCTTAATACTTTAGGGGAACCAAACAGAATTCTGGTGGTTTGAGGGGTTGAATAATAAATGACCCTCTGAATAAACTTTTCACAATTTTTTTAAAAAAATAAACAAAGAAATAACATTCTTTTTTGCTGCAGTGCATTTCACACTTCCAGGCTGATCTACAGTCCAAATGTCACAATGCCAAGTTAATTCCGAATGTGTAAACCTGCTAAATCTGCAGGGGGTTGAATACTACTTGTAGGCACTGTAAGTGTAACAGAAAGTCCCCGGAGGAAAACTCTGCAAACTATCTGTTTAAAGCACAACGGGAAGAACTGCGATGCGTTACTGCCGCGTTTTTACCCGCAGTACTGCATAGCTGCAGGTCGTCCTGTGAGGCCTTAGCCTTAATATCAGCAGGGGAACACCGCTAATGAGGCGAGGTGAGGTGGCAATTTTACTTTTTTTTTTTTCTTACCCTAAACTAGCCCAAGACAGGCTGTTCTGAATACAAGGCTGAGCGGACCTATCTTGGGCTGTGTCACGGGATGGTTAGAGTCTATACTATAGGCAATGTGTAATATATATTTCATGTGGAATGTATTCTCTAACCTGTTATATACATCAATGTGTAGTTGGCTGATTAGGGTCTAGTGTGTTAGCACATTGTATGCAAATACCTCTAACTAGTGAGGACAATGGGTGGAGATAATCTGATCAGTGTCTCCAAGAAGATGTTGGATGGTGCATTGTCCATAGTAGACAGGGAGTCTGCTCTCCTTGGTATAGGTGAGGGGGGAAGGATCTGTGACTCAGCCCTTCCCACCCACAGATATAGGTGTAACAGTCTTAGTATATAGTTGTAGCTGGAGTTAGTATGTGTTAGCCGGCCTGTGCACAGCTCTGCAGAGAGCCAGGATATAGTTACAGGACCAAGGAACCAAAGTTATCATTGGATTGTGACTTCTGTGGACTTATTGTTATTACGGTTGATGTGACCGCCGCCGGCTACTAACTTTGTGGATTACAATAAATTGCTGTTGTCTCCCGACCTCTTGCGTCCGTGTTGATTCAAAAGACCATCTGGAGGAAGGACGTATACCTTTGCTCCGTGACAACTGGTGGCAGCGGTGGGATCAACAGCGGACAGCGAGATGGACTACAGCAGCCCAGCGATTAATGGAGCCACAACCTCAGAATACAGGAACTGGACTATGGCAAGTCTACAAGTAAGGGCCCGGGAACTAAACCTGAGTTACCAGGGAAGAACGAAAGATCAACTGATCGAGGCACTGGAGGAGATGACCCTGCAAAGCGACCATGAGGAGGGCTGCCCCCAGGAGACTGGAGAGATACGGGAGTGGCAGGTACAGACCCAAAAGAGCAGATGGGTTGTTTTGTATGAGGAGGAATTGGCAGTGCTGGGGCTAGGAGCAACTGCAGAGCAAAGGAGTAGAGCATTACAGAGGGCTCAGGAAACAGAGAAGGAGGAACAGAGAATGGCGCATGAAAAGGAAAGAATGGCGCATGAAATGCGAATGGCTGAGATAACTACGCGGAATTATAATCAAACGCCGACCCCCAGCCCAACAGTGAGAGAACCACCATATGTCTCCCATAAACACTTCAAGACCTTTGATGAAGCGGCTGGGGATGTTGATGGATATTTTCAGGACTTCGAACACCAGTGCCACCTGATGGAAGTCCCAGAGAAGGATTGGGTCCGGTATCTGGTGGGGCACCTACGAGATGGGGCTGCGGAAGCTCTCAGAGCTATGGACCCTAGTGATCAGCGGGACTATGAGGCCATTAAAAGAGCGGTGCAGAAGTATTATGCAGTCACTCCAGAGACCTACCGAGTTCAGTTCCGCTCTTTGTCTTACAATGGGGGAAGCTCCTTCCACATGTTCGCCCACAAGTTGAAGCAAGCATGCAAGCGCTGGCTAGAAGGAGAGGAGGCTGTCACAGTCGATAAGATCCTCCAAGTCATACTTAAGGAACAGTTCTTTTCCCAGTGCCCCGCTGAGATCCGTGAGTGGGTGCTGGAACGGAACCCAGCCACAGTTGAGCAAGCTGCTTCTCTTGCAGATGAGGGCCTGACCATCAAGCCGCAGTGGAAGAGGTTGTTTGCAGAGGAGCGGAAAACTACCACAGTCCGCCAGACACCCTTCAGCCAGCCACCCACCTTTCGTGTCCGGCCTCAGGATTACAATTCCCCCTCTACCCCTGCCCCAGCCCATCGGCCTCCAGCTATGAACAACCCTGTCCCTAGACAACGACCCACTGGAAGAATGCTAGAGCGCAGATGTTTTGGGTGCGGGCGGCCTGGACATTTGCAAGCTAGTTGCCCTGCTAACATGGGGGCAAGGGCCACCGTGGCATCCCGGCCTATTCACTACCTGGGAACCACCCCTAGGACAGAAAGTTTGGCCCCATTTCCAGATGACTTCATGAATGACCCATCTGTTCCACCTCCAGGGGTCTATGGGATTCAGCCTTCCACCACACATCCTGCAAACCTTCAGAGGAAGCACTTGCAGGAGGTCCTACTGGATGGCCGAACAGTTGTTGGATTCCGGGACTCGGGAGCTTTCCTAACGGTAGCGGACCCCCGAGTTGTGCGACCCGAGGCCCTAGAGGAGGGCCCTGGCATTTCTATCAAGTTGGCAGGGGGTACTCAAAGACGTATTCCTAAAGCTACCGTGGAACTCGACTATGGTTATGGACCAAAACGATGCACAATTGGTGTGATGAGCGGGCTGCCGGCCGATGTTCTGTTAGGCAACGATGTTGGAAATCTACAGTGCCACTTTGTGGGAGCAGTGACCCGAAGCCAAGCTCAGAGAGACGCCAACATGGATCGACTGCCAGATGCCAGCTCTTCAACCCTACAACTTTACCATTCAGTACCGCCGAGGGAACCAACACCAGAACGCAGATGGGTTATCCCGGCAGGAGGACATATGAGCTATAGAGACTGATGTGCATTCCCCAATTTACCTGTGTAGGCCAATTGTGTCATGCACATGTATTGAGAGGGGGAGGGGTTGTCACGGGATGGTTAGAGTCTATACTATAGGCAATGTGTAATATATATTTCATGTGGAATGTATTCTCTAACCTGTTATATACATCAGTGTGTAGTTGGCTGATTAGGGTCTAGTGTGTTAGCACATTGTATGCAAATACCTCTAACTAGTGAGGACAATGGGTGGAGATAATCTGATCAGTGTCTCCAAGAAGATGTTGGATGGTGCATTGTCCATAGTAGACAGGGAGTCTGCTCTCCTTGGTATAGGTGAGGGGGGAAGGATCTGTGACTCAGCCCTTCCCACCCACAGATATAGGTGTAACAGTTTTAGTATATAGTATATAGCTGGCAGTTAGTATGTGTTAGCCGGCCTGTGCACAGCTCTGCAGAGAGCCAGGATTTAGTTACAGGACCAAGGAACCAAAGTTATCATTGGATTGTGACTTCTGTGGACTTATTGTTATTACGGTTGATGTGACCGCTGCCGGCTACTAACTTTGTGGATTACAATAAATTGCTGTTGTCTCCCGACCTCTTGCGTCCGTGTTGATTCAAAAGACCATCCGGAGGAAGACGTATACCTTTGCTCCGTGACAGGCTGGCTTAGGCCTCTGTGTCTCAGCGGTAAAGTAGGTGAGTTAGGGTACTTTTTTCTTTTTTTTTATAGACTGCTACCTGCTGGTGTGTCCCCAGCAGTTAGCAGACTATTTATCTACCTCCCCGGTCATTCTCATGGCTGCCGCCTGCTTCCCCTTCTGCTACAGGACAGAATAGGGAAGCAGAAGCGGCTGTGAGCAGGCCCAGGCCATTTAATATTAACAAAATATCAGGGGTGGATCCAGGGCCGGGCGAGCCGGGCAACCGCCCGGGGCCCCGCGCTTAGCGGGGCCCCGCAGCGCGGGCCGGACCTAACAAAATGGTCCCGGTCGGCATGTCCCGATTTCAACTCAACGGCGTCCTACGGACGCCGATGAGCTGAATTCATAGCTGTTTAAAGCAGGAGCTGTCACAGCTCAGCTCCTGCTTTAACGCTGAGCTCCGACATTTGTAGCCGCGATGTGATGACGTCACATCGCGCCTACAATATGTGTATGAGGGAGAGAGGTGTGTGTGTGTGTGTGTGTCCAGCATGACACTGGGGCAGATGAAGGGGGAGAGAACAGCATGACACTGGGGCAAATGAAGGGGGGGGGAGTACAGCATGACACTGAGGCAGATGAAGGGTGAGAATGGCATGACACTGGGGCAAATGAAGGGGGGGAGAACGGCATGACACTCAAGCAGATGAAGGGGGAGAATGGCATGATACTGGGGCAGATGAAGGGGGGGATGGCATGACACTGGGGCAGATGAAGGGGGGGAGAACGGCATGACATAGGGGCAGACGAAGGGGGGAGAACGGCATGACATAGGGGCAGACGAAGGGGGGAGAACGGCATGACACTGGGGCAGATGAAGGGGGGAGAACGGCATGACACTGGGGCAGATGAAGGGGGAGAACGGCATGACACTGGGACAGATGAAGGGGGAGAACGGCATGATACTGGGGCAGAGACGGGGGGGACATGAAACTGTGGGCAGATAAAGGGGGAGAATGGCATGAAACTGGGGACAGAGATAGAGGGGGGAGGACATGAAACTAGGGGTAGATGAAGGGTGTATATGAAAATGGGGGAGTGATGGAGGTGGGACACATAATTTACGGGTGACTGTAGGAGGATTATACTGTGTGGAATCATGAAAATTGAATGAGAATGGGCGGAATCAACATAAAAGTGGGCGGGGCCTAATTTGCCGCGCCGCACGTTTTATTCCCTCTTTCTAGTCTTCAACAGTTGGGAAGTACAGGTTAGAAGTGCGAGACCCCCCAGTAAGTAGGGCCCCGCTAAAGTAAATTGCCCAGGGCCCCGCAAACCCTGGATCCGCCACTGCAAAATATTCCTGACTAATCAAGCTGAAACGTTTTGGCTTCCTCAGTACTTTTCCCATATAGTGGAATTCAGCAAACATGTCTGTTCTCACTAGCCCAGCACAAATCTATAACCAGAGCCTTAAAGGGGTTGTCCCATCACAAGGATCCTATCTATACTGCTTGTTAATGTGGATTTAAGACTTTTCCTAAATACACTGCTTCAGCAAAACTTCTTTGTTTGTCCACTATCTTAATTTATTCACTTCATTGTTGATACTGTGTTTCTATGGCCCTTGGGATTATCTGCTCAAATGTCAAGTGATGTAGCTGCCTGCTCTCAGAGGGAGGGAGGAGGGGCTAAGTGCATGGGAGCGAGCCTGTGTCTGTAGCGGTTCCAGTATCTGTGTCCTGTGACCTAGCTTCCTGCACTCAGATAAAGGAGGGGGGAAATGAGTGCTGCTTTCTTATATAAAACAGTCTAAATCCTAGTGGGCAGAAGGACCTGGTACCTTAGCCCACTAGGATTTAATCCAAGTGTTATAGGACCTTTGATGACATCACAGGCCCTTCAGTCGTCCCATAGGATCACGCTATGTGGTGGGCGGAGCTACACGCTAATTTGGGGCGGAGCTAGACTAGAGGTAGTCGGACGGTATAGCTTTGCATATGAAACCCCGCCCACCAATTGACGTCGAAAACTAGGAAGAAAGAAGTCTTTGCAGCAGCGAAGACTGGTGAGCAAGGGACATGGGAATACCCCTTTAAGGGTATGTTCACACAGAGTTTTTTGCAGGTGGATTTTGATGCGGAATTTGCCTCAAAATCCGCCTGCAAAAATGCTTGCTTGGTGCTTATTTTCCCGCTAGCGATTTTTTTCAGCTACCGAGAAAAAGAAGCGACATGCCCTATCTTCCCGGGGCTAAGTCAGTTGTGGCGTCCGCGGCAGGAGCCTCACTCCTGTTTAGGCCCATTCATTGGGCTTAATCTGGCGCAGGATGCAGTGCATTGGCATCCTGTTGCGGCTAGCTGCACGGAGAAGTCACACAGTGGAAAAGGTTTACGTCGTGTGAACATACCCTAAAACATGGCATTGCGTGCAGGAGAAAGAAACTACATGTGTCTTAGTGCAAATTTAAACTAACAAAATTATCTGGCGCCGCCCCCTGAGAGGCTGGCTGCCTTTGATGCAGTGCTCCAAGCTGGGAGCAAACTTTTTCTTTCCTTTTTCACTATTTTTCTCTATATCTTCAAGAATCCGGTAACCAAGCAATCTAGCACTATGAATTTAGTAACTATAAATCGAATGGAAGACCCTGTGGAGTTTTTTGTTCCTTTTGTTTCCATTGTAAAGCATGGACTCAAGACCTGGTTCAGCTGGTTTCCACATGTGCCTGTTACCATCCCCCCCAGCTAGGACAGCATGGCTCAACATGCGGCATGGAAGAGAAACCTACATGAAAATGCGGACTTCTTCGTTCAAGGAGATGATTTCTGGCGTCAATTGCTGATGTGTGAAGATGCTACAGCTGACTGGTATTTCTTTCTATTACTGTGGACACGTGGGACACTGTTACAACCTGGGAACCATCACCCACCTACCCCAGGAGCTATGGAAGCTTGGCAAGAGAGCAGCACCATGTATACCTGGATGGTCTCTGACTTCCTTGGGGCAGTAGAACACTGTGGTAAGGAGGAGGAGGAGGGCTTGTGATGAAGGACAATTGGGGCATTTTTTGTGGTTAAAAGGACAATAGTGCTGATGCAAGATACCGAACTATCAGCTGTGAGCAGGAGATCTCACCACCTACCAAAGGAACTGCCACATGTTATCATGATAGCTGCTTATGTCCCCCACGTATGCAAAAATTTCTGCTTGTTATATCCACATGCTGTGACCCCCCCTCCTCGTGTCCTACAACCAAGTCGGCTGTATTATTATTATAATTATTATTATTAACATCAATCCGCACAGAGAACTAAATGATCCTGCAGTATGTCTGTGTTTCTTTATTTTTTAGTTGCTATGATTCCTAGGATTTCTCTATCTGCCATGAGCTTCTATGTGTTTCTCTCTTGTTATATACTACTGTACCATCTATGAAACTGTATCACTGAAATTTCCCCATTGTGGGACTATTAAAGGAATATCTTATCTCTTATCTTAACTGCAGGCTATGCACAATGCAGTATGGATCTATGTGACAAAGATGTGTAATAATCCCATGCGTAAGAAGCTTTGTGATTTTTTTCAGGGTCGCTCTAGAGTTGTTTTAGCATGGATCAATAATGCTGAAATATTGAGCAATGAGTATTCGTTTCATCTTCTTACGTAATCCAGTGCTACAGAGAACAGCATAGAGCAGCCAACTGAGGTGAGGTTTACATCTGCGCCAGTCTCCAGACCGCTGTATAGTCTATGGAGTCCACAGTTTTAGTGGTCTAGCTGTCCGTCGTTTGTGTTCCCTGGTGGACCTGAACAATTGAGACCCGTGGGCAGATGTGAATCTAGCCTAAACTGATATTTCACTTCTACAATAGCCTTGTACTTATACGAACGGCACAATGCAAAAAAAAAAAAAAAAGAAAAAAAAGTTGAGTAGAATCTGCTATATCCCCATTTTTTCATTGTGCAGTGTATTGGTATACCTGCTAACAGTCACGGTGACAGGCAGGGAGTAACTAAATGAGTAGAAGTCTTTATCAGATTATAGTAAGACCCTGGTATCCATGGTTCCATTAACCACGCTAAGCAGAGGGAAGTTATCCAAGATCTTATAGTAATGACCCCTATTTAAGATAATTCATTAATATAAGATTACTAGGGGTCTGACACCAATACAATAGTGTGTACACCGTGTGTTATAACATTTTGCTACTATCTGAAGTTTCTTGTATACTATTCCCCATAGATACCAGGTTTTATTGTATAGCCATACTCTGCATGGCCCAAAAACTAAAGAAATACTATTTTAGCTTTTATATACACCATGATGATTCCTACAGTTTTCATTCTGGTTATACCCAGCCAGTCCTCCGTATACTCCTGTGTACAATTGTAGTAGATTAGACAAATAAAACAGCCAGTGATCTAGAAAATCAGACAAGGGACCCATTACACTGGAATGGGAATGTGCTGTTACATTAAATCGGTCAGACTAAAATGCATTCTGCTGTAGCAAGAGCTTAAGGCCTCAGTGAGATGGCTGTATTATTTCTCTTACTTGTAAAGCACCAACATATTCCTCAGCACAATACAGAAATTGTCAGTCACTATCCCATATAGAGCTCACAATTTTCTATCAATATGTCTTTGATGTATGGGAGGAAACTGGAGTACCCAGAGGAAACCCACACAAAAACAAGCTGGAACATACAGACTTCCTTTGGTTGGATTTGAACCTAGGACTCAGAGCTGCAATGCCACAGTGCAGGGGATAAGGATACGCCATCAATGCTAGATTATGGATAACCCCTTTAAGTTTTTTTGCCTTCTATGGATACACATGCACAAGCAATTTACCATACCATTAATAATGTTGCTGTTAATGAATATTTTGGAGAAACAGACAAGACAAATCACAAGAAATAATCATTACCACGTTACTGATTTTTCTAAGCATTCTCAATACTATTGCAATAGATCAAAAAGTATGCAAATGTAGAGAACCCGTCAACTCTTACCATTGACCTTTTACATGATACAGACATATTGTAAAGATAAAAAGTAAGATTTTACCTATATCAGGGCCTAGAGTTATTGTACTGGCTTGACTGCAACAGGCTGTAGTAATTCCTGTCTTATATATATCAAGTCTATTAATATTTAACTGTAGTAGTCAGCGCACCTTCCAGTATGTCTAATAGACTGCAGCTTAGTATTAACAAAATATTCCTGTCTAATCATGCAGAAATGTTTTGGCCTCTTCAGCACTTTTTCCATGTAGTGAAACTCAGCAAGGATGTCCATTCTCACTAGCCCAGCACAAATCTATAACCAGAGCCTTAACAGATCCTCACCACGTTTGTAAATTCAGGCAGTGCTATGCTGGCAAGTGACTTTAATGTGGGAGGAAACTGGAGTACCCAGAGGAAACCCATGCAAAAACAAGGTGGAACATACAGACCCCTTGCAGATGTTGTCCTTGGTCTCTCCATATTTGTAAGGTAAAACCAGGACTGGAATCTAAACAGAGGATGTGCAGATTTTTCCATAGATCAGTTTCACTCCTGTTTCCACTTACAAATATTGAAAATTACTGACAAGTACTGCTGACTGTATAAGGAATAACATGTATTTTGTTTATTTAAATTTCTATTCATCCTAAGTTTAAGAGTCCAGTGGGTGGTCATAGTCAGTGAGTGACAGCTGTCTTGGTATGCAGAGTCACAAGAGAGGTTGCCAATCAGAAAGAGAAGACATTTCAAGGGATAAATGACAAGTCAGACCTCCTGCCCGCGACTACAGTATTATTTTTTTATTTTTTTTTACTGTCTGTAAATTGCAGATCAGCTGTCCGTGTTTTCATTCCCTACTTTTGATTTTGTCATCCATGGCTGTATCATAATTACTGCAAATACTGTCTGTAGTGCATCCTTGTGCACTTATATTTGCGATCCATAAAAAAAAAAAATGGGAGGCTATTAATGATGTTACTGCCTAGTGCCAACCTCCTACTAAGGTCACATGGTCAGATTGGTACCATTTTCTCTTTCCTTTTTCATAAGGAGAACAGTTTAGAATCCTTTGCTGATCCAGCTCAGGTTTCTGGTGAATCTTTCAAGGCAAGACAGACTCAGATTGTGTTATGGATGATGTTTCCTTAGCCTGTATTCTCTTTCTGCGATTCAGTCACCAAATCCTGATGCTGGAAGAACCAATGCAGAGAGACAGAGGTTTATTCTGCACCCCATTATCTCTTAGCAGCCCAGGAAAAGCAAAGTTCCATGAATAGACGAGTTCCACAGCTACTTCTGTATGTCAATCTGCAGTTTTGACAGTCTGTTGTCAGATATATAGTCTGAACTCACCTTCCAGGATGTCAACATTACCTTGAGAAATGTCCTGGGTATGTCTTGGTACCACAGTATAATGCTTATTGTTTTCATTTTTCTTTTGTGCCATGTCACCATCGTTAGAATAATAGGTTCATCACCTACAAAAGTCAATGTATTAGTAAGCGACGTTTGCTTACTAATACATGGACTTTTTCCCAAAAAATTTCTGGAAACTCATTCACATCACTCCACCAATTCAGGGTAATAAGACTCACCTGTGAAGTGATATGGCAGCCACCGAGAGTGACTAGGATGCTGCAGCCCATGTTAGAAGACTAGGTTTGTTTCACTGCTACTTGCTTCTACCAAGTTTCCATACTGTGTGGTCCTGTTTGATGGTAAACACATTTATGTGAAGAAGCCACCTCACTCAGGGTCCCTATTCTTCAATTATTATAAAATATGTTTCTGTGGTATTGTAGGCCTTGGCCGATAGTGACTACAAATCTGTAATAGTAGATATTAGGGAGCTATGGGACCTCTGCTAATGCTGCCATCTACAGGGCTTCTGGGATGGGTGACTAACTTCAGCCCAACCAACTTGCCCTTCCAGAACCAACAAAACTGCCTGGATTGTCTGGACCTCATAGCAGATGAAGGTTTCAGACGTTCTCCCTTCCTTCTTTTATAAAAATGTCTATGAATCCCAGTACTGTAATGTGGTGCAAACTTCTTCAGGTAAAATCATATCATTCTGCCAAATAAGTCCTTCACAGTCTTCTACATATGACACTTGTGCATTTGCTCAGAGAGCAAACGTCGATAGAGTTTGAACTTAGCAACTATGCAGACAACTGAATAACCATTCTGAAGGATCTGCAACGTTCAATTTGGATGTTGTCAGCTTAGGAACAAAACTCCTAAGAGAAGTGGGCAGAATTGTTGCTGGAGAAGCCACTGGACAAGATTGTATGATTGTTTCTCTATTTGAGTCTTCAAGAGCAACTTGAATATTGCAAGCAGTGCTGTGTTTTCAGGTAATAAATAAGAACAACGTATTTAAACTGTATACAGTCTACTTTGTATGTATAAAATACTACACCATGACTCAAAAATAAAATATTCTGTACATGAGGATGTACAGGTGTATAGTACTTACCATGGATAGTAGTGGTACCTGATATAGGCTCATGTATCACAGTGTCCGGTAAACAGAGAAAATATATACTTACTGCCCAATTACCATCATGTCATACAGAAACATTATTTGTTGTATGTGCAAATCCAAAGGACACTTGGACTGTTGGTATTGTCCCTGAACTTGTTTCAACATTCTTTGGCCTCATCCACTGAAACAGAAAAGCAGTAAAAAAAAAGGTAAACTGTCCTATAAAATATGTTACGTGTGAAAGAGAAAAAAAAAAAAAAAAAAAAGGAAACTGAGCAAAGTTAAATGCATCGTATTGGGGCAACATGGTGGCTCAGTGGTTAGCATTGCAACCTTGAAGCACTGGAGTCCTGGGTTCAGATCCCACCAGGAACAACATCTGCAAGGAGTTTGTATGTTCTCCCCATGTTTGCGTGGCTTTCCTCCCATTCTACAAAAGACATACTTAAATGGAAAAAGAAAAAAAAAAAAAAAGCATCGTATTAGCCATAATGTTGGCGCTACAAAGGGACATCGCAGGCGTTTTACTCTCTGTCTTTGACCTACTCTCCCAAGCGGTCTTTGCAGCTCCTTCACAATTTCTTCCTAAGCACAATCTTTACTGCAATTATCATGGCAATTTTTAGAGCATTTATCCCAAATAATGGGATGCCCCTGCAACAAAAAAAAAAAATGCAGTTTCTAGTAGGCACAAGCATAGCATAGGCCCAAAATAAAGAACTCTGTCAGCATCAGCTTTGTACCGCTTATCCTCTAAAGCATTGTCTTCTTGACCAGGGTTGTACAGCCGATTGCTACACTTTATCACTGCTTGTACATCCCACATACTTGAATGGCACACCACTACAGTAGCTATCTATAAACACTGAAAATTTCGTCACAGGGCGTTCACACTACCGTTGGTGTCCACTCAGCAGCGTCTGTGGCCATTGTCCGTTCAAGATTTTAGCATGGACACTAGCTGGTTCATTTGCAATTTCCATTCATTTCAATGACTGCAGCGGAAACAGCACATTTTTTTCTGCAGAGCTTTTCATCGAATGTCCACAGTGTTTATGTCCCTATTATAACTACACGGAAAACGCCAGCGTTCTCTTAGGTATAAGTGACATGCTGCAATTTACAAGAATGCAGTGGTTTTTGAAATCGCAACATTTCCACTGTGGATATTTTTCTGCAATGTGTGGATGGTATTAACTATCCATTTTCGCAACATTGGGCCCCGGATTTAAGGGTGTTTTTGTGCAAAAATTTTAGACTAATTTCTATGTCGTGCCTGCCACTTTCCCAGCAAGGGTGTGCAGGGGACAGGGCCGATGCTGGAAATGAATGCATTTGCTGGCGTACTTTTACCTCCAGGCATACAGCCCCACAGACGTACCTTCACTGGCTCCAAGACGATGAAGAATGGTGTGGGTAACGCTAATCTTTATAAATCTGCCCTATTTTTTTTTTTTCCATTAATGACATAGAACAACAGTTGTTGTAATTATTGTGAAAGCAATTAATTTCTGCAACACGTTTACTGTATGTGAATATATGCCCTAAATGGAAAGATCCTGGTGCTGAAAAGGTCAGTTGCTGATCAGGACTTTAGTATTAAATAAACTAGTAGAGCTGACCTTCATTACTGAAGTAGTGTAGTTATGATCAAAGGTTACAGATCGAAATGAACAGGGCAGCAATATTTAACTTTGCGGAGATTAACTATTTATTTCTGGGTTAAGGGGAATCAGAGATACAAAGAATGCAGGTATGCATGCATTTTCACTCTTCATAATGAAGTTCAATGTATGTAGTATTCAAGTATAAAACACCACAAACAGTGTTCCCCTGCCAGTTGCTGAAAGCTTTAATCTGCCTAAACATACTAAATTCCAGTACAACTTGGGCTCGTTCACACAGTAGCAAAGGGGCGGATTTTGACAGCGGATTTCGCTTCAAAATCCGCCCCTTACAATGGTGGTCTATGCAGACCGCCGGGCTTCTTTTCTCTGCTAGCGTTGGGCTGCTGCTAGCAGAGAAAAGAAGCGACATGCCCTTTCTTCAGGCGGAAGCCGCGGCGCGCTGGGCCGCGGCTTCCGCCTAGCGGCAGCACCCTCCTGTGTCGGCTCATTCATTTCAGCCGACATAGGAGGGGAAAGCTGCGACCGCGATGGTCGTGGCAGGCGGGTTTTGACCAGAGAGACACGGCTCGCCGCGTCTCTCTCTGTGTCAAAACTCACACGGTCGGTTCACGTGTGAACTGACCCTAGGCCCGATGCAGGGTGGAGTGTATGAGCTAGGGAATGTATGGAAATATGTGGAATCCCATAACATCCAATTGTCCAGGGCATAAAATGAGTAGCATATAAAAGTATGGTAAGACTGCACAGACAGAAGTTGTATGAAGCTATAAAACAGTATGCATGGGGGTTAATGGACATTGAAATCAATTTAAGATTTTTGCAAATATATAGGTCATCAAGTGAAGACCATGGGAGTCTGGTACCAAGGACCCCCACGGATTAGGCATTTTAAGCAGATGCTTCTTCACAGACCATATGACATCATGTTCATCTGTCTTAGGTCCTGATTGAAGCTCAGTTGTTTAAGTCAGTGGTCACCAACCTTTTTTCCACCAGGGATCAGTTTCAGGAAGACAATTTTTCTATGGCCCGGTGGGGGCGGGAAGGGGTGTGGTTGGAGGCAGGGTTAAGTGTGGGGGTGTAGATTAGAATCATGTACATATGAAAACACAAGAGAAAGTGCAAACTGACGGACACTGCAGGTTATGAAGATGGCTACTGATGACGGATATCACTCCTAATGCTGCTATTAACTTTACTACAGCCACATTACACGTCACAGGGACAAGTGACGTGTAATATATTTGCCCAGAGTTTGGTAGGCAAGTGCGGGGTGGAGCCAAGACCCGCTGCATAGTACTAGAATCCCAGACATACAGCGGGTCCCGGCTCAACCCCGCACTTTGTGCACCTTATCCCGATGAGCAACAACCAAGCGTCAGTGTTGTGGAACCGGCTGGCAGGTCCTGGCTCAACCCCGGGCACTCGCTGACTCCACAGCAGCTGCTGACTCCTCACCGCCGGTATGCAGACTGGTACTGGTCCGCGGACTGGCGGTTGGGGACCCCTGGCTTAAGTGAATGGAGCTGAGCTGTGACACTAAACACCGTCACTGTACAATTTATAGCATGTTGCTTGCTTTTCTCTGAAGAAGCCACAGTGCTCACCAAAATGCTGTTTTATCTTCAAAGAGCTGAGCCGTGGGGGTCCAGGTGTCAGACCCTCACAAGTCTTCACTTGATAACTTAATGATGGGTTATCAGCTGATATGGCTGGAAAACCATTTTAGGACACGGCCTCACGAGTCAGAAACGCTGCGATTTGCTGCAGCGGAAAGACTGCGGGAAAAATCGTGGCGTTTTACAGTACAGGCAAAGTTGATGGGATTCAAGCAAATCCCATGCCCATTTTGCGGTAAAAACAGTGGTGCAGACATTATGATTTCCAAAACCGCAAAGGTTTTGGAAATCGCAGAATGTCAATTATATCTATGGAAACACTGGAGGTTTCTCCATAGATATAATTGTAACAGAAAGTCCATGAAGGCAAACTCTGCAAACTTTCTGTTTAAAGCGCTGCAGGAAGAACCGCGATGCATTGCCGCCACGGTTTTTCCCACATCAATTTTTGGCTGCAGATCGTCCCGTGGGGCCTTAGCCTTAAAGACAGATCCTGTGCATTCTATTCTAAAGGGAAACTTTGAAGAAAGAAAATTGAAATGTTAAAGATAAGATAATCCTTTAATAGTCCCACAGTGAGGAAATTTCAGCATGTTACAGCAGCATAGTAATACAGATACAGGATAATACACAGTAATATATTACAGACGTAGGCACACATATGCTGAGAAGAGTAGATATACTAGGAGTCCTTAGCAGCTAAGGAATGGAAGAGAAAGAAGGAAGACTTCATAATCATTAGTTTTCTGTGCGGAGTGATCTTCGCTTGGACTGATGTAAATTATACAGCCTGGTCGCGGTTGGAAGGAAGGACTTGCGATAGCGCTCCTTCTCACACTTGTGGTGAAGCAGACGGTCACTGACAGTACTGCCAAGTCCCATCAAGGTCTCATACATGGGGGGAGGGGTTGTTCTCCCGCATGGAGGTCACCACGGACAGTATCCTTCTGTCACCCACCACCTGTACTGGGCCCAGGGGGCTCCCCAGGACAGAGCTGGCCCTTCTGATCAGCCTGTCAAGTCTATTTCTGTCCCTGGTTGATATACTGCTCCCCCAGCAGACCACACTGAAAAAGATGGCTGAAGCAACCACAGAGTTTAAGAAGGCCCTAAGAAGTGGCCCCTGGACTCCGAAGGCCCTCAGCCTCCTGAGCAGGTAGAGTCTGCTGTGGCCCTTTCTGTGCAGCGCCTCCAGGTGATCAGCCCAGTCTAGTTTATTGTTGAGGAGCACACCCAGGTACTTACTATCTCAATACATGTTCCTTGGATCTCCACCGGGGTCGGAGCACTTTTCCGTTTACTAAAGTCCACCACCATCTCCTTGGTCTTCCCAGCATTAATCCTGAGGTGGTTCTGCTGGCACCATTCAACAAAATCCTGGTTTAAGTCTCTGTATTCCCCATCGTCGCCATCAGTGATAAGGCCTACTATAGCATACAGAGTCATCAGAGTACTTCTGTAAGTACCGTGTTTCCCCAAAAGTAGGACACCCCCGAAAGTAAGGCATACGGCAGGGGGGGGGGGTTCTGTTGATTTGCCTAATATAAGGCACCCCCCGAAAATAAGGCATGTCTGGCAGTGGTGGGCGGGGCTTTGAGGGTGGGGCTTAGCTATCCCTACTTCACTGACACAGCAGCTGTGCTCTGTGTGCACAGCAAAGCCGGCTGCTGTCTCTTCTGTATGGCGGCTGCTGTCCCTGCTGCTGTAGGATGAGCTCTCCCAGCTCATCCCAGAGGCAGCAGCCGCCATACAGAAGAGACAGGAGCCGGCTACTGTGTCAGTGAAGTGGGGATCGCTAATCCCCGCCCACAAAAGCTCCCCCCCCCAAAGCCCCGCCCACCACTGCCAGGACAAACAGCAGCACCAGCGCTGCTAGGAAGATGGGAAAGGTAAGTAGGATACCTTCCCCCCCCCCCCCTCCCTACAACCGGCAGTCATGCTGCGCTCCGCTAAGGAAGTGCCGACATGACTGCCGGTTGTAATAAGAAAATCCCCCGAAAATAAGACAAGTCCTATATTTAGGACGACAATTTAATATAAAACACTGTCTTATTTTCGAGGAAACACAGTAACAGCTGGATGAGTTGTGCCTAAAGTCAGCAGTGTACAGTGTGAAGAGAAATGGGGCAAGAACTGTACCTTGTGGTGTCCCCGTACTACAGATCACAGTGTCAGACACACAGTCCCTGGCTCTCACATACTGAGGGCGGTTAGTCAGGTAGTCTAGGATCCAGTTGGACAGGTGATGGTCCACTCCACCAAGGTTCAGCTTCTCCCTCAGTAGCCCTGGCTGAATGGTGTTGAAAGCACTGGAGAAGTCAAAGAACATTATTCTCACAGTGTTCCCGGGTTTCTCTAGGTGAGAGAGAGCTCTATGAAGAAGGTGGATGATGGAGTCATCCACCCCAATGCCTGGCCGATAGGCAAACTGGAGGGGGTCCAGAGTGGAGCTCACTAGGGGGCGTAGGTGTGTCAGGACCAGACACACCTGAAGACCTAAAAAGGGGAGAAAAAACAAACAAAAAAAAAACGAATACCGTATTTTACGGACTATAAGGCGCACTGGACTATAAGCCGCATTGCCCATGAGTGCCTTATAGTCCGTCTCGGTTCATATATAAGGCGCACCGGACTATAAGCCGCAGTCCGGTGCGCATTATATGTTATTGAAAGCGGCGGCAGGCAGACTTTGCCAGCGGCCGCTTAACCCCCCGCGTGCCAGCCGCTTCTATTGGAAGCGCTCGGCAGGCGAGGAGGGGCTCTATCAGCAAAATCATGCTGATAGAGCCCAACCGTAAAAGTTAGATTAAACTACCCCCCCCCCCCCCTTACTTACCGAGCGGTGCAGGGTGGGCAGGCATTCAGGCCTCCTCTTCCTCCGATGTTCCGTCCTCCTCCTCCGCCGCTCGCTAACTGAGAATGGCCTGGGCGCATGTGCAGTAGTAGAAGCATTATGATATTGCGCATGCGCCCAGGCCATTAGTTCGCGAGCGCCGGAGGAAGTGGTCAGGACATCGGAGGAAGAGGAGGCCTGAATGCCCACCCTGCACCGCTCGGTAAGTTTCACGTTCTGTTTCAGGCCGGCGTGACAGCAGGGCTGCCGGACACTTCCCATTCATTTCTATGGGAGCCGGCATGCGAGCGCTCCCCATAGAAATGAATGGACTGCTTTTTTCCATTCATTTCTATGGGGAGCGCTCGCATGCCGGCTCCCATAGAAATGAATGGGAAGTGTCTGTCCATTCATTTCTATGGGGAGCGCTCGCATGCCGGCTCCCATAGAAATGAATAGGAAGTGTCCGGCAGCCCTGCTGTAACGCCGGCGTGTACGGCTGTGATACACGCCGGCGTTCAGTAGTGTGAATGCACCCTTACGGTGCCTTTTATGTATGTATGGAAGCGGCACGCAGACTTTGCCGCCGCTTCCATCCATATATAAGGCGCACCGGACTATAAGCCGCACTTACGATTTCTGAGGAAATCGTAGGTTTTTATGTGCGCCTTATAGTCCGGAAAATACGGTACTGTGACAGCAGGTTAAACCAAAGATGTTTCTTGCATCTTCATGAATTTGCAATAAGGCAATTAAATCATTCTGATAAAATGTTGTTGATATACACTCACCGGCCACTTTATTAGGTACATCATGCTAGTAACGGGTTGGACCCCCTTTTGCCTTCAGAACTGCCTCAATTCTTCGTGGCATAGATTCAACAAGGTGCTGGAAGCATTCCTCAGAGATTTTGGTCCATATTGACATGATGGCATCACACAGTTGCCGCAGATTTGTCGGCTGCACATCCATGATGCGAATCTCCCGTTCCACCACATCCCAAAGATGCTCTATTGGATTGAGATCTGGTGACTGTGGAGGCCATTGGAGTACAGTGAACTCATTGTCATGTTCAAGAAACCAGTCTGAGATGATTCCAGCTTTATGACATGGCGCATTATCCTGCTGAAAGTAGCCATCAGATGTTGGGTACATTGTGGTCATAAAGGGATGGACATGGTCAGCAACAATACTCAGGTAGGCTTTGGCGTTGCAACGATGCTCAATTGGTACCAAGGGGCCCAAAGAGTGCCAAGAAAATATTCCCCACACCATGACACCACCACCACCAGCCTGAACCGTTGATACAAGGCAGGATGGATCCATGCTTTCATGTTGTTGACGCCAAATTCTGACCCTACCATCCGAATGTCGCAGCAGAAATCGAGACTCATCAGACCAGGCAACGTTTTTCCAATCTTCAATTGTCCAATTTCGATGAGCTTGTGCAAATTGTAGCCTCAGTTTCCTGTTCTTAGCTGAAAGGAGTGGCACCCGGTGTGGTCTTCTGCTGCTGTAGCCCATCTGCCTCAAAGTTCGACGTACTGTGCGTTCAGAGATGCTCTTCTGGCTACCTTGGTTGTAACGGGTGGCTATTTGAGTCACTGTAGCCTTTCTATCAGCTCAAACCAGTCTGGCCATTCTCCTCTGACCTCTGGCATCAACAACGCATTTCCGTCCACAGAACTGCCGCTCACTGGATGTTTTTTCTTTTTCGGACCATTCTCTGTAAACCCTAGAGATGGTTGTGCGTGAAAATCCCAGTAGATCAGCAGTTTCTGAAATACTCAGACCAGCCCTTCTGGCACCAACAACCATGCCACGTTCAAAGGCACTCAAATCACCTTTCTTCCCCATACTGATGCTCGGTTTGAACTGCAGGAGATTGTCTTGACCATGTCTACATGCCTAAATGCACTGAGTTGCCGCCATGTGATTGGCTGATTAGAAATTAAGTGTTAACGAGCAGTTGGACAGGTGTACCTAATAGAGTGGCCGGTGAGTGTATATATCCACTGCCATATGTGGCACATAGAAAAAAAAATTCAAGACTAAATTGTGAGGCAAGAATGCCTTTAACCATAGTGCACTGAAAACATGACACCCAAATAAATCTACATCTCTGGACCAGACATCACCTCCCTGCTGGCCAGAGTTCCAGATTGTTTAGCGGCTGTAGCCTCCTTCCTCTCCTCCAGCTTTCTCAAACTCAACATGGAGAAAACGGAATTCATCATCTTCACCCCACCCCGTATGGCCCCTCCACCTGACCCATCTATCAAAGTTAATGGAACCACAATTACCCCTGTCCCATGGGCCCGATGCCTTGGGGTAATCCTGGACTCCGACCTATCCTTCGAGTCACACGTTCAAACCCTCAACACCTCCTGCCACCACCAACTAAAGAACATCCATCGAATCTGCTCCTTCCTCACCTCTGAAACCACTAAAATGCTCGTCCAGGCCCTCATAATCACCCGCTTAGACTACTGCAACACCCTTCTCCATGGACTCCTAGCAAACACCCTCGCCCCCCTACAGTCCACCTTAAACTGTGCTGCTCGTTTAATTCACCTCACCCCCCGATCTTCATCGGCTGCTCTCCTCTGCTAGTCCCTCCACTGGCTTCCTATAGCCCAGCGAATTGAGTTCAAGCTACTAACGTTAACATACAAAGCCATCCACAACCTGCCCCCTCCATATATCTCTGAACTAATCTCCCGCTACCTGCCCACACGTAACCTCAGATCCTCCAAAGACCTCCTACTCCGCTCTCATCCGCTCCTCAGACAACCGTCTCCAAGATTTCTCCCGTGTATCTCCCATACTCTGGAACTCCTTACCACGACACATAAGACTGACCACCACAATCACAGGCTTCAAAAAGGCCCTCAAGATTCACCTATTCAGGAAGGCCTACAACCTCCAATAACACTATCACCGCACCGCCATCTGTACAGTCTCCCCCTCTCCTTCTGTCTCTACACCCCTTCCCTCATAGATTGTAAGCCCTTGCGGGCAGGGCCCTCTTCCCCAATGTGCCAGTCGGTCATTGTTAGTATTATATCTACCTGTGTATTTTGTGTATTGTATGTAAACCCCCAAATGTAAAGCACCATGGAATTAATGGTGCTATATAAACAATAATAATAATAAAAAAACAACAACACATACAGTACAAGTCATATAGTAGCTTAAAGAAATCAGACCAAATCAGGTTGGCAAATACATAATTTAATGAAAAAGTACTTGTAAAACATCAGGGACAGAAAAGGTTCAGTCCGTTTTTGAAAATTGAATATATACATATTTATATATATGTTTAAAAAAGTTAAAAAAGGAACTTTCATGATGTACAAATGTACAGGGGGCAAAGAGATCTGCAGATGAGTAAACGATATCACTTAAATTCATTTCATCATTATCGAGAGACCGCATATCTTAGCACCAAAACAATACTGTTGGAAGATCTAAATTTTGGGTTGTACCATCACATATTACAAAAAAAAACAAAAAAAAACATAAGTATCGACTGTATTGAGTCATTGTAGGTGTGAATTTTACATTTTCTCATTGCCTATTTAGCACCAACATGTTTGGCAGAGCCATATTTCTAACATAAATTGGCACTTCATACTGATCAGTCAGAGTACCAGCGAACATGTCTACATACTCTAAACACAGGAATTACAAGTTATGGATTCATGGATTGTCAGCTGAACCACCAATGCTCACTTATGTCATATCTAACGCTTTAGAAAAGTAAACATTTTGAGACCAATTTTCACACTTTGGGCATACACTAATAAAACCTAAAGCATAACTAAACTTTCAGGCAACTTAATTTTCTGACAGTATTTGAGTTTGTTTTAGAATGTTAGAAAGAACTGTTTGACGTGACCGACCCCCCCCCCCCCCATTTCTACATTTTACACAGCCCTGCACTCTATAACACAGTAACATTCGGACTATAAGACGCACTGGACTACAAGATGCACCTAGACTTTAGAGGAGGAAAATAATTTGAAGCAATAAATATTAAAATATTTGATATTGAGTTGTAGTTTTGCAACAGCTGCAAGGCCACATTGGCAGGTGACCCTGAAGCTATACGGGGATGCATAGAGCGTTTTCATTTTTTTTTTGCAGGGTCAGGTGTACTTTTTAGTTCTACCATTTTGGGAAATGTCTATTGCTTAGGGCCCATTCACACCACGGATACGCTGACTGATTCTGAACGTTAAAACACGTTCAGAATCAGCGCGTATAAAGCAGATCCCATTCATTTCAACGGGAGCCAGCATACGAGTGCTCCCCATTGAAATGAATGGGCTGCTTTTTTTTCTCTACGAGCGCTCCCTTTGAAGTGAATGGGAAGCGCTCGCGTGTACAGCTCGGAATGAGCCGAGTGAACGTGTTTTAATGTTCAGAATTAGTTAGCGTATCCGTAGTGTGAATGAGCCCTTAGATCACCTTTTATTTAAATCAAAAACTGTGAAAAAAACCTGGCAGTTTGGCACTTTTGAATTTGATGTTCACCATACAGGAAAAATATTAGTAGACTGGGCATTTTCGGACACAGGGATACCTAATGTGTTTCACAGTAATTTTCTACTTTTATATGTATTCTAGGGAAAGGAAGCAATTTAGAATTTTATTTTATATATTTTTTTAAACTTTTTTTTTTTCTTTATTTTATTATCCCCCAAGGGGGCTTGAACCTGCAATCATTTGATTGCAAGTCCTATAGACTGAAATACAAGCGTATTGCAGTCTATGGGAGAATCTATACATTAGCCTTCAGTGCACTCCCGGCTGTCATAGTAACAGGTTGGCTCCTGTGACTTCGCTGCGCAGGAGCCGGCCTGCAACTTTAAAGGTATGGGACTGGTGGGGACCGACCCCGGGGGATATTTTTAAACTTTGGGGGGGGTCTTTGACGTTTTAATGCCCATGAACAGAGAAGACACTGACTGCAGGCATTAGCTCCGGCATCTCCGCTGTACGTTACAGCGGAGACCCAGTTGCTATGGCGATGCAGTGCAGCTACCATTATCTTTACAAACCCGCTGTAATAGCACGGTGGATGCTGGGGAGGGTTTTAGCTGCCAGGACAAGTTCCGAGGCCTGCAGCATCTCCACACTCCTGTCACTGCAGGGAACCAGTGGCAGCAGGAGCATGGCAATGCTACGATCCTGCTCCTCCACCCCCCCTTATATTCCACATTCGGACTGTAAGATGCGCCCCCATTTTCCTCCCAAATTTGGGGGGGGGGGGGGGGGGAGTGATTCTTATAGTCCAGACAATACAGTGTATTGCAGAATTTATAATTGAAACAAAGATTGCTAGAAAATCAAAAGGTTGTCTTACAGTTTAGTTACACTTTTAAAAAAATATATACTTCCCACATACCTTGAGAAAATGTGACTGGTGGCATTAGATTTCTAAACATTTAAAGGGGTTTTCCAATAAACAACCACATTTTTTTTCAAATATAAATTAAATCAAGGCTGGGTCTGATAATAGGCAAACCATGGAAAGACAAAACACTGTCACCACTAAGAAAGAGAAGAGAAACTCTTTAAGAGTTAATTCAAACTTTTAAATTGCCTACAAGTTTAAAATACAAGGTTATTTTTGCGAGAAAACCCCTTGAAGCAATTTTCCATCAAAGTGCTATACTTAGAAAATCTGCAAAAACACAACACAGAACAAAACAAGGAAGTAAAACCTTTGATCCTGCTTCTTGACTTGTAACATATAACCCTAGTGTTGCCATTCTGACATGATTTGGAAGCTACATATAGGTCTTCATTAGATAAGATATATGCTCTAGTTATTCTAGTACATCAAGCCAAGACCTACTGCATTTGTGAAATGGTTAAAGAGGGTCTCATGCTGCCGTAAAAAACCTCCTTTAGGCTGAGGCCTCATGTTGCAGAAACGCAGCTTTTTTTGTTGCAGATTTTGCTGTGGTTTATTGAGCCAAAACCAAGAATGGCTACAAAAGAAATGGGAAATATATAGGAAGTTCTTATACTTCTTCCTTCTGCTCAATCTACTTCGGGTTTTGGCTCAAAACACCGCAGCAAAATCTGCAACAAAAAAAGCAGCGTTTCCGCAATGTGGGGCCTTAGTCCTGTACACAGTGCAATCCAAGCATGCCCTTAGTTACCCATAGCAACAAGTCAAAGTTCAGCCTTCATTTTGCATTCTGCTCCAGAAGATAAATAATGTGCAGCAATTGCTTGCTATTGGCATCTGGGACACTTTTTCTTTTAGACATTTTAATAAAACTGCCCATTTGTGGGAAGCCAGTCTAAGTGTATTTAAAGAGGACCTTTCACCACTTTTGGGCACATGCAGTGTTATATACTGCCAGAAAGCCGACAGTGCGCTGAGTTCAGCGCACTGTCGGCTTTCCCGATCTGTGCCCGGTGTAAAGAGCTTACGGTGCCGGTACCGTAGTGCTCTATGGTCAGAAGGGCGTTCCTGACCATTAGCCAGAGACGTCCTTCTGCCTCGCGGCGCCAATCGCGCTGTGCTGTGGAGCCGGGAGGAACGCCCCCTCCCTCTGCTCACACAGCTCGTCCATAGACCAGCATTATCAGGAGAGGGAGGGGGGAGTTCCTCCCGGCTCCACAGCACAGCGCGATTGACGCAGCGAGGCAGAAGGACGTCTCTGGCTAATGGTCAGAAACGCCCTTCTGACCATAGAGCACTACGGTACCGGCACCGTAAGCTCTTTACACCGGGCACAGATCGGGAAAGCCGACAGTGCGCTGAACTCAGCGCACTGTCAGCTTTCCAGCAGTATATAACACTGCATGTGCCCAAAAGTGGTGAAAGGTCCTCTTTAAGCAGTTATCCTAGAACCCCCACCCCTCATGATCACTAATGCGGGTATCCAAAGACCTCAATTCCTCCTTATTCCATTGCTGCAGTGAGGAAGTATCTAAAATGAGCTGTGGTCAAAACTTGCCCTCACACTTTGTTCAATGTCTATGGGGTTAGAAGGTTCTAACACACTTTAAGGAACAACTTCTTTAAGATCCGATCTTTTAAAAGTTACAGGTTGCAATCTTAAATAGTTTACACTAATGGATGGTAGTAAAAATCACATACCATATTCAGTAGATAAGTGTTAAAAGTGAACATTTGCCTGATCCAATATATATTTGTAGGGTTGTCTTCTATAGCATTTGTGGGGCCCGCAATGGTTTTAATATTCAAAATGATGAACTTTTAAAATGAGAACCTAAAAGGCTGCTCTGGTCCACAAAGCAAAAGTGCAAATAGAAAGCTTATGAAAAAATCCCAAAAAACCTTTTAAAAAACATAGGAAGTTGCAAAATTAGTCTTGCTGTGGCAGCAGGTTATAAAAAAAAAAAAAAAACACACTTCCCCCATCATACATGAAATTTGTTTCAAAATTGAAATGATTTCCCCCATGTTGAAGAGGATGCAATTTACACCAAACTTTTATCTTGCTTTTCCCCTTAATATGGTGCATATATAAATGTATGAAACCTCTGTTGTAGGTTGGTAATTCTAATGCGTATGTGGCAATATACCACTATGTATTTCCATAAAACACATGGACATATGATTTTCTCTAACTGAAGCATTGGAAAGAGTACAATAATTTTTTATGCTGAGTGTGATCTTTCTTCCTAACAAAGGAAATTTGATATTTCATTATAATATCATTCAGTCAAGTCATTCTTTTGTTTTAAAAAAAAACAAAAACCCTGTAAGCATCCCTTTAAACACTCAAAAAAATCAGACTGAAAATGGCATGTGTGACAGATCACCACACATAAGTTGCTGAGCCTCAGCATCATGAAGAAACGATGACGTTAGCAGTGTTTGGAAAGGGAAGGAACACTTGTGTAATTCTTATGCAAGACTGAAACGTGCCCCACAATAGTAGAAGGCATTGAAAAGCAGCAGTACTGTATATAAAAAATGCTGACATAGATTTGTTCGTGTGTGTGTGTGTAATGAACAAATAAATTATGCCTATATGCTTACAATATGTAGCACTCCACCTCTCAATTCACTCTTATGTGACTGGGGAAGCGCTTTAGTTAGGCATCTCTGTCAACCCCATTGAAGCAAAGGGAGTAGTGGTCATGCAAGCACATTACTATTCCACTCACACAAGGGATTCAGATGTCCATGTTCTCAAGAGTACTGTGGTTCAGAAAACCCCTTTAGGCTAAGGGCTCATGGGACGATATGCAGCGATAAAGCATTGTGGGAAAAACCATGGGAACGCATCACTGTTCTTCCCGCAGTGCTTTGAATAGAAAGTTCCTCCGCGGACTTTCTGTTGCAATCATATCTACGGGAAAGCCTCTGGCGTTTCCGTACGTATAATTGACATGCTGTGATTTCCAAAACTGTGCCGGTTTTGGAAATCGCAGCGTGTCCGTGCTGCGGTTTTAAACGCAGAGTGGGCGTGGGATTTGCATGAATTCCATCCACTTTGCGGTTACTGCAAAACACCGTGATTTTTCCCATGGGGCCCCAGCCTTAAGCTAAGGCCACATGCTCCAAGTTTACAGTAGGTTTGGCTCAGCAGAATTGCAAAGTGTAGTGCATAGGATTCTAACAAATCCCATCCACTGCTGAAAAACCCCCCCACAGCACAAAGTGTCTTGCTCTATGGGTTTTAAACATACAGCATATCAATTATTGCTATATGAGCGCAGATTTCAACCTTTGCAATACAAGTGGTGAAATCTAGACTAGTTGCATGGGAAACAGCCTGTAAAGACTGCAGCACAAACCAGACCATTTCGGATGCTTTTTGGCCCCAGAGTGTAGGCAGCTAAACGTCTGCTATGGACATCCTGGTGCAAACTTGCAGCATGTTGCCATGGCCTAAAGCCTATTACTAATCAGCATAGCACATGTGTAAAAATACAAATTTTTACCGTTTTAAAGTTAATTTTGCTTTGGAAAGTTTAGTTGCTAACAATACAGTGAAAGGAAAAAAACACACAGTTCACACATCTTATGTATTGTAACTGCATAGAAAGACCAGTTGTTAGTGTATCAGAGGAGGTGGAGGGTGCGTGGTCAGAGTGTTTCATTGTGAATTCCAAGTGCTACCTTTCTAAGCTGCCATGGATGAATTCTGCAGATCAAGTGGATGATTCTTCATGCATATGCCCCAAGCTCAGCTTATATTTTCAGTGTGAATGAAACCAGATGATAAATAATGTAAATCTACCATTTCTCTTTGTAAACAATATTCACACATTGGCATCTGGTAGTTATACAGTTAAAATATTTACATCAAATGCATTGGACGACAAGCAATACCTGTACATGGCCATTAAAACGCACATTAAAAATAAAGTATTTACACTGAGTAATACCTTCACTTTATAGCAAAGAGCATATTAAAAGCATATTAAACTATGGTACAGACTTCTGCCTCCACATAAATTAAACAAAGAGCTTGTATTGTATATTATTTAAGAACATTTTGGTGTTACAAACATTAAAAAAAACATAATTGTGCATATAATTCCAGCCTCTACTTTATCAAAAGTAGCGCTCCAGCTTGTGCATGCTCAATGACATCACATCCGGCCTTTCCACAAAAACTAAATCTTTCCTCTGTATCACTGATCTTCTGGCATCTCTCTTTTTGGTATCTTAATACGCACAAGCATTAAATAAGTGGATACGGGAAGTCAAGAGTCATCACCTCTGGCCTGAACTGTGTGGGATCATACTTTTTTTGCTTCTGTTCCGACTGTTTCTATTAGAGTCTCTATTGGGGCTTTCGCGACTTGAGCTGCCTCTCCTCAGTCGCATGTGGTCCTTATTTTCATCACTCTCAGCCTCTGAGTCACTTAATTCTAGGTCTGGACAATAGCCATCGTTGTCCTGATACGGAGTCCCAGAAGACTGGCATTCAATAGTCTGTTTGTTCCACAAGCGCTCTTTTGCTGACTGTCGTTTTTGAGGTTTTTCGCAGCTTCGCAGGTCTTCTGCGGTCCGTGCCAAGCTATTTGTGGTTTCTTTGAATGATCGGCTATAATGTTCAATGGTGGACTTCCTAAGGTTCCCTGGGCTGGACAGAGTTGTGATTAAAGATTCCTGGTCATGAGAAGTGTGGCTTAAGCTCTCCCTTTGGATTCTGTCTGCACTAGAACGTAGAATTCCATTCGACTTGCTTGACTTGAGATGCTCGTGCTGAACTTTCCCACTTCCATTGGATGAGTGTCCATGAATTACAGCTTGTAGAGACATTGGTTTACCTGAGCTCCTATATCGTGAAGTTTGCTGTGTCATTGGTTCCTGATTCTCAAGGCAGGGATTACTACTTTCTAGTAATCCATTCCTTATTTGTTCACAGGCAAAATTGGAGTAGTGTGTAGTAGTGTTTAGATCTATGCCACGGCCATGATGGGAAGTATTGTTCTTATCAAGAAGGCCTGACCGTTTTCCAGTTTTCACTGAACTGTTTTTACAGTTTCCTAGTGCGGATTTTGGCATTTTTAACTTCAAAGTTATTCTTGGAGGAGGATAGAATAATGTATTCTCCAGCGCACTTGATAATGGTTGACCTAGAGACACAGAGGCCAAATACATTAGAAATTAAACTGACATATATGCCGGTAAAAGGTATTTGCTGATCAAACTTTGTGGTAGACATGAACTCACAATAAAAAAAAATTAACAGATAAAAAAGAGATATAATAATGTGATTGAAAAACCATTGAATGTAATGTGCCATTCTTTAATAAATGTACTTTCATTTCAATGAGTAAAACAGATAGATACAACAAGCTATATCTTATTATACTTTACTAGAACAGAGTATGCCCTATGTATATATATCAGTATGCAATACTGATTGGATATTGTACAGTAAGTGACATTCTTCAGCCAATTCAAGACAGGATGGCATGGATGCAAAATAAGTGCAACAATCGATGTGAGCAAGATAACACCGATTAAACATTTTCGTGCAGGCCTAATTCCTGGTATAATAAAGTTACCTAATTTCCAATATACGGTTTGTCTCAAATTTCTCATTAATTTTCCACTTACTGTCACTCATTAATCACATCCAGAAGACAGAAATCTGTCCTGGAGATGAGATGGACTCACAGGTGCACAGCCCCTTATACAATAAGGGCAAGTCCAACTGCCTGATTCTCAAGTCTCTGACTTTCCCATCAGACAGCACCGTGCTGTATATAGTGTAGTAGGTAGAAATAGTGTAGAACAATCCCAAATAGCAATCGCTCTCACCTGGTCAGGTTGTGTAGCTCACAACAACCGTTTGGGCTCTGGAACCGTTGAACAGGGGGTTCCTCCCTGGGTGAGATCAGAGCTGCAGTACCCAATCACCGATGGTGTGTAGATAAATGCCAAGGACCATAAACACAGGACTACGCTTCACCCATTAGATTAAAAGTAGTTTAATAAAACTTTATTAAGGTTCACAACGCGTTTCAGGTCCTTCTGCCTACAACAGAAGTTCTTGAGCGCTTGGGAAAGGGTCAGTGGACTCAAAACACGTTGTGTTGTGTTATGAACCTTAATAAAGGTTTTATGAAGCTAACGTTAATCTAATGGGTGAAGCGCAGTCCTGTGTTTATGGTCCTTGGCATTTCCCATCAGGGAAGACTTGGCTCCCATGCACATCAAGCCAGGCTGCTGTGAGATTACAACTCCCAGCATGCTCTATTCACCTTCATGGAAGTTCCAAGAACAGAAGAGCAAGCATTCATGCTGGGAGCTGTAGTTTCAGAAGATTGTTGGTCTCTGCATTAATCAGTCAAACCAGGATCAGCTGAAGTATATCTGATGGGAATGACCTGCCTAAGGCCCCATGTAGCAGGCCACAGCCAAAAATACTGCAGTGGCTTTCTTTCCACAGCGGTTTTCACAGAAAGTCTACAGGGTTTTCCTCTGCAGACTTTATGCTTCTACTATACCTATAGGGAAACCACCAACGTTTCAGTAAGTATAACTGACATGCAGCGATTTACAAAAACGCAATTTTTTTTTTTTTTTTTTTTAAATCTAAGCATGTCCACTTTAGATATTTTTCTGCAATGTGTGAATGGTATTAGCCAGAACCCCTCGAGTTTGCAAGTACCGTTAAACGCCATGGTTTCACAACGTGGGGCCACAGCCTAAAGGGTTTTTTCTATGTTTAAATTTGTAGACAATTAAAAATTTAACATTTTTGAAAACCTAAATAATTAAAAAAAATTTGCAGTATTTGAAAGTTGTGGCTACAGTATTGTCTTAGTCAATTGCCAATGGATACAGCCATGAATGCAAGAACATCATATTGTTTCACATCTGTCAGAAAGTGATTGATGAGTTCCTTATTGTGGCCAAGTTATCTCATCACGCACACACTGTCCCTGTCCAATAACCTGCTATAGATAAGGAAATAACTGTACTACTGAGGGATCGTTCACATCTGCGCCCGATCTCCGTCTGTCGGGTTTCCGTCTTCTGCAGACAGAAGACAGAAACCCGACAGACAGTGTCTGGCCGTGAGCGCCGGGGAGTGTTTTGTGCTCTCTGCGTCGAAACAGTTTTTTTTTTTTTAAACCGGATACAAAGTCCTGCATGTCCGACTGTGTCCGGTTAAAAAAAAACAAGAAAACAAAAACGGTTTCGCCGCGGAGAGCACAAAACGCTCACAGGCACTCACGGCCGGACACTTTGCAAACTCATTCAAATGAATGGGTTTGAAAAATGAATGCAGGTTTCTGTTGTCTGTCCAGTTTCAGCAGGAAACGGAAACCTGCATAATGGAGGCCGGAGTGCAGATGTGAACCCGGCCTTAGACGTGATAGACCATGTTCCTGCATTCATGGTCGTATCCATTGGCAAACAAATAAGACAAAAGACTGTCACCACTAAGAGGGTTAGAGAAAAAAATTTCAAATTTTGCAATAGGTTAACTTGCTTATATATCTGCAAAAATGTTCGACTTAACTGTGTTTATGTTGAGAGGAAAATCCCTTTAAGGCACTTATTACTATATGTAAACAAATAACACTATGCACTCTAGCGTAAGCACACTGAATAAAACATATTGCCCATGAAATGAACAATGTGATATCCTATTCTGCCAGTTATGTATGCAGGAGCACTGGGAGCATGAACGCTCAGGCAAGAGGTACAGAAGCCAGCACACTGCTCCCGGCATGATCCATCAATCTATTTAGTTAGTACCGCTCTGACATTGAGCAGCAATCCAGCAGAAACAGCCAGGAATGGCCTAGAGGTGCGGATTAGCAGAAAGGTAGGAATATCCCTTCCACTACACAAAATATGGTATTGAACATTCAACTAGAACATGCAGTCATATAATAACTAGGTTATTAGCAGGTATCTAAATAACAGACTGACTGTACTAGAGAAAATGTTTTTGTGCGTCCCATTACAAAGATTGCTTTCATTCACAAGAGCCCATCTAGGAATAAACCGGAACACCCAGAGCTTGTTGTAACCTATAATGGTTGGGACTTATCATTTGCACATATTAATACAGCAACATCAGCCCCAATACAACCTTTGCTGCTCATTCATGCAGAAATAAAACATTTCAGACTGTCTCCATTCCCAAGGACAGTACTGTCCACAGCGCACTGTGTTAGGAATATCAATTAGTTTCATATAGTTCCAACTGAAGCCAAAACTTGTGCTGTCACAGGATATTCTCTGTGTAGGTGCCAAGTGCTGTAAATACCCAGCAGAGCACCTGGTCCTAGCAAAAAAAAGAGTATCCGAATACTACTCAAAAACTAGAACAAAAAGCCCATAGAAAAAGATTCTCTCTGCGTACAGAGTCTTCTCCCGTGTTCTAGTTCTCAGAATAGTTGTGTTATTTCTTTCACCAATTTCAACAGCAAACATCTCTGAAATTTGCAACAAGCTAAACATCATAAAATATAGATCAGACCTTTTACAGTTTAATGTTGTTTTTGCAACCAACTATTTAAACAGAGAAATTAACCCCCATCCAGTGATTAGACCGCCACTGACCACAAGAAATGATTTGCTTCGCACCCCAGTTTTGAATGGAACAGCTGGACAGACAACGAATACTGTTCCATTAATTTCAAAGGGGGCTGCCGGAGATAGCAGAGTACAGTGTCTTAGCTCCATTGAAAAGAATGGGGCAGCATATGTTGTCAATTCCAAATTGGGATGCAAGGCAGTCCAGCTCTTGTGATCAGTGGGGTCCCAGTGATCCCATTGGACATGGGGTAACTTGCTCGGACTAGAATATTGCTTTAATGCATAATGTTTAGGTGCAGACTAAATGCAACAGATATAGTTGTAATTAATATAGATCATTATGAAGCTTGGCGTTCAGAAAGGGAAATCCAGTTAGTGTACAGGATTTTCCAGACTGAATTTCTACATGTGCACAGTGCCTTATTAGGTGTGGTTTATGGCAAGAAATGTGTCAAAATTTTGTTACACTTTGAAAGGAGTCTATCACTGCCCCAGCTACTTTCAACCGCTCCCATAGTGCTGCAGATACTGTTAGTAGAATAAAAATGGTACCTTTGTTATGTTTCAGAGCCCCAGGGATGTGTAGAAAACCACTGTTATTCTTTATTCAAATGAGGATCTTGGAGCCAGGGGGAGTTTCCTTCTATTACTGGGCACTACTGCATCATTGTTAAACACACCCATCCTGCATTCAGTGAGGACCAACTCCCACTGCCCAAGGAGACAAGCTCAATGTAGAATGGGCGTGTTTGGTGATGATGCAGCAGTGCTCAGTAATAGAAGAAAACTCCCCCTGTGCGCTAATATCTTTATTTGAATAAAGAATAAAGCTGCTTTTTCTACACATCCCTGGCGCTCTGAAATAAAGTTATCGTTTTTATTCTACTAAAGGCATCTTGGAAGTGGTTTTAAGTAGCTGGAGGCAGTGATAGACTCCCTGTAAGCTAAGCCTCTTCACCACGCCCTTTTCTACTAAGCCACATACCTTGGACAAAAAACCTTGTGAAAAAGGCCTAGAACTCAAAAGTGTAAGGCATGTACCCAGTTTTGCGCAAATTATGCCAAAATTCTAGCATATCTTCACTAAATCTGACCCAATGTTTTTTATTTTCTTTTGATTACAAACCAAACCTAGAACGGGAGGTAAATTTATATATTCATATTCCATGTTTAGTGTACTCGTATATATATACACACATATACATACACACACAGGGGGGAAAAGAATCCTTATTTATTATACCAGAATGCACAGAGAGAGAGATTGAGTGCCTTGTCTCACAGAGCAAGTTATCATAGTTATTGCCGTAGTAAAAAGTAGGTTACCTGCTGCCATCTCCTGATTGACAAGTTGTACTTGTAAGTTGAAGATCTGCTCGTGGACTTTGCTGTGGGACAGTTTTAATTTCTCTCTTCTATTGACCATGTAGCACAAATTTCTTACCTGTTTATTAGAAAAATAAAGACAATTCACAGATTTGTTTAGTCTTAAAAAGATCTTCCCAACCTAAGGTTTAATACCCATCAATGAGACTGGTCATATAATCCGGCGGAGAGCCAAACCAAGGCGAGTTTGGATCGTATTCACAAAGACGTACACACAGTTATTCCTCACTGACATGAACAGGAGTTACTGCAGTGGTTTCTATAACATCCATTAAGTGAAGAATTTGTATATACTCTGACCTCTTTAAAAGGGATTACATTTTGCAATCTGCAAAGAAGTTTAATATCTTTGTAGATACATTATGTGGCTCATCTTGTACAGAGCCAGAGCTACACTCTAATATAGTAGAGAACTACATTCCTACTGGTGGTCTTTGAGACAGTCAATGACATTGTCCCATAGGTCAGTGGTCAACAATCATTGGCTCAGGAGTCACGGAAGGTTTACTGTGGGATTACGGTCATAGCATTACTACAACTTCATACTAGTGTCAAATTCATATCACATGAAGGTACAGAGAAATATTTTACTAAGTTATATATTCAAATCAGGTAGAAACATACTGGAGACAAATGTGGGTTTCACCTCCAAGATCCATGACAGTTATGACATATGTGCCTAGGATGCAAATACATCTTTAGGTAGAAAAAAAGACATTATTAGAAAGTGTCCCTTCTCCAAAAAAAAGGAGTATCTAAAACAATAATCTTTACTAGTATAATTAAAATCTAAAGAGACCCATTTAAAAAAGTAGCTCATAAAAATAGCCACTAGTATGGGCAACACGGTGGCTCAGTGGTTAGCACTGCAGCCTTGTAGCGCTGAAGTCCTGGGCAACATCTGCAAGGAGTTTGTATGTTCTCCCCGTATTTGCATGGATTTCCTCCAATATTCCAAACACATAATGATAGGAAAAAAATGTACATTGTGATCCCTAGATGGGGCGCACAATCTATGAAAGAAAAAAAAAATAGTCACTAGCAACAGGCCAGAGATTTAGTGACAAAGGGATTTGTTTGCAATAGGAGGGCAGTAAAAAAGCTGCACCATCATATCATATTACCCTGAATCTCTGGCAATGTAGTGAAGAGAAGAGAAGTTAAGATATAGATTCCTCAATCAATATTAGAGATACTACCGCTAGAGAAGTAAAACTAGACCATTGGGTCAAACTACTAAGGAGTATCTCAATCTAACTATATCTAATATAAGTGTTCTAATTGTTAAGGATACCTCTCTCTCACCTCTCTATACTAATAAAAATTGTTTTAGATACTCCTCTTTTAGGAAAGTGACACTTTCTAATAATTTCTTTTGTTCTGCTAATACCCCGGAGTATTGAATATTGAAATTATATTTGGGTTATTTCATTTTTAGGTGGAAAAACAATTATTCAGAACATCCCTTTGTCGTCACTTTGATTCCTTTTAGAAAAAAAAAATTTGTATAAAGAATGAGGAAAAAACAAAGATAACACCTTACTTACTCTTTCAAGATCTTGCCTAAGGTGCATAAACATTCTCATCCTGGTATGAATACTGTCTTCCTTGGGTTGCATCAAACCATTTTGTTCTTCTTCTTTAGGTGGTAAAAGCGGTCTGTTAAAATTGCTTTTTCGTTTCAACATCCAGAAAGAATATATCAAGTCCACTGTTAGCTTGGGCAAACCCAGTTCGGCCGCCACATCATCCACGCTCACCATAGTGTAAAAGTCTTCCTCTAACTCCTTCAGTTTCTGAGCGCGCAGGCTGGTTTTCTCACTCTCACTCTGTCTGTTGTCCACATGAGCTTTGTCAGGCTCATCCTGTTCCACTGGACAGTTTTTGTTCTTACTGTGCTTTAAGCAATAGGACTTAAATTTTACTTCATCCCCTTCATCTAGTATCGTTTTCATGTCCAGGCTGTGCTCAAATGCACAAGTGACGTGAAAGGCTGTGATACAGCTCTTAACAGAGCACTACATAAAGAAAGTGCAGTCAGTGACACAGAATAGCAGTGCAAGCAATATACTGACATAAGAAGAACAGTATGATATGCAAAATACAGAAAACTTTCTTCTAAACAAACTTTTCATGCAAGATTTTTATGCAAAGAAATTATTATAAGGTCTGCTCCTAAATACCGTTGTTTGTTCCAGATGACGGACCTCTCTACAATAGGAATTATAACAAGACAACACACACTATATATATATATATATATATATATATATATATATATATATATATATATATATATATACACACACACACACACACATACACACACACCAAAAGTTGGGACACACCTTCTCATTTAAAGAGTTTTCTGAATTTTCATGACTATGAAAATTGTAGATTCACACTGAAGGCATCAAATCTATGAATTAGTTGCATCCGGCCCGACGTGTCCAGCATTGTTTTTGCACTTGAGAAAGGACCCATAGAGGTCCGAAACGCGTCGTGCTGTTGTTTCTCAATAAATCGGTTCCACCTTCTGAATTCTGGTCTTCGTATCATCACTAATGCCTACCAGCGAGCGCAGAACTCCGTTCCAATGCGAACCTTTGGGTCTCAACACTTACACATCTTCTCTCCGGGCCTCCGGTGTACAGTTTGTTCTGCTGCCACACCCACTTGGATTGTTGATTAACAAGCCTACATTGGGGTTGTGACTATTCACAACCTCACCAGGTGAGAGGCCAACTGGTCCACTACTTTACCTATATAATTTTTGAAAAGTTTCATGGTTTTACTACACTTAGAGCGCTCGGTGTCTCTCTCTTCTATATGTCACTGAAAGGGGATTTGACTTATCCACCAAAGGAAAGGAATATATAAAACTTTACTTATAACTGCTTATAGATGTAGCACCCACACGCAGATAATTTGAATAGTGACCAAGCCAGTGGTACCTTTCCTCCTCTGTTGGTGTGGCGTTAGGCCAGTATCCTCGGAGGGGTGGGGGAGCATTCCATTGAGCTTTTCTCAGTATTGTTGGTCACATTCTTATTTAAATCTGTGAGGTTTCTGGTGCACATCGTGTATTGGATGAGGGAGGCAGAGATAAAATTGAAATAGGGCGCAACAGAGATAGCGCTTCCAGCTCTCCTCTTTATACACTTACCTGTCATCACACAGCGGGTTATGGTGTAGGACATGTTTTAAACATTTTGTTATATGTTTTAGAGTATCTAATAAAAGTAAGGTTTTATATATTCCTTTCCTTTGGTGGATAAGTCAAATCCCCTTTCAGTGACATATGTTTATAGGAATCAATCTATCTAAAGTTCCAGTGATTTTTGTGTGTCTCTCTCTTCCTTTCTCCAAAATTATGAATTAACACGTGGAATTATATACTTAACAACAAGGTGTGAAACAACTGATAATATTTCTTACATTCTACGTTCTTCAAAGTAGCCACCTTTTGATTTGATTCCTGCTTTGCACACTCTTGGCATTCTCTTGATGAGCTTCAAGAGGTAGTCACCGGAAATGGTTTTCACTTCTCAGGTGTGCCCTGTCAGGTTTAATAAGTGGGATTGCGACCATCAGTTGTGTTGTGCAGAAGTCAGGTTGATACACAGCTGATAGTCCTACTGAATAGACTGTTAGAATTTGTATTATGACAAGAAAAAAGCAGCTAAGTAAAGAAAAACGAGTGGCCATCATTACTTTAAGAAATGAAGGTCAGTCAGTACGAAAAATTGGGAAAACTTTGAAAGTGTCCCCAAGTGCAGTTGCAAAAACCATCAAACTCTACAAAAAAACTGGCTCACATGAGGACCGCCCCAGGAAAGGAAGACCAAGAGTCACCTCTGCTGCGGAGGATAAGTTCATCCGAGTCACCAGCCTCAGAAATCGCAGGTTAACAGCAGCTCAGATTAGAGACCAGGTCAATGCCACACAGAGTTCTAGCAGCAGACACATCTCTATAATAACTGTTAAGAGGAGACTTTGTGCAGCAGACCTTCATGGTAAAATAGCTGCTAGAAAACCACTTCTAAAGACAGGCAACAAGCAGAAGAGACTTGTTTGGGCAGAAGAACACAAGGAATGGACATTAGACCAGTGGAAATCTGTGCTTTGGTCTGATAAGACCAAATTTTAGATCTTTGGTTCCAACCCCCGTGTCTTTGTGCAGCGTAGAAAAGGTGAATGGATGGAGTCTACTTGCCTGGTTCCCACCATGAAGGTGTGATGGTGCTTTGCTGGTGACACTGTTGGGAATTTATTCAAAATTGAAGGCATACTGAACCAGCATGGCTACCAGAGCATCTTGCAGTGGCATGCTATTCCATCCGGTTTGTGTTTAGTTGGACCATCATTTATTTTTCAACAGGACAATGACCCCAAACACACCTCCAGGCTGTATAAGGGCTATTTGACCAAGAAGGAGAGTGATGGGGCGCTACGCCAGATGACCTGGCCTCCACAGTCACCAGACCTGAACCCAATCGAGATGGTTTGGGGAGAGCTGGACTGCAGAGTGAAGGCAAAAGGGCCAACAAGTGCTAAGCATCTCTGGGAATCTCCTTCAACACTGTTGGAAGACCATTTCCGGTGACTACCTCTTGACCGCTGTGTGTGGAGTGGTCCTGCCGGCGGTCAGACCACTTACCGTCTTACGAATGGTTAATGTAGCTAATGCTGCTGGTAATAGGAAATACCTGAAATTGTGCCCCTGAAGATTCTCTAACAGAGATGAAACGCGTAGGGCGTGGTTAGGAGTTATACATACCTGGTGCTTTGGGCAGAGGTTCTTTTACCCAGGGCAGTTTCTACCTGAACCTTATTTCCTGTTGGTGTGGCAGTAGGCCAGTATCCTCAGGGAAGGGGGCTGCCTTTTTCATCTACTGGGTTAAGGACTCTGTGCATTGTTTACACCTAGGTATGTCATTGTTGTTTAGGGAGTGAGGGTCTAAGAGATAAGGGATATAATCCATCAAGTATCCAGTCCCTCACTCAAGTGTATCAATACCATATACACGTTTTTTGTACCATTAAGTGATGCAGGATGGTCTGAATCAACGTTTTTAACCTTTTTATTTTTTAATCAAATATTAATAAAGGTGAAGTTTTACCATATCTATTTCCTATTTTGGGAATTTGTACCCTTCAGTGAATATATGACTACCTCTTGAAATTCATGAAGAGAATGCCAAGAGTGTGCAAAGCAGTAATCAAAGCAAAAGGTGGCTACTATGAAGAACCTAGAATATAAGACATATTTTCAGTTGTTTCACACTTTTTTGTTAAGTATATAATGCTTTCAGTGTGAAATCTACAATTTTCATAGTCATGAAAATACAGAAAACTCTTTGAATGAGAAGGTGTGTCCAAGCTTTTGGTCTGTACTATATATTATTCTTTAAGAAAAGAAAACTTCTATAAATATAGCAGAAAATGTACAATTCACATCAATAACAATTCCCATCAAAAGACAGTTCTTAAGAAATATGAATACTATACCTGTATGCATGCTCCTGTCTTAAGTTTGCAGAGACTGCACACTAATGCCCACCGACTTGGAGGTATATGAGAAAGCTTAGTGATTGGTTCCATCCTTTCAGGGCAAGCAATGCTCACCTGTATTGACAGTAATGTGTTATAAATAATAGAAATCCACTTTACACCATATAACTAATTTCAAGTCTCAATTAATGACAACTTAAAATTGACCTGTCACTTTAAAAAGGTAACCCTAAGTGAAAGGGTTGCCCAGAATATTAAATTGATGGCCTACCCTTAGGATAGGCTGTCAGTGTACGATTGGTGAAGCACTGAACTTGCATCACTGCCAGAAACAGCAAGGTACATATGAGTATGGATGCGCCTTGTACTGTAACTCGAGCCATTCAAGTAAACGTACAAGTCCATTGTATTTATGAGCCTAGTGCTGCTGCCACCTTCTTCTACCCTTCTGTGTATGGGCAGCCTATTTATACATACTAATATAGAAAATGGTGGGGCAGTAGTGTGCTTCCTATGAGTGGACTCAGAAGCTAGCTCTGTCCATAATTTTGCTCAAAAGCTTTAGAGGGATTAAACAATCAATACAAATGGCAATAAGTAAACTGAATATGCATTTTAGAATATCTCTGTAAAGTATTGTTCTATATAAAAAAAAATTCCTTGCAGAAACATCAGAATTGTTTGTTTGTAATAGCACTCTGTGATATAAGGACTGTACTGCTCTCCTCTATCAATGACGGAGCTAAGGCTAGGTGCATATCTGCTCTGGGCTCTCCGTCGTTCAGATCTGCCTGTTTTTGGTGGTTTCTGTGGTAGAGTCTACAACTCCAGCGTGGGTGTGGACTTGGCCTAAGAACTACTATTCAGGACCAAGCAACATAAAGTGATAGGTGCTTATGGAATTGCTTTTTCTGCCTGGCTCTAGTCTGTATCATGACTTCACTCTTTCGTTGCTAGAAATGTTGCAGAGGTTGAGCTCTATGCTATTTGACAGACATTTAACAGAGCCTCACTAGAATAACACAGATCTATGCATACCGAACACCAGGGGGTGCCATTATTACAAGCAGATAATGCAAATATTTTTGCGGGAAACTATTTTTTTAAAATAATACTTTAAGTTACTCTAAAATACAGATTTAGTTCACTTCTTTCCATGTAAGATTATTTTACAAAATCAAATGCCTATTTTAATTTGTACATACGCTATGCTGTCCTTTTTAGGGGAACCATGATAAAGTGACAGATCTGCTTTGATCAGAGCTAGGGCATGAAAACGAATGCCTCTATTGCCGAGATATTAATTTATTTCACAATGTGCAAATCAGTAATCTGAAGCACAGAGGACTGCTTATGCCCCACCCTGACCTAATAGGCCACTGTGAATGTGAGAACACAGGGTTGTGTATAGCTCCCTGATCCTGTCACGTAAAGGAGGAAGGCGTATTAGAACAGTGTGGGGTATAGCAGTTTAGTACAATGGAGCTGTCATCGGTGCTCCAGATTACTCATTTGTAAATTGCGAAACAAATGAATATCTTGGAATGGAGAAATAAGTTTTCATGGATAAAATGACATTACATTCACATTCAGGTGCTTCACCCTGGTGACAGACTTCCTTTAACCCCTTCCTTTAACTTCCTTGGAAATACGGAAAATAATTATGGCAGTCTAGAATAATAGATACCTCTGGTATCCATAGTGCACAACTGACATGTGCCCATTTTGTTCCAGTTCTTGTGGGCTTCATGGCTCCTCCTCTCTTTGGACACAAAATACATTGCGGATGAACACCTAAAACACAAGTGCGACACAACCAACTGCCTTCTGGGACTTTCAGGATGCCATAACATGCCTGTCAACAGGAAAAAAAAAAAAAAAAGTTGTTTGCTTTAAAAGGTACAATTTAGTGGCTCACTATCAAAATACGTGGCTGTGCTTTCCTATACAGTATTAAATAATAGGTATACTGATGTAAAAGTTAAAGCCTACAAAATTCTGAACCATAGGTAATGGCGTTAAGTAATCAGAGTCATGCCTGATGGGAGGGACAAAGTTTTAATATCTGCCATGCTCTTCATATGCTATCCAACACTATTTTGAGGGAATTTATCAAACACACTCACTGAATCTTGGGTGAATATAGCCTTGTAAGTGGACAGTTATATAATTTGTTTTGTTTATATGGCTTCATCACATTTAATGAATACACAATTAAAGAGTGATATGTAGCACAATTACACCACAAACATCTATACAATTATGAGGCAGCATGCCGACCAAAGCTGGATTAGAAGAAAAAGCTACTGGTGTTTGTAAGTATGTCAGGTATGTAATTAATAGGTAATTAAAATTTCAAAGCCAGTAGATTTTCTTTGGTTTGTACTTGGCAAAAACTAGTCATTATAGTACCTTTAAACATAAAAACCCACCTGGTGAACACAGATGTTACAACGGTCACAGAACACCATATCATTGCCTTCTTCACTGTCAGGAGAACGACACACATCACAAATAACATCCTCATCATATTCAATGCCTAGGCCTTCTTCGGTTTCTATGGCATGACTCATGTTTTCATGGCACTGTCGTTCCAGGACTTCTAATGTTTTCTCCATAGTGTTCTCGTCCACAGGAGCACAACCTACAAAAAAAACAGTAAAGTAAAAATTTTGGTCATGAGTTTTAGTGCAGGTTCTCTACTTCATACACCTAAATGATGGGTTAGTGAGCTAGCCATGAAAAACATGTTTGTTTGCATAGAGCCTTAGTATTAAACCTGATAACAAAAGGTTATTAATGCTAGACTAACTGCAGCCAGCATGTAAAAAAAACAAAACAAAAAACACACAGGCAACCTGGTTAGGTTTTCTGGTACAATGGTGTCATGAGAATAAAAAATGTAATGTTATCAAGGCAAAACATCCATTGAACAGGAAAACACAAAGGTAAGACTCAAAAGGACAAAAGAAAATAAAAACTGGATCTATGGGCAATGGAAAGTTATCACCGGGCCAGATGAGTCCAGATGTCTGTTCCACCTTGCTTATGGGAAGGTCAGAATTTGGTGCATGCAACATGAATCGATAAACCCTACTGGATAGGTAGACCAGAAGCATTATAGAAGACCAAATTCAGCCCTTCAGAACAGCCATTTACCCTAAGGCAGGAAGACACTTTCAGCAGGACAAAGCACTATACCACAAAGGTCACAACGTCCTGATCTGGTTCATGGATCATAACAGTAAATTTTTCTTGCCGCTCTGGCATTCACATACTCCAGATCTTAATCTTATACAGCCTCAATGTAGCAAGTCAGTACCTCCACCGAATTTGCTGCAACTGCGAGAAGCTATACTGTCCACATGGGCCAATATTTCTGCGACTCTGAAGGCCAAAATGAGATTCAATGTGCTACTCAATGAGTGTTGTAACAAAGTGACCACAGAGTGTATATATCAAGAAAAAGAAAATATAGTACCGTTTCTCCAAAAATAAGCCCTACTCCAAAAATAATCCCTAGCTTGATTTACCAGGGCTTTTGGAGTAGGCTTGAAATATAAGCCGTACGCCAAAAATAAGTTACAGTCAACGCCTCCAGCAATAGGTTACATCATGTGGCATCATGACATCCCCGAGATGAAAAATAGGCATACCATAGCTCCCGAACAGGGACAAGTGCCCTGCAACCTCCCATCAAAGCAGTGCAAAATCCACACCCCCACTCCCAGTGCTGCCTCCTGTTCGCTACCATGCTGTGGGCTTGACTACCTACATGCTCACTCCCACAGATGTAGCCAATCCACTACCGCACCTCCCCCTTAATGTAATGAAGATTGTAAAGGAGAGGAGATAAAGAGGGAGGGCATGCTGCCAGTGCGACAAAGTATTTAGAGAGAGAAAGGGGTAGTAAGTTTAAGAACCCCAATCCTGTACCATCAATCATGAATGTAAGTTAGGTTTGGGGTTACTATCCCTAACCATTTTACAAGATTTGTCTGGAGTGAGTCAGAAAAGATTCTGTACCTGAAAAATAAGACCATCCTTCAAAAATAAGCCCTAGCCCTTTTTTCAGAGAAAAAACCTAATATAAGATCGTGCCTTATTTTTGGAGAAACACTGTCACACACTTTTTAGTGGCCCACATTTAAGACTGGCTTACTGTTACGTTAACTTGAGGAGGGCATAGAAATGTTTTACAACAAGCATACTAAAGGCAGGACATTGGTAATTGTGTGACAGAAAGTAGGGGAGGGTCTAGATAAAGCATTTAATAGTTAGAAGCAGTGATGCATTGACCTCTGCATCATCAGATAGAGGCAGCCACTAGAAAAATCAAATGCTGATTTGGTAGCCCATTTATTTAAATTAATGCTTTGTAATGGTTTCTCTACAGCAGTTACTCAAAATATGTAGCCTCCCAAAGCATCCTCCAGTGCCACCAGCTGATCCCTGAGGTTTCAGCAGTCAGATTTCTGGAGAGCGCACAATTGCTGGGGACACAGCGTAGTAGGCTACAAAGGTCCAGAAAGATTAACTACGACAATGAAATCTAACCTTCTATGGAATCGCAGCAACAAATGATACTATGACAATGTAGAGATGCTGTTCTACCACAGCTCCTAGGCTGTGACCCTTGGTATTAGATATCTACATCTGAAAATGAAGGAACAATAATTAACCTGTGGTATACTAATTACCCATATCTGCTAACTCAAGGTTGCATTCCTGAAGCCAAAAGAGGTCCACGTCATCTAGATCATAGCGACACACGCTCTCTGCCAATTCCAGAATGTTGATATAACCAGGCTCTGTTGGTTCTTGGCCCGAACAATGGATGTACTTTCGTGGACGAGAGTACAAAACTTCCTTCACTTTTTCTGCTATGACCCTAAGGAAAAAAAATAAATAAAAAAAACAAGTCTTTGAAATCAGAGCAGCACGCCAAATATAACCGTAAATCCGTATGAGTCATGACAGTTGTGGCCCTGGTTTGCCTGTAATAATACTCGAATAATGCTTTGGTAGATGTTTTACAAAATCATTTCTCTCTTGCAGTATCAGAGGACTATTTGAGTCTTTCCTTATACTGCTGTCACGGTCATCGACAATTCACATAATCACAGAGTGACTTTCTTTTCCTAGCATGGATTACTGTACATACAGGAGGTTTCTCTCTATTAACAGCTACCATGTGACCTCAACCTCCCCCCCTCCATTCGTTTAGGACCTGTCGAGACATTATACTCACAACTAAAATCCCAGAAGGTATATGGTATTAGCTCCGCTGTGTTTCACAGAAATAGAAAACATACATGGGTGACAGCATCAACAAAAGCAGATTTTAAATCTAATTCAAATTACTATCTTGCATTTGATATCTATCCATAAGATGATGGAGTGTTGCTATAAGCTAGGGCAACAAATACAGGTGCCCATACAATTTTTGATATCCCTTAAGGGGATTCTATCATAAAAAAATAAAAAAAAAAACTTTTTAAAAACTTCAAGCACTAGCCTTTATAAAGGCGATTAATCTCTCAGGTTTATATTACAGGTCCGCGCCACCATTTTCAAATTATTCATCTGTTATTCATTATGCTAATGATGCTCAGAGAGCACAGGGGGCGTTCCCCCAGTGCTCAGAGTCATCATTGCTCCCAGCACTGCCTCTTTCTTCTTTTTATGACACCTCTGTTGTGTTTCGCCACCTTTTTAGCAGCCGGCGAGTGCCACTTCCGGGATCAAAATCCCGCGCATGCGTAGTTGGCTCTGCCACTTGGTTTGCAGTGAAAAAGAGGAGAAACACAATGGAGGCATCAGGAACAGAAGAAAGAGGCATCGCTGGAAGCTGTGACAACGCTGTGCTCTGAGCACTGGGGGAATACCCCCTGTGCTCTCTGAGCATAATTAGCATAAAGATAAATGATTTATAAAGGCTATTCCTATGTGCTTTTAGTTTAAAAAAGTTTTTTTTAATGATAGAATTCCTTTAACAAAAGAGTACCCACACCACTACTGTACCAATAAATTAAATATTGATAATTGATGTTTCAAGTAAAAAGCCAGAAGCGGTGCTGCCAAAGTTAAATGCCATAAAATTACGGCAAAACCACAGTCGAAAAATCCACAAAGACTGCACGTGTAACTAGTACAGTTGAATCTATCTTTACTTCTGAATCTAGAGCAACAAAGAGGCAGGCATCTTCATCTGAAGGGGTATGAAAAAAAATCTAGTATGCAAGAAGAGTCTGTCTGTACCTGAGAGAAGGTTGTGGAATACAGTCTGGATTAGCAGGTACTTGAACACCCTTCTCCCATTCCTGTTTCCACGTGTCTGCAAAGTGATAGTAGTCATCTGTATTCACATGTTGAGAATCAGGGATCTTCATGGCACTGATTAGGTCTTTCCGGAATACCTGATAATGAACAAAGTTATAGAAATAAGAATGGGAAACGCACTCTAAACAGTGCTCAGCAGATTTGCTATAAATAAATAAAACCTTGTCAAAAAATAATTCAGTTAAAACAAGATTCTAAATTTGTTAATTCTCGCTATACCTAATAGTGTAAACGATAAGCCTCCACACAACTAGCAATGATACTTGAAGGGGTAATCTTATTTTAGTTACTTATAGCAAATGCATGGGATAGGTTATACGTGACAGGTCTGGGATGCACATCCCCAGACTATCCTCAAGCTTGCATAGCTCTATTTGCATCTCCCATAGATGCGAATGTAGACTTGAGCATGCGCAGAGACTGCAGACCACAGACAGGTTGGGGACAGGAGGAACTGAAGTCAAGGAAACCCTGTTCATGAGAAGTGGGTGACACCTCTTGGTCTCAAGACATTTACAAGTTGCAATTTACAACATGCTGTGAATATGCCATGAAAATCTATGGTGAGAATACCTGTTTAACACTTGGTCTCACAGTCCAGTCACACTTCTACTGTGCTATTCCAGAAATCTGACCGAGCAATTACAACAGCCAATAAATATCAGCCTTACATTCTGTAAAAAAACAGAAATCTAACCCGTATTCTGCCGTTATCATGGCTGGTTTTTCCAGATACCAGCAGAGGTTTTTAAGTCTTTTTAAATAAATTTTTATTTGTACAAGTCTGAAAATTATTATTTTAATAATAAACAGGAAATGATGTAGTTTGTTGGCATTTGCCACAGAAGTTATATCTGCAAAATGTTAACATGGTTAATCTGATTTCAACAAATAAAGGTTATCCTTTGTGTACTGAAGAGTATACATTTTTTTGAAGGTTTTGATTTGCAACAAACATTCATTATTTACTTTCAGAAGAGAAAAAAACCCGATGTGGTTCCCGATATCCAAGCAATTCCCAATCTAATACAAATTTGTTACTTGGGAGCTTACATCACTAAACAGTAAAGGCAAGGAGGCGGATGTAAAACCTGCAATGATTATGTAGAAATACATTGCAAGCTCAGCTTAGGGAAAAAAATGAAACCTTTTTTTCATTCTGAAATAGGACACAAGGTGTCTAGAGATCTATTGAGACATAACAGCTGCTCCTGGCAAATGTCCCAGTCCTGGCAAGGCTTTGACATCTCATCATGTCCAATACTTGGAATGATGAACTGCCCTGCAGGAGAATATTCACCAGGACATTGTATATGGTTTAGTGAATCAGTACAAATCTGAAACATTTCTACATAAGAGCTCATAGGTAACACATCGCTTGTCTGAGCCTTCATCTCATTTACAAGCATTATTCTGTAACAGGCACCTGGTGTTATTGTCCAAGTGAAATATCAGACGGCAGACACATTTGTGAAACTAAATGCTTGTTTTGTAAATCCTGTTGTGATGATCTTAATAGAGTACCAAGGGAATACTATTTATGAGGCAATCTCTAGTAATATCGTCAACACCGTATTCCTCATGGCATGAAATTCTAATAAATGTTATGGCATAGAAATTACTTCTGCATTACCATAAGAGCAAACTGAAGTGAATAAACACCGGTGAAATTACATCCTGGGCTGTTTCAGTGGGGTTTGCCACACATGCCGTTGTGCCAGGTACTACAGCTCATCTTGAACAGCCCCCATTTACTTGAAGGGGTATTCCTTTCTTAGGCTAGATTCACATCTGCATTCAGTTTCCATTCGGGGGTTTTACTTGGGGACCCCCCTGAACAGCAACCTAATCCGCATTAAAAAGCGGTTAACCGCGGACCCCATAGACTATAATGGGGTCCGCTTGGTTCCCATTCGGATTCCGTCTCTCCGCATTTTTCATGCAGAGAGGGGAATGGAATCCCCGTACGGAGAGCCAACACTGGTGTGAACCCAGCCTTAAAGGGTATGCCATACCTTTGTGATTGAAGTGGGCTTGACGCCTAGGATCTTTTAGATGCTCAGAATAAAAGGACAAACTCTGAAAATGAAGGTACTCTGTAAATGAAGGTACCATGTATAGCGATAGAAAATGCAAAAGGTGCCGTGTATCACACCTGCCTACATGTGGGGAATAACAGCATGTAATGAGAACTTAAAGCATACTTTCAGTTATAAATTAATACAACAGGTGAATATAAAGAGACTTTATAATATATCTTATAAAAGAAGTTGGTTTTCTTTTCCACTTTCCAGGCCGAGTTACTTTCTATATACAAGGGGAGGTTGAGGCTGCTGGAAAAAGATACTTATTTGTTGCTGCTACACCCTGAGTGAGGAAAAGCTCTTCTGATACCGATAAACTCTCAGATGAGACTTTCTAACGCCAAAGAATAAAATAAATCAGTTAACCAGTCCCTGCCATAGAGTTACATGTGTGTGTGCTGAGACTAATCTCTATGTATACAACAGTCTACCTGAAGATAAAGAGCAGCTTAAGTGGAGAAGAAAACATATTACAAAGTTTATTATATTTGCATGTATTATTCACCTGTACTATTCTTTGTGCTTAGGGAGAGGTGTCGTAGAGTGGCTGCTTCCGTGGGAGCGAGCAGGGGTAGCACCTGACGTCTGGTCACATAGGTATGTCGTGTCATAGTAGTGGCCAGGAGGTGGCACTTGGAACGCAGATGCAGGAGGCTGAGGTGGGTCTCTGGAGCACGGGAGCAGATTTTGCCCTGCCTTGGTGGGAGACAGCAAGGCACTTGTCCAGGATAGTTGGGAGCTACAGAATGACTATTCTCTGTTTCAGTGAGGTCACGTTAACCAATAACCAAATCACTGAAGTCACTGACTGTAACTAGGGCTTATTTTTGGAGTAGCATTTACACTCACCGGCCACTTTATTAGGTACACCTGTCCAACTGCTCGTTAACACTTAATTTCTAATCAGCCAATCACATGGCGGCAACTCAGTGCATTTAGGCATGTAGACATGGTCAAGACAATCTCCTGCAGTTCAAACCGAGCATCAGTATGGGGAAGAAAGGTGATTTGAGTGCCTTTGAACGTGGCATGGTTGTTGGTGCCAGAAGGGCTGGTCTGAGTATTTCAGAAACTGCTGATCTACTGGGATTTTCACGCACAACCATCTCTAGGGTTTACAGAGAATGGTCCGAAAAAGAAAAAACATCCAGTGAGTGGCAGTTCTGTGGGCAGAAATGCATTGTTGATGCCAGAGGTCAGAGGAGAATGGCCAGACTGGTTCGAGCTGATAGAAAGGCAACAGTGACTCAAATAGCCACCCGTTACAACCAAGGTAGCCAGAAGAGCATCTCTGAATGCACAGTACGTCGAACTTTGAGGCAGATGGGCTACAGCAGCAGAAGACCACACCGGGTGCCACTCCTTTCAGCTAAGAACAGGAAACTGAGGCTACAATTTGCACAAGCTCATCGAAATTGGACAATTGAAGATTGGAAAAACGTTGCCTGGTCTGATGAGTCTCGATTTCTGCTGCGACATTCGGATGGTAGGGTCAGAATTTGGCGTCAACAACACGAAAGCATGGATCCATCCTGCCTTGTATCAACGGTTCAGGATGGTGGTGGTGGTGTCATGGTGTGGGGAATATTTTCTTGGCACTCTTTGGGCCCCTTGGTACCAATTGAGCATCGTTGCAACGCCAAAGCCTACCTGAGTATTGTTGCTGACCATGTTCATCCCTTTATGACCACAATGTACCCAACATCTGATGGCTACTTTCAGCAGGATAATGTGCCATGTCATAAAGCTGGAATCATCTCAGACTGGGTTTTGAATATGACAATGAGTTCACTGTACTCCAATGGCCTCCACAGTCACCAGATCTCAATTCAATAGAGCATCTTTGGGATGTGGTGGAACGGGAGATTCGCATCATGGATGTGCAGCCGACAAATCTGCGGCAACTGTGTGATGCCATCATGTCAATATGGACCAAAATCTCTGAGGAATGCTTCCAGCACCTTGTTGAATCTATGCCACGAAGAATTGAGGCAGTTCTGAAGGCAAAAGGGGGTCCAACCCATTACTAGCATGGTGTTCCTAATAAAGTGGCCGGTGAGTGTATATTTCAAGCCTACTCCAAAAACTCTGCAAAATCAAACTAGGGCTCATTTTCAGGGTAGGGCTTATTTTTGGAGAAACAGGGTAGTTAAGCACATCAGCCAAGTGTCTCTTAGGATATGTTCACATGGCAGTATTTAGTGCTGATTCCTGAGGTGGATTCCTTCTCAAAAATCAGTGCCATAGTCAGAGATTAAGGTAGGGTCTCCATGTAGCTTAAACATCACAATTGGTTGGAATTATGAGGGGAGTATTACGGTTTGTGTGATTTTAAAAGTTGTTTTTTCAATTTCCATGGCTGTAAAACCCTTTCATTTATATGGGGTATAAATCTAGCAAATGCAAGACGCAATTTGTTGGGCTTACAGTACATACTTTTCAGTTTACATCTTTCCATTGCAGAATGTTGCAAAAATAAAAAATAAAATAAATTATACAGTGAAGGAAATAACCATTTGATCTCTTGCTGATTTTGTAAGTTTGACTGACAAAGACATGAACAGTCTATAATTTTAAAAGATATGTTAATTTTAACAGTGAGAGATAGAATATCAAAAATAAAATCCAGAAAATCGCATTGTAATACATTTTAAACATGTATTTTCATTTTGAGAAGTAAGTATTTGATCCCTCTGGCAAACACGACTTAAAGGGGTTTTCCAGGTAGACTTTTATTTTTTTATAAATAAAAATTCTGTTAATGCTAGTGATGGGTTAATAAGTACCCCCATATACCTTTAGCAGTTATTAGAGTGATTTCTGGGTGTCTCTGGCAGCTGCTGCATCCTTTTGTGTTTGCTTGCATCGTTTAAGCTTCCTGCTGTGCAGCTTCCTATGTAAATTGCTTGCGCTAACTCCCTCAGCTTCCTCCCTCCTGTCTATTACTCTGTTACAAAACCTAGCCCCTCCCACTCACTGACTAGTGTTCCCGCCCATTACTAGCCCCTCCAACTCTCCCCATGTTTCTAGCTAAGCTATTCCGCCCATTGCAGAAGACGGGAAGAGGGGAGGAGCTGTTCCCTGGAAACAGGAAAGGCTTGGTAAGTATTGCAGGGGATAGGGGAGGGGGAAGAATAATACTAATGTTCCGTTTCAGAAACAGTGACCGCTCCAGGGATATGGGTAATTAATTATTATTTCATCTGATCAATCTGGATGATTCTGAGAGTGCTTGGAAGAAGGTGCTGTGATCTGATGAGACAAAAATTGAGCTCTTTGGCATTAACTCAACTCGCCATGTTTGGAGGAAAAATACTGCCTATGACCCAAAGAACTTCTGTCCCCTCTATCAAGCATAGAGGTGGAAACATTGTTTTAGGGGTGTTTCTCTGCTAAGAGTACAGGACTACTTCACTGCATCAATGGGAGAATGGATGGAGCCATGTACCATAAAATCCTGAGTGACAACCTCCTGCCCTCCGCCCAGACATTAAAAATGGGTCATAGCTGGCTCCGCCAGCAAGACCATGACCAAAAACATACAGCCACGGCTACAAAAGAGTGGATTAAAGAGAAGCACATTAAGGTCATGATGTGGCCATAGCCACCCTCCAGACTTTAATCCCATAGAAATCTTATGGAGGAGCTGAAGCTCTGAGTTGCCAAGTGACAGCCTCAAACTCTTAATGATTTAGAGATGATCTGAAAAGAGGAGTGGACCAAAATTCCTCCTGACATGTGCGCAAAACTCATCATCAATGACAAAATAGTGTGACAGCTGTGCGCGCCAACAAGGGTTTTGCTACCAACTATTAAGTCTTGTTTGCCAGAGGGATCAAATACTTGTTTCTCTATGCAAATAAATGTATAAAGTTTTATACAATGTGATTTTCTGGATTTTATCTTTGATATTCTATCTCTCACTGTTAAAATTAACTTACCCTTAAAATTATAGACTCTTCAAGACTTTACCAGTGGGCAAACTTACAAAATCAGCAAGAGATCAAATACTTGTGTGTGTGTGTGTGTGTGTGTATGCACTCACACACAAAATAAGAATATACACACCTTTTTACGCAGGGCCAGATGTAGTGTTTAGTTACACCATTTTGGGAAATGTCTATTGCTTTGATCACTTTTATTCAAATATTCATTACAGGAAAAACAGTGGTTTTTGGCATGGTTTTGCCCATGCATCATCGGGAGAATAGCACCACTTAAACTTTGACCAAGGCACCAGGAGCCTTAATGCTAGGCATTAAGCAGCAGGTCTCTGATTTACAATACAGCAGAATCCCAGCAGCTATGGTGCCCACTCAGCTCCGGACCTGCTGCCATATTTAAATACCCAATATCCGCCGTACTATTACAGGAGGGGACTGCAAACAAATTTGTCTATATGCAGCTAAAACAGTAGTAGTGACGTGTAGGGCAATGTACCCTTTAACTCATTTGCATTAATAAAAGCTTTATTTCAGCAAACTGACATATTGCTGAAGGAAAGGAAAAGCAAGTTTAAAAAGCTTATTCATTGCCTTACATACCACTGCTTTAATAGCTGTAACAGGACAAATGTGCTAGTAAGATTCACTTTAAGACCCAGCCCCCCCCAAGTAAATCTCCTTGTTATACAGCCCCATTCAATACTACATGCCATTTATTAATATAATACAGACTGTTACTATGGTTGTAGTATTACAACCTGGTTTTGCAGGATTCTTCCACATTGATTATTCTACACTGAATTAAATAGGAAAATCTCCACTAAATTGACAGGGACATCAGCTCAGGCTGTATCACATCCATTTAGTCCCAGTATTATAAAATAAAAAATAAAATAGAAAAGCTACTGTACCAAATGTGAACCAAACCAAGAGAAAGGAAATATTATAGATGCATGTGGAAACACACAGGTTAATAAAAGCAGCTGGAGGAAGGGCGACACTATGGAAACGAACGCTGTTGGAAGCCTGCTATCTGGAGCTTGAAGTCACTAATATATGCTCATATGTAGCAGGGGTTGTTTAATAAAATTGTGGATTACAATCTCCCTTTATTCAAACCAAGCAAAACATGAAAATTCTCCAGTCTGAAATATTTTACAAGACATCAATTTATTTTCATGTTAGCAGTGACAGACTAGCTAAAAAAAAACAACAATTCATTAAAAATTGTGTAAATGATTTGTACATTTCCCTGCGTGATGTGGCATCTTACAGAGTGAAACAACTAGTCTTCTAGGCGTCCCTGCTCCTTGGTGCTCTATGTCTAAGGTCTTTTCATTTGGTAACAAATATCTCAATACCAAAACTGGAAATGTCAATGAGACATTACCACCATGACCAGTTGACCCTGTAGAGAGCAGTGTCACTTTAACTCCCTCTTATTCCCATGCTCTATTTAAACAGGTTGTTCAGCATCTTGAAATGGTTGTTTACCAAAAACTCCCAATGATTTAATGTACCGTAACTCACAAACATGAGTACACGCCTCACATTTTTGTAATTATTTCATTAAATATTTTCTTAGAACACAGAAGATATGACACTGATACAATCTAAAGTAGACAGTAAATAGCTTGTAAATGGTAAATTTGTTGTGACCTAAAAATCACTCAACACACAGCCATTGTTGTCTAAAACCCTAAAGCAGACAAATTGTGCCCAATTAGCCATTTTGCCTCCCCTGGTGTCATGTTACTCGGTGTTACAAGGTAGGTTTTGTTTTTTTTTTGTTTGTTTTTTTTCAATTAATTGGCTGCTAGTTATGGTATTATTCAAATAGGTAATTGCTGATCATTTACTCACCCTGTCCAGGCTAATTTCTGCTGCCGTCTATATACAGCAGTGCACTTATGGCATGTCATGTTTTTCTTCATCAACAGGTTGACCACGCCCTTGAGGTGGCAGCAGAGGCCAGCCTGGACAGAAGCGTGGATGGGTAAATTACCAGCCGTTACCTATTAGAATAATACAATAGGTAGCAGCCTAATATATCACTGTGTGGTGCAGAAAAGGTTTGCATACCTTGTGTGTGTGGAGCGTCAAATAAAGGGAAGTTCTGATTTGCAAATGGAGGGACCTGTCCTACAATTTTGATTAGAGGGGACAAGCAGACTGTAACCTTGTATGTCCAGACACTTTGGACAGTGGATGGTGACTGCTCATACAGCTTTATTTTTGTGATTAAAATAACCTTTATCATAAAAACGGCTGGACCACTGTATAAACAATGCTGCCTCCTACAGCGCCAACCTGCTACCTCTCGCGTCACCACCTCCAGTTCACAGGTTACAAGCTCTTGTGAGCAGGGCCCTCGCTTCTATTGAGTGAGTTAATTTATCACTCTGTAATAGGAAAAAGATATCTTTGTATCATATTAGCCAGTGAATATGAAATATAAAGATTGCGTCTTCAGTAGTTGAGACCTTTTTAATGGCTAACAAAAATAATGACTGATTGCAAGCTTTTGAGACTACTAGGTCTCTTCATCAGGTGTGGTATGACAATTTGTAATGTCATTTTGACTGTACTTTAATCCTACAATTTGTAAAGTGCTGTGGAATATGTTGGTTTTATATAAATAAGATGCATTAGTATTATTGAATAATTGTGATTATGATTTGGGCCATGAGCTCCCAGCTTTGGCACACATTACAACTTCAGCCAGTTTGGGGAAAGGCAGTGATAGAAGTACGTACATGGCCAGTGGGGAGGTGTATAACTATAAAGAAGTGATAAAATGTGGCAAATGTACTCAATCTCCCACTTCTGTAACAAAATGTTGGTGTAAATGTAATTTTGTTACAAGTGAAACAAAACAACTGGCGTTAGTATTTCATAAAATGTTCTGCAATTTGCTCTATGATCACAGCTTCCCAAATTCATGCAACTTATAAAACTATAGATAAGTCGTTCCCACTGTCTCCAGGAATTTTGCTATATACCTCAGCAGACTTCTTTTCCTCCTCGGTGGCGTTTTTGGCCTTGTTCCTGTACTGAAAACAGGAAGAAAAGGAAGTTGAAGGACCTGCAAATAAAAAGAGAATATTACTGGTGGTACACTACAACAGCAAGTACTCTACTGCATACATACACTGAATAAATTAAATGCAACCAAAGGGGTTCTTCCATGAAAGACATCTATGACATATCAACAGGACAGTCCAATCATAGCTGGAAGTCCTCCTGTGGCTATGCCATAAATGTCTCATGAGAAAACCCCTCTAAAAATATATTACTCAAGCATTAGACTCACACTGAGAAAGTTCAGCCTATAAATGGTTGGCCAAGCACCCCGATGTGGCATTTAGCAAGTTACTTTTTATTAAATGTGACCAAACAAAGTTTAAGATTTGACAAAGATTTAGTAAAGTGTTAAAATGCATGAATATTTTTTCATAAATCAATAATGCAAGTGAGGGGAACAAACTTTGTAATTATAGTTGACCGAAGAAAATACCCCATTACTTCACTTATTTGCCTCTTCTGCCACTGATCAAATCTGTACAATAGAACTGTATGGAGAGGGGAGGGGGAAGTAAGAGGAGAGACATCTAGACTATGGAGTGATTGTTTTCTTTCACAATATCCTGGATTATCAGGAATTACTATCTATAGGGTCTTATATCTCTGTATCTCCACAGACTGCATTGTAAACTAATCTGCTTGTGTACTCGGTATGGACCTAAAATCACATTGATATGAATACTTAGAAGAAATAAGCACATTTCAAACTGTGTTCCCTTTACCTTCACTATTGATTTAGGAAAATTATTAATAAAAGTTTACTTTACACAAATTTTTAATATTGTGCCAACATAATATGGTAGATACATGGTTCGAACAATACAATAAGCAAGATCACTCTGGGCAATTAGTTTAATTCCTAAAAACTAATTAAGGACATAGAACCATTTATCAAAACGGATTTCTGTCACGTTATGGAATAATCTTGAGGCGCTTTAACTTAAGCAAATGATTTTGAATTTGTTTTTTCATGACACCTTGTACTTCATATTAGTGGTCAACTTTGGTCGTTCTTTTATATCATTTATTCATAGTGAGAATTTGAAAAAGTACCATACCACTCAAATTAGTTAATATCTACCACCTCTGCTTTATGTTGGCTTCTTCTGTTAATCATCCTTGATTTATTTTGGACCTTAAAAGGCTTAAGTAAAAAAACAATTTTCCAAATTTAGAAGAAAATTTCCCAAACCCATTTTTTAAAGGGACCAGTTTTAGTGCTGAAAGGCCTATATATTAGAACCACCCCTATTAAATCACCATAACATACTATTACGTCATGTGCTGGAAAGGGTTGTAATCAGTGGGCACAATACAATGAGTAATTAGTGGAAACTTTACTAATAGATATTTGGTATAGGGGGTGCTCACTGCATGTATTTTTGTCATTTTACTCCTCTGTACAGTTTTCAGCTGGAGGAGGGTGTTAGTAAGGAAATAATTTGAGGTTATAATTATAATGATTATTTCATTACAAACTACCAATAATAGAGAAAAATAAACAGTGTCACACTAAAAATTTAGAAAGCGGAATTATATTCAGCTGGAATATAGTTCCACTTTCTAAATTTTTAGCGTGACACTTTGTTTTTTCTCTATTATTGGTAGTTTGTAATGAAATAATCATTATAATTATAACCTCAAATTATTATTTCCTTACTAACACCCTCCTCCAGCTGAAAAGTTTTGTAAGATAATTTATCATTTTAAATGTTCCAATACTCACTTTCATTGTCTGAGCTGTCGCTGCTGCTGAGGTGCCTGTGTCGCTTCATCCTGACGCATCCTCTTTAAGGAAAAAAAAAAAAAAAAAAAAAAAAAAAAAAAGTATATTAAAGTATATTGCGTATATTGTAAAGTACTGCAGAATCTGTTGGTGCTATATAAAAAAAAAAAGTGTACAGTAGACATGGAAATCAGTCAAAATAACATTTGCATGGTATTATACACTTTATGGTAAGAGCAATCACCATTGTTTTTTTATGTTAATCACAGCATTTTTTACATAAGAAAAGAGTTTACCTATTATGTAACACATAACAAAAGAACAAGTACAATAAAAGTGAACTAAGAGTGCCAAAATGGTACAGAGTAACAGAGGATCCTGTCCGCAAGGGCTTACACTGTACTTACTGAGATTTTCTTGCCCCTGCTTACGCTGGGTTCACACCTGCGTTCATGTCTCCGTTCTATGGTTTCCGTCTTCTGCATGGCAGAAGACGGAAACCATAGACCGGGTCCGGCCATGAGCGTTTTAGGCTCTCCGCCGCGAAACCGGATTTTTTTTTATCCGGACACAGAGTACTGCATGTCCGACTCTGTGTCCGGATTAAAAAACCCGGTTTCGCGGCGGAGAGCGCAAAACGCTCACTGCCGCTCACGGCCGGACAGCTTTCTCACCCATTCAAATGAATGGGTGAGAAAGTCTCCTGCAGGTTTCCGTCTCCTGCATCTGTTTTAAGCAGGAAACGGAAACCTGCAATAAGGACAGTGAACGCAGATGTGAACGAGCCCTTATCTGTGGTAGTTACATTAAACTATACAGTATATGTTCACATCAGTGTCAGATACCTCCTTGATTCTGCCTCCCACTGCATTCAATAGGAGGCAGAGATTGGACCAGAACACTGAAGTCCTAAGTGCCCTGCTCAACCTTGCCATACAATCCATGGCTCAAGGCAGCCCACTGTTTAAGCCCATTCACCTGGCATTCCATCAAGTAGAACGGAAAACGAAGAGGAATCTGAGGCGGATGGCAGCTTACAATTTATCTTAATTTTCTGCCATGTGAACTTAGCCCAAAAGGACAATTAGGCATCTGCCTATTCTTCAAATGGCGGCTGTCCATCCCCTGTGGGCTGCCAGATATGCAGTGATTTGGCATAAAACTCTTCGACACATTCTTTACTGAACTACAAGTGTTATGCTGTAACAAAGAAAAATGTAATATGAAGTTGTTGTTTACTTTGAGGATCTCTCTATCCATTGCATCAAGTAACTGCAGAGAAACTTCCTGTCAGAAGGTGGAAAATTATAGTCTGAAGAAGAAACCAATGTGAAAAGCAACTGGAAAAAACAGCAGCTGCAGACACATCATCCAGGAAAAACAAACTTGTCTAGAGGAGGAAATCTTGGATTTTAACAAGGAGGCTTTTCTTTACCTCCTTTTCACTACTGGTGCAGACTTGGGCCTCACATACAGTATTTTGTACAGTACCTCATGTCTTACTAGGAGATTGCATTTGGTCTGGAGGGAGCGGTCAATGAATTATTTCTCCGCTTAGAAATTTCTATGGGTGTGTTCATATCAGATGGAAACACAAATTCCTGCGACTATGGTTTCTGATTTAGGTTTGCCATGTCTGAACCAGGGCTGTGGAGTCAGAGTCGGGGCCAGTTTTGGGTGGAGTAAAAAATAAATAAATACAAAATGACAGAGTGGCTTAAAAATAAAACAGCTAATTAATTTAAATTATATTGTGCAATTTTTCAATAGGGTTTATAAATTTAGTTTAGATAAGAGTTGCTTCAAAAGAGGCAGCCTTTTAGGCCGGGGCCCCACGGGTCAGAAACTCCTACCTCATATTCACCTCTGTTTCAGCAAGCCGTGAGCGATGTGTACATCATACAGGGATTACCATTATTTGTCATCCCATTGGCAATGTATCAGTGCTACATGGAATGTGCTGATTTAAGATTCACAGAGCAGAGGAACAAAGCCCGTAAAGCCAGCGAAAAAAAAATTACACAGACCTATGGGATACTGTGTCAAGAAGGCAAATGGTTTTCAATTTTTCTACGTGTCCAAAAACTAAAATGGCAATTTTTTTACTTTTTATTTCAGTTGATAGAATTAATTTAATGCGTATTTTATATGTCTGTTAAAGCTAATATTTTTACCTCATGTATAAATAATAAAGCTTGTAGAGGTTTCTTCTTTTGGACTTATACCTTTGTCGGAGATGCCTAAAACATATTCTGGGTTTTAACACTATCACTGACAAGGCTTGTGTTACTGTAACAAAAATCACAAATCTTACAAGACAAATCATTAGCTGCTAGGGCATGCAGAGAACAAAGTAGAAAATACGAAAAACACAATAACTGCAATATACAGTCTCTCCACATTAGTACAATATCTCCATTGACATTGATAATAAAAAGGAAGTTACATTATCTGAACCTCATAAGGTCAGAGCACAACAGCAGCATGTTGTGGCACTGTGGATGGATGTTCACTGCTAAGTTCTTTCATTTAGACTGCAGATGTCACTCAGATAAAAATCAATTAGTAGCATTACACAAAGTTGCAGTTTAGTCCTGCGTTCCTCCTCACATGATTCGTAAGGACACCGCGTAGAAAACACATGGACCCCATAATATTCCATAGGGTCCGTGCGCTCTCATTGCTCACCACTTTATAATGCGTTCTGTATTCCTTTCGGAGGGGTGCCCAAGTGAACTCCCCGAACAGAATACCGAACGCAGAAGTGAACCAGGCCTGACAACTGGTAGCAAAATAGACTGCCATGAATTATGATATAGTGTAAAGGGCACATATTAAATTGCAGTTACAAACTAGAAAGAAAAAAAACTTTCAGTATGCAAATCATCAATGTAAATGTACTGATAAGTAACAAAAGATTGTCTAAGAGCAAAAGGGATTAATCTGGGGCTGTTCTTTGATACGGAGCTGTTGTGCACGTACTTTACCTTCAGCAGAGCCCTTCTTCTCTTATGTGAATGCAGACTATGTGCTTGAACAGCCATCAAAACTAAACTGAAAAGACAGCTGATAAAAACCGCTGCTGCTTAAAATAGACAGATCTGGCTACAGCAAGACAGAATGAAACTCCCCATGTGAATGTGCAACAAAACAGGTGAAACAAACGTTTCAGACATTGTAGCAGTCTAACATTGTAGCTTTTCACACATACAGTATCGCAATGTACGGAATAAGAGGATTTCAGGAACCTCGTGTCACCATGGCAAGAGTATGGAAACACAAATATTTAACCCCTTAATAACCATAATTATCACATTGCTGCCACTGATGCAGCTGTCAAAAGCCTGGCTCTATATAAAAGAAATTGTATTTTTCTCCATTAGAATATATTAGTGTGTAATTTATATAATGTAACACTTTCTTGGTATAATATACAGATGTACTGCAGTAACAAAAAAAATAAAATACATAACCCATGTAGTCTTACAGGTTTTACATAATATACACAAAAAATGTACTTTATATTAAAGTTAAACAAAAAGTTTTTTTTTTTTTTTTTTTAAAGAGGACCTTTCACCACTTTTGGGCACAGGCAGTTCTATATACTGCCAGAAAGCTTTCCCGATCTGTGCCCGGTGTGAAGAGCTTACGGCCCGGTACCGTAGCTCTTCTATGGTCAGAAGGGCGTTTCTGACCATTAGCCAGGAACGTCCTTCTGCCTCGCGGCGCCAATCGCGCTGTACTGTGGAGCGGGGAGGAACTCCCCCCTCCCTCTGCTCACACAGCTTGTCCGTAGACGAGCATTATCAGGAGCGGGAGGGGGCGTTCCTCCCCGCTCCACAGCACAGCGCGATTGGCGCCGCGAGGCAGAAGGACGTTCCTGGCTAATGGTCAGAAACGCCCTTCTGACTGTAAAGCGCTACGGTACCGGGACCGATAGCGCTTTACACCGGGCACAGATCGGGAAAGCCGACAGTGCGCTGAATTCAGCGCACTGTCAGCTTTCTGGCAGTATATAACACTGCCTGTGCCCAGATATGGTGAAAGGTCCTCTTTAAAGGAATTTGCACAAATTTCATTTTAAACTACCGTATTTTTCGGACTATAAGACGCACTGGACTATAAGACGCACCTAGGTTTTAGAGGAGGAAAATAGGGAAAAAAAAAATTTTGAAGCAAAAGCTGGTAAAATATGTAATATATGGGAGTTGTAGTTTTGCAACAGCTGCAAGGCCACATTGACAGGTGACCCTGCAGCTGTACGGGAACGCAGAGAGTGTTTTTTTTTGCGGGGCCAGAAGTACTTTTTAGTTATACCATTTTGGGGAATATCTATTTCTTAGATCACCTTTTATTGAAAAAAAAACCCGTTGGTTTATGATATGATTTTCTACTTTTATATATATATTCTAGGGACAGGAGGTGATTTAGAACTTTTATTTATTTCATATTTTTATTATATATTTTTTAAAGCTTTTTTTTTTTTTTTTTTTTTTTTACTATTTTATTTTATTATTATTTTTGGCTCAAAAGTCTGCATCACAATCTGCAACAAAAAAAGCTGCATTTCCGCAACGTGGGGCCTCAGCCTAAAGGAGTTTTCCAGGCAGAATTTTTTTTTTTAAATTATAAAAGTCTGTTAGTGCTAGTGATGGGTTAATAAGTACACCCATATACCTTTAGCAGTTATTGGAGTGATATCTGGGTGTTTCTGGTTGCTGCTGGATCTTCTATGTTTGTTTACATGCTGTTAGCGTCCTGCTGTGCAGCTTCCTACTTAGCTGCTGCACTAACTCCCTCTCACTCAGCCCCCCCCCCTTCTCCTCCTCTTTCACTTTGTTACAAAACCCTGTTTCACTAAGCCTAGCCCCTCCCACAGTGACTAGCGATCCTGCCCATTACTAGCCCCTCCCAACCTCAGTCTCTCACCAAGTCTATTGATCCCACCCATTACTTGCCCGTCACAGTCTCCCTGGCTAAGCTATTGCCCCCACTGCTAGAAGACAGGAAGGAGCCGTCCCTGAACACAGGAAGGCTTGGTAAGTATTGCTGGGGATTGGGGAGGAGGTAGAATGATAGTGAAGTTCAGTTTTGGAAGTGATGAAACGAAACATTGCCAGGTTATCAGAAAGTGGGTAATTATACATTTTTTTTATTTTTTATTTTTTTAAGTTAGGTAGGGCTAGGGAATTTAGTTTAGGGGTTAATTATCGGTTTATTCTGGACAACCCCTTTAAGTAATTACTATTTTATATCTGCCCTAACAGCAGCTGCGTATTAAATCAACTTTAATTTCCCATTGCTTACTGCATATGAGATCAGGACACTGGGTAACTTGGTGTTTTGATGGAAGGGGAAATCCACTTTGAGCATGCCAGGGATACTATTGAATGCAACAACCAAAGGTTTATCCATAAACCGATCAGATATTTCTCTCATGGAGAGTGAACTAAACTGTCAGATAACCAAGCCCCCTCCCTCAGGGGAGGCAAAGGACAAATGTGCAGGACTTGTTTTACAGCATTGTGGATTAAGACCTATTAAAGGGGCTCTATCATTGGGAAAAGTCATTTTTAACTAAACACATCCTTGCATGGTCTTTAGAAAAGCTATTCTACACCTACCTTTAGTATGTAAATTGCCTCAGTGGTTTCTGAATAAATACGTTTTTTATTCATATGCTAATGAGCTTCCAGCCAGCACAGGAAGTTCCCAGCAGCACTCGTCTCTGCTATTATCTCCTATGTGTGTGTGCAAACAGGAAGCTGAGTCATCAGCAGCAGCCTGTGCTGTATACACCCATAGGAAACAATAGCAAAGGGGGTGCACGATGCATCATGCACCCAGTCTAATTAGCATATGAATAAAAACAGACTTGTTCAGAAACCACTCAGGCAATTTACATACTAAAGGTAGGTGTGGAATAGCCTTTCTAAAGCCTATGCAAGGATGTGATTAGTTAAAAATGAATTTTCTCAATGATAGAGCCCCTTTAAGAGCTGCCCTAAAATATTTAGAAATTGTTAGGGATTAAAGGGAAGTACTGCTCACAGGAAAAAGTACATCCAAATAGGTCAGTAATTTCATACAAAATATGGTTTTAATTAACATGGTCTAGACATTTATTTTAGAAAAAGGATGATAAAAGTTACTCAAATAAGACAAGACATCTCATGTTACAGCTATATTACGGTTCTGTCAGCACTGAAAGCTCACTGTGCATTTCCCACACAGTCCTAACAAAAGGACTAGACAAATTACTTGAGACTTCAGCAGCCAGGTTACATGTAGAAATTTGTTGTAGGTGTATTGTCTACCTGGCTCTTGGTATTTGTCCAGACTTGCCATGCAGCAGTACATTTGCTGTGTACAACATAGTGCAAAATAGCACATATCAATGAATTAAAAAGAAGGGGAAACCCCAACCATGGCAAAATATCAGAGTTGTAGCAAAGTAGAAAACAAAAGCAAATTTAACATAAAAGGCCATGTATACGTAACAAAAAAACAAAACAAACAAATAATATACATTTTGTACAAATCCATTGCAGATGGTGAAACCCACCCGCAATTTCTCCATGACAAAAATAACAGATTTAAAGACCTACAGCACGTCCTAAATTCCACACAGAGAGGTCACAATATCTATAGTCACAATTTTAAACAAGTTCCATGCATATTAACAGGCTTGAGACACTTCCTTGTAAATGCAGACATCTGTTGTACAAGGATGGCTGATGCTGAAACACCACTGAAACATGTTGCCCACTCATGAGCTAAGCGGGCATGATTGCGGTGTAGACCCCGCAACTGAGACCTGGCGGCAGTGTTGTGAGCAGAGATATCCCTGATCGCAGGCACTTGACCCATCCTATGCTGTTATGGCAGGGAGGATTCCAGGTCTGCCATAGCAATATTACTATTGTATCCAGTAATACTACCCTGCCAGTAATACAGGAACATTACCACAGTCTGCAATGCAGCAATTAAAGTTGGTATATTAACAAAAAATAAACAGTAGGTACCCCTGCATCAAAATATATGAACATAGGAAACATAAAATTGCTTGCCCTCTATGATAAATGCTGTAGCATGGTGAGGAAAACATTTAAAATGTACAAATTAACTTTTTTTTCATAATCATGAATCTAAAAATGTCAAAAAAAAAAAAATAATAATAATTTTGGAGAAAAATCCGACTTCTCCAAAAATTGTGACTGTATGACTTTTATCTTAGAAAACGGTCATACAAGGCATGGTAAAATCCCCCCCACTGTGCTATTCCACATATCCTTGTCATTTGCAGTTTAATACCAAATCCCAAATACGATTTGAGAACATTCAGGCCAAACCTAAGTGGCTCTGTGGTTTCACACTGATATCATAAGAAAGAGACTATGTGCACGCTGTCACAAACTGGTCACTGCCACAGGCTCCAAATTCCACAAAGTGATTTATCAGTATGCCTTAGAGGAAGTGTGTGCCTATTGCCATTAGCAATGGCAATTCTGTTTGCACACTGTTTTCAGCCTCTGGCTTAGCCCTCTGTACTGTACAAGAACACAGATGGGTTTTGGGAGCAAGCTCAGAAATGCTGTTCTTCACAACAAGCAACAAGACTGCCACCTACGAGACTGTTTAAAACATTAGGTCCAATGTATGCAGCGTTGACACTGCAGGTTCGCACCTCAAACTAATGCATTACCATGTCAGCAATTTATCGTGGACACATCTATGACTAACACACCACTCGTTTTATAAATGCAGGTCTTAGAGGAGTTAACACAATGTGTGCAAAAACATCACTGCAGATTTTTGGAGGCAAAGCCAGAAGCGAATACGGCAAGGGAAATGTAACTTCTTCATCTATATTTCTCTCTTCTTTTGAATCCTATTCTGTCTTTGACAAAAAAAAAAAAAAACTGCATCAAAAACTGCCAAAGGCAAAAGCCCAATGTTGCGGAAATGCAGATTTTTTTGTTGCAGATTTTGTTGCAGTTTTTTGAACCAAAGCCAGAAGAGGATTGAGCAGAAAGTAGAAATATAAGAACTTCCTCTATATCTCCTTTATTGCAGCCATTCTTGGTTTTGGCTTAAAAAAACCACAACAAAATCTGCAACCTAAAAAAGCAGCATTTCTGCAATGTGGGGCTTCAGCCTTAGGCCCCACGTTGCGGAAATGCAGCTTCTTTTATTGCAGGTTTTGTTGCGGTTTTTTGAGCCAAAGCCAAGAATGGCTACAAAAGGAATGGGAACTCTATAAAAAGTTCTTACACTTCTCACTTCTGCTCAATCCACTCCTGTCTTTGGCTCAAAAAACCGCAATAAAATCCGCAACAAAAAAAATCTGCGTTTCTACATCATGGGGCCTCAGCCTTAAAACCCTGTAGAGCTTTTCCAAAAAAAATGCCACACGGGAAACAACCCTTAGGGCTTATTCACTAATAAGCCACTGCAGTCCATGATTAAAACAAACATGTAAAAAAAAACCCTAGGGCTGAAGCCACACTCTGCAGAAAATTTGCATTTTTAGTTGCAGATTTTATTTAAGCCAAATCCAAGAATGGCTTAGAATGGCTTCAAAAAGAATGGGAAATATAAAGGAAGCATTTATACTTCTTGCTTCTGCTAAGAGGACGTTCACATTACCCTAGAGAACATCACTGTTCTCATCAGTCATAGGATAAGATTTTACAGCGATATTAATGGACACAGACTAAGCCATCACAATCTGTCTTTTCCCAATGACTACAATGTAAACAACATGGTGGATGATGTCTTTTGCCATGTTCATTTAATTTTGTAACAAAAGAGTCCTGCACACAGGACTTTTTCTTCCATCAGAAAGAAAAAAAACAAAAAAAACATGACAAAATGTCAAAAAGGGGTTAATAACAGTAGTGTGAACCTACCGTTAATCCACTCCTAGCTTTGGCTCAAAAACACTAATATGCACTAAAAAACAAGAAAAGAAAAAACAAACAAAAAAAACAGAACAACTTTTACACAACATGCAGATTCACCTTCAGGCTGAGGCCTGACATTGCAGAAAAGCAGGGGTTTTTGTTGCAGATTTTGCTTCTTTTTTGTTTGTTTGTGTGTTTGAGCCAAAGCCAAGTGACCCCCCCCCCCCCAAAAAAAAAAAGCTTTTCCAAAACATGGGGCTAAGGCCCCATGGGCCGGAAGCGCTGCGCTGAACGCATTGCAGTTCTTCCCGCAGCACTTTGAACAGAAAGTTGACTGAGTTTTCCTCCGCGAACTTTCTGATACAATCTATGGGAAATAGATATAATTGACATGCTGCGATTTTCAAAACCGCGACAGTTTTGGAAATCGCAGCATGAATCCCATCCACTTTGCAAGTACTGTAAAACGCCTAGATTGGGGCCCCGGCCTTAATCGGATTTTCTTATGCAGTTTTGAGAAGAAGAAAAAACCACGTGTGGATCATAAAAAGGAAAGAAACTATATAAGATTTTATTTACACAACCATGGCATTTTAAATACAATAACAGTAAATCGGGCCACACGGTGGCTCAGTGGTTAGCACTGCAGCGCTGGAGTCCTGGTGTTCAAATCCCGCCAAGGGCAGAAACCCATCTGCAAGGAGTTTGTATGTTCTCCCCGTGTTTGCATGGATTTCTATCCCATATTCCAAAGACATACTGATAGGGGAAAAAATGTACATTGTGAGCTCTATGTGGGGCTCACAATCTACATTTGAAAAAAAAAAAAAAAAAAAACACAATAAGAGTAAATCACAGCCTATTCACTTGATGGATTTAGTTTTTTGACATACCAATTTACAGGTCTATCCGAAAAAGCAAACAAAAACCTGACGTTCTATACTTGTCCATTTGGATAGTCACCTGACTCCCATTGAAAGGGGCAGATTTATTATTCCTTGTGCACCAGTTATTTGGCAGCACAAAGCATAAAAATTCTCAATTCGTTTTGTGCAAGTTGGTTTTGTGTCAACAAATTAGCAACTTTTATTTTTTTTTGTACCACAATTGCCACTTTCCTGAAAATAGGATATGGCAAGGGCGTGGCCGTCAGCCACACCAGCTATATAATATATAAGGGTGCATTCACACGGAGGAAAATGGTGCTGAATTTGGTGTGGAATCTGCGTCAGATTCAGTGCTGGAAAAAAAAAAGCCTCCCATTGACTTCAATGGGTTCCTTTTTCTGCTAGCAAATTCAGCCCCATTTTCCTTAGTGTGAATGCACCCTAAGACACACAGTCCTTCAGTGATGAGATGATGGAGAATGGAATTTAAAAGAAAGATAAATTTCTTGTAACTGGCCTTTAGAAATCGATGCAAAACAGATGGCACCTAGACATTGAAAACAGACACGGAACGGATGTAGAACTACCACTAAAGATGGACTAATTTAATTTTGCATGCTATGTTCTCAAGACCTCTTGTTTCTGAGCTGCAATAAACACGTTCTGCGTTGGTTTCTGACAGAAGAGTTCTACCCATTTTAAAAGATGTTACAAAAATTGACATTTAATTTATTTTTATTTTTTTAAACCATACCATGATCTATCTTTAAGAGCCATAATAAGAACATGAAAATATAATCAAAATTAATTTTCAGTCTTTTTGCATAGGCTTGGCAAACTTTTCATAAATCCCTCACAGACTTGAGTGTATTCAAGGATAAGAGATTAAATGTTTATATATAATAAAATAAAACAATAAAAAAAAAATGACATGTAAACAACCCCATTGTAATTAATGATTTAAAAACTGCTAAAACTGTCCTGTGACGATCATTACACATCCATTTTTGATGTTCATATAAATAAGCCCCAAGGTCTAAAGCACCTCCGATTTGGGCTTTTTCGGTATACAAGGGTGTTGGTAAACAAGGGCATGAAAACCCCCCACAATCCTGAGCAGCTGTGGGCTTCAGAAGGTATATGGCGCATACTACAGTGCAGTAGAATGGCAGAACAACCTTAATATATCCCCACCACGCTACTTGGACAACTGTTGTAAGAAAAGAGGAATGGATTAAACAATAATAACAATTCTGTTCTATGACTAACAACAGAGCCCAAGAGACCACATTGCCTATAATGGGGTCCATCGGGCATTTGCTGTCTTCTTCCAGATTTCACTGGACAAAAAAAAAAAAAAAAAAAAGTCTGTAGGTAGATTGTGGATACGCTGCAGATATTCTGTTGTAGAATTGCCTGTGGAAAACCTGCACCGTTTTATTTTACAGTACCAGCAAAGTGAATGAGATTTCACCAGATCGTGTACACATGATGCAGAACTGACCCATAGTACAGGTACTTCTACTGCTGACTTTCATTGTGGCCTTTGACCCTTCTTAACAGTGAAATATGTGACAACGTGCAGTGTTTCAGTGGTAACATGTTTATCCGTCACAAATCCCCTCGGACCAAGGCCCCAAACTTACAGCATCATAACTCACTATGGTACTGCTAGTTCAGGTCATCAGACTGCAGTTGAGATGTGATTTTCAGCTGTGATACAGTCTGTATAATGTATTATAACCATGTGAAGCCAGCCTATGGGCATGTTCACATAGTATTCTTCTGTATCAGTATTTTTATGCCAAAACTAGTAATGAAATTGATGGCTGTGGAGAGGACAGAAGTCAGAGATTCCACCCATTTTTCCATAGCCCAAATTCTTCATAAATTGCTGAAATCGATGGTCAGACAGAAGCAGTAAACAGGGCTCCAGATGGCGATCAAAACGTTACCTCGAATTTACAAATGGTACCAAGGCTAAAAGAGTCATTCACAACTAGCCTCGCTGCTGAGGTCTATCTAATAAAACAAAACAGCCTTGTTCACCTAGCAGACAGCTGTGGCAGGAACTGCACACTCCTAGGTGAAGAGCCCCTACTTCCCCCACTGCCTGGCAGAAAGGATGTTCCCTAAAATCACCTTCAGAAGCAATGTGCAATTTCAGGCCATTTCCCGCTTCTCTTTGCAGATCAATATCGTGGAGCAGGTATTTGCTATCAGTAGTGAGCAGAATATACCACAGCTGTCTCAATGAATCTCAGGAATGAGCAGTGCCTTACGGTGGATGGAGACAAATGGAAGACAGAGAGTCATCGTGGGAATAAGAATATGTAAATGGTAAGACTTGGTAAGCTATGGTAATAAGACTTTTCTGTGCATGTGAACACTCAACACTTAAAGAGGACCTTTCACATACTCGGGCACATGCGGTGTAATACACCTATAGAAAGCCGACAGTGCACTGAATTCAGCGCCCTATTGGCTTTCATGTTCTGTGCCCCCGCTGAAGAGCTATTGGTGCCGGTACCGTAGCTCTTTAGTGTCAGAAGTGCATTTCTGACAGTCTGTCATGAACGCCCTTCCTCACAGTAGCATCTATTGCAATGCACTGCGAGAGGGGGCATTCCTTACTACCCAGAGATGAGGTGGGACAGGAACTAGGACAACGTAGGCTTTAGAAAAAAAAAACCTATACAGTCATTGGCTGGCTAAATCAGTAGCAGTAGTAATAATCCTGGGACTTGGGTGTGTTAGATGCCCCCAGACATGCTTCCCCTGCTGTCCCAGTTGCATTCCAGAGGAGTTGGCATCATTTCCTGAGGTGTCTTTGTGGACTAGGTGACTCCAATTGGTCGAATTTTGGTTTCCCTGAAACAAGCATATTTTTCCCATAGACTATAATGGGATTCGATATTCAAACGAATAGTCGAACATTTAGGTCTACTTGAATCAAATTTTCGTACATTTCACTACTCGCTCATCTCTACTTGTGAAGGCTCTCATTCCTGTCATGGAAATATAAGTATTGAGTATTATACATTGATTCTCTCATAGTCTATAGGACAACCAAACGAATGATAGCAGGTTCAAGCTATCCCCATTCCCTAGAGCACAAATAAAAATAATAGTGACGAGCGAGCAGTATTCAATCGAATACCTCACCGGCATTGGAATGCGTGTAATCGGCCGAATACCAAGGGGTTAAACGCATCAAATATTCGAAGCGTTTAACTCCTTGGTGTTTGGCCAATTACACAAATTCCTATGCTGGTAAGGTATTTGATCGAATACTACTCGCTCAGCACTAAAAAATAAACAAAAACAAACAAATTAGGTTCCCCAAAAATGTGCAAACAATAAAAATATTTATCCTATATGGCACCATAGCAGTAAAAAAGCAGTATGGGAACGTTCACACCAACGTCAGTAGTGTCTGTTGCTAGCATCTGTTGCAAAATATTAACAATGGACACTAACAAAGTCATAAACTCATTACTCGTTAAAAAATCCCATTTTTAACAGATCTGTTGTCTATTAGTGTTAGTTTTCACCAAATCTGTTACATGTCCGTTTTTTTTTTTTGTTTTTTTCTTTAGTTGACATTTTTTTTTAACGCTAATGTCCATAGCTAATGGACAGTTGTCTGTTATGCTGTCAGTTTTGTTTTCTTCGCACGCAAAAACTGATTGCAATGTCTGTTTTTTTGTTTTTTTTTTATTAAAAGGATTCTATCATTGGGAAAAGTCAATTTTAACTAAACATATACCGTATTTTCTGGCGTATAAGACGACTTTTTAACCCCAAAACTTTTCTGAAATGTTGGGGGTCGTCTTATACGCCGAGTATACGGTGGGGCAGGGGGGTGGAGGAGCGGGATCGCAACCTATCTGCCACTGCTGACTTCCTGCAGCGGCAGGAGTGGAGCGATGCTGAAGCCCCTATGTGGGGGCTAATAAAAATAGTTAACAAAACAAACAAAAAAAACATTATCCAGGCGGATAGGCCGCATACGGACACCAGTGGTTTGCTTTACAACTCATTCAAATAAATGGGTTGTAAAGCAGACTGCTGGCAAGCCGCTACCTGTCTAGTTACTCCGGGGTTTAGGATGGAAATCCCAGGGCGGACAGCGGTGGTACATCTTTACAGAAAAGATGATTCAGGACTAGAGATGAACGAATAGTACCCGAAGCTATAGTTTCGAATACCTCGCTCTATAGGAATGAATGGAAGCAGCTGGCGCTTAACCCCTTGGTGTTCGGCCGCTCTCATTCATTCTTATGGGAGCGTGCTATTCGAAACTAGTGTTTCGAATAGTACTCGCTCATCTCTAATTTTTATGTCTGCATATTGATTTCTGTTACTGCCATTTTTGTATTAATCCTTGGTGAAAAATAATTCTCTATGGATAAAAATGCTCTTATTTTTGAAGAGGAACAGTAAGCTGTGCGTGTGGGGAGTAATGGAGGAACAATCAGACTTGAGAGTTGAAGGGTTTGTAATGGAATATGGGTGGGCTGGTCAGTTAATCAAAACTGAACGTCAACCCCCCAAAAACCCAATGATTTTGTTCACGTCCATTATTTCAGTTATTACAATATTTGTGAGGTTCCATATGCAGGTTTGTTCCGACTAAACATGTTTGAACAGAAACGGCTACTATTACACGCTGGAATCTCTTTAGACCCCACAGTAAAATAAGCCGAGGCCCAGGAAAGGTGATCAAATATAAACATTGTTACTCACCTCTCCTGGGTTCTCACAAAACTCCCTCCTCTCTTCCGGTATGTTGACTGACATCACAGAATGCTGAGGCCCAAGTACAGGCCTAGTGGTCCCAGATGTAAGTTATAAGACCAGAAGAAAAGAGGGAGTCGTGCTAAAGCCCAGGAGAGGTGAGTAACACTGTCATGTTTGCTCGCCTCCCATGGGTGTCCGTCTATTATACTCTGAAGTCTGAAGGAACCCCAGAGTACAATAGCAGTTTCGGTTCAGAGTTGTTGGGGTCCAACAAAGCCGCTGGGTGAACCTTGTAAAGTTTATCCAACATAGGTCCATACTTTTTTATTTATTTATTTAAAAAAAAAAATGGACCTAAATAATCACCATTAATTGTTATTGAGGTAAAATGCCTTGATCAATTGTGATATTGATTTAGCTCACAATTTAATGTTAAACAATAGTGTAATCATTGGCGGCCACATGGGGGCTGGATTTTGGCCACCGCTACATGAGCATTCCCTCCTTAAGTCTTCTAGTGTACATACACACAATCAGTGTTACATGTGGATCGTCCACATGGACTTCAAAGGGGAAAACCTGCACTATAATCTGTTACTATTAAGGTCAATGAGAAATTCTATTTCTCATGCACATGTGTATTTCTGTTTGTGAGGAACTGACCAATAGTACGAATTTTTACCTATATTCAGAAAAGTGGGCAATATCATATAAGGCCATATTAAGCACAACCTTGTCATGCCCCATCCGTGCAAGAGTACACTGCTTTATACATCACTATGAAGAGGTGTGATTATACAATATTAATAATTGTATATAGTCTCTGCAGTCCTTTCATATGTAGAAGGGATGGGGGACTTTCAGTGTCCTGTTCTCCTGATTGTAAGGGTCCATGCACATGGAGTTTTTTGGTGAGGAAAAAATCCGCTTCAGGAATTAGGAAATGTTTTTGTTTTTTTTTTAATCTCCAGCACAGTGTATGGACATTGAAAAAACCGCTCCACGTGGTCTTTTCCAATTCCACGTGGATTTTCCGCCTCCCACTGACTGCGTTGATTTGTGCAGGCGGAATTTGCCTGAAGGAAGCTTTTTTTCCGCTAACGGGAAAAAAAAAAGCTAGCAGAACCCATAGAACTCTATGGGGAAGCGTTTTTTGCACGTGGATTCTGACACAGAATCCAGAGCAGAGCTAGCCGTACACGCGAGCACTTTCCATTCACTTCAATGGGAGTGCTCGTAGTGAAAAGAGCAGCCCATTCATTTCTATGGGGAGCGCTCGTATGCCGGCTCCCATAGAAATGAATGGGAACTGCTTTATAAGCCACTGATTCTGAACGTGTTTTACGTTCAGAATAAGCTGGCGTATACTCAAGTGTGAACTCACCCTAAGGGTGCATTCACACGGAGTAATGTGCCGCGTGACCTGGCACATATACGCCATGTGAGATTTTGAGCGCCGTATACGCTCCCATTGATTTCAATGGGAGCCTGGATCGTATACGCTGCATTATTTTACGGCCGCAAAATAACACGGCATACACGATCCAGGCTCCCATTGAAATCAATGGGAGCGTATACGGCGCTCAAAATCTCACACGACGTATATGTGCCAGGTCACGCGGCACGTTACTCAGTGTGAATGCACCCTTACAGAGAAAAAAGGTCTATACAGAGGACTTTTTATTCCTCCACAGCTTTCAGTTTCAAACGACTGCGGACACCCAATAGACCCCATTATAGTAAATGGGATGGGGTCCACTGTGCCCAAATGATGCAGAGCCATGGCTAGAATGACCCCAGCCTCAGCATGTCACTTCAGCTGATCCATGGTCGGGCTGTTGTGTGTGGCCAATACACTGACAGCTTTTACCAGCCAAAACACGTGTCTGATCGAAGGGAGACAAAGTCCTATTTAGTGTCCAGTGCTGCAGAATAAGTGGCCACTATATTAATAAAATGTACTATTATTTATTGATGCAATGAGCTCAGATTTCTGGCATACTTCATAGAAAACTACCAAGTGTGAATGTTACACCCATAATATGTCTGTTGTAAGCTCCAGCCATGTTATTCGCCCACTGGAGTATTCCTTTATGCCGGCTATGTATCAGGTAGTATACAGGCCGGGGTCTGCTGCTGTCACCATGTCACTAAGCAGCACCGATGACGTCACAGAAGACCGGTCCCTGACAGCGCTTGTCCTCAGGTCGCCTTGGCGCCAAATTTCAGTAGTGACTGCAGAGGACGCGGCGCCTGACGTGACACACAGCGCTGGTCCACACAGCCGTGCGCTCACTGCCCTAGGCAGACCGGCGGGGTATACAGGACACAACCCGTAGCACTTGTATACAGCGGCACAGCACGGCCACCACCAGTACACTGCATGCAGCTGTGGGGACATACATGTAGGCAGTACAACCGCTTCTATTGCAGTGTGGAGAGCTATACACGGCCCGCATTACGGACATACAGTAGTCTCTCACCTTCTCTGGAGCTCGTCTGCCCTCACACTCGCTGCAGCTCGCTCTATCACGTCTTTTTCAGTCCCGACCCATACACATGTCCGAGCCTCGGTTCCCGGAGCACAGACAGCCCAGCCGGCGTCACCGAGAAGGGTTAAGCCGCCTCAGGCTTTTCTCCCTATTCGCAGCCTCCCAGCAGGCGCACACATCCACACACACAAGAAGCCTATTGTATTGACACTGCTCGCTGGCTTCCTCCGCTCCTCCTCTTCCACTTCCTCCTTCATGTCCATCCCTTCCTCCCCTCCCTGCACTGGCAGAGCGGGATGAGCAGTGCCTGGATCCCGGTCATGTGCCGGTGGTACTGCTGTGTAGTGGGAGCCTCTCTGGTACCCGCCGTGTGCCCTCCTTCTAACCCGCACTGCTTCCCCTGCATTACTGCACCTGGCATCTCTACGGTGGCAGATGTGTTTCGTATAATACACTTTCTAGTACATTCAGTGGCGCGAATGGTTGGCTACACTTTCTAGTAAGGTTTCCTGCATTTGTCTCACACTGAGGTAGATGGGGCGATAGCGCTGCAGGAAAGTTCTATAGTTTATTTTGCTTGGCCATATTGCGGTTTACATATAAGATATAAGTAGATAAAGATTCTGTACAACCTGTATTATAGTCCATGTGCAATTCTGCAGGCTCCTGGCTGAAATCTCCATGGACAGAAGGCATGTGGGGAGCTTTCTCTGGTCACTATTTTAGGGTAAATTCACACAAGCTTTTTGGTCAGGATTTTGAGGCCGTATATGCCTCAAAATCCTGACCAAAAGGACGGCTTCCATTGAAATCAATGGGAGACGGTTTGTTCCAGCTCCTGGAAAAAGAAGCTACATGTTCATTCTTCAGGCCGTTTCGCCTTGCGATACGGCCTGAAGACACTCCCGACTAGGCTTATTCATTGGGCCTAATCTGGAGCGGAACGCGTGACGGGATGTCGGTGCAGTGCACTGGCATTCAGTCGTGGCTACCTGTTTTTTTGTCCGGAACCTTGGACGGCCTCCACCTCAGATTCTGGAACAAAAAACCCTGTGTGAACTTACCCTAACATTGTAGGCGGTGCAGTTGTTTACACCAGGCACAAATTGTTGAATTCAAGCAAGCATTTAAAGAGCAAAAATGGACAACCCTTTTAAAGAGGACCTTTCATGTCCTCAGCACATGCGGTTTTATATACCGCTAGAAATCCAACAATTCGCTGAATTCACTGTTGGCTTTCCTATTATATACTCAGGGGCTGGAGATATCGGTGCCGTTACCAATCTCTGCCCACTGTCAGAAGGGCATTCCTGACATTCTAGCTGGGCTGTGACAGTACTCATCCATAGATCTGTACTGTTAAGAGGGGGCGGACCTTACCGCCTACCGATGATGCTAAGCTTTGAGGAATACCGCTCCTGACTAGTACTGGGGTTGTTTTCACAGCTTTCCTCATTGCTGGACAGTAAGGAATGCCCCCTCTGACAGTACAAGGTTGTGATCGCGTACTGTGAGGGAGTGGGGGTAGGCGTCCTCACAGTAGTATGTTTCTATATCCAGCAAGCCTAAGCCGCAAGATTTCTTAGGACTGCTCAATGTATGGAATGCTACTCTGGGAGTTATGCCAGACGTAGTGGGGAAAAAAAGTTTACGCAGAGAGGCAAAGAAAATAGGAGAAGCAGGATGGGAAGTGTTTGGAACAAGTATAATAACTTTGGGAGGATCTTAGTCTTTAAAGGGATTCTACCATTAAAAAACTATTTTTTCTTGGTAACACGTCGGAATAGCCTTTAGAAAGGCTATTCGTCTCCTACCTTTGGAAGTGCTCTCCGGCGCTGCAGTCGGTTCTCTCGCAGCGATGGGGGCGTCCCCCAGCGCAGGAGATGCGATGGGGGCGTCCCCATTGCTGCTCGAAAACCGACTGCAGCGCCGCCTCTATGTTCTTCTCTATCCTCCCCTTCCTTCTTCAGCTTGATGTCGGACGCCTGTGCAGTACGCTCTGTTCGGCGAAGACTTCGAGGAACTTACTGCGCATGCGCAAAATTGCGGTGTCGGCATTATGGCTGCAGGCATGCGCAGTACGTTCGGCAAAGTTCGCTGTACTGCGCAGGCGTCTGACATCAAGCTGAAGAAGGAAGGGGAGGATACAGAAGAACATAGAGGCGGCGCTGCAGTCAGTTTTCGAGCAGCAATGGGGACGCCCCCATCGCATCTCCTGCACTGGGGGACGCCCCCATCGCTGCGAGAGAACTAATTAGCATACAGGTACAAACCGGTATTTCGAACGGCGTGGCGGAGAGCACTTCCAAAGGTAGGAGACAAATAGCCTTTCTAAAGGCTATTCCGACGTGTTACCTAGAAAAAATAGTTTTTAATGGTAGAATCCCTTTAATAAATTGGATCTGCCAATCCACAAGATATACTGTATTTGCCATGATGTCAGCAGAGTCTTAATGTGTGATAGAAGGGGGGCATAATTACAGTTGTACCAATATATTTGATAGAGTCAGAACGTAAAAGGAATGGGGATAATCTGACCAGATCTGATTTGAGAGGGAGGGCAGACCACAAATACAGCTCCGGATTTAGAAGTATTGATTTTGAAGTTGGAAGGCAAACCAAAATCGGACAATGACAGGTTTAGTGAGGATGACCAAGAGATTATCCACAGACGCAGCTGGTTGATGTTTGGTGCCGTCACAATATACAGTACAGCCTCCAACAGAGGATCCTGTTTAAATTGCTGGATCGGGGTCTTGATGGTTAGAGAAAATAGTAGGGGGTCTCCCTGTCTGGTGCCATTTCTGATATTGAATGAGGTGGATAGACAACTGTTGACTCTAATCTTGGCACTAGGTCTGGAGTAAAGAGACATTATTTTTCTGGATGAACATCAGGGGCAGACTAAAGCACTGTAGCGTCAATGTCATAAAGGTCCAGTCTCAGGGCCTCCTCAGCAGAAGTCAAAAGCAAGATTAAAGGAGGCAACCACGCAGACTGGGTCAGATGGAGTATACGTAATATGCTTACCCTCTCTACCTGGCACTAAATCTGTTTCATCTGGATTAATCATGAATGACAGAAGGGACTTCGGTCTTTTGGCTATTAGTTTGGCATTGAGTTTAAGATCTACATTTAGCAGGGATATGGGACGATAGCATTGGGTAAGTTCTTTACCTTCTTTAGGGATGATTGAGTTCTGGGCCTCTAGCACTTGGGTTGGGAAACAAGTTGTGTCACCTATAGATTTGCAGACTAATAGGCATTGGGAAAGTAGAATAGAGCTAAATTTCTTATAATAAGAGGTAGGTAGACCGTCTGGGCCAGGACATTTTCCCGAAGGGGTGTCAGAAAGAGCTGTTTGCAACTCAGTCAAAGTGATATATGTTGAAAGTGCTTCCTGTTGTTGGGGCTGTAGGGCACTTTGAGCCAAGTCTGAGGTATCTTTGAGACTAGTTCCAGACTGCAAAACAATTTCAGCAAGAAAGTTTTGGGAGCGTCTTTTTTTTGGGGGTTAGATAAGCTGTGAGCTTGCCTCTTTTATTGGCATGCATATACTTATGGGAGGATGAGAGATAAACTTTGGCTACTTTCAAGTTTAAGCAGTCTTTGAGCTTTTCTTTACACACTGTTAGGTCTGAGAGAACCCCCTGGCCATCTAATCGGTAAGGCTGACTCTCCAGTACTGAAATATGGGACAGCAGTTGATCTATTTGTCTGTTCTTTTCCTTTTTGAGAAAGGAGCTTAGACTAATAAAAACACCTTGAGGCCGGGGCCCCACGGGATGTAAATGTCGCGATTGCGGGAAAAATCGCGGCGTTGTATAGTGCAAGCAAAGGGGATGGGATTCATGCGAATCCCATGCCCACTTTGCGGAAAAAAAACACAGTGCGGACACGCTGCGATTTGCAAATTGCAGCATGTCAATTATATCTACGGAAACGCCGGCAGCTTTCCCATAGATATAATGTTAAGAGAAAGTCTGCAGAGGAAAACTCTGAACTATCTCTTAAAAGCGCTGCGGAGAGAACCGCAATGCGTGTACACAGTGGTTCTTTCCGCAGCACTTTAGCACTGCGATTATGGCTCCTGAGGCCTTAGCCTAAATCACAGACTAGTGCACCTCCAAGATCACACTAGGTTGGGCTTCTGAGGTACAGTTCTCTTTAAAATAGTTATTCAATGACTTCTCTATGGACTGTCATGATTCCTTAGAACAGAGTAGTGTTTCATTAAGCCGTCTGTCATAACTGCACAATGGAAGGGAGATATCACCAAATGAAAGGGCACAGGAGAGTGGTCAGAGATAGTTATAGTGTCTGGTGGGAGAAAAGGACAGGGTTCGATATGAAGAGGTCACTTAAGCGCTGGTGCGATTTATGGGGATTGGAGTAGAAAGTGGATGGAAAGATCTCCACGTGTCTATGAGGTGCAGGGAGGAAAGGTGTTTAGAAAGTCTTCTAAGGGAGCCTGCACACGGAGGACATGCTAGTGGAGGAGTCTAGAAAGGGAGGAAGAGCAACATTATTTTCACATTACAGGGTTAAATTTTCTTCTGAAAATTGAAAGCTGTGTATCATAATTAACTATGCCATAGTGATCCTTGGCTGACCTCAGTTTTAACATCACATCCATCCCTGTTATTTGGTATTCCCTAAAACATTATATATAAAACAAAAAAAACACACACCCACACAACCTTGCACAGCTACACTGAGCATAAAAATTAAGTTATTTCTGACAATTAAAAGGGCCAAAGAAAATTTGCTGCCTGTCAAATGAATTTTTAGGATCAGCTGCCGAACACAATTGTATTTTATGACTTGCAGACTTTTTTTTTTTTTTTTTTTTAAACCATTTTTCCCTTTGCAATTCTGAATTCTTACATTTTTCCTAAGCTAGTGCGTGGAGATGAGCTGGTATATCATCTCCAATCTTCAATAAAGCTGTGTGAATGAGGCCTGATGCAATTTTGTTCATCTATCAGCTCAGGTAAAAGGTCCCTTGATCAAACACAAGCATAAGAAAGAAACTGCTTCTTTTATGCATAAATAATAACAGTTGTCAGCAGCTTGTCCCCCCATGTAAATGGGATGAGCTGCTGACAAAAATGCAAACTGCGGAGACAAATATTTGGTCTTCAAACATCTCAAACAAAGGTCATATAATGTTTATTACCTTTTTATAAGGTTTTTATGTTATTGGTGATTATGGAGTGAAAACAGGTACTTCAATAAAAAAAAGTTAATGACTAAATGTTTATTTTTAAATGCATGCAAATCTGACTGATAAAAAAGCATGAATTTTACAATTGTAAACTATTCAATAATACAAACAGCATTAAGATAAACAGTTATCAAGCATTCTGACATGTTCATTTTCTATTACTATAAAGATATACAGCAAGACAGTATTTGCAATCAGATGTGGATCCCATCAGTTTCTCACGGTTTGATTCTTGGGCAGCATGAAATCCCAACAGGCTCCCTCATTGTAGAGAGCGGCGTTTTACCCTACAACGCTTCAGCACTCCAGTAAAACCGTGTAAAAGAGGAGCCCAAAGAGGGAGAAGCATCCTCTGAGGCTTCTCCCTGCTCAGTCTCGATTGACAAGTTTCTTCACGTTTGCATATAAGGAGAGACTTGGAACTCCAACTGAGTAGGCTAGGGAGGAGACACGGCCACTTTTTCTCATGGTTCATGGCTTACATTTACAGAACTCCTAAACTTTCAGACAATTTTATTGTGGCAGCATTTCTGTAATTTAAAATATACTGTATTAAAATTGGGCTGCTGAAAACTGTGCGTATGTGTGGGTAGAGCACGGACATATCATGCTGCATACTTAGGCTTTTTACCACCTACAACAGATTTCATAAGCCACCAGAACTGCACTTCTACCCATGATTAGAATTAAAATTGATATTACAAGTTGAAAACACAGTAGGGAATGGGTGCTGCATACACACAAAATCAGGACAAAGTGGATTTCGGCACAGAAAGGAGCAAAAACTTGTTAATAAAACATATTAGAAATTTATTAAATTACATAAATACTGCCAGAAAAATAAAAGGTTTAGGTACACTTTATAACTATTTTCTCAGTTTGTAAAATCTAACTCTTGGTCATCAGGGAACCAGTTGGGAATAAGGCTAAAGCCATACAGTGAGGAAATGCAGCAGGGGAAAAGAAAAAAAAAATGCTGCATTTTACAGTACCAGCAATGTGAATGAGATTTTTGGTAATCTCATCCACACATTGCAGAAATAAATGTTGCATTATCAAAATATTGTTATAGACTTATATAAGATGGGAAGGTAAAACTCAAGAACAAGTGTTTTTGCTGCATTTTTTTCATTACAATTTTTTCCACAACATTTTTTAACAAAGTTTCTGTAATGTGTGACTTTAGCCTAAATGCTACCTGTGTTTAATTACTATAAGGTCTCATTTACAGATTGTGTTGAAACAGCAGACACCTCTGACACATCTTTGGGGAAGAAAAATATATATTAATGAAGCATAATGGCTAACAACTCTTTGGAATGCAGTACAGTATTGGGAGCCATAAAAAGTTGTGAGGCAGGCTTTGCCAGCTGAAAACCAGGCTTCTGGTTGGAAAGTAGTTGGCTTTTACTTGGGGCGGGGAAAAAAAAAATCCATTTTTTTTTGTCTTAATACAAAAAGACTAAAGTCCCCAAAATGCAGTTTCTAGATGCTGTCCTAATTATAGACTCCCATTGAACCTTTGGTTGCAGAATTGGTCACAGACCTTGATATGGGAATTTAATTGGCCCAAACGTTCAAGGTAATAAGCATTTTTAGAAATTTGCATGATTTTGAGTTGCCTTCACAATTATTCACACGTAAAACAGGACAATTTACAAAGTTGTGTACAGACATTTTGTTTTCACAGTATAAAATCATTTTTGGAGTGCATTTTATAAACCGTATTAAAATGTACTTGTATACAATTACAAAATAAATATTACAAACATAGTACTGACTTTATAAGACTTCAATTCATTTACAAAACTAACATGATACAACTTAGCCTTGTAAAAATCTACTTTCGAATGCAAACAATGCTAGCCATGAATATTAACTTTTTATTTATTTACACTTTTATCATTCGGCTATTGGCAACTACTGCATATGAAAGCACAATCAAAAAAAAAAAAAAAAGTCCACATCTCCCAAGCTGTAAAGGACTTCTATTTCTGCGATATGATCCACTATAAATTTGTTAACTCTTCATGCCGTCGGAGAGCAAACCGCATCCGTCCATACAAGTGTATTTCTTTTTTTTCAATCTATACACTGCTTAAGTGAAAGTGGGAACATGATTTTGTTTGAGATGAATTATGGAGTTTCACAGTTATCCATTTTTGGATTCAGGACATCAATATTAAACAAAAAACAAAACAAACTCTACACTCCCATCTGCATGTCAGCAAAGTTGTAAAAGTTGTCCACATCTTGAGAAGAGGAAGTCTTGCTTTCTGAAACAAATACCTATATTTGTGTAAAAGGAGATAAGAATATACATGCGTTAAAATCTGGAATAAAAAATAAATAAAATGTTATATTATATATTCACACGCACACTCACAAAATCTGTAGAAGCCCACTCTAAACAAATCCAGTTCTCACCCAATTTGAGTGAAATTTGGCACGCCCCCTCTCCACCCACAGGAGCAGAATTCTACGCATAGTACATCTCGCTAGCCTCCCCCCCATCATGAGATTGGGGCTCCCAAAGTTAGGCCCTGGATATTTCTCTTTGGTATTTATACCACTTTGCTCTATAAGCTTGATTATTTATATAATTGCAATAAAAATCCTGATATTATTGCACCTAAATGTATGACTTCTATATAGAACTGCTGAGATCGCACTCTCTGGCAGCCCTATAGATGTGAATAGAACACAGCCAAGCATGCTACATTCACATTGAAAGGAACTTTCAGACCCTTATTTCCTATCCAGAAGAGAGAAGCGTCATTTGTGGCATAACCCCTTAAAGCTTGGTCGCTACAAACTTGTAAATAAGTGCCAATATACACCGCTTGGATTAATGGATAATAACTTACTTAAAGGGATTCTACCATTAAAACCCTTTTTTTTTCGTGGATAAGACGTCAGAATAGCCTTTAGAAAGGCTATTTGTCTCTTACCTTTAGATGTGATCTCTTAGAAATACCGGGTTTTACCGGTATGCAAATGAATCTTTCGCAGTGATGGGGGTTTCCCCACTGCTGCTTGAGAACAGGCTCCAGCGACGCCTCTATCTTTGGCTGGATCCTCCCCTTCTTTTGGCATCACCTCCGACGCCTGCGCAGTTGGCTCTGCCAGTGAGACACTAGTAGAGCCGACTGCCGTCAGAGGTGACGCCGAAGAAAAACGACGAAAGAAGGGGAGGATCCAGCCAAATATAGAGGCGTCACTGGAGCCTGTTCTCGAGCAGCAGTGGAGACGCCCCCATCGCATTTGCAGCGCTGGGGCCCGACCACATCGCTGCGAGAGAACTAATTTGCATACTGGTAAAAACCGGTATTTCTGAGGAACAGTGCGGCGGAGATCACATCTAAAGGTAAGAGACAAATAGCCTTTCTAAAGGCTATTCCGACGTCTTATCCACAAAAAAAGAAAAAAGTTTTAATGGTAGAATCACTTTAATATCCATGGCCTTCCACCTTTATCAACTTATGTAGAAGCAGAAATATAAAAAGGATACGAGTGTCAGAATATGGCTGTGAGGAAAGCTCCCTTTACTGTACTCTAACATAACGTTGTACTGTCACAACAGGGGTGTTCCTTACAGCCTGACACTGACTTGTGAGGAACGCCTCCCTCTGACAGTACAAGGCTATGTTAGAGTACAGTCGGTGGGGCTTATTTCACAGCCCAGCGATGATGCTAGGCTGTAAGGCCCGCCCCCCTGACAGTGGAGAGATATTGGTGCTGAAACTAACACCAATATCTCCAGCAGCGGGGCACATACCAGGAAAACCGTCAGTGCACTGAGGACATGAAAAGATCTCTTTAAAGGGGCTCTATCAGCAAAATCATGCTGCTAGAGCCCCACATATGCGTGCATAGCCTTTATAAAGGCTATTCAGGCACCGTGAATGTCATATTAAACTAACCCCCACGTTTTAAAATAACAACCTAAAAAAGAATGTGCTCTACTTACGCATCGTGCACGCTGGGCGGGCATTCAGGGTGTGTCTTCATCTTCGTCCACGCCTCTTCTTCCTCCGATGTCTTCAGGTCCCGTCCTCCTCCGGCGCTCGCGGACACTGATATAAAAAAAACGGCCTGGGCGCATGCGCAGTAGCATGCGGCTTCTACTACAGCTACTGCGCATGCGCCCAGGCTATCACTGTCCGTTCGCGAGCGCTGGAGGAAGACGGGACCGGAGGACATCGGAGGAAAAAGAGGCGTGGAAGAAGATGAAGACACACCCTGAATGCCCGCCCAGGGTGCACGTTCGGTAAGTAGAGCACATTCTTTTTTAGGTTATTATTTTAAAACGGGGGGGTAGTTTAATATAACTTTTACGGTGCCTGAATAGCCTTTTTAAAGGCTATGCACGCATATGTGGGGCTCTATCAGCATGATTTTGCTGATAGAGCCCCTTTAACCCCTTCCCAACATCTAGCGGATGCTGGGCGTTTAACTATGGGGGCCGCCATAGCCACCAGGTGTCTACTATTTTATATAGTAGACACACAGCGCTAATGCCCCTGGTAGGAGCCAGCATTGCACTGCAGTAGTGTTCAGACACCCTGATCACTAAGGAAAATAACAAAAAAATAAATAAATTAAAAAAAATTATAATATGGATATATATATATATATAGATATATATATATATATATATATATATATATATATATATATATATATATATATATATATATATACACACACACATATATACATATACACACACCCACACACATTCCCCCCCCCCTTTCCCTAGAACACACATAAAAGTATGTAAATACTGTGAAACACACACACACACACACACTAGGTATCCCTGTGTCTCAAAACGCCTGCTCTACAAGTCTCTAAAAATATTTTTCCCGTACGGTAAATGCCGTAGCTGGGAAAAAAAAAAAAAAAAAAAAAAAAGGGTTACGGGTGTCAGAATATGGTGACTGTTAGAGAAGAGAAAAAAAAAAAAATTTGGTAGTTTTGGATTTTTGTTAAGGGGTTAAAATGCAAATAAAACCATATAAATTAGGTATCCCCGGAATTGTACCAAAACATAAAATACAGATGACATGTCATTTTGCACAGTGAACGCCGTAAAAACAAAGCCCGTAAGAAAAATTGCACAAAAACGAAAATCAAAAAATGGCGTCGGTGGGAAGGGGTTAAGGGTTGAGCAACAACATAAGCATGAAATACTTTTCTTCTATCCTGCACTTCCAGCTCACTCCTTCCCCCTCTCCTCTCTATGGAAATGAGCCATCTGAGGAGCAAGGAGAGCATGGAAACCGAATACAAGGAGAAAGGGGTATATCATTCTGATAATCATATATCAGATAATTTATATATAATCAAGATATCATAAAGTCTCTTGGTACAAATTACCTGTACTATTCATTTATCCAAAGTTTATTACAATCAAAAATGCCTACTTAGGTTTAAAAGAATCTATTGGGACTTACTTTTGTACCACTGAAGATGGTGGCAGTAGCCTCCTTGCAGGTCTCCACTGCTCCTTCTCCATTAAACTCCAAAGCAACAACAGACCCTAAATAAATAAAAAATATATATAAAATGATAGGGCCGCCCGCTTTTTTTGGATATATCCTATGTTCGGATGTTTGTTCCTCAATCACAGCCAAACGGCTGAACGGATTTGGGTGAAATTTCACACACACCTACATAATTCCCACGAAATACGAATAGGCTACTTTAAATGTGGGTCACTCCCCCCAAATCGCCACCGTCACCCTCCAAAGACCCCTCTGCCTCAGCCATAGAAGCTGGCATTCTGCCAGCGCTGGTCTGTCCACGCTCCTCCTACATAGCAGGCTGTGGGTGGGCTATAGAGCCAGGACTGTGGCACCATAGGTTCAGGGTTGCATGTGGGCGTGCCAATTCACCAGGGACACAGTGAGGAAGATGGCGGCCGCCCACAGGGTCCCGGAGCTGCAGCTGACACTCCACACATACAGGTGAGTGCAGCAGGGGGAGGGGGTGTCCCAGGGGGGAGGGGTGTCCCCAGGTCCCCAGCTTCAGTTTCCCCCCTACATCGGCCCCCGTGTAGTAGCACTCACCTCGGCCTGTGTCTCCTCGCTGCATACAGCCGGCTGCCTGTGTCCTATATGAAGCACGGCAAGCTCTGGCTTGCTGGCTGCTATGACGCCAGGCCTGCTCTGCTACATAAACGACACAGAACTGTCTGCACAGTCTGCAGTGGAGGACATAGGCAAAGGTGAGTGCTACTATACGGGGGCCGATGTAGGTGGGGGAGGAGAGGGGGGGGGCACGAAGCTGGGGGCAAAGAAGGGGGGACATGAAGCTGGCGGCACAGATGGGGTGAGAAGAAACTGGGGGTAGAGATGGGAGGACAAGATACTGGGGCCAGATGAACTAGACTGGGGGCACAGATAGGGGGACAAGAAATATAAGCGGTTCAGCCCCACCGCCAACCCGTAGACGAAGTCGCGGGTACCAGCTAGTATGTGTATATGTATATATATATATATATATATATATATATATATATATATATATATATATATATATATATATATACACACACACACACACACACACACACACACACACACTCTCACTCTTCGTGGTGCTACTTTTTTTTGCTCAAGTTACATGATATTACAGGTCGATGTGCAGTAGTTTTAATTTAAATGGGTTGTCCAGGATAAATGCATATTTTAATAAGGCCCTCATGCCCCCCAACCCTCCCTCTCCAACTTTCTAAATCAAATTGACAATTTTTCTTTCTTTGACAGTAATATATGTAGGTCGTGTCACCTGCTTATGCCAATTTTTTTTGCCTTTCCACAGACGTTGCATGGGCTTAGTCTAATTCAGGGGTGCTCACACTTTGTCAGCATGTGAGCTACTTCTTTAAATGACCAAGCCCTAAGATCGACTACCCACTTCTTGTGGGCGGGGCCAGGGCGGGCCTGTGGGCGGGGGCCATGGTGGGCATGTATGCGGGGCAGGGCGTGTCTGTGGGCAGGGCATGTGGGCGTGGCCAGGCAGATCGTGAGAGGTGGCCGCCCAGGCATCCCCGCTGTCTGCTTCTTCACAGTGCAGGCTGAGAGTCATCTCTGGAAACTGGCAGGCTGGGGCAGCCCCGCCTGCCAGTGTCAGTAGGTGACTCTCAGCCTGCACTGTGAAGAAGCAGCAGCACCCGGCCCCCTCCATCCCTAAGAGCGGCCTGCAAGTGCTTGTTCACAGCGCAGGCTGAGAGTCATCTACGGACACTGGCAGGTGGGCTGCCGCAGCCCCAGCCTGCCAGTGTCCAGAGATAACTCTCAGCCTGCGCTGTGAAGAAGCAGACAGCGGGGATGCCAGGCTGCATACCGCGATCGACCCATACGTCCATCGCGATCGACCAGTAGATCGCGATCGACGTATTGGGCACCCCTAGTCCTAATTGATATCCACACCCGCAATGACAGTGGAAAGGACTGGCTCCCCAGCTCCATTATACTTGGCCTGTTCTTCCTGACAGCTCCACACCTGGGACTCATGCACAATACAGTATATGGCCAGCTAATATAACTGTGTGGGGGCCGCCATGGAGCATTATACATCATGTAGAGCATTATACTGTGGAGGGGGCTCAAAGCTCCTGCTGGCAACCCTCTAATGATGATATACAGAAGCAATTACAATATAACAGCTAAAGGAGAAGGTTATAAGAGTCTAAATATGGCTGCTGAGGGTGGACTGGGAGGGCTAGCTAGGGAAACAGTTAAAGTGAGTGAGTGAGTGAGTGAGTGAGTGAGTGAGTGAGTGAGTGAGTGAGTGAGAAACATTCTTTGATTTCACTGTAGAACATTCTTGGCATGCTTTGTGACCTGTTGACCTGTGCAGTGGTCACTGTGCCAGATGAGATGAGGTGAACATCACTTATTGTTAGTGGTAGATCATGTGTCATCTGCATATACATGTTGCACTTCATTCTAAACCTGTCTCTGAGGTTTAAGACTATTTTAAAGTTTTCTCCATAGTACTCCAAAAATTGTTAAAGAGGATCCCCCCGACACATTTAACTGCTTATCATCTGTTACTAGGTGCAACTCCACCGATTCCAGTGCAGTTGGAATTTTTTCTCTAGTTTCCACTGTTCTTGAGCAACAAGTGCAGACAGTTTTGGTGCTCAATGTGCTCTTTAGGCTGAGGCCCATTGTTGCAGAAACGCAGCTTTTTTTGGTTGCAGATTTTGCTGTGGTTTTTTGAGCCAAAGCCAAGACTAACTACAAAAGGAATAGGAGAATACCTAGGAAATACTTATGCTTCTACCTTTATCTCAATCCACTCCTGGCTTTCGCTCAAAAAACTGCAGCAAAATCTGCAACAAAAAAAACAAAACAAAACTGTGTTTCAGGGGCAACATGGTGGCTCAGTGGTTAGCATTGCAGCGTTGAAGTCCTGGGTTTGAGTCTCACCAGGAACAACATCTGCAAGGAATTTGTATGTTCTCTCCATGTTTGTGTGGATTTCCTCCCATTCTACAAAGACATACTGATAGGAAAAACAAAACCACACATCAAAGGTGCTCCAATGGGTAGAAAATAACTTCACAATAATGGTAGTGTTGTAGATATACTAGCTGCATTGTATTTTCAAAATCTCCAGTCACGTTCGATAAATATATACATTAGAGAAGAAATTTGCATAAAAATACCATACCATGCTCCAATAAAGGTAAAAACTCTGTAGCTCTTTCTTTAAAGACTCTCTTTGCGTCTTCTGGTTTCATTGCAACTTCTTTAGTTTGAATGAGTGATAAACCCTTGCCGATCATCTGCAAATTAGGACATTATGATTAGAACCTGTAACAAAATTATAAATCCACACTATGGATGGATTCACATCTGCGGTGACTTGGCCGCAGTAACCATAATCCACCAGTTTCAGTTTAAAAGAATGGACATCCAATGGGTCCATTATAGTGAATAGGGTTAGTCGAGCACTGTTGGGGTCTACAATTTTCGGGGGCAAATGGGCCTAGATGTGAACATGAGAGCAATTCATACTCAACGGAGAAAAATAAATAAATTAAACCGCCATATAGAAATGTTGGATTGGTGCAAAACTTGGCATCTCAGGCTACTTTAGGGTAGTGTTCTTATTGTTGAGAGATTTTTGACTGTTAGACATGACTGTCTCTACGACACAGTTGAAGACATTTTGCTCAGTTGACAGTCTTTGAAAAGTGGTATGTCAACTTAATTACACATCCACGTCTCCGTCCAAACACTTAGCATAAGGAAATTTGGAGTCAGGGTGGCCAATACTTGTACTACTTGTACCATTGACAGCGGTGTTGTCTGTATTCGCCTAAAAATCCTGACCAAAAAAATGGCTCCCATTGACATTGAAACCAAGAAGCGACATGCTCATTCTTTCACCTGAAGACACTCCCTCCCGACTAGGCCCATTCATTTGGGCCTAATCCAGAGCGGAGTGCGCGACTGGATGCTGGTGCATTGCACCATCATCCAGTCACAGCTACCCGTATTTTGGACCATAACCTGAGGCCATTCTAGTTCTCTCAGTCCAAATGATGCACCCCCTCTCAAACACTGTCAATTGGGGAAAAAAAAAAAAGACCGACTGCTACACATGCCTCTACGCAGTCAATGAGTTACACTACCTTAAAGTAGCCTGTGAGAGCATTTTTATAGGGAAGAGGGGGGGGAACCTTTTATGCCCACTTGTAGCAAGACCCTGTGTCTAATCAGACTACACTCTACTGATTTGCCTGAGATATAACTGCATGCTGAGTTCTGCAGCAGTCTGACAATTTTTGGAGAATGAATATTAACATATACCCTGGCGGTTTTATGTCTAGTCTCTCCTATAGCATAGGCTATTGCCAGTTTATTTTACTGGTCATCAATAAAAGCTAATTCAAAAACAGCTGGGAGGATTAATGAATGAAAGGTATGTCTAGAATAGCCTATTCTAAAGGCTATGCAAATATATGCTTAGGTAAAGATCACTACAGCCAATGATGGGCTCCCTTTAAAATGTTCACATAGCAGTATCTTAGAAACTACTTCTCTATAAATGACATACTAATGACATTGATGAGTGTGCAGCCGCTGTGGTACCTTGTCTAAACTCTGTTTGCTGCCATCAGCGGTATAGATTAGGGAGCGTTCACACTACCGTCGGTGTCCGACATGTAGTGTCCGCTCAAAATCTGTCACGGACACTAGGAGCGGACACTAGCTGTGTCCGTGACACCTGTCATTCACTTGAATGGGCATCAGGTGCATTCTTTTGCACTCCGTGCCCGTCCTTTCCTGTCCGCAAGTGAAGATGTCCGACTTCTCAAGCGGACAGAGGAACCCTGCATGCAGGGTTTTTATGTATTTTTACTCTAAGGAGCACCAACAAGCTCCCTTAGTACACTCTGTTAGACAATTACCTCATCAATCATCTTTCTGGCATTTGCTATGGTATAATCTCCAGCAAAGAAAACCACCAAACAAGACTCATCACTTTTCTTCTGCCTCTGTCCCCAAGTGACAGGAACTATACTCTTGTTAACAGCCATCGAAACTCGTACAGCCTTCAGTTCCTCACTTTCAGGTAAAGGAACATTATTTTGGATTTCACAATCACTGGGAAGGAGACTCCAGTTTGTTTCTCCAGACACTGGGGTGAAGTCATGGATGTTGCTCCATGTGTTGTTGAAGATACTTAAACCTGCATCTTTAAACTGTGCCGCTAGTTCTGGATAATAGTACTGGAAACATCCAAATTTCATGCCGGTGGAGGATTCTATGATGGGTTGAGTAGTACAGCACAAGAATATATCCATTTTCCTGCAGTCCCTTGTGCGAAACTGCTGGCAGGCAATGATACATTTACAATCCTTACAGTCACGGAAGAACACGCTGCCTTTAACAGGCCCCAAGAAAATGCGACAGTTTGTACAATCATCAATGGTGATGGTCGCAGAGTGGTCAAAGATATAGATGTTACAGTTCTCACATTCCTGGATGACAAATTGTTGGCCCGCAACTTTATCCGGCAAGCGTCCTACGGTTTGGTCTTTGAGGCCATTAAACATGTAATCCTTTGGGTCCACCTGTGGATTGTAAATGGACAAAATGTTTAGTTCATCCTGAACTGAATATAATACAACATAAACACAAACGAAGCACATAGCTTTTATAGTTTGCCATTTTAATTTGACAATCAAATTTTGATCATTATCAGAACATATCACATAACGTCTATCTGTAAGGTCTGTAACAGGTCTTCCAGCAATAATATCTTTCAGCAGCCAGACCCAGCGGTTAGCTGAACAACAATGGTGGACAGTATTCACAGCAAACATACATGCTCTGTCACGTATGACTGTGAATATACCTTAGAAAGAGCTTTGAATAAAACGCAGAGTGATTTGGCTAGGCGCTAAACAAAATTTTAAAAAAAAAAAAACGTCACCAAGTAGAAAATGTTAAACATTATGAGTTCACTGTACTCCAATGGCCTCCACAGTCACCAGATCTCAATCCAATAGAGCATCTTTGGGATGTGGTGGAACGGGAGATTCGCATCATGGATGTGCAGCCGACAAATCTGCGGCAACTGTGTGATGCCATCATGTCGATATGGACCAAAATCTCTGAGGAATGCTTCCAGCACCTTGTTGAATCTATGCCACGAAAAATTGAGGCAGTTCTGAAGGCAAAAGGGGGTCCAACCCGTTACTAGCATGGTGTACCTAATAAAGTGGCCGGTGAGTGTATGATCGTCTATGTATATTTGGCCAAGACCGAATACACTGTGGCAACCCCTCAAACTCATCATGGGAGGGAACAAGAGGAAGACAGAAGTGCCCCCACCATTTACATGCCACGATCACAGCATCTGCATTTTCAGACCCTAGCAGCTAATCCTGGGGTTCATCTGGGCGTTACAGTTATGATGCTCTGCATTAACTATAGCTCAAAGTAGAGTGAAAACTATGCCTGGGAACAGACTAGAAAAACCAGATGGTCTTTTCTGCACTCAATCTTTTATGCAAGAGTGGGAGAGTCTGAATAAAACTGCATTACTATATATCTGTTATACAAATTTACTTTATGTCCCCTTTCTCCAACTTTTCATGGGGGGGGGAATAAGAAAAATTGCTTATTTAAGAGGTTTCTTATTATGCATTTGTAACATTATATCTTAGGGGCGTACTTGGAGCAATTTACCTTTGAAAATGTAAATCAGGAAGGAAATTTCCATGTTTTAACAAGTCTTTCTTAATAAGCTTCATTCAGTGACAAGAAAACACACAAATAATTTTAAACTTGAGGTTTAGAAGTGAGAATGGAGCCATTGAGTTAGGTTTGGCTGCCATCCTTCATATATACACTAAGAGTTGTCTCTGCACAGTTCGCATTGCTTTATCCTGTGTCGTACATAGCTGTAACCTCCCAGATTGACTTTCACAAAGACAACATTCACTAGTTCAGTGACTAAGTCCATTCCCGTAGATTTTGTTACTAGGAAATATCAACGTATCGGCCAAGCAGAGATACAAAGCAAACACTTTATATAAATGCATCTGCAAAACTGGATCTTGTCACAAGTGATCTGGGGATGGAATATTAATACAGTAATACTGTGGGGGAAATATGTACAGCTCAGAAGGGAGGAATGGGTGAAAAGCAACAACAAAATTGCAAAAGATGGGAGATTTTGATTTTCTGCAGATCACTGCTAACTAAATACCCTGCCTTGCTGGATTTTTTCTTTTTAAATATATATTTAGATCAAGGTGTGCCCAGTATTTTCTCGGCATATGACTAAGTGTAATTTACAGGACTTCTCTTTTTCTCAAAAAGGGAAATAACACTGAAGTTTAGTCATTGAAAAGAATTGTATTTTTACACAAGATTTAGCATTAAAGTCTAAACAGACCAGTAGATATTATACAAATGATATAACCATAAATACATGCAAAGCATTTTAATGGTAGTATTCCTATCCATTTGCTCTGGATAGGTGGCAACTACCTCTGCTTTTTGTATAGCCAGGGTCCAGGAAATTATTTGTCCTTACACAGTGCATAAAACACAGCCTTACACATGAAGGTTTGTTAACCCATTAAGTCTGCAAGTGAATTTAAGAGAAACTATAAGGGTGCCTTCACACACTGAAGATTTTGTTACAGAAAATTTCTACGAATGATTCAATTAATCTATTCATATGAATGTGGTTGTTTCATAGTAAACAGTAAGACTGTTGCACTCTTGAATGAATGACACATTATCAGTTGCAGAAATGTCTGCAACAAAACCTGCAACATGAAGGAAACACAACGCCTCCTGCAAACAGGGAAATATGGTACAGAAAGTCTGGTCCATATCAACTGGATTTGCCAGCCAGAATCTAGTCTGGAAACCAGAACTCCAAGCATCATATATGGACTTTGGTTATGAAAACCATACCCCCCCCCCCAATGTGGAAGAAGCCTCAAACTTTCCTTCATCCTTTAGTATCTAGTCACAGATTTTGTTGGTTTCATAGGTAGATAAACTAACCAATCTAAAACAAACTATCCCCAGGGATCTTCGGAGAAGTGTTCTCTAGACAATTGCCTTCCAGATTCTCCCCATCCAGCTCTACTTAAAAGGGTAGTCCCATCACAAGGATCCTATCTATACTGCTAGTTTAAGTGGATATAAGACTTTTCCTAAATACATTGCTTTATCAAAACTGCTTTGTTCGGCCACCATCTTAATTTATTCACTTCATTGTTGACACTGCGTTTCTATGGCCACTGGGCTGAGCTCTGGGATTACTGTGCTTCAGCTTTTCCACTTATCAGTTGGTTTAATTGAATTTGGCTGATAAAGGGCTGAGATAAGGAGCCCATTACCTCTGTTTGTAATGCCAGCTGACTCAAATCCAGCTCTGTTACATCAGTTTCCACATCAGCTTCATACTGTGGTAATGCATAGCAGATAGCAGAGCAAGTGAAACCCCACCCACCAATGTGCTGAGAAATCCAGGAAGTGAAGAGAGCACAGAGCCTTCAGGCTGCAGAACAAGAGTTATGGGAATACCTCTTTAAATAACAGGTCATGTCACGCAAACTTGTTTGGCTGGTAAATCAAAAGGATAACTAGTTAAAAGGACAAAAAAGGGGGGGGGGGTGTTACAAATATGTTGCAAACCTTGGATCTGCAAATGGTACTTGCAGCAAAGCCTGCTGGAAGTGCCGTTATTTAGGCCACTTTCCAAAAAAGTAGCGTATAAGCCAATGGAGAATGCATTTGATTTATAATGTGACAACTCCTCATAAATCAGGCAAATCCTCATGCAATGCAGGGATAATAAAGGCTGGCATACATTACACCAGTATTCACAGTGCTCCCCTCCCTTCTCTTAAATTCTGCAGCAACTGGGTAAAATACATTTCTCCAATGAGGAAGCCTGTGCTGGCAATGGTTTAGCCACTATGAATCTGCTGATAGTGAAATTGCAGATGATAACTCTGCTGCACTATATCTGCTGCATAGTTACAAGCCGCAGGATGTCAATTTAGCTGTAGGTTTTTATTCCGGATTTCACCCTTTGCAATGCCATGATAACCACATTGTGTTTACAGCAGCACATTTCAGGCAAATTCACTACTGCCTCATGTTGATGTACCTTTACCGATACCCTGTTAAAGGCAACCTAGTGGGAACATCAAATATTACTGAAAATGTTTTATGTTTGTAACTGATCATGGGGACTCATGTGAGGGCAAAATCAATGTGTTATGTCTCACTCAGTAGGATTACCCCATCAGAAGACTGAGGGCCTATATAGTAGGGGAAGGTACAACCCTACATTATAGACAGATAGTCTTTACATAGGGGAGCTAATGAGAAGATAGTTATTAGGATTTCACTTACAATTTGGATTCCACTATACCAAAAATGTCTTAACACATGGGGATTGTAATGCACAATACACTGTAGGCAAAGTTGCTGTCGCGGGTTCAAGTACATTTTTTTCCACCAGCTGCAGCATGCTCCTAGGCTAAGATCACTTTTTGTTGCCATATGATTGACAATAAAATAGTGTAACTTCTCTCTCTAGATGTAACAGCCATAAATGAAAGCCACAATATGTCATTTATATAGACCTTGTAAAAAATAGTTCTGAAAAATATTTTGCATACAGAAGATATTTTGCATTCTCAATAACAAGATAAATATGAACAAATGCCTGTACTATATACTATGCAGTCACATTGGCTGCGCTACAGCAAAAATATTAACAAAGCTTATTGTACATCTACAAGTCTTCTATAGATTGTTAGTTACTAATGAATAGGAGCTATGGAAGCAAGGGCTGCAAAATAGGACAGGAATAAGAATTATATTTTGTGGCCAGACGGTCAGCCTACACCCGGGACCATGAATTTCATCGTCATGTGTATGGCCAATAGAAAAGAATGGGTCAGTGTGCCACCCATGAAATACATGAATAGCACACCGAACACGGCCACAGTCACCTGCAACCGGCCTTAAAAAAGGTTCTCTAGTTTTAAAAACTTTTGAGATATATCCTAATACAGAATTCAAACGAATGGGGCTCTGGTGCAACATAAAACACAGTTACAATACAATGTAGTGTGTTTTTTCCAGGAATTAGGAAACTGTTTTTTGACAGTAAGGGAGCCTTCACACGGAGTTTACGCTCCGCTCATTCAGAACGTAAACTAGTTCAGAGTGAGCGGCGTAAAACAGATCCCATTGACTTCTATGGGTGCCGGCTTACGTGCACTACCCATTGAAATCAATGGGAGGCTTTTTTTACCTATTGCTTTCAATGTGGTAAAAAAGGTAAATAGGTAAAAAAAAAGCCTCCCATTGATTTCAATGGGTAGGGCACATAAGCTGGCACCCATTGAAGTCAATGGGATCTGTTTTACAAGTTTACGTTCAGAATGAGCAGAGTTAAACTGTGTGAAGGCTCCCTAAGTTTTCAGTTTGCATGTGGTGCTACCAAATAACCCTTTAAAGTAGTAGACAAATTTCTTTAATTATCTCAATTGTTAGCTAGGCATATGAAATAAATTGTAGTGATGGTAATTTTACTGTATTTGTGAGTTATCTGGTCCTCAGATGTGTCATGTGACACATGTAGCAATCAGCAGCTCCACCCAACACAACATCTTATGTGAAGACAAGTCAGTCTCTCTTTTCATTCATATGAGGACCGAATAGGAAAGAATGAAGAAATTAACTTCCTTAAAGGGATTCTACCACTAAAACACTTTTTTCTAGTTAACACGTCGGAATAGCCTTTAGAAAGGCTATTCGTCTCCTACCTTTAGAAGTGCTCTCCGCCGTTTGTACCGGTATGCTAATGAGTTCTCTCGCAGCGATGGAGGCGTCCCCCATCGCAGGAGCAGCGATGGGGGCGTCCCCATTGCAGCTCGAAAACCGACCGCAGCGCCGCCTCTATGGTCTTGCGTATCCTCCCCTTGCTTCTTCAGCGTCCTGTCGCACGCCTGCGCAGTACGCTCTGTTCGGCGAAGATTGCCGAACGTACTGCGCATGCGCGAAATTGCGGTCCCAGCCATAGTGCGGGCACCACTGTAACATCTGTACTATACCTTAAATCTATGCTAGTCTCTGACTGCCATAGATTGTAGTTCTAGCACACAGAAACCTACCACACACCAGTCTTGAAAGGTGTTTTCCTACTCCAGATGGAGTTTTCATATTGATGACCTATCAACAGGGTACGGTTATGTGTGATCTGTGAGGGTTGGTGCCAGAACAGAAGCTGATGTAGTGGATGGGGAGCACATTCAGGCTGTTCCTATACAAGTAGGAGCAGTGCATGAGCCGTGCCCACTGCATAGGGGCGATTCCAGGAAACTGTAGCACTACTCCTATTACACTAGGTACCCCGAACGGTTTTCAAGCGCTACTGTGAACCCAGCCTTTTTTGAAATCCTCTTTAATAATTTTTCCTTCATTGTTCAGAGTTATTGCTGGTTACATGAAACAGGTTAGGACCAGAATGGAGAGTAGAACTTACAAATAAAGTTACCTATAAGAAACCACCTTCACTAGAATTTACATCAAGTACCTTTCTTAGGCTGTGTTCACACGGAGGAATTTACTGCAGATTTGGGGGTGGATATCGCCCCTAAATCCATCTCTGATTGTTTTCAAAGGGAGACAGGGATCGCAGCAGGACCAGGGAGGAAAAAAAAGGAAGAAGAGTCCTGCTCAATCTTGCCGCAGAGTCCCTCCTGATCCGACCCATTCATCCAGGCCTGATCAGCAGCAGGATGAAACCTGTTGCGGTTAGACTGCGGTGAAAATTAAGAGGAATTCCACTGTGTGAATATACCCTAACAGGCCAAATATTTTTTTTTAGTTAATTTGTCCACAATTATGATCAACAATCTGAACAAGTTATACAGTCATTATCCATTTTATGTCTCTACTACTCAGATACAAATGAGCCGAAATTTCCATCGTTCGGGCAGATGCAATTTAAGATATCATGTCTGAGTAAAAATAACCTCTGTTGCATCCATCTAGTTAGTTTGAGCATCATTAGATAGAAGATACTACGGGGGTTGCCACAAGCTCTTCTATGGATGCAGTGCACACATTGCAGAAAGTTGTATGGGGTCAGCTAGATTAGGGTAACATCTTCATTCCTAAGGAGCTGTCCTATCCAGCCACCTGCCTGCACATTCACACCAGCAGCTGATGTACAGATACAGAACTATAGAGCACTATTACACGAAGGGATAGTTACAGACTACACGTATAAAGTACACTGTACAGAAAATAGGGATCCTTCAAGTCCCATGACACACACTACTGGGACACACCTAGATCCGTATGTGCATCGCAGAAGTCTAGCGCACGACTAAACACGTCAGTGATATTGTCCAGGGGCCACAAGCTGGAGCCCAGTGCACTTGTCAGTGAGGGAGCTGGGAGCCCCTCAGCACAGGTACACATTGGGGTAGAGCTCACCTTCTCCCTCTTATCCCAGCTGTACTGCTTGCTCTCGCCACCATCCACTTGCTGAAGCTGTTGCTGCTCTCCAGCTGACTCCTTAGCGCTCTCCTTCCTTTTAGCTTGCTTGGAGAAACAACACCCCATCTCAGAGACTCGGTTAGGGGAAGGTAGGTGAGGGGGCCGGCGGCTGTGGGGCGCTCTACCTGGCCGTAATGTCCACTTCCAGCTTGTGCTCTACTCACCACGTGGACGAGCAGCGCGAGCACAGCAGATTGTATCGAGAGCGCGCACGCTCCTCAGCCTGTACCGCTGCCCAGCAACACATCTGTTTAGTGTAGCCTTGTAAACGGCCGTGCACACCCATTGGAGGAGCGTCACTTCCTGCTGGCTAGACTGTTTTTTACACTGAGCTTTATTAACACGAGCAGCAAGAAGCCTAGCAGTACTTTCCAGCTGCATCCCTGTATCCATACAACCCGAACTATCGAAGAACAGAAAGAGGGACAAAATGTGCTATGTGCACTATGGCAAATATAGTTCTGCCCACTTTTACCTTGATGCCACCCATCTTCATTCAGTTTTCATGTGCCCCACATAGTATAATTCTACAGTCACCCGTACATTATATGTCCCCACATTGTAATGTTCCCTTCCAACTGCCCCACAGTATTAAGTCCCTCTCCTGGTGCCCCAGTTTAAACTGGGAGAAACTAGAGGGGGACATTAAACTCAGTCAGCTGGAAGGAGACATTAAACCATAGGGGTTGCTGGAGGGTGATATTAAACTGGGGGAAACTAGAGGGGGACATGAAACTCGGGCAGCTGGAAGGGGAGCGCCTCTCCCTGGCGCTCCATTGTCCACTGCCAATGTCCGTTAAGTCTTGTGCCTTCTTGCTGGGAGTCCTGCACCTCATGTGACTAAAAATTTATAAAAACAATGCATATTTGGTATCGCCGTGTCTGTAACAACCTGTATAACAAAACTGAAATAATATTTAATGTACACAGTGAAGGTCGGGGGAAAAAAAAAAACGGAAAAAACCCGCTGGAAGTAGTGAATTTTCGTCGGCTCACCTTAAAAAATCCTATCCTACTAATCCTACTATTACTAATACTAGTTTGTGTGTTTGGATGTTTGTTCCTCAATCACGAAAAAAAGGCTAAACGGATTTGCCTGAAATTTCACACATAGATAGAATGGCATACGGATTAGAACATAGGCTGCTTACTATCCCTGTAAATGACCGGGCTTCACGACCGCGGCAACACATTTATGTTCGCAAATATAGCATCTAGCAATGTGAAGAAAAAAAAAAAAAAAAAAAATCGCAACGGCAAGAAGGAAATGTATAAGCTGTATGAGTGTATATCAGGGGACACCCCATATTTACAGCTTATAAGGGAAAATAAAGTAAAAGTAACCCTCCCAATCATAGGAGCTATTGGGGATATAGTAGGGAATTTGTGTACCCAATGTACCCCGCACAGCTTTGTATTCACTTTTCACTATCCGCTGTGCAATCCTGCTTGGGGATACTAATGCTCATTACACCCCCTGATGAATTTTGTGAGGGGTGTAGTTTCCAAAATGCGGTCACTTTTTCGGGGTTTTCATTGATTTGCTACTCTAGGGGCGTTGCAAATGAGACATGGCACCTGAAAACTATTCCAGCAAATTCTGCTTTTCATACCCCCACTGTTGTTCCTTCACTTCCGTATGCTGCTGTCTGCCCAAAAATCAGTTTACACCCACATATGGGGTATTTCTGTGCCTGGGAAAAAATGCATAACAAACTGTAAGATGCATTTTCTTCTTTAACCCTTTGTGAATGTGTTAATTTTAGGCATAAATGAATATATTATTGGATAAAAATGATGTGGTTGGAGGAAAAAAACAGAGATGGGAATGGTAAATAAAAGTCACTTGTGGCAAGCGAGCTTTACCTCCAATAAAGACTGGAAACAAACCACTACCCAAATGATGGGACAAAGATGATGCAGACTGTAAGAATGGTATGCCTGGAGGATGCAGGAGTCACCTGATGACCAAATGGCTGGTGTGGGCCAATGGTTGTCAGTAGGAGAAGACAAACGGATACACTGAGGAACAGTGTGGTGAAAAAGTGTGACGCACTCCTCAAATGCAAAGACACAGGTGGTATATTCAACAATTATTTAATTAGGATAGCACATTTCATGTGAAAACACCTGCCCCTTCGTCAGATCTTGTGTAAATAGAACGCTGGCGTGTAGCAGATTCCTCTCAAGGATCCCTGTGAAGTGCGAGAAAAAAAATAAATTGGATAAAAATGAAAGGTCTAAATTTCATCTCCATATTTGTTTAATTCCTGTGAAATGCTTAAAGGGTTAACAAACTTCCCAAATGCTCCTTTGAATTATTTGAGGGGTGCAGTTTTAAAAATGTGGTGCTTTATAAGGGTTTCTAATATATAGGCCTTTATAATCCTCTTCAGAACTGAAGTGGTCCCTTAAAAATGAGTTTGGGAACTTTTATTGTAAATCTGGAAAATCACTGTTACACTTCAAAGCCTTCTAACATCCAAAATAAATTAAATGAATTAAATTTTAGATTAACAGATGATGCCAATATAAAGCAGAGATATGGTAGATAATATTTATTCATGTATTTAGGAGGTATGACTAGTTGCCTGAGAAGCAGAGTATTTTACATTTTGAAAATTGCGATTTTTTTTTTTCCAAATTTTTTAGAAATATATACAAAAATTTTGATCAATGTTTACCATTAACATGAAGTACAATGTGTCATGAAAAAACAATCTCAGAATCACTTGTGTAAGTTAAAGAGTCTCAAAGTTATTGCCATTTAAAGTGACACGTCAGTTTTGAATAAAAAGGCCTGGTCCATAAGGTACTTTTAGACCTGGTCATTAATCGGTTAAGACAGGAACATATTGAACAGAGCGTGAGGGCCTGTTCTTTCCTCATACAGAGTGGCAGAGGGCAGAGGCTTTTTTCCTCATAGACTGTACATGTACACAAATTGCTTTCCCTGCCTGTCGCCATATTCTGACACCTGTAATTTTTTATATTTCTATGCATGGGGATGCATAATGCATCTTCTTTTGCCAGGCCAGATGTATTTTTGGTAATACCATTGTGTGATATTTTGATCACTTTTTGTTAAAATTTATTAGATTTTTTTCCACTATGGGGGTGGGGGTGGGGTGTCTTGGCTTGCAATACCTGTGGTCATAGTGATGTTGTTTAGTGACTGTTTTATGTTTGTATTATCAATTTACCTCCGTGGTATGTGTATACAAAAGGGAGGGGGTCAGAGGTGAAATAGATTTTCCTGGCTGTGCACAACCAGATGTTGTTTGATTGATTTACACCGTTGTGGTCAAGCAAGTACAGGAGTATCATGACCCTGGGCTAACAGATGAAAGAAGCTCAGTACTACTGATGTGCTGAAAAGAGGAAATGATGGATACTTTGTGGGTGTGTTAGCAGTACAAAAGTGCCCAAAAATCACTCATAGGCCTGTCAGTCTAGCCCATACACATCAGATCCCGGGAGACTGACTGCAGAAAAAAATCCAACAGATTTGGTTCTTACTAAGTTTAGTTGATGGATTGTTGTATCGGGCAGACTGTCGTAGGTTTATACATGAACAACTGTCAGCAGACAGTCTAAAATCTGCCACTTCAGCAGTCTAAAATCTAAAGTGTATAGACAGCTTTACAAGGGAAGCTCTCAGGTTCTTGGTATACTGTGCATGCGCGAAATTGCGGTGCACGCACTATGGCTGGGACCGCAATTTCGCGCATGCGCAGTACGTTCAGCAATCTTCGCCGAACAGAGCGTACTGCGCAGACCTCCGACAGGACGCTGAAGAAGGAAGGGGAGGATACCAAAGACCATAGAGGCGGCACTGCGGTCGGTTTTCGAGCTGCAATGGGGACGCCCCCATCGCTGTGAGAAATCTAATTAGCATACCGGTACAAACCGGTATTTTGAACGAACGGCGCGGCGGAGAGCACTTCCAAAGGTAGGAGACGAATAGCCTTTTTAAAGGCTATTCCGACGTGGTAACTAGAAAAAAAATGTATTTTAGTGGTAGAATCCCTTTAAGAACTCGGACAAGCAGTATTTTGTTTTTGCCCAGTATTTTGTTTCACATCATTTTACCTGAAGTTAAGGCTGTATTTTATTTTGCTCATTTTGTGCCTGAAGTGAAGGTTTATTTATCTAGTTATTTGTTTTGTTTTTTCTAAATAAACCTGTGGTAAACGCAGTAAGGGCTAGTTCACACGTGGACAAAGGGGAGTTTTTTGACAGCGGATTTCGCTTCAAAATCAGCCCCTTTACAATGGAGCCCTATGTGAACAGCTAGCTTTTTTTTCCCGCTAGCTTTTTTTTTCTGCTAGTTATTTTTCAGCTAGCAGAAAAAAAAAGCGACATGACCTTTCTTCAGGCGTTTTCCGCCTGAAGAAAGCAATAGAAGTGAATGGGAGGCAAAAACCGCGCGTTTTTTTTCCGCGCGTTTTTTTGCAAAAATAAGCGATGCACTTTTTTGCAAAAAAACGCGCGGAATAAAAACGCTAGCGTTTTTTTCAGCCCATGCACTTTATGGGAGGGGAAAACAGCCTGGCTTTTTTTGGAAGCGGTTTTTACAAAAAAAAGCTCCAAAAAAAGCTTGGCAATGTCAAAAAAAAGCTTCCTAATTAGGAAGCGGTTTTTTTCAGGACCAAAATAAGCCAGGAGGTTTTTACGTGTGAACTAGCCCTAAAAATTTGATGCCCTCCCACCTTCCCTGGTGCTTTTTTACACCAATACCTATGCAGGGGAGGTATTCGATCAAATACTATTCGCTCATCTCTAAATGGGATAAGCTGCGATACCAAGCACAATCACTACACAGATGTACGGTGCTATGCTTGGTAAGTAGTGAAGAAGCCACTATGCCCAATTGAATGTCACAGCCTCTTGAACTGATCGATGTGGGTCTTGGGTGTCAGACCCCTGCTGATCTTCAATGGATGACCTATACATAAAGATAAAGCATAAATTATTAAGCCTGGAAATTCCCCTTAATGAAGGATGAACAATAATGCTATTCCTTTGCTGCTGTGTCATCTCTGTGAACAGGAAAGAGTGGTACATCGAGGAATGGAGAAGCGCAATAAATAACTCCAAGAAACTCACCGTGTACCAGTCATTGCAAAGAGACTACACCATGGCCACCAACCTGGAGAGAATACGCCACCCCAAACACAGACAGACCCTGAGCCGGTACAGACTAAACGCCCACAACCTGGAGATGAAGACGGGGCGACACAGGCAGACGTACAAGCCACGGGAGAACAGACTGTGCCAGCACTGTGACCAGGGGGCCCTAGAAGACGAGGCCTATTTCCTTCTACACTGCACCAAATACTCAGCTGTGAGGGCCGTCTACTACCAAAGACTCTCTGCCCACATCCCAGACTTCATATCTGCAGACGAAAGAGGAAACTCTACATCCTACTGGGAGAAGAAGAGGCCACTGTGGAGATCGCTGCCCAATACGTGTCCAGCTGTCACCAACTAAGAGGAAGATGAGTCTCCACGGACTGTTATACCCCAAACCACCCACCCCACCCCACCTCCCCATATAGCAGTCACCAACTAAGAGGTTGGCAGTTAGTGTGTAGTTAGTTGGAGTGGTGACCAAACATATTTGAGAGCAATTCTGCTTTCTAGTTAGTTGCAGTGCAGTCCAGGAGAAAGCCTAAAACAGCCCTACCACATTGGGTCTCAAAAGCTTGCAGAAGTAATTTAGATGCTGAGAGGTCTTCACTGCCTGTCACTGAGAAATCTGGCATCCATGGCCAAATATGGCTTTCCATAAACATCTGGCTTCAAAATAAATATGACTCTATTTAAATTCTACACCCCTCAAGGAATTTCTCAAGGACTATCAAAAAACATAATGTTCAAAGTGAAAATAGACATTTTTAAAGAAATATGCCATTGTCTGATATTTTGGAACAGTGGAACATGTTGTGTCTTCTTGGTGTCAATAGAGACAGGTACTCCTAAAACTTTTAGGTGGCTTACCCCAGGAGCATATTTGGGCGTAAACTGCTGTTTGGACACATAGCAGGGCTCAGAAGCTCTTTCAAGAGACTGGTTTTTGGATGTCATATAGTTTTGCAGAGCCCTGGAGGTGCCAGTAATTTGGAATTCCCCGAGAAAATACCCCATTTTGTAGGGGCCATTTTAGGGTCTTTGTAAATGTGACATGGTGTCTAAAAAGTAAATATTCTAAATCTGATCTCCAAAAGCTAAATGGCACTTCTTCACTTCTGCATCCTGCTGCATGCCCAAACAGCAGTTTATCCCACATGTATGACACTGTAGTACCTACATTGACACATCAAAAAAGCATAATAAAATGGTATAAATTTATTAGAACATGTATTAAGAACAATATATAATGGGAGGAGAGTTTAAACCACATAAATAGTACAACAAACACTCAAGGCCAATGTAGAGACATATAAATCAGGTAAGAATAGTAAGCCAATAATGATGCATTATCCATGTGAATACAAATAAAGCGACCAGCGCACATACATAAAGTAATTAAAATGGAATTCTAACTATACCTGAATGGAAACAATGCATATGACCCTGAGTCAAGATGGCAAAACAAGCGTTGGGATGGCGAATCCCTCAAGGGATTAATCAATTGGCGTAGCAGGTTAAAACCTTTGTCTGTTGTTGCATTAATTTAATTAATTTCCAGAAATTAATTTGCAGCTGAAAAGTGAAAACTGCAATATGCCATTTCAGTATCCAATATGTTGCGCCCAGCTTGTATCAGGAGAGACACATACTCCAAAAACTATTAAGTGAGCATTAATTGGGCACTGAAATTGCCATTTTCACTTTTTACCATCAGCTTCTACACAATAAATGAATGCAAAATGTTCACTCCACCCATATAAATTCTTTCAGGGGATCAGTTTCCAAAAGAGGGTCACATGTCAGTGGATTCCACTTTACTGTCATTTCAAAAACCAAATTATCTAAATCTGTGCTTTTTCCTTTCCCCCTCCTTGCACAGCTATGTACCCAAACAGCAGTTTATACTCACATATGACATTAAGTACCTTATTTTATGTACATTGGTGTCATAAACAGTGCAAACTAGTTTGCGCACATAGCAGATGTGAAGAAGTGCTATGTGGTTTTAAATTGTATGGTTTAAATTGTTTGTTGTTTGGACACCATGTCATATTTCCAGAGACCCTGAGGTACCAGTAAAGAGGAATCCTCAAGGAAGTGGTACATTTTGAAAACTGCACCCCTCAAAGAATTTATCAAGGGGCATAGTGAGCATTAGGTAAACCCAGATTTGAATGCACAGTGGATGGGGAAAAGTGAATATGTAAGCTGTGCAGAGTACATCGGGTACACATACCTCACAACTTTCAAAAGATAGAAATCAGTGGCCTCAGTAGAAGGGACCTGGGACATCAAAGCCGACGAGGTGCAGCAGAACTGGACCAAGCTGGGAGGACACTGGAGCAGTGGGGACAGGTGAGTATGTTTTTTTTGTTTGTTTGTTTTTCTACTCCTCCGGCCTAATTAAAAAATATTTTTTTTGCCTGTACAACCTCTTTAATAAAGTTTGCCACAAAATAAAAAATTGTTTGAAAGATTAGTTGCCACTTAAGAACGGCATGCTTCTGTAAACTGCAGTAATAAAGGGCACATTTTTTGCATTTTATGCGTAAGCTAGTGGAAATCTAATGTAAATGCAGATCAAATAATATGTACTTGCTTCTAGAGAGGGACTTAGTATTATCTGTGTGTTTACATAGAGAGATAACAGACAGGGCTTTATCAGCAAACTGCAATTAGCTGAACTGATTGCCATGCCTGCAAAGCTGTACATAACAGTAAGAGCTCAGCCCTACTGAGAGTGTTGAGGTAGTGACCTCCGCCAGAATACGGGTCACTTCCAGTGGTCAGTCACCTGCTCCAAATCAATCATGCATGTGCGCGCTGGCTAAGATAGATTCTGACACACTGAGTCAGTTTTCATCTCAGTCCATGCAACAAGGCGCTGTGCCTGCTCACACAGTACTGAGGTTTATTGAGAAAGTCACAAATCTTATACAGGAATGCAAGAAAGATAAGATAACGGCAGGCTGTAAGCATATACGTCTTGTATCCGAATACACTGGCGATCAGTCATTGGCTCTTAAGTTTCAACATCTCTTAGATTTCGATTTCCAGAGAAATGATACTGTCTTTCTTGTAAACCACATGACGATCGTGTGCGTCAGCCTCTGGGTGCGGTACTGAATACAGGCGCCATCTTAATGTATAAACGTTGCACAAAGAAAAATATAATTTCTTAAGCAGTATAAAGAATGTATAAAAATAAGAATGGACATGGTCTACCTTCACATTCCCCCCTAAATTATATTTTTCTTTCCCTGAAATTTCTACACAGTGTTATCGGGAATGTGAGTACAACATTCTTCACCAATCATGGAGCAGACTCCACCTCTTTCTGCTGTGATCATATCTATAGCTAGTTGGTTTTGGAGAGAGGAGGAGGGTGTGGTAGAGTTTTCCATGCAAAAGTCAGAGCCAAATATGCCTAGTTTGACTCCAGATATTTCATTGGCAGTAAAGCAGGTACAGTTACCAGCATGTATATACACATGACCTTAATAGTCCCCCCTTGAAACAGCTCCAGACAAAGGGAATGCAGGGTGGGATGTCTGTCCCTATCTCTCACTACTGGCGGATCTTATAAAAAGCATATACATTGACTATTGTCAGACCTATAAGCAATATGAATATAATAACTATAGAAACATAACAGGAATATAAGTTCAGATAGATCCAACAGTCTTCAAATTTTCTCTTCTCAAGGTCCATATCCTCTAACAGTTTATTGTCCCATTTATTTTTAAGAACATTATCAAGTGGGCAAAGGTTTAAGGTTTTCCTTATACTCTCACAGCTGTACTGGCGATCAACAGGAACCGGAAGTGACCATTGAATCTCATATATCTCCTTATCACCATCCAATCTTTGGGTTTTAGTTTATAAGTTCCTTCCACTGACTTAGAATCTGGAGGGAAAAGGGAAAAACTCGAGAATATACATTAATCATATGTCTTTGATGATTCGTCACATAGTCAGTCAGCACAACATATTACATCTGGAACATTTATAAAAAATACAATCCAAAGACAGGGCTAAATATCAATTTTCCTCTTTTCAACTTAGTGTGAAACACACTGCATACTTATGGACAATAGATTCAGGTAAACAATAATGACACGCGTAGACACGTCTGCCCCAGAACTAGTGGACTTCGTACACGGACTGTTTGTGATGGTTTTTCCTCACCAGATATGCCCCAAGCCATCCTGAAGGGAGACGACTACACACAAGCACTTACTCATACCGTCTCACTGTATATACTCAACCTGCAATCTCTGGAACAGGTACAAGGGCTTCAGGCCTGGCTCACTGGCCTAGCACATGCCATGCGGGCTCACATATATATCTGACTATAGTGATGCTAAATCCTGCAGCTGCCCATCCTCCGCTCACCAGGTCACACATGGCTACTTCTAAACAGTACACTTAGTAAGAAGCTGCTTATGCCATAAGTGGGAACGATGTTCTCAGTACATACTCTCTTACCACCAGACACCAGGACTTGTACATCCTCTTTCCAAGTCTCCTCTCCTCCTGGACCATCTTCGGTGTATCAGTGTCATAAAACCTGAAAAGAGAGCTAAAAGGTTTGGGTCTTATCTGTAAAACATGTCCCCTAGGCTTCTGCAGCTGGGCTAATGGCAGTGTCTGCCCACATGCTACCTCTACTTTCTTTCGTATCAGCCTTGGTGTGTGCCATGACTTCTGACTGTACCAACCTATGAGCAGCCGCAGGGTCTCCATCACACAAAAGTTCTTGCCCTCCAGATCGGACCATAATTCTACTATATCCAACACCTACCCTCAGACATTCAAGCGATGGCTTCAAGTTCAGCTGAGACCCGTGGAGTCCCATAATAGGTCTCCTTACGCTTGGTTTACCTCATATACGGTGACTGTGGCATATCTGATGCAGGATTCACCATCTTTCCCAAATATAAGACCATCTATAATAGAGCTCAATCAAAAAAGTTATCAATAGATTCATATCAGCAAAATTTTCTTAACTTATGTTAGTCTTCTTCACCCCCCCCTTGAAGATATTGATAACATCACTGTTCGGTTGTGTCAATGCCCAAACAACCATATACTGAATGCTGCATGCACCTCTATGGGAATGGGGTAGGAAAACTCTCCCTGGCGCTACTGGCTGACTAGGCCCTGCCTGCGGGTGTTGGTCAGCTGTTCCCAAGCTAAACTTGGCCCCGACAACTTCTGGCTCTCTAAACACGAAGACCTAACAGACAGGTGGGGTGAGAGCTGAAAGAGGCTAGGGACTGGGATACTAAAGATGGTCACCCCTGATGAAAGAATAGGTGCAGCTGCCAACGGTAACAAATAGGATGGGGCGTGCTGAAAAACAAACAACAATGGCTGTGCTGTCTTTCCCCCCTGGAAAAAAACAAAAAAAAACAAAAACAAAACAAAAACCTTCTAATGCAGCAAGCAAATGTGACTTGTCAGAGAAATGAACTTTAACACAACTTAATGTACGTGGACTGGACCTGAGGAAAATAACGTTTAATTACAATTCAATATTCATTAGCAATGGCTTTTGGTCTTCTGCTTTTCTTTTTTTTTTTTCCAAAAGTACTTCATGTTCTGTGGGAGAGATATACAGAGTCTCTGCAAGGTCAAAGCTAGACAATACAAGAAGAGCCAGTATTATCTTATCATGCTGCAGCTCACATAGCTGCCTATCCCACTCATAGCTGCGGCTGGGTATCCCCCCCTGTATCTCATAGCTGTGTCTTGTGTAGGACTACAGACTTCAGCAATCTCTCTTAAAGAAACAGAAACACATGTGTACAATCTCATAATATCAATACAATAAGGTTAGGCACATATTCAGAACATATATATATCAGCAGAGAAAGCAGAAACATTAACTGAAGGATCAAATCAATCTCCTGCTCACACAACACAATCATACACACAGGACATTACACAACAGATATGAGAGTGACTTCTAATTCACTTAGTATAGACACAAAGGAATTTTTCTCTCTCTTTTTCTTTTTCCTAAAACCAAAACATCATTACAGAGATAATCTGTTCTACGTTTTTTTTTTTATCAATCAACATACACACATGTTTTCAAATTCGGACACCTTACTGAATTTCTAAGTTTCAATAACGGTTTTCCTACAATGGGGGACGATCCTGGTTTCAATCAGCTTATCTCAACCTATGTTCACTTTCTTGCACAATCCTTTCACTTGCTGGAGCAATCTTTCCACTTGCTTCAACCTAAAATCTGATACCCATCCTATTATGTGCATATTGTCACATCACTTTATGTTTCAACATTCTAAATTCCATCTTTTTGACATCCTAAACTTAGGCAACATACCCAACATACCTAAACCTCCTGTTTCCTGCCACTTTCTGGCATCTTTTCATTACATCAACATTTTTCAACCATTCATTTCACGATTCACATAATCTAACACATTGTGACCGCTCATTGACCAAAATACATGTTTAACACAATTTCACACTATATTCCGGATTATTGGATGGACGTCTCAAAATTCCAGATTATCAGAATTTTCCTAAAATTTTACTTTTAAAGTCAAAATGTTGCTAACAACACAGTCCTAACAAGGAAAACCTTCTACCGTACCCCTCTTATAGCACTATATGGTTTTCCAACTATCTTAACTAACTAACTAGGGGTCGGGTACGGCTTTAAAGAAGGCAACACCAAATGCTTTACTAAGACAATTCTATGTTGGATCAGTGACTACATAAAAAGAGAACGGAAGCTAGTGTGATATTGTGCACACTTCTGTAGGATACAAATTATAAAGAATAATATACAAAGATTAAAATACAGCACAGACCAGATGAGTTACCTTCCCTCATAACCGTGATCTGAGTCAGCTCAGGAAAAGGATTCTGGTCTCTTATGATACATTTTTAGACAAGAAGAAGACACGTTAGAATAATTAGCATAACATAACGGGATATAAAATTCCAGCATAAGTTTCAACACATAATTATGGGATAAGACACAAAGAAGAAGTTTCATCTCATTATTCCCCATAAATAAATAAAACATAAACACATAGATATATAAACAAACAAGTAAAAATCAGAATATTCTCTGTAATACATAGATGATACCAGTAATCCAATCTCTGTGTGCTGTGAACTTTTGCACAAAGATTTCAGCTTGGGATAAAACCCCAGTTTGTAGGTTGCTGAGGCGACAGAGGGTGAGTGGCCGTCTCCCCCTCCGTGACCTCCCATACCTACGCTGTGAAGATTCAAAACTTTTCACTATCACCTTTTTGCTCTTTTGTGGATACAACAGTTTAAAAGACAATAACAGACAAACAATAATCCAAAACATAACCATTACATCATATGCTTGGATATCCCTGCATACTCATTGTCATTATACGTTACTCAGGTTAACCCTTTTTTTTTTTTTTTTTGTACCAAATCACTTCTTTTGATATAATACATAGACTGTGGACTCTGGTGCTGGCACAAAGCCAAGTTTCGTCTTCTCTGCACTTCCTCCAGCATCTGGCAGTCTATGAGATAAAACGACCTTGAAGCTCTTGGCAGTCAATTAAAATGCTTTGATTGTTCTCTACCGAAATAAAATAGGAATAAAACTCAAACAGCAGTTAATATACTGACACCAAAATTACACATTAATATTTTTGCGCAATTTTTTATTTTCATAGCAAACCTCACTCTAGTAATTACCACAAGTGTTCAGAATCTTTTAAACTATACTTGAAGTTAAGGGAAATTTACCAGACTTTTACAATTTTCTTTACTAGATCCCAATGAAAGTTTTTGAACGTATAATCCTCTAAACATCATGATAGTGGTATACAGTGAGGTCTTTTATAGCTGAACTGGGCATAGACACTCGGACACTCGGAAAGGGGGCTACCGGGGGTTTGACCTCTTTCGGGCTTGAGGGTTTGTGATAGGAACTGGATGTGGCTATCACCGGATAAAGGGTGCGTGATCTGAGGGGCGGTGGGGGCCGGAGATGTTGGTCTGGGTGTACTAACATGGCTGCCAGTGGGAACAGCCATAACCTCACTTCCGCCATCCCTGGGCGTTGGTTCAGAAGATGAGACAACAGGGGCATGGGTGGGGAGCTCCACAGGCTACACAGACATCTTGCCAATCAGGATTCTGCCGTCTACAGACGTCACAGATCCACCCATCTCCACTACTCTCGGCGCCATTGTAGGGCAGTGGCGCACAAGCAATTATACTCGGCATATTCTTTTTATCATCAAGTTTCAGATAACCAAACAAAGAAACAAAGGTTCAGCATTTTCATGTCCTCCCTCGCCTGTCAATTCTGCATATCCCTCACGTTCTAGAGTCCTTGCGACCCTGTAATGAGCTTGGGCGGCTTCCAGCAAACCTTTATCTTCTAACATTCCCCGTGACTCTTCTAACATTTTTCTCCACATACTAGGTTGCAATCGGCCCGTAGGAGGCACCTCAGCCAGTTTATACATTCTCGAAGCCTCTTTCCATATTTCTTGCCCTCTCCGACTCGAACCAAATCAACAGCAGTCTGTGCCCCGTCGGGCAAAACATATTCCCTTTTGAACAACCGCAACATTCTCACGGTCCCAAATATTGCTTATCCGCCTGTGCACTGACGGATATGTGACCCCACAACCTCACCACCAACAAAGTCACCTTTACCGGTTTCAGACTCTTGTTGTCAGGTCCCTGACCACAGGTTGCAGTCACTGGGCAATATCAAATAAACCAACCCAACAGCACCCGTCCTCCTCCCTAACGGCCTAATGCTATGGATCAACAATCAAATCACACAGCAGCACCCGTCCTACTCCCTGACGGCCTCATGCTCAGACCAAATGTTGCGATCGTCCAAAAGATCACACGCACTACTCTACATCAAAGAGGGCAAGAAATTCACTTCCCGGAATCTGAAGCAACACAGGTGACTGAACACTCGGTGATATATATATACCGGTGAGGAAAAACAAGTTCAGACTACGGCTCCAGGACCCACCTATCCGTATCACTCGGACTGGACAATCGATCCAACTGGATCACCTGTCAGCCAGACAACGACACACCGACAGTCACAGGCAAATGACACATATTCATATGAATATGCATACACTTACCGTGACGCTAATGAGGGTGATCAGGCCTCGGGTCGGTGAGACGCCGTCCGACATCCAGGGTCCGGCGCGGGTCGGTCGTCCACGGTGGTCCTATGGCCGTAGTCCTTGTTCGGGCGCCACTTGTTGAGGTAGTGACCTCCGCCAGAATACGGGTCACTTCCAGTGGTCAGTCACCTGCTCCAAATCAATCATGCATGTGCGCGCTGGCTAAGATAGATTCTGACACACTGAGTCAGTTTTCATCTCAGTCCATGCAACAAGGCGCTGTGCCTGCTCACACAGTACTGAGGTTTATTGAGAAAGTCACAAATCTTATACAGGAATGCAAGAAAGATAAGATAACGGCAGGCTGTAAGCATATACGTCTTGTATCCGAATACACTGGCGATCAGTCATTGGCTCTTAAGTTTCAACATCTCTTAGATTTCGATTTCCAGAGAAATGATACTGTCTTTCTTGTAAACCACATGACGATTGTGTGCGTCAGCCTCTGGGTGCGGTACCGAATACAGGCGCCATCTTAATGTATAAACGTTGCACAAAGAAAAATATAATTTCTTAAGCAGTATAAAGCATGTATAAAAATAAGAATGGACATGGTTTACCTTCACATTGAGCGATTGAACAGTGAGCGATGTCATCTGTTCTGTCTTGTCACACAGGTCTGGCTCCATGGAAACACTGTGTAAACAATAGGAGGAATACTTTCCCATTGCAGGATAACTAAGAAGCATTACTAAAACTCTTCAATTTACAGAAGCTTAACAGTATACATAGGATCCTTGAGATTGCCTTTGATAGTGAAAATCTGCCGACAGTTATGTAAGGAATGACACAAAAATTAACAAATGAAAGACTTTGAACACAATATATTGCAGACGAAGCCATCCGTGGTTAAACACGCGTCGGACGTTCCGGTCTTTGGTAGGCATATTCATTATTATTTCTGCAATATATTGTGTTCAAAGTCTTTCATTTGTTAATCTTTGTGTCATGCCTTACTTGTAATGTCTTTTCAGCCTTGCACTCACTTCATTATTTAGCTACCATGCTTTCACTTGTGTATATGGCTACATGTGTGTATTCCCTTATGCACCTACACTGAGTTCTATCTCTATTAAGGGGTATTGCTACTATATTTTTTGTGCATATACTTTTCAACTAGCTGACACATTATTATAATATTATTGTTTTATACACTTTGTTACACTTTTGCATGTTTATAATTTACTGTTTATTGTTGCCTGCCACTCACCGGATTTTGTGGTGTGTTGGTCCTCCTATATTTAGCCAGTATTTTTGATATTTATATGACCTACAATTTTGGTGGTTTTTATATTTGATTACTAATAAATACAATATTTTTATGGTGATCCTGTCTTTTGACAATTTTTCCTTATCAGTTATTGTGTTTTCACCTTATCTAAGCCTTTGTTTGCGTTTGTCGTCGTTCAAGGTTAATTTCTAGTGTAAACATTATGGTACTGTAACTAGGGAGTGATTCTTTTCGATCAAGGGCCTCTGAATGTCTGGCCCTGTAATTGTTTTAACTAACTTGATTTAAAGGAACTTGGAGAATCCTTTTAAGTAGCAAACCACTTCTCTTTCACCATATTACTCATTTCATTATAGCTAGAGGAACATACCTTTTTTGGATCCTCTTTTCATTATACAATAGGTCGTGTCAATAATATTTGGTCTCTATAGAAGCACTAAAATAAAAGCAAAAAGCTAAGCAGCAAGACCTATAAAAAGGCACATGTCTCAGGACAAATATTGATTGTCTCCCCATAGAATAGGGAAAAAAGTGATAGGCACTACCAATAAATAAAAACAGGGTGCATCCTCCCATAACCACAACCAGTAGTCCACAACTAACAAAAAAAGAGACAACAGAATAAAGGTGTACACCAATAGATGCAGACAAAATGTAACAATCATTTTTATTAGATCTTACAGAATAGGTCCAAGGAGAACAAAAGCAATTACATTTATAGACTAGTTGCAAGTATTGGTAGAACCATTCAGTGAAGAGTTTATTTCCTTGAGAAACTGCAACATCTATCAATATATGATCCCCAATACCATTGTCATTAACCTGGGAAATGGAGAATTTATTTTGAAGAATTATGTCAGCTGTAGGATCAAACAAGTCATATATGCTCTATATGCATCTTATGCTAAGAGCTGTGTGGGATAAACATCCTAGGAGCTACTTAAAGAGTACCTAATTTTCATGAAAAGTTGTTGGGCTGTCTGTTCTATGACTGTACATGCCTTCATGTAAAGTGTCCTATCAGTTTTTATGCTGCTAATGTCCACATTTTGGCTGAAGCACATTTTGCATTTTTCTTTGAGGGCATGGCGTGTACAATAAGTCTGTCCCCTCCACTATCCATTAGAATTAGTTTGGTTTGTTTACATGTAATTCTGCCAGGCGTAACTGTACAGTACCAAACAAATAGCTGAGAAAAGCCCAAGTGACCATCATATAGGACAGTGATGGCGAACTTTTTTGAGACTGAGTGCCCAAACTGCAACCCAAAACCCAATAAATTATCGCAGAGTGCCAACACGGCAATTTAACCTTAAAACTCTGTGGATCCACAATTGCGGACAATTATGAACCCATATATTACAGTCATGTGAGTGGGGCTTTACAGAGCTTGTACAGAAAGGTAAAGGTCTCTGCATTTGGTACTTTTGAACAATTAATGTTCACTACTTATATCACACAGGATTCGTTTTATAGTGACCGTGAAATGTTATTACAGCCTGTTTTAACCCCATAGAGACACAGCTCAAAAGTGACTTGAGGACCAGGCCTCTTTTTTCAAAACTGACATGTGTCACTTTAAATGGCAATAACTTTGAGACGCTTTAACTTACACAAGTGATTCTGAGATTGTTTTTTCTTAGCACATTGTACTTCATGTCAGTAGTAAATTTTAGTCGATATGTTTTGTCTTTAATTATGAAAAAATAGGAAATTTGGTGAAAATTTTGAAAAAAATGCCGTTTTCAAACTTTGAAATTGCAAGCCTTTTAAATAGAAATCCATACTACCCAAATTTTTTCATAAATATAATTAACCATGTCTCTGATTTATGTAGCAATCAAATTTTAATCACCCTTTCATTTTTTTCAGATATTATAAGGCTTACAAGTCAAGCAGTAATTTTCTAAATTTTCAAGAAAATTTCCAAAGCACATTTTTCAAGGGACCAGTTCAGTTCTGAAGGGTACTTGAAAAGCCTCTCTAATAAAACCCCCCATAAGTCACCCCATTCTAAAAACTGCATTACTGAAAGAATCCAAAACAGCAGTTAGAAAGTTTCTTAACCCTTTCAGCATTTCACAGCAATTACAACAAAATGGAGGTCAAATTTACATTTTTCAATTTCTGTCACTAATATATTTATTTAGCCCTAGAATTTACACATTTACTAAGGGTTAAAGGAGAAACTGCACCGCACATTTTGTTACACAATTTCTCCCGAACATGATAATACCCCATATGTGCTGGTACCCTAATGTATGGGCACACGGTTGCTCTCAGAGCGGATGGAGCGCTAATTGGATTTTGTAGGCCAGATTTTGCTACAATACTTTTCAGGCACCATGTCCCGTTTGCAGAGCCCCCAATGTGCCAAAACAGTGGAAACCCCCAAAATGTGACCCCATTTTGGAAACTAGACCCCTCAAGGAATTTATCAAGGGGTATAGTGAGCCCTTGGACCCTACAGGTGTTTCACAGATTTTTTTACCGTTGAGATGTGAAAATGAAAAATTACTTTTTTTATAATAAAATGTCACTGTAGCCCCAAATTTTTCATCTTCACAAGGGGTTAAAGGAAAAACTGCACCCCACATTTTGTTACACAATTTCTCCCGAACATGATAATACCCCATATGTGCTGGTACCCTAATGTATGGGCACACAGTTGCTCTCAGAGCGGATGGAGCGCTAATTGGATTTTGTAGGCCAGATTTTGCTACAATACTTTTCAGGCACCATGTCCCGTTTGCAGAGCCCCCAATGTGCCAAAACAGTGGAAACCCCCAAAATGTGACCCCATTTTGGAAACTAGACCCCTCAAGGAATTTATCAAGGGGTATAGTGAGCCCTTGGACCCTACAGGTGTTTCACAGATTTTTTTACCGTTGAGATGTGAAAATGAAAAATTACTTTTTTTATAATAAAATGTCACTGTAGCCCCAAATTTTTCATCTTCACAAGGGGTTAAAGGAAAAACTGCACCCCACATTTTGTTACACAATTTCTCCCGAATATGATAATACCCCATATGTGCTGGTACCCTAATGTACGGGCACACGGTTGCTCTCAGAGTGGATGGAGCGCTAATTGGATTTTGTAGGCCAGATTTTGCTACAATACTTTTCAGGCACCATGTCCCGTTTGCAGAGCCCCCAATGTGCCAAAACAGTGGAAACCCCCAAAATGTGACCCCATTTTGGAAACTAGACCCCTCAAGGAATTTATCAAGGGGTTTAGTGAGCCCTTGGACCCTACAGGTGTTTCACAGATTTTTTTACCGTTGAGATGTGAAAATGAAAAATTACTTTTTTTATAATAAAATGTCACTGTAGCCCCAAATTTTTCATCTTCACAAGGGGTTAAAGGAAAAATTGCACCCCACATTTTGTTACAAAATTTCTCCCGAACACGACAATACCCAATATGTGCTGGTACCCTAATGTACGGGCACACGGTCGCTCTCAGAGCGGACAGAGCGCTAATTGGATTTTGTAGGCCAGATTTTGCTAGAATACTTTTCAGGCACCATGTCCCGTTTGCAGAGCCCCCAAGGTGCCAAAACAGTGGAAACCCCCAAAATGTGACCCCATTTTGGAAACTATACCCCTCAAGGAATTTACCAAGGGGTATAGTGAGCCCTTTGACCCTACAGGAGTGTAACAGAATTGGCCCGATAAATGGAAAAGTGACATTTTTTGTTATAAAATGTTGCTTTAACCCCAAATTTTGCATTTCCACAAGGGGATAAAAGAGAAAATGTACTCCAAAAATTGTTACGCATTTTGTCCCAACTACAGAAATGCCCCATATGTGAATGTAAAGTGATGTATGGGCACGCTGTGAGGTCCAGAGCTGAAGGATCGCTATTGGGATTTTGGAGGGAAAATTTAGCTGAAATCTGTTTCAGGCACCATGTTGCATTTGGAGAGCCCCTGAAGTGCTAGAACAGTGGAAACCCCCTCAAAATGACCCCATTTTGAAAACTAGACCCCTCAAAGAATTTATCAAGGGGTTTAGTGAGCACTTGGACCCTACAGGTGTTTCACAGATTTTTTTACCATTGAGATGTGAAAATGAAAAATTACTTTTTTTCCAATAAATTGTCCATTTAGCGCCATATTTTAAATTTTTGAAGTAGTTAGAGAATTAAAAGCCCCCCAGAGTTTGTTACACAATTTCTCCTGAACATGGTAATACCCCATATGTGGCCATAATCTGCTGTATGGGTACATGGCGGGACTCAGAATGGAAAGAGCGCTATTTGGCTTTTGAGGGCAGTTTTCTGGTGCCATGTCGCATTTGCTGAGCCCCTAAAGTACCAATACAATGGAAACCCCTCAAAAGTGACCCCATTTTAGAAACTACACCCGTCAAGGAATGAATCAAGGGGTATTATCATTTTGAGCCTAAAAATGCTTCCCAAAAATTAATGTACAAAATGAAAATTTTAATTTTTCAAGAAATATGCCATTTTGGTGTCCACTACATTGCACCCACTTTGTGTTGTCAGAGACCTGCACTCCTAAAACTATTAAGTGGGCCATCCTGAGGGGCAAAAAATTATATATGTGGGTGTAAACTGCTGCTTGGGCACACAGCAGGGCTCAGAAGGGAAGGAGCACTGCGCTTTTTGGGGTACAGATTTAGAGGGACTTTCTGGGCGCCATGTTTTTGCAGAGCCCTGGAGGTGCCAGTGAACTGGAATTCCCCAAGAAGTGACCCCATTTTGTAAGGGCAATTTTAGGCTCTCTGCAAAAGTGTCATGGCATCCAAAAAAACCAAACCGTCTAAGTCTGTGCTCCAAAAACCAAATAACCCTTCTTTCCTTCTGTATCCGGCTGTGCCCCAATATCAGTTTATACCCACATATCACATTACATATGTTATCCCGGGTACACCAGTGTCATATATGTGCCCTTATATCAGTTTATACCACATATGACATTACGTACATTATCCCGGTTACACCAGTGTCATACATGTGTCATACATGTGGCATAAACTGCAGTTTGGGCACACAGCAGGGCGCAGAAGGGAAGGAGCGCGATGAGGCTTTTGGAGTACAGATTCAGATGTTTGGTATCTGGACGCCATGTCATGTTTGTAGAGCCTGTAAGGTACCGGAAAAGTGGATTCCCCAAAGGAGTGACCCCAGTTTGAAAACTGCACCCCTCAAAAAATTTCTCAGGGGGTGTAGTGAGTATTAGTATCCTGGACGTGACTGCACAGCGGATGGCGAAGAGGGAATATATAAGCGGTGCGGAGGACATTGGGAACACCACATTCCCTACTATGTCCCAGTAGCTCCTATAATTGGGGGAGTCACTCTGGGGGTCACTTTGGGGGTCACTTCTGGTGTCTTTTCGCTCATAAGCTATAAACATGGGGTGTCCCCTGATATCCGCTCGCACCGCTTATATATTCCCTTCCTGCCGCAGCCAGTTGTGTTCTAATAATTTGGCGATTTTTACGGGCTTTTGTTCTTGCATTATTAGATGCTATATTTTCTTTATTTTTCTGGTGACGTGGACATATAAGGGCTTGTTGTTTGCGGGATGCGATGTATTTTGTAATGACACCATTTTTGGGTGCCTACAACTTACTGAATACATTTTATTAACTCTTTTTTTGCTGGATTAAAAAAAAAAAATCAATTCTGGTATTGCGTTTTACCTTTTAAATTTTTCGCCATGCAGCGTACAGTATAAGTAACATATTATCTTTATTCTGTGGGTTGGTACGGTTACGGCGATACCTCATTTATATTATTTTTTTATGCAATACTAATTCTGCAGAATAAAAACACATTTGGGGACATAAATCAATGTTTTTTGCATCGCCATCTTCTGAGAGGCGTAACATTTTTATTTTTTGGTTGACAGTGTTGGTTGGGGGCTTATTTTTTGCGGGACAATGTGTGCTTTTTATTGGTACTGTTGTTAGGTGCATTTGACTTTTTGATCACTTTTTATAGCACATTCTGTAAGGTGAGATAGCAAAAAAATCACTACTTCCAGCGGGTTTTTTCCATTTTTTTTTTCCCGTCATTTACCGTGTACATTAAATATTGTTTCAGTTTTATTGTACAGATTGTTACGGACGCGGCGATACCAAATATGTATTGTTTTTATTAATTTTTAGGGGTTTTTTTATATAATTTGTTTTCTATAGAAAAAAAGGGTTTTTGGGGCTTTATAACTTTATTAAATGTTTGCAAACACTTTTTTTTTTTTTCCACTTTTTTTTTTTAACTTTTTCATGTGTCCCTATGGGACACTTAGAGCAGTGATGATTGCATCACTGATTCTCTAGTATAGAGTGAGACACAGGCTGCAGTGACAGCCTGCGTGTTATCACTCTATAAACAGGAAGTGAGCTGTGCGGACGGCACAGACTCACTACAGAAGATCCCGGCCAGGATAAAACCAGGATAAAAAGGTAAGTGGGACTCAGGGCTGGCTGGGGTCACTAAACAGACCCCTGGCCACATAGTGGGGGTACCAGCACCCCCCGATCTCGCAGCGGGGGGTGCCGGGGACCCCCACAAGATCGGGCAACCTGTTGTTTGCCGTGATCATGTTTGATCACGGCAATCAACGGGTTAAAACCCAAAATCGGCACTCATGTCCGATGGAGGGTGATGGAGCAGGGTGTTAGGTGTCAGATACAACTAACACCCGCTCCTAGAATGCCCGCACTGCGCTGCGGGGATTGTTTACATCCATGTGGTACTATTACCACATCGGTCGTGAAGCACTAGACATCCATGTGGTAATAGTACCACATGGGTCGGGAAGGGGTTAATATCATGTCTGCTATAAAACAGATACTGTGTGATATAAATAGTGAGGGGACCCCACGCAGCACAATCTGCCCCACAGTGGCCCCCACACACAATACAATCTGGCCCGCAGTGCCCCCCCCCCACACACACAGTACAATCTGCCCCGCAGTGACCCCCACACACAGCACAATCTGCCCCACAGTGGCCTCCACACACAATACAATCTGGCCCGCAGTGCCCCCCCCCCCCCCCCCCCCAGTACAATCTGCCCTGCAGTGGCCCCAACCAACAGTACAATCTGGCCCATAGAGGCCCCCACACAATACAATCTACCCCGCAGTGGCCCCCATACACAGTACAATCTGCCCCGCAGTGGCCCACACACACAGTACAATCTGCCCCGCAGTGGCCCCCACAAAGGACTATACCTGTATACTCCACAGTAGCCCCCTCCCTACACATGAAATGGTCCACAGTAGCCTCCTCCCCACACAGCATGAAATGTTCCACAGTAGCCCACCTCCACACACAGCATGAAATGGTCCACAGTAGCCCCCTCCCCACACAGCATAAAATGGTCCACAGTTTCCCGCCTCCACACTCAGCATGAATTGGTCCACAGTAGCCCTGTCCCCACACAGCATGAAATGGTCTACAGTAGCCCCCTCCCCACACAGCATGAAATGGTCCCCAGCAGCCCCCTCCCCAGACAGTACACACACAAATATACTTACCTGAAGAGCCGTCGTGCGTCCTCTCTCCTGTTCACTGCGGGCGCTGATGACTTACATCATCAAGCCTGCACCGGTGCAGAAGTCACATTCTGTAGTCAGCGTTGGCATAACACATGACCTACACTGCACAACCAGCTGAAGGCAGTGATCACACACTAATGGGGAATCCTGTACCGTATTCCCCATAGTGAGCGATCCAGGCGACCACACGCATGCCGGCAGAGGGGGCTTTGCATGCCCTCTCTGGCACGCGTGCCATAGGTTCACCATCACTGATATAGGAGATCCAGGAACACTGATCTGCAAAACTACAGCAGATATATGCAGATAAACAGTACCATGTAGGCATGACACAGGAAAAGTGCAATCTATGTGCACAGTCAGTAAAGATCACTGCTGTCTTTGAATAATCTATCATCTATCATCATCACACAAGCAGGCAGAAGTACATACAGTACAAGTACATAAAGGACTTTTTTCTTACATTGTATGCTAAGCAGAATCTTCAGTCCTGGTAGTTTGCCGACATGTGTGAGATTGTGAAAAAAATCAGCCCCTCCCATCAAATTTTTTTTTTTTTTTTTTTTTTTTTTTTAAGGCAAAAAGCAGCAACATTTTTAATTAAAGTGCACTGCATGTTGGTCCAGAATCACATGTTGTAAGAAATTAGACTAAGTTGTCTGAAAAGTTTGTGACCATTTACTATTTATGCTAAATTTGGCACAGAATAATGAAGAACAAGACTCAACCCTAACCTCAGGCAACTTTAATTTGTTGAATGTTAATGTCTCGATAGTTTAGGGTTGTAGGTTTGGACAGGGTTGACAGGGTATTTGGTATAAAATAACAATTAATTGTAAATACTTTTAAAGTCCCCTCCTCCCAACCACACATTTCCCTTGGTGTTCACAATTATGTGGTCCCCATTTTTCATTGATACGGTTTTGTCAGACTTATAATGTTTTTTTTTTGTGTGTTTGTGTTTTTTTCCACAGTTGTAAAAATGCATGTTTCCATAAAGTTGGATAGCCAGGGATTTTTTTTTTTAAATGTATGTTTAACTGTTGTACTTTAAATAAACTGAAGATGGCACTACAGACGTAGGAATGAAAGTTAATATTGACTCTATGTTACTAAAAACAAGTGTGCATATTTCTCATACGTATGCCATGTGCTATACTTCCTTAATGCTGATGTTTAATCATCAAACTTACATGTATCTTATTTCTGACTCCAGTAAACTAATCCCTAATTGGTGATTTTCTATATTACAGTCATGGCCAAAAGTTTTGAGAATGACACAAATATTATATTTTCACATGATCTGCTGCCCTCTGGTTTTTATGTGTGTCTGTCAGATGTTTTTATCACATACAGAAATATAATTGCAATCATATTATGAGTAACAAAAGCTTATATTGACAGTTAGAATGAGTTAATGCAGCAAGTCAATATTTGCAGTGTTGACCCTTCTTCTTCAGGACCTCTGCAATTCTCCCTTGCATGCTCTCAATCAACTTCTGGACCAAATCCTGACTGATAACAGTCCATTCTTGCACTATCAATGCTTGCATTTTGTCAGAATTTGTAGGTTTTTGTTTGTCCACCCGTCTCTTGATGATTGACCACAAGTTCTTAATGGGATTAAGATCTGGGGAGTTTCCTGGCCATGAACCCAAAATCTCTATGTTTTGTTCCCTGAGCCATTTAGTTATCACCTTTGTTTTATGGCAAGGTGCTCCATCATGCTGGAAAAGGCATTGTTGATCGCCAAACTGCTTTTGGACGGTTGGGAGAAGTTGATCTTGGAGGACATTCTGGTACCATTCTTTATTTATGGCTGTGTTTTTAGGCAAGACTGTGAGAGAGCCGATTCCCTTGGCTGAGAAGCAACCCCACACATGAATGGTTTCAGGATGCTTTACAGTTGGCATGAGACAAGACTGGTGGTAGCGCTCACCTCGTCTTCTACGAATAAGCTGTTTTCCAGATGTCCCAAACAATCGAAAAGGGGATTCATCAGAGAAAATGACTTTACCCCAGTCCTCAGCAGTCCACTCCCTATACCTTTTGCAGGATATCAGTCTGTTCCTGATGTTTTTTCTGGAGAGAAGTGGCTTCTTTGCTGCTCTCCTTGAGACCAGGCCTTGCTCCAAGAGTCTCCGCCTCACTGTGCGTGCAGATGCACTCACACCTGCCTGCTGCCATTCCTGAGCAAGCTCTGCACTGCTGGTAGCCCGATCCCGCAGCTGAAACACTTTTAAGAGACGTCCTGGCACTTGCTGGTCTTTCTTGGGCGCCCTGGAGCCTTTTTGCCAACAATGGAACCTCTCTCCTTGAAGTTCTTGATGATGCGATAGATTGTTGACTAGGTGCAATAGGTGCAGTCTTTCTAGCTGCGATACTCTTCCCTGTTAGGCCATTTTTGTGCAGTGCAATGATGACTGCACGCGTTTCTTTAGAGATAACCATGGTTAACAGAAGAGAAACAATGATGCCAAGCACCAGCCTCCTTTTAAAGTGTCCAGTGGTGTCATTCTTACTTAATCATGACAGACTGATCTCCAGCCCTGTCCTCATCAACACCCACACCTGTGTTAATGGAGCAATCACTGAAACTATTTTAGCTGGTCCTTTTAAGGCAGGACTGCAATGATGTTGAAATGTGTTTTGGGGGATAACGTTCATTTTCTAGGCGAATATTGACTTTGCAAGTAATTGCTGTTAAGCTGATCACTCTTTATAACATTCTGGAGTATATGCAAATTGCCATTAGGAAAACTGAAGCAGTAGACTTTGTAAAAATTAATATTTGTATCATTCTCAAAACTTTTGGCCATGACTGTACATTCTGTCTTGCATGACCATTTATACACATACATAGTCATATTTTGAACGTATATTCCCTTGAGACAGTGTACTCTGTTACTCACACTGTATATACAAGCTATTACCAACTCCTGCCACCTTCAAGACAAAAAGATTTTTCTTTTTTCCTCAACCTTGGGTCAGCCAAAAAGCATATATAGTGTATGCCGTCATCATATCCTGCAGCAACCTCCTTTGTACCTTTTAAGTGAAACTCGGCTGTTCTTTATCCCAGGCAAAAATATAATATGGTGTCCCCTTATAAAATGAAAAGCAATAAAATAAGATAAAGCAAATAGGGATTCAGGCAGTTTATTGCATACTACTATGCAGGGACAATATAGAGGTAGACACCATGTGCAGTGTTGGGCGGATTCTCTTGTGGGCCCAGGCTGTAATGCAATGATGATCCAGCAGATGAAACACACATTCGTAGAGATGAGCGAACACAATTCGAAACAGCCGTTTCTAATAGCATGCTGCCATAGAAATGAATGGAAGCGGCCAGCACGCAGACTTTGCTGGCGGGCGGCCGCTTATCCCCTCATGTGCCGGCTATGTCCATTCATTTCTATGGGAGTGTGCTATTCGAAACGGTCTAGTTTATAGAAATGTTGGAGGATGGGCTTTCAGAATCATTTATTCTTTTCCGTTTAGCACAGACCAAAATAACAACTTACCTTGACAACTGCACTGTATCCTGACAGCAGATATTAGCAGCCTGGATACATATAAATACAGTAAACATTAGGTTTACCTGGAATTTTGCTTTCCATGAGTCCAAAGGCAGCACAGAGGGGGTTTTATCCCCTCTTTTGTCTCTTTTCCAGGACTGGCCCACTTACATAGCAACAAACAGTTAATTAGAATATTCAGTACTATAAGAACCTCCCCTTTCCCTTTCCTCTATTCCTTTGTGTTTATTGAATGAGTTGGGCAGATATACTGTTCTGTTTTGGAATCAAGGAAAGCAAACTTCCAGGTAAACCCAATTTTCATTTTCTTATTCATCCTGCGGCTGCACAGAAGTAGCCTAAATAAATCTAAAGAGGAAAGAAAATTTCCTCGAAACTGTATTAAGCACTGCTGTGCCAAAGGCTGGTCCCTCAGCGTGGATGTCCAGACCAGTGGCGTAACTACCAAGGTAGCAGAGGTAGCAGCTGCCACAAGGCCTGGGACATTAGGGGCCCGGCGACAGCCGCTACTGCTGCGTTTTTTTTTAATAGGCCGTTACAGGCTGGAGTTACTCCAGCCGGTAACGGGCCCTACTTACTTACTGACCCTGGCAGGGGCCGGGATTGGTAAGTGATGCCGCGAGCCCCCGAGTATAATTATCAGAGGCCAAGGATTCAGAGAACAAAACATTGGTAGATTTGCATTGTTTCTGGTCACCATCAAATCTATTTGTGGCATTCCCCACTTGTCTGTTAGGAAATTAAAGTATTTGAGATTTAGCACCTGGTGGCTGTGAACAGGAGCAAGGATCGGTAAGTAAATAGGGTCTTTTACATGCTGGAGCTAGTCATTCAGGTAATGGCCTATTAAAAAAAAACAAAAAAAAAAACATTAGGGACCCTCCGGGCCCTCTATGTCCCAGGCCCTGTCCCAGTAGTTATGCCTCTGGCTATTAGGGAATGAGAGAACAGGTAGTAATTTGTAGTATACAAGAAGAAAAATATTTTTCCACCACCAGGAGCAAAACAGTAACAATGCAGTTACATGACAACAATGAATCTGCATAACTAATCATATGTGAAATAGTTGTAAGTCAAACTTAAATATAAGATAGCCACGAGCATTGCCTATAAAATGATGGTAGTCTCATGTTAGAAGCTGCAGTGAATGGTGAGAATGAGTCATTGGCTTTAAAAGGGTTAACTAGTATCTAATATGGGAAGAATATGCAAATCTGCCTTCCATGATGTAATTAGGAAGACAGTTGCTGCCTCATTGTTGCAAACCAATAGAGGGCGCTCACTGGAATGTGCAAGCCTGTCTTAAGACAGGATTCCAGTGAAATAACCCAATAATGGCTGCTCCCTTTAGCTTCATGCCCGACCTTCCAAGAGGCCTTTGTTTAGCAATGACGCTGGGTAGTGATTATTCAATATTAGGTCTTCTAGGGTCCGACATCCAGGACCCCTTTACATCATTTGCTCTGGGACAGTGCCACTCCTAGTAATATTTACATGCTGGAACTGCACTGCTCACTCACTGAATGGTTTGTAGCAGAGGGCTTTGGTACCGCAGCACTGACCCACTGACAAAATGTACAGCGCTGCGGAATATATTGGCGCTATATAAATAAAATGTATTATTATTATTATTATTATTTATTATGGCAATTATGCAGTACCAAAATCTGCTGCTACAAATTGTATAACAGAGATAATATTGGTTGCTTATCTGAAGGATAGATCATCAATATTTGAAACTGGCTAACTCTTTTAAAGGGATCCTATCATTGGATACCCTTTTTTTTCTGACAAACACATAGGAATAGCCTCAAGAAAGGCTATTCTTCTTCTACCTTTAGATGTCTTCTCCACGCCGCCGTTTGGTAGAAATCCAAGTTTTCTTTGGTATGCAAATGAGTTCTCTCGCAACACTGGGGGCAGTCCTCAGCGCTCAAACAGCACTGGGGGTATCCCCAATGCTGCGAGAGAATTCTCCAGCGACGCCTCTTTTTCTGGAACAGCCTCTCCCTGTGTCTTCTTCCGTCCTGGGTTTCAATCTTCCAGGCATGTTCAGTCGGCTCTGCCATCGAGCCTCAGGCAGAGCCGACTGCGCATGCCCCGCGGCCACAAGAAAATGGCCGCTTACACCAGCTTACTGTTTAAGTGGCCACAAGAAAATTGCCACTTACACAGATTACTGTGGCCATTTTCTTGTGGCCGCGGGGCATGCACAGTCGGCTCTGCCTGAGGACCGATGGCAGAGCCGACTGCACATGCCTAACAGATTGAAACCCAGGACGGAAGAACACGCAGGGAGAGGCCGTTCCAGAAGAAGACGCAGGGAGAGGCCATTCCAGAAGAAGATAGAGGCGTCGCTGGAGATTTCTCTCGCAGCATTGGACACCCTCAGTGCTGTTTGAGTGCTGGGGACCGCCCCAGTCCTGCAAGAGAACTCATTTACATACTGAAGAAAACCCGGATTTCTACCAAACGGCGGAGCGGAGAAGACATCTAAAAGTAGGAGAAGAAAAGCCTTTCTTAAGCCTACTCCTACGTGTTAGTCAGAAAAAAGGGTATCCAATGATAGGATCCCTTTAAAGCTAATGACTCTTTCAATAGCAAGGCCCTTCAGCATCTGAAAAATGGTAGTTTGAAACCAAAACTTTATTTTATATTCATGCTATATATGCCATGGCTTGCAAAAGTATTCATACACTTTGAACTTTTTCACATTTTGTCACCTTACTGAAGCTCAGCCAGATTGGATGGAGAGTGTGTGTGAAAAGCAATTTTCCTGTCTTGCCACAGATGCTCAATGGGATTTAGGTTTGGATTTTGGCTGGGTCATTCTAATACATGAATATTCTTTGATCTAAACCATTCCACTGTAGCTCTGGCTGTATGTTTAGGGTCATTGTCTTGCTGGAAGGTGAATCACCTTCCCAGTCTCAAGGATTTTGCAGCCACCAACATGTTTTCTTCCAGAATTGCCCTGTATTTAGCTTCATCCATCTTCCCATCAACTCTGACCAGCTTCAATGTTCCTGCTTAAGAAAAGCCTTCCCACAACATGATGCTGCCACCACCATGTTTCACAGTGGGGATGGTGTGTTCATGGTGATAGGCAGTGTTACTCTTGTGGCAAACGGCACTTATGTCTTTCATTCAACAATGGTTTTCTTCTTGCCACTTTTCCATAAAGGCCAGATTTGTGGAGTGCACGACTTATAGTTGTCCTGTGGACAGAGTCTCCCACCTGAGCTGTGAATTTCTGCAGTCCTCCACAGTGACCATGGGCCTCTTGGCTGCTCCTCTGACCAGTGTTTTCCTTGCTCAATCTGTCAGTTTAGGCAAACGGTTATGTCTTGATAGGTAAAGGTTTGCAGTTATAGAATACTTTAATACGTTTTCCATTTTTGGATGATGGATTGAACAGTGCTCCTTGGGATCAGTGGCGTAACTAGCAATGACTGGGCACCACAGCAAACTTTTGATGTGCCCCCCCAGGACATAGCGTCCCCTTTTCTGGCCCCCACACAGTAAAATACCCCATTTACACACACACAATAATGTTCCAAAGTGGCCTTCAGACAGTCTTGCCTTGACACTTATACTGATCCTGCTACCACACTAGATCGCTTCTGATGAAGGTCTAAGGACCGAAACGTCATATCCAATTGATCTAGCCTGTCTTTCTATGCCAATTTTTTGCATTGTGTCAAAAGGCGTTAACTATATTGTAAAATAAATCTCTATATTCCTTTGATCACAAAACAGTGTGTGCAGCAAAATCTATTTTCACTCCCTGAGTCTCCGACCATTATACTCTGTTGTCTGAAAAGACCCTAGAGTGTTATGATAGCAGTGTTTGTTGACCTTTATGGCCCGAGGCCTCACTTGCCAATCCCTTTTCTTCCTCACAGTTGTCTCTGCTTCCCAGGGGGCCATGAGTGGGTGAAGGGATCGGCAAGTAAATAGGGCCCGTTACCTGCTGGGGTTACTCCAGCAGGTAACATCCTATTAAAAAAAAAAATGCATCAGGGGCCCCCAGTATTTATAGCACTGCTTGGGGTGCTCAAAGCATGGAATATGTTTTTATAACCTAAACCTACTTTAAACTTCTCCACAACTTTACCTCTCTGGTGAGTTTCTTGGTCTTCATGATGCTGTTTGTTCACTAGTGTTTTCTAACAAACCAATTCACAGAACAGAACACAGAACAGGTGTATTTATACTGAAACTAAATTACACAGAGCTGGACTCTATTAACTGGATTTTATTTAGGGGTATCAGGGTACAGACAGTTATATACTTTTGCACGTCACACTTTTCAGTTTTTTATTTGATTAAAATTTGAAAACCACTTCACAATTATCTGCTACTTTGTGTTGGTTTATCACTTAAACTGGCAGTAAAATACGATTAAGTTAATAAACAAAAAAGTTCGAGGAGTATGAATACTTTTGCAAGCCACTGTAAACTAAAGTACACCCAAAATTCGTGTTTTGGGGCTTACTTAGGGAAAATATGTGTTTCCTGGATTGCAATGGATTTAGACTTATGCTAAACTAGGGCACAGAGTCTTATTTGTATGGGGCTTTTTGATACTCTCCCGATGGCCGATCCTTAGGATAGGCCATAAACATCTGCTCAGAGCTGCCTCTGGGCCCTGTACTATATAGTGTACAGAGCAAGCAGATGACTCTGTACATTGGATAGTGGCTGTGAAGCGTTACTGCAGCTCTGTTTCTTTCAACTTTGCAAAGTGTATAGTAGGGGAATCGGATGTAGCCCTAAACAGCTGTCCAACTCTCACCAATCAGATATTTATGGTTCATGTTATTAACTCCTTCACATCACTGGTTTTCAAAACAAACACGGCACTTGTGATTTGGTCCAAATTTATTTGGATCAGATCTAAATTTCTCCTCGAAATGAGAAAATCACACCAATAAAAATTTCTGGAGATTCACTCTTTTCTACCCCTGACATTAGCTGTTTAAAATGTTGGTCACTATGTGCTGATGCATAATGAACAGTATACAAGCAATGCTTCTAGGCTAGTATACATCTATAGAATGGCATGCTGTATGATGGACTATTGTTAAAAATTTTTTTTATCATACTCCATGAGTCCATCCATCAGAATCCATTATTCTTGTGGTAAAAGCAGATTTATTGATAAGACTCTTAGATTATGAATCCTACTTAAGTTAATGAGTGATGACAATATCTGTAAGGGGCTATGAGCTATGCTTGCTCCATGTAAGTAATCAACATAAATAAATACGTAATACATTTACACAATTGCAATAACGTGATAACAGAAGAACATTATTGATTCCCATGTCTTACTACCTTGATCGGGGGATATTGTCACTCCTTAGGGAGAGACCACCATATAGGTATGTGGAGACTTGTTAAGCCTTTAGCACTCCACTTTGCAAGGAACTATGGGAAGAATATGCAAATCTGCCTTCCATGATGTAATTAGGAAGACAGTTGCTGCCTCAGTGTTGCAAACCAATAGAGGGAGCTCACTGGAATGTGCAAGCCTGTTATTTCACTGGAATCCTGTCTTAAGACAGGCTTGCACATTCCAGTGAGCTCCCTCTATTGGTTTGCAACACTGAGGCAGCAACTGTCTTCCTAATTACATCATGGAAGGCAGATTTGCATATTCTTCCCATAGTACCTTGAACCACTGCAGTGGGTATAGAACCTCCACCTTGATAAAGTATTGTGGGGGAGAGTATTTCAAATACAAAGAAAATATATGCACATAAATTACTGAACAGTAGTACACTATTCCTATTAAAAAAACTGAATATGTATTGTGTATGTGTATCCAGGTAATTGTAAGCAGTCGTGCAGGTACTTTTCCATTCACTAAAACAAACAATTCCCTAGTCACCTAGACTATGAAAAGCCTTGCCACATCCATGGTTTGTTCTGATCCTTTGGGAAGTGCTAAGGTTGTTTTAGCAGTTCCTATACAATGATCAGAATATCAAATTGTGTGTGATTTTGTTGAAACTGGCAGATTTGGACAAAATGTATCTATTCTACATGGCCAACTTCAATCACCAAAATCTGAGAATAACCTGCTTAGACTTGGTACAGCTGAGTGTCTTATTATTTTCTGCTATCAGACTTGTCTAGTGGTGGATTATCTCCAAGAAGAATAAAAGGATCAGGCAAATATGCAGGATTTCTAGACTTTACACCCACCTTTCATAGGCTGCTCCAAGCACATGCACGGGTCTCTCAAGTTGAGATAATGGAAGTTGACAGACTCCAGCTCATGGTTTTGGAAAAATATGTAGTCCAATTCTGTCATGTGAATCCCAGGAATGTCTAATATCTAAGGTAAGTAGGAAAAGTTACCCTAGTCAAAGGTCCCATCATTTGGAAAATAACCTTTCCCGTTCCCTCTGTATGCAAGACTTCCTGGGCTATGGCTCTCTTTTGGATTTCATTCATCAGTCCTTGTTTTCCAGTACCAGATTCCTGTACCTCCATTGGGAAAAAAAAAACATTTTTCAACCCCTCTATGAATGGTGTCACAGAGACCTTCTGCTTAATTGCCATGCTCTTGTCTCTGTATGCAGGAGCTCTTCATCAGAAACACATTTTCATCTGTTTCTTGCAGAGGATCACCTGACCACTCCTTCTGGGTCTGCTTTAACTACAGAAACACATACTTAATATCAACTGGAACACTGGATACATTCTCCATTGGGGAGATTCATGCCCGCTTAATTGCTTTCTTATCATCCTTCCACCTTCTTCTCACCATTTGTTATTACTTGGATTAACAAAAGTTTATGAGGACTGGGTCATTGGCGAGTTCTCCAGCTCACGCACTTTCTCACTTTGTTGCCCGACTCCCTGGGCTACAATAGATTGCTCTTACAGTTCGAGAGGGCCTGTTTTGGGTCTGGCCCTGTCAGGCACTCCCTGTCTGAATTTTATTTGGTCTCTCCTTCTCCGGACTACAAACCCTACTACTTGTCTAAGTGGGAGATCGATCTGGATATGACCTTTTCTGAGTCACAGTACACTAGGATCCTTGAATTTTCCCACAAGAGATCCATAGCGAGTAAATACCAAAAAGCAGGGTACAAACTCCTGACCAGATGGTACCACATCCCGTCTAAATTACACAAATTCTTCCCATCCATCTCTCTGAGATGCTGGTGCTGGAATAGGGACACTACTCCATGTCTTATGTATGTGCGCTGGGATGAGAGACTTTTGCGAGGGAGTCCATCGGGTGATTTGTAAAGTTTTCCAGGTTATCCTTCTCTTCATGCCAGCTTTCTTCCTACGCCAGCTCTTAGACTACTCCCTCTTCTCTTATCATAAAATCCTCTATATAGGACACATGGTTAACACCACCAGAGCATGAATTACTGTGTTCTGGAACATGGGAAGAATATGACTTCCATGATGTAATTAGGATGTTAGTGCCTCAAGTATGCACACCAATAGAGGGCGCCCCAAGCGCATATTCTTCCCATGTTCCTTTGCACAGTAGAGCGCTCATGTCTTAATAAGACTCCACACACCTTAATGGTGGTTCTCTCCTTATGGAGTGACGATATCCCCTCAGCCCTGCATTCTGGAAGTCACAGAATTCACCTTCACTCCTCCATTGGAGCCATAAAGTGGAGGATATCCCGGGAATGGAGCATCTCACCATATCTTTTTCATTGAATGCCTTAATACCATGAATTCTCTTTCAAGGTACCCAGGATTATAGGGATCTGTTGAGTTAAATTCCACTTGACAGGTTCCACTTCCCTGGAATGGTTGTTCGGGCTCCTGGTTTCTGGTCTATCCTAACCCCACGCCTTTTTTTGTTTCTTCTTTATTGTTTCCCCACTGTTCCCCATCCCCCCTTTCTCCTTTTCTATCTTCGTATTCCTTCTTTCTTAATTATCCTATGATCACTGCACGTGGACTCTACCAATATGCTTTACTATTGTCATTTGTTTGAGATGTTCCTTTTTGGCCCTTGCTGTTAGGGGCTTGCTTTTGTGTTTTTGTATTGTATGCTTGTTTGTTTTGATTTTTATAAATAAAAAAATTATTAGAAAAAAAAAGTTTATGAGGACTTTGGTGAAGTTTACAGTAAGCATCAAGCTAAAATCCTTCCTCAATCTGAAATTTCATACTGATATCTTTCTTGCTCACAAAAACATTTTTCTTTGTGGGAAAAAGAATATGATTCTGTGTCCCTGCACAGACTATCAAGGTCCAAATAAAATCAACAACTACCCATTGTCCACGGTCTCTGAACTACAAGTATTCATTAAACTGGACTGGAGCAGCCTATAATCTATGTAATTCTCATGTGTAAGGGAGATAAATTGAAGATTAGAGATGAGCGAACACTAAAATGTTCGAGGTTCGAAATTCGATTCGAACAGCCGCTCACTGTTCGAGTGTTCGAATGGGTTTCGAACCCCATTATAGTCTATGGGGAACATAAACTCGTTAAGGGGGAAACCCAAATTCGTGTCTGGAGGGTCACCAAGTCCACTATGACACCCCAGGAAATGATACCAACACCCTGGAATGACACTGGGACAGCAGGGGAAGCATGTCTGGGGGCATAAAAGTCACTTTATTTCATGGAAATCCCTGTCAGTTTGCGATTTTCGCAAGCTAACTTTTCCCCATAGAAATGCATTGGCCAGTGCTGATTGGCCAGAGTACGGAACTCGACCAATCAGCGCTGGCTCTGCTGGAGGAGGCGGAGTCTAAGATAGCTCCACACCAGTCTCCATTCAGGTCCGACCTTAGACTCCGCCTCCTCCGGCAGAGCCAGCGCTGATTGGCCGAAGGCTGGCCAATGCATTCCTATGCGAATGCAGACTTAGCAGTGCTGAGTCAGTTTTGCTCAACTACACATCTGATGCACACTCGGCACTGCTACATCAGATGTAGCAATCTGATGTAGCAGAGCCGAGGGTGCACTAGAACCCCTGTGCAAACTCAGTTCACGCTAATAGAATGCATTGGCCAGCGCTGATTGGCCAATGCATTCTATTAGCCCGATGAAGTAGAGCTGAATGTGTGTGCTAAGCACACACATTCAGCACTGCTTCATCAAGCCAATACAATGCATTAGCCAGTGCTGATTGGCCAGAGTACGGAATTCGGCCAATCAGCGCTGGCCAATGCATTCTATTAGCCCGATGAAGTAGAGCTGAATGTGTGTGCTAAGCACACACATTCAGCACTGCTTCATCAAGCCAATACAATGCATTAGCCAGTGCTGATTGGCCAGAGTACGGAATTCGGCCAATCAGCGCTGGCTCTGCTGGAGGAGGCGGAGTCTAAGATCGCTCCACACCAGTCTCCATTCAGGTCCGACCTTAGACTCCGCCTCCTCCGGCAGAGCCAGCGCTGATTGGCCGAAGGCTGGCCAATGCATTCCTATGCGAATGCAGACTTAGCAGTGCTGAGTCAGTTTTGCTCAACTACACATCTGATGCACACTCGGCACTGCTACATCAGATGTAGCAATCTGATGTAGCAGAGCCGAGGGTGCACTAGAACCCCTGTGCAAACTCAGTTCACGCTAATAGAATGCATTGGCCAGCGCTGATTGGCCAATGCATTCTATTAGCCCGATGAAGTAGAGCTGAATGTGTGTGCTAAGCACACACATTCAGCACTGCTTCATCAAGCCAATACAATGCATTAGCCAGTGCTGATTGGCCAGAGTACGGAATTCGGCCAATCAGCGCTGGCTCTGCTGGAGGAGGCGGAGTCTAAGATCGCTCCACACCAGTCTCCATTCAGGTCCGACCTTAGACTCCGCCTCCTCCGGCAGAGCCAGCGCTGATTGGCCGAAGGCTGGCCAATGCATTCCTATGCGAATGCAGACTTAGCAGTGCTGAGTCAGTTTTGCTCAACTACACATCTGATGCACACTCGGCACTGCTACATCAGATGTAGCAATCTGATGTAGCAGAGCCGAGGGTGCACTAGAACCCCTGTGCAAACTCAGTTCACGCTAATAGAATGCATTGGCCAGCGCTGATTGGCCAATGCATTCTATTAGCCCGATGAAGTAGAGCTGAATGTGTGTGCTAAGCACACACATTCAGCACTGCTTCATCAAGCCAATACAATGCATTAGCCAGTGCTGATTGGCCAGAGTATGGAATTCGGCCAATCAGCGCTGGCCAATGCATTCTATTAGCCCGATGAAGTAGAGCTGAATGTGTGTGCTAAGCACACACATTCAGCACTGCTTCATCAAGCCAATACAATGCATTAGCCAGTGCTGATTGGCCAGAGTACGGAATTCGGCCAATCAGCGCTGGCTCTGCTGGAGGAGGCGGAGTCTAAGGTCGGACCTGAATGGAGACTGGTGTGGAGCGATCTTAGACTCCGCCTCCTCCAGCAGAGCCAGCGCTGATTGGCCGAATTCCGTACTCTGGCCAATCAGCACTGGCTAATGCATTGTATTGGCGTGATGAAGCAGTGCTGAATGTGTGTGCTTAGCACACACATTCAGCTCTACTTCATCGGGCTAATAGAATGCATTGGCCAGCGCTGATTGGCCGAATTCCGTACTCTGGCCAATCAGTGCTGGCCAATGCATTCTATTAGCTTGATGAAGCAGAGTGTGCACAAGGGTTCAAGCGCACCCTCGGCTCTGATGTAGCAGAGCCGAGGCTGCACAAGGGTTCAAGCGCACCCTCGGCTCTGATGTAGGAGAGCCGAGGGTGCACTTGAACCCTTGTGCAGCCTCGGCTCTGCTACATCAGAGCCGAGGGTGCGCTTGAACCCTTGTGCACACTCTGCTTCATCAAGCTAATAGAATGCATTGGCCAGCGCTGATTGGCCAATGTATTCTATTAGCCTGATGAAGTAGAGCTGAATGTGTGTGCTAAGCACACACATTGCTAATAGAATGCATTGGCCAGCGCTGATTGGCCAGAGTACGGAACTCGACCAATCAGCGCTGGCTCTGCTGGAGGAGGCGGAGTCTAAGATCGCTCCACACCAGTCTCCATTCAGGTCCGACCTTAGACTCCGCCTCCTCCAGCAGAGCCAGCGCTGATTGGCCGAATTCCGTACTCTGGCCAATCAGCACTGGCTAATGCATTGTATTGGCGTGATGAAGCAGTGCTGAATGTGTGTGCTTAGCACACACATTCAGCTCTACTTCATCGGGCTAATAGAATGCATTGGCCAATCAGCGCTGGCCAATGCATTCTATTAGCGTGAACTGAGTTTGCACAGGGGTTCTAGTGCACCCTCGGCTCTGCTACATCAGATTGCTACATCTGATGTAGCAGTGCCGAGTGTGCATCAGATGTGTAGTTGAGCAAAACTGACTCAGCACTGCTAAGTCTCTGCATTCGCATAGGAATGCATTGGCCAGCCTTCGGCCAATCAGCGCTGGCTCTGCCGGAGGAGGCGGAGTCTAAGGTCGGACCTGAATGGAGACTGGTGTGGAGCGATCTTAGACTCCGCCTCCTCCAGCAGAGCCAGCGCTGATTGGTCGAGTTCCGTACTCTGGCCAATCAGCGCTGGCCAATGCATTCTATTAGCCCGATGAAGTAGAGCTGAATGTGTGTGCTTAGCACACACATTCAGCTCTACTTCATCAGGCTAATAGAATACATTGGCCAATCAGCGCTGGCCAATGCATTCTATTAGCTTGATGAAGCAGAGTGTGCACAAGGGTTCAAGCGCACCCTCGGCTCTGATGTAGCAGAGCTGAGGGTGCACAAGGGTTCAAGTGCACCCTCGGCTCTCCTACATCAGAGCCGAGGGTGCGCTTGAACCCTTGTGCAGCCTCGGCTCTGCTACATCAGAGCCGAGGGTGCGCTTGAACCCTTGTGCACACTCTGCTTCATCAAGCTAATAGAATGCATTGGCCAGCACTGATTGGCCAGAGTACGGAATTCGGCCAATCAGCGCTGGCCAATGCATCCCTATGGGAAAAAGTTTATCTCACAAAAATCACAATTACACACCCGATAGAGCCCCAAAAAGTTATTTTTAATAACATTCCCCCCTAAATAAAGGTTATCCCTAGCTATCCCTGCCTGTACAGCTATCCCTGTCTCATAGTCACAAAGTTCACATTCTCATATGACCCGGATTTGAAATCCACTATTCGTCTAAAATGGAGGTCACCTGATTTCGGCAGCCAATGACTTTTTCCAATTTTTTTCAATGCCCCCAGTGTCGTAGTTCCTGTCCCACCTCCCCTGCGCTGTTATTGGTGCAAAAAAGGCGCCAGGGAAGGTGGGAGGGGAATCGAATTTTGGCGCACTTTACCACGTGGTGTTCGATTCGATTCGAACATGGCGAACACCCTGATATCCGATCGAACATGTGTTCGATAGAACACTGTTCGCTCATCTCTATTGAAGATGGCTTTCAAAGCTCAAGATAGGTATTTCAAGTATATTTTTATGGCTTTCGAATTTTGTAATGCCCCTATTCCTATTTCAAGAATTTGTCAATGGCACTTTTGTGTTGTTTTCCAACATCTCTTCTCATTGAGAAATGAATCTGCGAAGTTGTGTTTGTTCAATATAAACCCAACTTGGTATTAACACGGCAAAGTCTTTACTCACAAAACAATCCTGAAGTTAACTACCTGGAGATTTCCTGTAGGATTATTCATACCTTGGAGTAGGGTTTAAAGGTGAATCATGTGCAATCCCTTGAACTCCTCTGCCTATTTTAATCAACCATCATCTGTTGTCCACATTACACAAAATCAGCACAGGGCTTGTGGACAAAGAGCAATGGCATATTTTAACTGATATTTTTTTTGCAATGATTTTTTTCTTTATTCCACTTTAAAAAAAACATTAGTGGTTTTTGCCAAAAGAAAAAAAGCATAAAAAAAAAAAATCACTTTTTTCCGCCTCTTATTGATTTTAATGGATTTTTCAAGGCGGAAACTACCTGAAGATAGAGTAGAGGGTTACAATTAGAGATGATGGTTGGTGTGAACGTAGGGTCCCAACCTTAAGCTTGCAGGAATGACGGAACGTCACACTTAAGTTGCGCCAAAATGCTTGTTTTTTTTAATTAATCACTCGTGATGTCAGTAGAGACAGACTCTGTCTCTACTGACATCACAAGTGTTTAATAAAAAACCAAGCATTTTGGCACAACTTAAGTGTGACGTTCCGTCATTCCTACCTGAAGATAGGTCGTCGCTTTTTTTCCACACAGTATATACAAAATTCTTTTTGACAAATATTCGTGAGGTTTGGCCCTCCATATCATTTTGGTGTCGTCATTGTACTCTGGGGTTTCTTCAGACCCTAGATTATAATAAATGGAGGTCCGGTGAAGCTAAATAAAAATAACCTACAGTTATACTCACCTTGCCTCATCTCTCCTGGTTAAACTCACTCCTTCCAGCTCTGTCCAGCATCCTCTTTGGGCTTCTCTGGTCTGCGACTAATGTCACATGTCCTAGAGGTCACCGGTGGGGCCTGTACTTAGGCCTCAGTGGTCACATGGAGTGTGCTGGCATAATAACGTCAGCGCACCCTATGTGACAGCTGAGGCTGCATAAAAACAAATTGGAATATTTAGGGTGGGTTCACACCTGCGCGCGTCTCCACTTTTATGTTTCCATCTTCTGCCTGAAAAACTGGACAGGAGACAGAAACCGGCAGTCAGTTTTCAAACCCATTAATTTGAATGAGTTTGCAAAGGGAGCACCCGTGAGCGTCTTCTGCCTCTCCGCAGCGGCTAAACTTTTTTTTTTTTTTTTTTTTTTAACCGGACAGAAAGTTGGACATGCAGGACTTTGTGTCCAGTTAAAAAAAAAAAAAAAAAACGGCTTCACCGCGGAGACCAGAAGACGCTCACGGGTGGACACTGTTGGCGGGTTTCCGTTTCCTGTCCAGTTTCTTGGGCAGAAGATGGAAACCCACATAGCGGAGACTGGGCGCAGATGTGAACCCGCCTGTAACTGAATCTGAGATCAGTTTTGTGTGGACACTTCTGTATAAATCATTCATATGAGTAATAATTTCTCCACAGAGTCTTCTCTGAAGAATTTGGCCTGGATTTCAGTTTCTTATCAGTAGAGGTCAGTGAGCCTGAACTCCAACCCAGTACAGAGTCAATGTGTTATTCACATATCCTGTGAGTCCAACCTTTCTCCACATAGATTACAAATGCATCTATGCCCATTGACTCCCACTGTCCTCCTACACAGATAGGAGCCCTTATTGACCTGTGCATGGGACACATTACCTCCATCCTACACACAGCTGCTTTTAGACACTTCTCCTCAAGATCTGGTCTCTGGTGAATTTTGCTGAGGAAGGGGGGCTTGAAGGTGTGAATTAAGTCCCCTGGGATATGTATATTGTTCTTAAATACACCATGGTAGTCATAGTCTCTTATAGTCTTACATTTTAACTGATCTACCCCATTGCAAACCTATTAATGTTGGCTATGTCAATTTACCGTGAAAATTAGACAGTAATAAGTAAAATACAATATTTATTTAGTCAGATATAATAAAATAACAGCAGATGGTAAAGAACATGATTCAGACAACACAACACTAGACGAACATGTAAGGCAGGTGAAAATATAAATAAATATCATGCATATAATATCATGGAATGTATCTTTTTTGCAGACAAAATGTGCATAACAGGTACAAAAATTCATACACACTCCAAATCTACCAGTTAAATACTGGACAGGTGGGTGTAGAATGGGTAATCAGTAGATGAATATATAACTAACTCCAGAGACAAGCACATAGACATATATCTAACTCCTTCAAATAACAGGGAATTCAAATCCACAATAAGTAGAGCCAAATAGCAGGAAGTAAATACATGTACACACTATATCTCTATAAATGCCATGCCCATAATGGTGTGAAAGTATATATGCCTAATCAGAGAGAGCCAGCATAACAAACATAGATCCAAAATACTAAGGAGTTAAGTACCTGTAGCCATATCTGCAACACCTGCCCTAAAAGAGATGCACCACAAATGCGGGTACCCGGAGGGTCGCCTCAACGCGTTTCGCCAAACGGCTTCCTCAGGAGGCATAACCATACCCCATACAAGCAGGGTATATATAGAGAAGAGAGGCCGGTAGTGCGTCCAATCAGATGTATGAGCGCGCCGGAATGCGTGATGCCGTCGCACGAGCCGGGCCGCGCATGCGCACACGGTCGGCACAGTCAAAGACGTGCCGATCATGTGACACAGAGGCACGTGACCGGGTCAAACGAGAGCAGCGCACGCACGCCGCGCGGCTCTCTGAAAGGACTCAAAGGGAGATGGTAATAGATGTAACAGTGCAGTAGGAGCACAGCAGGAGTTAAGAACCCTATATATATATATATATATATATATATATATATATATATGTGCATCCAAATAGACACAGCAAGTTGTGACAACATAATATATATATATATATATATATATATATATATATATATATATATATATATATATGTATAGATCTAATATATTGTTAGAATCAGGCCAAAACAGACCAAAGAGACCCCCATTTGACATACAGAAATACAAAAAATTACATATATGTGTGGTAACAACAATACACAATTATGATATAAGAATTATATAAAAGTGACAATAAAGTGAAACGTGAAAAAGTGACCAGTGCCAATTTAATGAGTGAAAATTAGAGACAAATAAAAATAATATAAAAATAAGGTAAGTTTAATTACAATAAAAGTAAAAAAATGCAATATATAAATAACACAGCAAGTGAATAAATATATAAAATTACATATATATGTAGAAACGACAATACATAATTATGATATAGAGATTCTATAAAAAATTCTATAAAAAAGTGAATGAAATAAAAAGTGGAAAGTGACCAGTGCCAATTAATGAGTGAAAATTAAAAAAATATAAAATAAGGTAAGTATGATTACAATAAAAGTGAAAAAGTGCAATATATATGTATATACCACAGCAAATGAATAAATATATAGAATCATTACAAACAGACTTTGCAATATACATATTTCTGTAAATATCAGTTGGACAGATTTTCCATTGACTCCTGCCGAATTCTCCTCATATCGTCAGCCATTATAGCAAATCAAATACTCTATAGACCCCTAGACATAAGAATAAGAGAACAAAAGTAAGTAAACAACACAAAACAACATAAACCTGCTGTATAAAGCATTAGACAAAGTTAAAAACAACCGGAACCCTATTTAAAGAAAAGAACCAAAGTTAATGGCCTCATTTAAGCCACTAGGTGAAACCGTATCCAAAACAGTGATCCACCGTGTCTCATGCTGCAAAAGGGTTTTTTTGAGGTCTCCGCCCCTGGATCACTTTCCACTTTTTTCCACATCTTTGGCTGGTGTGGTGTTTGAGTGCTGCTTTTGTGGCCTATTGGTATTGATATGCGAGGAAAACGTTGGTGTGTTGGCTATGTCAATTTAACCTGCCTATGGAGGGCCACTTCTAGATTTTTTTCCAGAGCCAGTTTATGTTCCCAGTCTGTTTTTTCTTACCTGCATCTTTGGAGATTATACAAAATCTCACACACATACCATGGAGCATAAACTAACCTGCAGATTGTAAGTGCACAGCAGTCAATTTATATTGTGTATTTTCATAGGGAGTTTTGGCCATTTGCAATACATAGGGTAAAATCTGTTGAACATAACCTTAGCCTTTATTTTAAGGGTCCTCATTGGTACATCCACTCCATATTAATAACCCCTAGAAATAGGTGAAAAGTCATAACAGCAGAATTGTCTGATTCTATAAATAATAATTCCTGTATTAAAATGACTTTTGATTTATAATGCTCATACATTACCACATAAAAAGGTTACAAATTGATTCTCATGCTCAGAGTTTAAAGACGGTCATTTCCCTAACATAAGTCCATCTTAGACTAGTAGACATTTACATATGTCATTTCTTAAAGATGGAGGCCTTATTGTGTCTTCTGCTTCCTCCTCAGGGTCTGCAACAATAATGGCATGAGACCAGTCTTTACAAATCTAAATGGTCTTTTTCTTGGCTCTGTTCATTGATATGCAAGTTCAGCAAGATAGAAAACAGTGGGGTTATTAGAGAGGAACACTGGTCTCTTTCAGGCTTCACCACAGACTAATGAACTGTATTCTCACTTCTCCACACTGCTCACAGATCCCTCCTTCAGACAGCTCACAGATGTTCCAAGTGTAGCACTTTGCAACTTCCTCATATCTTACTGTAAGATCTTTTTGTCCCAGATCACTTGGCAGTGACTAATAAAGGTTGCAGTGAACTATGGAATTACAACATCATGGAGATGGTTATGACATTTAATTTATTGGCTCTCAAAGTTTACAAACCATATGTCACAAGATGTTTTATAGAAAAGATATAGCGGTTAAACCAGCGAGCACAGTGTCCAGAAGATATCTAACCAGGGGCGTAACTACCGTAGAGGCAGCGGAGGTGGCTGCCACAGGGCCTGGGCCATTAGGGGGTTCGGTGACAGCCGCTACCGCTGCGTTTGTTTTTTTTTTTTTTAAATAGGCTGTTAGGGCCCCTATTCACTTGCTGATCCTGGCTGGGCCGGGATCGGCAAGTGACACCACGGGCCCCACAAGCACTATCTTTATACTCGGGGGTCTTTGCAAACCCCCGAGTATAATGATCGGCGGATCGGGAGAGGTAAGGAACATAACAAACAGTGTTACTTACCTCTCCACGATCCTGGCAGGCCTCCTTTCTGACGTCTCTGACGTCACATGAACCCGGCCTGCGTCCCGGGTCATGTGACGTCTGACGTCATTTCATAAGGACGCCAGCGGAGAAGACAGCGTGGGAGCCGGAGACAGGTAAGAAACAGTAATTTTTTTATGTTTTTATTCCCCCGGGTCTCCGATTATTATACTGTGGGGTCTGAAAAGACCCCAGAGTATAATTGTTTATGGGTGTCCACTATGGGGCATAATACTGTGTGCAGGGGACACTATGGGGGATAATACTGTGCGCAGGGGCCACTATGGTGGATAATACTGTGTGCAGGGGCCAGTAAGGGACATAATACTGTGTGCAGGGGCCACTACGGGGATAATACTGTGTGCAGGGGCCAGTAAGGGACATAATACTGTGTGCAGGGGCCAGTAAGGGACATAATACTGTGTGCAGGGGCCAGTAAGGGACATAATAATGTGTGTAGGGGCCACTATAGGGGATAATACTGTGTGCAGGGGCCAGTAAGGGACATAATACTGTGTGCAGGGGCCAGTAAGGGACATAATACTGTGTGCAGGGGCCAGTAAGGGACATAATAGTGTGTGCAGGGGCCACTATGGGGGATAATACTGTGTGCAGGGGCCAGTAAGGGACATAATACTGTGTGCAGGGGCCACTATGGGGTATAATACTGTATGGAGGGGCCACTATTGGGGATAATACTTTGTGTAGGGGCCAGTAAGCAGTGCCGCACCTCCCATGAGGCGACCTGAAGCGAGCGCTTCAGGCGGCACTATGCCAGGGCCTCAGGGAGGGCGGCATTTTTGCTTCCCTAAGCCAGTCCAGGACAAGCTGTCCTGGACTGGCTTATCACCGAGCGGAGGTTTGGGGAGGCCACTGGAGCAGCGCTGCTCCAGCAGCCTCCCCTCACGCTCAGGCAGAGAACAGGCAGTCTCCGGGCCTACTCTCTGCCAGCGAACGGCGCTAAGCCCCGCCCCCTTCACTCGGCCATGCCCCTGACCCGCCCGGCCACGCCCCTGCTCCCCCCTCCTCCCGGCGGGGGGGGGGGGGGGGGCGGCTTTCTGCAGTTAGCCTCGGGCGACGAAAGGAGCAGGCTCGCCCCTGCCAGTAAGGGACATAATACTGTGTGCAGGGGCCACTATGGGGATAATACTGTGTGCAGGGGCCAGTAAGGGACATAATAGTGTGTGCAGGGGCCACTATGGGGGATAATACTGTGTGCAGGGGCCAGTAAGGGACATAATACTGTGTGCAGGGGCCACTATGGGGTATAATACTGTATGGAGGGGCCACTATGGGGATAATACTGTGTGCAGGGGCCAGTAAGGGACATAATACTGTGTGCAGGGGCCAGTAAGGGACATAATAATGTGTGCAGGGGCCACTATAGGGGATAATACCGTGTGCAGGGGCCAGTAAGGGACATAATACTGTGTGCAGGGGCCACTATGGGGGATAATACAGTGTGCAGGGGCCAGTAAGGGACATAATAGTGTGTGCAGGGGCCACTATGGGGGATAATACTGTGTGCAGGGGCCAGTAAGGGACATAATACTGTGTGCAGGGGCCACTATGGGGTATGATACTGTATGGAGGGGCCACTATGGGGATAATACTGTGTGCAGGGGCCAGTAAGGGACATAATACTGTGTGCAGGGGCCAGTAAGGGACATAATAATGTGTGTAGGGGCCACTATAGGGGATAATACTGTGTGCAGGGGCCAGTAAGGGACATAATACTGTGTGCAGGGGTCACTATGGGGGATAATACAGTGTGCAGGGGCCACTATGGGACATAATACTGTGTGCAGGGCTTACTAAGGGACATAATAGAGTGCGTAGGAGGGGGTCAGTCGAGGTCTTCGACGTCGGTGTCGGTTGGGGGGGGGGCCCGTGTCAAAAGTTCGCCACGGGGCCCCGCCATTCCTAGTTACGCCACTGTATCTAACGTTCAACACAAATAGCAATGTGTGGACAATTCCATGTTCCCAATTTATAGAACGAAACACAGCAAGCAATCCTCAGGGCCCCCATTGCAATTTAGCGAAAGGTCCGTGAAAAACGGATATGTGACAGTCATCACACGTCCATTTTGAGAACACATTGTATTCAATGTGTGTATTCACATGTCCATGAAAAATGGCACTGTCATGTGCAAAGGGCCCTAATATTACCCCTTTCCTTTTTATCCTACATTAGGGAACTGTTAGGCAGTGGCGCAACTACCGGGGTAGCAGGGTAGCGGCTGCCACAGGGCCCGGGACATTAGGGGCCTGGCGATAGCCGCTACCCCTGTGTTTTTTTTCTTATCTTAATAGGCCGTTACCGACTGGAGTTACTCCAGCCGGTAATGGGCCCTATTTACATACCGATCCTGGCAGAGGCCGGGATCGGTAAGTGACGCCGCGGGCCCCACAAGCACTATTATTATACTCGGGTGTCTTTTCAGACCCCCGATTACTATGATCAGAGGCCCCGGAAAGGTAAAGGAAAATAATAAACGTGTTACTTACCTTTCCAAGATCCTAGCAGGCTTCAGGCCTATTTGAGTGACTCTAAAAGTTGGGAGGTGGGTCAAAGTGGTGGTAATGGGAGGGCTCCACTTATAGAATCTTGGCACTGAGCCCACCAATGTGTTAAAATGGCACTGCCTCACCATTTGAACACGGTTGATGTTGAGAAGGCTCTTATACAGCTACCATTATGGCTAGTTCACAAGGGGCAAGTTGGCAACAAATTTTCCGCCTCAAAATCTGCTGCTCCCAATTACTTCAATGGGAGCCGCTACTACCTACTAGGTAGCGGAAAAAAGAAGCGAGGTGCCCTATCTTGCTACAGATTCTGCTGCTGAATCAGCTGCAGCGTGAGGTTCCATTCATTTGGGCCTAATCCATCGCGGAATGCCACAAAGGGATGCCAGTGCACTCCCCCGGCATCCCGTTGCGGCAGCCACGACGGAATGTGTACATGCGGAACTCCGTGTGAACTAGCTCTTAGGCTGGGTTCACATGGGGTTTTTTGGTCCGGAACCTCAGGTGGAGGCCGCCTCTGGTTCTGGTTCAAAATACGGGTAGCTGCGACTGGATGCCGATGCAGTGCACCAGCATCCAGTCGCACACTCCGCTCCGGAGTAGGCCCAAATGAATGGGCCTATTCGGGAGGATTGAGTGTCTTCAGGCAGATTCGCGAGGCGACTCCGCCTGAAGAATGAGCATGTCCATTCTTTTTTCCAGGAGCCGGAAAAAAAGAACTGACCGGCTCCCATTGATTTCAATGGGAAGCATCTTTTTGGTCAGGATTTTGAGGTGGATACGGCCTCAAAATCCTGACCAAAATACCACATGTGAACTCAGCCTTAGGGTGTAAGTCTCAGTATCACAGCCTTCACAAGACATTCTTGGGCAAGAGATCTGATGATAAAACAATTTCTCACAGTGCTTCAGAAGATGAGGTCTATATGACCAAATCCCTTTTCTGTTTGGGATGTTCAACTGGTCTTCGTACAGGTGATCTGAGCGCCCTTTTAAGCTTTCTACAGGAATTAGATTTTTATTATCTGTTGATCAACACAACCTTTCTGGTCACCATAACATTAAAGGGATTCTACCATTAAAATGAATTTTTTTGGCGATCACACGTCGGAATAGCCTTTAGAAAGGCTATTCGTCTCTTATCTTTAGACAAGGTCTCCGCTGCGCTGTTCCTTAGAAATACAGTTTTTTACTGGTATGCAAATTAGTTCTCTGGCAGCGATGGGGGCGGGCCCCAGTGCTGAAAATGCGATGGGGGCGTCCCCACTGCTGCTCGAAAACACGCTCCAGCGATGCCTCTATCTTCGCCTGGATCCTCCCCTTCTTTCATTGTCTTCCTTTGTGTCACCTCCGACGCCTGCACAGTTGGCTCTGCCAGTGAGACACCAGCAGAGCCGAGTGCGCATACCGGCCGGCGACCATTTTTGGGAGGCCGCTCCTGTATTGAACTACAAGAGCAAGAGCGGCCTCCCAAAAATGGCCGCCGGCCAGCATGCGCACTCAGCTCTGCTTGTGTCTCACTGGCAGAGCCAACTGTGCAGGCGTTGGAGGTGACGCAAAGGAAGACGACGGAAAAAAGGGAGGATCCAGTCGAAGATAGAGGTGTCGTTGGAGCATGTTTTCGAGCAGCAGTGGGGACGCCCCCATTGCATTTTCAGCGCTGGGGCCCTCCCCCATCGCTGCAAGAGAACTACTTTGTATACTGGTAAAAACCAGTATTTCTAAGGAACGGCGCAGCGGAGATCACATCTAAAGGTAAGAGACGAATAGGCTTTTTAAAGGCTATTCCAACATGTGATCGCCCAAAAAATTAATTTCAATGGTAGAATCCCTTTAACAAAAAGGGTGAGAGAGATCCATTCTTTGGAAGGTATTTTTGTCCAGACCATCAGGGTGACAGCTGCAAACAGTCTTCAAGGGGTTGTCCAGGAATTGGACAAACTACACATAAAAGAATCATACTGGCATGTCCCCAGTACTCCATTGTCTGTTGCCGCTGTCCATTCAGCCTCTCTGACAGAACTGCATCCCACGTGAATCAGAAAGGAACTGGTGACGTATGGTACGTTAAAACCAAAATAATGCAGAATATGGTGAGTGAGATGCAGAACAGGGATGTGGCATGCAGATGGGCCTGGTACCGTGTGCCACAATATTTCCCATCTATGCCAGAAAACTGGTGATAAATCCCCTGGCAATGTTACAAAAATAGCGATTAAGGTCTTTTTTGTGACTAAGGCATAAAATTTATCCTCAATGTCACTGGAAAAATGGCAGCAAAAACTTATCTTAGAAATGTAAGAAGAGACATACAATTGCTGGCATCTTCTAACTGGGTAGTGGACGTGTGTAGTCATACATGGTGACAGAACATACTGTATATCAGCTGGCCCTGTCACAGTCTTCCTGTACTGTCACCACACGTGAGCATTACCTGCCAGTCCTGGCGCACATATTAGTACGGGTGTAGCGCCCTTCAGGCGGCAGGGCTGATAACACCCTGAAGGGTCAGGCCTTGCCCTTATAGGGGCGTGTCCGGGGGCGGGGCTCGGCAGGCTGCGCTGTGCATTGCAGAGCACGCCGGGGAAGCGCAGCTCCATTAATCGCTATGGGCTTGCAGAGGGGATTCTGCGCATTGAAGACTCCACTAATTGTCACCGGGAGGAGGAGGAAGGAGAATGAGCCGTGTGTCTGCTGAGCAGTCCTAGCAGCCGGCGTGGGTTCTGGGGCAGCAGGCACCGGATTAGGGAGGGAGGCAGCAATAGCTCTGCTCCAGCATGCAGCGGCTTCTGTACCTGCTCATCCCCTGGATCCCCTGGACACGGGCTGAGGACAGCGCCATGGAGGAGATCGCCACAGAGAAGGAGGCTGAGGAGAGCCACAGGCAGGACAGTGTGAGCCTGCTGACATTCATCCTGCTGCTCACCTTAACCATCCTCACCATCTGGCTCTTCAAGCACCGCCGGGCACGCTTCCTGCATGAGACTGGCCTGGCCATGATCTACGGTGAGGCAGACAATGGTCTCCTGGGGCAGGGGGGCACTTCTGTCTATTTGTCTTCTTCTCCCCTCAACCCTCTGGTGACAGTGGTGCTGCATGCTGTGGTGGCAGCAGTCACTATGGCTGTGTTATGGCACTTTGCAGGGTTGGCATGCTGTGTGGTGTCACTAGGGGAGTGGTGCTGGGACCTTGAGCCAGTGACTATGTTGCCATGAATATTTTGCAGCATCCTCTAGGACTGAGGTTGCTAAGGCCAGATAAGACTTTGTTGCACAGTTTTAGGACCGTCATACAGAAACCTATATAATAATAATAATACTGCCCTGACATCCAGAACAGATGTGACATTGTAACTAGATTTAGTAGACTTCTCCCTTTCTGAACAATTGTCTACTGAACTGACTGCCGGGGCCTATACGGTCTGGCTGGAGCACATTAGCATTTGGTTTTGTCACTTTGTCTTATCCGTGGAGCAGATGGCTCTATTGGAAAATCTGTACTACGTCATTCATTCAATCACCCAACTACTTCTTTCTCCTCTTCCAAGATGACACTTTCATTATAGTCCTAGCCGCTTCTATTGCATTTCAAGTAGAAGCTGGATGAGTAATATTTGTCACTGATATTTGTAAACACATTACTGTTGCAGTGTAACATTTTGTTACAAGGACAGTGGTGTATTTAGCCCTGTACTATAGACTTGGTGGCCTTCCTACAAAAAAACACGAGCCTTTGTTAAACGTCACAGATGTTCCTGTTTGGCTCCCCTGCCTTTAAATATTTATTATTGTATCTTGTTTCCATGAAAGTGGTTTCTCTTGAACAGTCAGGACACGAGGCATTCTGAAATTCGATCTGACCAGATACAGACACTGCTATTGGATAGTATTATAAGCTCTGACTAAGCTTATCGTCACCCAAAATTACTATGTGAAGATGAAGCGTTTCCTTTTGTGATCCTTAAATCTCTGCTATATTCATGAGTCTTTCCGATTCCTGTCTTATTTACTTTACATTAATTTAGATGTCAGGAAATGTTTATGTTAAAATCTTCCGTTTAGCTGGTCTTTTTTCTTTATCGTGCACTGAATTTTACAATCCCCATTCATATGTTTGAAGCAGTCAGAGTTGCACAGATACTGAAAGTAATCTGCCACATGTGAACAGCCCCTAATGGTGGCAATAGCTGTACTAATCAACCTTGAGCCTTACATTTGTATTTGAGCCTGTGTTGCAAATTTTATCAAAAATCATAGACTAAACAGCAGTCGGTCCTGTAAGGGTATGTTCACACAGCAGAATTTGCTGCGAATTTAGGGGCGAATTCCACACAGAATCTGCCTCCTTTTGTTTTTCCATGAAAAGCAGAGATCAGAGAAAGACATGGGAAAAAATAAGTGTTTTGCTTGATATTGCCACGGATTTCTGCAGAATCTGCAGCTTGAGACTCCCTTCTGGTCACATTCATCTGAGTCTAATCGGCAGCAGAAAGCTACGACAAAATGTCTACGACCTGCATGAGCATCTCATTGTGGCGCAGTGGAAAATGAAGAGGAATTCCCCCGCTTGGGGACCCCCAAGAACTGAAACCTGATCCGTTTTTTTTTTTTTTTTATAGTGGGGACCACCGGGTTTCCACCTGCAAAAGGTGGAAAAATGTGGAGAGAAAAGTCGTGCTTGCATTTTTTTAAGCGGATTCAGGATTGGAAAGCCCCAAACGTAGATCAGGTGCAGGTGTGAACCTAGAGTTGTTTTGTTTTGTGAAACCAAACCAGGAGTGCGTTGAACAAAATAGTAGTATTCGTGCCTATCCTATAGGCCCCATTCACACGGGGTGTGGAATGGCGGATTTTGGTCCTGAATCTGACGCGGCTTCCCGCGGCCAAAGGGCATAGGGCCAAAATGTGCCTGCCACGACTTCTGCAGCTTCCGACAGTCAAGGCTTCCTGCTCCGGAGTAGGCCCAAATGAACGGAGGATGCTGCCGCGAGGCAGACGCAGGTGCTGAATCAGCCGTAGAATCTGCCTGATGAAAGGGCAGCTTGATTCTTTTTTCCTTGAGCGGCAACATGCCGCTCACAGAAAAAAAAAGTAAGCTAGCGGTCTACATAGACCGCTATTGTGAGGGGGCGGATTATGATGTGGATTCAGTGCCAAAATCCATCCCCTCTTACCCTGTGTGAACGTGGCCTTACAATTTCTCCTACTTTAAAATACACATTTTTGTTTCAAACTTCAAAACAAAATCTTAAACGAGTTCACTTAGCCTAAATCGGTGGTTCGCAACCTTACTAATGATGCAACCCTTTAATACAGTTCCCAATGTTGTGGTGATCCCCCAACCATAATTTTTTTTTTTACCTCCAATACTGCTGCTTTGAATAAAAGCTTCTTTTAACAGAGTAACTGCCCCTTTAATAACTACCCGTTTCTGCTTCCAAAACAGTAACCACCTCCTCTTATGCCTTCACACAATTCAAATAACCACCTTTGTACTGCTGGATTTCCGCACCTCCTTATAAACAATAGTCCCTGCTTATAAACAGAGCCCCCTATTATTAATAATTCCCCGTTATCGGTAATAGCCACCCTCATAAATAATAGTTACGGTAACCCTATAAAATAATTGTCCACATTATCAATATTAGCCCTCTTGTAAATAACACTCCCCCCTTATAAAAAGCCCCTTTAATACCCTCCTTATAAATGTTTCCCTCTTATAAATGAGACCACATTATAATAGTCACCCATATAATGCCCCCCTTATTATAGGCCTATACTTTCCTTATAAATAATAGTCTGCCTTATATATATTAGTTACCTTTTATAATAGCCCCTTATAAATAATTCCTCCCTTATACATAACATCCCTCTTATAACAATCCACCTTATATATAGTAGTTCCTCTCCTATAGTCACACCTTATAATGGCGTGCCTTATATATAATTCCTCTCTTATAATAGCACTCCTTATTTAAAACAGCTCCTCCATTATAAATAATAGCGCCCTTATATTTAATTATTCCCCCTTATAATAGGCCACATATTTAATAGCCCTCTTATATATCATTCCTCTCCTATAATAGTTCTTCCATTATAAATACTAGCCTCCTTTATATTTAATAGTTCACCACTATGAATATTAGCCTCCTATAAATAAGTTTGTCCCTTTAGCAGGTAATCCCATTCCCTTACCATATAACAATACATTTTGTACTCTCCTTACTACACTCCCACTTCAGTGGCACAGGTGGCACGCTGCAGTGATGTCATACCACCTGCGCCATGATGCCCTGTGTGGTACTCGCCGTCCTCTATGGCAAAGCAGGGACCTTCCAGCTTCCTGCTCTGTCATATAATTAAACAGTATCTGTGTGTATATGCTATGGGTAGAGGAGCGGTGTCTCGGTTCCTAAGACCAGATCAGACATTTGTGTTTTCCGATGGTCTTAGGTCGACTCCTATGAAAGGGTCGTGACCTACAGATTGAGAATTATGAATTAATTTATTTTTTTAAATCTTTGTTTCTAAATATTTATAGACATTTGCTAAAATACCAAAACAATATAGTACATACAATACAAACATACAATAGCAAAAGTCATAAGTAAAGACTCGGTTGCAATGTCCACCTGAAATCAGCAGATAGAAGTCCTGCACCAGTTTTTTTTTTTTTTTCTTCTTCGTCTGCTGCTTTTAAACTAAAAGCAACAGGTCTGTATAGTGGGGTCTATAGGGCTCCCTTTGTAACCACTATTTTTAGAGGTTTGTCTGTCCAATGTTGTGATCCTCTGACTGAGTAGAACATTCGGGCAGCTGATACTAGTGTGAACCTAGCATAATAAGTTAATACATAAAAATTGTAATATATCAGCATTGAAAAAAAAAAAATTCTTAAAATAGTCATTGATTGTACAAATGGCAAACAACACAATCAAATATGACATTTCAGAATTAGTTTGTGTTAATAAGTAAGAATTGAAGGTGCAAAAAAACCCCAAAACAAATCAACCTATGAAAAAGTTTGGATATCATGAGGGCACAATCGTAGAAGCTGGACTATATTGCCTGCCAATTGTCCCGCTCAGGGCAATAATATGCCTAGTGTGTCACTGGCCTTATAGTAGCCTGTGAATCCAAGAAGTGAGGGAGGACACACTATGCCAAAAGGTAGAAATATTTGTGAAGTATGTGTGCATTACTGTGTCATTGTGGTGGTGGTTCCATTAGGGGGCATTTATTGGAGACTTGTTACGAGATATTGCATCACTGTACCATATCATGCCAACGTCTTAAGACATTGGCGTGTTTACCAAGCTAGGACACTGAGCCGACCGCATATATCCTTGAAACTGTGCTGCTAGGATGCTCACAGATCTCAAACCAAATCTGCGACATATGAGGGTAATTCACCTGCAGCACTTTTATACTCGCAGTTTATATTTTTGGTGACAGTTTGGTTGTTTATTCTTTACAGTGAATACATTTTTTTTTATTTATTTTTTTTAGATCACATAGGCAGGTTGTGTTGCATATTATTTAACCAAAGCCAAAAGTTGACCCAGTGACTAAATCTATGTATTGCCATTCTTGGCATCCACTTGAAGAACTGTATTTAAGCATCTTCAATCACATAGTCTAAAATCAACAAATTCTAGCCTACATGTATGTAAGAAGTGCCATTAAAGGGTTTAACTTCTCTAAATACTTTTTTACTTTTTTTTCATATTGCAAAACTTTTTTCTTTTTGTTTCGATTCCCGCTGGTTTCCAAATAGCATTACTATTGACAGCTTGCCAAATAATGTTAGAGCTGGGTGTTGACTCTGAATCATATATAATGCACCTGTGACTTTTTATTTATTCTATTTCCCCATTTATGTTGGTTTGTGTGTACATGATGCAAACCAAATAGCTGATAGTTAAGCCTACTTTCACATATATATGTGTGTGTGTATATATATATATATATATATATATATATACATACACTCACCGGCCACTTTATTAGGTACACCATGCTAGTAACGGGTTGGACCCCCTTTTGCCTTCAGAACTGCCTCAATTCTTCGTGGCATAGATTCAACAAGGTGCTGGAAGCATTCCTCAGAGATTTTGGTCCATATTGACATGATGGCATCACACAGTTGCCGCAGATTTGTCGGCTGCACATCCATGATGCGAATCTCCCGTTCCACCACATCCCAAAGATGCTGTATTGGATTGAGATCTGGTGACTGTGGAGGCCATTGAGTACAGTGAACTCATTGTCATGTTCAAGAAACCAGTCTGAGATGATTCCAGCTTTATGACATGGCATTGCATTATCTTGCTGAAAGTAGCCATCAGATGTTGGGTACATTGTGGTCATAAAGGGATGGACATGGTCAGCAACAATACTCAGGTAGGCTTTGGCGTTGCAACGATGCTCAATTGGTACCAAGGGGCCCAAAGAGTGCCAAGAAAATATTCCCCACACCATGACACCACCACCACCAGCCTGAACCGTTGATACAAGGCAGGATGGATCCATGCTTTCATGTTGTTGACCCCAAATTCTGACCCTACCATCCGAATGTCGCAGCAGAAATCGAGACTCATCAGACCAGGCAACGTTTTTCCAATCTTCAATTGTCCAATTTCGATGAGCTTGTGCAAATTGTAGCCTCAGTTTCCTGTTCTTAGCTGAAAGGAGTGGCACCCGGTGTGGTCTTCTGCTGCTGTAGCCCATCTGCCTCAAAGTTCGACGTACTGTGCGTTCAGAGATGCTCTTCTGGCTACCTTGGTTGTAACGGGTGGCTATTTGAGTCACTGTTGCCTTTCTATCAGCTCGAACCAGTCTGGCCATTCTCCTCTGACCTCTGGCATCAACAACGCATTTCCGCCCACAGAACTGCCGCTCACTGGATGGTTTTTCTTTTTCGGACCATTCTCTGTAAACCCTAGAGATGGTTGTGCGTGAAAATCCCAGTAGATCAGCAGTTTCTGAAATACTCAGACCAGCCCTTCTGGCACCAACAACCATGCCACGTTCAAAGGCACTCAAATCACCTTTCTTCCCCATACTGATGCTCGGTTTGAACTGCAGGAGATTGTCTTGACCATGTCTACATGCCTAAATGCACTGAGTTGCCGCCATGTGATTGGCTGATTAGAAATTAAGTGTTAACGAGCAGTTGGACAGGTGTACCTAATAAAGTGGCCGGTGAGTGTATATATATATATATATATATATATATATATATATATATATATCAAATCAAAAAAGCTTTATTGGCACGTCCGAATAGATATTTGGCATTGCCAAAGCTAGTAGAGTGTGTGTGTGGGAGGGTTGGATTCGGGTGGGTGAGTGGTGGGTATGGGGGGGTGGGGTGGTTTGGGTTATAACAGTCCATGGAGTCTCGTCTTCTTCTTAGTTGGTGACCGCTATATGGGGAGGTGGGGTGGGGCGGGGCGGTTGGTTTGGGTTATAACAGTCCGTGGAGTCTTATCTTCCTCTTCGTTGGTGACCGCTATATGGGGGGATGGGGCGGGTGTATTGGGATAAATATAACAGTCCGTGGAGTCTCATCTTCCTCTTATTTGGTGACAGCTGGACACGTATTGGGCAGCGATCTCCACATTGGCCTCTTCTTCTCCCAGTAGAATGTAGAGTTTCCTCTTCTCTCTGCCCACGTCCCAAGTCTGGGATGTGGGCAGAGAGTCTTTGGTAGTAGACGGCCCTCACAGCTAAGTATTTGGTGCAGTGTAGCAGGAAGTGGGTGTTGTCTTCTAGGGCCCCCTGGTCACAGTGCTGGCACAGTCTGTTCTCCCGTGGCTTGTACGTCTGCCTGTATCGTCCCGTCTCTATCTCTAGGTTGTGGGCGCTCAGTCTGTACCGGCTCAGGGTCTGTCTGTGCTTGGGGTGGCGTATTCTCTCCAGGTAGGTGGCCATGGTGTAGTCTCTTTGTAGGGATTGGTACACGGTGAGTTTCTTGGAGTTATTTATTTCGTTTCTCCATTCTTCAATGTACCGCTCTCTGTTTGCCTCTGTGGTCGCCTTTCTTTCGGCCTTGGTTATCATCTGAAGGTGTTTTTGGTTTGATGGTTGGCTGTTTGGTTGGTGAGTATCTGGTTTGCTCCGGTGGCTTAGCCAAGCTTGGTGGTGGTAGGAGTCGGGCTTGCTCCCCTGGATGTGTGCCTGGAAAGAGATATATATATATATATATATATATATATATATATATATATATATATATATATATATATATATATATATATATATATATATATATATATATATACACACTCACCGGCCACTTTATTAGGTACACCTGTCCAACTGCTCGTTAACACTTAATTTCTAATCAGCCAATCACATGGCGGCAACTCAGTGCATTTAGGCATGTAGACATGGTCAAGACAATCTCCTGCAGTTCAAACCGAGCATCAGTATGGGGAAGAAAGGTGATTTGAGTGCCTTTGAACGTGGCATGGTTGTTGGTGCCAGAAGGGCTGGTCTGAGTATTTCAGAAACTGCTGATCTACTGGGATTTTCACGCACAACCATCTCTAGGGTTTACAGAGAATGGTCCGAAAAAGAAAAAACATCCAGTGAGCGGCAGTTCTGTGGGCGGAAATGCGTTGTTGATGCCAGAGGTCAGAGGAGAATGGCCAGACTGGTTCGAGTTGATAGAAAGGCAACAGTGACTCAAATAGCCACCCGTTACAACCAAGGTAGCCAGAAGAGCATCTCTGAACGCACAGTACGTCCAACTTTGAGGCAGATGGGCTACAGCAGCAGAAGACCACACCGGGTGCCACTCCTTTCAGCTAAGAACAGGAAACTGAGGCTACAATTTGCACAAGCTCATCGAAATTGGACAATTGAAGATTGGAAAAATGTTGCCTGGTCTGATGAGTCTCGATTTCTGCTGCGACATTCGGATGGTAGGGTCAGAATTTGGCGTCAACAACATGAAAGCATGGATCCATCCTGCCTTGTATCAACGGTTCAGGCTGGTGGTGGTGGTGTCATGGTGTGGGGAATATTTTCTTGGCACTCTTTGGGCCCCTTGGTACCAATTGAGCATCGTTGCAACGCCAAAGCCTACCTGAGTATTGTTGCTGACCATGTCCATCCCCTTATGACCACAATGTACCAACATCTGATGGCTACTTTCAGCAGGATAATGCGCCATGTCATAAAGCTGGAATCATCTCAGACTGGTTTCTTGAACATGACAATGAGTTCACTGTACTCCAATGGCCTCCACAGTCACCAGATCTCAATCCAATAGAGGAGCATCTTTGGGATGTGGTGGAACGGGAGATTCGCATCATGGATGTGCAGCCGACAAATCTGCGGCAACTGTGTGATGCCATCATGTCAATATGGACCAAAATCTCTGAGGAATGCTTCCAGCACCTTGTTGAATCTATGCCACAAAGAATTGAGGCAGTTCTGAAGGCAAAAGGGGGTCCAACCCGTTACTAGCATGGTGTACCTAATAAAGTGGCCGGTGAGTGTATATATATATATATATATATATATATATATATATATATATATATATATATATATATAATTATAATTTCCTAGGGGCAGAGAGAGAGATTTCAGTGCCTGATCTATTACATCCATACACTAACAATACTGACTGACTTCTTTGACCATGGTGGTGTTCCATCATGTCTCAGTCATGGTATTTATTATTTTACTGGACAAAGTAGACCAACATACATTAGTGTTATGCTACAGGGTTATCGAGAAAAGAAAGTTCAAATAGGAAAGGAGCAGTTTGCTTGGATGCAAAATTCTGCCTAGGGCCAAGACCCCAAGTAGTGTCCCGCAGCTAGGGTTGAGCGATCGGGATCGGAAATGTTCGGATTCCGATCGGCGATCGAGTAAATATCGCGATCGGAATTCCGATCCCGATCTTTTCGGGCGGGATCGAGATCGGAGGTTATTTCCCACAATGCTTGGCTACTGGGCAATCATTGTGGGAAAAGCTTAGCACCCATAGGAATGAATAGAAGCGGAATAGTGAATAGGATAGTTTTTAAAATCCGATCTTCGATTATTAAAAAAACTAGCTGGTACCCGCGACTTCGTCTGCGGTGATTGTAGAAGTGGGTATATACAGGCGCGGGTAAGATTTTCGTAGTGTGTATAAGGTATGGGATATGAAATGTAACTTTGTATCTTGTTTTTATTCAGAGAATACGTGAGACTTTTGTGTTGAAGTTAATTTGTATTTGAGCTGCTATACGGTGTTGTGAGAAACTTTACATAGTGACTTTGGGACAGAGGTATTTGAAGTTAACCCTTTCCCGCCGATGGCATTTTTTGATTTTCGTTTTTGACTCCCCTCCTTCTAAACCCCATAACTTTTTTATTTCTCCGCTCCCAGAGTCATATGAGGTCTTAATTTTTGCGGGACAGATTTTTCTTCATGATGCCACCATTATTTATTCTATATAATGTACTGGGAAGCAGGGAAAAAATTCAGAATGGGGTGGATTTGAAGAAAAAATGCATTTCTGCGACTTTTACGGGCTTTGGTTTTACGGCGTTTACTGTGCAACCAAAATGACATGTCCCCTGTATTCTGTGTTTCGTTACGATTCCGGGGATACCAAATTTATATGGTTTTATTTACATTTTGACCCCTTAAAAAAAATCCAAAACTGTGTTAAAAAATTATTTTTTGAAAAGTCGCCATATTCCAACAGGCGTAACTTTTTTATACGTGCGTGTACGGGGATGTATAGGGTGTCTTTTTTTGCGGGACCGGGTGTACTTTGTAGTTCTACCATTTTCGGGAAATGTTATTGCTTTGATCACTTTTTATTCAAATTTGTATCAGAATCAAAACAGTTAAAAAATGGCGGTTTGGCACTTTTGACCATTTTTCCCGCTACGGCGTTTACCGAACAGGAAAAATTTGTCTAGCTTTGTAGAGCGGGCGATTTCGGACGTGGGGATACCTAACATGTATGCGTTTCACAGTTTTTAACTACTTTTATATGTGTTCTAGGGAAAGGGGGGTGATTTGAATTTTTAATCCTTTTTATTTTTTTTTTTATATTTTTTTTACTTTTTGTAAACTTTTTTTTTTGCATTTATTAGATCGCCTAGGGATATTGACATGGGTGGGCGGTGTCGCGGATTGTTAGAGTGGTGGGGGTCGGCAAACATGGCTGCTCCGGAGCGTTAAAGAGAGCATCCTGGAGTATCGTTAAGGTGAGGGGCAAAGTGGTAAAGTATATGTATATGTGATTGTGTGGGGTTAGGGGTGAGGCTGCAGAGGGTAATATGAATTTTTTTGGCTTGCTGTGGTCCAAAGTGTGTGAGATTGCAGAGATGGTGGTGTGAGTTTGGGTTTTGTGGGGGTCCTGGCACAAACGTATGTGCGCTATTGTGACGAAAAGTAGCCTATTGTTTAATCGGGTGTATTAACTATGTTTGTGGAAAATTTCAGCCAAATCGGTGGAGCGGTTTTTCCGTGATTGAGGAACAAACATCCGAACATGCAAACATCCAAACACACAAACCCACAAACTCACAAACTTTCACATTTATAATATTAATAGGATCCCATTGGCTTGCATTGGGATCGGGATCAGGTTTGAAAGGAAAATTCAAAGGATTTTAAAAACGATCCTGAAATTTCAAGATCGGCTCAATCCTACCCGCAGCAAAAAAAATCTATGGGAAAAACACGGCAACAGTACATTGCAGTTTTTGCCGCAGTGCTTTTCACAGAAGGTTTGCAGAGGTTTCCTAAGTGCACTTTCCGCTTCAGTTACACCTATAGGGAAACCGCCTGCCTTTCTGTAGATAAAAATGACATGTTGCGATTTCCAAAAATGCGTATTTTACCACACTGTGGGGATGGGGTTTGCTAGAATCCCATCCATTACACTGTGACTGTAAAATGCAGTGGTTTTCTCCAGCATTTATGCCACGTGGGGCCCCGGCCTTCAAGAGGATCTGTTACGGGGCATTCACAAGATGTAATGCGGCATTGATTCTGACACGATAACTCGTGTCAGAATCAGCGTTGCAAAACAGAATCCCGCATAACACATTGAAATCAATGGGTTAAAAAGCCCCCCATTGATTTCTATGTGTTACGTGCGCTAAGCGGAACCCATTGAAGTCAATGGGATTCTGTTCTGCAGCACTGACTCTGACACAAGTTATCGTGTCAGAATCAACGCCGCGTTACATCGTGTGAATGCCCCCTTACAAAGTGCTAAATGCCATGCATCATTCGAAAAATCTATCCAAATGTTCAAAAGATATGGCTCCAGGAAGGTTATATGTGATTCATGTGGGTGGAAACCTCTTTAGTTTCTCAGAGAAATACAGAAGATTCTCACCCACTTGGAGAATCACAGCTAGTCAACATATTATCTTCGTGGGGCCATGTCTTTTGAATGGGTTGACAGACTTAAAGAAGAAAAACGCCAAATTGATCAGGGAGATGACAAGGATCAAATGTATGACATTTAGAATTTTATATTTGGTTACAGATCCTCTTTAAGCTGGTCTTGTGTAATGTGGTCTGGAAGGAAAATAAATATGTGACATACTTACAGGTGGAGATAAGAGAAGGGATAAAGAGCAATAAAATACTGATAAAGGTTCATTACAATTCCCAAAGTATAATGGAAGAAGCAGAAAATCTACTGATAAAATAAATAGACCAGAAAAACATGCAAAACATAATGAGGTTGTTATAATGGGGGAATTCAGGAACTTCAGGTCCAACAAAGAGAACAGGTTTTTGTCGTTGGTATTGGAGAGGAAAATAGGTTTAACCATAGTCTTAGGTGGGTCTTTTTTTTTTACAGTAAGAGCAGTGAGGCAATGGAACTCTCTGCCACAGGTTGTGGTGATGGCTAATAAGTTGTACAAGCTCAAGAGGGGCATGGATGCCTTTCCTGAAAGTAAGAATATCATGTGTGGGAGGTACAAGTGCTCTTGATAGGATGTTAATGCAGGGATGTGGTTCCACTGCCATATCTTTAATTGGGAAGGATTTTTTTTTCTGATGGGACAGTTAGGCTAAACCCCCATGAGGGTGATGCTATCTCTTGATCAACTTGGTGGACTTTATGCACTTGTGTCTACATCCAAGTTCATCTACTATGTTACTATGCTATTATGTCCAAATTTATCACTCAGTTGGAGGTTGAATCTGGTTTGGATTTTGAGCCTGATTCCACCACGTGAATGGAATACTTAGGACTATAGTATTAAGTAATATAACATTTATATCCTATTGATATACCATAGATGTTTGTGCTAGGTATCCACCTTAAGTGGTTTAAAAGAGTAACTATATATCTTTGTAAGTTTGTATGTGAATGAAATTGTCACTTGTTGATCAAGCCTCAATAGCTCAAACTAGTATATGTTAACATCAGGTTTTGCTATGTGTTGCTTTTGCTACGTTGCACATCCCTTGTACGTAGTGTAGTTTGTTATAGTGCCACAATGTATTATTTAATGTAACAACAAAATGTTTAGACTAAATGGTCTCTATATAGGAACATGCTGTTTATTGTTTTTACTAGTGCTTTAATCTGTTTATGTTTATGTTCCATTTCCTGTTCAAAGTGGAACCTCTCAAGATGACAGTCGGCTATATACCTCTTACTATAACATCATCTCTGTGCTACTATAAAACAGCGATGCTGTGTATAACATCATGTCTTCAAAGCTAAGATTCTTGTTTTTCCACCATCTACAAATCTACCCAATTCTGACATTTCGATTTCAGTCTATGGTCTTAGCCATAACTCCAAGACAGCATAGCCACTGTCTTAGGTCTGAGTCAAACATAACCCCTTTATTCACCCACAATATTCAAGCATTTTTTTACTCTGATCACCTGCACCTCAAAAATATAGAATCTGACCTATTCTTATCATAAAAAAATAGCAAAACCCCTTACTCATTCTTGTATTAATATAATGCCTTACCAATCGGTCTTTCACTTACTAGACTCTTCCTTGTCCCATCTAGCCTGAATTAGCAGCCAGACTACTCTTGCAGTCCAAATACTGCACCGATGCCTCCAGTCCACGCCACTGCATTGGTTGTTCATCTACTTTAGAGTACAATTAAAACTAAGCAAACTGATCTACAAAGTTCTCTGAAGTTCCGTACCTTCCTACATCTTCTCCCTCATCTGTGCATTACCTGTGCTCTCCTTTCTGCCACCGATCTTAGACTAACACCAGCATAATCTGATCCTTCCGCTCCCATCCCGAAGATTTTTCCTAAATTGCATTTATTCTCTGGAATGTGCTAACCCGATCCATTGGATTACTCAATTTCTACAGTTTCAAGCATTCTCTAAAACACACTTTTTTAGGCTGGCTTATTCACATCCCCTAAGCTGACTCTTATATACTTAAACTCATTAAATGGACTATTCTTTTTAACTCTTCCTTTAAAGGGGCTCTATCATTGGGAGAAGTCATTTTTAGCTAAGCACATACTTGCATAGCCTTTAGAAAGGTTATTTCACACATACCTTTTGTATGTAAATTGCCTTAGTAGTCTTTGAATAAGTCACTTTTTATTCATATGCTAATTAGCCTTCTCCGTGCACTCAAGAAGTATCTGTGTGCACCGTCTGCTATCCTCTGTGTATTAAAGCACACGCAAGATCTCATTGCGCAGCATAAGAATCTTTGCTTTGGTGGTAAGCAGTCCATTCTATTGGTTGACAATAGCAAAACAACTTGGCAAGACTTTAGGGCCACTGTATTCTTCCTAAACCATAGTTTATACATCTTCATGAAGTTCAACTGATTGTAGAAGGGAATCTGTGCAGAGGATGTCTGTAATCCAACTTTAATCATTTCACCTTGGATTCCGAAACTTGACTGCATGTTCTACAAATCTGGATGAATGAGGTCAACGATTGTTCATTACTGAAAACTGTAGTGTCATCCATGTAGAGCACGCGCTTTGCCACTTGATCTGGTTCTACTTTTGTAATTGCTTTGACCTCTGAATTCTGTTGAGAAGAGCTTAAAGAAGGCAGTCTTGGCTATTCCCAGAGAAGACTGGGAAGGGCAATTCTTCCATCCATTCACAAGCTAAAATTTTCAAGGTACATGAAGTTAACATATGAACAGAACATTTTCCCCCAACCTAAACCTTTGCAGATCCTTGTTCATAAAGATGGGTAAAACACAATCAAATTTTTTTTTTTTTTTTTTTCTGGTCATGGTTAACCAGGGTTGTGGACATAAGCCGGGCCTTCACTTAATTCACTATCGGTTGTGAGGGAATAGCTGTCTGCAATCTTTGTCATGCCCAAGGATCACACATTTAATGCATTATAGTTGGTTGGTCAGTACCTTGGTGAGGATCTTGTAGTCCACATTTTGGAGAGAGATGGGATGCCAGTTTTTCAAAATTTTCCTTCTTTTCTGTTTATACAAGATCATTATTCACGATCAACCCTCCCCTCAAAAATACATTACACCCTCTCTCCCCTGTTGTTATATTTCCAGTCTCGTCTCGCAGTTCTGACAGGGGTGTGTGGCATGTTGCCAATAGACATTATATTATGAGTGGATCTATTGAAAACTGCCAGCAACTGAAGTCTATGAGCAACTACTTGAACAGATTTAGCTTGTTTACTTATGCTATCAGCTATGGGTGTGTGACTGGTATTCATAGACTAGCTGATTTCTAGATAAATGGCTGAATATTTTATTAGGATTATTCAAGGTTGAGCAAGAGACCTTCTCTTGTGTTCAGAAGCACAGTGAAGAAATGACTCAAAACAAAACTCATTTGTTATTTCTTCCTTTTCACTTTGTAGATGGGTGTTCGCATCTTGTATATTATATGGGGTTTTTGAGAACAGGAGTGCCCTGATCGCTGTCCTGTGGCTGTACATGCATGACATAATTTCTGTGGGAGTTTCCAAAATATCCTAGGAAGTGAAGGTTTGGTTCAAAATGTATTAGAGCTGAGTGGCTATGGACTGATGTCTCTACTGACTAGAGTAATGCTCAAAGGGGCTGTCCAGGGTAAAAAGAAATGTTTACCTTCAACTAACCCTCCCCCCCCCCACTACTTTATAATTCACATGACCGCCCTAGGCAGATCTTTATAGTATCCTGTGACTCTCCATCTTACCACTTCCAGAGACGGGGGTCACATACTATATCCCCCTCTCTCTCCTCCCATCTCCAGCCCTCCGCTCCCGTCTCCTCACTTCCTGTCCCCTCCCCTCACTACAGCAGATCCGGCATACTTACCTTTCCTTCCTGCCATCTCCTCTCTGGCTGCGTCATCAGCGACACACACAGCGAATTATTGCGCATGCATTAGCTGGCTAGCTAGGGAAAAAGGGAGGGGGACAATGACTGTGAGAGGGAGGTGCGGTTAGGGATAGCAAGTATTATAATGATGGCTGTTGAGGGTGTAGTGGGCAGGCTAGCTAAGGAAACAGGGAGGGGGAGTGTGTGAGAGAGGGAGGAAAAGTGAGGCATCCTGGACCTTTTAGGAAACAGAAGAGGAACTTAGTGATATAAACAGAACCCCAGAAATCACTCAAAACACTGTTAAAGGAATTTGGTGACATTTATTAACCCATTAATAGCACTAACAGACTTTTTTGTAAAAATGATTTTTTTTTTTGCTCGGAAAACCCCTTTAATGTGTGTGTAGTATGAAAACTTATGCAGCTGTTTATAGTCCTAACATATTGGTTAACCTTGGTACCTAAAACCAAAAAGTCAAAGATGCATTGCTGAAAATGGAAACTTTTGGAGTTATTGATTTAAAAAAAGGACGGTATGAAGCAAGCCTACAGATTCTGTTTCATACAGTTAATGTAGTTGAATAGAGTTACCATGTCATTGATCATGACCTACAGCTGCTTAGAAATTTTTTCAGGGACTTTTGATAAGATGTTAATATTTTATATCATGTAGTTCAGCTAAGTGTTAGTATTCTTATTACATTATTCCTCATTTCCTGATGAAAACAGGAAAGATAAATGCTACTAATATCTGTAGAATCATTAGGGGATGTTCACACTAATGTTATAGATGTCTGTTGCCCTCACCCGTCACAGCATGAGGACACTGAACACTAACAGCTATAGAGTGACAGATGCAGACGGAGTACCTTCCATCTGGCGTCTATTCCCATTCACTCTAATAAAAATTTTAAAAAATAAGTAAACCTCAAAAGTCATGTTTGTTTGTGCCGTTACTGATAGCTCTTCACTGTCAGAAGGGCGCTCCTGACAGTCTAGCTGGGAGCGCCGCTCCTGACTGTACAGTGTGACGCGCTATACTGTGAGAGGGCGTTCCTTACAGCCCAGCCAATGACACTGAGCTGTGAGGAACGCCTTCCTCCCTGACAGTACTCGTCCATAGAAGAATAGTGTGTGTGTGTGTGTGTGTGGGGGGGGGCGTTTGTCACCGCTTAGCATCATGGCTGGGCAGTAAGGAATGCCCCCTCACAGTATAGCGCTAAATACCGTACTGTCAGGGGCCAGTTAGACTGTTAGGAATGCCCTTCTGAAAGTGAAGAGCTATGATAACTGCACCGATAGCTCTTCCCCCGGGGCGCATAACAGGAAAGCCAACAGTGTGTTGAATTCAGCACACTGTCAGCTTACTAGCAGTGTATAAAACCATGTGTGTACGAGGACATGAAAGGTCCTCTTTAATGCATATACAGTGCTCTGCCTGCTTCAGGTATTCTGGTTTCGTTAAAGGGAGTCTGTCAGCATAAAATTCAGATATAAACTAATCACAGTACCTTGTAGGGCTGTCAGCACTGTCTACAATGATGTATTTCTTATTCAGAAAAAATCTGCCTTTTATTCCTATGTAAATGAGAAAAAAAGGGCTTTAGGGGTGTTGATTTCCATCAGTGGGCTTCACTATCTGCTCCTGCTCTGCTCAGCTTAGTCCTGTGCATGTCTGAAGTCACGCTGTACACGGAAATGAAAAAAAGGTGGTATCAGCTGTCCCCCATCCTAAGCCAGCTTCCTTCACTTGTGGGTGCAGTGTGTTATCATCAGACATGCACACTACAGTTGGTGGGCAGAGCTGAGAAGCAGTCAACAGCAGCAGATTGTGATAGAAAGCAACGCCTCTTTAGCCCACTGATGGAAAGCAAGGCCCCTTTACTGCTCATTTGCATAGGCATAAAAGTCGATTTTAACAAGAATGGAGCAACAGTCATAAATTAGAAATATATCATTGTAAGCTCTTCTGACAGCCCTACAAGGTACTGTGATTAGTTTATATCTCAAATTTGTGCTGACAGACTCCCTTTAATGTCCATTACTCTCAGCCTATGATGGATGAAAGCAACGGACATCAATAATGATGGTGTGAACTAAGAATGGGGTTAAGTTAAGATAAAGTTCTAAGTTCTAGTTTGTATTGTTATAATGCACTTTGCGTGATTTGTGTTTTCTCAAAGCAATTGCGACATAAAAAATAAAATTGTCTCGTAGAAATATGGCTTCTCATTTGCAATAGGCTTTACTATCATAGGCTTTACAGACATACATCTGTACACCTTTGTTTGCTCAACAAACTAAAATGTTGCATATGCAGCAACTCTTAACTACAATACCCCAATGCCCTCATTTTGTCAGCAAATCATCTGGTATACATTTATACAGGGACCCATTCTGTTTCTGTGGATACTGTAAGAACGCTTCAAACTGTGTGTCAATGCGCTAGAGAGGAAATGATCTGCAAATATTTGTTTTATATTTAATGTACTGGGGAAACAAGTAATGTTCAGTGCTATTCAGTTTGTCATTTAAATCAGTTATGGTGCATTGTTTTCTCATGTGATGGAAATCCATGGCTAGTCCATGCACCTACGGTAATTGTATTGGCTGTAGAAAAGTTTCTTATTTTACAGGCTTTTATTAGAGATGAGCGAACAGTGTTCTATCGAACTCATGTTCGATCGGATATTAGGCTGTTCGGCATGTTCGAATCGAATCGAACACCGCGTGGTAAAGTGCGCCATTACTCGATTCCCCTCCCACCTTCCCTGGCGCCTTTTTTGCTCCAATAACAGCGCAGGGTAGGTGGGACAGGAACTACGACACCGGTGACGTTGAAAAAAGTAGGCAAAACCCATTGGCTGCCGAAAACATGTGACCTCTAATTTAAAAGAACAGCGCCGCCCAGCTTCGCGTCATTCTGAGCTTGCAATTCACCGAGGACGGAGGTTTCCGTCCAGCTAGCTAGGGCTTAGATTCTGGGTAGGCAGGGACAGGCTAGGATAGGAAGGAGAAGACAACCAACAGCTCTTGTAAGAGCTAAATTCCAGGGAGAAGCTTGTCAGTGTAACGTGGCACTGACGGGCTCAATCGCCGCAACCCAGCTTTCCCAGGATCCTGAATGGAATACACTGTCAGTGTATTCCCGTATACCCGATATATACCCCGATACCCGTTCCAACGGTGTGCCCCCCCACCTTCACCCCAGAAATACCCTGCAAGTCCCCTAGCAATAGAATTGGGGCTATATACACCCACAATTTTTACTACTGGTATACAGTGCCATTGTCTGACTGGGAATTCAAAGAATATATTGGGAATACAAATACCCTCATTTCTTGCTACTGCCATATAGTGCCAGTTTCTGACTGGTAATTCAAAGAATATATTGGGGTTACGTGCACCCACAATTTTTACTACTGGTATACAGTGCCATTGTCTGACTGGGAATTCAAAGAGTATATTGGGAATACAAATACCCTCATTTCTTGCTACTGCCATATAGTGCCAGTTTCTGACTGGTAATTCAAAGAATATATTGGGGTTACGTGCACCCACAATTTTTACTACTGGTATACAGTGCCATTGTCTGACTGGGAATTCAAAGAATATATTGGGAATACAAATACCCTCATTTCTTGCTACTGCCATATAGTGCCAGTGTCTGACTGGGAATTCAAAGAATATATTGGGGTTACGTGCACCCACAATTTTTACTACTGGTATACAGTGCCATTGTCTGACTGGGAATTCAAAGAATATATTGGGAATACAAATACCCTCATTTCTTGCTACTGCCATATAGTGCCAGTGTCTGACTGGGAATTCAAAGAATATATTGGGGTTACGTGCACCCACAATTTTTACTACTGGTATACAGTGCCATTGTCTGACTGGGAATTCAAAGAATATATTGGGAATACAAATACCCTCATTTCTTGCTACTGCCATATAGTGCCAGTGTCTGACTGGGAATTCAAAGAATATATTGGGGTTACGTGCACCCACAATTTTTACTACTGGTATACAGTGCCATTGTCTGACTGGGAATTCAAAGAATATATTGGGAATACAAATACCCTCATTTCTTGCTACTGCCATATAGTGCCAGTGTCTGACTGGGAATTCAAAGAATATATTGGGGTTACGTGCACCCACAATTTTTACTACTGGTATACAGTGCCATTGTCTGACTGGGAATTCAAAGAATATATTGGGAATACAAATACCCTCATTTCTTGCTACTGCCATATAGTGCCAGTGTCTGACTGGGAATTCAAAGAATATATTGGGGTTACGTGCACCCACAATTTTTACTACTGGTATACAGTGCCATTGTCTGACTGGGAATTCAAAGAATATATTGGGAATACAAATACCCTCATTTCTTGCTACTGCCATATAGTGCCAGTGTCTGACTGGGAATTCAAAGAATATATTGGGGTTACGTGCACCCACAATTTTTACTACTGGTATACAGTGCCATTGTCTGACTGGGAATTCAAAGAATATATTGGGAATACAAATACCCTCATTTCTTGCTACTGCCATATAGTGCCAGTGTCTGACTGGGAATTCAAAGAATATATTGGGGTTACGTGCACCCACAATTTTTACTACTGGTATACAGTGCCATTGTCTGACTGGGAATTCAAAGAATATATTGGGAATACAAATACCCTCATTTCTTGCTACTGCCATATAGTGCCAGTGTCTGACTGGGAATTCAAAGAATATATTGGGGTTACGTGCACCCACAATTTTTACTACTGGTATACAGTGCCATTGTCTGACTGGGAATTCAAAGAATATATTGGGGTTATAAATACCCTCATTTCTTGCTACTGCCATATAGTGCCAGTTTCTGACTGGTAATTCAAAGAATATATTGGGGTTACGTGCACCCACAATTTTTACTACTGGTATACAGTGCCATTGTCTGACTGGGAATTCAAAGAGTATATTGGGAATACAAATACCCTCATTTCTTGCTACTGCCATATAGTGCCAGTTTCTGACTGGTAATTCAAAGAATATATTGGGGTTACGTGCACCCACAATTTTTACTACTGGTATACAGTGCCATTGTCTGACTGGGAATTCAAAGAATATATTGGGAATACAAATACCCTCATTTCTTGCTACTGCCATATAGTGCCAGTGTCTGACTGGGAATTCAAAGAATATATTGGGGTTACGTGCACCCACAATTTTTACTACTGGTATACAGTGCCATTGTCTGACTGGGAATTCAAAGAATATATTGGGAATACAAATACCCTCATTTCTTGCTACTGCCATATAGTGCCAGTGTCTGACTGGGAATTCAAAGAATATATTGGGGTTACGTGCACCCACAATTTTTACTACTGGTATACAGTGCCATTGTCTGACTGGGAATTCAAAGAATATATTGGGAATACAAATACCCTCATTTCTTGCTACTGCCATATAGTGCCAGTGTCTGACTGGGAATTCAAAGAATATATTGGGGTTACGTGCACCCACAATTTTTACTACTGGTATACAGTGCCATTGTCTGACTGGGAATTCAAAGAATATATTGGGGTTATAAATACCCTCATTTCTTGCTACTGCCATATAGTGCCAGTTTCTGACTGGTAATTCAAAGAATATATTGGGGTTACGTGCACCCACAATTTTTACTACTGGTATACAGTGCCATTGTCTGACTGGGAATTCAAAGAGTATATTGGGAATACAAATACCCTCATTTCTTGCTACTGCCATATAGTGCCAGTTTCTGACTGGTAATTCAAAGAATATATTGGGGTTACGTGCACCCACAATTTTTACTACTGGTATACAGTGCCATTGTCTGACTGGGAATTCAAAGAATATATTGGGAATACAAATACCCTCATTTCTTGCTACTGCCATATAGTGCCAGTGTCTGACTGGGAATTCAAAGAATATATTGGGGTTACGTGCACCCACAATTTTTACTACTGGTATACAGTGCCATTGTCTGACTGGGAATTCAAAGAATATATTGGGAATACAAATACCCTCATTTCTTGCTACTGCCATATAGTGCCAGTGTCTGACTGGGAATTCAAAGAATATATTGGGGTTACGTGCACCCACAATTTTTACTACTGGTATACAGTGCCATTGTCTGACTGGGAATTCAAAGAATATATTGGGAATACAAATACCCTCATTTCTTGCTACTGCCATATAGTGCCATTGTCTGACTGGGAATTCAAAGAATATATTGGGAATACAAATACCCTCATTTCTTGCTACTGCCATATAGTGCCAGTGTCTGACTGGGAATTCAAAGAATATATTGGGGTTACGTGCACCCACAATTTTTACTACTGGTATACAGTGCCATTGTCTGACTGGGAATTCAAAGAATATATTGGGAATACAAATACCCTCATTTCTTGCTACTGCCATATAGTGCCATTGTCTGACTGGGAATTCAAAGAATATATTGGGAATACAAATACCCTCATTTCTTGCTACTGCCATATAGTGCCAGTGTCTGACTGGGAATTCAAAGAATATATTGGGGTTACGTGCACCCACAATTTTTACTACTGGTATACAGTGCCATTGTCTGACTGGGAATTCAAAGAATATATTGGGAATACAAATACCCTCATTTCTTGCTACTGCCATATAGTGCCAGTGTCTGACTGGGAATTCAAAGAATATATTGGGGTTACGTGCACCCACAATTTTTACTACTGGTATACAGTGCCAATTTCTAACTAGGAATTCAAAATGCGCAAGGCTCCCGGAAAGGGACGTGGACGAGGCCGTGGGCGAGGTCGGGGGAATGGTTCTGGGGAGCAAGGTAGCAGTGAAGCCACAGGGCGTCCCGTGCCTACTCCTGTGGGGCAGCAAGCATTGCGCCACTCCACAGTGCCAGGGTTGCTTGCCACATTAACTAAACTGCAGGGTACAAACCTTAGTAGGCCCGAGAACCAGGAACAGGTCTTGCAATGGCTGTCAGAGAACGCTTACAGCACATTGTCCAGCAGCCAGTCAGACTCTGCCTCCTCTCCTCCTATTACCCAACAGTCTTGTCTTCCTTCCTCCCAAAATTCCGAAGCTTTACAGAACAATAACCCAAACTGTCCCTGCTCCCCAGAGCTGTTCTCCGCTCCTTTCATTGTCCCTCAACCTGCCTCTCCACGTCACGATTCCACGAACCTAACAGAGGAGCATCTGTGTCCAGATGCTCAAACACTAGAGTCTCCTCCATCTCCGTTCGATTTGGTGGTGGATGACCAGCAACCCACCCTCATCGACGATGATGTGACGCAGTTGCCGTCAGGGCATCCAGTTGACTGGCGCATTGTGCGGGAGGAGGAGATGAGACAGGAGTTGGAAGAGGAAGTGGTGGATGATGAGGACACTGACCCGACCTGGACAGGGGGGATGTCAAGCGGGGAAAGTAGTGTGGATGTTGAGGCAGGTGCAGCACCAAAAAGGGTAGCTAGAGGCAGAGGCAGAGGTCAGCAGCTTAGGCGAAGCCAGGCCACACCCGGAATCTCCCAAGATGTTCCAGTTCGTACCCAGCCCCGAAAAACTCCCACCTCGAGGGCACGTTTCTCGAAGGTGTGGAGTTTTTTCAAGGAATGCGCCGAGGACAGATATAGTGTTGTCTGCACAATTTGCCTCTCGAAATTGATTAGGGGCTCTGAGAAGAGCAACCTGTCCACCACTTCAATGCGCCGTCATTTGGAATCCAAGCACTGGAATCAGTGGCAGGCAGCAACGGCAGGACAAAGGCCGCCTGCCGTTCACGCCACTGCCACTGCCTCTGCCTCTGCCACTGCCACTGCTGACTGTGCTGGCGATGCACTCCAGAGGACGAGCCAGGACACCACTTCATCTGCCTCCGCCACTTTGTTGACTTCTACCTCATCCTCCCCTGGTCCTGTCTTATCTCCTTCTCCTGCACCATCAAAGGCACCATCAGGCGTTTCTTTACAACAACCCACCATCTCTCAGACATTGGAGCGGCGGCAGAAATACACTGCTAACCACCCACACGCGCAAGCCTTGAACGCCAACATCGCTAAACTGCTGGCCCAGGAGATGTTGGCGTTCCGGCTTGTTGAAACTCCCGCCTTCCTGGACCTGATGGCAACTGCGGCACCTCGCTATGCCGTCCCTAGCCGTCACTACTTCTCCCGGTGTGCCGTCCCCGCCTTGCACCAGCACGTGTCACTCAACATCAGGCGGGCCCTTAGTTCCGCGCTTTGCACAAAGGTCCACTTGACCACCGACGCGTGGACAAGTGCATGCGGACAGGGACGCTACATTTCACTGACGGCACACTGGGTGAATGTAGTTGAGGCTGGGACTGCTTCCCAAACTGGCCCGGTGTACCTCGTCTCCCCGCCTAACATTCCTGGCAGGGACACGAGAAGAACACCCCCCTCCTCCTCCTCCTCTACCGCCTCCTCCTCCGCCACCGCCTCCTCCTCCGCCACCGCCTCCTCCTCCGCTGTTAGATTGACCCCAGCTACGAGTTGGAAACGTTGCAGCACTGGCGTTGGTAGACGTCAGCAGGCTGTGCTGAAGCTGATCAGCTTGGGGGACAGACAGCACACTGCCTCCGAGGTGAGGGATGCCCTCCTCGATGAGACGGCAATATGGTTTGAGCCGCTGCACCTGGGCCCAGGCATGGTCGTTTGTGATAACGGCCGGAACCTGGTAGCAGCTCTGGAGCTTGCCGGACTCCAACATGTTCCATGCCTGGCCCACGTCTTCAACCTAGTGGTGCAACGTTTCCTAAAGAGCTACCCCAATGTTCCAGAGCTACTGGTGAAAGTGCGGCGCATGTGCGCCCACTTTCGCAAGTCGACAGTAGCCGCTGCTAGCTTAAAATCTCTCCAGCAACGCCTGCATGTGCCACAACACCGGCTTTTGTGCGACGTCCCCACACGCTGGAACTCAACGTTTCAGATGTTGAATAGAGTGGTTGAGCAGCAGAGACCTTTGATGGAATACCAGCTACAAAACCCTAGGGTGCCACAAAGTCAGCTGCCTCAGTTTCACATCCATGAGTGGCCATGGATGAGAGACCTTTGTGACATCCTACGGGTCTTTGAGGAGTCCACAAGGAGGGTGAGCTCTGAGGATGCGATGGTGAGCCTTACAATCCCGCTCTTGTGTGTTCTGAGAGAATCCCTGATTGACATCAGGGATAACTCAGATCACACAGAGGAGTTAGGGATAGCATCCGATCCGTCACAGCTGGAGAGTAGGTCCACACATCTGTCCGCTTCACTGCGTTTAATGGAGGAGGAGGAGGAGGAGGAGGAAGAAGAGTTGTCCGATGATGTGATGGTGATACAGGAGGCTTCCGGGCAACTTCGAATCGTCCCATTGTTGCAGCGCGGATGGGTAGACATGGAGGATGAGGAGGAAATGGAGATTGAACTTTCCGGTGGGGCCAGAGGAGTCATGCCAACTAACACTGTGGCAGACATGGCTGAGTTCATGTTGGGGTGCTTTACAACCGACAAGCGTATTGTCAAAATCATGGAGGACAACCAGTACTGGATCTTTGCTATCCTTGACCCCCGGTATAAAAACAACATCTCGTCTTTTATTCCGGTAGAGGGGAGGGCCAATCGCATCAATGCTTGCCACAGGCAATTGGTGCAGAATATGATGGAGATGTTTCCAGCATGTGACAGTGGCGGCAGGGAGGGCAGTTCCTCCAGTAGGCAACCAAGTTCTCACCGGTCCACACAAACGAGGGGCACACTGTCTAAGGTCTGGGACACCTTGATGGCACCCCCTCGCCAAAGTGCCGCCACGGAGGGTCCTAGTGTCACCAGGCGTGAGAAGTATAGGCGCATGTTGCGGGAATACCTTTCCGACCACAGCCCTGTCCTCTCCGACCCCTCTGCGCCCTACACGTATTGGGTGTCGAAGTTGGACCTGTGGCTTGAACTTGCCCTATATGCCTTGGAGGTGCTGTCCTGTCCTGCCGCCAGCGTCCTATCTGAGAGGGTGTTCAGTGCAGCCGGTGGCATCATCACTGACAAGCGCACCCGTCTGTCAGCTGAGAGTGCCGACCGGCTCACTTTGATAAAAATGAACCACCACTGGGTAGAGCCGTCATTTTTGTGCCCACCTGTGTAAAGCACCCCAACATGAAACTCCATGTCTGTACTCAACCTCTCCAATTCCTCCGCATCCTCATACTCATCCACCATAAGCGTTGCACAATTCTGCTAATACTAGGCTCCCTCCAACATGATTTCCCCCAACTCTGCTGGTTAGAGGCTCCCTCCACCCTGATTTCCACCAACTCTGCTGGTTAGAGGCTCCCTCCACCCTGCTTTCCCACAACTCTGCTGGTTAGAGGCTCCTTCCACCATGAATTTGCCCAAACTGGGCTGTTTAGAGGCTCCCTCCACCATGAATTGGTCCAAACTGGGCTGGTTAGAGGCTCCCTCCACCATTAATTGGTCCAAACTGGGCTGGTTAGAGGCTCCCTCCACAATTAATTGGTCCAAACTGGGCTAATTAGAGGCTCCCTCCACCATGAATTGGTCCAAACTGGGTTTTTTAGAGGCTCCCTCCACCATGAATTGGTCCAAACTGGGCTGGTTAGAGGCTCCCTCCACCATTAATTGGTCCAAACTGGGCTGGTTAGAGGCTCCCTCCACAATTAATTGGTCCAAACTGGGCTAATTAGAGGCTCCCTCCACCATGAATTGGTCCAAACTGGGTTTTTTAGAGGCTCCCTCCACCATGAATTGGTCCAAACTGGGCTGGTTAGAGGCTCCCTCCACCATTAATTGGTCCAAACTGGGCTGGTTAGAGGCTCCCTCCACAATTAATTGGTCCAAACTGGGCTAATTAAAGGCTCCCTCCACCATGAATTGGTCCAAACTGGGTTTTTTAGAGGCTCCCTCCACCATGAATTTGCCCAAACTGGGCTGGTTAGAGGCTCCCTCCACCATGAATTGGTCCAAACTGGGCTGGTTAGAGGCTCCCTCCACCATTAATTGGTCCAAACTGGGCTGGTTAGAGGCTCCCTCCACCATTAATTGGTCCAAACTGGGCTGGTTAGAGGCTCCCTCCACCATGAATTTGCCCAAACTGGGCTGGTTAGAGGCTCCCTCCACCATTAATTGGTCCAAACTGGGCTGGTTAGAGGCTCCCTCCACCATGAATTTGCCCAAACTGGGCTGTTTAGAGGCTCCCTCCACCATGAATTGGTCCAAACTGGGTTTTTTAGAGGCTCCCTCCACCATGAATTGGTCCAAACTGGGCTGGTTAGAGGCTCCCTCCACCATGAATTTCCCAAAACTTGGCTGTTTAGAGGCTCCCTCCACCATGAATTGGTCCAAACTGGGCTGGTTAGAGGCTCCCTCCACCATTAATTGGTCCAAACTGGGCTGGTTAGAGGCTCCCTCCACCATGAATTTGCCCAAACTGGGCTGTTTAGAGGCTCCCTCCACCATGAATTGGTCCAAACTGGGTTTTTTAGAGGCTCCCTCCACCATGAATTGGTCCAAACTGGGCTGGTTAGAGGCTCCCTCCACCATGAATTTCCCAAAACTTGGCTGTTTAGAGGCTCCCTCCACCATGAATTGGTCCAAACTGGGCTGGTTAGAGGCTCCCTCCACCATTAATTGGTCCAAACTGGGCTGGTTAGAGGCTCCCTCCACCATGAATTTGCCCAAACTGGGCTGGTTAGAGGCTCCCTCCACCATGAATTTGCCCAAACTGGGCTGTTTAGAGGCTCCCTCCACCATTAATTGGTCCAAACTGGGCTGGTTAGAGGCTCCCTCCACCATGAATTTGCCCAAACTGGGCTGTTTAGAGGCTCCCTCCACCATGAATTTGCCCAAACTGGGCTGTTTAGAGGCTCCCTCCACCATTAATTGGTCCAAACTGGGCTGGTTAGAGGCTCCCTCCACCATGAATTTGCCCAAACTGGGCTGTTTAGAGGCTCCCTCCACCATGAATTGGTCCAAACTGGGTTTTTTAGAGGCTCCCTCCACCATGAATTGGTCCAAACTGGGCTGGTTAGAGGCTCCCTCCACCATGAATTTCCCAAAACTTGGCTGTTTAGAGGCTCCCTCCACCATGAATTGGTCCAAACTGGGCTGGTTAGAGGCTCCCTCCACCATTAATTGGTCCAAACTGGGCTGGTTAGAGGCTCCCTCCACCATGAATTTGCCCAAACTGGGCTGTTTAGAGGCTCCCTCCACCATGAATTTGCCCAAACTGGGCTGGTTAGAGGCTCCCTCCACCATGAATTGGTCCAAACGGGTTTTTAGAGGCTCCCTTCACCATGAATTGGTCCAAACTTGGCTGTTTAGAGGCTCCCTCCACCATGAATTGGTCCAAACTGGGGTGGTTAGAGGCTCCCTCCACCATTAATTGGTCCAAACTGGGCTGGTTAGAGGCTCCCTCCACCATGAATTTGCCCAAACTGGGCTGTTTAGAGGCTCCCTCCACCATGAATTTGCCCAAACTGGGCTGGTTAGAGGCTCCCTCCACCATGAATTGGTCCAAACGGGTTTTTAGAGGCTCCCTTCACCATGAATTGGTCCAAACTTGGCTGTTTAGAGGCTCCCTCCACCATGAATTGGTCCAAACTGGGGTGGTTAGAGGCTCCCTCCACCATTAATTGGTCCAAACTGGGCTGGTTAGAGGCTCCCTCCACCATGAATTTGCCCAAACTGGGCTGGTTAGAGGCTCCCTCCACCATGAATTGGTCCAAACTGGGGTGGTTAGAGGCTCCCTCCACCATTAATTGGTCCAAACTGGGCTGGTTAGAGGCTCCCTCCACCATTAATTGGTCCAAACTGGGCTGGTTAGAGGCTCCCTCCACCATGAATTTGCCCAAACTGGGCTGGTTAGAGGCTCCCTCCACCATGAATTGGTCCAAACTGGGTTTTTTAGAGGCTCCCTCCACCATGAATTTGCCCAAACTGGGCTGGTTAGAGGCTCCCTCCACCATGAATTGGTCCAAACTGGGGTTTTTAGAGGCTCCCTCCACCATGAATTTGCCCAAACTCTGCTGGTTAGAGGCTCAATCCACCCTGATTTTCAAAACAAATGTTGGTGCCAACCTCAACTTACTACAAGGGCCAAATTCACTGCTGGTGACAAGCTCTCCTCACTGCAAGTGCCAAATACACATGTTTCAAGGTGTTTTCCTACTGTCAGAGAGGTGGTATTGAGTGTGTAAAGTGTGTAGTTGTTAGGCTGTGATGTTGGGGTAATAGAGGGTCTTTGGTGTGTTAGATGCCCCCAGACATGCTTCCCCTGCTGTCCCAGTGTCATTCCAGAGGTGTTGGCATCATTTCCTGGGGTGTCATAGTGGACTTGGTGACCCTCCAGACACGGATTTGGGTTTCCCCCTTAACGAGTATCTGTTCCCCATAGACTATAATGGGGTTCGAAACCCGTTCGAACACACGAACATTGAGCGGCTGTTCGAATCGAATTTCGAACCTCGAACATTTTAGTGTTCGCTCATCTCTAGCTTTTATACTTTGGAAGTAATCTTGTGGAAGTTTATATATCTTCATCTGATGGCAAATTATTGTACAGAGGTATTTGTATACTTACTGTGTGATACCTTTTGAAAAACATTGTGCCATACTCCATCAGATTTGTTACATTTAGACTCTAAAAAATGTAGTTTCTAGTGGGTTTTGAAACTGTGTATGCTGCTCAACCACTTTGGGAAGACCATACAATCTTCATGTTGAAGCACTTAGGCACTTTATGTGTTCTGTATACATGACATTAAGGGAATGTTCATACGTCAGTTGTGAATATCTGTTGCTCTCATCTATCATGGGATGAGACTAACTGATATGGGTCAGGACTTTTTCTTCTGTCAGAAATGTAAAAAAAAAAAAAAAAAAGACAAAGGACAGCTTCTGAATACCTTGTGTACATGAGGATGAATGCAGGGGAACACCAGATGAAGGGGACCAACGTCTGTATCAGTAATTAATGTCCGTTGCTCTCATCCTCTGACAGGCAAGAGCAATGGACATTAAAAAACTGTAGTGTGAATCCAACCTAAGGATACATAGTATCCAAATTAAGCATACTATTTACATTCAGACTATGTTCAGTGATGCAGATGAGTTTTCACACATGATCCCTGAGGATTTAACACCATTGTCATTGCTTCCATTTTACAAAGGAATCATTTATTGTAGGACTGTATCCCCCTTTATCTGCAAATGCATCCACAGCTGTTCTAAGTACTCACTGCTCCCTTGTGCACCATTTGCTTGGCTTTATTTTACTAGCTGTTCCCTGCATCACTATATATATATATATATATATATATATATATATATATATATATATATATATATATATATAGGGCCGGCTCCAGGTTTTTATAGGCCCTTGGGCGACAGAGCCTCAGGGGGCCCCCTTGTAAAGGAGGCGGGGGAGTCAAGACACTGTGCGTCGCAGATGAAGCGAGTGACGTCACGCAGGAGTGTGGCGTCACCAACGCCATACCTCCCAATTTTTAAAGAGTAGAAAGAGGGGCAAAATGTGCAGCGCACTCTGCGCGCTGTGGCAAATTTGGTCCCACCCACTTTTGTTGACTCCGCCCATTCTCATTAATTTATCATGTGCTCCCACACAGTATAATCCTCCTACAGTCACCCGTAAATTATATGCCCCCCCTCCATCTCTCCCCCAGTTTCATATACACCCTTCCTCTGCCCCCAGTTTCATGTCCCCCCCCTCCATCTCTGTCCCCAGTTTCATCACGTTCTCCCCCTTCATCTGCCCACAGTTTCATGTCCCCCCGTATCTGCCCCAGTGTCATGCCGTTCCCCCCGCCTTCATTTGCCCCCCAGTTTCATTGGGCCCCCTCCATCTCTGTCCCGTTTCATGTCGTTCTCTCCCCGCCCCCTTCATTATGTTCCACCTTAATATTTAATACAAAACAAACACTTAACACCTTCCATCGCTCCCCCGACGCTCCTCTCTCCGCTCTCTCACTCCATTCACATAGGCGATTAAAGCCGGCTTGCGTGTGTAGGTGCGATGTGATGACATCATCGACCGTCGGACGCTGATGAGCTGAAATTGGGACAGGCAAGTGCTGGGGCGGGCAAGTGCCGGGGGGCCCCCAGAGGCTCTGAGGGCCCCGGCACTTGCCTGACTATGCCGTGCGCTGACGCCCACCATATATATATATATATATATATATATATATATATATATATATATATATATATATATTATATATATAATTTTTTTAAGCTATTCTAGTTCTATTAATGGATTAATAATTTTGCATCAAAATACCTTTAGCAGTGTTTTGAGTAGTTTCTGGCTTTCTCTTGGAGTTTCTGGCATCTTCTTCATTTGTATACATGCTTCCCCAGCCTACAACTCCCGCGATCCCCGTCTCACTCCCTCTCTCATACCACGTCCCTGCTTCCCTATTTAGCCAGTAGACTACTAGCCCTATCTATCTATCTGTCTATCTATCTCAGCCCAAATTACCCCCCCCCCCAAATAAATAAATTAAATATATTAATTAATAATTAATACTTGCCTGTCTTCTGTGTTCTGGAGATCAGTTACTTTGGTCCTGCCACCATCATCTTCCGTCTACTTCTTGCACATGCGTGGTATATGCTCTTCACTTCTGCCCGCGACAATACAATAAAGCTCTATTATGCCAGAGTCTACAGAAGGGAAGGAAGTGACACTTCATACCCGAGACTGGTCTATAGGTTTTTAGATTTTTTTAATTTTTTTTTTATTTTAGGGATTGATTTTTCAATTCAAGCTGGACAACTCCTTTCTTCCCCAGGAGTGTAGGACTTCTTACATGAGCTGGATCTTGACAAGATGAACCATTATCTTCTAAGAAATAATTTGGATAGAGATATGGATAATTATATTACTGGAATATAAAGCCACAACTAACTTACTAAATTCTTATATTCAGGTTTTTCTTGTCTAATATTAGCCCTCCACGTTCCTCCCTGAAGGCTTGGCAATAGTACCCGGGATGTGTAATGCAGTTAAAGTAGTAATAAGCCTAAACCAGAACAACCAGGTGTAAACAAGAAAAAAGCTTGTACAGGAATTAGGACACTGTGCTCTATTATACATTCTAGTGGGTTTTGTCTGTAACTTTTCTGTTTTTAAGACTGGTATCATGTATTACTCCATAAATTTTGAGTGCAAACACATTTCTCAACAGCCCTTGTTGTACCACTGAGGACAACATGTGCCAAAGTAGTGATGACCAGAAACTCAACTGTACACAAGCTATTATGTTACGTATATTGCAATTATTTATTAAAGCCGACATGACAGAAGAGGTGACAAGTTCTCTTTAAGAGCAGCATAATATGGAGACTGGTCTAGTGCATTGTACATCAATGTAGTAATGTCCGTCACTCGGCTTGTATGTAGAGGTGCTCAGAAAAGGCTTCTCATAGCCATGTAAAAGTAGACAAGAAATTTCTGGCACTCAATAAGACATTGTATACAAACAGAACAGTATATAATAGAATCTGCTGAATGGATTACTCATATGACTAATAAAAAGCAATGTGCAAATATATACATGAGTATATACACATATATCCATATACATCGTTCACTATTCACCATTATATGCTGTTTTGTATGTAACGTGAAATAGTGAACGATGTATATGGATATATGTGTATATACTCATGTATATATTTGCACATTTGCTTTTTATTAGTCATATTTGAATTACTAGGGTAATATTTATTATATTGCTTTTATTCCAAGATTTAAGATATGAAGGTCCGTGCTGGGACAAAATGTTTTTTGGTGGATGCAATAAATTTGTTATATCTGGAAGTCATTTTGAGTGCCAGAAATTTCTACCAGTGCATTGTACAGTTTGTCTAACAGCATTAATGAAAAGGGTAGGCTATAGTTATGAGTTCACTGTATTCATGAGGAGACTGCTCTTTGGGTAGCATAGGGACAGCGGTTTTTAAAAATGGCTGTTGTCTCTAACATTAAAATTAAAAACCGATCCCAATGGATTTGACAGATTGTACTAGATCTATTATGGATCCTAAAATGCAGAATTGGGGACACCATTGAAGATACACCATTGAGGACAGAACCAAAGAAGTATCTGAATTTAAATAATAGAATGATGTTTAGCTTTGACAGAATTCTGTTTTACTCTCTAGGTCTAATTGTTGGGGTGATCTTAAGGTACGGCACACCTTCCACCAGCACCTATGACAAAGCCATCAGCTGCTCTCCGGAAGAGAGGGCATTCACCACACTCCTTGTCAACGTCAGTGGGAAGTTCTTTGAGTACACATTGAAGGGAGAAATTATCCCTGAGAAGATTCATAATGTGGAACAGAATGACATGTTGAGAAAAGTAAGTGACTCTTGCTTATTTTTTTTTTTTTTTTGTAGTGAATTCTGGGGGTTGTTCTACTTTTACAGTATCTGTATTATATTTCATTTTTGAATATTTTTATGAGGTCTGAAGAAGAACATGTAATGCTTGCATTTTGACACACAGTTTGAGCTGATCGTAAAATATTTTGTAAGTAGTACTGGTCTCTTCATTCAGAATGGAGCATTGGTCATGCAGCACACGCACTGCTCTGTTAGTTCAATAGAAGTGCCAGAGGTAGCTGAAGTACAGCGCTCAAATATCTCCGGTGTTCTCATTGAAATGAATGGAGCAGTGCACATGATGCACGGCCACCTCTCCAGGACAGGGAACAAAACTCTGCATGATCAGATCCTCACTGACGGGAAAACCCCTTTAAAGCAGAATATAATAAAATGAAAATGTCTTTATAATACTTAAAGCAAACCTGTGATACAGAAAATGCAGTTCAGTTTGCAGGCAGTATGTTATAAAATAGGAGGCGTTGAGCAGATTGATATATAGATTTGTAGAGAAAAGCCTCAGTATAACCTGCCATTTATCTATTTAAATATAAGCAGGTGGTCCTATCATTGATCGACAGACTCTCCTCTTACCGTGCATACAAAAATATCTATCAGTCACTGATGGGACAGCCTACTTGACTACTCAACATGGAAGACCAGAGATTTCAGTGGATACATGACAGGTTTTATTGATATCTTAGCAACAAACCTGATATATTCTCCTGCTCTATAACTTGTTGCATGCAGATTGGACCACGTTTTTCATATGACAAGTTCCCTTTTACCAAATATACCACCAGAAGTGTTAATTAAACCGGAAGGAGTGAATACTATTAATAGGTGCACAACAGATACTGTATCTTCCCTTTTGATACTCCTTGCTTCTTACAAGTGTAACAGCTTGTCATGTGAGCCGCTTGTCAGGAAGGATAACCACACAGGGCATAGTTACATCTGACTCATAGCACTTCAGATTCCATTTAGTGAACGGAAATTTACTAGGACCTTTTTGAATAAGAAATTCTATAACATTTCTAACATGGCTATGCTAAGGGGTGCATGTGTCTAAAATGCTCTCTTTTCCTCACTGATGGAAGCCATTAGTTAATAACCTGACAGTATATTATAGTCGGAGAACGTAAAAAATTGAGCCGCTTTTGTGTCTGAACCACAGCTAGTTTATTCTAGGGTATATATGCTGCATAGGAGAAATCAATGGAGTAAAGTCTGTCATATGGTACATTATATTAATTCCATGGCGCTGTGCATTATATTAATTCTATGGTACAGTACATTATATTAATTCCATGGTGCTGTACATTATATTAATTCCATGGTGTTGTACATTATATTAATTCCATGGTGCTGTACATTATATTAATTCCATGGCGCTGTACATTATATTAATTCCATGGTACAGTACATTATATTAATTCCAGGGTGCTGTACATTATATTAATTCCATGGTGCTGTACATTATATTAATTCTATGGTACAGTACATTATATTAATTCCATGGTGCTGTACATTATATTAATTCCATGGCGCTGTACATTATATTAATTCCATGGTGCTGTACATCATATTAATTCCATGGTGCTGTACATCATATTAATTCCATGGTGCTGTACATTATATTAATTCCATGGGGCAGTAATTATATTAATTCCATGGTGCTGTACATTATATTAATTCCATGGCGCTGTCCATTATATTAATTCCATGGTGCAGTACATTATATTACGGTAATTCCATGGCGCTGTACATTATATTCTATGGTGCTATACATTATATTCTATGGCACTGTGCATTATATTAATTCCATGGTGCTGTACATTATATTAATTCTATGGTGCAGTACATTATAATAATTCCATGGTCCTGTCCATTATATTAATTCCATGGCGCTGTCCATTATATTAATTCCATGGTGCAGTACATTATATTACGGTAATTCCATGGCGCTGTACATTATATTCTATGGTGCTATACATTATATTCTATGGCACTGTGCATTATATTAATTCCATGGTGCTGTACATTATATTAATTCTATGGTGCAGTACATTATAATAATTCCATGGTCCTGTCCATTATATTAATTCCATGGCTCTGTACATTATATTAATACCATCGTGCTGTACATTCCATTCCATGGTGCAATACATTATTTTAATTCCATGGCGCTGTATATTATATTAATTCTATGGTGCTGTACATTATATTCCATGGTGCTGTACATTATATTCCATGGTGCTGTACATTATATTCCATGATGCTGTACATTATATTCTATGGTGCTTTACATTATATTAATTCCATGGTGCTGTACATTATATTAATTCTATGGTGCAGTACATTATAATAATTCCATGGTGCTGTACTGTACATTATATTAATTCCATGGCGCTGTGCATTATATTAATTCTATGGTGCAGTACATTATAATAATTCCATGGTGCTGTACTGTACATTATATTAATTCCATGGCTCTGTAAATTATATTAATACCATCGTGCTGTACATTATATTCCATGGTGCAATACATTATTTTAATTCCATGGCGCTGTATATTATATTAATTCTATGGTGCTGTACATTATATTAATTCCATGGTGCTGTACTTTATATTCCATGGTGCTGTACATTATATTCCATGGTGCTGTACATTATATTCTATGGTGCTTTACATTATATTAATTGTATGGTGTTGTACATTTTATTCCATGGTGCTGTACATTATATTAATACCATTGTGCTGTACACTATATTCCATGGTGCAATACATTATATTAATACCATTGTGCTGTACACTATATTCCATGGTGCAATACATTATATTAATTCCATGGTGCTGTACATTATATTCCATGGTGCTGTATATTATATTAATTCCATGGTGCTGTACATTATACTGATTCCATGGTGCTGTACATTATATTTAATTTCATGACGCTGTACATACAGTGCACGAAATAGACAAAACAAGTACAATGCTAATAGTGATCAACTGGTATACTGGAACCGAGGGCCCTGCCTGCAAGGGCTTACAATCTAAGGGAAGAGGGATATAGTAGATGATGATACAGATGGTGTAGTGGCATTAATGTTATTGTAGGTTGTATTTCTTGGAATTCTCGATTTAGTATAAGAAAAATGTTTGTTTTTGTACCATGTTAGCCAGTGGGTATGAAATATAAAAAACAAAAAACTTGAGAGCTTTCAGTAGTTGATACCTTTTTTAATAGCTAACTAATAATGACAGATTACAAGCTTTCGGGATAACTCTGATCCCTTCCTCAGATACTATACCTGAGGAAGGGATCAGAGTTATCCCGAAAGCTTGTAATCTGTCATCATTATTAGTTAGCCATTAAAAAAGGTATCAACTACTGAAGACTCAAGTTTGTTTTTTAAATTGAAATTCTCGGTCATTTCTACAGTAGATAAGCTGAGAAATGACCTATTATGACTCTTGGTTACTGTGCCTTACTTATGTATATATGATAGTTTTGATAATCTGTGCTGATAAATGAGGTGACTGCTGCAAATACATCTCTTACAGAAAACAGGAAGTGTCAGCACTCAGCATATTATTTGACTTGGTGGCCACAGTCAGAACTACAGAATGTTTTCAAAATCTAGATTGTAAAATAATTGTAATGCCTGTAATATTAAAAAGAAAACTCAACAAAAAAAAATCTTAAAATGTGTTAACATAGAACTTAAATTTTACGTTTTTCTTGACATCTGCCATATTATAACAGCGGATATCAAATCTTTAAACATGACCACCCAGGGCACTCCACTATATAATACAGCTACAGACCCAGAGGCAATGCCTGCGATCAGAGCGTGCTGATCACGGCCTATTGAAGGCTCCCAGGCTGTCATTAGTGTAGTTTTGTTACAGTGTGCCTTAGGCAGAACCTGATGGATTTTACAATATACTGAAGTACATTAGATTTGTAAAGGACTGTACTAGACATCAGATTTCCTGGGAGCCTAAAAATAAAAATGTAAAGGTTTTTAAAAAAAAAAAATAAAATAAAATATTGAAATCTCATTGTTTAGGCTATATCATATATAAAAATAAAGTTAAATGCATACAATGCGCAATCCTCAGTTTGTGAGCCCTGGAGCCCCAGCCTATAAATTACATCTGAATATGGCAACTCCAGTAAATAGTTTTTTATTTTTATTTTTTTTTAAAGGTGTTAGAACACATCAAGAACCACAGAAATTTGGTATCACCATAATTGTAGTGACTTGCAGAATATAGAGTGTGTGTCAATTTGGCTTACACACTGAATACTGTAAATTTTCCTGAATTTTCTAATACTATTTGTCTCTAATCGTCATCATTATCTAGTCATCATTCAGAATTTTTTGCAGATTTCTAGTTCATTATATGGAATAATAAATGTTTCCATTATGAACTACAATATGTCCCGCAAAAACTAAGCCCTCCTACAGCTCAGAGAGTGGGGGAAAAAAAATCTAAATCAAAAAATGGTTGTGGCTTGAACGGGTTAAGGTAAACCTATCTGTGGACGTATATAGGTGGCTATAGAGCAGGAGAAGCTCAGCAGATGGATATATAGTTTTGTAAGGAATGTTCCAGTATAACGTGTTTGTCAGTTTATATCTCTGCTTGGGGCTGGTTCACATCTGCGCCCGGTCTTCGCTTTTAGTTTTCCGTCTTCTGCCCAAGAAACTGGACAGGAGACTGAAACTGGCAGTCAGTTTTCAAACCCATTCATTTGAATAGGTTTGCAAAGTGTCCGCCCGTGAGCGTTTTGCGCTCTCCGCGGCGAAACAGTTTTTTTATTTTTTTTTTAGCCAGACACAAAGTTGGACAAGCAGGACTTTGTGTCCGGTTAAAAAAAGAAAATAACAATTCCGCTGCGGAGACCACAAAACGCTCACGGGCGGACACTGCTGGGTTTCAGTCTCCTGTCAACAGAAGACGGAAACCTAAAAGCGGAGACCGGGACGCAGATGTGAACCCGCCCTCAGCAGTCAAGTTATCGGTCCTCCAGTTTTTCCTGTAAGGGTATACCTATAGAGGTATTTGATAACCACCTGCTAGACTCCTAAGCATAGCAAAAGCATGGGTATTAAGAAGTTATATTGTAATGGTTCTAATAAAACTGTATATCAATCTGCTCTATTGGTGATAACAAGCTTCCTGCAGAGTGCACTGGATTTTTGACATGGTATTTACACATATATTTTATCTAACTTCTTGCTGCACTTAATCTGAGCACTAAAACAAGAAAAAAAACATGTAGTTTCTAAACAACAAAGCTGCTCTATTGCCATCTGGTGCACACAGTGGTGTATTGCACTGTTGGTGTGTTTTGTGTTTTAGCAGTTGTAGTTATCATTCATTATTAAATTTGCACTACGTTTTGCTTTCCATTGCTTTTCTGGCACAGGACCAGAAAAATGTTAAAAATAGCAAAAATTGATCTGTTCTATGACTGACATGAATGGAACCTTATGGACCCCATTGAGTATAAAGGGGTCTGTTGAATTTTTTTTTTATATTTATTATTATTATTATTATTATTATTATTATTATTATTAATTATTATTATTTTTTTAAAGCTGGAATTTCCATATGAAAAAGTTGGACTTGCAGCACTTTTATTATCCAGCAATTTCAGACTCTGACACGGATGTGAATGTTGCACAATTATAGTGATAGGAGTCCAGTTCAGTGAGGACAATGTGCAGAGTATATCAAGGAAGAGGGAATATGTAGATAAAAAGTATATAGCTGTTCCGCAGAACTTCATGTAGCCACGTGAAGGATTCTTAAAGGCAACAGCCATCAAAGTGACATGCCTGAGTTTTCTCCAGAATGTGCAGTAATATCATGTAATGTTAGTGGAAAGAGTATTTGTGTCTAGCTTAAAATGTTCTTATTATAAAGGTATTCATATGCCTCAGGGACATAGTAAGCCTATATAAATATATTAATTTCTTTGTCAGGATATGTTCAGGAGTGTTTTTTGAAATGTTTGTAGTTTTTGAGTTTTTTTGCTCCAGCACAGTGTATGGACCTCTTTGAAAAACGCTATCGGTTTTTGAAGCGTTTTGTTGTGTTTTTTTGCAAAAAAAATGCCTAAAAAAACACTAGCGGTTTTTCCGCCACCCATTGACTTCATTGGGTTTTTCCAGGCAGAATCTGCCTGAAGATAGATCATGTTCCTTTTTCTTTTCGCTAGCGGAAAAAAACAAACTAGTGGCTCCCATTAAAATTAATGGGAGATGTTGTGCAAGAGGATTTTTAGACGAATTCCATGTCAAAATCCGCTGGCAAAAAACTGTGTGACATACTCCTATAGTAAAGACAATCAGTGAATAAAAGGACCATTGGCGAGGTTCTCCTGACATCCTCTAATGCTGACGGCATGGCAGTGTCTAGTAAATACTTACTATGGTGTATGTCTTTAGATCTTTGTGACACATTCATCTTTAGTGTGTGTCATCCTGTTGCTGTTCCAGCTCAGAATAAGAGACAACAGTGGTACAACTGCTTAACTATGAAATGCGAATTGTGCTCGGCAGGGCTAGGTTACTCTACGAGACATATCAGTCTTTGTATGTTCTGCCACAAAATTGCTTTAATTGCATTTATCATGCGCTCTAAGGTAAATTGCTTTGTATGCGAGAGTGTTTTTCTACTTTGGTTTCATCTTATATTGCCTGAATCTTGGTCACAACTTGAGAGATGCTCAGGCTTCATTGCACATCTGAAACTTGCCTTGGAGGCTAGCACTAACTTGGCCAGCTTTGCCTAAGAGGTTTCAGTTCTGTGGCCTAAAATACTCTGTTGCAGAGGATTCTATGTGTGCTGCTCATTAACTGCAAAAGCAATAGACCAGATTTCTTCATGGTGACCACAATTGTACTTGAGGCATTTGTCATACACGTAGGGCTCAAAGCAGTTTACGTAGACGGTACTAGAAGCCAAATAATGAAACCAAAGCATTAATGTGTTTTAGTTGTAGAAAGTTGTTACCAAATATCAAACTAAATGAGTAATGCTATGAGGAGAGAGACTTCCCATAGCCATGGTGGCAAGCCTATGGCATGCAAGCCAGAGGGGGACAATCGAGCCAGGCTAATGCATCGCTCAGTAACAAGGAATCCAGGACAGCTGTCCCAGATCCCCCCAGCAAGTGCTTCTTACACCTGAAATCTGTCAGTGTAGGCCGTGGGTCCATGGCTTACACTGACAGAAGGTTGAAACCTCTGCCACGACGCAGGCGCGATTCATCAGTTCCTGCTTAGCGGTGGAAGGAGGTCACCCTGCTGCTCTTTGTGGAAGTGCAGGTAAGTACAGCAACATGTTATACTGTGTGGGGGGCACTGTGGAGTAAATAATGTTCCACAGTGGCCCACACATTGTATATTATACTGTTGGGCCATTGTCACTTTGCACTATGTTGGGGGCCACTGTGGTGTACATTGTACTGCATGGGGTCCCTTCACGATTTATAATACACAGTATCTGTTTTATAGCAGATGTGGTATTAGTACAGGCTGTAATAACATTGCACGGTTACTATAAAACAGATCCTGTACAATGTAAATAGTGAACATTAATTGTAAAAAAGAGTAAAAGTACAAAATGTAAACCTTTACCTTTCAGTACAAAGTTGTCTGTATCATTGAAAGCTCTGTAAAACTCCATTTACATGACCTTATTTGGTGGGTCTGTAACTGTCTGCAATTCTGGATCCAAACAGTATTAATGTTAAATTTGCTTTGTTGGCACTTTGCAATAAATTGGTGAGTTTTGGGTTGCAGTTTGGGCACTCTGTCTCTTAAAGGTGCGCCACCACTGTCCTAGACTGTTTGTGTTTTACTCTGATTTAGTCCTGGTTTAAGAGGCGCTGAGGTCCCTGAAGTTACGTTCCAATTCATGTTCCTATAAAGTTTTCCACAGTGGTTAACCTTTATGACTAGGATCTATGGCCTCTCTCTTGGTACATAATATTGGTAATCTTGGGATCCTGTTTCTAAGACTTCTTTAAAGGGAGTCAGCCAACAGGAAAATTGGCATTAAACTACTGACAGTATCTTGTAGCTTCTACACTCCCTAAAGATGTCTCTCTTATTCTGCATTACAGCTCCATTGTCATGAAATGTAGTGTTTTATTCTTATGCAAATTAGCTGAAAGGGGCTTTAGGGGGCGTTTCTTGTCGGACTTCTGTCTACTCTGCACAATAACCTGTAACTGCTGCTCATCTCCACCCTCCGTTGCTTGAGTGATGGCTAGCACTTACATACAAACACCTAAAGCCCTTCTTCAGCTAATATGTAGAATAAAAAAGTTATCTTTGGGACGTGTAGCTGCAGCCCTATGGGGTAGAGTCATTAGTCTGATACCCATTTTCCTGCTAAAGACTACTTTTAACATAGCTTTTTTTTTTTTTTTTTTTTTAAGCCATATTAGTTGGCAATGGCTCTTGATGCATATGTTAAAACTATCTATAGGCTTTCTTTGTACCAATGAAGGTTAAATGAGTGTTATTTGTAGCTTCCGTTAGACAATATACATCTAGGATAATGGTACTGTGACCAGGTACTCATTTAATAATAATAAATTTTATTTATATAGCTAATTTTCTGTCTATATATAAATATCGGATATTACAAATGTGATTTTTATACATGTAAACTTTATGTTCATCTGTATATATCACTGAGCATCACCAGAAAAGGCATTGAATTGTACCCCGGTTCATTATATCAATTAGTAAGATGTACTGAGCAGTTAATCTGTATGTTTCAGGGCCCCTATTTTGGAAAAGTGGGTCTGTTCTGTAGGAAGCATATTCCTTAGTGTTGCTCCCATTATGGCGAGAGTCTAATCCGGGGCAAAAATTAATGAACACCGCTTTAAGGTATCTTATTTGCACTGATGGATGTATAAATATGTGTATAGGTTTTACAGTTTCCACTTCGCTTCGCGCTTCATTTTAGAGTATCCATTTATCCAAATCTCTGCCTGCTGCCACCACATGTGTATGAGCACCTAATTTCCTGGTATTGTCTATGAAATGTAAGAAGTTTTATGATAGGTAATCTGATTTACAGAGGCATCAGAAGAGTGCTTGCAGTCTAACATCACATGCTTTTCTTCATAACTGACTGCTGTGGCCAAGCTTAAGGCGCTTAGGTCAATTAAGAGAGCCGGTGATCTTCTTATCTATGCATGTTTAGTCTTCAGCTATCACACACTGTAACCTAAATTCCAGTACCAATATGATATGGTCTTATCACTTCGTATTTTACTTTCAGGTGACCTTTGACCCAGAAGTCTTCTTTAACATTCTATTGCCACCTATTATTTTCCATGCTGGGTACAGTTTAAAAAAGGTAAGGCAAAGTTTTCCTTATCTAGAATTTTTTTTTTTTTTTTCAGCAGGTTGTGTTTTTTTTTTTGTTTTTTTTTGTTTCCGTAAAAATTTGGTAGAATGGGTTAAAGAAACAAAAGGAACTGCACTCTCCTTACTGTACTCACAATTCCAATTCTACTGCTGTCTTTGTCCTCTTTTAGGGGAAAATGTGCATTTGTGTCTCATTATTATTTATTTATTTATTTTAAAGCTCTTATATTGAATATAGATATGCATTACTAACCGAATCTCAGTGCTACTTTTTCCCATTTGTTCCTGGGTTTCTTTATATATATTCCTCTTTTTCATAAGTGGAGCATTTGTCTCTCTCTACCAGTTCCAGCCAATCCTTTTGTTGCTGTCATATTGATCCTTTATTTACCGTATGTATCTTTGGCCTTCTTGTTTTTTTAAACTTTTTATAGCAGTCACTTATCTATATTTGGTGGGCTGAACACCAAAGCTTGTCTGCATGTATAAAGTAGGTTACATGTTGCAGGCAGGATGACCACTAGATATCACTGTCATCCCATATTAATCAATATGGAAAGCCATTTGCACTTTGTTTCTTTATTCTAAAGTACATGCCTATTTTAACGCTTATTTTGTATAGCTATGCTTGTAAAGTTTACATTATTGTGATTTCTTGAACTAGATTATGCTTCAAATGTCTTTGTGTGTTTGTTACTTAACGTTTAAGTGGCAGAACATGGCATATAAAGAGACAGCTTTACTATGGATGAACTGAACAACTATGTGATTCATGAAAAGTCTTCCCCCGATAAAAGAAAAACTATACAGCATATTCTGTGTTTAAAATCCATATTATGGATGTAATGTTATTAAAGTCTTGAATATTGTATCAAAGCCCTGATCCTGAAAAACATGGGAAATTGATACAGAAATTGGATTGGAAAAGTTTTAGGTATACCCTTTTTAACATTTTCTAAACATCACAATACTTCTACCAGCTCTTCCATTGGACATCACTTAAAGGGGACTTCCCACAAACATAACCACATTTAAATTTGTAGACCAATAACAATTTGAACACTTTTGTAAATAGAATTAAAAAAAATAGCAGAGATTAAAAATAATTTTTCCTAACCATCTTGGTGTGTTGTCTTAATCGGTTGCTGATGGAGATGACCATTAATGCTTGGTTATTGTGGCTGGCTTATCTTCTCATGCATGTAGCCTCCCTGCCTAATAACCTGTCCACAATAGGGAAATCCTGGGTGGGTTTCTAATAAGTCCTAGAGCATAGAAAGTTCCGGCATTTATGGTTCTATTCATTGGCAACCACTCAAGACAACAGACTCACCACTAAGATGGTTGGAGAGACCCTATAAAACTCTGCAAAATGTTATATTTGAATATTTGCAAACAACTTAACTTTTAACTGTCTACAAATTTAAATATGTTCATGGGAATCTCCCTTTTGTTCAAGACTACATATTTCTGACCTTAGGATGGGTCATCAGCATGGGATTGGTGGGGTTAAGGAGAAGACCCTCCAGGTGAAAGTAGTAGTAGCTAAACTCTAAAGGGGTTGTCCAGGACTTGGAAAAACCCCTGTGAAGACAATTGGAAGGTGTAACAGTAAAATAAAATAAAAAATACTAACCTGTTACTGGCACCCTGTTTTCTGCCGCTGGTATCCATTCAGTCATGTGCCATGTCCTTGTTACCGGAAATCCTATTCTACAATTATTGACCTCAGTGGTCATTTTTAAGGAACGTAATGCTTCTCAGAATTTTTTCTCACCCATAAGAGGGTCTTATATTTCTATTTTATCCTAGATTTATATTGATAAAAGGAATAGTGATTGTCAGTAATAATCAGTTGTATTGATGATCAGCTGTTCCCAGCAGCCGCTATACAGAGATCAGAGCTGCCAACAGATCCTCTATGTAGCACTTAGACTGATTTAATGCCCCTCAGCTCCTATAGAAGTGAATTGAAACTAATCTGCAGGAAGTCAGCACAGTCACTATACAGATAAGATATATGCTTCAGGCTCTGTTCTTTGTATAGCAGCTGCTGAGAAAACTGATGGCAGGGGTATTGACCTCCTGCCAATCTGATATTAGTAAGGTCATCAGTGTCATTTATCTAGACAACCCCTTCAAGGAGAAGCGGAGGCTGTCATTTACAGGGGCCCTGGGGTGATCTATATGTTTATGAAAACACTGCACCTTTAAAGAAATCTGGAATAAGATTTATTATTAGGCTTCAGTTCTTTTATATGTCAAGATTAGAGTGGATATATATATATATGTGTGTGTGTATGTATATATATATATATATATCTATCTTTTGGATGGTGAGTAGCAATATACAATACTCAATATTGTTGCTGTAAAACCTGATTTCCATACAAACATTCAGTTTATGTTTACCAGTTTTTCACCTTTTTTTTGTTTTTGTCCCCCAGAGACACTTCTTCAGAAATATTGGCTCAATCCTCACCTATGCATTCTTTGGTACTGCAGTCTCGTGCTTCATCATTGGGTGAGTCATAAGTGTGAGGACATTGAGGATATACAGTCATTCCATGAAACGGGCTGCGCAATTGAGAATAATCTGCGTGCGCTTGCGTACTGAATTTCTTGTGTGCTAGCAAAGATGCTATATTTATCTTTCGCCGCTCTGCAGTTCTTGAAGGAATTGTCCCACAAAAGTGAATTTGTTATATATTAAATTTCTTTTAGCGGAAGATGTTTATAGAATAGGAAACAAAGGTTAACCCTTTCATAAATGGTTTACCTTAATCCTTGATTTCCTGAGGCTCTGAGGGAAGAAGTAAAGGAATCAAAGCACTGCCAAAGACTTTGACATGTATGGAGTGATGGCTGTCCCGTTCTCTGCTTTCCGTCGCTGCAGTTTTTGAGCACAAACAGGTCCTCTTTGAGAAGCTAATGGGGTAATTTATCAAGTCCAGCTTTTAGTACGCCGGTCTTCATAATCCCTCAGTCATGTACTGGCCTTGACATACAGATCATGACGTAAAATCACTTAATTTATAATGTAAGCATAAAATTCACAAATAAATGAGTGAAAAATTATTACATAATTTTTTGGGGAAAAGATTTTGTACAATCTGTATTTTTTCCATTTATATCTCTACTATTTTTATGTTGAGAAGCAAAGGCGACGTTTCTATTAAATGATTGACAGCAATCCTTGTATGCACACTCCATACAGACAGAACTGTCAGTCATTGACTAGGACAGCTCCCTTGACGTTTGCATAGAAGTAGCAGTTATATTATTCAGAATGTGTTTTTTTTTTCCCCCCCACAAAAGTATGTCTGCTCAGTATTCCCTATTGTATAACAAGATGCCTGCAAATTGGGCTCCATTTTCAATGTGACAGGTTTGCTTTAAATGGAGTTTGTCAATAGAACCCCGCACACTAACCCAGCCCTGCACATAGATAGGTTAGGGTCACCTGAACCAAACTGTATTTTCCCTTTGTGGATTAGTGCCTACGTGGCTGAGATCGCTGTTTGTCAATATGCAAATTGAGCTACGAGGGCACTCTGCTACTACTTTAGAACAACACCAATACCCTCATTGCTTCTAAGAGCTCATTTTGTATATTGTCAAATGCGATAACTCTGCAATGCAGACACCAATTCACAAGGAGAGAACACTATTTAATTCAGGTGACCCTTATCTAGCTGTGAGGCTTGATTCGTGTAACAAACTCCCTTTAATGTAGCTAGCATGGGGTAAATTAAATAAATTTCCCCATCTATACCCGTTTTCTGGCGTAGATACATGCTAATGTGGCACACATTTGGTGCAAGACAAATATATTATAACCCATGCCAGATTTTTGGAGTCAGTTATACAGGAAATATATGCCAGTTCCTGTCTGGGGTGGATTTCCTCTGTACTACACTGGCGTGTGCTTAAAGAGGACCTTTCATCAGATTGGGCACAGGCAGTTCTATATACTGCTGGAAAGCCTACAGTGCGCTGAATTCAGTGCACTGTCGGCTTTCCCGATCTGTGCCCCGGGTAAAGAGCTATCGGTCCCAGTACTGTAGCGCTTTACAGTCAGAAGGGCGTTTCTGATACTTAGCCAGGGACGCCCTTCTGCCCAGCAGCGCCTATCGCTCTGTACTGTGGAGCGGGGAGGAATGCCCCCTCCCTCTCTTGATAATACTCGTCTATGGACCAGTAGTGTGAGCAGAGGGAGGGGGCGTTCCTCCCCGCTCCACAGCACAGCGCGATATGCGCTGCTGGGCAGAAGGGCGTCCCTGGCTAACTGTCAGAAACGCCCTTCTGAATGTAAAGCGCTACAGTACCGGGACCGATAGTGCTTACCCAGGGCACAGATCGGGAAAGCCGATAGTGCACTGAATTCAGCGCACTGTCAGCTTTCCAGCAGTATATAGAACTGCCTGTGCCCAATCTGATGAAAGGTCCTCTTTAATTTATTAAGAGACCAGAGTTTAGTGAAAAACCAGTCTTAATAAATCTGGCCCACGGTGTCTTGACTTAAGCCATGTACACTTCTTACAATAATGTAAGCCTGTATAGTCTTATTATTGCATTTCTGGGGGGTTTCAGTCTGAAACATAAAGGGTTTTGGGGGTTTTTTGCCTGGAAAACCCCTTTAAATACTTGTGCTGTTATGCTATATGTTTCCTGCGAATATTCTGTTCACCTGTATGTATCTCATTGTCTTTTTCTCATTTTATTTAGCGGACTTTTGTACCATCGCTGTTGAATTCTACATACATTGTGTCTTCTGATGTCTAGTTTCAATAAACTTTCTCTGTTTGATACTAAAATGTTACAGGGAAAGAAATGCAATTAAACAGCAAGACACAGATGGTTCTGTAGTGTTGTAAATAATTGAGGACATTAGCGATAATGACCAGCATTTGCTATTGGTATAATTCATTGCTGAAAGCTAATGGATGAGATATTGTGGCCATGTCTGGATAAAGATGTGGAGTACAGTTTATAACGTGCCTATGTGCTGGCATATTAGATTTATATAACTCTTGTCTGACCACAAGAACACAACACTGTATCAGAGAGTTATATTTGGACTAGCTTTTACCCGCGACTTCGTCTGCGGTGATTTGAGAATTGGGTGGACACAGACGTGTGAAACTGTAAAAGTGCTTTAAAAAGTTTGGTGGGCTAGCAAATGTGATGTGATGTGTTGTATTGCGTATGTCGTGATACAGACAATGTGATGTGTTGTATTGCGTGTGTAGTGATACAGACAATGTGATGTGTTGTATTGCGTGTGTAGTGATGTGTTGTATTGTGTCAGACAATGTGATGTGTTGTATTGTGTCAGACAATGTGATGTGTTGTATTGTGTCAGACAATGTGATGTGTTGTATTGTGTATGTCGTGATACAGACAATGTGATGTGTTATATAGTGGAAAGCTATATGTAAATGTGAGTGAGTAGAGTGAGGGCTACTCCTGAGGCGACAGTAAGGAGTGTGCAGGCAGGTTGAGGCAGGAAATGCCAGGCAGTGTGTGTGAGTCTATAGCTGGGGCTAGGAGTCCTGCTTTTGTGAGTCTCCTGCTAGGAAGCCATGTTGTTTAGGGGCATCAAAAGTAGCCTGTGACTCAATCCTAAGGGAAAACTATGTTTGTGGAAAATTGCATGCAAATCCGTCCAGGCGTTTTAGCGTGATTGAGGAACAAACATCCAAACTCACAAACATCCAAACACACAAACTTTCACACTTATAATATTAGTAGGATTAAAGTAGATTGACTTTGTCTCAGAGGTTGCAAATATGGAAACTGACATGTTCAAAGATATAATGATCTCCCGGATCTGGAAAACTACAATAAAAATGTGAGAATATGAAACTATTCTAGTAATCGGTTTAGTAAATGTTGAACAGTTTAGCTACTAGGAGAACTGAAGTAATAGGGCGATACATTGCTTATGAATCTGGAGTATTCATAAGCGGAGCGCTCCCCTGACCACTTTACAGTGAGTGACACACTACTGACATATATATTGTGGGGAAGGTAGCTAGGGGGAGATATACTGTGACTCCAGCACCTGCCCATTAACTTCTCACTCTATATGTATATGTATGACATCTTCTAGTCAATGTTGAGTGGTAGGAGAAGAAAGGAGAGGCATGGAGGCTGCTCGCCATTCATAAACTGTTTCGAGTATAGTATATCAACCTCATATTAAGCTGACAGATCCACTTTTATTTTATCAAATCACAAAATGTATGCATATATACAATAGCCTCTCACCTAAATATGTGAAAATATAATGCCTTATTATCTAAAAACTAAAAATCGGGTTTTAAAATGACGCATGTTGCTTCCCAATAGAAAATATCCACAATTTACCAATATTAACTGCTACTACACTGAATCTGTAGTCGTACACAAACGCCAGCAGGAATACGGAATAATGCATGGTGACAAAAGAAATGTCCTAGCTCTTACCTGTCCCTGTCTAAACTATTGAATGTATGTATGTATGCCCCTCAATATTTGACTACTCGAATCGAATATCGAACCCTATTATAGTCTATGGGGGGGAAAATGCTCGTTTCAGGGGTAGGCAACGTGCGATCAAATTATGCTTACCAAGTCCACGAGTGAGGGTCGGGCTGCATCCTCCGAGAAGTCTTCTCTGTGTAGCGTCCCCGCGGCATCTTCCGGCTCTGAATCCACTCTGCCAGGCATCGGGCCTGGGCAGAGCCGACTGCGCATGTCCGCACTACAAGTGGACATGTGCAGTAGGCTCTGCCCAGGCCCGATGCCTGGCAGAGTGGATTCAGAGCCGGGAGACGCCGCGGGGAAGCTGCACAGAGAAGACTTCTAAAGATAGGAGAAGAACTAGCGTTGATTGGCCGACTGTATAGCATTTGGCCAATCAATGCTGGTTCTGCATCAAACTTTTCCATTCGAATAGCAAGCGGTACTCTCGAGTACGAGTATTTCGAATACCGTAGTATTCGATCGAATACCTACTCGATCGAATACTACTCGCTCATCTCTATTCTTTATGACAACCATTGTATAGCTTATGGATATCATGGTTTCCCATTATGGTTTTTATTTTATAGATGTATATTTATTATTTAGTACTAAGCTTTTTATTTTTTATTTTGGAACAGAAATCTCATGTACGGAGTGGTGAAGTTAATGACATTTGTTGGCCAGCTGAATGGTAAATTTTACTACACTGACTGTCTATTTTTTGGAGCCATCATCTCTGCTACAGACCCAGGTAATGTGACTTATATGATATTATAGTATCTGTTGTTTTATACCACAACTGTTATTTATTAGCATACCCTTCAACATCTGGAAAGACTATAAGCGAACACAATTTGTCCAGCTTAGTGTCCCCAGGAGATCTGCTGTCATGCATCTGGATGTCCAGGCCAAGTGTTTCATCTTCTGTGCCTGCCGCTGAATGTAGATAGCTCAGAAATAACTACTGCAGTAGGTTACAGCAAAACGATAACAGATGAAGGCTAATGGAGAATGTTCTAGGCACCATGATGAGGCTGTATTTAGTGTTCAACAATAAATAAGTTCTCAGAAGAAATCTGCATTTACATGAAATAAAATACAAGTTCTTAGGAATTTTTCTTTGCACTGTAAAAGTTAATGTCCACCCTTGTTCTTCATAGTGACCGTCCTAGCAATATTTAATGAACTGCGTGCAGACGTGGATCTATATGCACTCTTGTTTGGGGAAAGTGTGCTTAATGATGCAGTTGCCATTGTATTGTCTTCGTGAGTATTACTTCCTTTAATTGGGTAATATTACATAGCTATGCTCCTTGTAGACAGTTGTGAAACTTTGTTTAGAAAGACTCCTTAGATTGTTTCTGTAAGATCCCTTAAACTGTATTATTCGATATGGTTCTAAAATAATATATGTAATATGTCCAATAAGTGACTTCTTTCAAAGTCATTGCTCACAGGCATATGTCAGGGAGAATTTCTGAGATATACAAGACGGATAGCTGTCACAGGCATACAGTAGAATTTGTCACTTATAGGCTTCTTTATTTTTAAGAAAAAAAAAAGTGCAGTATCTTTTCCAGAACATGCACCCGACATGGGGCCTACATGAGATGTGAATGTCACATTTTCCTGTGCTGCTGTAGGTAGTAAACCAGACCAGCGGAGGCGCATTGCAAATTTTTTATTTTATTTTGTTTTGTTCATCCAAAGTTTTTATAGTAATTGGTGGACAACCACTGTGGGGAAATAGATCATGATGAATCATAATCAATGTCAATAATTCTGAAATCTTGAAAATATAATATATTGAGTTCTGTCAAAGCAATTACCTCCTTTTAGTCTCTTATGCTAGGTTCACACCTGCGCTTCAGTTTCCGTTTTTTGAGTCTTCCTTGGGACCTGAAAAAACAGAATCCCAATCTGCTTAAAAAGTGGTTACCCAGCAATTACAGACTATAATGGGGTCTGCCCAGTTTCCATGCAAAAAATGCAGAGAGAAAAGTCCTGCTTACAGGACTTTTCTCTCCGCATTTTTCAAGCGGAATGGGGGACAGAGTTCCCAAATGGTGAGCAAGCGGAGATGTGAACCCAGCCTTAGTCTCAGTTTATCCATGAAAGTAGTTCTCACTTTTGCCCTGAGATTCTAAAAACCTAAACCTTTTGTTTTTTTTCTTAGGTCTATAGTTGCGTACCAACCAACTGGTGAGAACTCGCACACATTTGATGCGGCTGCCTTTTTCAAGTCTGTTGGCGTTTTTGTTGGCATATTCAGTGGATCTTTTGCAATGGGTGTTTGCACTGGTGTCTCCACAGCTCTTATATCCTTTATTGTTTGCAGAAAATTACATTTATAAAGGCAAAAATAGAAATATGTTTCAGAAGAATCTCCCATACCACTTTGTGTCCATCCATACAGAACTAAAGTTGTTTTCTCACAAATCATTAAATCTATACATGACATAAATATTTTTTTCATTATTAAATTATTTAATGTCTAATGATTAATTATGTAATTTAGAAAGTAGGAGGGGGTACAGTGTTTAGATTAGTGTAGGGATTTATAGTTATCCCGGACAACCTTGTTAGTCTTATATGTAACATAAATGCCAATGTGAAAGCGGCTTTATTTTGACAGCTTTAGAATAAAAACATGATGTACATAATTTTATATATGTGCAAAGATTCTACATAAAAAAGTGTCCACTGGGCTGATCCCCCAACTGGCTGGTGAACAAGAATAGGGAGAAATCTGTCAGTTAGCCAGGTAAGAAGGGTAGTATGCATTGCAAGTAGGCTATGAAAATATTGGCCTATAAAGTTCTGGTTATTCATTTCAATACTGCCATTTGGTTTTACTTAACACAAACTCCTTTGGATTACAGTGAAGAAACTGTTAACATCTAAACTTTATATTTATTTGCTTCCTCAGTGCTTTAGTTTCCAAGGTCTTTGTTTCTTCTTTGTGCAATTTAGTAATATTTTATTTCCTTAACTGTTTCGTAACGTAACCAAGTTTACCAAGCTGCACTGCTTCCCCCTACTGGAAACTGCCTTGTTCTTTTTACTGTCTTGGAGCACATTCCTCCTGGCTGAAGCGTGTGGCTTTACAGGTAGGTGTGAATATGATATGACTGTGCAGATTAGATACACTATGTGATCAAAAGTATCCGGACACCTGGCTGAAAATGACTTACAAGTTTGTGGCGCCCTCCATCGGTAATGCTGGAATTCAATATGGTGTTGGCCCACCCTTAGCCTTGATGACAGCTTCCACTCTTGCAGACATACGTTCAATCAGGTGCTGGAAGGTTTCTTGGGGAATGGCAGCCCATTCTTCATGGAGTGCTGCACCAAGGAGAGGTATCGATGTAGGTCGGTGAGGCCTGGCACGAAGTCGGCGTTCCAAAACATCCCAAAGGTGTTCTATAGGATTCAAGTCAGGACTCTGTGCAGGCCAGTCCATTACAGAGATATTATTGTCATGTAACCACTCCACCACAGGCCGTGCAGTATGAACAGGTGCTCGATCGTGATGAAAGATGCAATCGCCATCCCCGAATTGCTCTTCAACAGTGGGAAGCAAGAAGGTGTTTAAAACCTCAATGTAGGCCTGTGCTGTGATAGTGCCATGAAAAAAACAACAAGGGGTGCAAACCCCCTCCATGAAAAACACGACCACACCATAACACCACCGCCTCCGAATTTTACGGTTAGCACTACACATGCTGGCAGATGACGTTCACCGGCATTCTCCATACCCACACCCTGCCATCGGATCGCCACATTGTGTACTGTGATTCGTCACTCCACACAACGTTTTTCCACTGTTCAATCGTCCAATGTTTACGCTCCTTACACCAAACGAGGCGTTGTTTGGCATTGACCTGCGTAATGTGTAGCACCCAATCACCTGACCACGTTCGAAGTCTGTGAGTTCCGCGGAGCGCCCCATTCTGCTCTCTCATGATGTCTAATGTCTACTGAGGTCGCTGATATGGAGTATCTGGCAGTAGGTGGCAGCACAATGCACCTAATATGAAAAATGTATGTTTTGGGGGGTATCTGGATACTTTTGATCACATAATGTAGATATTAGATAGATAGATGATGGATAGATAGATAGCGTTAGGTTTTTATTTTATTTTTTTTTAGGAAAGATAAGATAAGAAGATCCAATACACAGAATGCAGCAATTACACCCATCTCCATCACATTATGCATTTCCATCTGGAGTTCTTACTCAGAGCACATTGCAGTGGTTAAAGGTGTTGTCCACTTTTAGACCCCTATTGAGTTATTTTTTGTATAATAAAAAGTTTGACAATTTTCCAATGTACTTTCTGTATCAATTCCTTACAGTTTTCTAGGGTTTTTTGCTCGCTGTCTTTCATGCTGCTTACTTGCACTGGATAATAATCAGTTCATGATCATTTGATATACTGTCCATGACCATGTGATATGTACAGTCCATGGTTATGTGATATAGTGATGGACACGCGGGTGCACAGCTTGTTATAGTGACGGCACAGTAATCAGACATGTGCCTGGTAACAAGCTGTGCACCTGAGTGTTCATCACATGACCATGGACTGATTTTTGTCCAGTGGGAGTGATCAGAATGAATGACGGCAAAACTGTAAGAAATTGATACAAAAAGTATATTGGAAAATTGTCGAACTTTATTATTCAAGCAATAACATTTGTCTCCTAATGTTGGTCTAAAACTGGACAAGCCCTCTAAGCACTTTTCTTTGAAATATGTAAATTGATGGAGTTATTGGTTTTGGTTATCCTCTGGAAATTAAACTATGTTTTTTTACCAGTTTGTACTGGTTGCTGATTTTCCATCTGTATACTTACATTTTGTTTATTTGAACTGTAAGTATATGCCGACTATTCAGAGCTACCTGGCCATACATATACTCACGCCCAAACTTCCTCCATTTGTCACAAGATCTAAGATATTTGCTGAAATACTGTATAATGTATATTCTATTATAGCATGTTTAGTTCTTCGACACTTCTAGAACAAATTGTTCAGAACACCGGTACATTCACTGGCCCTGCTCATGTTATCTTAATACAAATTCACTGAATACAGTCCCTGAGGTTTCACATGATCACATGCATGGATACACGTACACCAAGTGTGCATATTCACATCCCATCCTTAATTCCATATACTTTTAGAACTTTCCTACAGAGGATTTTTTCAATATCATATTTTTCTGCTCTTTTTGTGGTCCTGATTGATGTAGTATATGCTTGCTTTTATTATACTAGGTTTTGACTTTAATGCTGTTCCTTTGCACTTGCAGGAGTTGTTGCTGTCTTATTCTGTGGTATCACACAAGCCCATTATACATATAATAATTTATCGCCTGAGTCAAGAAATAGAACTAAACAGGTAATGTGAGATATTTATGAGAATTTTTTTTTTGTTTATGGCTGTAACATTCAGTGTATGTTTGTGTAATCTAATATTTACATTTTGATGTCCTCCTTTTCATATTTTCTTGCAGCTTTTTGAGGTCCTACACTTCCTGGCTGAAAATTTCATATTTTCATACATGGGATTAGCACTCTTCACCTTTCAGAAACATGTATTTAGCCCAATATTTATTGTTGGCGCTTTTGTATCCTTTTCATTATTGCGGTAAAACTTCACATCATAATGTGTTTAACAATGTGTGTTTAGATTTATCATGTAGTTTTGCACTTCATTTTAGGGTTAGTTTGAATTTAAAAACAAACACATTTTCTCTTTTAAGAGCTTATTAACCACTTCTGGACCGCCCTTTGAGTTTTTCCACCCGGAGACTGGTTGTCTAGTTCTGCAAGGATGTACTAGTACGTCTAAGCAGTTTTCAGCAGTTGAATGAAATTGTGCAGGTGCTGAAACTGGGAGCCAGCTGTAACTTCAGCCAGAGCTCCCATAGAGAAGGTAGGGAAGGTTTATTACTGTCCCTGCCTTTCAGATCTCTGTGTACACAGCACTCAATAGCGCTGTACATACGGCCTCCCTCTGACCTGGCCATGTGATCCGCCAGGATAAGAAGCTTGTACAGTTGCTGGGTCCTACAGGACCCAGATCAGCTCTATAGTTATGGGCAGGAGGCTGTATTCCTCCTGCAACTGAGGCTACATGTACCAGCCCCAGTTACCAGGAAAATCAGCCTCCCCCACGAAAAAAGTGATCAGATGTCCCAAAAAGTCTATTATGACCTCATGGGAACACAATATGTATTAAATAAATAAATAAAATGTCAAAAACACGCCCCCCTATTACAGATTTTAACCCCACCCCTAATGATACCATACAAAATAAAAATTACCCTAACGGAAAGGAAAAACTATAAAGTTTTTTAGTAGCACTTTATACTATTAATTTTTTAAAAAAATTAGTGAAAAACAGGCACTTTCCCCTGCTCTTTTTTTGGTTTATATTGTCCCGGATGTAAAAATAAAAAAAAAAATAAAACTCATGCAAAAATAAAAACACAAAAATAAAGCCCTATGTGTCACCGAAAAAAGACACAGAAATTAGTTGAACAACCCAATTGATATAAATATAATAACCCTCAAAGCAGAACGTACAAAAACCCTGAAAATGTGTCTGGTCCTGGTCTATAAATTGGCTGGTACGGAAGTGGTTAACATGTCAATTTTTTGCTTTTTGTCAATGGTGCCTCCACAAGCCATGGACGATTTGAAAAAAAAAAAATCAATGAATTGACCCGTGTGTATGACTCCATTCACTATAATTTCTCCTTGTCCCCTCAGTCTAGTCAATCATACTCTGGCACCAAGGCCAAGAATGTCAGCAGTCTGAATAAGCATTAATGATATTCTTGGTCTTCTAGCTAGATGCAGGATACAGGTTCTTCATTTCAGTGATAGAGGCTAAAAATAGTGTAAGTAACATTGTATAGCAGAGGGGTGTTGCATTAATAGGGTTAAAAAATGATGTGCATCACTCCAAGGTGTTTTTATTTATTTATTTTTCAGCATCCTTACTGAACAAGTAACAACTTCTGTAAAGAAAAGCTATCTGAATTACCTAGTCCCTTCACATTTGATAGTGATTCTATAATAACCGGCAAGTTAGCAGATGATTTAGAATTCTGTGGGTAGCAGGTCATGTGCTGTTTATGGCAGACTGTTCTGTAAATGAACTGCTAACATGTTACGCTGGGTTCACACCAGCGTCTGGACGCATGCAGAAGACGGAAACCTGTCATGCCGAGTCCGGCTGTGAGCGGCGGTGAGCGTTTTATGCTCTCCACGGGGAAACAGTTTTTTTTAAACCGGACACAGATTACTGCATGTCCGACTCTGTGTCCGGTTTAAAAAAAAAAAAAACTGTTTCGCCGCGGATCGCATAAAGCGCTCACGGCCGAACACTTTTCAATCCCATTCAAATGAATGGGTTTGAAAGATGCCGGCAGGTTTCTGTCTCCTGCCCTGTTTTGTGCAGGAAATGGAAACCTGCAGAACGGAGTACGGCGCAGATGTGAACGAGCCCTTACATAATATGCTGTTCACACACTAGAAATCATTTCAACTTAATACATGTCTTGAGTACTTAACTCCTGCCTATTTCAGATAGCTGTATTTGTTGGTAGAGCAGCTCACGTATACCCGCTGTCGTTTTTCCTAAACTTGGGTAGAAGACACAAGATTGGATGGAATTTTCAGCATATGATGATGTTTTCAGGTTGGTGAACAAACCCTCATACTACATTTATAGACTCATGTATGTGGCAGAGCTGCGTACACCGTGCACATAGTGCGTATGGTTCTCTATTATATATGCCCTATGTTTAGCCATGTAGGCTCCAAGTGCTGTATGTCTGGTACTAAGCAATGCTTGGAGGGGTGAAAACCCATGTATTAAAATCAGACACGTATGTATATATCGTAGCGATTCCAAATACAAATATAAAATATTATACAAATCCAAACCATAGTATGGCTGTGTACATGCGGCCGAATTGTTGCTGTAAGTAGGTACTAATGCCATGCACAAAGTTCTGGTTCAAAGCTGGGTTCTAAAGCCACCCAGTGGTTCTGTATGGGGTTGGGATTTAAGCTCTGCAAGAACATTCAAGTTCTTCAATATTCCTGGGTACTCTCGTATGCTAAAAAAGAGAGAGACCCTTTCTCAAACAGTTGGTTCCAGTGTTTAATGACAAAGGGGCTGAATGTATGAGGGAAGTCTTGGACCCCTGAACTTTTACAGATGGTGACTCATTTGAGCATAAATTGTCCTCTTGATATCTGTCAGACCTAATTTTACCCATCGGCAATCTTCCAATATTTTCATGTGCTCTAGTTGAAGTTTGGTGCACAGTGTTTTAACACACCAACTTCTAAAGGTTTTTGGGGGAAATAAGGACAGTACCATTGGATTTCAGTACGTATGATTTTGCTCCCTAGGGAAAAGAGCTCAGTTAGAGGTGTATAAAATCATTTTTCTCAACACTGACATAAATATGCATTTAACCTTTTGTGTCAATGCTTATATAGAGCTCTTACTGAATGTCTCCGAGTGCTGTGTCACTATAATGATTATAATTGGTAGATTTTACAACAAGTATTTGTTTTTGATTTATAATGCTAGAAGAAGTACCCAGCTCTTCCCGGATATAAAGTATCGGTCTGCCTGTTTGTGTGTTTATTGGATTTGTTCCAAGGTTTTCCAAAAGGCTAATCCATGCCTGAGTCAAGTCCAATACACATTGAAAATATGAAATGACAATCTTATGGTCAGGACTGCTTTAAGCACCTGAAATACTTCTAAGTCACACCAAAGATCCCATTGTGAGTTGTTGTCCCTCTTCACTAGTTATGACTTAAAACTGTAATCTGTGTCCAAAAAGCATAAGACGTAATGGGGGATGATTTTATCTAAAGGTGCATAATAGAAAAATGAGGCAGTTCCTGTAATATGATTTGAGCGGTCTCCTATCATTTACAAAGTTCTAATCTGGTGGTTGACTGGACCGTCTCATGTAGGCACGGCCTACACAGCCTGCTACTGTCAGATAAAAAGTAAAAAATGTACAAGTTGAGTCTTTGGACCCTTCTCTTTCTTGCTATCTTGTGAGGCAATTGACAAGATCTAGAGGGCTGAATATTGATATTGAGGCCGATTTTATTATACCTTGTTTGACGCTTATGTAGTTTACAAGTTTCTTTTGCAAATCGGACTTTCAAAAATTTGCGATACCCTTCTATTTTGTGCTACCCATGGCACTTTCATGAATGGAGTACATAGAGGTATTGACCTAAATGATACCTAAAATCTGATTTTAGCGTGCATCTGAGTTACGTAGATGCTTGCACTGATTCATAAATGAGATGCAACCTCCACCAACACAGGGAATATGAAGACTGGCATTGAATACGCTAGTTGGTCTTCAAAAACTTCTGGAAACCTTTTATAATAGAAGTCTGGTGTTAACACTATTTAAGCTCAATTCTTCTTTGTTGATCTTAAACCCCCACCCACTTGTTTTATTTTCAACAGGCCTCCGAGGAGCCATGGCATTTGCACTTTCTATACGTGACACTGCTACTTATGCCCACCAGATGATGTTCTCTACTACGCTCTTGATTGTTTTCTTTACTGTGTGGGTCATAGGAGGTGGAACAACACCTATGCTATCTTGGCTTAATATTAGGTATGTACTTTTCTAAACACACAAGTTAAACCAGATAAGTTGATCTGAGATTGTCTTGACAAAAGGAGTATTAGCTAACTTATTTTTTACAATTATCATCCATAATAGTAATGTTTACAGACTATCATGATGGTATTTTTCTGGTTTTGATGGTTTCAGTATTTAGTTAACAAGGGAAAATAATGGCTACCACCAAATGTATTGGGTTGAAGGACAAAAAACAAACAAACGTGGTGGCCTTATGCTTTTACCCTAATCCAATCAAAATTAGTAGAACTGAAGTATAAGGTATGATAATGAGCAGAAACAGGGGACCGTCTGACAATATAAGACATGAAAAGTGGAAGAATTCTGCCTACCATAGGACTACATCTTACAGGCATCATGTGTTGTATGTATGTATGTATATGTAAAATCATATTGGTTGTTGTATAGAGATGAAATGGCTGGAATGAATATTAGAACATATCTTCTGGATCTCATTATGTCCAGCTGAGGGAATATTTGTGACACCAAGTGTAACTATTACTGGTATAGTAAGTATTTTATCATGTTCAGGGATCAAACTAGGCCCACGACACACTGTGCCCTCCACATTGTAGGGTCAAATAATATTTTTAGCTATAACAAGAAGAGTCACTGTGGTATTAAAGGTTTTTACTTTTGCCCCAAACCAGGGGCATGATGCTACAGACATTTTAACTCGCATAGGTTTCTTGGAAATGTTATGCATATTAGCTGAGACCTGAAGTGGATGTATGTACTGAACATGCGCTGGATTTGGAACAAGTAGGTGGTCAGAGCAGTGCTGGAATGGTAGCGACAATACTAGCATGAAGAGTGGAGGAAGGCTTAGAAAGGACTAGAGGATGGTGCATAATGGTACATAGGTGGGACCAGAAGGATAAAGTTGCAGTACTCTGTGGTGAAAGTATATGCCCCCAGTACTCCCTTAGAAGGCTGAAGATAAAGAAGGAAAGTGAGCTGATTTAAAATCTACAAGATGCATCTGAAAAACAATGGTACTGCTGGAAAAGCTTTTATAAAGGCTACAGTACAAAAACCGCTTTTGCCAATGATAGAATTTCTTTAACCAGCACTATAGCCTCATGGCAGTGATTTCATTGGCTAGTCGTGCACATGCTATAGATACTGATGAATTACAATAATACATACTATGATAAATGGAAGGCCTGGTGTAATTGTACTGATGCCAACTTCTTATTTGGTGTGTTCATTACCTTTCTAATACAATTTTTCACAGCTTCAATGCCTTTTTTTTTGTTTGTGGTTTTATTGTACTTTTTGCAACACTGGACATTTTTACAAAAAAGGGATGCACACTTGTGTCGAGTAGAGTTGCCAATTTATTTGATAAAATGCGTTGTCAGCATAGTGTAAATGAAGGATTTCTAAATTGAAGTGTGAAGGGTTTTTCCTGCTAATGAAGAAATCCCTGACCATGTCACGGCTAATTTGTAAAATAATAGACAGGAAATCTATCTGCATCAGTAGTACTTGGGAAAGGGAAGTTTAAATAGCCAATTCTGCTTACTCAAGTGGCTGATGCAGTAAAGGGGATTTCCTGGTCTTTAATTTTCAGTTTTTTGTTTTCTTAGGACAGGCAATAAATATTTGATTGCAGGACATCCACCCCCTGTGGATCAACACAAGAAACTGACCACATAGCTCATTGTTAGTCTACACAAACACAACAGCTTTTCCATATGGGTGACTGGGCCTAGTGAGTGCAGATCCCATTTACTTGTTCCCAACTAAGCACTGCTGGCATTGGGAGAAGGAGAGGATGGAGCAAACTGTTTTTGCCGACGACCCCCGTCCCCAAAGAGATGTTAGGCCACTACTAGACACATATTCGCCATACAGTCATATAGTAACTTTCTGCCACATTCATAATACCAAAAAGACATACCTGGAGCAGAAATGTACAAGAAAACTCAAAATGATCTTGAAGAAAGGAAACTACTTGGGGGGAACATTAGAGCATGACCACACAGTGCAAAACAGATCGCAGCTCAACTTGACAATTTGAACAACTAGAAGAATTGGAAACACCCTACTGTGTTGGCGACTTGATGTGTAATGTTATGTAGAAATCTGGATTGAATTAGGGAATTTCTAGCACTCACAGTAGCAAAAAAAAGGTCATGACACTGTCTAAGGGCCTAGGCCTAGCAGGTTGCAGGAGGGTTATAGTACTATGCAAGTGGTTTTGGGAAGGTCAGAGGACCCAAGGATATCCTCCATCTTGGAAATACCTGAGAAGCAAGAGATCCAAACTGTGCTAAAAAGGCATGTTGAAACTAAAGGTAACTGGAAAAAGGCATTCCTTGGGAACCAGTGATGCCCCACAAACTCAGAAAGTGAGGCGGCCCTATTTAGTGGAGTTGACCCAGAACCCCCGCTTTTGTCCTCAGCACCACTAAAGACAGAAACTGATAAAGTGGAAAATGCGGATTCAACCAGAGGGTGAAGGTCCTCGGGGTGTGCTGGGAAGCAGAGTTTCTTCTCAAGATAGCTTGGGCTGCTTGCCAGGCACGAGCAGCAGTTTTGATTGGCATTAATCCATCCAATTGATAGAACAAATTTTTTTTGGCAGTAGTATGGGGCACAAATGGAAAAAGTAGTGATATTTTAGAGAGGAAACTCATTTTAAAAGGCTAATACTACCATATAGAGAAATGGAAAGATTGCCAAGATTTCAACTGTTTTTCATTCGATGCCACCACTTTATCCAGGTTAAGAACATGGTATTCAAAATAGTCAAAGGATACAAGGTGAACCAAATTGTTATTTTATAATAATAATATTATTATTACGTACATACGTACATGGTACAGACCAAAGGTTTGAACACGCCTCATTCAAAGAGTTTTCTGTATTTTCATGACTATGAAAATTGTAGATTCACACTGAAGGCATCAAAACTATGATTTAGCACATGTGGAATTATATACTTGACAAAAAAGTGTGAAACAACTGAAAATATGTCTTATATTCTAGGTTCTTCAAAGTAGCCACCTTTTGCTTTGATTACTGCTTTGCACACTCTTGGCATTCTCTTGATGAGCTTCAAGAGGTAGTCACAGGAAATGGTCTTCCAACAGTCTTGAAGGAGTTCCCAGAGATGCTTAGCACTTGTTAGCCCTTTTGTCTTCACTCTGCGGTCCAGCTCACCCCAAACCATTTCGATTGGGTTCAGGTCTGGTGACTGTGGTGGCCAGGTCATCTGGCGTAGTGCCCCATCACTCTCCTTCTTGGTCAAATGGCCCTTACACAGCCTGGAGGTGTTTGTGGTCATTGTCATGTTGAAAAATAAATGATGGTCCAACTAAATGCAAACTGGATGGAATAGCATGCCACTGCAAGATGCTGTGGTAGCCATGCTGGTTCAGTATGCCTTCAGTTTTGAATAAATCCCCAACAGTGTCACCAGCAAAGCACCCCCACACCATCACACCTCCTCCTCCATGCTTCACTGTGGGAACCAGGCATGTAGAGTCCATTTGTTCACCTTTTTTTCTTTTTTGCGTCTCGTTTTCTTTACTTAGCTGCTTTTTTCTTTCCATAATACAAATTCTAACAGTCTATTCAGTAGGACTATCAGCTGTGTATCCACCTGACTTCTGCACAACACAACTGATGGTCCCAACCCCATTTATAAGGCAAGAAATCCCCCCAAATTTCCACAATGTGGGACTATTAAAGGATTATCTTATCTTATTACACCTGACAGGGCACACCTGTGAAGTGAAAACCATTTCAGGTGACTACCTCTTGAAGCTCATCAAGAGAATGCCAAGAATGTGCAAAGCAGGAATCAAAGCAAAAGGTGGCTACTTTGAAGAACCTAGAATATAAGACATATCTTCAGTTGTTTCACACCTTTTTAAGTATATAACACCACATGTGTTAATTCATAGCTTTGATGCCTTCAGTGTGAATCTACAATTTTCATAGTCATGAAAATACAGAAAACTGTTTGAAGGAGAGAGTGTGTCCAAACTTTTGGGCTGTGCTGTGTGTGTGTGTGTGTGTGTGTGTGTATATGTATATATATATGTATGTATATAATATATATATATATATATATATAATTAGACATACACATACACACACACACACACACACAGTGCTTTGAGAAAGTATTCGGCCCCCTTGCACTTTTCAACCTTTTGCCACATTTCAGGCTTCGAACATGAAGATATCAATTTTTAATTTTGGGGGGAAGAATCAGCAAGTGGGACACAATTTGTGAAGTGGAATGAAATTTATTGGATGTTTTAAACTTTTTTAACAAATAAAAAACTGAAAAGTGGAGCATGAAAAATTATTCTGTCCCCTCGTGTTAATACTTTGTAGCACCACTTTTTGCTGCGATTACAACTGCAAGTCGCTTGGGGTAAGTCTCTATCAGTTTTGCACATCGACAGACTGAAATTCATGCCCGTTCTTCCTTGCAAAACAGCTGGAGCTCAGTGAGGTTGGATGGAGAGAGTTTGTGAACAGCAGTTTGCAGCTCTTTCCACAGATTCTCGATTGGATTCTGGTCTGGACTGTGACTTGGCCATTCTAACACCTGGATACGTTTATTTGTGAACCATTCCATTGTAGATTTTGCTTTATGTTTTGGATCATTGTCTTGTTAGAAGATAAATCTGCGTCCCAGTCTCTGTTCTTTTGCAGACTCCAACAGGTTTTCTTCCAGAATGGTACTGTATTTGGCTCCATCCATCTTCCCATAAATTTTAACCATCTTCCCTGTCCCTGCTGAAGAAAAGCAGGCCCAAACCATGATGCTGCCACCACCATGTTTGACAGTGGGAATGGTGTGTTCAGGGAGATGGGCTGTGTTGCTTTTATACCAACAGATCATTTTGTATTGTGGCCAAAAAGTTTGATTTTGGTTTCATCTGACCAGAGAACGTTCTTCCACATGTTTGGTGTCTCCCAGGTGACTTGTGGCAAACTTTAAACACTTTTTATGGATATCTTTGAGAAATGGCTTTCTTCTTGCCACTCTTCCATAAAGGCCAGATTTGTGCAGTGTACGACTGTTGTCCTATGGACAGACTCTTCCACCTCAGCTGTAGATCTCTGCAGTTCATCCAGAGTGATCATGGGCCTCTTGGCTGCATCTCTGATCAGTCTTCTCCTTGTTTGAGATGAAAGTTTAGAGGGATGGCTGGGTCTTGGTAGATTTGCAGTGGTGTGATACTCCTTCCATTTCAATATGATTGCTTGCTCAGTGCTCCTTGGGATGTTTAAAGCTTGGGAAATCTTTTTGTATCCAAATCTGGCTTTAAACTTCTCCACAACAGTATCTCAGACCTGCCTGGTGTGTTCCTTGGTCTTCATGATGCTCTCTGTGCTTTAAACAGAACCCTGAGACTATCACAGAGCAGATGCATTTATACAGAGACTTGATCACACAGGTGGATTCTATTTCTCATCATCAGTCATTTAGGACAACATTGGATCATTCAGAGATCTTCACTGAACTGAAAGGAGTGCGTTTGCTGCACTGAAAGTAAAGGGGCTGAATAATTTTGCACGCCCCACTTTTCAGTTTTTTTTGTTAAAATAGTTTAAAATATCCAATAAATTTAGTCCCACTTCACAATTGTGCCCACTTGTCGATTTCCCCCCCCCCAAAAAAAAAAAAAAAAATTATATCTTTGTTTAAAGCCTGAAATGTGGCAAAAGGTTGAAAAGTTCAAGGGGGCCGAATAATATGTATATGTATGTATGTAGATATATATATATATATATATATATATATATATATATATATATATATATATATATATATATTATCTATCTATCTCCTGTGATTTTCAATTAACCTTATATTTGACTGACACTTAACAGTTCTAGGGATCTTCATTTCAGCAGTCACCTCATTTAGATTCCAGATTAGACACGATCAGGATAGATCACATCTGTACAGATCATACCCAGTATCCCATAAATGCATCCACTACTGACAAATTACACGCACTGCTTATCTAAACTCTCCCATAGACTCTGTTGACATATGGGACACATAGATATATTGCTGCTTCTGGCCATGACTATGTTGTAAAGCATGTCATTAAATGTTGTTAACCAAGCAGAGGAGAAGCTCAGGCAGTGACTGTACTTCTGTCCCATGTGATGTAGAGTAGAGAAGGTAAGTTTCCAGCTGGTATATTGTAATTTCTATATGAACAGGTTTGTTGGATTTTCTCTTGTAATCTCAGTTTAAGTAGTGAAATAGCTCAATATTCTAGGTCACCCATTCCACAACCTTCATTTCCATTTCATTCTTGTACTGTACCAGAGTTGGTGACCATATCCCATCGTTGGACGATCTCAACGCTAGTCGTTGGCAGTATTTCAGGTGACTGGTTTTTGCCATGTGTAATTAACACTCAGCTTGAGATCTTCTCACTTTTCCTTGTCTGTGTAGTCTTATGTATCACATTAGCGCTTCTGTACATTTGTCCTTGTCATCTGTAATGTTCTAATCTATTTTGTTTTATTGTCACTGTGGTTAGTGTTTTTGAATACGGTTTATATGACATTTTATATACATATGTATACTGTTCTTATGTCTATGTACAATATTTCATTATATATTTTAATGGGACAACACTGAATATCTGACACTTTGATACAATCTAAAGTAGTCAGTGCACAACTTATATAACCGTGTAAATTTGTTGTGCCATCAAAATCACTCAACACACAGCCTTTAATGTCTAAACCCCGGGCAACAAAAGTGAGTACACCCCTATGTGAAAATTGTGCCCAGAGTGTCAATATTTTTTATGGCCACCATTATTTTTCAGCACTGCCTTAGCCCTCCACCTTCTGTTTAAGGATGCCCCAAAGGTGCTCAATACGGTTTAGGTCTGGAGACTTTCTTGGTCAGTCCAGCACCTTTTACCCTCAGTTCTTTAGCAAGGCAGTGGTCTTCTTGGAAGTGTATTTGGGGTTATCAACATGTTTGAATACTTCCCTATGGCCCAGTTCCGTAGGGAGGAGATCATGCTCTGCTTCAGTGTGTCACAGTACATGTTGGCATTCATGGTTCCTTCAATGAACTATAGCTCCCCACAGCCTGCAGCACTCATGTAGCTCCAAACCATGACACTCCCACCACCATGCTTGACCATGTATACCAAATTTGTTTCCACATGTAAAATATGACGAGTTCTCTTTAAAATGATTATCCACCTTTTTAAAACTGATGAGCTATCATTAAAGGGTTTGCTCAGGAATTTTTGTTTTATGGGCTATTCTGGGGGCTATTGTATGTGCTGTACAGTCCATGATCATGTGGTAAGCACCAGGTAGATGTCTGACTACGCTAGGTTCACATCTTCCCATACACTGGAAGTATTTTAAAGCCTTAAGTCTGGGGAAACACTAGACCAGTGGTTCTTAACCATGGTTCGATCGAACCCTAGGCCATATGCACAGTTCATTTTGTATACCAATAAAAAAAACATTATACCTATGTCTTGAATTTGGAAAAAAAATCATATTTTATTTATCACTAAAGCAGGGTTTGGTGAATGTGCATATGAAACTGGTGGGTTCGGTACCTCAAACAAGGTTAAAAACCACTGCACTAGACGTACTCATGGAGAGTATGTAAGAGCTAACCTGCTACAATTTACTGTAACTGTACATTGGACAACACTTCACCAAATCTCATCTACTGTACATGCTGTGACTAAAACTTGCAGCGGTGTCAAATCTATAGTATGTCATGCTGAGGAATTTACCAGCAGCCTTCAACTTATTTGTTACAAAGATTCAAAGCAATTGAAGGACCTTGGGGATTCCTACATGTCAGCTGGAAAAAAGAAACCCCAGTTTCGAGTTTTTTTGTTTTTTTTTTTGTTTTGTTTTTTTTTTTTTGGGGGGGGGGGCTTTTTTTTTTTTCTTTTTGCAGTGACTGCTTGCAAGAAGACAAGATGCTGAATATTCCTGACAAATTCAGGAATGTGTTCTTACCCTATTAGATTGATATAAGGCCTACCATAAGCAGGTACTATAAAGAGGGAATCCAAACCTACTTTAAAAAAAAAAAAAAGAAAAGTTACTTTACATCTGAAATTTTGAGGCAAACCGAATGAGCCACTTCCCCGAACTAGTCATGCAATAAGAAACATATGTATAAATTGACCTATTTGTTTCATGTGTTTCAACACCATTGATGTTGATTGTTGTGTTTACCATGTAAGTGACCTAAATCCAGTCTAAAGCGGGTCACTACGAGTGGTCACTTACATTGTTACTGTAAGTGGTAAACTGGTAACATTCTCTTAAGTAAATGCACTTAGTAGAGCGCTTGTCTATTTCAACGCTGGCTGGGCTCCAATGACATGCCCTTCAAATCACATAAACTTCTCTCCAATAGGCCAACAATAGAGGCTCTGTAGCGAGATCAAGGCTCTCTTGTTTTCACAGTGTCTCGGCCATTGATTTGAAATGAATGTAAAAAGCCCTTCGAATGGACTGTGTCATTCCACAGCTGCTATCTGAGAAGAATGGACAAATTCCATTCATTCGCTGATAAAACAAACAAGGAACTACCTTCCTCTTGTTGGATCCTATCTAGAATTTACAAGCACAGCCTGCTGCTGCCACTGCCATCACACTTGTATCTCAAAGCAAAGCCTCATTTGCTGACAACCCTTACAACGTTTACTTCATGCTACATAATGGCTTTGTAAACTGCTTTGGTCTTGTGATTCTCACCTATTGGCACATGTGTATAAAAGTGTCAGTGGTGTGAATAGTTGCTGTTGCTAGGTTACAGGTTCTGTAAATTTAAATTTCTTCATTTTGCACCTCTTGTATGTGTTTTTGGGAGGTGACGTGATGGGTTTTTGTGAAGGTGTCACTCCTCTGCACAGTTTTCTCTGCTGTATTTTTAGATGTTCTCCACTGTTTAAGCTGTAACTACAATCCTTGATGGTTAATTCCTCAAATGGTTAATTCTGCACAGGAAGCTGCAAGTTTAGACATTCAAGAACTTTTTAACAAAGCCCCACTCCTCCGGTGTCTGTCTTAAGCTGCTGCTTCAGCATTTTTGTTTCCTAAACATGTTTGCTTCTCGTTCTCTTGTCTATGCAAAGTCAAAGGAAATGGTTGCACACGCCTTGGTTCACACGTTGTGCTTTGAAACACATTAAGAAAGCTTTTTTTATTTTATTTTTTTTAAGGGCATACATGTATTGCCTTTTAATCAGTTGCTATTGATCAAAAAGGCAAAACACAAGCCTGTTTTAAAACACCTTTTTACATGTGTGCCATATTACAACTGAACCGCAATGTGAGAACCCATCCCATCTGTTACACTAACACTGACTCTACCGCCACATGTGTGAACTAATGAAATGAAGGATGCGTCGCCATCAGTATACGTTAAACGGCTGTGGCTCATGTGCATAGCAAAGCTGTATAAAGGATTCTATACAGAAGCACAGAGTTATCCTCTAGATCCTGTGCCGTAACATGGCATTTAATGGAATATGCTTTTTTGTTTCTGGATTTTATTTTTGCTTAATCTGTCAGAAAAACACTGCATTATGGATCCCTGTTCTGCCGCCATGCAATATTATGCTTGTTGCAGTTGATTGCAGTTACAGACATTATTAGAGATCCCCAACCAGTAATAGGGTTTAGAGTTCTATAATATTCAATGTTTCATGCTCCTTATTTGTTCTTTCAGGGTTGGTGTTGATCCAGATCAAGACCCCCCTCCAACTAATGACAGTTTCCAAGTGTTACATGCAGTAAGTAACAAAATTGAGAACATTCACTGACAAATCACTTTGTGAAATATTGTAAAAATGTTGCTGGCCATGAAGCAATCTCAGCTAGCCATTTCAGTGTTAAATATGTCATAAAGAATGTAACTGGTTAAAGCTGCTGTAGAGCTGTAATGCTGGTTGTGCTAATGTAGTCTACAGAGCTGTACAAGGTATCCACAAACACCCAGCCCTGTACCCATATGTACACTAAAGATTAATATTATCCAGTCTGTAATACTTAACTAGTTCCACATACCTAATAAATATAAATCATAGCGTTCTGTGGTTGCTTGCCAGACATTTATCGTCCAAGCAGTGACAGTACATACTGGTAATATAAGGCATAGTACATAAAACTGAGTTAAAAGGGTTACTTTTTTTGCTATGTCTGACCGGGCTGTGCATGATGTTAATAATATTAGAGCAATTGCACTTTCCGGCATCCATATAAGTTATTGCTGTTAACAAATACTAGTAGGTATACACTCACCGGCCACTTTATTAGGTACACCTGTCCAACTGCTCGTTAACACTTAATTTCTAATCAGCCAATCACATGGCGGCAACTCAGTGCATTTAGGCATGTAGACATGGTCAAGACAATCTCCTGCAGTTCAAACCGAGCATCAGTATGGGGAAGAAAGGTGATTTGAGTGCCTTTGAACGTGGCATGGTTGTTGGTGCCAGAAGGGCTGGTCTGAGTATTTCAGAAACTGCTGATCTACTGGGATTTTCACGCACAACCATCTCTAGGGTTTACAGAGAATGGTCCGAAAAAGAAAAAACATCCAGTGAGCGGCAGTTCTGTGGACGGAAATGCGTTGTTGATGCCAGAGGTCAGAGGAGAATGGCCAGACTGGTTCGAGCTGATAGAAAGGCAACAGTGACTCAAATAGCCACCCGTTACAACCAAGGTAGCCAGAAGAGCATCTCTGAACGCACAGTACGTCTACCTGAGTATTGTTGCTGACCATGTCCATCCCTTTATGACCACAATGTACCCAACATCTGATGGCTACTTTCAGCAAGATAATGCAATGCCATGTCATAAAGCTGGAATCATCTCAGACTGGTTTCTTGAACATGACAATGAGTTCACTGTACTCCAATGGCCTCCACAGTCACCAGATCTCAATCCAATAGAGCATCTTTGGGATGTGGTGGAACGGGAGATTCGCATCATGGATGTGCAGCCGACAAATCTGCGGCAACTGTGTGATGCCATCATGTCAATATGGACCAAAATCTCTGAGGAATGCTTCCAGCACCTTGTTGAATCTATGCCATGAAGAATTGAGGCTGTTCTGAAGGCAAAAGGGGGTCCAACCCGTTACTAGCATGGTGTACCTAATAAAGTGGCCGGTGAGTGTATGTTTGTCATATAGATATAGACACAAACACATAAACACACACATACAGTGGAGAGTAAAAAAAATACTATTTCCTCATTGAATTTTGAAATAAACACATCAGCCATATAATACCATTTTACTTGTACGGCCCTTTCCTCCTCAGTCACAACTTGTATTAACAATTGAGGTGTAAACTGAGGGTCAGTGACTTTACAAGAGAGAGGTATTACTGAGGTATCTCATTTATATAATGTGGATAAGCGGAATACTAACAGACAACCTCTTTAGATAACCTTGGGCTTCTTATGCTTGGGTTTCTAGCTTATATTTGCAGCCCACTTCTTGACATGCAAGCCTTGGATGTACACAGGGCTGTGATATTATGTAGGGCTGTGGATATTGCTTTTTACATGGGATAGTAAATTTATGTTTAGACATTTCATGTATTTAGAAATGTTTACAATATTTTTTTTCTTTTTCTTGTAGGACAGTGGAATTTCGAATGGAGTAAGTCGCACAAAGCAGGAAAGTGCCTGGATATTTAGACTTTGGTACAGCTTTGATCACAAGTATCCTCTTCATGTTAATTGATCTTGGCGCAATTAGTATTTTCTGTATCAACTTCTCAGCTTCACCAGACACCTTAACAGTGTGCAAAAAAAAAATCTATTTTTATTGTGTTAACCTTCGTCAGGCTGCATAATTTTACAACATTAACAGGCTGCAGAGGTACCTTCATATATACCTCCACTGTGGGAAGACAATTGCACCTACTCAGCCGGACGAAGGTTAATGATAGGATTCCTTTAATAGTGTCCAGATGCATTGACACAATTTTATCCAATCCTGTATAACCTGATTTACAACAGTAGACTTCTACCTTGAGGTACCCTTACCACTTAACACTGAACCCTATAAACATGAATTAAGTACCGGTATAAGTTTAACCATTATGCCATTCATCTAATAGGTATCTGTTTGTTTCACATGGGAATACTAATAACCTGTTAAAACTCAATTTTTCTGTCTACCACATAGGAAAAGGCTATTCTTCTCCTACCTTTAGATGTCTTCTCCGTGCCGCCATTCGGTATATAATCCGGTTTTCGTCAGTATGCAAATGAGTTCTCTCACAGCATTGGGGATGGCCCCCAGTGCTGCTTACACAGTATTGTAAGTGACCATTTTCTTGTGGCCGGAAGGCATGCACAGTCTGTTTTGCCCTAGACCTAGAAGTTTGAAGCCACCGCCAGAAGAAGATGCAAAGAAGACCCGTTCCTGAAGAAGATGGAGGCGGTGGTGGAGCGTTCTCTTGCAGCAGTGGGGACTCCCACAAGTGCTGTTTGAGCGCTGGGGCCTGCCTCCAGTGCTGTGAGAGAACTTATTTGCATACCGACAAAAACCGGATTATATACCAAACGGCGGCGCGGAGAAGACATTTAAAGGTAGGAGAATTATAGCCTTTCTTAAAGAAGGGCAACAGGTCATCTTTAAAGGGATCCTATCATTAAAACTCAATTTTTTCTGCCTACCACGTAGGAATAGCCTTAAAGAGGACCTTTCACCATTTTGCCCACAGGCAGTTCTATATACTGCCGGAAAGCTGACAGTGCGCTGAGTTCAGCACACTGTCGCCTTTCCCGATGTGGGCCCGGTGTGAAGAGCTTATGGTCCGGTACCGTAGCTCTTCTATGATCAGAAGGGCGTTTCTGACACTTAGCCAGAGACGTCATTCTTCACAGCACAGCCAATTGCGCTGTGCTGTGAGAGCCGGGAGGAACGCCTCCTCCCTCTGCTCGCAGTACTCGTCCATAGACGAGCATTATCAGGGAGGGAGGGGGCGGGCCCACATCGGGAAAGCCGACAGTGTGCTGAACTCAACATACTGTCAGCTTTCCGGCAGTATATAGAACTGCCTGTGGGCAAAATGGTGAAAGGTCCTCTTTAAGGCTATTCCTACGTGGTAGGCAGAAAAAATTGAGTTTTAATGATAGGATCCCTTTAAAGATGACCTGTTGCCCCTCCTGACATGTATGTTTTGGAAAATAATAGTAATCCCCATGAAGTAAAACTCCTGTAGCAGCTTTTTCTTGAACTATGTTGTGCTCTCCTAGTAGAAGCTTATAAATTAATTTTACAACTACATGTTACCAGCTGGGGATTGTCCATGTGCTTCACACTTGTTGTCTTATGTTATTTTACCAACACAGACAGACATGTGAGCAGTGTTGACTGGTCCTGAAATGGTTATTCTAATTTTGTCAAGAGACAGTCAATCAATATGATAAGCCATCACCTTATGATCAGTGGTGTCTGACCCCTGGGGGCCTCTCTACAGGGTAAAAATAAGAGATACAGTCCTACCCCAACTTTTCATCCCTCTCATTCTCAGGATGGATGTGTGGGGTTCCTAGCGGTTGGAGCCCTTGCCTATCATAAAGCGATGATATATTGTTAGAAGCGTTGTCCAGAGCAATATCTCCAAGTTGCTGGTTTTATTTCCATGTTAGTTCAGTGGAAATGCTACATGAAAACCTGACCTTAGTTTCCCTTTTAGTTTGCAATCTCCTTCTGCAGTAAAATCCTTAATTCAGAAAAATCAGCTATCTCAAGCCAATGCTGACGCACAGTGGTCCTCCATTAACCACAACATTGCCCAGCTGGTGTGGTTTGGTGGCCAGGTGTTTCACTAGTCCACAAGTCTATAATGTAAGTATATTAGCAGGTGAGAGTAAGTTTATATAACAGGTTAACTTATTTTTTTATATATTGGTTAGGATTTTATGCAAATCAACAGAAACTGCAAGATGACTTGAATGTATAAACTTACGAAAATAAATATTTATAGGCTAAGGCCCCATGTTGCAGAAACACAGCTTTTTTTGTTGCGGCTTTTTGAGCCAAAGGCAAGAATGGCTACATAAGGAATGGGAATGATATAGGAAGCTCTTATATTTCTACCCTCTACTCAATCCACTCCTGGCTTTGGCTCAAAAAAAGCAACAAAATTTGCAACAAAAAAGCTGTGTTTCTGCAATGTGGGGCCCCAGCCATAATGTGGGGGGTTTTTTTCACACAAGGAACTAAAGTGCCAGGGCAGTGCTTGACAAAGCTTTGGTTTGGAATTTTTAAGGGGTTAAATATAAAATTGGTATCCCCGGAATCGTATCGAAACATAGAATACAGGTGACATGTCATTTTGGCTGCACAGCGAATGCCGTAAAACCAAAGCCTGTAAGAAAGTAGCAAAATGCACTTTTTCTCCAGTTTCGCCCCATTCAGAATTTTATTTTATTTTTTTTACAGCTTCCCAGCACATCGTACGTAATATTAAATAATACCATTTACAAATTTAAAGGGATTCTACCACTAAAACACATTTTTTTCTAGTTAACACGTCGGAATAGCCTTTAGAAAGGCTATTCGTCTCCTACCTTTAGAAGTGCTCTCCGCCGCGCCGTTCGTTCAAAATACCAGTTTGTACCGGTATGCTAATGAGTTCTCTCGCAGCAATGGGGCCTCCCCCATCGCAGGAACCGTGATGGGGGCATCCCCATTGCAGCTCGAAAACCAACCGCAGCGCCGCCTCTATGGTCTTGGGTATCCTCCCCTTGCTTCGTCCTGTCGGAGGCCCGCGCAGTATGCTCTGTTCGGCGAAGATTGCCGAACGTACTGCGCATGCGCAAAATTGTGGTCCCAGCCATAGTGCGGGCACTGCAATTTCGCGCATGCACAGTACGTTCGGCAATCTTCGCTGAACAGAGCGTACTGCGCAGGCCTCCGACAGGACGCTGAAGAAGCAAGGGGAGGATACCCAAGACCATAGAGGCGGCGCTGCGGTCGGTTTTCGAGCTGCAATGGGGACGCCCCCATCGCTGCTCCTGCAATGGGGGACGCCCCCATCGCTGTGAGAGAACTCATTAGCATACCGGTACAAACCGGTATTTTGAACGAATGGCGCGGCGGAGAGCACTTCTAAACGTAGGAGACGAATAGCCTTTCTAAAGGCTATTCCGACGTGTTAACTAGAAAAAAATGTGTTTTAGTGGTAGAATCCCTTTAAGTTTTGGCCCTCAAAAATGATTCCCTCATATGGCTCCTTGAACAGCAAAATAAAAAAAGTTATGGGGTTTGGAACGTGGGGGAGTCAAAAATGAAAATTGAAAAATACATGCAGAGGGAAGGGGTTAAATGCATATTTTGGGATATTACTAGTGATGAGTTAGTCTTAGGATAGGTGATAAATATCAGATCTCTGGACTTCTGACACTGGTCAGGTGAAGGGGCTGCTGTGATCAGGTGACCAGTACGGCCTATTCTTAGTGTCTGACAATATACCATTCATGTTATTCTTAGAAAGTGAAAAGGGCTGAACTGCTATATCACAGTTACTACATTATGCATGGCACTATGCCTGGTATACACTAAAGAGGCTGTAGCACTCACCTGAGAGCCCTTACCCCTTCAATCTTCTGTCAGATCCCACAGTTCTGATTATGATGATATGTCCTAAGGATATATATTCAGGGGTGTCTTGAGAACCCAGAGTGTAACAAGTAAAGGCCCAGGGAAGGTGTAAAAAAAAAAAAAAAAAAAAAGTAACTGCTCACGTTCTCTCACCTTTCCTGGGCTCCCTTGTGGTGTCTGATGCTCCTTCATGTGTGCCTTTGGTCCTTTCGTGGCCTCTGCTTATTATACTCTGGGGTCTCAAGAAACCACTTACCTTTAGGAACAAAGAAGATTGGTCTGAAAACAAACTGATAAGTGAACCTCACAGGTATCTGCCAAACAAATCTTTTGAGTATTGTCCATCTCTAGTGTGTACATTGTGAAAGGTCTTAATGTGCACATTCATCATGCCTATAGGTTACATCAGACATGGTCTCTGGATGGTACAGTATATATCAGTATACCATTAAAAAACAGTATGAAATCACACAGGAGACTGCACTATTCCATACAACAGTATCCAGGGGGAAAGGGCTGTACAACTGCTCAATTTCTGGTTTTACATGGCTGAAATAAAGATAATGGTCTCCTGAACGGTCAGTTAACATGGGGAAGTCCAATTTTGTCATATCTCAGGCATAAAGGCTTTGTGTTTGTTTTTTTTCTGTTCAGAACCCGGAGCAGCTGAGGGAAGACGATGCAGACTTTATTCTTAATGATGGTGACTTAACATTAACGTATGGTGACACCACCATAACAGCCAATGGCTCCTCTGGCTCACATACAGCCACCACAAGCCTTGATGGCAGAAGAACAAAAAGCAGCTCAGAGGAGGCTTTGGAACGAGAACTTGGAGGAGACTATGAGATCACAAACAGAGGAACTCGACTAGTGTTTCCTCTAGAAGAGAATGCATGACATCAAGCAAGTAACACAATGAAAGGAAAGATGTACGACCATACAGTATGTGGTACCAGAAGCATCTCAGGCCCAGTGTGGTGATGAAGAGTTGGGTGCAGTTCACACACTAGAAATATGACCATTCTGTGGTACTGTTGGCGAACCTACAAGACTATTTAATTCCTCATCCAATACGGAAACTGAGATTCTTTAGATATGGCACACAAATCTGCAATTTAATTTGGCTGTGGATCTATCCTTGCCTGTTCCTCTCCTTTCTAGTAGAAATCTAAATGGCTTAATCCTAACTATATATTTGTAAGGTACTTGTGACTGCTTTATCCCATCCTGTATACTAGCAGCTTTCATAATAGCGAGGAGAATCCTCTTTTGGAAAGTGCCTGTCATTTAAAGAGCAAGTGGCAATGTTATGGTGACTGAAAGCGTTAACTAAGATTTTTACAATTCCTGTACTATACAGTATATAGCATCTGAACTGCATGATGACATGGACAGTTTACATAAAGAATAAGATTATTTTTGGTTTTTTATCATTTTGTATATTTAGGTTTAATGTATGTTTAATGATAAAGCATGACTAATAAATGTAATGTCGTAGTGAAATAGTCTCCCATTCACACGTGACCTAGGCTAGTGAATGAATGCAGTGCACAGTACGTTGTTAGAAGTTTGTACATTAAAGTTCTGCCCTTCCTATATTTATACATGTTCCAAAATGTGAGCCCAAGCACAGTTGCCTACAAAGCTATTTCACTATAGCATAGAAGAGCAGACTGTATACATGTGAGGACTGCCATGTGGAAGATGCTTGAAATGTAAAACTTTCTCCATGTTGTGTTTCATCTAGGTCTAGTTTTAAGTAAATAATTATCCAGAAATGCAATATTTTAAGACCTGTTGACTGACATGAAATTGTACATTACAGTTTATTAAAATGGACGCTTTAATGCTTAGTAGTTGGTTTCGTACTTTTTACATGCATAAAAGCAGTGTGACAAAACTTTCACTCTAACAGTTTCCGCGACCTATACGTAAGGTGTCTCTTGTGGTTTTGGATATCTAATTGTAAGTGTCCTAGATTTACCTGCTGTTTTTCTATAGTATAGCTACATTGTGCCATTTTAAATGGTCACTTTTAGGATAACTTAGTTTCATCTAATAGAGCATGGGACCATAATGTAATGTTTTGGGTGGTTTTTTCTTAACCCTTTAGTTGACTGGTCTGTTTTAGGCCTTGATGACCAAACCATTCTATGCATTTTTTCATCATCACCTACCAAGCCCTATAACTTTTTGTCATCCGTGTAACTTATGAGGGCATGGTTTTTTGCAGGACAAGCGGCAGTATTTAATGGCACTATTTTGAGTTAGATATGCCTCACTGATTAACTTTTATTAACCCTTTCAGGGAAGGAATAGAAGAAAACAGCAATTTTGCCACTGCCTTCTTATGGTATAAATTTTGTGCCATTCACATTATAGCTTAAATATCATGCTACATATATTTAATGGGGCAATATGATGAAATTGAGATCAAATTTGTATATATTTTTTAAGCTTTTTAATTTTATTTTTTTTAAGTAAAAACCCTTTGTAATATTTTTTTTTTTGCACTGCCACTTTCCAAGATCCATACCTTTTGGTAATGGCTTTATGTAAGGCTTATTTTTTTTTGTGGGAAGATCTGACGTTTTGGGGTTTCTTCAGTGACTGTCTTGTCTCTGTGGCAGGATATCAATGCTTTGTGTAACTAGCTTTTTGATCTCTGTTCTGATACACAGGAGCATCTTCATAAATCAGCCATGCCCTGCACCTGTCAGCCTTTATTATACCTTGCATACAAAAATGCCATTCTTAATAAATCTGCCCCATTATGTGCAGTAAACACACTAAAATAAATGATATTCTCTACGGCATTGTGCAGGTCTGGGAATGCATAGTCCACATACTTATTTTTGTGTGTGTTGTACTCATTGGTATGGTAACAGTTATTTTGGTGAAAGATGCCTAACTGCTACTATATTTTTGTCCCTTTGTTATCTGAAATGGTGGACTTGAGTTATTCCTCAAAGAAGTACGTGAAGTGATCAGATAATGCATTATAGCAAACAATATAACAACCTTTTATCTTAAAACTCAGGTACACTTTAAATCTGTAATGTTGTGTACACATCTCTGGGATATAATAGAGATTGAAACTCTGGATTAGATCTAGATGGGTAAGGCTGGGTTCACACTAGCGTCAGTGTCCGACAGCTAGTGTCTGTAGCTAATGTTCGTGCCAGATTTTAGCATCGGACACTAGCTGTGTTCGTTTACAATTTCCATTATTTTAAATGGGATATGTTGTGTCCTTTAATCCTTTTGCTGTCCGCTTGAAAAATCGGACATGGTTGTAAACGGACACAACATAATATCCCATTTAAAATAATGGAAATTGTAAACAGACACAACTATGTCCGATGCTAAAATCTTGTGCGGACGTTAGCTACGGACACTAGCTGTCGGACACGGATGCTAGTGTGAACCCAGCCTAACTTTACAGAGTGAATTAAAGGAGTTGTCCCACTGGATTCACAGGTTAGTTGAATACATGTACATTCAGCAATCACTTGGGGTCTGACTACAGCCCAGGTACCTGTGGTGTTGTATTAGATATCTGTATAGTCTATATATTTCTCTTCTATCTAAATGCACCATTTGGCTGTCTGCAAACTGACATACTAAGCTGAAAGGAAATGGTGGTTTCCTTTATATGATAGTCCTGTCTCTCTAAGAAAGTGTTTCTTAGAAAAAACTGATTTATGGTAGATGAGTAAGTAGTGCCTTATTTGTTGAAAACCTTGAAGCCTAAGATGCAAATAGATAGCAGCACTGCCACAATAGGAGATGGGTGCAAGTCTCCAGGGGTCCCCAACTAATGTCCCAAGATATGCAAAAAAATAGTCAGCTCTCCAAAGTGTAGTAAATAAAGCAAGTGGATAGTTTTATTCACTAATGTAATATTTCAGTCCTATGCCTTGAAAAAGGTCCCATGGAGAAGAACTGAAACTTTGCTGAATATACTATGTTCAGTATACCATGGTCAGCAACCTTTGACAATTCAGATATTCTACAACTACAATGCCCAGCATGCATACTTGCTCTGTTATGTTGGGTAACTCCTGCACTATACCTTGGATGATGCCTTCCTCTGTACCTAGAGAAGCAACACTCCAAGGTATAGTGAATAAAGTAGTGACCAAGTCCTCACCATAGACATTAAAGGGAGTGTTCAGAAACATGGTGGTTTTCTTTTAAAAACACTGCCATGTCTGTTTGTTTATAGTTTTGGTTGTGGAATTACATCTCAACCCCATACACTTCCATACCCCTTAGCTGCAATAGCAAACACAACCCATAGAAATAGGTCAGAGTATGGAAGCTGTCCAGAGCTGCTTGTAGGGGAGGCATGGAGATAGCAGAGGGGAGTATGTGTGGAGGGGGCAGTTGAGGTAGAAGAGCTCAAAGTATGGATGGGAGGGAACCTGGAAGTAGCAGAATTGTAGGTGTGGAGTTAGAGCATGGAGCTAGAACTGTGTATGCAGGAAGGGAAATGTGTGGGTAGTAAATGAATTGCTGAAAAGCTGCTGAGCTAAAGAAGCAACTGCAACTGGGCAGTGGGAGGAACAACTCGCGACAATCATCTGTGAGGGCAACTGGAGGGGACATTATAATGTGGGGCTATATCATGTTATAGTGACAGCAGGAGCATTATACTGTGTGGGGAGGTATGTTTATATGGTGGTGTAAAATATGCTTTGTATCCCCATGGTAGCCAAATAGCTCTGAAAATCTTGCCGTCTTTGTTGTGTTTGCATTGTCAGACATTCTTTCACCCATATCATGCCCATTGTTTACTAGGAAATAATCTGATACTGGAGAAAGCATAAAGTACAAATGGATTTAATGGGGCTATAATTTATAGAGCCTTGTGTAATAAAATCTATTCTTATCTAAATTGAATAGATGTAATAGCATATAATTATAAGCCTTGCATCTTTACTGTCTACTGCTAGGTTGTTATGTGAATGCATAGACATGAATAGGTTGTACATCTAGAATAACATATAATGCAGGAAAAAACAAACAAACAAGAAATTCACCTGATAGCATAATTCACTTATACCGGTGCATTAGGCTTTCAGCCTGTTGACGTGAATCCCGGGAGCTCCACAGCAGTATTGGCGATACTGTTTAATCCTATGATACAGGAAGCTGAAAATTTCCTGATCTGCTATAGGGGTTCGACGGTAACACAAAGGACGTTGCAGCGCAGGTGGTGTGATGACTTCACTACATTACGCTTCCTGTGCCTGTCCTACAGGGAGAGACTTCATGGTAACTTTCATACTCACCTGTCTTCTACTCTAAGGGCCCCTTCACACGGAGTATATGCGCGTATCGCATTGAAAGCAATAGGGAAAAAAGCAGCCCATTCATTTCTATGGGGAGCACACGTATGCTGGCTCCCATAGAAAGCAATGGGACCTGTTTTAACGCCGCTGATTCGGAATGTGTTGCACGTTCAGAATCAGTGAGCGTATATTCCGTGTGAAGGGGCCCATAGGCTGCGTTTTACACTGGGTTTTTTGGTCAGCAAAAATCAGATTCGGGAAAATTCATGTGGCGTTTTTCAGGCATTTCTGCCTGAAAAAAAATCAATGCAAGTCAATGGGAGGTGGAAAATACACCTGGTGTTTTTTGCCAAAAAATGCTAGTGGTTTTTCCACCTCCCATTGACTTGTATTGATTTCCTGAGGCGGAATCCGCCTGAAGAATGGACATGTCACTTCTTTTTTCAGCTAGTGGAAAAATCCACTAGCGGATTTTCTCTGCTAGCGGAAAAGAGATTACATAGAACTGTATGGTGAGGCGTTTTTTTGGTCAGGATTTCGAGGCAGATTCCTGACCAAAAAACTCTGTGTGAACGCAGCCTTATACTCGCCTGATTGGCGTATTCAAGCGACACAGGGTCACTCACTGCACCTAAAAGAAATACTATGTAATGCCCTGTTCACATAAGCGTTTGGATTCCGTCCAGGGGAGTCCGCATGGGGACTACCCCCGAACAGAATACCAAACGCAAGTGCTGTAAAAGCGCACGGACCCCATAGACTATGGCTTACCGGCAGATGTCCAAAGGGATTGTGTGGACAGGAAAGTAGTTCCCAATCTACTTTCCTGTCTACATGATTCGTGCGCGCAGCGCCTGGACCCCATTATATTCTATGGGGTCTGTGTGCTTTTACAGGACAGCGCTTGCAATTGTGATGGTATTCCGTTCAGGGGGGGTCCCCATGCGGACTCTCCCTGGACGGAATACAAAAGCAGATGTGAACCAACCCTAAGATGGAATAACTGAGTCAAGTCATGTCTGCCTTCTATGGACACTAGGTTCAACCTGAATTCATGCACAGTGCTGTGGCAGGGTATAGCCTGGGGGTGGAGACAACAGCTTTTCCCTAGTCGCCAGCTCTATACCCATGGTGCTGTGTCCCCCAGTGAATTAGGAGAGAAAACATCTCCATTTAGACCATAAAGCAAAAGCGTGAGAGCAGCAGAACATCTGGAAATGGTGCAGATGCTTCATAAATTAAGTGTAGGGAAGAAAATGACCTCAAAAAGACACAATTTATCCCAAAAAAGGCACAAGTACCTTAATAAATGTGCCCATTGAGTATAACAATTTTAAAGGACTCGAGCACAGACAATATACAAAGGCATTATTTCCTAACTACACCCAGGAATGGAGAGTAGAGATGAGCGAACACTAAAATGTTCGAGGTTCGAAATTCGATTCGAACAGCCGCTCAATGTTCGTGTGTTCGAACGGGTTTCGAACCCCATTATAGTCTATGGGGAACAGATACTCGTTAAGGGGGAAACCCAAATCCGTGTCTGGAGGGTCACCAAGTCCACTATGACACCCCAGGAAATGATGCCAACACCTCTGGAATGACACTGGGACAGCAGGGGAAGCATGTCTGGGGGCATCTAACACACCAAAGACCCTCTATTACCCCAACATCACAGCCTAACAACTACACACTTTACACACTCAATACCACCTCTCTGACAGTAGGAAAACACCTTGAAACATGTGTATTTGGCACTTGCAGTGAGGAGAGCTTGTCACCAGCAGTGAATTTGGCCCTTGTAGTAAGTTGAGGTTGGCACCAACATTTGTTTTGAAAATCAGGGTGGATTGAGCCTCTAACCAGCAGAGTTTGGGCAAATTCATGGTGGAGGGAGCCTCTAAAAACCCCAGTTTGGACCAATTCATGGTGGAGGGAGCCTCTAACCAGCCCAGTTTGGGCAAATTCATGGTGGAGGGAGCCTCTAACCAGCCCAGTTTGGACCAATTAATGGTGGAGGGAGCCTCTAACCAGCCCAGTTTGGACCAATTAATGGCGGAGGGAGCCTCTAACCAGCCCAGTTTGGACCAATTAATGGTGGAGGGAGCCTCTAACCAGCCCAGTTTGGACCAATTCATGGTGGAGGGAGCCTCTAACCACCCCAGTTTGGACCAATTCATGGTGGAGGGAGCCTCTAACCAGCCCAGTTTGGACCAATTCATGGTGGAGGGAGCCTCTAAAAAACCCAGTTTGGACCAATTCATGGTGGAGGGAGCCTCTAAACAGCCCAGTTTGGGCAAATTCATGGTGGAGGGAGCCTCTAAAAAACCCAGTTTGGACCAATTCATGGTGGAGGGAGCCTCTAACCAGCCCAGTTTGGACCAATTAATGGTGGAGGGAGCCTCTAAACAGCCAAGTTTGGACCAATTCATGGTGGAGGGAGCCTCTAAAAACCCCAGTTTGGACCAATTCATGGTGGAGGGAGCCTCTAACCAGCCCAGTTTGGACCAATTCATGGTGGAGGGAGCCTCTAACCAGCCCAGTTTGGACCAATTCATGGTGGAGGGAGCCTCTAACCACCCCAGTTTGGACCAATTCATGGTGGAGGGAGCCTCTAAAAACCCGTTTGGACCAATTCATGGTGGAGGGAGCCTCTAACCAGCCCAGTTTGGGCAAATTCATGGTGGAGGGAGCCTCTAAACAGCCCAGTTTGGGCAAATTCATGGTGGAGGGAGCCTCTAACCAGCCCAGTTTGGACCAATTAATGGTGGAGGGAGCCTCTAACCAGCCCAGTTTGGACCAATTAATGGTGGAGGGAGCCTCTAACCACCCCAGTTTGGACCAATTCATGGTGGAGGGAGCCTCTAAACAGCCAAGTTTGGACCAATTCATGGTGGAGGGAGCCTCTAAAAACCCCAGTTTGGACCAATTCATGGTGGAGGGAGCCTCTAACCAGCCCAGTTTGGACCAATTCATGGTGGAGGGAGCCTCTAAAAAACCCAGTTTGGACCAATTCATGGTGGAGGGAGCCTCTAAACAGCCCAGTTTGGGCAAATTCATGGTGGAGGGAGCCTCTAAAAAACCCAGTTTGGACCAATTCATGGTGGAGGGAGCCTCTAACCAGCCCAGTTTGGACCAATTAATGGTGGAGGGAGCCTCTAACCACCCCAGTTTGGACCAATTAATGGTGGAGGGAGCCTCTAAACAGCCAAGTTTGGACCAATTCATGGTGGAGGGAGCCTCTAAAAACCCCAGTTTGGACCAATTCATGGTGGAGGGAGCCTCTAACCAGCCCAGTTTGGACCAATTAATGGTGGAGGGAGCCTCTAACCAGCCCAGTTTGGACCAATTAATGGTGGAGGGAGCCTCTAACCACCCCAGTTTGGACCAATTCATGGTGGAGGGAGCCTCTAAACAGCCAAGTTTGGACCAATTCATGGTGAAGGGAGCCTCTAAAAACCCGTTTGGACCAATTCATGGTGGAGGGAGCCTCTAACCAGCCCAGTTTGGGCAAATTCATGGTGGAGGGAGCCTCTAAACAGCCCAGTTTGGGCAAATTCATGGTGGAGGGAGCCTCTAACCAGCCCAGTTTGGACCAATTAATGGTGGAGGGAGCCTCTAACCAGCCCAGTTTGGACCAATTAATGGTGGAGGGAGCCTCTAACCACCCCAGTTTGGACCAATTCATGGTGGAGGGAGCCTCTAAACAGCCAAGTTTGGACCAATTCATGGTGGAGGGAGCCTCTAAAAACCCCAGTTTGGACCAATTCATGGTGGAGGGAGCCTCTAACCAGCCCAGTTTGGACCAATTAATGGTGGAGGGAGCCTCTAAACAGCCAAGTTTTGGGAAATTCATGGTGGAGGGAGCCTCTAACCAGCCCAGTTTGGACCAATTCATGGTGGAGGGAGCCTCTAAACAGCCCAGTTTGGGCAAATTCATGGTGGAGGGAGCCTCTAAAAAACCCAGTTTGGACCAATTCATGGTGGAGGGAGCCTCTAACCAGCCCAGTTTGGACCAATTAATGGTGGAGGGAGCCTCTAACCAGCCCAGTTTGGACCAATTAATGGTGGAGGGAGCCTCTAACCACCCCAGTTTGGACCAATTCATGGTGGAGGGAGCCTCTAAACAGCCAAGTTTGGACCAATTCATGGTGGAGGGAGCCTCTAAAAACCCCAGTTTGGACCAATTCATGGTGGAGGGAGCCTCTAACCAGCCCAGTTTGGGCAAATTCATGGTGGAGGGAGCCTCTAAACAGCCCAGTTTGGGCAAATTCATGGTGGAGGGAGCCTCTAAAAAACCCAGTTTGGACCAATTCATGGTGGAGGGAGCCTCTAAACAGCCAAGTTTGGACCAATTCATGGTGAAGGGAGCCTCTAAAAACCCGTTTGGACCAATTCATGGTGGAGGGAGCCTCTAACCAGCCCAGTTTGGGCAAATTCATGGTGGAGGGAGCCTCTAAACAGCCCAGTTTGGGCAAATTCATGGTGGAGGGAGCCTCTAACCAGCCCAGTTTGGACCAATTAATGGTGGAGGGAGCCTCTAACCAGCCCAGTTTGGACCAATTAATGGTGGAGGGAGCCTCTAACCACCCCAGTTTGGACCAATTCATGGTGGAGGGAGCCTCTAAACAGCCAAGTTTGGACCAATTCATGGTGGAGGGAGCCTCTAAAAACCCCAGTTTGGACCAATTCATGGTGGAGGGAGCCTCTAACCAGCCCAGTTTGGACCAATTAATGGTGGAGGGAGCCTCTAAACAGCCAAGTTTTGGGAAATTCATGGTGGGGGGAGCCTCTAACCAGCCCAGTTTGGACCAATTCATGGTGGAGGGAGCCTCTAAACAGCCCAGTTTGGGCAAATTCATGGTGGAGGGAGCCTCTAAAAAACCCAGTTTGGACCAATTCATGGTGGAGGGAGCCTCTAACCAGCCCAGTTTGGACCAATTAATGGTGGAGGGAGCCTCTAACCAGCCCAGTTTGGACCAATTCATGGTGGAGGGAGCCTCTAAACAGCCAAGTTTGGACCAATTCATGGTGGAGGGAGCCTCTAAACAGCCCAGTTTGGGCAAATTCATGGTGGAGGGAGCCTCTAACCAGCCCAGTTTGGACCAATTAATGGTGGAGGGAGCCTCTAACCAGCCCAGTTTGGACCAATTAATGGTGGAGGGAGCCTCTAACCACCCCAGTTTGGACCAATTCATGGTGGAGGGAGCCTCTAAACAGCCAAGTTTGGACCAATTCATGGTGGAGGGAGCCTCTAAAAACCCCAGTTTGGACCAATTCATGGTGGAGGGAGCCTCTAACCAGCCCAGTTTGGGCAAATTCATGGTGGAGGGAGCCTCTAAACAGCCCAGTTTGGGCAAATTCATGGTGGAGGGAGCCTCTAACCAGCCCAGTTTGGACCAATTAATGGTGGAGGGAGCCTCTAACCAGCCCAGTTTGGACCAATTAATGGTGGAGGGAGCCTCTAACCACCCCAGTTTGGACCAATTCATGGTGGAGGGAGCCTCTAAACAGCCAAGTTTGGACCAATTCATGGTGGAGGGAGCCTCTAAAAACCCCAGTTTGGACCAATTCATGGTGGAGGGAGCCTCTAACCAGCCCAGTTTGGACCAATTCATGGTGGAGGGAGCCTCTAAAAAACCCAGTTTGGACCAATTCATGGTGGAGGGAGCCTCTAAACAGCCCAGTTTGGGCAAATTCATGGTGGAGGGAGCCTCTAAAAAACCCAGTTTGGACCAATTCATGGTGGAGGGAGCCTCTAACCAGCCCAGTTTGGACCAATTAATGGTGGAGGGAGCCTCTAACCACCCCAGTTTGGACCAATTAATGGTGGAGGGAGCCTCTAAACAGCCAAGTTTGGACCAATTCATGGTGGAGGGAGCCTCTAAAAACCCCAGTTTGGACCAATTCATGGTGGAGGGAGCCTCTAACCAGCCCAGTTTGGACCAATTAATGGTGGAGGGAGCCTCTAACCAGCCCAGTTTGGACCAATTAATGGTGGAGGGAGCCTCTAACCACCCCAGTTTGGACCAATTCATGGTGGAGGGAGCCTCTAAACAGCCAAGTTTGGACCAATTCATGGTGAAGGGAGCCTCTAAAAACCCGTTTGGACCAATTCATGGTGGAGGGAGCCTCTAACCAGCCCAGTTTGGGCAAATTCATGGTGGAGGGAGCCTCTAAACAGCCCAGTTTGGGCAAATTCATGGTGGAGGGAGCCTCTAACCAGCCCAGTTTGGACCAATTAATGGTGGAGGGAGCCTCTAACCAGCCCAGTTTGGACCAATTAATGGTGGAGGGAGCCTCTAACCACCCCAGTTTGGACCAATTCATGGTGGAGGGAGCCTCTAAACAGCCAAGTTTGGACCAATTCATGGTGGAGGGAGCCTCTAAAAACCCCAGTTTGGACCAATTCATGGTGGAGGGAGCCTCTAACCAGCCCAGTTTGGACCAATTAATGGTGGAGGGAGCCTCTAAACAGCCAAGTTTTGGGAAATTCATGGTGGAGGGAGCCTCTAACCAGCCCAGTTTGGACCAATTCATGGTGGAGGGAGCCTCTAAACAGCCCAGTTTGGGCAAATTCATGGTGGAGGGAGCCTCTAAAAAACCCAGTTTGGACCAATTCATGGTGGAGGGAGCCTCTAACCAGCCCAGTTTGGACCAATTAATGGTGGAGGGAGCCTCTAACCAGCCCAGTTTGGACCAATTAATGGTGGAGGGAGCCTCTAACCACCCCAGTTTGGACCAATTCATGGTGGAGGGAGCCTCTAAACAGCCAAGTTTGGACCAATTCATGGTGGAGGGAGCCTCTAAAAACCCCAGTTTGGACCAATTCATGGTGGAGGGAGCCTCTAACCAGCCCAGTTTGGGCAAATTCATGGTGGAGGGAGCCTCTAAACAGCCCAGTTTGGGCAAATTCATGGTGGAGGGAGCCTCTAAAAAACCCAGTTTGGACCAATTCATGGTGGAGGGAGCCTCTAAACAGCCAAGTTTGGACCAATTCATGGTGAAGGGAGCCTCTAAAAACCCGTTTGGACCAATTCATGGTGGAGGGAGCCTCTAACCAGCCCAGTTTGGGCAAATTCATGGTGGAGGGAGCCTCTAAACAGCCCAGTTTGGGCAAATTCATGGTGGAGGGAGCCTCTAACCAGCCCAGTTTGGACCAATTAATGGTGGAGGGAGCCTCTAACCAGCCCAGTTTGGACCAATTAATGGTGGAGGGAGCCTCTAACCACCCCAGTTTGGACCAATTCATGGTGGAGGGAGCCTCTAAACAGCCAAGTTTGGACCAATTCATGGTGGAGGGAGCCTCTAAAAACCCCAGTTTGGACCAATTCATGGTGGAGGGAGCCTCTAACCAGCCCAGTTTGGACCAATTAATGGTGGAGGGAGCCTCTAAACAGCCAAGTTTTGGGAAATTCATGGTGGGGGGAGCCTCTAACCAGCCCAGTTTGGACCAATTCATGGTGGAGGGAGCCTCTAAACAGCCCAGTTTGGGCAAATTCATGGTGGAGGGAGCCTCTAAAAAACCCAGTTTGGACCAATTCATGGTGGAGGGAGCCTCTAACCAGCCCAGTTTGGACCAATTAATGGTGGAGGGAGCCTCTAACCAGCCCAGTTTGGACCAATTAATGGTGGAGGGAGCCTCTAACCACCCCAGTTTGGACCAATTCATGGTGGAGGGAGCCTCTAAACAGCCAAGTTTGGACCAATTCATGGTGGAGGGAGCCTCTAAAAACCCCAGTTTGGACCAATTCATGGTGGAGGGAGCCTCTAACCAGCCCAGTTTGGGCAAATTCATGGTGGAGGGAGCCTCTAAACAGCCCAGTTTGGGCAAATTCATGGTGGAGGGAGCCTCTAAAAAACCCAGTTTGGACCAATTCATGGTGGAGGGAGCCTCTAACCAGCCCAGTTTGGACCAATTAATGGTGGAGGGAGCCTCTAAACAGCCAAGTTTGGACCAATTCATGGTGGAGGGAGCCTCTAAAAACCCCAGTTTGGACCAATTCATGGTGGAGGGAGCCTCTAACCAGCCCAGTTTGGGCAAATTCATGGTGGAGGGAGCCTCTAAACAGCCCAGTTTGGGCAAATTCATGGTGGAGGGAGCCTCTAACCAGCCCAGTTTGGACCAATTAATGGTGGAGGGAGCCTCTAACCAGCCCAGTTTGGACCAATTAATGGTGGAGGGAGCCTCTAACCAGCCCAGTTTGGACCAATTAATGGTGGAGGGAGCCTCTAACCAGCCCAGTTTGGACCAATTAATGGTGGAGGGAGCCTCTAACCAGCCCAGTTTGGACCAATTAATGGTGGAGGGAGCCTCTAACCACCCCAGTTTGGACCAATTCATGGTGGAGGGAGCCTCTAACCAGCCCAGTTTGGACCAATTCATGGTGGAGGGAGCCTCTAAAAAACCCAGTTTGGACCAATTCATGGTGGAGGGAGCCTCTAAACAGCCCAGTTTGGGCAAATTCATGGTGGAGGGAGCCTCTAAAAAACCCAGTTTGGACCAATTCATGGTGGAGGGAGCCTCTAACCAGCCCAGTTTGGACCAATTAATGGTGGAGGGAGCCTCTAAACAGCCAAGTTTGGACCAATTCATGGTGGAGGGAGCCTCTAAAAACCCCAGTTTGGACCAATTCATGGTGGAGGGAGCCTCTAACCAGCCCAGTTTGGACCAATTAATGGTGGAGGGAGCCTCTAACCAGCCCAGTTTGGACCAATTAATGGTGGAGGGAGCCTCTAACCACCCCAGTTTGGACCAATTCATGGTGGAGGGAGCCTCTAAACAGCCAAGTTTGGACCAATTCATGGTGAAGGGAGCCTCTAAAAACCCGTTTGGACCAATTCATGGTGGAGGGAGCCTCTAACCAGCCCAGTTTGGGCAAATTCATGGTGGAGGGAGCCTCTAAACAGCCCAGTTTGGGCAAATTCATGGTGGAGGGAGCCTCTAACCAGCCCAGTTTGGACCAATTAATGGTGGAGGGAGCCTCTAACCAGCCCAGTTTGGACCAATTAATGGTGGAGGGAGCCTCTAACCACCCCAGTTTGGACCAATTCATGGTGGAGGGAGCCTCTAAACAGCCAAGTTTGGACCAATTCATGGTGGAGGGAGCCTCTAAAAACCCCAGTTTGGACCAATTCATGGTGGAGGGAGCCTCTAACCAGCCCAGTTTGGGCAAATTCATGGTGGAGGGAGCCTCTAAACAGCCCAGTTTGGGCAAATTCATGGTGGAGGGAGCCTCTAACCAGCCCAGTTTGGACCAATTAATGGTGGAGGGAGCCTCTAACCAGCCCAGTTTGGACCAATTAATGGTGGAGGGAGCCTCTAACCAGCCCAGTTTGGACCAATTAATGGTGGAGGGAGCCTCTAACCACCCCAGTTTGGACCAATTCATGGTGGAGGGAGCCTCTAACCAGCCCAGTTTGGACCAATTCATGGTGGAGGGAGCCTCTAAAAAACCCAGTTTGGACCAATTCATGGTGGAGGGAGCCTCTAAACAGCCCAGTTTGGGCAAATTCATGGTGGAGGGAGCCTCTAAACAGCCCAGTTTGGGCAAATTCATGGTGGAGGGAGCCTCTAACCAGCCCAGTTTGGACCAATTAATGGTGGAGGGAGCCTCTAACCAGCCCAGTTTGGACCAATTAATGGTGGAGGGAGCCTCTAACCAGCCCAGTTTGGACCAATTCATGGTGGAGGGAGCCTCTAAACAGCCCAGTTTGGGCAAATTCATGGTGGAAGGAGCCTCTAACCAGCAGAGTTGTGGGAAAGCAGGGTGGAGGGAGCCTCTAACCAGCAGAGTTGGTGGAAATCAGGGTGGAGGGAGCCTCTAACCAGCAGAGTTGGGGGAAATCATGTTGGAGGGAGCCTAGTATTAGCAGAATTGTGCAACGCTTATGGTGGATGAGTATGAGGATGCGGAGGAATTGGAGAGGTTGAGTACAGACATGGAGTTTCATGTTGGGGTGCTTTACACAGGTGGGCACAAAAATGAAGGCTCTATCCAGTGGTGGTTCATTTTTATCAAAGTGAGCCGGTCGGCACTCTCAGCTGACAGACGGGTGCGCTTGTCAGTGATGATGCCACCGGCTGCACTGAACACCCTCTCAGATAGGACGCTGGCGGCAGGACAGGACAGCACCTCCAAGGCATATAGGGCAAGTTCAAGCCACAGGTCCAACTTCGACACCCAATACGTGTAGGGCGCAGAGGGGTCGGAGAGGACAGGGCTGTGGTCGGAAAGGTATTCCCGCAACATGCGCCTATACTTCTCACGCCTGGTGACACTAGGACCCTCCGTGGCGGCACTTTGGCGAGGGGGTGCCATCAAGGTGTCCCAGACCTTAGACAGTGTGCCCCTCGTTTGTGTGGACCGGTGAGAACTTGGTTGCCTACTGGAGGAACTGCCCTCCCTGCCGCCAACGTCACATGCTGGAAACATCTCCATCATATTCTGCACCAATTGCCTGTGGCAAGCATTGATGCGATTGGCCCTCCCCTCTACCGGAATAAAAGACGAGATGTTGTTTTTATACCGGGGGTCAAGGATAGCAAAGATCCAGTACTGGTTGTCCTCCATGATTTTGACAATACGCTTGTCGGTTGTAAAGCACCCCAACATGAACTCAGCCATGTCTGCCACAGTGTTAGTTGGCATGACTCCTCTGGCCCCACCGGAAAGTTCAATCTCCATTTCCTCCTCATCCTCCATGTCTACCCATCCGCGCTGCAACAATGGGACGATTCGAAGTTGCCCGGAAGCCTCCTGTATCACCATCACATCATCGGACAACTCTTCTTCCTCCTCCTCCTCCTCCTCCTCCTCCTCCATTAAACGCAGTGAAGCGGACAGATGTGTGGACCTACTCTCCAGCTGTGACGGATCGGATGCTATCCCTAACTCCTCTGTGTGATCTGAGTTATCCCTGATGTCAATCAGGGATTCTCTCAGAACACACAAGAGCGGGATTGTAAGGCTCACCATCGCATCCTCAGAGCTCACCCTCCTTGTGGACTCCTCAAAGACCCGTAGGATGTCACAAAGGTCTCTCATCCATGGCCACTCATGGATGTGAAACTGAGGCAGCTGACTTTGTGGCACCCTAGGGTTTTGTAGCTGGTATTCCATCAAAGGTCTCTGCTGCTCAACCACTCTATTCAACATCTGAAACGTTGAGTTCCAGCGTGTGGGGACGTCGCACAAAAGCCGGTGTTGTGGCACATGCAGGCGTTGCTGGAGAGATTTTAAGCTAGCAGCGGCTACTGTCGACTTGCGAAAGTGGGCGCACATGCGCCGCACTTTCACCAGTAGCTCTGGAACATTGGGGTAGCTCTTTAGGAAACGTTGCACCACTAGGTTGAAGACGTGGGCCAGGCATGGAACATGTTGGAGTCCGGCAAGCTCCAGAGCTGCTACCAGGTTCCGGCCGTTATCACAAACGACCATGCCTGGGCCCAGGTGCAGCGGCTCAAACCATATTGCCGTCTCATCGAGGAGGGCATCCCTCACCTCGGAGGCAGTGTGCTGTCTGTCCCCCAAGCTGATCAGCTTCAGCACAGCCTGCTGACGTCTACCAACGCCAGTGCTGCAACGTTTCCAACTCGTAGCTGGGGTCAATCTAACAGCGGAGGAGGAGGCGGTGGCGGAGGAGGAGGCGGTGGCGGAGGAGGAGGCGGTAGAGGAGGAGGAGGAGGGGGGTGTTCTTCTCGTGTCCCTGCCAGGAATGTTAGGCGGGGAGACGAGGTACACCGGGCCAGTTTGGGAAGCAGTCCCAGCCTCAACTACATTCACCCAGTGTGCCGTCAGTGAAATGTAGCGTCCCTGTCCGCATGCACTTGTCCACGCGTCGGTGGTCAAGTGGACCTTTGTGCAAAGCGCGGAACTAAGGGCCCGCCTGATGTTGAGTGACACGTGCTGGTGCAAGGCGGGGACGGCACACCGGGAGAAGTAGTGACGGCTAGGGACGGCATAGCGAGGTGCCGCAGTTGCCATCAGGTCCAGGAAGGCGGGAGTTTCAACAAGCCGGAACGCCAACATCTCCTGGGCCAGCAGTTTAGCGATGTTGGCGTTCAAGGCTTGCGCGTGTGGGTGGTTAGCAGTGTATTTCTGCCGCCGCTCCAATGTCTGAGAGATGGTGGGTTGTTGTAAAGAAACGCCTGATGGTGCCTTTGATGGTGCAGGAGAAGGAGATAAGACAGGACCAGGGGAGGATGAGGTAGAAGTCAACAAAGTGGCGGAGGCAGATGAAGTGGTGTCCTGGCTCGTCCTCTGGAGTGCATCGCCAGCACAGTCAGCAGTGGCAGTGGCAGAGGCAGAGGCAGTGGCAGAGGCAGTGGCAGTGGCGTGAACGGCAGGCGGCCTTTGTCCTGCCGTTGCTGCCTGCCACTGATTCCAGTGCTTGGATTCCAAATGACGGCGCATTGAAGTGGTGGACAGGTTGCTCTTCTCAGAGCCCCTAATCAATTTCGAGAGGCAAATTGTGCAGACAACACTATATCTGTCCTCGGCGCATTCCTTGAAAAAACTCCACACCTTCGAGAAACGTGCCCTCGAGGTGGGAGTTTTTCGGGGCTGGGTACGAACTGGAACATCTTGGGAGATTCCGGGTGTGGCCTGGCTTCGCCTAAGCTGCTGACCTCTGCCTCTGCCTCTAGCTACCCTTTTTGGTGCTGCACCTGCCTCAACATCCACACTACTTTCCCCGCTTGACATCCCCCCTGTCCAGGTCGGGTCAGTGTCCTCATCATCCACCACTTCCTCTTCCAACTCCTGTCTCATCTCCTCCTCCCGCACAATGCGCCGGTCAACTGGATGCCCTGACGGCAACTGCGTCACATCATCGTCGATGAGGGTGGGTTGCTGGTCATCCACCACCAAATCGAACGGAGATGGAGGAGACTCTAGTGTTTGAGCATCTGGACACAGATGCTCCTCTGTTAGGTTCGTGGAATCGTGACGTGGAGAGGCAGGTTGAGGGACAATGAAAGGAGCGGAGAACAGCTCTGGGGAGCAGGGACAGTTTGGGTTATTGTTCTGTAAAGCTTCGGAATTTTGGGAGGAAGGAAGACAAGACTGTTGGGTAATAGGAGGAGAGGAGGCAGAGTCTGACTGGCTGCTGGACAATGTGCTGTAAGCGTTCTCTGACAGCCATTGCAAGACCTGTTCCTGGTTCTCGGGCCTACTAAGGTTTGTACCCTGCAGTTTAGTTAATGTGGCAAGCAACCCTGGCACTGTGGAGTGGCGCAATGCTTGCTGCCCCACAGGAGTAGGCACGGGACGCCCTGTGGCTTCACTGCTACCTTGCTCCCCAGAACCATTCCCCCGACCTCGCCCACGGCCTCGTCCACGTCCCTTTCCGGGAGCCTTGCGCATTTTGAATTCCTAGTTAGAAATTGGCACTGTATACCAGTAGTAAAAATTGTGGGTGCACGTAACCCCAATATATTCTTTGAATTCCCAGTCAGACACTGGCACTATATGGCAGTAGCAAGAAATGAGGGTATTTATAACCCCAATATATTCTTTGAATTCCCAGTCAGACAATGGCACTGTATACCAGTAGTAAAAATTGTGGGTGCACGTAACCCCAATATATTCTTTGAATTACCAGTCAGAAACTGGCACTATATGGCAGTAGCAAGAAATGAGGGTATTTGTATTCCCAATATACTCTTTGAATTCCCAGTCAGACAATGGCACTGTATACCAGTAGTAAAAATTGTGGGTGCACGTAACCCCAATATATTCTTTGAATTACCAGTCAGAAACTGGCACTATATGGCAGTAGCAAGAAATGAGGGTATTTATAACCCCAATATATTCTTTGAATTCCCAGTCAGACAATGGCACTGTATACCAGTAGTAAAAATTGTGGGTGCACGTAACCCCAATATATTCTTTGAATTCCCAGTCAGAAACTGGCACTATATGGCAGTAGCAAGAAATGAGGGTATTTGTATTCCCAATATACTCTTTGAATTCCCAGTCAGACAATGGCACTGTATACCAGTAGTAAAAATTGTGGGTGCACGTAACCCCAATATATTCTTTGAATTACCAGTCAGAAACTGGCACTATATGGCAGTAGCAAGAAATGAGGGTATTTATAACCCCAATATATTCTTTGAATTCCCAGTCAGACAATGGCACTGTATACCAGTAGTAAAAATTGTGGGTGCACGTAACCCCAATATATTCTTTGAATTCCCAGTCAGAAACTGGCACTATATGGCAGTAGCAAGAAATGAGGGTATTTGTATTCCCAATATACTCTTTGAATTCCCAGTCAGACAATGGCACTGTATACCAGTAGTAAAAATTGTGGGTGCACGTAACCCCAATATATTCTTTGAATTACCAGTCAGAAACTGGCACTATATGGCAGTAGCAAGAAATGAGGGTATTTATAACCCCAATATATTCTTTGAATTCCCAGTCAGACAATGGCACTGTATACCAGTAGTAAAAATTGTGGGTGCACGTAACCCCAATATATTCTTTGAATTCCCAGTCAGAAACTGGCACTATATGGCAGTAGCAAGAAATGAGGGTATTTGTATTCCCAATATACTCTTTGAATTCCCAGTCAGACAATGGCACTGTATACCAGTAGTAAAAATTGTGGGTGCACGTAACCCCAATATATTCTTTGAATTACCAGTCAGAAACTGGCACTATATGGCAGTAGCAAGAAATGAGGGTATTTATAACCCCAATATATTCTTTGAATTCCCAGTCAGACAATGGCACTGTATACCAGTAGTAAAAATTGTGGGTGCACGTAACCCCAATATATTCTTTGAATTACCAGTCAGAAACTGGCACTATATGGCAGTAGCAAGAAATGAGGGTATTTGTATTCCCAATATACTCTTTGAATTCCCAGTCAGACAATGGCACTGTATACCAGTAGTAAAAATTGTGGGTGCACGTAACCCCAATATATTCTTTGAATTACCAGTCAGAAACTGGCACTATATGGCAGTAGCAAGAAATGAGGGTATTTATAACCCCAATATATTCTTTGAATTCCCAGTCAGACAATGGCACTGTATACCAGTAGTAAAAATTGTGGGTGCACGTAACCCCAATATATTCTTTGAATTCCCAGTCAGACACTGGCACTATATGGCAGTAGCAAGAAATGAGGGTATTTGTATTCCCAATATATTCTTTGAATTCCCAGTCAGACAATGGCACTGTATACCAGTAGTAAAAATTGTGGGTGCACGTAACCCCAATATATTCTTTGAATTACCAGTCAGAAACTGGCACTATATGGCAGTAGCAAGAAATGAGGGTATTTATAACCCCAATATATTCTTTGAATTCCCAGTCAGACAATGGCACTGTATACCAGTAGTAAAAATTGTGGGTGCACGTAACCCCAATATATTCTTTGAATTCCCAGTCAGAAACTGGCACTATATGGCAGTAGCAAGAAATGAGGGTATTTGTATTCCCAATATACTCTTTGAATTCCCAGTCAAACAATGGCACTGTATACCAGTAGTAAAAATTGTGGGTGCACGTAACCCCAATATATTCTTTGAATTACCAGTCAGAAACTGGCACTATATGGCAGTAGCAAGAAATGAGGGTATTTATAACCCCAATATATTCTTTGAATTCCCAGTCAGACAATGGCACTGTATACCAGTAGTAAAAATTGTGGGTGCACGTAACCCCAATATATTCTTTGAATTACCAGTCAGAAACTGGCACTATATGGCAGTAGCAAGAAATGAGGGTATTTGTATTCCCAATATACTCTTTGAATTCCCAGTCAGACAATGGCACTGTATACCAGTAGTAAAAATTGTGGGTGCACGTAACCCCAATATATTCTTTGAATTACCAGTCAGAAACTGGCACTATATGGCAGTAGCAAGAAATGAGGGTATTTATAACCCCAATATATTCTTTGAATTCCCAGTCAGACAATGGCACTGTATACCAGTAGTAAAAATTGTGGGTGCACGTAACCCCAATATATTCTTTGAATTCCCAGTCAGACACTGGCACTATATGGCAGTAGCAAGAAATGAGGGTATTTGTATTCCCAATATATTCTTTGAATTCCCAGTCAGACAATGGCACTGTATACCAGTAGTAAAAATTGTGGGTGCACGTAACCCCAATATATTCTTTGAATTACCAGTCAGAAACTGGCACTATATGGCAGTAGCAAGAAATGAGGGTATTTGTATTCCCAATATACTCTTTGAATTCCCAGTCAGACAATGGCACTGTATACCAGTAGTAAAAATTGTGGGTGCACGTAACCCCAATATATTCTTTGAATTACCAGTCAGAAACTGGCACTATATGGCAGTAGCAAGAAATGAGGGTATTTATAACCCCAATATATTCTTTGAATTCCCAGTCAGACAATGGCACTGTATACCAGTAGTAAAAATTGTGGGTGCACGTAACCCCAATATATTCTTTGAATTCCCAGTCAGACACTGGCACTATATGGCAGTAGCAAGAAATGAGGGTATTTGTATTCCCAATATATTCTTTGAATTCCCAGTCAGACAATGGCACTGTATACCAGTAGTAAAAATTGTGGGTGCACGTAACCCCAATATATTCTTTGAATTACCAGTCAGACACTGGCACTATATGGCAGTAGCAAGAAATGAGGGTATTTGTATTCCCAATGTATTCTTTGAATTCCCAGTCAGACAATGGCACTGTATACCAGTAGTAAAAATTGTGGGTGCACGTAACCCCAATATATTCTTTGAATTCCCAGTCAGACACTGGCACTATATGGCAGTAGCAAGAAATGAGGGTATTTGTATTCCCAATATATTCTTTGAATTCCCAGTCAGACAATGGCACTGTATACCAGTAGTAAAAATTGTGGGTGCACGTAACCCCAATATATTCTTTGAATTCCCAGTCAGACACTGGCACTATATGGCAGTAGCAAGAAATGAGGGTATTTGTATTCCCAATATATTCTTTGAATTCCCAGTCAGACAATGGCACTGTATACCAGTAGTAAAAATTGTGGGTGCACGTAACCCCAATATATTCTTTGAATTACCAGTCAGAAACTGGCACTATATGGCAGTAGCAAGAAATGAGGGTATTTGTATTCCCAATATATTCTTTGAATTCCCAGTCAGACAATGGCACTGTATACCAGTAGTAAAAATTGTGGGTGCACGTAACCCCAATATATTCTTTGAATTCCCAGTCAGACACTGGCACTATATGGCAGTAGCAAGAAATGAGGGTATTTGTATTCCCAATATATTCTTTGAATTCCCAGTCAGACAATGGCACTGTATACCAGTAGTAAAAATTGTGGGTGTATATAGCCCCAATTCTATTGCTAGGGGACTTGCAGGGTATTTCTGGGGTGAAGGTGGGGGGGCACACCGTTGGAACGGGTATCGGGGTATATATCGGGTATACGGGAATACACTGACAGTGTATTCCATTCAGGATCCTGGGAAAGCTGGGTTGCGGCGATTGAGCCCGTCAGTGCCACGTTACACTGACAAGCTTCTCCCTGGAATTTAGCTCTTACAAGAGCTGTTGGTTGTCTTCTCCTTCCTATCCTAGCCTGTCCCTGCCTACCCAGAATCTAAGCCCTAGCTAGCTGGACGGAAACCTCCGTCCTCGGTGAATTGCAAGCTCAGAATGACGCGAACCTGGGCGGCGCTGTTCTTTTAAATTAGAGGTCACATGTTTTCGGCAGCCAATGGGTTTTGCCTACTTTTTTCAACGTCACCGGTGTCGTAGTTCCTGTCCCACCTACCCTGCGCTGTTATTGGAGCAAAAAAGGCGCCAGGGAAGGTGGGAGGGGAATCGAGTAATGGCGCACTTTACCACGCGGTGTTCGATTCGATTCGAACATGCCGAACAGCCTAATATCCGATCGAACATGAGTTCGATAGAACACTGTTCGCTCATCTCTAATGGAGAGGAGAAAAAAAAAACAAAAAAAAACACACACCCCACCTTATACCTATAACAATATTTCTACATAGATATATATTTAATCACGAATACCATATGTTCAGATCTATTTGTAAACTTACAACAGACTAAAGGATTGCTGTTTCAGTTTTTTTGGGGGGTTTTTTGTTTTGTTTTTGTAGGCTACACTATTCAACACCTTCAAGTATGCAGCAAGTCAGAAATTTAGCTTTTAGCTTTTCAACAAATATTTCACGTCCAAACCTTTGTAAACATACTGTAAAGCTGAGGCCCCACGTTGCAGAAATGCAGCTGTTTCTGTTGCAGATTTTAGGGTGCATTCACACTGAGTAAACGCGCGTGTATTTTTGCAAAATACACGTGTAAAAATAAGACTCCCGTTGACTTCAATGACATTTTACAAGCGTATTTTTACACGTGTAAAAAATATCATTGAAGTCAATGGGATAGCAAAATTAACAAGTGTAATTTTACTCTACAAAATAAGCTAGCGTTTACTCAGTGTGAACTTACCCTTAGGGTGCATTCACACTGAGTAAACGCTAGCTTATTTTGTAGAGTAAAATTACACTTGTAAATTTTGCTATCCCATTGACTTCAATGACATTTTACAGGCGTATTTTTACAGGCGTATTTTTTACAGGCGTATTTTTTACAGGCGTATTTTTACACTTGTAAAAAAATATCATTGAAGTCAATGGGATAGCAAAATTTACAAGTGTAATTTTACTCTACAAAATAAGCTAGCGTTTACTCAGTGTGAATGCACCCTGGTGCATTCACACTGAGTAAACGCTAGCTTATTTTGTAGAGTAAAATTTCACTTGTAAATTTTGCTATCCCATTGACTTCAATGACATTTTACAGGCGTATTTTTACAGGCGTATTTTTTACGGGCATATTTTTTACAGGCGTATTTTTACACTTGTAAAAAAATATCATTGAAGTCAATGGGATAGCAAAATTTACAAGTGTAATTTTACTTTACAAAATAAGCTAGCGTTTACTCAGTGTGAATGCACCCTTAGGGTGCATTCACACTGAGTAAACGCTAGCTTATTTTGTAGAGTAAAATTACACTTGTAAATTTTGCTATCCCATTGACTTCAATGACATTTTACAGGCGTATTTTTTACAGGCGTATTTTTTACAGGCGTATTTTTACACTTGTAAAAAAATATCATTGAAGTCAATGGGATAGCAAAATTTACAAGTGTAATTTTACTCTACAAAATAAGCTAGCGTTTACTCAGTGTGAATGCACCCTTACTGTGGTTTTTTGAGCCAAAGCCAAGAGTGGATCGAGCAGACAGTACAAGTACTTCCTATATATTTCCCATTCCTTTTGTATGCACTCTTGGCTTTGCTCAAAAAACCTTAGTAAAATCTGCAACAAAAAAGCTGCGTTTCTGCAATGTGGGGCCTCAGGCTGAAGGTGCTCTTACACATTCAATAGCTGTTATAATGTGGCAGGGCCTAATAAGATGGCTGTTAGTGTTACATTGACAGGCATATTACACTGTAACTCCGGTTGCAGATAAGCATACTGCAACCAGGTGGTCGTGAATTAAAAGTATGGGCCGGACATGGGGATGTCCCTGTATGCTGCCCGTACACTGGTTGTGCTTCCGCAGCTCCTTTCATTAAATGAACAGGAGCCACGGGAGCATGGGTTGCGAAATAGGATCTGTTTGTCTATTATGTGGCACGGACTGTCGGCCTGTATACAAGACTGTAAACTTTACAGTCGTGTGTATGGACCCATTGAAATGAGTGGGTCAGTGTGCTATCTGTGAAATATATGGCTAGCACACTGAACATAGTCGTCTGCAAAAACAGAAGTATTGCAGTGCATGGTATATTAAATGTCTTCAAATTCCTTAATGAAAAAAAATAAATAAACATTGTAAAATAAAACAATGAAAAACCCTGATTTGGTATTGCCACAAACAATCTATATTCTAACGTTTATTTTAGTTATTTGTGGTGGAAATAAATAGCAGAAGCGTTGTCTATCATTTATCAGGAATCTCACACAACGGAATAAAAGGTGATCCAAAAGATTAAAAGGAAATTCTGCTCAGCCAGTCACTGACCGCAGCTGTATCCTGTTTAGTGATAAACTGAGTGACATTTCCTACATGTTGAGGCACCAAGATCAATTGAAACAGGAATAGCAGGGGATTGTTGAGGTGAGTATTGCTTCTCTTATTCTGAAGTAGGACTCGCAGCCTGTTGTATAGAAATTTTACAGACAAGTCATATCTCGTGCTGCTACACAGACTGAAAATTAAAAAGCGGTGGTTAACCTCAAGGCCCAAAATGTCTGTGTGCACAACGGGTGAAGAAAAAAAAAAAATGGGCTTATGAATATAGTCTTAGAGTGCTCATGTCCTTCACTATCCTGCTTTACTACAGAACAGTAAAACTAAGAGACAAATGTGAACCAGACATCAGCTCTCGATTTACGTCAGCTTCCTTACAGAACACAGTAGTATTCTTGTATGTATATATGCACAGGGATATGTACAATGGCGCGCACTTCAGTGAGATTTCTTAACGGGTCCCTGTTACTGCATACAGAAAATCTAGAACGGTATTTGTTCACATTCACTTGTTGTGGTCTTAGGATTCCTGTGAACACTGCTGTTTCTTCACTACATTCATGTTCATATTCGAGATCTCCATTTGTTTAACCCTTTCATTTTATTTTTGTTCAGAGAGATTTTATTTAGGCCAATTTAGTCCATCAGCTGCTCCATACTTACATATATTCAAGAGAGGAAAACAAAACGGAATGCATCCTCCAAAGATGTTCCCTTGGGGTTATCTCTGACATTTCCAAATAACTTTTGGAATGATTCCAGGCACTGACTCAGTGCTTAGACCTCTCTGATTTTTTTTTTCTAGTCAGTTTTTGCATCTGCATGTTTGTCAGAACCGGGAAAAAAAATATACAAAGAAAGAGGATAATGGAAAGACTATTTCATGGGGAAGTGACCGCCATTTTGACAGGAAAGCATCATCTGGCTAATGGTTAGCTTTTGTAAAAATAAGGAAATTACTACTTCTGAGATTATAAGATCTCTAGGAAGGAACAACAAAATATTTGTGAAACTCAGCAGTGCTTTGAGAGTTGTAGATCTTACATCTCCAGGGCTGCATCCGGTATAGGAATATGTCTTGGGTCTTCTGCACTCTAATAGCCATGTGACTACCTGTGAAGTAGAAAGAAAAATGAAGAAAGCATTATGTCCTATTTGCTACCCAAGCCAATGGGCCTGAATATAGAAAATAGCGTCACATTGAGAATGCAGTCCAATCTGCAGCAAGCATTGCATAGAGCAGAAGGAACTCAGCAGATTGACATACGGTCTGTTGGAAAAGCCCCACTATAACTAATTTATTTGTGCCTGTTCCAGGTTTACGAGTCCAGTGGGCAATCCTATTTGGTGATTGACAGGTATTTCTTTACACATAGACAGACAAAGATGTCAATCACTGACTCCTTTATGTAACCCTGCAACAAAAAGTGAAGTCCATCAAGAATGGCATAATATACATCAGTCTAGAGCAGGGGTAGGCAACCTTTTTTGTTCGGCGTGCCGATTTAAATTAAAAAATCAAAGATGAGGTCCTCGGAGTGCCGGGCAATAATTGTAAAGCTGACGACACCTACACTAAAGTCATATAGCACAAACCGCAACATAGGGGTGCTGTCATACTGCGCTCCCAGCCACATGCGCTTACCGCCATTTGCCTGGATACACATGTTCTTTTCCTTTAGAAGCAACGTAAGTACATGCGTAACCCACAATTAGTGGTAATGTATGTGACTGGGAGCAGAGTGAGGTCATACCTGTAAAGAGCTGACACACAATGTACCTGTATGCTCCATCCAGTCCTTGGCCGTTAGTAACATCAGTTTTCTGTAAGGGAGCGTTCACACTACCGTCGGTGTCCGACAGCTAGTGTCCACTGCTAATGTCTGTTCAAAATCTTGTGCGGATATTAGTATTGGACTCTAGCTGTGTCCGTGACATTTTGCATTGATTTAAACGGACACCGGGTGCGTTCTTTTACTGTCCGTGCCTGTCCTTAACTGTCCGTTCACAAAGATGTCCGACTTTTCAAGCGGACAGCAAAACCCGACATGTAGGTTTTTCTGTCCGCTTGAAAAGTCAGACATCTTTGGGAACGGACACTTAAGGACACCCACAAACAGTAAACGAACGCACCCAATGTCCATTTAAATCAATGCAAAATGTCACAGACACAGCTAGTGTCCGCTGCTAATGTCCACACAAGATTTTGAACAGACATTAGCAGTGGACACTAGCTGTCGGACACCGACGGTAGTGTGAACGCTCCCTAAGTGAAACGCAGATTAATTTGTCACGTTTAGTTTCTGGTGGTGCAGTAACAGCAAAACCCCAGCCAGGAATTAATCGGGGTCACACTTTCAACAAAGTGGCCGCACTGGTGCCCAGGAACTGGATTTGGCTATAATTGCATCTAGTTACAGTGTCACCACCCAATAGAATCACACTAAGGGTGAATTCACACTGAGTAAACGCTAGCTTATTCTGAACGTAAAACACGTTCAGAATAAGCGGCGTCTAAAGCAGCTCCATTCATTTCTATGGGAGCGGGGACACGAGCGCTCCCCATAGAAATGAATGGGCTGCTTCTTTCACTCCGTGCAGTCCCATTGAAGTGAATGGGGAGTGCCGGCGTATACGGCAAGCTCTGCTCATGCCGAAGCGTACACGCCGGCACTCCCCATTCACTTCAATGGGACTGCACGGAGTGAAAGAAGCAGCCCATTCATTTCTATGGGGAGCGCTCGTATCCCCGCTCCCATAGAAATGAATGGAGCTGCTTTAGACGCCGCTTATTCTGAACGTGTTTTACGTTCAGAATAAGCTAACGTTTACTCAGTGTGAATGCACCCTAAGGCTGAGGCCCCACATTACAAAAATGCAGCTTTTTTATTGCAGATTTGGCTGCGTTTTTCTTTCCGTCAAAGCCAAGAATGGCTAGAAAACGAATGGGAAATATATAGGAAGCTTCTTATACGTCTCCCTCCTGCTCAATCTACTCCTGGCTTCGGCTCAAAAAAACCAGCAAAATCTTCAACGAAAAAAAGCTGTTTCTGCAACGTGGGGCTTTAGCCTAAGGCCCCCACGTTGTTGGAACACAGCTTTTTTTGTTACATATTTTGCTGTGTTTTTCTGAGACTAAGCCAGGAGTGGATTGAGAAGAAGGGAAACGTATAAGAAGCTCCCTATATATTTCCCATTCCTTCTGTAGCCATTTTTAGCTTTGGTTGAAATAAACCGCATCAAAAATGCTGCATTTCTGCAACGTGGGGCCTCAGCCTTAGGCCTCCTGCATACAAATGGCACGGATGTGTTTTTCACTGACCTATACATTAGAAATGAATTGACAAGGCTGCAAATGCAGACAGATATAGGGTATGTATAGGACAGATATAGGGTATGTATAGGACACATATAGGACCTGCTCCATAGTTTTCAGTTCTTCAATTTGGCCCAGATACACAGCCACAAAAAGAATGGCTGTATATATGGGTCAATTGAAATATATAGGTCTGTACTTTATCCACAGTTGTAGATAAAGAGTCTGGTCATGTGCATTGCAGGTTACAACTCCATGTGCCTCATATTAATAGCAGTTAACCCCATCATGTCCCTCACATTAACCCCCTGTGTGCTTTACATAAGGGACACTGACATGTGAGACATATGGAGGTAATAAGTGAACATCTTCATTATAAAGGTCCTTCATTAGTACCCCCATATGTCTCACACCTCAGTAACCCTTATGTGAGCCACGCAGGGTTAATGTGAGGGACATGATGGGGTTAACTGTTATTAATGTGAGGCACATGGAGTTACTAAAACTAAATTAATAACCCCAAATGCCTGACATTAATGAGAATAGTTAGTAACACACGTACCTGGTGTTTTTACTTTCACTTTGCTTCCTCTCCTCCTCAGGGCTGCAGACGGCAGGAGCTCCTCCTCACATGTAGCAGCAGCTCCAGGGAGCCCTTATCCTGTACAGTGAGAGGCTCACCTCTGATTGGTGGCAGGGAGAGAAGGGGGCGTGTCCTACACCGCAGCTCTACCAGAGCACTGAAAGGACGCTCTCTCTCTCTCTCTAAATTTTAGTGTGAAGTTTAAGGCTGGCTGCCGTGCCAGCAAAATATGCCTCGCGTGCCAGTCTTGGCACGCGTGCCAGGGGTTGCCGACCCCTGGTCTAGAGGAACTGTCCGCTGGAGAGGTTTGTGGCTAATTCAACAAATTAGGCATATATCAAACCTCTATGCCATAGAAAGTTAGTCACTGATGTCCATTTAACCCTTTCACTGCCGGGGGTTTTCAGATATTTTGCACCTATATATACATATACATACAAACGTAAACAGAAAGTAGACACCTGTAGCATTGTGAAGATGCCACTTGGTACTGTATATGAACAGGCACCTTCATGCAATTTTGATTCAAATTGTACGTTTTATAAAACATTAAAAAATGCAAGTAAATTTATTAGTTGCTAAAAGTGGAAACCAAACAAAAAGTTATATGCACCAAACGTCCTAAAAATAAGAGGTCAACATTTGCAAACTCTATTCATATCAGTCCTACACCTGCATGCACATATCTTCATGAGATCACCAGAACTGGAAGGAACAAATTTCTGCTTTAGGTCGGGGTCCCACGGGACATAAATGCTGCGATTTCCGCTGCGGGAAAAATCACAGTGTTTTACAGTCAGGGCAAAGTGGATTGGATTCTAGTGAATTCCGTGCCCACTTTGCTGCAAATACAACATTCTCATTTATAAATGATAAAGCACTACGCACTTCAGTGCTTTTGTTTTATTTTAATGCACTTTGCAGTAAAAACCATGATGCAGACATGCCGCGATTTCTAAAACCGGCGCAGTATTGGAAATCGCAGTATGTCAATTATACCTACGGAAACGCCGGCGGTTTCCCCATAGATATAATTGTAACAAAGTCCACAGAGGAAAACTCCATGAACTTTCTGTCTAAGGTGCTGCAGGAAGAACCACAATGCGTTGCTGCCGCAGTTTTTCATGCAGCACTTTATTGCTGCGGGATGTCCCATAGGGCCTTAGCCTTAAGCTGGAAATGTAAAAAATGTCCTTTAAAATGTGGGGATTACTCACGGTGAAAAGAAAATACACCCCTAACCCCTATACATTTCTTGAAAGTAGAACAACCTGAAGATATCATGTGTCTCAAAGTGTTATCAAAAGCCAAGTCTTTATGTACCTTTGTGACAAACCCAAATTTTTATTTATTTTTTTAAATGCACTAAAACATATATTTACGCTTAAAATTCCTATTCAATCTTACATTCACACACAAAACACATATACAACCCCTGGCAAAAATTATGGAATCACCAGTCCTGAGGATGTTCCTTCAGTTGTTAATTTTGTAGAAAAAAAAGCAGATCAGAGCCATGAAAAAAAAACAAAAAACTAAAGGCATTATATATGGCAACTTTCTGGCTTTATGAAACACTAAAAGAAATTCAGAAAAATAATTGTGGTAGCCAGTAACAGTTAGAGTTTTAGAACAAGCACAGGAAATAAATTATGGAATCACTCAATTGTGAGGAAAAAAAATTATGGAATCATGAAAAACAAAATAACACTCCAACACATCATTAGTACTTTGTTGTACCACCTCTGGCTTTTATAACTGCTTGCAGTCTCTGAGGTATTGACTTAAAGGGGTATTCCCACGTCGCATACTCAGCAGTCTTCACTGCTGTAAAATCTTCTTTCTTCCTGGTTTCTTGCATCATTTAGTGGGCGAGGTTTCACATGCAGCCTGCCGTTTAGCTCCACCCCCAAATTTGTGTGTAGCTCCACCCACCGCATAGCGTGATCCTATGGGGCGGCTGAAGGGCCTGTGATGTCATCAAAGGTCCTTAAACACTATATGCACAATATTGGACTATGAAGTACAGGCAGGAGCAACTCCATTCTGTGTTACATACAGAGACTGCCTGTCTCTGCCATAATGAACACAATTGAATTAGCTAGCCTGATAACTGGGAGAACAGAAGATGAGTTCAGAAATGAAAGCAGCTCCCCTCCTCTATCTGATAGAAGGAAGCTAGGTCACATGTGTGGTGTAGACACAGGAATAGCTAGAAACACAGGCTTGCTCCCGTGCACTTAGCCCCTCCTCCCTCCCCCTGAGAGCAGCAGATACATCACTTGACATTTGAGCAGATAAGTCAGGGCTGTGTCAACAATGAATTGAATAAAGTAAGATATATACACGTATATACCGCCTCTCCTCCCTGTATATACTCCCAGCAGCTGGACTGTATATACCGGCTAGCCCTCTCTCACGATCTATAACACGTATATACCGCCTCTCCTCCTTGTATATACTCCCAGTAGCTGGACTGTATATACCGGCTAGCCCTCTCTCACGGTCTATAACACGTATATACCGCCTCTCCTCTCTGTATATACTCCCAGCAGCTGGACTGTATATACCGGCTAGCCCTCTCTCATGGTCTATAACACGTATATACCGCCTCTCCTCCCTGTATATACTCCCAGCAGCTGGACTGTATATACTGGCTAGCCCTCTGTCACGGTCTATAACAAGTATATACCGCCTCTCCTCCCTGTATATACTCCCAGCAGTGCACATTCCTGACACCAGTCTCCCACACCCGTGTAAATCCAGCTTACAGCCCGGGGCTCAGCCGTCTCACCTCACGCTAATACTGGGCGCTGTGGCCAGGGTGACGATGTGACGAGCGCCGGGTAATCTCACTTTGTGGAGGACAGCGGCCCCACCCCTAGGCAGGCTGCCAGGAAGTGACCGACTCTACAGAAACAACTGTGCTCCAGAGAGCAGCCGGGCGCCCGGAGGAGAGAGCGGCGGTCCCTGCGTTATGGCCCGGGAGTGACAGGATGGTGAAGCGGCGGGCACAAAGCCTATGGCTACTGTTGCTGGTGTACGCGGCGCTCATGCTCGTCTTCCTCTCAGTTATGTTACATGAAGGCTGGCGGACTGGCAGGAAAGGCTCGGCTGAGCAGGACTACGGAGACGGATGGAACCGCTCACCTCCTCGGCGGCTCTGCCCAAACCTGGACCAGTCTCTATGGGAGGATGATGGAGAAGAGGGAGCCGAGCCAGGTGTGGCTTCCCCGCTCCCCCGAACACACGTGTACCTGCATGCTACCTGGCGGAGCGGCTCGTCCTTCTTGGGGGAACTCTTCAACCAGCACCCCGGCGTTTTCTACCTGTACGAGCCGGCGTGGCACATGTGGCAGTCCCTGTACCCTGGAGACGCCGAGAGCCTGCAGGGGGCGCTGAGGGACTTGCTCGGCTCCCTGTTCCGCTGTGACTTCTCCGCGCTGCGCCTGTACGCAGGGGACAATCTGACTTCCGCGGGGTTATTCGGCTGGAAGAGCAACAAAGTGATCTGCAGCGTCCCCTTCTGTACCTCAGCTGACAACAGCTCCACCGCTGGGGGGCGCAGAGACAGGGTGGGGCTTGTGGAGCCTAAAGACTGTGAGCAGCGATGTTTGGCTCGGCCACTGCGAGACCTGGAGGCCGAGTGCCGGCGATACCCTGTGGTGGTCATTAAGGACGTGCGGCTTCTAGATCTGTCTTCATTGCGGCCGCTCCTGCGGGATCCGGGGCTCAACCTGCGGGTGGTCCAGCTATTCCGGGACCCCAGAGCTGTTCACAACTCCCGGCTCCGCTCCAAGCGCTCCCTGCTGCGGGAAAGCCTCCAGGTCCTGCGGAGTCGCCTGCGCGGAGCCGACCCGGCCGGCAGAGCTCTGCAGCAGCAACAGCTGCACCGAGGGGGCGCGGACTACTTACTGAGCGGATCCCTGGAGGTGATCTGTCAGGCCTGGCTGCGGGATCTGCTGCTAGTAAGGGGTCACAGCCCGCCCTGGCTACGCCATCGCTACCTTAAGATCCGCTACGAGGACCTGGTGCTCTCCCCGCTCAAGGAGCTGCACCGCCTGCTGCGGTTCACGGGACTGCCGGCACTGACAGAGCTGGAGGACTTTGTGCTGAACATGACTCGGGGGTCCAGCTACTCTTCAGATAAACCCTTCCTGGTGTCTGCTCGCAATGCCAGGGAGGCAGTGAGTGCCTGGAGGGAGAGACTAAGCAGGGAGCAGGTCCGCAGGGTGCAGGAGGCATGTGGAGATGCCATGCAGGTGCTCTCCTACCCACTGCAGGGGGGCTGAGTCCTCACTAAAGCTGGGGCAGGTGTAATATCTGTGAGTGGGGATATCTGACAGAATCTAGAGATCTGCCCACCACCAGGACAAAGAGAACCAGTCTGTACCCATGTGTGACTACGAGCAGCTCTTTTACAAGCTGTGGACTTTCATTGTACTGTCTCTTTAAGTTGTATATTGCCAGGATTGCACATATATTTTTCCTGTGCTAGGCGGTGACAATCAGAAGTTAGCACGTTTACATTATTTATATATGGATTGTGTGAGGGTATACACATAGTCACTTGGCCCTGGAGGCATAGATACAGAGGTGAATACTAAGCTGTGCTGGCAGATTTTCTACAATTATTGTTAGTGTCTTTATTATGAGTGTTATTTATAGACCCCAGGCCTGAAGCTTTTATTACAGATTAATGTTTCATATGGATTGTGTTGGAGGATCTATATTTCATACACTATGTAGCCCTTCCTATGTCCAGTGAGAAAAAGACAAATGAAATGTTGTAGAAAGGTATCAAGTGTTACCCCGAGCTTGCTCATAGAAATTCTGGAGGCTGAACTGTTATCTTGGGCTCTAGTTAATGCACTTGCACCTACCTCTCTATAACTATGCTTATACTGTAGATACATTTATTTAAAGAGCCCTGTTCAGGAGACATGAGGCAGATCTAGATGCCATGCACACAACCAAGTTTGCAGCAGAATGCACTCAGAGTGATCCTTTTTGTTTCGATGACACTGAGTAGGACAAGACTTGATCTATAATCATCCATGTCAATGGAAATGATCGGAACTCCCCACAGACGTGAATGCTTAACAGTATGTGTCATTCAAGTACATTCTGCTGCAAACTCAGCCCCACATTTGGTCATGTGCATGGGGTCTTATTAAACTAGACTTCTGGCTTAATTTCAGTAGGAAGAGGTACTAGCGGAAAAGGAGTGTGACTTGAAGGATATTTTTATGGCTCATCCTTAGGATAGACTATAACTATTTGATTGGTGGAGGGGCGATACTCCATTGGGATGTCAATAGGAGCCCTGCTTTGTGCTGCATGTACTGTATATTATGGGCATGGGATGTAGCCCTGAACAGCTGATCTGTGCAGGGGCAAGCTTTCAACCTCACACCAATCAGATACCTATGGCCTATCCTAGAGATAGGCTGTTTAAAATAATAAAATCCTGGGAAACTCATTAAGGATATGGCAAGATTGTGTCAAAATTTAGTTGCAAAGTGGGTCAACCAAATAGGTGGTGTAAAGTTAGACAAAAGCGTCTAAAGATGCACTAAATTTATCATACAGCATGAGACACTTTAACTCATTTGGTGGATCTACAGATTGGTCTGGTCTACGTGTACACCAACTAACTGTTAGGATTTGTAAATCAGTGCAAATCTCCTTTTATTGACATTTTAGTATATTCAGAATAGGGCTAAATGATCATCTAGAAGCCAGTTAAAGGGTCCATTCTCACAGAGGAAAATGGTAAGGGCCCCTTCACACGGAGGATACGCTGGCTGATTTTGAACGTGTAAACGTTCCGAATCAGCAGCGTTTAAAACAGGTCCCATTGCTTTCTATGGGAGCCGGCATACACGTGCTCCCCATAGAAATGAATGAGAAAAAGGAGCCCATTCATTTCTATGGGGAGCGCACGTATGCCGGCTCCCATAGAAAGCAATGGGACCTGTTTTAAACGCTGCTGATTCGGAACGTTTACACGTTCCAAATCAGCCAGCGTATACTCTGTGTGAAGGGGCCCTAAGGAATTTGGTGTGGAATTTCAGTGCTGAAAAAAAAGCCTCCCAAAGGGGTTGTCCAGGATAACAGTTTTCTTTTAATTATAGGAAGCTAGAAAAGGTGAAAAGAAACCCCAAAACTTATTCACTTGTCCCTGGTGCTCTGGTGTCTTCCATTGTGGTCTGGTCCTGCTGCTCTGATGTCTTCTTCAGGTAGAAGTTCCTGCCACACTTGACCAGTGAGGCCAATCAGTGGCCTCATTAAAGGGCACGGGACGTCACTACCTGAACCATCCCTGGTCTCTTCTTTAGGCCACTGATTGACCTCAGCGATCATGTGTGCTGGGGACTTCTGCCAAGTCAAGACATAGAGCAGCAGGACCAGACTGCGGGTAGAAGCAGCAGAGCATCGAGGACTGGTGAGCACGTTTTCTTGTTATTTTTTTTTTTACCTTCCCTGGCCTCATATAAAAAAAATAATAATAATGTTGATGGACAAACTGAAGTATTAAAAATTAGTTACAAAGGAAGTGATATTTTTTTAAAGGTGTATCCTCATAAGCAATTATCACATATGTACTTCATAAGTTATTACAGTTAGATTGGTAGAGGATCTACCCACTCCAGTCCCCTTTTTCCACCAGCAACAAGACTATGGCGAACAGGAGTCAAATAAAGCTTCAGAAGAGCATGTGCTCTGCCGCCCTGTTCAAAATCGCTGGGCTATCTCGATGGCAGATAATAATCGCTTATGGCAGGAAAGTAAGTTTTTCCTTCATGAAGTTATTGTAGGGCACTTGGCATAACCACCGTACACAAATTCAGCCAACACTGTGAGATTTCAGCCCTGAAGCTAGCAAAATTCTGACTGTATGGACTATACTACAGGTTGTAACTCAAGGTCAGTACAAGATAAGTAATTCTATGTATTTACTAAGGCAAATTGAAACTTAGCTTTGCAATATACTTAGGCTAGGTTCACATCTGCACTGGAGGCTCTGCTGTAGATTCCACCTAGAATCGGCAGAGAGAAAAGTCCTGCAAGGAGAACGTTTATCTCCACCGGTTCCAGTATAAAACCAACGGAAACCCTATGGATACCCGGCAGACCCCATTACAGTCTATGGGGTCTGCAGGTAACTGCTTTTTAAGCAGACAGGCTCTCTGTTATGTCCCCATGTGGGCCCTTATGGCAGAGCGCCGAATGCTAGTGTGACACTAGCGTAAGTTTTTATAATGGGTTCTAGTTTGTCAAGAAATATTTGGAACTGCCATACATCCTAAAGAAAATGTATCACCTGCTTTCCTTGCTTATTCTAAAAATAATAACTATTTGAAGGGGTTTACCAGGCTGAAAAAACTTTAATGACCTATCTTAAAGATAATTCACTAATATCGGGGGGGGGGGGAGATGGGGGGGGATCCGCAACACCCACTGATCAGCTGATGCACAGAAAATGAAACAGGAAGCAGACGACTGTTCTCTCTGTGATGACAGAATTGAGTCACTGTAGCTTAGGTTCCTTTGAAATGAATGGGAGCTGATCTACAGTACCCAATCTGGCCACTACATAGCTCTATCCGCTTCTTGCTCCATTCCTGTGTATTAGTTCTTGAGAAAAACTGATCAATGGGGGTGCCAGGTGTTGGAACACCACTAATTCACATTGATGATCAATACTATTAGCCCAGAAAAAAACTAAGGGATTTACTGATTTGACACCATATGCCAGAATTTGTATTGTAGTGAACGGGATTTTTTTTTTTTAACCCAATTGTGCCTCATAACAGATATTTGTGTGGCATACTTTAAACTGACCTTGCTATAAGTGTTCTACTATTGATACAGTCCTGGGATAATTTTGTAGGCAAATAGGTACATTCTATAATGTTGTGTCACCTGTTGCTTGTGCCCCTTATTGTAAAACTGGGTAGTGGAGCCATGAGCAGCACATGGATGAATTGTTATCTACCTACTAAGGGATAATTCACATGGCCGTATTATAGCTCAGTTTAGCATGAAGCCTAATAAGGCTGTTAAAGCATCAATACTAGTGGACAAGATTATTGAAGTGCTTGGTGGCCATACAGCTCCTAACTAGTAGGTTGTGTGGCCTCCATTAGAGATGAGCGAGTAGTATTAGATCAAATACCTGGCTCCCATAGGAATGCGTGTAAGCGGCCGAACACCAAGGGGTTAAGTGCAGTGAATATGTGATGCGCTTAACCCCTTGGTGTTCGTCCGCTTACACGCATTCATATGGGAGCGAGGTATTAAATCGAATACTACTCGCTCATCTCTAGCTTCTATGCATTGCCGTATATGCTCCATGTACTGGGCACTGTCATGTGCATGACCCTAACACTGTATAGGAATGAGTTCCTGCCAATCTGTGTACTTTGGTGTCCTTGGCCCTTTTTTGTACTTGTGGAAGTGTCAAGTGATTAAAGATCATTTAAGCCATTCATAAATAGAGTTTTGTTTTTTTAAGAGGTTTGACAAATTTAATTTAAAGGGTTACTGGCTATTTATAAATCAAAACTGTACAGATGAATATAAAGATAACTTTGGAATATAAATTATAATAACTATAATAATTTATTTATTCCAATAATTTATAGTTATCAGAATAAATGTCTCTCTTCACTTATCAGGCTCTTCCACTCTACTAATCTCACCTCTTGTATTTCTGGCTCAGAAGAATTAATCTAATCGGAGGGGTAAATCGCAACGCAAGTTCTTCAACAGTAGCAGCCACAGAAAACCTGGCAAGAATGAAAGGATGCTTACTTTTTCAGCGTCCTGCTTCGATCTCTACCTCCCTTTGAAAACAAAGCAGAATCAGGGCAGAAGTTAGCACTGATTTTGAGAGGGAATCCACTTCAAAATCAGCACCAAATTTCGCCATGTGAACATACCCTTAGAATGGTATGAACAATGGCCAAGTTAGAGGGAAGCAGATACAAGGATATGCTGCAGTTAATAGTAAGTTTGAGCCCAATCCAAGAATGGCTTTAAAAGGAATGGTAAATATAAAGAATGCACTTATACGTCTCCCATACTTCTTCTTAGCTGTGACTCAAAACAACGCAGCAAAATCTTTAAAAAAAAACCCAGCTTTTCTGCAGATCGATTTTCTAATATTTATATGTATAGTATTCAATTGATTTATTACACTGTAATGTCTCAGTTTGTCTACATGTGAACCCTATGATTTGTAATGTGCCGTGGAATATGTTGGTGCTATATAAATGCATCTTTTTAATTATTCTGAACAGAAAAAAAACTTGTTGTACAGACCACAGTACATTCACTGAGAAGCCATTCCTTCACACAAGACTGCTTCAGTTTCGGCTTTCAGTGTTGCGTGTAATGTGTTCTTTTATTGTGTGGCCAACCAGAGAACTATGCAGTAAGTAGAATTTTCCTCTGAAGTTTATGCGACACTATTGAGGTTTCAGAACAGTTCATCTTTCTGGTTGGAAACGCTTGGGAATTACCATCCTGACTGAAGACAGTTATGTTAACCTGTATGGCACTGCTCAAAAAAATAAAGGGAACACTCAAATAACACTTTGTAGAGTTGAATGAATGAAATATTCTCACTGAATACTTTGTTGTGTACAAAGTTGAATGTGATAACAACAAAATCACACAAAAATCATCAATGGAAATCAAATTTATTAACCAATGGAGGCCTGGATTTGGAGTCACCCCAAAAGTAAAATGGAAAAACACTCTACAGGCTGATCCAGCTTGGATGTAATGTCTTTAAAACATGTCAAAATGAGGCTCAGTAGTGTGTGTGGCCTCCACATGCCTGTATGACCTCCCTACAATGCCTGGGCATGCTCCTGATGAGGTTGCGGATGGTCTCCTGAGGGATCTCCTCCAGACCTGGACTAAAGCATCTGCCAACTCCTGGGCAGTCTGTGGTGCAACGTGACGTTGGTGTATGGAGTGAGATGTCCCAGATGTGCTCAATCAAATTCAGGTCTGGGGAACGGGTGGGCCAGTCCATAGCTTCAATGCCCTCATTTTGCAGGAACTGCTGACACACTCCAGCCACATGAGGACTGGCATTGTCCTGCATTAGGAGAAACCCAGGGCCGAAGTGCACCAGCATATGGTCTCATAAGGGGTCTATGGATCTCATCTCGTCACCTAATGGCAGTCAGGCTGCCTCTGGCGAGCACATGGAGGGCTGTGCAGCCCTCCAAAGAAATGCCACCCCACACCATTACTGACCCACTGCCAAACCGGTGATGCTGAAGGATGTTGCAGGCAGCAGATCGCTCTCCACGGCATCTCCAGACTCTGTCACGTCAGTCACATGTGCTCAGTGTGAACCTGCCTTCATCTGTAAAGAGCACAGGACGCCAGTGGCGAAGTTGCCAATCATGGTGTTATGTGGCAAATGCCAAGCGTCCTGCACATTGTTGGGCTGTGAGCACAACCCCCATCTGTGGATGTTGAGCTCTCATACCATCCTCATGTAGTCGGTTTCTAACCATTTGTGCAGACACATGCACATTTGTGACCTACTAGAGGTCATTTTGCAAGGCTCTGGTAGTGCTCCTCCTGTTCCTTCTTGCACAAAGGCAGAGGTAGCGGTCCTGCTGCTGGGTTGTTGCCCTCCTACGGCCACCTTAACGTCTCTTGGTGTACTGGCCTGTCTCCTGGTAGCGCCTCCAGCATGTCACATTGCACCACAGACTGTCCAGGAGTTGGCAGATGCTTTAGTTCAGGCCTGGGAGGAGATCTCTCAGGAGACCATCTGCAACCTCATCAGGAGCATGCCCAGGCATTGTAGGGACGTCATACAGGCACGTGGAGGCCATACACACTATTGAGCCTCATTTTTACATGTTTTAAGGACATTACATCAAAGTTGGATCAGCCTGTAGTGTGTTTTTCCACTTTTATTTTATTTTTTTATTTTACTTTTTTTTTTTTGGGGGGGGGGGTCCAAATCCAGGCCTCCATTGGTTAATAAACTTGATTTCCATTGATTATTTTTTGTGTGATTTTGTTGTCATCACCTTCAACTTTGTACAGAACAAACTGACAATATTTCAATCATTCAGATCTAGGATGTGTTATTTGAGTGTTGCCTTTATTTTTTTGAGCAGTGTATAATGATAGCATCTGTTACCTCTATACTCCATATAGCTATGCCCCTGTATCCGAGCTGTCAGTATACGGTACAGTATGTTTTCTACAGTAAAGTCACGAAGGTGCCAATGCACCACACAAATGTCATACAGACTTGTATAAATGTACCTACATTCTAGTAGCAATGAAATACAGGTAAAAAAATCTCTTCTTAGAAACCAACAGAACCTATATAACTTTATATAATATATTTGAGAAACTTTCACCACTTTCAACAAGTCCTGTTTTTACATCATTTAATAGGCAATGCTCCATGGGTTTCATCACAGTTGGACTTTTTTCTTGAGCCCACACCATTCCAGAACAATAAGTACTTCTAGTTTTGGTGCCGGATGTGCTATTTAGTCTCTGTACTGTCAGGAAGGCGATGTCAGAAGACTCAAAGAACTATAAAACTTAACTTTTAATATAAATTATGATAATAAATATTTAACACGGTCAAAAAACATCACCAATTTGAGTGCACATAAACTGTGCTCTAAATAAAAGAGGAACAGTCATACCTGGACCTATTGAGAGACTTTGGGGACTCAACTGGACTTGCAGATGAAGGGCTGGTGTAATTATACCCTATCTCTCTCCTATTTCCCACAATGACTCCTGTCCTAACAAGGACAGTCCCCAGAGCTCTCCCTGTATCTCCCTATCATCATATTATCCACTAGCAGTTACCCGTGACTTCGTCTATGGGTTGGCGGTGGCGGTGAACTGCTTATATTTCTTGTTCCCCCATCTCTGCCCTCAGTTTGTTGTCCCCTCCTACCCACGACTTCCTTCGCAGCCCCCCTGACCCTGGCGCGAACCACCAGCAGCGCGGCCCGTGGCCCCCCACGTCTCTTTCCTTGTGGCTGCGGCGGGCCCCTCCTACAGGATGGTGGGTCGGGAGGCAAGGGCCTTGCTGCTGCACCTCGGCCTGCGCCTCGGCCCCCCTCTTTCCCGCTACCTGCGGCCCTGCCCTTACCCACCACCGGCTCCCCCTGCCCTGATATAGAGATTACAGTAACCTCCTACATCTCCCCCTTTCCCCCAGCACCAGCCACCCGTGACTCCGGTGACTGTAACCCCCCCTCCCTTCCACATGCGCAATCTGGGCCCCCCCTCTACGCACCCTCGGCTCTGTGGTACCATTTCCCCCCCAGCAGAACCCCTCCCTAACCACTACCACCTCCCCCCCATTACACACCACCTGTTGTAACCCCCCGCCTCCGCTAAGCAACCTGCCGATCAGTGTCCCCACAACACTTACCATGATGATGCCGGGGAGCTGTGTGTGTCACAGCTGCAGCTTAAGCAGTCATGCGTGGTGTTACCCGAAGCGTCTGTGTTCCCAGCCGCAGAGTACGGGGGTTACGTGCAGCTGGCCGTGTTCCGCTGCTGTATGGTATGCCGGCCTGAGGCAATGTGTGGCGGCCGGCATATGGAACCATGCGGCCAGCCACCATGTTCATGACAGTGTGTGAAGAGAGTGGAGTAGTCTGGTGGGCGGAGCCACGGATCCTCCCAGTGGTGGGGGCGGTAAAGATGGCTGAGCCGGAGAGTGAAACAGGTCGGCTCCTGCAGGATGGTGAAGGTGAGTGTGAAAGTGTTGAAGTATATGTGAGTGTGTGGGGTTAGGGGCTAGGTTGTAGAGAGGAATGTGAAGTTTAGGGCTTGCTATGGGCCAAAGTGTGTGATTTTGCAGAGATGGTGATGTGAGTTGGATGTTTGTGTGGGTCGTGGGAAAAACGTATGTGCGTTATTGTGGCGAAAAGTAGCCTATTGCGCAATCCAGTGTATTAGCTATGTTTGTAGAAAATTTGAGCCAAATCGGTGGACCATTTTTTCGGTGATTGAGGAACAAACATCCGAACATCCAAACACACAAACTCACAAACTTTCACATTTATAATATTAATAGGATTTCCCTTATTTCTTTCATCCCAACATTTTTCATGTTCCAACAAAATGGAGGGGCAATCCTCAGGGAACTTCTAAGTATGAACCCAGTGGGGAGTGAAAGCCCTTCAAGCGGCTCAACCATATGTTTCCATAGCTTGCTAGTTGTAGGCCTCTAGAGGTAGATGCTCCACCATGAGTGAATGGGAGCATTTGTGTCAGCAGTGGTCCTGTAACAGTGTTAGTTAAGTCCCGTTGAGTCCCCAACGTCTCTCAGTAGATCCGGGTAAGGCTGTTCCTTTTTTTATCTAGAGCACAGTTTGTTATGTGCACCTAACTTAGTGATGTTTTTTGACCGTCTTAAATATTATCGTAATTTATATTAAAAGTTAAGCTTGATAGTTCTTTGGGTCCTCTGCTTGTGACAATAGATTGCTGGATCATGAAGTTTATTTAATAACATTGTAATTGCATGCTTCGGCAAGGGCGATGTCAGGCGGGAGCAGGCAAGGGGTGTGATTCTGAGTACTAACACTGGCTGCCTCTCATTGGAGCTATAAATGACATACGATTTCCTGCTCCTGTCTGAATCTTTTTAGTATTTTCAGATATTTCCCAACTGACCAGTGTCATGTCAGATCAATGTACATAGAAATCTTACCACAGCACATTTCAAGGGGCAGTTCAGTGTTTTTAGGATTTCATAGGATAAACCACAAGTCAGTTCTCCCCATGCCTCCATTTACAGGTGCAGCCGCTCCATTGGTTGTAAACAACTCCTTTGCTTACATCACCAGTGTTTGTACTAGGGACTGCTGTAGCCAAATATAGGCCTCAATGGTGACCTCTTCACAAACAGCACATGACGAGTGTGACATGTAGTTTGTGAAGAGGTGACCACTGAGGCCTGCCATTGGCTGCATCAGTCCCTTACACAAACGGCACAGGACCTGTATAGAAAGCAACAGAGCTACCACCACTGGAATGTATTGGTTTGCTACGTTCCTTTGTCCAGTGACAATGGTATTAGATCATAAAAATATAAAGGACTAAGTCTGGGTGCTAATTTTTAGCTAATCTCAGCCCAGTCCTAAACAAATGTAGGTTAATGGATTAAATCTGCTTTCTGTACCTGAAACATTAAAACATATTATGTAAAACTCTTCTATTGCACTTAGTTTTTTTGGGAGTTTCTAAACAAAAACATATTCCTTGGGGCTTTGGAAATTCTGTATGAAATGACTTTTTGTAGATTAATGTACAGTAATGGTCAACCATTTGTTATGTAATGTTTTCCTACATCCCATTTTGAGGCTGAGGCCCCACATTGCTGAAATGCAGCTTTTTTTGTTGCAGATTTTGCTGGGGTGTTTTAAGACAAAGCCAAGAATGGCTATAAGAAGAATGGGAAACTGAAGCAAATGTCTGTAATATTGTGTTCTGTTCCAGCCATAGAATCTCTAGACACATAGAATGTAGCTTTTTTCTTTAACTTGCTGTAGCCGCTTTATATTAAAATTATTGCACTAAGAGAATGAGTTGCGGCAGGAAGAAGAAAAGCTATAGGTGATGAAAGAGCTAGCAGGACTATCCCCTGGGGAACCTACCAATCATTACAATGTGTATAACCAGGTGCTGGTGTGGGGGTCGGGCCAGTTTTAGACAAAATGTGGCCCTGGGCAAAAAAAACAGAAGGGTCCCATATGCTGATATAAAAACAACACCATCATCTTCCAGTGGCAACCCCGATAATAATGCCTCCTTCTGCCTCCTTTTTGCCTTCAAAACAGGCAGCTGGAGCTGGTTGAAGGCTACATATGACATTTTGATCACGTATGGTGTTCACCATGTTGGATACAAAATGTGTCACATTTATCAGTGGAGTCCTGGGTTTGAATCTGAGCAAGGACAACATCTGCAAGGAGTATGTATGTTCTACCGGCGTAAGCCATGATTTCGTCTAAGTACTCTGGGTCCTCCCCCACTCACAGGGAACTTACATTGTGAACTCTATCGGACAGTGACTAACAATGTCTGAAAAGTACCGTGGAATATATTGGTACCATACCAGTAGGAGAAATAAATAATAATAGTACAGTTAATGCAGGAATATTAAACATTTATTTCTTTACATTATATAGATGGTGGACATGTTTGTAACTGGATTTTGTTGGTTACCTAAAATGTTTGTATTTTTTAATAAGTTAAAACAATTTTATTTTTTTTAACATCATAAGATCATGGGGTTTTCTGATCACTGATTGAATACACTGCAGTACTAATGTAATATGGTGAATTCTGGCTGGTAGCCAGCCAATCAAGGTGGAGAAGTAAAGAGCTTAGCTCAGGCCTGTGAATCCATAGCAGCATATCAGCTTCACCAATCACAGTATAGGGGAGCCAATGAGGGGAGCCACAATGGTTAATAATCTGTTACATGCTTGCGGTTGCCCTTGATGGTTCCATCAAAGGGATTAGACAGCTGCAACCAAAGCGGAGACCTGCTGCTTATGGTGCTAGCTCAGCCCCTGACCTGATGCCATGTCGCTGCAATACATGTACCACACTGACCATTAAGGACCTTCGCTCTGCACTGTACAAGTATTTCTGAATTATATATTCATACATCAGTATTTATGGCTGCATGCATATAATATGCCATAAATGGTTCTCTCCTCTGGGATAAACATCCACATAGAGAGCAGGACCGCAAGCTACTGTGAGTGGGCCGAACGTGTGCCGTCTACTCCATTTACTTGTGTAAGACTTCCAAGAAACAGCTAAGGCTGCCTGCTAAGAAAGTGAAGCACTCATTCATTCCCTTAAAACCATGTTCCTCTGTCAGAGGATCAGAAGATGGGACTGCCAGAATGATGGGTACAGACTGAACCTGAAAATTTTGGAAAATATGTAAAGAACCTGAAATAATGGTTTGCTCATTTCTAGTTAAGACTGAAAATTTTTTTAAAAAACTATTTTGACAGTACATTGTTTTTCCATCCAAATGATAAAATTATTTGTCTTAACTTTCATCTGTCACTAACTACAGTTATAAATGTGAGGTTCTTAGCGCACAATTTGATGAATTGTGCGAGCCCATCTGCCCTGTCACGGCGACCTCATTCAGATGGGTCCCTACACTAAGACTAATTTACCTCTATAATAAATGTTGCACTCCCCCTATAGGGAAGACCCCAAAGAGCAAGTACTTATAGACTGCACTGTAACAGTGGGTATATAATAAGGTTATCTCCTGTCCTATATATAAAGTGTTAGTGTAGGGACCCATCGAAATAAGGACACTAAGTCGATGGGATGTACAGTGTGTGTATAACATCACTATGGATAAGACATCACTATTACCATAATGGCCTTGGCTGTATGAAAACTCCAGTTTCAACAAAATAACCCTCTATATTTTATAGTATAATATTTATTTGCATTATATATATATATATAGAGAGAGAGAGAGAGAGAGAGAGAGAGAGAGAGAGAGAGGTATTTACAGAAACTTTTTACATGATGTATGTAAAGGTATTTATTATTATCGAAACGTTAAGGCTTAACATATACAAACATATATACTCATACCTTATACATACCTATCTATCTATATAGACATATTCATTATTGACACTAATTACAATGTTAAATAAATAAATATATGTATATATATATATATATATATATATATATATATATATATATATATTAACCTTATATACAGTATATAGATAAACCTATTACTGACATTACTTACAATTTCTATATATACAGTTGTGCTCAAAAGTTTACATACCCCCGCAGATTTTTTTACCTTTTTACAGATAATATGAATGATAACACAAAAACTATTACTCCACTCATGGTTGGTGGCTGGTTGAAGCTGTTTATTCCCAGACTTCTGCATTTTCTCTTTTAGCTCAACTGTGTATACAGTCCTATGAAAAAGTTTGGGCACCCCTATTAATCTTAATCATTTTTAGTTCTAAATATTTTGGTGTTTATAACAGCCATTTCAGTTTGATATATCTAATAATTGATGAACACAGTAATATTTCAGGATTGAAATGAGGTTTATTGTACTAACAGAAAATGTGCAATATGCATTAAACCAAAATTTGACTGGTGCAAAAGTATGGGCACCTCAACAGAAAAGTGACATTAATATTTAGTAGATCCTCCTTTTACAAAGATAACAGCCTCTAGTCGCTGTAAAATTTGGTGGAAGTTCCATCATGCTTTGGGGCTGTGTGGCCAATGCCGGCATCGGGAATCTTGTTAAAGTTGAGGGTCGCATGGATTCCACTCAGTATCAGCAGATTCTTGAGAATAATGTTCAAGAATCAGTGACGAAGTTGAAGTTACGCCGGGGATGGATATTTCAGCAAGACAATGATCCAAAACACTGCTCCAAATCAACTCAGGCATTCATGCAGAGGAACAATTACAATGTCCTGGAATGGCCATCCCAGTCCCCAGACCTGAATATCATTGAACATCTGTGGGATGATTTGAAGCGGGCTGTCCATGCTCGGCGACCATCTAACTTAACTGAACTTGAATTGTTTGTCCAAAATACCTTTATCCAGGATCCAGGAACTGATTAAAAGCTACAGGAAGCGACTAGAGGCTGTTATCTTTGCAAAAGGAGGATCTACTAAATATTAATGTCACTTTTCTGTTGAGGTGCCCATACTTTTGCACCGGTCAAATTTTGGTTTAATGCATATTGCACATTTTCTGTTAGTACAATAAACCTCATTTCAATCCTGAAATATTACTGTGTCCATCAGTTATTAGATATATCAAACTGAAATGGCTGCTGCAAAGACCAAAATATTTAGAACTAAAAATGATTAAGATTAATAGGGGTGCCCAAACTTTTTCATAGGACTGTATATATATTTAACCTGTCAGTGGAAACTGACAGGTTAAATCTCTGAGACAACTTTTTGTATCCTTCCCCTGAACAACTATGTTGAACAATCTTTGTTTTTAGATCATTTGAGAGTTGTTTTGAGTAGCCCATGATGCCACTCTTCAGAGGAGATTCAAATAGGAGATCAACTTGCAATTGGCCACCTTAAATACCTTTTCTTATGATTGGATACATCTGGCTATGAAGTTCAAAGCTCACTGAGGTTACAAAACCAATTTTGTGCTTCAGTAAGTCAGTAAAAAGTAGTTAGGGGAATTCAAATCAATAAAATGATAAGGGTGCCCATACTTTTGCACCGGTCAAATTTTGGTTTAATGCATATTGCACATTTTCTGTTAGTACAATAAACCTCATTTCAATCCTGAAATATTACTGTGTCCATCAGTTATTAGATATATCAAACTGAAATGGCTTTCGCAAACACCAAAATATTTAGAACAAAAAATGATTAAGATTAATAGGGGTGCCCAAACTTTTTCATAGGACTGTATATATATATATATATATATATATATATATATATAGTAAGGGCTTTTAGCTCAACTGTATATATATATATATATATATATATATATATATATATATATATATATATATATAGTAAGGGTGTGAACCTAGAGGGTGCTATAGAGTGGCCCAAAACAGAGTTAAAAAGCACTCTGACCACACCCATAGCTGAGAGAGGGGCTCCACTCCAGAGTGAGTGCACACAGCAAGACGGTGCTGTTAGTGGCCTGCAGGGAGCAGGTGCACTGTGGACCAGTTAGAGACGGGCAGGTGGCCTGTGCCAAGAAGACTGGATTCCAGAAGGAGCCTAAATCCAGAGAGAGAGTACAGATTGTAACCTGCAGACACAGGTGGACCTTGGACCAGATAGAGACAGACAGACGGTCTGTCTCAAGAGGACTGGATTCCAGAAAGGACTTTGAACCAGACTGGTGAGATGAAACCTCAGCAAAGTATCTTGCCCTTGGTGGAATAGACAGGGTTCAAGAAGTGAGGTAGTGCCCTGTGTGTGGGCTAGGCCGTTTGTTGTTTTGTTCCTGTGTAAGCTGAATAAAGCCACTTATTTTGGATTGTACCACCTGATCTGCTGTTTATTTGGCACCCAGCGCCACCAACACCTCTGTAAACCCAGGAACACCGCTTACCTTTGCTGCTAAATAACCCCAACTATCACTATATATATATATATATATATATATATATATATATATATATATGTCTTTACACAAACATTTCACATAATATATCTTACTTATTAATGACATTACTTACACATTTCAGATATACATGTAAAAATACATATACACAACATAAGTAACTAAAATTCTGAAATTTCCCCACTGTGGGACTATTAAGGATTATCTTGTCTCTTATCTTATCTTAACTCCACACACATTATTACTGACATGACCTACAATCTATTAATATGCATATATACCTAAATCTTACACATACTGCTTATAGAAATATGTATTACTAACACTTTATAATCTTAAATATATATATATATATATATATATATATATATATATATATATATATACAAACCTTATACATACAGTATATAGATAAAATTATTACTAACATTAATTACAGCGTCTAAATGTACATCTAAAATATATATATATACACAAATCATAGCCATAAGAACCTCTATACACATTATTACTGACATGACCTACAATCTATTAATATACATACATACCTAAACCTTACATATACCGTATATAGAAATATTTATCACTAACATTACTTACAATCTCCGACTACGAATATTTTCAGATATATACTGGCACTTTACTCACTGTATACAAAGGGTCTTATTGTTGAAAGCTACTTAAAAGTCTCTAAAACCGTGCATATATAATTGTATATTGACGTCATTACTTACAACCTTTAAATATACATATATGTCTATATATATGTCCAATTGGCCTCCTCTGCATAGAGTAAATACGCTAATTTCTCCTGTATGAATGGATCACCGACCGAGCATTTGTTATGTTAGAGAATATCTGAGCTACTTATCTGGACTGGACCTCTACAATGTAGGTTGTGATATAGAACTGATGATGTCATGTGCTTTGTGAGGTCATAGGTTCTAATGGTTGTCGTGGAAGCAGAGGGCTCACAAAGGCTTCCAGACCGGAGGTTCGTCCTTATAGAATGCCTGTCAGTTTATGCTGATAGACAATCATGTTTTGATATAGTATATAGTATGATATGAGTATATAAGATTATAAGATCACATAGTGATGCCGCCTAATGAGACCTACAAAATAAATCACATACACTAAAATAAAGTAAAAAAAAAAAAGAAAGAGAACAATGTAATGACAAAAAAGCAATTTAATGTAGTAAAAGTGTATACAATAATAAAAATACCCATGTATGGTGTCACCGCAATTGTAACAGCCTGAACCATAATAACAAAGTGATATCATGGTGATATTTATACCCACATGGTGAGCTTTTGTTGCCTCAGCCAGGCATTGTACAGTATCTGGAAGCTGATGAACTAAAAAATGTTTCAGCTTGTAGCACCAACCTGAGCCACAACAGGTAACTGTCATCTTCCAACTTCACCAGCAAGTACAGTTATACCTAGGGCGCACCTATAGTACAGCAGATAACTCTAACCCCATGACATTCTGGGCCAATAGGTTAGAGCAGTGGAAGGAGCTGGCCCAGGTTGCCATGGGAGTTCAATCTTGTCTGGCTTCAAGTGTTATGGCCGTGAGGTTGTTCAGTGCTGATGGTGATGTTGGCACCTCTAACAGAGTCTTGGTATTAAAAAAAAATAAAAAAAATTTTTTTGATTGCTTTTGGGTTTTTTTTGAGAAGCCAATTCTACATCACTTTTCAAGTGTCTCACAACCACAAATATGTCTCCCCACTAACAATAGGACACTGTAGCACTTACAAACCATCAACACTGGCTAAACTTCCTACAAAACCATTGTTTGTAGTATAACTGCCATGTATGTCTAAAAAACCACAGACACCCACATTTCTCTAATAAATGGGTAATGTTTGGAGCACTTTAAATGTTAAAGGTGTAAAAGGGAGTGTCAACGCAGTGTATGGTTAAACTCTGAGTTTGTATCCTCTGCTTACCATACATGTCACATTCACTTTGACATAACTTCACCTTGCCTTAGAGAGTTAGAAATTGGATAGATAGGATCCTAGGAGCCTGAGAGTATTCTACACTATGTTTTATAGATAGGATCCTAGGAGCCCTGAGAGTATTCTACACTATGTTTTATAGATAGATTCCTAGGAGCCCTGAGAGTATTCTACACTATGTTTTATAGATAGATTCCTAGGAGCCCTGAGAGTATTCTACACTATGTTTTATAGATAGATTCCTAGGAGCCCTGAGAGTATTCTACTCTATGTTTTATAGATAGGTTCCTAGGAGCTCTGAGAGTATTCTACACTATGTTTTATAGATAGGTTCCTAGGAGCTCTGAGAGTATTCTACACTATGTTTTATAGGTAGGTTCCTAGGAGCCCTGAGAGTATTCTACACTATGTTTTATAGATAGGATCCTAGGAGCCTTAAGAGTATTCTACACTATGTTTTATAGATAGGATCCTAGGAGCCCTGAGAGTATTCTACACTATGTTTTATAGGTAGGTTCCTAGGAGCTCTGAGAGTACTCTACGCTATGTTTTATAGATAGGTTCCTAGGAACCCTGAGAGTATTCTACACTATGTATTCTACGTATTCTACGTCTATTACGTTGCCGGCTGTGTGTGCGCATGTGTGCATCGGCACTCGCACCGGCATCGTGGCGTTTTCGTGCGCTCTATCACGCTGAACCACCAATTAACTAGTGAGTATATAAGAGTGGGATTGTTTGTATGTATTCTATGCCTCCTGAGGAAGCCTAATTGCGGGCGAAACACGTAGAGGCGGCTCTGGGACCCCTGGGTTGTGATTGACTTATCTTGGTATACATACATCATGGTTACAGGTATAGGATTTATGCTTGGTATGTGACTTTTTTACCCCTGTCAGTAGTGTTAGGATCACATCCTCCATCTTGTATTCTGTCAGCCATCTTGTAAGCTTTTTCTTATATAAGCTTCATAAGGATGTCTGTTTAGAGTCTAAGAGACCCCTTTAGGGGATAAGGCGTGTGGAATGTTGATGGTTGGGTTATAAATTCTTATCTGTTTGTGGTAAGGGTCTCATCTTTGAGGGTGTGTGTAGAATAACCAGTATGGTCAGACAGCATGTGATCATTATCTCTCTTGCTGTGATATATACATCTAGAATTAGTGTAAGATGTTGGTTTACACATAAATATTGTAGATTCTTCTTTAAGTCATGAGAAAGGTTATCCCAGGTTGGAAAGTAATAATGAGATGCAGATTACTTTAGACCATATCCAATAGTCATGTGCCACAGCTTATGTTATAACCAATCATGTCAAGTCCAACCTGCTTTTGTCTGTATAAATACTATCTCTCTGTAACAATAAATCAGAATCCATTTTGATACACCACCATCTGTGTCTTGTGATTCTCCAGGTCAAAGATGGCTGTAGCCAATCTTGGCCTGTTATTTAACTTGAAACTACAACAACATACACTCTGGGGGTCTATGCCCCTAACAGAAATTGTCGCCCAACGTGAGGGCGTTGATGATCGTTTGATGTGCAGCCGATAGTTTACTGATCCACTCACCAACCGATTTGGAGACGGGCCCAGAGGACCTCAGATGAATAAATTAGCGCTGAAAGAAAGGTAAGCGTTTGCTTTACCAAATATTTAATCTGAGTTCCTACGTGTCCCGGATCCTGTGTGTTGATAAGTGAGGTTAGTGCTGCAAATAGTATAAAATCGACACCATTTTTATATAGCTCGGAAGAACCAATAGTGTATGTTGTTGTAGCGGGGTGGGAAATGTTATACCTCATTCTTTGTATACTGTCCATGCTGACGTTTGATTGATACATCTGTTATAAAGTGTATAGGGAGGCATAGAAGGGAGAGTAGCAAGTACGTGCAAAGATTCAGGGGTGTTCGGAATAGGGACACAGACAGAAGTTTAGTCTGTGGAAACCAAAGGAGGTTTTGCCTTGAGCACAGATATCGTAAACTTGTACATTAGAGATTAGTTCAGTGAAAACAGTCACTCTGAGTTCCCACTTAGAGAGGTCGGTATGACCCCCAGAGCGATCTGTGTGACCCTGGGGAGAAATATGTATGACCCTCGAGTAGTCAAGAGTGACCCTCTATTGTCTTAATTGCCCTAGAGGGGTGGGAGCTCACAGCTGACTGGCCATCAGCTAGTATGGGGAAGGGACCCTCTGAGATATGGTACACCCCATATGAACTAATAGGGAGAGAGAGAGAGAGAGAGAGAGAGAGAGAGAGAGAGAGAGAGAGAGAGAGAGAGAAGTTGACGCCCGAGAAAAAAAGAAAAAGGGAAAAATAAATAAATAAAAATCCTTAAGAGAGCAGGGGTTCCTAAGAACAGGATTGTTTGATAGTGAATTTTGGGAACCAATGGAGATTAGAGCATGCAGGACAGATACAGGAGCATAAGTTACAAAGGAAAATATGCTCTAATTGAAGAACAGAATGGGAGGAGTGCAGAGTCAGCCAGTATGGAAGTCAGCCCAAGAGATAGTTTAAAGAAGGAGCAGTTAGAAAAGGAGGTGATAAACTGCTGATAAGATGTTGGATAGTCGGATAACTTTAAGTAATGAATGGTTACAGAAATAAGGTATTAAGTGTTTGTATATTTTTCTTAGTGTAAGGAAATGCATAGTGAGCACCCACTCACAGTCCAGCTAAAGGGTTAATGTGGTCTGCATTGTGTTGTTAGATATATATGAATGGTGACTAGATAAAGATATAGGGAGAGTCCGCTGAAGTATATTGTGGCAGACTACTCACCAAGGCAGTAGATTCTGGGTGAAATCAGGTCTATTATGCTTTGAAAAACACCATGATTGTTGAAGCATTTATGCAAGGAATCAGACCAAAAATGGCCGAAAAGATCAGAAGCTCCTGTGTGTCTCTAATTGAGGTCAGGATAATTCACAATGAATGTCAGGCCCCTCCCCCACCTCCTATTGTCCTCTGTATATCCACAGCAGAGGTATCATGGTATACAGTATACAAGGTGGTAGAAGTCATCAAGAAGGGGGAGGGGGAGAGGAAGGGGAGACAGCAGGTGGCTAAGGCATCAACTATAAGTGATAGATGAGTGGGGTTTGCCATGGAAATATTCAAAAACTGCACAAAGATATTAATATGTAATGTTGGTATCAGTATTGGCTGTTTAAATCATATTTAATGTCTTTAGAATTGGATTAATGGTATAAATTTTAGATAATCATTATTATGTTTATTTTTCAGTGATATACACATTGATGAGAAGATGAAGTCATCTAATGACGTTTTGTTTATTTTTCTTCAATATTCAGCTGTGCAGGAATTATAACTAACCCTGTGATTATTTGTAGGAAAATAAGATCTGGCAATCCTGAGACAATAAGTGATCACTGTACAAAATATATGAAAATTTGACAAGTTCTTTATGATTTAATGGATGTATGTGTGTCTGAAGCTCCAGTGTGAAGTTTGCATGTATGTATGGAAGTGAATGGGCCCATATGTGTTACGTGTTTGCTATATGTACATGCTCTGTTTGTCCATGTCTGTATTGTTACATTTTCAGTCTCCACAGCGAGCAGATGAAGATATTGATAACCCCACAGAGGGTGGTAACAAATAGATCTGAAAGAGAGATAAAAGTTCCTTCCATCGTTGAATATATATATTTATATATATATATATATATGTTATTTAACTTGAAACTACAACAACATACGCTCTGGGGGTCTATGCCCCTAACAGTAGGAACAATGTGATGTTTGATTAGCTTTGTATGGACCTTTAGCCTGCACATGCAGTGGTATTCACCATTTACTTCCTTATATTTATGGCCTTTTTGGTCCTCTTATAATTGTGTAACATACATGTTCCTTTTGAGCATTATCTTGAATCAAACTTTAACCCCTTAGCGACCCTTGACGTAACTGTACGTCATGGGTCGCATGGGGATGTATGGAGCGAGCTCACACGCTGAGCTCGCTCCATACACGGCAGATGCTGGCTGTATAATACAGCCAGGACCTGCCAATAACAGCAGCGGTCGGTGCCCGAGCCGATCGCTGCTGTTAACCCTTTACACACTGCGGTCAAACGTGACCGCAGTGTGTAAACGGCGCCGGCGGCATGGGCGCCGCCATGTTTTGCCGATCGCCGCCCTCCTGAACGTCACAAGAGGGCGGTGATCGGTTGCTATGACAGCCGGAAGCCTATTGAAGGCTTCCAGGCTTGTCTCTGCATGAGATCTATTAGACGATGCCAGAGGCATCGTCTAATAGAAGTGCTGCGATTTTCCTATTCACTGCAATACTGTAGTATTGCAGTGAATAGTATGAGCGATCAGACTCCCTAGGTTTCAAGGTACCTAAGGGGTCTGATCATAAATGTAACAGAAGAAAAAAAAAAGTTTTTAAAAGTATTCAAAAAATAAAAAAAATATAAAAGTTCAAATCACCCCCCTTTCCCTAGATCAGCTATAAAAGTAATTAAAGAACATTAAACATAAACATATTAGGTATCCCTGCGCTCCAAAATGCCTGAACTATTAGAATATTAAAACATTTATCCCGTACTGCGAACGGCGTAGCGGCAAAAAAAATAAAAACAGCCAAAAAGCGTTTTTTTCAACACTTTGCCTCCTATAAAAAATTGAATAAACAGTGATCAAACCATCGGATCTTTCCCCAAATGGTATCAATAGAAACTTCATCTTGTCCCGCATAAAAAGACACCACAACCAGCTCCATACATGGAAATATGAAAAAGTTACAGGTGTTAGAACATGATGACACAAATCTTTTTTTCTATTTTGCAAAGTTTATCATTTTTTTTTAAAGTATCAAAAAATTTCAAATACTATATAAATTTGGTATCACCGCGTTTGTACTGACACGTAGAACACAGGTAACATGTCATTTGTACCAAACAGTGAATGCTGTAAAAATTAAACCCATAAGAAAATGGCGCAAATGCATTTTTTCTCCAATTGCGCCTCATTCTGAATTTTTTTCCAGCTTCCCAGTACATTGCACAGCATATTGAATGGTGCCATTACAAAGTACAATTTGTCCCGCAAACAATAAGCTATCATGTGACTCTGTGAACTGAAAAATGAAAAAGTTATGGCTCTTGAAATATGAGGAGGGAAAAACGAAAATGCGAAACCAAAAAATGGCCTGGTCCTTAAGGGGTTAAGGGGTAGTCCATCTATGGTTCCATTTTGTATTGCCCATTTGGCTTGTGTATTTATTTATTCATATATCTCTTGATATTTATTGTTATATTTACCACACAAGACCGATTATCTCTTTGGGTCTCCTGGTGTCTTTTGTGTCCTATGTTGGCTGTATTTCAGCCACTCTGCTGAACTAAATTTTAATTATTCATTAATAAATATTGTAATATTTTATTATATATTTGCATATGAGTCTTCTTTTTTGGGCCAAATTTGTTAGAAGTTGTGGAGCCAATGAGGGGAGCCACAATGGTTAATAATCTGTTACATGCTTGCGGTTGCCCTTGATGGTTTGATCAAAGCGATTAGACAGTTGCAACCAAAGCAGAGACCTGCTGCTTATGGTGCTAGCTCAGCCCCTGACCTGATGCCATGTTGCTGCAATACATGTACCACACTGACCATCAAGGACCTTCGCTCTGCACTGTACAAGTATTTCTGAATTATATATTTATACATCAGTATTTATGGCTTCATGCATATAATATGCCATAAATGGTTCTCTCCTCTGGGATCCACATCCACATCCCATCCTGTGCTGCTAACTATCGACCCGTCTCTAACCTCCCCTTCATCTCTAAACTTTTGGAACGCCTGGTCTATTCTCGTTTAATCCGCTATCTCTCTGCTTGACCCCTTACAATCTGGCTTCCGCGCTCTGCACTCTACTGAAATGGCTCTCACAAAAGTCTCCAATGATCTCCTAATGGCTAAATCCAATGGCGACCTCTCTGCAGCTTTTGACACTGTTGACCATCATCTCCTCCTCCTCACTATGCTCCGCTCAGTCGGCCTCAACGACACTGCGCTCTCCTGGTTCTCCTCTTATCTCTCAGACCGCACTTTCAGTGTATCATTATTATTATTTATTTATATAGCACCATTAATTCCATGGTGCTTTACATTTGGGGGTTACATACAATACACAGAATATACAGGTAGATATAATACTAACAGTGACCGACTGGCACAGTGGGGTAGAGGGCCCTGCCCGCGAGGGCTTACAATCTATGAGATCATTTGCTGGCTCTGTTTCTTCCCCTCTTTCCCTTGCTGTTGGGGTTCCTCAGGGCTCGGTCCTAGACCCCCTGCTCTTTTCTTTCTACACAGCCCCCAGTGGACAAACCATCGCCAGATTTGGCTTCAGGTACCATCTTTATGCTGATGACACCCAATTATACACATCTTCCCGTGACATCACCCCTACACTCATACAGAACACCAGTGACTGTCTTTCTGCTGTCTCTAATATCATGTCCTCGCTCTATCTGAAACTAAATCTCTCTAAGACTGAACTACTACTGTTTCCACCATCTAATAGATCTGTCCCTGATATATCCATTGCAGTCTCAGGCCTTACTATAACTCCTAGGCAGCATGCCCGCTGCTTCGGGGTCATGTTTGACGCAGACCTTTCCTTCACCCCTCATATTGAATCACTCGCACGTTCATGTCACCTCCACCTCAAAAACATCTCCAGAATACGCCCTTTCCTCACCAGAGATACACTAAAGACACTTATTGTCTCTCTGATTCATTCTCGCCTTGACTACTGTAACTCCTTACTAATCGGTCTTCCCCTCACTAAACTCTCCCCTCTACAATCTATTCTGAATGCAGCGGCCAGGCTCATCTATCAGGCTAGATGCTACAGCGATGCCTCTGGTCTGTGCCAGTCGCTACATTGGCTGCCTATTCATTATAGAATAAAATATAAAGTTATCACTCTCATCCACAAGGCTCTCCATAATACTGCACCTGCCTACATTTCCTCCCTCATCTCTGTCTACCACCCAACCCCTGCTCTCCGCTCACTCAATGACCTAACACTTACATCATCTATTATCAGAACCTCCCACGCTCGTATACAAGACTTCTCCCGAGCTGCACCACTTCTATGGAATGCTCTACCCCGGACAATAAGATTAACTCCCAACTTCTACAGTTTCAAACGCAAACTAAAGACGCATCTTTTCAGACAGGCCTATCACAATTTCTAACGTAAACCCTTCAGTACTATAATTAGAATCCCCAAAATTTAACCTTCCTCTGTCCCCGCTCCCACATTACCCCACATGATATGATGTCTTTTCAGGCTAACTTTATCTGTCCAAGCTCCATCCACATGTTACAGGACACCACTAGTGATGGCTCATAAAGTTTTATGTTTGTGTAATGACAGTCACCTCTATTACAAAATTGTCTGAATACTGTATAAGCAATGCCGCCCCTGCTACCTCTTGTGTCACCCCCTCTACCTCATAGATTGTAAACTCTTGCGAGCAGGGCCCTCAGTCCCATTCTGTGAAATGACTTTCTTTGTAATGTATCTTTCTGTCTGTATTTGAACCCTACAAATTGTACAGCGCTGCGGAATATGTTGGCGCTATATAAATAAAATGTACTATTATTAGAATTATTACATAGAGAGCAGGTCCGCAAGCTACTGTGAGTGGGCCGAATGTGTGCCGTTTACTCCAATTACTTGTGTAGGACTTCCACGAATCAGCTAAGGCTGCCTGCTAAGCAAGCGAAGCCCTCATTCATTCCCATAAAACCATGTTCCTCTGTGAGAGGATCAGAAGATGGGACTGCCAGAATGATGGGTACAGACTGAACCTGAAAATTTTGGAAAATATGTGAAGAACCTGAAATGACGGTTTGCTCATTTCTAGTTAAGCCTGAAAAATTATATATATATATAGAGAGAGTGATACTAACCTTATATATAGTATATAGATAAACCTATTACTGATATTACTTACAATTTCTATATATACTGTTGTGCTCAAAAGTTTACATACCCCTGCAGATTTTTTGACCTTTTTTCTGATAATATGAATGATAACACAAAAACTATTTCTCCACTTATGGTTGGTGGCTGGTTGAAGCTGTTTATTCTCAAACTTCTGTATTTTCTCTTTTAGCTCAACTGTATATATATATATATATATATACACATACAAATCTTACATATAACGTATAGAAAGTTACTAATTACTAACATGTCTTTCAACCTTTACATATACATACCTATATAACCATACCATATAGATACAATAAGTAGTCGATGGATTCCAAAATGTCAGGTACAGTGTGTATGTAATATCACTATGGATAAGACATCACTATTACTGCAATGGACTTGGCTGTATAAAAACTCCAGTTTTACTAAAAAAAACCACAATATTTTATAGCATAACATTTATTTGCATTAAATATATATATATATATATATATATATATATATATATATATCTTTACACAAACATTTCACATAGTATATCTTACTTATTAATGACATTACTTACACATTTCAGATATACATAAAAAAATACATATACACAACATAAGTAACTAAATGTACATTATTACTGACATGACCTACATATATACCTAAACCTTACACATACTGTTTATAGAAATATGTATTACTAACACTTTATAATCTTAAATATACATATATATCTATATATACACAAATCTTATACATACAGAATATAGATAAAATTATTACTGACATTAATTACAGCTTCTAAATTGAAATCTAAAATATATATATACACAAATCATAGACATAAGAACTAGAGATGAGCAAACAGTGTTCTATCGAACACATGTTCGATCTGATATCAGGGTGTTCGCCATGTTCGAATCGAATCGAACACCGCGTGGTATAGTGCGCCAAAATTCGATTCCCCTCCCACCTTCCCTGGCGCCTTTTTTGCACCAATAACAGCACAGGGGAGGTGGGACAGGAACTACGACACCGGGGGCATTGAAAAAAATTGGAAAAAGTCATTGGCTGCCGAAATCAGGTGACCTCCATTTTAGACGAATAGTGGATTTCAAATCCGGGTCATATGAGAATGTGAACTTTGTGACTATGAGACAGGGATAGCTGTACAGGCAGGGATAGCTAGGGATAACCTTTATTTAGGGGGGAATGTTATTAAAAATAACTTTTTGGGGCTCTATCGGGTGTGTAATTGTGATTTTTGTGAGATAAACTTTTTCCCATAGGGATGCATTGGCCAGCGCTGATTGGCCGAATTCCGTACTCTGGCCAATCAGTGCTGGCCAATGCATTCTATTGGCGTGATGAAGCAGTGCTGAATGTGTGTGTTTAGCTCAACTACACCGGTGGAGTAGTTATGCTAAGCACACAGATTCAGCTCTGCTTCAATCAGCGCTGGCCAATGCATTCTATTAGCTTGATGAAGCAGAGTGTGCACAAGGGTTCAAGCGCACCCTCGGCTCTGATGTAGCAGAGCCGAGGCTGCACAAGGGTTCAAGCGCACCCTCGGCTCTGATGTAGCAGAGCCGAGGGTGCACTTGAACCCTTGTGCACCCTCGGCTCTGCTACATCAGATCCGAGGGTGCGCTTGAACCCTTGTGCACCCTCGGCTCTGCTACATCAGAGCCGAGGGTGCGCTTGAACCCTTGTGCACACTCTGCTTCATCAAGCTAATAGAATGCATTGGCCAGCGCTGATTGAAGCAGAGCTGAATCTGTGTGCTTAGCCCAACTACTCCACCGGTGTAGTTGAGCTAAACACACACATTCAGCACTGCTTCATCACGCCAATACAATGCATTAGCCAGCGCTGATTGGCCAGAGTACGGAATTCGGCCAATCAGCGCTGGCTCTGCTGGAGGAGGCGGAGTCTAAGATCGCTCCACACAAGTCTCCATTCAGGTCCGACCTTAGACTCCGCCTCCTCCGGCAGAGCCAGCGCTGATTGGCCGAAGGCTGGCCAATGCATTCCTATGCGAATGCAGAGACTTAGCAGTGCTGAGCCAGTTCTGCTCAACTACACATCTGATGCACACTCGGCACTGCTACATCAGATGTAGCAATCTGATGTAGCAGAGCCGAGGGTGCACTAGAACCCCTGTGCAAACTCAGTTCACGCTAATAGAATGCATTGGCCAGCGCTGATTGGCCAATGCATTCTATTAGCCCGATGAAGTAGAGCTGAATGTGTGTGCTAAGCACACACATTCAGCTCTACTTCATCGGGCTAATAGAATGCATTGGCCAGCGCTGATTGGCCAGAGTACGGAACTTGACCAATCAGCGCTGGCTCTGCTGGAGGAGGCGGAGTCTAAGATCGCTCCACATAAGTCCCCATTCAGGTCCGACCTTAGACTCCGCCTCCTCCAGCAGAGCCAGCGCTGATTGGCCGAATTCCGTACTCTGGCCAATCAGTGTTGGCCAATGCATTCTGTTGGCGTGATGAAGCAGTGCTGAATGTGTGTGTTTAGCTCAACTACACCGGTGGAGTAGTTATGCTAAGCACACAGATTCAGCTCTGCTTCAATCAGCGCTGGCCAATGCATTCTATTAGCTTGATGAAGCAGAGTGTGCACAAGGGTTCAAGCGCACCCTCGGCTCTGATGTAGCAGAGCCGAGGCTGCACAAGGGTTCAAGCGGACCCTCGGCTCTGATGCGCCGAGGGTGCGCTTGAACCCTTGTGCACCCTCGGCTCTGCTACATCAGAGCCGAGGGTGCGCTTGAACCCTTGTGCAGCCTTGGCTCTGCTACATCAGAGCCGAGGGTGCGCTTGAACCCTTGTGCAACCTCGGCTCTGCTACATCAGAGCCGAGGGTGCGCTTGAACCCTTGTGCACCCTCGGCTCTGCTACATCAGAGCCGAGGGTGCGCTTGAACCCTTGTGCACCCTCGGCTCTGCTACATCAGAGCCGAGGGTGCGCTTGAACCCTTGTGCAGCCTCGGCTCTGCTACATCAGAGCCGAGGGTGCGCTTGAACCCTTGTGCACCCTCGGCTCTGCTACATCAGAGCCGAGGGTGCGCTTGAACCCTTGTGCAGCCTCGGCTCTGCTACATCAGAGCCGAGGGTGCGCTTGAACCCTTGTGCAGCCTCGGCTCTGCTACATCAGAGCCGAGGGTGCGCTTGAACCCTTGTGCACCCTCCGCTCTGCTACATCAGAGCCGAGGGTGCGCTTGAACCCTTGTGCAGCCTCGGCTCTGCTACATCAGAGCCGAGGGTGCGCTTGAACCCTTGTGCACACTCTGCTTCATCAAGCTAATAGAATGCATTGGCCAGCGCTGATTGAAGCAGAGCTGAATCTGTGTGCTTAGCATAACTACTCCACCGGTGTAGTTGAGCTAAACACACACATTCAGCACTGCTTCATCACGCCAACAGAATGCATTGGCCAGCGCTGATTGGCCAGAGTACGGAATTCGGCCAATCAGCGCTGGCTCTGCTGGAGGAGGCGGAGTCTAAGGTCGGACCTGAATGGAGACTGGTGTGGAGCGATCTTAGACTCCGCCTCCTCCAGCAGAGCCAGCGCTGATTGGTCGAGTTCCGTACTCTGGCCAATCAGCGCTGGCCAATGCATTCTATTAGCCCGATGAAGTAGAGCTGAATGTGTGTGCTTAGCACACACATTCAGCTCTACTTCATCGGGCTAATAGAATGCATTGGCCAATCAGCGCTGGCCAATGCATTCTATTAGCGTGAACTGAGTTTGCACAGGGGTTCTAGTGCACCCTCGGCTCTGCTACATCAGATTGCTACATCTGATGTAGCAGTGCCGAGTGTGCATCAGATGTGTAGTTGAGCAGAACTGGCTGGCTCTGCCGGAGGAGGCGGAGTCTAAGGTCGGACCTGAATGGAGACTGGTGTGGAGCGATCTTAGACTCCGCCTCCTCCAGCAGAGCCAGTGCTGATTGGTCGAATTCCGTACTCTGGCCAATCAGCACTGGCCAATGCATTTCTATGGGGAAAAGTTAGCTTGCGAAAATCGCAAACTGACAGGGATTTCCATGAGATAAAGTGACTTTTATGCCCCCAGACATGCTTCCCCTGCTGTCCCAGTGTCATTCCAGGGTGTTGGTATCATTTCCTGGGGTGTCATAGTGGACTTGGTGACCCTCCAGACACGAATTTGGGTTTCCCCCTTAACGAGTATATGTTCCCCATAGACTATAATGGGGTTCGAAACCCATTCGAACACTCGAACAGTGAGCGGCTGTTTGAATCGAATTTCGAACCTCGAACATTTTAGTGTTCGCTCATCTCTAATAAGAACCTCTATACACATTATTACTGACATGACCTACAATCTATTAATATACATACATACCTAAACCTTACACATACTGTATATAGAAATATTTATCACTAACATTACTTACAATCTTCGACTACACATATTTTCAGATATATATTGGCAATTTACTCACTGTATACAAAGGGCCTTATTGTTGAAAGCTACTTAAAAGTCTCTAAAAATGTGCATATATAAATATATATTCATATTGTATATTAACATAATTACTTACAACCTTTAAATATACATATATGTCTATATATATACGTCCAGTTGGCCTCCTCTGCATAGAGTAAATACGCTAATTTGAGCATTTGTTATGTTAGAGAATATCTGAGCTACTTACAGTCCTATGAAAAAGTTTGGGCACCCCTATTAATCTTAATCATTTTTAGTTCTAAATATTTTGGTGTTTATAACAGCCATTTCAGTTTGATATATCTAATAACTGATGGACACAGTAATATTTCAGGATTGAAATGAGGTTTATTGTACTAACAGAAAATGTGCAATATGCATTAAACCAAAATTTGACCGGTGCAAAAGTATGGGCACCTCAACAGAAAAGTGACATTAATATTTAGTAGATCCTCCTTTTGCAAAGATAACAGCCTCTAGTCGCTTCCTGTAGCTTTTAATCAGTTCCTGGATCCTGGATAAAGGTATTTTGGACAAACAATTCAAGTGGACAGCCCGCTTCAAATCATCCCACAGATGTTCAATGATATTCAGGTCTGGGGACTGGGATGGCCATTCCAGAACATTGTAATTGTTCCTCTGCATGAATGCCTGAGTTGATTTGGAGCAGTGTTTTGGATCATTGTCTTGCTGAAATATCCATCCCCGGCGTAACTTCAACTTCGTCACTGATTCTTGAACATTATTCTCAAGAATCTGCTGATACTGAGTGGAATCCATGCGACTCTCAACTTTAACAAGATTCCCGATGCCGGCATTGGCCACACAGCCTCAAAGCATGATGGAACCTCCACCAAATTTTACAGTGGGTAGCATGTGTTTTTCTTGGAATGCTGTTTCTTTTTGGACGCCATGCATAACGCCTTTTTTTATAACCAAACAACTCAATTTTTGTTTCCAAAATGAAGCTGCCTTGTCCAAATGTGCTTTTTCATACCTCAGGCAACTCTATTTGTGGCGTACGTGCAGAAACGGCTTCTTTCTCATCACTCTCCCATACAGCTTCTATTTGTGCAAAGTGCGCTGTATAGTTGACCGATGCACAGTGACACCATCTGCAGCAAGATGATGCTGCAGCTCTTTGGAGGTGGTCTGTGGATTGTCCTTGACTGTTCTCACCATTCTTCTTCTCTGCCTTTCTGATATTTTTCTTGGCCTGCCACTTCTGGGCTTAACAAGAACTGTCCCTGTGGTCTTCCATTTCCTTACTATGTTCCTCACAGTGGAAACTGACAGGTTAAATCTCTGAGACAACTTTTTGTATCCTTCCCCTGAACAACTATGTTGAACAATCTTTGTTTTCAGATCATTTGAGAGTTGTTTTGAGTAGCCCATGATGCCACTCTTCAGAGGAGATTCAAATAGGAGATCAACTTGCAATTGGCCACCTTAAATACCTTTTCTTATGATTGGATACACCTGGCTATGAAGTTCAAAGCTCACTGAGGTTACAAAACCAATTTTGTGCTTCAGTAAGTCAGTAAAAAGTAGTTAGGGGAATTCAAATCAATAAAATGATAAGGGTTATCATACTTTTGCACCGGTCAAATTTTGGTTTAATGCATATTGCACATTTTCTGTTAGTACAATAAACCTCATTTCAATCCTGAAATATTACTGTGTCCATCAGTTATTAGATATATCAAACTGAAATGGCTGTTGCAAACACCAAAATATTTAGAACAAAAAATGATTAAGATTAATAGGGGTGCCCAAACTTTTTCATAGGACTGTATCTGGACTGGACCTCTACAATGTAGGTTGTGATATAGAACTGATGATGTCATGTGCTTTGTGAGGTCATAGGTTCTAATGGTTGTCGTGGAAGCAGAGGGCTCACAAAGGCTTCCAGACCGGAGGCTCGTCCTTATAGAATGCCTGTCAGTTTATGCTGATAGACAATCAAGTTTTGATATAGTATATAGTATGATATGAGTATATAAGTATATATCACATAGTGATGCCGCCTAATGGGACCTACAAAATAAATTGCATACACTAAAATAAAGTTAAAAAAAAAATAAATAGAACAATATAATGATAAAAAAGCAATTTAACGTAGTAAAAGTGTATACAATAATAAAAATACCCATGTATGGTATCACCGCAATTGTAACAGCCTGAACCATAATAACAAAGTGATATCATGGTGATATTTATACCCACATGGTGAGCTTTTGTTGCCTCAGCCAGGCATTGTACAGTATCTGGAAGCTGATGAACTAATACATTTTCAGCTTGTAGCACCAACCTGAGCCACAACAGGTAACTGTCATCTTCCAGCTTCACCAGCAAGTACAGTTATACCTAGGGCGCACCTATAGTACAGCAGATAACTCTAACCCCATGACATTCTGGGCCAATAGGTTAGAGCAGTGGAAGGAGCTGGCCCAGGTTGCCATGGGAGTTCAATCTTGTCTGGCTCCAAGTGTTATGGCCGTGAGGTTGTTCAGTGCTGATGGTGATGTTGGCACCTCTAACAGAGTCTTGGAATTAAAAAAAATAAAATTTAAATTTTGATTGCTTTTGTTTTTTTTGAAAAGCCAACTCTACATCACTTTTCAAGTGTCTCACAACCACAAATATGTCTCCCCACTAACAATAGGACACTGTAGCACTTACAAACCATCAAAACTGGCTAAACTTCCTACAAAACCATTGTTTGTAGTATAACTGCCATGTATGTCTAAAAAACCACAGACACCCACATTTCTCTAATAAATGGGTAATGTTTGGAGCACTTTAAATGTTAAAGGTGTAAAAGAGAGTGTCAGCGCAATGTATGGTTAAACTCTGAGTTTGTATCCTCTGCTTACCATACATGTCACATTCACTTTGACATAACTTCACCTTGCCTTAGAGAGTTAGAAATTGGATAGGTAGGTTCCTAGGAGCCTGAGAGTATTCTACACTATGTTTTATAGATAGGATCCTAGGAGCCCTGAGAGTATTCTACACTATGTTTTATAGATAGGATCCTAGGAGCCCTGAGAGTATTCTACTCTATGTTTTATAGATAGGTTCCTAGGAGCCCTGAGAGTATTCTACACTATGTTTTATAGATAGATTCCTAGGAGCACTGAGAGTATTCTACACTATGTTTTATAGATAGGTTCCTAGGAGCTCTGAGAGAATTGTACACTATGTTTTATAGATAGATTCCTAGGAGCACTAAGAGTATTCTACACTATGTTTTATAGATAGGTTCCTAGGAGCCCTGAGAGTATTCTACACTATGTTTTATAGATAGATTCCTAGGAGCACTAACAGTATTCTACACTATGTTTTATAGATAGGTTCCTAGGAGCCCTGAGAGTATTCTACACTATGTTTTATAGATAGGTTCCTAGGAGCCCTGAGAGAATTCTACACTATGTTTTATAGATAGGATCCTAGGAGCAGCACCGCACCTCTAATGAGGCGACGTGAGGTGGCCTCTTCGGGCGGCACACGGGAGGGGGGCGGCGCACGGGCGACTTTTATTTTTCTTTTATTAATTTTTTTTTTTTTTTCTTAACTTTGAACCAGCGCAGGAGAGCTGCTTCTCTCTGCGCTGTTTCAGACGTCTGCGTAGGCGGCGTCACTAGGCCGCCTACGCACGCTGAAACGTACTCAGACGTCTAGGTATCAGCGTGGGCGGTGTCACACGTGATGACGCTCGCTGATACCTGACGTCTGAGTACGTATCAGCATGCGTAGGCGGCCTAGTGACGCCGCCTACGCAGACGTCAGCCTGCAGGAGAAGAGGATCGCGGAGGCGGCGGGAGCAACAACAAGACCGGTAAGTATAAAACTTCTTTTTTTGTTTTATAATAGGCCGTTACCTGCTGGAGTATCTCCAGCAGGTAGCGGCCTATTTACCTACCTCCCCAGACCTGCTCACTGCCGCCCCTGCTTCCCCTTGTACTATAGGCCGCGGAGTCCGGCAGTGAGTAGGCCCGGGCAGGCCGCGATCCCACTACCGCCATTATTATACCCGGGGGTCTTTTCAGACCTCCGAGTATAATAATCGGAACTCCAGGCGAGGTGAGGGAACATAATAAACAATGTTACTTAACTCTCCAGGATCCGATGTTACTCCTAGCAGGCTTCGGGCCTATATGGTAATACCCAGACGTCACGTGGTCTGGAATATTACCATATAGGCCCAAAGCCTGCCCTAACAGTACCATATAGGCCCGAAGCCTGTGCTAGTAGTAATAGCCTGTTACTGCTAACACAGGCTTTGGCCTGTATGGTACTGCTAGGGCAGGCTTCGGGCCTTTATGGTTGTCACGGGATGGTTAGAGTCTATACTATAGGCAATGTGTAATATATATTTCATGTGGAATGTATTCTCTAACCTGTTATATACATCAATGTGTAGTTGGCTGATTAGGGTCTAGTGTGTTAGCACATTGTATGCAAATACCTCTAACTAGTGAGGACAATGGGTGGAGATAATCTGATCAGTGTCTCCAAGAAGATGTTGGATGGTGCATTGTCCATAGTAGACAGGGAGTCTGCTCTCCTTGGTATAGGTGAGGGGGGAAGGATCTGTGACTCAGCCCTTCCCACCCACAGATATAGGTGTAACAGTCTTAGTATATAGTTGTAGCTGGAGTTAGTATGTGTTAGCCGGCCTGTGCACAGCTCTGCAGAGAGCCAGGATATAGTTACAGGACCAAGGAACCAAAGTTATCATTGGATTGTGACTTCTGTGGACTTATTGTTATTACGGTTGATGTGACCGCCGCCGGCTACTAACTTTGTGGATTACAATAAATTGCTGTTGTCTCCCGACCTCTTGCGTCCCTGTTGATTCAAAAGACCATCCGGAGGAAGGACGTATACCTTTGCTCCGTGACAACTGGTGGGAGCAGTGGGATCAACAGCGGACAGCGAGATGGACTACAACAGCCCAGCGATTAATGGAGCCACAACCTCAGAATACAGGAACTGGACTATGGCAAGTCTACAAGTAAGGGCCCGGGAACTAAACCTGAGTTACCAGGGAAGAACGAAAGAGCAACTGATCGAGGCACTGGAGGAGATGACCCTGCAAAGCGACCATGAGGAGGGCTGCCCCCAGGAGACAGTAGAGATACAGGAGTGGCAGGTACAGACCCAAAAGAGCAGATGGGTTGTTTTGTATGAGGAGGAATTGGCAGTGCTGGGGCTAGAAGCAACCGCAGAGCAAAGGAGTAGAGCATTACAGAGGGCTCAGGAAACGGAGAAGGAGGAACAGAGAATGGCGCATGAAAAGGAAAGAATGGCGCATGAAATGCGAATGGCTGTGATAACTACGCGGAATTATAATCAAACGTCGACCCCCAGCCCAACAGTGAGAGAACCACCATATGTCTCCCATAAACACTTCAAGACCTTTGATGAAGCGGCTGGGGATGTTGATGGATATTTTCAGGACTTCGAACACCAGTGCCACCTGATGGAAGTCCCAGAGAAGGATTGGGTCCGGTATCTGGTGGGGCACCTACGAGATGGGGCTGCGGAAGCTCTCAGAGCCATGGACCCTAGTGATCAGCGGGACTATGAGGCCATTAAAAGAGCGGTGCAGAAGTATTATGCAGTCACTCCAGAGACCTACCGAGTTCAGTTCCGCTCTTTGTCTTACAATGGGGGAAGCTCCTTCCACATGTTCGCCCACAAGTTGAAGCAAGCATGCAAGCGCTGGCTAGAAGGAGAGGAGGCTGTCACAGTCGATAAGGTCCTCCAAGTCATACTTAAGGAACAGTTCTTTTCCCAGTGCCCCGCTGAGATCCGTGAGTGGGTGCTGGAACGGAACCCAGCCACAGTGGAGCAAGCTGCTTCCCTTGCAGATGAGGGCCTGACCATCAAGCCGCAGTGGAAGAGGTTGTTTGCAGAGGAGCGGAAAACTACCACAGTCCGCCAGACACCCTTCATCCAGCCACCCACCTTTCGTGCCCGGCCTCAGGATTACAATTCCCCCTCTACCCCTGCCCCAGCCCATCGGCCTCCAGCTATGAACAACCCTGTCCCTAGACAACGACCTACTGGAAGAATGCTAGAGCGCAGATGTTTTGGGTGCGGGCGGCCTGGACATTTGCAAGCTAGTTGCCCTGTTAACATGGGGACACGGGCCACCGTGGCATCCCGGCCTATTCACTACCTGGGAACCACCCCTAGGACTGAAAGTTTGGCCCCATTTCCAGATGACTCCATGAATGACCCATCTGTTCCACCTCCAGGGGTCTATGGGATTCAGCCTTCCGCCACACATCCCGCAAACCTTCAGCGGAAGCACTTGCAGGAGGTCCTACTGGATGGCCGAACAGTTGTTGGAGTCCGGGACTCGGGAGCTTTCCTAACGGTAGCGAACCCCCGAGTGGTTCGACCCAAGGCCCTAGAGGAGGGCCCTGGCATTTCTATCAAGTTGGCAGGAGGTACTTGGAAACGTATTCCTAAAGCTACCGTGGAACTCGACTATGGTTATGGACCAAAACGATGCACAATTGGTGTGATGAGCGGGCTGCCGGCCGATGTTCTGTTAGGCAACGATGTTGGAAATCTACAGTGCCACTTTGTGGGAGCAGTGACCCGAAGCCAAGCTCAGAGAGACGCCAACATGGATCGACCGGATTTTTTGCCAGATGCCAGCCCTTCAACCCTACAACTTTACCATTCAGTACCGCCGAGGGAACCAACACCAGAACGCGGATGGGTTATCCCGGCAGGAGGACATATGAGCTATAGAGACTGATGTGCATTCCCCAATTTACCTGTGTAGGCCAATTGTGTCATGCACATGTTTTGACAGGGGGAGGGGTTGTCACGGGATGGTTAGAGTCTATACTATAGGCAATGTGTAATATATATTTCATGTGGAATGTATTCTCTAACCTGTTATATACATCAATGTGTAGTTGGCTGATTAGGGTCTAGTGTGTTAGCACATTGTATGCAAATACCTCTAACTAGTGAGGACAATGGGTGGAGATAATCTGATCAGTGTCTCCAAGAAGATGTTGGATGGTGCATTGTCCATAGTAGACAGGGAGTCTGCTCTCCTTGGTATAGGTGAGGGGGGAAGGATCTGTGACTCAGCCCTTCCCACCCACAGATATAGGTGTAACAGTCTTAGTATATAGTTGTAGCTGGAGTTAGTATGTGTTAGCCGGCCTGTGCACAGCTCTGCAGAGAGCCAGGATATAGTTACAGGACCAAGGAACCAAAGTTATCATTGGATTGTGACTTCTGTGGACTTATTGTTATTACGGTTGATGTGACCGCCACCGGCTACTAACTTTGTGGATTACAATAAATTGCTGTTGTCTCCCGACCTCTTGCGTCCCTGTTGATTCAAAAGACCATCCGGAGGAAGGACGTATACCTTTGCTCCGTGACAATGGTAATATCCCAGACCACGTGATGTCTGGGCATTACCATATAGGCCCGAAGCCTGCTAGCATTAAAGAGGACCTTTCATGGGTTTGGGCACAGGCAGTTCCATATACCGCTGGAAAGCTGACAGTGCGCTGAATTTAGCGCACTGTCGGCTTTCCTGATCTGTGCCCCCGGTTAGGAGCTATTGGTGCCGGTACCGTAACTCTTCACAGTCAGAAGGGCGTTCCTGACAGTCTGTCAGGAATGTCCTTCTTCCCAGCAGCGCCTATATCGCTGTACTGTGTGAGCGGGGAGGAACGTTCCCTCCCCTCCTGATAGTGCTCTTCTATGGACGAGTACTGTGAGCAGAGGGAGGGGGCTCACACAGCACTATAGGCGCTGCTGGGAAGAAGGACGTTCCTGGCAGACTGTCAGGAACACCCTTCTGACTGTGAAGAGTTACGGTACCGGCACCAATAGCTCTTCACCCGGGGCACAGATCGGGAAAGCCAACAGTGCGCTGAATTCAGCGCACTGTCAGCTTTCCAGCAGTATATAGAACTGCCTTTGCCCAAACCCATGAAAGGTCCTCTTTAACATCGGGTCCCGGAGAGGTGAGTAACACTGTTTATTATGTTCCCTCACCTCCTCTGGGGCTCCGATTATTATACTCGGTGGGGGGGGGGGGGAAAGCCCCCTGAGTATAATAATAGTTCATGGATGTGCAACTGTGGGGCATAATAGAGCTTGGAGGGTCCACTGTGGCCCCGTAACCTCTATCATGCCCCACAGCAGCCCCCTGCAACCTCTATTGTGCCACTGTGGGGCATAATATAGGCTGCAGCGGCCGCTGTGCAGAATTGAGGAGTCAAAGATGTCTATGTTTAAACTTTACAGAGTCAAGTCACAGCTGAAAGAAGTGGTCATGGCGGTCCAAAGGGAAGAGACTGGAAATGTGTGTGTGTGTGTGGGGGGGCGTCTTTCGATCGTCCGCCTCAGGCAGCAGAGAGGCTAGGTTCACCACTGCCTAGGAGCACTATTCTACACTATGTTTTATAGATAGGTTACTAGGAGCCCTGAGAGTATTCTACACTATGTTTTATAGATAGGATCCTAGGAGCCCTGAGACTAATCTACACTATGTTTTATAGATAGGATCCTAGGAGCTCTGAGAGTATTCTACACTATGTTTTATAGATAGGTTCCGTGGAGCCCTGAGAGTATTCTCAACACTATGTATTTTACGTATTCTATGTCTATGACGTTGCCGGCTGTGTGCGCGCATGCGCGCATAGGCTCTCGCGCCAGCATCGAAGCGTTTTCGTGCGCTCTATCACGCTGAACCACCAATTAACTAGTGAGTATATAAGAGTGGGATTGTTTGTATGTATTCTATGCCTCCTGAGGAAGCCTACTTGTGGGCGAAATGCGTAGAGGCAGCTCTGGGACCCCTGGGTTGTGATTGACTTATCTTGGTATACATACATCATGATTACAGGTATAGGATTTATGCTTGTTATGTGACTTTTTTACCCCTGTCAGTAGGAACAATGTGATGTTTGATTAGCTTTGTATGGACCTTTAGCCTGCACATGCAGTGGTATTCACCATTTACTTCCTTATATTTATGGCCCGTTTGGTCCTCTTATCATTGTGTAACATACATGTTCCTTTTGAGCATTATCTTAAATCAAACTTTTTTTTTGTTTCAATCATTTTTATTAAAGAGTTTTAACAGGACAAAAAAAGGAAAGGGCATGCATATGTCATCCACAATATAGATACATAGAAAGTTATCATAATAATACAATAACGTGACATCGTGGTACATCATGAACGATGAACATAAAGCTGTGAAGGTGCAAACAGGGAAAATAATGGAAGATTATGTAGATAATCTGTTTTCCCTTAGCCCAAACAGCAGCACAAGATGGGGTATTCCTGCCCCTGTGTACTGTTAGGACAGGTGGAACTTTTAATAAACTAACTAGTTACCCTCCCATAAAAGGTCCAGGAGACCTCCCCCTCCCTGTGTTAGTCTCCAAGTACCATACCGACTATAATAATTTATCCTTTAACAAGAAAGGGAGGGAGCTTTGTGCTGCTGTTTGGGCTAAGGGAAAACAGATTATCTACATAATCTTCCATTCCCCCTACGCCCAAACAGCAGCACAAGATGGGGATTTAACAAGTAATACCCCTTCTAGGGAGGGCGATCCTGACAAGCAGAGGTCAGGATAGAATAACCAAAAGATTTTGCCTTGGAAACATGCCAGTCTAACCTATAGTGTCTGGCGAACGTCAAGTGGGAAGACCAAGATGCAGCCGCACAGATTTGGTCTACTGAGAGGGACTGCCTCTCTGCCCATGATGCAGCCACCGACCTGGTAGCGTGGGCTCGCAAAAATTCCGGAACCTGCAGCCCTTGTGTCTGCAAGGCCACTGAGATGGTTTCTCTGATCCACCTTGACAGAGTAGGTTTGGACGCCTTAACCCCTCTGTTGTGACCAAAAAAATTGATGAGCAGGTTTTCTGACTTACGGAATGGGCCTGTTCGGTCCAGGTATATTTGCAATGTTCGCACAAGATCCAGACTGTGCATCTTCTCCTCCCACTCCGAGGAAGGAGAGGGGAAAAAGGTGGGCAAGGTTATAGTCTGGTTTATATTTTCCACTGACGGAACCTTGGGCAGAAAACCTTGAACAAACCTAAGCTGGACTCTGTCTGGAAAAAAGACTGTGTATGGCTCTGATGCCGCCAAGGCCTGGAGCTCACCCACTCGCTTGGCAGATGTGATTGCCAGCAAAAAGGTCACCTTCCAAGAGAGGTACTTGAAGTCCACTTCAGCTAAAGGTTCAAATGGAGGGCCACATAGCCCTTGCAGGACCGCAGCTAAGTCCCATTGGGGAGCCGGGGGCCGAACCGGGGGTCGGAGCCTGGAGGCCCCTTTCTGGAATTGCCTTATAAGAGGATTCTGAGACAGTCTAGTCCCCAATAGAGCGGATAACGCCGAGACATGTACTCTCAAGGTGGCTGGGGACAATCCCTTGTCCAACCCTTCTTGTAAAAACTCCAGGACTGATTCGATGGATGTTGTATCGCACTGCCTCCTGGCTCCCCAATCGTTAAATACTTGGGCGATCCTCTGGTAACTACGATAGGTTGAGTCCGCTCTAGAGTGGGCCAGTGTTCTTAAAACGGCCTGGGACAATCCTCTGTCTCCACGTACGGTGCGGTCAACCTCCAGGCAGTGAGGTTGAACCTGTCCAGATCCTGGCAGAGCTGACTGTTTAGAGTTACCAGGTTTTGGACACACGGAAGCCTCCAGTAGGTCCCTCGACTCATTAACATGAGGTGGGTAAACCATGCCCTTTTCGGCCAGAACGGCATGATGACAATGGCCGATGTCTGGTCCTGCCTGAGTTTTGCCAACACCCTGGGAATCATTGGAATGGGAGGAAAAACGTATACTAGTTTGAAGCTCCAGGGTATTGACAGGGCATCGATCGCCAAGGGATTGCCGTCCCGGTACAGGGAGCAAAACCGTCCCACCTTGGCGTTGTGTTGGGTGGCCATCAGATCCACCTCGGGGAGACCCCATATCCTGGTAAGCTGTTGGAAAATTTCCGGGGACAGGGACCATTCGGCTGTTGTCACTAGTCCCCTGCTTAGTTGATCTGCCAGGACGTTGAGGTGGCCTTTGATATGTACCGCTGACAGCCGGGACAAATTCTTCTCCGCCCATGAAAATATCAGGTCGGTCACCCGCATCAAGGAGGGGGACCTGGTGCCCCCTTGTTTGTTGATATATTGGACGGCTGTAGAATTGTCTGTTCTTACTCTGACAGCCTTCCTTTGGAGATGGGGAGTCAGAGTCCGTAGTGCCAGAAAAACTGCCGTAAGTTCTCGCCAATTGGAGGAGCGAGTTCTCTCCTGCGGGTTCCATGTTCCCCGTATTAGGGTCTCCCCCAGATGCGCTCCCCAGCCTGTTAGGGAGGCATCTGTGGTCAACAGGGTCCAGGAGGTCTGGACCGTGGACCTCCCGTCTTTGAGTTGGGACCACCATTGTAGTGATCGACGGGCACTGATGGAAAGCTGGATAGGCTTCTGAAGTCCCATGGGACTGTGGTTCCATACTCTCAGGATCTCGAGTTGTAACGGGCGCATATGCCATAGAGCCCAGGGAACTGCCTCGATGGTCGCGGACATGAGACCTAGGACCTTCATCGCTGTCCTGATTGTAACCTTCCTGGTTCGGGATAGGTAGTGAACCGCTCGACCAATCTTCTCCTTTCGAGGAGAGGGCAGGGAGATCATCATACTGAGAGAATCCAGGTTGAACCCTAGGAATTGAATCCGGGTAGATGGAACCACTACTGACTTTTGCCAGTTTACTAGCCAGCCCAGTTCGCTTATAAATGCCACTGTGATGCTCAACTGCGTGGCGAGGAGCTCCCTTGACTGAGCTTTTATTAGCCAATCGTCTAGATATGGGACAATAAATATCCCCTGGAGGCGCAGGGCGGCTATGACCGGGGCCACTACCTTTGTAAAGGTGTGGGGGGCTGAAGTTATACCGAACGGGAGAGCTGTAAACTGGAAGTGATGTAATCTTCCATTTAGATATGTGGCAATCCGTAAATATTTTCTGTGTGGAGGATAGATAGGAATATGGAGGTATGCGTCCCTCAAATCCAAGGTGACGAATAGATCTCCTGGCTGCAGGAAAGGGAGAACCGACCTTATGGTCTCCATCCGGAACCGGACCTTGCGGATAAATTGATTTACATACCTTAGGTCGATAATCATGCGCCACCCTCCGGTCGATTTTGGCACTAGAAACACGGGTGAGTAAACGCCTTGCCCTTGTTCGTTTAGAGGGACGGGTTCCAATGCAGCCTTGTCGATATACTCCAACACAGATCTTTGCAGATGAAGTTGTCTGGTTCCCTGAAGAGGGCGGGTCCTCCTGCATCTGTCTGGAGGAAGGGAAAGGAAGCTTATCTTGTAGCCTTCCCGTATAAGTTGGAGAACCCAAGAATCCTGGATATGATGGTGCCAGGCGGTTAAATGTAAGGAGAGACGACCCCCCACCTTGGCCCTGCAGGCAAGGGGATCGTGACAGTCAGAAGGTGGATCTCTTCTCACCACCACGGGAGGAACCTCGACCGCCTCTTGGGCCCGAGGGGCGCCTACGGAACTGGCCTCTAGACATGCCTCTGGAGGGGGCGTAGCCCCGAAAGGATCGTTGCCTGGATCCTGTGGACTGGGGCAGGTTCTTACCCTTTGAATCGGCCAGACCCTCCATTATCCGGTCGAGTTCGCTGCCAAATAGCCTGCCGGGCTCGAATGGTAAGGCGCATAGATTAAACTTGGAGGCATTATCTGCCCTCCAGGGCTTAAGCCAAAGGGGGCGCCTTGCGGCGGTGGACAATGCCATGGATCTTGCGGCCAGCTTGACCTGGTAGAAGGCCGCCTCCGAGAGATAGTCAGACATGAGGGAAATATTTGTCATGGCCGACAGCAAGTCGTCCCGATGGACCCCGGAGTCAATATCTCTCTCCAGCTTAGAGATGTCTGACCGCAGTTTAGCGACTACCTCGCTAGCCGCAATGCCCACTGAGGCCTGTGCCGAGGAAGAGGCGTATATACGCCTCAGGGACCCCTCCGCCCTGCGATCCATCACATCTTGGAGGTTAGAGCCATCCTCCGCTGGTACTACCGTGCGCTTTGACAGTTTGGAGACGGCTATGTCAACCTTGGGCGGAGGGCCCCAGGAGCTGGATTGTGCCTCGGATAGGGGAAAAAGAGACCTAAAGCGTCTAGACGCAATGAATGGGCGTTCAGGGAACCGCCATTCAGCCTCCAGCCTTCTTACCAAGTCTGGGTCCGCCCTGAAGGCTCTGAGAGAGGTAGATGGAGCCTCCTCAGCCGCCTCCTCCAACTCCTTAGCCCGAACCACTCTTAGCAGTTTGGGCATCCTATCCACCGAGAATACCGGCTTAGATGGGTCCAGGCTGTCCTCTTCCGAGGATACCTCGTCCAAGATCTGGAGACCCTCCATCGGTGGGAGAGAAGGAGGCGAATCCAGGCGTGGTCTCTTGGACAATTGAGAGATTGAGAGTTTCATCTCTTTCATCGACTCCTCGACGAATTCCCTTACCCAACCGACCACGTCACGGACCGAAGTGTCTTCTGAGGGGGGACCCCGACACCCGCGACAACATTGATAAGCGTAGCCATCAGGTAAGGGGACTTTGCATTTGGCGCAGGCAAGGTGGCGACGCTTACTGGAAGCCTTCCTTTTAGGGTTATCCGCCACTGAAGAGGAGGATGACATCTAAGGAAACACATATTACTCATTATTTTCCTTACCTTTGCAGCCTCTACCCTCAGGGCCCACCAGGGGGCATACATCACCTTTGAAGGAATTCAGAGCACCTGTAGTGTCAGGAAAATTTCTTCTACCTTCTGGTTGCCCAGGGAGAGTAGGAACCTGCAAGCTAAGCAGACAGGCAACCTACTCTGGGCAGACCAGGATTAAATAGGGAAAAAACGGGGGCGGGGCGGACCTTAGCTCCGCCCCTTCCATCCCCTCGGCCAGAGCCAGGATAGGGGGCACCATTCTACTCCTAGCCTAAGCTGGCTAGGAGGAAGGAGAGAAGGGGGAACACTATCCCCTTAAATTTAGCCCAAAAGCGGGGTGGGAACGCTGCTCAAGCGCTCCCAAAGTCCGGCCGAGCGGGGAGGACGGTCCGCGCATGCGCGAACCGGATTCCCGCGCATGCGCGAACCGAATTCCCGCGCATGCAGGAATACCCCATCTTGTGCTGCTGTTTGGGCGTAGGGGGAAACAGAAATATCAGGTACATAAGGTCATCTTATTGATATCATATAATATCAGGAGTAGGTGAAAGCTGCACAATAAAGACATAGCAATCAAGTGTTATCATCTCAGGGTCAGTGGTCAGTGGTGAGGACTGCTGGCACAGGAAGAGCAAACCCATTAAATCATTGGAGACAAAAAAAAGGGTTATTTGTAATAGATAGACAAGGACCATAACTCCCATGTACGCAAAAAAGATGCATAAGAGGCTGTACCTAACGACAACGTCTTTTCGTACGAATACGTGATGTTAATCATGTCCACCAAATTTGAGATAGAGGGGGCAGAGGTAGATTTCCATCTTTGGAAAATCAGCAATTTGGCCATGGTCAAAATTTAGCATAGTAGGATTCTATGTGGGCGAAGGATTTCAGGTAATCTCAGCATGAGTATGCCCAGAGCCGGGGAGGGGGCAACAGTACAGCGGCAAATGTGGGAAATTAAAGCAAATACATAGGACCAATAACTAGTAATTGCTGGGCAAAGCCATACAATGTGGAATAGCGATCCCTCCTGTCCACAACCTCTCCAACACATAGCCGAAGAAGATGGGTACATAAATTTAAGTGTCGAGGGTGTATAATACCAGCGCAAGGTCACTTTAGTGGCTGTTTCCACATGTGAACTACATTTAAGGGATCTATGGATAAGGCGAAAAGCTTGACACCATTCATCTGATGAAAACTGAGCACGAAGATCCCGCTCCCAATATCTGAATGGGGGAGATTTATAAAAAGTAGTAGTGCTCCCCAAGTTGTCATATAAAAAGCGTAAACCTTTCATGTTAGTTGAAATAAATGTTATTATTTTCTTGCAATATGGAATGGGGGGGACAGGAGATTTAGATAACAAATGCGAAATCCTGAGAAATGTATAAAAATGAGAGGCCGGAAGTCGAAATTTCAATTGTAATTCAGCAAAGGATAAATTACGGCCCGTTGAAGAGTATAAATGGGAGAGAAAAGTGATACCAGATGTTTCCCAAGAGGACAAATTAAGGTCGGGCATCATCCAAGATAGCAATGAAATAGGAGTGGTTGCTATAGTCCACCACGACCTCGGTGATGATACGGCATGTGCATGGGACCAAGCTATCAAGGAGGCAGTCATGGTAGGGGACAATGTAGGGGGACACTCACTAGTCCAGAAAGTGGACAATAGTAATTCTTTTAAGGTCCCACGTGGGATACAGGAATGTTCAAGGTGAATCCAGGGGACAGAGAAATCTGCGGACCACCATCCGGCACACTGAGCAACCAAAGTAGCTATATAGTAATTATACATCATTGGAACACCTAAACCTCCAAATAGCTTATGTTTAAACAAGGGGCCTCTGTTTATCCTAGGTCGTTTACCTTGCCAAATGTAGCGAGAAATTAGTCTCTGTAGGGATTCGAAGTAAGAAGCAGGAACAGTAATCGGCACAGTACGAAACAAATATAACAGCTTGGGCAGAAGAAGCATTTTAAAAGCAGCGACACGGCCCAGCCATGAAACTTCTACAGGCATCATCTTATCACAGTCATCTTGTAATGCTTTAAGTAATGGGATATAATTGCTACCAAAGAGCGACCTGGGAGAGGGGGTGATATGAACACCTAGGTATTGAATTGAGTCTTGTCGCCAGTCAAAGCCATACAACGAACGCAGGTTCTGGAGAGAAGTGGATGAAATATTGAAGGAAAGGGCTTGGGATTTCGAGAGATTCAATTTGTAGTAAGACAATGTTCCAAAGATATCAATCAAATGCATAAGGCGAGGAAGGGAAGAGTGTGGGTCTGTGAGCGTGAGAATAACATCATCTGCATAAAGAGATATCAGATGGGAGCGATCTCCCACCGTGACACCCCGCACCATCGAGTCATCTCTGATCAATTGGGCTAGAGGTTCCATAGATAAAACGAAGATTAAAGGTGATAATGGACAACCTTGGCGGGTCCCATTCGTTATGTTGAAGGCATCTGAAAAGGTGCCATTAGTAAATACTTTGGCTGAAGGATTAGAATACAAAACTCGGATCGCTCCTTCAATAGTCCCAGAGAAGCCCATTTTTCGCAGTACCGAGAAGGCATACGACCAACAAATGCGGTCGAACGCCTTTTCGGCGTCCAGAGCCAGCATAAGTGCTTCACATTTGTTCCGAGTAAGAAAGTGGGTTAAATTAATAATACGTCGGGTATTCTCATAAGACTGGCGTCCTTTCACAAAACCCACTTGGTCATAGTTAATCAGAGTAGGGAGACATTCAGCTAGTCTCGTCGCTATGAGTTTAGCATAGATCTTTAGATCCACATTCAAAAGGGAAATTGGGCGAAAATTCTGGGGAATAGATGGTTCTTTTCCCGGTTTGGGCAAGGTAACTACAAGGGCTTCCTGGTTTTCCCTAGGGAATTGAGCGGTAAGCATTGCAGAGGATAAAAAGGCCAATAAAGGGGTTGACAGAAGAGGGGAAAACGTTTTATAGTATTCATTTGTCAGACCATCAGGACCTGGAGATTTCCGACTTGGTAAGGAATTAATTACTTTAGTCAATTCCTCTGAAGAAATCGGGGCGTTAAGACTTTCAAGTTGTATGGGGGACAGGGTAGGGAGAGCCATAGATTCAAGAAAGGAATCAATCTTGTCTTGGGTGGGAACAGATTGAGAGGGGTCTTCAGCTAAATTATATAGTTCTTCATAAAAGGACCGAAATCTATTAGCTATTCTTTTTGGATCATATAATTTATGAGAACCCGTTTTGTCCCACAAATAGGGAATTCTAGATTTTTCATGTTTTCGTTTCAAACGGGACGCTAAAAGTTTACCAGCCTTATTAGATTGGGAGTAATACAAAGCTTTAGTCTTACGCAAATTTTTCTCATATTGAAACAAAAGGCATTTGTTCAATTTCCTACGGAGTGTCAACAGTTCATCCGCATTGGAAGTCGAAGGAAGGCGCTTATTAGCAGTGTCAAGAACTTTAATTTGTTGCAACAAAGAATTGATATCAGAAAGTCTGCGTTTCTTTTCGATATGGCCCAGGCGAATCAAAGTACCTCTAATAAATGCTTTATGAGCATTCCACAAAGTCGCAGGATTAGATACGGATGGAACATTAAATTTAAAAAATTCTCCCAAGTCGCTCTCCAGCTGTTTCCTAGTATGAGGGTTAGACAAAAGGTAGTCGCTACATCTCCAGATGTAATCCCTGCTCCCGCTGTGCTTTTCCGCTAAAGTAAGAAGAATAGCCGCATGATCTGACCAAGTGATCTGTGATATCTCTGATTTCATTGCCAAAGGCAAGGTCGCTTGATCAACAAGGAAGAGGTCAATGCGAGAGTAGCTATTGTGCACTGAGGAAAAACATGTGTAATCCCTTTCAGATGTGTGGTGGATACGCCAGACATCATATACGTTGTGACGCCATAATGAATGCGTGAAATTTGGATGACGGGATGCACAGCGGGAAGAGGTGTCGATCTGTGGGTCAGGAGCAATGTTAAAATCGCCCATGAGAATTAAACAACCCTGTTTCTTTTTCATCACTATTCTCATAAGTTTATTAAAAAAGGCTATTTGGTCCTGATTAGGGGCATATGCGGAGACCAAGGTATACGCTACACAGTTTAGGACACAAACAACCACCACAAACCGACCTTGAGGATCGGAATAAGTATCCAAAAGTTGAAATGCCACGGTGTTCTTAAACCCCAATAGTACACCCCTGCTTTTAGAAGAGTAATGAGACTGAAAAATATGGGGGTAATCGGGACGTTGGATGCGCAGGGCATCTTGTTCCAATAAATGTGTTTCTTGAATGGCAATAATGTCACAGTGTTGGTCTCGTACCTCACGCCACATCGAAGCTCGCTTTTGAGGAGAGTTCAACCCTCTGACATTCATAGATAATAATTTAAGTACCATGGTAAATAAAAGGAATCGCTACATACACCATCTCACCTGTACTACGACCTATAAAATAGCGTGACCAGCAGTCCTCCCACCTTCCATCCAGAATTGCTACAAAGTTAGTGCCTAGATAGGGGAATATAACAAAAGAACAGGGGTAAAACATGTAAACAAGACCTGTACGGTCGCAGTAAGAACAAAGAATCGCTATGTTTCTAGTTGTAAACACAGCGGACCAGCAGCTGTTGCAAAAGTAGGGGGAAATAGTCCAACAGCGGCGTGAAACGAAAAGACACACAGAGTCAAGCAGACCCAGCCTTAAGTATGCGAATCCGTGACAATGTTGTTGCGTGGTTTACGTACGGAAGTCCATCCATCAGATAAAGGATTCAGTGAGGGCTTCTTCAAAAGGTCAGACAGTGGGATATTCCATTGATGCAATAGGGATTTAACCTCTTCCAGCGAGCGGATCACATGAGTAACATCATTTTTAGCAATCACCAGGCGAACAGGAAAGCCCCATTTATATGGAATATGGTGTTGTCGCAAGGCAAGAGTGACCGGCAAAAGTTGACGTCTAAGTTGTAGGGTAGTAGCAGACAAGTCCGAAAAAATAGTTATGTCCTGGAAAGGATCAGGCAAAGAATCCAGGTTGCGGGAGGATTGAATGATGAGTTCCTTTGTACGATAAAAATGAATCCAGCACATCCCTAGGAATAGTATCAGGAAGATGAGTCGGTCTAGGAACTCTATGAGCTCTATCAATAGTCACATCCAGGGATTCTTGATCTGAGAGTAGCGAGGTAATCAATTTCTGCAAAAAAGGAGTTAAGTCCCTTTGGGTGATAGATTCTGGTATACCCCTGAATTTCAGGTTATTTCTGCAGGACCTATCTTCCAAATCTGCCACTTTAGCACGTAAAAAGGTCACTTCTTTTTCCACATCATAATGGGCATCAATTAGATCGTTATGAGAAGCGGCGAATTCCGCCATTTTAGTCTCCATATGCAACGTACGTTCTTTCATCTCATTTAAATCATGGTCAAGGGGTGCTACCATGCGAGACATATCAGCCCGCAAAGATTTATAAAAAGCAGTCAGCATTAGCTTCATGGAGGCCTCAGTGAGTGAATTAGTAGAAGCAGGGATATCAGCCAATAAATCTCCATGATCATAAGATTCCTCTAGTCCTCTGGCAACAGGAGCTTGGGAGTGAGATTTGTGTCGCAGCTTAAATGGACTACCAGGGGGAGAGGATTGGTGAGCAGCGCCCTGCAGTGAGGAAGAAGAGGCGCCATTTTGTGAGGCCGACCGTCTCCTATCATCAGCATTACCTGCTGGGTTGTCTTCCAAAGAGGGCTCAGATAAAGGCAGCAGTTGAGGAAGAGCGGTCTCCGGTAACGACCCCCGAGATGGAGGGGAAGGATGCTGTATCGCCGAAGTCGAGCCCTGAGGAGACGAGGCCTTGGAGTTCCCGCCAGAGTGAGAGCCCGCGCCATCTTGGATGTCGTCCCCTCCATGGGTGAAATAGAAGTCCGTCAGTTTTCGCGGTCTAACACCAGTTTTCCTCCTCTTAGGCATGTCAGAGGTGGAACCCGGTACCCAAGCCAGGATGGATTCGGAAGAAAAGCACGGGTAAGTCGCTTGGAAAGTCGCTAAACAGGCTGTAGTCACGGAGCTCAAAACCTATGCGGCCATCCCGCTTCACCGCCAAGCTCCGCCCCATCTTAAATCAAACTTTAAGGGGTAGTCCATCTATGGTTCCATTTTGTATTGCCCATTTGGCTTGTGTATTTAATTATTCATATATCTCTTGATATTTATTGTTATATTTACCACACAAGACTGATTATCTCTTTGGGTCTCCTGGTGTCTTTTGTGTCCTATGTTGGCTGTATTTCAGCCACTCTGCTGAACTAAATTTTAATTATTCAGTAATAAATATTGTAATATTTTATTATATATTTGCATATGAGTCTTCTTTTTTGGGCCAAATTTGTTAGAAGTTGTGGATCCAATGAGGGGAGCCACAATGGTTAATAATCTGTTACATGATTGCGGTTTCCCTTAATGGTTTCATCAAAGGGATTAGACAGTTGCAACCAAAGCGGAGACCTGCTGCTTATGGTGCTAGCTCAGCCCCTGACCTGATGCCATGTCGCTGCAATACATGTACCACACTGACCATTAAGGACCTTCGCTCTGCACTGTACAAGTATTTCTGAATTATATATTCATACATCAGTACTTATGGCTTCATGCATATAATATGCCATAAATGGTTCTCTCCTCTGGGATCCACATCCACATAGAGAGCAGGACCGCAAGCTACTGTGAGTGGGCCGAACGTGTGCCGTTTACTCCATTTACTTGTGTAGAAGTACTTCCAAGAAACAGCTAAGGCTGCCTGCTAAGCAAGCGAAGCCCTCATTCATTCCCTTAAAACCATGTTCCCATCAGAAGATGGGACTGCCAGAATGATGGATACAGACTGAACCTGAAAATTTTGGAAAATATGTAAAGAACCTGAAATGACGGTTTGCTCATTTCTAGTTAAGACTGAAAAATAAAAAATAAAAAAAACAATTTTGACAGTACATTGTTTTTCTATCCAAATGATAAAATTTGTCTTAACTTTCATCTGTCACTAACTGCAGTTATAAATGTGAGGTTCTTAGCGCACAATTTGATGAATTGTGCGAGCCCATCTGCCCCGTCACGGCGACCTCATTCAGATGGGTCCCTACACTAAGACTAATTTACCTCTATAATAAATGTTGCACTCCCCCTATAGGGAAGACCCCAAAGAGCAAGTACTTATAGACTGCACTGTAACAGTGGGTATATAATAAGGTTATCTCCTGTCCTATTTATAAAGTGTTAGTGTAGGGACCCATCGAAATAAGGATACTAAGTCGATGGGATGTACAGTGTGTGTATAACATCACTATGGATAAGACATCACTATTACCATAATGGCCGTGGCTGTATGAAAACTCCAGTTTCAACAAAATAACCCTCTATATTTTATAGTATAACATTTATTTGCATTATATATATATAGAGAGAGAGTGAGAGATATTTACAGAAACTTTTCACATGATGTATGTAAAGGTAATTATTATTATCGAAACGTTAAGGCTTAACATATACAAACATATATACTCATACCTTATACATACCTATCTATGTATATAGACATATTCATTATTGACACTAACTACAATGTTAAATATATATATATATATATATATATATATATATATTAACCTTATATACAGTATATAGATAAACCTATTACTGATATTACTTACAATTTCTATATATACAGTTGTGCTCAAAAGTTTACATACCCCTGCAGATTTTTTTACCTTTTTTCTGATCATATGAATGATAACACAAAAACTATTTCACCATTTATAGTTGGTGGCTGGTTGAAGCTGTTTATTCTCAAACTTCTGTATTTTCTCTTTTAACTCAACTGTGTATATATATATATATATATATATATATATATATATATATATATATACAAATCTTACATATAACGTATAGAAAGTTACTAATTACTAACATGTCTTTCAGCCTTTACATATACATACCTATATAACCATACCATATAGATACAATAAGTAGTCGATGGATTCCAAAATGTCAGGTACAGTGTGTATGTAATATCACTATGGATAAGACATCACTATTACTGCAATGGACTTGGCTGTATGAAAACTCCAGTTTTACTAAAAAACCCACAATATTTTATAGCATAACATTTATTTGCATTAAATATATATATATATATATATATATATATATATATATATACATATATATCTTTACACAAACATTTCACATAGTATATCCTACTTATTAATGACATTACTTACACATTTCAGATATACATATAAAAATACATATACACAACATAAGTAACTAAATGTACATTTTTACTGACATGACCTACACTCTATTAATATACATATATACCTAAACCTTACACATACTGTTTATAGAAATATGTATTACTAACACTTTATAATCTTAAATATACATATATATCTATATATACACAAATCTTATACATACAGAATATAGATAAAATTATTACTGACATTAATTACAGCTTCTAAATTTAAATCTAAAATATATATATATACACAAATCATAGACATAAGAACCTCTATACACATTATTACTGACATGACCTACAATCTATTAATATACATACATACCTAAACCTTACACATACTGTATATAGAAATATTTATCACTAACATTACTTACAATCTTCGACTACACATATTTTCAGATATATATTGGCAATTTACTCACTGTATACAAAGGGCCTTATTGTTGAAAGCTACTTAAAAGTCTCTAAAAATGTGCATATATAAATATATATTCATATTGTATATTGACATAATTACTTACAACCTTTAAATATACATACATGTCTATATATATACGTCCAGTTGGCCTCCTCTGCATATAGTAAATACGCTAATATGAGCATTTGTTATGTTAGAGAATATCTGAGCTACTTATCTGGACTGGACCTCTACAATGTAGGTTGTGATATAGAACTGATGATGTCATGTGCTTTGTGAGGTCATAGGTTCTAATGGTTGTCGTGGAAGCCGAGGGCTCACAAAGGCTTCCAGACCGGAGGCTCGTCCTTATAGAATGCCTGTCAGTTTATGCTGATAGACAATCATGTTTTGATATAGTATATAGTATGATATGAGTATATAAGATTATAAGATCACATAGTGATGCCGCCTAATGGGACCTACAAAATAAATCGCATACACTAAAATAAAGTTAAAAAAAAAATAATAGAACAATGTAATGATAAAAAAGCAATTTAACGTAGTAAAAGTGTATACAATAATAAAAATACCCATGTATGGTATCACCGCAATTGTAACAGCCTGAACCATAATAACAAAGTGATATCATGGTGATATTTATACCCACATGGTGAGCTTTTGTTGCCTCAGCCAGGCATTGTACAGTATCTGGAAGCTGATGAACTAAAAAATTTTCAGCTTGTAGCACCAACCTGAGCCACAACAGGTAACTGTCATCTTCCAGCTTCACCAGCAAGTACAGTTATACCTAGGGCGCACCTATAGTACAGCAGATAACTCTAACCCCATGACATTCTGGGCCAATAGGTTAGAGCAGTGGAAGGAGCTGGCCCAGGTTGCCATGAGAGTTCAATCTTGTCCGGCTCCAAGTATTATGGCCGTGAGGTTGTTCAGTGCTGATGGTGATGTTGGCACCTCTAACAGAATCTTGGTATTAAAAAAAATAAAATTTAAATTTTGATTGCTTTTGTTTTTTTTGAAAAGCCAACTCTACATCACTTTTCAAGTGTCTCACAACCACAAATATGTCTCCCCACTAACAATAGGACACTGTAGCACTTACAAACCATCAACACTGGCTAAACTTCCTACAAAACCATTGTTTGTAGTATAACTGCCATGTATGTCTAAAAATCCACAGAAACCCACATTTCTCTAATAAATGGGTAATGTTTGGAGCACTTTAAATGTTAAAGGTGTAAAAGAGAGTGTCAGTGCAATGTATGGTTAAACTCTGAGTTTGTATCCTCTGCTTACCATACATGTCACATTCACTTTGACATAACTTCACCTTGCCTTAGACAGTTAGAAATTGGATAGATAGGATCCTAGGAGCCTGAGAGTATTCTACACTATGTTTTATAGATAGGATCCTAGGAGCCCTGAGAGTATTCTACACTATGTTTTATAGATAGATTCCTAGGAGCCTGAGAGTATTCTACACTATGTTTTATAGATAGATTCCTAGGAGCACTGAGAGTATTCTACACTATGTTTTATAGATAGGTTCCTAGGAGCTCTGAGAGAATTCTACACTATGTTTTATAGATAGGTTCCTAGGAGCCCTGAGAGTATTCTACGCTATATTTTATAGATAGGATCCTAGGAGCCCTGAGATTATTCTACACTATGTTTTATAGATAGGATCCTAGACTTGAACTCACCATTTTGGCTTTTTATTTCCAGCCAAAACTGGATTCACCATTCTAAGTCTGTAGTCACAACCAGAACAGCACTCACTTTTCTGACCCTCTATTCACATCCTAAACTGCCTTCACTATTCAGACTCTCTATTCACATCCTGAACTGCACTCACCATTCTGACTCTTTATTCATATCCTGAACTGCATTCACCATTCTGGCTCTCTAGTCACATCCAGAGCTGCACTCACCATAAGTAGGCCAGATATGAGACCTCTTGTCTCTTCACTTTCTCCAGCATGCCATATAAAATATAACTTTTACTAAATCATGCTAAAATAATACAAACATAGATCCATAATAAAAACATCAGCAGACAAGCTTACGCGTTTCGGGCAATCCTATGAGAAAGGGAATAATAGGATTGCCTGAAACGTGTAAGCTTGTCTGCTGATGTTTTTATCCATGTTTGTATTATTTTAGCATGATTTAGTAAAAGTTATATTTTATATGGCATGCTGGTGAAATATTGCCTCTGTTTACATTGTCTATTTTGAGGGTCAGCTGTCAATAGAAACTTTCAAATCTATCTCCCAACTGGTTATTAAAAAAGGCTTTGTGATTTCTGTGGGCTCTGTGTATTAATTCAAAAGGGCTGAGATCTTGTATTTCTTGGGGTCATGAAGGATGACTAATTTCTCAAAGTCCATGAGTGTTCTCTGCCACTTAAAACTGGTTTCGAGTTTTTCGGAGTCCAATCTTTGAAGATGCTCTCAGGGCCTCAGCAGTTGGGAATTTCTTCTCCATGCAAAAAGAAGTCATTGGTGCTTGTAGCAAAGGTCTCCATAAGTCCTCTAAAGGATTCTTGATTTCTGGGAGTAAATGCAGGAGAAGACCCGTTGGCATGCTCAAGGATGGATGAGGTGCTAGAGAGGGCTCAAATTTCTTCCAAGTTCCCATCACTCCCCCGAGAAGAGGGTCTCTTGAAGCTGAAGAACGTTAAGGGCTTGCTGTGACTCACAAATCTCTGTATATTGAATCGCTGTTTGCACACTTGACCAGTTTACAAAAACTGGAATTGGGGGTGGGAGAGGAAAGCTCAAGCCATTATTGTAGTTGGATTATCTTATAATACTGTTTTACATCCGGTAGTCCAATACCTCCCACTATCTTTCGGCAGTCCAGGGCTGTGTATGCAATTCTTGGTCTCTTACCCTTCCAAAGAAATTTAGAAAACTGAGAGCGTAGTGACACAAAAAAATCTTGAGGCAATGGGATGGGAAGCATTCTGAGAAGATATATTACTTTTGGTAAAACGTATGTTTGGAGGAGGTTCTGTCTCCTGAGCCAAGAGATGTAAGGGAAGTCGTATTGTCTGAGAAGTTTCCCCACCTCCAGTAGACGTTCAATTATATTTGTATATATCCTTTAGAGAACCGGGCATCTTGACCCCTAGATATTTGAAGTAAAAGGAGGACCAGGAAAAAGGTAGAGTTCCATGGAGAGCTATCTTTATTTTAGGGATTAGATATTGGACATTCCCTTTAAATGAGAAATTTTAAAACTATGGTAAAATACATTTTGGAATTGGATATGATCATTTATAACCTTCAGAGCGATAATCCTACTAATATTACAAATGTGAAAGTTTGGATGTTTGTATGTTTGTTCCTCGATCACACAAAAATAGCTAAATGGATTTGGATGAAATTTGGCACATAGATAGTTTGTAACCTTGATTAACAAATAGGTTACTTTTTATCCCGGTAAATGACATGGCTTCACGTATGTTCACATACTATATTAAACTGCTCTTGGCAGCAGGCTGATAAAGTCAGGTCTTTTATCTCTCTATGTAAACACACAGCTAACCTTGAGTCCAGTGTGTACATGCATTTGCATATTATCTGATCTGCTCTGGGCAGTGCGCTGACACACTGGATGGGAAAACACATTTAATCCAAATTGGCAGTTTGCCAATTTTAAATATGCCAGGAAAAAGAAAATCTATTTTATCACAAAATTCTAAAATAATGAGAGCTATGAAGGTAGCCAGAAGTCAACAGAGTTCTCCTCAAGCGGAGCTCAGAGGAATCATTGATACTAACAACACACTCATTATATGGTGTTCCAGCGAGCTGCTGAGATGCCAGAACAATTACAGGCACAATGCGAGGAACAAGTTCAGTGGGAGGCCAGGTTGAGAGCTGCTGAAACACCGGAGCATGCAGATCATCGATGCCAACAACACGCTTATTATATGGCTTCCCAGCGAGCTGCTGGAATAATCACAGGTACGGCATGAGGAACAAGTTCAGAGCCTGACAGCTTGAGAGCTGCCGAAACGACGGCAGCAATTTGCTGAATATAGGTGGATCATCGACGCCAACAACACACAGATGAAGTCGCTGGCAGAGGCTAGTACATTATAATGCAGCAGCAGTCTTTGTGCTTGTAGGTTTCAAAGATGGATTTCTCATCTGTGTGCTAAGGTTTCCCTCAAAATACACAGGCCCAAACTAGTTTAGCTATGCTGCTTAAATCTCACCTGCAAAAACAAACACATTCCTGGGCAGGCCGGTATATTGCTAAATCAACCTTAGCAAATATTTTCAGTGTTTCTATTTAAGGCTTTTATTGTTCATTGTATTACCATAAAACATGTAAAAAGTTGTAGAATATTACCCTCACAAATACCAATGTTACTTCAAGGTGATAGTCTCCTTAAGATATACACAGTGCCCTTTCTATTTGCTGTAAAACATGTGGGAATCAGCTATATTCATTAATACAACAAATTGGTCCTCATACTGGACAAGGATAGGACTGTACTGCCTCCCCTACGTTGCTTCTCATTTTATGCTAGTCACATTCTAAATTGGTTCCAGGTTTTCACTCCAGTGCTGCTCAACTATAAAAAGTGAAAGCTCCTGGAAGGACTGTAGAGAAGCTTCTCTATTAAAAGGTTTACAGATCACAACTGAGGTTTTTTTCTTATATAGTTTAGAACAAAGGGTTAAATGGAGTCTGTCAGCAATAAAATATGTATCAAACTATTGGCAGGACCTTGTAGAGCTTCTTCTACACTTTTCAAAGATACTTTTCTCATTCTGCATTGCAGTTCCATTTTCATGAAGATGTGTTTAATTATTATGTAAATTAATGGAAAAGATCTCTAATGGCCCGTTCACACGAAGTAAACACATGTGTATTTTGGCAAAATACACGTGTTAAAAATACACGTGTAAAAACAAGACTCCCATTGACTTCAATAATATTTAACACGTGTATTTTGACGTGTATTTTGATGTGGTTTTTTTACACGTGTAAAAAAATGTCATTGAAGTCAATGGGAGTCTTATTTTTACACATGTATTTTTTACACGTGTATTTTGCCCAAAATACATGTGCGTTTACTCCATGTGAATGGGCCCTAAGGGCGTTTCTTCTCCTGCTAGGGTTTCACTCTCCACACCAGATAACCACCCGTAACTGCAAATATTTTTTTTTAAATGTCCATTACATGTTCATTTCAAACCAAGTTAATGGTAACATACACATTAGTGAATAATGTCACTTAAAAAATAGGACATTGCCTATCTGTGTTTGTTTTATTGGCCTCATGAACCCAATAAAAATCTATAATAATAAGTTTTATTAATATAATGCCAACATATTCTGCAGCCCTTTACACATCAGAGGGTGCATGAACAGACATTATATGAGTAGGAGACACAGCCCTGCTCACAAGAGCTTACTATCTGAGATCCAATCTATGGGATCACTTTTTAAACATCTGTTTTTTGAGACGTATCAGTTTCACCAGTGCTAGAAACAGTAGAGAAAGCTGCGTCAAAGAAAAACAATGAAATTCTTCACTGACAGTTAAAAACTGATGCAACACAGATGTTAAATACAGACACATGACTACAAAACTGATGAAAAATAAGTGACGCAATTAGAGATGAGCGAACCAGATGGGATCAAACCAGATTCAACCCAAATTTTGCAAAAGTTTCAGGTTAGATCCGAAACTCTGGGGTTTCCTCCCTGTGAACCAGAAATGAAGTTATTATATAGTATCATGGATAGAGGCCCATGGGAGGTTAAAAAAAAAAAAAATTATAGTCATCTTTACTCACCTCTTCTGGCCTCCTGGGTGCAGTTATGCACCCCAGACCAGGGCCGGCTCCAGGTTTTTATGGGCCCTTGGGCGACAGAGCCTCAGTGGGCCCCCTTGTAAAGGAGGTGGGGGAGTCGAGACACTGTACGTTGCAGATGAAGCGAGTGACGTCATGCAGGAGTGTGGTGTCACCAACACCATACCTCCCAATTTTTTAAAGAGCAGAAAGAGGGGCAAAATTTAGCTCCACCCACTTTTATGTTGATTCCACCCATTCTCATTCATTTATTATGTGCTCCCACACAGTATAATCCTCCTACAGTCACCTGTAAATTATATGCCCCCCCTCCATCTCTCCCCCAGTTTCATATACACCCTTCCTCTGCCCCCAGTTTCATGTCCCCCCTCCATCTCTGTCCCCAGTTTCATCACGTTCTCCCCCTTCATCTGCCCACAGTTTCATGTCCCCCGTTTCTGCCCCAGTGTCATGCCGTTCCCCCCCTCCCCTTCATTTGCCCCTTCAGTTTCATTGGGCCCCCTCCATCTCTGTCCCCAGTTTCATGCCGTTCTCTCCCCATCCCCTTCATCTTCCCCAGTGTCATGCCGTTCCCCCCCTCCCCTCCCCTCCCCCCTCCATCTCTGTCCCCAGTTCCATGCCGTTCTCTCCCCACCCCCTCCATCTGCCCCAGTGTCATGCTGTTCTCCCCCCCTCCATCTGCCCCAGTGTCATGCTGTTCTCCCCCCCTCCATCTGCCCCAGTGTCATGCTGTTCCCCCCTCCACTTCATTTGCCCCCCAGTTTCTTTGGGCCCCCTCCATCTTTGTCCCCAGTTTCATGCCGTTCTCTCCCCACCCCCTTCATCTTCCCCAGTGTCATGCCGTTTCCCCCCTCCCCTTCATTTGCCCCCCAGTTTCATGGGCCCCCTTCATTATGTTTCACCTAAATATGTAATACAAAACAAACACTTACACTCACCTTCTATCACTCACCTTCCATCGTTCCCCCGACGCTTCTCTCTCTCACTCCAGTCACATACGCGATGCAGGAGCTGTGAGATCAGCTCCTGCTTAGCTACGGCCCGGCTTGCGTGTGTAGGCGTGATGCGATGACGTCATCGCGCCTACACACGCAAGCCGGAGCCGGAGCTTTAAAGCAGGAGCTGATCTCACAGCTCCTGAATCGCGTATGTATTCCAGCTCATCGGCGGACGGACGCCGATGAGCTGAAATTGTGACAGGCAAGTGCCGGGGGCCCCCAGAGGCTCGTGGGCCCCGGCACTTGCCCGACTATGCCGTGCGCTGACGCCGGCCCTGCCCCAGACTCACCATTGAAGCTTGTGATTAGGACTCACATGGAGTGCACTGAGAGTTATAATGTTGATTTGCCCCATGTAATCACTGAGGTCCAATTACAGACCTCAGCGGTAACCCTGGGGATCATAATGCCATCAAGGAGGCCAGAAAAGGCAAAAAGAAGACGAAGAGAGAGCAGCAGAAGAGTTGAGGAAAAGTGAATATAGGTTTTTTTTTCACACTTCTGGGCCATCACCTATTATACTCTGATGTCTGAAGAGATACCAGATTTCACTTCTGGTTCTATCCAAACAATCTATCTAACCTGAAAGCTGGGGCCCCACGTGGCATAAATGCCGCAGAAAAAAACCCACATTGTTTTATAGTCACTGTGTAGTGGATGGGATTCTAGCAAATCTCATCCTCATATTGCTGGAAAATACGCACTGCGGACATGCTGCGGTTTCCAAAACTGTTGAGATTTTGGAAATCGCAGCATGTCAATTATACCTGCGGAAATACTAGTGGTTTCCATATAGATATAACTGAAGAAGAAATCCCTTTCACCCCTGCAAAATTTCTGTGAAACGTGCTGCGGAAAAACTGTGTCAACACCACAGTTTTTCCTGCAGCGCTTTTTTGCTGGGGAAGTTATGTGTCGCCGTTGCTGAAAGGAATCTTCAGAGGTTTGCCCATCTCTAGGCACAATTATGAAAAGAAAGTGTTAATAACTGAGTTTCATCCATTTTATGTTAGTTATTTCACATCGTGTACATGTAGCCTAATGGTCTTCTTTCATACATTTACTTTCCATTTATCCACTACTACAAAGTTTGTTACAGTCTGCTAAATTATTTATATAATGGTAATGTGAATAATTGAAGTTTCACTGCTATGTGTGTATTTTCTTTCTGTGCAGCATAGACAACATCATTTGCCCTTGCACTAGTCTGATTTTAACTTTCTGCTTTATTTCTATTATTTTTCTATTTGATCTTTAGGTTATTTTCTATTTATAGCAGTGTTATTGTCCCCTGAGGTTTTTATGCTTGGATTCAAAGGTACTGATACAAAAACATCAATAAACTTTACTGTGCAGACAAATACCCAATGGTAGAAGACTGTTCAAGGGCAGAGAGAAAATTATATGGCTGCTTATGCTGTATAAACAAGGTAATTGTTAAAGAGCTGTCAATGTAGAGCATATAAAGACAGACACAGCTGTTTATTTGGAAGCTGAAATATAGTGATGTCTGGTATTTTTTAGCATCCGCTTACCTACTATTCCATACATCTTAATAAAAGGAAATTTAAATGAAGGAAAACATATTTGTATGCTTCACTGTACTTTGCAGTGCTTAGGTCAGCATGGGTAAAAAAAAAAAATCAATGTCAGGGTAAGTATAGATTAATGTCACTGTAAGGGAGGGTTCACGGTGTAATGTGCTGCGTGATGTAAAATAGTGCAGCGCATACGATCCCCACTCCCATTGAAATCAATGGGAGCGTGTACAGCCCGCAAGAGCTCCTGTGGTGTAGACGTTCCACATCACATTACACTGTGTGAACCCTCCCTAAGGGTCTGTGCACACTGAGTCTTTTTTTTAAATGTAGATTGTGAACCCCACAATGTACATTTTTCCCAACCAGTATGTCTTTGGAATATGGTATGGAAATCCATGCAAACACGTGGAGAACATACAAACTCCTTGCAGATGTTTTATCTCCCTTGGCAGGATTTGAACCAAGGACTCCAGCGCTATAAGGCTGCAGTGCTAACCACTGAGCCACCGTGCGGCCCCTTTGCCCTGAGTTTTTTGGCAGTAGATTTTGACGTAGAATTCGCCTCAAAATCCACTGCCAAAAAGGCTCCCATTGACTTCAATGGGAGCCACTCTCTTCTTTTTTCCGCTAGCTAGTAGCAGAAAAAAGAAGCGAGCTGCCCTATCTTGCTGTGGATTCAGGCCTAATCTGGCATTAATTCGGGCCTAATCTGGAGCGGAATGTGGTTGCAGCTAGCCATGGGGTATGTTCACACGTAGAATCCATTATCTGCCGTGTGAACATACCCTGCTACAGTAGTAATCAGACCATTCAGGAGCTCACTGCCTGCACACGGCCATGGTCATTTTGAGAAATATGGCCCTTATGCAGTCTGTGTTTCCAGGATGGAATACAGTTGCGTGCAGGAGGCCTTAGTCAAATATTCCAACTTACCTCTACAACATAATTGTACAACTTTCCTATTACAATTAAATATGTTTTAGCTAATTAATCGTTAAAACTTCAGAGAACATTTGTCAGTTACTGCAACTCTATTAGTCACACACTATTTCTGTACTGCTTCTAATCTGTAGGTGGCATTCCATCAAAGATATGGAAGAGGTCATGGTCTGGTTTGCAGAGATAGTAAAGTAAGCCATACCACTAGAGGATGTTAGAGTAACAGTTGCTATTGCTATAAGTTACAACAATGAAGTGGCCCCTCACACAGTATTATATGCTCCACAATGGCCCCCACACAGTAGTATGTGCTCACCAGTGTCCCCCCTACAGTATTATATGCTTCACAGTGGCCCACACACAGAGTTATATAAACACAGTAACCCCCACACAGTATTATGTTCTCACCAGTGGCCCCCACATAGTATTATGTGCTAACAGTGCCCCCCCCCCCACCAGAGCCTTAACCCCCATTCCCCCGTCTTGCGCACACAGGCTACAACCCAGTATACCCCTCTTGTCCACACATAGCCTGCATCCTATTCCCCCTCTTGCTCTCATGCAGCCTCCACCCACATTCTCCCGTTGCTCACACACAGCCTGCATCCCATTCCCTCCACTTGTTTAAACTTGCACGCAGCCTGCACCACCATTCCCCCTCTTGCTCACGCGCAGCCTGCATCCCCATTACCCCCTGTTGAAAGAAATGATACCTGGATTTATGTGAAGAAAGCTGCATGTATTACTAAGACACACATTGCTAGAGACCTGCAAAGTTGAACTTGATCCTATTAGGCTGAGAACTAGAGCTTTCATTAAAGCCAGAGTCCTGATCCTCAGCAGTGGATTACTACTACTTGGACCTTATCCAGATTTTAGCTTTGTAGTATTGGTTGGTATTGGCTGGGGCCTAGGACAGTTGCATGTTTTAATTCTTTTTTTTTTTTTTAATTTAACACCCTTCCCTCTCTTTATTATAATTTGGCATCTTAAGAGACCCAAGAGTACAATAAACAACACATGCAATGTGGACAGAATTTCATTGATGGCTCAGTGGTTAGCACTGCAGCCTTGTAGTGCTGAAGTCTTGGGTTCAAATCCCAACAAGGGCAGAAAACCATCTGCAAGGAGTTTTTATTTTCTTCCTGTGTTTGCATGGCTTTCTATCCTATATTCCAAAGACGTATAAATAGGGAAAAAATGTACATTGTGAGCTCTATGTGGGGCTCACAATCTACATTTAAAAAAAAAATCCTATCAAAGACAACATCTGCAAGGAATTTGTATGTTCTCCCTGTGTTTGCTTGGGTTTTCTCCCACATTCCAAAGACATACTGATAGGGAATAAAAATTTAATTGGTTGAAAATAATTTTTTTGCCTAACTGAAATTAATTTTTGCAAAGTAATTCTCACAAGGGTCACTCATTTCCAGCTGTGACCAGAGGCGCGCCGCCAATCAGGCGAGGTGGCTGCCTAAGGCGGCACATTCAGAGGGGTGGCAATTTTACATTTTTATTTTTCTAAACTAGCCCAAGACAGGTCGCTCTGAAAACAAAACTGAGCAGTCCTGTCCTGGGCTTGCTTAGACCTCTGCGTCTCAGTACAGGTGGCAATGATAAGATGTTATCACGCCTCCTGCGCTGAGATACAGATGTCTTATTGCTGGGTAAATGAAGAGAAGGCAGCAGCGGCTCTAGCTCCAGCTCGGGATCGCAGGTAGGTGAGAATACGTTTTTTTGTTTTTTCTAATAGGCTGCTACCTGCAGGAGTGGGAATTTATTAAGACTAGCATTTCCTACTTCAGTCTTAATAAAGGGCCCAACAGGTGCAAGGTGTGTCTCCTGTGTGCCAGAATGAACATTTCCAAGTGTGTATTTCTGTTAATGTTGATGACTATGGCTTACAGCTACGGAAAACCCCAAAGTCAGGTTGTTTGATAGCAGCCTTCAGCTCGTCTGCATTGTTGGGTCTGGTGTCTCATCTTCCTCTTGACTTCATAGATTCTCTATAGGGTTATGGTCAGGTGAGTTTACTGGCCAATCAAGCACAGTGATACTGATATTATTAAACCAGGTATTGGTACTTTTGGCAGTGTGCACAGGTGCCAAGTCCTGTTGTAAAATGAAAATTCCATCTCCACAAAGCTTGTCGGCAGAGGGAAGCATGAAGTGCTCTAGAATTTCCTGATAGACAGCTGTGCTGACTTTGGTCTTGATAAAACACAGTGGACCTACACCAGCGGATGACATGGCTCCCCAAACCATCACTGATGATGGAAACTTCACACTAGACCTCAAGCAGCTTGGATTGTGTACAGCAGCCTCTCCCATCTTCCTCCAGACTCTGGGATCTTCCAAATGAAATGCAAAATTAACTTTAATCTGAAAACATCTTTGACCATTGAGCAACAGTCCAGAACTTTTTGATGATATTCTAATTTATTGAACTGCTATACTTAGAGGCTTAATTCTGTGCATCCGAATATTATTATATTTTGGGATCTCTTCAAATCCCAGTGGGTCCCAACATCTTTTGGACTCCTAAATGATGTTGAAATTGGTGCTTGGTCCTCAGTGGCCACATGGGTCACATTGGTGTAATAACGCACAGACGGCAAAGTCATTACATTGGTGAGTACGGAGCCCAGGGGAGGTGAGTAACACTGTTTCTACTGTTTACTCACCTCCTCTGGGTTTCTGTTTATTATACTCTGGGATTTGAAGAGACCCCATAGTACTTTAGTAGTTTATGGGTGGCGAACCACAAAAATTTTGTGTACGGGAGAATTTAAAAAAAAATACATAAGAAGAACTGGTTCTGTCATTTCTTTTTTTCTTTAAATGTAGATTGTGAGCCCCACATAGAGCTCACAATGTACATTTTTAGATGAATTACAACAATGTGTTAGACAACAAAGGGGGGGGGGGGGGGCTAAATGCCTCCTTCCTGAATAAATTATAAAAAACTACAAAGCATATGCAGTAGTCAATCAAAAGAGAGGAGGGCGGAACATCTATAAGACAAGAGGAAAGAACAAGAAGGAAGGGAGGGCGGGGAAAGATCCATGATCAGAAGCCATGCAAAATACAATACCTGTGCCGAGGGGTCCAAATAGATTGAAAAGCATCTACAGTGTGTGAGGGTGTGAACCTAGAGGGCGCTGTAGAGTGACCCAAAACAGGGTTAAAAAGGACCTGGACTACACCTATGCCGGAGAGAAAGGGGCTCAACTCCAGAGGGAGTGCACACAGCAGGAGAGTGCTGTTGGTGACCTGCTGGAGCAGGTGCACTGTGGACCAGTTGGAGAGGGACAGGAGGTCTGTCCCAAGAGGACTGGAATCCAAAAGGAGCCCAACTCCAGAGAGGGAGTGTTATTAGTGACCTGCAGGAGCAGGTGGAAAGTGGACCAGTTAGAGACAGACAGGAGGTCTGTCCCAAGAGGACTGGATTCCAGAAAGGATTTTGAGCCAAACTGGTGAGAAGAAACCTCAGAGAGTATCTTGCCCCAATAGATTAGTAAGGGTTCAAGAAGTGAGGTAGTGCCCTGTGTGTGGACTAGGCTGTTTGTTGTTTTGTTCCTGTTTAAAAGCTGAATAAAGCCACTTATTTTGGATTACATCACCCAATCTGCTGTTTATTGGGCACCCATCACCACCAACACCTCTGTAAATCCAGGAAAACGCTTACCTTTGATGCTAAATTACCCCCAATTGTCACAAGTGTTATTAACACTTGCAGTCAAAAATTCAAGGCTGCGAAGAACCAATTTTTGTCAATAAGAGTCTTTGCCGCCGTGCAAAGGTATAGAAAAAGCCTGGTCATCTTCTTACTTAGTTATCTAGGAGGGAGTTTCAGAAGGTATGTAAGTGGGTCCAGAGGAACACCCTGGAGAAAGAGAGCGCATTTGTCAATACCCTGACCTCCCTCCGGAAACCCATCATCAAAGGGCACTCACAAAAAATATGATACAGAGTACACATTGCATTACAATAGCGCCAGCACTTTGAAGGAATTGCTGGGTGCAAAGCCTGCAGAAGAGCAGGAGTACCAATGCTTATACAAGTTATATTGAGTTTCCTTAAAGGTCACACACTGGGAGGTGTGGGTAAGGTAGCTCGGTAGAAGCAGTGATGCGGACCCAACCAGTCAGGGACAGGGACACAAATCTTGTAGCAAAGCAGTTTATTTAAGAAAAGACCAAAATAAATAAACCTTTACTTCAGGCACAAAAATTAGCAAAATAAAATACAGCCTTAACTTCAGGCAAAATAACATCAAACAAAATTCTGCTCATCTGAGCGATAACTAAATAGAAAATACTCACTGTATTGTAACACAATATTCTCAGTGCCAGGACAGACCCAGTCATTTCCTCCCCTCCCAGGATCTGCTCTGAAGTGCAGGCTCTGCAACCTTTAATGGCCCTATAATAAGCCTATGACCCACACCTGGGTTGCAGTTTATTCAAGCTCCATCCTAGACCACACATATGTCAGGAATCTGGGGGAGATATACCGTGATCCCAGCACTCTGCCTGTCACCTTCTCACAGAGGATTTCATAGCACAGGACCATATAATCTGCCACTGCCTTGGAAAAATCCTTTCCTACTAATATTATAAATGTGAAAGTTTGTGTATTTGGATGTTTGTGTGCTAGTGGCTTAATAAGTACACCCATATACATTTAGTAGTGTTTTGAGTGCTTTCTGGGTGTCTGTGGGAGCTCCTGGCGTCTTCTGCATTTGTTTACATGGTGTAGCTTCCTGCTGTATAACTTCCTGTGTAGCTTCCACACTAACTCCCTCTCACTCCGTTACACACCTCTCCCTGTCTCCCTAGCTATCCTGCCCACTACCAGCCCTTCGCAACTAACTAACTCAGCTCCATCCACCCCCCCCCCCCACCCCCACCCCCCCATCATACTTACCTGTCTTCCTCTCTGGGTAACAGCTCCTCCTTTTCTTTCACTGTGTGCAGGCTGGAGACACTTCTCTTCTTCTCTACAAGCGTGTACACAGACCGGACGTTCCTCTGACACCTGTACAGTAGTGATGGATTGCAATCTCTACTGCGCCTGTGTCACAGACATCTTCAGACTGTGTAGAGTGGAAGATGGAATGAACTGTTCCAGACAGGAAGACATGTAAGTATGATGGGGTTAGGGGGGTGCAGATTATTAAATAGTGCGCCTAGGGTGTTCACATGACTGCCCCATGCATATGGATAATTATAGATTTTTTTTTAATATAAGTAAATTAGAAGTTAGGTGGGGGAAGGGGGTTTAGTTTAGGGGTTAATATTTATTTCATCCTGGACAACGCCATTTAACTGCTTTAGAGTCTGAAGAGCTTGTATGGAGTCTATAGAGTAATTTCTCTCATGTTATACAATTTGTCACCAGCAGATGGTGCTACAGTAGGTGCTTTGTCGTTAGCCCAATAGTTTAAAGTATTTTGACTTATGTCAGCTTCCGTTCGCTCCGCCCCTCACGCTAACGTGCTATTCTCTTCTGACTATTGGCTGCGTTCTGATGTGTAGAAGAAAGGGGATTGGTTTAGCAATGTCCAATCCGTGGTCAGGCGACGGTTGCCGGGTTGACGGCTAATGTCCAGAATATGGCGCACTGGACGCACTTTGAAAGAGAGCAGGAGAAGGATGTGAAGAAGCTGATCTGTAGTGTCAGTGGCCTGCAGGACGAGAGCGAGCAGAACTACCAGCTGGCGCTGCAGTATGTCTGGTCCAACTTCAGGTCTGTGTCTATTATGTGTATACGGTACATGCAGCTGTATAGGGTGTAGAACTGCAAGTCCCAGCAGTAGCATCATCATTGTCAGGATAGGGAGTGCTGTGGATGGATGAATATTACCAGCACCTTTATGTAAATAATGTATCAGCATTGTAAGGACTATACAACTTGTTTCCAGATCTCTGCTTGCAGTCAGTGAAGTGTGACATCATTGTTACTGCTGTACTGTACAGCTGCTGTGTGGTCAGCAGTGCCAAGTGCCATAAATGTGTAATGTGGGGATGGCATGGACAGAGGAGCTACACCTGTCTGCTGTATACTGTATACTGTGCAACTTCTGGGATCTGGTCAGCAGTGCCAAGTGCCATAAATGTGTAATGTGGGGATGGCATGGACAGAGGAGCTACACCTGTCTGCTGTATACTGTATACTGTGCAACTTCTGGGGTCTGGTCAGCAGTGCCAAGTGCCATAAATGTGTAATGTGGGGATGGCATGGGCAGAGGAGCTACACCTGTCTGCTGTATACTGTATACTGTGCAACTTCTGGGGTCTGGTCAGCAGTGCCAAGTGCCATAAATGTGTAATGTGGGGATGGCATGGGCAGAGGAGCTACACCTGTCTGCTGTATACTGTATACTGTGCAACTTCTGGGGTCTGGTCAGCAGTGCCAAGTGCCATAAATGTGTAATGTGGGGATGGCATGGACAGAGGAGCTACACCTGTCTGCTGTATACTGTATACTGTGCAACTTCTGGGGTCTGGTCAGCAGTGCCAAGTGCCATAAATGTGTAATGTGGGGATGGCATGGGCAGAGGAGCTACACCTGTCTGCTGTATACTGTATACTGTGCAACTTCTGGGGTCTGGTCAGCAGTGCCAAGTGCCATAAATGTGTAATGTGGGGATGGCATGGACAGAGGAGCTACACCTGTCTGCTGTATACTGTATACTGTGCAACTTCTGGGATCTGGTCAGCAGTGCCAAGTGCCATAAATGTGTAATGTGGGGATGGCATGGGCAGAGGAGCTACACCTGTCTGCTGTATACTGTATACTGTGCAACTTCTGGGATCTGGTCAGTAGTGACAGTGACATCTAAGTGGTGAAGCAGATGGAAGGGCTTTCTCTGTCCCCTATAACACAGTCCCTGATGGGATGGCAGCTGTGGGTCTAAAGAATGTTCACGGATCTGCCCTCTCTGTCCCCTATCCTGAAATGGAAGTGATAAAAATGACTGCACATCCAAACTGTCCCCAAGAAGCCCTGTCGAAGGAAAATTAGATAATTTACAATATAGTGACTCAAAAACAAATGGATTTCTTTAAAAGTTCTTATTGTGCAAAAGTAGGGAAAACATTGCAGTTTTTTTATGCCAGTTTCTGGCGTAGGTTTATGTCACCCATACCTTTTCCCAAAAAGAAGGCGTGAAAAGGGCATTTTTTTTTTTTAATCATTTACTCCAGAAAACCTATGTAAGTGATGCCGAAAATCTAGGCCAGGTTATCACAGCCTGGAAAAGGGTGCCCTTCTCTTTATCGATCCCACTACGCTAGATATAAAAAAAAAAAAACAAACCTAAAAGTTCAATTCACCCCCTTCCCCAAGAACAGATACAAATGTAAAAAATAAAGTAAAATGCATACACATTAGATATCCCTGTGTCTGAAAACAACCTGGTCTATAAAGTTATAAATTTTTTTTTTTTAAAAAAGTGCCGAATCTCCTTTTTTTTTCCCCGCTGGTTTGCCTCAGATAAAAATTTGAATAAAAAGCGATCAAAGCAATAGTCATTCCCCAAAATGGTATAACTAAAAGGTACACCCGGCCCCACACGAAAAGACGCTCTATGCATCCCTGCACACAGAAATGTCAAAAAGTTATAGTTATTAGGATATAGCGACGTTAAGAAAAGCTACTTTATTTATTTATTTATTTATTTATTATTTAAAATTTTGGATTTTTGTTAAGATCAAAATAAAACTATATAAATGTGGTACCCGCAAAATCATTGTAAAAACAAAGCAAAGTAGCACAAACGTAGTTTTTCTCCAATTCTGCTCCATTCTGAATTTTATTTCTCCAAATTTTTTTCTGGGGATTATTGCCTAATTTTGCTTGCATCCTGATCTGCAATTCACGCAGTGCAAAGGGGCAGGTACCTAGTGTGGACCACTGCCAGTAGTTTACTGAGCAACAATTCCCGTGAGGCACCGGAGTGTGCACAAACCTTTGTCCAATTGTCTATGATAAGTATATTCATTCCTGTTATGGGACTTTGTGGGCAGGCCTTCACAAGCTTCTCTCCTCATCCCTATCTTGGTAATCATTTCTGTATCCCTTTGTTTCGTTGTAGGTTTCATCGGTATCTTGATGTAAGCAGTCACAAGATACACAGGACCTTGGAGGGGTAACTTGTCTCATCAATTATTATACAACACATAAGCTCTTTTATAGAGGGACTATAACAATATAGTTTTCTTTACAGGATCTATGAAAAGTTGGTGATCCATTCAGATTTGAGTAAAGCTGAGAGTTGGAAACGCCTCACGGAGGAGTTTTTGACTCTTCCTCTTCCAAGCACAGAGGGGACAAAAGTATGTACTATGGTCCCATCTTGGTCTCTGTAATTTGTGAATTCTAATGAGAGGGCAATGAGTCCGTCACTGGCGGCTAGTGGGCTAGTTCCTGTAATTGACATCATGGTCTCTGCTGTGCTCCAACTTCCCTTTGCTTCATAACCTCAGCAGAATCTATGTATGAGGTACTTGCTTATCATTTCTTGACATCATGTTGAGTGATTTCTAACTGTCAATTATTTTCTTCTCTTTCAGACAGATGCCCATTATACCATACTGTCTCTTCTGCTTTGTTTGTCTGACTCCCCATCCAAAAATGACTTTATTGAAAAGCCAAGAAAAAAGCAAGCAGGTAATTGAATGCAACTTATTCTGGTGAACGTTTTTGTGTTATGTGAATAAAACTAGTTTTAAGGCCTCTAAGGCTATGATTACATTTGCATATGTCACAATGACTGCCTGAAATAGACAGATGAAAAGGTCCTGCACGCTATCTGTGGGGCTCCAATGTAACCGCTATTTTAGTGCTCCACCTGTCCGTTGTTCTGGACCTCCCACACTGGGATCCTACCTTAATAGATCTCTAAAATATAACTTTTAGTTAATAAATTTAAAGTTCATAATACAGAATCCACAAAGTGATGCGAGATTAAAAAATAGAACTGTCTTACTATCTGATTCTAAGTGTCGGCAAGGCAAGTATGATTAGTCTCAAGAAAGAATCACAGGGTTGACTGCCAGAACTACTTAGACTCCCCTGCGTGTCAGAGTAGGGCCCTAAAGTCAAGCTGCTTTGTTTTGTCAGCTTTAAACTTCACAAATAGATCACCTGATGAGTAACCTTTTACAAGGGTAGAAATGCATCCTATTCGCTCGTACAAATATGGTCATATTCGCTCTTCCCTGCATGCATGTTGGACTCCATAAGATCTCAGAGCATAATAAACAGAGGCTGAGGGGGGAGAGCGAACATAAAAAACAGTGTTACTCACCTCTTCTGGGCTCCGGCCTGGATCCCTGCTGTTTTCAGCACTTCTGACGGACATCAGGGACCACTCAGGCCTGTGTTTGGGCCTCAGCGTCATGTGGTGTCATAGACGCATTGTCATAATGCCAGGAGAGGTGAGTAACAATGTTTATGTTTTCTCATCTCCCCTGAGACTCTGCTTATTATACGTGTTCACTTCAAATAGAGAGGAGATCTGCAACACTTGACTGTTATTTAAGAATTAACTTTTAATCCATTCATTAAGAATAGTACACACACAGGGGGCTCAGTACTGCAGCCATAGTGAGAGAGGCACTCTGGAGCATCACACAGGGCAGGAAGAGCATCTCTTCTCTATTTGAAGTGAACACGTATGGCTTAAAACTTCTTGTAGTCCAGAAGTATGGATCGTGCACCTTGATCTGAATGGTGAGCTGCATAACAATATTCTTTTTTTTTTTTTTTGAGACTCTGCTTATTATACTGTGGGGTCTGACGAGAACCCAAAGTATAATAATAATAGTTTCGGGTTCAATCGTGTTCCGTCCAAGCAAACTGCAAATATTGTAAAAATAACCAAACCAAAATAACCGATGTGAACAAAATCAATTAATTGCCCAGTCCTACTTGTGAGGCTGATTTTTTTTTTTTTGTAAAATTAAGAGAAAACACATGCCAGTGAATGTATACCACAATAAAGTAAAAAGCTACAGTAGTTTTCCTTGATATGTTGTGTCTTGTAGAAGAAGTTGAGCCATTTGACTGGGGAAAATACTTGATGGAAGGGGAAGACATTGGCCTCAGTGCAGATGACAATACACCGGTAAATCTCTTATTTTAAATTTTACTTTATTTTAAACTTCTGTTTACATTGTCTTTAAATCCTGTAAGTTACTTCTTGCCTTTCTCCTCTTGCTCATTGGATATAGACCCTGCCATTTCTAAACTGAAGTATGGCTCCTCCTGTGCAGGATATGATGGTTTTACAGATAACATTCTATAACTATGGAGTTTTCCAGGCTAAAATTATTTATGACCTATCTTAAGAATAGGTCATTAATATCAGATCAGTGAGGGTCTGACATGAGACATCCCATTTCAGCACCCGATACTTAGACAATGGAGAAGGAAGTAGACAGCTCTGTTCTCTACATTGTGGCTGAACCGAGTCATTGCAGCTTAGCTCGCATTCAATTGAAATGGAGCCAAGCTGCACTACCCTGGTTTCTTGCTCCATCAGCTGTCCAGAACATTTTTTTTTTTTTTTTTTTAATAATTCAATTCACTTGGATGATTTAAAGCTTAGAAGGGTTGTCCATTTTGCCTGGACAATATCTTTAATTTCTCCTTTGCACTGTTAAGTCTGTCTACTAGATTTAGTACCGTGTCATTTTGTAAATGCTGTGAATCAGAATTTGTTGACTGACAACTAGTTTACTACTATTTCAGGAGTGGTCTGATGCAAGTGAGGAGGAAGATGATGAGGAGACCCTCAGTAGAGAGGACTCTGGAATTCAGGTTGATAGGACCCCACAAGATGATGGTGAAAAGAAGAACACTGCTCCTGTAGTATCATGGAAAGGTATCTATGGGTCTGGAACTTGGTCTGGGGAGACATGAATGCCCCTGTCTGCTTCCCATATTACATGAAGAAATCTATTTCACTGTTAGGCTGCGTTCACACTACAGTTATTGATGTTTGTTGCTGTCATCCATCAAAGGATGACATTAATAGTAGCAGAGTAAAGCACAAAGATGGAGCCCCCTTTTGTCTGTATCCATCCCCATTGTCCCTATTATAAACTATATGTTGGATAATTTTGCAGAACTTTTTCCTCCATCTGAAAGGTTAAAAACATGATGGCAGCTTCTGTCATGTTTTTTCTTTACATTGGGGCGAATGGAGAGGGACACACAATGGAGCAGCCTCTGTGTGCATGTCATTTATGGTTTGTTGCTCTCAGGCACACAAGACATTGAATAACGGTAGTGTGAACCCACCCTTATAGTCAGAAGTAGACAATCTGTCAATGTAAAGCGAGATAATCACTACAGGGTGGGCCATAAGTCCCACACCACCCCTATAAAATGAGAACCGCGTGAAATTTAGTAACTAAATGTCATGATATATGGTTTGGCAGTGGGGGAAAAACTTTTAGGCTATGCTACCGAGTTGGCGGCCATCTTGAAATCCGCCATCTTGGATGCAACTGTACTTTTTCAAATGGGAAGGGGGTGTTGTGATACATCAAATCGATAGAGAATTTATGTGTAATCGGGTTTTATTGAAGCTTTTATAAGATAACAACAAAACAAACATGGAAATCTGAAAACAGGGCGCGTAGGCCCAAACGACACGAGCGGCCAAGGGGAACTCCCCCGGCCGACAGAATGCAATACAACATATCAGTCATCGGCAAAGCAAAAATAGAAATAAAACCAGGCAGCCATGCTGGCCAGCCAACAAAAACAGGATGAACAAAAGTAAAACAAGGGGAGACAAGAGAACAAAGCCCCGAGAGGGCAAAGCAAACAAACAAAATAACAAAGCTATAAAGACAGACAGCAGAAGGAGGGAAAACGTGACACAAAAACAGAGGAAAACCAGGAAGGGAAAGGGAAGGAAAAGGGAGAAAAAGAAGGGTAGAAGCACAACCAGTTCCCCCCTCAGGAAAAGAAAGAGGAGAAAGCAGAAAATTCCTGGAAAATCACCCAGGGCCGCCAGAGCTGTTCAAACCTAGTAGGATCAGGAGAGTCCTCAGCAACCAGGGCCTCCATTCTCCGGATAAGGAGGAGTTCCTGAAGGAACTCAAGAAGGGTAGGCGGAGTGGAACTGCGCCAACGCCTCGGAATGACCGCCCTGTCGGCCGTGAGGAAATGCCCCAAGAGGTCCTTCTTAATGTCAGACAACTTACCAGGAATGACCGATAAAAGGGCCAATTGAGGTGAGACTACAATGGTGCGGTCACACACTTTAGAATATAAAGAGAAGACCGCGTCCCAGAAAGGTCGGAGAATAGCACACTCCCACCAGATATGGAGCATAGAACCCCTCTCCGTACCACAGCGCCAACACCGGTCAGAAACAGCAGGGAAGATCCTATGAAGGAGGTCAGGACACCTGTACCATCGGGTCAAGATCTTGAAGCTCCTCTCTTGCGCATTGCAGGGCCAACGAATGGGACAGCATAAAAGATTTATCCCAATCGGCAGGCAGCAGACCTGAGGGGAGGTCAGCATCCCAGGCGGCCACGTAGGAGGGCAACCCCGGCGTAGCATCAGTAAGGAGGAGGTTGTACAAGAGGGACAATACTCGAGTAGGAGGGTTCGAGGAAGAAATGGCAGACTCCAAAGCTAATAGGGGTGTAGAGAGCAGGGGTGGGAGGGAAAACTTCCTTAGGAAGGACGACAGTTGGCCATACTCCAACCATGAGAGATGGAGGTCTAGGTGGGACAGACAAAGGGAAGGAGAGAAGACTCACCGACAGCCTGGCGGAGGCGTACGCTGGTATCCCTGTCCCAACAGAAGAACTTGGATACCGAACAACCCGGGGGAAACATAGGATTATCAAACAGAGGGGTCAGAGGGCCCGGAACCCGCGCCAGCCTCCCATTAGAACACACCAGATCCCAGACTTTAAGAAAGTGGCTGGAAAGGACAGAGTGTCCAGAAGATTTAGGACGGAAGTGCGGCGGGATCCATGGTAAAACGGAGAGCGAGGGTGAGATCAGGTCAGCCTCAATAGCGACCCATTGTTTATCACCACGACAAATCGATAGAGAATTTGATGAGGAATTCAAAGGTGTGCTTGGTTTTGCCATATCTTTATTCCTTGACATGTTATTGACATTTTTGTGTGGTAGAGACTCTCACTCATGCAGCTCACAGAATGTGCTCAAAATGTTGTCCATTGTTTTGAATCTTCAATGCAATTCTCTTCTCCCAGTCTCGATACACTGCACGTAACACATCAGCGGTAATGCTTTGACAGGCCTCAATGATTCGCTGTTCCAGGTGTTCCACGTTGTGGATTTTCACTGCATAAACCAACGCCTTCAAGTGACCCCACAAATAAAAGTCCAATGGGGTCAGATCAGGTGAACGTGGGGGCCACTCCACTGGCCCACGACGACCGATCCATTTCCCAGGGAATTGTTCGTCCAGGAATTCACGAACGTTACATCCATAATGGGAAGGTGCACCATCTTGTTGGTAAAATTCAGGAAAGGTGCCTTGTTCCGTGCACAGTGAAGGAAACACGTCATCCCGGAGCAATTCCAGATACCCCGCAGCATTAAGATTACCCCTGATGAAGGCGTTGGTTTATTCAGTGAAAATCCACAACGTGGAACACCTGGAACAGCGAATCATTGAGGCCTGTCAAAGCATTACCGCTGATGTGTTACGTGCAGTGCATCGGGACTGGGAGAAGAGAATTGCATTGACGATTCAAAACAATGGACAACATTTTGAGCACATTCTGTGAGCTGCGTGAGAGTCTATACCACACAAAAATGTCAATAACATGTCAAGGAATAAAGATATGTCAAAACCAAGCACACCTTTGAATTCCTCATCAAATTCTCTATCGATTTGATGTATCACAACACCCCCTTCCCATTTGAAGAAGTACAGTTGCATCCAAGATGGCGGATTTCAAGATGGCCGCCAACTCGGTAACATAGCCTAAAAGTTTTTCCCCCACTGCCAAACCATATATCATGACATTTGGTTACTAAATTTCACGCGGTTCTCATTTTATAGCGGTGGTGCGGGACTTATGGCCCACCCTGTATTTATATTGTACATTAATGGTGATGTTATTAGTTACTTAACCTTGTTTCTAAATTTCCCTGAAATGTGTATAAAATAATTACCGTATTTTTCGGACTATAAGACGCACTTTTTTCCCCCCAAATTTCGGAGGAAAATGAGGGTGCGTCTTATAGTCCGAATGTGGGGGGAGGAGCAGATTTGCAGCATGGCCGCGCTACTGCCACCGCTGGTTTTCTTCAGCGGCAGGAGCGTGACAATACTGCAGGCCCCGGCAGCTAAAACACTCCCCGGCATCCGCCGGTCTATTACAGCAGATGCCGGGGACTGTCTTAGCTCCCGGGGCCTGCAGATTGCCACGCTCCTGCCGCTGAAGAAAACCAGCGGTAGTAGTAGCGCGGCCATGCTGTAAATCTGCTCCTCCTCCGCAGGTCCCGGCAGTTAAGTTAGCCCCGGGGCCGGTCCCCACCAGCCCCATACCTTTAGTGATGCAGGCCGGCTCCTGCATGGCGAGACCGCAGGAGCCGACCTGTTCCGATGACAGCCGGGAGCCTAATGAAAGCTCCCAGGCCTGTCATAGATATATATTACTATCACGGCTGGTCTATGACACTCCGCGATAGTAATGTATAGAATCTCCCATAGACGGCAATACACTTGTATTGCCGTCTATGGGACTTGCAATCAAATGATTGCAGGTTCAAGCCCCCTAGGCGGGGGATAATAAAGTAGTAAAAAAAAAAAAAAACACTTAAAAAAAATAAAATAAATAAAAGTTCACCTCCTTTCCCTAGAATACATATAAAAGTATAACATTACTGTGAAACATACACATTAGGTATCCCTGTGTCTGAAAATGCCCAGTCTACTAATATTTTTATGTGCAGTGAACGTCAAAATCAAAAGTGCTAAACCGCCGGGTTTTTCTCACCGTTTTGCCTCTGATTTAAATAAAAGGTGATCTAAGCAATAAACATTTCCCAAAATGGTATAACTAAAAAGTACACCTGGCCCCACAAAAAAAACGCCCTATACATCCCCGTACAGCTGCAGGGTCACCTGTCAATGTGGCCTTGCAGCTGTTCCAAAACTACAACTCTCATACATTAAATATTTTACCATTTTTTGCCTGAAATTTTTTTTTCCCTATTTTTCTCCTCTAAAACCTGGGTGCGTCTTATAGTCCGAAAAATACGGTACATAAAATTGGTTGTACCTATCCCTAGTATTCATCTAGTATCTTAAAATGGAGCTTCCAGAATTCAGAAAAAATGTAAGCTGGAAATAAATTATTAATGAATAAAGGAGATACACTATCATAACACGAGCTATGCAGATTTCCTTGTACAGTCAGAATTCATTGGGAGGTCTGCTATGCACACCATCTATCCGAAATGATATTCGGGAATATGTAAAATTCAATCTTGTGAAACTTCTACCACTTTTATTTAAGTCAAACATTTCAGGCAGCATGATTTGTATTGAGAACTTAAATAGAACAGTTACAGTTGTCACTTTTCCCTTTAGTTGGAGAGCCTGATGCACGCACATGGCTGGAGCAGCACGTTGTCGCTCAGTACTGGACGCCTCGAGCTAGCAGATTTTCACACAGTTTGCATTTACATTCAAATCTGGCGGCTGTCTGGTAAGATTTTTTTTTTTTTTCTTCCTTACTATCATATGTATCATAGGTAAGTTTCTTAATGCAAATTGTGAGCCCCGTATAGGGCTCACAATGAACATTTTTCCCTATCAGTATGTCTTTGGAGTATGGAAGGAAATCCACGCAAACACGGGGAAAACATACATACTCCTTGCAGATGTTGTCCTTGGCAGGATTCGACCCCAGGACTCCAGTGCTGCAAGGCTGCAGTGATAACCACTGAGCCACTGTGTTGCCCCCTATATGTTTTACATTGCACTTATGGCGATAGAAGGCAATAGTCAGGTGTTGATTCATTGAAATCTAGGGAAAATTTTCTTTTGAAGCTCTGTACAGGAAGGAGGGGTAGAAAAGCTGTGACATCATCTACTGTCAGTAGTGCAATGATGCAATGACAGGTCAATGGTGTTCTATTATAATCCTTTCGGTGATTTAAATATGGTCACTTCTGTAAAGAAAATCCCTACAGAATTGGCAAGTATCAGACTATTTCTTGTCTTAGTGGCCTAAGTGAAAATAGCAGGTTTTGGTTTTATTTATTTATTTATTTAAGTATAGTTAATAACATGGAAAAATTAAAAAGTAACCATAATCAGAAATTCTAATTCTAATTTCTAAAATTGATGTGGGGGCGTAACACCTGGGAACCCTCAGATAAAGTATTGATGGTCTATCCTAAGGATAGGCCATCAATCTAAGAAACTGGATAACGCTTTTAATATAAAATTTTAGTTAAAAAAAAAAAAAGAAAAAGTCTTGTCTCTTAGATCCCATTCGTGTGACCAAGTGTGCAGTTCGAGTGGGTTTTGTTCCGTGGAACATGCAGCTCTGTTAACTCCCCACCCTATTGAAACAAATGCAGTATGGAAGGCAAGTGCTTTTCATTAAAACACCAGAACCCCCTCGCCCTGTGCACATGGTTGCGTGCATGATGCTTTATTGTGTTTAGCAGATTTGTCGTTCTGTTGTTTTTAATATGAACAACTAATTGTTATGATTTATAATATAGATTATTGCATATAGGTGGGTTTTTTTTTTTATCTAGGGAGCAGCATTTATACACAACAGATCCTCTTTATACACCTGATGAGAAAACCTTTGTAACTGAAACACAAGTGATTCGTGAGACTCTATGGTAAGAATGTATTTCAAAGTAGAAATCTGTTGGTGGATAATACGAGTAAGAATAACGTGGTGAGTTTCTACCCGTTTATGCAAGATGTCTATTAAAGCTGTTGTGTGACAGAAGCCTTGTGTATGTAGCACCAAATTTTGTGATGATCAGATCTAGATTGGAGTATTTTGAAGCCAATTAAAAGGGATATCTGACTTCTAGTATTGATGTCCTATACCTGGGACCCCTGCACCTACCTGTACCGAGAAAGTGCCGCTGTCTGTAATATTTACATACTTTGAACAAAAACAACAATTCAACTATTGATTTTTCAAGTTAATTTTTATTATGTTTACCTTGTTATATAAATAACATATTACCTTTATTCTATGGGTTGTTAAAATTATGGCTATTCCAAAGTTATGTAATTTTTATTTCTGATTTATCTTTTCTTCAATAAAAACTTAATTTTAAAAATGTTGTCACCACACTCCGAAGACCCACTATTAATAACATACCATTTTAATTTTACATGTTATTCATTATATGGGGCAAAGTATGTGTTAAATTTATAGTTCTCTTAGTATAGTATTTTTTTTTCATGTTTTACTTATGAACAAAAAGATTTTCCATTTTACACATACAAAATTTATGACACAGCATAACATGAAGAAGGGGAAACATACAGGCAAGAAAAAACTACAAAGACTATTACAAAATCTACACATAAAAACATAGGAAAAATTATAACAATCAATCTGGACCTCAAAGTAACAGAGTTGCCTGCTTCTGGCCCTATGTTTTATATAGTAGGGGCACTGGTTGGTGCAGGGGCTGGCTATTGGACTTTATATCCTAAGGATGGGCCATAAACTCCGATATCCTAGATAACCCCTTTTATTTAACAAGAAGAGGATGGATAGAAGAGACTAGAAATACTGAAACGGTCTAGATGTTTTGTTTGTAGTCTATAACTAGTTTGGCATAAGCATTGGAGCTATAAAATATGATTGGTTTTGAGATTGGATATAACTTTTTTTTTTTTTTTTTTGATAAAGCTATATCCAACATAAATACAGTACCGTATTTTTCGGACTATAAGACGCACTAAGGTTTTAGAGGAGGAAAATAGGGAAAAAAAAAATTTTAAGGAAAAAAAAATTGGTGAAATATTTAATAACCTAATAATATAATATTTCACCAATGTAAATAGAACCGGGGGCTTTCGGACACAGGGATACCAAATGTGTATGTGTTTCACAGTAATGTTTTTGTTTTATATGTATTGTAGGGCTATGGGGGTGATTTGAACATATCTATCTATCTATCTATCTATCTATCCATCTATCTATCTATCTATCTCCTATCTGTCTGTCTGTCTGTCTGTCTATCTGTCTATCTATCTATTCTATCTAATCTCATCCATGGATGGAAAGAGACACCCTGCAGTGAAGCTATGTAAGAAGAGAAAAAGGGGCGGGCCAGACGGGTGAAGGAGGTGTGGTTTTCTAAGCAAACTTGAAAACACGCCTCTTTCACCCATCTGGCTCGTCCCTCCTTCACTGCCTCTCAGATGTCGCTTCTGCAATGAAGCCACACAGGCAGGGAAGTAGGGGCGGGCCAGACGGGTGAAGGAGGCGTGGTTTCAAGGTTGCCGAGAAAACCACGCCTCCTCCTCCCGTTTGGCCCGCCCCTCCTTCCCTGTCTGTGTGGTTTCATTGCCGGAGCCAGATCTGAGAGGCAGTGAAGGAGGGACGAGCCAGACGGGTGAAAGAGGCGTGGTTTTCTCGGCAAGCTTGAAACCACGCTTCCTTCACCTGTCTGGCCCGCCCCTACTTCCCTGCCTCTCAGATCTCCTGCAAACACGCGACACAGACAGGGAAGGAGGGGCAGAGCAGGCAGGCACCGTGCTGCTCTTCTTTTCATTCGCACAGACGGGACACAGACGCTGCGCACGCTGCATTCGGACTATAAGACGCACACACATTTTCCTCCCATATTGGGAGGAAAAAAAGTGCGTCTTATAGTCCGAAAAATACGGTATGTCTCTTATAGATATTTTATGAAACTGTGGGCATATAGATTAGAGGGACAACTGACTGTACTTGACTGATTTAATACTTAGATTCCCCATGAAATAACAAATCTGGAGCAACTTTTCTTTTAGCTCTGCATTTGCCATTCCTCCTAGAAATATATACGGTATAACTTGGTATTATATGTTCTTTCTGTTGAAATGGTGAGTGCCTGCACAAACTGATACTGTCAGCTATGATGGACAGTGAAAAACTGTAATGACACATTCCCAACTGGTAACCAGTTGTCAATTTATTCATATATTAATAGGAATAACAAAGCAATGGCAATACACAGAGATCCCTGTATTGTAGAGAATACAATTATTTACTAAAATGGATTCAACAGAATATATTATAGGTCCTCTTTAACTGTATAACAAACTTTATCTTCTTGGCTGCTCTTATTTATTTTTTACTCCTACAATCGAGTGCGTAGGCCAAGGCTCTTCCAATGGGGTTTAAGGGTCCATTCTGTTCTGATGATTATAGAGCAGGTCCGATCCTGCTCCGTGACACTGGAATGGAACTCCCTAATGAAGTGAATTGGGGGACAGAAGGCATCTTAAGTGTCCCTATATAATCACACACACACTCAGTCTGCACACATACTCGTGTGTTTGTAACCTAGAAATATCTACTAGTGTTAGGTACATGAGATGTGAGGGCCCCATTGAGAAGACAAATGCCAAAAATGTACGTGCTATAAAATCAAGAGGAAATACATTCATGACAAATGAAAAATATCCTGTATTTTGTGTTTTTTAGGTTACTGTCAGGTGTGAAGAAGCTGTTTATCTTTCATTTAAATGATGGAAAAGTCACAGTCAGGAATGACATTGTTGTGACACACATGACACATGTAGGTTGATATGCTTTTTTTTTTTTTGCTTGCCTTGATTATACATCTGCATTTAAAGAGAAATGTCACCTTTTTCACTAACTCCAGTTTATAACATCCTTCAGTAGGTGCCACTCCACTGATTCTGGTGTAGTTGGAATTTTTTTCTGTTGTCCCCACCATTCCTGAGAAATGATTTCTTCTCTACACTGTCATATAGGCCGGTCCTGGGCTTGAGTAGAAAGACAGGGAGTGCCTGCCTAACATAGAACATAATTGTGTTTAACCGGTTAAGGACCGCCGTACGTAAATTTACGGCCTGCGGTCCAGGTACCTAAAGACCGGACTATTGTCAAAATACGTCCTGTCTTTAGGTACCTTCTTGGCGGGGGGAGGGGTGCGGGGAGGACGGGGGTTAGGTGTTACTAACACCTAACCCCTTCCTCAATAACGTCCAGTCGGAACTGAGTCCGACTGGACGTTTTAACCCTTTCGATCGCGCCGTGAAACATCACGGCGCGAACGAAAGGCATCCGCCAGCAATTGAATCAGATCGGCACCCCCCGCGGCGAGATCGGAGGGTGCCGATAGCAGTAAAAGGTAGTCTGGGGTCTGGCCAGTGACCCCAGACTGCCCGGAGCCCCCACATACCTGGTGATCCTGCCAGGACCTTCTGATGTCAGGCTGTGCGTCTACACAGCCTGACATCCTGCTACGGAATGCCATGTGGGACACCTGCAGGCTGTGTCTCACATGGCATTCTATATCAGCACAGTATTGCTGATTGAAGTGTCCTAAATGGACACATGAAAAAGTAAAAAAAAAATAAAATGAAGTGTATGAAAAAAATTAATAAAGTAATAAAGCCCAAAAATCCCTTTTTCTCTATAGAAAATGAATTATATAAAAAAAGAACTAAAAAGTAATAAAAACAATGCATATTTGGTATTGTCGCGTCCGTAACAATCTATACAATAAAACTGAAATAATATTTAATGTACACGGCGAACGCCAGAAAAAAACCCCGGAAAAAACTCGCCGGAAGTAATGATTTTTCGCCGTCTCACCTTACAAAATATACTATAAAAAGTGATCAAAAAGTCATATGCATCCGATAACAGTACCAATAAAAAGCGCAGGTTGTCCCGCAAAAAATAAGCCCTCAACCAACACTGTCAACCGAAAAATAAAAATGTTACGCCTCTCAGAAGATGCTATGCAAAAAACATTGATTTATGTCCCCAAATGTGTTTTTCCTCTGCAGAACTAGTAACACATAAAAAAATAACATAAATGAGGTATCGCCGTAACCGTACCGACCCGCAGAATAAAGGACACGTTACTTATACTGTACTCTGCATGGCGCAAAATTAAAAAAGTAAAACTCAATGCCAGGATTGATTTTTTTTTTTTTTTTTTTAAATCCAGCAAAAAAGGGTTAATAAAATGTATTCAATAAGATGTAGACACCCAAAAACGGTGTCATTACGAAATGCATCTCATCCCGCAAATAACAAGTCCTTATATGGCCATGTCACCAGAAAAATAAAGAAAATATAGCATCTAATAATGTGAAGACAAAAGTCCGCAAAAATCGCCAAATTATTAGAACACAACTGGCTGCGGCAGGAAGGGAATATATAAGCTGTGCGAGCGGATATCAGGGGACACCCCATATTTACAGCTTATGAGGGAACGAACACCAGAAGTGACCCCTAAAGTGACCCCCAGAGTGACTCCCCCAATCATAGGAGCTACTGGGACATAGTACAGAATTTGGTGTCCCCAATGTCCTCCGCACCGCTTATATATTCCCTCTTCGCCATCCGCTGTGCAGTCACATCTGGCATACTAATCCTCACTACACCCCCTGATACATTCTTTGAGGGGTGCAGTTTTCAAAATGGGGTCACTCCTTTGGGGAATCCACTTTTCTGGTACCTTACAGGCTCTACAAACATGACATGGCGTCCAGATACCAAACATCTGAATCTGTACTCCAAAAGCCGCATCGCGCTCCTTCCCTTCTGCGCCCTGCTGTGTGCCCAAACTGCAGTTTATGCCACATGTATGACACATGTATGACACTGGTGTACCCGGGATAACGTACGTAATGTCATATGTGGGTATAAACTGATATTGGGGCACAGCCGGACACAGAAGGGAAGAAGGGTTATTGGGTTTTTGGAGCGCAGACGGTTTGGTTTTTGGATGCCATGACACTTTTGCAGAGCTGAAACGCCAGTAACGTGGAATCCCCTGATATGAGATGTTATTTTGGAAACTACACCCCTGAAGGATTTATCCAGGGGTACAGAGAGCATTTTTAACCCCCAAGTGTTGCTATAACTTATTATCCATAAATGAATACGAAGCTGATTGTGAAAGGTGAAAATGACCATTTTTCCAGGAATACGTCCTTTCAGTGCGTAATATGTTATGCCCGACTTGTATCAGAGATGAACGCTCTAAAAGCTGTTGTGCCTGGGATACCCGCTTAACAGTTTTTGGAGTGTCTCTGCTGACATAAGTCGGGCACAACATGTTGCACACTGAAATGGCAAATCAGTAAAATTTTCATTTTTAACTTCTCTATCAGTTGCGATTTCATTTCTGGAAACTAAATAAATGCAACACTCAAGGGTTAAAAAAATCTCGCTACACCACTTGATAAATCCCATCAGTGGGCTAGTGTCCAAGATGGGGTGACATGTCTGCAGATTCCACTTTATTGGCAATTCAGGGGCTTTGCAAAAGTGGCATGGTGTGCTCCAAAAACCAATATAGCGCTCCTTTCCTTCTGTCCCCGGCTGTGCCCAAACAGCCATTTATACCCACATATGGCATTAAGTCCGTTATCCAGGGTACACCAATGTCATACATGTGGGCATACACTGCTATTTGGGTACCCAGCAGGGCGCAGATGTGAAGGAGCAATATGTGGTTTTGGAGTGCAGATTTAGATTCTTCGTTTTTGGACACCATGTCACATTTGCAGAGACCCTAAAATTGCCCCTACAAAATGGGGTCACTTCTTGGTGAATTCCAGTTTACTGGCACCTCCAGGGCTCTGCAAAAACAACATGGTGCCCAGAGGATCCCTCTAAATCTGTACCCCAAAAGCTAAAACGCACAGTGGTCCTTCCCTTCTGAGCCCTGCTGTGTGCCCAAGCAGCAGTTTACACCCACATATATAATTTTTTGCCCCTCGGGATGGCCCCTTAATAGTTTTAGGAGTGTAGGTCTCTGACAACATAAAGTGGGTGCAACGTATTGGGCACCGAAATGGCATATTTTTAAAAATTTCAATTTTCATTTTGTACATTAATTTTTGGGAAGCATTTTAGGCTCAAAATGATAATACCCCTTGATACATTCCTTGACAGGTGTAGTTTCTAAAATGGGGTCACTTTTGAGGGGTTTCCACTGTATTGGTACTTTAGGGGCTCAGCAAATGCGACATGGCACCTGAAAACTATTCCAGCAACATCTGCCCTCCAAAATCCAAATAGCGCTCTTTCCATTCTGAGCCCCAACATGTACCCATACAGCAGATTATGGCCACATATGGGGTATTGCCGTGTTCAGAAGAAATTGTGTAACAAACTTTGGGGGGATTTTAATTCTTAAACTATTTGTAAAATTAAAAATATGGCGCTAAATGGACGATTTATTGGGAAAAAAGTAATATTTCATTTTCACGTCCCAATGTTAATAAAATCTGTGAAACACCTGTGAGGCCAAAATACTCACTCTACCCCTAGATAAATTCTATGAGGGGTGTAGTTTCCAAAATGGGGTCACTTTTAGGGGGTTTCCACTGTATTGATACTTTAGGGGCTCTGCAAATGCGACATGGGATCTGAAAAATATTCCAGCAAAATCTGCCCTTCAAAAGCCAAATAGCGCTCCTTCCATTCTGAGCCCCGCCATGTTCCCATACAGTAGATTATGGTCACATATGGGGCATTTCTGTGTTCAGGAGAAATTGTGTAACGAACTTTAGGGAGCTTTTTCTCCTTTATCCTCTTGTGAAAATTAAAAATTTGGGGCTAAATTGACAGTTTGTTGGAAAAAAAGTAATTTTTCATTTTCAAGGCCCAATGTTAATAAAATCTGTGAAACAGCTGTAGGGTCAAAATGCTCACTCTACCCTTTGATATGTTCTGTGGGGGGTGTAGTTTCCAAAATGGGGTCACTTTTAGGGGGTTTCCACTGTATTGGTACTCTAGGGGCTCTGCTAATGCGACATGGCACCTAAAATTATTCCAGCAAAATCTGCCATCCAAAAGCCAAATAGCGCTCCTTCCATTCCAAGCCCCGCCATGTTCCCATACAGCATACTATGGCCACATATGGGGTATTGCCGTGTTCAGGAGAAATTGTTTAACAAACTGTGGGGGGCTTTTACTCCTTTAACCCCTTGTGAAAATGAAAACTTTGGAGATAAAGTGACATTTTAGTAATTTTTCATTTACACATCCCAATGTTAGTAAAATCTGTGAAACAACTGTAGGGTCTAAATGCTGACTATACCCCTTGATGAATTCTGTGAGGGGTGTGGATTCTAAAATGGGGTCACTTTTGGGGGGTTTCCATTGTTTTGGTACTCTAGGGTCTCTGCAAATAAGGCATGGCGCCTGAAAATTATTCCAGCAAAATCTGCTGTTCAAACACCCAGTGTCGCTCCTTCCCTTCCATGCACTGTCGTGTGCCCAAAAGTCAGTTTATACCCACATGTGGGGTATTTCTGTGCACGGGAGAAATTGCACAATAAACTATCAGATGCATTTTCTCCTTTAACCCTTTGTGAATGTGTTAATTTTAGGTCTAAATGAATGTATTAGTGAAAAAAAATGAAATGTCTAAATTTCACTGCCATATTATTTTTATTCTTATGAAATGCTTAAAGGGTTAACAAACATCCCAAATGCTGTTTTGAATAATTTGAGGGGTGCAGTTTTGAAAATGGGGTAATTTATGGGGGTTTCTATTATACAGGCCTTTATAATTACTTTCAGAACTGAAGTGGTCCCTAAAAAATTGGTTTGGAGAATTTTCTTGTAAATCTGGAAAATCGCTGTTACACTTGTAAGCCTTGTGACGTCCAAAATAAATTAAAAGACAATCAAAAGATGATGCCAATATAAAGCAGAGATATGGGAGATAAATATTTATTCATGTATTTGGATGGTATGACTATCTGCTTGAAAAGTAGAGAATTTCACATTTTGAAAATTGCAATTTTTTTCAAATTTCCATCAAATTTCCTAGTTTTTTTATAAATAAATGCAAAAATATTGATTAGTGTTTACCACTAACATGAAGTATAATGTGTTACGAAAAAAACAATCTCAAAATCATTTTTGTAAGTTAAAGCGTCTCAAAGTTATTGCCATTTAAAGTGACACATGTCAGTTTTGAAAAAAGAGGCCTGGTCTTTAACATACTTTTGGGCCTGGTCCTTAACCAGTTAAAGTAATAGCAAATCACAGTAGGAGCTACGGAAAATATTCCAACCGTGCCATAAGCGGTGAAGCGGCACCAACAGAATGATCCAGTAGGAGTTGATGGGGGTGATGAAAGGTCCTCTTTAAATGAATTTTCTAGGTTTAAAATATTTACCTATCCTAAGGATAGGTCGCCAATATCAGATCAGTGGGTGTCCAACATCCAACCCCTCCTACATACAAAAATAAGAAGCACTGATCAAACACTGTTCTAAGGAATGGGGATTGACAGCTAAGCACATTTTGAAGAGTTGACAGATTGCTCCATTAGCTGTCAGTCACAGAAAAGAGAATAGAGGTGGCCAAGAACAAAGAATGATGTCACCAGCCTATTCACTTCTAATGCATAGCAGAGGTGGTCTGAAATCTAGACGACAAGCTGTAAACCCTGTGGAGGCATGATTAGTAATATCTGGTGAAGAATGAAAAATGGATAAAGCAATCTGTTGGGTAAAACACTTGAATCAGCTTAAGCTTCATGTTTAGATATAATGCAAGGAGATGGGACTACAGAGCAGAATTATTATCCTTAACATCCTAAAAAACAGTCTGATTATTAATGGGGTTTTCCCATCTCAGTACTTATAGCTACATCCATAAGATATGCTAGAAATTCCTGGTAGATGTGAGCCCCACATTTGGGACCTGCATTTATTTCAAGAATGGGGCCTCTTATGGTGAATGGAGATGGGCCTCGGGTTTGTGTGTTTCTCCTCATATACAGAGTATATGGAAATAGCCAAAGTTACCCTTCAGTGGTGGGATCCATTTCTTTCAGTTTTTATGTCATATCCTATGGATATAGCCATAATTAAGGAGATGGAAAAACCCCTTCAAGGGTTATCATCATTCATGGTCAGCCTTACTCATTCTTGGCCATGCACCATAAAGCAATTACCCATAATATTACTGTTGTTTCATAATATTAGTTTCATTGAATAAATGAGATTTCATATAAAATGACAAGTGTTTGCAATTTGTAGAAATTTTCTTTCTTTTCTCTTCAGAACTGTCTTAGGTCTGTGCTTGAACAAATAGCAGCTTATGGCCAAGTGGTATTCAGACTTCAGAAATTTATGGATGATGTCACTGGTCATTGTGCTGAAAACTCATTGCCAGGAACCCTTCCAACCACCAAAAAAGGTGCTGAAGCCCCATTCCGCACATATCAGGCCTTTATGTGGGCTTTGTATAAATACTTTGTGAGCTTTAAAGAAGAACTATCAGAGATTGAGAAACGTATTATTAATAAAGGTAATTGTACATTTTTAGATGCATCTATATTCTAACACATATTAAGAAAATTGCAATAAAATTTAATATGTGTTTTGTTTTTTTTTACATTCATGCTTTGTATTAAGATGAAACGATCACTTTGGCAATGGTGGTGGACAAGTTGGCGCCTCGGCTTGCTCAACTCAAAGTCTTACATAAAGTTTTCAGCACTGGCATTGCAGAGGTGCCTCCAGACACCAGGAATGTTGTGAGAGCCTCTCATTTACTTAATACTCTGTATAAAGCTATTCTGGAATATGACAACGTAGGGGAAGCTTCAGAACAAACGGTATGTAATCGCTAAATCAGATTTTACTAAAGAATGTTAGAATAAGGCCCCTTTCATACCATGAGTTCATACCCAAGATCTATTTTTATTTGATAGAATCTTTTATTTACAGGGAATTTTCAGAAATAACATTATTTCTCATTTACTCCAGCTTAGTAGTTCTTTGATGAGACTTTTTTTGTAGTCTTCATTTTTCACCATTCTTGCTTTTATATAAAAGTACTGTCATTGCAGGTATCGCTTTTATTTTTCCTTTGGGTAGAAACTGTGAGGCCATATTTAGAAATAGTAGATGAATGGATTGTCCATGGAAGTCTCTTTGATCCAGCAAAAGAATTCATTATTCAGCGGTACGTAAAGCTTGGGTATAATAATAATACTAGGGAGAAGTTAGTAATAATTTAATACACATTTATTGAGTTTTTTGCACTGCTAAGATTTTCATCCAAATCGTATATTTGTTGAAATTCATTCAAATACCAGCTATTATAAACAGGTATTTTGGGGCAACACGGTGGCTCAGTGGTTAGCACTGCAGCCCTGCAGTGCTGGGGTCCTGGGTTCGAATCCCGCCAGGAACAACATCTGCAAGGAGTTTGTACGTTCTCCCTGTTCTTGTGTGGATTTCATCCCATTCTACAAAGACATATGATAGGAAAAGAAAATGTACATTGTGGTGCTGGGTTCACACCAGCGTTCGGTCTCCGTTATGAGGTTTATGCAGAAGACTGAAATCTGTCAGACCGAGACTGGCCGTTAGCGCCGGTGAGCATTTTATGCTCTCCGTAGCAAAACCGTTATTTTTAAACCGGACACAAAGTCCTGCATGTCCGACTCTGTGTCCTGTTTAAAAAAACAAAAAAAACAAAAAGCAATTTCGCCACAGAGAGCATAAAACGCTCACTGACGCTCACGGCCAGACACCTTTTGAATCCATTCAAATGAATGGGTTTGAAAAATGCCTGCAGGTTTCCGTCTCCTGTCCAGTTTCATGCAGGAAACGTAAACCTGCAGAATGGAGGCTGGGACGCAGGTGTACACCTGGCCTTAGCCCTATATGGGGCTCACAAGCTACATTAAAAAAATTAAATAAATTAAAAAAAAACAAAACACAAAACAGGTGTTGTCAGTTTTAATGGTGGATCATTTCTCTTTGCAGAAATAAAGATGTTCCTGTTAATCATCGGGACTTTTGGTATGCCACATACACTTTGTATAGTGTCTCAGAAAAAACTGAGAATGAAGATAAAATGAGTGACAATGCCAGTGCCAGCTCAGGTAGTGACCAGGCTCCAGCCAGCAGGCAGCACACTATGGTTTCTTTCTTGCGGCCTGTTCTAAAGCAGATTATTATGGCTGGGAAGTCCATGCAGTTACTGAAGAATCTCAAGTGCAAATTATCACAGAAGCAAGACTCCTCAAGAGGTAATGTTTCTCAGTTTAGAGAAATACATTTTTATAAATTTTTTGGAAAGTAAAATAGAAATAGACTTCACATCTCAAAATTATACATTGATCTTATGCTTCTCAGCAAAATCTACATAAATGAACACGAGGTTTTTTGTATACATTGATCAACTATACAGAGGTTGCTGTGAAGTGGCTAGTGGGCTTATATACCTTGATCAAAATGTTTACTAAGAACCTCGTTTGTTTTTGTAGATTTTGCTGAGAAGGATAAGAGCAATGCATAATATTGGGATGTGGAGACCATGTTTGTTTTTCTTCTCCAGAGTATTTATTAACTCCTTCTCGCTATGTGATGCACTATTCTGTTGTATTGAGTTTATAGTTAAGGTTCAGTGTCGTTATTGTATGCTGTGTTACATATCCAAGGGCCGGGGCCAGCTGCGAGGAAAGAGGCCTCAGGAAAATTGCTCATTTTCAAAAAGTGACATTTATTTTTAAAAATGGTAAAACATAATAAAACCAATGTAAATGAAACTAAAGGGAAAGAGATACAGATTAGACATTAGGAAAAACTTTCTGACAGTGAGGGTAGTGAGAGAGTGGAATAGGGTGCCACGGGAGGTGGTGGGCGCTCCATCAATGGAAATCTTCAAGCAGAATCTGGATAAACATATAGCTGGGATGATTTAGGAAAACCTGCACTCGCAGGGGGTTGGACCCGATGGCCCTTGAGGTCCCTTCCAACTCTACCATAAAATAAAAAAAATAAATAAAAATAAAATAAAATTCGGTATCACCATAAATAGTAAACCCACATAAATAGTAAAACCACCGGACAAAGCTGTCATGTAAAAATGGAAGAACCTTGTTCCTTCATTTAGCACTAAAGCACTTTGTTTTGCAGAGTGGACAGATTCGTAGGGGCCCATTCACACAAACTTTTTTTTATGTTTGAATCCTATTTGAGTGTAGAATGAACAGTACTAGGAACACTAAGGGTAAGTTCACACGGGGTATTTTGTACCAGAACCTGAGGCGGAGGCCACCTCAGGTTCCGGTCCAAAAAACGGGTAGCCGCAACTGAATGCCAGTGCACAGCACTAGAATCCAGTCGCACACTCCGCTCCGGATTAGACCCAATGAATGTCTTCAGGCCGAATCACGAGGCGAAACGGCCTGAAGAATGAGCATCTCGCTTCTTTTTCTGGGAGCCGGTTTGTTGATTTCAATGGGAGCCGTCTTTTTGGTCAGGATTTTGAGGTGAATACGGCCTCAAAATCCTGACCAAAAAACTCTGTGTGAACTTACCCTGACATTGTTAAGTCAATAGGGATTATTGCAGGTTTAATCTTTTGCTCTGACCCTCAGTCCTTTCAAAGAAAATCACAACACACACTACTTTGGTCCTGCTCATTCAAACCGGTGGGTGAATCCAGTCCTCCAATTATGCTCCTTGTTTCATGGATGGTCACCTGGAGTTTTCCGTTGTTTGTCTGAATGCAACCTTTTGGGGTTAGAACCTCACCTGTGTTTTTTTTTTTTTTTTTTTTTTTTTTAAATGAGACAGACGCAGATAGGAAAAGTTTGTACACACTCTTCCTAGAGTCTGTGCAGTCTCGGCTACAGCATGGAAAAGATTCGGAACCTGACCTCATTACAGAACAGCAAGTGAACAAGCAGAGTCTAATAAAGATGCAGTCCATAGTAGCTAAGCACCTAGAACTGAATGATGTACACGACCCACTACTGGCCATCAACTTTGCAAGGTAAAAGCCAATACTCTGTTGGAGCACTTGGATAGGGGGAGGTACAGCAGAAAACGAATAGGAATTAAGGCAGACTTCTGCCACACATTCCTCTCCATTTTTCATCCTTTTGGCTAAAGGAGTTAATCATATGAGTGTCCTATGCCAAGTGTTCTGCGATTGATAATCTGCAGAGTCCACGGAATGATTTAGCAGGACACTTTTTTTGTTTTTTCCCCAGCTTTCTGTTTCAGTCTCAAATCAGAAGCTTGCTCCCAAGACTAAACTGCACATGGTTATCTCTGGATTTACATACAGAAATAACAGGGACAGGCTTTTTAAGAAATTTGTGGCTTCTTTGACTATCCAGAAAATTAAAGAGGACCTTTCACCATTTTGCCCACATGCAGTTCTATATACTGCCGGAAAGCTGACAGTGCGCTGAGTTCAGCACACTGTCGGCTTTCCCGATCTGGGCCTGGTGTGAAGAGCTTACGGTCCCGGTACCGTAGCTCTTCTATGGTCAGAAGGGCGTTTCTGACAGTCAGTCAGAGACGTCCTTCTTCACAGCACAGCCAATCGTGCTGTGCTGTGAGAGCCGGGAGGAACACCCCCCTCCCTCTGCTCGCAGTACTCATCCATAGACGAACATTATCAGGGAGGGAGGGGGGAGTTCCTCCCGGCTCTCACAGCACAGCGCGATTGGCTGTGCTGTGAAGAAGGACCTCTCTGACTGAGTGTCAGAAACGCCCTTCTGACCATAGAAGAGCTACGGTACCGGGACCATAAGCTCTTCACACCGGGCCCAGATCGGGAAAGCCGACAGTGTGCTGAACTCAGCGCGCTATCAGCTTTCCGGCAGTATATAGAACTGCCTGTGGGCAAAATGGTGAAAGGTCCTCTTTAAGTATATGTCATTTATGGGCTGGCATAGATTTGTGCTATCCTTTATCGCAGTTTTTAGTTACTTTCTTGAGCCACTAAGCCCTGCTCACTTATTGGAAGAGTGGCATTTTTTTGGGGTGTAAAACCACTGATAAATATCCCAATTTCTCTACCCTGCTTGCTCCCTGATGATCAGATAACTCAGAATGACTGGGTAGGAAAATGCAGAATATTTGGTGATTTTATTACTTTTCTGCAAATCCATTCTTTCCAGTGTGAAGCACATAAACACTGGCCGAAGTTTATGCATGGTGCTGTTATCTAGAAATAAAATATTTTGATGAATTAATTGTAAATTGTTTACATTATTTAATTGAATATGAATTTTTAACCTTGAAGGTTATACCTGGAGCAAAGTGACTTCCTGGAGACATTTACCTGTGAAGATATCAGCGTGGATAGATCCTCAGAATCTGTTACTTGTCAGTCGTTCGAACTGACCCTTCGGTCATGCTTGTACCCCCACATAGACAAACAGTATCTGGAGTGTTGTGGAAATCTCATGAAGACCCTGAAGGAAGATTATAAGTAAGTGGCCGAGATCCAATTACCTGTAAAAGTTCAGTGACAGATATGATAACTCCACATTATTACTTTTCTTCATTCAACGTAAAATTGTCTATGTAGTTCAGTTTGGAGGTTATGAGTTAGTGTGTGCTCTATCACGCTTCAGACATAATCTTTCCGATGTTATTTTTTCAGGCTGGTAGAATATCTACAATCAATGAGAAATTTTTTCCTACTTGAAGCTGGAGACACTATGTATGATTTCTACACTTCTATATTTGATAAAATTAGAGAGAAAGAACAGTGGCAGAATGTCGTTTTTCTAAATGTACAGCTGCAGGAAGCTGTCAGTCAGCGGTACCTGGAGGACAGTGCTCGGTAAGGAGTCAAAACATTTTATGAAATTTGTAACTGAACAACTTGTGATATACTGCTAGTAAACCAAGTGCTTTGCAAGACTAGGGTCCTGGCTCTCTTCTCACACTCCAAGACATACTGGATTGGTTAAAGAGGACATAATATCAAGTACAGAATACTAAATGCCATATATCCTTTGATTTTCTGTGTCCTCCTTATCAACTTGATTTTTTTTTTTGTTATTATTTTTTCTAAATCCATCAACCCCTTCAAAAGAAATAGCATCTGGAAGATTATATGTACATTTTTTTTTATTTGCAAGTTGGCAGTAACCCTTTATTTTCTATGACAAAAACAAAAGGTTCCTACCCACGTAGTGATTTAAGATTTAATTTATCAGAGGGGTATTCATATGTAATACCCATCTGAACATAAACAGAAAAGTACTGCTTTTCTGTAGCGTGGGCCTCAGCCACAAAATAGATTTTTTGTTCCTTCCAGCTCTGGTGATATTATGAAGATATGTGCATGCAGATGTAGGCCTTAGTGATTTGAATGAACTTTGCACACATTGAACTCTTATTTTTAGGAGGAGTTATGCATACAACTTTTTGTTTAGTTATTACTTTTAGCAACGAATATATATATATTTTTTTGTTTGTAAAACATACTCTTTAAATCAAATTTACATAAAGGTGCCTGTTCGTATACAGTACCAAGTGGCATTTTGACAATGCTGCAAATGTCTACTTTCAGACAATATATAGGTATAGGGGGTTAGTATATATTTTTTTAACATTGCAATTTAAGTTTTATTTGTTCAGCTCAAAACTGTGAAAATTGCCCTGGCTATCAGAGGTGCAAAATATCCGGAAACCCCTGGAAGTGAAAGGGTTAGAAAAAAAAAAAAACCCTCAAAAAAGTTGTGGGCCCTTTTGGCTACAGGAACTGATGCATGCAATGGCAGATTCTGTATGGGTCTGCAGAATATTTTATTGCTATATAAACAGTATGAAACTTTTGAATGTTTGCACTACAATTGCATTAAAGAATGGAACATGTAATATTAAAGTTGTTTGCATACAGATTATCCATCTTCTTTGAAAATATTGATGTCGCTAAGAAGAAACTTCCAGTTCATACATTAGATGGCCTTGTACTGAGTTATAAGGTAAGGATCTTTTCTCAAAAACTATGTATCAATCTGCTCAGCTCTTTCTCCTCTGTAACATGATGCCTGCAGATTACACAGCATTTTCACTGTAACAAGTTAACCTAAAAGGTTGGGGGGTAATCATAACTTATGTTATGCCTCTTCTTTCTGACAAGGAGGGCAAGAGGCTTTCATTTTTGTGATAAGTAATGATTTTAAGAAAATTATAATTTAAACATGTTACATATGTCTCTTGTATGTTTTTTTTTTATTGGTCTAGGTGCCTTGGCCTGTTGATATAGTTATAAGTTCAGAGTGCCAGAAGATTTATAATCAGATTTTTCTGCTCTTGCTATTAATAAAGTGGGCAAAATACAGCTTGGATGTCCTGCAATTTAATGGTAAGAATGAATGATTCAGCACAGATACAATTGCCACTGTTATGGCCATACAATTACCCCTGGGGACCCCAACCTATCAGCAGACTGAAGGTTTATTACAACTTCATAGAGAAGAGCAACCTGATTATAGCAGTGCCTTCCTCAATCTGTCCATGAACTTGTGGTTGTTTCTGGAATTACATCTCAGAACATTAAATAAAGGGGTTTTCCGTGCAAAAAAACATTTTTCAAAAAAGATCAGTTAGTGCTATTCATATTAATAAGTGCAACCAAATACTTTTTAGTATTGTTTTTGAGTTATTCTGGCTTTTTCTGGGAGCTCCCGGCATCTTCTGTTTTTGTTTATATGGGTAGCTTCCTGTTCTTTTTTTCCTACAACTACCATGATGCATTGCACTTCACTCAGAGCTGACTTGTGCTACCTCCCCCTCCCACTCCCTCCCTCTCCCTGTTTCACTACCTAGCCCGCCCACTTCTAGCCCTTCCTAACTAACTCAACCCACCCCCAAACTCATCATACTTACCTGGGATCTTCTGGGCACAGGTCATCACTTCCATCAGAGGATCGTCTCCTCCTCTTCTTGACGTCTGCCTGCGCGATAGAGCCAGAGTGCCGAAATGTTCTGTAGCCGGCACTCCTGCTCTATTGCGCAGGCATGTGCAGCCAGCAGACTTCAAGAAGAGGAAGTGAAGAAAGCAATATTCCATGCTCCGAAGATTTGGAGAGGAAGACAGGCACACACACATTATGTGTGTGTGTGTGTGTGGGGGGTGGGGGTAAGTTGGTATAGGTGACATTCCGTTTCTGGAAACACTTGAAAATCAGAAAAAATGCCTAGGGCGATCACATGATAGATAGGCTGTCTGGTTAGATGTACAGTACATTTTTATAAACTAAGTCAGATGTTAGTTGGGGAGGGAGATATTTATCTTTAGATATTTAGAGTAGAAATGTAATTTTATTCCAGACAATCCCTTTAAAGAAAGTGTCACTTGCCCACTTGCTCTGTTGGTAGGTAGGTGTCACATTAATATCCTAACCTCAGCAAATTCTGAACAAAAAAAAGCTGTGACCATGGGCTAAAAAAATGGATTCATAATTTTGCTCTTAACTTGCAACCATGAATACACTGAGTAATTGATTGTGATGGAGGGAATGATAACATGTTATTATACCTGTAATACATTTATTTACCAACATTTTCCTAGAACTTGTTAGCACGGCTGAGAAGGAATCTCCAAAAGAGGAGTCTGGATCTGAACAACTTCTGTCTCATCTAGTGACACCAGCAGAGCCCAAGGAACAGCAAATCCATCGCATGTTTCTCCTTCGAGTCAAGCTTATGCATTTTGTCAACAGCTTGCACAATTACATGATGACCAGGGTTGGCATCTTCTTATTCTCTCCTTTTTTAATTTTCTTGTATTTATTTATTAAAATAAACTTAAACTAACTTAAATTGCTGCTTTACAAAAAAAAAAAAAAAATCCCTGACCATGTGGGGACTGTTTAGTGTGTATACTGTACAATTTATTTTTTTTAATTGATCTACTCATTAGAAGCCTCCCAAGGTACTAGTCTGTCTATATATTTATGTAGAAATTTGTGGCTTAATTTTGCATAATAGATGATCTCATTACAAAAGTGCTTGCAGACAAGGGCAAAAAAAATATATTAACATCTGCATGGAATTGAAAATAGTAGGTGACAATAAATCTGAATATTTTTGAATAACATTATTTTTAATAGATTCTTCACAGCACAGGTCTGGAGTTTCAACATCAAGTAGAGGAAGCAAAAGATCTGGACCAATTGATTAAAATTCACTATAGATATCTGTCTACAATTCATGATCGCTGTCTTTTAAGGGAAAAGGTATGAAAATATGATGTTCAACTATTATTTGATGGTCCATGGTTGCCCTATTTATTGAAAGGAGACGTGACCTCTTGTCCTGAGAATAGAAGACAAAACGGGGTTCTGTTTGTTATGGATCTGTAGATCCAGTGAATCTGCCAACGTAAACAATCAGTAGTGTTGTAGGGTGCATGAATTTCTGAATGTGAAAAATGTGCAAATTATTACAGTATAATATGTGTGATAAGGAAATCATTGCTGATTTTCTGACCTTAGAAAGATCTTGCAATCCTGGTCAAATCCATTGGTAACCGATCAAGATCATAAGACTGTGACAAAAAGATATTTAGAGAAAATCTTTAAAACTGTGCAAAATATTTAATTGCTTATATTTTCAAAAATGACTAACTTTTAATTATCTACAAACTTAAAAATGATTATATACATGGGAATACCCCTTTAAGGCTAGACCACCAGTCATAGAAACTGGTTAACTCCTTGTTTTATTAAAGGGATTCTACCACTAAAACACTTTTTTTTTCTAGTTACCACGTCGGAATAGCCTTTAAAAAGGCTATTCGTCTCTTACCTGTGGAAGTGCTCTCCGCCGCGCCGTTCGTTCAAAATACCGGTTTGTACCGGTATGCTAATGAGTTCTCTCGCAGCGATGGGGGCGTCCCCATCGCAGGAGCAGCGATGGGGGCGTCCCCATTGCAGCTCGAAAACTCACCGCAGCGCCGCCTCTCCGGTCTTCGGTGTCCTCCCCTTGCCTCTTCAGCGTCTGTCGGACGCCTGCGCAGTATGCTCTCTGTTCGGCGAAGATTGCCAAACGTACTGCGCATGCGCGAAAGTTCGGTGCCCGCACTATGGCTGGGATCGCAATTTCGTGCATGCGCAGTACGTTCGGCAATCTTCGTCGAACAGAGCGTACTGCGCAGGCGTCCGACAGTACGCTGAAGAAGCAAGGGGAGGACACCGAAGACCAGAGAGGCGGCGCTGCGGTCAGTTTTTGAGCTGTAATGGGGACGCCCCCATCGCTGCTCCTGCGATGGGGACGCCCCCATCGCTGCGAGAGAACTCATTAGCATACCGGTACAAACCGGTATTTTGAACGAACGGCGCGGCGGAGAGCACTTCCACAGGTAAGAGACGAATAGCCTTTTTAAAGGCTATTCCGACGTGGTAACTAGAAAAAAATGTTTTAGTGGTAGAATCCCTTTAAGGTGTTATGAATGCACACAAATAATTCATTTGAGCTGGTCGTTTTGTGACTCCCCCAGATGTGAGTTTCAGTTGGTACAGTCACTGGGCTCTAGCAGTAATGCTGCCTGTAAATAACTAGGCCATTACTAATATGCCATTTCTTGCTAATTGGAGACATCCCCCTCCTCCCTGTAGATCACAACTATATAAGGTACTTGGACACTCTTGTCTGCAGAATCCCAGTTTTGTCAAGGCACTATGCAGGCGAATAGGACTGATGCGTAATACCCACAGTGCCTGAACAGCCATGGTTCTATGTAGGGTAACAGTAGAAGGAGTCAATGTGCTCCTCAAACCACAAAGGCCCTTCCGTTTCTAGCAACGGAGGGGATCCTAGTGAGAAAAACCACCGCTGGTCATATGTAACAGTGTAGCCTAACTACATGTCATTTCTACGGTCTGAACATCCCCTTTTAAGTATGTTATTCTTTCCATTTTGCTTGACTTACAGGTCAGTTCTGTAAAGGAAGCAATAATGAAAGTAATGAATGTTGTGCTGATGTTTGCAGACCGCTGGCATGCTGGATTTGGAGCATGGAAGTAAGTAAAACAATGTATACTTGAAACTAACTCCAAAGGGTTTCAGAATGTAGAAAGTTCGTACCGACCTAAGATGGTTAGAGAAAAAAATCTTTCAGCTTTTTTATGTTTAATCAATGTATATTGCAAGAATTTTTTTTTAAGGAATACAGTTAACGATATGTCAGTTAGCCCAACGGGTCCACCACGTTTTAGGGGGTCTCGACCTGGGTGCAAAAAGAAGACAGGATGCAACAGGCGCAAGCACTCAACAGTAATGGAGGGCCCACATCTAAGCCATTGGAACATACTCCTGTGAACACATACATGTGGGAACGGCTGTAATATGTAGCCTGGGTGATGAAACTAGGGAAGGAGTAACGTTCAGGTACACTAAGGAGGCCCATGCACACTATGTAACGCAGCGTTGATTCTTACACGTAAACTCTTGTAAGGATCAGCGCTGCAAAACAGAATCCCAAGAGTTCAATGGGTTCCATCTTACGCACGCTACACATTGAAATCAATGGGAGGCTTTTTAACCCATTGATTTCAATGTGTTACGTGCGTTAAATGGAACCCATTAAAGTCAATGGGATTCTGTTTTGCAGCGCTTGATTCTGACACGAGTTTACATGTCAGAATCAATGCTGCGTTACATCATGTGCACAGGCCCTAAGACAGACAATATATGTAGGGGAGGAGAAAATACAGAGGGAAAGGAAGATGGCCATGGCCAGGTGGAGCCAAACCAGAGAGGAATTGTGAAGTTAGCACAGGGCTCAAGAGAAGTTGGAAAACTGCAGACCCCAGATACACCAACCACAGCCGCCAAAGTCTTAACATTTTTGACTATTTATATTTCCAAATAATATTTAATTTTTAATTGTCTACATATCTAAATATGGTTATATTTGTGGGAAAACCCCTTTTAAACTAGTCATGGAATTCACAGATTTATTAGCGGTCATACTTTTTGAATAATTGAACTCTGGTGCTGGAAACCTATTGTATTTGTAAAATGTCAGAAAATCTTTTGCTAATGCACTTTTTGTTTTTTTTTTCTTTTTTAAATCCAGGGCAGAATCTATCCTGAAGATGGAATCTGATTTTACAAATTGTCACAAGTTTCTTGTGAAAGTATTAAATAAAGCGGTCTGCAGGGGGTCATTCCCACACTGTAAGTATATAGCATATCTTTTTTTTAATTATTTTTATTTTTATTTCTTATAGCATACTATAATAAATATTGGCCACATAAATCTAAGCTAATACCCTATTTTGGCATGGCTAATAAAGCCAACCTGTGCCAGTGCTTGCTGAGAGTCCTACTACAGATATGTTAGTCACTATTTAAAATGTGATAAGCAGGTTTTGACTGGAGATTATTATTGTATTATTATTATTTATTTATATAGCACCATTAATTCCATGGTGCTTTACATTTGAGGATTTACATACAATACACAAAATATGCAAAACAAGTATAATACTAACAATGACCGACTGGCACCAGAGGGATAGAGGGCCCTGTCCGCGAGGGCTTACAATCTATGAGGGAACCTCTATTACATATCTGTAGATGGAGAGATGGCGGTTTGGTTTTCCTTGTCAGGTACTACTTTTTATTATGTGCATGTCACTAAGTATCTTTTCTTTTATCCTTGTCTTAGTGGAATCTTTGGCTTTATCGCTTATGGCCGGCATGGAGCAGAATTAGGCCTGGTTCATCCTAAAGATATGATGAAGATGGCTCTGCCAAGAATGTACATAAATTGATGTTATATTTGTTGTAAATAATACAGGTGGGGAAGCTTGCAATATATTGTCCGTAATGGAAGAAAAGTGGTGTTGCTAGTAGTCGGGACACTTCCAGTTTATTCTGGTTGTTACATGTCTCCCCTTGTTCAGTGATCCCAGTGTATACTGTATATATGATTTACAATAAATATTTCTGGTTTCACCTAAAAAATAGTGTTATCTGTTGTATTAAATGTGACCGTTCTATACCAATACAAGCTGCTGTAAATATACATTTTATTAATCTCTGTACAGAATAAAATTTGTTTCTTTTTAACTAAAGTTTGTCTTTTATTTGCCATAAATCTGCATAGCACTAGTTGTTGTAGGCAACTGGAACTAGAAAATTCTATTCAATTTGTGTACCTTTTTTATCTGCTGTAATAGTATAAAATAGTGTCAAATTGCACATTCACTGTTCTTAAGAGCTGCTGAAGCTATTGCTATGTGTTGTGGACATGTCATGTTTCATAAGGGGGAGTTCTCAGAAAACGTAAAAAAAATTAGTGTTAATTCAGACTTTGTAGTAGATTCTGTCTCCAAAACCGCCTCCAGATTCTGGCAGGGATCTGCTTTCCTTTGTTTTCAGTGAGAAGTGCCCTGTTCAATCTTCCTATAGATGCCAAAGCTGATTCAGCCTCACATTTCGTTATGTGAACCAAGCCTAGAAATCCCCAATAAAATCTGCTGTAAACACCAAGTGCTACATATGAATTTCATTGCAGATTTTGGTGCAAATACACCCAAAGATTTTATGGTTTTTTGGATTGCAATTCCATAGTGAAAAACCACAATACTTTTGCAACTGATATGACCTCCATAATAGCATGTTAAACTGCAAGTGAATGGGGTTTGTTAATCTGGAGTTTCTAAAAGTTCACCACTGCCATCCTATTCACCCTACAATGGCAGCCACATGCGGTTGGCATCATCCAGCACGTCCATGTTCTGCTGTGGTATACAGTAGGTGCCCTGCTGTACTACATATGAGTATATTGTATCCTGGGCAGCAGAGCCAGGAGCAGGCCCGCAGCGCCATGGAGGAGTGGTCTGATCCGTGATCTGGAGGAGGAGGAGCCGCGTCCCTGCCCACCGCTCTCCGGCCTTGGAGGAAGGGTGTTTCCTCAGTGTCTCTAGGAAGTTTCGGCCTCGTACTACTGGTAAAAGTGGAGTAAAGAGTTGTGGGGAGGCCGCGGCCGGTTCCTGAGCTCCCAGGCAGGCGGCGGGCAGCAGCTGGCAGTGCCCCGAGAAGGAAACAATCACCGGCTGCAGGGCCGGGGAAGAAGCGCATCACGGGTGAGAGAAATGAGCATCCCGGGTCACCGAGTCCCCTGCCCCACTTCCCCTGTGAAGCAGCGAGCAGGAACTGTACGGGGGCTGGGAGTGTGTGGCCGAGATTCCGGCTCTGAGGCTAGCATGGGTCGTGTCATAGGTGCTTCCCCTGCCCTTCCGCCCACACCAAATACCTAGGTGGGGAGGCAGCCGCAAAGGAGCCCGATGTGCAGGGATGTGCAGCTGCTGACATGGCGCTTGTCTGACTGACTAGGTGCCCATTACTGTCTATTAGAGGGCTCTGTGCCATAGGTGATACTGAAGGCAACTCTGCCATGAGTGCTGGTGGTGTTACATAGTCGGGCACAACATATTGTGAGGGGTCCTGAATGCTGTCTGCCCACCTTCCTAAATCCCTGCTAGGTTATGCCAATGCTTATCTGAAAACGTGCTAGTGCGCTTTTCACAGTAATGGCATATATATGGAAACCTTGTCAGTAATCTATCCTTCCTCAAGTACAGGGGAGCATTTTGTGCTGTGCTATACTGTCCTGCCACATAGGGGTTTATAGGGAGCCATTCTGGTGTGCAGTGTGTCCAGTCACTTTGAGATACCGGGCATTAGATGGCATAAGTCGCTGTAGTCTGAGTTGGGGAAGTTGTCTAGTTTAGTCACTGATGTACAAGTTGTTTGATGTGTTGGCTAGAGCCACAGGCCATTTCTGTTGCAGGTCGGTACATGCACTGACACTGGCTACAATTTCTGTACCTTCTGATACTATTGATGCTGGCAGCGATACACAACAGTGGTGTCACATTTCCATTGACTTTTGTTGCATACACAACATTCACATTTTGAAAATAAAAAGTTATGACTTTATAGGCCGTAGATCACCTTGGTTCTGTCCGCCGTCACCCAGAAATGATTGGATTTTACTCATGGACACATATAAGCCTTAAATTAGCAACTATGATTGATATATATATATATATATATATATATATATATATATATATATATATATATATATATACAGTACATTGATCAACATTTACTAATGCTGTGTGCATTTCACCTTTTTGGTGAAATTCATTTAGACAAATTTACTTTTGATTTGTCAGAAAGTACCGATTCTGGCCATGCTAGACGTTTTCAAAAGTGCGTAGATGAGGGATATGGTTTTCCCAAGACTTAAAAAGCTCCAGATTTATTACTGGCGAGTGCCAGTTGTTCGATGAAAAGTAATGGTCTGACATATGCCCACCTAGAAGTTGGTTTACATAAATAAATAATAATAAAAAGTGTCTAACTTCTAGCAAGATAGTTGTCTCCCATTATGCACCGCTATGATGAACTTGGCGTTTCTTATGTTTTAAATAGACAGGTAGCACTCTCACAATTCAGAGACTAAAGAGGGTTGGCCAGATTCTAAAGTCTTTAGTAGAAAGGAAAATGGACAGCAGTCTCAGTGGGTTTTTGTTCTTGCAGTGTTGACATGAGGAAGGGCTTCACGAGCCCGAAACGTTGTGTAACTATACTTTAGCTCTCTGAGTTATAACACTCGCTTCAATACTTATGACTATGGATTGTAATGGTATCCCAAATTTAATACATAAGCAAGCCCTTGAAAACCCATTGGGAGTGCTGTTCATTTTTCTGTCTACTACGAACTTGGCATTTCTTGTCACTACTGGACTAGGTTTATGCTGTTTAAGACAACATAAGTAAATTTCAAGCCATAGTTGTGCCAAGTTTACTAGATCTCTGCCTCTATTTACTTTATTATTCTGGAAGTATCTTGGTTGGCACATGGGACTTCCCTCTATGATGTACATAAGATCTAGAGGCAAATATGGACAGTCTTCTTCTATGCAGTATGTTTGTATTTCCTATGTAGCAGCGTGTAAGCCTGCTGATATATATATATATATATATATATATATATATATATATTATACTCATTACTATACATGATTTGAAGTTGTTTTCAACAATGTGGTTGTGCTAGGGTTCTTTTTTGCCGGTCTCCAATAATTTGGCTATTTCTCATTTTAAATGGTTACATCCATATTGGATTTAAAAGGTTCATTGGAATGTTTTCTTTCTGTGTACTGCACAGGCTTTTCCTAGGTACTCTATTGTCTGAAAAACTTACTGACAGGGTGCATGGCTTGCTATTAAGCTGATATCCATGTATGTCAAGATACGGTATTTAAAGAGCAAGCCCCATCTAGGATGAGGACTGATGTAAATTAGGAATATTCCCATGTTACAGTAATGACCTCATAAGGACATCCTTTGCCTCTATGGCTACTATGAGGCAGTGTAGAGAGTTGTCATTAGTCACTTTTTACTCTAGCAGACTCATGCTGTCCATATAGTCATGTTAAACTACATATACCCTGCAATAGCCAACATGGTGTAATAGTCGTGATGTACACTAAGAGGAACTGTTTCTGGTTTTCACGGTGTAAGACGTTTCCTTTTTGGTTTGTTACTGTAGATTTTTCAGTGTTGTGCTGTCTACAGGAATTTTGGGGAATGTGTTTGTTTCATTTCCCCAATTAACTTCTGTATTAGGAACTGTTTTGTTACTCAAAGTAGCATAGTGCTGCATTGTGGACCTTCATCTCACAATGACATTCTTTTATGGCAGTAAATAATCTAGCATTTATTTAGGTTACAGGCTGCTCTATGCAGCCTGTAATAGAAATGCCGTAATTTTGCAATGAATTAACATTGTAATGCAATGCATTAGTGATCAGACATCCTAGTGAGGGGTCTAATGATTGCAGTAAAAAAAAACAATCAAAGCAGGACTCTTTCCATAAATTGGTATAAATAAAGCTAGCTTGATATCGGATGCGCAGTCTCTGTAAAAGACTTCCGCAGATTCCGGCAATAATCGTCGGAGTGAAAAATCCTGCACGGTGGATCCCATTATAGTATATGGGGTCTCCGGGTAACCATTTTTTTTTTTCTTAGCGGAGATCCATGCTTGTGTGAACCTAATGTAAAAATAAATCTGGCCCTGCAAAAAATACCTGCATGCATAAATTTAAAAAGCCCTCATATATGACTGTGTGAATAGAAAAATAAAAAAGTTATGGGGTTTGAAAGGTGGAGAGTAAAAAAACAAATATGTATTAATGCTTGTTGTAGGAAGGGGTTAAAGGGTACTTGAGTTGTCATGAAATAACTGCAGGGTCTTGTTTGGTAGTCTGTTCTCTGGCTGAATAAACCTTTATACGTGACATCAGATTTTCTGCTGCTAATAATCACATTACAGCAGATTTTACATTTGTCTCTGAGGCAGGGATTGTGCATACTAAGGTGCACACTGCCCCCTCCCCTATTCAATGCTACCATTACTGGTTTATTTACATGTAATTCTGCCATGAGTAACTATACAATGTCAAACAAATATCTGAGTAAAGTCTAAGTGAGCTTAATGATGCAGCCTAAAAGATCCCTGACACATGAAAAAAGCAATCAATGAGTGCAGTAAGGAAAGCTGCTTGCTGTCTGGGAATAATATTCCATCTGTAATCACACAAGCCACCAGATATAAGTAGATTTTACATTGTAGCTGTGAGATGTACAAAATGTTCAGTTTTAGAAAATTGCAGATGTGTGTGGAGGCTGTGAGGAGAATCAGCCCCTCTCCTCTGTAATCACTGTGTGAAGAGACTGGACCCTCCTCTTTCCACTCACTGTGAAGACGCCTTGCTTATTTCATGTGTCTATGGACAGGAATTTCCTAGTAACATGGAGTTCATTGCAAATTAGCTAGAAAGGACTTCAGAGAGGTTGTTCAGGCACAAACATGCAGCATTTTTAAAGTGCATAATATTTTGACTAAGAATCACAGGATGTATTAAATTACATTAAGTTGTCTGAAAAGTTAGCGGCCATTTAAGTGTCACATAATTCTGTAATACATCAATGACATTTTTCCCTCCTCCATGCTTGTCTGACCAGTTTTCTACTCGTAGAATAGTTGGCAGTAGCACAGATGAATGCTTCATTTCTAAAGTAAAATCTGTAGGCCAGCTAACAGGTTACATCTGGCATACATTATACATTTTTTTTTCTATAGGGTGAACTGGCACTGTATTTTGTATGTGTGTGGTAAATATTATATAAGGTAGGCAGTTTTCTTTAAGATAAAGCAGCACTCCCAACAGATTACCTTGAAATGAATAAAGCCTCCATTGTACAGCTTTGTATTGTATTTTACTGTGGCAACAATGTGTGGAGTAAGTATTCACCTATACTTGCTAGACTCTTTATTGAACAGCTTTTTGTCTCTGCTGCCCTTGCCCTTCAAGATAGTAAATGTTGCGCTGCCAGTTGCAGCTAATGATAATGAATGCGGTTGTGCAGAAATCCCAATAGGGTTGTATTACTGTAGACTGTAGGTTGTGGTCTCAACAAATTGCAGATGCAAAATGACAACATTTCTATCATTAAAGGGGTATTTCCATCTATATATGTATGTCTGTGGAATCCGCATCTGTCTTGAGAAGGAGGGTCCTTTGGCGCCCGTCCTGCAGCTGTCATTGAAGCTTCCATGCATTTGCTAGTCTCTCCCTTCTCTTCGATGGGAGTCTTGAAACGATCCAAGGCCGATTTTCCTGTGCAAGTTAGTAGAGAGACCTAGACATGCACAGCCACCTACCTCTCCCTTCACTGTGGCCAGAAAATGGGATTCTTAAGACTGCTAAGGATTTATATGTCCTGTTTGTATAGACATACATTTCCAGATGGAGGTGTGGTGTGGCACCAGGACATTATGATGTTGTACAACTACACGTCACTGTATAGCCCAAGCCTTATTGTTGTGTTCTGTGTCAGGGATGCCCATAGTTCTGTAGACTCTCAACGTTTAGTGCACCACTTTGTTGTAAACTCTCATATAAAACAAATGAAATTGTCAAAGGGAACAGCAAATATTTTAAGTACATTGGCAGCCCCTGCTTTATGCCCTATATTCTGTTTTGAGCTCTCAGGCTGCAAGACTCTTATTGCATATCTCCATCCAGATGTTCTGGTCAGTAAGTGGGCTGTCTCTGCCCATTTTCTGGAGCAGCTATTTAAGGTGAGCAGGGAGGGGGAGCATCTGTGCCTGCAGCTATTTGATCTGATGTGTAGAGAGCTGCTGCTTGACCACCACATTGTAGTCCCTTTGGTGGCTTTTGGTGACAGGACTGATTCTTTCATTGCAGTCTAAGCCAGCGATCTTTGGGGGAATATCCTTTTAAAGCTTTAGAAAGCAGTGCTTCATTTGGTGGTTATAAGAAAATGTTGTGGTTTCTTGTATAAGGTTTGAGCGTCACCGACTATGTGGTGAGAACATCCCGTACACAATATATGAGATCTTTACTACTATATTTGTTCTTGTACATAACTTAGATCGATTGACTGTTTTATCTGTGTATCTGGTATTGCTGACTGAGTTTCTTGGGCATATCTAGCACCATTGCCTACATTGAACAGTGTTTCTGCACGTATGTTAGCACAGAGCTGTGAAGAACTTCTGCTACTTCCTTCCCACAATGTAGTAATGCTTTAGCTCATGCTTCTGGGTCTTGCGCTAAACCTCTTCTGCTTGTGTCTGTATGTAGAAGTAATCCGTGACAGCTCAGTAGACAGCCAGCCTGTCAGTCTATTCTCACCTGCTCAGCACGACTCGACACGCTTTCAATTTTTTGAGATGCTGACATTTCATCTGGGCAAATGTGTCATAGTAATGAACGGTAGTAAATAAGAAATACACCCATACTGAATGTTTGTTTGCATCAGGATCAAGGACTAAAACCTGCAGGGAACAAGAGAGGGAACCGCCAGCTGATCTGCTTCTTCGGCAGGCTGACTGACTGACTGGGTAGGGGTTCACTACTGTTTTTTTTCCTTCTGCAATCAGTTGTCTCACAGCTAGAAGTTGGATGAGAGGGGGAGTTAAACTTCAGGGACACAGAAAGATTATTTCTCAGATTAAGCCCTTATCTGATCGGGCTAAGTAATATGGTCCTTTTGTTGGCTCGACCATGGCAGTCATGATGCTGCGAGTCCCATTCTTTCAATAAGTAAGGGCAGAATATTATGGGGCAGCTTCTCTCTAATACTAGCCCAGAACTACACAAAGTATATTGTGACTTCTACCTAATAATAGCCAGCAAAGAGTGCAGGGGACTGATAGTTATGTGTCACTACCTCTACCCCTCTCAGCAGTGGCCGACATGTTTCTGTGTTAGAGGAGACCTAACCTGTGCCTCGATGTCATTTATCTCAGGTGGGAACTTATCCACAGAGAAAGATACTATTTTCCCTGTCCGTTCATTCATTGCTGTTTGTAATGTTACAAAATGGCAGATTTCACTGAAGCCAAAATGTTTACTGCTCCCATTGTCCTTGTGTGCTGAACTGTACTGTGGTGGAAAGCCAAGCGTCAGCAGAGCACCGTGTCAGTAGTCGCACAAATATATGGCTGTACAGATGTGTTTTGTACGATGTTGATGAGAATCTGAAGAATTGCAGTGCTCCTTTTTGATATATTTATATATTTTATATGATCTTCCAATTGCTATGTGAAATGTATTTACATCCGTAAAATAAGTAGTTTTCGTTCCTGTTCTCTTTATGATAAAGAATAGGTAGCAGGATTCATGAACTTAGTGTTGGTTCCTCTGCATCTCTGCTACCCAGGTGCATGTTAAAGAAAAGGTGACCCTTTGCCTTACAGGAAATGTATTAAGACTACACGGAAATATTCAACTTATGAAGTTATTGTGTGAATTTATTGTTTTGCCTATTATGGTAGGTGTTAGTCTGTGGTCAGTGAACTACTATCTACTGAGAATACCACACATGGGAAGTGAACATGTGTAGAGACGACTGAAGGGTTGGTTTGTGGTCACAGTCAGGAACATATGAACCTTGTGTATTACAGCCTACTGATAAGATATCTCCATTTTTAGTTACGCCTTCTAGTTTTTTACCTTAATGTTTGTAGAGATCAGCATGTATGCGTCATGGCTGATAGTAGCATTACTTTGAGAAGTGTGAATCTCACAGGTCCATTCTCTAGATGTTTATACAATGTCAGTAACATATTATGGGCAGGCATAATATGGTGAGGGGGTGCCGGAATCATTATCCTTACCTGGAATAAGGTATTCATTGAAGGAATTAAAAGATCAAGGAGACAATAGATTTGGTTAATATTATGTTACACAGGCTCATTCACAACACTATAAATAGTAGAGATAAGTTTGTATCCATGTCCTCAAAAGATGTCATGGCCCACCATTGCAGGATATTTTCACTGGCTTCTCACCAACTGAAAGTCAGACAATGCAGTCTATATTGTTACTGTTTAGAGGCTTGATATTATTGACATTGCTGAATATATATTTATTAAACTACTTCAAGTATATATAGTACAAAATTATAAGGGATTAGATAGATGATTTATGGTAATATTCCATATACTGTTGCCGTTTTTATGTACCTATTTAACGTTTATAATCTGGCTTGCAAAGAAACTTGCTAGAAAGAGACGCAAACCCAGGAAGGAATGGTGAAGGATGCAGCCTTTGCCTGTCTCCATCATACATTCCTTTTCTTCGCACTGCTCAGAGCTCACTCTTCTTTGCTAAAAAGTGTTATCTGTGATAGGATGAAACTTCTTGTTTGTACCTTATCCAATAGTTATGTGCTAAAACGTGTATGACTACTTTATACCCAATCATGTTGTGTTAGTTGGACTAAACACGCCTTCTCTTTGTCTATGCAATGTATAACTACACCAACAAACCTCTACTATCCACTATTAAAGATCAGAATCCTTATTGGTCACATAATTGCACCTTTTGACTGTGTGTTTCTCTGAGCTGGCTCATATACCAATTGTACTCATTTGGACTTCAATGGACATTATGATGACATTTAGAGTGGATTGTGCTGACTATCCTTATTGTACTGTTCCTCTGTTATTACTCCTAGAAATTTGGGAATAAATTGACAAGAAGTTGTTACAGTTGCGGGTGTGTCACTACAAAGCCTAAGAGTCCATTCACATGGAGCAATTTGGTGCTGATTCTAGTAGCGAACCCGCGTCAGAATCAGCGCTGAAAAGAAGAAACTCCTATTGACTTCAATGGGTTCCGTTTTCCGCTCGGAACCCATTGAAATCAATGGGAGGCGGTTTTTCAGCGCTGATTCTGACACGGATTCCGCACCAGAATCAGTGCCAAATTCCTCTGTGTGAATGGACCCTTACAGTGCTGCCAAAGTCAAAATGTATCCATACACACCTCATTGAGAAGGGGAATGCTAGCCAGGGCTCTGGAATTCGTAGGTCACTGTCTTTCCACATCCCGCCTCAGACTCCTTAATAAATGACCATGGTTAGTCAGAGGCAATAAACCTCCTTTAAAGGGGCTCTTCCATCATATTTATGGACTATGAGCCACACATATGCTTGAATAGCCTTTAAAAAGGCTATCCAGGCCCCGCTAATCGTATTGTAAAAGACCCACCCTTTTTAAACTAAGACCCTAAAAACAAATATTCAGATCATACTTATCATGCACGGTGGGCGATTCCTGCACTGCTCGACGTCATCTTTCAGTCACACCCTCCTCTGGTGTCTTCTGTCTGCGATGTCCTCCTGGGCTCTCGCTTCCACGCCTCCATCTTCGTTTCTTTCACGCTCCAGCGCCATTTTTGTGAATGGAAATGCGCGACTGTAATGTGCATGCGCAGTACGCTCACGTAGTTCTAAGGGGAACTGAGCATGCTCAGTTCCCCTTAGAAGCACGCTCGCGTATTGCGCATGAGCAGTATGGTCACACATTTCCATTCACAAAATTGGCGCCGGAGCGTGCGCAGTGGCGCTCCAGAGGGAGTGCTACTGGCACGCGCGGGATTTCGATAAAACCCGCCGGAAGAAACTAAGATGGATGCAGGAAAGCGAGAGGCCAGGAGTATGTCATAGACAGAAGACACTAGAGGAGGGCGTGACAGAAAGATGACGTCGAGCAGTGCATAAATCTGATGATAGAGCCGCTTTAATTCATTAAAAAGTCAGTGATTGAATTTCTGCAGAAGTAAATATACTACAAAATCTACATCTAAATGAGTTATACAATAAAAAAAATGTAAAATATAATAATAATAAAAAAGTTATTTGAAGCAGAGGTTGGTGACAAAAATGGCCCAGACTATGACTCCACAACCTTGGTGGTGACACCCAGTTGTCAGTTTATTCATAAACTAGCTGGTACCCGCGACTTCGTCTGCGGTGATTGTAGCAGTGGGTATATACAGGCGCGGGTAAGGTTTTCGTACTGTGTATAAGGTATGGGATATGAAATGTAAGTTTGTATCTTGTTTTTGCTGTAATTCAGAGAATACGTGAGACTTTTGTGTTGAAGTTAATTTGTATTTGAGCTGCTATACGGTGAGAAACTTTACATAGTGACTTTGGGACAGAGGTATTTGAAGTTAACCCTTTCCCGCCGATGGCATTTTTTGATTTTCGTTTTTGACTCCCCTCCTTCTAAACCCCATAACTTTTTTATTTCTCTGCTCCCAGAGCCATATGAGGTCTTAATTTTTGCGGGACAAATTTTTCTTCATGATGCCACCATTAATTATTCTATATAATGTACTGGGAAGCAGGGAAAAAATTCAAAATGGGGTGGATTTCAAGAAAAAATGCATTTCTGCGACTTTCTTACGGGCTTTGGTTTTATGGCGTTCACTGTGCAACCAAAATGACATGTCCCCTGTATTCTGTGTTTCGTTATGATTCAGGGGATACCAAATTTATATGGTTTTAGTTACATTTTGACCCCTTAAAAACAAAACCAAAACTGTTAAAAAAATATTTTTTTTGAAAAGTCGCCATATTCCGACAGCCGTAACTTTTTTATACGTGCGTGTACGGGGATGTATAGGGCGTCTTTTTTTTTGCGGGACTGGGTGTACTTTGTAGTTCTACCATTTTCGGGAAATGTTATTGCTTTGATCACTTTTTATTCAAATTTTTATCAGAATCAAAACGGCGGTTTGGCACTTGTGACCATTTTTCCCGCTACGGTGTTTACCGAACAGGAAAAATATTTGTATAGCTTTGTAGAGCGGGCGATTTCGGAAGTGGGGATACCTAACATGTATGTGTTTCACAGTTTTTAACTACTTTTATATGTGTTCTAGGGAAAGGGGGGTGATTTGAATTTTTAATCCTTTTTATTTTTTATTTTTTTATTTTTTTTTAAACTTTTTTTAAACTTTTTTTTTGCATTTATTAGACCGCCTAGGGGTATTGACATGGGTGGGCGGTTTCGCGGATTGTCAGAGCGGTGGGGGTCGGCAAACATGGCTGCTCCGGAGCGTTAAAGAGAACCTCCTGGAGTATCGTTAAGGTGAGGGGCAAAGTGGTAAAGTGTATGTATATGTGATTGTGTGGGGTTAGGGGCTAGGCTGTAGAGGGCAATATGAATTTTGTGGCTTGCTATGGTCCAAAGTGTGTGAGATTGCAGAGATGGTGATGTGAGTTTGGGGTTTGTGGGGGTCCTGGGAAAAACGTATGTGCGCTATTGTGACGAAAAGTAGCCTATTGCGCAATGGGGTGTATTAACTATGTTTGTGGAAAATTTCAGCCAAATAGGTCGAGCGGATTTTGCGTGATTGACTAACAAACATCCGAACACAAAAACCCACAAACATCCAAACTCACAAACTTTCACATTTATAATATTAATAGGATATTCAGGAGTTATAACCGAGGCACCACACTTGAAGAAAATATGCTCCAGATTTGTTATTTTGGAGGAAACCCAAATATTTACTTATTCAGATTAGTCAGTCTGTTATCTACATTGTTGTATTATTAGCATATTACGTGACTAAATGGCTAACCACCAAAGTTTCCGGTATTTTAACCTCACTGGGTTCAGGTGTCTACTTCAAGCATAAACCACAAAAGATTTAGAAGTAAAAGGAAGGGCTTCTGGCCGCAAGTTACTACATACAGTATGTACTCTCGGTATTGCCTATTTATTCCTCTGTATGAGTATATTTAGCAGGCATTGAATAGCTATTTTATATATTCTTTTCTAAATGAGTCACTTGTTATATGGGCATTCTCACTATATACACAATTTTACATACTAATGTAATGTATGATAGCCTGATGGATATTGACATGCCACCAGGGCAAAAGAACTGATCATGCCCAATTCTTTGTTGCCCATCTGAAATACTGCATCAGGGATTTCTGTCAGATGTATATCTCTGTCTTGGATATATGTTTATAGTATGGCAAAGTAATAGCAGATGATATTCAAAGTGTGTGGTCACATGAAAGTCTGGTTCCTGCTGTTGCCAGCCCCAGATGACCTCTCCAGATGAAGTTCCTTCTGTGCTTAGGTGACTACTAAGGCCTGTTATTGGCTACAGCATTGCCCTGAGAGATGTCAAGGGCTGTCAATCACAGGGATCGGGCTGTTACTGCTGCAAGGGAGAAGCTTTAGGCCGGGGCCCCATGTAGAGGAAAACTGAGAACTTTCTTTGAAAAACGCTGCAGTGAAAAAAATCATGCTTTTTCCCCTCAATGTTTTTTGGCTGTGGTCCATTGAGCTGAGGCCCCATGTTGCGGAAAAGCAACTTTTTTTTATTCGTTGCAGATTTTGCTGCCTTTTTTGTAGTTAAAGCCAGGAATGCATTGAGAAGGAGAGAGAAGTGTAAGAGCTTCAAATACATTTCCTAATCCTTTTGTAGCCACTCTTGGCTTTGGTTCTAAAAACCGCAGCAAAATCTGCAACAAAAAAAGCTGCTTTTCCGCAATGTGGGGCCTTAGCCTAAAGTGGTTTTTCAGCACCAAATTGGGTTTTGACAGTTCAAAGTGATCTGTCGGCGTTTGACACCCAGACCCTGTACAGATGAGCTGTTGCAGCAGTCTCCATTGGAAGCTTCTGGGACCCATACCTACAGTAGGTGGAGATGCACCAAGCAACCAGGTGGGACACTTATTCTCAACATTAGTGTGGGTCCTGGAGGTAAATCTTTTATCTGTTACATTTGTGGGATATCTTGTGGATTTCCCATAAACGTCTAAGTTAGTAATAATGTACGCGGACAGTTGAAATCAGTAAATAAATCATCCCATGAATGTAATATATGTTGGCGCAAATGAGGTCTGTTAGATTCAGTATACTGATATTTTTTTCTGGGAGAGAAGCTTGGCCACTGAACATGGTATAGGGCGGTCGCAAGATACACAGAGCGTATGTTCAACTCTAATGCTACTTGCAGATCATAGGGTGTATCCTTTTTTGTTGTAATGTGTGACTTAGAACAGAAAATGTTTCCTTTGTCAGTGCGTTGTACATTAGTGTTCTGTTAGGGGGACAGATGTACAGCATGCTGTGCTGAGAGATTACCACTTTACAGGAAGTTACTGGTTCCTCTTTTTTATCTCCTATCAGGGGTGTGAACAAAAGCTGAACATATGAGCATTTCCCATTCTCTTCTACAGCCTTTATTACTCGCTCTTGGGCACGGCTTTATTGTTTGTATTTTCCCCTTGTTTTCATTAGTGTATAGCAAGCAAACAAGAAATAATATATACATTAGTGCAGCGCTCGCTCGTAATATTTTTCTAGCCATCTTTAACAAATAGATGTGTGAATGATAAACCTTATTCTTTGCTTTTGTTGGTTTAAACGGGACGTTTGTGATTGTGAATGCTCATAGTCACTTTCTTTAGTATACATATTGGTACTAGCATGCAGTTTTACTCAGAGTGGGTTTTATAGGGGTTTTCTTATGTCAGTAATTCTGCTGCCCTCCTGACTCCTTCATTCTCCACTTCCTGGTTTACAGCTGATTCCACCATGGAGCTGGTACTTGTAAACTGCAGTTATATACAGAGATAACAGAAGCAATAGTCAATAAATGTATTTAGTTGTCATTACAATCTGAGAGCAACCAGCTGTATGTACTGAAGACAGAGATTTAACTGTATCTGACAAATGGAGTAAGATTAAGTGATCTTTTCGATAAAACACTTCATTTAGCTTGCGCTACAAGTCTGAATTTGAGCTTTGATATAGGAATCCTCTTTTAACCCCTTCCCAACACCCGCCGTGCTAGTACAGTGGATGCTGGGTGTTTATATATGACGACTGATCAGGAGCCGGGCAGTCGCTGGGTTTTATACAGCAGATACCCAGCGCGAATGTCCGCGATCGGTGCATTAACCCTGTTAATCAGCTCTGACCAAGATGCCATTTTACCAGAGGTGCATGGGTGCCAGCAACCAGAGCAAGCTCCGGGGCTGGGGTCATGTTGGCAAACCAGCCAGGAGTCTTGTGAAGGCTCCGAGGCTTGTCTGTACTCTTTCTATTGTAGTGTTCTACAAATCTAGAAAAATTGTTTTCCTCTATGGTGAACACTAGAGATGAGCGAGTACTGTTCGGATCAGTAGAAATGAATGGATGCACCTGGTACTTCCGCTTTGACGTCGGCCGGCCACTTATCCCCCCGCGTGCCGGCAACGTCCATTCATTTCTATGCGAGCGTGCTGTTCGGATCGGCTGATCTGAACAGTACTCGCTCATCTCTAGTGAACACCGTAGTGGGGAAAAAAAGCCAATGCCAAACCGCCGTTTTTTCACTGTTTTGCATCTTATAAAGATGGGAATAAAAAGGGATCTAAGCAATAGCAATTCACCTAAATGGTATAACTAAGAAGTACACCTGGTCCCGCAAAAAAAGGATGCCCTGTGCAGGGAAGTGTAAAAAAGTTACAGGTGTCAGAATATGGCGACTATTAGAAAAAAAAAATTTTGCTCAGTTTTGGATTTTTGTTAACCCCTTCCCGCCGATGGCATTTTTTGATTTTCGTTTTTCGTTTTTGACTCCCCTCCTTCTAAACCCCATAACTTTTTTATTTCTCCGCTCCCAGAGCCATATGAGGTCTTAATTTTTGTGGGACAAATTTTTCTTCATGATGCCACCATTAATTATTCTATATAATGTACTGGGAAGCAGGAAAAAAATTCAGAATGGGGTGGATTTGAAGAAAAAATGCATTTCTGCGACTTTCTTACGGGCTTTGGTTTTACGGCGTTCACTGTGCAGCCAAAATGACATGTCCTCTATATTCTGTGTTTCGGTACGGTTCCAGGGATACCACATTTATATGGTTTTATTTACATTTTGACCCCTAAAAAAATTCCAAAACTGTTAAATTTTTTTTTTCTAAAAGTCGCCATATTCCGACGGCCGTAACTTTTTTATACGTGCGTGTACGGGGATGCATAGGGCGTCTTTTTTTGCGGGGCCGGGTGTACTTTTTAGTTTTACCATTTTCGGGAAATGTTATTGCTTTGATCACTTTTTATTAAAATTTTTATCAGAATCAAAACAGTGAAAAAACGGCGGTTTGGCACTTTCGACTATTTTTCTCGCTACGGCGTTTACCGAACAGGAAAAATATTTTTATAGATTTCTAGAGCGGGCGATTTCGGACGCGGGGATAGCTAACATGTATATGTTTCACAGTTTTTAACTACTTTTATATGTGTTCTAGGGAAAGGGGGGTGATTTGAACTTTTAATACTTTTTATATTTTTTTATATTTTTTTAACTTTTTTTTTATTTATTTTTTTTTTGCATTTATTAGACCCCCTAGGGGTGTTGAACCCCAGGGGGTCTGATCACTAATGCAATGCATTACAATGCTAATGCATTGCAATGCATTGCAAAAAATCATCCTTTCTTTTGCAGGCTGCATAGACCAGCCTGCAAAAGGGAGGATTTGCAGACAAGCCTGGGAGCCTAATACAGGCTAATACAGGCTAATACAGGAGCCTAATACAGGCAAAAAGGCGGCGCCCATGCACCGCCGGGAAAATGGCGCCTTTGACCGCGGCGCCGGAGGGGTTAATGCCTCCAATCGGTCCGGGGACCGATCGGAGGCATGACAGCTGGTTGTCTACTGCAGTAGAGACCCGGCGGCTATGGCGGCCGCCTGGCTCCCGGGTGGTCGCCATAGTTACAGACCCGACATGCGCCGTAATAGTACGGGAAGGGGTTAAGGGGTTAGAATATAAATAAAACCATATAAATTTGGTATCCTCAGAATTGTACCAAAACACAGAATATAGGTGACATGTCGTTTTGGCTGCACAGTGAACATCGTAAAAATGTCACACAAATGCAGTTTTTCTTCAAATCCTCCTATTCTAATTTTTTTTTTTACAGCTTTTCAGTACATTGTACAGGATAATTAATGGTAACATCTTGAAGAAGAATTTGTACCGCAAACATTAAGACCTCACATTGTTCTGAGCAGAAAAATAAAAAGGTTATGGGGTTTGGAAGGGGAGTAGTCAAAAACGAAAATTAAAAAATGCCCGCGGTGGGAAGGATTTAATGAGGACTTCTTAACAACTCCAGTTCTTAGTATCAGTTAAAAGTCGCTGCTCCACTGATTCTGGTACAGTTGGAATTTTTTCCTTCAGCCCCCACCATTCCCAAGCAATCAATGCTGTTAATCTTGCTGCCTGATATACTATTTAGGCTCTGTACTGTCAGGAGGGGTGGTGTCAGGCAGGAGCAGACAAGGGGTGTAATTTTGAGCTCTGACACTGGCTGCTTCTGATTGGAGCTCTGTATCACACCCCCTGCCTGACACCACCCTTCTGACATTACAAAGCTTAAATAGCACATCAGACACCAAAACTAACTGTACTTGTTGCTCAAGAACGGTAAATGCTAGAGAACAAAATTCCAACTGTGCTGGAATCAGTGGAGTAGCAGCTATTAACAGATACTATGAACTTGAATTCGTGGAGAAGGTGAAAGGTCCACTTTAAGCCTTCAACATTTACACCTGGGTTGGAGGTTATAGAAACTTTTGTTGGAGATCCCTGTAAAAATGCAAGGCATTAAGGAGTTGGAAAAAAGTTACTGACTCTGGCTTCAAAGTAAAATTCTTAAATATGATACAATTATTCATATTGTATAATTGGATACAAAGCTTGTTGCATATTTACTTTGAAATAAACTTAGTCTCTATAGTTTTCTTTCATGAATTAGCGGAGCTGACTGTGGTCATCGGTGCAGGAGTCAGGTTGTGAAAAGAGTGGGGACAGTTACCCAGGGGACCTGATGGAGTATACTAGGCTCACTATATGTCCATTATGCAACAGTTCTAGCAGATTCATTATTGAGATTATTTGGATCCTGTAACATCAGAAATTACAACTCGGATGTGAATGAAGTCTTAGATGTTTGATAATTGTCAGATCTGGCTGTACCCTTTTCTGAAAGGAAAGGGAGTAGTCTGAATCACAGTAGTGATGGGTTGGGCAGATGACTTAATCTGCTCATGGATTTTCCATTAATATAAGTGTTAGTGTTTTTTCTGCAGCTGTTCTCAATTATTAATATCATGGGGAACACCATGTATTTCTTTATAATTCCTTTTCTCAGGCAACAAAAAAGTAAATGCTATGGCATCAAGATGGCTCACACAGTAGCTCCAGAGTCCTCTGTGTGAACATGCTGTAAGGCTGAGGCCTCACTTTGTGGAAACGCTGCTTCTTTTGTTGCAGATTTTGTTGTGGTTTCTTGAGCCACAGACAGGAGTGGATTGTGCAGAAGGTAGAAGTATAATAACTTTCTATATATTTCCCATTCCCTTTGTAGCCATTCTTGGCTTTGGCTCAAGAAACCGCAGCAAAATCTGCAACAAAAGAAGCTGCATTTCCACAACATGAGGCCTTAGCCTTAATTTGCTTGAGACTTGTTTTTTTTTTTTGTTTTTTTTTCAAAAGTTGTCTCTTGTTATTACAGTCATTATTTGCAACCTCTTTAACCACTCAAAGAATATACTACAGACGCAAATACAGTGTGGGAAAATGTTTCTCCACTTTCCTTTATAATTAATTTCCATATTCAAGTCTTCCGCATTTATTTATGTAATATAATATTTTATATTTTTTTGTTTTTACAGCTTCACAATGACGACACAAGTTACCCTCGAGGATGCTCTATCCAATGTGGATCTCTTGGAGGAGCTGCCTTTACCAGACCAGCAGCCCTGCATTGAGCCACCTCCATCATCTTTGCTGTATCAGGTACAATAATCCTATACCATGTACTTAATGGTGCACATAAAATATATACTCACCTACACAATCTTGTAAAAGATTCTGCGAGGAGTAACTAGCTGCCAGAGTCAGATCCTGGCAGTGACTTATTTGTCCTTATGACAAATGATCAGCCAAGTTGGACTGCAGCATCAGAATTCTGGTGGGAGTCAAGAGACCCTCATTCACATTAACAGAGGTAGAGTCACCTTTGTATTAAGGCTCAAAGGGATTGTCCAGGATAAATCAATATTCTAATAACAAGTCCCCCATGCCACCCCCTCCAACTTCCTAATGTACATCTTTTTTCAATATCCCTCTGTTGTTCTGTAATATATGTAATTCATGAGACCTACATATATTACATTTGTTTTGCCTTTCTGCTGATGTAGCGGGTTCTCGGACTAATCGATATCCTGAGTCGTTATGTCAGTGTAAAGGACCTGTCCCCAGCCAGTTGTTGTTTTATAAATGAAACTGTCTTGAAATATTTTTTCTGAGATTGATCATAACTTTGTGTTTTGTTGTTTTTTCTTATTTGTGCAGCCAAATTTCAACACTAACTTTGAGGACAGAAATGCCTTTGTCACTGGCATTGCACGATACATTGAGCAGGCTACCGTCCATTCTAGCATGGTGAGTGGTGATAGCATGTTGAATTATTACTTCGATTTTTATATGTCTGTATACATATACATCGTACAAAATAAACATTATGCCGTTATGTTGGAAAGCCACAGTCCATCTGTTTAATATCCAAGTAAATGGTTGTCTGCTTTCCTCTGGTGGTATTTATTATGATTTTTTTTTTTCTGGAACACTCTTGAGCAGTTAAAGAGGTGTTTGTTTTTTTTTTTTATTTCAGTATATAACATAAATTCCTGGGTCTTTTTTTGTAGAATGAAATGCTGGAAGAAGGACAGGAGTATGCCATCATGCTTTACACATGGAGAAGCTGCTCTAGAGCCATACCCCAGGTAACTGTTTACCGTATCCTGTCTTATTGATTATCCAATGTTAAATGAAGAGGTTTTTTTGGTGGGTATGGGTGTTGCGCTTTCTCTTATGCAGTGTTCATTAATTACATTAATTTTCACATTTAATTCCTTCTATCATGAGGACTTCCTCTTGACACCATTTACACTGTATCCTGGTATTTACAACAAGTATATGTCTGTAGATTGGATACGTGTAAACATGTTAAACAGTCTTATGCCTTATTTTCACAATGTTATTGAGATGCAGCTAAAAAGAGTGTTAAAGGGTTTGTCTGGGATAATTGGAAATCCCTATACTAATCTAAACCTCTTCACGTGGGACAGCTCGTCTTTCTTTACTGATTCTGCGGGCATGCCCTCTTCTTCAAGCGCTGCTCTGCCCGCTGCTGTTGCTACTGCGCAGCTCTCACGCATGTGCAGTACAGGTGGATTATCACTGCAGAGAACAAAGCAGTGCTGGGAGAAGAGCGCACGCCTGCAGAATCAGTAAAGGAGGAGGGGCCGTCCCGCAGGAATAAGCCAAGAAGATAAGTATATAATGGGTCGGGGGTTGGGCTGAGTAGGTAGGGAAGGTTGGGATAGCTAGAGAGACACGGAGAGAGTGTATGAGAGGGAGAGAGGAAGGAGAGGGGATTGAGGGAGGGGGGGGGAGTAAGGTGAGAATGGTTAGTGTGGAAGTTACATAGCAGGAAGCTGAATCGTTCAATCAAATTCAAGGAAATACCAGAAGCTTCCAGAGACACCAAGCAATCACTCAAAACATGGCTAAAGGTACATGGGTGCATTTATTAACCTATTAATATCACTAACAGACATTTAGAAAAAAAAACAAAAAAACATTTTTTTTGCCCAGAAAAGCCCTTCAAGGGTTAGTTCACATGGCGGAAACTTTTTCCGTGTGTCTGGAGACGCAGAAGCTACAGCTGACTCAGCCACAGAATCCGTGTAAAGATAGGGCATGCCGCTTTTTGTCGTGCGCTAGCTGAAAAAAATTGTTAGCAGGAAAAAAGCGAGTCGCTCCCATTGAAATGAATGGGAGACGTTTTTGCAGGTGGATTCCACGTCAAAATACTCTGTGTGAACATACCCTAAGCCAGAAGAAGTAAATGTATCTATGGCCGTCGTGCAGCCAGCTTCTGCAAACCCTGCTTAGTGTTTTGTGAATGCTGCAAACAGAGGTTGTGTTGTCCATCAACACACTTCAACATACTGTTTAGACTAGGGCTACACAGCAATCTGACTACTAAGGATTTCACTTTTCACTGTACTGTAAAGCATGTCGTAAAAGTGAGTGGAGTTGTTTTCCAATTTGCAGACTGTCACAACACTATAGTCTAGAAATCAAACCTTTCTAGATTACCTGTAACTGTAGTGTCTCAGCCACAGCAACATGTAAGACTCAGCACAATCCCATATACCTTGAAGTAGCATATTGGTTGCTTGATGGATGTCACAGACTGGGTCACCAGGTTTGCTTTCACTGTGTATAGAATACAGGTGCAGTTCCAGTACCACTGAGATGCAGGAGTTTTCAACTCTTTTGGCTTCCCTGTCTATAGTTGCATTTGACTGCATAACTACACATTTAGTTATGATTATGATAGCAACACAAAATTAGCATTTTAACTACATCACATCACATTTGGGTTTTTTCCCCCTACCAGGTGTTTTTGGTTAGCACTTCTGTGCTTGGGGCATGTCAGCAGTCTAGTTTACAGTAAAAAAAACAAAAACAAAAACAAAAAAACTATATTCCCTACATCAGTGCCTGCTTGCTATACCTCTATGTACAGATTACCATGGAGGTATTCAGTACATCACTACCACACTTGTTTCCCTGTATGGCTTATTATATAATCTTTATATTTTCCTAGTGTAGAATAAAATGCAGTGTTAGATCAGTGTTATATCAAAACACAATGGCACTGTACAGATCCCATTGATGATACTTTCCATTATGGCATCCATCATTTTGTGGGACAAAATATTTTTTTCTGTGATTTTTTTTGACAAAATTTGCCATGTGGAATCCTACATTAAGTGTGAAGCTAGCCTTCCATGTTTTCTCTTTTGCTATTACTATCCTTTTAAACTTACTGTTCTGTCTATGGTTGTATATTTGCTTGATGTACAGTAACCAGTGGTTAGTTTTTCCCTTAGAAAGGATTTCTGGTCCAAATTTAATTCTCATACTGACAACCTATTGGCGAAAATCTTCTGTACAGTAGCAAAACAGACATTAGTGAAATGTTTCATTTGGCCTTTTTCTACTGTGCTTGCACTGTGCATTTTTGCAAAAGTAACAAGAGGAAATCCAGCAGTATTGGTTGTCATTTTTAATCCAAATGTTATTTGGTCATCATTTTTGTCATCACCAAGTTGTAGCTCGGCTGTATTGCATCCCAGTTGGAAAGGAAGGGGAATATTTGGTAGATAAAACATAGGAAATATCCAGATTGAGTACCTCCATGAATATGGATCTAGCCAACTACCAAGAAGTTTACTCACTTACAAAAGTGATTGGCTAATTTATTAAGTTGATTTACTGGTATATGTTGGCTTTCTTGTGTTTCTATAGTTGAGCTTTGTGTATTTGTTATTTAGTGAATTTAATAACCTGATGATTTTATTTCCTTTCCTCTAGGTTAAATGCAATGAACAGCCTAACAGAGTAGAAATCTATGAGAAAACTGTTGAAGTTTTGGAACCAGAGGTCACCAAACTAATGAACTTTATGTATTTCCAGGTACCAGTTTTTTGCTTTTGCAAATAAGTTCTGGACAGATTAGTAAGATATATATGCTAATGAACGAGTTACATATTCTACTGAACATACAGACAATAAAAAGGAGACTATAATGTTAGTATTGTACTTGTGCTGGGGTTGCCATGTTGACATCAGCAGGATACTGTGTATGGCTCTCCTGTCACTTGGCCTCCACTTTTGCGAGTTTGTCAGATGATAAGGGGAACGGGCATGTAGCTGTATTCCTATCAGCCCCATTTACAGGGGAAATCATTGTTTGTTAGTGTTGTGTTAAATAAAGCTGGTGTACTTGTGTAACTTCTTAATTTCTTTAATTTTGGTGACAGAGAAATGCTACTGAGCGCTTTTGTGCTGAAGTGAAACGTCTTTGCCATGCAGAGAGAAGAAAAGACTTTGTGTCTGAAGCTTACTTATTAACTCTTGGAAAATTCATCAATATGTTTGCCGTTTTGGATGAGCTCAAAAATATGAAGTGTAGTGTGAAAAATGATCATTCAGCATACAAGAGGTGAGATGTTCATGGATCACCCACATAGTCCGTGAATTAATAATGATGTATTCTGATCTATGTTGTAATAATAAATATGTCTTCGCATGAGGCATAAAATTCCCCCAGCATATGTTTACAATGCATACCATAGCCAATGATCACTTATTGCAGTAAATATTTAACCTTTGATCCTAATAAAGACACCCTTTCTCTTTTGGGAAGGGATCTATAACTTAGAATAAGTACCATTTTTGGAAAGGGACCACTTACTTTTAGGATCCCTCTCTCGCATATCTATCTACAGGTAAGGAAGTGGACGGATGCTTTTAAACGGTGACCAAGGTCTTTTAATCTAATTCTTTTTCTTAAATTTTGTCTAATTCTAGAGCTGCTCAGTTTTTGCGGAAAATGGCAGATCCTCAATCAATCCAGGAGTCCCAGAACTTGTCCATGTTTCTCGCCAATCATAATAAGATAACTCAGGTGTGTACAAGGTGCTAACAATACTTATTGTAGTTTAGGTACGCCCTATTTCTAACCTACACATGCAAGATGCTCCTATTCAAGTAATAGGAACAACGCTACCGACCAGTCCACTGTGTAGCAGTAGCCCAAGTTCAGTGCCACACCTATTATTTGTATAGCAGCAGTCTGCTTGTGATCCTTGTCCGCTGCACTCCTTCCAGTGCCTGAAGGATGCCAGAATAGGTGAGCCTTCTATGGATTGCATACTGATGGCTTAGCCCATGGAGGCTGAAAACCCCATTAAAGCACATATAGTCACTGTCTTATTTTTCCATTTAGAAGGACTTCCTTGAATAATTTCTTGTTGTGTGATGTACACAGTAAAGTAAAACTTTAATAGGTTATCCCAAAAAAACTTTTGTGCTGTGATTTTCTCAGTTTCCTGTACTTTGAAAGGAATAGAAGTATGCATGGTTGTGCAACTATATCCCATCATTGTATAAAAATGCATAGCAGTCATACTTGGGTAGGTTACAAATTCCATCACTTTAAGAAGTAGAAGGAAATTTTGCAGATTTGTGGCACTGAAGTGGAGTAAGCTGTGTATTCTGATACAACATAAAGGGATTTTACAGGCTTAGTACAGAACCCTGATAAATTGGGGTGAAGGTGCCGTGCTTTATATTATTTTTGTTATTCGAGTATTCGTATTTTGATTTGAGCTCATCTTCTATGCTGGTTTTCACATTAGATTCTGCACTCTCTTATTTGTGGTGGTCTTTACTTTGCAGTCATTACAGCAACAACTGGAAGTCATTCCTGGCTATGAAGAACTCCTCGCTGATATTGTGAACCTATGTGTTGACTACTATGACAACAAAATGTACTTGACGCCCGGGGAGAAGCACATGTTACTAAAAGTAAGAAAACTACAATAACTAGACTTTGTTTTACTTTGTCAGTGGTTGATAGAAGTATTATTTCATTCTGTATTGAAAATGGACAACATCGGCCAGTAAGTGTGAACAGTGGTATAAAATTGTATAACACATAGGGTCTTATCTATGTGAAACAATGAACATGTATCTAGAGATGAGCGAACACTATTCGAAACAGCCGTTTCGAATAGCACGCTCACATAGAAATGAATGGAAGCGGCTGGCACGCAGACTTTGCCGGCTGCTCAACCCCCTGCGTGCCAGCTACGTCCATTAATTTCTTTGGGAGCGTGCTAATCAACATGGCTGTTTCGAATAGTGTTCGCTCATCTCTACTTGTATCTGCTTTAAGTTTGTATATTGACTCATTAAATAGGAATGTTCATAGTTATGTGGATATTTTTGGAGGGTCCTCTCCAGGAATTGTCTCCACCTAGAAATCTTGGCTGTGTTCGTAACTGCTGTGTGTGACAAAATAGTGCAGTAAAATAAAGTGCAGTGCCAGAACTCCGTTGTCTTTTGCTGTGTTCTGTTTGTGCAGCTTAGTCAGGAGCAGAGTATCTGACCAGTATTTTATCCTATGGCAGTTTGCCTACATCACATTTACCTCGTTCTTTGTATACTTTAAGGGATTGTCTGGTTTACAAAACCCATTTTCATATACCTTATTACAGTTAATAAAATGGATTCTCACATTCAGGATCTTCATCCCTTGAGTGAAGAGGGGATGAGAAGCAGCGCCTCACTCTGGAGGATTTGTTTTTGTACAACCCATTGAGAAGGATGGGCTTGTGATCTTTTTATTAAAGGACCCTTCTAACATGTTGAGATTGTCTAAAATGTTCAATTCTTTAAGATTATATATGGTTAATATGATATATTTAGTAAAGGGAAATGTTCGTTGTTGTACCGTGTTAGCCAGTGGGTTGGAAATATAAAAAAACACGAAAACTTGGTAATCTTCAGTAGTTGATACCTTTTTAATGGCTAACTCATAATGATGACAAATGGCTAACGTTTCGAAGCGCAAGGCTCCTTTGTCAAAGCAAATTTAAAAACATTTTTGAAGGATGCATATATATATATATATATATATATATATATATATATATATATATATATATATATATATATATATACACAGAGCAGGCACAAAGGGTGTTAGATTTCAGGAGGAGGGGGGGGTTGTTAGTAGTTGGTGAGACAATGTAAGCAATTGGTGGAGACATTTGCTAGAGACAATGTGGTAATTGGTGGAGACAATATAAACACTTACAGGTCCTTGTCAGATCACACACTACTGTAAAAAGACATGAACCCCTGTGATGCATTAATCCCACACTCTAGTGTCCGAAACAATGTCATGAATTTATATTCATGTATGCGTCTTTCTCTCTTAGATCTGAAATTCCCTCTCAAAATCAGAATTTTCATGTCATTGGTAATGTTGTGGTCCCCCCTGCAAAAATGTTTTGACACGGGAAGGTCAGATCTTTGTTCTTTAATAGTATGGCGATGTGAGTTCATGCGCAGTCTAAGTTGCTGTCCGGTCTCTCCAACATACAGATTATCAGTGGAGCATTTGGTACACATAATTAAATACACTACATTGGATGTGCTGCAGGTGAAGGTACCTGGAATGTTATATTCCTTGTTCGAGTTTGGTATCTCTATCCTGTCAGTGGTCAGTATGTGGGGGCAGGTTTTGCACCTCTTATTCCCACATGGAAATGTTTTGAGAGGGAATTTCAGATCTAAGAGAGAAAGACGCATACATGAATATAAATTCATGACATTGTTTCGGACACTAGAGTGTGGGATTAATGCATCACAGGGGTTCATGTCTTTTTACAGTAGTGTGTGATCTGACAAGGACCTGTAAGTGTTTATATTGTCTCCACCAATTACCACATTGTCTCTAGCAAATGTCTCCACCAATTGCTTACATTGTCTCACCAACTACTAACAACCCCCCCCTCCTCCTGAAATCTAACACCCTTTGTGCCTGCTCTGTGTATATATATATATATATATATATATATATATATATATATATGCATCCTTCAAAAATGTTTTTAAATTTGCTTTGACAAAGGAGCCTTGCGCTTCGAAACGTTAGCCATTTGTCATCATTATGAGTTAGCCATTAAAAAGGTATCAACTACTGAAGATTACCAAGTTTTCGTGTTTTTTTATGATATATTTAGTTATATATGATAATATATGGTTATAGAACCATTAGTTTATAGAACCATGTCATGAATACCATATTCTGTCCATAAATTACATCATTTTATATATTTTTTTTTTTAGGTTATGGGATTTGGATTGTACCTTATGGATGGGAGTGTGAGCAACATCTATAAACTAGATGCTAAGAAGAGGATTAATCTCACTAAAATAGACAAGTTCTTTAAGGTAGTAATTAAAACAATAATGATTGTTATATGTTCAGCAAATGGATAAATAGAAGCGGAACAGCTCTGTGGTCTGTGCCTGACATTGCATCTCTGCCCCTTTTACTGCAATACCAGACACAGCCAGTAAATCTGAGTGATTATTGTACATTAAAACTGTTTAAGAGCCAAAGGTGAGGAATAAAAATGAATTGAAATAAAGCTTGGTATGGTTCTCGCTATGTTTTCATATGCAGCATTCTTGTGTTATTCTATTTAATCAGACTAATTACAAATGTAGTAATATTCATATTATTCTGAGCCAGTAATGTCTGTAGTATGCAATGTTGGTTTAGATCTGTATAGTCACATTTATTTAACTGTTTACACTAGATGTCTTCTCAGGGTCAGTGTTGTTCAGCAGAGGCTTACTCAGTTATTGTAATGGGAAGAATTTGTGGTATATCATGTCAGGCTTTCTCATTATTATTATTATTATTTATATTCTTGTTTATTTTTTTTTCTTATCATTTTACGAGTACAGCAGTTGCAGGTGGTGCCACTATTTGGGGACATGCAAATAGAACTTGCAAGATACATTAAAACCAGCGCACATTATGAGGAGAATAAATCTCGGTAAGCATTCTTAGTCCCTGCCAGCTTTACTGGGTGAAGAAGCCTGTATGCAGAGGATAGTAATAATGTTAACATTGGCCAATGAAGAATTTTTGGAATACAAGTTCTGCTTGTCCAATACATTAAGGGTATGTTTACACAGCGGAAAATGGAATCCGCGTGTGAACATACCACGTGGCTAGCTGCGACAGAATGCTGGTGCAGTGCGCTGGCATCCCATCGTGGAATTCTGCTCCAGATTAGGCCCGAATGAATGGGCCAGATAGGTCATCATGAACATGATTGAAAATCAATTCCATTAAAAAAAAAAAAAAAAAGATCAGATTTTCAACACTAAGATCTGTTGTGAAAGGACGGCCACTAGGGGGCACCTATGTTTTAAATCTGCAGTCCACTGAATTGGATCCTTAGAAGCAGAGGCTGCTGTAGGAAGTAGGTGAGCAAGTCCAGCAGCTCCTTTACCAGCTCTGCAAAGGCTCTTCTTACCTCTCAGCCCTGTGGACTGCTGTCTGTATGTACTCACAGGTATAGTGAGAAGTTCTGTACAGAGTGAGTTATGTTTTTCAGTGCCTGTGATAACAGCTTTACATAGAGCAAGGAAAAAACAGGTTAGGTTAATTCTTCTGACTAAGCATGGGGAAGTGGTGCTTGAGCAAAGATCATGCTTGTGTAGGACCACAGGAATTATTTAGTGTATACACTCCGTATACAAGACCTGCCCAGATAGTGCCATAACTTGCTTGAAAATATATACTATATAGAATAGACAATTGGATGGAGCTTTTTGCACAATCCTGAGCCTTGTGGGAAGTGTTGCTCAGTAAACTACTGTCAGCGGTCCACACCAGGTACCCGCCCTCTTTCTCTGAGTGAGCTGCAGGTGTTAAAGCAAAATGAGGTGATTATACCCAGAAAAAAAAAAAAGTATCAACACTTTTGAATGGTCCAACACCAACAGAGCATGTGTCCAGGAAGACACTGCATGATTTGTAAGTTCCATCAAAAACTTGGGTACCCTTTAACTTTCCTCTAGTTTTTCTCTCAGCCCATCCTGAAAGAGGACCTTTTACCACCTCCACCAATTAACGTTCTTAGCATCTGATAATAGACACTGATTCCAGCACAGTTGGAATTTTCTGTCTAGCCCCCACCGTTACAGTGCAGTTTTTTTTCTGCAGGCCGGGGAAGATGAAAAAAGAAAAAAAAAACAAAAAAAAACATACTCCCTTTTTCCTGGCAGTCCAGCATCCCAGTTTCTGTAAAGACTTAGCCAATTTTCATGATGAAAAAAAATCTGGCTACTTTGATTTTTATATGTGATCTAGGGAAAGGGGGGGGGGGGGGGGTGACTTGAACTTTTGTGTTTCTTGTGGGATTTTTTTTTCCAGACCCCCTTGAATCCTAGAGGGTCTGATTGGTTATACTACACAATGCAATATGTGGCATGTAAAATTTTAACAGCTTCGATTGGTGTTGCACCGATCACAGCTGTTAGCTGTATTATACAGTCAGCATCAGCTCCTCAGCCCCCTCCATACATCCAGTTTCCTTTCCCCTTTGCCAACCTCCAGGAAAAAAAAACAAAAAAAAAACCTTTTTTTCCTGGACAACCTTTTTAAGCTCTGTAATGTCAAAAGGGCAATTCAGGCAGGAGAAGGAAAAGGGGCCTGATTCAGAGCTCCAATGAGAGGCCGCCAGTGTCAGAGTTTAGAATCACACTCCTTGCCTGACACTTCCCTCCTGACCCAACAGAGCCTAATTAGTATATCAGGCACCATAATTAACATCATTAATTGCTGAGGAATGGTGGGGGCTAGAGAAAAAAATTCCAGTGGTGCCAGAATCAGTGGAACAGCGCTTATTAATTGATGTTAAGAGCTTTGAGGTGATGAAAGGTCCTCTTTAAATATGAAAGCTTGTTCCTCAGCTCCTTTCTCTAAGTATGCACATGCATTAAAGTGTGCGATAGTAGTGGTAAGCATATATTTGGTAAGTCTGTTAAATGTAAATCTGCTCTTGCTTAGGAAAATAAGTCACTTCTCTCTACTTGTACCATATTGCTTGGACATAACTCAACCAATAACCTTTTATTTTTATTTATTTTATATTTTCATTGAGTTTAGTTTAATAATTATATTTTTCTTTACCTTTGGCCCAATAAAAATATTTTATTATACTATATTGTAATAAAATTGTAATTTTTATGTTATTTTTGTATTTCTTATATTAATAATAAACATTATAGTTTTATTTATATTTGATTACTACTGTGTATTGAAGCCATATGTATATGAAGCCATTCATTTTGATCTCTTAAACTATTGTGGACATACAGAGTCGGTGGTGTTTTTCTTAGTTTAGCTTGTTAAGGGTATTTTTTTTTTCATTTTCTTCAATTGTAACGCTTTAGTTTGTACTCTCAAACAGATGGACCTGTACATCGTCTAGCAGCAGCCCTCAGTACAACATCTGTGAGCAGATGATCCAGATTAGAGAAGACCACATGCGCTTTATCTCAGAGCTGGCACGATACAGCAATAGTGAGGTGTGTTTTTATGCAGGGCTTTGAGTTTGTGATAGAATAACACTTATTGTAAAACACAAAGATGGTTCAGTGGTGGTAGCCATAGATTTGCTTTAGTATTGTGTACCATGAAACTAATTTGTATGAATTTGCAGCCATTCGAAGAGATTTATTAATATGGTCTTTCATTTAGATACCTTTAAAATGAGACCAGTCAGAAGATGCACCAATTTTAACACATTGGCTTACCACTGCTAGGTTCGCTTGCTTTAGATCAATATTTGTCCCTAAAATTTGCGTTTACAGGGATCCTATCAGTCAGGCACAATTTTTTATAGGTACCACATCGGAATAGCATATTCGTCTCCTGCCTTTCGTCGTCTTCTCTGCGCCGCCGTTCACCTACAATCCCGGTTCTTGTCGGTATGTAAATGAGTTCTTTTGCAGCACTGGGGGTGGGCCCCAGCGCTCAGACAGCACTGGGGGTGGCCCAATGCTGCGAGAGAACTCTCTCCAGCGCTGCCTTCTCCTCTGCTTCAGCAGCGTCATCTTCAGCCTCTTCTTCCGGCGATGGCTTGTAACTTCTAGGCCTTGGGCAGAGCGGACTGCGCATGCCCACAGGCCACGAGAAAATGGCCACTTGCACAGTATTGTAAGCGGCCATTTTCTCATGGCCTGTGGGTGTGCGCAGTCTGCTCTGCCCAAGGCCTAGAAGTTACAAGCCATCGCCGGAAGAAGAGGCTGAAGATGACGCTGCTGAAGCAGAGGAGAAGGCGGCGCTGGAGAGAGTTCTCTCGCAGCATTGGGCCTTTCCCAGTGCTGTCTGAGCGCTGGGGCCCACCCCCAGTTCTGTGAAAGAACTCTTTTACATACCAACAAGAACCGGGATTGTAGGCGAACGGCGGCGTGGAGAAGATGACAAACGGTAGGAGACGGATAGCCTTTCTTAAGGCTATTCCGATGTGGTACCTACAAAAAATTGTGTGTGACTGATGGGATCCCTTTAAATCATGCCCCCACTTTTTAGACACACTTCTTGTTGTTTCCTTCAGATTGAGCCAGGATAAGCATAGTAAATTTCCCTTAGGGGCGTTCACACTTGCGCCCATGTCCGCCTTTTTCTTTTTCTTTTTTTTTTTTTTGGATGGACACATGTCCTACATGTCCAATTTTCAGCCCAGCCGAAAAAAAGAGTTGCCTACGAACACCAGCAGTTTGCTTTTAAAACCCATTCAAATGAATGGGTTTTATAATTGACTGCCGGGAAGTAATCAGTTTTGCCGGGGCTTAGGACCGAAATCCAGTGGCACGGTGCGGACATGGGCGCAAGTGTGAACACCCCCTCATTTGGATTTCATGAAAGTACGTTTTAAGTAAAAATATTGACACTTTGTTTCAAGCTCATTAATATTAATATACATAATTGTATGTTTTTTGACAAATAGTTTAACACTTAACACGCTTATATCCACTTGTTTGGCCTATTTTAGGTAGTAACTGGGTCTGGTCGCCAAGAAGCTCAGAAGACTGATGCTGAGTACCGGAAACTTTTTGACTTATCCTTACAAGGACTCCAGCTGCTGTCACAGTGGAGTGCACATGTGATGGAAGTGGTATGTTCTGGGAAGAACCCAATTATATGAATTCCTTGTCCCACCTTAGGTCGCAGAATCTTACTGTTACTTATTAAAGAACACTTTCAACAATATTTCGTTTCTTCTAAGAGCATCCTCATCCCAGCCAACTGTGCATGCTTGTATATTGGGTGGTCAGGAGGAATAGCTGTCAAATGAATGAGCTTAACGGACATCTCTCTAATGTGTATGGCCAGTCTTAGGTCTTCATATTCCCTATGGTTACCTTTTCTCCTATTATTTGTCATGAAATCTATACTGTGAGGATACCGGCACTAAATATTTAGGGGAAACTGCAAAATTGTTGGATTGTTTTGGGACAGAATTCATCACTATGAATGCAAAATTTTGGTGTGCAGAGACAATTTGGAGGGCCCATAGCAAGTGCGTTCAATTCACCTTCTACTCGGTATATTATTTGGATAGCATATTGGGTAGATAAATGAAAAAATATAAAACATGTTTAACTGTAATGTTAAATGAATGGCTATGCTATGTCTTGTTTAACAGTACTCATGGAAGCTTGTACATCCAACTGATAAGTATTCCAACAAAGATTGCCCAGACAATGCTGAGGAGTATGAGAGAGCCACACGTTACAACTACACCAGCGAAGAGAAGTTTGCTCTTGTGGAAGTATGCCATCTTTATGCATTGTTTTAGATTTATAAAGCAAGGGAGCTGTGGATAGTCTTTATTATACTTAGCATGGAAGGAGAAGGTAGTAGGTAGGAAGGCTAAACATATGCTTCACCTGATCTATGATCTGATATATCATGGTAAATTTAGATTTATTTTGTAGAATTTGTGGTTTTTATTTTTAAGTTTTGCTTAATGAGAGAGGCAAATGCCTTCCTCTTGTTGCAAAATTCAATGATGTAACCTGTGAGCAATGTTTATAGAAGGTAGCAAAAAGCAGACATAACCTGGTTAAGTAGAATAGATGTTATATGCAAAATAAGCCTAACTTGTAAAAGTTATGGCGCTTTATACAGATGCAACTGTGAGGCGCTGTAGTCTGTGGTTCTTTTTTACCTTGACTTTTGTAACATTTTAATGCCTCAATAAGCAGTGAGAAGTACCGTAGTTATGGCCTAACTGTACTCCAAACCCATGTTATACCCTGCACTATGTTCACAACTGCGCCCGGGGGTCCATTGTTTTGGTCAGTCTGAGGACCAGAGCAGTGGATACACGGACTGCTAAAACAGATAACTCCAATGGTCCCCAGTGGACTCCATTGACTATAATGGGATCCATCGGGTGTCCGTTGTTTTAAATTGAAACCGCCAAATTAAAAAGTCAAACTTGTAGCTCTTTTTGCCATTGGCTTTTGGCAGTCAATTCGACAGTCTCTCCAAAGGGAGACTTGGGCACAAATATGTATCAAGCCTTAGCAGACTGGGGAATTTTCATTGTTACTTTTTACTGTTATTTTAAAGGATTTGTAGGAGGGAAGTTTATTGATCTACTTCAGGTTGTAGATAAAGAGCTTGACAAATGTCAGTACAAGTATGATTTAATGTACACCTTTTTCTGACTGTAGGTGATTGCCATGATTAAAGGCTTGCAAGTTCTGATGGGCCGGATGGAGAGTGTATTTAACCATGCCATTCGCCATACAATATATGCAGCTTTGCAGGATTTTGCACAAGTCACCTTACGAGAGCCACTGAGACAAGCTATTAAGAAAAAGAAAAATGTTATCCAAAGGTGAGGACTCCTAATGGAGACCATGTATAGTTTTAGGTTACCAGCTCATATTGTGCACTGTGTCTATAGTATGTGTGAACCCACGTCAAAATATTGTGGGCAGATGCATTCACTACACTATATTTCTGTACTTTATAAGAGGTTTGTTCCATGGAACAATTAAAGGGGTTGTCTCATCTCGAGGATCGGTGGTGGGGGGGGGGACTTGAAACTGTGATCTGTAAATCACTTGTGCCATAGAGTGGAATACTACTAACCATGTTGTTACCGATTGTTGGTGAGAAAGTGAAAGTAACTACCCAGACGCCATGGTTGCATCAGAACCTGTAGCTATGGTGCTCACTCAGTTCCTAAGTGAGTGCTATAGTTAAAGGGGTATTCCCATCTCAAGGATCCTATCTATACTAGTAGCTTATGTAAGTTGAAGACTTCCATAACCACGGACCTGTGTGATGGGATAAGTGATGACACTAACTGCTTTGTTAGCAGGACAATCAGTTCAGCTAATTGCAGTTTGCTGATAAAGTTTCTTATCTCTCTATGTAAACGCACAGATAACACTGAGTCCATTTTCTACATGCATGTGCATTTTATCTGATCTGCATAAGTATTGTGATACCTCATAGTGTCCTGTTCAGCAAGAGGGAGGTTGGGGAATACAGGAAGTGAGAAGAGGAGACAACAGGCAGGGTGCTGACACAGTGATATGGGAAAACCCCTTTAAGTTACATTTCTACATTGCATATGAGCTGCTGTGCCTGTATAAACAATGATGGCATGCAGCACACTTAGTATAGGCTACCATAAATGATTCTTATGTTATTTTACAATTGCTAAGTATTTATTTATCATTGGTTATATAAAATATTCCACAATAGTTCCACAGAGTTCCAGATTGCTTAGCGGCTGTAGCCTCCTTCCTCTCCTCCCGCTTTCTCAAACTGAACATGGAGAAAACGGAGTTCATCATCTTCACCCCACCCTGTATGGCTCCTCCACCTCGCCCATCTATCAAAGTTAACGGAACCCCACTTTCCCCTGTCCCACAGGCCCGATATCTTGGGGTTACCCTGGACTCCGACCTATCCTTCAAGTCACATGTTCAAACCCTCAACACTTCCTGCCGCCTCCAGCTCAAGAACATCCATCGAATCCGCTCCTTCCTCACCCCTGAAACTACCAAGATGCTCATCCATGAACTCATAATCTCCCGTTTAGACTACTGCAACACCCTTCTCCATGGACTCCCAGCAAACACCCTCGCCCCCCTCCAATCCACCTTAAACTGCGCAGCTCGCTTAATCCACCTCACCCCCCGATCTTCATCAGCTGCTCCCCTCTGCCAGTCCCTCCACTGGCTACCTATAGCCCAGCGAATTGAGTTCAAGCTATTAACGTTAATATTCAAAGTGATCCACAACCTTTCCCCTCCATATATCTCTGAACTACTCTCCCGCTACCTGCCCACACGTAACCTCAGATCCTCCAATGACCTCCTACTCTGCTCTGCTCTCATCCACTCCTCACACAACCGGCATCCCCCATACTCTGGAACTCCTTACCAGGACACATAAGACTGATCCCCACAATCACAAGCTTCAAAAAGGCCCTGAGGACTCACCTATTCAGGAAGGCCTACAACCTCCAATAACACTATCACCGCACTACCATCTGAACAGTCTCCAGCTCACCTTCTGTCTCTCCCCCCTTCCCTCATAGATTGTAAGCCCTCGCGGGCAGGACCCCCTACCCCACTGTGCCAGTCAGTCATTGTTAGTATTATATCTACCTGTATATTTTGTGTACTGTATGTAACCCCCAAATGTAAAGCACCATGGAATTAATGGTACTATATAAATAAATAAACAATAATAATATCATACATAGATTGTTTTAAGCCCTTGTCCCAATAGAGTTCACAACCTAGTTTCCTTGTGTTACATACACTTACACATTAGGGCCAATTTTATAGGAAGTTGGTTAACCTATCTGTATAGTTTAGGAGGAAGAATTTTGGAAACCCACATGAAACCGGAAAAATATACAAACTTATTGGAGAACTTCCTTGCATGTTGCTTTATTGCATGCATTTATTTTCTAGTGTACTTCAGGCAATAAGAAAAACTGTATGTGACTGGGGCGCAGGATGTGAACCATTTAATGACCCTGCTCTTAGAGGAGAGAAAGACCCCAAGACTGGGTTTGATATCAAAGTCCCCAGGCGTGCAGTGGGACCCTCCAGCACTCAGGTACACATAATTTTTTAGGTTAACTGATTCCCAGTCTCTTGTAATCAAGTAATATTATTGATAAGCAAGTACATTGTTTAACATATTTACCAATTGCATACCAGGAGAATTGATGGCAGAAACATTGCATTAGTAGTGTTAGCTTTTATTTAATAGCGAAATGATTTTTTTTTAGTTCATAGAGTATAACAATGTTACAGTTATTGTTAAAAGACATGTCTGTTTTAGTAAATAGCTGTGTTCTTCATGAATGACAATTCTGGAGCATTCTTACCTATAATTCTGTGTTATGCCATTCCTGAGGGCCGGATCCTTAGTTATACTTATTATAGATCATTACACCATAAACAGAAAAATTCATGAGTTTCCAGCCCATAATGCATGTATTAATTAATATGCATGTTTTAGTACTTAGCCATTGTGCAATCGTATGCAAAGTCTATAGAGTATAACAAATTGCAATTAATTGTATTTTTGTTGTTTATGTTAATGAAATGATGGATGGGAAATGGGATTGAAGTGATTTCAGCTGCTTCAGTTAATACAAGGATGAAAAGGTTAATCTTACATTTGAGCCAATCGATTACCACCAATGTTTTCTGTGTTTTGTTTCCCTCTTGCTTTGCTTTTGATGGCTGGAAGGGATGGGCACCTCTCTTGGCATTGTTCTGCAACCTTCTGTCTGTCGCTTTGTCGCTAATGACTCTTGTGCTGTTATTTTTATCTGGTAACTATACCAAGCATTCTGCAAATTCTAAAAATTGGCAATAACAGCTGTTGCATGCTCTTGTCATTGTAACTCAAGAAGTCTGATAATTTCTAGAAACAGAAGTGTTTTTTGTTTTGTTTTTTTTAAAGCGAAACATTACACTTAACGCATAACATAAAATAAAACAACACTCAACCATTTTGCACACTGTGTAATCATGATGCTTAATGTGGATAAGCCATGACAATACTCCTTTCACTTGATGTAATAATAATCCGCAAAACAAAGAGTCTCCAATTTGAAGCCTATATATATTTTTAACAACAATTTTCTACTATATACAATACATATATCTGTCTCTCTTTACAAGGGTGGATAATAATCTTGCACAACTCTAAGGACACTTTGAGCTCCATCAGTATGTTTTTTTTGCAGCTTGTTTATGTAAAATCCTTCCCATGCTGTTCATTTAAAGGCTACTGTAAGGCCACATTTATTGTGGCGGATCTCTTATTGATTTTTTTATTTTTTTAAAGGGATCCTATTATTCAGATGGAATTTTTTGTGACTAATGCCAGAACAGCCTTCAGAAAGGCTATTTGTCTCCTAACTTTAGATGTCTTCTCCGCGCCCCCGTTCCGTAGAAATCCCGTTTTTTGCTGGTATGCAAATGAGTTCTCTTGCAGCACTGGGGGCGGTCCACAGCGCTCAAACAGCACTGGGGGTGTCTCCAATGCTGCGAGAGAACTCTCCAGCGCCGCATCCATCTTCTTCAAGAACGTCCTCTTCCTGTGTCTTCTTCCGGCACAGGCGGTGAAACTTGTAGACCTCGGGCAGAGCCAACTGCACATGCCCACAGGCCACAAGAAAATGGCCACTTTCTGTGTAGGCTCTGCCCAAGGCCTACAAGTTTCACCACCTGCGCCGGAAGAAGACACAGGAAGAGGACGTTCCTGAAGAAGATGGAGGCGGCGCTGGAGAGAACTCATTTGCATAGCGTCGAAAACGGAGATTTCTACGGAACGACGGCGCAGAGAAGACATCTAAAGGTAGGAGACAAGTAGCCTTTCTTAAGGCTATTCCGACGTGTTAGTCACAAAAAATTCCATCTGAATGATGGGATCCCTTTAATAATAATTATTAATAATAATAATATTATTGATTTTTTTTTTTTTTAAATAATAGTAGTAAACTTTATTTGTATAGTGCCATCATATTCCAGAGCACTTTACAAATCAGAGGAACCATGAACAGACAATATTAGATATTACAATGTGACAAAGTAATAAAATATAAAATATAGTGCTCGTTCACACATAGTAGGAATCCATCAGATCTGCAGTATTCCTTCCGTGTCGTGGGATAGCTGTGGATCTGCCCTTTAGAACACCTGCAGATTTTACATAACTTTGCTGCAAAATCCCCAGCATCTTCTCTAAATAGAGCTGTTATTTTTTCTCTGGGTAGTGCTTAGATAACTGATGTTAAAGGGAATGTATCACCAATTAACCGATTGAAACCAGATAGTGACGCATATTTAATTCTATCTGTTTTTGTTTGCTAGTTGTATATTGTATTTGTTCTGTTTTCTGTAAATGATTTTGTGCAGCCAGATTTCATGGGCTGCTGTTACAATTCAGAAATATGCATTACAGTAGCCACCTAGGCACAATAGTCATGAGATGTTTATTTCAGATTGTGGGACAATTTTCTCTATGACCTGGGGTAAGAGGGGGAATAAGCTATGACCTATTATCATCGGAAGGGATCACATCTTATTTTTATCTGTCTATATTAGGCTTTGAGGTCAGTGTGAAAACTGCAGATTAGGATTTTTAGAAAAATGTAGATAGTGATGTCAAACATCACCAAAAGTTAATAAAAAAAATGTTTACCAGTTAACTTAAACAGTAGCTCATTATCTCAAGACACATTCCCTTTAATACTGTACCTGCTCAAAATGGCTTCAAGTTAGAGATTCATTACAGATAAAGTTTACAGTTTTTTTTTCTACACAAAGTCAAATTTAAGTAAAACCAAACTATTGGAAGTCAGGTTGGACGTAGCTTTGTTTCGCTAACATACTAATCTTTTCTTTCCTTTCCGATTTCCTCCTCCTACCACTTCCCCTTGTGTTCTTGGCCTCCTTTTGTACCTGCCCATTGGTTTTCAGCTCTTCCTGGTGCGCACAATGGCAGAATCCCTGAGCTCTACAGAGCTGTTCAAACAGCTCAAGTCTCTGGGGATGGAAAAGTTGTTGCTTGTGGTAAAAAAGTTTCTGAGGCAGTCCTACTCCTATCCAACTCTTTTAGACTTTGGTGGTAAGACGATATTTCTTTTACCATGTTTTAATAAAATGTTCATATCCAGTGAAATGGTCATCGTATGTGTTCAGGTCTTCTCTAAAAAATAAATGCAAATTGTCATGCAATATGTATTCAGTTTATCACCCTCTTTACCTCCAGTCTGTTACATACCTATCATACCTGAAGGAAGTCCTATGCTCTAATTTGGTCTGTTCTTTCTCACTTAAAGGTGGTGTTCAGTTCTTTGGAGTGGAGAAAGAGAGCCAGAAATAACACAAATCACCACTCTCTTTTCACCACCTATACCAAGTTCGTCTCTTAGTATTTTTCAATAGGCAATACTCCACTGATTCCAACACAAATGGAATTTTTTCTCTAGCCCCCATATAGAGATGGTAAGCTCTGACACGCTCTACTTCTGATTGGCGCTCTCAATCAGGCCCCCTTGTCTTCTCCTGCCCACCCATGTCCACCTGACAGAAGAGTGCCTAAGTAACATATCAGGCAGCAAAAATAACTGCAGTCATTGCTTCGGAATGGTTGTAGCTATTATTATCAGTGAAGCGGTACTTATTAACATATGCTAAAAACTGGAGGTGGTGATAAAAAAAAAAAAAAAAAAATCTGCCAATAATCCTGCATGTGATGGCTGCAGCCTATCCTCAGCAGTCATGTGCTGTATTACTGGCAGGACTGTTGTTTATTCTTTTCCTCAAGAACTGGACTACCCCTTTGTCTCCATTCATAAAGGCCATTGTGTAATAAATAGACTGTGACTGGTTGCAATGGAGCCACAAGGCCAGTGTTTTAGTCTTGAACTATTACTAACGAATGGATGAGCGAAATTCTGTGCTCAGTTTACCAGTGCATGACAAAAATCACAAGTGCATCAGCCTCCCTAAGGTTTGATATGTAAATAGCATGAGACTGAACAATGAGGGTTGTAAAACTGAATTTCTTGGTCAGATGGTGCTTCTGTTTTAATGTACTTTGTCTATTTTCTTCTTTCTTGTATTTCTTCATCTGTGAATGCCTTTCCTTTTAAATGACACAGCTATACATGGTGAGAACCATGCTAGAGTCACTCATTGCTGATAAAAGTGGTTCCAAGAAAACGCTAAGAAGTAGCCTAGAGGGTCCCACCATTTTGGATATAGAAAAGTTTCACCGTGAATCATTCTTCTACACACACTTGCTTAATTTCAGTGGTAAGATTATGGTATGAACGGTGTGCTGCTTATGTGTCCTCACAGTTGTCACAGCCAGTCCATCCTCTTGTGACTGCTTGCTTTTCTTGTTCCTTAATATGGCGCACAGAAGTTTTGCTATTAGCTGTGTAGTAGTTAGTTCAGTTTTACTAGAGTTAGGCCATTCACCTATAGACCAGACTATCTCAAGGACAAACCAGAGGGGGTTGGCTTTGTTTTATGCATGTCAAGTTACCTGTTTCTTAAAGGCTATGGACACATTTGTGCATAAAAAAATCAATATACTTGGGTCTCACTAAGATCCTGGAGTAAACTCTGTTTTGTTTTGTTTTTTGTTTTGCATTCTGCATTCCTTCTCATGCATTCATCATCCATTAACTCCAATTTGCAACTTCTTCCATGTTCAAAGTTTTAGCTCAGGGATGTTCCCTAGCCCTGGTCTCATGATCGCTTTAGCTCTCCCCCTCCATTCTTCCTCTTTTGCTGTCTAGTTTGCATACCCATGTGCACACAGCGCTCCGCACACTCTGATGGTATTTGGGAATCCTCTTCCCTTGTCATATTTAAGATCCTTGTGTGTGGGTTTCCCATCACAGAACTATATCTGATGAGTAGAACTGTCTATATTTCTGCATAGTGGTGGCATGCTGAACATTACAACGCACAACATGTCTAGCAGAGGCCTGTTTACAAAAGGCGAGGAGGAAGGTTCCCTCCAAACCCTACTCTAACACATTATGCTGAGAACAGGACAGAGCAGCTTGCAGTGTACAGAAACACTTGCAAGTGCCAGAAGACAAATTGTAAGAATTTTTTTAATGCAATCCAATCTTAACAGTAATGTTTATTAAAGCTTATATGCAGTGGGTAAAAAGACAAAAAAAAAAAGTTGACAAATGTATCCATAGCCTTTAAGTTTGGGCAGTTTCATTCCTATTGGCTTTCTCAGGGGTCTGGATTAATACCATGTATGAAAAAAAAATATCTTCTGATAAGGCAACTTTTTAAGACTTACAGTTTTTATTAGAAAGATTTTAGCAATTTTTATTTATCTAGTCAGAGGATTCTATGGTGCGCACATTCAATTTAAAGGGGAAACTGTCATTTTTGTGAGTGGGACTCTACAACTGCTTGGAAATACTGTGTTTCCAATATGACCGTAACAACATTCATTAATTGGAAAGCACTATTGAAGCAGATCCCCTATTCTATTTTTTCCACAATGAGCATCGATTTGGGGTTTCAAGCTTCTAGACTTTTGTGAGTTGTATACTAATGACAGACATGTGTTAAATAGGGGCCACATGCTGGCTCAGTGGTTAGCACTGCAGCCTTGCAGTGCTGGAGTCCTGGTGTTCAAATCCCGCCAAGGGCAAAAAACCAACTGCAAGGAGTTTGTATGTTCTCCCCATGTTTGCATGAATTTCCATGCCATATTCCAAAGACATACTGATAGGGAAAAAATGTACATTGTGAGCTCTATGTGGAGCTCACAATCTACATAAAAAGAAAAAAATAACAGTTGCATGTTACATATTCTAGAAAAAAAATGTAGTATGCTGTTCAGATTTGGATCTGTTTTTATTTTCTGATGGTAGATTTTATTTTTTTTTTAAGTTAATTTTCTATACATAATTATGGTGGCATCCATCTTTCCTGAGCTTATCCAATGCTCTGCTAACTACATTTACTGATATGCTTTACAGCATAGTGATGGATATAGGTAGTAATAGTCTAGAGTTGAATCGTTGAGGTCTATGGGAGCTTTTTAGATGTACTCTGCAGGGAGAGACTTAACTATTGTCAGTAGTGGACACAATGATGGGCCAATAGGTTTATCTATAAATATGCTATTGGTTAATTGTAATCCTATCTACCTTGTCTGTTATGTAAATGAAGTGTTTGCTGCAAAGAAAACCCTTCAGAATTGGCAAGTGACATTATATTATTAGGTATAATTAATGCTTTTTTTAAATGATAGTGACATGGAAAATGTAAAGCATAAATAAAGATTTTTTAAATATGTTAAATATATAAAAACTTGATTTAAAATATAGGTAATTTTTCTTGTAACACATTCAATTTTAAACAAGTTTTCCAGCATTGAATAGATTATATATGAAAAACAGGTGGATGTTTGACTTCTAGGACCCCCACTGATAGCCAAAACAGGGGGACCCTTGTTTCTGGTATTTCCCCTAGCCAAAACATTGTGGTTAGGAGTTTGAAAGGAGTGAGAGCCGAGCTTTCACTCCACTGATCCATTCTAAGTCTAGGGCACAGATAAAAACAGTTTTTTTTCCTCGTGGTCTTGCAGCTGGTCAGAATGGGAGACTGGTTCGCTGACCTGGCAATTGGTGGTGGTCTTAGTGTGTGAACACTATTTGTCACCTATCCAGTGTATAGGGGTAAAATGCATCTGGCTGGAATGCCCCTTTAATAAATCAGCAATTGTATGGGACTGTATATTGTTTTATCAGAATATGTTTTGGGGAATAGTGAACGTTGCATTGTGCCCTGAACTGTACAACACAGATACTTTACACGTACCATCTGCCATCTATGTTTAGTATTTGCTCACTTTGCTTGCCAGATGAGTGCATCTGATATTAATGTCATCTATATAGTACATAGTACACTGAACATTTAATCTTCTGTATCTTAAGAAGTGCTAAACCTAGATTTCACAGCTTATAAAGATCTATTCCTATAATTTATCAGCAGCTGTGGTCTCTCTTTAGGTTTTTAGAACTTATAAAGTAATGCTCGTAGAGGCAGATATTTTACCATGTAGACACAATGTCTGTAGTTGTGATGACCATGGCCACAAATTAAATTACAGTTAGCCCTTCTCTTAGTCTGGTTGTCATTATTACTTTTCTACTAGTGTTTAATAATCTTCCATAGTGTGTGCTTAGAAGCAATAACAAATGGTAAATGCCTAACCACTTCTCCCTTTGCAGCCCTTGCTAGTATATTTGTATTATTTCTAAGCTGGGGTTCTCAGTGCTAATATTATATTTGCTTCTTCCTAAAGAAACCTTACAGCAGTGCTGTGATCTCTCCCAGCTCTGGTTCAGAGAGTTCTTCCTAGAGCTGACCATGGGTCGGAGGATTCAGTTCCCTATTGAGATGTCCATGCCTTGGATTTTGACTGATCACATTCTAGAGACAAAAGAAGCGTCAATGATGGAGTAAGGATTCATTCTACATCATCTATATTGTTTACACTTTGGTCTGTTTGACAATTTAGATAGCTTCTTACATAGATTTGTATGGAACTAGCTGCCACAGTCATTTGACTCCTGAGTCAGTATGCAACCGGCACTACCCCTAGTGAGGGAAATATGTTGGCATTGTTCATTGAGCACACTGATATTATTTATTTTTTTTCACTGCATTCCAAATGATTTTAATACATTTCTTTCCTGTTTTTCTAGGTATGTTCTTTACTCTTTGGATCTTTATAATGACAGTGCACACTATGCCCTCACAAAGTTTAAAAAGCAGTTCCTCTATGATGAAATTGAAGCTGAGGTAAACAAACTTCTCTGCTACCCTGTTTCCCCGAAAATAAGACAGTGTCTTATATTAAATTATCTTCCGAAATATATGACCTGTCTTATTTTCGGGGGATGTCTTATGGAGCGGCTGGAGCGGGGGACAATCGGCAGTCATGCCGGCGCTTCCTTAACGGAGTGCCGGCATGACTGCCGGTTGTAGGTGGTGCAATAGGTGGTGGTGGTGGGGTGGTATGCTAGTTACCTTCCCCATCTTCATAGCAGCGCTGGTGCTGCTGTTGGTCACGGTGGTGGAAGTGGTTGGCGGGGCTTAGCAGAGATTACCGAGGCTTCCGGCAGTTGTGCCGGAGAGCCTCACTTAGTGGGCATTGCAGCCGGCTGAACGCTGTGCTCCGTGTGCACAGGAAAGCTGGCTGCCTCCTCTGCTGTGATACCACTGTTCCGGCTGCTGTGGGATGAGCTGGGAGAGTGGACTCCCTGCAGCATACGATGCTTTCCCAGCTCATCTTACAGCAGCAGGAACAGTGGTATCACAGCAGAGGCAGCAGCCGGCATACCTGTGCACACGGAACATCGTGCACAGTGTTCTGCCGGCTGCAGTGTTTTTGGGGATGTCTTATTTTTGGGGGGTGCCTTATATTAGGCAATTTAACAAAACCTCCCCCCATGCCTTACTTTTGGGGGATGTCTTATTTTCGGGGAAACAGGGTATATGTTTATATGTTAAGTCATTTATTAGTTATACTATATAATGCTAGGTTCACACATGTGCCTGGGTTTCTGTTCTTCGGGTCCTTAAAAAGTGGTTACCCTTGGAAACCCACAGACCCCATACACTAATGGGGTCTGCCCAGTTCCCCCCCCGAAAAATGCGGAGAGAAAAAGTCCTGCTTGCAGGACTTTTCTCTCCACGTTTTTTAAATGAGTTTGGAGACAGAAACCTTGAACGGAATACAGTCGAATCTGTGAACCTAGCCTTATTGGTTATATTCTTCCAGAATGTACCCTTTAGCTTGTAACCAACTTCATGTGTATTTTTTAAATTGCTTGCAGGTAAACCTTTGTTTTGACCAGTTTGTGTACAAACTAGCGGACCAAATTTTTGCCCATTATAAAGTTGTAGCTGGAAGGTAAGAACTTTACCATTGTTCCTTAGTGGCCCTCTCAGGTTAGGTAGTTTTGGTGTTGACTTGCTCTTCTGTTTTGCAGTTTACTCTTGGAGAAGCGGCTTCGAGCAGATTGTAAGAATCAGGGAGTCAATATTACACAACCAAATTCAAATCGTTATGACACATTACTGAAGCAGCGTCATGTTCAGGTTTGTATTTCTGCAAAATGATGCATGTCTATTATAAGTGTATGTTTGGTGATACTACAGCAAATCTAAAGGAAGGAAACTGTTAAGTGGATAAAGAACACTAGAGATAAATCTAAGTCTCATCAGGCTAATCTCTGATGCTCCGGTGCATGCACAGTTGTTCAGTGAAGCTAGGGACGTACACCCTGGCTACATTGCGAATGCACCTGAAGTAAGGCACATGCACACTGATGCTGAGATGTAGAACCACTGAGTGAAGATTTTTTGTTTTCAATGCGAGCCCGGATGGTTTCAACAGGGCTATTTGTCACCCTGATCCTTAAAGGCCTGTAGACTATTGAACGTCCCAACAGGTTCCCTTTCAGGTTGCTGTTAACCATAACATGAGCTTTTGTCTGCCCCAGAACCACATACACCCTGTCACTCTCCTGCTAGAAGATATAAAAGACTGCATCAGTATGTCACATAGTTGGTGGAAAACATAAAGCAGTAAATTAAAAAGTAAAGCTGTGTGTCTGGATAAATAGCAGAAAATGTATCACAATGACTGTTTATCCGCCCACGCGTAACCCACCCGTGTTGCTTTGTTTTTTGTTTTTTTTAAATGCCTCTTAAAGCTTCATATGTCCTGTTTTATTACACAGGATTTCTTCTTTTTTCTGTTGAGGTTTAGGACCTTTCTGTAGTTTATTATTTTTACAGTTAAAAATGCTCTCCAAGCAATATTATGTTTCCCTGCCCTTTAGTAATTGCAATGTAATTACTGATATGACATGTACAAAACTTAATGCATGCTTTAATGAAGTAGTCTTAGTCTCCCTTCTGGTGTTTTCACCAAAAAGGTTTAACTTTTAACTGTCTACAAATTTAAATTGGAACACGTTCAGAAGAGAGCCCCTTTAGTAAAACAAACAAGTCAGGAGAGGTCCTACTGTAATAAAAAAAAACAAAATTAGGCCTAAAAGATTGTGTTTCTCTTAGTGTTATTCTAATCTATATATTTGGGGCATGAGAAGAGGCTGCAGAAGTGACTCTCTCTATGTTTACTGCTTTTAGCTCTTGGGTAGATCTATTGATCTTAACCGGCTGATCACTCAGAGAATTACCGCAGCTATGTATAAATCTCTGGAACTGGCAATTGGACGTTTTGAAAGTGAAGATCTTACATCTATAGTGGTAAGTATTCTTCTATTCACCAGATGTGTTTAGTCTGTCTGTATATAGTGAAGTGCATTAGGCTCAGTCAGCAAGCTGACTATGGAGAGCAGCTGTTAGGTGATACACAACCTCTTCTGGGTAAAATACATCTCTCTTACTTTCTGTACAATAAAACCCCACTTTTTCTAGAATCTTTATCCTTTTGTGTCTGAACACAGCAGTGTCTTAATGGACTCTCAGGAATTTCTATTTTCATTGCTTAGTGAATGGATGAGTGTCTTAGTCTGACTCTGTACATCTGCAAAGGTTCACACCTGCACTTGGGTTTTTAATTCCCTTAAAAAGTGGTTACCCACGGACCTTATAGTCTATAATGGGATTTGCTGGGTTTTGTCCTGAAAGGGGCAGAAAAATGCGGAGAGAAATGCGCTGCTTACACAGTTTTTCTCTCCGCATTTTTGAAGTGGAATGAGGAATGGAATCCCCCAGCAGGGACTCAGCGCAGGTGTGAACCTACCCTTAGTACCCTTTCTGACCCAGGTCAATGACCTCTCACCTAGCCAAACCAGTAACCTGTTTCTCTTGGGGAGTGGTAAGAACCCGGAAATGGTGCTCTGTGGAAGGGGTTGTAAAAGTGATGAAGCTTCTTGAAAGTAATGCTTTGACTTATAGGGTGCCATTTTCCAATAGGTGACATTGGATGCAACATTTTATTGTTTCCATCAAAGAAAACGTATTTTCATATTCTTTTCCACAATTTCCAGCAGAGCATACATGGCCTTAAAGGCTCCATACACCTGCAAAGGCAGTCTCCATATAAGGTGTCATGCTATCCTTCTTGACATACTAGGATAAACACTGAAACTTTGTCAATCAATTCACACAATAGGAGGGCCTGCTCACAAAAGCTTATCATTTATGAGGTATACAGGGTATGAGGTTAGCACAAGAGGTGCTTATACAGTGGATCAGCCATTTTTTTTATGAGGAATGTTACTATATTTATACAAATAAAGCAAGCTGTATGAGCAAGTCACTGGCCAATGTCCTTTTATGAACAGATCCAAAGTGCCTGGGCATACTGGGTTACAAGGGCATCCTGTCCTGTGAGATAATGATAATGTATCTGTGTGTGGGGCGGAGGGGTAAATAGATGCAGACGTATTTAGGTTCTAAAGAAGTGCTGAAACCCGGGAGAACTCTAGGAGACAAGAATGGGAGGTTCTGATGAGAGAGGATGATAGTCTCAGGTCATTGGCTGAACAGAGAGCACAGGTTGGGTGGTGGACAGAGATGAGGGAGGAAATGTAGGGAGGTACAGTGCCATGGACGGCTTTGTGAATGAGGGTGATATTGTATTCTATAGGGCACAGGCAGCCAGTGCAGTGACTGGCACAGACCGGAGGCAATGATGTAGTGTTTATACTGATAGATGAGCCTGGCCGCTGCATTCCGGACCGATTGTAGAGGGGAGAGGTTAGTGAAGTGAAGACAGATTAGTAGGGAATTACACTAGTCATGTCTAGAGTGAATCAGGGCTACAATAAGGGTTTTTGATGTTTCCATCATAAAGGAAGGACGGATTCTGGAGATGTTTTTGAGACTGAGATGACATAAACTTGCAAGTGGTTGGATGTGGTTGGTGAAGGAAAAGTCTGTTTGAGTCAATCATAGCCCCATGGCAGTTGGCATACTGCCGCACTGTTATATTAAGACAGCAGACTGAAATGGAAGTATCCGGGTTAGGTTGGTTAGATGGTGAAAACAGCAATAGTTCAGTCTTTGAAAGATTCAGATTTGGAAAGAGAAAAGAAACTGGAAAAAAGTCATCAAAGAGTGCTGAATTTAGCCACATTAACCGACTGTCTAATGTGTAAGGGAGGGTCCTCCTGACTCTTTCCTTACAGATGATATCATGGATAAGGTGGTTTGGGAATGTTAATCTTCAACGTCCCATTCTTTTCTTCTCCTTGAGGATAGACTTCCACCAGAGGTGTCTGAAAGTGAGTTATTGAAGTCTCCCTAATGGAAATCATACACGTTCAGATGAACAGAGTATGAATGACTATGGGGGTAATATCTGGTAGGAAAGTAAAGTATTATTGTATGGGATATAATGTAACCTGTAATCAAATAGCGATAACACTGTCTTAAGCGGAGGCATGAAGTAATAAAAAAAAAAAAAATTATATAAGAAAGGCTAAGTTTAAAATGAACAATGGCAACGGAACCCAGAAGACTCCATTGTCTATAAATGGGCTTCCATTCAGGTGTCTGTCATTTTGCCAGAAAAAAAGTCCATAATTGTTAACTCTGTGATGGAGGCTCCGCCGCAGATGTCAACTTCGTTTAAGACATATATAGACAATCATAAAATTAACCAACTAATGCACTGGGCCTTTATTATTTATAATGCTAATACTCAAAGCATATTATAAACCTCAATAGAATTCTTATTAGTATCTTACACTACTAGAAATTCATACTCTATTATCTAAGTTATCTGTAGGTTGGGAACAGGTTGTATTGCAGATGCAAGAAACAATTCAGATAAGTCAGAATCAGTAGTGCAGCACCTATTTAAGGATACAAAAGTTTGGAGAAGGTGGAGGTGGTGTAAGGTCTTCTTTTAAGCAGAGCAGATCAGGTCTCTGGATACTGGACATCCTGAACAAAAGGCTGAAGCTGTTTTATTATTTCTTCTGTCAACTCCGTTTTAGCTTCTGCACGACCCAATGCTGCTGGCGCTACTGGACTCAGCAATCATGTGGTCATCTCTACCAATGACATGTCACCAAGGGGAGCTGTTTTACCGTGTCTAGTGCTTCTATCTTTTTAATATGTCGAGGAGGAGTTTTTGTGCTATTCATGTATCTGAGAGGCAGTGAAACCTTTTGTATGAATATGTATGCTTTAGCTTTGAAACTATTAGTATTTTTTTTAGATGAGTGTTGTACAAGTGGAAAGAATAATAGCTATCCACTAAAAAGAGCAAAATTGTCCTCCATTAAAATGACTTTGCTGTTGAGATATTCCTGATTTGTGATTGTGAATGTGTGTTATTCCCTAAGCCATAAACAAATGACACATTCACAACATGCATTTGTGGCAGGATGGATGATATTGGGTTACGTAGCAGTTGTTTTTACAGCTGCTTTAGCTGTAATGTAAACCTGAAGTCTTGCCATGCTTCGGCCATTGGGCTGTATTTTTTATTTTTTATTTAAAGACATTTGGAATTTTAAGTCTACTTTGAATGGGTTTGTGTCTACTTTAAGACACATAGCAAGTGTGCGGCTTACATTTTATCTGCCTAGTAAGGTGTCGTCAAAGGGAAATCTAGTGCAAAGAACAATGCGGTTAACGCATGTTTTTTCTGTTTTGCTTTGGATTTTATATTTTTAGTAGTTTGCCTTTAGTAATCAGTCATAATAGAGATTCTCACTTGGTTAGGAATTCAACCAGTTTTTGTTCTTTTTTTCCTTTTTTTTTTTTTTTTCTTTTTTTTTTTTATTCTTTATATTTTCAGACAAATTAAAACAAACATTCAGGCATTTTCAGTGTATACAGTTTGACATTGTTCCTATCTGGATTTTTAGCTTTATAGACCAGGCTAAATATATTGTATTCTCTTCTGCACCTTACCCTAGGAACTAGAAGGCCTTCTTGAGGTGAACCGAATGACTCACAAGTTACTGAGCAAATACCTGACCTTGGACAGTTTTGATGCCATGTTCCGAGAAGCCAATCATAATGTGTCTGCCCCCTATGGCAGGATCACACTACATGTGTTCTGGGAGCTCAACTATGATTTTCTACCTAACTATTGCTATAATGGTTCTACCTACAGGTACTTATTGTCTTTTTTTGAATTTTTTATTTAAGATCCATAGTCACTACATGTTTTCTTTGTACAAGCCAATATATGTTTTTGTACATGTATTTTTTTGATAGATTTTATATGAAATATATTAATATTAGTGCAAAAGTGTAGGAAATGGTAGCAAAATAGATTTTATTTAAAGAGACTTTGTACTACCTCCACCAACTACAACTCTGTACATTCATCATTGGGTACCCTTCAATTCTAAGGGCTTGTTCACATGGGGCAAGAGGGGGCGGATTTTGGCGCTGAATCCACCTCAGAATCTGCCCCCTCACAATAGAGGTCTATGCAGACCGCTAGCTTCCTTCTTTCCGTGAGCAGTATGTTCTTGCTAACAGAAAAAAGAAGAGAGCTGCCCTTTCTTCAGGCGGATACCGCGGTTGATTCAGCCGCGGCGTCCGCCTTGCGTCAACGCCCTCCGTACTAGGCCCATTCATTTGGGCCTACTCCGGAGCGGAAAGCCGCGACTGTCGGAAGACCGTCACAGCAGACACATTTTGATCCTATTCTGACGGGGCTTCCCACGTCAAAATCAGGACCAAAATACGCCATCTGGTGCCCCGTGTGAACAGGGTCTAAGCAGCACGTATTATTGCTTAATGCTTAATTCTTATTTTATCTCTCCAGGTTTGTTCGTACAGTTCTACCTTTTTCTCAGGAATTTCAGCGTGACAAGCAACCAAATGCCCAACCACAATATCTGTATGGCTCTAAAGTAAGTACTTCCACTTTTCTCTGCAATATATGTACAGTGTTCTCATTTCGGTGCTGTTGGACACTTTAGAGTGTTGTAGACTGTCTTCTGTTCAACTCGTCATTACTACTCAGGTTTAAAGGTGTCAACAGAATTTCCAAAAAAAAAAATTTCAAACCAGGTTTTTACGTTAAATTTTACATTAATTTTCTATATTACTATCTATACTTAAAAAGTACTAAATCCTCTTAATTTTCAATCTAAATACTAAGCCTAATAAAAGCCACCTAATTTACATCACAGACAAGACAGGATTACAGTAGAAGATAACTACTCTATAGAAAACACCACGTAACACCCATCGTTGCATTCACTACTGACAATAGATGTCACAATCTACCTACTCCTCTTCACTGCATAGATCATATTTGAAAAACTCACATAAACATATATGGGGAAGATATTTTAAAGTGGTCTAAAAGCAAAACTTCCCTAGTTACCCATAGCAACCAATCACAGCACAGCTTTCATTTTGTGCTTAAAGGGGTTGTCCCATCACAAGGAGCCTATTTATACTGCTTGTTAATGTGGATGTAAAGCTTTTCCTAAATACATTGCTTCAGCAAAACTGCTTTGTTTGTCCACTATCTTACTTTATTCAATTCATTGTGGACACAGCCCTGACTTAGCTGCTCATGAGTCAAGTGATGTATCTGCCTGCTCTCAGGTGGGAGGGAGGAGGGGCTAAGTGCACGGGAGCCAGCCTGTGTTTCTAGCTATTCCTGTGTCTACACCACATGACCTAGCTTGCTGCTCTCAGATAGGGGAGAGGAGCTGCTTTCATTTCTGAACTCGTCTTCTGTTCTCCCAGTTATCAGGCTAGCTAATTCAATTGTGTTCATTATGGCAGAGACAGGCAGTCTCTGTATGTAACACAGAATGGAGTTGCTGCTGCCTGTACTTCATAGTCCAATATGGGTGGGCGGAGCTACACGCTAATTTGGGGGCGGAGCTAAATGGCAGGTTGCATGTGAACCCCCGCCCACCAAATGATGCAAGAAACCAGGAAGAAAGAAGATTTTACAGCAGTGAAGACTGGTGAGTATGCGACGTGGGAATACCCCTTTAAGAAATTAAATCTGCGTTGTGACTGGTTTTTATGGGCAACTAACATTGTATTGCATTTAGACCATTTTAATAAATATGTCCCAATGAGTCAGCTCCAAACTAATGCTGCCTATAACCATGACTATTCTGTAAAACATGTCACTAAATGCATCAGAGGATAAGCTGAGCTAAGCCCCCATTGTCAGGCACAGAAAATAAAATATAGTGACACATTTTCTTTAATTTGATTTTGTAAAAATGACCCCTTTTTGGTTTACGATAAATCTTTGACATCCTGTGTTGTCAGATTGTTAGATGATTGCACTGCGTTGTCCTCTAAGAATAGTAACATAATATAACATAATTTGTTTAATTTAAAAGTGTTTAAAAAAGTCCTATATACCACAAAATTGTTCCAGAGTGTCAGACTTTTCCATCCTCCCCAGAAAGGGTTAATAAGTTAATTCATTAAACCGCTACTTCAAATAAGTGTGTGTGTGTATATATATATATATATACACACACACAGCTTGTCTGGCAAAAGAACAACCCCTCACACAGCTATGCCAATAAATAATGGCTTTAGATAGTCTGGTCCAGGATGGAGTTAAATACTTGTGAAAAAAACACACAGCTGGTGACTTAAGTTTGATATTTTTATTTGAAACAGAAATGCACAACATCAACATTTTAAAACCTATGCCATTGTTGGTGGCATACTACATAAATCCGTTAATATGTGTTTGTCTTGGGTTTACATGCTTTTCCCAACCTTTAAGGGGCTGTCTGAGATTAGATGGCAATGTCAGACACTGCCCATGGCCAAGTATAGCGCTATAATGTGTTTTTAAAATCACAAACAACCCTCCAATCCTTTCAGTGACTGTTAAGGGTCTGCTATGTAGAAACAATCGATCTTCATTAGTGGTTTGCTACAATTGTGCCTGAATATTCAGCTTGCTCTGACTTTCCTTAGGTCTATTTTTTTTGTAATTCATCTTGACAGCCGGTTATGTTCTTTTGAGAAAAAAAATCTCTATATATATTGGACTGAGATGAGATTATCAAAATAAATCTTTTTTAATTTGATCTTTCTAAACAAGCACAAAGATACTTGCAAAGGGAAGAGCAGGGTTGTTTCAGATAACTACACTAAGGACTCCAAATATTCACAGCTACATATAAGAGTTGGTGCCGGTTCATGTAGAGGGCAAGGTCTTTCTCAAATGGCAAATGAGATGTATAGCTTCCATTGCGAAGAGGCACTGGCGATAATGGTATTCATTACCAGTTACAAGATAGTGTTATGTACCGCATTCATAACATTGAGACTGCCAGTACACCAATTTTTCTTATTTTCTTTATCTGTACAATTACCGTATCTATTTGTTCCTCTGTTTTTACAATCTGCCAGGTTGCTTTTGGAAATGTATAGCCTACAGCCTGTGCTTCCATGTAACTTTAATTATTATAAACCATAACATCATTGATTCTTCATGACAATAAAAGTCTGCTACTGTTGCTATTCTGCAGTTATCTAGGGAAAGAAACCACAAATAGAAAAAAAAAAAAAAAAGAACAAAGCCCCGAGGATGATAAATCAAAGTGACAGAAAAAAAATATACGTCCCAGTAGGAAACTGATCTATTAATGTAGATTAGGCTCTGACAGAGAGGAAATTCTCCCTTCTCCGTTGGAAATTGTTTTCTGGGATCTTAGTAGATATATATACACATCTCGGTAATATGGCCTCCAGAGCGCTTTGTTTTGTTCTTTTGATTTTAGGGTAGGGTCACACTACTGTTATTAATGTCCACTGCTCTCATCTAATAGAATGCAGACTGAGCCCCTCCATCTGTTATCCATCTGCATTCACTCCTAATGTTTCAAAAAATGACAGAAAGCTTCTGTCATGATTTTAACTTTTCTGAAGCGTTGAAGAAAAAGTCCTGCATGTCCTTCCATTAGAAAGTTAAACAAACACGATGAGAATGGATACAGAGGGGGCTCCATCTGTGTCCGTCACTCTATTGTTGTTAGTCTGTTGCTGTCATCCTGTGACAGATGAGAGGGTAGTGGGCTTTCATAAAGGTAATGTGCACATCCCCTTAGAGGACATTTCACCACCTCACAAACTCCAACTCTTTGCATCCTTTAATAGGTGCTGCTCCACTCATTCCAGTGCAGTTGGACTTTTCTTCTGTAAGCCCCTACTGTTTCTGAGCAATTATTTCTATGACTTTCAGCAGCTAATATGCTAATTAGGCTTTCTGCTGTCAGGTGGGAGGTTCTAGGTTAATCTGCCCCCGCTCAGGGTCACCCACTTGATTAACATATTGGGTGCTAAAACTAACCATACTTATTGCTCAGGAGCATTGGGAGCCAGATACAAAGAAATCAAACTACACTGGAATGAGAGGAGCGGTGCCTATAAAAGTAGGAGTTGGTGTAGGCAGTGAAAGGTCCTTTTTTAAAGGAACACTAAAAGTAAACAGGACTTATAAAAAAAAAAATATAAAAATTAACAAGTAATAAAGTTGCCCTCACAGTTTGCATCACTTTCTGGCTGATCCTGGAACAAAAAGTATTCTAGAAATCCTGCAGAAAACAAAGGGGTTGATTTGCTGATCTTTATCTTTGGGTAGAGTTCCACTGAGGGGTGAGGCTTAGGCAAGGAGGTGGTGTTCTACAATTTTTTGCTGTCACGTTGCAGACAAGGCACAACAAGGCCCCGGTCCAGGCAGTTGCCTTACATCCAGCTCCAGGACAGTGAGGAGGGAAAGGGAGAGCACAAAAAGAACGTTTCTTTATAATTTTCTCCATTTTAAGTGTAATTTGAAAGAAGTTTTAGATTCTGACACTATTTACCTCTGATTGAACAGGGTCAGGCTGCGGTAACACTATTATTGTGTGATATTTCAGGCACTCTGTCCCCCATTCCACTTACAATATGCGAGCAGGACTTTGCCGATTTCAGGCGTAAACCTGGGGGACCCCATTATAGTCCAAGGGGCCCCAGGATTACACGTATAACCACTTTTTAAGTGAATAGAGTTTGTCTTTTTGGGTGCCCAAGCGGACCCAAAGAACAGACACCTGAATGCTAGCGTGAACATTGCGTCACAGAGCTCCTTTTCCTACACTTAGGAAAGTTACTGTAGTCTTCAAAATATGTGGTTGCTGTCAGTGAATGAAAGAGGCTGCTATTTCTCTGCTGAGAAATGGATACAGTTGTATCTAGTCTAAACATTACTCTGCAAGCTGAACAGTCTGGCACACACTAATAAATTGTAGCCAACGACCAGAGAGATTTGTATAGTTGCTGCCTCAGCTGTATACAACTGTATCCTCTTCTCAGCTGAGAACAGGACTATCTATGTACCACTTCTTACCTGCTGAATGTAAACAACATTGTGGAATTAAAACACATAGTGAATAAACATTTTACCATTTTATAATCTACCAAGTAATTAACCTCTACCTACAGAAAATGCAAAGCCCCTTTAACTGTGACAAGAAGAAAATCCTACAACTTTCCCCGATAGCATCTTTGCTCCACTGGTTATGTATCACAGTTTTTGGCGTGAGAGCTAATGATGCCATCATTATTGTACTGGTTTGGTTATATATTTGCTGCAGTATTCCTGTGTATATAAAATCTAGAGCTCCTTCAGGCATATTCGCACAGTCATAAACTCCAGTCTAGGATATCACTCACACCATCATTAATGAATTTTGTGATGCCCATGTTGCTCTAGAAGTCATTCCTAGTAAATGCACATTTCTGACCCCTTCGTTTTGGCTATGATATACCAGGATAAAGTTTACATTAAAACTGAGAATAGAATACCTTTGAAGAACATAATCTAAAACTCTTCCCTATGTAGGTATTTGCCGGCATGCAATATGTACATGTACGATTATCGTCTTGTGTGGCATATGATATACTACTTTGAGATCAATTCATTGTAGCTGGTTGTACAGCGACTTCTTCATGATCATTAGGAGTAAGGCTGTTGGTTTCATTTGCAGTTAATGGATCATTGACCATAGGGACCGCATGGCTCTCCTCCTTGCTTGTGTCTTCTGTCTTGCTGTCCTCATTCACAGGTAGCAGGCCTGGTTTCTCATAACTCTCAGCTGACTTTTCTCCTTTTACCCAGGCTTGCCTCTTGTCTTTGTCATTGCTTTCTACATTCTGTGCTCTTGCGCGCTCTTGTCGTTTGCGCCACCATATATGCAGGCACCCATAGAGAAGGATGCAGGCTATTATAAGGAGTATGATGCTGCTAGTGAGCCAGATGCCCAGTGCTAGGTCCTTTTTCTTGCTGTTGACTGACGATGGATCCTGTGCTAAAGTATGGAAAATCTTGCATTGGTCACTGGAGGGGTTGGCAGACTGACAGGTCACGCACAGAATATATGTTGTGAGTGGGGTGAGGTTTTCTACAATATAAAATGTCCGACTAGCTGGAATCCTCTCTTGCTTTTGGAAGTGTTCTCTGGAGTATCCAGGCATCATTGAGTTCCAGTTAGACTGGTACATGATACTGTAGAAACTGTCTGCACAGCTAGGGATTGCTGGCCAAATGACCATGGCTGTGTTAGCAGTGATATTTTGGACAGAGATCACCATTGTAGTGTTCTAGATTGCTTTCAGGGTTCACAGTAATGAGGCACCAACTATACAAAAAAAAGAAAAAAAAAAAAAAAAAAAAAAGTGAAAACGTATTTATTTGTTAATAAACCATCTGTTTCAAATAAACCTTGGATGCCTAAAGGTCACATATGTCCAAAAATAAGTAGTTTGTTGACTTGTTTATTATTAATGTATCAACATGTAAAACAATAACATTCTATAAAACAATACTCTCTCACAAACTGACAGATTTTATTGTTATAGATATTTAATCTCCTTTATCATGCAAGTGTAAAGCATGGCGCTTCCTGTGCAAGTATAGGGAAAATTTCAACAAACACCAGGCTAAGGCTGGGGAAATTATCTAGACTGCCATTTCATATCCCAGTTTGGTCTCCTGTGTGCTGGAGTGAGATGTGCCTAACTTATTAAAGGGCATAATCATCTTCATAAATATTATGAGATACATCTGTGTCCCTGTGTCCAGCTGAAAGACACATCTATTCAAGCTGCCACATATTTGAACCATACTTTATGCCAGAAAATTATAGTAAATTATAATGGGCATGATAATTATAGTGGGTTGCTAAGGCCCTACCCACTTTTATACTACTTCTCTCCACCTCAACAGCATAAGTCACAAATTTTGTGGAAACATGTTTTTTTTTTTTTTTTTGGTTTTTTTTTACACTAGGGTAGCATAGGAAGCTGAATAAATTCACTGATAGCCATTTTCTGGTACCTTTTTTTATATAGTTTCATGATTTATAGCTAGGAGAGGCTATAAAGGAGAGAAGTTTCCATCTTTTCTCTTATACTTTTTTTCTTCTTTTTGGATCCAGTCCTGGCTTAGAAAGCTGCATGAACAATTACTACGAAAAGACTGTGTGATTCACACCCATATTGTAAATTGAGTAATCTCTCTCCATACAGTCACTGCCAGGCATTTTCCATTTTTTTCCCTATTGTATCAGTTCATGTTCCATTTCACGCATGTATTAATATTTCAAAACAGTGTTTTGTTTTGGTTTATATATTCTTTTTATTTAAAGTTCACTCTTTCTCTAGCAATATCTTGTTCACATCTGCATTATTTCCATTGGTCTGCTCCATTATAAGAACAAAACAATGATAGTAATGGAAGTGCTGAATCCCTGACAGGGAAAAAACTGACCTCTTTGTAATGGGGTCTTTTGGGTTTTTTGTCATGAGGACAAGCGTTTTACCATAACATCAGTTATGTGATCCTTGTGAAAAATAAAAAAAATACAGTTTTTCTTCTTTTTATAATTGTTCAATCCTACTATTATTTTATTAAATTTTTTTCATGATCAGTGGAGGAATAGATACTAAATCAATCACAGGCTTATGTTTTAAGAGTGTTACTTTTGGGATTTTGGTGGGGTTTTTGGACCTATCTTTGATACAAAATATTTTTTATGGTATTCTTTGAAATTCTGCTAAAAATATCTTACATATGGTGAATTGCATCTTTTTTTTAGCATTGCATAAATGGATCCATTATATTTAATGTGCTACTTCAGCTTTATTAATCTATGCCGAGTATTTTCTGTAGATCCCATATGCTTATGTCGGAGTCAAAGTTATGTCCAGACAGCTGCAATAGAGGGCTAAGCTGGAAAGGCTTTATTTACTGATGCAGCTGTACAGCATGTATCTGTGTGCAGAAAACACATCATGAAATGGGTGTCTTCTATTATTTTATACATTTAAGCTTACACAAGCTGATACTGGTTTCTAAAGTCTGAGGAAATGTCTGCTATTAATATACCCAGACAAACAGTATGCTCATAAGGTTTACTGAGGATATGCTCTGTCAATTTCTAACTAATTTATCATCGGTTTATGAGAGCTATTCTCTTCATACGTATGAACACGATGTCAAAAAGACTACATGGTCGAAATGACCTGGGTTATGGCGTCCAAATCCGTGCACAAGGAGGTCATTTTTAGGAATAACGTAAACTCATCTTGCACAATGTGAACAGGTTTAATTTCTTACAGAAGAACATAGCACAGTAATGAAGGAATGGATGACGTCTACTTATGAGCAGATAAATATAACACAACCATAACATGGAATGAATCAGTATGTGCAGAATAGAGAATCCTTGAATTGTCATGATCCAAGTTAAAAAGTAATTGCTTACCTCAGACCTGCTGCCAGAAGTGAACTTGTCTCCTGCAGAATGGATGTCTCTGCTTTCACTGCTTGCTGGATTAGATTTGATGTGATTTGCACCTGTGGCTTATCAGTTCCTGCATTCCTCAGTCTGCCAGCTCCCTGTGCCCGTCACTTGTGTTCCCGTTCTCCAGGGACACTGGTGAAATGACTCTTTTGTCTCTGCTGCATGAATTCACATGTGAGCGCATATTCCCTGAGTGCTCGGTTGCCTTGGTTTTTAAAAGACATAAAAAGATTTTTTTTTTTTTTTTCTTTTAACCCTCCCCCTCTTCAACTCGTCTCGCACATCGCCTTATGTCCTCTCCTTTAGGGAGAGCACTGAACTCTGGAACTGCCCCCTCTCTTTGAGATCATCACCAGACAGACAGCATCAAGCTGTCGTTGAAATAGGACAGATTTTGCTTTGCAAGGCAGACCATTACTACAGGCACTGCTCTCTGTTGAGAAGCAACGCTAAGAAAACTTTCTAAAATTCTTGTGATCACTTAATACCATCACTTCTTTTCCTTATGTGGTCAAAGATATGTTCCATCCATTGTGGACCTAGAAGTGATCTCACTTTGGAATCTTCACCCCTCAAAAAACTTGTGAAGGGGTATATTCATAATTTTCAGCCCAGATATGCTTTTCATAAAGAAATGTGTAATAGAAGTTTCAAAATGAAAAATCTAATTTCGCCAGATATATGTTATTTCAGTGCCTGATGAGACATAACCAGCTTGTGGGACTGTGAAAAGTCAGCTCTATAGTTATGCTGATTTTAGTGATTTTTTTTTTTTTCCCCTGATTTTGGAAACCCACTACATGCACCCCTAATCTTTGGCGTACTTGAGGCCCAACAGTAGTGTAATTAATTGCAGTAGCAACGAGGTAAAAAAACAAAACACTCCAATATGACCTATTTTATAAACTACACCCCTCAAGGAATTTCTCAAGGTGCATACTCATCATTTTGAGCCCAAGAGTGCTTCATCCTTCCCAGAAATTAATATGCAAAATTGATATTTTTATATAAATACATGTCATTTCAGTACCAAATATGTTGTGTCCAATTTGTGTGAACAGAGGCATTTAAGCCGGCTATCCTGGGTACAAAAAAGTTGTATATGTTCCGTCCTAAACTGTAAGCCTGGTATATACCCTGATGTATACTTGTATCATCCCCTTCCTGACGCATCCAGTATTGACCTAAAGCTGGGTTGTTGTTGTTTTTTTTTTTTTTTTTTTTTTTTGTGGCACTAGATGATGCATTTTTCTTTTTTTAACCCCACTCCATGATGTACTATTCTGTCATTTTGTGGGATAGAGTTAAGTTTCATATGATAAAAATATCTCGTTTCCAATGCACCTGTATATAAGAAGACCTGCCACAAGTTCTCGAAAGCCCTTTGACACGCCTCATTTGATAGGCAGTGCTTTCATCATTTTGGTGTTTTGTCTTTCCAGACTCTTTCAGCCATTTCACATTTTTACTACCTACTTGGCTAATAGACCTTAAATTTCCTAAACACTAACAGGGCTTAGTGGAATGGTTTAATGGGTTAGGTAACTAGAACACCAAAATGCTCAGGTTAAGATGAAACTCAGTTCGTGGGTTCAGTGGCTTTACCAGCCTGAGCTTCATGTCAGGAGCGATATCTATGATGATAGGAGTTACTGCCTACCAGCGACATACTTTTCTATAAGGGCTAGTTCACACGTAAATTACGTGTGGCTTAATTTGGTCCGGAAGGCTTCCTAATTAGGACCTAATTTGGACCTTGATGCTTTTTTTGGAGCTGTTTTTGGTAAAACTGCTTCAGAAAACGCCAGGCGGGTTTCCCCTCACCTAAAGTGAATGGACCGTAAAAAAACCGCGACTCATTTTTCGCCTTCCATTCACTTCTATTGCTTTCCTCAGGCAGAATCCGCCTGAAGATAGGTCATGTCGCTTCTTTTTTCCGCTAGCGGCAAAAAGCTGCTATCCGAAAAACCAACGCTAGCGGTCTCCATAGACCACCATTGTATGGAGGCGGATTTTGAGGCGAAATCCGCTGTCAAAATCCACCTCATTGCCCCCGTGTGAACTAGCCCTAATACATTGCAGTATATGGTAAAATTGCTAGATTTGTAATTGTGCCTTAGGCAGGGTTTAAAGCAAACCTAGCATTGGCAGGCCTGGGAGCATTCAAAAGGCTACCAGCTGCCATAGCAACTGAATGGCTGCGGTTTAACTGTTTGGTGGCTAGTAACCAAGCCAGAAGTAGAAGTATACACTTACACACCATTGTCACATGTTGTCTCAAATTCTAGGTACTCCTGCTAATTCCCTGTCGGCTTTAAAAAAAAAATAAAAAAAAAATCAAATTTTATATATATATATATATATATATATATATATATATATATATATATTTGGTACTATTCCGTTATCGGGCCAGCAGAGCTGTTCAGCACTAGTATCGGGACAGCAGCAAGCAAGGCCGCATACCCGCATCGCAGTACAGTTCCGGACAGCATCGCGCATCGCAGATGAGTTTGGGACAGCATCGGGTTCAGCAGCATTCACACACACACACAGCTAATTGTAAGTGGATATACTTTATTTCGTAATTGCCGGCAGAGATGCTCAGCACTAGTTATCGGGACAGCAGCAGCATCGTAGTGAGAGAAATGGACGTGCCGGGCTGGTCCGATGCTGACAGAAAAATTGGGCGCCAAATTAGTGTGTTCGTAGTTGTAGTCACAGTACTCACCATTGTTTCAGTCACAGTTCTCAGCAGTTTTGTCAGATGGATTACACGCTGTGGGATTTACCTGCAGATGAAAAATCAGCAATTGAACTGTTCCAAGCCAATGGTCTGATCCATAAGAGCCGGTTTTGTGTTCGTAACCACCAGATGAAAATGTGTTTTTTGGCCAAAGCATCTCCAAAATGGCGGTGCAGCAAACGTCCGTGTGACGAAAAAAAGGGTGTGAGATCGCAAACTTGGTTTGCCAACTCACGCATTCCTTTTCTTACGGCTGCCCGTTTCATTTATTGTTGGTGCCAAGAGCTGACATCCGTAGAGTTTTGTGAACAGCAATTGAAGATGAATCACAACACCTTCGTAGATTGGAATAATTACCTCCGCGAAGTGTGTACAAGTGCCTTAATATCCCGACCTTCTACAAAAATAGGAGGCCTAAACAAAGTGGTTGAGGTGGATGAAAGCCTTTTTACAAAAAGGAAAAACAACAGCGGCCGGGTTCTGCCACCACAATGGATCTTTGGAGGATTGTGCCGTGAGACTAAGGAGTGTTTTGTTGTTGCAGTCCCAGAAAGATCAGCTACAACATTGATAGCTTCTATTAAAGCCAACGTGGCAGATGGGAGTATAATATACTCTGATTGCTGGAAGGGGTATAATACTACAGACTTAAAAGCTGCTGGCTACGACCATTTAACAGTGAACCACAAGTACAATTTTGTTGACCCAAACACTCAGTGCCACACGCAAAATGTGGAACGTTTGTGGGGAAGTGCTAAATGGCGCAATAAAAGACAGCGCGGAACAGCCCGCCAGCATCTGGAGTCATACTTAGCCGAATTTATGTGGCGACAAAATCATTCCAAAGAAACAATGTTCACAGATTTGTTAAAAGAGATCGCTAATTTCATGCCTCCTGTTTAAGACAAGTTATATAACACAGCCCGACACGTCCATTTCTCTCACTACGATGCTGCTGCTGTCCCGATAACTAGTGCTGAGCATCTCTGCCGGCAATTACGAAATAAAGTATATCCACTTACAATTAGCTGTGTGTGTGTGTGAATGCTGCTGAACCCGATGCTGTCCCAAACTCATCTGCGATGCGCGATGCTGTCCGGAACTGTACTGCGATGCGGGTATGCGGCCTTGCTTGCTGCTGTCCCGATACTAGTGCTGAACAGCTCTGCTGGCCCGATAACGGAATAGTACCATATATTTTTTAAACTTTTATTGAAAGTTTTTTTGTTGTGAGTTGTGGTAATAGAAGGATGTCAGTGTACAGGGTGCAGGAAATGTCACATGAAACAGTAACAACTCATGCAAACTATATCACAATGTATCAATAACTGCAACAGAGTGGAATTAAAATTATCTACTACGGAGTCGTAAGTGTTGCAGCAAGGGAATAGGAAGTCACTAGACATGGTCCAAGTGTGTAGGCAGTAGTTTGAGGGGGTGCAGACATCTGTGTCAAGGTTTCCATAACATTGTCAAATCAAGGGTCAGTTCACACGTGAACTGCCCGCGCGGGTTTTGACACCGAGAGAGCCACGGTGAGCCGCGTCTCTCTCTTGTCAAAACCCGCCTGCCGCGACCATCGCGGTCGCGGCTTTCCCCTCTGCTGTCGGCTCAAATGAATGAGCCGACATAGGAGAGAGCTGCCGGGGGCGGAAGCCGCGGGGCTGAGCTCGCGCGGCTTCCACCTGAAGATAGGACATGTCCTTTCTTTTCTCTGCTAGCGGCAGCGCGCCGCTAGCGGAAAAAAAAGCCCGGTGGTCTACATAGACCACCATTGTAAAGGGGCGGATTTTGAAGCGAAATCCGCTGTCAAAATCCACCCCTTTGCCTACGTGTGAACTAGCCCTTAGGCAAGGAGTATAACTCCTTGGTCATTAAAGGAGTACTGGCAGACAGTATGACAATACCTACCATATATCTACCCATACCACCTTCTTTACGCAATCTGGTCATAGTCATGGTCATGCAGGTTTCCGTTTCCTGCACGAAACTGGGCAAGAGACGGAAACCTGAAGTCGTTTTTGAAGTCATTGAAGTCATTTTTGAGAAGTGTCTGGCCGTATTCTATAAATTTGTGTCGTGCTGTGGATTAGAAGGTTGTCTGTTTTTTCTGTGCTCATTCTAGATAAAATTAGAGTTCATAAGAGGTGAGATGGTCAAGGTTCCTCGCTTTTCCTCCCACTCATCTCTGGCTTGACATGGTCGAGGCTTTTAATTAAATACAATCAAAGCTTGGTTTGCCAAAGCAGTCTTTCAGAACAGGGTCATGCTTAATCTGTCCAGCATCTGCTATATTAAGAGGTCATTAGAAATTAAAGAAAACAGGGCGCATGTGACAACTGCTCATCCTATGTCATATAGTACAAGTAGTCTAATACTATCAGCCTTCAGTCAAATGTGCTTATGTATGTATCAATAATATGGAAGGAGATCTAAGAAATATATGAGCAGTATATGGTATAAATATCAGGCAAGATCATTTTATAATGGAAACAGAAGAATCTTATGGGGAACAGATAGTTTCAAAACTAGCTGTTTTTTTATGAGTTTTCTGTTAACATCTAAAAAGATCTGTGACCTTCTCATTATCTTCATTACTACTAAAGTGTCACCTTTGTGCTCATCTGCAGTGTCTACTGCTCTATGCTAGAAGTGCACTTCGGGCTAGATGGCACTTTTTTCTTTTCTAGTCCAGCAGATTTCTTTCCCCTTTTGGTTTTTCAGGGATCCTTACTGTCCCTGGACTCACTGTAGACATAAACCCAGTGTGTTCCTTCTCTGTCACTAAGAGAGTTCTCAAGTTTACAACCAATCCATGCTTTTCCATGTGTTGATGGTGTCTCAGATGTCAGATTAAGCAAGGTTCAAATCTGCATTATAGTTTCCGTAGGAGACTCCGTCGCAGATTATAGGTTAAAATCTCCGGGGAGAAAAGTCCTGCATAGGAGACTTTTTTTTTTTTTTCTCTGCCGGGTTTCAGTATAAAAAGTCTGAAACTAGCGGACCACATTATGGGAGTCCATGGTTAACCACTGTTTTAGCAGGAGGGCTCTCCGTTATAGACCTGAACAACAGTGAGCCTGGCACAAATATGAACCTAGCCTATGATTGTTTTCCCTTTCTGCTCCGTTGTCTTTTGGAAATGTATCTGTATAGTTTTTGTGACTCATTCCTTATACGATTGCCCTATGCCATTGATGTATACACAACAATGGCTTTAAAAAATCTACTTCATGTCTGCTACATTTATCTCAGCAAAATGTTTTTTTTCCTGTCTTCACAGAATCTGAACCTGGCATACAACAGCATTTTCAGCAACTATCGAAACTTTGTGGGTCCCCCACACTTTAAAGTGATTTGCCGTCTTCTAGGATACCAAGGCATTGCTGTGGTGATGGAAGAATTGCTGAAAGTTGTGAAGAGCCTGGTGAGTTACAGTATTATTTTGCTATTTTCCTTTTGGATTGTCCTGCATGGCTTCCACACAACTTAGTTGTCTGCTATTGTTTCACTCCCACCTACAACTTGTAAACTGCAGTTTAGGTGTCATGCAATCCATTGTCTGCAAGTTACCTGAATGCTAAACTGTACAGCTATAGCATTTATTGTCTGCCATTTAGAAAAAAAACAAAAGTGAATCTTAGTTTTTCATTATAACAGCTTCAATACAAGAAATAAACTGTTGTTTTTGTTTTGTTTTTTTATTATGAAGGGTGTCATTATTTGGCCTGTTCACTCCTGTATGAATTATAACACATCTAATTTCTTTATACTTGTAGCTGCAAGGAACCATTCTTCAGTATGTGAAGACACTGATGGAAGTGATGCCTAAGATCTGCAGGCTGCCCAGACATGAATATGGCTCCCCAGGTTTGTTCTCGTGTAATGTTGTCAAAAAGGCTCAGTTCAGATGAGAACATTGTGTTCCTGTTGATATGCTCATCATAATGAAAATGTTGTACGTGCAGAATTTTGGACTATTTGGAGAAGTAATTACCAGAATTCAAGGACAGTTTCTCTTACAGATTAGAACTGAAGTAGTCAGATGATAAAAAAACAGCCTGTGTGTTCACTTATAAGTAGACAATAATGCACACAGAAATATCTTTTTTATTTATTTATTTTTATTCTATCAGTATGTCTTGGTAGTATGGGAGGAAATCCACGCAAACACGGGGAGAACATACAAACTACTTGCAGATGATGATCCTGGCGAGATTCAAACCCAGGACTTGAGCACTGCAAGGCTACAGTGGTAACCACTGAGCCACCGTGTTGCCCCAGAAATATCTTTTTCTAGTGTGTGAATGCTGTGGAAAGGCATCAACCATCTCATGATTTGTTTAATCCTATATGACCACTTTAAAGTGGTGATTTTACTTCTTTGTCTCCAAAATAATCTGACTTCAACTATTTGCTAACTTTCCAGTTGTTTATTTTATTGGTTATTGATCCTTATCTTGTATTTTGATCTGTATTAAGCCGTGAACAGTAGTTTAGAATTGGAGCACATTTCTGGAATATTCAGAGGGTATGCTGTCATAAATATTTGATAGATTTGTGTCCCAGACCTCTTATTTCTCCTAATGAGTAAGCTATCGCTTCCGAAATGACAATGAATGGGGTAGATGGCTGTGTGGCTTTTTTTATTCACTTCTATGGTAGTCACAGAATCAGTGTTGGATTGTTCTCTACTTACTCCAATTACATTTTGTTAGAATGGTTCTGTCAATGATAACTTGTTCTTAGCGCGTTCTGCTTCAGGGAACCCCCAGTGTCCAGCTTTAATCTATGGGGGATATTGTGCAGGTCCCAATTCAATCAAAGTTCAGTCTGTGCAATGCACGGACATACTAGGATCTTCAGAGCAGGAAACTTTAACCAATAAATGGAGGTACCAAATACAGACCCCACACTGTTAAAGGAATTGTCTAGGGGAAAAGAAACCATATTACTGCCTCTTGCTGGTCACTGTCAGTCTCTGTTCACTAGTTCTGCAATGAAGTCTTTCTGAGGTCTCAAAGTTGCTTATTAACAATTAATGGACATTAGCTGTTTGCTGAGCCATTGAATTGTATAGCATGTCCCATGGCTTGGTGTAATAGAATGCATTTGCGTGGAAAAATGCAGAACTAGCTTACTGTAAATTGCTGCCTCATATACATGTCACATTTGTTTCATCAGACTTAATTTCTTTGATGGCTGTTGAAATCTTTCATTTAGATGGCTGTTGGGTAAATAATTTTCATTTCGCATTTCTGTTACTTTTTTCCTTCGCCTGTCATGTTGCCCTGCATCTCAAAATAACATGGCATGAAAGAGGACCTTCCACCAGGTCTCAAAAGCCCAATGACATACCTCGTCTGGCACTGTCACCCTGAGCATTTTGGTGTTTATCAAAATCCGTTTGCCAATTCCAAATATGAAATTGTTCTTGCAAATTATTGTATATTAGCCAAGTGGGCAGTAACACTGTGTTTTTTTTCTTGGAAGTAGAGATGAGCGAGTACTATTCGGATCAGCCGATCCGAACAGCACGCATGCATTGAAATGAATGGAAGCACCTGGTACTTCCACTTTGACGCTGGCCGGCTGCTTAACCCCCCGCGTGCCGGCTACGTCCATTCATTTCAATGCGTGTGTGCTGTTCGGATCGGCTGATCCGAACAGTACTCGCTCATCTCTACTTGGAAGACCTTGGCTATTTCAAGCGCTCCCATTCATGTCCTACCTGCATTCATTGTAAGGTTAATACAACCCCCACCCCCACTACCAAGATTAGTGGGGGTCTCAGTGGTCAGTCCCCACTGATCAGCTATTTATCCTCTATCTATGAATATATGAATAGAGGTTAAATATATTTAGTCATAGGGCTGGTTGATTATAACCTAAATCAAAATCTTGATTAATCAGAATTTTACTTTGATTGTTATTAATAGTGATTATATAAGTCACGCCCCTTTTAAACCTCACTTTAAAGTATAATTAGCAGAGGTCTGGGGAAGGTGATCAAACATAAGTGTTAATCTCCTCTCCCAGGCTCCAGCAAAACTCCCTGCTGCCATGTGACCAGTTGAGGCCCAGTAAGAAGCCTCAGTAATCAGTCAGAAAGGCCAAAGGCAGCAGGGAATCATACCAGCATACACAGTTTATGTTTGCTCACCTCCCCTGAGCTTTCCGCTTATAATACTCTGGGGTCTGTAGAGAAACCAAAGGACAATAGCAGTTCCAATTCGGACATGCTCTGTCCAAATAAAACTGCAGGTTGAACCTCGCAAATATTGTAGTAACCAAACCAAAATAACAGACATTAACAAAGTCACGTTGGTTATCCTGGTTGATGTCCGGTTTCTGATATTTTTCAATTAATTGCCCAGCCTTACTTCTTAGAAGAACCCCCTTTAAATCTTTTATAACTACTTTAAGAAGATATTTTTTACTTCTTTTATACCAGCATATCCCTTTATTCAGGTAGTGCCCTCCTGGCTGCACACAATAGTGGAGGCATTCAATGCTCAATCTTTTTTTCCACTGTAAATAAACCAAGGATACGCATTAAAAGAGGTGCCTGACTTTAATAGGGCAAAGTGGTGGTGGTCAGGGTAGGTTTACCCCACGTTTTTGTCATACAGTTAAAGTATGCATTTGTAGTTCTTACTGCAAAAAAGTATACTGCTACAAGCAGATGCCTGTACAGCTGGATCCTGCTGCCATTGACGTCTATTGTAAAGTAAACAGTGTATGTCTGGATAATGTTTTTTGTTTTTTTACAGGAAAGTAATAGGCTATATTTTTCTGTCCTGTCAAACAGTATGCAGAATAGGGATACAGTATCCTTCCGTAGTAGTATATGGCATGTTTTGTTTTTCTTTGCTGTATGCGGTATATATCGCATTGTTTGATCCTAACCTAACTTTGCATTGATCAGCCAAAATTCTGTTTACTTGGAATTTATCCAGTGTGGCTCATACAAGACTCCGATTTACGTAGTATCTGGACTGAACAGCTAGAATACCACATGCTGCTATCTCTATTAATGTAGAAAGACATTGGTTTTTAGCATGCAGACTGCACATCCTAATATTTTGTCATGACTGGCAAGGAATACATAGAACCCAGTGTTGGCCAGAAATAATGAAGATGCTTAGTGAAATATTTGGGACTGGAACTTGAGTCATAATGGCTATCTTGATCCAGCCATTATAAGTAGTGCAGCACAAAATGCAAACTGTGGATGAAGTCATTTCATCAAAGTAATCCTCTCCCTGTCCCAGATACTAGACCCTTACTTTAGAAAATGATATTCCACTTGATGTACAAATGTGTTGTCTACTTTTTCTAGTTTTAGTCTTTGCTTTTATACTAAGGGTCAGTTTTTAAATGTATTTGTTGGCTTTACTAAAAACCAGCGATACAGGGCTAAAATGTGTCATCTGTCGTGTGAGCCCTTCAGAGAGGATTTGTGAGCTGGAGATGGGGCTGAGGTCCTAATCCTTTGTACTAATCCTGTACGTTTCTGGATATATATTTTTTTTTGTATTGAACAGAAATGATACTTTATTCAATGTATAAACCTTACAGTATAGACTCACTCACATGAACTCTGAAACTGATCTATAATGTGGCACTACCAGATTCTAAAACTCTACCTTGCTTCATGATGTTCTGTATAATAATAGCAGTGTACTATTCTGCATAAGATCTTCTTATCTAGTCCATATATTTATAGAAAGCATCTCCATACACATGTTGATGTATATGGAGTGGGAAGAAAACCATGCTGACTCTGGGACTACTGAAGCCGACTTTTCTCATCACCTCCCAACCTGTGTATAAAAAGGTGGCAAAGGGGCTTTATAAACATTTAAATTTGTTCTGAACACCATTTTTTAGCGTGTTTAGGCCAGAAAAAACTGGTGACTACTTTGATAGGGTTGCCCGTTTTATTTTTCCAATGGATTTTCCCACTACTTCCTAATATTATTTATTGAAGCCAAGTCGTGTGCGTGTGTAAAAATATATATATATATATATATATATATATATATATATATATATATATATATATATATATATAGGCAAAAGCTCAGCTTGGCCCCCTCTGCAACTCTTGTCAGTCACACGTCATTTGTACATTTTAGAAGTATTTCCTTTTCCCTTTCCGTAAAGGCTTGTTCACAATCTGTCTGCGCATACAAGCTTCTGTTCATTCACGTACCGCATCATGCACCACAAACTGTATTCATAACCTGTTTTGTGCCACAACCTCCCCCCACAAAATCTCTTCTTCACTATATGCTAACTAAATGTTACTTTGGGCATTAAAAGGAATTTTCTCCATTCTGACATTCTGTGTACGATTGTCCCCTGTCCCTGGTCTATAGTCTCTCACTCTGCCAAATCAGTATTCCTAAGCTATGCTGAGGATGGCCCAATAGGCCGAAACAGCGCTGTCCATAGCTGGGAATCTGTTCCTTTTGGGACAGAAATACTGATTTGGCAATTAAATCCACATTATGATTAAAAAGACTTTATAACTGAGTCATGCATGATGTTAAGGATGCTGCCCTCTAGAGGGTGGCGTACAGAGTGCACTGTTCTCCTAATTACATCCTGGAGAATAGATTTGCATATTTTTTACCCAATAAATCTTCTTCAGCTATCTCGCTCCAGTGCACTGCACAGCTGAGGTAATAAATTTACGTTGTGCAGAGTGTCAGCCATCAAAGGAGACCAGAAAGGAGATCAAAGAAGTTTAAACATCCTTAGGTTAGATTCACACCAGTGAAAATCTGTCCATGTGTTTGTCAGATTTAATGGCCTAACCTTCATGCTGGGAGCGGGACTCTTAACATCATAGTTATCTATGCTACTAGGAGTCCCTGCCTCCCAGTGACAGTATGGGACAGTATGTTTCTAGCCTTGGTGTGGTGAGGGTGACCTATAGCCCCCCCCTAGTTTATGGTCAGCTTTGACCCATATAATTATGCCTGTGCTAATCCTTCACATCTCCCCAAGTTATGCCCTTGCTTGTTGGGCACACAGCTTGGCATGAGAGAATAAAGCATACAAATGCAATTTTCTACTTGCTAAGAGGAACTCTTATGTTATAAATGTTACAGATGTTAAAAATTAATCTTCCTTCAACTCTCCATCTAAAGAACAGCACAGCGTACAACTTTATCATGCCAATCCAATGGGTTCCCATAGATCACCCCCTGAGGAGTCAATTGCAATTGATATTTACAGTATGGTTATGGCCACACACAGCAGATTTGCTGCAGATTATTTTTTTAACTGGTCCATTTATCTAAGTGAGGTTCGTAGAAATCCATGCAAAGAAACAACCCTTCTCACATTTCTGAAATAAAATCCTTCTGTTTGTGATCATAACCAATACCAAAGGTACTAGAGTTTGCCTAGCTTCTCCTGATATAGAAATCTTGTTCAAGCGTTTTTGTTTTTTTTTTGTCTTGCACATTAGGAATCTTGGAGTTTTTTCATCACCAGTTGAAGGACATAGTGGAATATGCGGAGTTGAAGACTGTGTGCTTCCAGAATCTGAGAGAAGTGGGGAATGCCCTCCTCTTCTGCCTTCTAATAGAACAAAGCCTGGTATGTAGAATAACCCCAGTCTTTATACATAGTCCATTGTGAATCGTAGGAGCACAACTTTTGAGTTTCCCATGATACATTACATAATAACACAAATTTGTATTGGCAAGTCATAATAATGTAATAGTTGTGTTTGTATTTTTAGTGCCCCACACAAAACATACTTAGTTATTTCTAGTAGCCTTACATCACATGGTCTTTTACACAGAGATGATCAGAATTGAACATTGCACATCACATTATTGTCCCCTGTAAATGCACTTCTAGCTGGCCAATAAAACAACACTTGTTTGTTGACTGATCAGGTTGTTTATATGAGCATGAAAAGGATCAAGTGTTAGTTACATATTGTAAAAGAGGACGGACGGCCACCAGTAATGGAGATGTACGGCCATACACATATTCAGAAGGGTTAAACAATCATTCATGCAACTGTTCACACCAATAGGTGCCCCATGTAGAAAGATCCGTTGTACCACATGCCCTCCCCTGCACGAGTCACTGCCGGGTAGATGTGCAAAAATCATTCATACTAAGTATAGCCAAGACATATACAATACAGGAATGTACACTTTTAATGACTGCTGTCTTAGGAAAGTCACTTTCTTCTTTATAGGTCCTGTAATAGATGCTGTAATTTTAACAAAATCTGTCTGTTAAAATAAGTTTCGAGCCCCAGTGTCTTCCTACTCCGTTAGTATTAGATTGTAAAGTACTGCATAAAAGTAAAGGGATCTGTCAAGAACAATCTCTGCCTATGGTTTGCTTTGTATGAAGAGTACAGATGATGTGGCCAAAGTCACCAAGTTCAGCAAGTGTGTCCTGTATTCATGTAGCTAAAAGGGTTGTCCAGTGAATAAAAATGACATAACCTAGCTCACAATACTGTACAGACATACAAAAAATTCTTAATCCCCTCGCTGATATTCCCACACTGGGTCACACACTGGATTTAGCCTGTCACTGGTGGGTCCCACTGAGGTCTAAGATTGGGTCTATTGAGAGTGACCAGGAAGCAAAGATCATTGAGGACTCTGACAGCGCTGAGATTGCAGAGGGTCAATAGGATGATGTCAGTCGACATGAAAGTCACATTAATTAACCCCCCCCCCCCCCCCCAAACAGTAGCCACATTTTTGCAATACTTGTATGATATTGTAATACAAGGTTTGTCTATAACTTATTGATCTGATGTTATTTGGTCTATGTCACACTTTGTATAGTACGTGTTTTGGAGCTAGTCTCACTGCAGATTACATAGAAAATTGTTTTTGTTTTTTTTTGTTTTTTTTCCAATTCAAAAGTTTTATAGAATTTTTCAAAATATGGAATACAAAAAGGAAAAACAAAGAAATACATACAATGAATAACACATAATATGTTATTGACCATCAGAATTACTGCCATTGTTAGGACTTACAGAAGCTTCCTAGTAATTTTTGCCGTTCTGCTTATAGCTAAGGGAATACAGTATATATGATTTATTGTGGGTTTCCAGTACCACCTTCTACCACTATTTTCCTTTTTCAGCTGTTGCTTTAAGTGTAAAATGCTGCATTATTCTGTTCTTGTAGATTAGTCTGTGTAATATGACATTAATTCCTACACTGATGTGAGATAATGGCCGGCTGGCTTCAATAGCTTTTATAATTATACATATAATAGCGCTATCACTCCTATTGTTCTCCATTGATCTTTCAGGAACAGTCCAGAGCAGTAGGTTTATTTATCATGGTTCTTGTGTGAACAAAAGTAAGGTCACCTTGGCAGAACATTGCTCTCTGATTGGTGTGATTCCGCAGATGCAGAAGAATCATGCTGGGGGATTACAAGAGATGTTATAGTTTATGAATCTATGGCTGAATGGTCCTGTAAAATGACGGCTAATAACATGCTTTTCTATGCTCACCGTAGCATAGCAACAGAATTAGCCAAGTCATTGGAGTGCAGCAATTTAGCTTCATTTAGCCAGAACATTAGACAGTAATTGAATAAAATGTTTATTATTTATTGTCTGCCAGTATAACAAGGGCATAATAACCAGGAGCTCTACGTGACACAAAAGGATCTATGGACAAATAACCCTTTTTATTGTAACCAACATTATCCTTTTTCTTTCTCCCATAATCTTAGTCCTTAGAAGAAGTATGTGACCTGCTTCATGCTGCACCTTTCCAGAACATTCTGCCCAGGGTCCATGTTAAAGGTGAGTTGCTGTGCAGTGTCTCGTGCTTGTCTCCAGTTTTCTTCGCTTCAGAATATCCATTTGACCAGCACAAATCCGCACGGTTCATACATATTGATAATACTTATAGCATCAAAGTAAGAAAATAAGCCGCCTTCTGGTTATATGAAATAATAGGTACTGCACTGCTCCTATGTAGTCAGCAATGTTATAACATGACGTTAGTATGAAGGGCTGCAGGCAAAAATGATGCTCTACTGATGGCAATATAGGGACGTAGGTTTTACCACCCAGGTAGTGTTCCAGTTATGTGCAGTGTAAGAGCTATTCAGGGGAATTAAGATGCCATAATTGCATTGTATCTTACATATATTTGTGTACACTCCAGATATACCATATTTGTGTAAAATGGTAATAGGCCTATACTGCACTCATCTTATATGCTGGGCCCAGATTTTCTTGAGTTTACATAACTTTTTTGTTTTTCTTTCTATTTTTGCATGGCTTGATATCAGAGGGTGAACGCTTAGAAGCAAAGATGAAGAGATTAGAATCGAAGTATGCTCCACTTCACCTGGTGCCTCTCATAGAGAGATTGGGAACTCCGCAGGTCAGTGCTAAGTATTGCTGTTTTCTATTACCCTTCTTGTCTACACAAATGTCAACATGAACAGGTTTGTCTGAAAGCCATTGCCCCAAAAGTTACCATAAAATGGTGGGGTTTTTTTACGTGGTATTCTTTTAGTAGTCTTGGGGAAGTGGGGGGAGTCACCCGCTGCTTTCAACTAAAACGGAAGCATAAATTTAGGTCACAGTAGGTTATTGTCGCAGCTTGTGTATAAGATTTGATAAAATGCCACACTGCTAATATTGTAGATCGGAGAAGGCTAGATGCCGCTGCTACCCTGGTGTGTGTATGTTTAGTGCAGACGTAGCCTAATGGGGTTTTATTTGTGTATCTGCTTTCAATCTAGAGCTGCCATTGTCTGTCTCCTATCGTTCTATATACAGAAGCCATGCTACCATACTGCTGAGATGCAGTAAACCAGTTATTTATATAATGAATGATAATAAATAGACCTAGAAAAGAAGCATAAGACGGTAATTCAAGAGCAGAGAGATCCTGTGGGTTCTAAGTATATGAAGCCAGTACAGTGCTGCACATTAAATAAAACAAATGAGGTTTTCTGGCTTCTCAGCAATCTAATACATTGTGCTAGGAAAAAATAAATTGCTACTTAGGTTGTATGCAAAAAAATGGACATGAGAAAATGGTTTTAATCTTTTTTTTTTTTTTTTTACAGCAAGTTGCCATAGCAAGGGAAGGAGATTTGCTGACCAAAGAACGTCTTTGCTGTGGGCTGTCTATGTTTGAAGTGATTCTTACCAGAGTGCGCTCTTTTCTCGATGATCCTATATGGCGTGGACCTCTGCCCAGCAATGGTGTGATGCATGTGGATGAGTGTGTAGAATTCCATCGGCTTTGGAGTGCCATGCAGTTCGTCTATTGTATCCCAGTGGGCACACATGAATTCACTGTAGAGTAAGCAGCTATTATGTCCTATACATTACAATTGCATGTTAAATACTGAATTAACAAGCTCATTTAACAAGACTCATGTTTTCAGACATGAGACTTAAAGGGGTTGTCCAAGCAAAAATTAACAACCCTTTTAATCCTTAAATCAGATAGAGACAGTAAAAAAAAAATATATATATATGTATACTCACCTTTCCCTGTTGCTATGTTGTCCTCCCGCGCCTCCTGGTTGTTCTGCTCCAGCGTGTCTCTTCCAGAGTTGTGCTGGAGCCGCTGATTGGCCTCCCCAGTCACATGACTGCAAAGGGCCTGAGTGCCACTACCTGTGACATCACGGGTTCTCTTCCTGAGGCTGCTGATTGGCCTCATCAGTCACATGACAACTTGGGCCAATCAGTGGCTTTTGCACAGCTCTGGAAGAGACCCACCAGGGCAGAAGAACGGGGGCACAGGAGGACACTGGAGCATTGGGACAGGTGTGCATATTTTATTTTTTTGCTACCCCCATCTGATTTAAACGTTGAAAGTGGTGTTACAAAAACATGGCCTAATTTAGTAAGGAACTGTTAGGCGTGGTTCATTGTAAACCTGGAGTTTTGCACATGGCCATATTACAGCTTAACTTTAGGACCCTATAGATGTGCATGTGTTTGAGGCTGTAGGCCTGAGTCACACTTGTGCTACTCTGCAGCGAAACAGCAGAAAATACAGAGAATTGTAAAGACAGCTGATCTGGTCCTGTTCTTGGCACATACTACACGGCTCTAATACTCACATGTATATAATTCCTTAGCGTTATACATAATATATTTTTAGCTTGGAAGAGTTGGCTTACATAGTTACATCATTGATTTATTTCCATTCTGGTTCTTTCCTGGTGTTACGATTTACAGGCAGTGTTTTGGTGATGGACTGCACTGGGCGGGATGTATGATCATTGTGCTCCTGGGACAGCACAGAAGATTCGATGTCTTGGACTTTTGTTATCACCTGCTAAAAGTGCAAAAACATGATGGAAAGGATGAAATCATAAAGAGCGTGGTATGTAAACAGATTGAAGTGATGGCCACAGAACATTCTACACACCCTATACACACTTTAGTAGTCCTTGCCATTACAAATGTATTTTAACATCTTAGGATATGTTCACATAGTAGATTTTACCACACATTAATTACATAAATCGCTCATGAAAACTGTTCAGGAAAAAAAAACAAATCTGCCACTAGAGATAAACAAAAAAAAGTTAGGTTCAGAGAGTCTATAGAAATCATTGAGCACCTTCCTAGGAAAAGAAAAGAGGGCAATGTAAAAATCTGTCTACCCACTGAAAAGATATGGCGCCTAGAAGATTCCATGTAAATGAGCTGCTGTTCACCAAATGGGCGGTAACTTTTTTTTTTTTCTCTTTGAGAAAGACACAAGGTTGCTGCCTACTTGGTGAATAAGAGCTCAGTTACAAGGAATCTTCCAGGGGCCACATCTTTTGAACAGGTTAAACTATTGGGGAAAAAAAAAAGCCAGATTGGTGACAGATCCTCTTTAAGATTACTAGCACATAACCTTAAGGGATTGTGAGCCTTTGGTGACACATCTTCATTTTATTTATGCAGCCGCTGAAGAAAATGGTTGAACGTATCCGTAAGTTCCAGATCATCAATGATGAGATCTTTTCCACATTGGATAAGTACCTGAAGTCTGGTGATGGAGAAAACACATCAGTGGAACATGTGCGATGCTTCCAGCCTCCTATTCACCAGTCTCTGGCCAGCAACTGAGGCCTCACTGTAATATACACTTGGCATTACCACTGTATAATGACTTAATCTCACTGTATTCGCTGGTAGAGTCTGCAGACATGGCTGCCATTAATTACAATGATAAATACTGTGTGAACCGGTAGGGATGCTATACAGGGCTTGCTCTTAGCACAGTTTTGCATTGTCTGCAACTTAAATTATTTTTCCAATAATCTATTTCCTGGCGCATAACACTATCAGTCTCACCCATAGCGCTCTTTTTAGAAATTATTTTCACATTCTGGGATAAGGATGCGTAACTTTTTGTAATTATGGGGTTCTTAAGAATGTACTTTCTAATAGCAACGTATCTCTATAACTTGTAAAAATGTAATCTCCAATAATCAAGAATCTCCCTTTTATGTCATTTCCAATAAACATTTATAGTAACATATGGCTGACTTTTTATTAACTCTTTGTTGTTAAGAACACATTTGTAAAAAGGACAAATTGCTGCTGCTTCACCCTCTTGGAGAGCCACATGTGGGTAAGGGCAGAAAAAAAATCATTGCTGCTGCCTGTTGGGATAAGTGGACACAGTTGCTTACTGCCATTTATGGGTGATGTAGTGTAGATGCTCAATTTCTCTGTTTATTTGACCATATTGTGATTAGAGATGAGCAAACCTATTTATTAAGAACCGGGTTCGATCTGGATGTTCCAAATTGTTTGTTTTGTTATTTTATTTTAACTAAAGCAAACACTTTAGTTTATACGAGACAAGTCTACATTTAAGTGCCGTTACATGTATTGAGCAGGAAAAATACTTAGACAATCATTTTGGCTATCTCATAAATTAATTCAACTTGCATCTATTTAGCATATGATTAGTTATGCAGAATTTTATCATGTAACTGCAATGTTGGGAAAATTTCCCAAGAAAAGAAAAATGGCACCATCCAGTTCATCGATAACCAAGAAAATTGCCAAACTCCATCATGTGCCATGACAGTTGAAAGAAAACAAAATGAAGTCTGTCCATCCTTTCAAAAGCCAAGAGGCAGACGTACAGACAAAATATCCGAGCCAACAAAGTTGATTCTTCTCAAGATCTCTCTGTTCTGGTACGACAAAGATAGCAGTGGAGCAGACTTGTATGCTTTGTGGCTCATAGTGAGACCACAGCCATCCATGCAAGCACCGAGCAAAGCATGTTGTTACACAAGTCTGAAATGGTGGCCCAAAAAAAGGTGAAGACTTGACTTGAATATCATCATAACTTTGCAGGATAGTGGACAGTAGCAGATAAGAAACGATGAGCGATGAGACAAAAGTCAATATACTGAGCTCTGATGGGTACAAATAAGTCTGGAAGAAACCAAGGAAACAAGAAAAAGCTGTATTTGTACCCAAGTCAGTTGACCAGTATGCACCAACATTGGGAACATGTAAAAGATCTGAGATCAGATTTCAGTGGCAACATGCTTGAATCTGATCATGAGCATGCCCATAAGAATTCAGGCAATGTTGGAAGCCAAAGGTGGAATTACAAAATACCAAAAAATAATAAAAATTTAGAATTTTGGGAACAAAATAGAATGCAGTTACATGACCAGAATTTGCATAACAAGTCATATGCTAAATAGTTGCAAGCCAAATTTGTTTTTGTTTTATAGCCAAGATGATTGTCTATAAAATGATGGTAGTCTCCTGTTCGAAGTTGCAGTGGATGGTGAGATGAAGCACAAAAGTCAAAAGCTCAAAATATTGTATATACAGTCTTGGAGCCTGTTCTTATAAAAAATAAAAAAAAAATTTAAAAACCCCCCCAAAACTTGGTATATAAGGATTTTTTTTTCTGCTCTGCTCACCCAATATACAGTGTGTGTGCTAATGTTTGTAATGAAAAGTTTGTATATGTGTATATATATATATATATATATATATATATATATATACACACACACATACACTCACCGGCCACTTTATTAGGTACACCATGCTAGTAACGGGTTGGACCCCCTTTTGCCTTCAGAACTGCCTCAATTCTTCGTGGCATAGATTCAACAAGGTGCTGGAAGCATTCCTCAGAGATTTTGGTCCATATTGACATGATGGCATCACACAGTTGCCGCAGATTTGTCGGCTGCACATCCATGATGCGAATCTCCCGTTCCACCACATCCCAAAGATGCTCTATTGGATTGAGATCTGGTGACTGTGGAGGCCATTGGAGTACAGTGAACTCATTGTCATGTTCAAGAAACCAGTCTGAGATGATTCCAGCTTTATGACATGGCGCATTATCCTGCTGAAAGTAGTCATCAGATGTTGGGTACATTGTGGTCATAAAGGGATGGACATGGTCAGCAACAATACTCAGGTAGGCTTTGGCGTTGCAACGATGCTCAATTGGTACCAAGGGGCCCAAAGAGTGCCAAGAAAATATTCCCCACACCATCCATAACACCACCAGCCTGAACCGTTGATGGATCCATGGATGGATGGATGGATCCATGCTTTCATGTTGTTGACGCCAAATTCTGACCCTACCATCCGAATGTCGCAGCAGAAATCGAGACTCATCAGACCAGGCAACGTTTTTCCAATCTTCAATTGTCCAATTTCGATGAGCTTGTGCAAATTGTAGCCTCAGTTTCCTGTTCTTAGCTGAAAGGAGTGGCACCCGGTGTGGTCTTCTGCTGCTGTAGCCCATCTGCCTCAAAGTTCGACGTACTGTGCGTTCAGAGATGCTCTTTTGGCTACCTTGGTTGTAACGGGTGGCTATTTGAGTCACTGTTGCCTTTCTATCAGCTCGAACCAGTCTGGCCATTCTCCTCTGACCTCTGGCATCAACAACGCATTTCCGCCCACAGAACTGCCGCTCACTGGATGTTTTTTCTTTTTCGGACCATTCTCTGTAAACCCTAGAGATGGTTGTGCGTGAAAATCCCAGTAGATCAGCAGTTTCTGAAATACTCAGACCAGCCCTTCTGGCACCAACAACCATGCCACGTTCAAAGGCACTCAAATCACCTTTCTTCCCCATACTGATGCTCGGTTTGAACTGCAGGAGATTGTCTTGACCATGTCTACATGCCTAAATGCACTGAGTTGCCGCCATGTGATTGGCTGATTAGAAATTAAGTGTTAACGAGCAGTTGGACAGGTGTACCTAAAAGTGGCCGGTGAGTGTATATGTACACACACAATCACACACTGTCTCTCCTTCGCTAATCAAAAAAAAACTTTTTTTTTTTTGTTTTGTTCTGCTCAGTCAATACTCAAATATACACAGTCTGATTGTACACTGCTAATCTGAAAAAGAGGAGGACGAAACACCCATTCAAGTACTAACAATAAGAATGTGGGTGGCAACAGCAACACTACTTTAGCTTTTGATGGCACCACCAGTAGTTGCAGAATTGTTGTACTTCCCCAGAATAAAGATATTTCACTTATCACAGTCACAGAAGGATATTGCATCCATGAGGGATGTGATCTTGAGTCAGGCTTCTGTGTGTTTCTCCTCCTCCATAACACGTAACTTACCACAGGGACTTTTAACTGTTCCCCCTTCATCAAGTTAACTGACACAGGTCCCTGTTAGTGATGTGACACCTGCTGAGAAATCTATTTCTCCTAATCAGAGCAGTCTTCCTTCTCTTTTTTGATGAGCTGGATGAAAACTGTCAGCGTTGTTTGCACCAGAGGAGAAAGACATGATGATTGGTAGTAGATATAGTAGTGGGTGTGGTACTGCTACTGTTAGTCGTTCTGGTGGTGAGATAGGGGGAAATGTGGTGGAAACTATGAGGGAGGCAAGAATCCTTTGACTCTGATGTGTTAGAAAATAAAAACAAAAAAAAACGGAAGAGTGACCTTACCGATGATTTTTCTTTTACAGATAGAATGTGGCAACTGGGTCAGGGTGACAAGGTTTCAGATGAAGAGGGTAGTTGCTACAGTGATAGTAATACTATATCTCTACAGACCCAAAATCCATAAAACCTGCCTGAGGCAGACCTAAGGGAAGCTTGCGAGGTTGTGGCACTGATGTTGGTAGTGGCAGACACGTTTCGATTGGTGTTGGCGGCAGCAACTACACAAGGTCAACTCCTGTGTGGGAAACTAAGCTGTGGCTGTGCAGGAACTTCTCTACGCACTCGCATGAAAAAGCATCACCATCTTATTTAACAAAATAGACTCGGCGGTGGCTCTGGCAGAGGAACTGAGGTAGACTGTTCTACTTCTCCCTGTGATCTCGCTTGTAGGCAAGCTCAATTGCTGTTATCATCACTACCAACAATTGTTTCTTTTCCTTATACCAATGTCAGCCATCCATAAGTGAATGTGTGTCCCAGAAACACCAACTCATCCCTAGCCAAGCTGCTAACAGTTCATGTTCTGTAGTACCAGTTAGTGGATTCCACTATTTTTTTTAGAGAAGGGAGAAAGAATAGAAAAGGGAGAAAGAAAGGAGAGAGAAAAAGAAAGAAAGAAGAGATAAGGGAAACAGAAAGAATAGAGAAGGGAGGAAGAGAGAAGGGAGAAAGTAAGACGAGATGAGGGAGACAGAAAGAATAGAGAGATTCCACTATGTTTTGCCCACTGATGGAGGCTACGTAGCTGCCGTTTTATTCTGTAGTAACGTTGTCCTTGCTTTATATTGCTATAATTGAGAGACTGTGGGTCTTTCCTTGGATATGTCAATCTGGGGAAAGGTGCACCGTCAACAAGTGGAGCAGCAATAATGGACAAGGACCAACCCTGGCTTTCAGGTCTCACTGGGTGAATGGTTTGCATGGCCACAAACTAGAAATGCAACAAGCCCAGGTGATTGGTTTGTGCAGGCCCAGTTCCAATAGCATGCATGTCCCATCCTCTTCCTCTGAATCTTCCTCTCTGGATTATTTCCTGCATTATCTTCATCAGGGCAAGGCATTGCGTCCACTGTATGAGTGTAGGATAAAGCGCTGCCATACCATTTTAAAAATAATAAGCCTGGATCAGAGGACCCACACAATGAAGGAGCGACCTCCTGCAGCAAATATCCCGCTGGATGGCTCCTCACCAACTCCTACTATCCAGTGTTGCCAGTAACAATGGCACCAATATAGTTGCTATGCTGCAGTTAGGATGAGAAAGACGTCATCCCTGTATGGTGCATGTACGTAATCTAGTGGTTTACTGCTTTATTAACCTGAGTAGAGGTTTAACCCCTTCCCACAGGACAAATTGTTCTTCATGACGCTACCATTAATTATTCTGTACAATGTACTGGGAAGCTGGAAAAAAAAAATCAGAATAGGTTCAATTTGAAGAAAAAAAATGCATTTGTGCAACTTTCTTATGGACTTCAATTTGACAGCGTTCACTGTGCAGCCAAAATGACCTGTCACCTGTATTCTGTGTTTTGGTACGATTCCGAGAATACCAAACTTATATGGTGTTATTTACATTTTCACCCCATAGCAAAAAATCCAAAATTTGTGCCAAAAATGTATTTTTCTAAAAGTCACCATATTCTGACACCCATGTGTATACTTTCATGTACGAGGATGTATAGGGCGTCTTTTTTTGTGGGACCATGTGTACATTTTAGTTATACCATTTTGGGGAATTGCTATTGCTTTGATCACTTTGTATTCAAATCTTTATCAGAGGCAAAACAGTGAAAAAACACTGTTTTTGGCACTTTTGACAGGAAAAATATTTTGAGAGATGTGTAGATCGGGTGTTTTCAGACTAAAGTGTAAGTGTCTCATAGTATTCAAATACTTTTATATGTGTTCTAGGAATTTTAAATTTTTTTATTTTTTTATTTATTAGACCCCTGAGGGTCTTGAACTTCCTCCTTCTGTAATTTGTTGAATGAGTGTAGGTGTATTTTATCCTATCAATATTATAAATGTGAAAGTTTGTGAGTTTGGATGTTTGTGGGTTTGTGTGTTTGGATGTTTGTTAATCACGCAAAACCCGCTCGACCGATTTGGCTGAAAGTTTCCACAAACATAGTTAATACACCCGATTGTGCAATAGGCTACTTTTCGTCACAATAGCGCACTTACGTTTTTCCCAGGACCCCCCCCCCCCCCACTATCTCTGCAATCTCACACACTTTGAACCATGGCAAGCCACAAAATTCATATTGCCCTCTACAGCCTAGCCCCTAACCCCACACAATCTCATATACATACACTTTACCACTTTGCCCCTCACCTTAACGATACTCCAGGAGGTTCTCTTTAACGCTCCGGAGCAGCCATGTTTGCCAACCCCCACCGCTCTGACAATCCGCGACACCGCCCACCCATGTCAATACCCCTAGGCAGTCTAATAAATGCAAAAAAAAAAAAAAGTTTAAAAAAAGTAAAAATATATATATATATATATATATATATATATATATATATATATATATATATATAAAAAAAAGATTAAAAATTCAAATCACCCCCCTTTCCCTAGAACACATATAAAAGTAGTTAAAAACTGTGAAACACATACATGTTAGGTACCCCTGTGTCCGAAATCGCCCGCTCTACAAAGCTATACAAATATTTTTCCTGTTCGGTAAACGCCGTAGCGGGAAAAATAGTCAAAAGTGCCAAACCGCCGTTTTTTGACTGTTTTGATTCTGATAAAAATTTGAATAAAAAGTGATCAAAGCAATAACATTTCCCGAAAATGGTAGAACTACAAAGTACACCCGGTCCCACAAAAAAAGACGCCTATACATCCCTGTACACGCACGTATAAAAAAAAGTTACGGCTGTCGGAATATGGCGACTTTTCAAAAAAAATTTTTTTAACAGTTTTGGATTTGTTTTTAAGGGGTCAAAATGTAAATAAAACCATATAAATTTGGTATCCCCAGAATCGTAACGAAACACAGAATACAGGGGACATGTCATTTTGGTTGCACAATGAACGCCGTAAAACCAAAGCCCGTAAGAAAGTCGCAGAAATGCATTTTTTCTTGAAATCCACCCCATTTTGAATTTTTTCCCTGCTTCCCAGTACATTATATAGAATAAACAATGGTGGCATCATGAAGAAAAATTTGTCCCAAGAAAAATTAAGACCTCATATGACTCTGGGAGCAGAGAAATAAAAAAGTTATGGGGTTTAGAAGGAGGGGAGTCAAAAATGAAAAACCAAAATCAAAAAATGCCATCGACGGGAAAGGGTTAACTTCAAATACTTCTGTCCCAAAGTCACTATGTAAAGTTTCTCACAACACCGTATAGCAGCTCAAATATAAAGTAACTTCAACACAAAAGTCTCACGTATTCTCTGAATTATGGAAAAAACAAGATACAAACTTACATTTCATATCCCATACCTTATACACACTACGAAAACCTTACCCGCGCCTGTATATACCCACTTCTACAATCACCGCAGACGAAGTCGCGGGTACCAGCTAGTAAGATATACAATAAACATTGCTGATGCCGACACACTTCTCTCATGAGCCTCCAATGCAATCTCAAAGTAACACATTATTCCTGTGGTCTGCTGCATCAAGTAATTGTTCACTGTCTTCAGTTGCTCACAGATAGAGATGGGCGAGTACTATTCGAAACTCCTGTTTCGAATAGCATGCACCCATAGGAATGAATGGACGCAGCCAGTACGCAGGGGGTTAAGCGGCTGGCTGCCAGCAAAGTCTGCGTGCCGGCCGCCTCCATTCATTCCTATGGGTACGTGCTATTCGAAACGGCCGTTTCGAATAGTACTCGTTCATCTATGCTCACAGACACTCGAGCATGTTTAAAGAGAACCTTTCATGTCGTGAATTCAGCGCACTGTCGGCCTTCCTGTTAAGTGCCCCGGAGCAAGAGATATCTGTGCCGTTACTGATATCACTTCACTGTCAGAAGGACGTTCCTCAGAGTTGAGCCTGACTGTGGTGAATCCCCTTCACATCCCCCCCCCCATCAGAACTCTCCCATAGCCCTGTACTGTCAGAGGGGGGCATCCCTTACCGCCCAGTGATGACACTAAACTGTGAAGAATGCCCCTCCTGACTATAGTCGTTTCAGAGAGCCTAATTTGTGCAAACACAAGAAACAGCTAACGGGCAGGTCTAGTGTGATACGGCTTAGAAATAAATAAGTCTTGAGGTGGAAAGCCTCTCAGTGGCATATACAAGGCCAAGTACAACTCTGCCAAGCATGGTATTCCAACAATAGAACAAAGCTGCTGCTCGCACCTCTCCATGAATCCAGCTGGACTCAGTGACATATGCAAACATCCTTCTTTTTATGGTCTGTTAGCCTAAAGTCACAATGCCCCATTGTAATATTGGACACCGTTTTTGATGTCATAATGCCCCTTTGTGTTATCACAAATCCATGTAATGTCAATATGCCCAATTGTGAAACCACAATGATCCATTGTGTAGAAGAAACAAGGTGAGGAGGAGCGCTGCTAGTGTTATACTTCTGGACAGACGGAAATGCACAGTCCTAGTGGAAGACTCACAAAGTCAGAAGCAATGAGAATAAAAATTCAGACCAAGTCGCTGCTATTCTCTGGCTTGTGGCAACAAAAAAGAGGCTCTGATGGGCGCTGCTTGAGCTGAACATGAACAGTTTTATTTTTTTTCTTAGGGTGCATTCACACTGAGTAAACGCTAGCTTATTCTGAACGTAAAACACGTTCAGAATAAGCGGCGTCTAAAGCAGCTCCATTCATTTCTATGGGAGCGGGGATACGAGCGCTCCCCATAGAAATGAATGGGCTGCTTCTTTCACTCCGTGCAGTCCCATTGAAGTGAATGGGGAGTGCCGGCGTATACGGCAAGCTCTGCTCATGCCGGAGCGTACACGCCGGCACTCCCCATTCACTTCAATGGGACTGCACGGAGTGAAAGAAGCAGCCCATTCATTTCTATGGGGAGCGCTCGTATCCCCGCTCCCATAGAAATGAATGGAGCTGCTTTAGACGCCGCTTATTCTGAACGTGTTTTACGTTCAGAATAAGCTAGCGTTTACTCAGTGTGAATTCACCCTTAAAGTGCGATGTGTTCATTTATTCAGACACACTGATCATTTTAATTCTCACAATACCCCATTTAATGCAGTGTGATGCCAAAATGCCCATCGTTATACCTCATTTACATCATCATTTCACACAATGCCCACGTGATTGTGCATCTGTTATGTCACAGTGCTGGAATATGTTGTTGCAAAGCCCACACTCATTGTGACATCAGAGCCCCATTGCAATGTCACAGTCAGTACCTAATTCTCCTGTTATAAAGTTGTTAGTTATAAGGAAAAAAAAAAAAAGAAAAAGTGGTCAGTGCTACCAAACAATATGAACAAGAAACTAAAGGTGCGAGTTGCCAAGTCTGCAATAGAAACGCAAACAAAATTGCAACATCATCCTACTAGAACCGAGAGCATTAGGGTATGTTCACACGGTGGAATTTGCATTCCGTGTGTGAACACTTCCACGCAGCTAGCCATGACGGGATGCCAGTGCAGTCGCAGCATTCCGCTCTGGAATGTGTCTAATCGGGAGGGAACCTCGCGCCGTGGAATCGTGGCAAGATAGGGCAGCTCACTTCTTTTTTCCACTACTAGCTAGCAGAAAAAAGAAGCGAGCGGCTGCCATTGAAGTCAAAGGGAGCCGTTTTTGGAGCTGAATTTTGAGGCGGAGTCATAATCCAGTCCAAAAAAACTCAGTAGGGATTAGTGGTTAGGGTATGTTCACACGGTTTATAAAAATACATAAAAATGAGGTTCTGTCATTGGCAGATGAGTTTATATGATATGAGCATGCATTTGTATAGTAGGCAAAGCAGAATGTGAGTGAAATGAATGTGTCTGTAATTCAAAGCCCAAAGAGAGTTGGGTTATTTTAACATAGGGTAGCTTTTGGACGGGCTTATAAAATTTGATCAAAATGCTATATACACTAGGAGTTGACAATAATGGCCTTGATGGTAGCAGAGTGCTGTTCTAACTTTTGTATTGCAGCCATGGCAATGTGCAACTGCATTTCTTGTTCATGTTTGGCACAGTTGACAGTTTGTGTTTTACATTAATGTCAATGGGAATGGACACAGAATCAGTCTATGACTGCTCTCCTTGATAGCTAAAGTCTGTTTCTGTCATCCTGTGAATGAAGACAGCAACGGACTTTAGTCTTAAGGGTGACCCCTGACTGCTATGACAGTTATCAACTTCTCACATAAGTTTATTTGGAAAATAACAAACCCAAAAAGTTAGCCACTTAGTAAATTCTAAAACATTTTATTTCAAAATAACTTATATTTTGCAATTTAATAGAACTTACCCATTCCCCTTTTATACAAATGCAGCAAATCTAACGTTTAGAGGACGAACATCTATAGCATTATGCATCCAGAGCCAGAATTTTCCCAGATATTTATATACAATTAAAATTTCAGTGCAACATATTTTAGAACAAAACTTAAGAACTCTGTACAGTTTTCCATGCACAAATTAAAGTGATTTTCCAAGAATAGAAACTAATGACTGATACTTAGGATAGGTCATTAATATCGGACAGATAAGGGGCCTGAAATCAGACCCCCACTAGTCCAAAATTGATTACCTATCTTGGAGATAGGCCAGCAATATGTATCATTGGACATCCCCTTTAAGAATGAATAGAAACTAATGTGTAAGGCAAAAATAAAACTGCCCACAAATTGGTCCAACCAAAATCAATGTTAAAATGATTGTCTATACAGCTTGAGGGGCTGGGTTAAAAAAATATGGTTATGATATGCAAACTTATTGCAAAAGCATTCAAGTGAAAATACAGTGATATAATTCACAGCCAAATTATACCAGTTCTGGGAAGGAAAGGTTAAAATAGTTCACTGGAAAAAAAAAATTGACAAAAGTCTCAGAGTGGGTTAAAAGGAAAAAACCAAAATGAATACCTCACTGATCCACCGCTTCTCTCACTCTGATGCTTCCTGTTCCCATTACACATGCAGAAAGTGACGACTCAGCCAAGGACTGGTTGGGTAACACTCGGCCAATCACTTGAGGAATCCAAGAAGGATCAGAGTGGGGCAGCGGGTGACGGGATTAAAACGAGAGGTAATACTGCACTCTCCATTCAGAAAATGGAGTCCATTCAATTCATTTTTACGACACTGCACAACCCCTTTAACAAGAGATTACAGCAATGTCATTTCAGAAAGACAGCTGGTACGACCTCATCATTGTCACCTACAGGTCATAGGCCACCAGACTGGATATAGGTCTGGATATAGGTTCATCATCCTGTGTCAGAGGACTCATAATTCACCGACAGTTCACCTTAAGGTTAAGGCCCCATATTGCAAAAACACAGCTTTTCTTGTTGCAGATTTTGTTGTGGTTTTTTGAGCCAAAGTGAGGAGTGGATTGGGCAGAAAGGAGAAGTACTGTATAAGAACTTCCTATATATTTCCCATTCCCTTTGTAGCCATTCTTGGCTTTGGCTCAAAAACAAAAAAACGCAGAAAAATCTGCAACAAAAAAAGCTGTGCTTCCACAACGTGGGGCCTTAGCCTAAAGCAGATTTCCACAATGGACATCCACATGTTGTTGCTCCAAGTATATAACAGACCTGAGTGTACTATAGAGGCTAGATAACTGTATCACAGTAGGTTCTGCCACCCAAGTGGTCCACCAGAGCTGAACACGTTCAGAATGGTAAACTCAACACACAAGAAAGCAATACCTTTTATGACGGACCAATTTTCACTATGAATAACCTCATAGTGAACCCCCTATACAGCAACGTCCATACTTACGTAAGTAAGAAAGCAGAAAAGTGGAAGTACTGCACTTATTCAGAAATGGCAAATGAACACACAATGTTCTATTCACCCACGGAAATAGTGAAAAACCCCTTTGAATATAAATACTTTCAGTGGTACAGATGCAGAGTATGAAAATATTTAGGTTTAGCAATTTTACAAGATGTTCTGTAGACACACTGCCTGTTGTCCTATTGTTCCAGGCCGCGAGGAGCAGCAGACTGGTGCCACAGATACCCAGGGGCCAATACATTATTTATAGTCAATGAACAAAATGTCAAAGGCAATTAAAATATTCACAAAGCAACCCATCGGAACAGTTTACGATTGTGTGTGGTTTTTGCTGGCAGTGAAGAAGATATTTTTGTTCTTTAAAATGCAGCGAGACTTCCATTGCGCCGAGAAGCCGTGCCCTCATTCATCTGCAGGTCCGTGTCACAAAGGTGACCCTCTTCGTCACCATTCAAGTGCTCATAAACGTTGTTAGACAGATTCCCGTTCAAGAGCCGCTCATCTTTCCGGAGGGAAACTGGCAGGTTGGATAGGGTCAAAGACACATCTTTGAAGGCATGCAGTAAAAATATTCCAATGATAATTGTGGTAAAACCACTGAAGGTGCCAATCATGTCATTGGCAGACATGTGCTGCCACTCCTTAAATAGAATTGCAGAGCAGGTAAGCACTGAGGTGGTGAAGAACACATAGTAAATAGGGGTCACCAAGGAGGTGTTAAATATGTCCAGAGCTCGGTTTAAGTAGTTAATCTGAGTGCTGACACACACAATAAGGCTGATCAAGAGGATCCAGGACAACGGATTCCTCAGGACAGGTTCTCCAGCAAATAGACCCTTAATAGCAATTCCCAATCCTTTAACGCATGAGACAGACAGTGCTCCGATCACAGAGCATATGGAGATATAAACCAGTATATTGGACTGGCCATGACTTGGTCCAACTACAAAGATTAGGATAAGTGAGACAATAACCACTCCTGTAGCAAAAAGCAAAAAACCTACAAAACAAACAAAAAGTGTAGTTAGTCAAGCAATCCTCATACAGCACATCTCGTACTTGTAGTGATCATGAAATTAGCACCTATAGGGACAAACATCTAAATTTGATACAACCAAGAGATCGGAAAACCTATCAGGGTTCAGATGGCTCAGGTCCCAGACCCATTTCAGGTTGAACAAGTTTGTACGTATAACACCTTAAATTGGCTTTAAATATAGTGTGTAATTTCTATCTCTCTAAGGCAATCACATCTGAAGTTTTGGCACAGTTAAAGTGAAAAATATTATACTCAGGGGTCTCTTCAGACCCTAAAATAGGCGGAGCTCCAGGGGAGGTGCTAAAGACAAACAAACAACAACAAAAAATACTCTCCTTCCCTCTCCTTTTGGGCTTCTTTGCAGCGCTTGTGCTTATGTGACAGTTAGTGGTACAATCACAGGCCTCAGCAGTGACCCTTGGAGCATGAAGTCACCAGGAGAGTGCCAGATGCTACTAAGATGCTTTTTTTTCCACCTTCCCTGGCCCTTCTCCTATTATACTCCAGGGTCTGAAGAGACCCCGGTGTATAGAGAGGTGGCCATTTCAGTTCACCTGAGACGACTCTCCATTTGTTTGGTTTTGTAGAAAACAAAACAAAATAACAAAATGCAACAATTTGGAATATTTGGGTCGGAGCCGGCTTGGTATCAATGGGTTCGCATGGCAAAGGGGGAAAAATAAGATAATGTGCATCTTCAAGGAATTTGGCCAACTGTAGAACTCACTTCTATTACAATGAATGCAGCATGCTATCTCACTGCCTTCAGTTTATGTAAAACAACTAATTATACTTGAAGTAATGGCCACCTTAAGAAAACTATACAGTAGTATGTACACTTTAAGTATATGACACTACCCAAACACGGTACCTGGATCAGCTAACTTGATGGACATCTGATTTAAGTTTTCTATCTCCTCTTCCTGAGGGGCGTGGATGACCATCACTGTTGAGCCCAAGATACTCAGCAAGCATCCAATTTTGCCGTGAAGGTTTAGCTTCTCACTCAGGAAATATGAAGACAGGATGGCGCTGAAATATAAACAGTAATGTCAAATCAGGGGTGTAGCTATAGGGGGTGACGAGGTAGCAGTCACTATTGGGCTCTGGACACTGAGGGGAGCCCCCAAAATTCTTTCGGCCACATACAATACAGTACAGCTTCCAGTTATGACAAGAGGCTCAATGACAACTAGATTATACAGAATTTCTTACTCATGACACTGGAGAAACAGAAGTGACTGTTTGCATGTAATATCTGTAACAGCCAAGCCACCACGTGCGCTGATAGAAAGCAGTAACTGGAGAGTTAGATTGCGTGAAAGAGGTTAGCCAACAAAATAACATCACCTATACCCAGGTCAGGTAATAAATGTATGATCGCTAGAGTCCCTGCCTCCCCATTCCAGAGCAATCTGAATAGCACATTGGTCAAACATGTGCCTCGCAACTTCATTATACTACTACATATACTACATTAACTACATTATATGTATATTGGACTGGGGAAAATTACTATGCACTGGACTTTGTTATACCCGTCATTTTAAATATACAGATATAGAAAATTTATGTCTGCCAAGGAAGTTGGTGGAGTTCTCATCTACCTTCATATAGATGTCTGTAGATCAAGGGACCAGTCACATAGCCATGTTTGTTCTAAAAATGGGGGAGGGGGACTTCTGGATGTCTGGCCCTTCCTTGGGCCTGAGGACTGTTTTTTCCCACCCACTTGCAATTCTTGTACTTGGAGGTTAATAAGAGCACTACAGACTGTAATGCTCCAATTAACCCCCAAGTGAAAGAATTACAAGGTGGGTGGGGAAAAAACCACAGTCCTCAAGCCCAAGGAAGGGCCAGACAGACATCAAAAACCCCGCCTCCTCCAACACCCCCTCCCCCAGCACCCCAACCCTTCCCCAGCACTACAAACCCCCCCCCCCCCCCCCATCATCATAAATCTCGTATTTATCCCCTAGAGGTTAAATACTTGAAAAATCACAATTTCTTCTGCAGAAGCTTACCTGCTTCTGCTCTTCAGCCTGCGCAGCGGTCTTGTGAGACCGCGTAGGACGCAGGCACACGTCGGGTGCGGGCCTGATTACGTGGCCACGTCACCCGGCGTGTGGGGAGGAGTGGAGGGAGGAGGGGGCATGGCGGAGCAGAGGGAGGAGGGGCGGGGCAGAGCAGGCAGGGAGACCTGCTCTCTGCGAAGGGTGAGGGGCGGCCGCTGGAGCAGCGCTGCGCCCAGCAGGGCTGCCCCAATCCACCGCTCACTTTCCTTGTACATCTGCAGCCCGCACAAAAGTCTCAAACTTTGTCTCTAAAGTTTAGGGACAAAGTTTGAGACTTTTGTGCGGGCCGCAGATATGCCTGTAAAGGGCCGCATGTTTGACATGCCTGGTCTGGGGAATGCGACTGTTACAAAGATCAGGATTTATTCTGAGCCACATTTAGAGTTGGGAAATCTTTCCCCTCTAATATGGACATTAGGCATCCACCTCACACAAGTTGCCTTCTTCTAAATCAGCACTGTAAGATTATAGATTGGACTTAAAATGGACTTGAGACTTTTTCAATCGACTGGGTTTAAAAATTTCTTCAGGAACTAAGATGGTCTTTATTTTAAATGCAAAATAAATGGATTTCTGTACTCAAGGTAAAATCCTTTTCTCATTGTATTCACTGGGGGACACAGCACCATGGGTAGAGGTCCGGCCAGTTGAAGGCTCACACTAGGAATAACAAGAGATGTGGGCTCCGTCTGTGGGATATACCCTCTCCACAGACCCTGTCATAGTCAGTTTGTACATCAGAAGTAGAACAGAGACACCAACAAGAAACAAAGGTGGGATTTGTGTCCCCAAATGAATACAACGAGAAAAGTATTTTACTGAAAGTACAAGAATCCATTTTTGTCACTTATTTCATTGGGGGGGACAGCGCTATGGGATGTCCTAAAGTAAGGGTGGGAATTACACATCCATGCGGGCAACCTAGCGCACAGCTGCTTGCAGAACCTTTACGACCCAGGCTGGCATCTGCAGAGGCAACAGAATGGATCTGGTAGAAGTTGGTAAAAGTGTAGACTGAGTACAGATGGCAGCCTTGCTGACCTAGGTGGTGGACGCATGATGCCGATGCCTGATGCTCTCATGGAATGAGCCGTCACACAGAGAAGCAGCGGCCTCCCACTGAGTCTATTGGCCTTCATTATAGCAGAGCGTATCTATCTAGAAATGGAATCCTGGCAAGGGCCCTCAGGGAGAACAAACAAGGTGTTTAAATAGACTCGGATCGCCTCGGAGCACAGTGGGCTAATATAAAACAGTAGACATCTGGCCACCATAGTTAAACACCCGGCATCCACCGTACTAGTACAGCGATGTCAGGAAGGGGTTAAGAGTAGAAATTTCCATTATCTCGCTTATTTCATTGTGGGACTCAGTACTATGAGTATGGGCCCAGCCACTAGGAGGCTGACACGAGGGATAACAAAAGATGTTGATTCTGCCTCTGGGCTATACACTCTCCACAGACAATCTATGTAGTCTGCAACAGAAGCACCAGTATTTTGCACTGCATAGCAATGCATTAGCATTGTAATGCATTGTATTAGTGATCAGATTCCCTGGGGTTCAAGACGAAAAAAAACGAAAATCAAAAAATGCCCCTAATGTGATAGGGCTTCTTTTTGAAATGTATAAAGAAAGTCAATACAATGCATTGTTATTCTAAATTAAGATTAATGTAACAATAAAGCTTTATGAGCAGATTACCTGACTAATACACTTAAAGCTCCTAAAGGGGTCACAAGCGTCGCCGGCGCAAAGGCATATGCAGCAAAATTTGCCACTTCCCCTGCTCCCACTGGAATAGAAACAGAAAAACACAAGTGTAAGTGGTACAACAATGACAAAAGTGTATAGACTGTTAGAGAGCTGTGATGCAAGTAAACATATAAGGGGCTGCAGTCATTTGTTGCTTTCTTGATATACCTACTTGAGAGAAGTCCTGCCCACCACAGCCATTCTTTCAGATACGCATGACCACCTTGACCTAGAGCAAATAGAAAACCAGAAAACATAACATTAGGTTTAAAAGGATTGTCCATGTGTGTACTATTTTCTGTAAGTATCTTTAGGATAAGTTTTCAACAGCAAATTGTCAAGGGTCCAGTCAATAAGCTGTTTGCAGCAGGCACGGCCAGTAGTGCCTCTAGCACAGCCCTTGTACAAAGTGTAGCAGCCAATGAAGGCACTGAAAATTCAGTCCCATTCAAGGGAAACTTTGAACAAACATTTAACACAGATTTGAGACTTCTACAATAAAATGGTATGTCAGGAGTGGAATAGATATAGCAGAAGCTTTTGGCTTTTTTCAGGGTGAGGATGAGTGGACTGTAAAGTTTTACAAAAAATTTTTGTGAGGAATTCTTGAAAGAAAAAAATAAATAAATAAAGCAAACAAACATTTGCCTTCATGATTCACTCTATCTGAACCCCCCAGACAGATATCTAAACCGGTGTGTATAATACTAGAAGCTCAGTTATAGGCTGTATAAGGTGGCCATGTACATTAGACTTAGGTGGACCAAACCTGATGTTTCCAGTAGCACTGGGTACCCATCTATAGTGTATAAAATGCTTGACAAGCAATGCTTGTGTATGGGAAGTTTGCTAGGAATAACTTCTTGGCCAACAGCAAAAAAAGGACCCTGCACAACTGTACTGGCAGCCTTCAGGCACCGGACGTTACAGCAGTGGACAGGGAGCGAAGCAGCTCTCCTCAAATTCAAGTAATAGAAGCATACCTGCAGTCCCATCCACTTTATAACAGTGGTGCCAGAAAATAGCAGCTACTCTCCTATTACTTGGATAGGACTAGAGATGCTTTCGCTCTCCAGTCATTGCTGTACCTTTCAGTGCCTAGAAACTGCTGGTGCAGCGAATCTGTGTGGGGTCCTGGTATTGGACCCTCGCAGATCAGATGCTAATGACCTAAGCCTATGGATGGAGTCTGTCTCTGTTCCCATTGACACCAATGTAAATGTGACGGACACTATCTTCTGTCATGTTGGTTTACTTTTGTAATGGAAGAAAAAGTTGACTGTCTGTGTCCATTCTCTTAACAGTTAAAGTCTGTTGCTGTCATCTATGATGGAAGACAGCAACAGACATTAACAACAGTAGTGTGAACCCAGCTTTAGATTTATTGTGGGCTTATTTACAACAAGGAGCAGGCCCTTAGTGTAGCATTGTTCCTTAAAATCGTTAGAAAATAAAATTGCACGCAAACATGCGTGAATAAAACAGCAAATAAACAAATGTAAAAAATTGTAACCGATGGCATTATTTTTTACAATATACAAAGTAAGTAGGTTTCAAGGCTGGTATCCTATAGAGTTAAGGAGTTTTTCCAGAAAGTCACTGATTTTGTTGATACAGTTACATGGTGACAACTGAGCTTACTGGCTCCACAAATGAAGAAAAGGCAGGGCAAGCTTGTCTGGTGAAAAGCAGACCCATTACATACCTGCTCTCATAGATCCCTTTCTTGCCAGCCGCAGCAGACCTTTCTTCTTCAGTATGAAGCTGCCACCAATAAAAATACTTGAGCTAATCGCCAGGATGAGCCCAATATAAAAGTCATATTTTCCTTTGTCTTGACCCATCTTGAAGTGCTGTTAGTCTACCCACATCAAACTGAGATACATGGATATTCGCTCACGTTAACTTCTTGCCATGAATTTTCTGTTATATCTGTAAGGGAAAGCAGTAAAAAATATGAGTTCTGAATTTCAAGGACTTATAAAAGGTAATGTGACAGTGAATGTGAACACAAATAAACAGAATACATAACAAGAGCAATTGTCCAACACAGCTATATCCTTCTATGTAAAACATTTAGAAGTTAATGGAAGTGACCATTGACAAGCAATTTCTTATCTATCACACTGACGACCTTGTATACTCAGCCAATGACTGGTGAAGACCATTACTACCACAGTTCGGGCTGTAACTGGTAACCAAGTATTGATCACAAAAATAGTGCCTGCAGCAGTGAGATACTTACTACCTTGAAGAAGAATTGGCAAGGGACATCAAAAAACCACAGGATCCTATCCACACATACTTTTCTTAGGAAAAAATGCCGTAAGATAAAATGTCTCACCATAACCTTGCAGCACTGAAGTCCTAGGTTCAAATCCAGCCAAGGACATCTGCAAGGAGTTTGTATGTTTTTCACTGTGCTTGTGTGGGTTCCCTCCTACACTCCAAATACATACTGATAGGGAATGTAGATTATGAATCACTGTCCCTTACAAGGCTCACAATGTCTGCAATGGACTGTTTGTATAAAGCTTTACAATAAAAATAAATAAAATATTCATACACTAGGCCTTAAGCTAGGGCTTACACTCTGGTTGTGCAAGATTGCACTGACAACAGTTGTCATGTTACACAGTAACGTGCAGGTCAAGAGAGGATACAGTCAGAAAAAAAATAGACCAATGCAATTTTGTTATTTTCCAACTGTAACTACGTATACGTTTTTTCATTAGATATATTTTAACCTAGCCTAAATAATGGAATACAATCTACAGACCCTAGTAGCTTCATTCTGGGATTGCCAAAATCATGGATGACAAGTGTGTTTTAAGATTTTATTATGACTATTAAATATGATTTATTCTAATGGTGATGTGACATATCTGCTAGGGTTGAATTTCTTTAAATGTAAAATGAGGAAAGAAGCAATTCAAATTTCTAATTTATTTTTTTAAGCGTACCTCCAGTTATAAACAACTTTTCATAAATAAATAGTAGAGGTGAAACTTTATAATATATCTCATTAAAGAAAGATGTTTTCTTCTTCACTTTTTAGGCAGTTACCATATATACTTGAGAATAAGCCGACCCCCCAAATTTTACCACAAAAAACGGGGAAAACTTATTTACTCGAGTATAAGTCGAGGGGGGGGGGGGGGAGAAATACTTGACATTCTGTTTGTGCTCATGTTAATCCTAGTCAGCTTCAGGCCTATATGGTAATATCCCAGATGTCACGTGGTCTGGAATATTACCATATAGTTCCAAAGCCTGTGGTAGTAGTAATAGCCTGTTACTGCTAGCACAGGCTTTGGGCCTGTACGGCAACAGGCTATTACTACTACCACAGGCTTTGGGCCTATATGGTACTGATAGCACAGGTTTTGAGCCTATTTGGTAATATCCCAGACCACGTGACGTCTGGGATATTACCATATAGGCCCGAAGCTGGGTAGGATTAACATCGGATCCCGGAGAGGTGAGTAAAAGTGTTTATTATTTTCTCTCACCACCCCTGGGGCTCTGATTATTATGCTCGGGGGCCTGAAAAGACCCCCGAGTATAATAATAGCGGCAGTGGGATCGCAGCAATCCTTGGATTCTTTGGGGATGTGGAGGAGATGTAAGAGAGTACCCATTTGACCACATCATCTGAGAGGTCGAATGTTAAGAAACTGCTGCCGGATGTCTGCTACATAAAACTCAGCTCCTGGGTCCGCACCATGTTTACAGACCTGACACACCTCAACAGCATATGCCAGGAAGGGGTAAATGCAGCCAGAGAGTCCACACCCATAAGTGTCCTCTACAGTATTTACACTGACATATCTGTTTAAACATCAACCACTAAAGTTAGATAAGATCCCTGCAGTAGGATGAAGTAAATCAATGAGTTCCAGACTGTACCTGGCAACAAGAACTCGTGTGTACTCACTTAGACTACAAGAATCCCACAAGATATTATAGATTAGCATTATACAGAGTGTTCTATCAATAGATATGTACAAGTGTTTACAAGCCTGATAAAAGGTTTTACACAATGCAGGAGCGTAGGATTTCCAGAAAAGGGCTTGTTGCATAAGTTGAGACGTAGTTCATGAGGAAAAACCTCAAAGTACACGGCAATGTATGAACAGCAGGCGGATAATATTCAGCCAGGCTCCTAGCACTATGTATTAGACAAGCTGTGTGAAGCATCCAGCTCATTCTTCACATTTCACAATCCCTAGGGAGAGGTCCATACAAGGAACTACAGCGCGGACTTCCTTCTGAAAAAATATTCACAGACCATGGAATCTCTTCAGGTGACCACCCAAAATTGCCTTAATTTGTAGTCTTCTTGGGGATGGTCTTCTCATAGATGATATCCAATATGCTTCATATATAGTAAAACCAAAAATTGTTCTCATCTGATTTGGGCAAGGAATGGTCATCTCAGGGCTATTTCACACGTGAATAGGATGTGGCGGAATTTGGTCCAGAAAAAAAAACATTTCAGGAATTAGGAAGCGGTTTTTGGAGCGTCTTTTTTTTTTTTTTTTGTAAAAGCCGCCTCAAAAAACGCCAGGTGGTTTTTCCCTCCAGCACAGCAAATGGACTTTTTTTTGGCAAAAACCACGTCGCAGTTTTTGTGGCAAAAACCGCAACGCGGTCTTGTGGCAAAAACCGCAATACAGTTTTGTGGCAAAAACCGCAACGCGGTTTTCCGCCTTCCATTCACTTGTATTGATTTCCTGAGGTGGAATCCACCTCAAGAAAGGGCAGCTCGCTTCTTTTTCCTGCCAGCGGGAACAAACCGCTAGCGGTCTACATAGAGCTCTATTGTGAGGGGGCGGATTTTGAGGAGGATTCCGTGCCAAAATCTGCCCCCTCTTGCCCCATGTGAACGGGGCCTCAAAAGGCTGCATCTGCTTATGCCCACCAAGCTTTGATACAAAGTAAGCCTCACAACCTTATGTCTGTGTGCACACACAAAGCATTGGCATTATGAGGGATCACGCATTGCATTTTCTATAAAATGCCAAGCGACTCTTCAAGTAATGAGGGAAACAAGTTAGTTTGTCTTACAAGTAACGTATTTTTGAAACAACGACCTGGAGTTGATGTAAAAAAAAAAAAAAAAAAAGCTGGCGTTTAAAGGAGAATCAATCAAATATATTATTATAAGTGGATCAACTTTCTCTTTAAGCTCCATATTTTCCTATGCAATTGTGTCGCACTGATGAACATGGCCATAAAATATGTTAATAATACTGGTAATAATAGCAGCTCTCCACTTCCGCCATATGACATACTGTAGTAGGTTTATCTGCCCCTTTCAATCTTCCTCCTTCACCACAATTTTAAAAAACGCTCTCCAAATTGATATTGTTTGGTCTGTTATAAAGATACTTGATAGAAACTGAAGCAAAGGCAATCTTTTTACCACTGGCTGTAACGGACTTCCTTCTGGTCCTCAGTTGCATCATGTGACCAACAATCAGACTCTCCAAAAAACACAGAATCACATGTGAGGACAGGAAAGGTCTTATTTCATTCCTTGTAAAGCCTTGATGTGAGCCCCATAGGAATGAATATAAAATGCAACGCTCCTGGCCACACACAAGATGTCAGATAGAGAGTCTGTATGAACTTTTGAGGGAGGGTTTCTTCCAGAACTGTTTCTATTCCCAGGGACAATACAATACATGCAATGCTTGTAATGAATTCTTCAGTAAAAGACAAGGTCTCCCATTAATAGAGCGTCCATGGACAGTGACATTTCAATAACCACTAGGATCAGGAGAAACTGAGAGAATGAACCAAGTACAATAGGTGAAACATTATCCCATTGACCTCGCAGGATCTATGAGCAGAGCGTGCTGTTAATATGCTTAGTCAGTAACATGATAAACTAGCTAGAGGCCAGTAACAGGCAAGGAAGGGAGGAGATATTGGGCCATCTCACGTCATATACAGGACGTGAAGACATAAAAAGAACCAGATTCTATTAAATGGAATGTCTTTAATCAATATTAATAGAATAGGAAACTACAGATAGTCCAGAAATAAGGACCTTACGGACAGTAAGAGAGAGCGGTGCAGCAGAGCAGACAAAGACCAGAATCACGACACTCACATATGTTCTCAATGCCTGGATGTCTCCTATGACACTAGATAATTATGAAGAACTGCCTGCTGGAGGAGAAGCCTCTTCCCCAGGGAGAGCCCCAATGAGGCGGCTGGCTAATTAATGCAGCGCTCCCTTGCCACTATGGCTATTACCACATGCCTCAGATTAACAGTCTACATGCCACTAAATTGTTTTCCATTCATTTATAGGCCAATAATTACACTGAATGGAAAGTGCTTATTTCTGGATCAGCAGACATGACACCATGTAGCATCCTCTCAATAGCAGCAGCATGGTATATTCTTATGCAGTTTACCTCTAACACTAGGGTTGATAGCATGCACTCATATACAGGATAGGCCCAGGATTTTCTTGTGGGCAGACATGTCAGGAAATACATCAAAGTGATTCATGCAACCTCAACCATAAAGAAGCAAAATCCTAACAGGCTCCATCATTACACACAGCTATAATGTACGCTGAAATGCTCACAGATTTAAAATAAGCCCGAAATGCTGAGAATTGTCCTAGGTGTATCTAAGTGTCTCCCCTCCTCATTCTAATGAAACATTAAAGGACCATTCTGGGGATTCTTATTATAGTATAAGCAAAGTGACACAGTACTCCGCACTGGAGCCCCTTCTTTTCAGCAATCAATGGGGGTGTCAGAACTTTGACCCTTGACAATCAAAAATTCTGACACACCAAAGGTTTTACAAAACAAGTTACCTTTTAATAGACATGTTAGGCAAACACATCCACGAAAGTCTGGAGGAAAAAAAAACAACAAAAACATTCAGCACCTTATCATCACTATTCAGACATCTTCATCTCTGGAAATCTAATGATGGGATATCTCGTATTCTTTACCAAACATTAACCAAGGGAGACATGCTGTACCCACTGAAGAGTCGCTCTCTATAGAGTACTAAGCCCCATGGTGTGTCTCAAGGAAGAAATGATGGATCTGGTAATGAGATCCTTGTTGAACAATCAGTGATGATGCGTCCATTAGTCTACTAAACTCCACACAGTCACATTTTGCTGCACTATTCTCACGCTCATAAATTCTTCAAAGGAAATTGGTGGTGAATCCACAGGACAGACTCTACTGATGTGTCAATGACCGGCACTCCCTTTAAGAATAGTGAATAATGAGGGATAATTCTGTTTAGATTTCTATCCTCTAGATCTCTCTGCTATAAGAAAATGACAAGGGAGAGTGTAAACCACGACTATAAGAATGTCCAGAAAGCCGCAGACTGTTCATTACAGGAGTTATCCACCTTATCGTAACTGATCGCCTATCCTTAAAGGGGTTGTCCCATTATGGACACTTTTCCCTTAATAACAGGACAGGGGATAAGTGTCTGATCGCCGAACACTTCTATTCATAGAGCTCCACTCACTTCTATAGGGCTGCGGGAGAGGACAGATAGAGCTCCGGCCACACAAGGGCACTGGTACTCCACTGACAAAGAGGCTTTCGGGGGACTTTCGGTCCCCTGTCCTCCTGATCACTGGGGAACCCCACGATTGGGAACACATCCCCTGTGAATAAGAGGACTGTCCATAACCTGACAAGCCATCATTTTCTGTCTCTTGTGACACCCCTATAAGCTCCTGCAGGCAGGGCCCTCACTCTATGATTAGTAGTGCTGTGGAAGATGTCAGCGCTACATAAATAAACATGTATTATTACTACTACTAGATCTTCGGGGGTCCAACTATTGGGGTACGTGAATTTAAGCCTAAGGCGCACACTCGAGTACCGATAACTAATGTAAACAATTCTGGGACCTGCGTGGCCACTGAAAGAGCCGATCTCTAGGTATCCCTATAGCAGGGCTCCTATGTATATGGATAGATAGTGCACTACGCTACTGTGACCGCAGAAACTTGGCTGACATAAGGACACGAGTGACATAAGACTGCGCGTTACCTGCCTCCTGCTCCGATCCCGTCCCTCACTCGCCTTCCAGCCGGCGGGGTCACTATCTCCATGGGTCCACTGCTGGCAGCTCCCAAGTCCGGCCCTGACGTCACTCCGGCTCCACCAGCTTCCTGCTTCCGCCGCTGCACAAGGCTAGCGAGGACACGTGACAAGGCATGTGATAGGTTCTTTCAACTAACTTTATCAATAGCGGAGACAGAATGTAGGGTAGGGGTTCTCGTACAGCACTGTACTAGCCTAGCTTAGCGATAATAGCTACTAATGCACCAGAACAGCAGGCTGCATAGACTATAGCAAGCGGCTATTACCGCGCCAATGTCGCGATTATGAAGCAATGCTCGTTTTGTGTAGATGTTATATTCCTGGAGCCGAGGCAGCGCCACCTACTGGATCTACGACACATGTCTGTTTAGCTGGTACTGACCACTGTTGAGTGAAAACTGTAGACTTCTTTATGTAAAAAACAAAAAAACAAAACCTGCAGAATAAAAAGTGATGCGTTTATGCTGTGGTCTTTTCTGTAGTGATTCGCTGCATGTGGCCAGGGCCTAATAGGCCGGAAACGCTGCAATTTGCCTACAGCTGAAATGCCGCAGGAAAAATCGCGCTGTTTTACAGTGCAGGCAAAGTGGATGGGATTCAAGTAAATCCCATGCCCACTTTGTGGTAAAAACAATTTACGCGCAAAATTAATACCGAGCACCTCTTGGATACTCTACAGTCCTCTCTGTCCCCCATCTCCTCAATCTCCTGTCCCAATCTGGCCACCAGTCACTATAATGAAACCCTTAAAAGTGCATTGGATGAGGTGGCTCCCCCCACCTCTCGAAAAATTTGACACAGGAGGCAGCAACCCTGGCACACACCACAGACACATTTTCTTCAGCGGTGCTCTAGGTGTGCTGAACATCTGTGGAGAAAATCATGTTCACCTGCAGATTTTCTCCACTTCAAATTTATGCTTCAAACATATAGTTCTGCCCTTTACCTCGCCAAACAAGCCTATTTCAGCGCTCTCATCTCTTCTCTCTCTTGTAACCCTAAGGCTGAGGCCCCACGTTGTGGAAACGCAGCTTTTTTTGTTGCAGATTTTGTTGCATTTTTTTGAGCTACAAGAATGGCTACAAAAGGAGTGGGAACTCTATAAAAAAAGTTCTTATACTTCTCCCTTCTGCTCAATCTACTCCTGACTTTGGCTCAAAAAAACCGCAACAAAATCTGCAACAAAAAAAGCTGTGTTTCCACAACATGGGGCCCAACCTTAAAGGCTATTTGAAATTTTTGACTCCCAAGGTGCAGGCACCATTCACAGACTTTAGTACAGTTGACCTGGCCACTTATTTCCATGACAAAATTGATAAGACCATCCAGGAAATAACTGCGCAATCCCCAGGTGGAATTGATTCCCTCACCAACCGCACTTCAGACTGTACATTCTTATCTTTTGAGTCTGTTACAAAAGAGGAAGTATCTTAGCTACTTTCTTCATCTCGCTCTACGACCTGCAGTAGTGACCCTTTCCCTTCACACCTTCTCCATTCTCTGTCGCCTGCTGTCACGACTTACCTTACTAAAATATTTAACCTCTCTCCGTCTTCTGGAATTTTCCCATCCTCTTTCAAACATGTTGTCATAACCCTGCTTTTAAAAAAAATACCCCCTTGACCCGTCCTGTGCTGCTAACTACCTGTCTCTAACCTCCCCTTCATCTCCAAAATCTTGGAACGCTTAGTCTATTCTCATTTAGTCTGCTATCTCTCTTCATGACCCCTTAAAATCTGGCTTCCGCACGCTACTGAAATGGCACTCACAAAAGTCTCTCATGATCTGACAGCTAAATCCAATGGTGACTTTTCTCTTCTTACTCTTCTGGATCTCTCTGCAGCATTTGACACTGTTGACCATCAACACCTCCTCACAATGTTCCGCTCAGTCGGCATCAAGGACAACACGCTCTCCTGGTTCTACTCTTATCTTTCTGATTGCACTTTCAGTGTATCATTTGCAGGCTCTGTTTCTTCCCTTTGCCGTTAGGGTTTCCCAGGGCTCCACCCTAGGCCCCTTAATCTTCTCTTTCTACACAGCCCCCATTGGACAAACCATCACCAGATTTGTCTTCTGGTACCATTTTTATGCTGACGACACCTTATTATACACATATTCCCGTGACATCACCCCTGCACTAATACAAGACATCAGTGACTGTCTCTTTGCTGTATCAAATATCATGTCTTCGCTGTATTTGAAACTAAATCTCTCAAAGACTGAACTACTACTGTTTCCACCATCTAATAGAGCTGTCCCTGATATATCCATTACAGTCTATGGCCTTACTATAACTCCTAGGCAGCACACCCGCTGCCTTGGGGTTGTGTTTGACTCAGATCTTTCCTTCACCCCAATATCCAGTCACTCGCAGGCTCATGTCATCTCCACCTCAAAAACATCTCCAGTATACGCCCTTTCCTTACCAGAGATACGTTAAAGAAACTTATTGTTACCCTGATTCACTCTTGCCTTGACTACTGTAAGGGAGCGTTCACACTACCGTCGGTGTCCGACATGTAGTGTCCGCTCCTAGTGTCCGCTCCAAATCTGTCACGGACACTAGGAGCGGACACTAGATGTGTCCGTGACACCTGTCATTCACTTGAATGGGCATCGGGTGCGTTCTTTTGCACTCTGTGCCCGTCCTTTCCTGTCCGCAAGTGAAGATGTCCGACTTCACAAGCAGACAGAAAAACCCTGCATGCAGGGTTCCTCTGTCCGCTTGAGAAGTCGGACATCTTCTCTTGCGGACAGGGAAGGACGGGCACGGAGTGCAAAAGAACGCACCCGATGCCCATTCAAGTGAATGACAGGTGTCACGGACACATCTAGTGTCCGCTCCTAGTGTCCGTGACAGATTTTGAGCGGACACTAGGAGCGGACACTACATGTCGGACACCAACGGTAGTGTGAACGCCCCCTAACTCCTTACTAAATGGTCTTCCCCTAAACTCTCTCCTCTACAATCTATTCTGAATGCAGCAGCCAGGCTCATCTATCAGTGTAGACGCTACAGCGATGCCTCCGATCTGTGCCAGTCACTACATTGGCTGCCTATTCATTAAAGAATACAATATAAACTTATCACCCTTATCCACAAGGCTCTCCATAATGCTGCACCTCCATACATTTCCTCCCTCATCTCTGTCTATCCCCCGATCCTTGCTCTCCATTCACTCAATGACCTAAGACTTAAAGGGGTATTCCCATGTACATAATTATTTTTAAATTTGTAGATAACTAAAAGTTAAACATTTTTGCAAATATAAGTAATTAAATATTTTGCAGAGTTTTAAAGATTTTCTCTAAATATCCTGTGGTCACAGTCTTGTGATCTTCATCAGTTGCCAATGAATACGACTATGAATGCAGGAACTTTCTAAGGTCAGAAAATCAGCTATGATGTCCTTATTGTGGTCGGGATATCTTCTTATACATTTAGTGTCCCTTTATGATCACTGAGCTACAATAAGAAGATTATGGCTGGGTTTTTGACAAGTCCCAGACCATAGAAAGTTTCTGCATTGTGGTTGTATTCATTGGCAACCGATCAAGACAACAAACTGTCACTACTAAGATGATTAGAGGAAATCTTTAAAACACTGTAGAATTTTTAATTACTTATATTTGCAAAACTTTAACTTTTAATTATCTACAAATATAGATATGATTATGCTGATGGGAATACCCCTTTAATATTCTCTATTATTAGAACCTCCCACTCTTGTATACAAGACTTCTCTCGAGTTGCACCACTTCTCTGGAATGCTCTATCCCGGACAATCAGATTCTACAGCTTCAAGCGCAAACTAAAGACACATCTTTTCAGACAGGCCTATTACAATTCCTAATGTAAACCATTCCATAGTTAGAATTCCTAAAACAAACCCTCCTCTATTCACGCCCCCATATTACCCCACAGGATATTATAGCGTTTCAGACTAACTTAATATGTCTAGGCACCATCTGCATGTTAAAGGACACAATTGGTGACGGCTCATACAGTTTTAGGATTATGTAATGACAGTAACCTATATTACAAAACTGTCTGATGACTATATAAGCAATGCTACCTCTGATGCCGCCCCTGCTACCTCTTGTGTCACCCCCTCTTCCTCATAGATTGTAAGCTCTCGCGAGCAGGGCCCTCAGTCACATTGTGTGAAGTGACTTTTTTGTAATGTATCTTTTTTTGTCTGTACTGGAACCCTACAAATTGTACAGTGCTGCAGAATATGGTGGTGCTCTATAAATAAAATGTATTATTATATTACAGGTATTGAAATTTTTTAATATTATTATTAGAAATAAGCCATGTGCTGTTTATTTTTCAATGTGATACAATAGTATATTATAACTCATATTGTAATTTTTCTCCCCATCTATATAGGATTTACAACAGTGAATTAGTTTATAATAGTGGAGAGTGGCCAATTTCCATTTTATGTTTCTTTTGACCCTCATTAACCCCTTCCCGACATTCGCCGTAATAGTACGGCGCTGCAGGGAAGGGCTTCCCGCAAACCGCCGTACTATTACTGCGGATGCATGGTGCGCACACAGAAACTGTGTGCGCACCATGCACAGCGGGTGTCAGCCGTAATACACGGCTGACAATGCCCTGTAACACCCGCGGTCGGAACCGGGTCCGATCGCGGGTGTTAACCCCTGAGATGCCGGCGATCAACATGACCACCGGCACCTCCGGGGTTTCGTTACAAAATGTTGCCGATCAGCACCCCCCCGCGCCGGTTTCGGGGGGTGCCGATGTTCGTAGGGGGAAGCCCGGGGTCTGATCAGTGACCCCGGGTCTGCCCCATCACTTACCCCGTCCTCGCACCTGGCTGATCCTGCCGTAAATGAAGCTGTCAGCCTGTGCGTCTACACAGGCTGACAGCTTCCTATACAATGCAATACTCGTGTAACACGTGTATTGCAGTGTATATGTAGTGAAGCAGTGATCAGCCGATCACTGCTTCAATTCCCCATGGGGACAGAAAAAAAAAGTTAGAAAAAAGTAAAAATAAAAAAGTTTAAATAAGTTTAAAATAAAATAGAAATAAATAAAGCCCCAAAAATCCCATTTTCCCCATATAAAATGTTTTATTATGTAAAATAAAGAAAAATAGAAAAAAACATTACATATTTGGTATCGCCACGTCCGTAATAACCTGAACAATAAAATTAAAACATTATTTAACCCGAACGGCAAACGGCGTAAAAAAAAAAACGTAGAAAACCGCACAAAATAATGATTATTCACCACCTTTCCCTTACAAAATGTTCAATAAAAAGTAATCAAATGATCAGATGAAAACCAAAATGGTACCAATAAAAAGAAGAGGTGTTCCCGCAAAAAATAAGCCCTCAACCAGCTCTGTCTAGCGAAAAATAAAAATGTTATGCCTTTCAGAAGATGGCGATGCAAAAATAATGATTTTTTTCCCTAAATTGAATTTTATTCTGCACAAATAGCAAAGCATTAAAAAATAATATAAATGAGATATCGCCGTAACCGTACCGACCCGCAGAATAAAGGTAACATGTTACTTATGCTGTACGCTGCACGGGAAAAAAAATAAATGCTAAAAAGCAATGCCAGAATTGATGTTTCCTTTTACATCCCACCCAGAAAGAGTTAATAAAATGTAGTCAATAAGTTACAGGCCCCAAAATGGTGGCATTGAGAAGCAAATCTAATACCGCAAACACCAAGCCCTCATATGGCCACATTGCCAGAAGATAAAAATAAAAATCTAGCTTGTACAATGTGAAGACAAAAACCCCAAAAGTCGCCAAATCATTAGGACATAAGTGGCTGCGACTAGAAGGAAATGTGTAAGCGGTGCGAGTGTTTTCAGGGGACCCCCATATTTAGAGCTTATGAGGGATAATACAGCAGCGCTGATCCCCCAGAATGCCCCTCTTCCCCATCTGTGTCATAGGAGCTAGTGGGAAAATAAAATAGGATTTGGTGTACCCAATTTACTCCGCACAGCTTACACATTCACTTTGGGGTTACTAATGCTCACTACATCACTTGATAAATTCTTTGTGGGGTGCGGTTTTCAAAATGGGGTCACTTTCTAGAGGTTTCCACTGTTTTGACACCTCAAGGGCTTTGTAAATGCGACATGGCTGCTGAAACTTATCGCAGCCAGATCTGCCCTCTAAAAGCTCTTTGACGCGCGTTCCCTTCTGCGTCTCACTGTGCGTCCATATATTAGTTTACACCCACAAGTGGGGTACTATGGTAGTCGGGAGAACTTGCCTAACAAATTGTGGGATGCATTTTCTCCTTTAACCCCTTGTGAATGTGCAAATTCTAGGGCTAAACGAAAATATTAGTAAAATAAATTCAAATTTGAAAATTTCACCTCCATTTTGTATTAATTCCTGTTAAGCACTTATAGGGTTAAACTACTAGGTATATGTTGTTTTGGCTTATTTAAGGGGTGCAGTTTTGAAAATGGGGTGATTTATGGGGGGCTTTAATACAAGGGTCTTTCAAAACGCCTTCATAACTGGATTAGGCCCTTTAAAAAATGGGTTTTGGAAATTTCTTGAAAATTTTGAATATTGTTGTTTCACTTGTAAATCTTATAATGTCCGTAAAAATTAAAAGGGCGCCTAAAGTTTGATGCCGACATAAAGCAGAGATCTGGGACATGAGATTTATGATATAATTTTGGCGGTCTGACTATCTGTATGTAATGTACATCATTTCAAACTTTATAAAATGCATATTTTTCAAAATTTCCACCAAATTTCCAATTTTTTCATAATTAAACACAAAACATATCAACCAAAATTTACCACTAACATGAAGTACAATGTGTTACGAAAAAACAATCTTAAAATCACTTTGGTAAGTTAAAGCGTTCCAAAGTTATTGCCACATAAAGTGACATGTCAGTTTTGAAAAATTGAGCTTGGTCAGGAAGTCAAAAGGTGCCATCGGCGGGAAGGGGTTAATTCCTACGGTCAGTGTGATAATAGGGATTATAACTCATACTGGCTATTCTCTTATCTATATGATATACAACAGTGTAAGTTTATTACAGCATACTCCTGATAGACTTACTCATAGGGCGATGATCATTTTTTCCTGGGAACTTTCTCATTTATATCTGCTATATCAGACACAGCTGATCAGCACTATTACACTGCCACAGTCTGTCCATCTCCTTTAGGAGACACTTACACAGTGGAAAATTAAGAGAAATTATATAAGTAGTACTCTGTAATTTATATCAGTAGGCTCTGTCTTAGAACGTGCAGTACATATACTGTATAGAGAAGTACTGAATGAATTGTCGTGAATAAAACACTCGTCCTTTTTTTCTCTGCTCAATTCCCCATAGGTTACTTAGATACGTGTAATTTGAGTCATGTGACAGTCCATCTTAAGGCTGATAAAGCAGAATTTTCAGAGTGAAAGATAGTTAAACAATGAGGAGGGGACAAAGGGAAGCAGCCTCATAAGAGGAGAAAGAAGTTACAAAATGTAGTAAAGTTTAACTCAATGTATTAACAACACCATGGTACAGAATGTTGTCCCAGGTCCTTCCACGACCATTCAGTGGCTTCTTTGTTACAATATCATGCTTCACCAAGTCAGTAACTGGTCACACACTGGTTGCCTGGGGCATGCAGCCTGATATCCCTATTGAAAACTGTGTGAAAGCTGACTGTGGTATTCCTTACATTTACGCACAAAAGTAAGAATAAAATAAAACTGAAGTACATTTATTTATTTTCGAAACAATACGGGTAATAATAGAGTTACAAGTGATACATTAAGCAAGTATTTTATTTCATTTATAAATACATTACATTATTATTAATAAATAAATGCATATTAGCATAAATTATCTCAGGTCAGTCATATACTCCAGTAGCAACAAATGAAACAAATTATATTTCTAATAAAATCGTCATTGTACATTTTAGGAAAACCCATTACCAAAGCTTCTTAAAGAAAGCATAATACATTTATGGATCTTTAGAGATAGTTGAGAATTAATGGCTTTTATTACTTTATTAGTTGTAGGCCTCAATAATGGTCCAGTCTTCTGAACCCCCCCCCCATATATAGTACTTAATGGTTTCAACAAACTTCACATAAATCAATAGCATAAGCGAACAGAGGAGACTTTGTAATATCTTCGTATTTCTACCCCCTCCCCTCCATTCTCTGCTAAATTGACATTTGCTGTCAAATTTCTGCAATATTAGTCTTGAGGCGGACTGCAGGTCACATTCATTAGATGGCATATGTCTACAAAAGACTATATAGGGGGAAAGAGAAGGAGGTGTGAGCAGTAGCTAAGGGAGAAAGAAGTCAAAACACAGGATTCGGCTTGTGCTGGAGCTAAAGTTTTTATAATCTACTAAATAATGCAAAAATAGAAGTCATATAAATGGCCAATAGTGTAATCCCTCATGCATACATTTATGCTTTAAGTATTACATTACTCTTTGTTAGTTTAAGCAGAACAAAACCATTTTTCAAGTGGAATATCAAAAAAGTCTCTAGATATTGCTGTTATATACAGTACGTGTTATGGTATCACTGGTGTTTTGTTCTTAAAATGCTCTCTTCCCTCCCACGTCCATCTAATCTGTCCTGTGCCAGAGGTCACACATGTAATCCCACTATGCTGAGAACAGCTGATCTTGATCTATGGGTATGCTGGGTGTCAGATCCCCAAAATCTAATACTGATGATGTATCTTGTTCTTATTTTTCATATGACAACAGAACTAGGTGTTATAAAGGCTGAGGCACAGCTATATGAAGTGACTTCCACCCCCCCACAACCCTAGTACTTCTAAGGCATCCGTGACACCTGTGTGCTGCCCGTACCTGCAAGGCCGCATTTACTTTAGTCAGTGAGCACAGGCTACAAAATGGACAGGAATAGGACCTGTCCTGAGATTTGCCCCAGGTTCACAGACTCATATACAGGACCATGAAACTACATGGTCATGTGTATGGGGTCATAGAAATGAATAGGGCAGTGTACTAGCCATGAAAAACACAGCTAGCACACTGACAATGAGAGAATTTTTGTTTCATCTAAGATAAAGTGTTTCAGCCTTGTATCCATCCTCTTAAATTCACAGAGAACTGTCAGGAAACATTCAACATAAAAGCTAAACAGCACTCCAGAAAATGTAATACAAAAGTTATGACTTGATTAAAGGGATCCCATCATTCAGAAGTAATTTTTTGTACATAACACGTTGGAACAGCCTTAAGAAAGACCATTCTTCTCCTACCTTTAGATGTCCGCCCCGCCGTTCCGTAGAAATAACAGTTTTCGCCGGTATGCAAATGAGTTCTCTCGTATCACTGGGGCGGGCCCCAGCGCTCAAACGGCACTGCGGGCGTCCCCAATGCTACCAGAGAACTCTCCAGCGCTGCCTCCATCTTCTTCAGGAACGTCGTCTTCCTGTGTCTTCTTCCAGCGCAGGCTTTGAAACTTCTAGGCCTCGGGCAGAGCAGACTGCGCATGCCCACAGGCCACAACAAAATGGCCGCTTACTGTGTAAGTGGCCATTTTTCTTGTGGCCGCGGACATGCGCAGTAGGCTCTGCTCGAGGCCTACAAGTTTCAAAGCCTGCGCCGGAAGAAGACACAGAAAGACGACGTTCCTGAAGAAGATGGAGGCAGCGCTGGAGAGTTCTCTGGCAGCATTGGGGACGACGCCCCGAGCACTGCAAGAGAACTCATTTGCATACTGTCAAAAAACGGTATTTCTACGGAACCACGGCGTGGAGAATACATCTAAAGGTAGGAGACGAATAGCCTTTCTTAAGGCTATTCTGACGTTTTAGGGACAAAAATTACTTCTGAATGATAGGATCCCTTTAAATGGACATTGTACTTTCAACAAACATGGCATAGATCAAGTTGTAAGTAATGTTAGAAACTCTCAGACTGATACAGACTTTCAGCTCAGTGAGGGATCAGGTTGCCTGCTGGTCATAGAAGTCTATGAAAAAAAGTAATTGGGAAAGGGGGAGCTGATAGAGGAAGTGACAAACACAAAGAAATGGATGCAGCTTCTAATAAGAGTTAGAACTCACCACAATGATGCATTCCTAGTACACAGACCACTAATTCTCTATTATGTTGCTGCTTCTCTGTGTGTGAAATATGGAGCAGGAACTCCTCTACTTTCTACGTGCAGTATATGGCAGACATCATAGCACCCTATCAACTCCTGGAAAAATTAGATTGGAAAGAATTCCCAAATAGGTCTCTGTAATTCAGCTCTGGAGATCCATTTTCATGTAAATCTTAGGTTTATTCATATGCAAATAAAGGGAAATGTGGTTTGCCTGGAAATAAAAGGCTAAGACCAAAGTCCTGACAAGCTAAGACACAACCTCAAAGCACATTTCCCCTCATTTGCATATGAATAAAACAGATAAGGTATTTACCACGAAACTAAGACTTTAGAGGTGAATAACTGCAGGATATTTTGAAGCACTTATTCCTAGCATACCTCAATATGTACCACTTCAATTATTCTAGTGCACTTGATCAGAACTGGTAGGGGATAGAGAAAAAATCCCTGAGCACCAGAATCAATGGAATGGCACCTAATGAAAGAAGCCAATACTTTGGAGGTGGTGAAAGGTCCACTTTGACATGGGATAACACTTTCAGTTCTGTAGAGATCACTTTTCAGCAGTTCTCATTACAGACAATATTACAACAAAAGCTAACAACTATATATATATATATATATATATATATATATATATATATATATATATATATATATATATATTGTAAATAACACAGGATCACATAATCCATAATAGACAATGAAGATCATCTGCTCCCAGTGCTTGCTCCTCTGCACAGCTTATAGAGAATGTCTAGGTCACTTTCCCATAGTAGTCAATGAGTGTTGTCTCCAGAGTACAAGGTCATATGGTTAAATAAGCCCATGTACAGAAAATAGAATAAAAAAGCTACTATCAGAAAATAAGAAAATTAGAAAAAAATGTAAATATCAGAATCTAGATTACCGTAAATTAGTAAAACAAAGCTAAGATATATGTTACCATAGCACTTATTTCTTAGGACACATCTCTACCCAAATATCAGGGAAAGTTTACAAAGTGAAAATAGCTGCCTTCATAAACAATATAATAAAAGGCATCTCATGGAAAGCAAACATTTTGTGTGCATTTCTATCATCTATATTACAATACCCATTAAAATATTCATTGATAGTTTAAGAAGAAAAAAGATATCATCTCACCCACAAATGATTATAACATCCTTGTGAATAAGCCCTTAAACTATGTTCATGCATTTTCAGCAATGTCAATCCGCATATTTGTTTAGTTTAAAATACATGTGATTTATTTTTTTTAATTTTTTTTTTTAGCAATGCAGTTCTACAAGTAATTCACTACAGAAGTATTACTTTCCTCAAGGGTTTTATCAGTGGTGAGAAAAACACCACTTTCCACAAATAATAGTCACATTTTGTAATGAGGTGAACATAAGGTTATAGCACTCAGTTTAGTTATAGATGTGCCCTTCATAAACTGGACGATATATGTTTGATGTCAGGATGCTTAGCTTCAGTGCAATATTTTCCAGTGTTATTCCCTTCTTCAGAATGTGTAAGGTTAAGGATAGGTTCACACTATCATTATTAATGTCTGCCGCTCTCATCTGTAATATGATGAGAGTGATGGACATTAACAGTAGATTGCAGATAGAGTGCCCTCAGTCTGGTGTCAGTCTGCATTTACTCTCATGTTAAAAAAACAGAAGTTTTCTCTGCAGGGAAATTCAGCAGCGCTCTCCTCTGTAAAATCGCAGCAGCAGCTGTTGAAATCCAGCAATAACTGCAGGTTTAAAACCTGTAGCTCAAGTCGCTTTGCACGGCAGGCTTTTACACACCATGTAGTTAGGATTAGTTTAAATCCCATCCACTCTGCTGTAACTGTATACAGTCATGTGTTTGCTGCTTGTGGCTAAGGCACGGTTCACACTACCGTTGAATTCCGTTGTGAAGGTGTCCATAAAAAAAAAAAAAAAAAAAGAAAGAGGACACCTATTATAACAGACATTAACCGATGTTAATGTGTATGTTTTTTTAACTGATCCATTTAATGGACACACAGTTACTGTCAGTGTTCGGGTTTTATTTTGTTTAATTTCTGCTTACTGAGTATGAGCAGAAAAAAAGGACACAAAATAATGGACAGTAAGTGATGGCTAACAGTTACGGTCCGTTATAAGTCCATTGCCCATAGACTTCAATGTTAAAAATAAATAAATAAACGGACACTTACCGTCCATCAAGAATCCTTTTTTCAAACGGATATAAAAGTCTTGCATGTAGGATTTTTTTTGTCCGCTGGGAAAAAAAACGGACTACTGACGGATTGGGTGTAAACGGACACAAGTTAAAATCCTATTGAAATGAATGGAAATTTTAAAGGATTACTGATGGTTCAGCTAGTGTCCGTTGCTAAAATCTTGTAATGGACAATAGCTACAGACACTGCTGACGGTCACCAACGGTAGTGTGAAAGCCCTCTAACCTGCAGTGAATTTCGCCCATTGTGTTCCCGGGCTAATGCTGGGTTCTCAGATCAGCTGTGTGTGACCAGATATGCCCAAGTCAGACACAACTAATGATAATTTGGCTATGCAACACTCACATAGGACATGTTGCCAAACCTGTTGACAAGTCAGCCCAAAAAAACTTCAAAGTTTGTTTTTTGCTTGTTTTTTCAAACTACAGCAACTATACCAAAGAAATACAGAAAATACAGATTGCTGGACAAAATGAATGCATCCTAACACAATCATCTATATACAGTACATGTACAGAGCATACTACTGTAATTCAGAGACGGACAACTCTTACTGTCAATCATACAGATACCAGCAGCAGTGTCCACAGTACAGCTCTTCTAATGTTAATATCTCCTATTGCCAGTGGTTAATAACACAGATCAGTAAACAATTGTCAAGTGTCAGAATGAAGTTAATACTGAGTGGCCTTAGATGTGATACCTGAGTGCACCTCGAGCATTTCACAACAGAGGTTCCCTATGCCATTGGAATCATGTTTAAATATACACCACAATAATAACAAATCCTTTTATAGTGGCCATTCCATGTCAATAAGCTATGCCTCTCAACAGATATTTAGAAATATACTTTTTAGACATTTTAGTTTTCTTAACGGAAAAAAAAAAACATGTGGAATGATGTGCCATAAATAGGGCTGGGCAATTAATCGAAAATAACAACAAATCCAATGTCAGCTCAATTAAACGATCGATCATTTAAATTATTTTCATCCATATGATCTTGTCTCGCACTGTTATTGGCTAAAGGATATGTCACTAACTGTACACTATCCAATCAGGATTGCCGATATGTGAATAACCAAAACCAGAAATCAGTGGCATATAAGTAAAGGACGTGGCCTGTAAAAGGGGGGCATCCTAAAATAATTGTTCATTAATTGTAATTAAGGTAAAATGTTAAATTAATTGTGATTTTGGTTACAATCGCCCAGCCCTAAGGCATATGTTAAATCTAACCGGTAATGGGCTTAACAATGGTAATGTTACAGCAGATGATGTTCCACAAATTCTGAGCACCAATGATAATCATGGTAACAAGCATTCACAGTAGGAAAACACGGATTCCCACTTAAAAACATTGCACCCAGGACCCTTGGACTGTCAGTGGTCTGGTCCCCAAAGAGTGTCATAGCTTTTAGACTAGTTTCTAACTGCCTTCTCTGGACATGCTCCGATGCCAAGGCGCTTTATCACTAAAAACCTCTTTGATAGAGCAAAAATCCCCTGATCCGTGGGACCAGAGGAGAGCCTAGCATAATAAACAAAGGATTTGAAGCAGTCTGTAAATATAGATACTCTACAATTAAAACAATTAACCGCAGAATTAAAGCAAACCTGTCCGGCAATTTCTGTTGGCTTATCTGGGAGCCAGCTATAAGGGAGAAAAGCCGAGCTCTGTGATATATACATTTATATATAACTGGCATCAGAACTTGAGTAACCGTGCCCAGACACAGTGATCTCTAGTGTGAGAACACAGAAGACTGTCAATCATTGTGTGTGGGCAGGGTAAGCAGAAATCTCAATATCTCTTTTAGGAGTCCCGTCGGGATTACTCAGAAATCATGCTCTTAATAATATAATCCTACAGTATCTATCATAAGCTTTTCTCTGTCAATCTCCGGAGAAGCAGAAATTACTTGACAGATTTACTATAAACAGACTTAGGGTACATGTTCTATTCTACAGAGGCATAAATCACAAAGTGCTGTGTTGGGCTCTGGCCATCCTTTGCAAAATACTACAGACTAGTCAGCAGATTAGATGAGGACACTTTCAACAGATAGTCAACAGTCATCCTTTAAAGGCATTGGTCACATTTAGACCAATATTGAGAGACAAATGTTATTTTATAACAAGAAGTTGTACAATTTTTCAATATAGTTTCTGTATCAATTCCTCATGGTTTTCTAGATCTCTGTTTGCTGTCTTTCATTCTGCTTACTCATGGTTATGAGTCCATTGTCATGTGATATACGGTCAATAGTCATGTAATGAACACACAGATGTACAGCACGTCATCAGGCAGATTTCTGATTACTATGCTGTGGCTATAACAACCTTTGTACCTGTGTGATATCACATGACCATAGACTGATTGTTAACCACTAGAAATAAGCAGAATGAATGACAGCAAGCAGAGATCTAGAAAACCATGAAGAATTGATACAGAAAGTATATTGGAAAATTGTACAAATTTTTATTATACAAATAACATTTGTCTCTCAATATTGGTCTGAAAGTGGTCAACACCTTTAAATATGGTCTTGTTGTAGGTTTCTATTTTCCAGTAGTGCAAATGTACCACGTTACCATTACTCTTTCATAAGAGCATATTTGCTGTATTACATTGTACAAAAAATAGAGGCTAGAGCAAGCTTTGCCCAGTTTGACATGGAATCGCCATTGGTCATGTGTAAGATTGGTCTTTTCACTCCTTCTTCTCTGGTGTTTTGTTTAGCTCCCGGAAGCTGATATTAAACTCTTTGAACATCTGAATTAATATAACTCCAGTAGACACAGTCGTGAACCCACACAACATGGCCAAGAAGTCTACTGCTCCAACTTTGGTCCATTCTTGAAAAAGAATTGCAGTTGCGACCAGGACTATCGTTGTAAACGTAACATAATAAATAGCACTAAATATGCAAGAGTCATAGTCTTCTAGAGCTTTGTTAATATATCGAAACTGGATGAGAATGCTACACCCCAGGACTGCCAGGAGGCATACAAAAAGGTAAGTTGAGCTTGAGCTGCTTGGATTGTTGGTAAAAGCATCTTGAGCAAAAAGTCCAATGCCTTTGGTACAGGGGACAGTAAATGTACCTAACAGCGAGCACACACCTATGTAAACCATGATATTTTTCTTGCCATACACTGGGGAAAGCCAAAATATCAGCAACGTCAACATCAGGAGAACAAAACAGAGGTAACCGAGGAATACTGAAAGACATAAAATATAGAGTATTAATATTTCAGATAACATTTTTAAGAATACTGGTTATAGAGGACATTTCACCACCTCCACCACCTCTCTGTAATAGGTTCTGCTACTTATTCTGGTGCCGTTGAAGTTTTTTCTCTAATGCCCATTGTTCTTGAGCAATCATATTTGATAGTTTCAGCAAAATTATGCTCTCTACTGTAGGCGGGTCCTGGGCTGGAACAGAAAAACAGGGACCGCCATCTGACAGCATAACGGTGCTAAAACTAACAGAAATAATTGCTTAGGAACATTAGGGGCTAACGAAGAAACGCCAACTGGGCCCGAATCAGTGGATCAATGCCACTGAAGGATGCAAAGAGTTAAAGTTGCTTGAGGTGTGGAAGGCATTCTGTAACTGTCTAAGAAAACGGATAGCCCAATGGATGAGGCAGCCGCTAACCCTGAATCATGGTCTATTTATAACCATGACAGAAAAAGCAGGGTTAGGGACCAAATCAACAACTGAGCTATTAGATGTTACAGTCTGTACCTTAATCATTGTGTTTGGGTAATGCTGTGATAGGATTCTATTACTGTTTTTGTGTTACATTTAGATTAGCTGACTTAGAATTGTCACAATGGACATTTTGTGAAGTGGGTAGAGACCTAAAAATCAATGGATGTAAAAGAATCTAAGAAACTGTATGACAGGCATTTCCATTTCACTATATTTCTACCACCACGAACCAGGTCACCCAGCAATATACCTTTTCTGTGTCAGCACCAAGTAGATTAAAGGATTTCTATTCAACACATACTTTTATACCATTATATATATCTTGTTAATGTACACATTCATAAATATCAGCAGTTTCCTGTTCTATGAGAACTAGCGACCCTGATGATATATACAATTGAGATGTGTAGTGTCTTTGGAGTTATCTGATGGTGAAGAGCACAGGTGGTCAGCAAGCAGGAGAGAAGGGCCAGGAAGGGTATAACAAATAGGGCACCAAAAGTGAACTGAATATATGACATAATGAATGAAATAGAATACGTCCTTCACATTATCCTCATAGGAAAACAATATTTTACCAAACAAAATCTGGGGCCAAGATTTTAAAGAATATCAATAAAAAATAATTGTGTTAATGAAATTAGTATTATGAGTGTCCTATATTGAGCTGATCTTCCTCATGAGGATATATTCTGCTAGAGGTTTCTAAACTGGACCTACATGTTAGACGCAAATGTCAGCTGAACCAGACAATACAGGCAGAATCAGCTGACCATTTAATGTATAAGAGGGTGTTCTAACATTTTCCCCACATTAGGGCAGGGATTTCAGCATGCCCAATTCTTTGTTCTCAAGATAAATCTCTGCCAGAAGATTTTCTGAGTCCTGCTTTTGTCTCGGAAACAATAATAGCCAGAGATTGTTCTGGAGACCATGTGGAGAACGCCATGAAGAAGCTTTACAAAGGAACATCACCCTAGCCCTGCTTCCGGGATAATGGTCTTTAGCTCAGGTACACTAACAGCCCAGAGTTACACGGATTTAGTTGTGAAATCACTGGTGTGGTCATTTCTCCATTTCTCTCATTTGTAACAAGACAATTTCAGGCCACTTGTTGCTCGTGCTATTGTCAATAGCATGTAACTTCATTGAAGGTGAGAGCAACAAAACTAAGTTTTCCTTCTACCATTAAATACACCCTAGGACTGAAATTATTATGATAGAAAATACTACCCTAAAAAAAAAGCCCTGCAAAAGATACCTGGGGACAAGATATGCACAACTAATACACAATAGTTTGCAGGACTATGTAATATATAAAACCCACAATAGGAACCAATGACAAAGTTCCTATATAGTATCAATAAGTTGGAAGACTGACTGCGATAAAGGGAGAGATATTGCCTGGGACATAAATGTAGAGCCATACAATTCAATCTAACAAATACAGAGTTCAGCCATGTGATTAACCAACTACTGGCTAGAACTGGATCATTACCATCAATCATGCATGTGCTCAAAACAAATAACCCAGTCAGTGGCTAATATCAGTATCCCATTGGGGATTAATGATTAATATTCATATACAATATATCTGAGTTCAATGATAATAGCCACTGAAAGTGACTGCACTATACTGATATAGTCACTCCTAGTGAACATACCACAAGAAAGCCGACAGTGTGCTATACTCAGCGGACTATCGGCTTTCCCGTTATGTGCGCCTGGTGAAGAGCTATCGGTGCTGTTACCGTAGCTCTTCAGTGTCAGGAGGGCGTTCCTGACAGTCTGTGCGGAACGCCCCTTCTGACAGTAGAGTCCATAGCGCTGTACTGTCAGAGGGGGCATTCCTTACTGCCCAGCCATAACACTGAGTGGTGAGGAACACCCCTCCTTCCTCCTGACAGTACTCGCCCATAGACTAGTACTGGGGGGGCATTCCTCACCACGCAGCATCATCGCTGGGCAGTAAGGAACGCTCCCTCTGACAATACAGCGCTATGGACTCTACTGTCAGAAGGGGCGTTCTGCCCACTGTCAGGAACACCCTTCTAATGATCAAGAGCTACAGTAATGGCACCGATAGCTCTTCACCAGAGGCACATAATGGGAAAGTTGATAATGTACTGAATTCAGTGCACTGTCAGCTTTCTAGCTGTATATAAAACCGCAGGTGCCTGAGGACATGAAAGGTTCTCTTTAAGGTATAATTGCCGTGTTGGCACTTTGCGATAATTTAGTGAGTTTTGAGTTGCAGTTTGGGTATTTGGTCTCAAATAGGTTCTCCATCACTGCTCTATAGGAACTTTGTCATTGGTTCCATTGTTTCTTATTGTGGGTTTTATATGTTAAACCCACTCAGTTCCATAATCTCCAAACTATGGTATATTAGTTGAGCATATCCTGCCTCAGGTATCTTTTGCAGGGCTCTCTTTTTTAGGGCAGTATTTTGTATCATATTTATTTCAGTCCTGTAATAGTAGACATAAAAGCTTTTCTTTTGTTTTGTTACTCTCACCTTCAGTGAAATTAATCCTTTACCAGTGGTAGGTTCGCATCCATCAGTGAAGTTCACGCCAAGCATGTAAGAGTGCATATTTCTTCACGTGGTGCTTATACTCAATACAAAATAAATCAAAATGCTTTGAATATTTTGTTTCCATTTTCGATCATTTCCATATCTATCAATCCTGTAATTTCCATAATTCCAAGTCTTTTTCCTCTTGATGCTGCAGTTTCAGTGTTGAGTGTATAAGAAACAATACATTTCACAGCACTAGAAGTTTTCCATTGACATGTTTGTGAATTAGATTTGTATAATTACTGGAATTATATGATGGTTTAGGTGGAAATGACTCAGCTGATGCAGGCCCGAGTTCAATGCACTTTATTCAATCTGTTATTGTTATGCAGCTCTCATTTCATCATCATAAAGAGGATTCACAGCAAATTATACAGTACCCCACTACAAATTGTTAAGAATATTAGACGCTCCATAAGAGTTGTATTACCTGCATAACAGCAATTAGAATATTCATAAAATAGGGGATACATTATTTCATTTAGTAGAACATTATGTTTAATTTCCATTATAAAATTAAATAAGGTCACATTTTTGTCAGTATCCGGAGTGCAGATACTGAAGGGTTTGAGTGGTTACCATAGGAATTGCCTGGTTTCACCAGTGGATCTAAGGAAACACAGTGCAAACATGTTGTTGAATTTCCATCAAGGTGAACCAAATGCACCTCACCTACAGGAAATACCAAAGGTTGAGAGCCACAGGTCATGACTGAAATGTTGTGCATTTAAAACCTTTAGTGCAGGTCACTTATTGCAGTGGCATTTAGTCGCAGCATTTGGATAATAGTTGTTTAAATCTCATCCACTGTGCTGCTACTGTAGATTATAGTCAACCCTTCCCCTTTATTCCCAGCCTCATGGTATATTCAGATGGTGCACTTAAAACAGCAATGAAAATAAATGTGTTTTTACATGTAAAATGCGAGTGCTTCCAAAACACGTGGTTTTTCTGAAGAAGTTTTTGATACAGTTTTAAAGGGGTTCCTCCATTAAAGACTTATCTCCCATCCACTTTGTTAGGATTTCCAATCGTTAGGTACCCCATTGCTGAGGAGAACAAGGCACTGAAAGTCCCCTATGTCTCTGTCAGTGCACTTAAATGATTGGCGCTCCATTCACTGCTATGGGGCTGCCATGACTGTAATATCTGCATGGAACACTCTGCAATGAATGAAACACTGGTCACGCAAGTCCACTGATGTTTCATTCACATGGAGGAGACATAGGGGACTTTCAGTCCCCCGTTGTTGTGATCACTGGGGAACATGGCGGTCTACCCCCCAGGTTTGTGACTCTTATCACCTATTCACAGTGTCTTTAATGGGACAACCCCTTTAACCTCACTCAACTGCACTGTCTAAATTAGGGATTTGAGACCACAAATATAAATCTAACTTAATTTACAGATAATATGCTGTTGACTATCACCAATCCTTTGGTTTCTCTCCCGAACTTGATCAATACTATCTCCCGTTTTACGAAATTATTAGGCCTTAGACTAAATACATCAAAATCCAAAATTCTACAATGTAACATCCCTTCGGCCACTGCCAAGTTGATTGCCCTGAATTTTGGCTTTCAACCGAGAGATAAATATTTTCCCTGGTTAGGCATTAATTATTGCAACTCTTTAGAAGCCCATTTTAAAAGGAACTACGCCATGTTGATCTGAAGCACTGAAAGGACCTCGTTGCATGGCATTGCCCCACTCTCTCCTGGATAAGATGTGTCCACTCAGTTAAGATGGTTACCTTATCCCGTATTCTCAACTTTTTCCACATCCTCCTGACTCCGATGTCCTCCGCCTCCTTAGCATCCCGCCAGAATTAAATCTTAAACTTTATTTGGGTCTACAAGCGGCCACGTATACACTGGTGTGTTATGTATTTCCATAAGAGATTGGATGGGTTACCAGCGTCTCTTACCTTCATAAACATTATGTCTCCGCTAGGCTCTCCCTTAGACTAATTTTGGACTGCACAAGTATTGCACTTTTTCCGTTCTCCCACCCCACTCAATCCAGAAATCTCACCTACCAGCTTTGAGCAATTGTGCTGGTTTAGAGTGGCGGATAGAGGCTCTCTCACTTTCATATATGGTTTCTTTAACGCTCCACCCCCTGACCTTAAGCCTGACTTTATGGCTGCCTGGGAGCAAAACCTTGGCACTACCCTGACCCAAGTCCAAAGGATTGATTTAATACAAATAAAGTAGGTGTGATTTTAACACCACATTTATAGTTACTTTATTTATTTTTATTTATTTGGATAAGACTTCAAGCCTTCCCTATTTTATCTGTGCACATTCATGGTGTATTTTTCATATAGATGCACTAACTCCTTACTATATAATATTGTATCTACTGCCATGAGGTGTTAAATGCGGATTCAAATTTTCTCAGTTTATGTCTTATGTTGGTAATTTTTATATATATATACAAATAATAAAACATAATTTATTAGAATATATGTGTGCGGGATTTATTTCTAAAATTTTGTTTGCTAAATTCAACCTTAGGCTGAGGCCACGTTCCACAAACGCCTTTTCTTTTACTATAGATTTTGCTATGGTTTTTTGAGCCAAAGCCAAGGAGTGGAATGAGCAGAAGGTAGAATTATAATATCTTTTGTAGATATTCTTGGCTTTGACTCAAATTTTTTTTTGCAAACTCTGCAACATAAAAAGCTGCGTTTCCCCAGCGTGGGACCTTAGCCTTAGGCCCCTTGCAGACAACTATGGTCAGACTGCTATCCGTGTATTTCATGGATATCACACTGACCCATTCTTTTCTAAGGGCCCATACAAACGACTGTGAATTTCACGGTCCTGTGTGCAGGGGCGAAACTCCTGGCCGCAAAGTATAGAACAGGTCCTATTCCTGTCCTATTTTGCTTGCCCTTGCCTCTGTGGCTCTTATTAATTTAATGAAAGGAGCCGCAGAAACACGGCCCTGTGTGCCTCCCTGTGCTTTTAATTCACTGCCAGCCAGTTGCAGCACGGTTGTCTTCCACCGGCCTTAAAGGTGTTATCTAGGATATTTTAGTACTGAGGCAGCAAGCCAAAGAAAGTTAAACCTTAAAATAAATAAATAAAATACTGACCTCCTCTTTCACCAGTACTAAAAAATCCTGGACAAACCCCTTTAAAATGGCCATGGAGATTCGATTTTAGACCATCATCAACTGCCTACAATGAACTGTGGTTGATTGGTTGTACAAGCAACTATCCCAAACACACGAGCAAACCTTCCAATGAGCATTTGAATACCCCAGACACTTGGGAAAATAACAGATGAAAATTGTCCAAATTTGTACCATTAATATAAAAAATATAAATAAATAAAAAAAAAAGATAAAATCACAATGAAAATGGATTTAAATTATTGTTTGGCTAACTAGCACGTTTAGCATGAAACCTCCAGAAAGATAACTGTACCTGGGTTAGAAAGTTTTTCTTCAAACTCAGCTCGTGATGTTATACTTTCAGACTTGGGAGAGTGGATAATAAGGATAACAGAGCCCACACAGCTGAGGAGACATCCCAATTTTCCCAAGAAATTAAGCTTTTCTTTCAGCACATATGAGGCCAAGACCGACCTTCCAAATGTAAAACAAAATGAAGCCACATAAATTATTCAGGAATATAAAATGAGGTTTAGAATATAACATGATGTCCCGATGTAAGTGAAAGGCATTGCACATTTATACCAGGGGCTTTCCATAGAAAAGAATGACTGAAAACGTGGAAACTGCAAGCGAGAAGGAGCTAAATTACCTTTAGCATGTGGAGATAAGTAACAAAGGAACAAGATCTACATGTATAGAGCATTTGTGAAACCTTCATAGCTCAGCCATTTGCACTACAAGATTTATTTTTCCATAAATCACAGGAAGCTGTTATTGTCTGACATTTTACAGATACTGTATAAGCAATGCTCCCTCCTATGCCGCCCCTGCTATCTCTTGTGTCACCCCCTCTACCTCATAGATTGTAAGCTCCAGCGAGCAGGGCCTACAGTCCCATTGTGTGAAATGACTTATTACTCTGTAATGTCTCAATCTGTCTGTAGTTGAACATTACAAATTGTACTGTGCTGCAGAATATGTTGCGCTATATAAATAAAATGTATTATTATTATAATATTAGTATTATAGTGGAACTGAAGACTGGTTTCCAGTTTCTCTATTGACAAGCCTGCTATCTCACATTGCATTTGCTATCCCTCTCCTCACACCAATAGCCCTACATTCACACACAACCATGGGTGAAAACAGAGGTGAAAAATGTCTAAAATTTTTCATGGCCATTTTATACCCAAGGGGCACTCATTTTCCCAAATACCTCATACATATCAGCACATGGAAGGATCTGTGAAAATGGACAAAAATAGAGCATAAGCTGTATTTTGATAGTCTGTCACAGCGGACTGTCCAAATATCGGTCATGTTAGTGGCCATTCGCAGACAGTCTAATTAATATGGCGGTCATACAGTCAATTCTCACTCCTGTGTGAATATAGGGCAACACTGCACTGAAAGAAACTGCCTGCTTGAATCAGTGCTGATGCTGCTGCGATCAAAGAACTTTATTAGCTAGATGGTTCAAAGGTTTGCAGTAATTTGCTATACTTTTCTCCATTCTTCCATTCTTAAATGACTGGAGTGAGCAGCCTGCAAGTAAATGAAGCTTATAAATGGAATATAGCGCTTTCACTTTTTTTTTTTTACTTTAGATTAAAATCTTTAATTAATACAATCTCAGCTAGAAATCCTAACATGTTTTTAAGTGGATCTCTGAGGTAGCATTTACTAAACATCAAATGGCAATCAAATTTATTTATTTGGCTTACTTATACTGTCTCATCATATTCCGCAGCACCTTATGGAGATATTGCCAAAGGGGAATTCTACTAGCGCGATTAACTACTTTTTTGGCTAAGGCCCACGTATTGAGCAGCAGCCAAAAATTTGCGGACTTTCTGCTTCTATTATACGTATAAGGAAAACTCCAGCGCTTTCATAGGTATGACATGCTGCAATTTATAAAACGTCGAGCGCTTTTGAAAATTGACTTTTTATGCACTGTGTGGATGGGATTAGCCATAATCCCATCCACTTTACAGGTAATATAAAACACTGCAATTTTGCAATGTGGGCCTGAAGCATTTTTTGCAGAAAGTCAGCAGAAGAATTCCACTCCTGTAATTAACTACTTTTTTGCTAAGGCCCATGTATTGAGCAGCAGCAGCAAAAAAAATCTGCGGACCTTCTGCTTCTATCATACCTATAAAGAAAATGCCAGTATTTCCTTAGATATAATTGACATGCTGTGACTTATTTTGCAGCTTTTCTGGTGCTGATTTTTTTTTTTTAACTTTGCAGGTACTGTAAAATGTGGCGTTTTCGCAACGTGAGGCCAGGGCCTTAATGTATTTTGGAACTTCCTATCTTCAGTGTGCCGACTAGGGTGCCATTTCACACTCCCACTTTAGAAAAAAAAAAAATAGCAAATCGACTTACCCAAAAGGAATGCCCAGAGCACCCAATGGAGTTACCAGCACAGCTGGAGCAGCTGTATAGGCAAGGAAATTTCCAATCTGCCCTAAAGCCACTAGAATAAAGTCAATATATAGTTAGAAGACAAGTATGTGCCTTACTAGGTTTAAAAAAAAAAAAAAAAAAAAATTATATATATATATATATATATATATATATATATATATATATATATATATATATACACACACACACACACACACACACACACACTTATACAGACACATACAATTGATTTAAGAATATATTTATCCCTTTCAGAAATTCAGAATTCAATTACGCTTTACATAAGTAGTTTAACTAGTCAGATCATTGATACCATGTTTAGCTGGAGTTCACACAGTGCTTTTTTGCTCTAGATCTGTGCACATTTTTTTAATTACAGTGATGAGTGGCACATGTTACCATGCATCTCACCAGTGGTGGGATTCACATTTTTTTAACAACAGGTTCCATTGGGGGAGGTATAGGTGTAAGGCAAAGGCGGTGAAATCTTTCAGGAGTTTCCCCTATAGCACAAAGCGACCAAGAGTGTTACCTAATATTAAAATATATATATATATATATATATATATATATATATATATATATATATATATATATATATATATATATATATATATATACACACACTCACCGGCCACTTTATTAGGTACACCATGCTAGTAACGGGTTGGACCCCCTTTTGCCTTCAGAACTGCCTCAATTCTTCGTGGCATAGATTCAACAAGGTGCTGGAAGCATTCCTCAGAGATTTTGGTCCATATTGACATGATGGCATCACACAGTTGCTGCAGATTTGCCGGCTGCACATCCATGATGCGAATCTCCCGTTCCACCACATCCCAAAGATGCTCTATTGGATTGAGATCTGGTGACTGTGGAGGCCATTGGAGTACAGTGAACTCATTGTCATGTTCAAGAAACCAGTCTGAGATGATTCCAGCTTTATGACATGGCGCATTATCCTGCTGAAAGTAGCCATCAGATGTTGGGTACATTGTGGTCATAAAGGGATGGACATGGTCAGCAACAATACTCAGGTAGGCTTTGGCGTTGCAACGATGCTCAATTGGTACCAAGGGGCCCAAAGAGTGCCAAGAAAATATTCCCCACACCATGACACCACCACCACCATCCTGAACCGTTGATACAAGGCAGGATGGATCCATGCTTTCATGTTGTTGACGCCAAATTCTGACCCTACCATCCGAATGTCGCAGCAGAAATCGAGACTCATCAGACCAGGCAACGTTTTTCCAATCTTCAATTGTCCAATTTCGATGAGCTTGTGCAAATTGTAGCCTCAGTTTCCTGTTCTTAGCTGAAAGGAGTGGCACCCGGTGTGGTCTTCTGCTGCTGTAGCCCATCTGCCTCAAAGTTCGACGTACTGTGCGTTCAGAGATGCTCTTCTGGCTACCTTGCTTGTAACGGGTGGCTATTTGAGTCACTGTTGCCTTTCTATCAGCTCGAACCAGTCTGGCCATTCTCCTCTGACCTCTGGCATCAACAACGCATTTCCGCCCACAGAACTGCCGCTCACTGGATGTTTTTTTCTTTTTCGGACCATTCTCTGTAAACCCTAGAGATGGTTGTGCGTGAAAATCCCAGTAGATCAGCAGTTTCTGAAATACTCAGACCAGCCCTTCTGGCACCAACAACCATGCCACGTTCAAAGGCACTCAAATCACCTTTCTTCCCCATACTGATGCTCGGTTTGAACTGCAGGAGATTGTCTTGACCATGTCTACATGCCTAAATGCACTGAGTTGCCGCCATGTGATTGGCTGATTAGAAATTAAGTGTTAACGAGCAGTTGGACAGGTGTACCTAATAAAGTGGCCGGTGAGAGTATATATATATATATAACATATTCAAGGGTAAGACAGCCAGGATGCCCACAGATCAGCTATTCTGAGACAGTATGGCTACCAGTAATGTTAACATGCCGGAAGCAGTGTTGGTTACCCTCTACAATGTAAACTGCTGCAGTACCTAAACCCACTACTACAAATTGAGTGATGAGTGAGCAGTGCAACTCTTGGCATGTTAACATTACTCATTGTCACACTATTCTGGGACAGCTGATCTGCAGGGGTCCTGTTGGTCGGACCCCCGCACATATAATATTATTGGCCTATCATAAGGCCATCAATATTAGAAAGGTGCATAACTCCAGTAAGACTAGGGTTCATACAGCAGAAAATTAATAGATGTTTGAGGTGTACAACTACATCAGATTCCACTTCATGTTCAGGTCCTCCAGGGCCCCCCAGTGGAACTAAAGCAGAAATTTGGCTTCCATATTGGCTTTTCCGTGTTGATTAGGCTCAAATGAATTAACCCAATCAGCGGGGTGTCTCACAACGCCGACTCTGTGGCTGTTTCAGCAGCAATATTGAGCTGGACACTTATTTTTTCTGCATCCTACTTTGATCTTTGTCTGCCATTGAAAACAATGGAGCTGACTTTTCGGCATGAACATACAGTGTACGGTCCCCCACATAGTGGCCCTGATACAGTACAATGTTCACCATGTAATGTCCCCCATACAGTAATGTCTCTATATAGTAGTCCTCATAGAGTATACTGTCCCCTATGCAGTAATGTCCCCATGTTATATATATGTTTTTGCTACGAAAGATGGGTCAGGGCTTATTTTCAGGGGATGGCTTATTTTTTTTTTCCATGAACAACAATCCACATTTATTCTTTAGCAAAAATAATAAATAAATCAACATTTATTCAAATAATATCATGTACCCATATAGTTGCCTGTGTACAGTATAGTGACTCCATATAGTATACTGTCCCCCATATAGCGGATCTCATACAGTAATGTCCCTATATAGTGGACCCCATACAGGATAATATGCCTCATACAGTTCTTAGTATTAACCTATCTTCTTCCAGTCTACGCCGTTCTGCTGTTCCCCTGTGCACTGCTGTGATGATATGCATCCGAAGCAGGAGGAACCAGGGAGCAGAGATATAAGTACATTCATTAATGTGGCCTGCAGCATACAAGTCAAAAAGTGATAGGGTAGGAAGCCCCAGCTCTTTCCATCAACAGAACCAGGTCGGAGCTTCTCTTCTCCCCATTTCTGTGATCCAATTTGTAATTATTTTTTTTATTATTATTATTTTTAATGTAGATTGTGAGCCCCACATAGAGCTCACAATGTACATTTTTCCCTATCAGTATGTCTGGAATATGGGATGGAAATCCATGCAAACACGGGGAGAACATACAAACTCCTTGCAGATGTTTTTTTGCCCTTGGTGGGATTTGAACACCAGGACTCCAGCGCTGCAAGGATGCAGTGTTAACCACTGAGCCACCGTGTGGCCCCATCCAATTTGTAATTTTAACAACCAGATTGGCAGAACTGGTTGCATCCCACTTGTATGCTAACAGTCAGAACACCAGAGGTTTTCAGTTTAATGACCATTGACAGCATAGTAATATGTGCTAGGCTTTACTGCAACTGAAAACGGCATGTATTTCTTCAACAAACCCCCCTCCCCCCAAAAAAAAAACCCCAAAACCCCCCCCAAAAAAACCCCCCCAAAAAAACCCCCAAAAAAACCTGTGTAAACCCAGCCTAAAACAAAACAAAACAAAAACATGTGCAGAATGTTAACAAAAAGGGTTGGCTTGTGTGCCCTGTTATGATATATGGATGTCATTTTACCAAACCCATGTAGCTGCTGGGTAGAATCATCTTACATATGACTGGTAGCCATGTAGTACTACATTTGCGGTCTGTAAACACTGCTGACCATGGCTTTCTAATAACTTTTTGCCAGGGGTGCAACTCCTTGGGTAGTTAGGTGATCATCCCAGGGCTGAGTTCAAAAAGAGGTTGATGGGACATCACTTTAATTATTTTGTAATTATATCAGTGACTTACTTGTGATTGTGCCTATCCACCATATCAGGTCTGTAAGGTAAGACACACCTACAATTAAAAAAAATAAAAATTATATATATTACACAGGGAATGATAATGAAATACGCATAATGCACTGCAATTCTCGTGAAAAAGTCTAATATATTAATAAATAATAATAATAATAATAATTAGATAACTAATTATGGATTATTTACTAACATTTCTCAAGGATAATCAAGGTTCACTGCTTCATAGGACAATTATTTGTTGTTTTCCAATGGATCAAAAGTAACAGTGACAAACTGTGTTAAAGGGGTTTTAGGGATCCTGGGAAATTTTCTTACTGATGACCTATTTTCAGGATAGCTTCTGATACCCAGAAGCATGTAGAATAGCTGATTGTTGCAGGTCTTGTTATCTGACCCCCATCTATAGGATACCTAATCCTGAGCATAGGTCATTACTATGTGAACTACCCAGGGACCTGGAAAACAGTTTTAACTTAAAAAGGACTTGCCAGCTCTACTAAACTAGAAAGTCAAAGTCAGAAAAAAATTACCGATTGACTGTGATTTCAAAATAAAATGATTATTTTATTATCATATTATACAATTATCAATATTGTATAATATATTAGATGTATAGTATGCCACATATTTACTTTCATAGGAATTCAAAAACTAGCTTTTTAATGGAATAGACGCTATTTGCTTCTGACTGATCGTGCCATTTATAAAGGAGTTGGAGTCACACAGAGAGTCGGACTGTAGAGTACTGTAAGGAGGGGGGCATTTCTCACAGCTCAGCATCATGGCTGGGCGGTAAGGAACGCCCCCTGAGACAGTTCAGAGCTATGAACAGTTCTGTTGAGGGGGTGGGGGCGCTCCTCACAGCCCAGGAACGCCCTTCTGACAGTGAAGAGTTACTGGTAACGTCACCGATAGCTCTTGCCCCCAGGGCACAGAACGAGAAAGCAGATGGTGCGCTGAATTCAGCACACTGTTGGCTTTCTAGCGGTATATAAAACTGCATGTGCCCGTGGACATGAAAGATGCTCTGTAATAGTTACATTTTGTTCATTAACAAAATGAAGTGAATGAACAAAAGAGAAATCTAAATCAAATTAATATTTGGTGTGGCCACCCTTTGGAGGAGGAGTCCTAGAGTTGATGATATGGCCCCCACAGAGCTCTGATCTCAACATCATCGAGTCTGTCTGAGATCCCATGGAGACACAGAAGGATCTTAGCAAGCCTGCTTCTACAGAAATTTTGAAGAAACAACCTGTCAAGTTCCATTAAAAACTGTGTGCAAATATACCTAGAAGAATTGATGCTGTTTTGAAGTCAAAGGGTAATCACACCAAATATTGGTTTGATTTAGATTTCTAATTTGTTTGTTTACTTTTCCTAGCAACTTTTTTTTCCTAACAACTTTTCCTAAATGAATAGTGCATTTAAATATTAGACACTTTGTAATATATCTTATTAAGAATATCTGTTTACTTCTCCACCCAGCTGGCGTTCACACTACCGTTGGATGTCCGTTCTGATAGTGTCTGTAAAACATTATCGGACACTAACTGATGTTAATGTGTCAAGGTTTTTTTTTAACTGATCCTTTTAATGCATTTCTCTATACAGTGCATTTATTTGCTGGGTTTTTTTTATTTCTGCTTTCTGAACTTGCGCAGCGAAAGAACGAACAGCAATAACGGACAGTATAACAGACGGCCGTCTATTACTGTCTGTAATAGACATTAATGTTAAAAAATAACGAATGCTTGTCTCAGTTGTTAATTGGCTGACTGGGGATTCCGGGCTATTACCAATGGGGACCAGTAAATGGAAAACATTGGGAACTAGGCAGTGTGGAAATGGTCACTAACTTTTCAGACAACTTATTTAATAGGCATCTCATTTAATCAAGCATGCGATTCTGACCCCAAATCAAATGAACTTTAATTAGAAATGTTGCTGCATTCTGAATAAAAAATCTCTAGTGTTCCTATGGGCTGTTTCTCCTCACAGACTCCGCAGACTGCTTTTGCCATGGAAGTGAATGGAGCAGGGGTGCATCTTTATCCACCATGGGTAGTAGACACCCAGTTTTCAGGATCAGTCGGGGTCTTATTGGTGGAGCACCACTGCGCAGCAACTTACCCTTTGAATATAGGATAACTCCTTAATTTAATAATAACCCTTTTAAAAATGCAATCACCTCAGCAATGACAACTGTCAAAGGTCCTGCTCAACAGACCACAAATAATGAAAGTTGAAGCTGCATATGCATCAGCGTATGTAACACAAATCTACCATACAAGCAAGCATTAGTGTGTATATTAGGGTAAACACATGAGCATTCTTGTGCTGTTTTTATTGCCCTACATGACAATATTTCAGGTCTTAGGATAGCAATGTAAACTTCTGCAGCTATGATGACATCAGGAGAGTATGCCAGTCTATGTTCTGTACTGGAAAGGGCACAGGAATGTGGAGAAGACATATAGGTCAACCAGAGAAGGAATCCACAAAGATGCTCTGAGATGCCATTCGACACAGAAGCTTTGTTGCAGCAGTCTCTGTGAAAGGCATGCTGGGTATTGTGGTACACACAGAGGGAGGTCAGGCTGCTAGTTGTAGGCACTGCAGTCAGTGAGCCCCTTACCAGCTCTGCGCAGGGCTGCTACTGCATCAATGTGTGGTTGCCAACAAGACTCTAGAGGCTGCTACATATATAATATCTCCTGCAAGACAAGACTCCCTAGGACTGGCACACTGCCCTCCCTTACCTCTTGTGCGGGCTCTCAGGATGCCTTTCTTCTGCAGTACGAACGTGGAGCCATTCAGCAGACTGGAGAAAACTGCCACACTCAGCCCCAGTAAGGGCAACTCAGCCTGGAAGTCCATGCTGGCAATGCTGGTGTTGTGCTGTCACTCCCCTGCCTGTAGCCTTGTCATGCTCCCTCTTCCTGACACCCGCAGCATGTCAGTCCCCTTCCGGTATCACCCGTCCTGTCACTTTCCTGTGCTCTACACAAACTCACACACATACCGCTCTCTGCTCTATACTGCCATTGGGATATGCGGGCTCATTTTTTTTTTTTTGTTCTAACTTTATTGCTATAACACAATATTACACAGCGTGCACGTTCCTGTTCTACAATTGTTTGCAAACACGAAGTGGTACCATAGAGCCACTGCGGCCATTACTCTGATGTTAGGAAGGCTTTAGAAACAGAACAAATCACGACACATATATTTCCATTCAGTCCATTTCCATTCAGGGTTTGTATTTTGAAGCGTTTTTTACACGTGTCATTTAGGGAGCATGTTTTGGAACGTTTATGCATGTAGAAAAACACGCTTCCGGAAAAGCTCCAAAAAACGCTCCGTAAACGCCACGTGTAAAAACGCTCCAAAATATGCACGTAAATTTTTTACACGTGTAAAATTACACTCCATTTTACTCCGTGTGAACGCACCCTTCTACTGCCCGATAAATGAAGAAAAACAGACGCTTCCAAAAAAAAAAACCTGAAGGACACGACCCCATTTTTCAAAGTTGACATGTGTCACTTACATAAATGAGGCTGGTTTCACATCTGCGCCTGGCCTCCGTATGGGCATTCCACTCGCCTTTCTGCATGAAAAATAAGGAGAGTAAATCGCTGCAAGCCGCACTTTTCTCTCCGCATTTTATGCCCTTTTTGGATGGAAACCACAAGGTTTCCTAAGATAGCCTCTTTTTTATGCGGATTAGGTTTCCGTTCGGAGGGGCCTGTGAAATGGAAACCCTTGCACAGATGTAAACCAATCCTAGTTTTGAGATTATTTGTGATACATTGTACTTCATGTTAGTGGTAAATGTTGATCAATATTTCTTGCATTTTTGTTATAAAAAAAAAGAAAGAAAGAAACATTGATCAATATTTAGTGTTTCAAACAGTCATAAAACCCAAATACATTAATAAATATTATCTACCATATCTCTGCTTTATAATGGCATCTTTTTTTTTTTTTAAAGTGGACCTTTCATCAGATTGGGCACAGGCAGTTCTACATACTGATGGAAAGCTGACAGTGCGCTGAATTCAGCGCACTGTCGGCTTTCCCGATATGTGCCCCTGGTAAAGCGCTATCGGTCCCAGTACCGTAGCGCTTTACAGTCAGAAGGGCATTTCTGACAGTTAGCCAGGGATGCCCTTCTACCCAGCTGCGCCTATTGCGCTGTACAGTGTGAGCGGGGAGGAACTCCCCGCTCCCTCTGCTCACACAGCTCGTCCATAGACGAGTATTATCAGAAGAGGGAGGGGGGAGTTCCTCCCCGCTCCACAGTACAGAGCGATAGGCGCTGCTGGGCAGAAGGGCATCCCTGGCTAACTGTCAGAAACGCCCCTCTGACTGTAAAGCTCTACGGTACCGGGACCGATAGCGCTTTACCCGGGGCACAGATCGGGAAAGCCCACAGTGAGCTTTCCAGCAGTATATAGAACTGCCTGTGCCCAATCTGATGAAAGGTCCTCTTTAAATGTAGATTGTAAGCCCACATAGAGCTCACAATATACATTTTTCCCTATCAGTATGTCTTTGGAATATGGGATGGAAATCCATGCAAACACGGGGAGAACATACAAACTCCTTGCCTCCTTGCAGATGTTTTTTTTTGCCCTTGGCAGTATTTGAACACCAGGACTCCAGCGCTGCAAGGCTGCAGCGCTAACCACTAAGCCACCGTGTGGCCCCCTGGCATAATCTTTTAACCCCTTAAAGGGGTATTACCAACTCGCTTGTTCAGCAGCCTGCATGCTGTCTGCTCTGTTCACTTCCTGGTTTTCTCGGTACATTGGTGGGCGGGGCTTCACTTGCTCTGCTATCTCCCCTTCATAGCAGTATGTTTGCAGTCAGTAATGAGGGATTGGTTGTAAATGCATTACCACAGTATGAAGTTGATGTAGAAGCTGATGTAGCAGAGCTGGATTTTAGTCAGTTTGCAATACATACAGAGGTATCGGAGTCCCTATCTCAGCCCTTATCAGCCAAATTCAATTAAACCGACTGATAAGTGGAAGAGCAGGAGATAAAACAGCTCAGAAATCCCGGAGCACTCACCTCCCCCCTCCCCTATCTGAGAGCAGGAGCTCCGTTACTTGTCTGTGACAGAGACATACACAGCTCAGAGCTGCTGCTGAGCACTCAGCCCCCCTCCTCCTCCCTGAGAGCAGGGAGCTACATCACGAGGAGGTCAGCTCAGCACCAGGCCCATGGTCATGGAAACACAGTATAAACAATGAAGTGAATAAATTAAGATAGCGGCCAAACAAAACAGTTTTGATAAAGCAATGTATTTAGGAAATCGAGAGGGGAGAGGGTTCAACACACTTCCATTAGAGCAAAATGCAAGCACGGGCAGCGAGGAACAAGAATCGGAGCAAAGACTGCTTATAGACTTTCACTGAAGACTCGCAATGATTGAGCAGGAACAAATCTGAAGTGTGGGGCTGATGGTGGGGTAGTTTGCAGTGGGACCGAAGAAAATGCTTGTGCAATTGGTTTGAACATGCTACGTCTACACCAGTCATCTATATGTGCCAGATGAGCAGCAAAGTAGTAGGACTTCATGTCCGGGAAGGATAGACCACCGCAGCTCTTGGGGTGGAAGAGGAGCGCCTTACCTTCTCTTGCGGGTCTGTCCAACCAGATGAATGTCAACTGGACAGTAGTAAGTGACCGAAGAAAGGAAGTGGGGATGTGGATAGGAATGATCTGCATTAAATATTGGAGATACGGTAAGCTGTTCATCTTCAAAATGGTGCATCTCCCAAACCAGGTGAATGTTCCAGCGGACCATCTGTTGTAGTTGGCATGGATAGAAGCTAGTATAGGAGGGAAGTTGTAATGAAAGAAGTCTTTCGGGTCAGGCGTGAGATGGACCCCCAAATATTTTATAGTATAGGCCGCCCAGTGGAAGGGGAAGGATTGGCTCAGGGAGGTGACCTGAGAGGCAGGGAGTGTAATGTTAAGGGCCTCTGCCTTTAAGAAACTGATCTTGAAATTAGAGAGCTGGAGTATTCCTGGAAGGAGTACATTAAAATGGGGAGTGAGACATGGGAGGAAGAGAGGAAAAACAGCAGATCATCTGCGTACACCACAACTTTATAAAGACAGGTGGGGTGGGCCATGCCCGAAATATCTGGATGCACCCTAACATGGCGTAGGAAGGGTTCCAAGGTCAAGATGAATATAAGGGGGAACAAAGATGTTGTGCCTACTTAGTGTCATGAGAGACATGCACTTCTAAAACTATTAAGTGAGTTATCTTGGTTACAAAGAAGTTGTATATATGGACGAAAACTGCTGCTTGGGCACACAGCAGGACTCAGAAGGGAGAGAGTTATTAGCTTTTTAGCTTTAGGAGTATTGATTTAGAGGGATTTTGCAGAATCCTAGAGGTGCCAGTAGAAACCCCCCAAAATGACCCCATTTTGTAGTGCAATCTTAGGGTCTCATCAAATGCTACATCGTGTCCCAAAAACCAACTACCGTATATACTCCTACTTCCTGGCGCCCTTAGTGGCTGCCTCGATACAGGGCTCCAAGCTAGGAGCAACCTTTATTCTTTCCTTTCTCACTCTTTTTCTCAGTATCTTCAAGAATCCTGTAACCAAGCAAACTAGCAATATGAATTAGCAACTATAAATCGAATGGAAGACCCTGTGGAGTATTTTGTTTCTATTGTAAAGCATGGACAATGACTCAAGACCTGGTTCAGCTGGTTTCCTGTGTGTACACATGTGCCTGCTACCATCCCCCCAGGAGCTAAGGACTGCATGGACACCATGCGGCATGCAGAAAAACCTACATGGAAATGCGGACTTCTTCCTTCAAGGAGATGATTTTTGGCGTCTATTGCTGATGTGTGAAGATGCCTAAGCTGACTGGTATTTCTTTCTATTACTGTGGACATGTGGGACTCTGTTACAACCTAGGAACCTACCATCACCCACCCACCCCAGGAGTTATGGAAGCTTGGCAAGAGAGCAGCACCCTGTCTATCTGGACGGCTTCAGACCTCTCTGGGCAGTAGAACACAGTCGTAAGAAGAAAGGAGGAGGAGGGCTTGTGATGAAGGACATTTGGGGCATTTTTGTGGTTAATGGACAATAGTGCTGATACAAGATACCAAACTATCAGCTGTGAGCATGAGATCTCACCACCTAACAAAGGAACTACCACATGTTATCATGATAGCTACATATGTCCCCCACGTCTGCAAAAATGTTTTCTGCTTGTTATATCTACATGCTGTGACCCCCTCCTCGTGTCCCCCAACCACATTCGGCTGTATTATTAACATCAATCCGCACAGAGAACTAAATGATCCTGCAGTGTGTCTGTGTTTCTTTCCTTTTTAGTTGCTATGATTCCTAGGATTTCTCTATCTGCCATGAGCTGTATGTGTTTTTCTCTTGTTATATACTACTGTACCATCTATGAAACTGTATCACTGAAATTTCCCCATTGTGGGACTATTAAAGGATTATCTTATCTTATCTTATAAGCCGACCCAAATATAAGCCGAGGCCCCTAATTTTACCACAAAAAACTGGGAAAACTTATTGACTCGAGTATAAGCCTGGGGGGAATGCAACAGCTACTGGAAAATTTCAAAAATTTAAATAGATACCAATAAAATTACATTAACTGATCTTTGATTAAAAATCAATTGATAGGGCTGCAAATGCAGACACATATAGGACAGGTAGAGGACCTACTCCATAAGTTGCAGCTCTTCAATTTGGACCAGACACACAGCTGCAAAAACAACGGCATCTATGTGTACTAACCCATTGAAATGTAATAGTCCATAATTTTATGCACCATTGCAGATTAAAAGTCTGGTCATGTGTATTACAGTTTAATAACTCCATGTGCCTCAGGTTAATAGTAGTTAACCCCATCATGTCCCTCACATTAGCCCCCTGTGTGCCTCACATAAGGGTTACTGATATGTGAGAGACATGGAGGTAATCATTATTACATTAAACATTATAAAGGCACTTTATTATTACCTCCATATGTCTTACATATTAGTAACCCTTATATGGGGCACACAGGGGTTAATGTGAGGGACATGATAGGGTTAACTGCTATTAATGTGAGGCACATGGAGTTACTAAAACTAAATTAATAACCCCAAATGCCTGACTTTAATAGGAATTGTAACTCCAGTATGTACCTGTGTGTTTTACTTTCACTTTACTGTGTGAACTCTCCTTGATGCAGACACAGGAGCAGGGACCTGTTGCCTCCCGGGCTTTCATTTCTCTTGTTAGTGAAGGGGGGGGAATGTCCTATATCATTACTGTAGCAACCACTGAAGGACACTCCCCCTTCACTTAATTTATGCAGGTCCTTGCAGTCCTGTGCTGTGTGCTTCATTTTGTTGGACACTGACTCGAGTATAAGCTGAAGGGGGCTTTTTCAGCATAAAAACTGTGCTGAAAAAGTTGGCTTATACTCGAGTATATACGGTATCTAAATTAGTGGTTAAAGGGGCTCTATCAGCAAAATTTTGCTGTATGAGCCTCATATATGCGTGAATAGCCTTTAAAAAGGCTATTCAGACACCGCTAATCTTATTTTAAACCTTCGTTCCATTTTAAAATAAAACTATAAAAACATATAGGTAAATCATACCTGAACGTGCACTGACGTCATCTTCTGGCACGCCTACCTCTTCTTTCTTCTTCTTTCGGTGACACCCTCCGGTCCTGTCTCATCCCCAGCTTCATCTTCATCTTCTTCCAGCGGTTCAAATCCGAATGGTTGAAATCCGGCGCGTGCGTAGTAGCGCTCCCTCCGGAGCTACTGCGCACACTCTGGCGCCATTTTTCTCAATGGCAGTGCCGCCGGAGTGTGCGCAGTAGCTCCGGAGGGAGCGCTACTACGCATGCGCCGGATTTCAACCATTTGGATTTGAACCGCTGGAAGAAGATGAAGATGAAGCTGGGGATGAGACAGGACTGGAGGGTGTCACCGAAAGAAGAAGAAAGAAAAGGTAGGCGTGCCAGAAGATGATGTCGTATCGTGCACGAACGCCCCCCGTGCATACAAAGGTATGATTTACCTATAAGTTTTTATAGTTTTATTTTAAAACGGGACGGGGGTTTAAAATAAGATTAGTGGTGTCTGAATAGCCTTTTTAAAGGCTATTCACGCATATGTGGGGCTCATACAGTATAATTTTACTGATAGAGCCCCTTTAAAAAGCACATAGGGCTCATTCACATGTGCCCCACTGTGTGCCCAAACAGAAGTGTATGCCCAAATGTATGACACTGTTGTAACCCAGATAACATACTTAACAATGCCATTTGTGGGTATAAACTGCTGTTTGGAACAGCTGGCACAGAAGGGAAGGAACACAGTTTGGTTTTTGGACGTCATGCACCTTTTTCAAAGACCTTGAATTGCCAGTAAAGTAGAATTTGTAGACATGTTATACCATTTTGGAAACTACACTCTTCAAGGGATTTATCAAGTGGTGTAGCAAGCATTTTTAACCCATGGGTGTTGCATTAATTAAATTTCCAAAAATGAATGTGCAGCTGATAAAGAAAAGTGAAAATTGCAATTTTTCCAAAACTACACTATTTCAGTGCCAGATATTTTGTTCCCAGCTTGGGCAAGCAGAGACACACACTTCAAAAACTGGTAAGAAAGTATCCCGGACACAACAGCATATGGATCATTCATCTCTGATATAAATTGGACACAACATATTATGTACTGAAATGATGTAGTCCTGAAAAAAATTCATTTTTCTCCTTTCACCATCAGCTGCGCATTCATGTCCTGAAGATAAATTCATGCAACATTTGGGGGTTAAAAATGCTCACTGTCTTTTCTCTCTCTGTCTTCCCATTTTTCTAGACTCCACAGCCTGTCTCTCTCTCTTTCTTATTCTATTCCCTTTATCTTCTTTTGCTTTCTTTCTTAATTCCTCCCATTCCCTCTCTCTTCAGTTTGCTACTCCAGCAATTTATTTTTTCTTTTCACTCCCTCTCCTTTTCCCACTAGATGTTTTGTATTTGGACACTATGTCATGTTTGCAGAGCCCCTGAAGTGCCAAGTAAATGAATCCCCTAGAGAGTGACCCCATTTTGAAAACTACACCCCTTAAAGATTTTATCAAGGGATATAGTGAGTATTACTATCCCATATGTAAATGCATAGCAGATGATGAAAAGTAAATACGTAAAATGTTCAGAGTGAATTGGGAACACCAAGTTCCCTACAATTTTCCCTGTAGCTCCTATGATTTGGGGTGGGGGGTAATTTCTGGTGACTTTTCCATTGTTAGCTCTAAATATACGCTTGCACAGCTTATACATTCTCTTCCTGCTGCAACCAATTTTGTCCCAAGGATATGGTGATTTTCTTTTTTTTGATCATCACATTGTACAAGCTATTTTTTTTCTTGTGATGTCGCCATATAAAGGCTTGTTTTTTTGTGGAATGAGATGCATTTTCTAATTACAACAATTTGAGGTGTCTAGAACTTATTAACACAATTTTATTAATTCTTTCAAGATGGATTAAAAAAAAAATCAATTCTGGCATTATTTTTTAACATTTTTAATTTTTGCTCTTCACCATACAACATAAATAATATGTTACCTTTACTCTATGGGTTGGTACGATTACGGCGACATCATATTTATATAGTAGTTTTATGTGTTACTGATTTTGCAGACTAAAATTACATTTGGGGTACAAAAAAATCTATTATTTTTCCATCGTTATCTTCTGAGAGGCGTACCATTTATACAGGAGGTCCTTTTGGATCCCTCTGTTTACTTGCTTAAGCTCCCTTCCTCCCCAGACACCTAGGTCAGAGGACCTCCAGGCTATTCCTGTATCTGTGCACTGCTGCTAATAAAACGCTCATTGCAATCCACTGGTGGCAGATCTCCCCCATACTGGCCCGGAGCTTATTGCCTGTATGAAGGATGTCTGAAGCATCTAACTGCCTCCCTTCATCACAAAGTGGAGGCTTTTAATGCTGTGTGGTCATCTTGGGACACGTACTGCATTTTGCAAGATCTCTAATGGCGTTCCGGCATCTAATTTTGTGGGAAGATACATTTTCCCATGAGATACCAGTACATCATTTTGTGTTAAGGGGTTAATCGTTCTTTAATTGATTTTAAATGTTAAAAGGCTTACAAGTGTAACAACGATTTTTCAGATTTACAAGAAAATTTCCCAAACCCACATTTTAAGGACCACTGTGAAGAGGATTTTAAAAGCCTATGTTAAAAATCCCCATAAATCACCCCATTTTCAAAACTGCACCCCTCAAATAATTCACAACCACATTTCACGGAAATGAAAACAATATGGAGGTGAAATTTAGAAATTACATTTTTTTCTCAATAATTCTCACTACTCAATAATAAAACTGACACATTCACAAGGGGTTAAAGAAGAAAATCTATTAATCAATTTGTTATGCAGTTTTTCCCGAGCACAGAAATACCCCACATATACTGTAGATGTAAACTAATGTATGGGCAGACGGCAGCGTGCCAATGAGAAGGAGCACCCCTGAGCGTTTGAAAAACAGATTTTCCTGGTATCTTTTTCAGATATCATATCTCATTTGCAGTATAAAGTATCAGTACAGTGGAACCCCCCCCCCAAAAAAAAAAAAGTGACCCCATTTTGGAAACAACACCCTTCAAGGAATCCATCAAAAGGTATTGTGAGCATTTTGAATCCACAACTATTGCACATATTTTATTAACATTGGAATGTGAAAATGAAAAATTACTAAAATGTCACTTTATCCCCAAATTTTTCATTTTCATAAGGGGTTAAAGAATAAAAAACACCTCACATTTTGTTAAAGACTTGCACCTGCATATAGCAATACCCGTTTGTGGTTGTAAGCTGATAAATGGGTACATGATGAGGCTTGGAATTAGAAGAGCACTATTTGGCTTTTGGAGGGAAGATTTTGCTGGAGTAGTTTTCAGATGCCCTGTCACAATTACAGAGCCCCTAGAATACCCATGCAATAGAAACCCCCCAAAAAGGGATCCCAATTTGGAAACTGCAGACCTCATAGAATTTATCAAGGGATATTTTTACACTCCAAAAAGAAATGTGCAGTGGATTGTGCAAAATGAAAATTGAAATGTACCCTGATATCTGCTACTTAAGTGGCCGATACATCATGCCCAGCTTGTGGCACTGTGAAAGGGCAGTTCTCCGGGTATTATGCTGTTTCCTGATTTTGGAAACACTCTACTTGCGGCCCTAATCTTTTGCCTGGAAATACGACAGGGTTCAGAATTTAGAGAGCATCATGCACATTTGAGACCTAATTTGTATATTTACACTGCATTGGCAGCCATTTACATAGGCCCAAAGATACAATAAACTAGCAGGAGGACCCGGTTTCGCACAGGTATATTACATTTTTTGTTTGTGTAGTGGCCCCATAAGAATTGTCCAATTTTGCACTGGTGTATTTTGTATGTTGTTTGTGTTTATGTCCATAAGCGTCATGTGATTATGTGTATCTTATTTTGGATATCAGTGAAAAACCTGTGATTAGTTGTTATGGATACCTGGAGTAAAGCTGTGTGTATGTGACCTTGTGTAACAGTGTCATCCACAGTGCCCTGCTTCTTTAAAGCTGACATACAGCAGTGAAGAAAAATGGCTGGGTTGCTATGGAAACCTGGAGTAAAACTCTAATGTGTGGTACTCTGTGCAGAGCCGTCTATATAATTCTCCAGCATATGGTACTGTGTGCTGAGGCACGTATCTAATCCTATGGCTTGTGGTACTGTGTGTAGAGGCACGTATCTAATCCTCCCTGTGTGGTATTGTGTGAAGAGGCGTGTATCTAATCCTCCGCTGTGTGGTATTGTGTGAAGATGCGTGTATCTAATCCTCTGGCGTGTTGTACTGTGTGCAGATGTGCGTATCTAATCCTTCCCCATGTAGTACTGTGTGTAGATGCAAGTATCTGATCCTTGTTGGTGTGGTATTGTGTGAAGAGGCGCGTATCTAATCCTCCGGCAAGTGAAACTGTGTCCAGACGCACGTATCTAATCTTACGGCATGTGGTACTGTGTGCAGACGTGCGCATCTAATCCTCTGGCATGTGGTACTGTGTGCTGAGATGCGTATGTAATTCTCTGGCGTGTGGTATTGTGTGCAGAGGCATGTATCTAATCCTGCCCCGTGTGGTACTGTGTGCAGATGCAGGTATCTAATCCTCACCTATGTGGTATTGTGTACAGTGGCGCGTATCTAATCCTCCGGCATGTGGTATTGTGTGGAGAGGCGCGTATCTAATCCTCTGGCATGGGTTACTGTGTGCAAAAGCAAGTATCTAATCCTCCCACGTGAGGTAATGTGTGCCGTGGCATGCATCCAATCCCCCCGCATGTGGTAATGTGTGCAGATGCGCGTATGTAATCCTCTGATGTGTGGAAATGTGTGCAGACACGCGTATCTAATCCTACGGGATGTGGTACTGTGTGTAGATGTGCATATCTAATCCTCTGGTGTGTGGAACTGTATGCAGATGCGCATACCCAATCCTCTGGCATGTAGTACTGTGTGCAGACTCATGTATCCAATCCCCCGGCGTGTGGTACTGTGTGCAGATGCGCGTATCTAACACTACGACATGTGGTACTGTGTGCAGACGTGCGTTTCTAATCCTCTGGCATGTGGAACTGTGTGCAGATGTGTGTATCCAATCCTCTGATGTGTGGTACTGTGTGCAGATGCGCGTATCTAATCCTCCCCCATGTGGTACTGTGTGTAGACGCGCGTATCTAATCCTCTGGCGATGGTACTATGTGAAGACATGCGTATCTAATCCTCCGGTGTGTTGAACTGTGTGCAGATGTGCGTATGTAATCCTCCCCTGTGTGATATTGTGTAAAGAGGTGCGTACCTAATCCTCCCCCGTGTGGTACTTTGTGCAGACACACATATCTAATCCTCGGTCGTGTGGTACTGTGTGCAGACGCACATATCTAATCCTCCCCTGTGTGGTATTGTGTGAAGAGGCACGTATCTAATCCTACAGTGTGTGGAACTGTGTGTAGACTCGCATATCTAATCCTCTGGCGTGTAGAACTGTGTGCAGACGCACGTATCTAATCCTCCCCTGTGTAGTATTGTGTGAAGAGGCACATATCTAATCCTACAGTGTATGGAATTGTGTGTAGACTTGCGTATCTAATCTTACGGCATGTGGTACTGTGTGCAGACGCGTATATCTAATCCTCTGGCGTGTAGAACTGTGCGCAGACGCGCGTATTTAATCCCCTGGCATGTGGTACTGTGTGCAGATGCACGTATCTAATCCTAAGGCATGTGATACTGTGTGCAGATGTGCATATCTAATCCTCTGGTGTGTGGAACTGTGTGCAGATGCACGTATCCAATCCTGTGGCATGTGGTACTATTTGCAGACGCATGTATCCAATCCACTGGCATGTGGTACTGTGTGCAGATGTGCGTATCTAATCCTCTGGCGGTGGTACTATGTGAAGACATGCGTATCTAATCCTCCGGCGTGTTGAACTGTGTGCAGATGTGTGTATCTAATCCTCCCCTGTGTAGTATTGTGTGAAGAGGTGCATATCTAATCCTCCCCATGTGGTACTTTGTGCAGAAACACGTATCTAATCGTTCAGCGTGTGGAATTGTGTGCAGACGCGCATATCTAATCCTCGGTCGTGTGGTATTGTGTGCAGACACACGTATCTAATCCTCTACTGTATGGTATTGTGTGAAGAGGTGCGTATCTAATCCTACGGTGTGTGGAACTGTGTGTAGATGCGCGTAACTAATCCTATGGCATGTGGTACTGTGTGCAGACGCATATATCTAATCCTCTGCCGTGTAGAACTGTGTGCAGACACGCGTATCTAATCCTCTGATGTGTGGTACTGTGTGCAGACGTGCATATCTAACCCTCCCCGTGTGGTACTGTGTGCTGAGACGGATATCTAATTCTCTGGCGTATGGTACTGTGTGCAGGGGCATGTATCTAATCCTCCAAAGTGTGGTACTGTGTGGAGATTCACGTATCTAATCCTACGGCATGTGGTACTGTGTGCAGACGTGCATATCTAACCCTCTGGTGTGTGAAACTGTGTGCAGATGTGCGTATCCAATACTCTGGCATGTGGTACTGTGTGCAGACACATGTATCCAATCCTCTGGTGTGTGGTATTGTGTGCAGACACGCGTATCTAATCCTTCGGCATGTGGAACTGTGTGCAGACGCACGTATCTAATCCTTCAGTGTGTGGAACTGTGTGCAGAAGCGCGTATTTAATCAGCTGGTGTGTAGGACTGTGTGCAGACGCGTGTATCTAATCCTCTGGTGTGTGCTATTGTGTGCTGATCTCTGTATCTAATGCTCTGATGCGTGTATCTCAGTTTGGATATCAGTGTTGGATAGTACATGTGGAGTGACCGTGTGTATGGCAGTTGGAATGTGAGTGAAAGACTCGCAGGTTTGTATTGGCTAAGGGGGGACATTGTGTTGGGAATGCTGTATCTCAGCAACGGTACGTCCGAGCAAGTTGGAGTCTCGTCTTAAACCTTCCCGGATACCTACAATGCGAATACAGACCCGGTATCCGCTGTAATAGAGAGAGGCGGATGTCGGGTCTGTATTCGCATTGTGAAGGCTAGACTGGTCTATGAGCGCGCATGCAGGGCCAGCGGCATCTCGCCGCTTGGCTTTGCATATGTGACCCCGCCCACCAATGACGCAACAAAGCCGGAAGACAGAAGATTTTATAGCAACGAAGGCTGGTGAGTATGCGACGTGGGACAACTCCTTTAAGTACTGTGAAGATTTGCCAGCCGCTAACACGCATTTCTATGGGAGCTAGGTATTTATATCTACTATTCGCTCAATACTAATAATAAATAATTCACCCCCAAAATATGACCCCATTTTCGAAATGATACAACTCACAGAATTTAACAAGGGGTATTATTATCATTTACAGTCCAAGAGTGCTTCCTCAAAATTAATGTACACAGTAAAAAGTAATTTTTTTTTTTAAATATGCCATTTCAGTGCCAATATGTTGAGCCCACTTTATGTCATCAGAAACGTGCACTCCTAAAACATGTACTCCAATAGCCCCATGTTGCGGAAATGCTATTTTTTTAATGCAGAATTCGCTGCATTTTTGAGCCAAAACCAAGAGTGACATTAAAAGGAATGGGCATCCAGGCAGTGAAGAAAGTGCTCACTCAGATGGTTGGGGTCTGGGCAGAAAGACACTAAAATGATGTCCTCGTTAATAAGGAAATAAGAAACTACCTTAGTTAGGAAGGGTAGTGGCGGACGGAAGATAACCTTTTCCTTGTGGAGAGCAAGAAAGGGAAGTTTCTAGGAGAAGGCAGCCAGCCTGAGAGAACCTTGGATAGAGGTTACGGCCATCAGGAAGGCAACCTTTCAGTACAGAAGACGAAGAGAGATCTCACGCAAAGGTTTGAGTGTCGAGGATCATGCCCAGGTATTCCATATTCTGGGAAGGCACGAGACTTGTTGTTGAGCCAGTCGATTCAGCGAAGGAGGTCTAAGGTGATCAGTAAGCTGATCAGATTATCCATTTTGGAGTGGGCTTTCACTAGCAGATCATCCAAGTATGGAATCACGGTAACTCCTCTGGAGTGGAGGATAGCCATTAGGGATGCCATCATATTAGTAAGTACCTAAGGGGCAGAAGCTAGCCCGAAAGGGCGCACAACCAACTGAAAATTATGCAAACCCACTGCGAAATGAAGAAAGTGCTGATGGCACAGTGTAAATGGAGGTAAGTGTTGTAAATGTCGGCGTACAACAAGAATTTCCTGGTTTCCAGGGATGCCACCACCGACCATAGGGACTCCATGTGGAACTTGCAGACATGGACAAAATGGTTGAGCCCGTTCACTTCCAGGATGGGGCGAACGGTGCCGTCCTTCTTGAGGACGGTGAACAAGTTCGACTAAAAGCCCTAGAAGCACTCTGAAGCATAGACAGAGATAAAGATCGGAAAAGTCCTGCAGGAAAGAAGCCACTGAAGCAGGGGAAGTGGATGGAAAACAAATCTTCCCTGAGGAAAGGAGAACTTGATAGTAGCCGATCAACACCACCTCTCAGGCATTGTCAATGCTGGCAAGGCAGATCTCCTGGAAGGAGAGCAGCTACTCCTCACCAGAGGAGCCCTGAGTGGGGGAAGACCTTCACACACAGCAATGCTTGGAAGGTATGGAGGGCTTGGAGCAGGAGTTTTGGGAAAAGTGCCCTCCAGAGCGAGAGTTGGATCCATGAATGGAGCAAACCCCCCCCCTAAAAAAAAAAAAATATTTTTTTTTGCTTGACTTGAATATAAGCCGAGGAGGGCTTTTTCAGCACAAAAACTGTGCTGAAAAACTCGGTTTATACTCGAGTATATACGGTAGCTAAAAAGTACATCCGGCCCCGCAAAAAAAGACGCCCTATACATACACGGGGATGGCACAGTTTTTGGATTTTTGTTAAGGGGTTGAAATGTAAATAAAACCATATAAATTTGGTATGTCCAGAATTGTACTAAAACATAGAATACAGGCGATATGTCATTTTGGCTGCACAGTGAACGCTGTAAAAACAAAGACCATATGAAAATCGCACAAATGCACTTTTTCTTCAAATTCACCCAATTCTGAATTTTTTTTCCAGCTTCCCAGTACATTGTACAGAATAAATAATAGTTCAATCATGAAAAAAAAAATTGCCCCGCAAACATTAAGACCCCATGTGGTTCTGAGAGCGGAGAAATAAAAAAGTTATGGGGTTTGGAAAGAGGGGAGTCCAAAACAAAAAACGAAAATCAAAAAATGCTGTCGGCAGGAAGGGGTTAAAAATATATATATTTTTTTACCTGGATAACCTCTTTAAGTCTGGGAAAGTCGCCTATGGCCCAGATAAGAGAAGGTCTGCCAGAGAGGGGCCGGCAGGGTCCTGAGCAGGCTTAGGTGGAAGGCAGTGAGAGCAAATAGGCTCAGGTTGGCTACATGGCGACTTCTGTGCACAGCTTGTGTCACCAGAGACACACACTCAAGCTACAAAGGGGCTTTATTACCATAAACGAAAAAAAAAAAAACATCTGGTATTGTCAAAGCAAAGAATGGTTAGGGTTGGGAAAAGGGGGTGGGAGTGGGCATGGGGTGAGTGGTTTGGGGGTATGTGCATGCTTGGGGTCTCGTTGTTCTTGTTTGGGACGTGTCGGTATGGGTGGGCGTAGAGTGGGTGGGTGGTGAGGTTTAAAGGTCTTTGGGTGGTGGGGTTTAATAGTCTTTGGGAGTCTCATCTTCCTCTTGTTTGGTGGCAGCTGGACACATATTGGGCAGCGATCTCCACTTCTCCCAGTAGGATGTAGAGTTTCCTCTTCTCGTCTGCAGATGTGAAGTCTGGGATGTGAGCTCTAAAAACTGTTAAGCGGGTATCCCGGGCAAAACAGCTTTTAGAGTAAGTGTATCCCGGGCCAAAGAGATATTCCTATCCAGTTTTGCAGCCGTCCTCTTGCGGCTCCTATTCCTTTAATGTGTGGGGCTGTGGAAGCACATGTCCCCATGCAGATTCCCCCAGACAGAACACCAATGCAGATGTGAACGAGGGGTTAGGTGCAGCACACCATGTGTTGCCAATGACTAAAGTAACCCCTCGTTCACATCTGTGTTGATATTCCGTCCAGGGGAGTCCGCATGTGGACCCCCTGAACGGAATACCAAACGTAATTGCAAGCGCTGTGCAGTAAAAGCACACGGACTCCATAGAGTATAATGGGGTACAAGTGCATGCCGCATCCTGCCTGCACAATTCATGTGGATAGGAAAGTAGATTGTGAACTACTTTCCTGTCCGCATGATCCCTGCGGAGATCTGGTGGCAAGCATACAGACCCTATTATAGTCTATGGGGATCTGCGTGCTTTTACTGTGCAGCGCTTGTAATTGCGTTTGGTATTCCGTTTGGGGGTTCCCCATGCGGGCTCCCCTGGACGGAATACCAACGCAGATGTGAACGAGGGGTGACTAGCCAGGGCTGCATCAAGATAGCCAGAAGACCTCCATCATGTTTGGATTCCTTAAAACCTTTGTGTTGGGCAACTTGCATGCAGTGGACGACAGACAGCCTATATTAGAAATATAATAAAAGTAGCCATATTGGATGTTCCCTAGCTCACCCATGATGAACTAAACTGACAGGGGAGGACAACTCAAGAACTCCTATCTACTGACTTGTGTAATGTTAACAGTGTCCTCTCCATCACCAGAGCATTCTAGTATATAAGCACACTAGTATATAAGCACTCTAGTATATAAGCACACTAGTATACAGGCACACTAGTATATAGGCACACTGGTATATAGGCGCACTAGTGTATAGGAACACTAGTATATAAGCACACTGGTATATAGGCGCACTAGTATAGAAGCGCACTAGTATAGAAGCACACTAGTATATAGGTGCACTAGTATAGAAGCGCACTAGTATATAGGCGCACTAGTATATAGGCGCACTAGTATATAGGCGCACTAGTAATATAGGCACACTAGTAATATAGGCACACTAGTATATGTATAAACGGGTTTTATTAGAGATTTTTCAAAATTAAAACATATAAACAGAAGGGAACAAGCGGAGCAACGTCAATAATCAAAATGGACAAGGAAAAAGGGGCGGCTCAGGAGGAAACCCCAAACCGCTAAATTAGCGCAGTACTCGCACAACATAATACAAAAGAAAAAGAAGAGGAGAGAACAGAAACAAGAAAGAAATACAAAGGAATCGGAAAAAAAACAGCCAGGACAAACATCGGAAGACAAACAGGGGAGGGAGAGGAGAGGACAACGGGAGAAAGAGAATATAAAAGGCCACACCACACTCAAGCAAAAGAAGCGGAAAAGTCAGATGATTCCTGGAACAAGATCCAAGGCCGCCAGAGGCGTTCAAACCTGGAGTAATCAGGAGAGTCCTCGGCCACCAAAGCCTCCATCCTCTGAATAACAAGGAACTCCTGGAGGAACTCAAGCAAAGAGGGGGGGGATGGGGCTACGCCAATGCCTCGGAATGACAGCCCTGGCGGCCGTAAGGGAATGCCCCAAGAGGTCCTTCTTGATCGCAGACAATTTGCCCGGAATGACAGACAGGAGCGCCAACTGCGGGGAGGCAGGAACAGAGCGCCGGCACACTAGTATATAAGCGCACTAGTATATAGGCGCACTAGTACAGTCCTATGAAAAAGTTTGGGCACCCCTATTAATCTTAATCATTTTTAGTTCTAAATATTTTGGTATTTGCAGCAGCCATGTCAGTTTGATATATCTAATAACTGATGGACACAGTAATATTTCAGGATTGAAATGAGGTTTATTGTACTAACAGAAAATGTGCAATATGCATTAAACCAAAATTTGACCGGTGCAAAAGTATGGGCACCTCAACAGAAAAGTGACATTAATATTTAGTAGATCCTCCTTTTGCAAAGATAACAGCCTCTAGTCGCTTCCTGTAGCTTTTAATCAGTTCCTGGATCCTGGATAAAGGTGTTTTGGACAAACAATTCAAGTTCAGTTAAGTTAGATGGTGGCCGAGCATGGACAGCCCGCTTCAAATCATCCCACAGATGTTCAATGATATTCAGGTCTGGGGACTGGGATGGCCATTCCAGAACATTGTAATTGTTCCTCTGCATGAATGCCTGAGGATTTGGAGTGGTGTTTTGGATCATTGTCTTGCTGAAATATCCATCCCCGGCGTAACTTCAACTTCATCACTGATTCTTGAACATTATTCTCAAGAATCTGCTGATACTGAGTGGAATCCATGCGACCCTCAACTTTAACAAGATTCCCGATGCCGGCATTGGCCACACAGCCCCAAAGCATGATGGAACCTCCACTAAATTTTACAGTGGGTAGCAAGTGTTTTTCTTGGAATGCTGTTTCTTTTTGGACGCCATGCATAACGCCTTTTTTTATAACCAAACAACTCAATCTTTGTTTCCAAAATGAAGTTGGCTTCTCCAAATGTGCTTTTGCATACCTCAGGCAACTCTATTTGTGGCGTACGTGCAGAAACGGCTTCTTTCTCATCACTCTTCCATACAGCTTCTCTTTGTGCAAAGTGCGCTGTATTGCTGACTGATGCACAGTGACACCATCTGCAGCAAGATGATGCTGCAGCTCTTTGGAGGTGGTCTGTGGATTGTCCTTGACTGTTCTCACCATTCTTCTTCTCTGCCTTTCTGATATTTTTCTTGGCCTGCCACTTCTGGGCTTAACAAGAACTGTCCCTGTGGTCTTCCATTTCCTTACTATGTTCCTCACAGTGGAAACTGACAGGTTAAATCTCTGAGACAACGTTTTGTATCCTTCCCCTGAACAACTATGTTGAACAATCTTTGTTTTCAGATCATTTGAGATGAGCTGTCCATGTTCGGCGACCATCTAACTTAATTGAACTTGAATTGTTTTGTAGAAAGAAATGGTCCAAAATACCTTCATCCAGGATCCAGGAACTGATTAAAAGCTACAGGAAGCAACTAGAGGCTGTTATCTTTGCAAAAGGAGGATGTACTAAATATTAATGTCACTTTTATGTTGAGGTGCCCATATTTTTGCACCGGTCAAATTTTGGTTTAATGCATATTGCGCATTTTCTGTTAGTACAATAAACCTCATTTCTATCCTGAAATATTACTGTGTCCATCAGTTATTAGATATATCAAACTGAAATGGCTGTTGCAAACACCAAAATATTTAGAACTAAAAATGATTAAGATTAATAGGGGTGCCCAAACTTTTTCATAGGACTGTATATAGGCGCATTAGTAATATAGGCACACTAGCATATAGACACACTAGTATATAGGCGCACTAGTAATATAGGCGCACTAGCATATACGCACACTAGTAATATAGGCACACTAGTATATAGGCGCACTAGCATATAAGCACACTAGTATATAGGCGCACTAGTATATAAGCGCACTAGTATATACGGTAGGCGCACTAGTAATATAGGCGCACTAGTATATAGGCGCACTAGTATATAAGCACACTAGTATATAGGCGCACTAGTATATAAGCACACTAGTATATAGGCGCACTAGTATATAGGCGCACTAGTAATATAGGCACACTAGCATATAGGCACACTAGTATATAGGCGCACTAGTAATATAGGCGCACTAGCATATACGCACACTAGTAATATAGGCACACTAGTATATAGGCGCACTAGTAATATAGGCGCACTAGCATATAAACACACTAGTATATAAGCGCACTAGTAATATAGGCGCATTAGTAATATAGGCGCACTAGCATATAAGCACACTAGTATATAAGCGCACTAGTATATACGGTAGGTGCACTAGTAATATAGGCGCACTAGTATATAGGTGCACTAGTAATATAGGCGCACTAGTAATATAGGCGCACTAGTATATAAGTGCACTAGTATATAGGCACACTAGTATATAAGCGCACTAGTATATACGGTAGGCGCACTAGTAATATAGGCGCACTAGTATATAAGCGCACTAGTATATAGGCGCACTAGTAATATAGGCGCACTAGTAATATAGGCGCATTAGTAATATAGGCACACTAGCATATAGGCACACTAGTATATAGGCGCACTAGCATATACGCACACTAGTAATATAGGCACACTAGTATATAGGCGCACTAGCATATAAGCACACTAGTATATACGGTAGGCGCACTAGTAATATAGGCGCACTAGTGATATAGGCGCACTAGTGATATAGGCGCACTAGCATATAAGCACACTAGTATATACGGTAGGCGCACTAGTAATATAGGCGCACTAGTATATAAGCACACTAGTATATAGGCGCACTAGTCTATAGGCACACTAGTATATAGGCGCACTAGTCTATAGGCGCACTAGTATATAAGCACACTAGTATATAGGCGCACTAGTATATAGGCGCACTAGTATATAGGCGCACTAGTATATAGGCGCACTAGTATATAGGCGCACTAGTATATAGGCGCACTAGTAATATAGGCGCACTAGTAATATAGGCACACTAGTAATATAGGCACACTAGTAATATAGGCGCACTAGTATATAAGTGCACTAGTATATAGGCGCACTAGTATATAAGCGCACTAGTATATAGGCACACTAGTATATAGGCGCACTAGTAATATAGGCGCACTAGTAATATAGGCGCACTAGTAATATAGGCGCACTAGTATATAAGTGCACTAGTATATAGGCGCACTAGTATATAGGCGCACTATTATATAAGTGCACTAGTATATAGGCGCACTAGTATATAGGCACACTAGTATATAGGCGCACTAGTAATATAGGCGCACTAGTAATATAGGCGCACTAGTATATAAGTGCACTAGTATATAGGCGCACTATTATATAAGTGCACTAGTATATAGGCGCACTAGTATATAGGCACACTAGTATATAGGCGCACTAGTAATATAGGCGCACTAGTAATATAGGCACACTAGTATACAGGCATCCCTTTCGGGTAGTAATTGCCGCTCCTGCCATCAACAAGGCCGGCGTGTGTCTGTGTACAATACGCACGGTATACGCTTCTAGACGCCTGGCAACAGGTCACGTGAGGGTTCCTTGCATGACGTCAATGCTCCACCCATACCCATCCCCTTTGCAGCTCTGGGAGGATGTCCCGCCCATCGTCGGCGCTGGTTCGTTGCTGTCGCTGTGTTCTGCTGTATGATTGGCTGATGGGCTTCTGGCTGCGTCTTGTTCTTCCTGTGTTGCCCACAGAGGCCGCTTGATCCTGACGGGTGAGCTGAGAACCTGCTGCGGCAGGTTGTGTGTGTGACCCGCTGGGGGTAGTTGCCCCTCGCAGGTTACTGGGGCAGTCACTGCAGGTGAGTGGGGCCTGATTGTACGTGGAGGTGTGTGTAGGCGCTGTGCTGAGCCACTGTGGTATGGCTGATCGTGTAGCATCATCTTTATTCTTATCATTCCTCCCTGAGGCACAGTATACACTGAGATGTGATCTGCAGCCTCCACTAGACAGCAGAATGGCAGCCTCTAGAATCCCAGCCCTGTGGGGGAACTCTCCACTTCAGCACCACTCTGCCTACAGAGATGCAGTAGCATAATCCTAGTTCAGGGGCTGGATTGATGCAGGGTTACCCAATAGTCTGGATTATCTATGGTGTTTTCTAATCAGTGTAGAATATGCATAAAATACTTCTGAGCTCTAGATTTGTATAGTGTAGGTTATGTGATATGCAACATGTGTGGGATATGGGGTTATATGACATGAAATGTATCATATGCTTCTTTATCTGTCTGTACCATTACTGAAGCATATATTCCAGTGTTTTCCATCACAGTGCCCCTTATCATGTGTCTGGTGTATTAGAATTCTAGATATCAGATGCTGGGTACACATCATTTTATGGTCAGTTCTGTCACTAAGGCTTCAGGTGTCTTCTCATGCAACCGAAATATTGCAAATGTCCAATTTAGATGGAACTGACTTTGTCACAAATATTTCTTCAGCAAATCTGCCATGTGTGAATTCGCGCTTAGACTTTTATTTATTCATCGCATCCAATGATTACTCAGGATGAAGTATGTCCTTGTTATCCCCTGATCTGTTCCAATTTTCCTATAAAAGTAGACCCCTCTTCTGTGCTTCTGTACATTAGTGGATAAACTGATCTCCGGAACACTGGCAATGGCATGCTCTAGTCTGTTTTTGCTGTAATTTGGGACAGTCACATAGCCCTAAAGGTATCCACAGACTGAGGTTCATAGGTTCACTGCCAAACATGTCTGGTCCCTAAGTGCATATCTGTATAAAGTATTCTTATTGCCTTTGGTGGTAAAAGTATTATAGCAGGGAAACCTTTATTATCACATGCCTGTGTTGCAGAAGGCTGCAGCGTTTTTTGGCTTGTATGTACCGTACAATATATCTGGTACTCTATAGTCTGTGGTCTTCCAAGACATTTAGGCTATAACACTTCGTTTATCAGTCATGTGAGGGTATGTGTGCTCAGCCATCTCTCTCTCTCTGATAAAAATACATGTATGTGGGGACATAACACAATGTGCCACTTCCTGGCATTGTGCAGAAATGGATGAAGCGACTGCTGTATAGTGGGCTCCTTTCTGCATCCTCCTTGGCAGGTGGGCTTCAGCCTGGTGAGGTGTGCAGTGAATGCTGTACATCATAGAAGATACACAAATGCCTTTATGCAATCTTTGGTCTGACATGGACCCACAAAGCAAACACTGGGGACCGGGTATCATGGTGAGCAAGGCCAGGCCTAGTGATGTGTACCTTGGGACTTGTGCTCACGAAAGACTAAACCACGTTGTATTTAGCCTGCAAGTACTTGCCTGTGGAGGTAGAGGCTAGACTCGAGGATACACATAGTATTGTAGCATCCTATGTACCTGCTAGAGAGGTACTGAAAAGAGGAGGACTACCCTCACCGCTCTCTCCAACTTTGCTGCTGTGCTGCCTGCACTTTTCTGAATCGTGTGTTGCTCTTGTGGGACCCAAGTTCATATAAATGTAATGGGCCTTCACTGTACGTTTGTACGGATCTTCCATCTGTCACTGAAGGAGCCGGTATTGTGCCAAAACCTTCCTTTTTCACACTGTAAAAAGACAAACTTTTAAAAAAATATATATATACTTGTTGTCATTGGATTTGAAAGATTTGGGCTTTGTTGCCCCACTATATAATAATCGCTTTTTAAAGATAATGGCCATGCATCACTATTCAATATACTATACAATATCTGCTATATAATAGAATAACGGTTCTTCTGTTCTGTATGGATTGTGTTCAAGATCCTTTCCTGGATTCCATCTTGATTCAGTGCTGTAGGAACACTCCCCTCTGAACTGGAAGTACTGCTGATGCAGATATAGACTATATAATAAGTGCACTTTAGATTAATAATTGTCTTCCTGGTGTTGTTATACCAGACTGCACGGGCCTTAATAGCTAGCACATACTGAGAAACAGAAACCAGAAACATTTTGCATTTGCTTCCTTATTTCTGTGCAATCTAATGTGTTTGTACTGGGTTTTTGTTGATTCTGCTGCTTTTAATTGGCTTCAACTACTAAATACTGATTTTATTATTTTTTTTACCAGCCTTTAAGACTTCCTACTTTTGTTAGTTAAGGTGTATATTTGTTACACTAACCTATTTGCTTAAAAAAAGTTGAACACAATGTATAATTTATGAAAACGATAACTCACTCCACTCCAATATATGGAAAAGATGGAGAGCACGTCAGTATATTTTGAACTTGCTTAAATTTAATAGGTTTCTGATTCCATGTATGACAAAAGGAAAGCCGCATATATTGCTTAAAAAAATCAACAAGTCTTATGGTACAGCTGGCGAGTGTGAGAAATGTTTTGGGCACAGTATGCCCTTCATCAGGAAAGTTGCAGGTGTCTCAGGGCTCAGATTGAGAGCGATGGAGGGGTCCCAGGGAGGTGACCCTGGTAGCTGACCCAGTAGGTGTAGGATGATGATGGGCAGTGGCTGTGTTCTGTACTAACAGTATGGCAGGTCTCCTTTTCAGCATCCGGGCAAGCTGAATAAGGTATACAATATAACTTTTCCTCCTTGATCCAGAATTGCCTTTCACACTTCTGGGAAAGCTGGATAACCTAGCTTGTGGAGTTTTAATTTGGAATACTGAAGACTATATTATGATATATTATAATTATGCCACTTCCCAGGATTTCCTTTTCATGATTCTGGGAAAGTTGGGTAACATATTAGCTAATGCAATAATGGGGACTGCTGAACAATAAATATACTTAAATAAATCCTCCTTGCTTGATCCCAAAGATTTCTTGATTTGCTTTTCAGAGTTCTGGGAAAGCTAGGTAACCTAGCATGTGACGCTGTGACAGAGAACACTGAATATATATATGAAGAGACTGACAGTATAATAATAGCAGTTCTGGTTTGGGTGTTTTTGGTCTGAACAAAACTGCAGGTAGAAGTCTGGGGATATTGAAATACCCGATGTGCACAAAACCACGCTGGTTTACCAAATTGACAGACTGTCTCAGCTACCTTTCGAATAATTGCCCAGTCCTACTATGGAATTAGAATGTGATCTCATAAAAACTTTTGTAGGTATTTCTATGCTTAGTCTTGTTGGCCAATTTTTCCAATTACTTAGAACAATTCTATTTGGTTCAGTCACTATTTGCTAATTGAGAGTTACTATGTGTAATCTGCACACTTTGGTGAATGAGCAAACTTATTTTAGTATCATTTGCTTAGAGGAGAATGTCAGTGTATTAACCCTTATTGACATGCACTGTACATGTTCGGAGGGGTACATTTGTGTGTTTGACCCATGTAAAAGTACAAACAATCAGCTGGCAAACAGACATTCGTTGGATGATTGCATCATTTGTGTATCATGTACAATGGTAGATTGCCTGTAAATCATTGCCCTGTTTACTGAGGCTAGTATTCTGCCCAAAAATTCAGTCTGTAAGACTGGGTTCACACCAGCGTTGGTGTTGCGTACAGGGATTCCATCCCCCTCTGCATGAAAATGCAGAGAGAAAAGAGCTGAAAGCAGTTTTTCACAGTTTTTACCGCAGTTTTTCTCAGCTTACTTTCTGCTTCAGTTATACCTATAGGGAAACTGCCAGCATTTCCGTAGGTATAATTTACAAACTGCAACTTTCGAAAAAAAATGTGACGGCTACACATATTTTTCTGCAATGTGTGGATGAGATTCGCTTCCATAACACAGTCCACTTTGCAGGGACTGTAAAACGATGTGGTTTTTGCCATGTCATTTATTCTATATGGGGTCCCGGTTTTAAAGGGATTCTACCATTAAGATTTTTTTTTTCTCGTTGACACGTGGGAATAGCCTTAAGAAAGGCTCTTCTTCTCCTACCTTTAGATGTCTTCGCCGCGCCGCCGTTCGGTATAAATCCCGGTTTTCATCGGTATGCAAATGAGTTGTCTCGCAGCACTGGGGGCGTCCCCAATGCTGCGAGAGAACTCTCCAGCGACACCTCTATCTTCTTCAGGAACGTACTCTTCACGCGTCTTCTTCCGGCAGACTTCTAGGCCTCTGGCAGAGCTGACTGCGCATGGCCGCTTACACAGTAAGTAAGGGGCCATGTTCTTGTGGCCTGTGGACATGCGCAGTTGGCTCGACCCGAGGCCTAGAAGTTTCACCACCTACGCTGGAAGAAGATACATGAAGAGGACATTCCTGATGAAGATGGAGGCGTCGCTGGAGAGTTCTCTCGCAGCATTGGGGACGCCCCCAGTTCTGTTTGAGCCCTGGGGCCCGCCCTCAGTGCTGCAAGAGAACTCATTTGCATACTGACAAAAACCGGGATTTATACCAAACGGCGATGTGGAGAAGACATTTAAAGGTAGGAGAAGAATAACCTTTCCTAAGGCTATTCCTACGTGTCAACGAGAAAAAAAAAAAATTATTTTAATGGTAGAATCCCTTTAAGGTTGTACACTAAATTTACTGATGCCATTCAAGGGTGTGGAAAGGGAAATAAACAAAATAGAAAAACTGAAACTGAACTGTCCTCAACAGGTTCTTTCTCTTTGGAATTTTAGGCAAGATGTCTTCAGAAAAGTTCACCCTAGTCGCCCAATCAAGATTCGATTCAAAATGGCTGAAGACAGATTTACAGGTAAACTGTCTGGTTTATTGTATAATATAGTCTATTTCTAGTATTGTGATACATGTGAATAAATTCCTTGCATTACTATTATCATGATTAATTCCTGGTAAGTAAATCAATATGTTTAATATAGTGGGCCAGCAGCTGGGAAGCATATTGTATATTTCATCCAAAGATCTATTGCTGTTTTGTGTGTTTTATTTCTGTAGCAGAATAGTAGCAGGGAGTTATTCCAGTTAGTGGCTTATTTACCTCCTGAATAATCTGTAATATAACTACATCAGCAGTGTCATTTGCTAGACATATTTGTATTCTCCTCTTTAAATGTAGCCCTTTATCTTTTTCTTGCAAATAATTGGATTTGTATTTCAAAAGACACCCAGAGATGTTGTTAACAAGTATACAAAGTGTAAAAGCTGCATAAAATGCATTTATGGTGTTTTGTTTGTTTTTTCCCCCCAAGCCAAAAAAGCCACAAAATGTGAAGGAAGCCTTGCTGTCCTGTAATAGGTTATGAAACTTTGAAATGCAAGGGTTAAACTAACCTGTTGCCATGGGATATTCATTTACTTTCATATAAACTATGGTACTTGCTATACTCTCCTCCAAATGTATATTTGCGTGAGAAGGTTAAGGCATATGGTTTTGCTGGCCTTTGCTGCTAGAAAAAAGTGTTGCTTGACTGTAGTTTGCTTAAAGAAACATCCTGGCAGACATCCTGTTAGTAGCCAGTGGAAATCTTCTCCTTGACTGCACATGACCATTCTGACATTTACAAATGGTCCTCTTTATCAGTAAATTGATCTCTTATGCAGAATGTGGATCATACGACAGGTACGCATCAGCACTTTTGTTAAAGGCGTTTTCCCATAAACAACATTTATCACCTATCCACAAGGACTTTCACAGTTAAAGGGATTCTATCATTGGCTATAGTGATTTTTATCTTTGCATAGCCTTAAAGAGGTATTCCCATGTACATAATCATATCTATACTTGTAGATAATTAAAAGTTAAACATTTTTGCAAATATAAGTAATTAAAAATTCTGCAAAGTTTTAAAGATTTTGGGGGCATTCACACTGAGTAAACGCTAGCTTATTCTGAACATAAAACACGTTCAGAATAAGCGGCGTCTAAAGCAGCTCCATTCATCTCTATGGGAGCCGGCATACGAGCGCTCCCCATAGAAATGAATGGGCTGCTTGTTTCACTCTGAGCAGTCCCATTGAAGTGAATGGGGAGTGCCGGAGTGTACGGCAAGCTCTGCTCATGCCGGAGCGTACACGCCGGCACTCCCCATTCACTTCAATGGGACTGCTCGGAGTGAAAGAAGCAGCCCATTCATTTCTATGGGGAGCGCTCGTATGCCGGCTCCCATAGAGATGAATGGAGCTGCTTTATACGTCGCTTATTCTGAACGTGTTTTACGTTCAGAATAAGCTAGCGTTTACTCAGTGTGAATGCACCCTAACTCTAACTTTCTTAGTGGTGAGTCTTTTATCTTGATTGGATGCCAATGGTTACGACCACTAATGCAGAAACTTTCTATGGTCTGGGACTTGTCAGGAGCCCAGCCATGATTTTCTTATTGTACCGGGGTTATCAGGCAGAGACACTACATGTATCAGAAGATATCCCGGCCACAATAAAGAATTCATGGCTGATTTTCTGACCTTAGAAAGTTTCTGCATTAGTGGTCGTATCCATGGCAACCGATCAGGATAACAGACTGTCACCACTAAGAAAGTTAGAGAAAATCTTTAAAACTCTGCAGTATTTTTAATTACTTACGTTTGCAAAAATGTTTAACTTTTAATTATCTACAAATTTAAAAATAATTATGTAGATGGGAATACCCCTTTAAGAAAGGCTATTCTAGACATCCCTTTTATGCATTGATCGGTGCCACTGTTTTTACTTTTTTTTTTTTTTTTTAATTAGCCCGCTTTTATTGATATGCTTGTTATCCTGCACGGTGCACCAGAAGCCTTCTCGCTGTTCCCTGAGCACTGCTGCGTCATCAGCCTTTCTCGGTTTTCACCGCCCCCTTCTTTACACAGGAACCCTCCTCCTACATTTATTCACTGCTACCTTCAGCACAGCTAGTCACATACTGTGCTATTAAAATCGCGCACGTATGCTGTGCATGACTATCTGCTCTGGAAGCAGTGAAGACTGAACAAGAACCACAAATCCAGTGTGGGTGGAGCAGTAGTGCACACGTGTGACCAGCACTCGATTCATTACTATAGGACTGATGGAAGGCACAGAGTACAGAGTAATAGCTGTATAGAAGTGAAGAAAGAGTTTGGCTCTCTGCACGAAATCAGTTTTTAAAACGGTCTCAAAATCCTCAAAAGTTGATTTAGAAAAGTTTATTTTAAAACCCATTGATTTCAATGGGTTGTAAAAACCATCTGCTGGAGTGTGTCTGGAGCATTTCCGTCTGGTATCTGCTCTTTTGAATGGAGAGAAAAGTCAGATTAACAGTAAAAAAACAATCCATGTTTTTTTGTTTTTTATTTTTTAAACATTGAAGTCTGTGGAAAGCGGATTACAAACTGATAGCAATCAGTTTGTGTCCATCTTGCAATCCGTTTTTTTTCCTCTCTGCACATGTTCAGAATGAAGCAGGGGAAAGAAAAAAAACTGAACAAAACCAGATTGATCAAAACCAGAAACAAACGGATAACAAACTGTCCTTTTTTTTTTTTTACAAACACCCATTGACTAATCCTTTTCGTACCAAAGCGGTTTGCAAGCGGATGGACACCAGACGCAGATGTGAACCCAGCCATACACAAGTACATTGTACATGCTTGAGAGCCTTCTTGGAAATCCCTAGTGTTTAAGTGATTGTATTGTAAATGTAGTACGACTGCTTTGCCCCTGATTGGGAGGTGATAATGCAGTGCAAGATGGCCCCCAGTGGGCTAGGAGTACTGCTGATCCAGCATGGGATAAAATTAGTCCCGGTTCTAGATTAAACCTCAATGCCACAGCATCTACAGGGACTCTACTTCTGATACGGTCATGTGATAGTGGCCAGACGAAAAAATTTTAGTCCCTACTCGGTGATGGACTTCAGAGAAATGGAGCCATAGCATGTATACGCGGTTTTATCTTTCTACATCTAATAATTACACACTTCTTATGGATCAACATGGCCATGTCCTATTATAGGAATTTAACTATAGTAACCTATGTTCTGTCAAGCACCAACCTACTGTTTTATTTTACAGGTTGGGCAGTAATAATACTAACCGTTAAAACAAATGATCATCTATTAACATTGTCCCAAATTCTGTAATCTCTAGAATAGTGGGCTCCACAGCTTGTATCACTTCCAGGTGGATATGTAGAATTCCGCATATTCCCTGGGTACATTTGAATCAAGATAACTGCCAGCAGTGGCTGTTGGGGCAGAAAGCACATTATAAATCTACATATCAATACAATGTAGCTATTATATGAGGGTAAGGTATGGTTCACAGCTGTGCTCGGGGAGTCGGCTTGGGGACCCCCTGAACGGAAACCCATACACATTAAAAAGCGGTTACCTGAAAAACCTGTGGACCCCATAAACTATAATGGGGTCCGTGTGGTTTTCACTCAGTTCCTGCAAGAAGCACTTTTCTCTCTACATGTTTCTTGTGGAAATCATACGGACCCCATTATAGTCTATGGGGTCCATGGGTTTCCTTAGGTAACTGCTTTTTAATGCGTATAGTTTTCCATTTGGGGGGTCCCCAAGCCGACTCCCCAAATGCATATGTGAACCGGGCCTAAGAAAAAGACCCTATTATAGTAGTTTACTAAGTCTGTATAACATTGGACATAGCTGATCCTCTGTATCATCACATATGAGTTCTCAGGCAACATTTACAGTAGTAGTAAACAACCATGTCAGCTGACAGGTTGCTTTAATAGTGTCTGATAGCTTAGCTTGCTCTTTTTACACAATATTAGACACTGTGTATATGTATACTCTTCTTTGACATGTGGCCAGTGTGTTGTGGTGGTCTTCAATTTCACGGCCTCAATGAGAAACCCTTGCCAGGAAATAAACTTGTGCTCACTCCGTCACTGGTTGTTTGTGTTCTACAGTTGTGCAACTCATTCCGTGTTAGCACCTACTCCTAGAAAAGCCTTGCCCATAAATTGTAGATTTCTCCATGCAGGTATTTGTTTTCCCTAAAGGAAGTCGAGGTATAAAGCAAATCCTTAAAAGCTGCTCCTGTATTATGGATCCACTTCTAGTTTTATCTTCGTTGTTGTTGTTGTTTTTATTACCATCCAACTTGTTGTACTCTATAATATATGTGTGTACACCTATATATAAGCTATATGTAATCAAGTCAGTTTCTACTTTGAGGCATGTGACACATGTGGAGAGAAAAGTAGTCTATGGGGTCCGTGTGGTTTATTGGGTAACCGCTTTTTAATGCATATAGGTTTCCATTCGGGGGTCCCCAAGCGGACTCCCCAAACGCTGATGTGAACCAGGCCTTACTTGTAACCCGTATATTAACAAACATTGAGGTTAAAACATGTGGTTTAGTACATTGTCCTTTACAGTCACAACCGACTTGACATAAGAGAATTTATATCTTGGCAACTTTTTAGCAAAATGTTAGTTAAATGGCATTATCCCGTATAATGTTGTATATAAAAAAATTTCTATTTCATCACAGTGCATTTTTATTTCCAGTTAAAGGGGTTTTTTCGTGGCCAAATAGAATTTGTTCTATACACAGGATAGTTCATCAGAATGTGATCTGTCGCAGCCAAGTTTTCTGTTCTAGCAGTCTCCAGGTGCTGGAAGCTGCTATAGGACAGGCATTTCTGCTAATATACAAGTAATAGGAGTGAAGTATCTGCCCCATCCACTGCATAGCGCTGGTTCTGGTGAACTGGCACACCGCTCCTATTACTTGAATAGGAGTAGTGTTGCACGTGCCCCCTGTCCACTAGCAGCCTTTGGCACCAAATGGCTTCTGTGTGGAGTCCAGGTGTTGGACACATTACATACTCATGACCTTTAGATAGATCATCAATATATAGATTTGATTTGTGGACAGAAAACCCCGTTAGGCTGAGGCCCCACGCAGCTGTTTTTGTTGCAGATTTTGTTGAGGTTTTTTGAGCCAAAACCAGGAATGGATTGAGGAGGAAGTATAATAACTTCCTATATATTTCCCATTCCTTTTGTAGCCATTCTTGGCTTGTGCTCTAAAAACGACAGCAAAATTTACAATTAAAGCTGCATTTCTGCAATGCAGGGCTTTAGCCTTAAAGGGTTTAGAGGCTATGATTATCAAAATCACAAAAAAAACTTTAAGTGTAATACAGAAACCTTTATTTTCTTTTCCCACTTTACAGCTTGCCTTCACTCGGGATGGGTTCTGCAGTCTGTGGAACGAAATGGTGAAAGATGGGGAAATTGTTTACATGGGAACTGAATGCAGCCAAACTGGAGATCTTCCATCCAGAAAAGGTTAGAATTTTTTTTTTTTTTTTTTAATGTATGCATGTACCCTGTACTAATAATATATATACTCATTAGCATAAGTTATAATAAATCTGCATTGGCCTGCCTTTTTTCCCGCCCAAATTCACACAGTGTAATGGATGAGATGCGGTCAGGACTTTTGGTGCAAGAAAGATCCTTGCACCAAAATGTGCCTCAATATCATCTCTATATACCACATTACTGGCATACAGGGCATGATGAATTTACTCCAATTGTCCTGAAGCTGTATGACAGATCTTCACTTGGAAAATCAAAATTTTGCCTGGGAAGTGGTGCAGTGCCCCTTAGTATCCCAACATCCTTCCCTGGCTTTACTTGAGAGGTAAACAATTCATGCTGTTTCTGTGATGCTTCTTTTGACTCCCGATACTACTTCATTCTAAAAAAAAATTTCCCCTCCCTTGCATTTTTTTCTCATCTCTTCTATTACTTTGGTTTCTATACTTACCATCTGACCTTCAAACTCTCCTTCACATGCTGCAATTGAGCCTGTCTTAAAATAGTCAGTGTAAATGCTTTTAATCAATTGGAATTACTCTGGGACAACATTAGCACCCAATATAGTTGGAGTATTGTTGGTTTGCCCACAAAATTGTACTCGATAGGGTAGTAGAAGCAGTATTGGGACCTTTTTGTTAGGTGAGAACATTCTGTGTCCCCTGGCTTCTAAATGCTAAATCAGCATTTCAATGTTTTAGCCAGTTCTCTGTTGGTACATAAAGATATTGTCACTCTTTGTCATAGTTACTTAAAGAATGCTCGTCAGTATGCTTTATTCAGGCTGCGCTCCCTTGGTTGTACACATGAAGCAAAGGTTGCACTTTGTGACATACTTTTAAGTCTATGGAATTATCTAGAATAACCAAATGTTGTTTAAAGGGCTTGTCCAGCTGTTTTAAAATTGATGGCCAATCCTTAGGGTAGCCGCCCAGTATCAGATTGTTGTGGGTCCAATTCTTGGTACCTTTGCCAATCAGCTAATGAAAGGTGTTGAGGCACTTGTGAAAATAATGTGACCTTTGTGGTTTTTTATTTTTTATTTTTAATTAAATTGGGTTATTGTTTATTAAATGTTTTTTTACATAACAAAGCAACCTCAGCGCCATACATCCTCCTAAACCCCATATCTCCGCACCCATCCAGAGACGCACGTGGACAAAAATTTTACTTCAAATAAGCCGTTTTACTAACGAACAGTATTGCATGTATATGACAGCAGTAGTCATTGGGAAAGGGAAGGAGGGCTGAGAAAGCAGGGTCACCCGCTGAAAGCCCACACCCTCGAGTATCGTGTATTAGTTAAATGACATTCACTCATGAGATATCCCTAGCCTATGCTATTGAATAGGATTTTTCAAATGTACTGATGGTAGTCCTGGGGTATCTACCCATGGACCCTATCATTTTTAGAATGTAACTTCTGCCTTTCTTTTATAATATACACTGTTTTCAGACCCAATTACATTTTTCATTTTCATGCTACATATTCAGGCATGGATGGAGGGAATGTCTGGATCCAATGCTGGGCAATTTCTTTGCCTGTTACAGCTTTTTATCAATGCCCAGTAGCCCTCCTCCCTCTTCACCCTCATCACCAGGGCAATACTATAAACCTTACCAAAGCCCGCTGGAGCCTCTTTAATGTTGCCATCTCTTTGGCTCTACTGCTTTTTACATAAACAGTAGTACGCAAGACTAATGGTCTGGCCTACATTTGTTCTATTCTGGCTAATTGTAATCTTGTGTAATCTTGTGTATATGTTACCAGTTCTTAATACCACTTCTCCAACATCAAATGCATATTATAGCCAAGGTTGTGTAGTTGGTTGGCCAAATTTCCAACTTCCTCTATTTTTGCTCATCCCAACTCAGGCTCCTTTATAAATGGCTTATAGCCACGGTCAGTCAGAAGCAGTAAAACTCCTGTAATATGTTAAAAAGCCAGTGAAAGTAAGTAAGCAAAAAGCTATAGATCTAATTATACAACTTTAAAAATTGGATAATATAATAAAAAGAATCACTTTATTTTGAAGTTAGAATTGTTTTCTGACTTTGCCCAAAATTGGTTCAAACCCTTAAGTTCTTTGACTTATATGTAGAATTATTTCCACATTTAGGTGACCTTATTCATTTGTTCTCTGTTTACATAGTGCATTTCAGATTCTCTGTGTTATAGTGTGCTGTTTTAACTCACTTTAGGTTCATTTGAGCCGTGTACACATTAAGTATATATTCGGACACAAGTTTCACATTTTCTTGGCAGGTTGAACTAACTGGGGTGTCCTTTTGTAACGAAAAACTAAAAAGAAAATTAAACTATAATTGATGTAAAAATCTTAATTTCTAGATGAAGTTAATGAAGCTCAAGCAAGTTCAAAAAAGGAGGATCAGAATGATAGGGAAAAAAAAGATGAAGATGAAATGCCAATACCAAACTACAAGGCCAAAACAATTATGGACAGCTGGGTCTGGGGAAGACAACCAGGTAAGAACTGACCCTAAAGGGGCTTCCAAAAATCATTTCCAAATACATCTACAGTTGTGCCAAATACTCACTGTTCCCTTGTGCACCCTTTTATTGGTTTTATTTTACTTCAGAGCCCTTGTATCATTGTTATTTACATATAATGCATTTGTGAACAAACTACATTTCCCATGATGCATCTGCCTGCTCTCAGCCTCTGTGTACCCCTCCCTTGTTCATTCTACCCTCTAATGAAATCACATCTGAGGTCACATGATGCTGTGATGTTTTGTTTGCAAACTGACCCCCCCCCCCCCTTTGAGCATCAAACATAGAGGGTGAGAGCAGGGAGATGCATCATGTAAATGTGTAACCCATATTCCTTTCAAGGTACATAATAAATCTTTCTAACTTACTTGGGCAGATAAATTAATGCTAACTTTTAGACACGGCAAACTTAAATTTTTCAAAGTGTCTTATCTAGATTAAAGAGAGACCAGATTATAATAATAACAATGAAATAAACTGGAGGGTCGAATCTCAGAAATATTTGTGGAAACTAATTTGGTGGTAAAGGGGGTTGGGGTTCAAGGTGCGGGAGCATATTCTATTTTGTGAGGCCACTGTGTAGCAGTATAGGGGGGAGGAGGGGCACTGTGGGGAGCATATACTTGTGGGGTTGCTGGGGAGCATTATATACCATGTGAGCAACTGGGGGCTTATTTGAGCATTTTATACTGTAGAGTGCACTATGGCGGGTTTTATAATATGTGGAGCATTATACTGTGGTGGAGGGCTCAAAATTCCTGCTGGCAGCCCCGTGTGCTATGCCAGCATCACATTTCCCTCAGTAAAATCTTGCACATGCGTGGGGTGCTCTATGGCAGTGTAATTTACCGTACACTACTGTGCATGAACCAGCCATGGAGCTATTGGGACATGCACAGTACTGGAGGGAATGAGGATACTGGGAAATTGCTCAGTAATGCTCAGTAATGCCGGATAGTCAGCACATATGAAATATTTCAGTAAAGGAAAAGTGGTGTAGGCTGTGGTATGATGTAAGTAGGAAGCTATTGAGTGCCCTAGGCTCTTCAGTCCAACACTTGGTGTCAGGCAGGAGCAGACAAAGGATGTGATTCTGAGCTCTGGCACTGGCTGCCTCTGATTGGAGCTCTGAATCACACCCCCAGCCTGACACAGCCGTTCTGACATTACAAAGCTTAACTAGCATTTCAGGCACCAAAACTAACAACACTGATGGTTCAGGAACAGTGGAGACTAGAGAGAAATTTCCAGCTGGGCTGGAATTAGTGGAGCGGCACCTATTAGCAGATGCTAAGAACCTGAGTTGGTGGAAGTGGTGAAAGGTCTTCTATAATATATATTGCTGTGTGTACTTTCACACCTATTTGATTTAGCACTGTGTAGAAGGTGTTGGTACCACCAACAATAGTGATGGAGTATCCTATTGTCAATGCATGCAAGATACTACTGTTAATTACTGTACTGCGCTTCCGCCTCTTTGGTCACATACACAGTCCGTACACTGTTGCTACGTATACAGTGTCCAGACTGGGGTACCTAACAGTTTACCTGTTACTTCAGGGGATAGGAAATAAATCTATTAGAAGATGAATTAAATGCTTTGGGTAGATGTTTGGAAGGGGTGGGTTTGCATATTCAGGTTTTCTGATGATTTAGAAGCCATAATCTGGTGTGGATCATAAAAGGAGCAAAAATATAGTGAGTAGGTGCTATTCATCTCCTTATAATAAAGGAAGCACGCACTTGTAGCTCTTATTAGATGTTAAAGAGCTCTTAACGAAGTCAAAATAGTGCTCACTACTAGATGCTCCTGGCAGTTATATGCAACTATTTGCTGATCTTGGGGTTGAAAATTTTTAGTTCTCAAAAAGATTTTTGAAAGTAGTTATTGGTAATTCTTTTCACATTGAGATGATTGTATTCATCATTTGAAATTTAAGCATATGTAAGTATGCAAGCCACCAGAAGTAGAAGCAGAACAAGAGTTAATACTAATCTTCATCTATGTTTTTAAGTCTCTTGTAAAGACCTAAAGTAACTCCTTCTTGCATGTGTCTGCAAATACCTATCTGGGGACTTGTTTCCCCACAAATTAATGTTTTACTCAGTAGATGCTGTTGACCTACGGTCTGTATTCTGCATCAATGGCAATGCAAAAAATAGCTAGGATATACCATCACTACTATGGTGGTGGTTAGACTGCTAAGAACATTCATGATGCCTGGAATGAAGTAGTCCCAATTTATTGCTGAGTTAAAAGGGATAGAAATTGTGAATGGTACCCCCTACAGTGAAATTCTGATGGAATATCTGTGATTTTATAGTTATTTTTTCATGGGTTCACCAAAGTGAGCTGTGTGGTAACCCAGTAATAAATTTAGCTTCTTTGCTATTTTCCAAAGTGTCCTCCTCGCACAGTGTACTACAGTTAGTACATGCATAGCTAAACAGGAATTCACACTTAGAGGAAAATTGGAAAGCTGATCTTCATGTAGAAGAGAACCCTGTTGTTAATATTTCCAAGAACTTCCTCCTTAACTGGTCATATGGGGGGTATGGCTCAAGTGTTTCTAGTACATGTGGCCTTCATACTGGCTATTAATAATCTCTTGTATGTCAACTGATAGGGAGTTTCATCCTTCAGTTTTTACACAAATATCCAAACAAACTATATTTGTTAGGTGTACGTTGATGTTTCTTGTTAAGGTAATGAATATCATTTAGACATAAATTTTTATGTACAATATATTTTTGGATCCACTACTAACCTATGTTGAACATTGTCATCCAAGTTCCATCTATTCCAATTAATTGTGCTGTAGTATTTAAATTGCCTCAGCAGTTTTTGAACAAGTCCGTTTTTATTCATATGCTAATTGGACTGGGTGCATGATGCATCGTGCACCTGCTTTGCTATTGTTTCCTATGGGTGTATACAGCACAGGCTGCTTCTGATGACTCAGCTTTCTGTTTGCGCACACACACATAGGAGATAATAGCAGAGACGAGTGCTGCTGGGAACTTCCTGTGCTGGCTGGAAGCTCATTAGCATATGAATAAAAGTGGACTTATTCAAAAACCACTGAGGTAACTTACATACTAAAGGTAGGTGTGAAATAGACTTTCTAAATGCTTTGCAAGGATGTGATTAGTTAAAAATGACTTTTCCCAATGATGGAACCCCTTTAATGGGAATGAACTTCTAGGCACCATACCAGTACTAAGGTAGATACAGCCATGTGTAAACATGAAAGTGGCTCCTTAATTCCATTGATTTTAGAGGATACTAACATCTGCCCGCGACTTCGTCCACAGGTTGGTGGTGGCGCTCAGCCGCGGAGAGGCAACTCTTCTCCCGTGCTCCCCCTGCCGCGTGTGGCCAGGCCCCTTCTTGAACCCACCAAAGTGGGTCCTGCGCACCATCCTCCTGCGCGCTAGCCAGGGGCACAAATGCTTTGCCCTCGCTCACCTTACCCGCACCCTACAGTGTCCCGGTGTACTTACTGCCCTGGCCGAACCGATGGACATGGTGTCTCTCGCTGAGTGGTGCTGCGCAGCCACGTCAGGTCCTGAGGGAGGCTGCACTGTCGCTGTAGAGAATACTAGAACTCACTAGACTGTGAAGAGAGAAAAGTATGGTGCACAACTGCGCCAAGCATCCCTTGTGAGCACCTTAGGGCCCAACAAGTCATTCATAGGGGAAGAATAAAGATCAAACCAGAACAAGGAGTTAGGATGGTGGGGAGCAAGCCACAACTTCTCTATCTCCATCCATTTTGTGTGAGCCTGGAGGGTAGACTGAGCCGGAACACTATGCAACTAGGTTTTATATTAGAAAATAATATAAAATGTTAGTAATGGAAAAGGCACCCCTGGTACTGGGGGGAGGGAGGGGGTCATCAGTAGCTGCCTGTGTCTTCCTCCGGCCCAGACAACCCACAGAATCAGGGCACAAAGGTCTCGAAGAGGAATCTGTATTAGGAGATTTTCAACTAGAGTAATTTCGGCAAGATAGTCATCTTTACCGTGACTATGCAGCCGAAGAGGGACAAAGGGTTTTCCAAGCACTTTAGTGAGAAGGACCTGTATGTGTCTAAAGAGTGGAGGGAAATTTTCTTGGTGAAGCTGGGAGAACGGCTTGGTCGAAGAGATTCCCTGTCACATACTGTTAGTGAGATGGGGGGGGGGGGGGGGTGAATAAGCTGAAGGGAGTTTCATTGTTGTGGAAGTAGAAGAGTAGAGGCCTTTAATTGCTACTAAGAAGGGGCTATGTAGACAATATGTGTCTAAAACTGTAAACAAGAATGGCCACACCAGGTGATCAAACACCTTTTCTGCATCCAAGTTCGAAATCACATCGATAAGGTCAGTTGTCGTCCTAGTGGGACTGGTGTGGGGGAGTAAAAAGTGTACGGTAACTCTGTCAGGTGATCCTCCACAAGTCATACATAGTGTTGCCTAATGATATAACTGAAATGAGTGGAAAGCCTACAGTGGACAAGGTGACATGAGGTGCCAGTCAGACTGATGGTCCATGGAATCTGAAAAATGACATATTTAAGTCACCTCCAATAAAAATACCTGCAGTGGGGAGGGCTGCGTCTTTAAGAACCCTAGTGAGGAAGTCAGAGGGTAATAGGCTGGCCTTTAAGTTTACTGTGAAGAATAACATATCTTGTGTGGCGTCTAGGAGATACAACCTCAAGGGTGAATGATGGGGAGATGAGAATGGCCGTCCCTGCATGGTTTTAGATTGGGTGGCAGAATACACTGTGGGGTAGAAACTCAGAGCATAATTAAAGGAGCAAGAATCGTCAAAATGGGTCTCTTGCAGAAACGCAGTATCCGCTTTAAGAGTGCATAGTTCTGCTACAGCCATTTTGGGCTTTGCATTATAATTAAGACCTTTGACAATAATAGACACAATCTAAGAAGACAACATAAAGCTTACCACCAGACGACCAAAGAGCCGTAGGGCCCTGATACTCAAAAGATGAAGATCGAGGTAACCATGAACATGGAGGCAGAGTAGGCAGAGGCAAGATGAGGTAGACACAGGAAAAAAACAAAGAGGGAAGGAGGAAGACCAGACAAAGAACACAACAGATACAGGAATAGAAAAACAATCAATAAATCCTGGGAGAGCTATTCCCGGTAGGGAATAGATTTAAGTGCAAAAAAACAGAGGGAAAATTTATCTATAATAACGTGCCATGTAGAATCAAATATAACTACGGCCTAGCGTCCCTATGCATTGGGAAGCAGTGAAAAACAAAACAAAAAAAATAAATAAAAATTGGGAAGCGAGGCTGTGGAAGCGGATCAGGCGTGTCAGAGAACCAGCTATCCCAGACCAGATACGAATCCCAACAGCCTACCCTGCCATGTAGCAAGCTCTAGCAAAAATGAATAACTGAGCCTAAACGACTGTGGGGAAGAAAGTAAGAATGAAGAGGCAAACTGCCCATAAAGAACAGCGAAACAAGGGGGTTAAAGCATTGTCAATGCAAAAGAAGGTCAGTGAGGGGAATCCCAATGAAGAGGACAGGGAGATCTGGAGGCAGGAGCAGAGTCCATTGAAGGCAGATGTCGCCGCTTCGGCAGCATGGTTTTCCACACGGGTTTGAAAAGGGAAGGCAAGGCAGCAACTTCCCAGTCTGAAATGGTAGGTGGAGAGATGCCAAAGATGGCATCATAGATAGCATAGTCCAGAGATTGCAAAGTGGTGGTACGCCCATTCTTCTGAGCTATACAAGGAAAGGGGAACCCCCAGTGATGGGGGAAGCTGATGGCCCCGCCGGACTGAAAGGAGACTCTTTAGGAGCTGCCATTTCTGTAGCGTAATCCAGGAAATGTCAGGATAGAGTTGGAACTTTGTGCAAATCTTGCATGGAGCAGGCTCGCCCCATAATGACCTCTTTAAGCTCAAAGTCACAAAGTAGATAATATCCTTAGGAATGGTGGTCACTTCCTTAGGACGGAGGACTCTGCGTGCTCTATCTAACTTAATGCGATGGTCTGGTGGCTTGTCTAAGTGTAGATTTCTGATACTCCTCCTCTGTAGCCTTTGGCCGTAGTCCGTTGCTATGCCTCCTTGGTTATCCAGGTCCACGAGGTGACTGGTCTTGGCCTTAAAGGAATTGGTCACTTTCTAGACCAATACTGAGAGACATATGTTATTGTTTGTATAATAGAAAGACATACAATTTTCCAATTCTTCACACTTTTCTAGAACTTCGCCTTTTGTCATAAATTCTGTTATTTCTAATGGACAAAACTCTGCCCATGGTCATGTGATTTACAGTCCATGGTCACGTGATGTACACACAGGTGCACAGCTGATTACCAGGCAGATGTCTGATTACTGTGCTGTGACTATAATGAGCGGCACCTGTGTGCTCATCACATGACCATGGACTGTAAATCACATGACCATGGTCAGAGTTTCATCCACTAGAGGTAAGTAAAATGAATGACTGCAAGCAGAGATCTAGAAAACAACGTTATGTTTCTAAATATTGGTGCCAGTTGGTGCAAGTCTATGCGCGCGCACAGCTGCAACTTCTTGTTTAAAGGTGTGTTTGACTTCGTCGATCAAGGTCTTAAGGCTGTATTCACACTGAGTAACGCTGGCGTTTTTTGTGCTTATTTTTGCACATAGCGCTGCGTTAATGCCGCGCTATTTTGCGGTGGCGTTGCCCGGCGTTAACGCGGCGCTATGTGCAAAAATAAGCACAAAAAACGCCAGCGTTACTCAGTGTGAATACAGCCTAAAGATCTGTTTAGTGGGAAGCATTTGGAGTAGGGTTTGTTATTAAGAGAAGGGGCCAAGGCTGATGATGGCTGGGGGTGCTGATGACTGACTGCCAACACAGGAACTGGTCCATCGGGGAGGGACCTCTAAAAGTTGTCTGAGGGCCAGGGACCTTTTTGAGAAGCGTCTTCCCCATAACAAGTATGTAGCTTCTACAAGTTCAGCTAAAATGGCAGAGGAGAAGGGAGCACTTAACTCATGTGACTGTCTCCATCAGCGTCTAGGCCACGTCTCCCCAAAAAGTCCTCCTTTAAGCACACAGACTTTTCGTCTGTGAAGCCATCCTTTTCTGACCGATGCAAAACGGGGTTTAGCATTGTCTTTCAGAAATATGCAAGGTGATTTATTTTGATTGGGTTTTATGAAGTTCTAGGTTTGTATGTGTGGCTAGCCACAACTTTGGCACATAGCTTGTTTTATTACGTAAATGGTATATACTTCATAGGCCAACTATTAAAATAATAGTATCAGTGCTTGCACAACACAGAACTGCTATCCCCAGTAGTATTGACAATCTCTTTGTAGAACTGTGGGATATATTGATGCTGTAGAAGCACAATGGAAAATTTTAGTTGCTGCGGTTTTTTTTTTATAACGGGTGTAATACTAGTGTGTATGTGTATGTGTGTGTGTGTGTGTGTATGTGTATATATATATATATATATATATATATATATATATATATATATATATATATCAGTTAGCTAAATAACAAAACTATATTTTGTGTTATTAATTTCTTATACTGTTGTATGTCTTGTACAGATGTCAGTGAACTTAAGGAGAGCCTCTACGTGCTTGTAAAGGAGCAGCAAGTACTCGCAACACAGACTGCCACCACCACCCTCTCTGCTATGAGACTAAAGCAAAGACTGGTCATACTGGAGCGATATTTTATTGCACTGAACAGAACTGTTTTTCAGGAAAATATCAAAGTAAAGTGGAAAAGTAACACAGTCCCTCCTCCTACAGTGGAAAAGAAAGGGTAACTGCTTCTTAATAGCCTCCCATGCCTATAAAATATTAATGTATGCTCATCACTGTATTAATTTACACAAATGATACTATAAAAGTGTAGGAACTACTCCTGATATATTCTCCAATAGAAAAAAAAAATATGAACATGGCCCAAGTAGCTTTAATGCAGTAACTGATATGTATGTTAATATTTTGCTTGCAATGCATGTACTTTTGTATACATGTTATGGCATGTTTCCCCAATTTTTGCATTCACAACTTTGCATGCTGTAGAACTGCAGTTTACCAGAATTCCTTGTTTGTTTAGAGCTTGCACCAAACACTACTATAATGTGATGCAGAAAAAACTAATAATCCCACTATATTGCTGGTTCTGATCTGCTAAAGGGGTTGTCCAGTCATTATAACCATTATCCTCATGCCTTATTAGGATGACATCACCTTTTACTCCAAGGAGAAGCTGTGGCTCTCGCTGTAGCAAACTCAAGCCGGTAAATAATTTAGGCTAGGGCGACACCGGAATTTTGGTCACAACACACATTGTACAGCCAACGATAGCAGGATATTGCTGCATTCACTGCAACTAATGAACTCAATGTAGTCGTGATTTGCAATTTACCATAGTACAATACTTACAAAGGATCCAACAGGGTTATTTTGTTTTGCGACCGATGTGTTGCCACAGGTTGTAGAGACATCCCCTTTTTGGCAGCGTTTATCTACATTTGGAATAAGGTGAAATATGAATGTCGCCTGTGCTATGATCCAGATTATAACTCTGGATCAGAAAGTGTAACTAAAGCAGTGTTTTAAGGAGCTTTTACATGGGTCAGTGAATGCTCATTCTCAATTATTGGCCTGCCTGTCACATGAGCACTAATGGTACATTGAAATGAGCAAATGTTCATAGTTTAGATCAGGGGTCTCAAACTCAACTCAGCATGTGGTCCGCAGAGCAAGATCCCAGCCAGTCGGCGGGCCGCACCGCGGCAAATTTAGCTCCACCCACTTTTATGTTGACTCCGCCCATTCATTTTTCATGTGCCCCCACACTGTATAATCCTCCTACAGTCACCCGTAAACTATGTCCCCCCTCCATCTTTCCCCCAGTTACATATACACCCTTCATCTGCCCCCAGATTCATGTCCCCACATCTCTGCCCTCAGATTCATGTCCCCCCATCTCTGCCCCCAGATTCATGTCCCCCCATCTCTGCCCCCAGATTCATGTCCCCTCCATCTCTGCCCCCAGATTCATGTCCCCCCATCTCTGCCCCCAGATTCATGTCCCCCCATCTCTGCCCCCAGATTCATGTCCCCCCATCTCTGCCCCCAGATTCATGTCCCCCCATCTCTGCCCCCAGATTCATGTACCCCCATCTCTGCCCCCAGATTCATGTCCCCCCATCTCTGCCCCCAGATTCATGTCCCCCCATCTCTGCCCCAGATTCATGTCCCTCCATTTCTGCCCCCAGTTTCATGTCCCCCCCCATCTCTGCCCCCAGATTCATGTCCCCCCCCATCTCTTCCCTCAGATTCATGTCCCTCCCCTGGTTTAGATAATCACATCAAATGATTTTTTTTTTCAGCAGCACATATTCCCCAATGTACTTTGCATTAGCTTGTTTCAAGGGGTCATGTGCTATATTGTGTCGGTGCTTGACTTTCCTTGCATCGTTCCTTGTGCCAGGGCTTTTACTCAGCATTTCCTATAGATTACATCTATACACTTTGGATTTCCACAGGTTTCTGTAAGCTAACTAAAAACTATTTATTTATTTATTTATTTATTTATTTTGAAGAGACTTAATTAAAAACTGTAGTCAAATAAATTAGAGTCCACAAAACCCAATCTTGTGACCACATTAATAGTTCTTTATTTTTTTCCCATTTGTGTGCACTTAATTTCATTTACATAATTTTCTTTCTTTCTTTTTTTTTTTTCTTACTTTCACACTCTGTACAACTTTTTATTTCTCATCCGGTCTATTTTGTTGTTTCTGAAAATGGTGACTTCATCCCTTGCAGTGAGGACATTTTTGAGCATACCTTTCATGTACACAGCTCTCGTCCTGTTGGCCAGGGGGTGGAAGGACTTGCTAGAGTGGGCTCCCGAGCTGCACTGTCATTTGCCTTTGCATTTCTCCGAAGAGCATGGAGATCTGGTAAGTCAAACTCTCCTTGAATGTTCATTTTCAGTCTCTCTGTGAGTGACCTGTATTTATGTTGCTATGTAATGCTTCTATTGTTCATGTATCAAATAAGTTTCTTATTTGGTTAGAAATAGCAGCTACAGTATGTCCAATGTACGGTATATCCACATTCTGTTTGCCTATAATGCAGTATATATTCCTGCAGCACTTTTACCTGCAAAGCCACAAGTACATTGGTAGTCAATTCGAAAATTGTTACCTTCAGCATTTCATCCAGGCTATGGCCTCCTTCTATGTCATTACTGAGTTATCTCTATGAGATATGGTGCTGCTGCAGATGCTACTTTTCTAGCCCCAGAATTTGCTGATCTCATTTATCACACCTCAGCAGCTGTTAGTGTTGTTTGAGTTTCTCTTTACTTTCTGACTTATACATTAACACATGTTTCCCTAAATAATCTAAAAACCTGCAACATAGTAATTTGGCATTATTGTCCATGAGTAACTATAGAAAAATCCTGCTGTTAGGCTGATGCTCTATGTGTGTGACTCCTGGGACCCTTGCTACCCTATGATAGATGTGCTAGAATGGATATTGGTCATTGGATGATGAGTTTCACATCCTGGGGCACATGTGGTTTAATATATCTCTAGAAAGCCAACAGTGCGCTGAATTCACCCCTGAAGGAATACATAAACCCTTGAAGGAATTTATCCAGGGTGTGGTGAAGATAGCTCGGTAGAAGCAGTGGTGCGGACCCAAGCAGTCAATTACAGGGACACAAAATATGCAGCAAACAGGTTTATTTAGAAAAAAAACCCCATGAAAATAAATAAAGCTTCACTTCAGGCACAAAAAGAGCAAAACAAAATATAGCCTTAAAGAGGACCTTTCACCTCCTGGGGTACATGCGGTGTAATACACCTCTAGAAAGCCAAAAGTGCGCTGAATTCAGCACACTATCGGCTTTCACGTTCTGTGACCCCGGTGAAGAGCGATCAGTGCCAGTACCGTAGCTCTTCACTGTCAGAAGGGCGTTTCTGACATTCAGGAAGCCCTTGTTCACAATAGCATCTATTGCACTGTACTGTCAGAGGGGGCGTTCCTTACTACCCAGCTATAACACTGAGTGTTGAGGAATGCCCCCCTTCTCCCCCAGTACTTTTCTATGGACTAATACTATCAGGAGTAGGGGAGGCATTACTCACCGCTCAGCGTCATGGCTGGATGGTAAGGAATACCCATCTCGCAGTACAGCACAATAGACGCTACTGTGAAGAGGGGTGTTCCTGACAGACTGTCATAAACGCCCTTTTGACAGTGTTGGAACAAGAGAAGAAGAAAAATACGGCACCGAGCCAACCCTAGTATAGTAAATTCAGCACAGGTATGAGTAAAGGTAAGCAAATGGAAAGCCGCTCACCTTAGGGGGTTGTGTAGGATACAACAACCACAACATTTAAAAAGATGTTAGAAACCTAGAGGGAAGCAGCTGGAAGAAACGTCACTGGGACGTAGAGGCATCAACAGACTGGGACCAAAATCTTCAGAAGGTTTGGCAAGGAGAAGCGCTCACCCAATTGGATAACGATATGTTTATTAAGGCACGACGCATTTCAGGCACTTAGGCCCTTTATCAAGTGCAATAAATCACCTTCCCAGAGCAGCTGGGAGTCTTAGTGGTTCCGAGTTCAGGCTCCAAACCTTCTGAAGATTTTGGTCCCAGTCTTGACAGTGTTGGCACTGATGGCTCTTCACCGGGGGCTCAGAACGGGAAAGCCGAGCTGATTTCAGCGCACTGTCAGCTTTCTAGAGGTGTATTACACCGCATGTGCCCCAGGAGGTGAAAAGTCCTCTTTAAATGTTTGGAAAACCCTTTTAATCCTGTTTTATTATTTTAAAGAAACCTACAAATAATATTACAGAATGTAGAAAAGTATGTAGTTTGTATGCAAGTATGGTTATACGTAGGTTGATTTGCAATAGTATCCATCTATAAATTTAAAGCAACAAAAAAGAAAAAATTGACTTGTAAGCTCACCTTCCCACAGACCAGGTGCACGATCATGAACTTCTGGACTTATCAAAGTTTTGTGTATCCTTTTGTGTATCCTCCTGCACTTCTAGGGCTATGATTAAGGGATACCGCAATCCCGAAACGCGTCAGCCTAATAGCTAAATATGTAACAACAGCGGTTTTTATCTACACCTTTTTGGGATTTCTGCCTTTCTCACTGTTCTATCTGTTTGTGAATTTTATATGAAGTATTAAGAGTTAAATTTTACCACAACCAAGAGCTGCGGATCTACTCTCTCTCAGTATTTTCTACGAGTATCCATCTACAGTATGTAAAAAGCAGGTTATAGACATTGATAGCCTGAGGAGCCACAATACATAAGCATGCTTGGTAATCCATATGTGGCGAGCCCAGGATTCCTTCTCCAGGATGCAAAATGATCAAATTTGACATTTTTGTCAGTAAATCAATAATGTACATCCAGAAGTTTTAGATTGTAGTGTGGGCCACACTGTATGCCAAAAGTCTGCAGGGGCAAACAAAAATCTTGATGCAAAGATAACTATTTTTATCAGACATATACAATCCTCTATAAACCTGCTATATAATTTAAACTTGTCCTTGTACAGCGAGCTCCATGGGTACACATTCAGCTGTCGTGACAATTCTGTGTCTTTAGTGATATCGTTGTCAAGATGTTTACTGGATGACTACTCTTAGGCACTCTGCTGAAGATCGTATCAGTTGTTACAGAGATCGCAGTAGTCTCCTTGGCTCTAGACAGAGTTGGAGCTGGTATGATATAAGGAGAATTAGGTCATCCAAGGGATGGGTGATATCCCTGTACTCTGGGTGATATCCCTGTACTCTGGGTGATATCCCTGTACTCTGGGTGATATCATTGTACTCTGGGTGATATCCCTGTACTCTGGGTGATATCCCTGTACTCTGGGTGATATCCCTGTACTCTGGGTGATATCCCTGTACTCTGGGCGTGTGCACAATCTAATAGGAAAGATGTCATGGTAATGGTAAAAAAAAAAAAGTGGTGGCCAGGGACCACCCTGTAGTATATACCTCCCAGGTAGAAAGGTGGCTCAGTGGTTAAAGGGGTTGGCCACTTTCAGACCAATATTGACAAACAAATGTACAATAAAAAGATATACAATTTTCCAATATACTTACTGTACCAATTCCTCACAGTCTTCTAGATCTCTGCTTGCTGTCATTCATTCTGTTACTTCTAGAGGATAAAACTCTGACCATGGTCATGTGATTTACAGTCCATGGTCATGTGATGTACACACAGGTGCCGCTCGTTACAGTCACAGCACAATAATCAGACATCTGCCTGGTAATCAGCTGTGCACCTGTGTACTCATCACATGACCATGGATCGTAAATCACATGACCATGGTCAGAGTTTTATCCTCTAGAAGTAACAGAATGAATGACAGCAATCAGAGATCTAGAAAACCGTGATGAATTGATACAGAAAGTATATTGGAAAATTGTATATCTTTTTATTGTACATTTGTTTGTCAATATTGGTCTGAAAGTGGCCAACCCCTTTAACATCTTTCATCACTGGAGTCCTAGGTTCAAATCCAGGCAAGGGCAACATCTGCAAGGAGTTTATTTTCCCTGTTTGGGGGTTAAAGGCAATGGCGGCTCTTGGGTTTTTGTAGAGCTTTTGCACCCAAGTGATGCATGTCTGACCAAAGCTAGTTGGCATCTAAAGTAAGAATGGCAATTTGAGAAAACCCTTCTAAATTCCTGGGCCATATGAAATTATTTGTTTTCCTGTCTTCCTTAAGAAATGTGGTTTATGGGCCAGTTGAGTATGCTTTAAATACTTTAAACTATGTCAAGCTGTTCTTAGCTGTATCATTTTTATTCTTGGCTTATAAAATGTTTCTAATTTGTGATATTATACTCTGTCTTCCTTCTAATGCTGTTTTTTTTATTTTATCCAGGCGAGGACGCAGATCTATGCAGTGAACTGCTACAAGAATCACTTGATGCCCTTCGGGCACTTCCTGAGGCCACACTCTTTGATGAGGGCACAGTTTCATCTGTCTGGCTTGAAGTTGTTGAGCGAGCCACAAAATTTTTAAGGTCTGTTACAGGGTGAGTTTGCTGTGGTTTTTGTTTTGTTATTATTTTGTTTATTTATTGTAGTTTTTTTTTTTTTTATTTCTTTTGTGGAACATAGTTGTGTGTATTAATACTGTATCACTGCTTGCTTGTTATAATAAAGCTGTACTAATTTATGTACTAACTGATTCACAAGGTTCCTTTCAAATTGTTTTACTTATGAGGTTATCCCTGCCTTGTGTCAGAAATGTGTGGTTTTTTTTTTTTTGTTTTTTTTGATCCAGTAGTGGAATAAGCAGAAGTTTTCGAGAGATTTCCTATATCTTGTGTAGCCACTCCTGGGTTTGGCTCAAAAAACCGCAGAACAAACTGCAACAAAAGGAGCAGCTTTTCTGCAATGTGCGACCTCTAGCCTTTACGGGGTTGTCAAGACAAAAATCAACCACCCTTTTAATGTTTAAATATGCTGGGAACAGTAAAATATAATCTAAAAAATCCATATTCTCCTGTCCCTGTTGCTCCGGTGTCCTCTCGCGCCTCCTGATTTTTCTACTCTCCCAGGTCTCTTCTGGAGTTGTGCTGAAGCTGCTGATTGGCCTCAGCAGTCATGTGACTGCTGAGGTGAATCATTTGCCTCAGCAGGCATCAGGAAGAGTACCCATGATGTCAAAGGTAGTGATATTTAGGCCCTTAGCTGATTGACTTCAGTGATCGCGTGACTGCTGAGACGAATCAGCGGTTTCAGCAGGACACCGGAAGATGCCGCCGGAACAGATGAACTGGGAGGTGCTGGAGGACACCGGAGTAACGGGGACAGGCGAGTAGGCCTTTTTTTTTCTTTTTTTTTTTTATAACTGCCCATGGCAGATTTAAACATTAAAAGGGTTGTCCATTTTTGCCTAGAGAACCCCTTTAAGGAAAACACCAGCATGTGACATGCTGCAGATTTTTTTTTTTTTTACATTGTGTGGATGGAATTAACCAGATCCCCATCCACTTTGCAGGTAATGTAAAAGGTTGCATTTTCGCAACATGGGTCCCAGGATTTGCGCATGGACTACTCCTCCATCGATGAGACCTATGTAAACAGATACTTCCCATATTGTAGATGCAGTCCCTGGAACATATTCTGTCTTATAAGTTGTCTTCTGAATGACTACTTATTACCATTTAAGTTCATGTAATAATAGGGCAGAAGTCTTACATTGTAGTATACTGGTTATAGCGACATTGTAAGTTGTGTTGTCCAATGCAAATGAGTCTATTTAATATCCAAATTCTGTCCTATACATAACCAGTTTTTCCCCCTCAATAAATTTGTTGTACTAGCAGTATGTGGTCACATTTTCCAGTATTCATGTGACCCAAAAGCTGGCAAATTAGTTAAAAAAAAAAAAATCTTAATTGAAAGATGGTCAGTGAATTACCGTATTTTTCGGACTATAAGACGCACTTTTTTTCCTCCCAATATGGGAGGAAAATGTGTGTGCGTCTTATAGTCCGAATGCAGCGTGCGCAGCGTCTGTGTCCCGTCTGTGCGAATGAAAAGAAGAGCAGCACGGTGCCTGCCTGCTCTGCCCCTCCTTCCCTGTCTGTGTCGCGTGTTTGCAGGAGCGAGATCTGAGAGGCAGGGAAGTAGGGGCGGGCCAGACAGGTGAAGGAAGCGTGGTTTCAAGCTTGCCGAGAAAACCACGCCTCCTTCTCCCGTCTGGCCCGCCCCTCCTTCACTGCCTCTCAGATCTGGCTCCGGCAATGATGCTACACAGACAGGGAAGGAGGGGCGGGCCAAACGGGAGGAGGAGGCGTGGTTTTCTCGGCAAGCTTGAAACCACGCCTCCTTCACCCGTCTGGCCCGCCCCTATTTCCCTGCCTGTGTGGCATCATTGCAGAAGCGACATCTGAGAGGCAGTGAAGGAGGGACGAGCCAGATGGGTGAAAGAGGTGTGTTTTCAAGTTTGCTTAGAAAACCACACCTCCTTCACCCGTCTGGCCCGCCCCTTTTTCTCTTCTTACATAGCTTCACTGCAGGGTGTCTCTTTCCATCCATGGATGAGATTAGATAGAATAGATAGATAGACAGATAGACAGACAGATAGATAGATAGATGGATAGATAGATAGATAGACAGACAGATACACAGATAGACAGACAGACAGACAGACAGACAGACAGATAGATAGATAGATAGGAGATAGATAGATAGATAGATAGATAGATAGATAGATAGGATAGATTAGATAGATATGTTCAAATCACCCCCATAGCCCTACAATACATATAAAACAAAAACATTACTGTGAAACACATACACATTTGGTATCCCTGTGTCCGAAAGCCCCCGGTTCTATTTACATTGGTGAAATATTATATTATTAGGTTATTAAATATTTCACCAATTTTTTTTCCTTAAAATTTTTTTTTTCCCTATTTTCCTCCTCTAAAACCTTAGTGCGTCTTATGGTCCGGTGCGTCTTATAGTCCGAAAAATACGGTACTCTAATAACACCAGAATATAATAAAATAAGTCTTTAATAAATGAAAATAGATAATACTTAGCTGTGGTTACAAATGATGCAATAGTTCACTGGATGGGGATCATTCACTGATATACACCCATTGTTTGATTAATTCCGGAGGGGCGGGGCATCTTTTTCTCATGATTCCAGCTGAGACTACCAAACCATAGCCCCCTACAGTTTTTCTAGTATCTTTGGGGTGGGTGAGTGGCTGAATAGTATACAGCAAGCATGTCAAACTCAGGGTACCCCGAGGGCCACATGAGTAACAAGAGGTTGTTGCGAGGGCCGCACACAGCAGCTAATGTCACACACGATTTTAACAGCACTCATGAAAACAAGTTATGAAGTAGTAATATGTAACAGCAACATATATTTAACAAGAATACAGCAATTAAAAACTAAACATTTATTTGCTATCATTTTTTTCAATCTTTTTTAGATAAGTGGTGATCAGTCAGCCTTGTTCTCTGAGAAGATTTTGTTAATTTCATAAAAGAAAATTATCTGTTTACATATACACCCTTCATCTGCCCCCAGATTCATGTCCCCCCTCCATCTCTGCCCCCAGATTCATGTCCCCCCATCTCTGCCCCCAGTTTCCTGTCCCCCCATCTCTGCCCCCAGTTTCATGTCCCTCCATCTCTGCCCCCAGATTCATATCCCCCCCATCTCTGCCCCCAGATTCATGTCCCCTCCATCTCTGCCCCCAGATTCATGTCCCCTCCATCTCTGCCCCCAGATTCATGTCCCCTCCATCTCTGCCCCCAGATTCATGTCCCCTCCATCTCTGCCCCCAGATTCATGTCCCCTCCATCTCTGCCCCCAGATTCATGTCCCCTCCATCTCTGCCCCCAGATTCATGTCCTCTCCATCTCTGCCCCCAGTGTCATGCCGTCCCCTCCTTCATCTGCCCTCAGTTTCACGTTCCACCTCTATGCGTACACACAACTTACCTTCTCCGACGACTCTGAGTCCTCGCTCCCCCGCCGCACTCTCTCTCTCGGGCTAGTTCACACGTGAACTGCCCGCGCGGGTTTTGACTCTGAGAGAGACGCGGCGAGCCGCGTCTCTCTCTGGTCAAAAAACGCCTGCCGCGACCATCGCGGTCGCAGGTATCCCCTCCGCTGTCGGCTCAAATGAATGAGCCGACATAGGAGGTTGCTGCCGGGGGTGCATCACGTCACATCACGTCTACACAGCAGCGTGTAGTAGCAAGTAGCCGCGAGAGTTGCACCTCTGCGGCCCGCACAAAAGTCTCAAACTTTGTCTCAAGAGACAAAGTTTGAGACTTTTGTGCGGGCCGCAGATATGCCTGTAAAGGGCCGCATGTTTGACATGCCTGGTATACAGAAGTATACAGAATTTGACTATTTTTGATCACTATAAGAATTTTTTTTTTTTTTTTTTTTTTTTTTCTTGAGCAATTTTGAACCAATAAGCACTGAATCAGCCAAAAAAAATGCATGATAATGTATAGGATACTTTTTTGGGTTTCTTTTGTTTTCCGTATAGATTTTGGTAGCAAATAACCAATTAAAGGGATTTTCCAGGCACATGATATTATCGATCTACCCTTATGATAGACCATTGGTGTTAGATTGGTAACACTCGGGTCTCTGCTGTGGCACTTGGCTCAGCTCCACTTTCTCTTCTCAGGCTCACCAACATGGTGCAGCGTAATCCCTTTCACATGAGTAGAGTTGTGCTACAATATCAAAACATTGGGCGTTTGTTTTACATCAGTTGGATATTGATGGCCTATCCCAAGGACAGGTGATCAATATCTTAGTCCTGGAGAACCCCTTTGTTGTTAGGGAGCGTTCACACTACCGTCGGTGTCCGACATGTAGTGTCCGCTCCTAGTGTCCGCTCAAAATCTGTCACGGACACTAGGAGCGGACACTAGATGTGTCCGTGACACCTGTCATTCACTTGAATGGGCATCAGGTGCATTCTTTTGCACTCCGTGCCCGTCCTTCCCTGTCCGCAAGAGAAGATGTCTGACTTCTCAAGCGGACAGAGGAACCCTGCATGCAGGGCTTTTCTGTCCGCTTGAGAAGTCGGACATCTTCTCTTGCGGACAGGAAAGGACGGGCACGGAGTGCAAAAGAACGCACCCGATGCCCATTCATTTGAATGACAGGTGTCACGGACACATCTAGTGTCCGCTCCTAGTGTCCGTGACAGATTTTGAGCGGACACTAGGAGCGGACACTACATGTCGGACACCGACGGTAGTGTGAACGCCCCCTTAGTTGGTAATTCTTAGATTCATACTCTCCTCAATATGTTCCTCTGAATTACTTACTGTAGAAGTGCTTTTATGGGTATTAATTGATCTACCATCAGTATATTAGTTTGTTCGTGTTCTTTTTGTTTTCAGTGATATCCATGGTGCTCAAAGTCCTAGGGGTGCGGGAAACATTCCACTTCAAGACCAGCACTTGGCACTTGCTATTTTACTAGAGCTTGCTGTACAGAGAGGCACTCTAAGGTTAGTATGTATAGCAAGTGAATTGTGTCTATATAAAATTATATTCTAGTGTCTATTTTTTCCTACCGCACTGCCTCACATTATATTACACTATGACAGCAATATATGTAAACACCCACAGTCTTTAGAGGAGTTATCGGCTTGACCAGAATATTTCTTACCACCTCTACCAAGGTCATCAATGTTGATTTATGATTAAAACTTGGCTCCACAAAGGTGTCTGCTAATGAATGGTATTAAATCATTATTCCGTAGTTGGGATTTGAATAGAGCAATGTTTGTATGCGCCTTGTTTGTGTATATGTTGAATACAATGGTGAATTTCCCAAGTGCGAACAAAAGCTTAAAGTTGGTTTTTTATTATTTGTTTCATGAAATATGCAATTTTCATATATTTTGTGTTTCCTAGCCAAATGTTATCTGCTGTTATGCTGCTACTTCAACTCTGGGACAATGGAACAAGGGAAACTGATAATGAGAGGTCAGCCCAGGGAACCAGTGCACCTCTCCTCCCTTTACTACATCGCTTCCAGAGTATTGTGTGCAATAAAGATATTCATAACCTGGAAAAAGAGATTCAGGTACGTGCTCAGGATGGTGAGAGGCAGAGGAGCTAGAGCTGCCTATGGAAGCTTTGCCATTTTTTTTACTTGGATTTAACTAGTTCTAGGTTAAAACATAAATATATATAATTTTTTTTTCTAGGTGCTCTCATGTCCTCTAAGCCCAAATGAAAACTTCTTGCGTTATCTGATATTGCCTCAGGACAATGAGCTAGCTATTGACTTGAGGCAGACTGCTGTTGTTATTATGGCACATTTAGACCGACTGGCTGCACCATGCATGCCTCCACAGTGCAGCTCACCGACCTCACATAAGGTATACTGGTTTTCTTTTATTTCGGCTTTTCACTTAGCCTTTTGTATGTAAATATATCCATATAATACCTTTATGGCTACTATGTTAAATATCACTGATTTAATATGATTTTAGATTTTCATTCCGGCACGTGGGCATGTACCTGATTACACGCCGAAGCCACTTGATCATTCAGGCGCAGGTCGCTCCAGTCAGGGCCTTTATTAAGTGTTAACGGGATCCTATCATTAAAACTCATTTTTTTCCTGCCTAACACCTAGGAATAGCCTAAAGAAAGGATATTCTTCTCCTACCTTTAGATGTCTTCTCTGTGTTGCCGTTCGGTATATAGTCCAGTTTTCATTGGTATGCAAATGAGTTTTCTTGCAGCATTGGGGGCGGTCCCCAGCGCTCAAACAGCACTGGGAGTGTCCCCAATGCTGCGAGAGAACTCTCCAGCGCCGTCTCCATCTTCTTCAGGAACGGGTCTTCTTTGCGTCTTCTTCTGGCGGTGGCTTCAAACTTCTAGGCCTCGGACAGCCTGCTGAGCATGCCTGCTGGCTACAAGAGAATGGCCGCTTATAATACTGTGTAAGCGGCCATTTTCTTGTGGCCGTCAGTCATGCGCAGTCGGCTTTGGCCGAGGCCTAGAAGTTTGAAGCCTCTGCTGGAAGAAGACGCAAAGTAGACCTGTTCCTGAAGAAGATGGAGGCGGCGCTGGAGAGTTCTCTCGCAGCATTGAGGACGCCCCCAGTGCTGCGAGAGAACTCATTTGCATACTGACAAAAAACAAATTATATACTGAATGACGGCACAGAGAACACATCTAAAGGTAGGAGAATAGCCTTACTTAAGGCTATTCCTATGTGTTTAGTCACAAAAAAACTATGCAGACCTGCCATGTACAATTGGAGTATATTAGTAAGTCATCTAACTTGCATTTTAACACAATAAAACTTTTTTTTTTAAACTGAACAACCCCTTTTAAGCTTTAATAAATTCTAGTTGATTGTTTTTCTGTTAGCTTGGGTAGAATTTGACTTGAAGTACTGTCATGCTACTGGATAAAAGGCACAGATTGTAGAACTGATTCCTTGCCGACTTGGAACTGGGATATTCAACAAGAATCTTACTTTGCTACTTCACGGTGCTAGAGGACACATTTATTTTAAGAAGGCGGTTAAAAAAAAGTTTCATCTTTTTAAAGACCGTGTAATGTAATGGTCTAAATTTAAGCTAAATATATTTTTAGCTGAAATTAAAGTACAAATCTATGACCAGCCGCAATAGTAATATATAGAATCTCCCATAAAATAGTGGGGAAAAAAAAGCTTTAAAAAAAAAAAAAATAAAAAATAAATGTTCTAAATCCCTCCTTTCCCTAGAATACATATAAAAGTAGAAAATGACTGTGAAACACATACACATTAGGTATCTCTGTGTCTGAAAGTGCCCGGTCTACCTAATATAGGGTATCTGCAGTGCTCCTGTTCCGTCGGGAAGGGGTTAATAGGAGCACTGCAGATACCCTATATTCAGCCAGGCTGAGTTCCAATTGCGGGGGAAACCCCCCAGTCCTCAAGCTCAGGGAAGGGGCAGACAGACAACCAAAACACCCCCTCCCCTTCCCAGCACCCAACACCTACTCCACCCAAAAACTCCGGCCATTTTAATTTTTTGAAATTTTCCAGCAGCTGCTGCATTTCCCCCCTCTGCTTATACTTGAGTCAATAAGTTTTCCCAGTTTTTTGTGGTAAAATTAGGGCCCTCTGCTTATATTCGGGTCGGCTTATACTCGAGTATATATGGTAATCCACATGGTATTACAGCAGTTTACTCCTTTTGTTTCTTAGGGTTCCTTACAGGAGGTAATCAGCTGGGGTCTATTAGGTTGGAAGTATTATGCGAATGTGAATGGCCCGATACAATGTGAAGCTCTCGCTACTCTTGGTGTTACACAAATAGCCTGCGCTGAGAAATGTTTTTTGATACTTTCCAGAAATGGCAAAGTTTACACTCAAACTTATAACAATAATACACTGGTAAGTAGAAAATTTATTGTATTGTAGTGTATTGCAATAATTAAGGAGATGTAAAGTGTTGTCCTATGCATTATAGGACCAGTTGCTTGAATTCCTTGTACGCAGAATAGCAGACTACATAGAAGGCTCTCGATGCTCTTTACAGATTAAATTGTTGTCTCTTCTCCAATTAGTAACTAGCTAATTTAGCTAACAATAAGAGTTAAAGGGAAAGTATTTGTGCAGATATCACAATAGATACAAGGATGCTCACTACTGTGACAGGCTTACTTAAATTCTTTACATTTGCTTCCTTTAATGGATTTGTGTGTATATTCTTTAGCTCATTTCTGGGGACACCATAGAAGAAAGTAAAAAAAAAAACTGCGTTTCAATGATCTGATTGGATATTAGAGTTACCTGAGTGTTTTCTATCTTTAGTAAATTATCTCACAAGTAAAAAATCCTTCCTGTTTACTCTGTTAGGGCTAGTTCACACGTGAGTATAAGGGGAGGTTTTTGACAGCGGAATTCGCGTCCAAAACCTCCCCTTATAATGGTGGTCTATGGAGACCGCCGGGCTTCTGTTCTCCGCTAGCGGCGAGCTGCTGCTAGCGGAGAAAAGAAAGGACATGTCCTTTCTTCAGGCGGAAGCCGCGCAGTCTCAGCCGCGCGGCTTCCGCCCCCGGCAGCTCCCTCCTATGTCGGCTCATTCATTTGAGCCGACAGCAGAGGGTTAAGCCACGACAGCGATGGTCGCGGCGGGCGGGTTTTTGACAAGAGAGAGACGCGGCTCGCCGTGTCTCTCTCTGTGTCAAAACCCGCGCGGGCAGTTCACGTGTGAACTAGCCCTTAGATGGACAGTTAAGGCTTTATTAGATGGCCTAATGTCTGGCCTCCAGGACTACCGATCAATGAAGAACACAATAATCGGCAATTGTTTGCATCAACCTTATTAGAGAGGCTGATGCAAACTGAGGGTAGGAATGATCTCTACTGTAGTAGTAGATCCCACAAAATAACCCCCTACTCCCCCATGTGCCTGCATGGGGCAGCACTGCCCTGGCTACACAGAGCGATGGATGTTCTGCAGATAATGTGTATCTTTTAGCTTGCTTAAAATATGCGATCAGCTGACCAACATTCGCTCATTACTTATCCAATAGACGGGGCACTTATCGCAATGAGCGTTTCTAGAATTGCTCCTTACTGATAATTGCCCTGAACATCAGTATGTCTAATAGGGCTTTTAGACAGTTCTCAAAGACAGGCCCTCAGCGTATAAGTGGGAAACTGCCTCCTCGTGTGTTTGGGTTTCAGTGTACCACAAGCTTTTCTAGTGAAATGACCTTTTGCGATACAGGGAAGTATAAGTCTCAATCAATGTAGATAGCTGGTGTGAGTGTCAGTTTCCTGACAGAAATATTGTGCTTTTCTCTTCTACCAGGGACCACAGGTTGTGCAGGGTCTTGCCTCCCGAAACATTGTGAAGATTTCTGCTCATTCTGATGGTCAGCATTATCTGGCCTTATCTGCAGCTGGTGAACTATTTTCTTGGGGTTGTGGTGACGGTGGAAGACTAGGCCATGGAGACACTGTGTAAGATTTTTTTTTTTTTGTATTTTTTTTTTTTAAAACGTTTTCTTAATGTGAATTTAAGTTTTATGTGGCTGTCTAAAACTTTCCTCATTATTCTCTTCAGTTCATTAGAAGAGCCTAAGCTCATCTCTGCCCTGTGTGGAAAGCAGTCTGGGAAGCAGGTGGTTCACATTGCTTGTGGCAGCACCTACAGCGCGGCGATCACTGCTGATGGAGAGCTGTATACTTGGGGCCGAGGAAACTATGGAAGATTGGGACATGGTAAGTACAATTTATACTGACAGATATAGAAAAGTGACTGGTGCACTGGGTCCTTGATGCAAGAACATTGCATGGAGATAACGTGCCTCTTCAGCGATTATCTTTCACATTTAGTAACCATGTTACTTGTTGCATATACTATTCTGACACTATCTAGTCTAATATTTTAATTGTAGTTCTTATAAAGAAAACCTTCCACCTTGAAAATGAAAATGGAGTCTATTCTTCAGGCATGATGTTATAAAGCAGAGGGAGCTGTGCAGACCGATCTATAGCTTTGAGGGAAAAGATTTAGTACAACTTTGTTCTTTCTATGCTTGGAAGAAGTAATTGAGTCCAGCAGGTGGACCTAACAATGGCCAAAAGTCTTCCCTCTATGATTGACAGATATATATATATATATATATATATATATATATATATATATATATATATATATTTTATTATGTTAAAAATATGACTTATAGCACAACAGTGAGGAATAAATTGCTGCTTCCATAGGTTTTAAAATAGCTGTGTCCTGTAGTGTACCATATGGTGTGACAGAATCTCTCCCTGCTCCACAACCACCAAATTCCTCAACAGGGTACACAGCTAACAGAGTTAGTCCCCAACGCCTCGGTGTCTGCTGCCACACTCACATATGCCATATGATGGTAAGTGTGATAATTATGTCATGGTTCTGCTTCTTCTAGGCTCTAGTGAGGACCAGACTGTTCCAATGCTGGTGACTGGACTGAAAGGACTTAAAGTAGTTGACGTTTCTTGTGGAAGTGGAGATGCTCAAACTCTAGCGGTCACTGAAAATGGTATTTTATTTTTTTTTCTTCTGTATACGGTTACTGTCCCTGAGATGAAATATTTAATATTCTTCGCTGTATCGTTCCTCTAACCTTCCAAAAAGCCACTGAGCGAATTGCTTCTTATGAAATTATATTATTATGTGCGTTTGATTTACAGAGGATGGGTTGTGAGCCTGATGGGGACATGGGCTGGTATCTTTTAAGAGCGCTGTGCAATGTGTTGTCTGTGTATAAGTGACAGGAAATAAATCTATAAGTTAAAGCTATAGATGTTTTCAAAGAACTCTACTAATAGCAGTTGAGAATTATTATAAGGAACCAAGCAGTCAATAACTGTGAAAATATGATTAGCAATAATTTAACTTTTTTTTTTTTTTTTCCTTTCTTTTTAAAGGTCAAGTATGGTCTTGGGGAGACGGAGATTATGGAAAATTGGGTAGGGGAGGTAGTGATGGCTGTAAAACTCCCAAATTAATTGAGAAACTTCAAGACCTGGACATAGTAAAAGTTCGCTGTGGCAGCCAGTTTTCCATTGCTATCACCAAAGATGGACAGGTCTATTCCTGGGGTAAAGGAGACAATCAGAGGCTTGGACATGGAACAGAGGAACATGTCCGATATCCCAAAATACTTGATGGATTGCAAGGTAGGTTTTTTAACTACAGACTATAATAATAGTAAGTGTATTTACAGAAACTTCACAGATCGGTTGATAGCTGTTGATATCAGAGCGATGAAAAAAATGATAAAATATAACTTTTAGCAACATGAATTACCCCAAATATGTCTCCTATAGGTAAGTATCGTATATTGACATTAGGTGTAGCCTATATATACAAGCTCCGCTTGTTAGTGACAAATATACACCCCCCCAGGTTAAATAGAATAGCACTCCCTGTCACACCGGGAACAGATATAACTAACTACCAGTGTGCAGCAAAGTGCCAAATCCCTTGGGGTACAAAGAGCAGAGTTCACCGTTACACTGGGGATGGAAATGGTTAACCACCAGTGCACAGCGAGACGTTTGAAAACTGGCTTTATCACTAAGAGACACCCATTATCAGATTAAGTCGCCAGGTGAGTATCGGTCAGCCTTTCTTGGATCCTCAACTAACAGCTTTCAGCCGCTCTACAGCCACAATAAGCAGCTCACTACAATTTCACAGCTCAACGCGTTTCTCCTGCGTTACTGCAGGTTCATCAGGAGCTAAGAAAGGTATCTACCGGCGTCTAGCCTGCCTGTCCAGTTCTAGTATTCCCCCAGATGTGCGGTGGGAATACTGATGGTGTGCCCCAGTACTATAGAGTAGTGTATTTACACTCTGGTACATGAGTCTTGACATGAGAAATAGGTTAGACATAATATTTATGTAACTCTTTGCCTAATGGGTGTTAAAGGGAATCTGTCATGCCGAAAATGCAATCTGATCAGTAGCAAGCATTTTATACAGAACTAGGAGCTTTGCAGATTGATGTATAGTTTTTTGGGATTTAGCATGGCTTGTTATTTGTAGATCTAAATCTCTGCTTGTTCTGGGCTTAGAATCTGCTTATAGAGTTGGCTATCAGTTACTGAGTAGAACCGCCGACTTAGCTCCAGCACAGAACAAGAAGAGATTTAGATCAATGATTAACTCTTTGTCACATAACATGTATAAAAATGTATATGTTATAAAATATAAATCTGCTGGTGAGGCGGCTGCTGCGTCCACAACTGCTCAGCTGTTTCCTGCATCCTATAAATATGAGTGGAGCCATCTCTATTCATTCTCTGCCCAGATTCAGTAGCCAGTGGCTGCATTTTCCAGGTGAGTAGAGGTACCTGAATTCTTCACGCGGAGTGGGAGACTTGCATCTAACAGACATCCATGTCATATTCTGTATGTTATAAATGTATAGGAATATCTCTTTAAACTTATGAATGACCGCTTGTAATAAACAGTTACAGTTTTTACACTCATCATATCAATAATTGATACCTTGTAATTTATTCTTTACTTTGTATCTTGAAATTATTATTTTTTCTTTCTCTCAGGCAAGAAAGTGGTTGATGTAGCAGTAGGCTCAACACATTGCCTGGCGCTCACTGAATCTGGAGAAGTATACAGCTGGGGTAGCAATGATCAATGTCAGCACTTCGACACCTTGCGGATTGCAAAACCTGAACCTTCTGCTCTCCCTGGATTGGACTCTAAACACATAGTTGGAATTGCATGTGGCCCTGCTCAGGTATGTATCTTTTGAACTTCTGGAAAATATATATTAGGGCGAGGGGTGGGATTTAAGACTAATGTTTCCTATGCCAGTCTTGATTCATCCCTTCTCCTGTTGGTGCAGGATGCTCCTGAATGATTAAGAGAGACTAACCTCTTAATAATTCTACAGCATCTTGCAAAATCCCATACACCAAAATTGAAACTTAAACCCGTTAGGGACTGGTTTAGATTTCAGATATAACTCTGGCTGGGTTCACACCAGCGCATGAAGTCCATTTGGGGTTTCCGTCCATGAACCCACTTAAAAACTCTACTACATCTGTATATATCAAAAAAAGGATTTTAAGTATAGTGTGTGATAAAGCAGATTATTTTTTTTGTCTGGTCACATTCCTCTTGAGTCAAGTAATCACATTTCTTTAATTTTATTTTTTCCTATATTTTCTGTAGAGTTTTGCCTGGTCTTCATGCTCAGAGTGGTCCATTGGCCTTCGTGTGCCTTTTGTGGTAGATGTGTGCTCCATGACCTTTGAACAACTTGATCTTTTGCTGCGCCAAGTCAGTGAAGGGATGGATGGCAGCTCAGACTGGCCACCTCCACAAGAAAAGGAGTGTATGGCTGTAGCAACACTCAACCTTCTTCGATTGCAGGTAATTCTTATTTTGGTGCCTAATAAATGTTGCTTTCACTGAGCCATCTATTGACTCTGGCTTTTTCCTTCAGTTGCATGCTGCTATTAGCCATCAAGTAGATCCTGAGTGTCTGGGCCTTGGTCTTGGAAGTACTCTGTTGAACAGCTTAAAGCAGACAGTGGTTACTTTGGCTAGTAATGCCGGGGTCTTGAATACCGTGCAGTCTGCTGCCCAAGCAGTTTTACAGAGTGGATGGTCTGTTCTCCTCCCAACAGCTGAGGAAAGAGCTAGAGCTCTATCTGCCCTGTTACCAAATGCAGGTAAGTTTAAGTGACATATTATAGCTAGTTAAAGGGGTATTCCCATAACTCTTGTTCTGCAGCCTGAAGGCTCTGTACTCTCTCCACTTCCTGGATTTCTCGCACATTGGTGGGCGGGGTTTCACTTGCTCTGCTATCTGCTATGATCCACAGTATGACGCTGATGTGGAAACTGATGTAGCAGAGCTGGATTTGAGTCAGCTTGCATTACATACAGAGGTAACTGACTCCTTATTTCAGCCCTTATCAGCCAAATTCAATTAAACCGGCTGATAAGTGGAAAAGCTGAAGATAGACAGCACAGTAATCCCGGAGCTCTCACCTCCCCCTCCCCTATATGGGGAGCTCCATTGCTTGTCAGCCTCTCCCTCCCCCCTTGAGAGCAGGCAGCTATGTCACTTGACAAATGAGCAGATAATCCCAAGTGCCAGTGTCAACAATGAAGTGAATAAATTAAGATAGCGGCCAAACAAAGCAGTTTTGATAAAGCAATGTATTTAGGAAAAGTCTTATATCCACATAAACTAGCAGTATAGATAGGATACTTGTTATGGGACAACCCCTTTAACTTTGATTAAATGAGTAGTCCTATATGAATACACCCTTTTCTATATGGTTAAAGTGGATATATAAATATTGTAAAGGTAGGATCGCCCACTTCAGAGCACTCCCTGGTGATAACACTTGATCACAGGGGCACACTGTGCCTTTGTAACCCTTCTAAAATTCATTTAGCCATCTCTTGTAGCCGTGCATTTGCCCAATAGTCATTCTGATAGCAGTTGAAATGTTGAAGGCTATTGATCACTGCTTTTTCAAACTACAACAACTACAAGCATGCATTTTGAGAGTTGCAGTTTTGTAACAGCTGGAGTGCCATAGGTTTCTGACGGTTGTGCTATTTGTTGTCCATTTTCCAAGTCAATATCTACATTTAAAATCCATATATATCAAAGCTAACCTCTTTGTAAAGACTGAACTTGGTGAGGAAATTCTACCATTAAATGAAAAATGTTTTTTGGCAGTCCTGAACAGTTGCATGGTGCAGTGACCTGGTGTTAGCCCTCCACCAATCAGATATTGATGGTCTATCCTAAGGCCATCAAAAATGAGCCCAGTAAACCCCTATAAATGAACATTTTCACTCTAAATGTTCCTCCGGTATTTGTGGCGGCTGTAAAGTATATCTTGAACCTTGTTATCTGCAAGACTGCAGCTCCCATAATCCTGAAACTATAATAAAATAAAAATAAATGTAGAAAATAAAAACATATTACAACAAACAATAGTTATAAATATCTGTATTTTTAGCTGGTAAAAAATACAGTTCAGCGGAGTTGGTAAACCAAACCACCCACTCCTCCATTTTCCCATAGTTTGACCATGGCTATCAGCCATTTATGAAAGAGTCAGTCTGAGCAGGAGTCGGTCAGAAGCAGTAAAGATCCTCTAAGTTATTAAAAACCTATAAATTGACTTCCCATGAACGTAAATGTGCAACCCTGCATCCAATTAATTATACTGTATTGTACTGTACAATTTAAAATGATTATTTTATTTTAAAGCCAGTCAGTAATTTTTTTTAGACTCTTGACTCCTCAGCCCTGAATAAATAGGCATTATTTCTGTTTGTAAAATATTGCAGTTAACAGCTCACTAAAGCTTAAGATATAGTATAGTTTTAGCTCCTTTTGTTACTTTACACTTCGTGTTTATGTGCAATGCTTAAGTGTTTTATCATTTAACAATATTTTCCTATTCTGTTTAGCATCTGGAAATGAGATGACTATAAGTCCAGGGCGCCGCTTTATGATTGACCTGTTGGTGAGCAGTTTGATGGCTGACGGAGGATTAGAATGTGCACTAAACACTGCAATAACTGCAGAAATTCAGGTACGATATAGCTAAAAATCTTATGGCTAAGTTTTCTTTATCTGTCTTTCTAATTGTTTTGTTCTATGCTGCTTTCTGTTTATTCTCATAATTGTACTTTTTCCCCTCACAATTTTACTGCTGTCTTTATAGTTATGTTTAATCTGATTTTATTATAGTTTTCAAATCTAACAAAAAAAGACAAAAACAAAGGCTTAGTGGCTCGCAGGCCTCGCCTATGAACAAGAGGATGGACTGGGATGAGACCCCAGCCAGCATTATAAAACATGCTAATATAATTAAGGGATGGAAGGTCCAAAAGTATGGGGCCACGAAAACAACATTGATACAGATATGGGGAGAAAACAAACAGACAAAGGGGAACACACATGAGGAACAGCATTCAGGGGAACACATACAGTAAAAGAAAAGGGTGGGGGGGGGTAATATAGAGGGAGGGGAAGGATAACCAGCGACTCCCTCCTGGGGCAGAGAAAGGATAAAAAGGTTATACTACATCAGGAGAAAAAGAATTCAGTGGAATCCTGGAACACCACCCAAGGCTGCCAGAGAGCCTGAAACTTGGAGACATCAGGAGTATCCTCCACCATCACGGCCTCCATTTTTCTTAATAGGAGAAGCTCCTGTAGAAATTCCACCAGAGAGGACGAAACCGTGCTCCGTCAATGTTTGGGGATGACTTTTCTGGCAGCCATGAGAAAGTGTCGCAGGAGGTTCTTCACTGCCGAAATCCTGCCAGGGATAACTGAAAGAAGGGCCAGTTTGGAGTCTTTATGGTTACGACAGGCAAAATGATATTTTTTACAATTACAAGTCTCCAGTCTTCTTGGTTATGATGTGTGGGGAAGGTAGCTCGGTAGTAGCAATGGTGCAGATCCAAATAGTTATAGACAGGGACGCAACGTCTGGTGCAAACAGGATTATTTGGAAAAACAACAAAATGAATAAACCTTCACTTGAGGTACAGAATAAACAAAATAAAATACAGCCTTAACTTCAGGCAGAAACGTCAAATAAAACCCTGCTCATCCGAGCACTAACTAAACAATAAAAAGCTAACTATATGTGTGGCTTACTATCAACCATACCAACAAACAAAATAGCACAGTAAGGTTTTGCCAGAGTCTCAGTATTTCAGGACAGGCCCAGGCGCTTCCTCTTGCTCCCTGGATCTGCCCTGAAGTGCAAGCTCTGCATTTCTGAATGCATTGTCCTCTTACTGATTTCACTGTGTGAATGCACATGTGCCAGTAAACTTCACAACAGTCAGGGAGCTACTAATTTTTTGTTCTTTAATTGTTTATAGTTTTGTGTTTCTAGCCTGTCTTGTGATATTTTCATAGGATATTGAAGCCAAGAAGGAGGCCCAGAAAGAGAAGGAGATAGATGAGCAGGAAGCCAATGTGTCATCGCTGCATAGGAGCAGCACACCACTGGATAAAGACTTAATAAACACAGGAATCTATGAATCTGCAGGAAAGCAAACCTTACCTTTAGTACAGCTTATACAGCAATTACTTAGGTAATAATTTAGCATTTTTTTTAATCACTTTACAGTGCTCCTATTGACTATTGAAAGTAGTTTCACTGGATTTCCATTAATAGCCTGAGTTTGGGATAGGCCATTAAAGGGTTTTTCCTAGATAACAATATTAATGACCTATCCTAAGCATAGGTTATCAGTATGAGTTTGATGAAGGTACAACAATGGACATCCTCATGATCAGCTTTCCTGAGCAGCAGATACACATAGAATGAAGGAAGCAGACAGATCCCTTCTCTGTGTAGTAGCTGAACTGAGTCTGTTCACTGCACATGGGATGCTAGATGCCGGTTGCCCACCAATTTGATGTCCTTGATCTAACCTTACGATTGGTTATCATTATTATATAGAGTACCTTTCATGTCCTCCTGCACATGTGGTTTTATATACCACTAGAAAGCCGATTGTGTGCTGAATTCAGCGCACTGTCAGCTTTCCTGTTATGTGCCCCTGGAGATATCAGTGCAGTTTGTTTTGGCACTGATCTGTGCCCACCGTCAGAAGGGCGTTCCTGACGGTCTAGCTGGGCTGTGAGGATAGCTCCCCTGACAGTACTCGTCCATAGCCCTGTACAGTCAGAGTGGGTGTTCCTTACCGCTCAGCTATGACACTGAGCTGTGAGGAACCCCCCTTTCCCCCAGTACAAGTCTATGGACAAGTACTGTCAACAGGGGCATTCCTCATAGCCCAGCTAGATTCTTAAGAACGCCCTTCTGATGGTGAGCAGAGATTGGTGCCTAAAATTATAGCACCAATATCTCCAGCCCCGGACATACATAACTGGAAAGCCGACAGTTCGCTGAATTCAGGGCACAGACTGCTTTCTAGTGGTATATAAAACCAAGACAGAAAGACATGAAAGGGCCTCTTTAAGGCCGCAACTCCATTTTTCGCGTGTGGTTGATGTGGCACTGTTCAGCAGAATTGGGTGAAGTGATATCCGACTTCGGGCTGGTTTTTGTATTCAATATTTTGTCTTATTGTGTATTTGTTCCATAAATCTCCTCTAAACCTCTGTTTGATGTCTGTAGGAACATTGCATCTCAGACCATTGCTAAACTTAAAGATATGGCACGGCGCATCTCCTCCAGCTTAGATCAGGAGCATTTTAGTAAGGAAAGATCAGCATCCATGGATCTGTTGCTCCGTTTTCAGAGATTACTGGTCAGCAAGCTCTATCCAGGCACAATGGTGGACCCATCTGCAAACACCCATGGTATATATATATTATATATAAAATGTTAATTTCACCTTATGGATAGGTTTTGATTCAACAGTTCATTCATATTCTTTTGTGTCTGTCATTTAGCCCCTGATCTTTTAGGTGTTGGCTCCTTATTGAAAAAGTATACAGCTCTTTTGTGTACACACATTGGAGACATTCTTCCTGTTGCAACCAACATTGCCTCAACCTCTCATAGGCATTTTGCAGAAGTGTCCCGTATTGTGGCAGGTGATCTTACAGGTAATGTGATAAATCTTATTATGAGAATCTTTATGATGAAAATCCTTTTCCCATGTAATTGTTAATGTGCGCTTCCACTTTTGTTACCAGGTGTTCTCCTCCCAGAGCTGGTGGTCTCGGCAGTACTGCTGCTTTGTAAAAATGCTTGGCTTATGCAGGAAGCTGGTTCCATCCCTCTTCTGGCTAGTCTTCTGGAACCTCTAGATAGGTTTAACCATTTGGCACCTGGGAGGGAAAGAGATGACAATGAGGACTTAGCATGGCCTGGCATAATGAGTAAGTTATGGTTTTGTTAATGTGAATGTCTGTATCAGTGTAATGCTTCAAAGCCTATTTCTTGATCTATGAGTAAGTGAAATTCATGTGCAATATTGTGATGGTAATGTGGTTTGTGACTTACTAGAAATATACATCTATAATTTCCCAATTTTTATTATTTTTGTTTTCAAAGGCTCATTTTTTAGTGGTCAGAGCTCTAGGAACAATGAGGAAGTTACATTAATACGTAAAGCAGATTTGGAGAATCACAACAAAGATGGAGGATTCTGGACTGTAATAGATGGGAAAGTCTATGACATCAAGGACTTTCAAGCACAATCCCTACATGCGAATACTATACTTGGTATGTTTACTTTTCATTGAAGATCAAGCCCTTTTTTGGAAATGGCAAATATTGTCCTTGCTATAGTTTAAAGTTTAGACAACCAAGTATTTGTACCTTTTAGTATTAAGAACATTTCCTCCACAAATTTGGAGATCTCCTGCTGTCGGCCAATAAGGTTGGTAGAAAGTACTGACACTTGGCACTATTGTATAGAAAAATTAGGTAATGAGGAGATCATCTCTCTACTGGGAATGTTGAATATCAGCATTTAGGACAATATAATGTTATTTCCAGCATTACAAATTGCTGAAACTGCATTTAAATTCTTTTATTCTCCGGTTGTGTACAGTATTTGTTGATGATCATGTTTTTTAATGTACCAAAAGGTCACTTGCACTTCTGTTGCAATTTTATAAGCCTCTGCTAACATTTTTTCCACTCTTCCATAGCTCACTTTGCTGGTGAAGACCCTGTGGTGGCTTTGGAGGCTGCACTTCAGTTTGATGACACCAGAGAATCCATGCATGCCTTCTGTGTGGGCCATTACATGGAGGTAAGCTAGTGACTGTATATTAAAGGGCCTCTATCATTGGGAAAAGTAATTTTTAACTGAGCACATACTTGCATAGCCTTTAGAAAAGCTATTCCACACATACTATTTGTATGTTAATCCCCTCAGTCATTTTTGAATGAGCCTACCTTTATTCATATGCTAATTAGCCAGCAACGAGCACCCAAAAGTCTCAGTGAGCACACTCTGCTGTGTGTGAGAAAGCAGGGAAGGCTGATGAAACATCATTAGCAGCAACAGCCTCCTTGTTCTCACACACAGCAGAGAGTGCTCACTGAGACTTCCAGGTGCTCGTTGCTGGCTAATTAGCATATGAATAAAAGTAGGCTCACTCAAAAACGACTGAGGGGATTAACATACAAAAAGTATGTTTGGAATAGCTTTTCTTAAGGCTGAGCAAGTATGTGCTTAGTTAAAAATGACTTTTCCCAATGATAGAGCCACTTTAAATGACATAAATAAAGGAAGAAATTGGGGCTGGAGAACTACTAATTACTATTTGTTTAATTTAATATTTTTATATATATATATATATATATATATATATATATATATATATATATATGTTTTAGCATCTAGACTGTAAATTGCATGTATTTGTATTTCAGTTTTCTAATTCCTTTTACAGTTTGCTTTCTGATGATCATTAAAACTGGTATATAAGCATTTAAGCAGTTTGGTATTGACACTTTAAAGTATTTTTATTACTAAGAGCACCCCTTGTGTTCATAGGCATTATTTGGCAATGCAGCTCAGCCCCTTTCACTAATAGGGGACTGCACTTCAAGTCTGTGGACAGAAATGGTGCCCTTTTGGATTAAAACAGCCATTTTTTTTTTTTTTTTTTATTCATTTATTTATTTATTTTTTTAATAATGTGACACAAATTAAAGGAGTATTCTATGACTTCCATAACCTATGTTGTCATTATCAAATTGGTTTTGAGTCCCAACTCCTTATATTGACGATTGAAGGGGTCACAGGGCAAATGTGTAGGCCTGTGTAGTAACGGACTTCACATCTATCGTTATAATTACGTAGTCCTGAATGCACCTCAGTCCCTTGGAAATGTATTGAACTGAACTTTAGTACAAGGCACAGCTACTATATTATGTGTGGCATTGTGCTTGATATTTTGGTAATAGATTCCTTCAGTCCACTGAATGATGCAGATGTTGGGTGTTAGATCTGACTGATTTGATATTGATGACCTATCCTAGGGATAGATCATCACTATTAAAATAGGAATACCCCATTTAAATACTTTTAAAAAGGGTATATTTCCAGCAGATATACCTAGTTTATAACTTGGAATTCTTAGCAGGCATTCACACTACAGTTAGATGTGCGTTTTGATAGTGTATGTTTTTTATTTTATTTTTTGTAAAAAAAGACATCATAACAGACACTGACGGATGTTAATGTGTCCATTTTTTAAGTGCTCCATTTAATCGATAAAAGACACATTAGCACCAGTTAGTGTCTGTTTTTATACAGTCCGTTTTTTTTGTTTGAGCGTGCGTAGAAAAAAACCTGACAGCAATAACAGACAGTACAACGGACGTCCATTAGACATTAATGTTTAAAAAAAAAACAAAAAAAAAACAAACTTGCTGTCCATCATAAGTCTGTTATTTTGAACGGACACAAATACTGAAATCAATGGGATTTTTAACAAATTTATGACTGTGTAGTGTCTGTTGTTAAAATCTTGTAACAGACAGTAACAGCGGACACTACAGAGTGTCACCAACAGTAGTGTGAATGCCCCATTAGTGATTGGGTTAGCTACTTTCTGCAACTCATTTCCACATTCCCTATTGAGATATATAAAGTTAAACTATATAATGATCTGTAGGAGTAAACCATGCATGGCATGCTTTGGAAACAGCAATTTATACAGTTGCACTTATCTGCAGGACATAAACTTTATATTGCTTTGTAAATCCTAAACTTTATGTGAACAGAGCCTTGCATCCTTAAGCTCTCTTTGTTGCACTGTACAATAAAAGCTTCTTTTTTTTTTTCTTTTTACTTTTAGAATCAGGAGTGTAAGCTAATGCTCTTGAGAGCAATGAGCTATGGTTTTGAGAAATATTCCATGATTTTCACGACAGAATCACTTTAACACTCTTATATATTTTTCTTTAATTTAGGCTTGTTTTTTTCTTTTTCTTGTTGTTATTGTACCATGTGTTCTCATATTGGCTGTCCCACTGATACAATTTAATTTGCTCTGTTAGATAAAGCAAAATTTAACCAGATGTTAAATCGAATCAGTTAGAAAGAATCTCTCCTGTGTCTCTTTCATTGTTATATACTTGTTATTCCACCCCTTTGGTTTCCTTTAATCTCTTCTTATCTAGTCCTGCTAATGTGTCTTTGCAAGTGCAACAACAGCACTAATTTCAGCTCCCAAATCCTCTTGTACAGGGGGGAATGATTGATTGCTGCTATTGTAGCTTCTTCTAACCAGTTCTGAACACTTTAAAGCGGCTCTATCACTGGGAAAAGTCATTTTTAACTAATCAAATCCTTGCATAGCCTTTAGAAATGGCTATTCCACACCTACCTTTTGTATGTAAATTGCCGCAGTGGTTTTTGAATGAGCCCATATTTATCCATTTGCTAATTAGCTACCAGCCAGCACAGGTAGTTCCCCAGCAGCACTCGTCTCTTCTATTCTCTCCTATCTGTGTGTGCAAACAGGAAGCAAGAAATTATCATCATCAGCAGCCTGTGCTGTACACATACATAGGAAAGAATAGGCAGAGGGTGCACGATCAGACTTCAGGGATGCACTGAGAGGCTAATTAGCATTTGAATAAAAATGGGCTCATTCAGAAACCACTGAGGCGATTTACATACAAAAGGTAGATGTGGAATAGCCTTTCTAAAGGCTATGCAAGGATGTGCTTATCTAAAAATGACTTTTCCCAATAAATGGAGCTCCTTTAAGCTCTAGATCTAGACAATGCAATGTGTCTTTAAAGAGGGTGTCCAGGATAACCCATTTTTTTGTCAGGAGGCTGGGGAAGGTAAAAAAAACCCCAAAACAACATGCTTGTCTGCTCCAGGTACTTTTGTATGAGCAACTGTGGTCTAGTCCTACTATTCACTAGTCTTGTTTTGGCGGAAGTCCTCACCGCACTTGACGTCTGAGGCCAATTGGCGGCTTACAGGGATGCTACCATTAAAACCTCTTTTTTGTGGATAAGACATCGGAATAGCCTTTAGAAAGGCTATTCGTCTCTTACATTTAGATGTCATCTCCGCCGCGCCGTTCATTAGAAATACCAGTTTTTACCGGTATGTAAATTAGTTATCTTGCAGCGATGGGGGCGAGCCCCAGCGCTGAAAATGCGATGGTGGCGTCCCCACTGCTGCTCGAGAAAACGATCCTGCGACGCCTTTATCTTCAGCTGGATCCTCCCCTTCTCTGTCGTCTTCTTCCTGTGTCACCTCCGACGCCTGTGCAGTTGTCTCTGCCAGTGAGACACTAGTAGAGCCGACTGCGCATGCCGGCCGGCGGCCATTTTTGGGAAGCCGCTCTTTCTCTTGTAGTTCAATGCAGGAGCGGCCTCCCAAAAATGGCCAACGGCCAGCATTCGCACTCAGCTCTGCTGGTGTCTTCCTAGCAGAGCCAACTCCGTAGGCGTCGGAGGTGACGCAAGAGGAAGACTACAGAGAAGGGGAGGATCCAGCCAAAGATAGAGGCGTCACAGGATCGTGTTCACGAGCTGCAGTGGGGACGCCCCCATCGCATTTTCAGCGCTGGGGCCGCCCCCATCGCTGTGAGAGAACTAATTTGTATACCGGTAAAAAACGGTATTTCTAAGGAACGGTGCGGCGGAGATCACATCTAAAGGTAAGAGACAAATAGTCTTTCTAAAGGCCATTCCGATGTCTTATCCACAGAAAAAGAGGTTTTAATGGTAGAATCCCTTTAAGGATAGGATCCAGGACGTCACTGGTGACATTTGCAAGTGATGTCCAGGTTCCTTTGCTAAGATCGCTGATTGGCGTCAGCGGTCATGTGTGGCGAGGACTTCTGTTAAAACAAGACCAGCAGCAGGCGAGTGCTTGTGTTGTGTTGTGTGTGTTGTGTTTTTTTTCTTTCTTTCCTCCTTCTATAACTTCCCCGGCCTTCTGGCAAAAAACAGATTCTCCTGGAAAAGGAGTTTTGTGTTAAAATTTAAGAGAAATGTCATGTTTAATTGTTTTGTTTAATGTTTATTCCCATAGCCTGACCAAGAAGTGATTACAGCACCAGATCTTAGCAGCCTTTCTTCTCCACTTGTGGACACGGAACGAAATTTGGGTCTGCTTCTAGGACTTCATGCTTCTTACTTGTCCCTTAGTACACCGTTGTCTCCTGTAGAAGTTGAGTGTGCAAGTAAGTGTAGTGTTTTAATAAGACATATATGAAATCCAGTATATGTAATGAAAATAAAGTCATTGATTGGCTGCTGTGGTCTTGTGAGCCTCTCCACTTTTGGTGTGGGGGATATTGTCTCTCCTTGGGGAGAGACCACCATATAGGTGTGTGGAGACTTATTAAGCCTTTACCACTCCACTTCGCAAGGGACCATGGGAAGAATATGCAAATCTGTCTTCCATGATGTAATTAGGAAGTCAGCTGCTGCCAAAGTGTTGCAAACCAAGAGAGGGCGCTCACTGGAATGTGCAAGCCTGTCTTCCCTGATGTAGTTAGGAAGACAGAATTTCAGTGAAATAACCCAACAAAGGTTTGCTCCCTTTAGCATCATGCTCGACCTTCCAAGAGACCTTTGTTGGGATTATTACCAGGTATAGTCTCTCAATCGAGGACGGCCGTTTCGATGTACTTGCATCTCGTCAGCTCAATGTAGAAAGGACTGTAGAGAGACAGATTTGCATATTCTTCCCACTTTTGGTGTGGTTAGCTAGTCTTTATATTGGAGGGAATGGGGATCAGGGCTGGAGTGGCATAACTTCACTTACACTACACATGCTTTTTTTGTGTGGCAAAAATGCACTGTGTGAACCAAACCTAAAACACATTTTGTGTTAAATTGATTTAATCAAGGATGCAGCTCTATTTATTTTTCAAAATTTTATTTTTGTTCATAGAATGGCTTAAATCATCTATATTTTCGGGAGGTCTCCAAACCAGCCAGATTCATTACAGTTATAATGAGGAGAAAGATGAGGACCATTGCAGTTCCCCAGGCAATACTACGCCAAACAAATCAAAATTGTATGGACATCGGCTTTCCATGAGTGATCATTCCCAGCCCTTTCTTCAAGCCATTGCAGACAACAATACTCAGGATCACAATGTTAAGGTAAATTTCAGCAGATTAGTATTATTGGTTTTAGTATTACAAGATAAAAAAAAAAGCAACAAAAAAACCCACTTTTTTTCCCTTGCACTATTATGATTTGTTACAGTGAAGAAATTCTTCCCGGTTAATTTTGTGCATACATTATAATAACCTAGCTATGTCAAAGTAATACTATACAACTCTCAGTATATAAGTTAAATAAATTTTTTGTTCTTTGTTTATCCGCTCATTTATAGGAATTTCTGTGTCACATAGAGCGGTACTGCAAACAGTGTCACTTGACCACGCCAATTACATTTCCTCCAGAACATCCAGTTGAGGAAGTAGGCCGCCTGCTGCTCTGCTGTCTATTGAAACATGAAGATTTAGGTATGATGACATAAGCGACTTTTAAAAGTTCATATTGGATATTGCTATGACCTTAAGTAACAATTTGATCTTGAATTGATCCAGTGAATAAATCTATCAGGTTATGTAGGCTACACGGTGAATGTTGCAAAATTTACAGTATAAAGAGGCAATGGCAATATTGCTATGTTTTTCCATTCCTTCCCAGAAAGAGTTAATACAAGTCTATCAATGTTATCTACCCCAAAATAGCACCATTACACACTACCACTTGTCTTGTGAAAAAACAACATTCCATCATACAGTTATATTGACTGAAAATAAAATGCTATAGGGCTTTTTATGTTACTACAGAAAATCCCCAAAAATGCACTTTGACGGTAATATTATTAGAAAGTAACATGAATTGGAACTCCTTATTCAGGGCTCGTTCACATCTGTGCCCAGTGTCCGTTCTGCAAGTTTCCGTTTCCTGCACAAAACAGAGGCAGGAGACGGAAACCTGCAGGACTCTTTCTCAACTATTCATTTGAATGGATGAGAAAGCTGTCCAGCCGTGAGCGGCGGTGAGCGTTTTATGCTCTCCGCCGCAAAATCGTTTTTTTAAATCCGGACACAGAGTCGGACATGTAGTACTCTGTGTCTGGATGAAAAAAAAACGGTTTCGCGGCGGAGAGCATAAAACAATCACCGCCGCTCACAGCCGGACCCGGTCTGTGCTTTCTGTCTTCTTGCATGCAGAAGACGGAAACCACAGAACGGAGACCCAAACACAGGTGTGAACCTAGCGTCATCCTTGTGAATTAATCATGATGCTAAACATAAGGGGCAACAACCCGGCTAAAGTAAACAGTAAAAACTTGCCAAAATTCTAGTTTGAGCCCTCTGACCGCACATTTCGTCATATTATATTCCATAATGCTGATCTACGATCTTTGACATTATTCTGTCTTTTTTTCTCCTTGCATAGGTAACATTGCTTTGTCTATGGTCCATCACGGTGCTTTAAATGTGGATCAAGTGAAACACAAGACATTGCCCAAATCTGTTGTGGATGTGTGCCGAGTTGTTTACCAAGCCAAGTGCTCACTCATAAAGGTTAGTTGTCTAGTTCTTCACAATTTTGTGGGGTTTATGAAAAGGATCAAATGTGACTTCATATTTTGTTTCCACCTTGTAGACACATCAAGAACAGGGGCGTTCCTACAAAGAAGTATGTGCTCCAGTTATTGAACGCCTCAGGTTTCTGTTCAATGAGCTGCGTCCTGCAGTCTGTAATGATCTGTCCATTGTGTCAAAGTTGAAACTCCTCAGCTCTATCCCAAGGTGGAAAAGAATAGTTCAAAGAATTATCAGGGAAAAAAGAAAAAAGAAAGGTACTACTTGAGCTTGAGACTTTTGTTTTAATCTTAAAGGCTGTTTCGGCTGGATGGGTTAGCTGACTCTAAGTATACTCTAGTTGACCCAGTGTTTCATCTCGAGAAAGCCAGTGCTAGAACTGCTGACATATGGTATATATAAAATTTTTAGGTCTTTTTCATCTTTAATACATTTGTTTCTAAACTGTGTCTTTGGTAGTATCCAAAAAGTCTGACTCTGCTGATGTGGATGATACTAAAATTGGTAATGAAGAAGGGGAACAAGAAGAGTCCTTTGTAGTACCAACAAGTCCTTTGTCTGTGGATAAAAAGCCGCCATCAGTAAAGTCACCCAAGGTTTGTAAAAATCATGTGCATTTTACCTATGTTTTCTCAATAGTGCTTTTTTTTTTCTTTTTTTTTTTTTACCCCTAAATAAACTATTCACTTTTTTTGAAGGATAAATGGCAGCCAATCCTGAGCTCTGTAACCGGTGTCCATAAATACAAGTGGCTCAAGCATAGTGTACAGGGTACATACCCACAGTCTGCTTTGCTGAGCACAGTTATGGAGTTTGCCTTGAAGGAGGAGCCTGTTGATGTCGAAAAAATGAGGAAATGTTTACTGAAACAGGTGAGGTGCTATTTTATCCTATCTGTGCAGATTTATGCTATACTATTTTATGTTTTGTTCATTATTTTCTACACTCATTTGGAATTACTATATATTTATTTTTGTTTACTTAGTGTAGGAGTAAAAAGTAACGCTAGAGCAAATATAGTGGTCTCTCAATTTGCAATATTAATCAATTGAGGGACAACCATTGAAACCTGAGGTCATAACTAAGTAATACTAGTATGTGGTTCCAGTCCTAATAATAATAATATATCCGCCATGCTTAGTGTAAGTTCACATGTAGTTGTTTTTTTTTTTTGTTTTTTTTTGCAGGTTGAGTTTTGAGATGGAATCCACCTACAAACTCAAATGCAGATTTTTTTTCATTTTAGCTGTTTTTTTTTTTTTTTTGTAAAGCATCAAGACCGATATTTATGTGGATTGAGACTTTCAAATACCATTGAAATATGTGGGAGGCAGAACAAATGCTGTGGATTTTGAAAAAAAAAAAGTTTTCAAAAATCGTTAACGTATTTTTTTTATTTTTATTTTTTGCCTCCCATTCATTTCAATGGCGTTTGAAAGTCTGAATCCACATACCGTATATACTGGAGTATAAGCCGTGGTCCCTAATTTTACCACAAAAAACTGGGAAAACTTATTGACTGGAGCATAAGCCGAGGGGGTGAAATGCAGCAGCTACTGGAAAATTTCAAAAATTAAAATGGTCGGAGTTTTTGGGTGCAGTAGGTGCTGGGGAGGGGTTGTTTTGGTTGTCTGTCTGCCCCTTCCATCAGCTTGAGGACTGTTCCCCCCCCCCCCCCCCCCCCCTTGAAATTCAGTCTGCCTGAATATAGGGTATCTGCAGTGCTCCTATTAACCCCTTCCCGACGAAACAGAGCACTGCAGCTATCCTATATTCAGTAGGTTGGGCACTTGCAAACACAGGGATACCTAATGTGTATGTGTTTCACAGTCATTTTCTACTTTTATATGTCTTCTAGGGAAAGGAGTGATTTAGAACTTATACTTTATTTACTCTATTATATTTTTTCTAAAGCTTTTTTTCCTTCACTATTTTATGGGAGATTCTGCATATTACTATTGCAGATGGTCATAGACCTCCCCCCCCCAGGATGGAAAACAGATTTGCATATATTTCAAATAAAAAGTCAGTAAAAGTTAGAAACTGTAAATCACTTTCACTGATAGTGGCAGGAGTTTTCTCAGTATCCTACATAGTACGTACTTACATAGATAGATAGATAGATAGATAGATAGATATTGCATCCAACAAATAATATGGAGCCTCTCTCACCTGGTGTCTAAAAGAGCAGCTCATCTTGGCGCAGCTAAAGAGAAGTACATAAGATGTAGAATCACAATGCATTATAGAGCGGTACTACTAGTCAGCTGGTCTGTGTATTCGCTTCACTAATCCAGAGGTTTTACAAGTGAAATAAACATGTTGATTGGTTGGAATCTTAATCTGACGTTTGTGTGTTCAGTCAAGTTACCATGGTCCAAAAAATACTATTGTATGTTGACCATATTACATTATAACTTTTAAGACTACTGTACATTGATAGAATTCGGAAGTAAATCTGAAGTAGGAAGCTTGAGAGGACTGTGTGCCAAAAAAGATTGTGGATGTCATGATGAACCTTTATGAACGTGATGTGGAAAGTTGTATTGGATATGACTTGGTGATGTTTTAAGGCTGAGACTAAATGTTCTTGATCATCACGGTATGTATTTTCTTGCAGCTGGAACGGGCAGAAGTTCGCCTAGAAGGAATAGATACCATGTTAAAGTTGGCAGCCAAAAGCTTCTTACTTCCATCTGTCCAGTATGCAATGTTTTGTGGTTGGCAGAGACTTGTTCCTGAAGGAACCAATTTAAGGTACATTTTAATGGCTTGCATTGTACTTTACTATTATTTTGACTGGTTCAGTATTCTAGCTTTTCTTTATGTTACAGTGAACCGCTCACAGACTGTTTAAAAGATGTTGACCTTATTCCACCATTTAATCGTATGCTGCTTGAGGTGACATATGGGAAACTGTATGCCTGGTCGATACAGAACATTAGAAATATATTGCTTGATGCTACTAGTAGATTTAAGGACATGGGTGAGTACCTTTAGAGCAAATGAACTGCTGTATGTATTAATGGCTAAACCTAAAACGGAATGTCTTCGTAGGTATCCAGCCTGTTCCTCTTCAAACCATCACCAACGAGAATCCCTGCGGACCAAGCCTTGGAACCATTCCACAAGCCAGGTTCCTGCTAGTTATGCTGAACATGTTAACACGTCAACATGGTGCAAACAGCCTCAACTTGCTAGTCAATTCTGGCATGCTGGCACTAACTCAAACCATGCTCCGTCTCATTGGTATGACTTAGTGTTTTACTTTTTTAAGACTGCAGTAGAATGTTGTTGTCTTTCTTTACAGGATCACTTATATCCTTGTCGTTTCTCCAGGTCCTAGTTCAGATAACTGTGAAGAAGATTCAAGTACAAGTTTACTAGGCGCTTCTGCCACTGTCTTGGAGGAGTCAAGAAAGGAAACAACACCAGTTCAGATTCCTGCCTCTGGACCAGAACTTGCGGCTATGATGAAAATTGGAACGAGGGTGATGAGAGGAGTAGACTGGAAGTGGGGAGATCAGGTAGGTAGTCATCCAAGAGAGAAACTGGTTTGTATAATTCTTACACAATTTACAAGTTCCCCCAAAATAATCCCAATAAATATTGTTTCAGAAACCAAAATAAAATGGTAGCGTTTAAATAGGTTGTCCAGGTTTTCTTTTTTCTATTGATGAACTGTCTTCTGGATAGGTCATCAGTAAAAGATCACGGGGGTCCAACACCGAGGACACTTGCCAATTAGCTGTGCGAAGGGGCTGCAGCGCTGTAATCCTTCACTATTCAAATAGCACACTGCTTGTTTAATAGTGGTGATATAATAACATTCTTGTCTCATTCATCACTATGGGATGAGGCTGTAATTACGTAGCACAGCTGCTATGAAACAAATGGTGTGTGTGAAACATTTGGTGGAGCCAGGGTGCTTGCACAAGTGCTGCAACCATCAGTTAAAAACAAAAATACCCCCCCCCCACCCCGCCAAAAACAACAAAACTGGACAACCCTTTTAGTCCTTTCCCAACATTTACCGTAATGTTACGGCAGATGTTGAGTCCTTAAAGGGGTATTCCCACGTCGCATACTCACCAGTCTTCACTGCTGTAAAATCTTCTTTCTTCCTGGTTTCTTGCGTCATTTGGTGGGCGGGGTTTCACTTGCAACCTGCCGTTTAGCTCCGCCCCCAAATTGGTGTGTAGCTCCGCCCACCACATAGCGTGATCCTATGGGGCGGCTGAAGGGTCTGTGATGTCATCAAAGGTCCTCAAATAACACTATATGCACAATATTGGACTATGAAGTATAGGCAGGAACAACTCCATTCTGTGTTACATACAGAGACTACCTGTCTCTGCCATAATGAACACAATTGAATTGGCTAACCTGATAACTGGGAGAACAGAAGACGAGTTCAGAAATGAAAGCAGCTCCTCTCCCCTATCTATGAGCAGGAAGGTCACGTGGTGTAGACACAGGAATAGCTAGAAACACAGGCTCGTTCCTGTGCACTTAGCCCCTCCTCCCTCCCCCCTGAGAGCAGCAGATACATCACTTGACTTTTGAGCAGATAAGTCAAGGGCTGTGTCAACAATGAATTGAATAAAGTAAGATAGTGGACAAACAAAGCAGTTTTGCTGAAGCAGTGTATTTCGGAAAAGTCTTACATTCACATTAACAAGCAGTATAGATAGGATCCTTGTGATGGGACAACCCCTTTAAACATGGTGGCCGCCAGGTCTCAGTTGTATTATGCTGATCACAGGTATTAACCCTACTAATACCATTTTAGGAAGGATTGCCGATCCTTGCCAAGCTTGTCACTACGTTACTTCTATTACAGGCCTCACTAGTCAGCCTGAATTAGAACTACAGTGATTTTTACAATGCACTAAAGGTCTTCAACCTTTTCATTTTTTCTCCTAGTATTCGTGTAACACAGTCATTGGGGAATATATAACTGGTAATGAAATTCTAACAATATTTAAGTACCGTATACAACATTATATGTGTCTACGTTCTAGGATGGCCCACCTCCAGGACTTGGCCGTGTCATCGGAGAGCTAGGAGAGGATGGCTGGATCAGAGTCCAATGGGATACAGGCAGTACAAATTCCTATAGGATGGGAAAAGAAGGGAAATATGATCTGAAACTGACAGAACCCCCGCCTGCCACTCAGCCCATGGCAGATGACTCTGACACCGAGGATGACTCAGGTTAACTTTTAAAAAAATGTTTATACTATGCTCATACTTATGTAATATGAGGTTGTACAGTTTTAAAATTTTAATGTAATGAACTTTTAATTTTGCTTACCTATCTTTTAATCTTCTAGAAGGTGAACAAGTGGACAGAAACTTACACCCTACCTCTATGATGCTGATGAGCACTGTAAACCTCCTCCAGAATCTTTGCCTCTCAGCTGCTGTAAATGCAGAGATTATGCAACCAGAAGCAACCAGAACTCTTTGTGGCTTGCTCCGTATGTTGGTAGAGAGTGGCACTATGGATAAAACTGGTGGGTAGAACTTAAATCTTAAAATTACATCTTCATGACTTCTCATATCTAGGCATGTCCTAAGATTTTATATTATTTTTTGAATCATTGCATGTTTTTTTTTCAGTTTCCTCAACAAATAAAGTTGTATATAAGGAGCAGCATAAGAGCTGGTGCACATTGGGATTCATCCGTAGTATCGCCCTTATGCCGCAGATGTGTAGTACCTTGAGCATGTCACAGTGGATAGCCCTACTAATGAAAATTGTAGAAGGTCCAGAGTCCTTTACTGCAGCATCCTTACAGCGTCAGGTACTGTGTTTTATTATCCTTGCTTTTATGTTGTACTCTGACAGGGAACAATTATAACTTCTATGGTCGATGATAACTGTTATGCACCTAAAATAGTGAAAGTGAATATTGTTTTCAGTTTTTGCTGTGAATTAACCCCTTCCCAACAACAAGAGCTCTCTCCATATATAGTGGGTGACAGCTGTATTATGTAGCAAATATTTGCCAATAGCAATTGTGAATGGTGCCAGCATCAGTTGCGGCCGTTGAACTTTTCAGTTGTGGTGCAGCGATCTAACAATAAATTGCAGGGCACAACTATTTTGTATGCAGCATTTTACAAGTGCAATACAGTACTATAATGTATGAACATCTAATTTTGCAAATAAAATAAATCTATGTACAGCTCTATATAGTCCCAGCACTTCTTCATAAATCGGACATACCCTGTGGTAGAGCATCTATATATAACTTGCATTGAAAATGGCAGTCTTCATACATCTCTCCCAATAGGTATTGACATGTCCGAAAATATCTGATGATCTGGCATAGAGGATTATACCAGTTCTGTGGCAGAGTACTTAAATTCAACAGCCAAAGACTGTGTAAGGCCAGGGCACCATGTGGTGTAGAGCTAGTAAATTCCATTCATACATTGTAGAAAAATACACACAGTGGAAATGCTGTGATTTCCAAAACCAATGCACTTTTGTACATAGCAGAATGCCAATTATACCTACGGAAATGCTGGCAGTTTCCCTATAGGTATAATGGAAGCAGAAAGTCTGTTTCTGTGAAGGTCTGTGGACTTTGTGTGAAAAGCGCTGTGGAAAAAATCACAATACGTTTCCTGCGTGGTTTTTCACTACGGCCCGCTATGTGGAGCCTTAGCCTAAAAGTCTTTAAATTTCATTTCCCTCTCTGAGGTTAACAAGGACAATTTTATCAAAGCCACAGCCAATAGGATATGCTGCTGTCCTTTAACTGCATACTTTAATCACGGACTTAATTGAACTTTGGAGATTTTGTACATTTGAGTTAATAACTATAAATTGACTTAATAAAATAAATAAAGCAGGTAATGTGTTGAAACAAAAAAAATCTCTTTACTGAAGATAATCATTGACTTGGCAATGGCTTCACTTACTTATATGCATCATGGCCCCTGTGGCTAAGTTATCCCACCAGTAAGTACTGCCTGTTATTGCTGAGCCACTGAATGGCTGCAGTGGTCATGCGTGAGCCACTAGCAAACAAAGACTGGCAGGGATCATCAGAGCTTGATTGCTAATATAGTTTTTTTATTTTTTTTTGGCATTTTAACCAATTGTAACCTGTTTAATTACAGAGAAGTTTGTTTTTATTTATTTTTCCCTTTTTTCATATTTTAGATCCTTGCTATTCGTTTGCTACAAGCTGTCCTTCCTTCATGGGACAAGAATGAAAGGTCAATGGACATGAAGCTTCTTGTTGAAAAGCTTTTTGGTTTTTTGGGTAGCTTGCTGACTACTTGTTCTTCAGACATCCCCCTTCTCAGAGGTAAATGGAGCCGCACTACCACTTAGTTTACACCTGTCTTGACTTACCATTTTTAAGTGTTAACTGCCTTTTTCTTTGTTTGTAGAATCCACCCTTCGAAGACGAAAAGCTCGACCACAAGCGTCTTTGACCGCAACTCACAGCAGCACTTTAGCAGAGGAGATTGTAGCTTTACTCCGTACTCTTCATTCATTAAATCAGTGGAATAGTCTCATCAACAAGTACATCAATTCTCAGCTAAGCTCTGTCTCTACCATTTTTGAGGGAAAACGCATTGATGTGGTAAGGAAATATCTATGGTGATAATAGCATATATGGTGTAATACCACCACACAGATGACTGACTGACCAGATTTAAAAAACAAAAAAAACCCAACAAAAACCTGATATATTCCTATGTGAACACGACAAACAAGGTGTCACTGGCTGCATATAGGTAACAGAAAACAGATGGAAATGCATGAAAACAATATATGGAACAGTTCTGAACAAAAATAACCATGATAGAAATACCATAGTAAGAAATACAACCACATGAAATACAGGTTACTAACATATGAAGTAAGTGTTTATATTGAATTATTATTTATTTTATTTTTTTAAATCCACATTAACCCAGAGTACACTAGTAAGCACTGTAAATAATGTGCATTACTTCATGCCGTTTTCTGCCACTGCAAAACCTGCTGTTATGATCTGCGGATCTCTGACCATGGACTGGCCCCTGACTGATAACTTCTCAATCACAAAAGAAAAATAAAAACATAATGTAATGAGCAAGTTGGAATTGTAATAACAGAACTTAGTATCACACAGTGAAAAAAACCTTACAAAAGTCCAAACTTCCAAGCAGTAAAAGGACTAGGGTTCACTGCACATGGAACAACTATACCTGGAACAATATGCACAATACTTAGCAAATATCCAGACAGTATGAATAGGCAGCAAGGTTTGCAGAATGGGCCAGGACTCAGACACAGATGAAAGCAACAATTTCTGGCAGACATACCACTTCAGGAACTACTGGAAACTGGAGTTTAAGACTGGCAACTGACAGAATGCTCCTGCGGAGTTATATAGCCAGGAGCAGGAGTAATAAGAAAAGTGATTGAAAGCAGCACTCTGAACTGCCCACAACCTGTAATGAGTTCCCAGCAATGCAGCTCATCACATAATCCACGCATGAGTGCTACCGCAGAGACCGCATGTATGAACATTCCTTTGCAGCGTGTCAGATGTTTCATGTGCCGAATGCTGTTCAAATACTCTGTAGCCTCAGTCTGTTAGGTTCAGGTGCCAAGACTGGGTCATAACACCTGCTGTGGGGAAGTTAGCTTGGTAGAAGCAATGGTGCGAACCCAACTAGTCAGAGATAGGGAGACAAAATGTGACGTAAACAAGTTTATTTAAAAAAACACGGTAAAATAAATAAACGTTCACGTAAGGTACAAAAGTAAGCAAAATAAAATACTTCCTTAACTTCAGGCAAAAAGGGAAAACAAAACTCCTGCTTGTCCGAGCTCTAACTAATACAGAATAGGCTAACTGTACATGTGGCTTACTTCTGGCCACACGATCAAACAAAGCACAGTTCCTAGTATCATCTCGCCAAAACTCAGCTCTCCAGGACAGACCCAGGTACTTCCTCCCACTCCCTAGATCTGTCCTGAAGTGCAGGCTGTACAGTCTTTTTTTGGGCCAATAATGAGCCAAGGATCTACACCTGGGGCTGAGGTCTACTCAAGACCCGCTCTGGACCACACATAGGTCAGGAATCTGAGGGATATATATCGTGACTCCAGCACTCTGCCTGTCTCCTTCTCACACTACTATTTCTTTCAGATGTTACCCTAAGGTATTTTTCATGAAGATAGAAGTAATGTTTTGATTCTTTTCATGTGGATTTATGTCCTAGAAGTGTTTTTATCTTCTTCTTTTAGCAGGCTGTGTTGGAGGATTACTTTCCTGACTCTGAAAACCCTGAAGTGCGTAGCCTTATGGCAGTGTTGGCTGTGATCGGTGGCATAGACAGTCGCTTACGTCTTGGAGGGCAGGTGTTACATGATGAATTTGGAGAGGGCACAGTAACCAGAATCACTCCAAAAGGCAAAATCACCGTACAGTTCCATGATGTGCGCATCAGCCATATTTGCCCTTTAAATCAACTTCACCCAGTGAGTGGAATTATTCCTGTCATTATGGTCATATGTGGGATTTTTTTTCCCTTCCTCTTTGTATGTAATATGATGCTTATGTTCTCTTCACACATTTCCCTTTTTAAATCTTCTAGCTGCCTGTGGTGCCATTTTGTGTGAACAACCTGCCTTTTACTGATCCAATGCTATCTGTCTGGGCACAGCTGGTTAACCTGGCAGGGTGCAAGCTGGAAAAGCACAGGATGAAGAAGTCTCCCAATCAGGGGCTTGCAGGTAAAGTCCACTTGAATTCCTCTTCTGTGGCAGAAATGGATTGCTCTGAGTGGTTTAATTCTGTATCTTCTGTAAATCGCAGCATGGGCAACATCATTACAGGATAGTGATTGGCATTTATCCCCGTTTAGCTAGTTTGAACGATCGTCGAAGTGCAGCCTTTCTGACCTCTGCCACTCTGTCGCAAAACGCAAAGTGTCTTGAAACTTTAAGAGTGATTATTGTGATTCAGAATGATTATCCAGTCGATAAAAGGAAGCTTTGACAGCAGGGCAAGAGGATTAAATTGATCGTCTCCTTCAAGGGAAAGACATTACAATCAAAGCACAGCTCAGATTTAAGCTACAAATAGAAACCTCTGCTGTTTACTACACTGAGAGCTTTACAAGTCATCACAGCAGCTCCATAGTGCCTCACTTTATTATGCCACTTATTTTATTCTTTCACAGACCAAGTTGATCTGGATCGTTTGAGATGTCAGCAGCTGAAACTTTACATACTAAAGGCTGGTTGGGCCCTTCTATCTCACCAAGACAGATTGAGACAGATCTTATCTCAGCCATCCGTACAAGAAACAGGACTCATTTCAGCTGGTATGGACGTTTATTCTCTCACGCGAAATGTTCAATGTTAAAGCTCTGTCTACAGTGGTTTTGGCCATTAGCCCTTTCACTGTCAGGTGTGCTTTTTTTTTTTTTTATATATATTTTGCACCTCTGACTGCCAGGACAATTTTTACAGTTTTAAGATGGACAAATAAAATGTAATTTGCAACATCAAAAAAAAAAATAAAAAAAATTTACTAACTTAAAAATACAAACTCCTCACCCCGTACCTATATATTTATAGGTAGGGTTTTATTTAAAAAAAATGCAGATAAATTTTTTAGTTGCTAAAAGTAATAACCAAACTAAAGGTTCTATGCACCACACCTCCTACAAATTAGAAATCAGCATGTGCAGAAGTCATTCATATCACTAACATTTACAACTGCATGCACATATCTTCATGAAATCACCAGAACTGGATGTAACAAAAATCTGCTTTGATGCTGGAAGTGTTAAAGTATCATCCTGTAAAATGTAGGGATTACATACTGTGAAAAATAAGTGCCCTTTAGATTTCTTGAAAGTAGACATAGCCATGTCCACCTTCATGTAACGTTGTGACAAACACAAAAACATATATTTGCACATTAATACTCATATTCAAACGTACATTCACACACAAAAACATAATAGATTAAGTTGTACACAATTTATATATACCGCAAACCGCAACTACAACAAAAAACGCAACTTAATTTCATATATATAAAACCACCTTCATGTAAAGTACATACTCAAGCAATCCCTTTATACAAATAAAATGAACTTTTCAAAAAAACTGCAGGATGTGAGAAGTTCATACATAGTACACATATATATATTTACAGGTGCAGGTGTTAAAGAAACACCAAAAATCGCAGATATGCGCAAAAGAATTTTGTGCATGCAAATTAAATAGGGGCTTACATATTATGAATGCAACCTCTGAAGTTCCTGTGGTTCATCATTACTGGTGTTAGAGAGCCAATTGTAGATATGATGACCTACTCTATATACTGTGTCAACCCCCCCCCCCCCAAACACCCGACATTCAGTGAGTGAAAATTAGTCTTAAAGTGGTATTACATTACTTCCCTATGTGACAATCAGAGATCAAAAGTATAGTATTCTCTCTGAGTGATAGGAAAGGGGATAACATGGACAGAAGTCCTTGCTACCCCTCCTCCTGAAGTCACATTCAGGTTATGTACAGTAAATGATGATTTATCATTGTCTCTGCAGCTCTGAAGGACACTTTACACCCTATATCTCAGGATCTGTTTGGTCTATGAAGATGACCTTGGATTCATTCTATAGATGATAACTTCATCTGTAAAATTATATGAAAGTTATCATCATAGCCATACAGATTTTAAGGCTAAAATTGTATCTTAATTTCTGAAGGGGGTTTTTATAGGAGAATATTAAAAGTGAATATAATACATACTATTTTAGTTAAAAAAAAGTTTATTTCTCCATTTATCGGGTTACTTTCTACTTTATCAGTAACCAAATCTGTAACTAGAGAGTTTATATGGACAGGCAGTTCATAAACCAAGCAAGGCTTAACCATAAAAGGTTAAGAGTTGCTGCTGGACTTGAGAAAAATCGGACATAACTTTATCACAACCATTTTGAAAGCGTATACAATTCTCCAACCCTAAAAGGCCAATCGTGCTTGTGCCAGTTTGTGTACAGATGGCAGCCACCACACTTGGCTTAACTCTCAACAGAGAGCCCTCTATCATCGTTCATTTCTACAGTTGCAAGTAACTCTGTACTGTCACACTAATATTTTTCCCAACCGCTTCTTTTGCTATATTGTTACAGCATCATCAGCTAAGCAATCTTAGTCCCTTATTTTTCAGTGTATGATTTTTTTATTTTATTTGACATTTCCATCTTTAATAGCACTTCAGAAAACTGTAGCTGAGCACATGTGGCGTATAATCTTAGTGTGTTTTAGTAAAGACTAGAGATGATTGAACACTGTTCGAAACAGCCGTTCCGAACAGCACGCTCCCATGGAAATGAATGGAAGCGGCCGGCACGTGGGGGGTTAAGCGGCTGGCCGCCGGCAAAGTCTGCGTGTCAGGTGCTTCCATTCATTACTATGGGAGCATGCTGTTTGGATCGGCTGATCCGAACAGTGTTCGCTCATCTCTAGTAAAGACTACTGTATTTCTTACCACGCATCATCTTCACCTTTGTAAATATTTACAGATGCAACCACTCTTACCTTAGATCAGAGTTGGTAAAAGATTCTAATTTCTTATGAAACCTATTTGAATACAATATCACTATTCTAGCGAAACCTTTGCTAGCTACCGTTCACAACACAACCACTTGATCATACTTACCGCATATAGATAGACATCTTATGACAGTTGCAAAATCAAGCTGGTTATCTTGTGCCACATGTCTTGTAATATTCTGAGCCAAGAGAAAAGGTAATGAACACTGGTATATATAAACCTGAATCTAAGTGGTTTTTGAAGGGGTTGTCCAGGAAATACCATTTGTTTTCTGGAGGACAATGAAGATGAACACTCATACCTGTGCCCAGTTCTCTGGTGTTCCCCACTGCTGTCTGATCCAGCGGAGTCCCAGGGCTTGTTAGAGTGGACCTTAGTGGTCTAAAGAAAGTTTGTCACTCACATACATTACCTGTGTTGTGTCCCGGGTCCTTTTCATGGATCACATGCAGCAAGTACTTTCGTCTGAACAAACCCTGGGGCACCACGGGACCAGACAGTGGCCTGAGACACTGGAGTGCTCGGGACAATTGCATATGTGATATATATTTATATTATATTTATATTATATAAATATATATATATAATATTTATTTATTTTTTAAATTTTCACCTTCCCAGACCTCCCCTGTTAACTTCTTGCCTCTGGCACCAAGCCATATGGCTACTTATATTTTTGCCCTTCATGCTAAGAGTATCTGCCAATTATTTTAATTTACTTTCCTTCAAGATGAAGGTGCTGCAGCCACTCCAGATTTTGCGGATATGTCTCCAGAGGGTCCACAGCCACCAATGATCTTGTTACAACAGTTACTAACCGCAGCTACTCAGCCTTCACCGGTGAAAGCAATATTTGACAAACAGGAACTGGAGGTAAATTTCTGTTTTACTTCTCTAACTTTAATCTTGGAATATCAGACAGTACTCTCCAGTTTCAAGAAAAGAAGAACTGGCAGATAAAAGAACTTGTAGAGAAGCTGCTTTTATGGGGAAAGTCAAGTGGTTGGTTTGATGGTGGAAAGCTTTTTCCTCCTTGCAAAAATCTTGTGTACCCTTTCATTTTGAAGCGCCTGCACTTTGTACTTAAATTTACTTGATTTTGTTTTTTGACATTAATGGCTGATTCCTATTTGCCATTTTACAGGTTTACAGCTGTCTGACATATGCATATGAAGCTATCTGTTTAATATGTACCACCAGAAAGAAACTTTCCTGCCTGATCACACATGTGGTGCAATAAAGCACAAATGCACGCCGAGCCGTGGTGTTGAGAGAACCATATACTGTCCAATGAGTATTGTGCACTTGTCCAAGTCTAATCATTAGGACCTGTGCACAAAACTGAGTGAGTGTCATATGGTTGCCTCAGCAGCTGTACTATCAGGCATAGTGTTGCTACTCTCTACTCACAATGCATCCTTGGAGGTAAACTTTAAATCACCACCTTTTGTTTTTCTTTAGGCAGCGGCACTGGCAGTTTGTCAGTACTTGGCAGTGGAGTCCACACATCCATCATCTCCACTCTTTGATGACTTCTGCAGTTCAAGTGAGGTCTCGTCCCCTGTGACTGTACAGCACATCTGCCCAGCAAAAGTAAAAAAGCGAAAACCATCTCCCATACCACCTGTACCAATTGTTGTACAGTTGATGGAAATGGGATTCCAAAGAAAAAACATTGAGTTTGCTCTGAAGTCGCTTTCGGGTGCATCTGGAACTGCTTCAAGCTCTCCAGGTACGTGACTTTTATGCCAATTTTATCCTAAAATCAGAGATCAAAATTGGAAATGCACACTTTTTTTTTTCTTTCTTTTTTTTAACCGTAACCTGCTTTCCCAAAATGTTAAAGCAGATGTATCACAATCATATGTCCTACTTAAAGAGGTATTCCCATGTACATAATTATTTTTAAATTTGTAGATAATTAAAGGTTAAACATTTTTGCAAATATAAGTGATTAAATATTTTGCAGCGTTTTAAAGATTTTCTCTAAATATCTTGTGGTCACAGTCTGTTGTTTTGATCGGTGGCCAGTGGATACGACCATGAATGCAGGAACTTTCTAAGGTCAGAAAATCAGCTATGATTTCTTTATTGTGGCCGGGATATCTTCTCATACATGTTGTGTCCCTGCCTGATAACCCAGCTACAATATGAAAATCATGGCTGGGTTCCTGACAAGTCCCAGACCATAGAAAGTTTCTGTATTGGTGGTCATAACCAGAGATGAGCGAGTACTATTCGAAACGGTAGTTTCGAATAGTATGCTCCCATAGGAATGAATGGATGCTGTCGGGGCCGACGTCCTGACGCTTAACCCCGTGACCCCATTCATTCATATGGGAGCGTGCTATCCGTAACTACCATTTTGAATAGTACTCGCTCATCTTTAGTCATATCCATTAGCAAACGATCAAGACAACAGACTGTCACCACTAAGAAAGTTAGAGAAAATCTTTTAATTACTTGTATTTGCAAAAATGTTTAACTTTTAATTATCTACAAATATAGATATTAGTATGTTCATGGGAAAACCCCTTTATCTGTTTACACTGGCTGTCTCTTACACAGTATTAGTTAGAGCTGCACCAATGTATGCAGTATTGCACAACCTCAGCCCATCAGAGCAAGGACATCTCAAAACTGCATGGCAAGTCATCTTGGCACGTCAGATGACTATAGAGTGCGTTTGTCTTGGCAGTCTGTCAAGCTATTCCGTTTCCTCCCAAAGTCAGTGGACCAAAAGGACTAGCTTGACAAACCTCCGAGACATTCCCTGTTGTCTTCCAAAGTTGCAAGACTGCTTTTTCCATAGTATTTTCATATAACATTCTTTTTATCCCTTTCTTGATGGTCCATGGTTGTGCAGTAGTTGTGTTTACTATCTGTTGTGTTGCAGTAATAGCTATAAGGGCTGATCACTGGCATTACGTGGCTAATAATGTGTTATTTATTTGCCTTTTTGGTGCCGTATTTTAAACTTTTTCTTATAGGTTCTGACTTGCCAGTCACGTCTCTTGATCTTGGCTCTGATTGTCCCATGTACTGTTTTCCCTTTTTGATTTTTAGTAAGTAGATAGGTAATATGTTGCTTATTGCTTTCCAGCATTGACTTGGTCCTATGATTTTAGGTGTGGAGGCGTTAGTCGGGTGGTTGTTGGATCATCCTGACATTCAGATCACTGAGCTTTCAGACTTTGAGACTGCCTCTGAAGAGTCAGATGAAGAAGTGGTGGAAGAAGTAGAGGAGCTGGAAGCTGCATATCCAGATGTTAGTATTGAGCGGTCTTAACAATAAGTTTGGTGCGGAGTTCCCACAAATCCATGCCTTCCTTCATCTTTATCCCTTAACATTTACAGGCAAATGGTGCGGTTGTCACAGAAAGCCAGACTTACAAGAAAAGAGCGGACTTCTTAAGCAATGATGATTATGCAGTGTATGTGAGGGAGAACATTCAGGTATGTTACATTCATATTTGGTAACTCTAAAATTTTCTTACCTAAGAGTAAAATTGCAACTTTATCATAGTGACTAAATTTGGCGCAGGCAATGTTTGGAGGTCTGTAATGTTGTGTATGTTTTAAGGTTGGTATGATGGTGCGATGCTGTCGAACTTATGAAGAGGTTTGTGAAGGAGATGTGGGGAAAGTCATCAAGTTAGACCGTGATGGACTCCATGACTTAAACGTTCAATGTGACTGGCAACAGAAAGGTGGAACCTACTGGGTTCGATATATCCATGTGGAGTTACTTGGTAAGTCTGTCTTCTTTAGTATGAATATGACAGGATGGAAGAGGGACTATAAGTAATCGGCATATTCTTAAAATTTGCAGGATTTCCTCCCCAGAGTTCTCATTCCCATATCAAAATTGGTGATAAAGTGAGAGTGAAGGCCTCCGTTACAACACCTAAATATAAATGGGGTTCAGTTACTCACAGGAGTGTGGGGGTTGTTAAAGGTAATTCATTATTCTTTATTTAAAAATATAGTTATGCTTGTAGTGTTCAGATGTCCCATATGCCATTGCCATGTTATAGGAGCTGAATGTCAAATCCCAGTATTCAGTGTCACTGAAATCATGTGTGACCCGTTCTTTCTTTTGAGGATATTGAGATGTAATGAACTCTGCTGTTTCTTTAAGTTAATGTTATGATTTTATGTTTTGCTCAATGATGTGAAAAACCTTGTTTGTTCATATGTGAAATAAATTTTTCTTCTTTTTGGTAGCCTTCAGTGCCAATGGGAAAGATGTGATTGTAGACTTCCCTCAGCAGTCACACTGGACAGGACTGTTGTCTGAAATGGAATTGGTTCCAAGCATTCACCCTGGAGTGACGTATGTTTCTTCTCTATTCCTGACATTTAGTTCATGTAGAAGATTGTAACACTTTCTATAGGTGTAATGTCTATTTTAGTCACTTTTAGCTTTGCTGTACTATAGAGCAACTCAATCAAAACCTAAGATAATCTGTTTGAGATAATATGGGGTAGGGTCTAATGCATTACCCCTTTGTCCCCTTGTGCTGTGTCCAGAAGAAATTATCCTACTATGTTGTGCATACAGCTCCTATGCTAGCCTATGTGTCTCCATGGTTACAGATTCCAAATGAACATTTGGTAGACTAATCATGCAGTTATGTGTCTTCCTTGTGCCCCCTTTCCATTGAATCAAATCAAATCGGCTTTATTGGCACGTCCGAATGGATATTTGGCATTGCCAAAGCTAGTAAAGTGGGTGTTGGGGGGGAGGGGGAGTTGGAGTCGAGGGAGAGAGTATGGGGGGGTGGGGGTTTTTTTGATTTGGGGTATAACAGTCCGTGGAGTCTCATCTTCCTCTTAGTTGGTGACCACTATATGGGGAGGTGGGGTGACTTTGTATTAGCAAGAAAAGGGAAGGGGAGAGACATAAGAAATAGATTAATTTATTGCAGCAGGTCAGTAATCATAGAGACTCAGAAATCTACATAGAAGCTGTTGACACATGACAGTAGTACATTTTTTAAACACAGGTGTCATTATTTTAAGATTTTAAGTGCATTGTACCAATAGAAATAGTCATGACATATGTCTGTTTTAGTATGCACACTTTTATATATACTAGCTGTGATACTTTGTACAGTTGGTGCAGGTCAGTAGTGTTACTGTATGTTTGCACATGGATGGGATACAGTACAGTGACTACACTGCATCGCATGTAAACTAAGTAATAGTGGAGAAGCTTTTCTTACCTTATTTTTTTGTCAACAGTTGTGATGGGTGTCAGATGTTTCCTATTCATGGGCCTAGATTTAAATGCCGAAATTGTGATGACTTTGATTTCTGCGAGACCTGCTTCAAGAACCGAAAACATAACACAAGGCATACATTTGGCAGAATAAATGAACCAGGTACATAGTGTTAACCATGTGTTGCTATGTGGAATATAATCGCTGAGGCAAATTATTTTATGCTTATTAGTAATTTACACTCCCGCATCAACAGGTCAGTCTCCAGTGTTCTGTGGACGCTCAGGCAAGCAACTGAAGCGACGGCACAGTGGCCAAAGGGGCATGTTGCTGGATGATTGGTCAAGAATTGTGAAAAATTTGAATGTGTCATCTTCTGCAAACCAGGCGTCACGTCTTATAGATGGTAGTGATCAGTGCTGGCAATCTTCTGGCTCACAGGGCAAGGCAAGTTTAATGGATATAACAGAGATGGGCAAGATATTTTGTACAGCATGCTGAATTAAAAAATAAATTTAAAGATTAGGTGCTCAGAGTGCCATGCAATAATTGAAAGGTTCAGGGGCCACACTGTGGCTCAGTGGTTAGCACTACAGCCTTGCAGTGCTGGAGTCCTGGTGTTCAAATCCCGCCAAGGGCAAAATCCATCTGCAAGGAGTTTGTATGTTCTTCCCACGTTTGCATGGATTTCCATCCCATATTCCAAAAAAGACATACTGAAAGGGAAAAAAAAAGTACATTGTACTCACAATCTACATAAGAAAAAAAAATGATGATTGAAAGGTTCCTTAAATGGAAGTTATATAATGGGACTAACAACTGTAATACAGAGCGTCAGTATGACAGCCTTGTGATGCTGGCCTATGCTGTGATCATATGTTTACTGGATGCTATTAAAAGCATGTGTTAATGGTTTAAAAGAAAACTGACAAAATGGTGCTCCATGCTGTGTCTTTTATGTGGTAAAATGGTATGCATCCCTATGATGCACCGCAGTCCTACACCTCTTACATAGGAGTACTGCACCCTCTTTATTCCTTATATGTGTATGTAATGAAGTGGATACAGCAGCACTGTGTGAGAAATGAAGAGGTGCAGACTACAGCAGTCCTTTGTAGTAAAGAAAGGGGTCTTGGCTGCTGGCTACAAAAGTCATGTGCAAAATATTTTTTTACAAAAGGCTAGTGTAGCCAGGAATCAAGAACACTGTCTTTCCTAGGACTGCTGCCTGTCGCTGCATTCTTTACACAAGACAGAATACCCATATCAATAAATAAATCACTTACCAGCTGTAGCTATATACAGACTGGGCCAGAGGGAAGTAGAAGTAACTGCATAAAGGGTTAACTCCACTGAGGCCGCCAGCCAGGGAACAAAAGAGTAGACCATTGAGTTATTTAAAGATACCTGCAGTGATTTATTAATTTGTTTGCACCTTCCCTGACCTGTCACAGCGCTACCGAATATTTGAATACCAGCGTTCTGTACGTGCCCGTGTTTGTAAAGAAGAGAGATGATGATGCTGTGGCTACTTTTCCTTTGAGGACCTAAATATATTCCTATATAGTTTATTTATGTTAGTCTTTTCTGTTCCTACAGCATTGGATCAGGTTGGAAATCTTCCCAGATGTCTTGGTGCACAGACTCATGATGATTGTGGACCCTGCGGACAGTAGCTATATGCCTTCGCTGGTGGTTGTGTCAGGTAAGCAGTCTGTAATTGCTATGATGTCTTATTGTTACTCATGCAAGACAGGCAATAAAACTCTTTTTTTTTTTTTTTTCTTTTTTTTTTCCCTTCAAATTTTAGGTGGCAGTTCCTTAAATAACCTAATCGAGTTAAAAACAATCAACATAAATCCTACAGACATGAGTGTATTGCTCCTCAGTGACTGTACAGAGGTAAGCAGTCATGTCAGTAGATTTATAGTTTTATGTTTGATATTATGTTGTGTAGTAATTTGATTCATTTCTTTTCTGAAGTATCACAGATATATTGAAATTGCCATAAAACAGTGTCGGAGTTCGGGCATTGATTGTAAGATCCATGAATTGAGTATCATAGGTCAGATTCGAGCAGAGGATGAAGACATGGCAACTGTGCCATTTCTTGCTTCAGATAATGAGGAAGAAGATGATGATAAAGCAAGTACTGGCAGGTGTGTTATTTATTTTGGGATCGTTGTAAATCTATATTGTGTGATCTTAACAAGACATTAGACCTAAAACGTTCTAGTGGCTGAACATACAGTCTCCAAAATAAAGCAAAGTTAGACATGCTTTACAGCGTTCTTGCACTGCTGTTATTGGCTGCCTAATTTCTACAGATGATATATTCGTAAACTTCTAACTGTATGGCCAATATCCGCATAGCTGAATTGCGGCGAAACGTGTCCGATACGTGACTAAGGCACTTTACAGCTATGCGTGAACCCAGCCTCAGCTTGAATTATTCCTGCAGTCACATCTGTCAGACTGCCACCATTGAAGGCATAACTCAAGCTATTGCTGATATTTGAATACTATTTGTCTTCTTTTGGGTTTGCCAAAAATCTTGTTTTCCAGCTTTGTTAGAAAAAAAGCAGCAGCTTTAGAATCGGCAGCAACAATCAGAACAAAGGTGTTTGTGTGGGGTCTAAATGACAAGGATCAGCTGGGAGGATTGAAAGGATCAAAGGTAAAGTTGGCCTTGTGGATTTTAACGTTTCATGTTGTGGCTTATTATGTTACACCTTTACTTATTGTTGTAATTTTATATTCTATGCCATGCTTTTTTCTGCAGATCAAAGTTCCTTCATTTTCTGAAACCTTATCTGCTCTCAATGTTGTTCAAGTTGCCGGTGGATCCAAAAGTCTTTTTGCAGGTACTCAAAGTACTCACTTAGCTTAATCTTTGTGTCTCTTTTTATCTGGGATTCAGTGCCTAGATGGTACAGATAGTTATGTATCTGTGTTTTAAGAACACTACTGACATCCTTGTAGTCTTACCATTTCCATCTGTTTGTAGTTTGTTTCTTAAACTTTCATATCTCAGAGACTTATGATGTTATTGAACCCCGGCTGGATAACTTTTCTTTCATCATCTATGTGCAGTGACTGCTGAGGGGAAAGTATATGCGTGTGGTGAAGCTACCAACGGGAGATTAGGTCTAGGCATTTCCAGTGGCACAGTGCCTATACCTCGACAAATGACAGCCCTCAGCAACTATGTAGTGAAGAAAGTAGCTGTTCATTCAGGTTTGTCATTCACTTTATAGCCATCTATTTAGTATATGAATATATGCTTTAGTATGTTTTTACCGTGAATGAAATGACTTTGTTTAGGTGGAAGACATGCAATGGCTTTAACTGTGGATGGCAAAATATTCTCCTGGGGAGAAGGAGACGATGGCAAGCTCGGGCACTTCAGCAGAATGTGAGTTTATCTTTGTTTGCTTTTGTGTTTTAAATTATTCAGATTTGAATAAGAAGAATTGAAATTGTCAAAGTGACTTTATAATTCCTGAATAAATCAAAGCTTAAGCTCATTTCCGCTTGTATTGTAATATGTGGCACATTGCAGTTTTACAATTAATTTTTGTGCATGTTTAGGAACTGTGATAAGCCAAGGTTAATAGAGGCTCTGAAGAGCAAGCGGATCCGGGACATCGCCTGCGGCAGCTCCCATAGTGCTGCTATTACTTCTAGTGGGGAACTGTATACATGGGGTTTAGGTGAATATGGTCGGCTTGGGCATGGTGACAATACAACTCAGCTGAAACCTAAAATGGTAAGTTTTGCAGTGCCAGCATTCGTTATCATATGTACATTACTGACTGTGGTAAAAGCACTATCAACTATAACATGTTTCATTCACTTATTGTAAAGTGCCCTGCTTCATCTTATTGCATGACACCCTGCTTCATCATCTTTTACTGCAATCCACTTTACTTTATTGCAAAGTGCTTCACTTCAAAGTGTGCTTTAGCCTTTGGTTTCTAGTTTGTCTTTTTACCTCTGACAACTTTTTCAGGTAAAGGTACTCCTGGGCCATCGAGTCATACAGGTTGCATGTGGAAGTAGAGATGCGCAGACACTGGCTCTGACAGATGAAGGTATGTTCATATCGGTAACAAGACTGTATGAATCCTTTCTCTGTGTTTTACTATAGATTTTCAACCAATTTTCATTCCTGAAAATATATAGAACATTTCTGCATTCTGTGTGGTCGTGAGCAACATGGATAGTTGTTTAAAGACTAGTTTAAAAAAAAAATAAAAAATTGTGAAAATTGGAATTAGATTTTTTTTCCAGTGTAGGTGAAAAAAAATAGGAGTGATTGGTTGCTATGGTCAAACCCGAACTGAGATGAAGTGATGGGAAAGATGGTATAAGATTTCCTTCATTCCGATGGATTGGGATTCCCAATTAAAATGGTGGTAAAAGTGGACATGATTATATAAATAAGGTGGTATACAAGAACAACATTAATGCAGTTTACTCCACCATATTGGTATAATTATATCCATAATTTATTTTAATCTCTGGATTAAAGCGGTCGTCCAAGACTTTATATTGACGGCATATGCTTAGTATGGGTCAGCAGTATGAGATTGGTGGGGTCTGAAACTTGTTACCTCTTTGATCAGCTTCTGTGGCTGTAAAATCTGTACAGTTGTGGAGCTAGAAGCATATAGCTCCCTAAATTATGTAGTGTCCTACTTAAATGAGAGACCTTAGCACACCCACCACACAATGTACCGAGCTGTCTTCTAATGTCTTTGCACACTGTTCATATCCAACAATCTCAACAGCTGATCACTGGGGGTGCTGGATGACAGGCTTCTAGACAGACCCTTTAAGGTTTAGGATAGAGTTAAAACAGATGTAACGTTTTATATGGCTAATACTCATTTAGTCTCAAACGTACAGTAAAGTAATTCTTTTTGTTGGTTCTTCTTATGTGCAATTTCCCTTAGGCATATTCATAATGTGCTTTTATATTTTCTTCAAGGACTTGTCTTCTCTTGGGGGGATGGCGATTTTGGAAAACTAGGTCGTGGAGGAAGTGAAGGATGTAATGTTCCTCAAAACATTGAAAGGCTCAATGGTCAAGGCGTGTGCCAGATTGAATGTGGAGCTCAATTTTCATTGGCATTAACAAAATCTGGTGTTGTCTGGACATGGTAAGTGACAAATAGTGATTTTTAATGTGAATCTTCATAATTCTGCTACAATTTAATAGTGATTTTTAGCATGTGGTTTGTATTAACCCCTTCCCGACATGCGCCGTAATAGTACGGCGCGTGTCGGGTCTGTAACTATGGCGACCGCCCGGGAGCCGGGCAGCCGCCATAGCCGCCGGGTGTCTACTGCTTTAAGCAGTAGACAACCGGCTCTCATGCCTCCGATCGGTCCCCGGACCAATCGGAGGCATTAACCCCTCCGGCGCTGCTGTCAAAGGCGCCGGAGGCGCCATTTTCCCGGCGGCGCATGGGCGCCGCCATTTTGGCAAGGATCGCCGGCTCCTGGAGCATGCTCCAGGGCCGACGTCATGTTGCAGTGACAGCCGGGAGCCTTGTTAAAGGCTCCCAGCCGGTCTGCAAATTCTCTCTTTTGCAGGCTGGTGTATACAGCCTGCAAAAGAGATGATGCTTTTTTGCAATGCATTGCAATGCATTAGCATTGTAATGCATTGCATTAGTGATCAGACCCCCTGGGGTTCAACACCCCTAGGGGGTCTAATAAATGCAAAAAAAAAAAAAAAAAAAGTAAAAAAAAATATAAAAAAATATAAAAAGTATTAAAAGTTCAAATCACCCCCCTTTCCCTAGAACAAATATAAAAGTAGTTAAAAACTGTGAAACATATACATGTTAGGTATCCCCGCGTCCGAAATCGCCCGCTCTACAAATCTATAAAAATATTTTTCCTGTTCGGTAAACGCCGTAGCAGGAAAAATAGTCAAAAGTGCCAAACCGCCGTTTTTTCACTGTTTTAATTCTGATAAAAATTTTAATAAAAAGTGATCAAAGCAATAACATTTCCCGAAAATGGTACAACTAAAAAGTACACCTGGTCACGCAAAAAAAGACGCCCTATGCATCCCCGTACACCTATGTATAAAAAAGTTACGGCCGTCGGAATATGGCGACTTTTAGAAAAAAAAATTTTTAACACCGTTTTGGAATTTTTTTTAGGGGTCAAAATGTAAATAAAACCATATAAATTTGGTATCCCTGGAACCGTACCGAAACACAGAATACAGGGGACATGTCATTTTGGCTGCACAGTGAACGCCGTAAAACCAAAGCCCGTAAGAAAGTTGCAGAAATGCATTTTTTCTTCAAATCCACCCCATTCTGAATTTTTTTTCCTGCTTCCCAGTACATTATATAGAATAATTAATGGTGGCATCATGAAGAAAAAATTGTCCCGCAAAAATTAAGACCTCATATGACTCTGGGAGCGGAGAAATAAAAAAGTTATGGGGTTTAGAAGGAGGGGAGTCAAAAACGAAAATCAAAAAATGCCATCGGCGGGAAGGGGTTAATGTGTGCAGAAATATAAACAACTCATTCCTAAATAGATGATGTAGTATGTTAGGGGTCAGACAAAAGCAATACATTTCCAGTAAAGACAATTGGAGCCGGACGCATAAGTGTACAAGGAAAATTGAGTTTAATTACTTAAACCATGCATTAATGTACAGTAATGGGATCCATCAGGATTTTAGTATTTTTAACAACAAGAATACTGCTGCATGTTGCGTTATTCTTGTCATCAAAGTGCTAGAGCTTCTGTTGTGGTTTGTGGTTGACATTGTTAATACACCCAATTACAGTATATGGATTCAAAGGTGGAAATTTACTCATCATACCCGTACCCATACCTCACTTCCACACCTATTATTTGCTAGATCACTGATACAGAAAGTGTTAACACTGTTAAAAAATATTTCAGGGGCAAAGGAGACTATTTTCGACTGGGTCATGGCACAGATGTTCATGTAAGAAAACCTCAAGTTGTTGAAGGCCTCAGGGGAAAGAAAATTGTTCATGTTGCTGTTGGAGCCCTTCATTGTCTTGCAGTTACTGACACAGGACAGGTGAGATGATCCCACTGTGATCTACTTTCCAATGTTTTTGTTATTGCACTAGTATGCACGTGTTATCATTTTTCTTAACTAATATGCAAAGAAATGTATTAATAGCTGTTTATTTATAGGTTTATGCATGGGGTGACAATGATCACGGACAGCAAGGTAATGGAACCACAACCGTCAATAGAAAGCCGACCCTTGTCCATGGTTTGGAAGGGCAGAAAATTACCCGTGTGGCTTGCGGGTCATCTCACAGTGTGGCCTGGACAACAGTGGATGTGGCAACACCTTCTGTTCATGAGCCGGTCCTCTTTCAAACAGCCAGGGACCCACTAGGAGCCTCATATCTTGGTAATCCATTTACGGGATTAAAGCCATTAAATGTTTTGTTGTACATTCTCTTTCTCTTCGATTATGTGTGGACTCAAGCTGTGCATATTCTTCCTTCAATGGGTAATGTAAATCAATGTCCATGTCTTTACTAAATATCCTATGAAAATTAACGTCCTTGTTTTTTTGGTTACGTCCTGGATGTCAGCAATTTAAGAATATTCTGTTGTAAGAGAGCTTTGGTATGTTTTACATATTAATCTACATAAGTTAAAGGCTTTGTGCTCACTGCCATCACTCAAGTCTATTGTTCTGATCTATCACAGGATCAGAACAACAGACTGAAAAGCTAATAGAATGACTGAGAGAGAGCACACTGCAGACTTTCTTCCATTGAAAACTAAACAAGACAGAAGAAAACTACTATTTAGTTTTTAACATTTACAGTGATTGGTAGCAGATACAGAATGAGGGTGCTCCATCTACATCAGTCATTTTGTGAGCTGCTCAGTCCGTTGTTCTGGTCTGGCATAGGTGGACACACGCACCTATACACTTTTTGGTCTGGTGCTTTCAAACACCCATTGTACCCCATTATACTCAAAGGGGTCTAGCAGGATCCGGGCATTCCACTATTTTAGTGGTCCATGTGTGCATTGTTCTAGACGTCCTCTGGACCTGAACAACAGACACCCCTGCACAGATGTGAACTTAACCTTAGCCTAACCTGAAGAACTGAATGCCACTCAAGTATACTATTATGATACATTAACAGTAAATATATTAATTAGCATTCTTTAAATGTGAATTTTCCCTTTTTGTTTATTTTATTTTATTTTATTTTTTGAAGGTGTACCTGCAGATCCAGAATCTTCATCGTCTTCCAGCAACAAAATCAATGGTGTGAACAATATCAAGTCGAACCGCCCATCCCTTGCAAAGATTCTTCTCTCTATTGATGGGAACTTAGCCAAACAACAAGCGCTCTCTCATGTTCTTACCGCATTGCAGATTATGTATGCTAGGTAGGAAAGTACATTACTGACAGATTTTTGCTTTTGTGAATAAGTGATCAGAGAAAGTAATTTGCATTTAAGCACATTTTTGTTAGTGATCTGAAATTCCCTGGTTGGATGTATTATATGGTAATCGTTTTGTGGCACTACTACTATACACAATTACAATTGTACCCAGAAGAAATCTGTTCAAGATGCAATCTGTAGAAAAGAGAAGAAGCAGAAAAATCTTACCCTTTGAGGAAACTAATCACTGGTTTGAGATTAGGAGTTAGATGAAGCCTGTTTTCTGCATATTTTATTCAAGTCGGTGGCAACTATAACATTTTTTCCAATTAAATTCTCCTTTCTTTTCGTGTGCAATCCTTATGCCTTTTCTTTATTGGCGATTATGTGTTTTTTATGTTTGGCCATTAGTTTCAGGTTCTTTGTGTTTCTGGCACAAAAAGTTCAAAAGTTAAAACTCTTCTTTTAACTTTGTCTACTAGAGGGATGACCTCCCAATGACACCCCCTATTTAAATATAAGTAAGCTGATCACCGCAGGTCTAGATTCTCTAACCCCTAACTTTATTAATGACCCAAATGTGCAGAATACATATAGATCCCTGGTAAATGGTGTGATGTGATATATTTATTTTACAGGGATGCTGTTGTTGGGGCTTTAATGCCGGCTAGTATGATTGCTCCTGTGGAGTGCCCGTCGTTGTCCACTGCCCCACCTTCAGATCTGTCTGGCACATCTAGCCCCATTAACAGTGATGATGTAGGCTTAGCTATGGATTTGGAGGATCGGTTAAGTCCCAGCCCCTGGCAAGATAGACGTGGAGAGGTATGTTTTTAGAAGATAAACTCTGTATGCTTCATAGTATGGAAGAGAAAAGATTGTTAAATCATACATTTTCTTTAGGTGACCACCTCTGAAGATGCAGTGACCCCTTCTGCTGTGACTCCTTCCGCTTCTGCTGCTTCTTCTCGGCCTTTTATTCCAGTTACAGATGATCCTGGAGCCGCTAGTATCATTGCAGAGACAATGACCAAAACCAAAGAAGTAGGTGATCTCTGTTGAGGTTTTTTCAACTTACGGGTAGTATGTAACCAAAAAATGGCTTATTGTGTGTGTTTTATTTTATTATATTGTGAGTGTTTTATGTTTTATTTTCCGTGTTACCATTTTATAGTTAAAACATAAAATCATGCTGTTTTCACTCTCGCCACTAATCCTAATAATATGCATGCACTTACTGATCTGTACACTGTACATTCTGTTGGCCTTACGACAGGCATCTAATTATCATCACAGGCAGGATTTCAATGATGGGTAACCCCTACAGTATACATAGAGAACACAAGATCATATTATACACAGTAGGTGTGATGGTCACTGCTTATCTACTCCCCCTCTACCTCACAGCGACTTCTGTGCAGATCTCATAGCATGTCGAGAACTCTCTCCTATACATCTGAACTAACTTCTTCAGACTATTGCTCTCTGTGGTCCTTGATGTGGCTGATATTTTAAAGTATATCTCTGTTAACAGCAGCTCCTGATAAATGGCTGCCACCGTAATAATGTACACAAAATAAAAATGAGTTAGAAGATTGTTTCGCTATCTGGTTTTAATTATTTCATTAGTAAGAAAACAAAACATAGGTGATGCGTTCCCTTTTAAAAAGCTTCTTAATGGAATCGGCATAGATTTTTGCAGCAACAACTTCTTATATCTAAAGGTTTTTATTTTATTTTATTTTGTCTAGGATGTGGAAAGCCAGAATAAAGTGTCAGGCCCAGAACCTCAGTGCCTGGATGAATTCACCAGTTTACTTGTGCCTGATGATACTAGAGTCTTAGTTGACCTTCTCAAACTGGCCGTATCTAACAGAGCTGGAGAGAAAGGGAAAGAAGTTCTGTCTGCTGTTCTGTCTGGAATGGGCACGGCATACCCACAGGTCAGTGCATAACTACTTGCATTACGTTATTGATGTATTGTTTAGAACAGGGTTAGGGAACCTTCGGCTCTCCAGTTGCTGTGAAACTACAACTCCCAACATGCTCCATTTACTTCCATGGGAGTTCAAAGAACAGCAGAGCAAGTATGCATGCTGGGAGTTGTAGTTTTGCAACAGCGACAACAAGTATAAAAATAAAAAAAACCTAGTCTCCTGATAAACATTGTTACACCTTTGAAGCTGTGGGCTGAATTGGTCAATACGCCCCTTATGTTGAAGTTGTTTGGCCAATAGGTTGGTCATGATGGTGCATCCCTTTTATATATTTTTTTAATTAATTTTTAGACAATCACTACTTGTTAGAAGGGTCTCTTGACAATAAGTAAAGTACAAGATGTCCTTCCACAGGACCACTGTGCAAAAAGCTTTTATCAGCTGATAAATCTGGCAAAGTGTGCCTGTTGAAATAAGTGGTTTGCTTGTGTAATATAGGACAGGTCAGGTCCTCAATTTCTGGTCAAGAAATAAGGACTCTGAACTGGACCCTTGGTTTTCTAAACTTGACCGTCCTTTTCTTTTTGTCTACCAAGTTCTTCTCCACTAAGGAGTGCCTGTTCACCTGTGACAAAACAAATGACACAGTGGAGTATAGTTACATAGGATAGGACATCCATTTTTATATTGGTGGGACTCTGGCACTTTCCCTGTACAAGTGTGATCTGTGGTGCTCACTCGCTGTACTTTTAATAGTACTGTTGAGTACTACAACAGTTGTCCTATTCCAGTCTATAGAAACTACAGCATGTGAGCACTGCTTCTCGTGCCAGCACAGGGAAAGAACCAATTGGGGGAGGTCCTACAGTCTAAACCTCCATTGACCTAAATTGTTGTATTCTATAGAAAAAGTTGGACAACCCTTTTAAGGTTGATAAGTTTCTTGTATAATGGTGAATAAGTTGTTCTTAGTATTGTTATTGTTTTTATTCCAGGTAGCAGATATGCTGCTTGAGCTTTGCGTCACAGAACTAGAAGATGTTGCCACAGATTCCCAGAGTGGACGTCTCTCCTCACAGCCAGTTGTGGTAGAAAGTAGCCACCCATATACAGATGACACTTCAACAAGTGGCACAGTCAAAATACCCGGTAATCACTTGCCATTTTTTTCTGGCATATTATGTGAAAAACTATTGTTTGAAACGGAGTACGGTATGTTCTTTTTTTTAATCTTGGTGATCATGTATACCTATAGGTGAAAACCGATTGTGGCTCGCCATAGTTTATGCTATTTTATGCCTCATTTAAGTTGGTCTTTTATTTTTTCATTGCATAGTGAAGCTAAAGTTAAGCTAAGTAATGAAAATGCTCCACATTATATAAGAAGCGTAACTTTAGTAATAGTGAGTTTTGTTTTTATTTTTTTTGGCTTTTTTTTTTTTTTTGGTACCTGTAATTTCTGAGTTGGTATTTAACCATTTAAATGGGGGGAGGGGAACACAAAAAATGCCTTTTATTGTGCATGTGCATTTTGTAGCTGCTGCTTGCCCCAGTGGCTGACTGCATCTAGCTGTGACTATTGGAGAGGGAGGTTGAAACTAAGTGCAGCCTGCTTTGACTACTTGAGGAAGGTGAAAGGGGTCTTGCCGTATCTTACCACTACTTTTATATGTTGTTAGCATACCGTTCTATAGCTGACATTGTACTGTTGTTGACTTTCATGTTAATCAAACACCTTTGTCTTTTTGTCTGTCTCATTGTGTGTTGTGCTAAAAAGTGGTTATTTGTAAAGTAATGTGCAAAATTCTATGTTTGATATAAACACATAATTTGTGCAGTATTGAAATATTTGACCAATATGGGCTAACTTGTGGGAGGGGGTGTTCTATCTCAAATCCCCCATATCAGCCGTTCAGGAGAAAACATTCAGAAAGATTCAGTAAGCTAAATGCACTAGAATTTCATCTTAAATTGTGCTAAAAACAAGCCTGCATGCTTTATACATAATTTTTTTTATACATTTAATCCAATCTTGGTTTTGGCTGCGCATGAAAACCTGAACTGTGGCAAAAACGTAAGACTCTATTGGGACTATTACTATCACTCCTAAGCATGCATGTTGCCAATAATGGCACTGAGTAGTAGAGCTGCCGATCAGCTGACTAAAGCGATCGCTCACGGGTCAGATGCTCGCATCTTTTATGCAGGTAAAGGATGTGATCATTGGAAACTCAATGCTCTTTGTAAACAGTGTAGTGCTGCAGGCAAATGGGGAAGGGGGAAACCATTGCAGTAGGGAGTATTCCTCTCTCATTCAGTTTGCATCGACCTGTTTGAGAATGCTAATGCAAATGAATGCTCTGACTGTGTAAGACTACAATGACTAAAGATATGTAAGATTTATCATCCAGCTACAGCCAGCTGTGATCCGTCCTGGTTAGGTTTACACTGTCCAAATGAAAAATTGGACTAAGAAGTCTCCCCAATTCCAATAATCTTATAGTTCTAGAAAGGGAAGCTGTCCTGGGGCAGCGTGGCTCACCAGTTGCAGTGCTTGGGTTCCGGGATCAAGGGCAACATCTTCATTAAATTTGTATTTTCTCCTTTTGAAAAGATTTCCTTTCGTTCTTCAAAAACAGTTTTTAGTTTTCCATGAAATTGACCATTGGTTTTGTGTTGAGTCCACTGAATGTGAGAAAAAGCAAAATCACAAATTATTGTTGCTGTTGCACCTCCATCCTTCAACATATCACAAGAAACAATATAAATAATGAATTATATATTATGAATTGTTAATCACTAGCCCACTGCCATAGTCTTTCTAGCCCAACATGGACAGTAACAATATTAACCCATTCATTACAATCAAAGACAATAGGTGAGTCGCTGTAGACCACAAGGGATATGGCAAAATCAGTAATGACTAAGTCACACTATGCGTAAAAGAGTTCTGCAGATTAAGGGAGAATGAATGAGGATGGTTGAAAATCACTATATGATATTGGGAGCAAGCGGCACTGTCACAAAGGTTGTGTAGCCATGTCGCATCCTTGAGATAAGACAGAAGCGGCTGTAAGTGACAGCAACTGCACCACATCATTATGGGAAAGGTTCTTACTGTGTAGTTCAGTCTTTTCTCCCTTAAGCAAGAAATGGGATTACAAATCGGCTTCTTTAAAACGTTGTACAAAATTGTTCACATTATCCTTCTCAGCTACGCTTAAATTGTCACTTTCTGTCCTTGCAATTTGCAGAATGACGGGGGCACTTCAGGCTCATTTATCTGGCTTGGAGCTGTAAAATTAGCCCTGCTTAATGGCTATTAAGTGGAAATAAACTACATGAAAGCTTAAAAGTACAGTAAACGTGTAATGGGGTAAAATGGAAATTTATCAAAACTCTTATAAAATGTTATCAAATAATTGTCTCCATCCATGGGTCAGAAAGTATGTTATTTCATGGCTAATGGTATTTTTACATGCATTATAGTGATCTTCACAATTTGGAAGATTTCAGCAGCATTACTTAACATATAAGAGGCCAGTGCCAAAGTGTGTACGGCAAAACAACCAAAAATGCTTCCAAAAAGCTGACGCGGATTAGCTCTACCTTAGAGATCACTGCTGTGTGAACTGGTGAAATAAGAAAGATAAATACTCTGTTGTAGGATAAAGTTAATTTCTCAGGATGTCTTTAAATGCAGATTTGAAACTTGGCCTCGTAGCCTGAAAAATTACACAGAGAGCCAGCAGTTGTGGGCACATGAAGTCACTGTTGCCATAGCAATATATTGTCAGTGCGGAGGATTAAAGTACCAATTGCTGCAAAATCTGTGTTTGGTCACCTGAAGCTAATATCATAATGGCTTTTTAAAGCTCCTCACTGCCCAGGCTGAGGCGCACAATGTTCTGGGATCTCTGGGAATGGGAAAATGTATGAACAACTGTTCCGAGCTTCACTCATGTGCCTAGGAAAACGTTTGCTTACTGCTCTGAGCAGCATGACATATAGTCTACTGTCACACTGCATGTTAAAGTGGCCATCCGCAGTATATGACAAGTGGATTTTCCAGTACAGTGGCATCTATCAACCATAGGCTCACATGTATTTTAGGCTTCCTTTTTTGTACACTGGATGGCTCTTAATGAAATAATCCAGTCTGGTGCACTATTCCATACAAGAACAAATGTATCCAGGACTGACTGATGGACCCAACTGGCCTATTATTATGTTCCGCATGTACCTCTTACTCTAGGTTCACACTACTATTTGGCTTTCTGGAAAACTAACCCACTTAAAAAGCGGGCCCCAGATATCAGGAGTAGGCCACCTTCGGCACTCCAGCTGTGGTAATACTACAACTCCCAGCATGCATACTTGCCTTCTGTTCTTGGAACTCCCATGGAAGTGAATGGAGCATGTTGGGAGTTGTAGTTTCACAGCAGATGGAGTGCCGAAGATTGCTGATCCCTGCCATAGAATATAATGGGGGTACACCCGTCTACTGTTCGAAAAATGCTCTGCGTTTTTTAGGCGGGTTCAAGGAAGGAAACCCAATGCGTCGGTGTGAACCCAGCCTTAAACATATATTGGAAATGCATAAATCAAAGTCCCTTGGTGAAGCTTATTTCTAGCTCTGACGTTGTGAAAAAAAACTCTTTAAAGGAAGACTTAAAAAAAAAAAAAAAAAAAAAGTGCTGCTGTAATAAAAAAAATAATTTATTAAAAAATAAAGTACAAGTAAAAAATACAAATATAACGGCGATGTATTTTTCAAGCTCTGACTCGAAGTTGCTTCAGTTATATGAAAAACCCTTATTAAAAACATGGTTTCCCCAAATGTAGACGACCCTAGGTCTTTGGAGTCTGCTTGCAAGTCTTTTCTGCATGGGAAATATGAAAACTTATAATTTATCCCTTTGAAAGCACATCTCTTGTAAAAGAAAGCACAACAATGTTTCTGGACTCTGATTTTTGTGTAACCTTACTTGTCAGGTTTAGGGTCCGTACACCAAACTGGTGCCTCTAAGAAACACTACCATCAGTCTGCTTCTTTTACAAGAATAATTCCTGTCTCATTTTCTGGTCTTCCCACCATCCAATGACTATAAGGCAACCCCTCTATCCTACTCACGGTGCAGAGCCTTATTTGGCCGAATATATACCTTTTATCTGCAGAGCTCAGGGCGGTGTGCTGTATTAATTCATAAATAATTTCTGCTAAGTTAGGATCCTGTACATATTAGCGTTTACGAGGAGTTTGCAATCTGTAACTCTCCATATGTTGTGAAGCTACCTGCTTGTCGTGAAAACCGAAGGCATGCAGATCGCTGGGGTCTGACCGCTGGGATCCCGTTCTCCTGGACATTAGGATACCGACCTTTGGACCACCGCAGTGATCTGATACTCCTCTTTTATCCTGTGGCTAGGGGATAAGTGTCTGTATTGCCACAACCCTTTTAACTATTTAGACACTAGCACTTTGCTTTTCAATTTGGCTGTATATATTTTTGCTTTTCTGTTGGTTATGTGTCTCTTACAGTCCATTGGTAACATAGCTACTGCATGTACTTACATATATATAGATGTGTTTCTAAAGCTTCAGGTTATGAAGATGACAAAGGGCATAGTATTTATCCGTGAGATGAGGGAGAGCTGGGATGAAAATTTAATAACCTTTAGCAGTTTCAGTTGGCTACTGAAATAATTTAGCATCCTGTGTTTTATATGTATGTTAGTAATTTACAGTGATGTGACGCTGTTTTCGATCCTGTGATCATGTTACCGTAGTTTTGCAGTAGATGTTTTTGCCTATTTGTTACATTTGGGATTGATCTACAAGTTTCCAAAGCTATCATAAAACTGTTAATGTGTATCATAAATCCGTATTATTCCAGTAAATATTTTGTTCATTTTAGTCCTTGCATTTCTCCATAGCACACAGTGTTGCAAAAGTGGTAGTAAACTACAGTACAGCCATATTTTTTCCCTTTTTACTTTTTTAAACTCATGTTAATGCATTTTTGTACTATATCATATTATTTATTTTTTTAATTTTTTTTTTTTAGTTATTTTTGGTGTGCCCTATAAATCAGTTTGCTTTTAATTTAGAACATTATAAGCTCATACATAGTCTATATAACTGTATGACCGATTGTGTTAAAACAACATTACTCTTTTTATGGTTGTTTAGGTGCTGAGGGCCTTAGAGTAGAATTTGACCGCCAGTGTTCTACAGAGCGGCGACATGACCCGCTTACCATAATGGATGGGGCCAACAGGATAGTTTCAGTCCGATCAGGTGATGTGCAAAGTGTTGATAAAACATTTCACTCTTTCCATATTCACTGATATATTTGTTCTTCAGTTGCTCAAACATACAATTATTTATATCCAAACTAAAAATGGCAGTACCATCTCTTAGACGTGTGTAGCCCTTTATCGGTTCATTCCATAATTTTCAATGCAGTCCTATAGGTTGATGCATGAAAAACCATTTTCCAGTCAAAAAAAAAATGCACAAAAACAATTGTCAATGAAGATTTGAAAGGGTATCAACCAGTACCTTAATCAATCAAAATTTAGATTTCTGTTAACAGTAAACAGTTAAATGGGTTTTCCCTTTCAAATGAAGTATACATGCTGTTGACTTATTCACAGGATACATTATCAGTATGTGATTTGTGTTGTTTGACACCTGGACCCCATGCAGATCAGCTTTTCTTGTAGCCTCCAGATGCTGAAAGCTGGTGCAGTAGACAGGGAGTCTGTGTAGGTTGCTATTATTTAAGTAAAAGGCAGTGCAATTCCCTGGAACCACCATCATGCAGTGGATTGGGGCAATGCTGTTCCTATTACTTGAATAAGAGCAGCCTGCACTCACTCCCCATGCATTGTAGCAGTTTCTACCCCCTGGAGGTTGCTGGAACAGCTGATCTGTGTGGGGTCTGGGTGTCATACTGATAACCTATCCTGTGGATGAAAAATCTATATGGGGACAGAAAAGCCCTTTTAACCAAATTTTGGGGAATAGTTTTATCATATTTGTAGATGGAGTTTTGACCAATCAATACAAATCATGGTGAATATGGAAATTATATTAGACCAGATTTAGTTCCTATAATATTAAATCTGTAACAAATCTATAAAAAAATCTTTCTTGGTCTTTGTCTGTATTTCAGTAAAGTTTACTGTTATATTGACACTTCTTCTCTGACATATTGCGCTGGTTGCGTAGGTGTTCAGCAGTTTAGTATCCTATGATTATTTTTGTGATTGTCAAATATCCCTCTATGGACCGAAAATGGAGAAAAAGATGCAGCATTCAGGGAATTCCAAAATTTCTGTGATGTTCAGATTGCTCTCCTGGGCATTGATAACTCCTGCCATAAAAATGCTGGAAATTTCCAACACCTCGATAAACTGTCATTTTCAGTTCAGGACTAGTACTAATACTATTTGTCACGAATGCCAATGTTTTACCACTCTCGAAAATGTACCCACCGTAGTCCATTTTACAGATAAAATTTGTATGTTTTCCATTACAGAAAATTGTGTTGAATTGGTCCTCTATCTATTCCTCCTGTCAGTAATGATGAAGTAATGTTAGCCATGCTGCCATATTCACCCTACTGTGTATAAGTAGCATTTCTGCTACAGTGGGTATTATGAAAGGAAATCAGTTGGTCGAGGTGTCTGTGTATAATATCAAACTAGTAACTGATATGACAAGTCTATTATACAACATGGCAAATATAATGCTGATAAATCAAAAAAATAAATATTCATTGTCCACATGACAAACTGTTAGCAGCAAAGTACAATGCTATTGTGTATAATTTTAAGAACCATTTTAAGAATATTTTTACACATGACTAATACTTTGTTCACCTTATTTTTGGTTACATCAGACAGATACATTGAGAGCATCCCGTGGCATGTACCTCCAACTTTTCTAGACTCCCAGTATATGCGAAGGCCTCACATAGCAAAATGAAGCTAAAAAAAAAAAAAAAAAAGCTATGGAATGTTTTTCATTGAGTCTTTGCTGAGTTTTTCTCCACAGATTTTTTTTCCCTTATAAAACCTGTAGGGAAAAAGTGAACATTTCCACAGGTATATGCTATTTTCAAAAACGTGGACATCTTTGAAAAAGCAGCTTTTACCCATTGTTTTTATTTTTGCAACGTGATAATGGGATTAGCCAGAATCTAATTCACTTTGCATGTACTGGTATGTCAGTGAAGAAGTTCAGGTCTCCTCCAGTTCTCAGAAATAAGATTTAATTCAAACCACTTGAGCTTCTTCCCTGTGTCCTGAGTCCTTTTGGTTCCTAGTTCAGTGCCATGAGTATATTTTATTTATAAAAAAAAAACCAAAAAAACTCTCTCTTAAATTTAGGGTAAGTTCACATCTGCACCCGGGGTCTCCGTTATGCAGGTTTCCGTTTCCTGCCCGAAACTGGGCAGGAAACGGAAACCTGCAGGCATTTTTCAAACCTATTCGAATGAATGGGTTTGAAAAGTGTCCAGCCATGAATGCCGGTGCATTTTGTGCTCTCCGTGGCAAAACCGTTTTTTTTTTTTTAACTGGACACAAAGTCGGACTTGCAGGACTTTGTGTCCAGTTTAAAAAAACCGGTTTCGCCGCGGAGAGCATAAAATGCTCACCGGGGATCAAGGTTGGACACTGTCTGACAGGTTTCTGTCTTCTGCCTGCAGAAGATGGAAACCTGATAACGGAGACGGACGCTGGTGTGAACCCAGCGTTACTGTTGGAGCCAGACGTATTTCTATATGGTGTTCGATAGCGAACATTGCCATTACCATAGGAAACATCCATGTGTCCCTATTTATCACCATGGTAAGGTACCCTCTGAAGGTGCACTGCCTTTTAAAGGGCGTCTATCAGCACTAAAAATGTTATTAAACAAGCCCCACTTAATGGCCACTTAATTTTGATGAGAACCTGCTTTTTATTTGTATGCAAATGAGTGAAGAGTAGATCGGGTGCATGTTCAGGGTGACTGAGCATCACGACCAGCTCTTCCTCTTCCTTTGGAAATCTATGAATGTGTCTGTGTTTCTGGGATGAGTATTGAGTGAGAGGAAGATCTTGTGATGTTCAGCTGCTTCCAAAAATGCCCTTGATGCGTTCTTAGCTGTTTTGCATAGGTATAAAATAGTAGCATCTCCTCCAAATTAAGCAGCCATTATACAAGCAAATTCTAGCACTGTGCTCACAGCTCTGAGCGGTACTTATTACTGGGGCTGGCTCAATAACATTTTTGTTCTGACAGTCTTCCTTTAAATAAAAAATGACTTTTATATTCCATCATAAGCCGTTACCAGTATATTTCGAGAGTTACACTAGACATCTCATTGATATGATTGAATAGTTACTTAACTTTCATCACCAATGTAGTAATTAAATCTCCCTTAATTTTATTTGGTAGGCCGAGAATGGTCCGACTGGTCAAGTGAACTGAGAATTCCTGGAGATGAACTGAAATGGAAATTTATTAGTGATGGGTCAGTTAATGGCTGGGGCTGGCGGTTCACAGTTTACCCCATCATGCCTGCTGCAGGTAAGGACTGATAATGTTTTACTTCAGTGTCGATGACTTGGTAATCTCCTTATAATTTTAGAAGTATAATACAGTCCTATGAAAAAGTTTGGGCACCCCTATTAATCTTAATCATTTTTAGTTCTAAATATTTTGGTGTTTGCAGCAGCCATTTCAGTTTGATCTATCTAATAACTGATGGACACAGTAATATTTCAGGATTGAAATGAGGTTTATTGTACTAACAGAAAATGCGCTATATGCATTAAACCAAAATTTGACCGGTGCAAAAGTATGGGCACCTCAACAGAAAAGTGACATTAATATTTAGTAGATCCTCCTTTTGCAAAGATAACAGCCTCTAGTCGCTTCCTGTAGCTTTTAATCAGTTCCTGGATCCTGGATGAAGGTATTTTGGACCATTTCTTTCTACAAAACAATTCAAGTTCAGTTAAGTTTGATGGTCGCCGAACATGGACAGCCCGCTCTCAAATGATCTGAAAACAAAGATTGTTCAACATAGTTGTTCAGGGGAAGGATACAAAACGTTGTCTCAGAGATTTAACCTGTCAGTTTCCACTGTGAGGAACATAGTAAGGAAATGGAAGACCACAGGGACAGTTCTTGTTAAGCCCAGAAGTGGCAAGCCAAGAAAAATATCAGAAAGGCAGAGAAGAAGAATAGTGAGAACAGTCAAGGACAATCCACAGACCACCTCCAAAGAGCTGCAGCATCATCTTGCTGCAGATGGTGTCACTGTGCATCAGTCAGCAATACAGCGCACTTTGCACAAGGAGAAGCTGTATGGGAGAGTGATGAGAAAGAAGCCGTTTCTGCACGTACGCCACAAATAGAGTTGCCTGAGGTATGAAAAAGCACATTTGGACAAGCCAACTTCATTTTGGAAACAAAGATTGAGTTGTTTGGTTATAAAAAAAGGCGTTATGCATGGCGTCCAAAAAGAAACAGCATTCCAAGAAAAACACTTGCTACCCACTGTAAAATTTGGTGGAGGTTCCATCATGCTTTGGGGCTGTGTGGCCAATGCCGGCATCGGGAATCTTGTTAAAGTTGAGGGTCGCATGGATTCCACTCAGTATCAGCTGATTCTTGAGAATAATGTTCAAGAATCAGTGACGAAGTTGAAGTTACGCCGGGGATGGATATTTCAGCAAGACAATGATCCAAAACACTGCTCCAAATCCTCAGGCATTCATGCAGAGGAACAATTACAATGTTCTGGAATGGCCATCCCAGTCCCCAGACCTGAATATCATTGAACATCTGTGGGATGATTTGAAGCGGGCTATCCATGCTCGGCGACCATCTAACTTAACTGAACTTGAATTGTTTGTCCAAAATACCTTTATCCAGGATCCAGGAACTGATTAAAAGCTACAGGAAGCTACTAGAGGCTGTTATCTTTGCAAAAGGAGGATCTACTAAATATTAATGTCACTTTTCTGTTGAGGTGCCCATACTTTTGCACCGGTCAAATTTTGGTTTAATGCATATTGCACATTTTCTGTTAGTACAATAAACCTCATTTCAATCCTGAAATATTACTGTGTCCATCAGTTATTAGATATATCAAACTGAAATGGCTGCTGCAAACACCAAAATATTTAGAACTAAAAATGATTAAGATTAATAGGGGTGCCCAAACTTTTTCATAGGACTGTATAAATTGTACATCTTCTTCTAGGACCAAAAGACCTCCTGTCAGATCGGTGCATCCTGTCCTGCCCATCTATGGATTTAGTCACTTGTCTTTTGGACTTTCGATTGAATTTCGCTTCCAATCGGGGGATTGTTCCACGTCTGGCGGCTTCCCTTGCAGCTTGTGCTCAGCTTAGTGCTCTGGGTATGTAATGAAGTTCAGGATTCATTTATTCAGTAGTTCTTGGCTTGATAATTTCATTGCTATGTCCTTGTCATTGTGCATATTGTAGCGGCAGGCCACAGGATGTGGGCTCTCCAGAGGCTGAGGAAACTTCTTACCACAGAGTTTGGACAATCTATTAACATCAATAGGTTACTTGGAGATGGAGACGCTGAAGCACGTGCAATGGTAAGGAATCATTTCTGTTCACCAAAGTTTTCTACCAACAAGTTTACATTGCTTGATCAGTCATTGCTTTACTTCACAGCAACTTTTTGTAGCACTACAGAATGTAGCAAGTGGCATTGTAGCCTTGGCATTAAAGATAGAGAAAGGAAAATGGTACATAGGGTAGTGGGCTACACCTTATTGCTTGTAGATGGCAGCAAATGTTATTGCCTAGTGAAAGTTGTCTTGTCAAGAAATAAGCGGTCTACACATGTCTTTTTTTCACATAAGATCTTTTTTCAGAGTTTTACTGGCAGTGCCTTAGCTGCGTTGGTGAAGGGCCTACCTGAAGCCTTACAGAGACAATTTGAATATGAAGATCCAATTGTGAGAGGAGGGAAGCAATTACTTCACAGCCCATTCTTCAAGGTAAGACGCTGTCCATCATAAAGGATTGAAATGTACCCATGAAGAGTTTAAAAAGCCCCTATAGTTTCTTAAAACCTTTTACATACAGTGACCTATTATAAGCTGTGCTCTGTGTCTGTTGTGGGTGTCCTGGGCAAGGAAGGATTACCTGTATATGGACCGTAGACTTTATATCATATATTTTAACTTATGGAAAATGGCATTCTTTATTTTGTATAGTTTTTCTGGAGTACCTTCAAGTAATGAAATATCTCTAATGAGCTACTGCATAAAGATTTAACAAATATTAAAATATGTGCATATGTGTTCATTTCATTCCATTGCATTCATTTAAGCAGTTATGGTCACTTATTATAAAAATGTGACATAACTGTGTAAACGTAATTCAAAGTAACAGTTATATGATTATATACTTGTGTGTCTTGTAGGTTTTGGTGGCCCTTGCTTGTGATCTTGAGTTAGATACTCTTCCATGCTGTGCAGAGACTCACAAGTGGGCATGGTTCCGGAGATACTGTATGGCTTCAAGAGTTGCCGTTGCACTAGACAAGAGAACACCTCTTCCTCGGTTGTTTTTAGATGAGGTATACGTCTTCATTTTCTGTGACCATAGTAATAAGTTAAAAAGAAAAGAAATTACTTGCTTATGATTTTTATTCTTACCTGGAATAATTTGGTTTTGCATAAAGGTTGCAAAGAAAATCCGTGAGCTGATGGCAGATAATGAAAACATGAATACCGTCCATGAGAGCCATGACGTTTTCAGGAGAGAACAGGATGAGCAGCTTGTCCAGTGGATGAATAGGTTTGGGTTATTGTATACTTCTATTAGATGTAACTGTATTGATATGTTTACAGCCTCTTCATAAACGAATCTTGCTTTGTAGACGACCTGATGACTGGACTTTATCAGCTGGTGGTAGTGGCACAATCTATGGCTGGGGCCATAATCACAGAGGACAACTTGGAGGTATTGAAGGTGCAAAGGTTAAAGTTCCAACACCATGTGAAGCACTGGCAACGCTTAGACCTGTACAGTTAATTGGAGGAGAACAAACCCTATTTGCTGTCACCGCTGATGGGAAGGTAACCAAGTTAGTGAATGCTTTTCCTTTGCTATAACATGAATTAACATGTTATTAATTTTTTATTGTAATGTTTTTTTTTCCAGTTGTATGCTACAGGATATGGGGCTGGTGGTAGGCTGGGCATTGGTGGTACTGAATCTGTGTCAACACCCACACTACTGGAATCCATTCAACATGTTTTTGTGAAAAAGGTTGCAGTTAACTCTGGTGGAAAGCACTGTCTTGCTCTCTCTTCTGAAGGGGAGGTCTATTCATGGGGTGAGGCAGAAGATGGAAAATTGGGCCATGGAAACAGAAGGTAAATTAAACATGATGTAAGAAATAAAATTCTGTAAAAATAACTGATCCTATTTTTTTTTCTTTCAAACATCTATAAAATAGATTTTCTGTCTCCTGTCTTGAGTGTACATCTGTATGTAACCTTTAAACATATTAAACTTATTGACTATAAGATACCTAAAGTTGTTCTAATCTAGGAAATTGTGGCTGACATAGTAAAGGAGAGGGGAAGCCCTTCTTATGGTTCTCAGAGCAGAGATTTCTTACTTTAAAAAAAAAAAAAGTTAAGTTTGCATCTTAAATTCTATTTTTCAGTCATATAGTCAGTTTCCTTTTATTGTTGCCCTTGCAGCCCATGTGATCGACCTCGTGTTATTGAGTCTCTGCGAGGAACAGAAGTTATAGACATAGCTGCAGGTGGCGCACACAGTGCATGTATCACTGCAGCTGGAGAACTGTACACTTGGGGCAAAGGAAGATATGGACGTCTTGGGCATGGTGATAGTGAGGATCAACTGAAACCGAAGTTGGTGAGTATCTGTTACCTATACAAAAGTAATATTTGGCACTTTAGCACCCTGTAATTTGTTCAGAATATGTACCTGTCAGATTTAAAACTGATAATCTGGTGCTTGCACTGTGTTTACACCAAAGGGGTCATGCTATGCAATGTTCAGGTGCCCATGTAAATGCCTGGATCATCTACGCTGTTAATGAACACACTATTAGGCTGGTCTTACACGACTGTATTGATTGTATGGTCCGCAAGTTGCTGATCAGCAACATAGACTCCGCAGACGCCCGTGAACTGCTGCACTCGCCCATAGAGTTCTATGGGCGAGTCCATGCAGTGCCGTAATTCACGGCCATTACGGACCTGCTCTATAAATTGCGGACCTCGGTTGCGGCCCGGCACAGCACGGATAAAATATCCGGTGGTGTAAGAGGCCGCATTGAATATAATGTGTCCAAAATTGAAAACCCTCAATTGCAGACTTGCATTACGGCCATGTAAGACCAGCATTAAAGGGATTCTTGCAGATATAAAATGATTCAAAACCAATAATAGTGCAGAGTAATGGACTTTAGCAAGAGCAGAAACCAACTTGAAGCAATGCAGTGATAATATTTTATGGATATGCAGAGCAGCCTGTAAGTACATCTAATCTGCTTTGATTTGCCTACAGATAGCAACAAGTTCTCTGTCATCTAGAATTGCTGTCCAATGTCACCTTGTTAGTGGTGAATGACATTTTCATCCTCTACCCTTTGTCACAGCTGTCTGTCAGCAAATCTGGCACTTGGGATAGACCACAATTAACATTTATTGTCCCTTCAATATGCAAAGGTTTTATTATTTCTCTCCAGGTGGAAGCCCTGCAAGGATATCGGGTCATCGACATTGCCTGTGGCAGTGGGGACGCACAAACTCTCTGCCTCACAGATGATGACACAGTTTGGTCTTGGGGAGATGGAGACTATGGAAAACTTGGACGAGGGGGCAGTGATGGTTGCAAAGTACCTATGAAAGTAAGCATTTCTTTTTAAATGGCGGATCAAATGTCATAAATGCATTTTGTTCAGTTAGTTTTTCACAGATTGGTTAAAATTCAGTCATTGCCCAACGGGCCTCTAGTAAATCTAAGTTTCTGATACCTAATTGCAGACTGGAAACCGAGGGAAATGGGTAATGGAAAATAATGCTTTTATTCAGCTACTGTAATGTAAGATGTTTATTCTTGTTAATGGGTTTGTTCCAACTACCAGCACACCAGCATATCTTGTACTTGGCGAGTTATAGAAACATTATGGATAATTGTTTATATGTTTTTTGTCCTCTGCAGATTGATTCTCTGACAGGACTTGGCGTTACCAAAGTGGAGTGTGGTTCTCAGTTCTCTGTGGCTCTGACAAAGTCTGGTGCTGTCTACACGTGGTACGTTCATTGTAAAAAGAAGCAATGCAATGTATCAAGATATTCTTTCTTCTTTCTTGTTCTTTATAATACTCATTTTGTTTTTGTAAGATTTTTAAGTTTTTTTTTTTTGTTGTTGTTGTTCAGGCCACCATTTTCATGTGCTTTATTAGGGCAAGTCCATCTAAAGGGGCAGACAGCCCCTCTGTTAGGTAGAACCAAAAGCTAATTGCAGTGCTGCCCAAAATTTGGGGCAGGAGGGCTGTTCACTTTCCATGGGAAAAAATATATATGCCAATAGTTTCCAGTGGATTTCCCCCTTTGGAGTAACCGGAGTATATTGATCCATTGCCTCCCTTTTAATAATGGCTGATCAGTGGAGGCAGTAAATGGAGTTCTTCAAACCAGTCAGCCATGTTAATGATAAAAAGGTATTATCTGTATCTACTGTGCCACAATGTATTGGAGATTAACCATAACCAGTGCAAGAGAAAGTTTTTAAAGCGCCCGCCAGGCACCTGCTATACTTTTTCCTTGCTCTACTCTTGATAAATCCCTCAGTTTGGGGTAGATTTCCTAACAGTCTGAATTTTTGATACTGCAAACTGAGACTACACAGACCTAAGCTCCACTAGGTCTAATGTTGTTTGATAAATCTTGTGCATGTTAGTCTATAGTAGTCTGACGTTACATCTCTTATTAGGTGACTTAGTTTCTGACAAAAAAAGTGTCAACAATTTTGGCACATATTTCTCACAATGGCTTATCTTAAGATCCGCTGCTTTCCCAGAAAGCTGTACCCATTTTCATACAAGCCTCTGAAAAAATGTATGAAACACTTGGTAATTGTGGCCCAGGGCATCATTTTGGTGCATTTTGCTTAGTACATCCGCACCCCTCATTGTGTTAATTTTAGGGCACAAATGCATGATGTTCTTTGTACTGGTGAGTCAAAGTCCTTCATTTTGAATGGGTTGCATTTTTACTTCTAAATTTTTATATGCAGGGGAAAAGGTGACTATCATCGGCTAGGTCATGGATCAGATGATCATGTGCGGAGGCCACGGCAAGTTCAGGGTCTTCAGGGGAAGAAAGTTATTGCAATTGCCACTGGGTCACTGCATTGTGTTTGTTGCACGGAGGATGGTAAGCTATAATTTTTTTTTCTTTCTTGCATGATTTCTTGTTTTCCATCCTGCTTACTTGGGAAGAGGAGGAGGGGTATGTTTTCCGACTAAAATTAGTTTGTCTTTGATACTACAGTTTATAGCCCATCTCACAGTGGAAATAGCCAGCTTTTATTACTTGTTCCCTGAGGATACTGTGGGTTTATTGGTTCCTGAGTTTTCTAATATTTTGTCAAGGCTTCTGTCTCCATATAATCTCAGCGCTGCCGCTTGTAATCGGGCAAGACGATCTAATCTATGTAGTTTGTTTACTCCGGCTCTGCTTCAATTTAAATTTACAGCCTGAGATTTTATTCTTATTCAATGCAAGTCCAAAGAGATTTGTAGTGGAAACTTGCCAGCTAATTTTATCTGTATGGATCATCTACAAGTATTTTATTTATTTAACGTCTGGTGCTGGCGAGGGTCAGCTTTATTTATTCATACAGACGTACTATACTGTATAAATGTGTGCTCTCACTTAAGTGAATAGAAACTCACATGGTTAATCCTTATTCCTAGGATTATTGCTATGTTTGGTTGTTGGCATATGGGAGGAGTTTTAAAGGGGTTTCCAGGTTTTTTTCTTATTTTCTATGGCCTATCCTTAGGTTGGCTCTTAAATATCTGATTGGTAGGTGGGTGTGGAAGATCTACTTTATATCTTATTCACCTTCCTCCAATCCTTCCTTCGCTTATTACAACTAAGTGATGATCATCTTGTCTTATACCCTGAATGACATTTTCTGTTTTAATAAATGTTGTTTTTATATGTGTATGACTAATACACCCATGGCTAAATTCTTTTAAACCTGGGACTATTCCTAGAAATCACTGGAATATATTCAGATACCTACTTGACTTGCCCGACAAACATATGTGACACAGTTGTCGCAGCTGTGTACCACACAACTCTGCCAGTGGGGCATTTTCCTAGCAATGAATTCCTTCATATCTAATAAATGTTATATATTTTCTACAAAATTGTATTTCAAATCTTTTCAACTTGACAGGGGGCAATGTGAATAATTTACAACTATTTTTTTTTCTTCTGCTTATTGCATGTGCGTGCTGTGTTTTTTGTTTTTTTTTTTTTGATTTTTTTTTTAAACCACTTTGACACAGGATTTCTAATACAATGACATAGTGCTAGACATTTATTGTTCTCTGCAGATTTTCCTTCTTTTCCATTGAGTAGAAGCAATTGTTGTCATCCTTTAGTATATTAATGTAGTAACTGATAATGAAACAATACTGGGACTATGGCTGGAGCGTAAGTGTTTAGCCAGTGTCTTTGGGTTGAATTTTTGGAATTGAAACCTTACTCAGTAAGATGTATATTTTATGAAAATGTAAATTGCAAATGACTTTTGAACCAGTAAGGAATTATGAGTCACCTTCCTTTCCCTGTCATACACCACCTTCTCCTAGTAAACTGAATTTGCATTTCGTAGGTGAAGTATACACATGGGGAGATAATGATGAAGGACAGCTTGGAGATGGAACCACAAATGCTATTCAACGACCTCGCCTTGTGGCTGCTCTTCAGGGTAAAAAAATAAACCGAGTCGCCTGTGGTTCTGCTCACACATTGGCCTGGTCTACAAGCAAACCTGCTAATGCTGGCAAGCTCCCCACACAGGTAATCTGCCTCTGACGTGTTCACATGGGTTTTTTTTGTTTGTTTGTTTTTTTTTTTCTTTTGGTGGTGGGGGTGTCATTAACCATACATAATTATAGTAGTAGGAATAATTATAATTATGATAGTAATAATAATAATTGTAGTAATAGAAATAATTTTGGTAGTAGTACGTATAATAATAATAATTGTAGTATTAGTGGTACTGGAAACCATAGTTAAAACCAACTCTAGTCAAAGTAGTAGCAGTGATAACAACAACAAATATGGACATCTCTGGTGGTGATTATATTAGTTTGCATTGTCTGTATTATGGAGTAAAACCATATTAGCCATCTCGACAACCAAATAAATTAAACTTTTACTCCAAATGGATGTGAGGATTCAGGAGAGCAGAGATGAGAGCAAAGTCTGTGGTTTCATTATAACTCCACGGCAACATGCTATTTGTCTTGGGTTTATGTTTGGCTCAGATCTTTCCTTTGCCTCTTGTAACTAATCTTGTGCATAGTCATTTCCCCTGCACCTCAAAAACATCTCTAGAATCCATCCTTTCTTTACCATTGAAGCATCAGAAACTCCCTGACTCACTCTCGACTTGACTACTGTAGCTCCCTAGGCTCATCTTTCAGTCTCAGTATTACACCAATGCCTCTGGTCTGTGCCAATCACTGTAAAGGTTCTTTATTAGAGATGAGCGAACAGTGTTCTATCGAACACATGTTCGATCGGATATCCGGGTGTTCGCCATGTTCGAATCGAATCGAACACCGCGTGGTAAAGTGCGCCAAAATTCGATTCCCCTCCCACCTTCCCTGGCGCCTTTTTTGCACCAATAACAGCGCAGGGGAGGTGGGACAGGAACTACGACACTGGGGGCATTGAAAAAAATTGGAAAAAGTCATTGGCTGCCGAAATCAGGTGACCTCCATTTTAGACGAATAGTGGATTTCAAATCCGGGTCATATGAGAATGTGAACTTTGTGACTATGAGACAGGGATAGCTGTACAGGCAGGGATAGCTAGGGATAACCTTTATTTAGGGGGGAATGTTATTAAAAATAACTTTTTGGGGCTCTATCGGGTGTGTAATTGTGATTTTTGTGAGATAAACTTTTTCCCATAGGGATGCATTGGCCAGCGCTGATTGGCCGAATTCCGTACTCTGGCCAATCAGTGCTGGCCAATGCATTCTATTAGCTTGATGAAGCAGAGTGTGCACAAGGGTTCAAGCGCACCCTCGGCTCTGATGTAGCAGAGCTGAGGCTGCACAAGGGTTCAAGCGCACCCTCGGCTCTGATGTAGGAGAGCCGAGGGTGCACTTGAACCCTTGTGCACCCTCGGCTCTGCTACATCAGAGCCGAGGGTGCGCTTGAACCCTTGTGCACACTCTGCTTCATCAAGCTAATAGAATGCATTGGCCAGCGCTGATTGGCCAATGCATTCTATTAGCCCGATGAAGTAGAGCTGAATGTGTGTGCTTAGCACACACATTCAGCTCTACTTCATCGGGCTAATAGAATGCATTGGCCAGCGCTGATTGGCCAGAGTACGGAATTCGGCCAATCAGCGCTGGCTCTGCTGGAGGAGGCGGAGTCTAAGATCGCTCCACACCAGTCTCCATTCAGGTCCGACCTTAGACTCCGCCTCCTCCAGCAGAGCCAGCGCTGATTGGCCGAATTCCGTACTCTGGCCAATCAGCACTGGCTAATGCATTGTATTGGCGTGATGAAGCAGTGCTGAATGTGTGTGCTTAACACACACATTCAGCTCTACTTCATCGGGCTAATAGAATGCATTGGCCAATCAGCGCTGGCCAATGCATTCTATTAGCGTGAACTGAGTTTGCACAGGGGTTCTAGTGCACCCTCGGCTCTGCTACATCAGATTGCTACATCTGATGTAGCAGTGCCGAGTGTGCATTAGATGTGTAGTTGAGCAAAACTGACTCAGCACTGCTAAGTCTCTGCATTCGCATAGGAATGCATTGGCCAGCCTTCGGCCAATCAGCGCTGGCTCTGCCGGAGGAGGCGGAGTCTAAGGTCGGACCTGAATGGAGACTGGTGTGGAGCGATCTTAGACTCCGCCTCCTCCAGCAGAGCCAGCGCTGATTGGTCGAGTTCCGTACTCTGGCCAATCAGCACTGGCCAATGCATTTCTATGGGGAAAAGTTAGCTTGCGAAAATCGCAAACTGACAGGGATTTCCATGAAATAAAGTGACTTTTATGCCCCCAGACATGCTTCCCCTGCTGTCCCAGTGTCATTCCAGGGTGTTGGTATCATTTCCTGGGGTGTCATAGTGGACTTGGTGACCCTCCAGACACGAATTTGGGTTTCCCCCTTAACGAGTTTATGTTCCCCATAGACTATAATGGGGTTCGAAACCCATTCGAACACTCGAACAGTGAGCGGCTGTTCGAATCGAATTTCGAACCTCGAACATTTTAGTGTTCGCTCATCTCTATTCTTTATTCACTATAGAATACAATTCTAAATTGTATCACCCTCCTTGCAATGCTCTCCATATCACAGCACCTCCCTACATCTTTGTCTGCCTTCCTGCCAGTACTTTCCATTCTACCAGTGATCTAAGGCTAACATTCTCATATTCATAACCTCCCCTTCCCTCCTGAGTGTCACCATTTCTCTGGAACCACTGACTATCAGATTAACACAGTCTCCAGTGCATCCTAAAAACTTCTCGTAATTTAACTCTTCTACACTTAACTCAAACTATTCCTTCTCTGTTCACCCTTCCCCTCTACATTATCCCACATTAGCCCTTATCTAAGTGCAACCCTGCATACCCAAGCACTTTGGATCTGTACATACAAAGACACCGGCAGCTTTACTTATTTGTTCTACCTTATCCCATAAAAATAACTGGACCATCACTGGTCACCTCTTCTACCTTGCACATTATAAACTCTTGCAAGCAAGGCCCTCATTCCCTTTCTGTGAATTGGTTTGTCATCCTGTAATGCCACATTTTGTTTGTACATGAATATGTTGTTGCTATACAAATAAAATGTATTCTACTTATTCTACATACGGATTATGGACTCTGACAGTTTGTCTGATGAATTTCACACTGAGCAGGACTAAATAGTCTGCAACATTTGAGAATATGTGTGACTGTAGTCGACAAACACAATTTTTCATAAACAATTGCAAATGTTTATCACATACAGAAAAAAATATCAAGTGTCGATAGCTTTTACGCAAATGCTCCATGTTGCTAATTGCTGGGGTTTTTTTTTTTTTGTTTTTTTGCTGCATATTTTTGAGCCCAAACCTAGCAATTGCTACAGAAGGAATGAAAAATATCTAACAAGCTGTTATACTTCTCCCTTCTCCCTGCCCAATCTATTCCTAGCAAAAAATGCAGCAAAATCTGCAACAAAAAAAGCAGCTTTTATACAAGGTAGTGCCTTAGCCTGAAAGGGGTTTTCCACTTTTCCAGTATCATTGACCTATACTTTAGAGCTGCATGGTTTCCGACAGCCAGGACCCCAGCAGAGAAACAGTTTCAGGACAGCGCGGCTCCTGGTAATTTTACATGCTAGAGCCACACTGCTCGGTCAACGCTGCAGATTGTGCAGCTTTCCCGACATGTAGGACTATCACAGATCTAAAATTGATGGCCTATCGTAAGGCTGTGCCATCTGTATTAGACAGGTGGATAACCCCTTTAAAATAGAGGTTGCAGGCCCTTTAATTACAGAATGAAATTTACAGGTTGTCTAGCATTATAGTACATAGCCTACTCTACATATTTGTTGCCTTTTGTATACCTATATGTATACATGTATACATGTTTGTATATCTATTTTGAATGTATATGACACTTACTTTTACAGGTACCAATGGAATATAACCACCTTCAAGAAATAGTGATTATAGGTTTAAGGAATAGATTGCTATTACTTCACCATATCTCTGAGCTCTTCTGCCCATGCATCCCTATGTTTGATTTGGAGGGAAAGCTTGATGAGACTGGTCAAGGTCCCTCTGTTGGCTTTGATACACTACGAGGAATTCTTATCTCCCAAGGAAAGGTATGTGTCTGAACTTCTTTTAAACATAATATTAGAAATGGTTGAATATGTAAGAAATCTGCTTTGTTGACACTACCTTAAGTCATAATGAAATCTGAAGATCCTGTTATAATTCACTGGGGCTGGGGTAATCTATTTCTTCAATGCATGGGTTGCTTGTTAACTTCTGCAACATCTGGTGTGACAAGTGTTTTGTCCAATTACAAGGCACTGATGCAAACGGGTAGTTCAGTAGTGACGGAAGAAAAGTTAGCCATGTGAACACTCCTAAAGATATGCTCGGATGTCCTGTAAATGATATCTTAATGACACTGCATTGTCAGGCTAATTGTGAGTTCTCTATGTAGGAGGCTGCCTTCCGCAAAGTTGTCCAAGCAACCATGGTACGAGACCGCCAGCATGGCCCAGTGGTTGAATTAAACAGGATACAGGTAAGCTGCTAGGACTGGTGTGCTTTTACTTGACAGATGTGTGATTTATGGTCATTTACGAAAGTGTTTGATTCTGTAACTGTATGTGCTGAAATTTGTAATGTTATTCAACTACTTATCCCAGTTTGTGGTTTTCAGCCCTATGATGCTATAGTTAGCTCTAGCGAATCCTATCCACACATTGCAGAAATATACGCACAGTTTTGGAAATCGCAGCATGTCAATTATACCTAGAGAAATGCCAACGGCTTCCCTATTGGCATAATTGAAGTAGAAAGCCCGCAGAGGAAACATCTGTGGACTTTCTATAAAAAGCGTGTCAGGAAAAAACCGCAATGTGTTGTCACTTTTTTTTTTTGCTACGCTACGTAGGGCCTTAGCCTAAATTCACAAAATAAAACCGTGATTGAATTCCTACAAAAATAAATATACATCTATTTATACAATATTATTAATTTTCTAATATAATAACATTTATTTTGAAATCTGAATCTTTTTTTTTTTTTTTCATCCATAACATTATGTTTATGTAGTTCTCTTCTCCTTTGATCATAAATAGGCTTTTTTTTTGAGGATTATGATATTTGTTTTATGTTTTGTTTTTCATAGGTGAAACGTTCAAGAAGTAAAGGAGGTTTGGCAGGTCCAGATGGCACCAAATCTGTCTTTGGCCAGATGTGTGCAAAAATGACTTCCTTCAGTCCTGACAGCCTTCTGTTACCTCATCGCGTCTGGAAGGTCAAATTTGTTGGTATGAGATTTTATACCTAAGACACAAGCAACAAACTCTTCATTATTATTATTTGGTAATAGATTTTGAACAGTTGATTTCAGTTGCTTGAGGTTAGGGTATACAATACCAAGGTGTCGATGTAAAAACTTTAGTTGAGCACAGTCTTTACTAAAGATAAGGCTTTTAGATCAGATTTCTTTAAAGCGGTATTCCCATGACGCTTGTTCACTAACCTGCAGGCTGTTGTGCTCTCTTCACTTCCTGCTTTTCTCGGCACATTGGTGGGCAGGGTTTCACTTGCACGGGATTGGTTGTAAATGAATTACCACGGTGTGAAGCTGATGTAGCAGAGCTGGATTTGAGTCAGTTTGCATTACATACAGAGGTAAGGGACTCCCTATCTCAGCCCTTATCAGCCAAATTCAATTAAACCGACTGATAAGAGCTCAGAAATCCCGGAGCTCTCTGAAAAGCTCTGTTACTTAAAAGACACAAACAGCTTAGAGCTGCTCCCAGCCCCTCCCTCCCCCTGACAGCAGGCAGCTACATCACTTGACAAATGAGCAGATAATCCCAAGGGCCATAGAAACGGAGTGTAAACAATGAAGTGAATAATTTAAGATAGCGGCCAAACAAAGCAGTTTTGATAAAGCAATGCATTTAGGAAAAGTCTTAAATCCACATAAACTAGCAGTATTGATAGGATCCTTGTGATGGGAAAAGCCCTGTAACTGCTCATGTAACGTTTTGATGCAGTTTTTTTGGTATTTTTTTTTTTTGTCAAGCCATCAAAGGAGAAAAATTTAGTTAAAAGCTCTAGGGATTTCCTCTGTTTTATATGCATTTCTAGTCCTGGAAACAAATAAACTTTACCAAAGGTTAACCAGATATTGAACAGAAAGCCAAAAAAATTCAGCAAAGCCACGATATGTGAACAGAGCCTTTTGGAATGTATTTGATAGGTAAAACTACTGATGAATCCAATTGATAAAAACCTACTCACACAGACTAAAGTGGAAGTAACATGACAAACAATTGTTCTTGTGTTTTAGGGGAATCTGTGGATGATTGTGGAGGGGGCTACAGTGAATCTATTGCAGAAATGTGTGAAGAGCTTCAAAATGGACTGACTCCACTTCTGATCGTGACTCCAAATGGAAGAGATGAGTCCGGGGCTAACAGGGACTGCTTCCTTTTGAATCCAGCAGCTAAGACTGCCCTTCACATGAACATGTTTAGATTCCTTGGTAAGTTTGTGCTTTAAAATAAACCTGTGTCATAATCTGATATGTATATTTATTACTCATTAAACAAAGCAGTTTACAATCTGTTTGTATATTAGTGTAATACTGCTGCATTATCTATATTATGTTATGCATTCCTCCAATTTGTAGAGTCTCCTATTGTTTGAAGTTCCTTCCCCACCCGTTTAAATAAATCCCAATAGCCAAACAGTGCTATTGGCTAATGTAACAGTCTTTACACCATGAATGTAAAGGAAATGTTATATTCCCAAAACCATATGTTTTCTGAAGTAGATTGAAACGTCCCAAAAGCCCTTTTCACCTAATTTGCATATGAACATTAGGCATTTTCTCGATTAGTTGAGCTGCAGAGGTGAACAACAAAGGCATATTTGGAAAGTGTAAAAGAACAGTACAAGGTGCTGTCATTACTTTGATTATGATTTTCCTGCTGACAGACTCCCTTTTAAATGGGTTGATATAGTGATCCAAGTAGAGCATGAGATGCAGAAAAACTAAATGCTGAAGCGTGCAGAGTTTGTGTGTGTCACTTATTTGTACATTCACATTTCTTCACAAAATCATCAGAACTAAATAAACCAAATCTGTCTGAGATCCAGATTCCATTTTGTTGACACTTTTTTCTCATTTTGAGCAGGAGGTCATGTGTGCAAGTGCGTTCATCTTCTCTAGAATCTATGATATCCTCCCTCTAAAAGTGATAGCCATAGACCACATATCCTCTCTGCTTGGTAAGAAGAGTGAGAATTCACAGAAACTTTCTTGTACCCCCCCTTAGAGTTAGTGGGGGCTTTACAGGACAGAAATTACAAGCAGAGAGGTCACTTGAAACCCCTTGGCCCCAGTGCATTTTCTATTTATAAGACTAGTGCCTTCTTTTGTTGCTGAGACACCAATGGGCTACCTGAGACTTTTGCTGCCTCCTCTATAACTATGCCCCTGAACAAGAACAAGTTTGAATGTTTATTTTTAATGTCACTTGGAGCTTGTCTGGCCCACATTTACACCCAAGATGAGAATGTAACCTCAAACAACTGCTGAACCCTGAATATAGCACGTCATAGGTGACCATACATGTTAGACAACTGAATGCTGAACCCTCTGACTATCTAATGTGAAAGGCAACCTAGGATGTGTGTGATACATAATGACTTGTAAACGTTACTGTAGCTCATAGAATATCAAGGCGGAAAGTAAAGGTCGGGTGTGTTGAAAACCAACCCAACACTTTTTATCCCTGGCATATGCCATTGGGGTAGAGTCGGGCTACTTCATACAAGTTATTAGGTCCAGCAGCAATTTAGCTTGCATTATATTTGAATCTACAATGATGGCACATGTCAGGGATAAAAAGTTTTGGGTTGGTTTTCAATTCTACCCATCTTTACTTTCAACCTCAATATTCTAGGAGCAGCAGTAACATTTTTAAGTCCTTATGTATTACTTATGTCTTTGGCAATGAATAAGTTAATGGAATAGAAACCTGTTACAATTCAGATTCTCTATTATCTGTGTATTATCTGTTTTGTGTAATCATCTAGGGAAAACAAGAATTCATTGGAACTCGGAGACAACTCGAAATTGAACACGTTCCAGTTCTGCAGTACATACTAGTATATTAACAAATGCTAAGTACTTGCAGCAAGTAATCTGTCGTGCTACTGCCAGCAGGCGTATAGAATGCTGCATTGCAGCCAACAAGAGAGAGCTGGACATTAGATTTGTCTTTCTAAGAACTGAAAATACCAGTAATATGGAAAATACTGCATAGTGTGAAGCACAGTGTCTTACATAGTGTGCAGGTACCGTAGGGCTTGTTAATGAGAACCAATACAGAAAAAATCCCAGCACAGTTGCCCATAGCTATGTGTTGAGATGTGCAGTAGAGAAATGAAAGTCATATTCCGAGTAATATCCTGGGCTATTTAATAACTAGCGACTCACAAACTATTAAATGAGTTCTGTTCTCTCGCTCTCTAGGTGTGCTTCTTGGAATTGCAATTCGAACTGGGAGCCCTCTAAGTCTTAATCTGGCCGAACCAGTATGGAAGCAGCTGGCAGGCATGAATCTGACAATTGCTGACCTCAGTGAGGTAAGCTCGGATTTAAGCACATAATATATGGTAATATCAGGAGAAGTGCACTCGCTGTCACAGTAGCCTAATACCTCTCTTTGTGGAGGGATAAAGAAATACTAATTCATAATCTCTCACGATTCCCCATAAGCACATAATTCAAGATTATCCTTGACTGGCCTGGTCCTAACAGGGGAAATGAACCCTTATTCAACATTTGCATTTTGAAGGTATCTTTTCCTTTCATCTCTTATCTCAGGTGGATAAAGACTTTATTCCTGGACTTATGTACATACGAGACAATGAGGCAACATCAGAGGAGTTTGAAGCAATGATTCTCCCTTTCACCGTGCCCAGTGCAAGCGGTCAAGACATACAGCTGAGCTCCAAGCACACACACATAACCCTTGACAATCGCGCAGAGTATGTAAGGCTTGCCATCGGCTACAGGTGTGTAGACGGTAGATTTGGTGTCATTTAGAGATGAGCGAACAGTGTTCTATCGAACACATGTTCGATCGGATATCAGGGTGTTCGCCATGTTCGAATCGAATCGAACACCGCGTGGTAAAGTGCGCCAAAATTCGATTCCCCTCCCACCTTCCCTGGCGCCTTTTTTGCACCAATAACAGCGCAGGGGAGGTGGGACAGGAACTACGACACCGGGGGCATTGAAAAAAATTGGAAAAAGTCATTGGCTGCCGAAATCAGGTGACCTCCATTTTAGACGAATAGTGGATTTCAAATCTGGGTCATATGAGAATGTGAACTTTGTGACTATGAGACAGGGATAGCTGTACAGGCAGGGATAGCTAGGGATAACCTTTATTTAGGGGGGAATGTTATTAAAAATAACTTTTTGGGGCTCTATCGGGTGTGTAATTATGATTTTTGTGAGATAAACTTTTTCCCATAGGGATGCATTGGCCAGCGCTGATTGGCCGAATTCCGTACTCTGGCCAATCAGTGCTGGCCAATGCATTCTATTAGCTTGATGAAGCAGAGTGTGCACAAGGGTTCAAGCGCACCCTCGGCTCTGATGTAGCAGAGCCGAGGCTGCACAAGGGTTCAAGCGCACCCTCGGCTCTGATGTAGGAGAGCCGAGGGTGCACTTGAACCCTTGTGCACCCTCGGCTCTGCTACATCAGAGCCGAGGGTGCGCTTGAACCCTTGTGCACACTCTGCTTCATCAAGCTAATAGAATGCATTGGCCAGCGCTGATTGGCCAATGCATTCTATTAGCCCGATGAAGTAGAGCTGAATGTGTGTGCTAAGCACACACATTCAGCTCTACTTCATCGGGCTAATAGAATGCATTGGCCAGCGCTGATTGGCCAGAGTACGGAATTCGGCCAATCAGCGCTGGCTCTGCTGGAGGAGGCGGAGTCTAAGATCGCTCCACACCAGTCTCCATTCAGGTCCGACCTTAGACTCCGCCTCCTCCAGCAGAGCCAGCGCTGATTGGCCGAATTCCGTACTCTGGCCAATCAGCACTGGCTAATGCATTGTATTGGCGTGATGAAGCAGTGCTGAATGTGTGTGCTTAGCACACACATTCAGCTCTACTTCATCGGGCTAATAGAATGCATTGGCCAATCAGCGCTGGCCAATGCATTCTATTAGCGTGAACTGAGTTTGCACAGGGGTTCTAGTGCACCCTCGGCTCTGCTACATCAGATTGCTACATCTGATGTAGCAGTGCCGAGTGTGCATCAGATGTGTAGTTGAGCAAAACTGACTCAGCACTGCTAAGTCTCTGCATTCGCATAGGAATGCATTGGCCAGCCTTCGGCCAATCAGCGCTGGCTCTGCCGGAGGAGGCGGAGTCTAAGGTCGGACCTGAATGGAGACTGGTGTGGAGCGATCTTAGACTCCGCCTCCTCCAGCAGAGCCAGCGCTGATTGGTCGAGTTCCGTACTCTGGCCAATCAGCACTGGCCAATGCATTTCTATGGGGAAAAGTTAGCTTGCGAAAATCGCAAACTGACAGGGATGTCCATGAAATAAAGTGACTTTTATGCCCCCAGACATGCTTCCCCTGCTGTCCCAGTGTCATTCCAGGGTGTTGGTATCATTTCCTGGGGTGTCATAGTGGACTTGGTGACCCTCCAGACACGAATTTGGGTTTCCCCCTTAACGAGTTTATGTTCCCCATAGACTATAATGGGGTTCGAAACCCATTCGAACACTCGAACAGTGTGCGGCTGTTCGAATCGAATTTCGAACCTCGAACATTTTAGTGTTCGCTCATCTCTAGTGTCATTCTCTTATTTGGCTACAATTGATTTCAGCAGTTGTTAACTGTTTGTCAGGATAACACCACACACAACGGCTATGGTGTGGCTAGGTGCATCCAACTGAAACCTCACCCCACTGGTCAATGGTCACACAGTGGGGTGAATTATATGTCAATTTAACCAACAACATCCTGCAACCTTTCATCAATTCAGGTGGGAATGTTTTCATCCAAATGCAGTTAGCTGCACTGCTGCTCCTATACATGCCGTCACTCTCAGGCTTTGCTGGGAGTTGTAGTTTCATAATAGCTGAACAGTCTAGGGATGGCCTTATATGTTGTTTTAGTTGCCAGATAAATGCTTGTTCAGCTAGTTGCTGTCTCCCCAACTTTGTTATTGGAATGGAGAGAGGGGATAATGCTACTGCCAGATATTTCAGGTGGAAGTTTATCTACTCACAGTACAAAAGTATTGGTCGTGTTGAAATCTCAGGCACGATCTATATCTCCCCCAACATCTGTTGTCAGGGAAGAGTTGGGAGGATCCAGCTGAAAACTCCTGGGTTCATTGCTATTGTGTATGGCCATTTTAAGGGGGAAAATCATGGCGCTAGAGGGTGCTGATAATTGATATAATGGTCACAGGCAGACATTAGGCCATTTAAAGAGGACCTTTCACCGATTTGGGCACAGGCAGTTCTATATACTGCTGAAAAGCTCACAGTACTCGTTCATAGACGAGTATTATCAGAAGGGGAGGGGGGAGTTCTTCCCCGCTCACACAGCACAGCACGATAGGCGCTGCTGTGGAGAAGGACGTCTCTGACTGTCAGGAACACCTTTCTGACTGTAAAGAGCTACAGTACCAGGACTACGGTACCGGGACCGATAGCTCTTTACCCGGGGCACAGATCGGGTAAAGATATATACCCGTATATAGAACTGCCTGTGCCCAAATCGGTGAAAGGTCCTCTTTAAAAAATATCCCTGTCTCCACTCAGCGGTTCATATAATTTTTGGCTTGTGTAATAAATAAGCTTGTTAAAGAGACAGCAGTCATTGAGTGAAAACAATTGCTCCTTGCAATTGATCTGTAGTGATCATTTCCATATCTTACAAATTCCCAAATTGGTACCATGTGGGTGGTGGTAAATATCGCTTTTGATTTTGACATCAGTATTTTATAAACTGCTGTTCGATGTTGTTTAAACAGAATGAAATTCTAACCAGTGCTACAGCACATAAGGTGTTTCTACAGCTTACACTAGGTTCATATCTGCATTACCACGGTTACCCATTGTCCCCATAGACTATAATGGGATCCGCTCAGTTTCCGCCTGAAAAGGGCAAGAAATGCGGAGAAAAAAGCACTGCGTGCATCACTTTTCTCTCTGCATTTTTCAAATGGAGACGGGAACTAAATCTCCGTACGGAGTGCCAATGCTGGTGTTAACCCAACCTTATACAGAAATCTATGCAACTATGTGCCATTCTGTAACAAAGCCTATGTGAAAATTCAAGGCCACAACCATGGGGCAGTGTTTGTTGAAAATACATCAGTTTTTTTAAAGTCTGATTGTTAGAAAAACGTGCACATATAAGATTTAGATATATAATATTTGCCTGGAACGGGGAAAAGCATGAATAAAAAGTGGAACTCTAACTCAGTTTTTATTTATTAACACACAATAACAAGAATTCTATTTATCTGTTAAGAAAAATTAAAAATGGCTTGTAGTTTCTCCATGTTACTGTAAACATTACGTTTAGGTCAATATATACAGCCAAACTCTTCAGCATTTGGCTATGCAGGCATTTCCTATGTGTCACAGGGACCGTAAAGCAGAGAACAGTGGGGGCCCAGGGAGCAACAGGTGATTAATGGAAGGAAATAGGACTGTTTTGGTTATTACCATATAGCCCTCTGCAAATTTTCTGAATATATATATGCTGCCTGCCTCAATGTACGCTAGCTGGCAAAAGAAGACAAGAATAGGGTCACAGATCCAGTGCTGTTTATAAGAATTTTTTAGGCGAGTAGTAATACCATGAATCAGATCTTATGTGCTGGAGATCCACTGTGTTTTCTATTGAGTCTCATGTTCAAAAAACCCCCCAAAAAAACGTTTTTTCCTTTATGTTTATTTTTATGGCAGAAGAAAAACTTGTGCGTGCATCTTTCTTCCATTACAAAAATAAACAATGTTTTTTTTTACACTAGCATCAACGGGAACGGATGCAGACTGACGCTAGGTTCACACCTATGTTCGGGGGTCCACTTGGGAACCCCCTGAACAGAAACCTAATCTGCTTAAAAAAGCGGTTACCTGAGGAAACCTGTGAACCCCATAAACTATATCGAAGTCGGCCAGGTTTCCACCTGAAAGGGGAAAAATACAGAGAGAAGCTTTTCTCCGCATTTTTTTTTTTTAAGTGGGTTTGGGGACAGAAACCCCAGAATACGTTCAAGCGCTGGTGTGAACCTTATGATGGATGAGAACAAACGGCGTTCATATCTATCTATCTATCTATCTATCTATCTTCATCTAGCATACTTTTAAGACAATAATGTCAGTTATAGTTATTATAGGTATTGACCAGTCCTAAAATACACTAATGTCAGGGACTCTATCCACACCCTGTCAGCAGCTATCAGTCACATTTAATGGTAAGAAGTGTAGTCTAGCATTATTGTTACTGTCAAAACAACAGACATTACTATGGAATCCCAACAGATACCATTGTGAAATATTTGAGCCTCTTGAATAACATTGATATCTGTAATAGAGATGAGCGAGTAGTATTCGATCGAATACCTCCCCTGCATAGTTATTGGTGTACTCGGTCGAATGCCACATGGTAAACGCAGTAAAAATTTGATTTCCCTCCCACCTTCCCTGGTGCTTTTTTTATACCAATAACTATGCAGGGGAGGTATTCAATCGAATACTACTCGCTCATCTCTAATCTGTAGTACAATGGATCTGGACTATAAACAGAAGCCATATTGCAGAGGCCTCTGTCACCAATTCTGCCAGATTTAACAAGATGCACAGCGCTGCATTTATCCCTGTTGTTGTTAAAATGATAGACACCATGGTGCAGTGTTGACTGACCCCATGAATAGTTGTCATTTGTGGATAAATGCATGAGGCCAGAAAAATATGTTAGGTTGAAACCTCAGTCACTGAGCCAATATGAGAAACTGTGTGCGTGCGTGCGCGCGCGCGCAGACATGTGTAAATAATTGGTAATGTGCAAAAATTTTAAGCATGTGTGGGGAAATTGATGGAAAGTAAGAGTTTTCAAAAATAGAAGCGTTACGGTAATTGAAATAAATAAACCATTAAGTAAGTGAACAAAAGAGAAATCTATATCAATATTTGGTGAGAACATCTTTTGCCTTCCAAACAGCATCAGTTCTAGATACACTTGCACACAGGTTTTGAAGAAACTCAGCAAGGAGGTTGTTCCAAACATCTTGGAGAACTAAGACCTTGGAGAATCCTCAGTGGGTGTAGGCTTGCTCAAATCCTTCTGTCTCTTCATATAATCCTGGACAGGCTCTGTGGGGCCATACCATCACTTCCAGGACTCAGCCTACAATGGGTGCTTACACCAAATTTTAATAATTTTCTCTTTTGTTCATTCACTTTTATTTTGATTGACAAAAATAAACTATTAAGGCTTCAGTACTGTATATAATGTATATTTCTAATGTGTGTGTTTACATGTATATATGTAATAAATTAGTGGATATAGATAAATGTGCATTTATATATGTGTGTGTGTGTATAGAGAGATATATGGATAGATAACATTTACGGGACTTGTATTGAAGTAATGTTACCTTCTGTTAATCTATTCTGCCCATAATACTGCCAGCACGACTGGAGACATAAAAATGTCTGACCCCTGCTACTTGAAAATGAAAGAAAATTGTTTGTCTTTCTTTGCTACTACTTAGTAATGATAGGCTGAAAATGCTCAGCTACAGAGAAATTTGCTGAAAAACGTCCGGTTGTTTTATCTACCTTGTGAAAATAAGAGGGAGAGTTTTGTATCATACAATCTAGTCCTGGGATTTTCTCAATTTGAGAAATAAGAAATGATTTCTAGAACTACACGAGGTCTATTTGGCACTTGTCAGTGCAAGCAGTGGGATTTAAGAATATGATTCATGTCTTTCCAGTTTAGGATTTAGCGAGGCCCCTTATGTAAACCAGAATACCACACATAGACTTGAAAGAGGACTCCTGCCCCTAGCTAGCGAAAATCAGAAGCTGTTAAGATAAAAGCTCTATTGATTTTCATTAGACAAATACATGTAGAAGCATTTAGAAAACGTCTGTTCCCGCTTCAGGTCATTTTCCATTATTTAGTTTTAAGAAATAAAGAAAATATATCATTTAAAGCGCACCCCTAGCCTCAAATTAATAGTTAAAGAGATTATACCATGAACAAGATATCCTTTCCCCCCACTGCACATTCAGAACAAAGCCATGCTGAATGTGGGCATGACCAGTGGTGGATAGCGCTCCCATTCACTTCAGTAGGAACGCTGAAGAAAGCCTAGGACTTTCCTTCACCACCAGTGTGGGAAGGGGCAGTGAGGATCTTAGCAGTCAAAAATCATGTCGTTACTATCTACCCTGTGGATAAAGGAGAAATAATTTTCATGGCATAATCCTTTTAGGCTAAGGTCCCATTAGTCATCCTGCAGCAAAAAAGCACTGCAGGAAAAAACGTGGTGGTAACGCATTGTGGTTCTTCCCGCAGTGCTTTTGACAGAAAGTTTGCAGAGGCAGGCAAATCGTGGCGTTTATGCCACGTGGGGCCCTGGCCTTAAAGTATACCTCTGATTTGTAAAGTAGCTTTTCATAAATGAATAACACATGTGAATATAAGAAACTATGGATTATATATCATTATAAATATATGTTTAGTTCTCCACTTATTTAGGCTACTTTCCTCCTCTTTTTCTTCTCTTAGGTTTTATGTAGGTAAACTGTCTTGGTACTTGGCTCTCACACACAAGTCTATGAGGAGGAGGAGGAAACTGTTAATTGATTTTATTGTCTCGCTCTGTGCAGTCTTTTTTTTTTTTTGAGAATACAGCAGTGTCAAAGGAACTCTCTCTCACCCAGTGTAAAGGTTTAGCAACTGCAGTTATTGTGTTTAATCTCCAGCAGCCTCCTCCTCCCTCTTTCCATTGACGTCTATGTAAAAAAAATAATATATATATAAAAAAATAAAATAACTAATAATTGGAGGCTGAAACCTATTTCTTTAAGACATTACAAAGTTTCTTATGTTCCTCCGTACTATTGATTTATTTTAGGAAGTACTCTTTACAGTCACACTCCAGGGAATTGCATCATTAGCATAAATTTAAGATCTGTTGTACAGTCTTCTGACAGCGCCTGCAGAGTAGAGGTGTGGAGATTTATGCTCTACACAACTCTACTGGGCGCCTTAAATATGACCCTAAGCCACTTTTGTGAAGTGAAAAAAAAAAAAAGTCACGAACAGGACATTTGAATGCGGTGTGTGCGTTGTAGTCATAACTTGGACACATCCACAGCACAGATAAAAGATTTACATGAAAACCTCATAATAAAGGTTTGCATATGTAAAGGGAAGTCAGGAGAGCTGGCTGCCAGCCTACAGCTATCTCATAAGTATGGTCAGCTTATCTTGGAGCCACATTAAACATAAGGCTGGATTCACACCAGCGATGGCTCTCTGTATGGGGATTCCATTCCCCTCTCTGCTTGAAAAATGCAGAGAAAAAAGTGCTTTTCTCTCTGTATTTTTTGCTCTATTTGGGTGGAAATCAGGTGGACCCCATTACAGCCTATGGGATCCACAGATTTCCGCAGGTCAACTCTTTTTTTTAAGTGGATTAGGATTCTGTTTGGGGGGTTCACAAGCGGATCCCCCGAACGGAAACCCAAACGCAGATGTGAACGTAGCCTAAGCCTGTTTTATTGATACACACAGACCTTTCAATAGGTTCCTAGATTATAATTGTGATTATTCCACTTCCTCTTCACAACAGGTTGCACGAGTTTGATGAGCAGGTAGCTGCAGTGCGCGAGGGGATGGCACGTGTGGTTCCAGTGCCGCTTCTTTCACTCTTTACTGGTTATGAACTTGAAACCATGGTATGTCACTATTGTGTACTCCCTTTTATTACACTGCTTGTATATTTCTTATTAGGGGCATGAACATCTAAATATATAAACTAAAGTATACAAACCCTATTAATATGTGTGGGATGAAGTTCTGTGGCAAGCAACTGCAATAATTAAAGTTATGCACTACAGAGCAACCTTTTTGTGCATGGTGTGCAGGATACAAGGAAATTCAGTCCACCCTTGGTGTATTTGCTGGCGGATATTCATATCATATGTAGATAATTATCTCTGCAGGTAGTGACTGTATGCAGATGCCTTTTGGATTGATACCAATCATCGATCTTAGGAGGGTCCTGCTTTGAGGGGCGGGTACGAGCAATTTCCTTGACAGTCAGGAGGCTATCAAAGGCTATATAGTTGTGTTGCAGGATATTGTATTAGTTAAACCCTCCTTAATGTTCAAGTCCCATAGAGAGTCTAAATATAAAAATTTAAAGAAAAGTTTTAAAAATGGTTATACAAGCAAAAGATATGTAAAAAGTTAAATTGCCTCTTTTTCCCTGGCTCCCATGTAAAAATAAACCGAATGATATATAAACACATTAGATATCGCCATGTATGATGATGCCAAAACAATAATAAAAAAAAAAATATATAAAAATGTTTATTCCATATGATGTATGGCGTAGAGAGAGAAAAATCGAAATTTCCAAAACTTGTCTGACTTTGTGTCCGGCTAAAAAACAAACAAACAAACAAAAAAAAACACTTTCCCTGCGGACAGGCAGAAGACTCTCCCAGACTGTCACCTTTGCAAATCCATTCAAGTGAATGGGTTTTAAAACTGACCGCCAGGTTTCTGACTCCTGTCCAGTTTCTCGTGCCAGAAGACAGAAACCCGCCGGATTGCACAAAGTGGACAATGAGCGCAAGTGTGAACACCCCCCCAATCGTTTGGAATCCTTTTTGTACCAAACTTTTTTTTTTTCGTTTAAATGGTTTGCAAGCAGGTTCCCAGTGTTACACAGCTGAGCACACAGTCTGAAACTTAGTTATGTGTGTTTGAAGAATACAAAAGAAATTTAACAATTATTTTTAATCACCAAATTCTAGGTATTAAAAAATAAAAAAATAAAAAAAATTGAAAATTGTCCATAAGGTTGAAAAACAATATATGAATTATGAACAGAAAAATAAAAAAGTAGCCTAGTCTAGAAGGGGTTAAGGAATTGTAGATTGCATGTCAGTAATATTTCTGAATACGGAGCTATACTTCAGTCTGTGAGAGGGCTAATTGATTTGCTGGATGTAACACATTTAATGTAGAGCTTCTTTTTTGCAAATTACTTCCTAGCACATTCTAGTCATTTGGAGGTTTCCAACCTGAGTTGCCTCCATGAGAAATCCAATTAATTGAGTGCAGTCCCTATGGAGTGTGATATGAGTATTTTCTTTAATATCATAGTGCTTTAGTGTTGAAAATCCCCCATCTTGCCAAGTTAATTTCACTAGATTTGATGAACCGTATCGCTATAAAATATATTGTCTTGTACCTTGAAGATTTCACATTTCCATTCAGTACCTCCATAATTTGCCTATGTTGGAATTGGCTAATTGTTCTATATTGTCCTTTGTATTTTGTTAGGTCTGTGGAAGCCCAGATATTCCCCTTCATCTTCTGAAGTCAGTTGCCACGTATAAAGGGATTGAGCCCACAGCATCTCTCATTCAGTGGTTCTGGGATGTGATGGAGTCATTCTCAAACACTGAGCGTTCCTTGTTCCTCAGATTTGTGTGGGGTAGAACCAGACTTCCTCGAACAATAGCAGACTTCAGAGGCAGAGATTTTGTCATTCAGGTAAACTGATTTCATTGTCTAAAGTTGCATTACTGCTATCTGTGCACCCAATGACGTCCCAGTTCCTTGTCCACTTATGGAAAAGTACAGGGACTGGTGGATCGGGGATTTAACATCTTTGGTTATTCTGTGAAAAAGCATATGTACAAGTCACATTGCCAATATAATATGCTGTAAAAAAAAAAAAAAACACAACTCAAATTGGTGTAAAAGCACATATGGGCCACAACATATAACCGGCATCTGGCTGCAGAGGTAAAATATTTTAGCAGGCTGCCATAATGCAGCTAAACAGTGCATAGGAGGATCCCGCTATTACTGTACATTTTCAAACTTAGTAGTTGACAACATGTAAGTCTGAAATGAACTTTTATTTACACCATTCCACTCTCGCAAGTGTGTGTGGATGTCTTGTACACACCTGCTTCTATCTCAATGCTATTGTATTGCCACGACTGCCACTGTATGTGTTATAACAGTCTACAGTGTAGACTATATGCAGTGTAGACTCTACACCATATACATGCAATTACAATACTGTAACACAACACCTTTCATAGAAATAAAAAAATGTTGGCAAAGCTGGAAACTTTCAATTGTCCAAAATGTCTTAGTATGCCGAAGCATTAAGATATCTACACTGAGTCTAAGGAACTTTCTACTTTTCAGTAATACCAATGGGAGAAATTTCACAAGCTGTCTTATTGCTGTGCTACCATCTTATTACAGCACCATGCTGAGATTCACAGACCCCTTCTGAACAATCCATTCTTTACTTGTGTGTTTGTAATGGCAGAACGGTACACACTTCAATGGGACTGAATGAAACGCCTGAATTCAGTGATGAAGATATGTGTCCCAATACTTTGCCATGTAGTATATACTGTGGCAGATGTATTAAGATTGACATTTCATATGCTTAAAGGAAGTCTGTATAACATTAAGAAGAACAAAAAATGGTCACAAAAATATATATTCAGAAATCAATCATATGTAAAAATATTGCAATGTTTATTCAATAGTTAAATTGAGTCTGTCACCAGAGTAAAACCTGTTAAACTAGCAACACCATTGGATAAGTCAGGCTCATAGGTCACATATCCATTTATTTTACAATATGCAGATGAGTTTGGAACCATAGCCCCACTCAGTGCTCCAAACTGCTACTCTCCACACTTCTCTAATATGCCCTCATTCACCCTTCCCTTCTTTGAGTGACAAGGCCAGGGAGCTATGCTGAAAGCTTGCCTTGTGCTGTCACGTTCATGCTGACATATTTGAGTGTGGGGTGTAGCAGTTTGGAGTAATGGAGCAGTCCTTGGGGTGCAGACCTTTTCTTTGCATATTGTGAAATTAATACCTTGACAAATGAAGTACCAATTTTCTAGGGGAAAAATGTGTTACACACAGATGAGTCTGATCTATCTGTGTTGCTGCTGGTTTAATATGCTTTACTTTGGCGTCAGGCTGCCTTTTAATAATGGGACCGAGTGGCGCAGAGGACAACTGTTTTATGAAGAAGCTGTGACGCATTTAGTGTATAGCCTTGCGACAGAATGGAGATCTTTGCCAGTTAGAAACTGGTGTAAGTTTCCATTATAACTCACGCCGGAAAACTGCTTTGAGTTATAAGAAGTATGTCAGGCCGAGGCATCCCTGGCCTGCCCTGCTCTGCCCACATTCACACAATGTATTAAGTAAGGCACAGAATGGGGGGATGCACATATGGAGAAAGAAAGGGCTTTGAAGAAGGGCTAACATGGAAGGATTGATAATTTCCCCCCATCCTCTTGTTCCTTTTGTTACTAGGTTTCATAAATGCCAACAATACTAGATACCTATGTTAGGCCTCCAGAGCTTGTCAACTGCCGTTGACCTGTTATATTTGGTCTCCTGATCTAGTACCCACATTCTTGCTACAAGCTGCATAAGGCCTGCAGGTTTATTAATATGTTAAATTTCCTTCAAGCTTGTGTGTGATGGTCTACTACTTTTTTAGATTTGGGTTATTGGGGAAGAATTCGCCAGATTATGGCAGGTCTTACACGTTTTTAACCCATTTTTCTTGAACCATTTTTATAATATTAAATGCAATAATATAGAATATAATACAGCAAATACAACTAGTATTCTCATATTGTTTCTTATCTCATTTCTAAACAGGTCCTGGATAAGTATAACCCTCCAGATCATTTTCTTCCAGAATCCTATACATGTTTCTTCCTGCTGAAGCTTCCCAGATATTCTTGCAAGCAGGTTCTTGAGGAAAAATTAAAATATGCTATTCACTTCTGCAAGTCCATAGACACTGACGACTATGCACGGATTGCACTTACTGGCGAGCCAGCCGCAGATGACAGCAGTGATGACTCTGATAATGAAGATGCCGATTCGTTTGCTTCAGACTCTACACAGGACTACCTTACAGGACACTAAGGGAGCCATGACAGAAGTAGTGGGCTCTCCTAATGCACTGAGACTCCCTGCATTCAAGGCAAATTGGCAGTCCAAAGTTTAGCAGTAGTTACTACAGATATATGAAGAAAGACTTATTGAACTTTTACATTGTGTTTGAAAGCGATGCGTAGGTGCCTATTCCTTATTACACTGCACTTATATTGTGTTTTATTATATGTGTTGTAAATGTTTATTACAAAAACAAACAGTGCAGTGTCCCAATGTGAGGCAGCACAGCCTTTTACATGTGAGTGCAATAGTTTTTCTTTTTTTTTCTATTTAGTGTTGTATACCTGTGTAATTTCTTAATGGTTGCAAATAACCGTGTAGTGGAGAACATGAAAGTATTAATCATTTTCATTTCCCTCTCCTGGCAACCTGCTTATTAAAACGTCTTCGGAAGCAGCAGATCAGTATTCCTTCCGGTCACATGGAAATGAGAGAAATAAGGGATATTCCAGTGTTTTCCTAATACTAGTTATGTTTGTATATTTCCGCTCCCACTTTCTGCTTTAAACGAACTCCTGTCACAGTCATTACATTTTATGGGAAATATGTATATAACTGATTAGTTCCATGACATATGCAATCCATTGTCCTTCTGAATAAACTGTGTCACTACAATATTTTACCGTGTCAGCCTAGTGCGTAGCTGTTTTAGTGAGTTATACAGCAATGGCAAAAATGATACATAAATATTGAACAGTGAATATCTTGGGAGTTTTTGGTAATTGAGTGGATTGGTATTTGGGCCAGCGGGAGTTAATGGGAGCCATTTTTGGCAGCAGATTTTGAGGCGGTTCCGCGTCAAAATCCGCTGCCAAAAGACTCTGTGTGAACTAGCCCTTACAACTGAGATGTTTTTAACCTAGTAAGCCCAAAGGTACCTGTTAAAATAAAACTGATAGGTAGTGGCCTGAGTTTCTAAACCCTGCTCAGTCATCGCAGGCACAACAGCGTATCTGAAGAGGTGGCAGTGTCTGGTACTGCAGGTCAATGTCTGATAACTGGATTGTGCTGAGCAGCAGACTGCTGGAGAATGCATCCAGAAGTTAGATAGAACATAGATAGTTAAAATATCCATTAATCTATGTAGATGGAAGAAGATAGCACTATTTTACATCAGTGTATTAAAGGGGACTCTATCATTGGGAAAAGTCATTTTTAACTAAGCGCACACTTGCATAGTCTTTAAAAAGACTCTTCTACACATACCTTTTGTATGTAAATCGCCTCAGTAGTTTTTGAATGAGATTGTTTGTATTCATATGCTAATTAGCCTCCAGTGTGCACCCCGGAAGTCTCAGCAAGCACTGTGTGCTGTATGTACAGCACAGGCTGCTGCTGCTGCTGACTCCTCTCCCTGCTCTCACACACAGCAGAGAGAAGAGTGCTCGCTGAAGGCTAATTCGCATATGAATAAAAACTGGCTCATTCAAAAACTACTGAAGCGATTTACATACAAAAGGTAGGTGTGGAATAGCCTTTCTAAAGGCAATGCAAGTATATGTTTAGTTAAAAATTACTTTTCCCAATGATAGAGCCCCTTTAAATGGCAAAACCTAGGGAAAGGAAACTGACCATAGAAGGGAATAAGGAATGGTGAGCAGGTACTCATGTAGCAAAGGTTAAGTGGCTGTATTTGACAGTGACAGCACACTACTGCTTGATATCTTATCACAAAACTCAATACACCCATTGAAAGAGTCAATTTTACATTGTGTGCCATAGAATTGTTAATACTGAGTGCCTGATTTTACTGATGTAGAAAAGCTTAACAGATATTCATGAACAAACCTATTCCCTGCCCTAATGTGTATTCTGTGTCCTCTATAAATAGTTTCCATGGACAAACCACTGTATGACTAAATGAGATCATCATACACAATGGCATACTTAAGCCTAAGTGTGTACAACAACTACCATTAGACTGATGGAAAAATACAACTCAACATTCCATTCAAGTGAACAGAGGTTTAGATCATCTACTAGAGGCAAAGCTTTCTTGTTGTTTTGGAGAAAGCGCTAATCTTCAATCCTTTTTTCCAGAGGAGCGTTGCATATCCTACAACACTCCTTATAGCTTCATGGTTCTCTCCTTATGAGGACGCAGTACCCCCAACATCTCAACAGATGTTTTTTCATCCAGCCAAATGCTTGTTCTGCTCTGCAGTGGTGAATGGCAATGACCCTGGAAGAGATGTCTGCAGATGAGTCTGTACTGGCACATATACAATATTCCAAGGCCTCCTTAAAGTGTTACACACTGATGTATAGGCTTGTTGCCATCCAATAGGTGGCACTAGAAGCACAGATTTGCTTCTTTTTTTTTTTTTTTCTTCGAAAGGAAGCTTATCTCCATACCTTTAGTCCCAGAGGCTTCCTGTATAAATGCAGTGCCAAATGTAAAGCTTGGTAGAAGAGAAATAACAGTGATTGAAACCTAGCTGCCATACTGTAGCATTAAAAGTTCCCAGATCTATTACCTGAAAGATGTATTTAAAAGTACTGTGTAGTGTCTAAATGAGTGAATTTGGATTATTATGTTTGGTATGATGATACAATAAGAAGCTTAAGTGTGTGTATACACTATATATATATATATATATATATATATATATATATATATATATATATATATTATATTATAATATCCCACAAGGTAATAGGGTAAATACTGTCTTTGGAATCTCCTGCATTCTACAGGTTGCATTCATTTCCCTCTTGTTGAGCGGGAGGTTTGACAATGGCTCATGCATTTTGTAACCACTTAATGTGCTTTTTTTTTCTTTTACAAATGTTTGTTTCTGCATTCATGTGTTTTGATCAGCGTAATGGATTGTGGATTATGGCCAATGGTGTGTCTGTTAATGCGTTAAAAGCCTAAGGGTTGAATCACATTTTTGGCACAGCCCAAAGGAGTCTGATGGAATTAACAAAATGTCGAGTTGCAGACTGATCAAAGAATTGGATTTCAAAGATTTTTTTTTTTTTTTGTTTGCTTGAAAACGCGCACTTTTGGAGCGGATGGCAAAGGGTCAAGGGCATGCAAAATCTTGTATTCATTGCTAGTATACACTTGTCATTCTCTTGTTCATACACAATTCTGTTTCATATTTATGAAACTTTGATTTGTACTCCAGGTAGAATATTTTACCCAAACAGCTTGTGTATGACCTTTACATCAGAATGAGAAATGCAATTTCGCTGTACAACATTACATGATTGAGTAGGATTATTTGGTATTGCAGTAAGTGAACAGAACTGGAGGTCATTGGACAGTAGGCTACCTTTCTAAATGGTGGTGACCATGTACTGAACTTGTAACCAGTGGAGAGCTAATGATGGTCATCCATATATAAAATGAATGCTTGTGGCCTGAACTCGTGCACCCTGTAAGGCCAGGACCACACATAACATGATCACCACACGTTTACATAAATCTCTGTTGGTTAAGCTGCTGCGATCTACAGTAGCAGTATAGTGGATGAGAATTACGTGCCCACTAAAATCCACAACGCAAAGTGACTTATGACTTGTGATGCAGATTTTGAACCCTCAACCCCAGGGGCGAACCTGCCCCTTTTGCCGCCCGAGGCGAACTACAGAAAGCCGCCCCCCGCCGGGAGGTGGGGGCGGAGCGGAGGGGGGGGGCGCGTGGTGAAATGAAGAGGCGGGACTTAGCGCCGTTTGCTGGCAGAGAGCAGGCACGGAGATGACCTGCTCTCTGCCTGAGCGTGAGGGGAGGCTGCTGGAGGAGCGCTGCTCCAGTGGCCTTTCCAAACCAGCGCTCGATGCTAAGCCAGTCCAGGACAGCTTGTCCTGGACTGGCTTAGGTAACCAAAAATGCCGCCCTCCCTGAAGCCCTGGCATAGCACCGCCTGAAGCGCTCGCTTCAGGTCGCCTCATGGGAGGTGCGGCGCTCAACCCCAACTATGCGAAGGTTCAAAACACTAGGAAGGGGGATTTCTACAGAGGACCCTGCAGGTCAGCTTTAGCAAAAAACACTCAACTTCTAGTGTTTTTTTGCTACATCGACATGTTTTTGATTAGATATCTGGCTTCATTCACACTTCTGCATGTTGGTCCATATCTTGCATCTGGCCTACAAATACTGATGGAAAATAAGCAAGTGGGAATAAAGCCTAAATCATATCAGTTTAAAGGGCAATGGTTCTTCAGTAGGATTTCAAGTCCCAGCCAAAAGGTGTAAATTTAAAGGGGAACCTTTGCATCTGCAGGAAAGACACAGGTACATTATTCATCCACATACACTGTATATCGGTACTGCAAGGTATAGTAACTTGCTGATATGTTGGGAAACCAAGAGCTAATGCAGTGTTCACACTAGCGCCGCTGTCCACCTTTTGGGTTTCCGGCCTCATCCCAGTAAAAGCTGCATAGGGGGCGACTTGCATTCAGTTTAAGAACCCATTCATTTGTCTCACAAACATTAAGTCCTCATATGGCTCTGTGAACGGAAAAAATAATAAAAAAAAATTATGGGGTTTGGAAGGCATGGAGTCAAAAACAAAAGTAAAAAAAATTGAAAAAATGTCACCGACAGGAACGGGTTAAAGATGGTCAGGCCAAAAGAGTTTGTAGAAGACTGAAAGAAATGTGCCTGAAGTGGGGCCTGCCTCCAAAGGTGGATATGGCTGTGGCCACACTTTCCCAATGCACCATTGTCAAACCAAGGATGGGTCAAACCTTCAGGACCCTGTTGACAGAAGGGCTGAGTGTTCTTTGAGGTGATGTTATTCTGCCTGTTCCGCTCCGACTTTTGTTGCCGTACCTTCCAATAGGGTCTTTAGGAAGATCTCTGCTGACATCCATCAGCTTTAGAGAGTTATTCTGGAGTCTCCAGGGATAATCTACTTAAAGGGGCTCTATCACTGTAGAAGTTATTTTTAGCTAAGCACATACTTGCATAGTCTTTGGAAAGGCTATTTCACTCGTACTTTTTGTATGTAAATTGCCTCAGTAGTTTTTGAATAAGGGCTCGTTCACATCTGCGTTGTTCTCTCCGTTCTGCAGGTTTCCATTTCCTGTATAAAACAGAGCAGGAGACGGAAATCTGCAGGAGGCTTTCTCACCCATTCATTTGAATGGGTGAGAAAGCTGTCCGGCCGTGAGCGGCGGTGAGCGTTTTGCGCTCTCTGCCGCGAAACCGGGTTTTTTCATTTGGACACAGAGTCGGACATGCAGTACTCTGTGTCCGGATTAAAAAATCCGGTTTCGTGGCAGAGAGCATAAAACGCTCACCGCCGCTCACGGCCGGACCCGGTCTGTGCCTTGCGTCTTCTGGCAGGTGTGAACCTAGCGTAAGTCTGTTTTTATTCATATGCTAATTAGACTCCAGTGTGCACTCCGTTAGTGTTTGTGCTGATGACTCATCTCCCTGCTCTCACACACATAGAGAATAGAGAGTGCTCACAGACACTTCCGGTGCACAGAGAATGTTAATTAGCATATGAATAAAAACTGACTTATTCAAAAACTACTGAGGCGATTTACATACAAAAGGTATGTGTGGAATAACCTTTATAAAGGCTATGCAAGGATGTGCTCAGTTAAAAATGACTTTTCCCAATGATAGAGCCCCTTTAAGTATATAAGCAGTCAGAGTGAGGTCAAAAAACATAAAGAGTCTTGTACATCATGCCTCACTTGATATTTGGGACAGATGTAGATCCGTTTCACAACTGCTGACTCACTAGCTTCTATATTTGCTTATTTAGAGCAGAGATGAAAAGTAACAATTTTTGGTAATTAATGCCCTTAAAGAAAGCCATTTCCTAGTTGGAGGCTATATGGGTTGGTAACAAGTTAATAATAAAGAGCATGACTTTCTCGCCTGTACATTCATGTGTAGGCTGCTGTGTAGGTGGATATGTATTCAATCACAGATTATTCAGGGTTGCTGAAAGTATAACCGAACTATAAAAGCAGTCAGCAAGTGTGAGTTATGAGTGGAGTTATATTGTTATTTCTCATATGTTATGTGAGCTGTTGGCGGATGCACAGTAAAAATGAGAATTCGCTTACCTGAAATTCAATTTCTTTGTTCCTTTAGGCAGCGCTTGTATTGCCTTTCATTAATCCATTCCCTTTTTAACGTCAGTTGATGAAGTGCAGCATGCCTTTTTATCATGCCATTTCCCATTACCCAGAAAGGTAAGTAGTACCCATAAATATGTGTGTGTGTGTGTGTGTATATATATATATATATATATATATATATATATATATACAGTCCAATGAAAAAGTTTGGGCACCCCTATTAATCTTAATTTTTTTTAGTTCTAAATATTTTGGTGTTTGCAACAGCCATTTCAGTTTGATATATCTAATAACTGATGGACACAGTAATATTTCAGGATTGAAATGAGGTTTATTGTACTAACAGAAAATGTGCAATATGCATTAAACCAAAATTTGACCGGTGCAAAAGTATGGGCACCTCAACAGAAAAGTGACATTAATATTTAGTACATCCTCCTTTTGCAAAGATAACAGCCTCTAGTCGCTTCCTGTAGCTTTTAATCAGTTCCTGGATCCTGGATGAAGGTATTTTGGACCATTTCTTTCTACAAAACAATTCAAGTTCAGTTAAGTTAGATGGTCGCCGAACATGGACAGCCTGCTCTCAAATGATCTGAAAACAAAGATTGTTCAACATAGTTGTTCAGCGGAAGGATACAAAACGTCTCAGAGATTTAACCTGTCATTTTCCACTGTGAGGAACATAGTAAGGAAATGGAAGACCACAGGGACAGTTCTTGTTAAGCCCAGAAGTGGCAGGCCAAGAAAAATATCAGAAAGGCAGAGAAGAAGAATGGTGAGAACAGTCAAGGACAATCCACAGACCACCTCCAAAGAGCTGCAGCATCATCTTGCTGCAGATGGTGTCACTGTGCATCGGTCAACAATACAGCGCACTTTGCACAAATAGAAGCTGTATGGGAGAGTGATGAGAAAGAAGCCGTTTCTGCACCTACGCCACAAATAGAGTTGCCTGAGGTATGAAAAAGCACATTTGGAGAAGCCAACTTCATTTTGGAAACAAAGATTGAGTTGTTTGGTTATAAAAAAAGGCGTTATGCATGGCGTCCAAAAAGAAACAGCATTCCAAGAAAAACACATGCTACCCACTGTAAAATTTGGTGGAGGTTCCATCATGCTTTGGGGCTGTGTGGCCAATGCCGGCACCGGGAATCTTGTTAAAGTTGAGGGTCGCATGGATTCCACTCAGTATCAGCAGATTCTTGAGAATAATGTTCAAGAATCAGTGACGAAGTTGAAGTTACGCCGGGGATGGATATTTCAGCAAGACAATGATCCAAAACACTGCTCCAAATCAACTCAGGCATTCATGCAGAGGAACAATTACAATGTTCTGGAATGGCCATCCCAGTCCCCAGACCTGAATATCATTGAACATCTGTGGGATGATTTGAAGCGGGCTGTCCATGCTCGGCGACCATATAACTTAACTGAACTTGAATTGTTTGTCCAAAATACCTTTATCCAGGATCCAGGAACTGATTAAAAGCTACAGGAAGCGACTAGAGGCTGTTATCTTTGCAAAAGGAGGATGTACTAAATATTAATGTCACTTTTCTGTTGAGGTGCCCATACTTTTGCACCGGTCAAATTTTGGTTTAATGCATATTGCACATTTTCTGTTAGTACAATAAACCTCATTTCAATCCTGAAATATTACTGTGTCCATCAGTTATTAGATATATCAAACTGACATGGCTGCGGCAAACACCAAAATATTTAGAACTAAAAATGATTAAGATTAATAGGGGTGCCCAAACTTTTTCATAGGACTGTATATATACATATATATATATATATATATCCATGGGCCTCGTACTTATATGAGCCTAGGTGCTCATATAGCTCTACACAAGTGTAAATCTGGATATAGAATTCATGAAATCTCACCTTTGTTATCATACAAATCAAATTTGCTAAGAAAGCTGAAATAAGCATAAAATATATTGGTAGAGATTTATTAAGATAGTGTTTTCACCACAGTCTTCATATCCCTGTGCTTGCAGAGGATGCAACTCCACCTAAGTCAGATGTAAACTCCAGGGCCATATGCCTGCACTGAATATCATGCCAGCCTGTAACTAATGTAGACTTCAGGTACAGTCCTATGAAAAAGTTTGGGCACCCCTATTAATCTTAATCATTTTTAGTTCTAAATATTTTGGTATTTGCAACAGCCATTTCAGTTTGATATATCTAATAACTGATGGACACAGTAATATTTCAGGATTGAAATGAGGTTTATTGTACTAACAGAAAATGCGCAATATGCATTAAACCAAAATTTGACCGGTGCAAAAGTATGGGCACCTCAACAGAAAAGTGACATTAATATTTAGTACATCCTCCTTTTGCAAAGATAACAGCCTCTAGTCGCTTCCTGTAGCTTTTAATCAGTTCCTGGATCCTGGATAAAGGTATTTTGGACAAACAATTCAAGTTCAGTTAAGTTAGATGGTCGCCGAGCATGGACAGCCCGCTTCAAATCATCCCACAGATGTTCAATGATATTCAGGTCTGGGGACTGGGATGGCCATTCCAGAACATTGTAATTGTTCCTCTGCATGAATGCCTGAGGATTTGGAGCGGTGTTTTGGATCATTGTCTTGCTGAAATATCCATCCCCGGCGTAACTTCAACTTCGTCACTGATTCTTGAACATTATTCTCAAGAATCTACTGATACTGAGTGGAATCCATGCGACTCTCAACTTTAACAAGATTCCCGATGCCGGCATTGGCCACACAACCCCAAAGCATGATGGAACCTCCACCAAATTTTACAGTGGGTAGCATGTGTTTTTCTTGGAATGCTGTTTCTTTTTGGACGCCATGCATAACGCCTTTTTTTTTATAACCAAACAACTCAATTTTTGTTTCCAAAATGAAGCTGCCTTGTCCAAATGTGCTTTTTCATACCTCAGGCAACTCTATTTGTGGCGTAGGTGCAGAAACGGCTTCTTTCTCATCAATCTCACATACAGCTTCTATTTGTGCAAAGTGCGCTGTATAGTTGACCGATGCACAGTGACACCATCTGCAGCAAGATGATGCTGCAGCTCTTTGGAGGTCATCTGTGGATTGTCCTTGACTGTTCTCACCATTCTTCTTCTCTGCCTTTCTGATATTTTTCTTGGCCTGCCACTTCTGGGCTTAACAAGAACTGTCCCTGTGGTCTTCCATTTCCTTACTATGTTCCTCACAGTGGAAACTGACAGGTTAAATCTCTGAGACAGCTTTTTGTATCCTTCCCCTGAACAACTATGTTGAACAATCTTTGTTTTCAGATCATTTGAGAGTTGTTTTGAGTAGCCCATGATGCCACTCTTCAGAGGAGATTCAAATAGTAGAACAACTTGCAATTGGCCACCTTAAATACCTTTTCTCATGATTGGATACACCTGGCTATGAAGTTCAAAGCTCACTGAGGTTACAAAACCAATTTTGTGCTTCAGTAAGTCAGTAAAAAGTAGTTAGGAGTATTCAAATCAATAAAATGATAAGGGTGTCCATACTTTTGCACCGGTCAAATTTTGGTTTAATGCATATTGCGCATTTTCTGTTAGTACAATAAACCTCATTTCAATCCTGAAATATTACTGTGTCCATCAGTTATTAGATATATCAAACTGAAATGGCTGTTGCAAACACCAAAATATTTAGAACTAAAAATGATTAAGATTAATAAGGGTGCCCAAACTTTTTCATAGGACTGTATCACTTATGCCAGATTTCTGGCACAAATAGTGATAAAACTAGCAGGACCTATGCTCACATCCCCTTTCAGAAAGTGGCAATAACAGTGTACAATTGCAAATTGTGACAATTTTTCTGGTAATGGCCATTTAAAAAAGTTGTAAACCCAAGTTGTGCCCATTTTTATTAGACAAGAAAACTGGTGGATATTAATACATTTCCCCCGTTACTCCTAATGACTATTCCCATGACCATTATTTCAGTTTTTATGACTTACCGTATTTTTCGAACTATGAGACATATCAAACCAAAAGACACACCTAGGCTTTAGAGGGGAAACATAGATTTAAAAAAAATTTGAAGTTGGACTGGCAGCTGTAGCTTTTAGTTTCACCATTTTGAGGATTGTCTATTGCTTTGATCACTTTTTATTCAAATCAAAGGTAAAACAGTGAAAAAAACGACAGTTCGTCACTTTTGATTCCTCTTCCCGCTATGACGTTCACCCTACGGGTAAAATAGTTTGTAGACCAGGCACTTTCAGACACAGGGATACCTAATGTGTATGGGTTCCACAGTAATTTTCTACTTTTATATGTATTCTAGGGAAAGGGGGTGATATAGAACTTTATTTTTTCAAACTTTTTTTTACTATTTTTATTAGCCCCCATCTGCATCAATTAGCAGGTCCCACAGTCTGCAATACAACTGTATTGCATTCAATGAGAGATTCTGTACATTACTACTGACGCTGGGTACACCCCAGCGTTCGATCTCCGTTCTGAGGTTTCCGTCTTCTGCATGCAAAAGTCGGAAACCTGTCAGACCGGGTCCGGCCGTGAGCGCCGGGGAGCATTATATGCTCTCCGTGGCAAAACCAGTTTTTTTAAACCGGACACAAAGTCCTGCATGTCCGACTCTGTGTCCGGATAAAAAAGAAACGGTTTAATCGCGGAGAGCATAAAACCCTCCCCGGTGCTCACGGCCGGACACTTTTCAAGCCCATTCAAATGAATGGGTTTGAAAGATGCCTGCAGGTTTCCGTCTCCTGCCCAGGTTTGTGAAGGAAATGGAAACCTGCAGAATGGAGACCGGGCGCAGATGTGAATGAGCCCTGAGGCTGCTCATTTACCAGCTGCAATAGTAATATTACTATGACAAGCCTAGAAGCCTTCATAAGGCTCTCAGCTGTCACAGGAATGGGTCAGCTCATGCGATCTCACTGCGTGGGAGCCAGCCTGCAACTTGAGAGGTATGGGGTGGGGCCGACTCCTGGGGCAATGTTTACACTTTGGGGGAAAACTTTGAGGTAGTAATGCCTGCTATCAGAGTGGACTCTGGTTGCAGGTATTAGCTCCAGGTCTCTGCTGTACATTACAGCTGGTAGCTGGTCCCCATGCGGACTCCTCAAATGAATTACTGACACAGATGTGAATGAGGCCTTAAGGACACTAATAGAGTTGTAATTGGAACCTAGCACCTGAAATTCTGGATTGTACTTCATCCTGTTCAGCTGAGAAAACCCTCAGAACCTCATCACAGTTACAGACATTAGTCTAAAGAGATCATTGATAAGATCTATTTACTGTCCATTGATATACTTGTATGAGTAATCAGGTCACCCATAAGCCATCTCTTTTCCAAAGTGAACAAACCTAACTTTGATAATCCGTCTTTATATTGTAATCCTTTCTTCCCTTCATTATCTTGATTGCCTTCCTCTGCACCCACACCAGTTCAGTTAATAATGAATAATAAAAAAGAAGAGGACAGTGCTGAGCTTTGTGGCACCCCACTGGTGACTATGACTAAATCTGACTATGTGCCACTAATAACCACCCACCCTTTTCTATCTATGAGCCGAACAAATACAAATATTTTCACCTAGTCCCATTAATCTCATTTTATCTATTAGCCTTTAATGTGTACAGACAAAAAGATACATTACAGGGTAATAGTAAAGTTACACAATGAGACTGAAGGCCCTGCTCGCAAGAGCTTACAATCTATGAGGTAGAGGGGTATCATTGAAATATTCCATGGTAGCATTTCTAGAAACTCACCAAATTTTCCCACAATACTATGGATGTTAAACTTACCAGCCTATACAGCTCACTTTTAGACCCCCTTTTTTTAATATTGGCACCGCATTTGCTAATCCTGTTGATCAGACCCAGTCATTATTTAATTCTTAAATAATAGATATAAGATTCTGTCTACCACTGTGAAGAATTCCCCAGAAGTCGGGGGTGTATGCCATCTGGACCTGGGGATTTGTCTATTTTAGTATCTTGCAGGTGGCACTGGCACCTCATCTTTTCAGTAAGTGTATAGTATATACAATATTCCTACAGCTCCATCTCATCTTCATGTCTGCCAGTGTATATAGATGAAATTGTCTCACCTGTAATTTTCTTTTCCTTGAAATAAATATCAGAGGGAATCGATGCATACAAGATCTCCCTGAGACAATAATATAAGACATGTTGTATGCAGCAAAATATCAATTTATTAAGGAGGGAAGTTTGTGCTGCCCTGGATTTATGGAAAGGAAAATTACAGGTGAGAGGATGATATCTTCCCTCTTCATCCTCTGCAGCACAACATATATGGGAGTGAATTGATTAGCAATAGTAATAGTGGATTACTGAGTCAACCATTAACCCCTAGGTGACGAGCACCGCACTTGGATCACTAAATCAATAAATGAATAAAGCTCCAAAATTCCCCTTTCCTATATAAAATGAAATCTAGAATTGAAACGTTATTTCACTTGCACGTTGAACGTCTTGGTGAAACAAAAAAACAAAAAAAACGCTAGAAATAATGATTTTTCACCATCTCTTCTTTCAAAAAAATGCTATAAAAAGTGATCAAAAAGTCATATGTATCCCAAAACAAAATCAATAAAAAAAACACTGGTCGTCCTACAAAAATAAACTCTCAGCTAACTTTGTCAACCATCCCGGCTGAAGTGACGTATCTTCCATCATTGACATCAGCAGGGAGTGCACCGGAGCCCAGTAACAGTAATTTTTTTTTATGTTTGGGTCTCCAATGATTATACTCTAGGGTCTGAAAAGGCCCCAGAGTGTAATAATTGTACATGGGTGGTCAACAATGGGGCATAATATTGTGCGCAGGGGCCACTATGGGGCATAATACTGTGTGCAAGGGCCACTATGGGGCATAATACTGTGTTCAGGGGCCACTATGGGGACATAATACTGTGTACAGGGGCCACTATGGGACATAACAGTGTGTGCAGGAATGCAGGGGGAAAACGGTTGGTCAAATGTTCTTCTTGGGGCCCTGCCATTCCTAGTTACACCACTGACACTAGTGACTAACAAGTGACATCTCTGACTGTAATTTTTCACATTTCTTGTCTCTCCCATCCGCAATGACCACTTCTTTCAGCAGTAATTTGTCTCTGCATGTCCGACTTTGCGTCCGTGCAAAAAAATCGGTTTCACAGCGGAGAGGCTGCATACGGACACTGTCAGTTTGCTTTAAAAAAAAAAAAAAAAAAACATTGAAATGAATGGGTTTTTAAACTGATCGCTGGCAAGCCGTCCCCAAACTATTTTTCCTGGGATTTTGGTGGAATCACGGCGGTCGGACAGCGGCGCAAGTGTGAACACCCCCTTACAGGCTAATATGTGTGCCAGTTGTTCATCTCCCTCTAATCCTTCCCTAAGAAAGAGACCACTGACTTTATGAACAAGTTTAAACAGCAATAAGAATCCATCTTTGAAGCAAAATCTGCTCATAGCTCTAAAGGGCCTGACTGTGTGAGCTGAGTCTGAAATATTGTCGGACTCAGATGACCCAGAAGAATATTATATTCTTGATGAAGACAAACTACATGGCCTAATAAACACAGGCATCCAGGGATGTGGGGCATAAAACAGTCAATCTCACAGTAGCAAAATTGTCAAGAGAAATCGATTTTTCCTCTAGAAGATTCTACCTTTGTAAAGGATCCAATGGACTGCAAAGCGGATCCCATCTTGAAGAAAGTCTACATCTCCTGTGTGGGATCCTGCAAAACCTCACTGTTCTCACTATCAGTTGCAAGACTTTTTCACATATGGCTGAGCCACTTCACTAGAGATCTGGAAAAAATTCTCAAGACATTACCTCAGATGAAAGGTGGCTGTATTTTTATGTAATTTTCAGCTAGATATTTGGCCAGGTCCATGGTCCTGACTAACTCAGCAAGATGTTCTCTGTGGTTAAAGCTCTGGTCAGTTGATACCCCCTCCAAACACAACTTCTGTAGTCTCCCATTCCAGGAGAATTATTGTCTGGGGAACAACTGTCCAAAATATTGAAATTTTTAACAGAGAGAAAAGAAAAAAAAATCTGAAACAGGAGAGTTTAGCAGAGGGTTTGGGTCACAAGAGACAATCTCCTAGGTTCAGGAGGCAGGAGGAATAACAGATATACAGACAAAGAAGACAGAAGAGTACCAATGCTCCTTCAGGAAGAAAACTATCTTAAAGAGTAGTGAACTATGACACCAGAAGTCTAGGATCAACAATAGGAACAAGGTTAAGAAACTTCTCTTATCAATGGTCTCAAATGTTGTTTGCCAATTTTGTGACATCACCTATCCAGAGAGGATATACCATATAGTTCAAGACAGTGGTCCTTCAGTTACTCGAGAGTTTATTGAGAAGGCTGCTCTAGAGGAAGTCCCATGTTCCAAAAGAGATCAAACGGTTTATTTCATCATTTTTCTAGTCCCAAATCAAGGGTAAAATTGAGACTTGTCATCGACCTAACTGTTCTGAAATGTTTCTTGGTGAAGAAGACCTTCTAAACGAAGCCCATTTGCTTGATGGTCCATTCTGTAACAAAAATGACTTCCTAACAACAATAGATCTGATGGATTCAAATCTACGCGTGTCTATTCTTCCAAGTCGCATAAAGTATTTATAGATTGCAGTACAGTCCTCAAAAGGGATTTGTCAAGTACAGCTCACTTGCCTGCCATTATGGATATTGTCAGTTCCACACATTTTACCAAAATCGTTGTAGTCCTGACTGCAGCCCTTAGGCTGAAAGGCATCTATGTCATTCCATATTTGGATGATCAGCTGGTGATCTTAAGAAATTCTTGTAAACAGTCACCTTCACATTGTCCTGGACCTCCTCCAGAGCTATGGATTACTTATGAATCCGCAAGAGATCTCACCTAGTTCTGACTCCTAGTTCCATATTTGACATTTCTGGGGTTTGTCATGGATTCACAACCCTTTTCAGTGACTCTCTCCTTGAAGAATTACCAGCATTTACTGGAAGGTACATATTTTATTTATCACCCCAGAGTCTCAATCTAAAAGGCTATGAGAAATCTAGGCTTAATGATGTCTAACATTGATGGGGTACCAAGGTCTACAGAAGACATAAGAGGTTTGCAGTGGAATATCCTACAAACCTGGTACATATGTACCTCTCATCAAGGGACCTTTCTAGTATCTAAAGTATGTGTCAACACATGAGGGGTAATGTACCTTCAAAAGTGTAGGTATGTATAGGGTTTAAGTATTTGTGAGGTCACAGCTTGGTACTGTCCTTGTAAGGGCGGGAGTCTTTTGGGGAGAACTGGGAAAGTTTCTCAGGGTGAACATAGGAAAAACTAGGCAGGAGCAGACAAGGGGTGTGATTTTGAGTTCTGAAAGGGTCCATTCACATGAAGTTTTTTTGGTGCTGATTTTGACACCTCCCATTGAGGAATCGACATAGAAATAAAGCCTCCAGTTGATTTCAGTGGGTTTCTTTTTCCTCAATGGGAGGCTTTTTTCCATGTGGATTCTGACACGAATTCAGCGTCAAAATCAGCGCTAAAAAACTCAGTGTGAATAGACCCAAACTGGCTGTCTTTCATTGGAGCTCTGAATCACAGCCCCCTGTAAAGTTTTATTTGTATCTATTTAAAGATGTAGCAGAGTTAACCCAAATGTCTGCAGTTGGTCAAACTGCTGCAGTTTGATATCTTAGTACACAAGACGACAAAATCTATCATTAATAATCGATAGTTTATGAAATTTTGAAGTTCAATTTTTTGAAAAAAAAAACCCTAATTTTTTTTCCCAATGACGTTCTTTGTTTTTTTTTGCTGTCTTGTATGAAATTGTATTGCACTAGAGCAGTTTAACCAATTGCAGAAGTTTGGGATAACTCTACTACATCAGTATCTCTCTATCCATCAAAACAATATTTTGTCAAAATATCTAGAAACACTTAATTTTAAATAATTAATAATTTGTAATACTCATAGCTTATCTTTAAGACCAGGTTGGACCAGTTGCTATTAATCTGTTCAGCTTAAGAAACTTACATCAGGTCTATCATTCATTTTACAGACAAAATGCACAAGGATGAAAAAAACTAATCAAATATCCATCCTGTCTGCTATGCAGGTAAAAAAATGAAGTAAACCAAGCAAGACTCCTCTGCGACAAAATCACATTATGGAAAGGTTTTCATTTATAGAGATGGGCTAAAAATAAATTGCCAATCAGTCTTTTCCGTGTAATCAAATCTACGCTTACAATTTGGCTTTAAAGGAAATAACAATTTCTGAATTGCTTCCAGAGCCCAAGTGCTGCAAGTCTGATTAATACTCTGCCTGAAAACCGATGGCTTATCAGATTGGCTCAACATATTTCCTGCATCTCCAAGTTGGCTTTAACATTACAAGTGGCTATGAAGAAGGTTCTATTTAAACAAAGAGCTCTACTTAGTCTGTTGCCCGCCTGATGTAAGTAATGAGCTACTAAAAGAAAGCAATGCTCTTATGCCAGCAAATATATTGGTTTATAAAATAATGAGGGAGATTTATTAAGACTGATATTTTATATCCAGTGTACCAATCTTAAACAGAATCCACTGGAGTAGATTGCACCAAATGTATGAAGCAGTGCTCCCTCCTTAAAAAATCTAGACCGTCTCTAGGCTTTCCTAAAGACTGAAAATGACATCTACATCTGTTATGAGCAGGACTCGATTTCTGCTTAATTTAGTAGCATTTACTGTCTATAGAATTGCTAAATCTTTTCGGGGTTTCTGGACATGCCACCTTCTGCTTACCCTGACCTCTCCACTTTTGAATAGTGACAAAAAAGGGGAACAGTGCAAAGTTAATAACAAATGTAGCATGCTTTGTGACTTGAGTTAGGTTGCTTTTTGGAAAAATACCACGGCAGGTTTTAGGCTAGGGCTAGATGCAAATCTTGGCTATGGATCCCGTTAATTGATCAAAGATGCCATATTCCACTGCAACATCTTTTTTGTTTTAATGTAGATTGTGAGCCACATATAGGGCTCTCAATGTACATTTTTCCTATCAGTATGTCTTTGGAGTTTAGGAGGGATTCCACACAAACATGGAGAGAACATACAAACTCCTTGCAGATGTTGTCCATGGCAGGATTTGAACCCAGGACTCCAGTGCTGCAAGGGTGCAGCCTGCACCCTGCAACATCTTCACCATTGTAAGAGAATCGAGTCACATTGCTCCTCAGAGGGGAGTGTAACTTCTAATCACAAAAAGAATGGCATTGCTGGATTTTTTGTGAATAGCTAAAATCACCAATCACAGCACTCTTGGGGTCCCAATGTGATTCTATTCACTAACATTTGTGAAGGAGTTGAAGGGTTGTGTGATGGGAATTGTGATGGGAGTTGCAGCTAAAGTGGCAATGTAGCCCTAGTCTTTAAATTATTTTTTAACCAAATCTAGGAATGGATTCATAAAACATTGGAAAAATATAAAATAAAGACTTATACAATACTTTTCTCTCCAAGTGGAGAGAGTGTATGGATAGAGATGAGCGAACAGTGAAATATTCGATATTCCTTTCGAGTAGCCCCTCAATATTCGACTACTTGAATCGAATATCGAATCCTATTATACTCTATGGGGGAAAAATGCTCGTTTCAGGGGTAGGCAATATTCGATCAAATTGAACTTACCAAGTCCATGAGTGGGGGTTAGGCTGGATTCTCCGAGAAGTCTTCTCCGTACAGCATCCCTGCGGCATCTTCCAGCTCTGAATTCACTGTGCCAGGCATTGGGCCTGGGCAGAGCCAACTGCGAATGCCCGCACTACAAGAAAATGGCCGTTTACAGTCAAAGCGGCCATTTTCTTGTAGTGCGGGCATGCGCAGTCGGCTCTGCCAAGGCCCGATGCCTGGCAGAGTGAATTCAGAGCCGGAAGACGCTGCAGGGACGCTGCACGGAGAAGACTTCTAAAGGTAGGAGAAGAACCAGCGTTGATTGGCCGAATGTATAGCATTCGGCCAATCAACGCTGGTTCTGCATCAAATTTTTCCATTCGAATAGCGAGTGGTACTCGATCGAGTACGAGTATTTCGAATACCGTAGTATTTGTTCGAATACCTACTTGATCGAATACTACTCGCTCATCTCTATCTATCAAATAATGCATAAAATCTACAGTGGCATTTTTCAAAACATGCTGTGAAAGAAGGGCAAAGGTATTTCTTTAGATATATTGAGATACAGATCCCTATTTTATATGCAGTACCTGTATTGGAAATGAATAGACCCTGAAATTATTATCTGGAACACATAACTAGAATTGCCTTATTTTGTCCAGTAAGCCCTGACTGAAGGCATAGCCTGGGGGAGGCCAGCATGACAGGAGCTTGGAGAGAATGGAGAGAGGGCTAATGGTCAAATATATTTTATCATTAAAGTTCAAAGAGAGATCAAAAAATAGGAGGCCCAGCCACAACCTCAGCTTTCCTGCTTGACAATAATACAAGGCAGCTACTTCCAAGGATACACCATATTCTTCTGCGTTGATGGCGCTCTTCAACCCAAATACAGATATATGTCAAAAACATAAGAGAAGAAGATGGGGGAACTCACCCAACCAGGATAAGTAAGTAAATTTAGTCTTTATTTAATCACAGTAAAATCACATCAGGAGAGGCAGTAGCACATGGCATCTGAAGGCAACAGCCATTTCACGGTATCCTCAAGCGCTTTCTGAAACCACATGTGTAATCATATGGCTTGAGAAACGCTTGAGGATAGCATGTTTTTGGGATGGGGCATTTTACGCTGACAGGTGTTTTTCCATGGGATGCTCCTTGTTGTGCACTTACTTTGAAACATTTAGTACATTTTTGGTATGGGTCATTAGAATAGTGTTGGGATGGCCATTGTGTGTTCGTTACCTTGGCAATTATTTGTTTGTGGGCCCGGCTGGATCTAATATGCATTTCTTGTTGGTACTCTATGGGCTCTACAAATGAGACATGGAACCTGTAAACTATTTCAGCAAAATCTACTTTTCAAATGCCTAGTGTGCTCCTTCCCTTCCGTGCACTGCTGTGTGCCCAAACATCAGTTTACACCCACATGTGGGGTATTTCTGTGTTCAGGAGAAATTGCATAACAATCTGTGAGATGCATTTTCTCATTTAATCCTTTGTGAAAGTGTTAATTTCAGGGCTTAATGAATGTATTCCAGCAGTACCTTTATTTTCAAGATGTAGCATGAAGATTTTGAATAAAGTGACATTTTGCGCGTATCCACTATGTTCATTAGCTCATAGAACTATGCTCATTCTTCCGGAAATCCAAGATGGTGCACGGAGCATACACAGAAAGGGTGCATTCACATGGAGTAACGTGCCACGTGATCTGACACGTATACGCCGTGTGAGATTTTGAGCGCCGTATACGCTCCCATTGATTGCAATGGGAGTTAGTCTCGTATACGCCCCGTTATTTTGCGGCCGTGATTTTGTGGCCGCAAAATAACGCGGCATATAAGATCCAGGCTCCCATTGAAATCAATGGGAGCGAATACGGCGCTCAAAATCTCACACAGCGTATACGTGCCAGGTCACGCGGCACGTTACTCCGTGTGAATGCACCATAAGCTTGGAAATGTAGCTGGATATGCTGGTCTGCTTGTTTTCTGGGACTGGCACTGGGAGGTGATGGGTTAACATTCCCAGTGGAAGGAGGATAGGGGGATTTGTCTTTGTTGTTTTATTGTATTGCATTGTACTATGCTATATGACTGAGATGTACTGTCTGTACTATGTTTTTTTTTAATAAACATTGCTGAATAAAAATCATGTGATTTTTTTTAAAAAAAAAAGATACAAAAATAATTTTCAGATCTGCAGTTAATAAGTCTTCTGTAGACACTCACATCATAGTCACATCATTAAGCTGGACACACTGTATTGAGAATGACAAGATTTTAATTTACACTCATGTAACACTTTTCATAGAGCCATTCTTACTTCAGCACTCTCACAGCTCAATAGTACTGAGACTGGGCCCGCAGTTTAATATTTCTCAAATCTGCTAACGGCACAGATCAATAATATCCATATTGCTCTTACCAATCCAATGTACAGTACAAAAGTTCCAATTCAGATGAATCTGCTTTTGGCTTGCTGGAAAAATTATATTTAAGATTGAATGGATGAAAGTTAGATTTATAGAAACATGTCAAACACACAAATATACACATGGCTGTGCCTTTCCTATGTTCCCAATAATTGTTATAGTCATTGTGTAGTGCAATCACTCAGATTACAGAAAATTAAAAATATTCTAAACATTATTTAATGGAAGGTCTAAACCCTTTTCTAATGGCAAATGTGGTTCTAAACTATAGGGTTATAAACAATTTAGAAAACTTGAAAGTCCTGCGTTGACCCAATTATATAATTCCACGTATCAAACCTCTGAGACGCCAGATTCCTTTATTGATTCTCAAATTTTTCTTTTACAAAAACCTTAAGCATCACCCTATATAGTCTGGTGGACTAACTCAGAATTCTATATTGATTGGTTACATGGTACCTTTTATTACACAAACTTGAGAATGGATGAGTCTTTCCCAGACCCATTACACTAATTGAAAATAAAAATAATGAACCAAGAAGGAGTTGCAATCGAATAAAACTAGAGGCATGTCTAATAGTCAGCAATTTCTCACCAATAGGTACACTACCCAAAAGTAGTCTCTGAGAGCCTTTTTATAGGTCAGAGACAGAAGCAATTTTATGCCCTCTTGGCAAGACCCAGTGTTTAATCAGAGCACACCTGTAATAATTTACAGATTTACTTGAGACATAACTATAGGCCAAGTATTGCAGCAATCCAACAGTTTTGTGTCAATGAGTGTACATCAGCAATATAATGCTTTTCATAAGGGGACCAGCGATAACCCTCTGATTATTAGCACAATGAAAGAGAGGTAGAGCTTTTTTGCTCTTCACCCAAATTGCTATTTACATCTAATCCTAACACCAGAAACCAAGGGATACTTTACAAACTTTTACATTATATTGCCACAAAGATGGTCTTTACAAAATGGAAATTGGATTATTATAGATTTATCATGGTTTCCCGCAACATTTTTTACAGACAGTTTGCAGAGTTTTCCTCTGCGGATTTTCTGCTTCTGTTATACCTAAGGGAAACTGATGGTGTATCTATAGGTATAATTAACATGTTGCAATTTCCAAATCCGCCATGGTTTTGGAAATCTCAGAGTATCCACTGGGCCTATTTTTCCACAGCATGTGCATGGGATCATGCCATGTGGGAAACTGGCCTAAATATTCGTCCCTAAATGTTAATCTTATTCACTACCTCTGGTTTTGTCCAAAACAGTTTTGACACAAATTATCTTCCTTTAATTTGACAAACAGTACTGATTTTTCACCTACGGACAGTGTTTGGGCAATTTTGGAATATATAGATCTTAAAATATATACCTGTACTCCAAGTCATAGAAGAATGGAAGATTATGAAGATAATCTGTTTTCCCTTAGCCCAAACAGCAGCACAAGATGGGGTATTCCTGCCCCTGTGTGCTGTTAGGACAGGTGGAACTTTTAATTAGCTAATAGAACTTTCCCCTATAAGAGGCCAAGAGACCTCCTCCCCCCTGTGTTAGTCCAAGAGTATAAAATTATACACATATACAATAATACAATAATAATTGGGAGGGAGCCTTGTGCTGCTGTTTGACAAAAATTGGAGATAGGTAGGTAACTATCAGGGACGTATTTAAAATTTCACTTTTATTGATATGTTTTAAAAGCTATACTTAGTACAAGACAACATAACAAAAATGTGGTATAAAATACCCCAAAATTAACAAAGGTAATGATAATGTGCAACCACCTAGCCTGTGGGGGAGTGGGACACACCGTCCTCCACAATCGTTTATTTACCCCACTAGTGTTACACTTATTATCTTTGTTGTGGATAATGGGTTAAAGAGCAGGGCTGGAAAAACGTGTGCTATAGCCACCTTTGTTATCTATAGAGTACTGGCTGGCAAATAACTCCACTGCTATAGAGTTTTCCTTCCCATAAGCTGGAGCTACAGTTAATAATTCATTTTGTTAAAACACTGAAGCTCTCTGCTGTGCAATAAAATGCCTACAAAAGAGGACTTGTTGGTAAGGCTGGTATACAGAGTAACCGGATAGTAACACCTATCAAAAGCTAAGGTAGTTATCCGGGTAGAGCTGCTCTGCTGCTGATAAAGCTGCTCTGCTGCTGATAAATCACATGCAGCTCAAGCAGCTCAATTCCCCTTGCCTGCTTTAGGGCTAAAACAATAGCCGAGATAATCTTAAACTTAGCCTGACGCGGCGTTTCAACATACTAACACTCTCCGTCAGCATGAATCATCAGAGGCTTTTGTTGTGCACAGGAGATTAACTGACCACTATCTAAATCACATTAGCGTCTTATGATATGACTCCTGTTTCCCCCATGGCATTGATGTTTAGCCATAGGGGGGCGCGGGAGAATGCTGAGTTTAAATGTGCAAAGCCACACCCCCTAGCAGACGCTATAACCAATCAGCGTGTGCAAACCAGACCCATAGTTCTGACGGCCGGCATGTGACATTGTGTCTTTACTGCACATGTGCAGGCGAGCACCACTCAGAAGCCGGAGGTGTGTCCTTACTCACTACGGCCGACTCCGCCCCGAGCTCCCTGCACATTCAATGACATCAGCTAGATGAGAACTGCCAGAAGGACCATTCATAATAACTCCCCAACTCCGCCCCCCTGCAGTTCAAATACACAATTGTTACAAAGGAAATGTCTATACAGGTGAGTATATGACCTGATGAATATATAAAACACCATGACTATATGACAGAACACTGGGATCCCCTCCCAGAGGGGGACTCACTCAGCACATCATCCTGGTACCAGCTACACGGGGATACTGCACAGGGAAAACAGATGACTACACCTCATGCATAACCCCTACCAAGAACTATAGAACCATACTACCATAGCTGTAACCATAACTATTACCACCCTACACCACCATCCAAGATCTTAAAAGGTAGTAGATAGGGTAAATCACCAAACAAAATCCCACATATGGAAATGGTAAACTGAACCCAAGTTTAAATAAAACAGGCAAACGAGATGCCATCATTAAGACCCCACGGTTTCACAGTCTTTAACGTAAAGGTCCATCTAGCCTCCCGCTGCAGGAGCTTTTTATCAAAATCTCCCCCCCCCGAGGAGATGGATGGACCAGTTCCACTCCCTGGAATTTTACAATGGACACATCTCCACCGTGTTTCTCACATATATGACGTGCCAAAGGGGTGTCTTCGCCTCTAGAGATATCATTTATGTGCTCACGAATCCTTCTGCGGAACTCGCGAATGGTTTTACCCACATATTGTGTTCCGCAGGCGGAGCAGCTGGCCAGATAAATAACTCCTCGTGTCTTACAATTTATGAAATTTTTATTAGTATATTCCATATTTGTCGAATTACTCCTAAAGGTCTTGCCAGGTACGATTGATGCGCATGCCCGACAGGATCCGCAGGAAAAAGTCCCCACCAGACCCTGAGCATGCCTCCCTAGCCAGTTATCATTTACAAGGGGTGCTAGATGACTCTTCACCAATCTGTCCTTAAGGTTAGGACCCCTCCTATATGTGACAAGCGGATAGTCATTAATCTGGGGACCAATGTCTGGGTCTGATTTAAGAATTTCCCAAGTGTTTTTTAAAACATCCACCACTTCTCGATTTGCGGAATCGAATGTTGCGATAATTCGCATATCTGCCGTTTTATCCCTTTCCACTGGTTTGAGCAGAGATGTTCTGTCACGTAACAGGGCATCTTTGTGCAGAACCCCATCCGGGTACCCCCTGCATTGGAATCTCCTACGTAGATCGCTGGCTGCCACTTCATAGTCTGCTACATTTGTGCAGTTTCTGCGCAACCGCAAAAATTGGCCCTTCGGAATTCCGCGGCGCAGTGGGAGGGGATGGCAACTCTGCCAGTTTAACAGGGAATTGGTAGATGTTTCCTTCCTGTAGATCGTGGTCCCCAATCTACCCGATGGTGACTTAAAGATAGTGAGATCTAAAAAGGTGATTGAGTGCTCCTTGATCTCTGAGGTAAAAAATAAACCCAGATGGTTAACATTAAGCTCTCTCACAAACTCCCCAAAATCCTCTCTTGTTCCTCCCCAGACCAACAGAACATCATCGATGTATCTGACCCAAAATAAAATTGATGATGCCCACCTTTCCATTTCATCACCAAAGACCACCTCCCTCTCCCACCAGCCCAGGTACAGATTAGCATAGGCCGGGGCACATGGGCTCCCCATGGCCACACCCCTGAGCTGGTGGAAGAAGAGGCGGTCAAAAAGAGATTCTTAAATCAGACCCAGACATTGGTCCCCAGATTAATGACTATCCGCTTGTCACATATAGGAGGGGTCCTAACCTTAAGGACAGATTGGTGAAGAGTCATCTAGCACCCCTTGTAAATGATAACTGGCTAGGGAGGCATGCTCAGGGTCTGGTGGGGACTTTTTCCTGCGGATCCTGTCGGGCATGCGCATCAATCGTACCTGGCAAGACCTTTAGGAGTAATTCGACAAATATGGAATATACTAATAAAAATTTCATAAATTGTAAGACACGAGGAGTTATTTATCTGGCCAGCTGCTCCGCCTGCGGAACGCAATATGTGGGTAAAACCATTTGCGAGTTCCGCAGAAGGATTCGTGAGCACATAAATGATATCTCTAGAGGCGAAGACACCCCTTTGGCACGTCATATATGTGAGAAACACGGTGGAGATGTGTCCATTGTAAAATTCCAGGGAGTGGAACTGGTCCATCCATCTCCTCGGGGGGGGGAGATTTTGATAAAAAGCTCCTGCAGCGGGAGGCTAGATGGACCTTTACGTTAAAGACTGTGAAACCGTGGGGTCTTAATGATGGCATCTCGTTTGCCTGTTTTATTTAAACTTGGGTTCAGTTTACCATTTCCATATGTGGGATTTTGTTTGGTGATTTACCCTATCTACTACCTTTTAAGATCTTGGATGGTGGTGTAGGGTGGTAATAGTTATGGTTACAGCTATGGTAGTATGGTTCTATAGTTCTTGGTAGGGGTTATGCATGAGGTGTAGTCATCTGTTTTCCCTGTGCAGTATCCCCGTGTAGCTGGTACCAGGATGCTGTGCTGAGTGAGTCCCCCTCTGGGAGGGGATCCCAGTGTTCTGTCATATAGTCATGGTGTTTTATATATTCATCAGGTCATATACTCACCTGTATAGACATTTCCTTTGTAACAATTGTGTATTTGAACTGCAGGGGGGCGGAGTTGGGGAGTTATTATGAATGGTCCTTCTGGCAGTTCTCATCTAGCTGATGTCATTGAATGTGCAGGGAGCTCGGGGCGGAGTCGGCCGTAGTGAGTAAGGACACACCTCCGGCTTCTGAGTGGTGCTCGCCTGCACATGTGCAGTAAAGACACAATGTCACATGCCGGCCGTCAGAACTATGGGTCTGGTTTGCACACGCTGATTGGTTATAGCGTCTGCTAGGGGGTGTGGCTTTGCACATTTAAACTCAGCATTCTCCCGCGCCCCCCTATGGCTAAACATCAATGCCATGGGGGAAACAGGAGTCATATCATAAGACGCTAATGTGATTTAGATAGTGGTCAGTTAATCTCCTGTGCACAACAAAAGCCTCTGATGATTCATGCTGACGGAGAGTGTTAGTATGTTGAAACGCCGCGTCAGGCTAAGTTTAAGATTATCTCGGCTATTGTTTTAGCCCTAAAGCAGGCAAGGGGAATTGAGCTGCCTGAGCTGCATGTGATTTATCAGCAGCAGAGTAGCTTTATCAGCAGCAGAGCAGCTCTACCCGGATAACTACCTTAGCTTTTGATAGGTGTTACTATCCGGTTACTCTGTATACCAGCCTTACCAACAAGTCCTCTTTTGTAGGCATTTTATTGCACAGCAGAGAGCTTCAGTGTTTTAACAAAATGAATTATTAACTGTAGCTCCAGCTTATGGGAAGGAAAACTCTATAGCAGTGGAGTTATTTGCCAGCCAGTACTCTATAGATAACAAAGGCGGCTATAGCACACGTTTTTCCAGCCCTGCTCTTTAACCCATTATCCACAACAAAGATAAGAAGTGTAACACTAGTGGGGTAAATAAACGATTGTGGAGGACGGTGTGTCCCACTCCCCCACAGGCTAGGTGGTTGCACATTATCATTACCTTTGTTAATTTTGGGGTATTTTATACCACATTTTTGTTATGTTGTCTTGTACTAAGTATAGCTTTTAAAACATATCAATAAAAGTGAAATTTTAAATACGTCCCTGATAGTTACCTACCTATCTCCAATTTTTGTTTATTAACTGGGCACGTAGCATTGGTTATCTCTACTTTAATTTTTGAATTGTGCTGCTGTTTGGGCTAAGGGAAAACAGATTATCTTCATAATCTTCCATTCCCCCTACGCCCAACAGCAGCACAAGATGGGGATTTAGCAAGTATTGTTAAGGGAGAACCCCCGCCAAAGTACGGGTCACTTACAGTGGTCAGTCACCTGCTCCAAATCAATCATGCATGTGCGCGCTGACTAGAATAAATTCTGACTAGTATATCAGGGTTAATCCCAGTCCATGCAATGAGCGTGATGCCTATTCACACAGAACTGAGGTTTATTGAGAAAAGCACAAATCTTATACAGGAATGCAAGAAAGATAAGATAACGGCAGGCTGTAAGCATATACGTCTTGTATCCGAATACACTGGCGATCAGTCATTGGCTCTTGAATTTTCAACATCTCCTCAAGTTTCGATTCCCAGGAAAATGATATTGTCTTTCTTGTAAATCACATGACAATCGTGTGCGTCAGCATCTGGGTGCGGTACTGGATACAGGTGCCATCTTAATGTGTATAAGGTATAATAAGCTTGCATAGAGAAAAATATAATTTCTTAAGCAGTATAAGAGATATATAAAAACAGGAATATATGGGTTTACCTTCACAATCCCCCCTAAATTATATTTTTCTCTCCCTAATACCGTTGTTGACTAAGTTGACCTTTGCAGCTGTCCCATGGTGGGGAGGGGTAACCTGGAGACTTCACTTGACTACTGGAGCCAATGTTCCTAACAAACACCAACTCCTTCCATCAAGACTTATCACACCATGGGAGTCTGCCAATCCCTAAACCTGTCCCTAAATCAATCCTTGACGTGAAATGAAATTGTTCTTCTGAGAACTTGGGGGTTTTACCACAGGCATATCTATCTCAGTCATCTGGAGTAATGAGTCTCCTTCTCCAGTGGAGATAACCATCTCTATGCTAGCAACCTTCAACATCAATCTCTTGTAAATGGGAACACAACAACACAGAGCAACCAGTCCCAGGACTAATAGTCCCATCATCACCATACCCAGGGTAATAAAGAATTGCTTCCAACCTCCAGCCCATTCTGTCATCCAGTTAGCCCATGAGGTGTCAACTCCAGTATTTCTCTTTAATTCTCCAGCTAGTCCCTTTATCTTATTTAGAGCCACCGTAATTTTACCATCCACCCCGGTATTTTCCGGAATGTAAGTACAGCACTCTTCACCGATCATGGAGCAAACTCCTCCTCTTTCTGCTGTGATCATGTCAATGGCTAATCTGTTCTGAAGGGTCATTCTAGTGTTGGGACCTAGTTCCTCAATTATCCCCTGGAAGGCATCTCGGCTGTAGTTGACAAATCTCTGCTGATTGTAACACAGGTAGTTAATCCAGTCAGTGTTTTTGTTAACCTGCACTTGAGGGATTATAGAGGCAAATCCTGCAGCAATCTGATCTTGGGCTTTGAACTGATCAGGGACCCCCCTTGGCACTCCAATGGCATCAATATACACGCTAGGGTCAGACTGGAAACCTTTCAACAGGGCTGATCTTTTCTCCCTTGTTGGTGTCTACGACTTAGAACCCTGATCTCCTTCTTCTGGGTCCCAAGGGGTTATCCTGAAGGGCATAACTACTTTCACCAATGTGCACTGACCTCTCCAGGTTTGTGGTAGTTTGTTTCTGAGTCTACCATCCCCACATAACCAAAATATATCAAACAGGGCTCGGGTAAGGTTTTGGAGAGAAGAGGAGGGGATGGATGAATTTTTCTTACAAAAACCTAGACCAAAGATTCCCAGCCCAGTCCCTGCTGCCCTATTGGCTGTAAAACAGGTATAATTACCATCATGGACATATATCTCCCCTGGGGGTCTCACCCTCAGATGACTAGTGACTAGGGGAAGGTATTCTGGGCATCTATTATCAGATTGGTTCCTCATTAAGTTCAGTAAGCAATCAGTAGAGTTCCCTTCAGGTAGCTCAAAAGGAATGGTGGTCAAGTGCACATTGGCTGCTGCACATGCCAGGCAACTGACGGTGATGTTTGCTGCTCTGACTGTATACCTGACCCATTCCACCCACAGATTCTTCCTAGGGCTGGTTTGGGTTTCAATGGAAAATGCATCTTGCCAGGTCAGGCCTGGGATGGGAATCACCTCCTGGACAAGCTGGTCCTGTTTTTGGGTATCCATTTTTGGGGCTTCAGTAGGCCTGGATGCGATGTCTTTGAGTTCTATCACTCCCAGCCTCCCAGCTAAAATTCCCCCATACATACCCAGGACATATTTCCCAACATCCCCTGAGGATGGGTTCTCTATGTTTAGATATAAAGGGAGACAGATCTTTGGCTTATTGTCTTTGCAATGTGCTGGGTTCCACACCCCCTTGGTCAGTGTCATTCGACTTATCAGGGACTTCCCATTCTTGTCTTTCTTATCTAGACCCTCTTGGGGACGGTAGGCCCAATCTGCCCCCGTGTTCCAACCCACATCAGACCAGTAATAACAGTTCTCATTACCAGGTCGGGTGACACACAAGTAAGCTTGACCTCCCCCCCCCTTGTCTGTACGTTGGGTCATAGTAGAAATTTAGGCATTCAACCACATTACAGAAATCAAACTGGTAGGTGACTACCGGGGCCATGGTATTTATCCAAAAAATGGTACTGGGAAGACTGAGTACTGCTGGAGTCAAGATACTCAGTACTATAAAAAGGATATGCATTATTCTGCTTCGAGTGAAGATCTCTGGCAGTGAGAAGCGTGGATCCAGAGGTCCTTCCCTTCAAGCTTCACAGCAGTGGGAGTGATCAGCAGGACTCGATAGGGACCCTCAAATCGTGGTTCCAAACAGTCTTTTCTGACGTGCTTCTTCAGGTATACACTATCCCCTGGCTTGAAGGGATGCACCGTGTCACCTGTGGACTCTGGAAAAGAAGCAGAGACTAGAGAGCGGGAGTTAGACAATTCTTGAGCAAGAGAAATCACAAACTGCACAAGCTTATCCTGTCCTTTCTGCAACTCTTGAGTCTCTATCTCAGCTATCTTAGGTGGGGAACCAAACAGAATCTCATAGGGAGTGAGCCCATGCTTAGACTGTGGGGTATGTCTGACATGATACAGAGCTATGGGCAGCAACTCTGGCCAGGGAAGAGGGCTGTCCTGGCTCATCTTGAGAAGTTTTGTTTTGAGAGTACCATTCATCCTTTCAACCTTCCCTGAACTCTGTGGATGGTAAGGTGTATGGAGACCTTGGTGGGCACCCAGCATGAACCATAGTTCTGAAAACACTGAGGCTGCAAAAGCTGGACCTTGATCACTTTCGATGACCTCTGGGATACCAAATCTGCAGGCAATCTCAATCAGCATCCTTTTTGCGGTTGTCTTGGCCGTCATGTTTTTCACTGGGTACGCCTCCGGCCATCCTGAAAACATGTCCACTACGACCAGCACGTATTCATATCCTCCAGCCGGAGGCATGTGAATATGGTCAACTTGGATCCTTTGCCATGGGTAGTCTGGCTTGGCAAGGTGTTGGGTAGGAACAGGCTGAGTGCTGCTTGGATTGCAAGTTTGACAGACTTGACAGGCTTGGTTGTAGGCAGTCAGGGTAGTGCTGATTCCAGGCGCGTGGTAGTATTTTCTCACAAAGGCTAGAGCCTGGTTCTTCCCTCTGTGTGTCATTCCATGTGCCCAAGCAGCTACAGCTGGATACATGCGCCTAGGGAGACAGTAGACGCTGTTCAGTTTCCATAACTGAGTATCCTTTTCCATTTCTGCTCCATCTTTCTTCCATTGTCTCCTTTCATCTGGTGGTGTTTGTGCTTGTTCCTGTTGTAGCTTCTGGAGGGATATTTTGACTGCAGCTGGTGTCTCTAGTTCTTTTCCAGGTGGATCTTCATCCTCCTCTTTTCTTTTCTGTGCTCTAGTGGTCACCATTGCTACTTCTGCCCCTCCAGGTTTCCACTGGAGCTCCTGGTTCTGCCACTTGGCTGCCACAGGTTCCAGTGCAGCTTGTTTTGCAGCTTGATCTGCAAGATGATTTCCTCTGGCTTCTCTGCTGTTGATCTTCCCATGAGCCTTCACTTTGAGTACTGCTACCTTCAGTGGTTTGGTCATGGCTTCCATGACCCCTCGGACTAATGCAGCATGCTTCACAGGAGTTCCCGAAGCACCACAATCGATCCAACTGGATCACCTGTCAGCCAGACAACGACACACCGACGGCCACCAGCAAATGACACATATATGAATATGCATACACTTACCGTGACTCTAGTGAGGGTGATCAGGCCTCGGGTCGGTGAGACGTCGTCCAGCGTCCAGGGTCTGGCGCGGGTCGGTCGTCCACGGTGGTCCCACGGTCGTATTCCCGGGTTTCGGCACCACTTGTTAAGGGAGAACCCCCGCCAAAGTACGGGTCACTTACAGTGGTCAGTCACCTGCTCCAAATCAATCATGCATGTGCGCACTGACTAGAATAAATTCTGACAAGTATATCAGGGTTAATCCCAGTCCATGCAATGAGCGTGATGCCTATTCACACAGAACTGAGGTTTATTGAGAAAAGCACAAATCTTATACAGGAATGCAAGAAAGATAAGATAACGGCAGGCTGTAAGCATATACGTCTTGTATCCGAATACACTGGCGATCAGTCATTGGCTCTTGAATTTTCAACATCTCCTCAAGTTTCGATTCCCAGGAAAATGATATTGTCTTTCTTGTAAATCACATGACAATCGTGTGCGTCAGCATCTGGGTGCGGTACTGGATACAGGTGCCATCTTAATGTGTATAAGGTATAATAAGCTTGCATAGAGAAAAATATAATTTCTTAAGCAGTATAAGAGATATATAAAAACAGGAATATATGGGTTTACCTTCACAATATAACCCCTACTAGGGTGGGTGGTCTTGGCAGGCCGATGCCAAGACAGAATGCCCGAAGGCTATAGAGTCCGCAGAGCACCAGTCCAACCTATAATGTCTGGCAAAGGTCAGCTGTGAACTCCAGGAGGCAACGGTACATATCTGCTCCAAGGAGAGAGAGCGTCTCTCTGCCCAGGAAGTTGACACCGCTTTGGTAGCGTGGGCACGGACAAATTCTGGCACAAGAAGGTCCTGGGCGTGAAGGGAGCAGATAATGGCCTCTCTGATCAAGCCAGTGATCGACGGGTTCTGATGGATAACTGGATAGGCTTCTGTAGTCCTGAAGGACTGTGGTTCCAGACTCTCAGGATCTCCATCTGTAAGGGGCGCATGTGCCATAAAGCCCACGGAACTGCCTCGATGGCTGCGGACATGAGACCTAGGACTTTCATAGCCGTCCTGATAGTAACCTTCCGGGTAGTGGATAGGTGATGAGCCGCTTGACCAATCTTCTCCTTCCGAGGAGGAGGCAGGGAGATCATCATGCTGAGAGAATCCAAAATAAATCCCAGGAATTGGATCCGGGTAGATGGAACCACTACTGACTTCTGCCAGTTTATTAGCCAGTCCAGCTCGTCTAGTAAAGCCACTTGGAGTCCAACTGTGTGGCGAGAACCTCCCTTGACTGGGCTTTTAGGAGCCAGTCGTCTAGGTACGGACTATGAAAATCCCTTGGAGGCACAGGGCGACTGCGACCGGAGCCACTACCTTTGTGAAGGTGTGGGGGGCCGAGAATATGCTGAATGGGAGGGCTGTAAACTGGAAATGAGATAATTTTCCGTTTAGGTATACAGCAATCCTTAGGAATCTCCTGTGAGGAGGATAGATGGGTACGTGGAGATATGCGTCCCTTAGGTCCAGGGTGACGAAGTAGTCTCCGGTCTGTAGAAAAGGGAGGACCGATCTGATGGTCTCCATACGGAACCGTACCTTGTGAATGAATCGATTCAAGTATCTGAGATCGATGATCACGCGCCTTCCGCCTGATGACTTTGGTACTAGGAACACCGGAGAGTAGACGCCTTGACCGAGTTCTGAACGGGGAACCAATTCCAATGCTGCTTTGTCCACGAACTCCTGGACGGACTTCTCTAGATGAAGTTGTCTGGTGCCCTGAAGAGGGTGGGTTCTTACATATTTTTCTGGAAGATTATTAAGTGCGGAAAAGCTTATTTTGTAACCGTCTCGGATCACTTGTAGGACCCAGGGATCCTGAATGAGACGGGACAAGGCGGACACATGTTGAGAGAGGCGACCGCCTACCACCGCCGAAACTTGGGGGGAGGGGGCGGGGTAGTCAGAAGAATCTTTTCTTCTCAGGGTCACGAGAGGACCCTCGACCTCCACCTCTGGACTGGGAGCCAGGGTGCCTTTGTCCACGAGAGCTTCCTTTGGGGAATCCACAGCCACGAAAGGAAGATCTTCTAGCTGACCCCTCATCTTCGTCATAGTCCTTAGACCTGATGATTTTCATCAATCTGTGCATTTTCTCAATTGGGAAGACGGGTTTCTCAGTTTCCTCCATTTCTTCCTCCGAGGAAATTTCATCCACTATGTGGAGATCTTCCAGAGGGGGGGAGGGACACCTGGAGGGGCTCCACCCATGGTCTTTTAGCTAGGTGCATGATAGACTCCTTCACCTCCCTCATGGATTGTTCTACGAATAGTTTGACCCAGCCAACAACATCACAAAGGGGTATGTCCCCTGATGGGAGTCCTCTGCAACCACGGCAGCACTAGTATTCATAGCCATCAGGTAACAGGAACCCACACTTCCTGCAGGCTAAGTGCTTACGTTTGGAGGTTGATTTTCTCCTGGGATCCACAGAGGAAGAGGAGGACATCTGGAAGAACAAAGTATATGTTAATGACTCACAAAGAAATAAGCTGCTTCCCCCCCCCCTCCCCCCCGAGCCACCTATGCGTAAATGCACCGCAAGGATAAATTCTAGATTTGCTAACAAGCAGCACAGTAGGCAAAAAGCTTGTGCACAGACGTGGGCAAGCATAGCCCTAAGGGTGAGGGGGGTGTAAATAGCCCAGGAGGAAGGTGGGAGGGGCGGGGCCACCAAAACCCAGAAGCGTAAGTCGGGGGGAAGACTCCTGGCCGGAGCCTGCCACGGCACAAAGATTTCGCATGGAGCGCGGGAACAGAAAAGTGTCCCCACCCACACGACAAAAGCCAGCGCGGCGGAGAGCCAAAATACAGAAGAAGCGAGGAGACAGCCTCATGGCCCGGACTCCCAAAGGGGGAAGAGGAGGAAAAAACATCAGCGACAGGTTAGAAAAACTGGGGGAGAGGCAGAGACACCCCCCCACACCTGTTCAGTCACACAGGACAGAAAAAAACACTGGGGGGGGAGGAGGTCCCTCGGGCCCTTTATAGGGGAAAATTCTGTTAGCTAATTAAAGGTTCCACCTGTCCTAACAGCACACAGGGGCAGGAATACCCCATCTTGTGCTGCTGTTGGGCGTAGGGGGAATATTATATATTGCACCTGCCATAAAAACGATTCTACAGACCCATTTAAAGCTAACCCCCTTCTTATAGTAGTTTATTTTGGAGAAATTAACCTTTGTTCCAAAGATGGACCGCTCTGTATAAGAAATAACGTATACAATATTTCTTTCACACTTGGGAAATTATTCCTACATTATCACATCAAATAGTCCTTGCATGACAACTGCAGATTTACTACCTGGTACCAACTCCAGATTCTCCGAGGTTCCCCCTGATGTTTATTGTTAATTCCTGTCTTACTTTCTGGGTGTTTTGGAGACTCCTACACAACATTTGCATGGATTCAGGTGTCATCGGCACTATAGCTTTTCCCTTTTACCTTATTTATCTACTGTTCTTTTTATTCCCTTCCTCCCCTCCTCAATTTGCCTCTCCACATGATCTCGATGATAATTGTACATCTGCAATATGTCCATTATGAATTCCTATACTGCTGAATGTTGTATTATTTCTTCATGCATCAAACTAAATTTACAAAATGATCAAATAAACTATTTAAAAAATCTAATTTTATGGCTTATGGTAAGATTTCATGTAACCTACAGTATATAACTATGTGACAGGATATATTACAGTATATAACATCACAACTGTACATTGTACATCAGCCATTGTAGTAAAATCTTTTAGTTCACTAGACTATTATGTGACTATTATGATTATATATATATATATATATATATATATATTATAGATGAGCGAACACCGTTCGATCGAATAGGCATTCGATCGAATATCAGGTCATTCGAGGTATTCATTCCCAATCGAATACCACATGGCATACGCAGTAAAAATTCGTATCCCCTCCCACCTTCCCTGGCGTGTTTTTGCACCAATAACTGCACAGGGGAGGTGGGGCAGGAACTACAACAACGAACTACGAGGAGGGGGCGGAGGGGCGGGGCCGAGTGGAGGGGGTGAGGCCGAGCGGAGCGAGCATCGTTAACAGGCAGAGAGCAGGCAGGGAAAGGACCTGCTCTCTGCCTGAGGGGCGGCCGCTGGAGCAGCGCTGCGTCCACAGGGCCGCCTCAATGCACCGCTCAGTGACGGTGACGCTAAGCCAGTCCAGGACAGCTTATCCTGGGCTGGCTTAGGTCAGCAAAAATGCTGCCCTCCCCTGGGGCCCCGGCATAGCGCCGCCTGAAGCGGTCGCTTCAGGTCGCCTCATGGGAGGTGCGGCGCTGATCCTACTTGGTGTTTGTATTTAGCCAACCTTGGTCACAAGGGCAAGTTTTCCAAAAGGGGGCTGTGTTATGGCTACCACAAAATATGGTTACGGATAGGACCCTTTTGTTAGAAACCTGAAGATGCAGCCAAGGTTGGCCAGGTCAGGCTTAAAGGGATCCTATCATTAAAACACAATTTTTTGTGACTAACATGTAGGAATAGCCTTAAGAAAGGCTATTCTTCTCCTACCTTTAAATGTCTTCTCCGCGCCGTCGTTCGGTATAAATTCCGTTTTCCGTCGGTATGCAAATGAGTTCTCTCGCAGTACTGGGGGCAGGCTTCAGCGCTCAAACAGCACTGGGGGCACCCCCAATTCTGCCAGAGAACTCTCCAGCCCTGCCTACATCTTCTATCCAGAGGTTTCACCAGAGCTCCTGATGTAGGAGATGGACTTGGCTGCTTCCTTTGGCCAGCACTGCAGCAGCCCCAAGGGTGCGGGACGCTCAGCGCACCACAAGTCACAACAAGCCCAGAAATCTGAAAACCACTCATCTGAGCACGTGCAGTCTCCAGGAGGTGGCAGAGGGTCCATATACTATAGTCAATGAGTCCAATTCGGCAGCAAGAGGTAGTACAGTACAAAAGGATGAGATGAGAGAGAGGTCAGCAGGCCGGATCGGTATCAGAAGGTCACGCAGTAAAACATCGGAGATCAAGGAGAATTGTTCTAGTAGGCAAGCGGTGGTCACAACAAGAGGGAATGGGGGTACAGAATCGGCAGGCAGAAAATCCAGTCAAGAAACAGGAGCAGGAAGTCAAAACAGCAAATGGTACCAGGAACGCAGAATAGGAGCTAACACCCAGAGAATCTGAAGAGCAAGCAAGCAGGGGCGGTGGAAGTAACAAGATATAGGCTCGGAAGTGACGCAGTTAACCCCTTGAGAAGCCAGCGCTCCGCTGACACATACAAGGACGGGAGCGGCACCTTACAATGCACCTGCCGAGGTACCGGCTCCCGTCCTAACAGACAGCTTCCAAAACATATTGAAAAATATCAAATTATGTTATTTTGTTATTTAATTTTTAGTAAGTGGCGCTAAAATGAATCTTTGCCCCAGATGAAGGAAAGCCAAGTCACATATATTGTATCAGGAATATTAAAACTCTTATTGGTGGATGCCTAAAAGGGTTATTTTAACAAATACACCTTTTTCTATGTATGATCCTTGTCCAACCAGGCATATTCCTTGCAGCTGTAGCCGGGGAAATGTAGATATATTGGGATTGATGCAATATCATTGGTTTGAGTTTGCCAGTACTGTAACATTTTAAGGTCTCCATTTTGACTTGTAGAGGGAGATGCAAAGATGTGACCCTCCTTGTATTTTATCCATTTACCCTAATGGCATATGAGGTCTGTTGGATCCTAACATTGAATTTAATGACTTTGCGGTTCTAGCCCCTTGATGCGAATTTTTAACGCATTTTGTTCTTTTACACATTTAAATTTTTGTATTCACCGGCATTTCTAAAGCATTTTCCTGCATTGCCATCCTAACCAGAAAGATAAATCAGTGAAGACCTGAATATCATTACACGTATCTCAGGGCAATACTGATATCCTAGCAACCTGTGGGCAGAGACAAATCCCCAATAATTATCAACTTGACATTTGTTTTGTTTAAGGCGAGCAATTAATTATCTGTAAATGTGGAGAGTTGTCAGAATTTCTGATCAGTGTTTACCAGAGCAACAGCTTCAACTGCAAATGGCAAGAAGTATTTACACTCAATATTGTGACATTTGGCATAAATCAAGATGTAGGCTGAACAGAATGAGTTAAGAAGCTGTTAGAAGAGAATTAAGGCCTAAGACAGAGTAATTGTCTGCCCAGGCAGATCTGACCACAGGGCTGAGGATGTGCTGTGAAGGTTGACAGGAAAGCTGTGGCTACTGTCACAAATTTACTAAAAGCAATAAACACATGGTGGAAGGGACAGCGCTCTATAGGAATAATAATGTATACTGACAACAAGAAAAAAGTGAAAGGAAGATTACTGTATATTGTAAATAGCAGGGATGTAATGAAATGGATACTAAGTAAATTGACTGTCACTACCCTTTAAGACATTTCTCTTATGGATACTCATTTCACTTTTTCCAAGTACTGTTTTTCCCAACATGTAGATATATTTTGTATATACATTGCTGTATAGGTCTGTGTGGACAATTGGGTGACGGAGCCTCAGTGAGCACCTTTGCGGCACAACTCATGCGGAAGCAGTGTTTTCCACTAAAAGAAAAAAAGAATCCAAAATCATGTAGCCTTTGGCGCACTGACATGCTGGAATGCTATAGAGTTTCCAATGACCAAGAGTGTATGGTGCACTCCAATGTGAGTGTGGATATTGGGTCCCAACCCTTACAGTACAGTAGAGAAAGGATTTCATACTCCAAGGAAATTTTGTTTAAATATTCGTGCTTTTAATTTGTCACACGTGGTGTATCCATGTAGAGTAAACTCTGAGTGGTGTTTCAATCAACACAGTCACCTTCATCAGACTCTTGATTGAGTAGCCCAAAGTGTGATGTGCTTCCACATGTACGATGGCTCCTTAAGACCCCATAAAGTATAATGGCCTCCTTATATTCCCATATAGTGTAATGTACCCTTTATATCCCCCTAGTCCTCCTTATGTACCCATACAGTATAGTGGTCCGTTATGCCTCTATACAGTACAATAGCCCCTTTATACATTGGTATAATTTGCCCATAGAGTACAATGGCCACATTATGCCTCCATATAATGTCCCTATTTGCCTCCATTAAGTACAATGGCTTCAATGACCCCTTATACACCCATATAATTGCCCTTTCATGCCCCTCTATAGTGCAGAACCCCATTATTCCTTCGTATAATAGTCCATTATCTTCCCATATAATGCCTCCTTATGCTCCCATATAATGGCACCTAATCTTCTATACAGCACAGTGTCCCCTTATGCCTGCCCGCTCCTCCTGCTATAAGAAGAGTGAATGTTAAGTGCAGATTTTACGCTCATCAATCATAGCTCCTCAGACCACTTTCCCTTCCCTGCTCTGACACACAACCCTATCAGTGCTGGAGCAGGGAAGGGCTGGGGGTCCTGGAGCTATGAATGATAAGTGAGAATGAAATCTACATTTACTGCTCAGCTCTGTCAGTGCAATACAAATGGAAGTGTTCATTATAGAAATCAAATGGGCCCCCTAGATGCTCTGGGTCCTTCCACTTGCCTAGGTTTGCTGGGTGCTGGTGCCAACCCATGTCTCCCCAATCAACTCCACTTATACTCGTTTTTCAATGCATCTAGGGTTGGCCAGCTTCTGCAGTTCCTCTCACAATTGAATTCCTTATCTATATTATGTATGATTATAGGGCATCGATTCAGTAAGAGATTTCTGATCCTTGTAAAGAGCCCTAAATGTTTTGTGCTTGTTTTATAAACTTTGGGTTTGTGTGTTATAGCTTAATGGGAAGGAACATGTTTGGTATCTGATGGTGTGAAGCAGCTGCTTCATTTAACAAGGTAAAATTGTTTCATCTTTGACCATTTATTTGTAAAGATGTTCTATAAAGTAGAAGTCACCACAAGTTTGTTTAAATGGCACATTGCATTTCCTTACATTTCTTGTAGCATCTAGCATACAAATTAAAGGGATTCTATCATTAGAATTCCTTTTTTTCAGTACTACCACACCAGAATAGCTTTAAGAAAGGCTATTCTTCCCTTAACTTTAGAATTCTTCTGTTCACCACCACCATTTTGTTGATATTCCTAGTTTTCTCCATATGCAAATGTGTCTCCAGACAGCACAGGGGATGGTACCCATGCACTCAAACAGCATAGGGGGCTTCCCCTGTACTGCCTGAAGACTATACAGCGACGCATCTGTCTTCTTCTACAGCTGAGCGTCCTCCTGCTTCTTATTCTTCTGGCGAGACTGCGTTCACTCATGCACAGTGGGAATGAGCCAGCAGGAATTTCAATAAGTAAGAGAATCTACTACAATCTAAGCATTATTCTCAATTCAGTACTTCTCTCTATATGTCCTGCATGGTCCTGGGAGTGCTTCAGAGAGAGGGAAACAGTGTCCTTTACTCACTGTGTGTAGTGTGCAGCAGATATTCACCACCAGTTCAGAGAGAATTACAAATTTCACATGTGTCATGCAGAAGGAAAAGCTGCTAAATAATGCCGAATGCATGTCATATAATCGTCAGAAACACTACTGCTCATCATGTGCACACAAATATAACAGCTTTTCTGAGATGACAGGCATGTAATAAGTGATTTCTTTTTGCTATATTCGGCAAGGACAAGTGACTACTGGTACCAAGTGGCCCAACTATAGGTAGGGATGAACATACTGCTTGTGCAAACTGCAATGCACTGCACTGTTATCACACATATCTATCATAGCCAGCTTTAACTTTTTTAATTTATTGTATGTTAGCTATGTAGGATTGAGCCTACATGCATCATCAATCACTGGGCACCCATGACCCTGTTGCTAGTTCATTGGTTTTCTTAATGATGTCTAATTTTTATTTTGTTGGGTATCAGATTGCTGGGTCCTCTGCAGATCAGCGGCCTTCCCATGACCATGTGAGATGTAGTGCTTACCTGCTATACTTCTAATAGTGGTTATAATAAATACTGCAACAGTTGTCTCATTCAAGTCTATGGGAGGAAAAAAGTACAAGCAAGTAAGCACTGCTCCTCGTAGTGTTATGGAGAAAAGTTGATCTCTAGGGGTCCTGATCAGATCTCCAACCAATCTATTGTTGATTTCCTAAAAGCTGGATAACCGCTTTGAACTACTTTTTTTTTTTTTTTTTTTTTTTTTTTTTTACAGACCACAGTACATAAGGAACACCATACAAGGCCTGTGAATTTAGGGATTCTCTGTATGGGTGTTTAGTGTGGAGTTTTGTGCAGAAAATCTACAGATTCCACTTATGTGCATGTATTCTGAATCTTCCAATACTCAAACCCACACATCAGTCTCAGCATCTTGGTAGTTATACTATGAAATTTGTCACTCACAGCCTATCTGATTGTGACGTCTTCATCATCCTATAAGATGGGGTGGGGGGCAATAATTGATAGTTTGCTACAAGAATATGCGGATAAGGCCTGCCACCAAAAATAAGGATTATTATTTGTGGAATAGATGGACGCAGGGGTAGATCATGGAAAGATTTGATTTTTTACATCCTGAAGAAGAGGGACATATCAACCTTTGAGTAAACACATCACTATCCAGTGATTCTTATAATAAAGGCAGGGATTTGTGACAATCTTTCATTTTTGTGAAGAAAAAGAGAAGCCATCACAGCTAATAAGAAATTGCTGTCAGGAGGGTATTATGGATGTGAAAGTAAACTGAATCTCCTGAAAGCCTGATTATAATGTGAACAGTAGAGAAGGAATGATGCATTATAGATGTAGGTTTCTTTCATCAACATGTCATAGTAAAGCGCCTGAGTATACAATAGTACGAATTTACCAGAAAGACCTTCTTTATACAGAATTGACATGTTCATCACATGTATTCAACATTCAATAGCATCTATCCTTATAAGAACTGAAGCAGTCGCCTGTAAACAGGAAAGTAAGAAATCAGCAATCCTGCGACAAATGTACATCGCTGGGAAAATGTATTTCCCCTTTTCTCTATAATTGTATATGGTCACTCTATGTCTTTTAGATAAAAGTAACATAATTACCACATTACAAGCTTTTTCTTAACACTCCGTTGACTTTCACAGTACTTTTACTCCTAGTGGGAGGTGACAGGCAAAGTGCTGAAGTCCCGCTATATCAGCCCAAGATTCATGACTTATGTGTGATCCTGTGCGGGCCTGGAATAGGCCTCATCCCCAGGTGTGGGTCCTAAGTCTTTTTACTGGTCCATAAAAGGTTGAGAGCCTGCACTTTAGGGCAGATCCAAGAAGTGAGGAGGTGGCTGGGTCTGTCCTGTAACCCTGAATCTGGTGAGATCAATTTGTGCTTGTGTTTTTCGTGTGGGCAGTAGTAAGCCACATGTATAGTTAGGTAATTACTTCTGTTTAGTTAGTCGCTCAGATGAGCAGGAATTTGATTTATTTTTGCCTGAATTTAAGGCTGTATTTTGTTTTGCTCATTTGTGCCTGAAGTGAAGGTTTATTTATTTTCTGTTTTTCTAAAATCTGTTTGCTGCATATATTATGTCCCTGTCTTAAGTTTTTGGGTCCACACCACTGCTTCTACCGAGCTACCTTCCCCACACTAGGTACGATAACTGTATATGGTACATACACACTAATGTTATTTTCTCAAATGATGAAGTGTATGGAGAAGCAATCCTACTATAGTTTCTTCTTCAAATGTCTAGACTGTGTTCTTTAAGTGACAAATTGTTATTGTAAGGACTAGAGATGAGCGAGTACTGTTCGGATCAGCCGATCCGAACAGCACGCTCCATAGAAATGAATGGATGCACCTGGTACTTCCACTTTGACGTCGGCCGGCCACTTAACCCCCTGCGTGCCGACTATGTCCATTAATTTCTATGCGAGCGTGCTGTTCGGATCGGCTGATCCGAACAGTACTCGCTCATCTCTAGTAAGGACATTACAGGTATAAGGATACCCAACATGTACTTTCATAATGAGGGATGGTATGGATTTAGGATCTGTGCCATCAGCAAAAGGTGTCAGCTATATTATAACTCCAGTACAGACTGTTACACCACTTAGATGCTATGGTATAGCATTCACTGCACCTGTGTTTTTACATAAGGATATGGCTCTTCTTGTAAACCTATCACCATCCCTGTAGTGCAATCGCAGGGCACCCATATGTTATTGTGACGGTTTGGAATATAAGAGTAGCTGTCAGCAAGTAGAAAGTGCTAAATAAAATACATCATTTGATTCTCGCTGTTCCCCTGGACTATTTGGTGTAGACAGGAACCTTTTATTTTCCCATAGAAAAACATAAGGTTACCACCCACTTGGAGGATCAGAACTAGTTTACATATAATTTTCTGGGGCCATATCTTTTGAATGGATGGACAGATTTTAACCTCTTTCTGCACTGGCATTTTTTGGTTTTTGTTTTTGACTCCTCGGCCTTCTAAACACCATAACTTTGTTATTTTTCCAGTTATAGAGTTATGTAAGGGCTTAATATTTGTGGGACAAATTATTTTTTGTAATGGTACCATTTAATATTCCATATAATGTACTGAGAAGCTGGAAAAAATTCAGAATGGGATGCAATTAAAACTGTGTTTGTGCGACTTTCTTACAGGCTTCGTTTTTACGGCGTTCACTGTGCAGCTAAAACGATAAGTCACATGTATTCTATGGGTTAGTACGATTCTGGAGATACAAAATTTATCTAGTTTATTTTTTTTTTTACGTTTTAACTAGAGATGAGCGAACACGTTCGATCGAATAGGTATTTGATCGAATATCAGGCCGTTGGAGGTATTTGTTCCCAATCGAATACCACGCGGCATACGCAGTAAAAATTCGTATCTCCTGACGCGTTTTTTGCACCAATAACTGAGCAGGGAAGGTGCAACAGGAACTACACAATGGAGGCAGTGAAAAAAATTGAAAAAACCCATTGGCTGCTGAAAACATGTGACCTCCCATTTATAAGAATGGCTGCCGCCATATTCACCATACTTGCGGTCAGAGATAGGGAGAGAAGCATATCTGCTGAGGGCTAGATAGGCATTAGCTTCAGATAGGCAGGGAAAAACCGAAGAACAACAACAGCTCTTCTCAGAGCTATACACTGCAGGGACAGGAGTCCAGCTTTCCACGGACGGTGGAAAACAGGGATACAAAACAGTTACTTCTTGCTATATACGTGCACACCAGCTTTTGTTAGGGGTGTCCCCACAAAATTGTGCAGTGTCTGCATATTTTACCGCAGCATCCCATCCACTACACAGTGACTGTAAAACACCGCAGTTGTAATACACCGCATTTACACCACATGGGGCCCTGGCCCAAAAGTGTATTCCACAATGGTATAATAAGGAATACTGTACATAAGACACAGCAATTGTCTTACCATAGCATGTGAGCTACCATAATGTCAGCAGTATATACATAAAATGTTTGTCTTGACCAGCAATAGGACAAAATCTAAAAATGTCACAAAATATATATTATATCTGCACAAACTTATAGGGAAAGGCAAGATACAAAGATAATAATAACTTATACCAAACCTGTGCTAGGAACGCTAAACCACTCTATGAAAACGTGTGACGTGTAGAATGAGTGAGGGACAATTTGTTGTCTCCACTGCAGGCCCAATGCTTTTAGATAACCACCTTTTACAATCCTGCAGAAGATTGTTTTATCATGTAGGTTGTGAAAATACAAGGCACAGACTGAGCCCTAAGACGGCACAGTAACTGTATTCCAGTACACTATGCGGCTGCTTCTTTAGCCCTCTGGTCAAGCGATTGTTCATTGTTATATCATCTGACACAGCAGAGTTTGCAGACGTCCAGCACATGATTACAGCCTGCTACTTTTTACTAGATGAGCTTTCCAAATTGCCTGCCAGGTATGTTACTTGTGAGCCTAACCTTATCAACTTCTCTCTCCATTGGCGTCACATGAAATGAGATAAATGAAAGGAATGGTTGTCTGATACATTTTTTTTTATTCCCACTATTGAGTCTGAACTTTTATAAAAAGCGACCCTCAAGCCAATTAAATTCCTTCTACAAATAGTTTCCAGCAGCAAATGGTTAATGAAATGTCTGTACTGTTACAGTCTCTAGGAGCTTGGTGCTATAAAAATATAAGGTTTATATAGTGAAAGACAGTTTTATCCTGGGAGTAAACTTTTATCTATTTTTCTAGCAATACCCTTATTTCAGCAGTGCGTCTGGAGTAGAACTGTAAGTGCATGTGTCACCGATTTACTGTAAGATTTCATTAGTCCAACATCCAAGAAGAAACCAACCTCATGCTAAATTAGTTGTCTTTCTGAAATGTTGCACATACAGTCTATCTATCTATCTATCTATCTATCTATCTATCTATCTATCTATCTATGTTACCGGTATATAGTATAGTAGAAACAATTTCCGGCACTCAAGATTGCAGCTTCCAATGTGTATATTTATTAACATCCGACAAAAATGTATAAACGTTTCGGTCTGGTGTAGACCTTCTTCAGTATGTCGGTATACTGGTTATAAGTGAAGTGGAAGCCAAGGAGTAAGGAATAGGAAGTCCAGGTCAAATAAGGACCTTATTTGACCTGGACTTCCTATTCCTTACTCCTTGGCTTCCACTTCACATCTAACCAGCATATTGTTGCAGTGCATTGACATTCCAGACTGTCAGAAACGCCCTTCTGGCAGTGAAGAGCTACAGTAACGGCACAGAACAGGAAAGCTGATAGTGCGCTGAATTCAGCGCACTGTCGGTTTTTTAGCGGCGTATTACACCACAAGTGCCCCAAATGGTGAAAGGCCCTCTTTAAAGGGATTCTATAATTGCAATTTCACGATTTTAACTCAGCCTATATTCACCTGCATCACCCCACCCCCTTCTTGATAGAAGTTGACTCTTTCTGTTCCTCTTCTTTGCTCCCTCCTTCCGTCTGTATGAACGAAATCTTGTGCGGCCGAGTATACAGCGCATGCTCCTACCAGTCAAATAAACTTAAAATGTCAACTGACAAGTCATCTCTCTGCTTTCTAAATAAAAAGGCTTATATTGCCATTCTTTAGAGGAAACAACTGCATACACTGTAATGGCGGTTTGGGGACTTTATTATTTAACTGCTGCCATACATCTAATGTATAATTTTGCTGACAAAAACTGTCCTGTGGACAAATTGCTCCCCATACAAATGAACCCTAGTTTGTCAGATAACATGGCTCGCTACACAAAGCTTACCCTCAATAAAGAGCATTTTATTGTTTTACCCAATAAGCACTTCACACAAGTTTATGCTCAACAACCTCTATCATTCATTCTTTCATTTTAAAATCTTGCAAGCCGGCAGGAATGTGTTCAGACTTATGAGGTTACATGTGTAGGCAGCAAACATAAAAAGAATAATGAGCGGTGTCAGATTTTTGGCTGTGCGGTAAGCGCTGAGCTGCAACCATTTTAATTATATCTGAGTAGCCAATCTCGAGTCAGTGACAAAGGTTAATTTATAAGCATCATTGTTGTTCAGTTACAAGCTGTGTTGTACGGTTGCACATTCACATTTACAAAATGCTACATATTGCTAGAATGTGATCACTTAAATACACTTTAATTGAATAGTTGGATGGTTCTTCTGACACAAGAGTGACATCCAATGTTGCTGTACTATGTGCTAGAAAACCAAGGCGTTGTAGTAACTGTAAATATAATTACTGGAAGTCGTAGCCATGGAAGAAAATCAGGGAATTATAGACTTGGCTGTAGTTTCTTTCACAACCATAACCGTGCAATTCTCGGATAAACTGCAGACAGGCCCAATGGTTGTCAAAATGAGCTATAAGGCCGGGGCCCCACGTGTTGTCGTTTTACAGTACTTGCAAAGTGGATGGGATTCATGCGAATCCCAATCCCACTTTGCAGTAAAAACCGCAACACGGACATACTGTGATTTCCAAAACTGGCACGGTTTTGAAATCACAGCATGTCAATTATATCTATGGAAATGCCGACAGCATTCCCATAGATATAATTGTAACAGAAAGTCCATGGAGAAACACTCTGTGAACTTTCTGTTCAAAGCGCTGCGGAAGAACCACGATGCGTTCCTGCCGCGGTCTTTCCCACAGCACTTTAGCGCTGCGTATCATCCCGTGGGACTTTAGCCTAAATGTTGTACTTGACATGTATATGGTTGGATATTAAAAAAAGGCCTGACAAAATCGTATTAATGGGTTTGTCCTGAGGCAAAAATATGCTTTTTTTTAATCTTAAATTTAATTTTTTATAACAATTAACTTTCTAATATGTGCTGGTTCATCATGCTGGTTCAGACACGCTCTCGTGGTCCCGGCAACTCCCCTTACGATTTTTTTCTGACACATGCTGAATAAGTAATGTGCTTTAAGTGGGCTGGTTGTCAGTTTCAGTTCAATAGCCATTCCAAGTTCAACATATTGAACTTAACAATACAGTCAGTTCCCTTCAAGCATGCCACCGACTCAGCCACTCTTTTAAAACAAATGTGGAAATGGAGGTATTAGGACCAGATTGTATAGAGTTGCATTCATTCTTTCCTTTTGTTTTTTGGTAATAAATTTGGCTACAAACCAACAATTGTTGAGAAAAAGCTAAAATACCCCTCTCTGGAATAAAGAAGCACACACAGATGATGGGTTTGGCCACAGCATTTATTAAAACAGAGGACAAGAATAATAGAGTATAACCTGGCACCCTTAAAAATCACCAAAAACACAACAACTTTAAATTACAGTGGCTCACCCTAGCTCACCTAATCGTAGTGTGTTAGTTGTTTGTGTGCTACTTTGTGTGTTAGTTGTTTTAAAAATGAAAATGGTGGAGAAAAAGAGACCTCTAAGGGTATGATCACACAGAGGAAAAGGTGGCAGAAACCTTTTCCGCATTGTGAGCATTCCGCGCGGCTAGCTGCAACGGGATGCCGAATGAATGGGCCTAAACAGGAGCGTGTCTCGAGCCACGGATGGCGCGGCTGACTCAGCCGCAGAATCCGCGGCAAGATAGGTCATGTCTCTTCTTTTTTTCCGCTACTAACTAGCAGAAAAAAAATGTGAGTGGCTCCCATTAAAGTCAATGGGAACCATTTTTGCAGGCAGATTTTGAGGAGGATTCTGCGTCAAAATTCACTTGCAAAAAAATTCAGTGTGAACATACCCTAACGCTGATTTTCAGGCGGATGCTGCAACGGACAAAGTACAGTTGGAGATACCCCACTAATTGGAATAGAAGCTAAAACATAACTTTTAATAACTTAATTAAAAACAGACCCAAATCCCCTTTAGAAAAAATGAATTAAAGTGAACTAGTAATGTAGAACCCAATCCACTTAGAAAAATGCAAAAGGGTGGAAAAAGCCCTAATCAAATTGCTATTGATGCCCTCCGCTACATATGCAGCACCTGATAAACAACCTCAGGCATGACAGGCCAGTGTGGCGCAAGTAGCAAATTCAATGACCATGCATTCATTCACAATGTTGCTAGAGTATATATGGGAGCATTGTTAGGGGTTAACTGTCTAATAGTATTGTTAGGGGTTAACTGTCTAATAGCACCAATGGGTTGGCTAGTGCAACAAGAGTTAACATGTCCTTATCAGTAACCTCCCTTCCCCCCTCAAAGCAAACATTCATTAGATCAGTAGATGCTGCCACTGCCTGTCAGTTTATAACTAATATATGACCATCGTCACTTTGTCTCTCTCTCAACGGGCCAGCACAGATGTGAGCATATCCTTAACATTATCGTATACAAAATCAGGTATTGACTCCAAAAGTGGGTAAACCTTCAATAAATTTACATTAAAACTTCACTTTTAATAGTATGCTCTAAAAATAGCCTAAATAGGCTCTAGCAATAGTCAACTCTACTAAAAAATATGGTGGTCAGATATGTACCTGTATATATCGGAGAAAGTGACACTAGGACTAGTCCCTATCCAAATTTGCTTTATCTCCCTACATATTACAAATAGTATACTGCTCCTGTAAGGTTGCTATATAAAATGTGCCTAGAAGAGGCAATATGAGATGTAATCAGCCGTAATTCACACCATCCTCAGAGGCTACAGGTCTAATGCCACATTAACTGAGGAACAGGAGTAACACAAGCTGCAATGTTGCCCCTACAAGCAACCTATAAGATACAACAGCAGTTATACACTACTAGATACCCTTAGGCTTATACTGTCCCATATTGAGCCACACCTCAATATGGGACAGTATGTTGCTGGGAGGCAGGGACTCCAAGCATCACAGACAGCTATACTATTAGGAGTCTCTTTGCCTGACAACACATGCATGCGGGGTAACACTACACATCAATATGTGTAATAGGCAAATTATTGAAATAAATGCAAGTATGTACTCCTCATTTCCTTTTCTATCTAGCTTTTAGAATAATCTCTCGGAAGGTGGTGGCGAACAAAGATTATATGATGATCCCAAAACAGTTTTTTGTTAGCACTATCCCTATTTCTGCTGCTTGCTTTGACACTGTTATATTAGGTATGTACAGCTGTAACTAGAAGGATACAGATTTATATGCCTTCCACCTAAGTGCTATCTGTATATAGCCATATACTTTTAGTTCTTACTGCTGACTTCATATAGCCAGACCTACCATATATTATTTTTTAAGCCAGAAAACTGAGCTCGATACAGATAGAGCATATTCTAAAATTACACAGCACAGAATTTTGTAACCAAAATTTGACTGATGGAAGGTGGATGTAAAACAGAATAAGTTTACAACTGGAATTGTTAAAAATAGTCACGGCTGTGTTGTCACTGCTGAAATTTTTCCAGAAAATTAACCATTTCTCCCACAAAAGTATTGCAATTGAATATGTGTTATTTCCTAAATCTTTAAAATTGTGAGTAAATAACTTTGTTCAAGCATGGGATGTTCTTCCAAACTCACCTGTGGCTAGTAACAGGTGTGGGCAATATAAAAATCACACTTGATATCAGATAATAAAAAGAAGAGACGTTGACTCAATCTTTGCATTATTTGTATGTGTGTGCCGCACAGTATGGAGAACCGAAAAAAAGAGAAGAAAACTGAACCAAAATTGTGGAAAAATTTCAACAATTTCATGGCTACAAGCCCATCTCCAAAGATCTTGATGTTCCTATGTCCACAGTGTGCGACATAATCAAGAAGATTGCAAGCCATGGCACTGTAGCTAATCTCCCTGGATGTGAACAGAAGAGAAAAATTGATGAAAGGTTGAAACGCAGGACAGTTCGCATGATGGATCAGCAGCCAAGTGCCAAAGAATTCAAGCTGTCCTGCAGGCTCAGTGTGCATCAGTGTCAGTGCAAACAATCTGTTGACATTTGAACGAAATGAACGCTATGACAGGAGACCTAGGAGGACCCCACCGTTGACAGTGAGACATAAAAAAACTAGATGGCAGTTTGCCAAAATGTATGTGAGTAAGCCAAAATACTTTTGGCAAAACATCTTGTGGACAGATGAGACCAAGATAGAGATTTTTGCTAAAGCACATAGTTCTACTGTTTACTGAAAATGGAATGACGCCTACAAAGAAAAGAACCCAGTACCAACAGTTAAATATGGTGGAGGTTCAAACACGTGTTGGGCGTAAGTACAGTATTCTGGTATGGTGTGTTGCATTATTATATGCTTACAACCCCATGTCTGCTATATTTCTTTATAGCACTCTCTGCCTGAGTAGTTTATAGCATCTTCCATTTTATATGTTACATGGTTATTATATCTCACAGACTTATAGCTTTGGTTCACAGCCTTGGTAGCCATTTATATATAAAACACTCAATCCCTTTGCTTTTGGGATAATAATTGTCATCTGTGCACACACTCATTCCATTAAACCACACGTTCCTTTGTTGGCATTCTGGATACTGTTCTGTATATCCCCTTTATTTATTTATCATGATGTTTCCGGTCACATTTATGTCTTTTTATATGCAGTAATTAATAAAATATGTTTTTTTACATGAGCATGGGACTTTTTTGTTGTTTGGATATAACTATGAGGTCCCAATGAACCTTTCTTGCATTAGCCTTTTTTCTTTCATATTCAGTTGACGCAGATAAACAGAAAAATACAATGCCAAATCTATTTGTGCATAAAAATTGCCAAAATGTTCCCAGTGCTTTATTAAAATATCAAAAGGTTTAAGGTCTGAATAGAGTTTTACGTGTCTTAATAGAGTATTACGTGAAGGTTGATGGTTTAACAAAAATAGATCTTTGTGTCTTTGTGTATCTGAAAGCTCTGCATTTACAGTTTTCAGATATTTCCTCCACTACAGCTGCAGATGAGCTCTGACCCTTTCAATCACACACCAGCCCTTAACATTAATATAATGATTATGATAGAAATACAGAAATAGAAGTTACACAAGTCCGATTACTTAAAAAAATAAAATAAAATTCAATTCATAGCTGACAACAGGAAGAAGACTTCTAGACAGTGGGAGACGAAAAGAAACGTATAAATCGAATTTCAGTGAATCTAATGTTCTTTTCAATAACTATTATGTTACACCAATCTGGTATGTCATAAATTAGAGTGATGGGAATCCAGCAGCCGATACCCCTACCGATCCTCAGGACAGAAAGCTCTTTCTCCATCATTCAACCTATAAATAAAAATTCTAAACATTTATGAGACCATGGTAAAAAAAAAGACCACCATTCTTTTACGATGCCAATCCCCCTTTTATTTAACTTTTATAAAATGTCTGTTTCTGTAATCAATAGACCCTTTAGGCTAAGGCTCTCCCTTGTGGAAAAGGTGTTTTTGTTGCAGATATTGATGTTGTTCTTTGAACCAAAGCCAGGAATGGACTGAGTAGAAAGTAGAAATATAAGTAATTCCTATATACAGTGGCGGCCAAAAAAAAATTCACCACCAGTGGATTTTGTCAAATGTATGCGATGCGTATAAATTGAGTCCATGCAGATGATATGTATACCTCCTACTATGAAATTGACTGAAAAATGTCACGTGACATCATTGCCAAATATTCGTCATCCAGGAGAGAAGAGGATAGAAATGAAAAAAGACAATCATTATATTTTGTGAAACAGTGTGGTTTTTTTGGCCACCACTGTATTTCCCATTCTTTTTTTAGCCATTCATAAAAAATCAGCAAAATCTGCAACAAAAAAAGCTGCTTTTCTGTAATGTGGCGCCCTAACCTTAGGTTGGCGACACACATTATGTACTCACAGTGAGTTTGCCAGAGAGAAATTGCCAGCAGCTAACTCATTGCAATGCTCAGTAGCAATGGAGTGGATGGTATGTAAACTCAATCCACACACTGCAGTACATCTATTATTGCTGCATGCTTGCCCATAGTTTCCAAGTTTTACAATGCTAAGGTTCATAGCCTGGACCAGTTACCCACGAATTGTAGTTGAAAGCCATTTCAATAACCATACATTTTTGTCTGTTTTTGATCTTCTATGTGTGGATGGGGTATTGAAGTAAGGGTGTTAAATGCTCTGTTTCATTGTTATGATTATAGAGCATGTCCCATCCTGCTCCGTGATATTGGAACACGTTCTGAATCAGCGGCGTTAAAACAGATCCCATTGCTTTCTATGGGAGCCGGAATACGTGTGCTCCCCATAGAAATGAATGGGCTGCTTTTTTCCCTATTGCTTTCAATGTGTATCTTTCTGTTTCTGTCTCTGACTCTTATAGCTATCAGTTCTTTGAGTTTTCCATAGTCGTCTATTTCTTAATATTTAGAGCCACTAGGAAATAATCGCGTTCACACTACCGTTGGTGTCCGTTATGAAGGTGTCCGTTTAAAAGAAAAAAAACGGACACCTATCATAACGGACATTAACGGACACTAACTGATGCTAACTGATGTTAATGTGTCCGTTTTTTTAACTGATCCATTTAATGGATCAGTTAAAAAAAACGGACACATTAGTATCAGTTAGCATCAGTTAGTGTCCGTTTTTTATACTGTCCATTTTTTTCTTCTTGCTGTTTATGCTTTCTGAGCATGTGCAGAAAATAAACGGACAGAAAATAACGGACTGTAACTGATGGCCATCAGTTACTGTCCGTTATATGTCCGTTGCCCATAGACCTCAATGTTAAATAAAAAACGGACACTTTCTGTCCGTTTTTTCAAACGGACAAAAAAATCCTGCATGTGTGATTTCTCTGTCCGCTTGAAAAAACGGACATGGTTGTTAACGGACACAAACGGACACAAACTGACAACAGATGAAATCCCATTGAAATGAATGGAAATTGTAACGGACACAGCTAGTGTCCGTTGCGAAAATCTTGAACGGACAGTAGCAACGGACACTGCAATCGGACACCAACGGTAGTGTGAATGCCCCCTAAGCTGCTTCATTACCCTCTACCAAACATTCCTGATATCTCTGACTACCATCCTAGATGCTGTTACTGGTAAGTCCCCTAGGAATTGCCTAGGATAACAATTCTCTCAATGAGTGCACACCTAACACTTATTTTCTTTTTAGTAACTGTCTTTTCATATATAACCCAATCTTATACTTACTAAAGCAAACATGCCAAATAATTTCTCTTTATATGTGGGATTGCCAGTCACTCTCCTTATGAGCTCTAAAAAGCCTTGGCAATGAGATCATCCTTTTCCCTTTCCATAAAAGTACATTAAAGGCCATATTAATTGCTATAACATCTCTAGGGGACTGCAAGAACAGTAATGTTTGTAGAGTAGGGTATAAAATCCTCAAAAAAATAAACATCTTTATTAAGATATTGAGAGCTCCTTCTACTTCTCCAGTTCTTTGTTCATTCTCTTTGTAACTCTAGTGTAATTTAACATGTAAATTTCTTTATTTTATCTCTATGCATAACTTTATACCCAAATACAGAATTTTTTTATTTTCCTGTTGTCAATCCTAGTTCTGTCACTTTATCTGGATATCCATTGTCATCTTAACTGAGAAAAAATACCTCACATTTTCATTTATTGATCTTAAATCCAGTAAACAACCCATACCGAGCCCTAAATCCTATAACTCTTCTTAGTGAATCATTACAGTCACAGATACAGTATACATTTTTCTAATAAGTTTGACCTATTTGAATAACGTTTATATCTTTAGATTCTTTAGATCTTTGGATTTCAGTCTTAAGCAGTGAAAGGGTGCATGTCTAAGGCCTGGTTCACATCTGCGTTCAGTATTCCATTCGGGGAGTCCGCATGGGAATGGAATACCGAACACACTGACAAGTGGTGCGTAATGAAAGCACACGGATGCCATAAACTATAATGGGGTCCATGTGTGTTCCGTGCGGTGTCCGCACGAGTCATGCAGAGAGGAAAGTAGTTCATGAAGTACTTTTCTCTCCGCATGACAACCAAAGTGTGTCACCTGTGTATAATAGTGAAATTTGCACTTCCTGGAGTCCAGAGTAAATTTCATCTTTCCTGTTCGTCCGTTGGTAGTACACACATGGGAACTTATAAAGCAATAGCAAAGTCCTGATGTAGAATGGCTGGAGTATTGAGCGGCCCCACAGATTCCAGTGAGGGTTGTTCTGAGATGTCATAACAGATACTAATATTTTCTTTTCTCTCATAGGTAACAGACATGGAGACAGGATCTATCTCCCAGGATAGCGGTGTATTTGCTACCATCAAGGGAAATGGGATGGCTTTTCCGCACTGAACACAGGGTTGATCTCTGTCCCTCAGTGGCAAAGGTGTAACATTATGGCGGCGCCCAAACAACAATCTTGGTAGACGAGCAGGAGCTCATATGTTGGGGTTCCATACCCCCCCCCCCCCCCCCTTATGCCGGCAGGACATACTCAGGCAAGTGGCTGACAGCAGTGCTGCTCAAACTCTTACATGTTATGGCGCCAGTCTGTGTTTGCTTTGCACATGGTACTTGTGGTTCTCCAGGAAGTGATGTTTTCCCTTCAGCCGAGGCTGAGTAAGGGCAGAAGTGACATAACCATGTGCATCAATGCTCCCTGCATCTCATAATGCTTGCTGCTTCCTTGGCTATGGTGCACTCAGCTGACTACTCTGCCCTCTACTTGCTACTGTGAGTATGGCACATGCCTGCAACCATCCCCATCCGTGTATCTGCCAGAAGAGTTTGGAGGTTTTTGTCCTGTGTCTTATAGCCTTTGTTTATCATGCTATATTTGCTGTTTTGCCTCATGTATGTTTGCATGTGTATACCGAATGCTTTCTGCTTGCTTTGCAGCTACTAAGCATGTGTTTTCTGTGTCTTCAATGTGATCTTCTCAAGAAAGCTCCAGGAAAAGGTTCCATAAAGCAAGACACAGAGTTTGTAATAAGTGTGACAGCCATTGCCTGATGACTTGCTCTCTGATACATGTGAGGCCTGTGTATGTCCTGCAGCTCCATTATCCATGGAGGATCCAGGTCGTTTCTTAAAATGCAACAAAAAGGGGTACGGGGAAAAAGGAAAAACACAGCCCACTCACTCTGTTCAGATGAAGAAGATGTCCATAGACTTGGTAAGGTGTGGTGTCCACAAACAATCGCGGATGCCCGGATCCAAAAACTCCAACGGTACGAGTGGTTAAACTAGTGCATACGGAATCCAGCACCAAACGCGTTGTTTTTTTCTTAAAACTTAGCCTTTAACCCCTTCCCGACATTCGCCGTAATAGTACGGCGCTGCAGGGAAGGGCTTCCCGCAAACCGCCGTACTATTACTGCGGATGCATGGTGCGCACACAAAACCTGTGTGCGCACCATGCACAGCGGGTGTCAGCCGTAATACACGGCTGACAATGCCCCGTAACACCCGCGGTCGGAACCGGGTCCGATCGCGGGTGTTAACCCCTGAGATGCCGGTGATCAACATGACCACCGGCACCTCCGGGGTTACAGTGTCATATGGAGGCGATCGGCACCCCCCGCGCCGGTTTCGGGGGGTGTCGGTGTTCGTAGGGGGCAGCCCGGGGTCTGATCAGTGACCCCGGGTCTGCCCCTTCACTTACCCCGTCCTCGCGCCTGGCCGATCCTGCCGTAAATGAAGCTGTCAGCCTGTGCGTCCACACAGGCTGACAGCTTCCTATACTCTGCAATACACGTGTAACACGTGTATTGCAGCGTATCTCTATTGAAGCAGTGATCAGCCGATCACTGCTTCAATCCCCCAAGGGGACAGAAAAAAAAAAGTGAAAAAAGTCAAAATAAAAAAGTTTAAATAAGTTTAAAATAAATTATAAATAAATAAAGCCCCAAAAATCCCTTTTTCCCCATATAAAATGTTTTATTATGTAAAATAAAGAAAAATAGAAAAAAAATTACATATTTGGTATCGCCGCGTCCGTAATAACCTGAAAAATAAAATTAAAACATTATTTAACCCGAACGGTGAATGTCGTAAAAAAAAAACGTAGAAAACCGCACAAAATAATGATTATTCACCACCTTTCCCTTACAAAATGTTCAATAAAAAGTAATCAAATGGTCATATGAAAACCAACATGGTACCAATAAAAAGAAGAGGTCTTCCCGCAAAAAATAAGCCCTCAACCAGCTCTGTCTAGCGAAAAATAAAAACGTTATGCCTTTCAGAAGATGGCGATGCAAAAACAATAGATTTTTTTCCCTGAATTGAATTCTATTCTGCACAAATAGCAACGCATTAAAAAACCATATAAATGAGGTATCGCTGTAACCGTACCGACCCGCAGAATAAAGGTAACATGTTACTTATGCTGTACGCTGCACGGGAAAAAAAAAAATGCTAAAAAGCAATGCCAGAATTGATGTTTCCTTTTACATCCCACCCAGAAAGAGTTAATAAAATGTAGTCAATAAGTTACAGGCCCCAAAATGGTGGCATTGAAAAGTACATCTAATACCGCAAACACCAAGCCCTCATATGGCCACATTGCCAGAAAATAAAAATAAAAATCTACCTTGTACAATGTGAAGACAAAAACCCCAAAAGTCGCCAAATCATTAGGACATAAGTGGCTGTGACTAGAAGGAAATGTGTAAGCGGTGCGAGCGTTTTCAGGGGACACCCCATATTTAGAGCTTATGAGAGATAATACAGCAGCACTGACCCCCCAGAATGCCCCTCTTCCCCGTCCATGTCATAGGAGCTAGTGGGAAAATAGAATGGGATTTGGTGTGCCCAATTTACTCCGCACAGCTTACACATTCACTTCGGGGTTACTATTGCTCACTACATCACTTGATAAATTCTTTAAGGGGTGTGGTTTTCAAAATGGGGTCACTTTCTAGAGGTTTCCACTGTTTTGACTCCTCAAGGGCTTTGTAAATGTGACATGGTTCCTGAAACTGATCACAGCCAGATCTGCCCTCTAAAAGCTCTTTGGCGCGCCTTCCCTCCTGTGTCTCGCTGTGCGTCCATATATTAGTTTACACCCACAAGTGGGGTACTACGGTAGTCGAGGGAACTTGCCTAACAAATTGTGGGATGCGTTTTCTCCTTTAACCCCTTGTGAATGTGCAAATTCTAGGGCTAAACGAAAATATTAGTAAAATAAATTCAAATTTGAAAATTTCACCTCCATTTTGTATTAATTCCTGTTAAGCACTTATAGGGTTAAATTACTAGGTATATGTTGTTTTGGCTTATTTAAGGGGTGCAGTTTTGAAAATGGGGTGATTTATGGGGGGCTTTAATACAAGGGTCTTTCAAAACGCTTTCATAACTGGATTAGGCCCTTTAAAAAATGGGTTTTGGAAATTTCTTGAAAATTTTGAATATTGTTGTTTCACTTGTAAATCTTATAATGTCCGTAAAAATTAAAAGGGTGACTAAAGTTTGATGCCGACATAAAGCAGAGATCTGGGACATGAGATTTATGATATAATTTTGGCGGTCTGACTATCTGTATGTAATGCACATCATTTCAAACTTTATAAAATGCATATTTTTCAAAATTTCCACCAAATTTCCAATTTTTTTATAATTAAACACAAAACATATCAACCAAAATTTACCACTAACATGAAATACAATGTGTTACGAAAAAACAATCTTAAAATCACTTTGGTAAGTTAAAGCGTTCCAAAGTTATTGCCACATAAAGTGACACATGTCAGTTTTGAAAAATCGAGCTTGGTCAGGAAGTCAAAAAGTGCCATCGGCGGGAAGGGGTTAATTTCAGTGGTTAAAAACCATACATCATGGAAAACATTACAATTCTTGCTATCACATCAGGAGATGATAACTGACGCGTTTCGAGGACTTATGATCCTCTTAGTCAGACTAAGAGGATCATAAGTCCTCGAAACGCGTCAGTTATCATCTCCTGATGTGATAGCAAGAATTGTAATGTTTTCCATGATGTATGGTTTTTAACCACTGAAATTAAAGGCTAAGTTTTAAGAAAAAAACAACGCGTTTGGTGCTGGATTCCGTATGCACTCGTTTCTTAAAATGGTTAAACAGCAAATATCAGAGGCAGTGCAGGGGTTAAATCTGCATGAGGAACTACAAGTGCCAGAGAGTCCTCCTCTCCTGATGAGAGTATACAGGAGTCAGCTGCACCTTCACACTCTGAAGTAGATTCCTCCTCTGTGGCCTCTAATTCAGATCAGTCTGAATAATTTTATTTGATGTCTATAAACGGCCTTAATAAATTACTTACAAGTGTTAAAGTCATGGTGGAGGCAGACAAAAATGTGCGGTATAAGCCTAAAAGGCAAAGGGTGTTTTATTTTCTGGCTTCCAAGTACAGGTCATTCCCAAGTCACCCAGTGTTGGAGGAATGGATGAGGAGAGACTGGGATAAACCAGATAAGAAAACTGACCCAGAGTCCAGATCAAAACTATTTACAAACTAGATATTCTGTGACAAAAAGCTGTGACTGAGTCCTCAGTTGGCCATGTTATCCAGAAAGGTTGTATTCCTATTTGAAGACTCAGCGCTCCAGAAAGAGTCATGCACCATAAAGCTCATTCTCTTATTTATAAAAAATAAATCCTACTTCTGCAGTGGGGGCCTGTAAAACGGCATTAGCCTGTGTCCAGTGACCAGGGCTCTCAGAGTCTTACTTGTAATACCCCCCATTACCCTCTGTCCCAGTGGCCAGGGCTCTCAGAATTTGGGTCAACCACTCAACTAGAGAGCTAGAAGTAGATTCTCCTAGGGAAGAAATATTCCATTCTTGTCCCCTCTTGAAAGCTGCTGCAGAGTTTTTATGCAGAGCCTTGTAGCACCAGTGTTTTATTTTTTCTCCCTTGCGGTGACCCCTAAAAAAAATAGATTTCAGGCCCTTGGGGGTGAGCCCTAAAACATTAATGTTCAGGCCCTTGGGGGAGCCCTAAAAAATTGCTTTGCAGGCCCTTGGGGGGTATCCATGAAAAATCAATTAAAATAAAAAAAAATGTAAGTTTTTTTTAAGAATTACATTAGGGTGAAGGGGCTGGGGAGGAGGAGGAGGATGATGATGATGATGAGAGAATTGGGTACTGGCAGCCCCTCTCTAGTACCTGGACTGTGAACTGGATACCCAGCTGGATATCCACGTCCTTGCCCACGTCCCCTGCTGCTACTGACGAGGGGCACTACTGGCGGCTCCTCTCCAGTACCTGGACTGTGGACTGGTTACCCAGCTGGATATCCACGTCCATGTCCTCACCCACGTCCCCTGCTGCTTCCCTGCTGCATAATTGGCAGGTTCACTTTATGTTTCTCACACTGAGAACAAGATCTCCCTATTACTCCAAAACGAAAATGGGACGAAGATGGCCGACACTATTCTTATGAATCAGAGGTCACATGTTTTCGGCAGCCAATGGGTTTTTCCAATTTTTTTTTCAATGCCTCCATTGTCGTAGTTCCTGTCCCACCTCCCCTGCAAAGTTATTGGTGCAAAAAACGCGCCAGGGAAGGTTTTTTACTGCGTTTGCTGTGTGTTATTTGATTGGAATTGAATAAATTGAACAGCCTGATATTCGATCGAATACCAATTTGATCGAACGTCGTTTTCTCACCTCTAGTGGATATCTCTTCACATTCCACAAAACTATGTGGATAGATTTAATAGTCTTAATATCCAAAAAAATGGAAGTGTCCCATGCTCTGATGCTTCTTCCCTTATGCCCTCCCCTTAAACCCTTCCCCCTCCCACATTACATAGGCGGTCACCCACAATGGGTTAAATAGCAATGCTGGATTATCTTTTTTAGAAGACTACGAGGTGGGGGGATTTATTAAGTAATTTACATCAGTTTTCTAGCATATATAATTTTAGTAAACACTATAGTTGCACTAAAATTTATGACTTTTTACTTCTCTTGATACTTTTGAAGGGTAGAAAGAAAAGGGGATGATATTGGATTGATTTACTATAATTTACTGCAAAAATTATAGTGCAAACCAGAGATATATTTCAATTTCTGCTACACAGTCAGGCACAGATCTCCCAAATTTATTAAGAGGCATCCTTCTCTCATCTTTTGATGTATTTTACTCCAGCATACTTTGGTTTAAATGGGAGTATATGTTCCCCATTGTGGTGCGCATTTCCTGTGTTATTCATGAACATTTCTGAATAAATTGACAACTGAACTTTACTATTTCCCATGTCAACAGTGTGTGTCTGTACACTGTCTAGCAAATGAGGAAAGAGTTGGGACACAACCTATTGTAGAGGGGAATAGTCACACCAGGTTGTCAATTTACTCATAAATGGTGATATACTTGATGCCACTCTTGGGTAGTGTATGTTTTTGATACTCTGTAGTGAAAAAGGTGACCACTGCAATATATTGAACATTTGTACTACAGTACAGACTAAAAGATAACAAAAACAACAAACATTTATAATGTGATTTTTTCAAAGAGCAGTCCATAGATTAAGGGTATGTCCACACAGAGTTTTGGGCAGGTGGATTTTGACGCAGAATCAGTTTCAAAATCCGCCTGCAAAAAATGGTTCTCATTGACTTCAACGGGAGCCCCTCGCTTTTTCTTCCCACTAGCTAGTAGCGGAAAAAATAAGCAACATGACCTATCTTGCCGTGGATTCTGCGGCTGAGTCAGCCGGGGCGTCCACGGCTTGAGACACGCTCCTGTTTATGTCCATTCATTCAGGCCTAATCAGGGGCAGAATGCTGCGACGGAATACCAATGCTGCATCGGTATCCTTTCGCGGCTAGCCGCGTGGAATGTTCTCAAGGCAGAAAAGGTTTCCGCGACCTTTTCCGCTATGTGAACGTACCCTAACTAAACAGTTTACTGTGTCACCAATTCCACAAACCTTAGCGTCTATGTACTGGGATGTCATTCTCAACTGTGTCAAATGCTGCTGAGAGGTTAGGATGGTGCCTCTGCCTCTCTCTCTGGCCATGAGCAGGTCATTTGGTACTTGTGTGAATGCTGATTCTGTGCTTTGTTTTTTCCTGAAGCATGAAAAGAGTCATAAATGTCATCTGGTATTTAGTTCCATAGCAACAACCTTTTCTATAAGGTTCCATAGTAGGTTACAGACAGGTCTGTAGCTACTCTAAGCATCTATGTAGGGTTTCTTTAGAAGGGTTTGATGACGGCTACCTTCAGTAGATCACGGCAGATCCCACTCTGCACAGAACAGTTCACTATGTTCTTCATTGCTGGTCAGGGCATTTCAAGGAGAAGTGTTATCGTGTCACATCTAGTTTACATGTTGTACTGCCTAGGCTCTGAAATCATGTGTTGTTGTTTCTTGGATTTAGTAAGGCATAATACATGTGAAAATGGTGCATCTGAGAGCATGTAAAATGAGATAAAATGTATTTAAACTATTACACAATACTGTGATTGTCCAGAACAAAGCATCTGGGAGTATTGTCTGGTGTAGAATGTGATAAAATGTATTGTAGGATCTGGGAAATGAGCCCAATGAAGTATTCAGGGAATATTTCAACAGTAAAAAAGGTATAAAATCTGGGAAAGTAGAAAAGCAGGGCACATACGGTACTTTCCTATATTTTGGATGGCGACAGTATTTTACATAATATCATTGTATTTACCTACAATCTATGCATGTAGAAATCCTGAATCACGTTACTGGTTATCCACAAATACATTCTTTTTCCTTATACTTTTGTATATTCCTTTCAGTACTGTAGCCTCATTAAATGTCGGAAGTAAAAATAAAAAAAAAATGTTTAGAACTTTTCTTATAAAATCCTTAAATAGTACCAAACCAAAGGGACAGGACAGTATGAAAACAGTGCTACCAGTGAGTGATGTTCTCAATTGGTACTATATAGAGGATTGACGTCCAACACATTTCCATGGTGACCCAGGGCTTTTGAAGGCTTTAATTATCTTCTTCTAAACTCTTTCTTGAGAAGACGGCATGCGATCTCCTGTATCCACAGGAAAATTACATGAGAAAGCCAGTGAAAGACATAAAATACATTTGTTTTTTTAGACAATAGACTGCAAGTGTGATTGTATGTTTCTAAGGAACATAATTGCATTGATGTGATGCTTGTTTGTGGGTGGGGGTCTCTTTCATGTGGTGCTGCCTCCTGGAAACTGACAGAAATATGTTTTTTCTTCCTGAAGTTATATTTGCTAATTGTACTTTTAACATATTCATTTCCAAACCTGTGAGTCCTGTAGGCAACATGACCTTAACAAGCACTAGCCTACTAGTCTTCAGGACCATGCTGTGCAATGTACATATTGTGGGGAAGTTAGGTCGGTAACAGCAGTGGTGAGGACCCAAACAATCGAGACAGGGACACAAAATGTGCAGCAAACTGGTTTATTTAGAAAAAAACAGGAAAATAAATAAACCTTGTCTTCAGGCACAAAACAAAACAAAGCACAGCCTTAACTTCTGCAAAAACAAAATAAATACCTGCTCGTTTGAGCCATTAACTAAATAGAACGGATCACCTAACTATACGTGTGGCTTACTACCAGCCACACAAAGAAAATAAGTGCAAGATACTCTTACTGGACTCAGAGTTACAGGACAGAACCATACACCTCCCCTCACCTCATGGAACTGCCATGAACTGCAGGATCTGCAGCCTTTTATGGGTAAGTAACGAGCCAAGGATCTAAAACTGGGCTGAAGCCTACTCCAGATACACCCTGGACCACACACATGTTCACAACCTGGGGCTGATATACATGGACTCCAGCACTTTGCCTGTTACCTTCTCACAATATATACAATGTACACTGCATTCTGTCAACTCCACGCTACACCTTTACATCTGTGTTTACTACTTGTATTTGCTGTGTAAGTAAACATGAAGGAAAAAGAGAACAAACAGGATGGCACTGCTGGATCTGTAAGTATGATTCCTAGTAGGCTGGAGGTGAATCAGAGGGATATGACCTTGAATATAAAGAGCCGTGGAGGTGCTACACAACCAGAAACAAAGCAATGTGGCAATATTGAAAAAGTGGGAAAATTGGAAGGGCACTCACCCACATAGAGGCTCATCTTCATAAAAAGACTTCTTTATTTAAGTATCACATCTTAAAAACAATTCTTGAAGGGAGGGAGAGACAGCATCAGAATGGCAAGAAGGCAACAGCCGTTTCACGCAACTATGTGCGCTTTCTCAAGCCTCAAAATGCAAACATGAAGGAACCAAACTAAATTTTAGATTGTTTGTCAAACGTAGGTTCCAGGAGCTTCAGTGTTCCTTTGAATAGGACCTTAGCTGACTGTTTTTCCAATAATGATTATTTCAGTATCATTCAATACTGTGTTCAATATCAGTATTCAATGTTTTATATCAGTGCAGCCAGTCAGTATATTATGCTGCTGTAAAGGTTTCATTATTCAAAGACATACTCCTACATAGCCATATTGTGACATTTGTGGTGTGTGAATACTTGTGAACACTTAAAAAGCATGTAGATGCCACATCCAGTCTTTCTTGAACTGCTCCCTCAATATGAGAAATCTATTATCCGCTGTGAAAGAAGGGCTGACATTACAGGGAGTACTTGTATACAATAGATGCTGTAGTTAATGCCAAGCAGTGATTCAATACAGCAGACGTTAAAGGGAGTCTACCATTAAAACCTCTTTTTTTGTGGATAAGACGTCGGAATAGCCTTTAGAAAGGCTATTCGTCTCTTACCTTTTGATGTGTTCTCCGCCGCACCGTTCCATAGAAATACTGGCTTTTATCGGTATGCAAATTAGTTCTCTGGCATCGATGGGGGTGGGCCCCAGCGCTGAAAATGCGATGGGGGCATCCCCACTGCTGCTCGAGAACACGATCCTGCGACGCATCCATCTTCAGCTGGATCCTCCCCTTCTCTGTCGTCTTCCTGCTGCGCCACCGCCGACGCCTGCGCAGTTGGCTCTGCCAGTGAGACACTAGTAGAGCCAACTGCGCATGCCGCAGTACCGGTATTTCAAAGGACCGGCGCAGTGGAGATTAGATCTAAGGGTAAGAGATGAATAGCCTTTCTAAAGGCTATTCCGACGTCTTATCCACAAAAAAAGAGGTTTTAATGGTAGAATCCATTTAACTCATCTTATCCTTAGGGGCAGTGAACTACATTTCCTAGCATTACTTGCTTCTACTTGCTTGGTCTTTTAATTTTTTAAATTTGCGGTCACTACACCTGACAAGCCCATGTTATCATGAATAAAGAAGGTAGCCAGACTAAATCAGTGTCATACTGGGATGTCTCGGGACCACCACTGTAATTGATTCTAAGGGCCTTAATACTGAATTCTGTGCCAGCATGGATCTTAGAGAAAGCGCCAGTGATGACAAAGTGTGCACTTTGAAAGGTGGAAAACATTGTTCTTGACAAACCAGCCTTTATATTTTCTGTATTGCTCAGAGATGTCACAGTTTGGGGTTAAATAGAAGAGATTATTAGAACAGTCTCTATCACTGCAGCATAATGGCACAGCGGTTGGCAAGAATAAAACTCCAACTCTCAGTGGGTTCTGAGGATCTGGAGGTTGCAGTCCTTAGAGGGTCAGGGAAGAGTAAGAACATTTTGAGATGGCAGAAAGTGAAGAGCAATTGAGGTGGACTTCTGCATCAAATTCCCCTTCATTTTCCAGTCCTCTAAATACCTGTGGTGGAAAGTCGAAGCAAAGCTTAATGTGATCAACCTTTTACTGGTTCTCACACAGTTTATTGCACCCTTTCCTTGCCCTTACATGGTATAAAGCCCCCTTTCCTGACCTCCACATGGTATAACGTGCCCTTTGCTGGCCCCACATGATATGAAACCTGCTTTCCAGGCCCCTCAATGTTATAAAGCTCCCTTTCCTGGTGCACTTATGGTATATTGTCCTATTTATTGCCTCCCACAGGGAATAATGCCCCTTTACTGACTCACACATGGTATAACACCGCCTTTCATGGCCCCACTTTGTAAAAAGTCCATGTTACATGACCCTAACATAGTATAAAGCCACCTTTACTAGTGCTCACACAGTATAACGCGCCCTTTACTGGTTCACACAAATAGTAAAGCCACTTTTACTGACCCCCACAAAGTATAATGCTCCCTTTCCTGATCATTACACAGTTTAACACCCCTTTTCCTGTCCCTACACACAATATAAATGCCCCCTTAGTTACATTGCTAACTTTATTGGCCCCCACACAATAATTTCTCCCATTACTGGTCCCCCACACAGTATAATGCCCCTTTATTGGTCCCTTACTGTAAGCGCCTTATTTAGTGGTCACCCTGTAGTATTTGCCCCCTTTACAGGATCCCATACAGTATGCGCCCCCTATACAATGACTTTACGCAATTACTCCAGCAGGTAATGGCTGTTATCCACTAACTGATCCCTGTTCCTACCCACGGCCTCCTCTTCTTCTCTTTCATCCTTCAGGAGGTCCTATGAGACACACATCATGTTAATAATGGCTGTTACTGTCGCTCCTTAACCAAACTAGCTGGAATTGAACACCATCACCAGGTGATTTATTACAAATACTTTTTTTTTTTTTACTCTCACAAAAAAGTGTTTGACACATTAAGAGAAAAAAAATCCACAGTGGACATGCTGCGATTTCTACCTTCTGCTCAATCCACTCCTGGTTTTGGCTCAAGAAAACACAGCAAATCTGCACCAAAAAAACACAGCAGCAGCTTTTCCGCAATATGGGGCCTCAAGCCTTACAGTGTAAATTTTTGGAATTACAATTCAGGGGAATGATAGTTTTGCAACAATCCACCAGTTTAACATGACTGCTGGAGTCTGTTCTTACTTTTCTGTACTTGACTCTATGTATCTTCGTACTAGAAGTACTGATGGAAGACACAGCGCTGTTTTCAAAGGTCTTTCCATGTATAACACATTTTTATTATTCTTCACTTATTCAAATGAATGTTAAAGGGCAATGAGATACAGATTTTACAGCAAGCCCTTCATCTGTATGGATGTGTACCCTATATGTGCTGATAGCTCTGACCCAAACACACTCGTGTCGTCTCTTTAACATTACGCTCTGTATTTGTAATGTCAGCCCTTCTTTTCTAAGTCATTCACTTTTTAGCAGCCTCGCATGTCTCGCAGTTACCATGACAATGCTGGAAACTGTCACACACTATACAAATGGAACATTCATAACAAAGCCTCTTATTTTGACACAAGCTTTAACCTTTTTATTGACTTGTTAAATTGCAAAAGATTCCTTTACCGGCATATAGATTAGGTGGGCAGGAAATATTTCCCTTTATGTCCATTTCTATGGTAATCTTTTCTTTTGTTCTGTTTTTGTTGTTAAACCATTATTTCATTGCTCAGAAACGCTTAGTTGATGCCGATTCATATTCATCTCTATGTCAAGAATCCATAGCAGTTATAGAAAGACCTGGTTACCCTTTTTATAAACTCAATTTGCAGTGGCTTTTGGTACTGAAGTGTCCATCATAATAGGTGACAAAGTATATATTCTGCTTCTATACACTTCTGTTATTTTTCTAAGTCAATGAGGCACATTTATTAAACTACTTGCACCTTTTTTGGCGTTCATTGCGCCTTACCACTTTCCCTTCCGACACCAGATTTAACCAAGCTTCACCATCATCATCCTGCTGAGATGGAGCCACTAAAGGAAACCCTGCCTTCAAAGGCATGTTCTGGAGCTATGACTGAGCCAAATCTAAACACAGAGTCCTTTGGAACTGAACAAAATTCACCAGCAGTGTTTTTGGCCCTTAGGGTGAGTTGAGCCTTGCACCAGCACGTGTCCTGTAACATCAGGCGGGCCCTAAGTTCTGCGCTAAGTTGCACAAAGCTCCACTTGACCACCGACGCGTGGACAAGTGCATGCGGCCAGGGACGCTGCATCTCAATTGCAGCACACTGGCTGAATGTAGTTGAGGCTGGGACTGGGTCGCAAACTGTGGTGGCCTGCCTTGTCTCCCCGCCCAATATTGCTGGCAGGAGTGCTGAAACACCACCCTCCTCCTCCTCCGCCGTTATATCGACCCCCAGCTACGAGCTGGAAACACTGCAACACTGGCATGGGGAGACGTCAGCAGGCCATGCTGAAGCTCATCAGCTTGGGGGACAGACAGCACAGTGTCTCCGAGGTCAGGGATGCCATCCTGGATGAGATGGCAATGTTTTTTGCCCAGGTGCAGGTTGGCGTATGTGATAATGGCCGGAACCTGGTAGCAGATCTGGAGCTTGCCAGACTCAAACACGGTCCACACATGGCCCACGTTTTCAAATTATTGTGGCAACGGTTTCTAACAACTTACCCCAATTTACACAAGCTACTGGTTAAAGTGAGGCGCTAGTGCTCCCACATTGGCAAGTCTACAGTACCTGGTGCTAGCCTCAATACACTCCAGCAACGCCTACATCTGCCTGAAGCACCGGCTGTTGTGCAAGATCACCACACGCCGAAACCCTAGATACCGTATGTTGAGCAGGGTGTGTGAGCAGCAGAGACCTTTGATGGAGTTCCATCTACAAAACCCAAGGGTTCATCAAAGTCAGCTCCCTCAGTTTCTGCACCATGAGTTTCCATGGGTGGCAGACTTATGTGAAATCCTATCCCATCCTTTCTACTGGACAGGAAACATTAGCCACGCTCTTCACAATTGCTGATATGACAGCTGTGTTAAGCAGGGTGCAGGGTACAACGCAGACCAGGCCCGAGCACCAGGAACAGGTGTTACAATGGCTATACCCACACCTATACCTTTGTCTTCTAATGCTTTAAAGGAGAGAGATCCTTTACCGCAAGGTAGGAATGGGATTCGCTAGAATCCCATCCACTTTGCTCTTACTGTAAAATGCTGTGATTTTTCACATGGCGTTTCTGCCATGGGCAAATCACAGCATTTCCGTCCTGTGGGGCCCCGGCTTTAAAGAAATCAGTGGCGTAACTATCGAGGTAGCAGGGATAGTGGTGGCCACTCCAGCCAGTAACGGGCCCTATTTACTGACACCACGGGCCCCACAAACATCATTATTATACTTGTGGTCTTTTCAGACCCCCGAGTATAATGATCGGAGGTCCAGGAAAGCTAGGAGAACATAAAAAAACATGTTACTTAACTTTCCACCGGGGAGGTTTGGGTCTACTTCTGGACGCTCCCTGATGTCACATGAACCACGACGCAGGTCCCAGTCATGTGACGTCATGGGTCATGTGACGTCCCGGATGTCATTAAAGAAGGCCGACGCCACCAAGGACTGTAGCGGAGCCGGAGATGGGTAAGTAACATTGTTTTTTATGTTTATATCCCCTCTTGGTCTCCGATTATTATACTCTGGGATCTGAAAAGACCCCAGAGTATAATAATTGTACATGGGTGTTCACTGTGGGGCATAATACTGTGTGCAGGGGCCACTGTGGGGCATAATACTGTGTGCAGGGGCCACTATGGGGCATAATACTGTGTGCAGAGGCCAATATGGGGCATAATAGAGCGGACAGGAATGCGAGGGGGGGGGGTCAGTCGGGGTCTTCAGCAGGCGTCAGTGAGGGGGGGAGGCCATGTCAAAAGTTTGCCATGGGAACCCGCCGTTCCTAGTTCCACTGAAAGAAATCCATTATGACCATAATTGTTTTGAAACCACTTATATTCTGGTACATACATCCTCTATTTGTGTATATTTAAATTTATTCAATCATATCTTCATATAAAATTAAGAAGAAATTAAATTTACCCTCCCCCACTTCCCCAAACTTAATACCAGTTGGTGATGTGAATACACTTCACTATTCCCTATGTAGATACATTCAATTAGGCATAAGTTATATAGTAGAAAAATCTGATTATTTCCATCTGGAATGTCGACAGAAGACACAATACTGAAGAATTTCTTTAACAGCTTAAAGCTGTCATATTTATTACTACAATTTAACATGCATTTTATACGTCTATGTACATTATACAGGAAATAACATTGACTTAATGCATGTATGGTGCAAACAGCATTGTTTGGCATGAATTTCGGTAAGAAAACATCTGTGTTGATGACCTTTTCATAATATTTGCAGGAACAAAATATTGGTGAAATGAAGCAGAAATAATGATATATCATTAAACAGTGATTATCTGGATACGCTTCAGGTAGACGCTATGCAAGTAACCCCACATCTGTCACAATGATGAAGGGAATACAGCAGAAATAACGCAGTAATAGTACATGAAATCCTTCTGTAATGATTCTTGTTAAGGATTTTTTATCATTTACAGAGGACTTGCTGATATGTTTGTCATAGTAAATACTCGCTTTCCCCATCAAATAACAATGAAACAGATGTAGAATTCTGCATTATTTTGGACCTCTATTATTTTTCCTGGAAATTTTCTGGACCTAGGCCTTTTGATGACTCTTTACAGTCTGACTATGTGAAGGCTAGTTCACACGTAAATTACGTGTGGCTTAATTTGGTCCAGAAAAAAAAACGCTTCCGGTTTTTGGATCTTGATGCGTTTTTTTTTTTTTGTTTTTTTTTTAGAATTTTCTGGAGCAGATTTTGGTAAAAACCGCTTCAGAAAACACCAGGTGGTTTCCCCCTCCCCTAAAGTGAATTGACCGTATAAAAATGTGTCACGTTTTCGGTCATGTTTTTTTGCAAAAAAACCGCGCCAAAAATTTGATGCGTTTTTTGCAAAAAAAAAAACAATGCGTTTTTCGCCTCCCATTCACTTCTATTGCTTTCCTCAGGTGGAATCCGCCTGAAGAAAGGTCATGTTGCTTCTTTTTTATGCTAGCAGCAAAAAATTGCTTGCAGAAAAATGAAAGCTAGCGGTCTCCATAGACCACTATTGTATGGAGGCGGATTTTGAGGTGAAATCCGTTGTCAAAGTCCGCCTCATTGCCCCCGTGTGAACTAGCCCTTAGAGTGTATGGGGGTCTAATTCATAGAATGGGGGGAAGAGCATTACTTTTTGTGCCACAGCAGGTGAGGTGTGTATTACACTGCTTCTACTAATAAAGCAATAACATACAGTGCCTTGTAAAAGTATTCATGCCCCTTGACCTTTATCACACAACACAAAGTAGCAGATAATTGTGAAGTGGAACGATAATGATTTATGGTTTTCAAAATTTTAATCAAACAAAAATCTGAAAAGTCTGACATGCAAAAGTATTCAACCCCCTATATCAATACTTTGTATAGTCACCTTTCACTGCAATTACAGCTGCAAGTGTTTTGGTCTATGTCTCTACTGGATTTGCCCATATAGAGACTGAGATTTTTGTCCATTCTTCTTTGCAAAATAGCTCAAGCTCAGCCAGATTGGATGGAGAGTGTGTGTGAAAAGCAATTTTCCCGTCTTGCCACAGATGCTCAATGGGATTTAGGTCTCGACTTTGGGGCATTCTAACAAATGAATATTCTTTTATCTAAACCATTCCACTGTGGCTCTGGCTGTATGTTTCGGAGCATTATCTTGCTGGAAGGAGAACACAGATCTGCGAAAAAAAAAATGTTTTCAAGAGCTGTTTTGGTTATTCCACGTAATCACAATGTTTGTGACTTCCATTTTGTCATAGGACATCATATTTACTGACAATTTATGTAAATATGTTAAATTAGGCAATACCTCAAAATAAGTAGAAATAGACTCATAGGGTCCATTCACATGGAGGAAAATGGTAAGGAATTTGATATGGAATTTCAGTGCTGAAAAAAAGCCTCAATTCTTCTTCCCTGTGAGGCTCCTCTTGGTTCACTTACGCTTGTGAGTAGCATCTGGAATGTCTCTGAAGCATTTTTCATTAGCTCACTCTGGAATTTCTTTTCTTTGAGAGATAAGGTTTTTTGGCATTTTATATTTTAACCCCTTAGTGACCAGCCTGTTTTGGACCTTAATGACCAAGCCACATTTTGGAAATTTGCCCTGTGTGACTTTATCAGTGAATAATTCTGTAACAGTATAGCGCATCCAAGCGATTCTGATATTGTTTTTTCGTGACATGTTGTACTTTACTGAGAAGGTACAATTAGACTGATATAACTTGCGTAAATTTATTAAAAAACTCGCAAATGCGGAAAATTTTTTAAATTTTTCAATGTTTTCCATTTTCAGCTGCGATATCTCACATATGCACAATAATACAGGGCAAAAAAGTTAGTAGTTATATATTTCTAAATATTCCTTTTGTGTTTCAAGCATATTTGAAATAATTTTAACATATTTGAGTAATTTAGACAATTTAGAAGTTTATCAAGTTTATAAGCAAAATTTGGAAATTTTGAGTTTGTGATTTTTTCCTGTACCAAGCGATGTTTGCAGACAGGAATAGGTGGCATAATGACAGAAACCCCCATTAAATGACCCAATTTGTAAAACTAGACCCCTTCAGGTATTCTTTGAGGGGTTTAGTGAGCATTTTGATCAAACAAATATTGTTTTGCAAGAATTATTACAAATGATGAAAAAAATAAAATTTTCATTTTCTTCAAATATGTGTCATTTTAAAGCCAGTTTTTTTGCACACAACACATCAAAAAGAAGAAACACACTTCTCCCGTGTTAAAAAATGTACACTTTGTGGCCTTCGTCCTATGTACACACATACAGCAGGGCCCAAGAGGTAGAGAGGGCCAAATGGATTTCAAAACACAAATTTTGCTTGCAGAGATTGCAACAAGATTTGAGTTACCAAAGCAATTGAAACCCCCCATAAATGACCCCATTTTATAAACTAGACCCCTTAAGGTATTCATTGAGGGGTATAGTGAGTACTTTGGCCCCATAAGTTTTGAGAAAATTTGCATCAAACAAAAAAATTTCATATTTTTTTTTACACAAAAGTGTCATTTTATAGGCAGTTTTTTTGCACATATCACATGAAAATGAAGAAAAACACCCCAAAATAGATGACCTCATTTCTCCTGTGTTCAAAAATGTGCACTTTGTGGCCTTAATCCTATATATGGACGCACGGTAGGGCCCAAAAAGTAGGGAGCACCAACTGGATTTTAAGACACAAATTTTGTTTGCAGATATTTTAGACCCATTGCGCATTCAAACAAGATTTGAGTTACCAAAACAATTGAAAACTCCAATAAATGACCCCATTTTATAAACTAGACCCCTTGAGGTATTCATTGAGGATATAGTGAGTATTTTTACCCCATAGATTTTAAAAGAATTTGTGTCAAACAAAAAATTCTCATATTTTTTACACAAAAGAGTCATTTTAAAGGCAGTTTTTTTACACAACAACGCATGAAAATGAAGAAAAACACCCCAAAATAGATGGCCCCATTTCTCCCGTGTTCAAAAATATACACTTTGTGGCCTTAATCCTATGTACGGACGCACGGTAGGCCCCAAAAAGAAGGGAGCACCAACTGGATTTCAGAACACAAATTTTGCTTCCAAATGTTTCAGGCCCATTGCGCATTCAAACAAGATTTGCGTTACCAAAATAATTTAAAACCCCAATAAATTACCCCATTTTATAAACTAGACCCCTTGAGGTATTCATTGAGGAGTATAGTGAGTATTTTGACCCTATAGCCGTTTCACAGATTTTACTAACCTTGGGATGTGTAGGTTAAAAATTACTAAAATGTCCCTTTATCCCCAAAGTTTTCATTTTCACAAGGGGTTAAAAGAGAAAAAGCCCCCCACAGTTTGTTACACAATTTCTCCTGAACACGGCAATACCCCATATGTGGCCATAATCTGCTGTATGGGTACATGATGGGGCTCAGAATAGGAAGAGCGCTATTTGGCTTTTGGAGGGCAGATGTTGCTGGAATGGTTCTCAGGTGCCATGTCGCATTTGATGAGCCCCTAAAGTACCAATACAATGGAAACCCCTCAAAGGTGACCCCATTTTAAAAACTACACCCTTCAAAGAATGTATCAAGGCGTATTATCACTTTGAGCCTAAAAATTCTTCTAAAAAATTAATGTACAAAATGAAAATTGAAATTTTGAAAGAAATATGCCATTTTGGTGCCCAATACGTTGCCCCCACTTTGTGTTGTCAGAGACCTGCACTCCTAAAACTATTAAGTGGGCCATCCCGGGTAGAAAAAAGTTATATATGTGGGTGTAAACTGCTGCTTGGGCACACAGCAGGGCTCAGAAGGGAAGGTGCATTGCACTTTTTAGATTTTGGGGTACAGAGTTAGAGGGACCCTCTGGGCGCCATGATATTTTTGCAGAGCCCTGGAGGTGACAGTAAACTGGAATTCCCCAAGAAGTGACCCCATTTTGTAGGGGCAATTTTAGGGTCTTCCCAAATGTAACATGGTGTCCAAAAACGAAGAATCTAAATCTGAACTCCAAAAGCACATATCGCTCCTTCACATCTGCTCCCTGCTGGGTACCCAAATGGCAGTGTATGCCCACATGTATGACACTGGTGTACCCCAGATAACGGACTTAATGCCATATGTGGGTAGAAATGGCTATTTGGGTACAGCCGCGCACAGAAGGGAAGGAGCGCTATTTTGGTTTTTGGCGCACAGTTTGGTTTTTGGACGTCACTTTTGCAAAGCCCCTGAAGTGCCAATAAAGTAGAATCCGCAGACATGTCACCCCATTTTGGACACAACCCCACTGATGGGATTTATCAAGTGGCGTAGCGAGCGTTTTTAACCCTTGAGTGTTGCATTTATTTAGTTTCCAGAAATGAAATCGTAGCTGATAATGAGAAGTTAAAAATGAAATTTTTCCAGAGATTCGCCATTTCAGTGCCAGGTATGTTGTGCCCAACTTATGTCAGCAGAGATACTCCAAAAACTGGTAAGTGGGTATCCCAGGCACAACAGCTTTCAGAGCGTTCATCTCTGATACAAGGCGGGCACAACATATTACGCACTGAAAGGACGGATTCCTGGAAAAATTGTCATTTTCACCTCTCACAATCAGCTTCGTATTCATTTATGGATAATAAGTTATAGCAACACTTGGGGGTTAAAAATGCTCTCTGTACCCCTGGATAAATCCTTCAGGGGTGTAGTTTCCAAAATAAGGTCACATATCAGGGGATTCCACTTTACTGGTGTTTCAGCTCTGCAAAAGTGTCATGGCATCCAAAAACCAAACCGTCTGCACTCCAAAAACCCAATAACCCTTCTTCCCTTCTGTGTCCGGCTGTGCCCTAATATCAGTATATACCCACATATGACATTACGTCCGTTATCCCGGATACACCAGTGTCATACATGTGTCATACATGTGGCATAAACTGCAGTTTGGGCGCACAGCAGGGCGCAGAAGGGAAGGAGCACGATGCGGCTTTTGGAGCACAGATTCATATGTTTGGTATCTGGACGCCATGTCATGTTTGTAGAGCCTGTAAGGTACCAGAAAAGTGGATTCCCCAAAGGAGTGACCCCATTTTGAAAACTGCACCCCTCAAAGAATTTCTCAGGGGGTGTAGTGAGTATTAGTATCCCAGACGTGACTGCACAGCGGATGGCGAAGAGGGAATATATAAGCTGTGCGGAGGACATTGGGAACACCAAATTCCCTACTATGTCCCCGTAGCTCCTATGATTGGTGGAGTCACTCTGGGGGTCACTTTGGGGGTCACTTCTGGTGTCTTTTCGCTCATAAGCTGTAAATCTGGGGTATCCCCTGATATCCGCTCGCACAGTTTATATATTCCCTTCCTGATGCAGCCAGTCGTGTTCTAATAATTTGGCGATTTTGGGGTTTTTTTGCCTTCACATTGCTAGATGCTATATTTTCTTTATTCTTTTGGTGACGCGGCCATATAAGGGCTTGCTGTTTGCGGGATGAGATGCATTTTGTAATGACACCATTTTGGGGTGCCTACAACTTATTGAATACATTTTATTAACCCTTTTTTGCTGGATTTAAAAAAGAAAAAAAAATCAATTCTGGCATTGCATTTTACCTTTTTAATTTTTCGCCATGCAGCGTACAGTATAAGTAACATGTGACCTTTATTCTGCGGGTCGGTACGGTTACGGCGATACCTCATTTATAGTATTTTTTTTATGCGATACTAATTCTGTAGAATAAAAACACATTTAGGGACATAAATCAATGTTTTTTGCATCGCCATCTTCTGAGAAGCGTAACATTTTTATTTTTCGGTTGACAGTGTTGGTTGTGGGCTTATTTTTTGCGGGACAACCTGCGCTTTTTATTGGTACTGTTGTGGGGTGCATATGACTTTTTGATCACTTTATATAGCATATTTTGTAAGGTAAGATTCGAAAAATCACTACTTTCGGCGGGATTTTTCCTTTTTTTTTTTTCCGACGTGCACCGTGTACATTAAATGTTGCTTCAGTTTTATTGTACAGATTGTTACGGACGCGGTGATACCAAATATGCATTGTTTTTATTAATTTTTAGTGTTTTTTTTAATATAATTCATTTTTAGAGATGAGCGAACAGTGTTCTATCGAACTCATGTTCGATCGGATATTAGGCTGTTCGGCATGTTCGAATCGAATCGAACACCGCGTGGTAAAGTGCGCCATTACTCGATTCCCCTCCCACCTTCCCTGGCGCCTTTTTTGCTCCAATAACAGCGCAGGGTAGGTGGGACAGGAACTACGACACCGGTGACGTTGAGAAAAGTAGGCAAAACCCATTGGCTGCCGAAAACATGTGACCTCTAATTTAAAAGAACAGCGACGCCCAGGTTTGCGTCATTCTGAGCTTGCAATTCACCGAGGACGGAGGTTTCCGTCCAGCTAGCTAGGGCTTAGATTCTGGGTAGGCAGGGACAGGCTAGGATAGGAAGGAGAAGACAACCAACAGCTCTTATAAGAGCTAAATTCCAGGGAGAAGCTTGTCAGTGTAACGTGGCACTGACGGGCTCAATCGCCGCAACCCAGCTTTCCCAGGATCCTGAATGGAATACACTGTCAGTGTATTCCCGTATACCCGATATATACCCCGATACCCGTTCCAACGGTGTGCCCCCCCACCTTCACCCCAGAAATACCCTGCAAGTCCCCTAGCAATAGAATTGGGGCTATATACACCCACAATTTTTACTACTGGTATACAGTGCCATTGTCTGACTGGGAATTCAAAGAATATATTGGGGTTATAAATACCCTCATTTCTTGCTACTGCCATATAGTGCCAGTGTCTGACTGGGAATTCAAAGAATATATTGGGGTTACGTGCACCCACAATTTTTACTACTGGTATACAGTGCCATTGTCTGACTGGGAATTCAAAGAATATATTGGGAATACAAATACCCTCATTTCTTGCTACTGCCATATAGTGCCAGTGTCTGACTGGGAATTCAAAGAATATATTGGGGTTACGTGCACCCACAATTTTTACTACTGGTATACAGTGCCATTGTCTGACTGGGAATTCAAAGAATATATTGGGAATACAAATACCCTCATTTCTTGCTACTGCCATATAGTGCCAGTGTCTGACTGGGAATTCAAAGAATATATTGGGGTTACGTGCACCCACAATTTTTACTACTGGTATACAGTGCCATTGTCTGACTGGGAATTCAAAGAATATATTGGGAATACAAATACCCTCATTTCTTGCTACTGCCATATAGTGCCAGTGTCTGACTGGGAATTCAAAGAATATATTGGGGTTACGTGCACCCACAATTTTTACTACTGGTATACAGTGCCATTGTCTGACTGGGAATTCAAAGAATATATTGGGAATACAAATACCCTCATTTCTTGCTACTGCCATATAGTGCCAGTGTCTGACTGGGAATTCAAAGAATATATTGGGGTTACGTGCACCCACAATTTTTACTACTGGTATACAGTGCCATTGTCTGACTGGGAATTCAAAGAATATATTGGGAATACAAATACCCTCATTTCTTGCTACTGCCATATAGTGCCAGTTTCTGACTGGTAATTCAAAGAATATATTGGGGTTACGTGCACCCACAATTTTTACTACTGGTATACAGTGCCATTGTCTGACTGGGAATTCAAAGAATATATTGGGAATACAAATAGTGTCTGACTGGGAATTCAAAGAATATATTGGGGTTACGTGCACCCACAATTTTTACTACTGGTATACAGTGCCATTGTCTGACTGGGAATTCAAAGAATATATTGGGAATACAAATACCCTCATTTCTTGCTACTGCCATATAGTGCCAGTGTCTGACTGGGAATTCAAAGAATATATTGGGGTTACGTGCACCCACAATTTTTACTACTGGTATACAGTGCCATTGTCTGACTGGGAATTCAAAGAATATATTGGGAATACAAATACCCTCATTTCTTGCTACTGCCATATAGTGCCAGTTTCTGACTGGTAATTCAAAGAATATATTGGGGTTACGTGCACCCACAATTTTTACTACTGGTATACAGTGCCATTGTCTGACTGGGAATTCAAAGAGTATATTGGGAATACAAATACCCTCATTTCTTGCTACTGCCATATAGTGCCAGTGTCTGACTGGGAATTCAAAGAATATATTGGGGTTACGTGCACCCACAATTTTTACTACTGGTATACAGTGCCATTGTCTGACTGGGAATTCAAAGAATATATTGGGAATACAAATACCCTCATTTCTTGCTACTGCCATATAGTGCCAGTGTCTGACTGGGAATTCAAAGAATATATTGGGGTTACGTGCACCCACAATTTTTACTACTGGTATACAGTGCCATTGTCTGACTGGGAATTCAAAGAATATATTGGGAATACAAATACCCTCATTTCTTGCTACTGCCATATAGTGCCAGTTTCTGACTGGTAATTCAAAGAATATATTGGGGTTACGTGCACCCACAATTTTTACTACTGGTATACAGTGCCATTGTCTGACTGGGAATTCAAAGAATATATTGGGAATACAAATACCCTCATTTCTTGCTACTGCCATATAGTGCCAGTGTCTGACTGGGAATTCAAAGAATATATTGGGGTTACGTGCACCCACAATTTTTACTACTGGTATACAGTGCCATTGTCTGACTGGGAATTCAAAGAATATATTGGGAATACAAATACCCTCATTTCTTGCTACTGCCATATAGTGCCAGTGTCTGACTGGGAATTCAAAGAATATATTGGGGTTACGTGCACCCACAATTTTTACTACTGGTATACAGTGCCATTGTCTGACTGGGAATTCAAAGAATATATTGGGAATACAAATACCCTCATTTCTTGCTACTGCCATATAGTGCCAGTGTCTGACTGGGAATTCAAAGAATATATTGGGGTTACGTGCACCCACAATTTTTACTACTGGTATACAGTGCCATTGTCTGACTGGGAATTCAAAGAATATATTGGGAATACAAATACCCTCATTTCTTGCTACTGCCATATAGTGCCAGTGTCTGACTGGGAATTCAAAGAATATATTGGGGTTACGTGCACCCACAATTTTTACTACTGGTATACAGTGCCATTGTCTGACTGGGAATTCAAAGAATATATTGGGAATACAAATACCCTCATTTCTTGCTACTGCCATATAGTGCCAGTTTCTGACTGGTAATTCAAAGAATATATTGGGGTTACGTGCACCCACAATTTTTACTACTGGTATACAGTGCCATTGTCTGACTGGGAATTCAAAGAATATATTGGGAATACAAATACCCTCATTTCTTGCTACTGCCATATAGTGCCAGTGTCTGACTGGGAATTCAAAGAATATATTGGGGTTACGTGCACCCACAATTTTTACTACTGGTATACAGTGCCATTGTCTGACTGGGAATTCAAAGAATATATTGGGAATACAAATACCCTCATTTCTTGCTACTGCCATATAGTGCCAGTTTCTGACTGGTAATTCAAAGAATATATTGGGGTTACGTGCACCCACAATTTTTACTACTGGTATACAGTGCCATTGTCTGACTGGGAATTCAAAGAGTATATTGGGAATACAAATACCCTCATTTCTTGCTACTGCCATATAGTGCCAGTGTCTGACTGGGAATTCAAAGAATATATTGGGGTTACGTGCACCCACAATTTTTACTACTGGTATACAGTGCCATTGTCTGACTGGGAATTCAAAGAATATATTGGGGTTATAAATACCCTCATTTCTTGCTACTGCCATATAGTGCCAGTTTCTGACTGGTAATTCAAAGAATATATTGGGGTTACGTGCACCCACAATTTTTACTACTGGTATACAGTGCCATTGTCTGACTGGGAATTCAAAGAATATATTGGGAATACAAATACCCTCATTTCTTGCTACTGCCATATAGTGCCAGTGTCTGACTGGGAATTCAAAGAATATATTGGGGTTACGTGCACCCACAATTTTTACTACTGGTATACAGTGCCATTGTCTGACTGGGAATTCAAAGAATATATTGGGGTTATAAATACCCTCATTTCTTGCTACTGCCATATAGTGCCAGTTTCTGACTGGTAATTCAAAGAATATATTGTGGTTACGTGCACCCACAATTTTTACAACTGGTATACAGTGCCATTGTCTGACTGGGAATTCAAAGAATATATTGGGAATACAAATACCCTCATTTCTTGCTACTGCCATATAGTGCCAGTTTCTGACTGGTAATTCAAAGAATATATTGTGGTTACGTGCACCCACAATTTTTACTACTGGTATACAGTGCCATTGTCTGACTGGGAATTCAAAGAATATATTGGGAATACAAATACCCTCATTTCTTGCTACTGCCATATAGTGCCAGTGTCTGACTGGGAATTCAAAGAATATATTGGGAATACAAATACCCTCATTTCTTGCTACTGCCATATAGTGCCAGTTTCTGACTGGTAATTCAAAGAATATATTGGGGTTACATGCACCCACAATTTTTACTACTGGTATACAGTGCCAATTTCTAACTAGGAATTCAAAATGCGCAAGGCTCCCGGAAAGGGACGTGGACGAGGCCGTGGGCGAGGTCGGGGGAATGGTTCTGGGGAGCAAGGTAGCAGTGAAGCCACAGGGCGTCCCGTGCCTACTCCTGTGGGGCAGCAAGCATTGCGCCACTCCACAGTGCCAGGGTTGCTTGCCACATTAACTAAACTGCAGGGTACAAACCTTAGTAGGCCCGAGAACCAGGAACAGGTCTTGCAATGGCTGTCAGAGAACGCTTACAGCACATTGTCCAGCAACCAGTCAGACTCTGCCTCCTCTCCTCCTATTACCCAACAGTCTTGTCTTCCTTCCTCCCAAAATTCCGAAGCTTTACAGAACAATAACCCAAACTGTCCCTGCTCCCCAGAGCTGTTCTCCGCTCCTTTCATTGTCCCTCAACCTGCCTCTCCACGTCACGATTCCACGAACCTAACAGAGGAGCATCTGTGTCCAGATGCTCAAACACTAGAGTCTCCTCCATCTCCGTTCGATTTGGTGGTGGATGACCAGCAACCCACCCTCATCGACGATGATGTGACGCAGTTGCCGTCAGGGCATCCAGTTGACCGGCGCATTGTGCGGGAGGAGGAGATGAGACAGGAGTTGGAAGAGGAAGTGGTGGATGATGAGGACACTGACCCGACCTGGACAGGGGGGATGTCAAGCGGGGAAAGTAGTGTGGATGTTGAGGCAGGTGCAGCACCAAAAAGGGTAGCTAGAGGCAGAGGCAGAGGTCAGCAGCTTAGGCGAAGCCAGGCCACACCCGGAATCTCCCAAGATGTTCCAGTTCGTACCCAGCCCCGAAAAACTCCCACCTCGAGGGCACATTTCTCGAAAGTGTGGAGTTTTTTCAAGGAATGCGCCGAGGACAGATATAGTGTTGTCTGCACAATTTGCCTCTCGAAATTGATTAGGGGCTCTGAGAAGAGCAACCTGTCCACCACTTCAATGCGGCGTCATTTGGAATCCAAGCACTGGAATCAGTGGCAGGCAGCAACGGCAGGACAAAGGCCGCCTGCCGTTCACGCCACTGCCACTGCCTCTGCCACTGCCTCTGCCTCTGCCACTGCCACTGCTGACTGTGCTGGCGATGCACTCCAGAGGACGAGCCAGGACACCACTTCATCTGCCTCCGCCACTTTGTTGACTTCTACCTCATCCTCCCCTGGTCCTGTCTTATCTCCTTCTCCTGCACCATCAAAGGCACCATCAGGCGTTTCTTTACAACAACCCACCATCTCTCAGACATTGGAGCGGCGGCAGAAATACACTGCTAACCACCCACACGCGCAAGCCTTGAACGCCAACATCGCTAAACTGCTGGCCCAGGAGATGTTGGCGTTCCGGCTTGTTGAAACTCCCGCCTTCCTGGACCTGATGGCAACTGCGGCACCTCGCTATGCCGTCCCTAGCCGTCACTACTTCTCCCGGTGTGCCGTCCCCGCCTTGCACCAGCACGTGTCACTCAACATCAGGCGGGCCCTTAGTTCCGCGCTTTGCACAAAGGTCCACTTGACCACCGACGCGTGGACAAGTGCATGCGGACAGGGACGCTACATTTCACTGACGGCACACTGGGTGAATGTAGTTGAGGCTGGGACTGCTTCCCAAACTGGCCCGGTGTACCTCGTCTCCCCACCTAACATTCCTGGCAGGGACACGAGAAGAACACCCCCCTCCTCCTCCTCCTCTACCGCCTCCTCCTCCGCCACCGCCTCCGCCACCGCCTCCTCCTCCGCTGTTAGATTGACCCCAGCTACGAGTTGGAAACGTTGCAGCACTGGCGTTGGTAGACGTCAGCAGGCTGTGCTGAAGCTGATCAGCTTGGGGGACAGACAGCACACTGCCTCCGAGGTGAGGGATGCCCTCCTCGATGAGACAGCAATATGGTTTGAGCCGCTGCACCTGGGCCCAGGCATGGTCGTTTGTGATAACGGCCGGAACCTGGTAGCAGCTCTGGAGCTTGCCGGACTCCAACATGTTCCATGCCTGGCCCACGTCTTCAACCTAGTGGTGCAACGTTTCCTAAAGAGCTACCCCAATGTTCCAGAGCTACTGGTGAAAGTGCGGCGCATGTGCGCCCACTTTCGCAAGTCGACAGTAGCCGCTGCTAGCTTAAAATCTCTCCAGCAACGCCTGCATGTGCCACAACACCGGCTTTTGTGCGACGTCCCCACACGCTGGAACTCAACGTTTCAGATGTTGAATAGAGTGGTTGAGCAGCAGAGACCTTTGATGGAATACCAGCTACAAAACCCTAGGGTGCCACAAAGTCAGCTGCCTCAGTTTCACATCCATGAGTGGCCATGGATGAGAGACCTTTGTGACATCCTACGGGTCTTTGAGGAGTCCACAAGGAGGGTGAGCTCTGAGGATGCGATGGTGAGCCTTACAATCCCGCTCTTGTGTGTTCTGAGAGAATCCCTGATTGACATCAGGGATAACTCAGATCACACAGAGGAGTTAGGGATAGCATCCGATCCGTCACAGCTGGAGAGTAGGTCCACACATCTGTCCGCTTCACTGCGTTTAATGGAGGAGGAGGAGGAGGAGGAAGAAGAGTTGTCCGATGATGTGATGGTGATACAGGAGGCTTCCGGGCAACTTCGAATCGTCCCATTGTTGCAGCGCGGATGGGTAGACATGGAGGATGAGGAGGAAATGGAGATTGAACTTTCCGGTGGGGCCAGAGGAGTCATGCCAACTAACACTGTGGCAGACATGGCTGAGTTCATGTTGGGGTGCTTTACAACCGACAAGCGTATTGTCAAAATCATGGAGGACAACCAGTACTGGATCTTTGCTATCCTTGACCCCCGGTATAAAAACATCTCGTCTTTTATTCCGGTAGAGGGGAGGGCCAATCGCATCAATGCTTGCCACAGGCAATTGGTGCAGAATATGATGGAGATGTTTCCAGCATGTGACGTTGGCGGCAGGGAGGGCAGTTCCTCCAGTAGGCAACCAAGTTCTCACCGGTCCACACAAACGAGGGACACACTGTCTAAGGTCTGGGACACCTTGATGGCACCCCCTCGCCAAAGTGCCGCCACGGAGGGTCCTAGTGTCACCAGGCGTGAGAAGTATAGGCGCATGTTGCGGGAATACCTTTCCGACCACAGCCCTGTCCTCTCCGACCCCTCTGCGCCCTACACGTATTGGGTGTCGAAGTTGGACCTGTGGCTTGAACTTGCCCTATATGCCTTGGAGGTGCTGTCCTGTCCTGCCGCCAGCGTCCTATCTGAGAGGGTGTTCAGTGCAGCCGGTGGCATCATCACTGACAAGCGCACCCGTCTGTCAGCTGAGAGTGCCGACCGGCTCACTTTGATAAAAATGAACCACCACTGGATAGAGCCTTCATTTTTGTGCCCACCTGTGTAAAGCACCCCAACATGAAACTCCATGTCTGTACTCAACCTCTCCAATTCCTCCGCATCCTCATACTCATCCACCATAAGCGTTGCACAATTCTGCTAATACTAGGCTCCCTCCAACATGATTTCCCCCAACTCTGCTGGTTAGAGGCTCCCTCCACCCTGATTTCCACCAACTCTGCTGGTTAGAGGCTCCCTCCACCCTGCTTTCCCACAACTCTGCTGGTTAGAGGCTCCCTCCACCATGAATTTGCCCAAACTGGGCTGGTTAGAGGCTCCCTCCACCATGAATTGGTCCAAACTGGGTTTTTTAGAGGCTCCCTCCACCATGAATTGGTCCAAACTGGGGTTTTTAGAGGCTCCCTCCACCATGAATTGGTCCAAACTGGGCTGTTTAGCGGCTCCCTCCACCATTAATTGGTCCAAACTGGGCTGGTTAGAGGCTCCCTCCACCATGAATTTGCCCAAACTGGGCTGTTTAGAGGCTCCCTCCACCATGAATTTGCCCAAACTGGGCTGGTTAGAGGCTCCCTCCACCATGAATTGGTCCAAACTGGGGTTTTTAGAGGCTCCCTCCACCATGAATTGGTCCAAACTTGGCTGTTTAGAGGCTCCCTCCACCATTAATTGGTCCAAACTGGGCTGGTTAGAGGCTCCCTCCACCATGAATTGGTCCAAACTGGGTTTTTTAGAGGCTCCCTCCACCATGAATTTGCCCAAACTGGGCTGTTTAGAGGCTCCCTCCACCATGAATTGGTCCAAACTGGGCTGTTTAGAGGCTCCCTCCACCATGAATTTGCCCAAACTGGGCTGTTTAGAGGCTCCCTCCACCATGAATTGGTCCAAACTGGGCTGTTTAGAGGCTCCCTCCACCATTAATTGGTCCAAACTGGGCTGGTTAGAGGCTCCCTCCACCATGAATTTCCCAAAACTTGGCTGTTTAGAGGCTCCCTCCACCATTAATTGGTCCAAACTGGGCTGGTTAGAGGCTCCCTCCACCATGAATTTGCCCAAACTGGGCTGTTTAGAGGCTCCCTCCACCATGAATTGGTCCAAACTGGGTTTTTTAGAGGCTCCCTCCACCATGAATTGGTCCAAACTGGGCTGTTTAGAGGCTCCCTCCACCATGAATTTGCCCAAACTGGGCTGTTTAGCGGCTCCCTCCACCATTAATTGGTCCAAACTGGGCTGGTTAGAGGCTCCCTCCACCATGAATTTGCCCAAACTGGGCTGTTTAGAGGCTCCCTCCACCATGAATTTGCCCAAACTGGGCTGGTTAGAGGCTCCCTCCACCATGAATTGGTCCAAACTGGGTTTTTTAGAGGCTCCCTCCACCATGAATTTGCCCAAACTGGGCTGTTTAGAGGCTCCCCCCACCATGAATTGGTCCAAACTGGGCTGTTTAGAGGCTCCCTCCACCATTAATTGGTCCAAACTGGGCTGGTTAGAGGCTCCCTCCACCATGAATTTCCCAAAACTTGGCTGTTTAGAGGCTCCCTCCACCATTAATTGGTCCAAACTGGGCTGGTTAGAGGCTCCCTCCACCATGAATTTGCCCAAACTGGGCTGTTTAGAGGCTCCCTCCACCATGAATTGGTTCAAACTGGTTTTTTTAGAGGCTCCCTCCACCATGAATTGGTCCAAACTGGGCTGTTTAGAGGCTCCCTCCACCATGAATTTGCCCAAACTGGGCTGTTTAGCGGCTCCCTCCACCATTAATTGGTCCAAACTGGGCTGGTTAGAGGCTCCCTCCACCATGAATTTGCCCAAACTGGGCTGTTTAGAGGCTCCCTCCACCATGAATTTGCCCAAACTGGGCTGGTTAGAGGCTCCCTCCACCATGAATTGGTCCAAACTGGGGTTTTTAGAGGCTCCCTCCACCATGAATTGGTCCAAACTTGGCTGTTTAGAGGCTCCCTCCACCATGAATTGGTCCAAACTGGGGTGGTTAGAGGCTCCCTCCACCATTAATTGGTCCAAACTGGGCTGGTTAGAGGCTCCCTCCACCATTAATTGGTCCAAACTGGGCTGGTTAGAGGCTCCCTCCACCATTAATTGGTCCAAACTGGGCTGGTTAGAGGCTCCCTCCACCATGAATTTGCCCAAACTGGGCTGTTTAGAGGCTCCCTCCACCATGAATTGGTCCAAACTGGGTTTTTTAGAGGCTCCCTCCACCATGAATTGGTCCAAACTGGGCTGTTTAGAGGCTCCCTCCACCATGAATTTGCCCAAACTGGGCTGTTTAGCGGCTCCCTCCACCATTAATTGGTCCAAACTGGGCTGGTTAGAGGCTCCCTCCACCATGAATTTGCCCAAACTGGGCTGTTTAGAGGCTCCCTCCACCATGAATTTGCCCAAACTGGGCTGGTTAGAGGCTCCCTCCACCATGAATTGGTCCAAACTGGGGTTTTTAGAGGCTCCCTCCACCATGAATTGGTCCAAACTTGGCTGTTTAGAGGCTCCCTCCACCATGAATTGGTCCAAACTGGGGTGGTTAGAGGCTCCCTCCACCATTAATTGGTCCAAACTGGGCTGGTTAGAGGCTCCCTCCACCATTAATTGGTCCAAACTGGGCTGGTTAGAGGCTCCCTCCACCATTAATTGGTCCAAACTGGGCTGGTTAGAGGCTCCCTCCACCATGAATTGGTCCAAACTGGGGTTTTTAGAGGCTCCCTCCACCATGAATTGGTCCAAACTTGGCTGTTTAGAGGCTCCCTCCACCATTAATTGGTCCAAACTGGGCTGGTTAGAGGCTCCCTCCACCATGAATTGGTCCAAACTGGGTTTTTTAGAGGCTCCCTCCACCATGAATTGGTCCAAACTGGGGTTTTTAGAGGCTCCCTCCACCATGAATTGGTCCAAACTGGGCTGTTTAGCGGCTCCCTCCACCATTAATTGGTCCAAACTGGGCTGGTTAGAGGCTCCCTCCACCATGAATTTGCCCAAACTGGGCTGTTTAGAGGCTCCCTCCACCATGAATTTGCCCAAACTGGGCTGGTTAGAGGCTCCCTCCACCATGAATTGGTCCAAACTGGGGTTTTTAGAGGCTCCCTCCACCATGAATTGGTCCAAACTTGGCTGTTTAGAGGCTCCCTCCACCATTAATTGGTCCAAACTGGGCTGGTTAGAGGTTCCCTCCACCATGAATTGGTCCAAACTGGGTTTTTTAGAGGCTCCCTCCACCATGAATTTGCCCAAACTGGGCTGTTTAGAGGCTCCCTCCACCATGAATTGGTCCAAACTGGGCTGGTTAGAGGCTCCCTCCACCATGAATTTCCCAAAACTTGGCTGTTTAGAGGCTCCCTCCACCATTAATTGGTCCAAACTGGGCTGGTTAGAGGCTCCCTCCACCATGAATTTGCCCAAACTGGGCTGTTTAGAGGCTCCCTCCACCATGAATTGGTCCAAACTGGGTTTTTTAGAGGCTCCCTCCACCATGAATTGGTCCAAACTGGGCTGTTTAGAGGCTCCCTCCACCATGAATTTGCCCAAACTGGGCTGTTTAGCGGCTCCCTCCACCATTAATTGGTCCAAACTGGGCTGGTTAGAGGCTCCCTCCACCATGAATTTGCCCAAACTGGGCTGTTTAGAGGCTCCCTCCACCATGAATTTGCCCAAACTGGGCTGGTTAGAGGCTCCCTCCACCATGAATTGGTCCAAACTGGGGTTTTTAGAGGCTCCCTCCACCATGAATTGGTCCAAACTGGGGTGGTTAGAGGCTCCCTCCACCATTAATTGGTCCAAACTGGGCTGGTTAGAGGCTCCCTCCACCATTAATTGGTCCAAACTGGGCTGGTTAGAGGCTCCCTCCACCATTAATTGGTCCAAACTGGGCTGGTTAGAGGCTCCCTCCACCATTAATTGGTCCAAACTGGGCTGGTTAGAGGCTCCCTCCACCATGAATTTGCCCAAACTCTGCTGGTTAGAGGCTCAATCCACCCTGATTTTCAAAACAAATGTTGGTGCCAACCTCAACTTACTACAAGGGCCAAATTCACTGCTGGTGACAAGCTCTCCTCACTGCAAGTGCCAAATACACATGTTTCAAGGTGTTTTCCTACTGTCAGAGAGGTGGTATTGAGTGTGTAAAGTGTGTAGTTGTTAGGCTGTGATGTTGGGGTAATAGAGGGTCTTTGGTGTGTTAGATGCCCCCAGACATGCTTCCCCTGCTGTCCCAGTGTCATTCCAGAGGTGTTGGCATCATTTCCTGGGGTGTCATAGTGGACTTGGTGACCCTCCAGACACGGATTTGGGTTTCCCCCTTAACGAGTATCTGTTCCCCATAGACTATAATGGGGTTCGAAACCCATTCGAACACACGAACATTGAGCGGCTGTTCGAATCGAATTTCGAACCTCGAACATTTTAGTGTTCGCTCATCTCTATTCATTTTCTATAAAAAAGGGCATTTTTGGGGCTTTATAACTTTATTCACTTTTATTATAAACTTTATTTATTTATTTTTCACTTTTTTTCTCTTACTTTTTCATGTGTCCCTTTAGGACACTTGGATTAGTGATGCTTTGATAAAAGCATCACTAATTCTCTATTAGACGCTGCAGGACACAGCTGTCAGTGTCTTGCAGCGTCTAGAGGAAGTCAGTCGCAGGGGCTGCCTGCGTCTGACTTCCTCTTACCCCGGGCAGGGTCAACCAGGTATTGGGGGTCTTTAGCAGTCTGGGGTCACTGGCCAGACCCCAGACTGCATGTTTTTCATATCGGCACCCCCCGATCTCGCCGCGGGGGGTGCCGATCATACCGGCAGCATCACGGAACCGCTTCAGTTCCGTGATCATGTTTGATCATGGAACTGAAGGGGTTAAAACCCCCCGATCGGAGACCCCTCCGATGGGGGGTAATGGAGCAGGGTCTTAGCTGTCAGGTACAGCTAAGATCCGCTCCATTTACGTCGGCACTGACAGGGAATCCTTCCCTGACTGCCCGACGTAATTTTACTATAGGGCAGTCAGGAAGGACCTGTCAGTGCTGACGTAATTTTACTATGGGCCGGTCGTTAAGGGGTTAAGTGCACTTATGTGAATTCAAGGGGTGTGAATAGTTTTTCAAGGCACTGTACCTAATACATTTAGAAACAATGCTCTTCTGAAAGCCTCTATAGAGTGTCCTCCGATGCCTTACCCATTCAAAATAAGCAATGCTACCCATATGTCACAAGCAAAATGTCTCCTACAGAGTGTTATAGACAATGACCTTTTCCTAGATACTGAAAGCCTGTTAAGGCAAAAAATTCAAATAATCCAAAAATGTATATACAAATACAAACACGGGACATAACATCCACACTAGTAAGATACCCCTGCAATAAGACCCAATGTGGTATTTTAATGTTGAAAACAATTAATAATAATGGCTGTTGGCTAAATGGCAGGAAAATACCAAACCATGAATTAATCCCCTTCTAATAGAGTGATATACATAATATTAGATACTGATATTATCCCAAAGGGATTATATGTAAATAACTACATTAACATGGGAATAATGATGATTACCCAGATTAAACACTGCCAGAGAGATACCAAGCCAAACAAAATATGTCATGTACACGAAAGAAAGGATCCTCTTACCAGGGGTATCTATCTATCTATCTATCTATCTATCTATCTATCTATCTATCTATCTATCTAATCTATCATAGCCTTTAATTTAATTGATATGTTAATATCCTCTACCTGAATGCATAAAAGTAATATCAGACTGTTGTGGGATGATGTGCTCCATTGGCATTTTCTTGTTCCCTGACAATTTGCCTTATAGTGAATAATTGAAGTTCTGACTGTAAGAGCCACATCTATCTTTAAGTGTGTGGGTGGTAATCTTTCCCTAAAAATTAGATTTAGTTTTGTGAATGCTGAAAATGTATTTGGCTAGAGGTGGTTGAGAAAGTGGGTATCATTTGAATTGCAGTTTTGTTGATAGACTTCTATATGTAGCAGCTGTTTTACTTGTTCATTTTTATCTGAGAATTGTATTATTACTTCAGTGACAAGAAGCGATTAGAGTAGATAAGCTAAGAAATTTCAATGAGTGCTGTACTTTTGTCACATATTGTTATTCTACAAAAATTACTGATATGAAATGAGAATGAGGGGACCCCCCCAGAGCAGTATTGCTCGGGGGGACACATGGTACCATGGTACCATAATAAAAGGTGTTAAAATTTAACTATAAATTTCTCCTCAGGAGGGCTTAGGGTCAAGACATGTACAGTAATTTGAATTTCCCGCCAATTTTAATAACTTACCTCAGGTAATGGTACAGGTCTCGAGACTGGTAGATCAGCTGACAGGATTCTTCTGGAAGGTTCGAAATAGGCGGGGTTAATATCAGGTGATTTTGAATCTCGTCAGCTGATTGGTGGCTATTTTGGTTTAGGCGGGAATTTTGAAAATAAATAGCCGCGCAATCAGCTCTTCGGGGCAGTTGAAGAAGATCTACAAGCAAGCATGGAAGAGCTGTTGAAGAGCCTGCTGAGGAAAGCCGAAAGCGCCGGCGGAGAACAGTGGCTGAGGCGCTGCCTCAGTGAAGAGCCGGCGGCATCTGAAGAGAGAGAAGCGGCAGCCGAAGAAGCGGACATCCTGTCCATAGGTGTCCCGGAAGAAGAGGAAGTGGAGTTCCTGGCTGACGTCGGCGGTGAGGCAGAGGGGAGGGGGAGCGAGGAGGCGTGGCGCCCGGCTAGCAAAAGAGCCAGAAAGAGCCGGCGCGCGTACACGCCCCCGCCCCCTTCGCAAAGCCGCAGCCGAAGCGGAGGCCGCCGCCGGCAGCCCAGAGCTCCGAGCGACACCAGGCATGTCGGAGCAGCTGACCGGTGGGCGGAGCTTCTGCCGCCCAAAGACAGCGCAAGCAGCGGGCGCCGAAGAGGAGAAGCCGACGCAGCATCGAGGGAGCGGCAGGCCAGGAGGCCAAAAAGGCAAGGCGAAACAAGCAGGAAGATGTCCGGAGCTGCAGGGGAGAAACATCCAGGTCAGCAGGATCCATCGACTTCAGCAGCAGCAGGAGACAGAGGGGAGGACATCAGGCCCTCGGAGACGGGTGAGAACTCCTTTATGTCTTCTATACACAATGTTGATTTGTTTAACCAGTTTGTTTCTTTGATGTCTAATGTTGTTGCTATGTCTAAAAATGTTAATCCAATGTCAAATGCATGGTGTCCTGACGCATCGGTGTCGGTCACTTCCACGCCCAATTTAAATATTCTCCCGGTGTTGGAGAGGGGCAGCGGAGTGGCGGAGACGTGCGCCAAGGAGGCTATGCCATGTGAAATTACACCATTAGGTTTCCACTTAACCAATTTAGTTAAAGAAAAAATTTGGAAAGGTGATTTTGTCGACATTCTGTCCTTGTTGCCCTCCGCAAAAGAGTCTATTTTTCGCGGGGACAAGAAGGACAAAAAAGAAGATGAGCGCAAACGTAGCGTTCCGCGCTCATTTAACAATTGGTTGCAAGGGTTTTGTATCTATGCATCCGTATTAGGGGAAAAATTCCCGGACAGGTGCAGCGGTCTCTTCCAGCACGTGGATATAGTGCTGGAGGCTTACCGAAATTTTGGAGGTTCCGCTTGGTTCGCCTATGATGAGTCTTTCAGGCAGAAACTGGCGGTTCATCCAAACTTGCGATGGGGGATTAAAGACGTAGGGTTGTGGATTAACCTTATGCTCCCTCAACGTGCTGCACCACCTGCTACCAAACAGTTTAGTGCATCACAGACGCCTTTTAAAAGGGGCGTCTGTTTTGCATTCAACGACTCAGCTTGCAAATGGCTGCAGAACTGTCGGTACCGGCACGAGTGCTCGTTTTGTGCTGGCACTCACCCGGTATCAAGATGTTTTAAAAGAGCCAACAGTCAACAGCAGCCAAGTGCAAGAGAATTACTCTCAAAAAGTTTGGACACCAGTGAAGCTGGAAAAAATGCTTCCGTGGTTAAACAAATATCCAAACAAACGGAAGGCTAATTTGTTAATTGCTGGTTTTTCCAATGGGTTTATGGTTCCAAAATTTAAAGGTTTAGGTTGTAAATGTTATAAAAATTTAAAATCTGTAGATTATTTTGCTGATATTGTTAGGGAAAAATTATTTAAGGAGGTTCAGGCAGGCAGGATTGCTGGACCTTTCCCTCACCCTCCGTTTCAAAATTTTAGGGTTTCCCCGTTGGGAATAGTGCCAAAGAAAGAAGCGGGCACTTACAGACTAATACACCATTTATCATATCCACCTCATGATTCTCTAAATGATGAGGTGGATAATGCCTTAGCTTCTGTTCACTACGCTTCCTTTGATGAGGTTATACCATTATTAAGAAAGGTGGGGTGTGGGGCATTTTTAGCAAAGGCAGATATTAAATCAGCTTTTAGATTACTCCCGGTACACCCTGACGGGTATAATTCCTTAGGTATGTATTTTGACAATTATTATTTTTACGACAAAATGCTGCCTATGGGTTTTGCCCTGTCATGCTTCTATTTTGAATCATTTTCTAGTTTTCTACATTGGGTGGTGGGAGTTAATATTAATGAGGGTGGGATTTTACATTATCTAGATGATTTTTTATTTATAGGTGATTCACAGTTATGTCAAAATTTGTTGAGCACATTTATGGAGGTGTGCGATAGTTTTGGCGTCCCTTTAGCAGTAGATAAGACAGTTTATCCGTGCCAGGAATTAGAATTCCTGGGCATAATAATTGATTCAAAAAAGATGGAATTTAGATTACCTTATGAGAAAGTTTTAAAGTTGAAGGAATGTTTGATTGGCATGTTAGCAAAAAATAGTACGACGCTAAAAGAAATGCAATCCCTGCTAGGGTCATTAAATTTCGCCACCCGCATTATCCCGATGGGGAGAACTTTTTGCAGGAGTTTATATCACTCCACAAAAGGTTTAAAATCTCCTAGATCCCATATACGTTTAACTAGAACTATAAAAGATGATTTGGGTATTTGGTTGAAGTTTTTAGGACAATTTAATGGTAGAAACTGTATTCAAGAGGATTTCCAGTCTGCAGAGTCTTTAAACTTGTTTACAGACGCTGCTGGGAGTGTAGGATATGGTGCCTTTTTCAATAATCAATGGTCAGCGGAACGCTGGCCTATATCTTGGATATTACAGAAAGTTACTAGAAAGATTGTAGTTTTAGAACTATTCCCAGTAGTAGTAGCCATTGTCATCTGGGGTGATAGTTTTAGGAATAGGAGAATTTTACTGCACACTGACAACAGAGGAGTGCTGTTTGCAATAAACACTTTATCTTCTAAGTGTTTATTCACAACTAGACTGCTACAGCATTTGGTATTATGCTGTTTAAAGCTTAACATCTGGCTAAAAGCCGTGTATGTTGAAGGTAAAAAGAATAACATTTCGGACGCTCTTTCTCGTTGTCAGTGGAAAGTTTTCAAGTAATTGGCACCGGAAGCAGCAGAAAAAGGAATTCCTTGCCCCTCCCATTTATGGGACTTAATTTGGGAATAATTGAGGACAGTATTAAAAATTCGGTAAGCGGTCGTACATGGGCAGATTACTCTGCGGCGTGGAGAGAGTGGTTAAATTTCTGTAATGTTTATAATTTATCTGTTTTTGAAGTGGATGTAGCTCTAAAGCTTGTGTTTGTTAATAGTTTATTCATGAAAGGTAAAGCAGTGTCATCGGTTTTAAAAATCTTAGCTGGTGTTTCTTTTTTCTTAAAATTGAGGGGTGAGGATTCGCTAATGAGTTACTTTCCTATTAGACAATTGGTGAAAGGTTACAAGAAAAAATTAAATAAAAAGGACAATAGGAGACCGATAACTTTCAAACTATTAATAAAAATTTGCGAGGTCTTGCCATCGATTTGCAGGGATCATTTTGAAACAATGTTGTTTAAAAATGCCTTCATAACTGCCTTTTTCGCTGCCCTAAGGATAAGTGAACTGGTTGCCCCCAATGCTCAGGACGTTTCACCGTTAATGTTGTCGGATGTCCAGTCCCATGAAAATTCGGTTTGTATTTTTCTACGCAAATCTAAAATGGACCAAGCAGGTAGGGGCGAGGTTTTAAAAATATCTTGCTTACAGGACAAAACAATATGTCCTGTTTATAATATATCTTTGTGGTTACAGATCAGACCTAAAGGTATGGGTCCATTTTTATTACACAAAAATTTGAGCCCTCTTACTAGGTTCCAATTTTCTGCTATTCTAAAAAAGGCTCTTGCTATATTAGGTTTAGCAGAATTTAGATTCACTACCCATTCTTTCAGGATAGGCGCAGCAACGGAGGCTGCAAAAATGGGTTTGGATCAGTCAATAATAAAAAAGATCGGGAGGTGGAAATCTGGGAGGTTTAAATTATATGTCCGCCCGGAGTTATGTCTTGATTAACTAATTATATTTTTTCTAAATTAGGAAAAACGTTAATCGTATGGATCTTAGGGCACTCGTTTGTCTTTTGGGCGGCGAAGAGAGCAGTGCAAAGGAATTATTCAGCGAACCTGTCATTTTCCAGCAAGTTATCAATCCATTGGCATGGCATCAGAGGTTTAGCGTGGAAGAGACTAGTTCAAGAAGTTAAAATGTTAAAAAATGTTTTACCATATCCTGATTTAGTGATAATACATTGTGGAGGAAATGATTTAGCGAGGGTTAAAACAGTATCTCTGTTATGGGAAATGAGGCGAGATTTTGCATTACTGCAATGTTTATTACCAAAGTCTGTCCTGGCATTCTCTGAAATTGTGCCTCGCTTAATTTGGTCAGGTAAGTCGGGTAAGTTTTATGACAGGATTCGCAAACGGGTGAATAGAGCGATGGCAAAATTCTTGCCGAGTCTTAACGGTTTTTCCTATAGGCATTCCGATCTTGAAGGATTCGTCACAGGTTTGTATTGGAAGGATGGAGTTCATCTATCTGAGATAGGGAATGATGTTTTCAATGTGGGTTTACAAAACATGGTTGAAAGATGGCTGCGGTGTTTTGGGGGGGACATGGATTGGTAATCCATGTCCTGTGGGTCAGTCTATCAGCGTATTGCTGATAGGACATACCTTTTATGGATTTGTTTATGTATTAAATTATTTAATTTAATTGAATATTTATTTATTTAATTTATTCTTGAATTATTTAATTATTTATTTATTTATTGATGGTTTTTAAATTAAATCCTTGATAAACACCGTGGCCAAATAAATATCCATAAATGTTTCTTGGTGTGTGTGTGTATTTATTTATTAGTAGTAGTAAGATTAAATTTTTATTTATTGGGACTTATGGTACCATGAGGGGACCCCCCCCCCAGAGCAGTATTGCTCGGGGGGACACATGGTACCATGGTACCATAATAAAAGGTGTTAAAATTTAACTATAAATTTCTCCTCAGGAGGGCTTAGGGTCAAGACATGTACAGTAATTTGAATTTCCCGCCAATTTTAATAACTTACCTCAGGTAATGGTACAGGTCTCGAGACTGGTAGATCAGCTGACAGGATTCTTCTGGAAGGTTCGAAATAGGCGGGGTTAATATCAGGTGATTTTGAATCTCGTCAGCTGATTGGCGGCTATTTTGGTATTTTGGAATTTTGAAAATAAATAGCCGCGCAATCAGCTGTTCGGGGCAGTTGAAGAAGATCTACAAGCAAGCACCCACCCTCCCACCCTGATGTAATACAAGACTGTCATGGTGTTTATTGAAGGGGGTCAGTCTATCAGCGTATTGCTGATAGGACATACCTTTTATGGATTTGTTTATGTACTAAATTATTTAATTTAATTGAATATTTATTTTTAATGAATTATTTAATTTATTCTTGAATTATTTAATTATTTATTTATTTATTGATGGTTTTTAAATTAAATCCTTGATAAACACCGTGGCCAAATAAATATCCATAAATGTTTCTTGGTGTGTGTGTGTATTTATTTATTAGTAGTAGTAAGATTAAATTTTTATTTATTGGGACTTATGGTACCATGACTGTCTTAAATATGTCTTTTACATCTTATTATAAAGGCAATTCCCAGAAAAAAGCTTTTCCTGGGACACAGGGACGTAACTACTGGGATACCCGGGACATCAGGGGGCCTGATGACAGCCACTACTGCTGCATTTTTAAAAAAAATAGGCCATTACCTCCAGGAGTACCAATCCTGGCTCCTGCTCACGGCTGCTGTCGCCTCTCCTTCTGAGGCGGTCGCTGTGAGACCCCCGAGTATAATGATCGGAGGCCCAGGAGCGGTGACGGAACATAAAATAGTCTCCTGGCTTCAAGCAGGCTTCAGGCCTACTTGTGTGAAGTCCCTGACGTCACATGGGCCAAGGCTTGCATCCTTATTTGTTACAACGCAAGCCCCGGCTTTAGTGACATCCCGTACATCATTGAAGATGGCCGACATCAGCAGGGACTGCACCGGAGCCTAAGAGAGATAAGTAACAGTGTTTTTTTATGTTTATATCCTTCCCTGGGTCTCCGATTGTTATATTCTGGGGTCTGAAAATTATAGGTCTCCATGTTCCATAACAGTACTATCCACAATGCCTTCATAACAGTGCCATTCACGATGCCCCTACAAGACAATAACGGCTGCAATTCACCTATAACAATTGCTGTTACAGTCCTTATAACAGTTAGTTATAACACCCCCATAACAGTGATCCCATAACAGCAAAAGTATTTCAATGGTAATGGCTAAAGTGGCCCTATGAGTACATTGTATGGGCTACAGTATCTCGATAAATCATTTTTATCTGGATTAGTCCCTGCCATAATGCCCCCTATAAAAACCAGTACCAGTGTCCCCTCATAAATATGATCCCTGTGTTCCACAACCACTATGTTCACTATAATATCTCAAAATGAATACTAGTTACAGCTCCTGATCCTATAGTCGTGGGTTATCTGCTTCCATCTGCCCCATGTTCCTGCTGATGTACAGTAAGAAGCATTTAGAGCATTGGTGAGGATCATTCTCTACCCACTGAGAAAAATATAAGACTGCTTCAAGTATCTCATCCCCTCTCATCATCTCCTCATAATACCAGCATTTACATCTCATGGTGTCACTCGTTCAACATACTAGCCCTTTATTGTGTTGCTTCTTTGCAAATCCCCTGTGTAAATCTATATTTATTTGCTCTTTGTTTTTTAAGCACTAAAAGGAACTGGATTCTTAAGGACTTAGACAAAGCCATCATTTATTGTCTCTCCTGTGTGAGTTAATATCCTGTGGTGGGCTGCTGAGACATGATAACATCTTAAAAACACAATCAATAAACAGCAAGCAGCTTAAGATGGATTTGGTGACCAATCTATGTGCACCAGACATTGTAGTCATATCCACTGTGGATCTTGGGAATTTGTTATATATTTAGATTCTAGCCGTCCTGTCAAACTATATAAAGAAGAGTTGATTTCTTAGCTATTATACTGTATTTTAGAACTAATATTATTCTTTCCATTTATACGCTGATGCACAGTTCTCCACAGGTAGATTCACACCTCATTGAGTTAGGGCTTCTTTTCTCATCTAAATGGTAAAACATCTAAAGACTTGAAAATGTCAGAAGCTGGATTTTCTTGGGAACCCTTGCATTTAGAAATCGATGATAACCATAACTCAAAGAAAGTAATATACAATATTAGTGATTGCAATCATTAGTTTCCCTCTTTGGAATATTTTAGAAAATGATTTACTGGAATAAAATATCAAAGTATATAGAATAAAGTAATCTGCCATTTATATATTTAGTGCCTGATGAACAATGTTTTACATTCATAGTCAAATGTATATTCTTATCACTTCTAATGTATTATAATCATCCTTGCTGCTGCTTCCTGATGGGGTTAATGGAACTTCTAATCTGTTTCAAAACCTTCAGAATGGAAACTTTTATCAACTGTAGAGCAAGTCTTAGGGGGCATTCACGGGCGTTGATTCTGGCATGATAACTCGCATCAGAATCAGTGCTGAGAAAAAAGCCTCCCATTGACTTCAATGGGTTCTGTTTTCCGTACGGAACCCATTGAAATCAATGGGAGGCTTTTTTCCCATTGATTTCAATGGGTTGTGACTAGAGATGAGCGAACAGTAAAATGTTCGAGGTTCGATATTCGTTTCGAGTAGCCCCTCAATATTCGAAAACTCGAATCAAATATCGAACCCTATTATAGTCTATGGGGGGAAAATGCTCGTTTCAGGGGTAGGCAACGTTCGATCAAATTATACTTACCAAGTCCACGAGTGAGGGTCGGGCTGGATCCTCCGCGCAGTCTTCTCCTTGCAGCGTCCCCGTGGCGTCTTCCAGCTCTTCATTCACTCTGCCAGGCATCGGGCCTGGGCAGAGCCGACTGCGCATGCCCACACTATAAGCGGACATGCGCAGTCGGCTCTGCCCAGGCCCGATGCCTGGCAGAGTGAATGAAGAGCTGGAAGACGCCGCAGGGAAGCTGCAAGGAGAAGACTTCTAAAGGTAGGAGAAGAACCAGTGTTGATTGGCCAACTGTATAGCATTCGACCAATCAATGCTGGTTCTGCATCGAACTTTTACATTCGAACAGCGAGTGGTACTCAATCGAGTACGAGTATTTTGAATACCGTAGTATTCGATCGAATACCTACTCGATCGAGTACTACTCGCTCATCTCTAGTTGTGACGTGAGTTATAGTGCCAGAATCAGCGCCAACTTCCTCCATGTGAATTCCCCCTTAGGGTCCATTCACATGGAGGAAAATGGTTTGGAATCTGGTGTGAAATTTCAGCTCTTAAAAAATAGCCTCCCATTGACTTCAATGGGCTCCTTTTTCTGATAGCCCACCTGAGGGCCCACGTTGTGGAAACGCAGCTTTTATTTTGTTACAGATTTTGCTGTGGTTTTTTGAGCCAAATCCAGGATTGCGTTGAACAAAAGGGAAAAGTATAAGAACTTCCCGTATATTTCCCATTCCCTCTGTAGCCATTCTTGGCTTTGGCTCAAAAAACCGCAGCTAAATCTGCAATAGAAAAAACTTGCGTTTCCACAACGTGGGCACTCAGGCTTAAAATAAACAGGTTTTGCTTTAAGGCTGGGGCCCCACATGGCGTAAACGCTGCAATAGAAATGCCAAGGAAAATACAGCAGCATTTTACAGTCACTGTGTAGTGGATGGGATTCCAATGATTACCATCCCAACATTGATGAAATACTCACAATTGACACACGGCAATTTCCAAAACCGTTGCAGTTTTGGAAATTGCAGCATGTCAATTATACCTACAGAAAAGCCCATGGAATCCCTATTGGTATCATTAAAGCAGAAAGTCCACAGTGGAAACGACTGAACTTTCTGTGAAAAAACCATGATGCATCTAGAGTTAAAAAAATATGTGTGGAAAGGTAAAAGTCTCAAAACATTCAGTTACTAGTTATAAAATGAGATCCTAAAAACAAAGTTGCAAACGTGCACAAGCACATGCCAAAATCCGTCTTTTTTGATGGAGTAGTCAATGGGTATCCATCAATGAAGGGTCCACTTGAGTCTGTTTTTGCCAGATTCATTTTTTTTTTGTTTCCCCCTTCTTCATTCTGAGGATGCGCAGAGAAGAAAAACAGATTGCAAAAAAGACACAAAGGGATTACTATCTGGTGGTTTTTCGGGTTTTCCATTTGTGTCCACCTTACATAGACCTCAAAGTTAAAAAAATGGATTTGTTGAATGGTCACATGGCAATTCTCTAAACGCACAACTGCAGGTGATTTTAAAAACTCATTGAAATCAGAGAGTTGTTTAAACAATCTGTTCTAGTCGGATGATCTTTAGATGGATCACAAAAACCGATTCCATGTGGTGGGAGGTGAGGACAAGGCGGATTCTTACACAAGCATTTCACTGCCACTCAGTATTATATACAATTGGATCCTGAACAATTCTCAGTGTTTTCACCCAGTCCTTCTCACACTGCTGATGGACTTTTCTCACTGTCTCAGTAAAGCCAACCTCCTGTGAGCTAAACTTAGCAGTTGTGACACTGTCTAGTCAGCTCTAACAATGTCACACATGTTGGCAGAATTTGGGTAAAAATTCCTGGGGAATTGTAAAGTATAAGTATTATAATAATGATTATGGTAGGAACAGAAATCTAAAATTCTATTTACTATTCCAGAATACTATTCTCTGCAATTGTGCCAGGTTTTTTTTTTAAAGTTTACATTTATTAATTTGATTAATTTGATTAATTTATTAATAAATTGTTAATATTTCCTTTATACAAAGTGGTGCAAATCGATGGACTGTAAAAAAAAGGGTTAACTCTGCTTATATTGAAAACTGGCTCCTTGCCCTATTTCTGCAGATGGATGAGAGACAGCAAATCATGTAAAAGCACTCTGCAATCATCTCAATTCAGAAGGTCAATGCACAATATGCTACTAGAGTATATTATACTGAATCATATTTCTAGAAGGTGAAAAAATGGTATCAGAATATTTTATATATAATTTACCGGTAGTTTAGTTTTGGCCCACGCTGCGGAAACTAAACTTTTTTGTTGCAGATTTTGCTGCTTTTTTTAAACCAAAGTCAAGAATGGATATAAAAGGAATAGGAATGAGAATTTAGAATTGAGTTTTCAATGCATTTTCATTACATTTATTGGGCTTTGTTTTTTAGCTGCAGTTCACTATGGGGTCTTTAGGCAAAAAGACAGATTGTAGAGTATAAGTATAATAATATTGGTTATGGCAAGAGAATTATTAACGGAAATCTTGAAATCTATTTACTATTCCAGAATGCTAGTCTGTGCAATTATACTAGCTATAAATTATTCAATATTCAATTAATCAGCGCTGAATTTTTGACACATCGCATCTTAGAATTACCTATGTTTTATCAGTGGTTTTAGTATATATAGCCATAATTTTATTTCAGTAATTTGTAGTACTTTTCTGTGAGGCCTAGTTCACATCTGCGTCGGTAATCCATTCGGGGGATTCCACATGGGGACTGAATGCATTGGCAAGCGGTGTACAGTGAAAGCACACGGACTCCATAGACTACAATGGGGTCCGTGTGCTTTGCACACATTCTCCGCACGGAAACTGGGGAAAGAAAAGTAGTTCATGACCTACTTTCCTGTCCGCATGACTCGTGCGGAGATCGTGTGGAGAGCACACAGATCTCATTATGCTCTTTGGGGTCTGTGTGCTTTTACTGTACACTGTTTGCCAATGTGTTCGGTAGTCCGTTCAGGGGGTCCCCATGTGAACGAGGCCTTAGATCAGATTAGGCAGACCAGCCTTAGTTCCAAATTCCTAATTCCTAATTCCATAGCCTTATGACTGGTTCAACAATTGTCATTTCTTGGACCATTTTTATAGCTACTATCTATTAGTTATTGTGCTTCTAAGAATTCTTCACAGTTCCTTCATAACAGTATTATGCTACAAAGGCCCAATACATCCCAATTATGCTTCTTAGGAGTGCTAGCTTTAGTGTCACTATAAGTTCCCCTTTCAGTGTCTCTGGGGTCTCTGGAAGTTACATGGAAGTAGACAGACACTACATACAAGTAACATTCTACCTCCTTAACTAATTTCTTATTCTTCTATATGCTATTGTCCTGGAGATGGCTGAGTATATGGTAATGAGCTATGTTTAATCGAATTCAAGCAAGGAATCCAAAGGGCATAAATATCAAAAGACATACAACATGGATGTACAAAGGTGTAACAGAGGTTTCTGGGTCCTAGTGCAAAATTTGTAATTGGTCCCTTTTCTACCTTTTTTCCATTTAGTATAGTAGTATATTTTAAGTTATTGAGGGATCTTTGGGCCTCTCAGGATCCAGGGCCTGGTAACACCTGTTATTACTACACCCACTATAGCTACTCCCCTGTAGATGTAATGACTTGTCTTGGAAGTCAGATCCCCACCAATGAACAATTATGGCATGTACTAAAGTTATGTTTACCTTACAAGATGAGAAAAAGCAGTTCAGCTTCCTTCTGACTACTTCTTGGAAAGTGGTACAATTGTTTTGGCCTTCATTCTTTTTCTTAGCTGCCTAACGTTTCATTGAACATTACTGCCCTTGACAAATGCACAACCTTTCTTAGACATTTTCCCAACACCTACATTTCATATGAAATGTCAATGGCAGTAAGAGTACTTGTACATTTTGAAAAATCGTATTAATACTCTATGTAGACATCAAATAAAAAATGATACCCTTTCCTCCTGAATAAATTCTTCAGAGAAGAGTGCTTTTATTATTAATGCATACAACTGGCTCTAGAGTCTGAAATGCTATATTTATAAAGCAGATTTCATTTCATTCGATTCCCCTCTATTTATTGTGCTGCTTTATATCTGCAGCCTGCTTCAGTTGAGTCTAATATGGAGAAGGCTGATGCAGATCCTAATCCCTCATCACGTTTTAGCCATGTGACTGCTATATGTGAGTCGGAATCATTCCTCTGACTTTATAGAGATAGATGCCATGTATTACTGAACCACAATAGTCTATCATGGAGATATATTTTGACAACTAATAACATTTGAATTGCATGAAGCAATGCTTTGGGTTTAGCGATCACTGCTGGCCAAGAATTATTCATGGTCGTGATTTATATGACTAACTATGTAAAGCGCATAATAAATATATACATTAAATACACAGCAGGGCAATATCTCATTAGTTTCAATTGAGACATCCATATATAAGCATTCCAGTGATGAAAATATCACCAGCAATATCATATACTGTGAATCTGCATAATGTATTTGCACATTAATATTTACAGCAGAGATTAAAGCTGAAATGTAGGATGGCACGATCTAAACATAACTGGCATATGCTTTCCTCTTTACTAATCGATTCCACTTTAGACCATTTGCCAGCTGGTAAATGCCTTCATACATTTTCTTCCAGTTCAGAATTACAATCCAAATTTAGTGAGAATTCACTTTAGTCCTGCAACAACAGGAGATGATCCTATAGTAACTGGCTTAAGAATTGCCTAGGAAAGTAAAACTAATCCAACATTATATTGCAACAACAATAAAGAGCTAATAATTGATAGTATGGGCCCTCTCACAAATAATTTGGGTGTAATTCCGGAAGAGGATGAGGAAAAGACAAATCTATTAAATGCTGCCTTCTCTACTATATTTACACAGGTAAAAACAATGACATCATTAGTAGTAATGTGAATTTTCCATTAAGGCTAAGGCCTCACGTAGCCTCACGCAGCAATAAGCGCTGCGAGAAAAAATTGTGGCGGAAACGCATTCTGGTTTTTGCCATATTGATTTCCATTATACCTATAGGGAAACCACCAGTGTTTTTGTAGGTATAATTGACATGCTACAATTTCCAAAACCGCAATGGTTTTGGAAATTGCAATGTGTCCACTGAAAGTATTCTTCCACAAAATTGATTCACTTGTATGTACTGTAAGCCGATGGCTGGTCAGGTAATGGAGGGGGTGTACATCTCACCCAGACTACTAAGGTGGGTGAGATGAGAAAACTCCAGAAGCAATGTTTGTTCTCAGCAGACAACTTTCGTCTTTTGAGGATTTTGGTAAATGCTCAGTATTGGGCTGGATTTTTAGGAATGGCAGGTAGGTTGGCAGTGGGACCTGTCATTCCACCCCCCTCCAGTCCACACTTTGGGGATGTTCCGGCAGCGACTCAGATGCAGAGAGTCTCCTAGTCAAGGAGGCTTAAGAAGCCAGCTCTAGCAGCAGACTTTTGGCAGAGCTTGGCTGGAGAGCCAACAGAGAGGTCATATTTTTGGAGCTGTATCCTGAATGATTCTACTGGCTTTTGGATTTCTGTTATTCTAGGTGAAGTAACCTATTCTATGTTTAGTTAGAGCCTAGCCGGGCAGGTATTTATTTTTGTATTGTTTCCTTTTGTTGCTGCACTACCTTTTTGAATGAAAATAAACTCTACCTTTGTTTTGGACTAAAGAAACTGGACTTTTGTGTCTATGCCACCCCACCTAGCAACCCCAGACCCTGACAGTACCTAAGGTGCTACTATAGCAATACTCTTATGTTATGACAGATTAACTTAACGTGAATTAATGTGCCTGTCCTTAGTACAGGACCCCTGCTAAATGTCTAGCAGGTCACTTTGCCCAATTACTTCCACCACCTTAAACTGTAACCTGATTGGCTTCTGCATTCATGGGCTACCACAGGTCAAATGGAACAAAGTAATTCCAAATATTCCTTCTTGGTGTTTTTATAGTTCAATGGTAAAAAGAGATAATAGCCCACACTGACTAGGTAAAGGGGTTAACCAACACCCAAAATGAATGACCTGTGCTTAGTAGTGATCAATAATTTGAGATTGTTGGGGTCTGACACCTAGAGCCTCTCCCAATCAGCTGTTTGAAGCACTGGAAGCAGATGGGTCTGTATACTGAGCAGTGTCTGTGCCGAATTATTGCACCTCACCTCCCATTCATGCAGGCCACTCGTAGTCAGGAACATCGCTATACGGGGTGCATCAGTAGCTATTAGACTCTGGACTCCAGGGAGCCCCCATAGATCTCTCTTCCACATAGAATAGACCACTATAATAAATGGCACAAGGTAGGAATGGGGCCCCATGACAGATTTTTCACTGGGGCCCAGGTCACACCTCCAAGTTACACCTCTGCTCACAGTGTATGGTGCTGTCTGCTTCCACCATCATATACTGTGCAGAGTTGGGGGTCCCAGGCGTTGGACCCCCACTGATCTGAAATTAATAACTGTGGTTTGAATAACTCCTTTAACAATTACCAGTTAATAGTATGTGGAGGGAAAGCAAGGAAAACACTGATCAAGCCTTTCCTGATAGTAAGGTCCAATTAAAAAATAAAGTGTTAAAGAGGAAGTGAAGAAAATGTTCAGTGGCACAACTAGGAATGGCTGAGCCCCAGGGCGAACATTTGGCATGGCCCCACCCTCCAACCCTGACTGACTTCCCTTCCTCCGCGCTAACTGCATTCCTGCACACGCTATTATGCCCCATAGTGGCCCCTGCATACAGTATTATGTCCCATAGTGGCCCCTTCACGCACACTATTATGCCCCATAGTAGCCCCTGCACTTAGTATTATGCTCCATTGTGGACCAACCATGAACAATTTTCAGACCCCAAAATAAAATGATCGGAGACCCAGGGGAGTATCCAAACATAAAAAGCACTGTTACACACCTCTCCTTGGCTAACATGCACTCATAATGATGCAGGCCCAGCCAGTGGTGAACCTAGCCTTTCTGCTGCCTGAGGCGGATGACAGAAAGGCGCCCCCCCCCCTTCCCGCGCCAGACTGAATACCGGAGTGGTGACATTACAATAATACAGTGCGTAACATTTTGTGGTGACTTACCGGAGACGTCCCTGACTAATCGCTCACATTTCCCGTCTCTTCCCTCTGGACCGCCATGACCACTTCTTCCACCATGTGATTTGTCTCTGTAAAGTTTGCAATACAGACATCATTGACTCCCCAGGCACCCAACCCATATTGTCCTCACCTACACAAAGCCCCTTAAAGAGGACCTTTCATGAGTTGGGGCACATGCGGTTTTATATACCGCTTTGAAGCTGACAGTGCGCTGAATTCAGCGCACTGTCGGCTTTCACGATCTGTGCCCCAGGTGAAGAGCTATTGGTGCCAGTACCTTAGCTCTTCACAGTCAGCAGCAGCAACTATAACGCTGTACAGTGAGACCAGGGAGGAACGTCCCCTCCCCTCCTGATAATACTCGTCCATAGATGAGTTCTGGGGGGATGTTCCTCACCGCTCTCACAGTACAGCGCTATAGGCGCTGCTGTGAAGAACGGCGTTCCTGGCTTATTGTCAGGAACGCCATTTTGACGGTGAAGAGGTACGGTACCGGCACCAATAGCTTTTCACCTGGGCACAGATCATGAAAGCCGACAGTGCATTGAATTCAGCGCACTGTCGGCTTTCCAGCGGTATATAAAACCGCATGTGCCCAAATCCATGAAAGGTCCTCTTTATATAGTGCCCCTAATTAATAATACCCCCTTATATTAAAAATGCCCCTAATAGTCCTTATATAAATAACTTTTTCAGCAAGGAGGAGTCCAGCACCACACTCGAGTCCTAAAACTGAACTTTTATTGTCTTGTAGGTTTAAAATCCATATAACAAAGAGCTCATTAATAGAGATGAGCGAACAGTGTTCTATCGAACACATGTTCGATCGGATATCAGGGTGTTCGCCATGTTCGAATCGAATCGAACACCACGTGGTAAAGTGCGCCAAAATTCGATTCCCCTCCCACCTTCCCTGGCGCCTTTTTTGCACCAATAACAGCGCAGGGGAGGTGGGACAGGAACTACGACACTGGGGGCATTGAAAAAAATTGGAAAAAGTCATTGGCTGCCGAAATCAGGTGACCTCCATTTTAGACGAATAGTGGATTTCAAATCCGGGTCATATGAGAATGTGAACTTTGTGACTATGAGACAGGGATAGCTGTACAGGCAGGGATAGCTAGGGATAACCTTTATTTAGGGGGGAATGTTATTAAAAATAACTTTTTGGGGCTCTATCGGGTGTGTAATTATGATTTTTGTGAGATAAACTTTTTCCCATAGGGATGCATTGGCCAGCGCTGATTGGCCGAATTCCGTACTCTGGCCAATCAGCGCTGGCCAATGCACTCTATTAGCTTGATGAAGCAGAGTGTGCACAAGGGTTCAAGCGCACCCTCGGCTCTGATGTAGCAGAGCCGAGGCTGCACAAGGGTTCAAGCGCACCCTCGGCTCTGATGTAGGAGAGCCGAGGGTGCACTTGAACCCTTGTGCACCCTCAGCTCTGCTACATCAGAGCCGAGGGTGCGCTTGAACCCTTGTGCACACTCTGCTTCATCAAGCTAATAGAATGCATTGGCCAGCGCTGATTGGCCAATGTATTCTATTAGCCTGATGAAGTAGAGCTGAATGTGTGTGCTAAGCACACACATTCAGCTCTACTTCATCGGGCTAATAGAATGCATTGGCCAGCGCTGATTGGCCAGAGTACGGAACTCGACCAATCAGCGCTGGCTCTGCTGGAGGAGGCGGAGTCTAAGATCGCTCCACACCAGTCTCCATTCAGGTCCGACCTTAGACTCCGCCTCCTCCGGCAGAGCCAGCGCTGATTGGCCGAAGGCTGGCCAATGCATTCCTATGCGAATGCAGAGACTTAGCAGTGCTGAGTCAGTTTTGCTCAACTACACATCTGATGCACACTCGGCACTGCTACATCAGATGTAGCAATCTGATGTAGCAGAGCCGAGGGTGCACTAGAACCCCTGTGCAAACTCAGTTCACGCTAATAGAATGCATTGGCCAGCGCTGATTGGCCAATGCATTCTATTAGCCCGATGAAGTAGAGCTGAATGTGTGTGCTAAGCACACACATTCAGCACTGCTTCATCACGCCAATACAATGCATTAGCCAGTGCTGATTGGCCAGAGTACGGAATTCGGCCAATCAGCGCTGGCTCTGCTGGAGGAGGCGGAGTCTAAGGTCGGACCTGAATGGAGACTGGTGTGGAGCGATCTTAGACTCCGCCTCCTCCAGCAGAGCCAGCGCTGATTGGTCGAGTTCCGTACTCTGGCCAATCAGCGCTGGCCAATGCATTCTATTAGCCCGATGAAGTAGAGCTGAATGTGTGTGCTTAGCACACACATTCAGCTCTACTTCATCAGGCTAATAGAATACATTGGCCAATCAGCGCTGGCCAATGCATTCTATTAGCTTGATGAAGCAGAGTGTGCACAAGGGTTCAAGCGCACCCTCGGCTCTGATGTAGCAGAGCTGAGGGTGCACAAGGGTTCAAGTGCACCCTCGGCTCTCCTACATCAGAGCCGAGGGTGCACTTGAACCCTTGTGCAGCCTCGGCTCTGCTACATCAGAGCCGAGGGTACGCTTGAACCCTTGTGCACACTCTGCTTCATCAAGCTAATAGAATGCATTGGCCAGCACTGATTGGCCAGAGTACGGAATTCGGCCAATCAGCGCTGGCCAATGCATTCTATTAGCCCGATGAAGTAGAGCTGAATGTGTGTGCTAAGCACACACATTCAGCACTGCTTCATCACGCCAATACAATGCATTAGCCAGTGCTGATTGGCCAGAGTACGGAATTCGGCCAATCAGCGCTGGCTCTGCTGGAGGAGGCGGAGTCTAAGATCGCTCCACACCAGTCTCCATTCAGGTCCGACCTTAGACTCCGCCTCCTCCAGCAGAGCCAGCGCTGATTGGCCGAATTCCGTACTCTGGCCAATCAGCACTGGCTAATGCATTGTATTGGCGTGATGAAGCAGTGCTGAATGTGTGTGCTAAGCACACACATTCAGCTCTACTTCATCGGGCTAATAGAATGCATTGGCCAATCAGCGCTGGCCAATGCATTCTATTAGCGTGAACTGAGTTTGCACAGGGGTTCTAGTGCACCCTCGGCTCCGCTACATCAGATTGCTACATCTGATGTAGCAGTGCCGAGTGTGCATCAGATGTGTAGTTGAGCAAAACTGACTCAGCACTGCTAAGTCTGCATTCGCATAGGAATGCATTGGCCAGCCTTCGGCCAATCAGCGCTGGCTCTGCCGGAGGAGGCGGAGTCTAAGGTCGGACCTGAATGGAGACTGGTGTGGAGCGATCTTAGACTCCGCCTCCTCCAGCAGAGCCAGCGCTGATTGGCCGAATTCCGTACTCTGGCCAATCAGCACTGGCTAATGCATTGTATTGGCGTGATGAAGCAGTGCTGAATGTGTGTGCTTAGCACACACATTCAGCTCTACTTCATCGGGCTAATAGAATGCATTGGCCAGCGCTGATTGGCCGAATTCCGTACTCTGGCCAATCAGCACTGGCTAATGCATTGTATTGGCGTGATGAAGCAGTGCTGAATGTGTGTGCTTAGCACACACATTCAGCTCTACTTCATCGGGCTAATAGAATGCATTGGCCAATCAGCGCTGGCCAATGCATTCTATTAGCGTGAACTGAGTTTGCACAGGGGTTCTAGTGCACCCTCGGCTCTGCTACATCAGATTGCTACATCTGATGTAGCAGTGCCGAGTGTGCATCAGATGTGTAGTTGAGCAAAACTGACTCAGCACTGCTAAGTCTGCATTCGCATAGGAATGCATTGGCCAGCCTTCGGCCAATCAGCGCTGGCTCTGCCGGAGGAGGCGGAGTCTAAGGTCGGACCTGAATGGAGACTGGTGTGGAGCGATCTTAGACTCCGCCTCCTCCAGCAGAGCCAGCGCTGATTGGCCGAATTCCGTACTCTGGCCAATCAGCACTGGCTAATGCATTGTATTGGCGTGATGAAGCAGTGCTGAATGTGTGTGCTTAGCACACACATTCAGCTCTACTTCATCGGGCTAATAGAATGCATTGGCCAGCGCTGATTGGCCGAATTCCGTACTCTGGCCAATCAGCACTGGCTAATGCATTGTATTGGCGTGATGAAGCAGTGCTGAATGTGTGTGCTTAGCACACACATTCAGCTCTACTTCATCGGGCTAATAGAATGCATTGGCCAATCAGCGCTGGCCAATGCATTCTATTAGCGTGAACTGAGTTTGCACAGGGGTTCTAGTGCACCCTCGGCTCTGCTACATCAGATTGCTACATCTGATGTAGCAGTGCCGAGTGTGCATCAGATGTGTAGTTGAGCAAAACTGACTCAGCACTGCTAAGTCTGCATTCGCATAGGAATGCATTGGCCAGCCTTCGGCCAATCAGCGCTGGCTCTGCCGGAGGAGGCGGAGTCTAAGGTCGGACCTGAATGGAGACTGGTGTGGAGCGATCTTAGACTCCGCCTCCTCCAGCAGAGCCAGCGCTGATTGGTCGAGTTCCGTACTCTGGCCAATCAGCACTGGCCAATGCATTTCTATGGGGAAAAGTTAGCTTGCGAAAATCGCAAACTGACAGGGATTTCCATGAAATAAAGTGACTTTTATGCCCCCAGACATGCTTCCCCTGCTGTCCCAGTGTCATTCCAGGGTGTTGGTATCATTTCCTGGGGTGTCATAGTGGACTTGGTGACCCTCCAGACACGAATTTGGGTTTCCCCCTTAACGAGTTTATGTTCCCCATAGACTATAATGGGGTTCGAAACCCATTCGAACACTCAAACAGTGAGCGGCTGTTCGAATCGAATTTCGAACCTCGAACATTTTAGTGTTCGCTCATCTCTACTCATTAACTTGTTGGTTCTTTCATATTGAGAAGGAAACGTCCAGCGAGACTAACAAGTTAATGGGCTCTTTGTTATATGGATTTTAAACCTGCAAGACAATAAAAGTTCAGTTTTAGGACCCAAGTCTGGTGCTGGACTCCTCCTTGCTGAAAAAGTTTGAATTCATTACACAGCTGATGGAATTTATGGTTCAAGCATCTACCATCCTGTCTGCACAGTGACACATGTGAGTAATAAATCTGCACTGGGAAAACCATGCAAGCTGGCTGTGAAATTTTTTCCTTTTTTTCCCTTGAACTAATAAATTATCTAAATAACTCCTGATAATAAATAAAGTGCCCCCTCCTAATGACCCCTTAGGGCTAGTTCACACGTGAACTGTCCGCGCGGGTTTTGACACAGAGAGAGACGCGGCGAGCCGCGTCTCTCTCTTGTCAAAACCCGCCCGCCGCGACCATCGCTGTCGCGGCTTAACCCTCTGCTGTCGGCTCAAATGAATGAGCCGACATAGGAGGGAGCTGCCGGGGGCGGAAGCCGCGCGGCTGAGCCTGCACGGCTTCCGCCTGAAGAAAGGACATGTCCTTTCTTTTCTCCGCTAGCGGCAGCCCGCTGCTAGCGGAGAAAAGAAGCCCGGCGGTCTCCATAGACCACCATTATAAGGGGAGGTTTTGGACGCGAAATCCGCTGTCAAAAACCTCCCCTTATACTCACGTGTGAACTAGCCCTTAAATACCCACAACTCGCCTTAAAAAGAAAAAAAAAAAAAAGTTATACTTACGTACCTAGGAGTGCTTGATGCAGCCGCGTCTCCTCTTCATTAGCCGGGATCACAGCGCGCAGGACGGCTGCTGCGTCTCAGCGTAGGAGGCGTATGACGTCATCACACGGCGCTTCCCACACAGGGAAGCAGACGTGTTGTCTGTCTTCTCCGTGTCTATAGAAACACGGCATTAGTTTTAAATAGATCGGTGTCTTGCAGACACCGATCTATTTAACAGCGCAACCACTATCAGGAGGGGCGGCATATAATAATGGTCTGGAGCAAATCACACAGACCAGCGCTCCTCTACGCCGCCCCCCCCCCCCAAAGTGCCGCCTGAGGCCGTCGCCTCACGTCGCCACATTAGAGGTGCGGCCCTGGGCCCCGGCCCACGTCATGTTTGGGATGTCACCAAACAGGTCCGCAGACTGCTGGAGCAAAAGAGAGATAAGTAACTGTTTGTTTTTTTTTATGTTCCCTTACCTTCTATGGGTCTATGATCATTATACTCGGGGTTCTGCCTTATATATTTTGGTTTCAGTAATGAAGATTATTTTATAATAAAAAGCTTTACAATTTTCTAATATACATTATCTGCCAGTTCATTGTTATATTTAAGGCTAAGTAGTATGCTTAATGATAACTTTTAGTGAAGAGCTCTATCTTCTCATAGATACAGATATACTTAAAGGGGCTGTCCATGAAATAAAAACTGGAGTAGGAGTCTGGGAAAGGTGAAAGTAAAATAAAAAAATTGTGTACGGAAAAAATAGGATACTGACATGGCTTGAAAAAGCGCTTAGATACAGCGCGAAACGGCTGTTGCCTTTTGATGCCTTGTGCTACCACCTCGCTTGATGTGATTTTACTTCTCATGTAATAAAGGACTGTTTTACATATTTATCCTTGATTGGTGAGTTCCCCCACTTTTTTCTTAAAAAAAAAAAAAAAAAAAAAAAAAAAAAAATTGGGGTAGGAGGCTGGGAAAGGTGAAAGTAGAAAAAAAATACAGTGTCTCCTGCCGCTCTCTGGTTACTCAGAGATGTCACTGGACCCGGGTCCTTTCCTTTGACCGCACATGACTGATTGGCTTCAGTGACCATACGCAGTGAAGACTTCTGCCAGAACAATCCCTCAGGCTCCACTTGACCGGACAGCAGTGGAAGACACCAGAGTTCTGGGACAGGTGAACATTGGCTTTCTTTTTGTTTTACCATCTCCAACCTCCTGCCTCAGTTCTGTATTTCCTGGACAACCCCTTTAAATGTTCCAATGTTACAGTTGCAGCATGATTGGATCATTCACCTGTAGTGGCTTTCTCTTTCTCTTGTGTATTGGAAGTAGTCTTTATCTGGGCAACGACTAGTACGTCTGCTGCAAAGTATTTTTTTTCCCCTGACCCTTTTGGCTTTACTATAATACAATACAACTCCCTCTAGTGTTCATGGGCAAATGGCCTTACGCAGAACCCCAATAACTAGCAAGCAAAATATTTACCTTTCCACATTTAGTTTCATCCTAAATTATGCTGTGATCTTCACATGGATCTTTAGGATCTATTATCATGTCAGAAACTGGACCCACTGGCGAAGACTGAAGACATTGCCATGTGAATGTATGGAAGAATCTGTACATGCCTACAATACAACAGAAAAGACCTATAGAAAACCTATAATTTTACTTTTGTCCAATTTAGATCTATTTACGAAATCATAGAACACTTTATGAGATTTTGTAAGGCAATATCCTACTGGATTTAGTCACTATACCTTCCAAACAGCAGATTGAATTGTTAGCACCTCACACGTTACGAAAGTGCTCCAAGAAAAAAGTTCAAAAGAAGCACATGAGTGTCTGGAACAAATCCATAGCTGCATGTGACTTGTTCAGGAGGAGCCGTCTCAGGGTGCTCTTTCTTTCATCCTCACGGATGGATCAACTTTAAAGCTGTTAAGAGACCCTCTGGGATAATCTTTGCCCTGGTCCATCTGCTTTGTTGGCACCATTATGTCCACAAGAGAGCTTGTACAGTGAAATATTTTCTCTCTAGCTTACAATATAACTGCAGTCATCTAGCAAGAAGCTTGTTCCACCCGTGAAGTACAAAACAGCTTTTTTAATATATTAAAACTACAAGTACAAGAACAAACCATACCTGCAACTATAACCATATGAGTCTACCTATCTATATCTATGTAGATGGAAAAACACTGCCTCAGCACTTCAAGTATTATCCAACCATAGCGCAAACTTTATTCACTCATGTGATGCAATGCTTCAGTTCTATTGAAGCTTTTCTCAAACGACAGGACTGAAACAGGCCATCGCAGGAGTTAGTAAAGTTTCCACCTTTTTTGGATTACATTTAGAAGACAGCAGCATCTTTTTGCATCTGGCTATTATAGGACCTTTGGATCAAGGTTAACCTGCTGGCACCTACCTCATTTTTTACCTGATGCTGCCAATCTCTGTTTTTCTCTAGTATCTCTCTTCATCCGGTATTTATATGTCTAACTGCAAAAATGTAACAAGACTATAACACTTAATTGAGAATAATGAAAAAGGTATTCCATCATATACGTTTGTTACATACCTATATCTTATACAGTATTTCAATACATTCCAAATACAATAAATTATATTGAATCACAATGTTTACGCATTTCCCTTATCATTCACCTCCTGTGTTTGGCAAGCCAGAGATATGATAGGAAATCAGGAGGTTTCAAGGAGTCAAGATGGCAGACAACTAGAGATGAGCAAACCCATTTAGAACAAACCGATTTCAACCCAAATTTTCCCAAGCTTTTAGTTTTTAAAGAAACCTAAACTTTCATAATTTGCCTTGGATGAACTGAAAATGCCACTACCACAAGTGACATGAGATAGAAGAGCATAACCTGGTCTCTGTGAATTTGGTGGGCTTCTGGCAGTCATGAGTGGTCGGTGGAAAGGTTATAGTGCTGATGTCATGTAAAGATCTAGGATACTGCAAAAAGAGAAGAAGATCCATTTTGTGAAAGAACGTGCTAGGAGAAAGAAATCCCAATGCAGCTACAGCAATGGTTATACATTGATAGTGAATCCGATTGAGCACATCTGGGACATCATGTCTCACTCCATTCACCGTCACGTTGCACCACAGACTGTCCAGTAGTTGGCAGATGCTTTAGTCCAGGTCTGGGAGGAGATCCCTCAGGAGACCATCTGCAACCTCATCTTGAGCATGCCCAGTAATTGTAGGGAGGTCATACAGGCACAACATGGAGGTCACACACACTACCGAGCCTCATTTTGACATGTTTAAAGGACATTACATCAAAGTTGGATCAGCCTGTAGTGTGTTTTTCCACTTTAATTTTGGGGGTGACTCCAAATCCAGGCCTCCATTGGTTAATACATTTGATTTCCATTGATGATTTTTGTGTGATTTTATAGTCATCACATTCAACTTTGTACAGAACAAAGTATTCAATGAGAATATTTCATTCACTCAGATCTAGGATGTGCTATTTGAGTTTTCCCTTTATTTTTTGAGCAATGTAGTATGTATTATTGAAAATAAAGATGCAAAATAATAACCCGATTGAAAAAAATGGCTTCAAGCCATTCAAGATGAACTTATCAAAAAAACCTGAAAAAGTGCCCAGTCATGTACCAAGGAAATAGCCATAAAGCGGTTAAAGCATAATTTCCTTCAGGTAGCACTATCAATTGTAATGCTTGATGAATCACAGCCAGGTGCTCCAGTATACTGTATTGCCAGCTTTACCTAGAAGCGAATAAAAACTAAGAAATGTTCTTACCACTTGAACTGATTTCCAAAAAATCCAGCTGATTCTGATTTTCGACTACTATTAGACATATTGTACTATGTACTCTTATGGGAGTTACACTGAAGGGTGCCTGCAATACTGTACTTTAAATAGCAGTAGAATCTGCCCACTATTGAGCTAGTCCTTGTAACAGGTGGCACCTGGGAAGTAAATGTGTCCCCATAGATAAGGGTTTCTCTGTGTATCAACCATCTACCCTAACATTAAAACTATATGTCTAATGACTCACAATTCATGTTGATAGTTTTTTTTTTTTTTTACTGCTGGGCTTCTTACCAAGTTCTATGGTTGCTGGCAGAGGAAGATCACAATACGTGGATGGTGATGGCACTAAAAATGAACAGATGCGCAGTCAGTGAATAAATCTAACTAGATTGAAATGATAAATACAAAACACCTGTCAGACTTGGGGAAGCAAAACTTTGCAATCAATATGCTCATCAATCAAGTGGACAAGTGCTCTTCTAGCGGAGCTTCATTTTAGGGAAAATGCAATGTTTCCTTGTCAATTACATTAAGCACTTTTGACACTTTAACTGTGTAGTTGCTGAATTATGTAAAGCATCCTTTTTGCTATGCTAGGTTTGCATAACAGTAATAATCCTATAAATTAATATATAAGTTTTATGATTTGAAGGGTTGAGGGTAAAAATGCAAAATTATATGTATTAATAGCATCATTACAGGATGTTTCATGAATGTCTAATAGATATCCTATGTGAATATCTAATAGATATTCCTAATGTCTATATATATTCCTTGTGGGTCCTATTTCTGGAATCCACAAGGAGCTCCAAAACAGAAGTCCTCTGACCTACCGTTTTGCCTGGTCTGTGGCCGCTGCGAATGTAGAATGGGCTGCACATAAGAAGCAGCTCTCTCTATCATCTTTTAAGGAACTTCTAACAACAGGCAAGCACGTTTCCTGTCTCTTCCATTTGGACCTCCGTGACCACTTTTTCCAGCTGTGACTTGACTCTGTAAAGTTTGCAACACAGAAAGTTTTGACTTCTCCAAGCACCTGACCCCCTATATATATATATATATATATATATATATATATATTCCCCTCATAGATATGCCCCACAGTGGCTCCTGAAGCCTCTATTATGCCTCACAGAGGTCCCTGCAGCCTCTATTATGCCTCACAGTGAACCCTGCAGCCTCTATTATGTCCCACAGTGGACTCTGCAACCTCTATCATGTCTCACAGTGAACCCTGAAGCCTCTATTATGTCCGACAGTGGCCTCTGCAGCCTCTATTATGCCTAACAGCAGCCCCTGCAGCCTCTGTTATGCCTCACAGCGGCCCCAGCAACCTCTATTATGTCCCACAGTGGCACAACACAGTGTGTCGCAGTGGCGCATCACACGACCATGAACTGTATATCACATGACCATGGACTAATTGTAATCCACTGGAAGCAAAGAAAGAATAACTACATGTAGAAATCTAGAAAGCCATAAAGAATGGATACACCAAGTAGATTATGAAATTGTACAACTTTGCATTATACAAACAATAACATTTATTACTGAAGCCGAATAACCTCTTTAAGGTAACCATCCAATGTTTATGGGGCCTCCCAACTCTCTCCTGATAGCAGTAATCTAACTGCCCAATCCTTTTGTTCATGGGGAGATAAATTGCTGGTAGAGTTATCTGTCAGTGGACTCCTCCATTCTTCCTATTCTGTATACATGTGCTGCTCAGTTGAGCCAAATGTGCATGTGTATGGGGAGATCAGGTGAGACAGCCATAGTTTGGTCGACAGCTTTCTTATACGTTTGACCTGCTTTACATTCTCTGTATACTTTAAAACTTTATAAAGGTTATCATTTTATTGAGGGTATACAATGTTAGAAAGTGAACAGAACCTAATAGGTAAAAATATTTTTGAAGTATCTCATTTTCCACTTGTATTTTTCCTTTGATTATACAGTATATGGAGATTGAATTATGCAAGGGCTTTTGAATGTGAAAAGTCAAAGTTTGGAATGCCCAAATCTGTTTTAATCCTATATTAGGCAGTAAGAGATTAAATGATAATTATCATGTGTAAAGTAAGTAGCATGGTGAGTATGACCTTGAAGTGTGCGGCACAATGGACAAGCCTTAGTTTATTAAGTCAGGAGTGAATCAGCCTTAATGAACTCAAAGGATACATTAAGGTACTCATGTGTATTATGTTGTCAGGCTGAAAATAATGAGAATGGTAGATCGAGTCTTATGACCCTCTCTACTCAACGAGAAGGTTAATTAGGACATTCTGCTGGTGGTACGTAAGGTGCCTTGGATTATTTCCTTCTCTAAGAAATACAAAGAAGATGGGCGCTGTTTAATTGGATTCTTAAATCTTTTAAGTTTTTTCCTCAAAGATTTTGCAAGTTATTGATATAGAAATATACATAAACTAATTATGTTGTTAGCGATATCATCGAGAAACAGTAGGCAAAAATACTCACTAATAACTTTTCTAGTTTGTTAGAAACTGAATATGCAAGTAAAAGCAAAGAGGGAATTTACTAACCCATCTATGGCAGTTAACTGGCATAGATGGGTGTAAATGAGGTGCATTTTTGGCGCACAGTCAATTCTTGTACCAAAGGTATGCTACAGTGTTCCTTCGGTGCATTGCTCGACAGTTTTTATGAATGTGGACGAGGTCAAGGTAGGTCACGGCGGGATGTTTCAGTCTGACAATATACTAGGTCAGAGCCTCTTAATGATTCTGATTCTGGTGCCCACCATTGTGATAGAATTGAAGTCTACATCAGTTTTCTGGTGTGAGGTACAGTAAAATTGTTGGGCTGAGGCGTCCCCACCACGGCCTGTCTCTACCCACTTAAAAGGAGGTGAGTGTGGATCAGAAAGGGAAGTGGTATATCTATGATGCAAAAATGCGTGTTGTACGCCAAAGATGTGTCAAAACTATTGCCATCTATGGCTGTTTTCTCTTGTAGAGGGAAAACATAAATTCTCCCCATTGTGTCTAATAGAATATATTATAGCACATTTACTTATTATATCTGATTTTTAGACAGTACAAACTGAGATTTGTCATTCTTAGAAGGACCAGATATATCACAGATGGTTGTGGAAGATGAATTTGGTGCTTAATTTTCGATTTTCTAGTTTAAGGTTATACTTAGGCTCACTTTGTGACAGAAATCTTCTCCAGAATTCTGGAATACACCGTTACATCATAAACCCCATCCTGTTGATAAACATTGTCTCTTAACCACCCTCCAACTACCAAGCTCTGCCATTGGTGCATTGAATGTAGGTCAGTTTTTTTGGCATTTAGCTTAGGAAATTTTGAGTATAAGAAATATAACCAAAATGCCTTGTAGAATATGTATAAATGCTTAATAGGTTCAGATCCCAGCGCTAAGAACTGTGCCTATCTACAAAATAGAGAACCCCTCACCAATCTAGCATGGTGATACACTCCCGGTGATTTTGAGCTTCTACATCTAATTACATGCAAAATACAAGATATGTGGAACCGAATATTTGTCGTGTGAGACAATTTTTTTTTTTAAATGTAGATTGCAAGGGATCACAATGTACATTTTTTCCCCTATCTGTATGTCTTTGTAGAATGGGAGGAGATCCACATAAACACGGGAAGAACATACAAACTCCTTGCAGATGTTGTTCTTGGCCAGATTCGAACCCAGGACTTCAGCGCTGCAATGCTAACCACTGAGCCACCGTGTTGCCCCATGTGAGACAATTCTTAGTAAGCAATTAACATCTGTGCGATTCACCTAAAATTTGCTATCTCATTTTTTTCCACTCACGTTAAAGGGGTTGTCTACTTTGGACAAGCCCTACTTGATATAAAGTTATTTTGAAAATAAGCATAACCAAAAGTCCTCCCCTACTGGAATTGCTTGTGATCAGCTATTACTGTATCTCTGGGAAAACCAAGCAAAAAGTGTGCGATTTCCCTGCAGCACCTCCACGGGGAACCTTATGTATTACATGTATTAAAATCAATGTATTGTCTGTTTAATGTGTCTGGATAATGTAGAAATGGAAGGGTCCATTAGAATCAGAGACAATTTTTTAAACGACGCTCCATGATCTTAAATATGAGTCTTCCCTCTAAGAGCTTGACTTATTACTATGATATGTGAAAATGGGTTTTCCAAACTTGACAGCCCTTTTAAATAAGTGTTAACAGTATAACCACATATCATGCTATTTGATAGTGCTCACCTTGTGAGGACAGGAATCGAATTGCTATTGAAATGGACAGGAATAAGAAAATGTAGAAAAAGTGAAAAGTAATATTATGGTCTTTTAACAGATACAGGAAATGTATTTTAGGTATATTTTGAACTGGAAAAGGGCTCAGGCAAATGATGATATTACTAGGGACTAAGGGACATTACTGTATCCCTCTTCTTCATATTTTACATTCTGTATTATTCCAACTTATAACAAATCAAAGAATTGTGAGATATTCACTCCTATATGCTTGGCTTGGCTTATTGGGCAAAAAAACCTTACATGAGGCTGAGGGCCCCACATGGTGTAAATGCTGCAGAAAAAAACGCGTCATTTCACAGCAATCTAGCGAATCCCATCCCCACTTTTCTGGAAATATAGGTGCAGTGACATACTGCAATTTCCAAATTTAGAAGATCATAATATCACCAGTGACATGAAAATTTTGATTTTAAGAGGGAATTTTAAATCAAGAAAACAGTGACTGATTTATGAATACAAGAGCATGACCCTATTTAAGACTCTGGACAATGGAATGAATACATCACTTGGGTTCATGTCATTTTATACAAATCACTGAACTAAGACAGCCATAAAGATAAAGAACCTGGGAAATGGGAATTGATTATTTGTTTTTATATGTATATAGTAATAAGCCTCTTCCTCCCCCTCCTGAAATCCTATCCCTGTGTCCAGTTATACATAAATATGCAGCCAGCAGAAAGTGTTATTAGACATATCTGAGGAAGAAGCCCAGAGTAAGCTTCGAAACGTCATATTCTGTCATCATTATGAGCTAGCCATTAAAAAAGGTATCACCTACTGAAGACTTGCAATTTTTTTGTTTTTTTATATTTCATAACCACTGGCTAACACAGTACAAAAACAAACATTTTCCTTATACCAAAATTTAGCTGTGAAATGCTACGTGGGGCCTTAGCCTAACATGGTAACACTAGAATCCTAATATATTGAATTACAATGCAATGTGTCATTGTTGAATATAGTTTTGTTTGGTGATAAAAAAGGGTGTAGTTTTCCCAGGAAAAGAAGTATGGTAAAATCCAAAACAATATCTGCAGTTTACATGAATCCATAATGGTAGTGAAGCTAGTACTGAATTACATGTAATTAATGTTCTACAGTTCTTCTTAGTAGTATTGACTGGTATCGCTGATGTTAATATCAAGTGTGATTGGAGTTATGGCTGAACTTTGTTGAAATTTACAGCTGAATGTGCAAGCACTGAAACCTGCAGAGCTGACTGACATAATTAATGTCTTTGGTAGAATGCCTTCACCATGATAAAAGTCTACACGTAATCCCATTACTGCTGCTAAAATCACTTCCGCCATGGCAGTTAAAGGGTTATCTCTTCAATGTTTTGTTGTAGCCATTTTGCACTGAATGAAACCTTTTCAAAAGAATTCTAAAAGGATATGAAAGTTTCATTGTAATGTATTTTATGCAGATTGCATGCCGACTTACTTGAAGATGATAATTATTCTGACTTCATAATACCACGGTGCAGTACAGTTCTGCTTGACAACAGTTCTTTCATGAACTTTAAATGGAATGAGATGAAACAATACCTTCTCACTATTATTGTAAAAGAACCGCTTTATCGAAGGCAATGTGACAAGTCTTACACTTAGCAGAATGTCAGCATGTCTTAGTAGGGAAAATATTGTATAGACTGTTTCCCAATAGCACTTCTGACATACTCCTTTTGTCACAGCTTCTGAAGGCAAGAAGAAAAGCCAAGTACAGCAACTTAAGATAAAAATGCTCCAAACTGGAATAGAAAATTTGTTTGTATTATTACTCTCATTATTATTGTTAGTGATAATCTGATCTATCTATCTATCTATCTATCTATCTATCTATCTATCTATCTATCATTTCTCTACCTATATATAACAAAGAAATTCCAATTGCGCAGTCCTCAAAATGTAATAAATAAAATAAATATATCCATTCTATCTATCTATCTATCTATCTATCTATCTATCTATCTATCTATCTTGAATCAATGATTTCTTGAAGAGGTTAGACATAGTAAATCCTCTGAATTGGGATCCCTTTTCTCAAGTTTTTTAGTGTCTAGAGTGCCACAGATGCGGGCAGCCATCTTTCCATTCAACATACAACCAAATGTGGATGCTAATGAATGCCTTTTTTAGGGAAGTATGGGGTCAGAGAACCACTGATCTTATAATATATGGGCTCCCAGAAGTGCATAGGCCAAAATGTCCATTGTGATAAAAACCCTTTAATGCAATATCTAATATAACGCATAAGTGGATATGCCATAAAAGTGTATGTGGCACAGTTGCTTTAATGCATCTGTAATATTTTCACTCCTGGTTTCTATCAGTTTGGTGTGGTGAGCCATATAGTCCTAAATATTGTGAAATTGAAATGTTGCAGAAGTTAAAACATTCTATGCTGATACAGTTTCAGTGTGTGACTAGCACAAGCTGGACTATGTAGCTCCCATTTCAACAAGTCCTAACCGGAAGATTCTTTTTTAAAAATGACCAAAGTTCACTGGATTGAAGATGACCAAACCCACTGATTTTGGCTTGGTAGGCCTTCTATCTAATATCTATGAAGGTCTCCTAACTTTCACTTGATGACAAATGCGAGGATAGATGAAGGCTAGACTGTTGGACTTCAACACATTCAATCCTTTTCTTGCTCAGGAGCATAAAGGAGTATTCTCATCTCAAGGATCCTACAGTTAGGGCCAGAAATATTTGGACAGTGACACAAGTTTTGTTATTTTAGCTGTTTACTAAAACATCTTCAGAAATACAATTATATATATAATATGGGCTGAAAGTGCACACTCCCAGCTGCAATATGAGAGTTTCCACATCCAAATCGGAGAAAGGGTTTAGGAATCATAGCTCTGTAATGCATAGCCTCCTCTTTTTCAAGGGACCAAAAGTAATTGGACAATGAACTCTAAGGGCTGCAATTAACTCTGAAGGCGTCTCCCTCGTAAACCTGTAATCAATGAAGTAGTTAAAAGGTCTGGGGTTGATTCCAGGTGTGTGGTTTTGCATTTGGAAGCTGTTGCTGTGACCAGACAACATGCGGTCAAAGGAACTCTCAATTGAGGTGAAGCAGAACATCCTGAGGCTGAAAAAAAGAAAAAATCCATCAGAGAGATAGCAGACATACTTGGAGTAGCAAAATCAACAGTTGGATACATTCTAAGAAAAAAGGAATTGACTGGTGAGCTTGGGAACTCAAAAAGGCCTGGGCGTCCACGGATGACAACAGTGGTGGATGATCGCCGCATACTTTCTTTGGTCAAGAAGAACCCGTTCACAACATCAACTGAAGTCCAGAACACTCTCAGTGAAGTAGGTGTATCTGTCTCTAAGTCAACAGTAAAGAGAAGACTCCATGAAAGTAAATACAAAGGGTTCACATCTAGATGCAAACCATTCATCAATTCCAAAAATAGACAGGCCAGAGTTAAATTTGCTGAAAAACAACTCAAGAAGCCAGCTCAGTTCTGGAAAAGTATTCTATGGACAGATGAGACAAAGATCAACCTGTACCAGAATGATGGGAAGAAAAAAGTTTGGAGAAGAAAGGGAACGGCACATGATCCAAGGCACACCACATCCTCTGTAAAACATGGTGGAGGCAACGTGATGGCATGGGCATGCATGGCTTTCAATGGCACTGGGTCACTTGTGTTTATTGATGACATAACAGCAGACAAGAGTAGCCGGATGAATTCTGAAGTGTACCGGGATATACTTTCAGCCCAGATTCAGCCAAATGCTGCCAAGTTGATCGGACAGCGCTTCATAGTACAGATGGACAATGACCCCAAGCATACAGCCAAAGCTACCCAGGAGTTCATGAGTGCAAAAAAGTGGAACATTCTGCAATGGCCAAGTCAATCACCAGATCTTAACCCAATTGAGCATGCATTTCGCTTGCTCAAATCCAGACTTAAGGCAGAAAGACCCACAAACAAGCAAGACCTGAAGGCTGCGGCTCTAAAGGCCTGGCAAAGCATTAAGGAGGAAACCCAGCGTTTGGTGATGTCCATGGATTCCAGACTTAAGGCAGTGATTGCCTCCAAAGGATTCGCAACAAAATATTGAAAAAAATATGGATATGACTATCCATCATTTTTTAGGCAATGCTCTTGGCTATCTCACACATGAATTTGACTTGCAACTATTTAGCATATGATTATGCAGATTCTGGCCAATCATTGTGGGAAAAGCTTACCACCCATAGGAATGAATGGAAGCGGCCAGCCGCTTAACCCCCTGCGCGCCGTCTGCGTCCATTCATTCCTATGGATTTACCACAGCCTGCCACTCTTCTGCTTTGTCCCTGTTTTACCGTATACTCAGCTGAATATACGATAAAACAGGGACGAAGCAGAAGAGTGGCAGGCTGCGGTAAATCACTGTGTGCTGTGCTGCTGTGAGGACAATGAGGCAAGTTTACAAGTAGATAGATACAGTACTACTGAACATTGACCTGTCTATCTACTAGACAAGTCAATGTACAGTAATATCTATCTACTCGTGAACTTCGCTCAACTTACCTGCTCAGAAGTGCTGTGGTTGCCCTCTCCTGGTCCGGTCCTCTGTCCTTCATGTGGCTTCAGAGCACCCTGCTCCCTGCCCCCGCCTCCACCTCCCTAGACTAGTATTATAGAGAAGGCTGGGCTTAGGCGAGTGTGGGTGGGTACGTCTCCCTGCCCACACTCTCCAGCCGCACCAAGCCCCACCTACTCCCTGCATCTGTACAATACTAGTCTAGGGAGGCAGAGGGGGGGGGGGAGGGCAGGGCGCTCTGAAGACATATGAAGGACAGAGGACTGGACCAGACGAAGAAGAAATGGGAGCTGCAGCTGTGCAGGTAAGCGGAAACACGGGGGGAAGAGGGGGGTTGGGTTTATCACTACACGGCGTGGGGTCCAAAAATTGAATCAATTTTTGGACTGCATGCTGTGTGGTGAATAGGATCGTATTTAAAATCCGATCTCTGATTATTTAAAAAATCCCATTGATTTGCATTGGGATCAGGATAGGGTTCAAATGGAAAATGATCGGAAATCGGATTTTAAAAACGATCCTGAAATTTCAAGATCGGCTCAACCCTACTCCCAAGTCAATGGTTCAAATCAAGCATCAGCCATTATGAAGATTTCCCAAGAAAAGAGAACCAGCTCATCAATAAAGGTCTCTTGGCCAAGAAAATTGCCAAACTATATCATGTGAGTGCCGTAATAGTTGGAAGAATAGGCGATGAAGTCCATCCATTCAAAAGCCAAGAATTTATATTCAGGCAAAATATTGCCAACAAGTTGGCTCATCACAAGGTCTATCAGTCCTGGTGCAACAAACGTGGCAGTGAAAGTGGCTCGTATGCTTTGTAATAGTGAGATCACAGATGTCCATGCAAGCACCGTGCAGCATGCGTTAAAAAGTCTGGAATGGTTGCTCAATAAAAGATGAAGAAGCATCACTGGGAGCGTGTACAGGAGATGTGGGATCAGATTTCGTCTGAAACATGCTTGAATCGGGTCGAGAATGTTACAAGCCAAAGGTGGATTCACAAAACAATAAAACTTAACTTTTAGGAGCAAAACAGTACCTCTTCAGTTAAATGACAAGAATCTGCATAACTAATCATATGCTAAATAGCTGCAAGTCAAATTTATGTATGAGATAGCCAAGATGAATGTCTGTATAGATTGTAGTCTCATGTTTGAAGCTGTAGTGGATGGTGAGAAATCGAGCCTGAGAGTCAAAGGTTGAAAACATTGTTACTAGAGATGAGCGAACAGTGAAATATTCGAGATTCATTTCGAGTAGATCCTCAATATTCGACTACTCGATTGAATATCGAATCCCATTATAGTCTATAGGAAAAAATGCTCGTTTCAGGGGAAACCACTATTCGACTAAAGGAGAGTCACCAAGTCCACGAATAGCAGCAGGAGAGTGTTTAGGAGGAGTGCTGTGCAGTTAAAGCGCACGGACCCCATTATAGTCTATGGGGTCTGTACGCTTTAACTGCACAGCTCTTGCAGTTGCGCTGATAAAAAGTAAGCTGCCTCATAACCGCAAGCTGCCAGCTCTCCCAACTAGCAAAGACGAGCCTGCGGCAAATCAACGCTGGTTCTGCAGAAGGCTCTTCCTTGCTTGTCAGGAGAGCTGGCAGCTTGCTGTTACAGGCAGCTGACTTTTTTGTCATAGGAATGCATTGACCAGCATTGATTGGCCAGTATACAGCATTCGGCAAATCAATGCTGGTTCTGCCGGAGGCTCATCTGTGAGGAGGCGGAGTCTAAAATCGGACCACAATGGAGACTCCTATGAGAAAAAAACAGCTCCCTTGTAACAGCAAACTGCCTGCTCCTAGCAAGGACGACCCTGCTGCAGAATCAGCGTTGATTTGCCGAATGCTATACACTGGCCAATCAACGCTGGTCAATTCATTCCTATGAGAAAAAGTCAGCTCCCTCGTAACAGCAAGCTGCCAGCTCTCCTGACTAGCAAAGACGAGCCTGTGGCAAATCAACACTGGTTCTGCAGCAGGCTCAATCAACGCTGGTTCTGAATCGAATATTTACTGTCAATAGCTAGTAGTATTCAATCAAGTACGAATATTTTGAATACCGCAGTATTTGATCGAATACCTACTCGATCGAATACTACTCGCTCATCTCTAATTGTTACCCTTTTGCACAGCAGTGTATGTAAATTCAAGAGTTTTCCTAAATACACTGCTTTGGCATTGCTGCTTTGTTTGCCTTATATGTCAAATCATTCCTCCTATTGTTTAGACATCATTTCTTTGGTTCCCGACCTGTTCAATCTTATCTATCATTATAGCATTATAGGATGGGTGATATGACTCAATGTTCCCCGTAATGGAGGGAGTTGAATTCTCAAGACCATGAGTTGTTTCAGAGCTCTGTCCAGGCAATCATGTCAGCTAATTGCTTTTTGATGACAAAGGCACAGGTTTTTGTTTTTTTTTAAATCTATCTATGTAAATACAAAGACAGCATTGAGTTAACTGCAAGTCTGTTTTCTCTGTAACATATCAGTTTGTTTTATCTGTCTAATTCTGCGTAATGTAATATACATTTACAGAGCAATCTTTTTTTATCTGCATTTACAGTACAGTACAGTACAGTAAAGGAAATGTCTGTTACAGGCAAAGTATGAAATCAGGCATTCTATAGAATGCCTAAAACTAGCAGTTAATGTATGAAATGATTCGTCATTTCACTCATTGCCTAGGTATTCTATACAATGCCTGACGAGAAGCAAGAAAAGTATGAAATGTTAGGCTGCAAGCAGCAAACCGCTTGAGCTCCCTCCAAGCGCTATCCCTCTTGTCCCTGCAGAGCTGTCGCTCGATCTCAGCATTAATCCTTTGGGACTCCTTCTCCTCAGCAGACAGGCAGCAGCACCCCGCTGCCATCGCCGAGACCTCAAAATAGTCCCTGCAAGTGAAAGCTTCAATCCCGAGCAGCCAGTGACAAGGGAACTTGTCTCTGCCTGTGTGTTCCTGCAAAAGTTCAAGCAGAGGAGGGAGGGGTAACGAACAAAGCCAATGAATCCCGACCTGGGGATGATCTTATCTCTCTGCCCAGGACAAGTGACGTACCTCCCTGCTCTCAGGAGGGAAGGGGGAGCTGAGCGCTCGGAGCGAGCTTGTATTTCTGAGCCGTTTATTTCCTGCTCTTCCAGTTATCAGGTTGGCTAATTGAATTTTGCTGATAAGGGCTGAGACAGGGAGTCTACTAATGCTGTATGTAACACACAGACCTAAAACGGAGTTTATTGCAAGCTGACTTTTGGTCCTGTAGCATGTAAATTTCTCATCACCTATCAAATCCAGCTGCTACATCGGCTTTATATTGTGCATCTTTCAGTGATACTGTGCTATTTTTTTTTTAAAACCATCCCTCATTACTGACTGAAAACATGTACTGCTATGAAGAGAGCTAGCAGAGCTGGCTTTGTCTGGGAAACAGCAAGTGAAACCCCCACCCACCGATTTGCCAAGAAAACCAGGAAGTGAACAGAGCATACAGCCTGCAAGTTGGTGAACAGGCGAGTTGGGAATACCCCTTTAAAGAAGGTGGTATGACTACCAGTTATTCTTTCATGCCGCTTCATGGAACAGCAGCAGCTCATTTGGGGGGGCTTTTTCATACTTTGCCTAAATAGTGTTATGGGAAGAATATGCAAATCTGACTTCCATGATGTAATTAAAATGCCAGTGCCTCAAGTATGCACACCAATAGAGGGCGCTGACTGAGAATGTGTAAGTCTATCTTCCATGATGTAATTAGGAAGACAGAGTCTCAGTCAAGCAAAACCTATAGAGGGCGCTCCCTTTAACATCATGCTGACCTTCTTAGAGGCCTTTGTTTGCAATGATGTTGGGATTTTACCAGATACAGTCTCTCAGCCAAGGACAGCTGTTTCGATGTATTTGCATCTCATCAGCTTGGCGCAGAGAGGACTGATCTGGCAGAGGTGAGAGACTTAGACAGGGTTAAGAGGATATCCTCACTCCATAGGGAGAGATCACCATTTAGGTGTGTGGAGTCTTATTAAGCCATGAGCGCTCCACTGCAAAGGAACATGGGAAGAATATGCAAATCTGACTTCCATGATGTAATTAGGATGCCAGTGCCTCAAGTATGCACACCAATAGAGGGCGATGACTCTGCACCAAGCTGATGAGATGCAAATACATCAAAACAGCTGTCCTTGGCTGAGAGACTGTATCTGGTAAAATCACAACATCATTGCAAACAAAGGCCTCTGAGAAGGTCAGCATGATGTTAAAGGGAGCGCCCTTTATAGGTTTTGCTTGACTGAGACTCTGTCTTCCTAATTACATCATGGAAGATAGACTTACACATTCTCAGTCAGCGCCCTCTATTGGTGTGCATACTTGAGGCACTGGCATCCTAATTACATCATGGAAGTCAGATTTGCATATTCTTCCCATGTTCCTTTGCAGTGGAGCGGTCATGGCTTAATAAGACTCCACACACCTAAATGGTGGTCTCTCCCTATGGAGTGACGATATCCCCTTAAATAGCGTTAGGCATTCTATAGAATGCCTATGCAAAGTACGTAACGAATCTTTCTTTTCATACTTTGCCTATAAATGCCAGGCATTTTATAGAATGCCTGCATTTCTTACATTGCCTGTAACATCTATACCTATTGAGGGACTTCTTAGTGTCCTGTCCATGAAACAGTCAAGGCCCATCAACCAGCTTGCTGAAGAATACAGAAAGTGATAAGAAGAGACAGCAGGTAAACTGGTGATAGAAGGAGATGGGAAAACCCCAATAAGTTGCCACAAAGGAGTATGTCAGGAGCTCTGTCCTCACAAAGAATGAATGCACACTGTCATTGGAACAACACTGTCGTTTTTTTTCTAACATCTATTTAATTTGTATGACCAACCTAATTCACACGTTGTAACGCGAGGCGTTTTTTGTGCTTATTTTGTGCTTATTTTTACGGCCGTAAAAAGACGTTTCCATTGAGTTCTATAGTAAAATACGCCTGTATTTTTACGTCCGTAATTTTACGTCCGTAAAATAACGGACGTAAAATTACGGACGTAAAAATACAGGCGTATTTTACTATAGAACTCAATGGAAACGTCTTTTTACGGCCGTAAAAATAAGCACAAAATAAGCACAAAAAACGCCTCGCATTACTCCGTGTAAAAGGCAGTTTAACCTGAACAAGTTCCCTCAAACCAGTATGAATCACTGTAGGGCAATATACAGCCCCTCACTCCTTTGGAAATATCTCTTTTCCTTATATTATTGAAATTAGTTTAAAGCAAATTACTACTACTAATACTAATAATAGGAAGACAACATGTACGATTTTTGATTGATTCCAAGTATTTCCCTTTATTTAAAGCTATTGTACTGAAGAATGTAAAATAATAATTGAATGTGGTAAATCTTCTCCAGAACTGAAATGAGATTATTCTTCACATTACGTTTCTGAAGTATGCACAATAATTTAAGCCACATTAAGCTTCAGTTAAATAAATGTTTTTCATCTCAGTGTTCTAAATCTGAAACTCACAATGAGCAGCCTGTATGCTGGGCGCACATGAGGAGCACATGTCCCAAGTCACCTTGGGAAAGAACAATGAGAGGCTGAGGAAATTTCATAACATGTTACTATGAGAACCAACCCAACCCAACCCAGTTATTTAATGACAATGTCACATGATTAGACCTTTTATATAATAGACTCTTGTGCTATACATTTGTATTACAAGTAGCTTTTGCTAACAGTAATAGTGGAAGGAGTGCAAGATTTTGTTTTCTCTCTGCTTTGTAAATTGATAATGCTTGAGAAGCGGTTTTCTTTTATCTCTTACGGCATAGCTACAATTTGCCTAGTGTAATGCCTCATTATTAGAGATGAGCGAACACTGTTCGGATCAGCTGATCTGAACAGCACGCACCTATAGAAATGAATGCAAGCACCTGTGACGCCGGCCGACCGCCGGCAAAGTCAGCGTCACAGGTGCTTCCATTCATTTCTATGGGAGCGTGCTGTTCGGATCGGCAGATCCGAACAGTGTTCGCTCATCTCTACTCATTATGTTATGCCAACCACAGCCGTGCCACTGCTATTTTCAACTATACATATTGATTAATGCATCTTCTCTTTGTTATAGGTTGGTAGAAAGTTACATTGGTTACGATAAGTTGGTAGCTACCTTTGCACCACTGTTAATTTTCAATGCTGCCGTGCATCATAGGATGGCAGCAACGGACAATAACTGTAGCAGAGTAACGGACACATACAGAGCTCTTTCTGTCTGTGTCTGTTTCCATTGACACTAATGTAAACTACATGGTGGACACTTTTCTCCATCATGTTTGTGAATTCCTGCCATAGTTTATGTGATGTTTGAAAGTAGTACATAACAATGATTTTGGATGGTTCTCTGGGTATAAGAGGGGTCGAAAAATATGCTCAGTTTACAGGGTATGGACTGAGGACATATCCCTTAAAAATATTTGCTTGTTCCTTTAAAAGGACCATAGGTTATCTCAGACACTACTTAGTAGTTTATTTGTGAATGCATGTACATATATGTAAATTATTCATAATATGTAATTCATAGTAAGTAATCTGGCCTGTGGGTTGCAGTTTTCAGTGATGTCCCTAAGTTAAAAACTGTGACGGCAACGTATCGTGGTTATTCCTGCAGTGCTTTAAACTTTCTGTTTCAATTATATCTACGGGGAAGCCGCCGGCATTTCCATAGATATAATTGACATGCTGCGATTTCCAAAACAGCGCCGGTTTTGGAAATCACAGTATGTCCATGTTGCGCTTTTTACCGCAAAGTGGGCATGGGATTCACAAGAGTGCTCCATCTGTATCAGTTATTCTGTTGGCGTTTCAGTCCATTACTCTGATCCTATGACAGATCTGAATGGACTTGAATAACAACAGTGTGAATTTAGGCTTTGAATGTTACATCTAAACTATTGTCAAGTTATTAAAGTTGTGGATAATGATAAATTATATTTTTTACTATTAATTATCTTCACTACTCATTCACTTGTGAATAATAAACATTGACAAAACTTGTTCCTGTAGATGAAAAGAAAAATCCTGCTTACAGTAAAACAATGCACGTGATGATAAATACCTGCTGATATACTCATGATATATACAATAAATAGATCCTCATAACTGAGGGCACGAGAATATGTTCTCTCATATTGTAGCAAATGCTTCCTGCAAGTAAGACAAAGAAAGCACTTAGCTTAAAGAATGCTATAAACTTGTGTTAGAATTGCTGACCAGAAAGAATCATTGACAATACCTTCCAGGAGAACATGCACTGAATGAACGGGCATATATCAAACATTAGACATATTCGATCTGGAAAGCACCCTCTGCATCATCTCTTGTTACACTTACTACTCACATCTGGAAGAAGTGATTCCAATAATAAGATTTAGTGGCATCATATATCATCACATATATATTCATCACCTGCTGAAGCCACAGGAAATGATACAATTGGCTCTTTCTTTCTAGAATCCCAGTCTTTCAGTTACAAGAACTCTTTATCAAATGCCAAAATCTCAATGAGCAAGCATTGTTTGTAAATTGTACACACCTCCGCTGAAACATGTCTTATACTCTAGAAAAACATTTTGTCACTTCTATATCTACGATTCTTTTCTTATAATGTATATATGTCTTAGCGGATTGTCAAGCTTTAAATACCTTATTAAACAATTACAAGGTAATAAATGGAGTCTCCTTTAGTTATTAGGATGGGTGGAAAGCATCTACAAAGCACATCTTTATCATGACATATGTTCATTACATTATAATGTACACTGTCTGCCATGTGATATAATTATAGCCTCATCCCATAGAAGTACATAGGTTGAGGGGGTAGTTACTGTTAGGAGTAGTGTCAGAACCTCCGCAGTGGTGATGTGGGAATTGCCGGCCTTCTCCTAACATGGACCATGACATAATAATAATAATAATAATAATAATAATAATAATAATAATAATAATACATTTTATTTATATACATTACACAGAAATAGTCACTTCACACAATATGACTGAGGGTCCTGCTTGCACGAGCTTACAATCTATGAGGTAGAAGGGGTGACACAAGAGGTAGCAGGGGCGGCATAGGAGATAGCATTGCTTGTACAGTGGTCAGAAAATTTTGTAATAGAGTTTACTGTCATTACACAAACATAAAACTGTAAAAACCATCCCCAGTTGTGTTCTTTAACATGCAGGTGATGCCTGGACATAAAAGGATAGCCTGAAAAGGCATCATATGGTGTGGGGTAATGTGGGAGCGGGAACAGAGAAGGTTCATTACAGAGATTCAAATTCAAACAGTACAGAGGGTTTTATATTAGGAATTTTGATAGGCCATTCTGAAAAGATGTGTCTTTAGTTTGCGCTTTAAGCTATAGAAATTGGGAGTTAATCTGATTGTCCGGGGTAGAGCATTCCAGAGAAATGGTGCAGCTCAGGAGAAGTCTTGTATACGAGCGTGGGAGGTTCTGATAATAGAGGATGTTAGTGTTAGGTCATTGAGTCAACGGAGAGCAGGGGTTGGGCGGTAGACAGAGATGAGGGAGGAAATGTATGGAGGTGCAGCATTATGGAGAACCTTATGGATGAGGATGATAAGTTTATATTGCATTCTGTAATATGCAGCCAATGTAGTGACTGGCACAGACAAACTTTTCTTCTTCTGGGGAAGGGTTAATGTTGGTGCCTTTCAGAAACTATTTATTGCTCACTTCTGCTCCCATTCACCGCTGGCTATTCAGTCTGACCTGGATGTTAGCTCTCCTTTCCTGTATTTCTTGTGTCTCTTGCCTGAATTCTCTCCTGTTGTCTCCTGACTTTGTACCTCCACTCTCTCCTTTTACGACCTCCGCTCTCTCCTGTTACGACCTGCGCTTGCCTTCAGATTCCTGCTCCTTGATTACAATTTGGTACCACTCTGCTCTCCTGTTACCGACCTTACTTGTTAGACCTCTCTTCTGGATTACCCCTCTGTACTGTGCTGATCTCTCGTTGAGGACTAGGATTGGATGAGTTCTCTTTTTCTGTACTGCTGCCACCTTTTGGTTACTGCCATATGTTGCTTTCTGCATCTTTGGATTTTCATCCTGTCTCTGGAAGTTTTCCAGTAAGTGATTTTAGTTTCTGGGTTTGTTGTGACTAGTGGTGCGCTGTGCGTCTTGTGTTCTCTGAGCTGTAACTGCCCTGCCCAACAGTAGCTTCCAAGTCCATCCCCACCATCAGGGGCTCTGATGAACATCTCTGGAGGGTCGATTTTTGTGCGGCTCAGAGTGAGCTGGATGCTCAGCAAAGTTTTTGCCATGTGATCAGTGTGTCTGGTGCTGGGACTCACTACACAGCCTGGTGCTTCATTTGATTCCTAACAGTTATATTACATGGCTACTCTGAAATGAAAGATACAATACATAAAGAAGAGGGGCCATGGTGCTTGCACAGGTCAAATAGCTGATTAGTAGGGATCCCAGATATCAGACAACTGCTGATTGATGATCTATCCTGAGAATCAGTGGCTTAATGATCACCGTCGCAGCGCGTGGGACCACATCTGGGCCTAGAGGGGTAAGAAGTCCGTTGCCAGTTGGAGATGGCCAAGGCCCTTCAGCACTATGATAGCAGCCGGAGAAAGCCTGATTCCCCAACCACATTCTTTTATACACCCCTGGCAGCGTAGATTGGCATTGAACTCTGCTGCCTATGAAGGTCACTGTACTGAACTCTCTAGGCAGCATGGGTGAGCACTGATCTCTGCTATCTGTAGTGTAATAGTTTTACATAGAAGACAGAGAGGAATCAAGATTTCCCCCAGTGATTAACCCCTCTAAAGAGAATATTCCTATTACCAGCTAATGATGGATAAGCTGTTTCCCCACAATACACAGCTCCCAGCATTGTCTGCATGTCAGGCGCTTGTCTGCTCACTTGTATTCTTGAAAACAGCAGTTATGGGTACTATAGTTGTATCCCTTTAAAGTCTCTGGGATACCACTGCAGCACCCATAAATACTGCTATAAAGAATATGCTGCAGGGTGGAGATAGGGGGCCCCGTTCAAAGTTTGTGCTGGGGCCCACAAGACTTCCAGTTATGCCACTACTGTGGATCATTGTATTAGGAGGACATAACCATAGGGCACTATTTAAAGGGGCACACAGAGGGTTTACTAATTTATTGGGCACACGGGGTCTTTTTTAATTTAAAGGTGCACAAGGGTGTTATGCATTCCTAGGGGGTTTTATATGATATATTTTATAACTATGGTGAGCACCAAGAAGGGGACTTTATTTAATTGAGGAAAATGTGGGCCAGGTGTCTAGAAAAGATGTTTGTGTTGCTAACTGTGTTGCTAAGTGGTCATGTCAATCCAGATAGAAGTAAGAGTAAGGGTGCATGCACACTACGTAACGCCGGGCGTGTATGAGAGCCGTACACGCCGGCGTTACAGCAGGGCTGCCGAGCACTTCCCATTCACTTCAATGGGAGCGCTCGTAAACGCCGCTGTTACGAGCGCTCCCATTGAAGTGAATGGGAAGTGTTCGGCAGCCCTGCTGTAACGCCGGCGTGTACGGCTCTCATACACGCCCGGCGTTACGTAGTGTGCATGCACCCTTAGGAAGCCTGCACACAGAGTTTACGCTCGCTCATTCTGAACGTAAAACTCGTTCAGAGTGAGAGGCGTAAAAAACAGATCCCATTGACTTGAATAGGTGCCGGCATACGCACGCTACCCATTGAAATCAACGGGAGGCTCTTCTACCTATTGCTTTCAATGTGATACGTGCGTATGCCGGCACCCATTCAAGTCAATGGGATCTGTTTTTCACGCCGTTCACTCTGAACAAGTTTTGCGTTCAGAATGAGCGAGTGTTTACTCCGTGTGCAGGCTCCCTAAGTGTGAATGAATACAATCAGAGAAGTCACCTGTTCATCACTAAATTTTCTGTCACTGGGCCATTTTCTGTTTCAGAACCAGACACATTTTCAGGTTTTTTTCTATGTTCGGTTTTGAGGGCTGTAACATTTTTATTATTTGCATTATTCAACTAATTTTGGTGTCTTTTTTGGGTAACACATTATGCTTTATTTTTATGTTGTTTTTATTTTTGCATGTTTTTAAATTTTTTTTATAACTGCAAAAATATAAACAAAAGAGGAGGGAAATTGTATATGTTTTTCACTTTTCCATATAATGGACCTCTGACCACTATTTTTATTGGTGGGGGGCTGATTTCCCCTGTAAGTGGGGCTGATATTTTAGCATCAGTTGCAGAAGGAATACAACCTCCTGGCCATAACTATAGAGCTTATCTGGGTCCTGTAAAACCCAGCAGCGCTAACAGTCTCTGATCCTGGTGCCCATTTACTGCTGTGTACACAGCGATTGAGAAGGCAGGGACGGTAATACACCTTCCTTGCCTTCTCTAGGGAAGCTCTGGATGTAGTAACAGCATGCTCCCTGTTTCTGCAGCTGCACAATTTAGTGCAGCTGCCTAAAACTGCAAGGAAATACCAGTATCTCCTTGTAGAATAAAACAACCACTTCTGGAAATATACATGTGGACAAAATTGTTGGTACCCCTTGTTTAATGAAAGAAAAACCCTCAATGGTCACAGAAATAACTTGAATCCGACAAAAGTAATAATAGCCAAACTACATGTTGACAAGCCACAAAGCTTCTGGGAGAATGTCCTATGGACAGATGAAACAAAAAAACAAACTTTTTGCCAAGGTACATTAGCTTTATATAGAAAAAGGGAAGGAAGGGAAAGGAAAATATACTCAGCCAACTTGTAGTGAAAATCACTCTCCCATATATCGCTTCCCACTCTGAGATCTGTGGATCTATAGACCGGCTCGGAAAAAATATGCTCCCTCGGTCCGGAGCCAAACGATAATACATCCAACAAGAAATTGATTCCAGCCAGGTTACGTGGAAAGATGTAAAAATACTTCTTCTTTATTGTTAAAAAGTTTACAAAATCACAGCAGCATGAAAAACAGGAATGTGGGCGTCAGACTGACGCGTTTCGGATATGTAATCCTTTGTCAAAGTCTTTGACAAAGACTTTGACAAAGGATTACATATCCGAAACGCGTCAGTCTGACGCCCACATTCCTGTTTTTCATGCTGCTGTGATTTTGTAAACTTTTTAACATTAGCTTTATGTTCACAGACGGAAAAATGAAGCATATCTTGAAAAGAACACTGTCCCTACTGTGAAACATGGAGGAGGCTCTGTTATGTTCTGGGGCTGCTTTGCTGCGTCTGACACAGGGTATATTGAATCTGTGCAGGGTACAATGAAATCTCAAGATTATCAAGGGATTCTAGAGAGAAATGTGCTGCCCAGCGTCAGAAATCTTGGTCTCAGTTGCAGGTCATGGGTCTTGCAACAGGATAATGAACCAAAACACACAGCTAAAATCACCCAAGAATGGCTAAGAGGAAAACATTGGACTATTCTAAGTGGCCTTCTATGAGCCCTGACCTAAATCCTATTGAGCATCTTTGGAAGGAGCTGGAAAAGGCATCCTTCAAACCCGAGACAACTGGAGCAGTTTGCTCATGAGGAGTATGCCAAAATACCTGTTGAGAGGAGCAGAAGTCTCATTTCATTAAACGAGGGGTACCAACAATTTTGTACATTTGTATACACTATATGAGTGATCTGGAAGTGGTTAAATGGCCTGCAGAACCTTCCGTACTTACCATTATATAGTCACTGCATGGCGGTAATATTGTTATACCCGAATAAGATTAGGTTCACATCTTTGCATGGGTTTTTGTTGTTCTAGTTTACCAGGAGACCTGAACGACGGAGAGATGGATTGCTAAAATAGCGGGTACTTGCAGACACTTGTTGACCCCCTAGACTATAATGGGGTCCCTTGGGTGTCTGCCATTTTTATACTGAAACATGTTTTCTTATAGATTCTAATGAATCCATGAGGTTACTTCAGTATTGAATATTTCTAATTGACAGTTATATATTGATGACAAAATCAAAACGAGCCAAAAATATAGCTTTTTCATGCCTGAAAACTCCCATAGTTACTAGTAAAACTCCTCTTATACAATGACTAAGCTTTATTTGTATGTTAAAAAGAGAACCTCTTTAACAATATGTAAGATTGAATTTACTGTGCAGGAAGACAAGCCATATTCCCAAAGCACCAAAGATTAATGGAGCACAATAAAGTTTCAGTGTATTCATTTTATTTAGTTCCTTTCTTTTGCATTATTCTTCTTTCTTCATTAACATTGCTAATCCCTTAATCTTAAAGGAAGAGGACATACTGAATAATGGCATGCAAACATGTTACTGCTGTCTTCAATGCATTCTCAGTAAATTAGGTTCCATTACATGTATAGGACAATAATGTATATATACTTTGTGAGCCAAGTTATGGTAGATATTGTAGATACTCACTACAAGAAAACATTCTAGGAAAGATGTATGAAAATATATCGTCATAGAATATATTAAAATATGGGAAAATATAATATTTATTACACAGGCTTCTGTAGCATGTGAGTGCAGGTTTCTTCATACACATTCAGTTGACAAGCAACAAGATCAGTCAGGTCTACGATACTCTTCCAATGCTACTAGATTTATTTCCATAAAAATACAACAACTCAGAATTTCTCATTATTTTTATGGGGCTTGTAGGATCTACTACTGTTCTGCTGAAACAAATGAAATACCATATTTTATGTTCATCTGAATGTGGTTTCATGGTTTCCGCTTTTATTTCTTTCTCATATATTTCAGACCATTTAGGTTCTTGCTATACGTTTGTTGTTCCCTTTCTCCTCATAATAAAACTGATTTAAACAGATATAACAATCTTAAATAAATGTTTAATAAAACCTGAATAGGAATTATTACTGTCACATTGGGAAGATATATCCTGGTTAAACATATTTATGAAGCGCTAAGACAAATGTATGATGGATTCAGTTTCTTTTGGTAGCTGTGGTGTAAGTCAGAAGTGCAGGATTAGCTTAATTTTCTGGACATGTTCGTATATTTCGTTGTATTATTGGATGATAGAAAAGAACATTCTGTCTCCTGTCATATATATCTGAATGTAACTTTTGTCAGTTTTATTCTTTGGTACCTATCATAAGGGAACATTTCACTTTAGCATGTTTTCTATAGTGATTGGTGGATTGTATGCTAGAAATAGTTAGATTTATTACTATTATTATTATTTAGTTATTATTTTTTATTTATAGAGAACCATTGAATCCATGGTGCTGTACATATTATGTACAACACCATGGAATATTATTATATTCCATGGTGTTGTACATACAGTACACAAAATATACAAAACAAATACAAATACAATACCATCAGTGACCAACAGTGGGACAGTTGGAACTACGGGACAAAGGGTCCGCAAGGGCTTACAATCTATGAGGAGGAGGAATAGAGACAGTAGGTGAGGGTGGAGAATGTTCAGATGGTGTTGTGATGACGGTAGCATTAGGTTAGTCTCCAGAGTCTTCTTGAAGCCTATGATTGTGGGAGACAGTCATGGATTGTGAGTTCCAGAGTACAGGGGATACACGGGAGAAGTCTTGGAGACAGTTGTCTGAAGAGTGGAAAAGGGAAGAGCGGATTAGGAGGTCTAGGGAGGATCGGAGGTTACATGTGGGCCGGTCGCGGGAGATTAGGTAGGAGATATATGGATGGGACAGGTTGTGGGTGGCTTTGCATGTCAGCGTTAACATTTTGAACTCTATTCGCTAGGTGGCAGGTAGCCAGTTAATGGTATTGGCAGAGGGGAGCAGCCAATGAAGAATGGGAGGAGAGGAGTATTAAGTGAGTGGAACAGTTTAAGATGGACTGGAGGGGAGCAAGAGCATTTGGTGGGTGGCTGTGGAAAAAGGTGTTTCAGTAATCTAAGCGGGAGATAATGAGGGCATGGACTAGCATTTTTGTGGTTTCAGGGGTGAGGAAGGAGCAGATTTGATGGATTCTCTTGGGTTGTAGACAGCAGGATGTGTTGGTTTTGAAAAATAAGTCAGAGTCAAACTTTATCCCAAGGCAGAAGACCAGTGGGACTGGTGTAAGTGTGGTTCCATTAACTTTGATAGATACATCAGGTAGAAGGGCTGTGTGAGAAGGGGTAAAAATGATGAGCTTTATTCTCTCCATGTTGAGTTTGAGAGAGCTGGAGAAGAAAAAGGAGGCTACAGCCACTAGACACTCTGGAACTCTGGACAACAGAGGGGTAATGTCTGGTCCAGAGAGATATATTTGAGTGTTTTAGGCACAGCAATGGTATTGAAAACCATGCTAATTCTATGAGTTGGCCAAGTCCAAGGGTGTAGATAGAGAACAGGAGGAGTTCTAGGACAGAACCTAGGAGGACATCTACAGAGGGCGCGGCAAGGAGGTGGTGTGCGAGTGGGAGATGCTGAGTGTGTGGCTGTTGTGGTTTGAAGAGATCCAAGAAAGGGCTAAGTCTGCGATGCCAAGGGATGAGAGCATTTCTAACAAAAGGAAATGGCTCGACTGTATCTAAGGCGAAGTAGAGGTCAAGGAAAAGGAGGACAGAGTAGTGACGCTTGGTTTTGGCAGTTAGTAGGTTTAGTGACGTCGGTTAGTGCAGTTTCTGTGGAGTGACGGGGTCTGAAGCCTGACTAAGTATAATTCATATTACTTACTAATAATCAATTTACAGTCTTCTCTTAGTATTACTAAGAATCCTGACCGAGAATTACATATGTTGCATGCGTTACAGATTTATTATATGTTTTAGATGGCTTAAAAAAAACTAATAATATAATCTGGGAATAATAGCCAACTCAGGAAAACTCATCCAAAAGAATATTCTACCATCCGCAGTCAGCTGTTATGTGGGTATTGCATCTCATCAGTGAAGAGCAGGGTAGTGGCTGCCTGTGTGAGAGGTCTAGACATGGGTCAGAAGGGGTACTATGGCTCATTAGGGAGTTAATACAGGGACTTATTAGACCATGCATGATCTGCTGAGAATTCTTGGTAAGGAATATGCAAATAAAACGTACTTGGTGGAAAAGAAGAACATGCTCTAGCACCATCTTTTGGAAGGTAGCTTTCTGTTTGCACTGATGGTAGGTGATAAACTTGAAGCATATGTGAGTGGAAGAATCCCTCTTCCTTTTGGAGGAGTATTGGCTTGGCTATTATTCTCAGACTATGCTTTTTTTATGAAGACCATGCAATAATCTATAGGGATCTGCCTTCCTAAACGTGGTGCTACCCCTTCTACCTTAGTAAATATCATAGATGAAAATTAATACAAGATTGTTAGAGACACACAAGGTGATCATTTAGGAGCAGGGGATCCATATACCGTTCTTGCACAGAAGCACCTCGCTATCTGTGTCTGCCCATGTCTATACCAATGTGCTATTAAACTGGATCTATATGCAGTAGCCATAACTGAGACTGCAACTAACAGTAGATGTTTGCATGCAATCATTTTGTTGAAGTTGTTTGATAGAGCTTGGCGAAAGCTTGTAGATACTGCTTTGCTCCAGTGCCCACAGGGAGAGTTGTCCTATAGTCTGCATATGTTCACTTCTTGCAACCTTTATATCCAAAGAATCTATTACAAATTCAGCAAAGCTTTGGGCTAAATATTTCACTTCATATTATGTAAAACAGATAAAGTAAAAATACATTTCACTCCGTCGTAAGTTTTATGAACAGTAATTATACTTATCTTTCATGGATTAAAATCAATGACTTGATTTTCATAGCAGTCTAGTGATTTCTCTAGAGTAATGGTATTTGACACTGTACAATTTTATACTTGGCTATAACTTGGAAATAATGTTCATTAAATTTCATAAGAGACTCAAGGGGCATTTAAGCTGAGGATAAGTAAATAAGAGCTGATCTTTTTTAAACGTCTCCAATAAAAAATAATGAGAGGGTGCAAATCCCAAGTGGTCAGGCCTGAACTAAGAGAAATGCAGAAAGGCACAGGACTTTATTGTAAAATACACATTGTTTATTGTTGTACTAATGATGTTTGCACTTTTGAAATTCTGCTGATGTATAATATAGAGTAAAATACTTCCATACAATTACTTCAGATAAACAGGAAACATTCTATGAGACACAAAGGGATTGGCTACTTTATAATAATATTTATTAAAGGGCTCGTTCACATGCTTGAAAGTTTCTGAACCCTTCAGAATTGTCTATATTTCCATATACTTTTGATCTAAAACTACATCAGATTTTCACACGGTCCTAAAAGTAGATATGACAGACAGAAATATGAGATATAGTCATTTATGTATAGAAAAATATGATCCAATATCTGTTGATATATAAGTTGAAGGTCCCAGCTGTTTTGAAGCAACGGGATGATAAGTAGGTGATTTATCACAGTCTGATCTTCAAAACACTTTTGTGGAAATGTTTTTTTCGTGGCATAAATGAAGGACGTTTATGAGGACCTCAGATTGTTCCTGTGAACGAAGGACATTTATGAGGACCTCAGATTGTTCATGTGAATGAAGGACATTTATGAGGACCTCAGATTGTTCATGTGAACGAAGGACATTTATGAGGACCGCAGATTGCTCATGTGAACGAAGGACATTTATGAGGACCTCAGATTGTTCATGTGAACGAAGGACATTTTTGAGGATGTCAGATTGTTCATGTGAACGAAGGACATTTATGAGGACCTCAGATTGTTGATACTCATCAAACTTACAAAGTCATCTCTAAAAAGGCCACAGTCAAATTGTGTACAAATAGAACAAATTCAAGACAACTATTATACTCCCGAGGAATAGTTGACCAACAAAAATAATGCCAAGAGGAAGGCGTATAATATCTGAGAGGTCAAAAAAAGTACCTGAGGTAACCTAAAAGCAACTAAAGACCTTTCTCCCATCAGCTAATGTTCGAACAACAATGATGTGCATGGCAGGATTGCAAAGGAAAAACCTGCTGCTCTCCAAAAAAAACATTGTTGCCTATCTGCAGTTTACTGAGGATTACCTGGGTATACTAGAAGACGATTGGACTGTTTTGTGGACAAATGAGACCAAAAATGAGGCTTTTTTTTTAAATGAGAAGTGTTATGGTTAAAGACAAGAAAACACTAAAAACCTCATACCATCTGTGAAACCCAGTAGTAGTAGTAGTATCATGGTTTGGGCCTGTTTTACTTCATTGGGCCCAGGATGGTTTACCATCATTGATAGAACAATGAATTCTGAATTTTACCTGCAAATTCTAAAAGTCAGTACTTCTGAGCTGAACCTCAAGAGAATGTGTGTCATGCAGAAAGTCAATGCTGAGCATACATTTTGATGTACCAAAGAATGGTTAAGAAGAGTAAAGTTAAAGTTTTGGAATGGCCAAGTCAAAGTCCAGAGCTTAATCTAATAGAATTGTTGTGGAAGGACCCGAAGAAAACAATTAATGGAAGGAAACCTACCAACATAACAGATTTGAACCTGTTTTGTAAGGTTGAATGGGCTAAACATCCTCCAAGTTGATGTGCAGGACTCCTGAACAATTACCAGATGTTTAGATCCAAGTATTGCTGGCATAACATCACATACCTTTTCCGCTTATGGGTAATGGGAAGAATATGCAAATCTGTCTTTCATGATGTAATTAGGAAGTCAGATGCTGCCTCAGTATTGCAAACCAATAGAGGGCGCTCACTGGAATGTGCAAGCCTGTGTTCCCTGATGTAGTTGGGAAGACAGAATTCCAGTGAAATAACCCAATAAAGGTTGCTCCCTTTTGCTTGACCTGCCAAGAGGCCTTTGTTTTGCAATGACGCTGGGATTATTACCAGGTATAGTCTCTCAATCGAGGACAGCTGTTTCAATGTACTTTCATCTCTTCAGCTCAATGTAGAGAGGACTATAACCTGGTAGAAGTGAGAGGCTTAGACAGGGTTAAGGGGATATTATCACTCCTTAGGGAGAGACCACCATATAGGTGTGTGGAGACTCATTAAGCCTTTAGCACTCCACTTTGCAAAGGATCATGGGAAGTCATATTGGATAATTTTATTCTATAAACTTCTATACATAAATGATCAAGTCTAATATTTTTGATTCATCTGGTTCTATTTATTTCATTTTTATCTGATGTAGTTTTAGGTCACATTTATGCCGAAATATAGAAAGATCTGATTGGTTCACAAACTTTCAAGCACCATTGTATGTAAGACCTTATTCACAGCAAAAAACTGTTTTATTATAGGTTCACATCTATGCTAGAAGAATGGAAACCCAATCAATTTAAAAAACGGTTACCCATGGAAACCCGCGGACCCTATAGACTATAATGGGGTTTGCCGAGCCTACGCCTGAAAAATGTGGAGAGAAAGTTCTGTTTCCTCGAGCGGAATCTGTTTTGATGGACATGAAGATAGTCATGTGAACAGATCCACAGACACTCATGGGTTTTAAAATGGCCATGTCACTTATTCACTGTCATGTAAATAAGCTCCTTGTACGGGATTCAACTGTTGTTTGCAAATGTTAGGTCCATTAAATATGTCACTGTTATGTGAACAAGGCCTAGATGTCACCAAACATTATCCCTACTGCTAGCACAAGTCTCCTGACTTTGTATGAACTTTCTGTGCAGAGTTGCTGATAACTAAACACATTTAGTGCATGTGGTGATGTGGACAGCAGAATCTCTTGTATCAGCCCTTATCCATAGCGACACCTGTACAATCATCTTGACGCAACGATACTTCAAGGTACCTTAACTACCTGAGGCCATTTATACACTAATATGTCAAGGTGTGCGAGGAGATAGAAAACTCTCACTTCCATTCTATGTGAAGAAGAACTTAAAATGGAAACCGCTATAGAGTTATAGATATTCAGTAGATACAATAATGTCACGTGAAGAAATGATATGACTTGTGGTTCTATTATACGTTTAATGACTTTGTTGGATAAATGAGATTGTTGTGTCATAATTTTTATTACATAATTTTTATGATCCTTATTTTTAGATGACTTTTCAGGATGTTGTTTCCGTACACTATTTGTAACCATTATTCAGTATGTCTTCATTTATCATTAGTTTTCCCCTCTGCAAGCTCTCCCTCTAATTCTCAGTTGTCCCAGAGCTAGTGGGTAGAGACAAGCTGCTTTTGCTCCCTAAGTCTCTCTCACTCACTCAAAAGCAACAGCAACAAATAGGACATTAGCAAAAAGTTCTAACTAGTATGGATGTGAATAATGCACTCGTGTTGAGATAGATTAGCCATAGACTTCTCTGAGGAGATGGATTCAACAGAGATTTCAGAGTCAATGTCAATTTAAGGATTTAAAGGGAAAGGAGGAAAAGAGCCTGATAACAGAAAAGAAAGCATTTCTTTCTAAATAACATATATGAGAAAGTTTCTTCAATCTACTTGCACTCTAGATTTATACAAAGTGCTGCGCCTTGGCTTTATTGACAATTTGTTATTTACAATTTCCTATATTCAAGCAAGATAAGAACAGTGGCTTGAAGATAGGAAATTACAAGCAGTGAGCTGCCAATCTAGAGAAGATGGTTGGCGCTGGTTTTTGAATGAGATCTTGAGCTGTAGAAGGAGCTCTGCCAAACTAAGAAATGCCCTTTTTGCACTTGAAACAGATTGTTCTTGAAAAGGGAGCATCAATTCTATTGCGCTTCCACTTGCAGCAGACATAACACAGTATATTGATTTTATTAAGTCATGAAATGGTTCCTTTAAGGATGTGGTTAAATAATGTTAGTATATTACAGAATTTAGTATTTCACCACCTCCACCAGAATTTACACACGTGGAAAAAATTGTTGGTACCCTTGTTTAATGAAATAAAAACCCACAACTCACAGAAATAACTTGAATCTAACAAAAGTAATAAGAAATAAAAAGTCAATGAAAATGAACAAATGAAAGTCAGATATTGCTTTTCAACCGTGCTTCAACAGAATTTGTAAAGTTATTTCTGTGACCATTGTGGGTCACAATGGAGCAGCACCTATTAAATGATGTCAAAAGTTGGACTTGTTGGAAGTGTAAAGGGGCCATGTGCATGTATGGCCACTAGAGATGAGCAAACACTGTTTGGATCAGCCGTTCCAAACAGCACGCTCCCATAGAAATGAATGGAAGCACCTGGCACGTACACTTTGCCGGCGGCGGGTCGCTTAACCCCCCGCGTGCCAGCTACGTCCATTCATTTCTATGGGAGCGTGGTGTTCAGAAAGGCTGTTCCGAACAGTGTTCGCTCATCTCTAATGGCCACCTCTCCTACATATTGCTTTAATAGTGGACCAGGAAAAGACCCAGAGATATGATCTACTTCAACTACCCACCCACCTAAAGCTGGTCTTCACCATGATTCATACTTACAGTGCAAACTGTGAATTTCCAAAGTATATGGAAATGAATAGATATCATGCAGCCATATCATCCTGTCCCTAAGATCTCAGACAGTTTTTGGTGACCAGCGTAAGATCATAATACATTATCTCAAACCTTGAAAGACTTGTTTGAGCCATGACATTTAATAATAGTATGGCAAGGACTCCACAGCAAAAACTGTTTGTGTTATGGTCACTGTATGTAGTTGTGCAAAAAATTGTGATCTTCATGTGAAAATCTCAAGAAGTTTAATACGGTGTAGCCCTCGCCTTATTTGACATGGAATTTGCTTGACCTTGATTTACACTAGACATTCATCAGTAGCCATATGTCTACTTGTTCATTACTCAGTAACCAAACCTTTGTGTCTAAGATTTTTATCCTCTGTAAAATAACATTCTATCCAACAGAGAAATGATATTCTTCTTTGTAAATGGATCCTTGATTGAAAATGTTACATCAAGTTATTTATGGCAGTCTATTTACTGCTGTAAAACAATAAATGGTAAGTAGGTAAAGGCTTACATATGGAGCATGAAGAGCAGGAAGTGTATAATCGATGAAAGGATGCAAATTACATAATTCACTTCTTCAGGTTTATACAATGTTAATTAATTCCAAGCCAGCAGTCTCACTGTAAGCTATAAATGGCAAGACATGCAGCTCAGAAGAACAGATGCAAATGAAGATGGGGGGTAATTGAGAAAAGAACAAGCCTCCCTGGGTGCTCTCGAGTTGAAAACTTTCTGTCTTGCGATATATTATGCAGTATCAACGAATAAGATTCTCAAAACCAAAGTAAATCAGAAAAGTAATCTGACTGTGCAGGAAGTCAGTTTCATACAATATATTTCACTTTTGCTGACATGTTTGGCAACATGTTCCTAGTTTTATTACTCCCATCTGAGCATCAGTTAATAAACTACAACTCATGTCATGTAGGACTATAGTACAGATTATATACATTTCACATTCTTTATGTGTTACAGCATCACTTTAGTAAGCCATTGGGAACAGATAAAACACTCATAGATGCTTCAGTTTAGCTACTGTAGGATATAACAAATATTAGTTCACTTTTCTATGAATACCTAAATCTCTTTTATGGCTACCTGATTTAAAACATAAAAAACACATCCAATGACATCTGTTGGTCCCAGTTCATTTTTTGGTATTATAACTAGCACATAAAGAACTGATAACCTCTGATACTCCTATTTCATCACAGCCATGTTCCTCAGATCTCCTACAAGTTTTTCTGTAGGACCCTGGTGGTTTTCAAGCATTGCATTGTAAAGTTTGAAATCTGCAAATAAAATCTGAAGCAATAATTGCTATCCATTGGGTTTAAATTACAGAATGCAAATGAGATTTGTTTAAGTCTATGGCTAAATGGTGACTTTGGCCGTGACTCCTATCACACACCCAAAGATCTCCATAACTCCTATCACACAGCCAAAGATCTCCATGACTCCTATCACCCACCCAAAGATCTCCATGACTCCTATCACACACCTAAACTTCTCCATGACTTCCATCACACACCCAAAGATCTCCATGACCCCCGTCACACACTCAAAGATCTCCATGACTCCTATCACACACCCAGAGATCTCCATGGCTCCTATAACACACCTAAACTTCTCCATAACTCCTATCACACACCCAAAGATCTCCATGACTCCTATCACATACCCAATGTGAGTGAATGGCGTCACAGCATACTCCCTGTAAAAATAATAATAATAATAATAATAATAATAATAATAATAAGTAATTTACTTATACTGTGGAATTTGGGATGGATTTTTTTTTTAAACACAGAACACAGAACAGAAGTTTTAATGGCCATGATTTCATTCAAACACCCAATACATATAACCATACAATGCCACTAAGATGCCACAAACCAAAACACTGAGCGAGGTATTGTCTTTTACTTTAGACCAGGGGTCGGCAACCCCTGGCACGCGTGCCAAGAGTGGCACGCGAGGCATATTTTGCTGGCACGGCAGCCAGCCCGCATCCTTCATACACTAAATTGAGAGAGAGAGAGAGCGTCCCTTCAGTGCTCTGGTAGAGCTGCGGTGTAGGACACGCCCCCTTCTCTCCCTGCCACCAATCAGAGGTGAGCCTCTCACTGTACAGGATAAGGGCTCCCTGGAGCTGCTGCTACATGTGAGGAGGAGCTCCTGCCGTCTGCAGTCCTGAGGAGGAGAGAAGCAAAGTGAAAGTAAAAACACCAGGTAAGTGTGTGTTACTAACTATTCTCATTAATGTCAGGCATTTGGGGTTATTAATTTAGTTTTAGTAACTCCATGTGCCTCACATTAATAGCAGTTAACCTCATCATGTCCCTCACATTAACCCTGTGTGGCTCACATAAGGGTTACTGATGTGTGAGACATATGGAGGTACTAATAAGGGACCTATATAATGAAGATATTCACTTATTACCTCTATATGGCTCTCATATCAGTGTCCCTTATGTAAAGCACACAGGGGGTTAATGTGAGGGACATGATGGGGTTAACTGCTATTAATATGAGGCACATTGAGTTGTAACCTGCAATGCACATGACCAGACTCTTTATCTACAACTGTGGATAAAAGTACAGACCTATATATTTCAATTGACCCATATATACAGCCATTCTTTTTGTGGCTATGTATCTGGGCCAAATTGAAGAACTGAAAACTATGGAGCAGGTCCTATATGTGTCCTATACATACCCTGTATCTGTCCTATACGTACCCTATATCTGTCTGCATTTCCAGCCATGTCAATTCATTTTTAATGTATAGGTCAGTGAAAACCACATGCGTGCCACTTGTATGCAGGAGGCGTAAGTCTGAGGCCCCATGTTGCAGAAACGCAGCGTTTTTGTTGCAGATTTTCATGCGGTTTATTTCAACCAAAGCTAAAATTGGCTACAGAAGGAATGGGAAATATATAGGAAGCTTCTTATACGTCTCCCTTCTGCTCAATCCACTCCTGGCTTAGGCTCAGTAAAACACAGCAAAATATGTAGCAAAAAAAGCTGTGTTCCCTGTGCCTCAGCAGGCTAAAGCCCCACGTTGCAGAAACAGCTTTTTTTTGTTGCAGATTTTGCTGGGGTTTTTTAGCCGAAGCCAGGAGTAGATTGAGCAGGAGGGAGACATATAAGAAGCTTCCTATATATTTCCCGTTCCTTTTCTAGCCATTCTTGGCTTTAACGGAAAAAAAAACGCAGCTAAATCTGCAATTAAAAAAAAGCTGCATTTTTGTAATGTGGGGCCTCAGCGATTCTATTGGATGGTGACACTGTAACTAGATGCAATTATAGCCAAATCCAGTTCCTGGGCACCAGTGCGGTCACTTTGTTGAAAGTGTGACACCGATTAATTCCTGGCTGGGATTTTGCTGTTACTGCACCACCAGGAACTAAAAGTGACTGAAATTAATCTGCGTTTCACTTAGGGAGCGTTCACACTACCGTCTGTGTCCAACAGCTAGTGTCCGCTGCTAATGTCTGTTCAAAATCTTGTGCGGACATTAGCAGCGGACACTAGCTGTCGGACACCGACGGTAGTGTGAACTCTCCCTTACAGAATACTGAAGTTACTAACAGCCGAGGACTGGATGGAGCATACAGGCACATTGTGTGTCAGCTCTTTACAGGTATGACCTCACTCTGCTCCCAGTCACATACATTACCACTAATTCTGGGTTACGCATGTACTTACATTGCTTCTAATGGAAAAGAACATATGTATCCAGGCAAATAGTGGTAAGCGCATGTGGCTTGGATCACAGTATGACAGCACCCCTGTGCTATATGACTTTAGTGTAGGTGTCGTCGGCTTTACAATTATTGGCCGGCACTCCGAGGACCTCATCTTTCATTTTTTAATTTAAATCGGCACGCCGAACAAAAAAGGTTGCCTACCCCTGCTTTAGACTTTCAACTAACATCTGTCAGCAATGCTTGAGTCCAAACCTAAGTCAAAAACAGTACAAGAATGTCATAAAACACTCAGACACTACGCTAAATATTATGTGTTAAGAAACATGGCACAGTTTACTAAAAGTTGACATGAGTTACTCTAGTATTTTCCATGTAAATATTACAGTTGGGTGCTAACACTAAGCCCGTAGTTTACCTTTTCGAGGTGTACTTTTCTCACTCCACTACATACAAGATTACTTTTTTCTCTCCCTCATTTGAATAGATTGCCTATGGCAGCCTGGGAACTGTATCACATGCTAGTAAACCTAGGAATTCCTGTCCTGAGTGTGGCTCTGGGAGTTATGTAGAATGTGATGGTCACTCTTTCTTGCTGCAGGGATATTAGTTGTTGAGGGCTGATCCCAATTATTCAGTGACCTATTCACTTTCTCTAAATCAAAGCTCCATTCAGAAAACACAAGCCAGCCTGCTGCTCACATTGCTGGAGGGCACTGGGGAAATGTTTTCTACTTGAATCCAACTTCTTTTCATTCTTCCTGACTCACTTTTTGTCATCTTCATACCTCTGCAACCTCTACTGGAAAACTTCAAGTCCCAGGATCTACAGATAGAGTAAGTGTTGGATACAATTGTTTTCTTTATCGTATTGGTATCATTTATACGTCATACTATAAACTGGATATAGCACATATTTGCGACATCAGGACATCTTCAGCCTTAATATCACAATATTACAGTCTTAAATGTATTCATATTCATATTCCTCGTCTCTACCTTTTTAAATTCGTTCAGTGATTCGTAGAACCATTTGTTTTTTTATACAAAGTTACCCAATGTCAATGCTTTTTGACACTATAAGAGATGTAATTTTCTTTTAAATAAAAACTGTATTTGTGATCTACATATAATTGTATGTTACAAGTTATTATTATTATTATTATTATTGTTTATTTATATAGCACCATTAATTCCATGGTGATTTACATTTGCTTTACAAGTGGTAACATACTCCTTTATGAGCACAATGATGTCATACATGACTGAATACAGTAATGGTCCAGTCCATGTTCATGTCCATAGTTCTCACTTATAAGAAGCTAATATTTATCTAAAAGCAATGTATGTTTGGTTTATTTTAGTATGGACCAGTGTATTTAAGCATTGTGTAATAGAGAGACAACACAGACAATTCAGAAATAACATATTGGATGAAAGGTGAAAACAAAGCATTTATTACATGTATTTAAGGTTTTCATTCACAGGACAGATTTAGCATCACATATGTGATGGCTCCTCCTTGTATCGGTTTGTTGTTGGCTAAACTAGAATATAAAGCAATACTAAAGCCCAATAAGTTATTATGAAAAGCCAATGCAAGCTGAGGTCAGAAACATTGTAATTCAGGCAAGGTCAGGTTACAACTGTGGGTCAGGGCATGGTGCATACAAAATAAAGGTTGGACTATGATTAGACAAGAAAAGATCAAAGTATAATTTAAATTCAAGTATGTGACAAAAAGAATCATTAATCCAAAAAATGACAATGAGTTTTACAGCAATCCAACATTTCTATGGGTGTGGGCTTTTTTTTTTTGTCAATGAGTTGACATGTGGTCCAAAGTCTGTCATTTTTACATCACCTGTAAAGCCGCCACTGAACAACTACAGTGAACACTCTTCCCAGTGTAACACCACAGCAATATAATCAACCATAAGGGCATAATGCTACCAAGCAACAATATTTTGCTAGCGTTATACTACATATTACAGCAAGTAGTACTGTACATCATGTGGAGTAAGATAAACATTTCTATATTACAATAACAATACAAGGTGCTATTCTCATAATAATAGGACTGAAGGTAACCCATTGTAAAAGCAAGGATGCAACAGTGTGAGGTGTTAGAGTTCCTTTTTAGTAGGAGGGTAACAGACCCATTCTCAACACTGTTAAAAGTCCATCGGATTTCATGTGCATTTGTGTAATTTCTTTGAAGTGCTGACAGTTTTTTGTTTCTTTGTACATTTGGGTTTGACTGTGCCGATTTTGGTTGTGGACTCTATCCACCTATCTGTTTTTTTAATCACAGTAGAATATAGTTGGATTCTTCTCTTGAGTTCATTTAAAGGCATAGGTGAGTCTATTTAGTGTGGGGTCTGATCTATAAAAGTTTGGTAGATGGTGTTTCAGACTTTGATCAGAATGTGTGCTAAGAACTTCAAATTTCTGACTATGGTGAACTTAGCAGTAATGCAGTTCTATATGTACAATGTTTGCAATTCGCTGTTTCATCTTGTGTATACTTTTGCAATGCAGCTAGACATACGTGCATCTGTGCATTCGTTTCAGTATGTGAAAAGTGCTGCTGACCCATAGGCTGAAGCAATATTTCAGAAAAGCTCAATTTTCTCATTCCAAATATTGCTGCATTTTTTATTGTTTCAAACAGAATGGGATTTATAAATGGCTTCAAAAGAAATTGGGTCTATAAAGGACACACTTCTACTTCTCCCTTCTGCTGATGTAGTCCTGGCTTTTGTTCAAAAAATGCAGCAAAATCTGCAACAAACAAAAGAAAGCCTCTCTGTGTGGCCTCAGTCTAATACTGCAATAGATAGAAAGTATTGGTATGTACTATTATAGAGCATACTTGTTATCAACATATTAGAGCCCAATAATCCTAGATATTAGAGCACAGCCTACAGTAACCTTGCTTATAGGCTTGGCTTTTTCCACATAAGCAGCAGAACACGTTTTTCATGCAAGGAACAGTGGTTCCCAAACTTTCTGTAGACGGCATCCACTTTGACTGAGACTTATCCAATTCGAAAATCAAATTCCTTGTAACAGTAAAAACAATGGTTATTAGATTGATATTGTTTGTTGCTGCATTTAGTTTTATCCTGCCTCTTATTCCGCTGTTATTATGCTGTATTCTGACTCTTATTCTGTTGTATTCTACCTTTTATTCCTCTGTATAGTTCATCTTATTCCACTGTGGTCAGCATATTATTTTGCTGTATTCTGACACTTATTTCACTGTACACGCCTCTTATTTCAGAGTATACTGCCTCTTATGTAGTCAGCCAAATATTCTGATGTACTCTGCCTCTTATTCCAATTTATTATTCATCTCATTTTGCTTTTCACCACTGTATTCTGCTTCTCACACTTGTGTGCACCTTCTATATGTACTAAAATCTGCCATGGTGTTCGATCTCATGGTTGAAAGACAAGGCATCCTACACAGACATTGCACTGGCCTTTTAGGAAATGTAGTTCAGTTTAGCAGGGGCTCCATTATTAGCAGGAGTACCTTCTGGATTATATTTCCTAAAGGACCCATTGGAGAGGGATAATAGAGGACTAGCAAAAGGCAATAAATATCCAGAACATTTATTGACTCTCGTGGTGATATGTTCTCATACACTGCCTGTGTATACCCACAAGTATTTTTGGGGACTGTACAGCTGCCCATTCATGCATTCACTTCCAAGTCTGTTTGGCTCCTCCACTCTGCTCCAGTCCACACCTCCCACTATGCTGCCCACAAGGCTGTGCAGTGCTCTGCTCTAGATATGGCTACCCTAGATATAGACTTTGAAAAAGAAAGGTATTCCGAAACGCGTCAGCCTGACGCAGAGACATTGTGGGATGCGTGTATACAATATTTTATGAAGAAATTTAAATAAAGATGGAGTTTTAATTTTCCACTACGGCCATGCTGGATCCGTTTTATTTTCGGATTTACCCTAGATATGACCTAATCTGAATATCACGGCAAAGTGCAAAACCCAGAGGCCTTTCCTTGACCACCAACCAGGGGGTTGTGACCCATAGTTTGGAAATATGTGGTTTCTTGTACTATTTACATTTTGCAGGTCAATAGGAAATTTCAAGACACTAATGTATTTTCCTACTTTATTCTTATTTGTCCCTAGATAAAATCAAGAGTTGGTATAAATAGTCTTGTAGAAATAAATACAATTATTAATTACTTTACAACACATTGAAAAATAGATAGATGGATAGACAGATAGATAGATAGATAGATAGATAGATAGATAGATAGAAAGAAAGAAAGAATAATCTCTAAGACTAAAAGACTTTATGAGAACGTAGAGGTTAATGAAGAGAGAAGCATTGTACAAGAATACAGGCATATAATGTTTTACAGCTAGATGTTGTTTGTAGTTTTTAACCTATAGAAAATGAAAGATATTATAAGGGTTCTTCTGTTTCTAAGTGGCATTATAAAAATCATGAACAAATGCTCCTGTTTCAATTGAATGTGTATATGATTTGTAAGACAACACCTTAGAAAAGACAGCTCAAATACCAATAAATGAATATACACAGCCTTGAGATTCTATAATTTCTTTGTATAGTGTGTGGAATACAGTCTGTTGCCAACATCTGACACTTGCCAAGGACTTGATGCTTCTCTAAAAACATGGAAATACCGCATAATTAGAGATGAGCGAACAGCGTTTGATCGAGTACATGTTCAATCGGACATCATACTGTTCGCAATCGATTTGATACGAACACCGCATTGAAGATGCACTTAAAGTTCGATTCCCCTCCCACCTTCCCTGGTGCTTTTTCTGCACCAATAACAGCGCAGGGGAGGTGGGACAGGAACTACGACAGCGGGGGCATTGAAAAAACTAGGAAAAAGCCATTGGCTGCTGAGGACATGTGACCTCTGATTCAAACGAACAGACGGCATCATCTCCGATCATTTGTGCTTGCACTTAGTTAGAGAGAGACGTCTGCTGAGGGCTAGTTAGGATTTAGATTCTGCTAGGCAGGAATAGCAAAGAAGAAGAACCACAACAGCTCTTTTAAGAGCTACACTAAATGGAGAAGCTGAAACAAGCTTGGCACAGTGTCTACCCACTAACTCTAAAGTGGGATTCACAGCAATTAAGCCAGGCTGCTGGAAACCCAGCTTTCCATGGTGGGGATTAAGCTAAGTGGGATACACTGAAATTGTATGCCCATATACCCTACATACGCTTAATCCATGGTTCAACAGTGTGAAACTAAGGGGTATACACTGAAATTCTCAGCCCATATACACTATATACACTTCATCCAGGTTGTCATGGTGTGTACCCACAAAAAGCAGTGGGATATACATTATAATTCCCAGGCTATAGACGCTTCATCCAGGTTGTCACGGTGTGTACCCACCAAACCATCAAAACCATCTAAAAATGCGCAAGGCTACTGGTAAGGGACGTGGACAAGGCCGTGGGCGAGGCTGGGGGCGTAGGAATGCTACTGGGGAGCAAAGTCGCGGTGAAGCCACAGCACATTCTGCGCCAACTCCTCAGGGGCAGCAAGCATTGCGCTTCTCTACAGTCCCCAGCTTGCTGGCCACATTAAGTAGGGTGCAGGGCACAAACCTAAGTAGGCCTGAGCACCAGGAACATGTGTTACAATGACTGGTGGATAGTGCTTCCACCGTATTATCCACCAGCTAGTCAGCCTCTACCTCAACTCCTCCTCCTACACAACATTCTGGTCAGCCTTCCTCCCAAAATGCCCAGTCTTCCCAGCAGAGTAATCCCAAATTTCCCTTCTCCCAGGAGCTGTTCTCTTGTCCTTTAACTGTCCCTATCCCTGTCCCTCCATTTTCTGATTCCACGGAGCTACCAGACGCCATCCCTAGCCGTCACTACCTCTCCCGGTGTGCCGTGCCCGCCTTGCACCAGCACGTGTCATTCAACATCAGGCGGGCCCTAAGTTCCGTGCTTTGCACAAAGGTCCACTTGACCACCGACGCGTGGACAGGGATGCTACATTTCACTGACGGCACACTGGGTGAATGTAGTTGAGGCTGGGACTGGGTCACAAACTGGGCCGGTGTACCTCATCTCCCCGCCTATCATTCCTGGCAGGGGCTCTGAAACAACACCCTCCTCCTCCTCCTCCTCTTCCTCCGCCACTGTTAGATTGACTCCAGCTACGAGCTGGAAACGTTGCAGCACTGGCGTGGGTAGACGTCAGCAGGCCGTGCTGAAGTTCATCAGCTTGGGGGACAAACAGCACACTGTCTCCGAGGTGAGGGATACCCTCCTCGATGAGACAGCAATATGGTTTGAGCCGCTGTACCTGGGCCCAGGCATGGTCGTGTCTGATAATGGCAGGAACCTGGTAGCAGCTCTGGAGCTTGCCAGCCTCCAACATGTTCCATGCCTGGCCCATGTCTTTAACCTAGTGGTGCAACGTTTTTTAAAGACATACCCAAATGTGCACGAGCTACTGTTGAAAGTGCGGCGCTTGTGTGCCCACTTTCGCAAGTCTACCGTAGCTGCTACTAGCCTCAAAAAACTCCAGCAACGCCTACATCTGCCCAAACACCAGCTGTTGTGCGATGTCCCCACACACTGGAACTCAACATATCATATGGTGAGCAGAGTGGTTGAGCAGCAGAGACCTTTGATGGAGTACCATCTCCAAAACCCTAGGGTGCCACAAAGTCAGCTCCCTCAGTTTCTCAACCATGAGTGGCCATGGATGGGAGACCTATGTGAAATCCTATGGGTGTTTGAGGAGTCCACCAAGAGGGTCAGCTGTGATGACGCACTAGTTAGCGTAATAATCCCGTTCTTGTGTGTGATGCGAGAATCCCTCATTGCCATCAGGGATAACACAGATCACACTGAGGAGTTAGGGATAGCAGCAGAACCGTCACAGCAGGAGAGTAGTCCGCTTCACAGCGTTTAATGACGGAGGAGGATGAAGACGTGGCAGATGATATGATTGTGACACAGGAGGCTATCGGGGAAGTTCAATGCGTCCCATTCTTGCAGCGCGGATGGGGCGAAAGGGAGGAGGAAGAGGAGGAAATGGAGAGTGACCATTAAGGTGGTGGGGGCAGCGAAGCCATGCCAAGTAACACTCTGGCACACATGGCTGACTTCATGTTGGGGTGCTTTTCAAGTGACAAGCGCATAGTCAAAATAATGGAGAGCAACCAATACTGGATATTTGCAATCCTTGACCCCCGGTATAAAAATAACATTTACTCTTTTATTCCGGTAGAGGAGAGGGCCAATCGCATTAATGACTGCCACAAGCAATTGGTGCAGAACATGATGAGATGTTTCCATCAAGTGTCGTTGGCGGCAGAGAGGACAGTTCCTCCATGAGGCGAACAAGTGCCGTCCGATCCACACCCACAAGGGGTACACTGTCTAAGCTCTAGGACATGTTAATGGCACCCCCTCGCCAAACTCCCGCCACTGAGGGGTCTAGTGTCACCAGGCGGGAAAATTATAGGCGCATGTTGCGGGAATACCTGTCGACCACAGCCCTGTCCTCTCCAATCCCTCTGCACCCTACACGTATTGGGTGTCGAAGTTGGACCTGTGGCTTGAATTTGCCCTATATGCCTTGGAGGTGCTGTCCTGTCCTGCCGCCAGCGTGCTATCTGAAAGGGTTTTCAGCGCAGCTGGTGGTATCATCACGGATAAGCGCAGCCGGCTGTCAGCTGAAAGTGCCGACCGGCTGACTTTCATCAAAATGAACAGCCACTGGATAGACCCATCATTTTCGTGCCCAACAGTGTCAAGCATACCAACATGAATTGTCATGTCTGCGCACAACCTCTACAATTCCTCCTCATATTCCTCCACCATCTGCATTGCACAATTCTGATCCTTCTAGGCTCAATCAACCCTGATTTCCCCAAACTCTGCTGGTTAGAGGCTCAACTAACCCCAAGGGCCAAAAACACTGCTGGTGCAAGGCTCAACTAAGTTAAAGGGCCTTAAAACTCTGCTGGTAAGAGGCTGAAGTCACCTAAAGAACCTCAATCTTTGCTGGTAACTCAGCTTATGGGCCTCTAACTTAATTTGGAAGGGCTCATGTTAAGGGCCAGAAAAGTGAATTTTGGAAGGTCACACACACATCACACACACACACACACACACACACACACACACACATCCACAATGACAGTTAAGAGTGGGTACTGTTGGATTTCCCCTTGCCTATTCCATCTGTGGTTGTCATGGGCAACGTGATTTAAAGAGGTGCTTGTTAAGGTTACATTAGAGTAAAATCTGGGTTTCTGTCTATCCAATTGGGGAGAAAAAAAGGTTTCCAGGTATTTTTCCACTTTCATAGGGGTTCTACTGAGTTTGGAAAGTGTCTAGTTGATAGGCTAGATTGTGGGGATAATGTCTTTCCTTAGGGAGAGACCACCTTTTCAGGTGTGTGGAGACTTATACAGCCATAGTTGCTCCACTGCAAAGGGACATGGGATGAATATGCAAATCTGTCTCCCAAGATGTAAACAGAGAGACAGTGCCTCTGTTATGCTGCCCTCTATAGCAAGCACCCTGAACAACATGCCCGACTTCCCAGAAGCCTTTGCTGCATGATGCGAGGTTATAACCAAATCAGTTTCTCAGCTACGGACGGCACCGTTTCTGTCTCTTTGGACTTCATCAGCGCAGCATAGAGAGAATTGATTTGGTTTAAGTGAGAGGCTGAAAGACCAGATTGTGGGGATAATGTCTTTCCTTAGGGAGAGACCACCTTCTCAGGTGTGTGGAGACTTATACAGCCATAGTTGCTCCACTGCAAAGGAACATGGGAAGAATATGCAAATCTGTGATAGTGGGGTAATACAGGGACTTTTGCATGTTAGATGCCCCCAGACATGCTTCCCCTGCTGTCCCAGTTGCATTTCCGAGGTGTTGTCATCACTTGTTGAGGTGTCATAGTGGACTTGGTGACCCTCCTGAGTAAAACATTGGTTTCCCCCTAAACGAGTATTTTTCCCCATAGACTATAATGGGATTCGAAGTTCGATCGAACAGTCGAGTATTGAGTGGCTACTCGAATTGAACTTTGAACATTTCACTGTTTGCTCATCTCTACGCATAATATATTAATAATGTTTTGCTTTTTATAACCCTCAATTAACATCATAAATGCATAGATAACAAATGAGAGATTCTATCTAATCTACACTGAGGAGAAAAAGGTTAACAATGTTTTCAACTTGTGACTTTCAGGCTCCATATCTCATCATCCACTACAGGGTCGATTGTGAAGCTACCATCGTTTTATAGATAATCATCTTGGCATTCACATACATAAATTTGACTTGCAGCTATTTAGCATAAGATTAGTTATTCAGATTCTTGTCATATTATTTTGTAAATCCAACACTGCCTGAATCCTTCTGGGCATGCTCTCGACAGAAAACTTATCCCATGTCACCTTCTTCTTCCACGTTCCCAATGTTGGTGGATACCACTTGACTCATTTGGGTATGAATCCAGCTTTTTCTTCAACTCTATCCACAAGTGTTCATTTGGGCTGAGGTCTGGCGACTCTGGGAGACAATCCAGCACCTTTACTTCATTGTCATTGAATCATTTCTTTGCTAATCTTTACAAAAGCTTTGGGGTCGTTGTCCTGATGGAACACTATGCCATTCTTTTCATACTGTACACATAGTACTTGAGGGTATGAAGTAACCCGTATTGTAGGATACTCGCATATAGCTCAGGATTGAGACTTCCATCGATCCTGGTCATGTATGTAATGTCTTTGGCTATGAAACAACCCCATAACAATAGGCTTCCTCTGTAAAACTTGACAGTTCCTTCAATTTCTAGTTCTCTTAGCCCATTTTTCAGTTATTTCTTCCAGATCCATTTGCAATCCTCTACTGTCCACTTTTTTGCAAACTCTAGACAACACTTCTTATGATGATATTGAAGTTAAGGCTTCTTCACCTTTTTTGGGGCCACCATTCCAGACTTGCGTAATATGCGTCACATGATGCTTGTAAGGATGTCTATGATCTCACTATTATGAAGCCCTGCACACAGTATTATGCCGCATTGTGGACCACCCATAAACAATTATTATACTCTGGGGTATTTTCAAACCCTAGAGTATAATGATCGGAGACCAAGGGGAGGATAAAAAAAATAAAAAACACTGTTACTTACCTCTTCTGCGCCCTGGCACACTCCCCACTGATGTCAGCCACCTTCAATGATGGAAGAGACATCACTTGAGTAGGGCCTGTGTCGCGATGCATTATGATGCAGGCGTGGTCCACATGATGTCTGGGACATCACTAAATAAGCCTGAAGCTTTTCTTGGATCCCAGGAGAGGTGAGTAACAGTGTTTTCTATGTTACCTCACTTCTCTTAGCCCTCCAATCATTATACTTGGGAGTCTGAGTATAACGATAGTGGCCTTTGTTGTGTTCGCGGGCCCACGGCCTTACTTACCGATCCCCTCTCTTGATCACAGCCTCTGCAGAAGCAGGAGCAGGAGCAAAGCAAGGATCAGTAAGTAAATTGGGCAGGTAACAGCCTATTAAAAAAAAAACAAAAAAAAAAAAACCCATCAGGGGCTCTCCAGGCCCTCTAATGTTCTGGGCCCTGTGGTAGTCGTTACTGCTGCTACAACAGTGGTTACTCCCCTGGCTATTAGGAGCTGTGAGAACAGGTTGTAACTTGTAGTATACAAGAAGAAAAAGATTTTTCCACCACCAGGAGCTAAACAGTAACAATGCAGTTACATGACAACAATGAATCTGCATAACTAATCATATGCTAAATAGTTAAAAGTCAAATTTATGTATGAGATAACCAAGATGATTTTCTATAAAATGTTGGTAGTCTCATGTTTGAAGCTGCAGTGGATGGAGAGATATGGAGCCTGAAGGGCAAAAGATCATAAAATTGTTACCCTTTTGCTTGTCAGTATATAAGACACTTGAAGTTAATTTGAAGAATGAACGGTGAATGAAAACATAGAATGTTTTATGGAAAAACAAGAAAATGAAAACATAGGGTTACTGGCAAACTTGTTCATGTACAAAATGTTCTGAATATTGCTTCATTACTGTGTTTATAAAAGTGATCATAGATATCTATAGACTATGAAACTTGGTCCGTGTGTTTGCTGGATTTACTATTTTAATCATTATCAGACAGAATGTTGCTGGTATGTATAGATTCCTAGCATCATAGATAGCTATACTGCTAGCAGTGCCTCACCCAGAATACTGTTCAGGCCGGAGAATCTGGCCAACCCATGGACTGAGTTTTATGACTGAAACTCGCTCGTGTGAATGTGGGGTAAGACTACTTTTACATGTCAACATCTTAATTTTTTCATCAATAAGCTGGAGTGGGTCCAAGTCACTGTACTTTTTTTTACTGTTCAACAACTGGTTTTAATTTACAAATACTAATGCAAAATACTGAGAAGAATATGCAGGTGTGTAAACGTGCTATAAAGAGTGAGGCATGTATAGTTATTAGTGTACTAGTCTCAGCCATCCAAGAGCAGGAACTGATGAACATTCGGCTTTATTATTTGTATGTTCGTATAATTATAGGCAATTAAAGTGTATGCTTTTCAAAGCCCTGAGAACAAGGCACAATGAAGGTAATGAGCTCATAGCAAGATATCCCAAATGAATGCAATTTTGAAATATGACTCATGTAGGCTTTTAAGGTCTTTTCAAAAGCAAACAAACAAGGTCAAGAGGCACTTTAGAAATGACAAACTATGTTCAACTTTATAAATAAATATGTTTATTTAAAAACTTTGAACATACACTAGGTATCTGCATTAACCTCATGCCAAAATAGGCAGTACGCTTTAGATGTTTGTCATTTGAACCTGTTGCTTTTGGTAGGACTTGACGAGGATTTAGCCATATTCACACGGTCACTGTTTGGTCAGTGATTTACATCAGTAATTATGTGCCAAAACAAAGTGCCAATTGAAAATGCAGAACAGGTGAAAACCTTTTCACTTTCTTTATCTCTGTATAGTCTTCACTGATGGTTTTGACTCACAATCACTGCTGCAGATCATTGTGTAAATAAACCCATGATAACAGGAGTTGGGGACCATAAGGATCAGACAGTAAGGGTAAGTTCAGACGGGGCTTTTTGGTAGGAAACCTGAGCCGGAGGCTGCCTCAGGTTTCGGACCAAAAGCCGGGTAGCCGCGACTGAAAGCCATGGTATGTACCCACAAAACCCAACTGGGATTCACACCAATTGTCAGGCCATATACGACCATCACAGCCTGCCACGGTGTGTACTACTAAACGCTAAAGTGGGACACACAGCAATAGTCAGGCTATGTACGCAAAACCCAGCTTTCAATGGTGTGTACCCGTAAAACCTAACTGGGATACACAGCAATTGTCAGGCTATATACACTTAATCCAGGTTTTAAGGGTGTGTACCCACCATAAATTAGTGATATACACATTAATAATTTTTTTCTTTTTTTTATTATGTAGATTGTGAGCCCCACATAGAGCTCCCAATGTACATTTTTTCCTGTCAGTATGTCTTTTTTTAATATGGGATGGAAATCCATGCAAACATGGGGATAACATATAAACTCCTTGCAGATGTTTTTTTGCCCTTGGTGGGATTTGAACACCAAGGCTCCAGCGCTGCAAGGCTGCAGTGCTAACCACTGAGCCACAGTGTGGCCCCAGGATACACATTAATTGTCAGGCTATGTACGCTCAACCCAAGGGCCACAGGTCCAACTTCTACATCCAATAAGTGTAATTTGCAGAGGGATCGGAGAGGACTGGGCTGTGGTTGGCCAGGTACTCATGCAACATGTGCCAGCAGGTCACAGAAGGCCAGAGTCTTCTCAAGCTGGGACGGCTATATCTCCTGGGCCAGCAGTTTTAAGATGAGGCCGTTGAAGCCTTGGGCATGTGGGTGGGTTGCGCTGTACTTCTGCCTGCGATTACAGGCCTTTGTAGATGGGGAGTTGCTGGGAAGAGGCGCATGATGGTGCAGGTGAGAGGAGCAGAGGCAGGAAAAGGTACAGATGAGAGTGAACTCCCCAAAATGTCAGAGGCAGATGTTGAGGTGTCCAGGCTGGTGGCTAGAAGAGGGAACATCTTGGGCCTTGCTGCCTCTGACCTGGCTTCTGGGATTCAGCTGTCCTGTGCCTCTGGACATGCCTCTGCCTCTAGCCACCCTCTTTGCTGCACTTCCCTCCACATCTACACTGCTTTTCCCCGTAGACATAACCCCAGTCCATGCTTCTGCCTCTAGTCACCTTTTTTTTTACTGCTTAGCTTGCCTCCACATCTACACTGCTTTCCCCCCTAGACATGGCTCTGCCTCTAACCACCTTTTTCCCTTCTTAGCTTGCCTCCACATATACACTGCTTTCCCTGCTAGACATCACCCCTGTTAAGGTCGGGTCAGTGGCCTTGTCGCTCACCACCTCCTCTTCCAATTTCTCACTCTCCTCTTACTGCAAACCGCACATAACCACAGCCTGCCCTGATGGCAACTGTGTCTCGTCATCAACACTGAGGCCGAGAAACTCTGGTTGCGGGTCCAGAACCACAAAATTGTCAGGAAATGGCGGATGCTCCAGTGTTTTGGCATCAGGACACACAAAGTCATCTGGTAGCTCCTGGGATTGGTGAAGTGGTTGGACAGAGTGAGGGACAGTTAAAGGACCTGAAAACCTCTCCTGGGAGGGGGGAAATGTGGGATGACTGTCCTGGGAAGATCGGGCATGTTGGGAGGAAGGTGGACAAAGACTCTTGGCAAGGAAGAGGACTTGAGGTAGTGGCTGACTGGCTGGTGGAGAAGGAGCTGTAAGCATTATCCGCTAGCCACTGTAACACCTGTTCCTGGTGCTCGGGCCTGGTCTGCGTTGTATCCCTGCACGCTGCTTAACACATATGTCATATCAGGAATTGTGAAGAGTGCATGCTAATCTTTCTTTAGCTTAAAATTTGGGTTTCTGTCCAAACAATTGGGGAAGAAAGAAGGTTTCCAGGTATTTTTCCAGTTTCCCTAGAGGTTGTATGGAATGTGGAAAGTGTTTTATTTGATGGTCTGTGATAGTGGGGTAATACAGTGACTTGGGCATGTTAGATGCCCCCAGACATGCTTCCCCTGCTGTTCCAGTTGCATTCCAGAGGTGTTGTCATCATTTGCTGATGTGTCATAGTGGACTTGGTGACCCTCCTGAGTCGAACAGTGGTTTCCCCCTTAACGAGTATTTTTTCCCCATAGACTATAATGGAGTTCGATATTTGATCGAACAGTCGAGTATTGAGCGGCTACTCGGATCGAATTTCGAACATTTCACTGTTCGCTCACCTCTAATTGTAATACATAGCCTTAGAGAATGGAATATTTAGAGCTCACTAGCGGATGTGTACAAAACCATTATATTCATTCAAATAAGAAAGTAGTTTACATGAGCATGATGTTTTAATACATACAGAACATATTAGATTCTGTTGATATCTTTGTTGTGTTCTGTGATTTTCATAATGTATATTGGGATATGGTCCACACAGCTACATTCTATATTTTTCCCATTGTCTACACTGTATGGTAAGTTTGTTGGCAGATTCCATTGTACTGTAATGAATAGTAAACTATGCTTTTCAATATAATAAAGAAAGCTGATACATTCCACCTACACATGCCAAAAGGACACTCTTTAAGTGTATAGTTGTAACAATGGATAGATTTGCTGTATACCATACATCTATGAAAATTTCCTGATGTTTACCCTAATTGTAGCAAAAATATAGTGTGAACATAGCCTTAATTAAAATTTTTCTTTTAGCTTCCTCTGTACCACTGATGGTGTGTGAGGCGAAACCTCTATTCCTTCTCTCCTACAGTATATACCGTACTACCAAACATTTGTGTACTTGCATTCAGTTGGCTTACTAATCACTGCCGAGACTCTGGAAAGTCTGCGGATATCTTCTGCACCGGAAACTTAAAATTTAATGACTTCAAACTTTACTATCTGAACACAAGTAAATTGCTTCATTTACTAAACTTCCAAGTAATCTTATGACAGCAAGGACTGATAAATGGAATGTAGCTACAAGATACGTGTTTCTATTTTTTTTTAAGTGTCGGGAATGTGATGATAATTCCTTTCATTATTGTGATCTCAGGGTAAAGAAAGAAATGGCAGGCATTGTCGATTATATAGACTACAAATAATTTGGTGGTGTTAGTGCTCCGCCGAAGCTTACTGGTAATCAAACATAGAGACGATAATTATGCGCTGCCTTACGTGAATGTATTCAATTTAGCATTAATGGGTAGGAAGTTTTACACAGCAGCTCATCTCTAGCTATACAGCTAGACAGAAAAGAGTCTTGTATATATCTTATTAAAATTTCATGAGTCTGTGTATCAAAGTAAATGTAGCATATGAGTAGCTCCAGATGTATCAGAAAGTCTTGCCTAAATTATACTTTTTTTTCAATTTGATGCAAAGTTTACATTTGTAAGGCTGTAGTCTAAGCCATTCTGATCATCAGTATAATTAGAAAACTTTCCTGTGTGGGGTTATAAGAATGAAATGTTTTAGTGGATATTCATTTTCCCTTAGGGCTCGTTCACACGGAGTACATTGCGTGCCGCGTTTACGGGACGTTTGCGCCGCGATTTTGACGGTGCATGTTTGTAAGTTTAGTGTAAGTCTTAAATTACCAAACACAATCCCATGCATCTGATGGAGTGGTGTAAAACATTCTAACTCTGGACTCTAGAGCAGTGGAAACATGTATTTTCTAGTGAGGAATCACGCTTCTCTATCTGGCAATGTGATAGATGAGTCTGGGTTTGGTGACTGCTAGGAGAATGGTATCTTCCTGATGGTATAGTGCCAACAACAAATTTTGGTGGAGAAGGGATAATGATACAGGTTTTTTTTTTTTTCAGGGTTTACCAAGGCTCCTCTGAAGCAAAATCAAATGGCTCGGCATATCAAGACTTTTTGGATAATTGTTTGCTTCCAACTTTGTGAACGCAATTATCATAAACAACCTTAATGTGAAATATTTTCAACTTGAGTGTTTTTAGGAGATAAAACACAGTGGGAAAATGTAAGCTTTGCTTAGGAAGCAATTTGGCATATTAAGGCTCCATGCACATGAATTTGTACTGTTCTACATGGGTTACTAGGTCTAACATCCAAGGTTTGTTGTATTGTCTTTGACTTTGAATTTCTTTTTGATGAGACCACATTTGTTTCCTCGAACCCAGGTGGGTTCTCTCCCCACCCCCTCCAACTATTACACTATAGCATACCTATTCCATTTTATTTTTTCACCTTTATTTGTTTTTGGTTGTTTATCATTTTATCCACATTATATTACAAGATTTATCATCTTTAATTAATCATTGTACTCTTGTACTAAGATTAGTGTGGTTTTTTCCATGTTCATCCTCTTTGCTGATCTGTCCACCACTGTAATGTGTTAGGGCCCCTTCACACGGCTTTACGCGTGCTCCCATTGAAGTGAATGGGAAGTATTTAGAAGCGCTCGCGTGTACGGCTCGGAATGAGCCGAGCGCTTACGCCGTGTGAAGGGGCCCTTATGTTATCTAGACTGTCCTACAGATTGTTATCTTGCATATATGCTATATCTTTTCATTAGGCTGGTTGCAGATGATCGTGCTGCAACTGATCTGCCTTGAATTAAAAGCACAGGCTGCACACAGGGGACATGGGGATGTTCCCCGTCTGCCGCCTGTGCACGAGCCATGCTTCCTCGGCTCCTTTCATTAAATGAATGAGAGCCATGAAAGCAAGGGCAGCAAAATAGGACAGGAATAAGACCTGTTCTATATTTTGTGGTTGGACTGTGGGCCTGCACACAGGACCATGACATTCACTGTCATGTGTAGGGGCCATAGCAAACTGACCATGGCCACGGTCATCTGCAACATGCTTAATTTGATAAATACTTTTGAAACTAAAATGGTGGAAACCCAATCAACGCCTTTATAGTCTAAGGGATCTGCTGTGACCACTGTTAACCACTGTTCAGGAGGTCAGGCTCTCTGTTGTTCGGGTCCATCGATGGAGCCCAGCACAGGTGTGAACTTAGCCTTAGTGTGCTCATATTGGTAGTGAGTACACTAAAGAAATTGTAATTGCCCCAGATCCCCTTTAGGCTTAGGTCACACACTGTGGAAACATAGTTAAAAATGCTGTGGAAAAAACCTTCCACAGGTATAATTAACATGCTTATTTTTTTTAACAAACATGCTTTTTGAAAACTTTTTTTTTTTTTATAAATTCTTTATTTATAAACTCAGAACAAACAGAAAAAACAAACAAACATAGTGAAACAACACTTAACATAAGCGCGTAGACCAAAAAGGCCCAACGTTTAAACAAAGGGCCAGTGCCACATAGAAAACAAATAACTCCTAGGTCAAACAAGTGAGGGAAAGGGGGGAGGAGGGGAGGGGGTGAGAAAAGAAGAGGAGAGAAAGAATGGGAGAAAGGAAGTAGCATGAGGAAAAAGATGGGGGGGGGGGGGTCCAGACCACAAACGAGCCACGAGCCAACGAGGCGTGCCTAGCCCATAATGTCTGTGTAAGAACGGGACCCCTGAAAGAGGATCCAGGGGGTCCAGGCCCTGACAAAAGCCTCACGGGTGTTTCTGATGGATGCCGTGAGGTCCTCCATGGACTGGATATCCTCCACCTTACGGAGCCAGTGACAAAGAGAGGGAGGATTAGGGGACTTCCAAAGGGCAGGGATGCAGGCTCTAGCCACATTAACCATGTGTCTTATCGCCGACTTACGATAGGCACGGAGGGAGGTATCCGAGAGATGTAGCAGATGAAAACTTTTTTTATCTGCCGTATTTATGCAAAGGCCAAAAACTCTTTTTCTAAAGAACCCCCGGGTGACAAATTATACAAGGGCAGATATAAGACACTAAACTACACATGCAAGGCATGTCTACTGCTTTGTATCTACTTTTTCTAAACCCCTGTCTATTACTCTGCTCACTGCATATAGTTTTTCCCTTAATAGCTGTAATAAGTGATTTGCACAGAATTATGAATGGTCATTACTATGGAGCATGGCGCAGTAGGTCAAATGCGTTATGAACTTAGAAGCATGAAATTCATCATTTTGTGTTTTATTCTCTAAAAGGCTACTTTGACCATTAAATCAATTTCAATAAAAACACAAACACAATCATCCATGGTTAATTGGAATATTATGAATATGGGTTTAAGCTGATGTGCCAGATGCTTCAATTATAGTCAGCATATGCTTATTTCTTAATATTCTGCTATTTATAATGTATTGTCATTGTGTATATTTAGATTTTTTTCATCATATGGAAATGAACAAACTTTAAATAATTCTTGAACTTTCAAAGTTTTGATTTTCGGCAAGCATGTGCAGTATGTCATTAATATACAATGCAGTATATTTATTAATTGATTTTGTCCCCAAGTTTGTTTGGTTTTTTTTAACAGTGAAAGAACAGTCAGTGGGCCGTGATAGACTTTGTGTAGTGTGGCATCATATATGATATGTCCTTGAATGGTTGAAAAACAACTGATTCGCTGCAATGAAAAACATGGGTGAGAACCGGACATGGTTGTATGAACAGAGCCTTACCATTTACGTTACCACTGCTGCCTCTCAATTCCATGTAAAACAGACATTTCTGTTACACAGTGCTGGCTGCTTTATATGTAAAGATAGTCCTATGTAAGTATAGTTATAGATAGTGGGGTCAGGGTGGCAATTAAACTATAGCTGCAGCAGTCACCATCAAACTCACAGTCCACTATTTCTTCTATCTAAAGGCCCTCAGGATTTGGAAACATTTTGGAGGGCCTGGGGGAAGGTATAACATAAAAAAGAAAAACATACTCCCTGGTGCTCTGATGTTCTCTGACGCAACTTGTTCAGTCACATGCTTCATTCATGCTTCATTCCTCAGAACGGAAGGGACCAATGACATACTGTATGTGAGTGACATATGTGAATGGCCTCTGCAGTCATGTGGGTTGTTGGGCTTTTGGGACATGAGGCACGGTGCGTGAGTGAACAGTCTGCGGCATCAGAAAATTGAACATTGGGGAAAGATTAATATGCTTGTTCCTTAATGTTACATTTACCTTGCCTGGCTCCTCTGGAGTTTGTCCCATTCTTAGACAACATCTCTAAGAAAAATGTCCCATAGTGTACACAGTATAATGTTCCACTGTGGCCCCATACAATATGATGTCTCACAGTGGCCTCCATACAGTATAATATATAGTAACCCCTCCACACAGTACTGTATCCAATGATGACCCCTCCACATGGTATAATGTTCTATAATGGCCCCTCTACACAATATTATATACCATAATGGCCCCTCCACATTCTATAATGCCCTAGAGTAGCCCATACGGTTTTCTTTAAGAAGTTTTGGGGTTCGCCACCAATGAACCAGCACAGGTCTTCCAGCTTCTTCTTGTTACAGAGACATCATGGATGATGTCAGAGACAGATGAGGCCTCTGATTCAGCCTCAGTGGTCATGTCAGCGTCTTGATACAAAATGACCCCAGTGTAATATCATAGGGGTAACACCGCTGTCATTTTGCATCCCAACGCTGATTTAATTCATAATGTCTCTTAGACTAGAAGAGACTGGAAAACCAGAGCTCAGGAGAGGTGAGTAACACTATTTATTATGTAGAGACCAGAGTATAATAGCAGTTTTGATTTGGACCTGATCAGTCCTAAGGAAACCACTAGGTGAACCTTGTGTGACAAATTTCATGAGGTTTGCCCAACAAATATAATGGGCCAACTTCCCTCCATGGGCCCTTGTTCAGCCAAACTGCACAAGGGCCCACGTGTGGTTTCATATGTCCTCCCCTGTAGTGACTGATGTCATTGGCATGTAAACGATTTGCAATGCGAAAGATTAAAAACTGGGATCAGAGGAGACATTAGACAGCTGCAAAGCTGGTTCAGAATGACAAGGGACGTGGTGTCCCTTTGTCATCCTGAACCAGCTTTGCAGCTGTCTAATGTCTCCTCAGAGTGTAGAATAAGACCCCTTAGTATCCACTGTTCCCTCCAAGCTTTGCACTTTGGAAATTATATAATATACAAACATTTTCAGACAATTATAGCAGCTATTGGGCTCATTTACCTCATTACTAAATTGTCTTAACTTGATTTCAGGTTGCCCAGTTTACAGGGAACACTTTTAGAGATCACTATAAAAATAGCATATTGAAATAGAAGGGTGTATTGTTATTCAGGAGGAGGTAAAGAATTATAGCTTTTTGCAGCACCACAAGCCATCATTACCAATTACTAAAAATTAAGCCCTTATGCCTTATGGATGGATAATTAACTTAAGTTTTTTATATGTTTTTTTTCTTAATAAGACACAGAGGCAAGAAACTTTAAGAGACCGAGGCATGCTTTACATTTCTGTTATCCATCATTAATGAACGAGAACACTAAGCTGTAATACATTAATATATCTTCAATTATGTTGCTTAGGTAAAATAGTGAAATAATATATTTATATTAAATTTGCAACAGGAATATGTTAATTAAAACGAGCAGGATGATTCTTAGAAATCGATGTATCTCAGCGGGATTGCTCATACTAATTTATGGTAAAATCCTAGCTCGATGTGAACATGCTGCTCCAATAAAATACCAGTCAATAGAGGCTAGTGAAATTAACTCACGTTTATGAAAATCCTTAGATTTTTGTGATGGCTATTCCTTATAAATATAAGAAAAAACATATAAAGAACAGTTAAAAACAGCACCTTTTTAATATGGGATTTGGACTATGTTTGCGTATTGTAATGTTGACCATATTAGAGACCCAAATCCTAACTCTACGCTGTTATATTATATAACATATGTCAAATACCTTACAAATCTTGGAACTTCTCTATTGTCACAGTTATGAGATTTAATAATTTGGAAAAGACTGTGCTTATTTTGTCATTTGATTGTTTTTATTTATTTCCTGTGACTTTTTAGTGGATTCCACAGCGGAATAATAGTATTATGTCTGACCTTAAAATACTAATCATTATTCTCGCAGCACGGAATCAAAGCACAACCCCTATAATGGGAAACATGCAGGACACAATTTCATAAAATAAGTAATTCAAATCCATAAAACTTGAATGAACGCACATTTGAAATTGAATTCCCATAGACCAGAGCAGATATTAGGGACACTTGAAAGAGGCTTGCTCTATAGATCACTGTATACAGTATCATACTGTATATATACTAAATAAACATGAGAAAAGTCTCAATAAGTGGATTATGCAGTTTTTCCCACAATATAACATGATATACCAACACTATTGACATAATACCAAGCCAGCATTCTCCCACCAAATCGTATTTTGCCGTAATGGCTTCCTCGGGGTCTGCTGACTGCAGTGTTCTGCCTTTTTCTCTCATAAGTTGTTTGAACTCAGGTCTCTAATATCAGAAATAAATGGGTTACCATTAATACAGACACCAGGAATGTGTGGTAGAAATTCTTTCATTTTTACAAGTTATTTTAATTGTTTCATGCTTTCATCTCAAGTTTATCATCTGATGAACTGATACCTGCCAGGCATTCTGGTCACCACCATTTACGTCAATGCTGCCTTTTATTCTTTCCCTTGAGGCAATAAAATATGACTGATGCAGTAAAGTTGGACTATTGTTAACTTTTTACTTTCATAATTACTTTACATAAGTGAATATATTTTTGTCTGCATTCATTCAAATAGATACATTTATGTAGAGATGGTAAATTATAGAATTGCGCAGATTTGTAAAGTATTGTCAACTCTATAACAAAAATTATCTAACATTCTATTTATACGTTATTTATTACAGCATTGATTAATTTTCCGTACTTCATAACTAGGGTTGAGCGATCGTGTTTGGAAAAGATCGTATTCCGATCGGCGATCGAGAAAATTTCACGATTGCGATCGGAATTCCGAACATGATCTTTTTATGTGGGATCAAGATCGGTGATCTTTTCCCACAATACTTTGCTTAGCCTTTACACTGAGTATACGCTGTATACTCAGTGTGAAGGCTCCGCTGCAGTTCCATAGGAATGAATGGAAGCAGCCGGCACACAGCCTTAACCCCCTGTGCGCCAGCTGCCTCCATTCATTCGAATGGGAGGCTAAACTAAATATCTCTAGCAGCTACTTACCTCTAGAGATGGCTGCTCCGGTGCCCTCCTTCTTCTTGCCTCGCTGCCCTGCCTCCCAGGTTAGTGTTTAAAGCGCTAGGTAGGCTTGTGGCTTAGGAGAGTGTGGGCGGGTACAGGGCGGGGAGACATGACATCTCCCCTCCCAGTACCCGCCCACACTCTCCTAACCCGCCCACACTCTCCTAACCTGGCAGGGAGGGGGCAGCAAAGGGAGAAGAGAAGCGTGCAGCGGCAGCGAGGCGAAGAAGGAAGGCACCGGGCACCGGACCAGCCATCTCTGGAGGTAAATGGACACCAGGGGGGGGGACTAAGTAGCCAGAGGATTAAAAAAAAATCCTCTGGCTACTTTAGTGATTCACTACACAGCGTGGATTCTAACAATTGTTAGATTCCATGCTGTATAGTGAATAGGATTGCTTTTAAAATCCGATCTCCGATTAATTAAAAAATCCCATTGACTTGCATTGGGATCGGAATTGGGATCGAGATCGGGTTCGAATGAAAAATGATCGGAAATCAGATTTTAAAATCGATCCTGAAAAGTCAGGATCGGCTCAACCCTATTCATAACATTTTGTGATGGCAATAACATTGGAAAGAGGAACTGATTTTCCTTCAATCCAACCATATCACAGAAGACGGATATTTTCATTTCTCTGCCAGAGTAGTGCTGCCCTATTCAGCTACTTTTATGCACAGTCTTGCAGCCAGTGATGTACTGAAAGATAATACCGCTGGAGCCCAGTAGAGTCCCCTGGGACTCCAATCATTATACTCTGGGGTCCGAAGAGACCCCAGAGTATAATAATAGCAGTTTCAGTTGGGATATATTTGGTCCGAATGGAACCACCAGAGTCACGAGACTGGTGGAGTTCACCCAACAAATACTCTTGCCGCTGGCCTGTAGCCATACTTACCAATCCCAACTCCAGCTCATGGCTGCATCTGCTTCCACTTCTGCCATCTAGGTGACCCTGTGTGTTCCATATCACCTTGCTGTCAGAGACATCCTGACATGATGAGTGTCAGTGACATGATGTGATGCAAGGTGGCCCCCTGGAGGGCAGAAGGGAAAGCATTGGTGGCCATGGACAGAAATGAGGATCGGTAACTAAAAGAAGCCCATTATCTGCTGGGGTTACTCCAGTAGGTAACGGCCTAAAAAAAACCTGCAGGAGACCATGGGGCCCACTAAGGTCATGAGCCCAGTAGCGGTAGTTATGGCACTAATTTCTGCTAGTGTTACATCAATGAGACCCAGCTATGCATCTGACGGTAGGTTTACACTAGCCCAGGGCTTACAGTCATTTGGAACCATCAGGGGTGTGAACAATGGACAGCTGGGTTGGAAAAACAGCGGTTACACATGGAGGACTATAATGGGGGTCTGTCAGGTGTCCGCCATTTTAAAAATGAAAGCGGTGGAGAACAACTCCTTCGTGCAGGACTCTTTTTTACTCCACCGATTATCAGAGGTCTCTGCAGAGGTCTCTGATGCAGATGCAAACCTAATCTGAAACGTATGGATAGGCCATGCTTGGCAGAAGTGAGGTGAAGTTAAGCGGGTAGAGCCTAAATGTACACCCCTGTTGAATGCAGTTGATTTGTGAGTACACTGTAGCATTTCTGTTCATGTGCCTATAACCTTTGTTTTTATTCCTCGATATTTTCCTTCCTGTGGCCATTGGTTTAACTGAGCCTTTCATCCAAAGGCTTTAAACAGAGCAGTGTATCTATCTAAACCATTTTCCTGATGTTAAAATGGCATCACTCCGATTCATTCACACTAACATGAATCAATAGAGTCTTTAAAATGAGGGAAATTTTTTTAAACGATAGATAAAAAAAAAAATACAATCATATATTGACCTTATGTTAAAGACATTTTTGTACTATAATGGACGGGTGAAACATCTGTCATTGTAATTTCGTAGTAAGCATGAAAAAAATATCAAACATGCAATTTTCATTTATTTTTCTCTTTGTGTGCTGATAGAGGAAGAATAAAAGTAAGAGCTTTTTCAATCATCCATTCATTATCTACTCTCAGAGAGGAATTTTAATCAATTCGGCACTTTTTAGAACAAGGCCATAATGTTTTAATATAATCATCTCATCATTTAAATGAATTTTATATGAAATGTAATTTTTCGCTTCTGTGGCAGTTAGAACAAGCTGCTTTACTATATTCATTAGAGGAAGAGAAATGGCTCACTAATACACTCTTCAACAGGGGACAGTCATAGGCAGACATGCTATTTGTACCAAACAGGCGTTTCATTAACAATAAATTGGCACGAGCTGGCAATGACTGGCATTTATGAGGAATAAAATACCTGATTAACCTACGGGCTGCTGTGCTGCACAGATTGCAATAAAAACTTATTGATATTACACCTGATATGTATTTATTTTGGAGTAAAAATTTCTCATCCCCCAGATGGACTGTTTCCCTTTTGTACATTGTACATGTATGAAATTAAAAATGTCTAAGATAATAAAACTTTATAAAACTTTAGAACAATCTTGTGGGATGGTTTTAGGGGTAATGCAGTATAAAATATCTGAAATAATAATAATAATAATAATAATAATTATAATACATAGCTTTCTGAGAGTTCAGTTCTTCAATAATTTCTAAATATGGAGATATAGGAGAAAATTATATTGCTTCCAAGTGCAAAGGCATATTAGGGATCTGGGAGGGATAATATCGAGGCCGACGTTTGACACAAGACCCTTTCTTGCACTAAACGTGGCCCTCAAACCCCTCATTCATTGTACGAATGTGGGTCGGTGCAGGGCAGGGATAGGGGAGGCCTGAGATGTCCATGCCTCCGTCCAACAGATTTGTTATAACTCATGCCAGTTTTCTTGTGTGAGCTACAAAGATAATCTAGGCCAGTAACCTAACTAACCTAACCATTCTGGCACAGGGACAGCAGACCAATTTATGAAGAGGCCGTAAACTCTTCATAAATATCTCAGTCCCTATAATATAGACTTGTTGCCGCTAGTCTTAATAAATTTCCCTCAATGGTCATTTTATTGTGGAAACAGAGAAAAAAGCAAAATGTAAAACTACAGTATGTTTTCCACGGTGTCTTTTCTGTTATTTTAGACTGGGACCCGACGTTGTGAAAATGCAACCTTTTGGCCATGGCGGAAACACTGCAGCAAAAAACTCTACGTTTTACATTACCTGTACTTTCAACTCCCTAAAGAGACATAGTACTCCTTGTGGTCAATGTGTAAAGTAAGGGTCCGTTCACACTGAGTTTTTTGGCGAGGATTTTGGCGCTGAATCCGTGTAAGAATCCACGTGGAAAAAACGCCTCCCCATAGAGTTCTATTGGTTCTGGAAAAAAGCTTCCTTCAGGTGAATTCCGCCTGCAAAAACCAATGCAGTTAATGGGAGGAGGAAAATCCACGTGGAATTGGCAAAAATCCACATGGAATTAGCAAATTTCCAAATTCCTGAAGTGGAATTTTTCCTCGCCAAATTCCTCACCAAAAAACTCAGTGTTAATGGATCCTAAGGGTCAGTGCACACAGTTTTTTGGCATTGATTTTGACGCTGAATCCGCCTCAAAATCAGCCTCCAAAAAAGGGAAGCTATTGGGAGGCTTTTTTTGGAGACTGATTTTGAGGCAGATTCAGTGTCAAAATCCGCACCAAAAAACTCTGTGTGCACTGACCCTAAGAAATTACAACAAAAAACACTTGTAGCTTTTCCAACTGATGTCACAGCGTACTTTGGCTTGTAGTGCAACTCTATTCACTAACATGAGTGACAAGGGTGACACAACAATCTTTGGTTACGTGTCAGGAGTCACAGCCAAGGTCATAGTGTAGCCCTATCCTAAATTAATCTAAAGCTAATGACCCACAGCCTGACTGCATTTCACAGTACAAAAAATCCTAAATCCCATCCATACATTGCAGAAAAAAATGTTGTAGAAAAACTGCATGTGTTTTTGAAAACCAAAGCATGTCTATCCTGCAAAAACACAATAAAAAACACAATGCGCTTCCACTGCGCTTTTTCAGCAGCATTTTATAGTTGCGTACTGCAATGTGGGGCTTCAGCCTATGTAGAATAATAAATGCGAATGACAATGGGAGTAATTTATGAAATGCACTTCTTTTCACTGAAATTTTGTGCAGTTACACCTTATGTGCGCCTTTTCAGTTTCTAGTGTGATTTACTAATCGGGCAAAAGCTGTTGAAAACTACCTTGCACAAGTCCTCGCCATGTGTCTGGCACCTTTTTGTTGTGCCTACATAATTATTAAGACTCAGAACAGAATGGTATTTAACCCCTTCCCGACATACGCCGTAATAGTACGGCGCATGTCGGATGTGTAACTATGGCGACCGCCCGGGAGCCGGGCGGCCGCCATAGCTGCTGGGTGTCTACTGCTTTAAGCTGTAGACAACCGGCTCTAATGCCTTCGATCGGTCCCCGGACCGATCAGAGGCATTAACCCCTCCGGCGCCACGGTCAAAGGCGCCGGAGGCGCCATTTTCTCGGAGGCGCATGGGCGCCGCCATTTTGCCGGTGATCACCGGCTCCTGGAGGTATGCTCCAGGGCCGACGTCACGTTGGCATGACAGCCGGGAGCCTTTACAAGGCTCCCAGGCTTGTCTGCAAATTATCTCTTTTGCAGTTTGGTCTATGCAGCCTGCAAAAGAAATGATGATTTTTTGCAATGCATTGCAATGCATTAGCATTGTAATGCATTGCATTAGTGATCAGATCCCCTGGTGTTCAACACCCCTAGGGGGTCTAATAAATGCAAAAAAAAAAAAATTTAAAAAAAGTAAAAAAAAAAATATAACAACATATAAAAAGTATTAAAAATTCAAATCGCCCCCCTTTCCCTAGAACACATATAAAAGTAGTTAAAAACTGTGAAACACATACATGTTAGGTATCCCCGCGTCCGAAATCGCCCGCTCTACAAATCTATAAAAATATTTTTCCTGTTCGGTATACGCCGTAGTGGGAAAAATAGTGAAAAGTGCCAAACCGCTGTTTTTTCACTGTTTTGATTCTGATAAAAATTTGAATAAAAAATTATCAAAGTATTTCCCGAAAATGGTAGAACTAAAAAGTACACCCGTCCCTGCAAAAAAAGATGCCCTATGTATCATGCGTATAAAAAAGTTACGGCTGTCGGAATATGGCAACTTTTAGAAAAAAATATTTTTTTTACACAGTTTTGGATTTTTTTCTGTGAAACTCATTTTTTTTGTTATTTTTTTGCAGGTTTTTTCCTCTCTATGTATATGAGATGAATTAAAATGTCATTCACTTTGCTGATATTGTAAAATGGAGCATTTTTGTCCACTTTGTTTCCCCAGCAGTCGAAAATGCTGGATATCTGCAACATGGAACCTTAGTCAAATGTGTTTTTGCCTAAAAATTGTATGTATGAAAAGATAAGAAATACATTGCAGTTCACCTCCCACTGATTTCAATGAGTGCTGATCTGTAGTGACAGGATTCATCCACTGTTGAATTTCAGCTAAACAGGTATTTATAGATTAAGACAGGTCATTTACTCCGGCATTAAAGACAGATATAGCTTGTTACCTAAAAATAGAACATTCCGTAACACATTTCTCAGTAGTGTGATTTTCTAATATAGGAGCAGTCAGTTATTTGCTGTGTTTCTTGAAAAAATAACGTACAAATTTTTGCAACACAACACATGGTGGCTCAGTGGTTACCCTTACAGCTCTGGAGTCATGGGTTCAAATCTTGCCAAGGACAACATCTACAAGGAGTTTGTATGTTCTTCCTGTGGTTGCGTGGATTTCCTCCCATACTCCAACGACATACTGATAGGGAAAAATGTAGACTGTGAGCTGACAATCTACATTTTTAACCGCTTCCTGCCGATGGCACTTTTTGACTTCCTGACCAAGCTCGATTTTTCATAACTGCCATGTGTCTCTTTATGTGGCAATAACTCTGGAACACTTTAACTTACCAAAGTGATTTTGAGATTGTTTTTTCGTAACACATTGTACTTCATGTTAGTGGTAAATTTTGGTAGATATGTTTTGTGTTTTGTTATGAAAAAATAGGAAATTTGGTGGAAATTTTGAAAAATATGCATTTTATAAAGTTTGAAATGATGTGCATTGCATACAGATAGTCAGACCGCCAAAATTATATCATAAATCTAATGTACCAGATCTCTGCTTTATGTCGGCATCAAACTTTAGTCACCCTTTTATTTTTTACGGACATTAGAAGGTTTACAAGTGAAACAACAATATTCAAAATTTTCAAAGAAATTTCCAAAACCCATATTTTAAGGGACTAATCCAGTTATGAAGGGGTTTTGACAGGGGCGGATCCAGGGCCGGGCGAGCCGGGCAACCGCCTGGGGCCCCGCGCTTAGCGGGGCCCCGCGGCACGGCCGGGACCTAACAAAATGGTCCCGGTCGGCATGTCCCGACTCCAACTGAGCTCAGTGTTAAAGCAGGAGCTGAGCTCACAGCTCCTGCTTTAAACGCCTATGTATTTCAGCTCATCGGCGGTAGGACGCCGATGAGCTGAATGCATAGGCGTTTAAAGCTGGAGCTGTCACAGCTCAGCTCCTGCTTTAACGCTGAGCTCCGGCATTTGTAGCCGCGATGTGATGACGTCATCACATCGCGGCTACAATATGTGTATGAGGGAGAGAGCTGCGGGGGAGCGAGGAATGGTGAGTGTGTGTGTGTGTGTGAGAGAGAACGTGAGAACGGCATGACACTGGGGCAGATGGAGGGGGAGAACGGCATGACACTGGGGCAGATGGAGGGGGAGAACGGCATGACACTGGGGCAGATGGAGGGGGGAGAATGGCATGACACTGGGGCAGATGAAGGGGGGAAGAACAGAATGACACTAGGGCAGATGGAGGGGGGAGAATGGCATGGCACTGGGGCAGATGAAGGGGGGGAAGAACAGCAGGACACTGGGGCAGATGGAGGGGGGAGAATGGCATGACACTGGGGCAGATGGAGGGGGGAGAATGGCATGACACTGGGGCAGATGGAGGGGGGAGAATGGCATGACACTGGGGCAGATGGAGGGGGGAGAATGGCATGACACTGGGGCAGATAGAGGGGGAGAGAACAGCATGACACTGGGGCAGATGGAGGGGGGAGAACGGCATGACACTGGGGCAGATGGAGGGGGGAGAACGGCATGACACTGGGGAAGATGAAGGGGGGGAGAACAGCATGACACTGGGGCAGATGAAGGGGGAGAACGGCATGACACTAGGGCAGATGAAGGGGGGAAGAATGGCATGACATTGGGGCAGATGAAGGGGGGAGAACGGCATGACACTGGGGCAGATGAAGGGGGGAGAACGGCATGACACTGGGGCAGAGACGGGGGGAATGAAACTGGGCAGATAAAGGGGGAGAATGGCATGAAACTGGGGACAGAGATAGAGGGGGGGACATGAAACTAGGGGTAGATGAAGGGTGTATATGAAAATGGGGGGGAGATATAATTTACGGGTGACTGTAGGAGGATTATACTGTGTGGAATCACATGAAAATTGAATGAGAATGGGTGGAGTCAACATACAAGTGGGCGGGGCCTAATTTGCTGCGGCGTGCTGCGCGCGCCGCACGTTTTGTTCCCTCTTTCTAGTCTTCAACAGTTGGGAAGTACAGGTTAGAAGTGCAAGACCCCCAGTAAGTAGGGCCCCGCCAAAGTCAATTGCCCAGGGCCCCACAAACCCTGGATCCGCCACTGGGTTTTGAAAGACCCTTGTATTAAAACCCCCCATAAATCACCCCATTTTCAAAACTGCACCCCTTAAATAAGCCAAAACAACATATACCTAGTATTTTAACCCTATAAGTGCTTAACAGGAATTAATACAAATTGGAGGTGAAATTTTCAAATTTGATTTTATTTTACTAATATTTTCGTTTAGCCCTAGAATTTGCACATTCACAAGGGTTAAAGGAGAAAACGCATCTCACAATTTGTTATGCAAGTTCTCCCGACTATCATAGTACCCCACTTGTGGGTGTAAACTAATATATGGACGCACAGCGAGACGCAGAAGGGAAGGCGCGCCAAAGAGCTTTTAGAGGGCAGATCTAACTGTGATCAGTTTCAGGAACCATGTCGTATTTACAAAGCCCTTGAGGTGTCAAAACAGTGGAAACCTCTAGAAAGTGACCTTTTTGAAAACCGCACCCCTCAAAGAATTTATCAAGTGATGTAATGAGCATTAGTAACCCCAAAGTGAATATGTAAGCTGTGTGGAGTAAATTGGGTACACCAAATCCCATTCTATTTTCCCACTAGCTCCTATGACACGGACGGGAAAGAGGGGCATTCTGGGGGGTCAGCGCTGGTGTATTCTCTCTCATAAGCTCTAAATATGGGGTGTCCCCTGAAAACGCTCGCACCGCTTACACATTTCCTTCTAGTCGCAGCCACTTACGTTCTAATGATTTGGCGACTTTTGGGGTTTTTGTCTTCACATTGTACAAGCTAGATTTTTATTTTTATTTTCTGGCAATGTGGCTATATGAGGGCTTGGTGTTTGCGGTATTAGATGTACTTTTCAATGCCACCATTTTGGGGCCTGTAACTTATTGACTACATTTTATTAACTCTTTCTGGCTGAGATATAAAAGGAAACGTCAATTCTGGCATTGCTTTTTAGCATTAATTTTTTTCCCGTGCAGCGTACAGCATAAGTAACATGTTACCTTTATTCTGCGGGTCGGTAAGGTTACGGCGATACCTCATTTATATCATTTTTTAATGCATTGCTATTTCTGCAGAATAAAATTCAATCAATTATTTTTGCATCGCCATCTCCTGAAAGGCATAACGTTTTTATTTTTTGGAAGACCGAGCTGGTTGAGGGCTTATTTTTTGGGGGATGACCTCTGCTTTTTATTGGTACCATTTTGGTTTTCATTTGACCATTTGATTACTTTTTATTGAACATTTTGTAAGGGAAAGGTGGTGAATAATCATTATTTTGTGCGTTTTTCTACGTTTTTTTTTTTTTTAATGACGTTCGCCGTTCGGGTTAAATAATGTTTTAATTTTATTGTTCATGTTATTATGGACGCGGCGATACCAAATATGTAATGTTTTTTCTATTTTTCTGTATTTTACATAATAAAAGATTTTATATGGGAAAATGGGATTTTTGGGTCTTTATTTATTTATAATTTATTTTAAACTTATTTAAACTTTTTTATTTTTACTTTTTTTTCACTTTTTCTTTTCTGTCCCCATGGGGGATTGAAGCAGTGATCGGCTGATCGCTGCTTCACTATATGTATCTGCAATACGCACAGGATGACAGCTTCTATTCCTGGCAGGATCAGCCAGGTAAGTGCAGGGGACAGCACTGATAAGACCCCGGGCTGCCCCCTACGAACACCAGCACCCCCCGAACCAGCGCGGCACCACTGTACCACGATCCCCAAAAATGTCGGCGGTCATGTTGACTGCCCGTATCGCAGGGGTTAACACCCGCCATCAGACCCGGTTCCGACCGCGGGTGTTACAGGGCATAGTCAACCGTGAATTACAGCTGACACCCGCAGCGCATGGTGCGCACACAGGTTCTATGTGCGCACCATTCAGCCGCAGTAATAGTACGGCGGTTTGCGGGAAGTCCTTCCCGGCAGTGCCGTACTATTACGGCGGATGTCGGGAAGGGGTTAAGGACAAAAAAAGCAAATTGTACATACCTTATGCATGTGCACCTAAAGCATATTACCAAGTGTGCAGTACAAGGGGAGCTTTGGAGGATTATGTAAAATGTAAAATGCCCTAATGCATTTCCACTACATCACCAATGGATCATGCCTGATGAAGTTCATACATAGTTACATAGTAGATGTGGTTGGATGAAGACATCAGTGTTATGGTCTGGGGACCCTTGACCACGGACTGGCCCCTGACTGATAACTTCTCAGTACAGTACAGGAAAAACACACCAAAAGAAAACAAAATCGGAAGTATGAGCAGTTTGGACTTCTAGTGTGGATCCTCCTGCACCCTGCCTCGCACAACTAGAAGTAGCCGTGAGCCCGACTAACTTGCCTGAATGGGCACGAGCACAGCCGGAGAAGTAGCTAACCTACCAAGGGAAATAGAGCCCCTGTCTAGCTTCACGTTTACGAAGGAGAGGCAGATACAGAACAAGCCCCCACGGATGTCCAGACGCGGACTAACGGTGAACATGAGTAACACAAAGCATAGGAAGAAAATAAACGTGAAACACAGAATAACTGAACTAAGCAAGGGATAGGGAAAAACAGAACTTAGGATCACACACAAAAAAACCCTACCAAAATTCCAAACTTCCAAACAGAAAAATACCTAGGGCTCGCTGCGCCCGGAACACTATGTCTGGATAGGAGCTCAATACTTAACGAACCAGTCCTGTGTGAACAGGAGCAAGAAACTGGATGGGCCGGGATGCAGATGGTAGCAGCTTCAGACAACAGACCATTACTGGAGAACAATGAGGAACAAATGATAATACCGAGCAACCACAGGAATAGATTGTTAATACAATACAAGGAAGATTGGCAGCAGCAGTAATTCAATCCAGAACCCCTTAGGGAACAGAAGATGCAGGAGAATGACCGATGGATATGAAGAAAACCGCGCTACTCTCTTGGGATAAACCAATACACGCACTTTATTCCACTTTCTAAAAACACAGTTTTAAGAAGTGTTTTTAGAAAGTGGAATAAAGTGCGTGTATTGGTTTATCCCAAGAGAGTAGCGCGGTTTTCTTCATATCCATCGGTCATTCTCCTGCATTACTGGAGAACAGGAACAGACATTTAAGACCAGCCTCAGATAGCATGTACAACAGCCTTATATAGTAAGAGAAGGCCTCGCCCATGGCCTGTCAAGTATTCAGCACTGCAGAGAACTTAACCCCTTCAGAGGCCAAGACACACCAGGCACTGATCCACCAGGCCACTCACCACGTGATCCATGCCCGAGTGCCAGAGCAGAAACAGCATGTCTGGTGTGAACATTCCCCTGCCGTGCATCAGGTGATTCACGCGCTGAATGCCGTCTGGACATTCTGCGTCTGAACCTAAGAGGCCGAGACTGCTGAGACCGGGTCATAACAATCAGTCCATCAAGTCCAACCTATAACCCTGCAATCCCCTACAGTGTTGATCCAGGGGAAGGCAAAAAACCCATGAGGCTCATGCCAATTGCCCCATTTCAAGGGAAAAAATTCCTTCCTGACTCCAATCTGGCAGTCAGTATAAAAACCCTGGATCAAAGTGTCATTAAAATCTAGAGTCCATAACCTGTAATATTGTTCTCTTCAAGAAAGGCATCCAGGCCCTCTTTGAACTTGTTCATTGAATCCACCATCACCACTTCCTGGGGCAGAGACTTCCAGAGCCTTGCTGTTCTTACTGTGAAGAATCCCCTTCTATGTTTCTGGTGAAACCTTCTCTCCTCCAGACGTAGAGGATGTCCACTTGTCACTGTCACTGGTCTAAGAGTAAAAACATCCTTAGAAATTTCTTTGTATTGTATTCATAATTCAGAATGAAATGTTGCACGCTATTATTAATCTGACAGTACCTTGTGTCTAAAATAATATAGCATTGTAATATATGAAATAATTGCCCAATTGTGAAAAAAAAACTGAAAATAAATACTTGTACTATTTCACTAAAGAACCAAATGGTGTGTTCAGTAATTTTAGAATATTGTGGAATGGGTTGTAGAACCCCTCAACAAGCACCACCAACACCTTTATAAAGTGTGCGGCACCAGCGATTTAGAAACATGCTTTTGTGCCACATACCAAAGATGCAATCTGATTTGTATATTGATACAAAGTTTATATCTGCATTGCAAGTGCATGTTGGGTATGTACAGAGCATAGTAAGTGCCCCCATTCTTCTTCGCAGTTGCTTCCCAATGCCACCCCTTTAGCCATGTATCACTTTTTATTCTTACATTCTAGGACAGCATAACACCAAGTTATAAAAATTGTTTCATTGGCAATACAAGAATTTACGATATCAGACGTGTCAGTAGAGGAGGCAGGTTCCCTTTACATGTAGTGATTATAATAACTGGCTACAATAACATTTAGAGGTAAATCGTGGCACAACCTCTGTGTGCCTATCACATGTTCTTGATGTTGCAAAACATAAAAAAAGTAAAAGTTTTTTTTTTCAAGTACATATTTGAGTTCCCTCTCTCTTAAGGTTGGATGTACATATTCATGTGTAATATATACACATATGTCATGTAAGATTGCATCACACGTGTTGCCATAGTGGAGCCCTGGGGGCTTAAACCTAGAGCAACATTTAAAACCAGATCTATCCTAAAACAGATGGTAACCCCATTGACTTGTAATGAGATCTCTAGAGTTTTATCAAGGTTTTCATAATTTCAATAGCAAGAATAGCTCTGTATGCTGCAATATATTTACCAACAAAAGTATGGAACCCTGTAGGGAAGTTCTGTGTAGGGGTAAAGTATATTTAATATATGATAATACAGTGTTTTTGTGCTTTCATGGAGGCTTGTAAACAGAATATTGACTTTTAAATGACTATTTCTTAATAGAGTAGTATCAGGCTTCAATGAGCAGGTACAGTGTGATTTAGAGGGTTTGTATTTCAATAGAAATATTTTAATACGATTTAGTGGATTTTCTATGGCAGTGTGCGTTAAAACCCATGAAACTGCTGATGTGAAAAGTCAGTGACATTTATTTCAATTTATAGGACCTGTAGAGACTGAATGTGTTATTATAGATCCTAGTGAGACTGTATCATTATGCAAGTATTGATTTATTTCTTCTATCTCCTGGTGCGTGACTGGTCTCTAATGCACAGGATGCAAATCTTAAAAGAAACAGAAGGGTGCACTCTGGTACAATATGTTGATATTGAATGTTGTTCTTGAGTCCTAAAAGGGTTATTAATGTAAGATTTGTCTTTAGAAAAGAGGATGGGGAGGGGGGATTTGGTTGTTTATACTAAGTGTGTATTCATAAAGTGTAAATCAAGATTTTCTTTGTGGCATTGGCCTCATATAAATCTAATATAATTAAACTTTGTACCTAGCAGCATCGTGTTCCTTTCATGTAAATTTTGAGTATACTAAGAAGCAGAAGAAACCTAAAATTGAAGGATACTATGCTTTATTTCCTAGGGGTTATTGGAGGGTGAGCCTGTAGAATCATTTTATCTGGTGGGTTAAAGGCATCGCAGTCCAACATTGATGCTAATGGGCTTATCTGAGGATTCTTTAAAGAGCCCACTGTGAAATAGAACTTCTTTTGAGACAAAATGCTAAAATAGACAGTTTTAGGATAGGCTATCAATATTACATCTGTAGGCGTCTGATAGCTAGGACCCCTGCATGTCATCTGTACCATGACAGCACATTTACAGGTAATAACATGTCGGGAGCCATGCTGCTCATCAGCCATACAATGTGCACCACTTAGACCTAAACCCATCGTTACACATTGTACAGAAAGCAAGCAGTGTGGTTCTTGAAATTGTTAACAATACCAGTATCCATGCTGTCCTGGAAAGCTGATCTGCAAAGGTCCTGCCTGACGAACCCTTCTTAAGTGTAATATTAAAGATCAAAGGTAAATAAACCTTACAGAGGTTGTCCAGGAATTGGAGAAACCTTCATGGTAGTAAGGTACTCTGTTGTCTGTTGTCTGCTGCCAATGTCCGTTCAGTCTTGTGCTGGCTCCTCATTGCTGGAAGTCCTGCACCTCATATGACTGTTGAGACAAATTAGTGGCCTCAGTGGTCGCTGGTGAAACAATATACAGTCCTATGAAAAAGTTTGGGCACCCCTATTAATCTTAATCATTTTTAGTTCTAAATATTTTGGTGTTTGCAACAGCCATTTCAGTTTGATATATCTAATAACTGATGGACACAGTAATATTTCAGGATTGAAATGAGGTTTATTGTCCATCAGTTATTAGATATATCAAACTGAAATGGCTGTTGCAAACACCAAAATATTTAGAACTAAAAATGATTAAGATTAATAGGGGTGCCCAAACTTTTTCATAGGACTGTATGTGAGTGATGTTACCAGTCCATCTCCACTGAAGCCACTGATTGCTCTAAGTGGTGATAGGACTTCCAGTAGCAAGATGCCAGCACAAGACTGACAGTGGGCAATGGGAAGCTGGGGACAAGTGAGTATGCTTTTAATTTTTTTTATAGCCTTGTTAAAACTTGACCCCTTGTTATCCAAAAAGATTCCAACTGAGTAAAAACAGCAGATGCAACAGTGTCTAAGCTTCTGACACAAAACATCTGGACACCCTTTGAGTGGATTATTCCCAAATTAATCTGTCCCCAAGTGCCTTATCGAGAATATAATAGAGCTCTCTCTCTCAAAAAAACCCAAACATTTGCGGGGTCACAGTCCAAGAACTGGTAACACTCTTGGTGGGAAAGGACATCTAGGCACATTTGTCTATAGTTGGCATTGTACCTCATGAAAATATTGCCTCCTTCATCTGAAGGCTTGATAATTATGGACTTCTCCTCCCTCTTCAGATCAAGTAGCTCTTCAATCTGTTTGTGACTCAAATTGCCCCTCCCCTTTGTGCCCCTATTCCCTTTAAGGATAGACTAACCCTGTACCACCATTTTGACAAAGGTATTGATAAAGCCAGTATCAAATACTGAAAGGAGCAGGGTGCTTCCTTTAAATAATAAAGTCAAAAGCTAAATATTGGTCTGTAGGACCTTCTCCATTTTCTGAAATTCAGAATTAGCAGGGAAATGTCTTGCCATATTGATTGCTAGCTTAAATTAGCAGAACATTTATCCAGAATGATTTGTTCCTTTTCAAGCAAGATAGAGATAAGTATAAGTGGACTATTTGCAATCTTTTTCCCACTTAGTCAGGAAACGCACCTGACTAACAGGTAACACGGGTTTTCTTAATCCTTAGGATATTATCCAAATGCTTTTTTCTGCACTTCCCTAAAGGACTTAACAAAGTCATTAGTTGTTTAAAGAGTAACTGAATTTTCATAATATGTTGAAAGATGTGCAGTTTCTTGCCAGCCATACACTCTATGACTATATGAGCCTTCATACATAGTGTTTTATCAGTTTTTCTGCTGCTAATAATAACATTATGGCTGCAGCACATTTTACATTTTTCCCTCAGGCAGCTGGCCTTTTCAGTAAGGAGCAGTCTGTTCCCTTTCCTGTCCATTACTATTATTATTGGTTCTACATGTAATTCTTCCAGGGTTACCTGTAAAATAACAAACGATTGGCTAAGAAAAGCCCAAGTAACCATAATATAGGAGATTCAGGGACACTGGACAGAAAATACATACAGGCATGATGCATCTAAAAAAGATCCCTGAGGCTAAGGCCCCACATTGCGGAAACACAGCTGTTTTTATTGCAGATTTTGTTGCATTTTTTTGAGCAAAAGACAACAATGGCTACCAAAGGAATGGGAAATATAAAGAAAGTTCTTATACTTCTTCCTTCTGCTCAATCCACTCCTGGCTTTGGCTCAAAAAACTGCAACAAAAAATGCTGCGTTTCCACAACATGGGGCCTTAGCCTGATACAGGAGAAGAGAAATCTATGAGCAGAGACAATCACAGTCATACAATCAGCCAGAAGAAGATACTGTCAGGAATCTCCATTCTGCCACTATTGCTTTAAGGATACTGTGCCAACCTGAGGTACTTCTACAGTGTCAGATAATTCTCTTCTTATCCAATTAGTAGCTGAGAAGACATATTTAAACTCTCTTCTGCCTCAGCCAGGTGCCAGCAGTTATTTTCTCTTGTTTGGCTCTCATACCTGACTTTGTCTTACACTGCTTCATACTGATCTCTAGGAACCAAATCTTGGCTTGAAAGCAGAAAACCTCTTATTTCCTGATTTTGCTTCTGACTCTGACAAGAACTCTAGTAAATCAACCCCTGGTTTGTTAGCCGCTTATCTCCTGACTGTGTTGCGGACATTTCCTCTTGGACTATGACTACTGGCCTGAACATTTAATAACCTGATTTGTCTTCCTGATTCTGATTAGCCTTGTACATTTTTTTGTGAGTTCTGGTTTTTATTTCTGATAGTAGAGCATTTATTTCTTGTACATGTTCAGTGGTGACAAGTTGTACTCCAAATTTAGTAAAGTCCATCTGTCCTTGTGCTTGGTGCTGGTAAAAGTGTTTAGGTGTCTGAGATCTATTTCTCAGCACTTTATAACATTTAACAGCTAGTTCTACTTCTCCTTATCAGCCAGATCCTGCAATTTTCTGATATTCGCTATAGGGACTCCACCATAGCAAAACTTCAGACCTATAATAACTAGAGATGAGCGAGTAGTACTCGATCAAGTAGGTATTCAATCGAATACTACGGTATTCGAAATACTCGTACTTGATCGAGTACCACTCGCTATTCGAATGTAAAAGTTCGATGCAGAACCAGCATTGATTGGCCGAATGCTCTACAGTCGTCCAATCAATGCTGGTTCTTCTCCTACCTTTAGAAGTCTTCTCCGTGCAGCTTCCCTGCGGCGTCTTCCGGCTCTGAATTCACTCTGCCAGGCATCGGGCCTGGGCAGAGCCGACTGCACATGTCCGCTTGTAGTGCGGAGGATCCAGCCCGACCCTCACTCGTGGACTTGGTAAGTGTAATTTGATCGAATGTTGCTTACCCCTGAAACGAGCATTTTCCCCCCATAGACTATTATAGAGTTGGATATTCGATTCGAGTAGTCGAATATTGACGGGCTACTTGAAACGAATATCGAACCTCGAACATTTTAATGTTCGCTTATCTCTAATAATAACTATTTTTCATTATGAAGCATATTCTTAAGTCTGTGGACCAGATGGAAGGAATTACCCAGCTGGTACAGGATTTGGCTAGGTACCGAATTTTCACTTGACTGGGTTTCTCATGTCAAAAATGTATGGTCAGTTCTCTGGGAATACTACTTGTATACTAAAATGTGTATTTGGTGTAAATAAACTTACTTTTTTGGGTTATATTCTGTCTCATGTGATTTCCTTGGATCCAGCCAAGGACCAGGCTATTATAGATTGAATACATCCTACCACTCTTAACCCCTTCTCGACATTAGCCATACTAGCATGGTCAATGTTGGGTGTTTAACTATGGCAGCCGCTCGGGAGCCAGAAGGCCTCCATAGCTGTCATGTGTCTGCTGTTTTATACGTACTAATGCGTGTGCATTGGTGCCTGAAGTGATTGTGGGCATTAACCCCTCTAGTACCTCAGTCAAAGCTGACCAAGGGACTATTTTTCCATATATATATATATATATATATATATATATATATATATATATATATAGCACAGACCAACAGTTTGGACACACCTTCTCATTCAAAGAGTTTTCTGTATTTTCATGACTATGAAAATTGTACATTCACATTGAAGGAATCAAAACTATGAAGTAACACATATGGAATTATATACTTAACAAAAAAGTGTGAAACAACTGAAAATATGTCTTATATTCTAGGTTCTTCAAAGTAGCCACCTTTTGCTTTGATTACTGCTTTGCACACTCTTGGCATTCTCTTGATGAACTTTAAGAGGTAGTCACCTGAAATGGTCTTCCAACAGTCTTGAAGGAGTTCTTAGAGATGCTTAGCACTTGTTGGCCCTTTTGCCTTCACTCTGCAGTCCAGCTCACCCCAAATCATTTCGATTGGGTTCAGGTCTGGTGACTGTGGAGGCCAGGTCATCTGGTGTAGCACCCCATCACTCTACTTCTTGATGAAATAGCCCTTACACAGCCTGGAGGTCTGTTTGGGGTCGTTGTCCTTTTGAAAAATAAATGATGGTCCAACTAAATGCAAACTAGATGGAATAGCATGCCGCTGCTACTCTGGTAGCCATGACCAGCAAAGCACCCCCACACCATCACACCTCCTCCTCCATGCTTCACGGTGGGAACCAGACATGTAGAGTCCATCCGTCCACCGTTTCTGCATTGCACAAAGACACGGTGGTTGGAACCCAAGATCTCAAATTTGGACTCATCAGACCAAAGTACAGATTTCCACTGGTTTAAAGTCCATTCCTTGTGCTCTTTTGCCAAAACAAGTCTCTTCTGCTTGTTACCTGTCCTTAGCAGTGGTTTTCAAGCAGCTATTTTACCATGAAGGCCTGCTGCACAAAGTCTCCTCTTAACAGTTATTATAGAGATGTGTCTGCTGCTAGAACTCTGTGTGGCATTGACCTGGTCTCTAATCTGAGTTGCTGTTAACCTGCGATTTCTGAGGCTGGTGACTCCGATGAACTTATCCTCCGCAGCAGAGGTGACTCTTGATCTTCCTTTCCTGGGACGGTCCTCATGTGAGCCAGTTTCTTTGTAGCGCTTGGTTTTTGCAACTGCACTTGGGACACTTTCAAAGTTTTCCCAATTATTCGGACTGACTGACCTTCATTTCTTAAAGTAATGATGGCCACTCATTTTTCTTTACTTAGCTGCTTTCTTCTTGCCATAATACAAATTCTAACAGTCTATTCAGTAGGACTATCATCTGTATATCCACCTGACTTCTGCACAACACAACTGATGGTCCCAACCCCATTTATTAGGAAAGAAATCCCACTTACTAAACCTGATAGGGCACACATGTGAAGTGAGAACCACAAATGCAATTTTTCTTCAAATCCACCCCATTCTGAATTTTTTTCCAACTTCCCAGTACATTGTACAGAATAATTAATGGTAGCATCATGAAGAACAAATTTTCCCTCAAACATTAAGACCTCATATGGCTTTGAAAGTAGAAAATTAAAAAAGTTCTGGGGTTTGGAAGGAGGGGAGTCAAAAACGAAAATACAAAAATGCCATTGGCGGGAAGGGGTTAAACTACTGTGTGCCCTTAGAGCTATAGAGCTTGCTGTAAAAACACTGCAGGACAATCAATCTTCAGAATCAGTATACCACCCCCCAAATCTTCTCTGTATTTCAGGCAATATACAGACAGTTATTACAGTACTTACTTTGTGTGTTCCATTTTTTCACAAACCTTGAATGACACACACTGTAAATTTACATTGCTATGCAGTTATGTCAAATACTGGAAATCCACCATCTGTTCGCTAATTTTTTTTCTTGAGGCTCGGTTGCCTCTGGGGGCCAAAATCTAGGTCATATATCAATGTCCTTCTGCCAGCTAACATAATTGCTTTGAAAAAAATTATATTCAGCATGAATGACATATGCACCAAAGTCCCAGCTACTTTTACCAAAACAAAATTCTTTGGGGTCTTGGTGTAACACAAGAGTTGCCAAATATTCTCAATTCAGTTAAGACCCACCATTTTGTGACTGTGACCTTAATAAGGATTATGTTCTCTTACAGACCATTTCCTTGCACAAGGCTGTTTGAGGGTATGTTCAGCTGCGGAATCTACGGCAAGATAGGGCAGCCCGCTTCTTTTTTACACTACTAACTAGCGGAAATAAAAATTGTGAATAGAATATTATGAAGCCTGTGGAAGCTCCTATGAATAATCATATTGCCAGAATACATGTAATACATGTGATGACTTAGAAAGAGGAGAACACTTTTACGTTGGCATACAGTTCTCACATGCAGTATGTGTACCACAACTCTTACTTTAGGGGAGAATGTCTGGGCCCAAAACAGAGAGGAAGTATAAATCTTTCCTTTTTTTATTTCAATGTACTATTGCTTGCTTTATCTTTCGATGCAAAAAACCCACCAAAAAACTGTGTGAAAGTGACTTAAAACCATTTTTGTGATGACTTTGTGTATCATATGGTTAGCCATATAAGCACATTTTTTAGTTATTTTTTATGACATAATTCTAATTTATAAATGTCAATTTATTTTCCTTATATATATTTATTTAATTTTCTATTTATTTTTACAGTTTTCTAAAGTGCTTCCCAAAAGTAAAATGTACCTAGAGAACAATAATGACGTCCCGCGTATAAGAAAATTGGAGGTGGAGCGAACTCAGACAAATGCCACACATCATTCCAACTTGAATGGTCGAATTGGCACAGCCGCTGTGGCCGGTGACTTCAATGAGCTCTTACTTCTAGAAAGCTTTCACCGAGTAGCCGATGCTAAAAGTGAGAGGGACAAGTCTTATCAGAACGGGCAAGATTGTAGCATTGCTTTTGGAGAAGACTTTGGCCCAACCCCAGTAGAGGGAAGGTAAGGAAATCCACCTACTTCAATAATTATAATGGCATGTAGAATGGTAGTATGAGTACATTTGTGACCTGAACTTGTAATACTAAAGTGTTACCTCAAAGGCCAAAGAGGAATAACAAATCTACAGCAACTATTGAACCATAATATAGGCTGTTCGATATTAACTATGTATTTAAACTAGTTAGGGGGGTACAAAGTTTTATATTCGAGCATTTATGACATTGGCAGAATATTACTGATAGTTATTGAGTCTTTGTTTATAGTGTGTGTACTACAGACAATTCCAAAATTCTCTCATCTACACTAAAATCTCGGGAATAAAAACAAATTGGAGTACTAAAAAATTAAAGCAAACCTATCACTGCATCCATGCTGTCCTCTCAGAGAATGGCACACAGTAGGGACAGGCACATGGATTTAACATGTGCAGCAAAAATGTTGTGTTTTGGGTAAACTCGTATCTTGTTAGTGGCTTCAAGCATACGCTCTAGGAGTTGTGTGTATTCATGAACACAAGGCTCCCACCTCCAGTTCATTGACTGTTCTTTCCCTATTGCATTACATGAGGAAGGGGAATGGAGAATTTTCAGATGTTTGACAGGTGGGCTAAGAGAGCTCAATACTCATGAGTGCATCATGCTCCAAGTACACAGTGCTTGCCTTGTAATAGGATCTTGATTTGAAGGACCCAAATGCCTGTGCATTACATAGACAATCCATTGATTTTAAAGCATTGCAGGGGACTAGAAAACTTGAAACAATTTGTGATATGGCAATTTTATATCTTACAAAAAGGGTTGTAAAAAGTGGACAATCCCCTAACCCAAAAGGTAGAATTAATATTTCTTCCCTTACTACTGTGACTTTTACTTTTCATTGCCTTTTACAAAACCTGATTCATTAATGTGGTGAACTGTAAAGTGGATGTATAGAAAAGTGTATACTTATGGTTAAAGGGGTTTTCCCCACCAAGATAATCATATTTAAATTTGTAGAAAATACAATTTTTTGAGATTTTCTCTATTCACCTTAGTGGTGACCGTCTTCTGCCTGTTAATGAATTCAACCATGAGTGCAGGAACTTTATATGGTCTAGAATTTGTCAGCAATTCTACCATGATTTCCTTTTTATGGACAGGTTATCAGGCAGGTACAATATGTGCAGTAGAAGATAACCTGGTCACAATAATGAAGTGAAGGCTGTGCCAGACCATAAAAAGTTCCTGCATTCATGTAAATATCCAGAGGACTACGACTAAGATAACTAGAGAAAAAATTGTTAATTAATTACTTATATGTGCAAAATTGTTTAACTTTCAATTGTCTACAAATTTTAATACAATTATATTTTTGGAAAACTCATTTAAAGAAGTCAGCCTATGTTATCTATATATAGCTCAATGTATATAACTAGAGATGAGTGAGTAGTATTCGATCGAGTAGGTATTCGATCGAATACTATGGTATTCAAAATACTCGTACTCGGTCGAATACCACACGGTAAAAGCAGTAAAAAGTCGATTCCCCTCCCACCTTCCCTGGCGCTTTTTTTTATATCAATGCAGGGGAGATGGGGAATGAACTAGGACAATTTAGGCATTTAAAAAAATGTATATAGTGGTGATGAGCAAGTAGTGAAATATTCAAATTCGATTCGGGTAGACCTCAATATTCAACTATTCGATGGAATACCTACTCGCTCATCTCTATAGATAACCTATAGAATAATTGTGGTGCTCCATATAGCTTTGTATCTACAAAAATGAAAAGTGAAGACAAATCCAAATAGCTGAACTTTACTTCTCCATTTTCATTTTTTTTTCCCGTACTTAAAGCAAAATTAAATGAAAGAAGGCCAGCCACTATGTGAAGTGAGAGGTCAGTCACAATCAGAGAATATCTTTTCTTGGAACAAGAAGTAGGAAATAAATGCATTTTTTTCTACTGAGGTGAAACATGAATTATTCATCTGGAATCAGTCTGAACCATTGCCAAGAATGAGAAGAGTCTTTTAAGCCTTTGAGAGTAATTTGTAGATCAGTTATAATACGCTGAAGGATCATTGTCGCTACTGCAAGTAATGCTGCTTTGTGAGGCGTTAGCAGAGGTAGCACATGCATTAATGTTTTCCAATGTATTCTGCCCCAATGCCAAGAAAAATGAGCCAAGGAAACTGCTGTGCTTGGGCTTTAAAAATTAACCTCAATGTCACATCACAGGATGTGCTAAGGCTTACATCTAACGTAATGAGATTTCAAGAGTCCTATAGTGCGTTTTTCAACATTATTTATTTTTAGCACTTATTTTCATATACATTATATGTATACATTAAAGTGTAATTTTTCTGCAATGTTGACTTTTAAATTCGTGTTCCTAAATCATTATGCCAATATCTTAGTCAGACATCATAACCAAGATGAAGAATAGAATGTGGATATAACCTGAACCGTAATATTCAAATGGCTTGACTCAAATATATTAACTTAGAGGGGAAGGCCTAAGCCAAATGAGATGATGGATCTCCTAGGTTAAAATCACACGTGTTTGTGTTGTGTGCATTTGTTGCAGATGTTTCTGCAATATTATCCCTTTGAATGTAGTTTCAGAGATCCAAGTTCTTGCTGAAGAAACAACCCATTCAGAGGCATGGAATTGTACAATTGCAGGGTTGAGATGTCTATTCATGCTTTACAGTATAGCACACCACATCTGTTTTATAGCAGCAGTGTATTATTATTACTGGTTGTAATAACATTGCATGGTGATTATATAAAAGATACTGTGCAATATAAATAGTGAAGGGGTCATGACACTCACAAAAGCACCACAGAACCTTCAAACAGTTGATCAACAGGGGACCTAGGTGTTGGACCCCATGATCTCTTACATCTCTTAGACTGTTAGGACCCTTCAGATCAGCTGTTTCCACAAAACGCAGCTTCCATTATTGTCTACATGTTGGGTGTTGTGCTGCTCGCTCCCTGTATTCTTGATAACTGCAGTGGTGGGTACTATAGAGTTGTATCCCTTCCAAATATCTGAGATACTGCTGCAGCACCCACAACCATCACTATCAAGAATATGCTGTTGGGAGCCCCAGACAAATGTTTGTTTTTAGTTACACCACTGCCTGTAAAACTGCCTGTGATGATAAGAAGACTGCTGATGGTACCTTCAGTCTACACATCGCTGAACATTAGCAAAAGGCTTAAGGGTTTGGTTTGAAATCAATAACATTTTCTTTTTATCAGACACTTTAAATCTATTTTTATCTCTTTGTAAAAATGCTGAAAAATATGTTTAGCGTAGCACTTGGGTAGCAGGTAGTAGATAAGAGAGCAAAGCTTTGCATCAAAATATAGTCGCAGAAGGGAAGGAGTGACACTGGGTGTTCGAAAAGCGGATTTTGCTGGGATAGTTTTCAGGTGCCATGTCTCATGTGTAGAGCCACTACAGTACTAATACAATGCAAATCCGCAGAAGTGTAACCTCATTTTGGAAACTACACCCCTCACAGAATTCATCAAGGGGTAATGAGCATTTTGACTCCAAAGCCATTTCACAGATTTTATTAACATTGGGATGTGTAAATGGAAAAATAATAAACTGTCAATTTAGCCACACATTTTTCATTTTCGCAAGAAGAGAAAAAGCACCTCAAAGTTTGTTTGAACATAATAATAACCCATATGTGGTCATTAACTACTGTATGGGTACATGGTGGGGCTCAGAATGGAAAGAGCGCTATTTGGACTTTGGAGGGCAGATTTTACTGGAATAGTTTTCAGATGCCATGTCACATTTGCAGAGCCCCTAAACTACCAATACAATGGAAACCCCCCCAAAAGTGGCCCCATTTTGGAAACTACACCCCTCAAAGAATTTCTCAAGGGATATTATCATTTTAAGCCCAAAAGTGTTTCCAAAAAATTAATGTACAAAGGGAAAATTGATTTAAAGAAATTGTCACTTCAGTGCCCAGCATGTTGTGATCACTTTGTGCCACCAGAGACATGCAATTCTGAAACTATTAAGTAGGCTCTCCTGGGTACAAACAAGATGTATATGTGGGCATAAACTGCTGCTTGGGCACACAGCAGGGCTCAGAAGAAAAGGAGCACTGCGCTTTTTAGCTTTTGAAGTATAGATTTAGAGAGATTTTCTATAGCTGAGTTCTCAAGTTACCCATAATAGGTCTTGCTTTTTTGCCCAAAAGAATGAATACTTGGAGCAATTCCTAATGCAGTGCTAATTAAATACTAAAAATGTGACTGTTTATGGTACTTAACCCCTTCCCGACAACCCCTGGATGCCATGTCTGTTCAGCAGAGACCTGGAGCTAATACCCACATTCAGAGTTCACCCCCTAAAGTAAAAAAAAAATTACCTCCTAGAGCCAGACCCCAAAGGCCTTGTATCTTGTACTTGTACCCTGTATGATGAGATAGCGCGACTCAATCTGTTCCTATAACAGCCTGGATCCTTATAAAACTTCCAGGCCTGTCCTAGGAATATTACTATTTTTTTTATAAGTTTTAAGAAATAGAAAGACAAATAAAAAAAAGTTCAAATCACACCTCTTTCCCTAGAATACATATATATATATAAAAAAAAAAATACTGTGAACCACCTATACTTTAGATACCTCTGTGTCCGAAATCACCCAGTCTACAAACTTATAAGAATTATTTTCTCACTACAACATTCAGTGTGTTGGAAAAATAAATCAAAAGTGCCAAATTGTCCTGCAAACATTAAGCCCTCATATGACTCTGTGAACGGAAAAATAAAAAAAGTTATGGGGTTTGGAAGGCAGGTAGTGAAAACTCCAAAAAAAAAAAAAAACGAAAAATGCCACCGGCGGAAAGGAGTTAAAATTGTGATCCAGGTTCCTCAGGATGGACAGGGCCTATAAATTCTCTGATGATACTGATGGAATACAGTGTTTGTTTTAATTGCCTATATGAAATGCTTAGATAATTCTCAAAGCCACACTTTCATTTGGTTTAACAGAGGATAAAGATCAAATGTTCAGCTTGAAAATGGAAATTGCTCATAAAGAGCTGAGTTGCACTCTTGTCTAAACTGCTGCCAATACAACTATTGTATTTAATTAGCTCTGCAAATCCAAGGAATATTATTCCGACTGTACATTATTTTTTATAGTACATGGGTATGCTCTGACTGCTATTTAATTAAAAGTACTTCAACGTCAATGCTTGTTTTAGGCTGCTAAAGTTTTTATATTTGTGAGCGCTGAACAAAAGAATCTTATTGCTGCCTGTCAGTCCGGTCAATTTTATCGTAGGTGTAACAGCTGCTAGTGGCGCCATTTGATTAACCTATAGTCTAGAATACAAAGATTTATTATTACATGGGGGTGTAATGCCAATGCAGAATGTATCTATGCAGGCATGCTGGGGAGGAGGTTCCTCTTTTATTTCCTCTACCTCTTAAGGAATCTTGGGCAAATCTTGAAGACTAAACATACAATTAAATTAAAGTAATTTTGATACTATTTACACGTGGTAACCAGAAAATACAATAAATATTCCAAAAATGCGGAAAACAATTGCGTGTGAGCATGGGACATGCTACCGTATATACTTGAGTATAAGCCGAATTTTTCAGCCCAGTTTTTGTGCTGAAAAAGCCCCCATCGGCTTATACTCGAGTCAGCAAAAAAAAAAAAAAAAAAAAAAAAAGGGGGGGAGGGAGGGTCTATGACTAGCCACAATATTAATGTATAGAATCTCCCATAAAATAGTGCAAAAGAAAAAAAAAAATTAAAAAAAATAAAACAATAAAAGTTCTAAATCCCTCCTTTCCCTAGTATAGACACAAAAGTGGAAATTTACTGTGACATACATACACATTAGGTATCCCTGTGTCTGAAAGTGCCTGGTCTACTGAATATAGGGTATCTGCAGTGCTCCTGTTCCGTCGGGAAGCGGTTAATAGGAGCACTGCAGTTTCCCTATATTCAGCCAGACTGAATTCCAAGTGGGGGGAAGAAAAAACAGTCCTCAAGCTCAGGGAAGGGGCAAGCAGACAACCAAAACACCCCCTCCCCATTCCCAGCACCCAGCATCTACTGCACCCAAAAACTCCGACCATTTTAATTTTTGAAAATTTCCACATTTGCTGCTGCATTCCCCCCCCCCAGGCTTATACTCGAGTCAATAAGTTCTCCCCAGTTTTTTGTGGTAAAATTAGGGGAGTCGGCTTATATTCGGGTCAGCTTATACTCGAGTATATATGGTAGTTAAATTTGTTAAAACTTTGGAAAAATGGGAAATAATATTTATCTGCATGGCTTTGACAAGGACCAAATTGTGATGGTTAGATAAATAAGTCAAGGCAACTCCAAACCTGTGCAGGTCTTGTGGAAAGCTTCTTCTATTCAGTAGTTAGTATGTACCAAAGTGGCATAAAGCTTATTGACCTGCGTAATGAGTATCACAACTAGGCAATGCAGCAATGGAAGAAAATAAAATGGTAGTTTGTAATGTCTCTGCCGATTATTGCCGATTATTGCTTAGGATAGGACTGGCAAGCAGGAAGGGACAGTGGGTGGCAATTCAGCTTATGGCTAGCTGTCTATTGTGCCCTCCCCCCAGGGTTCACCAGCAGCTACTGGGGAATTGCTCCTATTGCAATTCCCTTATATAGTTATAAATTGTATCAATGCAATGACTTACAGAGGAGCTACAATTTGGGAAGAAGACAAGTGATGTTCTGCTCACTGTTCTACTAGGAAACCTTGGGTCCTGACATTCATGTGGAAGTTACTATAAAATGTATAGTATCTCCTCCTAAACACAACTGTACACCAAGTAATCCTTTCATGGTCACCCTAATATACCCTAATGGTAGTGATCTCTTTCTGATGGATGATGTGCCCTGACACATTGGGGTGGTTTAGGAATATGAGGGTTCAAGATTTTAACAAGTCCTCTAAATTACTCAAATCTCAGTCTAACTGAACATTTGTGGAACATGTTGGAAGTAGCAATGTTGTCAGAATTGCCTTAAAGAGGACCTTTCACTAGAGATGAGCGAACACTAAAATGTTCGAGGTTCGAAATTCGATTCGAACAGCCGCTCAATGTTCGTGTGTTCGAACGGGTTTCGAACCCCATTATAGTCTATGGGGAACAGATACTCGTTAAGGGGGAAACCCAAATCCGTGTCTGGAGGGTCACCAAGTCCACTATGACACCCCAGGAAATGATGCCAACACCTCTGGAATGACACTGGGACAGCAGGGGAAGCATGTCTGGGGGCATCTAACACACCAAAGACCCTCTATTACCCCAACATCACAGCCTAACAACTACACACTTTACACACTCAATACCACCTCTCTGACAGTAGGAAAACACCTTGAAACATGTGTATTTGGCACTTGCAGTGAGGAGAGCTTGTCACCAGCAGTGAATTTGGCCCTTGTAGTAAGTTGAGGTTGGCACCAACATTTGTTTTGAAAATCAGGGTGGATTGAGCCTCTAACCAGCAGAGTTTGGGCAAATTCATGGTGGAGGGAGCCTCTAAAAACCCCAGTTTGGACCAATTCATGGTGGAGGGAGCCTCTAACCAGCCCAGTTTGGGCAAATTCATGGTGGAGGGAGCCTCTAAAAAACCCAGTTTGGACCAATTCATGGTGGAGGGAGCCTCTAACCAGCCCAGTTTGGGCAAATTCATGGTGGAGGGAGCCTCTAACCAGCTCAGTTTGGACCAATTAATGGTGGAGGGAGCCTCTAACCAGCCCAGTTTGGACCAATTAATGGTGGAGGGAGCCTCTAACCAGCCCAGTTTGGACCAATTCATGGTGGAGGGAGCCTCTAAACAGCCCAGTTTGGGCAAATTCATGGTGGAGGGAGCCTCTAAAAAACCCAGTTTGGACCAATTCATGGTGGAGGGAGCCTCTAACCAGCCCAGTTTGGACCAATTAATGGTGGAGGGAGCCTCTAAACAGCCAAGTTTGGACCAATTCATGGTGGAGGGAGCCTCTAAAAACCCCAGTTTGGACCAATTCATGGTGGAGGGAGCCTCTAACCAGCCCAGTTTGGGCAAATTCATGGTGGAGGGAGCCTCTAAACAGCCCAGTTTGGGCAAATTCATGGTGGAGGGAGCCTCTAACCAGCCCAGTTTGGACCAATTAATGGTGGAGGGAGCCTCTAACCAGCCCAGTTTGGACCAATTAATGGTGGAGGGAGCCTCTAACCAGCCCAGTTTGGACCAATTAATGGTGGAGGGAGCCTCTAACCACCCCAGTTTGGACCAATTCATGGTGGAGGGAGCCTCTAACCAGCCCAGTTTGGACCAATTCATGGTGGAGGGAGCCTCTAAAAAACCCAGTTTGGACCAATTCATGGTGGAGGGAGCCTCTAAACAGCCCAGTTTGGGCAAATTCATGGTGGAGGGAGCCTCTAAACAGCCCAGTTTGGGCAAATTCATGGTGGAGGGAGCCTCTAACCAGCCCAGTTTGGACCAATTAATGGTGGAGGGAGCCTCTAACCAGCCCAGTTTGGACCAATTAATGGTGGAGGGAGCCTCTAACCACCCCAGTTTGGACCAATTCATGGTGGAGGGAGCCTCTAAACAGCCAAGTTTGGACCAATTCATGGTGGAGGGAGCCTCTAAAAACCCCAGTTTGGACCAATTCATGGTGGAGGGAGCCTCTAACCAGCCCAGTTTGGGCAAATTCATGGTGGAGGGAGCCTCTAAACAGCCCAGTTTGGGCAAATTCATGGTGGAGGGAGCCTCTAACCAGCCCAGTTTGGACCAATTAATGGTGGAGGGAGCCTCTAACCAGCCCAGTTTGGACCAATTAATGGTGGAGGGAGCCTCTAACCAGCCCAGTTTGGACCAATTCATGGTGGAGGGAGCCTCTAACCAGCCCAGTTTGGACCAATTCATGGTGGAGGGAGCCTCTAAAAAACCCAGTTTGGACCAATTCATGGTGGAGGGAGCCTCTAAACAGCCCAGTTTGGGCAAATTCATGGTGGAGGGAGCCTCTAAACAGCCCAGTTTGGGCAAATTCATGGTGGAGGGAGCCTCTAACCAGCCCAGTTTGGACCAATTAATGGTGGAGGGAGCCTCTAACCAGCCCAGTTTGGACCAATTAATGGTGGAGGGAGCCTCTAACCACCCCAGTTTGGACCAATTCATGGTGGAGGGAGCCTCTAAACAGCCAAGTTTGGACCAATTCATGGTGGAGGGAGCCTCTAAAAACCCCAGTTTGGACCAATTCATGGTGGAGGGAGCCTCTAACCAGCCCAGTTTGGGCAAATTCATGGTGGAGGGAGCCTCTAAACAGCCCAGTTTGGGCAAATTCATGGTGGAGGGAGCCTCTAAAAAACCCAGTTTGGACCAATTCATGGTGGAGGGAGCCTCTAAACAGCCAAGTTTGGACCAATTCATGGTGGAGGGAGCCTCTAAACAGCCAAGTTTGGACCAATTCATGGTGAAGGGAGCCTCTAAAAACCCGTTTGGACCAATTCATGGTGGAGGGAGCCTCTAACCAGCCCAGTTTGGGCAAATTCATGGTGGAGGGAGCCTCTAAACAGCCCAGTTTGGGCAAATTCATGGTGGAGGGAGCCTCTAACCAGCCCAGTTTGGACCAATTAATGGTGGAGGGAGCCTCTAACCAGCCCAGTTTGGACCAATTAATGGTGGAGGGAGCCTCTAACCAGCCCAGTTTGGACCAATTAATGGTGGAGGGAGCCTCTAACCACCCCAGTTTGGACCAATTCATGGTGGAGGGAGCCTCTAACCAGCCCAGTTTGGGCAAATTCATGGTGGAGGGAGCCTCTAACCAGCCCAGTTTGGACCAATTAATGGTGGAGGGAGCCTCTAACCAGCCCAGTTTGGACCAATTAATGGTGGAGGGAGCCTCTAACCACCCCAGTTTGGACCAATTCATGGTGGAGGGAGCCTCTAAACAGCCAAGTTTGGACCAATTCATGGTGGAGGGAGCCTCTAAAAACCCCAGTTTGGACCAATTCATGGTGGAGGGAGCCTCTAACCAGCCCAGTTTGGGCAAATTCATGGTGGAGGGAGCCTCTAAACAGCCCAGTTTGGGCAAATTCATGGTGGAGGGAGCCTCTAAAAAACCCAGTTTGGACCAATTCATGGTGGAGGGAGCCTCTAAACAGCCAAGTTTGGACCAATTCATGGTGGAGGGAGCCTCTAAACAGCCAAGTTTGGACCAATTCATGGTGAAGGGAGCCTCTAAAAACCCGTTTGGACCAATTCATGGTGGAGGGAGCCTCTAACCAGCCCAGTTTGGACCAATTAATGGTGGAGGGAGCCTCTAACCACCCCAGTTTGGACCAATTCATGGTGGAGGGAGCCTCTAAAAAACCCAGTTTGGACCAATTCATGGTGGAGGGAGCCTCTAAACAGCCCAGTTTGGGCAAATTCATGGTGGAGGGAGCCTCTAAACAGCCCAGTTTGGGCAAATTCATGGTGGAGGGAGCCTCTAACCAGCCCAGTTTGGACCAATTAATGGTGGAGGGAGCCTCTAACCAGCCCAGTTTGGACCAATTAATGGTGGAGGGAGCCTCTAACCAGCCCAGTTTGGACCAATTAATGGTGGAGGGAGCCTCTAAACAGCCAAGTTTGGACCAATTCATGGTGGAGGGAGCCTCTAAAAACCCCAGTTTGGACCAATTCATGGTGGAGGGAGCCTCTAACCAGCCCAGTTTGGACCAATTAATGGTGGAGGGAGCCTCTAACCAGCCAAGTTTGGACCAATTCATGGTGAAGGGAGCCTCTAAAAACCCGTTTGGACCAATTCATGGTGGAGGGAGCCTCTAACCAGCCCAGTTTGGGCAAATTCATGGTGGAGGGAGCCTCTAAACAGCCCAGTTTGGGCAAATTCATGGTGGAGGGAGCCTCTAAAAAACCCAGTTTGGACCAATTCATGGTGGAGGGAGCCTCTAAACAGCCAAGTTTGGACCAATTCATGGTGGAGGGAGCCTCTAAACAGCCAAGTTTGGACCAATTCATGGTGAAGGGAGCCTCTAAACAGCCAAGTTTGGACCAATTCATGGTGGAGGGAGCCTCTAAACAGCCAAGTTTGGACCAATTCATGGTGAAGGGAGCCTCTAAAAACCCGTTTGGACCAATTCATGGTGGAGGGAGCCTCTAACCAGCCCAGTTTGGACCAATTAATGGTGGAGGGAGCCTCTAACCAGCCCAGTTTGGACCAATTAATGGTGGAGGGAGCCTCTAAACAGCCAAGTTTGGACCAATTCATGGTGGAGGGAGCCTCTAAAAACCCCAGTTTGGACCAATTCATGGTGGAGGGAGCCTCTAACCAGCCCAGTTTGGACCAATTAATGGTGGAGGGAGCCTCTAACCAGCCAAGTTTGGACCAATTCATGGTGAAGGGAGCCTCTAAAAACCCGTTTGGACCAATTCATGGTGGAGGGAGCCTCTAACCAGCCCAGTTTGGGCAAATTCATGGTGGAGGGAGCCTCTAAACAGCCCAGTTTGGGCAAATTCATGGTGGAGGGAGCCTCTAACCAGCCCAGTTTGGACCAATTAATGGTGGAGGGAGCCTCTAAAAAACCCAGTTTGGACCAATTCATGGTGGAGGGAGCCTCTAACCAGCCCAGTTTGGGCAAATTCATGGTGGAGGGAGCCTCTAAACAGCCCAGTTTGGGCAAATTCATGGTGGAGGGAGCCTCTAACCAGCCCAGTTTGGACCAATTAATGGTGGAGGGAGCCTCTAAAAAACCCAGTTTGGACCAATTCATGGTGGAGGGAGCCTCTAAACAGCCCAGTTTGGGCAAATTCATGGTGGAGGGAGCCTCTAAACAGCCCAGTTTGGACCAATTCATGGTGGAGGGAGCCTCTAAACAGCCCAGTTTGGGCAAATTCATGGTGGAAGGAGCCTCTAACCAGCAGAGTTGTGGGAAAGCAGGGTGGAGGGAGCCTCTAACCAGCAGAGTTGGTGGAAATCAGGGTGGAGGGAGCCTCTAACCAGCAGAGTTGGGGGAAATCATGTTGGAGGGAGCCTAGTATTAGCAGAATTGTGCAACGCTTATGGTGGATGAGTATGAGGATGCGGAGGAATTGGAGAGGTTGAGTACAGACATGGAGTTTCATGTTGGGGTGCTTTACACAGGTGGGCACAAAAATGACGGCTCTACCCAGTGGTGGTTCATTTTTATCAAAGTGAGCCGGTCGGCACTCTCAGCTGACAGACGGGTGCGCTTGTCAGTGATGATGCCACCGGCTGCACTGAACACCCTCTCAGATAGGACGCTGGCGGCAGGACAGGACAGCACCTCCAAGGCATATAGGGCAAGTTCAAGCCACAGGTCCAACTTCGACACCCAATACGTGTAGGGCGCAGAGGGGTCGGAGAGGACAGGGCTGTGGTCGGAAAGGTATTCCCGCAACATGCGCCTATACTTCTCACGCCTGGTGACACTAGGACCCTCCGTGGCGGCACTTTGGCGAGGGGGTGCCATCAAGGTGTCCCAGACCTTAGACAGTGTGCCCCTCGTTTGTGTGGACCGGTGAGAACTTGGTTGCCTACTGGAGGAACTGCCCTCCCTGCCGCCAACGTCACATGCTGGAAACATCTCCATCATATTCTGCACCAATTGCCTGTGGCAAGCATTGATGCGATTGGCCCTCCCCTCTACCGGAATAAAAGACGAGATGTTGTTTTTATACCGGGGGTCAAGGATAGCAAAGATCCAGTACTGGTTGTCCTCCATGATTTTGACAATACGCTTGTCGGTTGTAAAGCACCCCAACATGAACTCAGCCATGTCTGCCACAGTGTTAGTTGGCATGACTCCTCTGGCCCCACCGGAAAGTTCAATCTCCATTTCCTCCTCATCCTCCATGTCTACCCATCCGCGCTGCAACAATGGGACGATTCGAAGTTGCCCGGAAGCCTCCTGTATCACCATCACATCATCGGACAACTCTTCTTCCTCCTCCTCCTCCTCCTCCTCCTCCATTAAACGCAGTGAAGCGGACAGATGTGTGGACCTACTCTCCAGCTGTGACGGATCGGATGCTATCCCTAACTCCTCTGTGTGATCTGAGTTATCCCTGATGTCAATCAGGGATTCTCTCAGAACACACAAGAGCGGGATTGTAAGGCTCACCATCGCATCCTCAGAGCTCACCCTCCTTGTGGACTCCTCAAAGACCCGTAGGATGTCACAAAGGTCTCTCATCCATGGCCACTCATGGATGTGAAACTGAGGCAGCTGACTTTGTGGCACCCTAGGGTTTTGTAGCTGGTATTCCATCAAAGGTCTCTGCTGCTCAACCACTCTATTCAACATCTGAAACGTTGAGTTCCAGCGTGTGGGGACGTCGCACAAAAGCCGGTGTTGTGGCACATGCAGGCGTTGCTGGAGAGATTTTAAGCTAGCAGCGGCTACTGTCGACTTGCGAAAGTGGGCGCACATGCGCCGCACTTTCACCAGTAGCTCTGGAACATTGGGGTAGCTCTTTAGGAAACGTTGCACCACTAGGTTGAAGACGTGGGCCAGGCATGGAACATGTTGGAGTCCGGCAAGCTCCAGAGCTGCTACCAGGTTCCGGCCGTTATCACAAACGACCATGCCTGGGCCCAGGTGCAGCGGCTCAAACCATATTGCCGTCTCATCGAGGAGGGCATCCCTCACCTCGGAGGCAGTGTGCTGTCTGTCCCCCAAGCTGATCAGCTTCAGCACAGCCTGCTGACGTCTACCAACGCCAGTGCTGCAACGTTTCCAACTCGTAGCTGGGGTCAATCTAACAGCGGAGGAGGAGGCGGTGGCGGAGGAGGAGGCGGTGGCGGAGGAGGAGGCGGTAGAGGAGGAGGAGGAGGGGGGTGTTCTTCTCGTGTCCCTGCCAGGAATGTTAGGCGGGGAGACGAGGTACACCGGGCCAGTTTGGGAAGCAGTCCCAGCCTCAACTACATTCACCCAGTGTGCCGTCAGTGAAATGTAGCGTCCCTGTCCGCATGCACTTGTCCACGCGTCGGTGGTCAAGTGGACCTTTGTGCAAAGCGCGGAACTAAGGGCCCGCCTGATGTTGAGTGACACGTGCTGGTGCAAGGCGGGGACGGCACACCGGGAGAAGTAGTGACGGCTAGGGACGGCATAGCGAGGTGCCGCAGTTGCCATCAGGTCCAGGAAGGCGGGAGTTTCAACAAGCCGGAACGCCAACATCTCCTGGGCCAGCAGTTTAGCGATGTTGGCGTTCAAGGCTTGCGCGTGTGGGTGGTTAGCAGTGTATTTCTTCCGCCGCTCCAATGTCTGAGAGATGGTGGGTTGTTGTAAAGAAACGCCTGATGGTGCATTTGATGGTGCAGGAGAAGGAGATAAGACAGGACCAGGGGAGGATGAGGTAGAAGTCAACAAAGTGGCGGAGGCAGATGAAGTGGTGTCCTGGCTCGTCCTCTGGAGTGCATCGCCAGCACAGTCAGCAGTGGCAGTGGCAGAGGCAGAGGCAGTGGCAGAGGCAGTGGCAGTGGCGTGAACGGCAGGCGGCCTTTGTCCTGCCGTTGCTGCCTGCCACTGATTCCAGTGCTTGGATTCCAAATGACGGCGCATTGAAGTGGTGGACAGGTTGCTCTTCTCAGAGCCCCTAATCAATTTCGAGAGGCAAATTGTGCAGACAACACTATATCTGTCCTCGGCGCATTCCTTGAAAAAACTCCACACCTTCGAGAAACGTGCCCTCGAGGTGGGAGTTTTTCGGGGCTGGGTACGAACTGGAACATCTTGGGAGATTCCGGGTGTGGCCTGGCTTCGCCTAAGCTGCTGACCTCTGCCTCTGCCTCTAGCTACCCTTTTTGGTGCTGCACCTGCCTCAACATCCACACTACTTTCCCCGCTTGACATCCCCCCTGTCCAGGTCGGGTCAGTGTCCTCATCATCCACCACTTCCTCTTCCAACTCCTGTCTCATCTCCTCCTCCCGCACAATGCGCCGGTCAACTGGATGCCCTGACGGCAACTGCGTCACATCATCGTCGATGAGGGTGGGTTGCTGGTCATCCACCACCAAATCGAACGGAGATGGAGGAGACTCTAGTGTTTGAGCATCTGGACACAGATGCTCCTCTGTTAGGTTCGTGGAATCGTGACGTGGAGAGGCAGGTTGAGGGACAATGAAAGGAGCGGAGAACAGCTCTGGGGAGCAGGGACAGTTTGGGTTATTGTTCTGTAAAGCTTCGGAATTTTGGGAGGAAGGAAGACAAGACTGTTGGGTAATAGGAGGAGAGGAGGCAGAGTCTGACTGGCTGCTGGACAATGTGCTGTAAGCGTTCTCTGACAGCCATTGCAAGACCTGTTCCTGGTTCTCGGGCCTACTAAGGTTTGTACCCTGCAGTTTAGTTAATGTGGCAAGCAACCCTGGCACTGTGGAGTGGCGCAATGCTTGCTGCCCCACAGGAGTAGGCACGGGATGCCCTGTGGCTTCACTGCTACCTTGCTCCCCAGAACCATTCCCCCGACCTCGCCCACGGCCTCGTCCACGTCCCTTTCCGGGAGCCTTGCGCATTTTGAATTCCTAGTTAGAAATTGGCACTGTATACCAGTAGTAAAAATTGTGGGTGCACGTAACCCCAATATATTCTTTGAATTCCCAGTCAGACACTGGCACTATATGGCAGTAGCAAGAAATGAGGGTATTTATAACCCCAATATATTCTTTGAATTCCCAGTCAGACAATGGCACTGTATACCAGTAGTAAAAATTATGGGTGCACGTAACCCCAATATATTCTTTGAATTACCAGTCAGAAACTGGCACTATATGGCAGTAGCAAGAAATGAGGGTATTTATAAGCCCAATATACTCTTTGAATTCCCAGTCAGACAATGGCACTGTATACCAGTAGTAAAAATTGTGGGTGCACGTAACCCCAATATATTCTTTGAATTACCAGTCAGAAACTGGCACTATATGGCAGTAGCAAGAAATGAGGGTATTTGTATTCCCAATATACTCTTTGAATTCCCAGTCAGACAATGGCACTGTATACCAGTAGTAAAAATTGTGGGTGCACGTAACCCCAATATATTCTTTGAATTACCAGTCAGAAACTGGCACTATATGGCAGTAGCAAGAAATGAGGGTATTTATAACCCCAATATATTCTTTGAATTCCCAGTCAGACAATGGCACTGTATACCAGTAGTAAAAATTGTGGGTGCACGTAACCCCAATATATTCTTTGAATTACCAGTCAGAAACTGGCACTATATGGCAGTAGCAAGAAATGAGGGTATTTGTATTCCCAATATACTCTTTGAATTCCCAGTCAGACAATGGCACTGTATACCAGTAGTAAAAATTGTGGGTGCACGTAACCCCAATATATTCTTTGAATTACCAGTCAGAAACTGGCACTATATGGCAGTAGCAAGAAATGAGGGTATTTGTATTCCCAATATACTCTTTGAATTCCCAGTCAGACAATGGCACTGTATACCAGTAGTAAAAATTGTGGGTGCACGTAACCCCAATATATTCTTTGAATTACCAGTCAGAAACTGGCACTATATGGCAGTAGCAAGAAATGAGGGTATTTGTATTCCCAATATACTCTTTGAATTCCCAGTCAGACAATGGCACTGTATACCAGTAGTAAAAATTGTGGGTGCACGTAACCCCAATATATTCTTTGAATTACCAGTCAGAAACTGGCACTATATGGCAGTAGCAAGAAATGAGGGTATTTGTATTCCCAATATACTCTTTGAATTCCCAGTCAGACAATGGCACTGTATACCAGTAGTAAAAATTGTGGGTGCACGTAACCCCAATATATTCTTTGAATTACCAGTCAGAAACTGGCACTATATGGCAGTAGCAAGAAATGAGGGTATTTATAACCCCAATATATTCTTTGAATTCCCAGTCAGACAATGGCACTGTATACCAGTAGTAAAAATTGTGGGTGCACGTAACCCCAATATATTCTTTGAATTCCCAGTCAGAAACTGGCACTATATGGCAGTAGCAAGAAATGAGGGTATTTGTATTCCCAATATACTCTTTGAATTCCCAGTCAGACAATGGCACTGTATACCAGTAGTAAAAATTGTGGGTGCACGTAACCCCAATATATTCTTTGAATTACCAGTCAGAAACTGGCACTATATGGCAGTAGCAAGAAATGAGGGTATTTGTATTCCCAATATACTCTTTGAATTCCCAGTCAGACAATGGCACTGTATACCAGTAGTAAAAATTGTGGGTGCACGTAACCCCAATATATTCTTTGAATTCCCAGTCAGACACTGGCACTATATGGCAGTAGCAAGAAATGAGGGTATTTGTATTCCCAATATATTCTTTGAATTCCCAGTCAGACAATGGCACTGTATACCAGTAGTAAAAATTGTGGGTGCACGTAACCCCAATATATTCTTTGAATTACCAGTCAGACACTGGCACTATATGGCAGTAGCAAGAAATGAGGGTATTTGTATTCCCAATATATTCTTTGAATTCCCAGTCAGACAATGGCACTGTATACCAGTAGTAAAAATTGTGGGTGCACGTAACCCCAATATATTCTTTGAATTCCCAGTCAGACACTGGCACTATATGGCAGTAGCAAGAAATGAGGGTATTTGTATTCCCAATATATTCTTTGAATTCCCAGTCAGACAATGGCACTGTATACCAGTAGTAAAAATTGTGGGTGCACGTAACCCCAATATATTCTTTGAATTACCAGTCAGAAACTGGCACTATATGGCAGTAGCAAGAAATGAGGGTATTTATAACCCCAATATATTCTTTGAATTCCCAGTCAGACAATGGCACTGTATACCAGTAGTAAAAATTGTGGGTGCACGTAACCCCAATATATTCTTTGAATTCCCAGTCAGAAACTGGCACTATATGGCAGTAGCAAGAAATGAGGGTATTTGTATTCCCAATATATTCTTTGAATTCCCAGTCAGACAATGGCACTGTATACCAGTAGTAAAAATTGTGGGTGCACGTAACCCCAATATATTCTTTGAATTACCAGTCAGACACTGGCACTATATGGCAGTAGCAAGAAATGAGGGTATTTGTATTCCCAATATATTCTTTGAATTCCCAGTCAGACAATGGCACTGTATACCAGTAGTAAAAATTGTGGGTGCACGTAACCCCAATATATTCTTTGAATTCCCAGTCAGACACTGGCACTATATGGCAGTAGCAAGAAATGAGGGTATTTGTATTCTCAATATATTCTTTGAATTCCCAGTCAGACAATGGCACTGTATACCAGTAGTAAAAATTGTGGGTGCACGTAACCCCAATATATTCTTTGAATTACCAGTCAGAAACTGGCACTATATGGCAGTAGCAAGAAATGAGGGTATTTATAACCCCAATATATTCTTTGAATTCCCAGTCAGACAATGGCACTGTATACCAGTAGTAAAAATTGTGGGTGCACGTAACCCCAATATATTCTTTGAATTACCAGTCAGAAACTGGCACTATATGGCAGTAGCAAGAAATGAGGGTATTTATAACCCCAATATATTCTTTGAATTCCCAGTCAGACAATGGCACTGTATACCAGTAGTAAAAATTGTGGGTGCACGTAACCCCAATATATTCTTTGAATTACCAGTCAGAAACTGGCACTATATGGCAGTAGCAAGAAATGAGGGTATTTATAACCCCAATATATTCTTTGAATTCCCAGTCAGACAATGGCACTGTATACCAGTAGTAAAAATTGTGGGTGCACGTAACCCCAATATATTCTTTGAATTACCAGTCAGACACTGGCACTATATGGCAGTAGCAAGAAATGAGGGTATTTGTATTCCCAATATATTCTTTGAATTCCCAGTCAGACAATGGCACTGTATACCAGTAGTAAAAATTGTGGGTGCACGTAACCCCAATATATTCTTTGAATTCCCAGTCAGACACTGGCACTATATGGCAGTAGCAAGAAATGAGGGTATTTGTATTCCCAATATATTCTTTGAATTCCCAGTCAGACAATGGCACTGTATACCAGTAGTAAAAATTGTGGGTGCACGTAACCCCAATATATTCTTTGAATTCCCAGTCAGACACTGGCACTATATGGCAGTAGCAAGAAATGAGGGTATTTGTATTCCCAATATATTCTTTGAATTCCCAGTCAGACAATGGCACTGTATACCAGTAGTAAAAATTGTGGGTGTATATAGCCCCAATTCTATTGCTAGGGGACTTGCAGGGTATTTCTGGGGTGAAGGTGGGGGGGCACACCGTTGGAACGGGTATCGGGGTATATATCGGGTATACGGGAATACACTGACAGTGTATTCCATTCAGGATCCTGGGAAAGCTGGGTTGCGGCGATTGAGCCCGTCAGTGCCACGTTACACTGACAAGCTTCTCCCTGGAATTTAGCTCTTACAAGAGCTGTTGTGGTTGTCTTCTCCTTCCTATCCTAGCCTGTCCCTGCCTACCCAGAATCTAAGCCCTAGCTAGCTGGACGGAAACCTCCGTCCTCGGTGAATTGCAAGCTCAGAATGACGCGAACCTGGGCGGCGCTGTTCTTTTAAATTAGAGGTCACATGTTTTCGGCAGCCAATGGGTTTTGCCTACTTTTTTCAACGTCACCGGTGTCGTAGTTCCTGTCCCACCTACCCTGCGCTGTTATTGGAGCAAAAAAGGCGCCAGGGAAGGTGGGAGGGGAATCGAGTAATGGCGCACTTTACCACGCGGTGTTCGATTCGATTCGAACATGCCGAACAGCCTAATATCCGATCGAACATGAGTTCGATAGAACACTGTTCGCTCATCTCTACCTTTCACCACTTTTGGGCACATGCAGTGTTATATACTGCTGGAAAGCTGACCGTAGTGCTCTATGGTCAGAAGGGCGTTTCCACAGCACAGCGTGATTGGCGCCGCGAGACAGAAGGACGTTCCTGGCTAACTGTCAGAAACGCCCTTCTGACCATAGAGCACTACGGTACCGGCACAGTAAGCTCTTTACACCGGGCACAGATCGGGAAAGCCGACAGTGCTCTGAATTCAGCGCACTGTCAGCTTTCCAGCAGTATATAACACTGCATGTGCCCAAAAGTGGTGAAAGGTCCTCTTTAATAAGGTATCTGTACAGTTTACTGAATTTATTGAATTTAGTGGGTGCAAGTTTTTATATCATAGACCTGATGAGGATAAACAATGATCCACTCATTTAGATAAGTAAAAAGAACTTTTGGAGTCACAATTTTTCCCATTTTTTCTGTAGAAAAATTAGTTATCAAGAAGAAAAAAAAGGTTGGCAATTCCGAAACCTTTAAAATGCACAGAAGCAAATTTATTTATTTATTGATTTTTTTTATTTTTATTTTTTATTAGGAAGCAAATTTAGTAAGGCTAGAGATTTGCTTTATCTTACCATGTCTGAAAGTAAGTATAATTTATAAAACCTAAAATTGGTGAGATTTATAATATGTAATCCATAAAGTATGAAAAGCCGTGGAATACTTGAAGTTTAGAAAGGTCAGTATATACCTTTTATGTACTATGCAATGTATTTGCTAAGCCAATGCCTATAATGGTAAGAAAATATATTCTCTTCTTTGTTAGGATATTTGAAATGTACATTTCAGAAGGCCTAGAAGTGTTCACACATAATCGCGTGCTGTGTAAGAGCACATTGGATTGTACTGTCAATTACGTGAAAATGGTTTTCAGTCTCAAGCTAGATGTGTCAATTGTGTGTCATTTTACTTTTGCAGTGACAGGGAAAGACTCGGCTCTTTGCACTGTTTTAGCATTACTTTCTTGAAGGATTATGCTCTATATATGTTATTGTAAATGTGTTCTGTCTCCAGAACCCACACTATATAAATAGATTTACATGCTGATTTGTATTGTTACACAAAATATAGCATCAATTTGAACACTTGAGGGTGAATGGGCAGGACGGAAGAAGCGCACAGAGGAGCACTTGTGTTTTTGTTGATTTTTTTTAATTTTTTTAAACAAATCCTTCTGCAGTAAATTATTTTAGAAATTTCATTTAAATAACTATATTGGTATATGTAAGTTGTAAAAGGAACAGCTATAAAAGTTTTTCATAATGCCTAATTTTATATGTTTATGTTAAAGTGGTCTGCAGCTATGTTAATGTGTGATCTGTTCATCACTCACTAATATCTACCAGTCTGTGTTTAAAATACTACATTATATTACACTTCAGTTTTAGATTCCTGTAATATTTTTATTTCTAAATGATATACCTTAGTCACAACTTTCAATAAATAATTTAAATTTGCCATATTTGTATTCTATTTTAACCTTTCGAGAAAGCCTGCATGTGTGTGTATATGTGTGTAGTAGAGGGAAGAGCTAGTCCTACACTTTGGATAGCTCATTAATCTCAGATCAGTAGAGTTCTAACTGCTTAGCTCTCCTGCTGATCAGCTGTTTGCAGAAGACTGACCTGTAAATTTGTTCAACAGCTGGAAGTCACAGGTTTCTGCAAATCTATGTGTTGCCTAGACTCTCTCATAGACTTACATAGAAAGATTACTTCCAGCAAGTGGATGACTTGTCAGGGCAGTCTGCTAATCACATGACCAGCTAGGAAACTCATTTGGCGGCGAGCTAATGTGAAGGTTGTGCTAAGACAGTGACTGTATCATTATTTACACATCAGTATTCCCTGTAGTACAGGGCGAAAGAATAAAAACAAATGAGCAGCTTTGTGGGGTTCCTTACAGTATATAAAGCTGTTATTGCAAATGTAGGCAGAAGTACATTTTGTTCCGAACTTTAATATAACCAAACTGTGCATTGCTTTCATTAAATTCATTTTTCTTAAATTTTTTGAATGGAGAATATATGTGGCAGACCTGAGAAGTGCATAGTGTATATGGGCTGGTAGCTGGGGAGAAAATGTGTTTCTTTTCCCTCCCCATTATTATAGAAATCATGAAACATTTTGTAAAATTCCACAGCGTGCAACTTTCCTCAAGCAGGATTTTTTCTATAGTGGTTCATTTTACCAAATCAGTATCAGTCGAATGATCAAGAAATTAATCAAAGTTAATCAAGTAAAATAATTGATATCGTATAAGAATTATGAGAAAAGGCTTCATAATTGGACAATGGTTTACTATGTCTGGTATGGGGGTTGATAAGTTTCCCTCAATATGTATAGACCAGTCTGAGAAGTTAGTGAACATCTTAAGGAAATGAGCGGACTGTGAGTTCCAGGAATTGTTCCAGAAATATTGAAAATAGGGTATTTTTGCAATTTGTGCATTATCCATAGTTACATTTCAGTTGGGAACCTGAACTAAAAAATGGTTACCTAAACTGCACATTGTGTCCTATGTCTACAAATTTAATAATGTTTAGTATCAAAATAAAACTGCCACTGCATAGACCATGTCCTCTTCAAAAATTGGAATGTTCCTTGAATATTTTTATGTTTCTTGATTTTTATTTTCTTAAGCTCTGCAGCTAGGTCAATGTCTAATCTGTTTATCACTCAAATCCATATTTATCAGTCTGCATTTAAAAGATTAGACTATAGTACACTTGAAGTATTTCAATCTCTGTTTCCTGCAATATTTCTATTTCTAGAATATATATCTGTAGCCACAGCTTTAAAAGAATAACTTTCTCACTTAAAAAAAATGTTTATGCAGTTTATTCTAGGGTGGAGGTCTACTAGTTGGAGGATTTTTACAATCTTTGGAGGAACCCCGTGTGTTTGTGTAGGTTTCTCTTGTATGTATATTCACGTATCAAGTTGATTCATGAGAAACCAGAAGTGAACTAGAAAAAATGCAAACACAGTCCACTTACATGTCTATGGGTTCCAAGAGATTATTGGTATTTGATATTTGAGTGCTAAGAAAAGAACCCTTTGGTTGAGGGTGTAGTGTACACAAAATTGAAAAAAAAATGTTTCCAGTGCTGGAAAATTAAAAAGGAAAATGTAAAAGTGAAACTTAACTTTTAATTCCCATAAGGAGGAATAAAAAACATGGATGGAATATAATGTATAGTAACCATCTTACACATTTCAGATCATCTGCCCCTTAATCATAGGATAGCGTTTACAACATATTGTTCAGAATAAAAACCTTTCCCAAACCAGAAACACCTGAGTGTTAATTAATGGAACATAACATATGCGCAAGACATGGTTGGGGGTAAGATCCCAGATCACAATTATTAACCATCAAAAGGTCCCAGAATCCATGTCAGAAGTAACCCATGACTATGCTGGTCAGTGTCACGACCTGAATTCTGGTAAATAAATTGTGTATTTTTCTGGTGGGGATTTGATCCGGGCTTCTGTGGTCTTTGGGTGGTTTCCTTGCCATTAGTCCATTCTGTTTGTGCATTTGGTGTCGGCCTTCAGAGTATGCTTGAGGTTCTCTGGAGCGAACCTCAGGTGCTGGTCGTTGTCATTATCCTATGGGACGATTCTGGGGCCTTTATTAGGAGGGCTGGCTTCACTAGTTGCTGGTTTTTGTTGTAGCCTACATAGAATTTGTGGCTCAGGGAGGAGGAGTGTTTTTGGAACTTCAGCTGACTTGGAAGTGGTGTGAGTGTTGCCTTCTGTGTGAGTCTGGTTTGTCCCTGCACACTTCCACTCTGCCTTGTCCTACAGTTCTGATTGCCACTGTCTTGGTGTTTGTGAGGAAGTTTGTGTTCCAGTTTGTTTTGTCCCAGTCCTGTGTTAACCCTTTCCTTACCTATCCACTGTCCCTCTCCTCATTCTCTTGTTACGTATTGTGTTGTGCTGCGTGTCTGTTGTCCAGCACACCCCATCCTGTTTTGTCTGCAGCTGCACCTTGGTTTCTGCAGGGGTGACCACCTTAGTATCCCCAGTCCCTAACTCACTAGCAGCTCTCGCCCTCTCTGTCAGCTAGGCCTATGTGTTAGAGAGCCAGGAGTTGTCGGGGCCAAGGCTAGCTTGGGAACAGCTGACAACCACCCGCAGGCAGAGCCTAGCTAGCCGCCGTAGCGTCAGGGAAAGCTTCCCTCCCCTGTTCCCTTAGCGGTGCAGTCTGCAGTCCGGATTTTGGGTCTAGACATAGACACGAACGTGACAGTCAGGATATGTTATAAAGAAGCCGGAAGTCATGAGGATCACGTAACCTGAGTCATGTGGCCATGAAAACCCAGCAAATATAAATATATATGAATAACACATCTTAAGATCCTCTAGAAGATCACATGACACAGGTGACCTACTTACCTGATACAATCCACATATGAAGAAGTTTATAGATATAGTCATTAAATATCTGTTTCATTGTTACACTCTAAAGTATCTATATTAGACTAGTGGGCTTAGTTGAAACACAAATAGATAAAATAAAAAGGACAAAACAAAACAATACAAAAGCAAAACAAAGAAAAATACAGAAAAAAGGGGGGCGGAGCCTGACCGGGGAACGTGATGGCAGCTTAATCTGCAGCTCTGCCACTCGAGTGTCCGCATCCATCTCCATCCAGCCTCATAACAGCATAAAATGGTCAGAACTGGCAAGGATAGACTCTCTGATACTCCTGGCTCACAGAAACCCCAAAGTTCGCAACCTGGGATGCATAAATTCCTGAAGAAGAGTTCCCTGAAGCTATCTCTCCCTGCCGACAATATGGCGCCTGACGACAACAGTAGCGTGGGAGAAGCAACGGCCGACTCCGATATGGACTCTTATCCTGCGGAACCGATTGTGACCCATGCCTCGGCGCCTATATCCCGGACCTATCTGAAGAAAACCTTGGCACAAGCCTTGGCCCAAGCAATAGCTCCGGTCATGACTGAATTGGCGGAGTTCCACGCAGACACATAGGCCATAGGTAAACGAGTAGACCGTTTAGAAGCTACGCACTCCGTCTTCCTGAAGTCGGTTAAAGCCAATACCAGACAAATAGATCTACACACGGAACATCTTAACAAAACTTACCTTATTCTCGAGGATGTAGAGAACAGGAGTCGCCGCCGAAATGTGCGCATCCGTGGCCTGCCGGAGCTGATTCTTCCTGAAGCACTGCCGGAGGCTGTCTCGTCTATCTTCCAGGCTCTTCTGTCCTCTGCGTCCGACCTACACAATGTGGAGATGCCGTTTACTACCTCCCGTATCGAACGAGTGCACAGGGCACTTCGTCCTAAACCCAACCCTGATGAACCACCAAGGGATGTCGTATGCGCCCTCCTCACCTCTGCAGACACCACGGCGATCCTGAGAGTGGCGAGAGATAGGCCTCAGTTCACCCATGAAGGTACGTGGCTACATTTTTACCAGGATTTGTCCCCGGCCACTCTCCAAAAGAGAAGGGTCCTCAAGCCCCTCTTAGACACCCTACGGGCGAGGAACCTCCAGTACTCCTGGCTCTTCCCTTTCGGCCTATCGGTGCTGAAAAATGGTAGACGGCTTAATATCTACTCCCCCGCAGACCTGGATGGTCTTTATTTGGCCCTGGACATACCCCCCTTAGACATTCCCTCCTGGCTACCGGTGCAAGACCCGACACCCCTGGACTTGCCGACTACTTCTGCGACGCCACCCCGCACACCGGGGAGAACCAAATCGCCTAAGAGTAGGCGAACACATCCTAAGTCCGGTATGCTCCCGTCGGCTTTGTCCCTGGGATAGGTGAGACACGCTTCCCTGTCATGTCTACAGTATACCGGGTTCCCCACCAGAGATACCCGCTTTCATTACCCACACTTCTCCTGAGTTTTGACCTCAGGGACTGATATTGATGTTCTATGATGTCATTTTAGGATGCTTTTATTTAGTATGCCTTGGAAGTTTAACTTTTGAGCTCCCTTCTACCGCTGTACATCTGATCCTTCTTTGCCTCCCCCCTCCCCCCCTTTCTTATTTCCCCCTCCCTCCCTCCCCCCTCCTTCCCTGTCCACCCCTCCCCCTCCCCCTCCTTCCCCATCCTACTTATCTTTCCCGCCTTTTCTTTTCCTTCCCGCACTTTTGCAAGCCCCCCCCCTCCCATCTAGTCACTGTCCCGCTCTCATTGCCCGTTCCCCCCCCCCCCCCCTCATACCCCTCCCCTCCCTTTACTACTTCATTTACTTACCTCTGGTTGATTGGATCCCGGTCTCAGCTTCAGATTCGTTTTCCTTCCCCTGGAGCTCTTGATTGTCGGGAGTTATCAATGTCTGTTTATTTTTCTATTGCTGTTCATACCTATACGCGATGTGTATTAAGGTTATATTGTTACTACAGCAGCAGCATTAGATCCATCACCCGGGCGCTGACACACACACTCTTAATGCTCCTGTGATGTATACACCACCTCCCACGGGTCCTTCATTCTAATTCTAACATTTGCATACGTGGTTATGGATCTTTTCTGCTTCTCTGCCTAATATTGCTCACTGATATTCCTATGACTACTAAGATTGCTTTTGTCCTTCTGTTTTAAAGAGCCCTATTGTCATACCCTTCCCCCCCTTCTCTGCTCCCCTTTTTTCCCGTCCGTCACCCCCCCTCCGTTTGTCCCATGTATTAGTATTGCTCTGCAATTCTCTCCCCACCACGATTCCCCCCCCCTCATTTCCCTTTCCCTGGTCCCTCCCCATCTCCCTCATCCCCCCCCCCATTCCCATTATCCTTATCATGGTTTGTGGTTCCCAGTTCCCTTTCTTTCATTGGCTCTATGGAAATGTTATACATGCTGTTATGACTCTATATCGTTTTCATTATTATCCGTTATGGAGATTTATGTTATGGACACGTGTTTTGATCAGGACTCTTCTCTGCCTCTGACAACACCTGCGTTCACACGCACTCTCACATTCCCCTAGTAGTTGTCTGAATACTTTATTGTACCTTCTCAGTGGATACGCAGATCTAATCCACTGCACTCAAATACCCTCAGCGGCGTTTAGCCGTACTCTCTCATACTCTTATTTTTTTGGGGCGCGGACCCTGCGGTTTCCCTTCCCCCGCTCCTCCTCCCCTTATCCTTACCACAGATCCTCCCCTTTCCCTCACCCTTCACCTATACCCAGTCCTCTCCCTCCCTTTTGTCCCTCTTCTAGTCTTACTTTTCCCACCCATCTTTCTCTTCCCCCTTCTCTTTCCTCCTCTTTCTTTTTCTTCCTCCTGCTCCTCCTCCCCTCTCCCACTCCTAACCTGCTCTTCTCATATCTAACTCCCTCCTCAGACCTTGTTCTTACTTCCCCACGCCTCTCCCCTCAGCGGCGCCCATGGCTCGCATCACCTGTTCTACCTTTAATGCGAAAGGCCTCAATTCACCTGAAAAGAGGCACCACATCCTATTTCTACTGAACAAGCTACACACCGGAATTGCGTTTCTACAAGAGACTCATTTTAAGGAGGGCCGGGTCCCGACACTCCCTAAGCGTCATTTCCCTCTAGCTTTTCACAACCCTCATCCCACGTCTGCCTCTAAAGGAGTCTCTATCCTAGTTAGTAAATCTGTACCGTTTGTTTGTCGTGAACGTTATGCGGATCAGGAGGGTAGGATTCTTTTGCTTAAAGACACTGTCGCGGCTCAGCCATACACCCTCGCAAATCTATATGCTCCGAATAGAGGCCAGATCTCCTGGATTTTGGATGCTCTCCAAACTCTGAAACTTTTTGCAGAGGGGCCCATTATACTGGGGGCTGATCTAAATGTAGCTATGCATCCGCAGCTTGACTCTTCCTCCTCCTCGCAGATCTTTACACAGAGATCACTTGGTAAGCTTCTAGGCACTCTACATGAGATGAATCTTCTTGACGCCTGGCGCACGCAACATCCTAACGTTAAGGACTTCACCTTTTTCTCAATCCCTGGCGACTCATTTCACCGCCTGGATTACCTATTTGTCTCCCGCCCCCTCCTAGAGCAACTAATTTCATCACATATAGGCTCTATTACGGTCTCGGACCATGCTCCAGTATCCCTTACTCTGCGCCTGGGTCATCTGCCTCGACCTCAGTGGACATGGAGACTTAACGAGTCCTTGTTGGACTCGGAGGAGAATTATACCTCTCTTTTGACACATCTGGAAGAGTATTTTCATCTAAACTCTACACAAGATGTACAACAAACCTCTATTTGGGAAGCCCACAAGGCTTATATTAGAGGGGTCTTGATCTCCCTGGCATCGAAGACGAAGAGGACTAGACAGAAGGAGGTGGACACCCTTCTTCAGCAGATAGCAGATATTGAACGTACTAGGAAGAAGTCACAGTCTTCACTTCTTCAGACGGAGCTAGACTCACTGAGGAACAAACTCCACAATGTTCTTAATTTTAGAGCGGCTAAGCACCACCTTCACTATAGAAAACTCCTTTACGCGCATGGAGACAAAGGAGGGCGCCTAATGTCCAACCTTATCAAGAAGGAAAAGGCCAGATCCTATATTGCAAGCATCAAGGACTCAAAGGGGAAACTCCTCACGCGCACCTCAGACATTGCTGATGCTTTTGTCACTTTCTATTCTTCTTTGTATAACTTACAATCAGAAGACTCACAGCCCTCCCCTGTCCAGAGACAAACCTTGATGACTCGCTTTTTGGACTCTATCTCCCTCCCCAAGCTTTCCCCCCTAACCTCCTCTTCTCTCCTTGATCCGGTCTCTCTGCAAGAGGTCGAAGATACTCTTAACAGCTTCTCGACGAGCAAGAGCCCTGGCCCGGATGGTCTACCACTTTTTTATTACAAGAAATTCCGAAAAGTTCTTTCCCCCCAGCTCTCCCTTCTCTGCAATGCGCTTTTGAATGGGCAGTCCCTACCGCCTCAAGCCCAGGAAGCCCATGTGACCCTTATCCCCAAAGAGGGTAAGGACCCATCTGCCTGTGGTAGTTACCGCCCCATCTCGCTACTGAATGTAGATGTGAAAGTCTGGGCAAAGATCCTCTCTAGACGCCTCCAATCCTATATCCCAGACTTGGTGAATGACGAACAATCCGGATTTGTCTATGGCAGGGAGGGGAAGCATAACACTGCTAAGCTCCTTCCACTAATACATTGGGCTAACCATTCAAATACCCCTTTGGTCCTGCTAGGTGTCGATGCCGAAAAGGCGTTCGACAGAGTAGATTGGCAGTTTATGAGGCTCACCTTGCTCAAGTTCGGCTTCCCCCCCTCCTTTGTCGACGCTATATTCTCCTTGTATAACGCCCCTACAGCCAGACTGAGAGTGAATGGCACTCTCTTCCCCACCTTCGCTATCACTAATGGGACCCGGCAGGGTTGCCCTCTATCCCCGACACTCTTCATACTGGTGTTGGAAACCCTCCTTCAAAAAGTCAGGCAAGATGACAGAATCCGAGGATTGGAGAAAGGAGACCTTACCTTGCACTCCACGGCTTACGCAGACGACGTACTTTTCGTCGTCACCAACCCCGAGGACGGCTTACTAGCATTGGCTGATGTTCTTTCTGACTTTGGTAGAGTCTCACGATACAAACCTAATCTGTCGAAGTCGGAGGTCCTCAATATCTCTCTCCCTTCACCTAGAGCGACGCGTCTCAAGTCTATGACCCCCTTTTCCTGGTCGAACTCCCACTTGAAGTACCTTGGCATATATCTTACCTCCCGCTCATCGGATCTCTATGCCCGCAATTTTCCTCCCCTTCTTGACGAAGTATCCAAATCCCTCGCAACATATACTTTGCTTCCTTTATCCTGGTTCGGTAGAAAAAGCTTGATACAGACTTATATTCTCCCGAAGATCCTGTACAAAATCATGATGCTTCCAATTTTCATACCGCCGGCTTTCTTTAAATCCTTACAGAGTCTTTTCTCTAAGTTTATTTGGAGAAATAAGACCCCAAGGATTGCGTGGGGGAAACTGACGGAGAGGAAGCAATATGGAGGGATCGGTCTCACGGATATTTGCAAATACTACCGAGCGAACCAACTGGCATGGTGGTTGGAGCTTACCTCTCCCATCCGTTCTCCTTTGCCGCTCCACCTTTTGTCTCCTCCGACCTCTCCTCCTCCTTTACTTGCTCTTTGGATCCCTTCGTTTAGAGAGGACAAGACACTTCAAACCAACCCCCTTCTAAAAGGGCCCATTTCCATCTGGTCTTCTCTGGGTACTGAACTTGCACCGACGCCTTCTCCACTGATGCCACTGGCTGCTCTCCCGGCCCTCCTTGGATTAGAGGGCACCCCTTACCGGGATATGTGGTCCAAATTTGGGTCTATAACTCTTCTGGACATTCTGACTACAGAAGGTCTCCGCCCGCTCTCGGAAATCCTAGCGCTGACCCCGAACCTCTCTCTTTCTTTCCTTCACACTCAACACCTGACAGCCTGTTTAACTCTCCTAACTCGCAACTTCCCACTCAGGAAGAAACTTACCGAATTTGAAAAATTAATATCATCTAAGACTCCTCTCCTCAGAAGGGTATCACGCCTCTTGCACAGATATGTCGCCCCGATCAGATATACTACACCGAGTTTTATCACCATGTGGGAAAAGGAACTGGGAGTCACCCTTCCGGACCACTCGATCGACTCTATCTTGCAACACTCACACGGTCCATCTAGATGTATTCGACTGCAGGAATGTCATTATAAGCTGCTGTCGAGATGGTACCGCACCCCCTCATGGCTTCACAGCAAGGGCCTAGCGCCCACAAACCTTTGCTGGAGATGCCTTCAAGAGGAAGGCACCTATTTACATATTTGGTGGAATTGCCCGCTCATTCGCCAATACTGGACTGATATACAAGATACAATTCGATCCATCGGACATCCTGAGCTTGAGATCACACCTGCCATGATATTTTTGTCAGCCTCGACGCCTGAATACCACCCTTCTAAACATGTCCTGGTCTCCCACCTGCTAGCAGCGGCCAAGTCGCTCATTCCTATCCACTGGCTGCAGACTGTTCCCCCTTCCTCCCAACACTGGATACATAAGGTAGATCTTATTGCGCGCTTTGAAGAGCTTCTAAGCTGGACCCATCGGTCACATGACAAATTTCGCCAGATCTGGTCACCGTGGCTTGACCGTCTCACTGCCCGACTCAATACGCCCCCTCCATCTTCGCCTGGACTGGCATAGTGGCGTGGAAATTCCTACTGACTCTCACTGAGTAGCTGTTCTTTTCTTTGCCCTCCCCCCTACCCCGTCCTTTCCCCCTTATTCTCTTTCTAAGCATTTCTCCTCCTCTTCTTTTTTCTCTTGCTCCCTCTCAGTGTGCTCATAGCTCTTATGGACCCCCCCTCCCTCTCTCTCGCACTTCACTCTCTGCCTCTTTATCCATCTCCCCTCCCCCCCTCCTTCCCTCCCCCCCTTCCCCACTCCCATTCCCTCCTCCCACACCCCTTCCCCTCTCCCCCCCCACCCCCTCCCATTCTGTAGGCAGGCCTGCTTACACCACGGGTCTTCGCGGGGACCGCGACCCTATGTCTCCACTCTTAATTACCTTTCCATTATTCTCCCTTTTTCATCCCCTATGACCTACCCACCTGATTACCTAATCCTTAACCCACCCATACCCTCACGAAAGCCTGATCAGACGCATTTGTAGTCCTTATATGTTGATGCTCTCTCTTTACTTACCGATTCTACTCCTGTTTGCATATTGGACTTGTTAATTTCGATACCCCTGTATCATTTGTTCGCTATATTAAGTTGTTGTAACGTTTACTGTTACTCATTCACGTTTCCTTTCCTGTATCATACAAGAAAAACTTAATAAAAAACTTGTTGAATTAAAAAAAAAAAAAAAAAAAAAAGTACAGAAAAAAGTATAAAAAAACAAATGTAAAAAGTCACTTCCTTCTCCAATTGCTCCCAATGGATTGCATCTAAGAGCTCCACATTTATAGAAACCCTTTGAATGAATCTATGGACATTTGATAATTTTAATTTTATCTCTATACAAACTTGGGGATAAAATAGCTGCTAGGGCTTTGCCCTGTTGGGAAACAACCTTCTTAAAGAATGGTTGCCAAAATGTGATTCTGACATAAGATTGGCAGATTGGGGGTTGAAAAAATCTAATTCCTTTAAATCTGTATTAAATCAATGAGTCTAGTGATGCAAAAGGACAGATCTGGATGTCTTTTGGACTCTCATTGGCTCTGACCATAAAGGATGTCCTCTTTGTCTATGTCGGTGGCTAACTTGCTGACTTTGTAACTGAAAATCCTCATCAGAGGAACAAGCTCTTCTCATACGTGTCATTTACCCTAAAAGAATGGATTTGATTGTATGTTTGGGATGATAACTCGAGGCTTGGAGAATAGTATTTCCTACCTCTTCTTTGCAGTAAGATGATGTATGTACTAATCCCCTCTTTACACCCCCTCTCAAAGTAACATCCAAGAAGTTGACATTTGCACTTTCAGTATTATAGGTATATTTAAGGTTCCAGCCATTATTATTAATGTAGTCAACAGACTTGGGTATAAGCCCACCTTCTTCTGACCACACCGGGAACAAGTTGTCAATATAACGGCCATACCAATGAATATATTTTGAATATGGAATTGAATCAGAGTAAAGAAAGCATTCCTCCCAACATGCCATTGGGTGTAATAATTAGGCACAAAGGAGACAGAGATATTCTCGTGTATTTTTGGGAAAGCTGATTGGATTCTCTATCTGGATTGATACCTAGGTCAGCACCCTCTGCTATGATGAAATCTAATGTTTGGGCAAAAATTGGTGTATGGTCTGTTTCCAGAACCCTGTAAGTGGACTCATCATGCAATATTCTCACAAGACTCTCATAATAATTAATTTGTTTAAGAATCACCTTTATTGGCCATCCTATTAATTATTCTATCATCCTTATAGAGTTTTATTCCGAGATGTTTGTTCTCTCAATGTGAGGTTTTGTTCATATTTTTTCTGGGATGAAATATGAGATAGTCTGGTTAGATCCCTTTCAACAGTGTGCTGAAATTGATCTAATGCTGGAACTCTAGAGGATGTAGGATGAAAATAAGGATTATTTGTTTTAACTTCAACTGAATGTACTCTGCAGACTTTTTTTGTCCGATTCTGTATATCGTGGATCTTTTAAATTCAAACAACATTGTTCCCAAAAGGAAATATCTGAAAATTCATTAGTTGTAGATCTGATCTGCTGTTTTTCTAAAATACAATCTTTACTTTGTTAAAAAAAAAAGTCTTTTAACCGTTAATGTACGAAAAAAATTTGTTACCGTCTAGCATAGTGTTAAATAATTAAATCTCTTATTAGGGGAAAAATTTAGACCTTTATCTAGTAATAATTTGGATTCCTCGTTAGCTCTAATGAAGATAAATTCACATAACTAAATGTTGATGTCAACATTTCCCAACTGTTCTATGGGGGTTAATAAATATCCTTGTGTCTTTGCTTTGGTCCTGTGTTTCCGTCCTACTCTGTGTCTCAGATTTTTGGATTATGGAAACCCAATTTTGATGAGTTCTATGTCTATACAAAGTCCAAGGGCTTTATGCCAAATGAAGAGTCACCGCTCCAGGTAAAATAACTGTTCCACATCGGAAGGCTCTGACTTGACTTCAGAAGACATCAAAGAAACTCATGTGGAAGAATAAAACTTTCCACCCAAAGATTAATGTCCATTATTCTTTTTTTAATATTGATTTAGGAGTGGAATGTGTGATGGTATCTCTCCACGTGTACACTACTCCCGAATCCTAGTCCTGTTTGTCTCTCAAAAATAGATTTTTCTTTATAGCCACATGTGATGTTTTAAGTGTAGTACAATCCCACCACGTTTTCACTTCTTGGATTAATACTTTTGAAAAACAAAAATGAAAGATTTGGAAGATCACATTATGGGCATAAAGACAAAGTCTTGGAATAAGATAAAACTTGCGTCGTGTTTGGGGGTCACCCACGCTATGTGTTATTATGTTGGTGGCATTGATTAATTTGAATATCTGAATACATTATTGCTTTTATTTATATGTATATTTGAGTATACTTATGCATGTAGGAGTATATCCGTTTATCTATTAAAAGTCTAGTGACCTAGTATATACTCTTTATATAACTGTCAAAGTGTACAGTTATGTACAGTACAGTATATATTTGATATAGTTTTCTTTACTATGGCTGATCCGTAGTTTATCCACTTAAATATATATATATATATATATATATATATATATGATGCTTAGTCGCTTTTTGCCACCTTTTGTACCACACATACTTTGATTGTCATGATTGACATTTCCCTATGCAGATTGTGTAATTCGCTGTGAGCTAGGACACAGTAACATGGAGTTATCCCCCAATTGTCAATGTTGTACTGATGTAATTATATATATATATGCCATATATATATATATATATATATATATATATATATATATAAACAATCCGGTCTGTCAGCAACTTGTATGGATGGAAAATGTCCTTTTGTTGGAAAAAGCAGTACACCACGTATCGGTCCACACCGGGACCTTTCTCAATATATATATATATATATATATATATATATATATATATATATATATTATATGTGTGTGCATTGCATGATTTAATAAATATTTAGAATATATTTTCTCTTGGTGACTTTTTTTTAAATCTTACAAATAATGTTATTGCCACCATACACAAAAATCTGCCAATCTTATGTCAGAATGACACTTTGGCAATCATTCTTCAAGAAGGTTGCCAATTTGTATCCTGATGGGGCAAAACCCTAAAAGTTGTTTAATACTTGAGTTTTTATAGTGATAAAACTCAAATTATCAAATCTGGATGGCTTGATCCAAGGGGTTTCTATAAATGTGGGGCCCCTAGATTCCAGGTTTGCAAATTTGCTAGAAGGACCACTAGCTTTACCAACACAGGGGGCACAAAGACTTTTAATATAAAAAATGGCAGAAACTCTAAACATGTGGTCTATATGATCACATATACTAAGCACAAACCATCCCATGGGACCAATTGGAGAAGGAAGTTACTCAGTAGGAAGGCATACTGGATATTCGAGTTAGCTACTTGCTATAAGGCAGGCCTCAATTTGAAATCTGATTTATCTTATTGCTATTAGAAAATATGTTTTTTCAAAATTCTCTTTTTTCCTTTTTTTTTATTTTTTTTTTATTTTTTTGATTATTTATTTGTGTTTCAGCTTGTATTTCAACCAATAAGTCTACTAGTCTAATATAGACTCTTAGATACTTTAGAGCATGACGATATTTAGTGATTGTATATTTCCATCTTTCCATAAACTTCATCATATGTGGGTTATATTTGGTGGCTAAGTAAATCACATGACTTGTATTTGCTGGGTTTTCATGGCCGCATAACTCAGGTCATGTGATCCTTGTGACTTCCAGCTTCTTCATTACATGTACTGACTAGCAGAGTCATGGGTTACATCCAGCATGGATTCTGAGACCTTTTGGCACAAGGTCCATCACAACATGCATAGGAATTTCATAAATCCCAAGATTACCATGGGGATTCTCAGCAATATAGAACAATCAGTAAATTACTTTTAGGCGATTTCCACCTCTTTTTTTACACAGCTGTGTTCATATAACATTAGTGTATATGTATTTATTTATTACTGTGTTTATTTATGTTTCATGTCCACATGTTCTTTATTGTGTGTGTGTCTTGATTTGTGAGCAATGTGATCTGTATCTATTTATATGATCTGCATTGTGTATTGAATCCATAATTACTCATTATGTTCCTTTGTTTCTGGGATCTATGGAATTGATGAAGGTCTCTATTATTGAGTGTGTTTGCTGAGATGATTGGTAATTGTGACCCGGGATTTTATCCCTAACCGTGTCCGTGTCTTGCGCATATGTTATGTGTCATTAATTGACACTCAGGTGTTTCTGGTTTAAGAGAGGTTTTTATTCTGAACAATCTGTTGTAAACTCTATTCTATGACTGACGGGCAGATGCCCTGAAAAGCGTCAGTGTGTTCATAAGCATTGTATTTCATCAATATTTTTTATGCCTCCTTATTGGAATTAAAAGTTAAGTTTTATTTTTACTTTTTCCAATTTTTTTTTTCTTGCTTGTTGAAGTTATGTGCTTAGAGTCCATAGTGAGAAAGGAGCACTACTAATAGTGGTGGTGATTATTGTGATCCTAACAGTAGATAACAAAGAGTATATTGAAGAATAAATCTAGTTTGTGATATTCTTGCAAATATGCGAGGAAAAGCTCTCCATCTATAATCTGTTGTACAATATTGCTTTTTTGGCCAACACTTTTCTTTCCAGACATATGCAATTGTGTGTTTATGGAATTATATATGTCTACATGTTTAGTGTTACTGTTTCAAGAGTTCCTGCCAAACATAAACCCAAAATGTGATTGGTACATTCACATCATGTTATTTTACATCCATTTAGTATAACCATTTGAGGCCGGGGCCCCACGGGACGTAAACGCCGTGATTTCCCTGCAGCGGAGACGCTGCGGGAAAAATCGCGGCATTTTACAGTGCAAGAAAAGGGGATTTATGCGAATCCCATGCCCACTTTCCGGAAGAAATTGCAGCGCAGACACGCTGTGATACCAAAGCCGTTGCGGCTTTGCAAATCGCAGCATCTCAATTATATCTATGGAAACGCCGGCGGCTTTCCCGTAGATATAATGTTTAGAGAAAGTCCGCAGAGGAAAACTCTGCGAACTTTCTCTTAAAAGCGCAGCGGAAAGAACCACAGTGCATTCAAGTCGCGGTTCTTTCCGCAGCGCTTTAGCGCTGCGATTATGGCCCGTGGGGCCTTAGCCTAAGGGATGCATCTCTTTCCATCCATTTTTGCATTAATTAAATAGATTTGCTAAAGGGATGTAATAAGCATGACGTGAATGTAGCCTTATTTGTAGTCTGACATACCTTAGTTTGCTCTTAAGGGGGTTTTTTTGCATGTACACTTAAAAAGTGTCTCTAAAAATGTAAAGGAAGAACCTTCTTCTAGGCTTAGGGTTGCAAACTATCTGCTATGGGACTTTTTATTTTCTGTAGTTTTATTATGTTCTTTTTAAAAACTTTTAATTTCCATTTTCCATGCAACTTTTTAATTTTGTAGATATCCCTTTAATCTATCAAAACTATTCAGCCCTGTGAAAGATGAGAGTTACACAGAGAGGACTCCTTTATTGAAAGATCACTCAGAAAACAAAAGGTAAGTCTGGCTACATACAGTTTTATGTATCTATCTATTAGAGTATGGATAGTGCTTTATTTTAGTGGTTTGTTCTAGTTTTTTGTGCTCTGTTTCCAGTTTTGATGTAGGAATTTATTCCTTGTCTATTACTGGTATTCGGGTGATCCAGTTAGTTTTTTTTGTCTCTTGGTCCTAGTGCTCCTGTGTTGTCAGCTCAGGTATTGCATATTAGGGTTTCATTTAGGGATATTAAAGGGGCTCTATCAGCAAAATTATGCTAATACAACCAAAGTGTGAACGCATCGCAGTTCTTCCTGCACTGCTTTGAAGAGAAAGTTCACAGAGTTTTCCTCCGCTGACTTTCTATTACCATTATATCTATGGGAAAGCTGCCAGCGTTTCCGTAGATATAATTGACATGCTGCGATTTTCAAAACCGCGGCAGTTTTGGAAAGTTTTTTCCGCAAAGTGGGCATGAGATTTGCATGAATCTCATCCACTTTGCAAGTACTGTAGAACGCCACAATTTTTCCCGCAGCATTTCTGATGTGGGTAAATCACAAAGTTTATGGCCCGTGGCGCCCCGGCCTTAGGCTACATGCTTGCAACCATGTGCAAATGGATGCCTATGTGCTGCCTATGCCTCCACTATTTGTGTGTGCTGGTCGCAAAACAGACATGTACAGGCTTTACATACATGGTCATGTGTACTGTACGTGCCCATAAATAGAGAAGAGGTCAGTTTGCTAGCCATAAAAACACAGCTTGTACACCGAAAGTTGTGTGCATGGAGCCTTATACTTAAACACTATAGTTGATTCAGAGGAAGGAAAACACTCAGTATATTGCAGAGACCATAGATGTCTAGCTTTTAGATGTTTTCTTATTGTGTATATTTCTGATATTACATTTCTATCAATCATAAGGGGACGACTATTCCTTGCTTTGCTAAGGGCCTATGAATGCTGTGGTTACTACATTATAATCACACGTTAGTTATATAAAAATTGTATTGGTCGCACTTATACACATTTTCTGTACAAAATTACTGTCTGCCCAGTCACTGTGCACTGTGCACGTTTTAATGTGTTACATTCATTTATGACTATGGTGTAAGAAAAAATGGCTACCTTACCTGTGATTTGCATGACAAAAGATTGGCTAGCAAGGATACGGTATGTTTGTGTCTGCAAAGACCTTGTGAACTGATTCTTTTGGGTAGAAGAAGGGCAGTGGATTGTCTTAAAGAAGCCCTATGAGGACTAAGATTCATTCCTATGAGGTGTAGATCTAGTTGCATTCACAGCTCATATACAGGAACACGAAAGCTTGCTGACAGGCAAAGTATATTGAAAAACAGGGAGAGAGATTATGTTAAAAAAAAATATGTATTTGCCTTAAAGTTGATTAAAAATTATTTTAGCATTTTTGTCTCCTCCCTCACATATAAGCTACACTTTTTTGATATTGGCTCTTCAGTGACTAGTCCTCCACATTTATTTTGATAACTGGTTAGTTACGGGTAAGTGTTTTTGCGCAGAAAGTGAATTTCAGAAGCACAATATTCATCTTAAACAGTCCACCAAAAATAGATCTGCAATTTGCAGTTTGTGAAGCTCTGGGAATGTGTTATCTTAGAATGTGTTAATAACGCGTCCTTTGTAAGAGTAGGAAACAATGATAATATGTCATTTCATTATTAATGATGTTGCATTGTAGAGAAAAATGATTAAAGTGCACAATGCACAACCAGAAAATCCATTTACAAATATTGAATGGTAAAAGATTTGTATAACAATAATTTGCTCCCTTTTTTTTCCAGAACACTTAAAGTGCCTTCCCTTTGTTTTCGGGGAAAATTGCACCTTGGCTGTGTACTTAAAACCAAGCTTTTTAGAATGAACTTTTGGATTCTTAATATGCTATTTTTAGAAGTTTCCATTCAGCATTCTCCAGAGCATATAATTATTAATGTAAGACATGATACGTGATTCGCTGGTAGGCTATCAAAGCCCTTTACTTTGATTAATGGAATCTGACAGAAAATTGTATGTTAGCCAGCCCAATAAAGCAGAAATCTAGCTCTTGATGAGCACCTGATGACTAATATTTTGGTGTTGGCTTCCCAGGCTACTAATTTTACTTTGTTAATCATTGAATTCTCCATGCCAGAAATCTGTTTTATTTATTTAATGCTTCACTTTTTTTTACAGCTCATTCTAACAGCTCATTTCATACAGCTCATTCATGGAAACTCATATTGTACAGGGTGCTATGAAGAGCTGTAGCCACCAGACAGATGCAACCAAATAACTGAATTTGTATAACTTTTCTGAATGTTATTACTGTAAAATATGTTTTCTTTAACACGTTTCTGCACCATGACTGATAATAGTACAACATAGAAATGTGTGCCACCGTGATGTACTATTACATCATGATAATGTCACTCGATCAGAAGCTGGGTGGGTGACATCAGGAGTGGGTGTCACCGGTCAGAGACTCCCTTTACTAGTCAGATATTGTTTTCCTTCCCCTGGAACCAGTAGATGAAGGCAATAGGAAATATTTTTCCTCTTCTAAGGAAACACATTACTTAATTCAGGTGGTATGCAGTACCATGAATATTGAGGAGGTCATAAAGCCAGAAACGATAGCGGACTAGTTATTTGTTTTTCTAAAATTGTAGAAAAACTGACTTTCCCATTAATGACACTTTGAAGGAATTGGTTCTGGGTGAATGGGCTGATCCTTAAAAACAGTTGTCTTTTCAAGACGTTGAAAAGTAGGCTGTTATTCATTGAGGAAGATATTAAAGTTTGGGATAACTTCTCAAAAGTGCATGTACAAGTGGCCAAGGTTGTCAAGATCTTCCGTTTGAGGATGCAGCTCAATTGAAGGGTCCAGTGGACAGAAAAGTCGATTTCTATTCCGAAAAAAAAAAATCTGGTGAAACAGCACTGATTAATTTAGACTAATATCGCTTCTATCTCTGTAGCCAGAACTTTCTGTTGGCTTTAATGAGCTAGAAAATTTGTGAGGGTCTCCTTTTCCCCCTTATGTTAGAGCTCATTCAACTAGGGCCAACTCTTCCTCGTGGGCAGAAAGAGGAACAAATTTGTAAAGCTGCTACTTAGTCCAGTATTTTTAACTTTTGCTAAAAACTACAGGTTAGATTTAGCTGCTTCTTATGAATTAGCTTTTGGAAGGAAAGTCCGGCAAGCAGTAATCCCCTCTCTCATTGGCATTCCCTGGTGGTTATGCTTCATAATAATAATAATAATAATAATAATAATAATAATAATAATAATAATTAATACATTTTATTTATATAGCGCCAAAATATTCCACAGCACTGTACAATTTGTAGGGTTCAAATACAGACAGAAAGATACATTAAAAAGAAAGTCATTTCACACAATGGGACTGAGGGCCCTGCTCGCAAGAGCTTACAATCTATGAGGTAGTGGATGATAGGTGACCCATCATCCACTGTGGGTAGGTTATCTGTATGCACTTGAGAAAGAGCAAGATAGGCTCGAAACACGATGTACAAATAAAGTTTGTTGATTTACTCGGGCGAGCGCGGTTCTTTTGTTCTCCCCTCGAGTGAAAAGGTTAACCCCCAATATTGTTGCCTTGACGTCTCCCAAACGCATATCCAGTTGCCGCCCACGTTTACCTGTGCCATCCATTCCTAAGATACACTATAGAGGTGGTTGTGTCTCACAAAACCCCACCAGGTGAGCGACCATTTGTTTCAACTTACCCTGACTTTTTGATTCGAAAAATACTACACCAAGGTCGGCTCGGTGCCTCTCTTTTTTTTTTTATTTAATCTTTTAGTTATTTTCCCTTTATTCCTGGAATGGGCCTCTAGGTCGTATAGTCACATTGGGTGTTGCCACACGAGGGGATAACCAAGCCAGTGAGCCACTTTACTTTTAGAGCTCACTTTTTCATTGCACTTACATGTTGTGTTTGCCTTCATCTAAGTTTTTGCCTTTGTTTTACAACAGTGAAGGATATGTCTTATCCCCCAGCAAAACAATTGTAGTGCAATGTGGCTGCAGCAATTCTATATTTTCTTTATTGAATAAGTGAAGTTGCCATGAGACTGTAGCTGACAGATGGAGCCATACAACCTTTGAGTAAATTCCATATATTTGAATCCTCTAGTGCTTTCTCTACTGTCTGCCTGGTGTTAATATGTAGCAATAAAAAAACATCTTTCCTACATTACCTGTGCATTGTCCCTTACTGTATACACAACGGACTGCAAAGAATATTACTACTCTCTGTGTAAATGTAATGAGGAACTGCATCAGTGCACCTATTCATATTAGGTAACCTAATGGTGTACATCAGGGCACCCAGTACCCTAACATAACGTGGCCGAACAAGCTCTCAGACACTGGCAGGATTCATGTTCAGGAGATTTACTTGAGGTAATTGAGGATACAAAGTGCTTTACAGCAGATTCACAACAAAGTCATTTGCAGAATAATAAAGCCAACAAAGAAATTGCCTGTATTTCTATTGACACAGGGGATACGAGCAAAACTCATACAGACTCTGTTATTAAGAGGTATTGTCACGTGGAACAAACAATCTACTATACACAACTGAATCCTTTTTCTTTATTACTACAACACTAGAGTATGGGACACTAATACTTAAGGCACAATTGTAACAATTGTAGTAGGGGACGACTTCCACCACCATACATAAAACTACTCTGTTTTAATAAATTAATGACAGATTTAGGGCAATGTTAAAGGTGGCTGTGGTGTACCTAATGCTAGTGATAGTTGTAGAATCCTCTTCTCTTACTGAGAGCAAATGTTCTGCAGAATGAGTAAGTTCACATTAGCGCTTGCCTCCCGTCCAGAAGGAGTCCGCAGGAGGACCCCCGCATGGAATATCAGCGCAACTGCAAGCGCTGTGCAGTTAAAGCGCACGGACCTGTTATAGTCTATGGGGTCTGTGCGCTTTAACTGCACAGCGTTCCTCCTAAACACTCTCCTCCTTCTACTCATGGACTTGGTGACTCTCCTTTAGTCGAATAGTATTTTCCCCTGAAACGAGCATTTTTTCCCATAGACTGTAATGGGATTCGATATTTGATCGAGTAGTCAAATATTGAGTCTCTACTCGAAACGAATATTGAATCTCAAATATTTCACTACTCTCTCATCTCTAATGGTAACATTTATATGTTTCATTTTTTAAGCTTAACCTATATTGGAACTTTCCACCTAAGAACTCGCATCATGAAAAATAAAAGTAACAAACATTTGTTCCATGACTTTCCTATGCATTGTTTATACAATATCTGTTCACCAGCTGTGACGATACAATGGAGATGAAAAATGCCACTTTCATGTACAGAAAGAGTTTCCTCTCTTCTCCACACACCACATGATTTTAAAAGACAGTTGCTTTCTTGCAGAAAAGTTGTATATTAAATGAGAACTCAACTTTCTTCTAGAGACAGAACAATAGTGTTTACATTCATGTGATATGCTCTAAAGGCTACAGATCTATCTTCACTATTGTGATGCCTTTATAATGCTAGACAGTTTGTTCTCATTTGCAGTGTGAAATGAGGAATGTCTGTGTCAAATGCATGGATTGCTGCTCAGATAAGAGAGTGCATCAAAAAACCATAAGTGTCAGGAAAACGGTTTCCTAGGAAACCCAGGCGTATTCGGCTACATGGGGAGAAATCTCACAGGCAGCCATTATTTGAAAGTTCCTTTTGCTTAAATGAAGGGACATTATGTGCATGTTAGCTGTCTGTGTACAGTATTAGCTTTCTGTAGTTTATACCGAGTACAATTTTTATATTTTTATTGATCATAATATCAGAAAAAACAATATGTTAAAGAGGAGACACAGTATTAAACTAGATTGAGATTTTTTTCTTAAGATAATATTATTTCTTTTTAGAGTACCATTAATTTCATGATGCTGAGCATTTAAAGAGAGGGGTTACAAGCAAAATGCACAAGCAATTACACTAGGCTAACATAGTAACCAATTGGTACAGTAGGATAGAGGACCCTGCCTGTAAGCACTTAAAATCGATGAGGGAATGGGATAGAGCGAGTACTTGAGGGGAGAAACAGTTCATAAGGTGGTGTGGTGGAAACAAATTTATTGAAGGTTAAGAGATGGAGAAGGTTGTGGTTGTTGAGGATAGTCTCTTGTATTATAGTAATAAGTTCCAGAGTACAGACGATGCACAGGAAAATTCTTGGAAGGGCAGGTTAACACCTGCGCCCGCTCTCTGCTTTCTGGTTTTCCACTCCTGTCGTGAGAAACTGGACAGGAGATGGAAACCTGGTGGTCAGTTTTCAAACCCGTTCACTTGAATGGGTTTGCAATGTGACCGCACGTGAGAGTGAATGGGTTTGAAAACTGACTGCCAGGTTTCGGTCCCCTGTCCAGTTTCACTTGGCAGAATATGGATATCCGATAGTGGAGAACGGGTGTGGGTGTCAACCTACCCGAAACGGTTGTGTGAAAGAGGATAAGAGATTACATGTAGGGAGGTAGCAAAAGACTGAGAGGTGCATGGAAGGGACAGGTTTTGGGTAGCCTCTGTTGACTGGTTGATGGATAGCCAGTGAAGAGATTGGCAAAGTGTTTTTCTAACAGCAAAGCACTTATTCTGCCTGTGACTATATGAAAAAAAAAAAAGAAGAAGAAAAACCTGTTTTAATTTCACAGGGGGTAAGGGGGATTAATGCTCTGTTCACCAACTACACGGTGTGCTGTTGTTTTGTTAATCTGAAAAAAATGTTCATGGCTTAAGTGTTTTTTTTTGGCTGCACAAGTGTGCACATATACACTGTATTGTAGGGTCCACTAATCAAAAAAAAAAAAAAAAAAAAAAAAAAAGAATCTGCTATTGAAGAATTTTCTTCATCCAGATATGTTCTGAAGCCCGGTCCATCATATTATGGCTTACTGCACTGCCACACATGTTGTCACAACTATCACAATCTTCATGGCAAAGCCAAACATGTCCTGCAGCCTGGTCCACCACATTCCATTATACCACACTGTTGGTGCATGTTCTCCATCTATACTCATGGCTTCGACCAACTCATAGAATCCCATAGTTTTCATTACCATTGTTATGCTGATGACATTCAGATATATCTTTTTGGCCCAGACCATACTGCTTTACTGAACGACATTCCAGAGTGTCTAGCAGCCATCACTTCCTTCCTCTTCTTCTGCTTTCTAAAACTCAACATGGAGAAAACTGAATTTATCAACCCTCCCACCTTGCAGAGTCCCTCACCTGACCAATCTATCAAAGTTAATTGTGCCACACTTACTCAAGTCTTGCAAGTGTGTGATAGCCTTTGATACTACCCTATCCTTCAAGCCTTGCGTTCAAGTCCTCAATCTCCTACCACCTCCAATTCAAGAACATTCATTGAATCCACTCCTTCCTCAACCCACTATAAGAATACTGGGCCACAGGAGCTAAGTAGCCACCGTAGCTGCCAGGTCTCTTCTGTATCATATAACAGAGACCCAATACTAATGCCCACGATCATCGCTCGTATTTTCCTGAAGGCACAGGGGCGCTGCCATTTTTGGTAGGATCGGCGGTAAGGGGTTAATAAGTCTCTCCTAATGCTTTTTTTCCGTCAAATGGAAACACTGAATTTTCATACCAGAAAATGTAAGCAATTGCTTGTGTATAAAATGTTATCTGACAGCAATCCAATTTTATGAATTTTCCAAGAAAACCTTAATTTTCTATATTTATATTGCTGAAAGCAACATTGAATTATTGCAGTCATTACGTATGCAACAATTCAATTATCATCTATTAGACTGTAAAATTTATTACATATGGCCATATTGTTATCTGTGTATTAGTCACAATTGCTTATAGATCTTTAGGGAACTTGAGATTTGGCATAGAACATAATAATGAGCAAATTCTAGAAATGATATTAGAGATTGAGAGATGAAGGGAATAATTGCAATATTACATATATGTCTGTTTCATATATCATTTTTTATAAGTACAATAGACTTCAGGGAAAAATCATATATGTACTTATTACAAAACAGAGTATTTTAAATGTATTGGTAAAGCACAAAATACACAATTGTTGCATTTTTATGATATCTTAAACATACAAATAAATATATTGCATATTGCTTCTTTTAAATGTTAAGCTAACCTTAGAAGGTTCTGTTAGGACTTCCCTTTCCCTATGTTTGCCTACTCCAAAAAAAACCCCTCTTCAAATGCATCCAGGAAAAATACAAGGTATAAGGTACAGGGGATGTTACCTAGGCTAAGGTAACAGGTATCCACTGTCCAATACTGCCTCCTTCTGGCAAGGCATTACAGATAGTACACTCCCTTACTACTTATACCTGTTTTGATTCTTTGCTTAGTTTATACGGTTTGTGTTTATTTTATATATTTATTTTACTTATGTTTTCCATATTCTGAAATCTAAAACTTATCTTTTATTTTATTTTATTTTTTATACTTAACCATCTAACCACAGCAGATGCCATAATCAATGGCATCTAAGGAGTTCACCTTCAGAGTATTTTCTGACACTGGCAGTCACGGGTTTGAACTTGAAGCTCCAGTGTCTGCTACATTAATGCATTGTATTATTAAGGCTTTCAGTGTTAACTATTAACTCGACATGACTATTAACTCAACAAGAGCAGGAAGGGATTAAAGAGGACCTTTCACATCCCCGGGCACATGCGGTTTAATTTACTGCTAGAAAGTCGACAGTGCGCTGAATTCAGTGCATTATCAGCTTTCATGTTATGTGCCCCTGCTATCGGTGCCATTACCATAGCTCTTCACTGTCAGAAGGGTGTTTGTGAGGCACGCCCCTCCTGACAGTAGAGTCCATAGCACTGTACTGTCAGGAGGAGAGGGGGTTATTTTCTGGGTAGTGCCTGTCTGCACTAGTGTAAGGGCTCGTTCATATCTGCGCCCGGTCTCCGTTCTGCACGTTTACGTTTCCTGCACAAAACAGAGACAGGAGACGGAAACGTGCAGGATTCTTTCTCACCCATTCATTTGAATGGGTGAGAAAGCTGTCCGGCCGTGAGCGGCGGTGAGCGTTTTATGCTCTCCGCCGTGAAACCGGGTTTTTTAATCCGGACACAGAGTCGGACATGCAGTACTCTGTGTCCGGATTAAAAAAAAACGGTTTCGCAGCGGAGAGCATAAAACGCTCACCGGCGCTCACGGTCAGACCCGGTCTGTGGTTTCCGTCTTATTGCATGCAGAAGACGGAAACCACAGAACGGAGACCCGAACGCAGGTGTGAACCTAGCGTAAGCTTATCAATGTAGTATAATGGTGAATATATAGTAACAGTCTGTGAGTAAAGAGCAAGTCTGTTCTATATCCAGTTTACATAGGAGTAGATATAAGTAGGTGGTCAAGCTGACCCTTCCAATGGTTGAAAAAGCAGATAGACTTTATAATGCAGTAATTCAATTTTACATTACGTCATTGAGAGCATTAATGGAGATGAATTAACCCTTTATAATTGGTGCCAATTTTCTGATAGTGTTAATTAAATTAACCTTTTGATATTTATGAACTGTAAAATTGCTAGTCACAGACTAGCAGAAAATTTACTTCATATATAACTTGAACGTTTGATTATCAATATGATGTAAAATGAACACTGCTAATAAAAAACCAAACGCTATTAGGAAGTAATGTAAAACTAACTAGTCATATAATAACACAAATATATTATTTTTTTGTTTTAATCTAACACATTGTGTTAACCTTAATAGACCAGATTTCATTTGTGGTGCCGAATCCTGGGAAAACAGCTCATCCGAGTATGAACAAAGATGTCGTCTTGGTAGTGAGGTTGGTAGCCTTTCTCGATCCGCCTCCTCTGAAAAATATGAGAAATATGAACTTCTTGACAACATTCAAGAAAAACTGAACTCTTCAAAACTAAGGTAATGCACAGATAAGGAGCGAGGAAGCTTTTACATTGCGCAGATGAGGATCTTTTAGATTGAAAATGTCTAGTACTATTAGAAGTGCTCTACCTATAGACAATAATGCAACACATTCCTTTTTAATGTGTGTTCTTTTAGTGCCTGTAAAATAATCATTTATATAGTGCCTGCATATTTCTTGTTTGTTACCTTCGTACTTGTAACCAGTAAGCGAATTTACAAGTTATGTAAGCAAATGTACAATGAGTAATCTGAAAGGATAATCTGTTTTCTATCTTCATAGATCATGCTACTGTACCAGTAATTTTTGGGAGTCTTGTCCTAAAAGCATTGCTGCCTATGTAGTGATACGTAACAGTGCTGCTTTTTGGATGGCCTCCCAACGGCATGGGTTTTAACCCATCGTGCTCCATGCTTGGCCTAGCATGCTCTATGCATGATAAAAGTGTGTGACCGAAACAGCCACTCTTGTAAAATAATGTATACATTGAATACCTTTCTATAAGCCCCCCAAAACTTGTCACAAGTAAGTGTGTGAAGGAAGTCTTATAATGGTCTGTTTGTATGTGTGTACATCTCTACTAAACTGTGATTAGCTGAGACATATATTGGTGATAATACAGGTATTAATAACATTACTATTGTTCATGAATTTTCTGCACGTCACTGATTTTTTATTTTTTTTTTTGCCTCTAAGGTGCTTCTTAAAAAATCTAAAGATTTACGGACTCTTCATCATTGTAGTTGCCTGTTCGGTGAGTGTTTAATTTACAAACATTACCCATGGCCTACAGCACCTCTGTGCAGTGTGAAACTGAAGATGTGAGATTACAGCTGACACTTCATTTGCCCTATTCTCCCAGTGTAATGGCACTAGATTGCTTTACCCTTAAATGCTTCCTGTGAGGTTTTAGAAAACTCACTTTACATTCCCATTTTGCATTTTCTTGATGTCATTTAAATGAACACAATTCTCCAGGGTCTTTTATTTACTACGTACCTGGAATCTCCTACAATAAAACTATTACTATTGAATATTATCTATTGTTTTCTAACATTTTTGTTAGTGGGAAAACAATTGTTTTAGTAGGTCCTGTGCTTCACTCCTAAGCAGCCATAGCTTAGCGTAAGGGCCAGTTCACACGGAGTTAATGTGCTCGCATTCTGGCACGTAAACACGAGTCAGAATGTGAGCGCTCAAAACAGATCCCATTAATTTCAATGGGTCGTTACGGACAAATAACACGCGTAATTTTGAGCACGTAATTTTGCCGATGTAGCAGTGCTGGCCGATGTAGCAGTGTCCGATGTAGCAGTCCGATGCAGCAGTGCTGAGTGTGAAGCAGGTTCAGCTGACACTTGCACATGGGCCAGCACTGCTACATCGGACTGTGCGCTCAGCTTGGCTACTCCGGAGTAGCCAAGCTCAGCCAACGGCCAGCTCTGCTTCATCTCTGATGTAGAAGTGCTGGGCGTGCGCTCTGCTCAGCTGCATCTCTGGAGTAGCCCAGCTGAGCGCACGGCCCGATGTAGCAGTGCTGGCCGATGTAGCAGTGTAGCAGTGTCCGATATAGCAGTCCGATGCAGCAGAGCTGAGTGTGCAGCAGGGTTCAGCTGAACCTGCTGCACACTCAGCTCTGCTGCATCTGTGTGTGTGCTGAGCTCTGCCGCTTTCTCCGTGTAGCAGTGCTGTGTCAGCACTGCTACATCTGAGATTGGACCACAATGGAAACTGCTGTGGATGGATCTTAGACTCCACCTCCTCCGGCAGAACCAGCGTTGATTGGCCGAATGCTGTAGTCTGTATGGCATTCGGCCAATCAACGCTGGTCAATGCATTCCTATGGGAAAAAATCAGCTTGCGCACATCGCAAGGGGTGTGCCTTTTTTTGCGGGGCTGGGTGTACATTTTAATTCTACCATTTTGGGAAATTGCTTTTGCTTTGATCATTTTTTATTCAAATTTTTATCAGAGGCAAAAGAGTGAAAAAATGGCGGTTTGGCCCTTTGGCCTTTTTTTTCCCACTACGGCGTTTACCGTACAGGAAAAATATTTTTATAGATTTGTAGAGCAGGCTTTAACAAGGCTCTGGGCTGTCATGGCAACGCGACGTCGGCCCTGGAGCTTGCTCCAGACGCCGGCGATCACCGGCAAAATGGCGCAAGCAGTAGACAGTAGCAGTAGACAGTAGCAGTAGACACCCGATGGCTATGGCGGCCGCCCAGCTCCCGGGCGGTCGCCATAGTGACACACCTGGCATGCGCCGGGGGGCACAAACTATTGGCCCGAGGGCCGCGAGTTTGAGACCACTGGTTTAAATCAATGGGTTTTAATAAAGACTTGTTCAAAATCAGTTTTTGAGAATTATTAGATGGCTACAAAAACTGATTTCATGTGGCGAGACAAACGCTAATGTGAACCCAGCCTTAAATTGTCTGGTGAATATTTCCTAGAAAACTCCCAATCTAGCCCTGTGTCCTATTAAGCTGTGTGTTATGTTCATACATTAAGTTTTTGTTCGAGAATTTGTTGCAGTGAAATTATAGCTCTATTTTAGATTCTCAGAATGTAACACATGCCGATTTCATTCCAGATTTTGGTGCACATATCTATCCAGTTTTAATAATGTATGATGTGTGTTCACAGTCATAAGCACGTGAGCAAAAGAGAGCATGTACAGTAGTGTAGACCAGATCTCTATGGCTCTGTAGTCTGGAGTTGCTGGAATTTGTGTGATTTTGTATGATGCCTAATCAGATAGAAAAGTCTTACAGAAAAATAATTCAATATTGTAGGGATTGAATTATCTCTTTGGTGCATCATTGTACAGGGCTGACATAGCCATGTACAGGAGTCCTTGGATTGAATGTCTATATACACATATATTATACATGTTTGGATGCAAGATATGTGAGCTGCCATTTACCTCTCTTTAGTGAAAAGAAAAATGTCTTGAATGTCTATGGGTCTCTATTATCTACTTAGGTGCTTGTAGTCTTGATTTGGCAGCTGCTTTCAAAGACTTCTGATCATATTATAACCATTTTATATATATCTGAAGGCCAATGCTGTAACTAATGTCTTGTGGGTCCCGGTACATTCTTTTGTCTGGGGCCCCCTACCTCATCCCTACAGAGAATTCTTGATAGTGATGGCTACAGGTGCTAAGGAGTTTAATCAACCTTATTGTGGTTAGGGTAATCTGTGGGTCTCCTTGGTTTATGGGCCATACGGAAGTTGCAATCTCAACACTGATGCTAGTGATTATGGGCCCCCTAAGGCTCCTGGGCCCTGTTGCCACTGCACATTCTGCACCCCCTCAAGTTACGCCCCTGATGAAGGCCAGTCAGACTTTGGAGATGCTTGTGCATGGCATGTACAAATGATCTTCTGCTATTTTTCTGGATTGCTAATTTTATCATATTTAGAAATGCAATTGTGTGACATTTTATTACACTGAATATTTTTTTGTAAATGGTTAATGTCTGCAAGAATTCCAGCATTTTTATCACAATAATCTAAATAATTGTGTTTAGAAATGTGAACAATATGCTACTTCAGAATACTGGCAAAAAGCGGGCAGAAAGCAATGTTTATATAGTCTGTGACACCTATTTACAATGTGGATGAGAGGAGAAATCATCTGATTATGCTGTGGTGATTACTTTGATGAAAATTTATTTTCTGTGCATAAATAATTTGTTAATTACATGTTTGTCGTATTGCTGCAGATATTATTTAGCACTTACTCCGATAAAAGCAGCCCTTGGCAGATGTTGGCCCTGTCATCTCTGGAAAGCTACAGTATCCTTTTTGTCACTTGCTATTTTCTCTCATCATGGAGTGTAATGCAGTTTAATTTAAGGTGATACATAATGGCTCTAATGCCGCTCCAAGTGTGGCGCTCACAGAGATTCATTTTCTCGCTCGCTGCCATTCCCCCCCCCGCAGAATTAATTTCAAAGTAGAATATTACTTGTTTCACAAAAGCTGTTCCCACTTTGGATTCAATCCAAATGACATTGTGCTTATTGAAATATCTGAAAAGCTTGCGTTTCTCCTCTTTTAAGCATGACATTGTTCGTGAAACACATTCAACAAAAGCTTTCTATGAATTTACATGTAACACTTGTGCAACATTTGTCACTTCTTTGGGGTGTAATTAAAAATGGAGGAGAAAAAGGCTGGGGTCATAAAGAGCGGACACAATGCAGAATGGAAAAATGTTTCCTATAAGACGTTGCCAGAATCGCCAGAAATGAGGGCGATTTTACAGTAGCAAACTTGTGGGAATCATTGTAAGTGCTGAACCGGCCACACAAACTTGACATGACAGGTTACTGTGAAATGTGTTTTTCTTTTTCAGCATTTGGATGGGATTTGCTGAAATCTTATACATTATGCTGTAACTGTAGATCATAGTGGGTTAGCCACTGGTGAGTATACTGTGGATAACCCGCTACCTCCTATGCTCTGTAACCCAGACTGAGAATACTCAACTCAACTTGGACTGATGGCTGTTTCACATTGTCGAGTTTGTGCTAAGAAAAAGGTCCATGTATTAGTCACATTTACTAGTCTGAATGTGGCTTGGGTGAATTGAACGGACTTGCTGAAGCACATCCAGGTTGGTAAATCCAGATGATACATGGACTGCTTCTCAAGGAACTTGGTTACATAAAAGAGTCCTTCAAGGTGATCCTAATTTGCATAGCAAATTTTCAACATCCACTAATTAGAACCTTATTAGAACCTCTAGAGGATTCTAGAGAATATCAACTAAATGAATACAGGTGCATAAGATTGAAAAAACTGTATGAAATCTGAGACATATGGAGGTACAGCGGAACCCCATAGACCAGGGGTTCTGTATTCTGGCTCTGTACAATGAGCATGAGCCTTTAGTATATCAACAGCTATAGGATATATCCATATGGAACATGTGTTACAGATGTGTTGTCAAATGTGTTTTGAAGTGGAATTATCCCTACGTATTGCAAATAGAGAAAACTCAAATTGAAAATTTTCATCATAAATTGACATGTTGTGGATTCAAAATCTGCATTGCGATCAATATATAGTGTGGATTTTTCTGAGTGACTTACTGAAACTGTTACTCTAAAATGCTGTTTTTTTTTCTCTCCTGTATACAGATCTATGGCCGAAATTGCAGCATATGTACCTGATGTATGAACATGAACTATATTTTGATGTCTGTTACAATAGACCATCAAAGTAAAGGTCATGTGAATAGCCCCCACACAACCATTAATCATTATTGTGTGAATTTAGCCTTAAATATCCAAATCCTTTTTATGTTTAAGACCTGTGTGGTTAATCCATTAATCTGCACAGCTGACCATGAAATGTTCTATATAATTCTCTATAATGAACTTTAGGAGCTGTCTTCTCCTCTTCTTATACGAGACCACCGCAAATTGGCCAACGGAACATATGCAGTCGGCTGTTCCGTTGGCCATTTTGCAGTGATCTCGTGTAAGAAGAGGAGTGAAGAGAAGGGGACGAGTCAGAAGCAGAAGACAGAGACAGCGCTGGATGGATGACAATGCTGTGCTTTGAGCATAGGGGGAACGCCCCCTGTGCTTTCTGAGCACAATTACCATAATGAAGAAAAGAAGAAAAATGTAAAAATGGTGGCGTGGACCTGCAAAATAAAGGTAACAGATGAATAGCCTTTCTAAAGGCTATTCCTATGTGCTTTCAGTTTAAAAACTACTATCCTTCAAATCTCTATTTCCTTTAGAATCCTTGAATGCAACAAAGTTACTCAAAGCAGACTTGGTTTTATGGAGATGTGGGCACAGAGTAAGTGGGTGCTGGGTGGTGGTGAGATTTATTTTTATGATTTGTAAAGAAATATATATTGGGAAATAAAGTCATTATTGCATCAATAGACCTTCTTTAAGTATACAGCACTTTTCTTTCTTGTAAGGTCTCATACCAACTTCTTTAAGTTAGGTTGGAATCTAAATTCTGGAACAGCCAATAACCCAATTCTTAACCTCATAGCACTAAAGGGCTGAATGTGAGCTATAGTTTATATGATATGTATTGATATTAGATATTTCATATTAGTTGATCTACAGTATATATCTAAATCATTGTGAAAACTGATTTTCTAAACACTCAAAATTACTTATCAGACCACAGACCCGTCCAATACACCATTTTATCTCAAGGACATAACTATAGCCATACCAGTTGCTTTTGGAGCAAGAAGATGAGAGGATCTGGTCATATTCAAAAAAAATTTGTTTAGAAACACTCTTTTACCTTTTTGCTGTTTTGACTTGTTTATCTGATATCCATTCTTTGCTTGTTCATTTTCACAGTGCCATAACATAACCTTATTTACTCACAGTATGGTGATGCAGCCCTAATCTATTTAGTAAGTGTGAACTGGAGCATATTGCTACTCACTGTTGACCCTTTACCCTAATGACTGTGCCAGGCAGAAAATCCTGTAAAGGAACATGACCTCATATTTTATATGTATGCTCTGTTGAGGTTTGTAGACCAAATAGACCAGGTACCCAACTCTTGACAATGCTGCAGTATGAAGTAGTGCACAGTATGGCGCATAAATAAATGTAAAACAATACAGAAGACACATAGGAAATACATTAAAATACATTTTAATAACCCAATCATGTATTTTAATAGGGTATAATAAAATTGAAGGTTTTATGGTTTGATAGAGGCTGGTTCACTAGTGAGGCCTTTTGTCCTTCAAGTAGTCCTTACTATAACAACAGTGGTCTTCAGTAGCAATTGTACTCCTACTACTCAGGATAGGCCATAAAAATATGATCATGGGAATGGGGGGGAAAGAGCCTGCTTTCATACTGATTGGATTTATGGAGCTGGTTCTGGCTTGATTCCTACACACTATACTTGGTTGGAAGTAAAAAAAACTCCATCCCCTGTATAGTTACCGTGTGCCGTCACTGCAGCTCAGCTCGCATTGACTTCATTGAGTGCTGATCTATAACGACAGCATCTACTGACTATATTGTGGCAGAAACTTTCTGCTTGCAGCCCTGTATAGTGTAGACGGGCACTGGAAGTAGCTCTGTACATCAAATTGGCCAGGTCTTGGTTCTCGGCCTCCCAACAATCAGGTATCCTGAGGATAGGTCATACATAACTTTAGCTTGGACAACCACTTTAGATCTGTTCATCCCACTTCACTGCACCTGAGCAACATAGGTTCTTGGTTTGCCACTTCCTGCGAGTGTTTCCTGCTTGTGTTTATTCTTCTATTTCTGCTTTGATTGTACTTGTATGGACCTTGACCTGTTTCTCATCTCTGCTACTAATTCTGTTCCTGACCTCTTGATCTTGGAATCACCTTTTATCTTTCCACACCTCTGCATCTCTGCTGATTGCCCTTAACCTTTGGACTGGACCATGCTTCTGACTGACCGTCTTGTTCTTTGCACCATTGTCTCTCTTTGGGTCATCTACCACCTACACTGTGACTACTTCTAGAGGTAGAAACCTTTTGGTACCCTACAGAGAAGACCAGATCCCTGTACACAGGTTCAAAGGTGAAAATCACTTTCCCTCAGGAGTAGTGCAAACCCAAACTGGTTTAGTTGGAGCAGTGGGCCCACTCTCTGTAATACTACATACATAATAGGGATTTGTTTTATTTAGATACTAAGTATATTTGCTGACATATTGAATACTATAAAAATACTCATATTTCATATTACTGCCCTTTAGTAGCTTGGTCTTCAGTCAAGGTCTCAATTCATGTTAGCAAATATTCCCTGTTACATGTATATTCAATCTCACCGTACCTAGATACACTTGAATAATTTCCATTGTAATCACTTGGAATGTGAGATGTTCTCCTTAGCCATTTCCTTATTAAGGCAGGATTATAACATACTAGTACAAATAATAGCAAATTGCTCTTTGACTACAATTTGAATTTCTTTCCTCTTTCATTATACTGACAAAAACTGTAGACATTCTTCTCATCCCATACTTGCTAATTTGCTTCTAAACTTAGAAACTTGGCTACGCTCCGCACGACACAACTGCATTCATCACAATTAAAGTTTTACACAAAAACCTTACTTGCTTCTTGCCACTTCAAAACCCCTTTTATTTTATTGGAGTTAAGTTTCTAACATTTTAACCCAGAGAATTTCATGTTCCAACTAGGTATTGTAATATAATCTGTAGTCATTTGAAAAATGAAATACGTGACCTATTTTTACAATATGTCAAGTGAATGAACAGCGGTTCTTCTCGGATAATGGAATCCTTACTGGCTATCGTATAATTGTATATCCTGTCTTACAAGACCTGTATTTGGTTATTGGATTTATATAGTTTTTGTGCAGCGTATAATAATAATGCATGTGTTAAAGGGGCTCCGCTTTCTCTTCCCAGACTGTGACTTAATGTCCATTGATCACATGGCAATGCTGCAAATGATTGAGTTTGAGCTGCAGTACAAAGCATAGCCACTATACAATGTGTGGTGCTGTAAGTAATGAAGAGGCTACAGCAATCAATGTCCGAACCCTGGATAACCCCTTTAAATAAAGTGTGGTAGTAATTAAAGAATAACATAGATTCCATAACTCAATGTGATGTATAGAAATATTATTGCATATCTTTGCACAAGAATGATGTCTTCCCCAGGAGTTTTATGTCCAGTTCAGTTGATAAAGCAATTGACTCCTTAAAACCAGCCATAGACACATCATTGTTTAGCGATTTCTTTATTAGCCAGAGCCACTGAAAAGACAACTCGTTTACGGGAAAATCTAAAATTTACAATCCCTTGTAAAACTAATGCCTATAGCAATTCATATTCCCAATTTTCAACATTTTATATTTTTTTAATCTATTAATGTTACAGATCTTGCAGCTTCTGTATTCTCGTTCTCTAGAATCACACATAGCTATGCAATAAATATTATACAAATATGAAAAAGAAACATTTCTGTCAAAGAATATTTTGTTCTGGGTGAAGAACAAGTTAATGGCGTGTCTCAGGGTGCGATGATTGTTCTAATCATATATAATTCAGTCTTTTCTTCCTAGGACTTCTATTTTGAATGTATTTATTGATGATTTTTCATCTAAGCTCTACAAAGCTGTGAGCAATCGCATATAATCTAGTTCTCTTTAAAAGCTGGAGGAATGAGTCAATAGAACTGCTGGGTGTCTCTATTATACGTGTGTGAGCTGTATAGTTCTAAGTATAGGAGCTTAGTAGCATAAATATTCCTTTAAATATGTTCACAAATAAAACTATTGTTGGACACTGTAGGAATAAGTGATTTTTAAATTATTAGAAAAAACTGTAATCACAAATGTGCAATGGCTATTAAATTTTTAAGAAATCTCAGCTAGTGTAAAAATATATATCTATATATACTGTATATTGTACATATTTAATCATCTAGGCCTCACATTGCCAAATCCTGGCGTTATCCTGGTACAGTAGCATATAAATCTCCCACACTTGTGGTTAGCACAATAATTTCCTACATGAAATATTGTATCCCTGGGCAATAGGACCATTCTGGATCCATAATAATGGGAAAGTATGATTTGGTGTACCCATTTCAGCAGTGTGATATTTCACATCAACCATATGGCCTTATGAATTTGTTTTAACTTTTAAAATGTAAAGGTGTGATTGTTAAAAATCTGTCTGTGCTGCCATGATACTTCCACCTCTTCCCTACAGTCGATGCTCTGACTCAGGGTCGACGTCAGCGCACAGCATAGTCGGGCGAGTGCCAGGGCCCACAGAGCCTCCGGGGGCCCCCTGGAACTTGCCCGCCCCAGCACTTGCCTGTCCCGATTTCAGCTCATCGGCGTCCGACGGACGCCGATGAGCTGAATACATAGGCGATTTAAAGCAGGAGCTGTGAGCTCAGCTCCTGCTTTAACGCTGCGGCCCGGCTTGTGTGTGTAGGCGCGATGTGATGACGTCATCGCGCCTACAACTTGTTAATGGAGTGAGAGAGCGGAGAGAGGAGCGGCAGGGGAGCGATGGAAGGTGAGTGTAAGTGTTTGTTTTGTATTAAATATTAAGGTGGAACATAATGAAGGGGGCTCATGAAACTGGGGGGCAAATGGAGGGGAGGGGGGGAATGGCATGACACTGGGAAAGATGAAGGGGGTGGGGAGAAAACGGCATGACACTGGGGCAGAGACGGGGGGACATGAAACTGGGCAGATGAAGGGGGGAGAACGGCATGAAACTGTGGACAGAGATGGAGGGGGCCCAATGAAACTGGGGGGCAAATGAAGGGGATGGGGGAACGGCATGACACTGGGGCAGATGGGGGGGCGGAACAGCATGACACTGGGGCAGAGACGGGGGACATGAAACTGTGGGCAGATGAAGGGGAGAACGGCATGAAACTGGGGACAGAGATGGAGGAGGGGACATGAAACTGGGGGCAGAGGAAGAGTGTATATGAAACTGGGGGAGAGATGGAGGGGGGCATATAATTTACGGGTGACTGTAGGAGGATTATACTGTGTGGGAGCACATGAGAAATGAATGAGAATGGGCGGAGTCAACATGGGTGGAGCCAAATTTGCCACGGCGTGCAGAGTGTCTTGGTGTAAATAATCATTTAGGGCCTACATGTGAACAGACAATGTAAATTGGGTAACTTTAGTAGCAACTTGAATTTAAGTAATAGTACTTGGTAAAAATGTATTTCTTGTAATGTTGGTCTTGTTATAACTATGTTAATTTTTTTTTAGAGAAAATCACACTCACAAGGTACTCACAGCAACTTTAGTGAGGGCTAGGAGTCAAATTTTTAGGCACAATCCATTGGTTTGGTTAGCTGTCCATTGAACATGTGGTGATCTACAGTATATAGTCTAGTATAAAGGTTTTTTATTACTAAGTTTAATCCAATGTGTTTAACAGTGTAGAATTGCCATCCAGATGTTTTCATAAAATGAAGACATTATGGTTGTGATGTTGGATCCTTCTATGTTTCTTATCTTCAAAGTGTAGGTAGTTAAAGAAAGAGTTATGACACAGGGAGGTCAGTGGTTGAGCTTCCCCCAGGTGTCCATAGGACTCCATTGTGAGAAAACCGTGTTACAAATGTTTGTTGTTGTAAATAGTACAATAGTACACTTGTATTATGAATGGGTTTTATTTATTTTAAATATTGCATTGGAAAGCTGTATATATTGGTCATATGTGGCATTTATAAGCAGATTTGGTGAGACCTGCCTTGCAGTTGACTACCTTTTATTTAGCTATGGCTAGCCCCATTGAGTGAATTGATGCAGCAGGAATGGTGGTAGTCAGTGGGCTATGGTGATTTCTCTATTTAAAGGGATTGTACTATCTCCCTCTCTCACCTTTTTGCCTGTTTTCTCCTCTTCTCACTTCCTGTATTCTTTAATAAGCTGGTAGGCAGCTTTTTCTGTTTGACGAACAGGACACTATGAAGAACCTCAGTCTTTTACATACTCACACCCCCCCTCAGCCCTCAGGGAGGTGTGACCTCTCTTCAATCTCTTATCCAATAGACATGCATCAGGACTACTGTTACAACACATCCACCAATCATGTTATGCTAATTATGCAAATCCAACCTGTTTTGTCTATGCAATGTGTTATATACTGCCGTATTGCCACCATTAAAACAGAACGCACTTTACACACATAAGCTGTATGTGGAGTGAGTGTCTCTGAGCCTGGCTTATGGAAAGGAAAAGACAACTTTATTCATTTGGACTTCAATACGGTGATACTTAGAGCGATTTGCGCTCACACTGTCCAAGCCTTTACTTGACCTGATTACATGAAGACGGAAGAGCAGGAGATAACTATGAAAATAAACGTGATCCCGAGAACTCTGCCTCTCTCAGAGAGCAGGGATGTGTCCTTTAATGATAGATAATGAGAGAGAACAGGATGGGTGCCAGTATAGGTGAAATAATCTAACATAGCAGAGAAGTGAGGTAGCACTTCTAAAGTAATGCATTTAGGAAAACTCTTGGATTAAGATAGAATTGCAGCTTAGATGGGATCCTTGAGATGGGAGTACAGCTTTATCTGCTTTTTATTCCTATGTACAGATGTGTCTTTGCTTATCTTTTCCTTTTGTCTGGGTATATCCCAAAATTAATGGCTCAAGATGCCCAGCCTTGAAAAATAAAATCCTTCTGTTACTGTGTCAGGTGTTGCGAATAATGCAGTTTTTTTTGTAAGGGTGCATTCACACTGAGTAAACGCTAGCTTATTCTGAACGTAAAACACGTTCAGAATAAGCGGCGTCTAAAGCAGCTCCATTCATTTCTATGGGAGCGGGGATACGAGCGCTCCCCATAGAAATGAATGGGCTGCTTCTTTCACTCCGTGCAGTCCCATTGAAGTGAATGGGGAGTGCCGGCGTATACGGCTAGCTCTGCTCATGCCGGAGCGTACACGCCGGCACTCCCCATTCACTTCAATGGGACTGCACGGAGTGAAAGAAGCAGCCCATTCATTTCTATGGGGAGCGCTCGTATCCCCGCTCCCATAGAAATGAATGGAGCTGCTTTAGACGCCGCTTATTCTGAACGTGTTTTACGTTCAGAATAAGCTAGCGTTTACTCAGTGTGAATGCACCCTTACATGGCAATCTCACACCACTCATCTCTGGAAAGACAAATTATTGTATGTCATGCAAATATTGATTTTTGGACAAATAGTTAAACAAACATGTTCCATATAATGTAAAATGTATCATTCCAAGAATCCACTGAAACCATATGTACTGCTTGCTGATTTTTCAATATTTAAGATTTGTAGTTTCTTACATCAGTGTCTTTTGAAAAACTGTAATCTTGCTCTATGATAAGTCAAGTATGATCATAATGTATATTATTTTTTGAAGGACAGCATAAAAGTAAGCTTCTAAGAAAATATATTGCGCATTTTTTTCTTTATTCACTGTTTGCTAAGGCAGTTTGTGCTCCAAGTTTTGTGTGTAAATATGATTCCCGCCTATAAGCAATATGCCTTTAACAATCTCCTACAAGCTGCAAATCTTACTGACTTTAGAGGCTCTGCGCTTCTAAAACTAGAAGTTGACGGTCCATTTGCTGGAGATTTGATTGATCAGCGTAATGATGAATATATCCTCATTCAAATTATGCAACTTGATGACCCCTTGTCAAGGAGACGTCGACCTACACAGGTTGGTAGCTGTATCTGACAAAGTAAGTGTGTGTCTGGTTATATTTCTATATTGGAAATCATACACAACAGACCCCAGTCATGTATAAAGTCCTAACAAAAGGTGTATGTTAACACGTGGATTTCATCTTTAATTTTTCCAAAGTAGATGTGATGAAACTTTCCAATTGGTTGCTATGAGCAACACTCTTAACACTCTTTAAAGAGGACCTTTCACCTCCTGGGGCACGTGCAGTTTTATATACTGCTAGAAAGCTGACAATGCACTGAATTCAGTGCACTATCGGCTTTCACATTCTGTATCCGCCTCAAAATCCTGACCAAATAGACATCTCCCGTTTTGTTCCAGCTCCTGGAAAAATAAGCAAGATGCTCATTCTTCAGGCCGTTTCACCTCGCGGCATCCGAAGTGAAGACACTCCCTCCCAACTAGGCTCATTCATTTGGGCCTAATCCGGAGCGGAGTGCATGACTGGATGCCGGTGCACTACATCGGCATCCAGTCGCAGCTACCCGTATTTTGGACCACCTCAGGTTCCGGTCCAAAAAAACCCTCTGTGAACTTATCCTAAACAAAGCACAAGGCCAATCACTTAAAGTAACCGGCATTAATTTGGAGAGCCTGCGTTTTTCACATGGACAGTTGTACGTTACTTGCTCTTCAGTGGGTAACCCCAAAAATCTTTTTATATACGGTATGCACCTGAAGGTAAAACTGGAAACATTGTTTACCAAAAAGCCCTACAATAGATAGCTATGTAACTGGAAACCAATTTTACTCTTTGGTCCGTGAACTACTTATAAATTACACTGGAGGGAGGAGGAAGGGTGCACTATGTTGTTAATTGGGTGTAAAGTTTTTATATGTTTGTGTAAGGGGCAGAAATTTAAATTTTTGATAAACAAAATAGTTTAAAAAAATAGTTGTAATAGTTTATACTACATAATATATATTGAATATGTAAAATCAATAAAACCATTGAAATTAACAACAAATTAGGAGAAATGCCAAAATAATAAATATTTAAAGTGGAATTTTTTTTTACTGTAGTACTCTGAAAATGTCAATTTCAGTATGACACTGAAAATTTTACTTTAGCATAACCAACAATTTAACATATTTTACGTGAGCGAAGCCGTGGGTATTCTACTACCGTAGTAATAAATATAATACAATAATATGAAAATGATCACAAGACCATAGATAGCCTTTAAATACTCTTTAGAGCAATGTCATGGCTTTCATATTATTTATTATCAATAATAATATTAATAATAATAAATCACTTCTAGCAGCAAAAAAGTCTCCATAATTTCTGTGGCTGCTTATCACTCCACTTGCCACTATACAAGCCCTAAGTACATGACTGTGCCTTATTCCGTATTAATATATAGTAGAAGTTACATATTTTCTAGTTCCCTTCTTATACAGTATATTGAGTTTTACATTAGAAGGTGGTAGGAGTAATCTCATGTTGCCCTATCTTATGGGTTTAGTTAATTTAGTTGCTGTAATATTTTGGTTTAAGCTAAGGGCTCGTTCACATCTGCGCCCGGTGTTCGTTCTGCAGGTTTCCGTTTCCTGCACAAAACAGAGTCAGGAGATGGAAACCTGCAGGACTCTTTCATACCCATTCATTTGAAAGGGTTTGAAAGATGTCCGGCCGTGAGCGGCGGTGAGTGTTTTATTCTCTCTGCCGCAAAAAAAAAGGTTTTTTTAAAACCGGACACAGAGTCGGACATGCAGTACTCTGTGTCCGGTTTAAAAAAAACGGTTTCGCGGCGGAGAGCATAAAACGCTCACTGGCGCACACGGCTGGACCAGATCTGACAGGTTTCCGTCTTCTGCATGGAGAAGAAGGAAACCACAGAACGGACTGCCGAATGCTTTTGTGAACCTAGCGTAAGAAGTAGAAAGTGTTGAAGTGAGTGTTAAACTCCACGTCCTTCCCTTAACAGTCTGTATTAGGATACATTAGTAACATTAGTCTATAAAGGTCTCAGAATCCCAGAGTGTGTGGTAGACTCTCTAGAGGAGAATGAACTTGACTGCATAGCACAAAACAAGCAATTCCATTGTTTCTCTTGACACTAGTGATTCTGTATTTGCAGGTGATACACAACTGGACTCTGGCTCTCAATTCTAGACGTAAGGAACACATCGTAAAAGAAAATACATTTGAAATACTAAACAGGTAAGTGTCATTATTTTTACCACTTTGTGGTATTTTTCTTGGTTAAAATATAATTGTTGGGGAAAAATGTTTTTAAAGGCTTTATGAAGAACTGTGCTTATGGTCTTTGTTTCGATAGGTGTATTTTCTAGGATTTTCTGTGTATTTGACATACCTACATGAGAAGTGGTAAATTGGTTCATTTAATCAATGCCACAACCACTTAAATGTTCCCTTAGAGATAACTAGGTGATTTACGAGTCTTCTGCTTTCAGCAAGTCACAATAATAAACATAAGTGGTAGAAATTAAAGATACAGATTGTTGGTTGATGTAAAGAGAAGGGATTTTTTTCTCACTTATTGTGAGATCAGTTTCAAGTCTGCACTTTAGGAGTCCGTAACACAGCTAGAGATGTCGCTAAAGTAGGTGAAGAGGTGGCAGTCACAGACATGCCCACTGACCTGTTTTTACTAGGTGTCTCCTGGTTTCCTAACAATTCTCCCAGTCAGTCTTAACTTTCGCCCAGATGTCAGTTGCTTTATTAATATTCACTCACTGTGACAGTGCACTGAATACAAATTTTTCATTAAGTCTGTTTTGGTATCAAACCCAAGTGCTTGTGTATGAGAGGTAGACACCCTAAGGGTATGTTCACACAGAGTTTTTTTTCCTGGCGGATTTTGACACAGAATCCGCCTCAAAATCTGCCTGCAAAAATGGCTCCCATTGAGCTCAATAGGAGCTACTTGCTTTTTTTCCCCCCGCAAGCTAGTAGCAAGAAAAAGATGCATCAGCATCTTGTTGCGGCTAGCTGCGTCAAGAAACCACATGGCGGAAACATTATCCACTGTGTAAACGAGTCCTAAGTAGGGTTGAGCGATTGTGTTCGGAAAAGATCGGATTCCGATCGGCGATCGAGAAAATTTCACGATCGCGATTGGAATTACGAACACGATCTTTTTAGGTGGGATCGAGATCGGTACTATTTCCCACAATGCTTTGCTTAGCCTTCATTCTGAGCAGAGTGTATACTCAGTGTGAAGGCTCCGCTGTGGTTCCATAGGAATGAATGGAAGCAGCCGGCACACAACCTTAACCCCCTGCGCGCCAGCTGCCTCCATTCATTCTAATGGGAGACTAAACGAACATCTCTAGTAGCTACTTACCTCCAGAGATGGCTGGTCTGCAGTACCTGGTGTTCTTCTTCGCCTCGCTGCGGCTCCATGCTGCTCAGCTCGCCTTGCTGCCGCCGGCTCCCGGGTTAGTGTTTAAAGAGCTAGGAAGGTGGGGCTTGTGGCTTAGGAGAGTGTAGGCAGGTACCCGCCTACACTCTCCTAACCCGCCCACACTCTCCTAACCTGGGAGGCAGGGGGCAGCGAGGCGAGAAGAGCAGTGTGGAGCGGCAGCAAGGTGAAGAAGAACACCGGGCACCGGAGCAACCATCTCTGCGTGTAAGTGGACACCAGGGGGGACTAAATAGCCAGAAGATTAAAAAAAATCCTCTGGCTACTTAGTGATTCACTACACAGCGTGGATTCTAACAATTAAAGCGTTCAATTGTTAGATTCCATGCTGTATAGTGAATAGGATTGCTTTTAAAATCCGATCTCCGATTAATAAATAAATCCCATTGACTTGCATTGGGATCGGAATTGGGATAGAGATTAGGTTCGAATGAAAAATGATGGGAAATCGGATTTTAAAATCGATCCTGAAAAGTCAAGATCGGCTCAACCCTAGTCCTAAGTTGAGCCACAGACTTATCTTTTCCCAAGGAGAGTATTCTCTGAAACCTTCAATAGTATATCTCTTTCTATACATAAAGTATTGGTATATAGGGACATATCTCCATATGCCTGTACATTGTTTAGTTAAAAAAAATATATATTTTTTCTTTTAACTATACAATGTACTTGCATGTAGAGATATATAGTTATAGGCAGCAGGAGAGGCATATAAAGAATAATAATACTTTTGAGGCTTGTAGACCGAGAAAATCTTGAGAACAATTAATAGATATAGATGTCTGATCATGCTATCTATTACTAGATTAAATACTTCTCTTAGTTGGATATCAGTGGTTACTAATTCTGGCCAACTTTTGGAAAGTGCCTTTTAGAATGGAAGGTGTGATATGCAAAACATGCTGTGGAATTTCTTTCTAACCATATTAATTCCACCCCCCCCCCCCCCCAAATTAAACATTTTTGAAATTATAATTAAAATTTTTCTCTGACCATCTAGCTGGTGATAGTCTTTTGTCTTGATAGGTTGGAAATGGATATGACTATGAATGCAGGAACTTTCTATGGTCTGGAACTTAAATCTGGAAATATAGCCATGACTTCCTTAGGCTGGTCTTACACGACCGTATTGAATGTACGGTCTGAAAATTGCTGATCAACAACAATAGTTGCTGATTAGCAACATAGGCTCCGCAGATGTCCGTGTCCATTACGGACATGTCCTATAAATTGCGGACCATGGTTGCGGCCCAGCCACATCACAGATAAAATATCCGGTGGTGTAAGAGGCCACATTGAATATAATGTGTCCAGATTATCAGGCAGGGACAGTGAATGCACAAGAAGATATTCCAGCCACAATAAAGAAATCATGGCTGGGTTTCAGAGTAATGAAAGTTCCTGCATTCATTATCATATCCGTTGGGAAACAAACAAGGCAACAAACTGTCGAGGCTGGGATGTTTGGAGAAAATCTCTAAAACTCTGCAAAATTTTTAATTAACGTTTTCGTAAATGTTTAACTTTTGTCTAAAAATGTAAATCTGGTTATGTTTGTGGGAAATCCCCTTATTAGGAACAATTTGTTTCTACCTGTTCATAAAATTATTAAAAATTATGTTTATGGAAGCTGATTATATATTGCTACTGACTAATATATTTTATCTTCAGTGAAACAATTTCAATAAACATTCAAGCATTTCTTCAAGAGACTCAACTCGTTCCACTATCCGTAACTCATCAATATCTTAGTGCGAGCATTGAGACCCAAGTAACTATTGCAGCCATTATTCTAGCAGGGGTCTATGTATTAATCATATTTGAGGTAAGACCTACCAATAGTATTCCTATACAACCTTTCTCTATACTGCAGGTTAACCTTGGACTTGTACTTCTCTAAAGCTACATTCTCACGACGTCTGACATCTATTTTTTTAACGGACATCATACAATGTCATTCATTTCAATATTAGTGAATGGAGGTTATTCACATGACTGTGAAAACTGGTGTCCTTCATGTGCAAGACGGCCATGAAAAAGGGCTGTTTTTCTCAGTTTTACTCCTTGATCATATGAATCTAGCCTTAGTTTTTCACACCTTAAAGGGCACCAGTCATGGCCTTTTTTCATGTGTTCACATTTTCTATCATGTCCCCAGTAAAAACATCAGTTATATGGTTTAAAACTCTTTTTGGCACACGCACATGTACCTTAAGTAGTTATGAGGCTTGCACGTCATCTAGTTGGTCATGCAGTCAGGGTGGTACTTCAGTGGTAAATCATGCCCACATCAGATGTCATCCTCCTGTCTCCTTAATCTTGCTCCTGTAACTGCAAAAAAATAAAATAAAATCCAGACTGACCAGGCACATGCTTGCTTGCTTGCCCATGCTCTGTTTTCCCCGTGACATGGACAGAGTAGTGAGTTAGCTGGATGAGTGCACTTACTTCCACAGGCAGACACATGAAGCTGGCAGGAGTTCAGGCAGAGGTGCCCGGAACTGAACATGTGCCAGGTTTCAGACAAAGTTAGGGATAAAGTAAGGCATCATCCATTCAACCATGTCTAATTTGAGGTTCACAAAATACAGCTCATTCAGTCTTTGTGATCCGTGTGTCATCATCGCGTCTTAGGCACCGTGCCATAAATCCACAAAAAGGGTCAGCATTGTACCAGTGTGTCCTCCGTGTTTGCGGACCTGCAAAAAAACCCTGTGGGTTCCTTGATAACTGTTCCTCAAATACATACGTCACACAGTTTAAATCCATGTGATGTCCATAGTTTTCTGTGTCCCATAGGTTTCTATGGGCTGGTCCATGCAGCAAACACTAAGTAGATAAGGACATACTCTGAGTTCTGTAGCTTGGATTCACGGACTGCAACACAGACCCGTGGAAAACATATGTGCATGGACGTATTGAAATGAATGCATCAGTGTCCTATCCAGGAAAAACCAGTATAGCACACTGAAATAGCACATGGTCATGTGCATGAGGCCTAAGGGGATGTGTGGGTTGGGAAGAAGCTGATTCACCACTGAAGTACTGTCCTGGCTGTATGACTAGCTAGGTGAAATGTCCATCCCCTGTGACTATATCTGCAAATGTCAAACCTGTTTTTATACCTCTAATTTTTGCTATCAACCAAATGATTTAAGGGCATGATAAGAAAGGTGAATACATGACGCTGCAGTGGATGGGGCCCATTTGGGATTGAAAAAAAGACCTGATAGGTTTCCTTTTTAAGTTCTTCAGTGTGATTGCTTGTTGTAAAGTATATTGGTTAATTACATTGTATGGATGTATTGCATACTCTGCTCTTCAATAGTCTGTCTTTATTTCACCCAGCATCACTAAAGTATTTCTTGCCCTACTTTTTTCTCTAACATAAAAACATATTGCATGCCAGAAAAGTGTGAAGATCTGTAAAAGATACACAGGGTTTTTGCAGTTCTGTATGGTGGTCCCTATGGTATTCTATTAAATTATTTTCCCTTTGGAAGAAATGCTTCTGTTGAAGAGTAATATGACATTTAATAAGGTACTCCATGAGCAAAAAATATATATCTTTGTATATTTCCTTATGAAATTTCTGGCACATGGAGGTATAGTAGTAACTCAGTGGTTGTGCAAATATTATATTAAAATTGTAAAATTTTATCATAAAGCTGTCTATGCAGTGGAAATTCATCTCTACATAACAAAAAAAAATGCAGTAACCACTATGAGGCAAAATGAACTAATCCACATAAAATGATGAACCTATAAAAAGAAAAAGATCAGTGGAATTATAAGCCTACATTGTCATAATTTGTCGAATGCCACACGTTATTATAATTTCTACGCCCCGCTTTCACTAGAGCAGTGATGGCGAACCTTTTAGAGACCGAGTGCCCAAACTGCAACTTAAAACCCACTAATTTATCACAAAGTGTCAACATGGCAATTTAACTTTAATACTGTGCGCATCCAAAATTGTAGACCTTTACGGACGGTCTGTAATAATATCACTTGTCTGCTATAAAACAGATACTATGTGATAAAAATGAATGGACCCCACACAGTACAATCTGCTCCACAGTATAATTTGCTCCACAGTGGACCCTACACAGTATAATCTTCTGCAAACTGACCTCACACAGTATAATCTTCTGCAAACTGACCCCACACAGTATAATCTGTTCCACAGAAGGGTGCCTACAGAGAGGGCTCTGAGTGCCACCTCTGGCACGCGTGCCATAGGTTCGCCATCATGACACTATAGTAAGATTGTGACATGTTTTATGACTTTTTAAAAACTTACTTTTGATAAACGTGATGTACAGCTTTTCAAAGGTGAGTGGCTTAACAATTCACAGAATTTTAAGCCTAGAATGTCACAAAAACCTATTTTGTGTAACATCTTTGCCTGTTCAGGTGTCTGCGCCACCCTCTGCTTCAATTATGATTCTTTGCACTTGTTGTAGCTGCACAGCCGAGGATTCGTTGTAGTATGTCAGTCCTGCCAGTGCTTTTGCTCCTTTGGCTACAAGGCAGTTAACTTAGTGCGTTTGATTGACATTCCTCCTGGCCAATCAAGTCTAGGGCGAATTCCTTTAAATACCTTTCTAGCCCACTCCTTAATGCTTGGTATTGCCTTTGTGACTTCTCTCTTGGATTTTGATTCTGTACTATGCTGTTCGACTGGTTCTGACCCCTTAGCTAATCTCCCGTTTGTTTTTGTTGTCTTTGTCTGCGTTCTGCGTTATCACCTATATCATAAGAAGGGACTACCACCCAGTTGTCCTTTGCTGCCTAGGGAAGTGAGGCAAGTAGACAGGGACAGGGGTCAGCTTAGGACTCATTATCTTGTCATTCCCTTCCTCCCAGGGTTCAACAACAGCTACTGGGAATTGCTCTTCTAGTAATTCCCTTACATTTTGCTACTATTTAGATTATTTAGGATTTGCAGAGCTTGATAAATGCCCCCCCCCCCCATACTGTTAAAACCTGAAATTCCCAACATGTCAATTGTCATAATTGATAGCTAATAATGGATAAAACTAGAGATGAGCAAACAGCGTTCGATCGAATAGCTATTCGATCGAATATCAGGCTGAGATATTTGATTCCAATCGAATACCATGCGGAAAACTCAGTAAAAATTTGTTTCCCCTCCCACCTTCCCTGCCGCTTTTTTTGCACTAACAACTGTGCAGGGGAGGTGGGACAGGAACTACGACAACGTAAGCATTGAAAAAAAATAGGAAAAAGCCTTTGGCTGCCAAAATCAGGTGACCTTTGATTCATAAGAATAGTGTCAGCCATGTTCGTCTCAGTTGTGGTTTGGAGAGATTGTTCTGAGGGTGATAAAGAGATTTTAGCTTTTTCTAGGAAGGAAAACATTCTGAAACAACAGCTCTTTTCAGCGCTACACTGCAGGAACATTGTACACACACAGTGAACTTGCCAATGATGCATCAGGGTAGCAGCAAGTGATGGGGGCGAGGACGTGGAAATCCAGCTGGGGATCCAGTCCACAGTCCAGGTACTGGAGAGGGGCTGCCAGCAGTGCCCATTGTGAGTAGCAGAAGGGGGCAAGGACGTGGAAATCCAGCTGGGCATCCAGTTCACAGTCCAGGTACTGGAGAGAGGCTGCCAGCAGTGCCCCTCGTCAGTGGCAGAAGGAGGCAAGGATGTGGACGTCAAAATCCTGATGGGGATCAATGCCACAGTACCTCGACTCCAATTATATACTTGAGAGGGGCAGCCAGCAGTGCCACAACATCAAGCGGGGTACAGGGTGTAGTGCTGCCAGCACACAATTTACCCGTCCTCCTCCTCCAACACCACCACCTTCACTGTAATTTAATACTTAAAAAAAAAAAAAAACATTAATGTTTTAGGGCTCCTCCCCAAGGGCCTGAAAATTAATATTTTAGCGCTTCCCCCAAGGGCCTGAAAATTAATGTTTTAGGGCTCCCCCCAAGGGCCGGAAACTCTGCTGCTACAAGGCTCAATTCACCCAAAGGGCCTAAAACTCTGCTGCTACAAGGCTCAACTCAATTTAAGGGCCTAAAACTCTGTTGCTACAAGGCTCAACTCAATTTAAGGGCCTAAAACTGCTGCTACAAGGCTCAATTCAATTTAAGGGCCTAAAACTCTGCTGCTACAAGGCTCAATTCACCCAAAGGGCCTAAAACTCTGCTGCTACAAGGCTCAACTCAATTTAAGGGCTTAAAACTGCTGCTACAAGGCTCAACTCAATTTAAGGGCCTAATACTCTGCTGGTAGAAGGCTCAACTCACCCCAAGGGCCAAAAACACTGCTGGTGCAAGGTTCAACTCACCCCAAGGGCCAAAATTACTGCAACATGATTTAAAGGGGTGCTTGGTAATGTTTCTTTAGCTTAAACTTTGTGTTTCTGTCTATACAATTGGGGAGGGAAGAAGGTTTCCAGGTATTTTTCCACTTTCAGGGAGCCTTCACACAGAGTTACGTTGCACTCATTCTGAACATAAAAACACGTTCAGAATGAGTGTGTAAAAAGCAGCTCCCATTGACTTGAATGGGAGCCGGCATACGTGCGCTACCCATTGAAATCAATGGGAGGCCTTTTTGGTACTTTTCCCTTATCGGGCTAGCCTCGCAGTCCAGCATCAGCATCGGGACATGCTGAACTGCTGACTACTGGCCTGATGCTGCCTGGCACTGGAGCTGTGTATAAAAGAGCATCAGATCAAAGGATGCCAGAGAGGGGAGCCTAGACCCTGCCCTCACTCGCGGTACAGAGAGGATGGTGGAGCCCGGCCTGGTGTGAGCGGTGTGCCACCGTGACAGATGCTGAGTGCGTGTCACTACAGCCGCAGCAGCAGGGGGTAACGTCCGGCTTCACAAGTTTGTGCTCACCGACAATCACCAAGTCATCCCACGTCCCGAGGGGACGTGGGTTGAGTTTGGGATTGCGGTGATTGTCGGTGAGCACAAGCTTGTCAGCGGCTGGGCTGCACATCCCGGTGCCCGGGGACATGGTGAAGCCGGATGTCACCCCCTGATGCTGCGGCTGCAGTGACACACACACGGCATCTGTCATGGTGGCACACCGCTCACACCAGGCCGGGCACCACCACATGTGAAATAGATCTGTAATAACGTGTTATTGTCATTTTGAAATATTATCAATAGAATTGTTAATTGTTTTCTGATTTGCTAAAGTCATAGGTATTAGCTAAATCTTCCAGAAATTTCCGTTTCGAGCCTTCTATGTCTTCCTGTCTCTTCCTCTTTAGCTACTCCTCTGGTTTTACATATTATCCATTTATGTCTCAACTAACACAGTCATTTTCAATATTAAGGTACATATCTTTTATTTACTGTTCAAATGGTTAATGTCTTATGTCTCAAGAACTTACTGTGATAACATTCATGTTTTAAATTTTATTAAAATGTTCTCTTTGTAGATTGTCCACAGAACTCTGGCAGCTATGTTGGGCTCCTTGGCCGCACTGGCAGCATTGGCAGTAGTTGGTGATGTAAGTTAATAAATGAAAATAATTTTCAGTCACCCATTTATATGCTCTCGCTATAAATTTGCCACATATCAGAAGTTGTGCTTGGTATCGGAATGCTGAAAAAGTCCCTTATCAAAAAAAAAAAATTAAGGTGAAGAATTGCTTTCCTGGTAGAAATGGGGTTTGTAGTATAAGCCATGCACATTAGATGTTTGTCAGCTGAACTGACTAATTTTGGCCATTTCAGCCGACAAACTGATATGAAAATAAAATGGACTTTCTGCCAAGAGACTGTGATGAAGGATAAAAAGTTGGGCAACATATTGGCATAGTGGTTAAGGGTCCATTCACCTGGAGTTTTTTGGCAAGGATTTTGGCACTGAATCCATGTCAGAATCCACGTGCGAAAAATGCCTCCCCATACAGCCCATATAGCTTAATTTTTCCGCTAGCAGGTTAATTCCACCTGCAAAAACCAACGCAGTCAATGGGAGGTGGAAAATCCACGTGGAATTGGCAAAAACTGTGTGAAAAAAACGATAGTGGTTTTTTCAAGGTCCATACACTGTGCTGGAGGAAAAAAAACTATTTCCTAATTCCTGAAGCAGATTTTTTCCTTGCCAAAATCCTTGCCAAAAAACTCTATGTGAATTAACCCTAAGTGCATAATACTGTTGCCTTGCTTGTATCTGTTGCATGGAGTTTTTGCTCTCCCCATGTTTGGGTGGATTTCCTCCAGATACTCTGGTTTCCTTCTATGTTCCAAAGACGTACTGATTTGATCCTGAGGTTGTGAGCGCTACTTGTGACACTGAGTGATGACAATGTTTGAAAAGCTCTGCATAATATGTTGATGTTATATGAGCAAGCAAAATATATACATTTTATAAAATACCCATTTGACTCAGCATTTAATCTCATCAACTAGACCAATATATAGTAAATGTGGAGTCAGCCCAGCACTTTGAAATACAGAGAATATTGGTAGAATGATATCTGTATTACAACAAGGTTGTTTTTGTAGCATTGTGACATCTTCAAAGCATTCTGAAAAGCAAGCTACTCTTTAAGTTAAGGCGAATGGTTTGTGCGCCCAGATCATATTCAGCTGAATGTTAGAAGCACAGACATCAGCATTTTACTGAATATTAATCTTTAAGGCAGAAGATGATGTGTACACTTAAAATGAATATGCTTGGAGTTGAAGTAAGGCCTCATTTTATCAGACTTCCTATTCTAAAGTCACTTTAATATGTAAATTTGACAGGATCATTTCACTACATAAATATAGTCTATGACACATTTCTTTTAATGTTACCTTAACTACATTTATACAGCCTGGCACTTAGAATCCATCAACCTGTAGGCCTTCTTACATAGAAGCAGCAGATGTTCTGCAGTTTATAGCAATTATTAGCTAGTGTTTAACTGTTACTGGAAAAATTATTATTAAAGATACCAGAACAAAACGTCACCTAAAACAATATTTCTGAAAGGGCTTTTTCCTATATTATAAAGTGATAGTATGTCATTAGGATATGCCCTCAAACTGAGTGGAGAATGCCCTACCTATGGGACCCCCAAAGCCTGAGAAGCTCCTTTATGGAAAAGGCCCCTTGTAGAGCAACACATTGCATTTTTTCCACAGTATTTTTCATTTCCCTATTAAATGTATGTGGTGTTGGGGACATTAAAGTGTCCTCATAAGAGTATGTTGCAGAGTTCCAAATTAGATAATTAATTAACAGGCCTAGATGGACTGCAGCCATCTTTCTTTTAAGCCTGGAGAACTGATTAAAGACACAAGATGGTAGTGTATCAAAAGAGTTCTGATTTTATTATAAGAAAAAGGTAGTTTAAATACATTACAGACAAAGAGCTGGCTTGGCTATTCTAATTAGTATACCATATGATTGGTTATAGAGATACAAGACAAGCCTGGCACATGGCTATTGGCTGAGGCCTGATATGATCTGCATCTCATTATAATTTTCCAAACTGGGATGGACTTTCCCATGAAACAAAGAAGGATTCAAAATACTTATGTGTGAGCTAACATCCCAGACTATGTCTATATGTATATATCATGGCAAAAGAGATAAGATGACATGTTCCATAGACCCTGTGTCTATACACTCTAAGTGACCTTCATATACCATAAAATATGACAGAGTGCCCAGATACCATAAGATTAATACTTTTGTTGGTTATGTGTCCATACATCATGTAAAGGAGATAAGAGGAGTGCAAAGTCAGCTGCATCTTCTCAAAATGAGGCCCTTGAGAGATAATGATTAGCAACCTATGCATTAACGTTCATTATCACATTCCTTAAAGTCTAACAAAGGGCCTCCTTTACTGAAGCAGAAAATACATACTTATGTGATGGCTGCCAAAATACAAAGATGGAGGACTTAACTCTAACAGTGGAGAACAATTGTGATTCTATGGTTAGAATGAACATGCTGTATTTTTCAAAAATGTTTGTGTTTTTGAAACTAAGTTTTTCCGCAACTCTTTTTTTCCACAGTGTGTGGATGAGATTAACCAAAAACGTGTTTACTTTTCTGGTACTGTAAAATGCAGCGTCTTTTTATTTTTTGCTGTGCTTCCAAAACAGCAAAAAATGTTGTTTCCTGCAACTTCGGGCCTTCGCCTAAATACTCTCCTTTAAACAAAAGATTTCAATGATCTGTGCAGAGTAATTATTATTAACTTTGTCAGATTAGCCGTCTGTGGGGCCACATGGTGGCTTAGTGGTTAGCACTGCAGCCTTGCAGCACTGGGGTCCTGTTGTTCAAATCCCGCCAAGGGCAAAAAACTGCAAGGAGTTTGTATGTTCTCCCCGTATTTGCATGGATTTCCATCCCCTATTCCAAAAAGACATACTGATAGGGAAAAAAATGTACATTGTGGGCTCACAATCTACGTTAAAAAAAAAATAAAAAAAATAACCATCTGCATGTTTTAAGGGATTATAGTATAAAGCATTCCCTGCATTGTATAAGATTTCTTACTAATATATATGCTGATCTTCTGGAGTCCTGATGAGAGTGCAGAGTGCGGCATGGTGCAACCCACCTTGTAATGCTGTCACTTGAGATCAGCTCAGGTTTCGTACAGTGATGGATAACTGCACTGGCCACATTGAAGTTCTGCACCAGGCTGGACTTGACAAAAAGTCTCCACCTATAGCGCAGCCAATAGGCACTTGCGGGTTGCCATCAAACCACATTTCATTCACAATGTACCATGAAGTGGGGTGATGACTCAATACCACTTAAAGTGACAATAGCATATTATATTTGCATTAGCATTAATGAATGTCACAATATATTGTCAATACTTTATTTTACATCACAAAGAAATATATAGAGTACAAACATACTCATAATGACACATACGACTATCTTGAGTGAGACGGTCTGTGTGCATACTGGGGCACATTTAAAGCAGTCTGTCACTAGAACAGTGTACATTGAACTATTAGCAGTCACATAGTTGGTGCTTATGTACAAAAAATAACGCCCCAATTGGAGCCTCCATTGAGATTGATGAGATTGATGAGCTATTGCCTTTACTTTTCCTCATACCCTATTGAACTGTTTGGTGAAATAACATCATCATCATTGTACTCATTGCACCAAGGAGCTATGTCTTCTGGCATCCAGTCCCTTCAGCCTTGCTATGATTGACATTTACAATGTCTGGCTGTCAGTCATGGCAAGGAGGTAGATCTTTACTGCAATGAGAGCAAAGGTGATGTCCCCACTGTACCAACCAATTCATTATTATATCAGTAAAGGAGTCAGTATATTATGTAAGTAGAAGGTATAGAATAGGTATTATTAATGCGGACTGAATAATTCAGAACAGAGCATATACTGTAGACTTCTGTCTTATGGCATGTGTGGAAACGGCCATTAATACTTCTAATCTCAATCTTATGTTACTTGTTGACGGCTCACAGTAAAACAGGGGTCTTTAATATGTCTAAATAATGAGAAGGCATTAGAGTGAGAAATACACAAAGGAAGAAATTAGGCTATAAATGGCCGTGAACATGCAGCATAGGAAAATTATGTTCATTAATGTTAATTTCCATTCATTAATTCATATTTGAATAGTTTATTATTAAATGGAGTGTATATTTTGTGCAGCTAATCATTATATGGGTAATTAACAGTTTTATTGAATACATTGTTCTGTCCTCTAATTGTAGAGACCAAGCTTGGTGAAGGTAGTGGAGTGGATAGATTATGAGACGCTGGCACTTCTGTTTGGAATGGTAATTATTCATCTGTAATTTTTAACAAGCAGCTTGTTTTCATTCATTGGTAATATTCCTGCATTCTACAAACTTTGGATTGTCTGATTCCAATAAAGAGAAGAATGTAATTGACATAATTCTAGATATGTGCTGTGAAATCTTATGTAGTTCACTGCTAATTTACACTGTCTAGTAAAAGATGTTTCCAGAACTGATACAAGCACAGCAACCAGTAGGGGGCATGACATGTTCTGCCTACGTTTGTTACCATTCTAGCACCCAACAATGCATTAGCACCCTATCATGTATATTATGTAGCTTTTAACCATGTAATGATACAAATTAGCCCATAGTGTCTGTATTTAATATGGGCAGTTTTTGTTCTTTTTTCAGGCATGTATGTGGGAAAACCAAAAGCTCATTTGTCCAATTTTGCCATGTATGGAAAATGTGATGAACACATAGATTAGACTAAAACCAAATTATTTTCTATTGAAGATTACATATAGCAGAAACACAGCTTTTCATCACTGGCACTCCCCACACCCTGACTGTCTATCACACTCTGCGCTTCCTTCTTTTAAGTGTATGTAACTTCTTGCAGTGCAGCCTCCTATATGCTTATGTTCAGACTCTATCTTGATTTTTACTTAATCTGCTTTCTTTCTCTGTGTTTTGCTATCAGTCCTATGATGCCTCATCTGAATATCACTTGGACAATACTTTCTTAGTCTCTCTGCAGATCAATTCTAACAAAATGTCTGTCAATGTTTGTGTTGAGAGCCTGAATACATTGCAGTACAAGCAGTGGTATATTAATTGTGGTCGCAGGGAGTCCGATCGTGACTGGACCCAAAGGTTATAGGGCCTGCGGCCAGCTTGAGCTGGCCGGGGCCCCGGACCATGGATGTTGGAGAAAGCCTTGTTCTCCGACCGCTATACATATTGTTAATGGAAATGGGGCCTGACTGGGCTGTGTGTGAGCAAGAGGGGAGGTTGGGGGTTCAGGTTCGGGGGGCACTGTGAGCACATAATACTATGTGGGGACCATTGTGAGCATATTATTCTGTGTTAGAGTTACTGTGGATCATATAATACTGTGTGGGGTCCACAGTGGAGCACAAAATACTTTGTGGGGACCACAGTGGAGCATGTAATACTGTGTAGAGGTCATAATGGAGCACATAATACTGTGTGGGGGCCACAGTGGAGCACGTAATACTGTTTGGGGGCCATTGTGGGCACATAATACTGTTTGGGGCCACTATGGAGCACGTAATACTGTTTGGGGGCCCCTGTGGAGCACGTTATACTGTCCCAGTATTGTTTACATGCCCAGCACTGCGCTGCTTACTCACCCATTGTATTCTTGATAACTGAAGTTGTGGGTACTAAAGCTGTATCTCTTTCAAGTATCTGAGATATTGCTTCAGTGCCTGTAACTGCCACTATCAAGAATTTTTGCTATGAAAGGGCTAGGGGGCCCTAGATAAAAGTTTGCACACGAGCCCACAAGACTTTAGTTACACCACTGAGTACAAGGTACTTTATCAGCATGCAGAGGAACACATGTCCACTCCTGGGACAAAAATATTTTTAAAAACGTTTAAAATGTAAAAAAAATTTTGATAAAATTAAGTCCCCCAAAACTGAAAAAAGTAAATTCTGGCTTTCTGAACATGTTGCTGAAAAAATGGGGGAAAAAGTCCATGTATCCATTCAGTTCAGTTGACATAGATGGCTATAGAGCAGGTTCTATTTGGCTCCATGTCATCAGAACAGAGTGGACGTGAATGCATAATGGAATATGCCCAAATATCACTCAGAGTGTCATCCTGCTTCAAACTCGGCACCACATTGGAACCACACTCAGCTGTGTGAATGTGGACTAAGGGTTAAAAGTTAAAATCTAATGATATCTAAAATAATAAACCATGACTCTGCTCCGTATAACACATACTTGTAATCTTCCTACTTGTTAGGTAAACTGAATTTTAAATGCTATAGTATTTTAAAAAGCTTCTATAGAACTTTGTGACCTTATATATTGTATTGTTCATAAGTTCTTTCTATCGGCTTTATGTGTATTTATGGTAGAATCCTGGTAGTTACATTTAAACAATATGACATTTTACAAGTTTAGTGGTATTTCAGAAAAGGGTAAGGCATTTCGATGATGCTTTCAAAACAAAAACTGCACCAAACATTAAGCGATATTGTTACTTTAACTATAGTATAGGACTTGCATGTGTTTTATTCTTACTATGAGTCTTACTATTATTAATCTAGAATTTTAATTAAAATGGCATTTTACCAGAAAGTCCTCCTCTGTAATAAAACTCCTTTAAATTCCACCAAATTTGTTAGTTACTGTATGTATGCTTTATTCACAGACAGACTCCAACTCAGGGTGTAGTTTTAAGCTGAATTCACACATGGTTTTTTGATCCGGATTTTGAGGTGGATTCTGCGTCAAAATCCGCCTCTAAAAAACGCCTCCCAATTGAGTTCTATAGGATCGGCTAACTTTTTCTTTCCGCTAGCAGTTTTTTTGCTGCTAGGGAAAAAGAGACGTGACCTGACCTTTCTTCAGGCGAATTCCACCTGAAAAAGCCAGTGGGAGGCAGAAAATCTGCGTTGCAGTTATTGCACGCGGTTTTTGACGCTAAAAACACGCCCCAAACCGAGCCGGATTTACATTACATTACATCACATTTCCATGGCCACATCCCAAAAAATGGGCTGGTGGAAAAAAAAAATCGCTTCCAAAAAACACTTACAAAAACGCGTCAAAAAAACGCTTGATGAATTTCTGAGGCGGATTTTTTCCTACCCAAAATCCTCTAGAGAAAACTCCCTCTGAACTCAGCTTTATTGTTCCTCTTTGGCCCTAGGTTCTCAGGTGGCACACATTAATATTGAGTACTACTTACTGCCATTGACTTACTTAGACACAGTAAACCGGTGCTTTCCTTAGCACAACCTTCTCTTGTTCCTGTTCGCTCTAGGCTTCTCTTGGGAGGGGGGTGGGGGGCATGTGAATGCAGACTTGACGGACCCTTCTCTTACATGACCCAACTATCTTATTGTGGTGCACTATAACTTTATGGATGCGGCACAAATCTCTCACTTTATATTGACAGTATCTCAGACTCTTTCTAGCCACTGTATCCAGTGTCATCCTGCACAAGGCATTTTATGTCCATGTCCATGCACACGGCTTACCATGTATAATGCAATATCACAGTAATGGTAACTAGATGCTATTTTATTGCAACAAGTTTGATGGTAAACCAGAGCAACAATAAAGATGCAGCAAGTAACTCCCGTACAAGGTGCTGTGATTAGCCTTATTACCAATTTACTATTGACAGACTCCCTTTATTTACAGCCAGTCTGGATATAGCTCACATACAATTTGGCATTCCTAGTTAGAGAAACCTGTTGTATAAATCACATTCTAGATGATTAATAGTCTAATAACAGAACAACTATGTGCCAGATGGAAGTGTCACGGTCAGTTGAAAGTTAGGTGTACAGTAATTGTCTTTTTATTTAATTTTCCTTTTCCATCAGCTTTCTTAAGCGCTTTTATTTTTTATCTGAAAATTACAAATTCAACAACAAATTTCTAATTAATTAATGTTTAATATCTATATTCTATGTCCTATTTAGCAGCCACTAAATACAAGAATAAAGTAGCCATAACATGGATGTTATTTCTTATAGTATTATGTATATATGTAGCATACTTCAAAGTCAATGTAAAGTTTACTGCACTGAGGCATGAAACCCATGAGGTGTCATTAGCAAGGGGACAACATAAGTTGAAGCCGCCCCTCCCCCAACCGTGACTATACTGGTTAATTTACATGTCAGTGTTTATGCTTTAAACCATTTATATCTTCACATTATGGTTTCTTTTAAAGTTTGAAATTCATCAACTGGTGAACTTTCTGTCAAGTCAAATAAATTAAAATATTTGATATCTTTCTTACTCTAGCTATTGATGTATGTTTGAGAAACTAAGGAGTAAAATAGAAGTTAGCCTGGTGGTTAGCTGGTTGCTGCAGGACAACCTTTTACCAATAACCATAGCTGATCATCTTGTCATACAAGTTGATCAGCTTCTGGTACAAGCCAACTATTGAAATGGATGGATGATCATTAAATGTATGGTCAGAAAGATCTGCTCAAAAGTGAACTGCTCTTGGGTGCAGCACGCTGGCTCAGTGGTAAGCACTGCAGCCTTGCAGTGCTATAGTCCTGGGTTTGAATCCCACCAGAAACAACATCTGCAAGGAGTTTGTATGTCCTTCCCATGTTTATGTGAATTTCCTTTCATTCTACAAAGACATACAGGTAGGAATAAAAATGTGCATCCCTATATGGGACTCACAATTTACATAAAATGAAAAAAAAAGTGAGCTGCTCTTTATAAGTGCCTATGTTCTGCCTAATAAAGGTATCCTGAGTGAGGAAACACATTGTGATGTCAGCCACTGAAAATGAAGGAGATTTTGTTGAATCAAAGAAAAATTTTATTTTTACACCATTTTTACAGTCTTTATAGGCAAATTGAAAGCAAAGTGTTATGATTATTGTGTACCTAGGTGTGAAGTATCCTATTTTTCTTTTCTCCAGATGATATTGGTGGCCATATTCTCAGAAACTGGATTCTTTGACTACTGTGCTGTAAAGGTAAGAACATGGTTGAACATGGTAGACAAGTTAAAACAACAATTTATTAAGGTTATTTTTACACTACCATAAAAACATGAAAGCAGTGGACCTCAATTTCGAAAGTATAGAATAGTTGGTACAGACAATACCGTCGTCTGTTTCTGATCCCATTCTCAGTGGGTATTTATATTGAAAAGTCTTGAGCAACAAATCCGGGGTTTTGAGTATTAGGAAAAATCTGCAACAGACAGCAAAGTAATTAACTAGGTGGCTTTACCTGATATTATGTAAAGCATACTAGTTTATAAAATATATTCTAATAAAAATGGCTATATATAGCATTACATGTGTAGCATAATCTTGAGACATCTGAACCTTACACCCTAACATACGCATTTTTTTTACCTGTAGTAATTTAATATTTCCCTATGTACCGCAACTATTGCAAAACCACAGAAGCCCTGATCATTAAGTCCTCTTATCAATAGGAATTCAAGGATACCTTACACAACTAGTTAAATCATAAATTCTGAGTTTTTCTTTAGACCCCTCATGTTTTTGCCCTCTGAATTTAGGTTCTCTAAAAACGAGGAATGAGGATGAGGCCACAAATTGTGGATACAATACATGTAAATAACTATAACCTGTAATATTTCTGATCTGAAAGCAATGCTTCCACTGTTCTTTTAGACAATTTCCCATTTCAGCTTCTTCTGCCACAGAGTTCTATAATCTATAATAGTTCTATAATAATCTATAATAGTTCTATAAGTTCTATAATCTATAGTAAAAAAAAAAAAATCTCCTTTTATGTCCATACAGAAACTTTCTTTCCTCTAAAAGTTGAAGATGCTCCTTTGTTTCAGTGAAAGTCCTGGGTACAAAGAGATCCTGACCGGGGCTCTCTTTTGTTCGAGTCCACCAGGGAACCCAAACTATGGAGAACCTGTCTGCTAAAGCAGAGGTTACCCACAAATACCCGAGGACCCCATAGACTATAATGAGTTAATGCCAGAGGGTTAATGCTCCCTATCAGTGCGGGCACTGATCGTTGGTATTAGCGCCAGGTTTGTACTGTATAAAACACTTGGGAGTCAGGTGGCCGCCATATTTAAACACCCGACATCCACTGTACTAGTATGGCGGATGTTGGAAAGGGGTTAAAAAGGATCTTTCATCACCTCCAACAACTCCATCTCCTTCTATCATTTAATAGGTGCTGCTCTACTGATTCAGGCACAGCTGGAATTTTTCCTCTATCATTCTACAGCAATCATTTCTGTTAGTTTCATCCGTCAGTATGTTCAGTAGGCTCCCTACTGTCAAGTGCACTTTCCCTGGCTATTTTCTTCAGCCCAGGATTACCCACTTGACCATTTAATTAGTGAATTGAGTTCTCTAACAACATTTATTGTTCCGGGATGGTGGGGGCTATAAGAAAAAAATCAACAGGCACCAGAATCAGTGGAATAGTACAGGTGCAGAGTTGGTGGACGTGATGATAAGTTCTTTAGGTCAACTGGACCTACATTTTTTTTTATTATGTTATTACAAAAATGGTAAAAGCTGTGCAACTTGTGGTGCTTTTTTTCCCAATGAAATTTAATGTCTACACTTTTTGAAAGCCCCAAAAACCCCAAATAGTTATTGTAATTAAGGGTTTTCCAGATGTAGATATTGGTATTCTCACCAATGATATATCAGGAGCTGTGGCTGCTGAAACTATCACACTGTATGGAACTGGAAGCAGACGGCTGTATATGTGGTAACCAGGGGCAACGGGCAATGTAGTGTTGTCACGTTTGGGCAGAGTGGGGTCCCGGTGTATCCCTGATTATCCACAACCCTTTCCACTCTTCCATTCACCCAGGTGCGATGTGCAGGATAACAGTCGACCACACAGGGTTAGGGTGAACAGGTTAAATTTACTGAAGAAACCGACAGTCTTACAGTGCTTTGCAGCAGCAGGTTCACAGTACAATGTGACAAAGTCCAGTACAGGCACTGAAGAGTTAAGTGAGGCACCGATCACCAATCCTTATGTCCCTTAGCAGTAGTTGGGAGGACGGTTGCTATCAGCAATGTGAAGGTGTTCAAATACAGTAGGAAGGTAGATGATAGGACAGGCCAGCCCTTGTGGGAGACAACGATAACTGCGGCTTCGTAACTTGGCTCGTTACGGATAAAGACTCACGTTTGGTGATGTCGGGGTGCAGTGGCTCGGGGACCGATGAAAGGCCACTAGCAAGGCAGGAGGGTCCTTGAAGTAGTTGCCCCTCCTGGCAAACAGTATGCACAATACTTTAGGGAGGTAGGAGACCTTGAAGAGTTTCCGCAGTTCGCGGGGCTCGGTCTGGAGAGGTAGAAGGTGCAGGAGTTGATTTCAGGGGTGCAGGCACTTCAGCCCAGCTGTACCGGCGGGCTATATCTTCCAGACCCGGATTTCAGCTTGTCAGGGGTCTCGGCTGAGACCTGCAGTGTCACTGCAACTTCAGAGAAGACAAGTAGGCCTAGACCTCAGGCTTGAGGCCTACACAGGAGCTAAGAGCTGGTGGCAGGTATGTCTGCCTTCCCTAGACTCTAGGCCTAGACTGCAGGCCTGAGAGGAAGGAAGCTCCTCCCAGGGAGAGGACTGGATAGGGATTGGTGCTCACAACTCACATGTTTAGCAGACACAGGAAACTTAAAGTGACAGTACATAACAATACATTTATAATGCAAAGTACATCAGAACCTATATAAAAGAGAGATACATCTGCCTAAATACTGACAGGGGTGCCACAGAGGTGCTGGGGAGCAGTGCCCAGGAGTAAGCTACTGGCCACAGGCGCACAAGGGCCCTAACTCACTATCAGTGGCCGCTCTGGGTCACTGCACACCCCCGGGCTTTAACAAAAGCCGGCCTCGGCGCAGGGCTCGAGGGCGACTGGTGGACAGTCTAGTCCCCAAACTAGAAGGCAGGGGTTCTGGGTCACCTCGGCTCAGGATTTACTGCAACCATCAGGCCCCTAGGGGTCCTGCAGGCTAGGCCTAAGAGAACCTGAGGAGGGAAGAAGTTAGGCACTCCAATACATGTAAACAGTTGTAGTGCAAACAAGGTATACATCCTTAAATATCAAAAATATACCTATTGGCATAGATGTGTAAACAATAGAAAAATACATAAAAGCATAAAAATCAAAGTGCCGATCCAAGGGGGCTCATAGTCTTTAGAGTCCATGTAAAAGGGGCAAGGTCAGTAGATGTATAACGTTCATGGCAGAGCCAGGCACACAGCTTAAACGTTGCATAACAAAGAAACAGTCCATAACAAGGGCAAGTCTTTGCAGGCTCAGATGCATTAGAGTCCGTGCAGGAGATAAAGAATTTAATCCTTGTAACGGGCAGGAGGCACACCTCTTGTGCTTCTCTCAGACCTCCTGAGAGCAATCTCGGCAGCAGGGGGAAGTCCGTGAGGTTCTGCAGCAGGCAGAAGTGGTTGTGTAGCTGGCAAGGTTGGTGCAGCTGGAGGCATGGCTGCAGGCTGTAGAACAGATGGGTAGTACCCTGTCAGGAGAAAAGGGGTTTCCTGACACAGCTCACTGATGGGAATGATAGTTCTGAAGGTGGTAGAAGGAGGATGAGGAGGAGGTACCTCAGGAGGAGGGAGAGGGTACCTGATAGGAGCTTCACTCGGTGGCAGCACTGGTGCAATGTACAGTTCTTCCCTGTGACAGGGCTTTAGCCGGTTTCGGTGAACGACTTGGGGAGCTCTTCCTTCTTTAAAGATCTCACATACATCAGGGTAAGGCACAGCTGTGAGGATATATGGTTCTGGTTCCCACAGAGGTTCTAGCTTGTGGCTACGGTGCTCCTTCTTCAGCCAGACCTTGTCTCCAATCTGGAGGGGAACAGCATGCGCTCGCTGGTTGAAATCTTCCTCCTGACGTCGGCGAGCTTCTTCCATTCGGAGATTAACAATTTCTTGTGCCTCTGTTATTCTCCTCTGATGTTCCGTAACCCAGTCATCCCTTGGCAGGGGATTTGTAGAGTCGGGTATCTGTATCCCAAGAGCTCGGTCTTTTGGGAGTTGTCCTTGTCGCCCGAACATCAGGTAGAAGGGCGTGAAGCCAGTGGAACAGTGGACGGTGTTGTTATAGATTTCCACCAGCTCAGCAAGGAGATTAGGCCACTCTTGTTGTTTCGCCACTGAGGCTGTGCGCAGCATGTTGATGAACACCTGGTTAACCTTTTCGCACAGCCCATTGCCTTGGGGATGGTAGGCAGTTGTCTGCAACTTCTTGCACTCATGGTACTGGCATAACTCCTGGAACAGCTGGGATTCGAAGGCAGAACCACGATCTGTCAGGACTTTCTCCGGGCAGCCATAGTGCTTCACGTACTCATGGTAGAAGACAGCAGCTGTTGTGCGGGCGGTAAGGTCTTTGACAGGGACAACTGCAGTCCATTTGGAGAAGTGGTCTACCATTGTGAGAGCATAGGAGTAGCCAGCCCTAGTAGGGGCCAATTTTACATGGTCCAGGGCAACGAGTTCGTTAGGCCTTTGAGTCTGGATGGGGTGAAGGGGTGCACGCTGGTCTCTTCTTCCTGCCTTGGTCAAGTTGCAGGCGGTGCACTCCTGGCACCACTTCTCGATGTCGAATCTCATCCCAATCCAATAGAATCGGCGGCGGATTGTAGCTTCGGTCTTATAGACCCCGAAGTGACCAGACTGGTCATGGTAGGCATCCAGCACCATGTTGGCGTCTCTCCTGGGGATAATAATTTGATGAAGTCGTTGGTTGGACACTGGATCTAGGGTGTTTCGGAGGATCAGCCCCTTTTGGAGGAAGAGACGCTTTCTTTGCCGCCACAAACGAAGGAGTTCGAGGTCTGGACAAGATTGACGTAGGCGGACAGGAGTTCTTCCGGTGAGCAGGTAGTCGTGTATCTCACCTAGGCTGCGGCTCTCTTGCTGCATCAGCAGCCACTTGGAAGGTTCCTGTAGAGGATCAATTGAGTTAGATGGTGACGTTTCTGCTTCTACAGCAGCGGTAATGACGTTTTGCTGGGCGAATCTGTTATAGAAAGGCGGCATCTCGACTTCTTCCCATTCATCTGGGACAGCAGACTCTTCTCCATTTTGGAGTCGTGACAGGGCATCTGCGTTTGTGTTCGTCTTTCCGCTTCTATATTTTATAGTGAAGGAGTAGTTCGCCAGCCTAGAGGCCCATCTTTGTTCAAGTGCACCCAGCCGTGCGGTGTTCAGGTGCGCCAGGGGATTGTTGTCAGTGTAGACTACGAAGGACGATGCAGCAAGATAGTCCTTGAATTTTTCAGTGATAGCCCACACAAGAGCCAGGAGTTCGAGCTTGAAGGAGCTATAATTGTTATCGTTTTTCTCAGCTCCTCGGAGACTTCGACTGGCATAGCCGATCACCCTTTCACGGTTGTCTTGCACCTGAGACAGCACAGCACCAAGTCCTTGGAAACTAGCATCAGTATACAGCCGGAAGGGTTGACTGTAGTCCGGGTAAGCTAGGATAGGAGGCTGGGTGAGCAAGGCCTTCAGCGCCTGGAAGGCGGTTTCTTGTCTCTGGGACCACTCTACTGGCAGCTTTCTGTTGTAACTTTCTTTTGGGCACCCCCGAAGCAGTTCTGTCAGAGGCTCAGCAATCTGTGCGAAGTGGGGGATGAAGCGGCGATAATAGCCAGCGAAACCCAGAAAACTTCTGACTTCTTTGACAGTAGAGGGTGTCTTCCAATCCGTGACAGCGGAGACTTTGTCCGGGTCAGGTGATACGCCTTCTGCGCTGACGATATGGCCTAGGTAATTGACACGAGGTTTCAGGAGGTGACACTTGGAGGGTTTGATCTTGAGACCGTGCTCTGTGAGCACGTGGAACACTTCAGCAAGGTGGTGTAGATGGTCTTTGTAAGACTTGGAATAGATGATGACGTCATCCAAGTAGAGCAACACATGTTGGAAGTTCACATGCCCTAAGCATCTCTCCATCAGTCTCTGGAAGGTGGCTGGTGCGTTGCAAAGCCCGAATGGCATGCTATTAAACTCATACAGGCCCATGGGAGTAGTAAAGGCAGTCTTTTCGCGGTCCTCCGGAGCCATGGGGACCTGCCAGTAGCCACTTGTCAAGTCCAGAGTGGAAAAGTAAGCAGCAGAGCCCAGTGCAGTCAAGGATTCCTCTATACGTGGCAGAGGGTACGCATCTTTGTGGGTCACAGCATTCAATTTTCTATAGTCCACACAAAATCGGATAGTCCCATCCTTCTTTTTGACTAGCACAAGAGGAGCGGCCCAGGGGCTCTGACTTTCTCGGATGACATTGGCCTCTTTCATTTCCCGCAACAGCTGCTTGACAGGTTGGTACATTGCAGGAGGAACAGGCCGGTGCCTCTCTTTGATGGGAGGATGATCGCCAGTGATGATGCGATGCTGAATTAAGGAGGTCTTTCCATAATCAGAGGGGTGTTTGCTGAAAGCGTGGTGATGACGTTTGGCCAGGTTGATGACACCATTGATGTATTCTGGAGGTGTGTTAGCGTCCCCCACGTTAAGCTCCATCCACCAGGGTGAAGGGCTGGTCCTATCTGTGTAAGGTGTGGTGGTAGCAGCCCGTTGTTTTGCCGTAGCTGTGTCAGCAAGGATATCTGCAGGGCACAATTGGCCGACCGGTGTGAATTTGTAAAGGCTCACAGGTGTGTCACTCATGTTGATGAGGCGTACTGGTATCTTACCGTTGGTGACAGTCACAAGACTGCGTGCTGCTTTCACCAGAGGTTGAGTCTCCAGCTGGATGGGTTCCAGAAGAGCCTGATAATCTTCGTTCTTTACACCGGGGCGTGCGTGGCACCAGACGATCGTCTCAGAGTTGGCAGACAGAGTCACAGGGTGAGTGTCCCGGATACGGACACGGCAGATCTCTCCGTTGCGGTTAGCGAACCGTTGATGTGCCACCAGCACCTTGACATGGTGTTGTATGGCTTTCCTGTGGGAAGAAGAAGCAGTGGAGAGAGACACGTGCAAGGCACTGATTATTTCATCAAAACAGTTCTTAAGGACATTCATGCCTAGCACTAAGGCAGCAGAGCCCTCTTCTTCTACCCCTGTGACAATGACACCTTGCTGAGGGAGACGGCAGTCGCCAATCTGGATGGTGGGTTCCCAATAACCCACTTGAGGAATAGGCTGACCGTTACTTGCTAAGAGATCAAATCCTTGGCTGCCAATGTCTTTGGATAGGTCTCTGAGGTCCCAGTGTTGAACATAAGCAAACTTCTTTAGGGTAGTGACTTGAGAGCCAGTGTCTATAAGGGCCTCAAATGGGACTCCATTGATTCGGACAGTGATGTACGGACAGGGCGCAATGAATTTGGGCGCCTTGGAGGGACCTCTGTATATTCCTCCCGAGGGTTGGTCCTCTGCCTCGGGGGCATCCCGTTCAACTGAAAGCATTGGTTGCGATGGTGGCCAAATTTCTTACAATAAGAGCAAACAGTTCTATTAGCAGGTGGTGGCCTGTCAGGTGGAGGACGCCTGGGACGTGGATAGTACTGTCGTGGCTCAGGTGAGGAAGAGCGGGACAGGGAAGGCTCCCTAGAGGGAGGCACGGCTTGCACTGTCAGTCCCTCTAATTTTTTAACAGCACTTTCAACTATTCTGTCCATGCAATCTTTCAGACAGGCCACCAGATCAGGTGTAGAAGCTTGGGCAGCCTGAGTAACAGCAGGAACAGCTGGAGCGGCAGGTAACAGAGGTGTAGGTGCGACAACCGGTCCACTTTCTAAGCTGGAAGGGTGAGAGTACCGGAGGGGGCTGTAAGGTGACTCGGTCCCTAAGACTTGGATGGCTAGCGACTTGAAATCTGCAAAGGAAACGTCCTGATCCTGCACCGCTAACATGCGGAGTTGGCTTTGTACTAGCCGGGAGTCTACGCCTTCAATAAATCTGTCCTTGAGCATCTTATCAGCTTCAACCGCACTAATGGAATCAATTTGCTGTACAGCCCGGAAAGCAGTTTGCAGGGCTAAGGCATAGTCTCTCAATGTCTCACCTGGTTGTTGTCTTCTATTGAAGAATCCCAGTCTCACCTCTGTAGAAGATCTTGGTTCAAATTCCCGCTTGAGCCGGGTGAAGATCTTTTCAACAGAGTCTTTATCAGCTGTGGGCCAGGAGCGAGCTTCTTGGAAGGCGACTCCTTCCAGCTGGCCCAGAAGTACATTCACCTGCTGCACTGGGGATAAAGGTAACAAGTGAAAAGCCCGGAGTATTTGTTCCTTAAAGTCTGTTAAAGTGTGGGGGTCCCCCCGATAACTGGGTAGGTGCGGAGCCCCCAGAAGAAAGTTCACTCCGGTAGCTGCAGCAGCTGATCCATCATCAGGAATAACATTTAATTGAGCATTGTCCGCGTCAGACATGATAGTAGGATAGTGTGGCACTGCACCGGGTGGTCAATCAATTCACTCTTTCATCCTCTCACCAGCGCTGCTGGCTTATTCACTGCGCGGCTGGGCGTGACGTTACTCCTTTCCCAGGAGTGCACTGCGGCCGGCTGAGATGAAGGCACGCCTCCCAACACTAGAGGGGAAGGCCAGGGCTTCAGCAAGATGGCGGCTGGAGCGGAGGCCACAAGAGGAGGAGTCAGCAGAAAGCAAGTACACAGTCTGTGGAGGGGGCGGCGACACTCCGGGGCTTTTGGCGCCAATCCAGGGGGCGGTTCTGGCGCAGCCTGAGGATTTTGGCGCCCGCGGCAATACAGTCCACAGACACGCCGGCCACACAGCAATGGCGGCGGTTTTAAAAGCACAGTACCCCTTTATACACAACAGTTCGTTACTCACTCTGAGATGGCTGGTAGTCCACAGGAGGGGTAGCGCTGATGGAGTATAGTGTCCAGCAATAAATTGGGGCCCAATTTTCACAAAGTTCAAATCCTGTTCGTGACGCCAGAAAAAGGGGTCTTGTGGTAACCAGGGGCAACGGGCAATGTAGTGTTGTCACGTTTGGGCAGAGTGGGGTCCCGGTGTATCCCTGATTATCCACAACCCTTTCCACTCTTCCATTCACCCAGGTGCGATGTGCAGGATAACAGTCGACCACACAGGGTTAGGGTGAACAGGTTAAATTTACTGAAGAAACCGACAGTCTTACAGTGCTTTGCAGCAGCAGGTTCACAGTACAATGTGACAAAGTCCAGTACAGGCACTGAAGAGTTAAGTGAGGCACCGATCACCAATCCTTATGTCCCTTAGCAGTAGTTGGGAGGACGGTTGCTATCAGCAATGTGAAGGTGTTCAAATACAGTAGGAAGGTAGATGATAGGACAGGCCAGCCCTTGTGGGAGACAACGATAACTGCGGCTTCGTAACTTGGCTCGTTACGGATAAAGACTCACGTTTGGTGATGTCGGGGTGCAGTGGCTCGGGGACCGATGAAAGGCCACTAGCAAGGCAGGAGGGTCCTTGAAGTAGTTGCCCCTCCTGGCAAACAGTATGCACAATACTTTAGGGTGGTAGGAGACCTTGAAGAGTTTCCGCAGTTCGCGGGGCTCGGTCTGGAGAGGTAGAAGGTGCAGGAGTTGATTTCAGGGGTGCAGGCACTTCAGCCCAGCTGTACCGGTGGGCTATATCTTCCAGACCCGGATTTCAGCTTGTCAGGGGTCTCGGCTGAGACCTGCAGTGTCACTGCAACTTCAGAGAAGACAAGTAGGCCTAGACCTCAGGCTTGAGGCCTACACAGGAGCTAAGAGCTGGTGGCAAGTATGTCTGCCTTCCCTAGACTCTAGGCCTAGACTGCAGGCCTGAGAGGAAGGAAGCTCCTCCCAGGGAGAGGACTGGATAGGGATTGGTGCTCACAACTCACATGTTTAGCAGACACAGGAAACTTAAAGTGACAGTACATAACAATACATTTATAATGCAAAGTACATCAGAACCTATATAAAAGAGATACATCTGCCTAAATACTGACAGGGGTGCCACAGAGGTGCTGGGGAGCAGTGCCCAGGAGTAAGCTACTGGCCACAGGCGCACAAGGGCCCTAACTCACTATCAGTGGCCGCTCTGGGTCACTGCATATACACTGTGCATGGTTAAAGCAGCTCAGCTCCCATTCTTGTACGGGGATGAACTGCAGTAACCATGAACAGAAATACACAGATAATTGTTAGGTGTATGAGCATTGGATATAATCAATCTAATAGTAATAATTCTTCTTGATTATAGGTTATCAATATTTCCAGTGTAACTGTAGACAAATTAGCTTTTTTTTTCCCTGGGAAACTTTTTACAAGGTCTCCTAACACACAACAGTAGGGGATAAAATCTGATATGCTTATAATCAAAAGAGCAATTTGACAAGTAGGGCATGTTTACAGTGGGTAACACATTTGTTGATGCAGAATTTAAGACAAGTTCCAAAAGCTTGGCACCTTTACCTCTTTGTATGTGGGATTCAAATCATGGTTAGAAAATTTATTTCCCTCTGGCATAGGGAGAGTCACCGGCCAGAGAGAAAGTAAGCTAATGACATCTTAATAAAATGATTCTCCTACTGACTTTCACTCTTAAAGTATCTGCTTTGTCCACCTCGGGACAGTCTAAAGGTCATATGTATTAGATTACAAATTTCTATAAAAGTCTATGGAGATGATAAGGGGAGAGAAAACCAGCAGCCTGGAGTGCTGCTGTGTATATGTTAGGATGGGGATACTTTAGTCCCTTTTTTCGCTGGATTGAAGTGAAATCCAAAGACCCCTTCCTTGCATATTTTAGGAAAATTAGGCAATAGTTTAACCTTTCTCTACTGATATTTTGAAATTTCAGATGTTTCCTTTACAAGGTGCCTTCTAGATAAAAGTAATTTTCTTTTGAATGTAAAATTTATGCACAGAGTAATTCTTGTTTGAAATGTTTTCTTGTAAATATTTGTATTTACATTATGAATTATTGAAATATTGACATACCAGACTGTTACATACTTATTTGTTATGCTGTATTTTATTTCTGTGTTTTTATTTCAATAGGCTTACCAGCTGTCTAGAGGTAGAGTGTGGCCGATGATAATAATCCTGTGTCTTATTGCCGCCATTCTTTCTGCATTCTTGGACAATGTCACCACAATGCTTCTTTTCACCCCAGTGACAATAAGGTACCGTATTTGTTATAGCTGTATGCACAAAAATTATGATGTTTTTAAGAGGCCCTTTCATGTCCTCCTGCACATGTGGTTTTATGTACCGCTAGAAAGCCAACAGTGCGCTGAATTCTGTGCACTGTCAGCTTTCCCATTATGTGCCCCTGGAGAAGAGATATTGGTGCATTTACCGAAAGGTCTTCACTGTCAGAAGAGCGTTCCTTACAGTCTAGCTGGGACTGCTCCTCCTGACAGTACTGTCCGTAGTGCTATACTATCAGAGGGGGAGTTCCTTACTGCCCAGCCATGATGCTGAGTGTTGAGGATGCCCCCCCCCCCCCCGACAGTACTAGTCTATGGGTGAGTACTGTCGGGGGGGGGGGGGGCATCCTCACCGCTCAGCGTCATATCTGATGGTAAGGAACGCCCCCTCTGACAGTATAGCACTACGGACAGTACTGTCAGGAGGAGCAGTCCCAGCTAGACTGTAAGGAACGCTCTTCTGACAGTGAAGACCTTTCGGTAAATGCACCAATATCTCTTCTCCAGGGGCACATAATGGGAAAGCTGACAGTTATGTCCGGGGCACATAACAGAAAATCCAACAGTGCACTGAATTCAGTACACTGTCGGCTTTTTAGCAGTATATAAAACTGTGCCTGAGGACATGACACGTCCTCTTTAAATTGTTTTTATTATGTTGTTAAAAAGTTTCACTAAATAGAGCTCTAAATGATTTTTTAAAAAGCAAAAACAAAAAACAATTTTCACCTATTCGCAATCCATTGATACACTATAATATACTCTTAAAACTCAGTGTTACAGCATTGTATTTTATGCTAAGCTCAAAAGATGTGACATTTTCAGGAAATTGCTTAGTCAAATGTAAATTCCCTTAAAGCTATCACATATGTTTGCATTAAAAATTTCTTTAAACTTCAGATAAAAGTTCTTTATAATTAAAATGTAATAAAGAATATATTTAAAAACCATTCGTGCTTGGGGATAGTATTGTTAAACATTGGTGACCTTCTACTCCTGGGTAATCGTTGCCACCAGGGATAACTGCAGTTTCCAATATTTAGTGGCTGTAATCCTTTATTCCTGAGACTTCTTTTAGAGGCAGTGTGCAAACATTTAGTCCTTTTCTCTGTAGATAGATTATATCTTTCATTTTGGAAGTTCATAAAGCAATACATAAATTTTGTTGCACGGTCACTAGAGTTTTGTAGCTTAGAGCTTTTTTACATACACCCGCATGATGGTTAAAGGAAAATGTTCTTTCTTTCTGGATAATTTCAATCAGTTCAAACATTCAGACATCAGTGATAAGCGACGTCTGAGAGCTGTTGCTCCAGGGAACACATTCACTACTTTTATTTTGTTTTGTGATTATATTCTTTGAAAAACAAATGTCAGACTACATTTACCACAACATCCTGTTATTGATGGATACAGAGAGAGAGCTGATAATTTTGTCTCCTTACGTCCACGTAAAAATGTAATTTCTTGTACTTCTAATATTTGCTAGTATGATTAAAAAAAATATAACAAATACGATAATTATTACTTTGTTTTTATTTTGGTTTCCATCCCTATGTCCAGTATTCTATCAATGCTGTAATTGGAATTCTTATATTTTTACAGTATTTTTCTTAGTTAAAATATTTCCATGACAACTATTACTGTATAAACTTATATCAAGCCAAGATATCTTATGCAGAAAATATAATTGGGATCCTGGGTGTATTAAAGTCTGCAAACTTCTTTATATTCAAAGTTAGTAGCCATAACAATTAAAGTAATATGTTACATTGCTTGATGCATGTTTTATATGTCATTTATAATAGGTATATTCTATAACTCCTTTAAAGGAGTTAATCACCTCCCCCAGGCATACTCACCAGCCACCATCATGTCAAATATCACATAACAGTTAAAACAACATACCTTTGTTATGTATATCACATTTTGAGGTTTTAGAGAAAAACAACTTTGAAATCTTATGCAAATAAGGCACTTGGTACACTGGGGGTGGACCTTAAGCTTCTTGGAGCATTGTTCTAGCCATCCAGAGCCCTACCTGCCTCAGCCATCACTTGCAGTGGGAGTTGATCCCCCACTGCTATGAAATCGCCCTACCTAGAATTGCATCTTGAATGAGAACTTTCTAAGGTAAGGCCATCCAATGCTACTTGAGTGCCCCCCAGCATGGCAGTATTGAGATGCACAAGAGAATTATTGTCAGGCACTAGTGTAAAGTCTGCATTTGCCATGATAATCCACAAACTTTTCTGTCATTGTCCATACCACTGCCAACGGCTCCTATTTGAACACGCTATAGTATCTCTGCTTTTATAAACACCCCTACTAGTGTACGCTACCATTCTCAATCAGCCTTAATGTTTTGGTCCTCTTCTTTCATCTAGGCAAGAGCACTCTTCATGGTCTTCACATGGGAAATGCCAACTTTGTACAGTGGAGATGGAGTTTTGTCAAAATTATTTTATAAAGTGCCTGTAGTAATTCACCAGTCCCAGGAATTAGCAAAGCTTGGATGTGTTGGTGGATACAGGCCTCTGCTGAATAGCCTGGGATTTCATATCCAAAATTGACGTTTCATTTTTGGACACCACATACCCCCAAAAAAATCTTTTTTTTTTTTTTTAATGTAGATTGTGAGCCCCACATAGAGCTCACAATGTACATTTTTCCCTTTCAGTATGTCTTTTTTGGAATATTGGGATGGAAATCCATGCAAACATGGGGAGAACATACAAACTCCTTGCAGATGGTTTTTTGTCCTTGGTGGGATTTGAACACCAGGACTCCAGCGCTGCAAGGCTGCAGTGCTAACCACTGAGCCACCGTGTGGCCCCTACCCCCAAAAAAATCTGTGCTTTTGTGGAGGGAATGACTTTTACTAAGTTTCATCTCATAGGCATGCAATGGCTAAAATCAGGTTCATTGGCTTGGAAAGTATAGTTTGTAACTGGATTGAATGACTCATATCCAGAGTTATGTTCAGTTAATTCTACTCACTACTGTGTCCAGTTATAAGTGGTGTTCTTCAAAGCTCAGTGCTGGGCCTGCTGTTACTTAATTTATGTAGGAAATAAAACAGGATTGATGGCACTGTCTCTAATTTTGTAGTTGACACTAAACTATATAGTAAAATAGTAGTCTATGGAGGATGTGCATAGCTTACAAGCAGACTTGAATAGATTGAGTGTTTGGGCATCTACTTTGCAAATGAGGTTCAGGGCTCATTCACATCTGCGCCCATACTCCGTTCAGCAGGTTTCCGTTTCCTGCACAAAACAGGGGCAGGAGACAGAAACCTGCCAGCATGTTTCAATTCCATTCATTTGAATGGGCTTGAAAAGTCTCCGGCCATGTGCGCCAGTGAACGTTTTATACTTTTCATGGCGAAACCGTTTTTTTAAAACCGGACACAGAGTTGGACATGCAGTACTCTGTGTCCGCTTAAAAAAAACCAGTTTCGCCACGGAGTGCATAAAATGCTCACCGGCGCTCACGGCCGGACTCGGCATGACAGGTTTCCGTCTTCTTCAGAAACCTGAAAACAGAGATCGAACGCTGGTGTGATCCCAACGTCAATGTGAATAAATGTAAAGTTATGCATCTGGGCAAAAATAATCTGCATGCAACAAATGTCCTGGGGAAGGGGGGATAACGATTGGAGATTCACTGATGGAGAAGGACCTGGATGTTCTTGTAGGTCATAGATTGAATAACAGAATGTAATGTTAATCATTGTGCACAGAGGGGAGTAGATTAGCAGTGAAACCATCCATTGTGATTGGTAGATTCTGTTTACTACACATATGCATGATAACTGTGATCATCAATCAGCTGATAAGTGAGGAGGCTGCTGCAAAGTATTCTACAGAAAACAAAAAATGTCAGCATATTATTGCCTTAGTGGCCTAGTTCGTGTTAGAACTGTGCAGTAGGTGCAGCCTTGATATCAGGGTCTCTTCCACTGTGACTGTTCAGTCCAGCATGCATGGGATTAATCCCCTTGCAGCCGATAGGCGTGGTCGGTCTGCTGACTGACATTGATGTCAGCCTATCGGCATCTGGCTTGAGCACCTTGGCAGGCTGATCGGTCCCGCCTTCCCTTCATTTAAGGAGGCTGGTTTGGACGCTTGGTGCTCTAGCCTAAAAACTCAAATACCACATGCTGCTTGTCAGTGTGTACATTATTTTGGCAGAGTTCTGCTTTAGCTAGGTAGGGCTTTAGTCCGAATTGTCCCTAGAATTGCCCAGGGAATTCCCACCTAGCTAGCCTTAATCTCTATTGTTCATGTGCTTCGGCTGTGTGTTTGGCCCAGCACTGTTATATGTTTCACAGTCTGTCAGTTTATTTAGGCAGGCTGTTACCTGTGGTACTCCACAGCAGGCGGCTGTGGTGTGGGTGTGGCCCAGTAAGCTTCTGGGAGCACACAGTCATTGTTGGTTGTGTTGTCTAGTCATAAAGTAACCACTAAGACTTTAGTATGCATTTAGCAGCTGCTTTGTTCTGCAGTGGCAGATTCTGTGAGAAGTTATCAGAGAAGCACTTTAGTTGGTGGAGTAGTCCGGCAGTGAAGTTAACTGTCGGGCCTTGTTCACACCAGTACGCCCTGCGGTTCAGTGCTTAGTGGGCTTTGCAGGATTGTTATTTAGTTTTTTTTTTTTTTTTTTTAAAATATATCCTGCTGACTGTAACAGTCCTCTGCCTATTTGGTTCTATTATCAGTCATCATTGATAACTGAATGCAAACAAATATACAAGTTTAGTCATCCATGTATCTGTCAACTGAACTCCCATATGGCCAAGTTGCTGGTGGTGGAAAAGCTGCAACTCAACTTTGTGGATTCCACTACCTTAAGGTAACTGATGGTTTGCACTCAGACTCAATGGAGAATACCTAGCTGCCACTTTTTTTCTATAGAAAAGGTGTCAATGCCTTATACTCCATTTGTCAGACAATGTTTTTTATACTTTTAAATGGAGTCTATTACTGCCCCCTGCTACTTTAAACTGCTCCCATAGTGCTGTAAATGCTGTTAGCAGAATCAAAACAATACCTTTCTTATGTTTCAGAGCCCCAGAGATGGAATAGAACAAGCACTTTTATTCTTTATTCAAATGAGGATCTTGGAGCACAGAGGGAGTGTTCTTCTATTGCTGAGCACTTCTGCATCATCCCTAAATAATCCCATCTTGCATTCAGCTCATTCCCCTGGGCAGTGGGAGAATCAACTGACACTAGGAGGAGAAAATAACACTGTCCGGGGGGATGAGCTGAATGCAGGATGGGTGTGTTTAGTGACAGACTCCCAGTCATAGACTCCCTTTATACATCTATAACTTTTCTTTGATGCAACAGAAAGATTTCAGAGGGGCACCAAAGGGAAATGAATTACTTCATCCTGCACAGATGGGGCCAGTTTATGGTAGAAAAAACCCTCTGACAGGTTCTCTTTAAGTCCATTTTAACAAAAACTGTTATTATTTTTAGCATTTTTGCTGTAAAAACTATCTCTATGCATATGTAAAATATTAATGTTAAAATGTACTTGGGTATGTCCCAAAATTCAGTGACAACATTTTGTACTACATAAGGGTAATTGCTCAGATCAACCAATTTTCTGTTCCTGCTTTCAGTCGTCAAGTTTTATACACTGTCACCTTGACACCTTCTGTTCACCCTATTCACTTTAGTGTATACAGTAGCTGTCAGACTTAAAAGGACCAGATTTATTTCCAATCACTGCTTCAAACGTGAAAGCTTTAAGTGAAAGTCAGATTTGTTTCATAGTACGCTGGGCCATGGAATTTAATTGAATGTAATGATGTACATTGTATAGTATGTACTCATTTACTGAAAATGTCACCACTATATTTTGTGCATATATAATTCCAATAGTTTTACTTTCCAAATAGAAATTTTGACTTTTGAATGTTTCTCTTCACTTATTTCACATGTCACAGCGGTAGATGAAACTCCAGAGGTGACCTTCCTATTATAGCTGCAGACACAACCATCATTATTGGAGTTGTAGAAACTAAACTTTCTGTCAATCATTCAAAGGCTGCATAGGAGTATGTAGACACATCCCTGCTATTACAAGAAAACAGAGAAGTGTGGATTAGGGGAATACCGTATCTGAGGCAGGGAAAAGGGGTCTGCAGGATTATGGAAAACAGAGGTGTCTCTAATAATGTAAGGCTTTGTATGCTCTAAATTTAGCATTGCTAAATTAGGAAAAATGGGTTCATCTTAAATGAATCGGAATATGATAGTAGGAATGGCCGACACTTCAGAAATCTCAAATAATGATACATTTTGTACTGACCATGCATCAGGCAATTGCTTATCTTATTCATATTTATTTAAGAGCAAGAAGCTCCACTGGAGTCCATTCACTTTCTAAGGTGAACTGGCATTTTCTTCTGTCTTTGGAGATACTGGGCCAGATTTACTAATCCCACCTCATATTTATACTGTGCAAACTGAAGATTTATTATTTTATCAGTTTTCTTACATATCGGGGATGACAAAGACACGGTTTTTGATGCATACCATTTTTTGCAAAACAATAGTGACTTTTGAACATTTTCTGCAAGCTCGCCTCCTTTGTAAAATGCAGGCTGGAGCAGGGACACTTTGGTCCAAAAGATTTACTAACATTTGCACCAGAAACCTGGTGCAAGATATAGCCCAAATCAATTTTTATTCAATCAAGCATTTAGTGTTGTTTCCATCCAATATAGTCATGGCTATTGAATATATAAGAACATTGAATAACATTAATAAAGCGCCAGCTATGTTCTAATAGTAACATACTTACTACTTGTATCTTATAACATTTTCACCAGTTTATGGTTTCTCCTTCCCTCAGGTTATGTGAAGTACTTAATCTTGATCCTCGACATGTTCTGATTGCAGAGGTCATCTTCACAAACATAGGGGGAGCTGCTACTGCTGTTGGGGATCCACCCAATGTAATTATTGTGTCCAATCAGGAGCTGAGAAAGGTGGTAAGTGACATAACAGGTATATACTGTATAGTGTATACGCATTGATTGGTGTGTAGATATAATCCACATATAATACTCTTAAATACTCTTTTTGATTTCTAGAATACAGTATTTAATGATACATCCATTGCTGTTCTTGCTACTGACAGGAACATCCCATCTAACTGGATATCTAGCAGTGTAAAGCTGGATAAATACATAAGATTTATATGCAGAACCTAGTCATATTCTGCTAAATTTGGTAAAATGTGATGCCTTTGTTGGTCATACACATAAGGTGAACAGCAGATGCTACTAAAATAAGGTACATTTGATGTCACACATTTTGGCACATGATGTGAATTAAGACAAACCCCTTCCTTGATGAACTGTGAACCTCCCATTGAGTCATTGAGTAAGGTCAAATAGTTGACTAAAACAAATATAGTGGTAGGCATGTACACTAGTTTTGGGTGGAAACTGAGCAGAATTGTGGCTTATTTTGGTAAGTAAATCTTACCCTTTACATTCTGCATGGCACACCTAGGTTACCAACAATTTAAACATTGGTGATTGTGATTTAACCAATTTTTGTTCTTTTAGATAGAGCTTGAGAAACTTCCAAGACTCAAACATCGTTGGTTATTATACCAATGAATGAATTATGAATTGGTATAAGAGATTGTCTATTTTCAGCAAATAAATATTTTTGTTGGTATAATGAAAAGTTAATTTAATTTTTCAATATACCCTCTGTAGCAATTGCTCTTGGTTTTCTAGATCTTTGCTTACAGTCACTCATGATTTAATTTCAGTGGATAAAAATCAGTCCATGGTCATGTGATGTACAGTCCATGGTTACATGATGAACAAACAGGTGCACAGCTTGTTACAAGACAAATGTCAAATTACTGTGCTGTGACTATAACGAGCCGTGCACCTGTGTGTCCATCACATGACCATGGACTGTATATCACATGACCATGGACTGTATATCACATGACCATGGACTGATTTTCACCCACTGGATGTAAACAAACAATGACAGCAAGCAGAGATCTAGAAAATCACAAGGAATTAATACAGAAAATATATTGGATTTTTTTTTCAACTTTTCATTATCTAAACAATAACATTTGTTTGTGTTAACTAGAGAACCCCTTTTAATAAAGTGATAACTGTTTGTAATAGAAGACATTGTGTGCTGAGGACTTCAATAGTATACTCTTTACCAGAAAACAAAATAAAATAGTTCCACTTAAGGACACTGTAACAGAAAATCAAAACAGCTTGTGAAAATACAAATCAAGGATTCACATGTTGAATGATTTTAAGTGATCATTTGGGCTTTACCAAGAGGCATTCAAGGAAAAAAAAAGTTTATAATGATACCTAACCTGCCTTTTCATAAGCAGTCCTACATCTCCCTATTGTGCTTGCCTGTATGATGCATTCCTACCAGATCAGAAAAATGGTCTATTATACTGCCCAGTAGTGCAATTTCCACCATATGAATGTCCTTGTGTTATTGATGTTTTACAATTTCTGTATTCTGCTGTAATTCTGTAATCTTCTTGGCCAAGATTGTAAACCACAGTAATATATTGATTTGAATTTCATTTGAAATGAAGTGCTTTATTGCATAATGTGTATCCTGATGGCTACAGTGTAATATATTTATCTCTGGAATCATCTAAAAATAATTCAATTCTTTAAACCATATAAGGGAACAAAGATAAACTGTAACTTATGAACAAATAGTTAACATATTAATATTACCTTAATAGTACCTTCAAACAGTTGATTAGCAGCAGTCCTGGTGTTGGACCCCCACTGACCTATTACATCTCAGACTGTTAAGACCCTGCAGATCAGCTATTTCCCACAGGACATGACTCCCGGTATTGGTTATATGCCGGGCACTGAGCTACTCACTCACCATATTCTTGATAACTGCAGTTGTGGGTTCTAAAACTGTATCCCTTTCGAATATCTGAGACTTCTTCCTTAACCGTCACTATCAAGAATTCACTGTAGGGAGGGGGTAGGGGGCCATAGACAAAACTTTGGATTGGGCCTACAAGACTTTAGTTATGTCACTACTTAGGACACACGGTGCAACTTTGTAGCAGGATCTCTGTAGCTGACATTCCTTAGTGGACCTGTCTTTGGCAAAACAACACATTTGCAGTGAACTTTTCTCACAACAGACCAGAAGTGCAGTCCAGTGGTTTACTAAATTGTATTTTACAGTATTGTATCTATAGTGAGTATTATTTGCCCTGAAATGTCAGACTGAATAGATGTGTTTTGAGTCTTGATTTTAAATTGTCCAAGGATGGGATTTCTCTGATCGCACCAGGTCATCTATCCAGAAGTTAAAATCTGCAACCATCTTTGGTCTAATATATAGAGGTTGTCCAGGCAAAAATTTAATTTTTTAAATAGGCTGGTGGAGGTAAAAAAAATCATACTTTTTTTTTTTTCCCCCTGTGCAGTCTGATCCTGTTGATTCTTTGTTGTGTAAGTCCCTGCTGCACTTGACCATTGAGCCAATAAGCAGCCAATAAGCAGACACGTGATGTCACTACCTGTAACATCCTTGGTCCCTTCCCGAGGCAGCCAATTGATCTCAGTGGTCACATGATATAGCGTCAAAACTGTAACAGAAAAATGCTGACAGTTTTGATGTGATTCAAGTTGTGATTTCAAAAATTGCACTAAAAAGGACATCAAAACTGCACCTTTTTGTCTTATGGTAAAAAGAATTTGGTAGTGGTGCCTAAGGAACATTTTTTTCCAGGGGTTCCCAGAGTCTGAAAAGGTTGGGAAACACTGGATCAGAAGGGCACTGGTTCATGTCCTATATTGGGGAAAAAAATTCTTCAAAAATGCCCATTTTCCCATATATGATGTCAAAATACAAATCGCAGTCTAAAATGCTACAGTTATTATCACTGCATATGTAACCAACTGTATAACAAAACTAATCCAATAGTTAACCCAAAAGGTAACATTGTAAAAAACAAAAAATACTAGAAGTAACAATTTTTTGCCACTGATTTCCTTCTAACATCCATTCTGCAGCCTCTTCTAGTCTTTTTGAGAATCCCTAAGGATTTTAAAAAATGTATTTTATCTGGGTGTAGATTAGATACAGCACTTAGAGGACGCACTGAGAGTATGACATCAGCTGAGTATATGGATTTTGACATTGTAGTAGTTCAGGTCTATAGTGTCAAAAGCAGCACCTAGGAGTCTTGAAGTTAGGAATCATGCTCAAAAAGAATCTTGCTCATGAGATCAAAAAATATGAAAGACAAGACCACCTTGGAGGGTCTAGGTGTGAAGAGTCACTTAGGATAGCAATGTCAGTGAGGGCTTGGCATCCAATTGATACACTGTCCTTTAGATTGGTCAGCTGTCTGGTCAACATGTTATGCTCTATACCAGGGGTAGGCAACCTTCGGCACTCCAGCTGTTGTAAAACTACAACTTCCAGCATGCATACTTGCTCTGCTGTTCGTGGAACTCCCATAGAAGTGAATGGAGCATGCTGGGAGTTGTAGTTTCACAGCAGCTGGAGAGCCGAAGTTTGCTGACCCCTGCTCTATACAGTTCAGTATGAGAGTTCTTCAGTGCTGAGTTTAATCCAATATTTATCATGGAGTAGAGTTACCATTCAGCTGTATTAATCAAATGAAGATGTGGAGGTCATCGATGTTGGATCCTTCTTTATTTTCTTGTTTATTTTCCTTGGAGAGATGTGTACTTTGTAAGATTTACACAGCATTTCTGATCTGGATCTTCTAAGATCCACCACTTTTATAGCTACCACATGGTCACATGACTGATGGGTCTAGAGCAAGAAGTGGCTTTGTCACTTTCTGAACTATATACTGAACACTGTGTATAAGGCTACAATATGAAATATAAAAAAACAAAAAAAACCTGATCGCCTTTAGTAGTTGATACCTTTTTAATGGCTAACTCATAATGATGACAAATTACTGACGTTTCGGAACCTCCAGGGTCCTTTATCAAAGTAAATTTAAAACATTTCTGAAGGATGCATATATATATACAGAGAAGGCATTAAGGGTGTTAGAATTCCAGGAGGAAGGGGGGGGGGTTGTTAGTAATTGGTAGAGACAATGTGAACACTTCCATTTCCTTATCCAATACCAAAAAGGAAAACAATCGGGTGCCCTTGGTTGTCACATATAACCCACACCTGGAGACGCTGAGAGGTATCACATGCAAATTACATCCACTACTACAAAAAGACAACCGTCTAACATCCATATTTCCAGATCCCCCTATTCTGTGCTACAGACAGCCACCAAACCTCAGGAACATGGTTGTCAGTAGCTCACTATCACCCCCAACCAACAGAGGAACATTCCCATGCGGTCAGCAACGTTGCAAAACCTGCCGACACATACTAACGACTGACAGGATAAAGATACCGAACTCGAACAAGGAATATAAAATTCCAGGTACGTTCACCTGCAACACATCCAATGTAGTGTATTTAATAATATGCATCAAATGTTCCACTAATAACCTGTATGTTGGAGAGACCGGACAGCAACTTAGAACGTGGATGAATTCACATCACCATACAATTAAAGAACGAAGAATTGACCTTCCCGTACCAAAGCATTTCTGCAGTGGGGACCACAATATCACCAATCACATGAAAATTTTAGTTTTGAGAGGGAATTTCAGATCAAAGAGAGAACGACGCATTCATGAATGCAAATTCATGGCCCTGCTTCAAACGCTGGAGTGTGGATTGAATGTGTCACAGGGCTTCCTGTCTCTTTACCGGAAGTGTTCACATTGTCTCTACCAATTACAAACAACCCCCCCCCCCCCCTCCTTCTTCCTGGAATTCTAACACCCTTTGTGCCTGCTCTGTATATAAATATGCATCCTTCAGAAATGTTTTAAATTTACTTTGATAAAGGACCCTGGAGGTTCAGAAATGTCAGTAATTTGTCATCATTATGAGTTAGCCATTAAAAAGGTATCAACTACTGAAGATTATCAAGTTTTTTTTGTTTTTTATATTTCCAACCCACTGGCTAACACGGTACAAGAACTAACATTTTCCTAGCTACAGTATGAGTAAGACTGGAATGGCAATAAGCCATCTCTGCCTTTTCTTTGGGGAACTATTGACTGTAGGCTCACTGCTGAGCAGCTGCAGACTATGCAATGACAATATAACCGTCATAACAGAGGTTTGTCACCTACTGACATTTATAATCATCAAGGAGTTGGTTAATTATTAAATTCCTGGATGCCAACTTGCCAATCTGACTACAGTCTCCTTTTTACGTATCTGATCTACATACTTAGTCCTTTCTATTACACTTACACCATGTTCAAAATTCTATTTTGCCTTTGAGGAATGGGTGCTAAACAATGATCATGTCTACGCTGTGTGAATGAAGCCCTAGACCTTATCCACTTGGACTTGTCTGGATTTTGAACCAATTTTTGTTCACCTGTTTTTAAATATTTTAAATTTTAGTAAGATATATTGCTGTAATTTTTACTAACCATAAATACATCAAGTATTGCTGACAAAAGGGCAGATGTGAATACCACAGTACCAGTACAATCATGTGGCAAATCTGTCATATATTAGATCTGTCATGTATTAAATTTGTTTTATGCTGTCATGCTTCCTTTCCTCATTATTTTCAATTCATTTCTTTTTTGCCTAGGGATTGGACTTTGCTGGATTCACAGGACATATGTTCTTAGGAATTTGTCTAGTTCTTCTGGTATCTTTTCCTTTTCTAAGAATCTTGTATTGGAACAAAAAACTTTACAATAAGGAACCCAGTGAAATTGTTGGTAAGATAATGAGCAGTTTCTTGTCTTGTATAGTCTAGTACTACAGACTATATTCTATAAAATATAATGAAAGAAAATCCCTACTAACTAAAGAAAAATTGATGCCAGAGCCAAGACAGTCACTATATACGATTGTTAAAATTGTTCTCCAGCTAAAAATAGACAAAAGTTCTTAGACAACCAGTGGCAATTACGGTAATATTACATTTTTGTTTGAAGCAGAGAGAAGGTAACACAAGTGTAAGACTTTGTGCTTAAAGGAACTTCTCTGTTTATTAAAAACAATCTTAAGTATTTAAAGTTAGAAAAGGTGAGATGGCTGCTCACAAGCCAATATCAGACACAAAGCTTATCAGTATTTAGGCTGGAGACATTGCACATAAGAACTTGCACAAGTAGGTACAATATATGCATTCAAATTACCCACAGCGCACAGCTTACAATATATAGAAATATTATTTTGCTGAATACAAAATGGAGCCTCCGTACAAAATGGACACAAATTCAAACAAGTTCAAACTTTGATACAAAAATAGACTTCAAAAAGATCAGAAGACAACTCCAATGAAGTAGGTTTTTGATACAAATGGCTTTACAATACAAGCTGATTAACAATTTTGACCTTGTTGCTCTCGTATTCAGCAAACATTTTAGGCAGGTATGAAAAAAATGTAACAAAAGTAAGAATGCTTTCAAGAAGTAGAAGTATTAGAAGGTTAGTTTTTGTTGAATAACAAAATTAGGTGAATGAACAAAAGAGATTTCTAAATCAAATTATTTGGTTTTAACACCCTTTGGAGAATACGTGGGAGCTATCTGGGATTACATGAAGAGACAGAAGGATCTAAGCTTGCCTACATCCACAGAAGATCTTTGCTTAGTTCTTCAAGATGTTTGGAACAACTTCTCTGCTGAGCGTCTTCAAAATCCGTGTGCATGTGTACCTAGAATAATTATTTTAATCAATGCTGTTTTTAAGGGTCAATATTGAGTCGACTTAATTTTATCTTTTGTTCATTTATCTAATTTTGGAAAAAATAAACTATTAAGGCATCTATTTTGGAAGCTTTCTTACCCTGCAGCATTTTTCCTACACTTACCTAAAACAACCGTATGTTCTGCATGTACATTAGTAACAACAAAGATTACAATAAACTTTAAAGTAAAAGATTACAAATTCAATATACGTTGAGAATGGGCCCTCAATTGTTTCTATTGGTATCGCCAAAGAAACATAACATGACGATGCAGCCATCCTGCTAATGTACAAAAAGATGCCATGTCTCACGATACTACCTCCAACTGTCAAAGAATTATTCTGCAGGCTTTTGTAGAATCTCTTAAAATGTCACTTTTTGTTTCAGGTTGTTGTTTAATTGATATTCTTTACTATTGTTTTTGTGGTTTTTTTTTCAACTTTGTATTTGAGATATTTTGTCAGCTAAAATACGATTGCTTTGTGCTATAAAAATCTAAATTTTATGGAAAGTTCACAAAATTCAAGCATGAACATGTCCCAGATGTTGGTTTGAACATGATGATGTTTCATTTAGATTCAGGAGAGTACAGTTACTGAAGTACAGGTGTAGTTCATTGCTGCGGAGTACGGCACAGCAACTACAATCAACTTCAATCAACAAAAACATTTGCAGCTAGAAATCTTCTGATTAGCAATCAAAAACTCTGCTGTATCAGTAACATGGAAATCAAATTGCTCCTTAACACTTGCTCATTTCTATATTTTTACATTGTAATTTAACCTGCTCTATTTTTAAAAGATCAAATATTTTGTATTCCTTTACAATAGAATTTTTATAAAATCTGCTTAGTTTTTTTTTAAATGTTTAAAGCTTTCTTATAATGAAGGAGCATGGTAAATGAGATACAATGAGGCAGGTAATTGAAAATTAAGGGGAATATTGCAACCTTTTTTTACATTGAAATACATGGTTGTCAACATTAGATGAGTTCCTATATATTACTGATAAATGCAATGGATCTTATGAATGATTGCTATCAGAGGCATACCAAGGCCCGGAGGGGTAGTGGGCTCATGGCCAGATGGAGATGCTAGCACCATGATAGCGGTCAAAGACAGCCTAGTTCCCTCACCGCTACACATCTTCTTAATGGAAAGGGGCCCTGCATCATGTGATATATGTACATGATACCTGACCCCTTTCCAATAGAGGCCTGTTCAAGTGAGGGGTGGTGATTAAAAATAACATATTCTTATACTTATCTCTTCTGGGCTATCTATGTTCTCCAGCATTCCCTAGACAATATACCATATTATCACAATCTCACACTGAGTGGATAGTGTAGAAAATGGAGTCTCAGGACAGAAGTGTTAGACTCAAGTGTGTAACTAGGGTGTAAGTTTTGAATTGGGACTCCCCCAACCCCATAAGGCATAGTGCCTCCTTTCCTAGCCTCCACATTGTATAATGTCTCATTTACACACACTATAATGTCTCAAAGAGTATAATATTCCATAGAGGCCCCACACACAGTATAATGTCCCATAGTGGTTCCTTCATAAGAGTATAATGTCATTAAAATGGTTCATAGTTTGATCAAGAAATACTGTTGCTGCAGGCTCAAAAGGACCCTGTAGCAGGTATATTAGTCTAACCAGTTCTGCTACTGGTTAGACTTAGAAATGTGCCAAATTTATCAAACCTTGTGCAACATTTCAGTAATTTAGCACATACTACAACAATGCAGACTCTAAAAAAATTGGGGGATACTATTAAAAAATGAGTTTTTATTGTCAGTTTTGTTAGTCTGAGCAGTTTTCCTTTAAGCAGAATTGTCTGTTGGAAATGGCTGTTGTTTTTCCCAAGCCTTGCTTGTATTGTTAAAATATACTTATTTAAACATAAGAATCTGCAGTTCAGCTTTTAATGAATTTGTGTATATGTGTTATTGTAGAAATGAAACATGAAATCCATGTTTGGAAGTTGACTGCACAGAGAATTAATCCTGCTAGTCGTGAAGAGACTGCAGTCAAATGTCTCCTAATGCAAAAAGTCTTGACATTGGAAAGTTTGCTAAGGAAGAAGCTTAGAACTTTTCAAAAGTAAGTTTCGAGGTAATATTAGAGAATACAATTGCAACATACTGTATAACCTTATAGTACGTACCATGTCTTTTATATAAATGTATAAAAATAAGATAGATTGAAACGTTTGACATAGCAAATTACAATGTACATCAGTGAAAGTATGTGATCATGCGGAATCCCCATGTAATTTTAGGGATGTGGGGTACTCTAACTGTTTACTGTTCGAATTGCTCCATATTTACATTAAATTACACTGTGATCTTTTTCTTTTTACAATTATATTAAATGTATATTTATTGTTTCATAGGCAAATATCACAAGAAGACAAAAACTGGGAAACAAACATTCAAGAACTCCAGAAAAGAGTAAGTATTTATAGTTGAGTTTAGTTATTGTTTATAGTATATTATAAAAGGTAATTATAAAGGTGTAATGTATATCATGTGAGATGAACTAGCTGGGTTCTTTTCCACCCTCCCCACTCTTGTGCTGTACATCTGCAGGGATCTCTCAGCTGTATTTGACACTGTAGACCACAAACTCCTCACTATGCTCCACTTTATAGGCCCCAGGGATAATGCTCTCTCTTGGTTTTCTTCTTATCTGTCTGACTGCTCATTTAGTCTATCATTCGCAGGTGCTATTTATTTTCCTCTGCCCCTTCCGGTTCATCAAGGCTCAATCCTAGTCCCCTCCTCTTCTCTCTGTACACAGCCCCAGTTGGAGAAACCATTTACAAATCTGGCTTCCAATACCATCTTTATGCAGGTGATACCTCATCCCGTGACATCACCCCTGCTCTACTGCAGAACACCAGTGATTGTCCCTCTGCTGTCTCTAACATTATGTCTTCTCTTTATCTGAAATTGATTCTTTCAAAAACTGAACTTCTTATGTTTCCTCCATCTTCTAACCGACCTAACCCTGATATCTCCATTTCTGTCTGTGGCCTTACTATTACACCAAAGCGACATGCCCGCTGGTTGTATAGGATTCAGTGACTTGGACATGTTAGATGCCCCCAGGCATGCTTCCCTTGCTGTCCCAGTTGCATTCCAGGGTGTTTGCATCATTTCCTGGGGTGTCATAGTGGACTTGGTGACTCTCCTGAGTCGAAGAGTGGGATCCCCTGAAACGAGCATTTTTTCTCCATAGACTATAATGGGGTTTGATATTCGTTCGAATAGTCGAATATTGAGGGGCTATTTGAAACGAATGTCGAATATTTTACTGTTCACTCATCTCTAATGAAAAACCCTCATTGTTGCTCTAATTCTTTCTTGTCTTCACTATTGCAATTCTCTTCTATGGGACTTTCTCTTCTCCCCTGTACAATATGTCCTGAATGCGGACGACATACTCATCTTTTTGTCAAACTGGTACATTGACACATCTACCTTGCGTCAATCTATGTATTGGTTGCCCATCCATCACAGAATACAATATAAAATTATCACACTGACTCACAAATTCATCCATAGCGCTGCACCCCCATATATCTCCGCTCTTGTCACTGTCTACTGCCCTAATCATCCTCTACAGTCTGCCAGTGACCTTAGACTTGCATACTCTGTAGTACAAACATCCCACTCCTATCTCCAAGACTTTTCTCGAGCTGCACCAGTGTTCTGCAATGCTTTACCCCAAACAATTTGATTAATTTCCAACTACAGCAGCTTCAAATCTGCCCCATAATCACATCTGTTTGGTCAGACTTATCACATGACCTGATCCCCGTGTAATGTGCGGAGGTGTAGAACAATAACACTTTTTATCCTTCCTCCTCTGTTCCTCATATCCTGTTCTCTCCATCTAGAAGTTACACTGCACTCCTTGCATTTAGCATCTGTTTATTCACAGATACCGGCTGGTGAAGGGTTTATACAACTTCAGTTGCACAACCTTTTCTATTAAAAGATGGCTGGACCATTGTAGCAAACAAGCCACCTGACCTCTTGTGCAAGCAGGGCCCTCACTACTGTTGTTTGATATGTTTCTTTCTTTGTCACATTGTAAAGTGATATCATTATTATTATTATTATTATTATTATTATTATTATTATTATTATTATTATTATGCCACACCCTAATTCCCTATAAAACGTTACCCACAACTTTTTTGAAAAAAAAAAAAAAGTAGCACTAACAGTCTGTGCTACATAGCAGCTAATAGCATGATTATAAAGGAGGAAAGTTTTGATTACTAGAATATTATTCAGCTACTGTATTCTTGTTAGCTTTTAAGCTAAACCATAAACTTTGGCATACAATAAATTATAGACTGAATAATGCTATATTTGTAAAAATCTGAATTGTTTTTACTTCAATTTGCATTCCTAGGGTGTGCAATACTGTGTTAAATGTGGCATATTTTATAAAGATAGAGCAGTCAGATTGAAGATAAGGAGCAGAACAGCTTAATAAGTGGTGAAGGAAATAGATCTCCTTAATTTTAATATAATTCTTTATGCATTACAAAGTTTCTTATATTCAAATGGACACAATATACTACAAACATAGCACAACTTAAAGGCCACACTTGCCCAATAACAGATGGAACATCGTCATGGTTCTTCATGCCATTGCAACTCCCTAACTAAAAAAAAAATCAAAAACCTGTTACTAAAAGTATGGTTTTAGTGATATGTTTTTGATTTTTTTTTTTTTTTTTTTTCTTTAAGAACCATGATGATGGTTTGTGAGCTTGCATATTTTGGTCCAAATATTGACTACTATTTTTTTACAGGATGCAGCCAGGACCTGTTATGTTTGTAGGGTGCTGATAGTGGTGAGGCGCAAGTATGGAGGTTGTGCACAACCCGCCTGAACTAATGTGTGGGGCACGATCAACATACCATACCTTGGATCTTTGCATGGATTGCAGGCGTGTGATTGGTCACTTTAATAGTATTTTGCACCTGTGCTATCTGCATATACTGCCAAAGTGCCTGTGGACCTGTCTGCATTTTGCACAGCCATGTAAGGATGGCCTTTTTTTTTCATGTAGATTGTAAGCCCCACATAGAGCTCACAATGTACTTTTTTTTTCTTCCCTATCAGTATGTCTTTGGAATATAGGATGGAAATCCATGCAAACACGCAGAGAACATACAAACTCCTTGCAGATGGTTTTCTGCCCTTGGCGGGCCGTGTGGCCCCTAAGGATGGCCTTTTTTAAGTGATTTTTTTTTTTTTTTTATAACTGGAGGTTAAAAACACTTTTCTTTAGTGAGATGTATTGCAAAGTTTATTCCCTTCAGCCGCACTATAAAGTTATGAAAAATGAAATAAAAACTTGCTTACATATTAACTTTACACCGGTGTTACACTGTAAAGACACTTCATATAGTAGAGATTATGTATAGCTAGTGTAACAAAAATATACATTCAGCATGTTGTTACATCAATTTTAACGTCCCCTTTTCTTTTGGGAAACAGCATAGGATTACGGATAAAATCCTTCTAATCAAATGCCTGTCTGTCTTGGGATTTGTCATCTTCATGTTCTTCCTTAATTCATTTGTCTCTGCAATCCATCTGGATCTTGGTAAGATTTATGTTTCTTATAAACTTCTTTTATAAATGTAATTGAAAATAAGGTTATTGGTAAAGGCAGAGCTTTCAAATGATATAAGTACTATGAGAAAGTTAGCTCGGTAGAAGCAGTGGTGCCGACCCAAACAGTCAAGACACGGATACAAAATATGCAGCAAACTGGTTTATTTAAAAAACAGCAAAATAAATAAACCTTTACGTCGGACACAAAATGAGCAAAACAAAATACAGCCTTAACTTCAGGCAAAAACAAATTAAAAAACTTGCTCGTCTGAGCGACTAACTAAACAGAACTGATACCCTAACTATACCTGAGGCTTACTACCAGCCACACGAACAAAACAATTACAATATACTCTCACCGGACTCAGGGTTAGAGGACAGAACCACACACCTCCTTTCACCTCATGGAACTGCACTGCAATGCAGGACCTGCAGCCTTTTCTGGCCCAGTAATGAGCCCAGGATCTACACCTGGGCTGAGGCCTACTCCAGATCTGCCCTGGACCACACATATGTCAGAAACCTGGGGCTAATATATCTGGGCTCCAGCACTCTGCCTGTCACCTTCTCACACATATAGATGACATATTACCTTTCTGTTATGCATGATATGCTGCGAGCTTGCAGTGTTCAACACTCTGAAAAAATCCTTTAAAGTGAAGTTCTGTGACTTTAAGTCTATCTCCATACAGGATGGATTGCAATTTTGGGTTCCTTATGGCTACTTGTTCTTGCGGACATTCACGATTTTGAAATGATTCTGCATCGAGTGGAATGGGCTACTTTGCTCTTTTTTGCTGCACTATTTGTGTTGATGGAGGTAAGACTTATAAGTGAAATGGTTTATCTTTCCCCTTCAATGTTGCATTATACCTAATGTAATAGAAATCTGCAGTGGAATAACTCATTACTATAGATAAATATGTCTAAACAAGTCGTTAGCATCACGTACAATTATTAAATTAGATGTGATGAGATGAGATCTCAAGTGTCTATTTTCTGCCTCTTACTTTGAGAAGATGGTCCTGGAACATTCACACAGAACAATGTGACCCTTTGTCTTTGAGGGCTATAGATTTGCTTTCTGGAGACAAGAAAATACAATTTTACTTTTAACACTTTTCACATTTAATCTAATGAAAAGCTAAGCCCTGGAAGATGAAAACATCATTAAAAATAATTATAAGCTTCTTACTCCTTGTGTCTCGTGGTAAATACTTTAGAATCGCCTGTAATGTGTTACAAGGATATCATAACATTGTGGCAAAGGGCCAACCTTTTTCATGGCATTTGTTACACTTTTCTTTTCTTCTCAATTATTTCTGTTAATTAAATCAAATTGGATGCAGAAATGATAAAGAAATAAAATATCAATGTGTCGTTGAACTAATGGTATCCTAAATGGTTTTTCCAATCTTGCATTGCTCTTTTTAGGCCTTGGCTAATCTGCACTTAATAGATTACATAGGGGAACAGACTGCAGTGCTTATCAAGGTGAGCTATGAAAAGAATAAAGAAACACTATGAGCAAAAGAGATAAGAGAAAGGGGGAATTTATAGACAGTCTGCAAATTGCAGATTTTGATGTATGTCATACATATATAGCAAACATTATCATAACTCATAACACTTTGTGGCACAGAGTGTTAACTTGACTCTTTCAATTAATTTTGGTGTCCCCTGAGATAGGATATTACGGCGCAGAAAATTATGCTGCAGACACTCAAGACATGCAGTGCAACACATGTATTGAGTGCTAAAATTTGTGATTTTCCTCCTTAATTTTGTAGTATTGTACTGAAAAGCGGCTGCAGATACCTGGGAATGTCAGGGCTAGAGGATTTCCAACAAATGTATTACAGTATAATTAGAGAGAGAAAATGGAATCCATTTCATTTCCGCTAAACCAGTTCTGTTGGCAGGAGTCAGAAAAATTTACAGCTACTTTGAAGGCTACCCAAAATAATCGACCCAAGTTAGACAACAAGGCAATACCGAATACTTCCATGTCTATGTAAACTTTTGAGCCACTAAGAATATGAAATAAATGCTAAAATCTGAGGCAGAGAAACTAAAAATATACACCATAATTCTAGTGTAACTTGTGCCAAAAAGCTGGTATGCTTTACACCTCATTCTATGTGGTTTTAAAAAAAAAAAAATTTCATGTAGATTATGAGCCCCACAATGTACATTTTTTTCCCTATCAGTATGTCTGTCTTTTTTTGGAATATGGGATGGAAATCCAAGCTGACACGGGGAGAACATACAAACTCCTTACAGATGGATTTTTGCCCTTGGTGGGATTTGAACTCCAGGACTCCAGCGCTGCAAGGCTATAGTGCTAACCACTGAGCCACCGTGTGACCCCTTTATTCTATGTGTTTTTGACACTTTATAACAGATTGTGCGCCTTGTACAACAGTCAGTTTGTTGTAAAGGGGGTGGATTTAATATGCTAAACTATGAGCCAGAAATTGAACCAAATTTTTGTGCTAAATTTCTGTCATAAAGTAAACCAATTAATAATTGTTGCAAAGATAATGGTTAAAGTACAGTCTAAAAGTAAAAACATCAATAGACACTTAGGCAAATCTAGTTCAATTTAAGATTACCCAGTCTAACATTAAACTGTGAAAGGCTAAGGCCCCACATTGCGGAGACGTAACTTTTTTGTTGTTGCAGATTTTGCTGCAGTTTTTTGAGCCAAAGCCAAGAATGGCTACAAAAGGACTGTGAAATATATTATTTTATATTATAATACTTATACTTCTACATTCTGCTCAATCCTCTCCTGGCTTTGGGTTAAAAAACTGCAGCAAAATCTGCACCAAAAAAAAAACCAAAAAAAACTACGTGTCCGCAACGTCTTAGCCTAAAAGTTTATGTCCCCCAAGTTCACAAGTTTGAAATATAGTAATGTTTCTAATTTGGCCTAGCGAAGAAATGTGTACAAAGATGAAATGTCAGGAATTGTGAGAAATAATAGTTTTTTAGTGAATATGGCTATGTAAGGTAAACTTACTCTTCTATATAACTCTAGATATATCTCAATGTATAAAATCCCAGTATGTGCCTTGGATGTCTGTATCTGCATATAAAAGTCTTGTCTTGGCTCCGTTCATTACGTTTACAACTCTTTTGTACCAATGTTTATGTATAACACTAATTGAAGCTCACCTGAAAAATGACGGTAGTCTTTCAAGCAATAACAAACAGACGTCTTGTTACCAACAATTACACCTGCGCCTAAATGATATTATTGATATCATCTCTCTGATAAATAATTTCTCTAATAGGCTGTTCCAGAAGATGAAAGGCTGGCAATTGCAATCATATTGGTAGTATGGATTTCAGCTTTAGCGTCCTCCCTAATTGACAACATCCCTTTCACTGCTGCAATGGTAAGTTGATGGATACACAGGCTTGAAAAAAATATTGCAAGAATAAAAGCTTCCTACTTCATATGTTGCCTAGAGACCATGAAGTACAAAGCGAGAGGGGACATCAAGATGCTCCTGACTTATAGTGCCCATATTCTCTATCAAAATGTCTATAATGTTCTCTTACTGGGCATTGACCTTAATGAGAAAATTCAACCTCTGACTGAATATCTGAGGTAAATCTATGTAATTTAGACTACATATACCAGGCAGTTGATCAGTGTTACGTTCAATCACTGTATACACCTTATGGTTATTACAATGTCCACTTTAGTTGGTGCAAGTCGGAGGATTTTTCTTCAGCAAGCTTAGTACTGCGGCCTGCCTGGAAATGTGTCATGGATTGATCTTAGCAAAACTGCCTTTGATCTTCTCTACTGTCAGAACCGTACCGATTGAGCTTTGAACTGATCATATCTGATCTGATAGTTGCTACAGTGACATTGCCTAGTAACCACAGTATTTTTTTTTTTTAATCCATTTAATCCTAGTTTCTAACCAGCTATTCAGATTGGGTTATAAATACTATGTATGTGCTGGTGTAATGGGAAACATAAAGCTTGTTAGGACATGAACTAAACATTCTCTCTGGTTGCCACATTTATCTTTGTTGCCATTTGACTTGAGTGACACTTTCATTTTGACATAACAAATCCATAATACATATGGAACAGAATCTCATTCACTTTGCTTGTGCTGTAAAACGCAGTGTTTTTTTCGCTGCATTTCTGCAGCAGCCAAAAACTCTGCATTTCGGTTATATGGGGCTTTGTCTAATAGAGATTTCAAAGCTACTTTCATAGAGTAACTTGAATGTAGAAGATTTGTAAAAGATTTTCAGACTACTTAATTTATTTGCTATTGGTGGTGAAATAACAGCAATTTTTTTGTAGAGCAGTAAAAAACCTTTGGTGTAGCCTTAGTTTTAAAGAAGACCTTTCATCAGTTGTAGAGATGAGCGAACAGTGTTCTATCGAACTCATGTTCGATCGGATATTAGGCTGTTCGGCATGTTCGAATCGAATCGAACACCGCGTGGTAAAGTGCGCCATTACTCGATTCCCCTCCCACCTTCCCTGGCGCCTTTTTTGCTCCAATAACAGCACAGGGTAGGTGGGACAGGAACTACGACACCGGTGACGTTGAAAAAAGTAGGCAAAACCCATTGGCTGCCGAAAACATGTGACCTCTAATTTAAAAGAACAGCGCCGCCCAGCTTCGCGTCATTCTGAGCTTGCAATTCACCGAGGACGGAGGTTTCCGTCCAGTTAGCTAGGGGTTAGATTCTGGGTAGGCAGGGACAGGCTAGGATAGGAAGGAGAAGACAACCAACAGCTCTTGTAAGAGCTAAATTCCAGGGAGAAGCTTGTCAGTGTAACGTGGCACTGACGGGCTCAATCGCCGCAACCCAGCTTTCCCAGGATCCTGAATGGAATACACTGTCAGTGTATTCCCGTATACCCGATATATACCCCCGATACCCGTTCCAACGGTGTGCCCCCCCACCTTCACCCCAGAAATACCCTGCAAGTCCCCTAGCAATAGGATTGGGGCTATATACACCCACTATTTTTGCTACTGCCATATAGTGCCATTGTCTCACTGGGAATTCAAAGAATATATTGGGCTTACATATAACTTCAATTCCAGGGAGAAGCTTGTCAGTGTAACGTGGCACTGACGGGCTCAATCGCCGCAACCCAGCTTTCCCAGGATCCTGAATGGAATACACTGTCAGTGTATTCCCGTATACCCGATATATACCCCCGATACCCGTTCCAACGGTGTGCCCCCCCACCTTCACCCCAGAAATACCCTGCAAGTCCCCTAGCAATAGGATTGGGGCTATATACACCCACTATTTTTGCTACTGCCATATAGTGCCATTGTCTCACTGGGAATTCAAAGAATATATTGGGCTTACATATAACTTCAATTCCAGGGAGAAGCTTGTCAGTGTAACGTGGCACTGACGGGCTCAATCGCCGCAACCCAGCTTTCCCAGGATCCTGAATGGAACACACTGACAGTGTATTCCCGTATACCCCATATATACACCCCAAATCCCCGTTCCAACGGTGTGCCCCCCCACCTTCACCTCAGAAATACCCTGCAAGTCCCCTAGCAATAGAATTGGGGCTATATACACCCACAATTTTTGCTACTGGTATATAGTGCCATTGTCTGACTGGGAATTCAAAGAATATATTGGGGTGACGTGCACCCACAATTTTTGCTACTGCTATACAGTGCCATTGTCTCACTGGGAATTCAAAGAATATATGGGGGTTATGTGCACCCACAATTTTTAATACTGGTATACAGTGCCATTGTCTGACTGGGAATTCAAAGAATATATGGGGGTTACGTGCACCCACAATTTTTAATACTGGTATACAGTGCCATTGTCTGACTGGGAATTCAAAGAATATATGGGGGTTATGTGCACCCACAATTTTTAATACTGGTATATAGTGCCATTGTCTGACTGGGAATTCAAAGAATATATGGGGGTTACGTGCACCCACAATTTTTGCTACTGCTATACAGTTCCATTGTCTCACTGGGAATTCAAAGAATATATGGGGGTTATGTGCACCCACAATTTTTAATACTGGTATATAGTGCCATTGTCTGACTGGGAATTCAAAGAATATATGGGGGTTATGTGCACCCACAATTTTTAATACTGGTATACAGTGCCATTGTCTGACTGGGAATTCAAAGAATATATGGGGGTTACGTGCACCCACAATTTTTAATACTGCTATACAGTTCCATTGTCTCACTGGGAATTCAAAGAATATATGGGGGTTATGTGCACCCACAATTTTTAATACTGGTATACAGTGCCATTGTCTGACTGGGAATTCAAAGAATATATGGGGGTTATGTGCACCCACAATTTTTAATACTGGTATATAGTGCCATTGTCTGACTGGGAATTCAAAGAATATATGGGGGTTACGTGCACCCACAATTTTTGCTACTGCTATACAGTTCCATTGTCTCACTGGGAATTCAAAGAATATATGGGGGTTATGTGCACCCACAATTTTTAATACTGGTATATAGTGCCATTGTCTGACTGGGAATTCAAAGAATATATGGGGGTTATGTGCACCCACAATTTTTAATACTGGTATACAGTGCCATTGTCTGACTGGGAATTCAAAGAATATATGGGGGTTATGTGCACCCACAATTTTTACTACTGGTATACAGTGCCATTGTCTGACTGGGAATTCAAAGAATATATGGGGGTTATGTGCACCCACAATTTTTAATACTGGTATATAGTGCCATTGTCTGACTGGGAATTCAAAGAATATATGGGGGTTACGTGCACCCACAATTTTTGCTACTGCTATACAGTTCCATTGTCTCACTGGGAATTCAAAGAATATATGGGGGTTATGTGCACCCACAATTTTTAATACTGGTATATAGTGCCATTGTCTGACTGGGAACTCAAAGAATATATGGGGGTTATGTGCACCCACAATTTTTAATACTGGTATACAGTGCCATTGTCTGACTGGGAATTCAAAGAATATATGGGGGTTATGTGCACCCACAATTTTTACTACTGGTATACAGTGCCATTGTCTGACTGGGAATTCAAAGAATATATGGGGGTTATGTGCACCCACAATTTTTAATACTGGTATATAGTGCCATTGTCTGACTGGGAATTCAAAGAATATATGGGGGTTACGTGCACCCACAATTTTTGCTACTGCTATACAGTTCCATTGTCTCACTGGGAATTCAAAGAATATATGGGGGTTATGTGCACCCACAATTTTTAATACTGGTATACAGTGCCATTGTCTGACTGGGAATTCAAAGAATATATGGGGGTTATGTGCACCCACAATTTTTAATACTGGTATATAGTGCCATTGTCTGACTGGGAATTCAAAGAATATATGGGGGTTATGTGCACCCACAATTTTTAATACTGGTATACAGTGCCATTGTCTGACTGGGAATTCAAAGAATATATGGGGGTTATGTGCACCCACAATTTTTACTACTGGTATACAGTGCCATTGTCTGACTGGGAATTCAAAGAATATATGGGGGTTATGTGCACCCACAATTTTTAATACTGGTATATAGTGCCATTGTCTGACTGGGAATTCAAAGAATATATGGGGGTTACGTGCACCCACAATTTTTGCTACTGCTATACAGTTCCATTGTCTCACTGGGAATTCAAAGAATATATGGGGGTTATGTGCACCCACAATTTTTAATACTGGTATATAGTGCCATTGTCTGACTGGGAATTCAAAGAATATATGGGGGTTATGTGCACCCACAATTTTTAATACTGGTATACAGTGCCATTGTCTGACTGGGAATTCAAAGAATATATGGGGGTTATGTGCACCCACAATTTTTACTACTGGTATACAGTGCCATTGTCTGACTGGGAATTCAAAGAATATATGGGGGTTATGTGCACCCACAATTTTTAATACTGGTATATAGTGCCATTGTCTGACTGGGAATTCAAAGAATATATGGGGGTTATGTGCACCCACAATTTTTAATACTGGTATACAGTGCCATTGTCTGACTGGGAATTCAAAGAATATATGGGGGTTATGTGCACCCACAATTTTTAATACTGGTATACAGTGCCATTGTCTGACTGGGAATTCAAAGAATATATTGGGGTTATGTGCACCCACAATTTTTACTACTGGTATACAGTGCCATTGTCTGACTGGGAATTCAAAGAATATATGGGGGTTATGTGCACCCACAATTTTTAATACTGGTATATAGTGCCATTGTCTGACTGGGAATTCAAAGAATATATGGGGGTTACGTGCACCCACAATTTTTGCTACTGCTATACAGTTCCATTGTCTCACTGGGAATTCAAAGAATATATGGGGGTTATGTGCACCCACAATTTTTAATACTGGTATACAGTGCCATTGTCTGACTGGGAATTCAAAGAATATATGGGGGTTATGTGCACCCACAATTTTTAATACTGGTATACAGTGCCATTGTCTGACTGGGAATTCAAAGAATATATGGGGGTTATGTGCACCCACAATTTTTAATACTGGTATACAGTGCCATTGTCTGACTGGGAATTCAAAGAATATATGGGGGTTACGTGCACCCACAATTTTTGCTACTGGTATACAGTGCCATTGTCTGACTGGGAATTCAAAGAATATATGGGGGTTATGTGCACCCACAATTTTTAATACTGGTATACAGTGCCATTGTCTGACTGGGAATTCAAAGAATATATGGGGGTTACGTGCACCCACAATTTTTGCTACTGCTATACAGTTCCATTGTCTGACTGGGAATTCAAAGAATATATGGGGGTTACGTGCACCCACAATTTTTGCTACTGCTATACAGTTCCATTGTCTCACTGGGAATTCAAAGAATATATGGGGGTTATGTGCACCCACAATTTTTAATACTGGTATACAGTGCCATTGTCTGACTGGGAATTCAAAGAATATATGGGGGTTATGTGCACCCACAATTTTTAATACTGGTATATAGTGCCATTGTCTGACTGGGAATTCAAAGAATATATGGGGGTTACGTGCACCCACAATTTTTGCTACTGCTATACAGTTCCATTGTCTCACTGGGAATTCAAAGAATATATGGGGGTTATGTGCACCCACAATTTTTAATACTGGTATACAGTGCCATTGTCTGACTGGGAATTCAAAGAATATATGGGGGTTATGTGCACCCACAATTTTTAATACTGGTATATAGTGCCATTGTCTGACTGGGAATTCAAAGAATATATGGGGGTTATGTGCACCCACAATTTTTACTACTGGTATACAGTGCCATTGTCTGACTGGGAATTCAAAGAATATATGGGGGTTATGTGCACCCACAATTTTTACTACTGGTATACAGTTCCATTGTCTGACTGGGAATTCAAAGAATATATGGGGGTTATGTGCACCCACAATTTTTAATACTGGTATACAGTGCCATTGTCTCACTGGGAATTCAAAGAATATATGGGGGTTATGTGCACCCACAATTTTTAATACTGGTATACAGTGCCATTGTCTCACTGGGAATTCCACAAATAATTTGGGGATTCATTCACCCTACATCTCAGGCTCTTGCCATATTCACCCAGGTTGTCAGTGCTGCACCAGCTCGTTCCCAGACAGCTCGGCCCGAAAAACGCGTTACCTATATAGAGGATTTGGACAATGAAGACAACATGTTCTAAATCTAATGTCTGCACCTTCTCCAGAATTAAAATAAAGGCAGCGTTTAACTTTCAAATAGCACTGCACAAAGGAAGAGCTTATCAGCTTGTCTCATGACATGCTACTGAAAAGTTTCATTTGTGTATCTTAATGTAAATATAGTTGTATAAGCTTTTTGGGTTTTAGGCACTGCCAAGTTATTTATTACCACCCGCTCCCTTATAATGATGATGACGCCAAAGTCACTGTGGGTGTTCAGAGCTCACAGCTTTGGGTGACATTTGTCTTGCTCTCTGTCGGTACCAGCTGTCTTTTTGGATACCGTAAAGTTATGTTGACTTTATTAACAGCTATAGAAGCTTTAGCCAGGTTGTGACGGTGTGTAACCCTAACAACACTAAGTGGGATACACATTAATAGTCAGTCTATGTACGCTAAACGTATCACTGAAGTAATTTTTTTTCCCTCTCCCCTAATATAAGAAAGGAACAGACATTAGACCTAGACCGGGGTTCGAGGCTTGAAAAAATCCAGTATTATTTGTTCTTCATGATGTGAAATATGTGTTGAAAAGCAACCCAAGATGAAGTCAGCCATGTGTGCCAGTGTGTTACTTGGCATGCCTTTGCTGGCCCCAACTGTAAGGGTCACTCTCCATTTCCTCCATTTTCCACTCCCCTTCACACCATTTGTGGTGAAGCAATGGGATGCACTGAAGTGCACCCTCTAGCCTCGTGTGGGATAGGGACATCAGATGCCACTCCAACCCCCTCGTCTTCCTCCGCCAGCCAACGGTGCGAAGATGAGAGGAGTGTGCTCTGAATGTTTTCTGCCTAGCAGAGGCTAGTTCTCACTTACGAAAATGGCCCCACTTTGACCTGTATATCAGGCACAATGGTGTAGGTTTCAAAGAAACATGGCACCAACAAGTTGGAAAACGTGGGCCATGCGTGGACCGTGTTTGAGTCTGGCAAGCTCCAGATCTGCTACCAGGTTCCAGCCATTATCACAGGCGCAAAAATGCCAGGCCCCAGGTGTAGCAGGGAAAAAAAAATGCCATCTCAGCCAGGATGGCATCCCTGACCTCGGAGGCACTGTGCTGTCTGTCCCCCAAGCTGATCAGTTTCAGCATGGCCTACTGACATCTCCCCATGCCAGTGTTACAGTGTTTTCCGCTAGTAGCTGGGGTGGAGGTTGCAGCTTCGTAGGGTTTCAGTCTACTCCTGCCATGAATTTTGGCCTGGGAGAGGAGATAGGCCACCCCAGTTTGCACCCGGGGAACAGACTCCACCACATTCACCCTGCCTGTCATTAAAGATAAGCACTGCAGCATCCCTGACCACAGGCGCTTGTCCATGTGTCGGTGGTCAAGTGGACCTTGCAGCAAAGCGCAGAGCTCTGGGCCCGACTGATGTTATGGGACACATGCAGGCGCAAGGCAGAGACAGCACACCAAGAGAAGTAGTAACGGCTAGGCCCAGCATAGGGAGGTGCCCCAGCTGCCATCTGCTGACGGAAGGCCTGGGTCTCCAGAAGCATAAACAAACACCAACATCTCCAGGGCCAGCAGTTTATCGATGAGGCTGTTACAGGCTTGGGCATGGGGGTGGGTTGTATTGTACTTCTGCCTGCAATGAAAAGCTTGGGAAATGTGGAGTGGCTGGGAAGAGGCGCATGATGGTGCAGGCCAAAAGGGCGCATGAGGGTGAACTCCCCAATGTGTCAGAGATAGGTGTGTAGGTGTCCTTGCATCATATACTTTCACCATATTTGGCTTTGGAAGTTAATTTTGTGCCAAAAAGTGGTTAAGACAGCGATCCCTCAGCTACTCCCGTTACACTGTCTATTGAAGTTACCATCTGTGGAAGTGGACCACCATTTCTAAGATCCCAAAGGAAGCAGGCAAGAGATGTGCAGTTCAGAAAAAAAGATGAGAAAATAAGTTTAGGCTGTAGAGCACAGAGGGATCGGAGAGGACAGAGCTGGTGTCGGCCAGGTATTCCCACAACATGCGCCTATACTTGTCCCTCCTGGTGACACTAGGCCCCTGAGTGGCAGTAATTTGTCCAGGGGGGCCATTAACGTGTTCCAGACCTAGGAATAAGTCTTCCAACAGGGTAGAGTTTTGCATGCCTTTGCTTCTACCCACTGTTTTTGCTGCTTAGCTTCCCTCCACATCTACTCTGCTTTCACCCCTAAACATCACCCCAGTTTATGCCTTTGCTTCTACCCAGGTTTTTTGTTGATTCAGCTTCCCTCTACATCTACACTGCTTTAGCCCCTAGACATCACCCCTGTCCATGTGGGGTCGGTGGCCTCGTCATCCACCAACTCCTCTTCCAATTGCGCACTGCCCCCTTACTGCAAACCGCACATGACCACAGCTTGCCTTGATGGCAACTGTGTCTCATGATCCCCACTTAGGTCCAGACAAGTCGGTGGCGGGTCCAAAACCCCAAAATTGGAAGGAAATGGCAGATGCTGCAGTATTTCTAACACCTGTTCCTGGTGCTCGGGCCTGGTCTGTGTTGTACCCTGCACCCTGCTTAACGCATCTGCCATATCCGAAGTTGTGCTGAGCGCATGCTAATGTTTCGTGTCCAGTGCAATGGATGGGATGGGATTTCACATAAGTCTGCCACCCATGGCCACTCATGGTTGAGCAACTGAGGGAGTTGACTTTGACGAACCCGAGGGTTTTGGAGTTGGAACTACATCAAAGGTCTGTGCTGCTCACACACTCTGCTCAACACATGATATGTTTAGTGCCAGCAGTGTGGAGACGTCGCACAACAGCCGTTGTTCCAGCAGGTACAGGCGTTGTAGGAGTGCATAGAGGCTAGCAGCGGCAACTATACACTTTAAAAACTATCCGCACAAGCGCCACACTTTCACCAGTAGCTCAGGAACATTGGGGTACCTTTTTCAAAAGATTAGCAGCAATGAGTTAAAAACGTGGCCCAGGCATGGAATATGTTGCAGGCTGCCAAGCTACAGAGCCAATCCCAGGTTACGGCCATTATCACACATGACAACATGCCTGGGCCCAGGTGCAGTGGCAAAAACCACATTGCCGTCTCATCGAGGATGGCATGACTCACTTTGTAGGCAGTGTGCTGTCTGGCCCCCAAGCTGATGAGCTTCAGCACGGCCCGCTGACGTCTCCCCACACCAGTGTTGCAGCGTTTCCAGCTCGTAGCTGGGGTCAATTTAACAGCGGAGGAGGGTGGTGTTTCAGCCCTCCTCCCAGGAATGTTGTGTGGGGAGACAAGTCAGGCCACCACATTTTACGACCCGGTCCACGCCTCAACTACATTCAACCACTGTGCCCAAATTGAAAGGTAGCGTCCCTGTCCGCATGCACTTGTCCATTCGTAACTGGTCACATGGAACTTTAGGGCTAAGCGCTGAATTTAGGGACCGCCTCATGTTTGGGGGAAAGTGCTGGTGTGGACGGCACAGTGCGGTGGCGCAGTAGACACTCTGCCCAAAAAGGGCAGAGTGTCCCCCAGCCGGGATTCCAACATCTCCTGGGCCAGATTTCTTGAGATGAGGCCGTTGAAGCCTTGGGCATGTGGGTGGGTTGCGCTGTACTTTAGCATGAAATGAAAGGCTTGGGAGATGGGGAGTTGCTGGGAAGAGGCGCATGATGGCGCGGGCAAAAGGAGAAATGGCAGGAAAAGGTGAGGATAAGGGTGAACTCCCCAAAGTGTCAGAGGCAGATGTGGAGGTGTCCTGGCTCCTGGTCTGGACTGCAGCGCCAGCCCTGTCAACAGTGGAAGAGGCAGTGTCCGCCAGGCCAAACGACGATTATCCTGCGCTTGCTCTCACCCACTGAGCCCAGGGCTTGCCTTCCAAATGATGGCACCCGCAAGAGGTGGTGAGATTCCTCTCCGCAGATCTCCAAACCATCTTGGACTTGCAAATTGCACTAAATTTGTCATGTAACTGACATGTATATGATGAGTCTATCCATTGTCTGTTCATTTTGGTGAAAGTCAGCCTGTCAGCTGACAGACAGCTGTGCTTGTCAGTGATGATGTCACCGGCTGCTTGTACCCCCAGTTTTTGCTGCTTAGCTTGCCTCCACATCCACACTGCTTTTGCCCCTACACATCACCCCTATCCATGCCTGTGCCTCTAGCCATAAGTCTGCCACCCATGGAAACTCATGGTGCAGAAAGTGAGGGAGCTGACTCTGAGGAACCCTTGGGTTTTGTAGCTGGTACTCCATCAAAGGTCTCTGCTGCTCACACACCCTGCTGAACATACGGTATCTAGGGTTAGAGCGTGTGGTGACCTCGCACAACAGTAGGTGCTTCAGGCAGATGTAGGCCTTGCTGGAGTGTATTGCGGCTAGCTCCAGGTACTGTAGACTTGGGAAAGTGGGTGTCCAAGTGCCGCACTTTCACCCTTAGCTCAGCTAATTTGGGGTATGTTTTTAAAAATCATTGCACCACTACATTGAACATGTGGGCCAGGCATGGAACGTGTTGGAGGCTGGCAAGCTCCAGAGCCCTCCAACAAGCTAAAAAACCTGGCCCCAGGGGCAGCGGGGATAAACAAATTGCCATCTCATCCAGGATGGCATCCCTGACCTCAGAGGCAGTGTGCTGTCCGTCTCCCAAGCTGATGAGCTTCAGCCCAGCCTGCTGACGTCTCCCCACACCAGTGTTGCAGCGTTTTCAGCTCGTAGCTGGGGTAAATCTAACAGCGGAGGAGGAGGAGGGTGGTGTTTCAGCCCTCCTCCCAGGAATGTTTTGTGGGGAAACAAGTCAGGAAAATTCTTGAAACGGGAGAGTTTTGCATCTTTGCCCTTGCTGCCTATGGACATCCCTTTGCCTCTAGCCACCATTTTCCCTGCTTTGCTTGCCTCCACATCCACACTGCTTTTGCCCCTAGACATCACCCCAGTCCATGCCTTAGCTTGTACCCCCAGTTTTTCCTGCTTAGCTTGCCTCCACATCCACACTGCTTTTGCCCCTAGACATCACCCCAGTCCATGCCTTAGCTTGTATCCCCAGTTTTTCCTGCTTAGCTTGCCTCCACATCCACACTGCTTTTGCCCCTAGACATCACCCCAGTCCATGCCTTAGCTTGTACCCCCAGTTTTTCCTGCTTAGCTTGCCTCCACATCCACACTGCTTTTGCCCCTAGACATCATCCCTATCCATGCCTCTTCCCCTAGCCATAACTCTGCCACCCCTGGAAACTCATGGTGCAGAAACTTTGGTTGCTGACTTTGAGGAACCCTTGGGTTTTGTAGATGGAACTCCATCAAAGGTCTGTGCAGCTCACACACCCTGCTCAAGATATGGTATTGTAGGGTTTCAGCGTGTGTGAATGACGGACAACAGCCTGTGTTTGGACAGATGTAGGCCTTGCTAGAGTGTTTTTAGGCTAGCAGCGACTCCTGTGCACTTGCAAAAGTGGGCGCACAAGCGCCGCATTTTCAACAGTAGCTTCGGTACATTTGGGTATGTTTTTAAAAAACTTTGCACCACTAGGTTAGACGTGGGCCAAACATGGAACGTGTTGGAGGCTGGCAAGCTCCAGAGCCGCTACCAGGTTCCAGCCATTATCACAGGCGTAAAAATGCCAGGCCCCAGGTGTAGCAGGGAAAAAAAAATGCCATCTCAGCCAGGATGGCATCCCTGACCTCGGAGGCACTGTGCTGTCTGTCCCCCAAGCTGATGAGCTTCAGCACCGCCTGCTGATGTCTCCCCACACCAGTGTTTTAGCGTTTGCCGCTAGTAGCTGTGGTGGAGGTTGCAGTGTCGTAGGGTTTCAGTCTACTCCTGCCATGAATTTTGGCCTGGGAGAGGAGATAGGCCACCCCAGTTTGCACCCGGGGAACAGACTCCACCACATTCACCCTGCCTGTCATTAAAGATAAGCACTGCAGCATCCCTGACCACAGGCGCTTGTCCAAGTGTCGGTGGTCAAGTGGACCTTGCAGCAAAGCGCGGAACTAAGGGCCCACCTGATGTTGAGTGACACGTGCTGGTGCAAGGCGGGGACGCCACACCGGGAGAAGTTGAGACGGCTAGGGACGGCATAGTGAGGTGCCACAGTTGCCATCAGGTCCGGGAAGGCGGGAGTTTCAACAAGCCGGAACGCCAACCTCTCCTGGGCCAGCAGTTTAGCGATGTTGGCGTTCTAGGCTTGCGTGGGTGGGTGGTTAGCGGTGTATTTCTGCCGGCGCTCCAATGTCTGAGAGATGGTGGGTTGTTGTAAAGAAGCGCCTGATGGTGCCTTTGATGGTGCAGGAGAAGGAGATAAGACAGAAACAGGGGAGGATGAGGGAGAAGTCAACAAAGTGGCGGAGGCAGATGAAGTGATGTCCTGGCTCGTCCTCTGGAGTGCATCGCCAGCACTGTGAGCAGAGGCAGTGGCATGAACGGCGGGCGACGTTTGTCCTGCCGTTGCTGCCTGCCACTGATTCCATTGCTTGGATTCCAAATGACGGTGCATTGAAGTGGTGGACAGGTTGCTCTTCTCAGGGCCCCTACTCGATTTCGAGAGGCAAATTGTGTAGACGACACTATATCTGTCCTCGGCGCATTCCTTGAAAAAACTCTACACCTTCAAGAAACGTGCCCTCGATGGGGGAGTTTTTCTGGGCTGGGTACAAAAGGGAACATCTTCGGACATTCCGGGTCTGGCCTGGCTTCGGCAAAGCAGCTGACCTCTGCCTCTGGACATGTCTCTGCCTCTAGCTACCCTTTTTGGTGCTGCACCTGCCTCAACATCCACACTACTTTCCCAGCTTGACATCTGCCTTGTCCAGGTGGGGTCGGTGTCCTCGTCGTCCACCACCTCCTCTTCCAACTCCTGTCTCGCCTCCTCCTCCTGCACAATGCGCATGTCAACTGGCTGCCCTGACAGCAACTGCGTCTCATCGTCGTCGATGAGGGTGGGTTGCTGGTCATCCGCCACCAAATCGACCGGAGATGGAATGGAGGAGACTCTAGTGTTTGAGCATCTGGACACAGATACTCGTCTGTTAGGTCCGTGGAATCGCGAAATGGAGGGGCAGGTTGCGGTACAGTCAAAGGAAGGGAGAACAGCTCTGGGGAGCAGGGACAGTTGGGGTTATTGTTCTGAGAAGATTGGGAATTTTGGGTGGAAGGAGGACAAGACTGTTGGGTAAGAGGAGGTAGAGGCTGACTGGCTGGTGGACAATGTGCTTTAAGCGTTATCCGACAGCCATTGCAAGACCTGTTCCTGGTTCTCGGGCCTACTAATCTTTGTACCATTCAGCCTAGTTAATGTGGAACTTTTGTGCAAAGCGCAGAACTTAGGGCCCGCCTGATGTTAAGGGACACACGCTGGTACAAGGCTCAACTCACCCTAAGTGCCAAAAACACTGCTGGTGCAAGGCTCTACTCATGCCAAGGGCCTCAATCTCTGCTGGTAGCTCAGCTTAAGGTCATGTAACTTTGTTTGGAAGGGCTCATGTTAAGGGCTAGAAAAGTGAATTTTGGAAGGTCTTACCACATCACACACACACACACACACACACACACACACACACACACACACTCAAAATGACAGTTAAGGGTGAGGGCTTTTGGAATTCCCATTGCCTATTCCATTTGTGGTTGTCATGGGGAACGTGATTTAAAGGGGTGGTTGTTACTGTTTGTTGAGCTTAAATTGGGGTTTGTGTCCATCCATTTGGGGAGTAAAGAAGGTTTCCAGGTATTTTCCTACTTTGATAGAGGTTTTTTTGAATGTGGAAAGTGTGTAGTTGTTAGGCAGTGATGTTGGGGTAATAGAGGGTCTTTGGTGTGTTAGATGCCCCCATGCATGCTTCCCCTGCTGTCCCAGTGTCATTCCAGAGGTGTTGGCATCATTTCCTGGGGTGTCATAGTGGACTTGGTGACCCTCCAGACACGGATTTGGGTTTCCCCCTTAACGAGTATCTGTTCCCCATAGACTATAATGGGGTTCGAAACCCGTTCGAACACACGAACATTGAGCGGCTGTTCGAATCGAATTTCGAACCTCGAACATTTTAGTGTTCGCTCATCTCTAATCAGTTGGGGCACATGCGGTTTTATATACCGCTAGAAAGTCGATAGTGTGCTGAATTCAGCGCACTGTCAGCTTTCACGATCTGTGCCCCAGGTGAAGAGCTATCAGTGCCGGTACCATAGCTCTTCACCATCAGTAGGGTGTTCCTGACAGTCAGTCAGGAACACCCTTCCTCAAAGCCGTGCCTATAGTGCTGTAATACGAGAGCAGTCAGGAACACTCCCCCCTCAGTACTCGTCTATGGACGAGTACTATCAGGAGGGGAGGAGGCGTTCCTCCCTGCTCTCACAGTACAGCGTTATAGGCACACATCGTGAAAGCCGATGGTGCGCTGAATTCAACGCATCGTCTGCTTTCTACTGGTATATAAAACTGCATGTGCCCCAAGTGATGAAAGGTACTCTTTAAAAACTAGATGTGCTTTATGATAAATGTAATGTTTCTTTTAATAAATTTATGTGTTTGTATTGATTGATAATCTGCAGAGGAAATTCTGTAAATGATAAATTCCCCAAATTATTATAGGAGCTCAAATAAATGGTAAAGTTGGGCAAATAGTTTTTATTCTACACAAATTACTTTACGAGAATTGCCATCCAGATATACTGTATATTTTGTGCAACTGTATAAAGCATTTGCAATTAAGTAAAAAATGATACTACTTTATCACATGAATACCATATTACTGCCCAGGTAAGAGATGCAACAGACTTGGTTCCTCGCTGTTTATATTGTTCTTCACAGTTTATTTGTTCAATAACTGCAGCGCATAGAAGTATTTTTAGATATGGAATTGTACAAGGCACCTTTCTAATTCCAAATAATGTAGTTAATACACAAACTCTTTTATCCACCCAAGTTTTTTTTAATCAAAATTAACGGTTTCAATAACACTCTGGTTTTACGCTTTAATTTTTTGTCCATTTTATGTTCCAGGAAAGGCCACATCTGTCCCAAATGATTTATTAGTTAATTACAAATCTATAGCAAAATATAGAAGTTAATGGAATGTCTTAATGCTTTTCAGAAAGGTCACGAGGCAAACAATATAAAAAGATGTGTTTCTAAACTACTATAGAAACAGGGAAAATTCTGGATAACTGTAATACTTCGAAGGAATAAGGCCTGATTCATATCTGCGTTTGGTATTCCGTTTGGGGAGATTGCATTGGGCCCCCCCCGGAATACCGAACGCATTAAAAAGCGGTGAGCAATGAAAGCACATGGATCCCATAGACTATTACAGGGTCCTTGCGTTTTCTGCATGTTGTCCAAACGAATCATGTGGAGAGAAAAGTATGGGGTCCGTATGGTTTCTTAGCTAACCGCTTTTGAATGTGTTCGGTATTCTGTTCATGGGGTCCCCAAGCGGACTACCCAAACGGAATAGCGAACGCAGATGTGAACCAGGCCTAAAGTAAAATGAGATTTAGGGCCAGTAATACACTAAGCAATATTGCCACAGTAATTTGCAAATCTCATTTGCATGCTGTGTTAAAAAAACAAAAACAAAAACAAAAAAAAACCTCAGTGCAAAGTGAATTTCATAGAAATCTGAAGGTGGGCACCAAGCAGGAACCACCTAATACGACACAGTGATTTTTCAGGGTTTTCTCAGTCTGTGCCCTTGCATTGATGTTGTAGAATAGTGTACTGTGAGCAATTCTTTTGCTCAGTTCTAAAACATTAGTGATCGGTTAAGTTGTTGCCAGGGACAGATCTCCAACTTTACTATAAACTGACAAACCATGAAATGGCTGAATTAAAGTTTTAATCCTAAAAAAAATAGAGTACAGACGCACTGTAAACATTACATTGATCTGTTTTATTAAATGTTTCTTGAAACGCTCACAATAATGCAGCAATGAAGATGAAAGAACAAACTTTAAGGCTTTCTACCATTCCAAACATGAATCAAAGCACTCTTGCAGACTTGCTGGAATAAAACAAATTAGGTCATTAAATTATAAATATTTTTATCCACTTTTTTTTATGTCTGAAAAGCTTTTCTGCCCTTTGAACATGACTAGCTCACTACTATAAATACATTGCTCATTATTTTAAGATTTTCTTTGAAGGCGTCTTGTTTCTTGGTCATCAATACATTCACTTATTCTGCATAAATAGCCATGCTGTAGAAATGTGCATCTGATATTTGAGAGCAATCTAAATGCCCTAAAGTTAAATCTTCCCAGCATCTATTTTCTTCCGTGATATGCTCTAGATCCTGAATCTTTCATTTTATACGGTGTTCAGCATCTTCAGATAAAATGAAGCACAAAATGATGATGGTGCACTTGTTTTCATAAAAGTAATGGTTCACTTACTACATTCTTTATTTTGGTCAAGCTCAGAAATGATAACTTTATTACATTTTCTTAAGAGCTTTGAACAATTCTAGCTATTTAGTCAAACTAGTTTCTGCATAATATGTGATGCCTATATATATATATATATATATATATATATATATATATATATATATATATATATATATATATAGTCTATCGATACAATTAGAAGTTACCCCCCATATAGGGCTCACAATCTACATTTTTCCCTATCATTATGTCTTTGGTGTGTGGGAGGAAATCCTTACCAACACTGGAAGAACATACAAACTCCTTGCAGATGTTGTCCTTGGCAGGATTTGAACCCAGGATTCCAGCACAGCAAGGCTGCAGTGCTAACCACTAAGCCACCATATTGCCCTGGAAGTTAGTAATAATGTATCACAGAAAGTATTAAATATAACATTTCTTACTTAATACCTACAGAAATAGGGTTTCCAACCTTATAATGCAATAGGTCTCATATATTAAGTTATTTCCTGTTATTTTCACTATTCTCTACTATTAGTTTCCATCTCAAGTCACCAATCTGAATTTATTTTTTTTTAAACCTGAACTATTTTTGAGTCCTGAAGACATTTCTTACTAAATGACCTTTGCTGAGAACACTGTGGTCATTGGCTTGTATGTCTGTCTATAGGTTTGTTCTATTTCCCAGGTAACCTTTTTTAATATGATGGTTTTCATGTTATTTTTAGAAAAGACTTTTATGCATTGTCACGATGAGCACATTGAATATATACTGCGTTGCTATTTCAATATTTGTTTGTATATGAAAATGTAATATATGTTCATCTTTACAAAATTAGGGCATGTTCAGATGTGCCATGTAGATATTATATTTACTCTGTATGAATGTGATTTTTGAAACTCTTGTTCACTCTCATCTGGTTCAGAATCCCTTAAGGAACAGCCTATTGTAGGAGTGAGAATTTTTCTTTTTCTGTTTTGTTATATCTAAAGGCCATAAGTTTCATTCTCCAACTAAAGTAGATTTATGGATGGGATAACTTTTTGACCGCACAGGTTGTAATTGTTATTGCCAGCGCTGGGGTTCTCATAACTTGCTTGCTAACTGTTGCTGATTTATTTTGCTTACATGTACTGTTGCCTCTTCATTGTTCACATTGGTCTGTAGAGGCAGAAGTGCAGGGTATTTCACCTTTGTCCCATTCATTTGAGCTCTATCTGTGCTTTGGGCATCCCGCTGAGAATAGAGTGGAGGCAGGAGTGTTTCCTCTCCACTGACTCACAATTATAAACAGCCCACCACATGTATATACAGCAGAAAAGCCCAAATGCAACATGTCAAAGCTGGTGTATGGTTTTTACATGTTTGTTCTTTTGTCCCATATCATATACAGATGTGTTCATTTCTTTGCCTGAGCATGCACATATATTGTGTCATAAAAGGAGCACCTTTTTTCTCTGTCCTTTGTGTTTTTGTGTTGCCACCCTGTAGCTGTGCTGCAAATTGCAGCCTTTCAATAGAACAAAGACAGAGTGGTAGCTAGGATTGTTTTTGCTATTTTATTACATTTTTAGATGAATTTCTTCTTATTCCATTTAGGATGAGTTAAAACACCGTACAGTTTATTTGACATCAGAAATAGAGATCTGAAACTATACACTGGCCAGAGCAGTTGCAAAGGCAATTGTTCAACAGTCAGCAAATTTCACTGACTAGTTCTATTCTAAATGATAGGACTCACAATATTTGCTTCACATCTGATGGTTATCTCAGTAACTCTCCTGCCCACTATGCACATATACAGGTATATCTTTACATGCCTGATATCAGATGAGGCAGGAAGGTATGCTTGTGTGGCATGTGGAGGTTTTATGCTTAAACTTTATTTTTATGTTACTACAGGACATGGAGGGCATCATCTTTACACCAGCCTTGATGTCTCCTGTGCCAGTGTAGGGATCGCTGTGTCTCATTATGAAATTGGCGTTTCCTTTCAGTGTCCAGGAACAAAGCTACAGTACCTTTCATAGATTCATAGATGCTGACGTTTCTATTCGACTCCTATCCGGCGCACTGAGTGCCATCTCAAAAGGTTGAGATTGACTGCTGCTGACAGAGGGGCACCCTGTGCCAATGACATCAGCCACCCTCTGTAAGGAGCTCTATTTTGTGTACTAACCCTCTTCCCTCCTACATGTGCCCTGGTCACATGTCCTGCATCACCACTCTAGCTATGCCCCTGAAAATAAGTTATTGGGATATAGAATATTACCATAAAGGTGGTCATTTGTACATTGTAATAAATCTTAGTCCGAATGATGAAAAGGAAATCCTAACTGACCACTGTTGTCTTCTGATTTCTTACTAGATTCCAGTGTTAATAAATTTAAGTCAGGACGCAGATGTTGATCTTCCAATTCAACCTCTTATTTTTGCCCTTGCCATTGGTGCCTGTTTTGGAGGTAAGAAATTCCACAAACAGTTTAATTCTTTACCACTTTAATGGTTGTATCACAGTATAATGGTTGTCTGTCCGTGTTCATGATTCTTAAGGGAAGCTGCATGCTTTATTGCTATGAGGTTAATATTAGAACTATGGGACTGTGGTTGTGAGTGAATCTTTACGGCTTTGCCATTTTTATGGTTTTAAGTGCACAATTGCAGTGTCTGTTTATGATATTGATACAATAATTCAGCAGTACATTTTATGAAAGCTGTATATCACTCTAACAAAAATGTAGCAAAAACTAAAGCCATGTATTTTACTTGTGTGATATCAGAAAATAATTCCTTATGGGAAATGGTCACCAGGTTTGAGGTCCCCTAAACCAAAATCAGGTCTTTATGTTGCTAGGGTTTAGGGGCATAAAACTGGGAGACCCCACACATTCATTTAAGACATTCAGCAATGAACCAAGGTGTACTCTCCTTACTTTTAACTAGGCACTACATTTGTACTGGCCGCATTTATTCTGCTGACTAAACTCCAGCAGAATAAAACTTTCAATTTCTGCCAAATGCCACCACAGATGGGATTGGGTTCAGTAGGTTTGGGACCTTAAACCCCAGCAGCATAAGAACATGCTGCTGATTTACGGGCCTCAAACTTGATGATAGGCTTCCATAGTGGTACATAGGGGCTCAGCTGTACCTCCCTCCGTACACCTCAGATTTCAAAGGCATAGTGACATTTTTCTCTTTTGTAATCCATTTGAATTAATCACCATCTACTGCTGTGGGTCAAGTTTGCATAGACCATAAAATGGCACTTACAAAAAGGGGTTGCTTCTTGGGGAATTCCGATTTACTGACACCCCCGAGGCTCTGCAAAAATATGGTGTCCATTAACCAGTCGCCCTATATAAGTGGTTCCCAAATTTTGGGTCGCGTAAAGACTGCAGGGGATTGTTTGACATCAGTTGTAAATAGGCTGTGTAGTGCTGCGCAACAGTCCTGATGTGGTGGCTGATAAAGATCAGCTACCATATCAGAATCACAACATTGCAAACAGTAGTGGACCCAGGAGAGGTGAGTAAAAATAAGACACTTATACTCACCTCTTCTGAGCATCTGGAAATGCTCAGGCATTCTCTTCAAGTCTCATGTGATGTCAAATGCTCTGGAGACCAGCACTGAAGCCTGTGATTGGGCCTCAATGGTCACATGGGACATCATGAGAGGCCTGAAGAAGATACTCATCACAGATGAGATAAGGTGAGTATTAATGTTTATTTTCCTTCACCTCGCTTCAGCCTCCACTTATATTCTGGGGTCTGAAAGAACAGAAACGAGCCTAGAGGGCAAGCTCATGAAAATTGGAACATTATACTGTGTGTGAGCCACTGTGGAGCATTATACTATGTAGGGCCACTCTAGAGCATTATACTGTGTGGAGCCATTCTGGACCATTATAATTTCTGGGGCCACTATCAGCATTATAATGCGGAGCTGCTCTACAGTATTACACTGTGTGCAGACACTGTGGAGAATTATACTTTCTGGGGTCTCTATGTAGTATTATACTGTGGGGGTTACTCTGGAGTATTATACTATGTGGAAACACTGTGGGGCATTGTACTGTGTGGGGCTACTGTGGGGCATCATACTGTGGAAGCTGCTTTGGACTATTTTACTTTGTGGTGCCACTGTGAAGGATTATACTGTGTGGAGACACCGTGGCATGCTGGATCCGAATGACGGAGAGCCTGTTGTTGGTGTAAACCTAGGGTCAATGAGTTTTCTCCAGTCTATTGTTGCCTTTGGCCCTGACTAGCATAAAACTTATCAGTAAATGCTGTTAACAGAGCAGAAAAACACAAGCAGAACCAGAATCCTGTACAGAAAATGGAATAAAAAATTCTAACAATCTGAAAATTAAAATCCGATTAGCAAAAAATGATCTATTAAACTAATTTAATAAATAAAGAATTGGCGATACAGTCCTTTTAAGTTTATCATTCTGTTTTCATGAACATGTTCTCTTGAGCCTTTTTCCATAGTTCAGATCAAGTAATATTAAAAGTAGGTACAGCAGTCAGCCCTATACTAACACAGCAGGGATTAGCTTTGATTTTACATTTGATACTCAAAAAAAAAAAGTACTTTTCCAATAGAATAACATTCAGAACACTGAACTGCTTAATGTTCATGTACAGAGCATGGCTTCAGGCTACAGAAAGCCTGGGTCACTGGTAATTTGATGTACTGCGGTTACAAAACAAAGGACAAATCCCATATATTAATCTCTTTATCAGCGGTGCCCTGAATAAAAGATTCAATCCAAACCGTAAAAACTCTTGTCTAGTATCTCATAACTTTGCAAAATTTACAAGATACACTTTGTTCTTTGAAATCTGTTTAAAAATAAATGTCTGATTCTACAGATCTTAGCATAAAATAATGTATTCTAAAAATTCAATGTTTGCTTGGAGGCAAAATGTTTTCCAGCTACCCTACCTCCTACTTGCCTGGAACTGCATGATGAACTTTCTGTGGTGCTAGCAGTTCTTGAGATCATTAACCTTGTTTTACATTTTATATGGTGCGAGTAAACACTGTGGCCAGATGTTGCACACAGGTCTTTAGCTAAAGAGAACCTTTCACTACTTACACCAAGTCCAGTTCAATGCATCCTTCAATAGTTGTTGCTCTACTGATTCCAGTGCAGTTGGAATTTTTCCAGCATCCCCCACCATTCCTGAGTAATCAATACTGTTACTGTCAGCACAACTATACTCTCTACTGTCAGGTGAGTGGTCCTGGACTGAAGCAGAAAGACAGAGACCACCCATATGGCAGTAGAGAGCATAACTATGCTGAAAGGATTGCTCCGGTACAGAGGGTACTACAGAAAAAATACCTTCTGCATCAGAATCAGTACTTATTGAAGAATTGATCATTTGGAATTGTTGTTCTAAATAAGGCTTCACAAACACCAAGAGAAATGTCATTAAAACATTAAAAAATCATAAACTGCCTCAAATTGCAAGCATGGGAAAGTACTACTAACTATACCGAATACTGTGCTGGGTAGTAATGGAAAATATTTGTATAAGGAAATACTTTCATCTTCATTACAGGTGTTGTTGAAACGGAGTCTGTCACTAGAACCCAACAATGATACATTAGGGTTACCTAAATCTTTCTTTTTTTTCTTGTGAATCAGTGCCTCTGTTGCCAACATATCACTGTGTTTGGCAATATGAATATTACTTTAGAGCAATGAGGGTATTACCCCTTACCTCTTTAGAGCAACAACAACACCCTTGCAAAAAACACTACAAGCTAAATTGATGCTTGGTTCTGGTGACAGACTCCCCTTAATATTTCTGCTCAAGCATGTGGATCTTTCATTTACTTCTGGAGACCACTATGTTGCGAACTTGAAGAATAATCCCAGTGTTCTTGGCAGTACCAAAGGGAACAGAAAGAAAAGAGGTCAGTGGACAAGCGCAAGAGTGTAACATTTGGGGGTGTGATTGCACCCAGGTCCATTAGCCTTAGGGTCCATAAACATAACTATCGGATGGCAGCCAGAGGGACCCACAGATCACCTTCACTACACTGATTAAACTTCTTTTCTGACCACTGATCTTTGGTGCACTGCAGTACAACAATGGAAGTAGATTTATGATACATTATGATTAGAGATGAGCGAACACTGTTCGGAACAGCCTTTCCGAACAGCACACTCCCATAGAAATGAATGGAAGCTGCCGGGCAGAGATTCGGGGGGGGGGGCTTCCTGGTTGTGTTATTTGTAGCCCAGCCTCCAGCCCACAGGAGCAGTCCTGACCTGCAGACTATGTACTCAGGCTGGGGCAGGAGACACTGGCTGTTGCTCTCTTCATGTACAATGTAACAGCTGAACAACTTGAAATGGCAGCTATAAGGTGTACAGCCAGTGAATACAGGTCAGTCTGCTGCAGCCAGGTGTATTCAGTAACAGATAAGGGTTCCCTTTCGCCTAAAGCAAGTTATCCCTTATACACAGAATAGGGCATAACTTGCAGGTTAGTGGGGATCACTGAATGGTGCAATGATTCTGGGCAGCACAAGCAGTTTCATTTACTTCAATGGGAGTGCCAAAGATAGCACTGTACGACAGCTATTGCCAGCACTCTCATTGAAATGAATAGAGCGGTGCACATACTGCCAACCATCGCTCCATTCAGAATTCTCCTGATCAGTGGGGGTCAGATCACCACTGACCTGCAAGTTATCCCCTATTCTATGTATAGGAGATGACAAAAACCACTTAAAGAGCTTTCACCTTCTGGGGCATATACGGTTTAATACACCACTAGAAAGCCAACAGTACACTGAATTCGGCACACTATTTGCTTTCCCTTTCTGTGCCCCCGGTGAAGAGCCATCGGTGCCAGTACTGTAGCTCTTCACTGTCAGAAGGGAATTTCTGACAGTCAGTCAGGAATGCCCTTCCTCACGGCAGTGTCTGTAGCGCTGTACTCTCACATTACAGCGGTATAATCGCTGCTGTGAGGAAGGGCGTTCCTGACTCACTGTCAGAAACTCCTTTCTGACAGTGAAGAGCTACGGTATCAGCACTGATAGCTCTTCACCGGGGGCACAGAAAGGGAAAGCCGAAGTGCGCTGAATTCATTCACTGTCGGCTTTCCAGTGGTGTATTAAACCGCATGTGTCCCAAATGGTGAAAGGTCCTCTTTAAATAATAATTGCAATGTTATGTCCCCTGCACTTAAAACATCTTAAAGGGTACCTGAAGGTAATGGATACTGATGATCTATCCACATGATAAGTCATCAATATCTTATCAGTAGGTGTCTGACATCGGGACCCCACACATATTGGCTGTTTCAGCTGCCTGAAGCTGGATACAAGGTATACATCTAGTAGCAACTAGGCTCCTAGTCAAGTGAATGGGAGCAAAGCTGCAGTTCCAAGTAGCCATCAATACTGTGTATGGACCCGCAACCTGTATACATCTTACGACTCTGTACATTGTAATGATGGCACTGGAGAACTGCAGTTCCCGTTCACTTGAATAAGAGCCGAGCTGCCTCCAACCATTTACTTCCATATACAGCTTCAGGCAGCTGAAACAGTTGATCTGAGTGAGACATTAATAAGCATTATGTTCAGGTCCCGGAGAACCACTTTATCATATTCCTAAAGTGCCACATTGCAGAAACACAGTGTTTTTGAAACACAGATTTTGCTGCAATTTTATGAGCCAAATTCAGGAGTGGATTAAACAGAAGGGAAACTTCTAAGAACTTCCTTTATATTTTCCAATCCTTTTCAAGCCACTTCTAAATTTGGTTAAAAAAAAAAACCGCAGCAAAATCTATAACAAAAAACACTGCATTTCTGCAACATGGGGCCTCAGCCTAAAGCCTATTAGTCTATTCACATTAGATGATGATCAGATGAAATGGCTAATTTCAGCAGTCAATCAATCATTAAAATATTATTAAAGTTCATTCATGAGTCATAGTGAGCAACAGCAGATTTTGCCTAATAAACAATTGGGAATTTTTGGCCAGCAATTGACCATAAATATTAGTACTTGTTATGATGAGTTGCCTTTGGCCGGTCATCAGCCAGTTTGCACAGACTCACCCTGACTAATTTATGAAAACGGTCATAAAGAAAAATGGTTTTAGTTGCCCATTGCAACCAATTACAGCACAGCTTCCATTTTATAGTGCCATTGAAAAATGAAAGCTGTGCTGAGATTAGTTGCTATGGGCAACTAAGACTATTTTTCCTTATGACACTGCGCTTTTATCGTTATCAGACAGTTCAGTTGTAAAAGGTATCAAAACTTAAAGATGCCTGGTGTCCTCTGAGATGAGTCCTATGATGGACTCTGGCACACGATCTCTGTGTGCAGTGAAGATTAGGTCCACATCACATGTGCCCAAAGTGTAAAGCACATGCAGTGCTGTGGGATGGACTGACCTTGGCTGTACTGCATAAAATTTGCAGGTTCCATAGTCCTTCAGTGGACTCATTTTAGCAGAAACTGGGCATCTTCAACCTTTGATTCCTAAGGCCCGGTTCAATCCTGCATTCGGTATTCCGTTCCGGGAGTCCACTTGGGGACAGCCCCCCACCCCGAAAGGAAACCTTTATGCATTAAAAAGTGGTTACCTAAGGAAACCACATGAACCCCATAGACTATAAAGGGATCCGTGTGTTTTCCATGTGGTGTGCGCACAAATCACGTGGAGAAAAAAGTATTGTATAGTACTCCACTCCTTGGAATTTAGGGCCCCACCTGTAAACTTTCCCAGGGCCCTACTTTGTCTAAAACCGGTCCTGTCAGTGGCGTAACTACCAGAGTAGCAACTGTAGCGGCTGTCACAGGGCCCGGGACATTAGGGGGCCCAGCGGGCCTCTGATGTTGTTGTTGTTTTTCAATAGGCTGTTACCTGCTGGAGTAACCCCCTATTTACTTACTGATCACTGCTTTTGCTGAAATGAGTGCACAGGCAGAGTACAGAGAATTACCTATGCAGACCACTGTTAATCTAGGAAGCTTTATGCTCAGGCAGTTTCATGTGACAAAAGCTGACTTAAATAGTCCACATGTGCAGGACCTTAGCTGGGAAAAAAGTGCAAAGGGAAAGCAAAACCTACAAGTGAGGACCGGAATACAGGACTTGTTGTCTAGAAGAAGAGTGTAACAAGAAGCTGTGGCCAGATACTACTACAAGTTTAAACAAAAACTTCCTATTTTGCTGTATATCTGTCTGACAAAGGAGCCCCTGCATCTTAAAACATTGGCATTGTAGTTTGGTAGGTGATCTAGTGTATATTTTCATATAAGCTTGTGTGTCCCATTTAATACAATATTCTAACATATTATTTTAGGTACAGTATAAATAAGGTTTTTGTTTGTTTGTTTTCTTTTAAACTTGTACCAGTCATACTCGAGTATAGGTATACTGATAATATTTTCTCTTCTTGTAGGAAATGGAACATTGATTGGGGCATCTGCCAATGTTGTATGTGCTGGAATTGCAGAACAGCATGGATATGGATTTTCCTTTATGGAATTTTTCAGGTATGGTTTGCTTGGGAAATACAACTGATACATGGTTTATATTTCATGGACTGAATATACCCATCTGAAACTGACATAAAGAAAATTTTCTGACAGTGCATTATTATATTGTCACGTGTTTTGCTTATTAGATGTTTCTAAACTTAATGCAAATGCAGTAATCTATAAACTGATGGGAACAATGATTCTATTTGAGGTTCAAAAATCCTTTATATTCTGCAAATACTGGCAAATAAAGGAACATTGAAGGTGTCTGCAGGGAATGGTAGGACCAGCTGGGCGTCTTTGTCTAGGAATATGCCACAAGCTTTGATTGATACTCAAAGAAAACAAAATGTTCACAAAACCGTTCTGTGTAAGTTATAATTTGAATCCCATCAGTATGCTTTATAAGTAATTCAAGGTGTATTAATATATGCCTCTTAAAATGTACACTGTTATCACAGAAAACAGATTGTTTCAGTTCCTGAAATTTTGTGACACATACTTTTAACAAAATTATTCACAGTAGGTAACTCAATTTATCCCTTTCTGTAAATGGTGGCCAATAAAGCGTACAATGCAATGCTTTTAGTTGGCCCTGCCATTCCCACTTGTGTGAAGGATTAATGGAATTTCCTACTGTTGTTTTATCTGATGATTTGGTTTAAGCTATACATAAAATGTGTGAAATATTATGCATTGGGAATCCACAAACCTTTTAGCAGCTGGCTTAAAAAAATAAATAAATATAAAAAAGATTTTCTTAATGGCATTCCATTAGTGAATGTAAAAATACTTCATGCGAATGAGAGCGAATGACAAACAAACAAGAAGCGTACAATACAACTGAATCACTAAATGGTTGCTAGTGAGGTTTTAATCTCCAAATTCAGAAATGTAGTTGTCTGGATTTATCCATGCTTGACTTACGGGTTGGTTCATTCTTGTTTGATGGTTGACATTTGGAGCTGTCATATATGAAGATGAGCCCCACTACTAGAAGTGATGTTATAAAGTCAATGGTTGTATTCTTGCTTGTGATGCTATAGGACCATACTATAATTATATACATTTTTCTATCTTTAGAACACAAATACAACCCTCTCAGCCATAAAAAAGAAGGATGTTAAATACATGCTATGGACTGTTACATTCCTAAATATTAGCAAATGATTCTCACAGTAAGAAATATGATTAACTGTTATGTTACTAGTAATCAGTCTCCAAACATTATGGCGGATTTCTCAGTGGTGACCGATATATATGGCTGTGTTCACAGTAGAATCCTTTAAGCTTGGCTGCTAGAAAATTCTCACGGCTCATTAAATTTCTATATTGAGAATTTATTCAGCATTGTAATTCAACATTTGTGTAGAAGACCATCTAATGTGTTACTCTTGGCTGTCTAACGTTAATAATAGAATACCAGCTGATTTGTTTTCAGCTGGCTAGTGTCAGCTCGCATTTTGGAAATAATATGCAATTAGCACAATTGTAAAAAAATCTTGTATTAATACAGATGGTCTTGGTAAACGTCTTTGTGGCCATATGTATGCTATATATAGTATAAGTCATATACATGCATGTATATTTTGTGTATATTGCACTGTTCTTTTACTGAAGGGATGTTGTAGCTGTGCCTTTGGTGTAAAGGTAAATATACTGTATTATTGTAGGACTATTTGGTCTAGCTTTTATACTGTACCTCTCCCACATGCAGTTTAGACTGAATAAGGGGGTGTTCACACTTGCGCCTGTGTCTGCCCACCGGTTCTCCGTTCTATTCCCAAGGGAAACTGGACAGGAGACTGCTTCCCGGTGGTCACATTCAAAACCCATTCATTAGAATGGGTTTTTAAAGCAAACCACCGATGTCCATATGCAGCCTCTCCATAGGAAAACCGTTTTTTTTGGACAGACACAAAGTCCTGCATGTCTGACTTTGTGTCCGGGCAAAAAAAATGGTTTCCCCCTCGGAGAGGCCTCAAACAAACACCGGCGGTTTGCTTTAAAAACCCATTCAAATGAATTGGTTTTAAAACTGACCACCAGGAAGCCATCCCCTATGCAGTTTTCCTGGGGAATAGGACAGAGCCCCATGCATGGACACGGGCGCAAGTGTGAACGCCCACTAAACTGTGCAACAAAATCACTCTTTTGGCACTATGGGGCCATGGTGACTTTCAAGTAAGCCAATACAATGTACTACAGTTTTAATAAACATATAGACTGGTAATTGCTCGAAATAATTCAGTTTCATAGGGGGCAGGGTTAATCCAGGACCTCTTTTCCATATTTGTGTGCTGTGAACATTGACAAAGTCTTAATAGAAATTGACCTATCAGATAAAACTAGAAAAGCACAGAAATCTCTCATAGAAGACCAATTCAGATGGATAATTGTGAAATCTGTCATAGGATCCAGTCACTATTTCTATTGTTTTTTGGAAGAAAAGACATTTAGCCATAATGAATAGAGATGAGCGAACAGTAAAATGTTCAAAATTCAATATTCATTTCGAGTAGCCCTCAATATTCGACTACTCGAATCGAATATCAAACCCTATTATAGTCTATGGGGGGGGGAAATGCTCGTTTCAGGGGTAGGCAACGTTTGATCAAATTATACTTACCAAGTCCTCAAGTGAGGGTCGGGCTGGATCCTCCGAGAAGTCTTCTCCGTGCAGCGTCCCTGCGGCATCTTCCGGCTCTGAATTCACTCTGCCAGGCATCGGGCCTGGGCAGAGCCGACTGCGCATGTCTGCACTACAAGTGGGCATGTGCAGTCGGCTCTGCCCAGGCCCGATGCCTGGCAGAGTGAATTCAGAGCCGGAAGACGCCGCGGGGAAGCTGCATAGAGAAGACTTCTAAAGGTAGGAGAAGAACCAGCGTTGATTGGCCGACTGTATAGCATTCGGCCAATCAATGCTGGTTCTGCATCGAACTTTTCCATTCGAATATCGAGTGGTACTCGATCGAGTACGAGTATTTCGAATACCGTAGTATTCGATCGAATACCTACTCGATCAAATACTACTCGCTCATCTCTAATTATGAATAGCCAATCCGAAATACACTGGATATAGACGTTGCTTCTAAAAGTTGTAGAAATCTTGTGCAAATGCAATGTTTTAAAGAAGAGGCATAATATATGAATAATGTCAAGCAAAAGTTTGGTTTTGGTGCGCTTGATAGAATATTAATACAAACTGTCAACTCAAAATTTGAGTTGTGTATAAATGTTCTCATAGTGATCACCCAAAGTTCAATAACCCATAAACAAGATATGTTATCATTATTCAACATTATCTATGAATTTTCATGAATTCAGCTGTGTGCTCTTTTGATAAGCAATCAGGATCGTGGTTCATCAAATAATTGTAACAATGCTGAATCAGAACTGGCAGAGCTGGAAGTGACAAAGTAAAATAGCAAGCTGCAATGCTTCGATTGGGCTGGTTATCCTCTAGTGCTTTTTGTCAGTGTCACTTCTTTTTTTGGCTTTTGCTGTTGGTGTATGTCTTAATTGCTGTATCCGCATTCTAGACCGGGCTCGCTCTATTTAAATATTTATATTGTCAAAGTAAAACTAAATGAAATGTCCCTGCCCTCATCTTGCATTCAAAGCTAGTGTTAAGCAGTAAATTGCTGTTCAGTTTAGTATGTTTTTGCTCCTCTACATTAAACTTGTATGAGGCATAAACACTATCTTGTAAGACCATGCTAATAGTACTTATTTGTCTTTCCAGGTGGGTGTAAACTTTACCTAAACTTGGCTTGCTGTAAAACTGTGATAAATTATTCTGTAGAGTTTTCAGCCGCAAAGTTATATCGCAGTCTTAAAGCTCTGCTATATTGGAGGCAAATGTATGTGTTATTTATATATGTGCAATTTATATGTACAGTAAACCTGAAAAATATATAAAATATAGTGTATATAGATCTAGATAGATAAACGCAATATATATGCTTACAGTTTATAAGACTTTTCTCTCCGCATGTTTCGGGCGAAAACCCTGTGGGCCCCATTATAGCCTAGTTTCTGCTGGTGACCGCTTGTGAGGCGAAGACTGGGTTCACACAGGGTTTATTGGGCCGGATTTTGACATGGAATCCACGTCAGAATCCAGCTCAAAAAACTGCCTCCCATTGAAATCAATGGGAACTGGTCATTTCCTTTTTCCGTGAGCGGTTTGTTCCCGCTCGCGGAAAAAAAAAAGCAACATGCTATTTCTTTAGTCGGATTCACCTTGCGACATCCGCCTTGCGACACCTCCCTCCTGACTATGCCTCCTAACATAATCCGGAGAGGAATGCATCCAGTTGTGGCCAGACGTTTTTTGGACCGGAATCTGAAGCAGCCTCCACGTCAAATTCCGGTCTAAAAAAAACCCCTGTGAACCCGGCCTAAGGCTGAGTTCATACGGAGCTTTTTGTCAAGGATTTTGGAGAGGAAAAAATCCACTTCAGGAATTAGGAAATGTTTTGGGCCAAAAATGGCATTTTATTTTACATGAGGCATTTTTTGTAGCGTTTTTGAGGTATTTTTAGTTTTTTTTTCCCTCCAGCATAGTGCATGGACCTTGAAAAAAATGCTAGCATTTTTTTCACCTCCCATTGACTCCCGTTGAAGTCCTGGTTCACATCTGCCTTCAGTATTCCATTCAGGGAGGCTGCTTGGGGACCCCCCCAAACAGAATATTGAATGTATTAAAAAAGTAGTGAGCAATGAAAGCACATGGACCCCATAGACTATAATGGGTTCCGTGTGTTTTCCTCGCAGTGTCCGCATGAGTCATGTGGAGAGGAAAGTAGTTATTGAAGTACTTTTCTCTATGCCTGACTCGTGCAGACACCCTACTTTAATGGGGTCCGTGTGCTTTTATTGCTCAACGCTTTTTAATGCATTTGGTATTCCATTCAGGGGGTTTCCAAGTGGATTCACCAAACGGAATACCGAATGCAGATGTGAACCAGGCTTCAGGCGCCATGTGGCGTCCTGCAGCAAAAAAGCACTGTGGGAAATACCACAGTGGCAACACATTGCGGATGTTCCCACAGAACTTTTTACAGAAGGTTTGCATAGGTTTTCTCTGTGGACTTTCTGCTTCAATTATACCTATAGGTAAACCACCAGCGCTTCCATAAGTATAATTGACATGTGGCAATTTCCAAAACTGCAATGGTTTTGGAAATCACCATGTGTCCACAGCACGTATTTTAATGCAAAGTGGGGATGGGATTCACTGGAAAAGAGCAGTAGTTTACGTTACGTGGGTCACTGGCCTTAAGCAAATTCAGTTTCCATTTTTCAGGTCCCTAAGCAGAACTGAAGAATGGAAACCCAAACGCAAGTGTGAACCTATTAGTAAGTGTCTATACACATGTATAGCCAAAGAGACTTTTATAATATATTTCCTTAAAAGGGTTGTCCCATCACAAGGATCCTATCTATACTGCTTGATAATGTGGATGCAAGACTTTTCCTAAATACATTGCTTCAGCAAAACTGCTTTGTGTGTCCACTATATTACTTTATTCATTTTTTTTTGACACATCCCTTGACTTATCTGGTCATAAGTCAAGTGATGTATCTGCTGCTCTGAGGGGGGAGGGAGGAGGGACTAAGTACACGGGAGCGAGCCTGGAAGGGGGGGGGGTAGTTTTACCCTTTGGGGGGAAGGGACCGCCAATACAGACTGTGCTGGCGTCTACACTCCTCTCTATTACAGCGGATGCTGGGGAGTGTAGACGCTGGCACAGATGCCTGCAACATCGCTATGTGCCTGCCCTGCATGAAGCCAGCAGCGGCAGAAGCGATACTGCTATTCCAGAGGGGAGGGGGAGGGGGTGGGGTGGAGGAGCGGAATAACAGGAGCTCCTGCCGCTGCTGGCTTCATGCAGGGCAGGTACATAGCGATGTTGCAGGCATCTGTGCCGGCGTCTACACTCTCCGGCATCCGCCTCTCTATTACAGCGGATGCCAGGTCTGTAGTCGCACTGTGAAGGCTACACTGGTCTCACTATCTATGAGCGTGCACGCAGGGCCAGCGGCATCCCGCCGCTGGCTTTGCATATGTAAACCCCGCCCACCAATGACGCAACAAAGCCGGAAGAAAGAAGAATTTACAGCAACGAAGACTGGTGAGTATGCAACGTTGGAATACCCCTTTAAATTGTTTTAGGTGTTTAACAACTTAAAAGAGGTCAGTTCAGGCAAAACATCTGACCTTATAATGTACAAGCAGCTCTTATCTGCAAAACATACACGCAGGCATAACCAAGCAGTAAGCAATATGCCAATGAATGCAAGCAAACAAATGTAAATGAAGTAGTTTCAAGCATAAAGAATATTATAGGTTTAGTTTTGTTCATTACAAAGAAACATGTAACAGTCAGAAGTTTATGATTCATTTGTAACCTGAATAACCATAAGTGTAGATTAATAAAGCACTCCCACAATAATGTTTTATTCTCTTGCCTGTTAAAAAGGAATATGATGTCAATTGTAATGGAGGTAATCTTATCAGTGGTTGTATTTGAGGTATTCACCCCTTCTGATCCTTAGCTGTGTCATATCACTGACTGTGACTTACTCTGACTTTCCGACTGACAGTGTCAGGGTCAGGGTCAGTGTCAGTGTCACCACTTCCTTGCCCTGACATACTATTATGTCAGTGGTATGAGTCTAGTATTGTGAACTGTACTTTTATGTCATTTCATCTTGGACATCATCTTATCATCACAATGGTTTTTCGGTGATGGCCGTTGCGACTGGTCAGTCATTACTAACCTGTTACTATTACAAGATGGGGCAGTCAATAATTACACATCGTGAAAGACCAATTGTAGTTCACTGGTGATCCCAACTCAATTCCCTTATTGCATTTGCTGAGAGGAAGCCGATCAGTTGTCTATTAGAGGAGTGTGCTGTGTTTTTGTTTAAAAAACCCAATATCTACTAAACCATGATTCATCATCCCTGATCATTACGCCCAGTCAGTCGGTGATCTCCCCTATTCTTTGTGTGGCTGATCAGTGACTTCTAATTTGCTGGTCACTTATTATATAAGCCCTTTATTGTCTTTTATCTTTTTCTTTAGTGTCATTTGTTCAGTATTTTTTATTCAGTATTTTTTGAATACTCTTCATGGGATTCAGTAACATTACAGCTACTTGACTTTTTAGCTTCTTATTCCTGCCATGTGTCTTAGAAAGCAGATAGTCACACTTTAGGTACTGCCATGCTCTGAAGGACTAAGCAAACCCATTACATTGTGTTTAACAAACTGCACACATTTTATTGAGCTCTAATTCTTTGGCTTTGGATTGCCTTTAAATGTAACCATAGTTTACTCTACACAGCTACAGTAAGATTATGGCACATGCCGTTCCTTTCCTTCATTACCCTCATGTATGTCCACGCCATATCCTTAAGTTCCAGCTAAACACAGCTACATATATTTCAATTCTGCATCCCTGTGGCTGATGAATGACTTTATCCAAATTTCCAGACTTTAATCAGATTTTCTCCAAATTTACATTCTTATTCTTGCTGTGTGCCCAGGTCAGACCTTGAAGGACCAGCTGACCACGGCTGCATATATTTAAGTCCTGCATCTCTTTAGCTGATCTATAACCCTTCTATCAATGATTTATAAACCAGGACTTGCTCCAATTTTTTTTTTTTTTTTTTTTTGTAATCCAACAGATGTAGTATATTGGAACACATTCACACATCATCAGACTTTGTTCCTACTTTTTTCTGAGCAAAACTTTGAGTACTACACGTACATTTATTTGTAATACAATTTGTTTTGCTGTTTACACATACTACACCTGTTCATGCATGTCGCATTTTCACAAAATACTCGATCTGATAAAAAGAATAATGGCTGCACAGTATTCGTATCTGAGTGGATTTATTCCATGTTTCCTCAGACAGCCTTTCATAGCCCTTCCATGTTCCATGGTGTGTCCTGAAGGACCAGCTAAACACAACCTCACATATTTCAGTTCTTGGTCCCTGTGCATGACCAGTTGCTCATTCATTTCTTGGTTTTATAATGCTCACTACACTCATGCTTAAATTCTTTAAAAGGTGTAGTTTCCAAAACTATGGCTAGCAAGGCACAAGATAATGACTTATTTGTGGAAAACATTTCAATATTCCATCTAGACCATTTACTGCACATTGAAAATGGGTTCAACACTTGTGTGCTGAGAATACTTACTACTAGAGATGAGCGAACACTAAAATGTTCGAGGTTCGAAATTCGATTCGAACAGCCGCTCACTGTTCGAGTGTTCGAATGGGTTTCGAACCCCATTATAGTCTATGGGGAACATAAACTCGTTAAGGGGGAAACCCAAATTCGTGTCTGGAGGGTCACCAAGTCCACTATGACACCCCAGGAAATGATACCAACACCCTGGAATGACACTGGGACAGCAGGGGAAGCATGTCTGGGGGCATAAAAGTCACTTTATTTCATGGAAATCCCTGTCAGTTTGCGATTTTCGCAAGCTAACTTTTCCCCATAGAAATGCATTGGCCAGTGCTGATTGGCCAGAGTACGGAACTCGACCAATCAGCGCTGGCTCTGCTGGAGGAGGCGGAGTCTAAGATAGCTCCACACCAGTCTCCATTCAGGTCCGACCTTAGACTCCGCCTCCTCCGGCAGAGCCAGCGCTGATTGGCCGAAGGCTGGCCAATGCATTCCTATGCGAATGCAGACTTAGCAGTGCTGAGTCAGTTTTGCTCAACTACACATCTGATGCACACTCGGCACTGCTACATCAGATGTAGCAATCTGATGTAGCAGAGCCGAGGGTGCACTAGAACCCCTGTGCAAACTCAGTTCACGCTAATAGAATGCATTGGCCAGCGCTGATTGGCCAATGCATTCTATTAGCCCGATGAAGTAGAGCTGAATGTGTGTGCTAAGCACACACATTCAGCACTGCTTCATCAAGCCAATACAATGCATTAGCCAGTGCTGATTGGCCAGAGTACGGAATTCGGCCAATCAGCGCTGGCCAATGCATTCTATTAGCCCGATGAAGTAGAGCTGAATGTGTGTGCTAAGCACACACATTCAGCACTGCTTCATCAAGCCAATACAATGCATTAGCCAGTGCTGATTGGCCAGAGTACGGAATTCGGCCAATCAGCGCTGGCTCTGCTGGAGGAGGCGGAGTCTAAGATCGCTCCACACCAGTCTCCATTCAGGTCCGACCTTAGACTCCGCCTCCTCCGGCAGAGCCAGCGCTGATTGGCCGAAGGCTGGCCAATGCATTCCTATGCGAATGCAGACTTAGCAGTGCTGAGTCAGTTTTGCTCAACTACACATCTGATGCACACTCGGCACTGCTACATCAGATGTAGCAATCTGATGTAGCAGAGCCGAGGGTGCACTAGAACCCCTGTGCAAACTCAGTTCACGCTAATAGAATGCATTGGCCAGCGCTGATTGGCCAATGCATTCTATTAGCCCGATGAAGTAGAGCTGAATGTGTGTGCTAAGCACACACATTCAGCACTGCTTCATCAAGCCAATACAATGCATTAGCCAGTGCTGATTGGCCAGAGTACGGAATTCGGGCCAATCAGCGCTGGCCAATGCATTCTATTAGCCCGATGAAGTAGAGCTGAATGTGTGTGCTAAGCACACACATTCAGCACTGCTTCATCAAGCCAATACAATGCATTAGCCAGTGCTGATTGGCCAGAGTACGGAATTCGGCCAATCAGCGCTGGCTCTGCTGGAGGAGGCGGAGTCTAAGGTCGGACCTGAATGGAGACTGGTGTGGAGCGATCTTAGACTCCGCCTCCTCCAGCAGAGCCAGCGCTGATTGGCCGAATTCCGTACTCTGGCCAATCAGCACTGGCTAATGCATTGTATTGGCGTGATGAAGCAGTGCTGAATGTGTGTGCTTAGCACACACATTCAGCTCTACTTCATCGGGCTAATAGAATGCATTGGCCAGCGCTGATTGGCCGAATTCCGTACTCTGGCCAATCAGTGCTGGCCAATGCATTCTATTAGCTTGATGAAGCAGAGTGTGCACAAGGGTTCAAGCGCACCCTCGGCTCTGATGTAGCAGAGCCGAGGCTGCACAAGGGTTCAAGCACACCCTCGGCTCTGATGTAGGAGAGCCGAGGGTGCACTTGAACCCTTGTGCAGCCTCGGCTCTGCTACATCAGAGCCGAGGGTGCGCTTGAACCCTTGTGCACACTCTGCTTCATCAAGCTAATAGAATGCATTGGCCAGCGCTGATTGGCCAATGTATTCTATTAGCCTGATGAAGTAGAGCTGAATGTGTGTGCTAAGCACACACATTCAGCTCTACTTCATCGGGCTAATAGAATGCATTGGCCAGCGCTGATTGGCCAGAGTACGGAACTCGACCAATCAGCGCTGGCTCTGCTGGAGGAGGCGGAGTCTAAGATCGCTCCACACCAGTCTCCATTCAGGTCCGACCTTAGACTCCGCCTCCTCCAGCAGAGCCAGCGCTGATTGGCCGAATTCCGTACTCTGGCCAATCAGCACTGGCTAATGCATTGTATTGGCATGATGAAGCAGTGCTGAATGTGTGTGCTTAGCACACACATTCAGCTCTACTTCATCGGGCTAATAGAATGCATTGGCCAATCAGCGCTGGCCAATGCATTCTATTAGCGTGAACTGAGTTTGCACAGGGGTTCTAGTGCACCCTCGGCTCTGCTACATCAGATTGCTACATCTGATGTAGCAGTGCCGAGTGTGCATCAGATGTGTAGTTGAGCAAAACTGACTCAGCACTGCTAAGTCTCTGCATTCGCATAGGAATGCATTGGCCAGCCTTCGGCCAATCAGCGCTGGCTCTGCCGGAGGAGGCGGAGTCTAAGGTCGGACCTGAATGGAGACTGGTGTGGAGCGATCTTAGACTCCGCCTCCTCCAGCAGAGCCAGCGCTGATTGGTCGAGTTCCGTACTCTGGCCAATCAGCGCTGGCCAATGCATTCTATTAGCCCGATGAAGTAGAGCTGAATGTGTGTGCTTAGCACACACATTCAGCTCTACTTCATCAGGCTAATAGAATACATTGGCCAATCAGCGCTGGCCAATGCATTCTATTAGCTTGATGAAGCAGAGTGTGCACAAGGGTTCAAGCGCACCCTCGGCTCTGATGTAGCAGAGCTGAGGGTGCACAAGGGTTCAAGTGCACCCTCGGCTCTCCTACATCAGAGCCGAGGGTGCGCTTGAACCCTTGTGCAGCCTCGGCTCTGCTACATCAGAGCCGAGGGTGCGCTTGAACCCTTGTGCACACTCTGCTTCATCAAGCTAATAGAATGCATTGGCCAGCACTGATTGGCCAGAGTACGGAATTCGGCCAATCAGCGCTGGCCAATGCATCCCTATGGGAAAAAGTTTATCTCACAAAAATCACAATTACACACCCGATAGAGCCCCAAAAAGTTATTTTTAATAACATTCCCCCCTAAATAAAGGTTATCCCTAGCTATCCCTGCCTGTACAGCTATCCCTGTCTCATAGTCACAAAGTTCACATTCTCATATGACCCGGATTTGAAATCCACTATTCGTCTAAAATGGAGGTCACCTGATTTCGGCAGCCAATGACTTTTTCCAATTTTTTTCAATGCCCCCAGTGTCGTAGTTCCTGTCCCACCTCCCCTGCGCTGTTATTGGTGCAAAAAAGGCGCCAGGGAAGGTGGGAGGGGAATCGAATTTTGGCGCACTTTACCACGTGGTGTTCGATTCGATTCGAACATGGCGAACACCCTGATATCCGATCGAACATGTGTTCGATAGAACACTGTTCGCTCATCTCTACTTACTACAGCACTAGAAATATTATACTAGAATTTAGTCTCCAAAATGAAGTCACTTTTTGGGGGTTTCTGCTGTACTGGTCCTTCAGGGGCTCTGTAAATACAGCATGGCATTTCAAAATCATTCAAGCTTACCTTACTTGAATTGTTGGCTATCGGTGCCCCATAGAAATCGATGTAAAATAAAAGAGAACTTCCCCCCATTGTCTTATGTTTGGGTAGAAAGTCAGTTTCTCTATTCATTCCCCAGAGACTTGATGTTGGTTTCATAGCAATGGATAGAATAACTGACTACCTGTGTACACATAAATGCTGTGTCGTGTGGAGGGTCAGTGTATCAGTCACATGACTCTGAGCTGAGGACCAAATAACTTGCAAACTCAGCCACTGGTAAGAAGTTTGCAATTTAAGTATGTTCTTTTCTAATGGGCCAGAGGAAAAAAAAATATGGACAGCATTTGAATGTCACAAATGAAAGTAAAGAAAAAGAATAAACCCAACTTAAGCCCATCAATATGCACTTATAAGTAACCAACTTAAATAAAAAATGTGTGTGTGTGTGTGTGTGTGTGTGTGTGTGTGTGTGTGTGTATGTATATATATATATATATATATATATATATATATATATAATCAGGAGGACCCAATTTGCACGGGTATATTTCATTTTCTGTTTATGTAGTGGCCCCATAAAAATTGTCCAGTGTTGCACTGGTGTATTTTGTATATTGTTTGCGTGTGTATCCATAAGCAAAATGTGATTATGTGTATCTCATTTTGGATATCAATGAAAAACCTGCGATCAGTTGTTATGGATACCTGGAGTAAAGTTGTGTGTATATTACCGTGTGTAAACGTGTCAACCACAGTGCCCTGCCCCTTTAAAGCTGACATAAAGCGGTGAAGAAAAATGGCTGGGTTGCTATGGAAACATAGAGTAAAACTCTAAGATGTGGTGCTCTGTGCAGAGCCATGTATCTAATCCTCTGACGTTTTGTACTGTGTGCAGAGGCACGTATCTAATCCTCTGGCGTGTGGTATTGTGAGCAGTGGCACATATCCAAATTTCTGGCATGTGGTACTTGCTGACTTGTGTATCTAATCCTCCAGCATGCGGTACTATGTGGCGATGCCTTTTATCTAATCCTCTGGCATGTGATACTGTGTGCTGACTTGTGTATCTAAACCTCCAACGTGTAGTACTGTGTGCAGACGCGTGTATATAATCCTCTGGTGTGTGGTATTGTGAACAGTGGCGCGTATCCTATCCTCTGGCGTGTGGTACTTGCTGACTTGTGTATCAAATCCTTCAGTGTGTGGTACTGTGTGGAGATGCCTTTTATCCAATCCTCTGGTGTGTGATACTGTGTGCTGACTTGTGTATCTAATTCTCCAGCATGTGGTACTGTGTGCAGACGCATGTATCTAACCCTCCCGTGTGGTATTGTGTGCAGTAGCGTGTATCTAATCCTCTGGCATGGGGTATTGTGTGCAGTGGTGCATATATAATCCTCCATTGTGTGGTATTGTGTAAAGACGTCCGTATCTAATCCTCCAGTGTGTGGAACTGTGCGCAGACGTGCGTATCTAATCCTGCAGCATGTGGAACTGTGTGCAGATGTGCGTATCTAATCTTCCAGCATGTGGTATTGCGTAAAAACATGTGTATCTAATCCTGCGGCATATGTTACATGCAAACCAGCTTTTATTAGGGGTGTTCCCCACAAAATAACAGGAATTCACAGCAGTTACTTCTTGCTATATAAGTGCAAACAAGCTTTTCAGGCAGTGTGTAATCCCAAAATAGGGATACAGAGCAATTAGTTCCGGCTATGTACGCTCAATCCAGATATCCAGGGTGTGTACCCCCAAAACGTAGGTGGGAGACACCGAAATTCAGTCCAGCTATGTACACTCAATCCAGATATCCAGGGTGTGTACCCCCAAAACCTAGGTGAGACACCGAAATTCAGTCAGGCTATGTACGCTCAATCCAGTTTTTCACGGTGTGTACCCCAAAACGTAAGTGGGAGAGACAGAAATTCAGTCAGGCTATGTACGCTCAATCCAGTTTTTCATGGTGTATAACCCAAAAACCTACCTGGGAGACACAAATTCAGTCAGGCTATGTACGCTGAATCCAATTTTTAAGGATCTACCCCCCAAAGCTAAGTGGGAGACACAGCAATTCAATCAGGCTATATCAGCTCAATCCAATTTTTAAGGGTCTACCCCCAAAGCTAAGTGGGAGACAGCCGTTCATGCTAATGTTTTGTGTCCAGTGGAAAGGATGGGATAGGATTTCACATAAGTCTGCCACCCATGGAAACTCATGGTGCAGAAACTGAGGGAGCTGACTTTGATGAACCCTTGGGTTTTGGAGATGGAACTCCATCAAAAGTCTCTGCTGCTCACACACCCTGCTCAACATACGATATTTAGGTTTTCAGCGTGTGGTGACTTTGCACAACAGCTGGTGCTTCAGGCAGATGTAGGCGTTGCTGGAGTATATTGAAGCTAGCACCAGGTATTGTAGACTTGCCAAAATGGGAACACAAGCGCCGCACTTTAACCAGTAGCTTGTGTAAATTGGGGTAAGTTGTTAGAAACCGTTGCACCAATAATTTGAAAATGTAGGCCATGTGTGGACCATGTGAGTTTGGAAAGCTCCAGATCTGTTACCAGGTTCCAGCCATTATCACATACGCCAACCTGCACCTGAGCCCAGGTGCAGCGGGGAAAAAAACATTGCCCTCTCATCCAGGATGGCATCCCGGACCTCGGAGGCACTGTGCTGTCTGTCCCCCAAGCTGCTGAGCTTCAGCACGGCCTGCTGATGTCTCCCCATGCCAGTGTTGCAGCACTTCCAGCTCGTAGCTGGGGTCGATTTAACGGCGGCGGAGGAGGGTGGTGTTTCAGCACTCCTGCCAGGAATATTGGGTGGGGAGACAACAGTTTGCGACCCTGTCCCAGCCTCAACTACATTCAGCCAGTGTGCCGCTATTGAGATTCAACGGCCCTGGCTGCATGCACTTGTCCACGCACCGGTGGTCAAGTGGAACTTTATGCAACTTAACGCAGAACTTAGGGCCCACCTGATGTTACAGGACATGTGCTGGTGCAAGGCTCAACTCACCCTAAGGGCCAAAAACACTGCTGGTGAATTTTGTTCCGTTCAAAAGGACTCTGTGTTTAGATTTGGCTCAGTCGCAGCTCCAGAACATGCCTTTGAAGGCAAGGTTTCCTTTAGTGGTTCCATCTCAGCAGGATGATGATGGTGAAGATTGGTTAAATCTGGTGTCGGATGTGGTTTCTGATCTACATCTAAAGTACTGGAGCATGTTGTTTGGACTATTAACACCTGATCAGAACCCTGTAGAGGTAATGTAGAATCCGATATTAGAGGACCATTACCGGTACTAGTAGTTGCAGCCAATTCTCCACCTTTGCGGTCCTCTAAATAAAAGTTACCCCCAGGACTTGATGTCAAAATGTTATCAATTTCCCAATCAAAATCAAGGTCAATGTCTGGGTCCTCAGTCCAATCCACTGCATCAATCCAACACAATGAGAGTGATGGTTCTGGAACCACCGTTTTAGGGGCTAAGAATTTTAAAGGGGCTAACCAGGGGTGAACCTACCCCTTTTGCCGCCCGAGGCGAACTACAGAAAGCCGCCCCCCCCCCGGAGGAGGGTGCGGAGCGAAGGGGCGTGGCGGAGCGAAGGGGGTGGGGCTTGGCACCGTTCACAGGCAGAGAGCAGGCACGGAGATGACCTGCTCTCTGCCTGAGCGTGAGAGGAGGCTGCTGCAGCAGCGCTGCTCCAGTGGCCTCCCCAAACCACCGCTCAGTGTTAAGCCAGTCCAGGACAGCTTGTCCTGGACTGGCTTAGGTAATCAAAATTGCCGCCCTCACTAGGGTCCTGACATAGCGCCACCTGAAGCGCTCACTTCAGGTTGCCTCATGGGAGGTGTGGCGCTGGGGCTAACACTCTGCTGGTGCAAGGGTCAACTCACCCAAAGGGCAAAAAACTCTGCTTGTGCAAGGCTGAACTAAGTTAAAGGGCCTAAAACTCTGCTGGTAAGAGGCTGAAGTCACCTAAAAGGCCTCAATCTCTGCTGGTAGCTCAGCTTAAGGGCCTCTAACTTAATTTTGAAGGGCTCACGTTATGGGCCATAAAAGTGAATTTTGGAAGGTCTTACCACATCACACACACACACATCCACAATGAGCATTCAGGGTGGGTACTGTTGGATTTCCCATTGCCTATTCCATCTGTGGTTGTCATGGGCAACGTGATTTAAAGGGGTGCTTGTTAATGTTTCTTTAGCTTAAATTTGGGTTTCTTTCCATCCATTTGGGGAAGAAAGAAGGTTTCCAGGTATTTTCCTACTTTGATAGAGGTTTTTTTGAGTGTGGAAAGTGTGTAGTTGATAGGCTGTGATAGTGGGGTAAAACTGTGACTTGGGCTTGTTAGATGCCCCCAGCCATGCTTCCCCTGCTGTCCACTTGCATTGCAGAGGTGTCACAGTGGACTTGGTGACCCTCCTGAGTTGAATGGTGGATTCCCCTGAAATGAAGCATTTTTCCCCATAGACTATAATGGGGTTCGATTTTCGATCGAGTAGTTGAATATTGAGCGGCTATTTGAAACGAATATCGAATATTTTACTGTTCGCTCATCTCTAATACTAACCTAAAAATATTTGTAGTGTCTGTTGTACAGGGTTTTTTTTTTAACCATTTTGTTGTTCGTAACAATTAGAAAAAATGCATCAAAACATCAGAGATTCCAAAACTGATATAACCAAGTACATCGGGTCCTGCAAACAGACATCTTCTGCATCCTTGTATATGGAAGCATAAAAAAGTTACTGGTGTATGAATATGGCAACTGCAGAAATTTTTTTTTAACCAAGTTTTGGATTTTTTTAAAGGAGTTTAAACATAAATAAAACTATATACATTTTATATAACCCTAATTGGACTGATCCGTGCAATACAAGTGTCATTTTGGCTGCACAATAAATGCTGTAGAAACAAAGTCCACAAGAAAATCACCCAAATGCACTTTTTTCACCCCTTTCTGAATTTTTTTTTCCCAGCTTCTCAATATATTGTACAGAATATAAAATTGTACCATTATGAAGTGAAATTGTCTTGCAAACAAAATGCCCTCATATGGTTCTGTGAAGAGAAAAATAATAAAGTTATGGGGTTTGAAAGCCTCAAAATCAAAAACAAAAATCAAAACATGAAAAATGGCTGTGGCAGAAAGGGGTTCAAAATATAGAAAATGACATTGGGGAATTATATATTTTTTATCGTAAAAATTTTACAATTATGCAAAAAAAGTTATGTACTGCGGTCGCAAAATCATGGCCGCAAAATAGCGCCGCGTATACGATCCCCGGCTCCCATTGAAATCAATGGGAGCGTATACGGCCCGCAAAATCTTACACGGCGTATACGTGCCACATCACGCGTCACTTTACTCTGTGTGAACTCTCCCTACCACAATGGGGATATGGTTTTCCTCCATGGATCAGAGGACATTGTCTGACCATCTGAGTACTTAACAAAAACCCTCTAAATGCTTCTGATAAACTGAAACATTAACAAAATCTGTAATGAGCTATTGTGTATGAAACACGACCATTATTCTAAATATAGAGAAATAAAGCACTTGAAATATCAATTATCTTGGCGTTAGATGTTGAATAAGTGTGTATATACTATATGTGATTGCATGTATGTACACATTACGCTAGAAACTTTTAAATCTTTAAAAAATGATCTTTTATTAGAAAATATTTTTTTTTAGACTTGTACGTACAATTTTCCAGCCCAATGTCTACAAAGAATAAATACCTTTTTATGTTTGCGTACATGGTTTCGGAGTACAGGGACATGTACTACATTCTCTTCTGCTCCTCTTGAGACTTAGTTAAATAATAAAAACTGTGTTGTAGATGAGAAAGAGAACCTTGTCAAGCTGGCGTATGAAAGCAGCCTCTTTCCACTGGGGAAAAGTACATGAAGAACATGGTCGTTCAATTAAGGAACTTTTAAAAACTGAAGAAATCCCTTCTGTTGTGGCATGCTGGCCAATAAAGCAATAATGGTATATTGCTTATTATTCAGTAATTGCCAAGTTGCATCAAAATTGTAGCTTGCTAACATGTACTGTATTTATACTCATTGCCAAGAAAATAGCGCCCCCAGATTTAAAAAAATGTCAGATTGCTACAACACTCTCCAATCCACCAATTAAGAAAAAAACACCTGCAGCGGTAGCGGCTGTCGCCGGGCCCCTAATGTCCCGGGCCCTGTGGCAGTTGCTACTGCTGCTACCCCTGTAGTTACGCCACTAGTTCCAGGATTATGGTCACTTGGCCTTGTCTCAGATATTTGTTTGCAACTGTATAGTTACACATGGCAATATGGCAGAACAGTATCAGTAATGGAATGGGGGCAGACTGCTCCGTGTTGTAAATGCCCACAGCCTCAGACAGAAGTGTAAACTGTGTTTCAGCCATAATTTGATTAGCAGCAGAAAAACTGATAGGGCACCATATATGAAGACTTATATATTCATAGAACAGACTGCCTAGGAAATCCCTGCACATATTTCAACTTTTAATAAAAAATCTGTACCCTTTAAAGTCGATGTCCTCTATTATTGACCTGTTATGATAGGGTTAAATTTGAACACCGTTCTTTACTGAAGGCAGCAAAGCACATCCATTTTCAAACAAGTTGCAACAAAAAGACCAGTAACAGCAGGTCCATACCAGCACCCGGTCTCCGCTTTAGGCTATCCGGCAGCTTTCCGTCTTCTGCCCTGAGAAACTGTACAGGGGATGGAAACCCGACAGTCAGTTTTCAAATCCATTAAACGTGAATGGGTTTGCAAAGTTTCCACCCGTGTGTGTCTTCTGCCTCTCTGCAGCGAAACCATTTTTTTTAAATTGGTCACAAAGTCCTGCATGTCCGACTTTGTGTACGGATAAAAAAAACGGTTTTGCCTCAGTGAGAGCCATGTTCCCATGGTTGAAGGCCTGCTCCCAGTGCACCATCTGCCTAACAAAGAACATTTGCACCTGAGGAAGGGCGAAGTTTACGCCCGAAATGTGTAGTGCGAGTTACCCAATAAAAGTCGTGTTGCCTCACCTATATGGTAAGCGCGGGTCCTTCTTAACCAGTCTTCAATTACAATTCTGTACTTCTGGTCCTCTACCTACACTTCATACACACCATTGTGGTGTGAGTTACTCTTCAGCTGCTTCCATCTCAGAGAGGGATACTCTGCCAAGTGATCCCACTGCTGATACTAAAGTTGTGTATTCACAGCCTACCAAGGTGAGCCGTATTCATAACATATCTTAACTCAGTTCTACACTAAGGGCTGCTCGGTGTCTTCTTTTTGTTTTTGAGGTTCAAGTTGAATGGATTTGAAAAATTACTACCGGGTTTCCATCCCCTGTCCAGTTTCTCGGGCAGAAGATGAAAACCTGCCGAAAGTGGAGACCGGGCAGAGGTCTAGGTCTAACCTTCCCTAATGGAGGTAAAGTTTAAGTCTTTCTGTGTAACCAGGCCTGAAGGGATAGTAGGGCCATAGTCAGGTGAAGGTGACTGGGGCCCCACAGCCAGCTAGATCATGACAATGGTAGTGTAAGACAGATAATAACCCGCCTGTATCCATTAGCATCACAGTACAGCTGCAGCAACACAGATTGACACCCATCTCTGCTTCCTGTAAAGCTATAAGCAGCACAAATGAGTGCCAGGCTCTGCTGCTGTGAAGGTATTGTGATCCTAGTGGAGACAGTGGTCAGGATATCATCAGTCTTAGCCAACTATTATCATACTTATGGAGTAAGTTCTCTTACTTTTTGCAGGCACCTCCTGATCAATCAATGTATCACAGATTTTAAAGGGGTATTAATGTATTTTTTAATTCATGACCTATTATTAGGATAGGGTAATCAATAAGCGATCAGTAGAGGTCCAATATCCAGGAACCCCACTGATCAGCTGATTGAAGGGGCTATGGCACTTATGTGAGCACTGTGACCTCTTCACTGTTTATATAAAATTCTGTTTGTTTTGTAGTGGCCATGTGATGTAATTACAGCATAGTCATATAGAAATGAATGGAATAGTAGTAGCCTGTAACGTAAACAGTGAAGGGGTAACAGCATGAGTGCCCCTTGAAACAGCTGATCAGTTAGGGGTCCTTGGTATTGGACACCTTTCTGACCTTTAATTGATGGTATATGATAAAGATAGGTCTTCAATAACAAGGAACTGAAATATCCCTTTATACAGGTAATCTGTTCTTTGACTTCTCCAGTGCTTTCAACACCATTCAGCCAGGGCTACTGAGGAAGAAGCTGAACCTTGGTGGTGTGGACCATCACCTGTCCAACTGGATCCTAGACTACCTGACAAACCGCCCTCAGTATGTGAGAGCCCAGGACGGTGTGTCTGACACATCTGTAGTACGGGGGCACCACAAGGTACAGTTCTTGCCCCATTCCTCTTCACACTGTACACTGCTGACTTCAGGCACAACTCATCCAGCTGTTACTTACAGTAGTACTCCGATGACTCTGCTATAGTAGGCCTTATCACTGATGGCGACGATAGGGAATACAGAGACTTAAACCGGGATTTTGTTGGATGGTGCCAGCGGAACCAGCTCAGGATTAATGCTGGTAAGACCAAGGAGATGGTGGTGGACTTTAGTAAATGGAGAGGTGCTCCGACCCCAGTGGAGATCCAAGGAACATGTATTGAGATAGTCAGGACCTATAAGTATCTGGGCGTGATCCTCAACAATAAACTAGACTGGGCTGATCACCTGGACGCGCTGCACAGAAAGGGCCACAGCAGACTCTACCTGCTCAGGAGGCTGAGGGCCTTCGGAGTCCAGGGGACACTTCTTAGGGCCTTCTTCAACTCTGTGGTTGCTTCAGCCATCTTTTTCGGTGTGGCCTGCTGGGGGAGCAGTATATCAACCAGGGACAGAAATAGACTTGACAGGCTGATCAGGATGGCCAGTTCTGTCCTGGGGAGCCCCCTGGACCCAGTACAGGTGGTGGGTGACAGAAGGATACTGTCTGTGGTGACCTCCATGCGGGAGAACAAATCCCACCCCATGTATGGGACCCTGATGGGACTTGGCAGCACTGTAAGTGACCGTCTGCTTCACCCCAAGTGCGAGAAGGAGCGCTATCGCAGGTCCTTCCTTCCAACCGCGACCAGGCTGTATAATCTACATCAAACCAAGCGAAGATCACTCCGCACAGAGAACTAATGATTATGACGATGACCATGAGGTCTTCCTCTTTCTCTTCCATTCCTTAGCTGCTATGGACTCCTAGTATATCTTCTCTTCTCAGCATATGCGTGCCTACGTCTGTATTATATTACTGTGTATTATCCTGTACCTGTATTACTATGCTGCTGTAACATGCTGAAATTTCCCCAATGTGGGACTATTAAAGGATTATCTTATCTTATCTCTTAATCTACTTTCTAAAAATTCGCTGGTCCATTATTAAGATTGGTCATCAATTTGAGATCTTTAGGATTCAACTGTTTGCACCCTGCTGATCAGCTGTTTCCCAGAGCACAAAGCTCCTGGCATTGTTTACATGCAGAGTGTTGAGCTGCTTTTTTAGTCTTGGTCATGGCAGTTGTGGGTACGGCCACTGCCACAATGTGTAGATTTCCTCTCCTCTTATTAAAGAGGTTTTCTGAGGTTTTTGGTTTTTTGACAGATAGCCAAAATGTGCTGATATGAATTTTCTAATTGACATCACATAAAAATATCCTACCGCTTATCAGAAGTGTGTAAGAATCATAGTCTCTTCTACAATCTCTTGCTTAATGGTCCTAATCATGTGCCATTCGTTGTGCACATGACTACAGTTGTTAGCCACACCTACACATGATGGAATTTGTCTAAACTTTGACTGCCATAGCAGTCAGGAGAAGGTGTGGTTCCTGATTACCAGACAATCCGGAAACTGCTTCATACCTCTATAGTGTGATTAGTGGCAGCAGAAGAAGAAACAAAACAGGTAGACAAACACATTTTATTTATTTATTTATTTATTTTTAACACTTCAAATCTCTCTTCTTCTGCCTCTATCAGACAAGCATCCTTCAGTGAGTGTGTTAGGGAATTGCTAGATGACAATTCCCCAGAAGCTGCTGGAGAACCCTGGAGGAAGGGGCACAAGGGACAGTGAGCCCTAAGCTGAAACCCCCCACTGTCCCTTCCTATTGCCAGGCCCTATCCTACGTAATAGGCAGCAACTCAAAGACGATCCCTTCCTATATATGTGACACACAAAACGCAGACAAGACAAACAACAACAATGGGAGGTCAGCTAGCCAAGGTTCGGTAACAGTCGAGCAATGCAGTGCCAAATTGAAGTCCGAAAGAATAGTCAGTAGGGAAAGCCAGGCAGAAAGAAAGAAGGCAGGCTGTCAATCACCAGGGCAAGACCAAATTAACTACTTCATGGACAGAGACAGACAAGGGCAGAAGATGGGTGTGGTGCAAATTCAATTACAGAACTAGAGCCGTGTTCACTAGAGATGAGCGAACACTAAAATGTTCGAGGTTCGAAATTCGATTCGAACAGCCGCTCAATGTTCGTGTGTTCGAACGGGTTTCGAACCCCATTATAGTCTATGGGGAACAGATACTCGTTAAGGGGGAAACCCAAATCCGTGTCTGGAGGGTCACCAAGTCCACTATGACACCCCAGGAAATGATGCCAACACCTCTGGAATGACACTGGGACAGCAGGGGAAGCATGTCTGGGGGCATCTAACACACCAAAGACCCTCTATTACCCCAACATCACAGCCTAACAACTACACACTTTACACACTCAATACCACCTCTCTGACAGTAGGAAAACACCTTGAAACATGTGTATTTGGCACTTGCAGTGAGGAGAGCTTGTCACCAGCAGTGAATTTGGCCCTTGTAGTAAGTTGAGGTTGGCACCAACATTTGTTTTGAAAATCAGGGTGGATTGAGCCTCTAACCAGCAGAGTTGGGGCAAATTCATGGTGGAGGGAGCCTCTAAAAACCCCAGTTTGGACCAATTCATGGTGGAGGGAGCCTCTAAAAACCCCAGTTTGGACCAATTCATGGTGGAGGGAGCCTCTAAAAACCCCAGTTTGGACCAATTCATGATGGAGGGAGCCTCTAAACAGCCCAGTTTGGGCAAATTCATGGTGGAGGGAGCCTCTAAACAGCCCAGTTTGGGCTAATTCATGGTGGAGGGAGCCTCTAAACAGCAGATTTGTGGAAAATCAGGGTGGAGGGAGCCTCTAAACAGCCCAGTTTGGGCAAATTCATGGTGGAGGGAGCCTCTAAACAGCCCAGTTTGGGCAAATTCATGGTGCAGGGAGCCTCTAAAAACCCCAGTTTGGACCAATTCATGGTGGAGGGAGCCTCTAAAAACCCCAGTTTGGACCAATTCATGGTGGAGGGAGCCTCTAAGAACCCCAGTTTGGACCAATTCATGGTGGAGGGAGCCTCTAAAAACCCCAGTTTGGACCAATTCATGGTGGAGGGAGCCTCTAAACAGCCCAGTTTGGGCAAATTCATGGTGGAGGGAGCCTCTAAACAGCCCAGTTTGGGCAAATTCATGGTGGAGGGAGCCTCTAAAAACCCCAGTTTGGACCAATTCATGGTGGAGGGAGCCTCTAAAAACCCCAGTTTGGACCAATTCATGGTGGAGGGAGCCTCTAACTAGCCCAGTTTGGGCAAATTCATGGTGGAGGGAGCCTCTAAAAACCCCAGTTTGGACCAATTCATGGTGGAGGGAGCCTCTAAAAACCCCAGTTTGGACCAATTCATGGTGGAGGGAGCCTCTAAAAACCCCAGTTTGGACCAATTCATGGTGGAGGGAGCCTATAAACAGCCCAGTTTGGACCAATTCATGGTGGAGGGAGCCTCTAAATACCCCAGTTTGGACCAATTCATGGTGGAGGGAGCCTCTACAAACCCCAGTTTGGACCAATTCATGGTGGAGGGAGCCTCTAAAAACCCCAGTTTGAACCAATTCATGGTGGAGGGAGCCTCTAAACAGCCCAGTTTGGGCAAATTCATGGTGGAGGGAGCCTCTAAACAGCCCAGTTTGGGCAAATTCATGGTGGAGGGAGCCTCTAAAAACCCCAGTTTGGGCAAATTCATGGTGGAGGGAGCCTCTAAACAGCCCAGTTTGGGCAAATTCATGGTGGAGGGAGCCTCTAAAATCCCCAGTTTGGACCAATTCATGGTGGATTGAGCCTCTAAAAACCCCAGTTTGGACCAATTCATGGTGGAGGGAGCCTCTAAAAACCCCAGTTTGGACCAATTCATGGTGGAGGGAGCCTCTAAACAGCCCAGTTTGGGCAAATTCATGGTGGAGGGAGCCTCTAAACAGCCCAGTTTGGGCAAATTCATGGTGGAGGGAGCCTCTAAAAACCCCAGTTTGGACCAATTCATGGTGGAGGGAGCCTCTAAAAACCCCAGTTTGGACCAATTCATGGTGGAGGGAGCCTCTAACTAGCCCAGTTTGGGCAAATTCATGGTGGAGGGAGCCTCTAAAAACCCCAGTTTGGACCAATTCATGGTGGAGGGAGCCTCTAAAAACCCCAGTTTGAACCAATTCATGGTGGAGGGAGCCTCTAAACAGCCCAGTTTGGGCAAATTCATGGTGGAGGGAGCCTCTAAACAGCCCAGTTTGGGCAAATTCATGGTGGAGGGAGCCTCTAAAAACCCCAGTTTGGGCAAATTCATGGTGGAGGGAGCCTCTAAACAGCCCAGTTTGGGCAAATTCATGGTGGAGGGAGCCTCTAAAATCCCCAGTTTGGACCAATTCATGGTGGATTGAGCCTCTAAAAACCCCAGTTTGGACCAATTCATGGTGGAGGGAGCCTCTAAACAGCCCAGTTTGGGCAAATTCATGGTGGAGGGAGCCTCTAAACAGCCCAGTTTGGGCAAATTCATGGTGGAGGGAGCCTCTAAAAACCCCAGTTTGGACCAATTCATGGTGGAGGGAGCCTCTAAAAACCCCAGTTTGGACCAATTCATGGTGGAGGGAGCCTCTAACTAGCCCAGTTTGGGCAAATTCATGGTGGAGGGAGCCTCTAAAAACCCCAGTTTGGACCAATTCATGGTGGAGGGAGCCTCTAAAAACCCCAGTTTGGACCAATTCATGGTGGAGGGAGCCTCTAAAAACCCCAGTTTGGACCAATTCATGGTGGAGGGAGCCTCTAAACAGCCCAGTTTGGACCAATTCATGGTGGAGGGAGCCTCTAACCAGCAGAGTTGGTGGAAATCAGGGTGGAGGGAGCCTCTAACCAGCAGAGTTGTGGGAAAGCAGGGTGGAGGGAGCCTCTAACCAGCAGAGTTGGTGGAAATCAGGGTGGAGGGAGCCTCTAACCAGCAGAGTTGGGGGAAATCAGGGTGGAGGGAGCCTAGTATTAGCAGAATTGTGCAACGCTTATGGTGGATGAGTATGAGGATGCGGAGGAATTGGAGAGGTTGAGTACAGACATGGAGTTTCATGTTGGGGTGCTTTACACAGGTGGGCACAAAAATGAAGGCTCTATCCAGTGGTGGTTCATTTTTATCAAAGTGAGCCGGTCGGCACTCTCAGCTGACAGACGGGTGCGCTTGTCAGTGATGATGCCACCGGCTGCACTGAACACCCTCTCAGATAGGACGCTGGCGGCAGGACAGGACAGCACCTCCAAGGCATATAGGGCAAGTTCAAGCCACAGGTCCAACTTTGACACCCAATACGTGTAGGGCGCAGAGGGGTCGGAGAGGACAGGGCTGTGGTCGGAAAGGTATTCCCGCAACATGCGCCTATACTTCTCACGCCTGGTGACACTAGGACCCTCTGTGGCGGCACTTTGGCGAGGGGGTGCCATCAAGGTGTCCCAGACCTTAGACAGTGTGCCCCTCGTTTGTGTGGACCGGTGAGAACTTGGTTGCCTACTGGAGGAACTGCCCTCCCTGCCGCCACGTCACATGCTGGAAACATCTCCATCATATTCTGCACCAATTGCCTGTGGCAAGCATTGATGCGATTGGCCCTCCCCTCTACCGGAATAAAAGACGAGATGTTGTTTTTATACCGGGGGTCAAGGATAGCAAAGATCCAGTACTGGTTGTCCTCCATGATTTTGACAATACGCTTGTCGGTTGTAAAGCACCCCAACATGAACTCAGCCATGTCTGCCACAGTGTTAGTTGGCATGACTCCTCTGGCCCCACCGGAAAGTTCAATCTCCATTTCCTCCTCATCCTCCATGTCTACCCATCCGCGCTGCAATAATGGGACGATTCGAAGTTGCCCGGAAGCCTCCTGTATCACCATCACATCATCGGACAACTCTTCTTCCTCCTCCTCCTCCTCCTCCATTAAACGCAGTGAAGCGGACAGATGTGTGGACCTACTCTCCAGCTGTGACGGATCGGATGCTATCCCTAACTCCTCTGTGTGATCTGAGTTATCCCTGATGTCAATCAGGGATTCTCTCAGAACACACAAGAGCGGGATTGTAAGGCTCACCATCGCATCCTCAGAGCTCACCCTCCTTGTGGACTCCTCAAAGACCCGTAGGATGTCACAAAGGTCTCTCATCCATGGCCACTCATGGATGTGAAACTGAGGCAGCTGACTTTGTGGCACCCTAGGGTTTTGTAGCTGGTATTCCATCAAAGGTCTCTGCTGCTCAACCACTCTATTCAACATCTGAAACGTTGAGTTCCAGCGTGTGGGGACGTCGCACAAAAGCCGGTGTTGTGGCACATGCAGGCGTTGTTGGAGAGATTTTAAGCTAGCAGCGGCTACTGTCGACTTGCGAAAGTGGGCGCACATGCGCCGCACTTTCACCAGTAGCTCTGGAACATTGGGGTAGCTCTTTAGGAAACGTTGCACCACTAGGTTGAAGACGTGGGCCAGGCATGGAACATGTTGGAGTCCGGCAAGCTCCAGAGCTGCTACCAGGTTCCGGCCGTTATCACAAACGACCATGCCTGGGCCCAGGTGCAGCGGCTCAAACCATATTGCCGTCTCATCGAGGAGGGCATCCCTCACCTCGGAGGCAGTGTGCTGTCTGTCCCCCAAGCTGATCAGCTTCAGCACAGCCTGCTAACGTCTACCAACGCCAGTGCTGCAACGTTTCCAACTCGTAGCTGGGGTCAATCTAACAGCGGAGGAGGAGGCGGTGGCGGAGGAGGAGGCGGTAGAGGAGGAGGAGGAGGGGGGTGTTCTTCTCGTGTCCCTGCCAGGAATGTTAGGCGGGGAGACGAGGTACACCGGGCCAGTTTGGGAAGCAGTCCCAGCCTCAACTACATTCACCCAGTGTGCCGTCAGTGAAATGTAGCGTCCCTGTCCGCATGCACTTGTCCACGCGTCGGTGGTCAAGTGGACCTTTGTGCAAAGCGCGGAACTAAGGGCCCGCCTGATGTTGAGTGACACGTGCTGGTGCAAGGCGGGGACGGCACACCGGGAGAAGTAGTGACGGCTAGGGACGGCATAGCGAGGTGCCGCAGTTGCCATCAGGTCCAGGAAGGCGGGAGTTTCAACAAGCCGGAACGCCAACATCTCCTGGGCCAGCAGTTTAGCGATGTTGGCATTCAAGGCTTGCGCGTGTGGGTGGTTAGCAGTGTATTTCTGCCGCCGCTCCAATGTCTGAGAGATGGTGGGTTGTTGTAAAGAAGCGCCTGATGGTGCCTTTGATGGTGCAAGAGAAGGAGATAAGACAGGAACAGGGGAGGATGAGTGAGAAGTCAACAAAGTGGCGGAGGCAGATGAAGTGGTGTCCTGGCTCGTCCTCTGGAGTGCATCGCCAGCACAGTCAGCAGTGGCAGTGGCAGAGGCAGTGGCAGTGGCGTGAACGGCAGGCGGCCTTTGTCCTGCCGTTGCTGCCTGCCACTGATTCCAGTGCTTGGATTCCAAATGACGGCGCATTGAAGTGGTGGACAGGTTGCTCTTCTCAGAGCCCCTAATCAATTTCGAGAGGCAAATTGTGCAGACAACACTATATCTGTCCTTGGCGCATTCCTTGAAAAAACTCCACACCTTCGAGAAACGTGCCCTCGAGGTGGGAGTTTTTCGGGGCTGGGTACGAACTGGAACATCTTGGGAGATTCCGGGTGTGGCCTGGCTTCGCCTAAGCTGCTGACCTCTGCCTCTGCCTCTAGCTACCCTTTTTGGTGCTGCACCTGCCTCAACATCCACACTACTTTCCCCGCTTGACATCCCCCCTGTCCAGGTCGGGTCAGTGTCCTCATCATCCACCACTTCCTCTTCCAACTCCTGTCTCATCTCCTCCTCCCGCACAATGCGCCGGTCAACTGGATGCCCTGACGGCAACTGCGTCACATCATCGTCGATGAGGGTGGGTTGCTGGTCATCCACCACCAAATCGAACGGAGATGGAGGAGACTCTAGTGTTTGAGCATCTGGACACAGATGCTCCTCTGTTAGGTTCGTGGAATCGTGACGTGGAGAGGCAGGTTGAGGGACAATGAAAGGAGCGGAGAACAGCTCTGGGGAGCAGGGACAGTTGGGGTTATTGTTCTGTGAAGCTTGGGAATTTTGGGAGGAAGGAGGACAAGACTGTTGGGTAATAGGAGGAGAGGAGGCAGAGTCTGACTGGCTGCTGGACAATGTGCTGTAAGCGTTCTCTGACAGCCATTGCAAGACCTGTTCCTGGTTCTCGGGCCTACTAAGGTTTGTACCCTGCAGTTTAGTTAATGTGGCAAGCAACCCTGGCACTGTGGAGTGGCGCAATGCTTGCTGCCCCACAGGAGTAGGCACGGGACGCCCTGTGGCTTCACTGCTACCTTGCTCCCCAGAACCATTCCCCCGACCTCACCCACGGCCTCGTCCACGTCCCTTTCCGGGAGCCTTGCGCATTTTGAATTCCCAGTTAGAAATTGGCACTATATACCAGTAGCAAAAATTGTGGGTGCACGTAACCCCAATATATTCTTTGAATTCCCAGTCAGACAATGGCACTATATGGCAGTAGCAAGAAATGAGGGTATTTGTAACCCCAATATATTCTTTGAATTCCCAGTCAGACAATGGCACTATATACCAGTAGCAAGAAATGAGGGTATTTGTAACCCCAATATATTCTTTGAATTCCCAGTCAGACAATGGCACTATATACCAGTAGCAAAAATTGTGGGTGCACGTAACCCCAATATATTCTTTGAATTACCAGTCAGAAACTGGCACTATATGGCAGTAGCAAGAAATGAGGGTATTTGTAACCCCAATATATTCTTTGAATTCCCAGTGAGACAATGGCACTATATACCAGTAGCAAAAATTGTGGGTGCACGTAACCCCAATATATTCTTTGAATTCCCAGTCAGACAATGGCACTATATACCAGTAGCAAGAAATGAGGGTATTTATAACCCCAATATATTCTTTGAATTACCAGTCAGACAATGGCACTATATACCAGTAGCAAGAAATGAGGGTATTTATAACCCCAATATATTCTTTGAATTACCAGTCAGAAACTGGCACTATATGGCAGTAGCAAGAAATGAGGGTATTTGTAACCCCAATATATTCTTTGAATTCCCAGTCAGACAATGGCACTATATACCAGTAGCAAGAAATGAGGGTATTTGTAACCCCAATATATTCTTTGAATTCCCAGTCAGACAATTGCACTATATACCAGTAGCAAGAAATGAGGGTATTTGTAACCCCAATATATTCTTTGAATTCCCAGTCAGACAATGGCACTATATACCAGTAGCAAAAATTGTGGGTGCACGTAACCCCAATATATTCTTTGAATTCCCAGTGAGACAATGGCACTATATACCAGTAGCAAGAAATGAGGGTATTTATAACCCCAATATATTCTTTGAATTCCCAGTCAGACAATGGCACTATATACCAGTAGCAAGAAATGAGGGTATTTGTAACCCCAATATATTCTTTGAATTCCCAGTCAGACAATGGCACTATATACCAGTAGCAAAAATTGTGGGTGCACGTAACCCCAATATATTCTTTGAATTCCCAGTGAGACAATGGCACTATATACCAGTAGCAAAAATTGTGGGTGCACGTAACCCCAATATATTCTTTGAATTCCCAGTCAGACAATGGCACTATATACCAGTAGCAAGAAATGAGGGTATTTATAACCCCAATATATTCTTTGAATTCCCAGTCAGACAATGGCACTATATACCAGTAGCAAGAAATGAGGGTATTTATAACCCCAATATATTCTTTGAATTCCCAGTCAGACAATGGCACTATATACCAGTAGCAAGAAATGAGGGTATTTATAACCCCAATATATTCTTTGAATTCCCAGTCAGACAATGGCACTATATACCAGTAGCAAAAATTGTGGGTGCACGTAACCCCAATATATTCTTTGAATTCCCAGTCAGACAATGGCACTATATACCAGTAGCAAAAATAGTGGGTGTATATAGCCCCAATTCTATTGCTAGGGGACTTGCAGGGTATTTCTGAGGTGAAGGTGGGGGGGGCACACCGTTGGAACGGGGATTTGGGGTATATATATGGGGTATACGGGAATACACTGTCAGTGTGTTCCATTCAGGATCCTGGGAAAGCTGGGTTGCGGCGATTGAGCCTGTCAGTGCCACATTACACTGACAAGCTTCTCCCTGGAATTTAGCTCTTATAAGAGCTGTTGGTTGTCTTCTCCTTCCTATCCTAGCCTGTCCCTGCCTACCCAGAATCTAACCCCTAGCTAACTGGACGGAAACCTCCGTCCCCGGTGAATTGCAAGCTCAGAATGACGCGAAGCTGGGCGTCTCTGTTCTTTTAAATTAGAGGTCACATGTTTTCGGCAGCCAATGGGTTTTGCCTACTTTTTTCAACGTCACCGGTGTCATAGTTCCTGTCCCACCTACCCTGCGCTGTTATTGGAGCAAAAAAGGCGCCAGGGAAGGTGGGAGAGGAATCGAGTAATGGCGCACTTTACCACGCGGTGTTCGATTCGATTCGAACATGCCGAACAGCCTAATATCCGATCGAACATGAGTTCGATAGAACACTGTTCGCTCATCTCTAGTGTTCACCTAGTGCAACTAAAAACTCTAATCAAACTGCTCACGCCTCCTGCGTCGCAGCATGCAAGCAGAGGGTGGTGCAGAGACCCAAACAGGCAGAGATGTTACAGAGTGGTTGAAGTTTTATGTAAAATTACAGGAGAGTATTGCACATTACAGGGTGTACTGAGTGTGAATGAAAAAATGGTAGGAGGTGCAGTGGGTGCATTCTGGGAAGTACTGCTTAATAAAACATGGACACTCCCACAATCAGGAAGTATTGCATGAGCCTGAAAATATGAAAAATGGTAAACATTGTAAAAGCACACATAAAGGTACTCAGTTATGTATGAAAAGCATTTTGTGCCTTTAGTCACATTTTCCTAGTTCCAGAAAAGCCCTTTAACTTGGTAAACAACAAATTGCAGATTTTATCTTACAACAGCTATTAGAAGCACCTCAAAGCAAAGTTCCTTCTAGACTGGAGAAACGTTCCCTGCCTACCTCCCTTCTCTGTTTTCAGTGTATCACCCCTCTCGCTACTAAGGAACAAGGACAGGAGGCAGAGTGTGGGCAGAGAGTAATGGAGACCGGAGGCAGAGATAGACATAGTACAGTAACACCTGCCTGACCCCCTGTATACTTGTGCCACTGATGATACAATGTGCTCTGCTTAGAACTAAAATGCTGATTGAAGGAGGTCACGGAATGTCACCAGAAAGAATGAAATTGCTTTAAGTGTGGTCATGTGACTAATACTTGTATCAGTGAAATGCGGGGATTTACTTCTGCTGTTATTAGGTGTATATGTTTTAAAAGACTTCATTCCTGGACAGTTCCTCTAACCTCAAACAAGCGGCTCTCACAATATTTATATTACTGTGCTTAACCTTTCCCTAGAAAGCCTCTACTTTTATATACTCTATAAAACACCTTACGGTATAATAGTATACGGTAGACTATACTATTGTATGATGCCTCTGAAAATTATCTGGTCTTGAGTGAAGGTTATTACAAGGCAGGTTACTCCAACACATCCAACAATTTTGGCCAATTCTGAATACAAATTGGGGGATGGCTATGGAAAATGATCCAGTAAAATCTTCCAAAAATTTTTTACACACTCTTTTACATAATTATGTAAATTCTTGCTCACATACTTCTCACATGTCCTGTCATTTTTAGCGGGTTATTGTCATTGTAGTGTTCTTTTAGGAGTAAGGATAATCGCGCTCTCCTTTGAGTTATCAGTTGATGTTTATTGCAAAAACTAATTTATAACGGGCTGCGTAGTGGATTTTTTTTCTTTTAATTTTGTTTGCCTGCTTGTTTTGTTTTATTCATTATTATGCTAATCATAGTTTTCTGTTGAGAATTGTCTCATTTAAATCAATTATTGTTCAGTAAATCTAAGGCACAAGGGAAATCTGAAGATCTACCAAGATGAAATGTTTTAACAATAAAAAGGTTTCCAGCTTCAGTAATGAAAGTCTTGGCGTCATACTTCTCTGGAATAGATACGATTAACCTGTTTACAATGGGATCTGCACTTTTTTTTTTAAATCTGGAAAATTTTGTCATAGTTTGGTTCAAAAATCATAAAGGGTAAATAGGAGATGTTGGCGTGTAATGCAAGCATAAAGATCGGAGTCGAATATAGAAACCTTCTTTACTAGAGATGAGCGAGTAGCGAAATATTCCAGATTCGTTTAGAGTAGAGCCTCAATATTCGACTACTCGATTGAATATCTAATCCCATTATAGTCTATGGGAAAAAATGCTCGTTTCAGGGGAAACCACTGTTCGACTAAAGGAGAGTCACCAAGTCCACGAGTAGCAGGAGGAGAATGTTTAGGAGGAGCGCTGTGCAGTTAAAGCGCACGGACCCCATTATAGTCTATGGGGTCCGTGCGTTTTAACTGCACAGCGCTTGCAGTTGCGCTGATATTTCATTTGGGGGGTTCTCCTGTGGACTCATTCCAGAGGCAAGCGCTAATGTGATCTGGCCCTTACTTGTCCTGCAGAACCAGCATTGATTGGCTGAATGCTATACAATGTATAGCATTCAGCAAATCAATGCTGGTTCTGCAGCAGGCTTGTCCTTGCTAGTCGGGAGAGCTGGCAGCTTGTGTTTATGCAGGAGCTGACTTTTTCTCATAGGAATGCATTGACCAGCGTTGATTGGCCGAATGCTATACAGTGTACAGCATTCGGCCAATCAACACTGGTTCTGCCAGAGGCTCTTCTGTGAGGAAGCAGAGTCTAAGATCAGACCACAGAAGTCTCCATTGTGGTCTTAGACTCCGCCTCCTCACAGACGAGCCTCTGGCAGAACCAGAGTTAATTGGCTGAATTCTGTACACTGGCCAACGCTGGTCAATGCATGCCTATGAGAAAAAGTCATCTCCTGCATAAACGCAAGCTGCCAGGTCTCCCAACTAGCAAAGAAGAGCCTGCTGCAGAACCAGTGTTGATTTACCGAATGCTATACAGTGTATAGCATTCGGCAAATCATTGCTGGTTCTGAATCGAATATTTACTGCAAATAGCGATAGTATTCGAACAAGTACGAGTACTTCGAATACCGTAGTATTCGTTCGAATACCCACTCGATCGAATACTACTCGCTCATTTCTAGATACAATCACCTAACTTGAGCCTAGTCCTCTCTAAAGGATAACATACTGCAGCATTTTTCATGTTGAGCAGGCGGTTTCCTTGGATACATAGCATATGTTTAAATATATAAATGGAACATTTTAACATTTAATAGCAGATAAAGATAATGAACCTTGTAGGTGGTCACAATGGAGGCACGTAGTCACTCTTAGGATTTTACCAAAGTATTCTTACAAATGCATCTTACATCTTATATAACCCTGTTACACGCTCAGCACTGAAAAAATACATTTCCACAAAGTTCTTCATATACTCTTTAGAATTATACCGCATAAATTCATAAAATGTATGTTACATTAGCACTTGTATAGATGTTTTAAGGAACAGATTTCGAGCACATGACCTATGGAACACACACACTGCTTTCTGACTTCTATTTTTTATGCTTTATGTAAAATGCTTTTTATCAAGTATTATAGAAAATGAAGCGATATGTGGTGTGAAGTGCTGACAAATTCATAGGAAATCTGTATTTTTTCTCTTTACTTTTCACTCTGCCAAAATTCATTTTAGCATTTTGAAGAAATACAAAGGCGGCTGGCACATCTGAGCACAAAGGGCAGCAAAAGTTAAGGGCACTGTTTCACTTCATTACCTGATCCAACATGTACAAAGTTGTCTGCTTGGCATTTAAATGGCTGTCTCACTACAACTAGCCACTTTAATATGCTAGTAATCACCATACGTCCGCTGCTCTTGTCTCTTACATTGGCTACTAAAGGAACAACATAGTAATACATATAGTACCATTTAGGCTAGGTTCACATATAGGAATCTGCCACAGATTTTGGAGCGGATTCCATTTCCCAAATCCGCGGCATATTCCATTCTGAATCTGCCTCGCATTGTTTTGAATGGAAGACAGAGCTTGCAATAGGACTCTGAAAAAAATCAGTGTCCTGTTCAGTCTTGCCACAGATCCCACAACTCATTAGCTATGGATTCTGGGGCTTGGGAGTCCCTGCTAATTAGGTCTATTCATCTGGACCTAATCAACAGAGGAAACCCGCAGCACAACACTGATGCACTTCAGTGGCATTCCATCATGGTAATCCTACGGCAGAAAATGGAAATTGGCTTTATTTTCCACTTTGTGAGCCCGAACCTCTTCTTTTTATAGAGGAATCTTAAGTGAGGAATCCCTCAGATGTGCATTTTGCCCCAGTGGGAAATTTGGACAGGGGACAAGGACTGTCTTGACATGACTAAGGGCTTGTTCACATGGGGCAAGAGGGGGAGGATTTTGACACTGAATCCACCTCAAAATCCGTCCCCTCACAATACAGGTCTATGACAAACCGCTCACGGAAAAAAGAATAGAGCTGTCCTTTCTTCAGGCGTCCGCCTCATGACATGACCCTCCGGACTAGGCCCCTTCATTTGGGTCTAATCCGTAGTGGATAGGCACGACGGAATATGTTCACGCGGAGCCCCGTGTCAACTAGCCCTAATCCTTTAACACTGTGATAGCAAAGATTCACACACAGCAGGTGATGGCTCAGTAACTAATGTGCTGTATGCATGCTACCAATGTAATGCTGCTGGACTGTCATCTTTTACCCGGCATCTTCTGTTACAAAGTGCCGCTGTGCTGTAACTGCATTCTGGCTGATTTAACAGGCATCAATCTTTGTGACCAGTTAGGCATGTTCCATTAATCAGTTTCACAATCTGACTGTAACAGGCTATGAAGTCATGCATAATTTGTGGCAGTCTTCTACTACATTAGCTACTTTCTATTTGTGTTTAAAATTAACACATTTGGATTTATTATCGAAGAATTGTACATTATGTAATTGAAAGGATAGTGTACTCTATACTATATATGATCAGAATACTCGCAGCAAGATCACTGTATGCTAACCTGAGTCATTACGCTGAGTGCATTACATTTTATAATGGTGGGTACTTTATTTTGTGTTAGACACCGCCTTCATTTCAATATCCGCAGTGTGAATTTTACATAGTAGTAGCTGAAGTAAAGAACTGTATAATACACAATAAAGCTACATGGCAATCAGTGTTTGGCACAGAAGAAGGGAATTTCTATCTGCATTGCATGAATGTAGCACAACTAATCTCTATACCCAACTTTTTGTTCAGTGTACAGACTTTGAGAGAAGGGACATCATTGGACTGCGAGAATCAGAATGGTTGTTTGACTATATGCCCTCCATCTAGGCTATTCTAATGTAGCTGTTAGGAGATTCATGAGCAGTAGTTACAGGGAGGCCTCCACACAGAGAGAACATTAGAGACATTAGAAGGCCCAGATAGATAGTGAGGATCATTTGATCTGCCGACAAACACAAGCAGCTCCCACAGTTTCCTTGTCCATCGTTTAGACACAGGTGACATCTTCATAGCATACCACTATACCTGTCAGGGCACGGAGTCGCCGCGGTCTCCTTGCTGCGCGGTGCCTCCCCGGGAGACGTGTTAAGAGTTCTGTTGGTTGCGCTTAGGTGATTAAGGGTTAAATCTTTCAGTACTCTTTGCCATTAGCCATCACAGGTTTTGAGTGTGTTTGTTACGATACTGGTGATACAGCTGGAATCCAATAGCCAGGAAGGACGGCAGACACAGCGGAGTAGGAGACTTGGTCGATGGATAGCCAGAGGTCGGTGCACAGAGCGGGTAGTCGGGTGAAGCCAGGAGTCGGTACACGGAGCGGGTAGTCAGATGAAGCCAGGAGTCGGTACACAGAGCGGGTAGTCGGGTGAAGCCAGGAGTCGGTACACGGGGCGGGTAGTCAGATGAAGCCAGGAGTCGATACACGGAGCGGGTAAGCAGGAGAAGCCAGGAGTCAGTACACGGAGCGGGTAAGCAGGAGAAGCCAAGGTATACTGAGCATGAATACCTCAGAGCTAGAGGACTGGGAACAAACACAATACTCAAGCATTGTTTATAATATGCTCTGGCTATATATAGGGCCAAACAGGAAACAAGATGGCCGCCAACAGGAAACAAGATGGCCATGGTCATGAAGCAATACTCGCCATATTAACTGTGGGCAAGAGTCAGGGAACAGCAGCCTCCAGTGGTGGGAGTAGTAATGACATTTGAATAGCGGCCACCAGTGGAGATCCTTGGAACAGCATCTTCACATGATGATGAAACACAGGTTCTAACACACAGATTCTGACATTACTCCCTCCTTTAACAGCGGCCTCTGGACGCTGTTTGACCTGGCTTGTCTGGATATCTTTGGTGGAATTTTCTAATCAAACGAGGAGCATTGATGTTGCTGATGGGCTCCCATGAATTTTCTGAAGGACCATATCCCTGCCACTGTATTAAATATTGCAGACGGTTTCTGAAGATCCTAGAATCCAGGATTCTCTCAACCACGTAGTGTTCTTCTCCAGCAACTTTAATGGGACCCGGAGGAGGCAACAGACGACCTGGAAAAGGGTTAGGAACAACTGGTTTCAATAGTGAAACATGAAATACTGGATGTATCTTCATTGTCCTGGGGAGTTGGAGACGGAAAGCCACAGAGCCTACTTGTGTTGTTATCTTAAAAGGACCGATAAACTTCTGTCCCAGTTTTACTGATGGTACATTGAGCTTTAAGTTTTTAGTAGACAGCCAAACTTCATCCCCTATCTGGAAGGTCGGTGAAGGTCTGCGTAACCTATCAGCTGTCTTCTTATACTTCTCTTGAGCAAGTTTCAGAGTCTCTTTTAACATCTTGAGATTTTGCTGTAATGCTTGGATTCTATCGGTGACTGCAGGAATGAAGGTTTCTATCGGAAAGTTAGGAAGAATATTGGGGTGGTAACCTAGATTTGCAAAAAATGGAGTTTGTTTCGTTGATGCATGCTGTGAGTTGTTGTACGAGAATTCTGCCACAGGAAGTAAGTCGAACCAATCGTCCTGAAGATGACATGTATAACACCGTAGGTATTGTTCCAAGGTCTGATTGGTGCGCTCTGTTTGTCCATTAGACTGAGGGTGGAAGGCAGATGATAGATTAATATCGATATTTAATGCTGTACAAAAACTTCGCCAGAATCTTGAGGTAAATTGTACTCCACGATCTGAGACAACCTCATCAGGCACTCCATGAAGCCGAAAAATATTGTGAATCACAAGATCAGCTGTCTCCTCAGCTGAAGGTAATCCAGAACAAGGGACAAAATGTGCAGCCTTAGTGAGACGATCCACCACCACCAGAATGGTATTCTTCCCCTTCGAAACTGGCAGATCAACGATAAAGTCCATAGAAATTGATCCCCAGGGGCGAGATGGAATTGGTAAGGGCTGCAACAACCCTATAGGTGAAAAGCGTGGAATCTTATTCATTGCACAGGTACTGCAAGATGTCACATATTTCTTCACATCCTTGAGATGATCAGGCCACCAAAAGAAGCGGGATAGGAATTCTTGTGTCTTCTGCACTCCCTTATGACCCCCTATCTTGGAGTCGTGAATTAGTTTTAAGACTTCTAGTCGTACTGCTTCAGGAACATAGAGACGGTCCTCATGGATCCACACCTTGTTCTTGAAGACTAAAGATAAATCATTGGGGGGATGTGCCAAGACTGGGTCACTTGTATAGGCTTCTCTTATCTTCCCCAGCAGGTCTGTGTTATGGATCACCCCAAAGAATCTTGATTCAGGGAGGATAGTCTTTGGTGGCTCTGCAGGAGAGGATTCAGTGGAAAACATTCTAGATAAGGCGTCGGCCTTACCATTCCGAGAACCAGGCCTATAGGAAATTAAGAAATTAAACTGATTCAGGAACAAGCTCCATCGGGCTTGACGAGGACACAGACATTTGGCAGATCTGACAAATTCTAAATTGCGATGGTCAGTTAAGACCACTATTTGCTGTGTTGCGCCCTGTAAATGATGTCTCCATTCTTTGAAAGCGGCTACGATCGCTAGGAGCTCTTTGTTTCCTACATCATAATTCTTTTCTGATGAGGTCAGGCGTCTTGAGAAGTAGGCACAAGGGTGTAGCATGTCTTTTTCCCCAACTCTTTGTGACAAAATGGCTCCAATTGCACAATCCGAGGCATCCACTTCGACAATGAATGCACGTTCCGGATCAGGATGTATCAGTATGGGAGCTGTTGTAAATTTTGTCTTTAGCTAAGAGAAAGCTTCTTGTGCCTGTGTGGACCAGACGAAGGCTGCTCCCTTCTTTGTTAATCGGGTAATTGGTGCAATTATCTCCGAAAAATGTTTGATAAAACGTCTATAAAAATTGGCGAATCCCACAAACCGTTGCACCTCCTTCACATTTTTGGGAATGGGCCAGTCCATGATTGCTTGAACTTTACTAGTGTCCATGCATAATCCTGAAGGAGAGATTACATAACCCAGAAACTGTATTTCCCTTTGATGGAATTTGCACTTCTCTAGCTTGATGCAGAGTTGGTTGTCCCTCAAACGTTTCAGCACGGTCTTCACGTGATTTTGATGTTCTTCTAACGTGTTGGAAAAAATTTGAATATCATCAAGGTAGATGACAACAAATAAGTCTAGTAAATCTCTGAAAAGGTCATTGACAAAGTGTTGGAAGGTTGCCGGTGCATTACAAAGACCAAAGGGCATGACCATGTATTCAAAATGCCCATATCGTGATCTAAACGCTGTCTTCCATTCATCCCCTGGTCTAATACGAATAAGATTATAGGCTCCTCAGAGGTCTAGCTTTGTGAATATTTTTGCCTGATGGACTCTCTCCAGCAACTCAGGAATCAATGGGAGGGGATAACGGTTCTTAATGGTAATTTTATTCAGCTCCCTGTAGTCGATGCATGGTCTAAGGGAACCATCCTTCTTTTTAACAAAAAATATGGGTGCGCCTGCTGGTGATGAAGATGGACGAATAAATCCCTTTGCCAAATTCTCATCAATGTATTCCTTGAGAGACTTAAGTTCTGGTTTGGCTAAAGGATAGATGGTTCCAAAAGGTATAGCCGCACCTGGTAACAACTCCACCGGACAGTCATAATCGCGGTGTGGTGGGAGTTTGTCAGCATTCTTCTTATCGCAGACATCAGCAAATTCTGCATATATGGATGGCAATCCTGTAGTTGATTGAGGATTCTCCTCTGGCTTGCTCTGGGGTTGTTCCGAAAAACACTCCTGTTGTAAAGACTCAGATGGGAAGGATATTTTCTTAGTCTCCCAATCAATTATAGGGTTCTGTGTACGCAGCCATGGCAATCTCAAAATAATAGGGAAGTGTGGAGATGAAATTAGAAGGAAAGATAGGACCTCATGGTGATTAAGCTCCATGACCATCTCCAGGGGTTCGGTCTCATGATCAACTGGTCCTGAGTTCAGTGGAGACCCATCCACAGTTTCCATAACGATAGGAGACCGCCTTTTTTGCAGTTTCACCCCATGTCTTCTGGCAAAGTCAATGTCCATAAAGTTACCGTTAGCTCCAGAATCGACCATAGCTTGTGTGGATATCCACTGGGAGTTGGCTAGGAATTTTACAGACATAACACAGTGGGAGTCCTTGTTCTCCTTTCCTATACCAGGTGCGATGGAGCGGGTAACTGCAACCACAGGTGAAACATGTTCAGAGCACACAGATTCCTCATCTGAAAATTCTGGTTCGACCATAGCGGCAACAGTCTTGCGCCCCCGGTGGGGACAATTAATGAGGAAGTGATCATTCTTTCCACAATAGAAACATTGATTCTCTCGAAGCCTACGTTCTCTTCTTTCAGCATTTTCACGTCTCTGCATGCTGTCTACTTGCATCAGCTCTACTCCGGATTCCTGGTACCCTTTCTCCTGGGAGTCTCTGGTAGCCGGAGCTGAAACAGAAGTATAGCTGTTATTATTACGGAACCACAAGGAGCCCCATCTCTCCTGTTTACGTTCAGCCAATCTAGTGTCAATCCGGATACAGTGTTGTACGAATTTATCCACCTCAGTGGGGGCTTCAGCACGTGCCAACTCATCCTTTATTGTCCCAGAAAGTCCATTTCTGAAGATTGTAAGCTTAGCAGCATCATTCCATTTAGTGTCAATTACCCACCTCCTGAATTCCAAGGCATATTCAGCTACTGAGCGTTTGCCCTGGCTTAGTGCTAGTAAAGTCGCCTCCGCTGTAGCCACTCGGTTGGGGTCGTCAAACACTTCACTCATAGCTGCCAGGAAGTCTTTTAAATTATTCAGCCGAACATCGTTTGTCTCGATGAAAGGGCTAGCCCAGGCTAATGCCTTATGTGTCAGGAGCATGATGACGCACAAAACCTTGGATCGGTCTGTGGGGTAATGCATGGGATGAGCTTCAAAAAAGAGTTGGCACTGATTGAGGAATCCTCGAAATTTATCTCGGTCCCCACCAAACCTAAAGGGTGGAAGTGGCAGAGTGGGAAGGGCAGATGCTGTTCCACCACGCTCTTGGGACTCCAGTTTGATCACGCGGTCAGTTAGATCACGTACCAATTCCTGCAAGTTTTGGATGGCTTGTCCATAAACTTGAATGTGGTGTGTAGTCTGATTTTCCAAGGCCGTATGTTTAGTCTTGAAGTCACGCACCTCACCATGAAGCTTGGACAGTGTACCGTGCATCTGGTTCACACGATCCTCCAGACTCTTAATCCCGGCGGATTCCATTATTAAGGCTTGAGTATCCTGTTACGATACTGGTGATACAGCTGGAATCCAATAGCCAGGAAGGACGGCAGACACAGCGGAGTAGGAGACTTGGTCGATGGATAGCCAGAGGTCGGTGCACAGAGCGGGTAGTCGGGTGAAGCCAGGAGTCGGTACACGGAGCGGGTAGTCAGATGAAGCCAGGAGTCGGTACACAGAGCGGGTAGTCGGGTGAAGCCAGGAGTCGGTACACGGGGCGGGTAGTCAGATGAAGCCAGGAGTCGATACACGGAGTGGGTAAGCAGGAGAAGCCAGGAGTCAGTACACGGAGCGGGTAAGCAGGAGAAGCCAAGGTATACTGAGCAAGAATACCTCAGAGCTAGAGGACTGGGAACAAACACAATACTCAAGCATTGTTTATAATATGCTCTGGCTATATATAGGGCCAAACAGGAAACAAGATGGCCGCCAACAGGAAACAAGATGGCCATGGTCATGAAGCAATACTCGCCATATTAACTGTGGGCAAGAGTCAGGGAACAGCAGCCTCCAGTGGTGGGAGTAGTAATGACATTTGAATAGCGGCCACCAGTGGAGATCCTTGGAACAGCATCTTCACATGATGATGAAACACAGGTTCTAACACACAGATTCTGACAGTGTTTTTCTCTGCTGTTATTTAAACTCCACCCAGGCTTGTATCCTTGCCAGCCATTCACTTTGTGTTTCCCTGGTCTCCTGCTCGGTCAGATTTCCTTCTGTGTCTTTTACAGTCTGTGTATTAGTTGCTGTGTACCCGGCTTGTATTTGACTATTCTTTTGTCTTCTAATTCGGCACTTCATTCTGATATCCTGGTTTAACTCTCTGCTTGTCCGACCTCGCCTTCTCTATTGTGTTCTCGCTGGGACTTGTTGTCCTCCCTGGTTCCATGCTATTTTGCCTTTTGTTTTGCATTGCATTTTACACTGTGCTTTCTGCTTAGGTGTGACCCTCGTTACTCCAGCCCCTAGCACTTTCAGGGCTTCCTCTTCCTTCACCCTAGCTGCCTGGACAGTAGCGTAGGAGTCACGGCAGGCGGACTCCAAGTAGGGAGTGCATTGGTCTGCCTCACGTCAGATATAACAGCATAGTTATAGCCGCAGGGCCTACGACCCCTTTTGTCATTAGTTGCACAGTGTTGCATCCCAGCTGTGTCATCTTGTACCGCCTGACCCTGACCCCAATCCTTACAATACCACTGTCTCTGCCCAAGTCTTTTCCATGCATTTAGCATAAAGAAATTTGGTGTTACAATGGCTATTCCATACAAGTACTGCTATCGACAGCCAGTCACCATTGCTTGTGTTTGCAGTGGTTTTATGAGTGAGAAACCTGGACTACACAAACTGGATTTGTATTATCTTTAGTGATGAATCCACATTTTGTTTGGTATTTGACAACTGTTGGGTTTGCATATGGAGGCCTTGCGGTGAGTGCTTCAGTTATGCCTTTGCTGTAGAATGACACACTGCCCCAACTGTAGGTGTAAAGATCTGGGGAGCCATCACAAACAGTTGGTCACCTATAACAGTGATACTGTATGTGGGATACTAACAGCTTAGTGATATGTGCAGGAATCCTGTGGCCACATGTGTTGCCTCTCATGGCAAGGCTTTAAACTAGTGTTTTTAGTAGAATAATGCTCGCCTACATAGAAAAATGGTTTACCAGTAAAGTCTCCACATATTGCAACACTTCCTTGGCCTATTTGCCAGATTTATCACCAATTGCTTCAGCAACCTATGAGTGTGCAGTATGTAGAGGCCTATCTGTAACTTCTTTGAGTGAATATGCCGCAGGATAACATATGAAACCTATATGCCTACATATTCAATTGTATCTCATCTTGTATCCAGGCCGGAGCTAGCCTAATAGAGTACTAGAGCCTCCTATAAATTGTACAGTGTTACCCAATAAACGTAACCTTTCACTCTAAAATTGTAATCACTTACATACATTATCATTACATTCACCCACATAAAGTTTCATTCAATTACAACAACTCCTTTTTGGTGCATTATATTTTGTGTTTTACATTCAGTTGTAGCTGTATACTGTAGTGGACATCATGAAGTTGCTAACTTACTGTATAGCTTAATTCATGTAGAGTATATCACAAAAATGAATTGCGCTTAATGTCCCTCTTTTGATTGCATTTATAACATCAGCTTCCCTATAAAAATTTGTAACCCCTATTTGTAGACAGGATTTTATATTTCAGATTGAGATGTTGTTCCTGTTTTCTTTTTTTTTTTTTTTCCCTGCCTGTCTTTTTTTTTTTTTTTCAATTTCTTCTTATTTTAGACTATGGAGTCTATCCTTTTGCTCTAATATTGCAATCACTTACATACATGATCATTATATTCACATACATAGTTGCATTCGACTCCATCAATTCCTTCTTGGTTCTTTATTTTTTTGTGAATGAAGGTAATTAGAGATGTCGATGTAGAATGATTAATTACATGGTTATGGCAGGTTCAGCAGATTTAACCCTTTATGAAGGCATAAATATAAAATATACTTGGTTTGAGAGAATGCTCCTTGAGTAACAGTTTCAGCTGGTAGAGATAACTTGCGAAGACCTAAATCTGCTAATTCCTGGTATTGCGTGACAAAATTTTTGAACTATAGGACAATTCCTATACCATAGATCATTTAAAGATGATAAAACACTTTTTTTTTCTTTTTCAGGTTGGGGTTCCCTATGATGATTGTTTCCACCACAATTGGAATGATTTATCTGTTGGTGTCTCATGTATTACTGAAGTGGAATACATAAGCTGCAAGAGAAGTCTAATACAATTTCACCAATTACACTGTTCTAATAAAGCCATGGTTGTGTATGAAGGGCTGCTGGTGATTCCTTCTGTATACAGGAACAAATGAACAATATTTAGGGTCAGTTACATTAAGTCATGCACTTAACGTCTATGGATATCTTTGGGGGACAATGGGGAAGATTTATTATGCCTTGTACAGATTTATTATGCCTTGTTTTCTGGCATACAAGGCATAAAAAGTTGAAATTTTTGCACACAAAAAAGTTACTTTTCCATTTCTGGGCTATTCTTGCCACTTTCCTGAAAAAGGGGAGGTAGTGAGGGCATGCAGGGGACAAAAAGAGGATATGGTGCTAGGTTTATGATAATGTACCCCAGAAATCTGACGTAAATGATGCGGGAAATGTATGCCAGCTCATAGCTCATTTTTCTTAAGGCTTGCGGTCTGGTGGAGGATGCACTTCATTTATGAGGAGGTGGTGCCACATCATAACTAAGGTCTACCCTCCACTGACTGAGGAGTTATGAAGACTGTCATTAACAATGACAGTCTTCATAAATCTATCCCATTGTTTTTATTTTATTTTTTTGTCTTACTGAAATACATGTTTTTGAGCCTGCGCTGTGCAGAAGCAGACAGCGGGGATGCCTGGGTGGCCACCTCTCACGACCCGCCCGGCATCGCCCACATGTCCAGGCCCACCCTGGCCCCGCCCACAATAAGTGGGTAGTCGATCTTAGGGCTTGGTCATTTAAAGAAGTAGCTTACATGCTGACAAAGTGTGAGCACCCCTGATCTACAGCATCAGTATGTTATCTGTTAGGGTCTGACACCCAAATCCCGCACAGATCATCTGTTGAAAAAAGCTCTGAGTGCCTGAAGCTGTTAGTGGACAGGCATCACTGATTTTATTCAAGACATAGAAATGAGTCTTCAATTCCCCAAAACCGCTGCTATGCAGTGGACAAATCTGCTGCACTGCTTCTATTACTTGAATAGTAGTGCCAATGCTTTTCCACTAGGAATTTCTAACACCTGGACACTGTTTCAACAGATGATCTGTGCAGGTTCTGGGGATAAACCCCCACATAACACATTATGAAAAATTGGTTTGGGTAAAATTGACTTTGGTGTGGGTATATAGGTGTGGACAGCATGGTGGTGCTGGAGCTCTAGGTTCAAATCTGACCAAAGACAATAACTGCAACTAGTTTGTATGTCCTGCCTGTGTTTGCATGGGTTTGCTCTCATACACCAGAAGACATACTGATAAGTGATTTACAACATATGAAAAGCGCTGCAGAATATGACACCACTCTACTAGTTAGCACAAAAAATAAATAATAGTGTGGATATATATATATGTTTGAACGTGGCCCTATGATCAGAATCAAGTTCATTCTTTGTCTAGTAAATAATCATAGAAACCTAGAAGAGAAAATGAACACATGGGCCAACCACCTAGTCTGCTCTTCTATATTTGTATTCATTTAGGATAACTATGTTTAACTTAGAAATCATAAACATGGTATCGACCAACCAATGTCTTTTAATGACTTTTAGCTTCACGGCACTAAAGAGGACCTTTCACCACTCACCACAAATTCAGTATAATTTAATAACTGCTGCTCTAGTGATCCTGACACAGTTGGAATTTTTTTTTCTAGCCCCCACCATTCTTGAGCAATCAATGCTGTTAGTTTTTGTACCTGATATGCTATTAAGACTCTGCACTGTCTAATTGGAGCTCTGAATCATGCCCCCTGCCTGACACTGCTCTTCTGATGTTACCCTTCTGATATTACAGAGCTTAAAGGGTATTCGTCTCCTACCTTTAGATGTCTTCTCTGCGCCGCCCTTCCGTAGAAATTTGTTTTCGCCGGTATACAAATGAGCTCTCTCGCAGCACTGGGGGTGGGCCCCAGCATTCAAACAGCACTGGGGGCGTCCCCAATGCTGTGAGAGAACTCTCCAGCACCGCCTTCATCATCTTCAGGAACTTCCTCTTCACGCTTCTTCTTCAGGTGCAGGCAGTGAAACTTGTAGGCCTCGGGCACAACCGACTGCGCATGCCCGCGGCCACAAGAAAAATGGCCGCCTACACATTAAGTAAGCCATTTTCTTGTGGCCTGTGGGCATATGCAGTCGGCTCTGCCCGAGGCCTACAAGTTTCACTGCCTGTATCGGAAGAAGAGGCGTGAAGAGGACGTTCCTGAAGAAGATGGATGCAGCACTGGAGAATTCTCTCAAAGCATTGGGGATGCTTCCAGTGCTGTTTGAGCGCTGGGGCCCACCCCCAGTGCTGCAAGAGAACTCATTTGCATACCGGCAAAAACCGGGATTTCTACGGAACAGTGGCGCGGTGAAGACATCTAAAGGTAGGAGACAAATAGCCTTTCTTAAGGATATTCCTATGTGTTAGAGACAAAAAATTTGATCTGAATGATAGGATCCCTTTAAATAATACTTATAGCATGGTGAGGGATAGAGAGAAAATTCCAACGGTGCTGGAATCAGTGGAGCAGCTATTAACAGGTGCTAAGAACTTGAATTGGTGAATATGGACCTCCTTAAAGTGACATTGTCTATTTCCTGTTTCTGCAAAACACTGCAGAGCTCTTAGAACTCTATACCTGCTAGGGTCTTACATTGTAAGTATTATATCACCAAAGGTCTACTGTTGATAGCATGGGAAAATTAATGGGTGAGCGTGATAGGAACCAGATTGAGAGGCAGAGTAAAAGGCCTAGAGGACAGAAGTAGAGAGGGCAGAACTCTGCTAAATAAGAGGTTACAGGGCAGATCTCAATTGAATTTGCATGGAGCACAGAGTGGATTTCTGTTTACATAGAAATGCATTCTGGAGAAAAAAGATGTCACATTACGATCATGTGGCTTATTAAAGAAGGTGAAAACAGGATAGGCAAAGGCACAGTGAGTAGACATTATTACTATTGAGGGGATGGCCTTTCAGACAATATAATGACCCACGGAAAAAAAATACCTGCAAGCTAGCAAGTCTCTGACAGCTGGAGACCCTTGGAAAAAGACCGAAGTTAGAGCAATGTAGTGACTATAGGAAAACAGGATGCTGCTGCTTCTATTGATCCTGTCAATTATATGATCAATTATATACAATAGTATAGTGGATGTCAGAGAAAGGTTAGGTCTATTTGTTATGAAAAAATGATGCACAAATGTTATCACTAGCCCATGAAATAAAACAGGGCCATTCAACTACAGTAACCATAAAATTGCTAATAAGTGTCTGGCTATTAAGGGGTTAAATTCACAAACTGCTTTTTTATTTTCAAGCATATCAGCTAGAAGCTTGTTCCAAACATTTACTACACATTCAGTATAATAATTTCTGATATTGCTTTTGATCTTTACCTAACTAATTTGACCCCTTATTCTTGTGTCTGCAACCTATGACATTTAGCTTAAGTTTCATCATGTCCATTTTTACTTCTTTCCCCAAGGCTAAAAATAAATGAAGTTCTTTACTTTTTCCTGACATTTTATATTTAAAAGATTGAGTAGAACTTGCATTTGGAATTAACGCTACGATTGTTTCAGGCTTATATGCTTAGTAGGCGGTCCGACTGACAACTAGAAATGGGGGCATGACTGAGCTTCTGAGACTCAGTAGGTTTTCAGAACTGCTATTGTGGGAACACTACATATAACTCACGTTCTAAAATTAGCTTTAGCATGAGAAGTGATGAAATGGGATCCACATGATGGGAATGGTACGTGTAAATTATGGGGATTATGAGCCAAAATGGTGAAAAACAAAAAAACCTCAACAATAAAAGAAAACTGTCCTCATTGATCTCCCATCCCTCCTGATCCAACTTTGAGTGCTCCACTAAATCCTGGTACTTCTTGTTTTAAAGGAAGTGAAGTCACTGAGCAGCAGAGCAGCATTTCTTGTATGTCAGACAGGATCGGGAAGTAAAGAGTAGTGGGGGATGGTGACAACATTGGAACAAGAAAGGTAGAGGGCCAGTGTAGAGCAGCTTGTCTGTACTTACCATCATCCTCTCACTGCTCACTACACTGTTCTCCAGTCACTGTCTCTGTAATGAAACCTGATCAAAACATACATACCCGAAAATGCTAACCATTATTGTTGACAGAAATATAAAAAACATGATTTTTTAAATAAAAAAAGTTACAAAATTAATAGATATGAAAAAAGTTACTAAGCATTAACACCCAAACTACCATGTTGTTAAAAGGTTAAATGTTTATCAGTTCATATGATCTGCAGTCACCAGTTGCTGGGACAGTCATCAGGCAGAAGAAAAATTATCTTAAATAGACTTCTGTGTTGTAATAGTAAATTGAAATTTGTAATTGTAAAAGGGATTCTAAGGGTTAACCTAAAACACTCTTTATCTATCCTGGGTTTTATGATATGGTCCAGGGTCCAGGGGTGTGCTCTGATTCTTAAAGAGGACCTTTCACCACTTGGGGCACAGGCAGTTTTATATATCGCTAGAAAGCCAACAGTGTGCTGAATTCAGCGCACTACCTGCTTTCACGATCTTTGCCCCAGGTGAAGAGATATCGATGCTGGGACTGTAGCTCTTCACCGTCAGAAGGGCATTTCTGACAGTCCATCAGGAATGCCTTATCTCACAGCTGTGCCTATATAACACTGTACTGTGAGAAACCCCCTTCCCTCCTGATAGTACTCGTCAATAGACGAGTACTGGGGGGTGTTCCTCACCGCTCTCACCGTACAGTTCTATATACACTACTGTGAGGAAGGGCGTTCCTGAATGACTGTCAGAAACGCTCTTCTGATGGTACCGGCACTGATAGCTCTTCACCGGGAGCATAGATAGTGAAAGTTGAATTCAGCGCACTGTCGGCTTTCTAGCGGTATATAATACCGCATGTGCCTCAGGTGGTGAAAGGTCCTCTTTAAATGTGAGAAGAAAGTTTTATCCAAAATGATTTAACATTCACACCATACAGATTTTGTTTTTATAAATTTGGCTTTACAGATACCTTTATTTTTAATTATTTATAACACAAATGCCAGTTGTAAGACTTACCAGTCTTAATAAATCCCCCTATATTAATAAATCCACCCCCTCAGTCTTAATAACTCTCCCCCAGTATATTTGTTTTAAACCTTTACGTAGTATCTTTGAGGTTAGTAGGGTACTATAGGTTAGGTTCAACAGAAACATGGGGGACAGGGACATGATGGTTCTTAAACTCAGACAGTGGCAAGCACACAATTTGCCAATCTGAATGAGGCCTAGGCTGTATTTTTGCTTTCTGAGGCATATGCTTGTATCATTGCTGGACACTTCATTTATTCCTGCCAAATACATTTTATCAAGTTTTTATTTTCAGAAAGGCTTTCATGACTACATATTCCAAAATATCATCTTTGGCATTGAATATATAGAGTGCAGAGTTGTCATATAGTTTTGTGAAGACCAACAAAAAATCATATTAAGTTCTCATATCTGAACATGTGGTTTAATTTTGTGAAAATACATACTTTTCCCCCCTATAGTTGAGCAAATCAATTTTGTTACTGAAAATGCCAGGAATTGCTACCTTTGTCAACACTTAGAAACAGTTTGGTATAATATTCTAAGCTAAATTATTTTGCTTTTCATTGCATTTCCTTTAAAATTATAGATGTTGTTTTTGTGACATTTATTTTAATCTTTTGTTTAAAGCCAGTTCATTGAATTATATCAGAATAATACCGCCATGGTAAATAAATGAACTGGATTTTAATATGAGCTTTAGAGAAAAACACCTGATGTGCGTAATTGCTGAGAAACAATACATATAATGCTATTCACCTTATTGTCACTAACAATAGCATTTGTACTAAATGTTCCTTTACATGTTCTTGAGCGCATTGTGAAGACCGAGAATCTTAAATATATTTTCATATGCAACATAATGCGCAATCTTTAAATAGCTATTATAATTTGCCAGCCTATTCAAAATGGAATCCAGCTTTATAATTGTTGGATGTTTTAGAATTATTCATGAGCCAAAATTTGCCTTCTGATCGATTAGGGATTTTATAACCAGGTTATTTTATTTTCTTATGGGCTTTTGTTTAGAGGAAGGCATTCTTTGTTGAAGCAATGATTGCAATTTCTATCACAAGCAGCAGAATTGTCAAAGAAAATAAGACATGCTGCTGAAGTTAAAATGGAAAAGATTTGAAATAATTTGAACATGAATGCAGTATCTATGACTGCAATGTATGAATCTCCAACTCATTTATTATAGAATAAATTGATGTCCTATATCTGCCATACGGTTACTTGTATAGCGTATCCTCCATTATTTAAAGCAAATTTTTAAATTATATGAAATGTGGGCTTTAAAAAATTGTGGTGATGTTGCAATTACAAAATAATATTAATTAAGGAAATTTACCTACAAATTTACTATATTTTTTGGATAAAAAACAAACCTATGTAGAAAACCAATTTTTATTACAAATTAATAATTCTTAGAGAAATATAAAATGACACAAGGTACAACCTGCCATTGATTTTCTCCTGCAATAGATAAATCAAGCACATATGCATTCTGCTGGTAAATCTGTCACACAATTCACTGGGGAGAGTTACTAGTATGGTGTTAGAGTATTGATCTCCCCCAATGTACACGTTGGGAGACTTTTGATTGGACATTTCACTGCAGAATTTTTCACATAACAATTAACTGTTGTTTTGGACGCTAGCTATAAGCATAGGTCAAAGCAAAGGAGTCAGATTCTAGAACAGATCTTGTTTTGTGCAATGTCTTCATGATTTATGGGTTTAGTAAATGCATGTTAAAATAACGTATGGGATATCGACAAAGATGAGACTTGAGGGGATGTGGTCTTGCCTCTGTTGTAGGTCTCTGCATGAGCTACAGCTCTGTTTCAGAACCTGAAAATCCTTCCAGTGACCTTCTAATGACATTCCAATATGTCTAGGATCTTTATGCTTCCAATGGGCAGGAATAGGCAGCGCCGCACCTCCCATGAGGCGACCTGAAGCGAGCGCTTCAGGTGGCACTATGCCAGGGCCTCAGGGAGGGTGGCATTTTTGATCACCTAAGCCAGTCCAGGACATGCTGTCCTGGACTGGCTTAGCACCGAGCAGTGGTTTGGGGAGGCCACTGGAGCAGCGCTGCTCCAGCAGCCTCCTCTCACGCTCAGGCAGAGAGCAGGTCGTCTCCGTGCCTGCTCTCTGCTGGCGAACGGCGCTAAGCCCCGCTCCCTGCACGTCGCCACGCCCCCTCCGCTCCGCCACGTCCCCTCTGCTCTGCCCCCTCCTCCCGGCGGAGGGGGAAGGCGGCTTTCTGTAGTTCGCCTCGGGCGGCGAAAGGGGCAGGTTCGCCCCTGGGAATAGGACTGGCATGAAAGCATTGCACACTGTACTAAAAGACCTCTCACTCCTGACATAGACCAGCCGTGCCACTTATTGGCAACTAACAGAAGTCAGCATATACTGGTGCCTTTTAATACATCCCACACCTTACAAGATAGGATTGGAAACCACTGCATATGTACTGGCTAGATGGTCAGGATCTCAATCACAGACAAGTAAAATGACAATGTCCTCAACACTCACTAAAGATGAATGCAGAGTGCCTCCTCGGATCCTGGATTCTAATTAGGACTCGAACTCTCCTACATCAGCAGCTTGTTCAAGTAATTCTGGTTCCTCAAAGTCAAGCCCTGCGAATCACAAATTCTTTGTGATTTACAGAATGATATGTCAGACTTGTTTGCTAAGTTCTAGACCAATGATAAAATGGTCTCTGATCAAGCTGAAGGAAATGATGGGGGATCTGGGAATTTACATTTCCAAGCTACAAACTAATATAATCAATACCGAAGACTGAGACGGAAGGAACAATAAATTCAGGGATCTCCCAGAATCTGTGCTGGGACCTCAGGTGAAACTGTACATACAGCACAACAAGACACCAAAATCGTGCTACATATTATCGTAGATAATTTACATGCTTTTATTTATGTGAAAGAGAAACATGTACCAGTCCAAGAAACTGAAACAAGTGACAACACCATACACTTTTTTGTTGGTGTTTGTTGATCTTTTTGTTTTGATGCTCAAGGTAAGGACAGTACTGGGCCAATTCACTCATTAGCTAAACCATAAAGGAATTCCCTACAGGTTGCGCTTTCCCCACCAAGATAATGGTGAACTGACATCCTATCCCATCAAAGACCTTTTTACTAAACCGCATGAACTCTAATTGTATCTGCTTTATTTTTTTTTATATTGCTTCAACTCTTCTGTGTTTCAATGTTTTGCGAGTTACTTGTTCTCTAGACCCATGACCCATATAACAAATATTGTAATGTGTGTGGTTTTGACTATCCTCCTACTGTTTAAATAATTTTGTAGATTATGATGTCATGAGAGCAATACAGAGTAAATACAGATGAGATCTGAATGCAGAACCATCACCTATTGGTCAGAACACTGGCTACAAAGAACTTCTATTGCTCTGGACAACCCATCATGTCTATATAATGTGACAACAGCCATTTCAAAGGGAACTTGGTTATGGCTATTTTCTCAATGGATCTGATCACTTGGATCCCAGGAGTTGATAACCCAAAGTGGATATCCCCATTAGAGGTACTTGAACTAGTAACGTATGTTTTATATGATGTTCCAGGTGGTCTTCTCTGACTTTGACAAGAATTCAACAACTGAATATAAGCCCTTAAACATACTATACCCTACCTCAGTAATTCTCAGTAGGGTTTACTCAACTGCCTGTTGGCAATAAAAAAGTGGTTGACTGCATTGTTGAATAGCATAGATTTCAGTTAAACTGTAGGGTTTTAAAGAGAGATTTTACTTTCTTATTGTCTCTGCAGTTCATCATTCGTATTCCTTTACTTTACAAGAACATTGGCTGTAAATCACAATAATTGCAGGTAGCACTGCTGTGACCTAAATTCATTTTAGTAATTAGTGAAATTGACACATTTCATAAACATGGTAAATAGTTAAAATTGTAGTTGTATAATCATAATTACTCTTGTTTGGTAAAAATAAGCTGCTAAATACTTTTGTTTCCTATTATATCCTGCTGTTATGTAGAGATGTATGATTGTTACAATAATTGCTATGAGCAAATAATAGATAAATTCATACATTAATAGTCATGTGTTCATAGCTAAGGGAAAACTAGCAGGATAGTCATTTGCTTAATAAGTTGTGATCTGTCAATGAATAAAAATGAATTATGCCCCCCCAAAAAAACACTTTTATGCTGGCCAATTAACCCCTTAGAGAAAAGCTTGTGTTAGGCCTTAATTTTATTTTCTTCCATTGTCACTTACCAAGAGCTACAACATTATTTTTCCATCGATGAAACCATATGAGGGCTTGTTTTAAGGTTGTAGTGTTTATTGTTACTATTTTGGGGTAGATGCATCATTAATGAACTTTTATTAACTCTTTTTGGGAAGACAGAGAAAAAAAGAGCAATTCTACAATTGCTTTTTTATTGTATAAATTTTGCACCCTCCCCTATGTTACTTAAATAAGTTATTAAATTTATTCATTGCGTTGATACAATTACATTGACAAAATTACTAAATTATTTTTTTTTTTCTACTGTTTTTCTACTTTTTCTATGTTTTTCTTCTATTGCAAAGTCAAAAAACCTTTTTCTAGTAGAAAGGGTTGTATTTTTGCGTCACCACTTCTGAACACCTTTAACTTAAAGAGGTTGTCCAGGATAACTTACACTAATGACATATCCAAAGGATGCTGCTGCTGGAAGCTGTATATAAGGTATACAGCCAGAAAAAGTGATTACCTTGATAAAGTTAAATTTGACCCTAGTAATTTGCTTTTCAATTCTGTACCAATTCATTTTGAAACTGTTCAAAGCGTCACTTTTTACCCACTTTAATTCTGCTTGCATTTCTTATTGTGTAAAACTTCTTCTTGTGTAAAGCTACATTTACACAACAGTCATTAAAGGGCATGTAAAGTCACATGGCAGTAATAAATTCAATATCAGTGAATGGGGCTATTCAAATAAATGTTATTTTGACAGTCCTTTGACATGGGCCATCGAAATATAAATCATGCCCTAGTTTTAGCCATTTTCACAAATAGCCCCATATATTCAAATGTATGGGGGACCTGTGAAAATGGATCTCCATCTGGTGCAAAATGGTCATGAAAAATGGTTCTTGACAGCTGTTTTGCACCTCAGTCATGTGCATGTAGCCTTAAAGTTAAGTATTCCTTTCCAAGGATATAATTTCATCTTCTCTGCATCAAATGCCCAAAGTAAAAGCAGAGAATGCAGCTAGACAATGTTATGTCACCCAAAACTTCAGCTGCTCATCACTGTTTAATAGGAGTCTTGGGGCCTCATACCGCCCATCATGCAAACTCATTGTGAAATTTAAGGCAGGGACCCCACGATGCGATAAATTTTTTTTACAGTAAATGCAAAGTGGATAGGATTCTGACCCCATCGCCACATTGGAAAAGCTGTGTTATCAAGCACGCCAGCATGTCAATTATACCTGCAGAAACACTGGTGTTTTCTATATAGGTATAATAGGGGCAGAAAGTCCACAGAGGAAAACTCTGCAGACTTTCTCTGTAAAACAATGTGGAAAAAAAAAATACAATGCGTTTCCGCCATTGTTTTATCTGTAGTGTTTTTTGCTGCACATCACTACATGGGGCCTTAGCGTGATTTACAACTTGAGATGGGTGAGAAGAGGAAATGATGCTAAACATTTAAGTACATTGCATTTGATTTTCATGTCACATCTAATGAGACACTTTAAGTTCAATGGAAATTGCATAATGTGCTGATTATGGATATAAAAAAATGTAATTTCCACCTAAACTATAGTAATATTTAAATATTTCCAGCAGGGATTTGCTTTGATTGACATATATCCAGGACAAACTCATCACATACAAGGAAAAAATATTGTGCAGAAATTTACATCTTCATAAGCTTATAAACAAGGTCCCTTATTAAATAAATACACTCAAATATTTATTCAAAAGATATTCAAATTCAGCGGTAGATGTTAATAACTTCCCATACATAGATAAATATCAATATAAACCAAAAGAAGCAATTAACCTTCTAAATGTAAGCGTTGGCCCCTCTGGGTAGATCAACGTGAGCTCAATGAAGTATGTAATCAAATGCAGTAAAATAATCTAAAGGATGGAAAATCAAATGAATAAAAAGTCATGTGTTTACCTTCTGGTTTTGCATCCTTGTAATTTGGTTCTGGTCATCATGTAATGTGAAGTGAGTGCTGACTGTAAGTCCATCAAGGTCCCATCCCTGTCTGAATTTACATTTTATGCCTCAGAGAACATCTTATGTTAAACAGGGACACAACTTAGGGTTGCAAATTAAATATATTCTGTAGTGTTTTCAGAGGCTGATTTCACATCTCTTTGCTTTACATTGAAGAGAAGATTGTACACGGTTTGACATTTTTATAATTCGACATTTAACAAACTCAATCTTTGCTAATGCATTTATACAGTTATAATTAGAAACCTATTGGGTTTCTCAATAATGGCACTTTAACATCTGCATTTAAAACTGCGGGGAATGTTAAGATCAAGCTTAAAATTCTATTATCTTTTGTCCTACTCTATGACTTTATTAATATTTTTCTATTTTCTTAGAGGATTTCTAACAGTTTATAGCGTTTTTTTAAGTTAATGTACATAAAATAAGCAAACTGTTAGAGAATACTAAATACAGCGAAGCCTAGAGCAAAACAACAGGTTTGGATGGCGAATTCCGAGAGTTTACTGGTTTCTGTTGTTGCAAAAGATTGACAACTAGAGATGAGCGAACATTAAAATATTCAAAACCCATTATAGTCTATGGGGAAAAATGCTTCATTTCAGGGGAACCCACCATTCGACTCAGGAGGGTCACCAAGTCCACTATGACACCTCAGCAAATGATGACACCACCTCTGGAATGCAACTGGGACAGCAGGGGAAGCATGCCTGGGGGCATCTAACAAGCCCAAGTCACAGTTTTACCCCACTATAACAGCCTATCAACTACACACTTCCACACTGAAAAAAACCTCTATCAAAGTGGGAAAATACCTGGAAACCTTCTTTACTCCCCAAATGGATGGACACAAACCCAAATTTTACTCTAATGAAATCTCAACAAGCACCCCTTTAAATCACTTTGCCCATGACAACCACATATGGAATAGGCAATTGGAAATCCAAAAGCCCCCACCCTTAACTGTCATTGTAGATGTGTGTGTGTGATGTGGTAAGACCTTCCAAAATTCACTTTTGTGGCCCTTAACGTGAGCCCTTCAATATTAAGTTACAGGCCCTTAAGCTGAGATACCAGCAGAGATTGAGGCCCTTTAGGTGACTTCAGCCTCTTACCTGCAGAGTTTTAGGCCCTTAGAGTGAATAGAACCTTGCACCAGCAGTGTTTTTGGCCCTTGGAGTGAGTTGAGCCTCTAACCAGCAGAGTTTGTGGGAATCAGGGTGGATTGAGACTCTAACCAGCAGAGTTGGAGGGAATCAGGGTGGATTGAGACTCTAACCAGCAGAGTTGGGGTGAATCAGGGTGGATTGAGACTCTAACCAGCAGAGTTGGGGTGAATCAGGGTGGATTGAGACTCTAACCAGCAATTGCGATTGTATAACGTCCGGAGGGTCTCCATGCGGACTCTAACCGGACGGAATACATACGCTAATGTGAACTGACCCTTAATGCTTAGAATACTGTTAGGGAGAATTTTAGAGCCATTTTGAACTTAAAATGAGCAGAAATGGTCCTGAACCAGGGAAAATGGCATAGCCCTGAAATGGGTAATACGATATATCACAAAGTTTCTTGGATTGTATTATTTACTTAGAACAGTTGTTTTATAAAAATCACTTTTATGAGATTTTCCTTTCTTAGCAACCTATATCCTAGGCCCTTATTGATCATGAAAACACAGAATCTTTTGATCCCTTTTCTAAATGATATGGTGTTTGGACAGGTCTTTTAACATTGCAGCCTCTTCAGTTTATAGATAGAGGGCTCAGAAGTTGTAGTCTCACCTATGGTATAAGCTAGTGAAATGAGAAATACAAAATTTTAGCTAAAATATGAGTACACTAATCTTTAGAATCATAATATTGTGCTTCTTATTAATTTGCTTTTTATTCAGGAGAGACAGAATTTTCTTTTGGTTATAAATTATGTAAAATAAATTGATAAAAACAGCCCGTGGAAGAATAACACTTTAGTAAAGCATTAATTATTTGTTTTTGTCTTAATTAAAAAATGTTAGAACAAGATAAATGAGCTTCTAAACGTCCTTAAGTTATAATTTAGCATGCAGTATACAGTTTTAGAATGTAAGTTTTGCTGGAGCATAATTTATTTTATTATGTAGTAAACACAAAAGAACAACCCAACTCCAATCTCCAAGTGGTTCCATACATCAATACTCATATGAATGAGTATGTACGTTTTCAGACAGTATATACTCTATGATATTAGCAATACCTATGTGCAAAATTGCCTATAAATCATCCCCATAAGGACAGTGGTCCCTGGAAAATTTCTGTAACATATGTGTGACTCTTTTGGGCCTGGTATCCAGTTGAATTCCGTAACCTTGCAGACCAACTATTTTTTCAGCAGTTAGTGATGATCCACAAAACCAGGTAGTTGTTAGTTAATTAGAATAAGTGAGAGAAGCAGTGAGTTTACTTTCTGTCAATTATGTATTTTTATGTATTGTTAAAGTAAGTTTATATATGCAAATAGGGGTGCCACAGGATAACAGGGGACACATCGGGTCAGGTGTTTTTTATTTTCTTTAAAACTTCCCCAGCCTCCTGTCTCAATACAAAATATCCTGGGCAACCATTTAAATGATTACAAAGCTATGTATTATTAGTTGGAGTTGTGTCATTATACAGTTTGACACAGTCCATTAAGTGCTGAAAGGGTAGGACTGTGCAGTTTGTCAAACACAGCCCTGGGGAATGGGAATACCAATTTGTCATTTAGGCTAAGGCTCCACAGCGCTTTAAACAGAAAGTTCTTGGTGTTTTCCTCTGCGAACTTTCTGTAACAATTATACCTCTGGAAAAACCGCCGGCGTTTCCGTAGGTATAATTGGCATACTGCGTTTTAGAAATCGCGGAGAGTTTTCTAGAATCCCATCCACTTTGCCTGTACTGTAAAAGGCCGCGATTTTTCCAGCGGTGTTTCCGCCATGGGAAAATCGCACCATTTCCAGCCCTTGGGGCCCCGGCCTTATTCTTTCATTTCTATTAGGAATAACAAACAGAGTAAACTCAGAGTTATGACAAAAGGTGCCCCCAGAAGTATTTTGTGGGTAATATACGGTAATTATTGACTAATAGAGATGTTAGTATTCACTAATTTAGCAACATATGCAATTTGAGGTTTTTTAAAATGTATTCTTTGTTTATCCATTGTATTATTAAATGTAATGTGTATAAACACACAAAAACTTGATGTACTTACTGTATGAGTTTCACAACCATAAGCTCCCCCCTCCCCATGTGTAAAATGTAAACTGACTTTACATCCCCTTTCTTATAAAATAAGGCAGTCCGTTTTCTGTGGGAAAAAAAATCTAATAGGTCTAATGAAAACTATATTTTTAACAAATGTATGTATTCTTAGGCTTAAACTTGGAGAAAAATCATGGACTTTCTGTAAGTGAATTTTTACTCGAAAACCAAGTCGTCTGTACTACCAGACTGCAGTGTCTAAGATCTAATTACAGTGTAAGGGAATATTCCCAGATGTTCCGAGTCACTTCCAGGTGGCATGTCCATAATTATATTTCTGTTGTGAAGTTTTCATTTAAAATACTTCACAACTGTTTGGAAACCTCAAGCATAGTACTAGAAAATAATCTCTAGTTGTCTACTCTTCAGCAGATGGGCCCTGCATCTGCATGACCACTGCTTTCATATCTGGCACAATTATTTTGATAACATAACAGATATAATTTGCGGGCAGAAAAGTCTTACAAGTCTCTGAAACCAGAATAAATTATCTAACCTGACATCAGTGACAGTAGCTGTCATATTAATTAGCCTCACAAAGATAACAAAAGGGAGCATTACAACTAATGGAACTGTATTGACAACAGTGCATTGTACCGTCATGTGTATTCTCTAGAACTACAGTAAGTAGACATACAGTGCATATTTTACCGTATAACACATAAAAATGTCCCTCCGCATTAAAAGTTTTCTGTTAATGTAAAAGATATTGTATAATTGAATCGTATTATTCATTAGTATGGCATGGGCTAAACATTTCCAGATAAAGTTAAAAGTAATATATTTTATGTCAAGTATAAATCCAAATGAACAGTCTTAAGTGCTAAGTTTAGTAGTTGTATACTGTATGTCTTGTTTGATGACAATAGAACATAAAATGCATACAGTACAATAGAGAAAGAAGTCAGAAATACTCTAATTAGTATCCAAAAAGACTTACAATCCATGCAGGAGATTCTATTACTGGGCTCACAGTTAGCATAAGGATCCAAGACATTTATCACTGCTATGTCTTAAAGTCTCTGGTGTCATTAATACACAACAGTATTAACAGACGCCAACAATTGATGAGTTGTGGAATTTCAAAGGCATCGGCTGGTTCAAAAATATGTCTTGACGCTACTGGCTCTAATGTAAACCACTAAAAAAGCTGTTATATTGGACTTTAGTGGCATCCCTTGGGCCCTGGTGTAAGTACCACCTCGCTATAGTTAAGAGATAGTAATGGTTATCATAAATAAGTGGCAAAGAAGGCCTCTGCAAAGTGATGTCCTGACTGGCATGTGATACATATCAAAATGGACCATGCAACATTTTTATACTTAAAATAACTTGCAAGTAGTGTGAAAGATGAAATTACTAGTGATGAGCGAGTAGTACTCGATCGAGTAGGTATTCGATCGAATACTACGGTATTCGAAATACTCGTACTCGATCGAGTTCCACTCGCTATTCGAATGGAAAAGTTCGATGCAGAACCAGCATTGATTGGCCGACTGCTATACAGTCAGCCAATCAATGCTGGTTCTTCTCCTACCTTTAGAAGTCTTCTCCGTGCAGCTTCCCCGCGGCATCTTCCGGCTCTTAATTCACTCTGCCAGGCATCGGGCCTGGGCAGAGCCGACTGCGCTTGTAGTGCGGACATGCGCAGTCGGCTCTGTCCAGGCCCGATGCCTGGCAGAGTGAATTCAGAGCCGGAAGATGCCGCGGGGACGTTGCAAGGAGAAGACTTCTCAGAGGATCCAGCCCGACCCTCACTTGTGGACTTGGTAAGTATAATTTGATCGAATGTTGCCTACTCCTGAAACGAGCATTTTCCCCCCATAGACTATAAAAGGGTTCGATATTCGATTCGAGTAGTCGAATATTGAGGGGCTACTAGAAACGAATATCGAATATCGAACATTTTACTGTTCGCTCATCTCTAGAAATTACAACACAACATTGTAATGGACCCACTGTGCTACCAAACCAGTTTGACTTTGGACCACTTTTAAGGGCACTGACTAATTCACTTCAGAGGTCCAATGACGTCTCAATTTTTACATCCATTTTGTAAAATGGATGGAAATAGATGGCCATCCATTTATATACATCAACCTAAAAAAAAATTAAAAATTTATTTGTAGGTAACAAAAACACAGTATACAATACTTTTTGTATAATTCAGATAATAAAAAGACATAAATGGATCCTTTTTCCCCCCTTTCTGCCTCATTTTATTGTCTGAAAGACCATTCCCTTCATAGTAATAATGTTTATAGTGTTTTTTTTCGCAATCCAGTTCTTTGCTTTATTCAATTACATGCTCACAGAATTATCTCTTTTTGTAGCACAGATTGCTGTGTAAAGCTGCAGCCCCACGTGGTGGAAACATCACAGTTTGCCCATGGTGTGAACGCCACAGAAAAAAATGCGTCATTTTAAAGTCACAGCAAAGTGGATGGGATTCTCGCAATCCCATCCCCACTTTGAAGTGGAATATGCACAGTAGTCAGGTTGTGATTTCCAAAACCATTGTGGTTTTGGACATCACAGCATGCCGATTATGGCTACGGAGACGTCGGTGGTTTCCTTATAGGTATAATTGAAGCAGAAAGTCTTTTTCCCACAGCACTTTAGTGCTGCGAATCGTCCCATGGGGCCTTGGCCGTAAGAAATTATTTTCCCTGCAGATATTATTGAGAACTACCATGTGACCTCAGATTCATCAAGGCCTCCCCACCTGTTATTTTGCCCAAACTCATCTGTGAAAATCCTTTGCTGCTTCTCCCTCTGCCTCTCCACATAATGAGCTCTCTGTAGCCACCTTCTCTCACATACTGACCTCCTGCTCTCACAGGCAGGTCACCATTGTATCATTACATTTCCCTAGTATTATCAGCAGTAGTTGTTGCAGTTTTCAGGACCTTTGGTGAAAATGACATGGGTACAGGTACTAGAACAGGGTGACATCCTCAGCACTAGTAGGATTTAAAGAGGACCTTTCATGTCCTTGGGAATATGCAGTGTTATATACTATTAGAAAGCCAACAGTGTGCTGAATTCAGTGCACTGCTGGCTTTCCCATTATGTGCCCCGGAAGAAGAGATATTGGTGCATTTACCGAAAGGTCCTCACTGTCAGAAGGGTGTTCATGACAGACTAGCTTGGAACGCTCTTCCTGACAGTCTGTCCGTAGTGCTATACTACCATGATGCTGATTTGTGAGGAATGCCCCCCCCCTTCCTGACATTACTTGCCCATAGGCTAGTACTGCGGCGGGGGGTTCTTCATCGCTCAGCGTCATGGCTGGGCGGTAAGAAACGCCCCTTCAGACAATACAGCGCTATGGACAGACTGTTAGGAGGGGTGTTCCCAGCTAGATTGTCAGGAACGCCCTTCTGACAGTGAAGAGCTATCAGTAATTGCACCGATAGCTCTTCTTCCGGCACACGTGACAGGAAGGCTGACAGTGCGCTGAATTTGGTGTACAGTCAGCTTTCTAGCTGTATATAAAACCACATGTGCCCGAGGACATGAAAGGTCCTCTATAAAACTTAAAACGTAACCTTTAATACTGATTGTTTAAAAGATAAATACTCTACTAAAAACACCCAGGGAAGATTAACATATGTAGGTGAGTGTACAAGATATATAAATGGGTCAATAAACCACACAGGCACGGCGGCCTCCAGAAAATTAAACCGAAGTAACTCACCATTCAGATGATGTGACAAATGTGGAACCAACCCTATGGGCCTAACTCAGGACCATGGCCCTAATAGCTCATGACCTGATCAGAACCTATCCCTATATATATGGCTGCCCTAATGGAGAAACCCCCGATAAAGGCACTCAGGATAATAAAAATGAATTAGAAAAATGAGCATGTCACCCGACATGCATGTTTTGTCAAAGAAAGGTAAAGACCTAACCCTGACTCTTCAGGGGTTAAGAAATGCTCAAACAGCATACAATAATTTTTTTTTTCATAATAATGTCCCCCAGTGCCTCCATAACAACTAGCAATGCCAACCTGTGGCCACACATTGTAGTTGTGCTATATAAATAAGAAAACAAACACCATTTATCAATCCTTGGTCCCTGGAGATCTGTGATCCTCCTCCTCTGCAGATCGATGGAGCAGGTCTAGTTCCCCTTCCCGCCGATGGCATTTTTTGATTTTCGTTTTTGGTTTTTGACTCTCCTCCTTCTAAACCCCATAACTTTTTTATTTCTCTGCTCTCAGAGACATATGAGGTCTTAATCTTTGCGGGATAAATTTTTCTTCATGATGCCACCATTACTTATTCTGTATAAAGTACTGGGAAGCTGGAAAATGGGGTGATTTGAAGAAAAAGTGCATTTCTGCGACTTTCTTACGGGCTTTGGTTTTACGGCGTTCACTGTGCAACCAAAATGACATGTCCCCTGTATTCTGTGTTATGATTCCGGGGATACCAAATTTATATGGTTTTATTTACATTTTAACCCCTTAAAAAAAAAAAAAAAACTGTGTTAATTTTTTTTTTTCTAAAAGTCGCCATATTCTGACAGCCGTAACTTTTTTATACGTTCGTGTATGGGGATGAATATGGCGTATTTTTTGTGGGGCCAAGTGTACTTTTTAGTTCTACCATTTTTGGGAAATGCTATTGCTTTGATCACTTTTTATCCAAAGTTTTATTAGAATAAAAACAGTGGAAAAACGGCGGTTATATATTTTGTTTACTTTTTTTACATTTCTTTTTTTGCATTTATTAGATCCCCTAGGTGTCTTAAGCCCCAGGGGGTCTGATCACTAATACAATGCATTGCAATGCTAATGCATTGCAATGCATTGCAAAGTACTGGCACTTCTATTGCAGGCTATGTAGCATAGCCTGCTATAGAAGCAATGTAATGGCAAGCCTTCACAAGGCTCCCAGCTGTCATAGTAACGTGACGCCGGCCCCGGAGCTTACTCCGGGTGCCGGTGATTACCAGGAAAATGGTGGCGCCCACATCTCGGTCTGCTTTGACCGAGGTGCCTGAAGAGTTAATGCCTCCGATCGGTCCGGGGACTGATCGGAGACATTAGCGCCGGTTGTCTACTGCGTAAAGCAGTAGACACCCGATGGCTATGGCGGTTGCCCGGCTCCCTGGCAGTCGCCATAGTTACACACCCGGCATGCGCCGTACTAGTACAGCAGATGTCGGGAAAGGGTTAAAAGGAGGCATGCAACCATTTCCTCCTCTAGTTGTCTTTTATACATTTAATTTTTCTCATTATAAGTTTTTAATGCTACGTCATTACCTTCTTGTTTTAGTACTTTGAATGCTTTCATTAACCCTCATTGTACTCCTTACAGTTTTAGTTAGCAACATTGGTTATGAATTCTAGCCTGCTTATTCCCATTACATATATATTTTTCACTGGGCCTATTTAATATGATTTTGAAAATATCCCACTTACTTTGTGTTCGTATAAGCAGACATTAAACCGTAGGGGTAGCTGGTTGGTGACAATAAACTAGGGGCAACTACAGGCAGACAGGTCCCCCTCCAGCTACCTCCACGGTTTAATTCCCCCTCCAGTTGTCCCCAGTTTAAGTGACCACCTTCCTCTACCCCAAGTTTCATCTCCCACCACCATTTCTCCCCCAGTTTCATATCTCCCTTCATCTGCCCCATTTTATGTCCCGCCTCCATCTGCCCCCATTTTCATGCCCCCACTCATCTCTGCCCCCAGATTCATGTTCCCCTTCCATCTGTGGCCTTAGGTTACTGAGAGACACACAGACTTACACAGACACATACACACACAGAAACACACATGGACAGACAAACACACACTCTCCACCCTGCATCTCACATTCCCCTCCCCTTTCAGTACCTTTAGACAGCACATCCCTTCATATTCCGGCCGGCACACTAAGACACGCCTCCCTAGTCAAGTGACGTCTGACGTCACACGCAGGTCCTTCAGTTACAGTACCGCAAGCTTTCCACCGATCACCCATCGCTTGTATCACTGTTATAAGAGTGGGGGGTGATCGGAGGAAAGCTTGGTAAGTAAAACACTAAAGAGATATAGCGAGACATGCAGGGAGCTGCGCGGGGGCCGCAAACTATCGTCCAGAGGGCCGCAGTTGAGACCCCTGGTCTAAATAGAGCTGGTTAGTTGAGCATAGAACCATAAATAGAGGTTCCAGACGCATTTCCCCAATCCTATGTGAATTAGATCATCAGGGGAAGCAGGGAGAGCCGCAACATATGCTGCTACAAGCAGTCAAAAAGGCAAGGATAAGGACTGTTGTATGTCCTTGTTAGGGCACATCTCCACTGAGATGTCACCACATCACAGATTCTATATGTAGAATAGCTGAGAAGCTTATGTGTGTGGTTCTTTTGACCAGCCTCTATGCATATCTCTTATGGTCTTTTTAGACTAGAAGACAATGGTATACCCTTTTAGGGCCCGTCTCCTTGGGGATGTTACTATACCACTGCTCTTATGCAATAAACAGTTGAGGGGAACTTATCTGTCTGATGCACCAGAGATCACTTCTATATTTATGGGATCTTTTTCAGCCAGTATTTTTTTAGTGTCTACCTAGGGGTCATCCTTTTTGACATCTGCCGATCACCCTGTATTTTTGCATCAGAACAGTTGGTGCTGTGGTAGACTCTCTATAGAATCTTATAGGCTTATACGTATAGTTTTTTATACCTCTAGCTGGTCAAACTTAAAGTCAAACTTATTATCTCATAAACAGTGTACAGCCCGAGTTTTTTCTACACAGAGTTGACATCATTGAACACTATTTGCATTGTCCATGTTAAATCTGGACTTTGCATAACAGTGAATAGTGATCCCTGGTAGAAGTCAGACATGATCCTCACACACACTTCTTTTTATTGTCATGGAACCAAGGAGACAGTCTTAACACAATAATATTACATACCTTCATACTTGTCATGGATCCTAGTGCAAGTATAAGCAAAAATTCTGAACAAAGCCTTTTGAAATGCCTTAGATGATTCGGTCATCTTTTTAGCATTTTGACAGCTGTCTAAAATGTGTGTGAATAGATATATTAATCAGATCATAATTTAACATGTTATTTTATTTGTTACTCATCTCAAGTTGTCATATGAGATGAGCGAACAGTAAAATATTCGATATTCGAACGAATATCGAACCCTATTATAGTCTATGGGGAAAAATGCTTTGTTTCAGTGAAACCCACCATTCAACTCAGGAGAGTCACCAAGTCCACTATGACACCCCAGGAAATGATGCCAACACCTCTGCAATGCAACTGGGACAGCAGGGGAAGCATGCCTGGGGGCATCTAACAAGCTCAAGTCACAGTTTTACCCCACCATCACAGCCTATCAGCTACACACTTTCCACATTCAAAAAAAAGCACTATGAAAGTGGAAAAATACCTAGAAACCTTCTTTCCTCCACAATTGGATGGACAGAAACCCAAATTTAAAGCTAAAGAAACATTAACAAGCACCCCTTTAAATCACGTTGCCCATGACAACCACAGATGGAATAGGCAATGGGAAATCCAAAAGCCCCCACCCCTAACTGTCATTGTTTATGTGTGTGTGTGTGTGTGTGTGTGTGTGTGTGTGTGTGAGATGTGGTGAGACCTTCAAAAATTCACTTTTCTGGCCCTTAACATGAGCCCTTCCAAATTAAGTTAGAGGCCTTAAGCTGAGCTACCAGCAGAGACTGAGGTCCTTCAGGTGACTTCAGCATTTTACCTGCAGAGTTTTAGGCCCTTTAACTTAGCTCAGCCTTGCACCTGCAGAGATTTGTTGGTCCTTTGGGTGAGCTGAGCCTTTAAAGAGCAGAGATTTAGTTTTTGTCCCTTTGGGTGAGTTTAGCCTGTAAACAGCAGATATTTAGTTAGAGCCTTAGAGATAGTAGAGCCTTTAAACAGCATTGTTTTTGGCCCTTGGATTGAGTAGAGCCTCTAACCAGCAGAGTTGGGGGGAATCAGGGTGGATTGAGACTCTAACCAGCAGAGTTTGGGGAATCAGGGTGGATTCAGACTCTAACTAGCAGAGTTGGGGGAGTCAGGGTGGATTGAGACTCTATCCAGCAGAGTTTGGGGGAATCAGGGTGGATTGAGACTCTAACCAGTAGAGTTTGGGGGAATCAGGGTGGATTGAGACTCTAACCAGCAGAGTTTGGGGAAATCAGGGTGGATTGAGACTCTAACCAGCAGATTTGGGGGAAACAGGGTGGATTGAGACTCTAACCAGCAGAGTTGGGGGGAATCAGGGTGGATCGAGACTCTAACCAGCAGAGTTTGGGGGAATCAGGGTGGATTGAGACTAGTAGGAGCAGAATTGTGCAACGCTGATGGTGGATGAGTAGTATGAGGAGGAAATGTAGAGGGTGAGCACACACATGAAACTTCATGTCGGGGTGCTTGACACCGGCAGACATGAAAATGATGGGTCTATCCATGGGTCAGCACTGTCAGGTGACAGTTGGCTGCGCTTATCCGTAATTATGCCACCGGCTGCACTGAAGACCCTTTCTGAAAGCACACTGGCGGAAGAGCAGGAAAGGACCTTCAATGCATACAGTGCAAGTTCCAGCCACAAGTCCAACTTGGAGACCCAATAAGTATAGGGCGCAGAGGGATTGGAGAGGACAGGGCTGGGGTCCGCCAGGTACACCCGCAACATGTGTCTATATTTGTCCCTCCTGGTGACACTAGGCCCCTCAGTGGTGGTAGTTTGGTGAGTGCCATTAACCTGTCCCAGACCTTGGAGAGTGTGCCCCTGCTGGGTGTGGACCAGATGGCAATTGTTAGCCTGTTGCCATCCATGGCCACTCATGGTGCAGAAACTGCGCGAGCTGACTCTGAGGAACCCTTGGGTTTTGGAGATGGTACTCCATCAAGGGTCTCTGCTGCTCACACACTCTGCTCAACATGTGGTATGTTGAGTTCCAGTGTGTGGGGATGTCGCACATCAGCCAGTGTTCTGGCAGATGGTGGCGTTGCTGGAGGCTTCTGAGGCTAGCAGCGGCTACTGTAGACTTGCGAAAGTGGGCGCACAAGCGCCGCACTTTCACCAGTAGCTCGGGTAAATGGGAGTGAGTTTTTAAAAACCGTTGCACCACTAAATTGAACACCTGGGCCATGCATGGAGCGTGTTGGAGGTTGGCAAGCACCAGAGCTGCTACCAGGTTCCGGCCGTTATCACACACGACCATGCCTGGGCCCAGGTGCAGCGGTGAAAACCATGTCGACGTCTCATCGAGGAGGGCATCCCTCACCTCAGAGGCAGTGTGCTGTCTGTCCCCCAAGTTGATAAGCTTCATCACGGCCTGCTGATGTCTTCCCACACCAGTGCTGCAGCATTTCCAGCAGGTAGCTGGGGTCGATGTGATGGCGGAGGAGGAGGGTGGTGGTTCAGAGCCCCTGCCAGGAATGTTGGGCGGAGAAATGAGGTAGATCACCCCACTTTGTGACCCGGTCCAAGCCTCAACTACATTCACCCAGTGTGCCATCAGTGAAATGTAGCATCCCTGTCCGCATGCACTTGTCCATGCGTCGGTGGTCAAGTGGACCTTTGTGCAAATCGCAGAACTTAGGGCCCGCATGATGTTGCGTGACACGTGCTGGTGCAAGGCAGGGACGGCACAGCAGGAGAAGTAGTGAAGGCTATGGATGGCATAGCGAGGTGCCGCACTTGCCATCAGATCACGGAAGGCCTGAGTTTCCACAAGCCGAAACGGCAACATCTCCTGGGCTAGGAGTTTGGAGATGTGCGTGTTTAAGGCTTGTGCATGGGGGTGGATAGCGCTGTATATTTGTCTGCGCTCAAAAGTCTGGGAGATGGTGGGTTGCTGTGAAGAGGCGCATGATGGTGCAGGAGAAGGCGCTAAGGCAGGAGAAGGCTTAGCTAAGGCAGGAGAAGGAGCTGAGGCAGGAAAAGGGGAGGATGAAGGAGAAGTCTCCAAAGTGGTGGAGGCAGATGTGGAGGTTTCCTGGCTGCTGGTCTGGACTGCAGCTCCAGCATCGGCAACAGTGGGAGAGGCAGTGGCGGCAACGCCGGACGACGATTGTCCTGCATTTGCACTCCACCACTGAGCCCAGTGCTTAACTTCCAAATGACGGTGCATGACAGTGGTGGTAAGGTTGCTCTTTTCAGAGCCCCTACTCAGTATGGAGTTGCAGAGTGTGCAGACCGCAGTATATTTGTCCGCCACACATACATTAAAAAAATTCCACACCACCGAAGACCGTGGCCTCGATGTGGGAGTTTTTCTAGGCTGGATACAAGAGGGAACATTTTGGGCCCTGCTGGCTGTGGCCTGGCTTTGATGAAGCAGCTGTCCTCTGCCTCCGGACATGCCTCTGCCTCTAGTCACCCTCTTTGGTGCTGCACTTCCCTCCACATCTACACTGCTCTCCCCACTTGACATCCACCCTGTCTAGGTTGGGTCAGTGTCCTCGTTGTCCCCCACCTCCCTTTCCAATTCCTCTGACAGCTCCTCCTCCTCCTCCTCTTGCACACCGACGATGGCAACAATAACAACAACAACAGGAAATAACGGATGCTCCAGTGTTTGGACATCAGGACAAAGCAACTCATCTGTTACCTCCGGTGATTCAGGACGTGGTGGGACAGAGAGAGGGACAGTGAATGGACCCGAAAACAGCTCCTAGGAGGTGGAAAAGGTGGGATTACTTTGCTGGGAAGATTGGGCATGTTGTGAGGAAGGAGGACCAGACTGTTGGGTAGGAGGAGGAGTTGAGGTAGAGGCTGACTGGCTGGTGGAGAATGTGCTGGAAGCATTATCCGCCAGCCATTGTAACACCTCTTCCTGGTGCTTGGGCCCGGTTAGCCTTGTATCCTGCACCCTACTTAATGTGGCCATCAAGCCAGGGACTGTGTGGAAGCGCAATGCTTGCTGCCGCAGAGAAGTAGGCACAGAAGATGCTGTTGGTTGAGCGCAACCTTGCTCCATATCTGCATTTCCACGCCCCTATCCTCGTCCCCGTCCTCGTCCCCTTGCGCTAGCCTTATGCATTTTTTGATGTATACTAATGCCCTTTTTATGGTCTATATACCAAGAAAAGCTGGGTTGAGCATATCTGGCTGGACTGAATTGCTCTGTATCACTGTTAGCTGTTTGTGGGGACGCTGCCAGCAAAGCTGGGTTGAGAGTACCTGGCTGGACTGAATTGCTTTGTATCCCTGTTAGGTTTGTGGGGACACTGCCTGTAAAGCTGGGTTGAGCGTATATCGCTGGACTTTATTGCTCTGTATCCCTGATTTGGGGAAACACCCCATTGAAATCTCGACTCCTCTCCCTGCAGTGTATTGCTATGAAAAGAGCTGTTGTTGTTCTTCCGTTTTTCCCTGCCTACTAGAAGCTATCTAGCCCTCAGCAGATCTCTCTCCCTCCCTATTTCTCACCGCAAATGACACGAAGATGGCGCTGGCTATTCTTATAAATGGGAGGTCACATGTTTTCGGCAGCCAATGGGTTTTTTCAATTTTTTTCAATGGCTCTGTTGTCGTAGTTCCTGTCCCACCTCCCCTGTAACAGTTATTGGTGCAAAAAAAGCACCAGGGAAGGTGGAAGGGGATACGAATTTTTACTGCGTATGCCGTGGGGTATTCGATTGCAAACGAGCACCTCGAGCGGCCTGATAGTTGATCAAATACCTATTCGATCGAACTGTGTTCGCCCATCCCTAGTAATAGCAATGAAATATTTTTCATTATCCAGTCATGTATGAATATTAAAAGATTACTGTTATTATGCCACATATTTTTATTCATTGATTTTTCCTGCTGTGACAATTATTATTTTTTTCTATCTAAAAATTTTGATAAAATTTTCAAGGAATAATAATGGGACCACAAAGGAATAAGTGAAAAACACAACTACAATCAGTACAATAATTAGCAACAGTGGGAGAAAGGACAAAAAAATAATAAATGTGCAGTATAGGGGAAATGCCTGATGCAGCAAGGCAACAAGCTGCATAATAATAATACATTTAAATCTGAGAGGCAAAGAGGAAAGAAGAAAAGGTGGCAAGTATGCAGAATCCCTACAGAAGCCCAGAGGGGAAGAGAAAATCGAGGAATAGGAAGTGGAAGAGTAATAAAAGGTGTTCCAGAGCAACCATGCTTTCTGGTGGGTACTATTATCCTGGCATGGTGCTGTAATTAGGTCTTCCATTTGTGCAGGATCTCTTGAAACCAGTTATCCAATGTTGGAGGGGAGGTAGATTTCCAGAAGACCCTGCCTAACAGACCAGGCAGCAACATCATGTAACCAACCAGCCTATGTACATGCTTTTGGATTTTACGAGGGAAGATGGAGAGGAGAAGTGGTGCTGGATCATCCTTCAATATGACACCAGTTACTTCCTTGTGCCAAAATGGGTGGAGACGCGAACAATTCCACCAAGTATGTAGCATCGTGCTCTCTTCTGCAGAGTAGAGATGAGCGAGTACTGTTCGGATCAGCCGATCTGAACAGCACGCTCGCATAGAAATGAATGGACGTAGCCGGCACGCAGGGGGTTAAGCAGCCAGCCGCCGTCACAGCGGAAGTACCAGGTGCATCCATTCATTTCTATGGTGCATGCTGTTCGGATCAGCTGATCCGAACAGTACTCGCTCATCTCTACTTCAGGGCACTGTCAGCATTGAGCAGGGGCAGCAGGAAAAATCTCATGGAGAACTGAAGGAAATCTGTAACAACTTAAGAGAATCTTGTAATTAGTTACCTGTGCCTTACAGGAGACAGAAAACTTACATCAAGAGGGAAGGCAGAGAGCCACACATGAGGTAGAAAGGTAGACCCAAGTTCCCTCTACCAATAGCTACAAAAGTCAGTAAAGTGTCATCTTTATCAGAGTAGAAGAGGTTATAGCTGACAGATCTTGGGTGTAATGGCATGATGGAGCAAACACATAGATGTTGAAAGGGGAAGATAGATCTGTGAAGGTTATTGGTATTTTTAAAGATGAGTAAACATAGTATAGCTGGAGATTTGGCCATTGGGATATCTGATCCCTATGTTCCAGGAGAACTAGATCAGTGCAGGGAATGAGAGAGGAGGGGGATAGGAACACACGGAACCTGAAGGGTGTGTGATCAGTAGGGCAAGCACGAAAAGGGGAATGTAGTGGGCAATATGGTGGCTCAGTGGTTAGTACTGCAGCCTTGCAGGGCTGAAGTCCTGGGTTCGATTCCCGCCAGGAACAACATCTGCAAGGAGTTTGTATGTTCTCCCCATGTTTGTGTGGATTTCCTCCCATTCTACAAAAGACATACTGATAAGAAAAAAAAAAAGTACATTGTGATCTCTATATGGGGCTCACAATCTACATATAAAACAAAAAAAAAAAAAGAAGGGGGAATGTAGAGCTATGAGGAAGTTTGGGTGGCCAGAGACAGGCTGTGGCAGGTGAGTGAGAAAAGAAGAGCTGGTAGAATGGCAGGCTGTGGGAGCCGATGCTTCAGATACTTGCATCAGCATGTGAGAGGTGGGTTACCTTCCTCACCAACGGATGTCAGAGACCTGGATAGGAGGCAGAGAATTTGAGCTGTGGCCCCAGGGAGTAATATGCAGCTTTTTAGAAATTCTGCTGGGGTGTCGGGTACTGCCATCCACAGGAAGATAAAGCCTGTTGACAGATCCGGAGGCAGCAGTGTCTGAACTGCAGCAGGAGAGGCAACTATGCAGCCCGAGATGACCTTTCTGTTGGAGGATGTGCGAGATTCTCCCAGCAGGAGAAAATAATTGGAGATGTGCACCTCAGACCCCCGATGCCTTCCTGGGCATGTCTTGCCCATGGGCATGGAGATACAGTATCTCTCATCGTGGAGGTGAAGAAGCTCTGGAGACCTTCGTCTACTCAACTCGCATGTTAGGACCACCACAATGATTAAATTCAATGTGTATAATTTCTAAATCTAGACTTGCCATGTCAATAGATTCTTTAGAATAAAGAATACAGTAGATGTAAAATATCAGTTTAAGCCTTAATTCCAATTATATAGTACGTGTTTTTTATGAAACAACATGCTGCGGCAGTCATTTATGTCTTTGATTTTAAATAAGTTTTAGACTGATATTCAGAAAAAGAAAATGTTCAATTAGTATCAGTAAATCTGTAATAGGCCTCTTGTAATATAAAATATGTATGGAAAGTTCTGAATAGATGAAAGTAGATTAAAGGGACCTTTTTAGATAGTTTAGATACAATGCCTTTTAAACCGTCCAAATTATAAAACTTTTCATAAATGAATAATACAGGTGAATGTAAGAATTTTTGTAATAAATCTTATTAAGCAAATCTGTTTTCTTCTCCAGTTATCAAGCTGAGTTACATTTTATTTACTTGCCTTTGAACAGAGAAGAGGAGGCTGTTGGAAAAGGCACCCTGATAGCTTCCGCTGTTGCACTATGCGGCTCTGTGAGTGAGGGAGCAGATATATGCACAGAATATTATGCACAGAATAAGGCAATAAATCAATTAATATTCTTCTCCTCCCCTCTCCCCTCCCCATAGAGTTCTGAGTGTGAGCTGAATATGGATATGGATATGGATTGTACATTAACAGGCTGAATATAGGTAAGGAAGAGGAGAACAGCCTAATACGTGGAGAACAAAAGAGATTTCCTTAATAAGATATATTACAAAGTCCCTCTATTCACATTCAAATGAATGGGTTTTAAAAATGACCACCAGCTATGCAGCTTTTCTGGGGAATAGGACGGAGACCTGGTAGGCAGACAAGGGCGCAAGTGCGAATGCCCCTAAGAAGGGCTGGTTAGCATGTGCATGTTTGTAAAGTATTCAATAACTTTCACACATCCTACTACAGAAATGATAACTTTTTCATGCAGTTCAAACCCACAAAAATACTGATATTTTATGTCTTGACAACAGCATAGAGTGCACACACATTGGGCTCACTAACCTTTATAACTTGAATTTATATGTTCCAGTCAAGCAAACTGTATTCCTTGACTTTGGATTGAACTGCCCTTATTAAATATTTTACTTTTGTTTTTAGATATCTTGAACCATAGGGGGTCTGATCACTCATGCCATATGCACCAATACTACTTTATTGGAGTATATCATAAAATCCATTCCCTTCTACTGTAATAGAAGCACAGCAATGACAGGCCTGAGAGTCCTCAATAGACTGGCATGGTAACAGATTGCCTACATGGTGGCGTCTTTCCACTGCCTCTCTTGAGAGGCCTTGGTTACATTTGACCAAGGCATCTAAAAAGATAAATGCCCACAATCTGATTGTGGGCATTGCTGCCAGTTCTCCACTATATAAAACAGCTGAGACCTTACAGCTTAAAGTTAATGTAAAACTATGCCTGAGTACCCAAAGCCTTCTTGTCCCAGTCATAGTTCTATTGCTCTCTGCCTCAAAATGTCTTTGGTCACCAGTGTAAAAAGACTTTCAAGATTCCAGAGCAATGTCCTTGTCTATTGACTGGTAGTGTTAGGTTCCCAGTAGAAAGCATAACATTTATGACCAATTGCTCATCATCTAGTAGTCACTGAAATATCAAAATCCTGATTACTTAATAGAGAATGAATAGAGAATCCAAAAAGCAGAATATGGTCTTTGCAGACCCCCGAGTATAATGATCGGCGCACCGGGAGGGGTAAGGTAACATAAAAAACAGTGTTACTTACCTCTCCGCGATCCTGCCAGGCCTCCGTCATTTGTGTCTGACGTCTCTGACGTCACATGACCCAGGCCAGCTTCCCGGGTCATGTGACGTCTGACGTCATTAAAGCTGGACAAGAGCGGACAGGACAGCCGACAGGAACAGGTAAGCAACTGTCTCTGTTCTTTTAATGGTTTTAATCCCCCGGGTCTCCGATTATTATACTCTGGGGTCTTTTCAGACCCCAGAGTATAATAAATGTTTATAGGTGTCCACAGTGGGACATATGGGGACACTATGGGGGATAATACTGTGTGTGCAGGGGCACTATAGGGGTTAATACTGTGTGTACATTGGACACTATAGGGGTTAATAATACTGTGTGCATTGGACACTATAGGGGTTAATAATACTGTGTGCATTGGACACTATAGGGGTTAATACTGTGTGTGCATTGGACACTATAGGGGTTAATACTGTGTGTGCATTGGACACTATAGGGGTTAATAATACTGTGTGTGCAGGGGACACTATAGGGGTTAATACTGTGTGTGCATTGGACACTATAGGGGTTAATAATACTGTGTGTGCAGGGGACACTATAGGGGTAAATACTGTGTGTGCAGGGGACACTATGGGGGATAATACTGTGTGCATTGGACACTATAGGGGTTAATACTGTGTGTGCATTGGACACTATAGGGGTTAATACTGTGTGTGCATTGGACACTATAGGGGTTAATACTGTGTGTGCATTGGACACTATAGGGGTTAATACTGTGTGTGCATTGGACACTATAGGGGTTAATACTGTGTGTGCATTGGACACTATAGGGGTTAATACTGTGTGTGCAGGGGACACTATAGGGGTTAATACCGTGTGTGCAGGGGACACTATAGGGGTTAATACCGTGTGTGCAGGGGACACTATAGGGGTTAATACTGTGTGTGCAGGGGACACTATAAGGGTTAATACTGTGTGCATTGGACACTATAGGGGTTAATACTGTGTGTGCAGGGGACACTATTGGGGATAATACTGTGTGCAGGGCTTACTAAGGGACATAATAGAGTGCGGAGGAGGGGGTCAGTCGAGGTCTTCGGCATCGGTTTGGGGAGGGGGGGCCCCATGTCAAAAGTTCGCCACGGGGCCCCGCCATTCCTAGTTACGCCACTGGCCAGAAATGTCAGATACATGCGGATTTCAGGTTATACAGTGTCTTTACCACCATCAGCTTAATGTTGAATCATAAAATTGGAAGTTTATTTTCTGCAATTGAGACATGAAAGGAAATAAAATGTAAGAGAATTTATTATATATCTATATTTATCTATGTATCTATGTATCTATCTATCTATCTATCTATCTATCTATCTATCTATCTATCTATCTATTTTTTTCTTGTATTACTGTGCAATCTATTTATCCTATACTGGGGGCCTCCCAGGATTAATATCATAGTCTCCTGATGTAGTTTTGATGTCGATCGATGTCTACATTTAAATGTTAAATGTCATGTCTGCTAACATCTAACTAAATCTTGTCTGGCCATTCTGTAAAGTAAGATTAAACAGCACAGTATATTTATTGTTAAACTTTTGAAGGTTTCTGTTGCAAATGTAAAGGTCACTAACACTGTTAAATTGTCACATTTACAAGAATAAGTCCTGTAGACTATTTCATGAAAAGAAGAAATTAAATACTGTTGTAAGGAAAAGGTCAAGATTTCCCAAAATCATAATAATTTTTTCAACTAAATATTTGGATATGTAGTATCATAATGCTATTTATTGCTGTTCCTAGCTGAATCATACTTCTATAAAAATTGAACGCAGACTGTTCTTCCTACCAAACGTGTCTCTTTCTAGCTCAGTTTCCACTTTGTCCGGTGTGTGAAGACTAGTCTCAGTAAATACCATCACTAAATTTTTCAAGGCAATGTTTAGCATTATGTATTAAGGCTAAGTTCACATCTGTGTTAGAGTCTCCGTAGGGAACTCTGCTGCAGATTCCAATTAAATTCATCTGAGAAGAAAGGACTCCGAGTAGTGGTAGTGGCTACCACAGGGCCCGGGTAATTAGGGGGCCCAGCATGCCCCTGGTGTTTATTTATTTATATATTTTTTAATAGGTCATTACTAGAGATGAGCGAACACTGTTCGGAACAGCCGTTCCGAACAGCACGCTCACAGCACGCACCCATAGAAATGAATGGAAGCACCTGGCACGCAGACTTTGACGGGGGCTGGCCGCTTAACCCCCTGTGTGCCGGCCGCTTCCATTAATTTCTATGGGAGCGTGCTGTTCGGAACGGCTGTTCGGAACAGTGTTCGCTCATCTCTAGTCGTTACCTGCTGGAGTAACCGCAGCAAGTAACGGGCCCTATTTACTTACTGAGCCTCGCTCCTGCTCTGCACATAGAAATTAATTTGTCAAGTGATTTTTTGTAGAGTTCCAATTTAATTCTATCTTGTGTTACATAGGATTTCTCCATGGATTTTGTGAAATCTTCTATGAAAACAAGTCAATATACTTTCATACTAAGAGTATATTAGGAGCTACACAGTTCTCATTCCATCATACTGGACAGCATCAGAAGGGTCAAAGACCACACCTTATTGCCCCATACTCCCATTGTCACTCTTCAATGTATGGCTTCATTGGTACGTAACAATTACTCCCCAACCCAGGGTGTTCAATGCATTCGAACAGTTTGAGCTAAACTCTCCACAGTGATGACAGAAAAAGTGATTCTTATATACTGCTGGATCCACGTCTGACGTCTCTTTGGTGTTATCATCTTTCAATATACAGATAGGTCCATAAATATTTGGACACTGGCACAAATTTAGTTTTTTTTTACTCTGTTTACTGAAGCATATTCAACTTATAGTTATATAATGGACATGGACATAAAGTTCAGACTTTCATCTCTCATTTGAGTGTATCAACATTAAAATTGGATGAAGGGTTTAGGAATTTCAGGTCCTTAACATGCGCTACCCTATTTTTAAAGGGATAATGACACACATTTGAATGGGTTTGAAAAGGGAGCACCTGTGAGCGTCTTCTGCTCTTTGCGGCAAAACGTTTTTTTTGTGTCTGACTTTGTGTCCAGTTAAAAAAAAAAAAAAAGGTTTTGCTGTGGAAAGCAGAAGACACTCATGGGCACTCACAGACACTGAATGCCGGGTTTCCATCTCCTGTCGGCAGAAGACGGAAACCTCAAAACGGAGATCAGGCGCTAATGTGAACCCGCCCTTAGGTATCCCTGTGTCTGAAAATGCTGATCTGTGAATATAGGGTATCTGCAGTGCTCCTATGCATCAGGAAAGGGTTAATAGGAGATACCTGCACTGAAGATACCCTATATTCAACCAGGCTGAATTCCAAGTGGGGGTAAAAAACCCAGTCCTCAAGCTCATGGAAGGGGCAGATAGACAACCAAAACACCCCCTCCCCTTCCCCAGCACCCAGCAACTACTGCACCAATTTTAATTTTTTTAATTTTCCAGTAGCTGCTGCATTCACCCCCCCCCCCCTCGGCTTGTACTCGAGACAATAAGTTTCCCAGTTTTTGTGGTAAAATTAAGGGCCTTGGCTTATATTTGGATTGGCTTATACTCGAGTATATACGGTAATAAAAATGCTAAATTAATTTCTTAATTTTTTTTACTTTTTTAAGGCTGAGTGTTCAGTCACTTCAACAAATACATTACATAGATGTCATCCATCTACAAGGATACAATCATGTTCTTGTATGATGGTCAAAAGTAATTTCATATAGCAAGGTATCAGCCGAAAGCTAGTATAATTAGATTTCTACAATCCCCCCAATATTCTGTTCCTAATATGGGTCAGTGGGTTAATCCTGGCATCTATTTTTTCCCATTTCCTGTACTTCTCTGTAAGTAATTCTCTTCTCTAAGGTGCAATATCTATATATCCCTGTAATTTTTGGGAATTCAGATATTTCAACATGTTCAGGATAGCTATCTTTTTTGCCTTTCTGTAAAAGGCATTTTCTCTATCAACAGATCAGAGAAGTATGGCACAATCAAATGTCAGAAATCCTATCTGTAACATCCAGTATTTAATACCATCTTAAAAAGGGCAATTCTTCAGTATTGTCAAGTGGATTCATCCTGTCAATGAAGAATGGTATTTCAGTCAGCAATCGTCATCTGTAAACCCTATTATAGGGAGTAACTTTGTTGTCCTGTATACCTTACAAAGGAGAAAGACATGGGAACTCCTATGAATCCTACTAACTGATACTTTATATAATATGTTATACAAGTGCATCCCAATAAATTAGAATATCATCAAAAACTTTTTTTTTTATAGTAATTCAATGATTATGGCTTATAGCCAAGGAAAACCCAAAAGTCATTCTCTTAGAAAATTAGAATATTATATAAGACTAACTGTAAAAATGTTATTTAACACAGAAATTTTGGCCAAATGAAAAGTATGTACACCAAAAGCACTCAATACTTAGTCGGGCCTCCTTTTGCATGAATGACAGCATCAATGCAGCAATGTGGCATGGAGGGATCAGCCTGTGGCACTGAAGAGGTGTTATGGAAGCCCAGGTCGTATGATAGCCTTCAGCTCATCTGCATTGTTGGGTCTAGTGTTTCTTATCTTCCTCTTGACAATACCAAGTTTACTGGCCAAGCAAGCACAGTGATACTGTGGTGCCAAGTCCTGTTGGAAAATGAAAATTTAATCTCTGAAAAGATTGTCGGCAGAGGGAAGCATGGACCTACCCCAGCAGATGACATGGCTCCCCAAACCATTACTGATTGTGGAAAGTTCATATTAGACCTCAAGCAGTTTGGATTGTGCTTCTCTACTCTTCCTCCAGACTCTGGGACCTTGATTTCCAAATGAAAATTTACTATCATCTGAAAACAACACCTTTGATCACTGAGCAACAGTCCAGTTTTTTCTCTCCTTGGTCCAGGTAAGACGCTTCTGATGTGGTCTATTGGTCATGAGTGGCTTGACACATAAAATGCGTCACTTGTAGCCCATGTCCTGGATATGTCTGTGTGTGGTGGCTCTTGAAGCACTGACTCCAGCAGCAGTCCACTCCTTGTGAATCTCACCCAAATTTTTGAATGACCTTTTTTTAACAATCCTATCAAGGCTGTGGTTATCTTGGTTGCTTGTGCACCTTTTTCTACCACACTTTTTCCTTCCACTCAACTTTCTGAGTGATGTCACTTGTCCTACCTACCTGAGTGGTAGGACAAGTGACATCACTCACCGCTCTCACTGTTAGGTACAGCTCTGAAGGACAATCAGTTCAGCTAATTGGAGTTTGTTGATAAAGCCCTGTCTGTTACACAGATAAAACTGAGTCCATTCTCTACAAGGATCTGCATATTATCTGATCTGCATTTATATTGAATGTCTAGTAATCGTAAATGTTGTAATACTTCATAATGTCCTGTTCAGCAAGCTGGGAGGAGGAAGGATACAGTAAGTGAGAAGAAAAGACAGCAGGCAAAGCTGCTCAAACAGTGAGATGGGAAAACCCCTTTAAGGTGTTTAAATCTGCAAACAAATGTACAGTTGTATGTCTTATACATTCATTATGATGTCGATTAGAAAACAGAGTTATTGAACACCAGATTTGGTTTTACTATGATATAGTCCCCACATATACAGAAGTGAGAAACTGTATCATGCGGATCATCGACGCAAACAACACACTCATTATATGGCTTCCCAGAGAGCTGCTGAGATGCTGGAACAATCTCGGGCACAGCACAAGGAACGAGTTTGACAGTTTGACAGCTGTCCCCTGAAACAAGCATTTTTTCCCCATAGACTATAATGGGGTTCGATATTCGTTTGAATAGTCGAATATTGAGGAACTATTCGAAACGAATATCGAATATTTTACTGTTCACTCATCTCTAATGAACTCCACACGTCTTGCAGATTTTTGGAAAGTACGTTTTGTTTGCAGAAAGGGATTGTTTGAGTCGCACTTTAGTGGAAAATTTGAATTTTTGAGCAATTTTTGCTTGCAATCTCTATTTGCTGCAACGTTGCATGAAGGTGGTTGTATATATGAAATATTAAATTGTGTTTTTATATATGGTATGCTGTGTAATATGAAAAAAGTTAGATTTTGGTATCACAGTCACAGTTTGGTAGGTGCAGTATAGCTTTTTAATTTATTAGTGAATAACAGCAAAATCCTGCTTGTCTTCTGTATTAGTGTTTTTGGGAGTCCAAGCTCTTGTTGTAGTTGATGTTTGCGGTACATATAGTATATATACATATTGTATACACCTTAAGCTATTATTTTAAATGTATTTTGTATATGAGTCTGAGATTGAACATGAGTTTTAGGTGCAAATATGTATTTTAGTGCATTTTTTCAAAAAAATTTATTGTGTTTGTCACAAAGTTGCATGAAGTTGGGTGTGGCTATTGATGACCCATTAAGACATTTGTAAACTTCAGGTTGTCTACTTTCTAAAAGTATATAGGGTTTAGGGGTTCACTTACTTTTCATGGTGTGTAATCCCTACATTTTATAGGATGATACTTTTGTATCTGCTTCAAAGCAGATTTTTGTTCCTTCTGGTTGTGATGATTTTCTGAAGACTCGTGCATGCGGGTTCAGGCCATAGTGATATGTATGAACTCTGCACATGTTGAACTCTTATTTTTAGGAGGTTTGGTGCATTTAATTTTTTGTTTGGTTTCCGCTTTTAGCAACTAATATACATTTATTTGCATTTTTCATAAAACATTCCCTTTAAATCAAAATGGCATGAAGGTGCCTGTTTGTATACAGTACCAAATGGCATTTTCACAAGGCTGCAGGTGTCTACTTTAAGAAAATATATAGGTATGGGGGGTTGGATGCTTTTTTAATGTTGCAATTTAGGTTTGATTTGTCCGTCTCAAGACTATGAAAATTGCTTTGGCTACTGGAGGTGCAAAATTTCCAGAGACCCTTGGCAGTGAAAGGGTTAATATTAGAGACGAGCGAACAGTGTTCTATCGAACACATGTTCGATCGGATATCAGGGTGTTCGCCATGTTCGAATCGAATCGAACACCGCGTGGTAAAGTGCGCCAAAATTCGATTCCCCTCCCACCTTCCCTGGCGCCTTTTTTGCACCAATAACAGCGCAGGGGAGGTGGGACAGGAACTACGACACCGGGGGCATTGAAAAAAATTGGAAAAAGTCATTGGCTGCCGAAATCAGGTGACCTCCATTTTAGACGAATTGTGGATTTCAAATCCGGGTCATATGAGAATGTGAACTTTGTGACTATGAGACAGGGATAGCTGTACAGGCAGGGATAGCTAGGGATAACCTTTATTTAGGGGGGAATGTTATTAAAAATAACTTTTTGGGGCTCTATCGGGTGTGTAATTATGATTTTTGTGAGATAAACTTTTTCCCATAGGGATGCATTGGCCAGCGCTGATTGGCCGAATTCCGTACTCTGGCCAATCAGTGCTGGCCAATGCATTCTATTAGCTTGATGAAGCAGAGTGTGCACAAGGGTTCAAGCGCACCCTCGGCTCTGATGTAGCAGAGCCGAGGGTGCACAAGGGTTCAAGCGCACCCTCGGCTCTGATGTAGGAGAGCCGAGGGTGCACTTGAACCCTTGTGCACCCTCGGCTCTGCTACATCAGAGCCGAGGGTGCGCTTGAACCCTTGTGCACACTCTGCTTCATCAAGCTAATAGAATGCATTGGCCAGCGCTGATTGGCCAGAGTACGGAATTCGGCCAATCAGCGCTGGCTCTGCTGGAGGAGGCGGAGTCTAAGATCGCTCCACACCAGTCTCCATTCAGGTCCGACCTTAGACTCCGCCTCCTCCAGCAGAGCCAGCGCTGATTGGCCGAATTCCGTACTCTGGCCAATCAGCACTGGCTAATGCATTGTATTGGCGTGATGAAGCAGTGCTGAATGTGTGTGCTTAGCACACACATTCAGCTCTACTTCATAGGGCTAATAGAATGCATTGGCCAATCAGCGCTGGCCAATGCATTCTATTAGCGTGAACTGAGTTTGCACAGGGGTTCTAGTGAACCCTCGGCTCTGCTACATCAGATTGCTACATCTGATGTAGCAGTGCCGAGTGTGCATCAGATGTGTAGTTGAGCAAAACTGACTCAGCACTGCTAAGTCTCTGCATTCGCATAGGAATGCATTGGCCAGCCTTCGGCCAATCAGCGCTGGCTCTGCCGGAGGAGGCGGAGTCTAAGGTCGGACCTGAATGGAGACTGGTGTGGAGCGATCTTAGACTCCGCCTCCTCCAGCAGAGCCAGCGCTGATTGGTCGAGTTCCGTACTCTGGCCAATCAGCACTGGCCAATGCATTTCTATGGGGAAAAGTTAGCTTGCGAAAATCGCAAACTGACAGGGATTTCCATGAAATAAAGTGACTTTTATGCCCCCAGACATGCTTCCCCTGCTGTCCCAGTGTCATTCCAGGGTGTTGGTATCATTTCCTGGGGTGTCATAGTGGACTTGGTGACCCTCCAGACACGAATTTGGGTTTCCCCCTTAACGAGTTTATGTTCCCCATAGACTATAATGGGGTTCGAAACCCATTCGAACACTCGAACAGTGAGCGGCTGTTCGAATCGAATTTCGAACCTCGAACATTTTAGTGTTCGCTCATCTCTAGTTAATATTCTTTGATACAACACTCTGAACCACCAGCTTCTTTAGCATTGACCTTTTGTGGCTTATCCTCCTTGTGGAGTGTATCAATGACTGCCTTCTGGAAATCTGTCAAGTCAGCAGTCTTTCCTATGACTGTGTTGCTTACTGAACTGAACTAAGGGACATTTTAAAAGTCTTTGGAAGCCTTTGCACCTGTTTTGGGTTAATTATTCTAATTTTATGAGATAATGACTTTTGGGTTTTCCTTGGCTGTAAGCCATAATTATCAACATTAACATAAATAAGCTCTTGAAAAAGTTCACTCTGTTTGTAATGACTCAATACAATATACTAGCATCTGCCCGTGACTTCATCTGCATGTTGTTGGTGTCGATGATCCACCTATAATCAGGAAATTGCTGCCATTGATGGTTTACCTGCTCCAGCCTTTCGGCAGCTGTCAAGCTGTCAAACTCTTTCCTTGCGCTGTGCCCGAGATTGTTCCAGCATCTCAGCAGCTCTCTGGGAAGTCATATAATGAGTGTGTTGTTTGCATTGATGATCCGCATGATAAAGTTTCTCACTTCTGTATATGTGGGGACAATACCATAGTAAAACCAAATCTGGTGTTCAACAAATCTGTTTTCTAATCGACATCATAATGAATGTATAAGACATAAAACTATACATTTGTATGCAGATTTAAACACCTTAAAGGGGTTTTCCCATCTCACTGTTTGAGCAGCTTTGCCTGCTGTCTTTTCTTCTCACTTACTGTATCCTCCCTCCTCCCAGCTTAATGGACAGGACACTATGAAGTATTACAATATTTACGATTACTAGACATTCAATATAAATGCAGATCAGATAATATGCAGATCCTTGTAGAGAATGGACTCAGTTTTATCCGCGTAACAGACAGGGCTTTATCAACAAACTCCAATTAGCTGAACTGATTGTCCTTCAGAGCTGTAGCTAACAGTGAGAGCGGTGAGTGATGTCACTTGTCCTACCACACAGGTCTGGCATTATGGAAATGCTGCTGTGTAAACAATTCAAGGAATAAATTCACATAGCAGCATTGCAAAAGCAATATATTTAGGAAAAGTCTTCAATTTACATAAGCTACCAGTGTAGATAGGATCATTGAAATGGGAATACAACTTTAACTCAAATTTGGCTAAGGACTTCAATTTCTTATTAAATCCATTCAATGCACTATTGCAATTTGCTAGCAAAACCCTTGACAGCCTGAAATTCTTATGGAGCCCCTTGGTGTTCTTTTAATTCCCTATTACAATGTCTACCTAATGTGTTTAGTGATGGTCACATCTACATACAGTAGTTCAATGGCTTATATCTTTTTGAATGGAACTGAACAAAGATTTGTTCTGTTTTGCAGGACAACAGATAAGTATTGGAGCATTAAAACCGGCTTCTTCTATCCTGTACTGAACATATGCTGAGATGAAATCAAAAGATCAGCAGGAGGAGCAATACAAAGTACTATGTGTGCAGATATTTTTTCTCAAACAGAGAAAGGTACATTTGATTCATGGGGCATCTCCTTTAAGCTCTTATAATTAAGACTTATGGGCATACAATTAAACATTTGTTATATAATACATCAAATATAACTGCGTATACTTTTGTTTAGCATTGTGCCGTTGCCTGATTAAATATTCTACCTTGTAATGTGTGGATTTTTCATGAAATAGCAAAGATGACAATGTTCAGGCTGAGTACTTTAATGGGGAAAAAAAACAAAGGTTTAATGTAGAGAACCACGTTGGCAGTGATAAATGTTGTAGCAAGATGATTAATATGTGCAATTATATATCTGCCACTCATACGATATATCACCTTAGTCAACCTGTGTAACGTGTCAGTGTGCCAAATAGATGCATAATATGATAAAATAACTTTGTGTATCAATTAAAAACTTGACAGACAAGACAAAAAAGGTTAAAATTAAAATAATGATGAAAAATCAAAAGAATTCAAAATTTGGATGTTTAGCTTCTTAAGCTAAATCCATGAAATGTATAAAAATATTCACATAATCTCCTAACAACATTAACATTTTATATTCCTAAGCACAACTAGTAGATCTGCTAACTACTTATTTCATGGTGTCTTGCCCAGGAATAACAAAGGCACGTTAGGCCAGATCACAGTTAGCAGAAACCATACTGTAGTTCTGTAGATTATTCCAAGTTTTGAGCAGAAATGAAACAAACAGAAAAGTCAGGATAAGGCACAGAGGAGTCTGCTCATGTGCCCTATGCAGTAGTATGCAGATCTGTACAACTGCAGTGCGGACACTGTGTTTCTCATTTACATACATTTCTATAATCTATCTGTATGTAAAACCTATAAATGTATTCAATGTATTAAAATTTTGTAAACTCTTAGTAAGGAGAGAATGAATGATTTCAATATTGGCAGCGTTAACCATGATTTTTTACCCAAATTAGTAATACTTTACTAGAGACAGGATAGTTAGTGATTAGAGGTGAGCGAGTAGTACTCGATCGAGTAGGTATTTGATCGAATACTACGGTATTCGAAATACTCGTACTCGATCGAGTACCACTCACTATTCGAATGTAAAAGTTCGATGCAGAACCAGCATTGGTTCTTCTCCTACCTTTAGAAGTCTTCTCCGTGCAGCTTCCCCGCGGCGTCTTCCGGCTCTTCATTCACTCTCTCAGGCATCGGGCCAGGGCAGAGCCGACTGCGCATGTCCGCTTGTAGTGTGGGCATGTGCAGTCAGCTCTGCCCAGGCCCGATGCCTGGCAGAGTGAATGAAGAGCCAGAAGACGCCGCAGGGACGCTGCAAGGAGAAGACTGCTCGGAGGATCCAGCCCGACCTTCACTCATGGACTTGGTAAGTATAATTTGATGGAACATTGCCTACCCCTGAAACGAGCATTTTCCCCCCATAGACTATAATAGGGTTCGATATTCGATTCGAGTAGTCAAATATTGAGGGGCTACTCGAATATCGAACCTCAAACATTTTACTGTTCGCTCATCTCTATTAGTGATCTAAATAAGAAAAAGGGAAAGGAGAATTCTGCTTTTACTTCACCAGATTCAATTCACCTTCTTCTACAAATTTTATGTTCTACCAAAACGATTGCATAAACAACATTTCTATTATCTCCCAAAATCTAAAAGTGCCTTTCTGATTGATCTTCCGGATTAAAATGAAATACTATTGCTGAAGCGGGTGATGTTAAAAAACAAAACAAAAAACAAAACCTGCAAAATATATATACAGTCCTATGAAAAAGTTTGGGCACCCCTATTAATCTTAATCATTTTTAGTTCTAAATATTTTGGTGTTTGCAGCAGCCATTTCAGTTTGCTATATCTAATAACTGATGGACACAGTAATATTTCAGGATTGAAATGAGGTTTATTGTACTAACAGAAAATGTGCAATATGCATTAAACCAAAATTTGACCGGTGCAAAAGTATGGGCACCTCAACAGAAAAGTGACATTAATATTTAGTAGATCCTCCTTTTGCAAAGATAACAGCCTCTAGTCGCTTCCTGTAGCTTTTAATCAGTTCCTGGATCCTGGATAAAGGTATTTTGGACAAACAATTCAAGTTCAGTTAAGTTAGATGGTCGCCGAGCATGGACAGCCCGCTTCAAATCATCCCACAGATGTTCAATGATATTCAGGTCTGGGGACTGGGATGGCCATTCCAGAACATTGTAATTGTTCCTCTGCATGAATGCCTGAGTTGATTTGGAGCGGTGTTTTGGATCATTGTCTTGCTGAAATATCCATCCCCGGCGTAACTTCAACTTCGTCACTGATTCTTGAACATTATTCTCAAGAATCTGCTGATACTGAGTGGAATCCATGCGACTCTCAACTTTAACAAGATTCCCGATGCCGGCATTGGCCACACAGCCCCAAAGCATGATGGAACCTCCACCAAATTTTACAGAGGGTAGCAAGTGTTTTTCTTGGAATGCTGTTTCTTTTTGGACGCCATGCATAACGCCTTTTTTTTATAACCAAACAACTCAATTTTTGTTTCCAAAATGAAGTTGGCTTCTCCAAATGTGCTTTTTCATACCTCAGGCAACTCTATTTGTGGTGTACGTGCAGAAACGGCTTCTTTCTCATCACTCTCCCATACAGCTTCTATTTGTGCAAAGTGCGCTGTATGGTTGACCGATGCACAGTGACACCATCTGCAGCAAGATGATGCTGCAGCTCTTTGGAGGTGGTCTGTGGATTGTCCTTGACTGTTCTCACCATTCTTCTTCTCTGCCTTTCTGATATTTTTCTTGGCCTGCCACTTCTGGGCTTAACAAGAACTGTCCCTGTGCTCTTCCATTTCCTTACTATGTTCCTCACAGTGGAAACTGACAGGTTAAATCTCTGAGACAACGTTTTGTATCCTTCCCCTGAACAACTATGTTGAACAATCTTTGTTTTCAGATCATTTGAGAGCGGGCTGTCCGTGTTCGGCGACCATCAAACTTAACTGAACTTGAATTGTTTTGTAGAAAGAAATGGTCCAAAATCCCTTCATCCAGGATCCAGGAACTGATTAAAAGCTACAGGAAGCGACTAGAGGCTGTTATCTTTGCAAAAGGAGGATGTACTAAATATTAATGTCACTTTTCTGTTGAGGTGCCCATATTTTTGCACCGGTCAAATTTTGGTTTAATGCATATTGCACATTTTCTGTTAGTACAATAAACCTCATTTCAATCCTGAAATATTACTGTGTCCATCAGTTATTAGATATAGCAAACTGAAATTGCTGTTGCAAACACCAAAATATTTAGAACTAAAAATGATTAAGATTAATATTGGTGCCCAAACTTTTTCATAGGACTGTATGTATATATATATATATATATATATATATATATATATATATATATATATATATATATGTAACATTGTAATGGAAGCTGTACATCCACAGGAGGGCAAAGGAGTACATTATAAAATAACCATAAAATTACCATAGAACTTTAAAAATCCTGAGTTTGTTCAGCAGCTATGAATAATTTAAGAAAATGATATCTTTAAGTTGAATTTTCAGATGGGCTTTAAAGTTGGAGAGAATGTAATGAATATTGAAAGGAAGCGGATTCTGAAGTAATGGGCAGTCTGAAAAAATAAATGAGAAGGTGACAGAAATAGGAAAAGGTATTAATGTGAAATATTGCATCTTTGTATTTAATTTGACTGTAATGCATACATTCGTTCTTGAAGATGACTTTGAATGTGGTGCTAAAGATGACATCTTTGTAAAAAGAACTTGAGTAATACAAGATGAGAAAATGAGGAACTAGTAGACTATAAGGAAACACTCAGACCAAAAAACAAAAAACAAAACAACAACAAAAACAACAATGTAAGCCCAAAACAACACAAAAAGAAAACATAACAATAATAAACAGTGTATTACTATTAGTATCCATGTATATAGTAAAGCCATCTGTATGGATCCTGAATGGTATTACACAAAGTCCCTCCTGATTTGAATTATGGATCCATATGTGTTCCTTGTTCCTCTGTATGGTTCGTCTGTAAGACACTATACTTTATCTGCCTACCACCTTCAGTGGAGAACATACACTTAAATGTGTCAACTGTGAAATCTGTGTGAAGAATGGGAATGGTGCTCCTTATTTGTGCTACTAGCAGTCAATGGAAGCCATTTTTGGCAGCGGATTTTGAGGCGGATTCTGTGTCAAAATCTGCTGCCAAAAAACTCCATGTGAACATACCCTTAAAGTAGAACAAACTTGCTTTATTTCACTTTGCCTTCTACAAACACAGAACAGAAAACCTGTTACCAATCAAATTTTAATCACACCCTGCACTAATATAATGTCTTCTCAAGGTGACCACAACATGGTACTGAAGCCTTAGCACACTGATGGAGATCGCCTTGTTGTTATTTGGGCAGTTGCTGTCAAATTGGTCAACATTTCTCAATGCATATTCTGATAAAAATTCAATGTTACAGGTTAATGATATTTATCCCATGTCCACATTGCTGGCTCCCCCAACGATCTGGATAACAGTAGAGCAAAAGTCTCCCTAAGCCTCCTTGAGTGATTTTAGAACCATTCACTTCCATGGGGCTGTGGGTGCTGCCAGAGATTACAGTCCTTCCTGCCCCAAAGAAGTAAATGAAGTACCAGTCACACAAGCACTCTAGGGCTCCATTCACAAGGAAGTTCTAGAATGAACTCCAGCCCCCTGTTTTTCTGATTGCTTGGGGGACCCCAACAATTGGACACTTAACAATTGCTCTGTGGATAGGGGATAAGTGTCCTTGGTGGCACAAACCTCTTAAGCCATGAGACACAAGGTAAAAACAAAAAAATGCAAAGACTAAACACGATTACATTTTGATTTTGACATCAAGCATTTGTTATGCAGAAATGTTTCTGAAACCATTTTTGTTTTATGAGTCTTCCAGACAGACTTTAGGGATAAGTATGTGATTTCATTATACAATAAGCCTATTTAATATTCTAAGAGTCTCCAATGTGTTACAGATTCCCACAATGATCTATTGTATTATCTCCCGTGTAATTTAATGCTAATTATTTGACTATATTCTAAACCAAGTATATAAAGGGTTTATCTATGCGCCCTTTCTAAAATATCATTCCTTCACAAGAGAAAACGAATGGCAATTATGGCTAATAATAAAATAGTACCACAAACTAAAAGGAATGGTGTTTGTGGTGAAAAACTGCCAAATTACATAATTTACCTCATTTTACAAGTGACTTTATACATTTTTATTTTTTAATTAATATGTATTATTAATTATTAATTATTATTATTATTATTATTATTATTATTATTATTATTATTATTATTAAATCAGAGATCATGTGTAGTTTGACCTATCATGACTAGCTGACTGAAGGAGATGTGAGTGCTATTCCTAACCAAAAACTGCATACTGACCTCTAACAATCTCTCTCCGTTTGCTCCATTTCAGGTCACCAGCTCCCTGTATGTCCTCTGGTGTGTAGCCAGAGCTTGCAGCATGGTGAATACTACTCTTAGATGATGGCTTGACCTCTAATATGACTTCTTGTGTCCAGTCTTGCCCTATTCTTGACATCTTTGATGTTGGTAAAGCTCCTGAAGCACTGAAGATCTGGTCAGATTGCTGAAGCTCTGCTGTTCCTAGATCAACTCATTGCATATTGCATAGTGTGGGGAATCATTCAGGTAGATGCTTGTAGCAGTACAGGAAACAGGGACAAAGACACTGGGTTACACACAAGTTCAGGCTTTATTCACTTGTAGTGCATTCACTGCCTTTGCAAAGGCACAAAATAACCAAAAACAAAAACCTTCTTGGCTGAGAACTCACTTAAACATAAGGAACTTTTCCCTGACTATGCAGGAGCCTGGCTATCAGACTTCCACCTTGGCAACAACAACGAGTGGCACAGTACCTGCTCTGTAGATTTGGTCTGGACAGGTCAGCTCTGTTTGTGTGGTACCACACTGCTAGTCTTTACACAAAGATTATTATCAGGCCTTGATTAGTCAGCTGACCTCCCTGGTGTGGGTCTTTACCATACACCCTTTAGGTACCTGGCTGGAATATACCTGTTTTCCCAGACCACACCCTTCACTATCTCACAATAGTTACAGGAGGGATAAGTTATTAGTGAACTGTAGTTTTCTCTGAAATAGTTGTAATGGTTGTTAGAATAACTCTCAATAGTTTAGACAAACTGTAGTATTACATCCACAGTAACAATTAGACTTCTACCACATTGCATCTTCTATGCATATAGGGTGCTAAGCCTGAATCTATGGTACCACAGGGCTGAGCTTCAACTGAGCCTGCAGTGTCTGATGAGAAGCATAGAACTTTGAGTCATCTATTTGTACCTGTGAATAAAACTAAGGACCTACGTAACGAACCACAGCAAAAAAAATGCTGCAGAAAAAAACGCATCACATTTTTTTCTGCAGCATTTTTCAAAGAAAGTCATCAGAGTTTTCCTTGGTAGATTTTCTGCCCCTAATAAGATAAGATAAGATAAGATAATCCTTTAATAGTCCCACATTGGGGGAAATTCAGCATGTTACAGCAGCATAGTAATACAGGTACAGGATAATACACAGTAGTATAATACAGACGTAGACACACATATGCTGAGAAGAGAAGATATACTAGGAGTCCATAGAAGCTAAGGAACGGAAGAGAAAGAAGGAAGACTTCATGGTCATCGTCATAATCATTAGTTCTATTATGAAAAACACCAGTGTTTCTATTGTTAATTCTTTGTCACATTGTAATGTCAAATATTGTCTGCTCATATATCCTCTGATTTGTAAAGTTTGCAGAATACATTGGTGCTATATACATAAAGGTATTATTTATTATTACATGTATATATACAGTAAATATGCGTGCTGTGTGTGTATGTAGATATATAGTAGAGGTGGTGCATGCTGTGTCTGTATATAGATAATTAGCAGAGCAGTGTGCGCTGTGTTTGTATGTAGAGATGTAACATAGCTGTGTATGTAGCAATGTATCAAAGCTGTGTGTGCAGTGTCCATTGTTGCACTGACAATCTCTCCCCTTTGGTTTTAAGGATACAGCAGAATATGACACTTATGTTGCTTAGGTTTCCATAACAACCCCGCCATTTTTCTTCACTGCTGTAGGTCAGTGTTAAAGGAGCAGGGCACTGTGGATGACACTGTTACACAAGGTCACATTCACACAGCTTTACTCCAGGTTTCCATAACAATCAATCACAGGTTTTTCACTCATATCCAAACTTAGAGACACATGATCCCATGAAACTTATGAACCAATGGACTCATGGACCAATGGAAACTTGCAGGTTCTTCAGTCTTGACATACACACAGCTTTACACCAGGTTTCCATAGGAAGCAAACTATTTAGGACCTGTATTAGTCAATAGCAGTTGGCAGGTCCTTAAATATTCAGTCATGTGACATGTATCAGCCAATATAACTTCACATTTCATCTACCAGGTTTCCATAACAACACAGTCATAAATAGACTCTTCCTATACTGGACTGCCATACTGGATTTCAGCATTCTTATAAATTGAAACATATTTAAACCCTACACAAATGACATACAAAATAGACCAGTGTCAATTCTTATGGGGCCACTACACAAACAAAAAATGATATATACCCATGTGAAGTCGGGTCCTTCTACTAGTACTGTATACAGTATATTTACGTGAGTATATGTGTATATTGTTAGAATAGCAAACATCAAGGCAGGAAGGGCATGGAGAGTAGTAGGCTGTACTAGGCAGGGAAAGAATATGCAGGAAAGTTGTATTGGGTTTGTATGAAAACTACTAGGAGGTGCAGTGGGTGGATGATGTGAAGGGCTGCCTGGAAAAACCACTGAAACTCCAACAATCAGGAAATATCAACAAGGAATTATATAACAAGCCTGAAAACATGAAAAAAAGCAAACATAGCAAAAACACAGACAAACGCGTGCAGTTATGTTTGTTCATTCATACAATAAGTATTTAAATTTTTTAGTCCCGGAAAACCATTATAAATACTAGTAGAACCATTAAAATGATTCATTTATATGGACATTGAAGACTTCTTTTTATTGTAATATTTGCACCAATTGCATCTGATTATATATGTGCAGTCTATGGGAAAATAGAAAAAAAATGCAGCTGTGTATAAATGTACAAAAGCCACCGCAGGAGAGAATCAGTTTGCATTATAGTCATTTGCTAAGTGAGCAAGTAACCAGCCATGCAAAATCCAGTTGAATGTCATATCCGTACGTCACTTCAATTGACAGCCATGCAGCTACTGTATATTCCTATGGAACAGTAATTACACTATCCTACAGTAATTAGCTATGAGACGTTATCTGAAAGTGAATGGAAGGTGCTGTGCTGCTTATATACCAACCTTTCACTACTGTCATACAGCTGTGTGTTTTAGGGACGTAAACAATGTTATTAATGTTTTTATGTTTTTGAGGCTTTTTGAAATCCTGTCAGAAGAAATGCTATTTGTTTTTCCGTTCCACATGCCCTTCATAGAAAAATCTCAATTTTATTGAAAAAGCAAAGACAGTAAGTTGTAATTCTCTGTAGGCTCTTGTTAAACTGACTTCCTTGCTTAGCTGCATTCTGCATATATAATGACATTAATTATAACACACTGTCACTCTGACATTAATTACTTAGCAAAACAGATTAATGATCTTTGTAAACTATGTGATTTTTCACAATTATAAATTATTACAATGGCAGGAATGACTTTTTTGGAGTTTCATTTAATGGTGTACTGTATCTTGTAATGACTACAGTAAAATTTAGTGTTGTTAAACATAGTAGATAAATCTTGTATTCAGTTTTTTTTTAAATATATTTCATAGCATTGAACACTGCTAATGGATTTTCCTGGCAGACAGCATCTGCTGCTCCACTGTTGTTGTAATTGTTTACCTACAACTGTAATTGTCTTGCTATGTTGTAATATATAGTTACACAAAGTACCTGGCACAGGCACTACTAAGTATATGGAGCAGTATAAACAATGACCTCTCCATGAGTGCTTCAGCCCATTCTAACAGCTGGTCTTTAGGAATGTGAAGAATTGGACCCCCACAACCTAACAATTGTATCAGCATGCTCTTTTTTTTTTTCATAATCTGCATCTCTCAGAAATAACATTTAATAACACTTCTTATATACACAAAGAGTTATAACATGTTTCAGTAAAAGTAGTGAATTGTAATGTATTATGAATTGTAGACTGTAGATAACACATCCAAGAAAGGAAGTTTTGTCACTTTTCATTTATATGTGCCAAATATTTCTCCGGTGCAGCAGAGCTGGCCGTGCGTTGACCTCGATCTCCGGTGTAGCCAAGCTGAGTGCACGGCCAGCTCTGCTTCATCTCTTTTGTAGCAGAGCTGGCCGTGCACTGAGCTCGGCTGTATCTCCGGAGTAGCCGAGCTAAACAAACAGCCAGCTCTGCTTCATCTCCGGTGTTGCAGTGCTGGCCGTGCGCTCAGCTCGGCTGCATCTCCAGAGTAGCCGAACTGAGCGCACGGCCAGCTCTGCTTCATCTCCAGTGTAGCAGTACTGGCTGTGTGCTGAGCTTGGCTGCATCTCTGGAGTAGTCGAGCTGAGCGCACGGCCAGCTCTGCTTCATCTCTGTTGTAGCAGTGCTGGCCGTGTGCTCAGCTCGGCTGCATCTCCGGTGTAGTTGAGCTGAGCGCATCTGCTACATCTCGGCATAGGAATGCATTGACCAGCGTTGATTGGCCAAATGCCATACAGAGTACAGCATTCGGCCAATCAACGCAGGTTCTGCCGGAGGAGGCAGAGTCTAAGATCGGTCCACAGCAGTATCCATTCTGGTCCGATCTTAGACTAGGCCTTCTCACAGATGAACCTCCGGCAGAACCAGCGTTGATTGGCCGAATGCTGTACTCTGTATGGAATTCAGCCAATCAACGCTGCTCAATGCATTCCTATGGGAAAAAGTCAGCTCCCGCATATCGCAAGCTGACAGGGATCCCGACGTAATACAGTGACTTGGGCATGTTAGATTCCCCCAGACATGCATCCCCTGCTGTCCCAGTTACATTCCAGGGTGTTGGCATCATTTTCTGGGGTGTCATAGTGGACTTGGTGACTCTCCTGAGTCGAAGAGTGGGATCCCCTGAAATGAGCATTTTTTCCACATAGACTATAATGAGGTTCGATATTCGTTGGAATAGTCGAATATTGAGGGGCTATTTGAAACGAAAATCGAATATCGAATATTTTACTGTTCTCTCATCTCTAGCTGTGAGTCCAACTAGGTCTGGAGGGAGCATGTGATACTGCCACATGGCATGTCAATAAAGCTGCCAGGAACAACATTGATGGGTACTATCGATATTTGCAGTTTCAATACTCTATACTGATGTCAATTACAGAGCACCTTATAACTCTTTTGGCCTCTGTGAAGATATGTCTATCAGTTGAGGTGCAACTCAATAATGAGTTCAGTGTCTAACTCTTACAATAAATATCAGCCAGGTATATGGCCATTCAGCAGCTTGCATCTAATGTGTGAGTTTCTAACCAGATGTTGGATCTTTTTTTTTCCCCTATCACTATGTTTTCAGAGTGTCGGAGGAAACCCACACAAACACGAGGAGAACATAACAACTCCTTGCAGTTGTTGTTCTAGGCAGGATTTGAACCCAGGACTCCATTATATAAAAGTATAATGTGTATATGTATGTATTAGTCAGATTTTACTCAGGATCACCTTTTATGGCCAAATGGCATCAGAATGGTGTAAACTGAGCCTAGGTAAGGTGTTCCTGATACAGAGCCTGGTTACGAATAGTCTATTCACGACGGCTAGTATAACACAATTTATGTGCACTATCCGGTTTTAATATGACTAACTTGTAATTAATTTATTTAGTGGTTCATAGGACTATGTATCTGTATAGACTATCTGTATGCTTCGAAACTAAGGTCATCTTTGGAGTTCCATATAGACTCAGATTATTTGTTTGCACATGGCTTTGTATCTTTGTATTTTAGGTTTACTTATGTATACATTTTTGTTTTTTCTTTCTTTCTGTGTTTGTTTTATTAACCTGTATCTGACGAAGGGTTACGTTTTTATACGCAAAACCCCGAAATGTGTTATCAATAAACGATTCATCTATTTAACCATCTAGTTAACCACCTATTTAACCAGTGCGCCACCCTGTTTTGTTTCACTGTCCATCAGTGTCTGCATCATCCTTCATTAATTAACTTTCATTAACTCTTACCGGAATGAATAGAAAAAAATGTTGCCATCAACTACCTTCTTGTTCACGGTGGTTTGAGAAAAGCCAGCTGACTGCACCCCCAAAGACCACAATCGTTACGCCGCTTGGTACTGTGTTCTTTTCTTTGTAGGCCTCATACTGTTTTCGGTAAGCAGTAGAATGAGGTGCTTTACCAAAAAGTTTTATCTTGGTTTCATCTGTCATCAAGACTTTTTCCTAGAAGGAATTTGGCTTTCTCAGGTACATAGCAAACTGCTAGCTTTTTATGTCTCTATATCAGCAGTGATGTCCTCCTGGTTCCCTTGCCATAGCATTTCATTTAATTAAAATTTGGATGGATAGTTCACGCTGACACTGATGAACCCTGAGCCTGCAGGAAACTTGATTTGGGCTGCCTATCCTATCCATCCGGACTAAGCAACGCTGCAACCTTTCATAAGATTTACTCTTCCTTCCACATCCAGAGAGATTAGCTACAGTGCCATGGGTTGAAATCTACTTGATTATGTTGTGCACTGTGGACAAAGGACCATCAAGATCTCTGGAGATGGACTTGTAAACTTGAGATTGCCTGCTGATTGGGATAAGACTTTCACTCTGTCTCATAAATTGGCCCTGCCCTGTAGTGCGCAGGAGAGAGGTTTTAAGATTCTTACCAGATAGTACAGGTGTCCTGACCTTCTCCATAGGATTTTTCCTTCTGTATCTGACCGGTGTTGGCGCTGTGGTTCCGAGAGGGGCACCATGCTCCACATTTGGTGGGAGTGCGCTGCTCTCTGCCCATTCTGGGACGCGGTTTTCTCCCTCTAGAGTGTGCGGGAACACCATTGTAGTCTCACCTCAACTAACCCTGTTGTCGGTCATTCCTGGTAAACTGTCTGTTATCAAAGGAGACCTCTTGTGGCATTTTCTCACAGCCTCCAGGACTGTCATCCCGAGGTATTGGCGCAGCCCTACTCCACCTACCCTTCTTGAGTTTCTTCAGGAGCTCCTTCTTACCCGGACAATGGAGACCCTGGTTGCCGAGGACTCTCCTGATCCCTCCAGGTTTGAACGGCTCTGGTGGCCCTGGGTGATGTTCCTGAATTCTTCTGACTTTTCCTCTTCTTTCTCCTGAGAGGGGGACCCGATAACACTCCTGACCTTCCCTTCTTTTCCCCCTATCTTCCCCCCTTTCCCGGTTTTCCCTTTCTCTCTTATCTTGTCTCCCCCTCCTTGTCCGTCTTCGTAGCGTGGTCATCCTGTTTGTTTGTCTCTCCCTTCGGGGGCTTTGCTCCTTCTCCCTGCCCCTTGTGTGTTCTCATTACTCATGTTGGCTGGCCCGCACGGTCGGTTTATATGTTCTTTCTATTTTTTTTTCTTTTTTTTTTTTACTCCAGCAACGATTGCTTCATATATTATGCTGTGCCTTTTCAAGTGGGGGTATCGCCTGCACCTATCCATGTCGATTGGGGCCTGCGCGCCCCGTGCACTGTTTTCCTTGTTTGTTTTTGTTACTTTCAGGGGTGCCAACACATACAGATATATATATATATATATATATATATATATATATATATATATATATATAATTTAATTGTTATGCTTACTTCTAGAATGCCATCATATTCTACAGCGCTTTACAGCCATTGCAAATCACTCTCCCATGGGAGGTAACCCGAGTACCTGGAGGACACCCACGCAAACACAGAGAGAATACTCCTTGCAGATGTTGTTCTTGGCAGGAATTGAATCCAGGACTCCAAAACTACAAGGTTGCAGTGCACAGTGCAGTTACACAATATTTGTTGTATACAATTACCAACCATATACTGTATGTTAGAATGGCTGTAAGCAAACATATTACAGATATCTGCAGTCTTCATTGGGTCAACATATGCTAAAAAAAATCTCCTTTGCAATAACCGTAATGGTCATTTGGCGATTTTCCTTGGCATACTTTTTCTGAAGGGGCACAGCATTTAGCAATTTTCAGCAATAGTTTGGGTTCTCAGGACCATGACCCTACAAATCAATGTCAATGTGACACAACATTGTTGACATTTTCTGAAATTGGAGCTACTCTTTAAACTTGGTATTAAAATCTAAAAAAATCTTTACCCAACTAAATTATTAAAGGTCTATGAGGAATAGGCAGAAGACTGGTTAAATATGGAAGTAAAAATCCAAATTTCATTGTATTTCATTAATAGGATCATGTTATTTACTTTTGCTTGAAATATTATTTCATGCTTCTCTGCTCTTGTGTGCTGCACACCTGCCAGACCGTAGTTAATAAAATGAAATCACTTTAATGTCTGTCTATTGAGTAACACAACAGATTCCAAGGTTTAGGCCATCTGCTGCAGATGCGGTCTTATCCATCCATTCACATGACTCATATAATTATGTATAGTCATCAATAACAAGTTTTCTTTTTCATAGTAAAATCTTTACAATTTATTATAAATTCAATGTACTTGGTGTTTCTTTTCTCACATTTCTGCTTGTTATTAGGGCATGCCCTGACACATTCTGTCATGGACACCTACTTGTCAATCTTTTCATTCTGTACATTTGTAGAAAGAATCATAGAGGAATAGCACAATGCAGAGTACAAACAAAAGGTTCTTCAGAATTTTATAATTTATGTGCAATACATGGTATTCAATGAAACAATCTTCAGAAGGCCCTTATCACTGGTACCCTGAGCACTTCCAATCTGGCAGGGCACCAGAGGGAAAGGAGTTGAGTATTGGAGTCAGGAGAGTATTACCTTATTTGTATTTTTCACCACCCTCAGCCACCCCTGGGTTTTACGTTTCTTCTGAAAAACTCTATTAAATATATTTAGAATTGGGACACTATCTCTCTTTTTCATGCCCTAGAGTTTAGGGACCAATGGTGGAATTGATTCTGTAGGGCCGCCATATAGCTAGATTTAAATATTACCTCTTCATTTTTAAGGTGTCAAGCACAATAATAAAATATACTGAATGCCATGTCAGTGATCACATACAGTGGCAATGCCTGTGTGATCAACTTCATGCAGTAACAGGGGTGAACCTAGCCTCTGCTGTCTGAGACAAACTATAGAGAGGTACGTCCCCCAAAAAAGATAAGATAAAATAAGATAAGATAATCCTTTAATAGTCCCACCATGGGGAAATTTCAATGTGTTACAGCAGCATGACAATACGGATACAGGATAATAACAGTAATACATTACAGAAGGACTCACACATAAACTCAGAATAGCATATAGGAGAAAAATACTAGGAGTCATAGCAGCTAGAGAAAGAAAAAGGAAACTTCAGAATCATTTGGTTCTCTGTGCAGAGTGATCTTCACTTAAGAAAACACGGAACCAGATGAGGGTCAGGTAAGTATATACTCAAAATTGAATAAATAATTGACAAAATAGATGTTATTATCCAAAATACAAAATCAATTTTATTATCCAATATTAAAAACACCAAGAACAATGCATTAAAAATAAACACCAACCATACAACTTATGGCCACTGCACTGATCCCCACCAGGTATGATGATGGAACAAAGTCATGCATGTATATTCAGAATATTTATGAGCTATGTAATACCATCACAAATCATCAACACTTACGATATCCAAAGGGGGAATGTGGATAGTAATGCAGGGTTGCAACCTGTAGCTAAATAAGGCTATGAGGGGGAAGAATACTCCCTACATGTCCGTACATAACATTACAATACCATGGAAGTAATGAAAACATATATAGGAACTACTAGTAAGCCAATAGTGTGGTACAAATAACCTTACCCATGGTATGAAGATGGCTGAGGACTGGCAGTAAAACGGTAAGGGGGGCCACGTATAGCCTTATTTAGCTACAGGTTGCAACCCTACATTACTATCCACATTCCTCGTTTGGGTGTTATATTGTCTTCTGGGGTTGTAAGTGTTGATGGTTAGAGATGAGCGAGTAGTACTCGATCGAGTAGGTATTCGATCGAATACTACAATATTCGAAAAACTCAGTGGCGTAACTATCGTAGAGGCAGCGGAGGTGGCTGCCACAGGGCCCGGGCCATTATGGGGCCCGGTGACAGCCGCTATCGCTGCGTTTTTTTTTTCCCCCCTCAATAGCCCATTACGGGCCCCATTCACTTGCCGATCCTGGCAGGGCCAGGATGGGCACATGGAGCGGTACGGTTAAATAGGCCGAGTAGCGCTCCGGATAGAGTTTATTTCTTCCTAGCTTGAGTGAAGCTCGATTAGTGAAGTTACGCACTTGATAAAGGGTTCCGACCCGAAACGCGGCAACTGTTTTTGCGTTGTGCAATCTTCTTTTTGAATAAATTCCTTTGGACCTGAGAGTGCCGTCCCTTTGTTCTTCCATTGGTGCATCCTCCTGGTTTTTGACCAGTGTTATAGAGACGTGCTGCCACTCTCACTCTGACGAAGCCTAATATTGCTGAAAACGGAATTGTGAACGGAGTCACAACCCGATCAGGTGAAAGGCCACCAGGTCCTGAGTTCTTTTCATAAACACCAGATAATTCATCTATATATTTATAATAGACCATCTACACTATAAGTGTGCTCGGTGTCTCTCTATTCTCTCCTTCTCACACTTGGGGTGAAGCAGTCAGTCGCTGACAGTGCTGCCAAGGACTCATACATGGAGTGGGATTTATTCTCCAACATGGAGCTCACCACGGACAGTATTCTTCTGTCACCCACCACCTGTACTGGGTCCAGTTACCCAACTCAGCTATCTTTGGTTTTGCAGTTCTTTAGACACCAGAGTATAATACATAGAAGCCTAAGCTATGTCAGGACTCTCATTATGTGGGACAATTTCCCGACCCACCCAAATGTCCTGATTGCTGTTGATCTCAGTCAGCTGAGAAGGTTTTACTGCAGCTGAACCTGGAAGCAATGTAGCAGGCACAGCTGAACATTAACTATCCACTCAGCATGACTTATTAGGACAGAGCAGAACGTTAATGGGTTAATTTCACATTTAAGTTAACAGGTTCAGCAAACTTTTCTTTGGCTTTTGTTGTGAGTCATCAAGCTGCAGCAAGTTAAACTCTCCATATATATTGTACTAGAGGGAGGACCCGGCTTCGCACGGGTATATTACATGTTATGTTTGTGTAGTGGCCCCATAAGAATTGTCCAGTTTTGCACTGGTGTATTTTGTATGTGGTTTGTGTGTATGTCCATAAGCGTCATGTGATTATGTGTATCTCATTTTGGATATCAGTGAAAAACCTGTGATCAGTTGTTATGGATACCTGGAGTAAAGCTGTATCTAATCCTTCCCCGTGTAGTACTGTGTTTAGTTGCAAGTATCTAATCCTTGTTGGTGTGGTACTGTGTGCAGATGTGTGTATCTAATCCTCCCCCGTGTGGCATTGTGTGAAGAGGCACGTATCTAATCCTCCGATAAATGAAACTGTGTGCAGACGTGCATATCTAATCTCACGGCATGTGGTACTATGTTCAGACGCGTGTATCTAATCCTCTGGCATGTGGTACTGTGTGCAGACAGGTGTATCTAATCCCTGGCGTGAGGTACTGTGTGCAGAGGCATGTATCTAATCCTCCCCCGTGGAACTGTGTGTAGACGCGCGTATCCAATCCCCCGGGATGTGGTACTGTGTGCAGACGCGTGTATCTAATCCTATGGCATGTGGTACTGTGTGTAGACGCGCGTATCTAATCCTCCCCCGTGTGGTACTGTGTGCAGACGTGCGTATCTAATCCTATGGCATGTACAACTGTGTGCAGACGCGCGTATCTAATCCTCTGGAGTGTGGAATTGTATGTAGACACATGTATCTAATCCTACGGCATGTGGTACTCTGTGCAGACGTGTGTATCTAATCCTATGGCGTGTACAAATGTGTGCAGACGCGCGTATCTAATCCTCTGGGGTGTGGAACTGTGTGTAGACGCGCGTATCTAATCCTACGGCAAGTGGTACTGTGTGCAGACACGCGTATCTAATCCTACGGCATGTGGTACTGTGTGTAGACAAGCGTATCTAATCCTACGGCATGTGGTACTGTGTGCAGATGCGTGTATCTAATCCTATGGCGTGTACAACTGTGTGAAGATACGTGTATCTAATCCTCCCCTGTGTGGTATTGTGTGAAGAGGCGCGTATCTAATCCTATAGCGTGTGGAACTGTGTGTAGACGTGCGTATCCAATCCCCGGGATGTGGTACTGTGTGCAGATGCGTGTATCTAATCCTATGGCATGTGGTACTGTGTGTAGACGCACGTATCTAATCCTCCCCCGTGTGGTACTGTGTGCAGACGCGCGTATCTAATCCTCCCCCGTGTGATACTGTGTGTGGAGACGCGTATCTAATTCTCTGGCTTGTGGTACTGTGTGCAGAGGCATGTATCTAATCCTCCAAAGTGTGGTACTGTGTGCACACACACGTATCTAATCCTCCCCTGTGTGGTATTGTGTGAAGAGGTGCGTATTTAATCCTTCGGCGTGTGGAACTATGCGTAGACGCGCGTATCTAATCCTACTGCATATGGTACTGTGTGCAGACATGTGTATCTAATCCTATGGCGTGTACAACTGTGTGCAGTCGCGCGTATCTAATCCTCTGGAGTGTGGAACTGTGTGTAGACACGTGTATCTAATCCTAAGGCATGTGGTACTCTGTGCAGACGTGTGTATCTAATCCTATGGTGTGTACAAATGTGTGCAGATGCGCATATCTAATCCTCTGGAGTGTGGAACTGTGTGTAGACGCCTGCATCTAATCCTATGGCATGTGGTACTGTGTGTAAATGCGCGTATCTAATCTTACGGCATGTGGTACTCTGTGCAGACGTGTGTATCTAATCCTATGACGTGTACAAATGTGTGCAGATGCGCGTATCTAATCCTCTGGAGTGTGGAACTGTGTGTAGACGCCTGTATCTAATCCTTTGGCATGTGGAACCATGTGCAGACGCACGTATCAAATCCTTCAGTGTGTAGAACTGTGTGCAGAAGTGCATATTTAATCCTCTGGTGTGTGGGACTGTGTGCAGACGCGTGTATCTAATCCTCTGGCGTGTTATACTGTGTGCTGATCTGTGTATCTAATCCTCTGATGCATGTATCTCAGTTTGGATATCAGTGTTGTATTGTGTATGTGGAGTGACCGTGTGTATTGCAGTTGGAATATGAGTGAAAGTCTTGCAGGTTTGTATTGGCTAAGGGGGGGGCATTGTGTTTGTTGGAATACTGTATCTCAGCAACGGTACGTCCGAGCGAGTTGGAGTCTCGTCTTAAACCTTCCCGGATATCTGAAGTATCTCTGTACCAAATTTGGTGAATATTGGTCCAGTCGTTTGGTTCGCATTAGAGAACAGACAGACAGACAGACGAACAGACAGACAGACAAGAATTCATTTTTATAAGATAGAGAGATATCGGGAGTATTGATGAAGCCATTCAACTGCCAACATGTCACTTTGTCATTGCAGAACCACAAGAACGCTTATTGCTGATCAGTTAATTTCAATGTGTATTTAAATCTTGTTATCTAAGAGAAAATGAGAATTGATTCTTCGGAAATAAAAAGATTTTTCAAATTAAACATAACAATTATGGTTGTTTATCTCCATGTTATAGATGTGCTGTATCTGTTACATTTTCATTAGGTAACTTGTCTACAGAGTTTGATAAATTGATATAGTCTTATCAGTTTTTAAGACAAATGTGACATCTTATCCAGACAACTCCAGATGTCCATAACTAATGCTTCAGGCCTGTGACTGTGAGATATGGAGAGCTTTCACTCTGTCATTTCAAGATAATATAATGTATTATGTGGATCATTGTGTTGATTTTGAGAGACATTATAAACAGAGATACAATTTTTTATCTTTGTGATCTCTCTTTAGCATATTCTCATAGCTGCTTATCACACATTAATTCCCCCCAACAACCAAACAATCTTCTCAGCTCCATCCTACAATGCACCTTGTATTTTTGTTTGCTAGCTACAGGTCAACTAGTTATTTGTCACTGTAATCTGAATGGCAGGATTTAACCCCTTAAGGACCAAAGGTATAAGTGTTTTCCTTACTTTACCATTGCTTTTCTGGACACTCTTAACCCCTTCCCACCAATGGCACTTTTTGACTTCCTGACCAAGCTCGATTTTTAAAAACTGACATATGTCACTTTATGTGGCAATAACTTTGGAATGCTTTAACTTACCAAAGTGATTTTGAGATTGTTTTTTCGTAACACATTGTACTTTGTTATTGGTAAATTTTGGTTGATATGTTTTGTGTTTAATTATGAAAAAATAGGAAATTTGGTGGAAATTTTGAAAAATATGCATTTTATAAAGTTTGAAATGATGTGGATTGCATACAGATAGTCAGACCGCCAAAATTATATCATAAATCTCATGTCCGAGATCTCTGCTTTATGCCGGCATCAAACTTTAGTCACCCTTTTATTTTTTATGGACATTATAAGATTTACAAGTGAAACAACAATATTCAAAATTTTCAAGAAATTTCTAAAACCCATTTTTTAAGGGACTAATCCAGTTATGAAGGAGTTTTGGAAGACCCTTGTATTAAAAACCCCCTTAAATCACCCCATTTTCAAAAATGTACCCCTTAAAGAGGACCTTTCATCAGATTGGGCACATGCAGTTTTATATACTGCTGGAAAGCTGACAGTGCGCTGAATTCAGCGCACTATCAGCTTTCCCGATCTGTGCCCGGTGTAAAGTACTATCGGTCCCAGTACCGAAGGCGTTAGCCAGGGACGCCCTTCTGCCCAGCAGCGCCTATCGCGCTGTACTGTGTGAGCGGGAAGGAACTCCCCCTCCCTCTCCTGATAATACTCGTCTATGGATGAGCTGTGTGAGCAGAGGGAGGGGGCGTTCCTCCCCGCTCACACTGTACAGCGTGATAGGCGCTGCTGGGCAGAAGGGTGTCCCTGGCTAAGTGTCAGAAACGACACAGAGGAGACGACATGGGGCAGGGTGACTGATCAGACCCCGGGCTGCCCACCACCAACACCGGCACCCCCGAAATCGTCACGGGGATGCCGATCGGCATACGTAAAAAAGCCTCCCTTTGATTTCAACGGGTAGCGCGCATATGCTGGCATCCATAGAAATCAATGGAATCTGTTTTATTCTGAACAAGTTTACGTTCAGTATGAGCGGAGTGTAAACTCTGTGTGAAGGCTCCCTAAGAGAATGATTAGCTTCATTCTCTGCTATATATAACAATTGTATCAGTGTCCTTGACTGAAATTTCTGCCTTCGCCTCCTCTACCCCAGCCCCTTGCTAGCTATGCCTCTGCTTTGTCTGTTTTCCAACCAGCAACAGGCAAAATACTCAGACTGTGCAAAATAATAAAGGGACGTTTTAAAAGTCATCCAACTTTTGTTGTGTCTGCTGTTGTCTGCATTGAGATAATAATGTCAGCATTACTTATTCAAATAAGGAGAATCTGTACAGTATGTTTCTGGATGTCAGCTATAGCTCTCATAGGCTCTGCAGGAGTCCTAGAGGTGTTAATGACACACAGACCAAGACCAGCTGTTCTATTCATTCTAGCAATTCTAACATCACTTAATACTGTATAGTATAGTGACATACTCATATTTTTTTTTTAAGTATGCACGTTCTTCATATGTTTATCAAGTTTGCATTTAGATATTTTTTAAGTGCTAAAACAGTATTTAATGCATTGCAGTATATAGAATTGAAAAACTGTGCAAACCTCACACTTTACCCCTAAATCCTTAACTGCAGAATATCAGACATGGCCTCACAGAGCAAAATCCATGTTCCATTGTTAGAAATGGGAATTTTTATTGCAAAAACAATGAGACTATGGCACTCTTTATTACAGTGACTGTTGAGTAATTTATCCAGTAATTTTTTGTTTATGGTTATAAGATTATAGGAGATAGGACATTGATCCAGAAATCTATTTTGAACTGAGTAGCATGTGGGTGGATGGTTCACACTGTGTGGCAGCACTGGGGTCCTTGCTTGTATCTGACCAAGGGCAATATCTGCATAGAGTCAGTATATTCTCTCAATGTTTATATGGGATTCCTACCACTCACAAAAATATTCTGATAGGTAAATTGGTTTCCCATGAACAACTGACTCTAGTGGGTGTTGGCTGTGTTTGTCTGTATAACCCCAGTGATTACCCTAGTCCATGATTCTGCCGGTACATTGAGTTCTAGGGGTCAGTTCTTGAGATTGATGTACTGAAAACAAACAATCCAGATGTGGTGTTTAGCCATTTCTATTAGCAAACAATATGGAATTTAATATACAGGAATCTGGTCTTCACTGTAAAAATTAGAGATGAGCGAGTAGTACTCACTGTTCGAATGTAAAAGTTTGATGCAGAACCAGCATACAGTACTTGTAGTGCAGGCATGCGCAGTCAGCTCTGCCTAGGCCCTGATGCCTGGCAGAGTGAATTCAGAGCCGGAAGATGCCATTGGGACGCTGCACGGAGATGACTGCTCGGAGGATCCAGCCCGACCCTCACTCGTGGACTTGGTAAGTATAATTTGATCGAACATTGCCTACCCCTGAAACAAGCATTTTCCCCCCATAGACTATAATAGGGTTCGATATTCGATTCGAGTAGTCGAATATTGAGGGACGAATATCGAACCTCGGACATTTTACAGTTCGCTCATCTCTAGAAAAAAATCCCTATTTGGTTCCATGGAATATCCACTGACAAGCACTGAATTATACAGATAGATCTAAGTAACAACCACTGAACAGTGACAGAGAGTAAAAGTAGAATTTGTATATGTTGGTGAAATTTAATATGCTTGTGGTTTAATATCAAACAGTACTTTACAAAAATTTGTCTTTTTTTTCATTTTTTTTTACCAATAAAAATTATTTTGTTGTTATTACTGTTGTTATAAAGACTTTGGGGATGTGTATTCTAGTGAGTCTTCCATTGGAGTTATCAGACATGCCAATGAGATTACTGTAGTGTAATTTTTTTATAGCGGGTTATATTCCTCCACCTCCCAGACTGCTTTTTCCATCATAGGATTCATATTAACACTTACTACTCTGACATTTTTTCAATTCCTTATTTGTAATGACTAGTATATTTTTTTTTTTTCCTTTTATGCTGAGCTTTGTATGTGTTTTTTCTTTTACTATTAGGGTAAGTTCACACAGAATTTTTTGGTCAGGATTTTGAGGCCGTAATCACCTCAAAACCTTGACCAAAAAGACGGATCCCATTGAAACAAATGGGAGCCGCTCAGGAGCTTTTTCCGGGAGCTGTTTCTTCCAGATCCCAGAAAAAAGAAGTGAGATGCTCAATCTTCAGGCCGTTTTACCTTGCGATTCCGCCATGTAGAAACTCCACCATCCTCTGGACTAGTCCATTCATTGGGCCTAATCTGGAGCGGAGTGCACGGCTGGATGTCGATGCAGTGCACAGGCTTTCAGTCGCGGTGACCCGTCTTTTGGACCGGAACCTGAGACGGCCTCCACTTCAGGTTCCGGTCCAAAAAACTCTGTGTGAACCTACCCTTAGGGTCAGTGCACATGGAGTTTTTTGGTGCTGATTTTGAGACTGACTCCGCCTCAAAATCAGTCTAAAAAAATGCCTCCCAATAGAGTTCTATTGGAAGGCTTTTTTTGGAGGCTGATTTTGAGGCGAATTGAATGTCACAATCAGCGCCAAAAAAACTCTGTCTGCACTGACTCTTACTGTATTATATATGCTGCTGTAATACATCATTCAGAGAGTCATTGAGAGAGACAAAGAGTGGTACATCAAGGAATGGAGAGGCGCAATAAATAACTCCAAGAAACTCACAGTGTACCAGTCACGGCAAAGGGATTACATCATGGCCACCTACCTGGAGAGAATAAGCCACCCCAAACACAAACAGACCCTGAGCCGGTACAGATTGAGCGCCCACAACCTGGAGATGGAGACGGGGCGACATAGGCAGATGTACAAGCCACCAGAGAACAGACTGTGCCAGCACTGTGACCAGGGGGCCCTAGAAGACGAGACCCATTTCCTTCTACACTGCACCAAATACTCAGCTGTGAGGGCTGTCTACTACCAAAGACTCTCTGCCCACATCCCAGACTTCATATCTGCGGATGAGAAGAGGAAACTCTACATCCTATTGGGAGAAGAAGAGGCCACTGTGGAGATCGCTGCCCAATACGTGTCCAGCTGTCACCAAACAAGAGGAAGATGAGACTCCATGCACTGTTATACCCCAAATCACCCCCCAACCACCATATAGCGGTCACCAACTAAGAGGAAGATGAGACTCCACAGACTGTTATACCCCAAATCACCCCCCCATACAGCTGTCACCAACTAAGAGGAAGATGAGACTCCATGGGCTGTTATACCCCAAATCAGCCACCCCCCCCATACTCTCCCCCTCGACTCTAACTCCCCCCCCCTTACTTTACTAGCTTTGGCAATGCCAAATATCCATTCGGACGTGCCAATGAAGCCTATTTGATTTGATTTGAGTTTCCCCATGATGGGACTGTTAAAGGATTATCTTATCTTACCGTACAATACTTTGAAAGTGTTTGCACATAAGCTAGATCTAAAGATGTGTTATTCAGAGGTAAAGACTATAGAGCCATTAGAGTCATGTAACATTACTATTTAAGTATTGCGGTGGTTAATGAAAAAGAATGTAATGCAAATGCCATTGTACCTTACCAAATAGTTATTTGCCTCTAGGAATCAATTACTTTTTATTGTTTAGGATTCCTGAACTCTCTTGGCATATTTCTTTTGTTCCAGCCATCTAGTTATTAGGGCTTATGTTCAAGGCTGCGCCCTAGGGACAGAGCTGTACAGCTTTGTGTGCTGTCCCACTGGATCAATAGAAGTCTGTATGTATCAATAAATTCTCCTATAGAAGCAATGCTTGTAGGGCAAACAATTTTCACATATAATTACACATATATAATATTTATTTCTGCAGATTTAAATACGGATTAAACATATGAAATTAGAAGCACATGCAGATACAAATGGTCATCATGCAGCTCTATGACAGCTCTATTATTGAACTACAAGATGGCTATGTGCATGATCCTTTGTTTATTTTCTTTGCTGATATATTAACGTGGCATTAGAGGATCAAAATGTTCTGTATCAAGTAAAGCCAAAATTAAAGCAATTGTAATAGAATTTAATATGGCAACTTAAATTGTGGCACAAATATCTAATCACACCCCTACTGTTTTTCTGATTTCCCATTTAGTAATATGGTACACTATAGTTTGGAACATTTTATTTTATACTGACTTTGTTTTTGAGCGATCAAAGCTTGATAGAAACAATGGAATCCTGCTGACAAGAGTTAGCTCACAAAGCTAAAATCTACTGTTTAGTTTCTACACAGGTTTTAGGATTTACATTATTGCAGTGGTTTTGGCATTTTTACTCAGTTATGTAATACATGTATTTACATTTCAATTAACATTTTTCTAACCTATTAGTTTTAATTAATGATAAAAGCCTACGCGTAAATCTCATATTTTGTGCTTTCTTGTCTGAATAGAAATTCAAATACTTATTTTCTCTGCAATAGAAAAAAAAGACATTAATATAGAGAAGACTTACAATTACCCTACATTTCTTCCTACACTTTATTTTATACAATTAACTGCAGATCCTCTCTAATGTAAAGAGGATTTCATAAAAGTAGCGCAAGGCTATGTCCTTCATTACTTACTGTTTAAAAACAAACAATAGAAATAAACTAACAAAGACATCTGAGTGAATAAGACGTGTAGGATATGGACATTCAATAAAGCATCTTTCAAAATTTTATGAAAGATTTTATGAGCAAACACTCAAAGCATGCTGATCTGGGTATGTATAGTATATATTGGAAAAAAACCCACGTACAGCAGCTTTATGTCTGATTTATAAGTTGTAGGGGGATTGTAGGGGTAACATGAGATAACAATACATTTTACAGGGGCAACACGGTGGCTCTGTGGTTAGCCTTGCAGCGCTGGAGGCCTGGGTTTGACTCCTGCCAGGAACATCTGCAAGGAGTTTGTATGTTCTCCCCTTGCTTGTGTAGATTTCCTCCCATTCTATAGAAGGTATACTGATAGGAAAAGAAAAATCTACATTGTGATCCCTATATGGGGCTCACAATCTCCTTTAAAAAAAAAAAAAATAACAATAATAATACATGTTACAGTGTAAGGCCGGGTTCACACAGAGTATTTTGGCTCGTAATGTGGTACATAGACGGCACGGGAGCTTTTGCGGGCCGTATACACTCCCATTGTTTTCAATGGGAGCCGGTACCGTATACGCAGTGCTATTTTGCGGCCGCCGCAATATCACGGCCGCAAAATAGCACCGCGTATATGGTACTGGCTCCTATTGAAAACAATGGGAGCGTATACGGCCCGCAAAAGCTCCTGCGCCATCTACGTACCACATTACGAGCCAAAATACTCCGTGTGAACCCAGCCTAAGGTTGGGTTTATATATATTGTGTTCTGACAGCAGTTTTTGTTTAAACTGGACATTTTTGTGCCCATTGTACACTGGGGCCATAGCTGAAGAGAAAGGTTTTTTTTTTTTTTTTTTTTTAAAGGTCTGCTATTAATGGGTTAATAAGTGCACCCAAATACCTTTCGCAGAGTCTTGAGTAATTTCTGGGTTTCTCTGGAAGTGCCTAGTATCTTCTGAATTTATTTATATGGCATACTTTTCTGCTGCCTTAGAAACAATGTATTCTGGTAGTTTTAGGCTCTCACACTATCTCCCCCCCCCCCACTTGTCTCCCTAGCTATCCTGCGCACTACTAGCCCTTCCCAACTAACTCAGCCCACCTCCCTACACCATTATATTTATCAGGCTTCCTCCTGTTGGGGGCATCTCCTCCTTTTTTGTGACTGCTAATGTATAGCACTGTGCTGTAGTTTTCACTCCATCTCTACTGCGCAAACATGGGTAGCTACTTCGAGCTGGAGTGTTGGCTTCAGCGCAAATCATGACTCCGGCTCTTTTGCGCACACACGGGCAGGTGTCACAAAAGGAGGAGGAGCTGTTTCTTACAGATGGAAGCTATGTGTCTGTATGATATGCTCGGTGGATTATTTAAGAGACTATTCAGTTTAGTTTTATATACTATAGACACACTGGGCAGCTGAGATGACATCTATGAGTGAGGCAAACCAGTATCCTTCTTCCCTGGGCCCCATCTTCTTAATCACACTACAGGGGCCACAATCATCTTGCAGTGTTTTTCTGCTGCCTGAAGTCTTCTGTTGTGTAGTCAAATAACCCGGACTCACAGACCTAACCCCCCAGTCTAACCCCAGTTCAATCCTCCCATGAAGTACTTGCGTACAGTATGACACCAGGGAATAGTGTGCTGTGAGAAAACATTATCCTTTGTCCATTTTTTAAAAGACTTCAAGGCCAATAGTGCCAGCCAAATTCCTACGACCTATCCAAGCAAGACTTGGCAGCACTGCACTGGCAAATCATGGAATTAACGCCCACGGATGGTGAATTAACTAGGTGCTTTATATTCATCTCTCTATCTATATATACCCACTCATAATCTACTATTACTGTATAAATCAGTACATTACATTTGTGACATGATTTTCTACTATATGACTAACTACAATGAATTTTCACTCAATGTTTTTTCGGAATACACGCAATATAAAATCAGTTTTATTAACAATGATTATTTGTGACACAACTATGAAATAAGAGTCCATGCAGAAGTAATATTTGTTCATACATTTAAAAGTTGAAAAATAAAAGTGATTTATCATGTCTAAACTGATCAGTCAGGGCAAGAGGAATCATTTTCTAAGATATAGCAATACTAGTGGAAATAAAAGAAAGCAATATGACATTTTATTGAATTACAGACCCATTTAATATATAATAGATCCATGAATGTTAATCAAAATAATAACATTTAGTTAAGCAAGTAATTGTCAGAAAATGTTTTCTCTCCATTGCTCTGTATTTAGTAATTTTTGGTTCTGGTAAAGTATACATTTTCCTTGCAGCAGCTTTTGCAGGGGAAGTGTAGTATGACATGGATCATGAGGTTCATGCACAAGTTAATACTAAAATGGAGAGTTTGCAGTGCATATGTAGTTCTCTCCATTCAAAGCTGCCTGAGTTATTTTGGAAGTCCTGTATACACGAATGGAGAGAGCCGGACAAGAGTAGTGAACACTCCATTTTAGCAGCCATTAAATTGGGGTCAGGAGACCCCTGTTCTTGAGAATCCCAGAGGTGGTGCCACCAACTATTGCACACTTATGATATATCCTATGTACGGTATATGCAATAAATATGTGAACTGGAAATACCCCTTTGAACACTTAAAGTGATATTCTCACCTTAAACAATCATTATACATTTGTGGTACATCCTACAGATATGACATTAGTATGTGAGATAAGAATACCCCTTTAAGGGGCATTGGTTCTGTCAAATTTGACCTGAACATGTAGCTCATGATCTATGCACCTACCTCAAGAATGTTGACCCCTTCTCTAAAGATATTTTAAGGTCCCAGAAATGTAACCCCCATCTATCAGATTTTTTACCAAGATGGTGCCTCATGAGTGACAGCCTCGATATAGAGCTCAAAGCTGAGAGCAACCTTTATCATTCCTTTTTCACTCTTTTTGTCTGTATCTTCAAGAATCCTCTACTCAAACAAACTAGCACTACGGTATGAACTAGCAACTATAATCAATTTTTTAAGCATGGACAATACCTGCTCTTCTGGAATTTCCTGTGTGTACATGTGCCTTGTTACCATCCCCCCACGGCTAAGGACAGCATGATCAACATGAGGCAGACAAAGCATGGAGGAGAATCCTGCATGGAAATGCAGACTTTTTCTTTCAAGGAAATTCTTTTTGGCGTCTATTGCTGATGTGTGAAGATGGTTACGGCTGACTGGTATTTCTTTCTTTTACTGTGGACATTTGGGACTCTGTTACAGCCTGGGAACCTACCATCATCCTCCTCCACACACACAAGTTTATGGAAGTTTGGCAAGAGAGCAGCACCCTGTCGACCTGGATGGCTTCAAATTTCTTTGGGCAGTAGAACACAGTGGTAAGAAGAAAGGATGGGGGCTTGCGATGAAGAATGGGGTACTCTTTTGGGACATTTTTTATGGTTAAGGAAAAATAGTGCTGATGCAAGATATTGAACTATCAGCTGTGAGCATGAGATCTCACCACCTAACAAAGGAACTACCACATATTATCATGATAGCTGTGACCCCTGCCCTCCTCGTGTCCTCCAACTGCAGTCGAGCTGTATTATCAACATCACTTCGCACAGAGAACTTAAAGGGGCTCCATCAGCAAAATCATGCTGATGGAGCTCCACATATGTCCGGACATTTTTTATGGTTAAGGAAAAATAGTGCTGATGCAAGATATTGAACTATCAGCTGTGAGCATGTGATCTCACTACCTACCAAAGGAACTACCACATATTATCATGATAGCTGTGACCCCTGCCCTCCTCGTGTCCTCCAACTGCAGTCGAGCTGTATTATCAACATCACTTCGCACAGAGAACTTAAAGGGGCTCTATCAGCAAAATCATGCTGATGGAGCTCCACATATGTGCGAATAGCCTTTAAAAAGGCTATTCAGGCACCGGTAAAGTTATATTAAACTACCCCCCCCCCCCCGTTTTAAAATAAAACCCTAAAACAGAATATGTTCAACTTGCTGAACGTGCATGGGGGGCGGGCATTCAGGGTTCGACGCCATCTTCAGCCACTCCTCCTCTTCCAGCAATGCCCTCGGGTCCCGTCTAACTCGCAAACTGGCATTGATAAAAAAAAAAAAATGGCATGGGCGCATGCGCATTAGCAGTAGTAAAAGCAGCATGTTACTGTGCATGCCCCCGCGCCATTTTTTATCAATGTCAGTTTGCTAGTTAGACGGGACCCGAGGACATTGCTGGAAGAGGAGGCGTGGCTGAGGATGACATCGGACCCTGAATGCCTGCCCCCCGTGCACATTCGGTAAGTTGAACATATTCTGTTTTAGGGTTTTATTTTAAAACGGGGTGGGGGGGGTAGTTTAACATAAATTTACCAATGCCTGAATAGCCTTAGATAGAGAACCTTTAATAACCCTGCAGTGTGTCTTGTTTCTTTCTTTTTAGTTGCTATGATTCCTAGCATTTCTCTATCGGCCATGAGTTTTTATGTGTTCTCTCTTGCTATATACTACTGTACCATCCATGATACTGCTGTAAGCCGTGTACCGAGGTGGGCTCCCCAGGATACAGCGAAGTCACGAACAAAGGAAGTGAGTCCAATTCAATTTAACCAAGATAGGACTTTACTTAGTTTAGATAACCTCTTTTGTCCAAAAGAACACTCCCAGGTATTACATTTACACAGCCTAGAAACTGGGACCCTGGTGTTATACAGCACGGTGCCCACTAGTGTGGCCTTCAATATACTCCAAGCTTTTACCTACCTGCAGGCTGCGCCTATGCAGCTGCCTGTTACCTGTTATTACCCTATTACACAGGAACAATTCAGTGTGTGTGACACAGGCACCGGCGGTGTAACACCAGGGTTTACAATCTTATCACAATACTACTAAATTCCCCCAAACCAAGTACAACTAAGCAAGTATAATGGTTGGTTAGCTTGCAAGCCAAACAGTGCAAAGTTAAACTAAATGTTGCTCTCAGACTTCCTTACAAGTCCCTCTCTGGGAGATATAACTCTGTAGAAATCCTCTGTGACTTAGTCCTTTTACCAGACAGGTAGATAGTTCACCAGTATTGCAGCCTGGGGTGATGATTATACCTAACTAACTACAGGCTTTTTACTCAGTCCCCAGCAATATGCTGCAAAACTTGCCGTGTGGTGCGTGCACGCTTACTTCTGTTGGGTACCTTTTAGTCTCTGTTAGCATCAGGGTGAAGAGGAGCTCCTCGGACAGCATGCGGTCTCACTGACAGTCTCACTTCTCAGCCAAGTCTCTGACAGTAATCTTCTCCTTAGGATGGTGTCTGGACAGACTCTGAAAGTCTCACATTCTCAGCTATTCTTGCTGTGGCTTCTCCCTCCAAGGACCCTCTCTGCACAGAGATGTCTCCACAGCTCTCTTTCTCCTCCAGGTTCCAGCACACTCTCTCTCAAAATGGCTCCTAGAATCCTCCTATAACGATCAGGGTTTCCACATCAATCTTCCAGGGGCATGCAGCCTTTTTCCTTTTACCTGTTATCTTGCAACAGCGACCTCTTGTGGTCAAACAACAAAATGTCAGGTTATGAAAACAACTCAATTACACATTGCACATTCACTACACAGGGGCTGTTTCACCCTCTTACACTGCATCACTGAAATTTCCCCATTGTAGGACTATTAAAGGATTAGCTTATCGTTATGGTACATCCTCTGTAAATGTCATATAAGTCTAAAAAGATTTTTTTCACCAATTTTAACTGGTTGAATGTATAGTGGAGGACCATTCTTACATCCTTGCAATGTAAAGCAGCTGCACATAATTGTGCAGCTGCAGAACCAGGGAGCGGACTGTTGGGTGGGACCTGGACTGAACTGGGCCATGTACATAGTAGGCACTGCATCATAGTTGGTTATTAAGCAGCCCCATCGCTGATAGCATCCTGTTACTTCATTATTATAGTGATTGGGATGTTCAGGAGCTCACTGCATTATATCTGACTATATGCAGTGGCTCCTATGCACATGGCCCAGTTCAGTCCGGGTTCTACCACAGACGGGACTTGGCCATGTGCAGGGGTCCTTAAAGTGTTATCCTCCCCCTTCCTTATTTGGAATCTTATGCAGTTATGCAATAAATAATAAACTTTAAACACCATTTATGATCATTTCTATAAAGCAATATAGCATAATCTACTACAATATTAAACCAAAAATAAAGCGCTGCTGCCATTTCTCACCAATAACTACTGTATTTTTTGCTAGTTTCCCTTTACATTTGTGTTTGAGATGTGAGCAACTTGCAAATCCCATGTCTGAGATGCCTGAGCTTTATTTACAAAAACCCAGAAACCCCTTTTGGAGAATTTTCTATATAATTCTACCCAATATTCTTTTCTTACAGTTGTTGTGTATTTTATGGTATTACTGGATTATCAGGGGTAATATTTATTCCACTGTAACAAGATCTCAATTTACTGTACATTTTTTCTTTGTTCTACTAGCATTTACAATGTGCGTTCATTCTTCATAAATATACAATCTGTATGTGTTGTCACATAACAATAAATGTATTTCCTCAGTTGACACTGTACGAAAGTTAGGAAAACTAATAATCAGCCTCCACAATAAATAACGCAATGGCTATTCTGAAACACATCTACATTCCGCAAACAAGTGTTGCCTTACATAACAAGCACATGAGGAATTTCATTGCGCTTTAGGGATTTGTAGATGGCAGTTATAAAAAACAGAAATGTAATAATTGGCTCATGCTGCCTTTTTGGGAGTATTGTATTACTATCCTCAGTCACTGAGCACAGCAAAGCAATACTCGGTGACAAGCAATTTGTCACTATTTTCCACCAGCTGATTTCATGCCAGTATGAAGCAATGTCATTTGATAAGATGACAACAGCATTTTCATGCCATCCATAATTGCCACCTGCTAATATTGTATGTCATTCAAGGTCAACTATTTACACCCAAAAAGGCCAAATGCCCTACACATAAATATAGGATATACATACAGTATATAGTAAAGCTACATAGAAGACAAATGCCAGACATACAAAAGTCACTTTTGCAGTGCAGAATTGTACATGCAGTGCCATGAGCAGATATTGGCTGGTGAAATGGTATGGATGGCATATGTGTTTTAATTTCTTGGGTCATGATACAGTATATGAACACTTAATATCCCTTTTACGGCTTATGGTTTGTATTGTATTATGCTTCTGAACAAGATTATTTGCTCTAAGCTGTGAAATTAGCAGCGTCATTTGCCTTTACATTTGCCTCGGCTGTCTCACACTGAATTAATATAAAGTTGAAATTGCATGTTGGTATATCTGCAACAACTGTAGCGTAACATCAAAATCTATAGGTTTTGAAATGTATCAACGTACTCATTGAGAGTTCACAAACACAGAATTAAGGACTCCTGATCCAAATCAAAGTGTTGCAGCATAAGCTATACCACACTTAGTTAAGATACATTGACTCATTAGCATCATAAGCATCATGGACATGTTTATATGAAGCCATGCTATAAGTTTATAGCAGATCTAAAGGCCTTGCTGTCATGGACCTTAGATGCCTTTGTCACTTTATATTGCGTCAAGTAATACCAGTCAGTGATAACCCGACTTTCAATTACAGTCTTATTTTGACACTTGTGCAATTACTATTATGTACACATACAGCATAGTGCCTTAACATATAACATTCCATGACATATAGGAATGGCTTTTTTATCTGATTTCCCATTGTGAGGGACAGAATATCTGTATAAGACAGACATTGGTTCATTCAGCCATCTTGTTCTGTCTCCTCCATGTTTAACTTTTGTGTGAACTTTCCTGGCACTTAGAAGTAGGATTTCTGAAAAATTCTGATTATTGCAGAGGTTGTTAATAGTACATTTTGTTATTAAACCCTTGAGAATCTTTCTACGTTCCTATGCTCCCCATTATCTGGGAAGACATTGTGATAAGAAGTGATAAGAGGTTAGATCTCATTAAAAGTGTTCTATGAAATTTCCAAGGCCATATCATGCATCTTAGCGGTATGTGCTAATATTTTCAGAAAGCTAAAGTGGCGGACACGGATATTCATTTGAGAACTCATGGAGGCACGTACTCGTCATTTCTAAATGCACATTATATTCTCTGACCAATTAGAATACATTTTTAAGTGATTTATTTTGTGATGCTTAAGCTGGCATAAAGCCATTATTTCTCTTTGTAATCCAATGCTTGCTAGCAAATAAACTGAGATTTTACTTTGGAACAGAACCAAGTGTCTGTGTCTCTGTACATCTCCTGAGTGCTCAGTGCTTTACCACATTTTCTTCTAATTCGGCACATCACAGCATACCTGGAGTTGGGGTATTCTCCCGACACCATAAATAGGAATAAAAAGTAATGAAAAGGTCTTATGCACTCCAAACTGATACCTTGGTAAACAATAGAGATGAGCGAACAGTAAAATGTTCGGGATTCGATATTCGTTTCGAGTAGCCCCTCAATATTCGACTACTCGAATTGAATATCAAACCCTATTATAGTCTATGGGGGGAAAATGCTCGTTTCAGGGGTAGGCAACATTCGATCAAATTATACTTACCAAGTCCATGAGTGAGGGTCGGGCTGGATCTTCCGAGAAGTCTTCTCCTTGCAGCGTCCCCGCGGCATCTTCCGGCTCTGAATTCACTCTGCCAGGCATCAGGCCTGGGCAGAGCAGACTGCGCATGTCCGCACTACAAGTGGACATGTGCAGTAGGCTCTGCCCAGGCCCGATACCTGGCAGAGTGAATTCAGAGCCGGAAGACGCCGCGTGGAAGCTGCATGGAGAAGACTTCTAAAGGTAGGAGAAGAACCAGCGTTGATTGGCCGACTGTATAGCATTAGGCCAATCAATGCTGGTTCTGCATCAAACTTTTCCATTCGAATAGCGAGTGGTACTTAATCGAGTACGAGTATTTCGAATACCTTAGATCGAATATCTACTCGATCGAATACTACTCGCTCATCTCTAGTAAACAACTAATACCATAATAAATGTCAGCTGCAGAAAAGTAAAAATAAAATAAAATGGTATATTTTGTGATAAAAAAAAAATATTTTTATTGGTGCAAAAGTGATGCATAATTGTAATGACCTAAAAGCTAAAGTTAAAGTTATCACATCATCTTTATCGCCCCAAACCCATAAAAATATTGACAAAAAACTGCTGACCCCCAAACTTATAAAAGTCATTGAGTACCTAAAACATCCAGTACCCCAAAATGGATTGAAAATAATCTACCCAACAACAACAACAAAAACCCATTAGGTCAGGGCCACACATGGCGTAAAAGCAGAGTCTTTCCCACAGAGGAATGGTGCACAAAAAAAAACACTGTTTTGCAGTCACTGCAAAATGGATCCCAACCCACTTTGCATTAAAATAAATAGTGCGGACATGCAGCAATTTCCAAAACTTTTGGAACATGCAGCATGTAAATTATACCTAAGGAAACGCCCGTGGTTTCTCTGTAGGCATAATGGAGGCAGAGAGTCCAAAGAGGAAAATTCTGTGAAATTTCTGTCAAAAACACTACTGGAAGAACCATGATGTATTGCTGTTGTGGTTTTTCCCACAGTGCTTTTTTGCTGCGGGAGGAATGTGGGCCTGACGCTAGGTTCACACCTTCGTTCAGCTGTCAGTTCTGTGGTTTCCGTCTTCTGCATGCCAGAAGACGGAAACCACAGACCGGGTCCGGCCATGAGCAGCGGCGAGCGTTTTATGCTCTCCGCCGCTAAACCGTTTTTTAAAATCCGGACACAGAGTACTGCATGTTCGTCTCTGTGTCCAGATTATAAAACTCGGTTTCACGGCGGAGAGCATAAAACGCTCACCGCCGCATAGCTTTCTCACCCATTTAAATGAATAAGTGAGAGACTCCTGCAGGTTTCCGTCTCCTGCTCTGTTTTATGTAGGAAACGGAAACCTGAAGTACGGAGTGCCGGGCGCAGATGTGAACGAGCCCTTAGCCTTACATGGGTATACCTAAGGTTATGGGTTTTGAAATGCAAGTTAAGGCTCCGTTCACACGGAGTAACCTGCCGCACATTCAGACATGTATAAACGTGTCAGAGTATGAGCGCTCAAAACAGATCCCATTCACTTCAATGTGTGCCGACTCACGTGCGCTACACATTGAAATCAATGGGTTAAAAAGCCTCCCATTGATTTCAGTGTGTAGCGCCCGTAAGCCGGCACACATTGAAGTGAATGGGATCTGTTTTGAGCGCTCACACTCTGACACGTGTATACGTGTCTGAATGAGCGGCGCATTACTCCGTGGGAACGAAGCCTTACACCTGGCTGCATCTTAAAGGTGTTTAATATTTAAAGTGCTTTTTATCACTTGTTACACTGTAGGTTATACAACGTCAAAATGTTCCAAGTAAATTAAAGCATTATTATAAGCAATAAAATGTGTAAACTCCATAATGAAGTCGCTTGAGATAACTGGTTTTCCATACTCTAACTAAAACCATGTAAAGTGTTTCTGATAGATTTGTATAAATATCAGTTTTTATTACTCATTTATGAATCTCCATTAATTTAGGTAACTCCTTCTTGCCTAATGCTAATAATATATTACATGAATCACATCTGCTTCTTTGGCTGTAAACCGTATAATTAGTAATAGAAATACATAAGGTTTGTGGGCGAGCTTCTTTATTTCTGATGTGGGGGGTATCTCATTCATATTTATAACATTGCATTTAATAAAAATATCAACAGTGAGTGTGCTTTACAGTTCAGCCTTCATCTAAGCATGGTCACATTTGATCAGAGCATGGTCACATTGTCATATTGAAAAAAGACACGAGTCCTTCAGCTTCATCCTACTACCTGGTGCTGTTAATAAAGAGGACGGCAAGACAATCACTCCTGTCCTTGCTAAATATAAACGGAATTGCATTTGTCTAGAAAAACAAGCCTCTTTCTAAAGATATAGAGTAAGTTCATAATTAGAGATGAACGAACAGCAAAATATTCGATATTCGTTTCAAATAGCCGCTCAATATTCGACTATTCGATCCAATATCGAACCCCATTATGGGAAAAAATGCTTTGTTTCAGGGGAGCCCACCATTCGACTCAGGAGGGTCACCAAGTCCACTATGACACCTCAGCAAATGATGACAACACCTCTGCAATGCAACTGGACAGCAGGGGAAGCATGTCTGGGGGCATCTAACAAGCCCAAGTCACAGTTTTACCCCACCATCACAGCCTATAAACCACACACTTTCCACACTCAAAAAAACCTCTATCAAAGTGGGGAAATACCTGGAAACCTTCTTTCTTCCCCCAAATGGATGGACAGAAACCCAAATTTAAGCTAAAGAAACATTAACAAGCACCCCTTTAAATCACGTTGCCCATGACAACTACAGATGGAATAGGCAATGGTAAATCCATCTGTGTGTGTGTGATGTGGTAAGACCTTCCAAAATTTACTTTTATGGCCCTTAAGTTAGAGGCCCTTAAACTGAGCTACCAGCAGAGATTGAGGCCCTTTAGGTGACTTCATCCTCTTACCAGCAGAATTTTAGGCCCTTTGAGTGAGTTGAGCCTTGTACCAGCAGAGTGTTAGCCCCTTTAAAATTGTTATCCCCTAAAACGGTGGTTCCAGAACCATCACTCTGATTGTGTTGGATTGATGCAGTGAATTGGACTGAGGACCCAGACATTGACCTTGATTTTGATTGGGAAATTGATAACATTTTAGCATCAAGTCCTGGGGGTAACTTTTATTTAGAGGACCGCAAAGGTGGAGAATTGGCTGCAACTACTAGTACCGGTAATGGTCCTCTAATATCGGATTCTACATTACCTCTACAGGGTTCTGATCAGGTGTTAATAGTCCAAACAACATCCTCCAGTATTTTAGATGTAGATCAGAAACCACTTTCCCTTCCGACACCAGATTTAACCAAGCTTCACCATCATCATCCTGCTGAGATGGAGCCACTAAAGGAAACCTTGCCTTCAAAAGCATGTTATGGAGCTGCGACTGAGCCAAATCTAAACACAGAGTCCTTTGGAACGGAACAAAATTCATCAGCAGTGTTGTTGGCCCTTAGGGTGAGTTGAGCCTTGCACCAGAACGTGTCCCGTAACATCAGGCGGGCGCTAAGTTTTGTGCTAAGTTTCACAAAGTTCCACTTGACCACCGACGCATGGACAAGTGCATGCGGTCAGGGACACTGCATCTCAATCGCAGCACACTGGCTGAATGTAGTTGAGGCTGGGATCGGGTTGGGCCTAGCCATTACTACTTCTCTTGGTGTGCTGTCCCCGCCTTGCGCCTGCACGTATCCCATAACATCAGTTGGGCCCAGAGTTCCGCGCTTTGCTGCAAGGTCCACTTGACCACCGACGCATCGACAAGCACCTGCAGTCAGGGATGCTGCTTATCTTTAATGAAATATGGTGAATATAGTGGAGTCTGGGCCCGGGGTACAAACTAGGGTGGCCTATCTCCTCTCTCAGCCCAAAATTCATTGCAGGGTTTCTCTGAAAGCCTACTCCTGCGCTGCAACCTCTACCCCAACTACGAGCTGGAAACACTGCACCACTGGCATGGGGAGATGTCAGCAGGCCGCGTTGAAGCTCATCAGCTTGGGGGACAGACAGCACACTGCCTCCGAGGTGAGGGATGCCATCCAGGATGATATGGCAATATGGTTTTCCCCGCTGCACCTGGGCCCAGGCATGTTTGCATATGTGATAATGGCTGGAACCTGGTAGCAGATATGGAGCTTGCCAGACTCAAACACGGTCCACACATGGCCCATTTTTTTCAACTTGTTGGTGCAAAGGTTCTTTGAAACCTACACCATTGATATACTGGTCAAAGTGCGGCCATTTTCGTAAGTGAGAAGTAGCCTCTGCTAGGCTGAAAACATTCAGAGCACACTCCTCATCCCCCTCATCTTCGCACCGTTGGCTGGCGGAGGAAGACGAGGGAGTTGAAGTGGCATTTCATGTCCCACACGAGGCTTGAGGGTGAAGTTCAGTGCATCCCATTGCTTCAGCACGGATGGTGTGAAGGGGAGTGGAAAATGGAGGAAATGGAGAGTGACCCTTACAGTTGGGGGCAGCGAAGTCATGCCAAGTAACAGACTGGCACACATGGCTGACTTCATTTTGGGTTGCTTTTCAAGAGTCAAAGGCGTAGTTCACATCATGAGCAAACAATACTGGATTGAACAAAAAATTGGATTGAGCTGATATAGCGTGACTGAATTGCTGTGTATCACACTTAGCTTTTGGGGGGTAGACCCTTAAAAATTGGATTCAGCGTACATAGCCTGACTGAATTTCTGTCTCTCCCACCTAGGTTTTGGGGTACACACTGTGAAAAACTGGATTGAGCGTACATAGCCGGACCTAATTGCTCTGTATCCCTGTTTTGGGGTTACACACTGCCTGAAAAGCTGGTTTGCACATATATAGCAAGAAGTAACTGCTGTGGATTTCTGCTATTTTGTGGGGGACACCCCTAATAAAAGCTGGTTTGCACGTATTTAGCCGGAGGTAACTGCTCTGTATTCCTGCAAATTTGTGGGGGGGACACCCCACAGAAAAGCGGATTTGCATATATATAGCAGGAGGTAACTGCTCTGTATTATATAGCAGGAGGTAACTGCTCTGTATTCCTGCAAAAATTTTTTTGGGGGGGCACCCCAAAGAAAAGCTGGTTTGCACGTATATAGCAAGAAGTAACTGCTGTGGATTCCTGCTATTTTGTGGGGGACACCCCTAATAAAAGCTGGTTTGCACGTATATAGCAAGAAGTAACTGCTGTTTACACCTGCTAGTAACTGCTGTTACTGCTAATTTACAGCTGTTTTCTGGCATAAATAACAAGTAATGTGGCAGCTGATATCCCCGCCCTCATCATGCCCCCTTTTCAGAAAAGTGAGGAGGACAGCATTAAAAACTGGTTAAAACCAGCATTACAGTAGAGGTTTGCAACATTTTTATGCCAAAGATCTGGTGTACAGATAAAAATGTACCCTTAGGGCAATACGGTGGCTCCAGAGGCAACATGGTGGCTCAGTGGTTAGTATTGCAGCGCTGGAGTCCTGGGTGTTCGAAGCCTGCCAGGGATGACATCTGCAAGGAGTTTGTATGTTCTCCCCGTTTTTGTGTGGATTTCCTCCCATTGTACAAAAAACATACTTAAATGAAAAAAAAAAAAAAAAAAAAAAAGTACATTGTGATCCCTATATGGGGCTCACAATCTACATTAAAAAATTATATATATATATATATATATATATATATATATATATATATATATATGTACCCCTATATGTTTGCCATATATAGGCAGTACTTACACTGTATTATTAAGATGATTAAAATGAATATCCACATTTGAACACTGTTTGTTTTAATGTTATCTATACAGACGTATAATCATGTTCTAATTTACATAATATATCATGAATATAGTATATTATAAATATTATATATATACTGTGTTTCTCCCAAAATAATCCCTAATAATCCTTTGTAGGGTTTTGTAGTAAGCGTGAAATATAAGCCCTACTTCAACAATAAACCCTACACTCACCGGCCACTTTATTAGGTACACCATGCTAGTAACGGGTTGGACCCCCTTTTGCCTTCAGAACTGCCTCAATTCTTCGTGGCATAGATTCAACAAGGTGCTGGAAGCATTCCTCAGAGATTTTGGTCCATATTGACATGATGGCATCACACAGTTGCCGCAGATTTGTCGGCTGCACATCCATGATGCGAATCTCCCGTTCCACCACATCCCAAAGATGCTCTATTGGATTGAGATCTGGTGACTGTGGAGGCCATTGGAGTACAGTGAACTCATTGTCATGTTCAAGAAACCAGTCTGAGATGATTCCAGCTTTATGACATGGCGCATTATCCTGCTGAAAGTAGCCATCAGATGTTGGGTACATTGTGGTCATACAGGGATGGACATGGTCAGCAACAATACTCAGGTAGGCTTTGGCGTTGCAACAATGCTCAATTGGTACCAAGGGGCCCAAAGAGTGCCAAGAAAATATTCCCCACACCATGACACCACCACCACCAGCCTGAACCGTTGATACAAGGCAGGATGGATCCATGCTTTCATGTTGTTGACGCCAAATTCTGACCCTACCATCCGAATGTCGCAGCAGAAATCGAGACTCATCAGACCAGGCAACGTTTTTCCAATCTTCAATTGTCCAATTTCGATGAGCTTGTGCAAATTGTAGCCTCAGTTTCCTGTTCTTAGCTGAAAGGAGTGGCACCCGGTGTGGTCTTCTGCTGCTGTAGCCCATCTGCCTCAAAGTTCGACGTACTGTGCGTTCAGAGATGCTCTTCTGGCTACCTTGGTTGTAACGGGTGGCTATTTGAGTCACTGTTGCCTTTCTATCAGCTCGAACCAGTCTGGCCATTCTCCTCTGACCTCTGGCATCAACAACGCATTTCCGCCCACAGAACTGCCGCTCACTGGATGTTTTTTCTTTTTCGGACCATTCTCTGTAAACCCTAGAGATGGTTGTGCGTGAAAATCCCAGTAGATCAGCAGTTTCTGAAATACTCAGACCAGCCCTTCTGGCACCAACAACCATGCCACGTTCAAAGGCACTCAAATCACCTTTCTTCCCCATACTGATGCTCGGTTTGAACTGCAGGAGATTGTCTTGACCATGTCTACATGCCTAAATGCACTGAGTTGCCGCCATGTGATTGGCTGATTAGAAATTAAGTGTTAACGAGCAGTTGGACAGGTGTACCTAATAAAGTGGCCGGTGAGTGTATATACAGTCAGAACCTCCAGTGCTACCATGTTTCCCCGAAAATAAGACAGTGTCTTATATTAAATTTTGGTTCTAAAGATATGATATGTCTTATTTTCAGGGGATGTCTTCTTTTATATTTGTGTGCTGCTGCCACCACTGCGCTACGCTGAGGTGTGCTTGCAAAGACTGTATGAAGAAAAACATTGCAGCCGGCTGAACGCTGTGTGTGGTGCTCTGTGTGCACAGGAAAGCCGCTGCTGCCACTGCTGTGATACCGTACATTCTATCCACTGTTCCTGCTGCTGTGGGATGAGCTGGGAGAGCGGAACCCCCCGCTGCATACGATGCTTACTGTAGTGTATGCACAGTGGCATCTCCCAGCTCATCCTACAGCAGCAGGAACAGTGGATACAATGTATCACAGCGGCATCAGCAGCCGGCATATCTGTGTATATGGAACATCATGCACATTGTTCAGCCAGCTGCAATGTTTTTCTTCACACAATCCTTGAGCAGAAAGATTACTATTATTGGGGGATATCTTACTTTCGGGGGATGCCTTACATTGAGCAATTCAGCAAAACCTCTGCTATGTCTTACTTTCGGGGGATGACTTATTTTCGGGGAAACAGGGTAGGTTATGGTACATGATGTCAGTGAGAGAGAGAATAGGCATACCGTAGCTCCCAACCACCCTGAGCAAGTGTCCTGCTACCTCCCGCCATGGCAGAGCAAAATCCGCTCATCTGCCCCTCTCTCCACCTTCTGAGTGCTGCTACTTGAGTCCCAACCCCCAGCCACTACTATGCTGTATGCTTGGCCACCTACGTGACCAGACGTCAGGTGTCACCCCTACTCGCTCCCACAGAAGCAGCCACTCCACTACAGCACCTCTTCCTTGGTGTAAAGGAGAGGAGATGGCACGAAGCCTCTGCCAAACAAAGTGTTTAGAAAAAGAGAGAGTGCCAGTAAGTTTGCTTAAGACCCACTGACACTACACCATTAATTGTGTAACCCTAACCATTTTGCAAGATATAGTGTCTGAAACATAAAACCTATTTTGAAACCTTTTCATTTTAAGACAACAAATTATTTTTACTGGTTTTGGAACATTTTTCTAGAATAACCTAAGCCAACTAATAGGAGGTGTAAAGCTAGACTAAACAGCATCAGACATGTTATTAACTCTAAAATTGCACGGTATAACTTCTAGCTAGTATTAGTGAATCTGCACCTCTTTGTATGCCCATATAACAATATACAACAATTGGAAAAGCTCACGCACCATGGATATGTTTCTCCTGGTCATTAGAATATAGTAATGGTGCACAGATAGCCAGTGGTGAACCCGGCCTGTCCATTGCGATGCTCATCTTTTGATCATCCGCCTCCGCAGCAGAGAGAGGGGGGGGGGGGTGCTAGTGGTAACACTACAATGAATACAATGTCGTGGTGATATTTTGTTCAGTAATACTTAAAGGAGACATCTTCCCACATTTCCCATATCTTCCCTTTGGACCGCCATGACCACTTCTTCCAGCTGTGACTTGACTCTGTAAAGTTTGCAACACAGACATCTTTGACTCCTCACTTCTTCATGCACCCAAACCATATATATATATATATATATATATATATATATATATATATATATATATATATATATATATATGCAGCATGTATTATTATATATATATATATATATATATATATATATATATACAGTTAGGGCCAGAAATATTTGGACAGTGACACAAGTTTTGTTATTTTAGCTGTTTACTAAAACATGTTCAGAAATACAATTATATATATATATATATATATATATATATATATATATATATATATATATATATATATATAATATGGGCTGAAAGTGCACACTCCCAGCTGCAATATGAGAGTTTCCACATCCAAATCGGAGAAAGGGTTTAGGAATCATAGCTCTGTAATGCATAGCCTCCTCTTTTTCAAGGGACCAAAAGTAATTGGACAATGGACTCTAAGGGCTGCAATTAACTCTGAAGGCGTCTGCCTCGTAAAACTGTAATCAATGAAGTAGTTAAAAGGTCTGGGGTTGATTCCAGGTGTGTGGTTTTGCATTTGGAAGTTGTTGCTGTGACCAGACAACATGCGGTCAAAGGAACTCTCAATTGAGGTGAAGCAGAACATCCTGAGACTGAAAAAAAAAGAAAAAATCCATCAGAGAGATAGCAGACATGCTTGGAGTAGCAAAATCAACAGTCGGGTACATTCTAAGAAAAAAGGAATTGACTGGTGAGCTTGGGAACTCAAAAAGGCCTGGGCGTCCACGGATGACAACAGTGGTGGATGATCGCCGCATACTTTCTTTGGTCAAGAAGAACCCATTCACAACATCAACTGAAGTCCAGAACACTCTCAGTGAAGTAGGTGTATCTGTCTCTAAGTCAACAGTAAAGAGAAGACTCCATGAAAGTAAATACAAAGGGTTCACATCTAGATGCAAACCATTCATCAATTCCAAAAATAGACAGGCCAGAGTTAAATTTGCTGAAAAACACCTCAAGAAGCCAGCTCAGTTCTGGAAAAGTATTCTATAGACAGATGAGACAAAGATCAACCTGTACCAGAATGATGGGAAGAAAAAAGTTTGGAGAAGAAAGGGAACGGCACATGATCCAAGGCACACCACATCCTCTGTAAAACATGGTGGAGGCAACGTGATGGCATGGGCATGCATGGCTTTCAATGGCACTGGGTCACTTGTGTTTATTGATGACATAACAGCAGACAAGAGTAGCCGGATGAATTCTGAAGTGTACCGGGATATACTTTCAGCCCAGATTCAGCCAAATGCTGCCAAGTTGATCGGACGGCGCTTCATAGTACAGATGGACAATGACCCCAAGCATACAGCCAAAGCTACCCAGGAGTTCATGAGTGCAAAAAAGTGGAACATTCTGCAACGGCCAAGTCAATCACCAGATCTTAACCCAATTGAGCATGCATTTCACTTGCTCAAATCCAGACTTAAGGCGGAAAGACCCACAAACAAGCAAGACCTGAAGGCTGCGGCTGTAAAGGCCTGGCAAAGCATTAAGAAGGAGGAAACCCAGTGTTTGGTGATGTCCATGGGTTCCAGACTTAAGGCAGTGATTGCCTCCAAAGGATTCGCAACAAAATATTGAAAATAAAAATATTTTGTTTGGGTTATGTTTATTTGTCCAATTACTTTTGAGCTCCTAAAATGTGGAGTGTTTGTAAAGAAATGTGTACAATTCCTACATTTTCTATCAGATATTTTTGTTCAACCCTTCAAATTAAACGTTACAATCTGCACTTGAATTCTGTTGTAGAGGTTTCATTTCAAAACCAATGTGGTGGCATGCAGAGCCCAACTCGCAAAAATTGTGTCACTGTCCAAATATTTCTGGCCCTAACTGTATATTCCACAGTGGCCCATGCAGCCTACATTATGTCCCCAGAGTGGCACAATAGACTGTGGAGCATAATAGAGGATGCAGGGGGCCACTGTGGGGCATAATAGCGGTTGCAGGGGCTACAGTGGACTCAACTATTATGTCCCATAGTTGCCCACTCAACTCTTATGCCCATAGTGCCCCACCTATAAACTGTTGTTATACTCGGGGGTCTGAACAGACCACCAAGCATAATAATTGGAGACCCAGGGGATGAGAGAAAACTTAATAAACAGTGTTACTCACCTCTCCGGGATCCAAATCCTGCCTGTTACTGCAAGCACAGGCTTCGGACCTGTATGGTACTGCTAGCACAGGCTTCGGGCCTGTATGGTAATATCCCAGTCCACGTGATGTCTCAGATATTACCATACAGACCCGAAGCCTGTTAGGATTAACATCGGATCCCGGAGAGGTGAGTAACACTGTTTATTATGTTCCCTCATCTCCCCTGGGGTTCCGATTATTATATTCAAGGATCTGAGTATAATAATAGCGGTAGTTGGGGTTTGTAGCCTGGGCCCGGGCCTACTCACAGCCGCCCCCCACATCCAACAGCAGAATGGGAAGCAGGGGCAGACATGAGCAGGCCTGGGAGGTAGTTAAATAGGATACTCCAGCAGGTAGCGGCCTATTAAGTATGTTACTTACCTACCTTGCTGCTACTCCTGCTGCCGCTGCCTCTTCGCTTCACCCGGCAATAAGACGTCTGACTCTGCCGACTTAATGATACCACCTCCACTGAGATGCAGTGGTCTAAACCAGTGCAGGAGAGGGCTGCTCGGTTTGTTTTTAGAACGGCCCTCTCCTGCACTAGTTTAGAAAAAAAAAGTAAAAAAAAAAATCAAGTTGTCGTGCCTGACACCCCATCCAAAACGACGCCTGAGGCTGCCACCTCACCTTGCCTCATTAGAGGTGTGGCCCTGAGTTTTGGGAAGGATCCCCAAGTGAACTTCCTGAACGGAAACCCATACATAGATGTGAACCAGGCCTTATACTTGTCAGTCCAAAGAGGTGAATCTTTTGTGATAGCTAGATGGGTGCAACAGGGTAAACTCCTACCATAGCATAAATACCAGATTCATTTTTTATATATACATCCAATATCTGCCACCCCCACTGGAAGCCTGGATAATTTATTTTTGTGTTGACCATTGCTACATTTTTATATAGTTTTTAATAATTATGCTTATATTTTGGCGTTCTACTGTTGGCAGTCTTATTGGCTTTCGATTTGGAATGTATGCAATGGATATTTACTGATGTATTTTGCAGAAGATTAAGATTAGCTCATTGGTATATTCAGGGCTCAAAATCCATCTCATATGTTGGTTTCTATACTAATGTAGTCGATATCAAAGAAGTGAATGGATTAATGTGAAATTTGTATATTGTTATGAATGCAAATTTGGTTGTCATTCATCAATAAAATGTCACAAAGAAAAACAAAATTAAATGGTGAAAGGGGCATTTTGTACTGATGTACAGAAATCTATCAGATGAATAATTGGTCCAAAATATACACAAAATCTTCTGACTTCTGCTAATATTGTGGACTGCCTTTTCATAAAGACTTGTGCAATAATTAATTTTCCATTGGAAACAAAGTAATCCCTCGCCTATAATTCATCTTCAGCCATCAGCAGCTGCCTTTTTCTGTAGTGCGCAAATGAAGACAAAGTTACCTTTTCTGCTAGGACTAATGGTTAAAATAGGATTTATGGAACCACCATAAAATGATACTGTAATTTCTATTGAAAGAGATAAATTATTGTGCCTATTCTATCCAGTTCACATGATCTTTTTCTCACCAATTTTGTCAGTACAAGTTCGGCATCACTTGAATAGCTTCCATTTTTATCAGTACAACATGATATAGTAGACATACCCCTTGATAATATTTCTTGTTTCTCCACTGCTGCTTGATGTTTGCTATTTCTAAGGTGAGGTTCCTGTATTCAATATCTTATTTTAGCACGCTGGATAACAATGTATTAGCCTTGTTTTCTTTGTGCAGAATCTTTGATGCTACATATAGCGTGTTATTCCTGTTTTCTGCTGATTTTGAGAACTTGTAACATGTTTATCAAAAAGGAGATATAAACCTCATCTGCTGTGTTAGGAGAAACATAAAAGGTGTAACAAAGATGTTTGGATTACAGACAAATCTTGGCAGCTTGAGACAAGCCAAGAGTTACATAACGTGTTTGTTGCTGTTACATCTATGGAGTCTTATATTCTCTGACTAATACATTAGGTTTGGTTTAGATTTAGATAGATTTCTCCAATATTGGCCATTTTTTGTTATGTTGGCTTTGCTGTACATTACTTAAGTAATCAAGCTAAGAGCTAAATGTGGCAAAATACTTTTTGGGTTTTTTTGTTTTGCATTAGGGATTTAAGAATAGTACTTTACTGATATATACTGTAAATCCATAAAAAAAAAAAATCAATTTTCTGTTTATCTGTCTTATAAAATGTAACAAGAATAGTGGAGTTCATGCTGTCAAAAATACTATAGCCCTGATGGAATCGTGACAGACCTATAACAAGACAATGGGGGCTGCCAGAATTTGTTAAAATGGATCTGGCATAGCTGCAATGACTCTATTATGAGCTGAGGCTGTAAACAAAGCAGGGACAGGGCTAAATGGAAGCTATAAATAGGCTTTGACAGATATTAAGACCTTGTGGTGATTAACCACTGTCTTTATATAGATTTTATCACTATATGTTCTTATATACACATTGTAGAAGATTTATGAAAACTGTCTGAAAGACACTGTATTTGTTGGCTGCAGCTTCCGTTTTTCAAGAACCCTATAAGAAATGAAAGCCTCCCCGTAATTGGTTTCTATGGGCAGCGTAGACAAGTTATGTTAACTTTTTTTTATAACTCTTAATAACCATAATCTTTATGAAGATCTTTGACCAAAATCTGAACAGTTATGGATCATCCAGTTACTATATACACATTAACAATCTTTGAAGCAGCTCACAGGACAGGTTACTAGTATGTGATCTATGGGGTCTGACACCTGGATCCTGGACAGGTTGGCTGTTCTGGCAGCATCAGAAGTTATAGCAGGGGATGGCAGAACACTGGTCCTGGGGAAGTGCTCCTATTACTTGAATTGGCACTTTTCATCCACTCCTATAGCTTTGCCTGGAGGCTACTAGAGCAGATGATGTATTTAGGGGCTGGGTGTCAAACCTGGTTCGCTCTAATAGAATGGTGGATGCCGGGGATGGTTTTAGCCGCTGGCACAGGTGCCGGGGCCTGCAGCATCGCCACACTCCCACCGCTGCAGAAAACCAGCGGCAGCAGCAGCTTGGCGATGCTACTTGAAAAATCACAAGTCCACAGGTGTCTTGCCGACACACAAGTTGGCAAGAAACCTGTGGACCTGTGATTTTTCAAGTAGCGTCGCCAAGTTCCTGCCACCTCTGGTTTCCTGCAGCGGCAGGAGCATAGCGATGCTGCGGGCCCCGGCACCTGTGCCAGCGGCTAAAACCCTCCCCGGCATCCACCATTCTATTAGAGTGAATGCCGGCTCTGTAAGCATAATGGCGCCACTCTGCTGCAGAGCAGTTGCCATAGCAACCGGGTCTCCGCTGTAACTCTTACAGCGGAGATGCCGTAGCTAATGCCTGCAACCTCTGATCGCAGGCATCAAAGACCCCCCCCCAAAAAAAAAAACAAAAAAAAAACAAACAAACATTGCTTGACTTGAGTATAAGCCGAGGTGGGGGGCTTTTTCATCACAAAAACTGTGCTGAAAAACTCGGCTTATACTCGAGTATATACGGTATATGGCAAGAGGCATAGTTTCCACTCTATAAACCTAATGCAATTATGCACTGAATGGTGTAAAAGAAAACATTACTTCTTTTGTTTACATTGCATATCCTAGTTCTACTGGTAAAATAGAAAAATAGTCTCTATTTTGCTAGTTAAGTGGACTTTCTGTGAAAAGCACCTGGTACAAAGCCGTGATGCGGTACCGCCGCAGTTTTTACAGCAGCGCTTTTTTTGCTGTGGCCCGCTATGTGATGCCATAGCATTTGTTTCTAAAATGCTGGCAAGTGATGTCACAGATTTGGCTGGAAGGAAGCAGTAGCCTGAATATATGATGTCATGATTACTGATATAATTTTCATAGCAATGTAGTATCTGTGCTGACTGACATTAAAAAGATCATCTTACAGCAAGTTAACTTCAAGGAGCATTTCATCATTCCTTCATACTGACATTAAAGTGCATTGTTTTTATATCTATAAATTATGTTTTATAAACTCATAACACCATTTATTTTCTGTTTATGAAATTAGCATATTCTAAGGAGATTATTTACACTTCAAATGCCACATTTAATTTACCTGGTATCATTGTGCCACTTAATGTATATTTGTAGCTCTTTAAAGTAATGAACAGTATATAAAAAAAAACTAAATAAAGCGTAAAATGTGTTAATTGAACTCATGTGCTAATTGTTAAAATTTCTACCAATACTGAGACTCCCAAATATTAAGCCATTCCCAGCATACACCATAAAAATATTGCAGATGTTGGGAGCTGCTCAGTTGCTTTGGTAGCCAGGAGTTTTCTGTAGGCTCCTAGGCCTATAGCAGTGTAACTATTGAGACCGGCCAGACACAGGCTTCAGTAGCTATACAGGGATTTTAGTAGAGTTGGTAATACTGCAATAGTTCAATCAATGTGATGACTGCAGGAGTTGTTTTCCCAGGTACAGTATATTGAATCAATAAGGCTGAAGAGTAATGGAAACACACACAGGTTGGGAGTGTCATGCAGATTCCAGAAGGTTTGTAAAAATGGGTGGGCATGTTAAAACATCATTTGACAGCACTCTTAATATAAGACAACAAACAAAACACAACCTCAACATGCACACGTCAGTAGGAAATGCGTGTGTCCTGAAATAAATATCTTCAAGTTTTCAGTTTTATGTTAGTATCATTGAACATTTAACGCACTAATATCAACGTTATACCCTTATGAAGTGTCAGGGTCTGGGGTTGCTAGGTGGGGTGGCAAAGACACACAAGTCCAGTTTCTTAAGTCCAAAACAAAGGTAGAGTTTTATTTTCACTCAAAAAAGGTAGTGCAGCAACAAAAGGAAACAATAAAAAAATAAATACCTGCCCGGCTAGGCTCTAACTAAACATAGAATAGGTTACCTCACCTAGAATAACAGAAATCCAAAAGCCAGGAGAATCATTCAGGACATAGCTCCAAAAATATGTCCTCTCTGTCAGCTCTCCAGCCAAACTCTGCCAAAGTGTTGCTGCTGGAGCTGGCTTCTTAAGCCTCCTTGACTAGGAGACTCTCTGCAGCTGAATCGCTGCTGGAACATCCCCAAAGTGTGGACTGGAGGGGGGTGGAATGACAGGTCCGACTACTAATCCTACCTGTCATTCCTAAAAATCCAGCCCAGTACTGAGCATTTACCAAAATGCTCAGCAGACGAAAGTTGTCTGCTGAGAACAAACATTCCTGGAGTTTTCTCATCTCACCCACCTGAGTAGTCTGGGTGAGATGTACACCCCCTCCATTACCTGACCAGCCATCGGCTTACAGAAGTTATACCCATTATCATTCCCCAATTTCATACCTCTATTGAAAGTGAAGCTGTCCCTAGCATAACTTTCTTCTAAACTATGTCCCCTTGTGACAGCTGCCCCTCCAGCCTCCTATGGTCCTATGATGTCCCTTGAGCTGTATCTCCACAGTAGATGCATATTTCATGCAAAACTGTCAGTGTAACCATGCGATCACTGGCAGGAGCATGGCTGACACACACAGCTGATTATTTTCTGTTAATGTTTTTTAATCTTGTCTCCCATAACAATGAGACAAAATGTGATCACTATAAGTATTGGTGTTACCAATATGGAGCTCTCCATGCGACTGTGTGGCTGACCGTCTCTGTCAATCTGTATCTGCTCAGAGCATCAGCAGAGAAGTGAAACAGTCTTCAGATACCATGGAAGCCATGCTATGAAAGGTGAGGCCTGGTAGTCATTTTTCCATCTCTTACTGCAGATGTTCTATTTGATTCAGTTTACGATAACACCTTAAATTATGTGTCTTTGTCCTATAACCATTCATGGACATTTTTTTTCTGTTTGACTATGCACATTATTATGAAAGAGGACACTGTCTTTAAAAATATATTGTTGCCATGAAAGGATTTCCCAAGAGTAATATATTGTTGCCATGCCAAGATTTCCCAGAGTAATATATTGCATCTATTTTTCCCATAGTGCATCCTGGCTCCATCTTTTCATTAGATAGCAATGAACATGAACAAATAAGAAAAAGAACCATCAGCGTATAAGGTATCCTTTAGCTCAGTGTCACAAAATAAGAAAATATGTGATAAATCCAGATCACAGGATAAATTAAAATGTACTTGTTTCATTTGACTCTTCAGGATAATATGGTATGCATGTATACATAAGGAGTAACATTATATTTGGCCATTACATGACTGTATGCTGTATCTGGAAATTGCATTCCATTCTGAACTAGTAGGTAGAGAGTAGCTGCTATACACTGGACATGGTTATAAAGCAGATTTCTCCTGTATATACACACACACACACACACACACACTATCTCTTTCTCACTCAGAAATAGCACCATACACGAGATATATAGAGAAGTATTGACCTATGCTGATGAGTGATAAGTGCTATTAAGCTCCAGTATAAGAATAAACTTTTTTCTTCTTTTGCCACTGCTCTCCTTCTCATTCTTTCCCTTGACAAAGGCTTCTATGGATACTTACCTGGCAGGGGAAATACCATGATCCCGAAGGTTGGTTTCCCAGGGTGAGGCTCATCCATTGCACTCCGAGTGTGCTGACCCCTGCGATTTCCCCAAATGCGGGAAACTTGACTGCATAATTTGTGGTAGTGGGGGACTGCGTTCGCGGTTTCCCCTGAAAAAAAAAAGGCTTCTATGGATAGATAGAGCAGGGATTTTCACAGTTAAAGTCGCTTCAGCAGAGGGAAGGGGAGCATAGAAACAACCTGATAACAGCAGAAAATAAAATTGCTTTCTGATAAAACATCTTCCAAAGTTTCATAGAATTATCTCTACTCTTCATTTATTCAAAGTTTGTTGAAACAGTAGTGCTTACTTAAGTCCAGATTTATTTCATTGTTAAAATCCAATCCAGAAAACATCCACAAAAACATGGAGATAAGTGGTCTAAACATTTCCTTCCCAGGGTATGTCCTTAGTCATAGTACTCATCCCATAAAAAACACCTCCTATTTACTGATGCAGCAAAATGTAACTGATACTTAAATAGGACCTTACGTGTTCTCAGACGTGTGTGGTATTACATACCGCTAGAAAGATGGCAGTACTCTGAATTTAGTGTACTGTCAGCTTTCCTGGTATACAACTCGGTGCTGGAGATACCAGTGCTGTTAGTTTCAGCACCGATATCTCTCCACTGTCCTAAACAAATGGCACCCATAGCTCCAGCACCGGAGCACACTGTTGGCTTTCTAGTTCTATATAATACTGCACATTTAAGAAGACATGAAAGGTCCTCTTTAATATATTAGCAGTACTATGGCACAGAACATTAACTCAGCTCTTTCAATAGCTTTTCAATGACAAGTTACCATACAGCCGCAAGTTCTCAGTGTCAGGTAGAGACACAATAACTGCCATTATGAAGATGCTCTTACCCAATTATTTACCTATCACAGTTCTTATGCGTATCCATTTTACTTGCTTCTAACACATCCATTTCAAGAAAGTACTGTTTACTTGCTGCCTAATATATCCCACTCCATGACAGGTGTCATTTTAACAAAAGAATCAATGTTATTCCCTTCACTTGTGGTTTTAGTGTTATGTCACAGTAGTGTAGGCAATCTAGTTACCGAATAAATGTACTGATCACAGAAAAACACCTTATGGCTAAAGTCCCACGTAGAGGGCTGCAGCGAAACAACACATTGCAGTTTTTCCCACAGTGCTTTTCATAGAAATCTCGCTGGACTTTCTGCTGCAGTTATACCTATAAGGAAACTGCCAGTGTTTCCGTAGGTACGGTGCGTATTCTACAACTGCAATGGATTTGGAAATCATAGTGTTTCCGCTGTGCATATTTTTCTGCAATAGGATTAGCCAGAATTGCATCCACTTTGCAGGAAATGTAAAACTGGCATTTACGCCACGTGCGACCCCGGCCAATGATTATATAACAGATGTGAACAGAGCCAGATAGCATCTGCATTTACTTTCTGTAATTGTAGACTTTTTCTCAAGTGCATTTAGCAATTACCTGTAACTACCCGTTAAGAAGTTAAAGGGGTATTCCCATGTCCCTTGCTCACCAGTCTTCGCTGCTGCAAAGACTTCTTTCTTCCTGGTTTTCGACGTCAATTGGTGGGCGGGGTTTCATATGCAAAGTCATACTGTCCGACTACCTCCAGTTTAGCTCCCCCTCCAAATTAGTGTGTAGCTCCGCCCACCACATAGCGTGATCCTATGGGACAACTTCAGGGCCTGTGATGTCATCAAAGGTCCTATAACACTTGGATTTAGCTTGTTCTATATAGAGTTGGCTAAATCCTAGTGAGCAGAGGGATCAGGTCCTTTAGCCCTCTAGGATTTAGACCGTTTTATATAAGAAAGCAGCACTCATTTCCCCCCTCCTTTATCTGAGAACAGGAAGCTAGGTCACATGTGTGGTGTAGACACAGGAACAGCTACAGACACAGGCTCGCTCCCGTGCACTTAGCCCCTCCTCCCTCCCCCTGAGAGCAGGCAGTTACATCACTTGACATTTGAGCAGATAATCTCAAGAGCCATAGAAATGCAATGTCAACAATGAAGGGAATAAATTAAGATTGTGGATAGAGATGAGCAAGTAGTACTCGATCGAGTAGGTATTCGATCGAATACTACGGTATTCGAAATACTCGTACTCAGTGAGTACCACTCGCTGTTCGAATGTAAAAGTTCGATGCAGAACCAGCATTGATTGGCCGAACACTATACAGTCGGCCAATCAATGCTGGTTCTTCTCCTACCTTTAGAAGTCTTCTCCGTGCAGCTTCCCTGCGGCGTCTTCCAGCTCTTCATTCACTCTGCCAGGCATCGGGCCTGGGCAGACCCGACTGCGCATGTGTAACGATGCTAGTTATCAGATTTGGAGTCCAAATGGTGGGGCAAATGGTACAGTACTTAAATAGTAATAAATGAAGGATAAGTACCTCAGAAGTAGAAGAAACCGTGGTCAGATGTTTGCCGGGATCGGTACACAGGAGGAGCAGATCAATTGTAGTCAGGCGTTAGCAAAGTTCGGTACACAGGAGCAGCAGATCAATCGTAGTCAGGCGTTAGCAAGGTTCAGTACACAGGAGCAGCAAGGTAGTGGTGAGGTTCAGGGCAACAGGAAGCAGATAGCCAGAATAATCAGGCACAGGATGGAGTAAGCTGTGAGTTTATATAGGACAGGCTAAACTGTGATTGGCCATAGAACAGGTGATCTTAATAACCCAATTACTCCAACAGAAAAGACCAGACAAGGTGAAGCACAGAACAAAACAGGATTCCAAATAGTACTATGGTTAAGGCCGCAGAACATAGCCAGGAAGTCATGGGTTCAAGACCCAGAGAATTCAGTTCGTGACATTACTCCCCCTTCTCCAGGAGTGTCCTCTGGACGGCACTTGGCTTGGCTTTTCTGGATAGCGCTGATGAAATTCTCTTACCAGTTGTGGAGCATGGATGTTGTTTACAGGTTCCCATGAATTGTCTTCAAGACCATACCCTTGCCACTTTATCAAGTACTGTAACCAATTTCGATGAATTCGAGAATCCAAAATCTCTTCTACCAGATATTCCTCTTCTCCTTCAACAATAACTGGGTCAGGTGGAGGCAAGTTACGTCCCGGGAATGGATTTTCCATAAAAGGCTTGAGAAGGGAGGAATGAAAAACAGGGTGAATCCGCATAGAATCTGGGCGTTTTAAACGAAATGTTACAGGATTAATTTGAGCCACAATCTCAAAAGGTCCAATAAATTTCTGACCTAGCTTGGCTGAAGGTATCTTGAGCTTCAAATTTCTTGTAGAGAGCCATACCTTATCTCCTATACCAAAGGAAGGAAAAGACTTGCGATGTCTATCAGCAGTCTTCTTATAGCGCTCTTGAGCTTCATGCAGAGCGTTTGTCAATTTTTCTTGAACTTGCTTCAAGGTAGACAGTCTGTCGGAGACAGCAGGAACTGAAGAAGAAATTGGAAGGTTGGGAATGAATGTAGGATGGAAACCCATATTGGCAAAAAATGGACTCTGGGATGTAGAAGAATGCTGGGAGTTGTTATAAGCAAATTCTGCTGTAGGAAGGAAATTAACCCAGTCATCCTGGAGATAACTTGTGTAACACCGCAAATACTGTTCAAGGGTTTGGTTAGTGCGCTCAGTTTGCCCATTAGATTGTGGATGAAAGGCAGAAGATAAGTTTACTTCAATTCCTAGAGTGGCACAAAAACTCTTCCAGAACTTTGAGGTAAATTGTACCCCACGATCAGAAACTACATTGTCGGGTATGCCATGTAGGTGGAAAACTTCTCGGATGACTAATTCCGCAGTTTCTTCAGCAGAGGGTACCCCCTTTGTTGGTATAAAAGGAGCCATTTTGGTCAGACGGTATACCACTACCAGAATTGTACGCATATCTTTTGAAGATGGTAGTTCAACAATAAAATCCATGGAAACAGAACCCCAAGGACGAGATGGAATAGGAAGGGGTTGAAGTAATCCCACTGGTGAGGATCGAGGGGTCTTATTCCTAGCACAGGTTTGACAGGAAGAAACATACTTCTTTACATTCACTTGATATTTAGGCCACCAAAATGAGCGAGACAAAAGTTCTTTGGTCTTTTCGACTCCCATGTGACCTGCGGGTCTAGAGTCGTGAACAAGGCGCAGAATTTCTAATCGAGTAGTCTCAGGAACATATACACACTGATCAAGAGTCCAAACCCCATCTCTAAACACCAAATCAATATCTGTGGGGGGATGATTAAGGAAGGGATCTCCATTATAACCTTCTTTGATCTTCTGAAGTATATCCTTGGAAATGATTGCCCCTACAAAATTCTTAGCAGGTAAAATGGTGGTCTCGGATGTGTCATCTTGTGTTATTTCAGAACACATCTGAGATAAGGCGTCTGCTTTTCCATTGCGGGATCCCGGTCTGTAGGAAATAATGAAATTAAATCTTGAAAAAAATAAAGACCATCTAGCCTGTCTACCAGAAAGTCTCTTGGCTGATCTAATAAATTCTAGATTTCGGTGATCTGTAAGAACCTGAACCACATGAGATGCTCCTTCAAGGAGATGCCTCCATTCTGTGAATGCTTTCTTAATTGCAAGTAATTCCTTATTCCCAATGTCATAGTTTCTTTCAGGAGGAGACATCAGGCAAGAAAAAAAAGCACAAGGATGAAGCAACTGTTTGTCTCCAACTCTTTGGGACAACACTGCTCCTACTGCTGAATCTGAAGCATCCACTTCAACTATAAATGGGAGGTCTGGATTAGGATGAACTAAGATAGGAGCAGAAGTAAAAAGTGTCTTTAATTGGTTAAATGCTTCATTGGCACTTGAAGACCGTTTAAAAGGAATTCCTTTCTGGGTTAATTTTGTTATCGGACTAATAACTTTTGAGAAATTCCTAATAAATTTGCGGTAGAAGTTTGCAAAGCCGACAAATCTTTGGATCTCCTTGACATTCTTGGGAGAAGGCCAGTCTAAAATAGCTTGGATATTACTAGGGTCCATGCGCAATCCTTCCGTAGAAATGATGTACCCCAAAAACTGAATTTCTGTCTTTTCAAATTCACATTTTTCCAGTTTAATATATAGTTGGTTCTCTCTTAAACGACTCAAAACCATGGTAACCTGATTACGATGTTCTTCAAGGTTCTCAGAGTATATTAATATGTCATCCAAATACGCCACCACAAATTGATCCAGCAGATCTCGGAAGACATCATTAATAAAATGTTGAAAAGTTGCTGGGGCATTGCAAAGTCCAAATGGCATAACAAGGGATTCAAAATGACCGTAGCGTGTTCGGAATGCTGTCTTCCACTCGTCCCCGGGTCGTATACGGACAAGATTGTATGCCCCTCGTAGATCCAACTTAGTAAAGATCTTTGCTGATCGTAATCTCTCGAGTAACTCTGGAATAAGCGGAAGAGGATAATGATTTTTAACGGTTATTTGATTTAGTTCTCTGTAGTCAATACAAGGACGTAATGTGCCATCTTTCTTTGGTACAAAGAATATAGGTGCTCCTGCTGGAGAAGTGGAATGCCGTATAAATCCTTTGGCCAGATTTTCTTTGATGTACTCATCCAGGACCTTCAGCTCCATCTCTGCAAGTGGATAGATGCGTCCATAAGGTATGGATGCGCCTGGTAAAAGTTCAATAGGACAATCATACGTGCGGTGAGGGGGTAGCTGGTCGGCATTCCTTTTGGCACAAACATCTTTAAAGTCCTTATAAGGTTCAGGTAATTCGACAGCGATAGTGCTGGATCTTTCAGTAGCTCCTACCTGTGAAAGAATAGGCTGCTTCAGTTGACAATTTTGTTGACAATATTCAGAAGTGAAAGTTACATTTCCTGACTTCCAGTCTACTGAAGGATTGTGGATGCTGAGCCATGGTATGCCCAAAATTACTGGAAATTTTGGTGAAGAGATTAACTGGAAACTAATCCTCTCCTGATGACCGGGATCAATCAATACTTCCAGTTCAGTAGTTTCATGAGTAACAGGACCAGAATTTAAAGGTGACCCATCAACAGTTACTAATTCAACTGGTGAAGATCTTGCACTGTGCTCAATATGATTATCAAGTGCAAACTTAATGTCCATAAAATTTCCAGCTGCACCGGAATCCAACATTGCTGTAGTGGACAACTTGTAGGAACCATATGAAAGCTGAACTGTTAAGGTGAAATGAGGTCGGTTAGAGGTCATATTGTCAGGACATGGTGTGGTGGAAAACAGAGGCTGTGTCACCAGACTAAGAGAAGCACAGTGGGGACAAGATTCCAAATTTGGTAGAATCTCAGTTGCCGCAACTGCCCTTTGAGGTTTCTTAGGGCAGTCAAGAACATAATGTCCAGGTTGTCCACAATAAAGGCATAATCTTTCAGCAAGGCGGCGACGTTTTTCAGCAGTTGAAATTGGTCCCCGGATGGCATCTACTTGCATAGGTTCTGGGGCAGAACCTGTTTGAGAAGGTGTCTGCATCTTTGGGAGAAACCTTCCCTCAGGTAAATGAGAGAGGGTGCCTGCATCATAATAACCTCGTCTTTCTCGCTTCCTTTCCAGGAGACTTTGGTCAATACGGACGCATAACCGTATATACTCCTCAAAGTCAGCTGGAAGTTCTACTTTAACAAGTTCATCTTTAACAGATTCAGAAAGTCCTCCATAGAACCGCCATTTTAGTGCGGAGGTGTTCCAGGAAACATCAGAAGCCCAGCGCCGAAACTCTGCAGCATATTCCACAACAGAGCGTCTTCCCTGGCGGAGATCCCGCAGAGCCCCCTCAGCAGTGGCACAACGATTGGGGTCATCAAATACTAAGTCCATTGCTGCAAGAAAGTCTTTCAGATTGTCCAAAATCTCATCATCCTGTTCTAAATAAGGTGATGCCCATGCTTGTGCATCGTCTATTAGCAGGGCAATGATGAACACAACTTTGGACCTATCAGTAGGGAACTGTGAGGAATGCGTAGAAAAAATCATCCGGCAATGATTAAGGAATCCTCGGTACAAGTGTCTCTTTCCACCAAATTTTTCTGGTAGTGGAATCCGGTAAACTTGAGAGGTGGCACTGACAGCAGCAGAATTTGCACGCAATTCATTTACTTGTTGTTGTAATTCAGTGACTTGACTTTTCATTTCATTTAATTGTCCTTGAAGGCCATACACAAGGTTATGCAATTCCGAGATCTGGAAGGCATGCTGTGACAAAGCAGACTCCGCCCCTCCAGCCTCCATGTTGGGCCTGATTATTATGTAACGATGCTAGTTATCAGATTTGGAGTCCAAATGGTGGGGAAAATGGTACAGTACTTAAATAGTAATAAATGAAGGATAAGTACCTCAGAAGTAGAAGAAACCATGGTCAGATGTTTGCCGGGATCGGTACACAGGAGGAGCAGATCAATCGTAGTCAGGCGTTAGCAAAGTTCGGTACACAGGAGGAGCAGATCAATCGTAGTCAGGCGTTAGTAAGGTTCGGTACACAGGAGCAGCAGATCAATCGTAGTTAGAGATGAGCGAACACTAAAATGTTCGAGGTTCGAAATTCGATTCGAACAGCCGCTCAATGTTCGTGTGTTCGAACGGGTTTCGAACCCCATTATAGTCTATGGGGAACAGATACTCGTTAAGGGGGAAACCCAAATCCGTGTCTGGAGGGTCACCAAGTCCACTATGACACCCCAGGAAATGATGCCAACACCTCTGGAATGACACTGGGACAGCAGGGGAAGCATGTCTGGGGGCATCTAACACACCAAAGACCCTCTATTACCCCAACATCACAGCCTAACAACTACACACTTTACACACTCAATACCACCTCTCTGACAGTAGGAAAACACCTTGAAACATGTGTATTTGGCACTTGCAGTGGGAGAGCTTGTCACCAGCAGTGAATTTGGCCCTTGTAGTAAGTTGAGGTTGGCACCAACATTTGTTTTGAAAATCAGGGTGGATTGAGCCTCTAACCAGCAGAGTTTGGGCAAATTCATGGTGGAGGGAGCCTCTAAACACCCCAGTTTGGGCAAATTCATGGTGGAGGGAGCCTCTAAAAACCCCAGTTTGGACCAATTCATGGTGGAGGGAGCCTCTAACCAGCCCAGTTTGGGCAAATTCATGGTGGAGGGAGCCTCTAAAAAACCCAGTTTGGACCAATTCATGGTGGAGGGAGCCTCTAACCAGCCCAGTTTGGGCAAATTCATGGTGGAGGGAGCCTCTAACCAGCCCAGTTTGGACCAATTAATGGTGGAGGGAGCCTCTAACCAGCCCAGTTTGGACCAATTAATGGTGGAGGGAGCCTCTAACCACCCCAGTTTGGACCAATTCATGGTGGAGGGAGCCTCTAAACAGCCAACTTTGGACCAATTCATGGTGGAGGGAGCCTCTAAAAACCCCAGTTTGGACCAATTCATGGTGGAGGGAGCCTCTAACCAGCCCAGTTTGGGCAAATTCATGGTGGAGGGAGCCTCTAAAAACCCCAGTTTGGACCAATTCATGGTGGAGGGAGCCTCTAACCAGCCCAGTTTGGGCAAATTCATGGTGGAGGGAGCCTCTAAACAGCCCAGTTTGGACCAATTCATGGTGGAGGGAGCCTCTAACCAGCCCAGTTTGGACCAATTCATGGTGGAGGGAGCCTCTAACCAGCCCAGTTTGGACCAATTAATGGTGGAGGGAGCCTCTAACCAGCCCAGTTTGGACCAATTAATGGTGGAGGGAGCCTCTAACCAGCCCAGTTTGGACCAATTAATGGTGGAGGGAGCCTCTAACCAGCCCAGTTTGGACCAATTAATGGTGGAGGGAGCCTCTAACCACCCCAGTTTGGACCAATTCATGGTGGAGGGAGCCTCTAAACAGCCAAGTTTGGACCAATTCATGGTGGAGGGAGCCTCTAAAAACCCCAGTTTGGACCAATTCATGGTGGAGGGAGCCTCTAACCAGCCCAGTTTGGGCAAATTCATGGTGGAGGGAGCCTCTAACCAGCCCAGTTTGGACCAATTAATGGTGGAGGGAGCCGCTAAACAGCCCAGTTTGGGCAAATTCATGGTGGAGGGAGCCTCTAAACAGCCCAGTTTGGACCAATTCATGGTGGAGGGAGCCTCTAAAAAACCCAGTTTGGACCAATTCATGGTGGAGGGAGCCTCTAAACAGCCCAGTTTGGGCAAATTCATGGTGGAGGGAGCCTCTAAACAGCCCAGTTTGGGCAAATTCATGGTGGAGGGAGCCTCTAACCAGCCCAGTTTGGACCAATTAATGGTGGAGGGAGCCTCTAAACAGCCAAGTTTTGGGAAATTCATGGTGGAGGGAGCCTCTAACCAGCCCAGTTTGGACCAATTCATGGTGGAGGGAGCCTCTAAACAGCCCAGTTTGGGCAAATTCATGGTGGAGGGAGCCTCTAAAAACCCCCAGTTTGGACCAATTCATGGTGGAGGGAGCCTCTAAAAACCCCAGTTTGGACCAATTCATGGTGGAGGGAGCCTCTAATCAGCCCAGTTTGGGCAAATTCATGGTGGAGGGAGCCTCTAAAAACCCCAGTTTGGACCAATTCATGGTGGAGGGAGCCTCTAACCAGCCCAGTTTGGGCAAATTCATGGTGGAGGGAGCCTCTAAACAGCCCAGTTTGGACCAATTCATGGTGGAGGGAGCCTCTAACCAGCCCAGTTTGGACCAATTAATGGTGGAGGGAGCCTCTAACCAGCCCAGTTTGGACCAATTAATGGTGGAGGGAGCCTCTAACCAGCCCAGTTTGGACCAATTAATGGTGGAGGGAGCCTCTAACCAGCCCAGTTTGGACCAATTAATGGTGGAGGGAGCCTCTAACCAGCCCAGTTTAGACCAATTAATGGTGGAGGGAGCCTCTAACCACCCCAGTTTGGACCAATTCATGGTGGAGGGAGCCTCTAAACAGCCAAGTTTGGACCAATTCATGGTGGAGGGAGCCTCTAAAAACCCCAGTTTGGACCAATTCATGGTGGAGGGAGCCTCTAACCAGCCCAGTTTGGGCAAATTCATGGTGGAGGGAGCCTCTAACCAGCCCAGTTTGGACCAATTAATGGTGGAGGGAGCCGCTAAACAGCCCAGTTTGGGCAAATTCATGGTGGAGGGAGCCTCTAAACAGCCCAGTTTGGACCAATTCATGGTGGAGGGAGCCTCTAAAAAACCCAGTTTGGACCAATTCATGGTGGAGGGAGCCTCTAAACAGCCCAGTTTGGGCAAATTCATGGTGGAGGGAGCCTCTAAACAGCCCAGTTTGGGCAAATTCATGGTGGAGGGAGCCTCTAACCAGCCCAGTTTGGACCAATTAATGGTGGAGGGAGCCTCTAAACAGCCAAGTTTTGGGAAATTCATGGTGGAGGGAGCCTCTAACCAGCCCAGTTTGGACCAATTCATGGTGGAGGGAGCCTCTAAACAGCCCAGTTTGGGCAAATTCATGGTGGAGGGAGCCTCTAAAAACCCCCAGTTTGGACCAATTCATGGTGGAGGGAGCCTCTAAAAACCCCAGTTTGGACCAATTCATGGTGGAGGGAGCCTCTAATCAGCCCAGTTTGGGCAAATTCATGGTGGAGGGAGCCTCTAAAAACCCCAGTTTGGACCAATTCATGGTGGAGGGAGCCTCTAACCAGCCCAGTTTGGGCAAATTCATGGTGGAGGGAGCCTCTAAACAGCCCAGTTTGGACCAATTCATGGTGGAGGGAGCCTCTAACCAGCCCAGTTTGGACCAATTAATGGTGGAGGGAGCCTCTAACCAGCCCAGTTTGGACCAATTAATGGTGGAGGGAGCCTCTAACCAGCCCAGTTTGGACCAATTAATGGTGGAGGGAGCCTCTAACCAGCCCAGTTTGGACCAATTAATGGTGGAGGGAGCCTCTAACCAGCCCAGTTTGGACCAATTAATGGTGGAGGGAGCCTCTAACCACCCCAGTTTGGACCAATTCATGGTGGAGGGAGCCTCTAAACAGCCAAGTTTGGACCAATTCATGGTGGAGGGAGCCTCTAAAAACCCCAGTTTGGACCAATTCATGGTGGAGGGAGCCTCTAACCAGCCCAGTTTGGGCAAATTCATGGTGGAGGGAGCCTCTAACCAGCCCAGTTTGGACCAATTAATGGTGGAGGGAGCCGTTAAACAGCCCAGTTTGGGCAAATTCATGGTGGAGGGAGCCTCTAAACAGCCCAGTTTGGACCAATTCATGGTGGAGGGAGCCTCTAAAAAACCCAGTTTGGACCAATTCATGGTGGAGGGAGCCTCTAAACAGCCCAGTTTGGGCAAATTCATGGTGGAGGGAGCCTCTAAACAGCCCAGTTTGGGCAAATTCATGGTGGAGGGAGCCTCTAACCAGCCCAGTTTGGACCAATTAATGGTGGAGGGAGCCTCTAAACAGCCAAGTTTTGGGAAATTCATGGTGGAGGGAGCCTCTAACCAGCCCAGTTTGGACCAATTCATGGTGGAGGGAGCCTCTAAACAGCCCAGTTTGGGCAAATTCATGGTGGAGGGAGCCTCTAAAAAACCCAGTTTGGACCAATTCATGGTGGAGGGAGCCTCTAACCAGACCAGTTTGGACCAATTAATGGTGGAGGGAGCCTCTAAACAGCCAAGTTTGGACCAATTCATGGTGGAGGGAGCCTCTAAAAACCCCAGTTTGGACCAATTCATGGTGGAGGGAGCCTCTAACCAGCCCAGTTTGGGCAAATTCATGGTGGAGGGAGCCTCTAAACAGCCCAGTTTGGGCAAATTCATGGTGGAGGGAGCCTCTAACCAGCCCAGTTTGGACCAATTAATGGTGGAGGGAGCCGCTAAACAGCCCAGTTTGGACCAATTCATGGTGGAGGGAGCCTCTAAAAACCCCAGTTTGGACCAATTCATGGTGGAGGGAGCCTCTAAAAAACCCAGTGTGGACCAATTCATGGTGGAGGGAGCCTCTAACCAGCCCAGTTTGGACCAAATAATGGTGGAGGGAGCCTCTAAACAGCCAAGTTTGGACCAATTCATGGTGGAGGGAGCCTCTAAAAACCCCAGTTTGGACCAATTCATGGTGGAGGGAGCCTCTAACCAGCCCAGTTTGGACCAATTAATGGTGGAGGGAGCCTCTAACCAGCCCAGTTTGGACCAATTAATGGTGGAGGGAGCCTCTAAACAGCCAAGTTTGGACCAATTCATGGTGGAGGGAGCCTCTAAAAACCCCAGTTTGGACCAATTCATGGTGGAGGGAGCCTCTAAACAGCCCAGTTTGGGCAAATTCATGGTGGAGGGAGCCTCTAACCAGCAGAGTTGTGGGAAAGCAGGGTGGAGGGAGCCTCTAACCAGCAGAGTTGGTGGAAATCAGGGTGGAGGGAGCCTCTAACCAGCAGAGTTGGGGGAAATCATGTTGGAGGGAGCCTAGTATTAGCAGAATTGTGCAACGCTTATGGTGGATGAGTATGAGGATGCGGAGGAATTGGAGAGGTTGAGTACAGACATGGAGTTTCATGTTGGGGTGCTTTACACAGGTGGGCACAAAAATGAAGGCTCTATCCAGTGGTGGTTCATTTTTATCAAAGTGAGCCGGTCGGCACTCTCAGCTGACAGACGGGTGCGCTTGTCAGTGATGATGCCACCGGCTGCACTGAACACCCTCTCAGATAGGACGCTGGCGGCAGGACAGGACAGCACCTCCAAGGCATATAGGGCAAGTTCAAGCCACAGGTCCAACTTCGACACCCAATACGTGTAGGGCGCAGAGGGGTCGGAGAGGACAGGGCTGTGGTCGGAAAGGTATTCCCGCAACATGCGCCTATACTTCTCACGCCTGGTGACACTAGGACCCTCCGTGGCGGCACTTTGGCGAGGGGGTGCCATCAAGGTGTCCCAGACCTTAGACAGTGTGCCCCTCGTTTGTGTGGACCGGTGAGAATTTGGTTGCCTACTGGAGGAACTGCCCTCCCTGCCGCCAACGTCACATGCTGGAAACATCTCCATCATATTCTGCACCAATTGCCTGTGGCAAGCATTGATGCGATTGGCCCTCCCCTCTACCGGAATAAAAGACGAGATGTTGTTTTTATACCGGGGGTCAAGGATAGCAAAGATCCAGTACTGGTTGTCCTCCATGATTTTGACAATACGCTTGTCGTTTGTAAAGCACCCCAACATGAACTCAGCCATGTCTGCCACAGTGTTAGTTGGCATGACTCCTCTGGCCCCACCGGAAAGTTCAATCTCCATTTCCTCCTCATCCTCCATGTCTACCCATCCGCGCTGCAACAATGGGACGATTCGAAGTTGCCCGGAAGCCTCCTGTATCACCATCACATCATCGGACAACTCTTCTTCCTCCTCCTCCTCCTCCTCCTCCTCCTCCTCCATTAAACGCAGTGAAGCGGACAGATGTGTGGACCTACTCTCCAGCTGTGACGGATCGGATGCTATCCCTAACTCCTCTGTGTGATCTGAGTTATCCCTGATGTCAATCAGGGATTCTCTCAGAACACACAAGAGCGGGATTGTAAGGCTCACCATCGCATCCTCAGAGCTCACCCTCCTTGTGGACTCCTCAAAGACCCGTAGGATGTCACAAAGGTCTCTCATCCATGGCCACTCATGGATGTGAAACTGAGGCAGCTGACTTTGTGGCACCCTAGGGTTTTGTAGCTGGTATTCCATCAAAGGTCTCTGCTGCTCAACCACTCTATTCAACATCTGAAACGTTGAGTTCCAGCGTGTGGGGACGTTGCACAAAAGCCGGTGTTGTGGCACATGCAGGCGTTGCTGGAGAGATTTTAAGCTAGCAGCGGCTACTGTCGACTTGCGAAAGTGGGCGCACATGCGCCGCACTTTCACCAGTAGCTCTGGAACATTGGGGTAGCTCTTTAGGAAACGTTGCACCACTAGGTTGAAGACGTGGGCCAGGCATGGAACATGTTGGAGTCCGGCAAGCTCCAGAGCTGCTACCAGGTTCCGGCCGTTATCACAAACGACCATGCCTGGGCCCAGGTGCAGCGGCTCAAACCATATTGCCGTCTCATCGAGGAGGGCATCCCTCACCTCGGAGGCAGTGTGCTGTCTGTCCCCCAAGCTGATCAGCTTCAGCACAGCCTGCTGACGTCTACCAACGCCAGTGCTGCAACGTTTCCAACTCGTAGCTGGGGTCAATCTAACAGCGGAGGAGGAGGCGGTGGCGGAGGAGGAGGCGGTGGCGGAGGAGGAGGCGGTAGAGGAGGAGGAGGAGGGGGGTGTTCTTCTCGTGTCCCTGCCAGGAATGTTAGGCGGGGAGACGAGGTACACCGGGCCAGTTTGGGAAGCAGTCCCAGCCTCAACTACATTCACCCAGTGTGCCGTCAGTGAAATGTAGCGTCCCTGTCCGCATGCACTTGTCCACGCGTCGGTGGTCAAGTGGACCTTTGTGCAAAGCGCGGAACTAAGGGCCCGCCTGATGTTGAGTGACACGTGCTGGTGCAAGGCGGGGACGGCACACCGGGAGAAGTAGTGACGGCTAGGGACGGCATAGCGAGGTGCCGCAGTTGCCATCAGGTCCAGGAAGGCGGGAGTTTCAACAAGCCGGAACGCCAACATCTCCTGGGCCAGCAGTTTAGCGATGTTGGCGTTCAAGGCTTGCGCGTGTGGGTGGTTAGCAGTGTATTTCTGCCGCCGCTCCAATGTCTGAGAGATGGTGGGTTGTTGTAAAGAAACGCCTGATGGTGCCTTTGATGGTGCAGGAGAAGGAGATAAGACAGGACCAGGGGAGGATGAGGTAGAAGTCAACAAAGTGGCGGAGGCAGATGAAGTGGTGTCCTGGCTCATCCTCTGGAGTGCATCGCCAGCACAGTCAGCAGTGGCAGTGGCAGAGGCAGAGGCAGTGGCAGAGGCAGTGGCAGTGGCGTGAACGGCAGGCGGCCTTTGTCCTGCCGTTGCTGCCTGCCACTGATTCCAGTGCTTGGATTCCAAATGACGGCGCATTGAAGTGGTGGACAGGTTGCTCTTCTCAGAGCCCCTAATCAATTTCGAGAGGCAAATTGTGCAGACAACACTATATCTGTCCTCGGCGCATTCCTTGAAAAAACTCCACACCTTCGAGAAACGTGCCCTCGAGGTGGGAGTTTTTCGGGGCTGGGTACGAACTGGAACATCTTGGGAGATTCCGGGTGTGGCCTGGCTTCGCCTAAGCTGCTGACCTCTGCCTCTGCCTCTAGCTACCCTTTTTGGTGCTGCACCTGCCTCAACATCCACACTACTTTCCCCGCTTGACATCCCCCCTGTCCAGGTCGGGTCAGTGTCCTCATCATCCACCACTTCCTCTTCCAACTCCTGTCTCATCTCCTCCTCCCGCACAATGCGCCGGTCAACTGGATGCCCTGACGGCAACTGCGTCACATCATCGTCGATGAGGGTGGGTTGCTGGTCATCCACCACCAAATCGAACGGAGATGGAGGAGACTCTAGTGTTTGAGCATCTGGACACAGATGCTCCTCTGTTAGGTTCGTGGAATCGTGACGTGGAGAGGCAGGTTGAGGGACAATGAAAGGAGCGGAGAACAGCTCTGGGGAGCAGGGACAGTTTGGGTTATTGTTCTGTAAAGCTTCGGAATTTTGGGAGGAAGGAAGACAAGACTGTTGGGTAATAGGAGGAGAGGAGGCAGAGTCTGACTGGCTGCTGGACAATGTGCTGTAAGCGTTCTCTGACAGCCATTGCAAGACCTGTTCCTGGTTCTCGGGCCTACTAAGGTTTGTACCCTGCAGTTTAGTTAATGTGGCAAGCAACCCTGGCACTGTGGAGTGGCGCAATGCTTGCTGCCCCACAGGAGTAGGCACGGGACGCCCTGTGGCTTCACTGCTACCTTGCTCCCCAGAACCATTCCCCCGACCTCGCCCACGGCCTCGTCCACGTCCCTTTCCGGGAGCCTTGCGCATTTTGAATTCCTAGTTAGAAATTGGCACTGTATACCAGTAGTAAAAATTGTGGGTGCACGTAACCCCAATATATTCTTTGAATTCCCAGTCAGACACTGGCACTATATGGCAGTAGCAAGAAATGAGGGTATTTATAACCCCAATATATTCTTTGAATTCCCAGTCAGACAATGGCACTGTATACCAGTAGTAAAAATTGTGGGTGCACGTAACCCCAATATATTCTTTGAATTCCCAGTCAGACACTGGCACTATATGGCAGTAGCAAGAAATGAGGGTATTTGTATTCCCAATATATTCTTTGAATTCCCAGTCAGACAATGGCACTGTATACCAGTAGTAAAAATTGTGGGTGCACGTAACCCCAATATATTCTTTGAATTCCCAGTCAGACACTGGCACTATATGGCAGTAGCAAGAAATGAGGGTATTTGTATTCCCAATATATTCTTTGAATTCCCAGTCAGACAATGGCACTGTATACCAGTAGTAAAAATTGTGGGTGCACGTAACCCCAATATATTCTTTGAATTCCCAGTCAGACACTGGCACTATATGGCAGTAGCAAGAAATGAGGGTATTTGTATTCCCAATATATTCTTTGAATTCCCAGTCAGACAATGGCACTGTATACCAGTAGTAAAAATTGTGGGTGCACGTAACCCCAATATATTCTTTGAATTCCCAGTCAGACACTGGCACTATATGGCAGTAGCAAGAAATGAGGGTATTTGTATTCCCAATATATTCTTTGAATTCCCAGTCAGACAATGGCACTGTATACCAGTAGTAAAAATTGTGGGTGCACGTAACCCCAATATATTCTTTGAATTCCCAGTCAGACACTGGCACTATATGGCAGTAGCAAGAAATGAGGGTATTTGTATTCCCAATATATTCTTTGAATTCCCAGTCAGACAATGGCACTGTATACCAGTAGTAAAAATTGTGGGTGCACGTAACCCCAATATATTCTTTGAATTCCCAGTCAGACACTGGCACTATATGGCAGTAGCAAGAAATGAGGGTATTTGTATTCCCAATATATTCTTTGAATTCCCAGTCAGACAATGGCACTGTATACCAGTAGTAAAAATTGTGGGTGCACGTAACCCCAATATATTCTTTGAATTCCCAGTCAGACACTGGCACTATATGGCAGTAGCAAGAAATGAGGGTATTTATAACCCCAATATATTCTTTGAATTCCCAGTCAGACAATGGCACTGTATACCAGTAGTAAAAATTGTGGGTGCACGTAACCCCAATATATTCTTTGAATTACCAGTCAGAAACTGGCACTATATGGCAGTAGCAAGAAATGAGGGTATTTGTATTCCCAATATATTCTTTGAATTCCCAGTCAGACACTGGCACTATATGGCAGTAGCAAGAAATGAGGGTATTTGTATTCCCAATATATTCTTTGAATTCCCAGTCAGACAATGGCACTGTATACCAGTAGTAAAAATTGTGGGTGCACGTAACCCCAATATATTCTTTGAATTACCAGTCAGAAACTGGCACTATATGGCAGTAGCAAGAAATGAGGGTATTTATAACCCCAATATATTCTTTGAATTCCCAGTCAGACAATGGCACTGTATACCAGTAGTAAAAATTGTGGGTGCACGTAACCCCAATATATTCTTTGAATTACCAGTCAGAAACTGGCACTATATGGCAGTAGCAAGAAATGAGGGTATTTGTATTCCCAATATACTCTTTGAATTCCCAGTCAGACAATGGCACTGTATACCAGTAGTAAAAATTGTGGGTGCACGTAACCCCAATATATTCTTTGAATTCCCAGTCAGACACTGGCACTATATGGCAGTAGCAAGAAATGAGGGTATTTGTATTCCCAATATATTCTTTGAATTCCCAGTCAGACAATGGCACTGTATACCAGTAGTAAAAATTGTGGGTGCACGTAACCCCAATATATTCTTTGAATTACCAGTCAGACACTGGCACTATATGGCAGTAGCAAGAAATGAGGGTATTTGTATTCCCAATATATTCTTTGAATTCCCAGTCAGACAATGGCACTGTATACCAGTAGTAAAAATTGTGGGTGTATATAGCCCCAATTCTATTGCTAGGGGACTTGCAGGGTATTTCTGGGGTGAAGGTGGGGGGGCACACCGTTGGAACGGGTATTGGGGGTATATATCGGGTATACGGGAATACACTGACAGTGTATTCCATTCAGGATCCTGGGAAAGCTGGGTTGCGGCGATTGAGCCCGTCAGTGCCACGTTACACTGACAAGCTTCTCCCTGGAATTTAGCTCTTATAAGAGCTGTTGGTTGTCTTCTCCTTCCTATCCTAGCCTGTCCCTGCCTACCCAGAATCTAACCCCTAGCTAGCTGGACGGAAACCTCCGTCCTCGGTGAATTGCAAGCTCAGAATGACGCGAAGCTGGGCGGCGCTGTTCTTTTAAATTAGAGGTCACATGTTTTCGGCAGCCAATGGGTTTTGCCTACTTTTTTCAACGTCACCGGTGTCGTAGTTCCTGTCCCACCTACCCTGTGCTGTTATTGGAGCAAAAAAGGCGCCAGGGAAGGTGGGAGGGGAATCGAGTAATGGCGCACTTTACCACGCGGTGTTCGATTCGATTCGAACATGCCGAACAGCCTAATATCCGATCGAACATGAGTTCGATAGAACACTGTTCGCTCATCTCTAATCGTAGTCAGGCGTTAGCAAGGTTCGGTACACAAGAGCAGCAAGGTAGTGGTGAGGTTCAGGGCAACAGGAAGCAGACAGCCAGAATAATCAGGCACAGGATGGAGTAAGCTGTGAGTTTATATAGGACAGGCTAAACTGTGATTGGCCACAGAACAGGTGATCTTAATAACCCAATTACTCCAACAGAAAAGACCAGACAAGGTGAAGCACAGAACAAAACAGGATTCCAAATAGTACTATGGTTAAGGCAGCAGAACATAGCCAGGAAGTCATGGGTTCAAGACCCAGAGAATTCAGTTCGTGACAGCATGTCCGCTTGTAGTGCAGACATGCACAGTCGGCTCTGCCCAGGCCCGATGCCTGGCAGAGTGAATGAAGAGCCGGAAGACGCCGCGGGGACGCTGCAACATTGAAATCAATGGGTTAAAAAGCCTTTCATTGATTTCAATGTGTTATACGCATTTAACAGAAACCATTGAAGTCAATGGGATTCTGTTTTGCAGCGCTGATTCTTACGTGAGTTATCGTGTCAGAATCAACGCCGCATTACTCCGTGTGAATGCCTCCTTAACCATCTGCTGTTTCTTTCCACTCCCTACTAGTTGCAGGGGAATTGTGAATGGCCCCTAAGTGAATTTGTGAGAGCTATTCATTTGTTGATAAGGTGGATTAAGGTGGTTGAGGAAGATAAACAGAGAATAACAACTGCACATAGGTAAGGGAAGGAGATGTGGACTGATGTAGATAGATGTCACAGGAGATGCGAATGGGAGGAGAGTTGGGAAAAACAAATAGGATTAAAAAAATGCAATGAATATGATGGGACAATTGTCAAATGTGATTAAGAAACTTACAAGTTTTTAATGTGATTATTTTGCAGAGCTGCCTTCTACCCTGTTTAAAACCAGCTGCAGCACACTTGTGAATGAATCACATTTAGGGTAAGTTCACACAGGGTTTTTTGGTTAGGATGATGAGACCGCATCCACCTCAAAATCCTGACCAAAAAGATGGCTCCCATTGAAATCAATGGCCAGTCAGCTCTTTTTTTCCAAGAGCCATTTGTTCCGGCTCCCAGAAAAAAGAAGCAACATGCTCATTCTTTCAAGCAGATTCGCCTCGCGATTCAGCCTGAAGACACTCCAGACTAGGCCCATTCATTTGGGCCTAATCCGGAGCGGAGTGCAAAACTGTATGCTGTTGTACTGCACTGGCATGCAGGTCACAACTACCCGTATTTTGGTCCGGAACCTGAGGCGGCCTCCGCCTCAGGTTCCGGACCAAAAACCCTGTGCAAACTTACCCTTAGGCTAAGGCCCATGTTGAGGAAACATAGCTATTTGTTGTTGCAGATTTTGTTGAATTTTTTGGAGCCAAATTCAGGAATGGGTTGAACAAAAGGTAGAGGTATTTGTAGCCATTCTTGGCTTTGGCTGAAAAAAACACAACAAAACAGTTGCGTTTCCGCAATGTTGGGCTTTAGCCTTAGGGTTAACTTGCCTCCTGTCTAATCCCTGCACTTGTGCCTGCCCTATTGCTATATTTACTTTTATAGGATGAATATGCTTAGATGTATTACTAAATTAGCTCATAAACCAATCAATCAAGAAAAATATGAGCTAAGAAAACTATGCACAGAGAAAAACAGCTGTAGAATCATCATAAAAAGCAAGCATTGCAACTACAAACAGAGATAACTTCAGATGATTTAGGATGATGAGAATTGGGCATATACCATGAAGTAAAGCTTTGCACAGATGAGGGAGAAGTTTCATCAGACAGTTCATATACCATGGAAACTCTAAAGATACACAGCTCCTGTTCCCATTATGAGTTATGAGTTTACTTTCAAGTCACTTTCACATAGACAAATTATGGAACGTGTTTAGCATAAATTTTTGTAAGCCAATATAAGGAGTAGGTCCAAAACATGAAAAAGGGACCAAATCTTTTTATATGATTTCTTTGTATGTTATCCACTCCTGGTTTTGGCTTGCATATTCCATGGAGTATCCAATTTTATTTCTTTTATGCTGTAAAGCACATTATTTTTCTGCAATAAATCAAGAGTGGAAACCAGCGTCCATGTGAAAAATGTGAACAGAGTAAGATCAATTGGTGCCGGACTGGAAAAAATGATTCAAAATTATTTCAGTTTATCATTAGTTTTGCAACCAGTTTAGAACATAAACTGTATTACAAAAAAAACAAAAAAACAAAAAACAAAAACAAATGAAAGTCTAACCTTGTGAGAAATCTGGACTAGTTTTATTTTACAACAGTTTTAAACTGATTTACTAAATTGTTTCATAAAATAAGGCAATTTAATTAGGATATTATGCATATATTTTATATTCACTGTGGTCTTATTGGAGAAGAGAAAGCAGAGGAGGCAAAAGAACTTGGTAAGATCCTAACTTTTTACCTCTCTTGTTCTCTTTGCTCTGTGTTGCTCTCTTACTTCTGTGGCTTCAGGGTGTTTCTTCCAACATCAGGTTCTCTTAGCATATGTGACAATAGTCCCCAAACCAGATAAAGAACCCACAGAATATGGTAACCTTAGGCCAAAATTCCTAATTAACCTAAATAAAAACCTTACTCTAAAATCTGAGCAAATTGATACCTCAGCTCATAGATAACAACATACAAGCAGAGAGGCAAGGAGAAACATGATGTGTACTCTGTCTACTTTCAGAGATAGAGAATGACCAAAATAAGTGGACCTTACTACATCTCCCCTGAATTGGACAACTCTTAATGCCGGAAATGGATATCCTTCCATGCTTACTGTATTTCTTTCACAATTTACCAATGGTCTCAACAGGACCTTTCCTCCGATAGTTCCTAAGTTTTTCTAGACTAAAAAGGTAATATTACACAAGTATTTCCTAGTCAAAATTATACATTCAAGGGGGTTAGAGGCCCCTGATTTTGCAGTATTTCATAAAGTATCACTACTTGCATGTTAGATATGTTCCAGAATGCCAGGGTTTACCAGTGGGTAAGAAGTTACATGACATTCCCCAAGTCATCTTCTCTCCTTATGCTGATGTCCATATGAAGGTGTTTTCTTTTTTCTTAAATGTAGATTGTGAGCCCCCATATAGGGCTTACAATGTACTTTTTTGTATGTCTTTGTAGTATGGGAGGAAATCCACGCAAACACGGGAAGAACATACAAACTCCTTTCAGATGTCTCTGGCAGGATTCAAACCCAAGACTCCAGTTTTGCAAGGCTGCAGTGCTGACCACTGAGCCACTGTGTTGCCCCATGTGTAGGTGTTTTCACTCATGCCAGATGTTCTGAGATATTAATGACATTTTTTGATGCCAGGTCTAAACCCCTTGGTGGACAATCCTATGTTGCCAGGATGGGTTTTAGAGCCCTGTCTGGCCCCCTTTGAGAGACAGCTTCCGCAATTACAACATTTGTGTCACTAGTCAGTCTTGCTCCATTTTTCTAATCTAGTGGAACAGAACATAAACCAGCCTCATATTTTTATGAGAAGCTTAAAAGCTTTCATATGAGCTTCTCACCCACCAATGGTTTAACACAATCAATAATTGAATTTGAGAAATTGTTCATTGCCTCATCCCGCCATGGCCATGTAGTATCTCTGATACATAGCCGTCAAGGGTTAATTACCCACAGGGAATACATGATGTATATTGCTAAGTTGCAAAGTAGAAAAGGGGTCCGATGGGTGATCTACAACAAAAAAAAGCTATGTTTCCGCAATGTGGGGTCTCAGACTCATGGTATAATATTGAAAATTCTTTGTTGTCCCTGAAATTGTCAATTGTAGACAGCCGATATGAATTATTTCTTCTTTTCTTCTTGATGTTTCATGGTATGCCTTTAAATTATAAAACTCAAATGTAAGATGGAAATAATTCACTTCATTTCAGGATAACTAGCATTATGGCTTTGTATCAGGATTAGAAGACAACATATGATTCATCAGTTACTACAATGGCTTTGATTAAAAGCAACAGGATTTGTTTATGCATTGTTTGGCAAAGACCAAGAGGCTTAAGTGTAAAGCTGCTGGCATATCAAATAATCAGAGCAGGAAAGTAATATCTTTAAGAAGCTAGGTCTCTGAAGTAAGACAGGTAAATGTTTAATAATCCGTATTTAATTTTGAGGGGAAATAAAGCATAAGAGAAAATTTCCAGACAGCAGAAGTTAAAACCAATTATCAAAATCTATGTTGATATGAGTAATTTAAGCTTTTTTAGGCACAATTCTAACACTCACATTTTTCACTTTGAAAATCAGTCCTTCTGAGTATCCTTGCCTCATGAAACTTCCTTTTCTCTGATCTGAGACAGACATTTGGCACAGAAAAGGCTGAGAATGCGATACTTTATTGAATTGGTTTCATACAGTGCACATATATAAAGTCCCACTGTGTCAACATACTACAGTGCCAAACCTTGTAAACATATTGGTAAACAAAACCCTGAGAGTACCTACATAGGAAAATAATGTATTCAGATACTGTCATACATGTAAACATAGTGCCGTGTGTTCTGTATCTGATATTTAGTGCCAGAGAACGGCTAGACAGCACCATTTTCTCTGTATAGATCATAGCTAAATAATACCTGGAGAGTGTCATGCTTTGTTTTATTGAAATAACCAATTTTATTGTAATATCGATCCCTAAAGCAGCAGTTAGACTTTTGGAGATTTGGCAGCATAAGGAAGGGTAAGTTTGCCATGAGTAAGGGATATTTTAAGCCCCAAAATAACTAGGCTTTATCCTCCACCCTTTTCTGCACAATGAATTTTTTTGTCTGTGACCGTGGAAATAAAAGTTATGTTTTATCTATATAATTCAGAATCATCGGAGTGCTGAGATTTTTTACTTTTTTATACTCATATAGCGGACTGGCAGCATATCACTAGCAACTAGGTCCGCTTCCCATTATACCCAATTCCTGCCGATACCACCAACATAGTAATCATTCCCTCTTTTGTGCTACAGCCCCCCCCCCCACAGAATCCCTCCCTGACTATGCTACTGACCAACAGCTGTTTTGCCATTAAAGGGTTAATTTTCTTCTTTCTAATGTGGAAGGCTGTGCATCCTAAATATTCCCACTCCAGAAACCAAGTGTAATAACCACAACAATCAAAGAAAATAAGAATGGAGAACCAAGATGTTTAACCAGCACATTTAGCCCCAGTTGTAGAAGGAATACAGCCTCCTGTCCATAACTATAGAGCTAATCTGGGTCACAGTGCTTACAGCCTTTGATCCTGGCAGATCATGTGATCGCCGGGTCAGAGGGTGGCTACATTATGGCAGCTCTTACAGCAGTGTATAAAGTGCTCATTGAGCACTGTCTACACAGCAATTAAGAAGGCAGGGACGGTAATAAACCTTCCCTGCCTTTTCTAGGTGAGCTCTGGCTGTAGTTACAGCCGGATCCCCATTTCAGCAGCTACACGATTTGGATGTTTATACCCAAAGGGCAGCCCGGAAGTGGTTAAGGAGGAGTAACATTAAGGGAATAAAAAAACTGTGTCAATATGTGTGTGTGTGTGTTTGTTTATAGATCACCTCAGGCAGCAGAGAGGCTCGGTTCACCCCTGTTAGCAGACACAAACTGGTTGTTGGCTAACATGTGACAATTGCCATTGCAACCAAATTTATATAATTTAAACAAATCCCATCTATATGTAACAAAAACACATTGCAAAGTGACTTGCGTTACCGTGCTGCAGAAAACCCTGCCTGTGAGCTATGGCCAAAACCATCCACCTCTGATTAGTTTTTGTCACAGCAATTTAAGATTGAAGCCCCACACGTTGCACACAGTTTTTTTTTTTTTTGCATTTCTTTGAGCCAAAGCCAGGAGTAGATTGAGCAGAAGGTAGAAGTATAAGCGCTTGTTATATATTTCCCATTCCATTCTTGGCTTTGACTCAAAAAAAACCTAACAGTTTTTTTTTTTTTTTTAAGTTTAGAGCTTTCACTAATGTGAGTTATTTTTTGTCTTTCTCAAAAATACCCATTAAATATGCCATTTTACTGTAAAATTCCACCATTCATAAAATAAATATATTTAATGGTTTAAAAGTCACTTACAACCTTATAAAATCCTCTATGCATTCATTGTGCTGAACAAATCCTCAAATAATAGTCTGCCAGTCAGGAAACCATCTGCTGGAAGTGTTTGACAAGATAATTAATTTAGCAATATCTGAAAAACCAACAAGCATATGAGGCCTACATAAAAAGTGCAGTAGTCTCATACATTGCATTTTCAATTAATTATATTTTTAGCATCATAGTTTCTTTCTAATGAAAACATGCCTTAGAATTAAAAAAAGATTGGCAAAATATTACAATGAAACAAAATAACACAAAAATGCCCAAAAGGTAATTTGTTTTGACTAATTATTATGTGAAAATTAGTAACAAAGTATTCACTAACTAGGAAATCTTTATCTTAAAACTGGGAATACACACTGAAAAAATGCAGCTTGAATGAATGCCTATAGGGAAATTCTGAAACATTTTCCCCTGTAAGGCTAAGGCCCCATGGGCTGGAACCGCCGGACTAAAGCGCTGCGAGAACAACTGTGGTGTGAACGCATTGCGGTTCTTCCCGCAGAGTTTTGAACAGAAAGTTCACAGAGTTTTCCTCCGCAGACTTTCTGTTTCAACTATATCTATGTGTAAGCCGCTGGCGTTTCCGTAGAGAAAATTGGCGTGCTGTGATTTTCAAAACTGCAATTGTCCCATGAATGGTCCCATGATTCCTATCCACTTTGCAGGTACTGTAAAACGCAGCGATTTTTCCCGAGTCGTTTCCGCCGTGGCCAAATCACAACGTTTCTTGCCCGTGGGGCCCCGGCCTAAGGGTAAGTTCGCAAAAAGTTTTCTGGAACGAATTTTGACGTGGAATCCGCCTCCAAAAAACACCACCCATTGACATCGCATCTACATCGGCATCCAGCCGTGGCTAGCTGTGGGATGCTTTTTTTTGGAGTCGGATTCTGAGGCGGCTTTCGTGTCAAAATCCGGTCCAAAAACTCTGTGTGAACTCAGTATACGGTTAATGCCCCATGTTGTGGAACTGCAGATGCTTTTGCTGCAGATTTTGCTGTGGTTTTTTTTGAGCCAAAGTCAGGAGTGGCTACAACAGGAATGGAAAATATAAAAGAAGCTCCTAGACATTTCCCTTCTGTTAATTCCACTTCTAACTTTGGATCAAAAAACTCAGCAAAATCTGCAACAAAAATAACTGCGTTTCCACAACATGTGGCCGTAGCCTAACATAGCTTTTAGTTTTTACGCTCCAGTGACGAGGTCGATGATTACTGACTGTACAATGATGATGTCACTACCTCAAGTCAATGCTAATGCCAGTGATATGTTGTAATTGTTCATATTTCATAATCATGAATGTATTCTGCCGATGGCTTTATATCACTTTGTTTCTACAGATATGCATCAGTTATAATTTTTATGATTCATTATGGTTTTCTCAATTTGTTCTTAAAAAATGTTGTTAGTCTGTGAATTTATGAAAGCGGTCTACAGAAATAAAAAAAATTCAGGTAGGCAGCCCTAACGCATAGACTTTATATGATGGAAATAAATGAAAGATACATATTGCTACCCCATATGAAGCAGTTTTGTCTATTTTATACAGCTATTGGAAAATATTTTCTAATAAATCTTTCTTGTATGTAAAACCGGGTCCCTATACTGAAAAAGGAGTTAATATTGTATCATATGAATAATGACAGTCTATGCAAACTAGAGATGTCAAATTTACATATTTATGCTGGAGGACTTAGGTCACTGAAAACCATATAAACATGCTACAAACATGGCAAACATATTGTAGACACTTCCCACTGCTTTGATACTGTTACTAAATTCTATAATGTTCCAATGGTTTCAATGTCTCTAAATCATATTATTTGTAAAAATAATATTTATGAGACTTTTTGACACATCCCACAATCACCCCTTTTTCTATTTCTTTTGAAAAGAAGAAGAAGAAGAAGAAGAAGAAGAAGAAGAAGAAGAAGAAGAAGAAGAGTAATATAAAACACTTCAGTAATACTTTGCTTTTTTCTGTTGATAATGGTTTATTATAAAGCAAAAATGTCTTTTCATCATAATTTCTACATAGAGAAACATTTTGATAAAGAGCTTCTGCTATATATATCTATGCACTCATGTGGTATTTTCTGAAGTGGGCATTGCAATTGAGTGAAAGACGCCAAAATCAGCACAATACAAAACTGCTTCTGCAACATTTCAGCCCATGTATTAGAAATTGGCACATCGCTGTTTTTAATTTAGATTACTTCAAGTCAGCAATGTCAGAGATAAAATCTACTGTAGTACTGGATAAGGTGACTTCCAAAGTTATAGGTTCATGGTGTAGAAATCCAGAACTTTGCATCGTAACATTTAAAGGCTTAAACTAAATATTTGTCTATATGAGCAGATTAAATAGGTAAATGAAATAGCAATTACTGCATGTGTTACATTATTGAAAACACTGCATGTTCATACATGATTAACGTGTTCCCCTGAAGGCTATGCTCATATACATGTTACTATCATTTTCCTTGCTATACATACCCTTAGGTTACTGACACCACATTGCTGACTTGTGCTTGTTATACATACCCTGAGGATACAGATACCACATTACTATGCTGATATACAATGTATATCTTGTGGCTTTTATGACCTCATTTCATTTTTTCTATGTTGAGAATTCAGGTACTATCACACCCATTGTACAAAGAATTTTTTGCTATGTTCCATGATTCATTGTTGTGGACAGACACCCTCTTTTTTCTTCACTGCTGATCTTTATCTATGTCTATTATATGTGATTTTTTTTTTATTAATATGCATTTGACATATTTATGCTATAGATATTTAGTACTTTGGGGATTTTGACGTCCATTTTTTCTTTTTTTCGGTTTTGCAATTGCTTTCTTTATGTAGCCAAATGTGTAATATATTTGGGGTACTTTATTTCATGATGATAAGGTGACTTTGTGGATATTTTCAAGTTGTATGTTCCCTTAAGTATTTTAGTGTTATATGTGCTTTGTTCATTACTAATTTGTTGTAGATTTGCAATATGGATTTATCACCAAAATTCTGCAAACAGGTGAATCAGGTTCTACAATACCCCACATGGGGACCTGTTTATTTAGGGGCAAGGAGCAGGCTTTCATATAAATAGCATATTCTATATCAGGGATAAGAACCTATAGCCCTCCGGCGGTTGTAAAACTACAAGTCCCATCATGCTCCAGTCACTTGTGTGGGAGTTACTTGTGTGGGAGTTCTGAGAAGAGTCGAGCGAATCTGCAATTTGAAAAATGTCCTTTCAGCTGATGTGCAGAAGGTTGTCCTTCAGATTTAATTCTTTGGAATGCCCTTGTGGCTTTTTGCAATGGATTTATTGCCATTTCTGTGATTGAATGCTTTTCCTACATCTGAAATACAGTAAAAGGATCGCTAAATCTATGCGCAGTATTTTGTAGCTACTTGCTAGTAAATTGAAAATAAATCAGGCAGTAGCGAGAAGTAGTTTGGTGTGAGAAAATGGCATTTTCAGAGGTCGAAATTGCAAAAAAAGTTGATTTCTAAAACTTAATGAAATGTATTTCAAGTGGTTGTGCCATCAATATAAATGGCAATAAGATAACAGAACATTAATTTTATAGTAAAATGTTTCCTCTTGGGAATATTGCAATTATATGCTTATATTAGTACCCATTGGTGTTGAAAATGTATAGGTCTTCGTATGTCATTGTAATGAAGCCCAGTTAGTCATCAAAAGAATGTGGATTACGTGGTTATGCCTCCTGGATTGCTAAATAATATACTACAGTAAGTGCAGATCATTACCATAAATATAAGCTAACATTTAATTAGTCAGATGTTCTCAGGTCCTAAATATATCATAAGGGTAAAATATGAAACAATCTTACCAATCTGGGTTGTCACATGGGGACATAAATGTGGGACCACATCCTCTCAACTGGGGGTCCAGGTACTGGGTGCAGTAGGGATAGACCCTAAATTGTCCCTACAACCCCCAAAGCAAGACTTTCACACTTACAAGATTGGTCCCACTGCTGACCCTAACAAAACCCTATAGTCATTTCCTCCAGACATATTTGGCAACCCTAAAGGACTTTAGCTAATTTTTCTTCCTCTCTGAAATTTGACTTTCTTTAACTGTGTTTCACTATGAGTGATCTTAACCTTTAGCACATCACACTTGCAGATTTGTAAGCTTACCAGAAGAAGCATGCTTTTCAGTCCTTAATACCGCCTGGAGATAACATCTCCAACTTAAGGCCTACCTGGAGGGGTATGAGGAAGGAATTGAACTCATGACACAGTGCCAGCGTCATGTTGCTATGACAGCCTTGTGAAGGCTCCCCGGCCTGTCATTCTATTTCTTCTATTGCAGGCTATGCTAGGTACCCTGCATACCCAGTATTTTACAATGCATTAGCATTGTAATGCATTGCATTAGTGATCAGACCCCATGGGGTTCAAGACCCCCTAGGGGGTCTAACAAATGCAAAAAAAAGTTTCAAAAAGTAAAAAAAAAAAAAAAAAAAAATTTAAAATATTAAAAGTTCAAATCCCCTCCTTTCTCTAGAACACATACAAAAGTACTTAAATACTGTGCAACACATACATGTTAAAGGGGCTCTATCAGCAAAATCATGCTAATAGAGCCCCACATATGCGTGAATAGCCTTTAAAAAGGCTATTCAGGCACCGTAAATCTTATATTAACCCCCGGTCCCGTTTTTAAATAAAAGGATAAAAACATATATGCAAAACTTACTTGAACGTGCACGGTACAACGTCATCTTCGGGCATGCCTGCCTTTTCTGTCTTCTTGCAGTAACGTCCTCTTGCTCCGTGTCTTCTTCCGGCTTCTTCTTGTGAAATCCCACGCCTGCGTAATAGCGCTTCCCTCTGAATCGCTACTGCGCAGGCTCAGTCCCCGTAGACGTACGCGACAGTACTTCGCATGCGCAGTACAATCGCGAACTGCCATTAAGTGAAATGGCAAGTGAGCCTGCGCAGTAGCGATTCGGAGGGAAGCGATACTACGCAGGCGCAGGATCTCACGAGAAGAAGCCAGAAGAAGACACGGAGAAGAGAGCGTTACTCCAAGAAGACAGAAGAGGCAGGTGTGCCCGAAGATGACGTCGCACCGTGCACCCCCGCCCAGGGTGCATGTTCAAGTAAGTTTTGCATATATGTTTTTATCCTTTTATTTAAAAAACGGGACCGGGGGTTAATATAAGGTTTACGATACCTAAATAGCCTTTTTAAAGGCTATTCACGCATATGTGGGGCTCTATTAGCATGATTTTGCTGATAGAGCCCCTTTAAGTATCCCTGTGTCTGAAAACACCCACTCTACAAATCTAAAAAATTATAATTCCCATACAGTAAACACCACGCCGTAGCAGGAAAAAATGTCAAAAGTGCCAAACAGCCTTTTTTTTCACTGTTTTGCCTCTGATAAAAATTTGAATAAAAATTGATCAAAGCAATAGCAATTCCCAAAAATGGTATAACTAAAAAGTACACCTGGCCCATCAAAAAAAAAAAAGCCCTATACATCCCCTTACACAGAAGTATAAAAAAGTTACGTGTGTCAGAATATGGCAGCTTTTAGAAAAAAATAAAATAAAAATGAACACAGTTTTGAATTTTTGTTAAGGGGTTAAAATGTAAATCAAAGCATATAAATTTGGTATCCCCAGAATTGTACCAAAACATAGAATACAGGTGACATGACATTTGGCTGCACAGTGAACACCGTAAAAACGAAGCCTGGAGGAATGTCGCACAAAAGCATTTTTTCTTCAAATCCACCCCATTCTGAAATTTTTTTCCAGCTTCTCAGTATATTGTACAGATCAATTAATGGTAACATCATGAAGAAAAATTTGACCTCATATGGCTCTGAGAGTGAAAAAATAAAAACGTTATGGGGTTTGGATGGGGAGGGGGGGAGTCAAAAACAAAAAAACGAAAATCAAAAAATTCCCACGGTGGGAATGGGTTAACATAACCAAGTACCAGTGTAAATAGAGTTTAAAACAAATGAGTTTGAATTAATACCATACAGCAGATGCAATGTAAATGATACTTTACTGTATCTAAGTATACAGTATAGTATTTCTAAAATAGCATATGTCTTTTCACATCATTTCTAGACATAAGTGAACTCAGATGCTACAATTTTACCTATAATACATATAAAAAAAAACTACTTTTTGTGCTTTCTGCTTAAACAGCTATCTTCCAACTTCACATATGGTTGGTTTAAATAAAGAAACAATACAAAACATAAAGAAGTGTTTTTGTGTAGATGCAATTTAAAGGTTTCTAGTCAGCAAAACCCAAGAAGTGTTGACTTTGCTTAAGCAAGTATTGGGCTCCTTAATGAGTTATCACATTAATAATAGTGTTCTGTTGTTTTACTGCTTTATATCTAAATGTAATATGTCAACATAAAAATATACTTAATACAAAAAGTATAAAGTGCATGAATTTAATTAACATTGATGTCAACTTTGATGACACTGAAGTCTAAACTATTAGTTGGAAACAGAGATAATCTAACTTATTCTTAATTTTCCTATAAAATATTATTCTCTAGTGTTCTTATTATGTTTAGTCATATTGATAGTCTGCTACTAAATTTATTGGTGTTTGCAAGCCATAGAAATTAGATAGTGCTAGATTAAGATGATGTAAATAATTAACCCTTAACAATCAATGACATGTAAAGGAGCTGAGCCCTCTCCATACTAACGAAATCTAAAATTGGCTAGCATTTTCGCTAGCGTTTTCCCCACAAGCACAGTTTATTTAGTGCATATCCTCCTAAGCCTTTTAGGCTGTGTCCGGTGTTGCTCAGGGCTGTAACCCTAGATCGCTGAATACCGTTGGTGTGGCACTAGGCCAGTAGCCTCGGAATAGGTGGTCTGGGGTCGGTTCTTTTGCCAACTGGTGAGCACTAGAGATGAGCGAGTACTGTTTGGATCAGCCGATCCGAACAGCACGCTCACATAGAAATGAATGGACGTAGCCGGCACACGGGGAGTTAAGCAGCCGGCAGACGTCAAAGTGGAAGTACCAGGTGCATCCATTCATTTCTATGGAGTGTGCTGTTCGGATCGGCTGATCCTAACAGTACACGCTCATCTCTAGTGAGCACACAAAACATTATACGGACCTCCTAATTAGAGCTGGGGGATATACGGATTGTTGATAGGGAGAGAGGGATGTTCAGATAATAATCTGTTATGCACGAAAGTATTATTTATTATCATTGGATTCCACTCCCTTACTAAATATCTGGACATCTTAGTGGGGACAGAGGCTCTGTGAAAATCAGGGACCTCTTCTCAGAGTGACCACGAGTGACCTTTCATTATTATTATATGTTCAATATTTTTAACACATATCTAATAAAAGTGAAGTTTTAGTATCTTAAATTTTTCTAGTAGAAAAGAGACAGTGAAATGATTTAAACACTAGAAGTCAGTTATTGACAGTTCAGTGAATTCATATTTTTTTTACATTGTATCTCCATGTTGTATTTCTCACATATGTTATCTTACTTCATTATTTACCTTACCACAGAATAGATGTAATGTTTTTTGAATGTATCTTGAACAATATTTTTCATGTTTTTCTGGTGGTAAATTATTCCCTCCAACTATCTCTTTACTATAAGTTGTGTATTCCTAGGGTAAGGCCCCACGTTGTGGAAATGCAGCTTTTTTTGTTGCAGATTTTGTTGCAGTTTTTTGAGCCAAAGCCAGGACTAGATTGAGCAGAAGTTAGAAGTGTAAGAGCTTTCTAAATATTTCTGATTCCATTTGTAGCCATTCTCTGATTTGGCTCAAAAAAAGCAACAAAATCTGCAACAACAAAAAGCTGCGTTTCTGCAACATGGGGCCTTAGCCTTACTGTACCCGGAATAATACAGGGCTAAAGCACATTGTGCAGCTACTATAATAAAGAAGATTCACTGTTTGCATTTTAACATACTGCATCAGACAACAGCATCTGCCTCCCCCTCCCTTTTACTTTTTGGTATGCTTGGGAGGCAATTGTTTAAAATAATTTATTTGCCTTTGTCTCTAAGCATTTTGGTAGTCTCAGTAGTTTGATCGCCCACTATTCAAGGTCCACCGTATTCTGTGGATTGGGGATAAATTAAAATAACTGGGACCTCTTATGTTGAAGTCCTGTCTTGTTCTAATCCTATCCACACATCACATGTCAGAAAAAAATCAGCAGCAGAAAAACTGCATTTCTGAAAATCGCATCAAGTCAATTACCGTATTTCTCGGACTATAAGACGCACTTTTTTCCCCCAAAATTTCGGAGGAAAATGAGGGTGCGTCTTATAGTCTGAATGTGGGTTTGCAGCATGGCCGCGCTACTGCCACCGCTGGTTTTCTTCAGCGGCAGTAGCGCGGCAATCTGCAGGCCCCGGCAGCTAAGACAGTCCCCGGCATCTGCTGTAATAGACCAGCGGATGCCGGGGAGTGTCTTAGCTGCCGGGGCCTGCAGATTGCCGCGCTACTGCCACCGCTGGTTTTCTTCAGCGGCAGGAGCGTGACTATACTGCAGGCCCCGGCAGCTAAGACACTCCCCGGCATCCGCCGGTCTATTACAGCAGATGCCGGGGACTGTCTTAGCTGTCGGGGCCTGCGGATTGCCGCGCTACTGCCGCTGAAGAAAACCAGCGGTGGCAGTAGCGCGGCCATGCTGCAAATCCACTCCTCCTCCACAGGTCCCGGCAGTCAGTTAGCCCCCCCCACCGGCCCCATACCTTTAGTGATGCAGGCCGGCTCCTGCACGGCGAGGCCGCAGGAGCCGACCTGTTCCGATGACAGCTGGGAGCCTAATGAAGGCTCCGAGGCTTGTCATAGCTATATATTACTATCGCGGCTGGTCTATGACCCTCCGCGATAGTAATGTATAGAATCTCCCATAGACGGCAATACACTTGTATTGCTGTCTATGGGACTTGCAATTAAATGATTGCAGGTTCAAGCCCCCTAGGCGGGGGATATTAAAATAGTAAAAAAAAAAAAAAAAAAAAAAAAAAAAAAAAAAAACACTTAAAAAAAATATAATAAAAAATAAAATAAATAAAAGTTCACCTCCTTTCCCTAGAATACATATAAAAGTATAACATTACTGTGAAACATATACATTAGGTATCCCTGTGTCTGAAAATGCCCGGTCTACTAATATTTTTATGTACAGTGAACGTCAAAATCAAAAGTGCTAAACTGCCGGGTTTTTCTCTCTGTTTTGCCTCTGAATTAAATAAAAGGTGATCTAAGTAATAAACATTTCCCAAAATGGTATATCTAAAAAGTACACCTGGCCCCACAAAAAAAACGCCCTATACATCCCCGTACAGCTGCAGGGTCACCTGTCAATGTGGCCTTGCAGCTGTTCCAAAACTACAACTCCCATATATTAAATATTTTACCATTTTTTGCCTGAAAATTTTTTTTCCCTATTTTTCTCCTCTAAAACCTGGGTGCGTCTTATAGTCCAGTGCGTCTTATAGTCCGAAAAATACGGTATATCTGCAGAAATGCTGGCGTTTTCCATATAGGTATAGTAGGGCCAGAAATTTAGTAGTGGAAAACTCTACGACATTGCAATGAAAAACTATGTGAAAAAAATGTGACACTTTTCTACTGCATTATTTATGTTGTGCTTCGCTACATGGGGCTTTAGACTTAATGATCTCACCCACTTTACTACAGAATTTGAGTATAAACTAGTGTATATCTTTAAATTAAGCATTTCAATTATATTTCTTGCTTTGGGTGTCTGTTAAAAGATTTGTGTGGCTGGTTTCCTTGTCATACCAAAATCAATGACTATACATAGCTTACATAATTACTTTCTTAGCAAAGATAATTGGTAAACATGGGAGATGCATTTCATTAAGCTACACGATTAAGTGTTGCCATGAAATAATTTAGTGTAATGTGACTGTGTGAATGAAGAAAATCTCTCAGGAAACAATTAGTATGCAATTATTTCTAGAATTCCAAGCAAAACAAACCAGAACAATAAAATATTTGATTTAAACATGAATATACTACAAGGAAAAAGGCTAGATATGACAGCACACATCTATTATGTAGAAACAATACTTTATTTTTTTATTTTTTTACGAGATAGGAGTTTAATTTTAAATGTCCCTATTGCACAATAATGCCTTTTGTAAATGAAAGTAATAATAAAATTATTTTCAGAATCTTTTTTCCTTTTTATGCTGTAATAAAACATTTCTTTTCTATGGTTTTCATTGATTTTTTTTCTGTAATAATAACACAACATTATGTAAAAAAGATTTGCAAAAGTAAGCCATAAAGTAGATAAAATAGGTAAAACCCAAAAAGTAAAAGGTGACTTCCCCAGCCACTTGGATGAGCTGTACAAGAAAGATAGATAAACATAATAAAGTAGTTTCTGTCAAATTAAAGTGTATATTCAGTTGAATATTCCAATGCTTAGAGAAATCTTTACATTCAGTTAAGCTCATATATCTAATTCAATGAGAGAAGAAGACAGAGTCCTGTAACTAGTGTCAAATAATTCTAACACAGATTAATTGCTTTGGTGATGAGAATCCTACAGTTCCCAATCTACTTAGACAGTCTTTCTCCCAAATACTGTATAATAATTAGAGATGAGCGAACACTAAAATGTTCGTGGGTTCGAAATCCGATTTGAACAGCTGCACACTGTTTGACTGTTCGAACGGGTTTCGAACCCCATTATAGTCTATGGGGAAATGCTCGTTTCAGGGGTACGCAACATTCAATCAAATTCTACTTACCAAGTCCATGAGTGAGGGTCGGGCTGGATTCTTCTCCCTGCGCAGCGTTCCCGCTTCCTCTTCCGGCCTTGAATTCACTCTGCTAGGCATCGGGCCTGGGCAGAGCCGACTGCACATGCCCGCACTACAAGCGGACATGCGCAGTCAGCTCTGCCCAGGCCCGATGCCTGGCAGAGTGAATTCAGAGCCGGAAGAGGACGCGGGGACGCTGAGCAGGGAGAAAACTTCTAAAGGTAAGAGAAGAACCAGCGTTGATTGGCAATGTATAGCATTCTGCCAATCAACGCTGGTTCTGCATCGAATCTTAACTTCGAACAGCTAGTAGTACTCGATCGAATACCTACTCGATCGAGTACTACTCGCTCATCTCTAATAATAATGTTTTCTTGTGGTTGTAAGTCATGTTAATAGTGTTAATCATTTCATCAATGAATGAGTTTGTTGTTTGCTTACAGTATCTACTGCAATCATTGCAATTAACAAAAACATGTCCCGTAATTGGGAAGCAGGAAAAGTATGAATGTCTATGAACACTAAGGCCGATTCAGGCGATGGTGTAATGGGAAGTTGAGTCATTTCTGTGAGCAATTTGAAAATTGTGATTCAATAATGGAGTAATAATGGCCATATCCATAAGGTATGCAACAGGGTTCCTGAATTTTTCCAATCCCTCCAGAATAGTCCAGATGCATTGGAATAGATTTTATGAAGTCTTTCAGGTATGTAATATATTGAAGGACTGTTTTCATTACTGGTTCATAAAGGGAAGCACAGTACAAGTTTTTTTTTTTACTAATTTCATAGTGCACCTTCATTCATAGAGAAAAGTATTGGCCCAATTTTTGTTCCCAAAAATGCAAGGGAATGGTTTCAGTTAAAGTCATATTTATTTCTAATAGATAAAATACTGGGCATAGTATTTTAGTCTTGAATCAGTAATACAATGTCAGTATTAATCTTTGTGGGCTTAATTTGCAGTTGTGCAAAAGGGTAACAATGTTTTGAACTTTTGACTTTCAGATAGACAACACTGCAACACCATACTCTACACAGGGGTACAGAGCTTCTGTCTTTATCAGTTTTTATCAACTTCTTATATCCATTAAACAAAATGGCTGACATCCTACTGTTGAACAAGCTTGAACTTCGATGTGTTGTTTGTATACCTTATCATTTACCATGTAGTGGCCAGCTCTAAAGTCTCAGATAAAGTAGCCAAACCAACCTCCAATTAAAATGATGTTAGTCTTCAACATAGAGAACTGGGTCAGAAAGATCTCATACATTTGTTCACATATTTTTGTGAAATAAACAAAATATCTATTATATCAAAGATATGCAAGACTGTGCAGTTTTGAATAGCAGAGTTCATACAGCATTGAAAAATTATACTTAAGACACAAAATGGAGACTATAATATACTACAAATAACCATCCAATCTTACTAGCTATATAAATAGTTGCAAGTCAAATTTATGTATGACATAACCAAGATGATTGTCTATAAAATGATGGTAGTCTTCAAGGCCGTAGTGAATGGTGAGATATGGAGCCTGAAAGTCAAAAGTGCAAAATATTGGTACCCTCTTGCTTATCAGTATATGTTTGATCATCAAGTATTTGTAAAAATCTCTATTTGTGATGATATATCTTGTGTTAATGATAAAAATGGTATCATATGTCCTTCTTCCATCAGGTGAGTAACATTCGTCACACCTCTACATTTCCATTTCATTGGGTCAGAATCTAAGAGGAAAATTTCTATTGTCCCTATAGGTATATTAGTGTCTAGAACTAAGTTGCTAGGTTTGGCACATCTTCTGTAATGTTGTGAGGTGGGTACATATAGATGAGAAAGTAGTAGTATGTTTGATCCAAGTGTGCTAAATATCTGAACCTTCAGGTCGTGAAATGGTATGAAACGTCTTCCAGCATTCTTTCGAAGTTCAAGGGGAATAGCAATATAATATTCCCTGAAACATAATGAAACATTTTAAACTACCATATGTATTGCGAACTAGTATCCATTAATGTAGTGGTCACTTGTGTTTATTAATCGAATAAATAGTATAATAATTGAATTTTGTTTACAGCAGTGTCATAGATCTAGCTAAAATCAGGTGGTAGATACAACTTCTAGGTGGATGGCGACTCTAGCAAAATAACAGAGTCACTCACAATAGGGCGACACTGGTTTATGTGAAAAACATGCAATGATTAATGTTCCACATACAGGGGATTTGACTCTCACTAGTACCAGTCATCTTGCCATAGAGTAGAATCAGATAATAAATGAGTTACCCATTCCACTATAGTTCTAATGTATACCAAGCATACACAGGATAAAATAGTAGCAGATGGCAGGTCATGGAAATCCTATAAATTCTTTCAGTTCCTTCCTGTTATACAGTACATCTACTATTAAATAAAATTTAAATAGTGGCTTGGCCGCTCAGGTACATAGCCATCACTACCACAAATTGCCCGCATATAACATCATATATACTATGTGCACGATGTGCTAAATCCCTTAATGTCTTAACGCAATTCCCCCTATTGCAGGGTATCTGTTAGGATGGGGTCCTGCAGATTTGCCTTCCGGCGCACAGCGCCACCTGCGGGCCAATCCAACCCTTGCTCCCGGCGGCGTGCAGTGAAGTCTCTGGAGACTAAGACTCAGTTTTCTCCGACTGAGCATGCTCGGACTTTTTGGAGCCACTCACAGCCTAAGTGCCAGTTCTCCCCGACTGAGCATGAGCGGTGAGGTCATGGCCACCGCCCCTATTGGGCAGGGACTTCCCTTTAAAAAGAGTGAGTCGACGCCACACTTTATCTGAAAATTACTAGTCCTCTAAAAGCCCGCGTTACACACGTGGTGTATTCACTCCACGCTGTGTATCACAACCATACTCCAGCAGGGAAGCTTCTGCTCCTGATCCCTGCTCCTGACTTTGTGTCTGGTACATTGTGTGTTTCTGTAACACTTGAGAAAGGGGAATCCCCCGAAACGCTGTATGTAGCGTCGTGTTTTTAAGAAAAGTGGAATAAAGAACGTATTTTATCTCAAGAGAGTAGCGCAGTTTATCCTCGCATCCATCGGTCTTTCTTCTTCATTTATCGTTCCCTAAGGGGTATTTGGATGTTATTACTGCTGCTGTAAATCTCCATTGTGTTTGGTACATGATCTTTTCAAATATATTTAAGTGTATGTTTGGGAATCATCTGGGTTGCTCGGTATATATATTTTTTCTTGTTTGCAGCCCAAGAGGTTCTGCGATTTTAAAAAAATTATTTTTATATATATACCCAGAACCATAACAGTATCTAAGGGTTCATCAGGAGATGTAAGTAAACATAGAGTACTGATTAAGTATCAGATTTGCAGTTGAAACAGCAGCTACCTCTTGACCCAAAGAGACACACAGCCTGCCCCTTAGACCATAGAAAATGAAGCCTCAGTGGCCCCAATAAATAACCAATGGTATTTCAATACTGTGATCCGCATACAATTCCCATAATCTGCCAAATGCTACTATATTACCCTGCACATATCTGGCATACAGTAGAATTTTCCTGTAGTGGAATGGGTATCTCATTCATTATTTGATGCTACTCTACATCATGGTAACCGATACTAGTGAGAGGAAAATCCCCATATGTGGAACATTAATCATCACGTGTTTCTTATATAAAACAGTGACGCCCCATTGTGAGTGTCATTTTGGTAGTCACCATCCACAATTTGATTTTAGCTAGATCTGCTATTCTAGTTTTGGTACTTTTATAAGTCATTAATAAGTTATTTTATTTTTCTCCTACTTAAGTTTTCATGACCATAGCTTCGACATAGCAAACTACTATGGCTGTCCAGCAGGTATATTCCATTCAAGATTAAGATAAGTATTTAAGTGAAAAATGGTAGATAGCCTTGATCTATTATACTGCAACATACAGTCTTCAAGTACTATTAAATCCCACCAATGATTTTATAATGCTACATTCCAAGCTATTCTTTTTCTGTAAGTTCTCAGTTACAAACCTTTTCTCGATTACATAGAAATTTGTCATAAAGAACTATCAACTTTCTAATTTAGTTTCTCATTATTTTATAACTTGACAGATGTGTCTGTGTAGAAGATTGGTTTTCCCCATTATAGATTCTCACTCTTCTGGTCTTCTGTAGAGTCATTCACCTTGTCATCAGCTCATCTTCTGAAGTCTATCTTTTCTCTTATCAAAGAGCTAACAGTCACATAGCGGAAAACAGTTTAGAGCATTCATATTTCTGCACCATCAAACATATAGAATAGCATGTCATCTTATTACCATATCGCTGTATATGCAAAGTCTCATACGCACAGGACATGTTTACTCTACAAAATGTCCAAATATCTAAGGCCTTTACATGATGGAGCTATAAAGCTATTTTCTCAAGGAAACATTTTCCTATATTGCATTCTTTGTTTTTTTTCCTCCTATTTTCATAATATTGTTAAAATCTCTTAAAATCTGTGCATAAAATCCAAGACAAACAAAGGTGTAATTTCTGTATATGCTTTTTACTATGGTTATTTGCCTCACTGGTCCACAATATGGATATAAAATACAGTATATATAAGGAGGAATAAACACTGGGTGGCACTACTACAGCCTCAAATTAGGTTCTTAAATAGTTAAAAAGCAAAAGAGCGCATGGATTATTCATAGTTTGGCGATACCTTGTGGACGTGGTGCTCTACGTCCCAAATAAAATGTTTCAAATACACAAGTGAGGAGAGCAAAAATGGAGGGCACTCACCCAAAGGAGATATCGTGTAAAATCAGTCCTTTATTGTATGAAGGTAAAAACCATATGTATGGCTTGAGAAAGCGCTAGTGGTAAATGCGAGCTGTTGCCTAGTTCCTGCCTATGTGCTATCGCTGCCTCCCTGTTGTTTTTACCTTCATACAATAAAGGACTGATTTTAGAAGATACCTGCTTTGGGTGAGTGCCCCCGTTTTTGCTCTCCTCACTTGTGTATATAAAATACAGTATACATAAATCTATATCACACTTTAACCCCTTCCCGACATGCGCCGTAATAGTACGGCGCTGCAGGGAAGGGCTTCCCGCAAACCGCCGTACTATTACTGCGGATGCATGGTGCGTACACAGAAACTGTGTGCGCACCATGCACAGCGGGTGTCAGCCGTAATACACGGCTGACTATGCCCTGTAACACCCGCGGTCGGAACCGGGTCCGATCGCGGGTGTTAACCCCTGATATGCCGGCGGTCAACATGACCACCGGCACCTCCGGGGTTACAGTGTAATATGGTGCCGATCGGCACCCCCCGCGCCGGTTTCGGGGGGTGCCGGTGTTCGTAGGGGGCAGCCCGGGGTCTGATCAGTGACCCCGGGTCTGCCCCATCACTTACCCCGTCCTCGCACCTGGTTGATCCTGCCGTAAAGGAAGCTGTCAGCCTGTGCGTCCACACAGGCTGACAGCCTCCTATACAATGCAATACTCGTGTAACACGTGTATTGCAGCGTATATGTAGTGAAGTGGTGATCAGCCGATCACTGCTTCAATCCCCCATGGGGACAGAAAAAAAAAGTTAGAAAAAAGTAAAAATAAAAAAGTTTAAATAAGTTTAAAATAAATTAGAAATAAATAAAGCCCCAAAAATCCCTTTTTCCCCATATAAAATGCTTTATTATGTAAAATAAAGAAAAAAAGAAAAAAACATTACATATTTGGTATCGCCGCATCTGTAATAACCTGAACAATAAAATTAAAACATTATTTAACCCGAACGGCGAACGGCATAAAAAAACCCCCATAGAAAACCGCACAAAATAATGATTATTCACCACCTTTCCCTTACAAAATGTTCAATAAAAAGTAATCAAATGGTCAGATGAAAACCAAAATGGTACCAATAAAAAGAAGAGGTCTTCCCGCAAAAAATAAGCCCTCAACCAGCTCTGTCTAGCGAAAAATAAAAATGTTGTGCCTTTCAGAGGATGGCGATGCAAAAATAATTGATTTTTTTCCCTAAATTGAATTTTATTCTGCATAAATAGCAACGCATTAAAAAATCATATAAATGAGGTATCGCCGTAACCGTAGCGACCCGCAGAATAAAGGTAACATGTTACTTATAGTGTACGCTGCCCAGAAAAAAAAAAAATGCTAAAAAGCAATGTCAGAATTGATGTTTCCTTTTACATCCCACCCAGAAAGAGTTAATAAAATGTAGTCAATAAGTTACAGGCCCCAAAATGGTGGCATTGAGAAGTACATCCAGGGCCGCCGATAGGCCAGTATTACTGCTACTGGCGTCAGGGGCCCGGCCAAATTTAAAAATGGGGGGGGCCCGGTTTTGGCTCGCCACCGTGTGCCGGCCCCCTGGCGCCCGCAGCAGTCATTCTATGTCTGCTGTTTCAACTCAGATCTGCGTCCAGAGGACGCAGATCTGAGTTGCAGACATACGCAGCTGAAGAAAGGAGCTGACCTGTGTCAGCTCCTCTCTTCGCTGCTGCCGCCTCTCTCGCTGACACATATGCGGCTGAAGCGAGGAGCTGACACAGGTCAGCTCCTCGCTTCAGCCGCATATGTGTCAGCGAGACCGGCGGCAGCAGCGAAGAGAGGAGCTGACACAGGTCAGCTCCTCGCTTCAGCACTGCCGCCGGCTACCCGGCAGTGTAGACGCGATGTGATGACGTCACATCACGTCTACAACTGTGCGCCAGTAAGAGAGAGAGGCGCCGAGAGAGCAGCGGGGGAACGAAGGAGAAGGTAAGTCTAATGTGGAACGTGAAACTGGGGGCAGATGAAGGAGAGGACGGCATGACACTGGGGGCAGAGATGGAGGGACATGAATCTGGGGGCAGAGATGGGGGGCATGAATCTCGGGGCAGAGATGGGGGGCATGAATCTGGGGGCAGAGATGGGGGGCATGAATCTGGGGGCAGAGCTGTGGAGACATGAATCTGGGGGCAGAGATGGGGGGCACATGAATCTGGGGGCAGAGATGTGGGGACATGAATCTGGGGGCAGAGCTGTGAAGACATGAATCTGGGTGCAGAGATGGAGGGGACATGAATCTGGGGGCAGAGATGGAGGGGACATGAATCTGGGGGCAGAGATGGGGGGACATGAATCTGGGGGCAGAGATGGGGGGCAAGAATCTGGGGGCAGAGATGGGGGGCATGAATCTTGGGGCAGAGATGGGGGGCATGAATCTGGGGGCAGAGCTGTGGAGACATGAATCTGGGGGCAGAGATGGGGGGCACATGAATCTGGGGGCAGAGATATGGGGACATGAATCTGGGGGCAGAGATGGGGGACATGAATCTGGGGGCAGAGATGGGGGGGACATGAATCTGGGGGCAGAGTTGGGGGGACATGAATCTGGGGCAGAGATGGAGGGACATGAATCTGGGGGCAGAGATGGAGGGGGGACATGAATCTGGGGGCAGAGATGGAAGGGGGACATGAATCTGGGGGCAGAGATGGAGGGGACATGAATCTGGAGGCAGATGAAGGGTGTATATGAAGCTGGGGGAGAGACGGAGGGGGGACATATAGTTTACAGGTGACTGTAGGAGGATTATACAGTGTGCGGGCACATGAAAAATTAATGAGTTATCGGAGTCAACATAACAGTGGGTGGGGCTAAATTTCAAAAGTTGGGAGATATGGGTACTGGGGGCAATGGAAAGATGTTAGAGGGTGGATGGGGGGGGAGGGGGATTGTTGGGACATTGGGTGTGCGGCACTGTGGCGAGGAAGCTGGGGCAATAATATATAATATATAAGTTTTTAGCTGGAGAACTACAAAGCACACAATCCCTCCAAAGGTATGTGTGCTTTGTATTAATAATGATGTAGGCCACTATGCTACTAGCATAGCAGCCTGTTTAGGGGTGGGACTTTCACTTTAAAGGAGTGTTCACATTGCGTTTTTTGCCTCCCTTGCCGGGATACGTTGGTAACCAATCACAATCAGCTACCCACTTATCCCTGCACGGAGAACTGCAGGCCCCCTTTTTTTTAATGGCCAGTTCTTTGTGCAGGGATAAGTGGGTAGCTGATTGTGACTGGTTACCAACGTATCCCGGCAAGGGAGGCCAAAAACGCAATGTGAAAAAGCCCTGAGGATTTATTATGAGGGCTCTTATAGATGGTGTTGGCTCTCTACACATAGTAGATTTTACCTGCAAATAGAATCTGATTAAGCCTTGTAATGCTGCTAAATAAAGGGAAATGTGATACAGAATTAGTATGTCGCAAAATAAGGTAGTTTTAAAATGGCGGGGGGGGGGGGGGGCAGACACTTAGGCTGTATGGGGCCCCCAAATTCCTGATGGCGGCCCTGAGTACATCTAATACCGCAAACACCAAGCCCTCATATGTCCACATTGCCAGAGATAAAAATAAAAATCTAGCTTGTACAATATGAAGACAAAAACCCTAAAAGTCGCCAAATCATTAGGACATAAGTGGCTGCCACTAGAAGGAAATGTGTAAGCTGTGCGAGCGTTTTCAGGGGACACCTCATATTTAGAGCTTATGAGAGAGAATACACCAGCACTGATCCCCCAGAATGCCCCTCTTCCCCGTCAGTGTCATAGGAGCTAGTGGGAAAATAGAATGGGACTTGGTGTACTCAATTTACTCTGCACAGCTCCGCACAGCTTACACATTCACTTCTGGGTTACTAATGCTACTACAGGGGGCGGAGCCTGACCGCGCGCTGTGATGGATGCACACTGATAGAGCTCCGTCACATTGAGTCCTTCTGTAGCCGCCACACAGCTTCTTTGTGAGCCAATATGGTCAAACCTGGAAGGGAAAGGAGCGGGGAACAACCTAGCACCCCAAAAATGCAAAAAATCCAAGGAGACTTACAGAAATTTGTGAAGAAGAAGAACCTGGCCTCCCCTCATGCTTCATCCAAGATGGCGCCCGGCCGCAGACTGGAGCTGGAGACGAGTCTGAAACAGAGAGCATCACTGAAGGTGAGCAACAAGAGACTGGCTCCATTTCCAAAGCTTTTTTACAGAAAACACTCACAAAAGCTTTAGCAAAAGCAGTCAGCCCCATCCTCACTGAGCTGGCTGAAATTAAAGCTGAAGTAAAATCTGTGGGCCTTAGAGTGAATGCTCTGGAGGACGCTTACACTACTATACGCTCTAACACAGAGGACGTGTCAGACACACTGCAGCTACATAAAGATCTCATTGACAGATCTTTGACCCTTGCAGAGGATTTAGAAAATAGGAGCAGGAGGAGAAACCTCAGAATAAAAGGGCTTCCAGAATCTTATCTGTTGGAAGACCTACCCAAAATGGCTGAAAGCTTATTTACTGATCTTCTAGGTCCAGATAGGGCCACAAAAGTAGTGGTTGAAAGGATTCACCGGGCACTAAGACCTAAGCCCAGGCAAGGAGACCCACCCCGTGATGTGTTGTGCGGATTACTCTCATACACCGACACGGCGGCCATTTTAACTTCCTCACGTGCTGCAGAAAAAGTCTCAGTTGATGGAAATGAACTTTCTATTTACCAGGATGTCGCACCGTCTATATTAGCTAAAAGACGTATGCTTAAACCTCTGCTGGAGGAATTGCGCACAAGAAACATCCAGTACGCCTGGCTGTATCCTTTTGGCTTGGCCATCATATGTGGAGGAAAGAGGCTAACTGTACATTCTCCTAAGGATCTACCTGCCGTGTGGGACATGCTCGACATGGATCCCCTGGATATCCCATCTTGGATGCCGTCACAGGATCTTCTCCCATTACAGGAACTCCCCGATCTCTCTACCTGGGCTGGCGCCTCCAGATCTAGATCACCCAGAGTGAAGAAGCTGGCTATGCGTGGACGACTTCTCCCACCATAAGTGAACTTTTTGGTATTTTCATGCAGATTCGTGCATATCGTGAGTTTATAAATGCTTATTCCAGGTTCTAGTTTTCTACTCATATGGTCTATTGCTCTTGTTTCTACGGATTCTTTATAGACTATATAGTCATTTACTAAAATTTTAGTTCCGTACCTACCTCTTTGACATTGAAGTATTTTTCTACCCGCTTAGGTTAATGGTCCTAGATGATTTTCATAGTTATGGTTGCTATCATTTGTAAAACTATGCTCTGTCTATAGTCTTATTGCTGACAGGATTATCATATTCAGTAACTAAGTTAACTCTCATCTCAACGAGACTGTTGAGATTGTTCCCTGAATAGATATAGTTATATGTTTTAGTTCCCTTCGGGTGTTTGACTATGGGCGCTCATTAGCTCTCTACACCTCTTCTCAGGCGGTTAACGGTTGACTCGTTTTCCGATCAGGATTAACTTCATTCCCTTATTGTTGGTTCATTTACTTTTTCAACGAACTTATCTGAACTATTTGGTACACTATCAATACTTCATTTGACATTTGTATGTGTTTACTTCAGTATAGCGGATCATTTATAGTTATTGCTTAGATCTAATCTAACCTATTCCCCTCCCACTTTCTTTTTCTCCACCTCCTCATACCCCGTATCCTTTTACCCTCTCCCCCCCCCCCACTACCTTCTCCATCCCCCCCTCCCCCCCTTCCTTCCCACCTATGTCTATTGGATTGTTAGCTTGCTAATATATTATAACTTCTCACGGGGTCCCCAGACTTTATTGACCATTTGTTACTAGTCTTTTGATAAAATGACACACTCCAAATTGTGCCAACAACAATTAGTAATCACTTCATACAATATCAACGGTTTAAATTCTCCTGAAAAAAGGAGATGGTTGGAGAGATTTACTAAGACACAGAATACGGACATACTATTGTTACAAGAAACACATTTTAAACAAGGAAAACTGCCTCGTATGCCTCGTTCACGATTTAACCAGTGGTATTATTCATGTCACCCAGATTCTGCGTCAAAGGGAGTAGCAATTGCAATTAATGTTTCAACCCCTTTCACATGTACGCAAAAACATGTGGATTCAGATGGACGATATTTGTTTCTGAAGGGGAGAATAGACAATAAACCTATCACCCTAGCAAGCATCTACGCGCCAAATCATGGCCAGGTTACTTGGCTTTCAGCTGCCCTACTTGACCTTTCACTATTCGCTGAGGGGGAAATAGTTCTAGGCGGAGATATAAACATGACCTTAGAACCTCACTTAGATGCATCTTCTGGGAAGACGATGCATTCGCAAAAAGCGATCCGTACGCTACATCTCAATTTGCAGAAACTACATCTAATTGATTCATGGCGATTAGTAAACGCTAGAGTTAAGGATTACACCTTTTTCTCTACCCCTCACCAGTCATACCAGAGGCTGGACTACATTTTTTGTTCCCAGTCTTTGGTCTCAAATATTTCACAATCGCATATTGGTTCGATTTGCGTCTCAGACCACGCACCTGTAACTACAGTGTTTACTATATCCAATCCCTCGCCCAGAAATTGGTCTTGGCGCTTAAATGAATCAATTTTCGATAAACCTGAAATTCGCTCAGAATTGGCACACGAACTAGAAACATTTTTCCAACTTAACACTATGGAGGACATCTCTTCCACACTTGTTTGGGAATCTCATAAATCTTTCATGAGGGGACTTCTTATTGCTAAGGCGTCCAAATTGAAAAAAGAAAGACAAAAGGAAATGGATTCGATTCTGGCACAAATTTCCTCGTTGGAAAGAGTGCATAAAAGATCCACTTCACTGTTGGCCCAAGCGGACCTAGCTAACTTAAGGGAAAAATTGAAACACCTCTTAAATTTTTCCACAGCAAAACAATTGCTTTACTCTAGATGTAAATTATACGCACACGGCAACAAAGGGGGTAAAATAATGTCAGCCTTAATAAAAAAAGAAAAAATGAGAGCTCATATAGCCGCACTGAAAGATGCCCAGGGCTCAGTAGTGCATGACACTTGTAGCATAGCAGCTGCTTTCATTCCCACTCTTCCTGACTCAGCTAAGACCCAACTCCTACAACCGATTACAGAAGATGAAATTGCCAAAACAATTGCTACCTTTCCCACTGGGAAAAGTCCCGGACCCGACGGTTTTCCACTGATCTATTTTAAGTCCTTCCAAACCCAATTACTCCCTCATATAACCACGTTTTGCAATGCGCTTCTGCAGGGTACACCTATGCAGAAGCAGACCCAAGAAGCCCACATAACGCTGATAGCCAAAGAGGGAAAAGATCCTTTATCTTGCAGTAGCTACAGACCGATATCTCTCTTAAATCTAGATATCAAAATTTGGGCTAAGCTTTTGGCGCTAAGAATAAGTGATCTGCTTCCCTCATTGCTTGATGCTGAACAAGCTGGTTTTGTAAAAGGAAGGGAAGGGAAACACAATTCCATAAGACTTCTTCATGCAATTGCTATAGCTAAGAAAGAGCATTCTCCGTTGTTGTTGCTTGGAACAGATGCTGAAAAAGCATTTGACCGGGTAAACTGGTCGTACATGAGAAGCGCATTGCAGGCTTTTGGTTTCCCACTACCCTTTATAGAAGCCATTTTTTCCATTTACTCGCAACCACATGCGAGGATTAAAGTAAATGGATCTCTCTCTGAATATTTTTCCATAACAAACGGTACGAGGCAAGGCTGCCCATTGTCCCCAACATTATTTATCCTCTCTCTGGAACCCCTCCTACAAGCAACGAGACAACACCCCAAAATTTCGGGCTTCACAGTTGGACAACATGACATATATTCTATGGCTTTTGCCGACGACATACTTTTCTTACTCTCAAACCCAATGGAAGGACTTCCTCATTTATCAGAGCTCTTATCTGCTTATGGGGAGATCTCCAACTTTAAAATAAATGTAGATAAATCAGAAATCTTAAACATTTCAGTCCCAAGACACTTAATAGACCAACTTAAGGCATGCTCTCCATATACGTGGAGACGAGATTCCATTAAGTACTTAGGCGTTCACATCACTCCCAACATAAGCGACCTATACGATAAAAATTTCGTCCCTCTGCTCAAAGAAATCAAAGCATCACTCCATACATATGATTTACTATGTATCTCATGGATAGGCAGACGGAATCTGTTCCAAACATATGTTACCCCTAAAATCTTGTACCACATGCAGATGCTTCCTATTGCATTACCGAAGAGTTTCTTCCAATCTATGAAAACCCTGACAAATAAGTACCTCTGGTCTAATAAACCACCTAGAATGTCCTAGAAATTACTCACAAGGCCAAAACACAAAGGAGGCCTAGCACTCCCAGACCTGTTATTATACTACAAATCTGTCCAGCTGTCCAGATGGATGTCCATGACATTTCCAGTACGAGATCAGATTTTGACTGCGTTGGAACGAACCCATTTTGGTTCAACATATAAACAAGTACTTTGGGCCCCAGAAGCAAAGCTGATGAGAAATTCTTCCTTTAGTACACTTCTGCGTGGTCCATGTGAAACATGGTCACAATACGGTCCCTTGCTGTCGCCACAAATTTCTCCTATCACACCGGCCTCTGCAGTCCCTGCGATCCTAAAGAAACAGTTATTCGCAGACTCTAATTTCTGGACTAAATTAGAAGGTTACAAAATAGCAGATCTTTTCAAAGATGGAACTCCCATCTCTCAACAAGCTTTACAACAATACCTACCGTCAGTCCGATTGAATTTTCTCCAATATGCTACTTTTAATACATGGATGACAGACATCAAGACTCTAGGATTTAAAAATAGGAACTTAACTCCTTTTGAAGTGAAGCTAGTCTCAGGTGCACCAATCTTTAGGAAACTGTCTTATCTCAAAACAGTCATTCTAAATGCTCAAGATTTCCCTACGCCGACCTATCTCATTTCTTGGGAAAAAGAATTGGACACTCACCTCTCAGAAGACGACACAGATTCAATTCTGAAACAATCGCACGGTTTTTCTAGATGCGTAAGATTGCAAGAGACTCATTTTAAACTTTTAGCTAGATGGTATAAAACCCCTGAGTGGCTTCACGCACACGGTCTAGCAGATTCAAAATTGTGCTGGAGATGTAAAACGCATATTGGCAACCTGACGCACATCTGGTGGAATTGCGACATGATTAAACCCTTCTGGTCAGGCGTTGAGACGCAGATTTCAAAAATTGTAAACAAAAAATTACAACTAACTCCTGAAATGGTTTTATTGTCTAAACCTTCTCCTCAATACTCTCCTTCCAAGGTAAATTTAACAACCCATCTAATTGCGGCTGCAAACTCACTGATCCCCCTTTTTTGGCTCCAACCATCACCTCCAACGCTTCAGTTATGGCGTGAGAAGGTTCATCAAATAGCCAGGTACGAAGAATTGGTCAGCTGGCAACAACGTACTTGAGATTCATATCTGAAGGTCTGGTCACCCTGGTGGGATGCATTCCCAACATTATCATGAGTTCATTAGACGAGCGGTTATCTTCCCTATTACCCTTTATTCTGATTGCCTTATCCTTCATCTCCCTTTCAAATTTATTCCTTCAATCTAATATTAAGCCAACATCCAATACTCCTCCCCCCTCCCCCCCATCCCTTACAATACTTAACCATCTACAACTTCTACAAGTCCTCCGTATTGCCTCTGTATATGATTGCTGTACTGTATTTTTCAAATATTATGTTTGTTTTACTGAAGTTTCAATGTATTATGCTGCATTTGATACTGCTGCTTGATATTCCCTATTCTGTACTTAATTTTGAACCTATTGTAAAATTTGTAAAATTTTCAATAAAATCAGAATTTAAAACAAAACTAATGCTACTACATCACTTGATGAATTCTTTGAGGGGTGCAGTTTTCAAAATGGGGTCACTTTCTAGAGGTTTCCACTGTTTTGACACCTCAAGGGCTTTGTAAATGCGACATGGTTCCTGAAACTGCTCACAGCCAGATCTGCCCTCTAAAAGCTCCTTGGCGCGCCTTCCCTTCTGCGTCTCGCGGTGTGTCCATACATTAGTTTACACCCACAAGTGGGGTACTATGGTAGTCCGGAGAACTTGCCTAACAAATTGTGGGATGCATTTTCTCCTTTAACCCCTTGTGAATGTGCAAATTGTAGGGCTAAACGAAAATATTAGTAAAATAAAATCAAATTTGAAAATTTCACCTCCATTTTGTATTAATTCCTGTTAAGCACTTATAGGGTTAAATTACTAGGCATATGTTGTTTTGGCTTATTTAAGGGGTGCAGTTTTGAAAATGGGGTGGTTTATGGGGGGCTTTAATACAAGGGTCTTTCAAAACGCCTTCATAACTGGATTAGTCCCTTAAAAAATGGGTTTTGAAAATTTCTTGAAAATTTTGAATATTGTTGTTTCACTTGTAAACCTTGTAATGTCGGTAAAAATTAAAAGGGCTACTAAAGTTTGATGCCGACATAAAGCAGAGATCTGGGACATGAGATTTATGATATAATTTTGGCGGTCTGACTATCTGTATGCAATGCACATCATTTCAAACTTTATAAAATGCATATTTTTCAAAATTTTCACCAAATTTCCTATTTTTTCATAATTAAACACAAAACATATCAACCAAAATTTACCACTAACATGAAGTACAATGTGTTACGAAAAAACAATCTTAAAATCACTTTGGTAAATTAAAGCATTCCAAAGTTATTGCCACATAAAGTGACACATGTCAGTTTTGAAAAATCGAGCTTGGTCAGGAAGTCAAAAAGTGCCATCGGCGGGAAGGGGTTAAGGAGACCTATAGTATTAGATAAACATTTTTGTTTTCTACCTAAAATAGTGCCACACTTGTCCATGGATTCTATATGGTCTTGCAGATCAATTCCAGTGAAGCTGAAATACAATACAAGTGGGGAGGGAATCTAGGCGGGGAGGGAATCTAGGCGGGGAGGGTGGGGTTGCCTTGGATAATCAGATTTAGGTAGAATATATATCAGAAGTCTACTCTGGTCCCTGACAGGGATAGATTTAACTTAAGGGGCACTGGACCTCCAGACATGCACCAGAACTATTAACAGACTGGAGCCTCTTAACAATTCTGTTACATCTAGCGCCTGGGGAAAGAGATGAAGGCTGGTGGGTATAGGAAAGCAAGTCCTAATTAATATCCCACCTACCCCCATACACACACTGTATCTATTGCATAAAAAAACTCATTCACTCTTTCAGCAACTATGTATATAGATTATAGCATACCTGCTATGTGGAAAGACTCTTCATAGTGTGATACTAGTGCCAATAGCATGCATTCTTACATACAGAGGTACTGCAACTCCATTTTTCTTCTGTCCATTTATTCCTGTATTAAATTTACTGCATTATGCTAAATAGATATTTGGAGGTTCTGTACATTTACAGAGAGGTTGTTGGAAGATGAGATACTAAATATTAAAAAGTTTAATGTAGACACATGCAATGCTGGTCTATGCAAAAATATGATTGATAGGCTTTCTGGATGTAAAGTATAATATTTATTGCCATTAGCAAAATGCATGTACAATAAAATCCTACTATGTAACATCCATTAGTTACAGTGTTTAAGTGATTTCAATTCTGCATGTCAGCAGGGGGAAATCAACTGGAAAAATACATACATAACACAATATAGCACCTTCCTCATTGTAGCTGAGTATGCCTGGTTTATACAATGTATACTCCTCTGGCTCATTTATTTACTAAACTGAGCTGTTGTTATTGTAACAGACGTCAATCTATTATGTGACAAGAGACAGCAAATTCTACGCTTTGTGTTTTTTCAAGAACTTAAATCATTCTGCAGAATAGTTTAAAAAATGGACAAATCAATCGTCAATAATTTCTACAGATAAGTGAATCTTTAAGACATCCACATCCAACAAATTATCCATTGATTTTATGAAATGTTAATCACTTTGTTTTGCTGTAAATCTCAAGACATTATTCCACCACTTTATAGCAACGCATTTCTAGCTGAACATCACAAGGGCATTCATATTTATAAACAATCAATATTTTCTTTGTGTTACGCTCTTTTGACCATATATATTTCTCTTACAAGCTGCCAGCGACTTTCTATTTTAGTATCTTGTCATTTTCAAATTTCACAGGTTTTCTTGGCTTTGTGCCATTACATATTCTCATTTATTATTCCCCTTGTCAGCACTTCATCTTTTAAAGCTCACAATTTCTAATAATACTGTACACATGTATTTACACATAGCCTCATGAAAACTCTGAATCTTCGTTTGTGGATTTTATAAAAAATTATATGTATAACTGGAACATATGCAAACTTGAATTTGGTGTTTTCATATTCAAATGCCCAAAACAGCAATCTACTGTATGCAATGCATAGAAATGTAAGAAACTACATATTGAGTCATACTTTGTAATATTACAGCTTTCCGTCAATGAGAACAACTGCCAGAGAAGTTGTTCACAAATATTAAAACTCAAAGGTCTCTGCTCTTGGGTTAACAATGTGTCAACAAGGCCCATGTAATGAATATAAAAGATGAATCAAGGTAGGCTACAAAAGAATTATAGCTTGCCCAAGGCATAAAATTATGTAAAGATCTTACTAGAAAATTATTCTTCAAAGTGTATTAAAATGTAACTTATTGACTCATTGTAAAGTGACATAAATCAAACAACTGACACCAATCAACTTTATTCTCAGTAAGGATTTGAAGCTTCATGACATAGAATTTTTTCACTGAAAGGCACTCCAGTTTTACCATAATTTAAAAGATGAAAGGTGCTTTTTTGAAAATAGTACAATAGTAAAATAAAAGTAGATGGCTTTCATCAAAAGAAGAATCAACCTCAATACCTGAAAACTGGAAAAGGTGTCCTTCCCTAAGTCAAGCTGCTCAGAAACTGAGCTGAAGCTAAAAATGTCAAGAGTTTGTCCATTTTAATGTATGTTTTATGTAAAATAAATGCAAAGACTTATGCAGTACTTGTTACTATAAGACCCCGTTCACATGTTGGAATTTGCTAATGATTTTTAGACAGATTCTGCCCCAAAATTAGCAGCAGTTTCCACCATGACTCACACTCCCATTATTTTCAATGGGAGGCAAAGATCACAGCAAGACATTGAAAAAGTAAGGGTCCTACTTGCTCTTGAGACAGGTTGTGGCATGAGATTCTCTGGGGCTTGAAAATGAAGAGGAATCCGAGGCAGTCCTAAGACTCATATTACCATTCAATAAAAGTCTAATATAACTGCTGAGGGGTGGCTCACACTTGTGCCCAGTGTCCAGTTTGTGCTGTCCACCAGGTTCTCATCTTCAGCCCCTGGGAAACTGGACAGGGGACAGAAACCCGGCGGACAGTTTTAAAACCCATTCACTTGAACGGGTTTCTAAAGGTGACCGCCCGTGTCCACCTGCTGCCTGTCCGCGGGGAAACTGTTTATTTTAACCGGACACAAAGTTGGACATGCAGGACTTTATATTCCTGTTAGCAGGCCATGTAGGCATAGTAGTCATGGTTGTCTATAGTGACATCACTAGGGTTGCTATGTGCCTTCACAAGGTTGTAATTGACTGTTCTGCTTACTTCACAGCAGGACGAGTGCAAACTGATGGGGCAGGAGACCCTAACAGAGCTTATGAAGGAACCATAAATAACTGTAAAGGTAAGGACTATGTCATATCTTAAGAAGTGTTTTATTTTTAATTTTATTGTTATTGTAAGTGGACAAAAAAGTGTTCTGTAAAGCTATGATTTTGCGCCTTTTCTTTTTCTATGGTTCACCAATATCTTTAAAGGGGTTTTCCCATCTTGTTGTTTCAGAAGTTTGCCTGCTGTCTCCTCTTCTCGCTTCCTGTATTTCTCCCCCCCCCAGCTTGCTGAATGGGTCTATGAAGTATCACAATACTTATACAGATCAAATAATATTCAAATACTAGTAGAGAATGGACTTCGTGTTATCTGTGTGTTTACATATTGAGATAACAGACAGGACTTGATCAGCAAGCTGCAATTATCTGAACTAATTGTCCTGCAGAGCTGTAGATATAACAGTGAGAGCAGTGAGTGAAGTCACTTGTCCTATCTCACAAGTCCGGGATTATGGAAACGCTGTGTAAACAATTTGAGGAAAAAGTTCACATAGCAGGAAAACAAAGCAGCATTTCCAAAGCAATATATTTAGGAAAAATCTTCAATTTACAAAATCTGTCAGTATAGATAGGATCCTTGAGATGGGACAACCCCTTTAATATTTGGTAGACAACAAGAAATGTGATATGATTGATATAAACATATATTAGCTTTCTTTAAATATAGTTCTTATCATTGGAATATACTGTAGATTAGTGCAATTTTTGCTTGCTAACATAAAACAATAAAACCACATTCAGTATAGGCTGTGGCGGCAGGTTTGAACTCAGACTAACACAAGACATTTTATAGCATAATTTACATACCGACTTATTTTAAAACATACAATTTATTGTATGAAACAGAAAATATGGACATACCAGTAGGAAACTCAGTACTGTACATTCATACCTATATGTGCGCATAGAGTATTTAGTGATCTGTGTTAATATTCCAGTTTTGTTTGCATACTGTTCTGTTTGTAAAGCTGCTTTCACTTGACATTGAAGTTTTGTGCCAGATTTACTGATCTGAACACTATGCAGGGAGACAACCTCCACACTGTCCTGTAATGATTATAGTATGGGGCAATGTTTCATGGGGAGCCAAGGACTCCTAACACCATAGATAGCTATAATGCTAGGAGCCCACCTCTGTGCATAGTGTTCAGGTTGGTAAACCTTGCACAGTCATATGTTGTGAAAAAACTGTGCTTTACAGTACCTACTAAGTGGATGGGATTCTGGCTAATTCCATCCAAACATTGCAGAAAAAAAATTGCAGCAGAAAATTTGCATTTTCAAAAATGATTGCATTTTTTAAATCACAGCATGTCAATTATACACTGGCGTTTTCCCTATTGGTATAATAGGGGTAGAAAATCCACAAAGGAAAACTGTGCAAAATTAAAAAAAAAAAATGCTGTGAAAAAAAATTATGCATTTCTGCAGCATTTTATTCCTCAGCGGTTTTTTTTTTTGTCAGTAATTCGCAATATGGGGCCGTAATATGTATACCAAAAAGCTTAAGCTTATTTTTGCTTGTGTGGTTAAAGAGGAACTTTCATGGGTTTGGGCACAGGCAGTTCTATATACTGCTGGAAAGCCGACTGAATTCAGCGCACTGTCGGCTTTCACGATCTGTGCCCTGAGTGAAGACCTATCGGTTCCGGTACCGTAGCGCTTTACAGTCAGAAGGGCGTTCCTGGCAGTCAGTCAGGAAAGTCCTTCTCCACAGCAGCGCCAATAGCACTGTGCTGTGTGAGTGGGGAGGAACGCCTACTCCCTTTGCTCACAGTGCTCGTCCATAGGCAAGTATTATCAGGAGGGAAGGGGGCGTTCCTCCCCACTCACACAGAACAGCACTATAGGTGCTGCTGTGAAGAAGGACGTACCTGACAGACTGTCAGGAACGCCCTTGTAACAGTGAAGAGCTAAGGTACCGGTACCGATAGCCCTTCATCCGGGGCACAGATCGTAAAAGCTGACAGTATGCTGAACTCAGTGCACTGTTGGCTTTCCAGCAGTATATAGAACTGCCTGTGCCCAAACCCATGAAAGTTTCTTTTTAAAACTTGGTCAAAGCATTGGCGTATACTTTTTACAATTTATACCCTTGACAGGCCATGTGTTTCAAACCTTTCAAATGATGCAATAGATAGATTTTGGATTTTAAGAGTATAATTTTTAATATATAATTTACGAAATGGCTGCTTAGCAATAATTATTATGGCTTCACCACTTTCTAAGGCTCTTTGAATATATACACTTCCTCTGCATGATGAGATGACTTTCTTGTCCTATGCACTCACATACACTACTGAGAATCAATACATTTAATTTGGCAAAGCAGTTATCAAAGCTATAGCCTTTAGACATGTTGAAAGAGAGTCAAGTCCCTTGGACTCATTCTTGCACAAATCGTCTAATGCAGTAAATCCAGATGTCTCACAATTCTTTGTGTACTGTGCCGTACAATTATTTCTACACTGTTAGGCAAAACTACTTGTCCACTGTCTTACACATACACTCATTATTTGGCACAGTTCATTATCATTAGTCGTATATGGAATTTCCTATTTACATACAATATAGTAAAATAACTATATTTTTTACATACTATATGGCACAGTTATTTGTATACTGTATGTCACACTTATATGTCTACTGTTTGGCACAATTATTTGCATCTGAGAATTCATAAGCATAATTTTCCACACTCTTTGGAGTTAGTGGGAAAATTGATTGAAACAGACCTACTAAAAAATGACATTTACAGTTAGGGCCAGAAATATTTGGACAGTGACACAAGTTTTGTTATTTTAGCTGTTTACTAAAACATGTTCAGAAATACAATTATATATATAATATGGGCTGAAAGTGCACACTCCCAGCTGCAATATGAGAGTTTCCACATCCAAATCGGAGAAAGGGTTTAGGAATCATAGCTCTGTAATGCATAGCCTCCTCTTTTTCAAGGGACCAAAAGTAATTGGACAATGGACTCTAAGGGCTGCAATTAACTCTGAAGGCGTCTCCCTCGTAAAACTGTAATCAATGAAGTAGTTAAAAGGTCTGGGGTTGATTCCAGGTGTGTGGTTTTGCATTTGGAAGCTGTTGCTGTGACCAGACAACATGTGGTCAAAGGAACTCTCAATTGAGGTGAAGCAGAACATCCTGAGGCTGAAAAAAAAGAAAAAAATCCATCAGAGAGATAGCAGACATGCTTGGAGTAGCAAAATCAACAGTCGGGTACATTCTAAGAAAAAAGGAATTGAGTGGTGAGCTTGGGAACTCAAAAAGGCCTGGGCGTCCATGGATGACAACAGTGGTGGATGATCGCCGCATACTTTCTTTGGTCAAGAAGAACCCATTCACAACATCAACTGAAGTCCAGAACACTCTCAGTGAAGTAGGTGTATCTGTCTCTAAGTCAACAGTAAAGAGAAGACTCCATGAAAGTAAATACAAAGGGTTCACATCTAGATGCAAACCATTCATCAATTCCAAAAATAGACAGGCCAGAGTTAAATTTGCTGAAAAACACCTCAAGAAGCCAGCTCAGTTCTGGAAAAGTATTCTATAGACAGATGAGACAAAGATCAACCTGTACCAGAATGATGGGAAGAAAAAAGTTTGGAGAAGAAAGGGAACGGCACATGTTCCAAGGCACACCACATCCTCTGTAAAACATGGTGGAGGCAACGTGATGGCATGGGCATGCATGGCTTTCAATGGCACTGGGTCACTTGTGTTTATTGATGACATAACAGCAGACAAGAGTAGCCGGATGAATTCTGAAGTGTACCGGGATATACTTTCAGCCCAGATTCAGGCAAATGCCGCCAAGTTGATCGGATGGCGCTTCATAGTACAGATGGACAATGACCCCAAGCATACAGCCAAAGCTACCCAGGAGTTCATGAGTGCAAAAAAGTGGAACATTCTGCAATGTCCAAGTCAATCACCAGATCTTAACCCAATTGAGCATGCATTTCACTTGCTCAAATCCAGACTTAAGGCGGAAAGACCCACAAACAAGCAAGACCTGAAGGCTGCGGCTCTAAAGGCCTGGCAAAGCATTAAGAAGGAGGAAACCCAGTGTTTGGTGATGTCCATGGGTTCCAGACTTAAGGCAGTGATTGCCTCCAAAGGATTCACAACAAAATATTGAAAATAAAAATATTTTGTTTGGGTTATGTTTATTTGTCCAATTACTTTTGAGCTCCTAAAATGTGGAGTGTTTGTAAAGAAATGTGTACAATTCCTACATTTTCTATCAGATATTTTTGTTCAACCCTTCAAATTAAACGTTACAATCTGCACTTGAATTCTGTTGTAGAGGTTTCATTTCAAAACCATTGTTGTGGCATGCAGAGCCCAACTCGCGAAAATTGTGTCACTGTCCAAATATTTCTGGCCCTAACTGTACCTCTGAAAATAAAGTGTTTTATTTTCTTCTTTATACTTTTAATAATATTATACTATGTACTGCATGTGTGTGCATATTCATAGTGCAGTTCAAAACTTTAATACTGCTCTTTTGGCATTTAAACTTCATATTTGTTTATATATATATATATATATATATATATATATATATATATATATATATATATATATATATATATATATATATATATATATATTTTTTTTTTTAATATCATGCCACACAGGAGAATAGATGTTTACTTCTGATGGTTAATTTTATTTGTAAGAAAAAAAACTTTATTGACAATATAGAACAAAGAGAGACAACTGACAAAAATGTAATAAGTTTAATTTACTTCCTATCCCTGCCATTTTTATTTTTCTAAAATAAGACCCATTGGCCCAACAAACAAAAAATGTGTGGCCTAAAAAGAGAAAAAAAATATTATTTTATAATTATTAGAGATGAGTGAGTAGTACTCGATCGAGTAGGTATTCGATCGAATACTATGGTATTCAAAATACTCGTATTTGATCGAGTACCACTTGCTGTTCGAATGTAAAAGTTCGATGCAGAAACAGCATTGATTGGCCAAATGCTATAAAGTCGACCAATCGACGCTGGTTCTTCTCCTACCTTTAGAAGTCTTCTCCGTGCAGCTTCCCCACGGCGTCTTCCGGCTCTTCATTCACTCTACCCAGGCCCGATGCCTGGCAGCGTGAATGAAGAGCCGGAAGACGCCGCGGGGACGCTGCAAGGAGAAGACTGCTCGGAGGATCCAGCCCGACCCTCACTCGTGGACTTGGTAAGTATAATTTGATCAAACGTTGCCTACCCCTGAAACGAGCATTTTCCCCCCATAGACTATAATAGGGTTCGATATTCGATTCGAGTAGTCGAATATTGAGGAGCTACTCGAAACGAATATCGAACCTCGAATATTTTACTGTTCGCTCATCTCTAATAATTATTTGAATGCAATAAATGAAATACCTCACTGTCCAATTCTGTTACAGAGGCAGGATGCTCCCATGACAAGACCTCCTGGCTCAAATGTATAAAATGAGAGGAATCAAACACTCCAATTCAAATAGATGTCTTTTTATTCCCGGTAGACTTATTATTTGCGAAAGAGTTTAGATACAGTAAAAATATTACAGTGATCTGTTTGAATTAGATTGATGATTAGAATATGGCATTACGTGTATTGGTCTGAACACAGAGACTGCTGGTCATGAAGAAATTTATAAATAATCTATTAATTTAAGATATCATCTAAAATATCAAAATTCTGTACACTCAAGCTTAGTTTATCTTCACTAAAATGTAATTGTAAATGTAATTAAAATATTATTTTAATTAAATGTAATTAAAATGTAATTAAAATATTATTTTAATTTTCTTTTTCCAGTTTCTACTTCAATTGTAGAAGACACCATTTTCAAACAAATGAGTTTGTGCTCTTTTATAAAAAATCAACTTTATTTTTTTTATAGAAATTAAAGGTAGGTTTAATAAAAGGATGCAGTGATATTTTTGTTACTTTTTAATGTACAATATAATTTCATGGTACTTTTCCGGTATAATTTTCTATGCCAAATATAGATTTTAGTATATAAGAATTTATAAGCCTTGTTTTGTGATAAAAAGTATTTAGGCATTAGTAATAACATTTCACAATTAAACAATTCAAATCGAGTCTTTTGTTCTTGCATTGTCCTCAACAAATGTACTCCAAAGAATTTCCGGGGTCATTATGAGGAAGAGAAAGTCTTTAATATCCTCTAGTTTCATTTGTCTGTGTAATTCAAATAAAAGCAGTCTTCACAAAGCGAGTCTTTATAGGTAGAGATATCCAACCCAATAAACAAGATTAAATAACAAGAACGATGTTGGAAAAAACACTCTGGAGTAGGAGTCCAATTCTAGAAGGTCTATATGTATCCGACCTCTCCTCCAAGAGCCTGATTTACATTCATCATAGCAACAAAAGAAGCTCTGACAGTCTTTACCATCCAGACACTCATAAACACATGCTTCTTCAAGTTCTTGCCAGTACATGGCATTGTTCAAAGTGATGACAGTCGGGGGAGGTCTCATATCCAATACAGAATAGTTCTTAAATAGAAAAAAAAAAAGAAAAAAAAAAAAAAGAAAAAAGAATTATTACATTTTCATTAACATTTTTAACAATTATTACCTTATAACACACATATATATATATATATATATATATATATATATGTTTATTAGTCCATTATCTATTTAAATATGATAAAAAAAACAAACACTCTAGATTTCTTGAACAAAATTGTATTGCTATTTCATTATCCAAACTCATATTCATATGAATGCAGGCACTCCAGCTCCCTCTAGCCCCCTGCTCTCAGCAAAATACATATGAAACAAGATTATTAACCTATTCCCAAACACTGCCAGTAACCTTACTCATACTTCTATTGTGTGGACTCCTTTGTAGCTTTAGAAGTCCCTGCACTAGCTTCATCTTCTGTTGCTTCAGACCTTCCAAAATGCTCGACAACTATTAGTAATACTTAATAGTCGTTTCCCAGCCCAGGTGAATCAGTGCACCACAATAGAAACTTTCAACTGTGATTGACATTCACTATATATTTTCAGTTCAAATGATAGTTTATAATTGGAACAACACTGAATACTCCTAAACTGAATGTTTTTTTTTTTTTGTTTACATTCAATTGTAGTTTTAAAGCCTAACCACTATAGATATAAACTTTAATCTATATCTATGTAAATACATAATAATTACTTAAATAAACATAGATAGATAGATAGATAGATAGATAGATAGATAGATACTTTGTGAAAACCAAAATTTGTCCCATAACTCTATCTGAGTTATTGTTAGGGAATAGCCTGATAATAATTCCCCAGAAGCTGCTGGCGAACCCTGGAGGAAGGGGCACAAGGGTGAGTGAGCCCTAAGCTGAAGCCCCCAACTGTCCCTTCCTATTGCCAGGCCCTATCCTACGTAATAGGCGGCAACCACGAAGACAGTCCCTTCCTGTATAAGTGATACACAAAACCCAGACAAGAGGGACAATAACAAAGGGAGGTCAGCTAGCCAGGGTTCGGTAACAGTCGAGCAATGCAGTGCCAAATCGGAGTCCAAAATAATAGTCAGTAGGGAAAGCCAGAGGTCAAGGATTAGAATACAAGTAAATAAACAGCAAAGGAAACCAGCAAGCACAAGGCAATAACAGGCACTAGTGTGAATTTGAGCAAAGACTAAATAGGGGAGGATGAACCCGCCCTGAACCTGACAGGAAGGCAGGCTGTCAATCACAGGCAAGACAAAATTAAACCACTGAATGGACAGAGGCAACAAGGGCAGAAGACGACTGTGGTGCAAATACAATGACAGAACTAGAGCCATGTTCACACAGTGCAACTAAAAACTTTAAGCAAATGATCAAACTGCACCCACCTCCTGCGCCGCAGCACGTGAGCAAAGGGTGGCGCAGAGACCCGAACAGGCAGAGATGTTACAGTTATGGCACAAATTTTGATTATCACAAAGTTTTCTGCTTCATTTTTATACAGGCATTTTGCAATAACACTAGATTGTTATGAAAATTGATCAGATGAGTTACAAAAAATTAAAAATTAAATCCTTGACTTGAAAATTAACTTGATCACAAAAGGCCATTTCCACAGAATGTCAGCCCTTCCAAAAATTGAGTCACTAACATTTCAGTGATCTCCTAGTTTTCTCAGGAGAAAGTGTTAAAGAGAGCTACACAGATGGATAGGTTCCGCTCACCTGAATCAAATTGTGTTTTCTTCTTGTAACTTAGTGCCTCTGTTGCTGAGAGATCATTGTTTTTTATGAAAAACAATTCTATGGAGCAATATGGATCTTGACAATGCTTCAAAGATGTAAGTGGTAATGCCGTTTTTGCTCCAACGACCACATTTTCATATTAAAAAAACAATATTTCAGCAAAGGAGGCACAAGGTTAAAAGACTGATGACAGTATTACCTTAAACATTTCCAAGGAAATGTACAGTCCCCATTGTATTGTACCTAAAGGGCCCTGCAGGCAAGAGCATTGCAGCATGTAAAACTATCCCTTAATCAACAATTTTTCAGATCATCAAGAATTTCAAGGAGAGAAGTTCAATTTATGAGAAGACTTCAAGACACCCAATATCGTCTAGCAAGTGAGATTGGTTCAACACACCTGGAAAACTTACTAAAGAATGGAGCAGGCAGGGATTTGTGTCTCTGAACTCATGGTATGAAGGTTTTTCGAAGCTGCCCTGCTGTCAAGAGGGGAAGCAAAGAAGCTACTATTCTTTAAGTAAAACATCAACATATCAAGGGCAGACTGACTGATTCTGAATTACATGGTTTAGACTGAGAAAAACTAGGACAAACAAAACAAAAAGATAAACTTATTTTCTCTGATGAAGCACCCTTCAGACCATTTGGACATCTGGAAGAATAATAGCACAGAGAAGAACTACCGTGAGTCCAGTGTCATGCCAATAGTAAAGCATCCTGAAACCATTCATGTGTGGGACTGCTTTTAATCCAAAGGGGTGTATTGCCAGTGCAAATTATGAAGGACTGTGAAAGTCTGGACCTCAAGCAACTGAGCTTGCTAGAAGGAGACGCATACAGTAAGATTTCCTTTACCATTTGTTTCATAGTGCACAATTTGTAGTTATAAAAAACTGTCAGTAGAAAAAAAATAAGTTACAATATATAGTACAAATATATATTTCCCATCCTTTGGTTGAACTTGATGATCATAAGTCTTTTTTCAATTGTAATATATAACTATGTAAAAGAAGCTCGATCCATGTATTGGCTGAATTTACCAGCCTATACCTTATGCGAGGAGACATACTGTCCTACCATTTACAGTATGGGACAGTATGTCACTGGTAGGCCTGGACTCCTAGCAGCATAGATAACTATACTGGTAGGAGTTCATCTCATGCCCGAAACTTGGTTGTTTGAATGTGCCTTAGATAATAATAAACTAAGTTTGTAAAAATACTTGATTAAATACAGTTTATCCTTAAATTTTGTGTACATCGTTTCAATATAAATGTATGTATGTACATGATTTCAGATTGTACTGTGTGAGCGGGGAGGAACGTCCCCTCCCTCTCCTCACAGTACTTGTCCATAGACTAGTACTATCAGGAGGGGAGGCGGCGTTCCTCCCCGCTCACACAGTACAGTGCTATAGGCGCTGCTGTGAAGAAGGACGTTCCTGATAGACTGTCAGGAATGCCCTTCTGACTGTGAAGAGCTACGGTACCAGTACCGATAGCTCTTCACCCGGGGCACAGATTTCACACAACATCCAAGATACAGGTATATTATGCACCCCAGTAATCCTCCTGAGGCACATGAGCTTTTTATTAGATTCATGTCAAATTTTACATGCATCAAATAGTAAAAAAATTGAACATGTTCAAAACTATTCTTCTTTCCAAGAAGCATTGCCTGTAGAAGAAAATATATATGTACTAAAGTCTCCCTTCTACAATGTATTCTGAATGCTGCAAGCAGGCTCGTCTATCAGTCTAAATGCTATACCGATGCCTCTGATTTATACGGTCACTGCACTGGCTGCCTATTCGCTATCAGAATACAATATAAACGTATCCCTCTCATCCACAAGTCTTTCCATAATGCTGCACCTCCCTACATTTCCTCCCTCATCTCTGTCTACCACCCAACCCATGCTCTTCATTTGGCCATTGACCTAAGACTAACATACTCTATTATTAGAACCTCTCAGTCTCATCTTCAATATTTCTCCAGAGTTGCACCACTTCTCTGGAATTCATTACATCAGGCAGTCACATTAACACCTAACTTCTGCAGCTTCAAGCACATTGTAAAGGCTCATCTCTTCAGACAGGCCTACTATATTTACCTTCCTAAACACTTCTTCAGTTACATTTCCTAAAACTAACCTTTATCTGTTCACAAGAGCCACCCCCTTCCCCGTATACCAAAGCACTTTGTATCTATTCATATAAGGACACTGGCTGGTGACTTACAGCTTTATTTATTTGTATAATTCTTGTAAGCTTTTTCATAAAAAATGGGTATTCTACTGTATAAGCACCTCTTGTGTCACCTCCTGTTATACCTCATAAATTGTAACCTCTGGTGAGCAGGGCCTCATATTGTATGAATTGTAAAGAGCTGCAAAATATTTTGGTATAAAATAAGGTTTTTTTTATTATTAATATGGTGCTGAATTGAGGAGTTCCACCACAGCACATGAAATGCCTATGATTCTTTATTACAGAAACAAAGAGACTACATACACGTCTGCACAGCCTTCAGACATGAAGCTATGCATTAATTATATATCATACGTAAACAAAAAGAAGATCACTCAGATGTCCATCATGTGAGTGAATTCAATTAAGATCAAGATCTTCTGTTCGCTATAAAAGATGCAGAAATGTATCTGATATCTAAAATTGGTAGAAAATCTCGAAACATAATGAGCAAGACATGTAACATGTTTTTCTTACAGAACTCAATAATTGTAATCATTAAAAAAATTTACGAAAACATCTCTCAACTAATAAATAATTCATACCGACTAGGAGAATATAATTTATTTATTAGAACTCTGGATTTAAAGAATTTGGGAAGATATGCTTGTGTCTTCTAAGAGCTACTGTATACTGCTTATAAATATTTCAGCGATTACTTAGGGATATTGTTAAAGCTATTCTTTCTGCGGAATAACAATAATTGATAAGTGTACCGTGCTGCTGCTGTTGACTTTCTTTTACACAAACAAAAATTGGCAGTGATGATTTTAGAGCTGGGATGCGCACATAGTACTTTAGAATCTTGGTTCAGTACCTTATGCAACACTTTATATAAAAGACTAACCCAGACATGTTTTATGTGTCTAGAACAAAAAGTAGACACCGAGCACACTCATAGTGCAGATAATCATAAATATTCTGTGGCAATTTGAAAAACCCACAAGTGACAGATAGACCTGATTGGCCTCTCACCTAATGTGACTGTGATCCCGTTCACAGTTACGTTTAGAAGATTGATGACTAGGTGGAGAGAGCAGCACGTCACAGGAACACCAATAGGAAAGGACCAGGTGTGAAAGAAATGTAAAAAACCAAAAGGACCGCGCTCACAGGTCAATAGATTTATTGGGAAAAAACTGGAGTGCACTTCAGTTTTTTCCCAATAAATCTATTGACCTGTGAGCACGGTCCTTTTGGTTTTTTACATGTTTTATGTGTCAGGAAATAGGAAATGATTGATAGATCCTCATCTTATAATGCAGTAAAAACTGGGTTCACTTCTTGCCTTGACTTGCACCTTGCAACTTTAATTTGATGGTGGATCTCCCATTAACCTCCTCATTAGTATTCACCAAACTGCGGTGATTTCTCTGTGCAGTGAATACTAATGAGCCAGCAAGTGGATATAAGTGACTATTCAATATTCACTATTCCTGTATAGCGCTTTTGTTCACAAAAAGAGTAAAGGGTGGGGGAGGATTCATGAATTGCCTTATGTCATAAAAGCATTGTAAAATAGTCTCATATCATCATATTACAATTTTTCAATGCTACATACAACTAAAATAGGCACAAGTGGTGCTTTTGTACTCGCCTTACCACTCATACAAGAGTGGGTGTAGCACAGTGTTGGCCATGGGTGGAAGGGAACCACCACATTCATTATCATTTGTGCCACAAAATTAGAGTAACAGAAGACATCTCAGGACTAGAGATGAGCGAACAGTAAAATGTTCGAGGTTCGATATTCGTTTCGAGTAGCCCCTCAATATTCAACTACTCGAATCGAATATCGAACCCTATTATAGTCTGTGGGGGGAAAATGCTCGTTTCAGGGGTAGCCAACGTTCGATCAAATTATACTTACCAAGTCCACGAATGAGGGTCAGGCTGAATCCTCCGAGAAGTCTTCTCCTTGCAGCGTCCCCGTGGCATCTTCAGGCTCTGAATTCACTCTGCCAGGCATCGGGCCTGGGCAGAGCTGACTGCGCATGTCTGCACTACAAGTGGACATGCGCAGTCAGCTCTGCCCAGGCCCGATGCCTGGCAGAGTGAATTCAGAGCCGGAAGACGTCGCGGGGAAGCTGTACGGAGAAGACTTCTAAAGGTAGGAGAAGAACCAGCGTTGATTGGCCGACTGTATAGCATTTGGCCAATCAAGGCTGGTTCTGTATCGAACTTTTACATTCGAATAGTGAGTGGTATTCGATTGAGTACGAGTATTTTGAATACCGTAGTATTCGATCGAATACCTACTCGATTGAGTACTACTCGCTCATCTCTACTCAGGACTGCCATAAATTTGTGCCTAGGTGCAAGGGCATTTGGGGGAAGCGGCTAATTCTTGATGAGCTACAGAGAGTCTTGATGAAGGTCTTTACAAAATAATGTTTCTTTTATGTAATTTTTCATACATTTTCTCCATCTGCAGTATATTTCCAATGAACTAAAAATAATGGAAAACAATGATGATAACAATGATAACAGCTACCTCTTCTGTCACCCCCTCTACCTCATAGATTGTAAGCTCTTGCAAACAAGGTCCTCAGTCCAGTCCCATTGTGTGAATTAACTATTACTTTGTAATGTATTTTATTTTCTGTACTTGAAACTTACAATTTGTAAAGTGCTGTGGAATATGTTGGCGCTATATAAATAAGATGTATCATTAATAATAATAATAATAATAATAATAATAATAACAAATTGTATCACATTGGTCATTACAAGTTCCTGTAAGTAGGTGAATTAAAGAGTACTTTTTTAACTGTTCTGTAACATGCTAAAGGTAATCATGGGTTTGCAAAGGTAGCACATATGCTAAGGATATTAAAAAGTCGTATAATTCATTTAATATAATGACATGACTTGAAAATGGTCAACCAAACTTAGATGAAAACATTTTCCATGATGTACCGTATATACTCGAGTATAAGCCGACCCGAATATAAGCCGACCCCCCCAATTTTACCACAAAAAATTGGGAAAACTTATTGACTCGAGTATAAGCCTGGGGGGGGGGGGGGGGGGAATGCAGCAGCTACTGGAAAATTTCAAAAATTAAAATGGTCAGAGTTTTTGGGTGCAGTAGATGCTGGGGAAGGGCAGGGGGTGTTTTGGTTTTGTCGGTCCCTTCCCTTCCTTTTTTTCCCCCACTTGGAATTCAGCCTGGCTGAACATAGGGTATCTGCAGTGCTCCTATTAACCCCTTCCTGATGGAACAGGAGCACTGCAGATACCCTATATTCAGTAGACCGGGCACTGTCAGACACAGGGACACCTAATGTGTTTGTGTTTCACAGTCATTTTCTACTTTTCTATGTATTCTAGGGAAAGGAGCGATTTAGAGCATTTATTTTTTTTTTAACTATTTTATGGGAGATTCTATACATTAATATTGTGGCTGGTCATAGACCCCCCCCCCAAAAAAAAAAAAAAAAAAATATATATATATATTTTTTTTTGCTGACTCGAGTATAAGCCGAGGGAGGCTTTTTCAGCACAAAAACTGGGCTGAAAAATTCGGCTTATACTCGAGTATATACGGTAAGTTGAAGTTTGGTAAATAATATCAGAAATACAAACAATAAATTCCTGATGGAAGGTTTGAATAAAATAGGATGCAAAACAATATCTGAAGGTATGTTATGCTCCCAGGGCTAGGCAATTTTGCCTAAAAATAAAATACAGATTATTGTTTAATCATATGGGTAATTCACACTTTTACGGTTGAGTTTTGCTTTTGTGTAAAGAACTAAAAAACTTCTGTTAACTGTCAAAGTGATAAGGAGTTAGATATATTTGATGCACCCAATTATTGACTACAGTGACAACACTGTTTACCATGGCTTATGGTGGGGGAAGAAAGCCTGTGTAAAACATATCAGGCTTTGGTGCAGGACTAATAGAAAATCTGAACCGCACTGAAATAGCAACTTAAATGACTAAATACCCATCCCTAAATACCACAAAACACTTAAAGATTTGTGAATTACTATATCAGATTGGGAAGAATATACAAATCTGTCTCCTAAGATGTAAACAGGGAGACAGTGCCTCTGTTATGCCGCCCTCTATGGGAAGCACCCTGAACAACATGCCCGACTTCCCAGAAGTCTTTACTGCATAATGCGGGGTTATAACCAAATCAATTTCTCAGCTATGGATGGCACAGTTTCTGTCTGGTTGGACTTCATCAGCGCAGCCTAGAGAGAATTGATTTGGTAGAAGTGAGAGGCTGAGAGACCAGATTATGGGGATAATGTCCATCCTTAGGGAAAGACCACCTTTTCAGGTGTGTGGAGACTTATAGCCATAGTTGCTCCACCACAAGGGAACATGGGAAGAATATGCAAATCTGTCTCCCAAGACAGATCTGTCTCCCTTTAAACACGAAGAATTATTTTTATAAATAATTAAAAACTAGAATCCTAGAACCAGAATCCTAAACCTAAAGCATATTAGGTTAGAACACATAGTACTTGGTAAATACTGATTTTCTTGTCATTAATTTCAAGAAAATCATTATATTTTATACATTTTTTTTTAGTAATTCTGCTTTACTTATGATACAATCATTTGAGGCGTCAGTGTATATTTGCTGACTTTCTGCTTACATTGTGCTCCCATTTAACTATTTACACTGGCCCAGGACACAGGTCACTCTTATTTGTTGAAAAAGAAGTTATAAAAAGAAGCAAGGCAGCTGTGAAATGGTAGGCTGTGTTGAACTGAAGGCACTTGTGCATGCTGAGAAAACAGCATGACATTTAAGTATTGTCTGCCCTGTTTTTATTTCATTCAGTAAATTGCTATTTTTGTTATAGACACTTATTATAAGTAATGACGTGTCGTATTATTAGCCACAATAAATTTCCCTTTCTACAAAAGTCTTACACCGAGTGAACAAATATTTATCATCGACCCATTTAACTGTTTTATCATTTCATAATTCTAATTTAGTTGGGTTTCTCTTAGGTTCCTATATAGTTTCCCACAAATCCTTTTCTGACCTGGACATTCTCTAAAAATGGTAAAAATAGCCTGTGATCACTCATGGTACTTTGTATTGTCTTTGCCCTTAATGCATGCAGAAGTTGCAAGTATTTCAATTTATCCCTATTTGTAAGTGCATAATGTGACTTCAAAGAGTCAAAATTTCAAATTCCATCTTAATCTATTATGTGTGACAATTAGAGATGAGCGAACACTAAAATGTCCGAGGTTCGAAATCCAATTCGAACAGCCGCATACTGTTCGACTGTTCGAACGGATTTCGAACCCCATTATAGTCTATGGAGGGGAATGCTCATTTCAGGGGTACGCAAAATTTGATAAAATTATACTTACCAAGTCCACGAGTGATGGTCAGGCTGGATTCTCCTTGATATCTTCTCCCGGCGCAGTGTCCCCGCGTCTTCTTCCGGCTGGAATTCACTCTGCCTAGGCATCGGGGCCTAGGCAGAGCCAACTGCACATGCGCGGTCATGCACAGACATGCGCAGTCGGCTCTGCCCAGCCCGACGCCTGAGCAGAGTCGAATGCGCATGCGAGGGCATGCCCGCGCATACGCAGTTGGCTCTGCCTAGGCCGGATGCCTAGGCAGAGTGAATTTCAGCTGGAAGACGCCGCGGGGACGCTGCACGGAGAGGACTAAAGGTAAGAGAAGAACCAGCGTTGATTGGCAGAATGTATAGCATTCTGCCAATCAACGCTGGTTCTGCATCTAACCTTAAACTTCGAACAGCTAGTAGTGTTCGATCGAGTACGAGTATTTTGAATACCGTAGTATTCGATCGAACACCTACTCGATCGAACATTACTCGCTCATCTCTAGTGACAATTCTTTAACCCCCAAAAACACCCTTATAATTTTATGCCTTCAATGAGCTGAGTGCTATTCTACAGTTCTTACAATTTTTGTAAAGCAAGCTAAGGCTCAAAGTTATAGAAAGGCTGCTTTTTTGTTGAATATTTTGTGCTTATGATTTTATACTTTTCCCTTCTGTTAATTAAAAAAACAGCAAAATCTGCAACAAAAAATGGCTTTTCCACAATGTGGGGCCTTAGCCTACATAGTCCAGGCTACATAAAGCATTCTACATATTTTATATCAAAGCATACTCACTTTATATACTCAATTCAAGTAACTCATTGATACATGAGCCCACTAAAAAGCTATGGAATTCAAAACTTTTCCTAATGATCATGTACTGTATCTGTATGGCCAAAAAAAAATAATTTAGGCTGAGACATCATGTTGCAGAAATGCAGCTGTTTCTGTTGCAGATTTTGCTGCGTTTTTTTTTTTAACCAAAGCCAGGAGTGGATTGAGCAGAAGGTAGAAGTATAAGAACTTGCTCTATATTTCACATTCTTTTTGTATCCATATTTAGATAAGATAATCCTTTAATAGTCCCACAGTGGGGAAATTTCAGCATGTTACAGCAGCATAGTAATACAGATACAGGATAATACACAGTAATATATTACAGACGTAGGCACACATATGCTGAGAAGAGAAGATATACTAGGAGTCCATAGCAGCTAAGGAACGGAAGAGAAAGAGGAAGCCCTCATGGTCGTCATTATCATTAGTTCTTTGTGTGGATATTTGACTTTAGTTCAAAAAACCACAGAAAAATCTGCAACAAAAAATTACTTTTCTGCAACATGAGGCCTTAGCTATTCCCCCCGGTCTTCCCGAGGTTAAGTATTTGTTGTTTAATTTGTGATTTACCACCTTCCAACGTAAAATCATTATTTTGCAATTAGTAAAATTATATAAAAGGGTAGTTAATTCTTTCATTTAAACCCTAACCCAGTACAAAGGCAGATATTTTTAACATTAGAAACTCAGATCACTCGCATCCAAGTCCCGTCCATGCTTCTTTCATTCTTATGGGAATTTCCATCCCATTCTTCTCAGATATCACAAAATAGGATAGACCTTTCTCTATAATTATCAGATAAGAAAAGAGCATGACATGCTAATTTGTATGAAAGTAGTCTAAAAGTTCATAAATTACTTTGCATGACTTAAAATAATAATGCCTAGATATTTAAAGAAATCAAACCAGGCTAATCTGTATCTCTAACAGTTGTTCTTACTACATTTTACAACATTAAAAGAAAGATGACATAGATGGCCATGTGTATTAACAAACCAATTTTAATGTTTGCGAAACATTAAAATCTACATTGCAGTTATTAACCTTTTATGACACAAGGTAAGGCAGACTTAGTTGATAAATCTTGTTACAGAAAGGTCCGGCTGTCAGAGGAACATTTCATATATTTAAATTATATACACATTTTTATAAGCCCAAGAATTCACAAACCTACCAAGTGTTGACACTCAGAGTGCACTTATTTATGCGCTATGGCTAAGGACACCAGGGGTGTTAAAAATTGATAGTCCTGTGGATTCTTGTGCTTTTTTTTTTTTGCCTCTGATTGTAACTCTTAATCACACCCTCTGACATAACAGAGTTTAGAGAGCATATCATGCACCAAATCTAGCTGCTCATGTTGCTCAGGAATTGTGGGGACTAGAGAAAAAAATTCAAACTGTACTGGAATCAGTGGAGGTCTCTTAGTAACAGATGCTAAGAACTTGAATTGGTGAATGTGGTGAAAGGCCCACTTTAATTCACAATTGAAAAATTTGGTTCCACTGTCAGGTCCATTACTTTACATTTAACCACATTAAAACTCATCTGCCATTTACCTTCCCAAGTCTCCAGCACTTCTGGGTAAACAGATGACATTTAAAAGAGAATTATTATCCCTTTCCATGTCAATGATCATTGTGTAAATACAATAGAGGAGAAAGCATTTAAAAGATCTGCCTTTTTTTGTATCCTCCTCTTCAATTACAACCAGATTATTTTTGTGAAGCTCCCATATTCTTAGCTCCTATCATTTATGTACTGCAGTTGAAAAATAATTTTGGATTATTTTTCCTTTCCTTGGCAATTATGTTACATTGGTCTATATTGAATTATTTTTCTTTGAATCCAATAAACTTGAAATACAAGAAATACTTTCATTGAAGTAGAAGACTTGTCCTTGAAATGAAAGGTATTGTTCAAGTTAAAAGAATAAATAATAGTCAGCAAAGCATATTAAACATTGACACATACATTGGTTTTCTATCAGCCTGCCTACAATTCAAAATTTCACCAAATTTTAACACTAGACCCATAATTGAGCACTTTAATGTAACCTAACCACAATCTATAGTATCAATCAAATTTTCTTTTAACTGTTATGCTCATCTGCTCTTCGTTATATAGATAACACCATTTTACTTCTAGAAGGCTACCTTATTTTTTAGTACTCATTAGAATAAATATGGATGTTTAGAATTAGAGTCAAGTTTTCACCCATTTTCACCCATTTTTTGTTTCGATGATGATTGGAAAAGCTGGTATCAGACAAATAAGCTGCAGCTTGAACCATCAAGTTAAAAAAATTGTCTTTGTAAATGGGAAAATTCATTGGTTAATTCAATGTACACAATTTTCAAAATGTAATTGGAGATTTACTCTTCTTTTTAAGGTTGTAACTTAAGCCTATACTGGCCCTGGCAATGCACAAGTCCAGAAGCACTGCCATGAACCATTTGGAAGCTGCTACCAAGGCAAATAAAATTATGGCATGCATCAAAAGAGGTACAGATTCTTATGACAAGAACATAGTTATGTTTCTATACACATCACTGCTACGGTCACACTTATGCACAATTTTGGGCCCCAGTATACAAGAAAGACATAATCAAACTAGAAAGAGTGCAAAGAAGGGTAACCAAAATTATTAGGGGAATGGGTGGACTGGAGTACAACGATAGATTAACAAACTTGGGGTTATTCAGTTTAGAGAAAAGACAACTACGGGGAGATCTAATAACAATGTACAAATACATGAAGGGACAATACAAAGAACTTTCTAAGGATCTTTTTATTCTTAGACCAGTGACAGTGACAAGGGGACACCCTCTACGTCTGGAGGAGAGAAAGTTTCACCAGCAACATAGAAGGGGATTCTTTACAGTAAGAACAGCGAGGCTATGGAACTCTCTGCCCAAGGAAGTGGTGATGGTGGACTCAATGAACAAGTTCAAAGAGGGCCTCCTGGATGCGTTTCTTGAAGAGAACAATATTATGATTCTAGATTTTAAGGACATGTTGATCCAGGGTTTTATTTTTACTGATTGCCAGATTGGTTATCGGGAAGGAATTTTTTTCCCCCTGAAATGGAGCAATTGTCATAAGCTTCATGGGTTTTTTGTTTTTGCCTTCCCCTGGATCAACGCTGTAAGGGACTGTAGGGTTATAGGTTGGACTTGAAGGACTAATGTCTTCATCCAACCTCATCTACTATGTAACTATAACTGTCAACTGCAGTTCTTTGCATATGGATAATTTTGAAACAAACTCATGATATTTCCACATTCTAAATCTAAACAGTTCTTATGTTTGTCTTCATGTTTCATTGTCTCAGTGTTTTAGTTTATTTTAGTGTTGCTACCATCCAATAGGTAAAGCTAAAGGCATAGTTTCAACTCTTTAAGCAATGAGAACCAATACCCATACTTTTTCCTCTAGTTTATTGTATTATATGACATAAAAATACGATTAAACAGAGAGAAGATCTTGTACTTACCGATTTTTTCTTCTTTTTACATCTCGGCTTTTTACAACTTGAGTAATAATTAAGTGCTGCATACTCCATCAGTGCCGCAAATACAAATAAGAAACAGACTGTCACAAATAGATCCATGGCGGTGACATATGAAACTCTTGGTAAGGACTTTCTTGCTATGGTACTTAATGTTGTCATTGTCAAAACTGTGGTGATACCTGAATCAAAAAACAAATCCACTCAGCTTACAGCAGGAGAACTTGCACAACCTTGACATATTTTCTGGGAAGCCAACAATCATGAAAGTATTATTTAAAACATAAATAAATGAGAATGGTGGTGATGATTTCTAGTGTGAGACATTCCCTGTGAATCAGGTTGATGTGCCTCAAGTGATTTTGAAGTTACCTTTTAAGATGTGTCAAGTGTTATTTCTTCTGGAAAGGCTTTCACATACACACTTTATAGGTTTGTATCTCAATCTGTTTCTTTTAACTAAACACATGAAGGGATCACACTAAGGCAAGAAAAAAACCTTCTAATTTTGGAAGGGTCCTTCTTTCTCCTACTGGCTAAGCCTTGTATTTCTGACTTTGATTTATATAAATTGTAACAGATGTTAAATCAAGTAGTATAAACGTGCATACATCCAACAAACTAGCCACCTGCGTATAGAACATAAAATGAATTAAAAGGGTTTGTCCACAATTGCAACTTATTCCTGACTGCTGGAATTCCTACTGATTACAAGAACATCTGAAAGGAACGGCGGTTCAGCAATTACGCTGCCACTCTATTCATTTCTATGGGAAAGCTGAAAATGTACAGAATAAAACCCTTTAATCAGAAATATAGTAAGTGACAAAAAACAAAAGAAACGTATTTACAATGGTAGCACAATGTTCTTGTCCCCAAGTATAGTAATAGTAACTAAGTATAATAATAGTAAAACTAGATGTACTTTACTTTATTTAGCAACATTTATATAGTCATTACTGATGAACTAAGCGTATATAAGCCGTATAAAAAGGGATGGCTGTTGGCTTTAGATTATTGATACTGTAAGAGTATGTTCAAATGGTTGAATTTGATGGGGATTTCAACTCAAGATCACATTTAAATACCACCTGAAATCTGCCTCCCATTCATTTTAATTGGAGGCAAATCCTTTTTTTTCCCTTTCAGCTGATATTTTCAGTTAGAGGAAAAAATAAGCATCATGATCAATCTTCAGGCTGATCTTGTCCGATAACTCCCATTTAAGTGAATGAGAGGGAGGAAAATCTAACCTTGCTGGTGCAGAATTTGCAAATTGTATAGTGGATTCCATGACAGATTGCACAGCGGAATTTGGTCCAACAGAAAAATTCAGCTTCAAATTTATGATGCAGAATTTTTCAGCCTGTACAAATCCATTGTGTGAATATACCCTAAATGTTAGAGTATAATTGATGTCTATAACTTATGAGTAATTACATGATATAATCTAGAAATAGAGGAAGAAAGGGTAACCTCGATATCCAGAATGAAAAACTTGTTGTATAATTTACAGTTAAGTCTATTACAACAACATGTTGGTAAAAAAAACCCCTCAAATTCTCAATACTGATTTTCTAGGAGAATAGTTAAATAATAACAGAGTACCCAGAAAGAATACAGTTAAAATATAAAGTAGATTAAGTGCGGATTCATACCTGTGCCTGGTCTCCACTTTCGGGTTTCTGTCTTCTGCTGGGAGAAATTGAACAGGAGACGGAAACCCAGTGGTCAGTTTTCAAACCCATTCACTTAAATGAGTTTGCAAAGTGTCTGTCCATGAGCACCTTCTGCCTCTCCATGGCAAAACCATTTTTTTAACTGGACTCAAAGTCGGACATGCAGGACTTTGTGTCCGGTTAAAAAAAAAAAAAAAGGTTTTGCCGTGGGTAGGCAGAAGGCGCTCACGGGTGGTCACTTTGCAATCTCATTTAAGTGAATGGGTTTGAAAACTGACTGCCTTATTCCCGTCTAATGTACAGTTTCTCTTGGCAGAAGACGGAAACCCAAAAAGCGATGACCGGGTGTAGGTGTGAACCCGCCCTTATAGTGGCAGTAAGTTTTTGTAACCACAAATGGTGAAGCAAAAAAGGGGTAAAAAGTGGGGTGGAAGATGGGGCAATTGGGACAGTCACCTTCTAAACAAGTGCACACATCATCATAATGTTGTTGTTAGGCTCTTTTATGTGGAGTGCTTGGAACATTACCAAATGGTTTACTCATTTCTACTCAGGAGCTGGCACATTAAAATAGCCTATGACCAACCATGATCTCTGACTGCTTTATATCACAAGGTCCTGGTCATCCAGTTAACTGACCTACCTATAAAAATGCCCGAGTGAACTGAAATAATCTGAGGTCACATGACTAAGAGGTCCGTTGAGCCTTGAAACGCATAGGCATTGTTTGACCCCTGCTCATTTATCTTTTAATGGAAGAATGACATCTTCGTAATAAAAGTGAAGTTTTAATTTACCATTTACATTGGATTCTAAGTGCTGGATCTTCTTCAGTTGCTTTGCTATTGCAACCAGTCCAGCCGAGGGAGCTTTCTTCCGTGCACTCATTTGGAAGGATCTGATCTGCTACACGCTAACCTATTCAAGACGCCGATCTCTGACATGTGAGTAAATGCTACCTTCCATCTTTTCCACTAAAATTTAAGAGCTGTGAGCAAACTTATACAGTGTTGGCCAAAAGTATTGGCACTCCTGCAATTCTGTCAGATAATACTCATTTTCTTCCAGAAAATGATTGCAAGCACAAACTCTTTGGTATTATTATCTTCATTTATTTGAAAAAAACACAAAAGAGAATGGAAAAAAAAAGTCAAATCATTGATCATTTTACACAAAACTCCAAAAATGGGTCAGACAAAAGTATTGGCACCCTCAGCCTAATACTTGGTAGCACAACCTTTAGACAAAATAACTGCGAACAACCGCTTCCGGTAACCATCAATGAGTTTCTTACAAGGCTCTGCTGGAATTTTAGACCATTCTTCTTTGGCAAACTGCTCCAGGTCCCTGAGATTTGAAGGGTGCCTTCTCCAAACTGCCATTTTGAGATCTCTCCACAGGTGTTCTATGGGATTCAGGTCTGGACTCATTGCTGGCCACTTTAGAAGTCTCCAGTGCTTTCTCTCAAACCACTTTCTAGTGCTTTTTGAAGTGTGTTTTGTGTCATTGTCCTGCTGGAAGACACATGACCTCTGAGTATCTCCAGCAGGTAGCAGCCCATTTACCAACCTCCCCGAACCTGCTCACTGCCGCCCCCGCTTCCCCTTGTACTATAGGTCGTGGAGGCCGGCAGTGAAAAGGCCCGGGCCAAGCCGTGATCCCACTGCCGCTATTATTATACTTGGGGGTCTTTTCAGACCACCGAGTATAATAATCGGAGCCCCAGGGGAGATAAGGGAACATAATAAACAGTGTTACTTACCTCTCCGGGCTCCAAAGTTAATCCTAGCTGGCTTAGGACCTATATGGGAATGCCCAGACGTCACGTGTTCTGGTATATTTCCATATAGGCCCGAAGCCTGCTAGAATTAAAGAGGACCTTTCATGGGTTTGGGCACAGGCATTCGTATATACTGCTGGAAAGCTGACAGTGCGCTGAGTTCAGCGCACTATCGGCTTTCACAATCTGTGCCCCAGGTGAAGAGCTAGTGGTGCCGGTACCGTAGCTCTTCAAAGTCAGAAGGGCATTCCTGACAGTCTGTCAGGAACATCATTCCCAGCAGCGCCTATAATAGTGTTGTTCTAAAAAAAAAAAAAAGTCATCAAAAAAGGCAATTTTTTTTTTACAAAACCATTGATTTTTGCAATATAACCGCCATGTATGTCTAAAAAAAATCACTAGCATGCCTATTTTCCTAATAAATGAGTATTTTTGAAGTATTTTAAATGTTAAATGCGTAAAAGCAAGTGTTAGCACAGTGTATGGTTAAGCTCTGAGTTTAACATGATGTACAACAGAATAGTGACTGCATATATACTCCAGTCACATCCAGAGCTGCAGTCACTATTCTGCTCTTACATCATCACTTATACTACAGTCACATCCAGAGCTGCAGTCACTATTCTGCTCTTACATCATCACTTATACTCCAGTTACATCTAGAGCTGCAGTCATGCATATCTGGATCAAATCATATCACCATCAAAGTTACCACTATACAATGGTGTAGTGGCAGTTAGTGTTATAGTGAACCTTCTTTTTATTAAATGTTATTTATTATTGATTTATTGATTGGTCCATCTGCCGGCTACATTACTATTGAACAGTCCTGTATATGATTCCTGTACGTAGCATCAAACATGTAGGGAGGGAGGGGGAGCTTATGTTAGAAAGGATGCTGAGCTGTTCATCCCTGGATGGAGGAGACCATAGTTGGAGTAATCAAGAAGAAGAGAGACAAGAGACATCCCTCTTACTTGATGACATCCTGTGCCAGGTAGCGCTTCTTGGTCTATGCCTCATATTGTCACAGGAACCTGTGAGATTGTGCCTACAGAGGTCACATGATTGTGACTCACACCAAGGAAATGTTACAATGAAGCTAATATAGGTACATTCCAAGTTGCAGTTGGGATCATGGGACCCCACATAGGAAAAACGCATTTAAGAAAAATCTGCAGCTTTTTTTCACTTTCCCTAAAATAGATAGGGAAAATTCTTGCGATTTCGCACCTTACGTTAATGTTATGTATTTCTTAAAAACGCATGCACAGCTTCCCCCCCCCCACACAATTAAACAAAATCTTAGAAACTTTGTTGGTACTGTAAAATTCATTGTGTTTTTTTTTTTTTTTTTGCTGTATTTCTGCAGCTGCATTTTTGCAACATAGAGTCTAACACTGATTCATTTGTATACCTAACTTATATACAATGTTATACATTACTGAGACTATACTGTTGCTGGAAGTGGTCTCAGAATAATATAAAACGACAAGATGAGAATCGGTCAATGACTGAAGATGGAAGCTATTACTGGTCACTCCAAGTCAGAGATTGCATCTGTGTGGTCCCAAAGCTCCCCTGCTTTGCTATACCGAGTTGTCAGCACTTATCAGTGACATGCAATTGAAACAATACACCGACAAAGCAGAAATGACAGAACTGTCTTTTAAGTGTCTTACCTAATGCTGTTCTTGCTGGAGTGGCATCTTTTTTTATCCAGAATGATACCCAGGATAACACAACTGTTAATATGCAAGGGATATATGTTTGAATAGTGAAGTATCCCATTCTTCTGCTTAAATCAAAGTACACAGTCATGACAATATAATCACCTGTTGAGACAAAGGCAAAGTATTCTTGACATCCAAAATCTAGCATCAACCTGGTTGTAAAATTTAAAAAATAAAACAGAAAAAGCCATTTTTAAAAATGTTTTTAAATATCGGGATCTTGCTAACAATTTTGTATTATAGTCATTTTTATTTCTTCAGATGTTCTCCTTTTTAGGTAATTTATGGAAACACATATATGCATAATGGCATTAGATCACACTTTATTATACTGTATATAGAGTAGCATAACCACTGTGTAGATGTAGTATCCATCTGAAAAGTTTTTGTACACAGTCATATTATGGCTCAGCTTTGAACCATACATGTGAAACATATAAATATATATATATATATATATATATATATATATATATATATATATATATTATGTAGATTGTGAGCCCCACATAGAGCTCACAATGTACATTTTTCCCTATCAGTATGTCTTTGGAATATGGGATGGAAATCCATGCAAACACAGGAAGAACATACAAACTGCTTGCAGATGGTTTTCTGCCCTTGGCGGGATTTGAACACCAGGACCCAGCACTACAAGGCTGCAGTGCGAACCACTGAGCCACCGTGTGATCCCCTCATGTGAAACATATATAATTCTATATGAATCACAGATTATTGCTGGCTCCATCACACAATCCAGTTGGTGGCAGCAGGGATTACTGAATAAAACACCCTGTATTCTTCAGAGCCTCAACGTGCTCCATAGTAAATGCAAATAAATCAACACCAGCAAGTTACACAATAGGCATCATCTTCCATGGCATTAGGGCTGGGGCCCCACGGGCCGGAAACACTGCGATTTGCCTGCGGCGGAATTGCGGCATTTTATAGTAACTGCAAATGAAATCCTGTGCTTCTTTATTCTTTCCTTTGTTACTCTATTGGGAGCTGAAATCTGTACTCCACTTTCACTTAGCGTACAGGCTCCTTTATAATGCAGGGAAGCAGACAGAAAATAGATATAGGTCAGCCATTTTAAAAAATAAAAAAGTGTCATATGAACAATGAGATTCTTAGCTTTCATATGACAAAGTTTGCAGTTCTACCTGGCATACTTATAACTAGCTGCAACTACTCCCTATCCTGACTGTTTTTTCACCTGTGAGATCTCTTGAAAAAATAGAAGTAGAAATGCTGAGAATCTCATCTTTCATACCACGTCAAAAGCAGTCTACTAAGTTTCATAATACCGAAGATATGACTGTTTGAATTGCCTCAACTTCCCTGCGTTATACAGGAGCCTACGCCTCATTACACGACGTGTAAGCAGTGTACAGATTTCAGATCTCAAGGGAAAAAACTAAATTTTTGAAAGTCTTGTCATTCTTTAAGGTGTGAAATACGATGTTCATGATGTCCGATATAGAACTCCAGCAGTACCAAATGTAATAGCACACACACTTCTTTGCATTCATTACTCAGCATTAGCATTAGTATTCTATTTGTCCACTGTTAAATTCATTGTATGGAGATGAGATTATGAAACTTTAGAATTGTACATGCCATGCCCCTGAAAACTCCACATGTAAAAGGTAGTATTCTGTAGCCTTATGTTTTATTCACATAAGTTGTACGTTTACATGGCCCACTTGTTATCAGGGACATCTGTTTGCCTCCTTGCAGTCCAGTTATTTGCAGATGAATTTAAGGGCTAGACATCTATTAGGGTATTAAGGTGATACTACATACAACATATTTGTGTTATTTCATTGTTTTTCAATGCCAAATCTACATGGTTTGATATTTTCTAAAGCTTTTGAATAGTAGTTGCTGTGGTATCTTCAAGTGTATAAGACGCAACAAAACTGGATGCAAAACATGCAGTGGCGGATCCAGGGTTTGCGGGGCCCTGGGCAATTGACTTTGGCGGGGCCCTACGCGCAGCGCGCCGCAGCAAATTAGGCCCCGCCCACTTTTATGTTGACTCCGCCCATTCTCATTCATTTTTCATGTGATTCCACACAGTATAATCCTCCTACAGTCACCCGTAAATTATATGTCCCCCCTCCATCTCTCCCCATTTTCATATACACCCTTCATCTACCCCTAGTTTCATGTCCCCCCCTCTATCTCTGTCCCCAGTTTCATGCCATTCTCCCCCTTTATCTGCCCACAATTTCATGTCCCCCCCCGTCTCTGCCCCAGTGTCATGCTGTTCTCCCCCTTCATCTGCCCCAGTGTCATGCTGTTCTCCCCCCCCTCTATCTGCCCCAGTGTCATGCTGTTCTCCCCCCCTCCATCTGCCCCAGTGTCATGCTGTTCTCCCCCCTTCATCTTCCCCAGTGTCATACTGTTCTCTCCCCCTCCATCTGCCCCAGCGTCATACTGTTCTCACACACACTCACCTTTCCTCGTTCCCCCGCAGCTCTCTCCCTCATACACATATTGTAGGCGCGATGTGACGTCATCACATTGCGACTACAAATGCCAGAGCTCAGCGTTAAAACAGGAGCTGAGCTGTGACAGCTCCTGCTTTAAAAGCCTATGTATTCAGCTCATCGGCGTCCGTAGGGACATGCTGACCCAGCACCGGCTCCAGGTTTTTATGGGCCCTTGGGCGACAGAGCCTCAGTAAAGGAGGCAGGGGGAGTCGAGACACTGTGCGTCGCAGATGAAGCGAGTGACGTCATGCAGGAGTGTGGCGTCACTAACGCCATACCTCCCAATTTTCAAAGAGTAGAAAGAGGGGTAAAATGTGCGGCGCGCTCTGCGTGCCGCTGCAAATCTGGCTCCACCCACTTTTATGTCGATTCCACCCATTCTCATTTATTTATCATGTGCTCCCACACAGTATAATCCTCCTACAGTCACCCGTAAATTATATGCCCCCCTCCATCTCTCCCCCAGTTTCATATACACCCTTCCTCTGTGTCCAGTTTCATGTCCCCCCTCCATCTCTGTCCCCAGTTTCATCACGTTCTCCCCCTTCATCTGCCCACAGTTTAATGTCCCCCGTCTCTGCCCCAGTGTCATGCTGTTCCCCCCTCCCCTTCATTTGCCCCCCCCAGTTTCTTTGGGCCCCCTCCATCTCTGTCCCCAGTTTCATGCCGTTCTCTCCCCACCCCCTTCATCTTCCCCAGTGTCATGCCGGTCGCCCCCTCCCCTTCATTTGCCCCCCAGTTTATTTGGGCCCCCTCCATCTCTGTCCCCAGTTTCATGCTATTCTCTCCCCACCCCCTTCATCTTCCCCAGTGTCATGCCGTTCTCTCCCCACCCCCTTCATCTTCCCCAGTGTCATGCCGTTCCCCCCCTCCCCTTCATTTGCCCCCCAGTTTCATGGGCCCCCTTCATTATGTTCCACCTTAATATTTAATACAAAACAAACACTTACACTCACCTTCTATCACTCACCTTCCATCGCTCCCCCGACGCTCCTCTCTCCAGTCACATACGCGATGCAGGAGCTGTGACCTCAGCTCCTGCTTAGCTGCGGCCCGGCTTGCGTGTGTAAGCGTGGTGTGATGACGTCATCGCGCCTACACACGCAAGCCGGGCCGGAGCTTTAAAGCAGGAGCTGAGCTCGCAGCTCCTGCTTTAATCGCGATTCAGCTCATCGGCGGACAGACGCCGATGAGCTGAAATCGTGACAGGCAAGTGCCGGGGGGCCCCCAGAGGCTCTGTGGGCCCCAGCACTTGCCCGTCTATGCCGAGCTGACCGGGACCATTTTGTTAGGGCTGGGCTGCGGGGCCCCGCTAAGCGCGGGGCCCCGGGCGATTGCCCGGCCCTGGATCCGCCCCTGAAACCAACCTTCCTTCCTTCCTTCCTTCCTTCCTTCCTTCCTTCCTTCCTTCCTTCCTTCCCTTCCTTCCCTTCCTTCCCTTCCTTCCCTTCCTTCCTTCCCTTCCTTCCCTTCCTTCCCTTCCTCCCTCCCTCCCTCCACTGTCAGGATCCTTGTTCAGACATATGTGGACAGTCAAAGTAAAATATATTTAATTCTTATAAGGAAAATGTTGTTTTTGTACCGTGTTAGCCAGTGGGTAGGAAATATAAAAAAAACCTAAAAACGTGAAAGTCTTCAGTAGACGATACCTTTTTTAATGGCTAACCCATAATGATGACAGATTATAACGTTTCGAAGCTCCCAGCTTCTTCTGAGTTATATCTGAAGAAGAAGCCGGGAGCTTCAAAACGTTATAATCTGTCATCATTATGAGTTAGCCATTAAAAAAGGTATCAACTACTGAAGACTTTCAAGTTTTTTTGTTTTTTTTTATATTTTTAATTCTTAGGCATTCTGCAAACTTTTTTTATATATATATATTATTAATCTAGGTCAAAACTATAGTAACAAAAATATGATTTTTTTTTTAAATCTAATACTTTAAATTATTAACAAAATGAATTCCACCTTCTTAAAAGTTAATTGCTGTGAATTACACTAATAATAATGTAATGACATATACAGAGTTGTCAAGCATGTTAGTCTATTTTATGAGTGAAATAATAAATTATTCCTCTGTTCTAATGTGTCTTTTAACCCCTTCCCGCCGATGGCATTTTTTGATTTTCGTTTTTCGTTTTTGACTCCCCTCCTTCTAAACCCCATAACTTTTTTATTTCTCCGCTCCCAGAGTCATATGAGGTCTTAATTTTTGCGGGACAATTTTTTCTTCATGATGCCACCATTAATTCTTCTATATAATGTACTGGGAAGCAGGAAAAAAATTCAGAATGGGGTGGATTTGAAGAAAAAATGCATTTCTGCGACTTTCTTACGGGCTTTGGTTTTACGGCGTTCACTGTGCAGCCAAAATGACATGTCCCCTGTATTCTGTGTTTCGGTACGGTTCCAGGGATACCAAATTTATATGGTTTTATTTACATTTTGACCCCTAAAAAAATTCCAAAACGGTGTTAAAAATTTTTTTTTCTAAAAGTCGCCATATTCCGACGGCCGTAACTTTTTTATACATAGGTGTATGGGGATGCATAGGGCGTCTTTTTTTGCGGGGCCGGGTGTACTTTTTAGTTCTACCATTTTCGGGAAATGTTATTGCTTTGATCACTTTTTATTCAAATTTTTATCAGAATTAAAACAGTGAAAAAACGGCGGTTTGGCACTTTTGACTATTTTTCCTGCTACGGCGTTTACCAAACAGGAAAAATATTTTTAGAGATTTGTAGAGCGGGCGATTTCGGACGCGGGGATACCTAACATGTATGTGTTTCACAGTTTTTAACTACTTTTATATTTGTTCTAGGGAAAGGGGGGTGATTTGAACTTTTAATACTTTTTATATTTTTTTATATTTTTTTTTTACTTTTTTTTTATTTTTTTTTTTGCATTTATTAGACCCCCTAGGGGTGTTGAACCCCAGGGGGTCTGATCACTAATGCAATGCATTACAATGCTAATGCATTGCAATGCATTGCAAAAAATCATCATCTCTTTTGCAGGCTGTATACACCAGCCTGCAAAAGAGAGAATTTGCAGACTGGCTGGGAGCCCTTAACAAGGCTCCCGGCTGTCATGGCAACGGGGGGTCGGCCCTGGAGCATGCTCCAGGAGCCGGCGATCCCTGCCAAAATGGCGGCGCCCATGCGCCGCCGGGAAGATGGCGCCTCCGGCGCCTTTGACAGCAGCGCCGGAGGGGTTAATGCCTCCGATCGGTCCGGGGACCGATCGGAGGCATTAGAGCCGGTTGTCTACTGCTTAAAGCAGTAGACACCCGGCGGCTATGACGGCCGCCCAGCTCCCGGGCGGTTGCCATAGTTACAGACCCGACACGTGCCGTACTATTACGGCGCATGTCGGGAAGGGGTTAAAAAATTATAGAGGATATATCTATTAAACAAAGCTGCATTATGAAATGACCTTAAATAGTCCATTTGAGCCTATAGCAATCTTAATGATATTCAACAAGATAACCTCACATCCCGGTAATAGCAGCTGATGGTACTTTCATTAAGATGAAGTATTATGATCATAATTGGACCATTTATTTCAAGCACTAATCAAAATATTTGACATGGAAACAATTGTTGAGCATAAGGATGAAGGAAAATGAAGGCACACCATTAAATAAAAAATAATTAGCAATTAAGGAAGGTCAAACTCTTAAAATCATTAAGCAGGAAGCTGTGCAGCTATACATGAAGAATAATGAATGCGTAATAGATACCTAAGATAGAGTTATTGAGTTTAGAAGAGATTAATAGGAATATTATCTTATATTAAAAGTAAGGAAAATAATATTGAGCTATAACTATTAGTTAAGCTAAAAATCTTCTTGTCAATCACAAAATATTCATATTTTCAATGAGATATCATGGTACAAAGATAAAAATACGAACATTATCAGTCATAATATGAAAAACTAATGATGTGTCGGACACCTTCTAAAAAACTTCTATAGCAGCAAATCATAGAAGTCCTGTACTTTGCAAAGTGAGTCTACTATATGGACTTGTTTTTACAGCACATCCCATAGATACTCAGTTGAATTAAGATCTGTAGAACTTAGAACGTAAGTCAACACTTGAAAATTTTGCAGAGCAATTGGGTGTATTTTCATGCTTAAGGCTAAGGTCTCATGTTGCGGAAACGCAGCTTTTTTTGTAGCAGATTTTGTTGCAGTTTTTTTTAACCAACGCCAGTAATGGCTATAAAAGAAATGGGAATTTTAATGGAAGTTCTTATATTTCTCCCTTCTGCTCAATCTACCCCTGGATTTGGCTAAAAAAAAAACCCAACTAAATCTGCAACAAAAAAGTGGCTTTTCCGCAATGTGGGGCCTTAGCCTAAAGGAAGTCTGTTAGCAGGGAGATCTCTATCAGACAAATGACAGTGCCTTGTAAGGTAACACCTACACATTCCAAAGATGTATTTCTTATTCTGCATTGCAGCTCTATTTTCATGAAAATCGTGATTTTATTCTTAGGCAAAATTAAGCACCACACAGTTCATTGCAAAATGTCACCTGAATACAGCAATACCCCATGTGTAGTTGTAAAATGATGCATGGCTACATGGCGGGGTTTGGAATAGAAAGAGCAGTATTTGGCTTTTGAAGGGCACATTTTGCTCAAATAGCTTGTTGGTGCAATGTTACATTTGCAGTGCCCATCAAGTACCTTTACAATGGGAATCCATAAAAAGTGGCTCCATTTTGGAAACTACACCCCTCATAGAATTTATCAAGGATTATGAAGAGCATTTTGACTCAAAATATGGTTTCTAGAGATGAGCGAGTAGTATTCAATCGAGTAGGTATTCGATCGAATACTACGGTATTCGAAATACTCGTACTCGATCGAGTACCACTTGCTATTCGAATGGAAAAGTTTTATGCAGAACCAACATTGATTGGCCGAATGCTATACAGTCGGCCAATCAACGCTGGTTCTTCTCCTATCTTTAGAAGTCTTCTCCGTGCAGCTTCCTGGCAGAGTGAATTCAGAGCCAGAAGATGCCGCGGGGACACTGCATGGAAAATACTCGATATTTGATTCGAGTAGTCGAATATTGAGCGGCTACTCGAAACGGGTATCGAATTATCTAACATTTTGCTGTTCGCTCATCTCTAATGGTTTCCAAAAAGAAATGTGCAGTGGATGGTGCAAAATAAAATTTTCATAGTTATATGCTACTTCAGTGTCTAATATGTCATGCCCAACTTGTGGCTCTGTGAAAAGTCTTCATTCCATTTATTGTGCTCTGTTTCCTGATTTTGGAAACACCCTACAGAAAGTCATTCATATGAGACTTTGTATTTTTTGCGATGATATGCATTTTCTAATTAAACCATTTTGGGTTTTCTATAACATATTAACAAAATTTTATCAATTCTTTCTGGGGGGGATTAAAAAAAACACATTGACATTGCTTTTTAACATTTTAGGTTTTTTTCTTTTGCCATACAACATAAATATATGTTACATTTATTCTATGGATTGGTACGATTACAGTGATATATATTTATATAGCTTTTGTATGCAATACTTGCAATATTAGCTTTGCAGAATAAAAATCCATTGAGGGAAAAAAAATATATATATTTCTACATTGCCATCTTCTGAGAGGTGTAAAATTTTTATTTTTCTGTTGACAGATCTGTTGGATGACTTATTTTTTTCCAAGAAAAGCTGTGCTTTTTCTTGCTACTGGTCTCATTGGTCAAGATGCCAAAAAAAATGTACTTCTAGAGTTATTTTTTTTATTTCAAAAATCACCGTGCTCGTTAACTAATGATGTTTACTCAAAACAGGACCCAAGCTGCTGGAAACAGTGCAGGGGAGGGTGATTGATTGTGGCAACTATGGGATTAACAACCACTATCAGAGCTCATCTCCAACCTTGGGTGTTACAGGTAGCTGTCAGCTATTTCATACAGCTGACACCTGCTCTCGATGTCACCCACTCAGCTTCTGGCACTTCAGTTGTATGAGGATGCATAGGGCATCTTTTTTTGCAGGCCAGATGTACTTTTTAATGTTATCATTTCGAAAATGTCTATTGCTTTGATCACTTTTTATTCAAAACAGAATTGAAACAGTGAAAAAATGGCAGTTCAGCAGTTTTGATTCTTTTTCCCGCTACGACGTTCACCCTACGGGACAAATATTTTTTGTTATAAGTTTGTAGACCAGACATTTTTGGACACAGGGATACTTAATGTGTATGTGTTTCACAGTAATTTTCCACTTTCATATGTATTCTAGGGAAAGGCAGTGATTTAGAACTTTTTGTTTATTTTTTTTCTATTTCTTAGAAAACTTTTTTTTTACCTATTATTTTAACTATTTTATTAGACTCAGATTGCAGGCATTATCTCCGGGTCTCTGTTGTACATTACAGTGGAGACCTGTTAGCTATGGCGACCACTCTGCAGCAGAGCAGCTGCCTTCATTTTTACAGACCTGGCATTCACTGTAATAAAACGGTGGATACTGAGAAGGATTTGCGCCGGGGCTTGCAGCATCGCCTCACTCCTGCTGCTGCAGGAAGCCCTCTTGCTGGAAGCTGGCGATACATTCGGACTATAAGACACACACCCCATTTTCCTAATTTTCCTACCAAATTTTTGGGGAAAAGAGTGTGTCTTATAGTCCAAAAAATATGGTACATGGACTTCAAATACAAAGATCTAAATCATGAAACTTAAATGGAGTCTAGCACCTTGCCTAAGTATAGTTGTTACCACCATGTTATAGAGCACATAACAGTAATACATGTAACTTAGTAGCTCTGTGCTTATTGGCATATTCTCTCTCTCTCTTAGCAGACATAGCTGCCATGTTACCACTGTTACATACTGTGCAGTTCCTATGTCTCCAAGCTTCAGTGTACATCCTCCTACAACTTGAAGACCTAATGTGATCACCTGTAGGTCTTTCCAGGAAACTTTGGTCTATTTATATCTACTCAGTCCTAGGCATAGCACCTGAGCAATATAGGATTTTAGCTAGCTAGTTCCTGCTAGGGTATCTTATTTATGTGTTCCTGCTTTAGTCTTGTTTTATGATTTTGCAAACCTGCTGCTTGTTATAGACCATTGGCCTGTACTTGACCACTCTTCAGCTAACCTCCTGATCCTTTGCATCAGAATCTCCCTGGACTTAGGCCAGATACCAGGAGATGAATAGGTCCAGAAGGAAAGGTTCTGGAAACCACACATTCTCCAATATGACACTCTGCATGTGGTCTAGTACAAACTAAACAGTTACAGGAGATTCTCAGTCACCACTCTTCAGCCTCAACTAGTGATTGGCCAAGGATAAACCAAGTCCCTTCAAAGTGAAGGGGGCCCAGACCACAGTGAATTACTTTGTATAAAGAGGAGAAATTAACATATAGGGAAGTTAAAAAAACATACAATTTACATATAGAACAACATACACAAACAATATATAGGCACACAACACAATACCATAAAACAACAGGTAATCACTATCCACTGGGATGCTGCACTGTTAAATGAATAGAATGAATAAATATGAATAAGAATGAATGAATTTTGATCGTCACTCCTGAATCCTTGATTCTAATTTCTCAATTTTTATTTTTTTGCACCCCTGCACCACATCCCTTTTTTCGACTTGGAACCACAAGAGTTGTTAAATGGTTTATCTTACTGATCGGCATGTGTGCTCATTTTTTGGCACAGGAGTAATTTTTTACATTTTATATTATGTTTATTCCCTGTGTGCATCTGGCGGCCACTGATCTCTAATTAGTGAAGTTCATCTGTACCCAATTTTTGGTGGAGGAGGTTTTTTTTTTTATTTCGCTTTGTGTCCTGCACCAACTATTATCTGTGCTTAAATAGGACCTTTCATGTCCTCAGAGATGTGTAATATTACATATCACTATATAGCAGACTAGTGTGCTGAATTCAGTACCCGGTATGCGTCCTGGTGCTGGAGATATCAGTGCCGATATGTCTCCACTATAAGAAAGGCAGGCCTTACACTCTAGTATCTTATGGAGATGTAAGGAACTCCCCTTCCAAACCCCCATCCCCCCGACAGTATAAGACTATGGAAGAGTACTGTTGGGGGGAGATGTTTCTCACAGCTCAGTGATGACAATGAGCTGTAAGGCCTGTGTTTCAGACAGTGGAGAGATATCAGTGCTGAAAATAACGGCACTGATATCTCCAGCACCGGGACGCATACTGGGAAAACTGACAGTAAGCCGCTTCCTAGTGATATGTAAGATAAGATAAGATAATCCTTTAATAGTCCCACAGTGGGGAAATTTCAGATACTGTAAAACTGCACAACCAAAACTATACTTTTACTCATATTACTAGATGAATTTCTTGAGGGAATCTGCAAATGCGACATGAAGCCTGAAAATTATTTCTGAAAAATCTTCTCTCCATAGTATTCTGTCCCTTTTGAGTCTTTGAGTCCCATGTGCTCATACAGCAATTTACATCTGTATCTGGGGCATTTCCATACTCTGGAGAAATAGCTACACAAGTTCTGGAGTACATTGTCTGATTTAACCGCTTGTGAAAATGAAACAGTAGAAATAGTTGATTCTCTATTTGATCTTATCACTGTTAACACTATAGCTATTAGCGATTATAATATTATCTTATACATGAGGATATATTACAGGACATTTTTTAGCATTGGTAACGTATGGTATGTATATCATCTTGATATCTACATGATTTAACTTTTTCTGTTCTGTTAAATTGAAATGTCAATAAAATAATTAAATAACAAACCATTTTTATACTTTGTAACCCATGTACAAGGCTTTCCAATGGGAAAAAAAATTCCCCACCTTGGCTAAGTTGCACATGATTTAGAGCACCTATATTATATACAGCACAAGGGATAATCCTTACAACAAGTGGATAAGGAATGAAATCCTGGCCTTTAAAGGAGAATAATCTAATGATCAGTAATCTTCAGTTTCTAGATACCACTTACTCCATGTTACCTGGATGGTTGACTCTGCAACTTCCTTAGATTTCACTAGATCATTATGAGATCATCTACTATGAGCAGAAATTTAGTTTGCACCTATGAGGCATTTATCAACTATATGTGGATACTACATAAATATTTAGGCAGGAGATACATTTTTAATATACTCCATAAACCTGAATAGGACATCACTGTGACAAAATTTACATACCGTGTATGGAAAATTTGCTATCTACATCAGCTTTGCACAGAATTCAATAAGTATGAGCAAGCATATGTAGCTTACAAGCTATGTGAAATGGTTAATCTAATTTGTATGTTTCCAGTGCTATTAATAAAAATTCTGTAATTAAGTATTTGCTGCATAATTTCAAAGGCAGATGTTCTGTTTGTAGCTATCTAGCAAAGTGACATCTTGGTTTTTCTATTAACCTTCACTCTCTGTTCTAATAAATGACCCATTTTTGGCTCCAGTCCAGGTGTAAGCAATCCTACATTTATCCAAGATTGTCATTGTGAAGTTTATAGTCAGCCTGTCAAAGGAATCAACTGCATGTGCAGACAAATCTTATCTCATTACCAAATAAGCAATTTTTTTTCTAACAACATTGAGTTGACATTAGATAAATAGTGTAGAAGATTTTATACTCCGCGAACCTCTGATTGGTGACTAAGTCAGGCTGCATCTAAAAAGCAATGAAATCATGAATGTTCCTTCAAGCAAAATAATTCATGACAGATTTCGTATAACAGAAAAAAATAATATCTTTAGGCAACAAATCTTCCAGCGGAATAAAAATAGCAAATTGTATTTCCCGTGAAGTTAGCACAGGCTCTGACCCAGTGAATATTTATTAGCCTTGATGTAGCGAAATAAAATAAGTCTTCATAATGAGGGTATCTTCTCTTGTGACATGGAAAAAAATATAGTAAGTGTAACTTTGAAATGCATTGATATGTATTCAGCCCTAATGTTTACCCTAAAGTATACTGTCCATAACAAGCTTTCCATTTTTTCCTAAAAGATATGAACTACATTTCTTGAAATCAATTTATATGGCATGTCATGGCTTGTATAGATATATAGAAATGCAGTTTTGGTAAAATTTCTCTTTGTAAAACTACTTGTTTTAGTTTGCAAATGTTCTAAGATAAAACTTAAACACATTGTAAACTCAACAAATAACTCAAACTCCTTTCTTTGAATCTGATTAGAATCCCTTCCACTTTGCTGTGACTATAAGATGACGCAGTTTTTTCCGCCGTGTTTACGCTGCAGGCAAACTGCAGCATTTACGCCATGTGGGACCCTGGCCTTAAAGAGTTATGTGTAAGTTAAATATTATTGAAGCCTAGCCTTCGCTTTAGAAGCAGTTACACTCCACAAAGTTTATGGCTGCTCCACCTTTTATAAATTCTTGAGTTTACTTCACTGCTCCTTTACAGTTCTACTGTGAATAAACACATCATATGCTTAAAATTGTATCTAAATAAAAATAGAAAGAAAAGATGAAAAATTACTGAATTAGTTATAAACAGAGATGAGCGAGTAGTACTCGATCGAGTAGGTATTTGATCGAATACTACTGTATTTGAAATACTCGTACTCGATCGAGTACCACTCACTGTTCGAATGTAAAAGTTCGATACAGAACCAGCATTGATTGGTCGAATGCTATACAGTCGGCCAATCAACGCTGGTTCTTCTCCTACCTTTAGAAGTCTCCTCCATGCAGCTTCCCCGCGGCGTCTTCCGGCTCTGAATCCACTCTGCCAGGCATCAAGCCTGGGCAAAACTGACTGCGCATGTCTGCTTGTAGTGCGGGCATGCGCAGTCGGCTCTGCCCAGGCCCGATGCCTGGCAGAGTGAATGAAGAGCCGGAAGACACCACGGGGATGCTGCAAGGAGAAGACTTCTTGGAGGATCCAGCCCGACCCTCACTCGTGGACTTGGTAAGTATAATTTGATGGAACGTTGCCTACCCCTGAAATGAGCATTTTCCTCCCATAGACTATAATAGGGTTCGATATTCGATTCGAGTAGTCGAATATTGAGGGGCTACTCGAAACAAATATTGAACCTCGAACATTTTACTGTTCGCTCATTTTTAGTTATAAACTAGTTATAAACTGCTAGTTATAAACTGACTTGTATCTGTAGTGTCTGATATACTAGATCAACTGAAGAGCAAATGAAATCAGACACCGTAGATGGTTAGAAAGTTAACTTACTGTAAACAAGCCTTGTAGTGTATTATATTTCATTACTAATGACTTATAGGATCATTTTATCAATTTTTTTGCTCTGTAATTTAGATGTCATATTGTTCATTCAAGCTCTCCAGTGCTAGTTTGTTATTGATATACATTCCTCTCTATTGTGCTCCTTGGCTTTTACAGAAGGTAGCTATCAAGAGGATACAGTAATAGATTTTTGTTGCCATTTCTGCGCACTTGTCAAATTTAGAGAGAGGCACAGCTGAAATACTTTCAGAACAAAGCAATCTACTCAACAGCTCTTTGATGTATAAAATGCTGCAGAAGTACCGGGCAGTCATTGCTAACAGCTCGGGAACGCACTTTGCTTTTAATGAGCTTTAAGACTGGACCAGTGTGACTTATTTTAATGGCATCTGCTAAAAAGCAGGGTACTCCCACCCAAACCCTTCTACTGATGAGAATCAGAATGCCTAAATTATTGGTTCTAAGATGCCTTTGTGGCTGCTGGACAACATCTCTAACATAAGGTTTTTTTGTGTTTGTCAAAGTGAAGTCGAATGGAAATTTGACTGAACTCCATTAAAGCTTTTCCTTCACCTCTAGTGATAAAAGAGAATTGATGACATTGAATAAACCAACCCTACTGTCCAAAACTAATAAAAGCTAGTCATGGCAGAGAAGCTATATTTTCTGCTAGTTTTGCTTGACAAATTTCCAAGGAGCTCCCACAGCTGTAGCATAATATGTAACTGTTTTTAGAACAATGTAGCGAGTCTAGCGACAGCACATGTAATTTATCGCCTGGACAAAGATAGAACAGAGATCGTCTCCCAAATGGGAAGGTGCAATAAAGTTTCTTATTGTTCTGCTTGCAAATTCTATGACAGCATACAATGTATGGCATTATACTATATGAACTTGTACACTGTCAGTGACCTTCAGAAATAAAATCAACCAAGACAGATTCTTGAAATTGGCAGTGCCATGCTCATACAGAGAATAAGTAATATAGTATAAGATGACCACAAAAAATTGGGAAATTTTGGAAGGAATTTTAAATTCCTATTGTTATGCACTGTACAGTAAGTTGAAATCCAATTACATTTAAGGATAGACTATATTAAAGGAAAAAGCTGTCTTTTGTTGCAGGTTTTACAGCGTTTTTTTTTAGCCAAACCCAGGTATGGCCAAAAATGGAATGGGAAATATAATGGAAGCTCAACACTTCTCCCTTCTGTTAAATCCACTCCTGGCTTTGGCTCAAAAAATGCAGCAAAATCTGCAACAAATAGAGCAGCATATTAGCAACGTGGGGACTTAGTCTTAAAGTGTATAGTAATGTATAAAATAAAGTAGAGACAATACATTATGATTTGTAATAATTTAGTTATGTATTGGGGTTCAGTTTTTTTTCAAGTGCCTTTTTTTAATAGGCTTTTCTTTAGAACTTTAATGATGCTTGTTACAAATACATGTAGCAAATTAAAAAAAAAAACACACACTACTAAAAACTTTTTAAAAATATGTTATGAGAATGTATGGAACTACAGTTTTATTACATGTACTAAAAAAACATAAAAAGGTGTATGTGAAGGAGCTTAATGGTATAAATAAGTCTTGTTATTTGATGTATTATTTTTGCATACGGGTTTTGCATTGCTTTTGCTTTATTTCCAGTATTTTCCGATTATTAGCTATTGATTGAAACATCAGCAAAATAAGGGTCCGTTCACACGATGTAACCCACCGTTGATTCTGACAGGTAAACTCATGTTAAAGAGCCTCCAATTGATTTCAATATGTTACGCGCGCTAAATGTAACCCATTGAAGTCAATGGGATTCTGTTTTGCAGCGCTGACTCTGACACAAGTTTACGTGTCAGAATCAATGGCGCGTTACATCGTGTGAACGGACCCTAAGGAAACAGGATAACGCTAAGTTTGCATGAAATAATGAGCATGACACACTACATGTAGCATTAGGCTGTATTCACATGTCTGCATTTGGCAGGCACTTAACCCTGCTTATGTTCTGGTCATGTGCTGTTTGTGATTGATACTTTTTAACATCCATCATAAAACTTTAGAAAAAAAATTAGTTTCAGTGTCCCGGGTAAGTAAAAAATGGATCACATACGGTTGACATGCATTTTTTTTATATAGACTTGCATTGATACGATGCATCTGTATCATTGAAAAGATAGAACATGCTTCCTTTTTTTCCCATAAACTCACAGACCATGAAAAAAACAGATGTCTGAAAAAATACATTGCGATGAATGGATACATCTGTGAGAAATGCGGGCGGCATACTGTACATACATAAATTGCAGATGTATGAATAAGGTCTTAGTCTCCAAGATATAATAAGATTATAGAAAGGAATTTGTATCAGCTGATACATAGAAAATGATTTTACGTTGGAAACATATTGAATTTTTACTTAATACAATTTCTCTTCAAAAGAAGTGAAAAATAAAATATTGTTTCATTTTTTATTTCCCCGTACATATTTCTTTAACTTGCATACACTTCTCAATATGCCTCACACTGTATTGTACAAAAACTGCAGTTTTTTTAATGTTTACATTCATTTGAGACTTGCTTCTGTTCACAAAGCCATAATCCATTTCTATTCCTCTTTAAAGCTAACTTGTGCCGATGAACTTGTTTCTTGCACTGTGCCTGTGATTGTTCCGGCATCTCAGCACCTCACTGGACCATGATATAATGAGCGGGTTATTGGTGTTGATGATCCACCTGCTCCGGCGTTTCGGCAGCTGTCAAGCTGGCCTGCCGCTGAACTCATTCCTCGTGCTGTGCCTGTGATTGTTCTGGTATCTCAGCAGCTCGCTGAGAAGCCATATAATGAGCGTGTTGTTGGCATTGATGATCCACATACTCCTGCGTTTTGGCAGCTCTCAAGCTGGCCTGCCGCTGAACTTGTTTCTTGCACTGTGCCTGTGATTGTTCTGGCATCTCAGCACCTCGCTGGAACATCATATAATGAGTGTATTGTTGGTGTTGATAATCCGCCTGCATTGGTGTTTCGGCAGCTGTGAAGCTGGCCTGCTGTTGAACTCATTCCTTTGAGCTGTGCCAATGATTGTTCCAGTATCTCAGCAGCTCGCTGTGATGCCATATAATGCATGTGTTGTTGGCATCGATGATCCCCGTCAGCTCCACTTGTGGAAAAGTCGGGACTTCTGGCTTCCTTCATAGCTCTTGTTGTTTGCAACAAATTAGATTTTCTTTTTCCAGGCATGTTGAAAATTGACAAACTTCCATTTTGGATTAAAGGTAATTACCCATGTCAGTTTGTCTGCAGTGTCTGGAGCAGATCAGATAATATGCAATGCGTGAACACACACCACTGAGGGTTAGCGTGTGTTTACACAGAGAGATAACAGTTCTGGCTTTCTCAGAAGCTGAGATAAGAGCAGTGTAATATAGTATGTGAACATAAATTCATAACAGTCATGAAGCCGGGATAAAAAGTAGCCTTAATCTATTTATGTGGCGAATTTCATTCAAATCCGTTCAGCCGTTTTTGCGTGATTGAGGAACAAACACACAAAGTTTCACATTTATAATATTAGTAGAATAAGTGAGACTCTGGTTGTGGTGTATAGGTAGTATACTTTTTATAAACCTAAGGATACCCTCTGAGGAGGCACAGGGAATGGCAGTCAGAACTAGAGCTCAGTTTAACTTATCTCTTGCTTAATTTTAACCATCATTAAGATTTCTTCTCCTTGAATAAACAACCAATCAAAACTTTCAAGGATCCACACATATCATATTATATTACACACACATATATCATTATATTATACACACATAACAGATTATATTATATACACGTGTGGAGGATGTAAGCTTGTGTAACCTCCATTTTGGTTTCCAGACATGTGCTCACAACCAGCATTTTGGATTTCAGACATGCTGGCCATGCTGTGTGCTTTTACAACTCACCTTTGTTTAGAGAGCTCACAACCCTCCTCAGCCCTCAGGAGGGTGTGACCTCTCTCCAGTTTCTTATCCAATAGGCATGCGCCAGGACTATTGTTACAACTTCTCCACCAATCATGTTATGCTAATTATACTAGTCCAATCTGTATTTGTCTATGCAATGTATTATATACTGCCTCATTGTCACCATTAAAGACAGAACCACTATATACACCACAGCTAAGTGTATTTTGTGCGTATCTCTATGCTAGCATATCTTTAATCATTTCAACTTCAATATGATGATACTTAGAGCGGATTGCGCTCACACACGTATCATATTATATTGTAGTAATTTTGAATATATTTTATGATATGTAAAATAAAATAAACAAATTGGTAAAAGAAAATTGACTGTTAACATCAGAAATTATCTCACGATACTGCCAATATGAATCTGCAGTTTCAGTGACCCAGCTGCTTGTGGACTGCATGAACTTCATTATTAAAATGATTCTGACTGCAGATTTGTGTAAGGACTTTTAGGTATTTATGGAATCCCTTGATGCAGAACCCCTATTAACCACCTGGATCTAACTGAATTAACTGTCATGATGGTGTGACAAATTGGAAAGAGCAAATGTTTTGCCTCTTTTTCCCCTATGTGTCCTGAAAGATGTCTTTTTTTTGGAAGGTTGCCAGTACCTGTCGGTAACCTTGTCTGAAGTCAAACTGGATGTGTGAATTTTAAGAAACACATCTTCTGGAAGTCATTATAAACTTCAGAAAAGGATAAGTGTGCATCATTGCAAATATTAGTACGTGAGTTTACCATTTACATATCAATTTAGATATATCAATCTCAAGCGTGTGAATTGTAAGGTATATTATACAAGAAATAAAATTATGTATTCTTCAGACCTAAAAATCACTATTCAATATAAAATATTCCGAATTCCTCCACAATTCAATCCCATGAAATAAAAAATAACAAAATATATACATTTTACCATTAAAACCAACCAATCAGTGACCTGATACTGACATCCTACCAAATTTTACCTATCTGTCTCAAAATATATATATATATATATATATATATATATATATATATATACAGTCCTATGAAAAAGTTTGGGCACCCCTATTAATCTTAATCATTTTTAGTTCTAAATATTTTGGTGTTTACCACAGCCATTTCAGTTTGATATATCTAATATCTGATGGACACAGTAATATTTCAGGATTGAAATGAGGTTTATTTTACTAACAGAAAATGTGCAATATGCATTAAACCAAAATTTGACCTGTGCAAAAGTATGGGCACCTCAACAGAAAAGTGACATTAATATTTAGTAGATCCTCCTTTTGCAAAGATAACAGCCTCTAGTCGCTTCCTGTAGCTTTTAATCAGTTCCTGGATCCTGGATGAAGGTATTCTGGACCATTCCTCTTTACAAAACAATTCAAGTTCAGTTAAGTTTGATGGTCGCCGAGCATGATGGTCGCCGAGCCCGCTTCAAATCATCCCATAGATGTTCAATGATATTCAGGTCTGGGGACTGGGATGGCCATTCCAGAACATTGTAATTGTTCCTCTGCATGAATGCCTGAGTCGATTTGGAGCGGTGTTTTGGATCATTGTCTTGCTGAAATATCCATCCCCGGCGTAACTTCAACTTCGTCACTGATTCTTGAACATTATTCTCAAGAATCTGCTGATACTGAGTGGAATCCATGCGACCCTCAACTTTAACAAGATTCCCGGTGCCGGCATTGGCCAAACAGCCCCAAAGCATGATGGAACCTCCACCAAATTTTAGCAAGTGTTTTTCTTGGAATGCTGTTTTTTTTGGACGCCATGCATGACATGGTCATTTTTTGTATGACCAAACAACTCAATCCTTGTTTCATCAGTCCACAGGACCTTCTTCCAAAATGAAGCTGGCTTGTCCAAATGTGCTTTTGCGTACCTCAGGTGACTCTGTTTGTGGCGTGCTTGCAGAACCGGCTTCTTTCTCATCACTCTCCCATACAGCTTCTCCTTGTGCAAAGTGCGCTATATTGTTGACCGATGCACAGTGACACCATCTGAACTTAGAGTAGGGGAGTAAATCCTACCCAAAAAGGGACAATAAAATATAACCTTTATTGGTAAAATTAAAACACCCAAAAGGAACAAAAAAACAAACAAAACAAACAATTCCCCATTTAAAAAGAAAGGGGATTAGGCTAGGGAATATAGGTACTGTGTCTGTTTAAGCACCTAGAAACCCCTGCTAATACAGGAAATCTAGACAAATAACTTCTTACATCGATTTCCTATTAGTCTTTTCCAAATGCTGCACTGCTCCACTTAAAGGCTCCATTTATAGCCTATCTATTCATGCTATTGCACACAGCACTAAACATTCGTCTGTGTACACACTTGGCTAGAGCAGAGATCGCTGTTATCTTTCATTGTTTGCTCTACTCCTTTTTGTAGCCTTTGTTAATTAGTAGCCTATCAATTCGTGCTAATGCACACAGCACTGGTCACAGTGCTGTGTGCAATAGCATGAATAGATAGGCTATAAACGGAGCCTTTAGTGGAGCAGTGCAGCATTTGGAAAAGACTAATAGGAAATCGATGTAAGAAGTTATTTGTCTAGTTTTCCTGTATTAGCAGGGGTTTCTAGGTGTTTAAACAGACACAGTACCTATATTCCCTAGCCTAATCCCCTTTCTTTTTAAATGGGGAATTGTTTGTTTTGTTTGTTTTTTTGTTCCTTTTGGGTGTTTTAATTTTACCAATAAAGGTTATATTTTATTGTCCCTTTTTGGGTAGGATTTACTCCCCTACTCTAAGTTCATATGTTCAAGCTGGGTACATAACAGATAAATCGACACATTTAGTGAATTTTGACTTATTTAGGAGTTAAAGTGGCTATGGCAGGTTTCTTGTCCAGTTCTGTCAATGTTGAGAGGTGGTTAGTGGACACTAAGGAAGCTTTCTCGGAAGGGGAGTTACCTGTACAAACGCAAAATCAAACTATATCAGCGGCATTTAGGAACTTGACCCGGGTGTACAAAGATAATTTAAGATCGTTTTGGGAGATACATACTCTGGAAAACTATATTTAGAATAGTATTGTACCCAGGGGCCTAAGACTGAACCTACTCCCGGCCCCGAGACTCAGGTCCCAGACATTCCTCAAGAAGTGGGAAAAGGAATCGGTGGGTTCCTCCTTGAGATTTATGAACCTTTTGCTCGAGGAAGAAAAAACTGTATATGAAAAGACATCTAAAGATTTAAAGGAACAGATTGATAGTGTTAGGAAGTTTGCAAGTAATAGTGACTTTGAAAGGAGAGAAAGTCAACTTCAACAGACGGTAGAACGGTTCATTGTATGTATTAAAGAGAGGAAACACTACCAGTTTAAAAGGGATCTGGAAGACTTTAAGGAAGGCAGGATCTTTGATTACACTCTCAGGGAGGGTAATAGGCAAGATCGGGAAACCGAACAATCCTCCTCTGAGTGTGAGGGTTCTGAGGGTGAACAATCAAGGTCCCGTAGTCGGAGGGGGAGACAACGTCAGGGAGGTAGGGGGTTTAATTCACAGACTCAGCCTGATTCAAGTGTAAACAGTTCACGACAGGGTCGGAATAAGGGAGGAAAAATAGGTAATAGAGGTGGTTTTTAGCCCAAGATCCACCGATCTCGGACTATTTTTTACAAAACCGCAAGTAAATCGTTCAAATATGTGTAAACAAGACGAGATGCAGATAATAAACTTGTCAGATCGAGTCCTGATAGCTGAGGAGGAAGCCCTTTTAAAAAGGGGTCTTTCATTTGTCCCCACACCTAGGTTTTGTGCATTTAACTGGGTCAAGGACCTAAATTTATTCTGCAGAAAGCTGAAGTGGCGAAAGTTTTTTGCGATGAATGATAAACGAAAGTGTGAAGAACTTGGCATACAGTTAGAGGACCTACCTTGTCTTGAAGTTTTGGGAAGTTTATGGGATGAGGGACAACAGGAAATAGGGGATGGTCCCTTTACTGAACTACATTTGCCATCGAAACGTTTTCCCCCCTTGTCTGATGATGGACCTATTGATACTTTCTGCAGGGTGGTGACGGAAAAATTAAAGTGTATTGATGGGAGAAACTTTAGTGGTCAATCAAACCTCACTAGAGAAGAACGTACCCTGCTGGAGGATTTGGAAAAGGATCAGGGGATCGTCATAAAACCTTCAGATAAGGGGGGGAACCTCGTAATTATGAATAGGGAGGTTTATGTGTCGATGTGTCGGACCATCCTAGACAACCCCTCTTGGTATGAAATATTGAAAGCGGACCCCACTGATCAGTACATCTTGTCACTGAAATTATTATTAGACTCCGCAAAGGAGAAAAGATTAATAAGTGATAGTGAATATTCCTTTATGCTACCCAAAAACCCTGTACGACCTACCTTCTATGCCCTGCCGAAGGTCCATAAAGGCATATCGCCTTTAAAAGGACGTCCCATCGTAGCAGGGATTAACAGTGTGACCCAAAACGTGTCTTTGTACATTGATGAAGTCCTTCGTCCTTTTGTCACGACCCTGCCTTCCTACGTTAAGGATACGACTGATGTCCTGAGAAGGTTGGAGGACGTGGTGGTCCCGGGGGATGTTTTCTTGGCGTCCTTGGACGTCGAGGCCCTCTACAGCTCCATACCCCATGACCAGGGGTGTGGGGCTGTGGAGGGGTACCTGAAGACCAGGGGTACATTTTTTTCCCAACATAATGCATTCGTGTTGGATCTTTTGAACTTTGTCCTCACATGCAACACCTTTATGTTTGACCGCCTCTTCTTCCACCAGCTGCAAGGCATGGCGATGGGGAGCCCGTGTGCCCCCACGTTCGCTAACATCTACTTGGGCTGGTGGGAGAAGGAGGTGGTCTTCTCGGACGCTATGGAACAATGGGGATCCAATATTATTTTATGGATTCGTTTTATCGACGATATTCTGATTTTGTGGGGAGGTACTAAAACATCATTTTCTGAATTCGTCGATGTACTTAACATCAATTCCATGGGTTTATTTTTTACGTCCGAGATAAATGAGGACTCCATCACCTTTCTGGACCTCAAGATCAGGAAATCTCCCTCGGGCCAGCTGTCAACTTCCATTTTTCGTAAACCAACAGCGACGAATTCGCTTTTGGAATGGGACAGTTGGCATCCACATGCACTGAGAAGAGGGATTCCGAAGGGGCAGTTTCTGCGGGTTCGCAGAAACTGCTCAACAATGGCTGACTATCAAACGGCAGCTGCAGATTTAAGAGGGAGGTTTAAACGTAGGGGGTATCCTGACGGGGTCCTTAAAAAAGCCCACCAAAATGCCCTCACTCAAACACGGACTGACTTGTTGAAAGGGAAAGTGAAAAAAGCTGATGGTCAAATGCGTATTATCGGCACATTTGATGAGGCACACCACGAAGCACGGAATGTGATCCAAGCAGCCTGGGATATTCTTTTGGTTGACCCTGATATTGGTCCCTATCTAAGCCCCCGACCGTTGATTACGTACCGGCGGGGAACGAACTTCAGGGACAAGTTGGTGCATAGCCACCTGGCACCAACCGGGACCTCCACTTGGTTGGAGAGACAGGCTGGGGATCTCGTGGGCACATACCGTTGTGGCTCCTGCAGCGCGTGCCCGTTTTTGAACCGCAGTAGGAGCTTTCAAAGTACAGTTAGTGGACGCCATTTCCAGAACAGGTCATTCATAAACTGTAAAACAGCAGGGGTTGTTTACCTCATTACTTGCTCCTGCGGAGTACAATATGTGGGGAAAACCACTCGGGAACTCCGCAGGAGAGTGAGAGAGCACGTGACGGGGGTGGACAGAAGGGACGACACCACAGTTGTTAGACACATTTTGGAACACCATGGGGGGGATGTGACACATCTCTCTTTTCAGGGGACTGAGAAGGTGGTTCCCTCTCCGAGGGGAGGAGATGTTGATAATAGACTCCTACAGAAGGAAGCGAGGTGGATCTTTACCCTGGAGACAGTAAAACCTAAAGGGTTAAATGACAACATCTCGTATGCGTGCTTTATTTAGGAGAGGGACGCCTCTAATCTGGTGTAGAGAGTGTGGTTTGCCCCTTATTGAGAGGGTGGAGGGTCACATCAATACAGTACCCTGGTATATGTAACAGTGGATTATTCCTGATGTTGTTTATTCATTATGTCTACTGTGGATATGTTTGTGATGGTCAATTAGGGGTTAAGTACTTCCATCGTTATGTAACCTGATGTTTTGCGGTGGATGAGTGCTTGAATCCCCCTTGCTAAGTTTCCTGATTACACTATCACCTCCGGATAAGATCGTGGTTCACTTTACCTGCGATCGATAGCTGCGTTATGTATGTTTACACTGCTCGTCTTAGTAGGCGGGGCTTAGGAGGGGTGGGCTGGTTGGCCCCCTCCTATTGGCTGCCGGTCGGCACATGCACTGTGGATCACACATTGTCTGGGTGGAGTTATAGCCAGACGTCCTAGTTCCCTGATTGGGTGGAGCCTTGAAGAGGGGGTGGTCCCAGGGCTTTAAAGACCGAGCTCCTGGGTTTACCCGCGCGGCTGACATCAATGCCGACGGGGACTGGGGGCTAACATTTATCAGACAATTGACACTCCAGTTTTATAAAGAAATGTTAGAAAATATACCTCTGATGATGTGTCCCATGCAATGGGGACATTGAGACGCGTCAGGTGACAGACTAGGTGTTACAATTGGGATTAGGTAGGGTACAATACCTGGTTCACTCATTTATCTGCTAACAAATCCTGTGGCTGTTAATGAAAGATTACAGCTATCTCTGCTCTAGCCAAGTGTGTACACAGACGAATGACTAGTGCTGTGTGCATTAGCACGAATAGATAGGCTACTAATTAACAAAGGCTGCAAAGAGGAGGAGAGCAAATAATGAAAGATAACAGCGATTTTTGCTCTAGCCAAGTGTGTACACAGACCAATGACCAGTGCTGTGTGCATTAGCACGAATTGATAGGCTACTAATTAACAAAGGCTACAAAAAGGAGTAGAGCAAACAATGAAAGATAACAGCGATCTCTGCTCTAGCCAAGTGTGTACACAGACGAATGTTTAGTGCTGTGTGCAATAGCATGAATAGATAGGCTATAAACGGAGCCTTTAGTGGAGCAGTGCAGCATTTGGAAAAGACTAATAGGAAATCGATGTAAGAAGTTATTTGTCTAGATTTCCTGTATTAGCAGGGGTTTCTAGGTGTTTAAACAGACACAGTACCTATATTCCCTAGCCTAATCCCCTTTCTTTTTAAATGGGGAATTGTTTGTTTTGTTTGTTCCTTTTGGGTGTTTTAATTTTACCAATAAAGGTTATATTTTATTGTCCCTTTTTGGGTAGGATTTACTCCCCTACTCTAAGTTCATATGTTCAAGCTGGGTACATAACAGATAAATCAACACATTTAGTGAATTTTGACAGTGACACCATCTGCAGCAAGATGATGCTGCAGCTCTTTGGAGGTGGTCTGTGGATTGTCCTTGACTGTTCTCACCATTCTTCTTCTCTGCTTTTCTGATATTTATCTTGGCCTGCCACTTCTGGGCTTAACAAGAACTGTCCCTGTGGTCTTCCATTTCCTTACTATGTTCCTCACAGTGGAAACTGACAGGTTAAATCTCTGAGACAACTTTTTGTATCTTTCCCCTGAACAACTATGTTGAACAATCTTTGTTTTCAGATCATTTGAGAGCGGACTGTCCATGCTCGGCGACCATCTAACTTAACTGAACTTGAATTGTTTTGTAAAGAGGAATGGTCCAAAATCCCTTCATCCAGGATCCAGGAACTGATTAAAAGCTATGTAATGGGGAGCAGGTGATGATATACGCAGTAACTGCACAGAGCCACGGAATAACAATATATAACAGTTTAATAAAGAAAAGAGGGGAGGGGGATGAGAGCAGGAGAGAAGGTAAGAAATAAGTATACAGTAGCTAAGCAAAACATATAACTTCAATATGACAGTGCGCACAACAAATAGTGGTAGTTACCCCTCTAGTGTCTTTAGTTAGAACCTGTATGCATTGGCTAGGAGAGGCCTCTCTTAAAGTAAGTCAGTAACAAGGTGCACCTTATTAATCTTCCAGGCAGGGGCCTGCTTTATCTTCCAGGCAGGGCCTGCTTTGTCTTCCAGCACACAAAGCTGCTTTAATGCTTGACCGAGCTGTATGGCCCCTCACTCTACTCACACTCCAACATACCTCTGTTTACAAGCTCACACAAGGCAGGAATAGTGAAGTCTCTCAGGGTCCTTGTTCAGCAAAGGAAAGTCCTTAATGGGCAAAGCAGCCTGCAGCAGGTCCTCTTAGCACGACATGTGTCCCCCTCCTGCCTGCAGCTTCCTGTATGCACACGCTTTTCCTCTCTGGAACATACCATCTTTCTCTGAGCTGTAGGGGGGGTTCTTTTGTGAATAGATTTGCCCTGCAATTTAGTCTTTCAGCAGTAGATGGCAGCAGAAGATCAGACAAATGACACAGTTATTCCATAAGCCCCTTACAGCTACAGGAAGCGATTAGAGGATGTTATCTTTGCAAAAGGAGGATCTACTAAATATTAATGTCACTTTTCTGTTGAGGTGCCCATACTTTTGCACCGGTCAAATTTTGGTTTAATGCATATTGCACATTTTCTGTTAATACAATAAACCTCATTTCAATCCTGAAATATTACTGTGTCCATCAGTTATTAGATATATCAAACTGAAATGGCTGCTGCAAACACCAAAATATTTAGAACTAAAAATGATTAAGATTAATAGGGGTGCCCAAACTTTTTCATAGGACTGTATATATATATATATATATATATATATATATATGTGTGTGTGTGTGTGTGTGTGTGTGTGTGTGTGTACCTTAGGTTGTTTCTCTTTAAATTTGAGTTTGTGAATTTTGAGAAAAGGAAGACAAAGTATATTGTAAATCATTACAATCTGATCATCCCTGCTTTACAATTCCTTTAATAGCACAATACTGTAAGTATATAGCTAGGATGGTACGGAAAAAAAGGACAATCACTTGCAACTCACATAGATGTTAATATTAGAGATGAGCGAACAGCGTTCGACGGAGTACATGTTTGATCAGATATCAGGCTGTTTGAGATGTTCGATTCCAGTCGAACACCATGTGATAAACTCACTAAAAATTAGATTCCCCTCCCACCTTCCCTGGCGCTTTTTTGCACCAATAACTGCGCAGGGGAGGTGCGACAGGAACTATGACAACGGAGGCATAAAAAAAAAAAAATCAGAAAAAGTAATTGGCTGGCTAAATCAGGTGACCTCCAATTTATACGAATAGTGGATTTAATATCTGGGTCATATGAGACTTTGAACTATGTGACTGTGAGACAGGGATAGATGTACTGGCTGGGTTAGCTAGGGATTACCTTTATTTAGATGGGAATGTTACTCACACAGCTCTTTGGGGCTCCATCTCGTCGGGATTCCTGTCAGCTTGCGATATGCGAGAGCTGACTTTTTCCCATAGGAATCCATTGACCAGCATTGATTGGCCGAATGCCATACAGAGTACAGCAGTCGGCCAACCAATGCTGGTTCTGATGGAGGAGGCGGAGTCTAAGATCAGTCCACAGCAGTCTCCGTTCTAGTCCAATCTCAGATGTAGCAGCGTTGAGCGCACGCTGTGCTCTGCTACACCCTCAAATGCAGCAGAGCTGAGTGTGTGCTGAACCCTGCTACACAGTGGCGTAACTAGGAATGGCGGGGCCCCGTGGCGAACTTTTGACATGGCCCCCCCCCAACCTACACTGATGCTGAAGACCTCGACTGACCCCCTCCTCTGCACTCTATTATGTCCCTTAGTAGCCCCTGCACACAGTATTTTGTCCCTTAGTGGCCCCTGAACACAGTATTATACTCTTAGTGGTCCCTGCACACAATATTATCCCCTATAGTGTCCCCTGCACACAATATTATCCCCCATAGTGTCCCCTGCACACAGTATTATGTCCCTTAGTCGCCTCTGCATACAGTATTATCCCCCATAGTGTCCCCTGCTCACACTATTATGTCCCACTGTGGACACCCATAAACAATTATTATACTCTGGGGTCTTTTCAGACCCCAGAGTATAATAATCGGAGACCCGGGGGAATAAACACATAAAACATTACTGTGTCTTACCTATCCCCCAGCTCCTATGCTGTCTTCTCCGCTGCCGTCCTTCTTCTATGACGTCGGACGTCACATGACCCGGGAAGCAGGCCAGGTCCATGTGACGTCAGAGACGTCAGACAACTAGGAAGGAGGCCTGGCAGGATCATGGAGAGGTAAGTAACAGTGTTTGTTACGTTCCCTTAGCTCTCCTGGTCCGCCGATCATTATACTCGGGGGTCTGCAAAGACCCCCGAGTATAATGATAGTCTTTGTGGGGCCCGCGGTGTCACTTACTGATCCCGGCCCAGCCAGGATCTGCAAGTAAATAGGCCTATTAAATGGCCTATTGAAAAATTGAAAAAAACAAACAAAAAAACGCAGCGGTAGCAGCTGTCACCGGGCCCCCTAATGGCCTGGGCCCTGTGGCATCTGCCTCCGCTGCCTCTGCAGTAGTTACACCACTGCTGCTACATATGAGATGCAGCAGAGCTGTGTGCTGAATCCTGCTACATCTCAGATGTAGCAGAACTGGCTGTGACTGGAGTATAAGACATGATGTAACAGCAGAATAGTGACTGCAAATCTAGAGGTGACTGGAGTATAATACATGATGCACAGCAGAATAGTGACTTCAGCTCTAGATGTGACTGGAGTATAAGTGATGATATAAGAGCATAATAGTGACTGCAGCTCTAGATGTGACTGGAGTATAAGACATGATGTACAGCATAATAGTGACTCCAGCTCTAGATGTGACTGGAGTATAAGGCATGATGTACAGCAGAATAGTGACTGCAGCTCTAGATGTGACTGGAGTATAAATGATGATATAAGAGCATAATAGTGACTGCAGCTCTAGATGTGACTGGAGTATAAGACATGATGTACAGCAGAATAGTGACTGCAGCTCTAGATGTGACTGGAGTATAAGAAACGATGTACAGCAGAATAGTAACTGCAACATAGATGTGATTGGAGTATAAGACATAATGTAACAGCAGAATAGTGACTGCAGCTCTGGAGGTGACTGGAGTATAAGACATAATGTAACAGCAGAATAGTGACTGCAGCTCTGGATGTGACTTGAGTATAAGTGATGATGTAAGAGCAGAATAGTGACTGCAGCTCTGGATGTGACTGGAGTATAAGTGATGATGTTAGAGCAGAATAGTGACTGCAGCTCTGGATGTGACTGGAGTATATATGCAGTCACTATTCTGTTGTACATCATGTCTTATACTCCTGTCACCTCCAGAGCTACACTCACTATTCTGCTGTTACATCATGTCTTATACTCCAGTCACCTCTAGAGCTTCAGTCACTATTCTGCTCTTACATCATCACTTATACTCAAGTCACATCCAGAGCTGCAGTCACAGAATGGAGGCTGCTGTGGACCGATCTTAAACTCTGCCTCCTCACAGACGAGCCTCCGGCAAAATCAGCGTTGATTGGCTGAATGCTGTACACTGTATGGCATTGGGCCAATCAACGCTGGTCAATGCATTCCTATGGGAAAAAGCTTGCGCATATCGCAAGCTGACAAGGATCCCGACGTAATACTGTGACTTGGGCATGTTAGATGCTTCCAGGCATGCTTCCCTTGCTGTCCCAGTTGCATTCCAGGGTGTTGGCATCATTTCCTGGGGTGTCATAGTGGACTTGGTGACTCTCCTGAGTCGAATAGTGGTTTCCCCCTTAACAAGTATTTTTTCCCCATAGACTATAATGGGGTTCGCTATTCGATTGAACAGTCGAGTATTGAGCAGCTACTTGAAGCGAATTTCGAACTTCGAACATTTCGCTGTTTGCTCATCTCTAGTTAATATACAACGTCAACTTTAATAACTATGAGAATATAACACAAATTTATAAACATGAAAAGACACATTATCTAAGTTAGTGTTGGCCAAAAGTATTGGCACCCCTGCAATTCTGTCAGATAATACTCTTGTTCTTCCAGAAAATGATTGCAAGCACAAACTCTCTGGTATTAATATCTTCATTTATTTTGCTTGCAATGAAAAAACACAAAAGAGAATGAAAAAAAAAAAAGTCGAATCATTAATCATTTTACACAAAACTCCAAAAATGGTCCGGACAAAAGTATTGGCACCCTCAGCCTAATACTTGGTAGCACAACCTTTAGACAAAATAACCGTAAACAACCGCTTCCGGTAACCAACAATGAGTTTCTTACAATGCTCTGCTGGAATTTTAGACCATTCTTCTTTGGCAAACTGCTCCAGGTCCCTGAGATGTGAAAGGGGCCTTCTCCAAACTGCCATTTTGAGATCTCTCCACACGTGTTCTATGGGATTCAGGTCTGGACTCATTGCTGGCCACTTTAGAAGTCTCCAGTGCTTTCTCTCAAACCATTTTCTAGTGCTTTTTGAAGTGTGCTTTGGGTCATTGTCCTGCTGGAAGACCCATGACCTCTGAGGGAGACCTAGCTTTCTCACACTGTAAGTGGTGTGTAAGATTTGGATTTGTTACTACTTAGATTTCCCACTCTGTATACATGCTGGTGAAATTTTGGGCATTTCATTTGTATGGACTATATGATGTAAGTAAGATACACCGAACAGGAAAGCTGATAGTGCGCTGAATTCAGCACACTGTCGGCATTCTAGCAGTATATTACACTGCATGTGCCCCAGGATGTGAAAGGTCCTCTTTAACCCCTAATTTTTTAAGGCTATAAACATAAAAGAAATACATAAATTTGATATAGCTGTGATCACATCAACTCCTAGAATACAGGTGACATGTAATTTCAGCAGCACAATGAACTCTGTTTAAACGAAGCCACTGAGACACACTTTTTCTCTAATTCCACCCCATTCTGAATTTTCTTCCAGCTTCGTAGTGCATTGTACATAATTTTAAATGTTACCACTGTGAAGTAAAATTTGTCACATAAAAAATTAAGCAAGTTATGGCTTTTGGAAAGCAGAGAGTCAAAAATGAAAATGGAAACATGCCTGTGGTGGGAACAAGTTGAAGGGAAACTGTCAACAAGGAAAAACTGTATTAAAGTAATGACAATGCTTTGTGCGACCACTTCAACACTTTCCAAAGATGCTTTTCTTATACTGTATTGCAGCTCCATGAGAGGGAGCTAGTGTTGAAGCTACACAGTTATACCATGTAAACAAATGCAGAGGACACCAGGAGCTTCCAAAGAAACACAGAACTCACTGAAAACATTGCCAAAGTTATTTGGGCACACTTATTAACCCATTAATAGCACTAACAGTCCTTTTTTTTATAAAATATTTTTTTGCCTGGAAAACCTCTTTAAGACCACAAAAAGCAACTTTTCACTAATGTGGGGCCTCAATATGGAAATTAGATTAAACAAAGGATCTAAAAATAAGTGTGATTCAAGTCATATTAAATTGTTTCTTACCTGCTGATGTTTGCACAATTTCAGTAGTATTCCTAAGGCCCATAAAATCAAACTGATAAAGCCTCCATGATTTCTGATTTGCTGCTTCGACTGAGTTTTTCCTCCATCGATAAACCATTTCTTCTTTTGGATAACCATCTGTCAACAAAAAAAAATCTTATCCTTATCAATCAAGTGAAGAACATATTTTTTTTTCTAGTTAAAATATTACAAAGCCAAATGTTATTTGCTATTGCATGGAACATTCCCCAAATTATGTTACATAGCAAAACAATAAAATATAACTTTTATCAAATGACATGACTGTATTTTATATTATTGAGTAATTGGACTGTTTTTCATGGTTTGGGCACCATTCAAATATGTATCAAATAAACTGACTTTTAACATATAATATAATTGTAGAAAAAATTACCATCTTGTGATTCAATCTCTCAATTCTTCTGAGCAATAATCCTAAAAAAAAGTCTGAAGAGGTATTTATTAGAGATGAGCGAGTAGTACTCGATCGAGTAGGTATTCGATCGAATACTACAGTATTCGAAATACTCGTACTCGATTGAGTACCACTCGCTGTTTAAATGTAAAAGTTCGATGCAGAACCAGCATTGATTGGCCAAATGCTATACAGTCGGCCAATCTACGCTGGTTCTTCTCCTACCTTTAGAAGTCTTCTCTGTGCAGCTTCCCTGCGGCGTCTTCGGCTCTGAATTCACTCTGCCAGGCATCAGGCCTGGGCAGAGCTGACCGCGCATGTCCGCTTGTAGTACGGGAATGCGCAATCGGCTCTGCCCAGGCCCGATGCCTGGCAGAGTGAATCCAGAGCCGGAAGATGCCGTGGGGACGCTGCAAGGAGAAGACTTCTCGGAGGATCCAGCCCGACCCTCACTTGTGGACTTGGTAAGTATAATTTGATCGAACGTTGCCTACCCCTGAAACGAGCATTTTCCCCCCATAGAGTACAATAGGGTTCGATATTCGATTCGAGTAGTCAAATATTGAGGGGCTGCTCGAAACGAATATCGAACCTCGAACATTTTACTGTTCGCTCATCTCTAGTATTTATAAAAAAATATACCTGATAAGTAGAGATGAGCGAACAGTAAATCGAGTACGAGTATTTCGAATACCGTAGTATTCGATCGACTACCTACTCAATCGAATACTACTCGCTCATCTCTACTGATAAGTTCACAGTCTTTATTATTTGTCAGTCATTATGCATATAAAAATATCACTAACATAAGGAGATATTTTATGAGTATGCTGAAATTAAATTTATGAGTTGGGAAATGACTGAGTAATTGTCTCTCAAGCAGTGGTACGGGCTTCATTCACGAGATGTCCCACAGATGTAGATGAAGCACACAAGGCAAGAGTTAACTGATTCTGTGTACTTACTGTAAATTTACATTACACAGAGACAAAAGATATTTTGGTGATTTTGGCATGAACCTTACCCCTGATTACACCAAAACTTATGTTATTGTATTGTAGTGATTCCAATTGAGGGACCCCGACACCCACCTAGGGGTGCCTTAGACATACATCAGGGTTCACAACACTCGGGTTGGGAAGATCACTGCTTGCTTTCATGCAACATTATCTGCTGGTAGGGGTATCAGGAGGAATTTGTATTTGTACAAGGGTGGCCTGAATTAGGGTTGAGCCAATCTTGACTTTTCAGGATCGATTTTAAAGTCCGATTTCCGATCATTTTTCATTCAAACCCAATCTCGATCCCAATGTAAGTCAATGGGATTTTTTTATTAATCGGAGATCAGATTTTAAAAGCAATCCTACCCCCTGGTGTCCACTTACCTCCAGAGATGGCTGGTCCCGTGCCCTGTGCCTTCATTCTTCGCCTTGCTGCTGCTCCACGCTGCTCTTCTCTCTTCGCTGCCCCCTCCCTGCCAGGTTAGGAGAGTGTGGGCGGGTTAGGAGAGTGTGGGCGGGTACTGGGAGGGGAGACGTCACGTCTCTCCGCCCTGTACCCGCCCACACTAAGCCACAAGCGAGGCAAGAAGAAGGAGGGCACTGTAGCAGCCATCTCTAGAGGTAAGTAGCTGCTAGAGATTTAGTTTAGCCTTCCATTCGAATGAATGTAGGCAGCTGGCACGCAGGGGGTTAAGGCTGTGTGTCGGCTGCTTCCATTCATTCCTATGGAACTGCAGCGGAGCCTTCACACTGAATATACATCGTATACTCAGTGTGAAGGCTAAGCAATGCATTGTCTGAAAAATCACCGATCTCGATCCCACATAAAAAGATCGTGTTCGGAATTCCGATGGCGATCGTGAAATTTTCTCGATCGCCGATCGGCATCCGATCTTTTCCGAACACGATCGCTCAACCCTAGCCTGAATCTGAAAAGATAAGGAAACAGCATTCTAGTGGGTGACATCACAATTCTAAAGCACCTTATCTTCGTAGTCTTTGTGTTGTTCTTCTGCCTATCCTCTCTGATATGTAATATACATATAATAATAATAATAATTATAATAATAGATTTTATTTATATAGCGCCAACATATTCCGCAGCGATGTACAATTTGTAGGGTTCAAATACAGATAGAAAGATGCATTACAAAGAAAGTCATTTCACACAATAGGAGTGAGGGCCCTGCTCACAAGAGCTTACAATCTATTAGGTAGAGGGGGTGACACAAGAGGTAGCAGGGGCGGCATTGCTTATGCAGAGTGTATATATATATATATATATATATATATATATATATATATATATATATATATATATACATATATATATATATATACACACATATACACATATACATTGGGAATGGTAAAATTTATTTCAGGAAGAGTAATCAAGCAACAACATATTGCAGAATTCTAAGAAAAGAGACTGTCAATGTTCATTTGGGAATGTAGGTATTTACTAAAAATATATGTAAGGGAAACTCACAAGTTCTATTTAACATCCATCAGTTAAAATTCTTTAAGCCCACTACTTATATCAAAATTTCCTTAGATTCTAGGGCCATATCTGAATGTTACATTTACAGGAATAAATTCCTGGTATTGGAGATATTTCCAATAGCAGTTAAATGCCATCCGTACTGTACATTACTGCTGGCCCCTGCTGCCAATAGTACATAATTGGCTTCTGTACCTTTGCAATCAACAGTACATTATATTATGTGTCAGAGCCCAATTATGTCCTAATGGACCTTTCAGAGTTAAGGTTATTGATTTAGCTTTTTTTTTATTACATCATTTTTTTCTGAAAATGTGGCATCTATGGGGCTATGGGGGCTATGGAGGAGGGCTCCCTCCTGGAGACATCTCTGGGGTCTGATTCCTTTACATAACAGCTGAGAGCCTACTGAAGGCCCCCAGAGTTGCCTATACATAATCCTATTAGGCTGTGCCAAATAAATGGTTTGATATAATGCCTGTCAGAAAATAACAGGTAGTATAATGCATTACTACACAGGTAAGATATTGCATTATAATAGATATCAGAAGACCGAATGTGAAAGTACCCAAATGGCACAAAAAATAATGTAAAAAAATGAAATGAATATATAAAAAAGACTGAAATATCGCATATTAACACATTCATTATTCCATCCCAAAATATTATAAAGAGGACCTTTCATGGTTTGGGCACAGGAAGTTCTATATATTGCTGGAAAGCCGACAGTGCGCTGAATTCAGCGCACTGTCGGCATTCCTGATCTGTGCCCCGGGTAAAGAGCTTTCGGACCTGGTACCGTAGCTCTTCTATGGTCAGAAGGGCGTTCCTGACAGTCTGTCAGGTACGTCCTTCTTCACAGCAGTGCCTATCCCGCTGTACAGTGTGAGCGGGCAGTATATAGAACTGCCTGTGCCCCAAACCATGAAAGGTCCTCTTTAATAAATAATAAGCAAAAAATAAAAACATCACATTTTGTCGCACATTTTGAGTATTACCGATCCTTAAGGATTTGAACAATAAAACTATAATTTGCTTTGCATAGTAGTAAAACTTAAAACACTAAAAGAAGTACTAATAAGATATACAGTATATCTTATTCCATTCACCATGTATAAAATGATGAAACATCCAATTCTCAAGTAGAGTAACCTACAGTGTATTAAGGGGGGATTCTGTCTAAACCCTAAAATGTTGTCGGTATGGTACACATGCCCTCCATATGTTGGTATAGGGAAACCCTACTATACAGTAAAAAAAGGAATGACAACTTCCCAAAGGGAACAATCTTACCAGGAGACCAATAGATCAATACGGTCCTCTAGTAGATTATACTAGAGGTAGATGAAGCATTATCACAAAAGAACTAGGGCAGAAGAACAAGAGAGTGGAACTCTGATGAATCTGAGGTCACATGGTAGCTCTAAAGCAGCAGAGAGAGACCTCATGTTTGCACAGTAATCCATGCTCAAAAAACTTCAAAAGAATGTCAGACCAAAACCCTGCTTGTCTGAGCACTAACTAAACAAAAAAGTACTAACTGTACATGGGGCTTACCACCAACCACACTAGTAAACAAAAATGGTGCAATATAGTCTCACTAGACTCTTGGTGTGTCAGGACAGACCCATGCACCTTCTCTCGCTCCCAGGATCTGCCCTGAAGTTCAGGCTTTGCAGCCTTTTATGGCCCAGTAACGAGCCTAGGACCTATACCTGGGCTGAGGACTACTCAAGACCCACCCTGAACCACACATAGGTCATAGGGCTGATGTATAGGACTCCAGCACTCTGCCTGTCTCCTTCTCACATGATATACTTCGCTGCCACAAATTTTTACTCATTTTATCATTTAAAATGCTCCAAAAAGTCCTTTTTTGGGAGGAGGTACTTGCTTGTGAGTTTTTTAGACACACACGGCAGTTACATTTAAAAAAGCAATGGGTTTATTGAAAATTAACCAGTTTTGATGCCAAATGCTACAGACTTGTTTTTATTTGGGAGACAAATCTGTGGCTGTGTGCCTAGTTGAAGAATGTGAAGAAATGGACTTTCAAAATTGTCACTTTATGGGACCTGATGTGAAATCAAGTTTTTATTTTATGCCAACACTGTGGCATAGTGGAATGTGATGGACCAGTCCACATGACAGGTCTGTTTGCGTGTTGATAACTTTAGCAACATGAGTAGAAGTATGGTATGAAATGATATGATGGACCAGGCTGCTGGACACTGCTGGTTGAGTGGTGACAGTGCTGGTAGTGTGGCAACATGATTTGTAGTGTGGCATGTAATGAAATGGTGGACTAGTGCACACGACATGTTGGTTTGAGTGGTGGCAGCGGTGGTAGCTGTGGCAACATTAATGGCAGTACATAGAATAATGTGATGGACCTGCTGAAAAAAATCCTGAAATAACAATGATTTTTTTTTTCATATTATCAGGCTGTTTCACACTATTTATTCAATGCTTAAAAAAAGCAAAAATACCTCTTAAATAATGGAGATTTGTTTTCTGATTAGCAGGCTGCATCACATTGTTTATTGTGTGAGCGAAGAAAAAAACCTTAAATAATGTATATTCACTTATAAATATAACACTTGCCTAGAATACTTATGACATTTTTTTGCATATTAAAAAATAAGTATATGCTATATGTGTAGTAAAAAAATATACTGTATGTATACCAAGGAGAGCAAAAACAGTATTTAAAGTATATTTATAGTATTTAAAGTGTATTTATTGTATTAGCATACACATAGAACTATTTCTTTTAATGAGATAATAATTATCTGATTAACAGATAAAGCCCCTCATTTGTTACACTAAAATAAAATATCATATATAACAATCACAATGACATCCATTCATAAAATTTCATAATTTATGAGGCATGTTTGTTGTCAGAGTTGCACTCCATTAGAATTCACTTGTAAATGATGAATGACTAGTACATAATATTTTCCATTAGAGCACATTTCTAATGGTCTACAATAAAATATTTGTGGTTGCTTCATAAAAAAGCAAGGGTTTATTTAAATGAACCTTTATATTTCAAAAGTCAGTATTTGTCAAGAGTTATATTAAATTCCTAAAGCAAGATTAAAAGGATAGCTAGAACGGTTACAAGCTGTGACATAGCAAATGTTAAAATATGTTATACTAAATTATTAAAAGCATGTCCAAATATTGACACATGCACCTGACCCCATAATCATACAATTGGGAAAATGCGCAAAGAGTATACTTTACTATACTGTGTGAGCAAGAGGGTGATGTGAGGTGCAGGCTGGGTGTGCGAAAGAAGGGGGGATGGGTGGTTCAGGCTGTGTGTGAGCACACAGCCTGAACCCCCATCCCCCCTCTTACTTGCACACAGCTTACACCCCATTCCCCCCTCTTGCTCACACACAGCCTGCACCCCCATTCCCCCCTCTTACTTGCACACAGACTGCACCCACATTCCCCCTCTTGCTTGCACACAGCCTGCACTCCCATTCCCCCCTCCTGCTTGCACACAGACTGCACCGCCATTTGCCCCTCCTGCTTGCGCACAGCCTGCACCCCCATACCCCTCCTGCTTGTGCACAGCTTGCACCACCATTCTCCCTCTTGCTCACACACACCTTGCACCCCGACGTCACCCTCTTGTTCACATACAGCCTACACATCCACGTACTCCTCTTGCTCACACACCTTCCATCCCTACGTCACCCTCTTGCTCACACACACCCTGCATGCTTACATCACCCTCTTGTTCGCATATAGATTGTACTTCCACATCACCCTCTTGCTCACACATTCTGCACAATCATGTACCCTTCTTGCTCACACATAGGCTGCATACCTATGTACCCCTCTTGCTCGCACACAGCCTGCAGCTTCCCATTCGCCCCTCTTGCTCAAACACAGCCTACAACCCCATGTATCCCTCTTGTACCCCATGTACAAGGCATACACCACTCTTATGGTAAAAACTGATGGTAAATGCTGATACCAATTGACACCAACTTATGACAATTAATGGTTTTGGAGTAGAAATTTGTGAAAAAGCCTGATGACAACTGATGCATTTTTAAATTAGTTTTGGCATGAGTTGTAATAACTAAAGAACAAAAAACTGATGCAACTGACATATGTGAACCTACCCAAACAGCGATTTTCCAGATTTACAAGAAAATTTCCTAAACTAATTTTTTAGGGACAACTTCAATTCTGAAGGGGATTATAAAAGCCTAACTATTAAAAACTCCATGAATCACACCATTTTCAAAACTACACCCCTCAAATAATTCAAAACAGCATTTAGGAAGTTTGTTACTCCTTTAAGCATTTCACGGAAATTAAAACAATAAGGAGGAGAAATTTAAACATTTCTTTTTTTTTTCAATAAGATTAAAGGAGAAAATGCATCTTACAGTTTGATATACAATTTCTACTGAGCACAGAAATAACCCACATGTGGGTGTAAACTGAAGTTTGGGCACATGGCAGCACACACAAGGGAAGGAGCGACACTGGGCATTTGAAAAACATAATTTGCAGAACCCCTAGAGTACCAAGGAAAGCACCCAAAAGTGACCACATTTTAGAAACTACACCCCTCTCAGAATTTATCAAGGGGTATAGTGAGCATTTTGACCGAACACCCTTTTCACAGAGTTTATTAACATTGGGACAGGTAAATGAAAAATGACTAAAATGTTACTTTATCCCCAAAGTATTTATTTTCACAATTAAACAATTGCTCCTGATCACGGCAATACCCCATATGTGGTTGTAATTTGCTGTACAGATAAATGGTAGGGCTTGGAATGGAAAGAGGTTTATTTGGGTTTTGGAGGACAGATTTTGCTGGAATAGTTTTTGGGTGCCATGTTGCATTTGCAGAGTCCCTAGAATACCAATACAATGGAAATCCCCAGCTGTTTCACAGATTTTATTAACATTGGGAAGTAAAAATTAAAAATTACTTTTTTTTCCAATAAACCATCAAATTAGCCCAATTTTTTTTTATTTTCACAAAAAGATAAAGGAGAAAAAGCTCCCCAAAGTTTGTTACACAATTTCTCCTAAACATGACAAAACCTCATATATTGTCATAATCTGTTGTATGGGTACATGGCGAGGCTTGGAATGCATAGAGCGCTATTTGGCTTTTGGAGGGCAGATTTTGCTGCATTAGATTTCTGGTGCAGTTTTGCGGTGGTTTTTGGACATCACATCATGTCCATTGTGCATATTTTTCCACAATGTGTGGGTGGGATTCATCACTTTGCAGTGACGGTCAAACGCCACATTTTTTTTCCACAACATCTCGCCTTGGCGAAACAGCGGAGTTTACGCCACATGGGGCCCAAGTTTAAAGATGCTATGAGCAATGGGCATTGCATAGCTTTAATTTGCAGCCTTGGCTAAGAAATAGTGATATTATTAAAGTATTTTAGAATTAATTAAATAAATACATTTTCGTGACAGCAACTTCAACAGCAAAAACATCTTATCAACAACCTTGTAAAGTTTTGTAGCCTTGGGTTTACATGAGGCTTTTGAGAAATGCTAAAGTTTTCCTTAAAACCGTGCTGCATAGAGAAAACATTGCCTAATACATATTATAGTCTGCCAGTTTATGACTGCAGTGCTTTCTGCACTTCTTTCCCCATGTGGATTATCTCAACTTTGAAATGGCATGCAAATTTACATAAGCTAATTTAAGTTTGTGTTTGAAAATATATTAGCTAAAGGTTAGGTATTTAATTGAGACATTTAATAGTGTTCTTCTTCCCTAAAACGCTTGAGGAATAACACATTAAAAAATAGAAAAAAAAATAGTTATTAGACTTAAAAGGGCTGTACAAATAAGGTCCAGGTGCTGGAATAGTTGGGAATCTTTTTCCATCAACAAAGCAAGCTGCAGGTAATGTAATATTACAGAAAAAAAAGTTAAATATAGGTACCCACAGTTGTGGTGTATAGTAATATGGCGTAAAGAACAGACTTTTTCAGTTGCTTTTTGTTCATCAAGCCAAAATTTATAAAATAACTAGTAGAATACCCGCGGCTTCGCTCGTGGAAAATATGTTAAATTATTGGTTATGCTAGCTAAAGTAACATTTTCAGTATCACAATGAAATTGACATTTTGAGAGTGCTACAGTAAATCTTTTTTTCTACTTAAAATTTTTATTATTTTGATATTTTACTAATTTAGGGGGCCCGGCGACAGCCGCTACCGCTGCGTTAATTTTTTCTTTAAATAGGTCATTACTGGCTGGAGTTACTCCAGACGGTAACAGGCCCTATTTATGTACCGATCCTGGCAGCGGCCGGGATCAGTAAGTGACACCGCGGGTCCCACAAACAGTATTATTATACTTAAGGGTCTGAAAAGACCCCCGAGTATAATGACCGGAGGCCCAGGAGAGGTAAGAGAACATAAAAAACTGTGTTACTTATTTCTCCGGGCAGGCTTCGTGCCTACTTGTGTGATGTCCCTAACTTCAATTGACCAGGACCTGCGTTCTTTGCAATGCAATGCAGGTCCCCGGGTCACGTGATGTCCCAGATGTCATTGAAGTGGGAAGTACAGCAACACCAGTGATAGGTAAGTAACAGTGTTTGTTTATGTTTGTATCCTTCCTGGGTCTCCAATTATTATGCTCTGGATTCTGAAAAGCCCCCAGAGTATAAGAATTGTTCATGGGTGTCCACAGTGGGGCATAATGCTGGGTGAAGGGGCTACTATGAGGTATAATACTTTGTGCAGGGCCCACTATGGGGTATAATACTTTGTGCAGGGCCACTATGGGGTATAATACTGTGTGCAGTAATGTGCGTGGGCAGGTTTGTTGGGGTCCTCAGAGTAGGGGGGGGGGGACCAAGTCAAAAGTTTGCCATGGGGCCCATCATTCCTGGTTATGCCACTGATTTACACTTAATTAACAACATACTGCAACCCTTCCCCCTCCCTCCAGTGTAATTTATAAGTAGTTCATGGACAAAAGAGTAAAATTGGTTTACAGTTAAACAACTATATATTGTAGTACTTCAGTGTTGAAAGCTCCTTGTGTAGTAAGCAATAATGACAATCTTACTATGAGGCAGTTTTCACCAATATTGCAGCTCAGTAAGGCTGCTTGCACACTACAGTAACACTACAATCTCTGGCCCTGGCACTACATCTCCATAGACTTCTATGGAGCCTGCAAAATTCACAGCTTTGTGCACAAAGAAGTCTATGGAACTGCCAAATCCATAGCCTGGAAGCCCGTGAAAAATACTATAGTGTGCAAGCAGCTACTAAGGATACCAGACATGTTTTGTCAGTGTATGCATGCGTGTACATATGTGTGATCCATGTGTATGTATGCGTGTGTGCATGCACGTGTGTATGGTCCGTGTATATATATGCGTGTATGTGTGAGCGCGTGTGATCCATGTGTATGTATGCATGTGTGCATGCACGTGTGTGGTCCGTGTATATGTATGCGTGTATGTGCGCATGTGATACATGTGTTTCTGCATGCACAGAGCAAGTGTCCATGCGTGCGGTAGTTGTGTGTGAGTAAGCATGTACTCTGTTCGTCCGTGTGTGTAGCGTGTATCCATCTGAGTGTGTTTGCGTGCATGTGTGGTCCGTGCATGTGTGTGGTATTTATGGGGTGGTGTTGTGGTATTTATGGGGTGGTGTTTGTGTGTCTAGAGTAGTCTGGTGATTGTGTGGTGTGGTGTGCCATTTGTGTGGTGTCGTGCTTGTGGGTTGGTGCATGTGTGCTGTCCGTGTGATGTTTATATGGTGTTTGTGAAATGTTTGTGTGTTGTGTGTGGTAGTGCGGCCCCTTTATCAGCGACTCTTTGGCGCCATCACTATAATCCGTCTCTGTCAGTCACAACTGTTGTTTTCCCCTCAGCGCTTTCACTTTCACTTTCCCCATTATATGCATAGGGCCTAAATTTAGGGGCCCCAATCTCATGACGGGGGGACGCTAGTGAGATGTAACGTGCGCAGTATTCTGCTCCTGTGGGTGGAGGGGGGCATGCCAAATTTCAGCCAAATCGGGCGAGAACTGTGGATGTGTATAGAGCGAACTACTACAGATTTTGAGTTTATATATATAGTATATAAATAGAAACACCCCCTATTTCTCTCATTTTAGAACTTTTGGTTTGAAGAAGATGATAATTCAGCATTCAGGCCCAAGGTACTGGGGCCCCGTAGCCACCCAGACTACTCACCAAGTTTAATTTAGCCCTATAGAGTTATTAAGGAGTATTCACTTCTACATACTGTAAATGTGGAGGCGTAACATGAAGCTCCTGGACTTGATGCAAAATCTGCATCAGGTCTCCCAATCCTACTAATATTATAAATGTGAAAGTTTTTATGTTTGTATGTTTGTATGTTTGTTCCTCAATCATGCAAAAACGGCTGAATGCATTTGAATGAAACTCGGCACATAGATAGTATAAAATATAGGCTACTTTTTATCCTGGTAAATGACATGGCTTCCTGACTGTTATGAATTTATGTTCAGATACTATATTACACTGCTCCTATCTCTGCTTCTGAGAAAGCCAGGGCTGTTATCTCTCTGTGTAAACACACACTAACCCTCAGTGTTCACACATTTTCATATTATCTGATCTGGTCCAGGCACTGCAGACAAACTGACATGGGCAAACACCTTCAATCCAAATTAGCAGTTTGCCAATTTTCAACATGCCTGGAAAAAGAAAATCTTATTTTTTCACAAACAACAAGAGCTATGAAGGTAACCAGAAGTCAACAGAGTTCTCCTCAAGCCGAGCTGAGGGGAATCATCGATGCCAAGAACACATTCATAATATGCCGTTGCAGCGAGCTGCTGAGATGCCACAACAATTACAGGCACGGTGCAAAGGACAACTTCAGTTCCAGGCCAACTTGAGAGCTGTCGAAACCCTGGAGCAGGCAGATCATCAACGCCAACAACACACTCATTACATGGTGTTGCAGCGAGCTGCTGAGATGCCGCAACAATCATGGGCACAGCGCCAGGAACAAGTTCAGCGGCAGGCCAGCTTGAGTGTTGCCGAAATGCCAGAGCATGCGGATCATCAATGCCAACAACACGCTCATTATATGGCTTCCCAGTGAGCTGCTGAGATGCCGGAACAATCACAGGTACAGCGCGAGGAATGAATTCAGCAACAGGCCAGCTTGAGAGCTGCCAAAATGCCAGAGCAGGTGGATCATCAACGCCAACAACACGCTCATTATATGGCATCCCAGAGAGCTGCTGAAATGCTGTAACAATACCGGGTACAGTGCGAGGAACGTGTTCAGCGACAGGCCAGCTTGACAGCTGTCCAAGCGTCGGAGCAGGTGGATCATCAACACCAACAACACGCTCATTATATCGCGTCCCAGCGAGCTGCTGAGAAGCTGGAACAATTACAGGCATGGTGCAAGGAAAACAAGTTCAGCAGCAGGACAGCTTGAGACCTGCCGAAACGCTAGAGCAGGCAAACCATCGACGACAGCAATTTGCTGAATATAGGCGGATCATCCACTCCAACAACCCGCAGACGAAGTCGCGGGCAGAGGCTAGTAACTATATATTGTTTAAAATTATTGTATATAGATAAATACATTTATATGCATACATACATATATATGTATAGATGTATAAGTATATATTGTCCACATATTATATAGAGACTAGAGATGAGCGAACACTGTTCGGAACAGCCGTTCCGAACAGCATGCTCACAGCACGCTCCCATAGAAATGAATGGAAGCGGCTGGCACGCGGGAGGTTAAACAAGTGCCGCACCTCCCATGAGGCGACCTGAAGCGAGCGCTTCAGGCGGCACTATGCCAGGGCCTCAGGGAGGGCGGCATTTTTGCTAACCTAAGCCAGTCCAGGACAAGCTGTCCTGGACTGGCTTAGCACGGAGCGGTGGTTTGGGGAGGCCACTGGAGCAGCGCTGCTCCAGCAGCCTCCCCGCACGCTCCGGGCCTGCTCTCTGCCGGCGAACGGTGCTAAGCCCCGGCCCCTTTTGAGGAGCCACACCCCCTCCTCTAAGCCACGCCCCCGCTCCGCCCCCTCCTCCTGGCGGGGGGGGGGCAGCTTTCTGTACTTCGCTCGGGCGGCGAAAGAAGCAGGTTCACCCCTGGGTTAAGCGGCCGGCCGCCGGAAAAGTCTGTGTGCCAGGTGCTTCCATTCATTTCTATGGGAGTGTGCTGTTCGGATCGGCTGATCTGAACAGTGTTCGCTCATCTCTATTAGAGACTCATTCTGGGCCTCCAAAAGCTCCTGGGCCAGTGTGACTGCAACCGCTGTACCCCCTCAAGTTACACCCCTGTATATATATGTGCCAGCTTGAAACATAGATATATGTAGGCTCCACTCAAGGGCTTTAATATTTGAAGATCTTCAGATCTCTGCAGGACTGCACAATGAAGACTGTGAACATGTAAAGGTTGGTTTGTCTTTATGTGTTTCTGTCTGTTTGTTTCTGTTTGTCTATCTGTCTGTCTGTCTGTCTCTGTTTCTGGTTGTGTCTGTGAATATCAAATTCTTCTTTTATCCTATATACAGTATGACCACTACACAGTATGGGTAGTAAAACTTCTTTTGCCCTATATAAATATCTCCTACTTAGTACCACTTCTTTCACCCTGCATGAAAAAAAAAAACCAGTTCAGTATCACTTCTTTTGCTCAGTACAAATAGTCACTGCACAGTGCCACTTCTCTTATCCTAAATACATGGACATACAATATATGGATATATGGGTATTGCAGAGTATCTCTTCTCTTATCTTCTATACAGCGGCAGCCAAATAAAATGCACGACCAGTGGATTTTGTCAAATGTATGTGATGCGTATAAATTGAGTCCCTGCAGATGATATGTATATCTCCTACTACGAAATCAACTGAAAAATGTCATGTGATATCATTGCCAAATACTCGTCATCAAGGAAGGAGGTTGATAGACAAGAAATTATTTTTGCTACAATCATTTCATTTTGTGAAATGGTGCGGTTTTTTTGGCCGCCACTGTATATGACTACTCTTTTCCTGCATGTACAATAACATTTCTCTCTTATCCTGCCTATATGGATAAACTACAGTACAACTACTTGTATCATGAATATATAGACACTGCCTACTTCCACTTCTCTTACTTTGTAAATTTATGCATGGCACTGTAGGTACTGAGCAGTTCCATTTCTCCTACGCTGGTTTCACCCACCGTCCTAAGGTTCATTGTTCTGAACCTTCAGAGGACTAATGGAGAGAGACTTTCTACACACACACACACACACACACACACACACACACACACACACACACACACATTATATATATATATATATATATATATATATATATATATATATATATATACACAGTATATATATCCATCATCATTGGCTTCAATGTTAAAGTGCAAATGAAAAGACCCTTGTGCACACTTTCAATTTTTTTTCTTAGGCTAAGGCCCCCCATTGCGGAAACATAGTTTTTCTGTTGCAGATTTTGTTGCGTTTTTTGAGCCAAAGCCCTGAGTGGATGGAGCAGAAGAGAGAAGTATAAGAACTTCCTATATGTTTCCCATTCATTTTGTAGCCATTCTTAGCTTTGGCTAAAAAAAACTGCAACATAATCTGCAACAAAAAAGCAGCATTTCAGCAACATGGGGTCTTAGCCTTATGATGGAAAAGAAAGCATTGTTCATGAAAATTACCCTCTATTTTACTATGCAATTACCGTACCGTATCTGGTCACTTTAAAAGTTTAAGACTGGTAGGGGGTGCACAATGTTAGTAAACATGAATTTATTCTGTATTTGAAATACTTTGAGTTTAGTGTCTGGAATGGGCAATTTAGATACATATAGAACAATGTAAGAGACTGGTATATAAAACAAAAAGTATAGTAAGTCAATTAGTGTGAGACAAAGTTCACGGAAGAACGAAGTAACTGGACCTGCCTCAGTTCACACATGGTACAATATAATACTAATAGCAAAGACAGCTATGGAAGTCAGTGCAAAGTAAATGAATAACTAAGTGAACAAATAAATTCAGAGTGCCATGCAGGCAAATAAGAGAGTAAAGAATGAATCCAAAAATAAGTGCATAAAAAATGTGTAAAATAAGCAATCAGTACAAAATGCAAAGCATGAGAAAAATGTCTAGTTCATTTCCATGAAGCTTCTGCAGCGAGTGTGATGTTCTCGTAACAATATGAATCAGAAGCACACTGGAATGTCTCAGTCATGAAGCATGTGTACAGCAAGCGTCCATGTCCCACATTTATCAACACATTTGCACTTTATCCTGTTGCATTTCACTTCCAAATTGTGTCTCTCTGCTGTGGGACCAATTATTGATGACTTGTACTAGAAATTGGAGTAATTTGTATAATGCTTGGCAGTTTGTGGACTTAAAAATGGCCTATGGCTTGCTGCTTGGCAGGGGTTCAGATGTAGAGATGAGCGAACAGTGAAATATTCGAGATTCGTTTCGAATATTGAACGCCATTATAGTCTATGGAGGGAAAAATGCTTTGTTTCAGGGGAAGCCACACTTCGACTCAGGAGAATCACCAAGTCCACTATGACACCCCAGGAAATGATGCAAACACCCTGGAATGTAACTGGGACAGCAGGGGAAGCATGTCTGGGGGCATCTAACATGCCCAAGTACCTGTACCACTATCTTGTCAGGATCCCTGTCAGCTAACGATATGCAGGTACAGCATTTGGTCAATCAACGCTGGTTCTGCTGGAGGAGGCAAAGTCTAAGATTGGTCCACAGTCCAATCTCAGATGTAGCAGTGTTGAGCGCACAGCTCTGCTACACCTGAGATGTAGCAGAGCTGGCTGTGTGCTGAGCTCTGCCACTCCCGAGATGTAGCAGAGCTGAGTGTGTGCTCAGCTCTGCTACACCAGAGATGCATCTTTGGTGTAGCAGAGCTCAGCGCACACTCAGCTCTGCTACATCTCTGGTGTAGCAGAGCTCAGCGCACACTTAGCATTGCTACATCTCTGGTGTAGCAGAGCTCAGAGCACACTTAGCTCTGCTACATCTCTGGTGTAGCAGAGCTCAGCACATGGCCAGCCCTGCTACATCTCGGGTGTAGCAGAGCTCAGCACACGGCCAGTTCTGCTACACCTGTGTGCTCAACACTGCTACATCTGAGATCGTACCACAATGGAGACTGCTGTGGACCGATCTTAGACTCTGCCTCCTCCGGCAGAACCAGCGTTGATTGGCCGAATGCTGTACTCTGTATGGCATTCGGCCAATCAACTCTGGTCAATGCATTCCTAAGGGAAAAAGTCAGCTCCCGCATATCACAAACAGGGATCCCGATGAGATAGAGCCCCAAAGAGCTGGGTGAGTAACATTCCCCCCTAAATAAAGGTAATTTCTAGCTAACCCTGCCTGTACATCTATCCCTGTCTCACAGTCACATAGTTCACAGTCTCATATGACCCGAATCTGAAATCGACCATTCGTATAAAGTGGAGGTCACTTGATTTAGCCAGCCAATTACTTTTTCAGATTTTTTTTTTTATGCCTCCGTTGTCGTAGTTCCTGTCCCACCTCCCCTGCACAGCTATTGGTGCAAAAAAAAAAGTGCCAGGGTAGGTGGGAGGGGATACAAATTTTTTGTGCGTTTGCCTCGTGGTATTCGATTGTAATCGAATAACTCGAACGGCCTGATATTCAATCGAAAGTCAATTCGATCAAACGCAATTCACTCATCTCTATTCAGACGCATTTAGGAACTGCAAATTTTTTAAATATCGTCATAAACATTGAGGAAGCAGAGATATTATCATTAAAATTATTATCAGCATTTAATTATTTATTCATTCACTCAATTCATGGGGCATCACATTTGGAAAAAAGCTTTATATACATAGTTTAAAAAGCAAGTAGAACAAACATAACACTAACCAGATGACTGAACTGACATATTGAGAACTAGGACCCTGTCTGGAAGGATTTACAATCTGAAAGGGAACATAGACAGAGACAGTAGGTGAGGGTGAAAGCTGCTCATATGGTAATGCTGTGACTTGTACGGAATTCTGAAGAAGTGGGTTTTCCGGTTTCATTGGAAGGTTTTGATCATGGGCGAGGGTGTTATGGCAGGGTAGGAAGTTCTAGGGTATGGTGGATGCATAGGAGAATTGGAAGGCTGGAGAGAGCTAGCTGAGAGGCCATCAAGGAGGATGCTGCAATAGTCTAAACTGATTTAAGGATGTAACAAATTAAATATTGTGGAACATTTTAATACATTTGGTGCTATTTATGGCAATATTGCCTCTAGAAAAAAAATGGATTTAAGTATTGTGTACATAATTTCTCCTGACAACAAAAGTATATTTATTCTATAGGATCTTTATACTAAAATGGCCGCTTACATTGCAAGCTGTGTAAGTGGCCATTTTCTTGTGGCCCGGTATGCGCAGTCGACTCTGTCCGAGGCCTAGAAAATTGAAAACCCAGGATGGAAGAAGACATACAGAGAGGCGGGTTCCTGAAGAAGATGGAGGTGTAGAGTTCTCTTACAGCACTGGGGACACCGGAGAAGACATCTAAAGGCAGGAGACGAATAGCCTTTCTTAAGGCCATTCCAACGTGTTATCAAGAAAAAAAGGGTATCCAATGATAGGATACCTTTAAATTGTACCGGTTTTTAGAATAGGAGGGAATTACAGGAGCAGTTGTAAGATGAACTAAATGCACATTAGATTTTAGACTGCTGAAATGGCAGACTTTGGATGGTCTTCTGTTGGTTGGTCATACATAAACCTATGACACTTCTACCCAAATTGACAAACATCAACTAAAGTTGGTCACAATTAAAATCTGTTATGTTAGATTTTTTTCTGCCATCCTGTCTGCTGTGTTCTGTTATAATAGAAAAAATATATATCAGGCACTCAAAATGGTGTGCAAAAAGTGAATTCAATTTCTATTAAAGTCAAGAACATGCAATCCATAAAAAGGATTAAAAGTTTTTCAGTCCTTGTGATGGACCTTCCTCAGACCCAGATTACCAGTAATGGTGTTGATAGTATAAGAGAGCAGGACACAAAAGCATCTATAGAAATTGCAGGTTTGAAGAAAACACTGTATTATGCATGTGGATGCTAAGTGAAGAAAGTAACAATAATAATAATAACAACACTGGACCTCAGCAGCCAGGGAGTTGTGCTTTATGATGCACTCACTGGGTCTCTTGCGATTCCTTTGCTGATGTTAGTAAATTGGTTCTGTGACCTCAAGTTCTAGGCTCAAATAAGTCAAACATTGCTTGGATTTTTTGGCAATGGTATCTGCACGCTTGGGTTGCAATAAAACTCCATTCATGAAAATGAGTGAAGGAGTCACAGGGCAACATGGTGATCTTTGGGAATAGTGATTTCTATGCATTTAAAGGAACGCTGTTATCTCTTGAACCAAAGGTTAAAAAAAAAGTTCCTATTTTTAACTGGTCAGTTTAGAAGAAAATTATTTGAGAAATTCAGAGAATGGATATGGAATAGAAATTGGCAAGGAAAAAATATAAATTTTGTGAAAAATATAGATTTTGTGAAAACTAGGGTGTTTTAGTAGGGTCTTAAAATACCTAGGACCCAAGTCCAATTAAATAAGTGCTGAATTCTTACCCCTGCTTCCCCACATGCTGTAGACAACAGTATATACAAAAATACATATTTATTACATACAATGACTCACAAGTGACTGCCTTAGTGGCTGGTTCACATCAGCATTTGGGCTATCCATTTCCCTATCCACATGAAATATGCAGAGAGAAAAGTCCTGCAAGCAGCACTTTTATCTCCCCATTTTTCGTGCAGAAACCGAGCAGAAACCACATGGACCCCATTATAGTCTATGGGGTCCCCAGGTTTCCTTAGGTAATCACTTTTTTATGTGGATATGTTTCCATTCGGGGGTCCCCAAGTGGACTCCCCGAATGGAAACCGGAATGCAGATATGCGCCAGGCAGTAGGTTTATTACTCTTCTCTCGTTTCCTCCATTCTGGTACACTGACAGTGCCATACAGACTACAAAAAAATTTGACTTTTGGTGCCCTATATGCCATTTTTCTCAAAAGTGGGAATGCTCAGGGTAGACTTAGTGGGAGGGTTGTGACCTCCCAAGGTCTGGCAGATTTATTATATTTTAATATGCAAACTAGTGTAAACTTTAAATCAAAACTATTCCAGGTACTAGCTGGTGTACATTTGAGTCATCTGCAGCCCCCAGTCATAACAATGTCTCCATGGTACCCCAGTAGAAATAATGCCTCCCATGGTTCCCTTAATAGTAGTAATTCTTTCATACTTCCCCACTAGTAATATGGAAATTCATAGAGCACCTCCTGACTGCATAATGACCTCAGGAGAACTAAAAAAAAAAAATCAGATTCAGTGGCTATTTAACTAGGTGAAAAGTCTGAAGCCGAGGCCCAATGATATTCTCTGTTTCCCCAAAGGCCCTCACATAGAAAAAAAAGGCAAGCTGATAGGCTGATATTTCTGTCTATAACTCCTTTAGGTAAAAGGAAAATGTTCGTTGTTGTACCGTGTTAGCCAGTGGGTTGGAAATATAAAAAAAACACGAAAACTTGGTGATCTTCAGTAGTTGATACCTTTTTAATGGCTAACTCATAATGATGACAAATGGCTAACGTTTCGAAGCGCAAAAGGCTCCTTTGTCAAAGCAAATTTAAAAACATTTTTGAAGGATGTATATATATATATATATATATATATATATATATATATACACAGAGCAGGCACAAAGGGTGTTAGATTTCAGGAGGAGGGGGGGGGGGTTGTTAGTAGTTGGTGAGACAATGTAAGCAATTGGTGGAGACATTTGGTCGAGACAATGTGGTAATTGGTGGAGACAATATAAACACTTACAGGTCCTTGTCAGATCACACGCTACTGTAAAAAGACATGAACCCCTGTGATGCATTAATCCCACACTCTAGTGTCTGAAACAATGTCATGAATTTATATTCATGTATGCGTCTTTCTCTCTTAGACCTGAAATTCCCTCTCAAAATCAGAATTTTCATGTCATTGGTAATGTTGTGGTCCCCCCTGCAAAAATGTTTTGACACAGGAAGGTCAGATCTTTGTTCTTTAATAGTATGGCGATGTGAGTTTATGCGCAGTCTAAGTTGCTGTCCGGTCTCTCCAACATACAGATTATCAGTGGAGCATTTGGTACACATAATTAAATACACTACATTGGATGTGCTGCAGGTGAAGGTACCTGGAATGTTATATTCCTTGTTCGAGTTTGGTATCTCTATCCTGTCAGTGGTCAGTATGTGGGGGCAGGTTTTGCACCTCTTATTCCCACCTGGAAATGTTCCTGTGTTAGTTAGGGATGATAATGATTTGTCATCATTATGAGTTAGCCATTAAAAAGGTATCAACTACTGAAGATCACCAAGTTTTCGTGTTTTTTTTTTATATTTATAACTCCTTTAGATATTTGATGGCTTCTTCATCAAAGTCCACACAATTGTCAGTATTTTATAGGTTGGACAGCAATATACTAGTTCTAGAAGTCATCAACCACAAAGCCAAGGAGCGCCCTCTTCTCTGCTCTAGTCTTTCCAATAGTGCTTAATACCAGCAATATCAGTCCATCTATCAGCAGTTGTTTCACAAAGGTCTCACCAATAACTGGGGCTACTCAGGGCTTGTTCACATCTGTGTCCTGGCCTCCGTTCTGCAGGTTTCCATTTCCTGAATGAAACTGGGCAGGAGATGGAAACCTGCAGGCATTTTTCAAACCCATTCATTTGAATGGGTTTGAAAAGTGTGCGGCTGTGAGCTCCGGTGAGCGTTTTGTGTGCTCTGCCGCGAAACCATTTATTTTTTTTTTTAACCGGACACGGAGTCGGACATGCAGGACTTTGTGTCCGGTTTAAAAAAAACGGTTTCGCCGCAGAGACCACAAAACGCTCACTGGTGCTTACGGTCAGACTCGGTCTGCCAGCTTTCCATCTTCTGCATGCAGAAGACGGAAACCTCATAACGGTGTGGATCCAGTGTCAGTTTGGTCTGAATATGATGTGGACTTTGATATTGAAGAAAACTATGGAAGATATATGGGAGATATTGAAGGCAATGACATCACTCAATCAAGATTGCCTTATATCTCTGGATTACTATTTATTGTTGAAAAGAGGATTTTGTTTCAATCTGCCCTTGTTGCATCCAGTGACTATTTGAAATATATGCAGAATAGAGGGATATGCTTTTGGTTTTATGTTACCAGCACATAGACTTGCTTGTCTGTATCCTGATGGTTTATTAGTACTGAAATAATACTGTACTGCTGATATTCTGCTCCAACCTGACCATCACTTTTGAAGTTTCATAAATGCTCTTTTAAGCACATTAAAATGGGATTGTCCTTAACAATTTTTAAATCCCTTGTCATTCAGTACCCCTCAGGCCTACAATCCTAGATAAGGAGAGATACCAGTCTGGGGATCAAGGAAATGCTCTGTAAACAATGGGAGGAATAATTGTACAAATGAAGCAGCATAGGAGAACTTTTGAATTTACATAAGATAGCAGTTTAGATAGGAATGGGTAGGAATGCCCCTATAAGGGTCAACACATCTACACAATAGCAAACATCTAACTTTCCTCACAAAAAGATGTAGATAGTAGAGATGAGCGAGTAGTACTCGATCGAGTAGGTATTCGATCGAATACTACGGTATTCAAAATACTCGTACTCGATCGAGTACCACTCGCCCGATGCCTGGCAGAGTGAACGAAGAGTCGGAAGACGCCGCGGGGACGCTGCAAGGAGAGGATTGCTCAGAGGATCCAGCCCGACCCTCACTCGTGGACTTGGTAAGCATAATTTGATCGAATGTTGCCTACCCCTGAAACGAGCATTCCCCCCCCCCATAGACTATAATAGGGTTCGATATTCGATTCGAGTAGTCGAATATTGAGGGGCTACTCGAAACTAATATCGAACCTCGAACATTTTACTGTTCGCTCATCTCTAGTAGTTAGCATATTGAAAAAAAAAAATCTATAATTCAATGGCCTTTTGTGACATATATCAATTTTTTGGAAACATTTAGAATTTCAAGTTGATTTTGAAAACCACTGCAACGACAGAGAATGTGTCTGATGTATGATAATATGCAGGTCTCATCATAAACGGAATTCATTCTGCGTCAGTTTGTGCGCTGAAACTGAAATCTATGGCAGCTCAATGCAGGAGTACATTTCAGTCATCATTTATATCAATAATCTAACATAAATGTTGATAAATCTGACAAGTCTGAAGGCCCACCAGCATCATACCCTTACCATGCTACCTTTTCATAAAGTGATAAGATAGGTGTAAAAAAAAAAAACAGGTGAGACAACTTCAATCCAGAGGTTTGTGACTTTTGTATCTTAGAAAACTTGCATAGGGGCTTTTCAAAACTGTCCGATAATGTTTTCATTTACTGCCTAAAAAGTATTGTGTAACTCTTATGCTTTGAATTTCCTTTTTGAGAAGACACTTTATGATAAGACACCCCTTCCACACTTTAAAGACCAATTTTACTAATAGTAAAATGCCTAATAAATACCATAAAATCCATAATAAATACTCTATGGGACCTGCCTCTGTAGGCAGACTTTTCCTTATCCAACCAAATACAACTTTTTGTGCACATGTTTCAGTAGGAACCCCTTTGAAAGCTTATATAAACTGAGAGCAAATGACTTGCAAAGGACATCAGGCATGGAAGTCACAAGCATCACACTGGAGTAAAAAACATACATGCTAACAGCCTCAATTTTGCCAGGGCAACCTCAAGAACTGGGTCACATAGTGACAGGTTTTAGATCTAGCCCACATCATAATGGGCATTTGTGAGGTCTTTCTAGGTATTCTTCAAAGTTCAGATTTTGGCCTATGAATGGTTCAGTTAGCTGTGAAGGGGAAAAGAAGAAAAGGGAATCTTGAGGTCTAGGAATGAAAGAGAATTATTCTGTGAACTAGGAATTAGAAGGATGACCATGTTGTGGCCCAGGATGGGGACCATGGTGAGGACCAAATTTAAAGGGATATCATGTTGGGAACTAGGTTTGAGAGGGAAATCATGCTGGTTTAATAATAATAATTTAAAGTGGCATCGAGTTGCCTTGTTGGCAACTAGGAACTAGGAATGAGAAAAGCACCATGCTGGGGTCCAATAATGGTGTGGCTGAACTAGGAATTGAGGACATCAGGGGAGTATGAAAGGGTTGGGGTTCCTTATGGTTATACGTGTGGGTTAGACTGTATAGTACCATGACTGTTTTATTAGTCCCAGTCTAGGTCTAGTCCTTTGTAATATGCTGAAGTGTGAAATATATGATTAATGGGTCTTTCATCATTATTTGTGGTTTTGGGGGGCTGTACATGGTTACTAACTCCATTAGACACCACCCTTAGGATTGTTTTTCTGTGCAAAGAGAGGTTTCACTGTATGATACATGCACAAATCCATTATTTTAAGCATGTCTTTAATGTTCTATATTAGACATGTAGAAAAGTGTAAAATTAAACTGATAACACATCTTGTCACAGAAGGCAAGAAAAAGCAGTTGAAGTCTGTATTCTATATACTATACACTCAGTTACTGCATTAACGTATGCAAAATATAAATTCTGCGCAGTACTGTACCTGCAGAGCAATAAAAACAAATTTATTAAGATAATACTAAAGAGTATTACTTCCACTAGACTAAGATCATAACCCCATGTCTAGACCATTAGGTTTTCATTTTATATATTTTACTATTGAGCCATTTCAGGTATGCAATAATGACTTTACCGGTAGGATAGATCAAGTGCACTGAATAAGAAAACCATAGATTAAAACTAATTATTTGGAAAGAATGAGTCTTTGCTAAGAAACAATTTCAGAAACACACTTAGAAAATGGAATCAGTTTTAGTAATAAGTATTTTACAACTAAAAAACAATAAACTTTATAATAAAGTATAGGAAAGATAATAATGCTAACTGTAAAGTAAAATAATGTTAAATAAAATGATTTTTATTTATAAAACTATTAAAAGAAATCACTGACGGCTTTAAGCAGTCCCTCCTGGTTGGGCATAGCCAGAAATGTGTATCACAAGTTAACTAGTTCCTGTCCGGTGATGTACTAATACATCTGTGGAGGGAACCCATTTCCAAGAATTTTAATAATAGTACAACATGAAGATAATGCCAACTCAGAAAATTCAGGAGTGGGAGTGACTGTGGTGAAGGTAGGATGGCCATTTCTGTAATCCAAGCTGGCATATCAATAGCAAGGGGCATTTTATTAATAACGAGAATTAGAAATCTACCACTAAACAAAATGTAAAGAAATTGAAGTGGACATTAAATAGTAAAAAAGGCTAAAGTCGCTTCAAAATCCGCCCCTTTACAATGGTGGTCTATGCAGACAGCCGGGCTTCTTTTTTCCACTAGCGGCGGGCTGCTGCTAGCGGAGAAAAGAAGCGACATGTCCTTTCTTCAGGCGGAAGCCGCGGTGCGCTGGACCGCGGCTTTCGCCTAGCGGCAGCACCCTCCTGTGTCGGCTCATTCATTTGAGCCAACATAGGAGGGGAAAGCCACAACCGCGATGGTCGCAGCAGGCAGAGTTTGACCAGAGAGCGCCGTGGCTCTCTCTGTGTCAAAACCCTCGCGGGCGCCCTACATGTGAACTAGCCCTAAGTCTAATCTAATAGATAAATAGGGCAGCATTTATGGCCATGCAGTTTTCAGCTATATTGTGGCTGCATCATGACTAGAGATGAGCGAACCTCTCAAGATTGCTTTTATTAATGGGTTTAGGTAACTCAGATTCCAGATTTGTTTCAAGTTCAGTATGAACCACACCTAAAAATGGATTAAAACACAGTGTATAATGTCTCAGGGCTCTTTGGATCCTATCTATCCAATTTATATCTCTCTAAGGCAAACACAGACAAAGTTATGTAAAACTGAATGTAACATACATGTCTATGGAAAAACGGATGGCAAGCAGTGGAAATAAATTTATGAATGTAACCATACACTGCGCTGTCACATGCTTATACGCATTTTAGCATTTAAAGCACTCTAAAAATTACCCTTTTTTTAACAAAAATGCTTGTGGTTTTTTTAAGACACACATGGCAGTTTTTTTTCCAAAAAGCAATGATTTCATAGAAAAAGTTGCATATTTTGATGACCCATAAGTGCTACAAGGTTGTTATTTGTGAGGAAAATTTGTGGCTATGAGCCTATTTGAAAATTGATTAATTGAATTTTCAAAAAAAAAAAAAAAAAAAAATCAATAAAAGCTACCAAAATGATCACTTCATGTGAGCTGATGTAAAATCTAATTTTTTTTTTTTATGCCAATACTGTTACACCAACAGTGTAGTATAGTGGAATGTGATGGGCCAGGCCATAGCTGTGGCAGCATGAGTGGCAATGTGGCATGGAATGATAGGATGGATGAGCGTGCAGGACATGACTGGTGGCAGTCGGGAGTAGCTGTGGCAACTTGTTTGGTAAAGTGGCAGGCCATAATATGATAAACCAGGCCACAGGACATCTCTGGCTGAGTGTGGCGGTTGTGGTAGCTGAGGCAACGTGTGGCAGGCCAGCAGGGCATAATACGATGCACTATGCTATTAAACATGTCTGGGTGGTGGCAACGGTGGTGGCTTTTTAGGATTAGCAGGCAGCATCATCAGTACAGTAAATGGAACATAATGATAAAGGGAGACAGTGGTAACACTATTTGGAGGCACCAGCCAGAGGTGTGTGGAAATCTTCATGGATACATGATTGATATATCTTGGTACAAATGCTAGCGCAGGACAGTTTTGTCCTTTTAGATTTTACAATACCACTGGCAGCACTGAACACCCTTTCAGCCAATATTCTTAAGGCCAGACAAGATAAAACTCCATGGCAAACTCTGCCAGTTCTTTCCACTGATCTAACCTATTGATCCAGAATTCCATTGGGTCATAGTTATCTGCTGGCATATAGGTGCACTCTGCAACTGTACCTGCTGTGTAGCTGGTGGGTGTCAGTTGCCTGTTTTGTCTCCAGTTGGAACTGCAAGCTGAAAAACTTCATGTTCATACAGTGTACTAGGCCATGTTGCTGATGCTACTTCTTTTACTCCTGACACTTGGATCTGAGGCACTGGTAGAGGATTAGGAACACTAGCTGAGTGAAGTGGACTGGTAGCGGGCAGAGGCCACCATGCATGCAATTGACAATTGCAATGGTCTCAAAAAATCTGGGGGTAAGCTGGGCCTGCAGCCAATCCTGAAATATTCCAATGTTTCTTCTATTTGCACAGCAGGGAGGAATGCCCCAATTTTGGCTTCATGGCAAATGTCTAAGAGCACTACCAACCAGTATTGATCTCTCTTCTTGATGCTAACAATATGCTTGTCACTGTTTAAGCAAAGGAGCATACAGCCTGTTATTACCATCTTGGAAGAAATTATGATCAACCTCCTTTCCTGGATCTGTCTGTAACATAGCAAGGTCCCCCTCAGCATCCAAGGGAATGTTTACCTCTTGTTGCTCTTCCAGTTTCGGAGCCCCAGTCCCTCCACCATAATAACCCTGACCCTGATTTGATGACGTTAACTAAGAGGTGAAAATTGTTGCTCCTCTTCCATCCCTTATTGCATTAATGTGTTTCCTGTAAGATATACAATAGACGAATCATATTATGGATGCTGTTGTTGTTCCTGCTGACAAATTTGGAGGCCTCTTTAAAGGGCTTGAGAAACTGGTGCACTTTCCTCATGATGTCCAATAATGTATGCCAGATAACACATTATCCCTGCGGTCTTCTGCATGCAATTATCATTCACTGCCTTCTGCTGCTCACACGGATGCTCCAGCATGTTTAAGGTGGAGTTCCACTTAGTTGGAATGTCTCAGATAAGGTGGTGCAAAGACAGATTGTTTTGTTGCTGCAAATTGAGCAGGGTGTTTTTAAGAATGGCTGAAATGCAGAGAGACTCTGTTGGTCATTAGGAGCAGGTCTTTTAATCCACTATATGGGTTAATAAAGTGACAAACCATTAGATTAATCAAATGCACTACACAGGGACGATGTGTTATTTGTCTTAATTATAGCACAACAACAATATTGGTTCCATTGTAACTGCCAATGCTGCCCACTTTTAGTTGCAAGGAGCCATCCAATGGGAAACTTGCTGCAGAACACAGCAACATAGCTCCTCTGCTGTGTGACTCTTCTGATCCAGGCTCATTAATTGTAAAATTGCATGGCAGCATTTCACGTTCACTGATGAAACAAGGGGTGGGGGAGGGAGTGGAAGCAATGCCTTGCCCTGGTGAAGATAGTAAGGGGAAATGTTCCGGGGAAGAAAATAGGACCTGCAAGGTGGGCCATGAAAGCCACTCGCTCACTTCTCTTGCCAGTGCTACTGCTATTTCTTTTGCCAAATAATGGTGATGCCTTTTCATGTGAGCACGTACAAATGTCATTCCTACATTTTTTCTTGCACGGCCATGGTTAAGTTTCTGCTTGTAGATTTTGCACTTTGCTATTTGTTTTGTTCAATTAAAAAGTAACAGTTTGGAATATTCAGGTTGACCCTGGTTTGTAATAAATAGATTCACCTATCTCTAATCATGACTATCTATATCTAATGGTAACCATAGATGTTGCTATAAATCAGGTTTATTAACATGCTATAGCAGGTGATAAAATTTGAACTATGCATTTGCTGCATATAAAACAAATCTCATATTGGTTCAGCAAAGTGTGAATGGCAGCCATGTCTGCAGTATGTTTTGTCTGCAATTTGGCACAATTTTGTTTTGTTTCAGAAGAGTCATTAAAAATGAGAATGAGACAAAGAATGAGAATTAAATAACCTTAGGAAAGAAATAGCACAGGATACAGCAGGATAATGAAGGGAAGAGTACATTTTTATTTAATCATAATCTGCTAAAATTTCTATGAAGAGTTAGATTAAAGGGAGGGAAGTATCTCAGTGACACTGTGTTACAAAGGGACAGTTGGTAGTCATTGCTGTCAGAGCTGCTGGAAAACAGTCAATCAAGTTTTATTCTTACATTCATTCGTTCTGTCTAAAGTAACTATTGCCATATTTCAACGTAATAATTATTAACATGTAATTAACACCATTAAATAATTGATTATACTTTGCTTTAGTCTTTGGTTGCCTTCTGTGCCACCAAAAATTACCATATTTTCCATGGAAAGTCACACCAAGCAATTTCACACCACTGTTAATTACACTTCAATTCAGTCTTTTGTTGCATATATTGCTACCTAAAAATGTGTATTTCAAGCAACAATCAGCATTTTTACAACACTGTGACTTTAGGTTCACAACCCAATCCACTTAAAAATTGATTACCTGTGGAAACCCGTGTACCCCATAGAATATAATGGGATGGACATGGTTTCCACCTCAAAGATGCTGCTACACCTGCTGACCATCCATGTGCCTAGGGGGTCTCTTTCCACTCATTGCTTAGTCAACACCCTACTGTCTTTGAAAGCACTACTGCTACAGCAAGTAGCATAAGCAGCAGTCAATAGTTCGCTGAATAGAATCAACCAATATTTTATTCTGTAGCACCATCCTGATGAACATCTTGACCTATCCCTATGGACTTCTGCACCAGCAGACTGGACCAGTGGCACAAAATGGTCCCAGTTTATCATCAGTGTTATTTCTTTTTCACCTTCCAGTGACAGAGTATTCAGTGCAGCATATGCCATTGTCACACACAAACAGATCAAACTGTCTTACACAACTGTGGAAAATATTACATTTGTAGAAATGAATTGACCATAGATCCTTGGGGATTTTTTTCAATACTGTTGCTATTACTACTACTCCTACATTGACAGACATCTCCTACCATGTCCATCATGTTTCATACTGTACTGCTGCAGTACTACTACCCCTGCACAGCCATATATCTCCTGTCTTGTCAATTGTGTTTCATACTGTTCTACAACTACTGCCACTGCTGCCACCAGAGGTGTAACTGAAGATAAATAAGATAAGTGGTGCCAAATGAAAACATGATCTATATTAGGAAATATTTTGTATTGATGCATTCAGTTATTTGTCCTATATTTAAAACACAACATTGTACTATATATTGACACCAATCCATAGTTAACAAATTCAGATACCCAAGCCTTACTTATGAAATGTGGATAGGATGCTACCTGTGCCACGAGACAGTTATTGAAGTTTCTAATCTGCTAGGTCTCCCTCTGTTAACTGTAAATAATATTAAAATATCTACTATTAACAACAGCTCAGCCATAAAGTTGTAGACCACTCACGTTCACAGAGCAGGGCATTTGTGGTATATGGTGCGTAGAATTTGCCCATACTCATAAACTGCAAGACAACTGTGAGGTGAGAACTCCATGAGATAGGTGTCCATCTACAGGCAGCCACACAAGCCTTAGGGTGCATTCACACGGAGTAAACGCGCCGCGCAATGTGGCGCGTTTACGGCGCGTGTATGCCGCGTTTTTTTACGGTGCGCGATTACGCCGCGTTAACGCTGCGTTTACGCGGCCTAAGATCATCATGTGCAACACCAAGTATAAACCGTAGTGTAAAGCATGATGCCACTAAACTCTGGAGCAGCATACATTTCTCTAAAGTGATGAATCACATTTCACTCTTTGGAAGGAATGGGGCCTGGCACTGAACAGCTTCTACTGCTTTCTGATATAGTAAAAAGGTTTTATTTAATCTTCCACAAGGAAGGGCTCACTGCATACAGATTTTTCTAACTGCTATTGAGCTCTATAGCAGCTGTATAGCAGCTGTTTAAATCCTTATGTAGCCTTAACTGTAGTGAGTGCAGGTAGCAGGAATCAGGGAGTACATTAAAGTGTATCTCCAGTTGTAAACAATTTGTCATGAATTAATAAAAAAACACATCTTTTCTTCTCCATTTTTCAGGCAAAGTTACTTAGTCTATAGATAGATATTAATCTATGAAGGGGGGAAGATGCTTCTTATAAATACATATATAATTGATGCTCCTACACTTTGCTTTTCTGTGCTGTTTTAACATGTCTAAGTTGTAGATAAGAAGCTACTAGTGCACAGCACAAGACTTCCTACTCCACCCCTTTTCTCCATAGAGATGTGTGTAAGGCTGAATATGGAGACAAACACATCTAATGAAAACAAGCAGTCTGAAGATAAGGAGCAGAGAAAAGTTTAATAATTGGTGAAGTAAGCAGATATCCTTAATAAGATACCATACACAGTTTCTTCTGTTCTCATGCATTATGTATTTAGGAAACATTCTTGAAAACTGGATGTACACTGTAATTACTGTATGCTAAAAAAAGAAGTGAATCTGGAGCTCACTGGGAGAATGTTTGTAGTTTAGTTTGTGTACAAGTATAAATGCAATGAAAAATATGGGCTAAATACCATATTTATCATGGCCTCAATGCCAATTTCTCTAATGTGCAACTATGTCCCACAGAGTGTGTAATTATAGGGAAGGGCTCATTATAAATGTTTACAATGAAGCCCTATAATTATATTGACACCTCAGATTTTTTTAGATTGATCGGTATGGTATGGTAGGGTATGGTATGGGGCTCTATTTCAGGGTTTGACTAAGACCTTTGCTTCCAGTGAAGGGTAATGTTAATGCCACAGTACAGGATACAAATATATGTTGAACAATTATATACTTCCAAGTTTGTGACAAAAGTTTGAGAAGAAAAACCGTGCACAAAGCAAGGTCCAGCTATGTCTTTGGTATGGAGGACCTTGAGCAGCCCGCTCAGAGCTTTGACCTCAATTCCAATGAACAACTTTGCGATAAATTTAAATGCTTTTTTTAACTCACTGAATTATCATGATGGACAAAAGAAATGGTTAAGTGACAATTTCAGCTCTTTTACATATGTATGCAATATGTAGGCTTTCAATGAAATAATAAGTTCTATGACAGGAGGCTGACATATTCTCGTATGTAAGGCACTTCAATTTTTATGTTTGTTTTTGTATTCATTTTACGTGTTTCCCATTGTGATTAATAATTGCCAGCAAAACTGAAAAGACAGATGTTGAAAAAAAAGAGAAATGAATTTCCAGTAGAAGCATACATGTCACGAAAATAGATCACTATTACCTGCTGCAGCAGATTCGTATAAAGATATATTTATGTATTTATCATATAATCTATTTGCCTGTCACTCAATGTGAAATGCTCAATATACATAGCACAGTTATCTCTTTATACGGTAAACCGTTTCTAAAGCTCACATACATTCATTTCTATAGATTTTTCATACAAATTTTTGTTTTATCTAGTTACCAAAAATTCTTTGAATTGTACTTTTAAGGGGTATGTACCACTTCTAACTTTATTACTATTTAACCCATTCCCATTTTCCCATCCATTTTTCTTTTTTTTCTCCACAAATTCTGAAAGCCATAGCTTTTTTTTTATTTTTTGTTCATATAGTCTTCAGAGAAGACTGTTATCATGGGCATTATAGCCAAGTCCCAGCTACTTAAAACAGAAGAGACACAGTGGTTATCGCGCCCGCACTGCTTCATTTACTGCAGATGTTGAAATTAGTATGTGAAGCATATTACTTTTTCTAAGCTGGTTCAATTTTACCATTTGAGGGGAAGGTAGCTGGGTAGCAGCAGTGGTGCGGACCCAACCAGTCAAAGACAGGGACACAAAATATGATGGAAACAGGTTTCTTTAGAAAAACAAAGCAAAAACAGGAAAATAGATAAACCTTGTCTTCAAGCACAAAATGAGCAAAATAAAATACAGCCTTAACTTCATACAATACAATAAGAAAATCCTGCTTGTCCGAGCAACTAACTAAACAGTAATAAACTAACTATACATGTGGCTTACTAACAGGTATAGAAACAAACCAACAAGCACGACACTGTCTCACCAGATTCAGAGTAACAGGACAGATTCAGACACCTTAGATGCCGTAGATGCAGGTAATATTAAAATTTTGCTTAAGGGAGAATTCGACCAATCTTTTCATTTTGATTAATATAATTCATAAATAAAACAACATATGATCACATTGTTATCCATGTTCAGTCTAAAGTACTGAATTAATTACTATGTGTCATTCTTCCAATAAAATGATCTGTCTGTACAGAGGTTTGCCTCCGTGCAACTGTCTTACCAGTTTGTTATTGCTCTCCCAAGCACTGTGACATGCAACTTAAGCAGTGCTAAAATCTCAGCCTGGGCACTAATGATCTATTGGAGCTATAAACTAAGATCTCTCAGTTCAAGAAGTTTATCTTTCACATTTTGTAAACAGTGGGGATTATTGGACCATCAATGAACAGAAAGTAATGCAAAATCATAGTACACCACCGTTTCAGGTATCATCTGGCCCTGCCACATGCCACAGATTGAAAATTTTGTCATTTGCAGATCTTAGCAACACATGCTACTTCATTGATTGGCATAACCTTATGGCTTGTCCTTGGTGTTGCAAGTTCAATGTTAAGGAGTGCATAACTTAATTTCCCTCAAAAAAAGAATCTCTGGGGCAATCACTAAAACTGAACTTTTAATCATAAAAACATAATAATGGAATAAATGCTTTAAAACGCATATACATGTTATGGGTATCTTCATTTAATCATATATATGTAAAGTAAAATCATACTGATATAACCAAGCATTAACTAATGCACCTGTTATAGAACCAGTGCAATCAAATTAGTATTTAATTGTTTCCTAAGTGTCCCCCAACATTATGAAATGTCCACTAAAGTGGCCAACACAATATCCCCACATATTGTCTCCTGCTCCTTCCAACATTGTATTAAAATTTTGTTAAAATCAATAACTTTGCCAAGAACAGGGGGGCAGCACCCAATATGCAGAACTGCCATAAGCTTTGGTGTAGATAAACCATTTTCCCTAAAGTTAAAAGGGTGTTGATCAAGACATGCTAAAAAAAAGGCCTTGAAATACCCCTAACACCTTACAGACTAGAAAAATATAGGATTACTTAGAATGCCCCTACAGAGGAAGTGTATGATAAGCAAACAGTGAGGTAGCACAACGATCCTGTAAAGAACAAGCAGAGGAACAATTTACCAGTTACTTAGTTCTACATGGCAAAACCTAGCATCAGAATGCATTATTCATTTTGTTCTTCACTATTGGGTTCCTTTTCTCCTATGAGTATATGTGACCAGACTTAACTGGTGTACACTTTATAAAATTAGTGAAATTAATTCAACACACTTTCATTACAACATTCTAATAAAAATCTTGAAATATTACATTTCACTTATACCCAATACTCCTTGCCCCAGCGAATGGTCACAGAAATTCCTTTGGGATTTACTAAGTAGTAGATGATGTTGCTTTGTGCTTAACTTGATGTCTATATCCTCTTGTTTAAAGAGGACCTTTCACCATATCCGGGCACAGGCAGTTCTATATACTGCCAGAAAGCTGACAGTGCGCTGAATTCAGCGCACTGTCGGCTTTCCCGATCTGTGCCCGGTGTGAAGAGCTTACGGCCCGGTACCGTAGCTCTTCTATAGTCAGAAGGGTGTTTCTGACCATTAGCCAGAGACGTCCTTCTGCCTCGCGGCGCCAATCGCACTGTGCTGTGGAGCGGGGAGGAACGCCCCCCTCCCGCTCCTGATAATGCTCGTCTATGGACGAGCTGTGTGAGCAGAGGGAGGGGGGCGTTCCTCCCCGCTCCACAGCACAGCGCGATTGGCGCCGCGAGGCAGAAGGACGTCTCTGGCTAATGGTCAGAAACGCCCTTCTGACTGTAAAGCGCTACGGTACCGGGACCAATAGCGCTTTACACCGGGCACGGATCGGGAAAGCCGACAGTGCGCTGAATTCAGCGCACTGTCAGCTTTCTGGCAGTATATAACACTGCCTGTGCCCAGATATGGTGAAAGGTCCTCTTTAATAAAGAGTTAGGAAGGACACATATAAATGACGCAAGTGCAAGATAAAAAAAAAGAAAAAAAAAGCAGTAAACATTTATAGAATGTAGGTGGGATAACTTGCTGCAGCTACATATTTTACCACAAAAGACAACAAAAGCCAATGGAAAGTTTTTAAAAAAATTGCATTAACACTTGGTGCAATAGCATAATGTTAAACGTTGCTACATTTGTATTGTCTCTTTAAGTTGATAGTTGGATTTTCTGCCCTTCTATTCCTCAAGTAATTACACTGTACTGTAACTCACAATTTAACTGAACCTAACCAACTGAACCTAACTGTATTTTCTGTATAATATATACACTCACTGGCCACTTTATTAGGTACACCATGCTAGTAATGGGTTGGACCCCCTTTTGCCTTCAGAACTGCCTCGAAATTCTTCGTGGCATAGATTCAACAAGGTGCTGGAAGCATTCCTCAGAGATTTTGGTCCATATTGACATGATGGCATCACACAGTTGCCGCAGATTTGTCGGCTGCACATCCATGATGCGAATCTCCCGTTCCACCACATCCCAAAGATGCTCTATTGGATTGAGATCTGGTGACTGTGGAGGCCATTGGAGTACAGTGAACTCATTGTCATGTTCAAGAAACCAGTCTGAGATGATTCCAGCTTTATGACATGGCGCATTATCCTGCTGAAAGTAGCCATCAGATGTTGGGTGCATTGTGGTCATAAAGGGATGGACATGGTCAGCAACAATACTCAGGTAGGCTTTGGCATTGCAACGATGCTCAATTGGTACCAAGGGGCCCAAAGAGTGCCAAGAAAATATTCCCCACACCATGACACCACCACCACCAGCCTGAACCGTTGATACAAGGCAGGATGGATCCATGCTTTCATGTTGTTGACGCCAAATTCTGACCCTACCATCCGAATGTCGCAGCAGAAATCGAGACTCATCAGACCAGGCAACGTTTTTCCAATAGAAACCAAAAACAAGACCCCAAAAGTACAAAACAACCTAGTCTCAAAACAAATGTAAATATATTTTAAAGCAACTTGAGACACAAACTATAAAAATTGTATAACTTTATTAATAAATATCACATCAAACAATACATAAACAGACAAGGGAGACACACATAGGAAAAAAGATAAATTTCCCCATAAAGTAGCGGCGGAATACCAAAAACCCTCCCACCAGTCAAAGACTGAGTCTAACCCCAATATATAGTATAGAAATACAAGAACAATAAGTCACAAAAAAGAGGAATATAATCCCCAATTAGATACTTAGTATTACATACCAATCATAGGCCAGGGGACTAAAATACACATATCTTCCCCAGTAAAGAGGCATCCCAAATAGGGTCACCTTAATACATACCCGTAGGTGTAGACATATTCTCCGTGGATACCAATGTATTAATGGAGAAAACAGCAGGGGGGACTCAGTCAGAGGCTAGTAGGACTGTGGGAAACGTTTTTCCAATATTCAATTGTCCAATTTTGATGAGCTTGTGCAAATTGTAGCCTCAGTTTCCTGTTCTTAGCTGAAAGGAGTGGCACCCGGTGTGGTCTTCTGCTGCTGTAGCCCATCTGCCTCAAAGTTCGATGTACTGTGCGTTCAGAGATGCTCTTCTGGCTACCTTGGTTGTAACGGGTGGCTATTTGAGTCACTGTTGCCTTTCTATCAGCTCGAACCAGTCTGGCCATTCTCCTCTGACCTCTGGCATCAACAACGCATTTCCGTCCACAGAACTGCCGCTCACTGGATGTTTTTTCTTTTTCGGACCATTCTCTGTAAACCCTAGAGATGGTTGTGCGTGAAAATCCCAGTAGATCAGCAGTTTCTGAAATACTCAGACCAGCCCTTCTGGCACCAACAACCATGCCACGTTCAAAGGCACTCAAATCACCTTTCTTCCCCATACTGATGCTCGGTTTGAACTGCAGGAGATTGTCTTGACCATGTCTACATGCCTAAATGCACTGAGTTGCCGCCATGTGATTGGCTGATTAGAAATTAAGTGTTAACGAGCAGTTGGACAGGTGTACCTAATAAAGTGGCCGGTGAGTGTAGATCTTACCATTCCCCTTGTCAAACATGTGGGACCCTACAATGGTCTACAGAATGGTCTTCAGTGATGAGTCTTGCTTTTTGTGACATTGATATCCAGGGAGTTATCTACAGACAATGTGGGCAATACATTGAAGAGGACTTCACAATGGAATGTCACATCAGCCTTACTGTCAGGATTACAGTGTGGGGTGGCATAATGTATGATAGTCAGACCTCTAGTCTTCATTTCATGTATACTAATATCTTGGCATTACATTGATTTGGTCATGGAACCATCTGGAACATTATTGGTCAGCAATTGCAAAGTAGGCTGCCAGTAGTCAATTTTGATGATCTGCATGCCCAAGTTCATTCAGCATGGCTTAACATTCCTCAGACAACCATGTGATTGGCTGATTAGAAATTAAGTGTTAACGAGCAGTTGGACAGGTGTACCTAATAAAGTGGCCGGTGAGTGTGTATATATATATATATATATATATATATATATATATATATATATATATATATATATATAACGATATTCATCATTCACTCTCCTGTTTCACTGCTTCCTTGTCCCTCTTAAACCCCACTAAATGACCCCTAAACCAATTTACTGGCTACTGCAGTGATCTACATCTGCCAGTGATTTGTTGAATGGCCATTTCTGGTCAAGAGGAACCAGAAGAGAAGCTGGAAGCACTAAAACAGGAAATGACAGGGGATTAAATAGACGAGTAGAACTACAAGTGGCATCTATAAGTAGTAAAATAAGAGCACTTCAAAATCCTTGAAGAATTGAGAACTTTTATTACCTTTTAAAATTTATTAATATCAAAGCTTTGAGGTTATGAATATTTGTTAACTGTACATGTTTTATGAGGTCTGGATTTGAGAGACATTTATATTTTAGAAGTTGTAAATTTGATGTATTCAGAAGTTGTAGAAGCTGGAGATCTGAGAGACTTGGAAGTTCTAGGAGCTGTAGTGTTCCAATACAGGTATAGACTTTCACAGCTCTGTTTGAAAGACTACAACTCTCAGAGCGTTCCATCTTTTCAATAATAGCCGAAGATTTCACGTGTTCTAAGTAAGGAAAAACTGTTAGAAAACTAGATAAAACAGTCACAATATTGCATACAGTTTAGTCATTGTTATGCACTTGCTGGACAGAATTTGTTTCACTTCAGGCATCATAAATAATAGTCAGATTATTATTAATAAGAAAATAAAAACATTTACTGCTTATAAAAAGCAAAATGCATCTTCTTAAATATTATAAATCTGAAATATACAGTTTAAAATATGTTACATAATAAGTCTCATTAGAAAAAAAAAGTGTAACTGAAAAGGTTAGCTTTCATTTCTTGAAATCATCTTGGAAAATTTAAGATGTGCTGTTATTTGTCACTATGGGAATAAAATGCACTTTCTTTCATATAGGGTTGCTAAATGAGGCCCAACAACCCTGACATAGGGTTTTTTGGCCCCCAGAGCAAATTATTCTCAGGGTTTAACCTCCACTTGTATAGAACATGCATACTCTTACTTGTATTAAAAAGTGTTTGCTATCATTGTGCACAAGAACTTATCACCTATAAGGTCAAGTACAAATATACTGTATGCATACTTAAAGAGTACCTTTTATGTCCTCAGCACATGCGGTTTTATATACCACTAGAATGCCAACAGTGCGCTGAATTCAGTGCAGTTACCGATATCTCTTCGGTGTCAGAAGGGCATTCCTGACAGTCAAGCTGGGCAGTGAGGAATACCCCTAGCAGTACTGTCCATAGCTCTGTACTGTCAGAGGGGACATTCCTTACTGCCCAGTCATGACACTAACCTGTGAAGAACACCCCTGCAGTACTAGTCTATGGATAGTCGGGAGGGCTACAGGTTAGCATCATGGCTGGGTTGTAAGGAACACCCCCCCTTCTGACAGTACAGAGATATGGAAGAGTACTTTCTGACAGTGAAGAGATATCAGTTACAGCACCAGTATATCCAGCCCCATGATATCATACAGGTTAGCATCATGGCTGGGTAGTAAGGAACACCCTCCTCTGACAGTACAGAGTTATGGAAGAGTACTTTCTGACAGTTAAGAGATATCGGTTACAGCACCAATATATCCAGCCATCCAGCCCCGTGGCACATAACGGGAAAGACAACAGTGCGCTGAATTCAGCGCACTGTCAGCTTTTTAGTGGTATATAAACCCTAGGATGCGTAACGTCAGAAATCTACAGTTTTATGTAACCCGGGCCTTTTAGGCCCGTGTGCAAATCCTATGGAGAAACTCACATAATCTTAATCTTTTGCTATTATCTGCAAAATTACTTTAGTTAGAATTGTGAAATTCTAGGTATTCCTCAAGTATGTTGTTCTTGATAATATCCAGTTGTTCTTTTAATTTTTTTGACAGGCATTTTGGTATAACAATGCTTTTTTTGGGGAACACCACATCTGTACGGAACCCGGGCCTTTTAGGCCCGTGTGCAACTCCTATGGAGAAACTCATAAATAACTTTTGCAAGTTTATTTTAAAATTGCAAAATAACATGAATAATGCTCAACATTTTAATTATAATTTTTTGGCAGAAAACAACAAATAACATTTTCTTTCCAAAATTTCAAAAAAATATATGAGAAACACACAAAGGTATACAAATCTAAAGCAAACTTGCTGCAGCTACATTTCGCTTCTAACTTTTCCTTCTCAATTTTATTGGTCTTCAAAACAATTTTCACATATTTTTTCTGAAGAATGTTCTTTACAGATATTTTCCCCACAAGTTGTACAGTATCGCTCAATTTTCCTGTCTATGTTTGATGGGCAAATGAAACATCGCTTTTGTTTTTTTTCTACTGGCCTTGTAATTGCCTGAAAATGTACACCACACCGTCACAGTGTATACTGTCCTCAGTACTCTCTATATAGCTGAATACTGTGTTCAGAAGGACCTAAGATGATGTCATGGCCTTATCACTCCCTCCCAACATCACATGGCATCCTCACATAGCATGATCCACCCCCCACCCCTCCCTCAGGAATCCTGAGACACAAACAGAGCTGACTACATGATAAGAATAGCACGGGCCTAAAAGGCCCAGGTTCCATACAGATGTGGTGTTCCCCAAAAAAGCATTGTTACACCAAAATGCCTGTCAAAAAATTAAATGAACAACTGGATATTATCAAAAACAACATACTTGAGAAATACCTAGAATTTCAAAATTCTAATTAAAGTAATTTTGCAGATAATAGCAAAAGACTAAGATTATGTGAGTTTCTCCATATGATTTGCACACGGGCCTAAAAGGCCCGGGTTACGTACAGATGTGGTGTTCCCCAAAAAAGCATTGTTACACCAAAATGCCTGTCAAAAAAATTAAATTAGCAACTGGATATTATCAAGAACAACATACTTGAGGAATACCTAGAATTTCAAAATTCTAATTAAAGTAATTTTGCAGATAATAGCAAAAGATTAAGCACCCGGGCCTAAAAGGCCCAGGATACGCATCCTAGGGTAAAACAACATGTGCCCAAGGATATGAAAGGGCCCCTTTTTGTCTAATCTCCAATCCAGATAAAGATTTCAATTTGTCTTAAAATCTATTCATAATATCATAACATATTATAAGCCCTTAAGCTCTTAAAATCATCATAAAAACTGCAGTAATATTTTGTGCAGTAATACTCACAGAAGATGTCTTCCCACATTTCAGTAAAGGGCTATTACTACTACCACAGGCTTTGGGCCTATATGGTACAGCTAGCATAATCTTTGGGAATGTAGGGCAACAGGGTGTTACTGCTACCACAGGCTTTGGGCCTGTACTGTACTGTTATCACAGGCACAGGTTTTGGGCCTATATGGTAATATCCCAGACCACGTGACTTCTGACACATTACCATATAGGCCCAAAGCCTGCTAGGAGTAACATTGGATCCCGGAGAGGTGAGTAACACTGTTTATTATGTTCCCTCATCTCCCCTGGGACTCCAATTATTATACTCGGGGGGGGGGGGGGGATCGCGACCTGGGCTCGGGCCTACTTACTACTGCCCTCTGCGGCCTATAGTACAAGGGGAAGTGAGCAGGTCTGGGGAGGTTGGTAAATAGGCCGATACCTGCTGGAGATACTCCAACAGGTAGCGGCCTATTATAAAACAAAAAAAAAAAGTTATTATACTTACTGACATGAGCGCTGCTCCCGCTGCCGCCGCATCCTCTTTTCCCTGCAGTAAGATATTTGCGTCTGCAGATACGTAGTCATCTGAACCAGCGCAAGGAGAGCTCTCGTTGTGCTGGTTCAGAGAAAAAAAAAAGATTAAAAAAAAAAAAAAAAAAAAAACGCCCGGGCTTCCGCCCCGCCCCCCCCCCCCCCAGTCCGCCACCTGAGGCGACTGCCTCACGTCACCTTATTAGAGGTGTGGCACTGCATCCCACAATAAAAAAAGCACTGCAGGAAAAAATTGCTGTGGCAGCACATGAAGGTTTTAATTGCAGTTTTTTTTTCATAGAAAGCTTGCAGAGGTTTCCTCTGAGGACTTTCTGTTTCAGTAATACCTATAGGGAAAGCATCCAATAAACCATCCATTTGGCCCCTAATTTTTCTTATTTACACAAGGAATTAAAGGAGAAAAAGCACCTCACAGTTCATTACACAATTTCTCTAAAACATGTCAATACACTACTGTATATCTGGTCATAAATCAGTACATGGGCACATACCAGTGCTCAGAATGGGAAGAGCGCTATTTGGCTTTTGGAAGGAAGATTTTGCTGGAATAGTTTTCAGGTGCCATGTCACATTTGCAGAGCCCCTAAAGTACCAGAGTCATGGAAATTTCCAAAAAGTGACCTCATTTTGGATATTACAACCCTCACAGAATTTAATGAGGTTTACAATGAGCATGTTGACCTAAGAAATGGTTTTAAAAAAGAAATGTTAGTGGATAATTCAAAATTAAAATGTTTTTGGATATCTTGTACTTCATAGCCCAATATGTCATGCCCAGTTTTCCAGTTATTATGCTCTATTTATTAATTTTGAAAACACTCTACAGGCGGCCCTAATCTTTTGCGTGGAAAGTAAAGTAAAATAGCACCAATTCGCATTTGAGGCCTAATTTGGACATTTGCACTGCATTGGTAAGCATTTATACAGGAAGATCCTGAGATAAAATAAATAATTCACCCCCAAAATATTTCCCTAGTTTAGAAACTAGACTGCTCAAGAAATCACTCAAAGGGGTATTATTATCATTTTGAGCCTAACAGTGTTTCCTAAATATTAGGCTGGGTTCACACAATATATTTTAGCACGTAATGTGACACTTAGACGCCGCGGGAGCTTTTACGGGCCGTATACGCTCCCATTGTTTTCAATGGGAGCCGATACCGTATACGCGGCGCTATTTTGCGGCCACCGCAAAATCACGGCCGCAAAATAGCACCGCGTATACAGTACTGGCTCCCATTGAAAACAATGGGAGCGTATATGGCCTGCAAAAGCTCCTGTGGCGTCTACGTGCCACATTACGTGCAAAAATACATCATGTGAACCCGGCCTTAATGTGCAAAGTGAATACTGCCCAGTATATTGCACCCACTTTATGTCAACAGAGGCACACACTCTTAGGATAGCCCACTTTTAAGTGAGTTATCTTAGGTACAAAAAAGTGGGAGTAAACAGCTGTTTGGGCGCACACCAGTGCTAAGAAGAAAAGGAACAAAGCATTTTTTTTAGTTTTTGGATGCCATTTTTGTTTTTGGTGACCCCATTTTGTATACAACATTTTGGGTCTCTTCAAATTTGACATGGTGTCAAGAATCTAAATCTGCGCTCCAAAAGCCACATAGTGCTCTTTAACATTTATGCCCTGCTGTGTGCCCAAACTGCGGTTTATGCCACATGTATGATACTGGTGAACCCAAAATAACATACAATGTGATATGTAGGTATAAACAGCTGTTTTGGCACACACTCAGGCACAGAAGGGAAGGAGCTCTATTTGGCTTTCAGAGCACAGCTTTAGATGGTTTGCTTTTTGGACATCACGCCAATTTTTACAGAGTCCCAGAAATGCCAGTAAAATCTGCAACAAAAAAAAAAACCCTGCGTTTCTCCAACATGGGGCCTTAACCTAACATACATTTTTACAAAATTATTATTGGTTGTCAGGCCGCCATATCAAGAATTGTAAAAAATCATAGGCTAGTGATGCATAGTTTACAGTGGTTCTCATTTCCCTGATGTCCCTACAGCACTATGATGTGGATCTGTAAGCAATATGTTGCAGGGGGATCTTTTCTTTAGAACTCTACATTTCCCTTTCCTCTACTAGGAATTTATGAACAAAATTGACAAATGGGTGTGACTAGTTGGGGGTGTGCACATATTATCACCCTATCAGACTATGCTACAGCTATGAATTAGACTTACAGATATACATTAGTTTATACATTTCTTAGAGGAGTAAAAATGAAACACAATTGTTCCATGGAGAATACAAGAATATAACAAACCACATATTTAAGGCAACATGAAAGGTCCTTTTTAATGGATTGTATGCGACTGATATTTTGTTATTCCCATGTTTTTGTGATCTGAACACAGTAGAGAAGCAGTTGGCAAGGCACTTCTATAAACTTGGACCACTATTATTTTAGAATAGTGGCCAACCCCTATATGAAATAGGCACTGGAAATGCCCAAACAACAGAAATGTCTTAAAAAGTGAACAGCAACTCATAACTGAAAATCCTTGCTAGAAATATGTACCTTAACAAGTTTAGAGATTAGCATACAGAACTTGCTGTTTCCCAGGAACATTGTGTAGGCTTTACATATTGCATTGAAAACATATTGATCTACAGTATAATACTAGACAGTTTTTGGACTAGTGCTATGCTGTTTTCAAAAAAAATCTTTGCTTTGGTACGGCAGTTCGTTTTTAACTATTATTATAATATTAATTATTGGTATAAAATAAAATATGATTTGATTAAATATAAAGTCCATTTACAGTTTTGTCCTAAACATGTGTTACGGTTTATTTATATTTATGTTTAGCAAGAATTTCAGTAAGGCTTTGAATATAAAATCTTACTGATTAATGTATATTTGATACATTAACTATATATTACAGTATTTTTACAGCTGAAATATAAAATGAAAACATAAAAAAAAATTGATTAAGGTTGCTGTATGCATCCACCCAGTCCTTGGTAAAATGGCACTGACGGTACATTGATGACATCACTGCTGCATACACGCATAGAGATGAATGGGTCAGGGTGATAGTCTTAATAAACACAGCTAGCATACTGACAATGAACATGGTAATGTGCATATAGATAATGAAAAATATGAAGTCCTGAAAAAAGAGACAAGTAAAATCTGCTAAAATACAATGCTAATTGATAATAAGACATGACAGAGATGAAGAACATTAGTGCTTATGTTTGATGTCCGGGGAGCTTTTCATCCCAATACTTATATTCTAATTAGCTACTTTAAGGATTAAGAACACAGACAAAATACCCTTGGGCTAATGGAGAAGCAGGGATTGAAAAGATGTTTTATTCAAATATATCTCTATTTATAACATAACACATAATATAGCTGAAATCTGTCAAACACATTATGTGTCATTCAGACAGAGCACTAACCTTCCCATACATAGTAAATTGAATAATTCTGTAATGACTTTTTTAGACAAAAAATCATTTCAATTTTACAATTAAAAAAAAAAAAAGTTTTATTTTTGACATTGGTAAGTAATTTTTAGGAATACTAAAGTACAAGAATGGTGACAAGTTGTTTTTTTTTTTTTACCTTTTTCGTATTAAAAACCTCAGCAAAAAGGGAACATTTTAGATAAATGTTAAGACTGCATGATCAACATAATCTCTAGTGTGTTGGACTATTAGTTACTAAATGCTAGAAATTTTATTTTATAGATATGCCCTCTCTTACCTTATCTTTTGACTGGACATGTCTAGGTATGTGTACCATAAGGTAAGTACCTTTTCTTAAAGCAACATAAACTTTCAATAAGTTACCATATTTTTCGGACTATAAGATGCACTCCCCCCCAAAAAAAATTGGGACTAAAATGGGGGTTCATCTTAAAGTCCGAATGTGGGGTGTTGGGGGGAAAGGAGTAGCTTGCAGCATCGCACCACTGGAATGATGTGCGGACCCTGGGATTGGAGGAGCAGGTGTCCCAGTGAACCCATCCTAGCATACCAGCCTTAATAGTAATGTACCAAATCTCTCATAGACTGCAATACTATGCTATGGTATGGTTCTATGGTACTGCCACTCAAATGATTGCAGGTTCAAGTCCCCTAGGGGGCTAATAAAAGAGTAAAAAAAAAAAAATAATAAAAGTTCTAAATCACCCCCTTCTCTAGAATGCATATAACAGTAGAAAATTACTGTGAACACATTCACATAAGGTATTCATGTGCCCAAAAATGCCCGGTCTACAAACTCATTAAATATTCTTCTCGTAGTGTGACCGTACCAGCAGGAAAAAAAAATTATATGTGCCGCATTGTAGTTTTTTTTTAGCTGTTTCATCTTTGATTTGAATAAAAAGTGATTTAAGCAATAGACATTCCACAAAATGTTATAACTATAAAGTACACCTGCCCCTGAAAAAAAGATGCCCTATATATCTCCTTACATTTTAGAAAAACTTTGTGACCAACTGTTAAAACAATAGAAAGGTCTGTAAGGGCTTAAATCTACACTCACCGGCCACTTTATTAGGTACACCTGTCCAACTGCTCGTTAACACTTAATTTCTAATCAGCCAATCACATGGCGGCAACTCAGTGCATTTAGGCATGTAGACATGGTCAAGACAATCTCCTGCAGTTCAAACCGAGCATCAGTATGGGGAAGAAAGCTGATTTGAGTGCCTTTGAACGTGGCATGGTTGTTGGTGCCAGAAGGGCTGGTCTGAGTATTTCAGAAACTGCTGATCTACTGGGATTTTCACGCACAACCATCTCTAGGGTTTACAGAGAATGGTCCGAAAAAGAAAAAACATCCAGTGAGCGGCAGTTCTGTGGGCGGAAATGCGTTGTTGATGCCAGAGGTCAGAGGAGAATGGCCAGACTGGTTCGAGCTGATAGAAAGGCAACAGTGACTCAAATAGCCACCCGTTACAACCAAGGTAGCCAGAAGAGCATCTCTGAACGCACAGTACATCGAACATTGAGGCAGATGGGCTACAGCAGCAGAAGACCACACCGGGTGCCACTCCTTTCAGCTAAGAACAGGAAACTGAGACTACAATTTGCACAAGCTCATCGAAATTGGACAATTGAAGATTGGAAAAACGTTGCCTGGTCTGATGAGTCTCGATTTCTGCTGCGACATTCGGATGGTAGGGTCAGAATTTGGCGTCAACAACATGAAAGCATGGATCCATCCTGCCTTGTATCAACGGTTCAGGCTGGTGGTGGTGGTGTCATGGTGTGGGGAATATTTTCTTGGCACTCTTTGGTACCAATTGAGCATCATTGCAACGCCAAAGCCTACCTGAGTATTGTTGCTGACCATGTCCATCCCTTTATGACCACAATGTACCCAACATCTGATGGCTACTTTCAGCAGGATAATGCGCCATGTCATAAAGCTGGAATCATCTCAGACTGGTTTCTTGAACATGACAATGAGTTCACTGTACTCCAATGGCCTCCACAGTCACCAGATCTCAATCCAATAGAGCATCTTTGGGATGTGGTGGAACGGGAGATTCGCATCATGGATGTGCAGCCGACAAATCTGCGGCAACTGTGTGATGCCATCATGTCAATATGGACCAAAATCTCTGAGGAATGCTTCCAACACCTTGTTGAATCTATGCCACGAAGAATTGAGGCAGTTCTGAAGGCAAAAGGGGGTCCAACCCGTTACTAGCATGGTGTACCTAATAAAGTGGCCGGTGAGTGTATATGGGAAGGTGGAAGTAGGCTGAAAACGTTTCAAACTATTATTATGCCAAAAATATATTTCTCTGATTTTCATAAATGATTAGAGATGAGTGAATACCGTTCGATCGAGTAGATATTCGATTGAATTTTAAGGTATTCAACATATTTGATTCCAATTGAATACCACACGGTAAACGCAATAAAAAAAATTGTATGCCCTCCCACCTTCCCTGGTGCTTTGTTGCACCAATAACTGTTCAGCAAAGGTGGCACAGGAAGCAGAAAAACGTAGGCATAAAAAAAAAAATAAGGAAAGGGGCCGCACGGTGGCTCAGTGGTTAGCACTGCAGCCCTGCAGCGCTGGCATCCTGGTGTTCAAATCCCACCAAAGGCAAAAAACCATCTGCAAGGAGTTTGTATGTTCTCCCCATGTTTGCATGGATTTCCATCCCATATTCCAAAGACATACTGAAAAAAAAAATGTAAATTGTGAGCTCTATGTGGGGCTCACCATCTACAATAACAAAAAAAAAAAAAAATTCTGGTTGTAAGTGATTGAGAAGATATTGAGACGTTTTTGCTGCTCGTCTCTCTATGATGGCTGTAATATAATTCATTAATATCTGTTGGCTACATTCTGTAAAATCCTGAGCTTCTCTTTTCTTTTCTTTGATTCTATACGACAATGACAAACACAGGTACTCAAAGTGTGAGGAGTGTTCTGAAGTCAGCACCACACATTCACTCATTCCCAATACCCACAAGGATTGTTTTTTAAAAGAAGCCAATTTTTTTTGGCCTGTGGGAGAAAACCCACACAAACACAGAGAGAACATACAAATTCTATATAGATTATGCACTTGGTTGGATTTGGACCCAGGATCCCATCTGCAAGGCAACAGTGCTAACCAATTAGCCACTATGCTGTACACTGCTTTCTCTTGGTGTATGGGTATATGGGTGTGCAGTCATGAAAGAAGAGATTCTCCTCCTACGTGTGCCAATGCGTTTGGTAGTCCGTTTGATAGTGTGTTTGAAAAAATGATGGTTATCTCACATCACACATCTGTGCATATATTGGGTCAAGAGTAGGGTTGAGCGTTCGGGATCGGAAAAGATCGGATTCCGATCGGCGATCGAGTAAATTTCACGATCATGATCAAAATATAGATCCCCATCTTTTTAGGCTGGATCGAGGTCAGAGGTTATTAACAATGTTAGCTAGGTCCCATAGGAATGAATGGATGCAGCCGGCACACAGCCTGTGCCGGCGTCCGTCCGCTTAACCCCCTGTACGCTGGCTGCATCCATTCATTCTAATGGGAGGCTAGCTAACATCTCTAGTAGCTAACACTTACCTGCACAGATCGTTGGTTCGGTCCCCGCTGTTCTTGCTCCTCTTCTCGCCTCGCTGCCCCCGCCTCCCAGGTTAGTTTTAAAGACCTAGAAACAAGGCGGGGCTTGTGGCTTAGGAGAGTGTGGGCGGGTACAGGGCGGGAAGATGTTAGTGCATCTCTCATGTCTCCCCTCCCAGTACCTGCCCACATTCTCCTAAGCCACAAACCCTGCCTTCTTCCTAGGTCTGTAACACTAACCTGGGAGGCGGGGGCAGCAAGGCGAGAAGAGGAGTAAGAACAGTGGGGACTGGACCAGCGGCAGCGCTTCTGTGCAGGTAAGTGGACACCAGGGGGGACTAAGTAAATTATATTCTATGCAGCCTGTAATAGAATAAGCTGTATTTAGCATTGTAATGCATTTCAACAGTGATCAGACAACTTGGGATTCAAGACTCCCTAGGGGGTCTATTAAATAAAGTGTAAAAAAATATGCATATAAAAAATTATTCCCTAGAACACATATAAAAGTTAAAACAAAATACTGCAAAACACATACAAATTACATATCTCTGTGTCCAAAAATGCCAGGGCTACAAACTTTTTTCTGTTCCATCTCTGATAAAAATTTGAATAAACGTGATTAAAGCAATATCCATTCTCCAAAATGGTATAACTAAAACCTACTATCCATTCCCAAACACGGAAATAGAAAAAATGTATAGGTGTCAGAATAACTCTTTTTATTTTTAATTTTTGCAAAGTTTTGGATTTTTAAGGGATTATAATGTAAATCAAACTATATAAATCCCTGTAATTAGAACAAATCATAAAATACAGCTGACATTTCATTTTAGTTCCACAACGAAACCCATAAAAAACTAAGCCCGTAAGAAAGTCGCAGAAATGCACTTTTCTCCAATTCCGTTATGATTATTTTTCCAAGCTTTCCAGTACATTGTACCGAATATTTGGTATAATATAATATAATGGTACTATTCTGAAGAACAATTTGTCCCGCAAACTTTAGGCCCTCATATAGCTCTGAACAGAAAAAAAAAAAGTTATGGGATTTATAAGGTGGGGAATCAAAAATGAAAAAAAAAAATGTCTGTGATGGGAAGGGTTCACCAGGGACACAGTGAGGAAGATGGCGGCCGCCCACAGGGTCCCGGAGCCGCAGCTATACCACGCTGCCTACACACATCGCAGAGGAGAAGGAGAAGGCTGCTGCACCCCACACTACACATACAGGTCAGTGCAGCGGGGGAAGGGGGTGTCCCGGGGGGGGGGGGGTTCCGGGGGGGAGAAGGTGTCCCCAGGTCAGTGACCACAGGTCCCCAGCTTCAGTTCCCCCCCCCACATCGTCCCCTATGTAGTAGCTCTCACCTTTGGCTCTCTCCTCTGCTCCTGTGTCTCCTCCGCTCCACACACTTCTCCTGCTGCCTGTCTGTGTCCTGTATGAAGCACAGTGCGGTCCGGTGTCTAGTTGCTATGACGCTGGGCCTGCTCTGCTACATAAACGCCACAGGGACCAGCAGGAGCAGTGTGTGCAGGCAGCCAGCAGAGGAAGCAGAGGAGAGAGACAAAGGTGAAAAATACTACACGAGGGACAATGTAGGGGGTGGGGGCAGGGATGGGGGAACATGAGACTGGGGGGCAGAGATGGGGGGCAAGACACTGGGGGGCACATGAAGTGAACTGGGGCAGAGAAGGGGGGACATGAAGCTGGTGGCAGAGATGGGGGGGACAAGATACTGGGGTCAAAGATGGGGGGGACAAGACCCTGGGGACAGAGATGTGGGGGACAAGGTACTGGGTGCAGAGATGGGGGGAACAAGATACTGGGGACAGAGATGGGGGGGACAAGATACTGGGGGCAAAGATGTGGGGGGACAAGATCCTGGGGGCAAAGATGGGGGGGACAAGACACTGGGGGCAGAGATGTGGGGGACAAGATACTTGGGGCAGAGATGGGGGGACAAGCTACTGGGTGCAGAGATGGGGGGACAAGGTACTGGGTGCAGAGATGGGGGAGAAGATACTGGGGCAGAGATGGGGGGACAAGGTACTGGGTGCAGAGATGGGGGACAAGATACTGGGGCAGAGATGGGGGGACAAGATACTGGGGGCAGAGATGGGGGTACAAGATATGGGGGGCAGAGATGGGGGACAACATACTGGGACAGAGATGGGGGACATGAAGCTGGGGGCAGAGATGGGGGGACAACATACTGGGGGCAGAGATGTGGGGGATAACATACTGGGGGAAGAGATGGAGGGGACAACATACTGGGGGTGGAGATGGGGGGGGACAACATACTGGGGACCGAGATGGAGGGGGACAAGATACTGTGGGCAGAGATGGGGGGGACAAGATACTGGGGGCAGGCCTACTCTGGTCACAAGTAGAGGGGCGTTGGGGCCCACGGGCTGCGCTGCAGGTGGTTTGCGCAGGCATCAGGGGCCGCCGACGAAGTCGCGGGTTATAGCTAGTTTTTAAATATTTGTCAGTAGGGATGGACAAACCATACATGACTTGTGTGAATATTTACAAGGTTTGCCCACAAGTTTCTTTTTCTGGGCATTTAAACCCTGAAGAACTACTATTATACCCTTGGGCCTCCTTGGTTAAAATCTCCCACGTGAAATCTTGTGGCCTTATCAATGGCCTTTTATAGGCTTAATCACAGTGGTGACTCTAATTATAACAGAGGAGGCCAGAAAATCCCAGGAACACCATGGAAAGAAGACAGAATGTTGCATCTGGAGCCCAAGAAAAGTACAAGTTGTTTTTTTTTTGTTCCTTCCATTGATCTGCATTTAATATACTCTTGAATCTGAAGAGATCTCACAATATAATGATTCATAGGTTGCAACCCAAAAAAATGTAGCATTTGGATGAACCTGAAACTTTTGGTTTGATAGCAACCAATTTACTCTTCTCTATCTGTAAAAAAAACTCAGTCAACTAGTAATTGAACAAAGATTGCTAGTGGGTATAAATGTGGATTAAAAATAAGAGGTGAAATCTTTTACTTGGTCTTTTGTATTACTGTACATAAAACTGTTTTAATAAATTAGCTGTGTGATTATATTTAATCTTACTGTCAGGAATCTCAATTCAATTTATATTGCTTTAAGATTACCGTGCAGACCTGAGAAGCTTCTATAGTATCTGAAGATTCCTGGCCTTGTCCAATCAATGGCTAAGGAGGCATTCAAAGAACCCTTCCCTCCAGAATCAGGTGTCTGCTAATTTAATACTCCAGTTTGGCTGTGAGCCCTGATCATGTGCATTGGATTGCTTTATTCTGACTCTTGGCTTGTTTCTAGTTAATCATTTTTCTGCTGATTCTGCCTCTGACGGGTCTGCTCAGAACTGAACCTTGTCTTTGTATTGGATATCCATTTTGTTTCCTGATTCTGTCTCTGATGTGATCTCTTGGCACTGACAGTGATAACTCAGAACCCAAATTCAGCGTAGTCCATCTGGCCTTGTTCCTGGTGATTGCTTTTAGGGCCTATCTCTCAGTACTGTATAAGATTTAAGCAGCCAGATCCTGCTATTTTATGATATTTGCTCCTGGAACTCTAATATAACACTTTCTCATTGTTCCACACATGACTGGAGTTATAAAAGTGTTAAAAAGGATGTAAAATTTTGCCAAGACTAAATATAGAAAAAGTACAAGCTGTTAAGATATAAGGTATAGTTGAAGTAAATCTATTCAAGAAAATCTACATTCTATATCAGTCATATTAAGGGTACTGACTTCTATTCCAGGGTAATTCTTAAAATTTCTGTGCTATACTTCTGAATGATTGTCAGGCAAATGAGGCTTCCTCTTCTAACTGTACAGAGGTCTAGCTCCTGTCAAACCACTGCTTGTTTTTCAGCACTTTGACAGATTATCCAATATGTCAGAATTTCCACCTCACTAGTCTGCTTTTTCACTGTAGAAAGAGTGTATGGACGCAATGAATGTAGAGTGCACAGCAAGAGCTTTAACTACAAAGCAGCCTGTGTAGTGAATCACATATTACTGACCTGTGATTCAAAGGCCTTTCAAAAGAAAATGCTGTGGGTGTTCATTTTCTTTTTTGTTAGAGAATTATTCAGCTATAACCTTTCATATTTAATTCAGCAGAAAAACCGGTCAACACCTGCTGTCTCAGCTCAAAAATCTGAATCTGCAAATGTCATGTACTTAATGATTACCTCCATACTAAAATAAAGAGATAGATAGATGATAGATAGATAGATGATAGATAGATAGATAGATAGATAGATAGATAGATAGATAGATAGATAGATAGGAGATAAATAGATAGGTAGATAGATAGATAGATAGATAGATAGATTGATAATAGATAGATAGATAGATAGAGTGATAGATAGATAGATAGATAGATAGATAGTGATAGATACAGTAATAGATAGATAGATGATAGATAGATAGATAGATAGATAGATAGATAGATAGATAGATAGATAGATAGATAGATAGATAGATAGATAGATAATAGTTAGATAGACAATTAGTAATTTAAAAACACTGCTTGTAAACATTGTTTGTAAGTAAAAGAAGAAATGTATCAAAAGCTTTGGGACAGATTCCTGGCATTAAATTCTATTTTTTTTTTTTTTTTTTTTTTTTTTTTATTACAATACATTTCACTATTTTGTCTATTGCAGACAAATCGGTTGTTCTCTACAGTACATTGGTATTACTTGCTACTTATTATTATTATTATTATTATTATTATTATTATTATTTATTTATATAGCACCATTAATTCCATGGTGCTTTACATTTGGGGGTTACATAAAGTACACAGAATATACAGGTAGATATAATACTAACAGTGACTGATTGGCACGGTGGGGTAGAGGGCCCTGCCCGCGAGGGCTTACAATCTATGAGGGAAGGGGGGTAGAGATAGAAGGAGAGGGGGAGACTGTACAGATGGTGGTGCGGTGATAGTGTTATTGGAGGTTGTAGGCCTTCCTGAATAGGTGAGTTTTCAGGGCCTTCTTGAAGCCTGTGATTGTGGGGGTCAGTCTTATGTGTCTTGGTAAGGAGTTCCAGAGTATGGGGGATGCACGAGAGAAATCTTGGAGACGGTTGTGTGAGGAGCGGATGAGAGCAGAGCAGAGTAGGAGGTCATTGGAGGATCTGAGGTTACGTGTGGGCAGGTAGCGGGAGATTAGTTCAGAGATATATGGAGGGGCCAGGTTGTGGATGGCTTTGTATGTTAGTGTTAGTAGCTTGAACTCAATTCGCTGGGCTATAGGTAGCCAGTGGAGGGACTGGCAGAGGGGAGCAGCCGATGAAGATCGGGGCATGAGGTGGATTAAGCGAGCAGCGCAGTTTAAGGTGGACTGGAGGGGGGCGAGGGTGTTTGCTGGGAGTCCATGGAGAAGGGTGTTGCAGTAGTCTAGGCGGGAGATTATGAGGGCCTGGACGAGCATCTTGGTAGGTTCCTGGGTGAGGAAGGGGCGAATTCGGTGGATGTTCTTGAGCTGGAGGCGGCAGGAGGTGTTGAGGGCTTGAATATGTGGCTTGAAGGATAGGTCAGAGTCCAGGGTTACCCCAAGACATCGGGCCTGTGGGACAGGGGTAATTGTGGTTCCATTAACTTTGATAGATGGGTCAGGTGGAGGGGCCATACAAGATGGGCTGAAGATGATAAACTCTGTTTTCTCCATGTTGAGTTTGAGAAAGCGGGAGGAGAGGAAGGAGGCTACGGCCGCTAAACAATCTGGAATTCTGGCCAGACGGGAGGTCATGTCAGGTCCAGAGATGTATATTTGGGTGTCATCGGCATAGCAGTGGTACTGAAAGCCGTGAGATTCTATGAGTTGGCCCAGACCAAGGGTGTAGATGGAGAACAGGAGGGGTCCTAGGACGGAGCCCTGGGGGACACCTACAGAGAGAGGGCATGGTGAAGAGGTGGTGTGTGAGTGGGAGACGCTGAATGTGCGGTCGGTGAGGTATGAGGAGATCCAGGAATGGGCCAGGTCTGAGATACCAAGGGATGAGAGAATTTCTAACAGGAGGGAGTTGTCAACTGTGTCAAAGGCAGAGGAGAGGTCGAGGAGGAGGAGGACAGAGTAATGGCGCTTGGCTTTGGCGGTTAGCAGGTCATTAGTGACTTTTGTTAGGGCAGTTTCAGTGGAGTGCCGGGGTCTGAAGCCTGACTGTAGTCTGTCAAAGAGCAGGTTGGATGAGAAATAGGAGGAGAGTTCGGAGTGGACATGCTGCTAAAGAAGTTTTGAGGCATACGGAAGCAGAGAGATGGGACGATAGTTGGCAGGAGAGGACGGGTCGAGGGACGGTTTCTTAAGTATAGGAGTGACAGTGGCGTGTTTGAAGGCTGAGGGGAAGGATCCATTGGTTAGGGATAGATTGAAAAGATGGGTTAGGACTGGAGTAATGACTTCAGCGAGTTTGGGGATGAGGTGTGACTTGATCGGGTCGAGCATGCAGGAGGTGAGGTGGGATTTTGAGATTAGGGAAGAGAGTTTTTCGTCAGTTATGGAGTAGAAACAGGTCAGGGATGAGGAACACTAAGTAGTTGGGTAGGGGGGTTGTCGGGGGAGTAGGGTGAGACTGTCTCTGATGGTGTCAATTTTAGTTTTAAAGTAAGCGGCAAAGTCATCAGCTGAGATAAGTGATGTCGGAGGGGGGGTGGGAGGACGGAGAAAGGAGTTGAAGGTGGAGAAGAGCTGTTTGTGGTTGCGAGAGAGTGCAGATATGAGTGTGGTGAAGTAGACCTGCTTTGCAGAGGTGAGTGCGTTCTTAAATGAGAGAACTGCTTCTTTGTACCTGAGGAAATCCTCCTGGGAGTGGCTTTTCTTCCAGAGGCGTTCTGCAACCCGCGAGGCACGCCTCAGTTTTTTAGTCAGGTCAGTGTGCCAGGGTTGTCTATTGATCGGTCGGGCTCTGGTGTATGTGTAGGGGGCCACAGAATCAAGGGCTGAGGTAATGGTTTTATTATAGAAGGCAGCAGCGGCATCTGTGTCCTGGAGTGAGGATATGTCAGCGAGTGGTAGGAGAGAGTCTGAGAGGGTGCAGGTGTCAAGGCGGTTGAGGTTCCTGCGGGGGCGTGTTGGTTTAGAGGTTGGGATGTCTATTGGAGAGGAGAGGGCAGAGAATGTCAGCAGGTTGTGGTCAGAGAGCGTGGATGGAGAGTTAGAGAGGTTGTATATTGAGCAGAGGCGGGTGAATATTAGGTCTAGTGTGCCCCCTTTTATGTGGATGGCAGAGGAGGACCATTGGGAGAGACCAAAGGAGGCGGTGAGGGATAGAAGACTGGAGGCGGAAGGGTGGTCGGTGTTAATGGGGATGTTGAAGTCACCCATGATGATGGTGGGGGTGTCTGTGGATAGGAAGTGTGTAAGCCAGGTGGTGAAGTGGTCGATAAAGGCAGCGGTAGGTCCCGGCGGTCGATATATGACGGCCAGTTGGAGGGTGAGTAGATACTAACAGTGTGCACTTCAAAGGATGGGGGGGTGAGGGCAGGTAGCGCCTGGATAGGGGCAAATGAGCACTTGTCTGACAGGAGGACACCTCCACCTCCACCAGGTTTGTTGTTGGGGCGGGGGGTATGTGAGAAGTGCCGACCTCCATAGGAGAGGGCGGTGGGGGAGGCTGTGTCTGAGGGTGTCAGCCATGTTTCTGTGAGACAGAAATACTTCCCTACATTTATCTTCTAGTATAATTGTATTACTAAATAGTACTGGTAACTATGTTTATTGGAACGGTGATATTTGCCAATTTTGCATCTCTGTTTTATGGAATGTGCACATTGTTATTTAATTATTTTGTAAAAGTCAAATTTTTTGACACATTCTATTCTCGTTCAGAAACGTGCGATCATTTGATCATTTTGTACTTTTATGTTTCTCTTTCCACTTTTTTAAATTGATAAGACCTTGGTAAGACCTTCAGCAACACAACAAATTTACGACAATTTATGACATAAAGCGGTTTAAAATATTGCACAACTTTTTGCTAGCTCATAGCTGGAGAAGAAATCATTTTGTGATAAACTGGCATTACCATTACTCCAAACAGGTAAGAGGTCTCGACCTCATTGCTCCAAAGAGCTCATATGCATATTGACAAAATCAGTAATATCTTTGTAATGAAGGCATTAAGGGGAAAGCACTGTTTATATCAAGTATCTCTAACCTATCTATCTGTAGAACTGGGTTATGTTGGGTTCAAGTACCTTCTACATCACTGCCAGTTTCTGGCTCTATAATAAAATGCATGTGTATTTAAAATGTTTAGCAGTAGGGTTGAGCTATCGAGATTGGATTCCGATCGACGATCACAATCGGAATTCCGACCCGATCTTTTCCAGCGGGATCGAGATTGGAAAAGATCGGATTCCGATCGGCGATCGAGCAAATTTCACGATCGGGATTGAGATCGGCTGGAAAATGATTGGAAATCGGATTTTAAAATCGATCTTGAAATCTCAAGATCGGCTCAACCCTATTTAGCAGTTTTTCTGTAGAGTTTTTTGTGTATAAGGTTAACGAAAATCTCACTCGCTTTGCTGGACCTGTAAAAATCTTTCTTAAATGTTGTGTTTCCACAACGTGGGGATTTAGCCTTAGTGTTAACTTATGATGAAGACAAATATTTTTTTTTTTAATTTTTAGAAAATTAATACACTGATAAAAATACAGAGATAGCTAACATTGCGTATTATATATTATTGCTGTTAAGATAATCCCAATTATACTGCATTAAAACTTATGCACTATCAATGAAGTTATGTGTGAAAATATATGATGTAAGATACCACATTTAAATGAAGAGACATTTAGCTGTGAATGTAGAATATGGAGTAATTAAATTATACTTTGAAGGAATTAAATGACTCCGTAATAGATAAATGCATGACTGTATGATACAGAAATAATCTGTGGTCAGTAACATCCATTATATCAAGCACTTTAATTTTTTGCAAAATATGGTAATTTGAGCTGATGTGTTATAATGATCTTTAATAAACAGGTTTGAAGTGCTTCATGAGCTCAACAGGAAATAATGAAATATTGAACATAATACTAATGCTCAAAGCAGGCTGTAGAAAAAGTAAATGTTCTATGCAGTTATTATTTAGCTGGGTATTTACAGCCCGGATACAGAATATGCCTGTGCAGATGGCATAAATGTCCAAATTTACCTCTGGAAGGAAATGCTGCAGAAAGAAATCGCAGCATTTTACAGTCAGAGCAAAGTGGATGGATTCTAGTGAATCCCATGCACACTTTGCGGTAAAAATCGTGCTGTGAGCACGCCGTGATTTCCAAAAACCAGCATGGTTTTGGAAATCGCAGCATGTCAATTATACCTATGCAGTTTCCCAATTGATATAAATGAAACAGAAAGTCCACAGTGGAAACCTCTGAAAACTTTTTGTCTAAAGCAATGTGGGAAGAACCATGCTGTGTGTTTGGAGCGTTTTTTTCACACAGTGCTTTTTTGCACGTGGGGCCTTAGCCTTGTAGATCTCTTGTTTCCTTGTGTGAGCTGAAGTGCTAAATTATCATTCTTTTAATAATGGCCATAGTGAATCCTAGTGTTCCCTCTAAACTGGGCACTTTGGGAATTAAAGATTTAAATTAACATACAAACAAAGTAACAAGCCCACAAGTAACAATTAGAGTCTTAAGGGTCCATTCACATGGAGGAAAATGGCGCTTTATTTGGCGCTGAATTTTCCACGCTGAGAAAAAAGCCTCCCATTGATTTCAATGGCTGCCACTAGCTTTTTTCCACTAGTGGGGAAAAAAAAGCTAGCAGAACCCATTTAAGTCAATGAGAGGCATTTTTTCAGCGCTGAAATTCCGCACCAAATTCCTCAACATTTTCCTCCAAGTGAATGGACCCTAACTCTCTGGATGGATTGGTGAGTAGTGCTGCAATGGGACAACAGATGAAGTACTTACTGAGACTTCTATTAAAAGTAAAGCAAGTGTTTTACTTAAAAATCTGGATAACCCCGTTTAATACTGAAACATGGAGCAAATGGTGCACCAGCACCCTGGATTTAACAACAGGAAACATTTTTTATACAACTGTTCAATGCTTAAAATACTTCCAGGTTATATCTAGATTTGCTTTGAAACATTGTTCTGGAGGGGTAGATCAAGTACGACCTGCAAGGACATCTGTCCATCAAAGTCAGTGCAGCTACCAGCAGGAGGTTAGTGCAAATAGCCATAAAATCCCCACCAAAACCACAAGGACATTTACCTGTGTTAAATGTAGAATTTTAAGTGCTGGTTTCTTTTATTGCATTGCAATGGGTGAATTCTGAATTGGAAATCTGTAACAGAGAATGCATACTGTGGATTTAAACATTCATAGCATGCCTAGAGTCTCCAGAGGATTTGTGAGTGAAGTTTAATAAAACTCCATTTACACGCTACTGCACCTTGTTTTGGAATTTTGGCATGATTTTGCTATTGAAATTCTGCAACAGATATCTTATATGTAAACCCATACTTTAAGGAGTGACAGCTATAATACCTTCTGTATAGAGCTTGAGGTGTGTTTATTCTCAACCTCTGGCTCCAGTAAATTAAATTTAGATGGCATTTAGATGGCCCCATGCAAATTTCTATATCAATACAATGCTATTAAATGAGCCATACTAGTTTGTTTGGTTAGCTTTTATGTGCCATTAACGCTGGTACAAAGCAATCCACACACTCAGCATTCAGTACATGTTCTCAGCACATCTTCAGTGATCTATACAAAAACACTGTGTCGAAGATTTATTAAATTGTCTAAAAAATGTCTATAAAATCCAATTTATTTCTTATACTGTTTCAAATAAGAACTAATGTGATTGTTATGGGAAACAAAGACACTAGCTGATGTTAATGTGTCTATTTTTGTAACTGATCCATTAATGGATTAGCATTAATTAGCGTCAGTTAGTGTCTGTTTTTTTATGCTGTCCATTTGTTTGGTTTGTTTCTGCTTTCTGAGCATGCGCAGAAAACAACAGACACAAAATAGCGGATAGTAACTGTTGGTTATTAGTTACTGTTCATTAAAAGTCCATTGCCCATAGACTTCAATGTTAAAAAAATAATGGACACTTGCCGTCTGTCAAAAATCCGGTTTTTTTTTTCAAATGGACACAAAAGTCCTGCATGTAGAATTTTTTTTGTCAGCTCGAAAAAAATTGACCTTCTGACAGATTGTGTGTAAACAGACACAAAATAAAATCCCATTGAAGTGAATGGAATTTTAACGAATTACTGATTGTTCAACTAGTCAGTTGCTAAAGTCTTGCAATGGACAAAAGCTACAGAAACTGCTGACAGTTACCAACGGTAGTGTGAACGACCCCATTGCATGATGCAAACTGCGGTTTTACAACAGCTTTAGAAGCACCGGATAGAAAATAATAATAATAATAATAATAATAATAATAATAATAATAATAATAATAATAATAATAATAATAATGTAAATATAGAAAACAAACATTCAACTGTAACTATATCTAACTACTAGAAATTAGTTGGCTTGGTCACTAATAATGAAACATGCGAGGAAATGTACGTGTAAGAGAGCACACAACCTTAAGGCTGGGTTCACATGGGGATTTTTGGTCTGGAGCCGTTCACTTCCTTTTTTCGCGAGCAGTTTCTTCCTGCTCACGGAAAAAAGAAGACCCCTGCCCTTTCTTGCCACAGATTCCTTGGCGGAATCCGCTGCAGAGTCCGCAGCACGACACTCCCCTCCCGACTAGGCCCAGTCGCGAAATAAGCTCAAAAAGCAGTCCAAAAATCCCCATGTGAACCCAGCCTTACTCTGCAGTCACAGTTACTAGTATAAGCACAGGAAGATGTTGCTTCCAGGAAGTGGAGGACTGAGAGAAATCTTTATATATTGAACAAGCTTGCAGCAGTGTACTTCACTAGCTGATATATCTGCTCCATGGGAGTTTCTATGGCTTAGAAGTAGATAAAAAAGAAAGAAGAAACTAAAGGCAACAAAATAATTAAAAACTTGATCTTTTAAATGAAAAACATGGAAAATGGAAGTTACACAGTTAGTACAGTTATAGTATTTTGTGTGGACGGAGTCATGGTTTAAGAATAAAATATTACAAACATAAAGCCAAATATTAGACCTAATGATTTAATATATATATGGAGAGAATCACACAAACTAGTGGTTTATTTTTTCTGGTTATTAATATGAATAATGACTGAGATGGGAATATCTGTCATGAACATTGCACAAGAAAACAAGCAAGTTTTCATGTATTCTTTTAAAAAGGCAAAGCAATATTTTCTCCGACTTAGCTAATAAAGTAAATTGGCTGTCTTCACCACACAGGGGAAATTAATGATCTTTTAGCTGTATTATTACAGTAGTTTATCTTGACATTGTTCACTTGCAGTTCTCTTCATGTAAAATTATAGAAAGCACAGGCCAGCATTCAGGAAGCGTAATTGAATATTAAATATTTTGCCCAGTTTTGAGGATTTCTCAAATAGAAATTGTAAATTAGAAATAAACGTTTATTAATAATGAGCTACAAATGTAATTCCAAAGAAATAGACAATAAAATAAACAACAGACAAAAAGCCACAGCCTCCACTAAGGCATTGGTCTACATTAGCTTTCAGAGATGTGATCTATCATCTGTCAACTTTTATGTGACCATTTACACTTGGCTCTGTCTCTTTAACTAGTCCTTATTCACATGACTATGAAAAAAGCTGTGCGCTGGCTGCTTTAAAAACACATTGATTTCAATGTGTATATTCATATGTCTGTTTTTGACAGACTGTTTTTCAGGCTAAGGTCCTACATGGCAGAAACGTAGCTTTTCTTTTTTTTTTTTTTTGTTGCAGATTTTGTTACGTTATTTCTTTCAGCCAAAGCCAAGAATGGCTACAAAAGGAATTGAAAATATATAGGGAGGTCTTAGGGTGAGTTCACACGGAGTAACATTCCGTGTGATGTAGCACGTATACGCCGTGTGAGCTTTTGCGGGCCGCATACGCTCCCATTGCTTTCAATGGGAGCTAGGACTGTATACGCGGCGCTATTTTGTGGCCGTGATTTTGCGGCCGCAAAATCACGGCCGCAAAATAGCGCCGCGTATACGATCTGGGCTCCCATTGAAATCAATGGGAGCGTATACGGCCCGCAAAAGCTCCCGCGGCATAGACGTGCCAGATTACGAGCCAAAATACATCGTGTGAATGCACCCTTATACTTCTACCTTTTGCTCAATCCACTCCTGACTTTGGCTCAAAAGAACACAACAAAAAAAATCTGTTTCTGCAACATGGGACCTCAGCCTCAAAGGCATCAAAAACACTGACATGCTCTGCCTACTTTGACATACACAGGGATCTAATAGAAATCAACGGATCTGATGTGCAAGTTAGGGTGTATTCACATGGAGGAAAATGGTGAGGAATTTGGTGTGGAATTTCAGCGCTGAAAAAAAGCCTCCCATTGACTTCAATAGGTTCCGCTGAAATTCCACACCAAATTCCTTACCATTTTCCTCCACGTGAAAGGACCCTTACATCTATTAAAAATGAACCAGTGCTAGTAGAAAAAGGAATCTATTGAAGTCAATGGGAGGCTTTTTTTGGTGCTGAAATTTCAATAAAATTCATCAGTTTTTTTTTTTTTTTTTAAATGGTCCATTAAAAACAGATGTAAAATGGATGAAACTCAGCTGTCAACAACAGAAAACTATAAAGGAATACATACAAAACGCCTGTAAAAGCCTATAATCACTGCTGTTAAATCAGAAATATTACAATATACCTATTTTAGGCCGGAGTCGCATGTGGCAATTTGCCCACAAAAATAATCACAATGTTTTACAGTCACACCAAAGTTATTGGAGTCTAGCAAATCTTAACCCCACTTTGTGATAAAGTATGCACAGCGGATTTGCTTCAATTTCTAAAACCGCTGTGGTTTTGGAAATCGCAACATGTCAATTATACCTACGAAACGCCGGTGGTTTTCCTATAGGCATAATTGAAGCAGAAAGTCTGCAAACTTTCTCTAAAAAGCACTACGGGAAGAATCGCGATACTACTGTGGTTTTTCCCGCAGCGCTTTTTTGCTGCTGGATACTACGTGAGACCTTAGATTTATTGTTTCCCCACTTCTAGTTTTTAAATTCTGTAATCACTTTTTCCACTCATTATTTCAGTGGGACTTTAACCCCTAGAGTAAATAAACAAAGTCCTACAGATGCATACAAATAATTCATATTAATTTAACATAGTAATAACATAAACACATAACACATTACATATGGGGAAAAATATGGGAGAACATATTATTTGAAACAATATTCTGAAATGAATGATATCTTTGCTGCACTTAGGTTTTTGTTGCATACTGCACATTCTGTCTAAACTGATTGATTATTCAGTCAAACTAATTATACATTATATTCCTACTTTACTGTATTTAGTACCAGCAATACAAGTAATGGACTTTCCATTTGTTACTTATTTTTTAATTGTGTAGTACTAATCGCTGGATAACTGTTTCTAGGGTTACTATATCAATTTTTCTTCTTAAATGTTATAATTGTAAATGTACTCTTTACAGGCCTATATGCCAAAAATTCCATATAAGTCAGTCCCAACATTTCACAGGCAGGAATTAGTATCATACATTCGTCCAATCTCAGTCCAATTTAGACCACCAGATCTTCACATTATTTTTGGAGGTCCTATTTATGTTCAGCCTGTGATCCTCTGTAATGTCTTTGTTCCTAACATTTCTCAGACGATGGTCCTCCATGGGCCTTATAGTCCCAGCTTGTCAGAGACTTCTACTGACTGATCAGGTCCTGTGTTTTATTTGACCTTTGACATGCTGAATCCTACTGCTCTACCATATGTTTCTTCTTCCACCCTCACAAGTACTAGAATTAGATCATTCATTTCTTTGGCAATCCCCACCCATTGCTTGCTTACTGAGATTAGCAGAGATTAGCTTCATATCTTCATGTCTTCTAATCATCACATTATAACTACCGTGTTTCCACATAAATAAGACCTACCCTGAAAAAAAAGATTTTTCAGGATTTTTGCAAAATGCTTGTAGTATGCTCCAAAAATAAGCCCTAGTCACAGTTCATAAAAAAAAAAGTTCAGACAACTATAAATGTTAAAAAAGTAACTAGAATATATCAGAACAGATACAATAGACCTTCATCAAAGATATCAGACACCCAAAAAAGAATCGGAAGTCCTGCTGGCATCACTCCACTAATGAGTCCGAACGTTGAGGCTGCTTCCAGTCACCAAGGGAAGCCGACCGCTACACTTGGCTGCAGTGGAACTCTACTGCAATGGCAAGGGACCTGACAGTGACACACCTTTGACAGGAGTGTCGCAGATCTGTGTCTGAGAAACCATCCATAGAAAAACATAAGAATTCCCCTGAAAATAAGCTCCAACCCATCTTTCGGAGCAAATGCTATGTCTTATTTTCAGGAAAATACAGTAGATTTTCATTATTTTAATTTATTTTCAAAAAACAATTGTCTAAAATGTGAAAATCTTATTGATGCATATGATATCTTTCTTCATTGTTTTCTAAAGTACTATTACTTAACAAATGTTACGGAACAAGAGCAACTGAATTATCATAATTCAAGTACTGTAATAACATTTTCCAGATGGGTTTTAGTGCAAAAATGTACAGGAAGTAAACAAAGCATATGGAAATAACATTACCCTGCTACAATATTATAATTCTATAATCCTTTTCATTTTTTCATATTCTTTGTTCTTGAATGTTGAAGAAAATATACACTTCTGCATTGTCATATAATACATTTAACAAGAGAGTGATATGAGATTATATTTCTTTTGTGCTAAAGAGGTTATCCAGGATAAGTTTTTTTGTTTTTTTTTTAAACTAGACTGGGGGAGATGAAAAAAAACAAAAAAAAACAACGTACTCACCTGTCCCTGGTGCCTCCCAATGTGGTCTAGTCCTGCTACTCCGATGTTTTCTGTCAGTCGAAGTCACCACCACATCTCACTGCTTAGGCCAATCAATGCTCTAAGCAAAGGGCCCCGGGACGTCACAGCCGGTGAGGACATCCGCCACCAGAAAACATAAGAGCAGCAGGACCGGATCGCACTGTAGACACTGGAGCACTGGGAACAGGGGAGTATTTTCTTTTTTTTACACCGCCCCAGCCTAATTTAAAAAAATATATTTCCTAGACAACCTTTTTAAGCGTAATATCTATAATAAAAATAAAGACGTTTTGCAAACTGTTGAGATTAAAATTGCTCAATGCAAATTTTGCATCTCCATGGTTACAGATTGTGTGGTCCAATCATAGGTCATGCTCTTATGACTGCATGGCCAAACTGCATACTATAAGAGCTACATATTGGTTTACATTGAAAAATGAATCTGATTTGGCCAGTAGGACATTATCAACAGTGAGCAAATGTAATAGACAGTGTGAATTTATCACCATGACATTTTAGGTTTTCTGACAATGTTTAGGAACAGTCTGGCATCAGCAAGTGATGGGGCTCCAAGCTCCTGAGGGGGCCTACTGAGCTGCCAGGTGCTGACTGCCTTACATTGTCTCCCCCACTTACTTAACAAGTGTCCATGCAGGGTGATAACTCTCTCCTCATCCTACCGGAGTCTTGCACTGCAGGGAATAATTGATTACTAGAGATGACCGAGTAGTGTTCGATCGAGTAGGTGTTCGATCAAATACTAGGGTATTCGAAATACTCGTACTCGATCGAACACTACTAGCTGTTCGAAGTTTAAGGTTCGATGCAGCACCAGCACTTATCTATTTATTTGTGTGTGTACTGCTTTCCATCAACTGTCACACCGAACACTTTATTCCCATGCCCCGTTTGCATATAAATATGCATGCCTTCAGAAATTGTCATACCATGCCTGATGAAGAGCCCTAGCAGTCTCGAAAGCTTGCAATCTGTATCATTTTTATTAGCCATTAAAAAGGTATCAACTACTGAAGACTCTCAATTTTTATATTTCATATCCACTGGCTAATATGATACAAAGATATATTTTTCCTTATACAGAAAAAAAATGAAAGTGTAAAATGAATTGAAAACTCTTAGGCTAGGTTCACATCTGTGTCGGGTTCTCCATCGATCAGTTCCACTGGGGGAAACCAAATGACATAGAGCCACATAGACCACTGTTTTAGTAGTTACTCATGGACACCAGCAGATCCCATTGACTATACAGTAATTGGGTCTACTGGGTGTACGCCGTTTCAAAACAAATCAGCGTAGAAAAAAGTCCAATGTTCAGGACTTTGGTCTCCAATGATTTTCAGCAGGTTCTGGAGACTTACGCAGACGTGAACTTAGCCTTAGTTATACATGGCTGCAACATATGAGGGGCTACATGATCTAATTGTGCTTTCATATGTCCTTTCCTCAAATGTTTCATCATTGACATAATTCTAATATATATATATATATATATATATATATATATATATATATATATATATACACACACGTTTTACCAGCTTTGCTGGATTTTCTTTATGTTTGGATAGTTCTACTCTGCCCGGAGCCGAAGAGGTCATATGTCCACTCAAAGCCTCAGATGATCTAGGACTAGGAGAGGAGTACAATATTTTGGAGGTTTCCTGCAAGTGGGCTGAGTACAAAACCCTTTTCCTTTTTCCTTATATATTGCACTGTGATTGGGCCCCCTGCGATCACATGGAGCGCGCTGGGTAATGACGTCATCATGTTCCATGTAACCACTGAGGCCCAATCAGAGGCCAGAGAAATTACATTTGGGGAGCAGAATCTCAGTCACTGGCCAGAAGAGCTCTGGAGTGGATGCTGAGCCCAGAACAGGTGAGTATCAGTATTTTTGAAAAATTCATTCATCTCTAAAAATAATATTTTTATGCATGGAATTAAATAAATTACAGACTTCGGTGGAGAATTAGAAAAGCAAATGTAAGGTTATGCACATATGATGGGAAAATACTGTGCAGTCAGATATTAAATGGGGAAACGCTAGGTAGACCTAATATGGAAGAGGACTTTAGGAATTTTACCTGAATTGACTGAAAACAGTGTCAGATATGGTGTTATGGTGGTCATCAAAAGGGGTCATAAATGCACCTGATGGGAGCGCTGTAATGCTATTTTGCAAATCACTAGTTACTGGAACACATATGGTCTGGCTACCAGTGCACAGAAAACAGATATAGTAGTAGATCTTAAGTAGGTTTAAAGGTTGGCATCTAAAGTAATAAATGAAATACACTGCAGACGGACTACAGTGTTCAGATCTCTTCAGTGGTCTATTTACAGATGTTTCCTTACTTACCAGCCTTCTTGGCCGGACATGCACAGATTTGCGTATCACAAGTTAAGCAACTTCTCTAAACACCACATCGTGTTGTCAGAAGTTATCACAAAGTGATGTACTAGCTATTTTATTTTTGTTTATGTGTGGCCACCCTGTAGCCCTTTCAAGACTTTTGTTAGCATAATGTAATACTATGTTATATTTGTTTCAGCACACAGGATTCAGCTACGTGTGGGCACATTTATAAACCCAAAGTAACAAGGACACATCATCTATATATAAAGGAAGAAAGATTTCTACAAAAACAAGGGAGTTTACTGTAAGATCAGTGACATTAGTGATCTCTGCCAAAAGAAGTTGTCAGGTGAATTTACTAAAAGACTATTAAAAAATTCTAAACACCTTTCTTAAGTGTATTACAGGTTATTGGAGATGGTTTGTTGACACAAGGATTTATTCTGTTTACCAGGATTTAAGTTCATAAAATTTTTTCCAAAGATTCTTCAGAACCATATTGAATTTTTCTTACCTAGGCAAAACATGACAAAGCACTTGACAGTCTCTATTTACCTGGTTTGCTTAAGGAAAAACACATCATGATGGAAACTTGCCAAATAGAGACAAATGGACACTGTTAGAGATGAGCGAACACTGTTCGATCGAATAGATATTCGATCGAATATCAGGCCATTCGAGGTATTCGATTCCAATCGAATACCACGAGGCAAACACAGTAAAAATTCGTATCCCCTCCCACCTTCCCTGTCGCTTTTTTGCACCAACAACTGCGCAGGGGAGGTGGGACAGGAACTACAACAACGGAGGCATAAAAAAAAAATCGGAAAAAGTAATTGGCTGGCTAAATCAGGTGACCTCCAATTTATACGAATGGTGGATTTAACATTCGGTTAATTTGAGACTGTGAACTATGTGACTGTGAGACAGGGATAGATGTACAGGCAGGGTTAGCTAGGGATTACCTTTATTTAGGTGGGAATGTTACTCACCCAGCTCTTTGGGGCTCTATCTGGTCGGGATCCCTGTTAGCTTGCGATATGCTCAAGCTGACTTTTTCCCATAGGAATTCACTGACTAGCATTGATTGGCCGAATGCCATACAGAGTACAGCATTCGGCCAATCAATGCTGGTTCTGCCAGAGGCTCGTCTGTGAGGTGGCGGAGTCTAAGATCAGACCAGAATGGAGACTGCTGTGGACCGATCTTAGACTCCGTCTCCTCCAACAGAACCAGCGTTGATTGGCCAAATGCTGTACTCTGTATGGCATTCGGCCAATCAACGCTGGTCAATGCATTCCTATGCCGAGATGTAGCAGTGCTGGCCGTGCGCTCAGCTCGATTACTCTGGAGATGCACCGAGCTCAGCACACAGACAGCACTGCTACATCGGAGATGAAGCAGAGCTGGCCATGCACTCAGCTTGGCTACTCCGGAGATGCAGCCAAGCTGAGCGCATGGCCAGCACTGCTACACCAGAGAAACGCTGCTACACCGGAGAACCGCTGAACCCTGCCGCACATTCAGCTTTGCTGCATCAGAGATGCATTGAATCCTGCTGCACACTCAGCTCTGCTACATCTCTGATGCAGCAGAGCTGAGTGTGTGCTGAACCCTGCTGCACACTCAGCTCTGCTGCATCAGAGATGCGCTGAACTCTGCTGCACATTCAGCTCTGCTGCATCAGGGTTCAGCGCATCTCTGATCAAGACCCACTCTGGACCACACATAGGTCTGGAATCTGGGGGAGATATACCGGGACTTCAGAACTCTGCCTATCACCTTCTCACACCAAGACAAATGTATGAACCAGCATGAGATATTCTGATCATTTTTTTCTAAGAAAGAATAAAACAAAATTAATTAAAAAAAAAAAAAATCAGAAAAATGGCATAAAAAATTCCCTCGTTAAATCAGACCGATGTTGCACTTAATGTAACTAGTGAGTAGAAAATTAAGTGGGCATATTTTAAGAAAATCCTGTAGTATAAAAGCGATTCAAAGAGTAATATGTACAGATGGCAAAATGTAGTGAAATATCGATTGTGGTTGATTTTAGATCTTACCACAAACTCTTTTTAGTATTTGATCTTGTGTATGTATATTCCATTGCTTTGTGGGTAAACAATGATTAATTGGACAAAAGTAGAGCAGCCACAGGGAGCGTTATTATCTCGGCAAACCTTTCATTACAATTAACTTTTTAATGGATGTAAAAATTCAATGCAATAAAGGTATAATGAACTCTATTTTTAGAATACTGAACATAAAACTTGTTGCATTTACTAATTAAATAGTTTACTAATTATTTAATTGAATTCAGTTTTGGAGTCAGCATATGCAATTTGTAACAAATAATTTGTTACATCTGTGTATAACTTCTTTTATTTTAATATCATTTCTCTCATTACTCAAGTCCCTAAACATTCAGCAGATTGTGAAGTACTCATATACACAGTTGCTTCCAAAAGTATTCATATGCCTTGAACTTTTTCACATTTTGTCACCACAAACTTACATGTATTTTATTGAGATTTTAAGTGATAGGCCAACACAAAGTAGCAGATAATTGTGAATTGGAAGAAAAATGATTTATGGTTTTCAAAATTTTAATCAACTAAAAATCTGAAAAGTGTGATGTGCAAAAGTATTCAGCCCCCCTATATCAATACTTTGTAGAGCCACCTCTCACTGCAGTTACAGCCACAAGTCTTTGAGGCTATGTCTCTACTGGATTTGTGCATCTAGAGACTGAGATTTGTGCCCATTCTTCTTTTCAAAATAGCTCAAATTCAGCCAGACTGGATGGAGAATGTCTGTGAACAGCAATTTTCAAGTCTTGCCACAGATGATCAATGGGATTTTGGTCTGGACCATTCTAACACATGAATATTCTTTGATCTAAACCATTCCACTGCAGCTCTGGCTGTATGTTTGGGGTAATTGTCTTGCTGGAAGGTGAATCTCCTTCCCATTCTCAAGACTTTTGCATCCTCCAACAGGTTTTCTTCCAGAATTGCCCTGTATTTATATCCATCCATTTTTCCATCCACTCTGACCAGCTTCCCTGTCCCTGCTGAAGAAAAACATCCCCACAACATGATGCTGCCACCACCATGTGTCACAGTGAGGATGGTGAGTTGAGGTCAATGAGTAGTGTTACTTTTCTGCCACACACAATGCTTTGCATTTAGGATAAAAAGTTAAACTTTGGTGTTATCTGACCAAAGCATCTTCTTCCACATGTTTGCCATGTCCCCTATATAGCATGAGACAAACTGCAAACAGCAATTCCCTTTTGTCCCACCAGCGGCACAATATGGGGTATTTCTGCCCCTGTGTGCTGGTAGGACAGGCGGAATTTTTAATTAGCCAGGCTTTAATCACCTGGCTGGTCCCTATAAGAGGGCCCCAACCCCCTCCCCCTGTGTGTTTTTTTCTGTCCTGTGTGTGGACAGGTGGGGAGGACTTGGTGTCCTCCTAGAGGGCTCTGGATCTGTTAGGATTCTGCCTTGTGTACCGTGTGTACTGGAATCAGGTGCCCTGAAGCAAGATGGCGGGAAGGGCTTCGCTGAACTAAAGTTTCCTGTTTCCTGCAGCTGGGCTGGACTCCTGGTCACATGCCTCTGGTCACATGCCTTTTAAGGGGCGTGGTATCTTCTACACATTGCTTGTGTATTCCGTTGGAGTTTCCTCTGGCTGACCTCAAGCTCCTGGAGCTGGCTTTATCCCGCTGGTTCCCCAATCCTGCTGGGTCTTGCAGTCCACCTCAGGATCATCGCTACTTGCTGCTGTACCCCTGCTGGGCTCCCCGACTCAGTCACCTGACTACACATCCTTCGGCTTAGCTGCTGCACCTGGCGACTCCGCTGCCCGCACGGAAGTGCGAAAGGTCTGCGCCTGCTGTCGCTGAAGACCCCGGTGCCTATTCGTCCACCTGGTCCGCTCTCCGGGATTCTCGTCCACCGACAGACTCTATCTGCCCTGACATCCATTTGACCTCTGCCTGGTTACGCACCGCCTTCCCGCTCTCAGCCGGCCCTCACTGTCTGCTTGTCTATCCTGTGTCAGTTTTGCAATAAAGGATTGAAACCGGACCACTGGCCTCCTGCGTATCCACTCATATCGTGACAGGATACACAAGCCATCATGGAGGTCGTCACACTTCAGTCCCTAGACGCTTGCCTGAAACAGGTGAGCAGTCTCACGCAGACGCTGGCTACGGAGGTCCAGGACATCAAGAAGCGCCTGGCTCTCCTGGAGGTACAGGTCAACCAAAATGCGCAGCAGATTGGAACTGCTTTACAGGACTTAAGTGCTCGTACTCAGGCGTTGGAACATCATGTTTCCAGTGGCCCCACTACGCCTCCAGCACCAATTTCGCCTAAGTTGCCCCCGTTTCGCTTTAGCGGCGATCGGGACAAGTTCAGGGGCTTCATCAATCAATGCCATTTATATTTCGGCACTCATGAAGCACAATTTCCCACAGATCGCTCTAAGGTGCTGTGCATAATAATGTTACTAACCCACAAGGCCATCGCTTGGGCTAACCCCCTTATTCAGACAGACGACGATCGACTCAACAACTTTGATCAGTTTATAGCCGCCATGACACAGATGTTTGATGACCCCCACCGGAGGGCTATGGCAGAAACCACCTTATTGGCGCTCAAACAGGGTAGATGTCCGGTTATCGATTATGTCATGGAGTTCCGGTGATGGGCGGTGGATACCACGTGGGACGCCAATGCCCAACTTCCGTTGTTCCGTAAGGGCTTATCAGGAGCTATGAAAGATGAATTGTCCCGGGCCGAGGCTCCCGACAATTTGGATGACTTCATTAATCATTGTGTCCGGATTGACGCCCGGATGTCGGAGCGCCGGTTGGAGAGATGGAAGGCTCTAAATCGCAGTAGTGACCCATCCTCATGGGGTTTCCCAAGGGAGGTTACAAGCAAGCCTTCCCAGCGGCCGGAGGCCGAACCCATGCTGGTCGACTCCTTGCAGCATCGCGAGAGAAATGACCGCCGAGAGCACCGGCTGTGGGAGAAACTTTGTCTGTACTGCGGTGATCCCAGTCACATGTTATTGAACTGTCCCATACGACCTCCTAAAATGGTAGCCGCGGTAGCTGATCACGAGTTATCAGATGAGGAGTCTGTCAGTTCAGATCAGAATCTACCATTAAACGCAATTATTCAGACTGTTTCCTCTATGCTGCCTCCTCCTCGGCTCGGGAACAAGAGAACGCATTGCCTTGTGTCCGTCCGCATTAAGAAGGGATCTGACTGGTTGGAGACATTGGCCATGATTGATTCCGGGGCCAGTGGAAATTTCATGGACTCCACATTTGCCGCTCAGAATAAGATCGGGATCAAGAAAAGACAGGCTCCTGTATTAATGGAGATGGTAGACGGTTCCCCCCTAGCTTCGGGTCCAGTGGATCTAGAAACAGAACCTTTACAGATCTACATCCCACCGGAACATAAGGAGACGCTGTCCTTCATGTTGATTACATCTCCTCACTTCCCCATCATTTTTGGGCTCCCCTGGCCTCAGGCGCATAATCCCTCAATTAACTGGGGAACAGGGCAGGTGACCTTTCCAACGCTGCCCCTAGTGAATGCAGCAGCTACTGAGGTACCGGCTGCCGAGTTAAATACTGCTGGGGTTCTCCCCCCGGAGTATGCGGACTTCGCAGATGTCTGTGATAAGACCAGGGCAGACTCTCTGCCTCCACACCGGCCGTATGACTGCCCCATTGAATTGCTACCTGGAGCGGCTATTCCATTTGGACATATTTACCCGCTTGCGGGGCCGGAATTAGAGGCCTTGAAAGTTTACATTGAGGAGAATTTGGGCAAGGGATTCATCCGTCCTTCCTCGTCCCCGGCTGGGGCCCCGATATTTTTTGCCAAGAAGAAGGACGGGTCCTTAAGACCGTGCATTGATTACAGAGACCTTAATAAGGTGACGGTACGTAACCGATATCCGTTACCCTTGATTCCCGAACTTCTAGAGAGGGTCCGGCATGCCAAGATCTTTACCAAACTAGATCTCCGGGGGGCTTACAATTTGCTACACATCCGACCGGGGGATGAATGGAAGATCGCATTTCGCTCCCGCTATGGGCACTTTGAGTATTTAGTGATGCCATTCGGACTATGTAACGCGCCGGCCACATTTCAGCATTTGGCCAATGACATTTTTCAAGACTTACTGGACCGTTTCGTCATCATCTACCTGGACTTGTCTATCCTGAGCATGTCAAGACGGTCTTGAGGCGCCTCCGGGAGAACAAGTTGTATATTAAATTGGAGAAATGTGACTTCCACACGACTAAAGTTCAATTCCTGGGCTATATCCTTTCACCTCAAGGTATTAGCATGGACGATAGCAAGGTCCAAGCTGTGCTCAACTGGTCGGTTCCCAAATCCATCAAGGAGATTCAGCGGTTCATTGGCTTTGCCAATTTCTATAGACGCTTTATTAAGAACTTTTCGGAAATTGTGGCCCCTATCACTAAACTGACAAGAAAAGCAGCATCTTTTAGCTGGACTCCACAAGCCCAGGAGGCCTTTGACAGACTTAAGGACAAGTTCACATCGGCACTAGTATTGGTACACCCTGACCCGGCTTGCCCTTTCATAGTCGAGGTGGATGCCTCAGATTCAGCTGTCGGAGCCATACTGTCCCAGAGGGTCGGGGAGAAGGAGTTGTTGCATCCCTGTGCTTTCTACTCCCGGCAACTTTCTGCGGCGGAACAGAATTATGATATCGGGAATAAAGAACTGTTAGCTATCATTTCGGCCTTTAAGGAGTGGAGGCACCTTCTGCAAGGGACCTCTCAGCAGATTATTGTGTTAACAGACCACCGGAATTTAGAATTTGTGCGGTCCGCCAGGTGTTTGTCTCCCCGGCAGGCACGGTGGAGCTTATTTTTGACTCATTTTAATTTCTTGATTTCTTACAGGCCAGGCTCGCGGAACGGGAAGGCGGATGCCTTGTCCCGTATGTTTGCAGAGGGAGCCACAGCAGAGGTCCCTACGAGGACGATTGTTCCAGATTCTAATTTCGTGGCGGTGTTGCATGATCGGGACCTGTTGAACAACATTAAGGAGGCATACGAGACGGACTCCTTCCTTGCTCAGCCATCTACGGATGTGTCATTAAGGTTCAAGAACCACGTATGGATGGTGGGGCAGCGCCTGTATGTTCCAGAAGGGGCACGCTTGAAGGTCTTGAAATTTCTTCATGATTCCAGGTTGGCCGGGCATACGGGAACTCAGAAGACGCAAGAGCTGGTCGGGCGATTCTTCTGGTGGCCGGAACTCCTAGGGGACATTAAGAAGTATGTCCAATCCTGTGAAGTGTGTGCCAGGAACAAGGTGCCACGATCCGCACCTACGGGCCTTCTACAACCCCTGCCGGTCCCTTCACGTCCTTGGGGGTCTATATCTATGGACTTCATTGTGGAGCTTCCAGTTTCCAAGGGGAGGAACACGATCCTCGTGGTGGTGGACCGTCTGACGAAGGCGGCACATTTCATTCCTTGCACAGCGCTACCATCAGCCAAAGAGACAGCGGATTTAGTTGTAGAAAACGTGTTTTGCCTGCATGGAGTCCCGGACGACATAATTTCTGATCGGGGGGTCCAGTTCACCGCAAGGTTCTGGCGGGCCTTCTGTGCAGCTCTTGGAATTCAGGTACAACTATCTTCTGCCTTCCACCCGCAGACCAACGGACAGACAGAACGAACGAACCAGACGTTGGAGCAGTACTTACGTTGTTATATTTCACAGCTGCAAGATGACTGGGTCCAGCTACTACCTTTAGCAGAGTTCTGTTATAACAATACACAGAGTTCTTCCACGAAGATGTCGCCATTTTATGCGAACTTGGGATATCATCCAAAGGTTGTGCCGAGACTGACTGTGGATGGTCTGGTTCCCGCTGTTTCGGAGAGGGTGGCTACATTGCAGCAGGAGCTGGAGGTCCTGAAACAAACACTGTTTGCAGCAAGAGAGCAGCAGATCGACACCGGCGACCGGCCCCGACGTTCAAGGTGGGCGATGCGGTCTGGCTTTCCACCAAGAACTTAAAACTCAAGGTCCCATCGAGGAAGTTGGCTCAAAAATTCATGGGTCCCTACAGGGTCGTGGCTCTAGTGGGTGCGGCGGCTTGTCGATTACGGCTACCGAAGACCATGAAGATTCATCTGGTATTCCACGTTTCCTTACTGAAGACCGTAGTTCCGAATCCTTTTCCTGGACGCACGCCTGCTCCACCGGGTCCGGTCGAAGTGGAGGGCCAGGAGCACTTTCTGGTAGAGAAGATCGTGGATTCCAGAATATTTCGGAACAGGCTGCAGTATTTGATCAAGTGGCAAGGATACCCGTCTGAAGACAACTCCTGGGAGCCACCAGCCAACATCAACGCCCCTCGTCTGATCGCTCAGTTCCATCAGAGGTACCCTAGGAAGCCAGGTCCTGGGCCGTCCAGAGGCCGTCCTTAGGGTGGGAGTACTGTTAGGATTCTGCCTTGTGTACCGTGTGTACTGGAATCAGGTGCCCTGAAGCAAGATGGCGGGAAGGGCTTCGCTGAACTAAGTTTCCTGTTTCCTGCAGCTGGGCTGGACTCCTGGTCACATGCCTCTGGTCACATGCCTTTTAAGGGACATGGTATCTTCTACACATTGCTTGTGTATTCCATTGGAGTTTCCTCTGGCTGACCTCAAGCTCCTGGAGCTGGCTTTATCCCGCTGGTTCCCCAATCCTGCTGGGTCTTGCAGTCCACCTCAGGATCATCGCTACTTGCTGCTGTACCCCTGCTGGGCTCCCCGACTCAGTCACCTGACTACACATCCTTCGGCTTAGCTGCTGCACCTGGCGACTCCGCTGCCCGCACGGAAGTGCGAAAGGTCTGCGCCTGCTGTCGCTGAAGACCCCGGTGCCTATTCGTCCACCTGGTCCGCTCTCCAGGATTCTCGTCCACCGACAGACTCTATCTGCCCTGACATCCTTTTGACCTCTGCCTGGTTACGCACCGCCTTCCCGCTCTCAGCCGGCCCTCACTGTCTGCTTGTCTATCCTGTGTGAGTTTTGCAATAAAGGATTGAAACCGGACCACTGGCCTCCTGCATATCCACTCATATCATGACAGGATCGTCTTACCTGGTCCTGAGTCCTGTCCCTCGCCGTCCGTCTGGCTCCCTGGCCTGTCAGGAAGAGATAGGGTCAGGGAGACTTCTGGCTCGGCGCCCATTCATTCCCCCCTCCCCTTCCCCCGTCCTCTTTCTTACTTGCACGGCTTCTGCCGGTGAGCGAGCGCTCGCGTCTGTAGAAGGAAGCCGGAACCTTTCTGCGGCTTCCTTATTTCGGAGGACGGGAATTCAGGGTGCGCACTTCCGGTGTCGCACTTCCGGTCACGGCGGCGGCCGCTCGAGACGCGTCCCCGTGTTCTGGGGACTGCAGTTTTTGGGAAAATTATTCTTCTGGGAAGCGTGGGGCTTCTCCTTCCTCCCCCCCCCCCCTGGTTAGGGGGGAGGGAAACGTTGTAGGGGGGAAAGGGGAGGGGGCTGTTCTAGGCGACCCCGCCCCTTCCTGGCACCACATACAAAAGGAGGGCAGGGCTTTAGTTCCCTGCCTTCCTAATTTATCCTAGTGGGGCTCCTAGTAGCTGGTCTGCTACAGTCTTGTGCTACTGTGGAAAACTCAAGCACGTATGAACCGCGCAGTCATCAGTTTCACCTCCGCCTGGTAAGAAAACACTTATGGTTGTGTTAGTTGTACTCCTCTTACCCAGTAATTTTGTTTAGGTAAGGTAGCTGTTGCTACCCCTCTCCACTATGTCCTCCCCCACTACTCCCCCTGGAGCCCAGGAGAAAAGAAAGTCCTCCTCCAAGAGGAAGCATTTTTCCTGCCGGGATTGTGATATTCCCTTACCTGATGGCAAGCGTAGTTTGGGGGGAGGGGCACATCCTCCCTGCGGGAGTTTTGACTGATGCTTGTGTTCCCAGGATATGATTGTTCTCGTTGCCGTTCTGCAGAGGCCGTTGCTGCAGAGCCCCCCCCCCCCCCCCAGGAACACTCCCCCAGAGAGATAGTGGTTTGGGTGAAGGAGTACATGGTGAGTACGGTTCAGAATTCAAGTGGAAAGATGGTTTCCTCACTTCTGGTAAGCTCCTCCTCCTTGTCTTTTAAAATGAGTCGTTAAAGGACCGCCGTACCTCCATAACACAGCTCTCCAAGAGGCAGTGCACGGAAAGGCGCTCTGCTTCGCTTCCCTCCCTAGAAAGATTACATGTGGAGGAGGACTCCTGCCCGTCAGAAATGCAGTTGAGCGTTGCCAGCAAACCCATCTTTGCATGGGACAAAACAGCAGATTTGCTGAAGGCCATCCGGTCAAGGGACCAGGATGGCATGGGGGAAGCCTCCGCGTCCACCTCTGGGGGGCAGAGGGCCTTCCATGTGGACACAGCTCTATCCGCCTGCATGGAGCAGGAGTGGAAGTTCCCTGAAAAGGCACATGTTGCCTCCAGGGTGTTTAAAAATCTATACCCGGTGGACCCTGCCCAGCTTGATAGCTGGGGACCACCGCCAAAGGTTGACCTGGCGGTAGCGAAGATGTCCCGTCGCACCATAGTGCCCCTTGAAGACGGTTCTAATTTACAGGATCTTTTGGACAGAAGGATAGATTCCACGCTAAAAAAGGCGTACTCCACCGCATCAGTGCAATCAGCGGTGGCAATAGCCTCCACCGAAGTGGCAGATTTTCTTTGCGCCCGGTTGGCGCAGCTGGAGCAGGATATAGATGGGGGTGTCGTAAGGGATGAGATCCTGACATCTATGGCTTCGGTACATCTGGCAGCTGACTATCTAGGGGAATCCTTGAGACAACAGCTACGCTTGGCTGCGAAGACAATGGCCCAGACGACGGCCGCGAGAAGACCACTGTGGCTACGTCCTTGGAGAGCGGATCTACCTTCCAAATACGCACTCTGCGGTCTGCCCTTCCAACCTGGTAGAGTGTTTGGGCGAGGCCTCGACGACCTAATGGAGGGTCTGGCCGAGGATAAGGGCAGATCCCTGCCTCAAGCCACGAGAAGTAGAAGACCTCCCCCGGTGAGGGGTCGGGGGGCCTCTCCCAGAGCCCAGTCTCAAAGACAGTCCAGGTTCCGGTCCAGAGGTACAGGCCGGGGGCGCGCCAGAGAGGAGCCAAGAGGCAAGCGCGGCTTTTGAAGATGCGCCGCTCTCTGTGGTTAGTCATCATGTGGGTGGGCGCCTTGCCCACTTTACCCGCGTGTGGAATCGGGTCATCAAGGATCCTTGGGTCTTGCGGGTGATAAGTCAGGGCTATGCCCTAGAATTCAACCAGCTTCCCCGCGATCAACTTTTCATTACTCGCATCCTACCGGCTGCCCAACAAAACATTCTAGAGGCAGCTGTCCTGGAATATTGGTCAAAAGGGGCCTTGGAGAAGGTCCCTCCTCAGGAAGAAGGACTTGGAGTCTATTCCCCGGTTTTCCTCGTCCCCAAACCATCAGGGGACTGGAGGATGATAATAGACTTAAGATATCTCAACCAATTCTTAAGGAAAAAGTCCTTCCGGATGAATACCATAGATTCTGTGACGACGTTCCTTCTACAGGACGAAGTAATGGCTACCCTAGACCTCAAAGATGCCTACTTGCATGTACCTATCTTCATTCCCCACAGGAGATATCTGAGAATATCCGTTTAGATATCCGGCCACAGAGAGCATTTTCAGTTTACCGCCCTCCCGTTTGGCATATCCTCAGCCCCATACGTCTTCACCAAGACGGTCGCCCCCGTCGCCGCCGCTCTGAGGTTAGAAGGCCTTTTCGTGGTTCCTTACTTAGATGACTGGCTCATAAAAGCTCAGTCTACTTCAGTGCTTCGCCAACACCTTCAGATCGCCGTTTCCCTCCTACAGGAGTTGGGATGGCTGATCAACTGGGAGAAATCCGAGATAGTGCCAGCCACCAGAAGGAAGTTTCTTGGTTTCATTCTGGATTCCCAGAAGGGTCCGGTCGGACAACATGACGATGGTAATATATATAAACAAGCAAGGCTGTACCAGATCCCCTGCCCTTCAAAGAACCACAAATCTAATCTTCACATGGGCAGAGAAGAACCTGTCCCATCTTTCCGCTGTTCACATCAAGGGCTCCCTGAACATAGTAGCGGATCAGTTGAGTCGGGGTATCACCGTATCCGGAGAATGGTCTCTTCATCCAGGAGTGTTCCGACAGATCGTCCAAAGATGGGGTGATCCTGGACTTCCTTCAGGGCGGCCTAGACAAAGGGCTCTCGGTCGCCACCCTCAAGGTACATGTGGCTGCCCTGTCCGCCTGTCTGGGGAGGCGTTTATCTCAAGACTCTCTAGTAAGCACCTTCCTAAAAGGCGCAGGGAGATTGAGACCTGCAGTATCTGTGCCTGTCCACAAGTGGGACCTCAGCACGGTCCTGACGGCACTATGCAGTAAGCCTTTTGAGCCTCTGGAGACTGTCAAACCAAAGTTTCTCTCCTATAAGGTGGCATTTCTCTTGGCAGTAACTTCAGCCAAGAGAGTGGGTGAGTTGCAGGCCTTTTGCTGTGAGGAGCCTTACATCAGCTTCTTTGAGGACCGGGTCCAATTGAGATACCTCCCGGGGTTCACACCCAAGGTACCCTCCACTTCCAACAGATGCCAGTTGATCACGCTTCCTGTATTCCACCCGGCTCCCTCCACGCCGGAAGAAATCAAGCTCCATTCATTGGACCTATGCAGATGCCTAAGGTTATACATAGAGCGTACTCGCTCGTTTAGGAGGGCAGAAAAGCTGTTGGTTAATTTCTTTGGGAAGTTGAAGGGTCTGGCAGCTTCTAAATCCACCATATCTAGGTGGGTGAGGGAGGCCATTAAGATTGCCTTTGAATCCCTGGGGTTACCTCCACCTTCATTCCTAACAGCGCACTCCACGAGGGCGGTGTCCACCTCTTGGGCAGAAAGATGCGCCTTACCGCTGGAGCAGATTTGTGCGGCGGCATCTTGGAGCTCAGACTCCACTTTTCTGAGGCACTATAGGCTAGCTAGCTACACTGCTGAGGCTTCGGCATTTGGCCGAACTGTGTTGAGCTCGGTTGAGCACCAAAACCCACCCTGAGAGGGAAATTACTCGCTATCTCCCCATATTGTGCCGCTGGTGGGATGCAAGGGAATGGAGGGTTATGTAGATAACCTGTTTTCCCTAAGTCCCAACAGCGGCACAAGTCTCCCTCCCTTGACTACAGTGGAGGAGAGCAAGACAAAGCATGTACAGTGGTCAGGTTTATTTTCTTGTTTGCCGTTATAAAGCAAATGTGCTTATGTATACAAGGTTGTATAACTATACTTCCATAAACAATGTATTAGATTCTATGTAGTATATTCTATGTACAGGTCTTATTCTGTCACTCTGTATTAACACGCAGGGGGAGGGGGTTGGTGCCCTCTTATAGGGACCAGCCAGGTGATTAAAGCCTGGCTAATTAAAAATTCCGCCTGTCCTACCAGCACACAGGGGCAGAAATACCCCATATTGTGCCGCTGTTGGGACTTAGGGAAAACAGGTTATCTACATAACCCTCCATTCTTATGTCTTTCTTTCAATAATGGTTTTCTTCCTCCCACTTTTCCATAAAGGCCAGATTTGTGGAGTGTACAATAATTGTCATATGGACAGATTCTCCAACCTGAGCTGTGGATTTCTGCAGTTCCTCCAGAGTGACCCTAGGTCTACTTCTACTTCTCTGACCAGTGCTCTCCTTATTTGATCTGTCAGTTTAGATGGATGGCCATGTCTTGGTAGGTTTGCTGTTGTAGAATACTTTTTATATTTTTGGATGATGGATTGAACAGTGCTCATTGGGATGCTCAAAGCTTCAGATATATATTTTTTTATAACCAAACCCTGCTTTAAACCTCTACACAACTTTATGTCTCACCTGTCTGGTGAGTTCCCTGGTCTTCATAATGCTGTTTGTCCACTGTATGTACTTCATATAGACAAGAGACTGGAGCTAAATAAGCACTGTATTATTTTTTAGTAAGTGTTGTAAATTAAAAAACTTCCAAATGAAATTATTTAATTACAAGAAGATATGTAATATTAATTTCCCTAGGGATCAATGAAAAAAATTAAATAGTATATATTAGGTTAATCAATAAAGGGGAAATCGATAATTAAATTGATAATTTAATTTCGATGAAATTAAATGAAATGTCAAAAAATCTATGCCTGTTATGAGTAGATGTGCCAAAATGTCTGCCATTTGTTCTTTTCCTTATTATAGTCTAAATTAAATTGACTTAAATCCATGCCCACTTTTGTCATGATCATAATGTAAAGAGTTGTATAAAACACTTTTTTACAACAAGAGATGTTCTTCACCTTCAAAATCATATCTATTTACATACAAAGCTTGCAGTAATTGCTTGAAATAATCGGAGCGTGCTGTTCGAATCGGATCAGCCGATTCGAACAGCACGCTCCATAGAAATGAATGGATGCACCTGGTACTTCCGCTTTGAAGGCGGCTGGCCACTTAACCCCTCCATGTGCCGGCTACGTCCATTCATTTCTATGCGAGCGTGCTGTTTGGATTGGCTGATCAGAACAGTACTCGCTCATCTCTACACCCTATGCATTCCCATTAATGAAAATATAAAAAAAGTTACAAGTGTCAGAATATGGCAACTTCAAGATTTTTTTTTATATAGTTTTGGATTTTTGTAAGGGGTTTAAACCTAAAAAATATAAATATATAAATTTTATATCCCTGGAAATCATACCAGCCCATAGAATACAGGTAACATTTAATTTTGGCTGTATAGTGAATGCCGTAGGAAAAAAAAAGCCCATAAGAAAGTCGTTCATCGGCAGTTTTTCTCAAATGACACCCCATTCTGATTTTTCCAGTTTCCCAGTACATTGTAGATAACATTAAATAGAAACATTGTTGAAGTACAATCATTAAGCCCTCATATAGCTCTATGAACTAAAAAAAGTTTTGAAGTGGAGTCCATTTTGAAAAATGCCTGCAGTGGTAAGGGATTCATGAATAAAAATGTAAAAAAAAACCTGTAACCTGAAATTGGAAATGTGAAAATGAAATGAAGAAAGAAAAGTTCCATGGACCTCACCGCAGACATAGGGGTTAAGTTTACAAGTCAGAAATTCGGTATACCAAAAATTGTATTTGTTTTGAACTGATTTAGAATAACCTACAAGGTCTATTTTTCTTACAATAAAGACAAACTGGTCCACAGTTCTCCAATATAATTTTCATTTCCTACCACCTGCCTTTGAGCCATAAGACAGTGTGGGAAAATAATCTAATTTCACTCTAAACTTATTAAATATGGCATCTAATCCCACACTTATCACCAGAATTGTTATCACTGCTGTATTCCATATGTTTTATTATTTGTCTGTTTCATTAGCTGTTGTTTTGTGCAGAAAATAAGAGCACTATAATGAAAATTGTGATATTGATATTTTAGTCATATTCATATCCATCTTATTTCCAGAGTTAAACTTTAATAAGCGAAGAATTATGGTGAGAAATTAGACTTTGTTTCAACCTCCTTCCTTTAGTAATAATGTGAGGCTTCTTTTACTGTTTTTATCATTGTTTTGATCTGCTGTTTTTTATTTCAGAATATTTTCCTCTTTTTTTATATCAAGACTGCATTAGAACCTACATCTCTGTCATCATTCTGCCATCGGCTATATGTTTGATAGATGAGGAATACTGTTAAGCACAGCTTGATTTGATCAATGTGTAATTCCACTTGGCATCTGATATTGTGATATGAAAGAAATGTTTTATATTCCTAAATATGGTGTTCATTATTACTCTCCTGAATCTTCGAACAATAAAATCTGCCACATAATATAATCCACATAATGCTGGCTATGCGGTTAACTTATATAATGGTTTTAATGATAAATAACATTGTAAAAGACTAGTGTATCAGTAATGCAGAAATTACAAAGATGACCTTAAGACAATTATTCTATTAGATACATTTCTGGGAATTTTGTTAAGGACTCCAATTTCTCACAATTTAATACATTATTATGACATACTAGCAAAACCCTTGACAGACTGCAATTTACTTCACAATCCGTGACCAATGACCACATATACAGAATACAGACAGATATACAGTAGTATATAGCGTACATTCCGCCACACAACTTAGAATATGTTAAGTAAAGAGCAAATGTATGACACCTCTGTCTTCTCTCTATTTTGTCTGATGCATATTATATATAATTATATTATAATATATATTATATTACATCATATGTTTTCCCCCGAAAATAAGACAATGTCTTATATTAAATTGTAGTCCTAAATATAGGACCTGTCTTATTTTCGGGGGATGTCTTATGACAACCGGTAGTCATGTCGGCACTTCCTTAGCGAAGCGCCAGCATGACTGCCGGTTGTAGGTAGTGTAGGGGAGGGGGGGAAGGTATCCTACTTACCTTTCCCATCTTCATAGTAGCACTGGTGCTGCTGTTCGTCCTGGCAATGGTGGGTGAGACTTAGCGAGCCTTAGAGGGGCGGGGCTTAATGGGCCTTTCGTGGGTGGGGCTTAGCGATCCTCTTCTGCCTCTTCTGCATGCTGCCTCTGCCTCTGGGATAAGCTAGGAAAGCTCATCCTACAGCAGCAGGGACAGTGGACACAACAGTAGAGGCAGCAGCCGGATTTCCTGTGCACACCGAGCACATTGCACAGTGTTCAGTAGACTGCAAAGATTTTTGGGCAAGCCTTATTTTTGGGGGGTGGCATGTATTAGGCAATTCAACAGAAACCCCCTTACTTTCGGGGGTGTCCTACTTTCAGGAAAACACGGTATTATTATTTTATGTATTATATTATACTTATGTAGACTTTTCAAGATAAAATCTTTTCCTGCGTCTGGCCTTTTCTTGGTTTGAACTTTTCCCCCTCTGGGACCCTCACCTATCTGGAGAATGTAGGTCCCCCTTCAAGGATTCATGAATAGCACGTTCATAGCAGACCTGCTTATATAAATCTGCAGAAGTTACAGGAAGAGACCTCAATACTTGCTTGTCACTTTCTCACAGATGAAACTTGGTCGTGTGAATGGCCTCTTATAAAAAAGTTCTCTCTTTTTCAGACACAATGTAGTAGTGACCATTAAATTGTCGTCAATTCATTTGAAAGATCATACTGAAATACAGCATTAATTCCTATCTGCAATTTCTGCTATTAACTGTATTAACTGTTTGCTGGGGACTTCCACACCCAACTTCATTAAAAACAGGTGTTGCCGCAATAAAATAACCTTCAGTTAAAGATATATTGATAAATGCATGCACAAATTCTTGTACAATACGTTATAATGTAAAATAATGAAATAGTATCACTTATGTAAATATGGCTATTGCAAATATCCAAAAGTATTAAGGCTAACTTGAATGTTGCGTATTAAGACTAGCCTAAATGTAGCCTAAATCTTTGAAGCTAGAAGAAGATGATTAACTCCATATACACCATATCGGACAACACTAATATACAGCTACAATTAACAATATGCAATCAGCTAAAAACAAAGTGCAATGTTACGTTAAAGTGGATATCACCAAGATTACTGGTCTGTATGAACAAATCTCTACTATAATGCTTGTGAATGAATAGGGAGTTGTATTTATCAGCACAGTCAGATGCAGGGCTCACAAGAATAAAAACTTTTTGTGCTTCATATTTGGCAACTCTATTGTGGAGCTTTTTTCCTCATTGGCTAGTGACCTGTTTGGTGCAATAAGGGTTTCATTGTAGCTCTCATCGCACCAAAAAGCTACTTCCCTGCTATGATTGACATGAAAAAGCATTGTACATGTCAATCATAGCAGGGAGGCATGGATGAGGGGACCTGACAATGGAAAACATGTTTATATTTCAATAGGGCCTATTCTGGTGATAGATTTCCTTTAGACAAGTATTTTCCTAAACATTTCAATCTAATTGGAACAACTTTATGCCTAAATAGTTGATTCCAGACTGTGTTCACACCCTTATGGCTACCATAATATGTTTGATGAATCCATTTTGAAATGCTTACCAACTAATTCCTGATCGATCCTATTGACCTACACTGGGTCCATTAAATTTGCATCAGGTTTCATGGAATGGAATACAATGATATGAAATACTTCTTGTGCACCTCCTCATAGTGTCCATTGCTCTCCTTGTCATGACATCATGATGATCGTCATACCCATGTAACCATTGGTGTCCAATGACAGAAGAGCACTAGATGCCGCGAGGAGGTGCAAAAGTAGTAACAGAAGGTGAGTATGAATGATTTTTTTTTATTTTTTTTTTCACACCTCCCTTTGGCCTGCACCTCTAAGAGACTCCAGAGTATAATGAGGTGGTCATTTTAGATACCATATATACTTGAGTATAAGCCAACTTTTCAGCACAGTTTTTACGCTGAAAAAGCCCCTCTATGTGTCTTATAGAAGATATCTGTCATATCGAGGAGAGGAAGCTACAGTACAGTGAAAGTAAAACACACAGGTACCTGTTGGGGTTACTATTCCTAGTGTCAGGCATTTGTGGTTTTTAATTTAGTTTTAGTAACTCCATGTGCCTCACATTAATAGCAGTTAACCCCATCATGTCCCTATTAACTACTGTGTGTCCCATATAAGGGTTACTAATATGTGAGCTATATTAACTAATAAAGGACCTTAATTGTGAAGATACCTAATTATTACCGCCATATGTCCCACATATCAGTAACTCTTATGTGAGGCGCACAGAGGGTTAATATGAGGGACATGATGGGGTTAACTGCTATTACTATGAGGCACATGGCGTTACCAAGCTGTAATGCACATGACTATGATGTCTCAGTTCATGTAATTTTATTGGTATCTATTTAAATTTTTGTAATTTTCCAGTAGCTGCTGCATTCCCCTCCCCCCAGGCTTATACTCAAGTCAATACGTTTTCCCTGTTTTTTGTGGTAACATTAGGGGCCTCGGCTTATTTTCGGGTTGGTTTATACTCTAGTATATACGGTAATTGGAGCTGAATCTCCACATGGAATATTCGGGTCGAACCTGGCTCAGTAAAAACAAATTCACTCAACTCATTTTCACACAGCAAGCTAAGATACACTATAACATTTTACATAAAAGTAGCAAAACAATGATTATAGTGTGAGAAATTCTATATTAAAGTGATTACTATTATGAAATGCACAGATATAGAAATAGACTTAAAATCTAATAAAACATGTTGAGTTGCATAAAGATTCTAAGAGACAATATTGTAATATATATATATATTACAATATATATATATTTTAAATTTAGATTGTGAACCCCACATAGAGCTCACAATGTACATTTTTCCCTATCAGTATGTCTTTTTTTGGAATATGGGATGGAAATCCATGCAAACACGGGGAGAACATACAAACTCCATGCAGATGGTTTTTTGCCCTTGGCGGGATTTGAACACCAGGACTCCAGCGCTGCAAGGCTGCAGTGCTAACCACTGAGCCACCGTGTGGCCCCTTATTGTAATATATTTTATGCTTCTTGTGAAAACATTTAAGCAGTAACAAATTCCAATGACAAATTTAAATCAATACAAAGAAAATGTGCAGGAGGATATTTATTTCATCTTTGTGCAAACTAAGCGATATACTTCTTTCTATTGTTTCTCAGTGAATGACAGCTAGTGAACACAGAATAATTCAGTCTCTCCAAGGAGGCTGTAACACATACACAGAAAGCAGATCACGGGAAATAATACCAACAATTTTCAACAATTTTGAAGTTGACTAAAGTGAAACAGTTACGTAATTTTAGTGAAAGTAACATTTACCGAAGTTATTGATTTTACAGTTCTTTACAAGTCAATTAGAGTTTTATTATATTTCACATTATTTTATCTATTCATATCTGCTCCAGCCTTATGTTACATTTAATTATTTTCTAAATCTACAGGAGAAGAGTAGCACAACTGTTATAGTCTTTCTTCTTCAATCTTAATCCTGTATTGTTCATGTACAGCACTGGTATCCAACCAGTGACTCAGGAAATACATTTGGCTTGTGTGGACACATTTGTGTGGAGACCTGAGCTATGATTATTTCCAATAGTTACCACATCACTTTGTAAATATCTCCTAACCTTTCTATAAGTGTACAACTGGCTGGTACAATACCTAATATTTTCAGATTCTATCAAGAATACCATTTTGAAATAATTGAGTAACAGAAAACTGCTTTCAAATGATTATTGGAGTACAAAATAAAGATATATTCAGTTTATAAAGCCAATATTCATCACCCATCCCTTAATTTCACCACAATCTCTTTTCACTATTTCATTACTCTATCAAGACTTAAAGTCAATGCAGATAGATAAGAAGTGATGATCGGGCAACTAGAATCTTTACCTAATCAAGATGCATATTACTGCTCCTAATACATTTTATGTATCCTATTGCATCTATTAAATGCTATATTGGATGTCACAAGCCCTTGGAACATCTATATATTTGGTAATTCTGCCACATTGTACAGACTTATTCATAATCATTACCCTATTTAAAGATATAGCAAACACTAAACAGATATCTCACTTCTATGAATATCATTACATATTATTATGTGTCCTGTGACTTCCCTGTTCCGAACCCAACCCCTATACTCTTTGCTTTTGCTTAGGATGCACAGGTAGTTAATAGGTTTGTATCTGGAAAATATTAAATAACTACCTTATGTGATATTTAATGTAAAAAAAAAAAACTATCACTTTATTGAAACAAGAATGGAGTCAGTTTTATATCACATTGAAACTTAATGTTTACTAGTTTAAGATTGTGTTTTCAGTAAGCAAAGAAAAAAAACATATCAGCTACTACGTAATTGTAATAAATGTCAATATGCCGGTAAGCAATCATGTACTTAGAATACAGTATATAGTAATATTGCCATAACCCTCTCATACATTCACAAACTGAATACTTACAGCTTGAGAATATGAGCGGGCACGAATGTTCATCCATTGGAAAGTTGTGCAGCTGTAGTTGACATTCAGCATTGATGGTGAGCCTGGAAAGAGATTATGTATCACTCTACTAATTGAATACAAACAATACCTGATTATATTTATGACCATGAGAAACAGAAAATACATTTCTTAAATACTTGTGGATGAAATACACCAAAAATCAGTCTCTCCAAGAAGGCTGTAACACATACACAGAAATCAGATCACAGGAAATAAAACCAACAATGTATTGCATGCTACTAATATATTAGGGGCTCTGAAATAATTGATTTTATACCAAAAATTGATTTTATACCATTAGACATTTGGTTCTGAAATTGTATAATAAAATACTGTTTGCATGTTTGTAAACAGAGAAATGCTGACATAAGTCATAATAATGGGTAATACGTTGGCTACCCACTGAGGATGTTACTGGCCTACCTCCTAAAAAAGGGGGACTTGTTTACTATATCTTATTTAATAAGATGGAAGCACAATAGGATAAAATTTCTATTTTTGTGGAAAAACCGCACTACTAATTGGCCTCAGTGGTCATCACTCGGCTTCTCTAACAAGTCCCAATGTGATCTGTCATAGCCAAAATGTTGGTTGCAAAAGTTTTTACAATATGAAACTGAGTTAGTTTCAGTTTAGGATTATAGAGAGCTGAATAACACTAAGTAAATAATAGCAAATAACAACTTGCTAAAATAGTCTGAAGAATATTAGTGCTAATATATAGAGTATCAAAAAGATGGAGCACTGTGCAGGAACATGCTGCTAAAAGCCATAGTCTTACCCCTCCAGCTATTCTATAGCAAATCATATCAGCTTAAAGGGATTATCCAGGTAAAATATTTTATTGGAAGGTAAAAAAAAAAAATCACACTCGCCTTTTCCCAGTGCCTTCCAACACTGTTCATTCCTGTTGGTGCATTGTTATCTTCTGGGGGAAGTCCACACCACACGTGACCACTGATGACAGTGAGAGCCCTCGGCCAAGGACACATAACATCACAGTCTGCGAGCAGTTTCACTTTAAGAAGACGGCCCAGCAGAAGGATCAGACCATGCTGGGAGGACACCAGAGCACCGGGACAGGTGAGTATAATTTTTTCCCTCCCTCGACTCATTTTAAAAATATTTTTTTGCCTGGACAACCTCTTTCACTTTATAGTATTTGTGTGCGTCAGTTTTAAACAAAAATTGGAGATAGGTAGGTAACTATCAGGGACGTATTAAAAATTCACTTTTATTGATATGTATTAAAAGCTATACTTAGTACAAGACAACATAACAAAAATGTGGTATAAAATACCCCAAAATTAACAAAGGTAATGATAATGTGCAACCACCTAGCCTGTGGGGGAGTGGGACACACCGTCCTCCACAATCGTTTATTTACCCCACTATTGTTACACTTCTTATCTTTGTTGTGGATAATAGGTTAAAGAGCAGGGCTGGAAAAACGTGTGCTATAGCCACCTTTGTTATCTATAGAGTACTGGCTGGCAAATAACTCCACTGCTATAGATTTTTCCTTCCCATAAGCTGGAGCTACAGTTAATAATTCATTTTGTTAAAACACTGAAGCTCTCTGCTGTGCAATAAAATGCCTACAAAAGAGGACTTATTAGCAGGCTGGTATACAGAGTAACCGGATAGTAACACCTATCAAAAGCTAAGGTAGTTATCCGGGTAGAGCTGCTCTGCTGCTGATAAAGCTGCTCTGCTGCTGATAAATCACATGCAGCTCAGGCAGCTCAATTCCCCTTGCCTGCTTTAGGGCTAAAACAATAGCCGAGATAATCTTAAACTTAGCCTGACGCGGCGTTTCAACATACTAACACTCTCCCTGTCAGCATGAATCATCAGAGGCTTTTGTTGTGCACAGGAGATTAACTGACCACTATCTAAATCACATTAGCGTCTTATGATATGACTCCCGTTTCCCCCATGGCATTGATGTTTAGCCATAGGGGGGCGCGGGAGAATGCTGAGTTTAAATGTGCAAAGCCACACCCCCTAGCAGACGCTATAACCAATCAGCGTGTGCAAACCAGACCCATAATTCTGACGGCCGGCATGTGACGTTGTGTCTTTACTGCACATGTGCAGGTGAGCACCACTCAGAAGCCGGAGGTGTGTCCTTACTCAATACGGCCGACTCCGCCCCGAGCTCCCTGCACATTCAATGACATCAGCTAGATGAGAACTGCCAGAAAGACCATTCATAATAACTCCCCAACTCCGCCCCCCTGCAGTTCAAATACACAATTGTTACAAAGGAAATATCTATACAGGTGAGTATATGACCTGATGAATATATAAAACACCATGACTATATGACAGAACACTGGGATCCCCTCCCAGAGGGGGACTCACTCAGCACATCATCCTGGTACCAGCTACACGGGGATACTGCACAGGGAAAACAGATGACTACACCTCATGCATAACCCCTACCAAGAACTATAGAACCATACTACCATAGCTGTAACCATAACTATTACCACCCTATACCACCATCCAAGATCTTAAAAGGTAGTAGATAGGGTAAATCACCAAACAAAAACCCACATATGGAAATGGTAAACTGAACCCAAGTTTAAATAAAACAGGCAAACGAGATGCCATCATTAAGACCCCACGGTTTCACAGTCTTTAACGTAAAGGTCCATCTAGCCTCCCGCTGCAGGAGCTTTTTATCAAAATCTCCCCCCCGAGGAGATGGATGGACCAGTTCCACTCCCTGGAAGTTACCCTGCAGCAGACAGTGGAGCGCTTCATGGTTTACATGAAGGAGCGCAAGCATTTCCAATATAAGCGTGACCTGGAGGACTTCAGGGGGAAAAGATCTTTGATTTCTCTAATAAAAATAGATCTAGGAAAGAGACAGATACCGAGGCGTCTAGTTCAGAATATGAGGGATCAGACAGTGATGCCCCTAGGTCTAGAAATCGAAAGGATAGAGTAAGGGACGCTCATCAGAATAAAGATGACCCTCAGAGATTTCAGAGCCCCCAGATGATTCCCCGTAGTGGTAGGAGTAGAGGTAGAGGGGCTGGTAATGCTAGGGGTTTTTTTTTTATCAACAGGCCCTCCAATATCAGACTACCTCACGAGAACCAGGAAGTAGATAGAAGAGTGAATCAGATTGATAAGGATACGATGCAAATTATAAATCTCTCATCACGTACACTCACTTTTGAGGAGGAAAGGGTTTTAAAATATGGTTTATCTTTTGTGCCTACACCCCACTTCGATCTTTTTTCTTGGGTTAAGGACCTAAATTTGTTCTGTAGGAAACTTAAGTGGAAGAAATTTTTCTGTTTGGCTGATAAAAGAACCTGTGATACCTTGGGGGTTACTGCAGAGGATCTCCCCTCGATTAGGTTATTGGGGGGCCTCTGGGAAGAAGCGAACAGAGAAATTGGGGAGGGACCATTCACTGAACTACATGTACCCTCAAATAGGTTTCCTCCACTATCGGATGATACAGTGATAGATACGTTCTTGACAGTGACTGTAAACCAACTGTCCAAAATTGCAGGTGAAGTGGGGAGGCAACATTTGGATCGATCTAATCTGTCCAGGGAGGAATTAAAGATCTTACAGACGCTTGAAAAAGATGACTCAGTGGTGCTGAAACCCTCTGATAAGGGGGCAATTTGGTCCTAATGGACCGTGAGGGCTACATTAGGATGTGTCGTAACATTCTGGATGACAAGAGTTGTTATGAAGTCCTTCCAGAAGACCCGACAAACAGCTATCTGGCAGAATTGAAAATACTGTTAACTAGGGCAAAAGAGGAAAATCTCATCAGTAATAGTGAGCTCAATTTCCTGTTACCAAGGCATCCTGTAAGACCGACGTTTTATGCACTCCCAAAAGTGCACAAAGGTCTAGTACCTTTAAAAGGCCGACCCATAGTGGCAGGAATTAATAGCGTCACTCAGAATATTTCGTATTACATTGATGAGATTCTCAGACCCTTTGTTTTAGCCTTGCCCTCATACGTACAAGACACCACTGATGTTTTGCGTAGATTGGAAGATCTGGTGGTGCCACCTGAGGCATTCCTGGCTAGTTTGGATGTGGAGGCCCTCTACAGCTCCATACCCCATGACACGGGGTGTGGGGCTGTGGAGGGCTTTCTACGATCCAGAGGTACGTTTTTCTCTGCCCATAACTCTCTAATAGGGGATCTCCTCCAGTTCGTTCTGACCCGTAACACTTTTCTTTTTGACCGCCTCTTCTTCCACCAGCTCAGGGGTGTGGCCATGGGGAGCCCATGTGCCCCGGCCTATGCTAATCTGTACCTGGGCTGGTGGGAGAGGGAGGTGGTCTTTAGTGATGAAATGGAGAGGTGGGCATCATCAATTTTATTTTGGGTCAGATACATCGATGATGTTCTGTTGGTCTGAGGAGGAACAAGAGAGGATTTTGGGGAGTTTGTGAGAGAGCTTAATGTTAACCATCTGGGTTTATTTTTTACCTCAGAGATCAAGGAGCACTCAATCACCTTTTTAGATCTCACTATCTTTAAGTCACCATCGGGTAGATTGGGGACCACGATCTACAGGAAGGAAACATCTACCAATTCCCTGTTAAACTGGCAGAGTTGCCATCCCCTCCCACTGCGCCGCGGAATTCCGAAGGGCCAATTTTTGCGGTTGCGCAGAAACTGCACAAATGTAGCAGACTATGAAGTGGCAGCCAGCGATCTACGTAGGAGATTCCAATGCAGGGGGTACCCGGATGGGGTTCTGCGCAAAGCTTACCAAGATGCCCTGTTACGTGACAGAACATCTCTGCTCAAACCAGTGGAAAGGGATAAAACAGCAGATATGCGAATTATCGCAACATTCGATTCCGCAAATCGAGAAGTGGTGGATGTTTTAAAAAACACTTGGGAAATTCTTAAATCAGACCCAGACATTGGTCCCCAGATTAATGACTATCCGCTTGTCACATATAGGAGGGGTCCTAACCTTAAGGACAGATTGGTGAAGAGTCATCTAGCACCCCTTGTAAATGATAACTGGCTAGGGAGGCATGCTCAGGGTCTGGTGGGGACTTTTTCCTGCGGATCCTGTCGGGCATGCGCATCAATCGTACCTGGCAAGACCTTTAGGAGTAATTCGACAAATATGGAATATACTAATAAAAATTTCATAAATTGTAAGACACGAGGAGTTATTTATCTGGCCAGCTGCTCCGCCTGCGGAACGCAATATGTGGGTAAAACCATTCGCGAGTTCCGCAGAAGGATTCGTGAGCACATAAATGATATCTCTAGAGGCGAGGACACCCCTTTGGCACGTCATATATGTGAGAAACACGGTGGAGATGTGTCCATTGTAAAATTCCAGGGAGTGGAACTGGTCCATCCATCTCCTCGGGGGGGAGATTTTGATAAAAAGCTCCTGCAGCGGGAGGCTAGATGGACCTTTACGTTAAAGACTGTGAAACCGTGGGGTCTTAATGATGGCATCTCGTTTGCCTGTTTTATTTAAACTTGGGTTCAGTTTACCATTTCCATATGTGGGTTTTTGTTTGGTGATTTACCCTATCTACTACCTTTTAAGATCTTGGATGGTGGTATAGGGTGGTAATAGTTATGGTTACAGCTATGGTAGTATGGTTCTATAGTTCTTGGTAGGGGTTATGCATGAGGTGTAGTCATCTGTTTTCCCTGTGCAGTATCCCCGTGTAGCTGGTACCAGGATGATGTGCTGAGTGAGTCCCCCTCTGGGAGGGGATCCCAGTGTTCTGTCATATAGTCATGGTGTTTTATATATTCATCAGGTCATATACTCACCTGTATAGACATTTCCTTTGTAACAATTGTGTATTTGAACTGCAGGGGGGCGGAGTTGGGGAGTTATTATGAATGGTCTTTCTGGCAGTTCTCATCTAGCTGATGTCATTGAATGTGCAGGGAGCTCGGGGCGGAGTCGGCCGTATTGAGTAAGGACACACCTCCGGCTTCTGAGTGGTGCTCGCCTGCACATGTGCAGTAAAGACACAACGTCACATGCCGGCCGTCAGAACTATGGGTCTGGTTTGCACACGCTGATTGGTTATAGCGTCTGCTAGGGGGTGTGGCTTTGCACATTTAAACTCAGCATTCTCCCGCGCCCCCCTATGGCTAAACATCAATGCCATGGGGGAAACAGGAGTCATATCATAAGACGCTAATGTGATTTAGATAGTGGTCAGTTAATCTCCTGTGCACAACAAAAGCCTCTGATGATTCATGCTGACGGAGAGTGTTAGTATGTTGAAACGCGGCGTCAGGCTAAGTTTAAGATTATCTCAGCTATTGTTTTAGCCCTAAAGCAGGCAAGGGGAATTGAGCTGCCTGAGCTGCATGTGATTTATCAGCAGCAGAGCAGCTCTACCCGGATAACTACCTTAGCTTTTGATAGGTGTTACTATCCGGTTACTCTGTATACCAGCCTGCTAACAAGTCCTCTTTTGTAGGCATTTTATTGCACAGCAGAGAGCTTCAGTGTTTTAACAAAATGAATTATTAACTGTAGCTCCAGCTTATGGGAAGGAAAAATCTATAGCAGTGGAGTTATTTGCCAGCCAGTACTCTATAGATAACAAAGGTGGCTATAGCACACGTTTTTCCAGCCCTGCTCTTTAACCTATTATCCACAACAAAGATAAGAAGTGTAACAATAGTGGGGTAAATAAACGATTGTGGAGGACGGTGTGTCCCACTCCCCCACAGGCTAGGTGGTTGCACATTATCATTACCTTTGTTAATTTTGGGGTATTTTATACCACATTTTTGTTATGTTGTCTTGTACTAAGTATAGCTTTTAATACATATCAATAAAAGTGAATTTTTAATACGTCCCTGATAGTTACCTACCTATCTCCAATTTTTGTTTATTAACTGGGCACGTAGCATTGGTTATCTCTACTTTAATTTTTGAATGTGCGTCAGTTTTGGTGCATAATAACTAAAGAGTAAAGTAAACCATTGGACTGCCATCATGTATAACCACTGTCGATCCTTCACCTGTTGCAAGTACCCATATGCACAGGATATAGGTGATTACCCTGCTGATCTACATGAAGTGAGTCTGTTAGCAGGGAAACCAGGAATAAACCAACCACAGTATCTTATAGTGCTCAGAGCCCTGAACACAGTGCTATACTTTGATTGCAGAAACACTGCAAGTACTGCACATGCACAGCAACTGGAAGAACTGCAATTTCAGCTGGCTTACACTGGCTCCCATTGTGATGCAGATAAAAGACCACTCCCACTGCCTTACATTGCCTAAAATTGCAGGAATAGGCAATGTAATAATAGACAGTGTATGATAGTTGGAGCAGTATAAGCTCTGTAAGCTAAGCAAAGCTGCAGTCCTTCCAGTTATAGGTGACAATAGCTGTGTATGTGCAGTACAGCATCCCTCATACTTTAGAGCTCCAAGACTCGGAAAGCTCCTCTAAGAAGCATTTCAAGGTCCTGGAGTAGCCTAGCCAGTCTCCAGATCTCAAGACTATAAAAAACCTTTGGAGGAAGTTGAAAGTCCGTGTTCCCCAAAACATCACTGCTTTAGAGGAGATCTGCATGGAGGAATGGGCCAACATACCAACAACAGTGTGTGCCAACCTTGTGAAGACTTACAGAAAATGTTAGACCTCTGTCATTGCCAACAAAGGATATATAACAAAGTATTGAGATGAAATTTTGTTATTGACCAAATACGTATTTTCCACCATAGTTAGCAAATAAATTCTTTCCAAATCAGACAATGTGATTTTCTGGATTTGTTTTCTCATTTTGTCTCTCATAGTTGTCTACCTATGATGTCAATTGCAGGCAGACCTCATCTTTTTAAGTGGGAGAACTTACACTATTGCACTAAATCATTTTTACCCACTCTGGTTCCTTTTTCTGTAGAACACTGCATATCTAACAGTAAAATTGACATAATAATAATAATAATAATAATAATAATAATAATAATAATAATTATTATTATTATTATTATTGTTATTATTATTATAATTTTCATTTATATAGCACCAACATATTCTGCAGCACTGTACAATTTGTAGGGTTCAAGTACAGACAAAAAAAGAAAAACATTACTAAGAAATAGTAAATTCACACAATGGGACTGAGGGCCCTGCTTGAAGGAGATTACAATCTGTGAGGTAGCGGGGGTGACACAAGAGGTAGTGACTAGAGATGAGCGAACACTAAAATGTTCGAGGTTCGAAATTCGATTCGAACAGCCGCTCACTGTTCGAGTGTTCGAATGGGTTTCGAACCCCATTATAGTCTATGGGGAACATAAACTCGTTAAGGGGGAAACCCAAATTCGTGTCTGGAGGGTCACCAAGTCCACTATGACACCCCAGGAAATGATACCAACACCCTGGAATGACACTGGGACAGTAGGGGAAGCATGTCTGGGGGCATAAAAGTCACTTTATTTCATGGAAATCCCTGTCAGTTTGCGATTTTCGCAAGCTAACTTTTCCCCATAGAAATGCATTGGCCAGTGCTGATTGGCCAGAGTACGGAACTCGACCAATCAGCGCTGGCTCTGCTGGAGGAGGCGGAGTCTAAGATCGCTCCACACCAGTCTCCATTCAGGTCCGACCTTAGACTCCGCCTCCTCCGGCAGAGCCAGCGCTGATTGGCCGAAGGCTGGCCAATGCATTCCTATGCGAATGCAGAGACTTAGCAGTGCTGAGTCAGTTTTGCTCAACTACACATCTGATGCACACTCGGCACTGCTACATCAGATGTAGCAATCTGATGTAGCAGAGCCGAGGGTGCACTAGAACCCCTGTGCAAACTCAGTTCACGCTAATAGAATGCATTGGCCAGCGCTGATTGGCCAATGCATTCTATTAGCCCGATGAAGTAGAGCTGAATGTGTGTGCTAAGCACACTCATTCAGCACTGCTTCATCACGCCAATACAATGCATTAGCCAGTGCTGATTGGCCAGAGTACGGAATTCGGCCAATCAGCGCTGGCTCTGCTGGAGGAGGCGGAGTCTAAGGTCGGACCTGAATGGAGACTGGTGTGGAGCGATCTTAGACTCCGCCTCCTCCAGCAGAGCCAGCGCTGATTGGCCGAATTCCGTACTCTGGCCAATCAGCGCTGGCCAATGCATTCTATTAGCCCGATGAAGTAGAGCTGAATGTGTGTGCTAAGCACACACATTCAGCACTGATTCATCACGCCAATACAATGCATTAGCCAGTGCTGATTGGCCAGAGTACGGAATTCGGCCAATCAGCGCTGGCTCTGCTGGAGGAGGCGGAGTCTAAGGTCGGACCTGAATGGAGACTGGTGTGGAGCGATCTTAGACTCCGCCTCCTCCAGCAGAGCCAGCGCTGATTGGCCGAATTCCGTACTCTGGCCAATCAGCGCTGGCCAATGCATTCTATTAGCCCGATGAAGTAGAGCTGAATGTGTGTGCTTAGCACACACATTCAGCTCTACTTCATCGGGCTAATAGAATGCATTGGCCAATCAGCGCTGGCCAATGCATTCTATTAGCTTGATGAAGCAGAGTGTGCACAAGGGTTCAAGCGCACCCTCGGCTCTGATGTAGCAGAGCCGAGGGTGCACAAGGGTTCAAGTGCACCCTCGGCTCTTCTACATCAGAGCCGAGGGTGCGCTTGAACCCTTGTGCAGCCTCAGCTCTGCTACATCAGAGCCGAGGGTGCGCTTGAACCCTTGTGCACACTCTGCTTCATCAAGCTAATAGAATGCATTGGCCAGCACTGATTGGCCAGAGTACGGAATTCGGCCAATCAGCGCTGGCCAATGCATCCCTATGGGAAAAAGTTTATCTCACAAAAATCACAATTACACACCCGATAGAGCCCCAAAAAGTTATTTTTAATAACATTCCCCCCTAAATAAAGGTTATCCCTAGCTATCCCTGCCTGTACAGCTATCCCTGTCTCATAGTCACAAAGTTCACATTCTCATATGACCCGGATTTGAAATCCACTATTCGTCTAAAATGGAGGTCACCTGATTTCGGCAGCCAATGACTTTTTCCAATTTTTTTCAATGCCCCCAGTGTCGTAGTTCCTGTCCCACCTCCCCTGCGCTGTTATTGGTGCAAAAAAGGCGCCAGGGAAGGTGGGAGGGGAATCGAATTTTGGCGCACTCTACCACGCGGTGTTCGATTCGATTCGAACATGGCGAACACCCTGATATCCGATCGAACATGTGTTCGATAGAACACTGTTCGCTCATCTCTAGTAGTGACCTTTTAAGTTCTTATACTGTGATGATAATGTCACCAGAAGTCCTGACATCTGCATTGACTGCTGCTGATAACACTGGGAAAGTTATGGAGGCATGGGGACCTGACGATGAGAGAGGGGGCTATAGGGAGCGGGGACTTTGAATAATCTGAAGTCACATGTCAGTTTTCTATAGTATCTACAGATACCAGAGATAGATGTCCTTTTTGCACAGTAATCCTAATCCATGCTAGAAAAAATAGGTCACATTGTGATCATGTGACTTATTAAAGAAGGTGAACACAAGATACGGAAAGACACTGTGAAGAGACAAATATTACTATTGAGGGGATGGTTTTTCAGGCAATATAATAAGTAAAAGAAAAACGTGTCCCTTAAAAAATAAGTGAGAATAATAACAGGACCCTTAGGATAGGTCATCAATATATGATCTGTGCTGAATCTTCTTCCTTTTGCCAATGATATTATCATCAGCAGTGAATAGAGCTGAGCAATACAAGCACAGCCCCTAGACAATGTACAGCGCTACAAACCAAACAGTTCAATAGCTGACATGTGGATCTCAGACCCCCACTGATAAACTATAGTGATTGATCATCAGTATATAAGCTTCAGTTTCACTCAGCAGAATATTGTTGTGTTAACATGTCCTAAAGGTATGTTCAAGAAGTTATCTATATTTTTTATATCAATCATATTTTGGCATCTAAAATGTTCATATTATTCCCAGAAATAAATATTTAACATGATTGGAAACAGTTTCCCGTTTATTTAAATGAGGAATACATATACTGTACATGCTGCTGAATATGCTAATAAAAAGGAGTACATAGAAAAAGTCTAGATTTCAGAAGTTCTACAGAAATGATCTGTTTCAGCTCCTGAATATTTTAGCTATAGCCAATATTATTTCTCTGTCCTTTATTGCAGTGAATAAAATAAGTTCAATTGTGCCAATTGTGTATCAGCTTACAACATTTTCTTCCTATATTGTGTTTATTCATGGTCTATATTCTGCTTATGTAGCTTGACTGTTGCTTTCTAGTCTACATTTATTCACCAAAAATGGTTTGACAGTACATTGAGAGCAGTTATGGGTCATGCTATTCATGTGTACTGGCTCCCTGGATACTTACAAGTTCAGAGGGCAATGAATTCAGTGAACTTACACTTTGGGCTATGAATTTCTCAGCAGCCATTCTATTTTTCTAAGGTTCTATGATCCTTGTATAATCTATTTTTATCCTTTAAGCTATATTTTAGTTTGGAATTCAATGTTTCAGTTAACAAAAAGGAAAAATGTTCAAAATTTTCACCATTAAAGCATACGGCTAACCAAAAATAAAGAGATGCTTAGAATTTTACAAAAAAATCATTACCAAAAGGTTTTGGAGAAGGATGTCTGATGAACAGATGGTGTATAGAGATGAGCGAACTGGTTCGGATCTAACTGGATATGTCCCAAATTTTCCAAAAGTTTTGTGTTTGTGAGAACCTGAAACTTTTAGTGCTCGTCACCCGCAAAGGTACAAATTATTATAGTCTCTTCAGACCCCTGAGTAAAATAGGGGAAGGTACATGGAATGTATAACAGAATAAGAAACATTAAGGGCAAGTTCACATGGAGTTTTTTGGTCAGGGTTTTGAGGCCATAACCATTGAAATTAATGGGAGCCGCTCAGGTCTTTTTTTCCGGGAGCCGTTTCTTCCAGCTCCCAGAAAAAAGAAGCTCGATGCTCATTCTTTCGGCCGAGTCGCCTCGTGATACGGCCTGAAGACACACCCTCCTCTGAACTGGGCCCCTTCATTTGGCCTAATCCGGAGCAGAGGGCACAGCTTTCAGTTGCAGCTACCTGGTTTTTGGATTGGAACCTAAGCTGTCTGAGCGCTGGGGCCCGCTCCCAGTGCTGCAAGAGAGCTAATTTACATAATGAGAAAAAAACGGATTGTAGGCGAACGGCGGTGCAGAGAAGACAAAGAAAGGTAGGTGAAGAATAGCCTTTCTTAAGGCTATTCCGACGTGGTACCTACAAAAAATTGTGTCTGACTGATAGGATCCCTTTAAATGTGCAAAATGTGCACGATATGGAATAGTGAAAGAAAAAGAAAAGTGTGTAATATGCAATATCTTCTGAGTGCCAAACTGATCATGCCTTGTGCATTACTAATAGATAGATAGATAGATAGATAGATAGATAAATGATAAATTTTTCTATTGTGAAATATAGGGTCAGCACATACAAAATGCAATAAATTTTAGCAAGACAAATTTGTAAACATCAAACGCAATTTTTGTAATTTTTGGCTGACCTTCTATCTGACTTTGTAAAAATCAAAATTGAAAATGGCTGGCACCATTATGATATGACTGCAAAATAACAGATTAGCTGTAAAGGGATTATATAAATAGCTTAGAATAGTGTGGTTTGTAAAGTTAAGTTCTGGAAATCAAATCATGGGCCAAATGGTTAATCTGAATATTTGTTTCTATGTGTAATACATAATTGTAAATAAACTCTAGGTGTTTTGTGTGTACATTGTATTTATAAAACATTATCTAAATTTTGAATGTGTACTCTCAATAAGATTTTTCACAATACCTTTAAATCTGTATTTTTAACTATATATTTGACCTACTATAACAATTGTAAAACACTAAATTGTCTTAAATTGTCTCTGAATCTAAAATGAAGAATTTAGCACTATTTCTCGTAAAAATCATGCACAAATCTTGAAAAAAAAAGCAAGAATTGCTAAGTACATGTTGTATCTCTCTCACTTGTTCTTCATAATATTACCATTTCATTTGAATAACATTACAGACAAATATTCACTTTGATATTAAAAATGATTTAGAAAGTAGATGGAGGGAGTGTTTAGGTTAATGTAAAAATATATTTTTATCCCGGACAACCCCTTTAAGTGACATGGGCTGGACTGGAGGACAGGTTGGCAGTAAGAGTCTTCCAGTCCATACCCTTAGTCCACTACAGGGTTTTTCCTAAGTTGCAGGTGTTCTCAGGTAAGGCTTCCTGAGGAAGGTAGTCTGGTAAAAGGAGGGCTGGCAGGTTTACTGCTGCTGTATTTGGTGATACATAGGTTGGCCTACACTAGGTTAGTGATAGAGCCAGACAGGCTTAGGTCTTGTTTTGTTTGTACGATGTTCCTTTTGTTTGTGCTGAAACTTATGAATAAAAGGAGTTTGAAACCTGCAAACAGTGTGGACACTATCATTGCCGACCCCAACTCTGTGAGCTGATCCCTATTCTGTGACTGAGGGAACGCTTTTAACACTGCTATATCTTCAAGATACGACTGAATACTGCATACAATGAGGCGATAAATTAATTATTTAGGGGCCACATGGTGGCTCAGTGGTTAGCACTGCAGCCTTGCAGCGCTGGAGTCCTGGTGTTCAAATCCCACCAAGGGTAAAAAACCATCTGCAAGGAGTTTGTATGTTCTCCCTGTGTTTGCATGGATTTCCATCCCATATTCCAAAAAAAGACATACTGATAGGGAAAAATGTACATTGTGAGCTCTATGTGGGGCTCACAATCTACATTTAAAAAAAAAAAATAATAATTATTTAGAGGAGGAGAGTTGCCCGATAAATGGATATATATTTATATATTTCAAATTTTGTTATATTCACTTTAACTATTCATATTTGAAAAGTTGTCTATAATTTATTTTTTTAAAAAAAATTCCATATTTGCATGAACCTCAGTTTTCTCCATTATCTAATCTACCATCGGGTAAAATTATTTTACTTCTGAATATCCTGTTTTGCTAGCATTATTTAAAACTCTTGCAAACTAGCGTAGAGTAGGGTTGAGCCGATCTTGAGATTAACAGGATCGTTTTTAAAATCTGATTTTCGATCATTTTCCAGTCGATCCCGATCGTGAAATTTGCTCGATTGCCGATCGGGATCCGATCTTTCCCGATCCCGATCGCTCAACCATAGTGTAGAGTCTATAGAAATTATTGGTAACCTAAAATTCCCATTGACTACCATCTGGCCCTCCTTGGAAAAAGTTTGGACACCCCTGGTCTAGAATATTGAGCATTGTGGATAATGTGAGTATCTTTAAAAGGCATGTTCCAGGCTTATTAATTGATCGTCCCATCCTTAGGAAAGGTCATCGTGAAGATCAGTGGGCGTCAGACACCTGGGTTCTTCAGTGCTCTGAGAAGTAATGCAGCCTCTTCACAGAAAACATATCACAATCCTGTATGTTTGTATAACAGCTGTGCTTGGTATCGCAGCTCAGCCCTTTCACTTGAATGGAACTGAGTTGTGTACAGGCCATGTGACTAATAAATGTGAAATCATATAGTCTGAGAAGTGTGATCGGTGCTGGTAACATGTTTCTGTGATCTGTGAGGGCCACAGTTGCTAGACACCTGTTGATTTTTAATTGATGACCTATCCCAAGGTGAATAAGCCACGAATATTCCTTTATGTAATTGTTTTTGGTCTTTCCAAATTGTTTAAAGGGAATCTATCAGGCGATTTGGGAGAATAAACGTTTGTCTTTTTACATTACAGTGAATGGAGATTGATGCCGATGGAAGGTGCTTCATCTGCAACAACCATTCTGTCAGCTTCTCATTCAGTTGTTATGATCCTATTATGGAGGTAGCTCCCATTTCATCACTGCCTGTTTTTCTGAAACCTAGTGGCATGATATGGAATTACAGCCAAGCCAGAGCATCTCCTCCAAAAGGAAGTGACTTATCCGCCGATGTCGGGAAAACCAGGTAATGATCTATAGGAAGTGCCCTTGCAAAAGGGGGCACTCAAGCAAATTCTCCTTTGAACTTCAAGGAGAACATATTTGCATGTTCTTTTACCAGAATTCTCATTGTGGGATGTATGGCCTATAAAACCCTACACACTGAAAGTTGGCAGTAGTCTTGCTAAGTGTAAGTAAACTAAGTATTCCGATATATCACTAAGCCCAGCACCTCAACCTCATTTAACACTATTAACACTCCAGGCATTTTCATTTTTATATTGTAATAAAAGAGATATTGAAATACAATATGCCATATTTAATTTTCTGATTTTCATTTAGTGATCTGCTTTACACTAGTATCATGACCAAAGGCAGCAAAAGAGCGGACCACAATCCTTGAAGTCTATGTAAGAGGTTTTTTTTAGAAATGCTATATAGAGGGAGGAGAAGTAGATAAACACCATCTACTGTCAGCAGTAGTGAATGCAATGATGAGTCTAAAACAGTCTCTACAAATATATTTAATGTAAAAACTAGGTCATTTTCTTGTGACCCTTTCTCAATGAAGACCAGTGAAAGGTCTCAACTCTTCCTGAACCAAGATACATATTTAACACAACTCGAGGCTTCAATGAATACATATCATGACTTAAGAGAAACATAATGTAAATATAAAAGTTAGGGCTAGTTCACAAGGGGGCAAGGAGGCAGATTTTGACAACGGATTTCGCGTCAAAATCCGCCTCCATACAATGGTGGTCTATGGAGACCGCTAGCATTCTTCATTCTGCTAGCGGCATGTTGCTGCTAGTGCAAAAAAGAAGCGAGCTGCCCTTTCTTCAGGCGGATTCCGCGGCTCGCTGAGCCACGGCTTTTGCCTGGCGGCATCAACTTCCAGGGTTGGTCCATTCATTTGAGCCAACTCCAGAGGGGAAAGCCGCAACCACGACGGTCGTGGCAGGCGGGTTTTGACCTGAGAGTGACGCGGCTACCCGCGTTACCCTCGGTGCCAAAATACGCCCCCCCCATGTGAACGAGCCCTTAAAGAGAAGAATCTGTCCACTGCTTCTTACACACCTTTGCCCCTGCTTTCGAAATGGGTTGAATCAGAACTACCCACCACACTAGGTCACACCGCCTTCTTTGAGTTTATACTTGATGAAGAGTTTGCTTTAAAATGTATGTATGTATGTATGTATGTATGTATACCATGATACTTCTGTGGTTTGAACCAATATACAATTAAAAATCTTTTCCCATGTATCTGAATATATGGTGAGCCATTTCACATATTTCTATTAGTGATAGTACAAAAAAAAAAAAGAGCACAAATAAAGGATTCAACAGACAAAATGCTAACACTGGAATAACATTATGGTAACATACCTTAATGTGTACAATATTTTGCCATCATTCCATATTCGTAGGAGTTGATTTGGAGTAGTAATCCAATGAGCTTCGGCAGTTTTTGAGTTCCGAAAGATAGTGTCTGGAATCCATATAAGTCCAACCATATTGCTGTTGAGAGTTAAAATCTTCATGGTGCTATTGAACCTGAGACGATTGTCAGTCCATGTTTGAGCAAAAAATATATCTATTTGGTATTCCTGTCAACAACAAAAAAGTGGGATCAAACTTCTATTTTACATCATAGGTTTTAATAAATATATATTGTCTTGTATGTGCAATGAACATGTTTGAGGCATTTTCTGACGACAGGGGTCTATTAGTTTTGCAATCACATCTCCCCATCCTGTTCCCGCCCACACTCTCCTAAGCCACAAGCCCCGCCTTCTTCCTAGGTCTGTAAAACTAACCTGGGAAACGGGGGCAGCAAGGCGAGAAGAGGAGTGAGAACAGCGTGGACTGGACCAGTGGCAGCGATCTGTGCAGGTAAGTGGACACCAGGGGGGGACTAGGTAGCCAGAGGTTTTTTTTTAAATCACTACACAGTATGGAGTCTAACAATTAAAGCATTCAATTTTTAGACTCCATGCTGTGGAAGAAACATAGACAAACACAAGGGTAACATACAAACTGCATGCAGATGGTGCTCTTGGTCAGACCCAAGGACCCCTGCTCTGCAAAGCAACCGTGCTAACTACTGAGCTACCACGCTTCTTCGGTTTCTGTTCCTTTTCCTTGTAGCTTTAAATCTTCTACATAAAGATTCAAAGAATCCATATTTAAATTAATTCAGACATGTACGTACAGCATTTTCTTCTAAATTATATTTTATGATATAATAAAAATACTATCTAACCATTATGTGATTTAAAATCAAGTCTATGGAGATCCAGAATCTCATACATTTTTATTTCAGTTCTCATTACTGTTTCAAAATTCTCTTGAAATGGGAGTAATATTTATTTTCCTCCTCTTTCCTTTACTATAAAATTGCAACACACTGAACTTCAGGAACTGCTAATTGTCATTAAAATTAAATGCAGCTAATTTATCTTGGAATACAGCTGTCTAAACTGCAAAATGTGACAAAGGAAGGCTTTTATGTATATTTAAATGCTATTTAAAAACATTATCTTGGTTGCTGCTGCCTGCCTTCTAGCAACTATTAAGTCATGCACTAGTGGAGGCATTTGTCTCATTTAATATAAATGCCCATTCTCAAGCTAGAGTCTATTGCAGGATACCAAAAAGCCTTAGCATGGTCTTCTACACTTGGGAGATGAATGAAGTGAGAACCACAATACCAGTTTCCATATTACACAACTAACTTTATTGTTTAAAGCCATTTACTTCCAAATGCAGATCAGTGGTCTACCACATTATGAGAAGAAATATTGTGGTCTCTTTGGCCATCTAAAAACTAGTTCAATTTCTGAGACACAGAATTAAACCAAAATGTCTCTCATGGGTTGACTGTCCAGATAGAGACTAATTCAAAAATATTTAGTGAGCAATTTCCCAATAACAGCCCAATGCCTCATTCATGAATTTTATCAAGTATTGTTTTACAAAGCAGTAAAAATATCACCATAAAGTGGTGTAGAGCAGCGGCACCCAACCTTATTTGTACCAAGGTTCACTTTCATGCAGCCTAATTTTCCTGTGGCCTGGCGGGGGTGGGATTTCCACGCAGGGTTGGTTGATTGGGTGACTCACAAGAAAACACAATAAAATGTATATTCAATAGTTACATTTATACGTTTCCCTATACTTTATTAATGGAAATCCTTCTCCATATTATGCATAACTTATTGGTGGTATGGACTGCCCCCTAAATAAAAGTATGGGTACGGTGGGGGGACCATCACACAGGGGACACTACTAGGGCACTATTACAGTAATAGTGGCCTCACCCCAGTTAATAGCATTATGTGTGTGTGTGTGTGGGGGGGATTGTTATTAACTGTAGGGTAGGCACTATAACTGTATTAGTGCCTTAATACTGCCCCCACAGGTAATATTATTAACTAGGAGGGCATTATTACTGTAATATTGCCCAAGTAGTGCTCCTCACTAGTAATATTACCTGTGTAAGTATATGAGGGAGGTGAACTATTACCTGTGGGGGGAACTATTAGGGCTCTATTACAGTTATAGTGCCCCCAAGTTCATAAAATTACCTGTAGGGGCACTATAAGGGCACTATTAAGAACACCAGTCCACTAAGAAACAAGTAGAAAAAAGGTTCAAAATAACAAAAACAATTAAATATTAAATTAAAAAGTTACGTATTATAAAAATTGTTTGCAAATAAATATCCATTAGAGATGTATTACACAAAAACAATACATAAGCAGGGTAGGATGCAGTCCATGAATAATATGGAGATCAAACATTCACAAAGTGTGGATGATCGATTAAGGTCTAACAGTCCTACATAAGCATACAAGTGATTTAGCAGTGTTTTTAGTGATGCTGAATGACATTGATAAAATTTGAGTCATTAAAAACAGGTGTAGCTGGACCCAGAGCATACAGAGACATGCTGACATGCTGTTTTGAGCACATCTGCGTATTTAAAGGCACATGTCATAATAAGGTGCAACCCCCACACAGTTGCTTCTGCAACCACCAATCACCTTAACACAGACCCAGGCACGAGGAGCGCATGCACCATTGTCCCAGCAACTGAGGAAAGCCATTAAAACCGAAACATGTCATAAAAACAAACAGCGCAGGGGGAAAAAATGCATTAAAAATAGCATCAGATCAGAAGGTCTTTTTTTCAGTAAGTATATTAAAGCACAAAATATCAACACTAAATATATGTTTATGGAATCTCTGTGACTAAAGGGTTACTATCCCCTCGTTCGGGAAATACAATCCTATCTATACTATCTATATAATACTGAAGCTGGTATAAGCATAGACCACAAAAAGTATGTATAATAAAACATATCATTATATGACAAACCTAATTGAATACCTCTCTGACTAAGGTGAGAATGACTCCATATTATTACAGGAATACTTTTTGTCTACCCTACTATTTAGTCCCAAAAGGCCTTGGGCCTGTGTTTTTAAAATCACACTTCAGTAGATCTTGGCCTCAATCACCTCCTCCTGGATTTCACAAGCTTCAATGCCTGCAAAATGCAGGACCCTCACCATCACTTCCATGAACATCTCTTACTTGCTGGATAAGGCGAGGGCAGCCCTGTCCTGTACAAATAGATTTCACATGCTCTCTGAAATGGATATGCAAATTGCTTTTAGTTTTGGCAATATATTGTATGGTGTCACAAAATAGACAGTAATTATGAGCGAAAACTCAGGAAAATTTAATAATTTCTTCTGTTATCAAGGAGAGACAACTATTGTCGCCAGTTGGTGGCAGCATCCGTCTTCCCCAGCAAAATGGTGCAGCCTCATGTTAATACACAAATGATGTTGGGCCTGTGGCAGGATGACTTTCCTTTCTGCTAGGAAGTGGGAAAGAGAAGAAGAAGGGACGACTTCAGCTCTGCTCTGTATCTCCTACCTTATAAATTCTCCTACCTAAATATTTGCTATTTAGGTTTTATACTGTAAAATTTACAGCAATTGGTGTCATCTCCTTTCTCCCTGCTCCTGGCAGGATATGTCTGCTACTCCTCTGGACGGATATCAATAAAAGATCAATTTGGGGTTGACACACCCAGTCAGCTGTTTTTAAGGGGCCACAATGTACATTTGGCTCCCCTTCTTTCCCCAATCTCACAGGTATTAATTACCTGTACTATGGGGGCTGGCTGACTATAGTAAATCCCCCATAGCACAGGTAATCCTAGGGCAATTCAAATGAAAGATGGATCTGCAACACTCCTCTTCATTAATAAAACTTCATCTTTAATTCCATTTTACAGGACAATACAAAAAACTCCATACAAAAGATAGAAAAAACATATACAAAAAAGACGCAATAAAAACCGGTCAGTATACCATCGCTGACGCGTTTCAAGACCGTCTTGGTCTCTTACTCATAGCTGTTTGTGGTATACTGACAGCGGTTTTTATTGCGTCTTTTTTGTATATGTTTTTTCTATCTTTTGTATGGAGTTTTTTGTATTGTCCTGTAAAATGGAATTAAAGATGAAGTTTTATTAATGAAGAGGAGTGTTGCAGATCCATCTTTCATTTGAATTGGGATTAACATTATCGTGGCCTTGGAGTCCCGAAGGCAGCGGATCATGCACCTCACTGAGAAGTTTGTACAGGTGAGCTGTTTGGTGACCAAGTTTTTGATATATTGGACATTAATCCTAGGGCAACCTAAGGAGCTGACCACTTACTCTGACCAGGAGATTTCCACAACATCATGACCACCAGGTCTATCAAAAGCTTTGCAAACACCAGATAAATGAATAAATCCTCCCCGGACACATATTTGGTATTTGGATACACAGATTTGGACTTATCTAATCAAGAGGACAAGTAAGAGAAGGCAAATTTATATGTGAATCTAGTCCCATACTGAGGGCAGCTGCTCTCTCATCAATATTTCTTTCCTTGTCCTCTGGTTCGCAGCCACCAGTGGCCTTTCCCCTCTCCACAGGTCTCTGCAGTGTTGCAGCACATGCACCTCAGGACACCTTCCCCTCTCTTTTCTGCCTTCAGTCAGTAGGCAGTCAGGACACACAGAAGTAGGAGGAGGCAAGCAGCAGAGACAACGCAAGCAACTCATCCCTGTCCTTTATGGCAGAAGCAATCGTTTAATCCATCAGAATTCAGTGTTTCAATATGAAACACTAAAGTTTCTTGAGGAATATGAGGATAGAGAATCTCTCTGGTACAGGTAGAGTATTTCATAGTTACAGACACCATTCTCACACAATGTTACCCTTATTACCTGGAGTATGGGCAGAGACATTGGAGGTGTAGTATACTATACTAGTATACTCATAGTGTATACCTACATGTATGATTTGTAATGCAATCTTAATATAATGTCTTGAAAAAATATTGTTTGTATCCTTACCTACTTATTTAGTATTTCTTATTATAATAGTAAGACATTAGTTTCTCTCTTGTATGATGGATAACCACTTGATATGCTTAAAGGGGCTCTATCAGCAAAATCATGCTGATAGAGCCCCACATATGCCTGACTAGCCTTTAAAAAGGCTATTCAGGCACCATAAATGTTATATTAAACTACCCGCAGTCTTAAAATAAAACCCTAAAAAAGAATGTGATCTACTTACCCATCGTGCACGCTGGGTGGGCATTCAGGGTGCACCGTCTTCTTCATCCACGCGTCTTCTTCCTCCGATGTCCTCTGGTCCCATCCTCCTCCAGCGCTCGCGAACTGACACTGATAAAAAAAAATGGCCTGGGCGCCTGCGCAGTAGCCGTTGTAGAATCCGTATGCTACTGTGCAAGCGCCCAGGCCATTTTTTTATATCAGTGTCAGTTCGCGAGCGCCGGAGGACGGGACCGGAGGACATCGGAGGAAGAAGAGGCGTGGATGAAGAAGAAGACACACCCTGAATGCCCGCCCACAGTGCACAATCCGTAAGTAGATAACATTCTTTTTTAGGGTTTTATTTTAAAACTGGGGGGTAGTTTAATATAACATTTACGGTGCCTGAATAGCCTTTTTAAAGGCTATTCACGCATATGTGGGGCTGTATCAGCATGATGTTGCTGATAGAGCCCCTTTAAAGGGATTTGTAACAAACTGGATTTGACCTAAATTTTCCAAAAGATTTGTTTTTTGAAAGAACCAAATCCTTTTTAATTCATCTGGGGTGAACTAAAATGGCCATCACAAAATATAATGCACAGTTAAAATATAGAGGAGAAAGAAGGTAATAATGTCTCTTTGTCCTAGATAAGCATCTGACATCACCTAACAGCCTCTTAGCCAATCATGAATGGTAGGTGAAGAGGTTGCAGTACTGATTTCATAGGATGATGGTGCAGTGGAAGCCATCTTGTGATCTTCAAGCTTGGGCACAGACGTGTTATCATTGCATGATCCAAAGAAATTCCTGTTATTCTTTAAAAACAACAGTAACATTGCAAGAGGACTACAGAATTATAGGAGGGGGACTACCATGTTTCCCTGAAAGTAGGACACCCCCCGAAAGTAAGACATGCAGGGGATTTCTGTTGAATTGCCTAATATAAGGCACCCTCCGAAAATAAGGCATGCCCAAAAATCATTGCAGCTGGCTGGACACTGTGCAATGTGCTCCTTGAGCACAGGAAAGCCGGCTGCTGCCTCTGCTGTTGTATCCACTGTCCCTGCTGCTGTAGGATGAGCTGGGAGATGCCCGCTGTTCATATGCTGAGGGCAGTCGGCTCTCCCAGCTCATCCCAGAGGCAGAGGCAGCAGCCGGCATACAGCAGAGGCAGCAGCCGGGTTTCCGTGTGCACACGGAGCACATTGCACAGCATCCAGCTGACTGCAATGCCAGTGAAGTGAGGCTCTCCGGCACAACCACCGGAAGCCTTGCTAAGCCCGACCCACCACTTCTGCTGCCGGGATGAACAGCAGCACCAGCGCTGCTATGAAGATGGGAAAGGTAAGTAGGATACCTCCACTAAGGAAGTGCCGGGATGACTGCCGGTTGTCATAAGACGTCCCCCAAAAATAAGACAGGTCCTATATTTACGATGACAATTTAATATAAGACACTGGCTTATTTTCGAGGAAACACAGTAATGGAGCTAAGGTTAGTTATATTTAAACAATTTTAGAAAGATGGACAGAAAAATCTTAAGAGTGGGGGAGGAAGTATTTCTTCTGTGTGGTGTAACTACACATTTCACTCTGTTACATGTACACTGGACAAGTCACCCTTTCATTGGCACAATGATCTTATTTTCTTAAGTCTTTTTTGCAATAGAACGTATTTTTAACACCATTTTATTCATATGCTAATTAGGCTCTCTTTTAGTGAAAAATCTAATTTTCTTAAGGTTTTTTTTTTTTGTAAGTGTCTTTGTTAACCAAAACAGAAAAATTACTCACTGACCAGGTTACTCTTTCAGTGCATTCTATTTTTCTTAAAATAGATTTTTTCGTAAAAAAATTAATATACACACAGTCTCCAAATTATATTATAAGTGTTAAAATATGTAAAAGCAAGCACTGCACTGTGTATGTCACTGTCACTTTCATATAACTTTAGCTAGTTTAATTAGAGAGCTAGAAATAGGCAGGATAGAGTCCTAGGGGCCCAGATAATGCCATACGCTATGTTTTAAGCCAATTTAGGCTCTAGTTTGAGACAAACTTATTTAAACCGAAACAAATCTTTGAACTGAATCATCAAAACTTCAAAGGTAACAAATCTTCAAAGGTTCCCCCTCAACCATCTGTAATTAGCACTGAGAAAAAATATTAATGTACATCTACTAATATGCTATAACATGTATTTTTAATTAGGATAACAATGAAAATAATACATATTGTAAAATGTTATAGCTTCCTGACCTCTTCTTAATGAGACCTTCTTCCTGACCTCCTCCATTTTTTGCAACACCTAGCCAGTCTGGCATTTTTCTACCCTTATTCTGCTCAATCACTTATTACAACCGAAAAAGATACCTGAAAAAGACATATTGTAGATATACTCTAGCAAATAAAGATGGGCAAAATGTATCCATATGTATTCAGTATATTCAACTGCTTTAGATTTGTAAGCAATTATTTCTACTACATCCATGGGAGGCTGAGTAAAGATACAGTACAGGAAAAGAGGCAAGTTCCTATCCATATGTCTATTTATTAAGAATGAATTACCTAACATATTATACATATCACTTCCTCACAATGTTGACAGAGGATTATTTATGTATATACAGTAGCACAACTGTTTCCATGGTACTATACATTTGTGAAGGGGTTTACATACATACAGAACAAGTGCAACAAGAAGTACAATAAACACAAAACAAGAAGACTATTCTGATACAAGTAGAAAAGAGGACCTTGCCTACATGGGCTTACAATTTGTAAGGATGAATAGAACTTAAAAAAAAAAAAAAAAAAATCTTTATAATAATATATAGTATAGTATATATTTTTTATCATTTGAAACAATTACGTAAATCAATATTGTAGAAAATAATTCACAATTTAATGCCACCTGACTGTACAAATAGGTTTAGCTACTGTGTGCTAGATAGACCCTTGTTTAAAAGGCTCTAAATGAATCCAAATAGATCCCAAAAAATAGTCTATCGACATATGCCAGAGCTTGCTAATTATGGAGGACCTTCCATCAAGACCTTTGCCAAGACTTAGAATTTTGCAATATCTTGCAAGGCTGCAATCCAGTGAGGGCCAGTTCCATGTAAGGTGCCTGATTGGAAACCGCTCTATGTAGAGAGAAGAATCATCATTGGAACGGGAAGAAGGTGCCTAGAACAAAGGGGCTACAGTGCTTGTAATGTGCTTAGGTGCCCCTTTGTTCTAGGAATTTGTGGGAGTCCTAAAATAAGATAAGATAAAGCCTAGCAATATAAATTATTGTAGTAGTACTCTTTATCCCACAAAACACCCTTTGTCCCTAAATAACAAAAATGGGTATTTTCTATTTTAAGCTTGCATGAAAATTTTTTCTAATACACAATATACACAGTATAACATTTCAGTAAACCACGTACAACGTAAAACTGTGTAATTTTTTTATGTTGTTTAAGAAAACACTAAACACTTGACTGCTTGTGAAGCAAACATTGAGCAAACATATTATTCTAACTCTTATATAGTTCTAATTTTATTTTGTTTATTTGCAAGCCCTAAAATTTTGTGTTTGTGATTCATGGTGTAGTACATGAATAAGACATGAAGAGTGAAAGTGGAAAAAATTAGTCTTGAGTAATAAATTGTTGGCCATAAATATTCATGTAAGAGTGCTAAATGTATGTTCTTTCGACTCAGTGCATGCTGGGTTAAAGGGTGTAGCTGAATGCAAACGTATTAGTATAGAAGAATAAGAAAATGCTGGGCTTCATTTTCTGTTTAAGACTTGACTTGGATTTCTTTAGAGCAGACATTTAGGAACTAAAAAAAGAAAAAAAAAACCTTAACATGCAATTGTAGAACTGGAATCTTTATATCCAGTATCTTTGTATATTCTTTGTTTTATAAGACTATCCATTTGTTTTCCAGATTAATTCTACATTCTATTTGACAGAATAACAAATATATAACAGATACAGTTTATTTTCACAGTTTTTTGCAGCTGTAACTATGTGGCTTCCTGACCTAAGGTGCAATATATATATATATATATATATATATATATATATATATATATATATATATATATATATATATGGGGCAGTGAGGGATGACAATATCTGTAAAGCACTGTAAAATTTGTTATCACTATATAAGTAAATAATGCATGGTGAAGGTGCAGAGGGGCAATATGGCATGGAATTAGGCATTTAGCCCATGCTATTTCCAGCATAGTATAATATACTCCGCAGTCACCCCAGCACAGTATAATATGCTCTACAGTGGTCCCCACACAGTATAATTTTTCACTGTGGCCCCAACACAGTATAATATGCTCCACAGTAACCCCTGCATAGCATAATGCTCCACATTGGCCCCTGCAAAGTTTAACACTCCACAGTGGCCCCTGCACAGTATAATATTCTCCCTAATATCCCCTGAACAGTGCAATACTCCCCAGTGGCACCTGCACAGTATAATATGCTCCACAGTGGCCCCTGCACAGTAGGATGCTCCACAGTGGCTCCCACATGTGCAGTCCATATTATACTGCACAGTGGAATCCTGTTGGCCCGCATACCCTTTTTGTGACATGTTCCAGCTGCCCATTGTTTGTGCACGCGTGGGCATTTGGCATATGGAGGTGCCAGATGGCATATCCTTGTACATCGCTGGCACCTCCTCTTTGTGACATATGTCGGCCTCCTACACATGCACAATACAGTGAGTGGCTGGGACACATCAAGAAGAGGAGGTGCCGGCTGTCAAGAAGAAGTGATGTGTGCTCTGGAAGTCCAGACCGGAAGACAGGTAAGTATGATCAGTTTGGGAGGGGTTTACATTATGTGATGTTCCATACCCGGAAGGGGAAATAGAACATTCCCCGTAACATAATCAGAAGCTAGAAAATCTGCCTGGGGTGGTCACATGATGCAAAATATACATTTTTTTTAAGAATAAAATTATTTAGAAAGTAGGAGGTGGGGATTGTAAGGTTATAGTTAGAATATTGATCTATCCTGAACAAGCCCTTTAAGATTACAAAGTATAGACCACTATCTGGGCATTAAAACTACACTCCGGTTGAAAAAAAAAACGGTTTTGCCAAGGAGAGCACAAAACGCTCACGGATGCTTACATCCAGACACTGTCTGACAGGTTTCTGTCTTTTGTCTGCAGAAGACGGAAACCTGAGAACGGAGACCGAGGCGCAGGTGTGAACCCAGCGTCACTTAATATTGACTGCCTTCAGTTTACACAAGTGGAACAAAATTCTTCAGAGGGCAGTTACCATATATATGCATCCATCATTAATACTATTCTGCATTTGTGAAGGTGAATTTATCAATGTCTAGTTTGGAATATAAAACATTGTAGCTTTATTATAACATTTATAATGCTGATAAAACATTGACTTTATCGCAATGCTTTATGAGCCACTCAGTAAATACATTATATTTATCAGTTTTGCAAGACAGTCACACAGTATTTTATTCTTAATTTAGTAACGTTTCTAGAAAAGCAAATTTATCCATGTATTTTACAAAAATGCTAATGTGGTTGATATTGATTTTGTCTGATAAAGTGATTTATCATTCTTTCACAGCATTTGCCATCTTCTCCTATAATGAAATTGCAATAGTAACCAAATGCTTTAAAATGTTTTTGACATTGTCAAGGCTGGAACTACAGTATATAGTGAACAGAGCAACAAGCAAGTGAATGGGAGCTGATCTGAGTAATGTCGTCCTCTCACAACCCGGTAAAGTGATCCTTCTTATTGTCCTGCTCATTGACCCACTGTATATTTGTGGCTGAGAGAGACTGCTGAGAATCAGTGGCATGTCAAATCTAAGGCTTAGTTCACACGTAAATAACGTGTGGCTTATTTTGGCACCGGAAAAAACACTTCCTAATCAGGTTTTTTTTTTACCTTGGCATGCTTTTTGTGGAGCGTTTTTTTTTTTGTAAAAACTGCTTCCAGGTGGTTTTCCCATCCTTTAAGAGAACGGGCCGCAAAAAACGCACGGTAAAAAACGCTTCTTTCACTTCTATTGCTTTCTTCAGGCGAAAAACGTTTGAAGAAAGGTCATGTCGCTTCTTTTTCTCTGCTAGCAGTCTACATAGACTAACATTGTATGGAGGAGGATTATGACGTTTATTCTGCTGTCAAAATCCTCCTCCATGTCCCCGTGTGAACTAGCCCTAAGAGCAGGTCAACAACATCAAAGGCCTGGAAAACCTTTTGACGTTGAAACCCCACGTTGCAGAAATGCATCTTTTTCTGTTGCAGATTTTGCTGCGTTTTTTTGAACCAAAGTTAAAAATAGCTGCAAAAGGAATGGGAAATGTGTAGGAAGTTCCTATATTTTTACCTTCTGCTCAATCCACTCCTGACTTTGGCTAAAAAAAAAAACACAGCAAAATCTAAAACAAAAAAATCTGCGTTTCCACAACATGGGGCCTTAGATTTAGCCACTTGGGGCCTTAGCCTTAAGCTACAGAGATAGAGTTAAACTTGTATTTTAATAATTTTTTTTGCGATATTCTATTTCCACTCATTGCTTTATTAATTGAAAATAGTCTATTATTGTTATCAACATAGTTACAAGGATGAAAATAATGGTTTATGTTTAATGTTTACACCTTTGGAGATTTTGACATTCTAGCTGTGTTTTTTTTTTAGATTTTTTGCAGAATTTTTTCCTTGGTAGAAGTTAAGTTGGTTTGGCTAGATGGACACTTTTTATATAGCAGGCAAGCTACTCTCCCTAATTCTAGATAGAGTTGAGATCTTGTGATTGCACTGAATCCACCACACTTAGGGTCCATTCACATGGAGGAAAATGGTGCTTTATTTGGCGCTGAATTTTCAGTGCTGAAAAAAAAAAGCCTTCAATGGGTGCCGCTAGCTTTTTTTTTTTTCTACTAGCGGAATTTTCGCTAGCGGAAAATACCGCTTATGTTAATTTTGTGGACTTCTTTTGCTAATAGTTGCCTGTTGGCTTTGTACTGTGCAAGTGTTGTTGCTTTGTTTTCTTTTCATGTTTAGATTTATGCCAACTTTAAATGTTTCTTGGTACAATTTCCTGAACCTTCTGGCTGATCCTGTGATCCTCGGGCAGATTTCACCAGTGTCTTTCTGACCCTCACCAGAAGCCAACTATACCAACCTGACAATACTCCCACAGCAAAGGTCAGATCCCTGTACAGGGAATACAGTATATGCTGTTGAGAGTGGCCTCAAGTCCACATCCTGCTGCTATGACATATTAGTTTCTATGGTGCAAAAGTGACTATGGATGGCTGCAAAATTTTACAATGCAGAACCCAGGACAGTCATATTTATGTAAAGGTCTCATCGTTCTGAGTAGGGAAACCGTCCTGAGCTGGAATGCCCATAATATAGTAGTAGAATTTCTTGTTCACTCTAATGGATAGTTGACAACGACAGTTCCCTGGAAAAATACTTGGGCAGTGCTCTGAATTATGAGCAAAATAGACCTTTGAAACAATTGTCCAAAGATAATGTGTTGTGAAATGTATGATATATATGCTGATGTTGTCCCCAAGCTGAGATGTCAGGCAGTAAATGTATAGAGCTGCTGTGTATAACCACATATACACATGGTTTCCCAATAGAATACAATTTACAATACCCCCTTCTAACCACATTGCATAATTGCCTAATATACAGTTATTCATAATTATATTTCCTTTTATGTATATTTAAGAAGGCATATGCTGTATTACATAAAAGGAAAACTCAATTGAGCCGTGTAACCATGTAAACTTTCAAAAGTAATCCCAAGTATTAGATGATCAAAGATCAAAGAAAATAAAAGAGAAAACAACATGCTTCAAGATGAAAGTAGAAAGTGCTTTTCCAGCTTTGCCTAAGCCACTGATACTAGATAACTTGTGTAAGAAATGGTGTTGCTGTCAGTCACAATGTTGACTAAAGCTATAAATGTGAATCCTTTTAACATATTCACGTGAAACATGATTCATAGACATGGATTCATGCATGGAACACCAACATGATGAAAATGACATATCTATTCATCTCAAGTATGGTAGCTCCAGAACTACTATGTGATTAATACAGTAAATGCTGAATTAAAAGGTGATTAGTCTGAGTATCAGGTTTGGGTAGTAAACATTTTTTTTTATAATATATCAGTTATAGCTTGATAAAATACAGTATGGGATTGACAGGTGCCAAACCCTAATCAGATATTATAATATATTAAAAAAGTTTTAGGTAAATAGTGTAAGGGAATTGCTAGTTGTGCAATTCCCTAGTGCTGCTGCTGAAACCAGGGAGGAAGGGGAAGACATAGACTGTGAATCCTAAACTTGACCCAGCCCTTGTTCTTGCCTACTTGCCTAGGCGGTAGCAGGGCAACTGGGTGACAGTCCCTTCTCTGACTATGTGTTACACAGAACAACACTAGACTATACAACACAGAAGGAGAGTCAGAAAGTCGAGGTCAAACTAGTGAAACAAACAGTACCAAATCAAAATCCAAAAGAGTTGTAACAAGGGAAGCCAAAGGTCAGAAGTCAGTAATACAAAATAGTATATTAGTATACAAATAGTAATAGCAAGAGAAGCGCTTAACAAGGACAGAGTCTCAATAGCCAGCAAACCTGTGTGGGCTGATGACCTGTTTATAGGAAGTCCACAACCCGCTCCAGACTTGATTGGCACATAGCCTTACCTGTGTGATTGACAGCCTAAGATTAACTATTAGAGGAGCGGAGGGAAACCAAGGAGAAGGAAATGGTTGTGGTGGAAAATCAATTACCAAGTTGAGGAAATAGGATAGTGTTCAGACAGAGCAACAAGAATCAAAAGCAAGGAATCATAACTGAATGCGTCTTCTGTGCAAGCAGAGGGTGGCACAGAGACCTGAATAGGCAAAGACATTACAAATACTAACCTAGTTAAAGTGTTTCTCAAAACTCTTTATGACCAGTTCAGAGATTAACATTGTCTTAAGAAGAAAATTTAATAATAAATGAACAAAATAATTGTGAAAATAAGTAAAAAAAAAGTAATAAAATGAAAATGAAAAATAGCACATTCTAAAAGAAAAAAGGTTTGCTTTGCACCATTGTTCATTTCATTCATAAAGTTCTCCTGTTTGAGCACCACATGTAACAATAACTTGAATCTGAGGACACCTTGCAGTGTAACATGACACAATAGCTATAAGCTATGAAAGCCAATGAATAAGTCAATGCATGTTCACCTTTTGTGATGATGAAAGCTTATTGTACATTATTTCTGTAGTATACAGTATATTATTGAACCTCTACTTTGCTATTAAACTCACAAACTATACATAGTATTTTGGACCTAAAACGAAATTGTTTTGAAGTGCAGTCATTAGCTTCAGGACCTTATACACACAAGTTCAACCATATTATGTCTTTATTTTTCACAGGTACTTTATATGGCTTTCACATCAATTTGATTATAATAACACAAGAAGACATATATCATGAGAAAAGTGTGGCGTGCTCCATTGGACTCTGCATTCACAGATGTACTCTCCTACATATGTACATCCTCATATGGCAGTGCATGAACAGGCTCTGAACCATATATGGGCCCTAGGAGTATCTTTACTGCAGAATCTTCCTTAAAGTATGGTGTTTTTTTTTTTTTTTTTTTTTTTTTAGCAATTTTTAAGTAATGAATTACCTGATTTTAGCTGAAGTTATTTTTATTTTGTTTAGCATTTCGCTCTGTTTTCAGTATCTAAGGGCTCGTTCACATCTGCGTCGCCCTCTCCGTACTGCAGGTTTCCGTTTCCTGCCTAAAACAGAGGCAGGATACGGAAACCTGCAGGAGTCTCTCTCACCCATTCATTTGAATGGGTGAGAGAGATGTCCGGCCGTGAGCTGCGGTGAGCGTTTTGCGAGATATACATTTTAGGCTGTAATTGAGCTATATACTTTCTGTATACCAGCAGTTCTAGATGTACTTTGTACCTATGGGAACAATTTGCATGTCTCCACCTATTCTTATCAGAATGATATCTTCACTAGCAGACTTCCCAAATATTACATTTATTGTCCATTAAGAACGCAGAGCACCAATGACCAATTACTGAATCTTCTATTTTGCTGCAAAATGGTATGTGTGCTGAAAAGGAGGCAAACTGAGTTAGCAGCATAATACAATAAATTCATACTTTTTGTGTGTTTTACTTTTTCGGACAATTGATTTTGTAGAAAAGTATCATCAATAAACACATAATAAGAGTGTAATAAAATATAGCTGCATGAATTATACAGAAATCCCTTCTTTTGGGCAGACACAGCACGCATATTTCAGTTGGTTATGAAAAAGATTGTGCTTTGTCCTTAGGGAGTACATTTTCCAGATATAAGCAATCTGAAATTCTAACTGTGCAAAGTGCCATGAGCTATTTTGTCTATTTTTAAACTCCTAGATTGCTTTCTTAGAATTTCTTTGTAATGATCCCTCTTGAACATTTTGTTTCATTTACTGTATATCAATGTCTTTACTTCTGTAATTTGGTAATCTTAATTACCTAATGTGAAACAGCACCACAGAAATAGATAGGACACAGTAACAAGTTTCTTGATGGAAGAGAGTTTATTGTTTGTGTCTATGTAGCATGTGCATGTATACTGGATTTACGTGAACAAGGTACGTCCAGACAAAGAGTGAAGGACATGACTTTCTTTTTTACTACTCTCCACTCTAGCCCTAAAGATCTGAATACCATAATAAATGGGAACCCCTATGAAGAAAGTGTTAAAGAGTTGTTGAGGAGCTTGATTGAGATGTCAAGCAACCTGTAGGCTTAGGCCCCATGTCGCTGGCTGCAGAATGAACCGCAGGCAAAAACGCTGCGAAAAAGATTGCAATTTCCTCTGCAAACCTATATGGAAACCACTTCTGGTGAGTAACAACAGGTTTGATGTTATTCAGCACTTCTATTGAGTTATAATAGCTTTGTTGTGTTCTGAGATACAGTATTATGACACAAAGTTAGCAAGCTGCAGAATGTCAAACAGTGCTATATCTTTATATATCCATCCACCACTTTGGCGAAGATGATAGCACACTGATGACAAACTGCATCAGTTCCTGTCACGGGTTCAATATACAGCAACAAAACTCCATATGTTCAGGCCTAAGGGTATCTGCCAGAGAAAGGGCACTGTTAAGGTATGAAAACTGAACCTTCAAGCAGTGCTTATCTGTTTTCTCAGACAGGATTAAAATACTGGTCTGGTATATTCAGCAAACTCTATTAGCTGCTGCTACTTGTAGAGGTAGTGTTCATAGATGTGATGGAGTATTGACTCAGCAGGGCTTAAGAGAGACATAATGACAGCAGGCGTTTCCACAAAGAAAAAATGTTGAAAGTTGGATTCTGCAAATATCATAAGCTTTTGACCCTCAGTTGGATGTTGAATGCTGAATTTATCCTGGTAATATGCCATTTCTGACTCCCTTTTAAAAAATAAAAAAAATTCTTCATTACGTTTCTAAATCAAGGGTCTAAAAGCTTGGCAACCCAAGCAACACTTCAACACAAAGGGTGTGGTAGTACTAGGATTATACAACAAACAAAAAGGATACCCCAAAAGAAAAAGATAAACCCTTAAAACATAACTTTTAATGACAGTTGAAATTCCCTGACATAAAGACTGTTCTGCATGTGAACAGTAAAATGAAAATTTTGGTGGTCATTATGTGCACAATAAGTTCTACTCTAACTGATTATAATGTATTTGATACACAGTGACTGATATTCTAAATGTTACAATTTTAAAATTATGGATTATGGTCTTTGTATAACATATTTGTGGTTTTGGTGTGAAGTTTGTGTGTTACTTATACAGTTTTGTATTCCAATTTACATATTATAATTATTTACAAAAATGTATTATTACAATCACCTTTCTAAATGTTTAGAATAGATTGTATAAGGTGTCATAAATAAATGCAATTTCATAGACAATATGAAGTAATATTTGAAAGATTAAGAAAACCCTACATTTTGCATTTTGTAAACATCTGCAAAGTATTGCTTTAGTGCATAAAATGAAGAGAGATTTGTTTCAATTTTTCAGATCATTGGGTTTACTGATAGCTTTTTTGTTTGTCTCTCTAAAGCATGAGGTAGATAATACACTTTGGGTAGTAAATACCAAATGATTAGTGAAATGATGTGATGCAGCAAGAATATTTTTCAATGTATTAGGAGCTAATACATTGCTAGCTATATGGAAAAATAAAATATATTGTACAATTGATAGCTTGTATGAATATATATATATATATATATATATATATATATATATATATATATATATATATATATATATATATACAGTCCTATGAAAAAGTTTGGGCACCCCTATTAATCTTAATCATTTTTAGTTCTAAATATTTTGGTGTTTGCAACAGCCATTCCAGTTTGATATATCTAATAACTGATGGACACAGTAATATTTCAGGATTGAAATGAGGTTTATTGTACTAACAGAAAATGCGCAATATGCATTAAACCAAAATTTGACCGGTGCAAAAATATGGGCACCTCAACAGAAAAGTGACATTAATATTTAGTACATCCTCCTTTTGCAAAGATAACAGCCTCTAGTTGCTTCCTGTAGCTTTTAATCAGTTCCTGGATCCTGGATGAAGGTATTTTGGACCATTTCTTTCTACAAAACAATTCAAGTTCAGTTAAGTTTGATGGTCGCCGAACATGGACAGCCCGCTCTCAAATGATCTGAAAACAAAGATGGTTCAACATAGTTGTTCAGGGGAAGGATACAAAACGTTGTCTCAGAGATTTAACCTGTCAGTTTCCACTGTGAGGAACATAGTAAGGAAATGGAAGACCACAGGGACAGTTCTTGTTAAGCCCAGAAGTGGCAGGCCAAGAAAAATATCAGAAAGGCAGAGAAGAAGAATGGTGAGAACAGTCAAGGACAATCCACAGACCACCTCCAAAGAGCTGCAGCATCATCTTGCTGCAGATGGTGTCACTGTGCATCGGTCAACTATACAGCGCACTTTGCACAAATAGAAGCTGTATGGGAGAGTGATGAGAAAGAAGCCGTTTCTGCACGTACGCCACAAATAGAGTTGCCTGAGGTATGAAAAAGCACATTTGGACAAGGCAGCTTCATTTTGGAAACAAAAATTGAGTTGTTTGGTTATAAAAAAAAGGCGTTATGCATGGCGTCCAAAAAGAAACAGCATTCCAAGAAAAACACATGCTACCCACTGTAAAATTTGGTGGAGGTTCCATCATGCTTTGGGGCTGTGTGGGCAATGCCGGCATCGGGAATCTTGTTAAAGTTGAGAGTCGCATGGATTCCACTCAGTATCAGCAGATTCTTGAGAATAATGTTCAAGAATCAGTGACGAAGTTGAAGTTACGCCGGGGATGGATATTTCAGCAAGACAATGATCCAAAACACCGCTCCAAATCCTCAGGCATTCATGCAGAGGAACAATTACAATGTTCTGGAATGGCCATCCCAGTCCCCAGACCTGAATATCATTGAACATCTGTGGGATGATTTGAAGCGGGCTATCCATGCTCGACGACCATCTAACTTAACTGAACTTGAATTGTTTGTCCAAAATACCTTTATCCAGGATCCAGGAACTGATTAAAAGCTACAGGAAGCGACTAGAGGCTGTTATCTTTGCAAAAGGAGGATCTACTAAATATTAATGTCACTTTTCTGTTGAGGTGCCCATACTTTTGCACCGGTCAAATTTTGGTTTAATGCATATTGCACATTTTCTGTTAGTACAATAAACCTCATTTCAATCCTGAAATATTACTGTGTCCATCAGTTATTAGATATATCAAACTGAAATGGCTGCTGCAAACACCAAAATATTTAGAACTAAAAATTATTAAGATTAATAGGGGTGCCCAAACTTTTTCATAGGACTATATATATATGTTTATGAAATGGAAAATTTCCAAAAAATTACAATATTTTTTGGGAATGCTTCCTAAAAGGGTAATAAGGCACAACACCATAGAACAGAAATAGTCAAAGATCAAATATGATATTAGTAATGAGTATTCAACCACCCCAGATATTCACAGAGAGATAACACATTTATAAATACATTACAGGGAGATTTAATGAGCAAAAAATATTAAAATTCTAACATTTTATCTTAGTAAAAAATATCCTTTTTTTCTTATATAACAAGTACAGGTGTCTGCTTTCTTATTTGTCATGTTGGCTGGACATGGTTCTATACTTCATGTGTATCTAAAGTTAAGCAGTCATTCTAATGGTTTCATGATAAGTTACCATATAGTGATATTGGAGCTATCCTACAGTATACAGCATATTCCTATAGCCTATACCATATGACTAGCTTGATGATTGCTGTCTAAAGAACTACAAAAACAATGCTTTTTCCTTTGGAACATAGTTCCAGTTCATCCTAGTATAAGGTGGCTACCTTATAGCAACCAAACGGAGCCCACTCTTGCTTTTCTTGATGCTTTACAGTCTCTGCTTCTTAGGGACAGTCTCTCACAACATCTAGACCTTTACTGGTGCTTGCTTATGTCATAATGTATTATGCTAACTGTCTGAAAACACAGCCCCAGCCTATTTTCTTGTTTTTACAACAGTAATAAATTAAAGACTAATTAAATGGATGCCATTACATCCTTTACATATTAGCATGCCAGAGTTGTTGATGAGAATTTGACAAGTACAAAGATTTAAGCTTGGGGTAGTTGGTGAAATAGTGTTTATGTGACTATTTATTGTGCATCTGCAGCAATATAAGAAATGTTACTATGAAACAGTAATCTAAAAAGATCAATCCTAAAGACTCAAACTAGTGCAAAGGGTAAGGCGTTAACCTAAAGCTGGATTCGGAGGAGCACACTACAGTGATGACCCATGACTCAATGACGTCATCAAAGCGTTCAAGCTCATCTTTTCATGTTCAAGTCCATAACTTACTATCATTACTGGAGTTAAAGCTGAACAGTTTAATATGCCATGCTATAAAAAGGCAACATATCACAGCTACAGTTTCACACTCCTTGTAGTCAATATGGCATAAAGAAACCTTCACCTGTATACACCAGCAGCCTGTCAGTCATCAGTTGTTGGGGCAACAGCAAAGACTCCCACCATACATATTAAAGAACACTGTCCTTTGGTGGTTCTTGTGTGGTCAAACTTGTGTGGTCCAAATTAAGTTCTGTTATTAATCATGGGGTCTCAGAGTATAATGTTCAGAGACCAGGGAGGGTGCCCCAATAATATATATAACACATACTTTTATTGGTCATTAGTGAAGATCAGAGGTGGTGAGACACCTGGTATTAACTGTTTAGAGCAGCAGTGGTGTGACCCAAGGCTGATGATGTCAGAGAGGAGGCCTGAAGTCACCGGAGTTGCCCAAAAAGTTGAGAAAAAGTGAAGTCTAACAAGGTTTTCATAAACTTTTCTTATATAAAACCTTGTTTTTGGTGAGACTATTTAGAATTTATGTTGGTACCATTTTTGGTATATATGTAAATAACGTAGAATTTGATGTAAATGCAACCAATAAATATTTTAATATACCAATAAATATTGTTTTTATTATATCACATAATTTACTTTAAATATAATATGTTCTATATATTATATATAATGTTCTATAATAAAATGTGTATGTGTGTAAAGTGTTGTTTGCATTTGTTTTTATTTGTTCTTTCTTTATAGATTACAAATCAATTTTTTTATTATTTTTAATCCCATTATCTTTAATAATCACTTACAATTTTAAATGTACTTGATATATTCTAGAGATGAGCGAGTAGTATTCGATCGAGTAGGTATTCGATCGAATACTACAGTATTCGAATGAAATGATGCAGAACCAGCGTTGATTGTCCGAATGCTATACAGTCGGCCAATCAATGCTGGTTTTTCTCCTACCTTTAGAAGTCTTCTCCTCGCAGCGTCCCCGCGGCGTCTTCCAGCACTGAATTCACTCTGCCAGGCATCGGGCCTGAGCAGAGCCGTCTGCGCATGCCCGCGCTACAAGAAAATAGCCGCTTTGACTGTAAGCGGCCATTTTCTTGTAGTGCGGACATGCACAGTCGGCTCTGCTCAGGCCCGGTGCCTGGCAGAGTGAATTCAGAGCTGGAAGATGCCGCAGGGACGCTGCACGGAGAAGACTTCTCGGAGAATCCAGCCCAACCCTCACTCGTGGACTTGGTAAGTTCTTTTTGATCAAATGTTGCCTACCCCTGAAACGAGCATTTGAGTAGTCGAATATTGAGGGGCTACTTGAAACGAATATTGAATATCGAACATTTTACTGTTCGCTCATGTCTAATATATACATATATGTAGGTACATTATATGGAGTACAGTACCAAAGGGGTTTTCCCATGAAATTATCCATATTTAAATTTGTAGACGAAAAACTTGCAACTTTTTGCAAATAGAAGTAATTCAAAATTTAGCACAATTGCAAAGTTATTTTTGTAACCATCATAATTGTGAAGATATTTAGCCTTGATATGTTACCAATGGATACCACTATGCATGCAGGGACTTTGTATGGTCTAGTAGTTATTAAAAACCCAAATATTTATTGTGGCCAGTTTATCCTTTCATGCATTTAGTTACTGCCTGATAATCTGTCTGCAATAAGGAAATCATGGCTGGATACTAGGCTATAGAGAGTTTCTACTTTCATAGTTGTATTTACTGGCAACCGATCAAGAGACTACACTAAAATGATTAGAAAAAATCTGTAAGAAATCTATTTGCAAAAAACATTTAACTTGTAATTGTCTAAAAATTTAAAGATTAAGGCCCCACATTGCAGAAATGCAGCTTTTTTTGTTGCAAATTTTGCTGAGGTTTTTTGAATGAAAACCAAGAATGGATTGAGCAGAAGGGAAAAGTATAAGAACTTCCTATATATTTCTCATTCCCTGTAGCCATTCATGGCTTTGGCTCAAAAAAATACAGCAAAATCTGCAACAAAAGAAGCTACATTTCTGCAATGTGGGGCCTTAGCCAAATATGATCATTTTACTGAAAAAAAAAACATTGAAATGTACATAGGATGGGGCAACGTGTTGGCTCAGTGGTTAGTACTGCAGCGCTGGAGTCCTGGGTTCCAATCCCACGAGGAACAACATATGCAAGGAGTTTGTATGTTCTCCCCTTGTTTGCGTGGATTTCCTCCCATTCTACAAAGACATACCGATAGGAAAAAAAAAGTACATTGTGATCCCTATGTGGGGCTCACAGTCTACATAAAAAAAAAATGTACATAGGTTTTTGTAAGTATGCCCTAACAGTCTTCTTGAGTCAATGACCAACTTTTGGGTCCTTTGAGATATTTTTGGCAGTTATCTACCCTGAAAGGAATGGAATATAAATTGTGTGTGGATTCCTATTTTCTTTTTTATATGCTAAAATTAGCATTGATAGAGGGAATAAAAGATATATTATACAACTGTCCTGCTCTTGTGTGCAGTATGGCAGTGCCCATGTGATTAGAATGCTGTACTCGGATGGCACTGGTCCTCTGTGAACTCCTGCTTACACTGTACTGTTATAGTGCAGGTTAGTAAGAGGTTAACATATCTTAATGTTTTAGGCTATGCTTCAAAGTGACTTCTTCACTAATGTAAATAAATAGAGTCACATTGTGATCCTGTGACTTTTAGTTGATAAAAGATCTAGCAGTGCTCAATCTTTTTGCAACTAGAAGTTGCAGTCACAGCATCCGTGAGGTCACAAAATGTGCTCTCATTCACTTACATTAATGAGAGAGGCACAGGGTGAAACAATGATCTTAGGTTACAGGTAACAAGTTACAGCCAAATCTGTGAAATAGCCTGGACCTAATCACCTATTTCACTTGTATTTAGTATGACATTCATCATGATAATATATAAATTAACAAGATTTAGAAAAAACACATGATTGATTTACACCAAAAACTGTGCCGTGAAAGATCTCGAATTGTGTACTGGCAGATACAATATACAGACAAATTGGGGCAGGCATATTCTTCTAATCCTGGACAACATCATCAATTAAGTGTAGTTAGAAGTCTCTTATGCACAGTACCGTGTTAGAAGAAAGCATAGCTGCAGGACACAATATATCTTCTATTTTTACAGTTGATATCAATCTTCAAGTGTTCACTCAGGTGAACATAGAAGGGTAATGCCTTAGGAGTCTTAAGAACATCCGCGACATATCAAAATGTTCTCAGATAAATTGTCAGTTAATTTACATTTAAATATGAAAGGTCGAGTATTGGGAACATTTTATGGCCATTGTGACAGAATATATTATATCCTATATTATTTGCATCAAAAGCTTCAAGGATGCATAATAGTCCTATGAGAGAATTCTTACGAGGAGTATAGACTGCATGTCAAGCACTAAGCATTTGAATTGGTAAGTCTAAAAGAGTACGTTAAAAGTCCTAGGATGCCTCGTGACTTTGTAATTCACTCTGATAAAGTGTATGACTGAGTTCCAATTCTAGAAGCCTTTGCTTTTCTCATTTCAGTCAGATAAAGATACATGCTATCACGCTGTCAATACTAGAATCAAACACCGTTTAATGTATTATGGTCTACTGATCCTGTTATTACATATATCAAACTTGGAACAATAGTTAAAGGTACTGCCACAGGCATATCTAGTTTTACTATTGCCCAGGACAAAGAATCAAATCCCCCCCATCTGAAGCTTTAGGGTAGAGTTACAGTAGTGGATAACCACCCAAATCTTTTATATAACAGTCATTGTAGAGCAAAGTGTTTTAGTTATGCACTATGCATCATTTGAAGTCATATAAATCAGTAGAACTGCTGCTGTCTCTACTGGTGGCCATATGATAAACTACAAGCTCGCACTAGACCTGGCAGTCACTACTGTAACAACAAAAAATTATGAATGCTATTTTAAATGGTAATAGTAAAAAATACTTTCCCCTTAGGGACATACCACAAAATATGAAGAAAAGAAACAAGGCACCGAGCCAACCCTAGTGTAGTAGATTAGGGAGACAACAAAGGTAGAAAGCAAGCAGATAATGACCGCTCACCTTAGAGCAGACCTGGGCAAAGTCCGGCCTCCGGGCTGTATCCGGCCCTCTGACTGATTCAGTCCGGCCCGCACGGCGTGTCTAGGGAGGCGTGTCTAGGGGGCATGTCTAGGGGGCGTGTCTTAGTGCCGGCAGGAAGATGAAGACATGTGGAGAGTGTCATAAGGTGCTGAGATGTAAGGTGAGATGCAGGGGGGAGAGAGTGTGTGTATATATATGTGTCTGTCTGTGTGTCTGTGTGTCGTTATACTAGGGCAGAGATGGCAGGGGAATGTTATACTAGGGCAGAGATGGAAGGGGAATGTTATACTAGGGCAGAGATGGAAGGGGAATGTTATACTAGGGCAGAGATGGCAGATGGAGGAGGGACATGAAATGGGGCAAATAAAGGAGGATATGAAACTGAGGGAGAAATGGAGGGGGGGGCATGAAACTGGGGGGACATTAAACCGTGGATGTAGCTGTAGGGGGACCTGTCTGCCTCTAGTTGCCCCCAGTTTCATGACCCACTCTAGCTGTCAATTTATTGCCCCGCTCCAACTACCCCCACTGTTTAATGTCCCCCTCCAGCTGCTCCAGTTTTGTGTCCCCTCTAGTTTCCACCAGTTTACACTGGGGCACCAGGAGAGGGACCTAATACTGTGGGGCAGTTGGAAGGGAACATTATAGTGTGGGGACATATAATGTACGGGTAACTATAGGAGGATAATACTTTGTGGGGGAACTTGGAAAGATGATTAGGAATGGGCGGAGTCAACGTAGAAGTGGGTGGAGCTAAATTTGCCGTGGCGCGGCCCTCTAGCATAGTTTCAATTTCTTATGCGGCCCCATGGGAAAATTAATTGCCCACCCTTGCCTTAGAGGGTTGTGTGGCACACAACAATCTAAAAGCATAAACATATATCGAGATCGGAAGGGCAGCAGCTGTAAAATCCATCACAGGGACGTGGAAACGACAACAGGCTAGGACCAAACTCTTCAGAAGAGCAGACAAGAAGCACCGCTCACCCAAACAATTAACGATAAGTTTATTTAGGACTATGCGTTTCGGGCTCCTTAGGCCCTTTCTCAAGTGCAACAAAATCACCTCCAAAGAAAAATCACCCCCGGACAGCGGCTTCAGCAGCAGGAACACCCGAAGCACACACCGAGCACTCTGAGTAAAGAAACCAGAACTTTCATCACGGTATTCAAAGCCTTACTGTAGTTCTATTGCAGTCATATGACAAATTAAGCTGGAGATAATATACACTTCTCAACATCGAAACTGCAATGCCAAGAAGGTCTTAGAATTATGGAAAACTCACGATTGATAGATATGTTAAGGATATGCAAATGTTAAAATGCTAAATATTAACAATATCTTGATTTATTCAGCATAGAGAATGAGTGTCATGCAAAGAAATACACACTTACACACCATGGCATGCTATCAGGGAGGTTATTAATGGTTATTTGAGGAATGTTAAAGGGGTTGTCCTGTCATAAGAATCCTATCTATAATGCTTGTTAATGTGAATGTAAGACTTTTCCTAAATACACTGCTTCCGCAAAACTGCTTTGTTTGTCCACTATATCACTTTATTCATTTTTCTGTGGCCACAGCCCTGACCTAGCTGCTCCTGAGTCAAGTGATGTATCAGCCTGCTCTCAGGGGGGAGGGAGGAGGGGCTAAGTGCACGGGAGCGAGCCTGGAGGGGGGAGGGGTAGTTTAGCCTTTGGGGAAGGGGCATCCTGTCGGGTCTGTATTTGCATTGTGAAGGCTAGACTGGTCTATGAGTGCGCATGCAGGGCCGGCGGCATCTCGCCGCTTGGCTTTGCATATGTGACTCCGCCCAACAATGACGAAACAAAGCCGGAAGACTGAAGATTTCAAAGAAACGAAGACTGGTGAGTATGCGACGTGGGACAACCCCTTTAAAGGGATTCTACCACTAAAACACATTTTTTTCTAGTTAACACGTCAGAATAGCCTTTAGAAAGGCTATTCGTCTCTTACCTATGGCTGGGACCGCAATTTCGCGCATGCGCAGTACGTTCGGCAATCTTCGCCGAACAGAGTGTACTGCGCAGGCGTCCGACAGAGACGCTGAAGAAGCAAGGGGAGGATACAGAAGACCATAGAGGCGGCACTGCGGTCGGTTTTCGAGCTGCAATGGGGATGCCCCCATCGCTGCTCCTGCGATGGGGATGCCCCCATCGCTGCGAGAGAACTCATTAGCATACCGGTACAAACCGGTATTTTGAACGAACGGCGCGGCGGAGAGCCCATCCAAAGGTAAGAGACGAATAGCCTTTCTAAAGGCTATTCCGACGTGTTAACTAGAAAAAAATGTGTTTTAGTGGTAGAATCCCTTTAAGCCATGCTGAATGTACTTGGGCATGCAGATCATCAAAATTGACTACTGGCAGCTTGCTTTTCAATTGCTGACCAATAATGTTCCAGATGGTTCCATGACCAAATCAATGTAATGCCAAGATATTAGTATACATGAAATGAAGACTAGAGGTCTGACTATCATACATTATGCCACCCCACACTGTAATCCTGACAGTAAGGCTGATGTGACATTCCATTGTGAAGTCCTCTTCAATGTATTGCCCACATTGTCTGTAGATAACTCCCTGGATATCAATGTCACAAAAAGCAAGACTCATCACTGAAGACCATTCTGTAGACCATTGTAGGGTCCCACATGTTTGACAAGGGGAATGGTAAGATCTAGTTGACAGTTTATTCATAAACTTTTTCTGTTGCCTAAAGCAACCGATCATGACTCAGCAGAAAACAAAATGAAAGTTGCACTGTGATTGGCTGCTATAGGCCAGATAACAGTTTTGATTATAGACACTTTCATAAATCTCACTCTATAGGTATAGCAAATAATATAAATAAAAGCAATGGTGAAATTGTCCCTCCTTACAATAAGTTTGTAAAACCAGTCTTCATATCTCCTGCGACAGTGGAGAGTGCTCCTTATTTATGTCATAGCATACTCCTCCTCATAAATTAGGCAAATCCTCTGAAGATCCATGAGCCCACACGGAAATCTCCATTAGCTGATTTCAGGGACCATTTACACCAGCAAACTGGCATAAATGGTAATAAATCTAGTGCACCCACTTCATGTCCCCTTCCATGAAAGTGGTATGTGCAGTGCAAAACAGAAAAACATCAGAATATTCATTATGGCCACCATTAAAAGTCAGTGAGCTCTACATCTTGTGCCTCACAGGGAATCCGCTCATCTACAGGAGACCCTCAGATGGTAACAACCATTAGCCAATGGATTCATACAGTTCTTAAACATTTGGGAGAGGAATGGTACAACACAGAATTACAGGAAACAATGCTGCAGAGTTATTTCTTGAGGAATTTGTTAGAAATATTTACTAAAACAGACATGTGAGCGGAGCTGACAGATCGTCTTTTAAGAGCAACTTTTCTTTCCTGAAAAAAAGTGTTTATAATCCCAAAAATCTCCTTTAGCATGGGAGTCACAGTTATTATTACATGCCATTATATTACTTTGTGGTTTGAGAATTGTGTAATATTTATGCAATATTTTACTGTACTTATAGCCTATTTCCAGCACGGTAAGCCATTACACTAGTATTTATAATTCAGTGAGACAGAAGAAACCCCATTCATGCATAAATCTTTTCATGAATTATTTACATTAACAATTTCTTTAATATTATGTCGTTAATATCGTGAAATAATTCTTTTGAATCTTACATTGGATCAGAAGTCCCCGAGCTTTTGTAGGGAGTGTCACTTTCAAAGAGAGTATTTAGTTATCTACAATGACTATTCAAAAGAAAACTTTTATTAAAGTAGTGACTGTGTGACATAGTTTAAGTTCCAGGTTATAGAAATGCTAAAGCATCCAGTGCAAGGAGCTATCGGTGTGCATGACTACTCGTTACCTCTCTCTTCCCAAACCACCTACAATGAGTGATTCAATAGAAGAAAGAGTCCCTGCACTAGAATCAGGTAATCAAATTCAGGACTTGACTGCTGCTAAGCCCCAGTGCACAGACTCCTTTCCCTGAAGAAGCTGAGCACTCAGTGAAACATGTGTTGGGTGGTGTAGATTTACTGAGGGACAAATGGAAGTTATCCCACCACACCACAGAAATACGTAGCAATCTCTGAAGTGGTTTTAGCTGTAGCAGCTAAGTACATTTTTTGCAAACATTCACTGCACAGCGAATTTTGTGGAAACAGCAACAGCTGATATTGATGCCGGAATAGCATTCTCATACAGAGGCTCTTACACCACTGGCCGCTGTAGAATCATCTGTCTTTGTCTTAACCTTTTATCACATGGCAGCCTAGAAACAGGGCGGGTATTTTTTAATTCTGGTTACTTTTTCTAGTGCCAGCATTGCTGGTGACTCAATGTTTGTGCTGAACACATTCACCATGTTCTGGTACTAGTTGTGACCCACATGCTTACTTATTTTTTGTCATTGTTATTTATCAGCTATACATATATATAAAAAACAAAAAAAACTTGAGAGTCTTCAGTAGTTGATACCTTTTTTTAAATGGCTAACTAATAATGATGACAGATTACAACGTTTCGAAGCTCTCGGCTTCTTGATATACCTGAAGAAGAAAGAGTTTGGAAATGTTGTAATTTGTCATCATTATTAGTTAGCCATTTAAAAAAGGTATCAACTACTGAAGACTCTCAAGTTTTTTGTTTTTTATATTTCCTACCCATTGGCTAACACGGTACAACAACAAATATATACATATAGTGACTTTGAGACAGAGGAGGAGTTATTCTTGATGCTGTGATGTTTCCCCATATGGGACACCATAGAACTTATCATTAGTAACTAATTACCTATCCCATTATGTATGTTTTATATGGTATAGGTTTTAATGCATTATTGAAAGGGACGTGGTGGCTGTTGATTGGCCAATTATTTCATGTATAGAGGAAAATGGACAGGGTGTTCTATGTAAAGTCTGAGTGACGATTACACTCTCTATTTGAGCATTATTTACATTGTTGTTTATTTTATTGGCTGGTTTATTAAAAGTTATATTGTGAAATAAGATCATATCGTCAAAATCATGTGATTAATACAAAAGCTCTGTCCATGCACATCACAAAATCCTAACTCAGGTCACATCTGAGAAAACATGTCATTCTGCATATAACGGGGTAGAAAATTGCATAGTTACGATGTAGAACATTCGATACATAGTTTTGGCTAGTCTAAAGTCAGAAACATAGGTTTTATGCTTATTCCAATGCACTGTTGGGTTCAGGGAATAAACTAAAAAAAAAAAAAAATGAGGTGCAGTGATAATACAACCAATGAAGAATCCTGGGCATCACTATGTTCTGGCTGTGATATCTCAGTAGAAAAACATCCCGAAGCTGTGGTTTAAAGCGTGTTTTTAAAGAAAAATAATGAAGTTATCATTCAATGGCCATTGACTTTTGGATTTTTATAGTACTTGCTGATTGTGGATGTATTCAGCTCTTGTCTATTCAGAAAATATCTGAAACCGGGGGCCACACGGTGGCTCAGTGGTTAGCACTGCAGCCTTGCAGCGCTGGAGTCCTGGTGTTCAAATCCCGCCAAGGACAAAAAAACATCTGCAAGGAGTTTGTATGTTCTCCCTGTGTTTGCATGGATTTCCATCCCATATTCCAAAAAATAAGACATACTGATAGGGAAAAAATGTACATTGTGAGCTCTATGTGGGGCTCACAATCTACATAAAAAAAGAAAATATCTGAAACCATATGCGATGGAACTGACAATATTCACTGCATTGACAACGGACTGTATGAACAAATAATATGTTTCTAATACTAAATCAATAAAAGAGACTCCTACAAATACATTCTCAAGTAAGTTATTGTAGTGTACTTTCCTTCATCTCTGAATGTTTGAAGTCAAACATTATTGTTACTTTCTTCTGAGAATGGATTTTTCCAAAAGTAATATTACAAGAACCTACAAAGAAATCATCCTCAAAATAAAAAATAAAACACTTCATGGAAAGTGATAGAGCGAGAGAAAGTAGAAACAGGACAAAGGCATAATACTCTACCTTCACCTCTGTGTTATTCAATGACTTCTAATAGTGCTTTTGTTTGACCATTTGTTAGCAGCTTGTTCTATCTCTTTGTCTAGTCATGGGTCTTTAAGGGGTTACAGTCCATTCTTTTGGACTACGTGGTGTTGTATCAACAAGGAACGATATTCTTTGTTTCATTGTTCTGTCTGTATGAGTTACTATGCTTGAAGGACTAACCTCTTGTTTTTTTGCTTCTTAGAATTGCTGCACATGTATACAACATAAAAGCTTTGAAAAATTATTACTTTGGGTAAAATGAAAGGCGTTTTGAGCCATGCTTTTAACGAAGGATTTTCAGCATAGAAATATAGTGTACTTTGCATTAAGAAGCTTTGCTAGAACTTAAAGTATTGTGCAAAAATTAATGGTAAATACTTGGAGTCACAATTGTACTTCGGTATGTCTAAGGCTCTTAAATGACCTTGTACTCAAAAACAGGACCCTTCACCTACTTGTATTCATAATGAAATAACACTTCTGCACCAACTTTTCTTGAGTCATTATTCTATTATTCTGCCTTGAAATTTATAAACAAATTGACAACTGGGTGATCCCACTCCCCCAGTAAACATCTAGCTGTCAATATCTTTGTAAATTAATTACTGAGAAATGGCACAAGACAGAATGGTAAAAAGATGCTCTAGAATATTCTATTATGAAATATGAAAGCATTTGCTAAAACAGACATGTCAAGAGAGCTAAGGCCCTCTTTATGATATTCTCTACTGTACCTATAATATATGAAAAAGAGAAATTAAAAAAAGTCAGCTTAATGCCTTCCAGTCAGTGACATTTTTCGATTATCATTTTTGGCTCTCCACCTACCAAATCCCATAACTTATTTTATTTTTCTATTCACAGAGCCATATTAGGGTTTAATGTTTGCAGGAAAAAATGTTCTTCATAATACTACCATTTATTATTCTTTACCATGTACTGGGAATCTGGAAAAAAATTCAGAATTGGGTGGAATTGGAGAAAAAGTGCATGTGTTTGATTTTTTTTTTTACGAGAGTCGTTATTACGGCGTTCATTCTGCAGTCAAAATGACATGTCAAATGTAATCTATGTTTCGGTACATTTCTAGGCATACCAAATTTATATACATATATTATTTACATTTTGCCCCCTTAACAAAGATTTAAAACTTTACAATAAAATGATTTTTCTTAAAGTCAGGTGCCAGCGATTACTGGCAAAATAGCACCTCGGTCAGCTTTGACTAAGGGGGTTAATGCCCACGAGCAGCGCCCGCACTGAACACGGGTATTTGTTCTGCTATAGCAGAGACCCTTGCAGCTATGGTGGCTGTTTAGCTCCTAAGTGGCCGGCATATTTGAATTTCCAACATCTGACATACTATAAAGTAGGTTGTCAGGAAGGGGTTAAGGCTGAGGCTCCACATTGTGGAAATGTAGCTTTTTGTGTTGCAGATTTTACTTAATTTTTTGAGCCATACCTATGAGTGGCTACAAAAGGAAAGGGAAATATAAAGAAAGGTCTCAAAGATTATTATTAGAGATGAGCAAACAGTAAAATGTTCGAGGTTCGATATTCGAGTAGTCCCTCAATATTCGACTACTCGAATCGAATATCGAACCCTATTATAGTCTATGGGGGGAAAATGCTCATTTCAGGGGTAGGCAACATTCGATCAAATTATACTTACCAAGTCCATGAGTGAGGGTTGGGCTGGATCCTCCGAGCAGTCTTCTCCTTGCAGCGTCCCCACGGCATCTTCCCACTCTTCATTCACTCTGCCCAGGCATCGGGCCTGGCCAGAGCCAACTGCGCATGCCCGCACTACAAGCGGACATGCGCAGTCAGCTCTGCCCAGGCCCGATGCCTGGCAGAGTGAATGAAGAGCCGGAAGACACCACGGTTACATGGAAAAGACTTCTAAAGGTAGGAGAAGAACCAGCGTTGATTGGCCGACTGTATAGCATTTGGCCAATCAATGCTGGTTCTGCATCAAACTTTTACATCCAAACAGCGAGTGGTACTCGATCGAGTACGAGTATTTTGAATACCGTAGTATTCGATCAAATACCTACTCGATCGAGTACTACTCGCTCATCTCTAATTATTATCACAGTTTGGGAAGTATTCAGGCCCCAGGATATAATAATTACCAGACACAGGACACAGATACAGGTCTGTGTACCATAAGTTAATCATCTTTTGTAAAAGCAACAAAATCACCTGATGACCTGACTCAAACGGATCTGCTTCATTTGTGTGAATGTGTGGTCAATCCATGGAAATTGCAGCCTTTTAAGACTTTTGTTAGTATTTTGCACTGACAAATAGTATTAGTTAAATAAATGGGAGATCAGTTAAGTCTAATCACATATATAGGTAATCTCTCTAAGGCAGCACAGGTATCTTAACCCCTTCCAGCCGCGGGCATTTTTCGATTTTTGTTTTTGACTCTTCCCCCCTTCAAAACTACATAACTTTATTATTTTTCAGCTCTAAGAACCATATGAGGACTTGTAGTGCTAAGGTATTAATTGACCATCTGGAATCCATATTGACAGTATCCCTTTAAGAATATTAGATGATAACAGTTAACCTGTAAGTTCAGTAGACCTCAGTTCCTAGCACTTGTTAATGTTTAGTGAGAGACGCTGCATATTTACGCTGAGCTCTCTTATCAATGCGTCTCACATAATATTGTAATGAGAACGCTGTACCATATAACACTGGTTGATGGGAATGAAGGTTTGCTTAATACCAGGATCATTCAACATCCGATGAAGGGTTTTTCCAGTGTCGGGTTAACTTCTGAAGAACTGGCCATTCGGAGGGGGGAGGCCTTATACTGGACAAATACTGATCTGTTAGTTTGTGTAACACTTGGTTACACAAGCATTTGTTTTCAAATAAGATATAAGCTGAGAAAGTTTGCTGTGACGTTAGAAGTATCTGGACCTGCGCGCTAAGGGGACGCCCATGGCGCAGTGTTGATCCCAGGAACTCTCTATCTTCGCTGGCCCGCTTCTCCCAGCTGATGCCGGATAGATGATGCTTATAATTCCTGGTGAAGCTTTGACTTGTATATAGATGTGTAATGTAAGCTATGGAGATAATTCTCTGCCTTCTCCGGTCGCCTCCACGGTTGATGATTTTCTGTTACGGGCAGATGATGATGTAAGATGATTCTGTGTCTTAATCTTTGTATATTAATCTTGTATTATACAAAAGTGTATGCAATATCACACTATCTTCTTATATTTTATGTACTCACTGATTCTTCATATAATAAAATTAGTAAAGCATTCAGAGTTGCCTTCTTTAAAGCCGTACCAGACCCCTTAAAATAGTTGGCAAAACAGGTCTTAATTAGAGATGAGTGAGTAGTACTCGATCGAGTAGGTATTCGATCGAATACTACAGTATTCAAAATACTCATACTCGATCGAGTACTACTAGCTGTTCGAAGTTAAGATTCGATGCAGAACCAGCGTTAATTGGCAGAATGCTATACATTGCCAATCAACGCTGGTTCTTCTCTTACCTTTAGAAGTCTTCTCCCTGCGCAGCGTCCCCGCGTCCTCTTCCGGCTCTGAATTCACTCTGCCAGGCATCGGGCCTGGGCAGAGCCGACTGCGCATGTCTGCTTGTAGTGCGGGCATGCGCTGTCGGCTCTGCCCAGACCCGATGCCTGGCAGAGTGAATTCAGAGCCGGAAGAGGACGCGGGGATGCTGCACGGAGAAGACTTCTCGGAGGATCCAGCTCGACCCTCACTCGTGGACTTGGTAAGTATAATTTGATCGAATGTTGCCTACCCCTGAAACGAGTATTTTCCCCCATAGACTATAATAGGGTTCGATATTCGATTCGAGTAGTCGAATATTGAGGGGCTACTCGAAACGAATATCGAACCTCAAACATTTTACTGTTCGCTCATCTCTAGTCTTAATGTTTGCAGGACAAATTGTTCTTCGTGATGTTACTATTAATTATTCTGTACAATGTACTGGGGAGCTGGAAAAAAATTCAGAATGGGGAGGATTTGAAGAAAAGTGTATTTGTGCGACTTTCTTATGGGCTTAGTTTTTACGGCCTTCACTGAGCAGCCATGATGACGTCACCTGTATTCTACATTTTGATACGATTCTAGGCATGCCAAATTTATATGGTTTTATTTACATTGTAACCCCTTAACAAAAATCCAAAACTGTGGTAAAAATTTTTTTTTATAAAAGTTGCCATATTCTGACACCCATAACTTTTTTCTACTTCCATGTATGGGCGTGAAGAGGACCAGGTGTATGCGGGACCAGGTGTATGTTTTAGTTATACCATTTTAGGGGATTTCTATTGGTTTGATCACTTTTTATTCAAATTTTTATCAAGTTTTAACGGGCGTTTTCAGACACATGGATACCTAATATATATGTGTTTCACAGTATTTATGTACTTTTATATATGTTCTAGGGAAAGAGGCTGATTTGAACTTTTAATATTTTTAATTTGAAATTTTTTTTAACCTTTTTTTAATTTTTTTTTTTGCATTTATTAGACCCCCTAGAGGTCTTGAACCCCAGAAGGTCTGATCAACTAATACAATACATTACAATACTAATACATTGCATTGCAAAACAACTGGGCTTCTATTGCAGGCTACATAGAGTAGCCTGCAATAGAACAAATAAAATAACAGGTCAGAAAGTCTTCACAAGGCTCCTAGCTGTCATAGCAATGTGACGTTGGCCCTGGAGCTTAATCACCGGCAATCACCGGGAAAATAGTGCCTTGGTCAACTTTCACTGAGGCAAGGGGCCACACGGTGGCTCAGTGGTTAGCACTGCAGCCTTGCAGCGCTGGAGTCCTGGTGTTCAAATCCCACCAAGGGCAAAAAACCATCTGCAAGGAGTTTGTATGTTCTCCCCGTGTTTGCATGGATTTCCATCCCATCTTCCAAAAAAGACATACTGATAGGGAAAAATGTACATTGTGAGCTCTATGTGGGGCTCACAATCTACATAAAAAAAAAAAAAAAACTTTCACTGAGGCATCAGAGGGGTTAATGCCTGCGATCAGTGCGGGCACCGATTGCTGACATTAGCGCCAGGTGTCTGATGTATAAAACAGCAGATTTCACCCGGCTCCCGAGTGGCCGCCATATTTAAACACCTGGCATCTGCTGATCTAGTATGGTAGCTGTGGGGAAGGGGTTAAATGCCATATCCCCCATGATGCAAAAGAGGTGAGGAAGATGTGTGGCTTTGGACTTTTATTATGTTACAACAGATATATGCTGTTGCATATTTATACACCGATTTTGTAAAATGGTTTTGTAGTATGTATCCATGTTTAATTCTCAGTAGCATTGGAAGAATGCTTAAGGCTAAGACCTCCACAGATGAAAAATCCATTTGGGGCCAAAAAAAAAAAACATTATTTTCATGGATAGCTTTATGGAGAGAATTAAATATGTTCAGCTGTGGTTTATCCAAGTTCAAGTTTTTGTTAAATCAATGCCAAGATCATCTACATTTAGCAATTGTAGCATTGTATCTAGAAAAGTTTAACTTGACACACAACGCTAAACAGAACACTAGGCCATCGGCTGCCTTTCCAAGAGTTCCAATACAGGAAGGATCTCAATCCCTTCAAGACCCCTTAGATGTCAAAATTGACTACAGTATCTAAGGGATTAAATGCCTGGGCGAGGAGATTTCCCAATCCTAGCTTTTAGGAGCAGATGACAGGCTGTGAGTACACAGTCGGGCACCCGTGTGACAGTGCAGGAAACCTCCCATTATTCTGCCACAACTATTGTAAAATGTCAATTGAGCCAGAATAAGGTCTGTTAGTAACCAATTTAGAAAGTCTATACCTTAGCCATGAATGGGTTAAGCAGATTTTCTTAACCAGCATGATTTGTAATATCTATCTAATCCGGAAATAACTGTCAAAATATAAATACAGTAATGTACTATATTAGCTGAATAACTACCTGATTTATAGAACATTATAATATGGACAACTTGACATTGACAAATGTACTGCAGAACTAATGATTTAACAAGGGAGAATACTTAACTTTCCTTTATTGTCGAGAAATTAACACATCATGCTTCAGAAAGTAGTTTTTAGTTACAATAAAGTCAATTCCACTCCTTTTATTTTCACTCTTGTTTTCAATTTCAATCTTTTTATTATGTCTATTTTTATTGTTTTTCATGGGTAATTTTTAATCCTTTATGTTTTAGTTGCTTTATGCAAAAATGTATTTACTCTCATATGAAATAAAGCATGTTATTATATAATAGGCATATAAGCAAACTACAGGAGCAACATAACATTACAAATCCTATTACATATTTGTTTTTAAATTTCTATGTATATTTGTACCTTCTATGATATATTTTTCTCTGCTTGTTGATATATCTATATTTTCTGTGATCCTTCTATCAGATTTTATAAGTATGTTGTAACATCTCTGCCTGTTCTGGTCTCTGCTCCACCCTCTGCTCACGTGCTGCGGCGGACTAGGCAAGCAGAAAGGGACAGTGGGGGGCTTCAGCTTAGGGCTCACTGTCTCTTGTGCCTCTTCCTCAAGGGTTCATCTACAGCACTGGGGAACTTCTATCTGCACTTCCCTAACATATGTTATTTATTATTGTGTCAGTTAGGGGATATATTGAATTGGAGAGTTTTATTTTCCTATTAGACTATGTTATACTTCATCTTGATACATCTGTTTGTATCTAGAAATTGACTACCATATTGCTTGACTTCCTGGTTGTGGTTTATAATTGTGCTGTGTATCGGTTACTCATTAGGTACAGAACTAAGTGCTAGAAATAAGTAAAACACATATACCGTATGAATTTCCCAAAAGTCTACAATAATCATTGTAACAGCAATCATTGTATCCAGCAAATGGATAAGAGAATGGAAAGGTTAATATTCAGTATATAGTAGATATAAATAGTCTTGTCTTTATATAATCGATCAGGAATAGAATACATTAATGTAAGTACATGCTGCTGTGGAAACTATTCCATCATCCAAGGCAAATTATAATAATTCAATAAATCTACTGAATGTATAAATATGCAGATATTGAAGTTGCAGTATTAACACATTCTATTCCAAAACATTAAAACATTTTTAAATAATTGTTACAGATATTTGGACTTAGGCTTGGTTCACATCTGTTTTTGGGTCATTCCATTCCCCTTTCCGCATGAAAAATGCGGAGAGAAAAGCGCTACAAACACCACTTTTGTCTCCACATTTTTCATGCAGAAACTGATCAGTGTGGGCCATAAGTATGGTTTCACCCAGATGGGCCATAAGTATGGATGCACCGAGATATGGCTACACCCAAGGACTTGCAGTATTGCTCTGGGTGTGTCAAGAGTGGGAGAAGACAATCGCATTGACAGTTCAACACAATGTGCAGCACTTTCAGCACATCCTTTAGTGCGTTACTGTCATTGCTCCATGTCACAAAGATGTCAATAACTCAATAATGAATAAAGCTATGTTAAAAATGAGCACCCACCCTATATATATATAAATATATATATATATAAATATATATATATATACATATACATATACATACATATATATATATATATATATATATATATATATATATATATGCACATAATTTTATTTATTAGACCCCTGCTGAACTGTAGGGAATTTTGACCACTAGTGCATGGCTATTGCATTGCAAAATATTGCATTTTTACTAATTAATGCCACACAAGTCCAGGAGCATTGAATAGGCTCCCAACTGTCATGACATACACAGACCACATTCCAGGCGCCAGCAAGCCTCCCCAAAATTGCTGCACCCTTGCGCTGATGGGAAAATGGTGCCTTATCAGCTTTGACTGAGACTCCAGGTGAATTAAAACCTGTGATAAGTTCGGGCACTGATTATGAATATTAGCGACAGGTTTTTTTTTAATAATACAGCAAAGACCCAGTGGCTATGGCGGACGCTCAGCTCCATTTTTAAATTCCTGACATCTGCTGTGCTTTGCTGGTGGATATCAAGAAGGGGTTCAAGTAGAGTGTGTATATTTTTCTCATTGTTTTGCTGAATAGTGTTTTATTCACAGGAAAAGTGATGACTGCAATCTGTAGGTGTGTTATAGCAATGTGTCATTCCTTACTTGTCCTTTTGACAGGTTAAGATCAGATAATATGTGTAGAGATTAGAAGCTTTCACAATATGAAATCAAAAATTGATGTAATAGCACATACTGACGGATGATTAATCCTATATGTGTGTATGTGAGACCAACCAGTGACTATGTTTTGAACTGTAGCCTTTTTGGGGTTTTGCTAGCTTGTTACAATATTGTATTGAATTGGTTTCATGAAACATTAGACTCCTTAACTAAATAAGAGACAAGTTAAGGGTGGACACATATGTACTGTTTTTATGTGTGTGTAAGAAATAGCTGGACAAGTCCCTTGCCCTACGGTAGATGCCAGCATTCTATCTTAGTGATATTTGTTGGTTTCAACACACCAATAACCAATGTCGTGCAATTGTGATCCAATAAAAGCTACTTGATAGGTATGTGGCCATCCTTTATCACAAACAAGGCTGAACATCACCCCCAAAAAGTGTATCAAAGTGAACAAATTCATGTTAGCTACTGTATTGCAATGTACTGTAGCATTTCACAGTAAATTGAAAAAGGAACCACACTGATACATTAGCATAAATGTCAAATATAGATTTCAAGCACTAAGGTCATAGGATGAAATTTAACCAGGACGTCTGGGTTTAGAACTAGAAAAAGGTATAGAGCAAGATCCAGGATGACCTGTAATAAAGAAATCTATATTTGTGAGAAAATAGTCAGAAGCAAAGGAAGGAATAATTTTATGCAAGTGTGACCCATCATCATGTACAAAATGAGAATAGATTTATCACTAGGCTCAGTAGGATTGTGTTATAAATGGCAGAGGTCAAGAGGCAAGTGCTCAACCGTATGTATAAAAAACATATTTTCACTGGCAAAGAATAATGAACTGATTTTACCTGTAAGTTTAATTGATTTAGCATATCTTGTAAAGGTCACTGACAGAACATTATTCTCTCTAATGCCGTTTTTACATACCATGATTACCAATTGACATATTAATGTGCTTTCGCCATTTAAAAATGTACCAGATATTTATGAAAATGGGGTCTATCACTCCCCCTAAAAATATTCAACTGCCCCACCAACCATAAAAAACATAATTTGGTTACATATGTCATTTTTGTATATTTAGAGAAAAACAACTTTGAAGTGTTAAGCAAATGAAGCAGTGCACTGGGGGAAGAACTTCAGCTCCCTGAAGCACTGCTTCTGCCACTCAGACTTATTTATTATGCTTACTTATATAGCGCCATCATATTCCGCAGCGCTTTACAGATATTGTCAGTCACTGTCCCATATAGGGCTCACAATCTACATCCCCTATCAGTATGTCTTTGGTGTGTGGGAGGAAACCCACGCAAACACGGGGAGAACATACAAATTCCTTGCAGATATTGCCCTTGGTAGGATTTGAACCTAGGACTCCAGCGCTGCAAGGCTAACCACTGAGCCACTGTGCTGCCAAACTTCTACAATCTCCTTCCTGTGCCCCGCTGTGATCCTCCCAACCACTTTGTGAGTTGATCCTCTCACTGCTATGATATCAGCCATCATACTAAAGCAGTAAGAGCAGTGAAATATGATTATGATTTATACATAACACAAGTAAATATACATGGATTTGTTATATCACATTCTCATACTCAGTCCAGCAGTTCAAATAATTGTACTAAAGCATACTATACTCATTGTTAATAGAGGTGAGCAAATCAATTTAGCAATAACTGACTTTGTTCTGAAATTCCCAAAAGTTTCAGATTATAGCATAGCCAGAACATTATGGATTTGCTTTGTCTCCAAGTCGATCATGAAAGACAATGGGTGTGTGATGACTCAATGGTGAGTCAAAGCCGTTTTATAAAAAGCCCAACCATGTATTTTTTCTGAAAGTATTTCTCTCAATTTCAGAAAATTGTTTTACTGAACCTCTCTTTTGAAATCAAACCCTATACAGCTAGATGGATGGTCAGTAGGATACTCGCTCCTTCAGAAAATAAACTCTCATTTGTGCAAATTTAACAAGTCCTTAAAATTAGATAATGTGTTTAGGAGAGTAAATCAATATATCTCCTATGAAAAAATCCTAAAGCATTAAAGGGGTATTCCCACGTCGCATACTCACCCGTCTTCGTTTCTGTGAAATCCTCTGTCTTCCGGCTTTGTCGCGTCATTGGTGGGCGGGGTCACATATGCAAAGCCAAGCGGCGAGATGCCGCTGGCCTTGCGTGCGCGCTCATAGACCAGTCTAGGCTTCACAATGCGAATACAGACCCGACAGGGTGCTGGGTCTGTATTCGCATTGTGAAGGCTAGACTGGTCTATGAGCGTGCACGCAGGGCCGGCGGCATCTCGCCGCTTGGCTTTGCATATGTGACCCCGGAGCGGAGCGGAATAACAACATAGCTTCTGCCGCTGCTGGCTTCATGCAGGGCAGAAGCATAGCGATGTTGCTGGCTTCACCTGTGCCGGAGTCTAACAGTCCCCAGCATCCGCCTCTCTATTACAGCTATTACAGCACTTAGTCCCTCCTCCCTCCCCCCTGAGAGCAGCAGATACATCACTTGACTCAGGAGCAGCTAGGTCAGGGCTGTGGCCACAACAAAATGAATAAAGTAATATAGTGGACAAACAAAGCAGTTTTGCTGAAGCAATGTATTTAGGAAAAGTCTTACATTCACATTAATAAACAGTATAGATAGGATCCTTGTGATGGGGCAACCCCTTTAAGACATTCTCCCTCTTTACCCCATAAGGACACAGCCTAAAAGTACCTTCATCCTACTATTATAAAAGTGAAAGTTTGTGTGTTTGGATTTTTGTTACTCAATCATGCAAAAATAGTCGAATGAAATTTGGCACATAGATAGTTTGTAACCTCGATTAACACATAGGCTGTTATCCCGGTAAATGATATGGCTTAACGACTGTTATTAATTTATGTTCACATACTATATTACACTGCTCTTGCAGCAGCCAGCAGCTTATCCCAGGTCCCAGGTCTGTTATCTCTGTGTGTAAACACTCAGATAACTCTCAGTCCTTTGTGTACATGCATTTGCATATTATCTGATATGCTCCAGTTATTTTGATGACACACTGGATGGGAAAATACCTTTAATCCAAATTAGCAGTTTGCTAATTTTAAACATGCCAGGAGAAAGAAAATCTAATTTGTTGCAAAATTATACAACGACAGTCATGAACATAGGCAGAAGTCACAGAGTTCTCCTCAAGTGGAGCTGAGGGGGATCAACGGTGCCAACAACACACTCATTATATGTCGTCCCAGCAAGCTTCTGAGATGCCGGCACAATCATGGGCACAGCCCGAGGAACAAGTTCAATGGCAGGTCATCTTGAGAGCTGATGAAACGCCGGAGCAGGCGGATCATCAACACCAACAACACGCTCATTGTATGGTGTCCGAGCAAACTGCTTAGATGCTGGAACAATCACGGGCACAGCATAAGGTACAAGTTCAATAACAGGACAGCTTGAGAGCTGCTGAAATGATGGAACAGGCAAACCATTGACGGCAGCAATTTGCTGAATATAGGTGGATCATCGACACCAACAACACGCAGATGAAGTCGCGGGTAGGGGCTAGTATGGTAATAACTTTGAAAATGTTTTTGAGATTTTTTCATGACACGTATTTCATGTTTGTGATAAATATTGAACAATATTTTTATATTTATTTATAAAATAAAAATAGGAAATATGACGGAAATGTGAAATTCTTTGCTTTTCAGACAGATAGGCATACCACCAAATACATTAATAAATATTATATACCATATTTCTGCTCTATATTCGTATCATCTCTTAATCATCTTTTAATTTATTTTGGACGTTAGAAGGCTTAAAAGTGTAAGTGATTTTCCAGATTTACAAGAAATTTTCCCAAACTAATTTTTGGGTCCACTTTAGTTCTGAAGAGGATTATAAAGGCCTATATATTAGAAATCCCCACAAGTCACTCCATTTTCAAAACTGTACCCCTAAAATAATTTAAAACCGCATTTGGGAAGTTTGTTAACCCTTTAAGCATTTCACAGGAATTAAAACAACATGGAGGTGAAACTTAGACATTTATTTTGTTTTCAATAAAACATTCATTTAGCCCTAAAATTAACATATTAATAATCGGTTAAAAGAGAAAATGCATCACACAGTTTTTTCTCCCAAGGGGAGAATTGGGAATTTTTCCAAAGCACAGAAATACCCCAAATGTGGATGAACACAACAGAGCATGGAAGGAAGGAGCAAGACTGGCCATTTGAAAAGCAGATTGTGCTGGAATAGTTTCCAGGTGTTATGTCTCATTTGCATAGCCCCTAGAGTACCAATATAATGGGAATCCCTCAAAAGTGACCCGAGTGTGGAAACTACACTCCTCACAAAATTCATCAAGGGGTATAGTGAAAATTTTGACTCAACAGCCATTTCACAGATTTTATTAACATTGGGATGTGTAAATGAAAAATTGCTAAAATGTAATTTCATCCCCAAAGGTTTCATTTTCACAAGAGGTTAAAGGAGAAAAAACACACCACAGTTTGTTGAACAATTGCTCCTGAACACAGCAATACCCCATATGTGGTCCTATTTTGCTGTATGGGTACATGACAGGTCAAAGAATGCAAAGAGTACTGTTTGTCTTTTGAAGGATAGATTTTGCTGGAATAGTTTTCGGGTGCCATGTTGTATTTGCAGATCCCCAAAACTATAGAAATATGCCATTACAGTGCCGAATATGCTGTGCTTACTTTGTGTCATCAGAGACATACACCCTAAAACTATTAAATGAGCTTTCCCGGCTACAAAATAGTTGTATATGTGGTCAGAAACTGCTGCTTGGGCACACAGCAGGGTTCAGAAGAGAAGAAACACTGCGTTTTTTTAGCTTTTGGAGTACAAATTTAGTGGGACTTTCTCTATGTCATGTTGTTTTTGCAGAGCCCTGGAGATGCCAATAAATTGGAATTCCACATATTTAAAAATCCTTACTTGAGGCCAAAAAACCTAATGTTTAAAATATAAAACTTTTATTTCTATATTAAATTCCAAACCAATTCCCCCCACTAAAATTCCCTATACCCTGCAGGATAGAATGGAGAGAGAGAATATAAATATGGTGGCTATGTCAAGAGAAGGGTATATAGTTGCGTTCAGGTCTCTGTCTGCCCTTGGTGCACAGACAGAAAAAACCCTGTGTTTCTTTAACCCTATGCCGCCCAAAACATCCCCAACACATCAATATAATTAGCTAACATTTAGTGCTGAAAATGATACTGATAATACCACTCAGAGAGGTAAGAACTGCGCGTTGGGAGTCTTCCTTGTTTTAGTCTGACACTATGAGCTTGATCAGTCCCTATAACTCTCCATAGTCAGTTCGGACTACCTGCTCGTGCACTCTTTAAATGTTGGTATAAGTTCATAGCCTCAACGTGTTTCCCTATCCTAATAGTTCATCAGGAGGTTTTTAGATGCAGTGTTATACCAAAAGACAATGTGCGGTGAAAACCACAGTTCGCTGGACCATAAGGGTTGGTCCCGCTACAAAGGGATTGACGTTGGACACTGATGATTCCCGGCACTAAATAGCGAGTGCTGAGAAAGCCACGCCTCACCAACACATTCCTTTCTTGTCACCTCTTTGTATTATAGGTTGCTTCTATAGTTTTAACACTAGTTTCTTATCTTTAGACAGGTTATCACTGGACCACAGAGTAAACCAATGTCTTGAGTTCCCTGTTAGTAACTTGAAAAATGATATAGTACCAACAGTGTGGCAACAAACAAGGGGACGCCTACAGTACGTTTATATACAATGTTTAACGGAAAACCTATATTTTGCTATAATTTAACAAAGCATATCAGACAAAACGTTATTGCATCTAAATAAATAATAGTACCTTTTCATAAATCATTTTACAGGAACATGAATGCAAAACACATTTTAAATCGTGAAAAGATGAACTCTTTACCATATTCTAAAACTTTGATATCTACTATTGTTGTTAACATCTGCTTGACTGTGACTTGAACTCTGCTCGCTACAGTACTTTCATCATCATTATCCCGATCAGGAAATTACATTGAACTTTATTCATCAAAACAGATTACGCTTTTTACTTCTTCCTTCTTTTCTAAACCTTTATATTTTTATGAAAAGATTTTTTGTGTATATTTTTTTTCTAGTTATTAAAGCCTATTTGCATCCAAACAATAACATTACAGATGTTATAACATGAATGTTAGTCTGTAAAACAGCATGAGTTTATATTTCTTATGCACACTACTGTATTACGAATCCATGTTGTACGGGTAAACAATATGGAGCCTATGGTTTGCTATGGACACATGCTGCCACTAAGTGTGTCTTATATTAATTACAGAGGTATACAGAAAAAATCTCTTTACATGTTGTAAGCAATAATATACAGGTTTCTTGCATACGACTTTGTCTTGCACTTGGACCCTTACTCTTCGGAGAACTGTAACATAATTATAGTCAGTAAATGAGTAACTATTCTTATCCCCTGTACTAACCTACAGTACATCCTCTTATTCACATCTTACGCTAGCTTAACTTCTGCACAGCCCTATGCCATCTGTGTCTACTGGTGTCATATTCCATCTTTTCAACTTGCCTTTCAACCTAGTAAAAAGCTGAAACACTGTATTATATGGCGATAGCGTACATAGAAAAAAAAATCACATTGCTTAAATAATGCTTTTTAAAAATGGAAGCGATAATAAGAATATTGAAATTGTTATCTTTAAGTGAATTCCCTAATTGTATTACTATTCATGCATTATGACATTTTTAGATAATATTAGTATGATTGGAAAACTTTAATTGCCTACAATTTCATTAAAATCAGTGACATTGGTCTAATATTAGAATCCCTGCTCTTATATAGTTTTAGCTATAATAAAAGTAATAAGCCCGTTAACGTATATATTGATTAAGGACATTAATGTCTTTTCTTATTAAAAGAAATTATTGGGTGACATACTGTAACTATTGTAGTAAGAAAAAAAAGGTTAAAACACCAGGTTGATGGTATTGGAATAAAACAGTTTTCAATAGGCTTATAACGCTTTTATCTAATGTTATAATATTATACAGACATTGTTTGGCAGTAGAACGATGCACTTAAATTGAAATGATCATTACAATGCTTTAGTTCTTGCCAAACTTACAAGGTTCTCCTGAAATAGGAAAGACTGCCAAGATTAACATCATTTGGGAAAAAGCCATTTTGTTAGAATATTTCTGTAAAATAGTTTATTTAGTGACAACTTGTCATTTTGAGAGAATATGCGATCTTGCATAAACTTGTGGGCTTGTCAAAGTTCTACATGTTTTATGAGCAAGATTATTATGTGACACATAAAGAAATGTACAGATCTGGACTATAGTTTTTATTATATTATTAAGTTTGCTTAAATAAAATGCAAGTCAAACAATAGAATTCTCCGAGGTTGCCTACTGGCTAAGAAAATGTCAAACATCTACTAACAAGAATTAAGGGGTTGTTCATGAAAACTTGGACAATTTCTTTAACTTAAAAAAAAAGTAAAATATGCATACTCACTAGAGATGAGCGAGTAGTATTCGATCGAGTAGGTATTCGATCGAATACTACAGTATTCAAAATACTCGTACTCGATCGAGTACCACTCGCTATTCGAATGGAAAAGTTTGATGCAGAACCAGCATTGATTGGCCGAATGCTATACAGTTGGCCAATCAATGCTGGTTCTTTTACTACCTTTAGAAGTCTTCTCCGTGCAGCTTCCCCGCGGCGTCTTCCGGCTCTGAATTCACTCTGCCAGGCATCGGGCCTGGGCAGAGCCGACTGCGCATGACCGCTTGTAGTGCGGGCATGCGCAGTCGGCTCTGCCCAGGCCCGATGCCTGGCAGAGTGAATTCAGAGCCGGAAGATGCCGCGGGGACGCTGCATGGAGAACACTTCTCAGAGGATCCAGCCCGACCCTCACTCGTGGACTTGGTAAGTATAATTTGATCGAATGTTGCCTACCCCAGAAACGAGCATTTCCCCCCCATAGACTATAATAGGGTTCGATATTCGATTAGAGTAGTCGAATATTGAGGGGCTACTTGAAACGAATATCGAACCTCGAACATTTTACTGTTTGCTCATTTCTAATACTCACCTGTCCACAATGTTCCGGTATCCTCCTGGTTCTTCTGCCCTGGTGGCTTCGCCTGGGTGTTTTCAACAGCAGAGAACCAATGAGCAGAAGGAACAGAATGTACCGGAAGGACACTGGAGCATCTGAGACAAGTGAATTTTTATTTTTTTCACTGCCCCTGGCTGAATTAAAAGTTAAAGGGGTTGTCCATTTTTGCTTAGACAACCCCTTTAAGTTCTGTTTGGTTAGTCATATATTCCATTTTTGACTCTCTACCTTCGAAACACCAAAACTTTTTTAGTTTTCCATTCACAGAACCATGTGAAGGCTTAATTTCTGTGGGAAAAATTGTACTTTGAAAGGGTACCATTTGATATTCCTTACGATGTACTGGAAAGCTGGCAAAAAATTCAGAATGGAATTGTAGAAAAACTTTTTATATTGCATAAGGCATATTTTTCTGTGGGGCAACATGTACTTTTTATTTATACCGAATTGTGTAAGTCAGTTGTTTTGATTGCTATTTATCCAATTTTTTATGGGAAGCAAAACAGTGAAACAAACAGTGGCTTGTATTTTTTGTGTATATATTTCACTTTACTTTTTTGCTTTCATATGTGTTCTAGGTTAAGTTATATGATTAGTAATCTTAACTGCACACAAAATAGCTGTGGAAAAGATGTGTTTTCCAAAACACCAGGGTTTTTAAAAATTGTAGCATTTCAATACCTGTAGAAACACTCGCAAGTTTACTGTAGGTTTACTAAGGGAAGAAAATCCTCAGAGAAAAATTCAGCAAAAACACAATGAAAAACACTGAGTAAAAAAACATGATTCGTTTCCACTGTGGTTTCTCAGCTGCTTTTTATTTTATCGTTTATTTATTGTTTATTTATTTATATAGTACCATTAATTCCATGGTGCTTTACATTTGGGGGTTACTTACAGTACACAAAATATACAGGTAGCTATAATACTAACAGTGACCGACTGGCACAGTGGGGTAGAGGGCCCTGCCCGCAAGGGCTTACAATCTATGAGGGAAGGGGGTAGAGACAGAAGGAGAGGGGGGAGACTGTACAGATGGCAGTGCGGTGATAGCGTTATTGGAGGTTGTAGTCCTTCCTGAATAGGTGAGTCCTCAGGGCCTTCTTGAAGCCTGTGATTGTGGGGATCAGTCTTATGTGTCCTGGTAAGGAGTTCCAGAGTATGGGGGATGCACGGGAGAAATCTTGGAGATGGTTGTGTGAGGAGCGGATAAGAGCAGAGCGGAGTAGAAGGTCATTGGAGGATCTGAGGTTACGTGTAGGCAGGTAGCGGGAGATTAGTCCAGAGATATATGGAGGGGGCAGGTTTTGGATGCTTATATGTGGGATCCTAGCCTAAAATGTTAAACTTGTATTTCAATTTCAAAAGGGCAACATTATAGCTTTAAAATCATACCTTTGTTTCTACACTGGAAATCTCAGTCAAATTCATTAACAATATAAGGAAAGGTAGAAAAAAAAAAAACAAGTTTATGTACAGTAGGTATTGACTCTTGATTCTACAATCAGAAAACTCCAGCATAATATTGTATTTTTTTTTAATTCTATGACTTAATTAAATTGAGCATTGAATCTAATAAATCTTTGCTCTTAAAGTGTTGAAACAATTGATTCTGTGTACAAGTCTGTTGGTAAGTAAGAGTATAAATACTGTGCGGTTCAAGATCAATTGCTATTCCTATGCTTGAAATCAATGTATCAGCATCTACTGTATATACACCATCCATATGGTATAATAGACATCCGCTCTCACTTAAACAGTAGCAAAGAAAAAGTTTAAATGATCAAGTTTGGATTCACAAAAGAAATGACATTTTGATAAACCTTAATTGAACAGAAATTATTGTTTATCTACAATGAACAATACCTTTTGATTTTTTCCAAAACTGCTCTGTTTTGCAAGGAGATATTTTAACCCACAACATCAATAGTTTGAGGTATGAGCAGTTTTGCTGACTCAAGTTCTATATCAGAAATCTCTGAGAAGAGCCAAAGGGATTTTAATACTCTATAGACATAGATATCACAAAATAAAATGTCTTTATTATAGTTATTCTGTTCTCATGTTGTCATTCATATTTAAGACTAAAGGGTATATGCACCTCAGTCACACTGGAGAATATATAACCCAAAGCCCCATCACAAAGCGAGGAGTTACAAAAATAGTCAGACATGGCTGTTCTAGAAGTGAATGTGAGCTACGGGAAAGTATAGCACAGTGACCTAAGTTGCTACTGTAACTGAGAAGTTCTGGAAACAGTGTCCTTTGCAGAACTCCTATTCACTTGTATGGGACTTGCATAAACAGAATAGAACTGCCGTACTATCAACCAATTGAAATGACTACAGACACGGGTATTCTCATTTCAACCATGAAAAGGTGAGGTAAAAATACCCCTTTAATACAATAGACTTTTGTCATATAGCCATATACTTACACGTGTAAACAACATGTAAATAGCCACATACTTACTAATTCACCCCAACTATTATCCTTTATACTGTGACTGTAACACTTCCCTATTACATTGGGATCACCAAATCCATTTTCGAGTATCTATTCCACACTATACCGTACATGTCATACATACTTTACCAAAAATACATAAGAATCCAGCTTTCAAACTTGGCTGTCAAATTATATTCAGCAGATCCCATCCTCTGTATATCATATGAATAACTTTATACTGATTAAAAACCCACCACCAGACTTCTCTGCAATATATTGACAATCTGACAACGAACTATCTCACATTTGAAATGTAATATTGCCTACAGGCATCTGGAAATATCTGTATATTATTCCAATATTTAAAATATAGTTTACACTGGCATATAGATAAGGTTTTTTTTTTTTTTTTTTTTTTTTTAAGTGGGATACTATTCTAAACCACATCAATTGTATTGATGCTTTTACTTATCGAAACCGCTTACTGGACCTATATATAATACTTAAGCAGAATTTGTCCACTACTCATTGAAGTAGTCTGTTACATGTGACCAGCTTCAGTTCACCGTTACGTCCAAACTTGATTGAACTTCTGCGCCATCTGCTCGCATGCTGTGGCACAGGAGGCATGTTCAGTTTGGATTCCATGCTTAGGGTTCTTCTTGTACTGTCTGAACACTGTCCTATTCCCTCAGCTTGGTAATTGATTTATCACCACACCCATCTCCTTCACCTTGGTTTTCCCCTGCCCCTCTAAGGCCAGGTCCCCACAGGCCGGAAATGTCGCAATTTGACTGTGGCGGAAATGCCGTGGGAAAAATTGCGGCATTTCACAGTACTTGCGGTAAAAACGCTGCGATTTCCAAAACCGGGCAGCATGTCAATTATGTCTACGGAAACACTGGTAGCTTTCACATAAATATAATGGTAACAGAAAGTCCTCTGCAAATTTTCTGTTCAAAGTGCTGCGGGAAGAACTGAGATGAGTTCCCACCCCGGTTTTTCCTGCAGCGCTTTAACGCTGTGTATTGTCCCGTGGGGCCTTAGCCTTATAGTTAATGTTAGACTAGCCTGTGTGATCTTCCTATCAGGTCTGGAGCGGATTCTTTCCTCCCTATTTATTCTTGGCTGACATTCACATTGGTGCTTGTTATTGCCTTGTGCTTGCTGGCTATTACTCTTGTTGATTTGTTACCTGTACTCATATTATTGACCTCTGGCTTTACCTTTGACTATTATCTTGGATCTCGTTTCTGTACTGCGTTGCTCTACTGTTACCGACCCCTTGGGTAGCTGACCTCCCTTTTGTTGTTGTTCATCTTGTCTGCGTTCTGTGTCATCACCTGTATCTAGGTAGGGTTTTGCCACCCATTTGTCATATGTCACTTAGGACAGTACAGGCAAGCAGGAAGGGACGGTTGGAGGGTTCAGCTTAGGGATCACTGTCTTGTCCTTCCTCTCCCCCCAGGGTTCACCAGCAACTACTGGAGAATTGCTTCTTTAGCAATTCCCTTACATTCACCCTGTCCTGTCAGAAGTATATCTTTCTCATCAATTACTCATGGCCAGGTTCAATCCAGGCAAATTATATGACTTAAGTAACTATGACTCTAATTATAAGACTCATTTCTGATTATATAAATTAAACTGGAAAAGATGCCCATCTGCCTTTTTTTTAATTGAAAAAAATGGAAAGATCTTTTTTTTCAGGTACATCTCTATGTTTCTAAGGCCAGCAGACACTGATTTCTTTCTTGCCATATAGATCGTGTAAGCCATACTTGGCTCAGAGCACCTAGAAATACGTCAAAGTTATACTTTCAATGATGTAAGAGTGTGAACGGATTTAACTCAACCAATTAAAACACAAAATCATAAAATGCTAACAAAAGCCTTGAAAAGATGCAGTTCACATTTTCCCACACTCCCCTTTTCCACAAGTAATGGAGAACACATTTGTAACTACAGAATTAGCTTTTCACCAGATACATGTTCAAACAAACAATCTGAAGAGAAACATAGAAGATGGATAGCAGAAAAAAAACACACATGATCCATCTAATCCAAAATTTACCATTGTCACATGAAAAATGCAAATAGGTAAAAGTGTTGGTAAAGTAATAACTTGCCCTTAATACTGAGTGAGAACAATAAAGCTTCAAACTTCTCAACAGCTGACAACAGTTACCAAAACATGATAATACATTGGAAGCATTGACAAAAATAGGGCTTAAATTGGTAAAATAAAAAAAAAATCTAACTTATTTCTTCTACATGCGGCACTACTCTGATAATAGACATCCTGCTAACAAGGCACATAACACTATGGTTTCCAGAAATATGTAACAACATAGAAAATATATTTTGTGAATCATACTACTCATGTACTGCCCAAATAGTTCCTGTTAAAACAGCCGTCATCCATTCTCCAATGGAAAATACACTCTTGAAGATTTGCATGGCAAAGCTTGCAGCCTACCTGCTGAGTCACTCCTGAAAGTCTGGTATACTGAAGAGCAGAAAATAGACAACTGTCCCAACAATAAAGACAGAGAACCACCGAACTCCTCCCGATCCTGGTGGGCACCTCGTCCACCAGGAGCCCTGCAAAACAAAGAGCAAAGTTTTCCAACTATGCAACTGAGAACCCTAAAGTCTACCACACCATATAACTCTACTAGCTCCTCAGAGGTTTTTGCAACTTCATGCTATACATACAACCAAACAGTTCCAGAACATTTGTAATAGATGCTAAAGGTACACACCAAGATATTCACCGCAGCATCCTTCACACAAACCTTCACTCAAACACAATAGTAGATTTAGAAAGAGCACACCTCAATAACATTTGTACAAAACTATGACTGTATCAGTAACTAAGCCAACACTTAAAGGGTTTACAATATGTTTGAGACTCAAAATAATGATGTTTCCAATATATACAGTACCATTTTTCTCCGTTCTCTTCTTGTGATTTCATAAATGCTTCAATGTAAACTAAATGTTTTTGGATAAATGTAGAAATTTGCCCTTCCATAATCTATTCTACCAAGTACAATGTTTTTTTTCCTGCTGGATAGACTATAGATTTCAATGATACATAGATAAATTGCTACATGAAGGGGGGCAACATGGTGGCTTCTAGCGCTGGAGTCCTGGGTTCGAATCCTGCAAGGGCAACATCTGAAAGGAGTTTGTTATGTACTCCCTGTGTTTGTGTGATTTCCTCCCATACTCCAAAGACATGCTGATAGGGAAAAATGTAGATTGTGACCCTATATGAGGCCCACAATCTACATAAAGGAAAAAAAAATTTGGTACATGAAAAAATTAAATAATAGAAATGTTTGTCACACACAAACATTCTTACACTGATATACTACAAAGATATATTTTTCATAGAGAAGCCATTATGCCCACATCTATTATTTTTCACTATCCCATTGTCATATTTTTGCTAACTTTTCAACAAACAATCAGGTGGAATTGAAAAAAAAAAAACATTTCATATGGGTTTAATTTTTAGGATGTTTACTAAGGTAAAATAACATGTTACCTATATTCTGTGGGTCAGTGCTATCATGGCGATACAAAAAAAACAAAACTTGATAGTCTTCAGTAGTTGATACCTTTTTAATGGCTAACTAATAATGATGTCAGATTACAACGTTTCAGAACTCTAGGCTCCTTTCTCAAGTAAATTTAAAAAACATTTCTGAAGGATGCATATTTATGTACAAAAGGACACATAGGGATAGAATTCTAGGAGGAGGAGGGGGTAGAGGGTTATTAGCTATTGGTAGAAACAATGTAAACAATCCCAGGTTCTTTCAGTTCTCAGGTTCTCAGGTCAGTGATTTCTGTAAGATGCCATAAACCCATGTGACAGATTTAACCCCTTCTCCAGTGTTTGAAGCAGGGTTAAATCTGTCACATGGGTTTATGGCATCTCAAGGGTTTTCAGTAACTTAGCGCTGAGATCGTGTAACACATGTATTGCAGCGTACATCTACTTAAGCTGTGATCAGCAGATCACTGCTTCAATCCCCCATGGGGACAGAAAAAAAAAGTTATAAAAAAGTAAAAATAAATAAGTTTAAAATAAATTAGAAATAAATAAAGCCTCAAAAATCCCATTTTCCCATATAAAATGTTTTATTATGTAAAATAAAGAAAAATAGAAAAAAACATTACATATTTGGCATCACTGCGTCTGTAATAACCTGAACAATAAAATCAAAACATTATTTAACCCGAACGGCGAACGTCATAAAAAAAAACGTAGAAAACCGCACAAAATAATGATTTTCCATACAAAATGTTGAATAAAAAGTAATCAAATGGTGAGATGAAAACCAAAATGATACCAATAAAAAGAAGAGGTCATCCCACAAAAAATAAGCCCTCAACCAGCTCTGTCTGTCTGTCTGTTATGCCTTTCAGAAGATGGCGATGCAAAAATAATTGATTTTTTTCCCCTAGATTGAATTTTATTCTGCACAAATAGCAATGCATTAAAAAATAATATAATATAAATAAGATATTGCCGTAATCGTACCGACCCGCAGAATAAAGTTAACATGTTACTTATGCTTTGCACTGCTTGGGAAAAAAATAAATGCCAAAAAGCAATGCCAGCATTGATGTTTTCTTTTACATCCCACCCAGAAAGAGTTAATAAAATGTAGTCAATAAGTTACAGGCACCCCAAAATGGTGGCATTGAAAAGTACATTTCATACCGCAAACACCAAGCCATCATATGGCCACATTGCCAGAAAAAAAAAAATCTAGCTTGTACAATGTGAAGACAAAAACCCCAAAAGCCACCAAATCATTAGGACATAAGTGGCTGCAACTATAGGAAACATTAAACTGTGAGAGCGTTTTCACTGGACACCCCATATTTAGAGCTTATGAAGACACCAACGCTGATCCCCCAGAATGCTCCTCTTCCCCATCTGTGTCATAGGAGCTAGTGGGAAAATAGAATGGGATTTGGTGTACCCAATTTACTCCGCACAGCTTACATATTCACTTCAGGGTTGCTAATGCTCACTACATCACTTGATAAATTCTTTGAGGGGTTTCGGTTTTCAAAATGGGGTCACTTTCTAGAGGTTTCCGATGTTCTGACACCTCTAGGGCTTTGAAAATGCGACATGGTGCCTGAAACTGATCACAGCCAGATCTGCCCTCTAACAGCTCCTTGGCGCGCCTTCCCTTCTGCGTCTCGCTGTGCGTTCATATATTAGTTTACACCCACAAGTGGGGAGTAGTCAGGAGAACTTGCATAACAAATTGTGGGATGCGTTTTCTCCTTTAACCCCTTGTGAATGTGCAAATTCTAGGGCTAAACGAAAATATTAGTAAATTAAAATCAAATTTGAAAATTTCACCTCCATTTTGTATTAATTCCTGTTAAGCACTTATAGGGTTGAAATACTAGGTATATGTTGTTTTGGCTTATTTAAGGGGTGCAGTTTTGAAAATGGGGTGATTTAGGGGGGTTTTTAATACAAGGGTCTTTCAAAACCCCTTCCCCATAACTGGATTAGTCCCTTAAAAAAATGGGTTTTGGAAATTTCTTGAAAATTTTGAACATTGTTGTTTGAGAATTGTAAACCTTATAATGTCCGCGAAAAATAAAAGGGTGACTAAAGTTTGATGCCGACATAAAGCAGAGATCTGGGACATGAGATTTATGATATAATTTTGGCAGTCTAACTATCTGTATGCAATGCACATCATTTAAAACTTTTTAAAATGCATATTTTTCAAAATTTCCACCAAATTTCCTATTTTTTCATAATTAAACACAAAACATATCAACCAAAATTTACTACTAACATGAACTATAATGTGTTACGAAAAAACAATCTCAAAATCACTTTGGTAAGTTAAAGCATTCCAAAGTTATTGCCACATAAAGTTACACGTCAGTTTTGCAAAATCGAGCTTGGTCAAGAAGTCAAAAAGTGCCATCGGCGGGAAGGGGTTAAAAAACTTTTTTATCTTCTTATTTTACTTTTAAGTTCAGACCACCTAGGGATCTTGAACCCTAGGAGGTGTGATGACTCATACTATTCTAATGTATACTATACTAACATATGGCAGAGAATAGTAAAATTCATTCACTTCTATTGCATGCTGCCTACAGCAGTGTGTAATAGAATTATCGCAATGACAAGTCTGGGAGCCATCAATAGGCTCCTGTTGTCATGACAATTGATCGCTCATGGTGCCTGCACAATTTAGATGCTGCGGTCGCATTAACCATGGCATCTTCAATGTAACAGCTGCAATCGGTGTCGGCATTATTATACAGCCAGCATCTGCTGTTTATAGCGAAAGCTCATCTCCTGAGCCCTCTGCATACATCCCATGCCACCAATAACGTACTATTATGTCCTTAGTTGTTAAGGGGTTGATAAAATTGGAACTAATTTAGGGGAGGACATATTTTTATTAGTGAATATAAACAAATTTGTAATAATTCTTATAAGATAAAAACACTTCTTTCTCCACTTATCAAACTCTTTTCCTCTTCCCCTCCTGCTTTCTAATCTGTCTGTCTCCACTACATGCAACTAAGGCTGGTTCAGGTCTGTGCTTGGTAAGCGCTCAAGGATTCTGTTCTGCATTCCACTTGAAATATGCACATTCTGTGTATGTTTTAGCAAAAACATGGTGGAATCCCAGTGCAGGTGGGTAACCGATTTTTAAGCGGATTAGTCACTAAGCAGACCTGAAGTGCAGAAACCTAAGCACAGGTGTGAACCTAGCATCAGGCTTTCAAACTGGATTGTGAGTTCACTGAAGTAACAAGTTACAACTGTTCATAGAAGTCTACGGAGAGGGAAAAAAGGAAGGAGGGGGACGATGAAAGAGAAGCAGCTAATAATATGTTACCCCAAATGATTTATTCCCTTTCATTTCTACTTCTCTGTAATGTCATTTATAGAGATGCTGCTAATTCTAAATTCACTTATCAGTGCAATGATGAATACATACCTCCCAACTTTTGAAGAACCGAAAGAGGGCTAAAATGTGCGGCGCGCGTAGCGTGGCAAAGCAAATTTAGCCCCAACCACTTTTGTGTTGACTCCGCCCATTCTCATTAATTTTTCATGTGCCCGCACACAGTATAATCCTCCTACAGTCACCTGTAAATTATATGTCCCCCCTCTATCTCTCCCCCAGTTTCATATACACCCTTCATCTGCCCCCAGTTTCATGTCCCCCTCCATCTCTGCCCCCAGTTTCATGTCCCCTCCATCTCTGTCCCCAGTTTCATGTCCCCTCCATCTCTGCCCCAGATTCATGTCCCCCCCATCTCTGCCTCCAGATTCATGTCCCTCCATCTCTGCCCCCAGATTCATGTTCCCCCATCTATGCCCCAGATTCATGTCCCCCCATCTTTGCCCCCATATTCATGTCCCCCCATCTCTGCCCCCAGATTCATGTCCCCCCATCTCTGCCCCCAGATTCATGTCCTCTCCATCTCTCTCTCCATCTCTGCCCCTAGATTCATGTCCCCCATCTCTGCCCCCAGTGTCATGCCATCTTTCCTTCATCTGCCCCCAATTTCACGTTCCACCTCAGTGTACACATTACACTTACTTTCTCCTCGCTCCCCCCGCTGCTCTCTCCGCACCTCTCTCTCTCACACACAGTTGTAGGCACGATGTGACGTCATCACATCGCGTCTACACAGCCAGTAGCCGGCGTGCAGCGGCGAAGCAAGGAGCTGAGCTGTGACAGCTCCTTGCTTTAGCCGCGTATGTGTTCAACTCAGATCTGCGTCCTCTGGACGCAGATCTGAGTTGAAATCGGGACATACTTCCCTCCAACAGGGACCGCAGGACACGTCACCGAAATCGTGAATGTCTCGCGGAAATTGGGACGGTTGGGTGGTATGTGAATACAGCTGTTATATATGTAAATAAGAATCCACTAGTCGCTATAGGTGGCATCATAGCTTATGTACTTTCCTATATGTACAGTGACCTCTGCATAGGTGACAGAGCACTGCTAAAACTCTCCCATAGGAGTTACTGCAGTGGCCAATGTGACAGCAGATTTACAAAGGTGCTGCCATTTAAATAGATGGACTATAAAGGTTCAGAACTTAAATTTGTGTACACTGTTCAGTATTATGGGAGCAGAAAATTCCAGTTCAGGAAAGTGGGTGCATGAGTATTTTCTTTTAAAGAAAAAAAAAAAAAACATTCCACGATAATCTGACCCTGACCTGATGGTTAAGCCACAAAGATCCAAAGACCCTAAAAGCAGAATGTGTTATATACTGCCCCCTCTGGCCATGAGCTAGGCATTACACAGTAAATCCCTTTTGCTCAGTTTGCTTCATTTAAAAACAGCTCCATTTCAAAAATGAAATAAATAAGACTAATACATATATTTTCTCTGCTTTGTTTTTAATGGTTCCCTGTTGTACTGTCTTTATCAAAGTAACAATATATATACAATTATTGATATTGAACACAATGATTTGTATAATTCATACTGTCATATAACATCTCATAAATGAATTACATTTGCAATTTTATTGCACTTTCCAAGTGCCAATATGTAATCAAATTATCTAGTCTTCTGTTAGCCTTTTGTTATCTACAAAGGAATTGTGCCTTTAACTTGCTATCTTGTCTATTCAAAATCATTGCCCCTTATTGTGCCTAATGATGTATAGAAAACTGCAAAATCTACAAAGCTGTGTGGTTCTATTTATTCTATTCATTTTATATAAAAGCCTGAGAACAAAGCCTGTGTGCTATCTGAGAGAATAGCAATATGAGGACGAACGGACTTGCCAGGTTTTATCCATATTATTTCGGGATAAGTACATGTTACACATAATAATGGATGGTTACTCCCTCACAAAAGACAGGTGGCCGTGGCTCATTACAGAGCGTGATTTATTGTAAGTTAAGGACAAGCAAGTGCATCTGAAAATGATACGGTATACATTTAACAAAATCATGGCATAGGCATTAAGTCAACCCATGATTAAACATAGAGAAATACAGCAATTAGAGCAAAAACACTTAAAAGTGAAATGCTCAGTTGAATCTTTTGTTTCTGAATGGAAGAAAAAACAGTTATCTTTGTTACCCATGAAATGGACTTCCCGTGATAGATTAAATGATTTGGAATAATTCACTATGCATTTTTTTTAAAGCCACAACGGGCAGGAATGAATTCTAATAATTAGAGATGAGCGAACAGTGTTCTATCAAACACATGTTCGATCGGATATCAGGGTGTTCGCCATGTTCGAATCGAACACCGCGTGGTAAAGTGCGCCAAAATTCGATTCCCCTCCCACCTTCCCTGGCGCCTTTTTTGCACCAATAACAGCGCAGGGGAGGTGGGACAGGAACTACGACACTGGGGGCATTGAAAAAAATTGGAAAAAGTCATTGGCTGCCGAAATCAGGTGACCTCCATTTTAGACGAATAGTGGATTTCAAATCCGGGTCATATGAGAATGTGAACTTTGTGACTATGAGACAGGGATAGCTGTACAGGCAGGGATAGCTAGGGATAACCTTTATTTAGGGGGGAATGTTATTAAAAATAACTTTTTGGGGCTCTATCGGGTGTGTAATTGTGATTTTTGTGAGATAAACTTTTTCCCATAGGGATGTATTGGCCAGCGCTGATTGGCCGAATTCCGTACTCTGGCCAATCAGTGCTGGCCAATGCATTCTATTAGCTTGATGAAGCAGAGTGTGCACAAGGGTTCAAGCGCACCCTCGGCTCTGATGTAGCAGAGCTGAGGCTGCACAAGGGTTCAAGCGCACCCTCGGCTCTGATGTAGGAGAGCCGAGGGTGCACTTGAACCCTTGTGCACCCTCGGCTCTGCTACATCAGAGCCGAGGGTGCGCTTGAACCCTTGTGCACACTCTGCTTCATCAAGCTAATAGAATGCATTGGCCAGCGCTGATTGGCCAGAGTACGGAATTTGGCCAATCAGCGCTGGCTCTGCTGGAGGAGGCGGAGTCTAAGATCGCTCCACACCAGTCTCCATTCAGGTCCGACCTTAGACTCCGCCTCCTCCAGCAGAGCCAGCGCTGATTGGCCGAATTCCGTACTCTGGCCAATCAGCACTGGCTAATGCATTGTATTGGCGTGATGAAGCAGTGCTGAATGTGTGTGCTTAACACACACATTCAGCTCTACTTCATCGGGCTAATAGAATGCATTGGCCAATCAGCGCTGGCCAATGCATTCTATTAGCGTGAACTGAGTTTGCACAGGGGTTCTAGTGCACCCTCGGCTCTGCTACATCAGATTGCTACATCTGATGTAGCAGTGCCGAGTGTGCATCAGATGTGTAGTTGAGCAAAACTGACTCAGCACTGCTAAGTCTCTGCATTCGCATAGGAATGCATTGGCCAGCCTTCGGCCAATCAGTGCTGGCTCTGCCGGAGGAGGCGGAGTCTAAGGTCGGACCTGAATGGAGACTGGTGTGGAGCGATCTTAGACTCCGCCTCCTCCAGCAGAGCCAGCGCTGATTGGTCGAGTTCCGTACTCTGGCCAATCAGCACTGGCCAATGCATTTCTATGGGGAAAAGTTAGCTTGCGAAAATCGCAAACTGACAGGGATTTCCATGAAATAAAGTGACTTTTATGCCCCCAGACATGCTTCCCCTGCTGTCCCAGTGTCATTCCAGGGTGTTGGTATCATTTCCTGGGGTGTCATAGTGGACTTGGTGACCCTCCAGACACGAATTTGGGTTTCCCCCTTAACGAGTTTATGTTCCCCATAGACTATAATGGGGTTCGAAACCCATTCGAACACTCGAACAGTGAGCGGCTGTTCGAATCGAATTTCGAACCTCGAACATTTTAGTGTTCGCTCATCTCTACTAATAATCTGATATATTATGGGATATCAGTAGAGCTGAGCGAACACTGTTCAATTGAATAGGTATTCCTTCAAATACCGTTCGAGATATTCGTTCCCAATCGAATACCACGCGGCATACACAATAAAAATTCGTATCCCCTCCCACCTTCCCTGGCGCTTTTTTTGCACCAATAACTGTGCAGGGGAGGTGGGACAGGAACTACGACAACAGAGGCATCGAAGAAAAATTGGAAAAGTAATTGGCTGGCTAAACCAGGTGACCTCCAATTTATACGAATGGTGGATTTAACATTCGGTTAATTTGAGACTGTGAACTATGTGACTGTGAGACAGGGATAGATGTACAGGCAGGGTTATCTAGGGATTACCTTTATTTAGGTGGGAATGTTACTCACCCAGCTCTTTGGGGCTCTATCTGGTCGGGATCCCTGTCAGCTTGCGATATGCGGGAGCTGACTTTTTCCCATAGCTATGCATTGACCAGCATTGATTTGCCAAATGCCATATAGAGTACAGCATTTGGCCAATCAACGCTGGTTCTGCTGGAGGCTCGTCTGTGAGGAGGTGAAGTCTTAGATCAGACCAGAATGGAGACTGCTGTGGATCGATCTTAGACTCTGCCTCCTCCAGCAGAACCAGCTTTGATTGGCTGAATGCTGTACTCTGTATGGCATTCGACCATCAACGCTGGTCAATGCATTCCTTTGCCGAGATGTAGCAGTGCTGGCCGTGCGCTCAGCTCGTCTACTCCAGAGGTGCAGCCGAGCTGAGCACATGGCCAGCACTGCTACACCGGAGAACCGTTGCTACACTGGAGAACCACTGAACCCTGCTGCACACTCAGCTCTGCTGCATTAGAGATGCGCTGAACACTGCTGCACACTCAGCTCTGCTGCATCAGAGATACGCTGAACCCTGCTGCACACTCAACTCTGCTGCATCTCTGATGCAGCAGAGCTGAGTGTGCAGCAGGGTTCAGCGGTTCTATCCTCAATTATTTAGTTCTGCCGGAGGAAGCGGAATCTAAGATCAGTCCAAAGAAGTCTCCATTCTGGTCCGATCTTAGACTCCGCCTCCTAACAGACGAGCCTCCGGCAGAACCAGCATTGATTGGCCGAATGTTGTACTCTGTATGGCATTCGGCCAATCAACGCTGGTCAATGCATTCCTATGGGAAAATGTCAGCTTCCGCATATCGCAAGCTGACAGGGATCCCGACGTAATACAGTGACTTGTACATGTTAGATGCCCCCAGACATGCTTCCCCTGCTGTCCCAGTTGCATTCCAGGGTGTTGCCATCATTTACTGGGGTGTCATAGTGGACTTGGTGACTGTCCTGAGTTGAAGAGTAGGTTCCCCTGAAACAAGCATTTTTCCCCATAGACTATAATGGGGTTTGATATTCGTTCGAATTGTCGAATATTGAGGGGCTATTTGAAATGAATATAGAATATTTTACTGTTCGCTCATCTCTAATCATTACTTTTAAAATAACTATTTGACATTGAAACAATAAAGAGAAGGTCTGATCACTTCCACTAACTTGTAAAAGAAGTAAATAATTAATAAGAAGTGTTTTGTGTATATAGCAAGTATTATAAGATATTACTAAGATGAATGAACTTGAATTAACTACCTAACTTTTTATTATTTTCCTTAGATAGGTCAGTAAATATATTGTATTTACACGCTTTTAATGTACCATACTTGTGAAAATATCTTGCATCTCCACAATTAGCACCTGTCAGAAAGTCTCCTTGATTCATGTATTTTCCAATGAGTTTTGAGGATGCTAAATGGCCAAGGTTGTTGTTATATCTCACATTTTGTACTACATCCATCAATCCATTTAGTCCTTAGTGTTGTCTAGCTGTGACATTGAGAATTTCCTACTCAATTGTAATAGAGGTTCCTAACGTCAGCAAGGTCAAAGTCGGAATTTGATTGATAGATCTCCTCAAACCTTGCTGTTTGTCCAGATGACAGCAATGGAAGTGATCTCTCAGCAATTAAACTGAGCAGAAGAAAACCTGAAAGGGAAACGCTGATTAAGGTAATATTATAAGTCTTGGATAAGAAGAACTTAAACATAATGGTAAGTGCTATGTAATGTAAGAAACTGTAAAAAGTTAAGAAATTAAATAAGAAACTGTAAAATGTTAAGAAATTAAATTGATCATCCATTGGAAATTATTTACTTTATACATTTTTGTATCTATTAGTCATTTACTTACATCTGTTTGGTTTACTGATTAACATAATTCTCATAATGGCAATAGGTGAAGGTATAAATGATTGCCATTACAATGTAGAGAGCCAATTTGGTCTGTTGAGGCTCAGGCCACATGTAGTGGAAAAGTTATTTTTTTCTTGAGCCAAAACCAGGAATTTCATATCAGTACTTTCTTTATAAATTTAATTCCATTTGAGGTCTTTACTGGCTTTACTGGAATATAAAACCCAGCAAAATTTACAACAAAATGTAGCTTTTCCTTAATGTGTGGCCTCAGACTGAAATAGCAATTGAATTGTAACTAAAAAGTTGAATTAAAAAAAGTAGAAGAATTAAGATAGCAAAGAATTCTGGCTTCTCATTGGCTTCGCTACTCACACTCACAATGAGAAGATACATTGTATATGCTTCATAGTTGACTTCTTACTTATGCCATTCAGTCAGGGATAAAAGTCAGAAATCATCTGAGTTACTGTGGATGGGACTTGTTTCAGAACAGGTGTCAGTATCAAGAGTCAGAAGCCAGGTATCAGAAATCAAGTATCAGAGTCAAAAGTCAGGTGTCAGAGTAAGAAATTTGGTATCAGAGGCAGGTGTCAGGTACCGAAGTCAGGTGTCAGAAATGAAGTATCAGAGTTAGAAGACAGGTACCACAAGTCAGGAAGCAGAGTCAGTAATCAAGTATCAGAGTTAGAAGTCAGGTATCACAAATCAGGTGTCAGAAGTCAGAATTGTAAATTTGCCTAAAACTTCAATTAATCTGATGTTTCGCTGTCATCTGAGGATGTCCTAATATGGACACTGTACTTATATTTCTATAGCATTACTTCAGGATGAAAGGTATAACAGTGATCAGGAAGTCAAACAAGAAAACATGAAATGATCATGCTATCATAGTTACCAGCTAAGTCTAGAACATGAAAAGTTATTGATTATTTTAAAATCCAATGTCCTATTTATGTATTTTATTTATTTCTTGATTCCCCATTTATCTCCTTTTCATCATCCATAGCTAACACTAGCCAAATCTCCGCTAGCAATGGAAGTACATCCCCTAATTTTCTGGTTCCCAGAACAGCTTTTTTTCTGCAACCCTAGTAGTTCCTCTGATATTCATGAAATTTCAGCTGTCAGTGTCCATTCCATTTGCTTTTTCTTACATGGGTGATAGAAATGCAAAGAAAGTGTATTTCCCAATATTAGTGGAAGTGTAACTAATCCTTAACTGTGAATAGATGTAGACAAAGAAGACCCAAACTTACAGAAATGAAAGCTTAGGGTTGAATAACTCTTCCTTATAGAATGAATAACATTTATAAAAGCAAAACACACCGCTCTAAATTATTAGACAGTACAGAGTTTCTAAACATTTTATAGGTTGTAAAGAACTGAAAATGGTCATTTGTTGAATCTGCAGCACAAAGAGGCCACATGTAATGAAATCAAAAGCTATTTCAATCAATCAAAAACATCTTAACAGGTCAAGTTACATAACAACATAGTACTCCTTTAATATCTTCTTTATAACTCTTGTTTCTATTGAACTTTTGAGTTTTTGATAAGTTTTTGCTTGAATTTCTTTTGCATGATGTCAGAACAGCCTTCAAAAGCTGCTGTTTTGATGTGAGCTGCCTCCCACCCTCAAAGAGATTTTGCTTGAGGATACTCCAAAGGTTCTCAATAGGGTTGAGGTCAGGAGAGGATGATGGCCACACCATGAGTATCTCCCTTTGTATGCCCATAGCAGTCAGCAACTCAGAGGTATATTTTCCTGCATGAAATAGTTAATTGCCATACATGAAGATGATTTTGCGACAAAAGGCATATTTCTTCTTTTCATATCATGGAAGTAAGTGGTCAGTAAGTGGTAACTCCACATACTATGAAGAGGTCATTTTTACACCTTCAGGGACCCTAAAGGGATCTTGAAGCTATCAATCCATTATTGCAGTCCAAAACATGACTGCCACCTCCTTTCTGGCATTACAACCTATCCACCAACTATCCACTACTCCATCCACCTAGACCATCCAGGGTTGCATGGCACTCATAAGTAAACAAGACTATTTCAAAATGAGTCTTCATGTATGTCTGGGCCACTGTAACTGTTTCTTCTTGTGAGCACTGTTTAGGGATCACAAATAGTAGATTTATACACAAGCCTGCAAGCCTGTGGAGGATCCTACACCTTGAGGTTCATGTGACTCCAGAAGCCCCAGCAGCTTTAAATACCTATTTGCTGCATTGTAATGGTATTTTAGCAGCTTCTCCTTTAATCCAATGAATTTGTCTGGTAGAAACCTTCCTCATTAAAGAGGACCTTTCATCACTTGGGGAACATGCAGTTTTATATATCGCTAGAAAACCGACAGTGCGCTGAATTCAACGTCTGCTTTCATGATCTGTGCCCCAGGTGAAGAGCTATCGGTGCCGGTGCCGTAGCTCTTCACCATCAGAAGGGCATTCCTGACAGTCAGTCAGTAACTCCCTTCCTCACAGCAGTGCCTATAGCACTGTACTGTGAGAGTGGTGAGGAACGACTCCCTCTCCTCCTGATAGTACTCATCCATAGACGAGTACTGGGGGAGCGTTCCTGACTGCTCTCGTATTACAGCACTATAGGCCCCGCTGTGAGGAAGGGCGTTCCTGACTGACTGTCAGGAATGCCCTTCTGAAGGTGAAGAGCTACGGTACTGGCACTGATAGCTCTTCAACTGAGGAACAGATCGTGAAATCAGACATTGTGCTGAATTTCTAGCGGTATATTAAAAAGGCATGTGTCCCAGGTGATGAAAGGTCCTCTTTAAGCCTTTATCTGCACAAACCTGTCTGTGCTATGAATCAGCTACATATGAACACCCTGCTTTAGCCTCTTGCAGACGATCATATAAATGGTCAATGTGCAAGTTGAGTTTTTCCTCAATAGCATACGGACTCATTCATTTGTATGTGCCCACACACATGACTCTATATTACATGGTCATGTGTGCAAGCCAACAGTCCAACCTTGAAGCACTTTTATGTACTTTCACTTCAAATGATTTGTATTGTCACTTTATAATTATGTATTTTTTCACTGTCTGTAATAATGATGACTTTGTGTTGATTTAAATCACTTAGCACTTTCAATTTTTCTTGCATATGTGTTTTTTGTCTTCTCTTGTTTTCTTTTTTCTTCTCTTCTCTGTTTGTTTGTTTATGAATTTATATTGTTACAGCTAGTATCGATTTTGTTATTATAATAAATCTTCTCTTACTTCTTACCTTCACGTTCGTGCCCATCTATAAATATCTTATTTAGTATTCTTTTGGCCGGCGTGTCTACGCATGCGCGCCGGGTCAAATAACTTTATTGATACACGATCCTGAGCACTGTGACGTCGCCACGTTACGCGTACGTGATGACGTCACTGGTGACTCTTGGGCATGCGCGAACGTGCAATGGTGGACGGAGGTATGTGCTAATCTAGAGTACAGGTGTTTTAGGTTTTATTTGGGGTATATATATGGCGCTTTTTCATCTTCAACTTTGCCTCCTGATGAAGCTGCGGTTGGTGGCGAAACGCGCGTCAGGCAGTTGAATCTTATCCCAGGGATGGTAGCTGGAGCGGTTCCCCTTGTTGGAGCCATTATATTTTAAACATGTCTGTGGGTATGTATTATTAGATTTATTTTCTGACCTTTATTACATGCTATATACATTGAAGGGATATATCTGTGCACTTGTTGCTATTCCATGAGAGTGTGTATATACTTGGTCAGTCATTATTTATTTTTGATTATTTTTTGCATTCCTACAACTCGTGATTGATTGATCTCCTTAGGGGACCTTCCGGCTACTGTTTCTCTTGGGGGGTTGTGGTATTTGTCCACTTAATTGTAGTGGACCTTCCCCTGTGTGTCTCCATGTGTCTTTTCATGTATATTTATTATAGTTGATTAATAAAATATTTATGTATTTTATTGGATTGGTTCTATTCTTTTGGAGTCTTGAATGAAAGGGGCCACGGAAGCACGTTCGGTGCATGATGACATCCGTGTGTTGCCCCCGCGCTGCTTGTGCCATTCATTCAAGGGATGCTACATTGTAGCCAGCTTTTCCCCGCAGACAATTATTAACAGCTCCACTTGTATTAGTACGTATACTGAGAATGCTGTCAATTAGTGCATGTATAAACTTTCACTGTCTCCTCTAGGAGTCCTGTCAGGATTTACTCTGGCTTTTAATCATAAAACCAACCTAAAATCCTATATATTAGGGCTAGTTCACACGTGAACTGCCCGCGCGGGTTTTGACACCAAGAGAGACGCAGCGAGCCGCCTCTCTCTCTGGTCAAAACCCGCCTACTGCGACCATTGCGGTCGCGGCTTTCCCCTCCGCTGTCAGCTCAAATGAATGACATAGGAGGGTGCTGTCGGGGGTGGAAGCAAGAAGGACATGTCGCTTCTTTTCTCCGCTAGCAGCAGCCCGCCGCTAGCAGAGAAAAGAAGCCTGGCGGTCTGCATAGACCACCATTGTAAAGGGAGGTTTTTGACGCGAAATCCGCTGTCAAAAACCACCCCTTTGCTCACGTGTGAACGAGCCCTAACAAATATATTAATGGACAATACAGAGATCTTTTCAATTATATCTTTACACCTAATCCTATATCTGTGACAAGGGGCATCTTATATGTGTAGTGGAGAAAAGGTTTTACTATAGCCATAGGTGGGGCTTCTTTACAATAACATGTGGTGATGACTAATACATTGTGCGAATTCAAGAGGGCCTGGATGTCTTTCTTGAGAGTAATAATATCATATAAAATCCTGCTAGAAATGAAATACAGACATACACATTAATACAGAGCCCAGTTTCTCTTATTCTATCAAATTCTTCTCTAAAATTGAGGAACATTGTAACGAACAATAAGAATATGGATCGTGGATTACAACAGTTTATATATTATGAATGGAGCACTATACGTAAAGCCCTTTGTTTCGGTCATCAATCATCTTTTGTATGATATTGGAGAATCAAGAAACAGCAAAAATTATTAAACATTTAATATGTGTTAAGGTGAGTGGGGCCTGAAAAAAAAATTCTGACGCTGAAGCCCGCCATTAAGAAAATGCAGCAGAAACACCACAGTAACAAACACTGCATTTACAGTACCTGCAAAATGAATGGGATTCTGGCTAGCCCTACACACATATTGCAGAAAAAATCTGCAGTTAACATGCTGCAATTTCACAAACCATTACATTTCAGTATGTCAGTTATACCTACGGAAATGCAAGCGTTTTCCATATTGTTATAATTGAAGCAGAAAGTCAGCAGAGGAAAATTCTGTGAAAACGCAATGAAAAACACTGCAAAAAAACCCCACACGGAAACCACAGAACGGACTGCTGAACGCTAATGTGAACCTAGCGTTACAGAGACAAAAATGTATTTGTAGCTACATGAGCAAAAATATTGAATAAAAATGGCATCGATTTTGCTAAACTTTATCTAGAATAGCTCAAACAATAATAAATTCTGGTTTTGATATTTAGTAAATGTATATAGTGTTCAGTTAGTCGGGTCAGAATTCAGCGCTATTGTTCACAAACCACTCTTACATTTTTCTCCTAAAATAGATCATACAATTCAGTATTTCTCCTGAAACACATGCTGTTCATGTTAATGTTCTAAAAACCTTGCACTTACAAAAACACATTTAAATGTCACTTCAACTTGATAGGAAATGTTGTTTCCAGGACTATTCATGCTCCTGTCAAACAAATGCAGGTGTTTTTAGAATAAAAAAAAAAAAGTTCATGCTTATCGACTAGACCACGGATTCCAATCTTTGATTAAGAATGAATTTCAACCGAATATTGCGTGGCCATGAGGGATGTTACATTGTAGCAGAGCGAATGGGTAACAATAAATATTATACATTTAGCAAGAAATAAAACAAAAGCAGTGTTTGTTCTATATTTCTACAAATGTGACAAGCACTGACCATCTGCTCAACAAATACATCAACAGACATTGGCAGCATGTCAGCAGCCTCGGGGACATGTGGCGTATTTGTTGGTGCGCTACGTGCAGGATGCGTAGCTTGCTAAAATATTGTCATATTGCTGTATTCTTCTACAAACCATTTTATTACTTCCTGCAGGATGGTGTCCTTTGGGGGTTTCCATAGAAGCAGGTGTTGCAGTTTTTTTTCTATAGATATGGAAAATATGGAAGCTAATTGTAACGTGTGAAGAATCCCCATGAACATGTATACTATACAGTCAAATAAATTAGCTTTGTCTCATACAAATACGTGAAGTCTATTTAGCCTCCATATAAATACACATAAAATCATTTGACTTAACCAATTATAATATTCCACATAATTAGCATATTAGTTATAGGCTAATATTTCAAGGACTATGAGATGCCACATTATATCTCAGCTATACAATAAGAGTCACATTGGCCGCAGCTTGCATAAATGTCTGCTAGGTTTGAGAACATTTTTATGCTTTCTCCAAGCTTGTATTTCTTCCAATGTTTAACAAATAACTCCATGTTGTTATAGCACAATCTGAACATTAGCAGCATACAAGAGCATCTGTATCATATTTTAGATTTTTGTATATGACACTTCAGATCATCTATTACAATTATTTATTTGCCATGAATGAAACTAAAAAAGTTCTTTCTTTGTGATTTACAAATCCTGATACTGACTTACTTGTTCATCTAAAAAACTGCTAGATTTATAATAGTGGCTGATGGTGGATGATAAATTTGATGCGTCTTTAGACCGTCTAGTATTAGTTTAAATTAGATGGCGTACTTTGAGTCAGAATTTTGCACAATAATTTTTACAACATATTGTGGCAGATTTAATAAAACTGGCACGGGGCATGGTTGATTTATGAAGAGTCTCCAGGAACTGGCACAGATTTCCAATATAACTCATGGCACAAAATTCACATGCGTCAGACTTAGGTTGCAGTTTTGGAATGGTGCCTTGACTTGGGCTCACAGAGCAAGTGCCTTTGCCTTTCACTGGTAACAATATCACAAACTTCTTTTACGCTGGTATTATACCCCATTGAGACTCCCAAAAATATATGCAGCAAAATAGGACCGTCTGCCCCTCTGTCTCTTCTCTTGCTGAAGATTCACAAAATTTCCCCTAATTTCCAGTCTCTTACATGTCATTTTCTCTATGCTGCCGGTTAATTACTTGCCATTGGAAATCACGTTTTCAGCCCATTGCTAAACCTCTGTCCATCATTTCCACTAACTACATGCAGGAACACATGCTGGCTTGTCAGAAGGGTAAACGCAAGAATTTTTATTCTCAGTGGTCCTCATGGCACATCATCCTCTCCCTTTTAACTAACACGACGGTTCCACTCTCCTTGTCATGCTCTATTTTTTGAATATATAACTATAGTTGCCAAACATACTATCCCAGACATTAACTCTATATGATCTAGTAGGTTGGTCCATACCTTTAATGCCCCTCCCCCCATTACTTTGTTATGTTGTTTCTTTGTTGTTATTATTATGCTATATACTGCTGTAGGATATATTTATTGCACCTGGTTTCTCCCTATCTTGTATCATCCTCTGCTGTTTTTCCCCTTGTTTATATATGATTTATTATTTATGTTAATAAAATAAAATTGTTTTATTTTTTTGGGTATGTTCACATGGCGGACACCTTTTCCACTTTTTAATTTTTTTCCGTGCGGCTAGCTGCAACAGCATGCTGATGCAGTGCAATGGCATCCCGTCGCGGCATCCCGCTCCTGATTAAGCCTGAATGAATGTGCCTAAGCAGGAGTGTGTCTCGAGCCGTGGGCGCTGCGGCTGACTCTACCACAGAATCTGCGGGCAGATAGGGCAAGTCGAGGGGCCACACGGTGGCTCAGTGGTTAGCACTGCAGCCTTGCAGCGCTGGAGTCCTGGTGTTCAAATCCCGCCAAAGGCAAAAAAAAAAACATCTGCAAGGAGTTTGTATGTTCTCCCCGTGTTTGCATGGATTTCCATCCCATATTCCAAAAAAAAGACATACTGATAGGGAAAAATGTACATTGTGAGCTCTATGTGGGGCTCACAATCTACATTAAAAAAAAAAAAAAAAAAAAAAAAAGATAGGGCAAGTCGCTTCTTTTCCCCTCTAGCCAAAAAAAATTGCGGGAAAAAAAGCCAGGGACTCCCATTGAAAAATCTGCCAGCAAATAACTCTGTGTGAACATACCCTTAGTGGTCATGTTGTTTTGTTTTCATATGATAGAAAGAGTTTTAAAAAAAACTGTTTCCAGTGAGTTATGTTAACCCCTTGTGGAGACAGCGTGAAAGTACATTCAGGCCAGGGACAACGTGGTGTAAACATTGAAGTTTGACTGTGTGTGTTTTACACTATAGCAGAAGGGAGGCAGCCACTGTACTATTACACGGTTGTCTTCTAGTGCCAAACGGCCATGCCATACTATTATGGTGCATGTCGCCTAAGGGTTAATTGGGTAGTTTCATGAATATAGTTATATTTAAATTCATAGACAATTAAAAGTTAAACATTTTTGCAACGTTAAAAAGCTTGCAGCGTTTTAACAATTTTCTTGAACCGTCTTAGTGGTGACAGTCTTTTGTCTTGATTGGTTGCCAATGGATAAGAAAGAATGCAGAAACTTTTTGTGATCTGTTACTTGACAGAACCCAGCAAATATTTCCTATTTATTAGGCAGGGACCCTACATGTATGAGAAAATAATCTGCCCACAATAAGTATATCATGGCTGGGTTTCTGAATAACATTAGACTTTTGAAAGTTTTAGGTCATGGTCATATCCTTATTTAATCAAATGCTGTAAAAATGTAATTAGCTATATTTGTAAAAATGTTACTAATTGCCTACCAATTCAAACAGGGTTATGTTTATGGGAAAACCCCTTTTATTAACCCCTTAAAGGGTACCTGAGTTCTCTTGAAAAGTTGGAATATGTGCAAGGCCGAGTAATCAGTTCTATGACCTGTATAAGTCTTCATACATTGTAGGAGTTCCGGAAATAATGGATTGTAAACACAGGGCATATATGTGCAATCAAGCAGATAAAACACAAGAAAACAAAACTATCTATGAACACAGTCAATAAAGATGCTTGTTGTCTGTGAATAGTATCTCATCTGTAATCACGCAAACAGCCAGAAGTAGTTACAAGTAGAGATGAGCGAACAGTGTTCTATCGAACACATGTTCGATCGGATATCAGGCTGTTTGATGTGTTCAATTCGAACATCACGTGGCAAACTCCAAAAAAATTAGATCCCCCTCCCACCATCTGATGTAGCAGAGCCGAGTGTGTATAAGGGTTCTAGTGCACCCTTGGCTCTGCTACATCTGATGGGCTGACCGGCACATGGTGTAGTTGAGCAGAACTGGCTCAGCACTGCTAAGTCTCTGCATTCCCATAGGAATGCATTGGCCAGCCTTCGGCCAATCAGTGCTGGCTCTGCCGGAGGAGACGGAGTCTAAGGTCGGACCTGAATGGAGACTGGTGTGGAGCGATCTTAGACTCCGCCTCCTCCAACAGAGCCAGCGCTGATTGGTCGAATTCCGTACTCTGGCCAATCAGCGCTGTCCAATGCATTCCTATGGGGAAAAGTTAGCTTGCGAAAATCGCAAGCTGACAGGGATTTCCATAAAATAAAGTGACTTATATGCCCCCAGACATGCTTCCCCTGCTGTCCCAGTGTCATTCCAGGGTGTTGGTATCATTTCCTGTGGTGTCATAGTGGACTTGGTGACCCTTGGTGACCCTCCAGACACGGATTTGGGTTTCCCCCTTAACACTCGAACAGTGAGTGGCTGTTCAAATCGAATTTCGACCTCGAACATTTTAGTGTTCGCTCATCTCTAGTTACAAGTACATAGAAATTTTTTCTTACATTGTAAGCTGTGTGATTTGCAGAATCTTCAGTCTTTTGTTCACATCAACACTTTGCAGACATGTGTTTGCAGCTTGTGAGAAGAATCTACTCTTCCTCTCTCCTTTTACTTTGTGAATAGAGAAAAGGACTGTCTTCTATACTTACTGAGATAAGCAAGACAGAATGGAATGGGCCTAAAGACAGACCTCCTCGGTAAACAGTGAACAGCAAATTACCTAGGAGGGAGGAACTTTAGAGAGGTTTTTCAGGCAGATAACAGCCACATGTTCTATGAAATAAGACTAAGTTGTCCGAAATGATAGTGACCATTTAAGGATATTGCCTATTTTGGTCTATATGATACTACATTTTTTTTTTTTTTCATTTTATTGTAGAATAAATGAAGGAAAACAGCATTATTAATCTTATTTTTATTTACTATAGAGTTAAATAACAAGACAACTTTTTGGTTTAGGTTGTTATGGATGTGGTCATGTTTATGGTTATATAGGGATTTTTTTATTTGACTTTTTAGGATAATAGCAATATATGTGAGAGGAAGATGGCTATTTTGTGATCTTTAAAACATTTTTTTTTAAAATTTATTAAACTTTAAAAAAATGTTTTATTAGTCTGACTAGGGAATTTAAAGGGGGTTTCACATCTTCCTTGGTCACCAACTTGCCTGCTCTATCTTCATTTTACTTCGTAGAATCTTTGGCAAGTTGGTGGGCAGATTTTGACTGTTTGATGAAGAAGACACTATGAAGCACCTCACCATATATATAAACATTTGCCTTTACCATTAGAGATTATTATCATTGCTATTTATTTAATATAAATGCAGATCAAATAAAAGGCACAGTAAATGTATATTTGGAGAGCAAAAACTTAAAAGCTTCAGGAAGGAAAGTCAGCTTGCAATAAACTCACTGTTAGGTATGTGTTTCCATAGAGAAATAACAGACAACACACCCTGTCTGATCCCTTATCAGCAAAATTCAATTAGCTAATCTGATAACTGGAAGAGAAGGAGATAACAGCACTGAAATAAAAGATTGCTCCCAAGAAATCAGCTCCTCCCTACACTCCTGGAAGGGGTGAGCTACATCACCTCTACTATACTGAGAGATAAGATCAACTACTGGTTTTGCATCAAGAAAATGCTAGGTAAATAATGAGAGGAATAATTTCACATAACAGGCAAATGAAACATCATTTCTAAAGGAGGCCACTGTCAGGAGTCTAGCTGTAAAAGCAATCATGTCACAGGGGGAAGGCGTGGGGCAAAGGGCTGGCAAATTGAATGTTTTGTTTACCTACATAGATGTCTCAGTCACTATTGATGAGGGATCTAAGGGGTTAACTTGCTTAACATCAGAAGGGTCTAAAGGATTAAACTGCTGTACAAGCCTCTCTTGCAACACAATCCCTGTGATGTGTACGTATGTATACTCATCATGGAACACAAACTGACCCTCACTAATGATAGATATATACATTAAGCTTTAATGTGCATAAAATAAGCAGCGACAATTTATGTACTAACAACTGTAACTTCATATCTGAAATGATTCCCAGTTTGGTTATGATATTCAAATGTGTGCTCAGTTTAGCCATATGTTTCCCAGAGTTCTTCTAAATACACTAATGCATAGCATAATATCCAATAAAAACAGTATTCTTCATTCTGAAACACAAATCTACATTACAAAAAAAGCATCTGTCTCATATCATATCACAAATTCCTAAACATGGTTGCACTGATTTCAGTGAATATATAATCTATCTATCTATCTATCTATCTATCTATCTATCTATCTATCTATCTATCTATCTATCTATCACAAAATATCAAGGACTAGTTTGTAGAGATGAGCGAACACTAAAATGTTCGAGGTTCGAAATTCGATTCGAACAGCCGCTCAATGTTCGTGTGTTCGAACGGGTTTCGAACCCCATTATAGTCTATGGGGAACAGATACTCGTTAAGGGGGAAACCCAAATCCGTGTCTGGAGGGTCACCAAGTCCACTATGACACCCCAGGAAATGATGCCAACACCTCTGGAATGACACTGGGACAGCAGGGGAAGCATGTCTGGGGGCATCTAACACACCAAAGACCCTCTATTACCCCAACATCACAGCCTAACAACTACACACTTTACACACTCAATACCACCTCTCTGACAGTAGGAAAACACCTTGAAACATGTGTATTTGGCACTTGCAGTGAGGAGAGCTTGTCACCAGCAGTGAATTTGGCCCTTGTAGTAAGTTGAGGTTGGCACCAACATTTGTTTTGAAAATCAGGGTGGATTGAGCCTCTAACCAGCAGAGTTTGGGCAAATTCATGGTGGAGGGAGCCTCTAAACACCCCAGTTTGGGCAAATTCATGGTGGAGGGAGCCTCTAAAAACCCCAGTTTGGACCAATTCATGGTGGAGGGAGCCTCTAACCAGCCCAGTTTGGGCAAATTCATGGTGGAGGGAGCCTCTAAAAAACCCAGTTTGGACCAATTCATGGTGGAGGGAGCCTCTAACCAGCCCAGTTTGGGCAAATTCATGGTGGAGGGAGCCTCTAACCAGCCCAGTTTGGACCAATTAATGGTGGAGGGAGCCTCTAACCAGCCCAGTTTGGACCAATTAATGGTGGAGGGAGCCTCTAACCAGCCCAGTTTGGACCAATTCATGGTGGAGGGAGCCTCTAAACAGCCCAGTTTGGGCAAATTCATGGTGGAGGGAGCCTCTAAAAAACCCAGTTTGGACCAATTCATGGTGGAGGGAGCCTCTAACCAGCCCAGTTTGGACCAATTAATGGTGGAGGGAGCCTCTAACCAGCCCAGTTTGGACCAATTCATGGTGGAGGGAGCCTCTAACCAGCCCAGTTTGGACCAATTCATGGTGGAGGGAGCCTCTAACCAGCCCAGTTTGGACCAACTCATGGTGGAGGGAGCCTCTAAACAGCCCAGTTTGGGCAAATTCATGGTGGAGGGAGCCTCTAAAAAACCCAGTTTGGACCAATTCATGGTGGAGGGAGCCTCTAAACAGCCCAGTTTGGGCAAATTCATGGTGGAGGAAGCCTCTAACCAGCCCAGTTTGGACCAATTAATGGTGGAGGGAGCCTCTAAACAGCCCAGTTTGGGCAAATTCATGGTGGAGGGAGCCTCTAACCAGCCCAGTTTGGACCAATTCATGGTGGAGGGAGCCTCTAACCAGCCCAGTTTGGGCAAATTCATGGTGGAGGGAGCCTCTAAAAAACCCAGCTTGGACCAATTCATGGTGGAGGGAGCCTCTAACCAGCCCAGTTTGGGCAAATTCATGGTGGAGGGAGCCTCTAAAAAACCCAGCTTGGACCAATTCATGGTGGAGGGAGCCTCTAACCAGCCCAGTTTGGGCAAATTCATGGTGGAGGGAGCCTCTAAAAAACCCAGTTTGGACCAATTCATGGTGGAGGGAGCCTCTAAACAGCCCAGTTTGGGCAAATTCATGGTGGAGGGAGCCTCTAACCAGCCCAGTTTGGACCAATTAATGGTGGAGGGAGCCTCTAAACAGCCCAGTTTGGACCAATTAATGGTGGAGGGAGCCTCTAACCAGCCCAGTTTGGACCAATTAATGGTGGAGGGAGCCTCTAACCAGCCCAGTTTGGACCAATTAATGGTGGAGGGAGCCTCTAACCACCCCAGTTTGGACCAATTAATGGTGGAGGGAGCCTCTAACCAGCCCAGTTTGGACCAATTCATGGTGGAGGGAGCCTCTAAAAAACCCAGTTTGGACCAATTCATGGTGGAGGGAGCCTCTAAACAGCCCAGTTTGGGCAAATTCATGGTGGAGGGAGCCTCTAAACAGCCCAGTTTGGGCAAATTCATGGTGGAGGGAGCCTCTAACCAGCCCAGTTTGGACCAATTAATGGTGGAGGGAGCCTCTAACCAGCCCAGTTTGGACCAATTCATGGTGGAGGGAGCCTCTAAACAGCCAAGTTTGGACCAATTCATGGTGGAGGGAGCCTCTAAAAAACCCAGTTTGGACCAATTCATGGTGGAGGGAGCCTCTAACCAGCCCAGTTTGGACCAATTAATGGTGGAGGGAGCCTCTAACCAGCCCAGTTTGGACCAATTAATGGTGGAGGGAGCCTCTAACCAGCCCAGTTTGGACCAATTCATGGTGGAGGGAGCCTCTAAACAGCCCAGTTTGGGCAAATTCATGGTGGAGGGAGCCTCTAACCAGCCCAGTTTGGACCAATTCATGGTGGAGGGAGCCTCTAAAAAACCCAGTTTGGACCAATTCATGGTGGAGGGAGCCTCTAAACAGCCCAGTTTGGGCAAATTCATGGTGGAGGGAGCCTCTAAACAGCCCAGTTTGGGCAAATTCATGGTGGAGGGAGCCTCTAACCAGCAGAGTTGGTGGAAATCAGGGTGGAGGGAGCCTCTAACCAGCAGAGTTGGGGGAAATCAGGGTGGAGGGAGCCTAGTATTAGCAGAATTGTGCAACGCTTATGGTGGATGAGTATGAGGATGCGGAGGAATTGGAGAGGTTGAGTACAGACATGGAGTTTCATGTTGGGGTGCTTTACACAGGTGGGCACAAAAATGACGGCTCTACCCAGTGGTGGTTCATTTTTATCAAAGTGAGCCGGTCGGCACTCTCAGCTGACAGACGGGTGCGCTTGTCAGTGATGATGCCACCGGCTGCACTGAACACCCTCTCAGATAGGACGCTGGCGGCAGGACAGGACAGCACCTCCAAGGCATATAGGGCAAGTTCAAGCCACAGGTCCAACTTCGACACCCAATACGTGTAGGGCGCAGAGGGGTCGGAGAGGACAGGGCTGTGGTCGGAAAGGTATTCCCGCAACATGCGCCTATACTTCTCACGCCTGGTGACACTAGGACCCTCCGTGGCGGCACTTTGGCGAGGGGGTGCCATCAAGGTGTCCCAGACCTTAGACAGTGTGCCCCTCGTTTGTGTGGACCGGTGAGAACTTGGTTGCCTACTGGAGGAACTGCCCTCCCTGCCGCCAACGTCACATGCTGGAAACATCTCCATCATATTCTGCACCAATTGCCTGTGGCAAGCATTGATGCGATTGGCCCTCCCCTCTACCGGAATAAAAGACGAGATGTTGTTTTTATACCGGGGGTCAAGGATAGCAAAGATCCAGTACTGGTTGTCCTCCATGATTTTGACAATACGCTTGTCGGTTGTAAAGCACCCCAACATGAACTCAGCCATGTCTGCCACAGTGTTAGTTGGCATGACTCCTCTGGCCCCACCGGAAAGTTCAATCTCCATTTCCTCCTCATCCTCCATGTCTACCCATCCGCGCTGCAACAATGGGACGATTCGAAGTTGCCCGGAAGCCTCCTGTATCACCATCACATCATCGGACAACTCTTCTTCCTCCTCCTCCTCCTCCTCCTCCTCCATTAAACGCAGTGAAGCGGACAGATGTGTGGACCTACTCTCCAGCTGTGACGGATCGGATGCTATCCCTAACTCCTCTGTGTGATCTGAGTTATCCCTGATGTCAATCAGGGATTCTCTCAGAACACACAAGAGCGGGATTGTAAGGCTCACCATCGCATCCTCAGAGCTCACCCTCCTTGTGGACTCCTCAAAGACCCGTAGGATGTCACAAAGGTCTCTCATCCATGGCCACTCATGGATGTGAAACTGAGGCAGCTGACTTTGTGGCACCCTAGGGTTTTGTAGCTGGTATTCCATCAAAGGTCTCTGCTGCTCAACCACTCTATTCAACATCTGAAACGTTGAGTTCCAGCGTGTGGGGACGTCGCACAAAAGCCGGTGTTGTGGCACATGCAGGCGTTGCTGGAGAGATTTTAAGCTAGCAGCGGCTACTGTCGACTTGCGAAAGTGGGCGCACATGCGCCGCACTTTCACCAGTAGCTCTGGAACATTGGGGTAGCTCTTTAGGAAACGTTGCACCACTAGGTTGAAGACGTGGGCCAGGCATGGAACATGTTGGAGTCCGGCAAGCTCCAGAGCTGCTACCAGGTTCCGGCCGTTATCACAAACGACCATGCCTGGGCCCAGGTGCAGCGGCTCAAACCATATTGCCGTCTCATCGAGGAGGGCATCCCTCACCTCGGAGGCAGTGTGCTGTCTGTCCCCCAAGCTGATCAGCTTCAGCACAGCCTGCTGACGTCTACCAACGCCAGTGCTGCAACGTTTCCAACTCGTAGCTGGGGTCAATCTAACAGCGGAGGAGGAGGCGGTGGCGGAGGAGGAGGCGGTGGCGGAGGAGGAGGCGGTAGAGGAGGAGGAGGAGGGGGGTGTTCTTCTCGTGTCCCTGCCAGGAATGTTAGGCGGGGAGACGAGGTACACCGGGCCAGTTTGGGAAGCAGTCCCAGCCTCAACTACATTCACCCAGTGTGCCGTCAGTGAAATGTAGCGTCCCTGTCCGCATGCACTTGTCCACGCGTCGGTGGTCAAGTGGACCTTTGTGCAAAGCGCGGAACTAAGGGCCCGCCTGATGTTGAGTGACACGTGCTGGTGCAAGGCGGGGACGGCACACCGGGAGAAGTAGTGACGGCTAGGGACGGCATAGCGAGGTGCCGCAGTTGCCATCAGGTCCAGGAAGGCGGGAGTTTCAACAAGCCGGAACGCCAACATCTCCTGGGCCAGCAGTTTAGCGATGTTGGCGTTCAAGGCTTGCGCGTGTGGGTGGTTAGCAGTGTATTTCTGCCGCCGCTCCAATGTCTGAGAGATGGTGGGTTGTTGTAAAGAAACGCCTGATGGTGCCTTTGATGGTGCAGGAGAAGGAGATAAGACAGGACCAGGGGAGGATGAGGTAGAAGTCAACAAAGTGGCGGAGGCAGATGAAGTGGTGTCCTGGCTCGTCCTCTGGAGTGCATCGCCAGCACAGTCAGCAGTGGCAGTGGCAGAGGCAGTGGCAGAGGCAGTGGCAGTGGCGTGAACGGCAGGCGGCCTTTGTCCTGCCGTTGCTGCCTGCCACTGATTCCAGTGCTTGGATTCCAAATGACGGCGCATTGAAGTGGTGGACAGGTTGCTCTTCTCAGAGCCCCTAATCAATTTCGAGAGGCAAATTGTGCAGACAACACTATATCTGTCCTCGGCGCATTCCTTGAAAAAACTCCACACCTTCGAGAAACGTGCCCTCGAGGTGGGAGTTTTTCGGGGCTGGGTACGAACTGGAACATCTTGGGAGATTCCGGGTGTGGCCTGGCTTCGCCTAAGCTGCTGACCTCTGCCTCTGCCTCTAGCTACCCTTTTTGGTGCTGCACCTGCCTCAACATCCACACTACTTTCCCCGCTTGACATCCCCCCTGTCCAGGTCGGGTCAGTGTCCTCATCATCCACCACTTCCTCTTCCAACTCCTGTCTCATCTCCTCCTCCCGCACAATGCGCCGGTCAACTGGATGCCCTGACGGCAACTGCGTCACATCATCGTCGATGAGGGTGGGTTGCTGGTCATCCACCACCAAATCGAACGGAGATGGAGGAGACTCTAGTGTTTGAGCATCTGGACACAGATGCTCCTCTGTTAGGTTCGTGGAATCGTGACGTGGAGAGGCAGGTTGAGGGACAATGAAAGGAGCGGAGAACAGCTCTGGGGAGCAGGGACAGTTTGGGTTATTGTTCTGTAAAGCTTCGGAATTTTGGGAGGAAGGAAGACAAGACTGTTGGGTAATAGGAGGAGAGGAGGCAGAGTCTGACTGGCTGCTGGACAATGTGCTGTAAGCGTTCTCTGACAGCCATTGCAAGACCTGTTCCTGGTTCTCGGGCCTACTAAGGTTTGTACCCTGCAGTTTAGTTAATGTGGCAAGCAACCCTGGCACTGTGGAGTGGCGCAATGCTTGCTGCCCCACAGGAGTAGGCACGGGACGCCCTGTGGCTTCACTGCTACCTTGCTCCCCAGAACCATTCCCCCGACCTCGCCCACGGCCTCGTCCACGTCCCTTTCCGGGAGCCTTGCGCATTTTGAATTCCTAGTTAGAAATTGGCACTGTATACCAGTAGTAAAAATTGTGGGTGCACGTAACCCCAATATATTCTTTGAATTCCCAGTCAGACACTGGCACTATATGGCAGTAGCAAGAAATGAGGGTATTTGTATTCCCAATATACTCTTTGAATTCCCAGTCAGACAATGGCACTGTATACCAGTAGTAAAAATTGTGGGTGCACGTAACCCCAATATATTCTTTGAATTCCCAGTCAGAAACTGGCACTATATGGCAGTAGCAAGAAATGAGGGTATTTGTATTCCCAATATACTCTTTGAATTCCCAGTCAGACAATGGCACTGTATACCAGTAGTAAAAATTGTGGGTGCACGTAACCCCAATATATTCTTTGAATTACCAGTCAGAAACTGGCACTATATGGCAGTAGCAAGAAATGAGGGTATTTGTATTCCCAATATACTCTTTGAATTCCCAGTCAGACAATGGCACTGTATACCAGTAGTAAAAATTGTGGGTGCACGTAACCCCAATATATTCTTTGAATTACCAGTCAGAAACTGGCACTATATGGCAGTAGCAAGAAATGAGGGTATTTATAACCCCAATATATTCTTTGAATTCCCAGTCAGACAATGGCACTGTATACCAGTAGTAAAAATTGTGGGTGCACGTAACCCCAATATATTCTTTGAATTCCCAGTCAGAAACTGGCACTATATGGCAGTAGCAAGAAATGAGGGCATTTGTATTCCCAATATACTCTTTGAATTCCCAGTCAGACAATGGCACTGTATACCAGTAGTAAAAATTGTGGGTGCACGTAACCCCAATATATTCTTTGAATTCCCAGTCAGACAATGGCACTGTATACCAGTAGTAAAAATTGTGGGTGCACGTAACCCCAATATATTCTTTGAATTCCCAGTCAGAAACTGGCACTATATGGCAGTAGCAAGAAATGAGGGTATTTGTATTCCCAATATACTCTTTGAATTCCCAGTCAGACAATGGCACTGTATACCAGTAGTAAAAATTGTGGGTGCACGTAACCCCAATATATTCTTTGAATTACCAGTCAGAAACTGGCACTATATGGCAGTAGCAAGAAATGAGGGTATTTATAACCCCAATATATTCTTTGAATTCCCAGTCAGACAATGGCACTGTATACCAGTAGTAAAAATTGTGGGTGCACGTAACCCCAATATATTCTTTGAATTCCCAGTCAGAAACTGGCACTATATGGCAGTAGCAAGAAATGAGGGTATTTGTATTCCCAATATACTCTTTGAATTCCCAGTCAGACAATGGCACTGTATACCAGTAGTAAAAATTGTGGGTGCACGTAACCCCAATATATTCTTTGAATTCCCAGTCAGACAATGGCACTGTATACCAGTAGTAAAAATTTTGGGTGCACGTAACCCCAATATATTCTTTGAATTCCCAGTCAGAAACTGGCACTATATGGCAGTAGCAAGAAATGAGGGTATTTGTATTCCCAATATACTCTTTGAATTCCCAGTCAGACAATGGCACTGTATACCAGTAGTAAAAATTGTGGGTGCACGTAACCCCAATATATTCTTTGAATTACCAGTCAGACACTGGCACTATATGGCAGTAGCAAGAAATGAGGGTATTTGTATTCCCAATATACTCTTTGAATTCCCAGTCAGACAATGGCACTGTATACCAGTAGTAAAAATTGTGGGTGCACGTAACCCCAATATATTCTTTGAATTACCAGTCAGAAACTGGCACTATATGGCAGTAGCAAGAAATGAGGGTATTTATAACCCCAATATATTCTTTGAATTCCCAGTCAGACAATGGCACTGTATACCAGTAGTAAAAATTGTGGGTGCACGTAACCCCAATATATTCTTTGAATTACCAGTCAGAAACTGGCACTATATGGCAGTAGCAAGAAATGAGGGTATTTATAACCCCAATATATTCTTTGAATTCCCAGTCAGACAATGGCACTGTATACCAGTAGTAAAAATTGTGGGTGCACGCAACCCCAATATATTCTTTGAATTCCCAGTCAGAAACTGGCACTATATGGCAGTAGCAAGAAATGAGGGTATTTGTATTCCCAATATACTCTTTGAATTCCCAGTCAGACAATGGCACTGTATACCAGTAGTAAAAATTGTGGGTGCACGTAACCCCAATATATTCTTTGAATTCCCAGTCAGACAATGGCACTGTATACCAGTAGTAAAAATTGTGGGTGCACGTAACCCCAATATATTCTTTGAATTCCCAGTCAGAAACTGGCACTATATGGCAGTAGCAAGAAATGAGGGTATTTATAACCCCAATATATTCTTTGAATTCCCAGTCAGACAATGGCACTGTATACCAGTAGTAAAAATTGTGGGTGCACGTAACCCCAATATATTCTTTGAATTACCAGTCAGAAACTGGCACTATATGGCAGTAGCAAGAAATGAGGGTATTTATAACCCCAATATATTCTTTGAATTCCCAGTCAGACAATGGCACTGTATACCAGTAGTAAAAATTGTGGGTGCACGTAACCCCAATATATTCTTTGAATTCCCAGTCAGAAACTGGCACTATATGGCAGTAGCAAGAAATGAGGGTATTTGTATTCCCAATATATTCTTTGAATTCCCAGTCAGACAATGGCACTGTATACCAGTAGTAAAAATTGTGGGTGCACGTAACCCCAATATATTCTTTGAATTACCAGTCAGAAACTGGCACTATATGGCAGTAGCAAGAAATGAGGGTATTTATAACCCCAATATATTCTTTGAATTCCCAGTCAGACAATGGCACTGTATACCAGTAGTAAAAATTGTGGGTGCACGTAACCCCAATATATTCTTTGAATTCCCAGTCAGACACTGGCACTATATGGCAGTAGCAAGAAATGAGGGTATTTATAACCCCAATATATTCTTTGAATTCCCAGTCAGACAATGGCACTGTATACCAGTAGTAAAAATTGTGGGTGCACGTAACCCCAATATATTCTTTGAATTCCCAGTCAGAAACTGGCACTATATGGCAGTAGCAAGAAATGAGGGTATTTGTATTCCCAATATACTCTTTGAATTCCCAGTCAGACAATGGCACTGTATACCAGTAGTAAAAATTGTGGGTGCACGTAACCCCAATATATTCTTTGAATTACCAGTCAGAAACTGGCACTATATGGCAGTAGCAAGAAATGAGGGTATTTATAACCCCAATATATTCTTTGAATTCCCAGTCAGACAATGGCACTGTATACCAGTAGTAAAAATTGTGGGTGCACGTAACCCCAATATATTCTTTGAATTACCAGTCAGAAACTGGCACTATATGGCAGTAGCAAGAAATGAGGGTATTTGTATTCCCAATATACTCTTTGAATTCCCAGTCAGACAATGGCACTGTATACCAGTAGTAAAAATTGTGGGTGCACGTAACCCCAATATATTCTTTGAATTACCAGTCAGACACTGGCACTATATGGCAGTAGCAAGAAATGAGGGTATTTGTATTCCCAATATACTCTTTGAATTCCCAGTCAGACAATGGCACTGTATACCAGTAGTAAAAATTGTGGGTGCACGTAACCCCAATATATTCTTTGAATTCCCAGTCAGACAATGGCACTATATGGCAGTAGCAAGAAATGAGGGTATTTATAACCCCAATATATTCTTTGAATTCCCAGTCAGACAATGGCACTGTATACCAGTAGTAAAAATTGTGGGTGCACGTAACCCCAATATATTCTTTGAATTACCAGTCAGAAACTGGCACTATATGGCAGTAGCAAGAAATGAGGGTATTTATAACCCCAATATATTCTTTGAATTCCCAGTCAGACAATGGCACTGTATACCAGTAGTAAAAATTGTGGGTGCACGTAACCCCAATATATTCTTTGAATTCCCAGTCAGACACTGGCACTATATGGCAGTAGCAAGAAATGAGGGTATTTGTATTCCCAATATATTCTTTGAATTCCCAGTCAGACAATGGCACTGTATACCAGTAGTAAAAATTGTGGGTGTATATAGCCCCAATTCTATTGCTAGGGGACTTGCAGGGTATTTCTGGGGTGAAGGTGGGGGGGCACACCGTTGGAACGGGTATCGGGGTATATATTGGGTATACGGGAATACACTGACAGTGTATTCCATTCAGGATCCTGGGAAAGCTGGGTTGCGGCGATTGAGCCCGTCAGTGCCACGTTACACTGACAAGCTTCTCCCTGGAATTTAGCTCTTATAAGAGCTGTTGGTTGTCTTCTCCTTCCTATCCTAGCCTGTCCCTGCCTACCCAGAATCTAAGCCCTAGCTAGCTGGACGGAAACCTCCGTCCTCGGTGAATTGCAAGCTCAGAATGACGCGAAGCTGGGCGTCGCTGTTCTTTTAAATTAGAGGTCACATGTTTTCGGCAGCCAATGGGTTTTGCCTACTTTTCTCAACGTCACCGGTGTCGTAGTTCCTGTCCCACCTACCCTGCGCTGTTATTGGAGCAAAAAAGGCGCCAGGGAAGGTGGGAGGGGAATCGAGTAATGGCGCACTTTACCACGCGGTGTTCGATTCGATTCGAACATGCCGAACAGCCTAATATCCGATCGAACATGAGTTCGATAGAACACTGTTCGCTCATCTCTACTAGTTTGCACACTTATAAAGTAATGTGCAAAAGTTTTAGTTAGGCTTGGAAAAATGCTGCATAGTAAGAATACTTAAATGAATGAACAAAAAAGAAATTCAAATGAAGTCAATATTTGGTGTGACCCCCCTTTGCTTTTGAAACAGCATCAATTCTTTCAAATACAGTTGCACAGTTTTTGAAGGAATTCGGCTGGGAGGATGTTTCAGACACCTTGGAGAGTCTTCTGTGGATTTAGGCTTCCTCAAATGTTTCTGTTTTTCATGTAACATCAGACAGACTTGACACTGAGATCAAGTTCAGTGGAGATCATATCATCACTTCCAAGACTACTTGTTCTTCATGTTGAAGATTGTTCTGAACCCTTCACTGAGTCATTTTTTTCAGTTTTCAATTTTTGCTGTTGACTCCCTCCCTTGCAAACAGCATAACTTTTTTATTTTTCTGTTAAAAGAGCCACATGAGGGCTTAATTTTTGCAGGACAAATTGTACTTTGTAATGGTATCATGTGATATTCATAGTATTTACTGGGAATCTGGAAAAAAATTCAGAATTGGGTGGAACTGGAGAAAAATTTTGTTTGAGAAACATTCTTAGGAGCTTTTATACTGTATTACAGTGTTCACTGTGCAGACAAATTGACATGTTCACCTGTATTCTATTGGGAATGTTGAATTGATCAGTTTTTATTCAAATTTTTCGATTTGGCTCTTTTGATGTTATTTTTGATGTTCATGTGAGAAATATTTATTTGAATTTTTTTACCATATTCTTTAACCTCTTTTTATTGTCGTTATTAGAACCTCGGGGGGTTTGATCACTAATACTATGCATTGCAATGCATTATAACTTGCAACACTTCTATTACATACTGCATAGAAGTATATACCAGGCAAGCATGGAAGCCTTCAATAGACTCCAGGCTGTCATGACAATGGGTCCACCCAAAATTAGTGGGGCACGTGCTGCCACATAAAAAGGAAGAATATAATATTGCCGATGATGATGATTCTTTTGTATATAGGGCCTAGAAACTGAGTCAGAGTGACAAGGTGACATTAGCTGAAGAGGGTGGTGGTAGTGGTCATAGTAATGATTTCAGTCATTGCACATGTCTAACATTTGAAAAGCCTGCCTGGGGAAAACTGAAAAGTAATTAGTGAGGTGAGGGTAGTGGCACTTGTGGTTTTAGTGACAGGCAAGTTGCTACTGCTGCTGTTGCAGTCATTTCCCAGGTGGAAACTACCCAATATTATTGCATGTTGGATCAGTATCTGCCAGAGTTCCTCACCATTGAGACCAACATTAATCCTTATCAAATCCTTTTGCTGAAATGCAGCCCTAAACATAGAGGTAACCTAATGCCATGTCTTACTGTTGGCATTCATTTTTATACAGCTCTCCAGCCCTTCGGTGAACAGATTGCCTTCTGTTACAGCAAAATATTTCACATTTTGATGCATCGTCTACAACCATTTTTTCTGCACTGCAGATCCTGTTTTCATACGTAGCTGCTTGGTCTTGTTTCAAATTTTTGGCTGCAAGTTTTTCATGAAGACCACTTACTGTCTAGACATCTACGAACAGTAGCTTAATGTATAGGGGTCCCACTGGTTTCTTCCATTTCTGAGCTGATGGTGCTGATGTACATCCCCCAGTTTTGAAGAGAAGTATTCATGATGTGTCTTTTATTATCAATGGCTGACCAGTACACCTACGGTCCTCAAATTTCCTTGCTTCTTGGTGCTTCATGAAAAGAACTTGAACAGCATTTCTTGAAAACCCAAGTCTGCTTTGAAATCTTTGCTTCGTAGAGACTTAGTGACCAAATTTATCTGGATGTACTATTGTGCTGTACTGTGAGAGGGGACATTTCTTGATGCCTAACTATGACGCTGAGCGGTGAGGAATGCCCCCCCCCCCAAACTCATCAATAGACGAGTACTGTCAGGAGTAGGCAGGACATTCCTCACCCCTCAGCGTCATGGCTAGGCAATAAGGAACGCCCCCTCTCCCAGTACAGCGCAATAGACGCTAGCCTGAGGAGGGGCGTTCCTGACAGACTATCAGAAATGCTCTTCTGACACTGAAGAGTTATGGTAATGGCACCAATAGCTCTTCAGCAGGGGCACAGAATGAGAAAGCTGATAGTCCGCTGAATTCATTGCACTGCTGGCTTTCTAGCAGTGTATTACACCGTGTGTGCCTGAGGACGTGAAAGGTCCTCTTTAACCACTTCCGGACTGCCCATAGACTATATACGTCCGGGAAGTGGTTGCCTAGTTCTGCCAGGACGTACCTGTACGTCCATCAGAACATAGCAGCTGCACGGGGATCGTGTAGCTGCTTTCACTAGGAGCCGGCTGTAACTTCAGCCGGAGCTCCCAGAGAGAAGACAGGGCAGATTTACTACCTCCCCTGCCTTCTCCATCGCTGTGTATACAGCACTCAATGAGCGCTGTATACACAGCTATGGACGCAGCCATAATTCAGCTGCCCTATAAAAAAAATTAAAACACATTCGAAAATAAAGATAACATAAAAATAAAGCCCTATGTGTCCCCGAAAAAAGACGCAAAAATTAGTTGACTGAGACTTACGGGAAAAATATTACAGCCCTCAAAACCGCACATACAAAATAAACCTAAAATGTGTCTGGTCCTGGACCACAAATTGGCCCAGTACTGAAGTGGTTAAAGAGGACCTTTCACCAATTTCACCGAATTCAGCGCACTGTCGGCTTTCCTGATCTGTTCCCCGGGTAAAGAGCTATCGGTCCCGGTACCATAGCTTTTTACAGTCAGAAGGGCGTTTCTGACAGTCAGTCAGGGATGCCCTTCTTCAAAGCAGTGCCTATCGCGCTGAACAGTGTGAGCGCGGAGGAACGCCCCCTCCCTCTGCTCACACTGCTCATCCATAGACGAGTATTATCAGGAGTTCCTCCCCGCTCACACAAAACAGCACGATAGGCGCTGCTGTGAAGAAGGACGTCCCTGACTGACTGTCAGAAATGCCCTTCTGACTGTAAAGAGCTACGGTACCAGGACCGATAGCTCTTTACCTGGCGCACAGATTGGGAGAGCCGACAGTGCGCTGAATTCAGTGCACTGTCGGCTTTCCTGCAATATATAGAACTGCCTGTGTCCAAATCGGTGAAAGGTCCTCTTTAAGAAGCAGTATTTTTTTTTTCAGAGAAAAATGAAAAAAAAGCATTATGACCCGGGACCCACTAAGCATAAATGGTGCAATCTTACATTAGCTGCAAAGTGGATGGGATTCTAATCCCACCAACATATTGCAGAAAATAATCTGCAGCGGTAATCCTTTGATATGAAAAACACTTCCACTCTTGCCAATTGCAGCATGTCAATTATACCTATGAAATCAGAAAATTCTGCAGACTTCCTGTGAAAAGCACTGTGGGACAAACCATGATGTGAAAGACTTTTCACTAGCAGGAGCTGCAGGACTGGCTGTCAGCAAAAACATATGTTTAAACACTGTATACAGCAGCACAGATATATGTGCTCACTCCTATCTATGATTTTTATCACTAATCTGTCTGTATTTGCAGAAGTCACCACCTCACAGGAGTTACTAATGGTTATTTGGCCATAAGTGTGCCTTACATGTTATGATTGTTTGTATATGTTATCATGTTCATACTGTATACATTTGTGAAATGTTCTCAAACTGTTGGTCTCTGGTATCACTTGTCCTGGTGAGCACACCTGTAAGGGTCATCCCACGATGGTTGTGGCAGGCAGGTTTTGACCAGAGAGAGACGCGGCTCGACGCGGATCTCTCTGTGTCAAAACCCGCGCGGCCCCCAACGTGTGAACTAGTCCTAACTGGAACAGGAAATAGTGATAGCAGAGAGAGGAAGTTGTATTCTGAAAGCAACCAGGGAAGAAGAAGCAAGCAGTAGTGTGGCAGTAGCCGTTTTGTGTTTCAGACACTGTGTGCTGTGAGGAAATGCCACAGCAGCAGGGCAGAGAAGCTGTGACAGCGCCTTGCATCACCATCAGTAAGAGGACAGGATTACATCAGTCTAAGCAGAGCTACAAAACTGGCAGCCTGCACCTACCTCTACAAGGTAACTGAACTCCTGCAGGGAAGCAGAAGCTGGACCTGCAGACATCTTAGACTCTCTGCTAATACATGGGAAGGTTTCAGTAAGCTACAAACCACTGTGCCACAGCTCACTGCTACAGGACAAGTGAACCAGCAGATGCCTGTTACAATAAAGCAGTGAGTACTTCTACTGATCCTGGCCTGGACATTGCCTTCCTTGCAGCTAAGCCCTGGACACAAGCTCCTAGTTGGAGGGCAGTACTGACACTATCCCACCATCTCAGCCCAGGGACCTGCAGGTGTCTCCTTACTCCAACTGGTGTCACATCTAACTGATTCTACCTATTATCCTGTGCACCTCTCCTGGGAGTTCTGGTGCCTATAAGGTCACAGTCCAGCTTCCTGCACAGTTCTCCCGGGGTGATCGCACGTAAAACTGATTACATTTTCTTCCTATTACTAATTATTGCCTGAAATTGTAAGTTTTTCAGGATTGAGAGCTCCGTATGATGCCGTGAGATGAAACACCAACCATACACTTTCTCTACTACCAGCTGTCAGCTGATGTCACATGTTAGGGGCAATTTTTAATTCATCCAAGACAAATTGGCATTAGTCTGGTTTGGTTGAAAAACAAACAGTTTGGAATTTTCTGATCAAACTGAGTTTGTCGGTTACATATTCTTATCAGGGAGGCATTCGATTGGCTCCAAGTTTATTCTGCTCCAGGACAAAAAAAAACAAAAATACAGCCAATGTCATTAAGAACTATCTTCAGCCTAAGGAAACCAAGGAGGCCTGGAAGTGATGATATATTCCCCACAGATCCCCAGTCTCAATATCACTGAGTTTATCTTGAGATTCTATGAAGAAGTAATGCTGTTGTGAAGGCCAATGGCAGTCACACCAAATTTTGATATGATTTAGATTTTACATTCACTATTTCAGTTAATGGGGATTATTTATAATCTGCCCCTTTTTTGGCCATACTTTTCCAGATGCCTTTTTTTTTTTTTTTTTTTTTTTTTTTATACTGTGGAGATTATTTATGATGTAGGCACACCTCCTTGTTAAATGCGGTGCACATGTTAGTTACTGTAGATGCACATTTTTTGGTCAAAATGTACAAAAAAGGCGCAATTTAATGCTTTTCTTGTTGTAGCAAAATTATGTTCTTGTGCAAACACTGTCCCTACCTGATAATCTGACCTCAGTAAGGAAATCATGGCTGGGTTTCTGACAAGTGCCAGAACATAGAAAGTTCCTACATTCATGGTCGTATCCAGTGGCAACTGATAAAAACAAAATATTTTTAACCATTAAAATGATTAGAGAATACTCCTTTAAGACTGAGTTCACACTGAGTTTTTTTGGTAAGGAATTTGGTTAGAAATCCGCCTCAAAATCAGCCTCCAAAAAAAGCCTCCCTATAGAACTCTATTGGGAGGCTTTTTTGGAGGCTGATTTTGAGGCGGATTCCTGACCAAAAAACTCTGTGTGAACTCAGCCTAATTGTTTCTGCCTGAAGTCACAATATGTATACTACTCATGCAAAATACTTCTAATAAACTGGGTTCACACTTGTTGTTTTTGCTGTGTTTTCATTGCGAATTTGTTTTAAGCTGAGTTAACAGTGGTTGCAGACAAGTCAACTTTAGTAATGACCATAGTAGTATAAGGCCAGGGCCCTATGAGGCGTAAAAACTGCGGTTTGGCAATAGAGTTTTACAGTCTCTGCAAAGTGGATTTAATTCTAGGAAATCCCATCCACACATTGTGGAAAAATAAGTTCAGCAGACATGCTGTATGCTGTTTGTCAGTCAACAAAAACATAGACTGTTAATGTCCAAATTAATCGCATTGCAGACCCCTGAGGACAGATTATGTGTCAGATTATGTGTTATCTTATTGATATCTTTGACTATGTCACAGAAGTGTTGGTTGAAGATGGCACTGTGGACATTGCCTATCTGGATTTTAGCAAGCCTTTGACATAGTCCCACATAAATACCTGATAGATAAATTAATGAAGATTGGGCTTTATACCCAGATAGTTCAGCATTCACAGTTGGCTGATAAATCAATACCAGTGTTGTGGTTAATGGTAAATGTGTATTATGGGAGAGACAAGTTACAAGTGGTTTCTCCGGGGTCATATTGTTTTCAATAATTTTGTAAGTCGAATAGGAGAAGGTTCAGTAGGTAAGTTTTGCCTGTATGCTGATGACACAAAACTTCATATTAGGGGGAACATTGCTGTAGGGGTTTGTAACATGAAAACAATATTATGCTTTACTGAATGAATCGTTCAAACAATGAAAACTGCAGTTCTATGTTTCCAAACGTAAGATAATGCACTTGAAGAGAAAGAATTCTCTATGTGAGTATTGTATTGGCAGTTTTACATTAGTCAGGACTTCAGTATTGAAGGATGTAGGTGACCTGATATCAGACAGCTTCACAATAAGTCCACAGTGTAGCCAGACAAAAGAGAAAGCAAGTAGGATGCTTGGTATATCCTCTGCTTATTTGTTTTTCCATATACATACATATCACATTCACTTTGACATAACTTAAGCTGTGTTTGTCTTAGAGAGCTAGAAATTGAATAGATAGGTTCCTAGGAGCCCTGAGAGTATTCTACACTATGTTTTATAGATAGGATCCTAGGAGCACTGAGTATTCTACACTATGTATTATAGATAGGATCCTAGGAGCACTGAGTATTCTACACTATGTTTTATAGATAGGATCCTAGGAGCACTGAGTATTCTACACTATGTTTTATAGGTAGGTTCCTAGGAGCCCTGAGAGTATTCTACACTATGTTTTATAGATAGGATCCTAGGAGCCCTAAAGAGAATTCTACTCTATGTTTTAAGCCAATTTTCAGTGTGGTTCATACTGAACTTGTTCACCTCAAAACGAACAGGGGACCAGAGCCGCTGAAACCAATCATGAAACAAACACATCCACATACGTATTGGGTGTAGTAACTGTTGGGTATTACAAATTTTTATCAAGAATGCTTTAACAGTTGAGTATTATATTTGTATCACCATGAATTATTGTTATAATTTTGATCTCTGGTGGTAACTTATTCTGGCCTAATGGCATAGGTGTTTGGTTGAGTTTTTTTGGTTGTGATCTTATCATATGTGCATTTCTGAATGTTATAACTAACATTCTCTATACCTTTAGTATAGGAGTAACTAAACAAAGAAATTTCAAAAATTAAACATTTTCTTTATTTTTTTAGTGTAAGTTTTAAGTTACATGAAAATGATCTTTCTGACTTATGTAAACATTCAGTGCTGCTCCCAAAACTCTTGGCATCAGTATAAATGTACTTTAGAAGTAAAGCCGAGAGATCTTTTATTTATTAGGTAAGTGAAAATCTTTGCAACACCTCCAGGTTTAGCCTAAAGGTTCTTCTAGGCAAAACGCATATATCTAGAGATTAAGAATCAGCAGCAGCTTGTCTCAGTTAACCCATAACCTAATATAATTGTTGTTTGTAGAATTTTCTACAATATAGCAGTGATCTAGAAAGAAATCTCATAAGAACTCCAGTCTTATAAACTCATTTAAGTAAGAGAGATTCAAATTCCCTCATAAATTACATTTGCAGACAATAAAAGATATACAAAGTTATTTTGTTCAAGCACAGACAGAATTTAATAGTGTTGCTACATTATTATATGAATACTCAGGTTATCCTGTAAAATAAGTATTTTTCTTGGGATTTTTACATAAAAGCACTTTCAAAGAGGTTTGCGAGTGGTTATATCATGAATGGTCAAATAGCTCTTCATAGAGTCATGGTGGGCAATGCAAACTAAGAACATGGGAGCTAGTGGGGCAGGGAGATTTGGTGCCATAAGGAAGAATGACTACATGTCTCAAGGAGTTTTTGTCTGGTGTTTGTCTGTCTTGCATCCTTTATATAACACTTGATGTGCTTCCCCTATTATTATTGTTGTGTAATGTACATTTGTATGGTAGGCAGCATTATGTTCACTATAGATCACAGGTGTCAAACACAAGACCTCCCAAATCCAGCATTTAGATGGCACCTCATTGCCTGAACTGTGGGTCAGCAGTCTTTTTTTATCTGCTATCTATTGGATTATTGCAATAGGTAGTGGTCGATAATTTACTCACATATCAACGCTCCTGTCCAGGTCTGTCTCTGCTGCTGCCTCTAGGTGGCGCTGCACATTGCGTCACACCACTGAAGAATACCAGGATGTTAGTGTGCCCTGTTAGTGTCAGCGGAGGCCAATGTGGACAAGAGACAGGTAAATTGGCTTCCTCTAAAACAACAGACCATTTTGGGTGTGAGGGATGAGCACCTGTATAGCAACCACTAACTCCCATACTTCACAACACTCCCTTCTCTTTCAGTCCATTGGTAAGAAAAATACACCACATTGCAAGTATAACATTTTAACACTGATAATACTTAAAGAGGTTGTCCAGGATAAACTAATAATTAACCCCTAAACTATGCCTCCTCCCCCGCCTAATTTCTAATTTACTTCAATTGAAAAAAAATCTTTAATTACCCATATACCTGGAGCTGTCATGTGACCACCCCAGGGACATTTTCTGATAATCTGGTGACGTTCCATTTCTCTTCTTCCGAAATGGAATGTCACCATCACTCTCCCCCCCCCCCCCCCGTCCCCATCAATACTTACCAAGCCTTCCTGTGTCCAGGAACGGCTCCTCCCCGTCTTCCTGTCAGCTAGTAGTGGGCTGAATAGGTTAGCTAGGGAAATGGGTGGAGGGTGGGAAGGGCTAGTAATAGGAGGGATTGCTAGACTATTGAGATGGAAAAGGTGGGAGGGGCTAGTAATGGGTGGGATAGTTAGGCTAGTGAGACAGGGAGGGGGAGTGTAACAGCATGAGAGAGGAAGGGACTGAGTGAGAGGGAACTAGTGTAGAAGCTACACAGGAAACTAAAACCAAGTAAACAAACGCAGAGGATACAGCAGCTGCCAGAGACACTCAGAAATCACTCCAATAACTGCTAAAGGTATATGGGTGTACTTATTGGGATAAAAGAAATCTGCTTTTTTTTCTAATAACAGTATTCTTGTTCATGGTATGTGTCTGGATTTGCAGCTTGGTTCTTGGCTCTTTTGAACATGTAATACTGATAATATGCACTTTTCTATGAACGGCTCTTTTGAACATGTAATACTGATAATATGCACTTTTCTATGAACGGCTCTTTTGAACATGTAATACTGATAATATGCACTTTTCTATGAAGAACTTTGTAGCTTTTACCCGAAGCAAATAGCAATGCACATAAATATACTGGAAACATTTTTATTGTTACATTTTTGGGGGATTCGCTGTCTCCTTCTAGTTCAGCCCATATGGTCTAGGGGTTGCCTCTCCATCATAGCTTAAAGGCTACTCAGCTTCTAAACAAAAACTGGTGAGAAGTCGCCAAAGCATTTGTACTCAATCGGAGGGGGATTGAGGAGATGTGTACTACTACTATTTTTAAATTTTAGGATATTAACTGCTTATGTTTTTGAAGATCTGGACCACCCCTTTAAACTAAAGGTAACTGTTACAGATGTATAAATACATTACAAAATGCCAAATCTATAGTCCTCATTTCCAGAAGAAGTTGGTCAGTGTGACTTAGGTTAAAGTACAATGGGGTTGTTTACTAACATAATATTCTTTATGTTCCTAGAAATGGCTATATGATATACTTTCATTGTTTTTAACTTGAGAAATCTAATTGGCCCCAACCCATGGTGTAGCATATGGTAAGCAAAACTCAGAGGCTTCCTGTTGATTTCTTTTGGTTACTGTCCAAGACACAAATGAACCTTGAGGGCAAACAACTGGCAATGTTGTGTCCAGTTACATTCCCACTCCCCAGATGTCATCTGTATGTTTTATCCTGTTTATTTGTTTTTAACTAGCCATTTTCCTTGACTAACATTATATGTATGTACTCATGTATGTATGTACTCATGTATGCATGTACTCAGGATCACCTTTGCTGCAGCCAAAGGACATGTGTCTGTCTCATCAAAACAGCCAAACAGAAGCATATAGGTGTAAGCTGACACGGGGTCAAGTTTTATTGATAAGGTCGCAAGTTTACAGAAAATAAAACAAATCAGTGTCAAAAGAAAAGGTTGACCTGTCTGACACTTACTGACTGGCTCTCTGTATCTCCAGGCCAAGAGAGAACTGTGCTCCTAGCATCTCTTAAATAACCACCCTCGCTGAATTAACCAATCTGTTAACCCTTGTCTGCTCCACAACCAATCCTCTACAAATGTCACTAAATATATAGTATATATACCGTATATCTATGTCAATAATAAAAATGAAGTTTTTTCTTCAGCAAGCACATGCTGCAAATCTGCATATACATATTTTTTTACAGTAGCTCCCTAGGGTAAAGAGAAACAGTCTTTAAGTTGCTTGAAAATTTTACACAAGTTGGATATGAATGTGCATATGTTGAGTATTTTTTTTTCCCTTGAGGCAATGTGATGAAATACTTAATAGTTGTTCAATTCTCTGCCTCTCTAGCGTGACTGGACAAGTGGTGTCTGGAGGTCTTGGTTTACTTGTCTCCAATGTCACCCATATAATCCCATTTGACCACTATATCCATGTACTGCTCAGGCCAAAGATTGGCAGCGGATGTCAAGTGGGTAAATGGAGATGTCATCACTGTAATGAAATGAACCAAGACCAACAGGGGTCACTGGAATGGAGGTGCTACCTGAAGCTATGGCAGATTTAATTGGTTACTGGATTTAACAGGTAAGCATTGGTTCAACTGTTTTATATTATTATTTCTGTGGGGACAAAATCTTCATCTCAGAAAACCTCTTTTTATGTAATGAGGGTGTCAATGTTGCTCTCATTGCAGCAAAGAGCTACTTCTCTGCTATAATAGACTGGGCCAGGCGGCAGCTTGTATGTCAGTAAGGCCTCGTTCACACGGAGTTACGTCCCGCGAGATTTGGCACGTGTACGCCGCGTGACCCTTTGCGTGCCGTACACACTCCCATTCATTTCAATGGGAGCGGGGATCGTATGCGCCGCGCTAGTTTGCGGCCGTGAATAAATGCACGGCCGCAAACTAGCGCGGCGCATAAGATCCCCGCTCCCATTGAAATGAATGGGAGCGTGTACGGCACGCAAAGGGTCACGCGGCGTACACTTGCCAAATCTCGCGGCATGTTACACCGTGTGAATGCACCCTAATAGCAGGGAAGGAGGGAACCTGGCATGTGAAAACAGCTCTAGTCTTTGATTAAATGAGAGCAATGGTGATGTCCTCATTGCACTAAATATCTCATTAGCATATCAGTATTAAACAAATATCTTATCTGCAGATAAACCAATTGCATGAAAAGCATTTCATTCATGTGAATCAGGCTGACTGTGTTTACAGTTCAATAGAGACTGTTTCAGTGACACATTCCCTTTAACCCTGTTATGCTGATTGCTTCATATAAAGGGACATCACAGCAAATCCCTGTGATGATAATGGGGACCACACCTTGTATGGACAGTAAGCCATGGGATTCTTGAAGGACCAGAGGGTTCTGTAGTTATATTTCCTTCAGCTAGAGCAGTGAAGTACCCCCTAGTGAGAACGTGCATAGAGCAGCCTGTAATAAAAATATATGTCAGAGAGTCTCAGTCATACCTGAGAGTCGTTAAGGGGGTTTTCCAGGCAGATTTTTTTTATTTTTATAAAGGTCTGTTAGTGCTACTGATGGATTAATAAGTACACTCATATACCTTTAGCAGTGTTTGGAGCGATTTATGGGTGTCTTTGGCAGCTGCTGCATCCTCTTGTGTTTGTTTAGATGCTGTTATCTTCCTGCCATGCTGCTTCCTGTGTAAGCTGCTGCACTAACTCTCTCTTACTCAGCCACCCCTCCTCTATCACTCTGTTACAAACCATCCAGTTAAATAGCCTAATCCCTCCCACCATGCCTGTCTAACTAAGCTTAGCCCCTCCCACTCTCACTGACTAGCAATCCAGCCCATTTACTAGCCCCTCCCACCCTCGCTAGCTCATCAAGTTTATCGATCCCACCCTACTATCCCCTACCACTCTGCTTGTCTCCTAGCTAAGCTATTTCGCCCACTACTAGAAGACAAGAAGAGGGGAAGGTGCCATTCCCCGGACACAGGAAGGCTTGGTAAGTATTGCAGGGAATAGAGGAGGGAGGAGAGTGATAATGACATTCCTTTTCGGAAGTTTTCAAACGGAACATCACCAGATTTTCAGTCACATGACAGCTCCAGGGATATAGTTATTTATAGATTTTTTTTTAATTGATGTAAATTAGAAGTTAGGTGGGGGGAGGGAGTTTAGGGGTTAAGTATCAGTGGACAACCCCTTTAATAGGCTTCTGGCTGCTATGGCAATGGATCACCAGCCACATATCTTGTTCTGGGGTAGGTGTTCCATCCCAAAAATGGCAATGCCCAATGGGAAAATGATGCCTTGGTCAGCACTATAATACAGCTTCAGCGGCCACTCAGCTACTGACCTTAATGGTTATTTTTAGTCTTCTCCACTATGCCTCCATTTATTATACACTGGGGTTTGAGGAGGTCCTAGAGTATAGTAGGATTTCGTTGGTGATAAACATCAAAAGATTTTTGTTTGGGAAAAACTAGACGATTTTGGAAAATTTATGTGTAATACAGTTTTATCCAAATCGGTTCACTCATCACTATCAAGAACTAAAGCAAGTGGGAGGAATGGAAGGGAAGAGGGAGGGATACATCAGAGCAGCCCCCCCCTACAGGTGTACTCACTGGCATGCTACTACTTGCTTTTTAGTTTTTGATTATGGAAAAGCAAAGTAGAAAAGCTCATGTCTGTCATGTCTGCTTCATGCAAATCATCTGTTTTTGTGATAAAACCATCATTTTGTTAGTCTAGAAGTCCAGTCTGTAATAAATATGCTAAGTACTGCCGCTGTGTTCTCTAATACAGACTGCCTTTGAGTCATTACCACTAATCTACCATAGGTGTCACTGCTGAGTTCAGTCAGATGCATCTGCGTGAACTAGACCTTGATGGAGTTTTTTTGTTTTGATTCTGCTGAGCATATAATTTAGGTCAGTTATTTCACTCGGCTCAGCTAGTTCACAAGCCATATGAAACATCTCCTATCAGCCTCCTCGGCATGCTATGCTCTATACCAGTGATGGCGAACCTTTTAGAGACCGAGTGCCCAAACTGCAACCCAAAACCCACAAAATTTTCGCGGAGTGCCAACACGACAATATAGACTTAATACTATGCGGATCCACAATTGTGGACAGTTACTGACCAAAAATTACAGTCATGTGGGGCTTTACAGAGCTTTCAATAATACAAACAACGTTGTACTGAAATGTAAAGGTCTCGGCATTTGGTACTTTGAACAATTAATTTTCACTATTTACATTGCACAGGATCTGTTTTATAGTTACCGTGTAATATTCTTATATCCTGTACTAATATCACGTCTGCTATAAAACAGATACTGTGTGATATAAATAGTGAGGGGACCCCAGACAGTATTATATGCTCTGCAGTGGGCCCACCACACAATATTATATTCTCCACAGTACCACAGTAGCCCCCCAGTGTTATATGCTCCGCAGTAGGTGTCCCCCCCCCCACAGGATTATATGCTCCACAGTGGCATCCACATACAGTATTGTGTGCTTATAAATAGCCCCCCCCAGTATTATATGCTCTTTAGTACACCCCCCAGTATTATAAGCCACCCCAGTATTATAAGCCCCCCCAGTATTATACACTCCCCCAGTATTATAAGCCCCCTCAGTATTATACACTCCCCCCAGTATTATACACCCCACCCAGTATTATAAGCCCCCCCAGTATTATACACCCCACCCAGTATTATACACCCCCTCAGTATTATACACTCCCCCCAGTATTATACACTCCCCCCAGTATTATACACTCCCCCCAGTATTATACACCCCACCCAGTATTATAAGCCCCCCCAGTATTATACACCCCACCCAGTATTATAAGCCCCCCCAGTATTATACACTCCCCCCAGTATTATAAGCCCCCTCAGTATTATACACTCCCCCCAGTATTATACACCCCACCCAGTATTATAAGCCCCCCCAGTATCATACACCCCACCAAGTATTATAAGCGCTCCCCCCAACATCATATACACAGTGAGCCACTCTCATACTCACCCCTGAAGAGCCGCCGGCATCCACCTTCTTGTCACTGGCGGCGCTGATGACGTCATCGCGCCCGCGTCGGGGCAGAGGTCAAACTCTGCAGCCAGTGTAGACCGCGGTCGCGCGATCCGCGGCCTACCCTGACAGCTTTCAGCTGTATGTGCATTTGCACATACAACTGAAGGCAGTGATCGCTCATCAACGGGGAATCCTGTACCGGATTCCCTGTTGGTGAGCGATCCGGGCGACCGCACGCGTGCCAGCATGGAGGGCTCTGCGTGCCCTCTCTGGCACGCGTGCCATAGGTTCGCCATCACTGCTCTATACTGTAGATCTGTTGACAGGTATTTTTTCCTTGTTCCTGTTAAAATCTCAGGGTTTACTATACTGCCTGTCAAACTGCTAGACAAAAATGTAGGTTTACACGGTTGACAATGGAAATGTTATTTACTTTGTAGTAAGTTCAATATGACAGTGTTAGTTTTGGTATAAGTGATTGTCCTTATAAAAGATTAATAATGATCGAACATATTAAATAGAAATGATCATTGACAGAACTATAACTAAGGAGCTAGTAGCAGCTTTGTATAGCAGGCTAGACATACTGTATGTTCTCAGCAGTAATCCAGAGAAATAATGAGCTGAATTAACTCATCTTCTGAATTAGATCATAAGGAAAACTGAGCTAGATTTCTATCACTATTTTATTAATGTTTGTCCTCACTCATTACAATGTATGCTATAGTTCAGTTAGATCCATGTACACACAGTATAACATACACCATACACTTTACACACAAGATTTGTACACTCACTAAGCTTACATATTACACTCATCTACACTGTAAACACTTACTTATCCTTATGTACTGATAAGGGCTCGTTCACATCTGCGCCTGGCACTCCGTTATGCAGGTTTCCGTTTCCTGCATAAAACAGAGCAGGAGACGGAAACCTGCAGGAGTCTCTCTCACCCATTGATTTGAATGGGTGAGAAAGCTGTCCAGCCGTGAGCGGCGGTGAGCGTTTTACGCTCTCCGCCGCGAAACCGGGTTTTTTAATCTAGACACAGAGTCGGACATGCAGTACTCTGTGTCCGGATTAAAAAAAACGGTTTCGTGGCGGAGAGCATAAAAAGCTCACCGCCACTCACGGCCGGACCCGGTCTGTGCTTTCCATCTTCTTGCATGTAGAAGACGGAAAGCAAAGAACGGAGTGCTGAACGCAGGTGTGAACCTAGCATAAGAAATATATCTATAGGTGATAGTAAAGACGTATTCCATAGCAGATTGTTTATTCAGTTATTTTTGTAACTGTATCATGTGGAACATAAAAATGCCAATTTGGATTTACTATACAGTAACAGTATTGTATATTTGCGTGTATATATATATATATATATATATATATATATATTCTTGAAAATGTTATAAAGAATAAGTAAAATTTCTTCATTACAATATTCCAAGCCTCTTAAAGGTATTTGGCTTCTTGCTTGATGTTGCTGTTGACGAGAATAATTAATTATCATTATAATGTGATTTGGTATGACAGTTTAGAGGAACAAGCAGTTCTACTGGCACTAGGAAAAGTCACAAAGTGACAGTTCCTCAGTACAAACCCAAGAATTCCACCTCCATAAAATACTGCTCATAAATGAGATGCAGATCTGTAATCCCTGCCAGCAGAAAGGAGTAAGATTGCCAACCTGGAATATTTAATATATGTTAATATGTGGCTTAACAAGTGTAAGGTAAGCATTCAATGAAGCAAACTTCTAAATACAAGTGTTCAAGATGTATTAAACTTTATGCAATGTATAAGCTAAAGGTCAGCATCTCACATGGCATACACAATACATGACATAAAACAATGCAGGAGGGTTAAAAACATAATTTACTGTTTGATAAAACATAACTATTACTGTTTGTCTGTAAAACTTTTAACAAGTTAACTTAAGTCTGTTACATTTGATAAATTCCCCTATATATACAAGCATGATAATATCAACATAAACATGTTGCATTTATTCATTCTACAGTCTCTCCTACATTGATATTCACATGCTTGTTACTGAAAACATCTATCGTCAGCTCGGGCTTAAAATATTTATCAGTCTTTTTCTATCATACCTTAAGAAACACTATTGATAAATGTTTAATGACTGAAGGCCGCATTCATCAATTACAATATCAAAAGGGAACTCACTTGTTCTTATCAGAAATTGGCTGATGCCTGCCATAACATATGTCAAGAAGTGAAAAATAGATTATTCATCAAAATTTACTCTACTTCATTCTCATCGTGTCCTGGAACATTTCTATGTGTTATGACCAGGCTAAAGTCATAATATGGTACGTCGGAAGGCTAAAATTCAGCAATTCTGACCATAGTCTAACAAGATCATAGATTTCTTTCGACATTACTATTATTCCTTGTATTCTTATTATCACCTTACAAGGTCATGAGATCTGATGATGAATAGATGGAGAAAAAGAAATGTAATTATATGTAACAATATTAAAATAATATACCCTTATTATTAAATAAACAGTAAAAGTAATTAATAGGATAAAAAACACATTTGCGCCAATTTCTTATGTGTTTAATTTTTAGGGTGTTCACTGTGTGGTAAAAATGACTTCTCTGTATTCTGTGGTTCAGTATGATCACGGTGATATCAAATTTATACCATATACCGTATATACTCGAGTATAAGCCAAATTTTTCAGCATAGTTTTTGTGCTGAAAAAAAAAAACCCTCGGCTTATACTCGAGTCAGAATTTTTATTTTATTTTCGGGGGGGGGGGGGGGGGGGGGTCTATGACCAGCCACAATATCAATGTATAGAATCTCCCATAAAATAGTGGGGAAAAAAATAAGCTTTAAAAAAAGTTCTAAATCACTCCTTTCCCTAGAATACATATAGAAGTAGAAAATGTAAAAAAATGACTGTATGACTGTGAAGCACATACACATTAGGTATCCCTGTGTCTGAAAGTGCCCGGTCTACTGGGTATCTGCAGTGCTCCTGTTCCGTTGGGAAGGGGTTAATAGGAGCACTGCAGATACCCTATATTCAGCCAGGTTGAATTCCAAGTGGGGAAAAAAAAAAAAAAAAAACAGTCCTCAAGCTCAGGGAAGGGGCAGACAGACAACCAAAACACCCCCTCCCCTTCCCCTTTCCCAGCATCTACTGCACCCAAAAACTCCGACCATTTTAATTTTTGAAATTTTCCAGTAGCTGCTGCATTTCCCCCCTAGGCCTATACTCGAGTCAATACATTTTCTCAGTTTTTTTTGTGGTAAAATTAGGGGCCTCGGCTTATATTCGGGTCGGCTTATACTCGAGTATATATGGTAGTATGAATTAAAAAGTTTGCTAAATAAAATTTAAATATGGTGCACCATATTGTAATACTTGTCACTTTTTATATTTATGTATATGGAGCTGGGTAAGATTTTTTTTCTTTATGCAGGACAAGTTTGCATTTTTATTGATACCATTTTGGGATGTTTTGATGCTTTTATCTCTTTTAATTACTTTTTTTATAGGAGGCAAAGTATTGAAAAAACAGTAATTTGGCGATTTTGATTTTTTGTTTCCCCGTTACAGCGTTCACTGTATGGGATAAATATTTTTATGTTCTAATAATTCGGACACTTTTGAACATGGGGATATCTAATGTGTTTATTATTGTTTGTTTATATATGCAAGCTAGGCAAAAAGTGGAGATGTGAACTTTTGTGATTTGAGGGGCTTTTCATATTTTTAAAAGTTTTTTCTCTCTTACTTTTATGATCAGACCCTTTGGAGACCTTGACCCTTGGGATGTCTGATCGTTCATACTATACACTGCAATACTAATGTATTCCAGTGTATGGGAAAATCCATTCACTTATATTACACACTGCCTATGGCCAAAGGCAGAGTGTAATAGAACTGATACACCTGGCTGTTATGGCAACCGATCAATATCCTCCGATGATGTTCTGAGGGCGGTGATCCTTTGAAAATAGCAGTGCCTATAGTGTTTGTGCACTTTAGATGCCGTAGTCATGTTTAATCGCCGCATCTCAGTGTTAACAGCTGTGATCGGTGTCAGCACTATTAGCAGTATTATACAGCTGGCATTTGCCGTGCATAGACAGGGCTCAGCTCTTGATCCCTCTCAATACATCCCCATTCAACCAATGATGTACAACTTCATCACTGGTCATTAAGGGGTTAAAAAGTGAAGCTGCCATTCCAATTTATTTTTCAACGTATAAGTGAATACAAAAAAATTTGCAGTATAACATAAAACATATTTTTTTGTCTCTTCTTATCAGGACCCCTTCCTGCTCCTTCACCCCCAGTTCACATCCAGCTTCAATTAGGACCTTAATGCTGCCCATACAGGTCTATAGAGAGGGGAGGGAAGAGGAGGAAGATAATCTGCAATCAACAGTACATCTATCTTACCAGAGGGCTTTAGGCATATTAATTCTTTTCACTACTGATATAAACCAATTGAAAAATACTAAAAACTTACTGTTAGCTGCAGCAAGAGCTTGATAAGTGGAGAAATAGGCAGTTTCCCTAATAATATGTGTTGCAAAGTTTCTCATATTTGCTTGTATTTATTTATGAAAAAATTGTAATAACAGTTACTCAGTAACAGATTGACTTTCTTAATAAAATACTAAATAACAGTATGTAATGTCTTTAAGCTGTTTGTAAGACTAGCAGGATATTGTCATATATTAAAAGATGCCAGGGACATAATATACCTGCTTTATAAATCACAAGCTGGGACATAAGATTTCTGCCTTGTAAATCATTAGCATAGCCTCATCTCAAATATTTAGTTAAGTCTTGGACATAAATTTATAAAAGGATGCCCTGAAATTACAAAAGGAATAAAGAAGAACAAGTCAACTGTTAAGGGCATGAACAAACTAAGTGATGAGGAGAGATTAAAAAAATTCAATTAATCTTGGAGAGACGTGTATAAAGGGGGATGGGAATTAACTTGCATAAGTGTATAAATCACCCAAGGTTTAAAAATGATGAAAAGCTGTTCCATGTAAAATCTTAAAGAGAATTGGACACCTTCTGCATCTGAGAGCTGCAAATCTGGTATAAAATGTGCAGTGACCAGCTGGGTGGTATTATTACGCACATGTAAAATATGAGTCTAAAGCTGGGAGTGGTACCTCAACTGTGGAAAACATCTTGCGTGGTACCAGTCCCAAAGAAACCCAACCCGATGGGCTACAATGACTACCGACCTGTAGCATTTTCATCCCACCCGATGAAGGTCCTACAGCGACTGGTCCTGACACACCTATGCCCCCTAGTGAACTCCGTTCTGGACCCCCCCCCCAGTTTGCCTATCGGCTGGGCATTGGGGTAGATGACGCCATCATCCACCTTCTTCATAGAGCTCTCTCTCTCACCTAGAGAAACCCGGGAACATTGTGAGAATAATGTTCTTTGACTTCTCCAGTGCTTTCAACACCATTCAGCCAGGGCTACTGAGGGAGAATGGTCACTCTCCATTTCCTCCCGTTATCAGACACAACCATGCCTGGGCCCAGGTGCAGCGGCTCAAACCATATTGCTGTCTCATCGAGGAGGGCATCCCTCACCTCGGAGGCACTGTGCTGTCTGTCCCCCAAGCTGATGAGCTTCAGCACGGCCTGCCGACATCTACCCACGCCAGTGCTGCAACGTTTCCAGCTCGTAGCTAGAGTCAATTTAATGGCGGCGGAGGAGGAGGGAGTTGTTTCAGAGCCCCTGCCAGGAATGATAGGCAGGGAGACGAGGTACACCAGACCAGTTTGTGACCCAGTCCCAGCCTCAACTACATTCACCCAGTGTGCCGTCAGTGAAATGTAGCATCCCTGTCCGCATGCAGAACTTAGGGCCCGCCTGATGTTGAGCGACATGTGCTGGTGCAAGGCGGGGACGGCACACTGGGAGAAATAGTGATAGATAGGGATGGCATAGCGAGGTGCCGCACTTGCCACCAGGTCCCGGAAGGCCGGAGTTTCCACAAGCCGGAACGCCAACATCTCCTGGGTCAGGAGTTTGGAGATGTGCGTGTTCAAGGCTTGCGCATGTGGGTGGTTAGCGCTGTATTTTTGCCTGCGATGAAATGCCTGAGAGATGGTGGGTTGCTGGGAGGAGGCGCATGATGGTGCAGGAGAAGCAGCTGAGACAGGAACAGGAGAGGATGAGGGAGAAGTCCCCAAAGTGACGGAGCCAGATGTTGCGGTGTCCTGGCTGGTGCTCTGGACTGCAGTGCCAGCACTGGCAACAGTGGGAGAGGCAGTGGCGGCAACGCCGGAAGACGATTGTCCTGTGTTTGCTCTCTCCCACTGAGCCCAGTGCTTGGATTCCAAATGATGATGCAAGGAAGTGGTCGAAACATTGCTCTTTCCAGAGCCCCTCCTCAGTTTCAAGTGGCAAATTGTTCAAAACAGCACTATATTTGTCCTCCGCGCATTCCTTGAAAAATCTCCACACCATCGAGGAACGTGCCTTCGATGGGGGAGTTTTTCTGGGCTGGCTATGATAGGGAACATCTTGGGCCATTCTGGGTATGGCCTGGCTTCGGCAAAGCAGATGACCTCTGCCTCTGGACATGCCTCTGCCTCTAGCTACCCTCTTTGGTGCTGTACCTCCCTCAACATCGACATTGCTTTCCCCGCTTGACATGCCCCCTGTCCAGGTTGGGTCAGTGTCCTCATCGTCCACCACCTCCTCTGCCAATTCCTCTCTCGCCTCCTCCTCCTGCACACCGCACATGGCAACAGGCTGCCCTGATGGCAATTTGTCTCGTCATCGTCACTGAGGGTGGGTTGCTGGTCAACCACCACAAAATCAACAGGAGATGGAGGAGACTCCAGTATTTGTGCATCTGGACACAGAAAGTCGTCTGGTAGCTCCGTGGAATCGTAAAATGGAGGGACAGGGAGAGGGACAGTTAAAGGACCAGAGAACAGCTCCTGGAAGCAGGGAAAGTTGTGATTACTCTGCTGGGAAGATTGGGCATTTTGGGAGGAAGGCTGACCAGAATGTTGTGTAGGAGGAGGAGTTGAGGTAGAGGCTGACTGGCTGGTGGATAATGTGGTGGAAGCATTATCCGCCATCCATTGTAACACATGTTCCTGGTGCTCGGGCCTATATAGGCGTATATAGGGTATATGAGCATACAATTTCAGTGTATCCCACTTAGCTTAATCCCCATGGCGGAAAGCTGGGTTGCGCAGATAAAGCCTGGCTTAATTGCTGTGAATCCCACTTTAGCGTTTGTGGGTAGACACAGTGCCAAGCTTGTTTGAGCTTCTTCCTTTAGTGTAGCTCTTAAAAGAGCTGTTGTGGTTCTTCTTCTTTGCTATTCCTGCCTAGCAGAATCTAAAACGTAACTAGCCCTCAGCAGACGTCTCTCTCTAACTAAGTGCAAGCACAAATGATCGGAGATGATGCCGTCTGTTCGTTTGAATCAGAGGTCACATGTCCTCGGCAGCCAATGGCTTTTTCCTAGTTTTTTCAATGCCTCTGTTGTCATAGTTCCTGTCCCACCTCCCCTGCGCTGTTATTGGTACAGAAAAAGCGCCAGGAAAGGTGGGAGGGGAATCAAACTTTAAGTGCATTTTCAACGCGGTGTTCGTATCGAATCGAATAGTGTGAACGCTGTTCGCTCATCTCTAGTACAGATGTTAGTTTTAAATAAGCCAGATTTTTGGATGAAACTGATTTTGCTTTTCAGTTATGTTCAGGTATTAGATGCCAAAATAACTGTAGGACTATAGATGAGTGTCCAGATATGTGCTGTGCTAGAATTACATATAGAACTAGATTAGGACACATGTCTGTTGGAAAATTACATTTATATAACTTTGGTAGAAAATGCTAGAAATGCTATGGCAGCATGGTGACTCAGAGGTTACCACGGAGACATTGCAGCCCTGGTTTGTAGCCAACCAAGGACAACATCTGCAAATCGTAGGATATTCTCCCTGTGGGTTTTCTCTCATACTTCAAAGACATTGATAGGGAATTTAGATTGAGTCCTATGTGGGACAGTGACAATGACAATGACTGACAATGTCTGTAATGTGCTGAGGAATATTTAGGGGAGTAGTTTACACACTTTAACAATGAAAAAGTAGTACTTTGGGTCATTGACTTACTAACCACGGAATTAATAATTTTAATAAAGTTGCCCTTAAAGGGGTTGTCCACTTTTAAACCAATATTCAGAGACCAGTGTTACTGCTTATGTAGTAAAAGTTGTACAATATTCCAATATGTTCCAGTATCAATTCCTCATGATTTCCTAGATCGCTGCTTGCTGTCATTCATTCTGTTTACTTCCAGGGGATAAAAATCAGTCCATGGTCATGTGATGTACGGTCCATGGTTGTGTGATGGACACAGGTGCACAGCACAGGTGGTTACTAAGCCTAAAAGTGGTTTCCTGTAAATTTAATAAGTAATTGAAGTTAGGGATATGTGATCCCATCTGAGGAAGTGAAATAAAATTTAAACCAAGATTTATACGTCTGAGTTTCAGTAGTGAAACTCGTTCCATGTGTTGGCCAGATTTACCGGTCTGAATAGTATGCCGGGAGAGGGACTCCTAGCATAAGAGTTATCTTATATGGGATAGTATGTTGCTGGGGGCAGAGACTTACGACTGAAATTTGGGTCATTGAATGCAGAGTAAGGGCACATTCACATTTGTGCCCATGTCCGCCCGCCCACCGGGTCTCCATCCTGATCCCTAGAGAAACTGCACAGGGGACGGCTTCCCAGCAGTCAGCTTTAAAACCCATTCATTTCAATGGGTTTTAAAAGCAAAACGCTTGTGCCTGCCTGCAGCCTCTCTGCAGGGAAACCTTCTTTTTTGGCTGGCACAAAGTCCACCATGTCCGATTTTGTGTCGTGCAAAAAAAAAAAAAAAAAAAAAAAAAAGTTTCCTCGTGCATAGGCTGCATATGGACTTTGCATTTAAAACCCATTCAAATGAATGAGTTTTAAAACTGACTGCCGGGAAGCCGTCCTAATACCCAGAGAAATTGGATAGGGGCAGGTGGACAAGGGCGCAAGTGTGTACACCCCCTTAGCCTTTCTGGGGTATTTACTCATTCAAATCAAATAAAAAAAAGCTTTATTGGCATGTCCAAATAGGTATTTGGCATTGCCAAAGCTAGTAAAGTGGGCGGTGGGGGGGGGGGGGGAGTTGGATTCGGGTGGGTGAGTGGTGGGTATGGGGTGGGTGGTTTGGGTTATAACAGTCCATGGAGTCTCATCTTCCGCTTCATTGGTGACCGCTATATGGGGAGGTGGGGTTGAAGGTGGGGGTGGGGTGGGGTGGGTGTATTGGGATAAATATAACAGTCCATGGAGTCTCATCTTCCTCTTGTTTGGTGACAGCTGGACACGTATTGGGCAGCGATCTCCACAGTGGCCTCTTCTTCTCCCAGTAGGATGTAGAGTTTCCTCTTCTCGTCTGCAGATATGAAATCTGGGATGTGGGCAGAGAGTCTTTGGTAGTAGACGGCCCTCACAGCTGAGTATTTGGTGCAGTTTAGCAGGAAGTGGGTCTCGTCTTCTAGGGCCCCCTGGTCACAGTGCTGGCACATTCTGTACAGGAGCTTAACACTTAGAAGGGACATCTGGTCAAGCATTTAGATGGCATATTCTATAAGTAAAAACTGAAAAGGTTGTCGATAATATTAAAAGGAAAATGAACCTGTACCCTTGTGTTCCCTTGTGGATCCAGTTATTAGTGAATGATGCTCAGATCTCTGAAAAAACAAACATTGACTATCTTTGCAGAATAGGTAAGCAGATGATTTTTTTGTTACTTGTTGACTTGTGTGTGCGTTGGTCAGTGCATGTTGTGCTTACATCCCTGAGACCTCTGACCTTGTAATAGGATATTTACAGAAGGTAAAACAGCTATAATGTTTAACATCAAAGTTTGGTAAGAGGGATGTTTTCTGATAGATGGGTTGCATAGGAATTTGGATAAGTGAGTTTTTTGGCATATCCCTCAAACCAATTGTTACAATAATTGTTCTTGTTTTGGTTCTGCAATTTTATGTATTTGTGCAAACAGTCTACTGCAAGCTCAGAAAACCAACAATACACTTCATCTAGGATAAAAGTGTTTCTGTAATAAACTAAAGGAGGGAGTTGATAAAGATCTGACTATTATAACAGCTAATAATGAATTGACAAAATATTGTATTCTTACTAGAGATGAGCGAACACTAAAATGTTCGAGGTTCGAAATTCGATTCGAACAGCCGCTCACTGTTCGAGTGTTCGAATGGGTTTCGAACCCCATTATAGTCTATGGGGAACATAAACTCGTTAAGGGGGAAACCCAAATTCGTGTCTGGAGGGTCACCAAGTCCACTATGACACCCCAGGAAATGATACCAACACCCTGGAATGACACTGGGACAGCAGGGGAAGCATGTCTGGGGGCATAAAAGTCACTTTATTTCATGGAAATCCCTGTCAGTTTGCGATTTTCGCAAGCTAACTTTTCCCCATAGAAATGCATTGGCCAGTGCTGATTGGCCAGAGTACAGAACTCGACCAATCAGCGCTGGCTCTGCTGGAGGAGGCGGAGTCTAAGATCGCTCCACACCAGTCTCCATTCAGGTCCGACCTTAGACTCCGCCTCCTCCGGCAGAGCCAGCGCTGATTGGCCGAAGGCTGGCCAATGCATTCCTATGCGAATGCAGAGACTTAGCAGTGCTGAGTCAGTTTTGCTCAACTACACATCTGATGCACACTCGGCACTGCTACATCAGATGTAGCAATCTGATGTAGCAGAGCCGAGGGTGCACTAGAACCCCTGTGCAAACTCAGTTCACGCTAATAGAATGCATTGGCCAGCGCTGATTGGCCAATGCATTCTATTAGCCCAATGAAGTAGAGCTGAATGTGTGTGTTAAGCACACACATTCAGCACTGCTTCATCACGCCAATACAATGCATTAGCCAGTGCTGATTGGCCGAATTCCGTACTCTGGCCAATCAGCGCTGGCTCTGCTGGAGGAGGCGGAGTCTAAGGTCGGACCTGAATGGAGACTGGTGTGGAGCGATCTTAGACTCCGCCTCCTCCAGCAGAGCCAGCGCTGATTGGCCGAATTCCGTACTCTGGCCAATCAGCGCTGGCCAATGCATTCTATTAGCCCGATGAAGTAGAGCTGAATGTGTGTGCTTAGCACACACATTCAGCTCTACTTCATCGGGCTAATAGAATGCATTGGCCAATCAGCGCTGGCCAATGCATTCTATTAGCTTGATGAAGCAGAGTGTGCACAAGGGTTCAAGTGCACCCTCGGCTCTCCTACATCAGAGCCGAGGGTGCGCTTGAACCCTTGTGCAGCCTCAGCTCTGCTACATCAGAGCCGAGGGTGCGCTTGAACCCTTGTGCACACTCTGCTTCATCAAGCTAATAGAATGCATTGGCCAGCACTGATTGGCCAGAGTACGGAATTCGGCCAATCAGCGCTGGCCAATGCATCCCTATGGGAAAAAGTTTATCTCACAAAAATCACAATTACACACCCGATAGAGCCCCAAAAAGTTATTTTTAATAACATTCCCCCCTAAATAAAGGTTATCCCTAGCTATCCCTGCCTGTACAGCTATCCCTGTCTCATAGTCACAAAGTTCACATTCTCATATGACCCGGATTTGAAATCCACTATTCGTCTAAAATGGAGGTCACCTGATTTCGGCAGCCAATGACTTTTTCCAATTTTTTTCAATGCCCCCAGTGTCGTAGTTCCTGTCCCACCTCCCCTGCGCTGTTATTGGTGCAAAAAAGGCGCCAGGGAAGGTGGGAGGGGAATCGAATTTTGGCGCACTTTACCACGTGGTGTTCGATTCGAACATGGCGAACACCCTGATATCCGATCGAACATGTGTTCAATAGAACACTGTTCGCTCATCTCTAATTCTTACAGTATGCTGCTGTATAGTTCTCTAGCAATGCTAAAAATGTTCTCATATCATTTTGCTAAACATTCCAAATGTTATTCAGCTTGTTTTTGTCTTATGCTGTACCAGGCAACAAATGAAGGTTCACAATAAGGTGATTCACATTGTGTTCCAAGCAATAATCTTTGTAAATTGGTGATTCAGATTCCTAAAAGATTATGTATTTTTGAAAATAAACTCCCTGATGGTTAATAGACAGAAATTTGGCTTAGAAGCCCACGTTTTTAGAATGGAGCTAGATGTCTCTATTTTATTAAGATAAGTTTCTGTATATGTGACTCTGTTTTATTTTTTATTGTAATTTTCTGTAAAAAAAAATTTTTTACAGTCACCTTACTTTCACATAAATGTTAGATTAATTACATCTACAAAGAAATAGAAGTCATTTTGGAAACTTTTCTATATCATTATGACAAAATCTATTGGGTAAAAATTGGCTGCAAATTAAGCCAAGCAATATAAGTAATATAAATTTAAAGGTGCAGAAAAAAGGTATGCTCGGGGATGTATCAGGTGTGTTTTATCATCCGGCGGGGCAGCCAAAAACTGCCCAATATCTTTATTTACAGTAACATAGAGATACAAATACCATAAGAGATAACAACAACACCAAAAGGACAGTATCCTTGGGTCACCTATCAGGGTAACATACCAGAAAATTAACCCCAAACACATAATAATAATAATAATGAATTGTAATCTAAGTATAGTACACTAGAACATAAATATTACAAAAGCATGTAGAGCAAAAGGCATGCCACATAGTAAATACTGTATAGACAAGTGACCATCCACCAATTTGCCATATCGTTTTACCAGCTTTTCTTCAGAATTTGAATATCTTGTCTCAATATTCATATCATCAATATCAATATTCAGTTCTGATAGGTGTAAATAAAAGGCTGAATTCCACACACGGTTTACATTTCGACTTGAGACTTCTAAAACTGTCAAATTAACAATATTCATATTTGAAAATTGTATATAGACAATTATGTACTATTAGTACGGAAAAGCCTATAACACACTACGCCAAATCAGAATGAGTAAACCCAATCATATCACTTTTGTGAGTGTTTAATAAATAAACAAGATGTAAGAATTTGCATGATTAGTGCTATGCAGGGAATATATTTAGTCCAGCCAATGCTATTTGTGCTGGGAGTTTGTAATTTACTGTTGTCAACTTTTTTGGAAAAAATCCTAATTTTGATTGCAGATTAAGCACATTCTTGTTTAACTGTTAATTTGTTTCTTTTTCTGTGTACATATCCAAAACACAAATGTGTAGATGTAAGAAGCTACATCAATACATTCTGATTAAATATAAAAATGTTCTTTTTGTAAAAAATAAAAGTAAAAATAACAAATAGATATCAGTGAACCTAAAGATTCTATTTTAGTGTTAAAAAAAAAAAAAATGAAATCCACTATACAACTTCCCATCCAAGAATACCCAGAAAAGACAAATAGACAGTGCCGAGCGGCACATAGCGTGATACTGTATGTTATGATAAGGTGATCAGGGTGTGAAAAAGATCTGGGTGCACCTCATGTCAGTATAGAATAACCCCATAAGAGAGATGCAGCACTGGATACACAGGTGATAAACCAAGGTGACAAGTGATGTGTCACAATACCCTTTCTATTTTCTAGAGACCAATGGCTGGGAACAGTGAGTCTAGCAATAGTAATACACAAATAGACTTACAGTCCGTTCTGTGGAAGGCAGGGAGGCTTGACTGGAAGCAGTGGTCCTATACTCAGCAGGAGGGCTTGCTGGGGGCTGTAGTTCCACGGCTCGTTTGGACCGGGTGGGTAGCAAAGTCCTTGTAGCAGGAGGGCTTGCTGGGATCAGTAGTTCCACGGTTCCTTTGGACCAGGTGGATAGCAAAGTCTTAGTAGCAGGAGGACTTGCTGGGGTCAGTAGTTCCACGGCTCCTGTGGACCGGGTGGATAGCAAGTCTTAGGTAGCAGGAGGACTTGCTGGGGGTAGTGGTTCCAGGTAGCAACCAACTTGGAACAGTCAGTTTGAGCTTGAGGACCTTGCAGAAGACAGGCTTCTGAAAACAATACTCAGGCAACTGGGTAATCACAACACACATGCTAAATAATCAAGAATCAGGAAATCAGGGTAAGTCACAGGCAGGAAACACAAAAAACTCCATCTTGACTGCTGGCAAAAAAAGAGTTCAACAAAACAAGATCCTGACACGATGACTATAACAGTGGTATCTGTAGCAGCATACAATGCTAAGATTTCCCCCTCACCTGGTATGGTTGTGAAAGTCACAACTACTTAATAGACGTATCACACTGTTAGGTATAGATTCAGAGCCTCCCAGTGTCAGGACTTGGAAATCCAGGCGATGCAAAGTGGTAGAAACAAGGAATTGAAAGCCCCAATAGAGAGAGGAAATCTGCACTTCTTTTGAATAATCCACTTTATTGAAAGCTCACAAATGTGTTTCGGAGAGACTTGGTCTCCTTCTTCAAGTGTTAAATAAGACAGAAGGAAAACAAACAGAATCCTGGACACTATAAACCCACTGTCCACTTAAGGCCCATTCACAAAGGAAAGGGCCCACCGAGTCAATTGATACATACACATCACAATCCTACCTATTCAAGACAATAGAATATTTGAAAACTTACTCTAAGATCATCTGATTTAGGAAGGGAGAAAAGGAGGCCCAAATGTCTGGTATCTGTAGACATGCTATGGCATGCTATCTATGTTATTACACATGTGTGTTGCGGCTTCCCACCGTCAGAAGTTTATCAGTGTGCGAAGAAAGTCTGCGCATGTGCAGTAGAGAACATATTCAGTGATGGCTGCTGCGCACACGTAGCTAAACTTCCCATCAGCCAAACACTGAAGGGAGAAGAGAAAGCTGCGCCTGCGGCTGATGGAAGACTATGTTGTTTGCATGAAAAGCAGCACTTGGTAATAGCTGCATGAAAGCTGTGTTCCTTGCTGGAGGGTTTTACCAAAACCCTGATAAAAAGGTCTGGCTGCTGGAGTAGGGGGAATTGGCTGTGTCTCTACTTCATTCACTATTCTTGGTTTTGGGATGTGTGGGGTTAATTCCTGTTATCCTGATATGTGTATATAAGGGTCCATTCACATGGAGTTTTTTGGTGCTGATTTTGATGCTAAATCCACATCAGAATCCATTTGGAAACAAAGCCCCTCATTGACTTCAATGGGTTCCTTTTTCCACTAGCGAAAAAAGTAAATTTAAAAAAAAAAAAAAAAAAATCGATGAACTGATCATTTTGAAGTTTCCATCTACGAATATTTTAAAATAAAAAGAAATGAACAATATATTAATTATTTAGCGAGCACTCAACTATTGTTTGTACTTCTTAATGAGTAAGACATAATATTTAAAACAATAAGAGCAGCAGCTGTTTGCTATCTATGTAAACAGAAAAATCTTAATATTTATCCATGGGTTGAGATATAAATCTGAAGATAGATTGCAATGATGAATGTGAGTTGGTAGAGTGTACAGTGCCTTTGGGAATATTGCATGCAAATTGTTCTGAGTAATGAGTTTCTTTCTGTTGTATATATTTATTTTGATAGAGTATTTAAACCACTCTGCTCTGAAAAAAATGAAGATCATTTTGCATGAATTTTTTTTTTTTTGTATTTTGAAATTAATCCAAAGTGCAGCGGAGGATATTCCATTTGTGCATTCTGGACTAGACGTATTCAGATATGTATTTTACAAAAGGATTAGCTTTTCAAGACAATATTGTTGTGTGCTAATATATCACAAAGTGAGATTTTATGTGTCTGTGCACAGTCTTTCAAGAATTTTGTCAGCACATTGCTATATTGGGTTCAATGGATTTAGACAATTGACAATCTATGGGTTTAGACATAAACAATCTATGCTACCAAGTACCAGCTCCCTCTATCATGGATCAGGAACTGCAGTTGTAATTGCTCACCTTCATTGTAGGGGGAATTTATCTATGATTTTGGGTTGTAATCTACTACCCCCTGAGGAACCCTGCTTAAGTTGTAAGGCAGAGGGAAACGCATTGCTAATATTTGTGGGAGTTTCTGATTTGTTCAATTTGTATCTCTTGGAAGGACTTTAAAGGGGTTGTCCCATCTCAAGGGTCCTCTCTATACTGGTAGCTTAGTAAATTAAGACTTTTGCTAAATATTTTGCTTTGCCTGGTATGTGAATTTATTCCTCCCATTGTTTACACAGCGTTGCTATAACCACGGACCTGTGAGATAGGACAAGTGACGTCACTTACTCAGTCTCAGCAGGACAATCAGTTCAGATAATTGCAGTTTGCTGATAAAGCCAAGTTTGTTAACTCTCTATGTAAACACACAGATAACACTGAGTACATTCCGTATAAGCATATATATACTATTTTTTAAAAAATCTTTTTTTCTAAATGTAGATTGTGAGCCCCATATAGGGATCAAAATGTTCCTTTTTTATCCTATCAGTATGTCTTTGTAGAATGGGAGGAAATCCTTGCAATCACGGGGAGAACATACAAACTCCTTGTTGCAGATGTTGTTCCTGGCGGGATTTGAACCCAGGACTCCAGTGCTGCAAGGCTAACCACTGAGCCACCATGTTGTCCCTAGCATATGTATACTATCTGATCTGCAGAAGGATTGTCTGTCCTGTTCAGCAGGAAGGAGGAGGGAGGAGGAGAAATACAGAAAGCGAGAAGCGATCACTGCAGGCAAAGCTGAAACAAGGAGGTGGAAAAACCCCTTTAATATGAAAACTCCCTGAGTATTTGTTTAGGGGAAAGCGTGATAGGTCATTATATAACACAGTTCTCCTGAATCAACAATAGGAGGGACATATCAATTGAGTGTTACACACCTGGGCACACATATAGTGGCCTCAGCTTGTGGATATAATATACTAGCCATAGCCATGGGCAAAAATCATAATATGCCTGAAATGCCATTGAATTTATAAGTTTTGGTATAGTGTATAACACTCATCAAGTCCTTTTTACTCCTGACAATTGTATGTCAGGAGACCCCTAGTTTGTGGTGCCTGACCACTATACAGGGTATGGACCTATCTGCTTCAGGATCCCTACACTGTACAGTACAGAAGTTGCAAGCATCCCAAACAACTGACGCATGTAGGTGCTAGCTGTTGGCCCCCACTGATCAGATATTTATGGCCATAGGATAGACCAACTCCTTGAACCAAATGCAGGGTAAGATATGATCACGTGTATACATGTATACTTATATGACAATGAAGCTTCTCATCCTGCTGCGGCTCTGAGCACAGCTGCTTTGAACACTTTTGCACTCATAGTAAAAGATTATCTAATTCTGTAACCGTCATTATGTGACATTTGAAAGGTTTATAAAATGACAGCTTTCTGTGAAGGTATTACTTTTTGGGAAATGTCATTAGGGCAAAAAGAATGATTAATGATCATGAGATCTCTCTGTAACACAGTGAAATGGATTAGGATTTGAAATGCTACCTAGTATCAAAATAAATATCACATACCAGTGTGAGCCAGATGGTTCTACTTCTAGAAAATGAGATGGCAGAGAGTGCGTCGACATGAACTTTTAATTTAGAAGACAAAAAAAGAGCATTTCATATCATTTTTGTCCTCTATCTTTTACATTTTAAGTATATATTGCATATAATACGGGTGCCTTTCTTTTAATTCTTTATAATTTCATAAGGAAACTTCGTTTAATGAATTTCTAGCAGCTAAACTTCTCAAAAGTGTTATGTCCTGACTTCGAAGTCCAAATGAACTGGGCACTGGCATTTCACTGACTAATTCAGATCTTACCATTTTATTTTATTAGCAAGATTTTAATGTCATAGTGCATTATATTTTGAAATGTTAGCCCTTAGGCGGTTTTTATAAACCAAATGAAATGACAAAATTTAGGAGACGCCGTATAACAGTACATTATACTGTAGATAATAAAAATGCTCAGAATATAGTGTTAGGTCTACCTCTAAAATAAACTACTGACTGAAGGAGTTGCAAACAGAAACACATCCAGAAGAAGAGTAACATTATCTAGAATACGCGAGTCATTGAACTTTAAAGCCCAAAGCAACATTTCCAAATGAAAGGACTATATTATTTTACTATTGAAAGTCTCTGATGCAATATTTTGGGGTTTTTTTTTTTTTGTGTTTTCCTTTTTCAGAATTTTTCTCTGCAAACTGTCTACCGGTTGTATACTTATATGGAAAATGCTAGCATTTCTGCAAGTATAATTGACATGCTGAGATTTAGAAAAACACAACTTTTTTGAGGCATGTAGCCACAATCCCAACCACTTTGAAGGTACTGTAAAATGCTGTGGTTTTTGCCACTGTTTCCACCATGGCCGAATCGCTGCATTTATACTACGTAGGCCCAAGGCGTCCTGGACTGGCTTAGGTAAGCAAAAATGCCGCCCTCCCTGGGGCCCTGGCATAGCGCCGCCTGAAGCGGTCGCTTCAGGTCGCCTCATGGGAGGTGTGGCGCTGCTAAGGCCCCACGTTGCAGAAAAGCTGCTTTTTTTTTTGTAGATTTTGCTTCAGCTCTTTGAGGCAAACTAAGGAGTGGCAAAAAAAAAAGGGAAATATAAAGGAAGTTCTTGTACATCTCCCTTCTGCTTAATCCACACCTGACTTTGGTTCAAAAACTGCAGCAAAATCTCCAACAAAAAAATCAGCTTTTCCACAATGTGGGGCCTCAGCCTAAGACTGAGGCCACGCGTTGCAGAAAGACTATATTTTTTTGCACATTGTGCTACATGTTTTGATCCAAAGCCAATAGTGACTTTAGTAGGAATGGGGAATATAAAGGAAGCTCTTATACTTCTCCCTTCTACTAAATCTACCACTGGCTTTCACTCAAAAAAAAAAAAAAAAAAAAAAAAATGGAGCAAAATCTGCACCAGTAAAGCAAATTTTCCACAGTGTATCCTCAGCCTTAAGACTATTTCAAGGACGTAAATCGCAGTTGCTGTAGCACTGACCATGAAATTCTAATTCTTAGTAAAGATGTGAGAACTGATTTGTACTTAAGTGGCTTTGATCCAAATTTTGTTTTTTTAGACCAGACCAAAGCTTTTGAGATTTGTCTCAGGCAAACTAAAACATATATTGCAAAGTAAAAATGAAGAGGAGAAGGAGAATCACATGGTCTCTGTGTCTTAAGCTAAAGACCCATGTTGTGGAAACGCAGTTTTTTTGTTGCAGTTTTTGCTGCAGTTTTTTGAGCGAAAGCCAAGAATGGCTACAAATGGAATGGAAAATATATAAAAAATACTTATACTTCTCCCTTCTGCTCAGTCCACTTCTGGTTTTGGCTCAAAAAAAAAAAAAAAAAACAGCAAAATCTGCAGCAAAAAAAAGCTGTATTTCCGCAACGTGGGGCCTCAGACTCAAACAAGCTTCTGGCATCCCCACACAGTGTGTTGTAGCTTAAAGTGCAAAATCTTGTTTTGTTAAGGTTTTTTTGTTTGTTTTTTTTTAAAGTGCTTTTTATTAACAAATACAGAAAAAGTAACGCTATCATGGCAAAAGTCAAAGCTGAACCATGTGTGTGTAGTGTGTAGACGTGTTAGGAGTTCTATTGGGTGTGCTTAGGTCATTAAGGGTTAATCTTTTCCTTGCCTTCAGTCTCCATGTCATTAGACATCAGGTGTGTTTTTCTGCTGCTATTTAAACCCCACCCAGGCATGGATCCTTGCCAGCCATTCACTTTGTGTTTCCTGGTTCCCCTGCTCTGTCTGATTCCCTGTCTGTTTGTATTCCATATGTTTCTTGGTTTTTTGACCCGGCTTGTATTTTTGACTATCCCTTGTCTTTTGATTTGGTACCTTTTATTATATCTCCTGGCTTGACCTCTTGCTCATCTGACCTCGCCTTCTCTTCTGTGTCTTGCTGGGACTTGTGGTCCTCCCTGGTTCTATGCTGTTTAGTCTTTTGTTTTGCATTGCATTTACACTGTGCTTTCTGTTTAGGTGTGACCCCCGTGACTCCAGTCCCTAGGACTTTCAGGGCCTTCTCTCCCCTTATCCTAGCCGCCGGATAGAAGGTTAGGAGTCGTGGTAGGCGCACTTCAATTAGGAAGTGCATTGGTCTGCCTCATCTCAGATATTACAGCATAGTTATAGCTGCAGGGCCTGCGACCCCTTTTGTCATTAGTTGCACAGTGTTGCTTTCCCAGCTGTGTCACTTTGCACTGCCTGACCCTGACTCCAATCCTTACACAAAGAAATGGGAATAACATAGGAAAGACCACATACATTGAAAATGCAGAAATAACGTAATAGCAAAAGTGCTTCTATCTCAGAAATTTTATGTCAAGAGCAAAACTAAGCATATTTTTGGAATCAGCACATCAAACTCCATAAAACAGACATATTACCTTTGCTGATGATTTTTTGTGTGTTGACCAGTGTTATAGAAAGAACAGAGAGATAATACATTCTCCAATTCTCCTCAATAAAGAAGTGGCAATTTATCAATTTAGAAAGTGTTAATACATACTATGTAATGTAAGAATTTAGGTAATAATTTATATGCTGAATAAATTAAGTCAGCCACTTGTGGAATACCTGACTTGTCAAATATATGTTTACATTGACCCTATGAAAGGAACAATAGCAATACATTAGTGGCAGAAATAAGTATAATAGAGACTAATTCCTTATGGTTAGAGATGAGCGAACAGTGTTCTATCGAACTCATGTTCGATCGGATATTAGGCTGTTCGGCATGTTCGAATCGAATCGAACACCGCGTGGTAAAGTGCGCCATTACTCGATTCCCCTCCCACCTTCCCTGGCGCCTTTTTTGCTCCAATAACAGCGCAGGGTAGGTGGGACAGGAACTACGACACCGGTGACGTTGAAAAAAGTAGGCAAAACCCATTGGCTGCCGAAAACATGTGACCTCTAATTTAAAAGAACAGCGACGCCCAGCTTCGCGTCATTCTGAGCTTGCAATTCACCGAGGACGGAGGTTTCCGTCCAGCTAGCTAGGGCTTAGATTCTGGGTAGGCAGGGACAGGCTAGGATAGGAAGGAGAAGACAACCAACAGCTCTTATAAGAGCTAAATTCCAGGGAGAAGCTTGTCAGTGTAACGTGGCACTGACGGGCTCAATCGCAGCAACCCAGCTTTCCCAGGATCCTGAATGGAATACACTGTCAGTGTATTCCCGTATACCCGATATATACCCCGATACCCGTTCCAACGGTGTGCCCCCCCACCTTCACCCCAGAAATACCCTGCAAGTCCCCTAGCAATAGAATTGGGGCTATATACACCCACAATTTTTACTACTGGTATACAGTGCCATTGTCTGACTGGGAATTCAAAGAATATATTGGGAATACAAATACCCTCATTTCTTGCTACTGCCATATAGTGCCAGTGTCTGACTGGGAATTCAAAGAATATATTGGGGTTACGTGCACCCACAATTTTTACTACTGGTATACAGTGCCATTGTCTGACTGGGAATTCAAAGAATATATTGGGAATACAAATACCCTCATTTCTTGCTACTGCCATATAGTGCCAGTGTCTGACTGGGAATTCAAAGAATATATTGGGGTTACGTGCACCCACAATTTTTACTACTGGTATACAGTGCCATTGTCTGACTGGGAATTCAAAGAATATATTGGGGTTATAAATACCCTCATTTCTTGCTACTGCCATATAGTGCCAGTTTCTGACTGGTAATTCAAAGAATATATTGGGGTTACGTGCACCCACAATTTTTACTACTGGTATACAGTGCCATTGTCTGACTGGGAATTCAAAGAATATATTGGGGTTATAAATACCCTCATTTCTTGCTACTGCCATATAGTGCCAGTTTCTGACTGGTAATTCAAAGAATATATTGGGGTTACGTGCACCCACAATTTTTACTACTGGTATACAGTGCCATTGTCTGACTGGGAATTCAAAGAATATATTGGGGTTATAAATACCCTCATTTCTTGCTACTGCCATATAGTGCCAGTTTCTGACTGGGAATTCAAAGAATATATTGGGGTTACGTGCACCCACAATTTTTACTACTGGTATACAGTGCCATTGTCTGACTGGGAATTCAAAGAGTATATTGGGAATACAAATACCCTCATTTCTTGCTACTGCCATATAGTGCCAGTTTCTGACTGGGAATTCAAAGAATATATTGGGGTTACGTGCACCCACAATTTTTACTACTGGTATACAGTGCCATTGTCTGACTGGGAATTCAAAGAATATATTGGGGTTACGTGCACCCACAATTTTTACTACTGGTATACAGTGCCATTGTCTGACTGGGAATTCAAAGAATATATTGGGGTTATAAATACCCTCATTTCTTGCTACTGCCATATAGTGCCAGTTTCTGACTGGTAATTCAAAGAATATATTGGGGTTACGTGCACCCACAATTTTTACTACTGGTATACAGTGCCATTGTCTGACTGGGAATTCAAAGAATATATTGGGGTTATAAATACCCTCATTTCTTGCTACTGCCATATAGTGCCAGTTTCTGACTGGTAATTCAAAGAATATATTGGGGTTACGTGCACCCACAATTTTTACTACTGGTATACAGTGCCATTGTCTGACTGGGAATTCAAAGAGTATATTGGGAATACAAATACCCTCATTTCTTGCTACTGCCATATAGTGCCAGTTTCTGACTGGGAATTCAAAGAATATATTGGGGTTACGTGCACCCACAATTTTTACTACTGGTATACAGTGCCATTGTCTGACTGGGAATTCAAAGAGTATATTGGGAATACAAATACCCTCATTTCTTGCTACTGCCATATAGTGCCAGTTTCTGACTGGGAATTCAAAGAATATATTGGGGTTACGTGCACCCACAATTTTTACTACTGGTATACAGTGCCATTGTCTGACTGGGAATTCAAAGAATATATTGGGGTTACGTGCACCCACAATTTTTACTACTGGTATACAGTGCCATTGTCTGACTGGGAATTCAAAGAGTATATTGGGAATACAAATACCCTCATTTCTTGCTACTGCCATATAGTGCCAGTGTCTGACTGGTAATTCAAAGAATATATTGGGGTTACGTGCACCCACAATTTTTACTACTGGTATACAGTGCCATTGTCTGACTGGGAATTCAAAGAGTATATTGGGAATACAAATACCCTCATTTCTTGCTACTGCCATATAGTGCCAGTTTCTGACTGGTAATTCAAAGAATATATTGGGGTTACGTGCACCCACAATTTTTACTACTGGTATACAGTGCCATTGTCTGACTGGGAATTCAAAGAATATATTGGGGTTATAAATACCCTCATTTCTTGCTACTGCCATATAGTGCCAGTTTCTGACTGGTAATTCAAAGAATATATTGGGGTTACGTGCACCCACAATTTTTACTACTGGTATACAGTGCCATTGTCTGACTGGGAATTCAAAGAGTATATTGGGAATACAAATACCCTCATTTCTTGCTACTGCCATATAGTGCCAGTTTCTGACTGGGAATTCAAAGAATATATTGGGGTTACGTGCACCCACAATTTTTACTACTGGTATACAGTGCCATTGTCTGACTGGGAATTCAAAGAGTATATTGCGAATACAAATACCCTCATTTCTTGCTACTGCCATATAGTGCCAGTTTCTGACTGGGAATTCAAAGAATATATTGGGGTTACGTGCACCCACAATTTTTACTACTGGTATACAGTGCCATTGTCTGACTGGGAATTCAAAGAATATATTGGGGTTACGTGCACCCACAATTTTTACTACTGGTATACAGTGCCATTGTCTGACTGGGAATTCAAAGAGTATATTGGGAATACAAATACCCTCATTTCTTGCTACTGCCATATAGTGCCAGTGTCTGACTGGTAATTCAAAGAATATATTGGGGTTACGTGCACCCACAATTTTTACTACTGGTATACAGTGCCATTGTCTGACTGGGAATTCAAAGAGTATATTGGGAATACAAATACCCTCATTTCTTGCTACTGCCATATAGTGCCAGTTTCTGACTGGTAATTCAAAGAATATATTGGGGTTACGTGCACCCACAATTTTTACTACTGGTATACAGTGCCATTGTCTGACTGGGAATTCAAAGAATATATTGGGGTTATAAATACCCTCATTTCTTGCTACTGCCATATAGTGCCAGTTTCTGACTGGTAATTCAAAGAATATATTGGGGTTACGTGCACCCACAATTTTTACTACTGGTATACAGTGCCATTGTCTGACTGGGAATTCAAAGAGTATATTGGGGTTATAAATACCCTCATTTCTTGCTACTGCCATATAGTGCCAGTTTCTGACTGGTAATTCAAAGAATATATTGGGGTTACGTGCACCCACAATTTTTACTACTGGTATACAGTGCCATTGTCTGACTGGGAATTCAAAGAGTATATTGGGAATACAAATACCCTCATTTCTTGCTACTGCCATATAGTGCCAGTTTCTGACTGGGAATTCAAAGAATATATTGGGGTTACGTGCACCCACAATTTTTACTACTGGTATACAGTGCCATTGTCTGACTGGGAATTCAAAGAATATATTGGGGTTACGTGCACCCACAATTTTTACTACTGGTATACAGTGCCATTGTCTGACTGGGAATTCAAAGAGTATATTGGGAATACAAATACCCTCATTTCTTGCTACTGCCATATAGTGCCAGTGTCTGACTGGTAATTCAAAGAATATATTGGGGTTACGTGCACCCACAATTTTTACTACTGGTATACAGTGCCATTGTCTGACTGGGAATTCAAAGAGTATATTGGGAATACAAATACCCTCATTTCTTGCTACTGCCATATAGTGCCAGTTTCTGACTGGTAATTCAAAGAATATATTGGGGTTACGTGCACCCACAATTTTTACTACTGGTATACAGTGCCATTGTCTGACTGGGAATTCAAAGAATATATTGGGGTTATAAATACCCTCATTTCTTGCTACTGCCATATAGTGCCAGTTTCTGACTGGTAATTCAAAGAATATATTGGGGTTACGTGCACCCACAATTTTTACTACTGGTATACAGTGCCATTGTCTGACTGGGAATTCAAAGAATATATTGGGGTTACGTGCACCCACAATTTTTACTACTGGTATACAGTGCCATTGTCTGACTGGGAATTCAAAGAATATATTGGGGTTATAAATACCCTCATTTCTTGCTACTGCCATATAGTGCCAGTTTCTGACTGGTAATTCAAAGAATATATTGGGGTTACGTGCACCCACAATTTTTACTACTGGTATACAGTGCCATTGTCTGACTGGGAATTCAAAGAGTATATTGGGAATACAAATACCCTCATTTCTTGCTACTGCCATATAGTTCCAGTTTCTGACTGGGAATTCAAAGAATATATTGGGGTTACGTGCACCCACAATTTTTACTACTGGTATACAGTGCCAGTGTCTGACTGGGAATTCAAAGAGTATATTGGGAATACAAATACCCTCATTTCTTGCTACTGCCATATAGTGCCAGTGTCTGACTGGGAATTCAAAGAATATATTGGGGTTACGTGCACCCACAATTTTTACTACTGGTATACAGTGCCAATTTCTAACTAGGAATTCAAAATGCGCAAGGCTCCCGGAAAGGGACGTGGACGAGGCCGTGGGCGAGGTCGGGGGAATGGTTCTGGGGAGCAAGGTAGCAGTGAAGCCACAGGGCGTCCCGTGCCTACTCCTGTGGGGCAGCAAGCATTGCGCCACTCCACAGTGCCAGGGTTGCTTGCCACATTAACTAAACTGCAGGGTACAAACCTTAGTAGGCCCGAGAACCAGGAACAGGTCTTGCAATGGCTGTCAGAGAACGCTTACAGCACATTGTCCAGCAGCCAGTCAGACTCTGCCTCCTCTCCTCCTATTACCCAACAGTCTTGTCTTCCTTCCTCCCAAAATTCCGAAGCTTTACAGAACAATAACCCAAACTGTCCCTGCTCCCCAGAGCTGTTCTCCGCTCCTTTCATTGTCCCTCAACCTGCCTCTCCACGTCACGATTCCACGAACCTAACAGAGGAGCATCTGTGTCCAGATGCTCAAACACTAGAGTCTCCTCCATCTCCGTTCGATTTGGTGGTGGATGACCAGCAACCCACCCTCATCGACGATGATGTGACGCAGTTGCCGTCAGGGCATCCAGTTGACCGGCGCATTGTGCGGGAGGAGGAGATGAGACAGGAGTTGGAAGAGGAAGTGGTGGATGATGAGGACACTGACCCGACCTGGACAGGGGGGATGTCAAGCGGGGAAAGTAGTGTGGATGTTGAGGCAGGTGCAGCACCAAAAAGGGTAGCTAGAGGCAGAGGCAGAGGTCAGCAGCTTAGGCGAAGCCAGGCCACACCCGGAATCTCCCAAGATGTTCCAGTTCGTACCCAGCCCCGAAAAACTCCCACCTCGAGGGCACGTTTCTCGAAGGTGTGGAGTTTTTTCAAGGAATGCGCTGAGGACAGATATAGTGTTGTCTGCACAATTTGCCTCTCGAAATTGATTAGGGGCTCTGAGAAGAGCAACCTGTCCACCACTTCAATGCGCCGTCATTTGGAATCCAAGCACTGGAATCAGTGGCAGGCAGCAACGGCAGGACAAAGGCCGCCTGCCGTTCACGCCACTGCCACTGCCTCTGCCACTGCCTCTGCCACTGCCACTGCTGACTGTGCTGGCGATGCACTCCAGAGGACGAGCCAGGACACCACTTCATCTGCCTCCGCCACTTTGTTGACTTCTACCTCATCCTCCCCTGGTCCTGTCTTATCTCCTTCTCCTGCACCATCAAAGGCACCATCAGGCGTTTCTTTACAACAACCCACCATCTCTCAGACATTGGAGCAGCGGCAGAAATACACTGCTAACCACCCACACGCGCAAGCCTTGAACGCCAACATCGCTAAACTGCTGGCCCAGGAGATGTTGGCGTTCCGGCTTGTTGAAACTCCCGCCTTCCTGGACCTGATGGCAACTGCGGCACCTCGCTATGCCGTCCCTAGCCGTCACTACTTCTCCCGGGGTGCCGTCCCCGCCTTGCACCAGCACGTGTCACTCAACATCAGGCGGGCCCTTAGTTCCGCGCTTTGCACAAAGGTCCACTTGACCACCGACGCGTGGACAAGTGCATGCGGACAGGGACGCTACATTTCACTGACGGCACACTGGGTGAATGTAGTTGAGGCTGGGACTGCTTCCCAAACTGGCCCGGTGTACCTCGTCTCCCCGCCTAACATTCCTGGCAGGGACACAAGAAGAACACCCCCCTCCTCCTCCTCCTCTACCGCCTCCTCCTCCGCCACCGCCTCCTCCTCCGCCACCGCCTCCTCCTCCGCTGTTAGATTGACCCCAGCTACGAGTTGGAAACGTTGCAGCACTGGCGTTGGTAGACGTCAGCAGGCTGTGCTGAAGCTGATCAGCTTGGGGGACAGACAGCACACTGCCTCCGAGGTGAGGGATGCCCTCCTCGATGAGACGGCAATATGGTTTGAGCCGCTGCACCTGGGCCCAGGCATGGTCGTTTGTGATAACGGCCGGAACCTGGTAGCAGCTCTGGAGCTTGCCGGACTCCAACATGTTCCATGCCTGGCCCACGTCTTCAACCTAGTGGTGCAACGTTTCCTAAAGAGCTACCCCAATGTTCCAGAGCTACTGGTGAAAGTGCGGCGCATGTGCGCCCACTTTCGCAAGTCGACAGTAGCCGCTGCTAGCTTAAAATCTCTCCAGCAACGCCTGCATGTGCCACAACACCGGCTTTTGTGCGACGTCCCCACACGCTGGAACTCAACGTTTCAGATGTTGAATAGAGTGGTTGAGCAGCAGAGACCTTTGATGGAATACCAGCTACAAAACCCTAGGGTGCCACAAAGTCAGCTGCCTCAGTTTCACATCCATGAGTGGCCATGGATGAGAGACCTTTGTGACATCCTACGGGTCTTTGAGGAGTCCACAAGGAGGGTGAGCTCTGAGGATGCGATGGTGAGCCTTACAATCCCGCTCTTGTGTGTTCTGAGAGAATCCCTGATTGACATCAGGGATAACTCAGATCACACAGAGGAGTTAGGGATAGCATCCGATCCGTCACAGCTGGAGAGTAGGTCCACACATCTGTCCGCTTCACTGCGTTTAATGGAGGAGGAGGAGGAGGAGGAGGAGGAGGAAGAAGAGTTGTCCGATGATGTGATGGTGATACAGGAGGCTTCCGGGCAACTTCGAATCGTCCCATTGTTGCAGCGCGGATGGGTAGACATGGAGGATGAGGAGGAAATGGAGATTGAACTTTCCGGTGGGGCCAGAGGAGTCATGCCAACTAACACTGTGGCAGACATGGCTGAGTTCATGTTGGGGTGCTTTACAACCGACAAGCGTATTGTCAAAATCATGGAGGACAACCAGTACTGGATCTTTGCTATCCTTGACCCCCGGTATAAAAACAACATCTCGTCTTTTATTCCGGTAGAGGGGAGGGCCAATCGCATCAATGCTTGCCACAGGCAATTGGTGCAGAATATGATGGAGATGTTTCCAGCATGTGACGTTGGCGGCAGGGAGGGCAGTTCCTCCAGTAGGCAACCAAGTTCTCACCGGTCCACACAAACGAGGGGCACACTGTCTAAGGTCTGGGACACCTTGATGGCACCCCCTCGCCAAAGTGCCGCCACGGAGGGTCCTAGTGTCACCAGGCGTGAGAAGTATAGGCGCATGTTGCGGGAATACCTTTCCGACCACAGCCCTGTCCTCTCCGACCCCTCTGCGCCCTACACGTATTGGGTGTCGAAGTTGGACCTGTGGCTTGAACTTGCCCTATATGCCTTGGAGGTGCTGTCCTGTCCTGCCGCCAGCGTCCTATCTGAGAGGGTGTTCAGTGCAGCCGGTGGCATCATCACTGACAAGCGCACCCGTCTGTCAGCTGAGAGTGCCGACCGGCTCACTTTGATAAAAATGAACCACCACTGGGTAGAGCCGTCATTTTTGTGCCCACCTGTGTAAAGCACCCCAACATGAAACTCCATGTCTGTACTCAACCTCTCCAATTCCTCCGCATCCTCATACTCATCCACCATAAGCGTTGCACAATTCTGCTAATACTAGGCTCCCTCCACCCTGATTTCCCCCAACTCTGCTGGTTAGAGGCTCCCTCCACCCTGACTTCCACCAACTCTGCTGGTTAGAGGCTCCCTCCACCATGAGTTTGCCCAAACTGGGCTGTTTAGAGGCTCCCTCCACCATGAATTTGCCCAAACTGGGCTGTTTAGAGGCTCCCTCCACCATGAATTGGTCCAAACTGGGTTTTTTAGAGGCTCCCTCCACCATGAATTGGTCCAAACTGGGCTGGTTAGAGGCTCCCTCCACCATGAATTTGCCCAAACTGGGCTGTTTAGAGGCTCCCTCCACCATGAATTGGTCCAAACTGGGCTGGTTAGAGGCTCCCTCCACCATTAATTGGTCCAAACTGGGCTGGTTAGAGGCTCCCTCCACCATTAATTGGTCCAAACTGGGCTGGTTAGAGGCTCCCTCCACCATGAATTGGTCCAAACTGGGTTTTTTAGAGGCTCCCTCCACCATGAATTGGTCCAAACTTGGCTGTTTAGAGGCTCCCTCCACCATGAATTGGTCCAAACTGAGCTGGTTAGAGGCTCCCTCCACCATTAATTGGTCCAAACTGGGCTGGTTAGAGGCTCCCTCCACCATGAATTTGCCCAAACTGGGCTGTTTAGAGGCTCCCTCCACCATGAATTTGCCCAAACTGGGCTGTTTAGAGGCTCCCTCCACCATGAATTGGTCCAAACTGGGTTTTTTAGAGGCTCCCTCCACCATGAATTGGTCCAAACTGGGCTGGTTAGAGGCTCCCTCCACCATTAATTGGTCCAAACTGGGGTGGTTAGAGGCTCCCTCCACCATTAATTGGTCCAAACTGGGCTGGTTAGAGGCTCCCTCCACCATTAATTGGTCCAATCTGGGCTGGTTAGAGGCTCCCTCCACCATTAATTGGTCCAAACTGGGCTGTTTAGAGGCTCCCTCCACCATTAATTGGTCCAAACTGGGCTGGTTAGAGGCTCCCTCCACCATGAATTTGCCCAAACTGGGCTGTTTAGAGGCTCCCTCCACCATGAATTGGTCCAAACTGGGTTTTTTAGAGGCTCCCTCCACCATGAATTTGCCCAAACTGGGCTGGTTAGAGGCTCCCTCCACCATGAATTGGTCCAAGCTGGGTTTTTTAGAGGCTCCCTCCACCATGAATTTGCCCAAACTGGGCTGGTTAGAGGCTCCCTCCACCATGAATTGGTCCAAACTGGGCTGGTTAGAGGCTCCCTCCACCATGAATTTGCCCAAACTGGGCTGTTTAGAGGCTCCCTCCACCATTAATTGGTCCAAACTGGGCTGGTTAGAGGCTTCCTCCACCATGAATTTGCCCAAACTGGGCTGTTTAGAGGCTCCCTCCACCATGAATTGGTCCAAACTGGGTTTTTTAGAGGCTCCCTCCACCATGAATTGGTCCAAACTGGGTTTTTTAGAGGCTCCCTCCACCATGAATTGGTCCAAACTGGGCTGGTTAGAGGCTCCCTCCACCATGAATTTCCCAAAACTTGGCTGTTTAGAGGCTCCCTCCACCATGAATTGGTCCAAACTGGGCTGGTTAGAGGCTCCCTCCACCATGAATTTCCCAAAACTTGGCTGTTTAGAGGCTCCCTCCACCATGAATTGGTCCAAACTGGGCTGGTTAGAGGCTCCCTCCACCATTAATTGGTCCAAACTGGGCTGGTTAGAGGCTCCCTCCACCATGAATTGGTCCAAACTGGGTTTTTTAGAGGCTCCCTCCACCATGAATTTGCCCAAACTGGGCTGTTTAGAGGCTCCCTCCACCATGAATTGGTCCAAACTGGGCTGGTTAGAGGCTCCCTCCACCATTAATTGGTCCAAACTGGGCTGGTTAGAGGCTCCCTCCACCATGAATTGGTCCAAACTGGGCTGGTTAGAGGCTCCCTCCACCATGAATTTGCCCAAACTGGGCTGTTTAGAGGCTCCCTCCACCATTAATTGGTCCAAACTGGGCTGGTTAGAGGCTCCCTCCACCATGAATTTGCCCAAACTGGGCTGTTTAGAGGCTCCCTCCACCATGAATTGGTCCAAACTGGGTTTTTTAGAGGCTCCCTCCACCATGAATTGGTCCAAACTGGGCTGGTTAGAGGCTCCCTCCACCATGAATTTCCCAAAACTTGGCTGTTTAGAGGCTCCCTCCACCATGAATTGGTCCAAACTGGGCTGGTTAGAGGCTCCCTCCACCATGAATTTCCCAAAACTTGGCTGTTTAGAGGCTCCCTCCACCATGAATTGGTCCAAACTGGGCTGGTTAGAGGCTCCCTCCACCATTAATTGGTCCAAACTGGGCTGGTTAGAGGCTCCCTCCACCATGAATTGGTCCAAACTGGGTTTTTTAGAGGCTCCCTCCACCATGAATTTGCCCAAACTGGGCTGTTTAGAGGCTCCCTCCACCATGAATTGGTCCAAACTGGGCTGGTTAGAGGCTCCCTCCACCATTAATTGGTCCAAACTGGGCTGGTTAGAGGCTCCCTCCACCATTAATTGGTCCAAACTGGGCTGGTTAGAGGCTCCCTCCACCATGAATTTGCCCAAACTGGGCTGGTTAGAGGCTCCCTCCACCATGAATTGGTCCAAACTGGGTTTTTTAGAGGCTCCCTCCACCATGAATTTGCCCAAACTGGGCTGGTTAGAGGCTCCCTCCACCATGAATTGGTCCAAACTGGGGTTTTTAGAGGCTCCCTCCACCATGAATTTGCCCAAACTGGGGTGTTTAGAGGCTCCCTCCACCATGAATTTGCCCAAACTCTGCTGGTTAGAGGTTCAATCCACCCTGATTTTCAAAACAAATGTTGGTGCCAACCTCAACTTACTACAAGGGCCAAATTCACTGCTGGTGACAAGCTCTCCTCACTGCAAGTGCCAAATACACATGTTTCAAGGTGTTTTCCTACTGTCAGAGAGGTGGTATTGAGTGTGTAAAGTGTGTAGTTGTTAGGCTGTGATGTTGGGGTAATAGAGGGTCTTTGGTGTGTTAGATGCCCCCAGACATGCTTCCCCTGCTGTCCCAGTGTCATTCCAGAGGTGTTGGCATCATTTCCTGGGGTGTCATAGTGGACTTGGTGACCCTCCAGACACGGATTTGGGTTTCCCCCTTAACGAGTATCTGTTCCCCATAGACTATAATGGGGTTCGAAACCCGTTCGAACACACGAACATTGAGCGGCTGTTCGAATCGAATTTCGAACCTCGAACATTTTAGTGTTCGCTCATCTCTACTTATGGTATACTAGAGGTATGTAATGATCAGAGTCCGATATTACCCATTTACTTGTGAAAGTGTTTTACTAGGTTGTTATGTATATTCTTACTAAGAAAATGCAATAACAATTTCAAAGAAATGCATCTATTGGTGCATAAAACCATAGTACAGAATGTGACTTTGTCAAATGGATATGATGCCAGTGGTATGTTGTCTACTTCACTTGCTATAATTTTCAGAGGAACAGAATTAGGGCACATTATAAAAATCATTGCTCTATTTTTATTTTTTCCAATATTTCTAAAGAGATATCCTGAGTACAACAGTAGTTCTCTGAGGATCTGGCAGAAAGTCAATAAAACATATTGAAAAGATGTTTCTCTCCTTGTGGTTTACAATGCTGAAACATAAAAGAAAACTCTTTAAAGCAGTTCTCCAGTCAAAACTATTTGCCCAAAAAAGCGTACATATACAGGACCTAATATTTTTAATAATACTTGGTTACACTGAATCATCTATGGAATTGCTTGCTTTTCCAAAGTCTTCAAAACTTAGGTTACATATTTATTGCTCTACCACAATTAAAAGTATAGGAGGATACCATACCCAATATGGCATCTTTTACCCCGAATCCCCTGTATATTGCATGTTTCTCTAATATTAACCTAAAAAAGAATTCATAGACTTCATAGTCATGTGAGATTATGATCTGTCCCTGAGGACAATGTAGCATGTAATATGTTTCCATTTGGAAATAAATATGCACTAAATACTAGCCATTAAAATTGGCAACCTTTCCAAAACCATTCAATCAAAGCAATATTTTATGGCTATTATTAATAGCTATCCTAAGTGTCAGACAAGCTTAATGTAAACCTTACATTGATTGATGTTCGCTTTTAAAACTGTAAAAATCAGACAACAAAAATTAATTCATTACTAAGCACTCATATTAATGGATTTTCCTGTAACTCACAGGTAGCATTCCATAAAACAATCTCAGCAGGCAAAGTAATCTGCAGCATTAAACAGAACATGTCACTTGTTTCCACCATAAGCAGGCAGGATTAAGTAATTCCCTTTCCATTGCTGTCCCACTGCAATCTTTTTGGGTCCAGTGAAGTTATAACACTTGAAAGCATAGAAAGTAAATTATCCTAAGTAGTCACGTGGGTGGGACATAGTGTCAGCCTAGTCACACTGTCCACTTGCTATTCACCCCTCCTGGGCATGAGTAACATCTCCCTTGTGATGGCAAGGAGTGAAGGGACTGTCAGATGCCAATCTGTGCCATGTGTGAATGCTGGGAGATCCAAGTGAAGTGTATCCACTGTCTAGTAGCGCCACTCTACAGTACACTACAGTACTACATATGCTGTATTGCTTTTTACCTAGGATGAAATGTATATTTGTCATGTATAGCTCTAAGTGTCAATAGCTAAGTTGTATTCTTAATATACTGTGCATACCTTACATTGAAGAAACTTCCATCCTCTACATAGAAAGTGGATTACAGTTTTAAGCAGTATGTCTTAAATCTTAAGTGTAAGGACATGCTGTATCTGTTTTATTTATCTACTTACTTTTGTCTTCATTTTTCTCTTATTTTATCATAACCGTTCGAGTCTTCTGATCCAATTACTTCCTTCTCTAGAGCTATGGTTTTGTGCTTACAGTTTGATAAGGAAGCAGAAGTATGAGAAAGGTGCCAGACTGTAGATGACTGTGGCACCCATAATAGGCTGTATGCTTTATTTTAGAAACCTGTTTTCAATACCTGGGACTAAACAGCCAAACCTCCTAATAAGAATGGATAGAAATATCCATTTATCACTTTGTTACAATATGCTGTGAACTTGCAAAGGGATATGTCAATGTAAATTACTGTAAGAAGGAACAAAGCGACTGCTAATTTTTTACTACTCTTAAAACAAAAATGTAGAAACCAGCAATCACTAAAACCCATAAGATCAGAAGAGTATATGGAGGCAGAAATCCCAACCAGAATCTGACCATGGCGCACAGCTCCACATGTAACTACACTTACAGATAATTAGTAGCCGCATGCACAGCATGACCTAGATGATACCGAGCTCCTCACTCCACATCCCTCTGATACTACAATATTTAGGCGGAAATACCTCAAGTCACCAACTCTAACTTGTAAGTTAACACAAGTGGGGAGCACAAGTGCGCTGTCTGATGTTCATTAGAAAAATGGGACACACAGCGCTGCGCTCATTATTTCAGCACAAGGGCAAAGTAACAACAGCATGTTTCACAGTAAAACCATCTATCATCATTGCAGGAGAAACTCTGTTCACGTTTTTCTTCAGACTTCATTTCTATAATATTTTATGTTACAAATTAGTCAAGCGTAAAGGAACTCCTACACTGATTTATTTCACATGTCACAATTGCATTTTTTCTTTTTGGAAAATTAAAAAAATGATTTCTTGCATACAGTGTATTAAAAATTTGGCACTGCCTTAAAGACATTGCCAAGTTCCAGAGTTATGTCTTAATTGCACAACTTCAAGACCATAATATCATGTGACAAGATACAGATGTGCTCATACTTATCTTTGTTTCAATGTGGTTAAGCACAATAATCTTGCTTGATGAAATTTAATATGTTATCATGACATGAAAGCAGAACCATTAATAGGCTACACAACCACTGGGAGATCACACATAGATAGGTATAGGGTAGACATTTCATGATATATTATTGTGATTATTCATCTCACGTTATATTAAGCTGATATGTAAGGTAAGAAAGCACACCTCTGTAGTAAAGAAGATATTAAGATAGTTTTTACCAGTTTAATGCATTAAATGTTGACTTAAAGTTTCCTGCATCTGATTTCAGCCAAATCTATGGCAAAAAGAAAATACCAGTTTGGCCATTGAAATCCACAAAGTCTATTGAAGTCTAAGGGCATTTTCGGTGTTCACCAAATAGGGTTTAGCGATCGGGATCAGAAAAGATCGGATCCCAATCAGCAATCGAGTAAATTTCATTATCGCGATCAGGTTCCGATCCCCCTAAAAAAGATCAGGAATGGAATTCCAATCCCGATCGCTCAACTTACCTGCACAGAAGTGCTGCCACTCCCCGTTCTTCTCACCCCTCTTCTTTCTCTTTCACATGCCTTCAGAGCACCCTGCGCACCCCCACCTCCCTAGACTAGTGTTAGAGATGCTGGGAGAAGGCAGGGCTTGTGGCTTAGAAGAGTATGGGTGGGTACTGGGAGGGGAGATGTGAGTGATGAACTCACGTCTCCCCGCCCACACTCTCCTAAGCCACAACAAGCCTCACCTACTTCCATTATCTCTAACACTAGCCTAGGGAGGTGGGGGCGCGCACTGCACTCTGAAGGCATGTCAATGAGAGAGGACCGGACCAAGAAGAACAGGGAGCAGCAGCGGCAGCAGATCTGTGCAGGTAAGCAGACACCAGGTGGTCTAAGTAGCCGGGGGATTTTTTTAAATCACTACACAGTGTGGAGTCCAAAAATTGAAACAGAATCAATACAGGAGGAGGAGCCATCTCGCAGGAAGAAATGTGGAGGGTAAGTATATAATATGGGTTGTGGGTTGGACTGAGCAAGTAGGGAAGGGCAGGATAGCTAGAGAGACAGGAAGGGGGAGTGAGGGAGTGAGGAAGGAGGGGGGAGTGAGGTGAGAGGGGTTAGTTAAGAAGTTACAGAAGCAGAAGCAAGTAAACAAATGCAGATATGAGGAGCTCCCAAAGGCACCCAGAAATCACTAAAAACATGGCTAAAGTTATATGGGTGCATTTTTTATCCCATTGATAGCACTAACAGACATTTATAAAAAACAAAACATTTTTTGCCCAGAAAAACTTTTTATTTAATGTCCTATATAACATTGAAATGGATGGTATGTACTGCCTTAAATTTCAAGTTAGTATTTGCTATATCATCTTAATATTTGCCACCTCTGTATAGTACCTTAATGTAATGTATAGTTAACATATATACCATAAAACTTTCTGAATAGCTTAATACCATAAAAAACCTACAGCCTTGCTTTACTGACAAAGAACCAAAGAAATGTCAGTTAAAATGAATGGGTTGATTAAATTGTCCAGATCTTTTTTGCTGCAGGATTTGACATTTTCCTAATCTACTTAATCCAAGTTAATGATTGCATGTGTTAAAAGCTCTGTCTTCTGCCAATGGCACTTCTTAACAAATTTAAACATGGCATTTCCTTCTGCTTAACTCTTGTATAGTGGTACATGCTATTATACACTGTATTGTTTTAAAAATAGGCTTATAGGAATTAAATGTCTAATAGAGTTCTCCTTTATTATTATTATATTTTGCGTAATTGAGCTCAGTGTAGAAATGTGACACGTAGAATACTTAAATAGAGAATCTAAATATTCGGGTTGGAAAACATTAATTTTGTAAAGATTTGTGGCCTTTAACTTAACAATTAGCACAATAACATTCATTTACTTGCTTACTAATGATGTAATCACTGGGCTGTTTTGCGAATGCAGAAGCTATCCTATTTATTTTACATTTGCCTTAAAGGGCTATATGTTAAGTAATGTGCACTATTTGTATGTTCTATTTATATTCTAGCAACAATTACAATGTATAGTACTATATAACATAATTTGTGTGATTGTGTTCATTATTAACATGCAATATTATAATTTAAGTGACAAAAACTGAAAACTTTGACTTGAAAAGATATCCCAAATTTCAGATGGTTCAAGGGCCTGGATGTATTTGCTGAAAGAAATAAATATTACAGGTTGTAGGTTTTAGACTTTTGGCAAAGGTAAACTGATCAAGGGTTTTATACTGATTGTCAGATTTGGAATTGGGAAGTAATTTTTTCCCCTAAAAATAAGCATCAGCAGCTTCATGGGGTTTTTGCTACCCTTTGGATCAATACCGTAGTGTTATAGGTAGGAGAATAACTAGCAAAGGCTGGGCTCCACAGCAAACTTTGGACTGGGGCTCCCCACAGCATAGAACCCCCTTTCCTGGTCTCCACATGGTATAATGCCCCTTTTACACACACTATAATGTCCCAAAGTGACTTCCAGACAGTATAATATCCCATAGCAGCCCCTCCTCACAGTATAATGTCTCATAATGTCCCCTACACACAGTACAATGTATAATAGCGACCCTTCCATGCAGTTTATTGCCCCATAGTGGTTTGTGCACACAGTATAATATCCCATAGTGGCCCCTGAACACAATATAATGGGATGCATGGGCGCCCTGGAGGGCAGAAGGGGAAGAAGAGCCAGCCAAGAGCAGGAACAGGGATTGGTAAATCAACAGGGCCCGTTACCTGCTGGGGTCATCCTTTTTTTTTCTTTTACTTTTATTTTCATATCCCTTAGGGACCTTCAATCCTAGAGAGTCTGATCGCTCACACCATACACTGTAACACTAGTGCATCACAATGTATAGGAAAATCCATTCAGTTCTATTACACACTGCTGCGTGTAAAAGAACTGATGTATTGACAAGCGTGGGAGTCTTCAATAGGCAACCGGCTGTCATGACAACTGATCACCACCCTCCAATGATGTTCTGGAAAGTGGCGACTGGTTAAAGATGGCGGCATACATAGCACCTGTGCACTTTAGATGGCACAGTTTTGCTTAACCATGGCACCTAAAGTGTTAAACAGCTGTAATCTGTGTCAGTACCAATCACAACTATTAGCAGTGGTTTCTGGTTGTATTGTAAAGCCGACACCAGAGCCCTCTCCATACATTCCTATGCGACCAATGACGTACAGGTATGTCAAAAGTCATAAAAGGGGTTAAAACTTTAAAACTAAAAATTGATGATCTATTTTTAAGATTGTTCAGCAATTTTAAGTTGGTAGGGGGGTCCGACTGTATATGTTTGCAGCTGCACTCCTCATATTTTTAGTAATGGCAGTTATGGGTATTTCGGTTGTGTCTCATTCAAGTCTTTTGGACACTGCTGTAGTATCCATACCTACTGTTACTAGAAGAATGGAGAGCAGTGCAGTATCTGGCATGTAAACAATTCTGGGAGCTGTGTGCTCTGCAAAACAGCTACTCTGTGCGGGTCTCCATAGTTGGACCCCTGCCAATTTGAAAACTATGATCTACCTTAAGAATAGGCCATGGATTTTTAAAAGGTGGATTACGCTTTAAGTTTCATAAAAAAATAAAATATAGATGTTTGGATTTATAGTACTCAAGAAAAAATGAAATGACATTAAAAAATTACAAATTGAACAGTATCAAAGCCCTTGTACATTTCAAGATTTGAATCAGTTCAGCAGTCTCTGAACATTTGTTTCACTTTAGTATCCTTAGGGTGCAAAGCTTACTTCATAGTAGCAGAACAATGGACAGTGCATTTCAGGAATACTTTGGAATATATGATGTAGTTAAAAATGTATGACATCTTCATTATTTATGTTTTCATGCACTCATGTTCACACAATTGAGAGCAGATAACTTTTCCTGGCCATATACATCAAAAAAAGAATCTTTTTGTGCTACGGAAGGTAAACGGCATCTACTTCAGGGATAATGTTATGAAAGCAGCGACTGTTGCTTTTTTTTTTTTTTTTTTTTTTCTTTTGAATGGCACATCAATCATCCATAACACAAAATCCACCTGCCTGTTATTGTGTAGTTTGCTCTCATGCCACACGGACAGCTCTGACTGTTGATGCATGGATTCTGGTAGACCTCTGAATGTGTCATGTGGGTTACTTTAAAGGTAATATATCATTAGAAATGTATCTATTTTTATCGCATTTTTATGTTAACATATAAAAAAATTTGTTGATTTTTTTTTTTTTTTTTTTAATATCTCCTTGTCACTCTTTGCACCTACTGTTCAGTAGGAAATTTCTTTGCAACAGTTGAGAGAGGAGATAGAAAGGGGGGGGGGAGAGAGAGAGAGAGAGAGAGAGAGAGAGAGAGAGAGAGAGAGAGGTGTCTTTCCGTACTTGCTTTCCTAGTTGGACATATCCAGATAAGTGTATTAAAAAAATTAAGCAGATAAATAAAAATTGAGCAGATTTTCTACAAGAAACATGATTTTCTGATCTATTATCACACAAGTGACATGCCATACATGGTCTTATTTGTGACCGTGTATGGCCACCCTGTGGTTGGGGTGTGAATCTTCGATATTTTGTCAGTATGTTCTGATATTTTGTTGAGCTGGGCTTACAAAGGGTGTTCAATAAGTTAGGTAGCAGAATATGAAAACAACATTTTCTGAGAAAATTCAGCGTTCTGTTTTTCAATGTAATGCCCCTTGACTTCAACACAGTTATTCCACTTTGCCTTCAGCGATTATATGCCCTCAGAATAGAAGAAGAAGGCTTCTTGCTGCTTCAGGAACCCTGTTATTGCCTCTGTGACTGTATTATTATTAGGAAATTGTTGCCCACGCAGAAATTTCTTCAGGTTATGAAAGAAAGTAATCACTGGGGGCCAGGTCTGTACTGTAGGGTGGATGGTTAAACTCCATGGCACATTGTCATGATACAGCAAAACACCTGCTGACAACTTACCACCATGTTTCTCTTTGAATGCCTCACTTAATTCCTTCATTGTTAAAGCATAGTTGTCTCCAGTAATTGTTGTCTTTTGTGGCATGAATTCTAGTAATAAAACACTGTCTGTGTCCCAAAAACCTGTTGCCATGACCTTCCTAGCCGACTGCTGCACAGGAAATTTCTTTGGATTTGGTGACTCCTTGTGCTTCCTTTGCATGGACTTTTATTTGGTCTCATGATAATCATGTACCCATGTTTCATCACCCATAGCAACCCAAAAATAGAAATTTCCTGGATTTTTGCCAATCATATTTAAATTCTCTTGACTAAATTGCTGACAATGTTTTTTGCTCAGGTGTCAACATTCATGGCACCTACCGGAAATGACCTTTGACATCATCAAAATATCATGAATGATACTGGAAACTATAGCAACTGAAATGTCTAATCGATAAACTATAAAACTGACTTTGACCCGATGATCTTCCAAAATCATGGTCTCCACTATATGGCACATTTCCTCTGAATACACTTCGACAGGTTGCCCTGAATGGGAGTCATCTTTCATTGGTGCATTATCATCATGTACAGCAATCATCCTTTCACGGGTTTCTTTAGGCTTCCTTCCTGACTTTGTAAGGAATGTAATCATGGAACTACGATCCAATGCACTTAATTTCTTTTGTAGACTGTACTTGCCATCCTATCACTTCCAGTACTTTCCTCAGACTGAATTTCTACTGTGTGTTGCATGTTTAGAGATGTCTCAACCTACACAGTAAAGCTCAACTTTCTAACACTGACAGAACATACTGAGCCAACTTACTGAACACTCCTCATATCTCCAGCTTATCTACTCTCCTGCTCAGGAACAAGTGTGGAAGATTCTTCTATAAATCTCAATGAGCATCTCAAGACCATTGTGCTCTTGGTCCATGTGACAGCAGCAAAGGACATCTTTAGAAACTGATAACAGCAGCACAAGAACAACAGTAGCCCATAAACATAAAACATAACTAAAAATCTACAAACAAGAAGCAAAAGACGTATGATTTTAACTAGCAAAAAAATCTAGGTGATATGTTCAGTTTAATTCCTGTTCACATTCTATTGAGGGTGATACAAATGAACAATTTTGACTCTGTTCTATTTGCTTTTTCTGTATTTATATTAGTGACTAGATAGTGATTAGTGATCCGAACAGCACGCACCCATAGAAATGAATGGAAACACCTGTGAAGCCGGCCGCCGGCAAAGTCAATGTCACAGGTGCTTCCATTCATTTCTATGGGTGCGTGCTGTTCGGATCGGCTGATCCGACCAGTGTTCACTCATCTCTATTAGTGACTAAACTGATTAAAGAGTGAGGTTCACCACTTGCGGTATTGTTACTCCAGCTTTACTTTTTTAACCAATTTGTGCAACAGTACCTCTTTTTCTATGAAGCAGATGGACTAGCCTTTGCTCCCATGTGCATGAATGAGCCATGAGCATCTGTGACTCTGTTTGCAATTCATCCGTTGTATTCCTTAAACGTTTTTGGTAGGTATCAACCACTGCATTCTAGGAACACCCCACAAGACCTGCCAATTTGGAGATGCTCTAGTGCAGTTATTAAGCCATCACAACATGGTCTTTGTCTCTCAGATCCTTGCACTAGCCTATTTTCCCATATATCAACTTTTAAGAACTGTCTGTTCAATTGCAGTCTAACATATCACACACACCTTAGTAGGTAACATTAAACTTCACCTATCAATGGTTTTACTGTTATTAGTATATAGTACCGTATTTTCCGGACTATAAGGCGCACATAAAATACTAGAATTTTCTCAGAAATTGCAAGTGCGCCTTATAGTCCAGTGCGCCTTATATATGGATCTGTCCTACCTCTAATGAGAGTTGCAGAAACTCAATTTGAAGCTGTCTCTTCCCCAATACAACTGGTTGGGTCCCGGTCGTGCTGTCGCTGGTCTCTCCACCACGCCGAAGTGACCGCTGTGTGACTGCTGCACTCTGTGGCACGATGTTAGGACAGCGTCCGGCCATGTTGGCTGCTGGCCACGCCCCCTCGCTGCCTTACGTGTTCTTCACAGCAGTCTGTTGTATGGGCAGGGCCTGGGCCGCAGCCCCGCCTAGTTTGTGTCACACTGGAGAGCTGGGAGCGCATCATCCCCCGGAGCTGCTGCTGCTTCTGTCCCCTGTGTCTCACACAGAACAGAAGCAGTAGCAGCTCTGGGGGATGTTGCCTTCCCCGCTCTCCAGACAGCCGCGGGCAGGAGGTCTGTGGGGGTCTGTGCTGAGGGCACCGGCATTACTGGCAGTGGTGTTGGCTCTGTGCTGGGTGCCCGGGCAGTGCTATGAGCCAATCAGAACGTCTGCATCAGAGCAGGCCCCGCCCCTAAGACGTGTTAAGCCCCGCCCAGTTTTGGTAAACTTGTGGGCCCCGCTCACACAGCAGCCCAAGCCTCTGCCCACACAGTAGATAATTTTAAAATGGTCAATTTATAAGTAGCTCAACCCCTATACAAGTGTGAGCACCCCTGCTGTAAATGGTTTGAGCACTACGGCCACCGTATACAGAAGCTGTGATATGTACAGCTCTGTGTGCAGCAGCCCAGTGACATAACTGTGCTTCATTCAATATCCAATGTACAGCGTTTTATAATTCAGCACATCTTATAATCTGGTGCATCCTATAATCGCACCCTATATGGTGCGCCTTATAGTCCGGTGCGCCTTATATATGAACCTAGATGCCTTAGCAGGCATTTTTTGCAGGTGCGCCTTATAGTCCGAAAAATACGGTATATAGAATTTATGAAGGCTCTAGAATAAATTAACTTAAATGTTATTAATGAAATAATTGGGAAAGTAGATACATATGATTCACCAAATGCCAAAGTAACATTCTAATGCGAATAAGAAAACCATGCTTTAGGCTCAGTGCTTGATACAATAAAGCAACCCATACTTTCCTTGTAAAGGCAAAGGGATTGGAAAAAATGCAGTATAATATCACAATATAGACTGCAGAGGTCACTTGGAAATCAATGAAGCCTACAGGAGATTTATAGCCAGGAGAATTTATGCACTATCCTGTATTTGTTTATAAAGATACCTTTACTCAATAAAATAGACCAAAACTGATATCCCTTACTTAGCTTTCATTTTTATCTAGATGCTTTGACTATGATGAACAATAGTGTGTAATGGCAACCATTATATAGAGCTGCATTATAATTTGAGTGGACCAGGTCTGTAATAGTTCTTTGGCATCCGTTTTTCAATGAAAAAAAAATAAAAAAAATAAATATATATATATATATATATATATATATATATATATATATATTACTCAAAGATGGCCTCCTATCTGTGAAATCCTGCATACTTTATTAGTCATATCCGTACCTTGCTTTCATAAGGTGTACAGGTGAACTGGCTCCTTTGTAGGGAGAAATTATAGCTGAGGCATTTTGAGACCTTTTTTTGACACCAAGATGGCAGAGGAATCACCAGTTGAAAATGTAGTCTGGATTGACATAATTATAGATAGCTGTCCCAATCAAAAATATGTTTTCAAACTGTGATATCACTGGATAATAGAGATAGAAGTGTAGTCTTGTCATATGAAAGTTGAGAATCTGATCTTTCATATGACATCAGAAGCACTGTTCTAGGTTTTATAATACCTTAGATACAACTGCTTCAAGTGACCCCCTCCTCCAGCCTCATCTTCCCTGCATATGCTGTACATGAGTCCATCCTCTATACACCTTGCAAAAGTAATTAAAAGTTTTCAGCTATCAATAGAGAAACAAAAGAAAGAAAAACAAACTGCAGAATTTGAGAAAAGAATCGAAATTTGTTAACAATGTATATTACTAAATGTATTGATGACACACGTTGCCAAAACTCAAAAGTTATTTGGATGTACAGTAAGGAAAGACAACTATAGATAGTGCAGGAAATTATACGAAGCCAAACACAAAAGCTGTACTTGCCTCAGTATGTATTTGGCAGCAATCACTCTGACATTTCCAAGGCTGTGTTATTAGTCAAAATCACTCTAAACTGAATTTAGAAATAGATTTATTTTTGGAAAACATCATTAAAACCAAACTGTGATAAAAACCCTTACTTACGCTAGGTTCACACCTGCGTTCAGCTGTCCGTTCTGTGGTTTCCGTCTTCTGCATGCCAGAAGACGGAAACCACAGACCGGGTCCGGCGGTGAGCAGCGGTGAGCGTTTTATGCTCTCCGCCGCGAAACCGTTTTTTTTTAAATCCGAACACAGAGTACTGCATGTCTGACTCTGTGTCCGGATTATAAAACCCGGTTTCGCGGCAGAGAGCATAAAACACTCACCCACCGTTCACGGCCGGATATCTTTTTCACCCATTCAAATGAATGGGTGAGAAAGACTACTGCAGGTTTCCGTCTCCTGCTCTGTTTTATGCAGGAAACGGAAACCTGAAGTACGGAGTGCCGGGCGCAGATGTGAACGAGCCCTGATTCATGTAAAAATAATAATAATACCCATTGAAGGAACCCATTGAAGTCAATTGGAGGATTATTTTCAGCACTGAAATTCCACACTAAAATTCTTCACCATTTTCCTCCGTGTGAATGGACCCTAAGCCAGCTATTAGCTGTATACATTTCCCCTCTAGGCACATGGCATAGTGGAGAGAGTGTATTATTTATGTGGGGATGTGTCATAAATGAGGCGCACCATCCTGTTCTTTTGTGTTTTATATTGCCCTAATAAATTTAGTGAATTAAATGAAACATAATAAACATAATCATACTACACACTTCAATATGCAGAAGCTAAACATGTCTTTGCTAAGTTGGTCTCTCCATATGAATTCCACAAATAGCGTTTATTTATTCCAGTAAGACCCTTTATGTTGTGTGTGGGCACCAGTTGGAGACAAATATTTGCATCACTGTGTTTGAAACGTTCATTAAGTGCCAGTTGAATATTGTTGCAGGCAGCCCAAGAATCGTGCACCATTGAACCTGGGTGCACCACAAGGTCTTCATGGGACTTATGAGGAATCCACATTACCTTACAGTGGCACGGTGGGTGGTATACTTTCTTGATTTGTTTAATCAGGGGAAATGATCTTGACTTGATCCCAAATATTTGCAAACCATATTTTAGGACTATGAAACAAGTGTTTGAATAAATATACTTCGCATAAAGATTTTTTCCCATTGAAAGTTCAGAAAGAAATGTGCACTTTTATAGATAACTAGACGTAACAAAGGAATGCACAATAAATATCTTAAGACTGCTAGAAATTGAAAAATAGAACTGCGTGCCTTTGCCGGAGTTGTTGGGAACTGAATTGATTGTAGCAGGAGAGATTAGTTATTGCAGGTGTCAAGAACATTATGAACAAGGAAAGGTTAGAGAAGGGATTAAAGCTACAGCTCATCATATGTTGACAGAATGGGCACTTATGGGTTACTATAATGTGCAATAAATCCAATACCTGGATGCAAGCTGTTATTTTTAGACTGTAATAGACATATTCACTTGTGTTAAAGCTGAACAATAGATATAGTAAATCATCTTCTAGATGCCTTTCCCTGCACTCAGGACATTACATTGTCTTTTGACTATCTTCAAAGAAATCCAATTTAGGCTAAAGCCCCACGTAGAGGGCTGCAGTGAAAAGCAATTCAGGAAAAAACGCAGCGGAAACGCATAGTGGTTTTTCCTGCAGTGCTTTTCACAGAGCTTGCAGAGGTTTCCTCTGCAGTCTTTTTGCTTCAATTATAACTATAGGGAAACCACGAATGTTTCTGTAGGTATTATTGACATGCTGCGACTTCCAAAACTGCAACAGTATAATTGCACACATTTTTCTGCAATATGTTCTAGGGAATCCCATCCACTTTGCAGAAATGGTAAAAGTCCACTATTTTTTACCACTGCGTTTCTGCCATGACCTTAGTGAGAATTTATGAGGGAAATCTCATCAAACTTACAATCTCTTAACAATAAGAGCATGTTCAGATTCGGTAGATTTGTCGCATAACTTTCTGCAACTCCCTTTTATGTGCACAGAAGGCTAAAAAATCCAATTTAGATTCATAGGATTGATTTTCAGTTGCAGAAACTTATGCAACAAATCTGCCATGTGTGAACTTACTCTTAGAGGATTTAGAATGAATGGGGGCATACCATTTTGTTTATTTTCTTTTCATTATAGAACAAACTTATTAAAAAGTTCATACGTTTTTCATATTTTTAAACAGATAGATATGTAATATACTGTACTTCAAAATAACCAAATATGTGTAAGTACATTGATTAATTCCATAGAAATGTTCTGGTTATTGTTGCTCTTTTAATCATTCTAGAAAGCAAACTTCTAACGATGAAAACAAAAAAGTTTGGTGTTTGTTTAGAGAAACACCTCTGCCAAAAGCTACAGTAAGGCTAACACTATGTTGACACGCCGGAAAATGAGGAAGAATCCCTCTTCATTTTCTACTGCCGGCATGTTCGCCCACAGTCAGCCATGATGGGATGCTGATACAGCATTCCGTTGCGGTTTCCCACTGCTGATTAGACACAGATAGAATAAATGCCATGACTGAATCAATCCTGCTGCGATCCAGGCAGAATCTGCCCCGGATTCAGGGGCAAGATCTGCTCCCAAATCCGCAGCAAATTCCATCATGTGAACATGCCCTTAGGCGCCACATTGAAGTAAGGCTAAGGTTCCATATAACGAGTAGAGATGAGCGAACACTAAAATGTTCGAGGTTCGAAATTCGATTCGAACAGCCGCTCACTGTTCGAGTGTTCGAACGGGTTTCGAACCCCATTATAGTCTATGGGGAACATATACTCGTTAAGGGGGAAACCCAAATCCGTGTCTGGAGGGTCACCAAGTCCACTATGACACCCCAGGAAATGATACCAACACCCTGGAATGACACTGGGACAGCAGGGGAAGCATGTCTGGGGGCATAAAAGTCACTTTATTTCAAGGAAATCCCTGTCAGTTTGCGATTTTCGCAAGCTAACTTTTCCCCATAGAAATGCATTGGCCAGTGCTGATTGGCCAGAGTACGGAACTCGACCAATCAGCGCTGGCTCTGCTGGAGGAGGCGGAGTCTAAGATCGCTCCACACCAGTCTCCATTCAGGTCCGACCTTAGACTCCGCCTCCTCCGGCAGAGCCAGCGCTGATTGGCCGAAGGCTGGCCAATGCATTCCTATGCGAATGCAGAGACTTAGCAGTGCTGAGCCAGTTCTGCTCAACTACACATCTGATGCACACTCGGCACTGCTACATCAGATGTAGCAATCTGATGTAGCAGAGCCGAGGGTGCACTAGAACCCCTGTGCAAACTCAGTTCACGCTAATAGAATGCATTGGCCAGCGCTGATTGGCCAATGCATTCTATTAGCCCGATGAAGTAGAGCTGAATGTGTGTGCTAAGCACACACATTCAGCTCTACTTCATCGGGCTAATAGAATGCATTGGCCAGCGCTGATTGGCCAGAGTACGGAACTCGACCAATCAGCGCTGGCTCTGCTGGAGGAGGCGGAGTCTAAGATCGCTCCACACCAGTCTCCATTCTGGTCCGACCTTAGACTCCGCCTCCTCCAGCAGAGCCAGCGCTGATTGGACGAATTCCGTACTCTGGCCAATCAGTGCTGGCCAATGCATTCTATTGGCGTGATGAAGCAGTGCTGAATGTGTGTGTTTAGCTCAACTACACCGGTGGAGTAGTTGAGCTAAGCACACAGATTCAGCTCTGCTTCAATCAGCGCTGGCCAATGCATTCTATTAGCTTGATGAAGCAGAGTGTGCACAAGGGTTCAAGCGCACCCTCGGCTCTGATGTAGCAGAGCCGAGGGTGCACTTGAACCCTTGTGCACCCTCGGCTCTGCTACATCAGAGCCGAGGGTGCGCTTGAACCCTTGTGCACACTCTGCTTCATCAAGCTAATAGAATGCATTGGCCAGCGCTGATTGAAGCAGAGCTGTAGTTGAGCTAAACACACACATTCAGCACTACTTCATCACGCCAATAGAATGCATTGGCCAGCACTGATTGGCCAGAGTACGGAATTCGGCCAATCAGCGCTGGCTCTGCTGGAGGAGGCGGAGTCTAAGGTCGGACCAGAATGGAGACTGGTGTGGAGCGATCTTAGACTCCGCCTCCTCCAGCAGAGCCAGCGCTGATTGGCCAAAGTATGGAATTCGGCCAATCAGCGCTGGCCAATGCATCCCTATGGGAAAAAGTTTATCTCACAAAAATCATAATTACACACCCGATAGAGCCCCAAAAAGTTATTTTTAATAACATTCCCCCCTAAATAAAGGTTATCCCTAGCTATCCCTGCCTGTACAGCTATCCCTGTCTCATAGTCACAAAGTTGACATTCTCATATGACCCGAATTTGAAATCCACTATTCGTCTAAAATGGAGGTCACCTGATTTCGGCAGCCAATGACTTTTTCCAATTTTTTTCAATGCCCCCGGTGTCGTAGTTCCTGTCCCACCTCCCCTGTGCTGTTATTGGTGCAAAAAAGGCGCCAGGGAAGGTGGGAGGGGAATCAAATTTTGGCGCACTTTACCACGTGGTGTTCGATTCGATTCGAACATGGCGAACACCCTGATATCCGATCGAACATGTGTTCGATAGAACACTGTTCGCTCATGTCTAATAACGAGCCACGGTGAAAAAGCACTGTGGGAAACCCCATGGCAGAAACGCATTGTTTTTTCCCACAGCACTTTTCGTCTACAGATTCCTGTGCAGATTCTACCTATATTGTATAACTGACATGCTGAAATTTAAAAAAAAAAACACTCAATTTGGAAATAGTTCATAAACTGTGTAGCACACCATGAGTCTTCTCTAATCCCCTTCACACTCCTACTGGACACCTGCAGAGCACATAAATGGATTTACTGCTACAGTTGTTTGACGTCTGCAGTAGACTCTTCGATGCCTTTGACCATTTTGCTGTTTCTGCTGTTCTGATGTTTACTGTGACAGCATGGGAGGCAATGTCAGGTTATCTGATGTGATGAAATCAGACAAGCTAATAAGGAGGGCCAGATCAGTGACAGGGACCACGCTGGATGGGTGGGAGGCAGTCTTAAAGGGATCCTATCATCAAAACACAATTTTTTCTGGTTGACACATAGGAATAGCCTTAAGAAAGGCTATTCTTCTCCTACCTTTAGATGTCTTCGCTGCGCGTCAAACAGCACTGGGGGCATCCCCAATGTGCGAGAGAACTCTCAAGCGCCGCCTCCATCTTCTTCAGGAATGTGCTCTTCATGCGTCTTCTTCCGGGGCGCAGGCAGTCAAACTTGTAGGCCTCGGGCGGAGCTGACTGCGCATGCCCACAGCCACAAGAAAAATGGCTGCCCCCAGTGCTGTTTGAGCGCTGGGGGCTGCCCCCAGAGCTACAAGAGAACTCATTTGCATACTCTCGAAAACCAGATTATATACCGAACGTCGGCCCAGAGAAGACATCTAAAGGTAGTAGAAGAATAGCCTTTCTTAAGGCTATTCCTACGTGTTAACCAGAAAAAAATGTGTTTTAATGATAGGATCCCTTTAAGTCGTAGGACCCTCAAACACCTAATATTGATCCTAGGTAACCTTTGCCACCCTTTGTACCGTTCAGTGATCTGCCAACAGAGCACCTTCACTGCAAGGCTAGTCCAGCGTCGCTGCCATAGTAAAAGGTTCAAAAATGTCCTTTTATTTGCAATGGAACTGTGACCAACATAGCCAGACTGTGATGGATGCTGTGGCCTGTATCCCGCCCTCCAGACCACATCCAATGCTACCCCACCCCATATGAGTTGAATGCATACACATCTTCTTACTATTGTATTGTATTTCCATCATGGATCGATAAAATAATTTTCTTCTATTCTAAAACATCAATTTATATAAAAATGTGTCTCCAAAGTTGAATAACCGAGGTATATTTGGAAATTGTAGAATCACCTCCAAAAGGTACAGTGATTAGGTTTATATCCAACTTACTGCTGACAGACTTCCTTTAAGATACCTGCAATTTCTGTAACTAAAAATCAGTTTCTATACATTTAAATGGGATTGTTTTGGCAGTAAGCACATGCATTTCTGAAAAACCAATTTGGCTAAATTGAACAGTTGCTGAAAACACTGCAACAAAGTCACATATAAATACATGTATAGCAAAGTTGACCCTGAAAGCTTAACTGGCACTAATGTGTGCTTCTAAGGTAAGGAACATATGCTCAATGTGCACAAACATTTACTTTGTCAGTGTATTATCTGTGTTTTCACCAGCTAGCACACTGACCTATTATTTTCTATGGCTCCATATACACACTCGTATATTATCATGAGTCCATGTAAGGTACCCTGAGCCCAGGGGTAAAGGCAACAACAGGCTCTATTCCTCTCTGTTTTGTGGCCTGGGTTCTCTACATAAAGTGAAAAGGTCCATAGAGGGCACAGATATCACATGGATATCATCATGTATTATCCCTGCCACTTTCCCACTGGCTTATAGATGCACCAGGACTCTTGTGAGTGATGACAATACAGCATCTGTTTAAATCTGGGGAAAATATTTCCAAATAAGCAATACAAATCATAAATGTTCCTGCCAAACATAAATCACAATCATACAATGAACCAATTCATAACTGGAGGTCTACCTTTACACATAATACTATAAAGCGGAGGAAGAATTTATTATGAAACATTTGTTGCTTTTATATGTACTTTTACAACGTCAGAAATACTAAACTAAGTTCGAAAAAAGTCCTAACAACCTCAATACTAAAACAAGGTGAAATTGTAATGCGTTTAACAACTACATAATTAATCTTAGAAGAACAGTTATGCGCTTTTAATACTCTGCCAATCAATCACTATTAATTGCTGTAGTTAAACACAAAAGTAATTGTATAATTTCTGATTATTTGCATATCTAATTGTACAGTGCCATTCGGAGAGACTGCTAGGAAAGTTCTCTTGAATTTGAATAGGGTTAATTACTATACTGTAGATAAGAGTCAACTGTCTACAGCCTAGGAACATGTTTAAAAATATAGAATGATGTATTCTATGCAAATAAGGTTTGCCGCAACTTTGTCCATCAGTTGGAGGTCATAGTAACAACTGTCTGCACAAAAAAGAGAGGCTTTGCATCAGAACACAGCACAGCTTGTTCTAAGCAACTTTCACAGTCTTCTTAGGAAATTCTCAAATTTAGATTGTAAAGCAAATTAAATTATGATCTTCTTACTGTGAAGTTGCACTCGGGGTTCTTTGTTTGTTGAAAATGCCGCATCAAAGACCACAACGTTTTACTGTACTTGTAAAGTGGACGGGATTTTAGCTAATCCCATCCACACATTGCAGAAAAAAATCTGCAGTGGAAATGTGAGCGTTTTTGTAAATCACAGCTTGCCATTTATATCCTTGCAAACGCTGGTGGTTTCTGTATAGTAGTAGAGGCAGAACGTTCAAAGAATATTCCACTGTGAAAAACTATTTGGAAAAAAACGCAATGCATTTCTGCCATGGTCTTTTCTGCAGAGTTTTTCGGCTACGGCTCGCTACGTGGGACCTTTTAGTGGAACCAGTTGAGCATCTTCTACATATGGTAGTGTCCAAACTCTCTTATTATAGAAACTCTAAGGAGATAAGTGAGTGTGCATATGTATAGGGAGGGGGGTCAAGAGGAATAGCTGTCACTATCACATCTATGGGAAGTAGGATCAAACAGTTATACTTAGTATACTATTTATTTATTTAATGTAAATTGTGAGCTCCATATAGGGATCACAATGTACATTCTTTTTTCCTATCAGTATGTCTTTGTAGAATGGGAGGAAATTCACACAAACACGGGAGAACATACAAACTCTTTGCAGATGTTGTTCCTATTGGGATTCAAACCCAGGATTCCAGTGCTGCAAGGCTGCAGTGCTAATCACTGAACCACCGTGTTGCCCCTTCAGTACACTATTTATGATATCTGATGACCATGATGACAGACAACCATTTTGCTAATCAGAAATATCTCTAACTTATTTTCCTAACATTAGGAACTCCTACCTCTAACCATTTCTCAACATCCTCTCTGTATTTGCTATTATCTACTGTCAAATATAAAATGAGAAAATAATATATGCCATATGCCCCAATGTGCTTTACAAATACAGTACATGATAACTATTAAAGCCAGTGAGTGTAAGGGCAGAGAAAGCATTATATGTATTAGACATGTTCCTTGCTCCTTTGAACCAATTCCAGCCATCTTTGAATAACATGAGTGTAAACATCTAGAAGGGGAAAAAATACAGAGGGACTTTGATGGGGCAGGACCTTTTGCTGTCAAACTGAGATAACAAATGGATAGGAGTATTGCCCACTTTGTACTGTTCAGGAACAATACTGTTGAGATTAAGAGGCTATCTCCCCCCAAAAAATAGAGCAATGTAGTGGTTAAAAAGTAGCTTCCCACATTCAATTCAGAAGAGCTTCGGGGTGCGGGACCAAGCCTTTGGACTTGCAAAGTACAGGTATATAGTATATGATATCTACTATCTCCCCAACTAGGAGCTAGCTAGTACTGCCATATGTAAGCTAACTGTTGGGGTCACTTTCAGGAACCATATGTGAGGATTTCGGACTTGCCAGTAGTGACGAATAGAGATGAGCGAGTAGTGTTCGATCGAGTAGGTGTTTGATCGAATACTACGGTACTCAAAATACTCGTACTCGATCGAACACTACTAGCTGTTCAAAGTTTAAGATTCAATGCAGAACCAGCGTTGATTGGCAGAATGCTATACATTCTGCCAATCAACGCTGGTTCTTCTCTTACCTTTAGAAGTCTTCTCCGTGCAGCATCCCCGCAGCGTCTTCCGGCTGGAATTCACTCTGCCTAGGCATCTGGCCTAGGCAGAGCCGACTGCGCATGCGCGGGCATGCCCTCGCATGCGCAGTCAGCTCTTCTCAGGCGTCAGGCCAGGCAGAGCCGACCGCACATGCGCAGTCGGCTCTGCCTAGGCCCTGATGCCTAGGCAGAGTGAATTCCAGCTGGAAGAAGACGCGGGGACGCTGCGCCAGGAGAAGACCTCAAGGAGAATCCAGCCCAACCGTTACTCGTGGACTTGGTAAGTATAATGTTATCGAATTGTGCGTACCCCTGAAACGAGCATTTCCCCCCATAGACTATAATGGGGTTCGAAATTCGTTCGAACAGTCGAACAGTGTGCGGCTGTTCGAATCGGCTTTCGAACCTTGGACATTTTAGTGTTCGCTCATCTCTAGTGACGAATAAAAAAAAAAAACTCTTGATTTAAATTTCTTTATTAAAATGTAGCTGTTCGACTGACACTGTCACTTTTTGATAGGGTATGTCATCAGATAAAGCTTGGTTCTCTTTGGTGTATTAAATCATGGTGGGATAGTGCTGAAACACATCTTGTGATAAAGTAGCATAGAAATAATGACCCTTATATAATAGTGATGTCTCATGCATGTTCAATATGTAATCAGACAGATAAAATACTACTTGGGGAGACAGAGAGGCATTATAGTTATTTATGATGCTATGAACCACCCCATAAAATGGTATCCTATACTATAATCACTGCAGATAACTAAAATGCTATGAGTCCATCTCTCCCAATTGTGTTTGGACTGGTAAGTTTGACGCACACAGACAGTTTTACAGCTTAAATTTGGCCATGAGAAAGTAGACTAAAACTGAGAAACACACTATAAAAGTCCAAAGAGTGATAAATATGGTCAAAAAACAAAGCAGATAATAGAAAAGATAGCAAATTTAGTACTCAGACACGGTGCACAAAACAGGTAGCAGTAGAAGTGAGATGTTTTCCTTCCAACACTACTAAACAGTGATGTTTGCGTCCATACATATTATTTTACATGCGGCACAACACGGTTTTATTTTAATCCATCAGTCTTTAAAGAAGGAAGCAAGATGCCTATGTTTACATTAGTATTATATGGCTTCATTTAACTTAAGAAACAGATAAACGTAATAAAATCTTCTCATAAAACGGCCTGTATACTAAAATACAGAACACATTTCTTTTTATGTGCGTTGCTCTCATACAATAGGCCATCTGTACTGTGGATTTGTGTGCTATTTTACAATTCGATCTAAGAAAAGCATTCTTTTTCTTTAAAAAAGCAGACAAAATAAAACGGATGCAACAGCAGGAGAACCAGCTGCGACAAAGCGAAAAGAAAGATGGAATATAAGTAAACAAGATGTTTTTTACACATGCCATATCAGTTTAATTAGACCACAGATGTGGATGGCAAATACAAGGTAAACAAAGAGAAAAGGACAGTTAGACGGGGCCATTAAAGCAGGAGAGGCGACTAAAGACCCCATCAAACAATTTAATGAAGACAATTGTTTGCTTTTAAAGGCTGGAACTAGAAGATGAGCTAGAGCTCTAAAAATCCCAGCACTGGTGAGCAAAACTGAACAATAAAGCGACTGCGCTCCTTCAAGTTTACAATACATCAGATAACATGAAAGATTAGAGCTTGTATGGGGAAGAAAACATCGCAACTTCCATTATTTCTTTTAATACAACATCACACACAACATAATCTAATAATCTTAAAATGTCTATGAGACAACATTCCCCTTGAAAATAAATGACTGAATGCTTGCCTCCACTTATCTCTTTGGAGATGGTAATGACTTGTTTTTGTTGTCACTTTTTTAAAGTTGGAAAGTATTGGGTAAAAAAACTCCACTTCAGAAAAATATGATGCTATATTGTAACCAATAGCCTTTCCAAGTCCAAATATATTACCAATGTGGACCATATTCATAATCTATACATTGCATATGATTATATTGATTATACAGTCCTATGAAAAAGTTTGGGCACCCCTATTAATCTTAATCATTTTTAGTTCTAAATATTTTGGTGTTTGCAACAGCCATTTCAGTTTGATATATCTAATAACTGATGGACACAGTAATATTTCAGGATTGAAATGAGGTTTATTGTACTAACAGAAAATGCGCAATATGCATTAAACCAAAATTTGACCGGTGCAAAAATATGGGCACCTCAACAGAAAAGGGACATTAATATTTAGTAGATCCTCCTTTTGCAAAGATAACAGCCTCTAGTCACTTCCTGTAGCTTTTAATCAGTTCCTGGATCCTGGATGAAGGTATTTTGGACCATTTCTTTCTACAAAACAATTCAAGTTCAGTTAAGTTAGATGGTCGCCGAACATGGACAGCCCGCTCTCAAATGATCTGAAAACAAAGATTGTTCAACATAGTTGTTCAGGGGAAGGATACAAAACGTTGTCTCAGAGATTTAACCTGTCAGTTTCCACTGTGAGGAACATAGTAAGGAAATGGAAGACCACAGGGACAGTTCTTGTTAAGCCCAGAATTGGCAGGCCAAGAAAAATATCAGAAAGACAGAGAAGAAGAATGGTGAGAACAGTCAAAGACAATCCACAGACCACCTCCAAAGAGCTGCAGCATCATCTTGCTGCAGATGGTGTCACTGTGCATCAGTCAGCAATACAGCGCACTTTGCACAAGGAGAAGCTGTATGGGAGAGTGATGAGAAAGAAGCCGTTTCTGCACGTACGCCACAAATAGAGTTGCCTGAGGTATGCAAAAGCACATTTGGAGAAGCCAACTTCATTTTGGAAACAAAGATTGAGTTGTTTGGTTATAAAAAAAGGCGTTATGCATGGCGTCCAAAAAGAAACAGCATTCCAAGAAAAACACTTGCTACCCACTGTAAAATTTGGTGGAGGTTCCATCATGCTTTGGGGCTGTGTGGCCAATGCCGGCACCGGGAATCTTGTTAAAGTTGAGGGTCGCATGGATTCCACTCAGTATCAGCAGATTCTTGAGAATAATGTTCAAGAATCAGTGACGAAGTTGAAGTTACGCCGGGGATGGATATTTCAGCAAGACAATGATCCAAAACACTGCTCCAAATCAACTCAGGCATTCATGCAGAGGAACAATTACAATGTTCTGGAATGGCCATCCCAGTCCCCAGACCTGAATATCATTGAACATCTGTGGGATGATTTGAAGCGGACTGTCCATGCTCGGCGACCATCTAACTTAACTGAACTTGAATTGTTTGTCCAAAATCCCTTCATCCAGGATCCAGGAACTGATTAAAAGCTACAGGAAGTGACTAGAGGCTGTTATCTTTGCAAAAGGAGGATCTACTAAATATTAATGTCACTTTTCTGTTGAGGTGCCCATACTTTTGCACCGGTCAAATTTTGGTTTAATGCATATTGCACATTTTCTGTTAGTACAATAAACCTCATTTCAATCCTGAAATATTACTGTGTCCATCAGTTATTAGATATATCAAACTGAAATGGCTGTTGCAAATACCAAAATATTTAGAACTAAAAATGATTAAGATTAATAGGGGTGCCCAAACTTTTTCATAGGACTGTATGTTACTAAGGTTTGCCAAACTCATTAGCTGTTGATCCAACGCTTGTTTGGATGATGGCTTTTTGCCCCAAATACATGCAGAACCATAACAGATCTACCATAGAGCCCTTTCTGTTGTACCTCTGTATGCCATGCAATTAATACAGATAGTTTTTTTTTTAATTGTCAGAAAAAAAAATCAGTTCCTTAAAGGAGTAAATATCTCATACAGCCTCCAATGTAGCAATACAGTACATACAGATTGTGCTACATCATATTGGGGAGCCATATGGTATCCATTGACTGCTGTAAGGGCTCTGTGTCATAAAGAGGTTTCCAAAATTAGAAAATATTGGCTATTTTTTTTCCCAGAGACCCTGCCTCTCTTGTCATGAACCAGTGACATGTTATCTAAGTGAGATCTGTTTGACAAGTAGCTGTTACACGCAGCAGGTTGTAGATCCACCAAGGCACATAATCATTTGACTTTGGGTCACTCCCAAGGACATTTTACAGGGACATTTGATGGTACTCTAAAACTTAACTTTTAATAAATATCAATATAAAATGCCAATTGGAACGTCTAAAACATATATAAATATATGAGTGGTATTTCACTAACATGAACCAGAGTATTGGATTCACTGGCATGTGTGAATAAGGAAATACACCACCCCTTAATCAATCAATAGTGAATGTGTTCTGACTAGACACTGTGGACCCCTTCTAGGTGCCAAAATATTCTTTGTATTAGGTCAGTCCTTCATTATATTCACTCTCAGAAATAGTAAAGACTCCTGTATCTGAAAGCGACCACGGGTATCACACTGGATACTCTGTATAAACCGCTAGGATTTGGACTGCGCACCCAATTAATAAATCTGCACAGTCCCAAAGTCTCTGTTCTAAATCAAATGTTCGAGTGGAAGTTCGGTACAATCACCTCCCAACTATCCTCTGACTCTATTAAAAACTGTTCATTGCATTTCCCCTCATATTGGATAACTAAGGTTCCTCAGGAGCATAGATGAGGTACAATCACCCTGTCTATCACAATATAGAGTCAATCAACATCAGGCCCTACAATCTTCCCTAGCTTTCAGTAAGAACTGCGGTTTCCATAGGCTCCAGTGGAGAGCCCCAGTACTTCCATTCAGAGACCATGTATGGCTTGGGAAAGCGCTAATGTGCGGCGCGATACGGCTGTCGCCTCTTCCGTTCCTTGTGTCATCATTCCCTCTGATGTGATTTTGTCTTCATGAAATGGAAGACTGTTTCTAAAGGTCTATCCTGGTTGGGTGAGTGCCCCCGCTGTTGTTTTTCTCCACCCTAAAGAATGATAAATGCATTGCCCCAAAACTGGTAGATATAGTACAGTATACAGGTGTCCATGTGATACTGCCCTGATGCATCATGGGATTGAAATCAGAGAAGAGAGAAAGACAAATATAAAAGCCAAGATGGAATCTGATCAGAAGCAGAGGAAAATCTGTATTATAGGGCAGTATGATGGCACTATACAAGATAGAACCCTGGAGAATAACAGACAGTCAGGTGGGGGGTGCAGATTTTTTGTGGGAGTTCTTCTTTAATGCAATACTTTTAATAGCTTTATAAAGCAGTATGCATATTGTGTAATGAACTATACATTACATTTTCAGTTCGTTGACTTAAGAAACTTTCCCAGTACTTAAAACTCCTTAAATATGGCATCGTTTCACTTGTCTAGAAAACAAGAACTTGCCTGTGATATTATACGATCACTTGCAGATACCATGTCTCTACTCTCGCGTTGCTACATTACTTTACCAATATGGGTTTGCAAGTCACTTGTTCTGTTTGATTGAAAAAATCCTTCTTAAAAAGATATACATTTATCATCTATACCCCAACCATTAATACATAACCTATATTTATAACCAAAAAAAAAGATAAAGATCATAGTATGGACAAGGACGAGCAGACTCCTAGGAAGAAGCAAGCATAGAAAAGATTCTTACTTTTGTGCAGAGCATTCATACACAGGCAGCTTAAAAGTCAAAGCTGAAAAAAACCCAACAACTTTGAACTGTTACCATGGCTTTTCCAGCTCTGGGAATTAGCACAGCGAGGGGTCCCACAGCAGAAAACTGACTGTAGACTGACATTATTCCCACTGTAACAGCAACAACTCAACAAAAAAAGAAAATATACCCAGAGATATATTTTATATTTGCAGGTTATACCAGGAATTATTATTTAATAACTATTTCTTAAAGTTATTTCCCTGTTTGAATTTATTCAAATGTATTTGTCTAGCTTGCCAAATATCTGATATCCCATGTATTATAAGAAAGGAGTAACAAAGTTTAAAGACTGAAATAATTCCCTTAATGGGGTTGTCCGGGATAACCTAAAATCCAGCGGCGTAACTAGGAATGGTGGGGCCCCGTGGCAAAACTTTGACATGCTCCCCCCCCCCGAACCGACGCTGAAGACCTCGGCCAACTGACCGCTAACGCTGGACCCCCCCCTCCCCCGTGCGCGCATTTCTGCACACACTATAATACCCCATATTGGCCCTTGCACACAGTATTATGTCCTCATATTGGCCCTTGCACACAGTATTATGTCCCCATAGTGGCCACAGTACACAGTATTATGTCCCATAGTTGCCCCAGTACACAGTATTATGTCCTCATACTGGCCCCAGTACAAATTATTATGTCTCATTGTGGACACACATGAACAATTATTATACACTGGGGTCTTTTCAGACCCCAGAGTATAATAATTGGAGACCCAGAGGAATACAAACATAACAAACTCTTACTTACCTATCTCTCGGCTCCACTGCATTGTCCGTCGCTGTCGGTCATCTTTCGTGACGTCATGTGACCGGGGCCCTGCGTCGCGGGTCATATGACATCACGCAAGTAGGCCGAAGCCTGCCTGGAGCCTGGAGAGGTAAGTAACACAGTTTTTTATGTTATCTTACCTCTCCCGGGCCTCCGATCGTTATACTTGGGAGTCTGAAAAGACCCCCGAGTATAATAGTGCTTGTGGGGCCATGAACATTGTGGTATAGGCCAATGTATCAAGAAATTAAGATATTTGGACATCTAGAGTTAACCTAATCTTTGAGACCTGTATGCCCAGAACAGCATCCCCCAACCCCTAGTCTTGTCTGGTACTGTAGTGAATGGAGAACTAGCTGCTCATAGTGGCTTTTTCCATTAACATCTATCAGAGTTCCAAATACTGCTGAGTATTTCTGCTTGGCTGTATTCAGAGTGCTCATAAAGCAAATGGAGATAGCAACACATGGACAACTACCTCTTCATACATAGTGGCCATGGCACCAGGCAGGTTGGCAGATTATCATTGTAACTTTATTGTTATGCACTGGGCTCCTAGAGTTAAATATGACCTAGTAAAAAATCAATTTGCATGTTGTGCCTATGTCTGCAAGGATTTCCTCCTACCTTCCAAAAGGCAGTACAATAATTAAAATATCTTGCAATTTTGAAGATGGCAGGTCAGTGAATTTGTTGTTGTGAAGTTGAAGTTACTTCATTTGCTTTATTTTATTTTTATTTTAACCTTCTTTTTTTAATTGTGAAAACGCAATTAGTCAACAGTCAACCAGAAAATAGCTAATCTCTAATACTTCTAGGTTAATATAAGCGAAAAGTAAAATATTCAATATTCGAAATTTGTTACGAATAGCCCCTCAATATTCGACTATTCGAACGAATATCGAACCCCATTATAGTCTATGGGGAAAAAATGCTTGTTTCAGGATCCCACTCTTCGACTCAGGAGAGTCACCAAGTCCACTATGACACCCCAGGAAATTATGCCAACACCCTGGAATGCAACTGCGACAGCAGGGGAAGCATGCCTGGGGGGCATCTAACATGCCCAAGTCACTGTATTACGTTGGAATCCCTGTCAGCTTGCGATATGTGCGAGCTGACTTTTTCCCATAGGAATGCAATGACCATCGTTGATTGGCCGAATGCCATACATAGTACAGCATTCGGCCAATCAACGCTGGTCCTGTCGGAGGCTCATCCTTGAGGAGGCAGAGTCTAAGATCGGACCAGAATGGAGACTGCCGTGGACCGATCTTAGACTCCGCCTCCTCCGGCAGAACCAGCGTTGATTTGCCGAATGCTGTACACTGTATGGCATTCGGCCAATCAACCAACGCTGGTCAATGCATTCCTATGCTGAGATGCAGCAGTGCTGGCCGTGCGCTCAGCCTGGCTATTCCGGAGATGCAGCCGAGCTGAGCGCACGACCAGCATTGCTACACCGGAGATGAAGCAGAGCTGGACGTGCACTCAGCTAGACTACTCCAGAGATGCAGCCAAGCTGTGCACACGGCCAGCCCTGCTACACCGGAGGACCGCTGCTACACTGGAGAACTGCTGAACCCTGCTGCACACTCAGCTGTGCTGCATCAGAGATGTAGTAGAGCTGAGTGTGTGCTGAACCCTGCTGCACACTCAGCCGTAAGATCAGCATGAATCTCTGGACTAGAGCAGTCTAAATATAACTTCAGGGTTCATCTTTCAGATCAGTTTCATACAAGTATATTGTGGTAGAATTACTGTACTGCCCCATTATTATGGCAAAGTGTCCTGGCCCGATTGCTGGTATTATTATCCAACTAGACAGCATAACAGAGATCTAGTTGGGTCATCGGATCTGCAGTTGGACACTTGACTGTAATACGGGAGCAAAAATGTATATATTATACACTCATGTGAAAATGTCATTGTTCGCAATTTTCTTCAATTAATAAATTGCAACCCTGGTAAATCTCTCAAACACATTTCATATTATACCGTACCCTATAATTCCTTTACATCACCAAAGGTATGACAAGCTGACAACAAGAAGCAGCAGCTAATATTTCAGGCTAAAAGTTGTATTTATATGGCGCTTGCCATTTTAACCTTTCTGCCCATGGTATTTATTCTTTTCAGAGTTACTTAGAATCAGTTTTCACATTAAAAGGAAGAAATATGCTATATATATTCCTCTGTGAGAATAAAAGTATTGCACACAGACTGAAGTTTTGCATTGCTTTCTGGTCAAAAACAAGATGTTTATGTTTGTCTTTTTTTTTTCCAAAATGCAGAATGCATTGCATTATCCCCATAAGATTCTCTATGGGACTTTTTTTAAGCATGTACAAATGTAACACAATAAGAAGTTACTAAAATCTCTTATATAAAATGGTATGAATTGTGCTTGAAATTCAAGCATTTAAAAATACTGAGCAGATTCATTAGACTGTCCAAAAGTAAAACAGTGTCTTAGTTTCCCATTCCAAATAATCAAGATGGATCTTTCACACTTCAGGAACAGAATGTGAAAAGAAAGCTACGCTGTGATTAACTGCTAGGGGCAACTAAGTCTCTTTTGCTTCTATATAGTATTAACCATTTCATTACATCCATGGTACTATTGGGGTGGATGTTATATTTTTCAATATGATGCTTGCTTAGAGGCAGAGTGAGGGCCATAACCCCCGGTCTCTGTTGCTTATACTAGGCAGTTTTTTATCTTGTTTTGGCCCCTTTTTCCCCTCCGGTTCCCTTTACTGCTGGCCCCCAAACCTCTGTTACCTTTTTTATGTAGATTGTGAGCCCCTATCAGTATGTCTTTGTAGAAAGGGAGGAAATCCATGCAAATATGGGCAGAACATAAAAACTCCTTGCAGATGTTGTTCCTGGTGGGATTCGAACCCAGGACTCCAGCACTATAAGGCTGCAGTGCTAACCACTGAGCCACCGTGTTGCCTCTACCTCTGGTACCTTTAACACTGCAAGACAGCTCAAAAAAAGATGTCTTACATAGTTCTTTATATAGAAATATTTAAAAAAAATACAGGTGTCAGCATGGCAACTCCAAGAATTTATTTGATTTCGATCTAAATTTGCTATTACCAAAATTATAATGACACTCAGAATATAGGTAACATACAGTGGCGTAACTAGGAATGGTGGGGCCCTGTGGCGAACTTTTGACATGGGCCCCCCCAATCGACACCGACGTCGAAGACCTCGACCGTCTCCCTCCTCACCACTCTATTATGTCTCTTAGTGGCCCCTGCCCACAGTATTATGTCCCTTACTGGCCCCTGCACACGGTAGTATGTCCCTTAGTGGCCCCTGCACACAGTATTATCCCCCATAGTGGCCCCTGCACACAGTATTATGTCCCACTGTGGACACCCATAAACAATTATTATACTCTGGGGTCTTTTCAGACACCAGAGTATAATAATTGGAGACCCAGGGGAATAAAAACATAAAAAATTACTTTTTCTTACCTGTCTCCCGGCCCCTACGTTATCTTCTCCTCTGCCGTCCTTCTGAAATGACGTCAGACGTCACATGACCCATGACGCAGGCCGGGTTCATGTGACGTCAGAGACGTCAGAAAAGACGTCAGGAAGGAGGCCTGGCAGGATCATGGAGAGGTAAGTAACAGTATTTTTTAGGTTCCCTTACCTCTCCCGGTCCGCCGATCATTATACTCGGGGGTCTGCAAAGACCCCCGAGTATAATGATAGTATTTGTGGGGCCCTGCCAGGATCGGCAAGTAAATAGGGCCCGAAACGGCCTATTAAAAAAAAAAAATGCAGCGATAGCGGATGTCACCGGGCCCCCTAATGGCCCGGGCCCTGTAGCAGCCACCTCTGCTGCATCTACGGTAGTTACGCCCCTGGTAACATATCATTTTTGTATTTTTTGTGAAAACGCATCCCATAAGAAAATTGCTCAAATTCAGTTTTTCTATAACTCTACCTCAATATAATTTTTTCCACCATCTCAATATATCAAATGGAATATAAAATGGTACCTTTACCAAGTATAATTTGTCATGCAAATATTAAGCCCTTATATCACTTTGAAAACAAGAAAGTCATGGTTTTTCCAAGGCAAGAATTAAACAAAAAAATATAAATGGCTGCAGCAGGAAAGGGTTAATAATCTACTGTATGTAAAGAAAAAAGAGAGACACCGAGTGCTCTGAGTGTAGTAGTTTCGGTAAAACCTTGTATGTCAGGTTATGATATAATAATAGAACGGATACCAGATGGCAGATCCTGGGAATAGGAGAAAGTGCCTGGGCCTGTCCTGAAACTTAAACTTTGCCCTTGAGAAAGGGTTTGTTAAACCCAAAATGCGTCGTGCTACACTGCCTTTTATCTTTTACAATACATTTTTTTTTTTTTTTTACTTGGGTCTATCGACCCATTCTGCTTATTGGCTACCAGTGAGCACGGAGTCCCTGCTGTGGACCAAGATCTACTTTACCTTTCTTCACTGTATGTAAAGGTACTCAAAGCCATAATAAAAAGTTGTTGCAGTAATTTACTTATGTTGTACAGTAGTCAAAGATTAAGAATTCCATTTAGGCTGAGGCTCCACGTTGCATTTTTTTGCGCCAAAGCCAGGAGTGGATTGAGCAGAAGTAGAAATATAAGAAACTATTAAATATGTCCAATTCCTTTGGTAGCCATTATTGGCTTTGTTCAAAAAACTGTAACAAAATTTGCAACAAATAAAGCTGCATTTCTGCAACCTAGGGCCTTAGCCTTATATGAAGTCTATCACCAGAAAACATGGTATCAGACCACTCATATTACATTGTAGGGACATCATGCTGAGGACCATAAAATATTTATATTGTCCAATAGATGCACCATTTCCTTGATACAGTTTTTTTAAACAATATATAAATGAGGCTCAAGTGCAATGGTTGTAATGTATACCAGAGCCGCCAAGTACTCCAGCCTGGAAATGCCAGGTGCACTTACAGTAATTCAAAATGCAATATCATAGCGGTACGATAGCTGTCAATCAGGCGTACAGGGACATTGGAGATGGAGCCCTTAGAGGCTCTGCCATGCCTCATTTCACTTGACCTGCATATTTCTACAATACAGTTCTTGTTTTTACTTTAATAAGAAAGTGCCTCTATTAGACTATCTAAAGGTATGAAGATGCCCAGCATAATGTCCTCTACTATTCATTACCACTGGTTTGATATTGAGTTTCCTGGTGACAGATTTCTTTCATACAGTGAGGTTGAAAAGTCGCAATTTGCAGAAAATTCTGCAAAGAACTTCTCCTGTCCTGACCTGTATTCCAAAGATATCCCATTAACTTAAAGGGGTATTCCCACCTCACATACTCACCAGTCTTTACTGCTGTAAAATCTTCTTTCTTCCTGGTGTCTTACATCATTTGGTGGGCGGGGTTTCACATGCAACCTGCCGTTTAGCCCCACCCCCAAATTTGTGTGTTGCTCCGCCTATCCATATTGGACTATGAAGTACAGGCAGCAGCAACTCCATTCTGTGTTACATACAGAGACTACCTGTCTCTGCCATAATGAACACAATTGAATTAGCTAGCCTGATAACTGGGAGAACAGAAGAAATGAAAGCAGCTCCTCTCCCCTATCTGCTAACAGGAAGCTAGGTCATGTGGTGTAGACACAGGAATAGCTAGATACACAGGCTCGCTCCCGTGCACTTAGCCCCTCCTCCCTCCCCCCTGAGGGCAAGCAGATACATCACTTGACTCATGAGCAGCTGAAGCTCATGAGTCAAGTGAGCTTCAGCTGAAGCAGTGTATTTAGGAAAAGTCTTACATTCACATTAACAAGCAGTATAGATAGGATCCTTGTGATGGGACAACCCCTTTAAAGTGGTACTCCTCAGTATTTAATTTGCCCTGTGGTGATACTGCAGGGAGAATGAATTGTTCCTGCCATGTTTATTCATAGATTACAGTGTGTTGCTTGGGAAATTTCTGTAAAATTCATCTGAATGAAGCTTTCAGAAAATCATTTACATGCTGCTAAAATTCTGTAACTCCATTCAGATGTATAGAACAGAATTTCACTCACAAAAATTTCCTGAACATATGTCATATATAACAATGGCATTGAAATGGATATGAATATATTGTTTCTAAATAAAGTAAAGATTTACTATTATTTATATACTTGAATAAGAATGAGTCATGTAAGAAATATTTAGTTAACCCCAAACATTGAAAGGTATAGCTTTTGTTTCAGGTGACCTTCAGGATAAGCTGCTGCATGTGTACATGATGAGCAACAGTATATCTGGTAGTATTATGACATATTCTGTGGGTTTTAGAAGTTTCCACCTCTGCATACCGTTTCTGTAAATTGGAGTCCTCTCGTAGCTGGGGGTAGAGACTAGCCACACTATATGGCACACAGTATTTAGAGGAGAATCATCAACAACCAACTTTTGTAACACACTTTTCTCACAACACACCAACAATAGACATGCAGTCCAGGGGTTAACTAAACAGTATGGTGGGGGGCTGTATGGCAGAAGGCTCTGACTCCAAAAATGTTTCATAAAAGAATAGTACTGGTGAATATAAGATACTTTGCAATATATTTTATTTACAAAATGTGTCTCCTTCTCCATTTATCAAGCCTAGTTACTTTTTAGACTCTAGTCTATGGTGAGCAGAGTGACAAGCTGCTAGAAAAATCAGAACTGAGTGGGCACCATAGCCTCTGGGGTGTCTGCTGTTTACACTGCAGGGACCTGGCAGCAAGGTCCCTGATTGGTGACAGGTCCAATCACGGATCATTAACCCTATAGTCAGCATGCTGTCAGTTGTGCTCAGAGCAATGGTAGGGCTCAATAGCAATGTAGCATTTTCATCATAGCCAGAAATACCGTAAAATTGCAGATTATGGTCTTATCAGTCAGCTCCATACATGGAAGTATTAAAAAGGTACGGGAGGAAATGCATAGAGAATTTAGTTTTTTCAAAGTTTTAGTTTTTTTATTATAATTTTATTTATAATTAAAATATAGCAAAAACTATAAATTAACACTAACCATAGAAGTGGCAGAAGTGCAAGTCACCATTCAGATTTAGCATTTTTTGTTGCAGATTTTGTTGCAGTGTTTTGAGCCAAAGTCAGGAGTGGCTTGAAAAGGAGTGGAAAGGAAGCACTTAAACGTTTCTTTTCCATTTGATCCACTCTTGACTTTGGCTCAAACAAAGTATCAAAATCTGCAACAATCATCACTGCATTTCCAGAACATGGGACCTTAGTCAGCTGACAGTCATCCATTCCTATAGTTCAGATAAGCATTAATTTATGGCTGGAGATGGGTCATTGACTAAGGTTTGAAGGCTATGTATAATTGGGTATTACCTGCATAGCAGTGATCTGCAAGGCTATAACCCTGGATTAACCGTTTTTGGAATGCCCTTTGACTATATACATTCAGATGCTCCACCCATAAAACTGGAAGGATTGCTAAAAGAAATTGTGCAGCTGCTGAAGCAGGGGTCATCTATCAGGAAGGCAGGGATGGTTTATTACCTTCCCTGGCTTCTCCATTACTGTTTACACAGTGCTCAATTAGCTATGGGAGCTAATCACTTGATCACCTTGATCACCAGGGGTGTAAAAATGCATGAGCTGCTGGGTCCTAGAGGAGCCAGATTAGCATATTGTAAATTTTAGGATACTGCGTTCCTCCTGTCGGTGGTGCTAATGTATCAGCCCCAGCAACAGGGGTAATCAGCAAGAAAAAAGGGAAAGATAAAATGCTGCCCAAAGGTCTATTATGGCCTTATGAGGGGCAGAAAGTGTAAAAAAAAAAAAAAGACAAGAAAAAATAAAATGGAAAAAAGCTAGCGCATCCACATCACAGGTTCTAGCTCTGCCTTAGGTGCCTTTGGTCACCTATGAAAAATTTCTGTAACAGAAAAGGAAAACCAATTATTATTTTTTTTTTTTAGTAAGCACTTCGTCCTATTAAGGAAGACCCAAGAAAAATAGTCACATTTTGCCTCCTTTTCTGTTTACATTTTCTCAGATATTAAAATAAAGGAAAAAAATGGAAAAACAAAAACAACAACCATGTATCAGTCAAAAAAGGCACAAAAAAAATTATATAGCTCCCGAAATCGAATTTATGAAAACGTGTCCTGAATCAGGGAGAATGGTCTGGTCCTGAAGTGGTTAATTTACCTAATGGAAGCATGTATACTGCAAACAACATTGGGTTGGAACTGAGATCTGTGGTGCTCTACATTTTGAAGGGGTTGTAGCTAACAATGATGAGTCAAGACATACTCTTTATGGTCATGGCCAAATGTATTAAACGATATAGGATGGTGGGTGCATTTGTCTCCGTCCCTGGCCATAAGAAGATCATTTAGTTCTCAGTACTTATGTAAGTGTTGATTCAGTGCTATGTTTTTTCTTAAAGCCATCATGGAAAGGGTTATACTGTATATACCATTACTAGATAAACTGGTATCTAGTTGGATAGCAGCAACCTTTTCTATAATTTCCCATCAGAAAGGCAAGTTAGGGACAGGACTGTATCTACACAAGACATTGGGTCCATGGAGGGATTCTCTAGAAGGGGCTTGGTGATAAGCGTCTTCAGTAAAATATAAAAAATCCCTCTATGTATAGGACATTTAAAAGAGTTGCAAGACCAAAGACACTTATGCTCTAACCACAGATATTGTAGCAAAAATTTATGTAACCAACAATTAATTTAATCTGAATCGGGTTGTTTTGATAGCAAGCACATGCAGTTCTGCAAGTTTCATTGAGATGAATGGGAAAATCACAGAAACTTCTGCAAAAAAATGTCTCAAATATAAATCTACCCCTTTTCCTTACATCACACCTACTTAAAAAAGAGGAAAAGCAGTATGATCCCAACTATATGGCATAGTAGAGTTAAATCCACTCTACAATACATTTTGGGATACTATATATGTAAAGCACCATATAATGCTCGAAAAGCAGACATTGACACCAGTATTTCCTTGGAGGAAATTTAAGTCTTACTCAGTGTCAAACATATCTTAAAAACACCATATTGCAACCTTCTAATGTAAAACAAATTGAGATACTGTATAACTTCAATCTGTATAAGCATCTATGACATATGGAACCATTCTAAATTATCCTCACAGTGTACTGTGCAACCTATGGTTCATCTAAATTTGTTAATTAGATTGTCTCTGCCTAAGGAAATCACAGGAGAACAAGCCATCCAGAGACATATGTACAGCACAAGGATAAAATATAATATAAAATATATTATTTACAAATGCCATTTAATGTACAATTCAAGCACGAGAAATTAATATTTTATGGTCTTAATATGGATCAGGATTTCCATGTCTGCACCTGACATTCTCTGCTGTAAATTGTCTTAATGTAATTAAATTAATTTGTGCAGTGGCTTTTTTTATATTATATTTTGATCTGATGGAATAAATTGTAATTATGTTTGTAATTAACAAAGCCAAGACATTTATTTATACACCTTAACTTCATTTTATGACTGCGTGGTTAGAATCTTGTCTGTTACAGCTACTTCTACAATATCTTTGACTACAAGTTTATGACATGATTCTGATCCTTGACCATTGTAGCTTTGGTTCTCATGTGTGGTTCTGCTTGACCTGAGAAACTTTCCAGATGTTGATCTTGGTAATGCCCCCAATATTATTCTTGTTTCTCGCCTATCCTTGATGCATAGCTTTCTCCGAACCTTGATTCCAGAACATATACCATATCTCATCACCTTCCCTTCATAGAAATCATGCACTTCTTGCTTTAAAGAAGTTATATTGATGGCCGATACTTAGTATAGATTGTCAATAAGTGGATAGTGGGGTTCTGACACCCAGGACCACTACTGATCAGCTGTTCAAAGAGGCCTCAAGGTACAAGTGCTGCAGTCTCTACACTGTGACATCACATTGTACAGCAACAGTTCAGTCCCATTTAAGTGGCCTGATCTGCAATACCAAGCACAACCACCATTCAATGTACATCCCTGTGCTTGGTATTCGGTGAAGAGGCCTCAGTGCTCACCCACGTTGCAAAGATCAGATGATCTCTGGGGCTTTTCAGTGTCATGTCCCCAACTACACATTATAACTTGTCCTAAGGATAGGTCATCAATATGTAAATTCCAGAGAACCCCTTTAAATGCCACCTGCAATTTAGACTTTTTTACCAGGTGGTGCTAAGAAGATAAGCAGATTTTGTGTCTCCAGAGTCTCCAGGTATGTTAACACTTTGCAAGGCCTGTTTCAGTGTTTAAGTGCCAGAGAGAAATTGTTCCACCTCCATCCAGCCGCAGTCCTTATTATCCAACCACCTTATTATCATCCAACCACCTTATTATCCAAGAAGGTGGCTCTGTGATATAACTGCACATATTCTGTCTAGCCTTAATGATTAATAGCTATATGCTAACACAATGATATTAGGTTGAGCAATATCATCCTTAACTTTTAAAATATATACCGGTAGATTTTCCAAAATCTATTGCAAATCTATTCTCTCTCTCATTTGGCATTCTCCATCCTATCCCATAATAAAGGGGATTCTCTTTGCACACTCTTGTTTCTTAATCCTATTCTCTAAAATGTTGTCAGCTTTAACCCCCATGAAGTACTACTATACTTTCATGTTCCCTAACGTTCTACAGTACTCTCCCAAAAAAAGGTTTTGATCTGGAGTTGTAATTCCCCAATCTCCTTTAGCACATCTTGATCTAAAGACTCCTTATGAGAGTTCTCTAGCTGATGTAACTTGAGTAGATAGCCTTTCCAAGTGTTATCATTTTCTATTCTCAACCTTCAGGCCTGTGAAATAAAGATCTCCCACATAAATGCTATATGAGAGCACCAGACAATAAAATCATTAGTTATTCCATCATTTCTTGTGAAATATTTTCTTCTTTTCTTTTCTTTTTAGCATAGGGTATTTTTACTTAAAAACAGAGCGGGGAAATTTCCAATCTCCGATAGAATAACTTTCGAGTCCGCTGCCCAGCCATTTCTAAAATAACCATAGCAGGATGTAATAACCAGTAGAAATAATATCTGTTCTAACAACTGTATTTATCAAATAATATAATCTATCCGTGAATATGACATGTCTATTCGAATAAAAAGTAAAATTGCTCTCATCCAAATGTGCATATCTTCATGTACTGTATCATACAAATATGCTGTTTCTAATATATCTTTCAGTTTAATTTTACTTGATTTTCTTATATAGCGCCGTCATACTCCACAGCACTTTACAGATATAGTCAAAGCTGTCCCAAGTAGGACTCAAGATCTAAATCCTCTATCAGTATGTCCTTGAAAGCCAACGTACCCGGAGGAAACCCATCCAAGAACAGGGCAAGTATATAAACTTTGTCTTTGACTAGACTCAAATCTAGGACTCTAGTGTTTCAAGGCATCAGTGCTAACCACCGAACTGCCATTTTCAAGAGTGTCCAGTTGTCTATTTATGGGGACGTTATAAATTTTTTATACATGTAACCTGTATTCAACAACATGGGAAAGTCCTGTTGTAACATCTCTGCCTGTTCAGGTCTCTGCGCCACCCTCTGCTCGCGTGCTGCGGCGCAGGAGGCGGGTGCAGTTTGATAATGTGCTTGAAGTTTTTAGTTGCACTGTGTGAACATGGCTCTAGTTCTGTAATTGGATTTTCACCACACCCGTCTTCTGCCCTTGTTGCCTCTCTCCATTCAGTGGTTTGATTTTGTCTTGCCTGTGGTTGACAGCCTGCCTTCCTGTCAGGTTCAGGGCGGGTTCTTCCTCCCCTATTTAGTCTTGGCTCACAGTCACACTGGTGCTGGGTATTGCCTCTTGCTTGCTGGTTTCCCTTGCTGTTTATTTACTTGTATTCTAATCTTTGACCTTTGGCTATTCCCTAACACCTGTCTATCCATTTTTTTCAATGAAGAAATTGGACCAAGTTAATAAGTAGAGATGAGCGAGTAGTACCGCTCGCTATTCGAATGGAAAAGTTTGATGCAGAACTAGCATTGATTGGCTGAATGCTATACAGTCGGCCAATCAACGCTGGTTCTTCTCCTACCTTTAGAAGTCTTCTCCGTGCAGCTTCCCCGCGGCGTCTTCCGGCTCTGAATTCACTCTGCCAGGCATCGGGCCTGGGCAGAGCCGACTGTGCATGCCCGCTTGTAGTGCAGACAAGTGCAGTTGGCTCTGCCTAGGCCCGATGCCTGGCAGAGTGAATTCAGAGCTGGAAGATGCCTCAGGGACGCTGCACGGAGAAGACTTCTCGGAGGATCCAGCCCGACCCTCACTCGTGGACTTGGTAAGTATAATTTGATCGAACGTTGCCTACCCCTGAAACGAGCATTTTCCCCTCATAGACTATAATAGGGTTCGATATTCAATTCGAGTAGTTGAATATTGAGGGGCTACTCGAAACGAATATCGAATCTCGAACATTTTACTGTTTGCTCATCTCTATTAATAAGTTGTCACCTATTCACGGTAGCCACATGGATGCAGCAACAAAAAGCATATTAAATATATGAAACCAATATGGCCAGCATCAAGTGGCGGCAAGAAAAAGAGAAACAATTTTTCTCTTTATTTAGCTGTTTATTCATAATTTTTTGCAGAATTTAAAAATAAACATTGCAAAGAAGGCAGAAATGATAACATTAATAATCTCCTTAGTTTATCTAGCCTAGAGAAGCAAAAAATAGCATTTATATTGTGCTAATAATAAATGCAGAATATATTAATGGAAAAAGTTACCTGTTCCTATTGAAAGCCTGTCTTATAATGAACAACTCCGAAGATGCCTGTCTAAAAATGGATGAAAATGGATGTTGGAACGTTACCAAAGTGTCTCATCCTTCCTGAGTCCAATGTAGCGAATCACAATTTTCATTGTTGTTGAAGATGTTTCAGGATATGTATTGATTTTTAGATAGGCTTGCCAGAACAATAACTTGTTGTGAATGCCTGCTGTGAAGAGCTCACAGTCTTATTTGGCACCTGTATCATTGTGACATATTCAAGGTTATATGGAGATTCTGTACTCAAAATCACAACCCTCATGCCAAATTGCAGACACTCAATCCTGAAGATCTATTAGTATCTTACACTGTGTTTATTCACAGTCCATATCATATAACCAAAAATATGTTAAAAAACAAATGGAAATAAAAAAAATAACATAAAAAAGGCTAGATTCACATCTGCTTGTTTGGTACACAACTGTTGTTCTGGTCCATCATAGGATCAGAACAATGAACTGAAAAACTATAAATAATGACTGATGCAGCCAAAGCCAAATAAATGCATCATTGTTCACTGTAGATGTAATGAAGCTTTCTCCCATCTTGTTTGTTTAGTTTTCAAATGTAAGATAAAGATCTGCACACATGAGTTAGGGAGCGTTCACACTTGAGCTGCTGTCCGCCCTTTGGTATTCTGCCGAAAAGCCAAGAAAAACTGTTTGGTGATGGCTTGCCGGCGGTCACTTTAAAAACCCATTCATTTCAATGGGTTTTTAAAGCAAACCGCTGGTGTCCGTATGCAGCGTCTCCGTAGCAGAGTAAACCCAAAGGTCTGCAATTGGCTAAACTGCTACAGCATGATATCTTATTAAAGAAGCAAACAAAAACCAGTGAAATGTCATCGGAAAAATGATTTTTTTGTCATTGGTTTTTATTGTCTTCTTCAATAAAATATTATGCAGCAAAAAAAAAAAAAAAAAAAAACATTAAGGCTAATGCCCCATGTATCATGGTGCATCAAAAAATACTGCGGGAAAGCCTCTGTAGTATCGTTTAGTGTTTTTTCCTGCAGCACTTTTCACAGAAAGTTTGCGGAGGTTTCCTCTATGAACTTTCTGCTTCAATTACTCCTATAGGGAAACCACCAGTGTTTCCGTAGGTATAATTGATATGCTGTGATTACCAAAACCTTGACAGTTTTGGAAATTGCAGCGTGTCCACTGGGTATATTTCTCTGCAGAGAGGAGATGGAGTTCGCTAAAATCCCATCCACTTTGCTGTGACTGTAAGACATCGAGGAAAAAAAAACACAGCAGAAACAAATCGCTTTTTCATTGCATTTTTGTTGCGTTGTTCTCTGTGGTTTATCTTATCACAGGTAAAATTAACATGCTGCGTTATTTTCAAAAACGCATGCTTTTTTTTAAAATTGCAACTTTTCTGCAATGTGTGGTTGGGATTAGCCAGAATCTCATTCACTTTACTGGTACTGTAAAACGCAGCATTTTTTTTCGGCTGTGTTTCCACAAAGCGGGTCCTCAGCCTTAAAATGATATGTAAACACGCATGAATATTTAGCACACGTATTTTATTTTTTATATTACTGTTAATGATAAACATTAATTAAAATGTAAAAAATACGTATAATTTTACACACGGTTGTCTATTGTGCTTGTCACTTTAATCTGAGGAAACGCCCTAAGTATCTTATCTTATCTCTCTTATCTCTTAAGTAGTACTCAATTATAAAAACTTGAATTTCTCAGCATTAGAGCATAAGACTACAATAAAAAGGTATTATTGGTATGTGTGTGAACTACCCAACAGTCCTTTTGTTTAACTGATAACTGATATTCTCTTTAACCCCTTCCCGACATTCGCTGTAATAGTACGGTGCATGTCGGGTGTGTAACTATGGCGACCGCCCGGGAGCCGGGCGGCCGATATAGCCGCCAGGTGTCTACTGTTTTTTTTTTCAGCACTAAATTCCGCACTAAATTCCTCCATGTGAATGGACCCTAAAGGTATCTGTAGCTGCACCCACACCACAATGATCAGCCGATGGCCTGGGCAGCTTCACTTTACAAAAAAACTTGTTCAAAAGGAATCTGCAAAAAAATGACTGATACCAGAATGACGGTTAGCATGAAACATCCATTTTACTCTGAAAAACTATGGCTACCAAAAAACTGACCTAAAAACTAGCCAGGAAAGCCAGTGGAGCCGCCGGACGGACACGGTTCCATATTCCTGGCTCACTTTTAAACTATGTTTTCTCAGAAACGCCACATTGTTTTAGAGTAAAACATAGTTTTTTCTAATGAAGGGGCCTGTCAATATTTCATGCCTTTCGTGTTTCGGGCAGCATGAATCTCCTGACAGTTTCCTTTTGAGCGGAAAGCACAAGATTTAAAACAAATCATTAAAACAGTGAACTTGAATTTCAAGTAAAATAATTGAGTTCTGGGTAAGAGAGTCTTGTGGTATCACTGCTTGTTACATCAGGTACATTATGCGACTAGTGACATGTATCTAATCCTTCTCCACATAATTTGGGATTTTCCTGTATTTTTGGTGCAACAGCCAGTGTGCTGCATAGTAAAAGCTGTCAGCTTCTGTCAGCTAATATTATAGAAATTATTTACTTGCTTCATTTGGTATCTAGAGTTTTGTAAAATGTTGAGAAATATAATATTTGTTGAGTCACTTGAATTTTTTTCCAACTGTCCTTAGATATAGCTAGAAAATGTATATTTTATTGTCACTATGACTGTAACTATTAGACAGATTTAGACTGATTGTTAATTTTAGAGATGATCGAGTAGTATTCGATCGAGTAGGTATTCGATAGAATACTACGGTATTCGAAATACTCATACTCGTTCGAATACTACTCATTATTCGCAGTAAAGATTCGATTCCTAACCAGCGTTTATTGGCCGAATGCTACACAGTGTATGGTGCTGGTTCTGCAGCAGGCTCGTCTTTGCTAGTCGGGAGAGTTGGCAGCTTGCTGTTATGCATTCGGCCAATCAACGCTGGTTTTGTCAGAGGCTCGTCTGTGAGGAGGCGGAGTCTAAGATTGGACCACAGCAGTCTCCATTGTGGTCAATGCTGGTCAATGCATTCCTATGAGAAAAGGTCGGCTCCCGCATAACCACAAGCTGCCCGCTCTCCTGACTAGCAAGGACGACCCTGCTGACTAGCAAGGATGACCCTGCTGCAGAACCAGCGTTGATTTGCCCAATGCTAGCATTCGGCGAATCAACACTGGTTCTGCAGGATTGAGTAAGGGCCAGTTCACATTAGCGCTTGCCTCTCATCCGGAAGGAGTCTGCAGGAGGACTCCCCGAACGGAATATCAGCACAACTGCAAGCGCTGTGCAGTTAAAGCGCACAGACCCCATAGACTATAATGAGGTCTGTGTACTTGCCGCGCACTGCCTGCATGAATCATTCTTGCGGGAAGTGGACTGCAAGCACACAGACTCGTTATAGTCTATGGGGTCCGTACGTTTTAACTGCACTTCGCTCCTCCTAAACACTATCCTCCTGTGGTTTCCCCTGAAACAAGCATTTTTTCCCCATACACTATAATGGGATTCGATATTCGATCGCGTATTCGAATCTTGAGGCTCTACTCGAAGCAAATATTGAATCTCGAATATTTCACTACTCGCTCATCTCTATTAATTTTAGTTAACCTTACAGAAGACAAGGATTTGGGGATAATATCACTCCTTAAGGATTGAGCACCTTCACAGGCGTATGAGACTTACAAAGCCATTTTCGCTTCACTGGGACATAGACCTATGTAACATGTAAACTATGAATCTTTACTGTATCCCTACTTCTATCTTTACTGTTTTATTCATCTATAAATTTATTAGCTATAAATTACATTTGATGATCATTCTTTATTCCACTATGTTTGTGTGATGAAGAGACCCTCAGTTATGTATCTGACTTTGAAAGGTATTTTTACTTGTCCTACACATATCTTTAGGAATGTTTTGTTTAAGCTGTGTTTACGATGGTGGTCAATTTGCTTCAATGGCTTTATGTGTATAAGATGGGAGATTGGCCTTTCTGGCCAGCCATTTTATTACCCCTGAGCAACAGATGTCCAGGGAGGAAGAGGGGGCTAGTGACCCTAAATTCACCTCCAGACACACATCTCTTGTAACACCTAGGAAGGCATCCTTCTTTCCCAACATTCTGCAATGGGAGAAGGAGGGGGGAACTACCTGGAAGGGAGGGGTGGCTAGACACCGGCCTTTTACTGCATGGTAGACCTATATTCTTTGTCACTTAGCAAATATGCAGTAAGGAGAGTTCTGACTCTGAAACAGCATGTAAAGGGCACATGTTTTTTGCACTAACTAAAGAAAATGTCCTGAGTCCTATGAGTGAGGCTCCAGTGAATCAGACCATTACTTCATTTGGTATTGTATCTTTTCTACTCTTTTATTCCTGTTTTATTTTTTTGTATTGTATTGTATCTTTACTAGAGATGAGCGAACAGTGTTCTATCGAACACATGTTCGATCGGATATCAGGGTGTTCGCCATGTTCGAATCGAATCGAACACCACGTGGTAAAGTGCGCCAAAATTCGATTCCCCTCCCACCTTCCCTGGCGCCTTTTTTGCACCAATAACAGCGCAGGGGAGGTGGGACAGGAACTACGACACTGGGGGCATTGAAAAAAATTGGAAAAAGTCATTGGCTGCCGAAATCAGGTGACCTCCATTTTAGACGAATAGTGGATTTCAAATCCGGGTCATATGAGAATGTGAACTTTGTGACTATGAGACAGGGATAGCTGTACAGGCAGGGATAGCTAGGGATAACCTTTATTTAGGGGGGAATGTTATTAAAAATAACTTTTTGGGGCTCTATCGGGTGTGTAATTGTGATTTTTGTGAGATAAACTTTTTCCCATAGGGATGCATTGGCCAGCGCTGATTGGCCGAATTCCGTACTCTGGCCAATCAGTGCTGGCCAATGCATTCTATTAGCTTGATGAAGCAGAGTGTGCACAAGGGTTCAAGCGCACCCTCGGCTCTGATGTAGCAGAGCCGAGGCTGCACAAGGGTTCAAGCGCACCCTCGGCTCTGATGTAGGAGAGCCGAGGGTGCACTTGAACCCTTGTGCACCCTCAGCTCTGCTACATCAGAGCCGAGGGTGCGCTTGAACCCTTGTGCACACTCTGCTTCATCAAGCTAATAGAATGCATTGGCCAGCGCTGATTGGCCAATGTATTCTATTAGCCTGATGAAGTAGAGCTGAATGTGTGTGCTAAGCACACACATTCAGCTCTACTTCATCGGGCTAATAGAATGCATTGGCCAGCGCTGATTGGCCAGAGTACGGAACTCGACCAATCAGCGCTGGCTCTGCTGGAGGAGGCGGAGTCTAAGATCGCTCCACACCAGTCTCCATTCAGGTCCGACCTTAGACTCCGCCTCCTCCGGCAGAGCCAGCGCTGATTGGCCGAAGGCTGGCCAATGCATTCCTATGCGAATGCAGAGACTTAGCAGTGCTGAGTCAGTTTTGCTCAACTACACATCTGATGCACACTCGGCACTGCTACATCAGATGTAGCAATCTGATGTAGCAGAGCCGAGGGTGCACTAGAACCCCTGTGCAAACTCAGTTCACGCTAATAGAATGCATTGGCCAGCGCTGATTGGCCAATGCATTCTATTAGCCCGATGAAGTAGAGCTGAATGTGTGTGCTAAGCACACACATTCAGCACTGCTTCATCAAGCCAATACAATGCATTAGCCAGTGCTGATTGGCCAGAGTACGGAATTCGGCCAATCAGCGCTGGCTCTGCTGGAGGAGGCGGAGTCTAAGGTCGGACCTGAATGGAGACTGGTGTGGAGCGATCTTAGACTCCGCCTCCTCCAGCAGAGCCAGCGCTGATTGGTCGAGTTCCGTACTCTGGCCAATCAGCGCTGGCCAATGCATTCTATTAGCCCGATGAAGTAGAGCTGAATGTGTGTGCTTAGCACACACATTCAGCTCTACTTCATCAGGCTAATAGAATACATTGGCCAATCAGCGCTGGCCAATGCATTCTATTAGCTTGATGAAGCAGAGTGTGCACAAGGGTTCAAGCGCACCCTCGGCTCTGATGTAGCAGAGCTGAGGGTGCACAAGGGTTCAAGTGCACCCTCGGCTCTCCTACATCAGAGCCGAGGGTGCGCTTGAACCCTTGTGCACACTCTGCTTCATCAAGCTAATAGAATGCATTGGCCAGCACTGATTGGCCAGAGTACGGAATTCGGCCAATCAGCGCTGGCCAATGCATTCTATTAGCCCGATGAAGTAGAGCTGAATGTGTGTGCTAAGCACACACATTCAGCACTGCTTCATCACGCCAATACAATGCATTAGCCAGTGCTGATTGGCCAGAGTACGGAATTCGGCCAATCAGCGCTGGCTCTGCTGGAGGAGGCGGAGTCTAAGATCGCTCCACACCAGTCTCCATTCAGGTCCGACCTTAGACTCCGCCTCCTCCAGCAGAGCCAGCGCTGATTGGTCGAGTTCCGTACTCTGGCCAATCAGCGCTGGCCAATGCATTCTATTAGCCCGATGAAGTAGAGCTGAATGTGTGTGCTTAGCACACACATTCAGCTCTACTTCATCGGGCTAATAGAATGCATTGGCCAGCGCTGATTGGCCGAATTCCGTACTCTGGCCAATCAGCACTGGCTAATGCATTGTATTGGCTTGATGAAGCAGTGCTGAATGTGTGTGCTTAGCACACACATTCAGCTCTACTTCATCGGGCTAATAGAATGCATTGGCCAGCGCTGATTGGCCGAATTCCGTACTCTGGCCAATCAGCACTGGCTAATGCATTGTATTGGCTTGATGAAGCAGTGCTGAATGTGTGTGCTTAGCACACACATTCAGCTCTACTTCATCGGGCTAATAGAATGCATTGGCCAATCAGCGCTGGCCAATGCATTCTATTAGCGTGAACTGAGTTTGCACAGGGGTTCTAGTGCACCCTCGGCTCTGCTACATCAGATTGCTACATCTGATGTAGCAGTGCCGAGTGTGCATCAGATGTGTAGTTGAGCAAAACTGACTCAGCACTGCTAAGTCTGCATTCGCATAGGAATGCATTGGCCAGCCTTCGGCCAATCAGCGCTGGCTCTGCCGGAGGAGGCGGAGTCTAAGGTCGGACCTGAATGGAGACTGGTGTGGAGCGACCTTAGACTCCGCCTCCTCCAGCAGAGCCAGCGCTGATTGGCCGAATTCCGTACTCTGGCCAATCAGCACTGGCTAATGCATTGTATTGGCTTGATGAAGCAGTGCTGAATGTGTGTGCTTAGCACACACATTCAGCTCTACTTCATCGGGCTAATAGAATGCATTGGCCAGCGCTGATTGGCCGAATTCCGTACTCTGGCCAATCAGCACTGGCTAATGCATTGTATTGGCTTGATGAAGCAGTGCTGAATGTGTGTGCTTAGCACACACATTCAGCTCTACTTCATCGGGCTAATAGAATGCATTGGCCAATCAGCGCTGGCCAATGCATTCTATTAGCGTGAACTGAGTTTGCACAGGGGTTCTAGTGCACCCTCGGCTCTGCTACATCAGATTGCTACATCTGATGTAGCAGTGCCGAGTGTGCATCAGATGTGTAGTTGAGCAAAACTGACTCAGCACTGCTAAGTCTGCATTCGCATAGGAATGCATTGGCCAGCCTTCGGCCAATCAGCGCTGGCTCTGCCGGAGGAGGCGGAGTCTAAGGTCGGACCTGAATGGAGACTGGTGTGGAGCGACCTTAGACTCCGCCTCCTCCAGCAGAGCCAGCGCTGATTGGCCGAATTCCGTACTCTGGCCAATCAGCACTGGCTAATGCATTGTATTGGCTTGATGAAGCAGTGCTGAATGTGTGTGCTTAGCACACACATTCAGCTCTACTTCATCGGGCTAATAGAATGCATTGGCCAGCGCTGATTGGCCGAATTCCGTACTCTGGCCAATCAGCACTGGCTAATGCATTGTATTGGCTTGATGAAGCAGTGCTGAATGTGTGTGCTTAGCACACACATTCAGCTCTACTTCATCGGGCTAATAGAATGCATTGGCCAATCAGCGCTGGCCAATGCATTCTATTAGCGTGAACTGAGTTTGCACAGGGGTTCTAGTGCACCCTCGGCTCTGCTACATCAGATTGCTACATCTGATGTAGCAGTGCCGAGTGTGCATCAGATGTGTAGTTGAGCAAAACTGACTCAGCACTGCTAAGTCTGCATTCGCATAGGAATGCATTGGCCAGCCTTCGGCCAATCAGCGCTGGCTCTGCCGGAGGAGGCGGAGTCTAAGGTCGGACCTGAATGGAGACTGGTGTGGAGCTATCTTAGACTCCGCCTCCTCCAGCAGAGCCAGCGCTGATTGGTCGAGTTCCGTACTCTGGCCAATCAGCACTGGCCAATGCATTTCTATGGGGAAAAGTTAGCTTGCGAAAATCGCAAACTGACAGGGATTTCCATGAAATAAAGTGACTTTTATGCCCCCAGACATGCTTCCCCTGCTGTCCCAGTGTCATTCCAGGGTGTTGGTATCATTTCCTGGGGTGTCATAGTGGACTTGGTGACCCTCCAGACACGAATTTGGGTTTCCCCCTTAACGAGTTTATGTTCCCCATAGACTATAATGGGGTTCGAAACCCATTCGAACACTCGAACAGTGAGCGGCTGTTCGAATCGAATTTCGAACCTCGAACATTTTAGTGTTCGCTCATCTCTAATCTTTACCTGTTTTTGCTTCACATTCACTGATATGTACTTCTTTATATGTTAGTAGCTAGTACCGACCCACTCAGGTTAATAAATATATACGATTTATAAAGCTCGTCCATATTATCCTACGAACTCAGACACTCACGGGACGTGAGTGGAAGGTAAGACACAGAGTTGAAGGTGATCACACAGGTGCCAAGCGGCTTGGCAATGCGAGATCTTTCACAGTTTTCTTTGTATATATATATATATATATATATATATATATATATATATATATATATTGACATTGTGCTACATCAATATGAATTGCCCACAGTTTCTAAAAATGATTAAATACATTTTATGATTGTAATGTATACTAGGTATATTATAGTAATAGGTATGGATATTTTGCATGTATCTCCATTGGCTAAATAACCATAACAACTTTTTTGATTTTTCTATCCATTACAAAATTTAAGAATATTATAGGAATCCGTTGTTATGTTTTCTACCACTACCTAAGTGAAACATGAACAAAAACATAAGAAATAAAGGTATTTCACATGATTAATGTTCCATTAGCCTTGTAAGTTATATTATGTTGGTACTCTACACAGTGAGGGAATTTTAATCTCAGGGCTTTTGTCACTAAAGGACAATTACAAAATTAAATTTTTCCCCATGTCATATATTTCACCTGCCTCTAGAATATTCACAGTCACCACCATGTTACAGAGCACATCATGGTGATAAACAACAAACTTTCAATATGTATCTCAATTTGTAGATTTGGAATAAAACAACTTGGAGTGAGCCTTCAGGTCCCTGGAGCACTGATCTTTCCACTCAGACCTCTGCCATCTCCTGCCTGTACCGCTGCATGCAATGAGAGTTGATCCTCCCACTGCTATGATATCATCCATCCTACTTGGGCAGCAATAACAATGTTCTCAGGGTGGAAGACCCACCCCGTTGCACCACCTGCCTCATTTGCATAGGGCTTCAAAGGTTTTCTTAAAATCTACACTATTGACAAACATAACAAAGGCATGTTGTTTATCATTGTTATGTGGTAATGACAGTAGTATATGCTTGGGGAGGTAGTAGGCTCCCTATAAATATGTTGGTATCCTTTTCTCTCTTGGCAGATTTTTCGTTAGATACTTATGAAAAGACAGAACACTGTGGATAATAACAATTATCTGAATATATATGCAACATAACATATATTATATAATCACACATCAATGCCTTTCTATCAATGTTTATTGCCAAGCCAATAATATCAACCAAGTCTTCAAATGTATACAACAACATCTATCTTTAAGACACAAATTATGAACAATATGCCTGCTATCACTAGCCAATACATCAATCATTTTAGTTTACCTTAACCATGACATAACATAAAACAAGCATTTTATAAAGCAAACTATACATCCAAACTCCAACAGTGTAACTATTGAGTTTATCATTCCTAACTAACATTAATATTTATGTAACATGTAAATATCTTACCATGTTTATTGAAGACACTGGTCCAATACTGTTTACATATATGTCCACATCGATAACTGTAGGCTTAACTATGGAAAATGAGACATATATATACATTACACATGTTGTAAATATACAGTGCATGTTGCAATAGTCAATTCAATACTTATAAAAACTGACTGTTCATACGCTTACACAACTCAAACTGATAGTACATTTACTATTGCTTACAATTAGAGATGGGGATGACATAGCTTCATTGTTAGTATTGTTGGAAAAAGACATATGCCCATCAAGTTTAACCAGGGGATGACAAAAGCCATGACAGTGTATACATTCCCATAAGCATCAATGCTATTCCACAGCTTCTCTTTGGACTCCAGAATATAATGAGTGGACAAGTGGAGCATGCCAACCTCTTAATGTGTTGACACTGCATTATGACATTGGGATGCCCCACATGACTATTGACCAATAATAGTCTTCAGCAGTCCCCTGGGGCCTATGATGTCTTAGAAGAGGTTGAGAGGACTGAAGACAGAGAGGAACATGCACTGGATGCCACAAAGGAGCCCAGGAGAGGACAGGGAAGGTGAGTATAAATGTTTAGATATTTATTATGTTACCACACATAATAATAATAATAATAATAATAATAATAATAATAATAATAATAATAATAATAATTATGATTATTATTAGAGATGAGCGAACACTCGGCCGCCGGCAAAGTCAGCATCACAGGTGCTTCCATTCATTTCTATGGGTGCATGCTGTTTGGATCGGCTGATCCGAACAGTGTTCGCTCATCTCTACTTATTATTATTATTATTATTATTATTATTATTATTATTATTATTATTATTGTGATTTGTGGGTGGCAAACCACCAAAATCCTTACAAACTGGATGGCACAACTGCAATACTTTTGCTACTTTTGTTACTTTTCCACAAATAAAATTCAAAGGTACTCTTTGTGAGATGGCTTGTCGGAAACAACCAGCACATGCTTGGTGAAGTTTCTCTTTGTCTAGTTTGGATTACAAAATCTTATTGTGCGCAAGCAATCTCTGGAAAAGGTAGTGGGATGAATTTATTAACACTGGTGTTACCTACATCAACCTACCCCAATCCTATTCAACTGTCACCACTGTGTTACAGAGCAAATTACCTTTTGTAGGTATGTCACTCTTTTAGTTTTGGATTAAAACAATTTTGAAGTCTTATACAGTTGAGGCAGTTGGTGCACTGGGGGCGGGTCTTCAGCACTCAGAGCACTTTCAGCTCAAATACAAAGGGTGATTTCATAGCAGTGAGAGGATCAACTGTCAGTGCAGTCAGAAGATTGTAGGGGTCTGAGTGGTAAGAACAGTGCTCTAGAGAGCTGAAGGCCTGCCCCGGGGTGTTTGAATTATTAAAAAGCTCCATACACCAGAATAAAAATCTATGCCTTTCAAGAACTGCTGTAGATTTCCAATGTAGCTCACCCCAGTTTTCTGGCATGAGTTATAATAAATAGGCGTCCTTGCCCTGGTCTGCCCCTGTAAATCAGGTGCAGTAATCAAGGTGCAGAATGAGGTACCTGGTGGTACAAAAAAGGGCCCTGCACCAAAGATTGCTACATTAGAAAACTGGCATAGATGGGTTAATAAATATCCCAAATATGTAGATTGTCTACTGCAACATATGGTATGTTTTAAAATACAAAGACTTGGATAAATATATGTCAAAGTGAGTATAACTGAATATAATTAGATTTGCAATAAATTGCCAGAGATACATTATAGAAACGAATAAATGTCAGTGACTGTCAGGGTGTTGGGTGTTAGGCAGACACAGATAGCCATTCAATTTCCATATGTGTCCAAACGACAATTCTGTGATGTATGTCACTCTTCTTGTGCTTGCAGTGTCACCAAATATTGACATATTTAATTTCAGTCTCACATTTATACATTGCTGTCACCAATTTTTTTACATGTTTTTATAGAAAACAGATTTATTAGAACAATATTACTTTTTTCTAATCTGTTTTCCTTTTCTGAAATGAAAGAAATTTTTAGAGAAGTCCTCAGTAGTTGATACCTTTTTTAATACACGGTACAAGGATATTTTTTCCTTTTCTGGTTATAAATTTTTTTAAATTCTACTTTCTGAAGGTTTATGGGGGCTGCCATCTTGACCGAGCATCTCCTTTGCTCTGTTAACAGCATCTAACGATATCATTTACGTAACAGTCATGGCCATAGGCAGCAATAGAATAGAGCCAACTCATTGGAGTCTATGGGAGAATTTTCTAGGTAAATTCTGTGCAGGGAGGGGAATACATAAGCTGTAATGTTACGGATTGAATCATAGGTCACAATGGGTGTTATTTGTCGAGGTGTGAAGTTCTATTGTAATCCTGTCAGTCTTGCTTTTGATGTAAATAAAATCACTGTTGAATTGAAAACCCCTACAGAATTAGCAAATGTAAGGCTGATATGGGGGTTTAGTGGACAGAGTGAAAATAACAGCAGATTGTAATTTTTTTGAAAATATACAAAAGTGATATGCAAAAGTTAGACATAAAGTCATTACAATATTTTCTTAAAATAGAATAAGATCATTTTTGGTGAGATATTCCCTTTAAGAATGCACATGGGGGCAGTACAAGTAGCAGCAACATCCATGTTGGCACCGGTCATCCAATCAATATACCATGCCATAACTGTCTATTGTCTCAGGTAGGCATATCATTGCAGAGTACATGCATGGCATTGGATTTGGAATAGGATGTGACATAGTACCTCAGAAGGGGTCCATACAGTCCTAGGAGTCCTCACAAAGTAATACACATATCTCACAAACATGTGAGACACGTTTGATGTTATGTAACTACTAATGCTCAGATTTGGTCCCCATGTAAGATTTTATTAATATCTGTGTAGAGATATATCCTTCTTTATCTTTCCTTTTGGCTGGACATGCCTAGATATCTACTTTACAAAAAACAGGGCAAATAAGGAACTTGTAAAGACAAACTAGTGGGACCTCAACCACTGAAGTAAACAAACAACAATATCCCACAATTAGGTAAAAATAGTTCATATTTATGAATTTATCATCTTTTGGACGAAGCCAGAGTGGCGTAAGGCACATCAGGGCATGTCCATTTTGGGTAAGGTGGCTCAGTATGGTTTATTCACTATTTACAATATTACTCTAATGAATGATCTGTTTGGCAAATTATTTCTAATGTCTATAATAAATTGTTGTTGCGGGCAATTTATGTTTTACTTTAGTACAATGTGCATCTGTTCACCAATACAGATTCTTATATTGTTACTTGAATAAATGTACATTTTTAATTTTTTGGCCTCCATTTAGCACTATTTAGGTGGCTCTACAATTAGTTCTCCCATTCGTGTGATATTTGTGTCTTTATTTTTTATTTATTATGCCCAGAAATATGTAAGGTGACCCATAAGGAAGCTGTAGGTTGGCGTGGCAATACGCGTGGGGATTTTCTGTCTCCCTTTTACCAGTGTCTTCCCTGCTCCATTGTATGGTTAGTATCATGCACATTTTTCATGGTGGTCCACATATTATTGGATTAGGTAATTGCTTGCGCTTTATCCTGACCCTGGCATTGGTGTATTTGTTTCCTGGAACACATGAACTAGGACAGTATTATTAGCCAATTGGGTTTTATTTTGACTCTGGCATTAGGGCTAGTTCACACGTGAGTATAAGGGGAGGTTTTTGACAGCGGATTTCGCGTCCAAAACCTCCCCTTATAATGGTGGTCTATGGAGACTGCTGGGCTTCTGTTCTCCGCTAGCGGCGAGCTGCTGCTAGCGGAGAAAAGAAAGGACATGTCCTTTCTTCAGGCGGAAGCCGCGCAGGTTCAGCCGCGCAGCTTCCGCCCCCGGCAGCTCCCTCCTATGTCGGCTCATTCATTTGAGCCGACAGCAGGGGGTTAAGCCGTGACAGCGATGGTCGCGGCGGGCGGGTTTTGACAAGAGAGAGACGTGGCTCGCGCGGCTCTCTCTGTGTCAAAACCCGCGCGGGCAGTTCACGTGTGAACTAGCCCTTATTGTATTGTTTGTGGACAATATGAACTAGGATAACAACCATATTTATGGTATTTATATATATTTGGCACCATATGAATTGACTAACAGATGTTCTAATTATACTATTTATTAACTCTTATATATTTATTTATAGCTCATGAATCTGGGTAAGTATTAGGTCATGACAAGGGAATACTAATGGATGTTATAACCCTCAACATTGTTTTAAAGGGGCTCTATCACTGGATTTTCACTATTTTAGATAAACATATGCCATAAGTCCTGCTAATCGTTTGTTAAAAGACACCCCCCATTTTAATGAATTACATTTTAAACGTATATGTAAATGAGCCCCCCGTGCACCGTCGCGTTTCCGTGTACCCCTCACGTGATACTTTGTTCACGCCCTCTTCTGTGGTTTTTCTATGTAAGTCCCTCCTCCTGCTTTCGATTCACAGCCTCTGTCTCTTCTCTGCACAGGATCTGTGATGATGTCACTACTGCTCTGTGATTGGCTTGTCCCTGTGATGATGTCACTACAAGGTCCTTCGTCGTTGCAGCCCCTGCTCTGTATAGATCACTACTTAGAAGACGACAAAGGACCTAGTAGTGATGTCATCACAGGGACAAGCCAATCACAGAGCAGTAGTGACATCATCACAGATCCTGTGCCACTAGCAGGGAAGAGACAGTTAGAGGCTGTGAATCGAAAGCAGGAGGAGGGGGGTCTTTTAACAAACGATTAGCAGGACTTGAATAGCCTTTTTGAAGGCTATTCAGGCATATTTTTATCTAAAATAGCAAAAATCCAGTGATAGAGCCCCTTTAAGTGTTTTTAAGCATTGTCTTTTGTTTGATAATAAAGATTTATTATTTTCTAATACTTGGATGTGTTTTAATTTTAAGTTGCTTTTTCTTTTTCCATGGATATACAGTGGTTTTTGACATGTAAGCAGCACTCCAGTAGCTTCATATGTATCCATAATTGTGGATGGTGCCCATCTTTTCTATATACTTCAGATATGTATAAAGTATCACAAGTTAAACTGCTTTTGTTAACACAACATGGTTTCATAAGAAGTTATCACAAAGTGAAAGGCTAACGTATCAACTTGGGTCTATGTGTCACCAACAAACTGGTGGATGAGTTAAGTGTGGTATGCAACTCATCCATAATTATGTGCTTTGCGTCATAACAGTCAGACTTTGTATTTAACAGAAAACATCTTTATCGTAAAGACTATTGAGAGAAATTATAGTATTGTTTGGTTCTTTTTCTGGCCTTTTTGCAGTTCTAAAGTAGGTTATTTGTTAGTCATGGGAAAGGTAAAATATAAAATTATGATTTAAGCTAAGGAAAACTTTTTAAACAATTATTTCTCTCCTGAAACAAGAGGAAAAAAATCTAGTACACATACACAACTATGAATAACCTTTAGGGAGTAAATAAATCTAAAGTATTATTCCACAAATTATTTTTTTGGAATTTTACATTTGGACCCTTTTAGGTCTAGTCAATATAGTCTTATCTATAACATTTCAAAAAATCATGACAGGCTCCCAGGCTTGTCTCTGCATTACTTCTATTACAGGCTGCATTAGTGATCTTGTTATCATTTCATCGTGATGGCTCACAGGTCTAATTTTAATCTCTTTCCGCTGTGCCATTTTTATTTTTTTTATTTTCGTTTTTTTATCTGCCTTCCAAAAGCCATAACTTTCCATTCACAGAGCCATGTGAGGGATTATTTTTTGCAAGAGAAATTTTACTTTGTAGTGGTACTATTTAATATTCCATACAAAGTAGTAGGAAACTAGAAAACAAAATCAGAATAATTTCCACAATTTTCTTACGTTTTTATTTTTAGGTTATTAAAAATGATATAATCAGACCAAGCGAAGATCACTCCGCACAGAAAACTAATGATTATGATTATGACGTCTTCCTTCTTTCTTCTGCTCCTTAGCTGCTATGGACTTTTAGTGCTTTTTCTCTTCTCAGCATATGTGTGTCTACGTCTGTAATATATTACTGTGTATTATCCTGTATCTGTATTACTATGCTGCTGTAACATGCTGAAATTTCCCCACTGTGGGACTATTAAAGGATTATCTTATCTTATGTGCTTATATTCTCTTGGCTGGCACAATCACAGTGATTCCAAATTTATATGGCTTTTGTCATTTTTTATTACATTTACAGAAATTCAATACTTTGAGAAATGCATAGAAATTCTGAGCACAAATTGTGTTATGATCTAGGGAAAAGATGATTTGAATTTTTAAGGTTGTTGTTTTGTTTTTCACTTTATTTTGGCTTTGAAATCTGTTGATCTTATATAAGTTAAAAAAAAAAAAAGTCAATATAACACCCCCATTGACTTCCTCCTTAAGTTAAAAAAAAAAACATGTTACAATTATTTAAAGTAAATCAAAAATTTTAAATGGGAATCTGAAAATGAATGAGAAATTGTTCCGCTACCTGCAAATTCAGCAACTACAGTTTGAGCAGCATGACATTTTTTTATTGCTTTTTTTTTTTTTTTTTTATCAAAATGCAAGCAACTGAATTACTAGCAGTAGTTGAGTTGTAAATGGAGAAAGATTCAGCCTGTCTTGTAGGTAAAGATAACAGAAGAGAGGATTTGTACACTGTCTTGAACATAAAGATAACACAGCTTTATGCATGTCCTAGGTTTTTGATTGTGGAGAATTAGATGGGTAAAGCATGACATAACTCATCCAAAATTGTAATTTAGTTTCTTTTGTGCTATTTACAGTAAACATGTCGTGTTGTAGGCCATTCCTCTAATCTTTAGAGACACTAGTAGAGCCGACTGCGCATGCTGGCCGGCGGCCATTTTTGGGAGGCCGCTCTTGCTCTTGTAGTTCAATGCAGGAGCGGCCTCCCAAAAATGGCCGCCAGCCGCCACGTGCACTCGGCTCTGCTGGTGTCTCACTGGCAGAGCCAACTGCACAGGCGTCAGAGGTGACGCAGGAGGAAGACAATAGAGAAGGGGAGGAGACAGCCGAAGATAGAGGCGTCACAGGATCAAGTTCTCGAGCAGCAGTGGGGACGCCCCATTGCATTTTTGAGAGAACTAATTTTCATACTGGTAAAAAACTGTATTTCTAAGGAATGGTGCAGCGGAGATCACATCTAAAGGTAAGAGATGAATAGCCTTTCTAAAGGTTATTCCGATGTCTTATCAACAAAAAAAGAGGTTTTAATGGTAGAATCCCTTTAAGCCATTAGTACAGACATTATTTATTATTTATTTATATAGCCTACGTAAATAATGCCATCATATTCCGCAGAACTTTGCAGACATTGTCAGTCTCTGCTCCATATAGGCTTCACAATCTAAATTCCCTACCAGTATGTCTTTATTGCCAATGTGCCATTTCCCCATTAGTATATGGAGCTGTATTAGAGGAAGCATGTTTCATGTCATTAGATTGTACATGCTATTGGTTGGGAACAGTCCTCATGATTTTTTTTCTTCCATCTATAAATGGAACAGAGCTGATCTGTGGATATTTTAAAATGAGAAGCTGGGACATGGTATGTGGATTAGTTCTTTCTCCAGTGTATAAGTATGAATAAATATACATCTTTGCAAAATCATCTTATGCATATTTATATAGTGAAAAGCGATGTTGAGTGAAAATGTTGAAGACTCACAACATATATGTGTTTAACCCTAAGGAATTATAGGGTGGGATATATATGCTTTATAATGTATTACTTATTACATGCCTGATAAAGACAGTTGTATGTGCAAAATTTTGCACTGTTGCACTGTAAGTGGTAAGGTGCCTTTATAGTGTTGTAACCTTTCTTTACAAATAATTGAATTCCCTTATATTTTAACCAAAGCTTTATCTTCTCTGATAGTTTTAAAGTCATACAACATATCACCTAACCCAATGCACTTTACCCCATTTTTTTCCCTTAAAATGTTCCATGCTCAAGACCTCATATGAATAAAACATGTGGTATTACTATGAGGATTATGGATTCCCAGAATTCTGTATCAGAGTAAATTAATGAATGTATTTACCAGGGCCAAGTATGAGAATCTTCTGTGAATTTCAGATCGGCATCAATCAGCTAGCACATCTCAATTAGGGATGATAATGTTCAAACATTGTAAATCCTATGAACTGTCAGCGGCTTCCCTAATTTCCCTATCTTTTTAACTATGTGCATTTTCAATCATTCTTCTCCAGGGATTGCTTTCAGTTTTCTCATTGATTGATTTAATGTCTACTTGGAGGAGAGGACTAAGCAGTTAAGACACACAATGTACAAAAACTGTCTTTACTTTGGAGTAAAATCTTTCAGTATAATATTTGCAAATAAGATTAGCTTTTACCTTAGCCAAAATACTAATCCAGTCACCGATTCTAGGTTGAAAGTTAATTTATACACCAAACCACTGGAACAACATCCAAGGATAACATAGACTAGGAGTGCTCTCATTAAATGTTATGTTTTTGAGACCTGAATTCTTATCATAAATTATACAAATGGGCAGTATGTGGTCACTAACCAAAGTAAAATCATTCATCTGCAACACATTCTCCTCCTACGTAAACTATGAAATGGTCTAACCAATAGGTATAGACAAAATATCACGGGAAATCAAATTCCTAAGCAAATCCAGAAAGACAATTAGTCACAATCTATCATAACAAATTCCTCATTGATAAACATTATGAATAGAAATATCCTGCATTGAGTCACATATTCATATATTCAAGCAGTATGAGAAGAAATAGTTCAAAAATTAAACATTCATACCTAAAGAAAGTTAGAACTGTAAAACAAAAATAAAAAAAAATAATTAAAAAAAACTTAGGAATTATTCAGGGCACTGTTATGATTTTCTAAAGGACCTCTGAAAAATTAAAGGAGAAATCTCAATAGTTGACCAGAGCAGCTATACACTTTTCCTTTGTAACACTTTTGGTACACTCCCTTCATAATAAAAAGTATGTGATGGATGTACAGCCCCCTCCCTTCTAAACTTGAGTTTGGCATTGAAGGATTGTTATCAGTTTATGATGCCAACCCATTGTGACTTTCGATTGATCAGAGAGGACCCATGAATTGCCATTAAATGCCTTTGAAAGAAAGAACAAGCAGGTATAGTCCAATGAAACTGAGTAATCTATTTATCAAAAACAAAAATGTACTGTAATGTATGTACTAATGTCCTAGTGGGTTGTCATGCTTCACTCTGTGTGTGTCAAAGAGAAAAAGAGGATTGTCTTCAGAACCCAAAGTATAATAGCAGAAGGCCCAGGACAGGTGACAAAAGAAAAAAAAAAGATTTATACTCACCTTCCATTACCAATTTTGGGCCTTCTCTAGGTGTCCATCTCTCTGTATCTGCTTCCTTGTGGTGCCCAGTAGAGATGAGTCTGTGCGCTTTAACTGCACTTCGCTCCTTCTAAACACTCTCCTTCTGCTATTCGTGGACTTGGTGACTCTCCTTTGGTCGAATAGTGGTTTTCCCTGAAACGAGCATTTTTTTCCTTAGACTATAATGGGATTCGATATTTGATCGAGTAGTCGAATATTGAGGCTCTACTCAAAACGAATATCGAATCTCTAATATTTCACTGTTCGCTCATCTCTAGTGCCCAGCATTCCGGTGCATGACATCAAAGAAGAGCACTGGACACCATAAGGAAGCAGAGGCAGAACGCTGGATGCCACGAGGAGGTCCAAAAGAGGTAACATAAGGTGAGTAGAGATGAGCAAATACTGTTCGGATCAGCTGATCCGAACAGCACGCTCCCATAGAAATGAATGGAAGCACCACACCAGTGCCAGCCACTTCCATTTATTTCTATGGGAGCGTGCTGTGAGCGTGCTGTTTGGAACGGCTGTTCCGAACAGTTTTCTCTCATCTCTAAAGGTGAGAATAAACTTTGTTGTTTTTTTTTTATTCAACTCTCCTGACCTTCCAGCTATTATATTCTGGCGTTCTTATTTTTGTCTTACTGGTAGTGTACGGTGGTTCTTCCCCCCTGACTGGTGACCATTTACATTTCAACATGACTCTGGGTATGTGCTGTTTATTTATTTATTTATTTATTTATTTGTATGTGATTTTTTTTTCTGATCTTTATATATATTTTGTTATACTTGGCCAGTACATTTCCCTTACATATATATGTTTGGTATCACTGGGGGTTTCCCTCTGCCCACCTATCAGTGAGAGGATATAGTATGAGTCTGCTACTATGTGGTAGACCATCTTTTGTTGTTTCCCCATGTCATTTTGTATATTTTTTATTCTTGTTAATTAATAAAAATACTTTTCTATTTTTATTAGTATTTTTTGTTTGTCTCAATTTTTTGGTTAAAATATTTGTTTGGTTTGAGACTTTGTATGCTATATTATTTGAGGTATTTCTGTGTTGGCCGTTTTTATTATATTCTGGAGTCTGAAGAGAACACAGCGTAGAATAATTTACCGCAATGCATGTCGCATGTTTGGGTTCGTTAAAAAACTAAACAATTTAGAATATTTGGGTTGAATCCAGTTATTTGTGAAGCGATTTGCCCATCCCTAAGTAACACCTACCAGGGGTAGATTCCTTCTACTGTATTCATCCAAGGAGCAGGAGACAGAGTAGGCTCAAATCTGTCCAAAATGTCAGACCTAGAGCAAGTTCATCAATATATAGAACAGCAATTCTGGTCAAGGATATTACATGACTTTTACAGCCCACTGGTACAGCGCACAGCAGTGACTTCCTTCATGTCCTTCTTATATTCCCATCCCAACAGAAACAGGGCAGTGCATTGCTTACACCCCCAACCTCCTTTCATATGTGATAGCTGAGGTGCCTTCACTCAGACAGAGGGTAATATATTATTAGCTCATCTAGTTTGCATAGTAAAATAAACCCATATTTTCCATTTGGGATCCATTTTTAAAATATAACTTTTATTGAATGCCTAAAAAAAAAATTCATTGGCACCTAGTAAGTAAAATCAAGTGAATGCTATACATGACATCAAATTGGTTTGATGGTCACGTATGGCTAGTACTAGTTACTGTGTAATTGCTGACTTGCCAAAATATCTATCCAAATGCCAAAACTGAAGACTCCTCCAATGTTTCACCACTATCTCTGGCGTGCTCAGGGGTATAACGTTTAAGTGTTTTAAATGCTCGGTTTTAGGTAAAGAAAGGGTAAATTATTATGAAACAATAAAATGAAAATAAATGCAAAGAAAATCCTACTTCTCAGAATTCATGTCATTTCATTTCATTTTCGTTGGACCTCATTCAAAGAGAGTAAGAGACCTTGAAAGCTGATTGTTTTTCCTTGGAATTGATTTCAGTTTTCGTCTTGCTCTATGTGCAGAACATTCCTAATTTACTTAATAACACCATTGAGGGAATTGAGATGGATATATTCTAATTTCTACTATAGACTCTGTGAATTAGTGTGTTCAGTGTCTTTATTACATTACAGATTTATACACAACCTCCTTTGGTTACTAAACAGAATGCAGCTTCCTATGGTGTACATTTAGGTATCTACATCTATCCATATCCTCTATATATACACTATGTGATCAAAGGTATCCGGACACCTGGCTGAAAATGACTTACAAGTTCGTGGCGCCCTCCATCGGTAATGCTGGAATTCAATATGGTGTTGGCCCACCCTTAGCCTTGATGACAGCTTCCACTCTCGCAGGCATACGTTCAATCAGGTGCCGGAAGGTTTCTTGGGGAATGGCAGCCCATTCTTCACGGAGTGCTGCACTGAGGAGAGGTATCGATGTAGGTCAGTGAGGCCTGGCACGAAGTCGGCGTTCCAAAACATCCCAAAGGTGTTCTATAGGATTCAAGTCAGGACTCTGTGCAGGCCAGTCCATTACAGAGATATTATTGTCATGTAACCACTCCGCCACAGGCCGTGCAATATGAACAGGTGCTCGATCATGTTGAAAGATGCAATCGCCATCCCCGAATTGCTCTTCAACAGTGGGAAGCAAGAAGGTGTTTAAAACATCAATGTAGGCCTGTGCTGTAATAGTGCCACGCAAAACAAAAAGGGGTGCAAGCCCCCACCATGAAAAACACGACCACACCATAAAACCACCGCCTCCGAATTTTACTGTTGGCACTACACACTCTGGCAGATGACATTCACCAGGCATTCGCCATACCCACACCCTGCCATCGGATCGCCACATTGTGTACTGTGATTCGTCACTCCACACAACGTTTTTCCACTGTTCAATCGTCCAATGTTTACTCTCCTTACACCAAGCGAGGCGTCATTTGGCATTGACCTACGTGATGTGTGGCACCCAATCACCTGACCACATTCAAAGTCTGTGAGTTCCGCGGAGCGCCTCATTCTGCTCTCTCACGATGTCTAATGTCTACTGAGATCGCTGATATGGAGTACCTGGCAGTAGGTGGCAGCACAATGCACCTAATATGAAAAACGTATGTTTTTGGGGGTGTCTGGATACTTTTGTTCACATAGTGTACATTACCAACTTGTACCAATGATCGCCTATGTTTATTGATTATTCTGGGAGGAGTACTACAACTTATTTCTTCATTTATGTATTATAACTAAAGCACACCACCATTAACCCTTTAGCAACTAGCCATAATCTTTGACAGTGGGTGGAATAGATCCTGAGTCTGAAGCTTTAAAGCTCCTGTATCTAGTAACAGCAGGTTGAATTGATCTATACTAGAGATGAGCAAACACTAAAATGTTCGAGGTTCGAAATTCGATTCGAACAGCCGCTCAATGTTCGTGTGTTCGAACGGGTTTCGAACCCCATTATAGTCTATGGGGAACAGATACTCGTTAAGGGGAAAACCCAAATCCGTGTCTGGAGGGTCACCAAGTCCACTATGACAACCCAGGAAATTATGCCAACACCTCTGGAATGACACTGGGACAGCAGGGGAAGCATGTCTGGGGGCATCTAACACACCAAAGACCCTCTATTACCCCAACATCACAGCCTAACAACTACACACTTTACACACTCAATACCATCTCTCTGACAGTAGGAAAACACCTTGAAACATGTGTATTTGGCACTTGGAGTGAGGAGAGCTTGTCACCAGCAGTGAATTTGGCCCTTGTAGTTGAGTTGAGGTTGGCACCAACATTTGTTTTGAAAATCAGGGTGGATTGAGCCTCTAACCAGCAGAGTTGGGGCAAATTCATGGTGGAGGGAGCCTCTAAACACCCCAGTTTGGGCAAATTCATGGTGGAGGGAGCCTCTAAAAACCCCAGTTTGGACCAATTCATGATGGAGGGAGCCTCTAAACAGCCCAGTTTGGACCAATTCATGGTGGACGGAGCCTCTAAACAGCCCAGTTTGGACCAATTCATGGTGGAGGGAGCCTCTAAAAACCCCAGTTTGGACCAATTCATGGTGGAGGGAGCCTCTAAACAGCCCAGTTTGGACCAATTCATGGTGGAGGGAGCCTCTAACCAGCAGAGTTGTGGGAAAACAGGGTGGAGGGAGCCTCTAACCAGCAGAGTTGGTAGAAATCAGGGTGGAGGGAGCCTCTAACCAGCAGAGTTGTGGGAAAGCAGGGTGGAGGGAGCCTCTAACCAGCAGAGTTGGTGGAAATCAGGGTGGAGGGAGCCTCTAACCAGCAGAGTTGGTGGAAATCAGGGTGGAGGGAGCCTCTAACCAGCAGAGTTGTGGGAAAGCAGGGTGGAGGGAGCCTCTAACCAGCAGAGTTGTGGGAAAGCAGGGTGCAGGGAGCCTCTAACCAGCAGAGTTGTGGGAAAGCAGGGTGGAGGGAGCCTCTAACCAGCAGAGTTGGTGGAAATCAGGGTGGAGGGAGCCTCTAACCAGCAGAGTTGGGGGAAATCAGGGTGGAGGGAGCCTCTAACCAGCAGAGTTGGGGGAAATCAGGGTGGAGGGAGCCTAGTATTAGCAGAATTGTGCAACGCTTATGGTGGATGAGTATGAGGATGCGGAGGAATTGGAGAGGTTGAGTACAGACATGGAGTTTCATGTTGGGGTGCTTTACACAGGTGGGCACAAAAATGAAGGCTCTATCCAGTGGTGGTTCATTTTTATCAAAGTGAGCCGGTCGGCACTCTCAGCTGACAGACGGGTGCGCTTGTCAGTGATGATGCCACCGGCTGCACTGAACACCCTCTCAGATAGGACGCTGGCGGCAGGACAGGACAGCACCTCCAAGACATATAGGGCAAGTTCAAGCCACAGGTCCAACTTCGACACCCAATACGTGTAGGGCGCAGAGGGGTCGGAGAGGACAGGGCTGTGGTCGGAAAGGTATTCCCGCAACATGCGCCTATACTTCTCACGCCTGGTGACACTAGGACCCTCCGTGGCGGCACTTTGGCGAGGGGGTGCCATCAAGGTGTCCCAGACCTTAGACAGTGTGCCCCTCGTTTGTGTGGACCGGTGAGAACTTGGTTGCCTACTGGAGGAACTGCCCTCCCTGCCGCCAACGTCACATGCTGGAAACATCTCCATCATATTCTGCACCAATTGCCTGTGGCAAGCATTGATGCGATTGGCCCTCCCCTCTACCGGAATAAAAGACGAGATGTTGTTTTTATACCGGGGGTCAAGGATAGCAAAGATCCAGTACTGGTTGTCCTCCATGATTTTGACAATACGCTTGTCGGTTGTAAAGCACCCCAACATGAACTCAGCCATGTCTGCCACAGTGTTAGTTGGCATGACTCCTCTGGCCCCACCGGAAAGTTCAATCTCCATTTCCTCCTCATCCTCCATGTCTACCCATCCGCGCTGCAACAATGGGACGATTCGAAGTTGCCCGGAAGCCTCCTGTATCACCATCACATCATCGGACAACTCTTCTTCCTCCTCCTCCTCCTCCTCCTCCTCCTCCATTAAACGCGATGAAGCGGACAGATGTGTGGACCTACTCTCCAGCTGTGATGGATCGGATGCTATCCCTGACTCCTCTGTGTGATCTGAGTTATCCCTGATGTCAATCAGGGATTCTCTCAGAACACACAAGAGCGGGATTGTAAGGCTCACCATCGCATCCTCAGAGCTCACCCTCCTTGTGGACTCCTCAAAGACCCATAGGATGTCACAAAGGTCTCTCATCCATGGCCACTCATGGATGTGAAACTGAGGCAGCTGACTTTGTGGCACCCTAGGGTTTTGTAGCTGGTATTCCATCAAAGGTCTCTGCTGCTCAACCACTCTATTCAACATCTGAAACGTTGAGTTCCAGCGTGTGGGGACGTCGCACAAAAGCCGGTGTTGTGGCACATGCAGGCGTTGCTGGAGAGATTTTAAACTAGCAGCGGCTACTGTCGACTTGCGAAAGTGGGCGCACATGCGCCGCACTTTCACCAGTAGCTCTGGAACATTGGGGTAGCTCTTTAGGAAACGTTGCACCACAAGGTTGAAGACGTGGGCCAGGCATGGAACATGTTGGAGTCCGGCAAGCTCCAGAGCTGCTACCAGGTTCCGGCTGTTATCACAAACGACCATGCCTGGGCCCAGGTGCAGCGGCTCAAACCATATTGCCGTCTCATCGAGGAGGGCATCCCTCACCTCGGAGGCAGTGTGCTGTCTGTCCCCCAAGCTGATCAGCTTCAGCACAGCCTGCTGACGTCTACCAACGCCAGTGCTGCAACGTTTCCAACTCGTAGCTGGGGTCAATCTAACAGCGGAGGAGGAGGCGGTGGCGGAGGAGGAGGCGGTGGCGGAGGAGGAGGAGGAGGGGGGTGTTCTTCTCGTGTCCCTGCCAGGAATGTTAGGCGGGGAGACGAGGTACACCGGGCCAGTTTGGGAAGCAGTCCCAGCCTCAACTACATTCACCCAGTGTGCCGTCAGTGAAATGTAGCGTCCCTGTCCGCATGCACTTGTCCACGCGTCGGTGGTCAAGTGGACCTTTGTACAAAGCGCGGGTGCTGGTGCAAGGCGGGGACGGCACACCGGGAGAAGTAGTGACGGCTAGGGACGGCATAGCCAGGTGCCGCAGTTGCCATCAGGTCCAGGAAGGCGGGAGTTTCAACAAGCCGGAACGCCAACATCTCCTGGGCCAGCAGTTTAGCGATGTTGGCGTTCAAGGCTTGCGCGTGTGGGTGGTTAGCAGTGTATTTCTGCCGCCGCTCCAATGTCTGAGAGATGGTGGGTTGTTGTAAAGAAGCGCCTGATGGTGCCTCTGATGGTGCAGGAGAAGGAGATAAGACAGGAACAGGGGAGGATGAGGGAGAAGTCAACAAAGTGGCGGAGGCAGATGAAGTGGTGTCCTGGCTCGTCCTCTGGAGTGCATCGCCAGCACAGTCAGCAGTGGCAGTGGCAGAGGCAGAGGCAGTGGCAGAGGCAGTGGCAGTGGCGTGAACGGCAGGCGGCCTTTGTCCTGCCGTTGCTGCCTGCCACTGATTCCAGTGCTTGGATTCCAAATGACGGCGCATTGAAGTGGTGGACAGGTTGCTCTTCTCAGAGCCCCTAATCAATTTCGAGAGGCAAATTGTGCAGACAACACTATATCTGTCCTCGGCGCATTCCTTGAAAAAACTCCACACCTTCGAGAAACGTGCCCTCAAGGTGGGAGTTTTTCGGGGCTGGGTACGAACTGGAACATCTTGGGAGATTCCGGGTGTGGCCTGGCTTCGCCTAAGCTGCTGACCTCTGCCTCTGCCTCTAGCTACCCTTTTTGGTGCTGCACCTGCCTCAACATCCACACTACTTTCCCCGCTTGACATCCCCCCTGTCCAGGTCGGGTCAGTGTCCTCATCATCCACCACTTCCTCTTCCAACTCCTGTCTCATCTCCTCCTCCCGCACAATGCGCCGGTCAACTGGATGCCCTGACGGCAACTGCGTCACATCATCATCGATGAGGGTGGGTTGCTGGTCATCCACCACCAAATCGAACGGAGATGGAGGAGACTCTAGTGTTTGAGCATCTGGACACAGATGCTCCTCTGTTAGGTTCGTGGAATCGTGACGTGGAGAGGCAGGTTGAGGGATAATGAAAGGAGCGGAGAACAGTTCTGGGGAGCAGGGACAGTTGGGGTTATTGTTCTGTGAAGCTTGGGAATTTTGAGAGGAAGGAGGACAAGACTGTTGGGTAATAGGAGGAGAGGAGGCAGAGTCTGACTGGCTGCTGGACAATGTGCTGTAAGCGTTCTCTGACAGCCATTGCAAGACCTGTTCCTGGTTCTCTGGCCTACTAAGGTTTGTACCCTGCAGTTTAGTTAATGTGGCAAGCAACCCTGGCACTGTGGAGTGGCGCAATGCTTGCTGCCCCACAGGAGTAGGCACGGGACGCCCTGTGGCTTCACTGCTACCTTGCTCCCCAGAACCATTCCCCCGACCTCGCCCACGGCCTCATCCACGTCCCTTTCCGGGAGCCTTGCGCATTTTGAATTCCCAGTTAGAAACTGGCACTATATACCAGTAGCAAAAATTGTGGGTGCACGTAACCCCAATATATTCTTTGAATTCCTAGTCAGAAACTGGCACTATATGGCAGTAGCAAGAAATGAGGGTATTTATAACCCCAATATATTCTTTGAATTACCAGTCAGAAACTGGCACTATATGGCAGTAGCAAGAAATGAGGGTATTTATAACCCCAAAATATTATTTGAATTACCAGTCAGAAACTGGCACTATATGGCAGTAGCAAGAAATGAGGGTATTTATAACCCCAATATATTCTTTGAATTTCTAGTCAGAAACTGGCACTATATGGCAGTAGCAAGAAATGAGGGTATTTATAACCCCAATATATTCTTTGAATTACCAGTCAGAAACTGGCACTATATACCAGTAGCAAGAAATGAGGGTATTTATAACCCCAATATATTCTTTGAATTCCCAGTCAGACAATGGCACTATATATCAGTAGCAAAAATTGTGGGTGCACGTAACCCCAATATATTCTTTGAATTCCCAGTCAGACAATGGCACTATATACCAGTAGCAAGAAATGAGGGTATTTGTAACCCCAATATATTCTTTGAATTCCCAGTTAGACAATGGCACTATATACCAGTAGCAAGAAATGAGGGTATTTATAACCCCAATATATTCTTTGAATTCCCAGTCAGAAACTGGCACTATATGGCAGTAGCAAGAAATGAGGGTATTTATAACCCCAATATATTCTTTGAATTCCCAGTCAGACAATGGCACTATATACCAGTAACAAAAATTGTGGGTGCACGTAACCCCAATATATTCTTTGAATTCCCAGTCAGACAATGGCACTATATACCAGTAGCAAGAAATGAGGGTATTTGTAACCCCAATATATTCTTTGAATTCCCAGTCAGACAATGGCACTATACACCAGTAGCAAAAATTGTGGGTGAACGTAACCCCAATATATTCTTTGAATTCCCAGTCAGACAATGGCACTATATAGCAGTAGCAAGAAATGAGGGTATTTATAACCCCAATATATTCTTTGAATTCCCAGTCAGAAACTGGCACTATATGGCAGTAGCAAGAAATGAGGGTATTTATAACCCCAATATATTCTTTGAATTACCAGTCAGAAACTGGCACTATATACCAGTAGCAAGAAATGAGGGTATTTATAACCCCAATATATTCTTTGAATTCCCAGTCAGACAATGGCACTATACACCAGTAGCAAAAATTGTGGGTGCATGTAACCCCAATATATTCTTTGAATTCCCAGTCAGACAATGGCACTATATAGCAGTAGCAAGAAATGAGGGTATTTATAACCCCAATATATTCTTTGAATTCCCAGTCAGAAACTGGCACTATATGGCAGTAGCAAGAAATGAGGGTATTTGTAACCCCAATATATTCTTTGAATTCCCAGTCAGACAATGGCACTACATACCAGTAGCAAGAAATGAGGGTATTTATAACCCCAATATATTCTTTGAATTCCCAGTCAGACAATGGCACTATATACCAGTAGCAAAAATTGTGGGTGCACGTAACCCCAATATATTCTTTGAATTACCAGTCAGAAACTGGCACTATATGGCAGTAGCAATAAGTGAGGGTATTTGTAACCCCAATATATTCTTTGAATTCCCAGTCAGACAATGGCACTATATACCAGTAGCAAGAAATGAGGGTATTTATAACCCCAATATATTCTTTGAATTCCCAGTCAGACAATGGCACTATATACCAGTAGCAAGAAATGAGGGTATTTATAACCCCAATATATTCTTTGAATTCCCAGTCAGAAACTGGCACTATATGGCAGTAGCAAGAAATGAGGGTATTTATAACCCCAATATATTCTTTGAATTACCAGTCAGAAACTGGCACTATATGGCAGTAGCAAGAAATGAGGGTATTTGTAACCCCAATATATTCTTTGAATTCCCAGTCAGACAATGGCACTATATACCAGTAGCAAAAATTGTGGGTGCACGTAACCCCAATATATTCTTTGAATTACCAGTCAGAAACTGGCACTATATGGCAGTAGCAAGAAATGAGGGTATTTGTAACCCCAATATATTCTTTGAATTCCCAGTCAGAAACTAGCACTATATGGCAGTAGCAAGAAATGAGGGTATTTGTAACCCCAATATATTCTTTGAATTCCCAGTCAGACAATGGCACTATATACCAGTAGCAAAAATTGTGGGTGCACGTAACCCCAATATATTCTTTGAATTCCCAGTCAGACAATGGCACTATATACCAATAGCAAGAAATGAGGGTATTTGTAACCTCAATATATTATTTGAATTCCCAGTGAGACAATGGCACTATATACCAGTAGCAAGAAATGAGGGTATTTATAACCCCAATATATTCTTTGAATTCCCAGTCAGACAATGGCACTATATACCAGTAGCAAAAATTTTGGGTGCACGTAACCCCAATATATTCTTTGAATTCCCAGTCAGACAATGGCACTATATACCAGAAGCAAGAAATGAGGGTATTTGTAACCCCAATATATTCTTTGAATTACCAGTCAGAAACTGGCACTATATACCAGTAGCAAGAAATGAGGGTATTTATAACCCCAATAAATTCTTTGAATTCCTAGTCAGAAACTGGCACTATATGGCAGTAGCAAGAAATGAGGGTATTTATAACCCCAATATATTCTTTGAATTACCAGTTAGAAACTGGCACTATATACCAGTAGCAAGAAATGAGGGTATTTGTAACCCCAATATATTCTTTGAATTCCCAGTCAGACAATGGCACTATATACCAGTAGCAAGAAATGAGGGTATTTATAACCCCAATATATTCTTTGAATTCCCAGTCAGAAACTGGCACTATATGGCAGTAGCAAGAAATGAGGGTATTTATAACCCCAATATATTCTTTGAATTACCAGTCAGAAACTGGCACTATATACCAGTAGCAAGAAATGAGGGTATTTATAACCCCAATATATTCTTTGAATTCCCAGTCAGACAATGGCACTATATACCAGTAGCAAAAATTGTGGGTGCACGTAACCCCAATATATTCTTTGAATTCCCAGTCAGACAATGGCACTATATACCAGTAGCAAGAAATGAGGGTATTTGTAACCTCAATATATTATTTGAATTCCCAGTGAGACAATGGCACTATATACCAGTAGCAAGAAATGAGGGTATTTATAACCCCAATATATTCTTTGAATTCCCAGTCAGACAATGGCACTATATACCAGTAGCAAAAATTTTGGGTGAACGTAACCCCAATATATTCTTTGAATTACCAGTCAGACAATGGCACTATATACCAGTAGCAAGAAATGAGGGTATTTGTAACCCCAATATATTCTTTTAATTCCCAGTCAGACAATGGCACTATATACCAGTAGCAAGAAATGAGGGTATTTGTAACCCCAATATATTCTTTGAATTCCCAGTCAGACATTGGCACTATATAGCAGTAGCAAGAAATGAGGGTATTTATAACCCCAATATACTCTTTGAATTCCCAGTCAGAAACTGGCACTATATGGCAGTAGCAAGAAATGAGGGTATTTATAACCCCAATATATTCTTTGAATTACCAGTCAGAAACGGGCACTATATACCAGTAGCAAGAAATGAGGGTATTTATAACCCCAATAAATTCTTTGAATTCCTAGTCAGAAACTGGCACTATATACCAGTAGCAAGAAATGAGGGTATTTGTAACCCCAATATATTCTTTGAATTCCCAGTCAGACAATGGCACTATATACCAGTAGCAAGAAATGAGGGTATTTATAACCCTAATATATTCTTTGAATTCCCAGTCAGAAACTGGCACTATATGGCAGTAGCAAGAAATGAGGGTATTTATAACCCCAATATATTCTTTGAATTACCAGTCAGACAATGGCATTATATACCAGTAGCAAAAATTGTGGGTGCACGTAACCCCAATATATTCTTTGAATTCCCAGTCAGACAATGGCACTATATACCAGTAGCAAGAAATGAGGGTATTTATAACCCCAATATATTCTTTGAATTCCCAGTCAGACAATGGCACTATATACCAGTAGCAAAAATTGTGGGTGCACGTAACCCCAATATATTCTTTGAATTCCCAGTCAGACAATGGCACTATATACCAGTAGCAAGAAATGAGGGTATTTGTAACCCCAATATATTCTTTGAATTCCCAGTCAGACAATGGCACTATATACCAGTAGCAAGAAATGAGGGTATTTATAACCCCAATATATTCTTTGAATTCCCAGTCAGAAACTGGCACTATATGGCAGTAGCAAGAAATGAGGGTATTTATAACCCAAATATATTCTTTGAATTACCAGTCAGAAAATGGCACTATATACCAGTAGCAAGAAATAAGGGTATTTGTAACCCCAATATATTCTTTGAATTCCCAGTCAGACAATGGCACTATATACCAGTAGCAAGAAATGAGCGTATTTATAACCCCAATATATTCTTTGAATTCCCAGTCAGACAATGGCACTATATACCAGTAGCAAAAATTGTGGGTGCACGTAACCCCAATATATTCTTTGAATTACCAGTCAGAAACTGGCACTATATGGCAGTAGCAAGAAATGAGGGTATTTGTAACCCCAATATACTTTGAATTCCCAGTCAGACAATGGCACTATATACCAGTAGCAAGAAATGAGGGTATTTATAACCCCAATATATTCTTTGAATTCCCAGTCAGACAATGGCACTATATACCAGTAGCAAGAAATGAGGGTATTTATATCCCCAATATATTCTTTGAATTCCTAGTCAGAAACTGGCACTATATGGCAGTAGCAAGAAATGAGGGTATTTATAACCCCAATATATTCTTTGAATTACCAGTCAGAAGCTGGCACTATATGGCAGTAGCAAGAAATGAGGGTATTTGTAACCCCAATATATTCTTTGAATTCCCAGTCAGACAATGGCACTATATACCAGTAGCAAAAATTGTGGGTGCACGTAACCCCAATATATTCTTTGAATTACCAGTCAGAAACTGGCACTATATGGCAGTAGCAAGAAATGAGGGTATTTGTAACCCCAATATACTTTGAATTCCCAGTCAGACAATGGCACTATATACCAGTAGCAAAAATTGTGGGTGCACGTAACCCCAATATATTCTTTGAATTCCCAGTCAGACAATGGCACTATATACCAGTAGCAAGAAATGAGGGTATTTGTAACCCCAATATATTCTTTGAATTCCCAGTCAGACAATGGCACTATATATCAGTAGCAAGAAATGAGGGTATTTATAACCCCAATATATTCTTTGAATTCCCAGTCAGACAATGGCACTATATACCAGTAGCAAAAATTGTGGGTGCACGTAACCCCAATATATTCTTTGAATTCCCAGTGAGACAATGGCACTATATACCAGTAGCAAGAAATGAGGGTATTTGTAACCCCAATATATTCTTTTAATTCCCAGTCAGACAATGGCACTATATACCAGTAGCAAGAAATGAGGGTATTTATAACCCCAATATATTCTTTGAATTCCCAGTCAGAAACTGGCACTATATGGCAGTAGCAAGAAATGAAGGTATTTATAACCCCAATATATTCTTTGAATTACCAGTCAGAAACTTGCACTATATGGCACTAGCAAGAAATGAGGGTATTTATAACCCCAATATATTCTTTGAATTCCTAGTCAGAAACTGGCACTATATGGCAGTAGCAAGAAATGAGGGTATTTATAACCCCAATATATTCTTTGAATTCCCAGTCAGACAATTGCACTATATATCAGTAGCAAAAATTGTGGGTGCACGTAACCCCAATATATTCTTTGAATTCCCAGTCAGACAATGGCACTATATACCAGTAGCAAGAAATGAGGGTATTTGTAACCCCAATATATTCTTTGAATTCCGAGTCAGACAATGGCACTATATACCAGTAGCAAGAAATGAGGGTATTTATAACCCCAATATATTCTTTGAATTCCCAGTCAGACAATGGCTTTATATACCAGTAGCAAAAATTGTGGGTGCACGTAACCCCAATATATTCTTTGAATTCCCAGTCAGACAATGGCACTATATACCAGTAGCAAGAAATGAGGGTATTTGTAACCCCAATATATTCTTTGAATTCCCAGTCAGACAATGGCACTATATACCAGTAGCAAGAAATGAGGGTATTTATAACCCCAATATATTCTTTGAATTTCCAGTCAGAAACTGGCACTATATGGCAGTAGCAAGAAATGAGGGTATTTATAACCCCAATATATTCTTTGAATTACCAGTCAGAAACTGGCACTATATACCAGTAGCAAGAAATGAGGGTATTTATAACCCCAATATATTCTTTGAATTCCCAGTCAGACAATGGCACTATATACCGATAGCAAAAATTGTGGGTGCACCTAACCCCAATATATTCTTTGAATTCCCAGTCAGACAATGGCACTATATACCAGTAGCAAGAAATGAGGGTATTTGTAACCCCAATATATTCTTTGAATTCCCAGTCAGACAATGGCACTATATACCAGTAGCAAGAAATGAGGGTATTTATAACCCCAATATATTCTTTGAATTCCCAGTCAGACAATGGCACTATATACCAGTAGCAAAAATTGTGGGTGCACGTAACCCCAATATATTCTTTGAATTCCCAGTCAGACAATGGCACTATATACCAGTAGCAAGAAATGAGGGTATTTGTAACCCCAATATATTCTTTGAATTCCCAGTCAGACAATGGCACTATACACCAGTAGCAAAAATTGTGGGTGCACGTAACCCCAATATATTCTTTGAATTCCCAGTCAGACAATGGCACTATATACCAGTAGCAAGAAATGAGGGTATTTGTAACCCCAATATATTCTTTGAATTCCCAGTCAGAAAATGGCACTATATACCAGTAGCAAGAAATGAGGGTATTTGTAACCCCAATATATTCTTTGAATTCCCAGTCAGACAATGGCACTATATACCAGTAGCAAGAAATGAGGGTATTTGTAACCCCAATATATTCTTTGAATTCCCAGTCAGACAATGGCACTATATACCAGTAGCAAGAAATGAGGGTATTTATAACCCCAATATATTCTTTGAATTCCCAGTCAGAAACTGGCACTATATGGCAGTAGCAAGAAATGAGGGTATTTATAACCCCAATATATTCTTTGAATTCCAAGTCAGACAATGGCACTATATACCAGTAACAAAAATTGTGGGTGCACGTAACCCCAATATATTCTTTGAATTCCCAGTCAGACAATGGCACTATATACCAGTAGCAAGAAATGAGGGTATTTGTAACCCCAATATATTCTTTGAATTCCCAGTCAGACAATGGCACTATACACCAGTAGCAAAAATTGTGGGTGAACGTAACCTCAATATATTCTTTGAATTCCCAGTCAGACAATGGCACTACATACCAGTAGCAAGAGATGAGGGTATTTGTAACCCCAATATATTCTTTGAATTCAAAGTCAGACAATGGCACTATATAGCAGTAGCAAGAAATGAGGGTATTTATAACCCCAATATATTCTTTGAATTCCCAGTCAGAAACTGGCACTATATGGCAGTAGCAAGAAATGAGTGTATTTATAACCCCAATACATTCTTTGAATTACCAGTCAGAAACTGGCACTATATACCAGTAGCAAGAAATGAGGGTATTTGTAACCCCAATATATTCTTTGAATTCCCAGTCAGACAATGGCACAATATACCAGTAGCAAAAATTGTGGGTGCTCGTAACCCCAATATATTCTTTGAATTCCCAGTCAGACAATGGCACTATATACCAGTAGCAAGAAATGAGGGTATTTGTAACCCCAATATATTCTTTGAATTCCCAGTCAGAAAATGGCACTATATACCAGTAGCAAGAAATGAGGGTATTTGTAACCCCAATATATTCTTTGAATTCCCAGTCAGACAATGGCACTATATACCAGTAGCAAGAAATGAGGGTATTTGTAACCCCAATATATTCTTTGAATTCCCAGTCAGACAATGGCACTATATACCAGTAGCAAGAAATGAGGGTATTTATAACCCCAATATATTCTTTGAATTCCCAGTCAGAAACTGGCACTATATGGCAGTAGCAAGAAATGAGGGTATTTATAACCCCAATATATTCTTTGAATTCCAAGTCAGACAATGGCACTATATACCAGTAACAAAAATTGTGGGTGCACGTAACCCCAATATATTCTTTGAATTCCCAGTCAGACAATGGCACTATATACCAGTAGCAAGAAATGAGGGTATTTGTAACCCCAATATATTCTTTGAATTCCCAGTCAGACAATGGCACTATACACCAGTAGCAAAAATTGTGGGTGAACGTAACCTCAATATATTCTTTGAATTCCCAGTCAGACAATGGCACTATATACCAGTAGCAAGAAATGAGGGTATTTGTAACCCCAATATATTCTTTGAATTCCCAGTCAGACAATGGCACTATATAGCAGTAGCAAGAAATGAGGGTATTTATAACCCCAATATATTCTTTGAATTCCCAGTCAGACAATGGCACTATATACCAGTAGCAAAAATTGTGGGTGCACGTAACCCCAATATATTCTTTGAATTACCAGTCAGAAACTGGCACTATATGGCAGTAGCAAGAAATGAGGGTATTTGTAACCCCAATATATTCTTTGAATTCCCAGTCAGACAATGGCACTATATAGCAGTAGCAAGAAATGAGGGTATTTATAACCCCAATATATTCTTTGAATTCCCAGTCAGAAACTGGCACTATATGGCAATAGCAAGAAATGAGGGTATTTATAACCCCAATATATTCTTTGAATTACCAGTCAGAAACTGGCACTATATACCAGTAGCAAGAAATGAGGGTATTTGTAACCCCAATATATTCTTTGAATTCCCAGTCAGACAATGGCACTATATACCAGTAGCAAAAATTGTGGGTGCACGTAACCCCAATATATTCTTTGAATTACCAGTCAGAAACTGGCACTATATGGCAGTAGCAATAAATGAGGGTATTTGTAACCCCAATATATTCTTTGAATTCCCAGTCAGACAATGGCACTATACACCAGTAGCAAAAATTGTGGGTGCACGTAACCCCAATATATTCTTTGAATTCCCAGTCAGACAATGGCACTATATACCAGTAGCAAGAAATGAGGGTATTTGTAACCCCAATATATTCTTTGAATTCCCAGTCAGAAAATGGCACTATATACCAGTAGCAAGAAATGAGGGTATTTGTAACCCCAATATATTCTTTGAATTCCCAGTCAGACAATGGCACTATATACCAGTAGCAAGAAATGAGGGTATTTGTAACCCCAATATATTCTTTGAATTCCCAGTCAGACAATGGCACTATATACCAGTAGCAAGAAATGAGGGTATTTATAACCCCAATATATTCTTTGAATTCCCAGTCAGAAACTGGCACTATATGGCAGTAGCAAGAAATGAGGGTATTTATAACCCCAATATATTCTTTGAATTCCAAGTCAGACAATGGCACTATATGCCAGTAACAAAAATTGTGGGTGCACGTAACCCCAATATATTCTTTGAATTCCCAGTCAGACAATGGCACTATATACCAGTAGCAAGAAATGAGGGTATTTGTAACCCCAATATATTCTTTGAATTCCCAGTCAGACAATGGCACTATACACCAGTAGCAAAAATTGTGGGTGAACGTAACCTCAATATATTCTTTGAATTCCCAGTCAGACAATGGCACTATATACCAGTAGCAAGAAATGAGGGTATTTGTAACCCCAATATATTCTTTGAATTCCCAGTCAGAAACTGGCACTATATGGCAGTAGCAAGAAATGAGGGTATTTATAACCCCAATATATTCTTTGAATTCCCAGTCAGACAATGGCACTATATACCAGTAGCAAAAATTGTGGGTGCACGTAACCCCAATATATTCTTTGAATTACCAGTCAGAAACTGGCACTATATGGCAGTAGCAAGAAATGAGGGTATTTGTAACCCCAATATATTCTTTGAATTCCCAGTCAGACAATGGCACTATATAGCAGTAGCAAGAAATGAGGGTATTTATAACCCCAATATATTCTTTGAATTCCCAGTCAGACAATGGCACTATATACCAGTAGCAAAAATTGTGGGTGCACGTAACCCCAATATATTCTTTGAATTACCAGTCAGAAACTGGCACTATATGGCAGTAGCAAGAAATGAGGGTATTTGTAACCCCAATATATTCTTTGAATTCCCAGTCAGATAATGGCACTATATACCAGTAGCAAAAATTGTGGGTGCACGTAACCCCAATATATTCTTTGAATTACCAGTCAGAAACTGGCACTATATGGCAGTAGCAAGAAATGAGGGTATTTGTAACCCCAATATATTCTTTGAATTCCCCGTCAGAAACTGGCACTATATGGCAGTAGCAAGAAATGAGGGTATTTGTAACCCCAATATATTCTTTGAATTCCCAGTCAGACAATGGCACTATATACCAGTAGCAAAAATTGTGGGTGCATGTAACCCCAATATATTCTTTGAATTCCCAGTCAGACAATGGCACTATATACCAGTAGCAAGAAATGAGGGTATTTGTAACCCCAATATATTCTTTGAATTCCCAGTCAGAAACTGGCACTATATACCAGTAGCAAGAAATGAGGGTATTTATAACCCCAATATATTCTTTGAATTCCCAGTCAGAACTGGCACTATATGGCAGTAGCAAGAAATGAGGGTATTTATAACCCCAATATATTCTTTGAATTACCAGTCAGAAACTGGCACTATATACCAGTAGCAAGAAATGAGGGTATTTATAACCCCAATATATTCTTTGAATTCCCAGTCAGACAATGGCACTATATACCAGTAGCAAAAATTGTGGGTGCACGTAACCCCAATATATTCTTTGAATTCCCAGTCAGACAATGGCACTATATACCAGTAGCAAGAAATGAGGGTATTTGTAACCCCAATATATTCTTTGAATTCCCAGTCAGACAATGGCACTATATACCAGTAGCAAGAAATTTGGGTATTTATAACCCCAATATATTCTTTGAATTCCCAGTCAGACAATGGCACTATATGGCAGTAGCAAAAATAGTGGGTGTATATAGCCCCAATTCTATTGCTAGGGGACTTGCAGGGTATTTCTGAGGTGAAGGTGGGGGGGCACACCGTTGGAACGGGTATCGGGGGTATATATCGGGTATACGGGAATACACTGACAGTGTATTCCATTCAGGATCCGCGGAAAGCTGGGTTGCGGCGATTGAGCCCGTCAGTGCCACGTTACACTGACAAGCTTCTCCCTGGAATTTAGCTCTTATAAGAGCTGTTGGTTGTCTTCTCCTTCCTATCCTAGCCTGTCCCTGCCTACCCAGAATCTAAGCCCTAGCTAGCTGGACGGAAACCTCCGTCCTCGGTGAATTGCAAGCTCAGAATGACGCGAACCTGGGCGTCGCTGTTCTTTTAAATTAGAGGTCACATGTTTTCGGCTGCCAATGGGTTTTGCCTACTTTTTTCAACGTCACCGGTGTCGTAGTTCCTGTCCCACCTACCCTGCGCTGTTATTGGAGCAAAAAAGGTGCCAGGGAAGGTGGGAGGGGAATCGAGTAATGGCGCACTTTACCACGCGGTGTTCGATTCGATTCGAACATGCCGAACAGCCTAATATCTGATCGAACATGAGTTCGATAGAACACTGTTCGCTCATCTCTAATCTATACCCTATGCACAGTGTTATCTTGTAAAAAGAGTTTAACATGCAGGGAAAAATGAATAACAGGAATGACGTGCAAAATAAAACCTTCATTGCTTAAAAACATAAAATTGTGTCTACGTATTTGACACCATGAAAACTCTTCAGCACATTATTCCAGAGTCGGGACTGCTCACAGGTAGGTAATAATATATTGGCATTACAGGGGAGTAGCATGAAAATCTGCAATATATCAAGTAATCTAGGGGGTCAGAATTCCAATCTCCTTGTGGCATTAGTTCTAACCGCAATATAAGGATCGCACAGCATAGATGTATTTATACTGGGATAATATCCTTATCAATAGAGATTTTAGTTCAGCACCGCTATAGGAAGTGCCAACCCCTGAAATGTGTGAAATACTGCAATTTCAATCTCTTAGGCTGTAAACATTTTGTAACATAGTAAATCGAGGCAGGGGCTCTGGCATGGCATACACATAAGTGTAACCAGATCAGCTCTGACAGTGACTAATGTCTTGGCTGGGGGCTTATTTCCTTGTAACTGAGAGCCCTAAGCATGCCACAGTAAGAATAAAAAGACACAGAACGGAAAGGCTGCAAAAAATCGGTGTGGAAAAAAAAACAGCGTGCAAACACAACTTATTACACAGGATAAAATTGCATTTTTGCATAGATTTTCAGTGATTTTTTTTTGTTTTGTATCTGCAGCATTTTTCTTCTTATTTTTTATAATTCCGTGAACACTTACTATTTCTGTTTTGAGTCAAACTTAATTCATTGTTGTTTTCACTGAGGAATTGACAGCATTTCTGCAGTGGAAATGCAATGCAAATCACTAATGCTGTTTTTGCTGATGTTTTCTTGCTTCCCATGCTTGTCTAAAACCTCAGTAGAAAAGCAGTGTTATCATAAGCATAATTGACCTGCCATAATAGTACAGCAGATGTGAGGACTTGAAACATGGCATCGGCTCAGGAGCTAAGTGGGCACAGACCAAAGATCAATGCCCACAGTCAGAGACTAACAACTTTAACTCTTTAGATATCCCCCCATCAATTGTAAAAGAGGCATCTAAACTGCAGCAACACAAATTGAATGAGACAAAAGTCCCTGGATTATTGTCTATTATTAACTATTATCTATCTATTAATATAACTCCTGAGCTTATATAATGCCAGTCATTAATACATTTCTATTATATGATGCCAGAAGCAGAATGTAAAAGAAGAGCAGGGATTTTACAATATACTGTAATACAATAGTACTGTAGTATACTGTATAGGCAATCAGACTCTGTAGGCATCAAACACACTAGGGAGTCTGATAACAAAGATTTCAATAAAAAAATAAAAAATATAAATACAATATACAATAAATATAAAAGTGTAATATAAAAGTGTAAATCTTTGGCTTTTCTTAGATCAATATAAAAACAAAACTCATAATCATATTAGGTATGTCTGTGTCCAGTAATGGCAAAATTATGAAAATATAATCATCCCATATAGTGAATGCCATAACAGAAAAAAAAATCAGTGGCCGAACTGCTGGTTTATGCCAATCTGCCACTCTAAACAATACATCGAAAAGTAATAAAAATATCATGCATTCCCCAAAATGGTATAAAGGCTGCAACTTTCCCATAAAAAGACACCTTATACAGCTTGGTATGCAAAAATATAAAAAAAAAGGTGGCGACTTGAACATTTTTTAAAAATTTTGTAATGGTGTTAAATCATAGCAAAATCTACGTAACTTTGATATCTTTGTGATCTCTTCATTCGTACCAACCCACAGTATATACCGTATATACTCAAGTATAAGCCGAATTTTTCAGCAGTTTTTTTTAGGGGAGGGGGTCTATGACCAGCCGCAATATCAATGTATAGAATCTACCAAAAAAATAGTGGGGGAAAAAAAGAAGCTTTAAAAAAAATAAAAAAATAAAAGTGCTAAATCACTCCAGTAGAAAATGACTGTGAAATACAAACACATTAGGTATCTCTGTGTCTGACAGTGCCCGGTCTACCTAATATAGGGTATCTGCAATGCTCCTCTTCCGTCGGAAAGGGGTTAATAGGAGCACTGCAGATACCCTATATTCAGCCAGGCTGAATTCCACGTGGGGAAAAAAAAAAAAACAGTCCTCAAGCTCAGGGAAGGGGAAGACAGACAACCAAAACACCCCCTTCCTTTTCCCAGCACCTACTGCACCCAAAAACTCCGACCATTTTAATTTTTGAAATTTTTTAGTATCTGCTGCATTTCCCCTCCCCCTCGGCTTATACTCAAGTCAATAATTTTTCCCAGTTTTTTGTGGTAAAATTAGGGGCCTTGGCTTATATTCGGGTCAGCTTATACTCGAGTATATACGGTAAGTAACATTTTTAGCACACCGTGAACCAAATGAAAAAAACCCATAATTGCGTATAATTTCTTCTGCAAAAAGTAAGCCCTAATGAAAATTTATAATGCTATTCGAAGGCATAGGTGGAATTGGGCTAAAATTGCAGAAATTTTCAGCAATGTGGGGATCAGATTTACAGAGTCCTCATTCACTTTGCTGGACCTATATTTGCCACATGCATTTCCGTAGCTATATGTCCTCAGCCTCACACTGGAAAATTTCAGGATGATATAGTATGAATTTCCTATCAAGGTCTTTTATGACAAAGTTTGTAACAAAGTATAAACATAAATGAAAAATTATTTTAAAAATACAAATAAAGAGTAAAAAAAAAACACACTGCTCCCACCAGTTTAAACTGCTGTCATAGCTTCACATGATATGATAAATATTATATATATATACCGCCCAACCCGTGCTCTCCACTCACTCAATGACCTAACACTTACATCCTCTATTATCAGAACTGCCCACGCTCGTATACAAGACTTCTCCCGAGTTGCACCACTTCTCTGGAATGCTCTACCCCGGACAATCAGATTAACTCCCAATTTCTACAGTTTCAAATGCAAACTAAAGACACATCTTTTCAGACAAGCCTATCACAATGTCTAACATAAACCCTTAACCGTCCTCTGTCCCCGCTCCCACATTACCCCACATGATATGATGTCATCTCAGGATAACTTTATAGGTCCAAGCTCCATCCACATGTTACAGGACATGACTGGTGACGGCTCATAAAGTCTTATGTTTGTGTAATGACAGTCACCTCTATTACAAAAGTGTCTGACCTCTGTAAAAGTAATACCGCCCCTGCTACCTCTTGTGTCACCCCCTCTACCTCATAGATTGTAAGCTCTTGCGAGCAGGGCCCTCAGTCCCATTGTGTGAAATGATTCTCTTTGTAATGTATCTGTCTGTATTTGAACCCTACAAATTGTACAGCGCTGCGGAATATGTTGGCGCTATATAAATAAAATGTATTATTATTATTATTATTATTATATAAATATATGATAATATAAATATTATGATAAATATTATAGGTCAAACAAAATAAGAAACAAAATAAGAAAACCATCTTATTTTTTCACTTTAGCATCTAAAGGCGGGTTCACATCTGTGCCCAGTCTCCGGTTTAGCCAATCCGGCCGGTTTCCGTCTTCTGCCCCACGAACCTGGAAAGGAGACGGAAACCCGGCGATTAGTTTTAAAACTCATTCACTTGAATGGGTTTGTAAAGGTGACCACCCGTGTGCATCCTCTGCTTGTCCGCGGGAAATTTTTTTTTTTTTTTTTTGCATGTCCGACTTTGTGTCCGGCTAAAAAAAAAAACAGTTTCCTTGTGGACAGGCAGAAGACGCACACGGGCAATCACCTCTGCAAACCCATTCAAGTGAATGGGTTTCAAAGTGGACCGCCAGGTTTCCGTCTCCTGTCCAGTTTCGCAAACCCACCCTTAGTAATCCAGGAAACTCAGCACAACTCCCAGGATCACAGTGAAGTGTAACACACAATCTTCACCCCATCTCACTGACAGCACCAGACTGTTACCATTGCAATGTCTCCCTCCTAATTTTAAGAAAACAGAAGAGAGAGCACCGCGCGGCACCTTGTGCATTACCCTTTTAAAGTGATTCCACAAAGTATTATTCAACATATAATCACCTTTAAGCGCTGTGAAGTGATCACAGCACTCAAATATCACTTCATAGACAAAATGGCTAGTAGCTGGCAGATCTTAACCGTGAAAACACGTATGCATGGTACTATACAGAAAAGGACCTATCCAACCAACTTCTACAGAAGTATCAAATGGATAAAAGGATCCGCGCTTACCAACCGTAGTTCTTGTTGCATTCGTTTATTAAAGCCTCACACACAACGCGTTTCGAAACCGGAAGCTGGTTTCTTCTTCAGGTGCACAAAGGACCTAATTTTGTCCCTAACAGGGTTCGGTATATAGGCGGCTTCACAGAACATGTCCCTGTTGTTATGAAAAATGGGACGCCAATAGCTCCCCAGTATATTGTTTAACAGTGAAACGACAAGTCAGTTTTATCCCTGAACTCACTCTGATGGTGTCTCAGCCATATAGCCTTACCCTCTTATTATTGAAGCACATAAGTCTCCATTGCTATGCTTTTGTCCCCTATACAGTACATTGCAGATACCATAGAAACCAGTATATAATTAATTGTAATCTATCTGTTCTACAAGCTATATTTTACAGGTCAGTAGGATTACTGTAAAACAAATGGGTCATGATTTTTTTTCTTTTACATTTTACTGCTTTTCTCCACTAACAACACAATTCATAGAAAAAAATATTGTCATATTCAAAGAGTCTAAACTATTTTAGTTTTCCTTATATATAAATCTATATGTGAGTTTGTTTTTTGCGGTACATTTTAATCTCTTCATTGTGGATCTGGAAAACCCATTAAAGGGAAAACATGGGTCTCAAAACTTACTAGATACTATAGTACATTTGACTTTAGGTATACATTTTACAAATGTTTCCTTCCTTACCTTTTCTTTTGCTGAACATATCTAGATCTGTATGCCAAAACAAGCAGCATTTATGATATCATAAAGAGACATGCTATTAGAAAGTGATGTGCTGTCTACTGTATATATGTCTGTACGCCACCCAGTGGCTTTGTGGTGAATTGCAGCCTGTCATGGGTTTTGTTAGCATGTTGTGAAATTGTTTTGACCTGGTTTTGTGATTAATTGAAGTGTTTAACTAAATAAGGACTAAGTTAAGGGTGGACAAAACTGAAATATTGTAATATTCTACTTTTCAGAGTGAGAACACCTCATCTGCCTATTACCAATGCTGTTTGTTGAACACATAGTCCGAAAAATTGGCCACCATGTTTTCTGTCTTATGTCACATCACACATCTCCTGACGCCGCAACGAGGCTGAAACCAGGCAAGGAAAGGTGGGTATGAATAGTATGAATGCTTTTTTATTTTTACACCTCCCATAGACCTACATCTATTATATTGTGGAGTCTGAAGAGATCCCTGATTACAATAATTTCACGTTTACTCATCCTTACTGCTAACCAATATATGGAAGTCTAAGAAATTGGCAGAAAGTTCTCAGAATATTAAATACTGAATACATGATTTGTAAGACATCAAGAATATAAACTGAAGACTACATACTGCATGTATGGGTAAGGGCTCATTCACATCTGCGCCCGGTCTCCGTGTTGCAGGTTTCTGTTTCCTGCACAAAACAGAGCAGGAGAGGGAAAGCTGCAGGACTTTTTCATACTCATTCATTTGAATGGATTTGAAAGGTGTCCGGCCGTGAGCGCCGGTGAGCATTTTATGCTCTACGCGGCGAAACCGTTTTTTTTTGTTTTTTTTTAAATGGACACAGAGTTGGACATGCAGTACTCTGTGTCCGGTTTAAAAAAAAAAGGTTTTGCTGCAGAGAGCATAAAACGCTGCATGCAGAAGACGGAAATCTGAGAACGAACTGGCGAATGCTGGTGTGAACCCAGCGTAAGATGTAACAGGGAAATAGAGAAAAAGCTTTTCCAAAGCTGCTAACTGTAACTTAGAAACCTTTAGAAAAGAAGACGGCACATTGGTGATATTCAATCCATCAAAGATGTGTTGGAGGATGAATAAAGACAGCAAAAGCATCTTAAGTCCTTGATGGCAATCCTTCAATTAGGCCAACTCAGCCACTGGAAACAAAGGCACTGCCTCTGTACACAACTTATTGAATGTGAGTGCTTCAGTAATAATGCATTTACAAGATATAATACAGTATGTGCCGACTTGTCAGAACTTGATATTTACAGTTAAAGGAACAAATGATTGTGTTGGCTCATTGCTTCTTACATTAACTACCTATAATGACAGCCCATGGTGTTCATGGCCATCTGACATTTATTGCTTTGTCTGGGTTCAGTTTAGTGAAGAATTTTACAATGTATGGGCAAGTGCAAAAACACTACAAAATGTAAGTTTGGATATTATTATTATTATTATTATTATTATTATTATTATTATTATTATGTATTTATATAGCACCATTAATTCCATGGTGCTTTACATTTGGGGGTTACATACAATACACAGAATATACAGGTAGATATAATACTAACAATGACCGACTGGCACAGTGGAGTAGGGGGCCCTGCCCGCGAGGGCTTACAATCTATGAGGGAATGGGGGTAGAGACAGAAGGAGAGGGGGGAGACTGTACAGATGGCAGTGCGGTGATAGTGTTATTGGAGGTTGTAGGCCTTCCTGAATAGGTGAGTCTTCAGGGCCTTCTTGAAGCCTGTGATAGTGGGGGTCAGTCTTATGTGTCTTGGTAAGGAGTTCCAGAGAATGGGGGATGCACGGGAGAAATCTTGGAGACGGTTGTGTGATTAGTGGATGAGAGCAGAGCGGAGTAGGAGGTCGTTGGAGGATCTGAGGTTACATGTGGGCAGGTAATGGGAGATTAGGTTGGAGATATATGGAGGGGACAGGTTGTGGATGGCTTTGTATGTTAGTGTTAGTAGCTTGAACTCAATTGGCTGGGCTATGGGTAGCCAGTGGAGGGACTGGCAGAGGGGAGCAGCTGATGAAGATCGGGGGGTGAGGTGGATTAAGCGAGCAGCACAGTTTAAGGTGGACTGGAGGGGGGGCGAGGGTGTTTGCTGGGAATCCATGGAGAAGGGTGTTGCAGTAGTCTAAGCGGGAGATCATGAGGGCCTGGACGAGCGTCTTAGTCGTTTCAGGGGTAAAGAAGGAGTGGATTTGGTGGATATTCTTGAGTTGGAGGCAGCAGGAAGTGTTGAGGGTGGGAACGTGTGACTTGAAGGATAGGTCGGGGTCCAGTGTTACTCCAACGCATCGGGCCTGCGGGACAGGGGTAAGTGTGGTTCTGTTGACTTTGATAGATGGTTTGCGTGGAGGGGCCATACGAGGTGGGGCAAAGATGATGAACTCCATTTTCTCCATATTGAAACAATATATTAAACAATCTGCAACTCTGGCCAGCAGAGAGGTAATGTCTGATCCAGAGATGTATATTTGGGTGTCATCAACATAACAATGGTACTGGAAACCATGAGATTCTATGAGTTGGCCCAGGCCAAAGGTGTAGATGGAGAACAGGAGGGGTCCTAGGACAGAGCCTTGGGGGACACCTACAGAGAGAGGGCGTGGTGAGGAGGTGGTGTGCGAGTGGAAGATGCTGAATGTGCGGTCGGTGAGGTATGAGGAGATCCAGGAAAGGGCCAGGTCTGAGATACCAAGTGAAGAGAGAATTTCTAACAGGAGGGAGTGGTCAACTGTGTCAAAGGCAGAGGAGAGGTCAAGGAGGAGGAGGACAGAGTAATGGCGTTTGGCTTTGGCGGTTAGCAAGTCATTGGTGACTTTTGTTAGGGCAGTTTCAGTGGAGTGTCGGGATCTGAAGCCTGACTGTAGTCTGTCAAAGAGCAGGTTGGACGAGAGATAGGAGGACAGTTCTGAGTGGACGTGCTGTTCAAAGCAGTTTTGAGGTGTACGGAAGGAGTGAGATGGGACAATAGTTGGCTGGGGAGGACGGGTCGACGGGTGTGTTCCCGCCTATCTGTCTATCTGAAGTAAACGCATACAAATTTAAACCCAAAGCAGTCATCAGATGATTTAGCAATATATTGAATGCATCATTACGGAAGTCATTCCTCTAGTCATTTCGGAAAACAGATACAGGAGATCAATGAAAAATATTTAGAATATGAATATTACATTTTATTAAATGTAATATGGCATCATAGTAGTAAGGTATCTAGAACCCTTTTGCTTTATTGTCCAGGTAGTTTTGCTGCCAGCTGACTCTTAGGGACTTTATAAGCATTCTGATACAGGATTATTTATTAAGCAATTAATTGGACTACTATATTGTTGTTTTACTACTAACTACAGATTTAGATTTCCATATAATAGATATTGCCATAGATTATTATTTTCCCAGTGTTTCAGCGCCATCTTATGAAATAAACATAAGGACACTGAAGCTGCAATCCCATTACCTGTCAGTGAATGTCTATGAATAGTTTGTTGTTATGTCTGTGTTATTACATTTTACATTATGCTATTTAATCGACATAACCTGATATAGCTGTTTAACCTAAAGGCAATTGTACATAAGCCATAAGTATTATGCACAAAACTATATGCACCATCAGATATATTCCACGTATGTTACTATTCCTTGACCGAAGTGTTGACCGAATCTGCATGTTATAAAGAAGTCAATTATTTTCTTGTCAGTAATGTAATCCAGTGGTTAAAGTATAAACCATGTATAACACATAGACTAGAGGAAAGCAATGACAAGCCCTAGTTCCTGAGCTGGAACTTATATCTTGTTTTTCAAGAAAGTAAATTTAGGAGAAAACCACAACTAGCAGGAAATTGTAAGATTGGGATTAAGGTCCTTGATTTTGATCTAACAGTATGAAAAATGCAATACTCTGGAATGAAACTTTCACTAAGTATGCCGAATAGAGTAATTTTTATCATATTAAATGGAGTTTATCATTGAATAAATCAATTTTCAACTGATGCCATGTAGGAATAGCCTTTATAAAGGCTATTCATCTCATACTTTTACTTTGCAGCCCTCACGGCCGTTTTTAAATCATGCCGGTTTTTCTTTTTATGCAAATTATGTTGCGAGAGCCCCGGGGACGTTACTCCGGAACTCCGAGCACAGTCTCGTCATCGCCCCCAGAACCATCTCTTTGTCTTCTTCATGACACCCCTTGCTTCAGTACCCTGCCTCTTTGCTAAGCCGGCTGTGCTTGCGCGGTATTTCAATTCCAAAGATAAGATTTCGGCTGCTGACACAGCGAAGAGGCAGGAAACTGAAGCATTTATTTATGTTAAAAAATACACATTATGTTTTTTTTTACAGATTTTTCAAAAAAAGTTTTTATGAATTTGATTTGAGGATTTTTTAAATTTTGATTTTTAACAATATTTAGTTGCTACTAGAGATGAGCGAGTACTATTCAAAACTCCCGTTTCGAACAGCACGCACCCATAAGAATGAATGGAAGCGTCCATTCATTCCTATGGGTGCGTGCTATTCAAAACGAGAGCTTCAAATAATACTCGCTCATCTCTAGTTGCTACGTCATGCTTATATATAGCCTAAAGCAGTGAATATATAAATGTATAGAATATGTGTTCAAGTAGCCCGGAGATCCTTCAATGGACCTTGTCTGCTTATATAATGCATGGCCTTGGACTGAAATCAGGAACCCCTATGATTGAGATACAATCTCAAACGCCAACTCCAAATTCTGTGGAGTTGATACCTTAAACTCTGGGCTGAGCAACCATTTTTTTTCTTTTTCTGGTTCTGCTGTGGAGTTTCTAGAATACAAATATACATCTATACATACATAGATGTATGTGTATGTATGTATATATGTAGTTATATATATTTATATATTATTTATTTATTTATTTATTTATTTTCACTTATGTAGATTGCTTTTGGTATATTCTTTAAAATTCTACAATTGGTCCGCATTATTATTATTATTATTATTATTATTATTATTATTATTATTATGGTTTACCTTCTAACTTTACTGTATTTACTTTTTTGTATCTCTTATTTATTATTTTTACTAATTATCTATCAATTTTTGTTGTATCTGTATTTAATTTTTTTTTTAGATTTTTGTGCACTTTTTATTGTATATATATATTAATATTTATGCACTTGCTGTTGTTTCATACATTTCTTTTTGCTGTCCACTGCATGTATGATTAATTGGGTGCTTTTTAAGCAGTCGGCAGCAGAGATTATAATGGTCACTATATTTATTTATAATGATGTGCTCTATCTTCTGCAATTTTGTGCTGCTGCCACATACACATTGGAGAAAGTGATGTTGGCTTAGTAGCTGGTGGTACATTCACTGCGGTGCCTGTTTTTTTTAAGCGCCCTCAGTGTATTCGCGTAATTTCCAGTCCAAGGCGCACAGCTGATTGTCTAAAAGCACAGGTCCACAATATAACTGTCCAGCATTGTTTGAGGTAACATCCACAGGTGTGTATCGTGTATATATATATATATATATATATATATATATATATATATATATATATATATATACACACACACACACACACACACACACACACACACGCCTGGTCTGTATTCTTTACAAACGAGATGAAGTCATTCTGGGTGAAACGCACATTGAGGGTAACACTCTGGGTGGTCTGTGGGTACTCAGTCCTGGGCATGTGTAAAGATAATTCATAGACTTTATTCCTTAGGATTGGATTAGGGTGGCCTCTGTATTATTGCCATGCTTCCTTTCTTGTGGTGGTCATGTTTTTCCTCTCTCTGTAGTGATTACTTTGGTTATTTCCTAATATGTAAATTAATAAACATTTATTAATTATCTATCAATAATTATTTATATTAAGGGTCCACTCTTCTATACCTTATGTGTTATGGATTTGTCATGAACTATGAATATCACCATTATTATCTTCATTGGTTCTATTTCGTATTGCATATTGGTATTATACCAATGGCGTAAAAAGTGCCATGTGGGCCCAGGTGAAAACCTTTGTCCACTACTTCCCCCACCGGCCCCACCCCCCACAGCGCTGCCCCTCTCCCCCCAGTAGAGGCCCCCCACACAATATTATATACCCAGCAGTTGCCCCACATACAGTATTATATGCCCAGCAGTGTCCCCCCTGTCCCCACAGTATTATATGCCCAGCTGTGTCCCCCCCTTCCCCACAGAATTACACTGTCTACCAATAAGTATTTGGACACCTCTGGTAGAATAGAAGAACAACATTTATTCATATTCAATAGTTGGTAGAACCAGCAGATGCTTCCTTATGGATGGTATTGATCGGCACAATACTCCCTGATGCCTGTTAAAACTCCTGGTGTATATGAGCCATCGGTTGGGTGCGGTTTCTCTGGCCTGCACTCGTCTGTCTCTAAATCCCAGTTTTGGGGGTCTGCCGAGTCGGGGCACATTCCCGACAATCACTGTTCAACTTCCACTGCATACTCAAATAGGCCACTGTCAATTTTGGGTAATTCAGTTTGTTTACTATATCCCTTAAGGAACGACCATTTCTATGGTACCCCACAATTACCCCTTTCGCGAAATTGGACAACTCTGCACTTTGTGGCATCTTGCATGCGACTAATACCAATGCACTAATGCCAAAGCTGTTTCTTATTTAACACCGGAAGGCGTGATGTACATCACAACCGCAGGTATCTTCATTTGCATGGGTGTCCAAATACTTATTGGTAGACAGTGTAACAGCCCCCTTCTGCTTCGGTGCTATTATTATTTTCTGGGGTCTCCTCAGACCCCAGAGTGTAATCGGAGACCTTGTCTCACCTTTCCTGGGCATCCTGGCTCCGGCTGTCTTCAGAATCTTCAGCCATCTTCCTGACATCTTCTGAGGCCTGTGATTGGTCCTCAGCAGTCACGTGAGGAGAGCACCGATGTCATTACACCACTGCACCCCATGTCATCACTGGGGCCTGATCACAGGACTCAGGCACATGACGGAAAATGTCAGAGAGGTTTATATCTATTTATTATTTTAAGTCACCTCCCCTGGCTAGTATCTATAGAATAGTGGTCTGGCAACATGCCTGGGCCCCTTTTCATTTACAATATGTATAGCAGTCAGGGAACCAGGCTTTCCCTGGCCACTATCATAGTGGTACTGGGCAATCTCCAGCTGTCCGCGGGCCCTATACATTTCCGGCCCCGGTCACGGTCGCACTCCCTGTGACCACGATCGTTACACCCCTGTATTATACTATAATCTATATTGTGCAGTTGTGGACTTTGTAACCATGTTGAACATATACTTTAGTGTGACTGTTGTGATCTTTTTGATGTGGAACAATATGGTATCAGGCTTCTAATCTTTACCCATTCCTCACACTTTACATTTTAAGCAATGACTTATTATATTCCAATAAATTTAACCATATTTAAATTTGGAGACAATTAAGCGTTAAACATTTTTTCAAATATAGTAATTCAGAATTTTGTAGCTATATGACCATGAATGCAGGAACTTTGTACGGTCTGGCACTTGTCAGAAACCCAGTCATGATTTTCTTACAGATTATCAGGCAGGGACCCTAAATGTGTGAAAAGATATGTGTGAAAAGATAACCCGCCACAGTAAGGAATTCACGGCTTGGTTTCTGACAAATCCTTTGGCAACTTATCAAGACACCACCGTCACCACTAAGATGACTGTCTACAATTTAAACATTGGTATATTCATGGAAAAATGCTTAAAATATGTAGAAAATTCACATATTAGTGCCTTGTCTAGGTTTTGTAAAAACACAATCCATCTGTAAATAAGCAAGCGGTGATTTAGGAGCGATTTATAATACAGATGGTGCAGTCAATACCTGAATGTTTGCTTTGTATAATGTATAATGAACATCACTTCATTTGCTTTGTATGACAGCGGCTATTTTGTGGTGAGCTATAACAGCTGCTACATCTGCTTATAACTAGACATTCAGCAAACAGTTTATCATCTATTCATGCTATATTATATGTATTATATAACAATCCTGCTATTATATAGTATAATTTTGCTCTATAATAAACATGCTTCTACAGTTTGTGGAAATATTGGAGGAAATTTCTTAAGACTGCTGTTTTGTAAGCAATTTCCCAGTAGGGCTACCTTCAACCTCATAATAATAAGGCACTCCTATGCATCAGAATCGAAAGTGTCCTTGCTTACGTTTTCCTGATTATCTAATCTATGTTGTTTTAGAAGGCATTTTGTATCTTAAAACCTTAAAGGGGTTGTCCCATCACAAGGATCCTATCTATACTGCTTGTTAATGTGGATGCAAGACTTTTCCTAAGTACACTGCTTCAGCAAAACTGCTTTGTTTGTCCACTATATTACTTTATTCAATTCATTGTTGACACAGCCCTTGACTTATCTGCTCAAAAGTCAAGTGATGTATCTGCTGCTCTCAGGGGGGAGGAGGGGCTAAGTGCACGGGAGCCAGCCTGTGTTTCTAGCTATTCCTGTGTCTATACCACGTGACCTAGGTCCTGCACTCAGGGGAGAGGAGCTGCTTTCATTTCTGAACTCTTTTTCTGTTCTCCCAGTTATCAGGCTAGCTAATTCAATTGTGTTCATTATGGCAGAGACAGGCAGTCTCTGTATGTAACACAGAATGAAGTTGCTCCTGCCTGTACTTTATAGTCCAATATTGTGCATATAGTGTTGTTTGAGGACCTTTGATGACATCACAGGCCCTTCAGCCACCCCATAGGATCACGCTATGCGGTGGGCAGGGCTACACGCTAATTTGGGGCGGAGCTAAACAGCAGGTTGCATGTGAAACCCCACCCACCAAATGACGCAAAAAAACAGGAAGAAAGAAGATTTTACAGCAGTGAAGACTGGTGAGTATGCGACGTGGGAATACCCCTTTAATAAAAACTATAGTTTAAGAAATAGAAGAATTGAAAGTATCGAGAAGGGCAGAGAAAGATCAAAGTGGTGAATCTTTGACACAAAAAGAGGTCATACCTCAAAGAGGCTCCAAAATGACTTTAATCTCTACTAGTTTATGGTATAGTGGGGATAGTAAATCCCTCGCACTATATTTTCGTGTTAAAAACACAGTGCTCACAGTTGTTGCGCATTATATTTGCTGCATACATTTATCTTACAACTAGAATGTATACATGAGATGACATTTCTTGACTAACATGTAATTTGAGTCCAATGTTGACAAACATAAAACAATTTTATTCCTTTATAGCTGTAAAGTCTAAACAGTAAATTGACATAAGACTATGAAGCTATTTTATGCCGTCATTACTCTATTCTCCACAATGCTGGGAGCTTTTCATTTATTGTTCTATTTTCTGCAATAGAAAAGTTTAGTACAGTTCTGCACTGCATAAGCTATGTAGCTGCTCTCATAAATCTTAATCACTTTATTGAAGATTGCTTGTAGATGGCATTCATTAAGCTGTGGTAGTAGCTCTCCTGGCATTATTGCTCTGGATCTCCCACAGCCGTTCTCTCCAGCACAATAGCACAATCTGATTTCTTTATTGAAAGCCATAGCTGTAAGAAAGTTTGAGTACAGATAATAGATTTCTGCAAATAAAACTGAAAACACCCACAGTATCATATGGAATATAGTATACACACTTGAATATTGTGAGATGTCTTATTCTACTTAAACTTATCTAATATCTCAAAATATATATATATATATATATATATATATATATATATATATATATATATATAAACATATGTATGGTATACATGTTAGTGGATACTTTGAGTTAAAGTGTACCTCAAATTTTTAAAGAATGTATAGATCATATGGGTGAGTGTACTCTGCTACTTTGTGAATGAGTGGACCCTTCTAATACTTCTGTGTTTCATAATGCAATGCTAGCACTACCCAGAGTAAGGGTGCATTCAGACTACGTAACGCCGGGCGTGTATGAGAGCCGTACACGCCGGCATTACGGCAGACTGCCGAACACTTCCCATTCACTTCAATGGGAGCGCTCGTAAACGCCGCTGTTACGAGCGCTCCCATTGAAGTGAATGGGAAGTGTTCGGCAGTCTGCTGTAACGCCGGCGTGTACGGCTCTCATACACGCCCGGCGTTACGTAGTGTGAATGCACCCTAAGGCAATAAATCAATGAACAGCCTCCCCACTCCCATCTTCATAGAGTTCTTTTTGTGACTTGGATATGGATAAGAATCTATGTAATCAAACAGTCAAGATAAGGAGAAGGGAAGGGGCAACACGGTGGCTCAGTGGTTAGGGCTGCAGCCCTGCAGTGCTGGAGTCCTGGGTTCGAAACCAGGAACAACATCTCCAAGGAGTTTGCATGTTCTCCCCGTGTTTGCATGGATTTCCTCCTATTCTAGACATACTGATAGGAAAAAAAATGTACATTGTGATCCCTATATGGGGCTCACAATCTACATCAAAAAGAAAAAAAGGAGGAGGTGAACAGCCTTATAAGGGGATGAATAAAATGGATACCCTTAAGGAGCACCTTTCATGTCTTCAGGCACCTGTGGATTAATGCGGGGAAGACCAAGGGGATGGTGGTGGACTTTAGTAAGCAGAGATGTGCTCCAAATGCGGTGGACATTCAGGGGATGGTCAACAGCTATAAGTACCTGGATTTGCTCCTCAATAATAAGTTGGACTAAGCTAATCGCCTGGATGCACTGCACAGAAAGGGCCACAGCAGGCTCTACCTACTCAGGAGGCTGAGAGCTGAGGCTTAGGACCTTTTTCAACTCTGTAGTAGCATCAACTATCTTCTTTGGTGTGGCCTGCTGGGGGCATAGCATACCAGCCAGGGATAGAAATGGGCTTGACAGGCTGATTAGAAGAGCTGGCTCTGTCCTGGGGAGCCCCCTGGACCCTATGCAAGTGGTGGGTGACAGAAGGACACTGTCCATGGTGAGTTTCATGCTGGAGAATAACTCCCATCCCATGTAAGAGACCATGACAACACTGGTCAGTACTGTCAGTGGCCGACTGTTTCACCTCAAGTATGAGAAGGAGTGCTATCGGAGATCCTTCTTCCCAACCATGGTGAAGCTGTATAATCAACACAAGTCTTAGCAAAGATCACTTCTCACAGACAACTAAATTATCCTGAAGTCTTTTCTTTTTTTATGACTCCTACTATCTTTTTTATCTTCTTTTCTGAGCTTTGTATGTTGTTTTTTCTTGTATTATCATGCTTCTGTAACGCACTGAATTTCCCCGTGGTGAGACTATTAAAGGATTATCTTATCTCTTATATACCACTAAAAAGCTGACAGTGTGCCAAATCCAGCTCATTGTCGGTTTTCCCGTTATGTGCCCTGGGGCTGGAGATATCCATATTATTACTATTATAACGGCACCAATGTCTGTCCACTCATCCATAGTCCTGTACTGTCAGAGGGGGTGTTCCTTACCACCCAGCGATGATGCTAAGTATCTGGATTTTTTTTTTTGCACAGACACAAAGTCGGACATGCAGGACTGTGTCCAGACAGAGAGGCTGTATACGGACACCAGTGGTTTGCTTTAAAGATCCATTCAAATGAATGGGTTTTAAAACTGCCCGCTGGAAAGCCGTCCCCTATCCAGTTTCTCCAGGGATTACAATGGAAACATGGTGGATGGACAGGGACGCTAGTGTGCATACCCCCTTAGCTAACTTTCATAGGACTACACAATGCCTTTATTGTGACTCCTGTTGAGTGACTATAGATCACTGCTTCAATGGTGATTTTTTTTTTTTTTAACTAATAGCCATTGTACCAGTATACTTTGGATCACAGTGATACTCCATTCACTTATATTAGTGAAGGAGTTGCAGGGAGACATAGCAATCTTTGATTTCCTTATTTAATTTTAGGATATTTTTTACTTCACCCCAGCAAGTTTAGTCACTCAAATCAATCAAATCAATTTTAATCAAATAGGCTTTATTGGCACATCCAAATGGATATTTGGCATTGCCAAAGCTAGTAAAGTGTGTGGGGGGGATGCCTGTGACGTAGCATCTGCCTTAGCATATATTTTAGCAAGAAGATTAAATATATCATGTTCCAAGTTATTATGCAAATCAGATTTAAGTGTCATAAAGATTTGATTTTGAGTCTTTCAATTAAACTCATAGATGGTATTGTGTCTCAGGGCTCTTTAGAAATTAATCTCAAACACCTGTGATAATTAGTTTGCCACATGAGCCCAATTAAAGGAAGCCTAGTTAAGGCTGAGGCTCCATGTTGCAGAAACACAGCTTTATATTTTGCTGCGTCTCTTTGAGACAAAACCAAGAATGACTAAAAAAGGAATGGGACATATATAGTAAGTACTTATTCTTCTACTTTCCATTCAAACCAACTCCTCCTGGCCTTAGCTAAAAAAAAAAGAAGCAAAATCTTCAACAAAATAACAGCTTTTTGAGCAATGTGGGGACGTAGCCTAAGAAGGAGATTCCACATTATTAAGCAGAACACAGGTTTTAAGCAATATGGGAAAGAAAAAGAATCTCTCTACTGCCAAAAAGCATTAGAGAGAATCCAATACCAACATGCAAACAGGTATTTGAAGCTGCTAGTGCTTCTGGTTTCCCAAGAACCTCAAGATGTAAAAAAAAACCTCACTACCATCCTATTCCTATTGAGAACATTTGGAATATAAAGCAAAAGATCTATGAGGTTGCAAGGCAGTTCAAATCAAGACAGCAGCCCTGGAAGACTATTCTGGTATCCTGTAAAAAAAAAAAAAATCAAGGAGAAGCTATCCAAAAACTCACAAATTCAATGGATTCAATTGTGAAGGTAATCTCCAAGAAGGGAACGTATGTTAACATGTAACTTGGCCTATTTAGATGTCTTTGATTGAAATAGATTTTGGTTTCAGCAAATGTAACTTCTTAGTGCTTCAAATTCAACAAATGACCATTTTCAGTTCTTTACAATCTATAAAATGTTTAGAAAATCTATTGTGCATAATAATTTGAAACAGTGGATTTTGATTTTTAAATTTGAAAAAAAAAAAAATGTCATTGGGAAGTTTGTCCAATAAAATTTGATTTATAAACTGTCGGTTGAAGGTTTATGACATTATACTGACTGCATTTTGCATAATAAGTTGTAACTACTAGAGAGCAACAATTTATAAAAATAGCCTATTCTCGTCATTTGGAAGCATCTTTTGTCTCAAGATTGTTCTAGCTAATTACATCTTAAAAGTTGAAGTGCTCTCACTTTGTCCACTAAAAAAATTACATTTCCTGTTATTGTATAAAACACTAAAGACTCATACTACTCATAAGCCAAGACTTGTTTACCTAAGCATTGGTTTTTAATCGATCAGTAACATATTCTACCCTTGCAGAATGAGAGATAATTCATAGTGCAGAACATCTCTAGTTGATGCTATCTGTGACATAATAGTGAGTGTAAAAGAGATAAATGTGGGTAAAAATTGTGAGGACATTGAAAACTTGTGGGTGCAATTACAAAGAGAAAAAGCATGTAACCACTGATACGATCCTGTTTAGTGTAATCTGAAGAATTATAAGATCAGCTGTATATGCAAGTTAATTGGACCACATAGGAGGTTATGATGGTAATAATAATTATAGGTTTTAACTACCAAGATATTGACTGGGGTCATACAAGTAGATCTGTTTCATTTGCAAAGGTGAAGAAGTTCTTACTGGTGATGCCCTGTTGGTTCTGGTAATTTCTAATAATGCAGAAACATTTTTAAAAGGCCATTTTCACAAATTAAAGCTAAGGTCCTACGTAGAAAAAAGCACTGCAGAAAAAAAGATGGTGGAAATGCATCTTGGTTTTTCCTACAACACTTTTCACAGAAAGTTTGCCCAGTGTATGCCGAGTGGTTTCAAAACTGACAGTGTCTGAGAAAAAAGTCCTTCATGTAGGATTTTTTACTCTGATGAATTTTGCCGGTTTCTGAGACACAGTCTCCAACAGGGAGTCTGATGCAGATGTGAACCCAGCCTTAAAAACTAGGATTTCCTCAGGTTTCACTGAATCTGTGCCCAAGAATTTATCTTATTCCATTTCTACTCTCCGTACTAGTGGAAAATGAACTGAAACGAGAATCGCATCCATTAATTACAGTAAACTGGCAAAATATTTAGAGAAACATGATGTCGATTGTTAATGGCTAATTGTGCTAAAGGAAGTCTGATTATCAGAAATATGATACCTAAGGTATTGGTCAAGTGTTTGCTTAAAAAGTTCTTTCTGACCATTGTTCTCAGGCTACAGTCCAAGTTTAGTACAAAAGGCTGACAGAATTTTATCTGGACAGAATTTTGTCTGCATTTGTGAGTTGAGCTAATTGAATTAAAAGGTGCATTTTACTAAAACGGTCAATAACTACATGTGACAAACTTCCCCTCAGAAAAAAGGTAAAGCAGTAATGAAATCCATTAAGAAATGATCTTTGAGGTACTGGAAATGGAAGAAGTTCACCCACAAGGAGGATCTGAAGGTCTTGCTTCAAGAGGATCAGGAGTTTGGGTGAACAACAACTTCGAGACAAGGCAGCCTGTCTGGGATTGAGTCTCCTACTTCTGAAGTATCAATTTCAACTACAAATTGACGTGAAAGGTCAGGTTGACCAAGAATGGAGTTTCCATAAAACTAAGTTTAAGAGACTCAAAAGACCAGATAGCATGTGTGTTCCATTGAACTAAATCAGCTCCTTTTTCTGTAAGGGCAGTTAGGGGTTTTTCTATGGAAGAAACATTATGAATACATTTCCTAATTAGCAAAGCCCAAAAATCTCTGCAAGGCTTTAACAGAGGCAAGGTATAAACAGTCTACAATAGATGGAAAGGTCCATACGGACCTCACAGGCAAACACAATTTACCACCAAAACTGTAATATTTTGTACACCAAAAGGACACTTTTCAATCTTAGCATACAGGTGGTTTCCTCTTAGTACCTGGCGAACCGATCTTAAGTTTTAGCATTACAGAACCAAACAGAAGAAAACACAAGTATAACATTAAGATAGACAATCACAAAGTATTCAATAAAAATATCTTTAACTACATTTTGAGAAACAGCAGGAGCATTGCTCAAACCAAATGGATGGACAAATTTTCATAATGATCTCAAAAGCTGTCTTCCACTCATGCCCTTGCGCAAGATTATAAGCTCCTCGTAGATCAATCTTAGAGACTTAGTTAGTTCCAATGATTTGATTTAGTAAATTGTAAATGAGATGATGAATGTTCTAGTTTTTAGGTTTTTAATCATAGTTTTATTAAAATTATAATAATCGATCCAGAGTTGGTAGTCTCCATCTATTTTTATTTAATTAAAAACCATCTTCCGTTGGAGATGTAGAAGGACATTTATGGAACTTTCACCATCTCCAAGTCTAACTTTTTAAATCAGTTATAGGGTTGAGCGATCGGGATCCGGAAAGATCGGATCCCGATCTGTGATCGAGCAAATTGCACGATCGTGATCGGCTAGAAAATGATCGGAAATCGGATTTTGAAATCACAAGATCGGCTCAACCCTAATGTATACATAATATACAATTAGGGTTGAGCGATCAGGATCGGGAAAGATCGGATACCGATCAGCGATTGAGCAAATTTCACAATTGTCTGGAAAATGATCGGAAATCAGATTTTAAAATCGATCCTGAAATCTAAAGATCAGCTCAACCCTAATCAGTTAATAAATACAAGATTCAAATCCCCCTGCCTCCAATCAGTTGTTGGATTATACATCTGTAACTAAGGAAAACCCCAAATTAAATCTGTAGGTAAAGTTTCAAGTACAAAAAAAATAGACCAGTATGCAGGTGCAGTATAATCATATAGCAGACCACCACAAAATTGCTGCTCGGGCATTCAGCTTTGTTCAAACCCGGAGTGGCAGAGCTGATTGCGCATACGCATGTTTTTAAATAGGTACAGTGTGGTGTCAGAGGCCTATGCAAGGTCCAAGTTCTGGAGAAGAAGAGGAGGGGACTGAGCACAAGCATGAAAGGAGTGGTAGAAATGAATGACACGGAGGGTGCTCAGAGCACTGGGGGAATGTCCCCCGATTCTCCGTAATCCTCATTAGCATACCAGAAGAAAATGAATTTTGAAGAAATGGCGAGGAGAATCAAAAAAGTAAAGGTAGGAGTAGAATAGCATTTTTAAAGGCAATTCCAGTGTGCCTTTACTTGAAAATTTGTTTTCCAAATGATAGACCCACTTTCAGTCAATAACAGTAAGGAGCATTGAGGAGAACAGACACTGAGATTCTTATGGTATCACTGGATTTACTTGTAGCTAATACGCCTTACGCTGGGTTCACACCTGCGTTCTTCTTTCCGTTCTATGGTTTCCGTCTTCTGCATGCCAGAAGACGGAAACCATAGACCGGGTCCGGCCGTGAGCGTCAGTGAGCGTTTTAGGCTCTCCGCCGTGAAACCGGATTTTTTTATCCGGACACAGAGTACTGCATGTCCGACTTTGTGTCCGGATTATAAAACCCGGTTTTGCGGCGGAGAGCGCAAAACGCTCACCGCCGCTCACGGCCGGACATCATTTGAATGGGTGAGAGAGACTCCTGCAGGTTTCCGTCTCCTGCCTCTGTTTTAGGCAGGAAACGGAAACCTGCAGTACGGAGAGGGCGACGCAGATGTGAACGAGCCCTTACTTAGTCCACTGAGCTGGTCACATGAGGCATGGACTTCTGCCAGAATATGTCTTGGGGCACCACAGGATTGGACAGTGACAGGGGAGACTGGAGACATGGGGACAGGTGAGTATGGTGTTTTAATTTTTTTTTTACCTTGCCTGTCCTCCAGGAAAAAAATAATTGTATATCTAGGACAACCCCTTTCAGTTATTAAGTAGGATTAAGTTATTAAATTAAAAAATCATGAAACTAAAACATGTACGCAGTGTAAAGTGAACTTTGCTTTAAACATTGTCTTTTCTTGCTATTCAGAATATAAATTCTTGTGGGACTAGTAGTTAGTTCTATATGCTGAGTTTTGGATTAAAGTGCACATTTAATGCACAGACCATAGGGTGTCTTTCCAAAATCCTGTCAGTGTTGGGTCAAGCTGTGCTCCTCTTCTTCAAAAGCCTTGAACTCTTTTAGGGATGACCAAGTAGCTAAATTGTCTTGCCAGTGCTACTAGGAGCAAAGTCTAGAATAATATCCCCTGTTGCAAACAAGCAATGAGCTGTTACGACCCAGAAAATGATATTTCTGACCTTTGGAAATCATGCTGTATATTCTAATCGAACTGCAAAAAGATTACTTGACCATTCACTGTAGCCAAGAAATTTCAACTACTATCTATCTATCTATCTATCTATCTATCTATCTATCTATCTATCTATCTTCTATCTATCTATCTATCTATCTATCTTCTATCTATCTATCTATCTATCTATCTATCTATCTCTCTATCTCCTATCTATCTATCTATCTATCTATCTCCTATCTATCTACAGTCCTATGAAAAAGTTTGGGCACCCCTATTAATCTTAATCATTTTTAGTTCTAAATATTTTGGTATTTGCAACAGCCATTTCAGTTTGATATATCTAATAACTGATGGACACAGTAATATTTCAGGATTGAAATGAGGTTTATTGTACTAACAGAAAATGTGCAATATGCATTAAACCAAAATTTGACCGGTGCAAAAGTATGGGCACCTCAACAGAAAAGTGACATTAATATTTAGTAGATCCTCCTTTTGCAAAGATAACAGCCTCTAGTCGCTTCCTGTAGATTTTAATCAGTTCCTGGATCCTGGATAAAGGTATTTTGGACAAACAATTCAAGTTCAGTTAAGTTAGATGGTCGCCGAGCATGGACAGCCCGCTTCAAATCATCCCACAGATGTTCAATGATATTCAGGTCTGGGGACTGGGATGGCCATTCCAGAACATTGTAATTGTTCCTCTGCATGAATGCCTGAGGATTTGGAGCATTGTTTTGGATTATTGTCTTGCTGAAATATCCATCCCCGGCGTAACTTCAACTTCGTCACTGATTCTTGAACATTATTCTCAAGAATCTGCTGATACTGAGTGGAATCCATGCGACCCTCAACTGTAACAAGATTCCCGATGCCGGCATTGGCCACACAGCCCCAAAGCATGATGGAACCTCCACCAAATTTTACAGTGGGTAGCATGTGTTTTTCTTGGAATGCTGTTTCTTTTTGGACGCCATGCATAACGCCTTTTTTTATAACCAAACAACTCAATTTTTGTTTCCAAAATGAAGCTGCCTTGTCCAAATGTGCTTTTTCATACCTCAGGCAACTCTATTTGTGGCGTATGTGCAGAAACGGCTTCTTTCTCATCACTCTCCCATACAGCTTCTATTTGTGCAAAGTGTGCTGTATAGTTGACCGATGCACAGTGACACCATCTGCAGCAAGATGATGCTGCAGCTCTTTGGAGGTGGTCTGTGGATTGTCCTTGACTGTTCTCGCCATTCTTCTTCTCTGCCTTTCTGATATTTTTCTTGGCCTGCCACTTCTGGGCTTAACAAGAACTGTCCCTGTGGTCTTCCATTTCCTTACTATGTTCCTCACAGTGGAAACTGACAGGTTAAATCTCTGAGACAACTTTTTGTATGCTTCCCCTGAACAACTATGTTGAACAATCTTTGTTTTCAGATCATTTGAGAGTTGTTTTGAGTAGCCCATGATGCCACTCTTCAGAGGAGATTCAAATAGGAGAACAACTTGCAATTGGCCACCTTAAATACCTTTTCTTATGATTGGATACATCTGGTTATGAAGGTCAAAGCTCACTGAGGTTACAAAACCAATTTTGTGCTTCAGTAAGTCAGTAAAAAGTAGTTAGGGGAATTCAAATCAATAAAATGATAAGGGTACCCATACTTTCGCACCGGTCAAATTTTGGTTTAATGCATATTGCACATTTTCTGTTAGTACAATAAACCTCATTTCAATCCTGAAATATTACTGTGTCCATCAGTTATTAGATATATCAAACTGAAATGGCTGTTGCAAACACCAAAATATTTAGAACAAAAAATGATTAAGATTAATAGGGGTGCCCAAACTTTTTCATAGGACTCTATCTATCTATCTATCTATCTATTAGAGATGAGCGAACAGTGTTCTATCGAACACATGTTCGATCGGATATCAGGGTGTTCGCCATGTTCGAATCGAATCGAACACCACGTGGTAAAGTGCGCCAAAATTCGATTCCCCTCCCACCTTCCCTGGCGCCTTTTTTGCACCAATAACAGCGCAGGGGAGGTGGGACAGGAACTACGACACTGGGGGCATTGAAAAAAATTGGAAAAAGTCATTGGCTGCCGAAATCAGGTGACCTCCATTTTAGACGAATAGTGGATTTCAAATCCGGGTCATATGAGAATGTGAACTTTGTGACTATGAGACAGGGATAGCTGTACAGGCAGGGATAGCTAGGGATAACCTTTATTTAGGGGGGAATGTTATTAAAAATAACTTTTTGGGGCTCTATCGGGTGTGTAATTGTGATTTTTGTGAGATAAACTTTTTCCCATAGGGATGCATTGGCCAGCGCTGATTGGCCGAATTCCGTACTCTGGCCAATCAGTGCTGGCCAATGCATTCTATTAGCTTGATGAAGCAGAGTGTGCACAAGGGTTCAAGCGCACCCTCGGCTCTGATGTAGCAGAGCCGAGGCTGCACAAGGGTTCAAGCGCACCCTCGGCTCTGATGTAGGAGAGCCGAGGGTGCACTTGAACCCTTGTGCACCCTCGGCTCTGCTACATCAGAGCCGAGGGTGCGCTTGAACCCTTGTGCACACTCTGCTTCATCAAGCTAATAGAATGCATTGGCCAGCGCTGATTGGCCAATGTATTCTATTAGCCTGATGAAGTAGAGCTGAATGTGTGTGCTAAGCACACACATTCAGCTCTACTTCATCGGGCTAATAGAATGCATTGGCCAGCGCTGATTGGCCAGAGTACGGAACTCGACCAATCAGCGCTGGCTCTGCTGGAGGAGGCGGAGTCTAAGATCGCTCCACACCAGTCTCCATTCAGGTCCGACCTTAGACTCCGCCTCCTCCAGCAGAGCCAGCGCTGATTGGCCGAATTCCGTACTCTGGCCAATCAGCACTGGCTAATGCATTGTATTGGCTTGATGAAGCAGTGCTGAATGTGTGTGCTTAGCACACACATTCAGCTCTACTTCATCGGGCTAATAGAATGCATTGGCCAGCGCTGATTGGCCGAATTCCGTACTCTGGCCAATCAGCACTGGCTAATGCATTGTATTGGCTTGATGAAGCAGTGCTGAATGTGTGTGCTTAGCACACACATTCAGCTCTACTTCATCGGGCTAATAGAATGCATTGGCCAATCAGCGCTGGCCAATGCATTCTATTAGCGTGAACTGAGTTTGCACAGGGGTTCTAGTGCACCCTCGGCTCTGCTACATCAGATTGCTACATCTGATGTAGCAGTGCCGAGTGTGCATCAGATGTGTAGTTGAGCAAAACTGACTCAGCACTGCTAAGTCTGCATTCGCATAGGAATGCATTGGCCAGCCTTCGGCCAATCAGCGCTGGCTCTGCCGGAGGAGGCGGAGTCTAAGGTCGGACCTGAATGGAGACTGGTGTAAAGCGATCTTAGACTCCGCCTCCTCCAGCAGAGCCAGCGCTGATTGGCCGAATTCCGTACTCTGGCCAATCAGCACTGGCTAATGCATTGTATTGGCTTGATGAAGCAGTGCTGAATGTGTGTGCTTAGCACACACATTCAGCTCTACTTCATCGGGCTAATAGAATGCATTGGCCAATCAGCGCTGGCCAATGCATTCTATTAGCGTGAACTGAGTTTGCACAGGGGTTCTAGTGCACCCTCGGCTCTGCTACATCAGATTGCTACATCTGATGTAGCAGTGCCGAGTGTGCATCAGATGTGTAGTTGAGCAAAACTGACTCAGCACTGCTAAGTCTGCATTCGCATAGGAATGCATTGGCCAGCCTTCGGCCAATCAGCGCTGGCTCTGCCGGAGGAGGCGGAGTCTAAGGTCGGACCTGAATGGAGACTGGTGTGGAGCTATCTTAGACTCCGCCTCCTCCAGCAGAGCCAGCGCTGATTGGTCGAGTTCCGTACTCTGGCCAATCAGCACTGGCCAATGCATTTCTATGGGGAAAAGTTAGCTTGCGAAAATCGCAAACTGACAGGGATTTCCATGAAATAAAGTGACTTTTATGCCCCCAGACATGCTTCCCCTGCTGTCCCAGTGTCATTCCAGGGTGTTGGTATCATTTCCTGGGGTGTCATAGTGGACTTGGTGACCCTCCAGACACGAATTTGGGTTTCCCCCTTAACGAGTTTATGTTCCCCATAGACTATAATGGGGTTCGAAACCCATTCGAACACTCGAACAGTGAGCGGCTGTTCGAATCGAATTTCGAACCTCGAACATTTTAGTGTTCGCTCATCTCTACTATCTATCTATCTACATCTATCTAAATATCTATCTCCTATCTATCTATCTATCTATCTATCTATCTATCTATCTATCTATCTATCTATCATCTACAGTCCTATGAAAAAGTTTGGGCACCCCTATTAATCTTAATCATTTTTAGTTCTAAATATTTTGGTGTTTGCAACAGCCATTTCAGTTTGATATATCTAATAACTGATGGACACAGTAATATTTCAGGATTGAAATGAGGTTTATTGTACTAACAGAAAATGTGCAATATGCATTAAACCAAAATTTGACCGGTGCAAAAGTATGGGCACCCTTATCATTTTATTGATTTGAATACTCCTAACTACTTTTTACTGACTTACTGAAGCACAAAATTGGTTTTGTAACCTCAGTGAGCTTTGAACTTCATAGCCAGGTGTATCCAATCATGAGAAAAGGTATTTAAGGTGGCCAATTGCAAGTTGTTCTACTATTTGAATCTCCTCTGAAGAGTGGCATCATGGGCTACTCAAAACAACTCTCAAATGATCTGAAAACAAAGATTGTTCAACATAGTTGTTCAGCGGAAGGATACAAAAAGCTGTCTCAGAGATTTAACCTGTCAGTTTCCACTGTGAGGAACATAGTAAGGAAATGGAAGACCACAGGGACAGTTCTTGTTAAGCCCAGAAGTGGCAGGCCAAGAAAAATATCAGAAAGGCAGAGAAGAAGAATGGTGAGAACAGTCAAGGACAATCCACAGACCACCTCCAAAGAGCTGCAGCATCATCTTGCTGCAGATGGTGTCACTGTGCATCGGTCAACTATACAGCGCACTTTGCACAAATAGAAGCTGTATGGGAGAGTGATGAGAAAGAAGCCGTTTCTGCACGTACGCCACAAATAGAGTTGCCTGAGGTATGAAAAAGCACATTTGGACAAGGCAGCTTCATTTTGGAAACAAAAATTGAGTTGTTTGGTTATAAAAAAAAGGCGTTATGCATGGCGTCCAAAAAGAAACAGCATTCCAAGAAAAACACATGCTACCCACTGTAAAATTTGGTGGAGGTTCCATCATGCTTTGGGGCTGTGTGGCCAATGCCGGCATCGGGAATCTTGTTAAAGTTGAGGGTCGCATGGATTCCACTCAGTATCAGCAGATTCTTGAGAATAATGTTCAAGAATCAGTGACGAAGTTGAAGTTACGCCGGGGATGGATATTTCAGCAAGACAATGATCCAAAACACCGCTCCAAATCCTCAGGCATTCATGCAGAGGAACAATTACAATGTTCTGGAATGGCCATCCCAGTCCCCAGACCTGAATATCATTGAACATCTGTGGGATGATTTGAAGCGGGCTGTCCATGCTCGGCGACCATCTAACTTAACTGAACTTGAATTGTTTGTCCAAAATACCTTTATCCAGGATCCAGGAATAGAGATGAGCGAACAGTGTTCTATCGAACTCATGTTCGATCGGATATTAGGCTGTTCGGCATGTTCGAATCGAATCGAACACCGCGTGGTAAAGTGTGCCATTACTCGATTCCCCTCCCACCTTCCCTGGCGCCTTTTTTGCTCCAATAACAGCGCAGGGTAGGTGGGACAGGAACTACGACACCGGTGACGTTGAGAAAAGTAGGCAAAACCCATTGGCTGCCGAAAACATGTGACCTCTAATTTAAAAGAACAGCGCCGCCCAGGTTCGCGTCATTCTGAGCTTGCAATTCAACGAGGACGGAGGTTTCCGTCCAGCTAGCTAGGGCTTAGATTCTGGGTAGGCAGGGACAGGCTAGGATAGGAAGGAGAAGACAACCAACAGCTCTTATAAGAGCTAAATTCCAGGGAGAAGCTTGTCAGTGTAACGTGGCACTGACGGGCTCAATCGCCGCAACCCAGCTTTCCCAGGATCCTGAATGGAATACACTGTCAGTGTATTCCCGTATACCCGATATATACCCCGATACCCGTTCCAACGGTGTGCCCCCCCACCTTCACCCCAGAAATACCCTGCAAGTCCCCTAGCAATAGAATTGGAGCTATATACACCCACAATTTTTACTACTGGTATACAGTGCCATTGTCTGACTGGGAATTCAAAGAATATATTGGGGTTACAAATACCCTCATTTCTTGCTACTGCCATATAGTGCCAGTGTCTGACTGGGAATTCAAAGAATATATTGGGGTTACGTGCACCCACAATTTTTACTACTGGTATACAGTGCCATTGTCTGACTGGGAATTCAAAGAATATATTGGGAATACAAATACCCTCATTTCTTGCTACTGCCATATAGTGCCAGTGTCTGACTGGGAATTCAAAGAATATATTGGGGTTACGTGCACCCACAATTTTTACTACTGGTATACAGTGCCATTGTCTGACTGGGAATTCAAAGAGTATATTGGGAATACAAATACCCTCATTTCTTGCTACTGCCATATAGTGCCAGTTTCTGACTGGGAATTCAAAGAATATATTGGGGTTACGTGCACCCACAATTTTTACTACTGGTATACAGTGCCATTGTCTGACTGGGAATTCAAAGAATATATTGGGGTTATAAATACCCTCATTTCTTGCTACTGCCATATAGTGCCAGTTTCTGACTGGTAATTCAAAGAATATATTGGGGTTACGTGCACCCACAATTTTTACTACTGGTATACAGTGTCATTGTCTGACTGGGAATTCAAAGAATATATTGGGGTTATAAATACCCTCATTTCTTGCTACTGCCATATAGTGCCAGTTTCTGACTGGTAATTCAAAGAATATATTGTGGTTACGTGCACCCACAATTTTTACTACTGGTATACAGTGCCATTGTCTGACTGGGATTCAAAGAATATATTGGGAATACAAATACCCTCATTTCTTGCTACTGCCATATAGTGCCAGTGTCTGACTGGGAATTCAAAGAATATATTGGGGTTACGTGCACCCACAATTTTTACTACTGGTATACAGTGCCATTGTCTGACTGGGAATTCAAAGAATATATTGGGAATACAAATACCCTCATTTCTTGCTACTGCCATATAGTGCCAGTGTCTGACTGGGAATTCAAAGAATATATTGGGGTTACGTGCACCCACAATTTTTACTACTGGTATACAGTGCCATTGTCTGACTGGGAATTCAAAGAATATATTGGGAATACAAATACCCTCATTTCTTGCTACTGCCATATAGTGCCAGTGTCTGACTGGGAATTCAAAGAATATATTGGGGTTACGTGCACCCACAATTTTTACTACTGGTATACAGTGCCATTGTCTGACTGGGAATTCAAAGAATATATTGGGAATACAAATACCCTCATTTCTTGCTACTGCCATATAGTGCCAGTGTCTGACTGGGAATTCAAAGAATATATTGGGAATACAAATACCCTCATTTCTTGCTACTGCCATATAGTGCCAGTTTCTGACTGGTAATTCAAAGAATATATTGGGGTTACGTGCACCCACAATTTTTACTACTGGTATACAGTGCCATTGTCTGACTGGGAATTCAAAGAATATATTGGGGTTATAAATACCCTCATTTCTTGCTACTGCCATATAGTGCCAGTTTCTGACTGGTAATTCAAAGAATATATTGGGGTTACGTGCACCCACAATTTTTACTACTGGTATACAGTGCCATTGTCTGACTGGGAATTCAAAGAATATATTGGGGTTATAAATACCCTCATTTCTTGCTACTGCCATATAGTGCCAGTTTCTGACTGGTAATTCAAAGAATATATTGTGGTTACGTGCACCCACAATTTTTACTACTGGTATACAGTGCCATTGTCTGACTGGGATTCAAAGAATATATTGGGAATACAAATACCCTCATTTCTTGCTACTGCCATATAGTGCCAGTGTCTGACTGGGAATTCAAAGAATATATTGGGGTTACGTGCACCCACAATTTTTACTACTGGTATACAGTGCCATTGTCTGACTGGGAATTCAAAGAATATATTGGGAATACAAATACCCTCATTTCTTGCTACTGCCATATAGTGCCAGTGTCTGACTGGGAATTCAAAGAATATATTGGGGTTACGTGCACCCACAATTTTTACTACTGGTATACAGTGCCATTGTCTGACTGGGAATTCAAAGAATATATTGGGAATACAAATACCCTCATTTCTTGCTACTGCCATATAGTGCCAGTTTCTGACTGGGAATTCAAAGAATATATTGGGGTTATAAATACCCTCATTTCTTGCTACTGCTATATAGTGCCATTGTCTGACTGGGAATTCAAAGAATATATTAAGGTTACAAATACCCTCATTTCTTGCTACTGCCATATAGTGCCAGTGTCTGACTGGGAATTCAAAGAATATATTGGGGTTACGTGCACCCACAATTTTTACTACTGGTATACAGTGCCAATTTCTAACTAGGAATTCAAAATGCGCAAGGCTCCCGGAAAGGGACGTGGACGAGGCCGTGGGCGAGGTCGGGGGAATGGTTCTGGGGAGCAAGGTAGCAGTGAAGCCACAGGGCGTCCCGTGCCTACTCCTGTGGGGCAGCAAGCATTGCGCCACTCCACAGTGCCAGGGTTGCTTGCCACATTAACTAAACTGCAGGGTACAAACCTTAGTAGGCCCGAGAACCAGGAACAGGTCTTGCAATGGCTGTCAGAGAACGCTTACAGCACATTGTCCAGCAGCCAGTCAGACTCTGCCTCCTCTCCTCCTATTACCCAACAGTCTTGTCTTCCTTCCTCCCAAAATTCCGAAGCTTTACAGAACAATAACCCAAACTGTCCCTGCTCCCCAGAGCTGTTCTCCGCTCCTTTCATTGTCCCTCAACCTGCCTCTCCACGTCACGATTCCACGAACCTAACAGAGGAGCATCTGTGTCCAGATGCTCAAACACTAGAGTCTCCTCCATCTCCGTTCGATTTGGTGGTGGATGACCAGCAACCCACCCTCATCGACGATGATGTGACGCAGTTGCCGTCAGGGCATCCAGTTGACCGGCGCATTGTGCGGGAGGAGGAGATGAGACAGGAGTTGGAAGAGGAAGTGGTGGATGATGAGGACACTGACCCGACCTGGACAGGGGGGATGTCAAGCGGGGAAAGTAGTGTGGATGTTGAGGCAGGTGCAGCACCAAAAAGGGTAGCTAGAGGCAGAGGCAGAGGTCAGCAGCTTAGGCGAAGCCAGGCCACACCCGGAATCTCCCAAGATGTTCCAGTTCGTACCCAGCCCCGAAAAACTCCCACCTCGAGGGCACGTTTCTCGAAGGTGTGGAGTTTTTTCAAGGAATGCGCCGAGGACAGATATAGTGTTGTCTGCACAATTTGCCTCTCGAAATTGATTAGGGGCTCTGAGAAGAGCAACCTGTCCACCACTTCAATGCGCCGTCATTTGGAATCCAAGCACTGGAATCAGTGGCAGGCAGCAACGGCAGGACAAAGGCCGCCTGCCGTTCACGCCACTGCCACTGCCTCTGCCACTGCCTCTGCCTCTACCACTGCCACTGCTGACTGTGCTGGCGATGCACTCCAGAGGACGAGCCAGGACACCACTTCATCTGCCTCCGCCACTTTGTTGACTTCTACCTCATCCTCCCCTGGTCCTGTCTTATCTCCTTCTCCTGCACCATCAAAGGCACCATCAGGCGTTTCTTTACAACAACCCACCATCTCTCAGACATTGGAGCGGCGGCAGAAATACACTGCTAACCACCCACACGCGCAAGCCTTGAACGCCAACATCGCTAAACTGCTGGCCCAGGAGATGTTGGCGTTCCGGCTTGTTGAAACTCCCGCCTTCCTGGACCTGATGGCAACTGCGGCACCTCGCTATGCCGTCCCTAGCCGTCACTACTTCTCCCGGTGTGCCGTCCCCGCCTTGCACCAGCACGTGTCACTCAACATCAGGCGGGCCCTTAGTTCCGCGCTTTGCACAAAGGTCCACTTGACCACCGACGCGTGGACAAGTGCATGCGGACAGGGACGCTACATTTCACTGACGGCACACTGGGTGAATGTAGTTGAGGCTGGGACTGCTTCCCAAACTGGCCCGGTGTACCTCGTCTCCCCGCCTAACATTCCTGGCAGGGACACGAGAAGAACACCCCCCTCCTCCTCCTCTACCGCCTCCTCCTCCGCCACCGCCTCCTCCTCCGCCACCGCCTCCTCCTCCGCTGTTAGATTGACCCCAGCTACGAGTTGGAAACGTTGCAGCACTGGCGTTGGTAGACGTCAGCAGGCTGTGCTGAAGCTGATCAGCTTGGGGGACAGACAGCACACTGCCTCCGAGGTGAGGGATGCCCTCCTCGATGAGACGGCAATATGGTTTGAGCCGCTGCACCTGGGCCCAGGCATGGTCGTTTGTGATAACGGCCGGAACCTGGTAGCAGCTCTGGAGCTTGCCGGACTCCAACATGTTCCATGCCTGGCCCACGTCTTCAACCTAGTGGTGCAACGTTTCCTAAAGAGCTACCCCAATGTTCCAGAGCTACTGGTGAAAGTGCGGCGCATGTGCGCCCACTTTCGCAAGTCGACAGTAGCCGCTGCTAGCTTAAAATCTCTCCAGCAACGCCTGCATGTGCCACAACACCGGCTTTTGTGCGACGTCCCCACACGCTGGAACTCAACGTTTCAGATGTTGAATAGAGTGGTTGAGCAGCAGAGACCTTTGATGGAATACCAGCTACAAAACCCTAGGGTGCCACAAAGTCAGCTGCCTCAGTTTCACATCCATGAGTGGCCATGGATGAGAGACCTTTGTGACATCCTACGGGTCTTTGAGGAGTCCACAAGGAGGGTGAGCTCTGAGGATGCGATGGTGAGCCTTACAATCCCGCTCTTGTGTGTTCTGAGAGAATCCCTGATTGACATCAGGGATAACTCAGATCACACAGAGGAGTTAGGGATAGCATCCGATCCGTCACAGCTGGAGAGTAGGTCCACACATCTGTCCGCTTCACTGCGTTTAATGGAGGAGGAGGAGGAGGAGGAGGAAGAAGAGTTGTCCGATGATGTGATGGTGATACAGGAGGCTTCCGGGCAACTTCGAATCGTCCCATTGTTGCAGCGCGGATGGGTAGACATGGAGGATGAGGAGGAAATGGAGATTGAACTTTCCGGTGGGGCCAGAGGAGTCATGCCAACTAACACTGTGGCAGACATGGCTGAGTTCATGTTGGGGTGCTTTACAACCGACAAGCGTATTGTCAAAATCATGGAGGACAACCAGTACTGGATCTTTGCTATCCTTGACCCCCGGTATAAAAACAACATCTCGTCTTTTATTCCGGTAGAGGGGAGGGCCAATCGCATCAATGCTTGCCACAGGCAATTGGTGCAGAATATGATGGAGATGTTTCCAGCATGTGACGTTGGCGGCAGGGAGGGCAGTTCCTCCAGTAGGCAACCAAGTTCTCACCGGTCCACACAAACGAGGGGCACACTGTCTAAGGTCTGGGACACCTTGATGGCACCCCCTCGCCAAAGTGCCGCCACGGAGGGTCCTAGTGTCACCAGGCGTGAGAAGTATAGGCGCATGTTGCGGGAATACCTTTCCGACCACAGCCCTGTCCTCTCCGACCCCTCTGCGCCCTACACGTATTGGGTGTCGAAGTTGGACCTGTGCCTTGAACTTGCCCTATATGCCTTGGAGGTGCTGTCCTGTCCTGCCGCCAGCGTCCTATCTGAGAGGGTGTTCAGTGCAGCCGGTGGCATCATCACTGACAAGCGCACCCGTCTGTCAGCTGAGAGTGCCGACCGGCTCACTTTGATAAAAATGAACCACCACTGGATAGAGCCTTCATTTTTGTGCCCACCTGTGTAAAGCACCCCAACATGAAACTCCATGTCTGTACTCAACCTCTCCAATTCCTCCGCATCCTCATACTCATCCACCATAAGCGTTGCACAATTCTGCTAATACTAGGCTCCCTCCAACATGATTTCCCCCAACTCTGCTGGTTAGAGGCTCCCTCCACCCTGATTTCCACCAACTCTGCTGGTTAGAGGCTCCCTCCACCCTGCTTTCCCACAACTCTGCTGGTTAGAGGCTCCCTCCACCATGAATTTGCCCAAACTGGGCTGTTTAGAGGCTCCCTCCACCATGAATTGGTCCAAACTGGGGTTTTTAGAGGCTCCCTCCACCATGAATTGGTCCAAACTTGGCTGTTTAGAGGCTCCCTCCACCATGAATTGGTCCAAACTGGGGTGGTTAGAGGCTCCCTCCACCATTAATTGGTCCAAACTGGGCTGGTTAGAGGCTCCCTCCACCATTAATTGGTCCAAACTGGGCTGGTTAGAGGCTCCCTCCACCATGAATTGGTCCAAACTGGGGTTTTTAGAGGCTCCCTCCACCATGAATTGGTCCAAACTTGGCTGTTTAGAGGCTCCCTCCACCATTAATTGGTCCAAACTGGGCTGGTTAGAGGCTCCCTCCACCATGAATTGGTCCAAACTGGGTTTTTTAGAGGCTCCCTCCACCATGAATTGGTCCAAACTGGGGTTTTTAGAGGCTCCCTCCACCATGAATTGGTCCAAACTGGGCTGTTTAGCGGCTCCCTCCACCATTAATTGGTCCAAACTGGGCTGGTTAGAGGCTCCCTCCACCATGAATTTGCCCAAACTGGGCTGTTTAGAGGCTCCCTCCACCATGAATTTGCCCAAACTGGGCTGGTTAGAGGCTCCCTCCACCATGAATTGGTCCAAACTGGGGTTTTTAGAGGCTCCCTCCACCATGAATTGGTCCAAACTTGGCTGTTTAGAGGCTCCCTCCACCATTAATTGGTCCAAACTGGGCTGGTTAGAGGCTCCCTCCACCATGAATTGGTCCAAACTGGGTTTTTTAGAGGCTCCCTCCACCATGAATTTGCCCAAACTGGGCTGTTTAGAGGCTCCCTCCACCATGAATTGGTCCAAACTGGGCTGGTTAGAGGCTCCCTCCACCATGAATTTCCCAAAACTTGGCTGTTTAGAGGCTCCCTCCACCATTAATTGGTCCAAACTGGGCTGGTTAGAGGCTCCCTCCACCATGAATTTGCCCAAACTGGGCTGTTTAGAGGCTCCCTCCACCATGAATTTGCCCAAACTGGGCTGTTTAGAGGCTCCCTCCACCATGAATTGGTCCAAACTGGGTTTTTTAGAGGCTCCCTCCACCATGAATTGGTCCAAACTGGGCTGTTTAGAGGCTCCCTCCACCATGAATTTGCCCAAACTGGGCTGTTTAGCGGCTCCCTCCACCATTAATTGGTCCAAACTGGGCTGGTTAGAGGCTCCCTCCACCATGAATTTGCCCAAACTGGGCTGTTTAGAGGCTCCCTCCACCATGAATTTGCCCAAACTGGGCTGGTTAGAGGCTCCCTCCACCATGAATTGGTCCAAACTGGGGTTTTTAGAGGCTCCCTCCACCATGAATTGGTCCAAACTTGGCTGTTTAGAGGCTCCCTCCACCATGAATTGGTCCAAACTGGGGTGGTTAGAGGCTCCCTCCACCATTAATTGGTCCAAACTGGGCTGGTTAGAGGCTCCCTCCACCATTAATTGGTCCAAACTGGGGTTTTTAGAGGCTCCCTCCACCATGAATTGGTCCAAACTTGGCTGTTTAGAGGCTCCCTCCACCATTAATTGGTCCAAACTGGGCTGGTTAGAGGCTCCCTCCACCATGAATTGGTCCAAACTGGGGTTTTTAGAGGCTCCCTCCACCATGAATTGGTCCAAACTTGGCTGTTTAGAGGCTCCCTCCACCATTAATTGGTCCAAACTGGGCTGGTTAGAGGCTCCCTCCACCATGAATTGGTCCAAACTGGGTTTTTTAGAGGCTCCCTCCACCATGAATTTGCCCAAACTGGGCTGTTTAGAGGCTCCCTCCACCATGAATTGGTCCAAACTGGGCTGGTTAGAGGCTCCCTCCACCATGAATTTCCCAAAACTTGGCTGTTTAGAGGCTCCCTCCACCATTAATTGGTCCAAACTGGGCTGGTTAGAGGCTCCCTCCACCATGAATTTGCCCAAACTGGGCTGTTTAGAGGCTCCCTCCACCATGAATTTGCCCAAACTGGGCTGTTTAGCGGCTCCCTCCACCATTAATTGGTCCAAACTGGGCTGGTTAGAGGCTCCCTCCACCATGAATTTGCCCAAACTGGGCTGTTTAGAGGCTCCCTCCACCATGAATTTGCCCAAACTGGGCTGGTTAGAGGCTCCCTCCACCATGAATTGGTCCAAACTGGGGTTTTTAGAGGCTCCCTCCACCATGAATTGGTCCAAACTTGGCTGTTTAGAGGCTCCCTCCACCATGAATTGGTCCAAACTGGGGTGGTTAGAGGCTCCCTCCACCATTAATTGGTCCAAACTGGGCTGGTTAGAGGCTCCCTCCACCATTAATTGGTCCAAACTGGGCTGGTTAGAGGCTCCCTCCACCATGAATTTGCCCAAACTGGGCTGTTTAGAGGCTCCCTCCACCATGAATTTGCCCAAACTGGGCTGGTTAGAGGCTCCCTCCACCATGAATTGGTCCAAACTGGGGTTTTTAGAGGCTCCCTCCACCATGAATTGGTCCAAACTTGGCTGTTTAGAAGCTCCCTCCACCATTAATTGGTCCAAACTGGGCTGGTTAGAGGCTCCCTCCACCATGAATTGGTCCAAACTGGGTTTTTTAGAGGCTCCCTCCACCATGAATTTGCCCAAACTGGGCTGTTTAGAGGCTCCCTCCACCATGAATTGGTCCAAACTGGGCTGGTTAGAGGCTCCCTCCACCATGAATTTCCCAAAACTTGGCTGTTTAGAGGCTCCCTCCACCATTAATTGGTCCAAACTGGGCTGGTTAGAGGCTCCCTCCACCATGAATTTGCCCAAACTGGGCTGTTTAGAGGCTCCCTCCACCATGAATTTGCCCAAACTGGGCTGTTTAGAGGCTCCCTCCACCATGAATTGGTCCAAACTGGGTTTTTTAGAGGCTCCCTCCACCATGAATTTGCCCAAACTGGGCTGTTTAGCGGCTCCCTCCACCATTAATTGGTCCAAACTGGGCTGGTTAGAGGCTCCCTCCACCATGAATTTGCCCAAACTGGGCTGGTTAGAGGCTCCCTCCACCATGAATTGGTCCAAACTGGGGTTTTTAGAGGCTCCCTCCACCATGAATTGGTCCAAACTTGGCTGTTTAGAGGCTCCCTCCACCATGAATTGGTCCAAACTGGGGTGGTTAGAGGCTCCCTCCACCATTAATTGGTCCAAACTGGGCTGGTTAGAGGCTCCCTCCACCATTAATTGGTCCAAACTGGGCTGGTTAGAGGCTCCCTCCACCATTATTTGGTCCAAACTGGGCTGGTTAGAGGCTCCCTCCACCATTAATTGGTCCAAACTGGGCTGGTTAGAGGCTCCCTCCACCATGAATTGGTCCAAACTGGGCTGTTTAGAGGCTCCCTCCACCATGAATTTGCCCAAACTGGGCTGGTTAGAGGCTCCCTCCACCATGAATTGGTCCAAAATGGGGTTTTTAGAGGCTCCCTCCACCATAAATTGGTCCAAACTTGGCTGTTTAGAGGCTCCCTCCACCATGAATTGGTCCAAACTGGGGTGGTTAGAGGCTCCCTCCACCATTAATTGGTCCAAACTGGGCTGGTTAGAGGCTCCCTCCACCATTAATTGGTCCAAACTGGGCTGGTTAGAGGCTCCCTCCACCATGAATTTGCCCAAACTGGGCTGGTTAGAGGCTCCCTCCACCATGAATTGGTCCAAACTGGGTTTTTTAGAGGCTCCCTCCACCATGAATTTGCCCAAACTGGGCTGGTTAGAGGCTCCCTCCACCATGAATTGGTCCAAACTGGGGTTTTTAGAGGCTCCCTCCACCATGAATTTGCCCAAACTGGGGTGTTTAGAGGCTCCCTCCACCATGAATTTGCCCAAACTCTGCTGGTTAGAGGCTCAATCCACCCTGATTTTCAAAACAAATGTTGGTGCCAACCTCAACTTACTACAAGGGCCAAATTCACTGCTGGTGACAAGCTCTCCTCACTGCAAGTGCCAAATACACATGTTTCAAGGTGTTTTCCTACTGTCAGAGAGGTGGTATTGAGTGTGTAAAGTGTGTAGTTGTTAGGCTGTGATGTTGGGGTAATAGAGGGTCTTTGGTGTGTTAGATGCCCCCAGACATGCTTCCCCTGCTGTCCCAGTGTCATTCCAGAGGTGTTGGCATCATTTCCTGGGGTGTCATAGTGGACTTGGTGACCCTCCAGACACGGATTTGGGTTTCCCCCTTAACGAGTATCTGTTCCCCATAGACTATAATGGGGTTCGAAACCCGTTCGAACACACGAACATTGAGCGGCTGTTCGAATCGAATTTCGAACCTCGAACATTTTAGTGTTCGCTCATCTCTATCCAGGAACTGATTAAAAGCTACAGGAAGCGACTAGAGGCTGTTATCTTTGCAAAAGGAGGATGTACTAAATATTAATGTCACTTTTCTGTTGAGGTGCCCATACTTTTGCACCGGTCAAATTTTGGTTTAATGCATATTGCGCATTTTCTGTTAGTACAATAAACCTCATTTCAATCCTGAAATATTACTGTGTCCATCAGTTATTAGATATATCAAACTGAAATGGCTGTTGCAAATACCAAAATATTTAGAACTAAAAATGATTAAGATTAATAGGGGTGTCCAAACTTTTTCATAGGACTGTATCTTTGTTGGTCACAGTTAGGATACACTTTAGTGATGTTAGCACAATGCCTTACAACATATGTATCTAACATATCTGTTTGTTTAATATTTCAGCACAGTTACACTAAAAAGATCATCCTGAAAATGTAACTTTTTTATTGTAGATTTTAAATTTCCATCTCAAATAAACATAGTTGACTAATGTACCATAACTGTATGTAAACCCCTTAGTGGAATAACCAGTTTTTTTCCTAAAAGACCAGTAATTGTTCCCTCTCCTCCATGCTCCATCTGCAATAACTATTTTTTTCTTCAATGTACTGTAAAGAGATATCATATTTTGTGTGACAAATTGTAGTTGCATAATGAACCATTTTGAGCTCCAATTTTGGGGGGAAGAGACCGACAAAAGCAACATTTGTACCAATGATTTTTTTTAATGTATTTTTGTAATGTTTAGCTTGTGTTAAAAATAACATGTTATATTTATTCTGCGATTTGTGATTACGGCATTTCCAAATTTATGTAGTATTTATTTTTTCGGTTTTGTTGTCACATTCCAAGACACTTTTTATTCTCTAAACATTTTATTTGACTTTTGACTGTAAATCATTTTAGGTGCTATGGTCAGCATTTAAATCTTTAAGTAATATAACTCAGGATACTGAAGAGTCTAGAAGATCAAAGGAGACAGAAGATATCAAGTTAGAGGCATTAGCTTTATTGCAGGTTATGGAAGGCATTAAAAGCATGAGGAACACATGAAGGAGACAGAAGGGAGCACTTTTAGGGAATTAACTCCTACTTCTCATAACAAAAACACAGGAGAAACAAAATCTATACATAGAATAAGACACAATCATGGGAAAGAGAATCATAGTAGGGGGCGAGGAAAAGCAATTATAGATGAAGTGGGGAGACATGGGAGGCAGTAGGATAACTTCTGATTAAAGAGCAGAAGTGAAGGGGTGTTCAAGTTTCAGCAGAGAGTTTCTCAGGATTATTTTGTTAGGTTAGACTGAGCTAATGGAGACACAGTTGCAGATAATTGACTATACTCCCTGCTAATAACTTAGGACAAGCTGTAGTCATTGAAAACAATATTGGTGTAGCTGCTGGGGAACCCTGGGAGGAAGGAAATGACAAGACAGTGAGTCCTAAACTGAACCCTCCTCCCTGTCCCTGCTTCTTTCCTCATTGACCTAGGCAACAGTGCACAACTGGGCTCCAGTCTCTTCTTTTGATACAGGTGATAACACAGAACTCAGACAAGACAAACAACAAACAGGAGGTCAGCTTGCCAAGGGGTCAAAAACAATCGAACAGTGCAGTACAAAATCAAAATCCAAGAGAGTAGTCACAAGAAAGGTCAAAGGTCAGAACTATAAATACAAAGAGTAACAGTTTAGAGCCAGAACGCACAGAAAGACAAATATCAAGCACTAAGGTGAGAGTGGAAAAACAATATACAGTATAGGAAGAAAGAACCTGCCCCAGACTTCATTGGAAGGAAAGATGTCAATCACCCAAGTAAGGCAGAGATAACTATTTGAGGAGCAGAGGTAAACAAAGGTGTAAAAGATGTGTGTGGTGGAAAAATCAATTACAGAGGTGATGGAATAAAGCAGTACAACAGTACTGTTGTCAGATAGTACAACAACAACCTAAAGCGAGGAATTATAGCTGGACACGACTCCTGTGCTGTAGCATGCAGCTGGAGGATGGCACTAAAGTCCGAATGGGCAAAGACATTACAATTTGTCTTTTCTATCCAAACGACCACAGCTTATCTGTGCGTGTGTGCATGTTTGTGTGTGTGTATGTGTGTTTGTGTGTTTTTTGAACAAACTGTCTTCTTTTTAAATGAATGTTACAGTTTCAAAAGTGATGACATATCACTAGTTCTCAGAAGTCAGATCTCCACCAATCCTGAGAATGAAGTAGACTCAGCGCTAGTTTATAATGAATGTGAATATGTTCTAGAATTCTGCCATTACTGCATTACATTGTTTGTTGTCATTTGTACAAATAAAAGAGTGCAGAATCCCATTCTCTATATAATATGATGGAGAATAATTTTCTTGAAATTTAACCTTGAGAAACACTATTTATATGAGTAGATGTCTTAGAATATCAGTCATTGATGGCAACTCTCTAGAGAAAGTATTTGAGCTGCTGTAGTTTGTACAGTATTACAGCTACTCTGATGGTCTAATCATTTTAGCAAGATACTGCACATTGCCCAAAGACTCTGCTGCCTGAGATGAACTATAGAAAAGGTTTCCCCACCAAAACTATCTTTGGTAATGTGATGGGGCCCACTATTTAGGACACATTGCCCCATTGGCAGATCAAAAAATCCCCTTATTTGGCCCCCACATAGTATAACACCTACTTTTTGTTGGCATCCATACGATATACTACCCCCATTTTTCTATCCCCCTACACGGTATATGACCCTGTTTTCCAGACCCTGCGCACGGTATATAACCCATTTTTTTTTCAAACCCTTAACAGAGTATATGACTTTTTAGCCCACCACACAGTATATGACTCTTTTTGTCTCATAATATATGACCCTACTTTTTATGGCCCCAACAGTATTTGACTTCTTTCTTATGCCCTCACAAAATATGTGACTCTTTTCTTATGGCCCACCACAGTAATTGACCCCCTTTTTTGCCCCCAAAAAGTATATGACCATCTTTTAATGCTCTTGAAACAGTACATGATTCCTCCTTAAAGACCCCTCATAGTATATGACCCTTTTTATGACCCCATACACAGTTTATGACTCCCTTTTTATGGCCCCCACTCAGTGTATGACCCCCTTGTTATGGCTTCCACACAGTATATGACCCCCTTTTTTAAGACCTTACATACAGTTTAGGACCCCCTTTTTATAGCCCACATACAGTATACGCCCCCTTTTTTCCAACATCACCACCACCACCACCATTAAGTTTAGGATCCCTTTTTTAACCCCCCCCTCCCCCTCACACACAGTATATTACCCTCCCCAGGATATGTTAGGCCACTATGTATTGTAATATTGCAATAGATAGCAGCTTATACAGTAATTATTGCTCACCTGTCCATGCTTCTGTCCAGGTCAAACTCTGCTGTCATCTAAAGGTTGCACTGTAACCAACACTGAACTATTCCAGGACGTTGTTTGTAGCATCCTGGCATTTTTCAGCATTGTGACATAAGTGCAGGAGGCAGCGGAGGGCAGCCAGTACAAGAACCTGGACAGGTAAGTAAATATTTTTGGCATTTTCCTATTGCAATAACACAATGATTAGATTAAGTAGTTGATGATTAAAAGAAAATGCCGCAACTCCGCTCCCCCAGTTTATTCCATGAAGCGTCACCTGATTCCATCACCTCAGATCGCCTTATGGAAGGTGTGTGCCTTCATATCTATTATTATGGAGTATGTTTAAAATCAAACATTTAACATGAATAGGGAAGTAAATTTATTGGAAAACTCCAACTTAGCATAAGTAGAATATACCACTGCTAAGTCAATCTAATGTCAAATGAACCAAATAATCACATGTCATAACTATGGGCTTGAGACTTTTTTCTTATAAGGCTACAATGTATTCATTGTAAAAGTCTAATCAGTATATGCCCATCAGAAGGAATAACTTCTGTCCATGAATTTTAGTGACCATTAAGTCAAGTAGTAAAATGACCATAAATGAATTATTAACCCTAGAATGTAAAAGTTAATAAAGACAACAAATTACACAAAGTATTGGACACAATATACCTGATTTAGATGGCAGTTATAGATTTTGTTTTCTTTAGCAAATTATGTGTGTTCAAAGTGTTGATGATCAATGTGTCCTGCAATTCACACTAATTCATGCAGCTAGCTGTGTTCTTCATCGACACGCCAGCTGAGCGATCCACAGTTAAAGGAAACAGCTAGGCAATTGTAATATAAATTGTAATTATAGAGTATCTTTTCTTATTATCTTACATATCATGTAACAGTATGGGGATGGTATAATGATCTAAGTGATAATCAAACAGACTGATACTGACTTTCCCTACATTTATCCTCAGTTCTGTCCCTTAATGGTGACCTTCCACCATCAGCCACCATAGATCCTACAGTCTCAAAATATTTCCTTAATTGAAATCCTAATCTGAAATCCTGACCCTAACATCTGGAGAACACTAGGACCCAGAGAACAGAATCCCAAGGTAGAAGACCTGAACACAAAAAATGATCTAAGAACAGATTCCTACACCAGGCCCCTGGTGTGTGGGCTGGTCAGCATACATGCATGCTGTATCTATGGGTATGTAGAAAAACTTTTCAGCTATTATGTTTCCTGCTCCATGCAGTCTATCCCTTACTGGTGTTTTGATTGACCATATGCATTTGCTTTGTGACTATTCCACCCTTGCTGGCTGGACTAGCCAGCTATGAGTATATAGATATGACTGTGGATACATCTGATATTTGACATATTCTATACAAATTGGATTGTCCCTTTTTGCACTAGCCAAGAATTTGTCACTTTATGACATATGTTAGGGATTATCTAATTATTTTTTACTTTGCCTAACTTTTTCAGATGCATTGGAGCATTTAACCCATTGTTTGATGTATACACACCCTTTACTTACTGAACCTGCCCTCATACCTACCTGTTGGTAGAATATGTCCTGTCACTTTTTAATATGTTGTCCCTTGTCTTTTGTAATTAATAAATAATAAATTTTATGATTATTGGTAGCATTTTCTTTCCGTTTCTTTTGTTTACCCCTTGTGTTGGGCTTGAAAATGCATGCATACTATGACCTCATACTGGGTATTCTCACTAGATGTGTCAATTATTGATCTTTTATACCCTTTCCTCATGCTTGTGTATTTGACTTCACTGATGGTAAGAGCTGCAAAGCAGTTTCCCAGTGACTACCTGAACAATATCGATGGGAACTTCACCTCCTTTTAGCTAAATCATCTGGATTCAATCACTAAATAGACTTCTGGATCCTGAGTGGCTCCTTATAAATTATGATGTGTAGATACTCAGACAACCCCATCCACTCCTCCTTTTAATCTAATGTCATCCACAGGATATCATAATCTTAGACTAAAATGTGACTAAGTGACCCTTATGGAGGCTTGGTTAACCTTGTAGGAGGCATGGGTAACCACATATGGGGTAGGGTTAGCCATTAAAGAGGTATTCCCATGTACATAATCATATCTATATTTGTAGATAATGAAAAGTTAAACAGTTTTGCAAATATAAGTAATTAAAAATTCTGCAAAGTTTTAAAGATTTTCTCTAACTTTCTTAGGGGTGAGAGTCTGTTATCTTGATTGGTTGCCAATGGATACAACCACTAATGCAGAAACTTTCTATGGTCTGGGACTTGTCAGGAGCCCAGCCATGATTTTCTTATTGTAGCCGGGTTATCAGGCAGGGACATTACATGTATCAGAAGATATCCCGGCCACAATAAAGAATTCATGGCTGATTTTCAGATATTAGAAAACTCCTGCATTCATGGTCATATCTACTGGCAACCGATCAAGACAACAGACTGTGACCACAAAAAATTTAGAGAAAATCTTTAAAACTCTGCCAAACATTGAATTACTTATATTTGCAAAAATGTTTAACTTTTAATTATCTACAAATTTAAAAATAATTATGTACATGGGACTACCCCTTTAAGGGGGAAGATTAAGTGAGCTGATGTGGTCTAGTCAGGGGTTGACCCCATCATTCACATTCATGAACAACACATCGCTACTGAACAAACTAATAGGCAAATGATGACAAACAGGAGAACTCCATTTCATAACAGCATAAGGAAAAATGGAAAGGAAGGAAGAAGCAAACAAACCATTCAGACATAATGGTCATGTCTAACTTCAGTTAACCTCTAAGTACAGAGTCTGCAAAAATAGAAATCATCCAAATGCATTTTATTAACCCAAATGAAATGTATCAGGCCTGCTTGGTGTGGGGTTCATAGTCATCTCCCTACTTTCAAGATTTGAGAATGACGACTTCCCAAGGAGCAGATAAAGCTGAGAATACTCTCTTCATCTTTAATAGTTCTATTAAAATAATATTTAAAGGGATTCTACCATTAAAACCTTTTTTTTTTTTTTTTTGTGGATAAGACGTCGGAATAGCCTTTTGAAAGGCTATTTGTCTCTTACCTTTAGACGTGGTCTACGCTGCGCCGTTCCTTAGAAATACCGGTTTTTACCGGTATGCAAATGAGTTCTCTCGCAACGATGGGGGCGGGCCCCAGCGCTCAAACAGTGATGGGGGTGTCCCCACCGCTGCCAGACAAGTGTCGTTCATAGCGTCATCTTCAATGTCTTCTTCCGGCGCAGGCTCGTAACTTCTAGGCCTCGGGCAGAGCAGACTGCGCAGGTCACAGGTCACGGGAAAATGGCCGCTTGCACAGTATTGTTAGTGGCCATTTTCCCGTAGCCTGTGTGCCTGCGCAGTCTGCTCTGCTCTGCTAGAAGTTACGAGCCTGAGCCAGAAGAAGACATTGAAGATGACGCGGTGGACGAAGAAGGAGGCGGTGCTGGAGACATTTCTCTGGTAGCGGTGGGGACGACCCCATCGCTGTTTGAGCGCTGGGGCCCGCCCTCATCGCTGCGAGAGAACTCATTTGCAGACCGGTAAAAACCAGTATTTCTAAGGAACGGCGCAGTGGAGATCACGTCTAAAGGTAAGAGATGAATAGCCGATGTCTTATCCACAAAAAAAAAGGTTTTAATGGTAGAATCCCTTTAAGCAGGCGGATATATGAGTTGAGCAGGCCAGTGCTTGCTAGGGGCTTTCAACTCACCTCAATACATTTCCAGTAACCTCTCAAGGTACACTTAAGATTCACCAGTGTAAGAGTATCAATGGGAACAAGATCACCCTCATACAAAAGCTACTGATAAGAAAACACTATTAAGCAACAAACCAAGAGTGAGAAAGAAATGGTGTTTGTCTTTTATGTAGACAGAATATTAACATTGTTTAATTCGAAGTAGATAAAAAACATTCTTTATTCATATTCAGAGAAATTGTTCAGTGTGATCTTCAGGATGACATAAGTTACTGTTAGTTATTGCCTGTACACAAGGTATCTCTTAAGTACTGTAATGAAATATATGAGCAATTAAATAACATATGCAGGAGAATGTATGCTAACAGGCATCAGCACATTCTTCTGTTGACAGCTAAAAAATCATGTACAATACGAAAAACTTTATTCTTTATGATGAGTTTTTAATGAGTTTTTTTTTTTTTAAATTGGGAGAGTAAAGAGTTTTTGTCATTTTTTTTTTCTTTTTTTAGAATTCCTCAACCATACAGATGTACTGTAGCATTTGTCAACAAATCACATCTGTTTTGTACTATAAAATACTATGCAATTGTGTAGTGCAATGACTTTCGTATAAAGTGAATACTGTGCAAATGTCAGCACAAATGAACTTTTTGTACTGTGTAAATGCATTTTCATCCCAATTGTCGCAGGTGAGGCCACACCCTGGGTGCGCATAACAGTTCATCAACAGGATATTAATTAGAAGCTGATAATCTTGGCAGCAATATTGTATTCTGACACAAAAAAGGTATGCTGACTATGCGAATGGTGATGGACCTTTCAACAGGACATAAATGGTTTCAGGCTGATTATGATGGGAGTCCTCTGAAAACTTTTTCGGCCTTCAATATTTTCCCTCCTTCATATAGTGTGTTTGTCATGCTGACCAGGGCCCCCAAACACTGTACTATAGTATAAAAGTCCTTCATGGTGGATAGCGCCATACACACATTGCTCCCCACAATGCACTACATTAAATAAAGCCATACAGAAATAGTCCATGCACAAAATACATTTAAATCACCCCAAAATATATAGTGCCAAGATAAGGAAAGAGTCCTTCAAGTTGGTATATCGAAATATACCATAAAAATAATACCCTTTAGTGCTCAACATGTATGTTGCCCTAAAAGTGCCCCAAATAAAATTGTGCCATATAGATAGTGTCCTTAAACAGAATCTTAAATTTTGTTTCCATGTATAGTGGCCCAAATGCCCAATAAAAAAGTATCATGTAGTGTTCTCAGAAGTGCCTTATACACTGTCTACCAATAAGTATTTGGACACCCATGCAAATGAAGATATCTGCGGTCGATCAATACCATCCGTAAGGAAGCATCTGCTGGGTTCTACCAACTATTGAATATGAATAAATATTGTTTTTCTATTCTACCACAGGTGTCCAAATACTTATTGGTAGACAGTGTATAAAATTATGCCCCTCCAATTAGTCCCTGTAAACCAGTTCCATATAGAATGTTATAGGAATGTGCAATAGAGATGAGAGAATCTCACAAAATTCATTTGGAGTCCAATGTCATGACTATTCATACAGATGATGTACTACTCTATGTAACTAATGTGTAAAGGTGTGTTATCTTATTCTTATAGCCTGCATTTCTAATGCTTCAGTAGCTAACTTTTATAATTGTGTCCAGTCGTGTTTCTGAGTATTAGACATCCGTATGTAAACCTATTCATTATCAATAAAAGCAGAACATTTTAAAATTTTGTTAGAGTCTTGTAACTTTGTAAACAAATTGACATAATTCTGAGATTTACAACACACAATAGGTATTCAACTGATCGTAAGTTTGTTTTAGGATTCCAATGTATCATGAAACCAATTAATCACAATATCAAGACAAGCTAAGAAATGCCTTGAAAGGCTGCAATCCACACTTTCCACTGTGGGGTTATACATAGACACAAATAGGATGGGAAACATATCTTTATGATAACTTGAGACCATGTTATGTTTGGAAAGACTGCTTAACTTGTCATACATATATCTAAAGGCTTAATAAGCCTCCACACACCTATATGGTGGTCTCTCCCTAAGGAGTGACAATATTCCCTTATACATATATCTAGACAGACCCAGCCAAGAGGACAGGTAAAGGAGGACACAAACCTGTATTACAGTAGAGTTAAGGAAAAACACATCCATAACAGATTGGGCTAATATGTTAAGAGGAGCACACTGGTAACATGATAACATTTTTAGCTATTTTTATTTCTGTACACATTTAATAGCCCAAAAATCTAGTTTGCAAAGGTTAGTGCACAAAAGCATAGTGTCAGTTCCATTATGTGACACAGAGGGACAGGGACGGACCCATGAAAATAATGATTTCTTTCTTTCACTATTAAGGAAGAGTCTTCTTTACTTTTTGTCTAATTGTCTCAGTGGATTGGTCTGCCACCATTACCCTTGTGTATCGTCATTTGAGAATGTATGTAGTGCTATAGGTCAGTACAAACTTAGACTGTATATACAGTACATTGGGCACTGTCTTCACATACATAGTTGCTAAAAACAGGATTTTAGCAGTTTCTGACAGAAAAAAATATAAAATATTCATTATTATTCAATGCTAGCATATTTCTTCATGTGGGATTTATGTAAATGGCCACTTCCAAAAAAACATTTAAAACAAAATAAATTCTACAAAATATAAAAATAGTAAGTGATAATTTGTACTCAATCATATCATAAAATAAGAGAAAGATTGGGTAAATAAGGAATGCAAATACCCGAAACAATCTACTGAAGCCTTCTATACACATTGGTACATTCACATCTACTTCTCTATGATTAATCCACAAAGTACTAACTGGTCGTTCTCTCTGAAATGATTATATAGATCAATGCAAGAAAAGGTTTCCTAATGGTCACGCATAATGGTTTGCAAATTATTCACTAATTTTACATTCCTTAAGATAACTATTATCATGATGTATGTTATTGCCATTGATTATTTCTGCTGATATATAAACAGATGGAGAGCTAGCTAGATATATATGACTTAGTTAATGAATACTAGATAGAAAGATATAATAGATAGATAGATAGATAGATAGATAGATAGAAGATAGATAGATAGATAGATAGTCATTCATTTATACTGCATCCTTAGCCATCTACGGTATAATTTCTTTCTAGAATAAAATTAAACAAAACTCACTTCCAATATCAGGTCTCAGTTTCTTATCATATTCTTTCAGCAACTTGTTGAGTATCAGTGTGGCATCTGTGTCTTGTGTTTTTGGAGCCAGCACCCATTTTTGGTTAAATGTTAAGTCTTCATATTCATCATCTTCAATTTTTCTGGAACTGTAGCAATACAATTCAACAAGGGGAAAAAAATGTAAGCACAAATTGCATATAAAAGTCATTTTAAATGAATATGTTAAGTTTTCTGAGACTGTGTACAGCCTTGGAAGATGTTGTTAGTTTATAACAGATGGGGCTGTGTACAGATGTAGCCTCTATAACTTGAATCTGATATCGCACAACAAGAGCCACTGAATGCAAAAGTCAAGTAAAATAAGGCTGCAACTGTTTACTTGTTAGCTCCATGCTAATGTGAATGAAACGTGATATAGCCATAAATCAGAAGTCACATAGAATGAAACTTCTCTAGATAACCAGATACAATTGCATTAAAAAATGTAATTTAGGATAGCGATCCTCTCAGAGAAGATGACTAGTATACATAATATATGATGGAAATAAAATTTGGTACCAGGAAAGCTGGTCTGGATCTGGGAAACGAGGGGGGAGGGTCTTCTTAATAAAGCGGTCAGTGGTTTTGGCCTCCATACACCCATTTGTACTTGGCAAAGTCAGACAACCTGACATTTTAACATAGACATTTTTACTTGAATCATGACTAGTTTTAATTAACCTTTAATAATGTATGCAACAGTATCTCCTAAGAAGATTTTGGAACCCAATGTTGAAGCTGTCCATCAGACAAGAGCAAGGATAAGCCATCACATTAACAATGCTCTTAAGCATTACTACATGTAATAGAGCTGAGATGGAATAAGAAGGTGACCAGTGTATGTTACAGAATTAATATCCCTGTCACAGGCCTTACAAGAAAAATGGATTAGAGTCAGGTAGACGGAGAAACCAAACTCCTATGATATTTTTCACACTGTGTTAAAGTTTTCAAGGGGAAATACTATATATTGGTTCTTTTACTGGTCCACAACTGGATTTCACCAGTACCCATTATCCTGCTTTCCATCTGTATTGCTCCGGGGTTTCTTTCTACTGAATCCATCTTACCAGTTCTGTCACTGTATTGTTACCTCAAATGACAGTACTTATGTAATATTTTATCATAATAACAATAGCAATGCCACATACTAAAAATATCATGACTGTATCCCCTTACCATTGGTTGATCGGCACAATACCAATGTCTTTATAATCTATATTATTCAGAATCTCCAAATGGAAATGTATAGAACAAGCCATGCACAGATTGACCCCAATATAACAATATATGATATATTGAAGAAGAACGTAGAACTCCAACAGGTAGGTGTATCAGCTAATATGCTGCTTTACTTTACAGATACATTGATTGATCATGGAATAAATCGTCTATATTACAGACAATATACATTTATAAAGCAATAATCTAGGAGAAGTTTCCTGCTGTAGAGTCAGCATCGGTATAGCTGTACTATCAATTGCCTCACTTCAATTTCCTCACTAATATGAGAAGAATCAATCACTTTCATCAGGATGCTCTGAATGGGGAACGACTTAAATGCGGATTATCAGCAGGGGAAAGAGAACAAACAAGAGTTTCTATTGCAGAGCAATACGATCACCACAAAAAACAGCATCACAATACGATTCCATTATGACTTACCAGGCTTGAAATACTGACAATAAGAGGAAAAGCACTAGGAGCTTAGCAGACATAACTGCAATGTGTGCAATCAGATGCAACAGAGTAAAAGGAACAGCAATGTACATAGAATATCCACAGTGTAAAACGTTTCCTTTCCAAAGTAGAATCGAATAGTTGGCTACTTTGCAGGTTTGCACTGTGCTGATAGGTATGCTTCCAGATGAAATAGCAAGGCTGGCTCCTTAGACTTGTCTGGAGAAAAGATCCTGCACTTTTATTGTAATTATTCTCAGCTTGAAGTAACGTCGCTTCTGCTTAGTATATGTACAATGGGTTTTATATTGCAGCTGGTGATCCAAAAGCAATGAAGTACACAAGGCACAGTGGATGAAGCACACCTATTTCCAAAGTGTAGTATCAAAATCGTCACTTCCAACAGGCATCAGAGCAATGAAGTCTGACTCCCTCCACTGTAAGCAGATATAGAAATGTAAGGGTTTAAATCCACCAGCACCATATTCCTGCATCCATGGAATGTAATGGCAACATGTGCACATATGCAGCAAGGCTTACTCTCTAAGAGGAGCATCCCAGTAGCAGGAGGAAATATGGTCACTAAGTGCAATCTGCATGTATCAAGAAACCTGGGCTCAGTACATTACTGCTCACTTCATCCAGTCACGCAGTACTTGTTGTCCTTGCAACTGAGAAATGATTCTTAAGAATTGAGGCGGAGAGATAGAGTATGAGAGCCATGACTGGATACAATGTGAACAGAAGTTGACAGACGTAAATCACAGAGGATGACAATCGTGAGACGGAAATCTACATATTCCAACAGATGACAGTCTAGGAAATGTTTGGTTATTAAGAAAGACACAACATTGTATAATAATCATGAGTCTGACATCTCAGTTCACTACCAAAGCTACTGACTTGAAGAGCTCCTAGGAATAGAACAACATGTCCATAAATCAGTTCTTGGTGTTGTAAGCCTTGAATCTCATCATCTTCTCATAATGGAGACACAACTTCCCAATGCCAGGGCTATGCACTACTCTGCTTCATTAGCTGGCATTGCTTCTGAGCAGTGCAAACTGCAAGGAGAAAGTTCATTTTCTGGAAAAACATTAACCCTTTCAAGGACAGCAGCTTTTTCACTCCACTGGTATAGACAAGGGAACCACGTAACTGCTTTCTTGAGCCAGATGCGAAGATGATTTACTGTATAATTGCTTTTATGATGGGTGAAGGAGCCTTGCAATGCTTGATAAGCACAATGAAGTAAATGTGAAGTTTGTGACGTGAAAAAACAGGATCATAAGATTTTGTCTCTGTGAGTAGAATCAAATAGAACTGGTAGACACAGTTGTCAGTCAATTTATTTCCAATTCATCCATCCTTTAATGAATATGTCTACTCTGGTCCTGGTAGTATCACATATTACTGTATATAAAGGAATAAACGGGAATAAGTTTCCTGTTGAAGAGTCACAGCAGCATCAGTACAGCTGTACTATCAGTCACATCAGTTTCCTTACTAATATGAGAAGAATCAATCACTTTCATCAGAATGCTCTGAATGACGAATGACTTAGGATGACTTAAAATGCGGATTAACAGCAGGGGAAAGAGAGCAAACAAGCGTTTTCTATTGCAGAGCAATACCACAAAACACAGCATCACAATACGATTCCATTATGACTTACCAGGCTTGGAATACTGACAATAAGAGGAAAAGCACTAGGAGCTTAGCAGACATAACTGCGGTGGATGCAATCAGATGCAACTGAGTAAAAGGACCAGTAATGTACATAGGATATCCACAATGGAAAATTCTTCCTCTTCAAAGTAGGATAGTATGGCTGGCTACTTTGCAGGTTTGCACTGTGCTGATAGGTATGCTTCCAGATGAAATAGCAAGGCTGGCTCCTTAGACTTGTCTGGAGAAAAGATCCTGCACTTTTATTGTAATTATTCTCAGCTTGAAGTAACGTCGCTTCTCCTGCTTCACTTAGTATATGTACAATGGGTTTTATATTGCAGTTGGTGATCGAAAAGCAATGAAGTACACAAGGCACAGTGGATGAAGCACACCTATTTCCAAAGTGTAGTAATAAAACCTTCACTTCCAACAGGCATCAGAGCAATGAAGTCTGACTCCCTCCACTGTAAGCAGATATAGAAGTGCAAGGGTTTAGATCCACCAGCACCATATTCCTGCAGAAATCAGCTCTTAGTCTCGTAAGCCTTGAATCTCACCATCTTCTCATAAGAGAAATACACGACTTGACAATGCCACTGCTATGCACTATGCTGCTTCATTAGCCAGCCTAGCGTTGCTTCGGAGCACTAGAAACTGCAAGCAGAAAGTTCATTCTCCGTGAACAACATTAACCCTTTTAATGACAGGAGATCATTCTCATCACTGTTACAGACAAGGGAACATCTTCCTGCTTTCAGGCAGCAGGTGTGAAGATGATCTATAATACGTTACTTTAATGATGGGTGAAGGAGCTCTGCAACACTCCTTCAGCACAATGAAATAAATAGGAAATGTATTACATGTGGAGAGGCAGGATCTGGAGATTTCTGCTTTGTCAATAAAATCAAACAGACAAGTGGAAATAGTGATCTATCTCTATCTGTCTGTCTGTCTATCACCTATCAATCCAGTTTTTGATACATTTACTCATATTAACAAACTGTAAATCCCTGTAAACTGTAAATTCCCTATTCAGTTCACAAAATGTTGAATGAATACTACCCCAATGGATGAATAGTGTATGAGTAGTTAGGTAGATAGAATTGTTTGATGGTAGACTGGTGGATGGATAGATAGATAGATAGATAGATAGATAGATAGATAGATAGATAGATAGATAGATAGATAAGTAGATAGGCAATTCATTGATTTATTGATCCATAGCTAGAAATTTGATAATCAGGTGATAGCGAGAAAGAAAGAGAAGGGATTATTAGAAATCAGACCTGAGTCCAGCAAAGTACAGTGAAGGTAAAGCAATTGTCTTAGTTATCATATAAAATATACATGGTTAGAATGGGCTAATGGACTCCTTATGGTACATAATTATACAGTGATCACATACAAAAAAAATAGATGAAATAAAGACAAAGAAATTGGTCAGCACTGACAAACAAACAATGTGAATAGAGATGAGCGAACAGTGTTCTATCGAACACATGTTCGATCGGATATCAGGCTGTTCGATGTGTTCGATTCGAATCGAACATCACGTGGCAAACTCCAAAAAAATTTGATTCCCCTCCCACCTTCCCTGGCGCTTTTTTTGCACCAATAACAGCGCAGGGGAGGTGGGACAGGAACTACGACACCGGAGGCATCGAAAAAAATCGGAAAAAGTCATTGGCTGCCGAAATCAGGTGACCTCCATTTTAGACGAATAGTGGATTTCAAATCCGGGTCATATGAGAATGTGAACTTTGTGACTATGAGACAGGGATAGCTGTACAGGCAGGGATAGCTAGGGATAACCTTTATTTAGGGGGGAATGTTATTAAAAATAACTTTTTGGGGCTCTATCGGGTGTGTAATTGTAATTTTTGTGACATAAACTTTTTCCCATAGGGATGCATTGGCCAGCGCTGATTGGCCAGAGTACGGAATTCGACCAATCAGCGCTGGCTCTGCTGGAGGAGGCGGAGTCTAAGATCGCTCCACACCAGTCTCCATTCAGGTCCGACCTTAGACTCCACCTCCACCGGCAGAGCCAGCGCTGATTGGCCGAAGGCTGGCCAAGGCAGAGCCATCTGATGTAGCAGAGCCGAGTGTGCACACTCGGCTCTGCTACATCAGATGTGCACACTCGGCTCTGCTATATCAGATGGGCTGACCGGCCGATGTAGCAGAACCGAGTGTGGATATAGGAATCCATAGGAATGCATTGGCCAGCGCTGATTGGCCAGAGTACGGAATTCGACCAATCAGCGCTGGCTCTGCTGGAGGAGGCGGAGTCTAAGATCGCTCCACACCAGTCTCCATTCAGGTCCGACCTTAGACTCCGCCTCCACCGGCAGAGCCAGCGCTGATTGGACGAAGGCTGGCCAAGGCAGAGCCATCTGATGTAGCTGAGCCGAGTGTGCATAAGGGTTCTAGTGCACCCTCGGCTCTGCTACATCTGATGTAGCAGATCCAAGTGTGCACACTCGGCTCTGCTATATCAGATGGGCTGACCGGCACACGGTGTAGTTGAGCAGAACTGGCTCAGCACTGCTAAGTCTCTGCATTCCCATAGGAATGCATTGGCCAGCCTTCGGCCAATGAGCGCTGGCTCTGCCGGAGGAGGCGGAGTCTAAGGTCAGACCTGAATGGAGACTGGTGTGGATCGATCTTAGACTCCGCCTCCTCCAGCAGAGCCAGCGCTGATTGGTCGAATTCCGTACTCTGGCCAATCAGCGCTGTCCAATGCATTCCTATGGATTCCTATATCCACACTCGGTTCTGCTACATCAGATGTAGCAGAGCCGAGTGTGCACACTCGGCTCTACTACATCTGATGTAGCAGAGCCGAGTGTGCACACTCGGCTCTGCTACATCTGATGTGCCGGTCAGCCCATCTGATATAGCAGATCCGAGTGTGCACATCTGATGTAGCAGAGCCGAGTGTGCACACTCGGCTCTGCTATATCTGATGTGCCGGTCAGCCCATCTGATATAGCAGAGCCGAGTGTGCACATCTGATGTAGCAGAGCTGAGTGTGCACACTCGGCTCTGCTACATCTGATGTGTCGGTCAGCCCATCTGATATAGCAGAGCCGAGTGTGCCGGTCAGCCCATCTGATATAGCAGAGCCGAGTGTGCACACTCGGCTCTGCTATATCAGATGGGCTGACCGGCACACGGTGTAGTTGAACAGAACTGGCTCAGCACTGCTAAGTCTCTGCATTCCTATAGGAATGCATTGGCCAGCCTTCGGCCAATCAGCGCTGGCTCTGCCGGAGGAGGTGGAGTCTAAGGTCGGACCTGAATGGAGACTGGTGTGGAGCGATCTTAGACTCTGCCTCCTCCGGCAGAGCCAGCGCTGATTGGTCGAATTCCGTACTCTGGCCAATCAGCGCTGGCCAATGCATTCCTATGGGGAAAAGTTAGCTTGCGAAAATCGCAAGCTGACAGGGATTTCCATGAAATAAAGTGACTTTTATGCCCCCAGACATGCTTCCCCTGCTGTCCCAGTGTCATTCCAGGGTATTGGTATCATTTCCTGGGGTGTCATAGTGGACTTGGTGACCCTCCAGACACGGATTTGGGTTTCCCCCTTAACGAGTATATGTTCCCCATAGACTATAATGGGGTTCGAAACCTGTTCGAACACTCGAATAGTGAGCGGCTGTTCGAATCGAGTTTCGAACCTCGAACATTTTAGTGTTTGCTCATCTCTAAATGTGAACAACAAAAGCATGGGGAAGGTTGCAGTGGCTGCAATACAATTGCAAACACAAAGTTTCTAGCACCAAGAGCATATCTCCTATATATAAGGATACATGGAAGTGAGGTCCTTGGTACTTTTTACATTTTGATGAAACTGTAACTGTAAGCTCACCTGCCACATCAAGGCGACCTCTGTTAGGTGGGTCCCTATACAGAAATGACTCAACTCTCTTAGGACCTTGGCCTCCCATGAAGTAAGGCTGTTAATGGTGTATGCAAGACATGGTATGGCTGAAAAACACATTTGCCCTTATAGAAGTCAACTTGACATGGCAGTTAGGTTTACTATTACAGTTTTACCAAAACGTAAAAAGTACCAAGAACCTCATTTTCATGCATCCTGTCAGTATTTGCAGCAATGCTCTTGGTGCTAGCAGAGTGTTTGCAATTGTATTGCAGTCACAAAAACATGCACCTGCATTTCTTGTTCACATTGTTTGGTATTTCTGAACAATTTTTGTACTTTGTTGCATAGTGTTTTGGGAGGTGTGGCTGACCTCCATTTTAGTTTATGCGTCCATCCATTCAAGGCTGATTTTAATTAGAGTATAATATGGGGAAATACACTACCCTATTCATTCAGAGGCCACAGGTCCAGAGAGATGAGGCTGTTTGCTGTGTATGCAAGACATAACATAGTGTAGGGACCCACCTAATAGAGGTCGCCTTGACCTGGCAGGTGGGCTTACAGTTACAGTGTGATCAAAATGTAAAAAGTACCAAGAACATCATTTTCAAGTATCTTTATACTGTATACAGTAGGTATTTACAGTAATGTTTTTGGTGCTAACAGAGTGCTGTTGTAACTTTGTGTATGCAGAAAGTAAATATGACATGCATGTTAATCTTATACTACTAAAACTTGATAGCAATAGCAGTGACTTGAAATATATCTCTAAGTAAAAGGGGACTCCTAGAGAGAGAGATAAATGTATGAGGGAAGGAGTGCTGCTTAAGTTTCATTTCAGCACCAGCTCAGAGGACAGCGCCTTACAACTGCAAAATCTGAAAAGAATTGGTTTTATGACTCAGGAAATAAACGTCATACGGAACGTCACTGCTATCCCCAATGTTGTTATGTTTGGGTAGAACAGATTTAGATATAATGGTCCTGGTCAGAAAGGAACAGTGGCTGTTAGTGGGGGATTTTGTTCTACAGACAATGTGGTAGGAAATACAAGAGAGCTGGACCAGGTGGGAAGGAGAAGCAGGTGTTTTATAGTATAAAAGTAAGGGCTTAGGAGGAACAATATTGTATATAGCTGCCAACTTGCTCTTTGGAATAAAAGCAGGGGGTAGAGATAAGTATTTTGTATATTATGAAGATCAAGTTGTATTTCTGTGAAGCAAACTTGCAATACTTTAGCCAGCAATGACATAGAATATAATAGGTGGATAGAAAAGGGTTTTACATTTACAGCAAAAAGGAGAATCATGTGTTTGGCAATTACTTGAACACATCTTATTGGACACTCTCATCAGTCTTTATATGAAGCGATTCCTTGCTTGCCTGCAGGATCCCCCAGTGGCTGATACAAGAAATGGTTTTCAAACATTGTTTCTCCTATAAATTCTCTAAAATCAAATCCAGACAGGGTTTCACATAAGCAGCACACTTGACTACATGTAACATCTGCTTTTCTTCAGCAATACTTTTTAAATATTTATAGAGAATTCAGTTTGTATATTCTCATATCGTACATCACCTTCTCATATAGTACTTCACACCACAGGGAACTTATTTCCACTGAGATAACCTTCATATCTACCTTGTCACTAATAACTGTTAGAATGATAAGGACACATGTATCATTCTGATGTAGCACCTGCCATGTGGCTGTGAATACCCTCCTTGTTTTATACCTTTACCTGTTTAGACCCAAATATTGCATGACTATTAACAAGAAGTAAACAGAAAATGTTAACAGTGTAAGGGTGTAATAGAAAATAGCAGCGGCATGTACAGATATGCTGCAGGTTCCATGTCTGTCTTTACCATCACATGAAGCTGTCTATTGCACCATTTGCATGGTTCACTTCCTTAGACAAGTATGTATCAGGTCTGGGAGCATGGCTTTCAGAGCTTTACGTGTCCTCAGTCACCATCTTCTCACACATTTCAAGATGTACAAAAAAGATGCAGAGACTGGTCTGCTTTCTACAATCATCTGGTACTAAGAACAATGTCACCTATAGCAACACCATTTCATATTCTTTTCAGGGAAAGCTGTGTCACCTCCTTGCTTTGCTACATTGCTGACCTGGTAGATGCTTTTCTTTTCTAGGGCTGTACACATGACTTAATGGACCATACACACCTGGGAGGAGGTCTTTTTTAGGCCTGGTTCACAACTAGTTCAGTATTCCATTCGAGAAAACTGCTTGAGAACCCCCAAATGGAATACCGGATGCATTAAAAAGTGGTTAGCTAAGAAACTACACGAACCCCACATGAATATGGTCTGTGTGTTTTCCTTCTGGTGTCCGCACTTATCATGTGGAGAGAAAAGTTGTGCTATTAAAGAGGACCTTTCACCACTTGGGGCACATGCAGTTTTATATACAGCTAGAAAGGTGACAGTGCGCTTAATTCAGATTTCATGTTCTGTGCCCCCGGTGAAAAGCTATCAGTGCCGGTACCCGAACGCCGGAACGCCCTTCCTCACAGTAGCGCCTATAGCACTGTACTGTGAGAGTGGTAAGGAACGCCACCCACCCCTCCTGATATTACTCCTCCATAGACAAGTACTGGAGGGGTATTCCTCACTGCTCAGCGTCATGGCTGGGTGGTAAGGAATGCCCCCTCTCACAGTGCAGCGCGATAGACACTGCTGTGAGGAAGGGTGTTCCTGACTGACTGTTAGAAACACCCTTCTGACAGTGAAGAGCTATGACAATGTTCTACAAGTATGGCCTGCTTTACCATTTAACATGCTCATCAGTTCTTCTTCAGCCTACAACATAGCAAGTATAGAATGAATGTACAAATACAGCTAGGTCCAAGCCTTGGGAATTCGATTTTGCGCCTCAGTGACCAACTAAAATGACTCTGCATCTCATATACTAAAGTTACCTTGTTTAAATGTAATACATACTTTTATGAGTTTGACAATGAGCCTAGCTAGAGCTTATCCATGCCTTTATGGACCAAATATACAAAGACCTCTGTTTCTATAGTAGGTTTCACTTGAACTCTCCAAGCTATCTCCTACTTACTGACTCTGTACAGTCAGATAATTGTATACCAAGCTATACAATGTTATTTGTCTTCATACTGTTACCATCTGTCTTGCATTATCAGCAATGGGACTGGTAACCACAGCAGAAGTGGTAGAGTCTCTGAAGTGCCCAATTTTGGAGCTTGAACTATAGTTCACCCAAAGTGTGCAGTCTGATAAAGCCCTAGGAACTTCTGAAGGGAAATAGGGTCCCCTGACCCTTGTTTGGCCAATTTGAGTGAGTGTCTTTAAAACGTATCGCCAATTATAAAACAACTTTTCATTAATATCACATATGAATATAAGAAACTTTGTGATATATCTTATTTAAGAAATGTGTCTTTCTGAATTACTTTTCACATATCAGCCTATGAAGAGGGGAGGGTGGAGGAAGCTGTTGGAAAAAGCACAATAATAGCTACAAGTGCACACTGTGAGTGAGAGAGACCTTCTGACCCTGCTGTATCATTCAAGATAAGACTGGACAGAATGATTCAATACATCAATTATCAGCCTCTTCCTCCCCCTCCCCTCTTCATAGATTTCAGTGTGTGAGCATAGATACATATATGAACTATATGTAAGCAAACATAATGAGTGAAGTCAAGGAGGGGGAGAGCAGTTTAATAAGAGGAGAAGGAAACAGATTTCCTTAATAAGATATATTCCAAAATTTCTCATATTCGCCTGAAATATTATTTTATGAAAAGTGATTTTGTAATTGGATGTACGCCTTAAAAAGTTATGGTATTTCCAATTGCTCTATAGATATGTTTATTTAATTGGGAAGGCGCTTTGACCAAAAGACAAAACTCATTAGTCCTTTAATTATGTTATTTGCATAATTCCCCGAGTTTGGATAAGGCTCTTTCTGAAGTCTTTAAGCGTATGTAAACCTTGTATACTGACAGTTGCAATTGTTTGTCATGCTTTCCCTGTCATAACATCTAAAGCACGGAGGAAAGCTGACAGTCATATAATGCTTACATTTCAGCATCAGTAGCTTTACTGAAGGATATTAATAACAATCATTCCAAGAACGAAAATTGTTTCTATTTGTAATGTTTAAAAAAATTATAAAAACAATCAACGGTACATTTAAGGAATTGTTTTTACTGTATATTTGGATAGCATTGTTTGACATAAACAAGCAATTTACCTCTTTAACCCCTTCCTGCTGGTGATATTTTTTGATTTTCGCTTTTGACCCCCATCTTCAAAACCCCATAACTTTTTGATCTTTCCATTCACAGAGCCATATGATGGCTTAATGTTTGCGGCACAGATTGTTCTTCATATAAGTACCATTTCTTATTCTGTACAATGTGCTGAGAAGCTGGAAAATTTCAGAATGAGGTGGAATTGGAGAAAAAGTGCATTTGTGCGACTTTCTTATGGGCTTCCTTTTTGCAGCTTTCATTCTGCAGCCAAAATGACATGTTACCTGTATTCTATGTTTCAGTCGGCTTTGACCCAAGCAACGGGGCCTTAAGACAGCAATGACCTGGTGGCTGAACTGTGCGGCTGCCATATTTAAATATCTGCCATCTGCCGTATTATAACGGTGGATGACAGGAAGGGGTTCAACAATATAAATATTTAAAGGGGTTTTTACAAAGGTCTGTTAGTGCAGTTTTTGGAGTGATTTCTGAGTGTCTCTGGTTGCTGCTGGCATTCTCTCCCTTTGTTTACTTGGTATTAGATTCCTGCTGTGCAGCATCCTTTGTAGCTGCTACACTAGTTCCCTTTCGCTCAGCTCCCCCTCCTATCTCATTCCATTACACTCCCCTTCCCTGTCTCACTAAGCCTAGCCCCTCCCACCCTCACTTTCTCACTAAGCATAGCCCCTCCCAATCTCACTGACTAGCAATGCCACCCATTACTAGATCCTCCCTCTTCTCCCTGGATAACCCCACCCACCACTAGAAGACAGAATGAAAGGGAGGAGCTGACCCCGGACACAGGAAGGCTTGGTAAGTATTCATGACTGCTCCAGGAATATGAGTAATTATAGATTATTTTTAATTGAAGTAAATTAGAAGTTAGATGGGGGAGGGAGTTTAGTTTAGAGGTTAATTATCAGTTTATCCTTGACAACCCCTTTAACACAGTGGCATACATTTAGTATTGTGGTTCCAACTAGACACTGGTGTAAATCTGACGAGTCTTTGATGCACATGGGTATATATATTTTGAACTTAAAATATTTCTGACTTGCTAAACATCTGAGTGTGTCTTCTAAGAATAGGGGGTTTGACTTAAAAGTTCAAAAATAGTCTTAAGGGTGCATTCACACTGAGTAAACGCTAGCTTATTTTGTAAAGTAAAATTACACTTGTAAATTTTGCTATCCCATTGACTTCAATGACATTTTACAGGCGTATTTTTACAGGCGTATTTTTTACAGGCGTATTTTTACACTTGTAAAAAAATATCATTGAAGTCAATGGGATAGCAAAATTTACAAGTGTAATTTTACTCTACAAAATAAGCTAGCGTTTACTCAGTGTGAATGCACCCTAAGATTCGAATTAAACTAAGCCAATTGAAAGACAGTCTAGTACATCAGATACACCAGATTTAACATTCAACTATTGTGATAAATTCAGTGCATTTTCAGACTGCCCATCTCAGTTTCCACTAAGTAAAAGTAAATCTGGACCATTATACTTTATATTCCAGTTTTCATTGCAATTTACTGTAGATTACTATGTTTACTGGGCATTGCTATAAACACATTTAAGTAACTGTAAACTTTTGCATCAAACATCTAGGACCACTGGCAGCAAGTGTAGTCTACAAATGAAGGCAGTGTAGTAATCTCTTTCATATTATAGTTTATTTTATAGACCCACATATAAATGTACAGGCGGAATGATCATTAGCTACTTAAAGTCAGAGTACTTCTTTAGATTTATGTGCATTGCTGTTATATGCTTCATCTATTGGTTATGCATCAGCAAATAAATACTGTAGTTATTTTATTAGCATAGGTGCATCATAGAGTAATTCTAGATAATGTCACCTTTTTTTTTCCCTAAAACCGAAAACCACTTTCTGATCAAAAATAGTTAGAATTGACATTCTCAATGGATGATGCCTTTTAAAGGGATTCTACCATTAAAACCTTTTTTTTTGTGGATAAGACGTTGGAATAGCCTCTAGAAAGGCTATTCGTCTCTTACCTTTAGATGTGATCTCCGCCACGCCGTTCCTTAGAAATACCAGTTTTTACCGGTATGCAAATGAGTTCTCTTGCAGCGATGGGGGCGGGCCCCAGTGCTAAAACAGCAATGACGGTTTCCCCACATCCCCAGAGAAGTGTCTCCTTCTTCGCCCGCCGCGTCATCTTCAATGTCTTCTTCTGACGCAGGCTCGTAACTTCTAGCAGAGCAGAGCAGACTGCGCAGGCACACAGGTCACAGGAAAATGGCCGCTTGCACAGTATTGTTAGCGGCCATTTTCCCGTGGCCTGTGCGCTTGCGTAGTCTGCCGGAAGACATTGAACATGGTGTGGCGGACAAAGAAGGAGGCGGCGCTTGGAGACACTTCTCTGTCAGCGGTGGGGACGCCTCATCGTTGTTTGAGTGCCGGGGCCCGCTCCCATCGCTGCCAGAGAACTCATTGATGTAGGCATTTATGAAAAAGGAGCCCCCTCCAAGTATTGAGCGTTAAATACATGATAATAAAGATATTATATGTACCACAAATTTTGATATTTGGTGGAAAATAAAAGTACAACTCATAATGCAAAGAATAAGCGCTCACATAGCTATGTAGAAAGAAAAATAAAATCGTAGAAGGCAGGGAGAGAAGATATGAAAAAAGTCTTTACCATTGGATTACCATTTACCTATTTGGTATTATGTAACAGAGTGTTGCTTCTCTTTATTCTTCCTCTCCTTCAATGATATCTGGGTATCTTTTCTCTTAGAACATATGTGGGTGAGACTTGCCCTGCCATGTTCATGTTTTATTGCTTATATGTTATAGCATAGAACAAACAGAACCAAACTCACCCACAGATAATATTCATTTCATGAAGTAAGGACATGGTTATGTGTACAATTTAGTGACAGTCTCCGTATAAACTGACTAGTAATTATTTGATGACAGGGAGATCTCTTTTTCGATTCCATGCTACATGAAATGTTGATGGAGTAATTACTGAGCTAAAAATAATGTATCAATCATGTGAAAATCCATTGCATGATCAGTTTTCAAAATTGAAAGAGCCCAAGCTGTTAACACATAAATCGATCATGATATTTTTCTATGTGCCATCTTTGCTTTATAGGACTTGCAGCAATAATAAGCTGCTGTAAAATTGGTCTCACAATGTCCATTCTGAAAATGAGACAAGAATCTTAATTAGAGAGCAATTATTTCCTAAAAAGATTACTTTGTGTTTGTGAATACAAATTAGATGATCTGACTAAGGTGGCCTTACACCATCAATTTCTGCATCAGGTTTTCTGATACGGTTTTGAACCCAAAACTAGGAGTGGAATAGAATGAAAGGAATAGTGTATTTTTTCAAATTATTATATTTTTATTTTATTTTTATTAACACATATCAACAAACACATAGCGATACAGTCAAATGTAGACAAGCAGAGGGGGCCACACGGTGGCTCAGTGGTTAGCACTGCAGCCTTGCAGCACTGGAGTCCTGGTGTTCAAATCCCACCAAGGGCAAAAAACCATCCGCAAGGAGTTTGTATGTTCTCCCCGTGTTTGCATGGATTTCCATCCCATATTCCAAGGACATACTGCTAGGAAAAAAAAATGTACATTGTGAGCCCAATGGGGGGCTCACAATCTACATTAAAAAAAATAAAAATGTAGACAAGCAGAATAGCAGACATACAATTCTCTTGTAATATCCGTATCATTGTTGTATACATCAATCTAAAGTCAAGTTTGACCAACAATAGAGGCTGATTCCAAATGCCAATGATATGAAGTACATGTCCATTATGAGATACAGCATTTTCTCTGAATATCCAGTGACGGGCCAGAGCCAGAGCGAGGCCTAAATAGCCTTCGGCCCGTCGCTGCCTTCACTGACCCCAGAAGTAAGGTTCTGGTCCCAGGAGGAGACCAGAATCCCCCGCAGACTATTGCTGAGGTCCCGGCCCTCCTCCATTGGGGACCAGAAGCGCTGACACAGTGCAGAGAGCAGAGTGAGATGGCAGCCTCCATACGGTGCAGCGGAGGCTCCAGCTCAGAGAACTAATACTATCAATTTGAGATTATGAGAATATGAATAAAGCCCACTTTGAAGTTAAGCAAAACTGTATCTTCAGTTTCTTTTGTATGTAATCCTGTACTTTCCTCCACAATGTTTTTATCACCTTCCATAAGCATTGAGTTAAATCCCCTCAGGGGTCCCAAGTTTCAAACAGTTAGACATGTTCGTCATCCCTATCAATTTCTGTTTCTTTGGAGAGAAATAATCTCTATGTAAAAGTTTGAACTACATTTCTAAATACATATATTGCTCAATGCACCAACTGTTTTGCTATGGACTATTGATAAGCCGCCTTTAGTTAACTTGGGAAACTCTACGGTCCATGTTATTATACCAACCATGGAAGTGACATCCTCCAATCTTATTCTTGCAATGGAGTAAATAATGCTAATCAAGTAAGTTGGGTCCCTCCTACCCCAAAAGTGTTTATCGGGGTCATGTGCCATATGTTCAACTTCTAGTATTCTTCTAACATTTCCCACATAAAGCTTGCATCACAGTGTATTCTAACCCATCCAACTCTGGGTGTCTTTTTTCAGATCTATCGAGGACATATTATCCCTACAAAAGTCCCATATATTTCTGATCCCTAGTGTAAACCACTGTGTGACTGGGTAGTCCAACTTTCCCTCCTATAAATTAGGGTTATGCAATAATTTGAACAAAAGGGACTGTAGTATATTAAAGCTGATTTTTTTCCTCAGACCTTTCCATGGCCTACAAGCTGTGATTAAGAGTGGGTTACATGTAAAACCCTCAGGAAAGGTCGCAATAGAGAAGTGAAGAGAAGTGACTAAGCTCATAGTACATATAAATTCTCTACCATCAGATCTGACTAAATTGATTTTCCTAAAAAAAAAAAAATTTTTACCCAAACTAAGTCTCAAATCAAATCGAACAAACAATAAACATAATCACCAAAAAAAACTGATGAGACTAATGAAATATATAAAAAAATCTGAAAAATATTTATTAATAACACAATAATAAAAAAAAAAAACACAGAGAGACATGCAGAGATGAACGGCTAAACGCGCTTCCTGATGAAGCCAGTCCCAGTGAAACGTGCGTCAGGCGTGTAGCATTGCTCCCATTTTGTAGTGCAGTGGACCTCAGGCCTTAGGCTAGGTTCACACCTGCGTTCTTCTCTCCGTTCTGTGCTTTCCGTCTTCTGCAAGCCAGAAGACGGAAAGCACAGACTGGGTCTGGCCGTGAGCGGCGGTGAGCGTTTTATGCTCTCCGCCGCAAAACCGGATTTTTTAATCCGGACACAGAGTACTTACTGCATGTCCGACTCTGTGTCCGGATTAAAAAACCCGGTTTCGCGGCGGAGAGCGTAAAACGCTCACCGCCGCTCACAGCCAGACATCTTTCTCATCCATTCAAATGAATAGGTGAGAAAGACTCCTGCAGGTTTCCGTCTCCTGCTCTGTTTTATGCAGGAAACGGAAACCTGCAGAACGGACACCACAACGCAGATGTGAACGAGCCCTTACTGACTTGCATCATGCCTTTGGGTATGTATTATTGGACATTTGGTCCAGCTATTTACGGTAACTGTTTTTTGACTATATATATATATATATATATATATATATATATATATATATATATATTTATATATTGCCAGTCTGTTTAGCCCGCTACATATATATAACTTTTCGATATTAGGCACGATGCATTATTTATTTATTTACTATTAGGGGATGCACTATGGATAGATGTGTGTGTCTGTTCATTATTAGAGATGAGCGAACACTAAAATGTTCGAGGTTCGAAATTCGATTCGAACAGCCGCTCACTGTTCGTGTGTTCGAACGGGTTTCGAACCCCATTATAGTCTATGGGGAACATATACTCGTTAAGGTGGAAACCCAAATCCGTGTCTGGAGGGTCACCAAGTCCACTATGACACCCCAGGAAATGATGCCAACACCTCTGGAATGACACTGGGACAGCAGGGGAAGCATGTCTGGGGGCATCTAACACACCAAAGACCCTCTATTACCCCACTATCACAGCCTAACAACTACACACTTTCCACATTCCAAAAAACCTCTATCAAAGTGGGAAAATACCTGGAAACCTTCTTTACTCCCAAAATGGATGGACACAAACCCCAATTTAAGCTCAACAAACAGTAACAACCACCCCTTTAAATCACGTTCCCCATGACAACCACAAATGGAATAGGCAATGGGAAATCCAAAAGCCCTCACCCTTAACTGTCATTTTGAGTGTGTGTGTGTGTGTGTGTGTGTGTGTGTGTGTGTGTGTGTGTGTGTGTGTGTGTGATGTGATGTGGTAAGACCTTCCAAAATTCACTTTTCTAGCCCTTAACATGAGCCCTTCCAAACAAAGTTACAGGACCTTAAGCTGAGCTACCAGCAGAGATTGAGGCCCTTGGCATGAGTAGAGCCTTGCACCAGCAGTGTTTTTGGCACTTAGGGTGAGTTGAGCCTTGTACCAGCGTGTGTCCCTTAACATCAGGCGGGCCCTAAGTTCTGCGCTTTGCACAAAAGTTCCACATTAACTAGGCTGAATGGTACAAAGATTAGTAGGCCCGAGAACCAGGAACAGGTCTTGCAATGGCTGTCAGATAACGCTTAAAGCACATTGTCCACCAGCCAGTCAGCCTCTACCTCCTCTTACCCAACAGTCTTGTCCTCCTTCCACCCAAAATTCCCAATCTTCCCAGAACAATAACCCCAACTGTCCCTGCTCCCCAGAGCTGTTCTCTCTTCCTTTGACTGTACCGCAACCTGCCCCTCCATTTCGCGATTCCATGGACCTAACAGACGAGTATCTGTGTCCTGATGCTCAAACACTAGAGTCTCCTCCATCTCCGGTCGATTTGGTGGCGGATGACCAGCAACCCACCCTCATCGACGACGATGAGATGCAGTTGCTGTCAGGGCAGCCAGTTGACATGCGCATTGTGCAGGAGGAGGAGGCGAGACAGGAGTTGGAAGAGGAGGTGGTGGACGACGAGGACACCGACCCCACCTGGACAAGGCGGATGTCAAGCTGGGAAAGTAGTGTGGATGTTGAGGCAGGTGCAGCACCAAAAAGGGTAGCTAGAGGCAGAGGTCAACAGCTTTGCCGAAGCCAGGCCAGACCCGGAATGTCCGAAGATGTTCCCTTTTGTACCCAGCCCAGAAAAACTCCCCTATCGAGGGCACGTTTCTCGAAGGTGTAGAGTTTTTTCAAGGAATGCGCCGAGGACAGATATAGTGTCGTCTACACAATTTGCCTCTCGAAATCGAGTAGGGGCCCTGAGAAGAGCAACCTGTCCACCACTTGAATGCACCGTCATTTGGAATCCAAGCACTGGAATCAGTGGCAGGCAGCAACGGCAGGACAAACGTCGCCCGCCGTTCATGCCACTGCCTCTGCTCACAGTGCTGGCGATGCACTCCAGAGGACGAGCCAGGACATCACTTCATCTGCCTCCGCCACTTTGTTGACTTCTACCTCATCCTCCCCTGTTTCTGTCTTATCTCCTTCTCCTGCACCATCAAAGGTACCATCAGGCGCTTCTTTACAACAACCCACCATCTCTCAGACATTGGAGCGCCGGCAGAAATACACCGCTAACCACCCACCCACGCAAGCCTAGAACGCCAACATCGCTAAACTGCTGGCCCAGGAGAGGTTGGCGTTCCGGCTTGTTGAAACTCCCGCCTTCCCGGACCTGATGGCAACTGTGGCACCTCACTATGCCGTCCCTAGCCGTCACAACTTCTCCCGGTGTGGCGTCCCCGCCTTGCATCAGCACGTGTCACTCAACATCAGGTGGGCCCTTAGTTCCGCGCTTTGCTGCAAGGTCCACTTGACCACCGACACTTGGACAAGTGCCTGTGGTCAGGGATGCTGCTTATCTTTAAGGACAGGTAGGGTGAATGTGGTGGAGTCTGGTCCCGGGGTGCAAACTGAGGTACCCTATCGCCTCTCCCAGGCCAAAATTCATGGCAGGAGTAGACTGAAACCCTACGACGCTGCAATCTCCACCCCAGCTACTAGCGGCAAACGCTAAAACACTGGTGTGGGGAGACGTCAGCAGGCAGTGCTGAAGCTCATCAGCTTGGGGGACAGACAGCACAGTGCCTCCGAGGTCAGGGATGCCATCCTGGCTGAGATGGCATTTTTTTTTTCCCTGCTACACCTGGGGCCTGGCATTTTTACGCCTGTGATAATGGCTGGAACCTGGTAGCGGCTCTGGAGCTTGCCAGCCTCCAACACGTTCCATGTTTGGCCCACGTCTAACCTAGTGGTGCAACGTTTTTTGAAAACATACCCAAATGTACCGAAGCTACTGTTGAAAATGCGGCGCTTGTGCGCCCACTTTTGCAAGTGTACAGGAGTCGCTGCTAGCCTAAAAACACTCTAGCAAGGCCTACATCGGTCCAAACACAGGCTGTTGTCCGTCATTCACACACGCTGAAACCCTACAATACCATATCTTGAGCAGGGTGTGTGAGCTGCACAGACCTTTGATGGAGTTCCATCTACAAAACCCAAGGGTTCCTCAAAGTCAGCTCCCAAAGTTTCTGCACCATGAGTTTCCAGGGGTGGCAGAGTTATGGCTAGGGGAAGAGGCATGGATAGGGATGATGTCTAGGGGCAAAAGCAGTGTGGATGTGGAGGCAAGCTAAGCAGCAAAAACTGGGGGTACAAGCTAAGGCATGGACTGGGGTGATGTCTAGGGGCAAAAGCAGTGTGGATGTGGAGGCAAGCTAAGCAGCAAAAACTGGGGGTACAAGCTAAGGCATGGACTCTGGTGATGTCTAGGGGCAAAAGCAGTGTGGATGTGGAGGCAAGCTAAGCAGCAAAAACTGGGGGTACAAGCTAAGGCATGGAGTGGGGTGATGTCTAGGGGCAAAAGCAGTGTGGATGTGGAGGCAGGCTAAGCAGCAAAAACTGGGGGTACAAGCTAAGGCATGGACTGGGGTGATTTCTAGGGGCAAAAGCATTGTGGATGTGGAGGCAAGCTAAGCAGGGAAAAAGGTGGCTAGAGGTAAAGGGATGTCCAGAGGCAGAAGAAAGCTGCATGACAGACCTGAGCCAGCAAGGCCCAAGATGCCCTCTTTTCTAGCTTCCTTAGAAAAATTCCCCCATCGAGGCCACGTTCCTCGCTGGGGGAGATAATTTCTAAATGTATAGGTCGAGGACAAACTGAGTGTGGTTTACACACTTTGCAATGCGACTCCCCATCTCCCAGGCCTTTCATTCCAGGCTAAAGTACAGCACAACCCACCCACATGCCCAAGGCTTCAACGGCCTCATCTCAAAAATTCTGGCCCAGGAGATGTTGGGGTCCCGGCTTGTGGACACTCTGCCCTTTTTGGGCCTGCTGGCTACTGCGCCACCTCACTGTGCCGTCCACACCAGCACTTTTCCCCAAACATGAGGCGGTCCCTAAGTTCAGCGCTTTGCCCAAAAGTTCCACGTGACCAGCTATGAATGGACAAGTGCATGCGGACAGGGACGCTAACTTTTAATCTTGGCACAGTGGTTGAATGTACTTGAGGCATGGACCGGGTCGCAAAATGTGGTAGACTGACTTGTCTCCCCACACAACATTCCTGGGAGGAGGGCTGAAACACCACCCTCCTCCTCCGCTGTTAGATTGACCCCAGCTACGAGCTGGAAACGCTGCAACACTGGTGTGGGGAGACGTCAGCAGGCCGGGCTGAAGCTCATCAGCTTGGGGGATAGACAGCACACTGCCTCTGAGGTCAGGGATGCCATCCTGGATGAGATGGCAATTTGTTTATCCCCGCTGCCCCTGGGGCCAGGCTTTTTTGTCTTGTTGGAGGGCTCTGGAGCTTGCCAGCCTCCAACACGTTCCATGCCTGGCCCACGTGTTCAATCTAGTGGTGCAACGATTTTTAAAAACATACCCCAAATTAGCAGAGATAAGGGTGAACGTGGGGCACTTGGACACCCACTTTCCCAAGTCTACAGTACCTGGAGCTAGCCGCAATACACTCCAGCAAGGCCTACATCTGCCTGAAGCACCTACTGTTGTGCGAGGTCACCACACGCTCAAACTCTAGATACCGTATGTTGAGCAGGGTGTGTGAGCAGCAGAGACCTTTGATGGTGTACCAGCTACAAAACCCAAGGGTTCCTCAGAGTCAGCTCCCTCACTTTCTGCACCATGAGTTTCCATGGGTGGCAGAGTTATGGCTAGAGGCACAGGCATGGATAGGGGTAATGTGTAGGGGCAAAAGCAGTGTGGATGTGGAGGCAAGCTAAGCATAAAAAACTGGGGGTAAAAGCAGAGGCATGGACTGGGGTGATGTCTAGGGGCAAAAGCAGTGTGCATGTGGAGGGAAGCTAAATCGACAAAAAAAGCTGGGGAAAAGCACAGGCAGAAACTGGGGTGATGTTTAGGGGCGCAAGCATTGTTGATGTGGAGGGAAGCTAAGCATAAAAAACTGTGTGTAAAAGCAGAGGCATGGACTGGGGTGATGTCTAGGGGCAAAAGCAGTGTGGATGTGGAGGCAAGCAAAGCAGGGAAAATGGTGGCTAGAGGCAAAGGGATGTCCATAGGCAGCAAGGGCAAAGATGCAAAACTCTCCCCTGTTTCAAGAATTTTCCTGACTTGTCTCCCCACAAAACATTCCTGGGAGGAGGGCTGAAACACCACCCTCTTCCTCCTCCGCTGTTAGATTGACCCCAGCTACGAGCTGGAAACGCTGCAACACTGGTGTGGGGAGACGTCAGCGGGCCGTGCTGAAGCTCATCAGCTTGGGGGCCAGACAGCACACTGCCTACAAAGTGAGTCATGCCATCCTTGATGAGACGGCAATGTGGTTTTTGCCACTGCACCTGGGCCCAGGCATGTTGTCATGTGTGATAATGGCCATAACCTGGGATCGGCTCTGTAGCTTGGCAGCCTGCAACATATTCCATGCCTGGGTCATGTTTTTAACTCATTGCTGCTAATCTTTTTAAAAAGGTACCCCAATGTTCCTGAGCTACTGTTGAAAGTGTGGCGCTTGTGCGGATAGTTTTTAAAGTCTATAGTTGCCGCTGCTAGCCTCTATGCACTCCTACAACGCCTGTACCTGCTGGAACAACGGCTGTTGTGCGACGTCTCCACACTGCTGGCACTAAACATATCATGTGTTGAGCAGAGTGTGTGAGCAGCACAGACCTTTGATGTAGTTCCAACTCCAAAACCCACGGGTTCGTCAAAGTAAACTCCCTCAGTTGCTTAACCATGAGTGGCCATGGGTGGCAGACTTATGTGAAATCCCATCCCATCCATTGCACTGGACACGAAACATTAGCATGCGCTCAGCACAACTCCGGATATGGCAGCTGCGTTAAGCAGGGTGCAGGGTACAACACAGACCAGGCCTGAGCACCAGGAACAGGTGTTAGAAATACTGCAGCATCCACCATTTCCTTCCAATTTTGGGGTTTTGGACCCGCCACCGACTTGTCTGGACCTCAGTGGGGATCATGAGACACAGTTGCCATCAGGGCAAGCTGTGGTCATGTGCGGTTTGAAGTAAGGGGGCGGTGAGCAATTGGAAGAGGAGTTGGTGGATGACGAGGCCACCGACCACACATGGACAGGGGTGATGTCTAGGGGCTAAAGCAGTGTAGATGTGAAGGGAAGCTAAGCAGCAAAAACAGTGGGTAGAAGCAAAGGCATGCAAAACTCTACCCTGTTGGAAGACTTATTCCTAGGTCTGGAACACGTTAATGGCCCCCCCCTGGACAAATTACTGCCACTCAGGGGCCTAGTGTCACCAGGAGGGACAAGTATAGGTGCATGTTGTGGGAATACCTGGCCGACACCAGCTCTGCCCTCTCCGATCCCTCTGTGCTCTACTGCCTACACTTATTTTTTCATCTTTTTTTCTGCACTGCACATCTCTTGCCTACTTCCTTTGGGATCTTAGAAGTGGTGGTCCACTTCCAAAGGTGGTAATTTCAGGGCTGGAGTTGTCAATAGACAGTGTAACGGGAGTAGCTGAGGTATTGATGTCTTAACCACTTTTTGGCACAAAATTAACTTCCAAAGCCAAGTATGGTGCAAGTATATGATGCAAGGACACCTACACACCTATCTCTGACACATTGGGGAGTTCACCCTCATGCGCCCTTTTGGCCTGCACCATCATGCGCCTCTTCCCAGCCACTCCACATCTCCCAAGCTTTTCATTGCAGGCAGAAGTACAATACAACCCACCCCCATGCCCAAGCCTTTAACAGCCTCATCGATAAACTGCTGGCCCTGGAGATGTTGGTGTTTGTTTATGCTTCTGGATACCCAGGCCTTCCGTCAGCAGATGGCAGCTGGGGCACCTCCCTATGCTGGGCCTAGCCGTTACTACTTCTCTTGGTGTGCTGTCCCTGCCTTGCGCCTGCATGTGTCCCATAACATCAGTCAGGCCCAGAGCTCTGCGCTTTGCTGCAAGGTCCACTTGACCACCGACACATGGACAAGCGCCTGTGGTCAGGGATGCTGCAGTGCTTATCTTTAATGACAGGCAGGGTGAACGTGGTGGAGTCTGGTCCCCGTGTGCAAACTGGGGTGGCCTATCTCCTCTCCCAGGCCAAAATTCATGGCAGGAGTAGACTGAAACCCTACGATGCTGCAACCTCCACCCCAGCTACTAGCGGCAAACGCTGTAACACTGGCGTGGGGAGATGTCAGCAGGCCGTGCTGAAACTGATCAGCTTGGGGGACAGACAGCACAGTGCCTCCGAGGTCAGGGATGCCATCCTGGCTGAGATGGCATTTTTTTTCCCTGCTACACCTGGGGCCTGGCATTTTTGCACCTGTGATAATGGCTGGAACCTGGTAGCAGATCTGGAGCTTGCCAGATTCAAACACGGTCCACGCATGGCCCACGTTTTTCAACTTGTTGGTGCCATGTTTCTTTGAAACCTACACAATTGTGTCTGATATACAGGTCAAAGTGGGGCCATTTTCGTAAGTGAAAACTAGCCTCTGCTAGGCAGAAAACATTCAGAGCACACTCCTCTCATCTTCGCACCGTTGGCTGGCGGAGGAAGACGAGGGGGTTGGAGTGGCATCTGATGTCCCTGTCCCACACGAGGCTAGAGGGTGCACTTCAGTGCATCCCATTGCTTCACCACAAATGGTGTGAAGGGGAGTGGAAAATGGAGGAAATGGAGAGTGACCCTTACAGTTGGGGCCAGCAAAGGCATGCCAAGTAACACACTGGCACACATGGCTGACTTCATCTTGGGTTGCTTTTCAACACATATTTCACATCATGAAGAACAAATAATACTGGATTTTTACAAGCCTCGAACCCCGGTCTAGGTCTAATGTCTGTTCCTTTCTTATATTAGGGGAGAGGGAAAAAAAATTACTTCAGTGATACGTTTAGCGTACATAGACTGACTATTAATGTGTATCCCACTTAGTGTTGTTAGGGTTACACACCGTCACAACCTGGCTAAAGCTTCTATAGCTGTTAATAAAGTCAACATAACTTTACGGTATCCAAAAAGACAGCTGGTACCGACAGAGAGCAAGACAAATGTCAACCAAAGCTGTGAGCTCTGAACACCCACAGTGACTTTGGCGTCATCATCATTATAAGGGAGCGGGTGGTAATAAATAACTTGGCAGTGCCTAAAACCCAAAAAGCTTATACAACTATATTTACATTAAGATACACAAATGACACTTTTTAGTAGCATGTCATGAGACAAGCTGATAAGATCTTCCTTTGTGCAGTGCTATTTGAAAGTTAAACGCTGCCTTTATTTTAATTCTGGAGAAGGTGCAGACATTAGATTTAGAACATGTTGTCTTCATTGTCCAAATCCTCTATATAGGTAATGTGTTTTTCAGGCCAAGCTGTCTGGGAACGAGCTGGTGCAGCACTGACAACCTGGGTGAATATGGCAAGAGCCTGAGATGTAGGGTGAATGAATCCCCAAATTATTTGGGGAATTTCCACTCAGAAACTGGCACTATATACCAGTAGCAAAAATTGTGGGTGCACGTAACCCCAATATATTCTTTGAATTCCCAGTCAGACAATGGCACTATATGGCAGTGGCAGGACTTGAAGGTATTTATAAACCCCATTATATTCTTTGAATTCCCAGTGAGAAACTGGCACTATATGGCAGTGGCAGGACTTGAAGGTATTTGTAACCCCAATATATTCTTTGAATTCCCAGTCAGACAATGGCACTATATGGCAGTAGCAAAAATAGTGGGTGTATATAGCCCCAATTCTATTGCTAGGGGACTTGCAGGGTATTTATGAGGTGAAGGTGGGGGGGGCACACCATTGGAACGGGGATTTGGGGTGTATATATGGGGTATACGGGAATACACTGTCAGTGTATTCCATTCAGGATCCTGGGAAAGCTGGGTTGCGGCGATTGAGCCCGTCAGTGCCACGTTACACTGACAAGCTTCTCCCTGGAATTGAAGTTATATGTAACCCCAATATATTCTTTGAATTCCCAGTCAGACAATGGCACTATATGGCAGTAGCAAAAATAGTGGGTGTATATAGCCCCAATTCTATTGCTAGGGGACTTGCAGGGTATTTCTGAGGTGAAGGTGGGGGGGGCACACCGTTGGAACGGGGATTTGGGGTGTATATATGGGGTATACGGGAATACACTGTCAGTGTATTCCATTCAGGATCCTGGGAAAGCTGGGTTGCGGCGATTGAGCCCGTCAGTGCCACGTTACACTGACAAGCTTCTCCCTGGAATTGAAGTTATATGTAACCCCAATATATTCTTTGAATTCCCAGTCAGACAATGGCACTATATGGCAGTAGCAAAAATAGTGGGTGTATATAGCCCCAATTCTATTGCTAGGGGACTTGCAGGGTATTTCTGAGGTGAAGGTGGGGGGGCACACTGTTGGAACGGGGATTTGGGGTGTATATATGGGGTATACGGGAATACACTGTCAGTGTATTCCATTCAGGATCCTGGGAAAGCTGGGTTGCGGCGATTGAGCCCGTCAGTGCCACGTTACACTGACAAGCTTCTCCCTGGAATTTAGCTCTTACAAGAGCTGTTGGTTGTCTTCTCCTTCCTATCCTAGCCTGTCCCTGCCTACCCAGAATCTAAGCCCTAGCTAAATGGACGGAAACCTCCGTCCCCGGTGAATTGCAAGCTCAGAATGACGTGAACCTGGGCGGCGCTGTTCTTTTAAATTAGAGGTCACATGTTTTCGGCAGCCAATGGGTTTTTCCTACTTTTTTCAACGTCACCGGTGTCGTAGTTCCTGTCCCACCTACCCTGCGCTGTTATTGGAGCAAAAAAGGCGCCAGGGAAGGTGGGAGGGGAATCGAGTAATGGCACACTTTACCACGCGGTGTTCGATTCGATTCGAACATGCCGAACAGCCTAATATCCGATCGAACATGAGTTCGATAGAACACTGTTCGCTCATCTCTATTCATTATGTATAGCCATTCATCTCTGCATGTCTCTCTTGTTTTTTCTTTTTTTATATATTACTAGCAGGAGGACCCGGCTTCGCACGTGTGTATTTCATTTTTTGTTTGTGTAGTGGCCCCATAAGAGTTGTCCAGTTTTGCACTGGTGTATTTTGTATATTATTTGTGTGTGTGTCCATAAGCATCTCATTTCGGATATCAGTGAAAAACCTGCAATTGGTTGTTATGGAGACCTGGAGTAAAGCTGTATGTATGTGACCTTGTGTAACAGTGTCATCCACAGCGTCCTGTCCTTTTAAAGCTGACATAAGGCAGTGAAGAAAAATGGCTGGGTTGCTATGGAAACCTGGAGTAAAACTCTAATATGTGGTACTCTGTGCAGAACCGTGTATCTAATGCTTCGGCATGTGGTATTGTGTGCAGTGGTGCGTATCTAATCCTCTGGCATGTGGAATTGTGTGAAGACGCATGTATCTAATCCTCTGGCGCTTGGTACTTTGTGCATACGCGGATATCTAATCATCAGGCTTATGGTACTGTGTGCAGACATGCGTATTTAATCCTCCAGTGTGTGGTACTGTGTGCTGACTTGTGTATCTAATGCTCTAGCGTGTGGTACTGTGTGCAGACGTGCATATCTAATCCCCTGGCATGTGATACTGTGTGCTGACTTGTGTATCTAATCCTCCAGTATGTGGAACTGTGTGCAGAAGTGTGCATATAATCCTGGTATTGTGTAAAAATGTGCGTATCTAATCCTGCGGCATGTGTAACTGTGTATAGATGCACGTATCTAATCCTCCAGCGTGTAAAACTGTGTGAAGACACGTGTATCTAATCCTTTGGCATGTGGTACTACTTGTTGAGGTGCGTATCTAATCCTCTGGTGTGTGGAACTGTGTGTAGACTCACGTATCTAATCCTCCGGCATGTGGAATTGTGTGTACATGTGCATATATAATCCTGCGACATATGTAACTGTGTGCATTGGCGCGTATCCAATCCTCCGGCATGTGGTATTGTGTGCAGTGGTGCATATCTAATCGGCTGTCGCGTATCTAATCCCGTAACATGAGTAACTGTGTGCTTTGGCGCGTATACAATCCTCTGGCATGTGGTATTGTGTCCAGAGGCACGTATCTAATCCTGAGGTGTGTGGAACTGTGAGCAGACATGCGTATCTAATCCTCCGGCATGTGGTATTGTGTGCAGTGGCGCATATCTAATCCTCTGGCGTGTGGTATTATGTGAAGACATGTGTATCTAATCCTCTGGCTCGTGATACTGTATGCAGATGTGCGTATCTAATTCTCCAGCCGGCATATGGTACTGTGTGAAGACGCACGTATCTAATCTTGTGGTGTGTGATACTATGTTCTGACTTCTGTATCTAATTCTCTGGCATGTGGTTCTTTGTGGAGACGCATGTATCTAATCCTCAGGAATGTGAAACTGTGTGCAGACACACATATATAATCCTTTGACATGTGGAACTGTGTGCAGAGGCGTATCTAATCTTCTGGCATGTGATACTGTGTGCTGACCTGCATATCTAATCCTCTGGCATGTGGAACTGTGTTCAGACGCACGTATCTAATCTTTCGGCGTGTGCTACTTTGTGCAGATGTGTGTAACTAATCCTCCGTAGTGTGGTACTTTATGCAGACACATGTATCTCTGGCATTTGAAAATGTGTGCTGATCTGTGTATCTGATCCTTTAGCCTTTGGTATTTTGTGCATATGCATGTATCTAATCCTCTGGCATGTGGAACTGTGTGCAGACGTGTGTATCTAATCTTTAGCCATGTGGTACTTTGTGCAGACGAGCGCATCTAATCCTCTTGTGTGTGGAACTGTGTGCAGACGCGTGTATCTAATTATCTGCTGTGCGATACTGTGTGCTGACCTGTGTATCTAATCCTCCAGCGTGTGGTACTTTGTGCAGATGCATGTATCTAATCCTCTGGCATATGGAACTGTGTGCAGACACACATATATAATCCTTTGACATGTGGAACTGTGTGCAGAGGCATATCTAATCCTCTGGCATGTGATACTGTGTGCTGAAATTTGTATGTAATCCTCCAGCGTGTGGTACTATTTGTAGACATGCATATTTAATCCTCTGGCATGTGATATTGTGTGCTGACCTGTGTATCTAATCCTCTGATGCATGTATCTCAGCTTGGATATCTGTGTTGGATTGTACATGTGGAGTGACCGTGTGTATTGCAGTTGGAATATGAGTGAAAGACTTGCAGGTTTGTTTTGGCTAATGGGGGGTCAGGGTTTTGGGAAAGCTGTATCTCCGGAACGGTACATCTGAGTGAGTTGGGTTCTCATCTTAAACCTTCCCGGACACCTGAAGTATCTGTGTGCCAAATTTGGTGAAGATCGGTCCAGTCGTTTGGTCACACATAAAGAACAGACAGACAGACATATAGACAGACAGACAGGAATTCATTTTTATAATATAGAGAGATTGTGTTATTAATAAATATTTTTTTTTTTTTTTTTTTTTTTAGATATGTCAGTAGTCTCATCTTTTTTTCTTTTTTTTTTTGGGTGGTTCAATTGATTTTCCTGTTAGCCCATCTAGTACTATGTGATATTAGATGTATTCTTCCATAACATGTAATGAGTAGTGATTTCTACGAATCCAACTCTGTTGTGGCACTTCATTAGAAAGGTGTGAAATTCAGACTGTATATTCTAGACAGATCTCTGGATAGTTTCACACCAAGATATTTAAAGTTGTCATTCACCAATTTAAAGGAAAATTAGGAATTGCTTCTGAATTCGAGTAGGTTACTGCAAATCCTGAAATGGTATGAAATCTACGTATACAGTCAAGAAAGAAAGGTGTTGCTAAAAGTAAGTTGTGGGAATGTTTTATTTTAATGCCATGAGATTGTAAAATATTATGTAAAATCTCATCGATGGCCAATGTTCCCTTTGTCTTTTTAGTACTCTAATTGTCTTTAAATTTGGAACAGAAAAAAAACCCTTAGTTATGGAATTAAAATTATTTGGACTAATCATATGGACTAAACTGTGTACTAATTCATCTTTCAGACTAGGGTGGAGAAATTTAGGTTTGCTTGGAAGACAATTCCCAAGCATTATATACCTGAAGTTTTTGATAAATTTTCTATATAAATTTTAGAGTATTCCATATTGAACAAAATATTAAAAAAACAGATTATTATAATCTTATTATCCTCAACATTTTTCATTTTCTCCTCATTATCCCTGATTGAATTAAAAGCTTTAGTGACATTCTCCATTGTGGTTCCCATCCAGTAATCTCCCCTTAATAGTTTTCGATTGCTCAAGAAAATCCTCTTTATTAGAACAATTTATTTTATTTATTTTAAATTATCCTATGGGTAGCTTCTCAGTCCATGAATTTTAATGACAGCAACTAAATTCTGTACATTCCATGGCATTATAGAATATTTTTTGTACTGAAATTTACATTCTGCTTAAAAATCTCCTTGTTATAAGGATAGTATTAACTCTCCTTGTCTCCAATTATAAGCATTGTTATTCATATATTCCATAGATTCCTCCAACTTTTAGACATACCTTTAATATTTAATGTATAGATGGTAGGGGGTTTTATTAAATATAAACTCTGTCCCGAAACTGTGTGGTAAACGAGTATAGAGGGAAGATACATCACATCTATAGTGAACTGTATAATCATCCACCTCCAGAGTCCCAATTAGATCTATCTCATCCTTAGAATCCAGAACTTTATCATAGTCACATATTTTTGTAGAAAAAAATGAGTATACTTCTTATTCTAATGGTAATAAAATCAATGACTGCAATTATAGGGCTCCCGAAGGATTCTACCTATTTTACGTGTTTAGTCATTTTTTTGTATGTATTTAGAGAGAAAATAAAGTCTTTGGGAAAATGGAAATTTAAATGTCATTTTATTCTGATTTACTGTATACTACTGACAGCGTGCCATAAATTTTTCTTCAAATTCTTTGTTTGCTTGTACCACTGGCACACTGTTGGCATAATAACAACAAAATAAAGCAAACCACCCCACTACTACTTCTTCCGAAAGCAACATAATGTTGGTGTGGCATTCTGCTCCCATAAAAAGATCTTTTTTAGTGGATTTTTTTCTTTATCACTTTTCAACCAGGCATTGAGTCACATATTATTCTCCAAAATATAACAACCACAGGCAAGCACTTTCCCAGAAACCGGCTAATTTGAAGTATTTTGAATGTTAAAATGCTGAATAGCAAGTGTCTGGTTAAACTACTCATTGTATCCACTGCTTACCATTCACTTTCCCAGAGACATGTTAAAGTCACTTTGACATAATTTCAGCTGTGTTTACCTTAGCAAGTTAGAAATGGGCTAGATAGAGTCATAGGAGCCCTCCCAGTGACATACACTATGTTTTAAGCCAATTTAAAGAGGACCTTTAATGTCCTCAGGCACATGCTGTTTTATATACTGATAGAAAACCAAGAGTGCGCTGAATTCCCATTATGTGCCCCAGTGGAAGAGCTATCCGTGCATTTACTGATAGCTCTTCACTGTCAAAAGGGTATTCCTGACAGTCTAACTAGGAATGCCCCTCCTTAATGCCCAGCAATGACGCTGAGTGGTAAGGAACGCCCCCTCTCCTCCAATAATACTCATCCATAAACTAGTACTGGGGTAGGACATTCATCACTGCTCAGCATCATGGCCGGGCAGTATGGAATGCCCCCTCACAATATAGCGCTACACACAGTGCTGTCAGGAGGGTCTGAATTTGGCTTTCTAGCGATATATAAAACTGCATGTGCCCAAGGACATGAAAGGTCCTCTTTAAGCCCCCATTAGAAATAAACTTATTCAACTCAAAACAAATCATTGGACTGAACCCTAGAACCAGGAACAAAACAATACTTCAGAGGTTCTCCCATCTCTAGTATTAGCAATAAGTCATCAATGATTTCACACCTATAGTCCCTGATGATCTGCTAGGGCTTTCCCTTATGCTATTATATCTAAGGTCATGTGATCCTTCTTCTGCAAATTAGTCGCAAAAGTTTTGAATTTCACTTTCACTTTTGGAAAATTTGGATCAAATTAAGTTTAGGTCTAGGCATACTTAAAACCTACATGATGTTTATTGATAATTCTATTCATCACTGTCTATCTATATCTACTGTATTATTATATCTTTGAACCATTTCCTTCCCCATACCGTAAAACATGATCTCTTTTACAAGCAGTTAGGATTTTAGCACAGGCATTTGTTATGAACTACTGCATTAAATTGTCTTTCTTTTGCAGTAAATTCCTCTGTATTTCTGCGTAGGGAACTTGTGCTGCCTGAAAGAAAGGGGTTAGATGTGAGACTCGTTGCAGTTCTTGCAAATAAATCTTCAGAGCCAGCTCTTAGATGTGACTTTCTTTATGCTCATAGTACAGTATATAGCAGCAGCACTCTTAGTCATTACCGTCTCTGTTTCTTTCTATGGGTTGACCTACCCCTTCTTCCTTTTGTTGATACCATAAAGGGAAGAGCACATGGAATAGCAGCAGCCACTGATACATATGCTGTAACTTGGTGTCTATGAGTTTGTCTATTCTACTAAGGTTATCTCAACATACAGCCCCTTGATAGAGTTCATGATTTGTTTCCTATCATTATCTATACTACTCTATAGAACACTTAATACAAATAGGAAACCTGTCTAAAGGACTTTACAGACTGTGTCTTAATTCTTTCAGTGCATCCTGTTGAAAAGTAATAGCTGGTATAGTTAAGGACTAAAATGATACTGAAAAGTTTTGTATTTGTCAGATTGTTGAATTATGCCTTTGTCTCACTTGCCCAGGAATTACATTGACTTTCGTTGATTTAAAATAAATCTCTATTGTAATAGATTTGTGGACAGATGGGGTTTTGCTCACAATAGTGGTGAGAGAAGTAAAATCTTCCACATATTAAAGGACCTGCATTATAAGACTATTCCTTTAAAAATATTGTGTTTTCCTTCTGTCGCCAATATATCGCTGATTTGTCAATATGGAAATAAGCTCCTTGGAGCAATGAGAGCATTGCAGTTGTTCCAAAGAGGGTAGGCAATTACTTATTGCCTGGCTCATAGGGTAGTCCACAGATGTTATACTCCAAAGATCTCAATTTGCATACTGACAAAGAAACACCAATTCAGAAGGCGAAAAAACCATTTGTTTCGGGTGCCCTAACCTACAGTATCTATCTAGGTTGATATACAATATTCTGTTGACAGACTCTCTTTGGGTGTTCAGATATACATATAGACATAGTTCACTTTGTCTTAATAGCTGAATCTAAAATAGTGTACATGGCAGTGTGTGCATAAATTATGTCTATGTAACTGTCTGCATGTCTATTTTATATGCATAGATAATAATTTTATATACAATAAACACTAATTGTAATAAAAATATAACAAACCTATAATTGGTCAGTGTCATAAAAAAGCATTGGTTGTATTGAATTCATGTACGCCTCTGAAAAAAGAATAAAAATGATATACTACATATAAGTTATGTGAACTCCAAAATTGTATCGACATAAATAAGTGAACAAAGGAAGATGCAGTTACATAAGTAGTTAAAAGAAACGTACGTGTATATGAGTACATCTGACTATACTAGTCATTAAAATTGTGGTTAGGTATACCTTTGCCATTTATCCATTTTGTTGTATTTCCCAAGGTCCTGTTGATGCAAGATGTAAAAAAAACAAGTGATGAAAATTCTACCACTTACAGAATACAGTACTCAGCACAAGGACAGTATATCTTTGGATATGTTTATTAATATTATATTTTACATAAAAGCAAGCTATAACAACTAAAATGTATTTACTCTCTATGGTTAAATTGATCTGTCATTAATGACTCACCATTTACAGCAAGATTTCCATTATTTACTAATATGTACTAGGTCTGACTAGAAATAACAAATGCCGTCACTGACATAACTAGTCAACTTTACTTACCAAAATTTCATGTTTAATAATTCTGATGATGATAAGCGCGATTTCTAATGTTATTCTGCTTTCCCTTAGATCTTACAGCAGCACAATATTCGGTATTTCTGCTCCTGGAAGGACTGATGGAACCTGTAATTAAATTAATTAATGAACCCACCCACTTTAGCCTATTCATGGGCACTACGGTGTTTATTATAAAGAAGTAGAAACTTAACTATGGGCAGGAGTCTGGTGTTGCTGTTAGGAAAACAGATTAAGGAAAGTGGACTTGCCATCTTTCAGATGTCTCCACTATTTGAGGGAACGATGGACTTTTAGAGAAAGGGAACACTTCCTTTTCAGTCCACTAGAAATGCAAATCCAGATGCTCAAAACTTCAGTTTGCAATGGCCAGAGATGCCAAAAGGCCCAAGAAACCGCATCTGCAGTTGACACGAGGCCTAACGCCCTCACCAGAGTGCGTATAGAAACGTGACAGGGCATGTAATCTTGCCATAGCTTTTATATTTTTGCATTTTCAAATTTTGCAATTTCTTGAAAATCCTGCCTAGTTCTACGACTTCTCCAAATTTATTATAAAGCCCAACTGCTGGAGAAAAGAGAGAATGTGATGGTGATGAAGATGAAGACATCTTCTGAGGAGGCCATGATTAGCCATCCAGATATGGAACAATGTATCAACCTCAGGTTCTGAATTCTGCTGCCACAGTCCAGTGATATACGCTCAACCCAGCTGTGCAGGCAGTGTCCCCCCCAAACACCTAACAGGGATATAGAGCAATTCAGTCCAGCAATATACACTCAACCCAGCTTTGCAGGCAGTGTCCCTCCAAATACCTAATAGGGATACAAAGCAATTCAGTCCAGCTATATACGTTGAACTCAGCTTTCCAGACGATGTCCCCCCAAAACAGGGATACAGAGCAATTAGGTCCAGCTATGTACGCTCAATCCAGATTTCCACGGTGTGTACCCCCAAAACCTAAGTGGGATACACAGAAATTCAGTCAGGCTATATATACGCAATCCAGTTTTTCACGGTATGTAACCTCAAAACCTAGGTGGGAGACACAGAAATTCAGTCAGGCTATGTATGGTCAATCCAATTTTTAAGGGTCTAAGCTCAGTCCATATATGCAACATCCAATTTTCCCCCACTGTACCCCCCAAAGCTACGTGGGAGACAGCCGTTGATTAAGTCCATGTATGGTCAAACCTCTTTTTAATGCTGTAACCCCCAAAGATAAATGGGAGACACAGCCATTCAGTCAGGTCATGTATGGTCAAACCTGTTTTTAATGCTGTACCCCCCAAACCTAAGTGGGAGACACAGCCATTCAGGCAGGTCATGTATGGTCAAACCTGTTTTTAATGCTGTACACCAAAAAGTTAAGTGGTATATACAGCAATTCAGTCAGTCCATATACACAACATCCATCTTTCCTCCACTGTACCCCCCAAAGCTAAGTGGGAGATAGCCGTTCATTCAAGCCATATATTCAGTCCAGTCAGTCTATACAGGCAACATCCAGCTTTCCCCATGCTGTACCCCCCAAAGCTTAGTTGGAGACAGCCATTCAGTCAGGCCATGTATGGTCAAACCTTTTTTTAATGCTGTACCCCCCAAAGCTAAGTGGTGTACACAACAATTGAGTCAGTCTATATACGCAACATCCAGCTTTCCCATGCTGTACCCCCCAAAGCTAAGTGGGAGACAGCCATTAATTCAGTCCATGTATGGTCAAACCTGTTTTTAATGAGGTCCCCCCCCAAAGCTAAGTGGTATACACAGCAATTCAGTCAGTCTATATATTCAACATCCAGCTTTCTCGAGCCGTACCCACCAAAGCTAAGTGGGAGACAGTCGTTCATTAAGTCCATGTATTGTCAAACCTGTTTTTAATGCGGTACCCCCAAAGCTAAGTGGTATATACAGCAATTGAGTCAGTGTACATATACAACATCCAGCTTTCCCATGCTGTACCCCCCAAAGCTAAGTGGGAGACACAGAAATTCAATCAGGCTCTATCAGCTCAATCCAATTTTTAAGGGTCTACCCCCAAAAAACTAAGTGTCTTACACAGCAATTCAGTCAAGCTATGTAAGCTCAATCCAATTTTTTTGTTCAATCCAGTATTGTTTGCTCTCCATGATGTGAAATATGCCTTTGTCTCTTGAAAAGCAACCCAACATGAAGTCAGCCTTGTGTGCCAGTGTATTACTTGGCATGACTCTGCTGCCCCCAACTGTAAGGGTCACTCTCCATTTCCTCCATTTTCCACTCCCCTTCACACCAACCATGCAGAAGCAATGGGATGCACTGAACTTCACCCTCAAGCCTCGTGTGGGACAGTGACATGAAATGCCACTTCATCCCCCTCATCTTCCTCCACCAGCCAACGTTGCGAAGATGACAGGAGTGTGCTCTAAATCTTTTCAGCCTAGCAGAGGATACTTTTCACTTACGAAAATGGCCGCACTTTCACCAGTATATCAGGCACAATGGTGTAGGTTTCAAAGAACCTTTGCACCAAAAAGTTGAAAACGTGGGCCATGTGTGGACTGTGTTTGAGTCTGGTAAGCTCCAGATCTGCTAGCATGTTCTGGCCGTTATCACATACGCAAACATGCCTGGGTCCAGGTGCAGCGGGGAAAACCATATTGTCATATCATCCAGGATGGCATCCCTCACCTCGGAGGCAGTGTACTGTATGTCCCCCGAGCTGATGAGCTTCAGCATGGCCTGCTGACATCTCCCCACGCCAGTGTTACAGCATTATCAGCTCATAGCTGGGGTCAAGGTTGCAGCGCAGGAGTAGGCTTTCAGAGAACCCCTGCCATGAATTTTGGGCTGGGAGAGGAGATAGGCCACCCCAGTTTGCAACCCAGGCCCAGACTCCACTACATTCACCCGGCCTGTCATTAAAAAGAAGCAGCATCCCTGACCGCAGGCGCTTGTCGATGCGTCGGTGGTCAAGTGGACTTTGAAGTAAAGCGCGGAACTCTGGGCCCGACTGATGTTATGGGACACGTGTAGGTGCAAGGTGGGGACAGCACACTAAGAGAAGTAGTAACGGCTAGGCCCAGCATAGCGAGGTGCCACAGCTGCCATCTGGTGACGGAAGGCCTGAGTATCCAGAAGCATAAATGTCAACATCTCCAGGGCCAGCAGTTTTAAGATGAGGCCATTGAAGGCTTGGGCATGTGGGTGGCTTGCGCTGTACTTCCGCCTGCAATGAAACGGCTGGGAGATGGGGAGTGGCTGGGAAGAGGCACATGATGGTGCAGGCCAAAATGGTGGATGAGGGTGAACTCCCCAATGTGTCAGAGACAGATGTGTAGATGTCCAGGCTGGTGGTCTGGACTGCAGCACCAGCACTGTAAACAGTGGAAGAAGCAGTGTCGGTAATGCCAGGCGACGATTGTCCTGCATTTGCTCTCTCCCACTGAGCCTAGGGCTTGCCTTCCAAATGACAGCGCACGCAAGAGGTGGTAAGATTGCTCTTTTCAGAGCCCCTACTCAGTTTAGACTTGCAAAGTGTGCAAACCGAACTAAATTTGCCATGTAACTTAAATGTAAATGATGGGTCTATCCATTGGCTCATCATTTTGATGAAAGTCAGCTGGTCAGTACTGGTAGCAGACAGCTGGCTGCGCTTATCCATGATGATGCCACCGGCTGCACTGAAGACACTTTCCGATAGCACGCTGGCGTCAGGGCAGGAACGGACCTCCAAGGTGTATAGCGCAAGTTTCAGCCACAAATCCAACTTGGAGACCCAATAAGTGTAGAGCGCAGAGGGATTGGAGAGGACAGGACTGGGGTCGGCCAGGTACTACCACAACATGCACCTATGCTTGTCCCTCCTGGTGACACTAGGCCCGTCAGTGGTGGTATTTTGGCCAGGGGGTGCCACTAGCCACCTGTATGACAATGAGATCATCTGCCACTTCGTCATCCTCCTCTTCCTTTCTGTGAAGCGGACAGGAGTGTGCACTGACTATCCTGCTGGAATGGTTCTGCTCCTATGCCCGACTCCTCAGCGTACAATGCTTTATCCCTGATGGCGAGGAGGGATTCTTGCATCACACACAGAAGCGGGATTGTTACACTCACGAGTGCGTCATCACAGCTGACCCACTTGGTAGACTCCTCAAAGACACGGAGAGATCTTGCATAAGTCTGCCAACATGGGCGAGTTTTGTGTGAGTGGCTAGTATACGGAAAATCTTTGTCCTTGTTGCCTCTGGACATGCCTCTGTCTCTAGCCACCTTTTTTTCTGCTGCGCTTACATCCACATCTAAACTGCTTTCCCCCTAGACATCACCCCAGTCTATGCCTCTGCTTCTAGCCACCTTTTTTGTTGCTTGGCTTGCCTCCACATCTACACTGCTTTTGCCCTAGACATCACCCCAGTCTATGCCTCTGCTTCTAGCCACCTTTTTTGTTGCTTAGCTTGCCTCTACATCTACACTGCTTTCGCCCCTAGACATCACCCCTGTCCATGCCTCTGCCTCTAGCCACCTTTTTACCTGCTTAGCTTGCCTCCACATCTACACTGTTTTCCCCGCTAGACATCACCCCTGTCCATGTTGGGTCGGTGGCTTCGTCGTCCACCAACTCCTCTTCCAATGTCTCACTCTCCCCTTACTGCAAACTGCACATAACCACAGCTTGCCCTGATGGCAACTGTGTCTTGTCATCATCACTGAGGCCCAGAAATGCCGGTTGCGGGTCCACAACCACAAAGTTGGTAGGAAATGGCGAATGCCAGTGAGTTTGTAAAGTGTCCAGTGGAAAGGATGGGATAGGATTTCACATAAGTTTGCCACCCATGGGCACTCATGGTGCAGAAACTGAGGGAGCTGACTTTGATGAACCCTTGGGTTTTAGAGATGAAACTCCATCAAAGGTCTCTGCTGCTAATACACCCTGCTCAACATATGATATCTAAGGTTTCAGAATGTGGTGAGCTCGCACAACAGCTGGAGATTCAGGCAGATGTATTCGTTGCTGGAGTGTATTGAGGCTAGCAGGCTCGTGTAAATTGGGATACATTTTTAAAAACCATTGCACCAATAAGTTGAAAACGTGGGTCAGGTATGCACCGTGCTGGAGGCTGGTCCATTATCACACACGACAAAAATGCCTGGCCCCAGGTGCAGCGGGGAAAAACACATTGCCCTATCATCCAGGATGGCATCCCTGACCTCGGAGGCACTGTGCTGTCTGTCCCCTAAGCTGATGAGCTTCAGCACGGCCTGCTGACGTCTCCCCATGCCAGTGTTGTAGCATTTCCAGCTCATAGTTGGGGTCGATTTAACGGCGGCGGAGGAGGAGGAGGAGGGGGGTGGTGTTTCAGCACTCCTGCCAGGAATTTTGGGCGGGGAAACAAGGCAGGCCGCCAAAGTTTGCGACCTGGTCCCAGCCTCAACTACATTCAGCCAGTGTGCCATGATTGAGATGTAGCGTCCCTGGCCGCATGCACTTGTCCACACATCGGTCAAAGCGCAGAACTTAGGGCCCGCCTGATGTTACAGGACATGTGCTGGTGCAAGACTCAACTCACCCTAAGGGCCAAAAACACTGCTGGTGAATTTTGTTCAGTTCCAAAGGACCTTGTGTTTAGATTTGTCTCAGTCGTAGCTCCAGAACATACCTTGGAAGGCAAGGTCTCCTTTAGTGGCTCCATCTCAGCAGGATGATGATGATGAAGCTTGGTTAAATCTGGTGTCGGAAGGGAAAGTGGTTTCTGATCTAGTTTAAAGTACTGGAGCATGTTGTTTTGGACTATTAACACCTGATCAGAACCCTGTAAAGGTAATGTAGAGTACGATATTAAAGGACCATTACCGGTAGTAGTGGTTGCAGCCAATTCTCCACCTTTGCAGTCCTCTAAATAAAAATAACCCCCTGGACTTGATGCCAAAATGTTATCAATTTCTCAATCCAAATCAAGGTCAATGTCTGGGTCCTCAGTCCAATCCACTGTATCAATCCCACAAAATGAGAGTGATTGTTCTGGAACCACCATTTTAGGGGATAACAATTTTAAAGGGGCTAACACTCTGCTGGTGCAAGGCTCAACTCTCCCAAAGGGCAAAAAACTCTGCTGGTGCAAGGCTGAACTAAGTTAAAGAACCTAAAATTCTGCTGGTAAGAGGCTGAAGCCACCTAAAGGGCCTCAACCTCTTCTGGTAGCTTACCACATCACACACACACACACACACACACACACATACATGCACAATGACAGTTCAGGGTGGGTACTGTTGGATTTCCCATTGCCTATTCAATCTGTGATTGTCATGGGCAATGTGATTTAAAGGGGTGCTTGTTAATGTTTCTTTAGCTTAAATTTGGGTTTCTGTCCATCCAATTGGGAAAGTAAGAAGGTTTTCAGGTATTTTCCCACTTTGATAGAGGATTTTTTGAGTGTAGAAAGTGTGTAGTTGATAGGCTGTGATGGTGGGGTAAAACTGGTACGTTGAGGGATGCAGTCGTCAATCAATGAAGCAAGGGTCCCAACCCGTTTCTCAAAGTAAAAATAAGAGCTTCACACGAGAATGATACTGATCAATTCACCATAAGTGTTTAATGGTAGAGTGCAGATAACATAAACGTAACGTTTTCGGTCATTCGACCTTCGTCAGACTCTGTATTGTAAGGACTGCCAAAGATGGAATGCTGCACACAGGTGTTAGCAGAGCAAGAAGTAGTCTCCACTTCAGGCCTATCCAAGCCCGCTGTGACCATCCGGTCATGAAACGATAAGTGTCGCTGGGTAAATGGCCTATCCGGCATGTAAATGAGCGCAATGCGAGACAATGCCTGGTTGACGAATCTAAAATAATATTTTTGGTTTATATTCATCACGTAATTAGATTGAAAAATATATATATGGAGTCATAGTAGCTGTGATATTTTTCGGATTCCGTTTTTATCAGTATATTATATATATTTTTATCTAGAGAAGGGTGGCCGATTATTATTATTACCATTATGTATAGTCACATCTCTTAGATTTCGTACTTCTATATACTGTACTATAACACTTACCTTCGGTGATGATTTTTGTAAGGTTTTCCTTTCATGTTTGTATGCCGTTGATTATATGGAGCGTTTCTTTCCTGCTCTTACCTGTGTGTTGCTTTTTCATCTTAGGCAATTACATTGGGTATACCACGTGGGTGAATTTTATTACATCGACATAGTGGAATTGTATTGACTCCAGACCATCACGTGACTTTTTTAGTCATGAATGAATACTGTGTATCTTCTTCTTCCCATTGGTCTATCTTGTGTGATGAATACAAAACAACATCATTGGCCTATATACATCACGTGACCGGACTAAAAGATATGAATGGAGTCATAGTAGTCGAATGACCCTTTGTATTCTGCTCTTTTATTATATTACACCACGAATTATCTTATGTTTTGCCTTTACCTCTCCTGGCTATGTGTCTTGTTTTTATCCTGTGATTATCTAATTCTATATGTATAAAGGAATTAATATGTATTTTTGTTTTGTTTTGTTTGTTGTTAATATTGAATTGCGAAATAGATACACAGGTGCTAATTATCTTTATTGATCACTATCACATGACTTTTTGATCCTGTGGTTGCAGTATATATACCAGCCTTTACGTATGTTGACTTAGGATGCCATGACTAAGGGACTGTGCGTCCCGAAACGCGTTGGCGTTTTTTAATGTTTGTTATTCTTTTTTGTCTTTGTTTTTGATGTTTTTGTAAGTTTATATCAGATGGAATAAAGGACCTTTTTTTTTTTATTCACGTCCGCGGAGTGATGCCGATTTCTCTTTGTCTTGATCCCATACCTTCGTTTGCTGGTCCACAAACCTATCGTGCACCCCGCCTAGGACTGATTACCATTCACGGTGAGCTCCAATACCTTCTTTTTCCAAATCCATTTTTCCCCATAGACTATAATGGGTTTCGATATTCGTTTGAATAGTCAAATATTGAGCAGCTATTCCAAACGAATAACAAATATCGAATATTTTACTGTTCGCTCATCTCTACTAGCCACTCCTGACTCGAGGTCAGACTGCAGATGATAGAGGCAATAGCTGGATACTGGAGACAATAGCTACACTGCACTATGCAGAGATGACAGAATAGCTTCTGCTGGAACTGGGGCCAAATGTATCAGTCTCCCCCACCAAAAAAAATTGTAATTAGATGCCCTAAAAGGTCTAATATGACCTTATGGGGACACAATGTAAAAAAAATAAAGCAAATTAATTAAAAAAACTAAATAAATAGTTCACCAATGCCACTCTCATACCACAGGTTCTAGCCCTACCTCAGAGAAAATCACATTTAGGAAAATGAATTGGATGTTGTTTTTTTTCTGCTCTGTTCTGATGTCTGACCCATACACAGTGGGAAGGAGCATTGTTGGTAACCTGAAAAAAACATTTTAAGTACTTATTTGTATGCACAAGTGCACTATGTACGCATAAGCAATTCTAGGCATAATTCACAATAGCAGTAGAGGTGGCCATGGTTCTAGCATCCTTCGCTAATGTAAAAATTAGAATGTCCATTATTTCAACAGGTTTCTTTTGTGTTTCACTCAATACAATCTGGCCTGCTCTAATCTGATGGAAAAAAAAACAAAAAACATTTACATAGTTACATAGTTTGTATGATTGAAAAAAAAACATACGTCCATCAAGTCCAACCAGGGGATGAGAAATGTCAGGACAGTATATACATTTCCATAACCATCAATGTTATTTTGCATTCTAAAAGGCATCTAATCCTTTTTTGAAGCTGTCAGCTGTGATTGCGGTAACCAGCTCCTGGAGTATGAATGGGAATCTCAGCTCTCGTCTGGCGTCTGACCCATACTTTGTGTGAAAATCTTTTAAACATTTCTCTGTATGTGCAAGTGCAATGCATACGCATATATAATTCTAGATATAAGTCACACACAGTAGTACATTACAGTATTACAGGGCTGCACCTCTAATGAGGCGAGGTGGCTGCCTCAGGTGGCACATTCAGAGGGGGGGGGGGCAGCCACGGGACTTTTATGTATTTCATTTTTAATTTCTTACTTTATTTTGGACCTAAACTAGTCCAGGATAGGGCCACTCTAAAAACAAACTGAGCGGCCATGTCCTGTGCTAGTTTGGACCTCTGCGTCTGAATTTTTCCCTAGTAAAGATATCCTTTAGCTCAAATGTTGCAAATACTTATATACTGTTTATCATCATTACATTCACACATAAAGTTTCATCTGATTCCAACAATTCCTTGGTGTCTTATATTTTTTGTCTATGAGTGTATAACTGTCAGATCCATAACTTTGTCCAATGATTCTATTAAGGTTAATGTGCCATGTCATCCCAGAATGTAAAGCCTTCACCCAATATTGGGGCAATCTCCTGTTTTGTATATTTCCGTAGAGCTAGGAATAGATTCTAGCAGAAATCACAAGGGAAGAGTTTGGGAATGATAAGGATACAGTATCTTTGGGATGTTTGCAAATAATGTGATAGCCTATTGCACCTAATTTATATCCCAACGCGCACACATTTTAGCTCAGATATAATTCACATGTTATGAATCACTGTTTAACATTTTTCATTTTTGATAACTTAAGGACAAATCATCTGAAGGCACAATTAAGAATGATAGATACATGTCAAAATAGGTTTCAGTCCAGTGAAGCAAATATGTCTGGATAGCTTCTATGTATTAGGCAGACAGCTGGCTAGGGGCATGTGAGGGCATTTGGCCTCTAGGCCACTTTCGCTTTTACAGATGAAAGTTACAGACATCTTTTTTTATTTAAAACTGCAATGATCATGTATGTGCTTCTTTCACTTAAGTTGTATGCACAAACTTCCAACAAATAGCTACACTCCCAGTCCTTACTATTACAAACAAAATAACAATAGATTGTCCATTGCAAATATTCTTTGGACAGAATTTTTAGGCTAGGGCTACATGGTGACTTTGGCTGTAACGCCCATCATGTAATCACAGATTGCTATATCTCCTTTTGAATCTTTCACTAATGTAAATGAATAGACTGCAAGTTCTAGGGGCAAATAATCGAGTAGTCCTAGATCTTTTTGCTTCTCGAGGTCATTTGCTTAAAGAGATTCTATCATTAGAATTCCCTTTTTAACTAAGTTAAAAATAGGAGAAGAGGTGATCCAGAGAAGAAGACAGAGGCATCACTGGAGAGTTTCCGGACAGTACAGGGGACACCGCCAGTGCTGTTTGAGTGCAGAGAATGCCCCCAGTGCTGTCTCAAAACTCATCTACATAAGCAAGAAAAAAGATATTTCTAAGGAACAATGCGCAGATCAGAATACTAAAGGTAAGAGAAGAATAGCCTTTCTTAAAGCTATTCCTATGTGTACTTAGTTAAAAAGGGAATTCTGATAGAATCCCTTTAAAGGGGTTGTCCCATCTCAAGGATCCTATCTATACTGGTAGCTTATGTAAATTGAAGTCTTTTCCTAAATATATCGCTTTAGAAATTCAGCTTTGTTTGCCTGGTATGTGAATTTATTCCTCTCATTGTTTACACAGAGTTGCTATAACCACAGACCTGTTGGACAATTGATTATATTTCTGTGCACAGCGTAACATAAGGCGTCTTTTTGTGGGGGTCAAATTTACTTTTTATTTATATCCTTTTTGTAAATATCTGACATTTTGGTCACCTTTTAATCAAATTTTTATGGAAGAGGAAACAGTGGATAAAAAGGCAGTTTAGCAGTTATGACTTTTTTCATCAGTGTTTCAACAGGAGGATGGAAGTAGTAGTTGTGATGTCAACATTAGGACAAGGACATTCAACCTTAAACCTCCATCCCTTTTCACAGGCCAGAAATTGTTGTGGGGGTCTGCAATGTACCCCATGTTATGGTTTTTTTTTCTTTTTTTTTGCTGAAATTTGTTGTTGGAACTAAACATGACATAGTCTTCATATATGCATGGGCCCACTGCAACCATTTCTTCTTGTGAGCACTGTTTAGGGGTGGCCAAATAGTAGGTTTATGCACAACTGCAAACCTCTGAAGGACCCTAGACTTGGAGGTTTGTGGGACTCCACTTTTCTCCTTATACCTTTATTTGCACAAACCCATCTGTACTCTGAATCTACCACAAATCACTTCACATTACAATGATCATGCTTAAGGTTTTGTGAAATTTCTAATGTTTTCATTCCATTAATTTCATTCCGAGGCATTGCACTATTTGATGCTTTTAATCAGCACGGGAGATCTTTTTACTTTTACATATTGCTTGAAACCTGTGTCCTGTTTAGTAATGTGGAACGTCCTTCTTAAGTAGTTTGCTTTAATTAGGCTCACCTGGCAAACTAATTTGAGATTGATTTAAGTGATCCAAAGAGCCTTGAGACATAATACCATCTATGAGTGTCACTGAAAAGCAAAAAAATTAAACTTTATGATACTTAAAGCTGATTTGCATAATAATTTGGAACACAATGCAGAGTGTGAAATGGTGAAAGGAGTGTAATGGACCTGATGAGCCATCTAGTTAAATCCTCTAGAAGGCATCAGTATATCTTGATAGTATTAGACTATGCCACTCAAAATCCAGAGGATGTCACTTTAAGAAATTCTTCTTGTAGAACAACTGTAAAAGAGTTGATTAAAAAAAAAATTACAACCAGTATGCATAAATAGATCCTCATGAATCAAGGAACTCTCATCATGTCCAAGGTTTGAAGAAACCCCAGAGCAAGGCTGGCTCCAGGATTGCATGGGCCTTTAGGAGACGGAGCTGGTTTCACTGGGGTCCTTTTTGGAGTAACTCATACACATTGCAACAAAAAACAATTGAAATTGGGTATTTTTTTTGGTTGACGAGACCTACTGGAGTGGAGTGTAATACAGTCCAATCCAAACAAGTAGATAAAACCTGTTCAGACATTGGAAAGTAAAGAGCAATTTGAGCTGGACAAATGCCTCGGATTCTTTTTTATTTTCTTCTCCCACACTGTATTATATACTTCACAGTGGCCCCCAAAGCAATATATACCCACAGTGGCCTCCACACAGCATTATATGCTCTTCAGTGGCCCCCACACAGCATCATATGCTCCATGTGGCCGCCCCACACAGTATTAGATGCTCCAGAGTGGCCCCCACACAGTATTATATACTCCACAATGGCCCCCAACAGTATTATATGCTTCTAAGAGCCACCCCCTCTCTAGAGCTGTTGCTATTATTATACTCTGGGATCACCTCCGACCCCAAAGTCAGAGGCTCAGGGGAAGTGATTAAAAATAACAAATACTTATACTTACCTTACCTCACCTCTCCTGGATAGCTTTGCTCCTCTTCTGGCTTACAACTGAGGTCCTGTTCCCCAGACATGACTGATGCGGTCTGTGATTGGACCTCAGTGATCACTTGGGGCATGATGATGTTATTACATTTGCACACCTCATGTGACCGTTGAAGCCCAATCACAGGCTCAAGCAGTGAGGTCTGAGGAGCAGTACCTCCGTCACTGGCCTGAAGAGCTCCGGAGTGGATGCTGACCCCAGGACAGGTGAGTATAAATATTTTGTTTTTTTTAAAGAGGACCTTTCATGTCCTCAGACACTTGCGGTTTTATATATTGGTAGAAAGCCAAATGGGCGCTGAATTCAGTGCACTGTCGGCTTTCCTGTTATGAAAGATCCTCTTTAATCACCTCCTCTTGGCTGGCATCTATTAGAAAAGCCCAGCAATTGTCAGACCCCTCTCCATTAGCAGTATGTATAGTAGTTGGGGAACCAGGCTTTCCCCAACTTCTATCATGGTGGTCTGGGGCCCTGGCCATTTCCAGCTGGCTGTGGGTCCCATAACATGCGCCACTGCAAAGTGGAACCCCTCAGGAGCTTGGGGCTCTGCCACTTACCTGGGTAAGCCAGGTGCTGATGTCAGCCTTGCCCCATAGTATAATAATTTCACTTTGACGTAACTTCAGCTGTGTTTGCCTTAGAGAGCTAGACACTGGATTAGTTCCTATGAACCTTGATACCTTTTAAGTAAATTTAAGGTGTGGTTCATATCGAACTTGTTTGACCCAAAACAAATCTGAGACAGAGAAAGCATAAGTTCAAATGAATCCTGAGAGGTTTTCCCAACTCTACTTATCACTGTGGTGTCCAGTTGTTTTTGCAGAGACCTGGAAGTGCCAGTAAATTGGAAATTCCCAAGAAGTGACCCCATTTTGTTCTGCAGTTATAGGATCTCTTCAAATGTGACATGGCATCCAAAGACCAACACAGAAACCAAATTGGAGAAATTTTCAGCACAAAGACCAACAATCTAAATCTGCTCTGCAAAAGCACATAGTGCCCCTTCACATCTGTGTCCTCCTGTGTGCCAGCAGCAGTTTATTCCCACATGTATGACACTGTTGTACACAGGATAATGTACTTATCAATGTCATATGTGGGCATAGACAGCTGTTTGGGCACAGCAGGGCATAGAAGGAACAGAACACTATTTTGGTTTTTGGAGCACAGTTTGTTTTTTGGACATCATGACACTTTTGCAGAGCCCCTGAATTGCCAGTAAAGTAGATTCCACAGACATGTCACCCCATTTTGGAAACTACACCCCTCAAGGTATTTATCAAATGGTGTAGCCAACATTTTAAACCCTTGAGGTTTGCATTAATTTAAATAATTAAATTAATGCTCAGCTGAAAATGAAAATTTTTCCAGAGATGTCATGTTTGAAGAGCTTCTAAGGTACCAGTAAATTGGGGCCCCTTAGAGAATGACCCTAACTTGAAAACGGCAGAGTTTTTCTGTGCAGACTTTCTGCCGCTATTACACCTATATTTCACAAGCTTAGTCTGATAGTGCTGGGATTAATATAGTTTCCAAGACCATCAATAGTATGGAGTGTATGCAGTCATAAGTTCTGTAAGTACATGCCTATCGTTTCATCTCTTGAAATCCAGTCACTCAACAATGGCTTCAGATTGGTGGAGTCCGTGTATTATTAATTACTTTTGCATGTCGTGATCCATCCTCTCGACATCAGTCCTAAGCAAAGTCCCCTCATTGGAGAAATGTTTGGCTCCTGCGGAAAAAAAAAATGCTGCATTTTACAGTACCTGCAAAGTGAACAAGGTTTAGTTTAATCTCTCATCCACACACAAGCTGCTGAAATCTAGTATCTCTAATATGCACATATACATTCAATTCCATAGGTAGTCAATCATATTTTTAGAGCAGAAGAAGAGAATAAAGTACCAGAATAAAAGTCAAGTGATTGTTTCATAATGCTGAAATTTCTTTACAATAGTTACATGTTTTCTTCCTAAATTGCCATATTAAAATCGCCTAAAGTGTATATATATAGTATACCATCATATATGCCATTAAAAGATAATGCACATGATATGACCCATAAATTGTTGTTGAGTTGAAACAGGCTAGAACATTACACTTTAAACTCTATTTTAAAGTGAATTTTAGCCTTCCATTAGTATTATAATAACTATAGCAGAATTTGACTCTTGGGTTTGTATGTCAGATATGTAATAGATGTCATGCGGCAAATGTGATTCAAATTGCAGACAATGGTTGTTTCCTCTTAAAAGCAACCTCAGGGGTGAAAATAAATGTCATATTAAAGTCCCATATCAAGACACACTGAGCAGTTTTACCTTTTATGTTGCTTCCTGTTGAATACTTCATTTCTCATTCACTGCATGCAAAAAAGAGAAGTGGAGCTGTCCAGGGACTCCTGAGAAAGCTGGGTCACAAAGGTAAATCGTGACCATTGCCATCTCTTACATTATGGATGTTACAAACAGGTTTCCTGTGTTGACAGATCCCATATAAGGGTGGTCAGAAACCTTCTGCCGAAAAGTTGGGGAACATGACACATGACACAAGAAATAGTTTGTAAATACAGTCCTATGAAAAAGTTTGGGCACCCCTATTAATCTTAATCATTTTTAGTTCTAAATATTTTGGTGTTTGCAACAGCCATTTCAGTTTGATATATCTAATAACTGATGGACACAGTAATATTTCAGGATTGAAATGAGGTTTATTGTACTAACAGAAAATGTGCAATATGCATTAAACCAAAATTTGACCGGTGCAAAAGTATGGGCACCCTTATCATTTTATTGATTTGAATACTCCTAACTACTTTTTACTGACTTACTGAAGCACAAAATTGGTTTTGTAACCTCAGTGAGCTTTGAACTTCATAGCCAGGTGTATCCAATCATAAGAAAAAGGTATTTAAGGTGGCCAATTGCAAGTTGATCTCCTATTTGAATCTCCTCTGAAGAGTGGCATCATGGGCTACTCAAAACAACTCTCAAATGATCTGAAAACAAAGATTGTTCAACATAGTTGTTCAGCGGAAGGATACAAAAAGCTGTCTCAGAGATTTAACCTGTCAGTTTCCACTGTGAGGAACATAGTAAGGAAATGGAAGACCAGAGGGACAGTTCTTGTTAAGCCCAGAAGTGGCAGGCCAAGAAAAATATCAGAAAGGCAGAGAAGAAGAATGGTGAGAACAGTCAAGGACAATCCACAGACCACCTCCAAAGAGCTGCAGCATCATCTTGCTGCAGATGGTGTCACTGTGCATCGGTCAACTATACAGCGCACTTTGCACAAATAGAAGCTGTATGGGAGAGTGATGAGAAAGAAGCCGTTTCTGCATGTATGCCACAAATAGAGTTGCCTGAGGTATGAAAAAGCACATTTGGACAAGGCAGCTTCATTTTGGAAACAAAAATTGAGTTGTTTGGTTATAAAAAAGGCGTTATGCATGGCGTCCAAAAAGAAACAGCATTCCAAGAAAAACACATGCTACCCACTGTAAAATTTGGTGGAGGTTCCATCATGCTTTGGGGCTGTGTGGCCAATGCCGGCATCGGGAATCTTGTTAAAGTTGAGGGTCGCATGGATTCCACTCAGTATCAGCAGATTCTTGAGAATAATGTTCAAGAATCAGTGACGAAGTTGAAGTTACGCCGGGGATGGATATTTCAGCAAGACAATGATCCAAAACACCGCTCCAAATCCTCAGGCATTCATGCAGAGGAACAATTACAATGTTCTGGAATGGCCATCCCAGTCCCCAGACCTGAATATCATTGAACATCTGTGGGATGATTTGAAGCGGGCTGTCCATGCTCGGCGACCATCTAACTTAACTGAACTTGAATTGTTTGTCCAAAATACCTTTATCCAGGATCCAGGAACTGATTAAAAGCTACAGGAAGCGACTAGAGGCTGTTATCTTTGCAAAAGGAGGATCTACTAAATATTAATGTCACTTTTCTGTTGAGGTGCCCATACTTTTGCACCGGTCAAATTTTGGTTTAATGCATATTGCACATTTACTGTTAGTACAATAAACCTCATTTCAATCCTGAAATATTACTGTGTCCATCAGTTATTAGATATATCAAACTGAAATGGCTGTTGCAAATACCAAAATATTTAGAACTAAAAATGATTAAGATTAATAGGGGTGCCCAAACTTTTTCATAGGACTGTATGTGTAAAAATAAGTGCCTTCCCTCAGATCCTGAAATATCATTATGTGGAATCTGAACTATTCTTATTGCACATCAGGAGCCAATGTGTGATGTGGCTCAGCACTCGGGATCCACAGGTCCAAGGTTTAAGACAACCTGTGGGATAGTAAAAAATTTTTTAAAAAGTTGAAAATAAAGTATAAAAATAAATAATAAGTTAAAAAAACACATAATGTAAATGTAACCCCTGCTAGGTGTAAAGTAACAGCAGTAGACAACACTGCACAGACACCCACCCTGGATTACCTATCCCGGCCCCACCTGCTTCTCTGTGCCCCTGCCACCTAGGGGAGGAGCTGCAGAGGATTGGGGGAGAAGGGGATTGTGGGGATTGTGAGAAGAAGGCTTGTCTAGACTACTGCATGCTGTTCCAGCCGTAACAATTGAGATCTGAAGAAGGGGTAGTTTGTATTGTTATACTTCAAAAACCCCGAAACGCGTCATCCTTTTATGAATAAAATACTTACCTTTTATATCATTACTCGAGTGAGCGCGTTCACTTACCTATATTGGTTTAACCAATATCCTAGTATGTTTTGTTGACCTAGAGTCATATAAGTGTTTACGCTGCCAATACTGCTCGCTATATACAAATTTGAGCAATTAGCTCTCTTTTTTGCTTTTTTATTATATATTGGATTCGGTTTACTAAAGATACAAAGGAAGCGCGGTCTCCCTTGGTTTTTTCTTTGTGACACAGATATATAGGATTTCCCCGGGGCTATACATCCCTCAGACCTAGTAGATACTGGTCAGGTATATATCGTGCATCATTCACCACTATGATAATTACCTATGTACAATACGTTTATTGGGACATAATGAGGCTTGGCTGTCTTGCTCCCATTTGAGGAGCATATATATTTATCTATTATATGTCTATTGACATCATCAGTTGTATACTTACCCTTGGTTTACGACTGTTTGCTGTGGTACTTACTGTATGGATCTCTGGTTGAGCTGATTGCTCATTGTATACAGTAATATGGTTTATCCTATATGTTTTGTGGATGTTTTTAATCATTTGTAAATTTAATAAAATTATGCATTTTTTATCAACGTTCATGTTGTCTTTATATTACCCATGTTGAGTGCACTACCTTCCTGGTTTCTCCAGACTTGTGTATTGTAACTGTATACAAAGTATGACAAAATGGCAGATGTCACTTAAGCAATGGGATCAAAGATGGGAATCACTTAGTGGCGATTATTTAGAACAGTGTAGTGAAGACCCAGCAGAAGAAACGCCTCTAATATACTTTTTAGATTTTTTGCATGAGTACAAAATGTTGATTTTCCTGAAAATGGAGCTGCAATACAGAAAAAGAAAGTTATATTATGCAAGTGTAGAACCAACTCTACAAGGTAGTATCATTTAGTGTCATTCCAATGTACCTGCTGACAGACTCCCTTAAAAAATTATGACTTGCAGCCTTGGGACTTCGTACAATGGAAGGTTTGCTTCTAGTGGGAAATGTCTCTCTAACACAGTACCGTATGAAGATGTATGACCTGCCAATAGCTTCCACTATTGTTGCCACTGAACAGCCACTAGACACATCATGTTTAAATTAAAATAAAAAAGTATTCTAATAATTCACACAATTTTTCAAGAGCAATTGTACAGAGAATCATTTTGTAAGAACACAATAAAAGTCATGAAACACTAAGATAATGAAATCACAAGTTGTCTTTAATATACAGCATGTATTATATCAATGAAAAGACAAATAAGAGCTTATTTTATATGAGTTATTAAAGTTAGTGAAGCGATAAAATTATCTATAGTGTACATAGCATACATAGCTTTAGAAACAGCAATATAGTTGACATTATATGAATATTTAAAAACAATGTTAAAAGAGACGTCTTTGCTTCTTTAATATAAAGAATTACTGATTTCAACTATCAATTCTGTTTGAGATAAAATAAACATACAATAGCTGGCCTTTTGGATTTAAGATATTTTATCGTAGTCTCATTCTTTGTAGAAACTCTTCTAATTTCATATAACTTGAAAGACAGAAATCAAAATGTTTGCCATAATTATCAAACTATTTTATAAATTGGCTTGTTAGTTTTACAGCTTTGTTGTTACAGCTCACTGACCCTGTTAAACACTGTTAATCATGCATTCTATAAATGCTAATTCTACTATTAATTTGGCAAAGCAATAATGGAGTGAAGAATGGACTAAGTAGATAGCAGGAAAACACTGCACACTCAACAGTCACTGAAAACCTGTGCTAAATAATATAACGGAGAGGATACATGTAATGGAGAGGATACAGACTTTGTATAAACCAACAGTACAATGTGTAGATGTGGAGTAACACCATTTCTTGACCATTATCTGATTTATACTATACTCTGCATTTTGAGCAGTCTTCCCAAATGTAGGCTATAGATCTTCCGTAGCTGGTGGCTGAAGACTAAATGCTATGATATCTCGAAGGATGACTTGTTCTCTAACCGTCTCTGTCACTCAGAAGCTTTGGCAGGCTTATTTAGGACATTATAGACATGTAATTAACAATCTTTCTGTGAATAGAGCAGTTGGGGTGGGAAGGAAATTTCCTGTGTAGTTCTAGCAGCCTGTAATTCCCTCTCCATAGACTTCTAGGTAATCTGATACCTCTCTGAACAGCAGTCAAAGAAAGCAGAGATTTCAGAGTGAATGTCAGTTTAGTAGGGCATGGGGAGGGGTAAAAGAGCAGAGATAAGTAGAGAAAGCAAATGTTTCTCAGGAAAGATATTTTACAAAGTCTCTTTTGGGTCCCTTGTGAGAAAAACATGCTACAATTGCTTGTAGTTTTTATATTCTCTCGTACTATTTATTTATACAAAGTTTGTTAATGACCATCTAATATTTGTATACTCTCAATCTACTATCTAATCTAATATACAGTCCCTAATATTCACAATCTCTCACACAAGTATACTAAACCTGCAGATAGATTTTTGTAAAACATTGAGCAAAAATATGCAAATGTTTTACTACACTTATCTTCGAACAGAGAAATGTTGTCATAAAATAATTTTAAATTAATGGCTATTCAGATTGGTGATTGGGATAGCATAACAAAGGTTTGAAATAAGAGAATATTAATAAGATTTTTCTGAAATATTTGCTAATGCTACAGCGATATATTACTTTTACACAGAACATTATTTTTCAGCACCTCTGCATATGTACTAGGAAAAATTTCAACTGCCTTTCTTAACACTAGAGAGCAAAATACTATGCAACTCATAAGTACTGTAGGTACAACTTACAATTATAGGTAGAAAAGAATATGTTAGCTAGAACAGTAGAAAATACTCTGATCCAAAAAAATAAAGATCCTGGTTGTAGAGAGTCTTTTTGAGTTTATAGTAGTTTGACTAATAACCCAATCAATGTTTAAAGAAGACCTCTCCTGAAATGCCTAATTTAGTAAACATTAATATCCATCATGAAATAATTCTGGACCATTGTGACATTCTATTAAAATTTAGGAAAAAAGAAAATTGTGTGTTTTCAGTTGGATGTATTATGTCCCTACTATCAGTTAATGCTCACAATGTCAGACTTTATAGAGACACATCCCTTTCACAAGGGAACTGATAATACACAGTTGTCAATTTTTATTGTAAATAATGATGATAATAATAATAATAATAATAATAATAATAATAATAATAATAATATAATAATAATTAAACATTAATTTCGGAGCACCTTAAAAGAGGTATTCTGGTTTTATTTTATTTTTTAATTTATTGTCTATAGAACTTGAACTCATGCAAATTTCTAATGCTCCTCCGCACTATCTAGTTAATCCTTGCAGTGCCAAACTGTGTAGGGACATACCTCTTTAATATAAGAACTGATAATGCCCAGTTGTCAATTTAAGAGAATTATTACTACTACTACTACTACTACTACTACTACTACTACTACTAATGATAATAATAATAATAATAATAATAATAATAATAATAATATGAATAATATAAATAATAAATTATCAGAGCACCATAAAAGGATTATTCTGGTTTTAATATTTTTTTTTTTTTTTACAAATTTGTCTATAGAACTTGGAATCATACAATTTTCTAATATAAATGTATTTAAAATTCTGCTCAGATACATTTATTGTATCAGTGCAGACTCCTTTCGGCACATTAGAATGGTATAACCCATTCAGTCTTATCTAATGCATCTATAGCCTGAAAGAATAGGACTAAATATGGTGTCAGTCATGTGACATCACTTGATCCATGACATTCAGTAAGCAAGTTGGTTACTTATCTGTGTTTGGTTGGCACAATGGACACATTTCTTAAATAACAAAGTAGGACTAATGGTGGAAAACACATCTTTATTCCAACTAGATCACTGTGTATACCTACATGGCTGTCTGTCTCTATATGATGTTGTCATGTTTTGTTATTAAAGTAACTGAAAAAAAAGACAGCAAAACAAACTGATAACACTGGGGGACAAAATGATGACATGGTGACATGTGACGGTCACATGACTGACACCGTGATTTCTAAGAATCTATTTTACAGGAATAAGAGCATGCCATTTTATATCTTTTAGTGAAAGGTTACTGCACATACATTAGTACCATTTATTTTGATAACTAGAGATGAACGAGTATATTCGATCGAATACCTCCGCCGCATAGCTCCCGGTGCAAAAACACTTCCGAGGCATAGAATTTTTACTGCCCCTCCCACCTTCCTTAGCGCCAGGAGCTATGTGGCGGAGGTATTCGATCAAATATACTCACTCATCTCTATTGACAACTTTTTGTTAACCAACCATGTGGAGATATGTCTCTTCCAACAATTTCTAAATGTATTGATTTCTCAAATGAAATGGAAAAATGTCTAACTTTGAACTTTTTATATGTGTTCTATGTTTGATTTTGAATAAAATATTGTTACTGAGATTTCCAAGTCACTACATTCTGGTTTTAGTTACATTTACACAACATCCCAATGTTTTGGGAATTGAAATTTTACAAAGGACATGGCATGTCTTCTTAAAACATTGAAAATTGATGTAAATAGTCCCCCTATAGCTATTACCTGCCAGACAGTTTTCTTTTATTTTTGGAAAAAATGCTATTTTTGAAGTATTTTAGAGAAATGCTCCAAATGCCGTAATGGTAGGCGCATTTGAAAGGCCATTGAATTTCTCTGCTGCATTGAAACTTTTGCTATTTCCTTTCACCTGAAAGCAGTGTTAGAGCTCAGATGGCAGTCATACAGTTAGAGCAAAGCATTTCGGCAACACAAACGCCAGAAAGCATCTAACAGAAATTGAAAGCATTTCTACGTATAATGATTTGCAAAATTGCTCTTTACATAGATATAAACTGTGAAGATTCAGATAAAATGTGAGGCTAAAAGTAAATCATGCATGGCTGGTAGGATACAGAAACAATTTTATAAGCGCCTTTAAATAATTCTGATTGTAGTGAATTGTGGACTACACATTCATGGTATGGTTTTAATACGAATATCATAGTGTGCAGTGTTGAATATCAATGGAGCATGCTAGAATATAAAATATTCATACTGATGAAGTTGTTGATGGAATAGAAGCAAACCAATGAAAATATCTGCAACTATGCAATCTTGGCTACAAAGTAACTATTGATACATGATACATTAACATATTAATAACCAGTGGTCTGAATACCAAATGAAAATATCCACTGTCCTCCGTCGAGGCCGAGACATTCAAAAATGTAAAGTATTAGAAGGCAAGGCATACTCTAGCTTACTAGAGCTATTTGCATCATATTTACATGCATTAGTTACTGAAAATGTATTGTTGCGCTCTCCAAAATACTTTATCTGTAAAAAAAAAATATATATATATATTTATGGCACCTATAGTAACTACATTGTTCTAGCTTATATATCACATTGTAGTAGCTGAAACATGTAGGAGATTACATTGCCACGTGAAGGTGACATTTTGGAATACAACAAGTATGGTAGAATTAATGACCTATATAAACCTATGGGACTACTAGTCCTCAAGAGAAACTTGCTGTGGCGAGACATATCAGTGTTTACCCTAATAAACTAGACATGTAAGATTATTAATTAAGGATACTAAATATGGCTTAAGACCTAAAAGTTCACAGAAGTACCCTAATACCTTTATTCCATAGGTTAACGCAGTTCTAAAGACAGTCAAATGATCAGTATCTTAAGTATGGTGTCTAGAAAATGAGTAGATACAATATATCGATAAAACATTACATGATTTTAATTCATAAAGTCGCAACAGAAAATAAGACAAGGTTTTTGGCCTTAGAGTCTTTTTCTTTGAAAAAAAGAAAAAAAAAGAGGTATAAGATTCCAATGAGCAAACAGTGCCCGTGACTATTCATGCCAACAAGCAAACAAAAAAATAGACTTATGTATTCCACAAAAAAGTTCCGAACCTACTGTATTTCTTTCATTGGTATAGTCAGATGCACCGGTATGGCTCAAATGTGTATTGGCAATACTTGAGAAGCTTTGGAAGAGGCTGCCCCCTTGATGACAGGTTCCCTGTTCAAATATGTTGCCCAATAAACTAAATTGAAAGTTCCAAACATGACAGGGAAAACTATTCGAGACATTTTGTCAATCTTGCTGACACTGTTGTAAGTCTTTTTGTTTTCTGGGCACTTGTCTTCAACTTTCATATGCAAAGAAGCAGGATTTGAGATGACAGTAAGGTCTTTGGAAATATTGGGAGTGTAGGTTATTCTTCCTCCACCATAGGTATTGATAGGTTTTCTTCCTAGAGATTCTTGCTCTTTTTTCTGTTTGACAAAGGAAAATTTAAATTATTGTCGAACCATAAATACAATGGAGGCTCAAGACAATACTAATGGCTTTTCTTCCTCTGCAAGCTTTATAGTCAGTTCTGCCGCATTCACCAGACTAACTGATGTCATATATACTTACTAATTGTATTATCATTTTTTAATCCCATTATGGTTTATCTTGTGCCACTTTTTTGTAATGTAAAATACTTTTATATACTAATACATTATGCCTGCCCATAACAATATGCCCACTCAGCTGTTACGGTGTGCGCTTATGTCCTAATGTATTGTTATAGCACAACCGTGGGCGCCTTTGTTAGGCATAGTCCTGTCACTATAGAAACTCAAAACCCATTAATCACAATGCTGCCTCTTCTACTCCTCTAACAGCAAGTCTGACAATCATTCAGCTCAGCCACCATGTTTGTTTGTTTGGTTTGTTGCAACATGTGCTAAAGAGAATGTCAGACACCATGTGAAATTTACATGATAAAACTGCAGTGGTTTCACTTCTATTCTTAAATTTGAATTTTAGCTTTTTACATTATATATTACATAAAAAAACAAAAGAACCCAGACCAAACATAACTATCAAAAATATAAATTTTATTATAAAGGTATGGACGTCAAGGTCCCTTGACGAAGCTCCTTAGTGAGCGAAACACGCGTCGGGCGTGTGCAGGTCGTGTATGTAGTATAGGTAACGGCTTTATAGGGGGTTCCGTCCATACCTTTATAATTTGGTGATTCTTATTTATTGCTTTTCACAGTAATTTATATACTTACCTCATTGTTTTTTCACTATTTCCATTAAGAGTTGCACGTTGCAGTTATGTGATGATTTATCACTTTGTCTTCACATTCACTCAGGCATTTGTTGTTCACTCTTATCTTTTATATATGTGGGGTCTTATATTTACTGCTTTGGTATGTTCGGCACCCCAGGTGACTGAGTACATTCTTATATGCCACCTTCCTACCTGCTCATTTTTTGTGGGCACTTCAGCTCCTCCATTAACCCCTTCCCGACTCCCCTCCTTCTAAACCCCATAACTTTTTTATTTCTCTGCTCCCAGAGCCATATGAGGTCTTAATTTTTGCGGGACAAATTTTTCTTCCTGATGCCACCATTAATTATTCTATATAATGTACTGGGAAGCAGGAAAAAAATTCAGAATGGGGTGGATCTGAAGAAAAAATGCATTTCTGCGACTTTCTTACGGGCTTTGGTTTTACGGCGTTCACTGTGCAGCCAAAATGACATGTCCCCTATATTCTGTGTTTCGGTACGGTTCCAGGGATACCAAATTTCTATGGTTTTATTTACATTTTGACCCCTAAAAAAAATTCCAAAACTGTGTTAAAAAATTTTTTTTCTAAAAGTCGCCATATTCCGACGGCCGTAACTTTTTTATATGTAAGTGTACGGGGATGCATAGGGCGTCTTTTTTTTGCGGGGCGGGTGTACTTTTTAGTTCTACCATTTTTGGGAAATGTTATTGCTTTGATCACTTTTTATTCAAATTTTTATCAGAATCAAAACAGTGAAAAAACGGCGGTTTGGCACTTTCGACTATCTTTCCCGCTACGGCGTTTACCGAACAGGAAAAATATTTTTATAGATTTGTAGAGCTGGCGATTTCGGACGCGGGGATACCTAACATGTATGTGTTTCACAGTTTTTAACTACTTTTATATGTGTTCTAGGGAAAGGGGGGTGATTTGAACTTTTAATTCTTTTTATATTTTTTTATATTTTTTTTAACTTTTTTTTTAATTTTTTTTTTTTTGCATTTATTAGACCCCCTAGGGGTGTTGAACGGCGCATGTCGTTCATGTCGGGAAGGGGTTAATTGTTATTTATGTCTACATGTTTGTGTATTTTTAGATTAATAAAATTTATATTTTTGATAGTTATGTTTGGTCTGGGTTCTTTTGTTTTTTATGCCTATATTGCCCTAGCTGTTTTGTTACTCAGTTTTTGATTATTATATATTACATATTTATATTCTACTTCTTTTTATGGCAGACACTTCTATTCGAAAAAATGTCAAATAATAAGTGAGAGCTGATTAACATGAAAAGTATGTTTAATGTTCATGATTTTCAATAAGAAATCGTATTTTAAATCAAAATGTTTAAAGTAAAATAATTTAAGAGTCAAAAAAATTCCAATGTTACAAAAAAGAGGCTATAAAAGGTATATAATTTTAAAATAAAAATATTGGGAGAAACAACAGGCAGTAATGATTGCAGACTCAGAGGTCGGACAGCACATGATTATGTTTTATAAAGACCTTTAGAAATATTTTCGTCGTTTCATTTATACGTCATAGAATGTAAAGAATTTTAAAATAGATCTCACAAGTTGTATTTTTTTAAGTATTATTTGAACATGCTTTTAGATTACTTTTATTTATATATAAACACTAGGGAACAGTCCCCTTAGAGCAGGGGTGCTCACACTTTTTCAGCGTGTGAGCTACTTTATTAGCTGACCAAGGCAAAAGATCTACTAGGGCGGGGCCGGGGCGGGCCTGCGGGTGGGACGGGTGTGTCTGTGGGTGGGGCCGGGCGGATCGTGACAGCAGGAGACGGTGGCATTCCGTGGCTGCCCAGGGATCCCCGCTGTCTGCTTCTTTACAGCGCAGGCTGAGAGTTATCTCTGGACACTGGCAGGCTGGGGCTGCGGCAGCCCCGCCTTCCAGTGTCCGGAGATGACTCTCAGCCTGCACTGTGAAGAAGCAGACACCAGGGATCCCTGCATCCCGCGATCGACCCATACGTCCTTTGCGATCTACCAGTAGATCGCGATCGACGTATTGGGCACCCCTGCCTTAGAGCAAATCCATTAAGAATTTATTTTTTACTGCAGTCATGGACATACATATTTTTTCCAATGTGTTCAATGTTAAAGGTGTTGGCCAGTGGCGTAACTAGGAATGGCGGGGCCCCGTGGTGAACTTTTGACATTGGCCCCCCCCACCAACACCGAAGACCTTGACCACCCCCTCCTTCGCATTCCTGCGTGCTCTATTATGCCCCATAGCGGCCCCTGCACACAGTACTATACCCCATAGTGGCCCCTGCACACAGTATTATATCCCTTAGTGGTCCCTGCACACAGTATTATGTCCCTCATTGGCCCCTGCACGCAGTATTATGTCCCTTAATGGCCCCTACACACAGTATTATGTCTCTCAGTGGTCCCTACACACAGTATTATCCCCCATAGTGGCCCCTGCACACACTATTATCTCTCTTAGTGGCCCCTACACACAGTATTATGTCCCTCAGTGGCCCCTACACACAGTATTATGTCCCTCAGTGGCCCCTACACACAGTATTATGCCCCACTGAGGACACCCATAAACAATTATTATGGGTGTCTTATATTGTATATTGCATGTATATTGCATTGTATATATTGCATATTGCATATATTGCATTGTATATTGTATATTGCATATTGGTGTCTTATATTGTATATTGTCTTGTATTATGGGGTCTTTTCAGACCCCAGAGTATAATAATCGGAGACCCAGGGGGGATAAAAAATAAAAAACACTGTTACTCACCTATCTCCCACCTTCCGCTGCAGTCTTCTGCTGTCAGCCTCCACTGTAGTCCATCTTCTACGATGTCAGACGTCACATGACCCGGGACGCAGGCCGGGGTCATGTGATATCAGACGACTAGGCCTGAAGCCTGCCTGGATCGTGGAGAGGTAAATAACAGTGTTTATTATGTTTCTTACTGATCCCTGGCCTCCGATCATTATACTCAGGGGTCTGAAAAGACCCCCGAGTATAATGATAGTGTTTGTGGGGCTTGCGGCGTCACTTACTGATCCCGGCCCTGCCAGGATTGGTAAGTAAATAGAGCTCCGTAGCGGCTGTCGCTGGGCCCCCTAATGTCCCGGGCCTTGTGGCAGCTGCCTCTGCTGCTACAGCGGTAGTTATGCCACTGGTGTTGGCCATTTTTAGACCAATATTGAGAGACAAATATCATTCTTTGTATAATAAAAAGTTGTACAATACTCCAGTATACTTTATGTATCAATTTCTCACAGTTTTCTAGATCTCTGCTTGCTGTCATTCACTCTGCTTACTGCTACTAGCAAATAAAAATCAGTCCATGGTCATCTGATATAAGGTCTATGGTCATGTCATGTTCACAGAGGTGTACAGTTTATTATCAGGCATATCTCTGATTACTATGCTGTGATTATAACGAGCTGTGCACCTGTGTGTCCATCACATGACCACCGACCATATATCACATGACCATGGACTTATTTGTATCCATTACAAGTAAGCAGAATGAATGACAATAAGCAGAGATCTAGACAACCAAGAGGAATTAATACAGAAGGTGTACTGAAAAATTGTACAACAATAACATCTGCCTCTCGATAGTCTGAAAATAGCCAACAGCCTTTAACTCTGTGGTTTCCAAGTTGTTCAGTACAGTGAAATGATCATGTAGAAATCATCTACAACTATCACATTTATCCATAAGCTACATGGTCACTAACTTTTCAGACAACTTAGTCTCATTTAATAAAGCAAATGATTCTGGACCAAAATGTAATGCACTTTATTTAAAAATGTTGCTGCTTTGTGCCTGAAAAAACTTTCTGACATTCTTGCAACTGGGTGTCTCCTCCCTTCCTAATATTCTGTTCACTTCCTGTTACTAGGAAGTGTCCATCTTTAGAAACCACCCATTCAAGATGGGAATAGGAAGTGTAAGCCTTTGTATGTTTATAGACATATTTACTACTCTGAGTTCCCTGCCTGTATGCTGCTCAGAGAGGAGTCTGCAGTTTCTCACAGCCCACTTCAGAGTGTCTATCTAGTCTATCTACTTCTGACTAGCTGCTTGTGTTACTGTACTTCTCTTTATTGTAATTATATTTATCTTTTTCTATGTCAGGATCTTCTTTGCTGCATCATCAACTGGATTAGGAGTCTGGCATCTCTGAATCTCTTAAAGTACATTCATTTGGGATTTTCTCTGCTATTTATTTTCTATTTTACAGTTATTTCTGGCATGGTCACATGTAAAGAAACCAATAGTAGTAATAATGGATGGGGACAGGCAGACTCTATATTATATGCATTTCCCCTGCCTCAAACAGAAATGAAAAATGTTTTGCAGCCATAATAGGACTGTTAGCAGGAGAAAAACTGATAGGATCCAACATGTAAAGACTTATACAACCAGAGAACACATCGCCTAACAAAAGCCTGCAGATATTTTACATTTTGATGAAAACTCAGATACCCTTTAAGATTTTTCTCCTAAGTATTATCTTAATAATAGAGGATTATGAACATAAAGTAAAATCAGTACCTTTATTTTTGCTGCTTCAAGAGCTTTTTTTCCATCCCAGGCCCAGCTTCTTTTGGTAAAGTAGTTCACAGTTGCAAATTCAATGAGTGCAGAAAATACAAAGGCATAGCACACAGCGATGAACCAGTCCATTGCAGTAGCATAGGCAACCTTGGGCAGTGAGTTCCTAGCACTTATGCTGAGTGTTGTCATGGTTAGCACTGTTGTAACACCTTTAAATGAAAGTAGCAAATATTCAGTTTATCACTTGTATAACGTATCTGAATCATCATCTGTACAAAATGAATATAAAGAGGAAAAGCAAAAAATAAATGTTATGAATGGAATAAAAATAGACAATAAATATGTTAAGATAAAGTTAAAGAAATATTAACTCATTAGAAAAAAAAAAATTCACAAGTTTAAAGGAAAACCCAAATGATACACCTAAGGGTGCATTCACACGGAGTAACGTGCCTGTGACCTGGCACGTATACGCCGTGTGAGATTTTGAGCGCCATATACACTCCCATTGATTTCAATGGGAGCCTGGATCGTATACGCCGCATTATTGAATGGAATGCTTTACACAAATAGGATGCTTTTCTTTCATAAAAACACAATGTTCCCCAACTATTGTCTGAGTAGTTGGGTAACACTTGAGAGGCTTCTTGTATGTGGCTCTCCTGCTGTGGGAAGCTACAGATGATATTATATACTAGTGGTTTAAGAGATGTCGTAGTATTTCCGAACATTGAGACCTTGGTCTATTCTAAGAACCACATCAATTGCCAGTTAAAGTTATAGTTTGCTGCATTATGGCATGTAAAGCGTTAAATGTCCAGATGAGTTGGCTACATACCTGATTTCTGATTTAACACATGTATTTTGATGCATAATTCCTACAGCTAAAGTTAGGGAATAAGTGTAAGGAGAACAGTAAATTTTCTCTCCTAGAGAAACATTGGGGCAGATATAAAATGCTTTGTAGAGAAGTTTTCAGACATATTAGGCATAAAAAGTCACATTCTCTTTTGCAAGTTAGTGTTCTGCACAAAAAATGAAAATTTTTACTATTTTGCGCCACCCTCATCGCTTTCCTAAAAGGAGGCTTGACAAGGGATGGGTGACTAGGACTGCCAGCTCCACCAGATATATCATAATTTATGGCAGTTTACTGCTCTGTCCATGATAAATACTACACCGTTTTACATGCTTGTGCCTCATACATTATTTTATACTATTTTTATAGATTTACCTTATATTTGATGGTATATACAGTATAACTTTGACATCTAGGGGAGACACTATGGGTATATATATCAGGCTTAAAATGAGCGCCCCTTTACAATATAATGCCAACCTTTTTATTGTAACCACATGTAGATCTTTTGTCCCCTTATCTCCTCTCGCTCTCTCTCTCTCTCTCTAGTCTACCTAAGGAAAGTGCCTAACAAAAAAATCAGCAAACCAGCGAACCCTACCTAAAAGTCCTGACCAACCAAACCACTGACTCACTGAACCTTCCAGAAAATGTGATTAGAATAAGCACATGTAACCTACAATAAAATGGAAATAAGGGTGGGCTTAAGGACTATGTGGACTTTTTCTGCCATCAATCCTACTAACATTTTGTGTGTTTGGATGTTTGGATGTTTGTGAGTTTGGATGTTTGTTCCTCAATCACGCTAAAACGCCTGGACGGATTTGCGTGCAATTTTGCACAAACATAGTTTTCCCTTGGGATTGAAACATAGGCTACTTTTGGTGCCACTAAACAACATGGCTTCCTAGCAGGAGACTCACAAAAGCAGGACTCCTAGCTCCAGCTATAGACTCACACACACTGACTTGCATTTCCTGCCACAAACTGCCTGCACACTCCTTACTGTCGCCTCAGGAGTAACCCTCACTCTACTCACTCACATTTACATATAGATTTCCACCACACGGAGGCCAGTTGCTCCTGCCTGCAATTAAAATGGACTGGGATTGCAGGCATTAACACTTGACCCCTTCCCCTTACCTTCAAGGTTGCAGACCGGGTCCTGCCTGCTGACCTCACAGGAGCCGACCTGTTCCATACTGAATGCTCCCATGCCTGTGTTTACAATCCTACTATCGCAGCTGGGCTATGGACAGTGCAGATAGTAAGGCACACAAACTCTCATAGGCGGCAATACACTTGGATTGCCGTCTATGGAGACTTGCAATCAAATGATTGCAGGTTCACACCCCTCAGTGGAACGAAGAAAAAAGTTTTAAAAAAAAGAAAAGAAAAAAATCAAAAAATCCTCCAACACATATAAAACTCCAAACTACTGTGATGCATATACATATTAGTTACCATTCCGCCCAAAAATGCCCCGTCTACTAATAAACTATTTGCCCTACTCCCTCAACGTCAAACTCACACGTAACAAATCACCAGTTTTTGGTTCACACTTTGGACTATCATTTCAATAAAACCTCATCTAACCAATACACATTCCCCAGAAAGCTGTATCTACCGTTAATCTGGCCCCGCCATATTGTGGTGACAAAAAAAACCCTTAGGGAGCCTTCACACGGCGTAAACGCGCGTGTATTTTGCCAAAATACACGTGTAAAGATACACGTGTCAAAATAAGACTCCCATTCACTTCAATGATATTTTTTACACGCCTGTAAAATGTCATTGAAGTCAATAGGAGTCTTAATTTTACACGTGTATTTTGCACAAATACACGCATTCGCTCCGTGTCAAGGCTCCCGTACACTCAGTTCACACCACCATCTGCTCTCCGTTCATGCGGTTCCATCTTCTGTTGTCACACAGTTCACCCCTAAATGTGGCTGATGCTGGGTTCACACTACCGTTCGGCACTCCATATTAGGTTTCCATCTTCTGCATGCAGAAGCCGGAAACCTGTCAGACTGGGTCCGGCCATGAACGGCGGCGAGTGTTTTATGCTCTCCGCTGCAAAACCGTTTTTTTTTTTTTAAATCAGACACAGAATACTGCATGTCCGACTCTGTGTCTGGTTTAAAAAAAAAAAAAAAAGGTTTCGCAGCGGAGAGCATAAAAAAGGTCCAGTATGTACATTACTACTTTACCATAGACCAGCTAAAAGTAAAAAAAAATAAAAAGTCTCCAAAAGTAACAACAAATTGTCTGTATTACTACCAGTGGCGTAACTACCACCATAGCAGCGGTAGCAGCTGCCACAGGGCCCGGGACATTAGGGGCCCGGCGACAGCTGCTACCGCTGCTATCATTATTCTCGGAGGTCTTTTCGGACCCCCGAGTATAATGATCGGGGCCCCCTGTTGGTGGAATACTTTCCACCAACAGGGGGCCCCGAAGCTGCAGCAACGGCTGAGACACAGGAGCTGCAGCTCTGGCTCCTGTCAGCGCTTCAGGACGCTCCCCCTCCCCCTCTCTCCCCCCTCCCTTTCTCTGCTGTCCTCTGTCCACCAATGAGAGGAGGAGGCGGGGCTTATCCCTGCCGAGCTCCTGCCGTCCTGCACTGAAGGAAGAAAGGAAGAAGGAAAGTGAAACTAAAGCTACACAGGTACGTACTGGGGTTACTTATTAATGTCAGGCATATGGGGTGATTACTTGTGTTTTAGTAACTCCATGTGCCTCATATTAATAGCAGTTAACCCCATCATCTCCCTCACATTAACCCCTGTGTGCCTCACCATAAGAGTTACTGATATGTGAGACATATGGGGGTAATAGTAATGAAGATACTTTATTATTACCTCCATGTCTCTCACATATCAGTAACTCTTATGGTGAGGCACACAGGGGTTAATGTGAGGGAGATGATGGGGTTAACTGCTATTAATATGAGGCACATGGAGTTACTAAATTGTAATGCACATGACCAGATTTTTTATCCACAATTTGTCCTGGTATAGCGGTCAGCGGGTGACGTGACAGTATTTAGACCTGTAGGGGCCACTATGGGACATAATACTGTGTGCAGGGGCCACTATTGGGTATAATACTGTGTACAGGGGCCACTATGGAACATAATAGAGCGCGCAGGAATGCGTAGGAGGGACTCGGTCGAGATCTTCGGTGTCGGGGGGCCTCATGTCAAAAGTTCACCACGGGGCCCCGCCATTCCTAGTTACGCCACTGATTACTACATACACAATATAACAGATCACATTTGCTATCCCACCAAACTTTTTAAAGCACTTTTACAGTCTGTGTCCGCCCAATTCTCAAATCACCACAGACGAAGTTGTGGGTAAAAGCTAGTCTTCTATATTTCTAGATTTTTCCTCACTCCATCTCTCTGGCTCCAGCTCTAAATAACTGACTGCTCTTGATAAATAAATTGGAAGAAAAGATACTTCCCACCAACTCTTCTGGCCAAGAAATGAGAAAGCATTGTGCCAGCTGAGAGTGTGTGAATCTTCAAGAAGATGGGAGAGGAAGGAGGCATCATCTACAGGTGGCTGCACTAACTACACAAGACAGTGCTGTTGCAAAGAAGAAGAATCATGACTGAAAGAACATCTGCCACATCTTACCAGTGAGGATTATGACAAGGATAAGCTGAACCCATATTATAAAGATTTCAGTGTGTTCCATGGAGACCAGATTCAGAATGCAGGGGAAAAAGCCAGTGTTTGTTGTGATGATAACACAAGAGAAGAACAAACCACAAAAATAGGCATTAATGCCCCTGAAAACAGAAGAGTCAAAACAAAACCCTCATGTGACACCAGACAAAACAAGCTGGACATGAAGAGATTTTTGTGAGAACCTTCGACAGCTGACCAAGAAATGGAAAGAAGCTATTTATATAAGTACAATTTATAAACTTTCCTACATCGCTATGAAAGTAATGTAATGTAAAAAGTATCACTGCGTCGTACCAATATCAGGAGGATGTGAAAGCCTTTCTTTTTACATCACCTTTACCAACCTAAAGCATCCAGTTCCAAAAGAATATCTTTATTCGTCCATGGAGAGCAACAGCAATGTTCCAGCTTCTCAGTGAAGCCATTTTCAAACAAGCTATATTTTCTATTTTCCCTGATGTCACCATATAAGGGCTTGTTTTTTTACTGCATAAATGAATCCTTCAATGGCACGTGCCTATAACTTAATTAATTCTGGCTTTGAGTGTGACTCCAATGAAGAGCTGATACATTGTCGTTGTTTGCTATGAGTGAATGAAGATATTTTCTTGGAATAGAATGCTGCCTTTGTAGTTTTCTGGAATCATGTATAACAAGCTATGAATTTAAGTAATTCATTATAAACATTATAAATTCCGATATTTAATAATTAATAGAGATGAGCGAGTACTGTTCAGATCAGCCGATCCGAACAGCACGCTCGCATAGAAATGAATGGACGTAGCCGGCACGCGGGGGGTTAAGCGGCCGGCTGCCGTCAAAGCGGAAGTACCAGGTGCATCCATTCATTTCTATGGAGCGTGCTGTTCGGATCGGCTGATCCGAACAGTACTCGCTCATCTCTAATAATTAACCATTTCATTTTGTAGCCAGTAAGTTTTTTCTAACTCCGTCAACAAACCTGAGTGCAGTGTGGTTTTATATTTGTTAGGAGGCCAGATTCAACCCTCTGTGGGACACATAGTCTCTTTTGTTAAAGAGTAACTTTCATGTCCTCTGGCACATGCGGTATTATACAGTATACCACTAGAAAGCCGACAGTGTGCTGAATTCTGTGTCCCTATTCAGGAGTTATCAGTGCCGTTACCGTAGCTCTTCAGTGTCAGAAGGGCGTTCCTGACAGTCTGTGAGGAACGCCCCTGCTGACAGTAGAGTCCATAGCGCTGTACTGTCAGAGGAGGCATTCCTTACCATCCAGCCAAGATGCTGAGCGGTGAGGAATGCCCCCCTCCTGCTCCTGACAGTCCTCGTCCATAGACTAGTACTTGGGGGGGGGGGCATTCCTCACCACTCAGCGCCATGGCTGGGCGATAAGGAACACATCTAGAAGCTGGGAATACACAATAGTAGATTTATTTTTCTTTTCATATTTTAGAGAAACACAAAGTAGTCATAAATTCAAATAGCCTAAAAGATTTTATTTATTCCATTCTATGGCATCTGTTTAAATCTATCCTCATTGTGTATATCTTCATTATGTGTATTTGAAGGGAAGGTCATTTGGATTTCTGACATTTATAAAGCTAAAATATGTCATTGAACAGCACAGGATTTTAGATCTAACAACTAAATGGTTTATTATTGGACACATTAAAATCTAAACTAAAATGTAACATCATTAATTATTATTATTATTATTATTATTATTATTATTATTATTATTATTATTTTCATAAAAATACAAAGCATTCCAGTTACTGAAAACGGTACCCTGAATGTAACTACATGCAGCCAGGATTGACGCAGATTACCACAATGGAACAATCTTATACAAGATATTTACCATTTATGTCAATATAAAAAGAGCAGGTAGAGTAATGGAAAATATTTTCATAATAGAAGTCATGATAGCATGATCAAATTCTATAAGAAATCTAAACTCTCAGTTGCTTGAACCTTTTAACATTAAACTCAATTGTACTGAAATGTATTATACAATGTCAAACTACTCTGTTATTAATGTAAACTAAGTTACTTAGATTATTGGATAAAACAAGTTTGATTTTTATTTACAGTTTAAAATTAAATTTTAGTTTTCAAAATTCCTGCCACATATGTTATACAATTCCATATGTGACTATAGGAGGAGTTACTGCTGGCAAGGGCACCACTTTGCTGGAAACAAGAGGCTGAAATACTGGTGAAACTATTGGATGGAAGGGGGGAAATTACTGTGATTGTTGGGTGGAAGAAGGTGGATAATGCCATACAATTTAGAGAATAACATAGTTGGTCATATATCAGTTTGAAGTGAGATCTTAAAAAAAGACATAGAAATATGACGTATAAAACTGGTACACTTAATATATTTTTTTTAAAAAATTGTGTGAAAACTTCTAAATTAGAAGACAAATCACACACTATATTTAAAGAAAATATCTTTACACACATTATGACCTTTACCCACATTGTAAATAAAAAGTGCACATAAATGATAAGGCTTCACATATATTCAATATACTCCGCTCTGCCGATTATGAGCTACAATCTGGAATATGAATCTGTCACCGGGTGAAACAAACAGCAATAAAACAAACAGCAAGCAGTTTATTTGACAGCTGTGCAAATCTAACATAGATTATGCTCTGTGCCCTATAGAACACTGTCTATATAAGATATCCAATCTGTTCACTGGTAATAGGGTTTCCTAAGCATGTGTTTTCTACCAAGTGAACAGCACCAGGAGATTTCCAAATGTGTTAGTTTTTTTTTCAAAACATACGAAAGGATCCAGTGCAGAACAGAAATTGAGTTTCAGAATCCATTTATTAAATTTATGTTTACGATAGCACATTCTTTATTCTTCATAGTACACATTGTATATGCCATCAATGCAATTTAAGAAAATGTCGTCCTGTTACAGAAATACGCTTTTTTATGGTTGGGGAAGATTTATCAAGGCTGGCATTTGCCAAGCTAGTTTTGATCTCTCCTGTGCCTCCTAAGTAAGATGTGTCTAATGAATGAATGCCTCATGCCTCTTAATAAATGATATCCTGCCTTCTGTACACCAAGATCTTAAATCTATACCCACTAGAGCTCTAGAAGATTTTAAACTTGAGTCTGGTGTAGTGTCTAGTGTAACAAATAAGGCCCTGATTTACCCACTTTTCAGGAATGTGGAGAGCTGGGTAAAAATAGTCCAGAGGTCCCAAATTTTGACGCTAAATCAGACTTATGCCAACGTTGTGACTTTTATCATACACTAGATGCCAGAAACTAGCATACTATGTAGGACAGGGGTCCTCAAACTTTTCAAACAGGGGGCCAGTTCACTGTCCCTCAAACCAGTGGAGGGCCAAAATATAGTTTTAAAAAAAATTTAAGATTCTATACTCCACAGTAGTGCCCCCCAAAGTATTATATGCTCCTCAGTATGATCCCCCACTCCACTGTATTATATGCCCCTCATTATGTCCCCCACCCCACTGTATTATATGCTCCTCAGTATACTCCCCACTGTTTTATATGCTTCTCATTATGCCCCCCCACCCCACTGTATTCTATGTTCCTCATTACCCCCCACTGTATTATATGCTCCTCAGTACAACCCCCTCACCCCACTGTATCATAAGCTCCTCAGTACGCCCCCCCCCCCCCCACTGTATTATATGTTCCTCAGTATGGCCCATCCCACTATATTATGTGCTCCTCAGTACAACCTCCCCCCACTGTATTATATGCTCCTCATTACGGCCCCCCACTCCAAAGTATTATATACTAGTCAGTACAACCCCCCATTTCACTAACCACATTAGCCAAAACCAGGCCAACTACCACACAAAAGACAATATTTTTCTAAAAATGTATAAATGTATTGAAATTTTTTTTAATAAATAGTGAACATGAGTTCAAAGATAAGTGGTGCAACCACAGTAAGTGCAATGAAATACATACTAGTAGGCTTCCATGGAACAATAATGCTTTATAATGGGTCAGTGCAATGTTTAATAGAGGGGAACACTCCATGAAACAAGAAAGACAATTATCATTTTACTAAGTATAAGTTAATAAGTGCATGGAGGGACTTAAAATGGTTAACAATTACCACTAAGAACCAACATATCTCCACCAAGTGTTACAGACACAAAGAAAAGCATATGAGATAACTGAACATTACCTGTATGTATATCATGCACCAGTACGCGCCCCCCATTTCACTGTATTATATGCTCCTCATTAGGCCCCCCACAGCACTGTATTACAGTCCTATGAAAAAGTTTGGGCACCCCTATTAATCTTAATCATTTTTAGTTCTAAATATTTTGGTATTTGCAACAGCCATTTCAGTTTGATATATCTAATAACTGATGGACACAGTAATATTTCAGGATTGAAATGAGGTTTATTGTACTAACAGAAAATGCGCAATATGCATTAAACCAAAATTTGACCGGTGCAAAAGTATGGGCACCTCAACAGAAAAGTGACATTAATATTTAGTACATCCTCCTTTTGCAAAGATAACAGCCTCTAGTCGCTTCCTGTAGCTTTTAATCAGTTCCTGGATCCTGGATAAAGGTATTTTGGACAAACAATTCAAGTTCAGTTAAGTTAGATGGTCGCCGAGCATGGACAGCCCGCTTCAAATCATCCCACAGATGTTCAATGATATTCAGGTCTGGGGACTGGGATGGCCATTCCAGAACATTGTAATTGTTCCTCTGCATGAATGCCTGAGGATTTGGAGCGGTGTTTTGGATCATTGTCTTGCTGAAATATCCATCCCCGGCGTAACTTCAACTTCGTCACTGATTCTTGAACATTATTCTCAAGAATCTGCTGATACTGAGTGGAATCCATGCGACCCTCAACTTTAACAAGATTCCCGATGCCGGCATTGGCCACACAGCCCCAAAGCATGATGGAACCTCTACCAAATTTTACAGTGGGTAGCATGTGTTTTTCTTGGAATGCTGTTTCTTTTTGGACGCCATGCATAACGCCTTTTTTTATAACCAAACAACTCAATTTTTGTTTCCAAAATGAAGCTGCCTTGTCCAAATGTGCTTTTTCATACCTCAGGCAACTCTATTTGTGGCGTACGTGCAGAAACGGCTTCTTTCTCATCACTCTCCCATACAGCTTCTATTTGTGCAAAGTGCGCTGTATAGTTGACCGATGCACAGTGACACCATCTGCAGCAAGATGATGCTGCAGCTCTTTGGAGGTGGTCTGTGGATTGTCCTTGACTGTTCTCACCATTCTTCTTCTCTGCCTTTCTGATATTTTTCTTGGCCTGCCACTTCTGGGCTTAACAAGAACTGTCCCTGTGGTCTTCCATTTCCTTACTATGTTCCTCACAGTGGAAACTGACAGGTTAAATCTCTGAGACAGCTTTTTGTATCCTTCCGCTGAACAACTATGTTGAACAATCTTTGTTTTCAGATCATTTGAGAGTTGTTTTGAGTAGCCCATGATGCCACTCTTCAGAGGAGATTCAAATAGTAGAACAACTTGCAATTGGCCACCTTAAATACCTTTTCTCATGATTGGATACACCTGGCTATGAAGTTCAAAGCTCACTGAGGTTACAAAACCAATTTTGTGCTTCAGTAAGTCAGTAAAAAGTAGTTAAGAGTATTCAAATCAATAAAATGATAAGGGTGCCCATACTTTTGCACCGGTCAAATTTTGGTTTAATGCATATTGCGCATTTTCTGTTAGTACAATAAACCTCATTTCAATCCTGAAATATTACTGTGTCCATCAGTTATTAGATATATCAAACTGAAATGGCTGTTGCAAACACCAAAATATTTAGAACTAAAAATGATTAAGATTAATAGGGGTGCCCAAACTTTTTCATAGGACTGTATATGCTCCTTACACCCCCCCACCCCACTGTATTATATGCTCCTCAGAACGCCCCCACCCCACTGTATTATATGCTCCTCATTACGCCCTCCCACTGTATTATATGCTCTTTACACACCCCACTGTATTATATGCTCCTCATTACGTGGGGGGCGTATTATATGCTCCTCAGTACAACCCCCCACCCCACTGTATTAAATGTTCCTCAGTGCCCCCCACTGTATTATATGCTCCATATTACACCCCCCACCCCAAAGTATTATATGCCCCTCAGTACAACCCCCACCCCACTGTATTAAATGTTCCTCAGTACCCCCCCCCCCACTGTATTATATGCTCCTCAGTACAACCCCCCCACCATATTATATGCTCCTTGTTACGCCCCCACTGTATTATATGCTCTTCAGTACAACAAACACAAACAAACACATACAACCACACACTCACTCTATTATATTTACCCATGAAGAGTGTCCTTCTCTTTCAGACTGCAAGCACGATGACATCATCACGCTTGTGTTGGGGCAGAGGTCACTCTCTGCAGTCAGTGTAGGCCGCAGTTGCGCGGCATACACTGACAGCTTTCAACTGTATATGCGGCGATCCGCTCACTATTGGGGAATCGGATTCCCCATTAGTGAGCGATCCTGGCGATGGCACGCAGGCCACATGTGGCGGGCTGAATAAATGTCCTCGCTGGGCCGCATGTGGCCCGTGGGCCATAGTTTGAGGACCCCTGATGTAGGATAACTTCCCTCCACTGTACTTATGCAGGAGTCTAGTCACTGTGTAGGGGCTACAGAATTAGCAGACACACCAAAGGCCTCACTACCACATTACTTTAGTGTTGTAACAGGCCCTGATCGGTGGAACTTTTTGCAGATTTTGGGGCTTCTCAGCTTTGAATTTGACCTGTTTTGATGCTATAGTCATAGCATATAGTCACCTTAAACCAATAATAAAACTAGCCAATTTTTTTTTCACATTTGGTAACATTAATCATTATTATCATTGTACTATTATGCAAACAATAAGGGGAATTTATTAAGCTTCTTGTGCCATATTTAAGGTGTAAAAAGATCACAAATTATGGTGTATGCCATATTTTCACTATAGATTTGCTACTTTTCCCACCATTTCATCATACAATACAGAGCAAACATCTCATTACTATGATGCAAAGAAACACCTTCATACAGTGGTATGAGGTCTATTTGGAGTCAGAACAACCATCCACATACCACAAGTCTTACACTTAAGGCTACACATATGAAAGTAGAGGATTTTTACCACCTTTCAGCTCCATATAATAAAGCTGCCAATAGTGAATGCTATAGTAAATGTGTTAAATGGACACTAAGAGGCAACATATTTTCAAGTCACGAGACTAATTTCAAAGAGTATGTGATTCTGGATCAGCTTGTAGTGCGCTGTAATAAAAAATGTTGCTGCTTTTTGACAGAAAACCTTTCTAAAGTTCCTGTCACTAGGTATCTCCCGTTCAGCTAATTTACAGTTGACTCCTCTGTTATCAGGGAAGTATGTCCCTAGTTACATTAGATGAGCAAGACAAAAAGACAGTGGGGTAAGTGGGGAGGTTTCATTCTTCACATAGTGAATGCAGATGAAAGGGACTGATTCTAATCAGAGCCTCATACATATCTGCAAACAACAAGTAGTAAAGATTCTGCCACATCTCACAGCCCATAATAAAAGAAAAAAGTCTTCTATGTACTTGTATGTACTTCTGGCTACTTGCGTGGTGATAGATGGGATATTTTTTACAGACAGCGAGCAGCTTTACTGACTATACTCATAGATTGTACTTTTCTTGTGTTATGTCTGCATGTAGATGTTAGAATGGAGTATCTGCATATATTTGCTCTATATTTGCAGTTCAATGTTCTTGGATTGTTTATATGATAGTCACTTGGATTTTCTCAGTTGTTTGCTCTTGTACAATTATTCCTGGCCAAACTGTACATAAACAAACCAAACGAGTTATTGAACATACCCACACCCTTAGACAAGTGTAAACTGTAATAAATAGATAGACTGAACAGACAGAGAGAGACAGATAGATAGATAGATAGATAGATAGATAGATAGATAGATAGATAGATAGATAGATTTAGAAAAGCTGCGTGGCTGTTCCTGATTTATTTTCATGCCATGCTAAAAAACAATTTTCATTGCATAATTTGTGTCCACGTCAAGTCTCTTTTTCCATCTTGTGTTAATTAAGATTTCAGCATAGTGTAATGTGCGATATAACTCAGGAGAGCTTTATCTAAATATAAGCATGTAAGCTGCTTTAACAGTTCCTTTCATTCAATACAACCAGTTAAAGAAAAATCTTTTCTTTCTACTGTACTGTATGTCCATAATTCCCTGTAAAAAATAGGGCTAATCTTAGGCAATTCAGACATTTCAGGAAGATTGCAGTATATTATAATTACATCTTTGCAAGTGTCTTTTGTACCATCTAAATAGACTACGTAAGTCAATTAACTATGTATTTATGTAATGTAGAAAATAGTACCTGCTTCCACAAAGAGGTGTAGCAGCAGATTTAGGGTCCATGCGAAGCACTGCTGTATATGCTGTTAACTCTATGTGATGGCATCCACTGTGCAGTGATATGACGCTGTCATAATGCAGCATAAAATGAGGTATCCCATAAACAGTTTATCCTTGTACCATTAAGATACGCCATCAATTTCAAATCATTAGGGTCCAACTTTTAAGTACTAATATTGCTTAATTCTTTGTATTTGCCGTGAGTACACAAAAGTTCATTCGTAGCCACTGTTCCAAGCACTGCTGCATTGTCCAGTTCAAGAGAATGGGACAACACTCGCAGGATAAAAATACCGGAAACGTATGCAACACAGGTGTCTTGTGTAAATAAAGAGGCCACGACCATCTGCTTCTACTAATCTATACTTGATGGCCTATAGAAAAGATTGTCCACCGATTTTAAAGAGTTGATTGACTTCTGTAATCCTTTTCTTCTCTTTTTGAAGAAAAGAACTCCATGTGCCTCCATGTAAAACCAGAGCCACAAATGTTGACTTCTATGGGTGTTATATTTTACATCCATAACACACTGAACTGCACTACACCTATGTACATGCAGTGTTAGAGTTTTTGATAGGATAAAAATATCAAACAATAAGAGCACAAGCTGTAATGTCTAAGACTTAAAATAAAGACATTTGTTAATTAACATCTACATTGAAAGAATACTCCAGTTATGAACAATATAAGAACTTTGTAACTCATTAAACTATTATAATTAAACTTTCAAATAACTTTTGATTTTCTTTCTTTTATCAATTGTTTATGTATAACAAGAAAAAAGAATACTAAGGAAACAAATGTACTATAAAAACGAGGAATTGTACCAATAGGGGGCAGTAGCAGATAACTGCCACCACCTAACAAGAGTTTTCCTTTTGTTTTTATTTTTTGTGGGGGGTTTTTTTTACAATAAACAGTAACACAGGCAATGCATGTAACAATAAAAAACAAAACAATAATAAAATAGGAAAACAATAAAGTATAAAACAATAAACAACAGCTATATGGGAAAGGAGCATAAAGGGGTGGGTGTTGCTGGCACGTTCACTAGAGTGTAGGAGAAGTTGGGGGAGAATTTTTTTTTTTTTTTTGAGGGGGGGGGGGTGAATCAGCAGAACAAATTTCACATCACAAGTAACACATACTGTTAAAGGTCAGAGAACTACACAGGCATCTTTTAACTAACTTGGGCCCCTGTCGCCATGACCACTCCTGTATGCAATCTAGTAGTTATACCAGTGAAGGCTAAACATGGTGACTAAGTCTTAAGGTATTTATCATGTTTATGCAAAACCCAGCTAAATGTCCACAAATCTACAGATTTCATGTATTTTGGCAAGCCATTCTGCCCTAGTAGGGGGATCAGATTGAAGACATTTTAGAGGGATCAACAATTTTGCTGCAGACAGCATATGTGTTGTAAGATCATCTCTGGAAATGACTGATCTGGTAAGTGACAGGGGTCACTAAATTACCCCTGATATATTGTAAATTGGGGGATTTAGGGCTACATTATGAAACCTTGCATGATTGCCTAGCTATTTCCACTGCGGAGATACCGCCAAGGGGAGGCCGGGAACTCATACTGGGGAAAGGGTTCACCTTTCCCCACTACAACTTGCTCAACTTCTTGGACCCGTTCTCGGAGGCCATGGGTCACTTAAGTGCCCCTGATTTATTGTAAATTGAGGGGACTTACAATCGAACGTTGTTGAACTCTCGGTCGGCCTCGGGCACCAAGAAGTGCTGGTGCAGAGAACCGACCAGAAATTACCGCGCACGCTGTAGAACTCTTGTTCAGCCTCAGGCACCAGGAAGTGTCGCTGCGGAGAATTGACCAACCAGCACGCTGTGGAACTTTCGGTTGGCACCAGGAAGTACCAGTGTCACACACCAAAATTAAGGCCACCCCCTCGATCCAAAGACCCCCTTCCTCAGGGGCGCTCTCCGAACAAAATACCGAACGCCGATGTGAACCAGGCCTGAGGTGGCTTTTTAGAACTTTTTATTATTTATTTGTTATTTTAAACTTTTTGAATTGATTTTACATGTCCGACAGGAGAATTTGAACCTGGGACCTCAGATCGCCAGTGCAATATACTGCAATAGGATATGTACTTCACACATAGGTTCCCTATGGGGACTGTGCATAGGTAGTCAGAAGGCTGTTGCTTGGCCTCCTGGCTGCCATGCTAACCCATTGGAGCTCACATCCTTATTGTGGGGGACTGAGAGGAGGCAGGAGGGCGGTCTTGCCCCCGGACCCCTGGATGCAGTGATTGCTGGTCACAGCCATTGGCATTTAAAAAAACGAGTGTCACAAGTAATTCCCACAGCATTACAACAGCATACTATTACAGCGAAAAGGGTTAAGTATATGCTCAGTGCAACATAATAGTACAGTGCAGAGTGGGAAGGGGTTAAAATTTTATGTTACCTAGGTTGGCTAACTAAAAATATGTATAATCTATTCAGAGGATAGTTCATAAATGTATGGTCTATAGGGGTCCAAATGCCAAGATACCCATTTTTCGCAAGAACAGGAATTCCATGCCTCCTCTGTCCAAATGACGCATGCTTTATTGAGTCTATGGGACTGGTGGAGATCCTTTGGCAATGTGCTCAGCTATCTACCTTAGGGTTGTTCGTATGTACATCTCAGCTATCAGTTTCCCTCTGGGGTGGTGTACACAAGCTGGAGGGAAACTAATGCCAGAACACATCCCATGGTTGTTTACGGGACTCAGTACTAACACAAGAGGCATCAGTATGGTGCCGCATCTGTGCCTCAAAGAGAAATGAATCCACCATCTCCACTTCCTGGGGCAGTGAATTCCATAGCCACATCATTATTTGTCTCAACCCTGGTAACAGAGCGGCAGTGAGGATCAGGAAGGGGTTACCTTTGCAGCAGAAAGGATAAATAAGGGGCAGAGTTTAGTGGCACAGCATGTAACCTGGTTCAGAGTTCCCAACTGCAGTGACATATTAGTGTTCCTGTTCTTCACCTGAAAGCGACATGAGGAAGGGGAATCAGAGCTGAATCATCGCCACACTGATCCTTCTCTGGTTCGCCTTCATGGCACTGATGCTGGAGACTAAGAACTAGGGTGCCACACAAAAATACTGATCAATGTTTACCATTAGTATGAAATACAATGTGTCATTAAAAACAATCTCAAAATCACTTATGTAAGTTAATGTTTCTCAAATTTATTGCCATAATTGACACACATCAGTTTTGTAAAATGAGGCCTTGTCCTTAAAGTACTTTTATGCTGTGTTCCCAAGTTTTTACAGCGGTATCCCTGATGTCCTATATATAGTTCAATAAATGATAACAAAGGATGTTTTGCCTTTTTAAGGAGCACATTTTGACCATCAGGACCTTCAATCTAAACTCAAACTGGCCATAGGCCCAACACTGGTATTGGTGACGCATTGTTAATTTTCATGCCATTATCCTATTTCCATATGTTTGGCCAAGCAGGGATGGTTGACATCACGTATAGGCATTGTATTCTTATCATGTTTAGCTATTAAGTTCAGTTTGACATGTATTACAAAGAAAGCATACTGTATACTGCGCCGTCCACACCTTTTTATTCTTTTATACAGTTGTATTGAAAAAATATAATCCACTACAATGATGTACAGCGACTAAACGCACGAGAAAAGGACACGTTATTTTTCTGTATTGATAGTCTGAGGTTGGTTTGTCTATTTACATCAGGAGAATATCTTACCTTATTCCAGTACAGCAAGTGAATATAAACTGTTTATGCCAGATGCCAATGCAGCTCCAAATGTTCTAAGCTTTGCAAATTTCTCCTCAGACCCTCAACAGATAAAATTGAGTTGCTATGGTACTGAACCTTTTCTTAGGTTTGATAGGTTATAATAGGATAGCTGGAAAAATCTAGACATCACTTTAGTCACTTGGAAAACGAACAAAGAGGAGGTAGGAAGAACAATTTTATGTTATTTTATACATGTTTTATTTTTGCTATAAATGTTCATGTAATCATGTCGCGTTTTAGCCATTTCTATACAAAATGAATGAAGTAACATAAAACATTAGAGGAGTGCTCTCTTTATTCTCACGTCTTTGTTCTATAATCATAAGTCTTTTGAATTTCACTTGAAAAGGATGTATTTCTGATATAGTGAAAGAACATGAACATGAAATGAGGGGAGATCCAGTCTTCAATAGTGCGCTAAGCAAAGATTTATTATCCCATTATTTTATTTTAGTATCTGCTAATAAGCTGCAGTATTTTGCTTAACTACAAACTATTTCCTAACCTGCATAGTTACACAGTAAATCCTTCCATTTTAGGCTCGGGTCCACTTTACCTCCAGTTACTTATCACATTTTTTTTTTTTATTAAGAATATTAACCACATTTAAAACCACATGGGCACTGCTATCTGCTCTCCCTTCTTAACTACCTTTCCCTCTGAAACAGTGTTGATATCACATCATGGGGTTAAAGCAAAGATAACCTTTTAAAAATGTCCGTACATGAAGAATACCACACTTTATGGCCATTAAATGACTTATATATTGCATTTTTAACAATTTTCCACTCTGCGTGCTTCCTCTCTAATTCTAAGGGCCCATTCACACGGGCACAGAGGGGGCGGATTATGGCGCGTAATCCATGTCATAATCTGCCCACACACAATGGTGGTCCATGTAGACTGCCAGGCTTCTTTTTTCCGTGAGCAGCATGTTGCCACTCACAGAAAAAAGAAGCGGGCTGCCCTTACTTTAGGCGGATTCTGCGGCTCGGCGAGCCGCGGCGTCCGCCTGTTGGAAGCAATCTCCGGAGTCAGGCCATTCCTTTGAGCCGACTCCGAGGGGGGGGGGGGAGCCGTGACCGCGACAGACGTGGTAGGCAGGTTTTGACCCAAGAGTGACGCGCATCACTCTCGGTGCCAAAACCCGCTATACAGTCCCCCGTGTGAACTATCCAGGGCCGGCGTCAGCGCACGGCATAGTTGGGCAAGTGCCGGGGCCCACAGAGCCTCTGGGGGCCCCCCGGCACTTGCCTGTCACAATTTCAGCTCATCGGCGTCCGTCCGCCGATGAGCTGAAATACATACGCGATGCAGGAGCTGTGAGATCAGCTCCTGCTTTAAAGCTCCGGCCCCGGCTTGCGTGTGTAGGCGCGATGACGTCATCGCATCACGCCTACACACGCAAGCCGGGCCGGAGCTAAGCAGGAGCTGATCTCACAGCTCCTGCATCGCTTATGTGACTGGAGGGAGAGAGAGAGGAGCGTCGGGGGAACGAGGGAAGGTGAGTGGTAGAAGGTGAATGATGTAAGTGTTTGTTTTGTATTACATATTAAGGTGAAACATAATGAAGGGGGCCCATGAAACTGGGGGGCAAATGAAGGGGAGGGGGGGAACGGCATGACACTGGGGAAGATGAAGGGGGTGGAGAGAGAACGGCATGAAACTGGGGACAGAGATGGAGGGGGCCCAAAGAAACTGGGGGGCAAATGAAGGGGAGGGGGGAACAGCATGACACTGGGGCAGATGGAGGGGGGGAGAACAGCATGACACTGGGGCAGATGAAGGGGGGAGAACAGCATGGAACTGGGGACAGAGATGGAGGGGGCCCAATGAAACTGAGGGGGCAAATGAAGGGGGGGGGGAACGGCATGACACTGGGGAAGGGGGTGGGGAGAGAACGGCATTAAACTGGGGACAGAGATGGAGGGGGCCCAATGAAACTGAAGGGGCAAATGAAGGGGAGGGGGGGGAACGGCATGACACTGGGGCAGAGACGGGGGACATTAAACTGTGGGCAGATGAAGGGGGAGAACGTGATGAAACTGGGGACAGAGATGGAGGGGGGACATGAAACTGGGGGCAGAGGAAGGGTGTATATGAAACTGGGGGAGAGATGGAGGGGGGCATATAATTTACGGGTGACTGTAGGAGGATTATACTGTGTGGGAGCACATAATAAATGAATGAGAATGGGTGGAATCAACATAAAAGTGGGTGGAGCTAAATTTGCCGCGGCTCGCAGAGCGCGCCGCACATTTTGCCCCTCTTTCTACTCTTTAAAAGATTGGGAGTTATGGCGTTGGTGACGCCACACTCCTGCATGACGTCACTCGCTTCATCTGCAACACACAGTGTCTCGACTCCCCCACCTCCTTTACAAGAGGGCCCACTGAGGCTCTGTCGCCCAAGGGCCCATAAAAACCTGGAGCCGGCCCTGGAACTAGCCCTAAGTTGTCTTGAAACTGGAGGGTAAAGGCTAGTTCCAATGATAGCAGGTAGTGATGTAAATATAGAACTTTGGGGTGAGATAAATGACTTACGATGTTCTGCAGAACATCTGGGAGAGTTGGGATATATAAATGAAGTGTAGTGGTCACATGAATTTTAGTATATCATTGTTGTAGAACAGAAAGCAAAGACTAGAAGGCACCACTATAGCATCTATGTGTTAGGTTTGGGTCCCACAGGGTTCTTGCTCAGCGCACAGCGCCACCTGCGGGTCAATCTAACTCTCGCCCTCGGCCTCGGATAGTGAGGTGTCTGGAGTGTATGTCCAGCTTTCGGCCTACTGAGCGTGCTCAGACCTATTGGAGCCACTCGCAAGCTAAGTGCCATTTCGTCCCTACTGAGCATGAGCCGTGAGGTCATGACCACCGCCCCCATTGGGCGGGGACTTGCCTTTAAATAGTGTAAGCCGACGCCAGCCCAGGGCTCACACTTTGACTGAAGTTTGTTAAAAGACAGTAGTTCAGGGCTAGGCTCCAGTATCCCGGCAGGGGTTCAGACTAGGCCTGTAGTTAGTACCCTGTAAATCCTGAACTGACAGCTCTATACCAGGGCTAGGAGCAGTAGACACTGTTCCAGCCCATAGAGTTGCAGCAGGTTTGGGCTCTCAGTTAGCCTCTTTACTGTCAAACTTCCTTTGCTCTCCTAGCTGTTGCAGGAGCATGTTTAGTTGCTGACCTGAGGTGACGGTTAACCCCTGGCAGCCTTGCTGTTTCAGCTGTACTGTGCACCTGTCCAGTAAGGTTAACTGGCAGGGCTTTCTTGCAGCTTATTCACATTAAGTATCGCGTCACATATCTGCCAGTGCATCTTAACTGGTAGAGGACTATTCAGACATACAGCCGCCCACCTTTGGGCCTGTGGACCTAACTGCAGTGTCTTGCAGACTGGAGGTTCTGTTGCTTAAAATATTATATATATATATATATATATATATATATATATATATATATATATATACATACATACACACAGAACCGTAACATTGTGCTGGAGCAGTGGGATATTGCAAAAATGAGCTACATATATTGGGGAGAGTGTCAGTTGAGAGGATCGCATGTGGGGGTGTCATTTGTGTTTTCTTTATATATAATAAGAGAAGATACTGAGCATTACAGCCAGTATACAGCACAAAAAATAGTACCATACACTGTCCATATATATAAATATGATAAATCCTGAATTAAACTCCTTAAATATCATCTCTACAGGTAAATGTATTATAAAACCCCTTGCCATCATACACACTATGTGACATTACAAGGTGCATGACATCATAGATATCCTGTGACATCACAATGGGTGTAGAATGTGTAAAGTTCTCAACCTGAGCTATCTTGTGTCAATAGAGCTTGGCAACTTGAAGAGGACAGACTAAGGTAAGACAGACAGGTAAGAAGCTCTTCACTTAGTGCTGACTCTTTCATACATTGTGTTGTTGGAGAGGAGGGGGGTTCTAAAGTTCAGGATTGTTCCATCAACACTGCCAGAATCTCAGCTACACCTCTGTACAATGTGATTCTTGCTGTGATTGTCAGGTCAATTCTTTACAGGACAGACAATTTTAAGAAATTTTCTTCAGCCTCAATCTATGAACATATGCACACCCAGGGAATGGGTTTTTACAAGAGATGAGAGAATACCATTCGATCGAATACTAAGGTATTCAAAATATTTGTATTTGATCGAATACCACGTGGTATTCACAGTAAAAATTTGATTCCCCTCCACCTTCCCTGGCACTTTTTTTTACACCAATAACTGTGCAGGGGAGGTGGGAAAGGAGCACACTTTGGATCAAGGGTTACCTATTATATACTGTAAACAACGAAAAGGGGCACCCCCACTAGAAAATATTAAAACTTAACCTTTATTGGTGGTTCATTAAAAATAGGTGCACAAACACAGAATACGGCCCCCATGTATAAAGCAGCGGGTATATATGTCTGTAAAATTGCCCTGTCCCTAGTGGTGTTAGGTATTTATTTGCTCCCCTCCGTATTCCACAACAAGGAGATTACTATAGGTAGTAAACAGAGTGTTTTAAGCCAAGATGTTTAAGCTAATTACCTAAGTATCCCTAGCACTGATACATGTATCACAAAGGTGTTAGTGACAACAGTGCCGATTTGGATTTATCAGAGAATAAAGGAGGGTGTCACATTAGACTCGTATATGAACCTAACACCTACTATTCATGACTAGGTCTGTCTTGCTGCAAACAGAGTAGGGCATTAGATTATCACACCCGCTACCCCAGACCTCATTGCTGGTACATTTCAGCAGGTTGTAGTATCTGCCATGTAGCTCCTATCTTCAGGCTACATTCTGCCAAAATCTCAAAAGGAGCTACACAAACAATTGCATTAAAAATAAAACTGTTTGAAACTTGTCTCTGTCTCATTTGTCTCTGTCGCTACGCGTTTCGTTCATTTAAACTCATCAGGAGACATAAAATATCCTGCCTATGATTCCAGGCTAAGATTACAATACACCCTAAGCAATCTAGTGGTGTGCGGTCAAAACCGCAGTTCTCAGGATCCAGATGGCAGGTCCTGATACTTTCTTAGAGCCAGCCTCTGCTGGTGCAAGGCTCAACTCACCTCAAGGGCCTAAAACTCTGCTGGTACAAGGCTCAACTCACCTCAAGGGCCTCAATCTCTGCTGGTACAAGGCTCAACTCACCTCAAGGGCCTAAAACTCTGCTACTAAAAGGCTCAATTCACCTTAACAGCCTAAAACTCTGCTGATGCAAGGCTCAACTCACCTCAAGGGCCTCAATCTCTGCTGGTACAAGGCTCAACTCACCTCAAGGGCCTAAAACCCTGCTACTAAAAGGCTCAATTCACCTTAACAGCCTAAAACTCTGCTGGTGCAAGGCTCAACTCACCTCAAGGGCCTAATACTCTGCTGGTACAAGGCTCAACTCACCTCAAGGGCCTCAATCTCTGCTGGTACAAGGCTCAACTCACCTCAAGGGCCTCAATCTCTGCTGGTACAAGGCTCAACTCACCTCAAGGGCCTAAAACTCTGCTACTAAAAGGCTCAATTCACCTTAACAGCCTAAAACTCTGCTGATGCAAGTCTCAACTCACCTCAAGGGCCTCAATCTCTGCTGGTACAAGGCTCAACTCACCTCAAGGGCCTCAATCTCTGCTGGTACAAGGCTCAACTCACCTCAAGGGCCTAAAACTCTGCTACTACAAGGCTCAATTCTCCTTAACAGCCTAAAATTCTGCTGGTACAAGGCTCAACTCACCTCAAAAGCCTAAAACTCTACTGGTACAAAGCTAAACTCACCTTAAAGGCCTCAATCTCTGCTGCTACAAGGCTCACCTCACCCCAAGAGCCTGAAGCTAAGTTTAGGAGGGCTCACCCCAAGGACTCAGCTTAAGGGCCTCTAACTTAATTTGGAAGGGTTCACTTCAAGGGACAGAAAAGTAATTTTTGGAGGTCTCACCACATCACACACATGCACAATGACAGTTAAGGGTGGGGGCTGTTTGATTTCCCCCTTGCCTATGCCATCTGTGGTTGTCATGGGCAACGTGATTTAAAGGGGCACATGCTAATGTTTCTTTAGCTTAAAATTTGTGTTTCTGTCCATACTATTGTCGAGGAAAGAAGGTTTCCAAGTATTTTCCACTTTCCATAGAGGTTCTATTGAGTGTGGAAAGTGTCTAGTGTCTAGGCTGTGATAGTGGGGTAATACTGGGACTTGGGCGTGTTAGATGCCCCTAGGCATGCTACCCCTGCAGTCCCAGTTGCATTCCAGAGGTGTTGGCATCATTTCCTGAGGTGTCATTGTGAACTTGGTGACTCCAATTAGTCGAATTTTGGTTTCCCTTGAAACAAGCATTTTTTCCCCATAGACATAAATGGGATTCGATATTCAATCGAATAGTCGAATATTGAGGGTCTACTCAAATCGAATATTTCACTATTTGCACATCTATAGTTTTTACCCCTCTAAAATGCGTAAAGATATGTCCATATGGTTTAAAGAGGACCTTTCACCATTTTGCCTATAGGCAGTTCTATATACTGCCGGAAAGCTGACAGTGCGCTGAGTTCAGCGCACTGTCAGCTTTCCCGATCTGGGCCCGATGTGAAGAGCTTACGGTCCGGTACCGTAGCTCTTCTATGGTCAGAAGGGCGTTCCTGACACTCAGTCAGAGACGTCCTTCTTCACAGCACAGCCAATCGCGCTGTGCAGTGAGAGCCGGGAGGAACGCCCCCTCCCTCCCTGATAATCGTCTATGGACGAGTACTGCGTTCCTCCCAGCTCTCACAGCACAATGCGATTGGCTGTGCTGTGAAGAAGGACGTCTCTGGCTAACTGTCAGAAACGCCCTTCTGACCATAGAAGAGCTACGGTACCGGACCGTAAGCTCTTCACACCGGGCACAGATCGGGAAAGCCGACAGTGTGCTGAACTCAGCGCACTGTCAGCTTTCCGGCAGTATATAGAACTGCCTGTGGGCAAAATGGTGAAAGCTCCTCTTTAACAGGGAACTTGGACAGGGAACTGAACCAGTAGGCTAATGCATTTATATTTGGTTGTTTTTGTGGTAGTTTTCCATACAATTTATAAAACAATGTAGAACAAAGCATTTTTGTAACATAAACCTGTTAAGAAGATGCTCTAGTTCTCTGTTATCAGCTCCTTTTGGACATGTAGGATCAGGGGGTGACCAGTCTGGGACCCTGTGTTTTCCTAAATAGAGGAGTAGGTGATATGTATTAAAGGCAAAGGGTCCCTTTATATGTGTGTCATGACTCAGACATGTGTCACGATATATCAGGGCTCTTTCATGCTGTGCTGTGATGTAGTTTTATATTGGTGCGGTCACTGTTACATATCTGTGATGTGATCATGTACGTGAAGGTTTTATGGTGCAGATCTCTGCTGCATTATAGATGTCACATGACATCACAGACATCTCATGATGTCACAATGGCTGTAGAATGTGAACAGTTCTTTACCTGAGCCATCTTGTGTCATTTGAGCTTGACATCTTAAACAGGAAAGTCGGTCCAGGTATTTAGCTCTGCACTCAATGCTAAGGCCTTGTTCACACACTGGGGCAGATAAACTAATAAATATGTACCAGAAGTCTGATGTAATTTGCATTAAAAACTGGTGTACACCTAATTTTTTTATGTGTTCTTGACACTTTACAACACTTTGTGGGCCTTGTGTTGCTTGGGGGTGAACTCTATCTGAGTTCAGATTTTCTTGCCATGGTGGAAATTCTGCAGTGTGTGTTCTGTGTGTGGCCCCGGCCTGAATGTCTCTAGTAGTTGGCAGAGGAGATGGTGCAGGCCAGCACTGTAAACTGAGCTTAAACAGCTTTCCATACAGCCCCAAGGAGGAAGATTCAGCCCAAGGCTCTACCAGAGCTAGGGAGCTTAGATGTCTACCGATCGGACTTGGTACCAGGAGGAGCAGTGGAGTTTGTTAGCAGGAGTAGTCGGCCTGGGACCTTATACAAGGTAACCGGATCCCTGTCAAGACTACCCCGCATTACAGACACCCCCCCTGTTTCAACTGCACAACTGCCTTCCTGAGTTGTTCCAGCATTACCATCAGGGTCCTTCTGAACACTATCACACTGGCTCAGAGTACGGAAGACCACTCTCCAACTGGAAGCGCTCCGGGGGAACTACTACCATCACCATCAGATGGCACAGCAGGTCCCCTTATAGGTGTCTGGCCTAGGAGCTGAGCTGGGAAGAGTGGTTGAAGACACTCAGCTTATGCGATAGCACAGCACCTGCCACTACTACTCCCATCCTCTGGTTCCCTCCATTTGGGTTGCAGCATATGTACCCCAAAATGGTACCAAATGTAAGTACAACCGCCACACAAAGAATAATCCCTCATATAGCAACGTCGACAGAAAGATAAAAAGTTATGAAATTTGAAAGGCAGGGAAGGAAATATGAAAAAAGTTGTCACTCTATGAAGTACCCTGCATCCTTCAAGTGTTAACTATGATCCTGGAGATCGGAATACCCCTTTAAGCACCAATTAGATTAGCTAGACTGTTAGCACTTGATTCCAATGTGCTAATCGCTGCCAGACCTGGACCAACCATTGCATTCCATACTGGCAGTATCTGCAATGAGCAGCCCGTCTATATTCTGTAGTAATTGAAAACACTCTGTGGCCGATCTGCTTGGAATTGGGGCACTTTCCAATTCTCCCTTATTCAAGCAAATCTCACTGAAACAAATTCTGTGATATTTCTTCATCTCTCTAAGATGGAGGCTCTGACTCTGGAGGAGTGCCACTGGAGGGGGATGTGGCATGCTCTATACTGAACTATACATATGTTCCTTAATAGATGAGCAGCAATGCCCAAATGTTAGTTTTGACTGAATAAGGATACAATTATATACAAATATATACAATTATATACAAATATATACAATTATATAATATATTTATTTATTTTTTATATATAATATTATATATATATATATATATATATATATATATATATATACACAGTATATATATATATATATATATATATATATATATATATATATATATATATATATATACAATTATATTATTCCGTCACAAACAACTTTTATACTAGTTGTAATCTGTAACATTTCACTATGACCTCTAAAGGTTCCATAGGTCCCACAGAAACATATCCAGAAAGATATTTTTGCTGTGACTTTTAGTGTTGCCCTGACTCACTATAAAATCATTTTCTTCAGAGACAGACATATACCGTATATGCTACCTGTGAAGCCACACAAGGATCAGGATTATAAACAGAGTTTGCCCAAAGCAGCTTTTTACTGTCTGATAGCTGTGCAGTCATTTACATGTAATCTAATAGTTACTTACATATTATCAGAGAGACATAATGAGGAGGGGGTTCTGTGCTAAGCTACTGGAGAACAAGGGGCCGATACCTGTTCTTGCAGAGCGGTCTGTGTTCGTTCTTGATTTCCTTACAGCATGCCCTATCATCAGTGAGGTATAATGAAGAAATTCTGGGACGTTCTAAGATAAAACTTGCATCCTCTAACACCATAATCCTTGCAGTATTAGTTGATGCCCCCAGATGGTGAGCCACTATGAGCTGAGAGGTCTACTTTAACTACAAATGAAAAGTTAAATGGTATACACTGCAATACAACACTGAAAAAAAACCCCCTCTCTATATCACTCAGCAACAAGTGGCAGCTCTTGTACAGCACTGCAAAATCCTGGAGACAACTCTGCACTTACCAAATACTGTCCGAGCAGGAACTGACTCTCTGTTTAACCAAAATGACACCTGGGATAATATGACAGTCATTATACACGGCAAATAGGTCTGGATAACGAAATAGCCAATTTTTCTTTTTAAGTGGAAATGTGCAGTCATCACTGTGTATTCACCTAGAAGGGAATAAAAAAGATATTAGAACATGTCTAGAGCAAATATTAGAGAAATACACTGCAAACAATCGAGCACAGGGAACACAGCAACAAATGAGAAGTCACCACGTAGAAAAGTGATTACTGAGAGCATGATGAGGTCTAGAAAATCCATTGATGACTGATGCTTTCTCTGTGCAAAATCGGATTTCTGTATTTTACTAATCCCTGGTTACAATCTGTGTCCGGCTCTTTGTCATGCATCCTGCAATCAGAATCCTCCCTGCCCAGATGGACTGTATATGGACTGCACTACAGACTGAGCTGGGCACACAGCACATAGTAGCTTTGGATATAGGATACAGGATACAGCACCAGTGGAACGACGACACAGAGCAGACCTACATTTTTGGCACACACTTCAGATGGTCAAGAAATGTCTAACTGTATCTTCTGCCTCTACTCTCTGCTGCTCCTTGCAAAAGTCCAAGGGAAATTACCATTTATTGCTGAAAACAATGCGGCCATGATGGTGAACTGGTAGGTGTATGCATTAAATTTAGTAATAATTGTGTATATAAATAGTTATTTCAATGTTATTCCTGTTTGAAAAACCTGATAAATTTTGCTATTTTTTCTCATATAATTCATTGAGGAATATTAAGTGGTCTGGACAATTGCTTGATGTTTTTCTATGTGCTGGTGAAGTGTTGACCTAAACACAGTCCATGTAATTGCATGGGGTCCCAGAAATTAGGGGAACCCCTACAGTATGAGGTTTCGTGATGGCCCCATTGACCACATATTAGTTTTTTTTCCCCAAACTGCCAATACCTATTGGATTATTCTAATAGGTTACACCTGACCATCATAAGACATAATTATATTCTCCACTAACCAATGATTGGTCCTCTTCAGGCCTAAGCAAACATTATATTGTGTATGGGACACTAAGGGAATATTATACTCTGTGAAGCAGTCCATTTGTAAAATATGGTGGGGTGAAGCATAGGGAGCCTTTCATTTTAGCACAGCATACTGCACTATTTTGTCCAGATTGTTTGACCTGTGAACAGGGGACATGGCATGTAAAGAGAGGAAGGGAAATAATATTTTGGGGTACCCCCGTACATAACTTTGATTACGGATGTCAAATCTGCTCCTGACTACACACAAAATACAAATATAATGTTATAATGTAGTAAACAGGGAATTTTGCTTACCAGATGGTGTAGCTCAAACTTTAATAATCCTGGACACTATGATAATTCCTGCATTATATATTTGTCATGCCCTGATCACTGGAGCTACTACTTTTCATGAAGCCATTGCTATACTATGTAGTGGGACTGTAGTCTGCGTATGTCTGTGTATACATGTGATAGAAATGAATGTTATGTAATATGTTATAGTTACATTCTGTGTTCTGTAAAAGACGATAACACACTCCATGGTTTAGTTTGACATGTGACTACTTATAATAAATAATATACCTCTGTCGAGCACTCTTTCCTGAGTAGCTGATGTGACAGACAGCAGTTTTTTCTTTTTTAACACTATCATTTCCAGAGTGTAAAGCTTAGTGGGAACAGTGATACCTTAAGTGTTGATCTCGTCTGCATTATACAAGAAAGCAGCGTTTCTGTGACCTTAGGCCACGTGCTGTCAGGATTCCCCACTCCTCCTTTTCCCCCAGCATACAATCAGATCAGCCAAGGCAAGCATGGAGCTACCAGAGCAGCAAGCTTTTAAGAGGCGATCAGCACGTGTCCCATCCGGATTAAACCTTTCTTTTCATCTAATGCTTACACATCTGGCAGCTGTGTCTGCACACACAGAGGTAATAATGGGAGCTCCGGCTACTTGGGCACCTCAACTGACATGTGTTAGACTGTTTTACAGATAATATTTGCAAATTGTTAGGGTAACTAAAGCTTTAAATGAGAAGAACCCCTAGACTGTAATGTTTTTATTTTTATGGTTTTTAAGACTGTTTAAAATCCGACCATGTATGGTGCACATACATGCTGATGTGCTATATATGGCCTTCTCCAGTGGCGTAACTAGGAATGGCGGGGCCCCGTGGCGAACTTTTGACATGGGGGTCCCCCCCAAACCGACGCCGAAGACCTCAACCAACCCCCTCCTCAGAACTCTATTATGTCCCTTAGTAAGCCCTGCACACAGTATTATGTCCATTAGTGGCCCCTGCACACAGTATTAACCCCAATAGTGTCCCCTGCACACAGTATTAACCCCAATAGTGTCCCCTGAACACAGTATTAACCCCAATAGTGGCACCTGCACACAGTATTAACCCCAATAGTGGCCCTGCACACAGTATTAACCCCAATAGTGGCCCCTGCACACAGTATTAACCCCAATAGTGGCCCCTACACACAGTATTAACCCCAATAGTGGCCCCTGCACACAGTATTAACCCCATTAGTGGCACCTGCACACAGAATTAACCCCAATAGTGGCCCCTGCACACAGAATTAACCCCAATAGTGGCCCCTGCACACAGAATTAACCCCAATAGTGGCCCCTGCACACAGTATTAACCCCAATAGTGTCCCCTGCACACAGAATTAACCCCAATAGTGTCCCCTACACACAGTATTATGTCCCACTGTGGACATCCATAAACAATTATTATACTCTGGGGTCTTTTCAGACCCCAGAGTATAATAATCGGTGACCTGGGGGAATAAAAACATTTTTTAAAAAAACAGTTGCTTACCTGTGCCCGGCTCCTAGGCTGTCGGCTGCCGGCTGCCACTCTTGTCCTGCATTAATGACGTCGGACGTCACATGACCCGGGAAGCAGACCCGGGTCATGTGACGTCAGAGACGTCAGACACGAATGAGGGAGGCCGGAGGCAGGATCGTGGAGAGGTAAGTAACACTGTTCGTTATGTTCCTTACGTCTCCCGGTCCGCTGATCATTATACTCGGGGGTCTGCAAAGACCCCCGAGTATAATGATAGTGTTTGTGGGGCCCGCGGTGTCACTTGCCGATCCCGGCCCAGCCAGGATCAGCAAGTGAATGGGGCCCGTAACGGACTATTTAAAAAAAAACAAAACAAAAACGCAGCGGTAGCGGCTGTCACCGGGCCCCCTAATGGCCCGGGCCCTGTGGCAGCTGCTACTGCTGCTACCACGGTAGTTACGCCCCTGCCCTTCTCTATGAAATGTCAACTTGATGCATTTTTTATGATTTTTCCTACTTTTTGCATAGCTAATTGTGATGTATGAACTAAGCCTTACAGTGTCATACTCAATTGCTGGTCTTTTATACCCAGGCTTAAAGGTGGAAGAACTGTGATTTGTTTATTTATACAATTGTCACCCATATGGACTGTAAAGCTAGTAATCCTTATGCAGAATTCTTTGTAGTATGGGCATGCAAATTATCATATAGTAAATTTATTAGAAAACTAGATTAACAAAAGTAGGTCATTACTATATAGATGAACTATATGAAAAAACTTAAGCAATATATTTAAATGTACAAAATCAGTGCTTTGTTCCCGCCACTATACTCCGATCTATTCCAGCAAACTCAGCTTCCAGGTTATCGTAGCTACACTCTGTGCAGTTCCTATCTCTCCATATTGCAGTGCATGTCCGCCTCCTCCCCTTCCTCTTCCTTCTCCTCCTCTTCCTCCTCCTCCTTCTACTGCTGCTGCTGGTGGCGGCAGTGGCGGCGCAACTGGGCCTGGTCAAAGAACAGTTGCACCCTACCCTCCCTGCAAATTGAAGACCTTTCCAGCCAATATCAGGAAGCCTTGGCCTATTTATATCTTCTGAGCCCTTAGTGACATAGGATCTTATCCAGATAGTGTCTGTGAGTTTATCTTGTTTCTGTTTGATTCTCTGTTTACTGATCTTGCCCAGTTCTGATTTTGATCTAGTTTTGAAGACCCTCTATGTACAATCTTGCCTCTAACCTGCGACCATAGCTGCTTGTCCAGACTTTTTTTGCTGCTACAAACCTTTGACAATATTTATCATATTGTTCACTAAATGGCATAAGTAAAAATGGTGCAATTGTTCCTTTGGGATTTACTATTATTATATGGTGTCTGAATATACACAGGTGTTCACTTTTATAAAAGGCCTCCCCTTGAAAAGACCACTTCCATTTTTGTTGTGATCTGCTGTTCATGAATCAACTTGTGAGCGGATGTCCAAGTTGACGTCTCTGGCTTTAGTCCATACCTCCACTCTCTGTCTGACTCCCTGGTACTTCACATCAACATCTCTCTGGCCTTATTCCAGCTTTCACCTGTTGAGAGGTAGTCTTCTCACAGAGATCAGATCCTCGTACAGGAGTTAAATGGTGAAAAATGTGGAAGCTGCTTAGAGAACGCCCTTGGAAGTTGGTTGGATGGACAGTAGGGCCACAATCCACTGTCTGTTACACACATACTATAGGACATAAGAGGCTGGTATCTAATTTGCCCTTTATACGTTTTTTTATGACCCTTACGCTTATTCTCCACCCATTTGTCTGCTATTGTTAATGCAGTTTCTCTGAAGAGTATATGTATCAAGTTCTTGCAAACCAGTAGAAAAAGAAACATGCCCAACCTAAATAGTGCCCCTATTCTACTAGGACACTTTTGGAAGCCTGAGGTGGTGTACTGGTGGTGTATTCATATGGCTCCATAGTATCCTTGAAAACATTCAATGGTACAATGGTATGCACTAGAATTAAGAGCTTATTCTGGCTCTGCACAAAACTGTAATATGGTTGTGTAAATTAAGAAAAGGTCCTCGCACTCAGTTTTTTTACTTTATCAAGAAACAGGTGCAGAAGGTCACCCTGACCTGTCCATCAAATGCTTCCAAGCTGCTTTTTACAGCAAACTATGGGCTGCAACCTTATCCTACACAGGGGCGGATCCAGGGCCGGGCGAGACGGGCAACCGCCCGGGGCCCCGCACTTATCGGGGCCCTGCGGCGCGGCCGGGACCTAACAAAATGGTCCCGGTCGGCATGTCCCGATTCCAGCTGAGCTCAGTGTTAAAGCAGGAGCTGACAGCTCCTGCTTTAAACGCCTATGTATTCAGCTCATCGGCGGTAGGATGTACTTTCAGGGACTTCAGAGGCTCGATCGGGATATTCAGGGGCCCGATCGGGCTCCTGACCATCCCAAAATGGGCCCCTGTACCATTCCCTGCGAGTGTGTGAGAATTAGCAGGCGCGGGGCTTCTCCTCCCTGCACTGTGCACTGCCGGCATGTAGCAGGACGTGTGCTGCCCCTCCCCCACACAGATCGGAGAGTGCAGGGGGAAGTCTGCCGGCTACTGCAATGAAGCAGAGCTTTCACCATAGGCCAGACAGGACAAAGCTGCACAGGAGCCTCCTCCATATCCTGTGCACCAGGCCAAATGTAAGTACATTTTTTGGGTAAAAATATGTATATTTAATGTTTGTATATTTGTGTAAAGTGTCTGATATACTGTGTGAGTCCTGTATGCTTGTAGATAGGTGTGTGTGTGTATATGTGTATGTATATTGTATATGAATGTATGTGTGTAAATATATGTTATATGTATTAGGCCTGGTTCACACCTGCGTTCAGTATTCCTTTTTGGGAAGTCCACTTGGGGTTCCCCCGAACAGAAACCTATACACATTAAAAAGCGGTGAGCAATTAAACCACACGGACCCCATAGACTATAATGGGGTCTTTGTGTTTTCTGTGCGGTGTCCACATGAATCACGTGGAGAGAAAAGGAGTACTTGCAGCACTTTTCTCACCACACGATTCATGTGGACACTGCACAGAAAACACATGGACCCCATTATAGTCTATGGGGTCCGTGTGGTTTCATTGCTCACCGCTTTTTAATGCGTATAGGTTTCTGTTTGGGGGAACCCCAAGCGGCCTTCCCAAAAAGGAATACCGAATGCAGATGTGAACCAGGCCTAAGTATATTCAGCATATGAGTGTGTTTCTGTGTTTTCTTCTATACATGTCTACCATTATGCATAGCATTGTATTTTATAGTGTGATGTTCAGTATATTGAGATGTTAAAGGGGTTATCCAGGAATTACAGTTCTCTGCAAGGGAAAGGTCACAAATAAGAAAAAAAAGCAAAACCCATACTCGCCTGTCCCCGGTGTCTCCCACGTCAGTCTGGTCCAGTGGCTCCCGGAGCGTTGTTCTGGCAGATGTCATCGCCACACATGATTGCTGAGGCCAATCAGCGGCCTAAGGAAAGGACACGTGACATCACAGGTGACATATGTGAGTGATATCGCGGTTTCTTTCCTTAGGCTGCTGAGGCAGATGATTGACTTCATCAGTTACGTGTGGCGAGGACTGAAAAAACTCTGGGGCACCGCTGGAGCGGACAGGGGTAGGAGAATCAGGGACAGGTGAGTGTGGGTTTTATTTTTTTTCCTTCACCGGTCTCCTTGTAGAAACCTGTAATTCCTGGGCAAACCCTTCAAGGATTAGGCCCTACTGAGCAAAACACAGCTAACACTGGATTCACACCAGCGTCTGGTCTCCGTTCTGAGGTTTCCGTCATCTGCATGCAGAAGATGGAAACCTGTCGGACCAAGTCTGGCCGTGAGCGCCAGTGAGCGTTTTATGTTCTCTGCGGCAAAACCGTTTTAAACCGGACAAAAAGTCTTGCATGTCCGACTCTGTGTCCGGTTAAAAAAAAACAAAAAACGTTTTGCCGCAGGGAGCACAAAACGCTCACAGGCGCTCACGGATGCACACTTCATTTGAATGGGTTTGAAAAATGCCTGCAGGTTTCCATCTCCATGGCATGACACTGGAGCAGAGACGGGGGGAAATGAAACTGTGGGCAGATAAAGGGGGAGAATGGCATGAAACTGGGGACAGAGATAGAGGGGGGGGGACATGAAACTAGGCGTAGATGAAGGGTGTATATGAAAATGGGGGGGAGATATAATTTACGGGTGACTGTAGGAGGATTATACTGTGTGGAATCACATGAAAATTGAATGAGAATGGGTGGAGCCAACATAAAAGTGGGAGGGGCCTAATTTGCTGCGGCGCGCACGCCGCATGTTTTGTTCCCTCTTTCTAGTCTTCAACAGTTGGGAAGTACAGGTTAGAAGTGCAAGACCCCCAGTAAGTAGGGCCCCGCCAAAGTCAATTGCCCAGGGCCCCGCAAACCCTGGATCCGCCACTGATCCTACATAAACCACACCGGACATCCACACACTGGAGTATACAGTAATATGGCTGTGGCAATGAGGTAACAAAAGGGAAGTGAAGCTACCTGAAATTTTTTGACTAAAACCTTGTAATACTTACAATACTCAGCATACTGATGCCTCAACATAGTGAGTAGCTGCAGCAGTCACATCATCATTAAAGGCCAGGTTACACAGACTGGTGGGGTACCCATGAATCAGCAGTATGGAAGCTACTGAGGATCAGGAAGGTGAGCTTTTCACAGTTTGCTTTAAGCATTTTAACCTCTTCCCTCTCTGCGCTGTACATGTACATCTCCTTAAAGTTGGCACCCACCTAGGACTTGAGGACTGTAGCTGCTTGGACTCTGTGGTGTTAAACAGCAGAGATGCAGCAGTGCCGATGATAAGAGACATCTCTGATCTGAGAAATTTAATCCCGCAGATGCTGTGGCCAAAGACATCCATAGCACCTGAAGGGTTCTGCTTTCACATTAGGCATCTCTGCGTCACAGATGCACAAACTATAAAGATATGAAAATATTTCTCCCACATGGTGATTGCCAAATTGGCACTTTTTCCCTTTTGTCTCTTAAAAAAAATTAATAAAAAGTAAGAGAGCCTTCACACTACCGTTGGTGACCATCAGCAGTGTCCGTAGCTATTGTCAGTTACAAGATTTTAGGAATGGACGCTAGCTGAATCGTCAGTAGCCTGTTAAAATTTCCATTCATTTCAATGGGATTTTATCTTGTTCCATTAGTGCCTGTTTACACCCAAGTCTGTTTTATTCCAGCCCATAAAAATATCCTACATGCAGGACTTTTCTGTCCGTTAGAAGGAAACAGATGGCAAGTGTCCATTATTTTTTTAACATTGAAGTCTATGGGCAATGGACTTATAACGGACAGTAACTGATAGCCATCAGTTACTCTCCGTTTGTGTCCATTATGATAGGTGTCCGTTTTGTTTTTTTATTTTAAACGGATACCTTCATAATAGAATCCAACGGTAGTGTGAACCCTATCTAAGCAAAATGTCACACATTCCCCAAACTATGGTATCAATAAAAATTACATCATGTTCCTCAAAAAAAGCCCTCACACAGTTCCATACATGAAAGTATGTTTCAAAAAAGTTATCAATGTTTCAAGTAGTACTTTTCTCTCACTGGAAACTGAGTAGAAACCGCATGGATCCCATTATAGTCTGTGGGGTCCATATGGTTTCCCAGGTAATCGCTTTTTAATGCATATAGTTTCCATTAAGTCAACCACTAGCACAATTTATTTAGCTATGGATTCCTGTTATCTTTGAGTAATGTTGTAGGGTGCTGTATTATATATTATTTCTATTAGGATATCCAAAGGAGCCACAGTTTTTCAATATGCCTCTATGAAATTGGAGTCCATATTACAGCTCGGGGCTACAGAGCTGCAACACTGTACTGTACATAAACCAAGGTTAAGGCAAAAGATGGTGGGTCACAACGAACCTTACGCATTAGCCCACATTACATCAAAAATTCTTTTTCAGCTGTGCCTTTCTCTCAAGTCTTTACACAGGCGCCCTGCTATACACAACAGGCATACACTTGTCCTAGTTCAATGGAATAGCAAAACTCCATCTGAACAACATTTCATCTCTACCCCTATGTGTTCTCATGCACAACTGACAATTTATACCTGTTTTAGGAGAGCACCAAGATAATAGCCAGAATAAAACACATGTCCTTCCTTCTTGTCCCCTTGGCTGGATATGTCCAGATACATGTATCACTAATTAATAACAGGACATGATGTAATGCTTCACTAGATATGAATATTGCCTTTACTACACAAGATAATTTATTATGATTACTAGAAATCTATAATCATACAGATACGCTATGCATATACTGTGTATTATGCACAGTAAATGCATAATACATTATACAGGTTTGTTGCCAGGACTGACAATGGACTTGCAGTGTCATCTTCGTGTTTACATAGAGAGATAACAATTGCTATACAGTACAACACACTGGAATTAGAAGATGATAGTTCTGAGAGCAGGCGTAATCCAGAGAACTCAGCCCTCTGTGCTTCCAGAGAGTAGTGTGTCTCTCCAACCATTGTATTAAGGAAAACTCTTGAATCTACATAAGCTAACAGTATAGATTGAATCCTTGAGATGGGATATACCACTTTGGGCCCATCTGTATGATCCCTCACATTGTAATGATATTCAGATGTGGCACAAACTCTACTAACAACTGGCTTGAGACCCCATGCACAGGACTGAGTGTCCTTCTGATGTGGGACCGAGTTTGCAGCGGAGTGCAGTTGGATGACACTCAGAGTGAATTCCAAGTATCATCTGAGTGCATTCTGTCATGCATTCACTTCTATGGGACCTTCTGTTCCATTCCGTTCCAATGTCGTGGAGCAGGATAGGACCTGCATTATCCTGTTCTGTGTCTTTAGAATGGAGTAGATTGGAAGTCCCAATAGAAGTGAATGAATTACAGAATGCACTCAGATGTCACTTAATGTGTTATCCAACTGCATTCCTCAGCAAATTCAGCTCTGCACTAAATGCACACTCAGTCATGTATATGGGGTCTAACTGTGTGATTTTCTATTGTGAGCTCCTTAACAATACAGAATCCTATGCTTTGTCTGCGGTAGTTGTCCTGGCAACCGGTCCTGACTTCTGCTGTGCACAGGAGCATGTATCAATTGTACTCCGTCTATTGCAACATCAGGGGGTTTAGCTGTATTCAACTATTTGCAGCTACAGGGAACAATTAGGCAACAGCATTCAGTCTCTGGTAACAACAGGAAAGAACAGTTTAGAGGTATGTATCTTCTTCTGTAGCAGTGAACAGTTCAGGCCTTAACTAGAGATGGGTGAGCCTTTCAAGACTCATTTTGTTTCAGGTTAAGGTGGTTTGGGACTTAGATTTGTTTTGGGTCAACCAAACTCGTTATGAACCACAGATTAAATTGGCTTTAAAAAAGTGTATTACACTTTCAGGGCTCCAAGGAACCTATCCATCCAATTTCTAACTCTCTATATTTCGAACTGTCTATGGCAAGAGAGAAAGGAGTTGCACATAGCTTTTTAAACAGACACGACAGTTATATTGTAAAAACAATGCTTTCATAGAAAAATTAGCCTCTTCTGATGATGCTAGGTTCACACTAGTGTCACCTCTCTGTTGTTCTGATCTGTCGGAATAACCAAAACAATGGATAGGTGGACCACTAAAATATTGGTAACTCGTAACTCCCAGAGTCTGATGGACCCCACCGACTACAATGCAGAACCATCCAGGACTGTTTCTCCTGCTGATTTTCAGGTGGACATTGTGATGGTATCTCCAGTGTATATGTGAATGTAGCCTGACTTGTAATTGCTACGGGCTTGTTGTTTGGGAGAAAAATTTGTGGCTTTGTGGCTAGTTGAAAAATGATAAAGAACTGGGGGGGGGGGTTTCAAGAAAAAAAACAAACACCAAAGATTATCCCTTTGTGGGTAAAATCAAAATGAAATCAAAATGGTTTTGCATTCTGATGCCAACACTGTGGAACCTACAGTGTGGTATGGTGGAATATGATGGACCAGGCTACAGAACATGTGTGGCTGAGTGATGGCAGTGTTGGCAGCTGTTGCAACATGAGTAGCAGGCAGTAAAGTATGGACTAATAAGATGGACCAGGCCATAGGACATGTCTTGGTAAGTGGTGGTATTCTCCTTCACTTGTAATATGCTTGTAATTCATTAAACCTGACTAAACGGTGTTCTAATACTCCTACTCCTGTTAAAAACTGAACAATTTGTAATATTCAGGTCAAAACCTGGTTTGTGATAATTTGGTTTACCCACTTCTAGTCTTAACTAATAGTGTAAGTAATACTCTCCTAAAGGCAGCAGTTCTTCTATCCCAAGTTTGGTGTCTCAACTCTCTCTGTTCCTTGCTAAATGCTGCTGGGGCTGGGAAACGGGATACAGTAATGGTGATTATTCAGTACTTGTTTCTCTTCCAGGGCTTTCTTTATCTCCTCTGCAACTGGCCAGCAATTTATCTGACTCTAGCTATGTGTCTTCTTGGCATGGTCTCCCAGCACCAATATTCACACTTGTGATGCTCTGCATTGGCCTTTCTCTCTTTGCTGGGTATGGCTGTCTCATCTTAATCACATTGCTTGTGCCCACTCTGTGCCCTTGGGCTTCTTCTGCTGTGCCACTCCTGGTTTCTGGGCAGACAGTGCACCCTTTCTCTGTTATGTGTTTAGGGCTTCTGCAGTACCTGGAGCTCTGCTGACTTGGTAGATCACAAGCACTGCTACAGGCTTTCCAGGAGCGACGTCATAAATTTACTAATAAAACAGTAAGAGCGGTTTCACACCAGCGCCCTGTCTCTGCTTTGCAGGCTTCCGTCTTCTGCCCGAGAAATTGGACAGGAGACAGAAACCTGGCAGTCAGTTTTTAAACTGAATGGGCTTGCAAAGTGTCCGCCGTGAGCATCTTGTGCCTCTCCGTGGCGAAACCGTTTTTTTTAACCGGACACAAAGTCGGACATGCAGGACTTTTTGTCTGGTTAAAAAAAGACTGTTTCGCTGCGTAAAAGCACAAGACGCTCACGGCAGACATTTTGCAAGCCCATTCAAGTAAATGGGTTTGAAAACTGACTGCCAGATTTCTGTCTCCTGTCCAGTTTCTCTGGCAGAAGATGGAGACTTGTGTCTAGATTAGAGTCGGTCTGTAGCAGCACCGGACAGTTATGGAGGATGGATTAGACTGCTTTGGTCAGTTGTCACTGAATGGATACGAATCCAAGACGTAGTAACCTGTTGGTCCAAGTCACCATATGGGGTTTAAACTATGAATACCAAGAGACCACTTAGACAATAGCCTTAAAAGTAACCCCAAGTCAGAACTGTTCAGTGACACAGTGGTTCCATACCTGCTGGGTTACAAGCTGCAGCAGTGGACACAGTAAAATGCATGAAGTGGTCATTTATTTACTTGCACATTTGTACATTTATTTGCAGTTAGTAAGCAAAGGACAATGGGGGCAATGGCAAAGTTAACACAGGTGCAGGTTGGGACTGGAAAAGTAAACATATGAGGTGAGCTTCACACTTGCAGCGGGGGACCCGAATAATGGAGAGCCCATCTGCAGAGAAAAAAATTCGCCATGCAGGACTTGTCTCTTCGCCGATTTTTGGCGGCAGAGTCTCCAGATGACATAGCCTGACTGGGAGCTAGTAACATGGTTAAATGCTTTATTAGCTCTCAGCACAGATCATCAGACTCTGACAAAAAATGCTTTTCTCTTCTAAAACATTCCTGTATAAGGAAAATATGAACCGCTATTGACTATTCGTTGGCTGCAGGCTGTAGTAGAATATTTGTGCGATTGGTAAATGAATCCACAAGAAGCCGTATGTTGGCTATTAAGCCGTATGTTGGCTATTATCATCCAGGAGCCAAGGTAAAAGAGAAAAAGCGCACAATAAACATTATCTGTATAACGCTACATTTAGAATAACAGTCAAATAATAGCTAATGCAACCACTGCTAGGAAAAAGACAGAGAGATACACAGTGACAATTATCTGATACTCTTAGTTCAAAGGAAATACAACCTCAAAGGGTGATGCAAGCAATAAAATGAAAAAATTGGGCTGTAAATTCGAATGACATTAGTCTGTATGCACGTTATGTGATATTACTCTGCTTGCAGTCACATATATTTAGCTTTTTGAGATAAGGCTTGTATAAATGTGAAGCTAAATTTTGCTCCATTTGTAAGTGCACGCGTGTGTCTGGGACCATGGGGATGACATAGTCATACATCATTACCACCTGAATCTAAGCCTAAGTGCCTGCTGACATGTTGGGAATTGTGCAATGATAGAGCAAGATATCAAAATCATAATTCATTTTCACTGGTGTGTATTAGTCATTAGTAAAAGCTTTGAAGACATTTAGAAACTACACACAGCCAATTTTTAAATGAGCCATCAAAGTATTTGCATATTTTTTTGAAAATTATGAGTGATGAGAATGTTCTTCATTAAAAGAATGTAACATAATAAGAGGCTTGAAGTTATAGGTAAAAAAAAAAAAAATCCGCACCCCACTTTCTTTGTGTCATTCATAATATTAGTAAGATTATAGTGTGTGTGACTTGTAGGATATACTTAGATGTTCAGGTTGTGTGTAATTAAAGTTGCATTGGGAAAAAAAATGCAGTTTTTGATTTTAAATATTGTTATTTCCTTTGTAAAGCTAAAAACTACACCAATCACATCAAACTATGTGCATCTTTTCAAATACACACAACCTGAGCATCTGAATGTAATTGTATACTGCCTTATGTACTAAAGCCTGTGTGTAATGGCTACTTCAGCACTTCCTATAGTTATACACCTAAAAACGTTCAATGTGAAAAATTCCATATTATCTCATCATTTTTCCTTCTTCCTCCTATACTTTTCTTTTGACTAGTTTATTCAATTTACAATAGGGTACATATATGCACAGATGTAGCAGAGTTAGACTAAGGCCCCATGATATGACCTGCAGCTGCAAAGCGCTGTGGGAAAAAACGTGGCAGCAACGCATCGCAGTTCTTCCCACAGCGCTTTAAACAGAAAGTTTGTGGAGTTTTCCTCCGCAGACTTTCTGTTTCAATTATATCTATGGGGAAACTGCTTGCATTTCCGTAGATATAATTGACATGCTGCAAGTTCCAAAACCGCGTCGGTTTCAGAAATTGTGGCATGTCCGTGACACGGTTTTTATCGCAAAGTGGGCATAGGATTATCAAGAAACCACATTGCAGTAACTGTAAAACACCGCAATTTTACTGAATTGTGGGTCCTCGGCCTTCTGCAATTGGTTAAACTGCTGAGGCATGAGATCATGGCAGATAACAAAAGCCAATGAAAGGTCATTGATAAATGCTTTTCCAATGACTTTGATTGGTCTTTGTTGTCTTCTGAGATCAAACTGCAGCAGTTTTAAATATATATATATATATATATATATATATATATATATATATATATATATATATATATATATATTATAGTGACAATTGGGGGTAATTTAGCATCAAAGGTAAGCGGTTTCCTGGATTTACAGAGGTGTTGGTGGCGCTGGGTGCCAAATAAACAGCAGATCAGGTAAATGCAATCCAAAATAGGTGGCTTTATTCAGCTTATACAGGAACAAAACAACAAACAGCCTAGCCTACACACAGGGCACTACCTCACTTCTTGAACCCTGACTAATCTTTTGGGGCAAGATACTCTGAGGTTTTGTCTCACCAGTCCAGCTCACACTGAGCTTAATCCAGTCCTCTTGGGACAGACTGCCTGTCCGTCTCCAACTGGTCCACAGTGCACCTGCTCCCTGCAGGCCACTAACAGCACTCTCTTGCTGTGTGCACTCCCTTTGGAGTTGAGCCACTTTCTCTCTGGTATGGGTGTGGTCAGAGTCCTTTTAAACCAGTCTTTCTCAAAGTGGGCGATAACGCCCTCTTGTGGGCGCTGGAGGCCTATAGGGGGGCAGTAAAGGGCACAGAGAAGATTGGGGGGTGTTGAAGCGGTTTAGGGGGGCGATGGCTAATTTAAAGGGGTGGTATCATAACAATGATTCTATCTATACTGCTTGTTAATGTGGATTTAAGACTTTTCCTAAATACACTGCTTCAGCAAAACTGCTTTGTTTGTCCACTATCTTACTTTATTCACTTCATTCTGGACACTAGCACCTGGCCCCCTGCTCATTGCTGAGGGAGCCACATGACGTAGCTCCCTGCTGTGTGGGGGGAGAGAGGGGGGGGCTGAGTGTATGGAGCCAGCCTGTGTCTGCACCACACATACACATCACATACACATCACCTAGCTCCCTGCTGTGAGATAGAGGGGTGTGTGTAGAATAAGTGCTGCTTTCTTATATAAAGCAGTCTAAATCCTACTGGGCTAAAGGACCTGGTCTCTCTGTTCACTAGGATAAAGCTTTATTATATAGAGCAGGCTGCCAGTGGGCAGAGGAGCCAGGTCCTTTAGGAAACTCCGTACAAGGTAAATCCAAGTCTACAGGACCTTTTGATGACATCACAGGCCCTTCAGTCATCCCATAGGATCACGCTATGTGGTGTGGTGGTACGATTCCAGGACATTTTAAAATTGGAAATACCGGACTGGGCGTTGGATCCTTTTTCAAATGTCAACACAGCAGGATCACCCCAGCTGGAAGAAGAACTCATAGAACTGATAACGAACGAGGAAATAAAAATAAAATTCAAAAATGGATACCAAGAATTTTGGCTACAAAAGCCAATCCCGCAATTGTACCCTGTTCAACGATTTTTGATAGCATTCCCATCATCGTATTTGTGTGAACGTGGATTTAGTGCTGTGGCAACGTTGCTAACTAAAAAGAGAAATCGGTTGCAGATTACCGAACGCGGTGACTTACGGCTGTTTTTGAGTAAATTCGAGCCTGATATTAACAATTTGTTAAAAATCATCAAATTCATCCTTCACATTAGATTAGTTTTAAAATTAAAATGGAAATGTTTGTTTTAATAACATGAATAAAAGTTTTCCTAATATTACAAAATGGTGTTTTACATTACCCTCATCAGAAAGTCTTATTTTCACATGACACACATAATTTAATTATTAACATAGTGACTGCGATTGTGATTCTTAAGATGTAGTAAAGTAAAAAAATTTTGGGGGGCGCCAGAAAATAATTAATTCTCGAAGTGGGCGCTAGACAAAATAAGTTTGAGAACCTCTGTTTTAAACCCTGTTTCTGGTCGCTCTACAGCGCCCTCTAGCTTTAAACCCTCACCATATATATATATATATATATATATATATATATATATAATTTTTTTTATTTTTTTTTCACCAGTTTGTGCTCCAACAACTCTTCTATGGGATCAAACCAGATAGGTTTCTCTATGCAGTAGGTCTTAGCCTTTCATGACTGGTTACATTTCATTTCGTTGGACCACTTTTGATGGATACCATTTACTGCATACTGGGAACACTGCACAAAAGTGGCCATTGTTAAATACACTGACCCGGTTGTCCAGTCGACACAATTTTTCCCTTATCTAAATTGCTCATATCTTTACACGTTCATATTGTTCCTTCCTTCAAAATCATCAGCTTCAGGACCTGACTGCTCACTTGCTGACAGGTAACATTATCACCAGTGTTATTAATTTCCACTGTCAGTGGTTTTAATTTTCTGGCTATTGAGTATACAAATCACATATCACATTATGACATGAGTAATCTTCCTTACCTGTGCTTGTGCTGATATTTTCTGTTCCAACAGTCTGACCAATCAAATGGTATTGATTTAGACGAGACCCATCTTCTGCCACTACCACTGACTTGTGGGTCACATTGGTCCATTCATACCTCAGTTCTGAGTTAGGGTATGCATCTTTAAGGAAAAAATAGTTATTTAAAAATGTATTTCTAAAAAATATTTACGCTTAATTCATTTTCGTTCTATAATAAAAATGTAAGTAATAATTTCATTAATTAAAAGTAATTTGTTTTCATTCCCTAGTTCTACCTATTTTTGTTTAACCCCTTAGCGACCCTTGACGTAACTGTACGTCATGGGTCGCATGGGGATGTATGGAGCGAGCTCACACGCTGAGCTCGCTCCATACACGGCAGATGCCGGCTGTATAATAAGGCCAGGACCTGCCAATAACAGCAGCGGTCGGTGCCCGAGCCGATCGCTGCTGTTAACCCTTTACACACTGCGGTCAAACGCGACCGCAGCGTGTAAACAGCGCAGGCGGCATGGGCGCCGCCATGTTTCCCCGATCGCCGCCCTCCTGAACGTCACATGAGGGCGGTGATCGGTTGCTATGACAGCCGGAAGCCTATTGAAGGCTTCCAGGCTTGTCTCTGCCCGAGATCTATTAGACGATGCCAGAGGCATCGTCTAATAGAAGTGCTGGGATTCTGCTATTCACTGCAGTACTGTAGTATTGCAGTGAATAGTATGAGCGATCAGACTCCCTAGGTTTCAAGGTACCTAAGGGGTCTGATCATAAATGTAACAGAAGAAAAAAAAAAGTTTTTAAAAGTATTAAAAAAATAAAAAAAATAAAAGTTCAAATCACCCCCCTTTCCCTAGATTAGCTATAAAAGTAATTAAAGAACATTAAACATAAACATATTAGGTATCCCTGCGCTCCAAAATGCCTGAACTATTAGAATATTAAAACATTTATCCCGTACTGCGAACGGCGTAGCGGCAAAAAAATAAAAACAGCCAAAAAGCGTTTTTTTCAACACTTTGCCTCCTATAAAAAATTGAATAAAAAGTGATCAAACCATCAGATCTTTCCCCAAATGGTATCAATAGAAACGTCATCTTGTCCCGCATAAAAAGACACCACAACCAGCTCCATACATGTAAATATGAAAAAGTTACAGGTGTTAGAACATGATGACACAAAATTTTTTTTCTATTTTGCAAAGTTTATCATTTTTTTAAAAGTATCAAAACATTTCAAATACTATATAAATTTGGTATCACCACGTTTGTACTGACACGTAGAACACAGGTAACATGTCATTTGTACCAAACAGTGAACGCTGTAAAAATTAAACCCATAAGAAAATGGCGCAAATGCATTTTTTCTCCAATTGCACCTCATTCTGAATTTTTTTCCAGCTTCCCAGTACATTGCACAGCATATTGAATGATGCCATTACAAAGTACAATTTGTCCCGCAAACAATAAGCCATCATGTGACTCTGTGAACTGAAAAATGAAAAAGTTATGGCTCTTGAAATGTGAGGAGGGAAAAACGAAAATGCGAAACCAAAAAATGGCCTGGTCCTTAAGGGGTTAAGCAACATACATTTATTATGCTTACTTATATAGCGCCATCATATTCCGCATCGCTTTACAGACATTTACAGTCACTGTCCCTTATAAGGCTCACAATCTACATTCCCCATCAGTATGTCTTTGGAGTGCGGGAGGAAACTGGAGTACCCGGAGGAAACCCACGCAAACACAGGGAGAACATACAAACTCCTTGCAGATGTTGTCCTTGGCAGGATTTGAACCTAGGACTCCAGTGCTAACCACTGAGCCACCATGCTGTCTACATACATAATTATTAATGTATTATAAATAATAGCAAATATCATCCCAAGGAGCGTTATTGGCAGACTTACAGTAGGCCCCCTTATTCCTTAACCTTATCAACCCAAAATAAGGCTCGGGTTATACATACTGATTTTCTGACCTGAGACTAGTCAGGAGACCAGGACTCCTTGTATCATAGTCATCTACAATGCTAGGAGTCCTTTCCTCAAGGCAGCTCTTCTTCCTGTGCTATATACAGTATAGTACAGTGAAGTTATGGAGTAACATGGACTCAATGGTGTAAGCCTTGTGGGCCCCTACAGCAAATTCTTGATAGTGATGGTTATGGGAGCTAAGGAGTTTAATCACCCTTATTGTGGTTAGGGTAATCTGTAGGTCTCCTTGGCTTATGGGCCAGATGGAAGCTGCAATCTCAATACTGATGCCAGTGCTTATGGGCAACTACACCCTCTGCGCCCCCTAAAGTTACACCCCTGCATGGACTATTAATATCAAACAGTAGATCACTATGAGGAAAGGAATTGTTCTTCTGACTCGGTTTAGACATGGCAATCTGACCATTGTACGGACCAGATTTTCTGGCCTAGAATCCCCTGTGTGCATGAGGCCTTTGTGGCATGAACTTGTCAGACTAAGGAACAGCAATCATTGTCATTGGAATAGTAGAGCATAGGTTTAGCAGACAGGGGTAAAGGAAACTTAAAATCTGTTATATAACGGAGGTGGTCTTCTCAAAGAGTTAATATTTTTAAGAGGTTTGCTGTATTATTATTAGAATCTAGCTTAATACGTTTTTTCCCCTTTCAGGTTTTTGATTCCGTTTTTGAAGACAAAACCAAGTCTGGATCATAAAGGGAGTTAAAATATAACTGCAGATAAGGCTTTTCTTCAATTCACCCATCGGTTTAGTCTTGAACATTGAATGCAAAAACCTGAATAAGCCAATTGAGACTTAGTCATGTACGTTCTCATTATAGTACAGAACTGTAATGCCAATTTGTAGCCATCTAACATGAAATATAACCATATAAGTGTTGCCTTAAAGTTAATACTATCTAGATGATAAAAATAATCAAGTTTCTTTTCCTCTAGTAGCGTGTACTGCAGCAAATGTAGAACAAATCCAATTAAATCAGATAGCAAATCTTAGAGTATGAAAATTAAAGACCCTGAGCCATTTTAATATAATGTACATACTCCTCCTTGAAATTGCACCTTTGCTATATTTTTTTATTGATTGACCCAATTTTGACACCACTTAATGTGAGCGTAACAAAGTAGAGACAGAGATCTAACATACTTGCAAAGTGACAGCTAGCAAATGTTGTGGTAAGCAATTAACATAATTGCCAAATCCAATCAGAGAGATTAGCTCGGTAATTAGTAGATTCTACCCAGCAAACAAGCAAAGAAATGGGCAGACATTTCCCAAATGTATAAATCTTAAAAAAAATAATAATTCTTCTATTCAGGATGTAGCTTCATAAAATGTGAAATTGAAATCTATATTCTGCGACATTACAGATAATGCCTTGATATTAATCTGTTTACCTTACATTTCAGTACTGTTCGCTAAACCAAAAGAGCTAATATAATTCCATGAGAGGAGACGTACACTCGCAATATCCTTAATGATAAAGTACATTTTCAGTGCGTAATGAAACTATACATCTACTGAAGATTGGGGATGAAAAGGCTTAATGTATGCCAGGCTGCATCAACAATGATTCTTCCTTATCATACTTGAAGGCCTCATACTTGAAGCTCTTCAAATACTTATCTAAAATGCTCTTAAACTACCTCTTAAATTATTTCAATGGGATTAGATAGAAAAGGCTGAAATGTGTATACACAGAATTCTGTAGAGTATACTGACCCACTAATTAGATTCTAACAAAGAATCGGGGTCTAGTATTATACATTGTTCCTATAAATACGGGCAGTGCCATGTGCAAACCAACATGGTGCACTTTATAGATGACGTATGTATGCTTTGTGCTTTATTGTATATGAGGTTAAAACTGCAATCCTTGGCTACATTGGTAACTTTACTGAATTTAGATTTGCTATATGTATCCTGGCCTCAATGAAGACTCCACCATCAATATTCCAGGTGCCATGAACAGAGTCTATATTCTCCTGACAGTGCTAGTGGAAACTGGTGGGAAATTTCAATGAACGTTCTATGCAAGGCTACCACCATCACATATTTTGTCCCCAACTGAACATACAGTCAGAGACTCAAGGCCCTTAATCTATCCATCTATCTATCTATCTATCTATCTATCTATCTATCTATCTATCTATCTATCTATCGTATTCATCTATCTATCTATCTATCTATCTATCTATCTATCTATCTTCTATCTATCATCTATCTATCATCTATCTATCATCTATCTATCTATCTATCATCTATCTCCATGTTGTGCTGACTGTATACATTTGTTTGGCACTTGAGTTAGACTTGTGATCTTTATAAAGATAAATTAGTGAAATTATTTTCTCTTTCTTACGTATTAATAATTTTTTAAAGAAACTTTGTAGAGTAGCTCTCATCCAGTGACTGGTACAGATGGGGGCACTGCCAACCTACAGACTGGTAAAATCAATTAGAGCCCTATATTTTTCTATGAGAGCAGTACCACTGGCATTGCTCTTCTCGCTCTGCTTGTAACACTATATCATGGCATAACCCATAATGCAATTCCCTAATTAAGTAAGCTTTCACTTGAAACTATTAGGTTCCTGGCTTAGGATTTTGAGCACAAAGCACTGGTTGTGTGCGCTAAGACAGCATTTTTACAGCTTTCTTTTTCCTTGCCTACTTTGAGCTAGATGGATTTTCTGAATGTACCTCTTTATGCAACGGTACGATAACTATTCTGAACACATTAAATATCTTGTATAGTTTTTACATTCTATATTCAAAAATGCCTAATATATTGAACTCCGATGGCACATCTATACTTTTGATGGGTTATGTAAGTGCTTCCCTTTTTCTTATGTTTCTTCTTCCTTTATTTGGGGCTCTAAAATCTCTATTAGTGTGTAGAAAATCTTGATGTCCTTAAAACCAGATGTCATTAAAATGGCATTTCAGAATTACCATATTTTCTGTTTATATAGCACTCTCCTCTAGAAAATGTCCGTATTCTTAACATCATAGATCACTTTTTATTACAATGTGCATGGCATCATTGTCCAAGCCTCATTGCATTGTGAAAATAATGAAAGTCTTATGAGGAATTTTGAAGATTATAATTCTGTCCAATTGTTTTGCTGGAACAAACTATACATGCATTCACAGCAGGGGCGGACAATGACAGTTAAAGACCCCTGTGCAAGAAGATTATCTGCCTCTCCCCCTCCTTTCAACTGCAACAAAGCTACTCAAATGTACAATATTTTCCATCTTGGAGACTTGATACATGCCACTAAACACATTAGAACCATGATGTATACACATCACTCGCACATAACATGCATCCCATATACAGTATAAGTCACTCACATGTTTGATACATGATGCACAAACTCACTATATAATATACAGTACAATGCAATAGCACCATACAATATGTATGTCAGAAAGCTAGCACAGAAATGGTGCATGGTTGGGGGCAACATGGTGGTTCAGTGGTTAGCACTGCAGCCTTGCAGGTTCGAATCCTGTCAGAAACAACATCTGCAAGGAGTTTGTATGTTTTCCCCGTGTTTGCATGGATTTCCTCCCATTCTACAAAGACATACTGATAGGGAAAAAAATGTATATTGTGTTTCCTATACACTATCACAATCTACATTTAAAAAAAAGAATTAAAAAAATGGTGCATGGTTGCAGCAAAGATGTATCACTTTCTAAGGATTTACAGAGCAGGGCAGGCAGCAAGGGAGGGGGAGCAGAGTAGAGATCACTCAGGCCATCAGATTTCCTATTATTTATTGCAAAAAACCGGCGTGAGTTGTGCCTAAAATGTATGTCAGCCCCTGGTGGGTGTAGATTTCAACTGTGATGCGTGAGACCTCCTGAGATGCACCAGAAATACTAATAGGCTAGAGTCTCTTAATAATTCTTGGCATATCTTGTGCCAGTGAGGGAATGGATTACGACTGGTGTGGATAAATCAATAAAGTCCCCATGTGTTTAATATATATAGATACATGCAAGACACTCACATGTTAGTCACATATATCCCACATATTCCTCAAGTCACTCACATAAGAGATGCATACATAAGTCATATAATACAAGTAGGTAGCACACATCACTCATATTACATGCAGACTGCACACATCACTCATATATTAGATCCATACAGCATATATCATACACATATTAAATGCATAGTGCATACGTCACTCATATTTTATATACATACAGCATGTCACTCACATATTGCACACCATAATATATATCACTCACATATTACATACATACATTGTTGTATCTGTAGATCTACTAAGCTCCACCCAATTGTCAGGCAAGTTGTGTAAAGGTGTCTAAGCACATTCTAAATGCTTTGCAGAACAGCTAGGTCAGTATTTTGGTGCATATAACGTCTGGAACATTTAGCTTATTATGCTCTAATGTCTTAAATAGAGATGAGCGAACACTAAAATGTTCGAGGTTCGAAATTCGATTCGAACAGCCGCTCACTGTTCGAGTGTTCGAATGGGTTTCGAACCCCATTATAGTCTATGGGGAACATAAACTCGTTAAGGGGGAAACCCAAATTCGTGTCTGGAGGGTCACCAAGTCCACTATGACACCCCAGGAAATGATACCAACACCCTGGAATGACACTGGGACAGCAGGGGAAGCATGTCTGGGGGCATAAAAGTCACTTTATTTCATGGAAATCCCTGTCAGTTTGCGATTTTCGCAAGCTAACTTTTCCCCATAGAAATGCATTGGCCAGTGCTGATTGACCAGAGTACGGAACTCGACCAATCAGCGCTGGCTCTGCTGGAGGAGGAGGAGTCTAAGATCGCTCCACACCAGTCTCCATTCAGGTCCGACCTTAGACTCCGCCTCCTCCAGCAGAGCCAGCGCTGATTGGCCGAAGGCTGGCCAATGCATTCCTATGCGAATGCAGAGACTTAGCAGTGCTGAGTCAGTTTTGCTCAACTACACATCTGATGCACACTCGGCACTGCTACATCAGATGTAGCAATCTGATGTAGCAGAGCCGAGGGTGCACTAGAACCCCTGTGCAAACTCAGTTCACGCTAATAGAATGCATTGGCCAGCGCTGATTGGCCAATGCATTCTATTAGCCCGATGAAGTAGAGCTGAATGTGTGTGCTAAGCACACACATTCAGCACTGCTTCATCACGCCAATACAATGCATTAGCCAGTGCTGATTGGCCAGAGTACGGAACTCGACCAATCAGCGCTGGCTCTGCTGGAGGAGGCGGAGTCTAAGATCGCTCCACACCAGTCTCCATTCAGGTCCGACCTTAGACTCCGCCTCCTCCAGCAGAGCCAGCGCTGATTGGCCGAATTCCGTACTCTGGCCAATCAGCACTGGCTAATGCATTGTATTAGCGTGATGAAGCAGTGCTGAATGTGTGTGCTTAGCACACACATTCATCTCTACTTCATCGGGCTAATAGAATGCATTGGCCAATCAGCGCTGGCCAATGCATTCTGATTAGCTTGATGAAGCAGAGTGTGCACAAGGGTTCAAGCGCACCCTCGGCTCTGATGTAGCAGAGCCGAGGCTGCACAAGGGTTCAAGCGCACCCTCGGCTCTGATGTAGCAGAGCCGAGGGTGCACAAGGGTTCAAGTGCACCCTCGGCTCTGCTACATCAGAGCCGAGGGTGCGCTTGAACCCTTGTGCAGCCTCGGCTCTGCTACATCAGAGCCTAGGGTGCGCTTGAACCCTTGTGCACACTCTGCTTCATCAAGCTAATAGAATGCATTGGCCAGCGCTGATTGGCCAATGCATTCTATTAGCCCGATGAAGTAGAGCTGAATGTGTGTGCTAAGCACACACATTCAGCACTGCTTCATCACGCCAATACAATGCATTAGCCAGTGCTGATTGGCCAGAGTACGGAATTCGGCCAATCAGCGCTGGCTCTGCTGGAGGAGGCGGAGTCTAAGGTCGGACCTGAATGGAGACTGGTGTGGAGCGATCTTAGACTCCGCCTCCTCCAGCAGAGCCAGCGCTGATTGGTCGAGTTCCGTACTCTGGCCAATCAGCGCTGGCCAATGCATCCCTATGGGAAAAAGTTTATCTCACAAAAATCACAATTACACACCCGATAGAGCCCCAAAAAGTTATTTTTAATAACATTCCCCCCTAAATAAAGGTTATCCCTAGCTATCCCTGCCTGTACAGCTATCCCTGTCTCATAGTCACAAAGTTCACATTCTCATATGACCCGGATTTGAAATCCACTATTCGTCTAAAATGGAGGTCACCTGATTTCGGCAGCCAATGACTTTTTCCAATTTTTTTCAATGCCCCCGGTGTCGTAGTTCCTGTCCCACCTCCCCTGCGCTGTTATTGGTGCAAAAAAGGCACCAGGGAAGGTGGGAGGGGAATCGAATTTTGGCGCACTTTACCACGCGGTGTTCGATTCGATTCGAACATGGCGAACGCCCTGATATCCGATCAAACATGTGTTCGATAGAACACTGTTCGCTCATCTCTAGTCTTAAATATCTTTTTATGTTAATCCTACAACGTGACTGTAGAAGAGAAGTGTGACTTTACATAGAAATGATAACAGTTTCAATTATAGCAAACTTTTTAAGAATCATAGAGAATGAGATAGATGAGGGAGAAGAGATAGAAATTGAGAATGCTTATAAGGCTACACAAGGTAAAAGTTATTCTGGTCTAGAGCGTAAAGTGAACAATGACTCCTAAATTATCAACTATTATCTTACAGTACGAGCTGTACAATTATATGGCCACTGTCAGTGAGACCTCTTTCATGAGGGATTACAAAACATTGCTTGAACAAAGACGTTTTTCAATGTTGGAAATAAATGGTCAGGAGGGATGTATCATCTACATGGACAGCTATTATTTCAAACAATAGCAAAAATTCAAGTTGTTCTTAAAGAATAGTTTTAACATTCACACCAGTTGCAGCAGCTTTCAGAAGTGATGCATGAACACTGCAATATGTGAACATATGCTGCTCAAGGTCACAACGAAAATAGAAGACTTCTTTAAATTGCTGATAATAAGTTTAACAAACTGACACATAAGTCTTTCTTGTGATCTTTCAGAGAAAAAGACATTAGGAATAAGTATACCACAGTCTATACCCAACTGAGTTTTCACAGATTAACTTGAACATCACTTTGAACCAACCACATAACACTATTGGAGGGGCTTTTACTCTACAGAACTTCTATCATATATGTCAATGTGTCACTCATAAATAGGGTTGAGCCGATTTTGAGATTTCAGGATCGTTTTTAAAATCCAATTTCCGATCATTTTCCATTTGAACCTGATCTCTATCCCAATTCCGATCCCAATGCAAGTCAATGGGATTTTTTTAATAATCGAAGATCGGATTTTAAAAACGATCCTATTCACTACACAGCATGGAGTCTAAAAATGGAACGCTTTAATTGTTAGACTCCACGCTGTGTAGTGATTAAAAAAAAATCCTCTGGCTACTTAGTCCCCCCTGGTGTCCACTTCCCTGCCTAGAAGGGCTGCCATTGGTCCAGTCCCCGCTGTTCTCGCTCCTGTTCTTGCCTGGCTGCCCCCACCTCCCAGGTTAGTGTTACAGACCTAGGAAGAAGGCGGGGCTTGTGGCTTAGGAGAGTGTGGGTGGGTACAGGGCAGGGAGACGTGAGTGCTCCCCTCCCAGTACCCACCCACATTCTCCTAATACACAAGCCCTGCCTTCTTCCTAGGTCTGTAACACTAACCTGGGAGGCGGGGGCAGCGATTTGAGAAGAAGAGCAAGAACAGTGGAGACCTGACTAGCAGCAGCGCTTCTGTGCAGGTAAGTGTTAGCTACTAGACATGTTAGCTAGTCTCCCATTAGAATGAATGGACGCAGCCGGCACGCAGGGGGTTAAGCGGCCGGACGCCGGCACAGGCTGTGTGCCGGCTGCATCCATTCATTCCTATGGGACCTAGCTAACATTGTTAACTTTTCCCACAATGCTTGGCTAGTAGCAAAGCATTGTGGGAAATAACCTCCGACCTCGATCCCACCTAAAAAGATTGGGATCGGAATTACAATCGCGATCGCGAAATTTACTCGATCGCCGATCGCTCAACCCTACTCATAAAACAACCTAAAACAAATGTGATATTTCTGTAACAAACGATCCTTGCCTAATTTCAGATTCGTTTATCTGTCTTATATCAATGTAGTTCCTGTACTTTACTGTTCCAGCAACAAGAGGTCCTTATCTAATTCCAAATGAGATTACTGGTTTTATTTCAAGGGGTGTCTCAAAAAATCAACCTAAGGCTGAGGCCCCACATTGCGGAAATGCAGCTTTTTTTGTTGCAGATTTTGTTGCGGTTTTTTGAGCCAAAGCCAAGAACGGCTACAAATGGAATTGGAAATATATAGGAAGTCCTTATACTTCTAACTTCTGCTCAATCTAGTCCTGGTGTTGGCTTAAAAAACCGCAACAAAATATGCAACAAAAAAAGCTGCATTTCCGCAAGGTGGGGCCCTGGCCTAAAGCTCACCATACACATCACAGTTTAATAGCCTTAAAGGGAGTCTGTCACCAGTATCAGACTTAAAGGGCATTGCCAACATGCAACTTAAAAAAGAAAAAAAAAAAAACTTGAGCAACCATGCAGGACAAAACATTCATGGTTATGTAGCCCTGATCTAATAAGCCGCTATATCAAAGTCAAAGACAAACTGAGCATGCTCGTCCTGAATGAGGATGGACTACAGGTCGTATCTATTGGCGACAGTGCTTAAACAATGGTATAGAAAGGGATATTTCAATGGCTTTTTCTAGTGACATATACACTTTTGATCATTTCTTTGAATGGGCAATTCATATTTTGCAAAGTACTTTTATATGAAATAGGATTGTACTTGTGGGAATACCCCTATAACTTGGAGAACAAACATTTATTTAATGGAAAAAAACATTGCTTGGCCGAATGCCTGGCTGAATTTTCTCTTGAGAAGCTGATTAAGTCACGTATTATACATTTCAATATATGACTAATTTCAATTTTTCTTATATTGGCCCCTTGTTAACTTCATCAGAAGCATCACATAACCATTCTTTTACCTGTATATATATCTATTAGACATATTAAATGATCCCTAACCGTTCAACAAACTTTGCATAAATTTATAGAAGCAACTTTAAGAAACTGGTTTTATATTTTATCAGAGAAAAATATTTCGTTCTCTATTTATCAGGCTCTTTCCTGCTCCCAGACATGCAGGATTTTGTGTCCGGTTTCCCCACAGACACGCAGAAGACGCACACGGGCGGTCACCTTTACATACCCATTCAAGTAAATAGGTTTGAAAACTGACCGACATGTTTCTGTCCCCTGTCCAGTTTTGCGGGACAGAAGACGGAAACCGGCTGGATTGGCTAAACCGAAGACCGGGCGCAGATGTGAACCCGCCCTAAGCGGTTTAAACCCATATTCTCCTTATGGTCTGCAGAAATAAGCATTTAACTGAAAAGTAAATTTGTTATTGCAGAAAAGAATTTTCTACCTGTAAGACTCCGTTGTCTCAAACAGCTAAGATAGTTTAAGGGTATGTTCACAGGGAAGAATTTGTCCTGCTCGATCTGACAATCCATCAGCCTCATTCATCTGACACTGATCAGTGAGTGAAAGCAACAGCAGAAAGCCAAAGATCTGCTTTGCAGGACAAGAAAATGAATCTAAGGCAGACCACCTAAATCCTTCTTCATTTTCCAACATATGAACGGGGACTAATACAGAATCTTATTTAAACATCCATTACTTTATATGTGTGAAATATGGTATGGCTCTGCTATAAAAAAAAAATTGCATATGATACAATATCGAAGCAAATTGTTGCTGAATGTGAATTGTGATACAAGAAACCTCTGTAACAAACACACAGATGTAAAGTAGAACAGATAACAATAATCTCTTACCCCTTGTTCTTGATACAGGGAATAAACAACAGTGTCCGAAAAATAAATGCAATGTCCTGGATCTAGAAGTACAAAACTCCTTGCACGGTATAATACCTCTAGATTGTCCACAATATGTCCACACTTCTCTTTATTCTCCATACTAGAGCCTTAACAAACCGGTCACACTGTGTCCTATAGCATGAACCTTCCACAGCAGGTTTTTTACAACTTCTGAACAGTGAACACCAATCTTCTCAGATGTACTATATTAATAAAGTTCTTTTTTAGCAGTTCTATTCGTCTCCTGGATGTCTTCCGACTTCTATGGAGTGGCATGAATAATGGAGGCTAAATGCTGAGAAGATTCGTATCCAAAAGTCATGAACATCCTGCTGTGGAAGTTTCATGCACCAGGATGAGTAGGCCATGTCTGTAGAGGAGATGAGGAGCAGAAGTGCAGACATATAGTGGACAAACTGAACATATCCTACTGTCTAAGCAGTTTTACATTTTTAAGATTCGACTTTCAAGCTCCAGCACATGGCTTTTATATTTAAGAAATCAGTGTTTGCATAAATGCAAAAAAACATTAAAGAGATGCTTGGGTAATTTTGTTGTTGACCTCCTGTAAGATCCAAAGATTCTGTAGACATGGGGGACCCAGAAGATCCAAAGAGAGGTATGGACTGTCTAGAGAAATGCTATTTATATGAGTGGTATCACATAATAATAATATGCAATAATCTGCTTCATGTCTAGCTACAAAAGTACCATTTTTCATACTGATGAGTAGGGTTGAGCCGATCTTGAAATTTCCATTCAATTTTCCATTCAAACCCAATCCCAATTCCAATCCCAATGCAAGTCAATGGGACTTTTTTTAATAACTGAAGATCAGATTTTAAAAACGATCCTATTCACTACACAGCATGTAGTCCAAAAATTGTAAGTGATGCACTCATGTCTCCCCTCCTAGTACCCACCCACATTCTCCTAAGCCACAACAAGCTCCACCTACTCCCATCATCTCTAACAGAAGAGGAGCGAGAAGAACGGGTAGCTGCAGTGGCAGCACTTCTGTACAGGTAAGTTGAGCGAAGTTTGCGAGTAGATAGATACTATCTACTCTTCTGCTTCATCCCTGCTTTACTGTATATTCAGCTCTGCTACATCTCAGACGTAGCAGTGTTGAGTATACAGTAAAACAGGGACGAAGCAGAAGAGTGGCAGGCTGCGGTAAATCCACAGGAATGAATGGACGCAGCCACTTCCATTCATTCATATGGGTGCATGCTATTCGAAATGGGAGTTTCAAATAGTACTCGCTCATCTGATACTATAGTTTTTCCCATAATGATTGACCAGTAGCCAAGCATTGTGGGAAATAACCTCCGACCTCAATCCCACTGGAAAAGATCGGGATCGGAATTCCAATCACGATCGTGAAATTTACTCGATCACTGATCGGAATCCGAACATTTCCGATCCCGATCGCTCAACACTACTAACGCGCTATCTACAGGATAGGTCACCTGTATGTGATCGGTTGTGGTTAGACACCTGGACCCTGCACAGATCATCTGTTGTATCAGAATCTGTTAGTGAATAGGTGATGTATGTAGCGCCACTCCAATTCAAGTCCATAGGTCATGTGCAAGCAGTCCTGTCCACTACATAGCGGTGGTTCTAGTGAATAAAGTGCCGCTCCTATCACTAGCGCCACCCATCCACTAGCAGATTCTGGCACCCATGGATTAGTCATCAGTGTGAATATTCAATGCGGAAATGCATCGTTTTTTTCTGCAGCGTTTTTCATTACAATTTTGCAGAGTTATCCTCTGACGACTTTCTGTCCCTATTATACCTAAGCGGAAAACGGATTAGCCACAATCTCATCCATTTTGTAGGTACCTTAAATGCAACATTTTCGCAATGTGGGGCCCTGGCCTTAATGTGAGTTTTTTCTGATTTCCTCAATCACTACCGTTTTGGAAATGTCTATATGTACAGCTGATTGCTTTATTGATATTACTTATAGTTTTCCTTCCAAGTTTTCATGAAATCACATATGGCAGGACAGGATTATGTACTGTATTATGCAATGTACTAGTCAGCTGAATTATTATTTAGTCACACTCCAGGTTTATCAGATTGGGAAGCGCTAAAGTGTACAGATTGCTTACAATCATGTAGTAACATCAAAGCTGGATTATTGAAGCAATGAAAATGATCATGTTACAGAGTGGTGTAAGCTTAAAATCGAGCCTGCTCAGGGCTATTTCACCCTTGCTGGCTGTGTTCCAACACCCAGTGAAATGTCACCCCCGCAGACTAGAATTTTACATTAAAACCACTGGTGTGAAACAGTTTGTCTGGGAAAAGATACTTTAGGTTATATACAGCATGTCACTCAATTTGCTGTCATTGTTTCTGACAATGTGCTTAAAATAACCTTCTGTGGTCCAGATGACAAAGTTTTTGTTTTTTTTTTATAATGTATTTATGAGGACATTTAAAGGTTGACTTTATATGGAGACCACAGAGACTCATATCATGTTATATTTCTGTACGCAATCTTTATTTTACAGGCATGCAAATGATGTGTAAATTCGGTGTTATGGAGGGATAAAGCAATACTAATAGTTGTAAGTAAGATATTTTATAGAATAAAGCAGCATCCACCTATCAGTTTGTAAATTAGAAAGCCTGAATTTAAATTTTTTGATGCAAATATTAAATTGAAAATTATCCAAAAACATTCCAACAATTTAAAATAATATAACCTAAAACAAATATTTTGTTTTGCAAATAGATTATTTGTATTGATTTTGAGCTATGAGATTTTTCTGGTCTATAGCTACAGCTGAAGATTCTATAAGTAAATATGTTTTGTTGCTGTCACAAATAGTAGGCATTGGCTAATTGTTTTCCTTGGTATGAGATTTGATTTAGGCCAGATGGAAAAAAAAAAATAGGTAGATCAAGTTTTCCATTGTTAGAGGAGAACATGGATATCATAGAGTCCTGTAGTAAAGGTCAAATTTGGGACCAACTTCAAAAACAAGTTACCCTATCCCTCTACTATCACCCCACATGGGTTTTGTGGCTCATTAGGGTACCCAAGGGAGAGGTGAAGCCATGTAAAGGTGGTGTGGGCCAGGAATATCAGTAAACGTCAGTTGTCTATTTATCAGAGTCTCTCTCTGCTTATTGGCCAACTGAGTTTTGGGACAATTCTGTTCACGAAAGTGATAATAAAGATTCCTTTCTGCCCCACAAAGACATAGATGGACATATGGGGTCATTTCTAATTTTTCTAACATTTTCTGACTTTTTCTGCCATAAGGTAAAGAATTAAATTTTATCCCGTTCCCATTAACTCTACTAACGTATACACAAACTGCTGTGAATTTACAGTGGTCTGTGGAATTTCTTTGTGTTGCATCATATATACCAATTGCATAGTCAAAGTAAATTGTGAATAGGGCATGTTCACATTGTACTTGTTATGTACATTCTTACAGAAGCATTGATGAATATAACTAGTCAGTAGTGTAACTTATCCTAACTTGATCACATTGACTTATAATGGGTTCTCAGGTTTTTCCTGCCTTTGGCCCGCCTACCTCTTCTTTATGAGCATCTGTGCTTTTTCAGGATTTTAGGGAAGAGGAGGAGAGCAGAACTAGACTGTATGCTATGCTCTCAGTTTAGTTTATATGGAAGAAGGAACAAGGTCATTTGGTTCTGGGGCCCCCCGACCCACAGGACCCATAGCAGCTGTGTGATCTACCTTCATTGGCAGTATGTGACTGTCAGTGGCGTAACTAGGAATGGCGGGGCCCTGTAGCGAACTTTTGACATGGGCCCCCCCCCCCAGCCGACATCGACGTCGAAGACCTCGACCGGCCCCCTCCTCCGCACTCTATTATGCCCCTTAGTGGCTCCTGCACACAGTATTATCCCCCATAGTGGCCCCTGCACACAGTATTATCCCCCATAGTGGCCCCTGCACACAGTATTATCCTCCATAGTGGCCCCTGCACACAGTATTATGTCCCTTACTGGCCCCTGCACACAGTATTATGTCCCTTACTGGCCCCTGCGCACAGTATTTTGTCCATTACTGGCTCCTGCACACAGTATTATACCCCATAGTGTCCCCTGCACATATTATCCCCAATAGTGGCCCCTGTACATAGTATCATCCCCAATAGTGTCCCCTGCACACAGTATTATACCCCATAGTGGACATCCATAAACAATTATTATACTCTGGGGTCTTTTCCGCTGCCATCCTTCTGAAATGACATCAGACGTCACATGACCCGGGACGCAGGCCGGGTTCATGTGACGTCAGAAAGGACGTCAGGAAGGAGGCCTGGCAGGATCGTGGAGAGGTAAGTAACAGTGTTTTTTACGTTCCCTTACCTCTCCCGGGCCTCCGATCATTATACTCGGGGGTCTGCAAAGACCCCCGAGTATAATGATAGTATTTGTGGGGCCCGCGGTGTCACTTACTGATCCCAGCCCAGCCAGGATTGGCAAGTGAATAGGGCCCGTAACGGCTTATTAAAAAAAAAAAAACGCAGCGGTAGTGGCTGTCACTGGGCCCCCTAATGGCTCGGGCCCTGTGGCAGCTGCCTCTGCAGCCTCTACAGTAGTTACGCCCCTGGTGACTGGTATTGTCTTGTCAATCAGGCAAAATGATTCACTCCAGTCAATGGTAAAGCTGTATTTAGCATTGTGCTTGCTGAATTAGAGAGCTGCCCATTGTGTCTCCTCTGGAAATATTTACCCAGGTAGAGACATTCTCTTAGGTAATACATTCGGCAGCAGAATAAAAAAAACAACTACAACTAATAGAAAATCTTAAAGTACCTGGGGCCACACGGTGGCTCAGTGGTTAGCACTGCAGCCTTGCAGCGCTGAAGTCCTGGTGTTCAAATCCTGCCAAGGGCAAAAAAACGTCTGCAAGGAGTTTGTATGTTTTCCTCGTGTTTGCATGGATTTCCATCCCATATTCCATAGACATACTGATAGGGAGAAAATGTACATTGTGAGCTTTATGTGGGGCTCACAATCTACATTTAAAAAAAAAAAATCTTAAAGTACCTAAAGACTTAAGTGGCAACATAGACATAAGAGCTCCAAATCAATACAAAAAACCTAGTGTTCACAAAGTTTTCAATAATGTTTGTTGTGGTACAAGTATATGATTTATCTTAATGGAATTTGCTGTATAAGTTGACCGAAATTACAAAATAAAGTATAAGGTAGCATTAAACATTCTTGTAAAATCAATACCCTGCTCTTATCATGCAGGGATTGCTGAGTGCATTGCAACACAGTATATATGTATCAAGGTCTGGTGGTAAAGTCTGATATATTTCAGTTTTTCTCTGCGCTTACTTAATACTATATTGCATACAATATTGCATGTTGTGAAGAAGACTTAGTCATATTTTTAAAGCAAAAACCTCAGTCTGCTTTGTAATATCACTGGGTACAGTTATATGCTATATATTCTATACCAGGGGTAGGGAACGTACGGCTCTCCAGCTGTTGCAAAACTACAACTCCCAGCATGCATACTTATTCTGCTGTTCTTGGAACTCCAATGGAAGTGAATGGAGCATGCTGGGAGTTGTAGTTTCACAGCATCTGGAGAGCCGAAGGTTCCCTACCCCTGTTCTATACCATATATCATCCTTTCACCTGCCAACTACTGTCAGTATATTAGCAAAGCTCGCCAGAGAGGTACGAAAGCTTTCCTTGGAGAATGTGTAGCTAGCACATTTAGGTCACACCATGGTCCACATGTATCAGTGCTGATAGCAAGTAGAATGATGTACGCCAACTCTGTAACTGGCACTTATAAAGTACAGTGCTGTAATTAAACCCTTGTCTATATCGGTACTTATTAATTGGTTTGGCACCTTTGACAGCAATTATAGCAGTTCAACAGTTCCTTCAATTTGATATTAGTCTATCGCGTTCCTTATTTTTTTTTATTTTTACCAGACACCGCTTTTCAAAATTGTTTTATTCCAGATATAATAAGATTTTTAAGTGCCTCATATATTACTTCAAGAACACTATTGGCTCCAATGGAAGCAGTGAGTAGGTAAATCTAAATGTGTAATCTAGTTTCAGTATATTTTATTGTGGGATTGTACCATCATCAAATTCCCTACTAAACTGTTTATATGCGATTGTAGGAGCCAATTCTGGCATGGTGAATGTACTGTTATTTTTTTTCATCAAAGAGTTATACCATTAATGGCATATAAATGGTTTAGAAATAATATTGTTTCTGGTAGACTCCCTTTAATTCTGATATAATGGTAATCTGGTCTAACTTTTTGATAGATGCTTCCTACCTGTTAAAGGGTTAAAGATAAAGTGAACTTTAGATCCCACAAATACACGTGTATAATCTACATGATAGCTATCATTAACCCTGTCTTTTCCACTTGAGGGTCTGTATTTCAGTCAATTATCTAGACCTGGCCCAGGATAGAATTTTAGTAGCCTAAAACATAAGCCATGCATCTTTGCTGCCAACAGCCCTTTCTCACTCCTGATTCTGATGCATATACAGCAGTGACTGTGTTTTCAACTTGCTAAATCTCAGGTTCCACAATGGTTAGAACTGTCACCCAAACTCTCATCTTCTATATGACACTAGAGTCTCCATTCTATGTGGCATATATCCTCAAATATAGGTATTTGTAGTACCACATCCACCCTCAATCTCACATCTCAGCCAGGGTGGTACTGGGGGGGCAGCAGGACGAAGCTGACAGTATATACGGATATAGTCTGCAGTGAAAGAACCTTCCTGCAAAACCATGGACATGGACTTTTATCAACTTCCCTTCACCCAGAGATCATTCTGTCTCTCAATGTCACCTAGGGGGATCTTTTTATCAGAAAAGGAGTGAGATAATAAGCACTTGCTCATCTAATCGCTCCTCCTTGCCTAAAATTCACATTTAAAAATATCTTTATCCTGTCCAAACCCAATTTTTAGCATAAGATATGCATGTTACCATAAAACTAATAACTATTATCAGACTGCCAGACTTCCCACCTCTAAAGTAACAGAGGATCCCTCAGTGTGCCCAGGGTCTAACACAATAGTACAGCAGAAGGCAACCGACTGAATTTGAAGGGTATTATGGTCTATTACCACGGGTAGTTGGAGGGTGGTGTCCCCGAACCATTTTATCCGGTGGGCCCAAGGAACCTCACTTCAGTGGTGCCAGGGGTGAATGTGTAATGCATTTCTTTCAGTCAGATCTGTATGTTATAATAAATGAGTGCAGAATGTAGCTGCTTTTCCAGCTCATATTATAGAGAAAACACACACAACTGCCACAACTCCTAGGATTTATCAAAAACAGAGTTATGGCACTTCAGGTTGAGGTTCAGTTGTGACTAGGGTTGAGCATTTTTAAAATCCGATTCGAACCCGATCCCGATCCTAATGCAAGTCAATGGGATTTTTTTTAATAATTGAAGATTGGATTTTAAAAACGATCCTATTCACTACACGGCATGGAATCCAAAAATTGTTTAAATTTTTGGACTCCACAGGAATTCCGATCTCGAAATTTACTTGATCGCCGATTGGAATTTGAACATTTCCGATACCGATCGCTCAACCCTAGTTGTTACGTATAATTCAGGAGCTATAACACAGCTATATTATGCCCACCTGAAAGCAGCCCCAGTTTATACATTACTTACAGTTTACCTAAACTTTCTGGCAACTCTTTTACACAGTGAGAGACATTCAATAGAGAAACAATGGAGTGAATAAAGGAATGCAGAAAAAATTAAGATTTGTTAATAAAGTATATTACAATATTCATTAATGATACAAATCATAATTATTCAGAAGTTTAGTTATACTTTAAGGATTTACTGGTTAGGTTTACAGTTTGTATAATGGAATGGGACATTGTATTCCTATATAATACCCAATTTAATCTGAATGCAAACATTGGTTGGCGCATTCCAGTAGTTTTGGTGTTTCTTTAACACATGTGAACATCTATATGTGTGGCAGGTATAAACTACTTACATCTCAATGTCTTTTGCGTAGAACATCTTCACTGCATGAAAGATTTTATTGAATACACAGTTTAGTCCAAAATCTGATTATTCTTTTATTTTTTTGTTGTTAACTTTTCACAGCCAATCCATGATATTTATGTTTTTTGTTTGTATACTCTAGCTTGGATGCTTGTTTTCAGATAATATATGTTTAATATTTTAAAATACCTATTTCTTACAAAGTTCTGAGAAGGTGGATATAACTGTCAAACACCTGTCAGAATAACTATCTGATTTCCGGTTGGTTGTAGGGGTGCTCTTATTTTTCTACTTATGTAATCCATGTTTTTTTTACGTTGTTCAGTCTACATTTCCAACTTAACCACTTAAAGACAAGCCAATTTACCTGGTTCTGTACACATTTTCAGCATTTTTTTGTACATGTAGTTTTGAGTGTTATAACATAACATTTTTTTTTCATCTGGGTTATTCCAATAATTTTTGTGTCTTTATTCGGTAACATACAGGGATTCATATTTATGTTATTTTTAACCTGAAAGTTTTCCCATTGCTTCACTTTTTTCTTAATCTTTGTTTTCCATGGGAGGTAGAGATCATTGAATGATGATGAAAATAAAGTTGAATGCTTGAACTTGCCATGACTGAAAGCCACAGCACCTTCCACCAAGGGGGAGCCATAGGGATGGAAATGAAAATGAATCTGATGCAGATTTTTCCCATAATATATTCACGGATCTATAATTGCCAAACATTCATGAAACTGGCACCACATTACAGTCACTATATGAAGAGAGGCACAGCAATAACTGAATTGAGTTCCCTAAGAACTCTTGGATGTAATCCGTCTTCTCACATCTACTTCATTAGCATTCAGTCTATTCACTATATTGATTGATTGCCCTGGCAGTTTCTACACTGTCTACCAATAAGTATTTGGACACCCATGCAAATGGAAGATATCTGCGGTTGTGATGTACATCAGTTTTCTGCCGTTAAATAGGAAACAGCATTGGCATAACTCACATACAAGATGCCACAAAGTGCAGAGATGTCTGGTTATTGTGGGGGTACCACAGAAATGGGCAGGGACATAGAAAGCAAACTGAATTACCAAAAATCAACAGAGGCCTATGTGATTACGAAGTGGAAGGTGAACGGTGATTGTCGGAATGTGCCCCAAGTCGGCAGACCCCGAAACTGTGAAATAGAGACAGACGGGTGCTGGCCAGAGAAACCACACCCAATCGATGGCTCACATACACCAGGATTTTCAACAGGCATCTAGGAGTATTGTGTCGCTCAATACCATCCGTAAGGAAGCATCTGCTGGGTTCTATCAACTATTGGATAGGAATAAATGTTGTTTTTCTATTCTACCACAGGTGTCCAAATACTTATTGGTAGACAATGTATACTCACCCAACTCCCCATTATGATTTTAAGGGTCTTGCATTGTTTGACCTTTTATTGCATTGTAGAACTTAGAATAGAATATCTAAAAACATTTATGCTTTGCTTTCTTTGGGCACTTGTTTTATTTTTTAGCCAACTTTATATCCTTTTTACATTATTTTATGTCATTTTTTTCTCATTTATTTTTTGTCTTTTTTATCATTTAGTCCCCTTCTAACAGTACGTGTAAACCATGTGGGTTTTAATTTTTTTTGCCATAGATATTTTTAAATAATATAGTTTGTAGCTGTGCATAGGTATAGTAAATGCAAAAACACACAACACGATGATATATTGGCTTGGCTGATTTTGCACAAATGAATAAATTGGCACAATAATCTCTTTTGCCACCACAATACAAGAATCGCCAACAAATAAAGGATTAGGAAACAGGAGAGAGTATTATGTAAAATATTTAAATACAACTTACAGCTTCCAAATTTTAAGGGGCATGCGTGAGCATCCATAGGAAAGTCTTCTAGTTGCATGGGACATTCTGCAGAAATTGTCAATCTGTCCAAATCATTAAGGATAAAAGAAAAAAAATTACACAAAATCCTGCTACTGGGCATTCAATCATTATATATTTGCTTACACATGACAGCTGTGGCACTGGTATATGAAACCTGGGGACTAGCTAAACTGTGCAACAGTATATTATTATCCCTCAAAATATTTTAGGTTTTTATACAGACAGAAAAAAGCAGATGTGGCAGATTTTACCTGTTAAGTCCCACTGCTGTCAAATTGCATTAACATGAGATACTCCAATCTGTCTATCTCTTCATGTAAAGTACAGCCTTTCTTCCCATGGCACAATTCCTCAAAGGACAGCTCTCTTATCATTGAGCCAAATGTCTCACTGCTAGCATATTTATATGCTGAGCATGAAATGGATTTCTCCTGAATTTCCTTTAAAACAGAAGGAACCTGCAATTTTCCAACAGGAGAACCAAAGGTAAAACAGTAGAGGCCTGATATGTTTCTAATGTGTTCTTCCATTTGTATGGTATTAATGAGACATTGTAAGGCAATCAAGGTTGCTATAGAAACTTTTTTTCTGCACAATTTGAAAGATATTTATATTTTATTTGACTCCTCAATGTGAACTTCAAAGGTATTTAAGACATTTTTAACTTAACACACAGGTTGTTCCAGGCTACAGCATGTATACACTTCAAAGAGCAAGAGAAAATGCATGGCTTTAAACAATGGTTAATTCTTACCTATATACTGTACAAGAAAATAAAATACAAGTAAGGCTTCATAAATATGTTGCTTGAAAAACTATTGACCAAAAAATATGTATGCAACATCTTATAGCCTGTACCTGCCTTATAGAATTCTTGGAAAAGAATATGATATTATGTCTTCCTTCTTATTATTTTTTTCAGAAGTCACAGATAAAAGTCAACTATGTTAAGTTCTGGTATATCAAATATTAATATATTCCCATCAAAGATATACTGTAGATTTTCAAGGAAAAGTCTAAAGTGCAAAGCTAAAAAATGCACAGGGATCTTGATTATTCCAGAGGAGTGTGAATAGAGACATAGACAAACACAAGTACATTGCCACAAACAGGGACAAACCATGATAGTTGAGTTCAGTGTTAAAGATGTAGTGTAGCAGGGTTGTTTAAAGGGAACCTATCTTGTTAAATATTTGGAGGGGGGGGGGGTCGAGAATAACTTGTATTTATTTAATTTATATTTCTGCTAATGCTGGATTCTGGAGTTCGGTGAGGGGCTTTAGTCTGTGATTGACAGATTGACAGACTGTGAGTCGCACATTCAAGAATAGCTCTTGGTCTGTGCATAGGACTATCTATATAACTCCACAGCCGGAATGTGCAGAATGCATTACTAGTTATACTGAATTTATTCCTACTGATCTATATACAGTATCTACTCAGCAAACCTTGCTTTATAACATGCTGGCAAATCAGAAACCATGGTTTCCATCACAGGATAAGAACAACTGACATTAAATGACAGATGTAGACGGAGTCACCTCCATCGGGTGTCCATGTGCATTCATCCCAGTGTATTAAAGATAACAGAAACTTTCTGCATGCTGGACTTCATCTTCTGCTACAAAAGTAACCAAAAATGATGGAAGACAGTATCCAGTATCATGTTGTTTACATTAAATTCAATGGGGACGGATGACAGCAACAGACATTAATAATGGCAGTGTGGGCATGGCCTTAAATGTGACAAATTCCCTTAAAAGCTAATGGGGCAGATTTATTGACTTTAATTTTGTATGCCAGTCTTAATAAAGGGCTTGACAGGTGCAAAGCATACCTGACTTATCAAGAAGTTCCGGCCTCTTCATAAATCAGGCATACACCTGAATGGAAATATATGCCAAATTTCCTGTATAACCCATGCCAGAAAACTGCATGAGTTATAATAAATATGTTAGGCCAAGTAGTCCCTGCCATTGCCCCTCCCCCTCTCCCCTTGCTCAGCCCACATTTATGGAAAAAGTGGTAAGCAAGATACAGAGAGGGCCTTGCCCCAAACATGTGTCACATTTTCTACACCAGAAAACTGAAATGGATGAGGAATTCCCCCCAATGACTTATTCAGCATTTCTCTAGAGTGAACACAAAAGGAGATCTAGAATAGTGCAGATAATATATATCTGTACAGCTGTATCCACCACGACCTCAGAGCAGGGATCTAGCTTCCAGCTGCAGCACATTACTAAGGTAGATTGCTTTTAGTGTTCACGTAAGTGGATATAATGTAATAAAACTTGATAACCTCATTAATGTAAATGTACAAGCAAATACAAATATAACTCAGCATGCTATTAGTATGCTTATTAGAAGTGAAGCCAGGTAATAGATCACATATATAATGCATGGAAATAATGTCCCAGGATACTAATATTTATAATCCTGCTTGCATAACTTGTCCATGATGAACTAATACGAGCAAGTTATTAATTATCTTACATCAAAACAAATGAGATTGGCTATAAATAAATATGAGGAGTCTTATCACAAGTCACATTCAATGTTTTGAGTTTTATTCTTTAATCTTCTTGGCTGTCTCTCCTTGTAAGCAGTAAGCTAGTATATTTCATACCTTTATTTCCTCAATACAGTATCTGTCCGTTCGTCTAGCGAAGAATACCAAGCAGTATTGTTTGCATGTTAATGTTACTGCTCAAAGAGGCATGTATCAGGCAGCAAGAGACCGAAGAGAATTAAAAATACTAAATTGAAGTTGAGGCGTGTTATCCTCTAGGCAGTCTATGGCTTCCCAGGGGATATCCATTTACCATTCTTAATGTAATGTACTTTCCCTTCAGTGGCATGAAACTAAATGGGTCTCCTGGTTGCATGCTTGCTACTGATTTCATTCTACGATGTTAGAGTCAAACACTTTGCCTGATAGGAAAAGTGATTGCTTGAGAGTTGGTTGATATACATTAGTGCATAAACAGCATGAAATGGTCTTATGCTAATTTTGGGTGTTATATGAAACGGCTATTTTAAGAGTTTTCAGCACTTTCTATTGTATGCTGTAGAAGTAACCTATAAAATATTAAACCTACATTGTAACGTTATAGGATTAGATATATTGTATTCTGCTGCTTATCAATGGCTTCTGAAATAAATAATATATGAAGATCTACTGTGTGTTTAAAGGGAGTCTTCCACCATCCAAATTGCTTCTAAACCACAAAGGTGTCATTCACACTACCGCTGTTCAGTCTGTTGTTTTGATCTTTTATAAGAACAAACCAACAAACTGTTAAACCTGACGGCTCGGATGATGCTTCAGTCTTCATTGAGGTTAGTGTTAAAAAAAACCACAAGAGCCTTTCTCCACCAGATTTCATGAGAAAAATGCAATATGTTGCCCATCTACTTGTAGTAGGAAAAACTGAGCCCCGATGGAAAAAAGCTTCCATGTATTTTTTTTTTTTTTTTTACACTGAACTCAAAGGTGTTCCGTTTGTATCATTAGTTCCATCAGTATTACAGACCAATGTTTTGATCTTATGACAGACTCACTGTATAAACTGTTGCAGGGCCAGTTAATGGTATAGTGAACATCACTTTTTTGCGTCAACATGCAATCTTGCTGCCAAGAAAATAAACTTCTAATACATATGTAAATGAGGTGTTCAATGTGCACAGGACATAGCTGCATGCACCAGTGCAACCATTTTTACCTGTCGGTAAAGCCTAGTACTGTCCCTAAAATAAAGATTGGCAAGTGCCAATGCGTGGTGGTTACAGGAGAAACAGGGGCTCCAGCAACTACAGGAGAAAGAGGTGCTCCAGCAACTACAGGAGAAAGAGGTGCTCCAGCAAACTTGACTATGTCTCTGGCAGACCTCACCCTTAAGGATAAGGGCCCATGGGACAATCCGCGGTGGGAACACATTGTGGTACTTCCTACAGCGTTTTAAACAGAAATTTCACTGAGTTTACCTCCACGGGCTGTGGTTTTTACCACAAAGTGGGCATGCAATTCAGATGAATCCCATCCACTTTGCAATTACTGTAAAACACCATGATTTTTCCCGCTGCGTTTCTGACGAAGGCAAATTGCGGCATTTCCGACCTGTGGGGCCCTGGCCTAAAAGTTGATTTACTTGCCGCCTTGGAACAAATAAATAAACTCTATGTCACTAACTAACCCTACGACAGTAAAAAAAAGTTGTATAGAACCCATTCTGCAGGTGGCAGATTCCCTTTCCAATATACAGTACAATACAAATTGATTTAAATGTAAACAAATATATAGATAGATTCGTATAGATAGATTAGATAGATATATTAATACATATTTATTCACATATATTCATATATATATATATACCATATATATAGTACAGACCAAAAGTTTGGACACACCTTCTCATTTCTCATTCAAAGAGTTTTCTGTATTTTCATGAAAATTGTAGATTCACACTGAAGGCATCAAAACTATGAATGTGAAATTATTTGAATGTGGAATTATATACTTAACAAAAAATTGTGAAACAACCGAAAATTGGCTACTTTGAAGAACCTAGAATATAAAACATATTTTCAGTTGTTTCACATTTTTTTGTTAAGTGTATGTGTTAATTCATAGTTTTGATGCCTTCAGTGTGAATCTACAATGTTCATAATCATGAAAATACAGAAAACTCTTTGAATGAGAAGGTGTGTCCAAACTTTTGGTCTGTACTGTACATGTTAGGTTTGGAAAGTAAAAAAAACAAAACAAAACATACTCACCTGTCTCTGGTCCTTCCGATGTCCTCCCAGCACAGTCTGATCCTGCTGCTCTATTGTCTTCTGTTGCCGAAAGTCCCCATCAGTTGTGACGTCCCATGTCCCTATCCTTAGTCTGCTGATTGGCCTAAGTGTCTATTCAGACGGCAGAAAATGAAGAGGAATTTCTCTTTATTTTCCACCACCATTTTCGCCCCAGTCTAGCCTTGAGAGGATGCCGATGCAGTGCATCAGCATTGCGTCACGGCACCCCACTCCTGATTAGGCCTGTATCAGGAGGGAATCTCAAGCTGCGGACCCTGTGGCTGAATCAGTCATGGAATCTGTGGCAAGATCGAGCAGGACGCTTCTTTTTTCCACATCCTGTTGCAATCTCTGCCTCCCATTGAAAAGAATGGAAGGCAGATTCCAGGTGGAATCTTCTGCGGATTTGGGAGGAAAATCCACAGAAAATCCCTCCATGTGAACAGACATTAAGTGAATCAGTTGTGTAACTTGCTCTTTGAAACATTTAAAAAGGGTTTTGTAACTGGACAACTCCACTAAAAGGAGAAAGAAAAGAAATATCCCTTACACTAGGTTCACACTAGTGTTCGGCAGTCCGTTCTGTGGTTTCCATATTCTGCATGCAGAAGACGGAAACCTGTCAGATCGGGTCCGACCGTGAGCGGCGGTGAGCGTTTTATGCTCTCCGCTGCAAACCATTTTTTTTTTAAATCTCACACAGAGTACTGCATGTCCGATTCTGTGTCCGGTTTAAAAAAAACGGTTTCGCGGCGGAGAGCATAAAACGCTCACCACCGCTCACGGCCGGACATCTTTCAAACCCATTCAAATGAATGAGTATGAAAGAGTCCTGCAGGTTTCTGTCTCCTGCCTCTGTTTTGTGCAGGAAACGGAAACCTGCAGAACGGAGACCGGGCGCAGATGTGAATGAGCCCTTAGTTATTCATATCCAGCGCTAGTGGTTAAATCATGATCTAATAATGCAACATAAATACATTATACCTTTATATCTATGATAACTGTGTAGGTTCAGCCACCTCCTAATCCATTCCACCCTCTCTTAACCCTTAAGTACCATCATGGTGTCTATCATACACCACTATCATACACATATCATAGTACTTAAAGGGGTTGTCCCATCACAAGGATCCTATCTATACTGCTTGTTAATGTGGATGTAAGACTTTTCCTAAATACACTGCTTCAGCAAAACTGCTTTGTTTGTCCACTATCTTACTTTATTCAACTTTTTGTGGCCACAGCCCTGACCTAGCTGCTCCTGAGTCAAATGATGTATCTGCTGCTCTCAGGAAAGGGGGGGGGGGAGGAGGGGCTAAGTGCACGGGAGCGAGCCTGTGTATCTAGCTATTCCTGTGTCTACACCATGTGACCTAGGTCCTGCACTCAGATAGAGAAGCTGCTTTCATTTCTTCTGTTCTCCCAGTTATCAGACTAGCTAATTCAGTTGTGTTCACTATGGCAGAGACAGGCAGTCTCTGTATGTAACACAGAATGGAGTTGCTGCTGCCTGTACTTCATACTTCAATGTGGGTGGGCGGAGCTACACACGAATTTGGGGGCGGAGCTAAACGGCAGGTTGCCTGTGAAACCCCGCCCACCAAATGATGCAAGAAACCAGGAAGGAAGAAGATTTTACAAGAGTGAAGACTGCTGAGTATGTGAGGTGGGAATACCCCTTTAAGGGTTAATTCCACTCTATCTTTGTTACAGTATCTACAGTATTTCTTCCCGTCGTCTTTTTATTACATCTTTCTCAGACAGTTTCTTTTGTGAATTTTTTCTCTTCTTTTTTCTCTATTTTCTATTGTATACTTAATGTGCAATACAGCAGCCAGCTTTACAATGACATTGACACCTTGCAACCACGATTTTGGGTTCATCAAGGATAAACTATATTGCTAATAATCACAACAACAAAAAATCTGCTTTTAGGCTGAGGCCCCACTTTGTGGAAACACAACTCTTTTTGTTGCAGATTTTGCTGTGTTTTTTTTTAATCCAAACCCAGAAGTGGATTGAGCAGAAGGGAGAAGTGTAAGAGCTTTCTATATATTTCCTTTGTATTTTCCATTCCTATTGTAGCCATTCTTAGCTTTGGTTCAATAAAGCGCAGCAAAATCTACAACAAAAAAAGCAGCATTTCCGCACTGTGGGGCCTTACTCTTACTTTGGTTCCATCTATCCATTGCTTATATCTGTCTCAGTACTTGGTGGTATTGCATAAACCACAAAAGACACTTTTTTTTAGCCCTGAATTGTCTCCACTCATTCTTGACAGTATAAGTGGAGAAAATGTCAGTAAGTTCAGTAAACTGGTCACTCAGTGAAACATGAAACACAGAAGGGGTCTATAAATATCTTAAGGCATGTCTAATAAAGTTAGGGCTTGTCGCTAGGCTACAACTCATTTCTTACACGTAGTGCTCTTTACAAGGTGTGAATGGGCTTGTGTCATAGTTCCCTGCATGTTGGACAGCTGGGGATATGTACAATCTGTAAAGGAGTAGAGATGAGCGAGTAGTACTCGATCGAGTAGGTATTCGATCGAATACTACGGTATTCGAAATACTCGTACTCGATCGAATACCACTCGCTATTCGAATGTAAAAGTTCGATGCAGAACCAGCATTGATTGGCTGAATGCTATACAGTCGGCCAATCAACGCTGGTTCTTCTCCTACCTTTAGAAGTCTTCTCTGTGCAGCTTCCCCGCGGCGTCTCCCGGCTCTTCATTCACTCTGTCAGGCAACGGGCCTGGGCAGAGCTGACTGCACATGTCTGCTTGTAGTGCGGGCATGCGCAGTTGGCTCTGCCCACACCCAATGCCTGGCAGAGTGAATTCAGAGCTGGAAGACGCCGCGGGGACGTTGCATGGAGAAGACTTCTCGGAGGATCCAGCCCGACCCTCACTCGTGGACTTGGTAAGTATAATTTGATCGAACGTTGCCTACCCCTGAAACGAGCATTTTCCCCCCATAGACTATAATAGGGTTAAATATTCGATTCGAGTAGTCGAATATTGAGGGGCTACTCAAAACGAATATCGAACTTTGAACATTTTACTGTTCGCTCATCTCTATAAAGGAGTCCTGCTTAGTCAGTGCCGATGGTCCTTTTTGTAATGATCAGTAAAGGTCCCAGCAGATGGACCTCCACCATCAGTAAATGATACCATATACAAGCCATATGGACTTAGTAACTTTAGTAGGAAACCCTCTTATGCCTACAGTAATTGCCATAATATCATCTCTTGCCATGTTTTCATCTTCTTAAGTCTTCTCCACCCTTGAAATTGATCAATAAATTCATAAAAAAGCTGTACAAAGCGATTGCTATCACAGTAAAACAATAGCACATAGAAGAAATGAGCTGATCAATAACTCTCACAAACGTCCACTGCTAGGTAGAATTATGCTTTAGGTCAAATTTTATTGTAATAAACAGGTTTTGCTTTCTTTTATATATTTACTTATTTTGTTTAGCAAGAAAAATAGATCTTATTATCTCAAGGCACAGAGAGCACTGCAAGTAAAATCTGTAATATTTATGTGGTGCATTTATTAAGTCATTCGACATCTATTTTGTGGAAAGTAGATTAGATTAGAAACTGATTACTTACATTAACAGTGATGGCGAGGACTAAACCATGACACCATCGCCTCTAGAAATACTTTACTGCCATCTAGTGTAGAAGCGGAGAACTGGACGCTGCTTTGTGAATACTAAACCCTTTCATTACTCTTTAGAAAATATTATCATAATTATTATTTTAGCAGGTATATAGTTATTATTTTCATAGCAGGGATGCGATTTCTGTTGATTGTAATATGGCTGCAACCGGGTATACAGAGGTACTGACCCTCAACGTCTCAAAACAAATTCAGTATGGCATCGTGCTAGCAAAACCCTTAAAAGGTTGCAAAGTAAAAATGTGTCGCCATATAAAGGATATCACTTTGTAATACGATATGACAAATACTGTCACAATATTGTCTTACAATGCTAACTGTCTCAATACACAAATAAAAGGACATGTCCAGCCATGAGGTTAGGAAAACATCTGTAGGGGTTTATACATTCACTATTAATACAGACTTGAGATTAGGCCTCAGATTTTGACATTACAGCACCTGTGTCATAAGGATTGATCTTATATTATGATGACTATGGTCTGTTTTAGCACTGCATGGACACTGAGCTAATCATCTTGGTATATGCCTTTTCATGTTTTGGTAGCTAAAAAGCTGATATACTCTATGGCCTTAACCCCTGTCTTTTTAACTAATTCAATAGGATTACGTGCAGAGTCTGTATAATGCCGTGTTGTACAGTCTCCAGGTGCTGTGTTACTGCCTTCACGAGACTCCAAGTGTGAATATATTCTCCACTTCAATCAATACTTCTATTGGAGTATAATACAACGTGCGGGCTTGTGTTAGAGCAAGGCACCATTTTTCTGTTGTATGCGTATAGATTGGGACAGGAATCTTTGCAGCGTTTCTGGTTTTTGCATTTACACAACTGCCTTTAATATAAATACTGTACTAAAACCGTAAGAATGAAAAAGTTTATCGATCGATCTGCTGCAACACTGCTATTGGAAAGGCTGAGTAAGGGTGCATTCACACTGAGTAAACGCTAGCTTATTCTGTAGAGTAAAATTACACTTGTAAATTTTGCTATCCCATTGACTTCAATGACATTTTACAGGCGTATTTTTACAGGCGTATTTTTTACAGGTGTATTTTTTACAGGCGTATTTTTACACTTGTAAAAAAATATCATTGAAGTCAATGGGATAGCAAAATTTACAAGTGTAATTTTACTCTACAAAATAAGCTAGCGTTTACTCAGTGTGAATGCACCCTAAGTGTTTCGAGAAACTGTTTACGTAACTCAATTGGCCAGAGGTGGACATAGACACTAAAGGGCCCCTGTGCAACTCCAGTAACATGGGCTCCTGGTCCTTTGTAATAAATAATTGATAGATAATAGATATATATGAGATACACGGGTAAACAGACTCTGAAGATAAATATGAGATAGATAGATAGAAGATAGATAGATAGACAGATAGATAGATATGAGATACATAGGTAAATTGGTTCAATAGATAAATATGAGAAGATAAGAGACATAAAGTATATGAGATATAGACAGAATGAAAGAAAGAGATGGGCTATATTTACCTACTGGCTGTTAGATATGTCCCTGTCATCTACAATGTATGCTAAGGATGGCTATATCCGTGTGTGTGTGTGTGTGTGTGTGTGTGTGTGTGTGTGTGTGTGTATATATATATATATATATATATATATACACTGTCTACCAATAAGTAGACCCATGCAAATGAAGATATCTGCAGTCGTGATGTACGTCACACTTCCACCGTTAAATAGGAAACAGCATTGGCATTAATCACACTCAAGATGCCACAAAGTGCAGAGCTTTCCAATTTTGAGAAAGGCGTAATTGTCGGGTACCACCAAAATAGCAAGCAAACTGAATTACTTAAAATCAAAAGTGGCCTATGTAATTACAAAGTGGAAGGTGAACGGTGATTGTGGGAATGTGCCCCGAGTCGGCAGACCCCCGAAACTGTGAGATAGAGACCGATGAGTGCTGGTCAGAGAAACCGCACCCAACCGATGGCTCACATACACCAGAAGTTTCATCAGGTATCTGGGAGTATTGTGTCCATCAATACCATCTGTAAGGAAGCAGTTGCTGGTTCTACCAACTATTGGATATGAACACATGTTGTTTTTCTATTCTACCACAGGTGTCCATATACTTATTGGCAGACAGTGTGTGTATATATATATATATATATATATATATATATATATATATATATATATACACTCACCGGCCACTTTATTAGGTACACCATGCTAGTAACGGGTTGGACCCCCTTTTGCCTTCAGAACTGCCTCAATTCTTCGTGGCATAGATTCAACAAGGTGCTGGAAGCATTCCTCAGAGATTTTGGTCCATATTGACATGATGGCATCACACAGTTGCCGCAGATTTGTCGGCTGCACATCCATGATGCGAGTCTCCCGTTCCACCACACCCCAAAGATGCTCTATTGGATTGAGATCTGGTGACTGTGGAGGCCATTGGAGTACAGTGAACTCATTGTCATGTTCAAGAAACCAGTCTGAGATGATTCCAGCTTTATGACATGGCATTGCATTATCCTGCTGAAAGTAGCCATCAGATGTTGGGTACATTGTGGTCATAAAGGGATGGACATGGTCAGCAACAATACTCAGGTAGGCTTTGGCGTTGCAACGATGCTCAATTGGTACCAAGGGGCCCAAAGAGTGCCAAGAAAATATTCCCCACACCATGACACCACCACCACCAGCCTGAACCGTTGATACAAGGCAGGATGGATCCATGCTTTCATGTTGTTGACGCCAAATTCTGACCCTACCATCCGAATGTCGCAGCAGAAATCGAGACTCATCAGACCAGGCAACGTTTTTCCAATCTTCAATTGTCCAATTTCGATGAGCTTGTGCAAATTGTAGCCTCAGTTTCCTGTTCTTAGCTGAAAGGAGTGGCACCCGGTGTGGTCTTCTGCTGCTGTAGCCCATCTGCCTCAAAGTTCGACGTACTGTGCGTTCAGAGATGCTCTTCTGGCTACCTTGGTTGTAACGGGTGGCTATTTGAGTCACTGTTGCCTTTCTATCAGCTCGAACCAGTCTGGCCATTCTCCTCTGACCTCTGGCATCAACAACGCATTTCCGCCCACAGAACTGCCGCTCACTGGATGTTTTTTCTTTTTCAGACCATTCTCTGTAAACCCTAGAGATGGTTGTGCGTGAAAATCCCAGTAGATCAGCAGTTTCTGAAATACTCAGACCAGCCCTTCTGGCACCAACAACCATGCCACGTTCAAAGGCACTCAAATCACCTTTCTTCCCCATACTGATGCTCGGTTTGAACTGCAGGAGATTGTCTTGACCATGTCTACATGCCTAAATGCACTGAGTTGCCGCCATGTGATTGGCTGATTAGAAATTAAGTGTTAATGAGCAGTTGGACAGGTGTACCTAATAAAGTGGCCAGTGAGTGTATATATATATATATATATATATATATATATATATCACAGTGCAGTGTCATGTCAGAGCTAAATTTGATAAATAAATATATTGATAATACTGCATTGCGTACAAATACTATTGGAATTTTTACATTCCTAAATAACTAACACAGGAGAGAATTTATTTGCAGGTTTTTCTAACCACACCAGGCTAAAAGATAGACTCACTCTGACCTCTAGTGGTGAAAAGTGTTAATACATATATGACATTACAATTGTAATTTGGGAGAAATTTGTTTATCTGTATTATTGTATTGTTTATCTAGCTAGCTATTTAGTCTATTGTATGCCGGACAACGTTAAACAGCTCTGATATGTTTTAATACTGAAAATGCTATCTTTGTAGGTTAACTACTTTTTGATTAGTAGCAACTGGCTGTTCGATGATTTTAGTGTAATAACTAAAAACTTAAAACTACAGGGTTTATTTTGGACAGCTGTGATTGGTGCAAAATAGCCACAAGTCATAAGCAGAATGGAGAAGTCAGGTAGATAAGAGAATGAGATGAAAGAGTATATAAGAAGATGAAGCAAGAGATTTGTAAAAATGTTCATTTATATTCTAAACAAAAGAAAATATGGAAAGACTTATGGAAAGCTAATATGCCTTGTGAATAACAGAAATGTTTGGCAGAAATGAATATAACCGGTGGTCTCAGGATAGAGCCAGTTTGATCAGAGGAATACCATTTAATGCCAACTCGATACACAGTGTTACGCCCGGTCCAGGGCCTGAAGGGGCAGCTCATGACACAGGATTCTATCTTAAATGTTCCTTAGAGCCCTGTGACATGTGATGTACTACTCCCTCAGGTCGTTCTTCAGATAAAGTTGACAGAATTTGACAGTGGACTGGTTGGAATGACAAATCTACATCCAGTATAACCCTAAGGCTTAATGCCTTGGGGTTTATAAGGATCATGACACTGGTAACAAATATATGAAAAAAAAAAAAAAAGAAATAACGTGAATAAAGTCGCTTATTAGTTTCTCCATCTTTTCAATACAAATAACCAGGTATCTCTATAGTGATCTGAACTCCGATTAGATGTCTAGCTTTAAATACCCTGCACAAAAATTTATAGATAAAGTTCTGCGTAAAGCCCACAACAGGAGGAGATCAGGAACGTACTGCATACTGTCTATCACTGATTAAAGATAAATCTGGCAGTGATACAAATTAATAACCTTAGCATACAAATTACATTTCTAAGGTCCAAACTGGGGGGGGGGGGGCAAAGGGTAGGCGAGTGGGGATGCATGGAGTATAACTTTCAGTCTATCATGAAAACCTGGAGGTCTCTGACAGCGCTAACAAGTGTCATTTTGGATTAGCCCTTCCCATTACAAGTATGTTGGCATCCTACAACATCCTGACAATGGTTTAAAACTGTTTTCCAACAATCTTGTGCAACTGGAGAAACCAAACAAATGTGAAAGACTGTATGATACCAGTAAGTCCAAAAGCTTCAAGTCTAGTCTCCTAGGCTCGGATATAAATCAGTCAAGGTGTAGCCATTAAGGCAAATACTTCACTATATATTCTGAAAAGATGTTTCACATGGGTTTAGGGAGGAGTCTGACCAATTAGACTCTCTGAAGGGGAGATGTAATATTCTGCACAGTGCTCAATAACTGGCTAAGAAAGCAAAGGCACTGCAGGATTGGAGTTTGGTAGAACTCGTCTATGTTTCTAGGAATATTTCCCTTAAATATAATTTTTAGTGGGGAAGTAGGGTCTATAGTTATTTTCGGAAGTAAAGTCGACATGAGAGAAAACAGAAGCAAAGGTAAAGTGGTTAACCATATAGCTTGAGATGGTTGCATGTGTTACCACTCGTGGATCGCTTCCATTGTCAACACTGAAATGCACTAAACCTAGAGGATGCCCATAGCAGTATATGATTACTTGGTCCCAGCAGGTGTTGTTCAACATCTATACTGTATGTTGCGATGCAAGATGGAGCCATTGAACTAGTTGGTTGGTGTATAAAAAAATATCTGGTAGTGCAAAGCCTTTACTTCTATATTGGCTGGGAGAACGCTGTTCTGGGATGGCGGCCATTCTATATAGAAAGTATATTATTAACTGTTTGGAAAAAAAAGATGGTGGTGTGCATTGGAACTGCCTGAAGCACATACAGGAGGCATGGAAAGTATGTCTTTAAGGCTAAGGCGCCATTTAGTGGGCCACAGCAAAAAAAACACTATGGGAAAAACTGCAGCAGAAACGCATCACAGTATTTGCCGTAGAGCTTTCTGTTTTAACCCCTTCCCGCCGATGGCACTTTTTGACTTCCTGACCAAGCTCGATTTTTCAAAACTGACATGTGTCACTTTATGTTGCAATAACTTTGGAACGCTTTAACTTACCAAAGTGATTTTAAGATTGGTTTTTGTAACACATTGTACTTCATATTAATGGTAAATTTTGGTTGATATGTTTTGTGTTTAATTATGAAAAAATTGGAAATTTGGTGGAAATTTTGAAAAATATGCATTTTATAAAGTTTGAAATGATGTGCATTGCATACTGATAGTCAGACCGCCAAAATTATATCATAAATCTCATGTCCCAGATCTCTGCTTTATGTCGGCATCAAATTTTAGGCGCCCTTTTAATTTAACATTATAAGATTTACAAGTGAAACAACAATATTCAAAATTTTCAAGAAATTTCCCAAACCCATTTTTTAAAGGGACTAATCCAGTTATGAAGGCGTTTTGAAAGACCCTTGTATTAAAGCCCCCCATAAATCACCCCATTTTCAAAACTGCACCCCTTAAATAAGCCAAAACAACATATACCTAGTAGTTTAACCCTATAAGTGCTTAACAGGAATTAATACAAAATGGAGGTGAAATTTTCAAATTTGAATTTATTTTACTAATATTTTCGTTTAGCCCTAGAATTTGCACATTCACAAGGGGTTAAAGGAGAAAACGCATCCCACAATTTGTTAGGCAAGTTCTCCCGACTACCATAGTACCCCACTTGTGGGGTTAATCTAATATATGGACGCACAGCGAGACGCAGGAGGGAAGACGCGCCAAGGAGCTTTTAGAGGGCAGATCTGGCTGTGATCAGTTTCAGGAACCATGTCGCATTTACAAAGCTCTTGAGGAGTCAAAACAGTGGAAACCTCTAGAAAGTGACCCCATTTTGAAAACCGCACCCCTCAAAGAATTTATCAAGTGATGTAGTGAGCATTAGTAACCCCGAAGTGAATATGTAAGCTGTGTGGAGTAAATTGGGTACACCAAATCCCATTCTATTTTCCCACTAGCTCCTATAACACTGACAGGAAAGAGGGGCATTCTGGGGGGTCAGCGCTGGTGTATTCTCTCTTATAAGCTCTAAATATGAGGTGTCCCCTGAAAACGCTCGCACAGATTATACATTTTCTTCTAGTCACGGCCACTTATGTCCTAATGATTTGGCGACTTTTAGGGTTTTTGTCTTCACATTGTACAAGCTAGATTTTTATTTTTATCTTCTGGCAATGTGGCCATATGAGGGCTTGGTGTTTGCGGTATTAGATGTGCTTTTCAATGCCTCCATTTTGGGGCCTGTAACTTATTGACTACATTTTATTAACTCTTTCTGGGTGGATGTAAAAGGAAACATCAATTCTGGCATTGCTTTTTAGCATTTATTTTTTTTCCCGTGCAGCGTACAGCATAAGTAACATGTAACCTTTATTCTGCGGGTCACTACGGTTACGGCGATACCTCATTTATATTATTTTTTAATGCTTTGCTATTTGTGCAGAATAAAATTCAATTTAGGGAAAAAAATCAATTATTTTTGCATCGCCATCTTCTGAAAGGCATAACATTTTTATTTTTCGCTAAACAGAGCTGGTTGAGGGCTTATTTTTTGCGGGAACACCTCTTCTTTTTATTGGTACCATTTTGGTTTTCATCTGACCATTTGATTACTTTTTATTGAACATTTTGTAAGGGAAAGATGGTGAATAATCATTATTTTGTGCGGTTTTCTACGTTGTTAAATAATGTTTTAATTTTATTGTTCAGGTTATTACGGACGCAGTGATACCAAATATGTAATGTTTTTTTCTATTTTTCTTTATTTTACATAATAAAACATTTTATATGAGGAAAATGGGATTTTTGGGGCTTTATTTATTTCTATTTTATTTTAAATTTATTTAAACTTTTTTATTTTTACTTTTTTCCAACTTTTTTTTTCTGTCCCCATGGGGGATTGAAGCAGTGATCGGCTGATCACTGCTTCACTACATATACGCTGCAATACACGTGTTACACGAGTTTTGCATTGTATAGGAGGCTGTCAGCCTGTGTGGACGCACAGGCTGACAGCTTCCTTTACGGCAGGATCAACCAGGTGCGTGAAGGGGGTAAGTGATGGGGCAGACCCGGGGTCACTGATCAGACCCCGAGCTGCCCCCTACGAACACCGTCACCCCCCGAAACCGGCGCGGGGGGTGCCGATCGGCACCATTTTAGAACGAAACCCCTGAGGTGCCGGCGGTCATGTTGACCGCCGGCATATCAGGGGTTAACACCCGCGAGCGGACCCGGTTCCGACCGCGGGTGTTACGGAACATTGTCAGCCGTGTATTACGGCTGACACCCGCAGTGCATGGTCCGCACAGTTTCTGTGTGCGCACCATGCATCCGCAGTAATAGTACGGCGGTTTGCGGGAAGCCCTTCCCGGCAGCGCCGTACTATTACTGACGATGTCGGGAAGGGGTTAATTATACCTATAGGGTAACCACAGGAGTTTCCGTTGGTATGATTGACATGCTGTGATTTCCAAAACTGTAACGGTTTTGGAAATTGCAGCATTTCCACAGTGCATATTTTTCTGCAACGGGCGGATGGTATTTGCTAGAATTCCATCCACTTTGCAGGGACTGTAAAACAGTTATGTCATTTAGGGCACCAGCCTAATATATTTTTCCTGTGCACCCAGGATACATATGGACGTTTAAGGTGCTGGAGAGCAGGTGAGTATAAATCAATGTGTAAAGCAGGTCTGGGTTAGCTGGAATTTGGATTCCTATGTCATTTATAGTCTTATCTGGCCAATGGGGAGTTTGACATTAATGACGTAATGACATGAAGGGGAATAAAGAGATTTCAATGGGATTGAAAAAAACGTAAGATATGAAAGGGATGCTGAATTTTATGAACTCACAACGTAACATCCAAACTTTATGTACAAAGTGGAAACAGAAACTACCCCTATCAAATGAAAGGAAGCAATAATGGGCTGTTACAATTTAGCCATCATACTTTGAGTTAATTTATCAATTAACCCTTTCCCGACGCAGATATTTTCGATTTTCGTTTTTGACTCCCTATCTTTCAAACCTCATAACTTTATGTTATTTGTCCATTCACAGAACCACATGAGGGCTTAATGTTTGTAGGACAAATTGTACTTTGCAATGATGCCATTTAATATTCTATATGATGTACTAAGAAGATGGAAAAATCCAGAATGGGGTAGAATTGGAGAAAAACTGCATTTGTTACAGCTTTGTTTTGTTGCCATTCACTCTGCAGCCAAAATGACATGTCACCTGTAATCTATGTGTTAGTACAAATCTAGGGATAAAAAATTCATATAAATTTTTTTCACATTTTAACCTCTTTAAAAAAGTCCAAATCTTTGCAAAAACAAAAATTCTTAGAGTCATCATATTCTGACACCCGTAACATTTTTATATTTCCATGTACAGGAATGCATAGAGCATAATTTCTTGCGGGGCCCGATGTACTTTTTAGTTACAACATTTTGAGCCATGTCTGAGGTTTTGATCACTATTATTCAATTTTTTATGGAATAATGGCTTGGCTCTTTTCATTTTCTTTTCTAATATGTCAAAAATATTTCTATTTGTAGACCTGGCATTTTCATATTCAGGGATTTATAATTTATTAGAAACCAGAAAAGAAAAAATGGTTTAGAGCTCACCCAGTCTTGAATTTCTGCAGATTCTTCTTACATGCTTCGGGGTGCACAGCACATTTAGGATAGCGAATGGTTAGTGAAGTTGTTTGAAAAAACATGAAAAATTTCTAATTTATGTTTGTGTTTGTTTATTAATCTTTATTTCAAATCTAGAGAAAGGGTGTGATTTGAATTTTTAGGGGTGTTAAATATATTTTTTTTCAATTTTTTTATTTTATTTTACAATTGTATTAGTCTTCCCCTAAAGGTCTTAAACCTGAAATCATTTTACTGCAAAACAACTGTATTGCAGTCTATGGGACTTTTGCTACACTACTGTTGAGTCATTTCATAGACCAGCCGCAATAGTTATATTCCTATGGCGGGCTCCTGGCTGCCATAGGACCAGGACACCTCCCACAATGTTGCCGCATGGGAAATGGCCTGCAACATAAAGGGGCTCTTTTTACACTTTGGGAAGGAGGGGGGCATATTAGAGCATAATGCCCGGATGATCATACTGATGTACAGTGGAAACCCGGTAGCTTTAAAGACCTGACATGGTGATAAGGGGTTATACACTTACATATAGCAGGAGGCACTGAGCAGAGGTAGTTTTTTTTGGAAAAGTCAGTAAGCAATCCTTTTCACAGAGGTAGACACTGATAGTGAAGGGCCCCTGTGCAAGAAGTTTGTCTGCTCCCCCCTTCCTTTAACAACAGCTTCTCAAATGCAAAATGTCTTCCATATTGGACACATTATGCATACACGTCACTGACACATTAGAACCATGATGTTTACACATAAGACGCATCCCACACATAAGCCACTAAGAAGTTTGACACATGATATACAAACACTGGGTGCAGGAGTGAACCTAGCCATAATCGGCAGCATAAATAATATGTCCACCCCTGACTAAACTATTTCCTTCTTTACCCTAAGTCTTACACAAAATAACTAAAGGAATACTCTGAGCAAAATTATATACTGTGCGTGCATTGACTGTGGATATAGTACATGGCAAGGGATTCTCTCATTGGTGTTATCTGTGTGCCTATGTAGACATACTGTGCATGAAACTCTTCCTATCCATGCTGTTACTTTTAGTCCTACAAGTGGCCCACGCACTGACACTATATGCTGGACTGACATGGAGAAATCTATCTACAGTGAGTGAACTGTTCCAATTTTTGTATATGTTTACCTATACGGTGCTTTACTGTACACTACATTTATTTATCACATAAATTTTTTATTTTTTTTTTAAAATTTCAAATTGTGTTATTGTTGCACATGCAATATTTATCCTAGGCCCATACACTATTTCCTTATCCCAGATATCCCAGGTAATATATGAAGCTGGTGTGTAATCCTTTATAGTGTGTACGCTGTAATATAGTGACTCGCCTCCATCACCATAGAGCAATCTCTCAAATATTTCAGAACATTTCATTTGCTTTATGCTACTTCTTGGCTATTTGATCATCCTTTGAAGCTATTTGTGGATGTAGCTAATTCACTTTACTGCTATGTAATAGCCACCATTGCCTTGTAAAAGACTATTATTGCCTTAGATTAACAATTATGTTCTAATTGTAAAGTATCCATTGGATATTTGGTTACTGTCACCTGAATAGAGATCAGTAGTAAATGTCTAATGGAAGATAAACTACAGAAGCAGACCATTAAGACACAGTTTATCTTAGAATCCTTGTATTTGACATTGCCTTGGTCGGTTTACATACTGAAGTCAGTTTATTGAATAAGTGGGCCAAAAGTCACAAGTTTGAGTACAAACAGGGGCGAACACAAATTATTATTTTCTATACCAGAAAACTGGCATACATATTGGGCATTGATACATGCCACAGCTGTATTTTCAATAATATTCCATATGTGCAAGTGTGTTTAATAATGTTTCATTGTTATGTAAGCTCTAAAATTGTTACTGAAACATACAGATGAGAATTTACAGTGTCAATGTAAGTCCATTCTAAGATGTTATTCATATTGTTTTCCTTTATATGATTGTGTTTCATGACCTTGTACAGAATTGTTTCAGTTCTAGGGCTGTAATGGGATTTAATATCAGCATTGGCATTTTTAAACACACAAGCCTACTACCTGTCCATACATACTATCCAGAGCAGATACAGATGTGAGCTCCATATAGGGATCACAATGTATCACAATATTTTCTATAAATATGTCTTTGTAGAATGGGAGGAAATCCAAACAAACACAGGGAGAGCATACAGACTCCTTGCAGATGTTGTTCTTGGTGGGATTTGAACCCAGGGGTCCAGCGCTGCAAGTTTGCAGAGCTAACTACTGAGCCACCGTGTTGCCCTGTTGATGGGGGTTTTGTCTCTCCTCCCACCTTAGAAAGTTTACTCAGGTTATTATAATTGACAAATCGGAATTTACAGATCAGCTGTTTTTGTGTGAGAGCTTTTGCCTCTGCGTTGTACTCCTCTGGTGCCAGCACTGTATTTTTCCCAGCAGCTGTTCTGAGAATTGCATCATTTTCCTATTCACTTATATGTGACAATACTGCTAAGAACAGCCTCTACAACAAACCTGCTAGATTCCATCCACATTATGGTAGTCCTTGTTCCTGTTACACAGTGTGTGGCATCTATTGTACAGTAACTATACAAGAGGCAGTAAAATGTTTTACTTGGTTTTTAAGTGCACAATGTTAGTTTCCACTGAGATAAACTGATTTTTGGGTTCTACTTACTGGAAGCCTCTTGAGTTCAGCTATTGTATGCACAAAAATTGCTGTGTAACTTTGGAAAACAAAATTGTTGCAGGGTATACATTACATCCATTATATAAAATTTGCTATAAAATGGTAAATTACCGCTGGTACTACACATGTTGAGTGAATAAAACTCAGAAGTGTCCTGTAATCCCAAACAACATAACATTTTTCTTCGTTTTCTCCTGTATGCTACTTCAGACTCTTCAAAGGCAACCTAAGGCAATGCTTTATGCTGAATGTGGGGAATTCATCATTGCACACCAGAGATGTAGATAATTATCCGACCTCACTATATACAGTAAATAATGACCCCACCAGACTGTAAGCGTAGAGAATGATCCCATAAAATTATAGATATCGATAATGATTTCACCTAAAATAATTGTTGCCCACTGTATAAATGTAGGTCAACATAGATAGTCAATACACTAAACTCTAGTCTTTGATAATGACTCCACCATAGATGTAGATAATAACCCCACCATACTGAAGATGTAGATAGTAACCCCACCATACTGTAGATGTAGATAAGAACCCCACCATACTGAAAATGTAGACAATAATCCCACCACACTGAATATGTAGATAATAATCCCAACATACTGTAGATGTAGATAATAATGTCACCATACTGAAGATGTACATAATAACCCCACCACACTGAAGATGTAGATAATAATCGAAACACACTGAAGAAATAAATAGTAATCCCACCAAAGTGTAGATTTAAAGAATTATCCCACCACTCTTTAAATGTAAAGTATAATTTTACCACAGATGTCCACCAAGCTAGCAGTTATAAATGTGCCCCCCCCCAATCTCATGGACATGTTCAGAGATGTGTATCACAAGTTAAACAACCTTTCTAAAAGCTACATGATTTCATGATAAATTATCACAAAGGGATGAGTTAACTTTTGTTTTTGTGTCTAGGTACAATAACACACTTCTATTAATATGTTGTAATATTGTGTTGAAATCATCAAGGTAAAGATGAGTTAAGTGTGGGATTGAGCCGATCTTGAGATCTTCAGATCATTTTTCATTCAAACCCGATCCCGATCCCAATTCCGATCCCAATGCAAGTCAATGGGATTTTTTTTAATAATCGAAGATCGTATTTTTAAAACGATCCTATTCACTACACAGCATGGAATCCAAAAATTGAAACAACATGCTGTGTAGTGATTGAAAAAAAAATCCCCCGGCTACTTAGCCCCCATGGTGTACACTTACCTGGACAGATCCGCTGCCACTGCCCATTGTTCTTGCTCCTCTTCTCTCATTTACAGGCCTTCAGAGCGCCGTGCATGCCCCTGCCTCCTAGGCTAGTGTTAGAGATGCTGGGAGAAGGCAGGGCTTGTTGTGGCTTAGGAGAGTATGGGCGGGTACAGGGCGGGGAGACGTGAGTGCATCACTCATGTCTCCCCTCCCAGAACCCGCCCACACTCTCCTAAGCCAGAAGCCCCGCCTTCTTCCTAGATCTGTATGAGAGATCCGGACCGATAAGAATGGGGAACGACAGCAGCAGCGGATCTGTGCAGGTAAGTGTTAGCTACTAGAGATGTTAGAAGGGGTTGAAGAGATGAGCAAGTACTATTCAAAACTGCCATTTAGAATAGCATGCTCTCATTAGAATGAATGGACGCAGCTAGCACGCAGGGAGTTAAGCGACCAGATGCCAGCATAGGCTGTGTGCCAGCTGTATCCGTTCATTCTTATGGGAGCGTGCTATTCCAAACGTCAGTTTCGAATAGTACTCGCTCATCTCTATTTAGCTTTTCCCACAATGCTTGGCCAGTAGCAAAGCATTGTGGGAAATAACCTCCAACCTCGATCCCACCTAAAAAGATCAGGATCGGAATTCCGATCGCGATCGTGAAATTTAATCGATTGCCGATCGGAATCCGATCTTTTCCGATCCCGATCGCTCAACCCCAGTGTGGACACGTCTGTATCTTATTATCACCACAGGCAGGACTATAAGGAAAGGTGACACCTGTATTATGAAGTTGAATGCAAATAGGATCCATCATTGACAATAAAGTAGGTAATGGACACAGCTCACTTCTTCTTCCTTCATGGACAATGGCCTATGCATAGGCAATAGAATATGCCTACAATACAACCTAATGTTACTATATTAAATGTTACATGATAGTCAAGAACAAATTTTACAATGGGTCCCATGAGCTTCAAGCTCAGCTTTTAGACATGAGTACCTGTATGCTTCAAAATAAATCTAGCTTTAAATATTCTGTGTTTGCCCTTTGGCTCCAACATCTATGGTATATGACTAACCCTTATGCCCTTACTTACCATAATAACCATCTCTGAATATGACCAAATAACAAAGTTCACTGCCTCAATGATCAGGTAAATATAACTAGTAGTGTTTGCCATACTTCCCTACACTGGTACATTATCTCTATTCATAGTCCATGGATTATTAATCTTAATGATAGTTCCACATACCTCATTGTATAGAGCAGCGTGCCATCATCCTCAAGGCGCAGTAGTTTGTTGGGAGTAGTTATGTTGTGAGCAATTGATTTTTTACCATTGTGGAAAAAAGTGTCAGGTGTCCAGATTTTACTGGCCAGTAAATTGTTAAGTGGAAGACGTTGCATAGGTCCTTGAAAGCTAAGTCTTTCATCTTTCCAGCTCTGGCGGAAAAATACATCAATGGTGTATTCCTGTCAAGCAAAATCAATGGTCAGCATTTTTAATATTTATAATCGATATTGGCTTACATATATTGTCTTGAAATTGTTCAATTAAATCTTGTCTTTTGTTTTCTTTTACTCTTTTACAAAAAGTTGTCAGGAAAAATATGCAAATATTTTCCCATAATCCCCCCATGGAGCAAAAAAGGCTTTTGTAAGACTCCATATGCCTGAGAAGGTGATCTCTCCTTAAGGAGCGATATGATCCCCAGAAAAAGTTGTCAGACATAAAGGCAAAGGGTCCAAAATAGCACCACATTTGTCCACAGGCGGTATCTGGTATTGCAGTTAAACTCTGTGTGCAGAACTGCAACATCAGACACATCCAAGAGGCTAGAGAAACACCAACACCAATATCTATCAAAAATGTTATATATATATATATATATATATATATATATATATATATATATATATGTAAACTTAATTATTATGCAATGTATATGATGTTTCAGGTAGAATATGTGATAAATTAATAAGCTGGTAGGATCTGACAGCTGTGACCCCCCCCCCCCCTTCCCCAGTTCACTTTAACGTACTGCACATCTTGAATCAATGTTACCTTTTCTAAACATGAGAAATTATTTTACAATCCTAGTCTCCAACATGTGGATCACTATTTTCCTTTAAATGATAAATTGTGAAAAACTAAAATCTAAAAATAATTGGATGTGACATTATTCTAACGCAATCTTGTTATTAATTGCCTGTAATGCCAAACATGCAGCTCTTACAAGTGCAGTCAGTCGGTCCTTACATCCCCTGCACAGCAGAATTGCTGCCACCCACTGTGCCGAGACTACAAAACGCTCCATTCAAGTCAATGGGCTTGTGCAGCAGTTCACTGCGCAGTGGGAGCTTAACTAGCACTGCTCTTATTTATTCTTAGGATCAGTGGGGGTCCCAGAAGTTGAACCCCCACAGTTAGTAAGTGATGGCATATTGTACCTTATGGTGATATTCTATCAATTCTAGAGGTAGAAGCAACCTTCAAAAATGTTATGAAATACATTTGTTATGAGGAGCATTAAGAGGTGGGAAGGAAGGAACACAGGTTAGGAAGTCCAGAAAAAAATGACAGGGTAAAAATGTTTTGTTAATATATATATATAGTTTAAAAAACAATTAATTAACTAATTAATTAATTAATTAATTAATCATAAGCATAGTTATGCAAGCAATATTTTTAACCCCTTATTTATTATCAGTTCCACTTTGCACTGTTTAGAGGAGAAAGTAAATGGTCGGTCCAGCCCAGTCATCTACATGGCCACCATGTTCTTGTTACATTTACAATTCAGCCCTGCACAGTCATATTTGCTCCTTGTCGTTGCTACTGAACCACTATTCCTATGCAATGCTATGCAATGCATTAAGAGCATTTTTACATATCCTGTACAATTTTCCTAGAATTCATTTGCATATTCCCTATTGTATGAATATAAACGTTGAATGAAAATTAATGTGTAATAAAATGAAATAACTAAAAGCAGTCACATTTTGTAAGGTGCTCACCCATAACCCTCACTGTCAGGAGGGACCTAACCAACGAGGAATCTTACTCATAAAATAATAATATTTCCTGGAAAACTTTCCTGCATTTCTTACAGTTTGTGACTAAGACTGCAGCAGGACATTTCATGTAAGTTGCGGTAATATCTGCGCTAACATAATTGATCTACTTCTCCCATAGCTAGGTGATCTTCATTTCACACAGGCGGATGTTATGCAATGGGTTGTTTTACATACACAGTATAACACAATATTATATAGTATAATATGACATATAATACTGTGAAGAAACCAGCATTATTCATGTACATGTGGAATGGGTTATCTACAGTATGCAGAGGACACCCAAGCAAAGAAGGAGAGAACATACAAACTCCACACAGATGTTAGACCACTAACTACTTATAGGGGAAAATAACTTTTTTTTAATGTATTTTCTAATGTATTCTCCATCTACCTTGCATAAAAGTATGGTTCTGCAATGCTCAACTTTCTACATTTGCAATAGAGTGCAGGGACCACTATGGGGCATAATAGTGTATGTGCAGGAATCTGGTTTGTGTGAGGGCCCATGTGTTCACCCACTGGTATGTGAGTTATATTTCTGTCTCGTACAGGAGTCATGTCTGTAATTTTGTGGACACATTTGACCTTCTGCCATGTATCCCTAGTTGTGTGAATGCATTTGGCCTTACATCTGCAATATTTGCATGATATGTCTGTCTGTGTGCCATTTTTAACCTTCAGGCTTCTGTTATGTATGGATGTATCTATGCTGCTTGTTGTCTTCTGGCTTCATGGTTATGGCCTATTTTGGCCTACAAGCTTCTGTTATCTTTATACCCCATGCTACCTGTGGACTATGGGCTTCTGACATTTTTATACTTCTGCTACCTGTAGCCTATGGACTTCTGTCATTTTTATACCTCTTCTACCTGTGGACTATGGGCTTTTGTCTTTTTTATACCTCTGCTACCTGTAAACTATGGGCTTCTATGTTTGGATGTACAAGGCACTTGCCTGACAAAAACAGTGATAGCTACAAGCTAGTTCCTATACTGCCTGAATATCAGACCTTTAGGCTGAGTTCAGATGGGGCTTTTTCGGTTTTTTGGTCCGGAATATGAAGCGGCCTCTGCATCAAATTCCGGACCAAAAAAACGATAGCCGCGACTGGATGCAGCGCCAGCATCCAGTCGCGGCACTCCGCTCTGGATTAGGCCCAAATGAATGGGCCTAGTTGGGAGGGAGTGTCTTCAGGCGGACGTCCACGGCTGAACCGGCCGCAGAATCCGCCTGAAGAATAGGCATGTCGCTTCTTTTTTTCGTGAGCGGGAACAAACCGCTTGCGAGAAAAAGAAATGACCGGCACCCTTTGATTTCAACTCAGCCTTAGTGTAAGAATATAAAATAGTAATATAGAACAAATGTTAACATTACAATTATCATTAGCACAAATTCAGTTTCTTCTATAACTTACCATTTCTGTATCTGACACTGGTCCAAAACTTGTAACATAAATGTCTGTTTTCACTTGAGTAATTCTTTCTGAAAACAGGAAAACATACAGTGATTATTTTTGGACACTATTTCATATACAGTGCATATCCTGAAAGATACATTTCAGTGCAGTTTAATGCTGTCCTTGTTCATAGTTATATATGTAAGCCTAGTAATTGGCTGGTGGTGAGTATTTCGCATGCTGTTAACTTTTCAGAACTTTGTTGTCCCCCTCCTTGCGTACAAGTCAGTTATCCTCTAGCTCACTGCTACAAGGATCTCAGTAGGGCTGCTCGCTCACGCATAGTGTAGCAGAGCTTAGCAATTGCAATTAATTGTGAATCTTTTCCGACAGCATCTTCCACTTCCCCTGTCTATAGACTTCTATGTAAAAGTAAATGAGCTAGATAAATGGAGAAGGATGCTATGTTTCATTAATAAGAAATATAACACAGTTTCTTATATTTCCTAGTACCATTCATTTGTGAAAAGTTGCTTGTTAATTGACGGTATGCTGCTCAAGATATTGTGTAATCATCTTTTACAGTCTGGAAGCTCTGAATGGGTGTTCTATCCAGGAGGTACCAGGTTAGGGGAGAGGGCTATGGGTGTTTTGTAAGTTTGGGGGGTTTTTTTATTATCCAAAATTCGATATTATTCACAATGAAATAAAACAACTTTTTATAGTTTCCTATGGTCTTTAACCCCTTTCCACCAGTGACATTTTTTTTATTTTTGTTTTTGATTTCCCACCTTCCAAACTTTTTTATTTTTCTGTTCTTAGAGCCATATGAGGGCTTGCTGATTGCAGGATAAATTATTCCTCATAATGGTACAATTTATTATTCTGTACAAAGTACTGGGAAGCTGGAAAAAAATTCTGAATGGGGTGGATTTGATGAAAAAGCGCATTTCTACAAATTTCTTACGGGCTTCGTTTTTACAGCGTTAATGCTACAGCCAAAATGACATGTCATGTGTATTCTATGTTTCAATAAGATTCCAGGGATACCAAATTTATATGCTTTTATTTACATTATAACCCCATAACAAAAAATTTAAAAAACGTGCAAAAAATATTTTTTTCTAAAAGTCGCCATATTTTGACGTCTGGAACTTTTTTATATTTCCATGTACAGGGATGCATAGGGTGTCTTTTTTGATGGTTATACTTTTTAGTTAAACCATTTTGGGGAATGTCTATTGCTCTGATCACTTTTTATTCAAATTCTTATCAGAGGCAAAACTGTGAGAAATGGTGGATTGACACTTTTGATTTTTTTCCTACTACGGTGTTTACCGCACAGAAAAATATTTTTATAACTTTGTAGACCGGGCATTTTCCTACATACCTAATGTATATGTTTTTCACAGTAATATTTTATTTTTATAAGTATTCCAGGGAAAGGGGGGTGATTTGAACTTTTAGTTATTTTTTAATCCTTTTTGTACTATATTATTAGCCCCCCTGGCGGCTTGAACCTACAGTCATTTGATTGCAAGTCTCATAGACTGCAATACAACTGTATTGCAGATTTGCTATATAGATAATAAGGCTGGTGATAGACCAGCCTCAATGGCTATAATGCTATGGCTATCCTGGGAGTTGTTGGAAGAACAGGTCAGCTCCTGTAATCTCGCCATGCAGAAGCCAGCCTGCCACAATAACAGTACGGGGTCGGTGAGGATATTTTTTAACTTTGGGGGGGGTCCTGCCCCGTGGCGTAACTACCACCATAGCAGCAGAGGCAGCTGCCACAGGGCCCGGGACATCAGGGACCCGGTGCCAGCTGCTACCGCTCCTATCATTATTCTTGGAGGTCTTTTCGGACCCCCGAGTATAATGATCGGGGCCCCCTGTTGGTGGGATACTTTCCACCAACAGGGGGCCCCGAAGCTGCAGCAATGGCTGACACACAGGAGCTGCAGGTCTGGCTCCTCTCAGCGCTTCAGGACGATCCCTCTCCCCCTCTCTCCCCCCTCCCTTTCTCTGTCTGTCCTCTGCCCACCAATGAGAGGAGGAGGCGGGGCTTATCCCTGCCGAGCTCCTGCCGTCCTGCACACCAGAGGAGAAGAAGAAGAAAGGAAGAAGGAAAATGAAAGTAAAGATACATAGGTACATACTGGGGTTACTATACTTATTAATATCAGGCATTTGGGGTGATTACTTTTGTTTTAGTAAATCCATGTGCCTCATATTAATAGCAGTAAACCCCATCATGTCCCTCACATTAACCCCTGTGTGCCTCCCCATAAGAGTTACTGATATGTGAGACATATGGGGGTAATAGTAATGAAGATACTTTATTATTACCTCCATGTCTCTCACATATCAGTAACTTATGGTGGGTTAATGTGAGGGACATGATGGGGTTAACTGCTATTAATATGAGGCACATGGAGTTACTAAATTGTAATGCACATGACCAGATTTTTTTATCCACAATTGTCCTGGTATAGCGGTGACGTGACAGTATTTAGTCCTGTAGGGGCCACTAAGGGACATAATACTGTGTGCAGTGGCCACTATTGGGTATAATACTGTATACAGGGGCCACTAAGGGACATGATACTGTGTGCAGTGGCCACTATGGGGCATAATACTGTGTGCAGGGGCCACTATGGGGCATAATACTGTGTGCAGGGGCCACTATGGGGTATAATACTGTGTGCAGGGGCCTCTAAAGGAAATAATACTGTGTGCCGGGCCACTATTGGTCATAATAGAGCGCGCAGGAATGCGTAGGAGGGGGCGGTCGAGATCTTCAGTGTCGGGGGGGGCCCCATGTCAAAAGTTCGCCACGGGGCCCCGCCATTCCTAGTTACGCCACTGGTCCTGCCCTTCATTTAGCGCTGGGTCTCCAGTTTATTACTGGTTGCTATGACTATTTATAGTATCTACTTATAGTAGATTTAAGTCTATATCAAAAAGGGTAGAGAAAATGGTTTTATTATGACAGCAAAATGGTCAGATATTATATTGGTATTGTAATTTGTACTGTTCACTGTAATGTACTGTAATGTACTGAAATCTATTTAAAAAGTTGAGATAACACAGTGTAGATAACACCCTGTATGTAATATTAATCTCTAGATTTTATGTTTGCTCATCATTTTTCCTGACAGAAAAAAGATAATTGTTCAAAATGTGGTGAAGGTGATGCAAATGGGATTACCATGGCTTGGCGTTGTCCAAAACTGGTAGATTATTGGAATGTTGTAATTGATTATATTTTAATGCTCATCCCACAGAATATAAGGTTATGTATTTGAGGGGGTCTATACTTGATAAAATTGGAAAATGGAATTTGGCTTACATTAATTTAGTTGCTAAATTATTGTTTAGGGAAAAAAAATTATCACCAAGTATTTGATATTTGCTAAAGAATCAATTAAGGCATGCATAAGATAGTGATCAAGGATGATGAAACTAAAGTATAATGCTAGGGAATCAAGGAGATTTAGGTCATGCTATAAGGGAAGATGGCAAAAGCAGTGTGAATTTTAACATCTAAAACTGTGAAATCGTGTACAATATCTTGGATTGTGTTCTTCTTTATGTGAATTTGAAACATAAGTTTATTAGAAAAATAAATGATGAAACAAATACTATATTATGTGGGGTATAATTAGTTTACCCATGAGAATATATCTGTAAACAACATTCATGATTTGCTTTTATAAAAAAAAATATTCATTACATCCATAGTTTATTCTGTTCTATTCAGCTGAAGCACCATTATGTAGATGTGTTAATTTGGCAGGTTTATTACACTCACAAAAATAATCTTATTAAATGGATGTGTAGTACAATTAGTCCTTAATAACCGTGTCACAAAAATGTCACGGCTACTAAGTCCAATGCCTCCTGTATTGTGTATATTTGTTTAGAATATCATCGTTGCTTCGATTTCCACTGTAAGATGCTAAACTACAAAAGTCATTTATGGGGCCTGCCAAGGTCTTGTTGGGGTTCTGGTAATTTTGACAGTAAGAACAGTGCTGCATCCTGAACTGTACCTACTATTAAAAATACCAAAAAGGTTCAGTGTCACCCCAAGGAATCTCAGAATATAGGTATCAATATTGATTCTAAGTTCTGCAGGTCGTTCATTTACTTACATACTAAGACTTTGTTCACACATTGATAAAATTACAGAAAAACAAATATCACCAATTTATAATTGCATTCTGTCGTAGTGACAGTCACTTAAAAGCAAAAAAAATAGCACTAAAAATCCTCTGGGGCTGAACTCTGATGGTAGTTGATGAATAGCCTAACACTGATCAAATTATATTCATTAACATCCCAGTCACCAGCATCAAAATACTTAGAATTAATTCTGATTTTCAAAATAAATAAACTAAAAGTTGTGGAAATTGTATTATTCTCCATTCCTTAATATATCCTTAATGTTAATGACTAGAGATGAGCGAACAGTGTTCTATCGAACACATGTTCGATCGGATATCAGGGTGTTCGCCATGTTCGAATCGAATCGAACACCACGTGGTAAAGTGCGCCAAAATTCGATTCCCCTCCCACCTTCCCTGGCGCCTTTTTTGCACCAATAACAGCGCAGGGGAGGTGGGACAGGAACTACGACACTGGGGGCATTGAAAAAAATTGGAAAAAGTCATTGGCTGCCGAAATCAGGTGACCTCCATTTTAGACGAATAGTGGATTTCAAATCCGGGTCATATGAGAATGTGAACTTTGTGACTATGAGACAGGGATAGCTGTACAGGCAGGGATAGCTAGGGATAACCTTTATTTAGGGGGGAATGTTATTAAAAATAACTTTTTGGGGCTCTATCGGGTGTGTAATTGTGATTTTTGTGAGATAAACTTTTTCCCATAGGGATGCATTGGCCAGCGCTGATTGGCCGAATTCCGTACTCTGGCCAATCAGTGCTGGCCAATGCATTCTATTAGCTTGATGAAGCAGAGTGTGCACAAGGGTTCAAGCGCACCCTCGGCTCTGATGTAGCAGAGCCGAGGCTGCACAAGGGTTCAAGCGCACCCTCGGCTCTGATGTAGGAGAGCCGAGGGTGCACTTGAACCCTTGTGCACCCTCAGCTCTGCTACATCAGAGCCGAGGGTGCGCTTGAACCCTTGTGCACACTCTGCTTCATCAAGCTAATAGAATGCATTGGCCAGCGCTGATTGGCCAATGTATTCTATTAGCCTGATGAAGTAGAGCTGAATGTGTGTGCTAAGCACACACATTCAGCTCTACTTCATCGGGCTAATAGAATGCATTGGCCAGCGCTGATTGGCCAGAGTACGGAACTCGACCAATCAGCGCTGGCTCTGCTGGAGGAGGCGGAGTCTAAGATCGCTCCACACCAGTCTCCATTCAGGTCCGACCTTAGACTCCGCCTCCTCCGGCAGAGCCAGCGCTGATTGGCCGAATTCCGTACTCTGGCCAATCAGCACTGGCTAATGCATTGTATTGGCTTGATGAAGCAGTGCTGAATGTGTGTGCTTAGCACACACATTCAGCTCTACTTCATCGGGCTAATAGAATGCATTGGCCAGCGCTGATTGGCCGAATTCCGTACTCTGGCCAATCAGCACTGGCTAATGCATTGTATTGGCTTGATGAAGCAGTGCTGAATGTGTGTGCTTAGCACACACATTCAGCTCTACTTCATCGGGCTAATAGAATGCATTGGCCAGCGCTGATTGGCCGAATTCCGTACTCTGGCCAATCAGCACTGGCTAATGCATTGTATTGGCTTGATGAAGCAGTGCTGAATGTGTGTGCTTAGCACACACATTCAGCTCTACTTCATCGGGCTAATAGAATGCATTGGCCAATCAGCGCTGGCCAATGCATTCTATTAGCGTGAACTGAGTTTGCACAGGGGTTCTAGTGCACCCTCGGCTCTGCTACATCAGATTGCTACATCTGATGTAGCAGTGCCGAGTGTGCATCAGATGTGTAGTTGAGCAAAACTGACTCAGCACTGCTAAGTCTGCATTCGCATAGGAATGCATTGGCCAGCCTTCGGCCAATCAGCGCTGGCTCTGCCGGAGGAGGCGGAGTCTAAGGTCGGACCTGAATGGAGACTGGTGTGGAGCGATCTTAGACTCCGCCTCCTCCAGCAGAGCCAGCGCTGATTGGCCGAATTCCGTACTCTGGCCAATCAGCACTGGCTAATGCATTGTATTGGCTTGATGAAGCAGTGCTGAATGTGTGTGCTTAGCACACACATTCAGCTCTACTTCATCGGGCTAATAGAATGCATTGGCCAATCAGCGCTGGCCAATGCATTCTATTAGCGTGAACTGAGTTTGCACAGGGGTTCTAGTGCACCCTCGGCTCTGCTACATCAGATTGCTACATCTGATGTAGCAGTGCCGAGTGTGCATCAGATGTGTAGTTGAGCAAAACTGACTCAGCACTGCTAAGTCTGCATTCGCATAGGAATGCATTGGCCAGCCTTCGGCCAATCAGCGCTGGCTCTGCCGGAGGAGGCGGAGTCTAAGGTCGGACCTGAATGGAGACTGGTGTGGAGCTATCTTAGACTCCGCCTCCTCCAGCAGAGCCAGCGCTGATTGGTCGAGTTCCGTACTCTGGCCAATCAGCACTGGCCAATGCATTTCTATGGGGAAAAGTTAGCTTGCGAAAATCGCAAACTGACAGGGATTTCCATGAAATAAAGTGACTTTTATGCCCCCAGACATGCTTCCCCTGCTGTCCCAGTGTCATTCCAGGGTGTTGGTATCATTTCCTGGGGTGTCATAGTGGACTTGGTGACCCTCCAGACACGAATTTGGGTTTCCCCCTTAACGAGTTTATGTTCCCCATAGACTATAATGGGGTTCGAAACCCATTCGAACACTCGAACAGTGAGCGGCTGTTCGAATCGAATTTCGAACCTCGAACATTTTAGTGTTCGCTCATCTCTATTAATGACGTTTTCTTAGGAAAGGCCATAAATACTAGGTCAGCAGGGGTTAAAATTCTGGCACTGTATCTGTACACAATGCATCGGTTGGTAAAGGTATAGTACTGCTCGATCCTACTCAAGTAAGTTCTCATGAGCTTGCAATACCTTTCATAGCCATTATACAATATACAAAACTAGTTCCCATACCTTGTGACTTTTTAATACAGCTGATCGGTGGGAGTGTTGACAGTCATATTAAAGGTGATGTCCCATCTTAAGGATCCTATCAATACTGGTAGCTTATGTAAATTGAAGACTTTTCCTAAATATATTACTTTAGAAATTCTGCTTTGTTTGCCTGAAATGTGACTTTATTCCTCCCAATTGTTTACGCAGCATTGCTATAACCACAGACCTATAGGACAAGTGACATCACTCACTGCTCCTGCCGGAAAATCAGTTCAGCTAATTGCAGTTTGCTGATAAAGCCGAGTTTGTTATCTCTCTATGTAAACACACAGATAACACTGAGTCCATTCTGTACAAGCATCTGCATATTATCGGATCTGTATAAGTGTTGTGAGACTTCTTCGGCCCATTTAACAAGAGGGAGGGGGAGGGAAGAGAAATACAGGAAGTAAGATAAAAAGATAGCAGCCAGACTGAGATGGAGAAACCCCTACAATATTGATGACTATTCATAAGGACTAGGAATAGGCCATTACTGATACTAAATCCCTGGAATGCTTTGTTAATTATTCTGCACCCCCGCTGTACATCCTGCCGATAAACCTGCTGTTGGCAAAGACAACTCTAGGTCAGACCAGACATTTTTTTCTAATAAATAAAATAAGTGAACGCTTATCACAGCATTAACATTATTATAAATGTCTCAATAAATTGGTCCCAATAACTAAGTTAATAATAGAAAGTGTCATATAAGGAATGTATATATTTCTATAAGTTGCCCTAAGAACGTATTAAATTAATATAGAAAGGGTGACAAATAAGCCACAAGGATTCTGAATATGTATTTTCAGTAGTAATTAAGTCAACTAAGAACAATAGGGGATTTTCTATTATTAGAATAAGATATAACCAATAAACGTAAATGTAAAGGCTGGCGGTCAGACATGACATTTGGCTGTCATCATGTTGCGTCCCTGCACCCTACTATACAGATACATTAAGATAGATAGATTGATAGATAGAATTCACAGGAGTCACATAATACGGTTTATTAAAACCAGCTGTATGGCAAAGATACAAAAGCAGTCCTTTCACTGATCATAAATCTAGCATGTATGTATTTTAATGAGAATACCACTGCAAATGCACACAAATTACTGACCGAAAAGAGCCAATGTAATATTTACAAATGTGCAATAAATACCCGGGTAGAACTGCGGCTATTTCTACTGGTTCTTTTGTGAATAATGAGAAAAATGCGCACTCCAATATTTTCCACATTCAATAATATCTCTAGTGTAAGGAGACCTTTCATAAGGAGACTAATGAATATGCATGAGCTATCCAGTGATGTAAGTAGGAGGTCTATATTCTCAGTAGGCAGCTTCAACTTTCCTATTACATAATTGATACAAAATAAGCAAGCTCCAAGGGACTTTAGCAGGCGAGAGGAAAATGACAGAAAAGCCGGCAAGATTTTATAAGAGAAGGAAACGAAGCCAACAAAATATGCATCATTGTCAAAAGAGAACAGAATATAATATATGTCACTAACACTCGCCTTATAATGCATGTGCCCTTAATAAAAACTATATCTTTGTGCAGTTTACATGTTCATTGCTGGCATAAGATTCATGGAGAAGATATATAAAGACAAATAATAAAGTTTAAGCAAGAGGAACAGTAAGGCTACTGCTTTGTACCCGTTTTCACAGATCCCTCATACATCTCAGTTTATAGGACGTCCTATTTTTTTTTAGTTGTCTGTTAAAATGGACCTGTGAATAAGAGTGCGTTCACACAATGTAACGTGTAGCGTGATCTGGCACGTATATAGCGTGTCAGAGTTTGAGCGCTCAAAAAGATCCTATTGATTTCAATGGGAGTTAGGAGCGTATATGCCGCGTTATTTTGCGCCCGTAATTTTGTGGCTGAAAAATCACAGGCGCAAAATAACGCGGCATATATGCTCCTAACTCCCATTGAAATGAATGGGAGCATTTTGAGCACATCATCTGCCGGCACGTGTATACGTGCCAAGTTGCACTCCACTTTCCTCCGTGTGAACGCACCCTTAAACTATCCATATACATTGAATTTAATGCAGCTATGTGACAGTCATTAATGCAGCTTATGTTTGCTAGATTTTAACATTATATTACTAGTAGCTACAAAAGCTGGTATCCACTACATTCCTGAACTTTGTAGCAAAATGGGTAACACTGTCTCTAAATGTTACCATTAGGTTAATACAGTACTGTTATCATATATATTACTAGTAATCTCTGCACCTAATAAAAACAGTGCCACAGCGCCAGAGTAATGACCAAACTGCACAACACAGTATAGTTATAATATTTAGAGATGAGCGAGTAGTACTCGATCGAGTAGGTATTTGATTGAATACTATGGTATTCAAAATACTCGTACTCGATCGAGTACCACTCGCTGTTCGAAAGTAAAAGTTTGATGCAGAACCAGCATTGATTGGCCGAATGCTATACAGTCGGCCAATCAATGCTGGTTCTTCTCCTACCTTTAGAAGTCTTCTCCGTGCAGCTTCCCCGCGGCGTCTTCCGGATCTTCATTCACTCTGCCAGGCATCGGGCCAGGGCAGAGCCGACTGCGCATGTCCGCTTGCAGTGCAGGCATGCGCAGTCGGCTCTGCTCAGGCCTGATGCCTGGCAGAGTGAATGACGCGTCGGAAGACGCCGCAGGGACGCTGCAAGGAGAAGACTGCTCGGAGGATCCAGCCCGACCCTCACTCGTGGACTTGGTAAATATCATTTGATCGAACGTTGCCTACCCCTGAAATGAGCATCCCCCCCCCCCAATAGACTATAATAGGGTTCGATATTCGATTCGAGTAGTCGAATATTGAGGGGCTACTCGAAACGAATATTGAACTTCAAACATTTTACTTGTTGCTCAGTTCTAATAATATTCACAGTATAGGAACAGTACATAAATGACGCACACCATAATGTCACAGTACATGGAAAACAAACACTAAGAGATAGGAAACAATTGTTGCACACAGTGATGTTACTGAGCGGGAATAATGCCATAGAACAGAGAATATATAATCAATATAGGGATGTGCCATCTAAAGGCTTAAAGACCTCAGTGTTGTCAAAGCAGAAGGATACAAACAGCATGAAAAGAGATAGTAATGTAGTTAGTCCATTTGGTGACAAAGTGTCCATTGGGCCTCCCAAGGACACAGAGATGCTTCATTCTCTGTGTATCATCTACTAAGAAAAGCTGATCGGTGGGGGTATCAGGTGTCGAACACCCATAGATCTCTTATTTTGGACCTATCCTTAGAATAGGTCACCAATATTTTTATCCTAGAAGCCCCATTAAAGGGGCTCTACCATTGGGAAAAGTAATTTTTTAGCTAAGCACATACTTGCATAGCCTTTAGAAAGACTATTCCACACGTATCTTTTGTATGTAAATCACCCCAGTAGTTTTTGGATGAGCCTGCTTTTACCCATATACTAATTAGCCTCCAGTGTACACCAGAAGTTCTCAGTGAGCACTCCTCTCTTCTGTGTGTACAGCACAGGCTGCTGCTGCTGATGATTACTCATCTCCCTGCTCTCATACACACAGCAGACAGTGATCGCTGAGACTTCCGCTGCATGCTGAATGCTAATTAGCATTTTAATAAAAACGGGCTCATTCAAAAGCTACTGAGGGGAATAACATACAAAAGTTATGTGTGGAATAGCCTTTCTAAAGACAAGGCAAATATATGTTTAGTTAAAAATTACTTTTCCCAATGATAGAGCCCCTTTAAAGAAGCAATAAAAATATATTTCTATTTGTTTTGTGAGCTGCAGCCTTACAAAGATTTTGTTAGCGCAATATTATATTGAATTGGCTTCAAAAGAAATTGGATTCATTAGCCAAATGTGAACTATGTTAAGGGTGTAGACATCTCTAGTGGGGTTCTCTGCTCATGGGGCTGGACCCAAAGGGATTAGATAATCACTGGGATGACTGTCTTTACTAGGGAGCTTGTCTTCATGAGAAAATTATCCATTAAGAAAATATATAAGATATCCACACATCCCATACAAAAGAAGAGTACAATAAAGCTAACCCAACAAGCAAGAAAGGGAATACAAAAGATGTGGCTTGCAGATAATATTCCTAACATTGCTAATTCATTCTTAAATACATAGTTAACACTTTAATACTAATGGAATATTATTAGGGGTTACTAAAGCTTATTTAATGAATACAGTTTGGTGCGGACTGGTTACTAAAGTTCATCCTTTTTCATATGTATAAAAAGTGTAAAGCAATCTATAACATTCAGACGAGGAAAATCTAACCAGCTGCCCAGTCTCTTGTACACCATATAAAGGCTTTTGTACATTTCTTATTTAGAATTTGTAAAAAGCACATAAGATTAATAGTTTTGTATACACAACAAAGGACTTGCTTTTTCTGAGTGAACCAGTTATTTCAATAAGAACATTCTATGCTATAACCTAAAATTAGAAACAGAGATAAAGATAAAGCGTATTGCAGTGTTTGTCATGGACTGTGTAGTGCAGGTATCCTTAGGTCCCCTTTAGTACAGGGAAGTAACCATTAGCACATTCAGTGGTAGAGAGGTCTATAATCTGGAAATCATACAATAAAGAAGCATTCTGTGCTGATGCTACGTATTGTCCCAGCATTACTCAGAAATACACATTAACACAGTGGAAAAACAGGCGGCCGGTGTCCTTGTGTGAAGGGGCTATTACAGTCACAATGGTTTTTTATCACATTGTTGTATTAGTGATTTAATTACAATTTCTTGGTCCAATTAAATGTACAGTACATACAGAACATGCGTTAAACCACCAAAATAAAGCAGGAATATATACTACTGTATGCACAACATAGAAAAGTAGAAAGAAAAAAGCATAAAAGTCCATCTACTGTAGTAGAACTCACTACTGTGCAGTGTGGATCCAGAGCCAATAATAACATGTGAGTTCCTAAAATAAAATATGACAATTATAATAATCTTTGAATCAATGACCCAATCAAGTAAATAGAAAGTGATATTATATCTCTTTAACCACTTCAGTGCCGGGCCAATTTGTGGTCCAGGACCAGACACATTTTCGGTTTTTTTTATATGTGCAGTTTTGAGGGCTGTAACATTTTTCTCGTATGTTTCATTCAACTAATTTTTTCGTCTTTTTTCGGGGACACATAGGGCTTTATTTTTGTGTTGTTTTTATTTTCGAATGTGTTTTAATTTTTTTTATATCTGGGAAAATATAAACATAATAGGAGGGAAATTGTGTCTGGTTTTCACTTTTTTTCTTTTTTTTTTTTCTTTAATAACAAAAAACACTACTAAAAAACTTTATAAAACAGTTTTTCCTCTCTGTTACGATAATTTTTATTTTGAATGGTGTTGTCGGGGGTGGGGCTATAACCTTTAATAACGGCATTCTATTAGCGTATTATTTTATTTATTTTTTAAAATTATTTTATTTTCATTTTTTAACTTTTTATTATATTTTAGTTATTTATTTATTTATTTATTTTTTTATTTTTTTCAGATTGTGTCCCCATAAGGTCATAAGAGACCTTTGGGGACATCTGATCACTTTTTTTTTTTATTAGGGAGGCTGATTTCTCCTATAACTGAGGCTGCTACATTTAGCCTCCTGCATGCTGTATACACAGTATACAGAGCTGATCTGGGGCCTGTAAGACCCAGGAGCTCTTGTAAGACACTGAGCCCGGCGGATCATGTGACTGCCGGGTCAGAGGGCGGCCGGATCATGGCAGTGCCTATAGCCGTGTATACAGCGCTCATTGCTCGCTGTATACACAGCGATTGAGAAGGCAGGGGAGGTAATAAGCCTTCCCTGTCTTCTCTCTGGGAGCTCCAGCTGAAGTTACGGCCGACTTCCAGCTTCAGCAGCTGCACGATCTCCGTGCAGCTGCTGTGTTCTGATTGGACGTACTGGTACGTCCTGTCAGAACTAGGCAACCACTATTCGGACGTATATAGTCTATGGGCGGTCCGGAAGTGTTTAAGAAAAACATGCAGACCTTCCCTTGAATCCTTTAAATTTATCAATTATAATATTCTATGGCAGAGACTACCAAAGTCTTATTGCTCTTACAGCAAAGAATCTTTCTAAGGAATTTCCCCTAAGATCATTAGATAGTTCCCTATACTCATTTACAATATACAGTGGAGCAAAAAAGTATTTAGTCAGTCACCAATAGTGCAAGTTCCACCACTTAAAAAGATGAGAGGCGTCTGTAATTTACATCATAGGTAGACCTCAACTATGAGAGACAAAATGAGAAAACAAATCCAGAAAATCACATTGTCTGATTTTGTAAGAATTTATTTGCAAATTATGGTGGAAAATAAGTATTTGGTCACCTACAAACAATCAAGATTTCTGGCTCTCACAGACCTGTAACTTCTTCTTTAAGAGTCTCCTCTTTCCTCCACTCATTACCTGTAGTAATGGCACCTGTTTAAACTTATCAGTATAAAAAGACAACTGTGCACACCCTCAAACAATCAGACTCCAAACTCCACTATGGTGAAGACCAAAGAGCTGTCAAAGGACACCAGAAACAAAATTGTAGCCCTGCACCAGGCTGGGAAGACTGAATCTGCAATAGGCAACCAGCTTGGATTGAAGAAATCAACTGTGGGAGCAATAATTAGAAAATGGAAGACATACAAGACCACTGATAATCTCCCTCAATCTGGGGCTTCACGCAAAATCTCACCCCGTGGGGTCAAAATGATCACAAGAACGGTGAGCAAAAATCCCAGAACCACGCGGGGGGACCTAGTGAATGAACTGCAGAGAGCTGGGACCAATGTAACAAAGCCTACCATCAGTAACACACTACGCCGCCAGGGACTCAGATCCTGCAGTGCCAGACGTGTCCCACTTCTTAAGCCAGTACATGTCCGGGCCCATCTGAAGTTTGCTAGAGAGCATTTGGATGATCCAGAAGAGTATTGGGAGAATGTCCTATGGTCTGATGAAACCAAACTGGAACTGTTTGGTAGAAACACAACTTTTCGTGTTTGGCGGAAAAAGACTGAGTTGCATCCATCAAACACCATACCTACTGTAAAGCATGGGGTGGAAACATCATGCTTTGGGGCTGTTTCTCTGCAAAGGGGCCAGCACGACTGATCCGGGTACATGAAAGAATGAATGGGGCCGTGTATCGTGAGATTTTGAGTGCAAACCTCCTTCCATCAGCAAGGGCATTGAAGATGAAACGTGGCTGGGTCTTTCAACATGACAATGATCCAAAGCACATCGCCAGGGCAATGAAGGAGTGGCTTTGTAAGAAGCATTTCAAGGTCCTGGAGTGGCCTAGCCAGTCTCCAGATCTCAACCCTATAGGAAACCTTTGGAGGGAGTTGAAAGTCCGTGTTGCCAAGCGACAGCCCCAAAACATCACTGCTCTAGAGGAGATCTGCATGGAGGAATGGGCCAACATACCAACCACAGTATGTGCCAACCTTGTGAAGACTTACAGAAAACGTTTGACCTCTGTCATTGCCAACAAAGGATATATAAGAAAGTATTGAGATGAAATTTTTTTACTGACCAAATACTTATTTTCCACCATAATTTGCAAATAAATTCTTACAAAATCAGACAATGTGATTTTCTGGATTTGTTTTCTCATTTTGTCTCTCATAGTTGAGGTCTACCTATGATGTAAATTACAGACGCCTCTCATCTTTTTAAGTGGTGGAACTTGCACTATTGGTGACTAACTAAATACTTTTTTGTCCCACTGTATATATATATATATATATATATATATATATATATATATATATATATGCAATTGGACATGACAACTAGATCACTCACAAGATATTTTTCATCATAAATGTATAATGAGCAAGCAACCAAAGATATTAGGAATTGATTGAGAATTTCTCGGTTAGGATGGATTATTCTTTTTTTATATTTCTATATAGCTCCCAAATATAGTGCATAGAAAAGCATTGAGAACATCATATCAGCATGCTACTTGTTCATAGCAAATAAGATTATATTCCAGTTCTACACAATGACCACTGGTTCCTCTCTAATATACAGTTGTATGATGTATGCTAAACTGTACCATTTTTACAATGTTCCCTTTTTCAAATTTTAATTTCTAAAATGAGCCAGCAAATTTCTATCTGTCCACAATACTCCAATAAGCCTTGTCCAAGAAGTAAGGGCCTCCTGAACAAGCTCTTCAGTATTCTCGGCAGGAAGCATTCTCCTAACCTTTTAATTATCACCCTAGGACATGTGATTGCATGTATTAAACATTTTATTAGATCTGACAGTCTTATTTATAGTGGATGCTTTATGAATGTCCAGATAGTAGTATCAGTTTAGTATCAATCTTTTTGTCACATTGCCTATATTGAGTCTTAGCAATCATGGGAACATGTCATATTTGTTGAGATAGTAGTCTTTACAGATGATTCAATGCTAACCCTGGCCTACATAAAGCCACAGCAAATATGGGACTGAAGTAATGAAGACTGGTGAGATTGACATATAGTTTTCACTATATAACACATTTGCATTTTTTTTAATCATATATATATATATATATATATATATAATATATTTGATACATGTCGATTTAAGGCTTGTACATTTCTCTTAACATAATTTTCTAGTCTTCTAAGTGTGACTCATGAGAATAATAGGTGACTAGATAAAGACAACAGAGTATGGAGAAGATGGGGGAGTAGTTATAGTCTTATTATTGAACATAATAAATCACAACATCGTATACACCACTCTTAACCCTACATGTACTAAGTTTAATTTTTTATTACCAACCCTGCCTTCTGGATCATTGTGTACACAGTGTTCAATGAGTGCCCTCTGACAGATTTTGTCTGGCCCGCATAGCTTGAGGGATAAAAGCATAGCTCCCAAGTGTCCCGCATTTAGCGGGAAAGTCCCACTTTTATACTTCAATCCCGCGCATCTCCCTGCATGTCCCACTATGTTCCTTTAGTGTTTTACTTAAGAAACCTTTCTTCTGATCACCCCCATTCTTATAACAGCAGGGAGTGACCGGGGAAAACTTGTACTACTGTATTGAGAGGACCTGTGTGATGTCAGACATCACATGACTAGGGAGGTGTGTCTTAGTGCCGGCAGGACAGTGCAAGAAGATGGAGACATGTGTGGTGTTTGCCCTAAGAGTACTGAGAGGGGAGGGGTATGTGAGATGCAGGGTGGAGAGTGTGTGTCTGTGTGTGAGAATGGGCAGAGTCAAAATAGAAGTGGGTGGAGCTAAATTTGCAGCTGCACGCATAGCCCTCTAGAATAATTTCAATTTCTTATGCAGCCCTATGGGAAAATGAATTGCCCACCCCTGTCCTAGAGCAAAAAAGAAAAAAAAGTGATATTAAAATGCCTGCCAAAGGTCTATTAAGACTTAATAGGGGCACAATGTGTTTAAAAAAAATTAAAAATTTAAAGAGGCAAAAAAAAATTAAGTGAAAAAAAAAATGCTCCTATCATACCCACATCACAGATTCTAGTGCCACCTTGGTGACAGAACAATAAATGTCATCCACAAAAAAATATTGTAGATGACATTACAAGAAGGATAATTATAGTACTTTGCGCTATAAAAAATGAAAAATGTGAAGAACATTTCCCTCCTTTTTTCTTTACATCTTCTCTGATATTAAAATTAAGAAAAAACATGCTAAAAGAAAAACATAAAAATAATGTATTATTTATTACAAGAAATATTAGTATAACAGAGGGAAAAAATGTTATAGCCCTACTAACCAATCTAAACCCCAATATCTATCTTTCCATATTTCTATTTTGGTGGTCTTATCATAACTAGAGATGAGCGAACAGTAAAATGTTTGATATTCGATATTTGTTTCGAGTAGCCCCTAAATATTCGACTACTCGAATGGAATATCGAACCCTATTATACTCTATGGGGGAAAAATGTTCGTTTCAGTGGTAGGCAACATTCGATCAAATAGAACTTACCAAGTCCACGAGTGAGGGTCGGGCTCGATTCTCTGAGAAGTCTTCTTCGTGCAGCGTCCCCGCGGCGTCTTCCGGCTCTGAATTTCCTCTGCCAGGCATCGGGCCTCGGCATAGCCGACTGCGCATGTCCGCACTACAAGAAAATGGCTGCTTACAGTCAAAGCGGCCATTTTCTTGTAGCGCAGATATGCGCAGTCGGCTCTGCCCAGGCCCGATGCCTGGCAGAGGGAATTCAGAGCCGGAAGACGCCGCGGGGACGCTGCACGGAGAAGACTTCTAAAGGTAGGAGAAGAACCAGCGTTGATTGGCCGACTGTATAGTATTCGGCCAATCAACGCTGGTTCTGCATCAAATTTTTCCATTCGAATAGCGAGTAGTATTCGATCGAGTACGAGTATTTCGAATACCGTAGTATTCGATCGAATACCTACTCGATCGAATACTACTTGCTCATCTCTAATCATAACGCCAAGGCCATATGTCCACTGTCTTGGAGTTATATTTAAGTCCGTCTCTCCCTTACCTGAAATGCTCAGTCACTTACATGCTCACATCACCTGCACCATAAAAGTATCTAAACATTCCCTGTTTCCAATACATTTATCAAGCTACACCAGTGCTCTGGATTGTACTACCCTGAACAATAAATTATTACCCAACCTTGAGCTTCAACTTTTCCCTAAAAACCTTTTTTTTTTTTTTTCTTTTTTTTTTATGTACACTACCTGGTCACATTTCCTACACTAAGCTAACATTTCTTATTCTAAGCTATCATTTCTATGTTATTCCTCAGTTATCTTTACTGCGTTGCTTCTCCGAACTTTACCCCTCGATATAGAAGTTACTAGTTCAGTATGTTCACATATAAACTGGTAACAGACTCAGGCTAGGTTCAAACCTGCGCCTGCACTTTACCTGGGAATTTCATTCTCCCTTCTACTTTAAAAATACAGAGAGAAAAGTCCTCCAAGCAGCGCTTTTCTCTCCACATTTTCTGTCCCTATGGGGTCCTTGTGTTTCGACGGGTAACAGCTTTTTTTAGCGGATTAAGTTTCCATTTAGGAGGGTCTCCAAGCGGACCCCCAAATAGAAACCCGAACTCAGGTGTGAACCTAGCATCATACAACTTGTTTTATGAACTTTTTTTTAAATTAAAAGATGGTGGCACCATTGCACCAAAGAAGCCCTCTTACCTTTTCTGTTACCCCTATTTTCTAATAGATTGTAAGCTCTTTTTGGCAGGAACCTCACTCCTAATGTTTGATATATTAATTCTTTTATTACACTATAATGTCTGTTATTGTCTGTTCATGTCCCCTCTGATTTGTGCTATCAAATATGTTAGTGTCATGTAAATAAAATAACTAATATTATATTTGGTATAATAATAGACAATGACATTTTTCATGCATACAATTACAAAATACAGATGTAGCATTTTTTAAATGGACATTTGCTGTAACAAGAATAATTGCTTGGGATAATACATGTTTGTACATAATTGAGAAAATCTATCAATACTGATACCTGTTCTGTACCTTGCTTGTACGAATGTGAGCAGAATGGGGAGGTGAGGTCAGGGGCCTCAACCCAACATATTATTCATATAACTCAAAACTGGCAAAGACCTCCATTCAGGCGCATGGGCATAGGACTCAGTTATGAAGAGACCAGAGCGTCCTTATAAATAAGTAGTGCTCTTCGCCGGTTGGGGCATTTATTATCAATGGCGTATGAAACACCAGTCTTAATAAATCTGCCTCAATTGGTCTATACTTTAATACAAATTAAATAAATTGCCAAACTTTTCAGGCATGCTACACCATTTTTACAGTGTGCAGTGGGCAACAGTTACATCTGTATGTTGTCAGTAGCACATTTTTACTGGGCAAGTATAAGGCTGAGGGCCCTGGGGGGGGGGGTAGCATTATTTTTACTGACCTAAGCCAGTCCAAGACAAGCTGTCCTGGACTGGCTTAGTGTCACCGTCTCGGCAGCCCGGCACAGGAAGCAAGCAGTGGATTGGGGAGGCCCTGTGGACGCATAATAACATAATAACTTACCTATTAGCAGCGATGCTCCAGCAGCCGCCCCTCACGCTTAGCAGAGAGCAGGTCCTCTCCCTGCCTGCTAACGCCGCCCCCTCCGCTCCGCCCCCTCCTCCCCACACGGGTGACGTGGCCACGTAATCAGGTCCGCACCCGACGTGTGCCCGTGTCCTAGGTGGGGGGGGGGGGGCGCTCTGAAGACTGGACAGAGGACCGGACTAAGAAGAACAGGGAGCTGCAGGTAAGCGGACATCGGTGGGGGGGAGGGAGTTGATCACTACACAGCGTGCGGTCCAAAAATGTAAACAATTTTTAGACTACCTGTGTGTAGTCAGAGGTGAACCTAGCCTTTTTGCCGTGGGGGGGGGCGGCTTTCTGTCATCCGCCTCAGGTGGCAAAAAGGCTAGGTTCACCCCTGGGCTGAGGCTCCAAGTAGCAGAAAAACTGCTTTTTTTATTGCAGATTTTGTTGCGATTTTTTAGCCAAAGCCAAAAATAGCTACAAAAAGAATGGGAAATATATAGGAAGTTCTTATACTTCTACCATCTGCTCAATCCACTCCAGGATTTAGCTAAAAAAAAAAAAACACATCAAAACCTGCAACAAACAAAGCTGCATTTCCGCAATGTGGGGCCTCAGCCAGAAATAGGTTTTCAATTTCAGCATACAGGTGAATTGTCTAGCAACATGAACTACTCATGTCTCCTCAGTCTCCATAAAGTATATGCTGTAAGAGGGAAGGAGGCACATGAGACAGCGAAGAGCTGCTTCTAATCCACCTCTATAACTAAGAAGTGACTTTAACAATACGGTGCAGCTTATAGCATGCTATGATCATGGCTAAGTCTTAATCTTTATACTGGTGCTTTAACAGTTTTCATAAGTACCTCATAAATATACATAAAAATTCATTACCTCCAAGCCCCGGCCGTAGTCTATTGTCATAGCCATCCAGCAAGCCATCAAGTATTCTGGTAAATATGGTGATATTATCGTTTGTGTCTTCTTTTATTGAAGCAGTAGTCATCTGTGAAGTGCTGTTTTAACATAGACGAGAATGTCATTTTAGGGATTTATATACTGGAACTTTGATTTTTTCTTTTTTCTCATAAAATACATAATCTTCAATATTTAATGCTAAAATCCTAAAATCTATTACATTTTGTACACACATATAGACACATCTCTCCTAAGCTGTAAATGTCAGCTTTGATCTGTGCCTGTGTGTGTCTATTGTTTGGACCAGTGGTTTGATCTTTGGATTGCTACTTTCTTAATATTTGGATCACTACTTTTCTAATCTCCTTATATACCAAGTATTTAATCCAACAAACGAATATAAATGATCTCAATCATATGCTCTTCTTAATTATAATTGTGAAATATAATAGCAGTACAATATACTTTATGGTAATCTACAGCTCCTCATGTTAGGGCAAGCGGAAAATAATAGCATAATGTAATAAGAGTATAATTAGTGTAATTACAGGACATCCATTATGAAAATACTGTATCTATTAGCCATACATGTAAAACTTGCATAATCTTCTAATATCCGCTTTCAGCTATGGTTCATGCTGTCACTACTTCAGTAAGTTTAGAAAGATGAAGTCAGATTTATTGAGAGGTTTACATACATTTATTTAAATATGTCACATGACCAAAAATCAAAAGTGCTACTTGTTTAATATGAAGTAGTTTGTGATACATATTGACATTGATCTCTGTTTGGCGTATGTATCTGATCTACAGACTGTTTGGTTTGTATGGATACATGTAATGCAAAGTTGTAATTCCTATAATTGGTTCACAGAGTCCATATTGTGTCATAGACTTTGTAACAAAAGTTACTGTACCACCTCTATACAGGAATTTAAAAAAGTTTTTGTATCAGCTGTATGTTTTTCAACCCCGGCTACAATAGAGTAACAAGTCTCAAATATGCCAAATTTATCGTAGTGGTCAATGGTGCCCCTTGTTGCGCACTGTCAGGATACTATGCCTCTGGCTTGGCTCTAGTTCACACTGTGTGGTTCCTGTTTCTCCAGGCTGCTGTATACTTTTTTTTATTGCATCGGGTATAGCCCATAGACCTGACAAGTTCACCTGTTAGCCAATCCCTGACTGCTTCTGTCTGCTCTGCACTCTGTGACGTGGCTTAGCAATCTATAGTTATGTCTACTTCCAAACTAACTGGATTTGACCCAAATATTCCAGATTGTTCATTTTTTAACAAAACCGAACAATTTGAAATTAATCTTGGATGAACTAAAATGTCTGCCTTGGCTAAATTGTTATATTCTCTTCAGACCCCAGAGTATAATAGCAGGAGGCCCACGGGAGATGTGTAAAATAAAAAAAAACTTGTTATGCCCAATCACATGCCTCGGCCATGACCCCAGAGTGCATGACATCAGAGAAAAGCGACAGATTCAGCAAGGAGGAAAACACAATGCAGTAGATGCCATGATGTGGCCCAGAAGAGGTAACGAAAGGTGAGTATAAGTCCAATCGATGAGTATGCAATGTCCAATGAGTCCCAGTACTTTGCAGTGTGAAGTGGTCTAGGTCCAACAATGCCTTTATTTTTCAGTCCTGTTGGTTTATTTTCATGAAAAGTGTTTGTCTCCATACTGTATACACAAGTGCTTTCTGGGCATTGTGGTGGCTGTTTGGACTTTGTTTCCCCTGCTGTGATTCCTCCCCAATATCCCACCCAACACAGCATCCCTACAGTTGAATAAAAAAAACCCTGACTTCATATGTCTTCAGTTTACAAGGAAGTACAAGAAGCAATGGGATGAAACTAAAGGGAAAGAGATACAGATTAGACATTAGGAAAAACTTTCTGACAGTGAGGGTAGTGAGAGAGTGGAATAGGCTGCCACGGGAGGTGGTGGGCGCTCCATCAATGGAAATCTTCAAGCGGAATCTGGACCATACAATATGCGTTGTGTCGCAGTCATATATTTGTGTAGCTTTACATACTGCATATTGCTAGTAAAGTACATGAATTAGACACAACCATTTTTTAAATGTTGAATCTTGTCTGTAAATGCAATTTCCATTTGTCTAATATGTTGCCTTGCTGAATGTGTGTGCAGATAAAATGTAATGGAATCATTTGCTGATGCTAGTTCAGCATCTGTAACCGTAGTATGAAGCAGATAAATAGCACCGAAACACTGTAGCAAATCATCAAATTCTGTTACAGGAGAACACAGCTGTTCCAGGCAATAACTTCCTGACAGAAATGTAATGTTAGCGTGTGTAATTGAGTTTGATATATCAACCCCTCTGGGGATCTATTGCTACGTTTTATATTTTTTAACAAGAACAAATACATAAAACATCATCCATATTTAACAGATGCTGGAATATTATTTTGCATATGTCCTTGTGGTACATTTTTGAAGATAATCTCAAAAGATTCAAGTCTATTAGGTCAATAATTGTATGAAGTAATATAATAAGGTTCAATTTCTGGGAAGAAATTATCAATGTTTCTTGGTCATTTGTGAAATAATTCTTATTAGTATGTTTACATAGGAATGTATGTAGACAGATTGTAGGCCATGGCTCCATGGTATCTTTTGGTCATGTATGGTAAAACTATAGGTCACTCTGACTATTGCACTGCATTCATTTTACCATTGTTCGTGGTCATCATAAGCTTTCCTTGACACATAAACATTTGGGTAAGACTAAGACTAAGAGTCACCATGGAGCCCAAGCTCAGACAAATGCTTACTACCTTAGCTTGATATGTAATGTGTAGAGATGAGCGAACAGTGTTCTATCGAACTCATGTTCGATCGGATATTAGGCTGTTCGGCATGTTCGAATCGAATCGAACACCGCGTGGTAAAGTGCGCCATTACTCGATTCCCCTCCCACCTTCCCTGGCGCCTTTTTTGCTCCAATAACAGCGCAGGGTAGGTGGGACAGGAACTACGACACCGGTGACGTTGAAAAAAGTAGGCAAAACCCATTGGCTGCCGAAAACATGTGACCTCTAATTTAAAAGAACAGCGACGCCCAGCTTCGCGTCATTCTGAGCTTGCAATTCACCGAGGACGGAGGTTTCCGTCCAGCTAGCTAGGGCTTAGATTCTGGGTAGGCAGGGACAGGCTAGGATAGGAAGGAGAAGACAATCAACAGCTCTTATAAGAGCTAAATTCCAGGGAGAAGCTTGTCAGTGTAACGTGGCACTGACGGGCTCAATCGCCGCAACCCAGCTTTCCCAGGATCCTGAATGGAATACACTGTCAGTGTATTCCCGTATACCCGATATATACCCCGATACCCGTTCCAACGGTGTGCCCCCCCACCTTCACCCCAGAAATACCCTGCAAGTCCCCTAGCAATAGAATTGGGGCTATATACACCCACAATTTTTACTACTGGTATACAGTGCCATTGTCTGACTGGGAATTCAAAGAATATATTGGGAATACAAATACCCTCATTTCTTGCTACTGCCATATAGTGCCAGTTTCTGACTGGTAATTCAAAGAATATATTGGGGTTACGTGCACCCACAATTTTTACTACTGGTATACAGTGCCATTGTCTGACTGGGAATTCAAAGAATATATTGGGAATACAAATACCCTCATTTCTTGCTACTGCCATATAGTGCCAGTGTCTGACTGGGAATTCAAAGAATATATTGGGGTTACGTGCACCCACAATTTTTACTACTGGTATACAGTGCCATTGTCTGACTGGGAATTCAAAGAGTATATTGGGAATACAAATACCCTCATTTCTTGCTACTGCCATATAGTGCCAGTGTCTGACTGGGAATTCAAAGAATATATTGGGGTTACGTGCACCCACAATTTTTACTACTGGTATACAGTGCCATTGTCTGACTGGGAATTCAAAGAATATATTGGGGTTATAAATACCCTCATTTCTTGCTACTGCCATATAGTGCCAGTTTCTGACTGGTAATTCAAAGAATATATTGGGGTTACGTGCACCCACAATTTTTACTACTGGTATACAGTGCCATTGTCTGACTGGGAATTCAAAGAGTATATTGGGAATACAAATACCCTCATTTCTTGCTACTGCCATATAGTGCCAGTTTCTGACTGGGAATTCAAAGAATATATTGGGGTTACGTGCACCCACAATTTTTACTACTGGTATACAGTGCCATTGTCTGACTGGGAATTCAAAGAATATATTGGGGTTATAAATACCCTCATTTCTTGCTACTGCCATATAGTGCCAGTTTCTGACTGGTAATTCAAAGAATATATTGGGGTTACGTGCACCCACAATTTTTACTACTGGTATACAGTGCCATTGTCTGACTGGGAATTCAAAGAGTATATTGGGAATACAAATACCCTCATTTCTTGCTACTGCCATATAGTGCCAGTTTCTGACTGGGAATTCAAAGAATATATTGGGGTTACGTGCACCCACAATTTTTACTACTGGTATACAGTGCCATTGTCTGACTGGGAATTCAAAGAGTATATTGGGAATACAAATACCCTCATTTCTTGCTACTGCCATATAGTGCCAGTTTCTGACTGGGAATTCAAAGAATATATTGGGGTTACGTGCACCCACAATTTTTACTACTGGTATACAGTGCCATTGTCTGACTGGGAATTCAAAGAGTATATTGGGAATACAAATACCCTCATTTCTTGCTACTGCCATATAGTGCCAGTTTCTGACTGGGAATTCAAAGAATATATTGGGGTTACGTGCACCCACAATTTTTACTACTGGTATACAGTGCCATTGTCTGACTGGGAATTCAAAGAGTATATTGGGAATACAAATACCCTCATTTCTTGCTACTGCCATATAGTGCCAGTTTCTGACTGGGAATTCAAAGAATATATTGGGGTTACGTGCACCCACAATTTTTACTACTGGTATACAGTGCCATTGTCTGACTGGGAATTCAAAGAGTATATTGGGAATACAAATACCCTCATTTCTTGCTACTGCCATATAGTGCCAGTTTCTGACTGGGAATTCAAAGAATATATTGGGGTTACGTGCACCCACAATTTTTACTACTGGTATACAGTGCCATTGTCTGACTGGGAATTCAAAGAATATATTGGGGTTACGTGCACCCACAATTTTTACTACTGGTATACAGTGCCAATTTCTAACTAGGAATTCAAAATGCGCAAGGCTCCCGGAAAGGGACGTGGACGAGGCCGTGGGCGAGGTCGGGGGAATGGTTCTGGGGAGCAAGGTAGCAGTGAAGCCACAGGGCGTCCCGTGCCTACTCCTGTGGGGCAGCAAGCATTGCGCCACTCCACAGTGCCAGGGTTGCTTGCCACATTAACTAAACTGCAGGGTACAAACCTTAGTAGGCCCGAGAACCAGGAACAGGTCTTGCAATGGCTGTCAGAGAACGCTTACAGCACATTGTCCAGCAGCCAGTCAGACTCTGCCTCCTCTCCTCCTATTACCCAACAGTCTTGTCTTCCTTCCTCCCAAAATTCCGAAGCTTTACAGAACAATAACCCAAACTGTCCCTGCTCCCCAGAGCTGTTCTCCGCTCCTTTCATTGTCCCTCAACCTGCCTCTCCACGTCACGATTCCACGAACCTAACAGAGGAGCATCTGTGTCCAGATGCTCAAACACTAGAGTCTCCTCCATCTCCGTTCGATTTGGTGGTGGATGACCAGCAACCCACCCTCATCGACGATGATGTGACGCAGTTGCCGTCAGGGCATCCAGTTGACCGGCGCATTGTGCGGGAGGAGGAGATGAGACAGGAGTTGGAAGAGGAAGTGGTGGATGATGAGGACACTGACCCGACCTGGACAGGGGGGATGTCAAGCGGGGAAAGTAGTGTGGATGTTGAGGCAGGTGCAGCACCAAAAAGGGTAGCTAGAGGCAGAGGCAGAGGTCAGCAGCTTAGGCGAAGCCAGGCCACACCCGGAATCTCCCAAGATGTTCCAGTTCGTACCCAGCCCCGAAAAACTCCCACCTCGAGGGCACGTTTCTCGAAGGTGTGGAGTTTTTTCAAGGAATGCGCCGAGGACAGATATAGTGTTGTCTGCACAATTTGCCTCTCGAAATTGATTAGGGGCTCTGAGAAGAGCAACCTGTCCACCACTTCAATGCGCCGTCATTTGGAATCCAAGCACTGGAATCAGTGGCAGGCAGCAACGGCAGGACAAAGGCCGCCTGCCGTTCACGCCACTGCCACTGCCTCTGCCTCTGCCTCTGCCACTGCCACTGCTGACTGTGCTGGCGATGCACTCCAGAGGACGAGCCAGGACACCACTTCATCTGCCTCCGCCACTTTGTTGACTTCTACCTCATCCTCCCCTGGTCCTGTCTTATCTCCTTCTCCTGCACCATCAAAGGCACCATCAGGCGTTTCTTTACAACAACCCACCATCTCTCAGACATTGGAGCGGCGGCAGAAATACACTGCTAACCACCCACACGCGCAAGCCTTGAACGCCAACATCGCTAAACTGCTGGCCCAGGAGATGTTGGCGTTCCGGCTTGTTGAAACTCCCGCCTTCCTGGACCTGATGGCAACTGCGGCACCTCGCTATGCCGTCCCTAGCCGTCACTACTTCTCCCGGTGTGCCGTCCCCGCCTTGCACCAGCACGTGTCACTCAACATCAGGCGGGCCCTTAGTTCCGCGCTTTGCACAAAGGTCCACATGACCACCGACGCGTGGACAAGTGCATGCGGACAGGGACGCTACATTTCACTGACGGCACACTGGGTGAATGTAGTTGAGGCTGGGACTGCTTCCCAAACTGGCCCGGTGTACCTCGTCTCCCCGCCTAACATTCCTGGCAGGGACACGAGAAGAACACCCCCCTCCTCCTCCTCCTCTACCGCCTCCTCCTCCGCCACCGCCTCCTCCTCCGCCACCGCCTCCTCCTCCGCTGTTAGATTGACCCCAGCTACGAGTTGGAAACGTTGCAGCACTGGCGTTGGTAGACGTCAGCAGGCTGTGCTGAAGCTGATCAGCTTGGGGGACAGACAGCACACTGCCTCCGAGGTGAGGGATGCCCTCCTCGATGAGACGGCAATATGGTTTGAGCCGCTGCACCTGGGCCCAGGCATGGTCGTTTGTGATAACGGCCGGAACCTGGTAGCAGCTCTGGAGCTTGCCGGACTCCAACATGTTCCATGCCTGGCCCACGTCTTCAACCTAGTGGTGCAACGTTTCCTAAAGAGCTACCCCAATGTTCCAGAGCTACTGGTGAAAGTGCGGCGCATGTGCGCCCACTTTCGCAAGTCGACAGTAGCCGCTGCTAGCTTAAAATCTCTCCAGCAACGCCTGCATGTGCCACAACACCGGCTTTTGTGCGACGTCCCCACACGCTGGAACTCAACGTTTCAGATGTTGAATAGAGTGGTTGAGCAGCAGAGACCTTTGATGGAATACCAGCTACAAAACCCTAGGGTGCCACAAAGTCAGCTGCCTCAGTTTCACATCCATGAGTGGCCATGGATGAGAGACCTTTGTGACATCCTACGGGTCTTTGAGGAGTCCACAAGGAGGGTGAGCTCTGAGGATGCGATGGTGAGCCTTACAATCCCGCTCTTGTGTGTTCTGAGAGAATCCCTGATTGACATCAGGGATAACTCAGATCACACAGAGGAGTTAGGGATAGCATCCGATCCGTCACAGCTGGAGAGTAGGTCCACACATCTGTCCGCTTCACTGCGTTTAATGGAGGAGGAGGAGGAGGAGGAGGAGGAAGAAGAGTTGTCCGATGATGTGATGGTGATACAGGAGGCTTCCGGGCAACTTCGAATCGTCCCATTGTTGCAGCGCGGATGGGTAGACATGGAGGATGAGGAGGAAATGGAGATTGAACTTTCCGGTGGGGCCAGAGGAGTCATGCCAACTAACACTGTGGCAGACATGGCTGAGTTCATGTTGGGGTGCTTTACAACCGACAAGCGTATTGTCAAAATCATGGAGGACAACCAGTACTGGATCTTTGCTATCCTTGACCCCCGGTATAAAAACAACATCTCGTCTTTTATTCCGGTAGAGGGGAGGGCCAATCGCATCAATGCTTGCCACAGGCAATTGGTGCAGAATATGATGGAGATGTTTCCAGCATGTGACGTTGGCGGCAGGGAGGGCAGTTCCTCCAGTAGGCAACCAAGTTCTCACCGGTCCACACAAACGAGGGGCACACTGTCTAAGGTCTGGGACACCTTGATGGCACCCCCTCGCCAAAGTGCCGCCACGGAGGGTCCTAGTGTCACCAGGCGTGAGAAGTATAGGCGCATGTTGCGGGAATACCTTTCCGACCACAGCCCTGTCCTCTCCGACCCCTCTGCGCCCTACACGTATTGGGTGTCGAAGTTGGACCTGTGGCTTGAACTTGCCCTATATGCCTTGGAGGTGCTGTCCTGTCCTGCCGCCAGCGTCCTATCTGAGAGGGTGTTCAGTGCAGCCGGTGGCATCATCACTGACAAGCGCACCCGTCTGTCAGCTGAGAGTGCCGACCGGCTCACTTTGATAAAAATGAACCACCACTGGATAGAGCCTTCATTTTTGTGCCCACCTGTGTAAAGCACCCCAACATGAAACTCCATGTCTGTACTCAACCTCTCCAATTCCTCCGCATCCTCATACTCATCCACCATAAGCGTTGCACAATTCTGCTAATACTAGGCTCCCTCCAACATGATTTCCCCCAACTCTGCTGGTTAGAGGCTCCCTCCACCCTGATTTCCACCAACTCTGCTGGTTAGAGGCTCCCTCCACCCTGCTTTCCCACAACTCTGCTGGTTAGAGGCTCCTTCCACCATGAATTTGCCCAAACTGGGCTGTTTAGAGGCTCCCTCCACCATGAATTGGTCCAAACTGGGTTTTTTAGAGGCTCCCTCCACCATGAATTGGTCCAAACTGGGCTGGTTAGAGGCTCCCTCCACCATGAATTGGTCCAAACTGGGCTGGTTAGAGGCTCCCTCCACCATGAATTTGCCCAAACTGGGCTGGTTAGAGGCTCCCTCCACAATTAATTGGTCCAAACTGGGCTAATTAGAGGCTCCCTCCACCATGAATTGGTCCAAACTGGGTTTTTTAGAGGCTCCCTCCACCATGAATTTGCCCAAACTGGGCTGTTTAGAGGCTCCCTCCACCATGAATTGGTCCAAACTGGGCTGGTTAGAGGCTCCCTCCACCATGAATTTCCCAAAACTTGGCTGTTTAGAGGCTCCCTCCACCATTAATTGGTCCAAACTGGGCTGGTTAGAGGCTCCCTCCACCATGAATTTGCCCAAACTGGGGTGGTTAGAGGCTCCCTCCACCATTAATTGGTCCAAACTGGGCTGGTTAGAGGCTCCCTCCACAATTAATTGGTCCAAACTGGGCTAATTAGAGGCTCCCTCCACCATGAATTGGTCCAAACTGGGTTTTTTAGAGGCTCCCTCCACCATGAATTTGCCCAAACTGGGCTGTTTAGAGGCTCCCTCCACCATGAATTGGTCCAAACTGGGCTGGTTAGAGGCTCCCTCCACCATGAATTGGTCCAAACTGGGCTGGTTAGAGGCTCCCTCCACCATGAATTTCCCAAAACTTGGCTGTTTAGAGGCTCCCTCCACCATGAATTGGTCCAAACTGGGCTGGTTAGAGGCTCCCTCCACCATGAATTTGCCCAAACTGGGCTGTTTAGAGGCTCCCTCCACCATGAATTTGCCCAAACTGGGCTGGTTAGAGGCTCCCTCCACCATGAATTGGTCCAAACTGGGCTGGTTAGAGGCTCCCTCCACCATGAATTTGCCCAAACTGGGCTGTTTAGAGGCTCCCTCCACCATGAATTTGCCCAAACTGGGCTGGTTAGAGGCTCCCTCCACCATGAATTGGTCCAAACGGGTTTTTAGAGGCTCCCTTCACCATGAATTGGTCCAAACTTGGCTGTTTAGAGGCTCCCTCCACCATGAATTTGCCCAAACTGGGCTGTTTAGAGGCTCCCTCCACCATGAATTGGTCCAAACTGGGCTGGTTAGAGGCTCCCTCCACCATGAATTTCCCAAAACTTGGCTGTTTAGAGGCTCCCTCCACCATTAATTGGTCCAAACTGGGCTGGTTAGAGGCTCCCTCCACCATGAATTTGCCCAAACTGGGCTGTTTAGAGGCTCCCTCCACCATGAATTTGCCCAAACTGGGCTGGTTAGAGGCTCCCTCCACCATGAATTGGTCCAAACTGGGCTGGTTAGAGGCTCCCTCCACCATGAATTTGCCCAAACTGGGCTGTTTAGAGGCTCCCTCCACCATGAATTTGCCCAAACTGGGCTGGTTAGAGGCTCCCTCCACCATTAATTGGTCCAAACTGGGCTGGTTAGAGGCTCCCTCCACCATGAATTTGCCCAAACTGGGCTGTTTAGAGGCTCCCTCCACCATGAATTTGCCCAAACTGGGCTGGTTAGAGGCTCCCTCCACCATGAATTGGTCCAAACTGGGCTGGTTAGAGGCTCCCTCCACCATGAATTTGCCCAAACTGGGCTGTTTAGAGGCTCCCTCCACCATGAATTTGCCCAAACTGGGCTGGTTAGAGGCTCCCTCCACCATGAATTGGTCCAAACGGGTTTTTAGAGGCTCCCTTCACCATGAATTGGTCCAAACTTGGCTGGTTAGAGGCTCCCTCCACCATGAATTTGCCCAAACTGGGCTGTTTAGAGGCTCCCTCCACCATGAATTGGTCCAAACTGGGCTGGTTAGAGGCTCCCTCCACCATGAATTTCCCAAAACTTGGCTGTTTAGAGGCTCCCTCCACCATTAATTGGTCCAAACTGGGCTGGTTAGAGGCTCCCTCCACCATGAATTTGCCCAAACTGGGGTGGTTAGAGGCTCCCTCCACCATTAATTGGTCCAAACTGGGCTGGTTAGAGGCTCCCTCCACAATTAATTGGTCCAAACTGGGCTAATTAGAGGCTCCCTCCACCATGAATTGGTCCAAACTGGGTTTTTTAGAGGCTCCCTCCACCATGAATTTGCCCAAACTGGGCTGTTTAGAGGCTCCCTCCACCATGAATTGGTCCAAACTGGGCTGGTTAGAGGCTCCCTCCACCATGAATTGGTCCAAACTGGGCTGGTTAGAGGCTCCCTCCACCATGAATTTCCCAAAACTTGGCTGTTTAGAGGCTCCCTCCACCATTAATTGGTCCAAACTGGGCTGGTTAGAGGCTCCCTCCACCATGAATTTGCCCAAACTGGGCTGTTTAGAGGCTCCCTCCACCATGAATTTGCCCAAACTGGGCTGGTTAGAGGCTCCCTCCACCATGAATTGGTCCAAACTGGGCTGGTTAGAGGCTCCCTCCACCATGAATTTGCCCAAACTGGGCTGGTTAGAGGCTCCCTCCACCATGAATTGGTCCAAACTGGGCTGGTTAGAGGCTCCCTCCACCATGAATTTGCCCAAACTGGGCTGTTTAGAGGCTCCCTCCACCATGAATTTGCCCAAACTGGGCTGGTTAGAGGCTCCCTCCACCATGAATTGGTCCAAACGGGTTTTTAGAGGCTCCCTTCACCATGAATTGGTCCAAACTTGGCTGTTTAGAGGCTCCCTCCACCATGAATTTGCCCAAACTGGGCTGTTTAGAGGCTCCCTCCACCATGAATTTGCCCAAACTGGGCTGGTTAGAGGCTCCCTCCACCATGAATTGGTCCAAACTGGGCTGGTTAGAGGCTCCCTCCACCATGAATTTGCCCAAACTGGGCTGTTTAGAGGCTCCCTCCACCATGAATTTGCCCAAACTGGGCTGGTTAGAGGCTCCCTCCACCATGAATTGGTCCAAACGGGTTTTTAGAGGCTCCCTTCACCATGAATTGGTCCAAACTTGGCTGTTTAGAGGCTCCCTCCACCATGAATTGGTCCAAACTGGGGTGGTTAGAGGCTCCCTCCACCATGAATTTGCCCAAACTGGGCTGTTTAGAGGCTCCCTCCACCATGAATTGGTCCAAACTGGGTTTTTTAGAGGCTCCCTCCACCATGAATTGGTCCAAACTGGGCTGGTTAGAGGCTCCCTCCACCATGAATTGGTCCAAACTGGGGTGGTTAGAGGCTCCCTCCACCATTAATTGGTCCAAACTGGGCTGGTTAGAGGCTCCCTCCACCATTAATTGGTCCAAACTGGGCTGGTTAGAGGCTCCCTCCACCATGAATTTGCCCAAACTGGGCTGGTTAGAGGCTCCCTCCACCGTGAATTGGTCCAAACTGGAGTTTTTAGAGGCTCCCTCCACCATGAATTGGTCCAAACTGGGGTTTTTAGAGTCTCCCTCCACCATGAATTGGTCCAAACTGGGGTTTTTAGAGGCTCCCTCCACCATGAATTTGCCCAAACTCTGCTGGTTAGAGGCTCAATCCACCCTGATTTTCAAAACAAATGTTGGTGCCAACCTCAACTTACTACAAGGGCCAAATTCACTGCTGGTGACAAGCTCTCCTCACTGCAAGTGCCAAATACACATGTTTCAAGGTGTTTTCCTACTGTCAGAGAGGTGGTATTGAGTGTGTAAAGTGTGTAGTTGTTAGGCTGTGATGTTGGGGTAATAGAGGGTCTTTGGTGTGTTAGATGCCCCCAGACATGCTTCCCCTGCTGTCCCAGTGTCATTCCAGAGGTGTTGGCATCATTTCCTGGGGTGTCATAGTGGACTTGGTGACCCTCCAGACACGGATTTGGGTTTCCCCCTTAACGAGTATCTGTTCCCCATAGACTATAATGGGGTTCGAAACCCGTTCGAACACACGAACATTGAGCGGCTGTTCGAATCGAATTTCGAACCTCGAACATTTTAGTGTTCGCTCATCTCTAGTAATGTGGTATGGTAGCAAAAACGTAAAACTGTTAAATACATGGGTTTAAGATAGTTGGTCTTTTTGATATGCTATTAAAGTGTGGTCTTGTAATTGTATGAACCAGGGCTCAGGCCATCAACTGACCAAACTAACATAGCACTGTCCATGTGTGGAAGTTTCTGTTATAGTAGTAAATAGACTGTGGCACTTCAGAGAACCCCATGGACCCCTATTACTGCTGATCATGAAGGTGCCAGGGTCAGAACGCTCCCAAACAGACATCCATTGCTTATCCTCAATGCAGTTAAACAAGTAATGAATCTAAATGATCACAAAAGTAGAGACTTTCAGAAGTGTCAGTGTAAATTGTACGCTCTTGGAGGGAAGTAGTTATAAGAACATATGATTGACGTTGATCTTTTCTATGGGCCCATACACACGACCGTGATTTTCAGTCCAGGCTGCATCAGATAGAATAGATCCTATTCCTGTCCTATTTTGTGGCCCATGCTTCTGTGGCTCCTATTCATTTAATGAAAGGAACTGCAGAAGCATGGCCGATGCACGAGCAACACATAGGAACTAGAGATGAGTGAGTAGTATTCGATTGAGTAGGTATTCGATCGAATACTACAGTATTCGAAATACTCATACTCGATCGAGTACCACTCGCTATTCGAATGGAAAAGTTCGATGCAGAACCAGCATTGATTGGCCAAATGGTATACAGTTGGCCAATCAACGCTGGTTCTTCTCCTACCTTTAGAAGTCTTCTCCGTGCAGCTTCCCCGTGGCGACTTCCGGCTCTGAATTCACTCTGCCAGGCATCGGGCCTGAGCAGAGCCGACTGCACATGCCCGCTTGTAGTGCGGGCATGCGCAGTCGGCTCTGCCCAGCCCCGATGCCTGGCAGAGTGAATTCAGAGCCGGAAGACGCCGCGGGGATGCTGCACGGAGAAGACTTCTCGGAGGATCCAGCCCGACCCTCACTCGTGGACTTGGTAAGTGTAATTTGATCGAACGTTGCCTACCCCTGAAACAAGCATTTTCCCCCCATAGAGTATAATAGGATTCGATATTCGATTCGAGTAGTCGAATATTGAGGGGCTACTCGAAACGAATATTGAATCTCGAACATTTTACTGTTTGCTCATCTCTAATAATGAGGGACATAAAATATGCCAAATTTATTAAAGATAATAGGAATTATTGTGCTTAAAACACTGGCATACATGTGGAGTGACAACGAAGAAGACAGTGGTATCTACCATGCCACAATTTAAGGATACTACATGGACACATTTCATTGGCAACTTCTTGATGCATTTTTAAAGGAAACCTGTTGTCTAAACTTAGGAAATAAAAACACCAATAGATCCTTCTGCCAGCGTAGAGAAAATAATTATCAACGCAGAGTCCAGCAATGAAGCCAGGGCAGTACAGCCTGACATCACTTTGCATTAACCCAACATATATGTGCAATATAACTGATGAAACTCATCGGACTCATCTTTAGGTAAGTATAACTACTTGGAAATAACCCATGGCTCAGATAGGATTCCTATAGGGAAATTTGGACACCAAACCAATAATTCATAAAGGCCTACTGGCTGTGATCTGAAATCATAATAGTAATAATAATGCAAAACAATTTAATTTAAGGCTTTTCTTTTATCTGAAAAGGTAAGGTATAATATGTGAGATTCTATCTATATGTTCTATTCTGTTAAATTCCATTACAAGGAATCATATCCCTTATAATATGCTGTGATGTTAGAACTATTACATCTGAAATCAAGGCAGTTATGATTCCAGATTGTAGGGTTTTTAATATAGGTTTTCATGCTTAGGAATAATTTTCTTTCTTCAGGAAGTGAAACAAAGGCACTGAAATGCTGAATGATAAAATCCCAGTGCAGTTAGACTTGAAAAGGTAACAAGTCAAAGTGAAAAGAGGAAAAGTGATGACTATATTAAGACATGACCTTCATGTTTGGGTAGTTTCTCAGTTTAGAAAGATACAAGGAAATATCGGAGGCAGCAGAAAAATGGGCTGTAGTAATGTTATTCACTGAACTAGAGGTAATAAAAATCTGAAGATATGATGGATAAAGTATAATCATCATCATCACCATTATTTATCCAGCTCCGACCTATTCTGCTGTGCTGTACAATTTCAAACAAGGAATGATCCAACTACAGATGTAGCCAAATTTAACATGACTTTCCTGTTTTAAGTAAACAGTTACTAACCATTTTTACTCACCTTTTCCCATTCAGCGACAGCACAGTGAGCTATTACATTCAGCTGAACATGGCTACATCTGTACATGTACATTGATGTGTGAAAAATTCCATGACTCTCATGCAAGGGAAATTAAAGGAGTTGGCCACTTTCAGACCAATTCCTCACAGTTTTCTAGATCTCTGCTTGCTATTATTCACTCTGGGTGCTGGAGAACTTAGGCAAGATGGTAGCCCCCATGCACCACCAGCAAAATGGAGTCTTTCACCGAGGCAGTGCGAGCATTGATCCCGGGCATTTGTACCAGGTCTCTGCCATATAATACAGCAGAGACCCAGCAGCTATGATGGCCACTCAGCTCCTAAGTGGCTGCCTTGTTTAAATATCCGAAAACCAACCATACTATTACGGAATGGGAGTTAAAGTTAGGTTCATCATATTTCTTCCTCAAACAATTGTTACTCATCTTTTGTAAATTTCAGCAAACAAAAGTAAGCCAAACAAGAAGCTAGTCTACATCACAGAGCAGCTGTATTTGGCCTTGCATTTGGCACATGATCTGCTGGCTATTACAGTGAATGGCTACCCATGTTTTGGTTGAATCCGCTAAAGTAAAAACTGTTGTTGTGAGCAACTTCCTCACTTGGCTAAATGGAAGTGGATTTCTGTATGACACAATAGGGCAAATAGAAAGTGCTTGTCCTCATGAGAGAACGTCTTTGAGTGTGAATATTTGGATAAACAGCACACATCAAACCATATGATCTGTTTCAGTTATAAAATGTATTAAACTTTTATTGATATCTGATTAAACATAATTCTCTAAATCAATGAAGTTATGTCTGAGTGGTTAAAACAAAACATTTTAGGCATGCTTCATTAATTCTAGCTAAATTGCTGCAGATTCCTTCATTAAAATAATGCTGACGACTGCAAAATTTCCATGGCGTTTTGCTTTGATATACATTTTACAGCAAAGCAAAACAACATGTAGCTTTGAAGTGCAAAAGTTTCGAACAGTTTTGAAAGTAGCTTCAAATGACCTTGAACAAATCATTTCATCTTAACTTGCTTTCAAGTCAATGAATTCTATAGGCTATGCCGGCAAATATTTCATGTTGCTTTTAAATGATCTGCTTTTCTTTGTAGTCCTCTACTGCATATTAAAACAATGTTGTTATGATATTTTAGTACATTCTCGTCAATTAGCATTGCAAACTTGAAAAACAGCTCGGAGGGGCGGATTTATGAAGGCTGACTTGTAGAATTCCAGACTTTTTCTCGGCTGCACTGGTACGAAATTATAATTTTGGTAAATCTTGGGTGGTCCACATGCCATAAACTGAAATGTGCTATATCTAAGAAGCTGGTTTAGATTCCAAGTGTTACTGATGGCAGTGAAATGCAATGTGCTGTCAGAGTCTGCCCAAGACTCATTGCCACCACTCTCTGCCCGGGGAATGGCAGAAACATTGTAAAAAAGTGCACGAACCCAATGTGTGCCAAATATAGTATATTTTATGGCAGAAAACTCTTAACACCAATGATATCTTCCCACAAAAATTTCTGAACACATACACAAATTAATATTTGGTTTTATTATGTATCATGACACCGACACCCAGGTCAGTAAGGCATGAAGTGTACATATATGTCCTCCTTTACCCATCCTCTTGGTTGGACATATTTAGATATGTAAATATCACTGAGGGATTGTCACTCTATAGAAAGTAGTTCACTGAAGGAGTAACTAAAATTTAACTTTTATTGGATGCACTACAACAATTATTTCAAGGATAAATTAAGTCCTAAAAACACCAAAATGTGGGTGGCTGGACCTTTCATTAGTGTGTGTGGTCTAAATATACACCACTTTAAATCCTCCTCCCTCCCATGTAATGTCCATAACATCTAAGTGCCCTGTTCTACTATCTAGGGCAGGGGCACTGCGATTGTTATTGCAAATCCTGTGGACATTGAAACTCCTCCTGATGAACAGCCCATAATAGGGCTAGGGAAACATGTGAGGTTGGGCAGAGACCTGTGGGAGGATTTATCCTTGAAATAATTGTTTTAGCACATCCAATAAAAGTTAAATTTTAGTTACTCCTTCAGTGAACTATATTTAGATATGTGCATCACAAGTTAAACTGCTTTTATCAACATAACATTGTTTTGTTACAAGTTATCACAACAACTATGGTCAAAAATAGGGGTGTTTTGTGATCACCCAGTGGTGTAGGATTAATTGAAACATTTGAGTATGTTCACATGGCAGAAAATGAAGAAGAATTCCTCTTCATTTTTGGGTTTCGGTATTTTTGCCCACGGGCTAGTGGTGACAGGTTGCTGATGCATGGTATTGGCATTCCATCGTGGCTTCCCGCTGCTGACTAGGCCAAGTCAGCAGAGAGTCTTGAATCACAGATTCTGTGGTTGAATCTGCCACGGAATCCACAGCAAGATCAAGCTTCTTTTTTTCTGTGTCCTGCTGCGATCTCTGCCTCCCATTGAAAAGAATGGGAAGCGGAATTTGTCCTGGATTCGGTAGTAAAATCTTCCCCCAAATCCATGACAAATTCTGCAATGTGAACATACCCTTTTACGGCTTTGTTAGCATGTTGTGATATTGTATTGAATTGGTTTCAATACACATTGAAATTTGTAAGCAAATTGGATACCTGTGGAATATTGATACTTCTGTAGTATGATCTATCACATGTCATATAGCTAAGGTTTTCCCTCCAAAAAACATTGTTTCTAGAGTATAACAGAGTGCCTTATATTGTCATCATATGGCACTTATAGATTCATATTGTGGATTTGAATAGGAACCATGTTTAGCATGTGGTCTGTCTTCAACATATCTAAAGTGATTTTCAGGTGTTTGTGCATACTATAGAATTTGTTTTGACTTATTGCATTGTGAAAAAAAATCTGATGGTACTTGGAAGAGGGCATTAAGCAGGTTAGGGCGGGTTCACACCAGTGCCCGGTCTCCACTTTGCAGGTTTCTGTCTTCCGCCCAAGAAACTGGAAAGGAGACGGAAACCCAGGAGTCAGTTTTCAAACCCATTCACTCGAATGGGTTTGCAAAGTGTCCGCCCGGGAGTGTCTGGTGCCTCTCTTGCATGTTCGACTTTGTGTCCGGTTAAAAAAAACAGTTTCGCCGCGGAGAGGCACCAGACGCTCACGGGTGGACACTTTGCAAATCCATTCAAATGAATGGTTTGAAAACTGACTACCGAGTTTCCGTCTCCTGTCCAGTTTCTTGGGCAGAAGACGGAAACTTGCAAAACGGAGAAAGGGGCAGATGTCTATCCGGCCCTTAGTAGTACAGACAGAATGTAATGGATTATGGATTCATTTTTTCTCCAATTAATAACTGTAATAGGTTAACTGTAATAGACTTTCAGCTCAGCTCTGATAGAGATGATCGAGTACTATTCGAAACTCCCGTTTTGAATAGCACGCACCCATAGGAATGAATGGACGCAGCCGGCATGCAGGGCGTTAAGCGGCCGGCCTGCGTGCCAGCTGCTTCCATTCATTCCTATGGGTGCCTGCTATTCGGCCGTTTCGAATAGTACTCGATCATCTCTACGTCATTACCATTGGCGCTACTCTAGCCCCACAGTTTATGCAAAAAGACACACAATTAACAAATGTTTTAGTACCTTGATGGTTTCACGAATAGAATGAGACCATAAAGTTAAAGTAATGAAGAAATAGAAGGTAAAGATGCTCACTTAAAGCCAAAGTTTATCAAAGTTAAAGCCTAAATTTCAGTTTAATGGAGTTTCTTAGCTGTAGAAGAGCTGAGATTATTATTTAATAAAACTCATCACAATATCACAATTTATTATCTGTCATGTGACATAGGACCACATGCAAAGGTTGATGCTTTGGTAATGTATGTTAAAATATCAATAATGATGATATTACTTTATTAGCTACTTCTTACAGGACTTTTTTTTTTAACATGGACATCCATCTATGAAATTTATAAATCACTTGGGAAGAGAGGACTAGGCATAGCTACATATTACATGGTTCTCACTTCATCTGAATGAGTATGTACAGTATAAAGCTACATTCCCCTGGTGGTGCATATATGCAGTAAACAGCAGCTTTTCACTTTGGAATGCTATCACAGTTTTAGAAAAAGGCTTTCTGCCTATAATAAAACACTATAAGATTTATTTATTTTTTGATATTATTGCTCTTCAGTCACTGCATTTTTTTATACTTTTTGGAAATGTTATATGACTACTCTTATGCAGAATTTATGTCTGTTGTCACAGTTGCCAACCTACACAAAGAATCACATTGCTATACACACTTCTATGGGTAGCTTTAATAAATTCTACTTTTTTGGTAGGATTTATATTTCTGATAGTATACAAATCTAATGAAATGCTATAATCTATGCAATTCCCATACTGTCAATTACTTTGTGATTACATATATATATATATATATATATATATATATATATATATATATATACACACATACTATTTTCAAAAATGTAAGATCCCATCAGGCTCATACTGTAGTTATTCATACAATATGTCATACCATTCTGATTGGATTGATAATGTTATTACATGTTCTTCTACAGTAATAGAACACATTACTAACCAAAGAGCACTGTGGCTGTAGTGGCCGTATATCTTACTGCTAGGTCACAAGTGTGCAGATGTTGACAAGCTTATTACTTATACATAATACACAATATTCAGACCAAACCATGGCTAGACTTCTGCCACCCCTGTCATCACTGCATAAAACATTTACAATAATCTGCTTTTGCTTTTACTTTGCAGCCATACATGTAAAGTTGTGAACCTGGAGACACATCATAATACAGTATAATAGAAGCAGCTATAATATGGCATAGCTCGCCTGCTGGGATATCCCATAGGAATCTGATAAGAGATGAATGGATAATGATTGGGTTCAGCTAGCGTATGGAGTCCTGTCAGCTCCCTGATGGCAGATCCTTAGTCTATAGGGGCATAGGTCTAGCAGTGGCCTGTTCTGCTTAGCTGAGCATCATATTTGTAGGACTGGATGAAGGTGTGTGTTATCCTATTACTGAAAGCCGTTACCTATTGTGACATACATGATTGAATATAAGCTATTGACAGTTATTGTAAAGATGAAGTGCTCAGGGCAACCTATGGCAGGTGTTCACACTCAAGAGACTCATTCACGTTCAGTTAAAGGCAATTTGTCACTATGTTTTACAGCTAACAAGCTCTTGAGATCATTGCATAGGTAAAATGTTGTGATTTTATATTAGCAATTTTATCTCTGTATTTACTGGCCTTTCCCTGAAGCCATACTGCAGTGGGTCAGATTGCTTAAGAATTGACGCATAATGGGGAGTCCTCCCATTGTATTGCTCAGCTTGGGGTTTCTGGTTATGCATTGGCATACAGTATACAAATCTTATACAGGCTTACGGTGCAGGAATGTCAATGGATACCAAATATTATAGAAACTATTTATGATATAATAAAAATATTATATTCAGAATCAGGGTTTTTCATCTATCCAGCCATCACAATGGTATATATGGGGCAAAAAATAGTGACAGATTCTCTCTAACCATTGTCTTACTTATGTGTCAGAATATTTTAGTAAGAGACTAACATTTTTTCAAAGGAATCAAAACTATAGTTATGGGACAGAACTGATTATACTGGAATATGTAAATATTGATATTGCTGTATATTTATCTTTTGTAGAAACATGGATGCCTGTTGTATGAATGAGAGTTCAATACCAAAAGGAAATGTTATTGGATCACTAAGCAAGTAATGATATGTCTCACATTTCAATAAACAAGTTATGTATAACATCTTGGCTAATAATGCAAGCAAAGTAGGCAACGAGAGCTTCTTGAATCTCATGGTTGGTTGGTTCAGGGAAATGACATTTAACCTCCAGAGTAAGATAGAAAAAGTGAAGATATTACTTGGTCTGCTGTAGTTTTGTATTACAAGGTGATGCAGAATCACTAAACTTAACATATTGATTTTATTGTAATTATCAAATATAAATCTAAGCTTTCTATTGACGTTGTGTCAGTACATTACTAGATCAATGATGTAATCATCTAATGGACTACAATGGACACTCCAAAATATATTTGTATTTTAGCCTTTTAGTTAACATATACTGTGATGATGATGATGATAATAATAATAATAATAATAATAATAATAATAAATTATGAGTTAGTTGTACATGTTTTAATGAACTTACAGTGCATTAAATAGCAAGTACTAAGAAAAAAACTAGTTAGAAATCCCACTTACCTGGACATTATGTACAAACTGAAAATAAAACAGGACACAAGTATTTTTGTGATGAAAGTGAAAGATGACTTTACTGCACAGTCCATCTCTAGTATACGGTGAATGGATTGCCTTGTGTGTAGATGCGAATGATGTCCAAGTCCACTCTAAATTTGAAGAAAGATATTAGAATATGATCATTTCCAGTTTCACGAAGAAGCCTATATACTACGTCTTATAATATGTTATTTTCATAGTATATGTTACATGTAAAATGAATAATGTTTTACTTTAAGATTATAATGGTTAGAAACAGTTTAAACGATAATAAAACAAACAGTCACCTACCAAACTACTTTATACGATGCTATCAATTTGTGTCTATACTACAATGAATGTTACCAGTTCTCATTTATCAATATGGTTATTGATGTCTTGTCATCGCTATGTGAGCTGGGCTACTGCTTTATTGTGACATGTCCAATCACTAATATTTGAAGTCAGTACTGCTAGCTATCCACTGAGGATCCTTCCTCTACTATGTTAACATGTACAGTCCTATGAAAAAGTTTGGGCACCCCTATTAATCTTAATCATTTTTTGTTCTAAATATTTTGGTGTTTGCAACAGCCATTTCAGTTTGATATATCTAATAACTGATGGACACAGTAATATTTCAGGATTGAAATGAGGTTTATTGTACTAACAGAAAATGTGCAATATGCATTAAACCAAAATTTGACCGGTGCAAAAGTATGGGCACCCTTATCATTTTATTGATTTGAATTCCCCTAACTACTTTTTACTGACTTACTGAAGCACAAAATTGGCATTTGTAACCTCAGTGAGCTTTGAACTTCATAGCCAGATGTATCCAATCATAAGAAAAGGTATTTAAGGTGGCCAATTGCAAGTTGATCTCCTATTTGAATCTCCTCTGAAGAGTGGCATCATGGGCTACTCAAAACAACTCTCAAATGATCTGAAAACAAAGATTGTTCAACATAGTTGTTCAGGGGAAGGATACAAAAAGTTGTCTCAGAGATTTAACCTGTCAGTTTCCACTGTGAGGAACATAGTAAGGAAATGGAAGACCACAGGGACAGTTCTTGTTAAGCCCAGAAGTGGCAGGCCAAGAAAAATATCAGAAAGGCAGAGAAGAAGAATGGTGAGAACAGTCAAGGACAATCTACAGACCACCTCCAAAGAGCTGCAGCATCATCTTGCTGCAGATGGTGTCACTGTGCATCGGTCAACTATACAGCACACTTTGCACAAATAGAAGCTGTATGGGAGAGTGATGAGAAAGAAGCCGTTTCTGCACGTACGCCACAAATAGAGTTGCCTGAGGTATGAAAAAGCACATTTGGACAAGGCAGCTTCATTTTGGAAACAAAAATTGAGTTGTTTGGTTATAAAAAAAGGCGTTATGCATGGCGTCCAAAAAGAAACAGCATTCCAAGAAAAACACATGCTACCCACTGTAAAATTTGGTGGAGGTTCCATCATGCTTTGGAGCTGTGTGGCCAATGCCGGCATCGGGAATCTTGTTAAAGTTGAGAGTCGCATGGATTCCACTCAGTATCAGCAGATTCTTGAGAATAATGTTCAAGAATCAGTGACGAAGTTGAAGTTACGCCGGGGATGGATATTTCAGCAAGACAATGATCCAAAACACCGCTCCAAATCCTCAGGCATTCATGCAGAGGAACAATTACAATGTTCTGGAATGGCCATCCCAGTCCCCAGACCTGAATATCATTGAACATCTGTGGGATGATTTGAAGCGGGCTGTTCATGCTCGGCGACCATCTAACTTAACTGAACTTGAATTGTTTGTCCTAAATACCTTTATCCAGGATCCAGGAACTGATTAAAAGCTACAGGAAGCGACTAGAGGCTGTTATCTTTGCAAAAGGAGGATCTACTAAATATTAATGTCACTTTTCTGTTGAGGTGCCCATACTTTTGCACCGGTCAAATTTTGGTTTAATGCATATTGCACATTTTCTGTTAGTACAATAAACCTCATTTCAATCCTGAAATATTACTGTGTCCATCAGTTATTAGATATATCAAACTGAAATGGCTGTTATAAACACCAAAATATTTAGAACTAAAAATGATTAAGATTAATAGGGGTGCCCAAACTTTTTCATAGGACTGTATATTGGGCCCCAGGTTATACAGTACAAATAACAGGCGCTGTCCATAGTTGTGGTGCTGAACCAGAAAGCACTGCTCTGACGTATATATACTGCTGCATAATATACTACTGACAAGAACTGCCTACTGGTGACGTATTGTACCCCGAACCACAAATGTGACATATATTGCACACGCAGTTGCAGATTATACAAGTGACAGGAGTTGTCCAGCTGTTTGATGAGCCCTAAATCACTAGTTTGGCATATACACTCAGCTGTAAGTGATACAAGTAACTGAAGATGTCTTCTGGTGTAGTATTGAACCTTGAATTAGTACTGTCAAAGATACTGTACTCTCAGCTGTATGTTGTAAAAGCCACAGATGATGTCTTCTGGTGTAATGCTGAACCCTGAACTATTTCTGTGACATATACATTCAGCTGCATATTATACAAGTGACAGGAGCTGCTTCTGGAGTATTGCTGTAACCTGGAACATTACTGTGCAATGCACTCAGCAAAAAGATTATACAAGTGACATGAACTATCCACTCGTTTAGTGCTGAACTCTGTACCACTACTGTCACATATACACTCCACTGCAGGTTATATGTGACAGGATCTATCCACTGGTGTAGTGTTGAACCCTTTGTGACTTATGTGACATATACATTTAGCTGCGGGTTATACAAGTGACAGGATTTATCCATTGGTGTAGTGGTAAACCCTTTGCAACTTATGTGACATATACATTTAGCTGCGGGTTATACAAGTGACAGGATCTATCCATTGGTGTAGTGCTGAACCCTTTGCCACTAATGTGACATACATTTAGCTGCATGTTATACAAGTGACAGAAGCTATCCACTGGGGTAATGCTGATACATGGACTACTAGTGCGACATATACACTCAGCTGCAGGTTATACAAGTGACAGAAGCTATCCACTGGTGAAATGTTCAACCCTGAGTCACTACTGTGACATTTATCATCTGCAGCAGGTTATACAAACTACATGAGCTGTTCACTGGTGTAGTGATGAACCCTGAAACTGATGGAACCTGTTCACATGACTAGTGCTGTTCCTGACTCATGTCCTGTGCCATCAGCTGCTCCTAGCACTAGTGACTGGAGCTGTTCACCTGGCTGCTGTGACCTGTGGCAACAGCCACACATAACACCATCAGGACTGTCCAATTGGATTGGTACTGAACAATTTTTTGACTTCACAGAGCAGTTTCCCAAATCAAAAAATATTAATAAAACATAATTTTTATTCATTATATTAAGAAAATCTCAATTCAGATGTCAAACATCAGTTAAAAATGAGAGACTCGATGCAGTATACAGTATTAGATGTAAATGAATATCTATGGATAGTAATGTAACGCAATATTAAGAGCTCTGGAACTGACAGAAAAATATTGTTCCATAGCCCCACACCTCTTGACATGTGGTATGGCGCTGCAGAGTGCCTCTATGCCCAAATTCTCAAGGACTGCCCCAGATGGAAGGTGGATGTCCTCCAGATGTCTAAGGATGGAGGGGATGGGCGTAAGTCACCACAAGGGGGCGACTGGGATTATGCCATACTCTGGAAGGAACTCCAATGGATCTTTAGGTTTAGATCAGTTAAACCAAGTGACCTGAATGACACAATCTCTTTTGCCCCCTTCATATAGGGGAATGGTGACAGTAGTTCTTTCAGAGTATTCATCATCAGTTTTTCTTTTCTAAATAGATCTACATACCAGTATTTTGTATATATAACCATTCTGGACTAAGAAGTATTGTTATTTTTGATTGTGATCCCTCCATTCTCTTCACAGGGACAATACTTGTTGCCACAGTTGCATGTTTATTTCTGTCCTCTTGATATCATGGACATGATAATAGATACATAGTATCGACTATAGCTACTCTGCATTGGATATTTCTATTAACAACAAGATGGAGAATAGATCACGTTTTATTGGTCTGGGCTGTGTATATGGATAAATCCCTCGTTGTCTCCTTGACTTGGCACATCTATTAATGGTATCGATTTAGCGATCCCTTTTAGTGGTCTCCTGGCTACAACCTTTGATTTTTAGGGGTTACAGCCCATAATAGAGATCTATGTATACTGTACAGTATATGGGTGTTTCACTTTGTGCTACAAAGGCATATGTGGCTCCATTTTTCGATTGCATAAATATTAGACCATGGGGCTCTGCTATGGTCAGTTTGGGGCTTTATCATGCACAGATGGCTATAGCAGTATTGGTCTATTGGACCTGGTTAGGGGCAACCATGGAATGGATATTCACATTTGCAGCTATTAGACAATTATTGATATATTAAATAAGCATTAACCATGCCTATATATAATAAGGCCTACAATGTTTTAGTTTTGATGGGATCATGTGTATTTCTATGGACACATCCTATGCTGCTCTTGGATACATATATCGATGCAATTAATAATCTGCGATGCTTATGGATATTTATCTAGCCATGTATATTATCCATATTTACCATACCGAAGTGATCTTTTTCTGGCAGGTCTGGACCTCTTAATATTGTGCTATCATTTTTACACCTATCTATCTATGGATATTCATTTACTGCAAATATGGGAGCTTTAGCAACATGCTGTCACTCTAGTTCCTTTTTATTAATACTTAAGTCTCCTATGATACCGCCCGGCCTCTTCACAGCTGATGACTATAGCCCTGCCCGCTGACTCACGCCCACGTTACAGGACTGGCTGGGGTGGGTATCTATACTCTCATTGGCTCCCCCGGATGGACAGGTGGGTCTGTGGGCGGCTGGGCCTATATAAAGACCGGCAGCGCCAACAGTCAGCGTCGGCTATTCTGAAGTACTAAAGTCCACCATCAGGGCTCTGGGGAATGCAGTTATCACTGCAATTCTTCTATCCTCTGGACACACTATACTTCTCCTGATGAACTTATACATACTAAACAAGGGAAACGCGTTGAGATCAATAGGGATCTATCAGAGACTATGACTGGTCCACTTTTTCACTGCCTGCGAAGGACTTGATGTTAAGGAGAGCTAGACAGAGCTGCTTTACCTTAGCACATGCAGGAGCTGTAATGTAGTGGCTTACATGGAGTGATGCAGGACACAGCTGACTTGTCTATAAACACTCATTCCTCTCCACACTTATTGCATTGCATGTGTCTTGGCTTTTCATACACAGCAGTTTACCCTTTACTGCCCACTATCTTGAATTCAATCTCAGTCAGTGAATACAGATGAAATGTCTGGGCTATTTAGGGGATATCACTACCTATATTTTCCATGAGGGAGTTGTGATTGATGACACTTGAGGCGTTGTAAGTCTGGTGGCTAATTACCCATGGACTGATGATATTTTTGGCTAATTACCCACGGACTGATGACATTTTTGCCTCCCTGAGCTATCACTGTCATATTGAAAACTGAGCATCAGGGATCGGGGTACTCACTATCAGTCTATGTGAAATGTTCCACCTTATATGAAGTATTCATCAACTACTTCCTTAGAAGCCTTTCTGATTTTTAGTTGACGTTTGACATCTCAATTGAGATTTTATTAATATAATAAATAAAAGTTAATCAATGAAGTCTATTTATAATTACGATATCCCTATCTCCTCCTGTGAATTATATCTATACAATTTTTTGGTCCATTATTACAACAGAGCTGCCAGTTAATCTACATTTACACTGTAACGAAAACTGCAGCATATCTCAGTTTCATCCCCACATAAAACTCGTATATCATCCTGTTCCACAGAAGCTATTATAGCGTTTCCCATACACAAAAGACCTTGTCATCATCACAGTGTTCTCCTTCCAATGAGTGGAGCTGCAGCTTCTGTTACACAAAGGTCAGCTGCAGCCTAACACATATCGCACATTTAATCGTGTAACGTATATCAGTGAGAACACGATGCTGTGCCATTTACACACATTACAGCTTATGTGCCTGACAGCTGGAATACTAGTTATAATGACTCATGCACTGTTGTGTTTTCACCATACTACAGCGATGTCTGCAAATCAATCGGGCAATTATTGTAGTCACATATCCATGATCTAGCATCTGTGTGTGCACTGGTGCAGGGAAACGTCCTGCTGCTTTTTTCTTCCTTGTCCTTTCAGACTGGTCCCTCAGCAGGTGAGAGATACTTATTGCAGACATGACAATGTAGATAATCTCTCTACGACTCCTGACAGCAGGCATTGCTACTGCATGCATAGCAACCAGACAGATTGAAAGAAAGAAAGGCTGTGACTTACCTTGTGAGCTTTAATTTCTATTGTACTGGGGCCTGAGGTGGTGTCAGATGTTCTTCATCTCCGAGCCTTCATCTGACCTCATGATCTGCTCACACCTTGGCTGTGGTCCCCAGTAGAAGCGGTGCTGGGGCTGCTGGCTTCTGCTGGTGGCTCTTACAGTCCTGATCTTGCTCAGCTCCTCCCTCAGGGATGAACAACTACCCAGTCCCTCTATTAATGAACAATTCTTCTCCCTATGATCTATATCTCCTCTCTACTTTTGCGTTATCCTGTCTGAGTCTATGGACTATCCACTCACAGTAACTACTGAGATCTCTGTAGAGAAGTGGATGACAGAGTCTACCCAGCCTCATAATGAGGTCCCCTGAGCAATCCACAAGTTCAGAGCATGAAGTGCCCAGCACATGCAGGAATCAGCCACGTCACCAGCATGGGCATGGAATACAACTCCAGGGGTCTTCTGTGAAGTAAATATCATGCATTTTCCCTTTCATATCTACATCTGCTGTGTCTGCTATGGCAGAATGCTCAATGATCACCCTAATGCTCAGGGTATTGAGGGGTGTGTGAGTGTGTATAGGGGGTGGGGGGAGATAACACTGACTGACACTGGATAATGGTAGACATTGTATTGTCTAGAGCATTATGCCTTTCCTCCATGTGTCTACTTGCCTGTCGTTACTATTTGCATCACATATGTCATCTGACACATCTGTCCAAATCTGGATTCTGCTTCTCATTTCCTTAAGAGAATGGTTTTCCTGTGCATGGCACTCCTGGATTTATAGCCTCGTCCTTGAGTATAGCACGCTGCATGAGTATAACAAGCTGCTGTAGCAGATGCCTATAGATCTTCTAATTGTACTTTTAAGTAACCGCAGTGTGTGTATCGCATGGCTCCCAGAACACACTACTTCAGCATTTGTCCACACTGCACAGTTTTTAGCAGCAGAATAACTATTACACTGAATTGTGTGCAATCTCTGCGTGAGGTTCATATCCCATGTACAAGTCGTATCAATTATCTGCAGATAAGGACACAGAAAAGAATTGATATAGAAGTCACGCATGTTTATTCAGTTGTATTTATTGGTATCACACACATGAGCTGGAGATTGTAACAAAGACCTATAGGTCATCAGGCTTAACACATTCCATTTCCGATTTTGTGTCAGCCTTTTGTAAATGTGAATCGTAGCTGTGCAATCTGATTGTCCACCAATAGAGGTCGCTATGTTATCACAGGGAGAACTGGTTAGATGTTTAATAATTCTTTGTGATATTTCGTTGTCTCATCTGTGGGTGGAGCAATTACACTATAAAATGCACAATGTATTAGAATTCTACCATATCCATCTGCTTAACAAAGGTGATCTGGCACATAGTCCAACTCACTGTCTTACTATATGCTGTCCGAGAAGATTTCGTTGGCGCTAGCTTTTTATTTCTTGGAAACATATTTAACTCAGTATGGTATTCACATAGTCCAGTGGGCATGTAAAACACTTCAAGTGTGAAGTTACTGCATATTGTAGGAAATAAGATATAAATCATGGGGTTGTTCTCAGGGGACTGCTAAAACAAGTCGGTACATTAAGTAAATAATACTGATGTAACATCTGCACAGTACTTGCAAAATTGAACTGCCAATATGGTATGTCAAAATATAGTATATTGTTCTCACTTTATGCCATTTTGACTCATTACTCACATATTGTATTGAATTTTAGCAGTGGAGGAATGGCAGCTATTGGCAATGGGGCATGAGGACTAATAAGCACCTATGGTACAAGCATCTACATTGCAGTCCTGTTAATATATAATAAAGCAATTTTGCACATAATGTTGATTAAAAAATCTCCCATGATTCCTGTGCTCCTATCCAGGCCTATGTGTTTCTTTATTACAGGCTACAAGAATCCTGGATAGTCTAATCTGACATTCTGTCTTCTGTTTCTTGCTAATATTCTGCCTCAAGTGAATAGGACTGTGTTACAATTCCTGACACAATCCTTGATGGCACTGAAACTGCTTTACAAAAAAGTCAAAGGCTGGGTTCGGTATCACACAGCCTATACTTCTAGTAGGTAGAATATCCATATTTCTCGATTATTGTAGTATTTCCAACACAAAACCCAGTGTGGCTCATATCATATCAGAGCTGCTCATTTATCATGTCTGCAATGTGTGACATAGGGGTAATGTCTCCTCTGCTGACTCCCAGGTGACTGTTAACAATGCTTCTCTATTGTCACTGCTAGCTTAAAGGAGCTGTCCCATAATAGACACTCACCCCCTATTCCATAGTGGCATTTCCTCATTGATTTTGAGAAATGTCTCTTCATTATTGGAGAGATGAACATGTATGTCCATTGAGCATCATTCATCTCTATGAGATTGACGGCGATGGTAGATTAACAGCAGGTCATGGTTAGACCTCCATCAATTTGACTCTTATCCACAGGATATGTCTATTGTAGGACAAGCCCTTTTAAGCTTTAGACCTTGCCTAAGAGTGAACAGCAATGGATCATTAGGGCTGCCCTTTTCAAGTATTAATATGTTCTACATATTTCAGGCCAAAAGCGCCATGTTAAGTTTTTATCTAGAGATAGACTTTAAGAGTTTGCTGTTCATCACTTAACAGAAATGCATGTAAGAAAACCCTTCTTTTCAGTTGAGTCACTGGGAAGAATTTTAGACCTGCATTTACAAAACTGTTTTTATTTAGACACATTAACTTTTGTGTTTTAAATCACTTGTTAGCTTTCCATTGCATCATTTTACAACATTATATTAAGGATATGTCATCAATATCAGATCAGTGGTTATCCAATACCCTTCACCCCCACTGATCAGCCACAAATACACAGAGAATGGAGCAGGAAGCAGACAGCTCTTATTTCTGTGTAGTACCCATTCACTTAGGCAGGAGCTAAAGCTTAGTGACTCAATCCAACGACTGCACCAAGAACAGAGCTGTCTGCTTACTGCTCCATTCTCTTAGTATCAACTGGGGTACTAGGTGTAGGTTCCTCACTGATCTTTATTTAGCATAGGTCATCAATATTTTTAGCCAGGAAAACACCTTCAAGAATTTATAACCAGTCATGCTACTATTAGAGATGAGCGAACAGTGTTCTATCGAACTCATGTTCGATCGGATATTAGGCTGTTCGGCATGTTCGAATCGAATCGAACACCGCGTGGTAAAGTGCGCCATTACTCGATTCCCCTCCCACCTTCCCTGGCGCCTTTTTTGCTCCAATAACAGCGCAGGGTAGGTGGGACAGGAACTACGACACCGGTGACGTTGAAAAAAGTAGGCAAAACCCATTGGCTGCCGAAAACATGTGACCTCTAATTTAAAAGAACAGCGCCGCCCAGCTTCGCGTCATTCTGAGCTTGCAATTCACCGAGGACGGAGGTTTCCGTCCAGCTAGCTAGGGCTTAGATTCTGGGTAGGCAGGGACAGGCTAGGATAGGAAGGAGAAGACAACCAACAGCTCTTGTAAGAGCTAAATTCCAGGGAGAAGCTTGTCAGTGTAACGTGGCACTGACGGGCTCAATCGCCGCAACCCAGCTTTCCCAGGATCCTGAATGGAATACACTGTCAGTGTATTCCCGTATACCCGATATATACCCCGATACCCGTTCCAACGGTGTGCCCCCCCACCTTCACCCCAGAAATACCCTGCAAGTCCCCTAGCAATAGAATTGGGGCTATATACACCCACAATTTTTACTACTGGTATACAGTGCCATTGTCTGACTGGGAATTCAAAGAATATATTGGGAATACAAATACCCTCATTTCTTGCTACTGCCATATAGTGCCAGTTTCTGACTGGTAATTCAAAGAATATATTGGGGTTACGTGCACCCACAATTTTTACTACTGGTATACAGTGCCATTGTCTGACTGGGAATTCAAAGAGTATATTGGGAATACAAATACCCTCATTTCTTGCTACTGCCATATAGTGCCAGTTTCTGACTGGGAATTCAAAGAATATATTGGGGTTACGTGCACCCACAATTTTTACTACTGGTATACAGTGCCATTGTCTGACTGGGAATTCAAAGAATATATTGGGGTTATAAATACCCTCATTTCTTGCTACTGCCATATAGTGCCAGTTTCTGACTGGTAATTCAAAGAATATATTGGGGTTACGTGCACCCACAATTTTTACTACTGGTATACAGTGCCATTGTCTGACTGGGAATTCAAAGAATATATTGGGAATACAAATACCCTCATTTCTTGCTACTGCCATATAGTGCCAGTTTCTGACTGGGAATTCAAAGAATATATTGGGGTTACGTGCACCCACAATTTTTACTACTGGTATACAGTGCCATTGTCTGACTGGGAATTCAAAGAATATATTGGGGTTATAAATACCCTCATTTCTTGCTACTGCCATATAGTGCCAGTTTCTGACTGGTAATTCAAAGAATATATTGGGGTTACGTGCACCCACAATTTTTACTACTGGTATACAGTGCCATTGTCTGACTGGGAATTCAAAGAGTATATTGGGAATACAAATACCCTCATTTCTTGCTACTGCCATATAGTGCCAGTTTCTGACTGGGAATTCAAAGAATATATTGGGGTTACGTGCACCCACAATTTTTACTACTGGTATACAGTGCCATTGTCTGACTGGGAATTCAAAGAATATATTGGGGTTATAAATACCCTCATTTCTTGCTACTGCCATATAGTGCCAGTTTCTGACTGGTAATTCAAAGAATATATTGGGGTTACGTGCACCCACAATTTTTACTACTGGTATACAGTGCCATTGTCTGACTGGGAATTCAAAGAGTATATTGGGAATACAAATACCCTCATTTCTTGCTACTGCCATATAGTGCCAGTTTCTGACTGGTAATTCAAAGAATATATTGGGGTTACGTGCACCCACAATTTTTACTACTGGTATACAGTGCCATTGTCTGACTGGGAATTCAAAGAATATATTGGGGTTATAAATAGAGATGAGCGAACACTAAAATGTTCGAGGTTCGAAATTCGATTCGAACAGCCGCTCAATGTTCGTGTGTTCGAACGGGTTTCGAACCCCATTATAGTCTATGGGGAACAGATACTCGTTAAGGGGGAAACCCAAATCCGTGTCTGGAGGGTCACCAAGTCCACTATGACACCCCAGGAAATGATGCCAACACCTCTGGAATGACACTGGGACAGCAGGGGAAGCATGTCTGGGGGCATCTAACACACCAAAGACCCTCTATTACCCCAACATCACAGCCTAACAACTACACACTTTACACACTCAATACCACCTCTCTGACAGTAGGAAAACACCTTGAAACATGTGTATTTGGCACTTGCAGTGAGGAGAGCTTGTCACCAGCAGTGAATTTGGCCCTTGTAGTAAGTTGAGGTTGGCACCAACATTTGTTTTGAAAATCAGGGTGGATTGAGCCTCTAACCAGCAGAGTTTGGGCAAATTCATGGTGGAGGGAGCCTCTAAAAACCCCAGTTTGGACCAATTCATGGTGGAGGGAGACTCTAAAAACCCCAGTTTGGACCAATTCATGGTGGAGGGAGACTCTAAAAACCCCAGTTTGGACCAATTCATGGTGGAGGGAGCCTCTAAAAACCCCAGTTTGGACCAATTCATGGTGGAGGGAGCCTCTAACCAGCCCAGTTTGGACCAATTAATGGTGGAGGGAGCCTCTAAACAGCCAAGTTTTGGGAAATTCATGGTGGAGGGAGCCTCTAACCAGCCCAGTTTGGACCAATTCATGGTGGAGGGAGCCTCTAAACAGCCCAGTTTGGGCAAATTCATGGTGGAGGGAGCCTCTAACCAGCCCAGTTTGGACCAATTAATGGTGGAGGGAGCCTCTAACCAGCCCAGTTTGGACCAATTAATGGTGGAGGGAGCCTCTAAACAGCCCAGTTTGGGCAAATTCATGGTGGAGGGAGCCTCTAACCAGCCCAGTTTGGACCAATTAATGGTGGAGGGAGCCTCTAACCACCCCAGTTTGGACCAATTCATGGTGGAGGGAGCCTCTAACCACCCCAGTTTGGACCAATTCATGGTGGAGGGAGCCTCTAAACAGCCCAGTTTGGGCAAATTCATGGTGGAGGGAGCCTCTAACCAGCCCAGTTTGGACCAATTAATGGTGGAGGGAGCCTCTAAACAGCCCAGTTTGGGCAAATTCATGGTGGAGGGAGCCTCTAACCAGCCCAGTTTGGACCAATTAATGGTGGAGGGAGCCTCTAAACAGCCAAGTTTTGGGAAATTCATGGTGGAGGGAGCCTCTAACCAGCCCAGTTTGGACCAATTAATGGTGGAGGGAGCCTCTAACCACCCCAGTTTGGGCAAATTCATGGTGGAGGGAGCCTCTAACCAGCCCAGTTTGGACCAATTAATGGTGGAGGGAGCCTCTAAACAGCCCAGTTTGGGCAAATTCATGGTGGAGGGAGCCTCTAAACAGCCAAGTTTTGGGAAATTCATGGTGGAGGGAGCCTCTAACCAGCCCAGTTTGGACCAATTCATGGTGGAGGGAGCCTCTAAACAGCCCAGTTTGGGCAAATTCATGGTGGAGGGAGCCTCTAAAAAACCCAGTTTGGACCAATTCATGGTGGAGGGAGCCTCTAAACAGCCCAGTTTGGGCAAATTCATGGTGGAGGGAGCCTCTAACCAGCAGAGTTGGGGGAAATCAGGGTGGAGGGAGCCTAGTATTAGCAGAATTGTGCAACGCTTATGGTGGATGAGTATGAGGATGCGGAGGAATTGGAGAGGTTGAGTACAGACATGGAGTTTCATGTTGGGGTGCTTTACACAGGTGGGCACAAAAATGACGGCTCTACCCAGTGGTGGTTCATTTTTATCAAAGTGAGCCGGTCGGCACTCTCAGCTGACAGACGGGTGCGCTTGTCAGTGATGATGCCACCGGCTGCACTGAACACCCTCTCAGATAGGACGCTGGCGGCAGGACAGGACAGCACCTCCAAGGCATATAGGGCAAGTTCAAGCCACAGGTCCAACTTCGACACCCAATACGTGTAGGGCGCAGAGGGGTCGGAGAGGACAGGGCTGTGGTCGGAAAGGTATTCCCGCAACATGCGCCTATACTTCTCACGCCTGGTGACACTAGGACCCTCCGTGGCGGCACTTTGGCGAGGGGGTGCCATCAAGGTGTCCCAGACCTTAGACAGTGTGCCCCTCGTTTGTGTGGACCGGTGAGAACTTGGTTGCCTACTGGAGGAACTGCCCTCCCTGCCGCCAACGTCACATGCTGGAAACATCTCCATCATATTCTGCACCAATTGCCTGTGGCAAGCATTGATGCGATTGGCCCTCCCCTCTACCGGAATAAAAGACGAGATGTTGTTTTTATACCGGGGGTCAAGGATAGCAAAGATCCAGTACTGGTTGTCCTCCATGATTTTGACAATACGCTTGTCGGTTGTAAAGCACCCCAACATGAACTCAGCCATGTCTGCCACAGTGTTAGTTGGCATGACTCCTCTGGCCCCACCGGAAAGTTCAATCTCCATTTCCTCCTCATCCTCCATGTCTACCCATCCGCGCTGCAACAATGGGACGATTCGAAGTTGCCCGGAAGCCTCCTGTATCACCATCACATCATCGGACAACTCTTCTTCCTCCTCCTCCTCCTCCTCCTCCTCCATTAAACGCAGTGAAGCGGACAGATGTGTGGACCTACTCTCCAGCTGTGACGGATCGGATGCTATCCCTAACTCCTCTGTGTGATCTGAGTTATCCCTGATGTCAATCAGGGATTCTCTCAGAACACACAAGAGCGGGATTGTAAGGCTCACCATCGCATCCTCAGAGCTCACCCTCCTTGTGGACTCCTCAAAGACCCGTAGGATGTCACAAAGGTCTCTCATCCATGGCCACTCATGGATGTGAAACTGAGGCAGCTGACTTTGTGGCACCCTAGGGTTTTGTAGCTGGTATTCCATCAAAGGTCTCTGCTGCTCAACCACTCTATTCAACATCTGAAACGTTGAGTTCCAGCGTGTGGGGACGTCGCACAAAAGCCGGTGTTGTGGCACATGCAGGCGTTGCTGGAGAGATTTTAAGCTAGCAGCGGCTACTGTCGACTTGCGAAAGTGGGCGCACATGCGCCGCACTTTCACCAGTAGCTCTGGAACATTGGGGTAGCTCTTTAGGAAACGTTGCACCACTAGGTTGAAGACGTGGGCCAGGCATGGAACATGTTGGAGTCCGGCAAGCTCCAGAGCTGCTACCAGGTTCCGGCCGTTATCACAAACGACCATGCCTGGGCCCAGGTGCAGCGGCTCAAACCATATTGCCGTCTCATCGAGGAGGGCATCCCTCACCTCGGAGGCAGTGTGCTGTCTGTCCCCCAAGCTGATCAGCTTCAGCACAGCCTGCTGACGTCTACCAACGCCAGTGCTGCAACGTTTCCAACTCGTAGCTGGGGTCAATCTAACAGCGGAGGAGGAGGCGGTGGCGGAGGAGGAGGCGGTGGCGGAGGAGGAGGCGGTAGAGGAGGAGGAGGAGGAGGGGGGTGTTCTTCTCGTGTCCCTGCCAGGAATGTTAGGCGGGGAGACGAGGTACACCGGGCCAGTTTGGGAAGCAGTCCCAGCCTCAACTACATTCACCCAGTGTGCCGTCAGTGAAATGTAGCGTCCCTGTCCGCATGCACTTGTCCACGCGTCGGTGGTCAAGTGGACCTTTGTGCAAAGCGCGGAACTAAGGGCCCGCCTGATGTTGAGTGACACGTGCTGGTGCAAGGCGGGGACGGCACACCGGGAGAAGTAGTGACGGCTAGGGACGGCATAGCGAGGTGCCGCAGTTGCCATCAGGTCCAGGAAGGCGGGAGTTTCAACAAGCCGGAACGCCAACATCTCCTGGGCCAGCAGTTTAGCGATGTTGGCGTTCAAGGCTTGCGCGTGTGGGTGGTTAGCAGTGTATTTCTGCCGCCGCTCCAATGTCTGAGAGATGGTGGGTTGTTGTAAAGAAACGCCTGATGGTGCCTTTGATGGTGCAGGAGAAGGAGATAAGACAGGACCAGGGGAGGATGAGGTAGAAGTCAACAAAGTGGCGGAGGCAGATGAAGTGGTGTCCTGGCTCGTCCTCTGGAGTGCATCGCCAGCACAGTCAGCAGTGGCAGTGGCAGAGGCAGAGGCAGAGGCAGTGGCAGTGGCGTGAACGGCAGTCGGCCTTTGTCCTGCCGTTGCTGCCTGCCACTGATTCCAGTGCTTGGATTCCAAATGACGGCGCATTGAAGTGGTGGACAGGTTGCTCTTCTCAGAGCCCCTAATCAATTTCGAGAGGCAAATTGTGCAGACAACACTATATCTGTCCTCGGCGCATTCCTTGAAAAAACTCCACACCTTCGAGAAACGTGCCCTCGAGGTGGGAGTTTTTCGGGGCTGGGTACGAACTGGAACATCTTGGGAGATTCCGGGTGTGGCCTGGCTTCGCCTAAGCTGCTGACCTCTGCCTCTGCCTCTAGCTACCCTTTTTGGTGCTGCACCTGCCTCAACATCCACACTACTTTCCCCGCTTGACATCCCCCCTGTCCAGGTCGGGTCAGTGTCCTCATCATCCACCACTTCCTCTTCCAACTCCTGTCTCATCTCCTCCTCCCGCACAATGCGCCGGTCAACTGGATGCCCTGACGGCAACTGCGTCACATCATCGTCGATGAGGGTGGGTTGCTGGTCATCCACCACCAAATCGAACGGAGATGGAGGAGACTCTAGTGTTTGAGCATCTGGATACAGATGCTCCTCTGTTAGGTTCGTGGAATCGTGACGTGGAGAGGCAGGTTGAGGGACAATGAAAGGAGCGGAGAACAGCTCTGGGGAGCAGGGACAGTTTGGGTTATTGTTCTGTAAAGCTTCGGAATTTTGGGAGGAAGGAAGACAAGACTGTTGGGTAATAGGAGGAGAGGAGGCAGAGTCTGACTGGCTGCTGGACAATGTGCTGTAAGCGTTCTCTGACAGCCATTGCAAGACCTGTTCCTGGTTCTCGGGCCTACTAAGGTTTGTACCCTGCAGTTTAGTTAATGTGGCAAGCAACCCTGGCACTGTGGAGTGGCGCAATGCTTGCTGCCCCACAGGAGTAGGCACGGGACGCCCTGTGGCTTCACTGCTACCTTGCTCCCCAGAACCATTCCCCCGACCTCGCCCACGGCCTCGTCCACGTCCCTTTCCGGGAGCCTTGCGCATTTTGAATTCCTAGTTAGAAATTGGCACTGTATACCAGTAGTAAAAATTGTGGGTGCACGTAACCCCAATATATTCTTTGAATTCCCAGTCAGACACTGGCACTATATGGCAGTAGCAAGAAATGAGGGTATTTGTATTCCCAATATACTCTTTGAATTCCCAGTCAGACAATGGCACTGTATACCAGTAGTAAAAATTGTGGGTGCACGTAACCCCAATATATTCTTTGAATTCCCAGTCAGAAACTGGCACTATATGGCAGTAGCAAGAAATGAGGGTATTTGTATTCCCAATATACTCTTTGAATTCCCAGTCAGACAATGGCACTGTATACCAGTAGTAAAAATTGTGGGTGCACGTAACCCCAATATATTCTTTGAATTCCCAGTCAGACACTGGCACTATATGGCAGTAGCAAGAAATGAGGGTATTTGTATTCCCAATATACTCTTTGAATTCCCAGTCAGACAATGGCACTGTATACCAGTAGTAAAAATTGTGGGTGCACGTAACCCCAATATATTCTTTGAATTACCAGTCAGAAACTGGCACTATATGGCAGTAGCAAGAAATGAGGGTATTTATAACCCCAATATATTCTTTGAATTCCCAGTCAGACAATGGCACTGTATACCAGTAGTAAAAATTGTGGGTGCACGTAACCCCAATATATTCTTTGAATTCCCAGTCAGAAACTGGCACTATATGGCAGTAGCAAGAAATGAGGGTATTTATAACCCCAATATATTCTTTGAATTCCCAGTCAGACAATGGCACTGTATACCAGTAGTAAAAATTGTGGGTGCACGTAACCCCAATATATTCTTTGAATTCCCAGTCAGAAACTGGCACTATATGGCAGTAGCAAGAAATGAGGGTATTTGTATTCCCAATATACTCTTTGAATTCCCAGTCAGACAATGGCACTGTATACCAGTAGTAAAAATTGTGGGTGCACGTAACCCCAATATATTCTTTGAATTCCCAGTCAGAAACTGGCACTATATGGCAGTAGCAAGAAATGAGGGTATTTGTATTCCCAATATACTCTTTGAATTCCCAGTCAGACAATGGCACTGTATACCAGTAGTAAAAATTGTGGGTGCACGTAACCCCAATATATTCTTTGAATTCCCAGTCAGACACTGGCACTATATGGCAGTAGCAAGAAATGAGGGTATTTGTATTCCCAATATACTCTTTGAATTCCCAGTCAGACAATGGCACTGTATACCAGTAGTAAAAATTGTGGGTGCACGTAACCCCAATATATTCTTTGAATTACCAGTCAGAAACTGGCACTATATGGCAGTAGCAAGAAATGAGGGTATTTATAACCCCAATATATTCTTTGAATTCCCAGTCAGACAATGGCACTGTATACCAGTAGTAAAAATTGTGGGTGCACGTAACCCCAATATATTCTTTGAATTCCCAGTCAGAAACTGGCACTATATGGCAGTAGCAAGAAATGAGGGTATTTATAACCCCAATATATTCTTTGAATTCCCAGTCAGACAATGGCACTGTATACCAGTAGTAAAAATTGTGGGTGCACGTAACCCCAATATATTCTTTGAATTCCCAGTCAGAAACTGGCACTATATGGCAGTAGCAAGAAATGAGGGTATTTGTATTCCCAATATACTCTTTGAATTCCCAGTCAGACAATGGCACTGTATACCAGTAGTAAAAATTGTGGGTGCACGTAACCCCAATATATTCTTTGAATTCCCAGTCAGAAACTGGCACTATATGGCAGTAGCAAGAAATGAGGGTATTTGTATTCCCAATATACTCTTTGAATTCCCAGTCAGACAATGGCACTGTATACCAGTAGTAAAAATTGTGGGTGCACGTAACCCCAATATATTCTTTGAATTCCCAGTCAGAAACTGGCACTATATGGCAGTAGCAAGAAATGAGGGTATTTATAACCCCAATATATTCTTTGAATTCCCAGTCAGACAATGGCACTGTATACCAGTAGTAAAAATTGTGGGTGCACGTAACCCCAATATATTCTTTGAATTCCCAGTCAGAAACTGGCACTATATGGCAGTAGCAAGAAATGAGGGTATTTGTATTCCCAATATACTCTTTGAATTCCCAGTCAGACAATGGCACTGTATACCAGTAGTAAAAATTGTGGGTGCACGTAACCCCAATATATTCTTTGAATTCCCAGTCAGACACTGGCACTATATGGCAGTAGCAAGAAATGAGGGTATTTGTATTCCCAATATATTCTTTGAATTCCCAGTCAGACAATGGCACTGTATACCAGTAGTAAAAATTGTGGGTGCACGTAACCCCAATATATTCTTTGAATTACCAGTCAGAAACTGGCACTATATGGCAGTAGCAAGAAATGAGGGTATTTGTATTCCCAATATATTCTTTGAATTCCCAGTCAGACAATGGCACTGTATACCAGTAGTAAAAATTGTGGGTGTATATAGCCCCAATTCTATTGCTAGGGGACTTGCAGGGTATTTCTGGGGTGAAGGTGGGGGGGCACACCGTTGGAACGGGTATCGGGGTATATATCGGGTATACGGGAATACACTGACAGTGTATTCCATTCAGGATCCTGGGAAAGCTGGGTTGCGGCGATTGAGCCCGTCAGTGCCACGTTACACTGACAAGCTTCTCCCTGGAATTTAGCTCTTACAAGAGCTGTTGGTTGTCTTCTCCTTCCTATCCTAGCCTGTCCCTGCCTACCCAGAATCTAAGCCCTAGCTAGCTGGACGGAAACCTCCGTCCTCGGTGAATTGCAAGCTCAGAATGACGCGAAGCTGGGCGTCGCTGTTCTTTTAAATTAGAGGTCACATGTTTTCGGCAGCCAATGGGTTTTGCCTACTTTTTTCAACGTCACCGGTGTCGTAGTTCCTGTCCCACCTACCCAGCGCTGTTATTGGAGCAAAAAAGGCGCCAGGGAAGGTGGGAGGGGAATCGAGTAATGGCGCACTTTACCACGCGGTGTTCGATTCGATTCGAACATGCCGAACAGCCTAATATCCGATCGAACATGAGTTCGATAGAACACTGTTCGCTCATCTCTAGTTATAAATACCCTCATTTCTTGCTACTGCCATATAGTGGCAGTTTCTGACTGGTAATTCAAAGAATATATTGGGGTTACGTGCACCCACAATTTTTACTACTGGTATACAGTGCCATTGTCTGACTGGGAATTCAAAGAGTATATTGGGAATACAAATACCCTCATTTCTTGCTACTGCCATATAGTGCCAGTGTCTGACTGGGAATTCAAAGAATATATTGGGGTTACGTGCACCCACAATTTTTACTACTGGTATACAGTGCCATTGTCTGACTGGGAATTCAAAGAATATATTGGGGTTATAAATACCCTCATTTCTTGCTACTGCCATATAGTGCCAGTTTCTGACTGGTAATTCAAAGAATATATTGGGGTTACGTGCACCCACAATTTTTACTACTGGTATACAGTGCCATTGTCTGACTGGGAATTCAAAGAGTATATTGGGAATACAAATACCCTCATTTCTTGCTACTGCCATATAGTGCCAGTTTCTGACTGGTAATTCAAAGAATATATTGGGGTTACGTGCACCCACAATTTTTACTACTGGTATACAGTGCCATTGTCTGACTGGGAATTCAAAGAATATATTGGGGTTATAAATACCCTCATTTCTTGCTACTGCCATATAGTGCCAGTTTCTGACTGGTAATTCAAAGAATATATTGGGGTTACGTGCACCCACAATTTTTACTACTGGTATACAGTGCCATTGTCTGACTGGGAATTCAAAGAGTATATTGGGAATACAAATACCCTCATTTCTTGCTACTGCCATATAGTGCCAGTGTCTGACTGGGAATTCAAAGAATATATTGGGGTTACGTGCACCCACAATTTTTACTACTGGTATACAGTGCCATTGTCTGACTGGGAATTCAAAGAATATATTGGGGTTATAAATACCCTCATTTCTTGCTACTGCCATATAGTGCCAGTTTCTGACTGGTAATTCAAAGAATATATTGGGGTTACGTGCACCCACAATTTTTACTACTGGTATACAGTGCCATTGTCTGACTGGGAATTCAAAGAATATATTGGGAATACAAATACCCTCATTTCTTGCTACTGCCATATAGTGCCAGTTTCTGACTGGGAATTCAAAGAATATATTGGGGTTACGTGCACCCACAATTTTTACTACTGGTATACAGTGCCATTGTCTGACTGGGAATTCAAAGAATATATTGGGGTTATAAATACCCTCATTTCTTGCTACTGCCATATAGTGCCAGTTTCTGACTGGTAATTCAAAGAATATATTGGGGTTACGTGCACCCACAATTTTTACTACTGGTATACAGTGCCATTGTCTGACTGGGAATTCAAAGAGTATATTGGGAATACAAATACCCTCATTTCTTGCTACTGCCATATAGTGCCAGTTTCTGACTGGGAATTCAAAGAATATATTGGGGTTACGTGCACCCACAATTTTTACTACTGGTATACAGTGCCATTGTCTGACTGGGAATTCAAAGAATATATTGGGGTTATAAATACCCTCATTTCTTGCTACTGCCATATAGTGCCAGTTTCTGACTGGTAATTCAAAGAATATATTGGGGTTACGTGCACCCACAATTTTTACTACTGGTATACAGTGCCATTGTCTGACTGGGAATTCAAAGAGTATATTGGGAATACAAATACCCTCATTTCTTGCTACTGCCATATAGTGCCAGTTTCTGACTGGTAATTCAAAGAATATATTGGGGTTACGTGCACCCACAATTTTTACTACTGGTATACAGTGCCATTGTCTGACTGGGAATTCAAAGAATATATTGGGGTTATAAATACCCTCATTTCTTGCTACTGCCATATAGTGCCAGTTTCTGACTGGTAATTCAAAGAATATATTGGGGTTACGTGCACCCACAATTTTTACTACTGGTATACAGTGCCATTGTCTGACTGGGAATTCAAAGAGTATATTGGGAATACAAATACCCTCATTTCTTGCTACTGCCATATAGTGCCAGTGTCTGACTGGGAATTCAAAGAATATATTGGGGTTACGTGCACCCACAATTTTTACTACTGGTATACAGTGCCATTGTCTGACTGGGAATTCAAAGAGTATATTGGGAATACAAATACCCTCATTTCTTGCTACTGCCATATAGTGCCAGTGTCTGACTGGGAATTCAAAGAATATATTGGGGTTACGTGCACCCACAATTTTTACTACTGGTATACAGTGCCATTGTCTGACTGGGAATTCAAAGAGTATATTGGGAATACAAATACCCTCATTTCTTGCTACTGCCATATAGTGCCAGTGTCTGACTGGGAATTCAAAGAATATATTGGGGTTACGTGCACCCACAATTTTTACTACTGGTATACAGTGCCAATTTCTAACTAGGAATTCAAAATGCGCAAGGCTCCCGGAAAGGGACGTGGACGAGGCCGTGGGCGAGGTCGGGGGAATGGTTCTGGGGAGCAAGGTAGCAGTGAAGCCACAGGGCGTCCCGTGCCTACTCCTGTGGGGCAGCAAGCATTGCGCCACTCCACAGTGCCAGGGTTGCTTGCCACATTAACTAAACTGCAGGGTACAAACCTTAGTAGGCCCGAGAACCAGGAACAGGTCTTGCAATGGCTGTCAGAGAACGCTTACAGCACATTGTCCAGCAGCCAGTCAGACTCTGCCTCCTCTCCTCCTATTACCCAACAGTCTTGTCTTCCTTCCTCCCAAAATTCCGAAGCTTTACAGAACAATAACCCAAACTGTCCCTGCTCCCCAGAGCTGTTCTCCGCTCCTTTCATTGTCCCTCAACCTGCCTCTCCACGTCACGATTCCACGAACCTAACAGAGGAGCATCTGTGTCCAGATGCTCAAACACTAGAGTCTCCTCCATCTCCGTTCGATTTGGTGGTGGATGACCAGCAACCCACCCTCATCGACGATGATGTGACGCAGTTGCCGTCAGGGCATCCAGTTGACTGGCGCATTGTGCGGGAGGAGGAGATGAGACAGGAGTTGGAAGAGGAAGTGGTGGATGATGAGGACACTGACCCGACCTGGACAGGGGGGATGTCAAGCGGGGAAAGTAGTGTGGATGTTGAGGCAGGTGCAGCACCAAAAAGGGTAGCTAGAGGCAGAGGCAGAGGTCAGCAGCTTAGGCGAAGCCAGGCCACACCCGGAATCTCCCAAGATGTTCCAGTTCGTACCCAGCCCCGAAAAACTCCCACCTCGAGGGCACGTTTCTCGAAGGTGTGGAGTTTTTTCAAGGAATGCGCCGAGGACAGATATAGTGTTGTCTGCACAATTTGCCTCTCGAAATTGATTAGGGGCTCTGAGAAGAGCAACCTGTCCACCACTTCAATGCGCCGTCATTTGGAATCCAAGCACTGGAATCAGTGGCAGGCAGCAACGGCAGGACAAAGGCCGCCTGCCGTTCACGCCACTGCCACTGCCTCTGCCTCTGCCTCTGCCACTGCCACTGCTGACTGTGCTGGCGATGCACTCCAGAGGACGAGCCAGGACACCACTTCATCTGCCTCCGCCACTTTGTTGACTTCTACCTCATCCTCCCCTGGTCCTGTCTTATCTCCTTCTCCTGCACCATCAAAGGCACCATCAGGCGTTTCTTTACAACAACCCACCATCTCTCAGACATTGGAGCGGCGGCAGAAATACACTGCTAACCACCCACACGCGCAAGCCTTGAACGCCAACATCGCTAAACTGCTGGCCCAGGAGATGTTGGCGTTCCGGCTTGTTGAAACTCCCGCCTTCCTGGACCTGATGGCAACTGCGGCACCTCGCTATGCCGTCCCTAGCCGTCACTACTTCTCCCGGTGTGCCGTCCCCGCCTTGCACCAGCACGTGTCACTCAACATCAGGCGGGCCCTTAGTTCCGCGCTTTGCACAAAGGTCCACTTGACCACCGACGCGTGGACAAGTGCATGCGGACAGGGACGCTACATTTCACTGACGGCACACTGGGTAAATGTAGTTGAGGCTGGGACTGCTTCCCAAACTGGCCCGGTGTACCTCGTCTCCCCGCCTAACATTCCTGGCAGGGACACGAGAAGAACACCCCCCTCCTCCTCCTCCTCTACCGCCTCCTCCTCCGCCTCCTCCTCCGCCACCGCCTCCTCCTCCGCTGTTAGATTGACCCCAGCTACGAGTTGGAAACGTTGCAGCACTGGCGTTGGTAGACGTCAGCAGGCTGTGCTGAAGCTGATCAGCTTGGGGGACAGACAGCACACTGCCTCCGAGGTGAGGGATGCCCTCCTCGATGAGACGGCAATATGGTTTGAGCCGCTGCACCTGGGCCCAGGCATGGTCGTTTGTGATAACGGCCGGAACCTGGTAGCAGCTCTGGAGCTTGCCGGACTCCAACATGTTCCATGCCTGGCCCACGTCTTCAACCTAGTGGTGCAACGTTTCCTAAAGAGCTACCCCAATGTTCCAGAGCTACTGGTGAAAGTGCGGCGCATGTGCGCCCACTTTCGCAAGTCGACAGTAGCCGCTGCTAGCTTAAAATCTCTCCAGCAACGCCTGCATGTGCCACAACACCGGCTTTTGTGCGACGTCCCCACACGCTGGAACTCAACGTTTCAGATGTTGAATAGAGTGGTTGAGCAGCAGAGACCTTTGATGGAATACCAGCTACAAAACCCTAGGGTGCCACAAAGTCAGCTGCCTCAGTTTCACATCCATGAGTGGCCATGGATGAGAGACCTTTGTGACATCCTACGGGTCTTTGAGGAGTCCACAAGGAGGGTGAGCTCTGAGGATGCGATGGTGAGCCTTACAATCCCGCTCTTGTGTGTTCTGAGAGAATCCCTGATTGACATCAGGGATAACTCAGATCACACAGAGGAGTTAGGGATAGCATCCGATCCGTCACAGCTGGAGAGTAGGTCCACACATCTGTCCGCTTCACTGCGTTTAATGGAGGAGGAGGAGGAGGAGGAGGAGGAGGAAGAAGAGTTGTCCGATGATGTGATGGTGATACAGGAGGCTTCCGGGCAACTTCGAATCGTCCCATTGTTGCAGCGCGGATGGGTAGACATGGAGGATGAGGAGGAAATGGAGATTGAACTTTCCGGTGGGGCCAGAGGAGTCATGCCAACTAACACTGTGGCAGACATGGCTGAGTTCATGTTGGGGTGCTTTACAACCGACAAGCGTATTGTCAAAATCATGGAGGACAACCAGTACTGGATCTTTGCTATCCTTGACCCCCGGTATAAAAACAACATCTCGTCTTTTATTCCGGTAGAGGGGAGGGCCAATCGCATCAATGCTTGCCACAGGCAATTGGTGCAGAATATGATGGAGATGTTTCCAGCATGTGACAGTGGCGGCAGGGAGGGCAGTTCCTCCAGTAGGCAACCAAGTTCTCACCGGTCCACACAAACGAGGGGCACACTGTCTAAGGTCTGGGACACCTTGATGGCACCCCCTCGCCAAAGTGCCGCCACGGAGGGTCCTAGTGTCACCAGGCGTGAGAAGTATAGGCGCATGTTGCGGGAATACCTTTCCGACCACAGCCCTGTCCTCTCCGACCCCTCTGCGCCCTACACGTATTGGGTGTCGAAGTTGGACCTGTGGCTTGAACTTGCCCTATATGCCTTGGAGGTGCTGTCCTGTCCTGCCGCCAGCGTCCTATCTGAGAGGGTGTTCAGTGCAGCCGGTGGCATCATCACTGACAAGCGCACCCGTCTGTCAGCTGAGAGTGCCGACCGGCTCACTTTGATAAAAATGAACCACCACTGGATAGAGCCTTCATTTTTGTGCCCACCTGTGTAAAGCACCCCAACATGAAACTCCATGTCTGTACTCAACCTCTCCAATTCCTCCGCATCCTCATACTCATCCACCATAAGCGTTGCACAATTCTGCTAATACTAGGCTCCCTCCAACATGATTTCCCCCAACTCTGCTGGTTAGAGGCTCCCTCCACCCTGATTTCCACCAACTCTGCTGGTTAGAGGCTCCCTCCACCCTGCTTTCCCACAACTCTGCTGGTTAGAGGCTCCTTCCACCATGAATTTGCCCAAACTGGGCTGTTTAGAGGCTCCCTCCACCATGAATTGGTCCAAACTGGGCTGGTTAGAGGCTCCCTCCACCATTAATTGGTCCAAACTGGGCTGGTTAGAGGCTCCCTCCACCATGAATTTGCCCAAACTGGGCTGTTTAGAGGCTCCCTCCACCATGAATTTGCCCAAACTGGGCTGTTTAGAGGCTCCCTCCACCATGAATTGGTCCAAACTGGGTTTTTTAGAGGCTCCCTCCACCATGAATTGGTCCAAACTGGGGTGGTTAGAGGCTCCCTCCACCATTAATTGGTCCAAACTGGGCTGGTTAGAGGCTCCCTCCACCATGAATTGGTCCAAACTGGGCTGGTTAGAGGCTCCCTCCACCATGAATTGGTCCAAACTGGGGTGGTTAGAGGCTCCCTCCACCATTAATTGGTCCAAACTGGGCTGGTTAGAGGCTCCCTCCACCATTAATTGGTCCAAACTGGGCTGGTTAGAGGCTCCCTCCACCATGAATTTGCCCAAACTGGGCTGTTTAGAGGCTCCCTCCACCATTAATTGGTCCAAACTGGGCTGGTTAGAGGCTCCCTCCACAATTAATTGGTCCAAACTGGGCTAATTAGAGGCTCCCTCCACCATGAATTGGTCCAAACTGGGTTTTTTAGAGGCTCCCTCCACCATGAATTTGCCCAAACTGGGCTGTTTAGAGGCTCCCTCCACCATGAATTGGTCCAAACTGGGCTGGTTAGAGGCTCCCTCCACCATGAATTTCCCAAAACTTGGCTGTTTAGAGGCTCCCTCCACCATTAATTGGTCCAAACTGGGCTGGTTAGAGGCTCCCTCCACCATGAATTGGTCCAAACTGGGGTTTTTAGAGGCTCCCTCCACCATGAATTGGTCCAAACTTGGCTGTTTAGAGGCTCCCTCCACCATGAATTGGTCCAAACTGGGGTGGTTAGAGGCTCCCTCCACCATTAATTGGTCCAAACTGGGCTGGTTAGAGGCTCCCTCCACCATTAATTGGTCCAAACTGGGCTGGTTAGAGGCTCCCTCCACCATGAATTTGCCCAAACTGGGCTGTTTAGAGGCTCCCTCCACCATGAATTTGCCCAAACTGGGCTGGTTAGAGGCTCCCTCCACCATGAATTGGTCCAAACGGGTTTTTAGAGGCTCCCTTCACCATGAATTGGTCCAAACTTGGCTGTTTAGAGGCTCCCTCCACCATGAATTGGTCCAAACTGGGGTGGTTAGAGGCTCCCTCCACCATTAATTGGTCCAAACTGGGCTAATTAGAGGCTCCCTCCACCATGAATTGGTCCAAACTGGGTTTTTTAGAGGCTCCCTCCACCATGAATTTGCCCAAACTGGGCTGTTTAGAGGCTCCCTCCACCATGAATTGGTCCAAACTGGGCTGGTTAGAGGCTCCCTCCACCATGAATTGGTCCAAACTGGGTTTTTTAGAGGCTCCCTCCACCATGAATTGGTCCAAACTGGGCTGGTTAGAGGCTCCCTCCACCATGAATTTCCCAAAACTTGGCTGTTTAGAGGCTCCCTCCACCATTAATTGGTCCAAACTGGGCTGGTTAGAGGCTCCCTCCACCATGAATTGGTCCAAACTGGGGTTTTTAGAGGCTCCCTCCACCATGAATTGGTCCAAACTTGGCTGTTTAGAGGCTCCCTCCACCATGAATTGGTCCAAACTGGGGTGGTTAGAGGCTCCCTCCACCATTAATTGGTCCAAACTGGGCTGGTTAGAGGCTCCCTCCACCATTAATTGGTCCAAACTGGGCTGGTTAGAGGCTCCCTCCACCATGAATTTGCCCAAACTGGGCTGTTTAGAGGCTCCCTCCACCATGAATTTGCCCAAACTGGGCTGGTTAGAGGCTCCCTCCACCATGAATTGGTCCAAACGGGTTTTTAGAGGCTCCCTTCACCATGAATTGGTCCAAACTTGGCTGTTTAGAGGCTCCCTCCACCATGAATTGGTCCAAACTGGGGTGGTTAGAGGCTCCCTCCACCATTAATTGGTCCAAACTGGGCTGGTTAGAGGCTCCCTCCACCATTAATTGGTCCAAACTGGGCTGGTTAGAGGCTCCCTCCACCATGAATTGGTCCAAACTGGGGTTTTTAGAGGCTCCCTCCACCATGAATTGGTCCAAACTTGGCTGTTTAGAGGCTCCCTCCACCATTAATTGGTCCAAACTGGGCTGGTTAGAGGCTCCCTCCACCATGAATTGGTCCAAACTGGGTTTTTTAGAGGCTCCCTCCACCATGAATTTGCCCAAACTGGGCTGTTTAGAGGCTCCCTCCACCATGAATTGGTCCAAACTGGGTTTTTTAGAGGCTCCCTCCACCATGAATTGGTCCAAACTGGGCTGGTTAGAGGCTCCCTCCACCATGAATTGGTCCAAACTGGGGTGGTTAGAGGCTCCCTCCACCATTAATTGGTCCAAACTGGGCTGGTTAGAGGCTCCCTCCACCATTAATTGGTCCAAACTGGGCTGGTTAGAGGCTCCCTCCACCATGAATTTGCCCAAACTGGGCTGTTTAGAGGCTCCCTCCACCATTAATTGGTCCAAACTGGGCTGGTTAGAGGCTCCCTCCACAATTAATTGGTCCAAACTGGGCTAATTAGAGGCTCCCTCCACCATGAATTGGTCCAAACTGGGTTTTTTAGAGGCTCCCTCCACCATGAATTTGCCCAAACTGGGCTGTTTAGAGGCTCCCTCCACCATGAATTGGTCCAAACTGGGCTGGTTAGAGGCTCCCTCCACCATGAATTTCCCAAAACTTGGCTGTTTAGAGGCTCCCTCCACCATTAATTGGTCCAAACTGGGCTGGTTAGAGGCTCCCTCCACCATGAATTGGTCCAAACTGGGCTGGTTAGAGGCTCCCTCCACCATTAATTGGTCCAAACTGGGCTGGTTAGAGGCTCCCTCCACCATGAATTTGCCCAAACTGGGCTGGTTAGAGGCTCCCTCCACCATGAATTGGTCCAAACTGGGTTTTTTAGAGGCTCCCTCCACCATGAATTTGCCCAAACTGGGCTGGTTAGAGGCTCCCTCCACCATGAATTGGTCCAAACTGGGCTGGTTAGAGGCTCCCTCCACCATGAATTTGCCCAAACTGGGCTGTTTAGAGGCTCCCTCCACCATTAATTGGTCCAAACTGGGCTGGTTAGAGGCTCCCTCCACCATGAATTTGCCCAAACTGGGCTGTTTAGAGGCTCCCTCCACCATGAATTGGTCCAAACTGGGTTTTTTAGAGGCTCCCTCCACCATGAATTGGTCCAAACTGGGCTGGTTAGAGGCTCCCTCCACCATGAATTTCCCAAAACTTGGCTGTTTAGAGGCTCCCTCCACCATGAATTGGTCCAAACTGGGCTGGTTAGAGGCTCCCTCCACCATGAATTTCCCAAAACTTGGCTGTTTAGAGGCTCCCTCCACCATGAATTGGTCCAAACTGGGCTGGTTAGAGGCTCCCTCCACCATTAATTGGTCCAAACTGGGCTGGTTAGAGGCTCCCTCCACCATGAATTGGTCCAAACTGGGTTTTTTAGAGGCTCCCTCCACCATGAATTTGCCCAAACTGGGCTGTTTAGAGGCTCCCTCCACCATGAATTGGTTCAAACTGGGCTGGTTAGAGGCTCCCTCCACCATTAATTGGTCCAAACTGGGCTGGTTAGAGGCTCCCTCCACCATTAATTGGTCCAAACTGGGCTGGTTAGAGGCTCCCTCCACCATGAATTTGCCCAAACTGGGCTGGTTAGAGGCTCCCTCCACCATGAATTGGTCCAAACTGGGTTTTTTAGAGGCTCCCTCCACCATGAATTTGCCCAAACTGGGCTGGTTAGAGGCTCCCTCCACCATGAATTTGCCCAAACTGGGGTGTTTAGAGGCTCCCTCCACCATGAATTTGCCCAAACTCTGCTGGTTAGAGGCTCAATCCACCCTGATTTTCAAAACAAATGTTGGTGCCAACCTCAACTTACTACAAGGGCCAAATTCACTGCTGGTGACAAGCTCTCCTCACTGCAAGTGCCAAATACACATGTTTCAAGGTGTTTTCCTACTGTCAGAGAGGTGGTATTGAGTGTGTAAAGTGTGTAGTTGTTAGGCTGTGATGTTGGGGTAATAGAGGGTCTTTGGTGTGTTAGATGCCCCCAGACATGCTTCCCCTGCTGTCCCAGTGTCATTCCAGAGGTGTTGGCATCATTTCCTGGGGTGTCATAGTGGACTTGGTGACCCTCCAGACACGGATTTGGGTTTCCCCCTTAACGAGTATCTGTTCCCCATAGACTATAATGGGGTTCGAAACCCGTTCGAACACACGAACATTGAGCGGCTGTTCGAATCGAATTTCGAACCTCGAACATTTTAGTGTTCGCTCATCTCTAGCTACTATGAATTTTCGGCCACAAAGTAAAATTCAGTGTTCCTTCAGATGGCAACCTTTCCAGGTGCAGAGCATCCATACATCATAAGACTCCCACTGCAACGCACACAGTATAACTACGTGTATGATGATTTTACTGGGGAATGCTGTATTCTTATAATGAGAGCTGTGTTCCTCAGCCTACGGTAAGTGATTTTTTAGGTCTTATCGTTTATAGGTGATAAATCTAGGCTATCCAACTGTGATAGGTAGGCTTCTGACCCCAATGACTAGCAGAACAGAAAAGCAGTATTACCGAGACAGTAATATTCTCATCCATGCAGCTACCTCTGGTATTGTAGCTCAACCCTAGCTCAGCGCCATAGACATAGGCATATAATAGTCAAGTTCAGAGAAGGAGTCTCTTATTCTGCTTATCAGTGGGGTTCAAATTATACATGAAAAGGCCTATAAAATCAATGCCAAAATAGGAAAATCCCCATAAATTTCTGATTAATTAGAACAATACACCAAAGCTGCTTAAAAGAATTGTCTCAGGATGATATCCCTGCTTGTTTCATATGAACGGGTGCCATGTAATGCTGCATTTACCCCGTGGCGGCCTTTGCTGCCAACATGAATGTTTAAATGCAATAACATCTTATTGCTGGGCATGGAGAGAAGTTGCGCCATGATGATGATTTCAACAAAAAAAAGGTATTCTTTGCGGAAAGTAAATCTAAACAATGTTACAATTTACTTCCTGTATGGATATGTCACTGCGGTCAGGACTTGCTATCATTTTATAAGAAGCTTCATTTTTACTTCTAGTGAATAAAATCTGTTCCAGTGGATGCTATATTCCAGTGAATATTGTACACTGTATACATAGATATACTGTAGCATAGTACGCACTTTTATTTGGATGCTGGGGACTTACTAGGCGCATTAGAGGAGAGGATTTGCAAGAACTGTATCACATCATAAGAATCGATATGGCAGGTGGAACCTTTAAAAAGAAGAAAAGTGAATGTTAACTAATATCATGAAATAGGTGGTAGATACAGCTAATGAAGAATGTTAATGTAAATGTAAGGAGTAATGGTTTCACTGCTTTATAACCTGCAGTTAAAACCGGAGCTAATCAGCTGGAGAAACTGGAGTCACTGCAAATTCCTCCAATTATGGTGCCCCTGGCTAAAATTGAGACATACATTTGACTAACTTAAAGAGGACCTTTCACCATTTTGCCCATAGGCAGTTCTATATACTGCCGGAAAGCTGACAGTGTGCTGAGTTCAGCGCACTGTCGGCTTTCCCGATCTGGGCCCTGTGTGAAGAGCTTACGGTCCCGGTACTGTAGCTCTTCTATGGTCAGAAAGGCGTTTCTGACAGTTAGCCAGAGACGTCCTTCTTCACAGCACAGCCTATCGCGCTGTGCTGTGAGAGCCGGGAGGAACTCCCCCTCCCTCCCTGATAATGCTCGTCTATGGAAGAGTACTGCAAGCAGAGGGAGGAGGCGTTCCTCCCGGCTCTCACAGCACAGCGCGATTGGCTGTGCTGTGAAGAACTAGCTAACTGGCTAACTGTCAGAAACGCCCTTCTGACCATAGAAGAGCTACGGTACCGGGAGCACAAGCTCTTCACACCGGGCCCAGATCGGGAAAGCCGACAGTGCGCTGAACTCAGCACACTGTCAGCTTTCCGGCAGTATATAGAACTGCCTATAGGCAAAATGGTGAAAGGTCCTCTTTAAATATACGTTATTCTCCGTATTACAGGATTGAAAGCATATACCTGTCTTCTCAATATTTATCATCTGGACCCTGTTTCCAGATCTCCTATTTAGCTCTCCTTGCATCCCACTCAACACTCATTCTCTTATCCCTCTTCCCCCCCACCCCACCCCCCTTATACTGGTTCTGAATCAGATTATTTATCGTTTCTTATGCCTAATATTGGACTAATGACTGCGGAACTTACTGTTCTCTTTACCTTACGTTCATAATGACTGTTATTTTCATTTCTCACTGCTATATATATATTCATTAGATGTTCAAAAAAGACCTTGAATGTTTATTCAGGAATATATGTTACCAAGCAATGTTGTTATATCTGCATTATCGATGCTTGATGCTACTTTTGTATAACATGTTTCCATGTTCTATATGCTCTCTGTTTTCAAAAAATAACCCAATAAAAATTGTATTAAAATAAATATAACCTGCAGTTAGGAATATAGGAAATTGTTGGATATTGTTTATGTGATATTAAACTTTTTATGTTGATGCATGGACTATTTATGTTCAGAAAGTTTTTATTGGACAGCAGTGAGACTGTTAAGATAGCAGATGCAGATCTGAGCAAATAGTGAGAACCACTACTAGATACACTGATTAAAATGGTTAATATGACACTGTGTGTCCAACACCCCCCTGGCCGCTCCCACTCCAACCCCACAATTGTGTTCACCAGATCCCCACATGGTAGGGATGGAATTGGCTGCATGGCTGGGCAGAGTGGTGCAGGTCGGGAAACACCAAAAGCAAAGTGCATCACAAATCACTGTAGAATCAGACACTGAAATCGCTTACCAACAGGTGTCTTGGGTAGTGGTGCAGGTTCAAGCATCCAGAAGGCTGTGGCTGGTGGTCCGCAGGTGGCAGCAGAGAGTAAAGTGTAGTCATACGGTCCGGGTTATCAACAACAGGGCAATGCAGTACAGTGGAAAATCCAAAGGGAACGTCAGGCAGGCCGAGACGGTAACAGGAGCGGTAGAGCAGTCCAAAAGGTGTTCATGAAGCAGAGATCTAGAGGTAAGCCGGGGTCATAAACAGGAGCAGGTACTGTACACAAATCAGGAGGCAAAGGCAGGGTCAGAGATTGAGGCAAGGGGTCAGAAACACAGGCAATCATATAACAGGAGAAATGCTTACTACCAGGACAAAATAGTACAACTGAATAGGCAGCGGTGATCCGGAGCCAGAGCCCTCCTTAAATAGACTTCAGCCTGCTGCTAGGCCGAAAACTGGAAGTCCCCAGACTGGCTCGGGAGGAGATTGGCAACCCTCACACAATGCTGCAGAGGTTCCAGCCTGTCTCCTGAGACACGGAAACAGGGGACTTGGGAGGGCCGGAGAGAGAGAGGACCGGCAGCCTCCGCACAGCGCTGCGGAGGCTCGGCCCCTGCCTCTAACAGAGACATAGGTAAACTGCAACATATAGATAATAATGTTGAGTAAAGTCCAAATGCCAATTTAAATTATAAGTGAGGGGGAAGGGAAAGCAAGTAAAAAGGGGTGAAAAGAAGGGGATGCAGATAGATGGGTGGGGAAAAGTAGGAAAAGAGACATACATCAAAAAGAAAAAGAAAAAAAAGGGTATGGCGATAACCACATAACCTGGCGTCGTGTTTATAGCAGCAAACAAGAGAAAGTAAGAGGTGAATTAGGGTAGAAGGAAGGAACGAGGAGAAAGGGAAGAGAAAAACAGAAAAAAAGAGAGATAACATAAGAGGAAGTAAAGATATCTGCGACCCAGTGTAATCCTGGCAGTCAGACAGAAGGAAGTCCGCCGCCTGAGGTCCATATCTCAGAGTCACGTGAAAAGCAGAATGTATTTCTGGGCATCCAGATGGAGTTGACCACAGTCTGACTAGCAGAAGTGACTGCTCCATGCGTTTTATATGATTCAAGGCCTCAACCCACATAGCCCAAGATGGGGCCTCCATCAACCTCCAGAGCCGGGGTATAACTTGTTAAACAAATGCATGGACTATTTAACCTGTGATAATTGGCAGAGTCATTTGGAGCAAAACCCAGAGTTGAGCTAGAGCTCTGATGTTGTGATGACAGTTATAACTAAGGTAGTGTATGGTCTGGAATCTGGAATATACATGACTTATTATGAAACATGCATTAGCCCACTGTGGAATGAAATGTATACACTTGAGAAAGGGCTGTTTAGCCTGAAACGCATTGTGTGTCAATAAAGGAGTACCTATTATCTTTATCGGGCGAGCGCGTTTCCTTCTTAGCTGAAACCTACAAGGGGGCTGGTCCATTTTTCTCTGCATCTCTACGTCTGAGTGACGCCTACAGCAGCTGCCTTAGACCCTTAAATTAGGGTGTTACGAGCTTCTTGAGTGTTGTGTTACTACATAACCTCTTCAGGTGAGGGAGCATTTGTCCCAACCTAAATTAGCCCAATTTTGTGAATTTATTACACGAGGATCCGCTCGGTGTGGTCTCTTCTCTTGTATTTACTATTATTATGAAACATAGCTTTTGTGTAGAACCATAGAGATTGTTTATCGGTGGGTTCACACTGCTTCTTTTGTCAAGCTGCAAAAAACTGCTACAAAAAGCATCTACTGTATGTTTTTATCAAGCAAGGTTTAAAATTAATTTTGTTTTTGAAGTATTTTTTGAGGTATCTCATTGATTTCAGTTGTATTTGAAGATGTTTTTTTTTGTTTTAAGATGGGGCAGGACACCAGCTGATTTCCATTGCATTTTCCAGACATTTTTGAAGATACTTTTGTAGCTGTTTTACGGCTAAAAAGCTTCCAAAACAGCTCTAAAAGAACCAGGGTAAATCCTCGTTAGGCTAAGGCAGCAAAATGCAGCATTTTTTGTTGCAGATGTTGCTGAGATTTTTTTGAGCCAAAGCAAAGAGTGGATGGAGTAAAAGGTAGAAGTATAAGAACGTCATAAGTTTTTTTTCCCATTCCCTTTGTAGCCTTTTTACGTTTTGACTCAAAGAACCAGAACAAAATCTGCAACAAAAAAAGCTGTGTTTCTGCAACGTGGGGCCCCAGCCTTAAGTCTAAGGCCGGGGCCCCATGGGACGTAAACACCGCGATTTTTATGCTGCGTCTCCGCTGCAGGAACTCCGAATCCACCTCAAAATCTGCCTGAATAAATGCATCCCATTCATTTCAATGGGAGTCACTTACAGTTTTTTTCCACTAGTGATTTTTTTCAGCTAGCGGAAAAAAAATGCGACATGACCTATCTTCACGTGGATTCTGCGGCTGAGTCAGCCGCAGCGTTCGCGGTTTGAAACTCCCTCCTGATTAGGCCCATTCATTCGGCCCTAATCAGGAAAGGGATGCTGAGACGGAATGCTGTCATGGCTAGCCACACCAAATAGCCGGTGACGGAAAGTGAAAGAAAAAATCCTCTTCACTTTCCACCGTGTAAACTTACCCTAAAGCCCCACGATATGGAAACATAGCTTTTTTGGCTGATGCAGAAAGACAGCAAGAAAAAAACCCTACAATTATAGGTGAATGAGATTTTGAGTAAACGCATGCACTTTTAAAGGGATCCAATCATTGGAATGCCATTTTTTCTCCCTAACACATAGGAATAGCCTTAAGAAAGGCTATTCTTCTCCTACCTTTAGGTGTCTTCTCCACGCCGCCATTTGGTACATTTTCTTCTGTATGCAAATGCATTATCTTACAGCACTGGGGGCGTCCTCAATACTACGAGAGAGATCTCAAGCGATGCCTCTATCTTCGTCTAGAATGCCTCTCTCTGCATCTTCTTCCGTCCTGGGCTTCAAACTTCTAGGCATGTGCAGTCAGCTCTTACATCCAGCCTCAGGCAGAGCCAACTGCGCATGCCTGCAGCCATTTTCTTGTGGCCGCTTAAAAATTAATTTTAGACCTTCATAAAAACATAAAGTAGATGGTTTTTGAAGCTTTGTTTTGCGTTCCAGGCGAAGATAGAGGCGTCGCTGGAGATTTCTCTTGCAGCATTGACGCCCCCAGTGCTGCGAGAGAACTCATTTGCATACAGAAGAAAACCGGGATTTATACCAAATGGCGGTGTGGAGAAGACATCTAAAGGTAGGAGAAGAATAGCCTTTCTTAAGGCTATTCCTACGTGCTAGGGAGAAAAAATGGAATTCCAATGATTGGATCCCTTTAAAAAACATAGCATGTTAATTTTAGTTTGTTAATTGCATGTTTTTGAACCATAGATTTAATTGGGGATTGAATGAAGCAGAGAAAAAAGCACCAATAACAATGTAGCAGAAAAAAAAAAATACACTACACGGGTCCTGAGCATTATAATGGTTTGCAGATCTTGCATTTATGGAGAACACTCTCTAATTTTCATGATATCTTTTGTGTGGTAAGGAACATCTGCCAAAAAACTGGCTTATTAGAGCCTGGTATTGCAGTTCCAGAGATATTGTTTTATGTTTTATTGATCCTTTGGGACTTGGAGGACTTTTTCCCTGAAGTGGCTCGATTAAATGACAGATTTACACTGATCACATTTTTATTGTCAAATATCTTATTTTCCTGTTTCTGTTTGTCTAAAAAAAAAACATATTGGTTTTAGTTCCCCAGTGATTTTTCATATGTTCCCTTACTTTGCTTGCTAGCTTCAGTATTTTAAGGACAACTTTTTTTTTTTTAGGTGTGTGACTTTTCAGTGGATGTTAGTTTAGTTATCAGAGATGAGTCTTATCACAAGTCCATACATCTGTGTGTCCATCACATGAGATTTAATGGTAGCAACAAGTAATAATCCTATTAAAAGGAAGCAATTAAAGATTTTTACATATAATATTGGAAAATTCTATACGTTTTTCTTACAGAAAGAATAACATTTATTTTTTGAAACTGGAACTCCCATGTAACTAATTCCACATCGGCATCTTGAACGATTAGATTCATGGTATAAGTCTTTTGTTGTAACCATGATAGAACCAATTACACAAAACAGTTACCTTCTCTTATATGTAGAGCTTTACATATTGTAATATTACCTTACAGCATTTGTGACATATTATAACAACGCTTTTGGATATTCTTATCTGTAATGACACCAATTTGGTGATCAATAAATGAGTTAATTACTACACGTCTGTGAGATGTCCATTATAAGTATGTGAACTGAGATATAGTTACAAAAGCAATTTGATGTATGTGGTTTAAAAGGAATGGAATCATTTATTATATTACACATAGGTTGTTAGCATAGAGAAGTAAAGGTTAACTGCTATGATCTCAGCCTTAAAGAATCTTTTGATATATTATTATGTTTGTACACTCTGACCTTTGTTCTTATGTTATGGAATTTTTGATTCTAGTTTTAATTCTTGTTTCAATTTTTTACTGTCATATTATCACTATCATATTATCATATTCACACTAAGAATAGGCGAATTTATGCGAATGGTATTATCATAAGACCATATTCTTGCTGAAAAAGGCGAATGTATTTAAATAGGATTCGTTGACAACAGTATCTTATTGGTAATGAATCTTAATCCATTATAATGACGTTTATACATCTGAAACATCTACATTTTGTAAAGCAGCATCAGGGACCGCTGCTTCCAGGATATTATTTGCCCAAATATCAACTCCTAGTTAGAGCCTTAAAAGGCCCTTTTGTAGTCTGCTCACACTGACTGACATCTATCTAAACAAGCTGCCGTAAGAATACAATAGGCAGGTTATGTCAGTGTGCTGCTAGTGCCGGTCTTGCGGCCGGACGGGTGCGCGCATGCGCAAGAAGCCCGATACACGAGCGGCCGCTCGTAGACTCGGCTCGGCTGTTTCCGAAACCTAGTGCCGTGCAATACGCATGCGCACTGGGATAAGCACACGAGCGGGTCCGACCGCTCTCCCTAGACACGAGCATCTCGGAGTGGCTAATTAATTCCATTCAAATACGCTAGATGTCTCTGTAATCCACAGAGACAATCTTTATTTGACCATTAAGTGAGTGTTTTAAGTAAGTAACGGGGAGCTTTGAAAAACTCCTGACACGTGACCCTCCCCACCAGCCCGCCTAGGTGTAATAAGCCCGCGTTACACACGTAGCCCATACACTCCATCCTGTGCATCACATTCTACTCGTGCAAGGAAGCTCCTGCCCCTGATCCATGCTCCTGACTCCTTGTCTGGTACAGTTATCTATATTACCATCATTTATTGTCATTGTTTAAGCTACGCTTATGAAATACTTGGTTATTCTACACCTTTATTATAATATTTGCTGACCTTCACTATACTACAGCCATTTACTTCATGTAGTTACAGTCATCACCAATTGCTGGGGTTGGCAACTTTGTTTGACTTTGCTAAAATAATGCCAAACAATGCTAAGTACTTGTGTAATGGAACATTTTTATTTATATTTATGACCTGCCATTCTACCTATTTTTATATATTTATATTTTTATGTGTATTTGTATTTATTATGCCATCTGTTGTTTTTTATTAGGGTATATTGTGTGTTTTTGTGACACTTGAAAAAGGGGAAACGCTGTGTTGTAGCGTCGTGTTTTTGAGAAAGTGGAATAAAGTGCGTATGTTGGTTTATCCCAAGAGAGTAGCGCGGTTTTCTTCATATCCATCGGTCATTCTCCTGGAATCATTTATTGTCCCACAGAATACACAATGTATGCATATCATATACATGTGTCCTTCCTTACCTTTCTTCTTGAGATGACCATCTGATTGAGACAAAATATATTGAGGTAGGGGCCCCATGTTGCGTTTTGGCCATGGTGGAAACAGTGGGTTTAAACTACCTACAAAGTGGATGAGATTCTGGCTAATCCCATCCACACAATGAGGAAATAAAGTCTGCAGTGAAAATGCTGCCATTTCAAAAAGGCGAGTGTTTTTGAAAATCACAACCTGTCGATTATACCTACAGGAAAGTTGGCATTCTCCATATAGGTATAACAGAAGCAGAAAGTCTGCAAAGGACTTTCTGTGAACGTTGGGGAAAAAATGGGATGTGTTTTCGTTGCGGTCTTTTATGCAGTGTGGGACCTTAGCCTAAGGGTAGACACATTTGTACTTCTAGTTCTCTAAGGGCAATTGCACAAAAATATACAGATCTTTAGAATTAGAAGCATTAACTTCCTTGAACTGCAGTTACCATCTCTCCTACTTGACTTTCTGACACTGAAGTTCATGATGTACTCTTTTTAGGAGAGTGTAGTGAGTTTTCTACATTGCTTTTGGATAGCTTTGTCACAGATGTCAGTGTTATCTGATTATAGGGTATTAGAAGCCTCTTCAGTTTCCATGCTTATTATTTTAGACAGTTTACTCAAGTATAAGAAATGTCTTAATTGTGAGCTATAAATATATCCAATAAATGTCTCTGATAAATGTGTGATTTTCAGACTATAAATGAGAATATATGACTAACATATACAAACTGATCTCTGCTCTCTCCTATGGAAGATTGGGTTGTAACTAGAGATGAGCGAACAGTGTTCTATCGAACACATGTTCGATCGGATATCAGGGTGTTCGCCATGTTCGAATCGAATCGAACACCGCATGGTAAAGTGCGCCAAAATTCGATTCCCCTCCCACCTTCCCTGGCGCCTTTTTTGCACCAATAACAGCGCAGGGGAGGTGGGACAGGAACTACGACACCGGGGGCATTGAAAAAAATTGGAAAAAGTCATTGGCTGCCGAAATCAGGTGACCTCCATTTTAGACGAATAGTGGATTTCAAATCCGGGTCATATGAGAATGTGAACTTTGTGACTATGAGACAGGGATAGCTGTACAGGCAGGGATAGCTAGGGATAACCTTTATTTAGGGGGGAATGTTATTAAAAATAACTTTTTGGGGCTCTATCGGGTGTGTAATTGTGATTTTTGTGAGATAAACTTTTTCCCATAGGGATGCATTGGCCAGCGCTGATTGGCCGAATTCCGTACTCTGGCCAATCAGTGCTGGCCAATGCATTCTATTAGCTTGATGAAGCAGAGTGTGCACAAGGGTTCAAGCGCACCCTCGGCTCTGATGTAGCAGAGCCGAGGCTGCACAAGGGTTCAAGCGCACCCTCGGCTCTGATGTAGGAGAGCCGAGGGTGCACTTGAACCCTTGTGCACCCTCGGCTCTGCTACATCAGAGCCGAGGGTGCGCTTGAACCCTTGTGCACACTCTGCTTCATCAAGCTAATAGAATGCATTGGCCAGCGCTGATTGGCCAATGCATTCTATTAGCCCGATGAAGTAGAGCTGAATGTGTGTGCTAAGCACACACATCCAGCTCTACTTCATCGGGCTAATAGAATGCATTGGCCAGCGCTGATTGGCCAGAGTACGGAATTCGGCCAATCAGCGCTGGCTCTGCTGGAGGAGGCGGAGTCTAAGATCGCTCCACACCAGTCTCCATTCAGGTCCGACCTTAGACTCCGCCTCCTCCAGCAGAGCCAGCGCTGATTGGCCGAATTCCGTACTCTGGCCAATCAGCACTGGCTAATGCATTGTATTGGCGTGATGAAGCAGTGCTGAATGTGTGTGCTTAGCACACACATTCAGCTCTACTTCATCGGGCTAATAGAATGCATTGGCCAGCGCTGATTGGCCAGAGTACGGAATTCGGCCAATCAGCGCTGGCTCTGCTGGAGGAGGCGGAGTCTAAGATCGCTCCACACCAGTCTCCATTCAGGTCCGACCTTAGACTCCGCCTCCTCCAGCAGAGCCAGCGCTGATTGGCCGAATTCCGTACTCTGGCCAATCAGCACTGGCTAATGCATTGTATTGGCGTGATGAAGCAGTGCTGAATGTGTGTGCTTAGCACACACATTCAGCTCTGCTTCATCGGGCTAATAGAATGCATTGGCCAATCAGCGCTGGCCTATGCATTCTATTAGCGTGAACTGAGTTTGCACAGGGGTTCTAGTGCACCCTCGGCTCTGCTACATCAGATTGCTACATCTGATGTAGCAGTGCCGAGTGTGCATCAGATGTGTAGTTGAGCAAAACTGACTCAGCACTGCTAAGTCTCTGCATTCGCATAGGAATGCATTGGCCAGCCTTCGGCCAATCAGCGCTGGCTCTGCTGGAGGAGGCGGAGTCTAAGGTTGGACCTGAATGGAGACTGGTGTGGAGCGATCTTAGACTCCGCCTCCTCCAGCAGAGCCAGCGCTGATTGGTCGAGTTCCGTACTCTGGCCAATCAGCACTGGCCAATGCATTTCTATGGGGAAAAGTTAGCTTGCAAAAATCGCAAACTGACAGGGATTTCCATGAAATAAAGTGACTTTTATGCCCCCAGACATGCTTCCCCTGCTGTCCCAGTGTCATTCCAGGGTGTTGGTATCATTTCCTGGGGTGTCATAGTGGACTTGGTGACCCTCCAGACACGAATTTGGGTTTCCCCCTTAACGAGTTTATGTTTCCCATAAACTATAATGGGGTTCGAAACCCATTCGAACACTCGAACAGTGAGCGGCTGTTCGAATCGAATTTCGAACCTCGAACATTTTAGTGTTCGCTCATCTCTAGTTGTAACTGTTCACTTCTAGAATAATGCACATATTATATTAAACCTAAGGCTGTGATATTGAGTACTGAAGTCAATAACTTACTATTTCGTTTTATTTTTGTAAAAGTAGCAATTTTCTTTGAATGCTTCATTGTCAGAAGCTATAGGTAAAGACATAGGTGTAGATACCAGGGTAGCAGAACTGCAGTTCAAACATATATATAGGATCAAGCATAAAACAGTTATTGCTTCTCTTCCATCTTCACCACCACTTTAATAATTATTAGAGATGAGCGAACAGTAAAACCCACCATTTGACTCAGGAGGGTCACCAAGTCCACTATGACACCCCAGGAAATGATGCCAACACCTCTGCAATGCAACTGGGACAGCAGGGGAAGCATGTCTGGGGGCATCTAACATGCCCAAGTCACAGTTTTACCCCACCATCACAGTCTATCAACTACACACTTTTCACACTCAAAAAAAAACTCTATCAAAGTGGGAAAATACCTGGAAACCTTCTTTCTTCCCCAATTGCATGGACAGAAACCCAAATTCAAGCTAAAGAAACATTAACAAGCACCCCTTTAAATCACATTGCCCATGACAACCACAGATGGAATAGACAATGGGAAATCCATCAGTACCCACCCTGAACTGTCATTGTGGATGTGTGTGTGTGTGTGTGTGTGTGTGTGTGTGTGTGTGTGTGTGTGTGTGTGTGTGTGTGTGTGTGTGTGAGAGAGAGATGTGGTAAGACCTTCCAAAATTCACTTTTATGGCCCTTAACATGAGCCCTTCAAAATTAAGTTAGAGGCACTTAAGCTGAGTTACCAGCAGAGATTGAAGCCCTTTAGGTGACTTCAGCCTTTTACCTGCAGAGTTTTAGGCCCTTTATTAATTTGTCACATATATAGCAAGAAGTAACTGCTGTGGATTCCTGCTATTTTGTGTGGGGACACCCCTAACAAAAGCTGGTGTGCACGTATATAGCAACAAGTAACTGTTTTGCATCCCTGTTTTCCACCGTCCGTGGAAAGCTGGACTCCTGTCCCTGCAGTGTATAGCTCTGAGAAGAGCTGTTGTTGTTCTTCGGTTTTTCCCTGCCTATCTGAAGCTAATCGCTATCTAGCAGATATGTTTCTCTCCCTATCTCTGACCGCAAATCTGGCGAATATGGCAGCGGCCTTTCTTATGAATGGGAGGTCACATGTTTTCAGCAGCCAATGGGTTTTTTAAAATTTTTTTCACTGCCTCCGTTGTCGTAGTTCCTGTCCCACTTCTCCTGCATAGTTATTGGTGCAAAAAAATGCGCCAGGGATGGTGGGAACGGATACAAATTTTTACTGCGTATACTGCTTGGTATTCGATTGGGAACAAATACCTCGATCGGCCTGATATTCGATCGAATACCTATTCAATCGGTGTTCACTCATCTCTAATAATTATGCTTTTAGTTGAAGGGTCATATTAAACTTCATCAATTAGATATAGCATGTTTTCCATGATGTAAATTAGGATATGCTAACACTTTCAGAAAATGGTAGCCTTCATAGAAAATGCTAAAAATGATCCAGGTTACTAACACTATTTTTGTATCAGGTCTTACATTGAAGTTTGGTAGACTAGTATTAAATCTCATATCTAGAAAAAGATTACACAGTCAGTAGAAATGGGTGAACCTCTCAAAATTTGTTTTGGGTTTGATGGTTCGATCCCAAGATATATTTCAGGTCAAGCAAGTTGAAGGGTCCATTCACACAGAGGAAAATGGTGAGGGGCAGTGCAGCAGGGCTTAATATGATAGACTAGGTCACTAGACACGTCTGACTGAATTATGGCAGTGGTGGTAAGCACTTGACAGCTGTGGCTGCATATGTGGCAGTGCATCAGGGCATATTATGATGGACCAGGACATTGACATCGCTATTAGATGGCATCAGCTGGAGGTGTATGAAAATCTTCACTTATCCATGCCTGATTCATTTTGATAAAAATATTTTTTTCTATGCAACCTATGGATGGATTTATCCTTTTAGGTGTTACAACGCCACAGCACTAAACACACTCTCGATCATAACAATATAAGATAAAACTCCCATGGCAAAGCTGCCAAGGCAAATAGGGCCAACTCCTTAAACTGCTCTATCCTATTTGCCCAGAATTCTATGAGGTCACAGTTATCTGATGGAGCATCTATTCTACATATGACTGTACATGCTAGTGCAGCCAGTGGGTGGCAGTTGCCTGTTGTGGTTCCGACTGGTGCTGTGAGCTGAACATTTTTTTGGTTCATTGGTTCATCATCTTGCAGATACTATACTGGGCCTGGCTGCTGCTACCTCTGCTTTTACTCCTACTGACATTTGTGGCGCTGACTGAGTGAGGTAGACTGGGAATGGGCAAAGGCCATATGGGTAAGCGTGCAACTGGCAGTTGCAATGCTGTCCCTAAACACTGCGGCAAGCTGGTATACAGTCTATCCTGATAAAATTCAAATGTTTCTTCCCTTTGGGAAGCAGGGAAGAATTCCCTCATCTTGTCTTTATTGTGAGGATCTAGGAGTACTGCATACAGTACTCATCCCTCTGCTTAATGCTATTAATGTGCTTATCGCTGTGTAAGCAGTGTAGTATACATCCTGCCATTCTTACCAGTGTATGCGCGGACCCAGGGGTGTGCCATGATTGGTGTTTTTGGCTTCAATTGGTCTTCCTGAGCCTCAAAATATCACATTATCCCTGCGGTCTGCTGCATGCAACAATCATTGAATTATTCACTGCCTTCTGCTGCTCGCACAGATGCTCCAGCATGTTTACAAGAGAGTTGTAGATAAGGCAGAGCAAAGGCAGACTGTTTTGTTGCTGCAAATGGCTGAAACATACAGATTTGTATGGCCATCAGGCCACCTCTTTTAGGTCATTATACATATTAGTAAAGCAGTGAACCACCAGATTAAGGACATTCGCCACACTGGGACAATATGTTGTTCATTATAACTGGAGCACAGCAACAATATTGGTACCATTCTCGCTGACAACACTGCTTACTTGGAGTTGGTGAGGAGCCATCCAGAAGGATACTTGCTGCAGGATACAGTGAGCCAGCTCTTCACGCTGTGTGGCTCCTCTGATAAAGGCTTATTAATTGCAAAACTGCATGAAAGTGGTTTGCTCTACACCCATGAAATAGGAGTGGAGGAGGAGGAAGAGGATTGGAAGCAACAGCTTGCTCTGGTGAAGATGGTGGCAGAAAAAGTTCCAGACAGGAGGATCCAGAGGAAGTGGATAGCATTGCATGGTGTTGGAACTGCGCCTGCAAAATTGAAGTGTAACTAAATCGGTGTGCACCCTTCCCCAGACTGTGATATCTAATGAAAGGTCCACGTTCTCTATCACCTTTCATGTTATATAAAACATTTATTACACAATATAACGTATATAGCAATATAAAGCTTCGCCAACTTTCCTAGAGGAATAATGGCAGCTAGTTATCCTATATTGAGGTTGAGTGCATGTCATCAAATAGTGAATCACAATGGAATCCACTCAGGGGCCACACGGTGGCTCAGTGGTTAGCACTGCAGCCTTGCAGCGCTGGAGTCCTGGTGTTCAAATCCCACCAAGGGCAAAAAAACATCTGCAAGGAGTTTGTATGTTCTCCTTGTGTTTGCATGGATTTCCATCCCATATTTCAAAGACATACTGATAAGGAAAAAATGTACATTGTGAGCTCTATGTGGGGCTCGCAATCTACAAAAAAAAAAAAAAAAAAAGGAATCCACTAAGTGATTGGCCAGCAGTGGCCAGGTTCATGTTAAGTTGCAAAACTGTCGGATGACTGAGTACATATTGCTGTCTCATGGCCACATATCTCCTTATGGATGACTGATGTTAGTCTGAAAGAGGAGTATGAAAAACAATTGGTAATAATGATGATAACGACAACCATGTTCTAGTGCTACATGCAGATGTGGCCTGCCTACCAGGAAGATCACAGGGAGGAGTAGGAGAACAGCTTTGCTCACTTTCCCTGCCAGTGTTGAGTCTGTTTTTCCAAATACGTGATATCTTTTCAATGTGAATACATAGATATTTTATCCCTCAATTGTTCTTTCATGTCCTTGGCTACGTTTCTGCTCTGCAGAGCTTGCACATCACCATGGGTTTATCTTTTGGAAATGTACAATATAATCCCCCCATTAGCATCAGTAAAAACATGTCTGTCGCTACTACCACCAGTGCCACCACCCCCACCTGCTAGGTCTGCCCCTGGCAGGCTTTCTAAATGTTGGGCCTGTGCAATGGCTGGAATCATTATTATCACCACTGCTATCACCTGCTTCATCTGATGTCAGCTTGTCACCCCGACCCTGTTGGCAGGTCCTATGCAAAAGGAAATCATCATCTGCAATATCATTATCATCATATTCTCAACTTTTGTCTAATAGATCATTATGGCCATGCACACCCTCAGAATTTCCACCACCAATTATTCCCCTAGTTCCACTTCCAGAATGAGTGCTACTAATAGTAGTACCACACCCTCTGCAACTACTACCTTCACCACATTCAACATGCCTTCCTCCTCTACTTGCATGCAATGCTGACAGTTCTCATCCAACTCATCAAAAAGAGGTGGAAGATTGTTCTGACTACTAAATAGATTTTTGAGCACGTGCCACATCACTACTAAGGATCTGTGTCAGTGAATGTGAAGGAGACACAGCTGACAGTCCAGAAAGGCCCTGGGCTAAAGTACAAGTTATGTAGGAGGAGAAGGAACACCCAAAAGCCTAACTCAAGATCACTGTTGGATGTAATATCATCCTTTGACATGAGCCAGATAAATAATCAAAAATGGTATCTTCATTTTGACGAAGTACAACAATTTAGTGGCTACTGGTTGTTTCACTAAAACCAGAAGTAGTGTTGCTCTTGCCATCCACATTCTTATTGTTAGTAGTAGTACTTACATGAATGTATCCTCCTCGTACTCTTCGTTTGTCTTTCCCCTTTCCCTTATAATCAGTAATTTTTTTATGCACACATACAGTGCTTAATTATAATCCCTTCCAAATATGCTGAAATAAGAGATTTTTTGTTTTACTTTAGCAGAGGATACATTACTACTACTGTGTGTAACATATGTGTCAGGATACGGAGTCGCCGCGGTCTCCTTGCTGCGCGGCGTCTCCCTGGGAGATGTGTTAGGATTCTATTGGGTGTGCTTAGGTCATTAAGGGTTAATCTTTTCCTTGCCTTCAGTCTCCATGTCATTAGACATCAGGTGTGTTTTTCTGCTGCTATTTAAACCCCACCCAGGCATGGATCCTTGTCAGCCATTCACTTTGTGTTTCCTGGTCCCCCTGCTCATTCTGATTCCCTGTCTGTTTGTATTCCATATGTTTTTTGGTTTTTAGACCCGGCTTGTATTTTTGACTATCCCTTGTCTTTTGATTTGGTACCTTTTATTATATCTCCTGGCTTGACCTCTTGCTCATCTGACCTCGCCTTCTCTTTTGTGTCTTGCTGGGACTTGTGGTCCTCCCTGGTTCCATGCTGTTTAGTCTTTTGTTTTGCATTGCATTTACACTGTGCTTTCTGTTTAGGTGTGACCCCGTGACTCCAGTCCCTAGGACTTTCAGGGCCTCCTCTCCCCTTATCCTAGCCGCCGGATAGAAGGTTAGGAGCCGTGGTAGGCGCACTTCAATTAGGAAGTGCATTGGTCTGCCTCATCTCAGATATTACAGCATAGTTATAGCTGCAGGGCCTGCGACCCCTTTTGTCATTAGTTGCACAGTGTTGCTTTCCCAGCTGTGTCACTTTGCACTGCCTGACCCTGACTCCAATCCTTACAATATGTATATGGATTACTTTTTGAGAAAAAGACATGGACCACACATCCCAGTATTATACATTGATCTTATGCTTTACAGCAAAATCTACAAAATACAAGGTTTTTAGTATTGATAGGATATATTTATCAAGGTGTATAAGCCCACCAGCGACTGCACCACTTCAGTCACAGACACTGTGCTGCACCGCACCATGTGATTAGATCTCAAAAATTTAACTTAACCATATTGTCTCAGCCAGAGTGCTGAACCATTAGAGGTCTCCTTTCATGTGTCTCTTGAAATTGCAAAAAAATGACCTGCATTGTTATCTTGTTATTGCTGAAACCTGCTATGTCTTATATAGGTACAATACTCAGTGCAATATGTGCTTTAAGGCCAAATCTCAACAGCTCAAAAGCTGCTACTATACAATTCATGGCCCTTTTTCCCAAAGCACAATATCTTAACCACCATAATTCTGATTATGTTGTTCTCCCTATTGCTACGTCTTCAAAATACTACCAAACAATAACTTTGATGCAGATTTGTAAAATGTCTACAAGCAGAAATACTGCACAGGCTGCTTTCATTCTATTATTAATATAAGATATAGTGTGCTTGTTTTTTATATTTGTTGGTCTTTTAGTCCCTTTTACCAAATACTCCATCATACATTAAATTATTTTGAAACAGTATAAACTGCCAGAAAACTGCTAGGTCTGTACTTCATTCATTGTCAGGATGATAGCTACTGCTATAGTGTTTGGACAGCTGAGTAGAAGTGCATCATATTGAATCATAAAGATTTTAAAGTACTGCATTAAGACATCTAGAAATCTAAGATACATTTTAAAGAAGTATCTTTTATGGCTATTCCAAGTATGCAACAAAATTTAAAACACAAAGTTCAACCACAGCTCACTTCTCAATTATAGTAGTTCGGATGTATCATATAAAGCTTGCTTACAACTGTTACTAGTATTATTACAATTATTGTTATTATTAATATTTTATTTTGTTGCATTTTGGATTATACCTTGTTTTTTCCCTTTAACAGGAAAAATTATTTCTTTGATTTGTGCTTTAAAGGAGTTGTCCACTTTCAGACCAATATTGGGAGACAAATGTTGTGGGGGTAGGGTGATGCCAGACCCCCCCCCCCAGGTCTGATGTTAGTGTCTGTTAGGATAGGACCCTAATTGGTCAAAAAAGCCAATAAAAAACATATTAAAGGGGTTGTCCACTTTCAGACCAATATTGGGAGACAAATGTTATTTTCTGTATATTAAAAAGATATACAGTTTTCCAACACATTTCCTGTATCAGTACCTCGCGGTTTTCTAGATCTCTGCTTGTTGTTATTCATTTTGCTTACTTCTAGTGGATAAAATTCTGACCATGGTCATGTGATATACAGTCCATGGTCATGTGATTTATGGTCTATGGTCATGTGATATACAGTCCATGGTCATGTGATTTATGGTCTATGGTCATGTGATATACAGTCCATGGTCATGTGGTGAACACACAGGTGCACAGGCAGATGTCTGATTACTGTGCTGTGACTATAACAAGCTGTGCACCTGTGTGTCCATCACATGACCATGGTCAGAGTTTTATCCACTAGTAGTAACAGAATGCATAACAGCAAGCAGAGATCTAGAAAACCGTGAGGAACTGATACAGAAAATGTGTTGGAAAACTGCATATCTTTTTATTATACAGACAATAACATTTGTCTCCCAAAATTGATCTGAAAGTGGACCATCCCTTTAACAGCTTTTTTATGGGCTTCTTTGACCAATTAGAATCCTATCCTAACAGACATTAGCGTCAGATCTGTGGGGGTCTGGCATCACCTACCCCCAGTTCTCAGCAGCTGATACACAGAGAGAATGAAACAGGAACAGCTATGTCTCGTCAGCTTTCATTATTGTGTTCAGATCTGTGTCTGACATCCAGTGTCCCTGGATTTCTAATAGTATGTTTATTGGGATTTTCTTGGCTACGTGTTTGCTATTTTACATTCTTATGCTGCTTCTGGCAAGATTAAAAGTAAAGAGACTAATAGTAACGGATGGGGTGGATTACAAAGAGCATGACATATTGCATGAAACAGCAGAGAATCTAAACTTTTCTGTGTATAAGGGCTACTTACCTCATGGAAAGTAAACTACTAGTAGACTTCTCTGTTTTGTGACCTCCCACCACCATCACTTCGGAGGGAAATGCAGAATATGTTGCATATTCTCAGCAAAAAAAGTGAGAGAAAGCAATGAAGGCTTATACAGCTTGAGAGCAGCAAGGCCCAGCAGTTATATCAACTTTTGATGAAAACGCAGGTATCCTTTACACATGCAAATTAATGGAAGCCTATAATATACAGAAACACATTGCAAAGTTGTGATGCACATAAGCTCATAATGTCTTTAAATTACACTTTGCATTTTTATGGCAGAATTCTAGAGTGTAAACTTCCCACCAAAATGTATATAATAGGTAGTTGGACGTTTGCATGTATGCTTGAATGAAGCATTTGACCTTTGAGTTGGATATTTCTATACCTTAGAATGGGCAAACAGAGAAACCCATTTATTTCATGAAGCGAAGGTTGCAAATTGATCATACATGGTAACATGTTTCCATGGCAGAGGTTATTATTTTCCCTTCTCTGTCTCTCTAATAAGTCTTAGGTCAAGATGAATTGTTCAGATGAATTGCCATAGATTTTTTTTTTTTTTTTTTGCCTAGATGTTATCTATGAACAAAATGATAAATTTCCCTTTACACAATTCACTTTTGTTTACTTGGTTACTGGCATTGCATATGTGTGGCCTTTCTTACCCATAGCTCAAAACCATAAAACATTAACTTTTCTTTAATCGTATTTTTGGATTTTTGCCTAAAACAGTCATCTACTTCTTGGGGCGACCCTATTTAGTGATTGACAGCCCTCCCCATATGACTACATTCAGAGATAACTCTCCATTACTGATAGGAGCGCCACCCTGAACAAGATGACTATTTCTAAGGGAGGGTTCACACGGTGTAATGTGCCGCGTGATGTGGCACGTCTACGCCACGGGAGCCTTTGCGGGCCGTACACGCTCCCATTGATTTCAATGGGAGCGGGGATTGTATGCGCCACGCTATTTTGCGGCCGTGATTTTGCGGCTGCAAAATCACGGCCACAAAATAGTGCGGCACATATGATCCCCGCTCCCATTGAAATCAATGGGAGAGTGTACGGCCCGCAAAGGCTCCCGCGGCGTAGACGTGCCACATCACGAGGCACATTACACCATGTGAACCCTCCCTAAGGAAACAGCAGATTTCTAGAAATAGTAGAGATTTCAATGAGCTATTTATAAATTATGCTCAAACTTTTCCCAAAAAGCTATATTTCAGTCTTCTTGGTTCCTTAAAAGGTATCATAGCTACAAGACAATTACTCTGTTTTTCTTATTGACTACAGTAAGTATCTTGTTTATTTCAAGCTGTTCACTTCTTTATAGCACTCACTTGTGATGGCTGGATAAGGACGATACAGAAAATGAATCATTCTTATACTCCCAGAAGTGGATACATTTTACTGTAAGCATAGTACTCTTTAATGCAGACCAAGTAAGTGTGTCTTCTCTTTTGCAGGAATGCAGTTGAAGAAAATAAAAGACCCGGTGCAAGGTATGATGTTCTTTATTTTATATCTGTAAAATGAGAATGAATGCAATCACATGTGAATGATGACATAAACTAGGCACTGTACAGCTTATGTTTGGTTAGTTATTCTGAAGAGATATTCAGATATTATTATTAAGAGTAACACATGATCTAAAAGCAAAATGCCAAAAAATAACTGTCATATAACAGCTCAATAGAGTTGTCATGAACATGTCTGAGAAGTGGTTCACTATTACCTTAAACATATTGTAAGCCGATGGCTGGTCAGGTAATGGAGGGGGTGTACATCTCACCCAGACTACACACGTGGGTGACATGAGAAAACTCCAGAAAGAATGTTTTAAGCAGATAATTCTGTCTGCTGAGTGTTATTCCAATGTTCCGGATACTGGGCTGGATTTTTAGGAATGGCAGGTAGGCTGGTAGTGGGACCTGTCATTCCACCCCCCTCCAGTCCACACTTTGGGGATGTTCCAGCAGCGACTCAGCTGCAGAGAGTTTCCTCATCAAGGAGGATTAAGAAGTCAGCTCCAGGAGCAGTCTTTGACAGAGTTTGGCTGGAGTGCCGACAGAAAGGTCATATTTTTGGAGATGTGTCCTGAGTGATTCTGCTGGCTTTTTGGATTTCTGTTATTCTAGGTGAGGTAACCTATTCTATGTTTAGTTAGAGCCTAGCCAGGCAGGTATTTATTTTTGTATTGTTTCCTTTTATTGCTACACCATTTTGAGTGAAAATAAACTCTACCTTTGTTTGGACTAAAGAAACTGGACTTGTGTGTCTATGCCACCCCACCTACCAACCCCAGACCCTGACAATATGCTGAGTCTTGCATGTAGATTGAGAGCCCAGACTGGCAAATAGATGTAATGCAATAACAATACTTATATTTAGTTATCCAAACAGCTCCTTTCACTTAATAAAAAGCAAAGTTTAATGGCAGTCCATCTTTTATAGTGTGAAATGTATAGACATAATTAAAAAAATTAAACTATAAGAGAAGTAGAATCTTTTCAGTATCCAACATATAAACTTGAAATTATAAATTGAAAAGGCATAGAAGCAGTAAAAATTGGCTACTTTTTAGTATATTTTCATAATCTGCCAGTGGATTTCATAATCTAGGTAAGATTACATATTACTAGGTTAACAATAATATGCAATATGCAAATGTACCTACACATTTTTGCTTAGTTATAAACAATGCCTTAGGGTTTCCAGCAACAAATGACTGGTATTAGAAATTCGGAGATAATGACTATGATCTTTGTTATAAAGGTCTTTTGATAAAAGCTACGAGTACTAGATGCCATGATCTTGGATCTCAGGCGCTCAGTTCAGGCAAAATGAGTTGTCTGTGTAATATATGAACATGTAAGGGTGCACCAGAGTAGCGGATCCACTTCGTAGCTCATTGATAGTGACCCAGAATAATGACTGTTATAGCATTTTTCACATAGTATCTGTTACCAGCTATTAAAATATCCCCGTGGATAACGAACAAAGTAACCATCTCAATATCACAATGTGTAAATGCAGAGTAAGCATATCAGTGAATCTTAACTCCTGGCCCCATTGTGAAGTACCAAGAGGATTCATAGAGGACAAAAACACAAATGAAGAACACAAGGCAGGTTTTTTGCTATAATGTTATTGACTCCAGCTTCATTCATTACATATAATAAATCATTTTTTAACAAGAAAAAATTCACTATATGGAAAGATTATTGCGCCAAAAATTGCTACATGTGCACTCCAGCAATCTAACATGTTTGTCAAATAATGATTGTTTTCTGAACACTTCAGCTTTTTTATTTTATTTATTTCATTTTGCTCTGTGATTTGATCCATGTAGACATTTGCGTAAGTAAACCTGAAAAATACAAACAGTTTTCCTCAACGATTTACTATCCATATGGAGAATGTTGTAAGTGCCACGGCTTTTTGGTTTTTTTATAATTAGATGAGTAAATGAAACTGAAGATATTTCTAATTGTGGATAGACATGGAGAGGAGACTTTGACACATAAATCAATAAGCCAGAACTGTTTAGATGTTGTGGCCGCAACTAGACCATGTCGACATGTACTATTACGTTACATGTTAGGAAGAGGCTAAAAATGTCTTCAAGTTATGTTAAAACTGTCTCCAGAAATTACCATAGCACAAAATCATATAAAATAAGCACAAAAGATGTCAACTATGTTCCTGAACCAGAGGTTCCTACTGCTATAGAAGGATTGTGTAGTATATAATCCGTTCTATGTAACATACCTGAGCATACCAGACCAACAACTTGGCAAGCCTGAAGAATAAGGATCCCTTCAGTGTTTAGAGGTATCAGTCATTCACTTGCCTTCTCAAGTTCTTTTACAAATAAATGTCTCTGGAGCTTGAAAATGAAGAACATGTACAATGTACTGTGGTCAATATAGCAAATTTATTTTTATTTGTGTTATCATTATTTTGCGTATTATACAATGAACTGTATCATGTATTGTCTGGACACTACATGGTACTGATATTGTACATTTTATGGTATTTTTTTTTTTAAGTATCACTTATTACTGTTAAGTTCCATTTCAAAATGACGGGACTCCCACCAAACTAGGTGTCATTTATAATATGTGGTGGAGAGAACCCCAGTCACCAGGGCTTGGGAGCATGTGTTACTTCTGCAACCCCTATAGCTTCAGAATGCTTTATTATAGAATAAAGTTCATTCACTCCACTGGGTTACAATTAAGTCAGATTGTCAATGTCTCCTTTCTCTTTGGAGACGTTGTTTCGTCGATTCTAATACCTTACACTGCTATACATGCCAACCACAAGCTTACTAAGAAGCTAATCCATGTTGAGATGATTTCCATTACAACATAGCTACAAATTGCAACATCATCATAGAGAAAAGAAAGATTAGGTAATTGACATACAAGAGAGAAAATATTCTTTAATGTTCTGTTTTCGGGACATTTAACTCCTTGAAGAATGTTAAAGTCCTTGATTTCAAATTGATTTCATTTCTACTCCAAATGTTTCTTTCTCCTAGAATTTTTAGGTGCTAACTAAATCACATAAAGCTCATATTATGGACCAAACATCAACATTGAAAAATGAGTAGTTTGAACTGACTGCTCTCCTCCAAACAGAAAAACAAAATGGCAGCACTCCAATGTAGAAAAATCAGTGAATATTTTTAATCCAATGCAATGTTTCAGTTACTTTTGGTTTTATATATGGATATACACACATGCATATATATACTGTGTGTATATATATATATATATATATATATATATATATATATATATATATATTGTATGTATGTATGTATGAATATATTTGCTTCTTTGTTTATATTAAAATTTTCATTTGGAAATTTGTCACAACCTGGAGGTAAAATGGTATGGCATATGTTAATTGCACATAATACTTTATCAGCCTGGCTATATTACATATCTTTAGACCAATGAAAAAAATAACATAGTCTAGGCCTTAAAGGGGTTATCCAGGGAGTAACAGATCCTAACTCCACTTTGCCTGCATTTGTTAAGCTTTGTTAATATTATACACCAGGTCCACTGCAGTCCCATTCATTAATTCTTTGGAGGGCAGCAAGGAAGACCTCAGAGTTCAATTGTCTCCCCTGCAGTTCCACCAACTCTTAGTCACATTACCAACTCCATTCTGGTCTGACTCAGTGACATGACAGAGCAAAAGCAAGGGAGAAAGATGATAAATAGGGTGAAAAAAAAGAAACCTATCTGTATGTGGAGTGTGGGAGGAAATCCATTAGAGGCTCCTTGCAGATGTTGTTCTTGGCAGGATTTGAACCCAGGACTCCAGTGCCGCAATGCTAACCGCTGAGCCACCGTGCTGCCTGATGGTCAAGGTTTCTGGTCTCTTCTGCTTCTCTTCACAAAAGTAATAAATAGTGTTGGGGGGGGGGGGGGGGACTGGGCTTTACTTTCGTAATAAAGCTTTACTAGTGCAGGGAATCTACTGGCAGTACTTATTACTCTGTGGATAACCCTTTTTAACAATAGGAAAGGCCCTTACCAGCTCTGGGGTTTATGATCAAACCTGTCCATGCTCTATGGAAACCCAGATAATGATACCATTTGTTAGTTTTTTTTTCTTGCCAACAATGTGATCCGTGACTCATTTGTCCTTATTAAATGGAATATAAGTTTCATTATAAAGAAGTTACTATATAGAAAGATGTGACAGAAAAACTTTTTACTAACTCCTGTGGGCACAAGCTTTATGAAGTACTAAGATGTACATAAATGCACTAAGAATTTTATAGCCATAATTGAAGCCTATCATTTAATATCCATCCTTGTCGGAGCTTTTGGTGAATTCTAGGAAATTAGTTTATTAGTTAATTAATTTATTGAGAAGAAGGATGAAAGTGATTACACGTTACTTTCTGGTCCAGTCAGATTCTAAATATAAATGAATATATCGAGTGTCAAAGGAAAATTCTGCAAAAATGCAATGAAAAATTCAGAGTTTCGCTATGTGGGGTCTTAGCCTAATGCAGTGTTCCCTTTAAGATGAGAAAATAAGGATATGTAATAACGCGCCTTCACATATAGTTGTCAGAGTTAAATGTATAACAGTAATAAGATTATGTATTTCATTCATGCCCTTCCGTCCAGTGATGGCAAGTAGGAGATAAACACAAACCTACACTCCTTGAAGGTGTATACGGTATATGGAATTCTGAAACTATAGGCTCTAATAACCTTACAAGCACTTGAAATGGTGTACAATGCTTTATGAAATATTTCACAATTGAACTGTAATTTCTGCTAAGGTCATATATGTTATAATAAATTTAGTTATGTTCCATCTAAATGTTTACATTCAGAGCCTTAATGCGAACATATAAAACCTTAAGATTCTGAATTTCATGAAGCTCTCGCTTTTGCTTTTGTAATCTATTTTATCATCCAGTGAGATTGCCATTACATATTCAGCCAGAGAAGCCTATCCCGACTAGGCCTCCGTTACTGCTTTATCAAAATGTAACCGAATAGTTCTAATATACAATATTAGAGAGAAAAAAAACCCTGAATTGCTATGCTAGGCAAGATTATGACTATGTGACTTTCAGTGGCTAATAAAATTCAATGTAATTACCTTTCATAATGCAGTTCCTTAGTTTCCTCAAGGGTCAACATTAAATGTAGCTATACTTCTCACCAGTTGTTAGGGAATAGCTCATGCAGTAATTCTTTTGTACACTTTTAAAGACAAAAATGTTCTGTATAGAATCTGAGCTATAGAAATGAGGAATCTCTGAGCTGCAGTATTTCATATCTCTCGGTCTAACCTTTCTCTTTTGTTTGTTTTAAAGCTGTTTTTATTGAGTACCGTATAAAAAAGATACATAAAACCTTCATACATGCGGCAGAGTTGCAAACAGAAATGTAACATACAGTACTCAAATTTAATTTATAAATGAAGAGGGGAGAGAAAGAGGAGATAACAGGGAGAGGCAGAGAGGTGGGAGAGGAGGGACTAGGGGGAGGTGGAGCCGATTATGCAGGCGTAAATCGGGAGCGGGTATGAGCTAACGGTAGCAGATACAGTGTTGGGAGTCAAGTCGGCAGAGGTGGTGAATATGCCTGGCTATTGATCAATGAGTGTCTGTTTAATTGATAACTATGAGATCCAAGTCTTGAAAAATGTTGGTCCAGGGTGCCAATTCTTCCATCCTACAAATGTCGTTAACCTTGCTAACCCATTGAGAGAGGGATGGGGGAGGGGGTGGAATATCTCCACAGGATGGAGATTGAGAGCTTGGCTGTCATCAGTAGGTGTGTGGCTAGAAGGCAGTGTGTGGAAGCCACTAACATTTCTCTTTTTAGTGCAGTCTGTAGTTTAGAATACATTAACTGATTATAAACTGTTAAAAACCCTTTAAGGCCAAGGTCCCATGTTGCAAATATGCAGGATTTGGCCGCAGCGGAAACGCTTCAGCAAAAATGCTGCGTATTACAGTACCTACAGTACCATCCACACATTGCAGAATAAAATCTGCTGCAGAAATCCTGCAATTTCAAAAATTGTTACATTTTTGTAAATCACAGCTTGTCAGTTATAACAATGGAATGTCTTTCTGCTGTTGTCTTTTCCACAGCATTTTTCGGCTGTGGTTCACTACATGAGGCCTAAGTCTAATGTCTGATTGCTGTTGGTCAATTGCTGAAGCACTTTTATGGGACTAATGGAACGCTGTACTTGATATCCATCAGTCTGTCTCTGTTACCCACTCCAATCACATAAACCATTTTTTTTGGGGGATCCTTATGTACATAATCTCTGGGGTTCCACCAGTCAGATCTCCAGCAATCATACATCTTTTAGAAATGTTAGTGCATCCACTACCTCAACATATCTATGAAAACTGGACACTGAGCTAAAAGTGCAACTATGAACAAAACTGCATAAATAACAGCCAGCCAAGTAAACAGGGTCAGCCATAGGATACTGTCAGCTTACCCAGAGACATCTGTGAGCATTGAGAACCCCTCACACAACACTGCAAAACCTCCTAAGACTTTATTAGGAGGAGCATTCTTTTCTTCAATGCCTTCAAAATGGCATGCCACTTACTGCCTTCCTTATGAACTTTACAATTGACTTTTGTGCAAGTTTTCTTACATTTTAAATGAAAAGGAATATTTGAGAGGCATTGCGAGGATACAGCTGAAAGCAACTGCGGCCTACACTGACTGCAAAGTGTGACCTCTGCCCCGACGCAGGCGTGATGACGTAAGTCATCAGCATCTGCAGTCAAAAGAAGGAGGACACCCGACTCTTCGTGGGACTTCACATAAGTATAATATTTTGTGTGTGTGGACCATGAGGGGGGGCACTTTGCGATAATTTAGTGGGTTATGGGTTGCAGTTAGGGCACTCAGTCTCTAAAAGGTTCGCCATCTCTGCTATACTGTATATCAAAAAGGCAATCCAGTGCAGAAAACTTTTACAGATAAATTCCTTTTTAACCTGGGGCACAGTAATACTGCTCCTCTGGGTTAATGGCAGACCATGTGAGACAACGTTCAAGTACTCCATACATGTCCCGGATATGCTATCAATGAGGCAACTCTATCAATCACTGCCACCAATAGATCTGTTTGCCTCCTCGGTCATTCCCCTCAGTTGGAGATTATCTGCGATTTAATTGTGTATATTTACTATAGGGTCTATTTTGCACTTGTTTTGATAGCAGTTTCTATTAGGTTAAGTCCAAATCATGATCCCTCCACCACCATGATTGACAGTTTGTATGAGGTGTTTGCACTAATAAATTATGTTTGGATGTGACCAAACATGGCCTTGTAAATTATGGTGAAACATCTCCACGTTGGTCCCATCTGTCAAAGAGACATTGTTCCAAACGTGCAAACTTAAGCCATACTCACATGTTCTTGTTTAGTCGTTTTCTACTTGTAATGTCATGAAATTGAACATTTAACATGCTAACTGAGGCCTGTAGAATCTAAGTAGAGATGAGCGAGTACTGTTCGGATCAGCCGATCCGAACAGCACGCTCCATAGAAATGAATGGCTGCACCTGGTACTTCCGCTTTGACAGCGGACAGCTGCTTAACCCCCCGCGTGCTGGCTACGTCAATTCATTTCTATGCGAGTATGATGTTCGGATCGGCTGATCCGAACAGTACTCACTCATCTCTAAATCTAAGATGTAGTTGTTGGGTTTTTTGCAATTTCTCCGAGCATTGCAATTTGAATGTTTTCCACTTATGAATAATTTTTCTCACTGGGATGAATTTTAAATTGTTTAAATATGGCTTCATAAACCTTTCGAAGGCAGTAATATTCCCTTCTCTAAGATCATTGCTGACTCTTTTCTTCCTTGGAATGCTGCAGACCAGCAAACTACCAAAACATCTGCTTTTTATAGAGATGGTCAGACTTGCTAATGACTTGTTAATCAAGGGATTTTGAATAGCAGCACCTTGCTGCTGCTTAGTTTCTTAAATCCTATGGAAGCAGTAAGGGTATACTTAAACCGCTGCTTCTCATAACACAGTGCAGTCAGTCACGTGTGATTGTTCATCTGAAGTTATTTTCTTCATAAGTAAACCGATAGAATTAAAAGAGAGTATACTTTGTTTTTCTCATGACTGTATGTATCATACAGTAGATTTTCCCCACACATTTATTGAACGTATTGCCCCCACAGAGTGCTGACACATGTACTAGCTTGCCTCTGCACAGAAAAAGCACATTCAATAATGCTAAGCAACAGAACTGCTCAATGCACAAAGTAGAATAAAATGGTAACGCTCCCACACAGTATTATCTCTGTATATAGTGGTAGTCATGCTGCATTAACCACAAGATTGAATGGTACGGTACGTCTATACTGTAGTTCTTATGGTGCATACAATTCTCACAATGCAAAGTTAACACAAACCCTAAATTTCATACCCCACACAAAGTATCCAACAATATATGTTTCACCTACAATCATGTTTTCTGCTCATCCTCACATTATATCACTGGGATCACTGAGGTTTCAGCTCTGAAAGTCAAAATCTGAATCCATGCAATGTTTCCTCATGTCCATGTTCAGTTCTATCTGCCAGACCCATGCACAAAAATGGTGTGTCCATCTCACATATAAAACAAATTCCTGGACAAACTTGATGCATATATATGTGAACCCAGCTTTACCTGGTATAACAAGCAAATCAGTGTTTTTGTACTGTAGGATTCCAAATCAGAGTAGTAAACAGAAATGTGTTTAGCTCACATTGCTGCAAGATTATAAAGTTTAGAACATTTTTAACTGTAACAGTTTCTTCCAAGTGAGTTTTTGGTATCAACCGCATATGACTTGTATCTTCCATGTTCCCATCAGCTTCACCGGTGCCAGTTTTATCTGACCTCAGCTCCAAAAAGGAAGACGATGTTGTCTTTCCTTTACCTAACACTGAAAAAAATCCTGATGAGTAGAGAAGGAAGCATTTAGCTCAGATGAATTATAATACAAATGTTCTTGTTTGTCTTTTTGTTTTATGCACAGTTCCTTAAAAAGTTAGTAACCACTTAAGATCTACTGTGATGACAAAAGCATTTTCATGTAGACTATAAGCTCCCCTCAACATTTCAACCCTTTAGATCAGCTCACTATTTGTTTTTGTCATTTTTTTATGTCCATTTTAAAGATATTGTGGAGGATCCGTTCTTCTGAGATGTACACCACCACAACCTTTGAGTTTGAGCTGTTGGACTGAAGATTCCTTGTTGCTGAACTAAGACACCAGTGATCAAAAAATACAATATCATTATCTTGAAGCAATAATAGCCTACTTAGGTAGTAAAACACTTGGTAGCACCCGACTCTGCATGTGTACCTATACCCCTATGCTCTGTGTTCCTTTCCATGAACACTTATGGTCAGTAGCTGTAGTCTGATCCCTATGGCTGACCATTCATCTTCATCATTGCTACCCTGAAGACGGATTTTACCAGTGTATTGAGTGTGAATGATTAGTGCATGAAGGGGGGAGGAAGGTGGTTGGAGAAGTAGCTGATAATAGAAAAAGGAAGCATTTCTTGATAATAAGATAAATGATAAAGCTTGTATGGAAACAATGGTTATCTTTCAATTTGTCGAAGGTCTCTGCTTCAACTTATCCATTACAAACAGCAATGATTCACTGATGTAGCAATTGAAACCAAGGTGCTGACATACATTACTACAGGAATGTTGTTTACAATCTAATATAATGAGCCATTATTAAAGCTAATTGTACTATGTGTGTGCCAACATCCATTAAAGTGAGAAGGCTTATAAAATGGTCTAGAGGGGTATCTACACATCATAGCAGCTGCTAAGCTGCCTTATCTACTGTAATTCATTGTATACATAAATCAAATGGTTTGAGTATTTCTCACACATCGTCATGTAGTAAGTTAATTGAATAACACAAATAACTCATTCCATGTTCTTTGTATTTAGGAACAAATGCATAGATATTAGCATTGGTACATGTATGTCAAGCTCTAAAAACTCATAGATCTGTTTCTGGATAGTTATATAAATATACAATGGGCAATAGGATGTAAATGCCAAATAATATTGCGGTATTTCCACCATCAACATTTATCAGCAAGATACTATACGTCAGCGTTTCCCAAACTTTTTGAGTCGAGGGGCACTATTCAGGACAGAAGTTCTGTAGGGAGCACTTAACATATTTTACCTAAAACCTACATAGGTGCCAAAGAAAACGAGCGATATTAACGATGGGGGGAGGATTTCTAACAAATTTATATTAGATATTACATTTTCTTTCAGCGAACACTTCTGGAGCATGTGGCGTCACTAACTCTTCCACAAACTCTTCATCCTGTCGAATTACTTCAACATCAGTAATCTCCCGTATCACCCAAATCTGGTCCATATTTTAACTTTTTAACATAATATTTGAACATACCTATTCGATGCTGAAGCCGCTGCTCCTACGGGAGGGTCTGTGTCAGTGGTATTAACTGCTTTTCTGAAGGATCCAGTCTTCAACCAGCGATCCATTGCTGAACCACCAAATTAGGAATGTTTTTCGAATGACACATGGAGAATAGCTGCAAATACTGCGCAAACTAAACTGACACAGCAAGGATCGAGTGACCATACAATACGAGTGTGAAAGATGACTAAAGAACTTCCGTCCTTAGGTACAGTTTCTTCGGCGAATATATGAGACTGGCGTATTAAGCCGGAGAGAGCGGTCTGAGATCAGTTTGGAAGTGCCGTCTGACCTTGAAGCGTTAATCTGCCAGCCTCATATATTCACCGAACAGACCATAGTGCCACCGATCAAAATGGCTAACACTGATCAAAATGGCTAACACAGCACTGAGTGTCCAGCACACCCTGGACTGAACCAAGTACAACTCGAGAGAGGTGATCACCAGAGCCCCTGGTGGTAATGATGGACTTGGTGGCTACTGCGGTGTGCAATGAAAGCACACGCAGCTCCATACTTTCCACACGGTCTCCACATGAGTCATGCAGACATGAAAGTAGATCTTTCCGTACCCACTGTATCTATTGAATAGAGGTGAGTTGCCTATCTCAGTTGACCAAGGAAACCACAGCTTAATCAAGTCATTTCACTCCATAGCCCTGGTGGCACAGAGGTGCCTTTTATAACACTGGCAATGTCCTGCACCACCAACGAAGGCATTAGTGCTAGATCAACTAATTCACCTAACTCAGGTAAAGTAATTGGAGGTAGAGATAACAAAGGATTCCTTCAGAAAATTCTTCTGCAAATTTTATGGATTTATTGTAACATACTTGCCCAGGAAAGAGATGGTACGGGTGGTAATGCCTTTTCTATCCACGTAGTGGTATCTTTTGGAGGGTTTGGTAGGCTTTCTGGGATGGCTGAATTTGGAACTGGTTTAGGGGAGTATACAATGATCACACAACTACAACAGGAGATCCTTGGTCTGGGACTGCAATGTGACTGCATTAGTCCAACTGATTAATGTGGGGATAAATATTAAGCAATTTTGCAACTATTCTGTTTTTTTTATTTATTTATTTGTGTGTTGCTTGTCACTAGAGATGAGCGAACACTAAAATGTTCGAGGTTCGAAATTCGATTCGAACAGCCGCTCACTGTTCGAGTGTTCGAATGGGTTTCGAACCCCATTATAGTCTATGGGGAACATAAACTCGTTAAGGGGGAAACCCAAATTCGTGTCTGGAGGGTCACCAAGTCCACTATGACACCCCAGGAAATGATACCAACACCCTGGAATGACACTGGGACAGCAGGGGAAGCATGTCTGGGGGCATAAAAGTCACTTTATTTCATGGAAATCCCTGTCAGTTTGCGATTTTCGCAAGCTAACTTTTCCCCATAGAAATGCATTGGCCAGTGCTGATTGGCCAGAGTACGGAACTCGACCAATCAGCGCTGGCTCTGCTGGAGGAGGCGGAGTCTAAGATAGCTCCACACCAGTCTCCATTCAGGTCCGACCTTAGACTCCGCCTCCTCCGGCAGAGCCAGCGCTGATTGGCCGAAGGCTGGCCAATGCATTCCTATGCGAATGCAGACTTAGCAGTGCTGAGTCAGTTTTGCTCAACTACACATCTGATGCACACTCGGCACTGCTACATCAGATGTAGCAATCTGATGTAGCAGAGCCGAGGGTGCACTAGAACCCCTGTGCAAACTCAGTTCACGCTAATAGAATGCATTGGCCAGCGCTGATTGGCCAATGCATTCTATTAGCCCGATGAAGTAGAGCTGAATGTGTGTGCTAAGCACACTCATTCAGCACTGCTTCATCACGCCAATACAATGCATTAGCCAGTGCTGATTGGCCAGAGTACGGAATTCGGCCAATCAGCGCTGGCCAATGCATTCTATTAGCCCGATGAAGTAGAGCTGAATGTGTGTGCTAAGCACACACATTCAGCACTGCTTCATCACGCCAATACAATGCATTAGCCAGTGCTGATTGGCCAGAGTACGGAATTCGGCCAATCAGCGCTGGCTCTGCTGGAGGAGGCGGAGTCTAAGATCGCTCCACACCAGTCTCCATTCAGGTCCGACCTTAGACTCCGCCTCCTCCGGCAGAGCCAGCGCTGATTGGCCGAAGGCTGGCCAATGCATTCCTATGCGAATGCAGACTTAGCAGTGCTGAGTCAGTTTTGCTCAACTACACATCTGATGCACACTCGGCACTGCTACATCAGATGTAGCAATCTGATGTAGCAGAGCCGAGGGTGCACTAGAACCCCTGTGCAAACTCAGTTCACGCTAATAGAATGCATTGGCCAGCGCTGATTGGCCAATGCATTCTATTAGCCCGATGAAGTAGAGCTGAATGTGTGTGCTAAGCACACACATTCAGCACTGCTTCATCACGCCAATACAATGCATTAGCCAGTGCTGATTGGCCAGAGTACGGAATTCGGCCAATCAGTGCTGGCTCTGCTGGAGGAGGCGGAGTCTAAGGTCGGACCTGAATGGAGACTGGTGTGGAGTGATCTTAGACTCCGCCTCCTCCAGCAGAGCCAGCGCTGATTGGCCGAATTCCGTACTCTGGCCAATCAGCGCTGGCCAATGCATTCTATTAGCTTGATGAAGCAGAGTGTGCACAAGGGTTCAAGCGCACCCTCGGCTCTGATGTAGCAGAGCTGAGGGTGCACAAGGGTTCAAGTGCACCCTCGGCTCTCCTACATCAGAGCCGAGGGTGCGCTTGAACCCTTGTGCAGCCTCGGCTCTGCTACATCAGAGCCGAGGGTGCGCTTGAACCCTTGTGCACACTCTGCTTCATCAAGCTAATAGAATGCATTGGCCAGCACTGATTGGCCAGAGTACGGAATTCGGCCAATCAGCGCTGGCCAATGCATCCCTATGGGAAAAAGTTTATCTCACAAAAATCACAATTACACACCCGATAGAGCCCCAAAAAGTTATTTTTAATAACATTCCCCCCTAAATAAAGGTTATCCCTAGCTATCCCTGCCTGTACAGCTATCCCTGTCTCATAGTCACAAAGTTCACATTCTCATATGACCCGGATTTGAAATCCACTATTCGTCTAAAATGGAGGTCACCTGATTTCGGCAGCCAATGACTTTTTCCAATTTTTTTCAATGCCCCCGGTGTCGTAGTTCCTGTCCCACCTCCCCTGCGCTGTTATTGGTGCAAAAAAGGCGCCAGGGAAGGTGGGAGGGGAATCGAATTTTGGCGCACTTTACCACGTGGTGTTCGATTCGATTCGAACATGGCGAACACCCTGATATCCGATCGAACATGTGTTCGATAGAACACTGTTCGCTCATCTCTACTTGTCACATGTTTGTTTTTAAAACTTGATTATGATTTGGTGTCTATGTACCTAAAAAGTGTCGTAAGGTTTTCTGTGTCTCTTTAATAAGATGTATAAATTTTAAAAAAGGGAACAAGCATAGGCTTTGAGCATGCTGCTGGGCTGATATGTACATCATCCAGGCTAAGCCCACCCACCAACTTATTACTGAAGGCAGGAAGTGAGGGAAGAAGAGATAGGAAAGCAGATGAAACCACTAGACTTAGTTCACATGACCAAGTCCGAGTTGGGGGAGATTTTTATATCAGAATGCTCTCAGATAATATACGAGTGACATCCAAGTGCCCTCAATGGGGTGGGGTGGTGGTGAGGATTTCATTCTGTTCCATTTTCAAAGTTAAGGAGGAAGAAAGGACCAGCTTTATAATCATTGGAAAGGAACAGGGCATCAGATCCCCCATCATAAGAGCCTTGACCTGCTCACTTGCTCATGTGAAATAGGGCTTACATATCATTTATGTTCACTTGCCCTTTCTCTTCCTCCCTTCAGCCTGAGTGACAAGGCAGCACACTTTTACAGATCTGCCTGGGCAACATCAACTTCTCCTGCACTCATTCTATGAATACATGCACCTCTGAGATGCCCCCTGCTAATATGTAACATGCATCAGTGCCACAACTAGAGAATAGTACTGCACTCTGCATCCAGTAATCTTCTGTTGCCTAGACAAATATAAGCGTCACTGCACCAGATGGTCCTGCTCAATAGTCACAGCACAGGGATGCCAATCTGATTTTTTTTAAAAAAAAATTATGGACAGCTTAGCCAAAAATCACAGACAGACAGCATTTTGACACAATTAAAAAAAATGATGGTATTAAGTGATATATTGTATCCATAGGTCAAAATGTGAAATGAACTAAGTATTTACTGCATTCTGCAAAATGGTGAGAATTACAGTCAGAATATGTATGAGTACCCCCGACTTCAAAACTAAGCTGGATACATCAATGTACTTTTATGGAAATTTTAAAAAGTGGCCCATGTTTACAAGCTGTCTAGGAAAGGATGGATAGTTGGTAACAGACCATAGGGGAAAATGGAGACCACACGCAAGTGGGATTCATCAAATCCCCTATATCACAAAATGGAGTGAATGAGTTGCAAATCAGTGATTTGTGACCATTTAACACCACTTTTGACTAAAATAATCTCAAGCAGCATTTTTGAGCGGACCTCGCCACTTTTCCAAAAGTGAGGGGACCAGAAGTAGAATGTGGGCTGAACTTCCATTGCACCATATTTATTATCATTTACACCTCAAAAATGGCATAAATTATGTTAAAATTTATGGCAGCCAGCAAGTGCGCCCAATTCATGAAGAGTGCCATTCACTAGTGCTGGGGACATTAAGACCTGTGTAAAATATGCTGATCTTAATAAATACCCTCTATAGTTATTCATGCACCTTCTAGTCATATCACACACACAAACAGCCACAAGACGGAAGGAAGACATCACAACATACACACGGCTAGACATTTAACACTCTAAAACAGTCACATGGAAACATACAAAGTCACACCATTCCATAGAAATACACCATATGCCATGTCCTGCAGTGTGATCTACCGTAAGCACGTTTGTGTGATTATCACCCATGATACACCGCCATAGAGCCCTGGCCTTAATTGTATTGTAGATGGTTGAAAAACCAGTCAGCAGATCATGACAGCTTATGCTTGCAGTTTATTTTCTCAGTGCACTGAAGCTTTGCAGCTCTGCAGGTTTTCATTGGATGGCTCCCATGGCTAACGTGGAATGTTCTGATGATAATACATTGGGGAATTGTTATCTATGCACTCACCTAATATATCCCTAAGAGCTGGGTAGACTAAAAATGAAAGAAGAGAGATTTTTTTTTTCTTTGTGCTTAGAAATTACTCGATATAATAATGTTGTTCGGTTATAGGCCACCGGTTTTATTTTTTTAATCATGAACCTTTATCAATCTTATTCAAATAGTTTTTCTATTACTAAATGACTAAAAAACACTATGCAGTCAGTCTAACGCCATGCTGTACATTAAAGTGCCTCTGAAAGCAGACTGTGCTGAGGTCAGTCGTACTATAGACTATAGGAAGATTAGCCAGCTTCAATTAGTAAAATCCTATTTGATGCAAGCGGCAGGGTTTTAAGTGCAGCACTTACAAAGTGCCGTGATGCTTGGAATATGTCAATTACAGCTCCGATCGGATTGTAGAACTTAATGGGAAACTCTTACCGCAGAGAATAGCATTGTATTTATTATTTTTACGCTTCTAAAACAATTTCTACCTACAATTTAATACAGTCTGGTTAATGGGACTCAGTGTAGGTGTGAAATGATGGCATTGCATTGTAATAATTGAAGCAGCACAGACATGAGTATACCAGTATGCCATTCAATGACAGAAGCACAAAGAGTTAAATAGTAAAGCATGATCCCTGCTACATGTATGTAAATGCCCTGCTACCTCTGTCAGTCCAGAGCTCTCCTAGGATGCCAGATGGCCTCTTAGCATTATTACATTTGCAGCAAATGGCACAGATCTGTTGAGGATTCTTCACCACACAGGGAATCATTCTGCTGCTGCCAACTGTAGCCAGTGTTCTGGAAAGGAGAGAGTTAAAAATGACAGAGCCGGGAGGACTCCATCCTAAATAAATGTCCCAGTCTCCAGAATCCCTGAAGTTAACACTGTAAGTGCCACAGCACAGTAGGCATGCAGCTTGTAGTGAGGGAGCCCGCACTTACATTGGCTTGCAGCATAGGTATAATGCATCCAGCTTCCCGGGCTGTGCTGTAGGGGGAGGGAATCCCAGGGTCTCCTCCCGTCACTCATACACGTGTCCCCAGCCTGTGCTGAGGAAGGGAAATACCAGAGCTGGATGTGTCTTCAGCAGTAGCGGACATTTCTGGGAGCAATGCTGCAGTGCTGAGCCCTGGCTGCCGTCATATGCCTCCTATCCATGGGCTCCCCAGCAGCAATGTGGCTCCATATGGCCAGGGACAATATGGAGCCAACCTGGTGACACTGACTGACCACACATGGTGCCCTCTCAAGCCCCTGTAGATTCCAGCTCTACCCTTCTTCTTCACCATGTCAGCAGCTCTTGAGAAAATGCAAGAGACACATTCAATATCCAAGCACATCGTCCTGAGGATTGGAACTGCCGTCATTGTTTTAGAAAACCTCATCCAGTGATAGTAAAGCAGATGAAAGGAAGATCTGAGCCTAAAGTCATTCCACTAAGAGAACAGCTCCATTGTGGTCTCATGTCCTGGTGTTAAGGCTTCCCCTAGTACTTACCCTCCCTTATCCACATCCAGACCCCAGCTGCCCTCCTCTTGGCAGAGCTATCTCCACCCACACACTCACACTACTGTGTGGATGGCACTGAGGAGCCCATGTGCAGCACCTAAGGTTCCAGGATTGCCTGTTCTCTAGTACCCTCTGGATGTAAGTTCTCAGGTCTCCTCCTGTAGATTCTTGGTGCAGGTGCTGGATCTGCCCCCAGTGGCTGCTTCTTATGGTGCACACCAATACTGGAGGCATGTGGAGCTCTCTTGGAAGACGTGTGTTTGGGTTCATCTCTGCTCCAGTCCTGGTTGCAGTTGTGTGCTGCGCCCAAAGGTAAGTTTAACTATTTCCTAAACAATTAGATGATTATTAATCGTATCATTAGACTTAAAGATTCATGTCTGCCTTCTCTGTTGGTGTCTTCAGTTGCAATAAGCTTTCTAATCATCTGGTAATAATTCACATGGAGTCACGTGAACAATTAATAACAAACTTATTCTAAAAGTCATTCTTGTCCTTAAAACTTTACTCTATAGTGACATCCAAGTTCTGTTTCCACAGTGCCAATGATCCCGGCAATATGTCTTTTGTGAAGGAAACAGTGGACAAACTGTTAAAAGGCTATGACATCCGACTAAGACCAGACTTTGGAGGTAAATGATACAACTTTTTTTTTTTTGTTTGTTTTTTTGTTTTTTTTTTTGCGGTGAATGTTTAGTTTTAGTTTAGTGTAGATATAAAGACATAGCTAATGCAATTGATGGTGCATTTCATTGTTAGATTCTAGCTTGAAAACAATCAGGTTTTGTGTAGTGAGGAAACTTTTGATAAAAACCAATATCTTCCAGACTAATCGATATTGATCTTCACAGGATCTCCAGTGGCTGTTGGAATGAATATAGACATTGCCAGCATAGACATGGTGTCTGAAGTCAACATGGTAAGCGCATACCAGTCATTATGGCTTCTTTATTGCTGACTCATCATCTGTGTGTTGCCAAAACTTTGTCCCACACATATATGTTGCTGGGTTTTCTGTTCCTTCCATTATCTTCATATTGGGTATATAATTTTATATGATCATGAATAGATGTATGATATTTGCATGTAGGTTCATGTGTTATTTTGTAGCCTGTATAGATTGTCTGCAGTGTAGCTGTCCATGGTGCTGAAACTTTTCTGACCGCTTCATTATATGTCCATCAATGGCTCAGTGCAAATTGTATTAGCTGGTCAAAAACAAGATTGGAGGAAGCTATTAAATGCATTATGAGTGGATCATCAATGACTAGATTGATGGATATGAGCTAGAAATGAACAATTGATTTTTGGCATCTCCAAGGCCTTATAATTACTTTGTAATTACATAATTACTTCAGAAGGAATGGGAAATTTTATAACATTCATTCATCTAGTGATAAACTAGAGTGTCAGAGGTCATACAGATCAATAACCAATAGTATGTTTATTTCATATTGGTTTACCACACAGATCATTAAGGCTGCCATGATAGAAATGCCTATGAATTAGCAGGGCATTTATAAGTCAATAGCCAAAGAACTTACTTTGTAAACTAATAGAAATATTGTGGTTTCGATAGATATTTAGTGTGTTATTATGTGACTATATTTTATACAATATTACCATCTCTGTAGCAGAACAAGCTATAGAGGATTTTCTTTCTGCCAGCTAAGGTGTGAAATTTAGAGATGACTCCTATGTAACACAAGTAAAGTTAATGTAATTGTAGTGATAAATTCATGTCCTGTATACTACTTGAGATTTTTAATGCCCAATGCAGGTATTGTATTCATTCGGCTAATAGCACTCTGATCAATAAAACACCCTAGCATTAATATTCCTCTTTTAAATATTGTGCTGACTGTGCAGTTTTCTATTGTACAAAGTGCCTCAGGCCTCCGTGTAATAGTGTTAGGAAACATTTCTGCATGATAGAGTGCATTATTAATTGTCCAGAGAAACTGCTGCTTCCATTATCATTTTTCATTGTAGTTGTATCTCTAGTATAAGGAGTTGTATTATGTTCTTACCTCTTGTATAAGAAGTTGCATTACAGGAAGTTTGTAGCTGTGGTATGAGAAATTGCGTTACGTTTTTAGCTCTTATAGAAGAAGTTGCATTATAGCAAATCGTAACTGTTGTATAAGAAGCTGTATTATGTTTTTTTGCTTTTGTATAAGTTTCTTGGCTCTTATATAAGAAGTTGTATTATGTTCATAACTTTTGTACAAGAACTTGTATTATGTTCATATCTCTTGTATAAGACATTGTATCTGCTTTTGAATTCCACAAGTTTTTTTGCTTCTACTTTTCATATACATAGTTTGCTATGTTTTACAAACTATGGGTGCTAAAATACTCATGTAGATTAGCATCTCCCTCTTTCATATTTTGAAATAAAAGTGTGGAAACATTACAATGTTACGAAAGGTATATATACATAAATAAATAGAACATAAATATTTGTAAGTAAATATCCACAATTTATTCTTTTATGTCATAATATGGTAGTGTCATGCAAAAATGTTTGAGAAATGATTCACTATTTAGATAAGTTTCCTATTTCTTTGTTCCAATTCCAGGCCACAGAAAGCATTGTGTGTGATGAAATAGAACTATATAGCTGCTATATTAGTTGAATTGTGTTAGAATGGCTACAGTGCTTGTATATTCATCTGCAGTATGTGTAACCACTTGGTTGTCATGAGAAGATGTATACAAACAAGTGACAGCACAACCTAAAACACTTATCAAATGTATTCATTCTTGTGAATACTTAAGTCCTTTCCATATGATCTGTAAGAAAGACTAACACAATTAAAGCATCATTTTTATACTCACAGTTACTATGAAATGAGTTATGAATGGAATAAAATGTATTGAGAATAAATGTCTTTCTCCTGTAGTTCTGAAAGTTTACAGCATGGGAAATAATGTTGTGCTCATTTCCAATTTCTTGTGATTTAAAGTCCCAGGCTTGGTTAATGCCTCTACAATATTGTCTTTGAGCTATCATATTTTAGCTTCATAATGTTTTGTACTGTGAGTCCATCAATGTTATGAGTTATTGACAAGTTACTAAGTCTCTGAGTGGTTTATGTATGATATGTCTGTAAAGAGCTTCATCTCTGGACTGCTCTGATTGTTTAAAATCTGCAAGCTTAGATATTGTCAGCAAAATGAATGTCACAGTTTATAGTATTTTGGTCAGTTGGTGGTCCATAGCGTCGATATCTCAGTTGCAGCTCAGCTTGAACAGTTCGTCACTGCTGAGTAAAACCTCGCAGTTCTATACTACCCTCAAGCTGTCGTCTGCATCATTTTGCAACTATAGATTAAGCTGTTCACATCTCCTTAAGCTACAAATAATGATCTGCAAGTTAGTCATGGTCTGTCTCTAGTGCTCCAGCATTCTTCTGTTGCCCTGTGATTTGTATATTGTAGAAGAAGATATTTGATGATGAGGAGTTTAGGGTTGAAGTGACCTTTAGGTCATTAAAAAATGTTTTCCTACATTGTCCTGATTGTTGTGATGTGTAGATAGAATGTGTATTAACCTAGTACTGTGACTGCTATAATGCTATAGTCCTGGCAATGAATAGAGAAATAGTCATACATATGTTTCCATTTGTCATTAAGCTACATCTTTGTTATAAAAATGTATCCATTCATTTCAGTAAAGAGTAACAGATCACACAGAGCTACTTCTGTTATTACTGGTACCAAAGGCAGCCTGGTCTGTTCCCTGGTACCAAAGCCAACTTTTATTATACATAATGATCTGAAGAATAGCTATAAAGTAATATTAGTCATAACCCAACGCTCAATACAAATGCTCAGCAAAAATGTGTCTGCAGCGTTACAATCATCTGAAAATATTCCTTGTCTCCATTAGAAATCCTACTATTAAATGTTCTTTGCATTGTCTAATTGTTGAGGGAGAACAACACAGATTCCATAAATTATAATGGGGTCCATGTGGTTTCCATTCAGTTTCTGAACCATCCAGAGAGAAAAGAGCTGTGGACCCCATTCTAGTCTATGGGGGTCTACGTATTTTCCCAGGTAACCGCTTTTCTATGTGTATAGGTTTCTATTCAGGGGTTTCCCAAATGCAGATGTGAACCAAGCCTTAAATATAAAGTAGAAAGCAGTTATGGGGGGGCAGGTAGAGATGTGTGTAAGGATTAATATAACAATGTCTTTGTTTTAGGTTGTGTATGAGATTCATGCTGTGAGAGGGGAGATACATTTGTCTAATTCAGCTCATACAAATTTTATGTCACACCAGGAGGAGCCTATCCACTTATTAAAGGGTTATGCTTAGCTTAGCGAATCACTGGCAAGACGGAAATAAATGTCTGCAAGTCCTGACCACCATGTGGGACCTCCAGAAACAGGCAAAAGGTTCTTTTCTGCTTTCTGCTTTTTCTGTACCTCCCATAGAAGTGAATGAAAGCTTTGGAGACAAAGTTGCACAGCTAGGTTACATTGTTTCCGTAGCTCCATAGTTAGGGAAAAGGCATAACTCATCAATTTAGTGGCAAAATATAGTGGGATAAAACTTCAAATCTTTATTGAAAATATTAAAGCCATATATATAGTGATATCACTAACGTGAAGGTTCAACCCCTCAAAGTGATTATTCTCAGTGTGTATTGTTTACAGTACCACACCGAGAGATGAGGAGTCAGTACTACAAAAACGCCACATTTTGGCATCTAGCCAAAGATGCCAAAATGTGAATAAGTTGTTTAGCATGGAAATATATATTATTATTTCTTTGAACTTTGAATTTATATTTAATAGATTTAGAAAACTAGTGCAAAAAATACAGTAAAAATTCTTTATTTCAGCATTTGACTGTCCAGAAATTGCAACAGCTCAGCATTTGGTTTAGGCCCAGAACCGCATGGTAATTTAGAATGGAGCATAAATTGAAACACATTTTATTGCACCATATTATGAACTTTGTTCCTGCTTACAATAAAAATTGAAATTCTTCTTTGCCTCTGTATCCCTGCAATGTGTTCTATCAAATGCAATCAAGTGAATTATGGTATGTTTTCTCCCAGCAGCTACAGGGCATAGCAATTGCTGGCAGAACTTACACCATACTCCCACTGATAATTCAGAATATTATTTATGCATATATTACAACTCACCTGTGGAATTTCATCCATCTTGTGCCAAAAGAATCATTGTGAATGCTGTACAGTAGCGAGTCATAAAATTATACAAGGGAACGCTGTTTTATTTCATGACTAATAATCTGGATTTTAATAGTTTATGGCTTGTTTTTTAACAATAAAAATCTTAAATGTCATTTAGGGTGAATGTTTATTTAGTATAGAAAGAAATGAAGCCTGGTTAACAAGTATCAAGCAAAGCAGAAGCTGAATGTGCAGCATAGCATTTAATACCATTACTATGTCCTGTAGTATCAATAGAAAATCAATATCAATGAAAATCATAGTTTAATAGTACAATATGGATATCTTTATACTTTTCAGTGACATATATAGGATGCATATACTCATTGTGATTTAGCATTTCAGATGATGCACATATCCTTCCTCAGGCCGGTGACTAGTGACATAGCTATCTATGTATATTTATGTCACTAGTCACAAAAATCATGATATACAGTATAAGGTATATTAATTATTCCCAAATGTAAAGCACCATGGAATTAATGGTGCTATACTAAGTAGCGGGGCCAACCACCGTGGTCCCGCAAACTGTGGTTTTTACCGCATACTGGGTCTAAGCTAGCATCTGAAACAACATCCCCCTGATGAACTATTGTTGTAGGGAAACGCGTAGGGGCAAGAACGTCAGCTAGTGGATAGAGTAGACTGTATTATCCAGTCAGTGGAGACGAGGGGCTGGTAGATGTGGGCTGGGGAACGGGCTGACTGACGAGGGACCGTTCTAACTATTTAACCAAGCATTTACACCGCTGCCAGTCTACCATAACTCCGACTATTACTCCTAGATAGACACACTAACAGTTTACAATAGACCAACAACAGTGTGATCATTGAAAAGGTGGAAAGGGAATAATACTGATTGGGGAGGAACAGCAGGTGATAAATGAGAATACTGTTAATGACTCGCCCAATGAAACATCCCTAACCACATCTTATTGTGTATTGTGTATTGTTTAATGTATCCACTATAGTTGAGTCAAGAGAGTGGAAGATTACAAATGTGATAACTAAGTTATAGTGACTGGGTTGACAAAGTTTTAACGCAAAGTATTAAAAGTTAAGTTTTAAAATTCTTTTGTTTTTCAAATAGGGACCACTAATGTGTGGACAATAGAAAGTTTCCCTATACCCTTGTACTCACATGCTATATAAATAAACAATAATGATAAGTAACCAGTATTAACTACCCAAGCACCAAAAACATTACAGTATCATGGCTAATCAATAAGCAGATCATATTGGATAAAATGTGTTATTTCATGTGTATGTGTATGGAAATGAACCTCTTACTGCCAGTATCTTTGTAGTAGTGCCAGATATTAAGTGCCATTGGATATATGGAGTGTAGGATCCTAAGAGACAGTGTAAAATGTAGAAAATTGGGGAAGGAAGTTAGATTATGACTAGTGATAGATCCACCTAAAAGGTTGTGAGATGGTCGTGGGAAGTTAAGATTATGGATAATGTTAGTGTGAGATGAATTGCATAATGAAACATGAATAGGGTGGTAGACAGAGGGGGGATATGTAGGGAGGTACAGCACTGTAGAGAATTTTGGAGGTGAGGAACATAAATTGTACTCTTAAGTAAATGGGCAACCAGAGCAGTGACTGGCAGGCATTTTGACCCAGCATCATGATAGCAGCGCACCCATGTGACCCAGGGGAGCGTGACACCAGCTAGAGGCTAGAAAAAGATGCCTCAAGAACATCCAGGACAGGTGAGACAAGGTGAGTATAGCTGGGGGTTATTTATACACAATTGCCTTGGGCCTCCACTTAACCACTTTCCACCAGCCAGTTTTTGATTTTTGTTTTTTTACTTCCTGTCTTCCAAAAGCTATAACTTTTTTATATTTCCGTTCAGAGAGCTGTATGAGTGCTTAATCTTTGTGGGACAAATCTTACTTTGCAATGGTACCGTATAATATTCCGTATGATGTACTGGGAAGCTAGATTGTGTGCTTTGTTGTTACGGCGTTCAATGGGGAGCCAAAATGACATGTCATGCTGTTAACTCGATTAAAAATCAGAAACTTAGAAAAATATTTCTTTGTACAGGACTGTATAAAGTGTCTTTTTTTCAGGGCTATATGAACTTTTTATTTAAGATAAGATAATCCTTTAATAGTCCCACAGTGGGGAAATTTCAGTATGTTACAGCAGCATAGTAATACAGATACAGGATAATACACAGTAATATATTACAGACATAGACACACATAAGCTGAGAAGAGAAGAAGCACTAGGAGTCCATAGCAGCTAAGGAACAGAAGAAGAAAGAAGGAAGACTTCATAATCATAATCATTAGTTCTCTGTGCGGAGTGATCTTCGCTTGGTCTGATGTAGATTATACATCCTGGCCGCGGTTGGAAGGAAGGACTTGCAATAGCGCTCCTTCTCACACTTGGGGTGAAGCAGACGGTCACTTACAGTGCTGCTAAGTCCCATCAAGGTCTCATACATGGGGTGGGATTTGTTCTCCCGCATGGAGGTCACCACAGACAGTATCCTTCTGTCACCCACCACCTGTACTGGGTCCAAGGGGCTCTCCAGGACAGAGCTGGCCCTTCTTATCAGCCTGTCAAGTCTATTTCTGTCCCTGGTTGATATACTGCTCCCCCAGCAGGCCACACCGAAAAAGATGGCTGAAGCAACCACAGTTGAAGAAGGCCCTAAGAAGTGGCCCCTGGATTCCAAAGGCCCTCAGCCTCCTGAGCAGGTAGAGTCTGCTGTGGCCCTTTCTGTGCAGCGCCTCCAGGTGATCAGCCCAGTCTAGTTTATTGTTGAGGAGCACACCCAGGTACTTATAGGTCCTGACTATCTCAATACATGTTCCTTGGATCTCCACCGGGGTCGGGGTACTCCTCCGTTTACTAAAGTCCACCACCATCTCCTTGGTCTTCCCAGCATTAATCCTGAGGTGATTCTGCTAGCACCATTCAACAAAATCCTGGTTTAAGTCTCTGTATTCCCCATCGTCGCCATCAGTGATAAGGCCTACTATAGCAGAGTCATCGGAGTACTTCTGTAAGTAACAGCTGGATGAGTTATGTCTAAAGTCAGAAGTGTACAGTGTGAAGAGAAATGGGGCAAAAACTGTACCTTGTGGTGCCCCCATACTACAGATCACAGTGTCAGACACACAGTTCTAGGCTCCATTTATACCATTTTGGGTAATGTCTGATAGTTTGGGCACTTTTTATTTAAATTTTTAGTACAAAGGAAACAATGAAAAAATGGTCAGTTTGGTTCTTTTGATTTTTTTTCTTGCTACAGAGTTCACCGTACGGGAAAAATACTTTTAAAGGGATTCTACCATTAAAAAACTTTTTTTTCTAGGTAACACATCGAATAGCCTTTAGAAAGGCTATTCATCTCCTACCTTTGGAAGTGATCTCCGCCGCGCCGTTCGAAATACCGGTTCGTACCGGTATGCTAATTAGTTCGAACTTCGCCGAATAGAGCGTACTGCGCAGGCATCCAATGTCAAGCCAAAGAAGGAAGGGGAGGATACAGAAGAAGACAGGCGGCGCTGGAGTCGGTTTTCGAGCAGCGCATGTCCTGCGCTGGGGGACGCCCCCATCGCTGTGAGAGAACTAATTAGCATACCAGTACGAATCGGTATTTCGAACGTACGGCGCAGTAAGAGATCATTTCCAAAGGTAGGAGATGAATAGCTTTTCTAAAGGCTATTCCGACGTGTTACCTAGAAAAAAAAGTTTTTTAATGGTAGAATCTCTTTAACCCCTTAACGCTAAATCACGTACCTGTACGTCAGGGAATGTGGTTAGTTCCCGCATTCCCACGTACCTGTATGTGATTGAGATTGCACGGGCTCAGAAGCAGAGCCCGTGCGATCTCCACGGGAGGCCGGCTGTATCTGACAGCCAGGCTTCCCCTGTAGCAGCAGGGACGGTGATTGCACCGACCCCCGCTGTTTAACCCTTAAGGTGCCATGATCCATAGTGATCATGGCACCCTAGGGGTTTGGCTGGGCTATAAAGCATGGTGCCGGCAGCATCAGGAGTCTGTGTGAGCTGTAATTTACAGCTACACGCTGCTCCTTAATCCCTCCCCCCATCGGAGCGAGCAACCCCTTGGATGCCAGGACGAGTGGAAGCTAGTCTATGCATCTGCATAGCTAGCTTCCTCTATAGACTGCAATACACGTGTATTGCAAGTCTATAGTTAGTATAGAACCAGCGATCCTCTCTGATCGCAGGTTCTAGTGTGCTTACAGCACAAATGTAAAAAAGTTTAAAAAAATAAATAAATAAATAAAGTGTGTAAAACAAACAAAACAAACATAGTTACATTTCTTGTAAATCTGGAAAATCGCTGTTACACTTGTAAGCCTTGTAACGTTCAAAATAAATTAAAATACAATCAAAAGATGATGCCGATATAAAGCAGAGATATGGGAGATAATATTTATTACTATATTTGGGCGGTATGACTATCTGCCTGAAAAGCAGAGAATTTCACATTTTGAAATTGCAATTTTTTCCAAATTTCCATCAAATTTCCTATTTTTTTTAATAAGTAAATACAAAAATATTGATTAGTGTTTACCACTAACATGAAGTATAATGTGTTACGAGAAAACATTCTCAAAATCACTTGTGTAAGTTAAAGCGTCTCAAAGTTATTGCCATTTAAAGTGACACATGTCAATTTTGAAAAAACAGGCCTGGTCCTTAACATACTTTTGGGCTGTGTCCTTAAGGGGTTAAAAGTTTGTAGACCGGATTTTTATTATAGGCATTGATCATAGGCATTGCCGCCAGATTTCCGCTGTATTATACAGTGGAGACATGGTTACTATGGCTGCCACTCAGGGTATTAAGGAGGATTGATGAATGACACATCCTAAAAGTTTTTGGTTCAGGTTGAGCCCATAATCCAGTTGATCTGAATTGGTTCATTCAACCCTAACATAGATGAGTCCTGTGAAAAGGACAGGTAAGATATTACATACCTGTTCATGTTTCCAATACTAGCATAGTTTAGTGTAGTATCGAAAAACTCGTACAGCATTGATTTCTGCAGACAAACGCTTTGTGGGAGTTGCAAATTATTTTGTTTTATTCTCTTATTTAGGTGACAATTAATCTCTATCAAATAATACAGATAACTGATATTGTGGGGTTTATTTGTGCTCTTTTATGGGAAACTAAAAAATAGAGGTCATAATTCTTTCATGGTAATATCTTACTCTAACCAGGATGTAACCAGGATGTACGGTAAAAGAAGGAGAGAATGATTTTGTTGGGTGAGGAATGACAAGTTAAATCCTACTGTAACCTACTGTGTATGAGATATCAGCTGTCATATGTTATATAAGATATCAGTGCTTTCAATGTGTGCTGAGTACAAATGTTTAAGAGAGATTGTCCTGTAAAGAAAACTCCTATTGTTGGACAAGAGAAGAGACCTGATGGCATGCAGTAGCTCCACTTTGTCAGAATCAGCTTTTCCATGCACAGATAGTAGTAGTAGTAGTTGTAAAGTTTAGCTTTGTTATCTAGATTGTGTCAATGACTCCATTACTTTGCAGCAAGGAATCACTACAAAATGTCCAAGTTAACTTTTCTACATCAGGTAGTGAGATCCATTTACCTAAATAATCATGTTGGCATGTAGTATTACATTTTCTTCCTGAGTCGCTGCAGGGAGAATGAGCACCTACCAACAAAAATCAGTAGCTTGTCAGGGGACTTGAGAGTTGAAGCCAAGTCTATCAAATGAATGACTTAGTGACTGTGTTTGATCGGTTGTGGTAAAACCACCATGGATGAAGAGAACAGGGCTTGTGATGTATACAGTATTCAGATGAGGGTACAAGGGGCTTCCCCACTGATCAGACAGTTATCCCACCTATCCTATGGATAGATGAGTACTAATCTTGCCACAATTCTTAGCAATTTGTGATGAGATTATTGATTTTCATGGTTCAGTAATTTGCTAGTCCATAGGAAACAATAGCATAATTGATTTGCCTAATTTTATCGTAGCCTTGCCAAATATAACCTCATTCTCCACTGCACCCTAATGGCTGGTAAGTCAAGTAACTTGAGAACCAGTTCCAGATTTGCTTATTCCTTCTGGTCATTTTACTTTACAATGACCCCTGGCATGTTCACAATAGGGATCCCCTATTTTTAAAAATGTAAACTCAGTACAACATAAGTTCTGCTGACTTCTGATTTTTCTCTCTGTAAAAGACTATTACACCATCATTTACACTAGATGTCATCTGTATATGAGAACTAATAGCTAAGGTTACATGATACACAGCACTAATGTGTACTATGAAGGTTTTTTTTTTACTTTTAAGTAATTTTAAATATATCAAATAGGAAATAATTGGTTATACATTGATTTATTTTGGGATATATATACATTTTATTTAAATAATATATAATTTGCTACTATTACATTTCTTTAACATGAGTTATTTTCCTTCCAACCTAATGGAATTATTACATGGAATACAGAATATTATTTTATTTTCATAAAGTTGTCATCCATGTTTCATCAAGAGATGTTCAGTATCACGTGAATTAAATAGTTAACAGATGTCTCCAAAATACCTGCTTGTAGTAGAAAATAATTATAATACCATTGCCTTTGGTTCGGGGTATTTTACCCACATCTAGTGCAACAAGATCTCCATTAAGAAAAGAAGCCATATAAAAATCATTGGGAAATGACAAGGGTGACTTTAGAGGAAAGATATTATAACCTTGTGACTATAACAAAAAAATTTCACCTAGGAAGATATTTTGGGATAGTTGCAAAGGTTGCTTGTGACTTTTCCCCATGGAAAGCAGTCAGACACGGCCATGATTCCCATGTATCTTCATGTGCCTAATACAAGCCTAATAATACTCTACAATGTCATAAAATAATGAATTATGGGCGGAACAGGAATTTGTAGCAGTTACTCAAAGGTTAAAAGAGCTGAGGCTGAATTCTGTGGTTGCTGTACTGTGATTTACATTTTTTTGGCATAATGAGAGTAATTTTTTACAATGACTGAATTGTCAAAGGCTAATTTAGCGCAGATCCCTTTGTTTGAATAACATGTTATCTGCTATGTCCAATTACCATTTGTTTAGCTATAATCTGAACTGAAAGCTGTACTTAAGCTTTTGTTAAAAATACTTGGAAAATCTTGAGTAAGTCTAAGCTATACTGGGGAATTATGCAAAATGTTTCTACAGCAATGGGAATAGCTGTCTAGGCAATTATTTTGGTACTTTTGATGTTCTTATTTAGTAACCTGTATATTTGCAGTTTTGTACAAAATATTTACTATATATTAATTTATTTTATTTATTTATTCATTATATGCACTGTTTTTGCAAGAAGTTGTGTTGCAAAGCAAATTGTACTGCAAGTCATTCTATATATTTCAGATATGTCCACCCTTAAAGGGGTTGTCCAGAATTATAATCTTTAATGCATTTAGCAGGTGACAGTTAAACAAAATGCACTATTACTTACTGGCAACCTCACCACCATTTCAACACTGGCAGACCTTCACTGGTTTTATACAAAGTGGCTTCAGTAGTGACGCCAAATCAGCAGTGATAACACATCACTAGCACCAGTCTCGGCAGTATACAGCTGAGAGTGTTGATTGACTGTATACAAACAAAGCAGCGGAGGTAACAACTGTTCAAGTGCAGGAATAAAGGGGAATATGCAGATAAGTATTACTGCATTTTTATATTTTTACCCTTGTTATCTGCATGTATTAAAATTTGTCAGCCAGGAATACCTAACTTGAATTTGGTTAAATGGATACTAACTTTTCAGACAACTTAGTCTCATTTAATAGAACGTGTGTTTCCAGACCAAAATGTAATGTACTTCATTTAAAAAAATATTATTGTATACTGACTGCAAAGTCTCTTGAAAGTTTCCAATAGGAGTGTTGCTAATTTGCTCTTCACTCTCTGTCACTAGGGTAAGTCTGTCTTTAGAAACCAACAGGTTCAATACAGAACACAGGAAATCAATTAAGTCTCTCCTTACAATCTTTAAATGTTTATACAGAGATCTTCTGCTCCTTAACTGTACACTGAGAAAAGAGCCTGCAGCTCCCCACAGCTCACATTGAGTGTAAGAAGAGTCTATCTGTTTCTAACTAACTACTTGGGTTATTGCTGATGGAATGTTAGCCATATACAGCAAGTAGTTTTCCTGATTGTGGTCAGACATCTCCTTTTCTATGTTGAAGATCTTTTTAGCTGCCACATTACCCTGGATTTCACATAGGGGTACCATATAAGACAAAACAGATTTATTGACTTCATTTGTAATTACATTTTAATTATCTTCAAGCTATTAAAATATGATGGGATTTCCAGAGACAAAATCATATCCTTGCTATGTAGTACCATGCTTTTTCCAACACAGCCCCTTTGCTCATCTCTGTAAGTCAACCTTGGTTTCATGGAGCTACCTTATTTTTTCTACCACCTTAACTGCCTCAGAGTACGTTTATGTGGAGAATTTTTCTTTTGTCTCCTTGGTCATGCCATCTGCCAGTTTCCAAATTTAAAACTGTTTCTAAAAATATTCACTTTCTTTTAAGCCTATAAACCTTGCCTAATGTCAGCTCTAGCTGCTGTTCTAATACTGACAAAGCAGCAACTGCTTACTCATCCCAACACGTCTTGTAGATTGTAAGCTTTTATAGGCAGTACTCTGAGTACCTTCTACCTCTTGAAAGGGAGTCGGTCAACAGAAAAATGTGTATAAAACCAATGAAAGTATCTTGTATGGAGGCTTCTACACTTTCCAAAAATGTGTTTCTTATTCAGCATTGCAGCTCCATTTTCATTGAAAAGAAGAAGTTAAACTCTTTTGTAAATTAACTGAAAAAGGCTTTAGGGATGACCTTCCTCTGCTGGACTCTCTGCTCTAGATAACTGTTCCTGACTGCTCCCCAGATCTGCAGCCATTGCTTGAGTGACACTTTCCACTTTGCCACACTTTGTCTGAACGTAGGGTTGGTTATCTAGAGAGGAGACCAAATCCATTGCTTACAGACTCTCTTTAAAGAGAATCTTCCACCTCTTCTGACATGTCTGTTTTAGTAAATAATTGTATTCTTCTTGATAGATAGATAGATAGATAGATAGATAGATAGATAATATATCTCTCTCTACATACATATATATATATTTACAGATAGAATTATAAAACAATTCATGTGCATCTTTTCTTATAGCTCTGCATTTCCTACTGTAAATTTAAGAATAAATTGATAATTTTGTGTTATCGGTTAGAGGTGTGTTTCTACATATTTTGACAATGTCCAATCAATGCTGACAGCAGAGCTGACTCCAGGCTTATTGGGCAACAGAGCCTCAGTGGGCACAACTCGCTTGCTCCTGTAAAAACAGATATTGGGTGGTTTTGCTACAGTAACCCCTATTGCTGTCGGTCTTCTGTAGAATTCAAACTTCGCATTGCAAAGGCTGAAGACTGTCGATATGACCTGCCTAAATAACTGCATTGTGGTTGTTCAGGGTTAAAGTTTTTATCCCCTATCTTTAGGATAGGCCATAAATACTTGAATGGTGGGGGAGCCAACAGCTAACTCCTGTATAGACCAGCTGTACAGATCTGCTTCCATTGCTCATCCTATAGATTATACGGGGCCAGAAATGGAAAGCTATGTTCCCTGTATAGCATCCAGGCACCATTACTGCAACTCAGCGTCCTTTAAAACTGGAAACTGCTCCCTCCATAGGATAGACCATTAAAACCGTAACCCTGGACAACTCCTTTAAAACTGCTGTGCTTTTAGTTGTAGAATACAGATGAATTTTTTTTTTTTTTTAATGTAGATTGTGAACCCCACATAGAGCACACAATGTACATTTTTCCCTATCGGTATGTCTTTTTTTGGAATATGGGATGGAAATCCATGCAAACACGGGGAGAACATACAAACTCCTTGCAGATGTTTTTTTTGCCATTGGTGGGATTTGAACACCAGGACTCCAGCGCTGCAAGGCCCTAATACAGATGAAATTTGTACACATCCCATCCACAGTGCTACTACTGTAGATCTGATAGCATGTCTGGAGCTGTATAATGGCCTCCCACACAGTATAATGCCCCCTCAATGAACAACACACTGTATAATTTTTCCCTATGCCCTCAACCAGTGTAATGGCCTGGTTCTTCTCCATACAATATAATGGCCTCCACACCTAGTAAAATGGCCTCCTTTTGCCCTCATACAGTTTAAGGGCCCCCTTTTCAGGTCCACATGCCCTCAAACAGTATAAAAATTCTTGGATCCCAGCAGGGCCCCGGGGAGCGACCAGTGCTACAGATTTACTCCTCACTTACCACTCGCTGATAACCCAAACTCCCTGCTTTCTTCTCTGCTCACCCTTAATTGACCTGCTGGCACCTGCCCAAGTCCGTCAGGTGCTGGTGCTGGCCCTGGCTGACTGTATCACACTACTCAGGAACACACATTTCTTACAAAGAATATGGTAACGCCCAGTTCTCAATCTATCCTTACATTTGTAGATGGCATAACAGAAGAATGGCACAATGTAAAGTGTAAGGGTTAGTCCTATCTCTGCAGCTTGCTGCCATAATGGGAATAACTGCCCCACAAGACAAAAGCATCCATAATAAACAACAGGTTCATATGTGTCAGTATAAAACTCTGACAGTAAACATTCATAAAAGCTAACACATAAATGAGGCTTAATACATTATTAATCCAGTTAAAGCATGGAACGTAATATGGACTCCTCGCAGTGTTGGGTGTTCCAGTAAAGCGTAGACTGGATTATGTCCTTTCTCCTGCACTCTCTGCTTCTTTGACATTACTAAGTTAGCGAACATAAAAAAAAAAAAAAAAAAAAAAGAGAACTGCTGCGTTTGTCTTTTCAAGGCAGATTTTAGATGTTTAGTGACCTGTAGTATATTTTAATCAAACATTTGTAGGTCAATATGTTGTGTGTTTATCAGCAGAACCTACAAGCACATTTATCTAGGGGCGGCAAAAAAATATTTATCTGGAAAACTATAATTGTCTGTGAAAAGATGATAAAGGTTATATTCAGTCTATTATGATAGTAGTATTAAGTACAGAGCATTCACAGTGGTTCTCGAAGTACAGTTAATCTATTTGCACATAAAACTAAATACTGTATGGCAGTATTATACATCCAAGTATATTGCCAAGCTTCCTTCTCTGCCCTCATCTCTGTGTCAATCTTGCCTTGAGCTGAGTGTTTGAGTTGAGTCAGACTAATGGCTACGAATGTGCTGTCTGACAAACGTATTTAGAGTGACGAAGTTACAATGTGCTCGCTGTTTCTCTTGCTGAATTTGCTGTATACGGTGGGTAGTGGGCACTGTCAGGCAGAGCCGTGCAGGAGGGGCTTTAGGTATCATTCTGTCCGACACTGTATCTCTGACTGCTGACTTCAGATTGATTGAGAGATACAACTCTAGTTGTGGCACTGTCACTTTAAATGGCTATTAGTTTGTTAATGATCCTTGAATAAATTAATAGTACACGTGTATAAGAAACGTATATTGTTAGGAAAATTTACCTTGTGCCCTTATTCTCCACTTCTAAACTCTTTATTCAATTCAAGTTCTCTGCTGTCTATTCACATATGTACTTTTCTCTCTGCATTTATTAAGCGGGTTCGAGGACAGAAACCCGGAACATGTAGCAAGCACTAGTGTGAACCTAGGCTTATTCCCATCACTGCTGTTCAGTTCTTCTCTATGATATCTTTCATGATGCTTTTACTCCCAAGGGTGTGCAGTTAAGTAGGGAAGATGTCTATGTTTAAACATGATTTATTGTAATTTATTTTACTTAGGCTAAGACCCCATGTAGTGTCCCGCAGCAAGAAAACGCTGGGGGGAAAACCATGAGGGCAATGCATCATAGTCTTTCCCTTGGCCTCATAGCACTCACATATTCTGTAGCTGTTTAGATATTGTCATCAGTCACTGGCTCCAGTTCACAATCTAAATTCCCTATCAGTAGGTTTTACAGAGAGTGAAAGGAAACCCACGTCAATGCAGGGAGAACATACAAACTCCATGCAGATACTGCCCGTGGTTGGATTCAAACTCATCACACTAGTACTGCCAGGCAACAGTGCCAACTATCGTGCTGCCATTATAGCAGAAAACCTTCAAGGGCAACTGAACATTAATTATAGAACCTGGACCCTGCTAAATGCATAATACAAGTCATCGAATGGCTAGATAAGGGCTCACATTTACTAATAGGCAACGTAAACTTAGGAAGTCTGAAAATGCTTCTTATTTATCACATTGGCTGATGCTGAATATTAAATCTGGTGCATGTTTACATTGTGTAGTCTACGTTTATTTCACATATTTGCTTAGTTTGGGCCAGAACTTTACCTTTGCAGAATTTGGTGCATTTAAGTTCTACCGCTCTCCTGTGAAACCAGGTCCATGTTTCCTCTTACAAGCAAGCTAGAATTGTCTAGCTTGTTGAGTTGCAAGGTTGAGTTGGTCAAGCTGCAACCACCATAGTATGGTAAATCTGCCCCATAGTATTACTACTCATGTACTCACATACGGCAGCCAGCTGATTCTGAAAAGTTATGTAAAAGGTTAAGTACAATATGCTTTAAATGTCAGTGGATTCACAGAAACCACTCAGTCTTAAATGGCTCAACTTCTTGGCAGAGAGGTGGATTGGCAGCGTGCTAAGAGAGTAAGGATAAAGCAGTCATAGCAGGCCTTCCACATCATCCATCAGAAAACTATCAATTATATTTCTAGTCAGTGAACCCCTTTATTTTTGTAGGTCCAGTACTTTGCTAGCTTTTGCTTTCTATTATTAGGCTGTTCTTACGGTTATTTCTGTTTTATTTCTTCCTTAGCAAAGCCAGTAACATACTTGTATGAATTATGGAATCTACGATATTGCTCTGGCAAGAAATCATGGCGTATTGTCTTACAGAGTTTTTATGAGTAATTGAGATAATGCTAGCCATTAATCTTGTCCTGTTATGGGCTGAGAGAATTTCTAGCAGAGTTTATGTATCAGTATTTTAATGCATTAATAACACAGTGATGGGATTCTCTGCTAGATTATTAACCAGCAATCCTTACAGGAAGTAAGGCCCTTCTCAAAGATTTATAACACCTGTATAATACGGACTGAATGTATGGCACAATCTCAGTATTGTAACAGGATTACATTCTGGTGATGCTTTATAAAGATAACACAATTATAATAAATGCTTCTAAAAGCGAAAAAAAATGAAATATTATTGAAATATGATGAAGGAGCTAAATTTTTTTTGGAAAGATACAAATAAATAATGCGCCATTGTATTGGGTGTTGAGTTATGCATTACTGTTATCAAGGGATCAGTAACATCCACTATTCCTAATAAATAGAGATGAGCGAACAGCGTTCGACCGAGTACATGTTCGATTGGATATCAGGCTGTTCGAGATGTTCGATTCCAGTCGAACACCACGTGGTAAACTCACTAAAAATTTGATTCCATTCCCACCTTCCCTGGCGCTTTTTTTGCACCTATAACTGCGCAGGGGAGGTGGGACAGGAACTACGACAACAGAGGCATCGAAAAAAAATCGGAAAAAGTAATTGGCTGGCTAAATCAGGTGACCTCCAATTTATACGAATAGTGGATTTAATATCCGGTTCATATGAGACTGTGAACTATGTGACTGTGAGACAGGGATAGATGTACAGGCAGGGTTAGCTAGGGATTACCTTTATTTAGGTGGGAATGTTACTCACCCAGCTCTTTGGGGCTCTATCTTGTCGGGATCCCTGTCCCATAGGAATGCATTGACTAGCATTGATTGGCTGAATGCCATACAGAGTACAGCATTCGGCCAATCAACACTGGTTCTGCCGGAGGTTCGTCTGTGAGGAGGCGGAGTCTAAGATCAGACCAGAATGGAGACTGCTGTGGACCGATCTTAGACTCTGCCCTTCCGGCAGAACCAACGTTGATTGGCCGAATGCTGTACTCTGTATGGCATTCAGCCAATCAACGCTGGTCAAAGCATTCCTATGTCAAGATGTAGCAGTGCTAGCCGTGTGCTCAGCTTGGCTACACCGGAGATGAAGCAGAGCTGGCCGTGCACTCAGCTTGTCTACACCAGAGATCGAGCTCAGCGCATGGCCAGCTCTGCTACACCGGAGGTGAAGCAGAGCAGGCCATGCGCTGAGCTCTGCTGCACCGGAGATGTAGCAGAGCTGAGTGTGCAGCAGGGTTCAGCGCACACTCAGCTCTCCTACATCTCTGATGCAGCAGAGCTGAGTGTGCAGCAGGGTTCAGCGCACACTCAGCTCTGCTACATCTCTGATGCAGCAGAGATGAGTGTGCAGGAGGGTTCAGCACACACTCAGCTCTGCTACATCTCTGATGCAGCAGATATGAGTGTGCAGCAGGGTTCACATTTCCGGTGTAGCAGTGCTGGCTCAGCTCGGCTGCATCTCTGGTGCATAAAATTGGGTAGTCTGTTAACGAAGAACCCAACACATTTTGACACAACAAATTTATTAGGGATATGGATTTCTTTCTGTTTCTGAGCATGAGTTAACCAAACTTATTTTATGCATATGTCCAGTTTTAGCATAGGCATCTTTAAACCTGTTTTGGGTTCATGTTTGGAGCCTCCCATCCCTGCCTGTGACCACGACTGTTAGGTTTGTAAGGAGACTAGATTCTGTAGTCATTGAGACAGAACAGTTAATTTATACAGAGGACATTGTTTGCAGTAGAAAGAAACATCAGACAGGAGCATGACAATAATCACATCATGTTATATGGCATATTATATCTGTTAACATAAGTCACACATTGTTTTCATTGACCTTAAGCTTTAAAAACAGACAGAGATGACAAATGATGAAAATGCAAGGGCATATAAAAGAAAAACTTTCATATAACATACTGTATATCTGTTTCTTGCTGTGATGATATTTTGCAGTCATGGTTACTGCAATTGAGCATAAAGGGCTGGAGGCAGTGCATGCATGTATAGATGACATCTCATTAGGAAAGCAGATTATGATAACAGCATGTAGGTCTAAATAATGCATTCCAAACACAAGATCTACATGAACTGGTTATACTCAGACCAGCGTTCTCATACTACAGTAAGTTCATAAAAATATCATTTGCATTGTGTGCTTGACTTGATGCATCCATTTGTCATGTCATGTCATGTAGTTAAAATTGTACAGTACGTTCTATGTGGATTAAATTTGAAGAGCATTTATATAAAAACCTACTAAAATGAGAGTTATACACCCATATGAAATACTTTAGTACAGTACTATCTAGCTATAGCAAGATGGGGTTGTCCAGTTTATATTTTTATTATTTAATACTGCTGCTACAAGGGTGATAAACAAATAAGTACTCACCTCCCCATGAGCCTCTGTCTGCAGTGGTGACAGCCCTGCTAATCTGTATACACGTCCCCTGCTGTTTGTGCTAGGTGACCATTGCAGCCAGTCATAGGCCTAAGAGGTCACCTCTTCACAAAATGCATGCATATCACAGTGGTCATGTTTTATCTTTGTAAAGGTCACTTCTGAGGCTTCTGATTGGCTGTAGCGTCACCCAAATGGAAAGTCAGTAGTGACATCAGCCAGGGGACATATACAGCTGCCATTACAAGAGACAGAGAGAGGTGGGTACTTGTGGTTATATTTATATGCTCAATAGCAGCAATATTAAATAATAAAAATATGAATTGGACAACACCTTTAATATGTGGATGGATTGAGGGAAGCATTTAGAAAATTGGGTATACATAAATGATGTAGTAGACCATATGAACCAATTAGATTACAGTATGGAAGGACAAACAATATTGGCTTCTATAGGCAATTTCAGATTTTCTTTTATTAATTTCACTCAGTTACTTAAAAGTTCACTCCAGTGTACTGCAATTTTCTAAAGCCCTTTGCTACAGGGCCTGCTAATGTGCAGTGAATGATGCAGGCACTCACCGGGTACATCGTTCACATCATACAGTTCCTTAATGGGTTCCTGACTGCTCATGTGATCATCAGACTGACCTTTCAATTCACATAACAGCCAGAAGTTCCTGTTTTGTGTGTAAGTCTATGGTAACAAACATACAGCTTTGAGACTTAAAGAGGACCTTTCACCATTTTGCCCACAGGCAATTCTATATACTGCCGGAAAGCTGACAGTGCGCTGAGTTCAGCACACTGTCGGCTTTCCCGATCTGTGCCCGGTGTGAAGAGCTTACGGTCCGGTACCATAGCTCTTCTATGGTCAGAAGGGCGTTTCTGACAGTTAGCTGTGCTGTGGAGCGGGAAGGAACGCCCCCCCCCCCTCCCTCTGCTCGCAGTACTCGTCCATAGACGAGCATTATCAGGAGCGGGAAGGGGTGTTCCTCCCCGCTCCACAGTACAGCACGATAGGCGCCGCGAGGCAGAAGGACGTTCCTGGCTAACTGTCAGAAACGCCCTTCTGACCATAGAAGAGCTACGGTACCGGACCGTAAGCTCTTCACACCGGGCACAGATCGGGAAAGCCGACAGTGCGCTGAACTCAGCGCACTGTCAGCTTTCCGGCAGTATATAGAACTGCCTTTGGGAAAAATGGTGAAAGGTCCTCTTTAAGTTGGAAGATTGACTTCTGGCTAGTGCATGATTTGGTAGGTCAGTCTACCCATCACATGACCAGCCATGGATCCATTCAGGAGCTATATAATTTAAAGAATGGGCCTGCTGAGTGACTGCATTATTCACTGTACATTAGTATGTCATGTGCTACAGGGCTGAATATTATTACAATTCACTGTAGTGAGCTTTTAACAATTTAATAGATGTGAAAAATATATGTATATAATGAAGACAAAGGTCATACTGTTTCTGCATTAAAGAATCTATTTAGAGCCTCCAACACAGAGTTATTTAAATCTGATATGAATATTTTTTTTTCCTACTAAAGTATAGTGCAACACCATGGAACCTGAACAATCTATAATTTATTGGCTTCCATCAGGTACTTGTAGCATCCACTTTGTGACAGATCTGGCACTGTGCCATGGTTTCTAATGTCAATGGTGTTTTTTTATAGATAGCTCCACAATTGCAAGACTGGATGGATCATATGTATGTGTCTCTAGATATCCATCTCCTATAGTAGTAAATCCATCCATAGTAGGAATTAATACATAGAAATTAATTTCTATTATGTATTCTTTATGCTTGTTCAACCAATAGACCAATCTATACTAAATTTGGCACATAGATAAATCAGATGAAGATTTTAAACTCTCTAGGACCTACCGTTCTCCACATATTCACAAAAGCAAACATAGCACCACTGGCTTCCACATCAAGGAGATTACATGACCCATATTAGCCAATAGAAGCTTGTAGGTCCTTCATTTGTAGCATTACTAGTATACCCCATTATCACAGGATTGCAGCACTCAACCACTATCATAGGATTGTATATTTTTAGCTTCACTGACATACACCATTTTTAGTATATAACGATTGCAGCATCTCAACATATTCCACATAAATAGATCCTTACAGGTCCTATATTCTTAATAGCCTAATTGACATAAACCAATATTAGAGGATAACAGCACAGAAACAGCTAAAAATTCTACTCTATACAAACATTTGCTTGGACACTACCCCCTATGTACACATACCTTGCTGTTAGTATGTAGGAGAGTCATTGTTAGTTCTTTTCACTTGGACCATGTTCCAGCAACAAATACCTAGTCACATTATATATAAGCTGAGACAGGCTGGCAGGCGAAGGCTTTGGACAGATAACAGATGACATTGGATTGATTGCTAATGGCAACTACATCATTTTTGTTTCTCACCACTGTAAGTAAATCATCCCACATTGCATCTTATGCATTTTGGGATACACATTAACGTTTAAACCCTGGCAAGGCTGGGTATTTCCTTTATATATGAGAGTTATTTCAACTTTACTTAATATTTTTAGTTGTATTGGTTGTAAACTTGCATATATGTAGATGTGCTTGCAAGCAATTGGACCCAACACCATTTTAAAAGAAGGAAAGAAATAAGAAAAACTGAAGTGCCTTTTATTGCCTGCTAGATTGCACGTAAGGAACTGTGTTAATGAGTCCCTTGGTTCACAATTACTGTTACATTGGGAGTGTACCTTCAGTAGATGAAGAATTTGCTAGAGAGTCATGAAAAGGAAATCCAACATGATAACCTCACACGTGAAAAGTAAGAAGACTTCTTATGTATATAGTTGTATATATCAGTCAGCTCAACAGTTAATGTACACATCAAATATTAATGGTTTTGTAAAATATTTTGTTTCTCTGAGATGTTATGGACTCATCATTATGTCATAAATTTAGACTGGTTTACTGTCAGCTCAGACTTACGTCATCTTCCTGTTCTAGAGGTTGAGATATGTGTGTCTATCTATCTATCTATCTATCTATCTATCTATCTATCTATAAATGTCGATGGAAGGCTTATATGGTGGATCTCATAAGACATCTTCAACACTTGAACTTAGAAAAAATTGCAAAGTCTCAAATGTAAAGGCTTTCAGTCTCTAAAGACCATGTTAAGACGGTAGACATGCATCTTACCCTTTGCAACAATAACTGGTCTTTTTCATCTTTTTTCTACAGTCTAAGCATTTGTTTGCCAAACCAAGCTGTTTTTGATATTAGGACTATAATATTATTGAAAGAATGTAACTGATTATTGCAGTATTATTAAATAATTCTATTTATGGAAAATTGTTCCAGCTACCTACTTTTGTTGAAAAAAAATATAAAAATAGAAGTTTCAGACAAATTTATCAGTTATAAAATGATGACTGTAACTTGCAACAATGAATGCTGACACTATTCTTGTTCTATTAATTTTAGCCTGATTAGAGTTTCTGAAATTCTTAACCTGTAAAATGGATTTTTACAAATTGCTAGAAATATTTTAAATATCGATTGAATTAAACAACCTGCCTTCGGCCTGTGTAATACAGGATCCAGAAATCTTTGTTCAGCTGTATCAGAGATGTTGTAGTAGTCAACAATAGAGATGAGCAAACACTAAAATGTTCGAGGTTCGAAATCCGATTCAAACAGCCGCTCACTGTTCGAGTGTTCGAACGGGTTTCGAACCCCATTATAGTCTATGGGGAACATATACTCGTTAAGGGGGAAACCCAAATCCGTCTCAGGAGGGTCACCAAATCCACTATGACACCCCAGGAAATGATACCAACACCCTGGAATGACACTGGGACAGCAGGGGAAGCATGTCTGGGGGCATAAAAGTCACTTTATTTCATGGAAATCCCTGTCAGCTTGCGATTTTCTCAAGCTAACTTTTTCCCATAGGAATGCATTGGCCAGCGCTGATTGGCCAGAGTACGGAATTCGACCAATCAGCGCTGGCTCTGCTGGAGGAGGCGGACACTAAGATCGCTCCACACCAGTCTCCATTCAGGTCTGACCTTAGACTCCGCCTCCTCCGGCAGAGCCAGCGCTGATTGGCCGAAGGCTGGCCAATGCATTCCTATGGGTATGCAGAAACTCAGCAGTGTTGAGCCAGTTTTGCTCAACTACACCGTGTGCCGGTCAGCCCATCAGAGGTAGCAGTGCCGAGGGTGCACTAGAACCCTTATGCACACTCGGCTCTGCTACATCAGATGTAGCAGAGCCGAGGGTGCACTAGAACCCTTATGCACACTTGACTCTGCTACATCAGATGTAGCAGAGCCGAGGGTGCACTAGAACCCTTGTGCACACTCGTCTCTGCTACATCAGAGCCGAGGGTGCACTGGAACCCCTGTGCACACTCAGCTCACGCTAATAGAATGCATTGGCCAGCGCTGATTGGCCAATGCATTCTATTAGCCTGATGAAGCAGAGCTGAATGTGTGTGCTTAGCTCAACTACTCCACCGGCGTAGTTGAGCTAAGCACACACATTCAGCTCTACTTCATCAGGCTAATAGAATGCATTGGCCAGCGCTGATTGGCCAGAGTACGGAATTCAACCATTCAGCGCTGGCTCTGCTGGAGGAGGCGGAGTCTAAGATCGCTCCACACCAGTCTCCATTCAGGTCCGACCTTAGACTCCGCCTCCTCCAGCAGAGCCAGCGCTGATTGGCCAAAGGCTGGCCAATGCATTCCTATGGGTATGCAGAGACTCAGCAGTGTTGAGCCAGTTCTGCTCAACTACACCGTGTGCCGGTCAGCGCATCAGATGTAGCAGAGCCGAGGGTGCACTAGAACCCTTATGCACACTCGGCTCTGCTACATCAGATGTAGCAGAGCCGAGTGTGCATAAGGGTTCTAGTGCACCCTCGGCTCTGCTACATCTGATGGGCTGACCGGAACATGGTGTAGTTGAGCAGAACTGGCTCAACACTGCTGAGTCTCTGCATACCCATAGGAATGCATTGGCCAGCCTTCGGCCAATCAGCACTGGCTCTGCCGGAGGAGGCGGAGTCTAAGGTCGGACCTGAATGGAGACTGGTGTGGAGCGATCTTAGACTCCGCCTCCTCCAGCAGAGCCAGTGCTGATTGGTCGAATTCCGTACTCTGGCCAATCAGCGCTGTCCAATGCATTCCTATGGGAAAAAGTTTTTCTCACAAAAATCACAATTACACACCCGATAGAGCCCCAACAAGTTATTTTTAATAACATTCCTACCTAAATAAAGGTTATCCCTAGCTATCCCTGCCTGTACAGCTATCCCTGTCTCTTAGTCACAAAGTTCACATTCTCATATGACCCGGATTTGAAATACACTATTCGTCTAAAATGGAGGTCACCTGATTTCGGCAGCCAATGACTTTTTCCGATTTTTTTCAATGCCCCCGTTGTCGTAGTTCCTGTCCCTCCTCCCCTGCGCTGTTATTGGTGCAAAAAAAGTGCCAGGGAAGGTGGGAGGGGAATCAAATTTTTTTGGAGTTTGCCACGTGATGTTCGATTCGAATCGAACACATCGAACAGCCTAATATCCGATCGAACATGTGTTCGATAGAACACTGTTCGCTCATCTCTAGTCAACAAGTATTCTCATGTGTTGTGTAGTAAAGTTTACATTGGGAATATATTAGTATTGCTTAAATAGTCTAATTCCAGCCTATTTACTATATAGTCTTAAGGAATGGGAAAGCAGAAGCTCATAAGGGCCAAATTCACCTAAGGTGGTTTAGTGCCATTTTACAGTCAAAGCCAAGAGGACAACTGTCTTCACATCTTTCTGTTCAGTTATCCCCATAACCCCATTGACTGTATATAGAGTTATGGTTTGAAGGACTTTTTCATCTGCAGTTTTCGTTAAGAAATTTGTGAAGAAATCTCCTAATGGAAACATACCGTAAGTCCTAAAGTTCAAATTATTAGGAAATACCTCTACCAGTCTCTGTGTAATGAAAAAAACAAATGCAGGTTTCTAAGGTACATTAAAAAGCATTATTATTCAGTTTTGCCTTAATTTGTGTGTAAATTGCAAGCATTAAAACTCACATCTAAACCTGTGCCAAAATTATGCCACATTTGTGACATTTATCGTAAAACTCAAGAAAAGTAAGTTATCAATAAAAATTGGCATGGTCAAGCTCTAAACACACAACCAACCGAAAAACACTGGGGTTGGAGAAATTCCATACATGCGTTTCTGACATCTGGAAGAGCTTTCCTTAAATCTGGTCAAACCTACCCACAAAGAACTGATATCACTAGTGAAACCTGTGGAGAACAACTGCTGCAGAATACTGAAGATAGAGTATTATATTGTGAAACACCAATTCTAATGCATAGTCAGCCTTACAATACAGTATTGTACATACCTGTGCCAAGTCCTCCATAGAAGATGCTGTCATTTGCAGTGTATCACTTTTTTGGTTCTTGGGAAGAATATGCAAATCTGTCTCCCAAGATGTAAATAGGGAGACAGTGCCTCTGTTATGCTGCCCTCTATGGGAAGTACCCTGAACATCATGCCCAACTTTCCCAGAAGTCTTTACTGCATAATGCGGGGTTATAACCAAATCAATTTCTCAGCTACGGACGGCACAGTTTTTGTCTGGTTGGACTTCATCAGCGCAGCCTAGAGAGAACTGATTTGGTAGAAGTGAGAGGCTGAGAGACCATATTATGGAGATAACGTCCATTGTTAGGGAGAGACCACCTTCTGGGAAAGTCGTGCATGATTTTCAGGGTGCTTCCCATAGAGGGCAGCATAACAGAGGCACTGTCTCCCTATTTACATCTTGGGAGACAGATTTGCATATTCTTCCCATGTTCCCTTGAGGTGGAGCAACTGTGGCTGTATAAGTCTCCACACAACTGAAAAGGTGGTCTCTCCCTAAGGATGGACGTTATCCCCATTTTTTGGTTCTAAAAAGGTATGGGTAAAAACATTGACCTGACAGAATAAACGTTTATGCAACGTTCCTTGTTAGCCTCCTAAATCACTTGTAAATCCTTTAGCACTAAGGAGACATTCAGACGGCAGTTGTACAACTGTGTGGAGAAGCAATATATTTACAACCAAAAATAGTGATCATATCCCATTCTCTAAAACCTTTTCACAAATACATCTTAACCAGGACCCACCAGCCGTCATTAGCTCCTCATAGCAGTGGGTTTACCTGACACAAAAATAAATCGCATCTCCTTTATACACCTTTCATAGCTATACTGTTGCTAATATGCATGGTGTTTCTGGAGTGTTTGTTGTATACTAGGGCCATTGTTGTTCATTATTGTAAACAGTCAACAAATGTATGTGTCGTCATACAAATCTAAAGCATTTTATGTGAGGAACATACCTCCCATTATGCAGATTGCCAGAGGAAGCTCTATAGGGAATGTTGAGAGACTTTAGCACTGAAGTTTGCAGAATTGTGAATTCGAACCTGTACAACAGTACAGTAAAGTAGAAAATACATAGGGTATACTCAACATTTCATAGGCATGTAACATGGAGCTATAACACCTGTAGAATAAAAAAGGTAAAAAACTAAAAGAACCATTAACAAACACAATTGAGAAAGAAGGGCTATGAGCAGCGCTATAGTGCATGAAGTAGATAGCAAGGTGGTAAGGGAGATCCTACCTAGGGTAAGCAGTATGAGCATGATACTAAATCCTACCGACAAACTATAGCTGAAGACAGTATGACAGGCCTGGGATGTGGGACCTATTTATCCAGGGCATCCAAACTATGTCAAAGAGCGGGCGAGTGTCAGAAATGGAAGCATTAATCTTTTCATGGAGCATCATTGTGTCACTCCATTGAATAACCTCAATCAATGAGAGACAAGGCTGTTTCCAGTTGAAGGCAATATGAATTTACCATCAGTATGAACTGGAACATTATATATTGAGCATATTTGAGAGTAGTAAGTTTTAGGCTAGGCAGAAAAATTGGGGCAGGCAATGAAAATGACTGTCCAAAAAGTCTTTGCACCATTCTGTGAATAACTACCCTGAAGCATTGAGCTAGAAGGAAAGTCCATTAAATATGGAGAGTGGTGCCTAAGGAATCAAAATCTCTAAAACAAAGTGGTGAAACCATAGGGTAGATATTGTCTAGTCTATGAAGGCCCTATGAAGGATTTTCAAAGAAGGTTCCATAAGAGTGACCTGCCAACTGCTCGTGCTAATGGACACGCAAAAGTTGATACATTGAGCTGGGGTCAGGGTGGTATCAAGGTTCCATTTCCTGGCCACCATAAGACCCATTTTGACATTGGGGTGGGGCATTAAGTATACCATATATAAAGGAAAGAGAGCTCCTATCTGCCACTCTATACAGACACAATTTCTTGGTGCTGGTGGGGGTAATTTCTGGATTAAGTAAAGTTGTTACCTTTGGAACATGGAGTATTGGAGGAAAAGCCAGCCCACGGGTCTAAAGTACGGCCTGTAGGGATGTCGGGGCTTCTAGTGTCAACTCTAAGGCAACCCATTGTGGACAGTCTGTCTCGTTATATTTAATTTGCAGGAATGACTTGCTTTTACCATTCTTAAATTATAGGACAAATCTTTTTCCTAGACTTTCAATGGCGGCAGTTTAGGTTACACGCTAATTGTGACATTGCTATTAGCTAATGAAACAAGACACAATTAATATATTACTGTTCAATAGCTTTCGTGAAAAACTGAAATGTCTTGAAACATGTTCAGTTTTGTCTAACCTTTAAAATTGAAGTGTTAAAATTTAAAATCCGACTTTTACAGCAAGTATTTATGGCAGTGATCTATCATTTTGGTGTAATATGTTTTTCATGTGAAGCAGTCAATGAATTTAATAGTTGAAGAAACAAATCAATTAAACATGGAAAATGAGATTCTTTTCTAATTGAGTAAGCAATAACTTAATCAAAGATGCCTCACTTTTGTTTTATGCCTCATTTTCTGTAAAAAAAAAAAAAAAGTTTGAATACATCTCTCTTACTGTCTTCATCATCCGATTACTGCAGAGAAACTTGTAGCATGATACATTACTGAATCGCTACACGTATTTAAAAAAATTGTATAAAATATATGTCTCATTTATCTGACTCCGCCTAACTAAGCATACTAGTCGTAAGTGTCTCCATCTACTCAGCAGATGCCAGGTCGTTAAAGATAGTGGACGCCACAGCTACTGGACCTCCGAGTTTACTCTGATCATGGAATTTGCAGGTCAACCCCCCCCCATTTTGCCTCTGAGTAAAAAGTGATAAAAGCAATAGACATACCCCAGAATGTAGATCTTGTTCTGCAAAATACACCATATGCACCCCTGTTCCAAGTGTCAGAGTATGGTGAAATTTTTAGAAACACATTTTTGCAAAGTTTTAGATTTTTGTTGATTGGTTAAACTGTAAATACATTATATAAGTTTTGTATCCCTAGAACTGAACAAAAATATAGAATAGAGATGAGCGAACAATATTCAAAACAGCCGTTTCGAATAGCGCGCTCCCATAGAAATGAATGGACGAAGGCGGCACGCGGGGGCTTAAGCGGCCGGCTGCCGGCAAAATCTGCGTGCTGGCCTCTTCCATTCATTTCTATGGGAGGGTGCTATTCGAAACGACTGTTTTGAATAGTGTTCGCTCATCTCTATAAGAATACAGGTGACATGTCATTTTGGCTGCAGAGTGAATGCCACTAAAACCAAGTCCGTAAGAAAGTCACTCAAATGCGCTTTTTCTCCAATTCGACTCCATGAATTTTTTTTCCAGTTTTCCAATACATTGTACAGAATAATAAATGGTACCATCATGAAGAATAATATGTCCCCAAACACTAAGCCCTCATATGTCTCTGTGAATGGAAATAAAAAAAAGTTATGGGATTTGAGAGGCAGCGAGTCAAATATGAAAATTGAAGGTAAGGGTTTAAAAACAACATTATTTTGCCATATGTTATCACACACTATCCTTAATTAAATTAGAGCTAACTAAACTAAAAGGGGGTCCTAGATAATTTTTTTTTTTTTTTTTTTTAATTAGGCTGAGGGAGGTGGAAAAAAAAAACATACCTTTCCCCGATGCTCCAGTGCCTCCCAGTTTAGCCTGGCTGCTGTGATATTTTATTTTGGCGTAATTCCCTGCTGCAGTTGACCACTGAAGCTAATCGGAAGTTTCAGTGAAGGACTACTATCTGTGATGTCCCTAGATCTTTTCCTTAGGCCACTAATTGGCCACTGATTGGGAGGAAAAGGATGTGGGACATCACAGTCAGGGAGGACTTCCACCTTAAGAAAACATCAGAGCAGCAGGACTGGACTGTGCTGGGAGGTACCAGAGCACCGGGGACTGATGAGTATGTTTTTCTAAAAAAAAAAAAAAATCACCTCCCAAAGCCTAATTTTTTTAAAAAAAAATGTTATCCTGGACAACCTGTTTAAGAGTGAAGACATCTGTGTAGAAGTCTCATCTTCTGCAGATCTCAAACTATTTGGATTTAGTTTAAAACTGCATTATTAATGTAGATTGTGAGCCCCCTATAGGGTTCACAATGTACATTTTTCCCCATTTTTCTTTGGAGTATGGAAGGAAATCCACACAAACACAGGGAGAACAGTGGCTGCAGTGCTAACCACTGAGCCAGCGTGTTACCCACAGAAAACTATGTAAATTTGGTATTACCATGAGTGTACTGACCTACAGAAAATAGAAAATGTGTCTTTTTGGCTGCACAGAGAATGCTGTAAAAACAAAACCCATAACAAAATGGCACAAATGCAGTTTCTGATTCCACCACATTGTGAATCGTTTTGCAGTTTCCCAGTACATCATATGGAATATTAAATGATACAAATATGAAGTACAGTTTAATCAAACCAAAAAAAATTAAACCATTATACACCTCTGTGAATAGAAACGTAAAAAGATTTTGGCATTTGGAAGGTAGGGAGTAAAAAAATGAAAATGAAAAATGGCTGCAGCAGGAAGGGGGTAAAGAACTTGTGTCACTTTATCACTATAGTTGATCTAAGAAGGCATTGTGTTGTGTTCATGGGGCGACTCTCTCCACTAAACTATTGTATAGTAATTGTTCACCTATTTGTCTCTGGTTAAAAACAATTTAGCCTGCCACAGCAAAAACTTAGACAGTGAGTATTTTCTCCATATTTTTCTCTACAGTTGATACATATGCTTGATATATGGAAGTGTCCAATCTCATCTTTGATTTAGTTAAGGATTGCAATTTTGCTTAAAACTAATCCAACACAATATCATGACAGATTAACAAAAAACCTTAAGAGGTTGCAATTCATCATTCCCCACTGTGTGGTCACACACAGACACGAGATAGATTATAGATCATTTTGTTAAAGCATGTCATATAACCATGTTATGTTTAGAAAAATTGCTGAGGCTAGATTCACATCTGCATTGTAGTCTCATTGGATACGCTGCCGCTGAAACTGCCAAACTTTTCTCTCTGCTGTTTTCAGTATAAAAACAGTGGACACGTGACAGATACCCAGCGGACTCCATTATAGTGTATGTCCATGGGTAAATACTGTTTTAGAGGTTGGGCTCTTTGTCGTTCGGGTTCCCTGGCAGACCTGAATGATGGAGACCAGTGTGCAGATGTGAACCTAGTCTTGTGAATATCCAGCCAAAAGTATAGGTAAAGAAAGGCATAATTGCTCTATTTCTAAAACCCTAATAGGGCATCTGCTACAAAATGGCAAAAGGAGTAACCCAAGGAACTCAACAGAGACCTTAAAGGTAGCCACACAAATGTATAGATGGAGGACTAGCCAGCTATCTGATATATAAAATTCTGGGACAAATTCAAAGTAAGAATGTTTTCAAAGAAAAAGTGTTAATAGTTTATTTTTTTGGAAATAAACAAAGTGGCTACCCTTTGGGGGAGGAGTAGTGGAAGAGATGATATGAATACCATAGAACCGCAACATCATCAAATCTGTCTGGGATTACATGAAAAATCATAAGGATTTGAGCAAACCTGCATCTACATTAAATTTTGTTTTTGGTTCTCTAAGATGTCTGGAACAACCTACTTGACAAGTTCCTTCAAAACTATATACTGCAAGTGTATCTAGAAGAGTTGATTCTGTTTTGTAAGCAAAAGGTGGCCACACCAAATTTTGATTTGATTTAGATTTCTCAAACACAAACTATTATCACTTCTATTTTGAAAGCATTCTGACTGTGCAGCATTTTTTCCAAAACCTGCCTAAAACTTTTTGTATAGCACTTTATATGAAATGTTCACGTATCTATTTTATGGTTAGATGCAAGGCCACAATAAAAACAACAGCAAGACTATGAGCAGTAGAGATAACAGTCCACAACTAGCACACCTCTGTAAGCTAAGACAGACCCCCAAACGCCTTTAACAGAGCTCGCTGCAAGGAGAGATGGACTTTGCTGGATTCAGGGATCTGAATTGTCACCAAACAGATAAATGTACTAATTATACTGCAGAAACCAACACAAAGTCCAGAAAACTTACAAAGTTATTAAGTCAAAACCAGGAATGCACGGGAGTTAGCAGTGACGGGAGACAAAAACAATATTAAGGAAACTAGCCAAGGGTCACAAAACCAGCCAAGAATGTCACAACAGATTCAAGAGGCAAAAGGGAAATTAAAGGAGCATCACTGTATTTAGAGATCAAGGAGGTATACATAGTCAGAGCCAAACTAGTGAGTAATGAAAATTAGTCAGCACCTGAATCAAAAAGGAATGGTCTTATAAAGGCTTCTTCAGCTGCTGATCGGCAAAGTTATGGAAGTATACAACCAAAACGCTTCCCTAACTTGTCACAGCAACCATAAAGAAACATCAGCTGAAGAGACACACCTGACATCCATTACACATATGTCTGGGGAAAAAAAGGGGGAGTTCACTAGGAATAGCTATCAGACAAATGAGCATTCAGCTGACAGCTACTGTAGGTGTATGGCCAACTGAAATGGTAGCTACCTTTTTAAAAACATTTGAATGTAAAAATCTTTGTATTATTGAATTATTTTATTTTATTTTTTTCTCCATCTGGCTCTTTTCCTGTTCCCTTCAGCCACACTTATAGATGATACTCTTAAATCTCTGCTTAATCCATTTTGTGGAGCTGAAGCTCACAATAAAGGTGTATGGGGAGGGTAAGATGAAGGAGTGAGCATTATTTGAGTGTAAGAGAGATGACATACACACAGAGCGTTACATATCTAAATGTGGACTTTATTGGCAGCAATACAGAGCATTATCTCTATGACCCTGTTGCCACTTCTGAATGAGAGAAAAGAGTTAGATGAACAGATTCTTCTCTACTTCTGCTAAGGAGGAATCGCAGCATGTCAAGTATACCTACGGAAATGCTGGCGGTTCCCCTATAGCAGAGGTTCTCAAACTTATTTTGTCTACCACCCACTTCGAGAATTAATTATTTTCTAGCGCCCCCCCCCCCCAAATGTTTTTTACTTTACTACATCTTAAGAATCACAATCGCAGTCATTATGTTAATAATTAAATTATGTGGTGTGTCATGTGAAAATAAGACTTAGTCATCCCATAGCGTGATCCTATGGGATGACTGAAGGGCCTGTGATGTCATCAAAAGGTCCTGTAGACTTGGATTTACCTTGTACGGAGTTTCCTAAAGTACCTGGCTCCTCTGCCCACTAGCAGCCTGCTCTATATAATAAAGCTTTATCCTAGTGAACAGAGAGACCAGGTCCTTTAGCCCAGTAGGATTTAGACTGCTTTATATAAGAAAGCAGCACTTATTCCCCCCCCCCCCCCTCTATCTCACAGCAGGGAGCTACGTGATGTGTATGTGATGTGTATGTGTGGTGCAGACACAGGCTGGCTCCATACACTCAGCCCCCCCCCTCTCTCCCCCCACACAGCAGGGAGCTACGTCATGTGGCTCCCTCAGCAATGAGCAGGGGGCCAGGTGCTAGTGTCCAGAATGAAGTGAATAAAGTAAGATAGTGGACAAACAAAGCAGTTTTGCTGAAGCAGTGTATTTAGGAAAAGTCTTAAATCCACATTAACAAGCAGTATAGATAGAATCATTGTTATGATACCACCCCTTTAAATTAGCCATCGCCCCCCTAAACCGCTTCAACGCCCCCCAATCTTCTCTGTGCCCTTTACTGCCCCCCTATAGGCCTCCAGCGCCCACAAGGGGGCGTTATCGCCCACTTTGAGAAAGACTGCCCTATAGGTATAACTAAAGCAGAAGGTTTGCAGAGGAAAAGTAAGTGGACTTTCTGTGAAAAGCGCTGCGGGGAAAACCATGATGTATTTTGGCCACGGTTTTTGCCCACTACGTGCTTAACCCAGATATAGGGTTAAGCACCTATAGATTGACATTTATAAATGTTTGAAAACACAAGCAATAGCCATGGTGGAAAAAGTGACCAAAAAGATTCTGAACTGGTTACATCTTTGCATGCAGAAGAAAAAAGTTCTGCGTTTTACAATACCAGCCAAGTGGATGAGATTTAGTGCTGCAGAAATGTTGTGTTTTCAGATAAGGGAGCCTGTTAGACCAGGTTCACATGATGTCTTTTGGAACGTAATGTGGCACGTAGACGCCGCGGGAGCTTTTGCGGGCCGTATACGCTCCCATTGATTTCAATGGGAGCCAGGACCGTATACGCGGCGCTATTTTGCGGCGGCCGCAAATTAGCGCCGCGTATACGGTCCCGGCTCCCATTGAAATCAATGGGAGCGTATACGGCCCGCAAAAGCTCCCGGGGCGTTTACGTGCCACATTACGTGCCAAAAGACATCGTGTGAACCTGGCCTAAGTTTTACCTGTGGTTATGCTGTGCTGTTCTGATAGACTTATATGGGGTGGAAAAAGTAAAAATTAAAAAAGCAGCATTTTAACTGTATTTTTTAGCTGCACTTCTACAACAAATGGCATTAGCCTTAATGTTTTTATTCTCTTTGTAACTTTAATATGGTAATTTCCTGAAATGTCAAATAGCTACGTGTAAACATTATTTTAACTGATGCTTTCTCTTGTAAGGTATGGTAAAATGTCTGGGGATCAGGTTATTGGAAGGAATAGAAACCATACCTTATTATTAGCTTTCAAATTAGTATAGACCTTTATGCTACATTTACGCTCACTGCTACATTCTGCATACTTACGGGGGTTTTATCACTTCAAATAATGCTCATTGGTAAATCCAGACCATAATTATAAATATTTTTGTATCGTACTCATTAAAAATGCTTTTATCCCCAGATATTTCAGAAATAATGATAGTATAGCTCAACCTTCTGCTTCTATTAATAACCTTAAGTGTGCCAAGGGGAAATGCATGCTCTTTTGTTTCTTCCTCCGCTCTAGAGGCATGGCCTAATAGGTTTCCTGGTGGTATATCACTGACATGCAATAATTCTTCGGAATATGAAGTATTTTAGAACATTATACTATAAATGTGATTAACTAGTTTCTATCCTATGACATTATATTATGTAAGCGAGGGGAACCTGTTAACATAAGCTAACGTAATAATATGTCATGAAGATGGCACCAGCTCAGGAGCCGAGCCTGAGCCAAACTGGAACCGTCAGGAGAAGATGCCAATTGTGACACACAGCTGACATCTTCCTCTAATGTCTATAAGCAATGATGGTGGCATCAAAGGGGTCTCTCTGTTTCTCCTCCATTAGCATCCATTCTGCCATGATGATGCAAAAATGTCATAAAAATAAAAACAACAACAAAATTGCAGTTTATTGGTGATATTTCCTCCAAAAATAGATGATCTTAAAGTCACATAACCCTAAACCAATTGAAACAACACCTCACACAGATCCAAAGATTGAAAAATAAAAAAGTTATGGCTCTCAGAACGAGATGCCACTAAAATAAATTCTATTTGGCGAATTAATGATTTTATTATGCAAAAGTAGCACAACATAAAAAAAATGTCCCATGGACCGTTGAGTAAGCTTTGGTTCAGGGATGTCCTACTATAGCAAAACATCCCAAAGCTGATGAAATTTCGATGTTATAAGGAAAGGCACTTGGGTGACTTGTTAGTGCTTCCTGTACTGTCTGGATTTCAATGGGGTGGTTCTACTCTGTTGTCATGAAATTAGATAGGACACGCTCCATATTCCATGGGATATAACGGAGCATCAGAATCCTCTTTGGACTGCACATGTCGTGTGCCTGGGGTCTAAGGATGGGGACACACAATGTACTTGGAATTCAATATTTCTGCCCAGGTAACTGGTGTTTCATTTATCTGTAATTAAAAAACAATTGGTTTCACCTGCCCCTCACTACAAGCTGTGTGGTTAATAAGAAGTTAAAAACGGTGGCCGAGAAGGTTCATGAATTACTTCTATCTGTTAATGAAGGATTCTTCCTTCAAATTTCACTTTCTTTTCCCCCATGTCCCCATTTCCTGACTGCTCCTCCTCACAAAGCTCCACAGTAAACAGCAGGCAACCATTGGCTGTAGTCTGACTACTCCACTCTCCCTGTGACTGCAGCGGTTACACCCCAGTAAACTTGATATCACCATAGCCTTTCTATTATACACTGACTGCTACTGTATTTGGTTTTGCAGAGTATCACTGTACTGACTGTTAGAATAATGGTAACATGCCATTTATGATGCCCAAGCAGAACTTAGAACATCATTATGTTGCTAAATCTATAGCGCCATCATATTCCACAGTCACTTGGGGTGTGAGAGAAAACACTGGGAGAACATACACACTCCTTGGAGATGTTGTCCTTTTCCAGATCGGAGCCAAGGAATCCAGTGCTTCGAGGCTACAGTGCTAACCACTGAACCACCATGCTGTCCCTAAAACATCAATAATGGATGGCAAACCGATAAGAAACAATTAATAAAATTTGATCAATAAGCTAAATATTTCCAAAATGGTGCAATACAAAATTACAATTCATGTAAAAAAAAATCCTTGATATAGTTATGTCAACATTGAAATAAAAAAGTTGTGGCTTTTAGATAGTGACAACAGAAAAACAAAAAAAGGAGCCAAATCCTTAAGTATCAAACTAGTATTATTGCAGTTACAAAAAGGTAAAATAACTTTAAAAAAGTAACAAAAAAGAAATGTTTTTATAAAAGCATAAAAGTAATTTAATAAAAAAATTATAATAAATGAATAAAAGAGTATACATATATTTTACCACTACATTTATTGTAACCAGCAGACTAAAAACAATTATTTATACTATATGTTGCAAGACAAAAAAAAACTGCATTTCTGTTCCCTGACAGCAAACAAATTTCCAACAATGAATCAATAAATAATATGTAATCCTATAAAAACAAACCTATACTGCAAACATATAGACTTTTTATCATATACAGCGAATGGTATACTGTAGATGCCTTTAGATGTTATTTTAATTATACAAATTATTAATGAACATTATTAATTATTCACATTTGATTTTCATTTTTTTTTTCTCTTTAACCGGTCTGTCGTATTGACTCACTAAGAACAGACATGACTCCTATACATGACCATTTCTTCCTACACATCAGATCCAGGATATGTGATCAATATCAGGCCAATACCAATTTGACTCCAGATGTGTCCCATATATAAGACCTAAACACCAATTATCAGAAAATCTCTTTCAATTACTGTAATCTGCATTTTTCTTCATGCACATCTTCATTGCTTGAGCTCAAAGCTGCTGCAAACTGATCTGGTCATTGTAAATAATGAATTTTGCAGGATATAATGCAAATATACTTGGGATCAAGACAATGCTGTATATTGAAAATGAGTTTCAACGTGGTCTCTTAATAGAGATAAACCTGTATTGTCATATTATAAAGATTAGAATTTAACCTTTATTAAGCTAGTGAAACAAACAACCTTCTCATTGAATGACTGAAGCTTGCTCAGTGAACCTATAAATGAGGACATTTTATCTCCATATTCATTGATTTTAATACATTACATAAATGTGAGCATCAATTATGGGTCAGTGAACCAAACTTCTGCATTTTTAAGTATCATAGTAAATTATCTTCACCAAGGAAAACATAAACCTAAAAGATTTATCTGGTATTCATTCATTTAACTGCTGAATGGGACCAATTTAGGACAGTGTAAAAACCTGTAATCTAGAAATAAAGAAATGCAATGCAACCTGTACATTGTGTTGTCTGTCACATTTTATTAAATATGGTCTGGAAAGGGTATTCTGGTAACATCAAGTTACTTCCTATTCCTAAGATAGGGGTAATTAGCCGATTGAGTGTCCACCTGATGAAACTTCTACTGATCATGAAGACTGGGGTGCTCCTATAGATGGGTAACGTGCCGTGACCAGAATATCCCTTTAAATTAAAATATTTTCAGCATACTGCATAATGGTCTTTCCTAGACTATTACAGATTGAAATCACATTCAGCTAACCCCTCTACAATGGCAAACAAGTGTTGATGTGTGGCTTATGTGATTGGCTGGATTAGTCCAGCGTCATCGCTACACAACATCATTCTGAAAGCCAGAAGACACCCAGAAAGGATGGGAACATGTGCCAGAGCCCCAGATAGGTGAGTAACACTGTTACGGAGGGGGCGGGGCCGAGCGGAGGGGGCGGGGCCGAACAGAGCAAGCGTCTTTAGCAGGCAGAGAGCAGGCACGGAGAGGACCTGCTCTCTGCCTGAGCGTGAGGGGCGGCCGCTGGAGCAATCCCCAGTCCACCGCTTAGTGACGGTGACCCTAAGCCAGTCCAGGACAGCTTGTCCTGGACTGGCTTAGGTCAGCAAAAATGCCGCCCTCCCCGTGGCCCTGGCATAGCGCCGCCTGAAGCGGTCGCTTCAGGTCGCCTCATGGGAGGTGCGGTGCTGCTACCAACGATACATATACTAACCTGGACACTACTTTTACTACATGTACTGTAAGGCTTCCTAACTGTACTCTCTGTTGTGTACTTTTATTTACGTGTACTACATATGCTGTATTTCTGTCCAGACTTGATTTATACTGCTGGCTGCCTGTTCTACATGTACTGTACAGGTTTTTCTACTTGTATTACATGTACAGTACTAATGTCTACCGGTGCAATATGTAGAGATGGGCGAACCACTTCATCATGAGCTGAATTCAACTAAAATATTCCCAATTGCTTGGTTTTTAATGAAACAGAACAAATGGTGATTTCTCAAGGATGAACTAAAATGGCCACCACCAGATGTTTGAGCAAAACCTGACATCAGCTGACAGACTCCCATCCAATAGACAGTGGTAGGTGCACACCTTACAGTGCTGATGTCATATACACTATATAAGTTGCTGTAAGCATTATCATGAGCTGGTTGCAGTATTGGCAAGAAATAGGAAAGGATCTGTGATTCATCTCACTACATCATACAGAGTACAGTTCTGAGATGCTTGCAAGCAATAGTTGGAATAAAAGAATTTAGTTAGATTCAAGCAATTACAATGGCAGTTTAGAGATAAAAATCAATAGATAGGAGTGAGGGCATAGCTGTTGTTGCTGTTCGAGCTTGAGACTGCTGCATTCCTTCTGTAATGGAGAATTACAGAGACACAGACAGGAGACCTAACCCTTTCATTACTAAAAATCTAATTTTGTCTGTTGTGCAATAGAGCAGTTTCATCTGTATACACAGTGTTTAAACGCACTTGTCTCTGACAATCCATATTTCTTAAGGGCTTTTTGGGCGCGTTTGTTTTCCTGTTCTAACAGATAAGTGATGATTATACCTGTACAAATCTGAAAAAAACCACCATTAGTTAAGATTTTTTTGTTGTGGTCACACAATATATATTCTAGCCTTGTTGTGGTCACACAATATATATTCTAGCCTGTGGTAATATGAAAAAAAACCTCTTGATATTTACTGTTAATACAGATTTTTTTTTTTTTTTTGTAGATTGTGAGCCCCACATAGAGATCACAATGTAAATATTTTTCCCTATCAGTTTGTCTCTGGAACATGGGATGGAAATCCATGCAAACACAGGGAGAACATACAAACTCCTTGCAGATGGTTTTTTGCTCTTGGCAGGATTTGAACACCAGGACTCCAGCGCTGCAAGGCTGCAGTGCTAACCACTAAGCCACCGTGTGGCCCCTTAATGCAGATTTTTTTGTTGTTCATCCTTGCACTAATTTCTTTTTTCTGCTCTGCTCACCAAATACACAGTGTAATAGAATGTTGTTAATCTGAAAAATATATTAATTTCTCAAGTTTTTTTTTTGCTGCGCATATATACAGTATTTGCAGCCGCTTCTAATCTAAAAAACTTAGTTATTTAAGCTTTTTTTTGTTGTGTTCACCCAATATACAGTCTAGCCTGTGCTAATCTGTAAAAAAAAACTCTTGATATTTAATTTTTTTTTTTCTGCTCTGCTCACCAGATACACAGTATAACAGAGTATTATTCTGAAAAAAATATATATACATTTTTTAAGCATTTTTTGCACCTTTGTATAAACACAGTACTCCAACCTGTGCTAATCTAAAACAGGACTCTTATCCCTTATAAAAAAAAAAAAAAAAAAAAACACACATACACAAAGTGCCAGAATTTTTCCCAACCACTATAATTAAGAACTATGCACAGTAAAAAATTACTGGAAAAAAGGGTTGTGGTCAGGCAAAATGAGAGGGACAAGGAAACTCATGCAAGTACTAACAGCAACAGAAACACCGCTTCTGATCTTGGTGGCGCTGTAGTATTTTTGTACTTCCTGAGAATGAAGATGGTTTTTGATTACTTAGCTCACTCATCTAAGTCACAGATCTCAACGGTGTCTCCTTCACTGACACAGATCCCTGGTAGTGATGTGGCACTTGCTGAGCAATCTGTTTCTGCAAGTCTGTCACTACTCCTCTAGATGAAGCCTCCCAATAGTCGTGTCACCATCTTCCTTTATCATCATGTTCTGTTTACTTTACTGTTTCTCATTCTATCTACACTACTGCCACTACTCAGCTAGACATGTCCTGCGGCCCAATCCATCATATTATGCTCTGCCACACTGTCAGACATGTTGCCACAGCTACCACCACTGCTGCCACTCAACCAGAGAAGCCCGGCTGCCCAATCCATCATATTATTAATACTGTATGTTATTGGAGCGTTTTAAATGTTAAATTGTGTAAAAGCAAGCCATAATGTAGTGTATGGTTAATCTCTGAGTTTGTATCCACTGCTTACCATCTGTTTTTGTAAACTCGAAACAAAATGAATCTTGAGGATGATCATCTATCTCTAACTACATGTACTGTAGTACTGTAACTATACTATATATACCTCTCTCAAAAAAGCAATTGTATCAGCACCAGCAAATCTGGGTATCATCCCATATATTGCACGGCAGAAACCCCTCTCCAGCCAAATGGGTTCTTAATAGAAAAAACAATCTGGTCTGCCAGCAACTTGTATAGATGGAAAATGTACTTTTATTGTAAAAGCAGTACACCATATCAGTACACCGTATCAGTCCTCACAGGAACCTTCCTTAAGTGCAAATAAACACATCTACTCCAGAAACCACCAATCCCCGCCCTTGTAACAAAGAGCCAATCATTAGTTTCCTATAAACACTAAGTTCTATATACAACGTATACTTTCATTAAAACCACATAAAACAAGGTATAAATATAAACATACATAATATAGTGCATTAAACTATGGCTATAACCACCATATTACCTACCAAAGGATGTATAATGTCCTGAAACTATAAGACTCCATTTACTTCTCTAAAACTGGCTCTGGATTTATATAATGACACAAAGGCTGATTGGTCTCCAAAAAAATAGACAGATTTTACTATGGCAAAGCTTGGTAATAAATGCGCAAAGTAAACAACAACCTCAGCACAAGCTAGCTCTCCGTCTTCCCAAAGCCCCTGAATAGATGTTTGCCTTTGTTTACTAATTATAAAATCTATTCCCTATTAACTTATGAAGAGATTGCAATTGGTACAGTAATATCTTGAGTACCTTTGGGGCTGTATTGTATTTGATTAACTTATATATGAGTGGAGTCAGATTGTACCTAGGGGCGTAATCTGTAAATACACAATTGTGAAACAATTAGACGCATTTTGTGTTTTTCTTTTGACACATTGACATATTGGAAAATCACTTTGAAGTCTGGTCCTCTGCTATATATTTCTAAACAGTGAATTAACCTCAACATTGCATAGATTTTATATTTTAAAAACTTTTAGTGCTTAGGCATTCCATTCGCCAAACAAAACATAGGTCTTGGTTTATTGCGTGCTTTTAATAATAGTTGGTAAAAGTTTGATAACTGTGTATGGCATGGGAAATGAGATGTGAAAATCCACTTACCGTATATACTCGAGTATAAGCCGACCCGGATATAAGCTGAGGCCCCTAATTTTACCACAAAAAACTGGGAAATCTTATTGACTCGAGTATAAGCCGAGGAAGGGTGGGGGAGGGGAATGCAGCAGATACTGGAAAATTTCAAAAAAATTAAAATGATTGGAGTTTTTGGGTGCAGTAGATGCTGGGGAAGGGGAGGGGGTGTTTTGGTTGCCTGGCTGCCCCTTCCCTGAGCTTGAGGACTGGGTTTTTTTCCCCCACTTAGAATTCAACCTTGCTGAATATAGCATATCTGCAGTGCTCCTATTAACCCCTTCCCGATGGAACAGGAGCACTGTAGATACCCTATATTCAGTAGACTGGGCACTTTCAGACACAGGGATACCTAATGTGTATAATATGTTTCACAGTAATTTTCTACTTTTATATATATTCTAGGGAAAGGAGTGATTTAGAACTTTTATTTATTTTATTTTTTTATTATTTTTTTTTAAAGCGTCTTTTTTTCATTATTTTAGGGGAGATTCTATATATTACTATTGCGGCTGGTCATAGACCAGGGGGCTTTTTCAGCACAAAAACTGTGCTGAAAAACTCGGCTTATACTCAAGTATATACGGTTCTATCTAAACGGGAGGGATTTTTACTCTGTAGTTTCTAGAAGCTGCTGAGATGCCGGACGCGAAGAACAAGTTCAGAAGCAGCACAGATGGAGAACTGCCGAAGCAGGCAAACCATCGATGCAGCAATTTGCTGAATATGGGCGGATCATCGACACCAACAACCTGCAGATGAAGTTGTGGGCAGAGACTAGTAGGCTATATAAAAAGAGAATTAGGGTATGTGCACAATCCTTTTTGAAGGTTGTCTTCTCCCAAAATCTCTGTGCAATTGGTTTCTTTTGGAGGTGGCGTATATTTTATTTTCAGTTCTTTCTTTTTAGCCAGCTGAAACCCAATATGTCCTGCCCTTTCTCTAGGGGGAATCAGGAAAATACCAGTGAAATCAATAGTGGCTTAAAAGAAAAGACCACTACATGCCACAAACGAAATCAGAGCAAAAGTGCAAAATTTAAAAAAGGCTTTAAAAAAAGCAATAAAAATGTGCTGAATATGGATGAAATCTACTCCTATACCTATCTATAGTTCATGTGTCTTCCATCAAATACAGATGGCCCATATATATTATGCCTTTTATGTTTTCAGGTTTTCAGCCATATGAGGCATAAAGAGTTGCAATTTTTTGTTCAAAATGTGATGTTGCATAAAAAATTGTGACTTTTCAAATTCCGCATCACTTTTTCCACTTTCCTAAAAAGATGAGGGTATGCATGGTCCGGTGGCTGCGTCTCATTTATGAGGAGGCATGTGTCTTGCCATAAATAAGGCATGCCCTCCTCCGGCTCAGGATATGAACACTGGTTTCAGTAATGCCAATCTTTAGAAATTGTCCCCAGTTACCTGTACAAACCAGTCCATTCCTATATTTGCAGGTATAGATGGCACCTTCTTACCAAAGTGTATTTAGATACATTATAACAATTAATAAACTATAGAGATATTTGGAGTGGGAATGTTAGAATGAGACATTCCACTGTGTGATTGATTTTGAATGGCTTATGGTGCATGCACATGGAGTAACGCTCCTTTTATTCAGACACGTAAACACATGTCTGAATGACTGCTGTAAAACAGAATCTCATTGAATTCAATGGGTGCCGGTCATTGAAATCAATGGGAGGCTCTTTAACCCATTGATTTCAATGTGTAGCGCGCATAAGACCGGCACCCATTGAAATCAATGGGCGTCTGTTTTACAGCGGTCACTCTGACACATGTTTATGTGTCTGAATGAGCGGAGTGTTACTCTGTGTGCATCACATTGGAAAGCAATAGGCAAAAAAGCCTCCCATTGAGTTCAATGGGTAGCGCGCGTAAGACCGAACCCATTGAACTCAATGGGATTCTGTTTTACTGCGCTTACTCTGAACGTGTTTACGTGTCAGAATGAGCGGAGTGTTAACTCCATGTGAAAGCAGCCTTAGTTTTGCTTCCACACACCCCTGCCAGGGAAAGCACTGAAAGGTAATAATTAGAAACAGATGCTTCCACTTCCAAGGAACAGATGTTATATGAGTAGGGATATCACTCAACATCATTAAAGATGGAAACATATCTATGTGGGATCTCAGCAGAGTGATCACCCATTGTAACTGATTGTATCATCCCATCAATAAATTCACAAAACGAAGGCTATCCTATAAGAAAAAAGGTTTGCAATTTCTTACTGTACTACCTGTAAGGAATGGAAACGAGACCTGCTGAAAGAAGTAAGCGTAATAACTCAATGGGGCAGATTTATCATCAGATTTATCATGCATTCATTCTGGTGTACATGAGGACTGGAATCTCACCAGCTATGGATTGATATAGATTTCAGTATTGGCACACCAGCTGCCAATTATATTAGGCACATTAGCCATCAGCATAGGGGTTATCAAGAGTGACCGGGAATTCATTGGTATTGATCCCGCTGACTCACTGGCAGTTTTCATAGCATACTATAGCTTTGACTGTTTTACAGGAAGTTTAGTGATACAAATTGTTTTATTATTTATCTATTCCTAATTGCCTACATTTCTACTAGAACTTACCAGCTATCAAACCACTTCCTGCTAAATACTGTAAATGACATTTTATGTATCTGTAAGCCTCCTGTACAGACATTTCTGTATGCTTGACAGTGCATGCCTATGAACAAAGGAGCAAGAATAATGGCTAATCCATATCACATTAAATATTCATGTATCTTTTGTAACTTTATGGTATGCTTAAAATGGTTTTATTTTAAGTGCTTTTCTAACTTCAGCTTTCATTTGTAGTACTTGATAATTCTGTAGCTCTGTCAGTAGAAACACGTTCCCTTTCAGTGTCATTTAAGTCTTCAAATGTGATCAAATGGCCATAAGAGGAGGAAAACAGGGAAAAAATTCTGAAGCAAAAAATGTGCTAAAATATTTGATATGTGGGAGTTGTACTTTTGCAACAGCAGCAAGGCCACATTGACAGGTGACTCTGCAGCTGTACGGGGATGCATAGGGTGTCTTTTTTTGCGGAGCCAGGTGTACCTTTTAGTTAGACCATTTTGTGGAATGTCTATTGCTTAGATAACTTTTTATTCAAATCAGAGGCGAAAGAGTGAAAAAAATGGCCATTTGGCACTTTTGATTCTTTTTCCCGCTATGACGTTTACCCTATGGGAAAAATATTTTTGTAGACCCGGCATTTTCAGACACATGGATACCTAAGGTGTATGTCTTTCACAGTAATTTTCTACTTTTATATATTTTCTAGGGAAAAGGTGTGATTTAGAACTTTGTTTTTTATTTTTGAAAACATTTTTTTTTTACTATTTTATTAGCCCCTTCTATGGAACTTGAACCTGCAGTCACTAGATTGCAAGTCCCCTAGACTGCAATATAACTGTACTGCAATGGTAATATTACTATGACAGGCCTGGGAGCCTTCATTACGCTCCCAGTTGCCACAGGAACAGGTCGGCACCTGCGATCTTGTCACACAGGAGCCAGCCTGCAACAAACAAGGTAGCCACTGCCCGGGGGCAGTTTGGGGGGTTTTACAGGTAGTAATGCCTGCGATCAGAGTGGACACTGATCGCAGTCATTAGCTCTGGGTCTCTGCTGTAACATAGCTATGGCAACTGCAGCACAGCACCTGCCATTATCTTTACAGACCCAGCATCCACCACAATAGCACGACTGATGCCAGGATGGGTTCACGGTGCCAGGACACCCTATCCTCACAGCCCAGGGCTTGCAATATTGCCCCAGGAGTGGAGTGATGCATTCAGACTATAAGTAACACCCCCCAAATTTTTTGGGGAAAAAATGCGTCCGAAAAATATGGTACATAATGATTTAGCTGGTATATTGCATATGCAGAGATGTAGCTATAGGTGGTGCAAAAGTAGCAGTCACTACAAGGCCCTGGACCTTGAGGGGGCCCCAAAGGTCAGTGTTGCCTGTAAAAAAAAACACCAATATTGTAAAAGGGACAAAGTAGGTAGGGACCCCATTACAGATTTTGCATTGGGGCCCTGAAGCTTCATGTTATGCCTCTGTAATAATCCCTGTGTTTCTCAGTAAACAAGAATATGTTGTATATGTGTATTATGTATAGTGAAAGTTCTCGGATCATTTCATCTCTGGTAAATATCAATAGGTTTGGGCCAATCTCAATGATTAATTTTACATTACTTTCAAGTAATAGCTTCAGCATGTGGCTTACTACACAGAAGCTCACCAAAATCTATTTAACCCTGTAGGCTAAGGGCTATGTTAGAGAATTAAATAGCCAGTGCCCAGAAATAAATGTATAAAGTTACCGTATATACTCGAGTATAAGCCGAATTTTTCAGCACAGTTTTTTTTATATATATATATATTTTTTTTTTTTTTTTTTTAGGGGGGGAGATCTATGACCAGCAGCAATATCAATGTGTAGAACCTCCCACAAAATAGTGGAAAAAAAAAGCAGCTTTAAAAAAAATAAAAAAATTAAAAGTTCTGAATCGCTCCTTTCCCTTGAATAGACACAAAAGTAGAGAATTACTGTGAAACACATACACATTAGGTATACCTGTGTCTGAAAGTGCCCGTACTGAATATAGGGGATCTGCAGTGCTCCTGTTCCCTTGGAAAGGGGTTAATAGGAGCACTGCAAATACCCTATATTCAGCCAGGCTGAATTCCAAGTGGGGAAAAAAAAACAGTCCTCAAGCTCAGGGAAGGGGCAGACAGACAACCAAAACACCCCCTCCCTCTCCCCTTCCCCAGCACCCAGCAACTACTGCACCCAAAAACTCCGACCATTTTAATTTTTGAAATTTTCCAGTAGCTGCTGCATTTTCCCCCCTAGGCTTATACTTGAGTCAATAAGTTTTCCCAGTTTTTTGTGATAAAATTAGGGGGGTTGGCTTATATTCGGGTCGGCTTATACTCGAGTATATACGGTACCTTTCCACTTTTGTTTTGTTCAGAAATTGACATATACTTTTGGAAAAAAATTCATGTCATGTCAGCTTTTGAGACAGCTTAGATGTCTTCATCAGGCATGGTGTACACAATGTGTGAAGAATCACATATTCATACAGAAACAGACATAGGAAAAATAAGTAGAGATGGGCAGACCTCTCAAGATTTATTTTGTTTCAGGTTTGGGATGTTTGTTCCCAAAATTCTTTTCAAGTCAAACAAGTTTGGTACAAGCCAAGCCGCAAATTGGCTTAAAACAAAGTGAAAAACATTCTCAGGGCTCCTAGGAACCTATCTGTCCAATTTCTAGCTCTCTAAGGCAAACACAGCCAAAGTTATGTCAGAGTAAATGTGACATGTACGTCTAGGGAAAAACGAATGGTAAGCAGTGGATGCAAACGCTGACTTTAAGGTGCTTGCCAATGATTTTTTAGAAATATGTGGAGGTTATATTGCGAAAAAGAATGGTTTCATTAAAAAAAATACCCTGCTTTGGAGATAATAGGATGGGCCAGGCTGCAACACATATCTGACTAAATATCGGCAGCAGTTGTAGCTGGTTAGGAGTAGCGTCCAGCATCAGCAGCAGTACAGTAAATGAAAGTAAGTGCTACAGGGGTTTATTGTTATTGGGGAGACAAATTTGTGGCTGTGAGCCACTTGAAGAGTGATAAAGCATTGACTTCAAAAAAGAAAAAAAAAAAAAGGCACCAAAAATGATTATTTAATGGTGTGCTATAGTGGAATGGGATGGTGGACCACACTGAAGGACATGTCTGACTGAGTGGTGACAATGGTGGCAGCTGGGGAAACAATTGTGGAAGTGTGGCAAGGACCAATATAATGGACCTTGCACATGTCTTCCTGACTGGAAGTGGTGATAGGCATTAGACAGCTGTGGAAACATGTGTGGCAGTACAGTAGGGCATAATGTGATGGACCAGGTCGCAGGACATGTCTGCTTAAGTGGTGGCAGTGGCAAAATTTATTGCATTGCATAATATATTGGGTCAGGCTGCAGGATGTCTGACTGGTGGCAGTGATGGCAGACATCGGGAGATAATAGGATGGACCAGGCTGCAACACATATCTGACTAAATAGTGGCAGCAGTTGTAGCTGTTTTGGAGTAGCGCCCAGCATCAGCAGCAGTACAGTAAATGGAAGATGATGATAAAGGGAGGGAAATAGTGCCACCACTATTCGGGGGCATCAGTTGGAGGTGTTTGAATCTCATGGATCATGGATCCATGCCTGATTCATTTTGATAAAAGTCATTTTTCCATTCTATATGCAGACAGTTTCATCCTTTTAGATGTTACAACACTACTGGCAGCACTCTCCTCTTTTACTCTTGATGCTGAGCTAGATAAACTCCCATGGCAAACTGGGCCAGCCGCTTCCACCGTTCTAACCTATTGGCCTAGAATTCCATGGGGTCAGAGTTATCTACTGGAATTTAGCTGCTTTCTAGGTATGACTGCAACTGCTGGTATAGTCGTCTGTTGTGGCACCAGTTGCCACTGCGAACTGAAGTGGGCAGAGGCCACCTGAGTACACATACGGCTGGTAGTTTCAGTGGTCTACCTAAATGTTGATGCAAGCTGGCAATACATCCTATCCTTATAATGTTAAATTTTTTCTTTTTTTTTTTTTTTCTTTATAATGAGGGCCTAAGAGCACTGCCATCCAGTACTCACCCCTCTACTTAATGCTAGTAATATGCTTGTCACTGTGTAAGCTGTGAAAATGTTTTTTTCTAAGATTAACACAGGCTAAGCTCTATATTGGGTGAAACAACAGGAAACCACTTGTAAACGAGTTATTTTTTTTTAGATTTGCGCAGGCAAAATGAGCAGCACTTTTCTGTAAAAATAATGATAATGTTAACACTTACCCAAAAAAAGTCCTTAACAAAATATTTTTCACTAACAGAATTGTCTTGTCAGTAAAGAAAAAAGAAAAGAAGTATGTTTAAAGAATTTGTATAGAGAAGAAATTGCTCCATTGCAAGTACTGTCAGATAATATTAGATTATTGACAATTAAAGGCGTTATTTTCTGTGAAAGAAGCAAAACAGATATATCCTATATCCTATCTATATCTATGGAATTATAACACTAACATGCCTGTATAATAATTGCTTAATTCTACTAGTCCTATAACTATTGCTGGAGTTCCTGCATTTTCTGAGCTGTGCTACCAGCAGTGAGATTGATCACAGATCTATTTGTATGTCCACCATTTAGAGCAACTGAAAATGAAGGTCCACCTACTACTGTATATTGGCTGAGAGGTTGTCAGATGTTTTTACCACATCAAAGACATGTCATTGCCCATGTTTTTTCTTGTAGCATGGATATTTTTTATATATTTTTTATTTGGAATTTGGATGAAATCGCCATGATGTAATACAGAGTTATCAATATAAGAAGGGAAGTAAACAGCAAAAGCAGTAAACATTGGAACGGTTCCCTAATACGTAGTGTGAAAGTTTCATTACCCCTGATTGAGATCTGATCACTAATTGTGATGCTCTCACCAGATCTAAAGACATTTTCCTTAAGGGATACAGAATGATACAAATCCATGAAACACATTCATCCCTATTCTGAGTGGTGTGTCAAAGTTGTCATGAGTTTGGCGGTTTTCTTCCATCCTTATATTGACAGGTCTGTTTTATATCTCATGTCTCATTTACCACATATGTTCCTATGTCCTTTGGTGTATAAATATGTGATTCTTCAAATATTCTGTAAACCATGTCTAAGTATTCTCAAAAACTTGCTATTTGTCAATCGTCTTTTCAGTTAGCTACTGAAGACTCTCATTTTTATCTTTTATATATCTACTGGCTCATACAGTACAAAGATATATTTTTACTTTAGAAAAGCAGTGGTCTATATTTCATATACCAAGGCTATAAAAATATGGCCTAGTCGAACCGAAACCGAAATTCAATAAGGCTTTAATCTGATTGAGAGAAGAATCCACACCTGAATTCTCTTTTTGGTACGTTTTTAGAAAAGTACATATTGATGTGTTGCAGTTTAACAGCAAGCTCTTGGACCAGCTCTCTGAGGGTGTATTTGATCTGCTATGTTCTGCATTTGTTCTATACTGTAAAAAATACATCTGATGACCTGCTATTCTGTTAAGGAATCGCCATGGGAGAAATTCGTACAAAATGCAGAAAATGGCTGATACCTACATAGTGCTGGGACACAGAGTCTAAGATGACTTCACCAGAGCCCACCGCTAGGCTTATTGGTCTTTGCGGGTTCTAAGGCCCAGGTTATCACCCCAGAACCTTAAGGCAAGAAATAGCTGCCTCTACAATCTGAAATCAAAACCAAAATCTGCAACAATACTCACAATGTAGGTCAAGCCAGGAGAGCTGAATCAAAAGATTAAATGTATCCTTGCCAATTTGAATCCAAGTGTAAACAGTCAACACCAAAATCAGAAGACAAGTGTATATCTGGTAAACAAACTGAGATCAGTATAACAGTAAATGAAACAGGTATGAACAGTGCTCTGGAACTTAACTCATTTTAACTGCAGCATTCAACCTGCCCCTCTGCATCCAATGGAAGACTGAGTGGAAGAATACAATTACTGTATAGGAACACTTTAAGGCTAAGGCCCCATGTTGCAGAAACACTGCTTTTTTTTTGTTACATATTTTGTTGAGCTAAATCCAGGAGTAGCTACAAATGGAATCAGTAATATATAGAAAGTTTTTATACTTCTAACTTCTGTTCAATCTAGTCCTGGCGTTGGCTCAAAAAAACACAACAAAATCTGCAACAAAATAAGCTGCATTTCTGCAACGTGGGGCCTTAGCCTAGCGATGTCGACTTGCATCCTCACTTATCTGAAGTTTAAGATCCAAGTACTGTAAGCACTCATATCACGGCTCTGTATACAAGTTATTTATTTAGTCAATGAGGGGATCTGATCCGGTCTGATTAGGAGTTAAATAAATAATTAATATATTCATATATAAAACCTTTATGTTCCATATATCAGTTATCCTTCTTTGTATTCATCTCAGCATCTTACGAGTGTTTATCTAGAATTCTGTTAATATCTAAAGGTAAGAAGTAACAGTGTATATGAGGGGTATGTGGTTCCCTCTAGTCATTTTGTGGATGTTGTCATTGTGATGTTGATCATTGTGTATCTAGTGTTCCAACTCCAGGATGTCACTGCCAGGCGTAACAGCCAGGAGCTTCATCTTTAATTGTGAAATGCCTAAATCACAGTTTAAGTGGTTTCTATGCAATCTGAGACTACGCACAGTAATATTCCGCTGTCAAGAAAATATCTCCGTAACTAAAAGTGAATTTATTGGTATAATCGCAATTCACAGTTACAGATTATACCGAAAATGAATTATAACTGTGATATCTCAGAGTAAATTGTTGCAACTCGTGTTTACATAACTAAATTCAACTACGTTATACAGTATGTGAATATATTAAGTTATTTACTACACTCCTAACATTTAGGTATATAGGAAGCTTTTATCATATATAAATAGATGTGTTCTCTCAGTTTTCTGATTTCCACTTTCTTGAAAGGAATCATTGGCTGGAAGAGAAATATAAAATTGGTCATCTGAGGCTTTCATTTTCATCCTTTCCGGCGTGTCTTCCTTTCCACTTTCCATATCCATTCCGGAGCTCTCCCTCCAGCTGTAACTGCTGAATACTCATTTTGGGAATCCCTGCCTCCCAGCAGCTGAAGTCAGCATTCACATATTAACAGAAAGTATACAAAGGTTCATAAAAGTGTCAGTTCAGCGAGGCAATCCACCCACGGATTGTTCTTTATATATATATATATATATATATATATATATATATATATATATATATATATATATTTAGATAGAAAATATAAAAATTTATTTAATGTCTCAAAGCTTCATACTGAATGGATTTGTACAATACTTTATGTTTGATAAAGCCATATAACCATGCAAAAAACGGTGGATTTATGATTCAAGCTTAAAGGTACCCATACACAGTAAAATGATATAGGGCTGAATGCATCATCTGATTTGTATGGGATATTCTTACAGGTAATGTTTGGAGGATTAGATATGCTAAATTTGTTAATTCCTCAGAAAGATAATATTAAATGGGACTAGGTGACACTCTAGGAGTAGTGCTAGAACAAAGGACTGCCAAGAGAGGCAGCTGCAATTGGTGCACCTCTTTCCCCTTTAAAGGGGGCACATCACAACAACTTCAACTTGATCAGTAGTAGCACTTACCCCTGGTTCACATTAGTGTTTGGATTCCGCTGGGGGAGTCCGCATGAGGATCTCCCTGAACAGAATACCAATACAACTGCAAGCGCTGTGCAGTTAAAGCACATGGACCTCGTAGACTATAATGATTCGTTCAAGGACCCCATTATAGTCTATGGGGTCTGTGCGCTTTGACAGCACAGCGCTTGCAATTGCGTTTGTATTCCGTTTGGGGGGGTCTCCATGCGGACTCTCCACGGATGGAATACAAAAGCAAATGTGACCCAATCCTAACACAGCACTACTGAAGAGATGTTCAGAATGTGTTGGGACACAACTCCAGTCCAGCTTCTTTCAAATTGCAGGAGTTCAGAGTTACTTGAGAGCAGCTGCTTATGGGGAGTATGCTGCATTTCAGGGATTGCACAATAGAAAAGTCAAGATACAATTAGTATACTATGGCATGGCTGTTGGGTGTTGTGGTTGGTGTCTATCAGCCATATGGATTACATTCATTGGGAGTATTGTTGCTGGAATTCCTTGGAAACACTGTATGTGTTTCACTGTTACTGGGCACTGTTGCTATCTTATCGAGTGTCAATGATTGTCACTGGTATTGCGGTTTTGTGGATTTGCCTCTTATATTCCCTACCTGTCTCTTTTACATGGAGCTGTGACAGTGGATATGGAGTATGTACTAATATTATAGATAGAATGAATTAAGTTGAACTACTACTGTACCTACAATTGAATGAGATATGGATGAGACCACAGTGCTCTAGTACGCTATGTCATACGCTATGTCTCCTTTGAAGGACTTACCGTGCTAACCCCATTATGTATCTATATATTGTACATATAATAGTATGTATAGTAAAAGTTACAGTGTTTTAAGAAGTAAGGAACCAAACCTGCAATGTGAAACACAGTGTTGCTGTATTACAACAGAAGCTATTATACATCAATGTTTAGCATCTTATTTGGACTGATTTGGCCTTTGATGACTTATTCAGGCAAGTTGCATATAAAAGCCCCCCGGGAATACAATTGTTTCCAAAACTTAAACACCTCAGCTGACATAGGGAGACTTTCTATAAGTCCTTAAGTGCAAAGTAAAATGCATGTCCAATATTCAGGTATTAGAAACTAATCTGAAGCCAGTATTGCTGTTCAACAGAAGAGGTGATATGCTCAGCAGTTTGCTTACAATATCTCAGCATATCTCCTTTGTAGGCATTGCAACTGCTCATCCTGAAAAAGACCTAATGAGGAGATTTTGCCATCTCTTCTTGCATACAAGACCCCATGATCTCAATAACAAGTACAAGAACAACAAGAACAAGAACAACAACAACAACTAGCGCTAACATATTCCACAGCACTTTACAAATCAGAGGGTACATGGACAGTATTTGACATTACAATGTGACAAAGAAACAATAAATATCAAACAATAGGAGTGAGTGCCCTTTTTGAGAGAGCTTCCAATCTATGAGGAAATATGGAGACACAAGAGGTCAGAGGGCTTGTTTGGTACAATAGTCCAGTCATCTTGTAATAAATAAGATCATATAACTGAAGCTGTACAAACCCATGACCAGCTGGTATCTATGAATACACAGATAGTAAGTGCAGGGAGCACAGGGTAACTTCTAGATGGAGCGGTCAGGTTCTGACAATAGAGTGGGAAGAATAACTTAGGATAAGAAATGTTAGCTAAGTGTGCAGAGGTATAAAACAATGTGGGCATTTGATAAGCCTGCCTAATTGTAGGACAGTTTTAAAGCTGCTATAGTTGGGTATTAATCTGATCATCCAGGGTAAAATATTCCAGAGCAGTGGTGCAGCTCGTGAAAAGTCTTGGAGATGGGAGTGGGGTGTTCGGATAATGGAGGAAGTCTAAAGTCATTGGCATAACAGTGATCACGTTTAGGGTGGTGGACAGTTATAAGTGAGTTGATGTAGGGAGGTGCAGTGCTACGTCTTTTGGGCTTCCTCGCAGCATCTGGCACTCTCTTGGTAACGTTTGCACTCGTCTGTGGTGTCATCAGTCCACATTCACTGCTAAGGAATGTTATTGGACCTCAACGGTGACATGGGCATGACAAGCGACATTGGAAAAAAATGTAACTTTCTTTAGTTGTAAACCTGGTCTAAAGGTACAATAAAGCCATTTACTTACCAGGTTTTCTGGTGTTGCTTTGTTTGCATGTTATTCTACAGCCTATGCTTGTTCAGTTGATGCACTGCATTATAGTCTCTTTTAGACCCTACAGACACTGTTTCGATTGCCGTGAACCTGCTTTCTTGCAATACAACATACTATTGCTTTGGATGATTTAACAATTTATATAAAAACTGGCGACATTGTAACATTCCCAATAAAAGTGTACTAGCCATCTCCACTAACAAGATTATAGAAGGGATATTTATTTCCCATGGGTTTACACTTGTATACTTTGTAAGTGAATTCCAATAAGTTTGCTTGCTTGCTTGTTTCTTATAAACCCTTGATTGATTTATCTACCTACAGTACATGAGTCTACATGACCAGGCAATATTTATGTGCTGGAGTTACAATGAAGAGGATTTTATCTACTGTATTTTCTTTTTGTCCATTTAGGTGAATTTTATCTTTTTATTCTCAGACAGAAGCTGTTTTGTTCAGGTATTATTGAGAAGTAATGGAAGTTATTTTAGCTCAGAGCTCTGACTTATTCCCTTATTTGTTTTAGTTCTCCCATGAACTCCAGGGCTCTTTTGTAGTCCGTAGGTAATTCAGAAATTTTGTGGAGGAAACCTAAGAGGAAAATGATAAAAGTGCCTTTAAATTAGATCACATTATTTTGTTATTATTCACTTATTTCAGTGGGCCAGATTGTATGGTATGTAATTCACTATTAGTGAAAACGATCGCTGACACATAGTAACTACATTCTACTTTCCTTATTACTACTTTCTATGTCATCAAACTAGAACATATATGAAAAGAAAATCTTAGGATCCATTCACACGGAGTAAAGGGGAGCTGGTTCTGGCATGATAACTCGCATAAGAATCAGCGCTGAAAAAAAGAGACTCCCATTGGCTTAAATAGGTTCTACGCGAAAAACGGAACCTATTGAAGTCAATGGGAGTCTTTTTTTCATCGCTGATTCTTACACGAGTTATCATGCCACAATTAGCGCCACTTTATTCTGTGTGAATGGACCCTTAATGTCCCACTTTTGTCAGTAGCGTAAAAAAAGGCAAATACTAATGTACATATGTGTAGAAATATTTCTTAGGCTGCTAAATTCATAAAGATAATCCATGCCATTTAATAACTGTGATGAATTTTTGTCCTCCATCTTAACAAGACTTCTAGCAACCAATTCTGTTCAACAATTGTAATGAATTTCCGTCCTCCATCTTAACAAGACTTCTAGCAACCAATTCTGTTCAACAATTGTAATTCCACCACAGTATAAGAACTGACATCTGAGCTCTGACTGGTATCGATGAGCAATAAGGCCAGTCTTCCTTGTTACACATGAGCAGCTCCAAATGGATGTACCTAGTAAAATTCATTCGGAGGGCCTAAAACACAACTACATGAAAATATTAATAGTAGAAAAAGAAAAAAATTGTGGCACTACTGACAAAATTGCACCAAGTCCATCCTAAGTATTCAACAGCATCTGTAGGGGGACGTTCACACTGAAATAATGGAGCGGAATTTAACTGCGCCTTATATACGGAGGTGTTCCTACTCCTGGAAAAAAACATGTAAAAATAGTACTATGCATAAAAAAAAGATGGGGAGGGCACTCACCAAGGCCAGATAAAACATGCCTTAAAACATGGTTCCTTTATTTAAAGTGACCGTTTAAGAGTGGCCGTTGCCCACTCTTGCTGTTCTGCTACATTTTCGCTCTATTGATGTTTTTATGTTGCTTTAAATAAAGGAACCATGTATAAGGATATCTGGCCTTGGTGAGTGCCCTCCCTATCTTTTTTCTATGCATAGTACTACATGAAAATATTGTATACACTCATTCACAAATTTCTAAACTGTTGCCACACAAATTATTTTCAGTAGTATCATAAACTAGGGCCCTATCAACTAGGAATATTTGCTCACAGAGCAGCAGGCCACAGACAGCAAGAAGATGCCAAAACATGATGATGTGATTGAAAGGATGGGCCCCAGGCAGGAAGAAGACTGGCTGGTCTAAGCCATCCAATGTGTCTACAGTATACTGTATATACCTCCTAACTTTTAAATAATTTACACCCAACCACTTTCACTTTGACTCCAACCATTCCCAACCATTTCTCTTTGTGCCCCCACACAATATAATTCTCCTACAGTCACCCTAACATGGTAACCCCCACATTATAATGTCCCTCTCCTGCTGCACCCTCAGTTTAATGCTCCCCTCCCATTGCCTCCACAGTATAAAGTCCCTCGCCTTGTGCACCACAGTATAATGTTCCCCTCCAGTTGACTCCACGGTATAAAGTCCCTCTCCTTGTGCACCATAGTATAATGTTCCCCTCCAGTTGACTCCACAGTATAAATCCCTTACCAGGTATCTCCATAGTATATGTCCCTTTTCTGTTCCTCCCAAAGTATAAAACAAACATAAAAAGACTAATACTCAACTCACCCCTTCCCTGCTGTTCTCTCTACTGTTTCTAGTTCTGAAGCTTCTTGAGGGAGTAATAGGTGTGATATAAGTGACATCACTACATCGCACCCACTGCTCCAAGACATTGGAAGCAGAAGGCAGGGGTTGAATCGTGGAGACAACACCTTGTTTCACAATTGCATTCATCTCATTTGTGTTCTCATCTGTTGGGTTGAAGTTGGGACATACCTTCTGCCATCCAGGACAGCAGGACAGCACGACAGCACCTGCGACTGTCACAATGAATCCAGGACAGTTTAGAGATATGAGTGGATACAAATAAACTGGGTTGTTTCTTAAATAATATAGTCAATATGTTATACTGATGCATAGCCTGGTTGAGATGATATTGCTATTCATCTGTATGAAGTGTATAATGCCATGTCGGGGAATTCTCCTCTTCATCTGTAGCCATAGGGAGTTCAGAGGTCTCTCTATTCCTTAAGTCACCAGTATTATAGATAGAAAATGGTAAGTGAGGGCCCCATAACATACTTTGCGTTGGGGAAATTACACTTTTGCCCGTGGAACAGGCCATATATAGGTCACTGAACCTAACCCTACTCTGAGTCATGTATGAAGGATTTCTGAAATAGTACTAATAATGTGGCAATTCTGAAATTAGTATTTAACATCATACTGAATGTCAAAGTAGGACTAATTCTAATGCCTAAGAGGATCGGGGCCATTACATTGTATGCTTGAATACTTGATAAAAGTTCTGTGCCCCCGGTGAAGAGCCCCTCCTCACATCAGCATCTATAGCGCTGTACGGTGAGAGGGGGTGTTCCTTACCTCCCAGTGATAATGCTGAGCAGTGAGGAACTCCCCCCCTCCCAGTATTTGTCTATGGATGAGTACTATCAGGAGGGGAGGGGGGCGTTCTTCACCGATCTCACAGTACAGCGCTATAGATGCTACTGTGAGGAAGGGCATTCCTGACTGACTGTCAGAAATGCCCTTCTGACGGTGAAGAGCCACAGTACAGGCACTGAGGACACAGAATGGGAAAGCACTGTCAGCTTTCTAATGATGTATAAAACCGCATGTGCCCCAGGAGGTGAAAGGTCCTCTTTAAGGCAGCTTATCCTGAAAAGTCATCTGAAGTGACAAGTATGCTTTAAATGTTTTAGAGCTACAGTATACCAGAAGGAATCAGGTCTGGAGGGCTAGAATTACAGACGTTACAAAGTTTGCAGGATATATGGGATTTATTGATGTGAGGATACAAGTTAATTAACGAGGATCTGCCATCTTTCCTGACATGTCTGTTTTAATAAATACATATGATCTTCATGAAATAATAATCCTAGAACATTGTTTCCTCTCTTATTCTTCTTTATTCCTTTGTTATTCCTCCTGGATGTGTTTGAATATATCGCTAACTAGATATTACCATTCCTCTGCTCCAAGGGGTGTTTCTGCACAATCTGCCACCGGCAGCTCTGATTGACAGCTACAGACTGTGTAGGGATACACCTATAACTAGTGACTTCCAGTTTCCCATTCATTCATAAATCTGTAGTAGGATAACAAAGGAAAAAGATAGTCAAGGGAATCTGAAAGATGTTTTACAATTGTAATAATATGTTGAATGCAAATATGTACTAAAGCATACATGTCATCAGAGCTGAAAGATCCTCTGTAAGTATTATTACCATGTAATTGTATTTACATTTCTTTAATATGTGTACGTAAAGGCTAGGGTACACTGGGAAATTTGTTGCAAGATTAAAAACCGCTAATTTTTGTGTGACTGTCGCGTCACAATCGTAGAATGAGCATGCAATACCATTGAAGTGAATGGCTTATTTTGGCCCTCAATTGTAAGTCTTGCTACGAATCTCGCCATGTAGCCGTAGCCTAAAGTGAGTCTGTCACTAGAACCCAGGATATCAACCCAGCCCCTATTTTTCCCAAAATGCAAATGAGCTTTTTTGGAGCACTGAGAGCTTTGTCCCTTAGCTCTTGATTCAGATAGCTCTGTGGAGCTGGGTTCTAGTGACTCCATTTGATGTTCAATGAAAAATGGCCCTTGTTACAAATGGAATTTTTATAGCTCATCTCTAAAGAACTGATCATTGCAATTTTTACCTAATTTACTGTATGAAAAGATGTGCAATTGCCTGTATGAATCTACATACTTTTTACATCCATTCAATAGTTTAAGTGAACCGTTATAGCTATGCAAACTGTCTGCTTCCATTATACCTATGGGGAACCACCGGCGTTTCTATAGGTATAATTGACATGCTGCAATTTCCAACACTGCGATGGTTTTTTAAAATTGCAGTTTGTCCGCTAAGTGTATTTTTCCACCAAATAGGGATGGGATTCTCTAGGTCACGTGTAACCTCAGCCTTAAAGAGAACTGAAAACAGGGAGCAGGGTGCACTAGAAGGCTTCCCACTGGCTGTTCCACCTTACTTGGCTTGACTGACTGGTCTCTCTGTATTTGTGGTTCCCTTCAAATATTTTTTTTTTAATAAAGTACTGTAAATCAACCTGCATAGGTCTTCAAAATATTGCAGATGTTAAGATACATGCAAAGTAAATAATACATTTTTGACATTGCCTGCCTGAAATCAGCAGAGAAAAATTTCCAGCACACAATTTTTTCATCTACCATTTTCAGTTTAAGGGTCCATTCACATGGAGGAAAATGGTGAGGAATTTGGTGTGGAATGTCAGAGCTGAAAAAAAAGCCTCCCATTGACTTCAATGGATTCTTTTTTCTGCTAGCAATCATTGGGAGGCTTTATTTTCAGTGCTGAAATTCCACACCAAATTCCTCACCATTTTCCTCCATGTGAATGAACCCTAAAAACATTGAGGTCCGTCAGGCTCCGCATGTTACTGCTTGACAGACCAGAACAAGAGACAGCCGAGGTTAGTGCGCACCTAGTATAAGATAGTACTAGGGCATGTATAGCTTGTAAGTTATATAGAATTGGAAACAAACTAAAAAATAAGTATTAAATGTTATGTATTTTCTCTTTACAGGATTATACTTTGACAATGTATTTTCAGCAATACTGGAGGGACAAGAGATTAGCTTACACAGGAATCCCCCTCAACCTCACACTTGACAACCGAGTAGCAGACCAGCTGTGGGTTCCTGACACCTATTTTCTAAATGATAAAAAGTCTTTTGTACATGGAGTTACAGTAAAAAATCGAATGATCCGCCTTCATCCCGATGGGACTGTTTTATACGGTTTAAGGTAAGCAAATCTTTAATTCAATGTACAGTAGTAATACTAAACCTCTTGTTTTTGTAAACTCATTTGCACTGACTTTTTTTCTCTTGCTTATTTCAGTACCAGTATGGTATTTTCTAAAACCAATCTTTATAATTTTAAGATATCAGACAATATTTCTGCGAGTTATTGTTACATTTTTGTTATTGCTTGTGTGAAAGCGTAATAGTTATCCTGTGTTCTCATTGATCTTGTTCTTGATTACACACTTATACGAAAATCCAGCATATATAGTTGCATAGTTACATAGTAGATAAGGTTGGATGAAGACATCAGTCCATCAAGTCCAACCTATAACCCAACAGTCCCCTGTTGAGGGAACACGGAATATGGCGAAAACTCTGTGGCAAAAAACCCAAAAAAAAATAAACGTTTTATTTTACATTACCTGAAGAAATGGATGAGATTCTGGCTAATCCCATACACACATTGCAGAAAGAAATCCACAGCAGAGATGTTGAATTTTCAAAAATGTCAATTATTCAATTATTCAAAGCTTGTCAATTATACTTGGTATTTTCTGTATCAGTATAGTAGAGGAAACAAGTCAGCAGAGGAAAATTCTGCAGACTTTCTGTGAAAAATGCATGTGGAAAAAAAACACAATGCATTTCCGCAGCTGACTTTTCCAAAGCATTTTTTTTGCAGCGATTCACTATGTGGAGCCTTAGACACAATAGACACAATTTCCCTCCTATTTTGTTTATTTTTTCACGGATATAAAAAAATTAAAACACATTTGAAATTTAAACAACATAAAAATAAAGCCCTATGTGTCCCCGAAAAAAGACACAGAAGTAGTTGAATGAGGCGTATAAGAAAAATGTTACAGCCCGCTAAACTACACATACAAAATAAACTTAAAATGTGTCTGGTCCTGGATCATAAATTGACCCGGTACTGAAGTGGTTAAGCATAAAATTTTGTCCTAAATCTCGCCCATGTATCATGAGATGCGTAAAATTAGATATGTGTCTTCTTTTAGCACAACTACAGGTGAGTAGAATCACTAAGGAAGAACACAGTAACCAAAGAAGTAAATTAACTGCTCCCTATCCTTTAAATTAAGTGGGGAGAAGTTTTTAAGATTACTGTTTCCTCCACCAGTCTTCCCCCTCGTTCACATCTGCATTGGTATTCCATTCGGGACAGTTCGCATGGGGACCCCTCCCGAAAGGAATACCGAACGCATTTGCAAGGGGTGTGCAGTGAAAGCGCACTGACCCCATAGACTATAATGGACGCTGTGTGCTTGCCGCGAGATCTCTGCAGGGAACACGTGGAGAGGAACGTACTTAATAATCATATCGAAGGGAAACAAAGGGGGGGAGGGAAAATTTAGGTTCAACTTGCAAAATATATAGAAGAATGGTGTGACTCACGTTCTTGAAAGGGTAATGCACGGAGAGTTCATGCGGCCCAAGAAACTTGTAATCAGGAACTTCTCAAAATGTAAAACTCCAGCATAAACGTCCTTTTTCATAAAAAATAACTTTTAATGAAAAAATTTTAAGTTAAAAAATCCACAAGTGTCTCTTAAGCAACCTCTGAGAAAACAGAATGTACTGTACAGTGAGCTACATTGAATAACTAGCAAATGCTAGTAGACACTGACTGACGCGTTTCGACACATGATGTGTCTTAGTCGTAGCCTAAGTAGTCGTAGGCTACGACTAAGACACATCATGTGTCGAAACGCGTCAGTCAGTGTCTACTAGCATTTGCTAGTTATTCAATGTAGCTCACTGTACAGTACATTCTGTTTTCTCAGAGGTTGCTTAAGAGACACTTGTGGATTTTTTAACTTAAATTTTTTCATTAAAAGTTATTTTTTATGAAAAAGGACGTTTATGCTGGAGTTTTACATTTTGAGAAGTACTTAATAATCTACTTTCCTCTCCGCATGAGTCATGTGGAAATTTCACAGCAAGCACATGGACCCAATTATAGTCTATGGGGTCCGTGTTCTTTTACTGCACAGCGCTTGCAAATGCGTTCGATAGTCCGTTCTGGGGGGTTCCCATGCAGACTCCATGAACGGATTACCAAACACACGTGAACTAGGGGTTACTCAGTTCCCCCATTGGTTTGGAATGCGTCTGAATTTTTAAGATACTCCAGCCTCTTTATAATTCTGGCATGCCCCTGTGTGCAAGAAGTGAAATGTACTCCAGTCAGATACTGGTTTAGGTTTCCGGTATAAGTCACCCAGGTTTTCTCTAAGAAAGGTGTGTCTGCCCCAGTCTGCCTTTAGCAAAAAGTATCTAAAGGGGCAGAAAACCATTTTAAGTACAATAAAAAAAATAATTAACATGAATTTTATTTATGTATGAATTAAACAGCCAAAGATGGACAAAATGTATAAAGATGTGTGCGTCTTTTAATAAATTTGGTATATTTTACTCCGGCATTCTTCAGTTTAAGAGTGGCTTATAATATTTTTAGGGGTGACACTGATATCCCAATAATGCATGTGAGTCTATCATGTTACATATGTAAACATTTGACAAATTTTGCAATCGTACAGGTTGACCTTGTGTGCTTAAAGGTTTCCTCCAAGGCATTTCTGATAATTAGTTTAATTAGCTTTTCAGTGAAAAAACACAAAGTTTAGTGAATATAGATTACATGTTGCAGACAGAAAAGAAGCTGCTTTTTGCTTTAGTATGTAAACTATTCCCAGTGTTCGAACATCTGTCGCCCCTTTGACATTAGTGTTTTGTTTAATTGTGATTTATTACAATTACATGTAATTTATGGCCAGGAAGAGTCCAAATGAGTAGAAGACACTCTTATTCCTCCTTCAGGTCACCATTATTTGGATATATTTTATGGTCCATAATACATCTGCAAATTCTTTCCCAAGTGAGAGTCAGGTGCTCCGAACTTACAGCAGCTAGGTCCCTATAAGGGCCCGTTCACACAGGCACAGAGGGGGGAAGATTATGGCACATAATACATGTCATAATCTGCCCCCTCACAATGGTGGTCTATGTAGACCACCACGCTTCTTTTTTTCCGTGAGCAGGCTGCCCTTCAGGCAGCTTTCGTGGCTCATCAAGCTGCGGCGTCCGCAATCTCTGGAGTCATCCCATTCATTTGAGCCGACTCCGGAGGGGGAGCCGTGACTGTCGGGAGCCACGACAGTCATGGCAGGCGGGTTTTGACCCAAGAGTGATGTGGCTCCCCGCGTCACTCTCAGTGCCAAAATCCGCCTGAACGCTCCCCTTGTAAACTTAGCCTAAAGCTGCTCCTAAAGGCCATTTGACCCATGGTACTCCTGTTCATTTATTTCCCAATTTACCCACTCAAACACGGTCTTGTTGAACTGAACTGATTTGCTGAGTTTAGTTTAGCTAAGCCAAATTTGATCCAGTAAATCCAGTCTATACATGGTCTGTTTTTTTTTTCCATTCCAAACATGGCCAAGTTCATGGTCCTTAGGGGGTTTCTGCTCTGACTAGGGTTGAGCGATCGTGTTCGGAAAAGATCGGATTCCGATCGGTGATCAAGAAAATTTCACGATCGCCATCGGAATTCCGAACACAAACTTTTTATGTGGGATCGAGATCGATGATTTTTCCCACAATGCTTTGCTTAGCCTTCACACTGAGTATACGCTGTATATTCAGTGTGAAGGCTCCGCTGCAGTTCCATAGGAATGAATGGAAGCAGCCGACACACAGCCTTAACTCCCTGCGCGCCGGCTGCCTCCATTCATTCGAATGGAAGGCTAAACTAAATCTCTAGTAGTTACTTACCTCTAGAGATGGCTGCTCCGGTGCCCTCCTTCTTCTTGCCTCGCTGCCCCGCCTCCCAGGTTAGTGTTTAAAGCGCTAGGTAGGTGGGGCTTGTGGCTTAGAGTGTGGGCAGGTACAGGGCGCGGAGACGTGACGTCTCCCCTCCCAGTACCCGCCCACACTCTCCTAACCTGGCAGGGAGGGGGCAGCAAAGGAAGAAAAGCAGCGTGGAGCAGCAGCGAGGCAAAGAATGAAGGCACAGGGCACAGGACCAGCCATCTCTGGAGCTAAGTGGACACCAGGGGGGACTAAGTAGCCAGAGGATTAAAAAATATCCTCTGGCTACTTTAGTGATTCACTACACAGCGTGGATTCTAACAATTGTTAGATTCCATGCTGTATAGTGAATAGGATTGCTTTTAAAATCCGATCTCCGATTAATAAAAAAATCCCATTGACTTGCATTGGGATCGGAATTGGGATCGAGATCAGGTTCGAATGAAAAATGATCGGAAATCGGATTTTAAAATCGATCCTGAAAAGTCAAGATCGGCTCAACCCTAGCTCTGACTAATAGATATAAAGCCATGCATGGGGACCCCATCCGCAGAGATGTTCATAGAGACAGGAAGGATCTTACAGTCACAACTACATTAATTAACTCATCCATTAATGAAATGCAATGTAATCCTTCAATGTGATAAAATGTGAAATGGGTGAATATTTTTTTCAGATTTGTTCATATAAACCAGTTTTAAGAATCCTATTATTTGGCTTTAAAATGCAACGCTAGAGAAAGAGCCTGACCCTGATTCAGATATATGAGATTCATTAAGCTATGCAGAGCCACATTATTTGTTTGGTGAAAGAAAACTGCAATATTATTATGAGTACAAACAACAAGAATATTGTAAGTTCGCACTTCGCTCTGCACCTTTTCATGTGCATGGTTGGTCTATACTTGTCAGCAGTTTTTCAGTATGGGTTTCATGTTTCAAAGAGCAATAATTTACAAATCAATGGGTGTAACATTCCTGAGGGTTGGTGGGGATTACATTTATGGTTAGACCTCATTTTTCTCCAGTAATGATTCCAATGCTAAGTATTGAGGTGGAGGATTTTCAAGCCTCACATAGTTATAGGAAGCAGCAAAAATTTGCTTTGTCATGGATTTGTAGTGCTAGATACCGTTTGAGCCCATTAAATAAAAATAAGCTACAATGTTAGAGACCTATTAAACCCAATGTGTTTGGGAACAAAAGTCTATGGAATAATTTTAGTCTGTTTTGTTATTTTCTTTAAGACCTAGGAAGCAGGTCAATGTTGGACTAGGATGCCTGGGGGCCCCTAGTAAAATTCTTTATGAGTGCGCCATATACAGCAACATGCAAATATCGTCAGATACTTGTTCGCAAATTCCTAAAATGTTGACTATGCTAACTATTTTACTACAGTAGTAGCTTGCTGCCTGGCCCTTGCCTCTGGTTGTTTCTGACCTGGGGTCCTGTGAGTAGTCTAACATCTAGCCCTTGTCTCTGATGCTTTCTGTCCTGGAATCCTGTCAGTAGCCTGCTGCCTAGCTCTTGCCTCTGGTACCTTCTGTCCTGAGGTCCTGAAAATAGCCTGCTGCCTGGCCCTTGCCTCTGGTGCGTTCTGTCCTGTCAGTAGCGTGCTGCCGAGCCCTTGTCTCTGGTACTTTCTGTCCTGGGGTCCTGACAGTAGGCTGCTGCCTGGTTCTTGCCTCTGGTACTTTCTGTCCTGGGGTCCTGGTTGTTTCTGTCCTGGGGTCCTGTCAGTAGCTTGCTGCTGCCCCCTTGTCTCTTCTACTTTCTGTCCTGGGGTCTTGTCAGTAGTCTGGTGCCTATCTCTTGCCTTTACCTGTGGCCCTCTTAGTTCTGTGAGCCGGAGATATGTGTTCACACAGGACAAGACATCGGGCAGCAGAAAGATTTGCCATCTTTCAAAAACAGAAAGCAGAAAACAGTATATGCCATGAAGAAGTGATTTGACCCTGGATGATTGTTATGACCCGGTTTCAGCAGTCTCAGCCTGTTGGGTTCAGGCGCAGAGTGTCCGGACAGCATTCAGCGCGTGAACCACCTGATGCACGGCAGGGGAATGTTCACACCAGACATGCTGTTTCTGCTCTGGCACTCGGGCGTGGATCACGTGGTGAATTGCCTGGTGGATCAGTGCCTGGTGTGTCTTGGCCTCTGAAGGGGTTAAGTTCTCTGCAGTGCTGAATACTTCACAGGCCATGGGCGAGGCCTTCTCTTTACTATATAAGGCTGTTGCACATGCTATCTTATGCCGGTCTTAAACTTCTGTTCCTGTGCTCCAGAAATGGTCTGTTGTCTGAAGCTGCTACCACCTGCATCCCGGCCCATCCAGTTTCTTGCTCCTGTTCACACAGTACTGGTTCGTTAAGTATTGAGCTCCTATCCAGACATCCAGACATAGTGTTCCGAGCGCAGCGAGCCCTAGGTATTTTTCTGTTTGGAGGTTTGGAATTTTTTTGGGTAGGGGTTTTTTGGGTGTGTGATACTCAGTTCTGTTTTTTCCTATCCCTTGCTTAGTTCAGTTATTCTGTGTTTCACGTTTATTTTCTCCCTATGCTTTTGCGTACTCATGTTCACCGTTAGTCCAAGTCTGGACATCCGTGGGGGGCTTGTTCTGTATCTGCCTCTCCTTCGTAAACGTGAAGCTAGACAGGGGCTCTATTTCCCTTTGTAGGTTAGCTACTTCTCCGGCTGTGGTCGTGCCCATTCAGGCAAGATAGTCGGGCCCACGGCTACTTCTAGTTATGCTAGGCAGGGTGTAGGAGTATCCACACTAGAAGTCCAAACTGCTCATACTTCTGATTTATATATATATATATATATATATATATATATATATATGTTTTTCCTTTACTGGACTGAGAAGTTATCAGTCAGGGGCCAGTCCGTGGTCAGGAATCCCCAGACCATAACAATGATAGCATATAACTATAGGCCAATAAACCCTCCTTAAAATCTACTAATTATGGAATGTAGTAAGGACTGAAACTCTTCTGTTTCCTGTTGAGAGGATGTGCAAACGGCACCCATCTTACCTCTGTTAGTTGGTGTTAGGGTTAGGCTGTGAAGCCAGAGCTCCCACCCGCATTAAATGTATTGCAGACTTGCACCCTGACAGCTGGGAGCACTAAAACTGTTTCCCATAATTACCCTGTCAGATGGCTGGACCAAGGTCCGTTCCACTGACTCCAGGGGCATAGGAGAATCATCTTAGGCATATGTGCTCCTCACACCCTGATCGTTATCTTAAAGTAGCTACCAAAATCTCACCCTGCTGCCAGTGTAGCCACCACAGTTACTGCTTACCAATATTGGGGGAAGAGAACACCCCGTCAGAGACAGTTAACCCTGCCAAGACCTCACTGTACTGCCACTGTACCCCAACACAGTTACCACTCGGCAATACTATCTCTTGGCTGGGACAGTTAACTCTGCCAAGACCTCACCGGTCTTGAAGTGTACGATATACCAACCTTCAACTGAAGATTTATCAAATGAAATTCAGCAACAAAAAGTCACTAAGTGGTATGGTAAAGAATTATTTGTTTTTGCTTTATTAATAAATACAGTACACGTATTAAAAATATAACTTTTTCATATTAGAGCTACAAATATCACAAAATTATGGCTTTTTCTAGAAGGGACATACCACCTGAATTATGCTTGTTTTTTTACAAATTTTGACACACTGAGCTCAAAAAGTTGGCCTAGAGTCAGAAGAAGATAACTCTGTACACTGTATAGTGACTGTACCATTTCATAATCCACTCACTTGAATGGGATTTGAGTGTCAATACTCAGTACTCAATACTACGCAGTGTACTGAGCTCCACAGAGCAAGCACTTGCACCAATTGATTGATGTGGATGATGAGTGTCATACCTATACTGATCTGGTATTGACCTGTCCTAAATTTTGGACAACCCCGCTAACAGAGAGTAATAGTGGCGACAGTTCAGTTTTTCTTCGTATTCTTTATCTCTAGAGAGACTTTAGGTTTCTAGTCCTTCTTTAATACATTACATGGTAATCCTTGTTAAGATCACATTATTTACTATTGTATAAAATGATGGAGGGTATTTGGTAATGTAACACCATTGTATATACTCTGCATTAGAATTGATTCACTGGAGTGATTGCTAATTCCAAAACATTTGATGGAAACCTATGTACAAAAGGCTAACATTTCACTGTAGTTCATCACTTTCTTCTTGAATCTTAATTGCTATGGGACTCCCTTCTTGTAGTTTTCACTATGCAGTGCATTCTATCATGTACCTAGTGTATTATATTGCCTGTCTTAGCACACAATGTATATATTGTTTGGTTTCTTATATTCTTATTTCAAACACGGCTTCATTATGTATTACCTTAAAAAACACTGGTCCAGGGGGAAAATAATGTTAATGTTATTTTGCATTCATTAAATCTTTACTTGTACTTTTTTTCCAAAATGTGTCTTTTTCTATAGACTGAAATCAGAGAAAACTTGATTTTTTACTTAAACAGTTCCATTTTTCACTCAGCATTTGCTTACTTTGCTTATCCAATAGTTGATTTTTTTTTCTTGAGGTCTTATTAATATATGAATGAATAGATTTACCTTGGGCCATTCATCAATTCTAGCACCAAGTTAAAGAGAGTGCCCCGTTAAGACAACCCCATATGTATTAATGACGCACGTGGACATCATAGAGGGGATCCCCTCCTTGTCATTTCCTGCTATTATCCTTTGCTAGTGGCTTAAGCTTGGTCAGGTTTGGCCCCAATAAACTTGTATATTTGCACATAATAATCTCCATTTATATCGCTCCAGTATATGTCTCAGCACTTTTCATTTCTGAAGGTACATTTACAGTATAAAGAAAACCAGACACTCCAGGGTAACAAATTTAATAAATCAAGAAAAGAGACAAAAGGGTCCTGCTCAGAAGAGCTTACAGTCTGTGGGGAAGTAGGGAGTGACAAGATAGGTAAAATTGCTCATTTTGTAACAATAGTGTAGCTATATTTTACAATAAGATACAATATTAATAAAATGTGTCATATTTTTATATAAGGTCTAACATATTAGTCATCTGGCCTATATTTCATTATGCACAGATATACAGTAGTTTAGGATATGGTATATGGAGTACTAAATGAAGGTTAGAGACGGGTTGGTAGTTAGCAGCACAGGACGGGTCCAGGGAGGGTTTTTTCAATAGCGGAGTTATAACAGCATGCTTGAAGGAGGATGGGAAGCTTCCAGAAGAGAGAGGTTAAATATTTTAGTAAGGTAAGTCGTGACAGCAAGCGACAGAGATAGGAGAAGTGTGAGCGGAAGGGGTCACTACTGCAGGTTGTAGGGCGAGATGAAGAAAGTAGCTGGGAGACTTCCTCTTCTGTAACAGGTTCAAATGAGAATGGACAGTCTGAAATGCCACCTGGGGCTTGAGCAGTTATTTCCTGATGGCTCTTATCAATTTTATCATGAAAATAAGTGACCAGGTCATCAGCACTAAGGTCTGTGAATGGCGTCTGTACCTTGGGTGTGAGTAAGGAGTGAAAAGTTTCAAAAAGACTTTTAGGGTTGTTGGAGAGAGAAGAGATGAGGGCTGCGAAATAGGCTTGTTTGGCGAGGTAAAGGGCAGAACTATATGTTTTAAGCATAAATTTGAAGTGGAGGAAATCTGCAGGTGAACGTGATTTTCTCCAGAAACGTTCAGCACACCTAGAGCACCGCTGAAGATATTACAAAATAATAAAGAAAAAAAAATTACATCTAATGTGCCAGGATCACTGGATCACTATTCTTAATCAAAAAACTGTTATATATTAACTAAAAAACTGCTACCAGAAAATGAGTTCCTTAAAATAAAGCAGCACAATACTATAAGAGTAGAGCTCAACCCTATGATTTACAATTACCGTATATACTTGAGTATAAGCCGACCCGAATATAAGCCGAGGCCCCTAATTTTACCACAAAAAACTGGGAAAACTTATTGACTCGAGTATAAGCCTAGGGGGGAAAGGCAGCAGTTACTGGAAAATTTAAAAAATTCAAATGGTCTGAGTTTTTGGGTGCAGTAGATGCTGGGTGCTGGGAAAGGGGAGGGAGTGTTTTGGTTGTCTGTCTGCCCCTTCCCTGAGTTTGAGGACTGGGTTTTTCCCACCACTTGGAATTCAGCCTGGCTGAATACAGGGTATCTGCAGTGCTCCTATTAATTCTTTCCTGACGGAACAGGAGCACTACAGATACCTTATATCAGGGGTGCTCACACTTTTTCAGCATGTGAGCTACTTTATAAACTGACCAAGGGCTAAGATCTACTACCCACTTTTTGTGGGCGGGGTCTGTGGGCGGACCAGGGCGGGGCCTGTGGGCGGGGTGATCGACCCATACGTCCTCCGTGATGGATCGGTAGATCGCGATCGAGGTATTGGGCACCCCTGCCCTATATTCAGTAGACTGGGCACTTTCAGATACAGGGATACCTAATGTGAATGTGTTTCAAAGTAATTTTCTACTTTTATATGTATTCTAGGGAAAGGAGGGATTTAGAACTTTTATTTTTTATTTTTTTATTATATTTTTTAAAGCTTCTTTTTTTTTCACTATTTTATGGGAGATTCTATACGTTATTGTTACATTACATTACATTACTATAGACACCCCCCCCCCCCCCAAAAAAAAAAAAAAAAAAAAAAAAACATTTTTTTTTTTCTTGCTTGACTCAAGTATAAGTCGGGGTGGACAAAAACTGCGCTGAAAAACTTGGCTTATACTCCAGTATATACGGTAAATGGTGAATGTTTATAGCGTAGGCAACCATGAATAAGTGAAACCACGCTAACTAAAACAGTGGCTACTGGGGTTCTAAATCTATTGTTTTCTTTTGTCCTCTCTCAATTTTTCTTTTTATTGGTAAGGCATTGTTGTTCAGACAAATTTTTTAACTATAACAGGTATTTTACCCCCCGATTTTTCTCAACCATTTTTATATGTAATCTGAAACCTGTATCATCGGACCATTTTGGTATAACTGTCTGCTGACTGCTATTGATAGGTGTGTTAGCTCTTACCTTTCCATATTTTGTTCTATATTTCTGTATTTCAGCTTGATTTTGAACTCTAGCTCTATTTCTGATGTTGCTATACTTATGCGCCTTTCCTCTTTCTAGTTCACTCCAGCATCGTTTATATTCTCGCAGGTAAAGAATTTTCAAAACAATTAGAGATTTACAACAAAGAGGTTAATGCACTTAGTGCTTATAGCTAAAACTTGAGTGGTACAGTTAATATTCATTTGTGAAAATGTACCTTACGCCTACAATGCTTCATCCTCCTACTGAGCAAGTTTATTGTTGATGTTTTCTTTTATTTATTTAAGTGCATTGGCTTAGACTGTGTTCACATCTGCGTTGGAGGCTCAATTAGGGACCTACATCATAGATTACTTTGTTTTTCATGGGATGAATAGCACTGCATGCAGCACTATTTTTTGTCAAAGTGCCAGACACTGATGTAGAACCCAATGGACCCCATTGTAAGTCAATAGGGTCTGTTGGATGCCACTGGTGTCCGTCAAGTAACTGATCTTGTACTGCGTAGTTTCTATTTATGTCAGAAACCATAAAGCAGATGTGAAAAGAGCCTAATGTGACATAATTGAGTCTAGGTAGCAAAACCCTTTATTTATAATTAGTGCCTAGACTACAGTCAAGTCACACATTACAATTAAATTATTACCATATTGGCTACTGTGACAATTTTGACAATAGACAAAATAGTCTATTTTTTATTTTTTTGGACGGAGAGAGCACTACACTTATCTCCACTTGAAAACTTTTCTTCTATACACTATAGATGAAGATCCATTGGCACCTCGGTTATTTGCTTTACATAGCACAGCTAGTGGCTGTAAGGGGGCCTTCACGCGATGTAACGCTCCACTCATTTTGTCCATTTTAGGCTCCATTCACATAGAGTAACGTTGGCGTTTTTTGTGCTTATTTTGTGCTTATTTTGGCACATAGCACCGCGTAAACGCCGCTTTAACGCCGCGTTTGCTCCGCGCTATTTTGCGGTCGCGTTGAACGGCGCAAACGCGGCGTTTATGCGGCGTTAAGCGGCGCTATGTGCTAAAATAAGCACAAAATAAGCACAAAAAACGCCAACGTTACTCTGTGTGAATGGAGCCTTACATGTGTAAAAATACACGTGTAAAATGTAGTTAGCCATTGAGTCCAATGGCTTTTTTTTTAATGCGCGTATTTTTGTGCGCGCAAAAATACGCGCATAAGACATTGAACTCAATGGCTTACTACATTTTACACGTTTATTTTTACACATGTAAAATGGACACAATGAGCAGAGCGTTACATCATGTGAAGGCACCCTACGTCTCCTCACTCAACAGGAGAGGTCGGGGCTGTATTCAAGTCAGGACTTTGAATTGGTCCTTCTAAACTTTACTCTTCTTTAACCATTTGTTTGTACAACAACTTGTCTTCAAATTTATTATGCATTGTATGCCAGTTTGATGCTGTACAAGGCATAAAAAGTAGCATTTTTTTGTGAAAATTGGCATTTTCCACTAAGCAATTGCAAAATGTTTACTTAAATTTTACTTCTGTGCTACCTTTGCCAATTCCCTGAAAAGGGGAACCTGATGAGAGCGAGCAGGGGACAAAGCCATCGTTCACGCCAGGTTTAACATCATTTACATCAGAAATCAGTCATAATTGATATAGGAAATGTATGCCAGCTATGAACTGGTGTACATTTCCTTTCCAGGTACATGGCCTGGCAGAGGGTATGAGTCAGTTATGATGAGGCATGTACTTTGTCATAAATGAGGTGCACCCTCCACCTACTCTGAGTTTATGAAGGCTGGCAATGAGAATGCCATTGTCTTTTTGCATGACCCTTGTTTCCAGATTCAGGTTATAGACAGAGGTCCTGACATTTTCCTTTATTACTGCTACAATTTGTAATTCATTGTTCCATCACTGAGGACTAGCCATACTGGCTCAGATGTAGTAAAACAGCACAAAACCATGATACTACTGTCACCTTGTTTCACAGATGGTATGAGGTTTTTATGCTGAAATGCAGTTTGTTTGTTTTTTATTTCTCCATTTTGCAATAAAAAATATATATATATATATATATATATATATATATATATATATATATATATGGGATGTTACAGCCAGCGAGGACTTCCAGCAAAAGAAGACAGCTGAGTAGCAGGACTAGACCACGCTGGATGGACAATGGAGCACTGGTGACAGTGTTAAAACATAACAGCAACTCAATAATTTTGGTATCACTATAATCGTACTGGTCTGCAGAATATAGTTGTCAATACTGACATGTCATTTTGGCTGCACAGTGAACACTATAAAATCAAAACTCATGAGAATATAGTGAAATGCAGTTTTTTTCTAATTCCACCCCTTTCTGATTTTTCTACATCTTACCAACACATCACACAGAATATTAAATGAAACCAATATAAAGTACAATGTGTCCCACAAAAAATAAGTCCTTATCTATCTAAGCTAATGGGAAAATAAAAATGTTATGGCTCTTGGAAGAGGGGGAATAAACAATGAAAATGAAAATATGAAACATTTTTGTGGTGGCAAGAGGTTAACAATAAATAGACATTAAAATACTATTGTGCTTTACGTATGGTATAGTATGTACTAAAGCCTTTACTTTGTTAAGACAGTTGTTACTGTATTTATAATCCTTGTGAGGATATCCTTATAATATTTCCATTTCAATGACAGTGTAAAAATTGCTTTTATTCAATTGGTGTACCAGGTGGTAAAAAGTGATGAAACATTTGCCTAGTAGCTAATAATTGCCTGGATTAATGTAATCAATACAGAATGTTTCCTGCATATTCCAATACTATTATTGACTTATACAGTAGTTACCTATTTACAAAGGCTGAACAACTCTGAATATCTCAAGCCTATCCTCATCATGTCCAACCATGGCTTTGTTTCATTCAACTGAGAAATTTTTTTGGTGGAGTGAAAAAAAAAAACAAAATACTTTAAGTTTTGCTTTAATAATAATTTTTATCCACTAGATTGTAACAGAAGTTTCATAGCATTGTGACTGCCTTTATCTGGAGCACAAAAGGACTAGGATAGCCTAGCACTCACTGTTTCCAAGTTGGGAAACAGGGTTGGGCTTTCTAATTTTCAGCTGTGCTACTGAGCACAACCATTGGTAAACAGTTTTGCTCCAAACAGTCCAGTTTTTCACCTTTTGTTCCCTAGTATAGGGAGCTTTGGTATTGTATGTACTGTATACTTTTGGGGTTCAAGCTGGAAACCCCTCACCCCGGGTGGTGTGCAGGAAGAAGGTGCACTAGTTGAGGATTTCTCCTATGTTGGATTATATTCATGTACGCAGATAGGATATACAAAGTTGGCCCTGTGTTCTACTCTTATGTATTAATAAATCATAAAAAAATCATATTGTTTTTTCAGTGCAAATTGTGTAAACAGGTCTTTCTCTGCTATCAGCAAAATTCTATTTTCTGTTCTAGTATGTCTGTAAAAATGCTATTCGTCTACCTCTCACATAATCTGTTCCCTATAGCCCATTCTCTCACATACTGCCCATAGTTTCCTCTCCTATCACAGTTAGGTCACCATGTTAGCTTTCCCAGTGATATTATCAGCAGCTGTTTTCAGCACCAAACAAACCTGATCATGTGCCAGGGCCCCCTGCTCCTGGGAGGCCCACTGAGCTACGAGGTACTTGGTTCAGTTTTTATCCTGCACGTATAGGAAGTTAAACTGGAACTCCTCACCCATTATTCATTGCTGCGCACCATTACTTTAGGCTCTGAGAGAAGAGAAAACACTGCTGTACCAATGCAGGTTGGATCCGCTGGCTGAATGGACAGACTGCTTATACAGTACAGGCAGGCACTGTATGGTATAATCATGAACACACAGCCAAGGACATACAGTCTCAGGGCCCTGGCTCGTATTGTGTCAGCAAACACACAGGACACTGCTTTGGAAGTTTATGATGGCAAAAAAAAGACACAACTCAAAAAACTATTTATTCTCATGAAATGGCTGACACATGTGCGTATGATGAAAAATATGATATACTGTACAGTAGTGGTAAAGCTTTTGAAGACAAGTAGATGCAAATTACTTAGTCTCTGTTCTCATTTTTTGCCAGTCCCTTGGAGTCCCTGGGATTTTTTCAGCAGCAAGAATTGCATAATCTGCTATACTGTCTCTTCTGTCAAAAATGTCAGAATATCAATGTCAATGGGTCTATTGAGATTCATCAATATAAGTTTGTAAACAGATGCAACATAAATGTCATGGCTTCATCATGAACACCCAAATATAGACATTTCCCATTTTGTAGTATTTGGTGTTCTTTAGCTCAGAATACCATCATTGCACCCAAGCTTTCTGTTGGTTGCAGATTTCCCCTATGATGATAAAATTCCATACTTTAGCCATTGAGTCCATTAAAAACAAAATAAAAACGTTTTTCTCTTTGTGTATTTGAGCTTATCAATACATTGGAGGCAAAGGTATTGTGACATCCTTATGTCACATTTATGTACATATGCATTACTGGAAATATAGTAAAAAGGAAGTAAGATCACAGAACCCAGTTTGAAATGGAAACGCAAGTGCCAATATCTCTCCATAAGTATATGAATTTCTTGTTACTTTGAACTCCATCTATATTCACAATATATCTAGTTCTTTTTATTTATTAATACTTACTAGAATGTGATCGTATATAAAGTATGTTATAATTAAATTTCAGTTACCCCCAGTACTCCCTTACCATGTAAGTGGAGGTGCCAGTAGGGGCATCTCAGTCTCTTGATACGTAGCAATGATTTACAGCAATCTCAGATCAGTTGGTAGAATACACAAGACTCGCACCAGGCTCCCACCTTTCACACTGGCTGTAGCAGATATTTGTTGAGGAAAGTCAGATGTTGACAGAAACATCCAGATTTAGTAATTTAATCGTCGTTATTACTAATTTTTGGATTCTACTGGATATACTGTATGCCTAATGATCTGTACCAAAGAACTTGTGCTCTATTAGATGTACTTTATACTCACTATTAATATTATGGGCATTATTTGTCTTTATGTTACAATGTACAACTAATCCAAAAAAAAAACTAAAATTGATGACAAAGATAAAACTAAAATTTATTAGCATGCATTAACGTAGAATGTCCCAGGTAAAAGTATATGATGTATACACCACAAATAAAAAAAAAATATTGTTGCTTGTCCTATATATAGTGTGAACTCCCCAATTGTTGGGAATAGGACCACAACAAATAATAGTAGTTAGCTAGACCTTCATACAAACCCCTTCACTAAAAATAAATAAGAAGGAATAATATTATTTGAAGGTGTATAACCAATAAAAACTCCCAGCTTAATATATATTGCCACTGAGGGCTAGAAGACTACACCCACTGCCAACAGATAGCATATAGGCAAAGGTGTATTGCAAAAAATGGATAGGGCACTGTGCACATATAGCAGTATTTCTGCCACACCCATGCACACAAAAACACAGAGTGCTGACACTCTGAAATAGTTCTCCAGGTCTTAATCTGAGAGCATGACTAAGTTTGTAATATCAGAAATGCTATGTATATTCATACGGTAGCATATAGATGACCATACTCATATCTAGTCTGTCACTCGGCTTATATTAAGTGTCTCTGCAAAAACTGCAGTATTTCTACCTTACCCATGCACAAGTAGATGACTTGAAAAGGAACACAAAGGTGTAACATCTATATACACGCTCTGGGCCAGCAACCCAGGGTAATATAATAAATAACTTGCCCCAGGAAGCTCTTATAACAAATAGCAAGTGCTGACACTCTGAACTAGTTGCCCAGATTTATAACTGAGAGCATGGCTAAGTTTTTAATACCAGAATGACCACTAAATCCTAAAGGTAACATATAAATGGCCATACTGATATTTAGTCTGCCTCTTTGCTTATATTAAGCGCCTCACCTATATTAACTATCTCTATGCATATCCCTCTATATAGAGGGTTCCTCAGGAGACTATTTAATTCAATAGCATCTGCTACAATGAGCGAAGTGACAGTACAGTAATAATGGCGGTGAAAACCGCCATTCCCCACGTCCTGATTAGAGATGAGCGAACAGTGTTCTATCGAACTCATGTTCGATCGGATATTAGGCTGTTCGGCATGTTCGAATCGAATCGAACACCGCGTGGTAAAGTGCGCCATTACTCGATTCCCCTCCCACCTTCCCTGGCGCCTTTTTTGCTCCAATAACAGCGCAGGGTAGGTGGGACAGGAACTACGACACCGGTGACGTTGAGAAAAGTAGGCAAAACCCATTGGCTGCCGAAAACATGTGACCTCTAATTTAAAAGAACAGCGCCGCCCAGGTTCGCGTCATTCTGAGCTTGCAATTCACCGAGGACGGAGGTTTCCGTCCAGCTAGCTAGGGCTTAGATTCTGGGTAGGCAGGGACAGGCTAGGATAGGAAGGAGAAGACAACCACAACAGCTCTTGTAAGAGCTAAATTCCAGGGAGAAGCTTGTCAGTGTAACGTGGCACTGACGGGCTCAATCGCCGCAACCCAGCTTTCCCAGGATCCTGAATGGAATACACTGTCAGTGTATTCCCGTATACCCGATATATACCCCAATACCCGTTCCAACGGTGTGCCCCCCCACCTTCACCCCAGAAATACCCTGCAAGTCCCCTAGCAATAGAATTGGGGCTATATACACCCACAATTTTTACTACTGGTATACAGTGCCATTGTCTGACGGGGAATTCAAAGAATATATTGGGAATACAAATACCCTCATTTCTTGCTACTGCCATATAGTGCCAGTTTCTGACTGGTAATTCAAAGAATATATTGGGGTTACGTGCACCCACAATTTTTACTACTGGTATACAGTGCCATTGTCTGACTGGGAATTCAAAGAATATATTGGGAATACAAATACCCTCATTTCTTGCTACTGCCATATAGTGCCAGTGTCTGACTGGGAATTCAAAGAATATATTGGGGTTACGTGCACCCACAATTTTTACTACTGGTATACAGTGCCATTGTCTGACTGGGAATTCAAAGAATATATTGGGAATACAAATACCCTCATTTCTTGCTACTGCCATATAGTGCCAGTTTCTGACTGGTAATTCAAAGAATATATTGGGGTTACGTGCACCCACAATTTTTACTACTGGTATACAGTGCCATTGTCTGACTGGGAATTCAAAGAATATATTGGGAATACAAATACCCTCATTTCTTGATACTGCCATATAGTGCCAGTGTCTGACTGGGAATTCAAAGAATATATTGGGGTTACGTGCACCCACAATTTTTACTACTGGTATACAGTGCCATTGTCTGACTGGGAATTCAAAGAATATATTGGGAATACAAATACCCTCATTTCTTGCTACTGCCATATAGTGCCAGTGTCTGACTGGGAATTCAAAGAATATATTGGGGTTACGTGCACCCACAATTTTTACTACTGGTATACAGTGCCATTGTCTGACTGGGAATTCAAAGAATATATTGGGGTTATAAATACCCTCATTTCTTGCTACTGCCATATAGTGCCAGTTTCTGACTGGTAATTCAAAGAATATATTGTGGTTACGTGCACCCACAATTTTTACTACTGGTATACAGTGCCATTGTCTGACTGGGAATTCAAAGAATATATTGGGAATACAAATACCCTCATTTCTTGCTACTGCCATATAGTGCCAGTGTCTGACTGGGAATTCAAAGAATATATTGGGGTTACGTGCACCCACAATTTTTACTACTGGTATACAGTGCCATTGTCTGACTGGGAATTCAAAGAATATATTGGGAATACAAATACCCTCATTTCTTGCTACTGCCATATAGTGCCAGTTTCTGACTGGTAATTCAAAGAATATATTGGGGTTACGTGCACCCACAATTTTTACTACTGGTATACAGTGCCATTGTCTGACTGGGAATTCAAAGAATATATTGGGAATACAAATACCCTCATTTCTTGCTACTGCCATATAGTGCCAGTTTCTGACTGGGAATTCAAAGAATATATTGGGGTTACGTGCACCCACAATTTTTACTACTGGTATACAGTGCCATTGTCTGACTGGGAATTCAAAGAATATATTGGGAATACAAATACCCTCATTTCTTGCTACTGCCATATAGTGCCAGTGTCTGACTGGGAATTCAAAGAATATATTGGGGTTACGTGCACCCACAATTTTTACTACTGGTATACAGTGCCATTGTCTGACTGGGAATTCAAAGAATATATTGGGGTTATAAATACCCTCATTTCTTGCTACTGCCATATAGTGCCAGTTTCTGACTGGTAATTCAAAGAATATATTGTGGTTACGTGCACCCACAATTTTTACTACTGGTATACAGTGCCATTGTCTGACTGGGAATTCAAAGAATATATTGGGAATACAAATACCCTCATTTCTTGCTACTGCCATATAGTGCCAGTTTCTGACTGGTAATTCAAAGAATATATTGGGGTTACGTGCACCCACAATTTTTACTACTGGTATACAGTGCCATTGTCTGACTGGGAATTCAAAGAATATATTGGGAATACAAATACCCTCATTTCTTGCTACTGCCATATAGTGCCAGTGTCTGACTGGGAATTCAAAGAATATATTGGGGTTACGTGCACCCACAATTTTTACTACTGGTATACAGTGCCATTGTCTGACTGGGAATTCAAAGAATATATTGGGAATACAAATACCCTCATTTCTTGCTACTGCCATATAGTGCCAGTGTCTGACTGGGAATTCAAAGAATATATTGGGGTTACGTGCACCCACAATTTTTACTACTGGTATACAGTGCCATTGTCTGACTGGGAATTCAAAGAATATATTGGGAATACAAATACCCTCATTTCTTGCTACTGCCATATAGTGCCAGTTTCTGACTGGTAATTCAAAGAATATATTGGGGTTACGTGCACCCACAATTTTTACTACTGGTATACAGTGCCATTGTCTGACTGGGAATTCAAAGAATATATTGGGAATACAAATACCCTCATTTCTTGATACTGCCATATAGTGCCAGTTTCTGACTGGTAATTCAAAGAATATATTGGGGTTACGTGCACCCACAATTTTTACTACTGGTATACAGTGCCAATTTCTAACTAGGAATTCAAAATGCGCAAGGCTCCCGGAAAGGGACGTGGACGAGGCCGTGGGCGAGGTCGGGGGAATGGTTCTGGGGAGCAAGGTAGCAGTGAAGCCACAGGGCGTCCCGTGCCTACTCCTTTGGGGCAGCAAGCATTGCGCCACTCCACAGTGCCAGGGTTGCTTGCCACATTAACTAAACTGCAGGGTACAAACCTTAGTAGGCCCGAGAACCAGGAACAGGTCTTGCAATGGCTGTCAGAGAACGCTTACAGCACATTGTCCAGCAGCCAGTCAGACTCTGCCTCCTCTCCTCCTATTACCCAACAGTCTTGTCTTCCTTCCTCCCAAAATTCCGAAGCTTTACAGAACAATAACCCAAACTGTCCCTGCTCCCCAGAGCTGTTCTCCGCTCCTTTCATTGTCCCTCAACCTGCCTCTCCACGTCACGATTCCACGAACCTAACAGAGGAGCATCTGTGTCCAGATGCTCAAACACTAGAGTCTCCTCCATCTCCGTTCGATTTGGTGGTGGATGACCAGCAACCCACCCTCATCGACGATGATGTGACGCAGTTGCCGTCAGGGCATCCAGTTGACCGGCGCATTGTGCGGGAGCAGGAGATGAGACAGGAGTTGGAAGAGGAAGTGGTGGATGATGAGGACACTGACCCGACCTGGACAGGGGGGATGTCAAGCGGGGAAAGTAGTGTGGATGTTGAGGCAGGTGCAGCACCAAAAAGGGTAGCTAGAGGCAGAGGCAGAGGTCAGCAGCTTAGGCGAAGCCAGGCCACACCCGGAATCTCCCAAGATGTTCCAGTTCGTACCCAGCCCCGAAAAACTCCCACCTCGAGGGCACGTTTCTCGAAGGTGTGGAGTTTTTTCAAGGAATGCGCCGAGGACAGATATAGTGTTGTCTGCACAATTTGCCTCTCGAAATTGATTAGGGGCTCTGAGAAGAGCAACCTGTCCACCACTTCAATGCGCCGTCATTTGGAATCCAAGCACTGGAATCAGTGGCAGGCAGCAACGGCAGGACAAAGGCCGCCTGCCGTTCACGCCACTGCCACTGCCTCTGCCACTGCCTCTGCCTCTGCCACTGCCACTGCTGACTGTGCTGGCGATGCACTCCAGAGGACGAGCCAGGACACCACTTCATCTGCCTCCGCCACTTTGTTGACTTCTACCTCATCCTCCCCTGGTCCTGTCTTATCTCCTTCTCCTGCACCATCAAAGGCACCATCAGGCGTTTCTTTACAACAACCCACCATCTCTCAGACATTGGAGCGGCGGCAGAAATACACTGCTAACCACCCACACGCGCAAGCCTTGAACGCCAACATCGCTAAACTGCTGGCCCAGGAGATGTTGGCGTTCCGGCTTGTTGAAACTCCCGCCTTCCTGGACCTGATGGCAACTGCAGCACCTCGCTATGCCGTCCCTAGCCGTCACTACTTCTCCCGGTGTGCCGTCCCCGCCTTGCACCAGCACGTGTCACTCAACATCAGGCGGGCCCTTAGTTCCGCGCTTTGCACAAAGGTCCACTTGACCACCGACGCGTGGACAAGTGCATGCGGACAGGGACGCTACATTTCACTGACGGCACACTGGGTGAATGTAGTTGAGGCTGGGACTGCTTCCCAAACTGGCCCGGTGTACCTCGTCTCCCCGCCTAACATTCCTGGCAGGGACACGAGAAGAACACCCCCCTCCTCCTCCTCCTCTACCGCCTCCTCCTCCGCCACCGCCTCCTCCTCCGCCACCGCCTCCTCCTCCGCTGTTAGATTGACCCCAGCTACGAGTTGGAAACGTTGCAGCACTGGCGTTGGTAGATGTCAGCAGGCTGTGCTGAAGCTGATCAGCTTGGGGGACAGACAGCACACTGCCTCCGAGGTGAGGGATGCCCTCCTCGATGAGACGGCAATATGGTTTGAGCCGCTGCACCTGGGCCCAGGCATGGTCGTTTGTGATAATGGCCGGAACCTGGTAGCAGCTCTGGAGCTTGCCGGACTCCAACATGTTCCATGCCTGGCCCACGTCTTCAACCTAGTGGTGCAACGTTTCCTAAAGAGCTACCCCAATGTTCCAGAGCTACTGGTGAAAGTGCGGCGCATGTGCGCCCACTTTCGCAAGTCGACAGTAGCCGCTGCTAGCTTAAAATCTCTCCAGCAACGCCTGCATGTGCCACAACACCGGCTTTTGTGCGACGTCCCCACACGCTGGAACTCAACGTTTCAGATGTTGAATAGAGTGGTTGAGCAGCAGAGACCTTTGATGGAATACCAGCTACAAAACCCTAGGGTGCCACAAAGTCAGCTGCCTCAGTTTCACATCCATGAGTGGCCATGGATGAGAGACCTTTGTGACATCCTACGGGTCTTTGAGGAGTCCACAAGGAGGGTGAGCTCTGAGGATGCGATGGTGAGCCTTACAATCCCGCTCTTGTGTGTTCTGAGAGAATCCCTGATTGACATCAGGGATAACTCAGATCACACAGAGGAGTTAGGGATAGCATCCGATCCGTCACAGCTGGAGAGTAGGTCCACACATCTGTCCGCTTCACTGCGTTTAATGGAGGAGGAGGAGGAGGAGGAGGAGGAGGAAGAAGAGTTGTCCGATGATGTGATGGTGATACAGGAGGCTTCCGGGCAACTTCGAATCGTCCCATTGTTGCAGCGCGGATGGGTAGACATGGAGGATGAGGAGGAAATGGAGATTGAACTTTCCGGTGGGGCCAGAGGAGTCATGCCAACTAACACTGTGGCAGACATGGCTGAGTTCATGTTGGGGTGCTTTACAACCGACAAGCGTATTGTCAAAATCATGGAGGACAACCAGTACTGGATCTTTGCTATCCTTGACCCCCGGTATAAAAACAACATCTCGTCTTTTATTCCGGTAGAGGGGAGGGCCAATCGCATCAATGCTTGCCACAGGCAATTGGTGCAGAATATGATGGAGATGTTTCCAGCATGTGACGTTGGCGGCAGGGAGGGCAGTTCCTCCAGTAGGCAACCAAGTTCTCACCGGTCCACACAAACGAGGGGCACACTGTCTAAGGTCTGGGACACCTTGATGGCACCCCCTCGCCAAAGTGCCGCCACGGAGGGTCCTAGTGTCACCAGGCGTGAGAAGTATAGGCGCATGTTGCGGGAATACCTTTCCGACCACAGCCCTGTCCTCTCCGACCCCTCTGCGCCCTACACGTATTGGGTGTCGAAGTTGGACCTGTGGCTTGAACTTGCCCTATATGCCTTGGAGGTGCTGTCCTGTCCTGCCGCCAGCGTCCTATCTGAGAGGGTGTTCAGTGCAGCCGGTGGCATCATCACTGACAAGCGCACCCGTCTGTCAGCTGAGAGTGCCGACCGGCTCACTTTGATAAAAATGAACCAACACTGGGTAGAGCCGTCATTTTTGTGCCCACCTGTGTAAAGCACCCCAACATGAAACTCCATGTCTGTACTCAACCTCTCCAATTCCTCCGCATCCTCATACTCATCCACCATAAGCGTTGCACAATTCTGCTAATACTAGGCTCCCTCCAACATGATTTCCCCCAACTCTGCTGGTTAGAGGCTCCCTCCACCCTGATTTCCACCAACTCTGCTGGTTAGAGGCTCCCTCCACCATGAATTTGCCCAAACTGGGCTGTTTAGAGGCTCCCTCCACCATGAATTGGTCCAAACTGGGGTTTTTAGAGGCTCCCTCCACCATGAATTGGTCCAAACTGGGCTGTTTAGCGGCTCCCTCCACCATTAATTGGTCCAAACTGGGCTGGTTAGAGGCTCCCTCCACCATGAATTTGCCCAAACTGGGCTGTTTAGAGGCTCCCTCCACCATGAATTTGCCCAAACTGGGCTGGTTAGAGGCTCCCTCCACCATGAATTGGTCCAAACTGGGGTTTTTAGAGGCTCCCTCCACCATGAATTGGTCCAAACTTGGCTGTTTAGAGGCTCCCTCCACCATTAATTGGTCCAAACTGGGCTGGTTAGAGGCTCCCTCCACCATGAATTGGTCCAAACTGGGTTTTTTAGAGGCTCCCTCCACCATGAATTGGTCCAAACTGGGGTTTTTAGAGGCTCCCTCCACCATGAATTGGTCCAAACTGGGCTGTTTAGCGGCTCCCTCCACCATTAATTGGTCCAAACTGGGCTGGTTAGAGGCTCCCTCCACCATGAATTTGCCCAAACTGGGCTGTTTAGAGGCTCCGTCCACCATGAATTTGCCCAAACTGGGCTGGTTAGAGGCTCCCTCCACCATGAATTGGTCCAAACTGGGGTTTTTAGAGGCTCCCTCCACCATGAATTGGTCCAAACTGGGGTTTTTAGAGGCTCCCTCCACCATGAATTGGTCCAAACTGGGGTTTTTAGAGGCTCCCTCCACCATGAATTGGTCCAAACTGGGCTGGTTAGAGGCTCCCTCCACCATGAGTTTGCCCAAACTGGGCTGGTTAGAGGCTCCCTCCACCATGAATTGGTCCAAACTGGGGTTTTTAGAGGCTCCCTCCACCATGAATTGGTCCAAACTTGGCTGTTTAGAGGCTCCCTCCACCATTAATTGGTCCAAACTGGGCTGGTTAGAGGCTCCCTCCACCATGAATTGGTCCAAACTGGGGTTTTTAGAGGCTCCCTCCACCATGAATTGGTCCAAACTGGGGTTTTTAGAGGCTCCCTCCACCATGAATTGGTCCAAACTGGGCTGTTTAGCGGCTCCCTCCACCATTAATTGGTCCAAACTGGGCTGGTTAGAGGCTCCCTCCACCATGAGTTTGCCCAAACTGGGCTGGTTAGAGGCTCCCTCCACCATGAATTTGCCCAAACTGGGCTGGTTAGAGGCTCCCTCCACCATGAATTGGTCCAAACTGGCGTTTTTAGAGGCTCCCTCCACCATTAATTGGTCCAAACTTGGCTGTTTAGAGGCTCCCTCCACCATTAATTGGTCCAAACTGGGCTGGTTAGAGGCTCCCTCCACCATGAATTGGTCCAAACTGGGTTTTTTAGAGGCTCCCTCCACCATGAATTGGTCCAAACTGGGGTTTTTAGAGGCTCCCTCCACCATGAATTGGTCCAACCTGGGCTGTTTAGCGGCTCCCTCCACCATTAATTGGTCCAAACTGGGCTGGTTAGAGGCTCCCTCCACCATGAATTGGTCCAAACTGGGTTTTTTAGAGGCTCCCTCCACCATGAATTGGTCCAAACTGGGGTTTTTAGAGGCTCCCTCCAGCATGAATTGGTCCAAACTGGGCTGTTTAGCGGCTCCCTCCACCATTAATTGGTCCAAACTGGGCTGGTTAGAGGCTCCCTCCACCATGAATTTGCCCAAACTGGGCTGTTTAGAGGCTCCCTCCACCATGAATTTGCCCAAACTGGGCTGGTTAGAGGCTCCCTCCACCATGAATTGGTCCAAACTGGGGTTTTTAGAGGCTCCCTCCACCATGAATTGGTTCAAACTTGGCTGTTTAGAGGCTCCCTCCACCATTAATTGGTCCAAACTGGGCTGGTTAGAGGCTCCCTCCACCATGAATTGGTCCAAACTGGGCTGGTTAGAGGCTCCCTCCACCATGAATTTGCCCAAACTGGGCTGTTTAGAGGCTCCCTCCACCATGAATTTGCCCAAACTGGGCTGGTTAGAGGCTCCCTCCACCATGAATTGGTCCAAACTGGGTTTTTTAGAGGCTCCCTCCACCATGAATTGGTCCAAACTGGGGTTTTTAGAGCCTCCCTCCACCATGAATTGGTCCAAACTGGGCTGTTTAGCGGCTCCCTCCACCATTAATTGGTCCAAACTGGGCTGGTTAGAGGCTCCCTCCACCATGAATTTGCCCAAACTGGGCTGGTTAGAGGCTCCCTCCACCATGAATTGGTCCAAACTGGGGTTTTTAGAGGCTCCCTCCACCATGAATTGGTCCAAACTTGGCTGTTTAGAGGCTCCCTCCACCATTAATTGGTCCAAACTGGGCTGGTTAGAGGCTCCCTCCACCATGAATTGGTCCAAACTGGGCTTTTTAGAGGCTCCCTCCACCATGAATTGGTCCAAACTGGGGTTTTTAGAGGCTCCCTCCACCATGAATTGGTCCAAACTGGGCTGTTTAGCGGCTCCCTCCACCATTAATTGGTCCAAACTGGGCTGGTTAGAGGCTCCCTCCACCATGAATTTGCCCAAACTGGGCTGTTTAGAGGCTCCCTCCACCATGAATTTGCCCAAACTGGGCTGGTTAGAGGCTCCCTCCACCATGAATTGGTCCAAACTGGGGTTTTTAGAGGCACCCTCCACCATGAATTGGTCCAAACTTGGCTGTTTAGAGGCTCCCTCCACCATTAATTGGTCCAAACTGGGCTGGTTAGAGGCTCCCTCCACCATGAATTGGTCCAAACTGGGTTTTTTAGAGGCTCCCTCCACCATGAATTTGCCCAAACTGGGCTGGTTAGAGGCTCCCTCCACCATGAATTGGTCCAAACTGGGCTGGTTAGAGGCTCCCTCCACCATGAATTTCCCAAAACTTGGCTGTTTAGAGGCTCCCTCCACCATTAATTGGTCCAAACTGGGCTGGTTAGAGGCTCCCTCCACCATGAATTTGCCCAAACTGGGCTGTTTAGAGGCTCCCTCCACCATGAATTGGTCCAAACTGGGTTTTTTAGAGGCTCCCTCCACCATGAATTGGTCCAAACTGGGCTGTTTAGAGGCTCCCTCCACCATGAATTTGCCCAAACTGGGCTGGTTAGAGGCTCCCTCCACCATGAATTGGTCCAAACTGGGCTGGCTAGAGGCTCCCTCCACCATGAATTTGCCCAAACTGGGCTGTTTAGAGGCTCCCTCCACCATGAATTGGTCCAAACTGGGTTTTTTAGAGGCTCCCTCCACCATGAATTGGTCCAAACTGGGCTGTTTAGAGGCTCCCTCCACCATGAATTTGCCCAAACTGGGCTGTTTAGAGGCTCCCTCCACCATTAATTGGTCCAAACTGGGCTGGTTAGAGGCTCCCTCCACCATGAATTTGCCCAAACTGGGCTGTTTAGAGGCTCCCTCCACCATGAATTTGCCCAAACTGGGCTGTTTAGAGGCTCCCTCCACCATGAATTTGCCCAAACTGGGCTGGTTAGAGGCTCCCTCCACCATGAATTGGTCCAAACTGGGTTTTTTAGAGGCTCCCTCCACCATGAATTTGCCCAAACTGGGCTGGTTAGAGGCTCCCTCCACCATGAATTGGTCCAAACTGGGTTTTTTAGAGGCTCCCTCCACCATGAATTTGCCCAAACTGGGCTGGTTAGAGGCTCCCTCCACCATGAATTGGTCCAAACTGGGTTTTTTAGAGGCTCCCTCCACCATGAATTTGCCCACACTGGGCTGGTTAGAGGCTCCCTCCACCATGAATTGGTCCAAACTGGGGTTTTTAGAGGCTCCCTCCACCATGAATTTGCCCAAACTGGGGTGTTTAGAGGCTCCCTCCACCATGAATTTGCCCAAACTGGGGTTTTTAGAGGCTCCCTCCACCATGAATTGGTCCAAACTTGGCGTTTAGAGGCTCCCTCCACCATTAATTGGTCCAAACTGGGCTGTTTAGAGGCTCCCTCCACCATGAATTGGTCCAAACTGGGTTTTTTAGAGGCTCCCTCCACCATGAATTGGTCCAAACTGGGGTTTTTAGAGGCTCCCTCCACCATGAATTGGTCCAAACTGGGCTGTTTAGCGGCTCCCTCCACCATTAATTGGTCCAAACTGGGCTGGTTAGAGGCTCCCTCCACCATGAATTTGCCCAAACTGGGCTGTTTAGAGGCTCCCTCCACCATGAATTTGCCCAAACTGGGCTGGTTAGAGGCTCCCTCCACCATGAATTGGTCCAAACTGGGGTTTTTAGAGGCTCCCTCCACCATGAATTGGTCCAAACTTGGCTGTTTAGAGGCTCCCTCCACCATTAATTGGTCCAAACTGGGCTGGTTAGAGGCTCCCTCCACCATGAATTGGTCCAAACTGGGTTTTTTAGAGGCTCCCTCCACCATGAATTTGCCCAAACTGGGCTGTTTAGAGGCTCCCTCCACCATGAATTGGTCCAAACTGGGCTGGTTAGAGGCTCCCTCCACCATGAATTTCCCAAAACTTGGCTGTTTAGAGGCTCCCTCCACCATTAATTGGTCCAGACTGGGCTGGTTAGAGGCTCCCTCCACCATGAATTTGCCCAAACTGGGCTGTTTAGAGGCTCCCTCCACCATGAATTGGTCCAAACTGGGTTTTTTAGAGGCTCCCTCCACCATGAATTGGTCCAAACTGGGCTGTTTAGAGGCTCCCTCCACCATGAATTTGCCCAAACTGGGCTGTTTAGAGGCTCCCTCCACCATGAATTGGTCCAAACTGGGCTGTTTAGAGGCTCCCTCCACCATGAATTTGCCCAAACTGGGCTGTTTAGAGGCTCCCTCCACCATGAATTGGTCCAAACTGGGTTTTTTAGAGGCTCCCTCCACCATGAATTGGTCCAAACTGGGCTGTTTAGAGGCTCCCTCCACCATGAATTTGCCCAAACTGGGCTGGTTAGAGGCTCCCTACACCATTAATTGGTCCAAACTGGGCTGGTTAGAGGCTCCCTCCACCATGAATTTGCCCAAACTGGGCTGTTTAGAGGCTCCCTCCACCATGAATTTGCCCAAACTGGGCTGGTTAGAGGCTCCCTCCACCATGAATTGGTCCAAACTGGGTTTTTTAGAGGCTCCCTCCACCATGAATTTGCCCAAACTGGGCTGGTTAGAGGCTCCCTCCACCATGAATTGGTCCAAACTGGGTTTTTTAGAGGCTCCCTCCACCATGAATTTGCCCAAACTGGGCTGGTTAGAGGCTCCCTCCACCATGAATTGGTCCAAACTGGGTTTTTTAGAGGCTCCCTCCACCATGAATTTGCCCAAACTGGGCTGGTTAGAGGCTCCCTCCACCATGAATTGGTCCAAACTGGGTTTTTTAGAGGCTCCCTCCACCATGAATTTGCCCACACTGGGCTGGTTAGAGGCTCCCTCCACCATGAATTGGTCCAAACTGGGGTTTTTAGAGGCTCCCTCCACCATGAATTTGCCCAAACTGGGGTGTTTAGAGGCTCCCTCCACCATGAATTTGCCCAAACTCTGCTGGTTAGAGGCTCAATCCACCCTGATTTTCAAAACAAATGTTGGTGCCAACCTCAACTTACTACAAGGGCCAAATTCACTGCTGGTGACAAGCTCTCCTCACTGCAAGTGCCAAATACACATGTTTCAAGGTGTTTTCCTACTGTCAGAGAGGTGGTATTGAGTGTGTAAAGTGTGTAGTTGTTAGGCTGTGATGTTGGGGTAATAGAGGGTCTTTGGTGTGTTAGATGCCCCCAGACATGCTTCCCCTGCTGTCCCAGTGTCATTCCAGAGGTGTTGGCATCATTTCCTGGGGTGTCATAGTGGACTTGGTGACCCTCCAGACACGGATTTGGGTTTCCCCCTTAACGAGTATCTGTTCCCCATAGACTATAATGGGGTTCGAAACCCATTCGAACACACGAACATTGAGCGGCTGTTCGAATCGAATTTCGAACCTCGAACATTTTAGTGTTCGCTCATCTCTAGTCCTGATGGTTGGCGCAGGTACTAGAATTCAGCCCTAGTTCTATAATTGAACATATTGCACATGAGTATATAATGCAATTTAAAACAAAAGATGTATTTATATAAAAAGTTACACTTATTGTGCATACATTTTATTGTCATTGCATGATTATTAAAAGGATTCTATCATTAGAATCCTGTTTTAAGCTAAACCCACGTAGGAACAGCCTTAAGAAAGGCTATTCTTCCGCTTTAGATGTCTTCTCCGCACAGCCAATCCTTAGATATCCTGGTTTTCGTCCATATACTAATTAGTTATCTTGTAGCACTGGAGGCATCCCCATTGCTGGGAAAAACTATCCAGCACCACCTTCTTCTTCGCCTCTTCTTCCTTGTCCCATCACGACTTCTTCAAAAAGTTCAGAAAGCACATGTCCGTTGCCATTTTCCTGTGGCTGAATGGGAGAGGCCACACCACAATGGCTAACTTACATGCGTAGTGGGCACAGTCGGACATTTTCCTGTGGTCAAACAGGGAAGAAGAGGCGGAGGCGTCAAACAAGAAGAAGGCAGCACTGGATAGTTTTCTCACAGCACAGAGAATGCCCCCAGTGCTGTTTGAGCCCCCAGGGACCGCCCCCAGTGCTGTTTGAGCCCCCCCGGGGACTGCCCCCAGTGCTCCGAGAGAGCTAATTAGCATATGAAAACCGGGATATCAAGGGAACGGTGGTGCGGAGAAGACATCTAAAGATAGGAGAAGAGTAGCCTTTTTTTTAAGGCTAGTCTGATGTGGGTTTAGCTAAAAACAGGATTCTAACGACAGAATCCCTTTAACCAGGCGCAAGTATCATTTCCTAGAAGAAGAGGTCACAGTCTTAATGCAGTCAGTAAGACAGATGGTCACAGCATCTGTCTAGTGAAGTTCAGTGATCATGTTAGTCTTTCGACTGAATCATAAAAGTAATAGAAACTTTCACTGGTGTTAGAAAGATTGAATGATAAAATGAAATTAGCTGCTTACAAAATTAGTATGGTTGAAAAAGGACTAAGCAAAAAAAAAAGAAGAAGTGCATGAAAGTATACTTTCTGTAATTGATAACCTTCTTGAGCAGCAGTCAATGTATCTGTTACAGACAGTGCCCATACCTTTACTGCATTATGGATCTACTCGTATGCTATAAGATCTGAAACAAAGCACCTATAGCCTGAAGCTGGCCAAGGCATGGGCTTTCTTGTTTGTGTAGTTTTCCTCTGGGTATTCCGGTTTACTGCCATAAAAGGATTCATAGCTGAATTGTTTCTATTAAATTCCCTGTGGTTTTTGTTTTTCATATAGGGAAACCAGATTGTGAGCACCTTTGGTACAGGGACTTTGAAAATGGTGGCAAACATTGTACAGTCATATTAAGTTTGGTGCTATACCGTGTAAGGAAAAAAAATAATAACAAAAAAACATTAATTCCCGGGGAAACTATGATGTACAATGGCTTACAGAGTTTCTAAACTTATTTGATATGGAACCATAGAGTCTCCATCACACAGAGTTCTCCTCATCATGGATGTACCTTAAGGAGGAATGGTTACTAGGGACACCTGTTCTAGTGATTATGGAAATGATTTTTTAAAAAGTCCATTTAAAGGGGTTGTTCAGGATTTAGAATTTTATGGCCTATTCTCAGGATGGGCGATAAATTTTTGATCGTAGGAGACCGACAACTGGCCTCAACACTGATACCCATATTATACACAGCACATGGATAGAAGCAGTTCTTTGGTCTCTGCAATGTCTCTGTAACGTGGCCTGGCATCAGTTAATCTCCCACTGAATTCAATAGCTGAGTTGCAGCACAAGCGCCTGACTACTATACAGGGCACAAAACCAACTGCTTCTGGCCACGTGTTGTGCATAATAAGGCTGTCAGAAGTGAGCCCATACAACTCATCTGTGATAGGTTAACTATTGGTCCCCCATACAATGTTCCACAGTGGTCCTTAAATACATAATAATGCTCCCCAGTGTTCACCAGGCATATAATAATGTTCCCCAAACACTTAATGCTTTCCAGTGACCTCTGAGCACCTTATAGTACTCCTATGTGGCCCCAGGCACACAATAGTGCTCTCCAGTTACCAACAGACACATAATTGGGCTCCACAGTGGTTCCCAGAATCACTAGTTGATGCCTGAGTGCACAGCAGGACCACCTAAAGATGCCAATGTATTTGGAGAGGACATGAGGCCATTTTTGATCCAGATTGTCATGGCACCCCTGTCCTGTCTCCACAGAAATCTGATTGGGAATCACTGGTCTAGATTCATCTCATAATTCTTGCTTTAGAAGGAAATCCAGGTCCCTATAGTATTCAGTTATACATGTGTAATTGTCATCATAAATACATTGCTTATTGTCTATTTCTTGATGATCCTAAAATTTTATCTATATTTATTGTAGAATAACCACCACAGCAGCATGTATGATGGACCTACGGAGATATCCGCTGGATGAGCAGAATTGCACGCTTGAAATAGAGAGCTGTACGTATTACCTGTTAATGCAAGCATAATGACTTGAAAATAAGATGACATTTCTTAGTATTTTGCTAGTAAAGTGTTAATACGGTGTCTTTTGTTGTCCCGATTAGCCATTGCTCGGGTTCATATCAGCAACACAAGAGAACTAATGGTCACATTTTAATCAGCTTCCATTTGAATAGAGAAAATACTGAGATGTAATTTGCGTTCAATTTGTTTTAATATGCATGAGTGGCCATTCAGTAGTCTCCCCCAGGGACCTTGGAAAACCCTCTTATTATCAATGCAAATTTCTCTTTGCGAAGAATCTCAGTGTCTAGTCTCTGAAATATTGAGCAACACAGAATTTTCTTTGTGCGATAATGAATAATAAAACACATAGTTAAGTAATCTGTAAGAAACACATTTATTTATTAAGGCATTAATTAGTTTGCCAAAACAATGTATTTATTGAGAAGAACATATAGGAAATTTCAGGAGCTGATGCTTTTGGTTGACTCTTTGAGGTGTTGGGTTGTCAGACTTTCTGTTCATTTATGTGAGGTCCTTGTTAATAGGAGTAGAATATTTTTAAGGATAATTTATCAGTTATGGAATGCTTTTAAGACTAAGGCCACACGTAGCAAAACACAGCAAAGAAAGACTGCGGAAGAAAAGCTGTGAAAATGGAATCCTAAAAATGCTTATGTTTTTCATTGCTTTTTCACTGCAGTTTACACCTTTGCGCGCCCCTCCTTTAGCATTTTTATACCCTGCGCAATTTATAAGCACTGTGTCTTTGCTAATGTTATATTTCCGCAATGTGGGGATGTGATTTAATAATATCTCTTTCACTTTGCTGGGACTATTTCTATAGGGGTCAAAAATTCTGTGTTTCTGGAAAGTGTGGCTTCAAATTAAAGGGATTTTCCCATTAAAGGTTGGGGCCCCATGTGGCATAAATGTTGCCATATTACAGTCACTGTGTAGTGGATGGTATTCTAGCAAATCCCATCCACACAGTGCGGTAAAATATATGCAGCAGACATGCTGCAATTTCCAAAACGGTTGTGTTTTTAGAAATTTCATCATGTCAATTATGCTTATGGAAATGCTGGAAGTTTCCCTATAGGTATAGTTAAAGCAAAAAGTCAGCAGAGGAAACCTCTGTAGATTTTCGGTTATATAATGCTGTTACAAAACCCACAGTGTGTTGCTGTTGAAGTTTTTGCCACAGCACTTTTTAGCTGCAGGCTGCTACGTGGCATAAGCCTTAGGGTTCCCTGTTCTCCTGTCTCTTCTGTTCCTGGATTCATTGATGGGTTGGTCAGGCCAGCAGTGTGTTCTGGAGTGTACTCAATGTTATCTCTGGATTAACACACAGAAATAACAGAAGTGCTGATCAAGGCATTGTTATACCCTTATCAGGGTTCAGCAGCTAAATATATTTTGCAGAGCTGACAAAAATCTCCAATAGACATCATGAAAAGAGAATAGAGGTGGCCAGGAGCAGGGACTGACATCATAAACCCAGTCAGTACTACTAGAAAGCAGAGATGGTCTGCAACCCATCTCCAAATATAGCAATCAGAATAAATTCCTGGATCAAAAGTCTCATCAGCTATTTGTACTATAGTTTGTTTTTGTGGCTGTTTTCGGTGTAGAGATTTTCTTGTGTATGTTTCCCTTTTTTGTATCTTCTCCTGGCTGTGGATAAAAATTTCCACCAAAACCTGCAGGTGTGGATTTGTTCTAATATAGAATTTTCTTCCAGTGGTTTGTTGGCATCTACCAGATACATCAGCTGTACCCTGTTTATGCATAACCCAGAGTTATTCTTTACTCATGTTGTTCTTTATTAGTTAAAATGGCAAACAGTATTTTGTTTGTCCTGATGTGTTTAAATGTGGTTCCTCTACTTAATGGAGTTGTCCAGTTTCAGACAAATATTGAGAGATAATGCAACCTGTCATTGGTTGTGTAATGAAAAGTTATATAATTTTCCAGTATTGATTGTGTATCCGTTCCTTACAGTTTTCTAAATCTTGCTGTCATTCATTCTGCTTACAGTGGATAAAAATCAGTCCGTGGTCATGTGATATACAAAGATAATGAAGAAATCCGGCGTCGACCAGGCAATGTAATTAAAATATAACTTTTATTCCTCTTGCATAAAAAAGGTTACATAGCAGTCACCGGGAGTGGATTACAGATGTATCGTCATAATAGACTACGCGTTTCAGAACAATACATCTGTAATCTACTGCCATGTAACCTTTTTTTATGCAAGAAGAATAAAAGTTATATTTTATTTACATCGCCTGGTCGATGCCGGATTTCTTATTATCTTTGTATTCATCTGGTTGGAGTCTCCATTGCGTCCATGCCTCCCAGGGAGATGGTCAAGATATTGGGGTGACCTGGACATTACTTACCTTTTCACTTTGTGCATATGATATACAGTCCATGTGCATGTGATATACAGTCCATGGTCATGTGATGGAACACAGGTGTATAGCTCGTTACCAGGCAGACGTCTGATTACTATACTGTGACTATAACGAGCGGCACCTGTGTGCTCATCACATGACCATGGACCATACATCACATGACCATGGACTATACATCACATGACCATGGACTGTACATCACATGACCATGGACTGTACATCACATGACCATGGACTGATTTTTATCCATGTGAGTCTGCAGAATGAATGACAGAAAACAGAGATCTACATACATAATACACTATTCTATATGTACACATAAGGTAGCCTGCAGCCTGTATATAAAGGAGCCTATATATAAACATGGTCCCTGAAATACAACAAATCCTGTCCTGTGTCATCTTTAGTAACTAAAGAACCATTTTAGCATTGAATAAATTATGGTAATTTATGGGAAGAAATTGTTGTAAATTCAATGTTTTGTCTTGATAGATGGCTACACGACAGATGATATTGAATTCTACTGGAGAGGTGGAGATAAAGCGGTAACGGGGGTTGAAAGGATAGAACTCCCACAATTTTCCATAATGGATCATAAGTTAGTATCTAAGAATGTTGTATTTGCTACAGGTAAGCTTTATGTGCTTATTTCTCCCTGTCACTTTTTGTGCCTTTTATTCTGTCATGTAAAATCCTGAGCTTTTATGAGCCTCTGAATCATTTGTTTCTATAACAGTGTGAGCTTCCATTGAAACCTTTTATTGTTGCAGTCACATGGAAAGCTCAATTTTCCCAAAACAACAGGGTCTGCTAAAAAATATTTTTAAACAGTGACGTATTCCAGCAAACCAGCCTACACAGTGCAGCGGTTTTCTGTTGTTTGATACAATACCTGCTCATTTTAAGTGCTCAGTTTTTCGCCAATGGAATGCTATAAAGAAAATTCACTCTTTATAATGATGCACTGCCCTTAGTCCTCCAATTACATATTGTAGGATTAATCTTATGGAAGTTAGTTTTGGACAGTGTGTTTCATATACAGATTGTCATCCGCCCATCCTGTTTAGTTGTTATATTGTTTGGTCCCATAGGTATAGAGTCCAGTTATTTGCATTGAGCTGCCTGGGACATTATAGGAAAACCTTCTGTAGCCGGTGTACAAATAAAGTACTGTTTTTTATTTTGTTGACATGCCATGGCACTAATGTAAAGCGAATAGAGTTACATGCAACCTAGGGGATGTTATGACTTCGACTTCAAGGTGCAAAATATGATGCATTGCTTAGTCTTTTTGCAACTAGAAGTTGCAGTCACTTCACCCTTGGGGTTACAAGTAGCCTTACATTCAGCTGTATTGCTGGGTCTTATAAGTGACCCATTGCTTTAGAAAAACAATAGTGTCCCCTTTGTGCTCTCCACATAGGCAATAACCCCCTGCCCATATAAGTAACTGTCTTTTCTACAGGTAATAGTGCCCCCCCACACACACCACCACCACCACCACAGGTAATAGTCCCTTATAGTGCCCAGCTATGTCTTTGCTGCTTGACACTATAAAAATTACAGCAATGAAATATAGTGGACCAGATTTACTAAACCTGTGTCAGATTTAGACAATTTAACCTTAGACTAGCCAGTTTTAATGTACACTAGATTTATCACAGTGGCTAATGCTTTGTGCATTGTGTGCATCTACATATATATTTATAAATACATACCGTATATACTCGAGTATAAGTCGACCCGAGTATAAGCCGACCCCCCTAATTTTATCACAAAAAATCTGGGAAAACTTATTGACTCGAGTATAAGCCTATGGGGGTAATATAGCAGCTACTGGAAAATTTCAAAAATTAAAATGGTTTTTGGGTGCAGTAGTTGCTGGCTGCTAGGAAAGGGGAGGGGGTGTTTTGGTTGTCTGTCTGCCCCTTCCCTGAGCTTGAGGACTGAGTTTTTTTCCCCCACTTGGAATTCAGCCTAGCTGAATATAGGATATCTGCAGTGCTCCTATTAACCCCTTCCCGACAGAACTGGAGCACTGCAGGTGCCCTATATTCAGTAGACCAGGCACTTTCAGACACAGGATTCCTAATGTGTATGTGTTTCACAGTAATTCTCTACTTTTATATGTATTCTAGGGAAAGGAGTGATTTACAACTTTTATTTATTTTATTTTTTTATTATGTTTTAAAGCTTCTTTTTTTTCACTATTTTATGGGAGATTCTATACATTACTATCGCAGCTGGTCATAGACCCCCCACTCCAAAAAATTTTTTTTTTCTTTCCTTGACTCGAGTATAAGCCGAGGGGGGCTTTTCCAGCACAAAAACTGTGCTTAAAAATTCGGCTTATACTTGAGTATATACGGTATATATTATATTATATTATAAATATATAAATACACCACCTACAGTATTAGTTGGATTACCTTGCCCTCGAATTCCACATCTCATTCCTTGTCACACAAGGCAATAAAAGCATGTAAAACACATAAATGTGGTACACAGCACATAGGCCAGTTTTTTTGTACATAGACCAGCACGCCTAGCAAATCTGACCTTTTGTGTGTGTTTCCTAAGGATATGGACGCTCCCTATGTAAATTTTATAATTTTACCCAGGTAGATGTCTCCATCTTCATCTTAAATCTGATCAACTGCATCATGATAAAAAGAAAAGCCCAGATTATCCTATTAGATTTTCCCAAAACCATGCATTAATCTGTGGGGTGCTACCTTCAAAAGGCGGTGTTAGAGCAAGTACCTCTTTTCCACCAAGGAAGTCTTATTTACATATTCTTTACCCAGAATCCTTAGCAAGGCATATATGTTATAATAAGCCTCTGTAAACCTTATGGTATTTCCCTAATGAGACATAGTACCCCTTCTAACAAAAAGCATTTAAGGCTAAGGCCCCATGTGGCATCCCGCAGCAAAAAAGCACTGCGGGAAAAGCCGTCACGGCAACGCATCACAGTTCTTCCCGAAGCAGTTTGGACAGAAACGTCACAGAGATTTTCACTGTGGACCTTCTACTTCAATTATATCTATAGGGAAACCGTTGGTGTTTCCTTAGATATAATTGACATGCTGCAATTTCCAAAAAAGCGAAAGTTATGGAAATCACTGTGACTGCGCTGCGTATTTTACCACAAAGTCGGCATGGGATTCGCTATAATACCATCCAGTTTTCTACGACTATAAAACAACACCCTTTTTTCTGCGGTCTTTTTGTCACATGGGGCCTTGGCCTGAAGCACTGAAAAAAAAGTTGAGTTAAAGTGGTTAAACTTGGCTACATGTATTTTCTATTGCCTTGAAATGTTTAACGTTTACCCATGAAGACTGCTAAACAGCATATTTCTATAGGCATGGCAATATTTGCATAGCAGTGTTACTGTTTCTTTCGGAATGAATGGTGCACAAGTATAAACTGATACTTAGAAATGATGCTGTCCAATTTGATGTAATGTCCCTCGGAACCAAGGACTTTTAATAATACATGACATTTGAAAATGTTGCATGTAAATGATGACAATAGTGCCAGAATAGACTGCAGTGGAACTTATAACAGACGCTGCTTTATTAAATATTAACTTCTGTCCACGTAAGTGAAGGAATGTCATTCAGATTACATTATTTCCTTATAAATTATCCATGGATTTAAAGCTTCAATTAACCATGGATGTTACTGCAAGCCACGGAGGACAAATCATATTCTTGTGTAACATGGTGTATCCATCAAAACGTGTTTATGTATATTGTTACACATTTACTGCTGTACTGTACATATATTACTTTGTCTCTTTTTCCATGAATGCCCCTTATGCATCTATGCCATAAGATATTTTAGAGTCATCATTTCATAATCATCATAGATTGCCTAACAATAAATCCTGAGGATTTTTATCCTGTATTAAGCTCTGTGGAAATTGGGCTTGGCTTACATTTAATATATACTGCGATATTGCTTGAATATGCACTGAACATAAAGTTCTACAAACTGTGTATTATCCGTATGTAAACATGTAGATGTTGCCAAAGGGGGAAGATCAGTTAAATAGTTGTGTCTCTGTTTTTATATAACCTATATAAAAAAGTATCTATGAATACTAAAAGACTTAGTCAGGAATCTGATTTTAAAGGAGTTCTATCATTGGGAAAAGTCATTTTTAGTTAAGTACATACTTGCATAGACTTTAGAAAGGCTATTCCACACCTACCTTTTGTATGTAAATCACCTCAGTAGTTTTTGAATGAGCCAGTTGTCATTCATATGTTAATTAGCCTCCCTGGAAGTCTCATCGTGCACCCTCTGCTATTCTCTCCTATGTATGTGTACAGCACAGGCTGATGATGATGATGATGACTCATCTCCCTGCTCACACACACAGATAGGAGAGAATAGCAGAGATGAGTGCTACTGAGAACTTCTTGTGATGGCTGGAAGCTAATTAGCATATTAATAAAAACGAGCTCATTCAAAAACTGCTGAGATGATTTACGTACAAAGGGTATGTGCCTTTCTAAAGGCTATGCAAGTATATGTTTAGTTAAAAATGACTTTCCCCAATTATAGAGACCCTTTAAGTTGCAGCATGACCTGCTACATATGAAATTCACATTCCTGACTGCATCTTTAAATAGTGATCACCTCCACTTTTTGTAGCTAGAACTGTGATCTTGGTATCATATGAAAGTTGAGAAAATTTCACGCATGAGACCAGAATAACTGTTCTATGTGGCATATAACCGGAGGTGCAGTTATATGAACTGAACCCTTTGGCTATTATACCTGTACATACTGGCAATACAGTGTGTACGGATTTTCTCTGGCAATGCTTACTTAGAGGGTTACTATTGACAATTTTAGAGAATTTTTCATATTCCAACCCCTAAATAGGATACACCAACAAAGGCTTCTAATTTTTCATTTACCTCCGCCCAGTTGTCTAACACCCGATTCAGATACAACTGACCTGTAATGTGTATACTGGTCTGATGCTGAGTAGATACACGCAAAATGTAATGTTTATCAGCCAGGAGGAAGAGATGTCTAGAGTTAGAACTGATGCCATAGGACACAAACTATGAGAAACTGTGAGATTGGTTTTGTCATCAATTTCTCTTTGATGCTTTTCTTGTGTGCTGGAGGGAATCATGACAATGTGTCAGGGTTTTCCTCTAATACTATAGAGGAGACGCAGACTGTGGCAAGTAGTTTTCAATATATTTCTTACAGCTATAGTAGCAGAACTGAGTCTGCAGTTTGGCATATCTCACGGTAGATTTTACAATATGTTTTCTTTGGCTTTTTATATAGGTGTTTGTGTTATAAAAAATCCACTCTACTCCATCTGTAACTCAAAGAAAAAGCAATGCCAAAACCATTTATCAAATAAAACAGAATTCTACTGTCACTTCTTGATAAATATACTAGTCCTGGTTGTAAAATTCTAAATAACTATTAGGCATACCGTAGTCCAATGCATTTTATATAAGATCACCATCTATGTTCTATCACTTTTATGTATTACTTGAGATAGAAGTATAAAGAGATAGCATCGCCTCTCTTAAAAAGGGAGAAGAGTTATCATTTGGGCATTGTTTCCCTTTTAGGATAAATGCTGAATGCAGTGGAACCTGGCAAATAGATGATGTGAGTTTCTAGGTTACATAACAGAAAAAGAGAGAGAGGATTACTATTGTATCATAATGACCTGAGGGAAAATAGAACCTTCCCATTTTCAGAGATAGCAATTAATCATGTGCTTCAATGGCTAGCTAAGGCCGGCAGTGCTAACCTTTTACAGCCATACACAGAGAGAAGCTAGAGCTGCACTGAAATTGCTACATAAAATGTGCATCTCCGCTACTCTATCTTAGTTTTGCTGAAGATTCATAGAGTGAAGACTGAATCAGGTCAGCGTACACTTTATACAGAGATTTATCTTCAGTCATTCTTTCCCGGGTCCATTAACTATGCTCAGACCTAATTCTTGTTATCTCCTGATAAAATTACAAAGTGGTCAATACATTAAAATCTCCTACAGTTTAACACATAATTGATCGTGAGATATAATTTATATTTCTCATCGGACACTACTTTATACAATCACATATAAAAAAATGTCAATAATTTGACTAGTCAGTGCTACTAACTTATACTGTACTATACAACTAGTGAAAATTACATATACAAAAAGGAATCTATCAGCCAGTCACCATATCAGAGAAAACTGATCAGTTGAGAGAGAGCAACTGATAACTTGTTTCCAGATGTCCATCAACAATCCCCCCTCCATCTCTCCCAAACTTTGGTTCATGATTATGAATATTGTCAGGGTCTGGGGTTGCTAGGTGGGGTGGCATAGGCACACAAGTCCAGTTTCTTTAGTACAAAACAAAGGTAGAGTTTATTTTCACTCAAAAAGGTAGTGCAGCAACAAAAGGAAACAATACAAAAATAAATACCTGCCCGGCTAGGCTCTAACTAAACATAGAATAGGTTACCTCACCGCACCTACAATAACAGAAATCCAAAAGCCAGTAAAATCATACAGGTCACAGCTCCAAAAATATGACCTCTTTGTCAGCTCTCCAGCCAAACTCTGCCAAAATGTTGCTGCTGGAGCTGGCTTCTTAAGCCTCCTTGACGAGGAGACTCTCTGCAGCTGAGTCGCTGCGGGAACATCCCCAAAGTGTGGACTGGAGGCGGGTGGAATGACAGGTCCACTACCAATCCTACCTGTCATTCCTAAAAATTCAGCCCAGTACTGAGCATTTATCAAAATTGCTCAGCAGATGAAAGTTGATAGGAACTGATGTGATTAGGATAACCCCTGAGAAATCACCCAATTTTAGCAATATCCTTCCTTAACAAACAGCACAACTCTCCCTCCAATGCTTGGCATTGTGCTTGGTGATGCAAGGGTAAGTTCACACGGCAGAAACTTTTTCCGCCGTGTGGCTTTTTTGCATGGCTAGCCGCAACGGGATACCAATGCAGTACATCAGCATCCCATTGCGGCATCTTGTTCCTGATTAGGCTCAAATGAATGGGCCAAAGCAGAAGGGAGTCTCAAGCCACGGGTGCCGTGACTGACTCACCCATAGAATCCACGTGAAGAAAGGGCATGTTGCTTCTTTTTCCCAGTAGCTGAAAAAAATCGCTAGTGGTAAAAAACTGCTAGAGACTCCCATTGAAATGGAAGGCGGTTTTGCAGGTGGATTTTGAGGCAGATTTCACGTCAAAATCCGCCTGCAAAAAAACTCCATGTGAACATACTCCTATGCTTGCATGCAACTGCCAATAAAGTCTATGCCAAGTATCCAAGAATAAACGGCTATTATAAACCTCATTGTTCTTAAAGGGACCTAGTATTACTAAAGCTTTTTTTGCAGTCCCCAAGGAATTTTATTGTAGCCAGTGTAATATTTGTGGAACACACTAGGATAAGAGCACATGTACAGGATGCAATCCCTTGAAATAACCTGCAAACTCTGCATAAAAAGCTCATAGTTTATAAATAAAAGTTTCCATTATTTTTAACAAATTTCTGAATTTTAAACTGGCCAGATGTCTATTAAAATGTAATTACAGTATTTATGGAACTGCTGTATGGTGCTGAAATAGCCTTAAGTTGCTTTGAGGCTGACTAGTGGATTTTAGTCATGCTCAGTGCACATTTTTCTCTGGGCAAATGTTTTAAATACGTAGGATCCCTTTGGAGGAATGCAATATTTCCTTATGAGAAGGCAATGGCAGGACTGTAATGAAATAGCATATGCGCACATTTATCATATTCCTAAGTGCTGTTAACTTGAAAAATGCTGGAAGATTACTTGTATGACAGGCATTCTGCGAAGAGAGCTAATTCATAGTCTTGTCCCAGAATGCTTCTTCCCAGACATCACTTAAGTACGCAATTGTAAACAACGCATTGTGATTTCTTATATTTCAGCACAAGCACTACTCTTACTAATGCCTCATATTTCTTATTCCTTTCAGGATCCTATCCCAGACTTTCTCTAAGCTTCAAATTGAAAAGAAATATTGGCTACTTTATACTTCAGACGTATATGCCCTCTATTTTGATTACTATATTATCCTGGGTATCTTTTTGGATCAACTATGATGCATCAGCAGCAAGAGTTGCCCTTGGTATGGTATCCTTGTGAATAAAAAGCATTTTGTGTTCATGTGCTTAAAAGCAGTCCTTGAACTTCAAGGTGATTTTAAATTAAAGCAATAAACCTTACACACAGTTGAGGTCTCACAAGAAAAAGTTGTGTTAGCCAGTTAACAAAGTCTTATGGCTTTCAATAAGAGAAAAAAAAAATAGTTCCGACATCAATGATACCATTTAATGGCTATGTGATATAAAAGAAGTGCGGTTTAACATCATGCCATTAACCATTACAAGATACAGCACTTTTTTGGGTGTTTTTTGTTTTTCTTCTCGTTTTAAAAGCCATAACTTTTTTCTGTTGATATAGCCATATGAGGATTTATAGTGTTAAAAATTGTAATTTGTTATGGCCCCATTTAGAGGTATGTAATTTTATTGTGTAATTTGTATTCATTTTCTAGAATAGAGAGGGTAAAAAGAAAATGGCAATTCTGTCAATGTTTTGTCAGCTTCAACATATGGGCTAAATAATGTGTTCATTTGCTTGTATATATCAACAATACTAGTAGAGTCCTAGTACAGCTCTTGGACATGCAGTTCTGTGATCACTTATATATTACGTCTATATTGCAGTGTCTTATGTCTTATGCTGTAACTCTGAGTTACTGCCTATTGCAGATGCCTTCTGCAGCTCCTTACAGGCATCTGTACTTGGCAAACCTAAAGATTATTCTTAGGCTGCTGGCTGCTATATTTTTCTCTCTCTCGTCTCAAAGCTAGCATTGACTGGGACACCTAAGAGGTGAAACTCCAATCTTAGACATATACTAATATAGGACTAATCAGGAAGGGGATATATATATATATATATATATATATATATATATATATATATATATATATAGGCTATAATGGGGTCCGTGTTTTCCGCGCGCTGTCCGCACAAGTCATGCGGAGACAAAAATGCTTCATGACCTACTTTCCTCCCTGCATGACTCATGTGAACACCGCACGGAAAACAAATGGACCCCATTATAGTCTATGGGGTCCAAGTGCTCTCATAGCTCACCGCTTGTCAATGCGGACTTCCAAGTGGACTCCCTGAATGGAATACTGAATGGAGATGTGAACCAGGCCTTAGTCTAAGGTACACTTGTACTACTCACTACTGCAGTTTGAGAGACTTGGCTGAGTATTGGACCCAATGCTCCTGTTTCCTATGGACATGGACCATGGGTTCTTGTGGGAAATCAGACAAGTGAATGTACCCATTAACTATAATGTGTCAGTGTAGAGTCTGTGTACTGTCCATTCTACACTTGGACAGCTCATAGATGAACAACACCAACAACTGGGTCCTAATAGATACAAAGTACTGTCTAACCATTAACTGTATAGGATGGTTTATCAAAATGAAAAGTGCCTATTGTCTATGGTAACCAAATATTTAGTTGCTTTCACTTACAAGCTGAATTCTGGTTGCTATGGATAGATGTTCTACCCCTAAATGTAAAGCCTTGGGATTGTTCACATTATGTTTAGATTATCAGTTAATTGACACAAAAAAACTGATGCTAAAAACGGTTGTAAATGCATAGAAACTGACCATCTGAGCCAATGTTAGATAAAATACATTTTTGGGAGGATGTAAAAGTGTGGTATGTCCTAAGTTTCTCTCCTACGGAGGCCAATCCATTTTTATGTGACATTGACATTTAGATCCATTTATAGGGTTAGGTTTTTGTATCTGGAAAACTGATCAGTTAAACTCATGATAAAAATGTGATGTGAACAGCACCTAACGGCATGATTTTTTACTTAGAAAGCAAATATTATGACAAAACAGAAATATGAAATAAAGTATCATTAACAGAAATCAATTTAATCTCTAACTACAGTATATAGTGAGTGGAGCACATAACATAGAGGTGTAACCCACCATTACTGTGCGTCACTAAGAGTTACTAGCACTGATCTGCATCGCTCTTTACTCTGTGTTCCTGTTTCCATAAAACTGATTCATGTCTTTGGAGATTTGGAGAACTACAGTTAAAAGGAGTTTGAGCATTTATCTGCCCCTGTAGCCCCAGGGTCAATGGGGATAACAGAGACAGACAACACTAGTATCACACTGTGTTCTTTTCACTGTTCTGGTTCTACAACAGAAGTCACATAGGGAGCATGACTGACCCTATTAACTATAATGGGATCTGTTAGGTGTCCATTCTTTAAAACTGAAACCTCAGGATGAAAAGCGCAGACTTGCAGAACTTTTTTCACTGGCAATTTTGGATACACATAGTGACAGAGTTTCCAGATGTGAATGGAGCCTAAGCGCTGTACTTGACTTTCAACATCAATCTCGTAGACTCTGAATGAAGCGTTGCCTTCAAGCTGCTCCACTCACACTCCTCCTTATTGTGATCATATAGTAGCTTGGTAGATTGGGCTTAAGACCCATCGCTCTAGGGATCAAAAGTCAAAGTCACATTGGGCTATATAACAAATTCACAATTGACAAGTGACAAATATTAAGCATAACTACCGTATTTAAAACCCACCAGTTCCAGCATGTGGATCTGTCTTTGAGCAAAGCCTGGTAACTAAACTTCTACAATTTCACAATGAATTAGAACTTCCCAACATGTGACAGATTGGTTGGAGAACACAGCATAATAAAACCTCACAAAATGCCAAAATCATTCCAATTTTCAGTGACAGCTTTACAATGAAAGTAACTATACAATAATTAATCCCAACATTAGCAAAATGCAATGCAGTGTTACATTGTCCTAATGTTAACTATGCCAATGGTTGTAGTATTTGTCATTTTACTACTTCACGAGAGATGTTTCAGATGTTGCATTTCAGATCCCTGCTTCACTTCATTAATATTTTTATGAAACTTCATAAAAATTTAACTTATAACTAGAGATGAGCGAACACTAAAATGTTCAAGGTTCGAAATTCGATTCGAACAGCCGCTCACTGTTCGAGTGTTCGAATGGGTTTCGAACCCCATTATAGTCTATGGGGAACATATACTCGTTAAGAGGGAAACCCAAATCCGTGTCTGGAGGGTCACCAAGTCCACTATGACACCCCAGGAAATGATACCAACACCCTGGAATGACACTGGGACAGCAGGGGAAGCATGTCTGGGGGCATAAAAGTCACTTTATTTCATGGAAATCCCTGTCAGTTTGCGATTTTTGCAAGCTAACTTTTCCCCATAGAAATGCATTGGCCAGTGCTGATTGGCCAGAGTACGGAACTCGACCAATCAGCGCTGGCTCTGCTGGAGGAGGCGGAGTCTAAGATCGCTCCACACCAGTCTCCATTCTGGTCCGACCTTAGACTCCGCCTCCTCCAGCAGAGCCAGCGCTGATTGGCCGAATTCCGTACTCTGGCCAATCAGTGCTGGCCAATGCATTCTATTGGCGTGATGAAGCACTGCTGAATGTGAGTGTTTAGCTCAACTACACCGGTGGAGTAGTTGAGCTAAGCACACAGATTCAGCTCTGCTTCAATCAGCGCTGGCCAATGCATTCTATTAGCTTGATGAAGCAGAGTGTGCACAAGGGTTCAAGCGCATCCTCGGCTCTGATGTAGCAGAGCCGAGGCTGCACAAGGGTTCATTCGCACCTCCCCCCTGGCTCTGATGTAGCAGAGCCGAGGGTGCACTTGAACCCTTGTGCACCCTCGGCTCTGCTACATCAGAGCCAAGGGTGCACTTGAACCCTTGTGCACACTTGGCTCTGCTACATCAGAGTTGATGGTGCGCTTGAACCCTTGTGCACACTCTGCTTCATCAAGCTAATAGAATGCATTGGCCAGCGCTGATTGAAGCAGAGCTGAATCTGTGTGCTTAGCTCAACTACTCCACCGGTGTAGTTGAGCTAAACACACACATTCAGCACTGCTTCATCACGCCAATACAATGCATTAGCCAGTGCTGATTGGCCAGAGTACGGAATTCGGCCCGGCTGGAGGCTCGGCTGGAGGAGGCGGAGGAGGCAGAGTCTAAGGTCGGACCAGAATGGAGACTGGTGTGGAGCAATCTTAGACTCCGCCTCCTCCAGCAGAGCCAGCGCTGATTGGCCGAATTCCATACTCTGGCCAATCAGCACTGGCTAATGCATTGTATTGGCAGGATGAAGCAGTGCTGACTGTGTGTGTTTAGCTCAACTACGCCGGTGGAGTAGTTGAGCTAAGCACACAGATTCAGCTCTGCTTCAATCAGCACTGGCCAATGCATTCTATTGGCGTGATGAAGCAGTGCTGAATGTGTGTGTTTAGCTCAACTACGCCGGTGGAGTAGTTGAGCTAAACACACACATTCAGCACTGCTTCATCACGCCAATAGAATGCACTGGCCAGCGCTGATTGGCCAGAGTATGGAATTCGGCCAATCAGCGCTGGCTCTGCTGGAGGAGGCGGAGTCTAAGATCGCTCCACACCAGTCTCCATTCAGGTCCGACCTTAGACTCCGCCTCCTCCAGCAGAGCCAGCGCTGATTGGCCAAAGTACGGAATTCGGCCAATCAGCGCTGGCCAATGCATCCCTATGGGAAAAAGTTTATCTCACAAAAATCACAATTACACACCCGATAGAGCCCCAAAAAGTCATTTTTAATAACATTCCCCCCTAAATAAAGGTTATCCCTAGCTATCCCTGCCTGTACAGCTATCCCTTTCTCATAGTCACAAAGTTCACATTCTCATATGACCCGGATTTGAAATCCACTATTCGTCTAAAATGGAGGTCACCTGATTTCGGCAGCCAATGACTTTTTCCAATATTTTTCAATGCCCCCGGTGTCGTAGTTCCTGTCCCACCTCCCCTGCGCTGTTATTGGTGCAAAAAAGGCGCCAGGGAAGGTGGGAGGGGAATCGAATTTTGGCGCACTTTACCACGCGGTGTTCGATTCGATTCGAACATGGCGAACACCCTGATATCCGATCGAACATGTGTTCGATAGAACACTGTTCGCTCATCTCTACTTATAACATGTTATGTGTGTTATTTAGAAAGGGTTGTATCAGTATAATCCAGTTCAGTATAGAAAAGATAGAACATAACCTAGAGCAGTGTTAAAAAAGAAATAGAACTTCATATAAACTGTGTAATCGCCATGCTTTATTTTATTGCTTGCTGTGACAAGTTACAGCAGTACAGAATGTATTTTCAGGCCAAGATATTGTAGCTTGGAAGAAATGGTGCACATAGGAAAGATCAATGTCTAGCCAGTTACAGAACATGCTTCAATGTCCGATAGATAACTCATTCTTAGGCCTTGTTTACACAGTGCCAGTTTGGTGCAGTATATGGGTATTTACGTTCCTACTGCGTAAGTCTAATGAATGATAGAGATAGCAGTGGGTCCGTATGGAGGAATAGTTGATGGGTCCCTTCCTGGTTAACAGGCGATTGGGTTTTGAGATTTGTCACAAGCAAAAGGATCATAGAGTTATTCTAACAATTCCTTCACTGGTTTTAGGGGTATATGTATCATAAGTGCAGACAATGTACCGTATATACTCGAATATAATCCGAGGAGGGGGGGGAGGTGACCAACCACAATAGTAATGTATAGAATCTCCCATAAAGTAGTGAAAAAAAAGAAGCTATAAAAAGAATAAAAAAAAATAAAAGTTCTAAATTACTCCTTGTCCTAGAATACATATAAAATTAGAAAATTACTGTGAAACACATACATATTAGGTATCCCTGTGTCTGAAAGTGCCCGGTCTACTGAATATAGGGTATCTGCAGGGGTTAATAGGAGCACTGCTGATACCCTATAATCAGTCAGACTGAATTTCAAGTGGGGGAAAAAAACAAAACAGTCAGGGCAGACAGATAACCAAAACACCCCCTCCCCTTCCCCAGCACCCAGCATCTACTGCACCTAAAAACTCCGACCATTTTATTTTTTGAAATTTTCCAGTAGCTGATGCATTCCCTCCCCCATCCCACCCCCCCCCCCCCCCCCCCGCGACCCCTCGGCTTATACTCGAGTGAATAAGTTTTCCCAGTTTTTTGTGGTAAAATCAGGGGCCTCAGCTTATATTCGGGTTGGCTTATACTCGAGTATATACGGTAACTGATTTGGGGCCATTGGAAAAAAAAGGCCTTTGTCCTTAGCTATAAGTCCACATGGACCTGAAATGAATCCTTACATTACTTGCAAGAAAATGGGAATTGTTCCAAAGGTTCATAAGAAGATCCCTAAAGGGAAAGCATCTTAATGGGGTGCAATTTGTGATACAACGTCTCACTTGTATGCCAGTTTCTGGGGTATATGACATATCTAGTAAATGTCCATCATGTATGAATAACTCATATCAAGAAATACTGCCCCTTGCAAATTGTGTGCATAAGGCCTGACATTATTCCCTTGTAACCGCCAGCTGAGCATGTGATATTTTATTTCACAATTTCAGTTTTCCAGGCATAAAGATGTAGCAGAGCTGAGGTGATTGATTCAGAGAACTAAGGGTGTTATTACGCCTTTGTATTAGCGATTACACCCATGGTTTTCCTCTAATTGTTGGTCTGCGCCTGGACTTGTCACGTAAAATAATGGCAAGTCAAGGTTCAAATTACCAGTAAATTACACCAAATGTATTTATAAGAAATTATTTAGAATTTAGATATTAGAATTTACAATTACAACTATTTCAGAAAATATGGAAATAAAAAATGTGGTTGGTAAAAAAAATCAAAAAAATCGTAAGAATGCCAACAATATCAAGTGATGTTGAAAAAGATCTGATTTAAAAAAAAAAAAAATGTGAATATTAAAACTTAAAAAAAAAGGTTAAATTTTTTATAGTATTGTGGCAGTGGCATAAGTAAAGTCTTGTGGGCCTCCGTGTAATCTTTTGTCTGGGGCCCCTAGCTCATCCCTGCAGCGAATTCCTGATAGTAATGGTTTCAGGTGCTAAGAAGTCTAATCAACCTTAGTCTGGTTAAGGTAATCTGTGGGTCTCCTTAGCTTATGGGCCAGATGGAAGATACAATTTCAATACTGATGCCATTGCTTATGGGCCCCTTAAGGCTCTTGGGCCCCGGTGCAAGTGCACCCTCTGCATCCCCCACAAATTAAGCCCCTGTATTGTGGAAAAACAGCACTGGTATTACTTGCTGCTTGCAACATAGACAGTAAATCTTTTTTTAGACATTTTCATAAATCTTCCACTATAGAAAGCTTTATAGCAAACTTACTGCGTAACAAAATTGTTCCCGAGAACATGTAGTTAAGGGAAAAAAGTGTAAGGTCTTATTTTCACATCACGTGGTTGTGTGGGGCATATTCACATATGAGAGACTTGAGGCAGAAATTTCTGCTTCTATAGGGTATATTTTTCATTGATTTACTTATATTCTATATTGTAATAAATTTTACTATGCTAATTAAAATTCATCAATTTTTTTTTTTTTTTTTTTTTAGGTATAACTACTGTACTGACTATGACAACTATCAACACTCATCTTCGGGAAACATTGCCTAAAATCCCTTATGTAAAAGCCATTGACATGTATTTGATGGGTTGCTTTGTATTTGTATTTTTGGCCTTGCTTGAGTATGCCTTTGTCAACTACATCTTTTTTGGAAGAGGTCCACAAATGCAAAAAAAGCTTGCAGAGAAAACAGCCAAGGCAAATAATGACCGCTCCAAATTTGAAAGCAATCGGGTAAATCTATTTTGACTGAATGTATATGAAAAGCATGCACTTATATTGGTATTGTGGTTGGGAATTGAGACTGAGCCCTAAAAAACAAAGCTTAATACAATGCATATGGGGAGTTAAAGGAGCACTAAACCAAAGAATCCAAAGAAACAAGATTAAATCAGTATTTAACCACTTCCGGACCGCCCATAGACTATATACGTCCGGGAAGTGGTTGCCTAGTTCTGACAGGACATACCTGTATGTCCAGTCAGAACACAGCAGCTGCACAGAGATCGTGTAGCTGCTTTCACTAGGAGCCAGCTGTAACTTCAGCCGGAGCTCCCAGAGAGAAGACAGGGCAGATTTATTACCTCCCCTGCCTTCTCTATCGCTGTGTATACAGTGCTCAATGAGCGCTGTATACACGGCTATGGACGCAGCCATAATTCAGCTGCCCTCTGACCCGGCAAACACGTGATCCTCCGGGAGCAGAGTCTTACCAGAGCTGCTGGGTCCTACAGGACCCCAGATCAGCTCTGTATACTGTGTATACAGAGTGTATACATATACAGAGTGTATACATATACTGTGTATACAGCGTGCAGGAGGCTGGATTCCTCCTGTATCTGAGGTTAAATGTAGCAACCCCAGTTATAGGAGAAATCAGCCTCAAGTACAAAAAAAATAAGTGATCAGATGTCCCCAAAGGTCTCTTATTACCTTATGGGGACACAATCTGAAAAAAAAAATATATATATCTCCCTATATTATAAAAATGAATTTCTGTCTGTCTGTCTGTCTGTCTGTCTGTCTGTCTGTGCTCTAATGCGAACCAAACGACTGGACCGATCTTCACCAAATTTGGTACAGAGATACTTCAGGTATCCGGGAAGGTTTAAGACGAGACTCCAACTCGCTCGGACGTACCGTTGCTGAGATACAGCATTCCAAACACAATGCCCCCCCCTTAGCCAATACAAACCTGCAAGACTTTCACTCATATTCCAACTGCAATACACACGGTCACTCCACATACACAATACAACACTGATATCCAAACTGAGATACACGCATCAGAGGATTAGATACACAGATCAGCACACAGTATCACACGCCAGATGATTAGATACACGCGTCTGCACACAGTCCCACAAACCAGAGGATTAAATACGCACTTCTGCACACAGTTCCACAGACTAAAGGATTTGATACGTGCATCTGCACACGGTTCCACATGCCGAAGGATTAGATACAGGCGTCTACACACAGTTCCACACTCCAGAGGATTAGATACGCGCATCTGCACACAGTACCACATGCAGTAGGATTAGATACGTGCGTCTACACATAGTTCCACAAGCGGAAGGATTAGATACGCGCCTCTTCACACAATACCACACAGGGGAGGATTAGATACGTGTGTGTGAACACAGTACCACAGTTTGGAGGATTAGATGCATGCCTCTGCACACAGTACCACAAGCCAGAGAATTAGATACGCGTCTCAGCACACAGTATCACACGGGGGAGGTTTAGATACGCGCGTCTACACACAATACCACATGCCATAGGATTAGATACGCCCGTCTACACATAGTTCCACACGCCGAAGGATTAGATACGCGCCTCTTCACACAATACCACACAGGGGAGGATTAGATACGTGTGTGTGAACACAGTACCACACTTTGGAGGATTAGATACATGCCTCTGGACACAGTACCACAAGCCAGAGAATTAGATACGCGTTTCCACACACAGTATCACACGGGGAGGATAAGATACGCGCGTCTGCACACAGTACCACACGGGGGAAGATTAGATACGTGCGTCTACACACAGTACCACATGCCAGGGGATTGGATACGCACATCTACACACAGTACCACATGCCATAGGATTAGATACGCGCGTCTGCACACAGTACCACATGCTGGGGGATTGGATACGCGCGTCTACACACTGTTCCACACGCCATAGGATTAGATACGCACCTCTTCACACAATACCACACAGGGGAGGATTAGATACACGTGTCTTCACACAGTTGTACACGCCATAGGATTAGATACACACGTCTGCACAGAGTACCACATGCCGTAGGATTAGATACACGCATCTACATACAGTTCCACACTCTAGAGGATTAGATACGCACGTCTGCACACAGTTATACACACCATAAGATTAGATACACACATCTGCACACAGTACCACATGCCGGGGGCTTGGATACGTGCGTCTACACACAGTTCCACATGCCATAGGATTAGATACGCGCCTCTTTACACAATACCACACAGGGGAGGATTAGTTACACGTGTCTTCACACAGTTGTACACGCCATAGGATTAGATACAAGCGTCTGCACACAGTAACACATGCCGTAGGATTAGATACGCGCGTCTACACACAGTACCACATGTTGTAGCATTAGATACGCGTGTCTGCACACAGTACCACTTGCCGTAGGATTAGATACGCGCATCTACACACATTTGTACACACCATAGGATTAGATACACACGTCTGCACACAGTACCACATGCCGTAGGATTAGATACACGCGTCTACATACAGTTCCACACTGCAGAGGATTAAATACGCGCGTCTGCACACAGTTGTCCACGCCATAGGATTAGATACACGCGTCTGCACACAGTACCACATGCAGTAGGATTAGATACGCGCGTCTACACATAGTTCCACAAGCGGAAGGATTAGATACGCGCTTCTTCACACAATACCACACAGGGGAGGATTAGATACGTGTGTGTGAACACAGTACCACACTTTGGAGGATTAGATGCATGCCTCTGCACACAGTACCACAAGCCAGAGAATTAGATACGCGTCTCAGCACACAGTATCACACGGGGGAGGTTTAGATACGCGCGTCTACACACAGTACCACATGCCATAGGATTAGATACGCCCATCTACACATAGTTCCACACGCCGAAGGTTTAGATACGCACCTCTTCACACAATACCACACAAGGAAGGATTAGATACGTGTATCTGCACACAGTACCACACTTTGGAGGATTAGATACATGCCTCTGGACACAGTACCACAAGCCAGAGAATTAGATACGCATTTCCGCACACAGTATCACACGGGGAGGATAAGATATGCGCGTCTGCACACAGTACCACACGGGGGAGGATTAGATACGTGCGTCTACACACAGTACCACATGCTGGGGGATTGGATACGCACGTCTACACACAGTACCACATGCCATATGATTAGATACGTGCGTCTGCACACAGTACCACATGCCGGGGGATTGGATACGCGCGTCTACACACTGTTCCACACGCCATAGGATTAGATACACATGTCTTCACATAGTTGTACACGCCATAGGATTAGATACACACGTCTGCACAGAGTACCACATGCCGTAGGATTAGATACACGCATCTACATACAGTTCCACACTCCAGAGGATTAGATACGCATGTCTGCACACAGTTATACACACCATAAGATTAGATACACACATCTGCACACAGTACCACATGCTGTAGGATTAGATATGCGCGTCTACACACAGTTCCACACGCCAAAGGATTAGATACGCGCCTCTTCACACAATACCACACAGGGGAGGATTAGATACATGCGTCTGAATACAGTACCACACTTTGGAGGATTAGATACATGCATCTGCACACAGTACCACATGCCAGAGAATTAGATACGCATCTCAGCACACAGTACCACACGGGGAGGATTAGATACGCGCATCTGCACACAGTACCTCATGCCAGAGGATTAGATACACCTGTCTGCACATAGTACCACATGCTGTAAGATTAGATATGCAGTTCACTGATATCCAAAATGAGATACACATAATCACATTACGCTTATGGACATACACAGAAACAACATACAAAATACACCAGTGCAAAACTGGACAATTCTTATGAGGCCACTACACAAACATAACATGTAATATACCCGTGCGAAGCCGGGTCCTCCCTCTAGTATATATATATATATATATATATATATATATATATATATATATATATAATAAAAAAGTTTTTAAAAAATGTAAATAAAATAATAATAAAAAATAAATAAATAATACGCTAATAAAACGCCGTTATTAAAGGTTATAGCCCCACCCCCGACGACACCATACAAAATAAAAATTACCGTAACGGAGAGGAAAAACTATATTATAAAGTTTTTCAGTGACACTTTGTGTTATTAAATAAAAAAAATAATAAAATTGAAAAACAGACACAATTTCCCTCCTATTTTGTTTATATTTTCCCAGATATAAAAAAAATTAAAACACATTCGAAAATAAAGATAACATAAAAATAAAGCCCTATGTGTCCCCGAAAAAAGACGCCAAAATTAGTTGACTGAGACATACGGGAAAAATGTTACAGCCCTCAAAACCGCACATACAAAATAAACCTTAAATGTGTCTGGTCCTGGACCACAAATTGGCCCGGTACTGAAGTGGTTAAGTACATCATCTCCTTATTTTAATTGCTCTTCTTTTGACTTATATCATAACTACATAAAAAATAAAATAGAAAAGTAGTGGTATTTCTCACTAGGGTAGCAGCCATGCCTCAAACCCCCCCCCTCCATTAATGCTGTAGTATAGTATAGTGGGCTGATAGCTGTGTTTATTTCAGTCATTTCTCTCATATAAAAATGTATGTTTTGTGTACCTGCACTATATTGCTTTTGGAGGAAACCAAATGTTAGAGTATGCGAGCAAGGACGTTTAAGAGTACATGGAGGTACAGTGAGTGTGTCTATTTTGTTGCAAGGAATCCCCCAAGTAACTGACATTATCTAATAGGTATGGTAACAGTAGTGCCAGCAGTAGTAGTTAATGGTACCAACAGTAATTCTTTTTTTTTTTTTTTTAATGTAGATTATGAGCCCCACATAGAACTCACAATGTACATTTCGCCACATCAGTACGTCTTTTTTGGAATATGGGATGGAAATACATGCAAACACGGGGAGAACATACAAACTGCTTGCAGATGTTTTTTTTGCCCTTGGCAGATTTGAGCACCAGGACTCCAGCGCTGCAAGGCTGCAGTGCTAACCACTGAGCCACCATGTAGCCCCCTCCAACAGTAATTCCAATAGTGCCAGCAGTTATACCAATAGTACCAGCAGTCGTGTACATGTAGTGACATCAGCTGACTGTGCCTCACTAACTCACAGTGGGAACAGTATAACCCAGTACAGCTCCACAAGTCAGCCAGATGCTACATGGCAAATATGTGTGGTTATTAATAACATACCTTTCTAGAATTTGCCTTTCATGGTTCTGGGAAAGCTGATTAACATACAAGGCTATGCAGTAATAGAGACTGTTGAACTATTCTAAATATATCTAATATATCAATATTTTACGGAAATCCCCCTGCTTGCTCCCAAATCATGTAAAAGCTGTCTAGATTTGCCTTTCATGGTTCTGCCAAAGCTGGGTGGCATAGCACGTGGAGCGGTGGTAGGTAATAGGGAATACTGCATTTATCTAACTAAATGCACAGTTTTATGTTTTTTTATTGAAAAGTAGTAGTAAAAAACAACTTTTGAATAAATGTTAAACTACTAATCCTTAATGTTAAGTGCTACTATTCCCACCTAATGTAAGACTGGCTTCACATTCTCTCCTGTTGATCCAGCACAAAATAATAAAGTATCTGTGTACTGATCTAGTATGCCAATGGTTCCATTGTGTCAAGTTCATGTAGCTTTTTTTAAGCAAGAGTAGCGGAGTATGTGACGTTTTTTAATTTAGGAAAGAAAAAACAAGTTTGACTAAATATGAACAAGAAATTAGAAGAATATGCAAATCTGTCTTCCATGATGTAATTAGGAAGTCAGGTGCTTCAGTGTTGCAAACCAATAGAGGGCGCTCACTGGAATTTGCAAGCCTGTCTTCCCTGATGTAATTAGGAAGACAGAATCTCAGTGATATGGCCCAATAATATGGCCCATGGTCCCTTGCAAAGTGGAGTGCTAAAGGCTTAATAAGTCTCCACACACCTATATGGTCGTCTGTCCCTAAAAAGTGACGATATCCCCTTAACCCTGTCTAAGCCTCTCACCTCTACCAGGTTAGTCTTCTCTACACCAGACTGACGAGATGCAATAACATCGAAACGGCCGTCCTCGGTTGAGAGACTATACCTGGTAATAATCTCAGCATCATTGCAAAACAAAGGCCTCTTGGAATGTCGAGCGTGATGTTAAAGGGAGCAGCTTTTATTGGGCCATATCACTGAGATTCTGTCTTCCTAATTACATCAGGGAAGACAGGCTAGTACATTCCAGTGAGCGCCCTCTATTGGTTTGCAACACTGAGGCACCTGACTTCCTAATTACATCATGGAAGACAGATTTGCACATTCTTCCCATGGTCCTTGCAAAGTGGAGTGCTAAAGGCTTAATAAGTCTCCACACACCTATATGGTGGTCTCTCCCTAAGGAGTGACGATATTCCCTTAACCAAGAAATTAGAAGTCAATAAGATCTTTCAGAATCCACCATAGCTGTAATTACTTCACTAATAATAAATGCAATGTCACTTGCATAAACAGAGACTCAACTGTAGACACAGCCTGCAAGTATAGTATATCTATGGCATATACTATAGACACAGCCTGCAAGTATAGTATATCTATGGCATATACTATAGATACAGCCTGCAAGTATAGTATATCTCTGGCATATACTATAGACACAGCCTGCAAGTATAGTATATCTATGGCATATACTATAGATACAGCCTGCAAGTATGGTATATCTATGGCATATACTATAGATACAGCCTGCAAGTATAGTATATCTATGGCATATACTATAGATACAGCCTGCAAGTATAGTATATCTCTGGCATATACTATAGACACAGCCTGCAAGTATAGTATATCTCTGGCATATACTATAGACACAGCCTGCAAGTATGGTATATCTATGGCATATACTATAGATACAGCCTGCAAGTATGGTATATCTATGGCATATACTATAGATACAGCCTGCAAGTATAGTATATCTCTGGCATATACTATAGACACAGCCTGCAAGTATGGCATATCTATGGCATATACTACTAATGTACACATGAGCCCTCTATTGATAATGCTGCAATCAACAGATGGAGCAACCATTTTGTCACCAATGTACAGTACCTGTATATAAATTGTGAACAGAAATGGGATAAAATCTAATAGAATCTCACACCTAAAAACCTGAAACCTCTTCTAATGCACTTTTCAATAAACATGTCCTGTAATAAATCTGAACACATATATTTTGCAGCGGTAGACAAAATCACCACTTCAGTGAAATTTCAATTTAGTCAATAGTCAGTTCTCTCGTGCAGTCGGCCATGTGTGCCCGGCTCCATCATTTAATAATAATATTGTGGAAACATTTATTTAATCAGTTCCGGTCTGATAAGAAGAAGAAATAGTGTATACTTTCCGCCTGGCATATTCAGGTCTGACAATTTTGTCAGCATTGTAAACTCAGCAGCTAAACACAGGATCTGTATGGCACGCTCAGTGAACAGAACTAAACAGTGAATAATAATTATACAAGCCTGTCTGATCATTTGCTTTCCTCCAAAAGCAATAAAGTGCAGGTACACAAAACATACATTTTTATATTAGAGGAATTACTGAAATAAACACCGCCATCAACCCACTATACTATACTACCGCATTAATGGATGCTTCTAGTATCTAAATGCTGAAATGTAAGATTTCCTCTTGGCAGATTTACAAAGTAAATAATCCGTTTTACAATACAGGCCAGACATTGACCACTTCTTATAAGTATTAGCTTTTATAATATTGCTAATGGAAAGAAGCACCCAGTGACTATATTGTGATTTATTGTGAAGGTTGGTAGCTATTGAGAAGAATATTAATGAATTGAGTCGTCCTACCTTATGGAAGTCTCAATATTTTTATTTTGAGGAAATAGTTTCAAAAAAGCAAAATTTACCCTACTAGTGCAGTAAAAAAATCACAAGTTTAGGGAACCTTTAAACAAGTCCAATGAGTGGCAGATCTCTGAGGAGCGCTGATTGGAAAATAACGGCCTATAGGCAACAGTTTACTCCACACTCCCCATGGGAAAACTTGGCTGAGCTGGGTCTGCATAAATATATATATATATATATATATATATATATATATATATGTAGAGAGAAGAAGTTTTCAGCTATCTAGGGTGTATGACTAGCTTAACAAAAACTACTCTCTTATCTAAACATATATAATAAGCTAGTTTCTGAAGTGTATGTATCAGGGCTCGTTCACATGTGCGCCCAGCGCCGCACCTTCCATGAGGCGACCTGAAGCGACCGCTTCAGGCGGCGCTATGCCAGGGCCCCAGGGAGGGTGGCATTTTTGCTGACCTAAGCCAGTCCAGGACAAGCTGTCCTGGACTGGCTTAGGGTCACTGTCACTGAGTGGTGGATTGGGGAGGCCACTGGAGCAGTGCTGCTCCAGTGGCCGCCCCTCACGCTCAGGCAGAGAGCAGGTCTTCTCCGTGCCTGCTCTTTGCCTGTTAAGACGCTCGCTCCGCTCGGCCCCGCCCCCTCAGCTTGGCCCCTCCCCCTTCGCGTGGCCCTGCTCTGCCCCCTTCAGTTTGGCCCTGGGGGGGGGGGGGTGCGGCTTTCTGATGTCTGCCTCAGACGGCAGAAACAAATGGTTCGCCACTGTCTGCGCCCAGTCTCCGTTCTGCAGGTTTCCGTTTCCTGCACAAAACAGGGGCAGGAGACGGAAACCTGCCGGCATGTTTCAAGCCCATTCATTTGAATGGGCTTGAAAAGTCTCCAGCCGTGTGCGCCGTTGAGCGTTTTATGCGCTCCGCAGTGAAACCGTTTTTTTTTTAAACCGAACACAGAGTTGGACATGCAGTAGTCTGTGTTCGGTTTAAATAAAAATGTTTCACTGCGGAAAGCATAAAACGCTCCTCGGTGCTCACAGCCGGACTCGGCATGATAGGTTTCCGTCTTCTGCATGCAGCGTAACCAGTATTATGGAGATGTTTGGCTAGTTACATGACCTGTTCACACCACTGCACAATTTTGGAGTAAATAAATCTATTTTCTTGATAAATATACATTGTATCTAGTTTTCTCACTGACCAAATAGCCTCAGACTTTTATATAAAGGTTTTCTTTATTTACCGCTGTAACCTTAATTTGATCACTTAAGTTCTCCATCTCACAAAGGGCATCTAAGGCCTTATTCACATCTGCGTTCAGTGAACGGAATATGGAACGCATTAAAAAGCGGTGAGCAATGAAAAAACACGGACCCCATAGACTATAATGGGGTCCGTATATTTTCTGTGCGGTGTCTTCAAGCACCATTTTTCTCTCCGCATGATTCGTGCAAACACCGCATGGAAAACACACGGACCCCATTATAGTCTGTGGGGTCCGTGTGCTTTCATTACTCACCACTTGTCAATGCATTCGGTATTCTGTTTGGGGCATCCCCATGCAGACTCCCCGAATAGAATACCGGACACAGATGTGAATCAGGCCTTAGGGTCTATATTATAGGAAGTCAGAACTGTATGCCTCTTGGAATGTGGATGAAAACAGGTTGAAGTCATCCAGATGTTGCTATTGTTTGGATTTAAGGCCTATTACTTTACATTTAATATATTTAATTAGTATAATGCTAATTATTCATCACACGGTTTCTATTAAACAGTTATCTTTCTCAACTTCAGACAAAACTTTTGTAATGAAAAAGACATGCCAGCGAATTGTTATATAAAATCTATATATAGCAAAGCAATGAATATATTTAATAGTGAAAACAAATAGCTCTATATATGCAGCCAGCAGCATTGCTGGACTGTAAAAATTTAGTACATGTAGTATAATTTGTTTATGCGCCCATGAACTGAATCTGCAAATAAAAAGCATTTTACCAAGGAAGGTAATTTTTTCTCTGAGGCTAATATTTATTAGCTTATAGCCCTAAAATAAAGAACATCAGTGACAATCTGTAAATACAGTTTACAGCAAAATCCTGATATTTATTAAGGGGTATGGATATAATTGGTAGGCGACACCACAATGTCGTAAAAGATGGGACGTTTCACATCTGAGACCTATGGAGAACAAAGGTTTACTGATCCTTTCAGCAATGTAGCTATAAAAGGTTATTGCATGTTGTCGGTCACTGCACATTTGGTGTCCTGTGTTGGTCAATTCAGTGACAAGACAAGAACACTGAACTAGTGCTGCAGATCTTTCATTCTAAGGATTAGTGGCCCCAGCAGATGAGATCCTATCGGTCAATAAGTTATTGCATGTACTAGCCAATTGTCTCTTCTCGACAACCCCTTACGATTACTTAATGTCACATAAGATATATCTCATTCATTAAATGATCTCATAGAAATAACTCAATATATGCTTACTCTTTAGGTGGATGCTCATGGAAATATATTGCTTACAACACTTGAAATCCATAATGAAGTCACCGGCAATGAAATTACAACAAGCGTCACTGATGTTAGAAACTCAACAACATCTTTTGATAACTCAGGAATTCAATATAGAAAACAGAGTGTTACTCGTGATGGATTTGGACGCCGTGCAATGGACAGAACTGCTCCACATGGCAAAAAGAACCATCTAAGGAGAAGATCGTCACAGTTAAAAATAAAAATCCCAGATCTAACGGATGTAAATGCCATAGACAGATGGTCAAGAATGATATTTCCTATCACATTTTCTCTCTTCAACCTAATCTACTGGTTATACTACGTCAACTGATGGACTGCTAATGATGATTCTCCATAGTAGTTACTGTATGCAGTGAAGCAGGAAAGAATTCACTAACATACGCTATATTGATATGAATGTATGTGCACGCGCATCTCAACGTTCACACACGTTCATATGAGATGAGTAAATACATCCTGTGGCAAAGGACATGAGAGCGACAGATCATTTTTCAGCTTTGAACAATGCAGATCTTCCTTGAAATAAGGAAATACTTTTTGAACTATTGCTTGAGACACTCTTTTCATGATTTCTGATACGATCCTTCAAGAATTGGATTACAACCACCTTATTTTTTTCTATTTGATGACTATGGTTTTTGACACATCTGTAACTTTGTCTTATGTTGCATACTTCAGACATTCTTTTAGCATTTTCTCTTATGACTAGAGAAGTTCCATTATTTCTGTTTGTCATTTGCTGGTTCTTGGTCGCCCACCATGGTCACACCTTAAAATCGCATAATGGCACATAAAGTGATACATGTCAACATTATCTTGGAATCCATCTTAATGCACTGACCTTAAACCCATTGCTGGATTCCTATTTATATACTACATGTTATACAGAGCAGTATATTTTTTCTACTTAGATAGGCTGTAACCTTGGTATAACATAACATTGATTTCCCGCCTACTTTATAATGCACGTTGGGGGTCATTTATAAAACAACATTATTAAGCACATTTTTATCTGCGTGGTACCCTGAAGTGTGATGCTTGCTCGGAGGTTTATGCCAGTCTTTAGATATGTTGTGTTGTTGTCAAATTCCTTCATTCACTTCTTTCTGGTCTCAGATTTTTGCAATAATGACAAACAATATATAAGAGGTCAGAAAGAATGCAGGAACAATATGTATTTAATATTTGGGTTGTGATGGTGCTGCTGTTAAGACATTTTGTTATGCTTATTGAGAGTAGATAACTGAGAACCGCTGATTGGTGGGAATGTCATGTGATGGGCCCCACCAATCTGATATTGATCACCAATCTAGGGAAAGGTCATCAATATCATTTGCCAAGAAAACCCTTTGTATGCCATAAACAGCAGCCGGCACAGAATTCGGAGGATTATATATTATGACTGCAACCTAATGTTAGCACAGGACACAGTATAAGGAAAGGGGGTGACATAGCTATTGTATGTGGCTGTGGCTAGCTGTTGCCTGGAAATTTGAAGTTTCTCAGGTCAATGGGGGTACAAACAGACTAGCTGCATATAAATGTAAAATGAGATATTAAAAAGATTGCTTAATATTTTTATACTGGGTGTTTGTGTTTTTAAACAGTTTATACTAGACATCTTTAAATAAATTTGGCATATTACCTACGAGGGGGTGTCTTCTCTGAGAAGGTTTTAAAGAGTGTACAAGAGTGATACGGTGCTGTGACTATTCCGAATTCAGAGCAATGAGCTGTCGCTTCTGAAAACACATTGGGGCGCATATTTTCCCCTCTCTTGTCTCTTGGTTGATTTATAAATGACTCCATATAATAAAGTGGTGACATCCAACGATCATGTTATTCATTATAGAAATGAAGTCTTTATTAACCTTTAGATTATTTTTCACCACAATAATGTTGACATGAACAGTGAGCTCCTACCGGGGTACGTTCCATATTTACCCAGTATATTTTTGCGTAAATTTTATCCAGTTTGTTAAACCACTGGAAAGGGAAGAATCTCAGGATATTTGCTGTGTAACATCCTAATGTGTTTTATTTAACAGTACACCCACCACTAAGCATTGTTATTACACTGCATGGAAACTGAAGATGTATTTACATAGAATGCATATATACATATAATTTATCAATGTATTTTACGTTGTGCTTGCTATTGTGACAGCATGCCTTGTCATATTTTTTGTCTAACATTCTCGACGTAAACTCCAAATGCAATGCTAGCACAATTAGTTCTATACCCTTTACTTTATACATATTTCAGCATTAAGGAAACTTCCAGTATGTAGCATGGTACAATCACATATGCTTTATAGCACAATATATCAACGTAAAGATTACCAATTTGTTCTTTATGCAAAAGCAAATACAAAAAAAAAAATCTAAACATTTATTTCAAATGATTCACCTTCTTTCACAAAAATATCCATTTTTTTAGACTGGTGACTAAGCTGCATCAATTTCTGAAACGTTACTCTTATTTACTTTTTATCTAATCTTGCTATTTCTAAAATGAAGATAATATATATTTTTTCTAAGCCACATTTATATCACTTACATCCAATACAATTAGTGTTCTCTGTTGTAAAAGTGACAAGAAATTTTATGTTTATCTAATTTAGATTTGGCGGCTAAATGTTCTCCGATTGTGTTTTTTATGATACATTTTTAAAGGTGTGTTCCAACTTGACACAAGTGTTATTTAATCTTAGTAATATTTAATATCTTCCTTTGCTTTTTATGTTAATACTGATGAAGAAGTGCATGGTATTATGTCATCTATTTTTCAAGCTACAGTATGTACTTTATAGGTAAGCTATAGGGCTCAAATTGGAGCAGAGGTTTTAAGGCCTGGTTCACATCTGCCTTCGGTCTTCCGCTTGGGGACCCCCCCCCCCAAATGGAATACTGAACGCATTGACAAGCGGTGAGCAATGAAAGCACATGGACCCCATAGACTATAATGGGATCTGTGTGATTTCCGCATGGAACATGCAGAGATAAAAGTACTTCATGAACTACTTTCCTCTTCATATGACTCGTGCGGACACAGTGTGGAAAACACACGGACCTCATTATAGTCTATGGGGTTCATGTGCTTTCACTGCTCACCGCTTGTCAATGTGTTCTGTATTCCGTTCAGCCGGTCCCCAAGTGGACTTCCGAAAAGGAATATCAAACGCAGATGTGAACCAGGATTACTTAAAGATTTGATATAAACAATATGACTTCAGTAATATGGACCTCTAGGGGTGCAATGTGAAACTATAAAGAGTATAGATCCTTGCATTATATGTTTCATATTCTTTCCTAATTCTGAGCGATTTTGATACATATATAAAAATGTAATGAAATTGTTAAAAATAGCACACATGTAACAGAGGATGACTGCACATATTATAGTCTTAGAGAATAATACACTTAAGCACATTAACAAGTGTGCCTTACGCACAATAGATCCCCATGTGCAGTTGTTTTGTGCAGTTTTCCTGGAATTGTTTTTGTAACACTCTCAACATGTCTTCAGTTTCTTGAATAGAAAGTAGCTACGGTTCCAACATTGTCAGCCATATTTGCTGTCATGGTGATATTTTCTATCATGAAGTCAACCAGAGAATAATATTTGCCTCTTGTAGGTAAAATAACACTCTTCCTCCACTTCATCTCACCATGCAGAAACATGATTCATATTAGAAACTGTAGTAATATGTTGGCAAAAAAAAGTTATTAGCTTTTTGTCCTATTTCACGTTCATTAGAAATTAATATGGCGGTGAGAATGTGGTTTACATGTTTGAGAAGAGATCTTAAACAGGTTTTCTGAGACCTTTATGTTGATGATGACGCATCCTTAGAATAGACCCCCAATTTTAGAACTGAGGGGCTATTACTATTGGCTCCCCTACAGATCAGCTGATAGAAAGGGACGCAGTGCTTAGGGCGAGAACTGTGGCCTCTTCTTTGTGACTGTGACATCTTATCTGTGAGTCATATGATATTTCTTCTGTTCATTTTTGTTCAATTGAATGGCATTGGACTGCAATACCAAGCACCAATGCCATTACCTAATGTACAGTGCTGTGGCTGATGTACAATGAAGAATGCACAATGTCCCTACTAAGGATAGGGCTCTTAGAGAGCTCCTTTTACAAATAGAATATTTTTAACAAAAGTACTTGTTTTTTACTGTACACACAAATTTTTTAAAGGGAATGACTATTTTAAAAAATCTTGTATATAGATAACAAAGATGTGTGCCATTTACAATAGGTGATGTCACTGCTCGCATCCTCTGTGTTATAATTTTTGTACAGTTCACATTATATGTCTACAAAGTTCTCCTACAGAAGCCAATGAACATCTCTAGCCTACAGGTCTTCATGGTTTATGTGCTTGCCCCATAATGAGAAATAAGAATATAAAATAAATGAATGAATGAATGAATTAATTAATTAATTAATTTTTAACAACATTTTTAAAAAATTAACCTTAATAAAAACGATTAGGACAAAAATTGTTTGTTATCTGGATTCATTAGTAAAAAAATATAGTTGCATTTCCTTTAAACCATTAGAAATACACTTAATCTAACATAACTTCTATATATAATAGAGCCAAGAGAGCAATGATGAGCCCAATTTTAATTGGAACCCAATAAATACTGACTGATCCCACTGACTTTTTTCAGTTTTTTCAAAAATACCCAGACCCTTGAGAGAGCACAGTGTGATCAAAGCTGTAAGGATGTATGTTTGTGTATACAGTATGTTACAAGAAGCCAGGAGGCAAGAAACAAAATTCTGTAATTCTAGAGGTCATTTTTACATCACATCCATATGATTCTGGATAATGAATTAATTAAAGGGAACAGTCCAGGAACTGCTGAGTTTTCATCTGTATTTCTGCCTATCATTGTACTTACCTGGTACACCACGACCGCTGCAAGTGTAACATACATTTGTGCAATCCAGTCTCGCATTGTGATATCTACCATTAGCTTGTTGGATCACACCTTTAACTAATGTTTGGTGTTCTTTTGTCTGATTTCTTTTCATTTCTGTGATAGATAAGCGATATGTTTGATGTGTTCCAGAAGACGGGGAAGTTGTCAGTTATGGATGCAGAGTTTGCTTTGTTTTGCAGGATAACACACTGATTTTGTTAAATCATAAACTATATTTTCTGTTTTAATGGCTTATAAAGTGTCCATTTTATCATATATATTTTTCAGTATGTTTTGGCTTTCAAAAAATTATAACTATTTAACAGTTGAATGACTTTTTTAATTAAACAGACTGTATATAAAATTGTCAGTCGTTTTGTTGTCATAACTATGAAGTGCTGTCTCTTCGGTTCTTCCAGCTGCTTTTAGTTACGCTTTTAGTGGAATACTCCCTATATATAGTATGAAAAAAAAAAGTATACCCAGGTGGAAGAAAAAAATGTGATGGAATAGGTGGAATAATATTATATGTGTTTTCAATAGAGATTTATAATAAGATAAGCCTTTGTTCTTATCATGTGCCTCTAGGCCCCATACAACTTTTTTTTAGGTGGAATAATATTGATTTTATATATAATTATATTATCTGTGTGTCCTGAATAGTGATTTATAATAAGGTAAGCTTTTGTTCTCAACATGTTCTCCTGACCTCATCCCATGATTTTATTTTCCTTTCTAGGAGTCCACTGGCACAGCTTACTATAATTGAGTTTACAGTCCACTAAAATGTACAATTTTTTTTGGAGTTAGGTCTTCTGAATGTCATACAACTTAATATATGTTCTCTTATTCTAAGTCCATCAAAGACCGTATTTTATACACTGCTGAGCAAAAGGGTAACAATGTTTTGAGCTTTTGACTTTCAGACTTCATATCCCACTATTCACTACAGTTTTAGTAGGCTCCATATATCACCATCCATTACAGCTCCAGTTCTCCTCACATACTGTGAGGAGAACTGGAGGGTAGATATATATACTGTGGGGGTAACTGGAGGGGGACTATATATACTGTGGGGGCAATTGGAATGGGACATAAAACTGTGAGGGCAACCAGAGGAGGACACTATACTGTAGGCCACTGCAGGGACATTTGACTGTTTTATGGGCCACAGAGGAGCACTATATTCTATTGGGCCACTAAAGAGCCATTATGTTATTTGAGAGCTATTAAGGGAGCATTGTAATTTTTGCAGGTCAAATATGTCTAAGTGGTGTTGATGGACGGACACTTGAAAAACTTTGCACTAAGACTACGAGTATGTTAAAATGGCCCTGGCTATGACAGGACTAGGAGCCTTCAGAAGACTCCGAACGGCCATATTAACAGATCAAGATCATTGCAGCCATACTTGCAACAAAATGAAAGTGTGAGGAGAAAGGAGGGGTGAAAAACCTTGGATGGGAGAGACTTAATTATTCACAGCAAAGACGTGTTTAAAGCACTCACCATGAGGCCTCCATACTCGCACTCAACCATCGTCAGAACTTAAACAGCACCTAAAGATGACATGGTTGCAGTCCATCGCAGTCCAATTTTCTCATTCACAACGCCACTGGAAGCATATGGTGGCTGGCTGTCAATAGCTGGACATGTAATAGGCTCTGTGACACCAAATTTCCTTCTTCTATGTACCAGGAAATGGTGTAGTAAGAGACAGGGGCATGTAATGAAGGTACCAACTCTGTCTAGATGGTGGAAACTGTGAGAGGTGCTTGTGCTTTTTGATAGACTAAATGATTCTGTATACTGTTGGGCTGTCTTGCGGCTGTTCACCATTTGTGCATGGCCTCATATAACCACTGATCCCAACACCTCCTAACAGCTAGTCCATAAGAGCCTACATGATGGACAGTTCACTGAAACAACCATCCTGCTTCTCTTACTCCAATAATGTCATGGAGTACATCCTAGAGTCATGTCTGGTTGTCAAAAATCTTGCAGCAGGATGTACATTACCCAAAAGTAGCCTCTGAGAATATTTTCATAGGGCAGTAGCTGAGAAGCTTTTTATACCTTTTTGTTTTGCAGCAATCTCTATAGGTTGAATTTTTTTTGTTTTGACATTTCTCACTGGATTATATTTATTTGTGAATGGTAAAAATGACTTTTTTCTTATATTCTTTGGGGTGGCGTGATCACAGTGATACCAAATTTGTAAAATATTTAATGGCCTTCACCAAAACTTTGAAAAATGGAAATTACATAAAACGAAGCATTTGTTCCACAGCAGGCAAACCTGCTGCATTTCTGCAATGGGGTGGGACCATAGCCTTAGCCTGATTTCCAACTAACAATCTGCTTTGTGGACTATTACAAAAATCAATTGTTTAACATCCTAGTCTACTTCTGTGTTGTATCCACGTCTAATCTCCGTGCCATCCATGGCTCATTGTTTGTCTTTTTGGTATTTTTTGGCAAGGCAATCACCTAGCAAGGTACTTGTGAAAAAGAGACATCACCCAAATGACATCTGGAAGAGAGAAGAAACCAGACCACTTTAGCCTTAGTCTGTTCTGTTCATACTCATACTTCAAAGGGAAGATCATATAGTCAGTCAATCCATATTATCTCAAGATTATCTAAAGTAAATTTCATGAAATATATACTTATTCTTTCAAAGTGAATTTATATTTTTAGTATCCAAAGCACCAAGTAGCATTATTTGAGAGAGCAGCAATATTTATGTATTTAATGTCTACCCTCTAGGTATAACCCTAGAGCATACCGGAAGATAAATATTCATCTATACCCTGTAGTTGACAGCTTTGTTAGCTGAGATTCACCAGTATTGTCTCTAAGGTAATTATTTTTTCCAACCAAAATTCCCCAGAGACATTATAGTCAGTATAACCCTCTACAAGAAAAGGGAGCAGTTATACTGAAAAAAAAAAAAAACTTTTCTACTGTTATTCCGTCAAAGCTCTTGTGTTGGTGTGATCGCTTCATTCATTTTCTTAGGACATGTTATTTACATATTTTGACTTTGAGCTCAGTGTTTCTCTGCACAAACACACACATATATATACAGTATATAAAACAACCCACCAAGAAAGACTTGTTGGAATTGAATGAAACATTATATGTATGATATGATATATGTAAGTGATTACAATATTAGAGTGAAAGGATACAACTGAGAGGAGGCTCTAGTACTCTACTTGGTCACCTGTAGCATGGATAGAAGATGAGGAATGGTCGGCCATGGAGGCATAGAGGCTCTGTGTGGTATTCTACAGCAAATTTGCCCACATATGTTGCAGCTAGGCCTGTAGCTCCTGCTCGCTCATAGGTTGCAGAAGCTGGCATCTCAGCCAGTCCCATAAATGCTTGATTGGCAACACATTTCATAAAAGTTGCCTTAACCAGTAGACAGTCAGCTGAAATAATGATAAATAGCAAACCTGTTTCATCACATCTAAAATCCTGGGTGCATTTTGATCCCATATTGAGTACTTTTGTATGTCTACTCCCTCCTCTTGCTTGCCTGTGAAGAGTAGACTAACACTGAGTAACACTATCTACACAGAGTGATGCACTGCTGACAATCAAGTATCTTTTATGGCAATAAGTTCACCACAGAGCCTCACCATTCCTAGTTACACCACTGTCAACTAGTACTTATTATCGATAATTGCTGCAATAATTGGCCCTTGTAAGACAGCCTTAGCAGAACACAATCATGACAACTTGTATCACTTTTGTATCTCCCTATCTGACACAACACAGCTTTGGGTTTTAGTTCTACTAAGTAACAAGAGATTCCTATTCTTTATTCTTCAGTATAAAATTTGCAACACTGATAGAAAATATTATACAGCAGAGTTTAAAGATAAGATTATATTATCTTTAACCATGCAATATGCATAAAAGACTTTACATTGTTTCCATTTTATGTATGCACCTTTTGAACAAAGCATAAGATAAAATCAGATATGAGGGGAATCATCCTCTCCAACTTTGTATCATATTACTACATTAACACCATCTAATGGATTCCTTGGCAAACAATACCTAATTACTTAAGGATGTTCTCTCACCTAAGTATGCTGATACTGGAATGAGAACAACTTTAAAGGCTATTCGAGAACAAATAGAACATTTACATTTAAAAAAATGTTTAAAAGTAACAGTCCCAAGCCTATATTCACACAACAATGACTGTATGTGAATGGGTCTATTTTGAATATGTCAGTCCTATTTTGTGTACAATTTCACAGATCCCAGATCCGTCTATAGTCTGATCCATGGATATGGGGGTGCCTGAGGTGCAAAATGCTTCTAAATAATGTACAATTTTAACGTGCAACATAACTTTCATGTGAAGCTAGCCTAGCCATTAGAATGGAGGTATAAACTATGAATTTTATCTTTTTTTTTTTTTTTTTAAATATGGATCCACAGTGAATAATATATTTTTAATATTATTGATACTACTACTACAAAATTATTTATTTCCAAAGTTCTACATTTTATCTCTTTGATCTATTTTCTGTATTTATATTTCAATAAGAATGTCTTCCAAATCGCACATTAAACCATAGGGAGAGTTCCGTTTTGTTTAATCACTATACCTAGAGACTACATCAGTAACCCAAAATATAACCCCTTCATACTGTGAGATAAAACTTGTAAAAAAACATTTATTCTTTTAGTGTACTTTAGCACTAATGTGGCAGTCGGTTCCATTGTCTTATTGCTCTTTCACATATGAATCCCTGTTTAAGTTGCTGGGGAAATGTTCTTTCTGTCTTCTTGTCACTGTCACAGGCATATGAGTAAAAAGATCATTATAGAGGTCTTTGTACTGTCTCTTAGATCTCCCCATAGCCATTTTTTTCAAAACTGAATAACCCCAAATTTGTTAACCTGTCTGTGATCCAATCCAGATTCGGACTGGTCCACTGTAGTACTAGTGAATCCCCTGGTGGTCTTTGTGCCTTTAGTGGGCCCTACTGTACCCTAACTGCTTTTTTTAATAGGCAATGGAGGTCTGGTAAAAGGTGGTGTAACAATCATAGAAGCTAGGGGTGCAACCAGAGTGGTACGGGGCATGCTGAAGATGGCCAGGGCCCCACAGCACTGTGATAGTTGTTAATGAAAAGGAGCCCGAAAAAATACTTATACTCACCTCTCCTGGACTCTGACAGCTCCCAGCATCTTCGTCGAGGCTCTTCCGGCCTGTGACTAAAGTCACATAACCTAGATGTCACTGCTGGGGCCTGTGATTGAACCCCAGAATTCATGTGGGGTGCACTAGCGTAATGAAGTCAGCATGCCCAGCGTGACCACTGAGGTCCATTCACTGGCCCAAACAGTAATGTCTGGGGTACATGACCTCACTGCCAGTCAAAGGAGGAAAGAAGAGGACGCTGAAAATAGCCGGATGAAGCGAGGAGAGGTGAGGTAAGGTGAGTATAAGTGTTTGTTATTTTCCATCACCTCTCCTGGGCCTACAATTATTATAACCTAGGATCTGAGGTGACGCCAGTGTATAATAGTAGCACTAAAACTAATCAGAGTGCCAAACCTCATCAAATTTCATGGGGTTAGCCTGAAGTGCTTCAAGGGGGACTCTTGGGAGCATTTTATACTATTTGAGGCCACTGTGGGGAGCATATTATACTATGTGGGGACACTGAAGAAAGTATTATACTGTGTAGCTGCCATTGTGAAGCATATTATACTTTATGGGGACACTCTGGAGCATATTATATTATGTGAGGGCCACTGGGGACCATAGTATACTGTGTTAGGGCCACTCTGGAACATATTCTGTGTGGGGGCCACTATGAAGCACATTATATTGTGCGGTGGCCACTGTGAAGCACATTATACTGTGTGGGGGCCACTGTGGAGCATATTATGCTGTGTGAGGCCACTGTTCAGCAAATTGTACTGTGTGGGGGATACTGTAGAGCACATTCTGTGTGGGTCCACTGTGGAGCACATTATGCTGTGTGTGGGCCACTTTAAAGCACATATTGTGTGGGAGCCACTTCAAAGAATATTGTACTGTATGGGGCCACTGTGTAGCATATTATACTGTGTGGGGGCCACTGTGCAGCATATTAAACTATATGGGGGACACTGTGGAGCATATTATACTGTGTGGGGCCACTCTGCAGCATATTATACTGTGTGTAATATTTTCTATTAGTTAAAATTAGGTCTTGAAGTGCCCTTCTCGTATTGGCTCTGTCACTAGTTGGGAAAGGTAATTATTGCCAAAAAACTTGTTACCTTAATTTGACCTTCAGTTTTGTTTCCCCATTTATATATGGGTAGTTGAAGTCCCCCATAATAATTCCCTTATTATTTTTAGCTGACTTCTTTCTTTGGTCAATAAGAAACTATTCCTTATTTGAAGTCTTATTACAAACATATATTAGTATTTTATTTTGTAAAAACTGTTCACATTGTCCATTGCACACAATGTTGGGAGCAGCTCATTTAAATCCAGAATCCGGGCTTCCAGATGAGCAATTATCTTACAAACTGAATGTGTCCCCATCAAATGGCTGTTCTAGAAAAGCATACATTGCAAAAGATGTGCACTGAGTTGCATTGGCACCAATGGAGTTCATGATATCTAATGGGGATATGTACAGCAAAACAATTTGAATGAAGCCAAAAGTTAGTTACCTTCTAGGTTTTCTTAATCTATGGTATATAAGGTTTTGTGGTTAAGGTTGTATTCATCACCGCCTGATACAGAGCACTGAATGCTGCACAGCTTGCAAAACAGCTAGGAGTAGGACTATCGTATTATTGCTGAAACTAGTAATCATCCCTTCTTATATTTTAACAAATCTCATCCTGAGTAGAACGTTAAAAAATTTATATGTATAATGTAATTCAAGTACAATGCCTGGTAGAGATTTAAATAAAGGCAGATTTCACGCTCATTTACAGGAATTCACATCAATATACCATTTCTACTTTGTCACCCTTTGACCCGGAAACCACTATGAAAGAGGTCCAACAACTACACAAGAAGAAAACTTTGTGTCCCAGCACTGTTGCCATAGTAATGAACAATGCAATATTCTCAACCTGTACTCTGATCATTCTTTGATCCTCATGCCAGGGAAAAAGAACACAACCATATCTTAATAAAATACACAATCTAATGTATACAAAAATGTCCTAATAATACATTTCATTAAACAAAGCTACAGAGTCTTCATCACAATATGATAATATGGCTCTGCTATAATTAATGTGGAAATTGAATCCACTAGTGATATTATAACAGTATAAATTTTGAACATATAAAAGTATATCAAATAGACATTGCACATATAAAGATCATATGCCTTATACCAAACTACACTCATAACAGGCTAATCAAAGTGTGGATGTGGTTTAATAATAAATTCATATTTGGGAATTATCATGCCACAGTAGGACAATGAAAAATGTATGTTACTGTGTAGCCACATTTGTCCATAGCACTGTGCTGTTGCTTTTATGCATTTTAACTATATATATATATATATATATATATATATATATATATATATATATATATATATATGTATTAGGGATCACTGATGCTGTAGTTGTCCCTGCGACAAATATGGTGGCCTCTTCAAAGGGCTTGATAAGTTTACCCAATTGATCCTCATGATCCTCCAATGATACATTCTCCCTATGGTCTGTTACTTGTAGTAATATTTCACCACCTTCAGCTACACACACAGAGGCTTCAACGTGTTTAAGGTGGCATTCCACTGAGATAAGGAGGTGTAGAGGCAGATGGCTTTGTCACTGCAAATCAAGCAAAGTGTTTTTTGTGACATAAGAATGGCTGAAATACTCAGACACTTTTCTGGCTATGAGGAGCACCTCTTTTAAGCTATTATACATGTTAGTAAAGTGATGCACTACTAGATTCTGCACATGTTCCATGCATGAACAATGTGTTATACCACCTAACTTCAGTGCAGCAACACTATTGGTGCCATTATCGCTCACAACAATGTCCATTTGTAGTTGGCGATAAGAAATCCAGTGGGGTACTTGCTGATTCGACAGATTAGCTCTTCTGGTTTGTGGCTCCTCTGAGGACAGCATGGTGGTGCAGTGGTTATCACTGCAGTTTTGTAGTTCTGGGTTCAACTCCTGCCAAGAACAACATCTGCAAGGTGTTTATATGTTCTCCCCATATTTGCGTGGGTTTCATCCAGGTAGCCTGGTTTCCTCTCACACTCCAAAGATACGATGGGGCATTTAGATTGTGGGACAATGTCTGTAAAGCACTAAATTGCGTATTATATAGGAGGAGGAACACACAGAAGCCTGACTCAAGATCACATCACTCTTGCATGTAATATCCTGCAGTGACTGCAGCAACTACATAAAAACTTCATCAACATTCTCAGGAAGTACAACAATCCTGTGGTGGTGCCACCAAAAGCCATTTTGCTCTTGCCACTTGTATTCTTATTGTTAGTTGTAGTACTTGTAAATTTTTTCCTCTTAATCCTCCTTTTGTCTGCCTGCCCTGTTTTTTTCACTCTTTTTTATGAACATTGAATCCTTAGATAGCATTGCACGAAGCAGTAGACTAATCAAGTGTCACCCTTCTTTCACCGGAAGAACCTCTCTGTACCCCTCAATTTCATGTTCTGCATCACTGTAACATTACAGTGGAAATGTTGAGTAAGCTATCTTTATTTCATCACTAAAACAGTTCAGATTATTTTTCTTCATTATTTTACTGGGCTTTTAATAGAGAAATGCATTGATGGTTATAGCTTAATTGGAACGAACTATGGTAATGGTCTCACAGAGTCTCATATCAATAATTTTCTGCTGAAGTTGAGTTTGCCTTGCTGAGCGCATCATTCATCATCATAACCAGCAAGCATCCTTGAGAAAGATGAGAATCTTTTTGCTGGATAAATTGCTCATACTCCTCAGAGATTTAAAATTTATAAGCTCAACTTTACATCTAGAGTTTTAATTACTATGTACTTACTGGTTAAATTGCAAAATGCGTGTTTGTACAGTCATTTGTTTCAATTCAGTCGAATGAATTTTGCACAGTCAGTTTTATATGGCTTTGCTTATGGATTGACAGCAGGGTTCTGTTTGTTTATGCTGCCTTGGGCCATTTTGATGAATTCATTCTAAAATAGTAATTGTGCACCCTGCATACTCATGACGCATTGTCTTACAATCACTTTGATAGTATCAACAGGTAGCTGGCACAATGAGTTTAAATATAAAGCGTGTTCCTCTTTCTAGAACAAGGCTTGTGCCTAAGTGTAAAAATAATCCTAATCATATTTAATTCACCATGTCAGGATCTATTTGAGACGCATACCAATAATATTAAAGGGGTATTCCCATGTACATAATTATTTTTAAATTTGTAGATAATTAAAAGTTAAACATTTTTGCAAATATAAGTAATTAAACATTTTGCAGAGTTTTAAAGATTTTCTCTAAATATCTTGTGGTCACAGTCTGTTGTCTTGATCAGTTGCCAGTGGATACGACCATGAATGCAGGAACTTTCTAAAGTCAGAAAATCAGTCATGATTTCCTTATTGTGACCGGGATATCTTCTCATACATGTAGTGTCCCTGTCTGATTACCCAGGTACAATAAGAAAATCATGGATAGGTTCCTGACAAGTCCCAGACCATAGAAGGTTTCTGCATTTGTGGTCAAATCCATTGGCAACCAATCAAGATAACAGACTGTCACTACTAAGAAAGTTAGAGAAAATCTTTATAGCTCTGCAGAATTTTTAACTACTTATATTTGCAAAAATGTTTAACTTTTAATTATCTGCAAATATAGATATGATTATGTACATGGGAATACCTCTTTAATTTAAATGTATTCATCTTGGCACCAAAATGTAGAAGAAGGAAAGATAATGCAGGTATCAAAGCAGAGGAAAGACACTATAGAATTATTGAACAAACACAAAGTGGTCTCATACACAATCTAAGCAAATACAGAATTGGTAATGTATGAAAAGTTGTTGTGCCAAAGCCTCACATCCAGATTATTTTTAAATAGATAAAAAGAGGAGTACATTTTTGTTAATGTTTAAAAATGGGGTATTTTGCCTATGTCACACAGCCTAAAACAAACAATTGCATAGTTATTAAATAACAGAAAATATTTGCTAAATAAATTAAATGTAGCATAATATGTGAAACATGCTTCGCTCTTTGGAAAAAAATAAAACATTTTATTAAATTGTCTCTATTATTAAAGACCAAAGCTGAAAACTACATACAGCAGCCACCAGTCAATGAGTAACTGTAGGCTGATATTGCTATGCCTTAATCTGACTACTCACAGTGTGTGGGGTGATGGGAATCGTGGGATTTAGTCGTGGGAGAATTCTGGCAGCTAATTCTGAAAACTCACTGACTACCGTACTATTCCATACCATCAAAACAAAATCTTGCTAGATCCTACCCAAACTTTCTTTTTTAGCCTCATTCAGGTGAATAGTGGTTTATGGGTCTGTTTACCATATAGTAAACTGAATTTAAAAAAGTGATGTGAAAGATGCCTGACATACCTAATACATTACAAAACCTTACAAGCAAATACACACTGGTGCACTCAGAAAACAAGGCAGTACTAAATATACCGCTATTATACATACTCCAGTAACTATGGTTTAGGTATTTTTTAAAAACGGCATGTCTAGTATGAAAGGTCAAGTAAAGCCATGATATTCATTAATCATTGTCACTGCAGTCATAAATCAAATCTGAAATAATGACAGAAACATTAAATTGATGTAATATTTGTAAAAATGTCATCTCACTGGCATCTAATGTATTTAATGTTGGGATTAGTAACAGGATGCAAAATGTCTAAGGCTATTTTTGACCAATGTTTCCTTTAGACACCTTAAACAAGATTTATAAGGCCGAGGTCCCATATAGCGTAAACCGAGTTGGTTTACTGTACCTGCACAGTGGACGGTATTCTGGCTAATCCGATCCACACATTGCAGAAAAATGTCCGCAGTGGAAAAATATTTTGCATAAATCTGTCTCATTTTATAACCTAAAAACCCCTGTAAAAAGATTAACAGGTAAAGTGAGTAACATAGATCATGGCATCTGTTAACAGGTGGGATATATTTCCCAGCAAGTGAATGGTCAATATTCAAATTAGAAGTGTTGGAAACAGGAAAAATGGTCATAACAATATCCTGTTGCCTCGAGAAGACATCATTGCCTCTATGGGGTCCGTATTTATAGCAGCCGACTTTTTGGGCAAAGCTTCTCATCAGCAGCTGAAGCTAGCTTCTAAGTCCATGGCTCTTTCCACTGCAGCCAGGAGGCCATTGTGGCTGAAGCCCTGGAGAGCAGACATCACCTCCAAGTTTACCTTGTGCGCATTTCCCTTTAAATCTGGGAAGGTTTTCGGCAGAGGCCTCAATGAGCTGATGGAAGGAATGCCGTAAGGGTAAGTCCTTGCCGCAATCAGCTAGGGGCAGACGTAGGCCCTCTGGCAGGGGACGTGGGCCCCTTCCTCAATCCAGGTCACTCAGAGGCACTCAAAATTCCGCCCTAGAGGGGTTGGACATAGGCTCCGAAGAAGTGAGCCGAAGAAGAGGCCCAACTTTTGACAGGGGAGCACTCCCTGTGACCAGTCTGCCGGTAGTAGGTCGTCTCTCCCACTTCTTATCCGTGTGGCGAGAATTCATCCAAAACCCCTGGGTCTTGCAAGTTGTGGAACGCGGGTACGCCATAGAGTTTCTTCATCCTCCCCGCAATCGGTTTATTATGACGAATTCCCTTCCTGCTGCCCGACAGTTCATACTAGAGGATTCCATGAACGATTATATAAAAAAGGGGGCCCTGAAAAGGGTTCCCCCATTGGATCAAGGTTTGGGGGGTCTACTCTCCAATCTTCCTGGTGCCAAAGCCATCAGGAGACTGAAGGATGATTATAGACCTAAGGTATGTAAACCAGTTTATAAAAAGAAAACATTTCAGGATGGAATCTGTGAGTTTCGTGACTTCTTTTCTCCAGCAGGGCGAGGTCATGGTCACATTGGACTTGAAGGACGCTTATTTGCATGTACTCATCTTTCCGCCACACCGGAAATTCCTCAGAATTGCCAACCAAATTTCACAGGGAGCATTACCAGTTTGCCACACTACTGTTTGGCATCTCCTCCGCCCCCTCACGTTCACCAAAGTGGTGGCTCCAGTCGCTGCTCTCCTCAGGCTTCAAGTCTTGTTCGTTGTTCCCTACCTCAATGACTGGCTCATAAAAGCTCAGTCCATACCAGTCCTTCTATAACATCTTCAGATAGCCGTATCCTTCCTACAGAAGCTGGGGTGGCTGATAAATTGGGAGAAGTCAGAGGTGGTGCCATCCACCCAGAGAAAGTTTCTGGGATTCCTCCTAGACTCGGAATAGCTGCAGATCTGTCTGACCGTTCCAAGAAAGTGAATAATTGTAGCAGCCGCCCAGTTTCTATTCAGGACATGGAGTGTATCCATCAGAACCGCTATGAGGGTCCTCAGCCTGATGTCATCCTTGGCAATGGTGGTCTCTTGGGCTTTATGGCAATTGCGTCCCCTCCAGATGGAAGTATTGAATGCCTGGAACAGGTCTCCGCAGGGGTCTCAACAGGAAGATCTGCCTTTCCCTCAGATGGTGGATACACCTGAAAGACGGAAGGTCCTCAGTTCAACCTTGGTCCAACCTCGAGGTGACCATCCAGACTCCTAGAAGAGCAGGTTAATCTTCCAGGCCACCAGGGTAGCAGTCACATTATATGTAACTTTGGCACTTTATTTGTTGGTCATGTCCAAAAAAAAGGGCGTGATCCTGTCCCCCACATAATTACTGCTGTGCACATTTACTGTATGTGCAAATGTATATTCACAAGAACCCATTCACCTTATGGAGGCCAAAAGACTGTCCACCTCTGGAAGGCTGATATACATCAGCAAACCAATGGATATTAAAAAGGGTATTATTAAATCATTATTTTAAAAGAGGTTTTCACCCATAAACTGATTTTTGATACTGATGACCTATCCACAGGATAGTGCTGCTAGTGGACAGAATGTAGAACTGTTACTATGCAAGTAATAGGAGTTGCACAGCAGCCCCATCCTTTGTATAGTGGTGGTCCTTGGTAACTGCAGTGCCACTCTTATTACTTAAATAGGAGCAGCATCCTGTCCACATCCTGTCCTGTCCCGGAAGCTACTAGAACAGCTTATCTGTGTGGGGTTCAGGAACGAAGCATAACTGATCACATACTGGTGTCCTGTCCTGTGGATCAGTAGAAAAAATCAATTTGGGGCCAGAAAAACCCTGTGATTGATGTGATGTTTATTAGGATAAATGTCTGTGTAGTGCACGACTATTGTCTTTGCATCACTGTATAATATAATGTGGTAGTCACCGTGTCGAAGTAGTGTATTACTGTGTCTCGTATAAAAGTGGTGTTGGTCTATACATGATGTGTTTTGTTTGGTAATTGTCTGTATAGTAGTAATAATTCTCCCCAGTATAGCGGTACACACATAGCGGTTTTACAACTAAATATATGTTTACAACTTTTCCTTTGTTCTCCTGATCCTTTAAGACTGTATCAGTGCCTCTGGAAGGGCATCACTAATTTCTGAAGTGACAGAATATGACGGTGTTCTTGGTATATCAGCATTTGGGGCCCCACTTTCAATTTTGCCCAGAGCCACACTTTGCAGACACTGCAGGACACAGAGTATTTTCGGATTCCATTCTTCAAAACGCCAGGACTATTTTGGTGGCATGAGGAGGACAACACAATATTAGGCAGGAGATTTGATACTATGAATATTTCCCTCTATATCATAATAACAGCTCTGCCTTCCAAAAAAACAAAGTGTAACAATTTTGAAATTTCTTTACACCGTATAGTCTATTTTTTAGTACCCAAGGGAATTCTTCACAAATGACAAAATGATAACATTGCTCTGTATTCAGGAAAATCTTCATGCTGAGAGAGCATCAAAGGTTTATGACTGCTTCCAAAAAGGTATCACTCTGCTACAAGAGCTAACAGCAGCACAATCTGCTTACTGCCGGGAAAATAAAATGAATGGTTTCCCCCAGTGTGACACAATGTGTGTATTCTTCACTTCATTTCACCTCCACTGTTCAAGACACATTATTTTGCAGATTTTTTTTTTATTATTGAATTTTACCCTGCTTTCATTTTATTTCTCAAACATGTATCTAATGAAGATGTTATATGCAAAGCCAGAAACATAATAATTAGAGATGAGCGAACAGTGTTCTATCGAACTCATGTTCGATCGGATATTAGGCTGTTCGGCATGTTCGAATCGAATCGAACACCGCGTGGTAAAGTGCGCCATTACTCGATTCCCCTCCCACCTTCCCTGGCGCCTTTTTTGCTCCAATAACAGCGCAGGGTAGGTGGGACAGGAACTACGACACCGGTGACGTTGAAAAAAGTAGGCAAAACCCATTGGCTGCCGAAAACATGTGACCTCTAATTTAAAAGAACAGCGCCGCCCAGGTTCGCGTCATTCTGAGCTTGCAATTCACCGAGGACGGAGGTTTCCGTCCAGCTAGCTAGGGCTTAGATTCTGGGTAGGCAGGGACAGGCTAGGATAGGAAGGAGAAGACAACCAACAGCTCTTATAAGAGCTAAATTCCAGGGAGAAGCTTGTCAGTGTAACGTGGCACTGACGGGCTCAATCGCCGCAACCCAGCTTTCCCAGGATCCTGAATGGAATACACTGTCAGTGTATTCCCGTATACCCGATATATACCCCCGATACCCGTTCCAACGGTGTGCCCCCCCACCTTCACCCCAGAAATACCCTGCAAGTCCCCTAGCAATAGAATTGGGGCTATATACACCCACTATTTTTGCTACTGCCATATAGTGCCAGTTTCTGACTGGTAATTCAAAGAATATATTGGGGTTATAAATACCCTCATTTCTTGCTACTGGTATATAGTGCCATTGTCTGACTGGGAATTCAAAGAATATATTGGGGTTACGTGCACCCACAATTTTTACTACTGGTATACAGTGCCATTGTCTGACTGGGAATTCAAAGAATATATTGGGGTTATAAATACCCTCATTTCTTGCTACTGCCATATAGTGCCAGTTTCTGACTGGTAATTCAAAGAATATATTGGGGTTACGTGCACCCACAATTTTTACTACTGGTATACAGTGCCATTGTCTGACTGGGAATTCAAAGAATATATTGGGGTTATAAATACCCTCATTTCTTGCTACTGCCATATAGTGCCAGTTTCTGACTGGGAATTCAAAGAATATATTGGGGTTACGTGCACCCACAATTTTTACTACTGGTATACAGTGCCATTGTCTGACTGGGAATTCAAAGAATATATTGGGGTTATAAATACCCTCATTTCTTGCTACTGCCATATAGTGCCAGTTTCTGACTGGTAATTCAAAGAATATATTGGGGTTACGTGCACCCACAATTTTTACTACTGGTATACAGTGCCATTGTCTGACTGGGAATTCAAAGAATATATTGGGGTTATAAATACCCTCATTTCTTGCTACTGGTATATAGTGCCATTGTCTGACTGGGAATTCAAAGAATATATTGGGGTTACGTGCACCCACAATTTTTACTACTGGTATACAGTGCCATTGTCTGACTGGGAATTCAAAGAATATATTGGGGTTATAAATACCCTCATTTCTTGCTACTGCCATATAGTGCCAGTTTCTGACTGGTAATTCAAAGAATATATTGGGGTTACGTGCACCCACAATTTTTACTACTGGTATACAGTGCCATTGTCTGACTGGGAATTCAAAGAATATATTGGGGTTATAAATACCCTCATTTCTTGCTACTGGTATATAGTGCCATTGTCTGACTGGGAATTCAAAGAATATATTGGGGTTACGTGCACCCACAATTTTTACTACTGGTATACAGTGCCATTGTCTGACTGGGAATTCAAAGAATATATTGGGGTTATAAATACCCTCATTTCTTGCTACTGGTATATAGTGCCATTGTCTGACTGGGAATTCAAAGAATATATTGGGGTTACGTGCACCCACAATTTTTACTACTGGTATACAGTGCCATTGTCTGACTGGGAATTCAAAGAATATATTGGGGTTATAAATACCCTCATTTCTTGCTACTGCCATATAGTGCCAGTTTCTGACTGGTAATTCAAAGAATATATTGGGGTTACGTGCACCCACAATTTTTACTACTGGTATACAGTGCCATTGTCTGACTGGGAATTCAAAGAATATATTGGGAATACAAATACCCTCATTTCTTGCTACTGCCATATAGTGCCAGTTTCCGACTGGTAATTCAAAGAATATATTGGGGTTACGTGCACCCACAATTTTTACTACTGGTATACAGTGCCATTGTCTGACTGGGAATTCAAAGAATATATTGGGGTTATAAATACCCTCATTTCTTGCTACTGGTATATAGTGCCATTGTCTGACTGGGAATTCAAAGAATATATTGGGGTTACGTGCACCCACAATTTTTACTACTGGTATACAGTGCCATTGTCTGACTGGGAATTCAAAGAATATATTGGGAATACAAATACCCTCATTTCTTGCTACTGGTATATAGTGCCATTGTCTGACTGGGAATTCAAAGAATATATTGGGGTTACGTGCACCCACAATTTTTACTACTGGTATACAGTGCCATTGTCTGACTGGGAATTCAAAGAATATATTGGGGTTATAAATACCCTCATTTCTTGCTACTGCCATATAGTGCCAGTTTCTGACTGGTAATTCAAAGAATATATTGGGGTTACGTGCACCCACAATTTTTACTACTGGTATACAGTGCCATTGTCTGACTGGGAATTCAAAGAATATATTGGGGTTACAAATACCCTCATTTCTTGCTACTGCCATATAGTGCCAGTTTCTGACTGGTAATTCAAAGAATATATTGGGGTTACGTGCACCCACAATTTTTACTACTGGTATACAGTGCCATTGTCTGACTGGGAATTCAAAGAATATATTGGGAATACAAATACCCTCATTTCTTGCTACTGCCATATAGTGCCAGTTTCTGACTGGTAATTCAAAGAATATATTGGGGTTACGTGCACCCACAATTTTTACTACTGGTATACAGTGCCATTGTCTGACTGGGAATTCAAAGAATATATTGGGAATACAAATACCCTCATTTCTTGCTACTGCCATATAGTGCCAGTTTCTGACTGGTAATTCAAAGAATATATTGGGGTTACGTGCACCCACAATTTTTACTACTGGTATACAGTGCCATTGTCTGACTGGGAATTCAAAGAATATATTGGGGTTATAAATACCCTCATTTCTTGCTACTGGTATATAGTGCCATTGTCTGACTGGGAATTCAAAGAATATATTGTGGTTACGTGCACCCACAATTTTTACTACTGGTATACAGTGCCATTGTCTGACTGGGAATTCAAAGAATATATTGGGGTTATAAATACCCTCATTTCTTGCTACTGCCATATAGTGCCAGTTTCTGACTGGTAATTCAAAGAATATATTGGGGTTACGTGCACCCACAATTTTTACTACTGGTATACAGTGCCATTGTCTGACTGGGAATTCAAAGAATATATTGGGGTTATAAATACCCTCATTTCTTGCTACTGGTATATAGTGCCATTGTCTGACTGGGAATTCAAAGAATATATTGGGGTTACGTACACCCACAATTTTTACTACTGGTATACAGTGCCATTGTCTGACTGGGAATTCAAAGAATATATTGGGGTTATAAATACCCTCATTTCTTGCTACTGGTATATAGTGCCATTGTCTGACTGGGAATTCAAAGAATATATTGGGGTTACGTGCACCCACAATTTTTACTACTGGTATACAGTGCCATTGTCTGACTGGGAATTCAAAGAATATATTGGGGTTATAAATACCCTCATTTCTTGCTACTGCCATATAGTGCCAGTTTCTGACTGGTAATTCAAAGAATATATTGGGGTTACGTGCACCCACAATTTTTACTACTGGTATACAGTGCCATTGTCTGACTGGGAATTCAAAGAATATATTGGGAATACAAATATCCTCATTTCTTGCTACTGCCATATAGTGCCAGTTTCTGACTGGTAATTCAAAGAATATATTGGGGTTACGTGCACCCACAATTTTTACTACTGGTATACAGTGCCATTGTCTGACTGGGAATTCAAAGAATATATTGGGGTTATAAATACCCTCATTTCTTGCTACTGCCATATAGTGCCAGTTTCTGACTGGTAATTCAAAGAATATATTGGGGTTACGTGCACCCACAATTTTTACTACTGGTATACAGTGCCATTGTCTGACTGGGAATTCAAAGAATATATTGGGGTTATAAATACCCTCATTTCTTGCTACTGGTATATAGTGCCATTGTCTGACTGGGAATTCAAAGAATATATTGGGGTTACGTGCACCCACAATTTTTACTACTGGTATACAGTGCCATTGTCTGACTGGGAATTCAAAGAATATATTGGGGTTATAAATGCCCTCATTTCTTGCTACTGCCATATAGTGCCAGTTTCTGACTGGTAATTCAAAGAATATATTGGGGTTACGTGCACCCACAATTTTTACTACTGGTATACAGTGCCATTGTCTGACTGGGAATTCAAAGAATATATTGGGGTTATAAATACCCTCATTTCTTGCTACTGGTATATAGTGCCATTGTCTGACTGGGAATTCAAAGAATATATTGGGGTTACGTGCACCCACAATTTTTACTACTGGTATACAGTGCCATTGTCTGACTGGGAATTCAAAGAATATATTGGGGTTATAAATACCCTCATTTCTTGCTACTGGTATATAGTGCCATTGTCTGACTGGGAATTCAAAGAATATATTGGGGTTACGTGCACCCACAATTTTTACTACTGGTATACAGTGCCATTGTCTGACTGGGAATTCAAAGAATATATTGGGGTTATAAATACCCTCATTTCTTGCTACTGCCATATAGTGCCAGTTTCTGACTGGTAATTCAAAGAATATATTGGGGTTACGTGCACCCACAATTTTTACTACTGGTATACAGTGCCATTGTCTGACTGGGAATTCAAAGAATATATTGGGAATACAAATACCCTCATTTCTTGCTACTGCCATATAGTGCCAGTTTCTGACTGGTAATTCAAAGAATATATTGGGGTTACGTGCACCCACAATTTTTACTACTGGTATACAGTGCCATTGTCTGACTGGGAATTCAAAGAATATATTGGGGTTATAAATACCCTCATTTCTTGCTACTGGTATATAGTGCCATTGTCTGACTGGGAATTCAAAGAATATATTGGGGTTACGTGCACCCACAATTTTTACTACTGGTATACAGTGCCATTGTCTGACTGGGAATTCAAAGAATATATTGGGGTTATAAATACCCTCATTTCTTGCTACTGCCATATAGTGCCAGTTTCTGACTGGTAATACAAAGAATATATTGGGGTTACGTGCACCCACAATTTTTACTACTGGTATACAGTGCCATTGTCTGACTGGGAATTCAAAGAATATATTGGGAATACAAATACCCTCATTTCTTGCTACTGCCATATAGTGCCAGTTTCTGACTGGTAATTCAAAGAATATATTGGGGTTACGTGCACCCACAATTTTTACTACTGGTATACAGTGCCAATTTCTAACTAGGAATTCAAAATGCGCAAGGCTCCCGGAAAGGGACGTGGACGAGGCCGTGGGCGAGGTCGGGGGAATGGTTCTGGGGAGCAAGGTAGCAGTGAAGCCACAGGGCGTCCCGTGCCTACTCCTGTGGGGCAGCAAGCATTGCGCCACTCCACAGTGCCAGGGTTGCTTGCCACATTAACTAAACTGCAGGGTACAAACCTTAGTAGGCCCGAGAACCAGGAACAGGTCTTGCAATGGCTGTCAGAGAACGCTTACAGCACATTGTCCAGCAGCCAGTCAGACTCTGCCTCCTCTCCTCCTATTACCCAACAGTCTTGTCTTCCTTCCTCCCAAAATTCCGAAGCTTTACAGAACAATAACCCAAACTGTCCCTGCTCCTCAGAGCTGTTCTCCGCTCCTTTCATTGTCCCTCAACCTGCCTCTCCACGTCACGATTCCACGAACCTAACAGAGGAGCATCTGTGTCCAGATGCTCAAACACTAGAGTCTCCTCCATCTCCGTTCGATTTGGTGGTGGATGACCAGCAACCCACCCTCATCGACGATGATGTGACGCAGTTGCCGTCAGGGCATCCAGTTGACCGGCGCATTGTGCGGGAGGAGGAGATGAGACAGGAGTTGGAAGAGGAAGTGGTGGATGATGAGGACACTGACCCGACCTGGACAGGGGGATGTCAAGCGGGGAAAGTAGTGTGGATGTTGAGGCAGGTGCAGCACCAAAAAGGGTAGCTAGAGGCAGAGGCAGAGGTCAGCAGCTTAGGCGAAGCCAGGCCACACCCGGAATCTCTCAAGATGTTCCAGTTCGTACCCAGCCCCGAAAAACTCCCACCTCGAGGGCACGTTTCTCGAAGGTGTGGAGTTTTTTCAAGGAATGCGCCGAGGACAGATATAGTGTTGTCTGCACAATTTGCCTCTCGAAATTGATTAGGGGCTCTGAGAAGAGCAACCTGTCCACCACTTCAATGCGCCGTCATTTGGAATCCAAGCACTGGAATCAGTGGCAGGCAGCAACGGCAGGACAAAGGCCGCCTGCCGTTCACGCCACTGCCACTGCCTCTGCCACTGCCTCTGCCACTGCCACTGCTGACTGTGCTGGCGATGCACTCCAGAGGACGAGCCAGGACACCACTTCATCTGCCTCCGCCACTTTGTTGACTTCTCCCTCATCCTCCCCTGTTCCTGTCTTATCTCCTTCTCCTGCACCATCAAAGGCACCATCAGGCGCTTCTTTACAACAACCCACCATCTCTCAGACATTGGAGCGGCGGCAGAAATACACTGCTAACCACCCACACGCGCAAGCCTTGAACGCCAACATCGCTAAACTGCTGGCCCAGGAGATGTTGGCGTTCCGGCTTGTTGAAACTCCCGCCTTCCTGGACCTGATGGCAACTGCGGCACCTCGCTATGCCGTCCCTAGCCGTCACTACTTCTCCCGGTGTGCCGTCCCCGCCTTGCACCAGCACGTGTCACTCAACATCAGGCGGGCCCTTAGTTCCGCGCTTTGCACAAAGGTCCACTTGACCACCGACGCGTGGACAAGTGCATGCGGACAGGGACGCTACATTTCACTGACGGCACACTGGGTGAATGTAGTTGAGGCTGGGACTGCTTCCCAAACTGGCCGGTTTTACCTCGTCTCCCCGCCTAACATTCCTGGCAGGGACACGAGAAGAACACCCCCCTCCTCCTCCTCCTCTACCGCCTCCTCCTCCGCCACCGCCTCCTCCTCCGCCACCGCCTCCTCCTCCGCTGTTAGATTGACCCCAGCTACGAGTTGGAAACGTTGCAGCACTGGCGTTGGTAGACGTCAGCAGGCTGTGCTGAAGCTGATCAGCTTGGGGGACAGACAGCACACTGCCTCCGAGGTGAGGGATGCCCTCCTCGATGAGACGGCAATATGGTTTGAGCCGCTGCACCTGGGCCCAGGCATGGTCGTTTGTGATAATGGCCGGAACCTGGTAGCAGCTCTGGAGCTTGCCGGACTCCAACATGTTCCATGCCTGGCCCACGTCTTCAACCTAGTGGTGCAACGTTTCCTAAAGAGCTACCCCAATGTTCCAGAGCTACTGGTGAAAGTGCGGCGCATGTGCGCCCACTTTCGCAAGTCGACAGTAGCCGCTGCTAGCTTAAAATCTCTCCAGCAACGCCTGCATGTGCCACAACACCGGCTTTTGTGCGACGTCCCCACACGCTGGAACTCAACGTTTCAGATGTTGAATAGAGTGGTTGAGCAGCAGAGACCTTTGATGGAATACCAGCTACAAAACCCTAGGGTGCCACAAAGTCAGCTGCCTCAGTTTCACATCCATGAGTGGCCATGGATGAGAGACCTTTGTGACATCCTACGGGTCTTTGAGGAGTCCACAAGGAGGGTGAGCTCTGAGGATGCGATGGTGAGCCTTACAATCCCGCTCTTGTGTGTTCTGAGAGAATCCCTGATTGACATCAGGGATAACTCAGATCACACAGAGGAGTTAGGGATAGCATCCGATCCGTCACAGCTGGAGAGTAGGTCCACACATCTGTCCGCTTCACTGCGTTTAATGGAGGAGGAGGAGGAGGAGGAAGAAGAGTTGTCCGATGATGTGATGGTGATACAGGAGGCTTCCGGGCAACTTCGAATCGTCCCATTGTTGCAGCGCGGATGGGTAGACATGGAGGATGAGGAGGAAATGGAGATTGAACTTTCCGGTGGGGCCAGAGGAGTCATGCCAACTAACACTGTGGCAGACATGGCTGAGTTCATGTTGGGGTGCTTTACAACCGACAAGCGTATTGTCAAAATCATGGAGGACAACCAGTACTGGATCTTTGCTATCCTTGACCCCCGGCGTCTTTTATTCCGGTAGAGGGGAGGGCCAATCGCATCAATGCTTGCCACAGGCAATTGGTGCAGAATATGATGGAGATGTTTCCAGCATGTGACGTTGGCGGCAGGGAGGGCAGTTCCTCCAGTAGGCAACCAAGTTCTCACCGGTCCACACAAACGAGGGGCACACTGTCTAAGGTCTGGGACACCTTGATGGCACCCCCTCGCCAAAGTGCCGCCACGGAGGGTCCTAGTGTCACCAGGCGTGAGAAGTATAGGCGCATGTTGCGGGAATACCTTTCCGACCACAGCCCTGTCCTCTCCGACCCCTCTGCGCCCTACACGTATTGGGTGTCGAAGTTGGACCTGTGGCTTGAACTTGCCCTATATGCCTTGGAGGTGCTGTCCTGTCCTGCCGCCAGCGTCCTATCTGAGAGGGTGTTCAGTGCAGCCGGTGGCATCATCACTGACAAGCGCACCCGTCTGTCAGCTGAGAGTGCCGACCGGCTCACTTTGATAAAAATGAACCACCACTGGGTAGAGCCGTCATTTTTGTGCCCACCTGTGTAAAGCACCCCAACATGAAACTCCATGTCTGTACTCAACCTCTCCAATTCCTCCGCATCCTCATACTCATCCACCATAAGCGTTGCACAATTCTGCTAATACTAGGCTCCCTCCACCCTGATTTCCCCCAACTCTGCTGGTTAGAGGCTCCCTCCACCCTGATTTCCACCAACTCTGCTGGTTAGAGGCTCCCTCCACCATGAATTGGTCCAAAGTGGGCTGTTTAGCGGCTCCCTCCACCATGAATTGGTCCAAACTGGGGTTTTTAGAGGCTCCCTCCACCATGAATTGGTCCAAACTGGGGTTTTTAGAGGCTCCCTCCACCATGAATTGGTCCAAACTGGGGGTTTTTAGAGGCTCCCTCCACCATGAATTTGCCCAAACTGGGCTGTTTAGAGGCTCCCTCCACCATGAATTGGTCCAAACTGGGGTTTTTAGGGGCTCCCTCCACCATGAATTTCCCAAAACTTGGCTGTTTAGAGGCTCCCTCCACCATTAATTGGTCCAAACTGGGCTGGTTAGAGGCTCCCTCCACCATGAATTTGCCCAAACTGGGCTGTTTAGAGGCTCCCTCCACCATGAATTGGTCCAAACTGGGTTTTTTAGAGGCTCCCTCCACCATGAATTGGTCCAAACTGGGCTGGTTAGAGGCTCCCTCCACCATGAATTTGCCCAAACTGGGCTGTTTAGAGGCTCCCTCCACCATGAATTGGTCCAAACTGGGTTTTTTAGAGGCTCCCTCCACCATGAATTGGTCCAAACTGGGCTGGTTAGAGGCTCCCTCCACCATGAATTTCCCAAAACTTGGCTGTTTAGAGGCTCCCTCCACCATTAATTGGTCCAAACTGGGCTGGTTAGAGGCTCCCTCCACCATGAATTTGCCCAAACTGGGCTGTTTAGAGGCTCCCTCCACCATGAATTTCCCAAAACTTGGCTGTTTAGAGGCTCCCTCCACCATTAATTGGTCCAAACTGGGCTGTTTAGAGGCTCCCTCCACCATGAATTGGTCCAAACTGGGCTGTTTAGAGGCTCCCTCCACCATGAATTTGCCCAAACTGGGCTGTTTAGAGGCTCCCTCCACCATGAATTTGCCCAAACTGGGCTGGTTAGAGGCTCCCTCCACCATGAATTGGTGCAAACTGGGTTTTTTAGAGGCTCCCTCCACCATGAATTTGCCCAAACTGGGCTGGTTAGAGGCTCCCTCCACCATGAATTGGTCCAAACTGGGCTGGTTAGAGGCTCCCTCCACCATGAATTTCCCAAAACTTGGCTGTTTAGAGGCTCCCTCCACCATTAATTGGTCCAAACTGGGCTGGTTAGAGGCTCCCTCCACCATGAATTTGCCCAAACTGGGCTGTTTAGAGGCTCCCTCCACCATGAATTGGTCCAAACTGAGGTTTTTAGGGGCTCCCTCCACCATGAATTTCCCAAAACTTGGCTGTTTAGAGGCTCCCTCCACCATTAATTGGTCCAAACTGGGCTGGTTAGAGGCTCCCTCCACCATGAATTTGCCCAAACTGGGCTGTTTAGAGGCTCCCTCCACCATGAATTGGTCCAAACTGGGTTTTTTAGAGGCTCCCTCCACCATGAATTGGTCCAAACTTGGCTGTTTAGAGGCTCCCTCCACCATTAATTGGTCCAAACTGGGCTGGTTAGAGGCTCCCTCCACCATGAATTGGTCCAAACTGGGTTTTTTAGAGGCTCCCTCCACCATGAATTTGCCCAAACTGGGCTGGTTAGAGGCTCCCTCCACCATGAATTGGTCCAAACTGGGCTGGTTAGAGGCTCCCTCCACCATGAATTTCCCAAAACTTGGCTGTTTAGAGGCTCCCTCCACCATTAATTGGTCCAAACTGGGCTGGTTAGAGGCTCCCTCCACCATGAATTTGCCCAAACTGGGCTGTTTAGAGGCTCCCTCCACCATGAATTTGCCCAAACTGGGCTGGTTAGAGGCTCCCTCCACCATGAATTGGTCCAAACTGGGTTTTTTAGAGGCTCCCTCCACCATGAATTGGTCCAAACTTGGCTGTTTAGAGGCTCCCTCCACCATGAATTGGTCCAAACTGGGTTTTTTAGAGGCTCCCTCCACCATGAATTTGCCCAAACTGGGCTGGTTAGAGGCTCCCTCCACCATGAATTGGTCCAAACTAGGCTGGTTAGAGGCTCCCTCCACCATGAATTTCCCAAAACTTGGCTGTTTAGAGGCTCCCTCCACCATTAATTGGTCCAAACTGGGCTGGTTAGAGGCTCCCTCCACCATGAATTTGCCCAAACTGGGCTGTTTAGAGGCTCCCTCCACCATGAATTGGTCCAAACTGGGGTTTTTAGGGGCTCCCTCCACCATGAATTTCCCAAAACTTGGCTGTTTAGAGGCTCCCTCCACCATTAATTGGTCCAAACTGGGCTGTTTAGAGGCTCCCTCCACCATGAATTTGCCCAAACTGGGCTGTTTAGAGGCTCCCTCCACCATGAATTGGTCCAAACTGGGGTTTTTAGAGGCTCCCTCCACCATGAATTTGCCCAAACTGGGCTGGTTAGAGGCTCCCTCCACCATGAATTGGTCCAAACTGGGTTTTTTAGAGGCTCCCTCCACCATGAATTTGCCCAAACTGGGCTGGTTAGAGGCTCCCTCCACCATGAATTGGTCCAAACTGGGCTGGTTAGAGGCTCCCTCCAACATTAATTGGTCCAAACTGGGCTGTTTAGAGGCTCCCTCCACCATGAATTTGCCCAAACTGGGCTGGTTAGAGGCTCCCTCCACCATGAATTGGTCCAAACTGGGCTGGTTAGAGGCTCCCTCCACCATGAATTTCCCAAAACTTGGCTGTTTAGAGGCTCCCTCCACCATTAATTGGTCCAAACTGGGCTGGTTAGAGGCTCCCTCCACCATGAATTTGCCCAAACTGGGCTGTTTAGAGGCTCCCTCCACCATGAATTGGTCCAAACTGGGATTTTTAGAGGCTCCCTCCACCATGAATTGGTCCAAACTGGGCTGTTTAGAGGCTCCCTCCACCATGAATTTGCCCAAACTGGGCTGTTTAGAGGCTCCCTCCACCATGAATTTGCCCAAACTGGGCTGGTTAGAGGCTCCCTCCACCATGAATTGGTCCAAACTGGGTTTTTTAGAGGCTCCCTCCACCATGAATTTGCCCAAACTGGGCTGGTTAGAGGCTCCCTCCACCATGAATTGGTCCAAACTGGGGTTTTTAGAGGCTCCCTCCACCATGAATTTGCCCAAACTGGGGTGTTTAGAGGCTCCCTCCACCATGAATTTGCCCAAACTCTGCTGGTTAGAGGCTCAATCCACCCTGATTTTCAAAACAAATGTTGGTGCCAACCTCAACTTACTACAAGGGCCAAATTCACTGCTGGTGACAAGCTCTCCTCACTGCAAGTGCCAAATACACATGTTTCAAGGTGTTTTCCTACTGTCAGAGAGGTGGTATTGAGTGTGTAAAGTGTGTAGTTGTTAGGCTGTGATGTTGGGGTAATAGAGGGTCTTTGGTGTGTTAGGTGCCCCCAGACATGCTTCCCCTGCTGTCCCAGTGTCATTCCAGAGGTGTTGGCATCATTTCCTGGGTTGTCTTAGTGGACTTGGTGACCCTCCAGACACGGATTTGGGTTTCCCCCTTAACGAGTATCTGTTCCCCATAGACTATAATGGGGTTCGAAACCCGTTCGAACACACGAACATTGAGCGGCTGTTTGAATCGAATTTCGAACCTCGAACATTTTAGTGTTCGCTCATCTCTAATAATAATCCATAGGATATAAGATTACTGATGTATGCTCGTCTATAATATAATATAATATAATATAATATATATATATATATATATATATATATATATATATATATATATCCTAAATACACAATCTAAATCTTGTGCTGTGGTAAATGCATTTTATTATGGTAGTTTACATTATGCAGTTGTTGTTTTTTTGACAACTTCTAACTTTTATTATTAATTCAGAGAATTAACACCCTCCATTATAGAAGAAATATATTATGTTTTCTTTCACTGAAGCCCAATGGTTAATTCTATGCCTTATCCAAACCTTCATAGCTTCCATTTTTTCTGCTCAATGGGTGTTTTATTTTTGTATTTGCTTTATATATATCAATACATTTTGGATATATCAAACATGATACAACCTGATCTGATGAAGCTTTATTCTATTGGAGCTAAATATTTACCAAGGTACATTTTGAAGTACAAACAAAAACAAATTGCTATATTCTATATATACATAGGTAGGTAGACAAGGCTATTAGATTAATAAAGGCTTTGGACATTGGAGCTCAAATGGCAAAGAAAGACACTGGGAGATTCTGACTCTGGACCCAGACGTTATGTAGGTGGTGGGTGAATAACCACAAATTACATTTAGGAAAGAAAACTAACTCTGTAATAGACTAGTTCATATTCATTATTCACGACCAACAAAACCTTCCTGGTTTAACCCGATCAGGCGTAGCTTTAGATGTAGTGGGTGTATACAGTGGCGTAACTAAAGTCTTGTGGGCCCGATGCAATCTTTTGTCTGCAGCCCCCTACCTCATCCCTACAGCAAATTCTTGATAGTAATGGTTACTGGTGTTAAGGAGTTTAAGCAACCTTAGTGTGGTTAGAGTAATCTGTGGGTCTTCTTGGTTTATTGGCCAGATTGAAGCTGCAATCTCAATACTAATGCCAGTGCTTATCGGCTCCCTAAGGCTCCTGAACCACAGTGTGACTGCATCCTCTCTACCCCCTGAAGTTACACCCCTGAGTGTACCTCATGCCCACACATCAATACAGGCAATTATTTCCAGTCAATAACAATTATGACCACTTTTGAAAGTAAATCAAAAAGGGTTAATTATAAGTTAACCTGCCAGTGGAGAAAGGAATGTATGGGCAAAATGAACTTGGGGCTGCAAAAGGAGGGCAAGTGTCTTTTTAGGGAACATTAGTAATCACCAGCAGTGATGTAAATAATGATCATGATGATGCCATGAACTCCATTTATTTAGGGGTATTAATGTGGTAAATAGGGGAGGCAATTGGGTATATGGCAAGCATATTGGGTGTTACAGTTGGAGAAAATTACACTGTATGGCTTAAATGAGCACCTCTCTTTGTATGTATGTAATTTTATTATACACTTATATAGTGGGGAAGGTAGCTAGGTAGAAAGTGGTGCGGACCCAACCAGTCAGAGACAGGGACACAAATCTCGCAGCAAAGCAGTTTATTTAAGAAAAACAGATAAATAAATAAACCTTTAAATCAGGCACAAAAATGAGCAAAATAAAATACAGCCTTATCTTCAGGGAAAATAACGTCAAACAAAATCCTGCTTGTCTGAGCGCTAGCTAAACAGAAAATCCAACTCTACTCAAAAAAGGCAGTGCAGCAACAAAAGGAAACAATACAAAAATAAATCCCTGCCTGGCTAGGCTCTAACTAAACATAGAATAGGTTACCTCACCTAGAATAACAGAAATCCAAAAGCCAGTAGAATCACTCAGGACACAGCTCCAAAAATATGACCTCTGTCAGCTCTCCAGCCAACCTCTGCTAAAGTCTGCTGCTGGAGCTGACTTCTTAAGCCTCCTTGATGAGGAGACTCTCTCAGCTGAGTCGCTGCCGGAACATCCCCAAAGTGTGGACTGGAGGGGAGTGGAATGACAGGTCCCACTACCAACCTACCTGCCATTCCTAAAAATCCAGCCCAGTAACTGGAACTCTGAAATAACCCTCAGCAGACAATAGTTATCTGCTGAGAAATGTTCTTTCTGGAGTTTTCTCATCTCACCCACCTTAGTAGTCTGGGTCAGATGTACACCCCCTCCATTACCTGACCAGCCATCGGCTTACAAAATATATATATGCATTTACATATATTTACACATGTTCTCACACATGGTGCTGTGAAGATCAGATGTGGGATTCCCAAGTCACTAAATCCTGTTGTTTGTAACATTGGTATATTTTTATAATCCTTTACATTTTGGAATTGGCATACGGCTACACAACGAGCAGAAACTGACAATGGTGTCATTATAATTGTTTTGTAGCAGCACTCTACTAAGAAACAAGAGCTATATGTAAAATGAGACCTCATAATATATTCTTCATGCACCAGCAAAGGGATAAGTACGTAATGTCACGGCCTCTGTTAGGTACTTTCTGAATAGTACTGTAACACTTTGGGGCTTGTGTTTTTGCAGCATGTGTTACTGTACGTGACATGATGCTTGCAATCACATTTTGAATTTAATGTGATGCAAGAACACTATGTTATCCAAGTGTTGGATCACTGAGATCCAAGGAACTACATAATGACTACCTGCAGTCTCATATCTAATGCCCTGTTCACATCAGCATTTGGATTGCTTTCGGGGGAGTCCACACGCATACCAAATGCAAGTGCAAAGCACTGTGCTGTAAAAGCGCACGGACCCCATAGACTATAATGGGGCCAGTGTGCTTACCGGCAGATGTCCGCAGGGATCGTGCGGACAGGAAAGTAGTTCACAATCTATTTCCTGTCCTCATAATTCGTGAAGGCAGCACGCGGCAAGCACACGGACCCCATTATAGTCTATGGGGTCCATATGCTTTTACAGCACAGCGCTTGCAATTGCGTTTATATTCCATTTGGGCGGTCTCCATGAGGACTCTCCCCGGACTGAATACAAAAGCAGATGTTAACTGACCCTTTCTCTCATGCTTAACACAGTAAGCAGAGCATTGAAGAGGAGAAGTTATTTCTATGGGTGTCTACATATTCTTTCTTTTTACATAAAAGAAAACACCCCGTACAGTTGCCACAAAAAAGAAAAAAAATGGAGAATGGATTTGAACCCATTGCACAATGACAATGAGTAAAGTGGAATCCCGAAGGATCCAAGTGTCTTTTCAGATCGGGGTACTCCAGCAGAATATTCCAAAAATGTTGGAGAATACTTTGCATAATATCCCTTTTGGAAAGAAGTGAAGTGATAAACCAGATCTTATCCATTTCTGATTTTTTCATTTTAATTTTGGGCACCAAAAGTGTTGTTTGATCTGTTCTCAAGGAATAATTAGATGTCTTTCTTAATGACTAGCTAAGAATAGTGCCTTTCTTGTAAACGATCTTTAGCTCTTGAGAATGTATTTTGAAATCCCCAAAGGAAGAACAATTTCTCTTAAGACGGAGAAAGTCCTCCTCAGGGATTCCCTGAATCATCTTAGATAAATATATGCTTCTTGCATTTAGCAAACTATTGGTCGCTGTATCTTTGCTATATGAGTCCATAGCTACATTGCTGTCTGGTTCAGTTTTAATAAGAAAGTCTAAAAACTGTACCTGAATGGCGGTATAACTCAGAGTAAGTTTGATGTCATAGGGATTATTATTAAATAGATCTAATAACCGTGACAATGGGGCTTCAGCAGACCCCAGATGAACAAGATATTGTTGATATAACAATCTCCCCTGTTTGCCCTGTGAATAAACCATTTTATCTTAAACTTCCCTAAGTATCAATATGCCCAATCTCCACTTTAGAAGAGTTTCTTTCTATTAATGATACCTCAGATGCCTCTCCCATAGCGTTATGGAGTACTCATAGAGGCCACCTTATTAGACTAGCGGCTACAGATATAAAGAAACATACTGTCAAGCGCTTCCAAATAATTATAGATAGATCACACCTTTCCTGCATGAACAAACATAGGGTTTGCTCCCAGTGATCGAAGCTTATTAGTCAATTGCAGTATCGACTTTAAAATATAAAAAACAAAAAAACTTTGCAAGTCTTCAGTAGGTGATACCTTTTTTAATGGCTAACTCATAATGATGACAGAATATGACGTTTCAAAGCTTCCTCTGAGCTTCTTCTTCAGATATAACTAAAAACACCTTCTAGAGGCTGCATATTTATAACTGGACACAGGGGTAGGATTACAGGAGGAGTATCGACTTTATCAACTTGATCTTTATAAATAAGATGCCGCCTTGCGTAGAGCTCCTTAAATGGTAACTGTCCCTAAAAGCGTTGCTGCAATATGTACAAACAAAGGAAGCTTAGCGTTTTTCTTTTTTTACTACAACTGGTTCTTTTGTTGCTTCTGATGAAGGCTGAGATTACGGTTTCTATGTTAATGTATAAGTAGCATAGGCTTTTGATCAGGAGGTTTGACTGGAGTTCCCAAAAGTGGAAGCAAACTATTTTGGGCAGCTTGTTGTTGATGATGGTTATGATGGTGATGATGTTAAGCTTCATGATCTTGGAACAAGAAAGCCACCCAGTTGGCCTCCATGGAGAAAGGACCTGTGTGTATACAGAGCGGCTGCCGTGTTAACATCATCAGTGAGACCACAGCATCTACAGTATCCCAATGGGCATTGCTTAAACACACATTGCTTTATGTTGTGCTTTATGTCTTGCATTGGTGTGTATTTTGTTACATTTACATACTTTATACTGTTGTGATGTAATAATATTTGGGGTGCTCCACTGGGGTTGGACGAACACTTTACTTATCAGCTAAGCTGTGCAGATGTGTGCTGAGTTTTGCTGAGCCAGAGAAAGAGAGAAACAGCCTTGGTCCAGGTGTGCTGTTATAGCCTTGAGACAGGGAAGATTTATTCTTCCAGCCTTGACAGAGATGCTGAGAGAGAGTCTGAAGTTATCTTGAGCCTTGGAGAGACGGCCTTGCTTTCAGCATTGTGAATGGGGATATCCAGGGAATGGATGATTCAGCTCTGTGGAAAAATAGACAGTGGAAGTGGAGTTTGGAGTTTTCTGGCACAATTTGTGCCATTCCTGGTCATCCCTGGGAGCCATGACCTGGCGCATCCCCTTCCTAAGGTGGATCTCACATTGAGAGCTGTATTGTATTGCAATGTTTTGGAAGCAGTAAAGTTCAAATTGTTATCAACTGTAACCCGTGTCTCCTAAATCTGTTCCTACACTTACCACCAACATCCATTACAACTATATCCATTGGCTTTATTGCAGAAGATTACCATAGGAAGTGCCCCAGGGGAAACAACAATCTGGTACACTACAGGCCCTCTTAGTATTGCAGATACTCAGGAGGTGGGCTGAAAAAACCTGTTGAGTTTTAGCTAATGTTCAAGTGCTAATGCTTCAACTACTGCTCCCATCTTCCAGCTTGCTGAACATCCAAACACCATACACTGCTGTATTATAACCCTGTCCTGCTCTGGATAGGAGGTATTATTAACTGAGGAGGCACATAAAGGACATTATTAATTTAAAGATGGTCACAGGGGGTATTATTCATTTCCAGCAGATGTGAAAAAAATCATAACTGGGCATAGCATCAGGATAGAGACTTTGTGTAGGTGAGGAAAATTTGGGTGGCATGTTTGGAAAAGTGAGGAGCCAAAATATCTGGATTGCAAACTACAGAGACAAGTCACAGCTGGGAGAAGTGGGGATGGCATGTGGTCCGAATGAAGAGACGATCAGTCAGAAATGTCACATGTATGTCATTACATTTTTCCTGTATTTTATACATTTACTGTAAGTTGTCTGCAGAGCCCTGTATATCTACCACTATATGGCCACTATCAAGTGATAATATTGGTATTCCTAGATTGGGGTCCCTATGCTGAACCCTGAACCCTGAGTCATGCCTCTGTCTAAGACCTCTACCGGCTTCTGGAGTAAGCAATGCAGTGTAGATGGTGCAATACATTGATGTTATTGCACCACCGGTACCAAGCACTGATATCCAGTGAGTGAAGTTGCAATGATCTAGGCTACTAACCTAGAGGGATTTGTGGTCTAAAGAGTCCCAGGGTATATAGTTTATGCTGATTTGCAGCAGCAAGTTAAAGGTCCAGTGCCCCAGTCCCCCTTGGGCCCCTTTGTGGATAGGGCTATTGGCAATTGCACAGTTCACCCCATCCAAATTTCAGAAGTGGCTGTGCTGGTTGCCATGCTCAAGTTTACATATACATATAGGTAATATACAGTATATATGGGTGACCAAACCTGTGAAACCTATTGCTTTTTTATTTACAATTTTGAAGCTAGTGCTGTCTTGTCCCATAGTAATGCATGACTGTAAATATTGTTCCATGGATTCTGTTACTAGGGGTTTTGATAAAATGCAATGGATTTTTTGTGATATATAACACTGCCTAGTGATAAAGAGGCAGAGATAAGTCAAGTGAATTAAAAACAACTCAAGCAATGTTGGTACTGTGATTTATGTGGTATAATCTCTTTAGCAGAATACAAATTCAAGGAATTTCTTGAACTTGTATAAATGCAAGGCCTTCATAAATTGTATCAATTCTGAAAAAAATGTCTAATCTAAAGATACCTAACCACGGAAAATTGATTTTCTTTTACAGTTTCTACAATGAAAAAGTCAAAAATGGAGAGAAAGTTACAAAAGATGGTATCACAGAAAATTCATCCTGACTTTTATAAGTAAATACACAATTCATAACTCATCTCACATATATACTAACTTTACTTTTTCAATACAATGTTTAGAAATAAACTGATATTTAAGTATTTACTTTACTCAGCAAACTTCTGCATTATAATGGAAATAGTAAGCAGGTAAAAACTCCTTTTACAAAAGTTCTATAGTTCAACAACTGTAAGATTGCACATTGTTATTTCATAAATATAAAATTATTAAAAGTAAAAAAAAAATGTATTATGAATATTATCTATTCAACATGTTTCTACACTGCAGTACCTGTCTTTATCCAATATTTGCTCATGGTTAAAAGGTATTACAGGACTTTTGGCCTATTCTTAAGAATCTATTCTTAATGGCCTGTCTGGCTAAGGATGAATGAACCAATTCAGATAGAACCAGATTTGACCCAAATTTTTAAACTCTTGGGATCTGCCACCCACAAAATGAAATAACAAACTGCTATACTCATTTTGCCCCAAATCTTTGGACATCTGGTGGTCCCCCAAACTTTTACAGCCTCTGGCTGACATCATGTATCCCAGGAACACCACTGGGATCATTGGGCCTCAGCGGTTACAAGGGGTTCGTTGACATCATGACGCTTTATACCAGCTTCATTACATCATCTAGAGGCCACAAGAGGCCTGAAGAGGACATGGGGGACTGACGGACACTGCAAGCATGCTCCAGAAGAGTTGAGATAAGGTTAGTATAACCTCAGAAGATCTCAGAGTATAATGATAGCAATTTAGTTTGTGCCAAATAAGTTCAGCCTGAAACAAAACCAGAAGGCTTAACCTCACAAATATTTGTTGAAACAAATCTCGTGAGGTTCACCGATATCTATATCTGATTCCAGGCCTCCCTAACTGAACTGTTCAGCTGATGAAAGTGACTACTAAACATAGCTTAGCAACCTGTTACTGAAGCTCCAGTTCACTTGAATGGGAGTGAGCTTTAGGGCTCATTCACACGGGGCAAGAGGGGGTGGATTTTGACGCCGAATCCACCTCAGAATCCGCCTCCTCACATTAGAGGTTTATGTAGACTGCTAGCTTCCTTTTTTTCCTGACCGGTCTGTTCCTGCTCACGGAAAAAAGAAGCGAGCTACCCTTACTTCTGGCAGATTCTGCGGCTGATTCAACCCCCAGCCTCCGCCTCATGACAGCACCCTCCGGACTAGGCCCATTCATTTAGGACTACTCCGGAGCAGGAAGCCACAACTGTCGGAAGCTGTGGCAGGTGCATTTTGGTCCTATTCTGGTCGCATTATTCCTGCGTCAAAATCAAGACCAAAATACGCCATCCCTAGCCCCGTGTGAACTAGCTCTTAGTAGGAACACATGACTGATGGATGTCAATTCAGTGGGGGTGCCAAGAATCAGCCCCTCATCTATTTATTATTGACTCTAAGGATAGCAAATTTTCATAGCAGACAGTGAAATAGCTAAAGAATGATTTAAAGAGGACCTTTCACCACTTTTGGGCACATGCAGTGTTATATACTGCTGGAAAGCTGACAGTGCGCTGATTTCAGCGCACTGTCGGCTTTCCCGATCTGTGCCCGGTGTAAAGAGCTTACGGTCCGGTACCGTAGTGCTCTATGGTCAGAAGGGCGTTTCTGACCATTAGCCAGAGACGTCCTTCTGCCTTGCGGCGCCAATCGCGCTGTGCTGTGGAGCGGGGAGGAACTCCCCCCTCCCTCTCCTGATAATACTCGTCTATGGACGAGCGCTGTGAGCAGAGGGAGGGGCGTTCCTCCCCGCTCCACAGCACAGCGTGATAGGCGCCGCGAGGCAGAAGGACGTCTCTGGCTAATGGTCAGAAACGCCCTTCTGACACTAAAGCGCTACGGTACCGGCACCGTAAGCTCTTTACACCGGGCACAGATCGGGAAAGCCGACAGTGCGCTGAAATCAGCTTTCCAGCAGTATATAACACTGCATGTGCCCAAAAGTGGTGAAAGGTCCTCTTTAAGAACACGGTAACACATTTCTTTCAACTGATTTTGTTTATTGTACTTTTAACATAACATCTTGATATCTAAGTAAAGCTTGTATATGAATTGTTTAAGTAAAAACTAAGTAAAGCTTTTATAAGAATTGTTTATCTCTCCCTCATGCTTACAGTATACTGGATTTTACACATTTTTTCACAATAATTCTGATGTGGAAAAGATTTAGGAATCAGCGAAGAAAATCTCCTTAAGGCTAATACCCCACATAACAAGCTTCAGCCAAAAAGCACATTTTTTCCATATCGCTTTTCACAGAAAGTCCACAGAGTTTTCCTCTGGACTTTCTGTCCCTATTATACCTATATGGAAAACACCAACATTTCTGTAGGTATTGACATGCTGTGATTTAAAAAAATGCAACGGTTATTGAAATCGCAGCATTTCCACTGTGGATATTTTTCTGTAATGTGTGGATCGGATAACGAAATTTCATTCACTTTGCTGGCACTGTGATAAGACATATACTATTACAAACTTTCTTATATTCACATGCACTATTTATTATTATTATTATTATTATTAATTTATATAGCACCATTAATTCCATGGTGCTTTACATTTGGGGGTTACATACAATTTGGGGGTTACATACTATACACAGAATATACAGGTAGATATAATACTAACAATGGCCGACTGGCACAGTGGGGTAGGGGGCCCTGCCCGCGAGGGCTTACAATCTATGAGGAAAGGGGATAGAGACAGAAGGAGAGGAGGAGGCTGTTCAGATGGCAGTGCGGTGATAGTGTTATTGGAGGTTGTAGGCCTTCCTGAATAGGTGAGTCTTCAGGGCCTTCTTGAAGCCTGTGATTGTGGGGGTCAGTCTTATGTGTCTTGGTAAGGAGTTCCAGAGTATGGGGGATACACGGGAGAAATCTTGGAGATGGCTTTGTGAGGAGCGGATGAGAGCAGAGTGGAGTAGGAAGTCATTTGAGGATCTGAGGTTACGTGTGGGCAGGTAGCGGGAGATTAGTTCAGAGATATATGGAGGGGACAAGTTGTGGATCACTTTGAATGTTAACGTTAGTAGCTTTAACTCAATTCGCTATGGGTAGCCAGTGGAGGGACTTGCAGAGGGGAGCAGGTGAATTAAACGAGCAGCGCAGTTTAAGGTGGACTGGAGGGGGGCGAGGGTGTTTGCTGGCAGTCCATGGAGAAGGGTTTTGCAGTAGTCTAAGCGGGAGATTATAAGGGCCTGGACGAGCATCTTAGTGGTTTCAGGGGTGAGAAAGGTGCGGATTTGATGGATGTTCTTGAGTTGGAGGCGGCAGGAAGTGTTGAGGGTTTGAACATGTGACTTGAAGGGTAGGTCGGAGTCCAGGGATACCCCAAGGCATCGGGCCCGTGGGACAGGGGTAATTGTGGTTCCGTTAACTTTGATAGATGAGTCAGGTGGAGGGGCCATACGGGGTGGGGTGAAGATGATGAACTCCGTTTTCTCCATGTTGAGTTTGAGAAAGCTAGAAGAGAGAAAGGAGGCTACAGATGCTAAACAATCTGGAACTCTGGCCAGCAGGGAGGTAATGTCTGGTCCAGAGATGTATATTTGTGTGTCATCGGCATAGCAATGGTATTGAAAACCATAAGATTCTATGAGTTGGCCCAGGCCAAGGGTGTAGATGGAGAACAGGAGGGGTCCTAGGATGGAGCCTTGGGGGACACCTACAGAGAGAGGGTGTGGTGAGGAGGTGGTGTGCGAGTGGGAGACGCTGAATGTGCGGTCGGTGAGGTATGAGGAGATCCAGGAAAGGGCCAGGTCTGAGATAATAAGGGATGAGAGAATTTCTAACAGGAGGGAGTGGTCAACTGTGTCAAAGGCAGAGGAGAGGTCAAGGAGGAGGAGGACAGAGTAATGGTGCTTGGCTTTGGCGGTTAGAAGGTCATTAGTGACTTTTGTTAGGGCAGTTTCAGTGGAGTGACAGGGTCTGAAGCCTGACTGTAGTTTATCAAAGAACAGGTTGGACGAGAGATAGGAGGAGAGTTCTGAGTGGACATTTATTTATGAAAAGTTGTTTATCTTTGTTATAGTGGCTCCATCTGCTATGAATTACAGATTTCTAAAGGGGCACCTATCCCCTTTAGAAACATAACCATATTTAAATCATATATAAATTTGTAGTAAATTAAAAGTTAACCATTTTTGCAAGTATAAATTGTTAAACGTTTTGTAGGGCTTTAGAAATGATCTCTAATGAAAATATCTCACAGTTTTCTTGTGACTGGGTTAACTTCTCATGCATGCCCTGCGTCAGGCTTGCAACAATGTTCCACATGAGAATATATCCTGACCACACTAAGGGAATGAGGACCACAGAAAGTTCCTTCATTTCTGGTAATATCCTTTGGTAACCTATCTAGACAAAAGAGTGAGATGAGAATCTATAAGGCCTGGTTCACATATTCCGTTTGGGGAGTCCGCTTGGTGACCCCCCGAACGGAATATCAAACGCATTGACAAGCGGTAAACTTATGAAAGCACAGGGACCTCATAGTCTTTCCTCAAGTCATGCGGAAAGGAAAGTAGCTCATGAAGTACTTTTCTCTCCGCATGACTTGTGCGGACACCACGTGGAAAACACTCAGATCCCATTATAGACTATGGGGTCCGTGTGCTTTCATAAGCTCACTTCTTGTCAACGCATTCAGTATTCTGTTCAGGGGGTCCCCATGTGGTCCACCAGCTGTGAAGCGGGCCTACGACTCTGCAAAATTATAATTAAGTACATTTGCAAAAATGTCTAACTTTTAATTGTCCACGAATAAATCTAGTAAATAAATAATACATTTAAATATGGTTTGGCTCATAGAAATATTCCTTTAATGCTGCGAGTTCCCAAAGTAATTCTATTTTAGAAAACAGAGAACTAGAAATGGGTATTAAACGTACTGCTCTATATCACTATTACATAGTATGATTTTAATGACATTTTATGAAGTATAAAAAATTAATCAAATTTTTGTATTAGAAATGGTAATTTGATAAAAATGTAACATTCATTTTCATACGCTAATTCTGAGGTGAACCTTGATCATGAATAAAACATAATGTGAGGAATAATATCAGGTTTATAGATCTACTGTGCTGTTACTATATCCTAAACTGAAATTAGAAAACCACTGTTCATTTTAATAACCAATATTGCTAGACCAATTTCCAGTAATTACATATAATGTAAGGATACATACAGTATGCAGAATCTTATGTTATAATATTCACTTTATCAGGTTCATTAAGTTAAAGGGGTATCCAGCTGTTTAAAAGCAATGTACTCCCAATAGGACATCAGTTTTAGATCAGCATGGGTATGGGACTGCTGGGACCACCGATCAGCTGTTTTCCCATGCTGAAGTCAGCTGCACTGCTCAGTCACTGTGCTTTTAATAACGGCCATAGTGAATATTGCAGCATTGTCCCATTCAAGTATATGGGACAGCCACTGAAGTCCTTACTGCGGCCATTATTAACATACAGCCAGTGAGTATTGCACCTCATGCTGGCACAGATAAACAATATGTGACACTAGAATCTAGTATCTCAGCATGTAACATCTGAAAACAACTAATGCCTACTATTCTGAAAACTGCCTGAAAGATCAGCTTTGATGGCGCCCACCACCCTTGATTTTTCTATAGCAACAACAGCCATCATACTGAATAGCTAAATTGCAATTGAATTTTATCTTGATGCTCTTGAGGACAAGGAGCTTTACATACATGGTCATCACTGATATTTATTAAACTGTTCAAAGCATCGGGATTGAAGACAACAACCACAAAGGGCAAAACATTATGGCTCCAGAAGGTCTATGCCTTCCTTTTCACTGTAAAAAACTCAAAGGTTGAAGCACAAGAATGCCTATGGGAAAAAAAAATGTTTAACTATGGTACAAACATCTGTGTGATTAATCTCGGGCAAACTAAAGTGGCCACCGTGACATGCATGTTTCCTCTGTGAAAACATGTGTATGACATTAGCTGGCTTCACCTGACATCACCTGACAACTTCTCAGCCAATAATAAGTGCATTGTAAGGCCATAGAGGAATCCCATTGTTGTGATGAAATTGCTGATTCCGATGATTCTATTGCAGATGAGATCTTGGCTCTCTGTCAATGTGACAGGGTGACATCAGAAGAAGAGGGTGGTAACAGCTGCAATAGTAAGAATTTCCATCAATGTGGAACCCCACATCCAAAAAACATGCCTGGGGTAGGTCTAAGCTAAGCTCGGGTGGAGGTGCAACTTTCAGACACATTTCTACTGCTGCTGTTGTTGGGAGCAGCATGTACATGTGTCATCTCGCATATTGGATTTTTTTTGTGTTGTAACAAATAACAAATCCATGTGGGTGCGTTCACACTACGGATACGGTGACTGATTCTGAACGTTAAAACACGTTCAGAATTTCATCATAGAATCATTTTTGGTATTTTTTTGTATTAAGTAAATTCTTTATCACTTCACTTTTCAAGAGTGAGGCACAATGACAGTGTGCCACTTAATTTAATAGTTGTTCGTGCCACTTTCCATTGCCACACTATTGGCGTAATAATAACCAAATAAGACAAGCAGCTCCACCATTGTTTTTTCCAATAACAACATAATGTTGGTGCATTCTGCGCCCAAAGGTGGAAGTGAGTGGTCACTGACCCTGTTGAACAGGTTGAATACGGAGTTCCAGGAGGGTAAATATGCCCCCCACTCAGAACCAGAGTGTCAATAATGGTCTGAGATATCAGGATAAAACCTGTGATGAACATCTGGACAACGATACCTATGGGTCAATATCTTAAGGTTCTTTTCCTGAGCATTGCATGGAATTGGCAAATTATGGACAAACATGAAAGGCCTATCCCAATAAGCAGGAGAGAGGCTTGTCTGTAGGTCACATCCTATAATGGGACATAGGGAGGTCTACCCAGTGCCGCCGCCCAGTGGAGTAGACTGTAAAGCAGGGAGAAGGAATGAACAGTGCTCCCCATCCGAGTAAGAACACCTTCTAGCTTAGTGAGACTAGAGGAGAGCAGTAGAGGCAGGAAAAATCTCTGGAGGAAATCAAGAAGTTGTTTATACTACAGGCAGGACTGTGGGGTGTCAGAACAAGAAGCCCTTGATAGCTCAAAGGTGGGTAGGGGTGGATTCCCAGCAACCTGACCCAATCTCACATCGTCGTGAACAAATCATCGGAGGAATTTATTGGTAAAACAGCCCACCAGGAACATGGAATTATGAAATAAGGGGTTCAGAGGGATCGGTATCCTAGCAATGAGTCCTCCACATAAATATACACTAGATAAAAATGTGTGTTGGATACATTACAATTACTGTACAGAGAGTCTGTTTGATAAGTTTTATAAGGTATTAGAGGAAGTCTCTAGGGTATCAACTCGACTCTCCACGTGTTGAACATTAAAACGTACAGCTGAAAGTTTAAATTTATATGACTGGTCCAGTCTAGCAATATATGCCTCCATGTCCTCTAGCGTGGGTACTGTGCTGAGATGAGCACTCAATCTACTCAGTTCCACCAAGGTGTCAGTGAGGGGAGTGGTGAGGGGTCTGTCTGGACAGGTCTCTATGGACACTTAGGGTCTCTAGCCAGCGTGTGTTCCCGTAGTGTATATCCCTTGTCCAGAGAAACTGCAGGCTTTGGAGGCTGGTGACTGGATCCAAGTCAACGTTGGATGCCGCTTCAGAGGTAGGAGATGACGGGGCCACTGATATGCCTCAGTTCCCACTGCTGAACATGACACAGATAGGCAGGTGTCAGACAGAGGCTTTGGAGATATCAATGCAGCCAGTGGTCTGTCTGGGCCACACTGGGCATTGGAGATGGTGTGTGTGGATGTGAGATAGCCTCCAGCAAGGAGCTGGGAGAGGCAGCAGGAGGAGGTTCGGGTGTCATCTTGGCATCTCCCACATGTAACCGACTTACTAGAGGACTAAAGAGGAAGCCATGCATGGACTGGCTGTGGGACAGCACTGGAGGGAAAAATGGGGACCAGGGTGGCCACTTCTTTGTTTTACCAATGGCCAGAGAGAAGAAGGATGCTAGTTAGATGATGATATGCAGGCTTCAGGATAATACAGAGCAGAAGCTGAGATAAAAGCATCTTCACTCCACCATAACCAGGCCAAGCCCCTCAGTATTGCTTTTTAATATATCATAGAGTGGCCTTTCTGTTCTTGATAGTTACCATTACTATTTAACAGTGCTCCTATGAAGGATCCCAAACTGGACCACTTTTCCAGTTTATAGTAAATAGACCAAGACTAGACCGAAATTGAGAATCTGGACTACTACTAGCAGGCACCTTCCTCCAATGTGTCTCCTCTAGTTTAGGGGCAGGGTTTGCTCACTTCGTTATATCTATTGTACACAATAGTCTAGTGGGCCTGTACTAATGATTTGCCTAAATGCATAATGTTTTTTCATGCATCCCATGACTTTTGATGCATTCCATAATTTTATTTGCCTTGGCAGCAGCTCCCTAGCTCTGGTCGCTAAAGGTAAGCTTACTGTTCACCAAAATTCCCTAGTCTCTTTCATTGGCAGTCTTACCCAGTAATTTACTATTAATCAGATAATCATACATTTTATTTCTTTGACCAAAATCGATAATGTTACATTTGTCTACATTAAACTTGATTTGCCAAATTTTTGTCAATGCTTCCAGCTTCCCCATATCCCCTTGTAATATTCTACTAGCTTGGATTACTTCTCAGTTTAGTATCATCCACAAACATGGAAACCCTGCTCTGTAAACCTTCTACCAGGTTATTAATAATCATATTAAAAAGAGAAAGACCCAAAACAGTTGCTGCAGTATTAGGATATGAGTATTAGTACCTTATAAAAAACAGCCAACAGTATCAAGTATGTGTGGATCTTTTTGTCTCAGTATGGCCATTTAAAGACAGACCTCAAGCACACGACCATAGCTGATTTGGTGTTCTCAAACATTCATCCACATTCTGCATAACAACGTGTCCTTATTAAATAAGTATTCCATTCCATCACAAATCTTGTATTAATTCCTACACTGGTGTAGGGCCCCACAGAGTGGGTCACTACAAATGTCATCTTATGTGATCTACAATGTGTACTGTGAAGGTATAGTGAGATCCAGACAACCTGTTATCATACACAGTTTTAACCCCTTCCCGCCGATGGCACTTTTTGACTTCCTGACCAAGCTCGATTTTTCAAAACTGACATGTGTCACTTTATGTGGCAATAACTTTGGAACGCTTTAACTTACCAAAGTGATTTTGAGATTGTTTTTTTTTTTTTAACACATTGTACTTCATGTTACTAGTAAATTTTGGTTGTTTAATTATGTAATAATAGGAAATTTGGTGGAAATTTTGAAAAATATGCATTTTATAAAGTTTGAAATGATATGCATTGCATACAGATAGTCAGACTGCCAAAATTATATCATAAATCTCATGTCCCAGATCTCTGCTTTATGTCGGCATCAAACTTTAGGCGCTCTTTTAATTTTTTACGGACATTATAAGGTTTACAAGTGAAACAACAATATTAAAAATTTTCAAGAAATTTCCAAAATCCATTTTTTAAGGGACTAATCCAGTTATGAAGGGGTTTTGAAAGACCCTTGTATTAAACCCCCCATAAATCACCCCATTTTCAAAACTGCACCCCTTAAATAAGCCAAAACAACATATACCTAGTAATTTAACCCTATAAGTGCTTAACAGGAATTAATACAAAATGGAGGTGAAATTTTCAAATTTGATTTTATTTTACTAATATTTTCGTTTAGCCCTAGAATTTGCACATTCACAAGGGGTTAAAGGAGTAAACGCATCCCACAATTTGTTAGGCAAGTTCTCCTGACTACCACAGTACCCCACTTGTGGGTGTAAACTAATATATGGACGCACAGCGAGACGCAGAAGGGAAGGCGCGCCAAAGTGCTTTTAGAGGGCAGATCTGGCTGTGATCAGTTTCAGGAACCATGTCGCATTTACAAAGCCCTTGAGGTGTCAAAACAGTGGAAACCTCTAGAAAGAGACCCCATTTTGAAAACCGCACCCCTCAAAGAATTTATCAAGTGATGTAGTGAGCATTAGTAACCCCGAAGTGAATATGTAAGCTGTGCGGAGAAAATTGGGTACACCAAATCCTATTCTATTTTCCCACTAGCTCCTATGACACGGATGGGGAAGAGGGGCATTCTGGGGAATATTCTCTCTCATAAGCTCTAAATATGGGTTGTCCCCTGAAAACGCTCGCACCGCTTATACATTTCCTTCTAGTCGCAGCCACTTATGTCCTAATGATTTGGCGACTTTTAGGGGTTTTGTCTTCACATTGTACAATCTAGATTTTTATTTTCTGGCAATGTGGCCATATGAGGGCTTGGTGTTTGCGGTATTAGATGTGCTTCTCAATGCCACCATTTTGGGGCCTGTAACTTATTGACTACATTTTATTAACTCTTTCTGGGTGGGATGTAAAAGGAAACATCAATTCTGGCATTACTTTTTAGCATTTATTTTTTTTCCCGCGCAGCGTACAGCATAAGTAACATGTTACCTTTATTCTGCGGGTCGGTACGGTTACGGCGATACCTCATTTATATTATTTTTTAATGTGTTGTTATGCAGAATAAAATTCAATTTAGGGAAAAAAATCAATTATTTTTGCATCGCCATCTTCTGAAAGGCATAACATTTTTATTTTTTGCTACACAGAGCTGGTTGAAGGTTTATTTTTTGCAGGAAGACCTCTTCTTTTTATTGGTACCATTTTGGTTTTCATCTGACCATTTGATTACTTTTTATTGAACATTTGTAAGGGAAAGGTGGTGAATAATCATTATTTTGTGCGGTTTTCTACGTTTTTTTTACTCCGTTCGCCGTTCGGGTTAAATAATGTTTTAATTTTATTGTTCAGGTTATTACGGACGCCGCGATACCAAATATGTAATGTTTTTTTCTTTTTTCTTTATTTTACATAATAAAACATTTTATATGGGGAAAAAGGGATTTTGGGGGCTTTATTTATTTCTAATTTATTTGAAACTTATTTAAACTTTTTAATTTTTACTTTTTTCTAACTTGTTTTTTCTGTCCCCATGGGGGATTGAAGCAGTGATCGGCTGATCACCACTTCACTACATATACACTGCAATACGCGTGTTACACGTGTATTGCAGAGTATAGGAAGCTGTCAGCCCGTGTGGACGCACAGGCTGACAGCTTCCTTTACGGCAGGATCAACCAGGTGCGTGAAGGGGGTAAGTGATGAACACCTACGAACACCGGCACCCCCCGAAACCGGCGCGGGGGCACCATAATACACTGAAACCCCGGAGGTGCCGGCGGTCATGTTGACCGCCGGCATATCAGGGGTTAACACCCGCGATCGGACCCGGTTCCGACCGCGGGTGTTACGGGGCATTGTCAGCCGTAACATACGGCTGTCACCCGCAGCACATGGTGCGCACACAAGTACTGTGTGCGCACCATGCAGCCGCAGTAATAGTACGGCGGTTTGCGGGAAGCCCTTCCCGGCAGCGCCATACTATTACGGCGCATGTCGGGAAAGGGTTAAAGCCACTGCTCCTTTAGGAAGAGGGGTGGAACTACAGACTGGAGCTTCTCTTTGAATTCCAGGAGGTGCAAGAGAGGAGAAGTGTGTGGAGGTGCAGTGTGTGCTGCAGCTACATGGTGTGAGAAGCAGCAGTGAGTAGGCTGGAGACCTGCAGAGGTGAGACAAGACCTTGCAGGGACAGAGCTGCAGTCATAGGACCATCAATTCCTAACTAGTGTGTGAAACACTAAGAACATTGAGAGACTCACTGGACCGAGGCCTAGTGAACGCAAGCTTCCTGGAGGCTCAGTAACATACAGAGTTGGGGTGACTGTGTGCATCCAGCATCCCAAAGAACTCACGTTACCTGTTGTCCAGAAGGGGGATCTACCCAGTTGTACTTAACCTCTGAGCTCCTGGAACCCAGGACCAGAGGAAATCTATCAGAGAGTTTGAGCAGCAGTGGAAGGCTGAATAATACTAGTGGTAAAAAGGAAGACTGGCATCTCACTATACTGGAGCAAGGTGAATCCTCCTGTAACATCTGTTATCTCCTGATGACTACAGAAGTAAACTGTAAGTGTTTGATTAACCCGTCTGGACTGTATTCCTTCATTGATCATCCCTCTGTTACTCCTCCTGGAAATCTCCCCTTCTTCAGCTATATCATCTGGCCCTGGGACTTACCCTGGTTGGGGAGGGTATAACATCTGGCACTGCATCACCACCTATTCCCTGAGGCCCTGCCTACAGTGCCCGGCTTCACCTCAAGCCGAAACCCCAACTGGCGTCACAACAAACTTTTATTTATCTTTAATCCATTTTTGCTAAAAACTCCCCTTTTTCAAGGCGCTGCCACCCCCTGGTGTCAGGCCTGCTCGCACCGTGAAATCACAGAGGCTGAGCCGGGGCGACTCACTGGTCTGTGCCGCAAATGTTGACAAAAATAGGACATGAATCGAGGTACTTGTATTTGGCATGCAGTTGCATTCATGGTACCATAAAAGTGTTTGTGTCCTTTGATCCCCAAATGTGGATCCCGAATTGTGGATCAAAAGTATGGTCATGTGCAGGAGGCCTAAATTTGCGTTTACAAGGTCTGGTGCAATAGCTTTAACCGCTGTCATTACGCAGCTTTACATTTCGTTTTTCCCTCCAAAACAAACTAAAATGAAAAAAGCCCACTGACAAATGCCTGTGATAGTTTATGATGAGAATTTCAATAGCTGACACTATCTTGGTTTTTGTTACAAATGGAAACTACACTAGTTTTTGACAATGCTCCAAGAATAAAATTGCTTTTTGTTTTACAGCTAAGGAAGAACGCGCTGGCTGCACGTATGGACATAGCCAAGGATAAGTGGCCTTCAGGCTACTATTCTGTCCAAAGGAGCCTGATGCATGGGCAGTCAAGTGCCTAGTACAAGATGGGTTTTGTTACATAATAAGGGCTTAAAGGCTCTGTTTTCTTGCTCTGCTAAAGTAACTGGTGTATTCTCCACTTCATGGATGATCAAGCTTAGATTTCTTTTGCTTTGATCATAGCATCTTGAATCCTGTAGCATAAATACACTTATATGACTTGTGCCTCTTGTGTGGGTTCTTTTAACAGTTTTTAAAATTACTTTTAACCCTTACAGCTAACGCTAAATGACACGGACAGAATGGCAGAGAATATAATGACTTAGTCTAATTCCATCAACTCAGCTTAGTCTTGTAAGCATTAGCATTTTAAGTGTAAGCCGTGTGAACTTGCAGATTTTTTGCTTGTTTGCTTTGCTATTTGTTCTTGCACGCTGATGTTTTTCACAATGTGATTTTGAATTAGTTGTAGAACAACCTGCATTGTTATAACATTGAAGAATGTTTCAAAGTCTGAGTAGTACGGGGCCCCACAACACCATGATAGCGATCAGGGAAAGCCCGATTCCCGACGACTATACATATTGTTAATGGAATAGTATAGCCAATAGTAGCCTGCCCAGGGAAGGTGATTAAAAATAACAAATAATTATACTTACCGATGATCCATAGCTTCCTCTTCAGGCCTCCGACTGATGTTATATGTAGCATAATGACATCAGCACACCCCACATGACCACTAAGGCCCAATCACAAGCCCCAGTGATGGCCTCCTGGACTTGTGACCACAGTTGCAGACAGAAGAGGAATGAGGAGCATGCTGCAGAAAACTAGATGGAGTGAAGATACATAGGAGAGGTGAGGTAAGGTGAGTAAAAGTGTTTATTATTTTATACACAGTAATAATAGTGCTAGATCTCACAAATTTTCATCACATTTTGAGGGGTTCACTTGAAGCAGCTCAAGCAAGACTCTTTGGAACATACTGTTTGAGGCAACTGTGGAGCATATTATACTGTGTGGAGGCCATTCTAGAGCATATTATGCTGTGTGGAGCCACTGCAGAGAATATTATACTGTGTGGAGCCACTGCAGAGTATATTATACTGTGTGGGGGCCACTGTGGATCATTATACTGTTTGGGGGTTCTGGGGAAGATATTATATACTGTGTGGGGCCTCTTCCCTATTCACATCACCTGCAATCTGTTTTATAGCAGCCTTTGACTATTATTACAGGCTATAATTACATTACATAGGCACTATAAAACAGACCCTGAGTGATTTAAATAGCGAAGGGGTCAGAGTGCTTGCACCACAGTACCTTTAAACAGTTAGTCAGCAGGGGCCCTCAATGTTAGACCCCCACTGATATTCTTATATCTGTTAGACTGTTAGGATGCTGTAGATTAGATGTTTACCAGAATACATGGCTCCTAGTATTGTTTACATGCCGGGAGCTGGGCTGCTCATTCACTGTATTCTTGTACTTTAGTTGTATTCCAATCAAGATCCCACTGCAGCTCCCATAACCATCACTATCAATTGTACGCTGTGATGGGGAGGGGGAGTCCTGGTACAAGTTTTCAAAGGTGCCCCCAAGAATTTAGTTACACCACTGAATGAGAGACAGATATTCCTAAAATTCCTCTCCAAGTACTACTGTGTGAATATCCTAAATACTTGATGGTAGTAAACAAGATATAGATGTCCTGTACTTTAGAAACATTAGGAAAAGTTCACACTTTGAGTAAACGTACTGTCGGCTAACCTAGTAGGATGTTCATTTGAATACAATACTTATTTCATGCATTATTCAGTATCTTCATTCTTGCTGCTTATGTCATGTTTTACAAGAACATTTTTTCTCAGTATTTTACACTTCACTTTTGCCATTTAAAATTCTCATCAGGATGAAAATGTGTGGACCATAAACTCCTCTGCGTAGCAATGACAGACAAAGTGAAATCATTATGCTGCAAATTTCAGTATACCATGAATAAATTACAAAGTTGGAAAGTTGGTAATGTGTTCTTGCTATAATATCTGTTCTAGAAGGAAGTAAAAAAAAGTATAACCCACAGTACATTACATTAACCGTAGGCTATAAACACAAAAGTAATAACATTTGTCTAGATACAGTATTTATACTATTCCTTATTTTAGTATTATTAGACATATCATATACCGTAGTTATACATCCAGAAAGGGAAGATAGATAGATGATAGATAGATAGATAGATAGATAGATAGATAGATAGATAGATAGATGATAGATAGATAGATAGATAGATAGATAGATGATAGATAGATAGATAGATAGATAGATAGATAGATAGATAGATAGTTAGATAGATATAGATAGATGATTGATAGATGATAGATAGATAGATAGATAGATAGATAGATAGATAGATAGATAGATAAATAGATAGATATAGATAGATGATAGATAGATAGATAGATAGATGATAGATAGATAGATAGATAGATAGATAGATAGATAGATAGATAGATAGATAGATATAGATAGATGATTGATAGATGATAGATAGAAAGATAGTTAGATAGATAGATAGATCATATTAAAGAGGACTTTTCATGTACTCATGAATATGCGGTTTAATATACCGCTAGAAAGCCGACTGTTGAATTTCCCGATATGCTCCCTGGTGGTGGAGATACTAGTGCCGTTAGCTTCAGCACTGATATCTACCCACTGTCAGAAGGGGTTTCTCATAGCTCAGCATCATCTCTTCAGCATTGACGCTGAGTTGTGAGGAACGTCCCCCCAGTACAAGTCTATGAATGAGTAATGTCAGGGAGGGGCGTTTCTTACAATCCAGCAATGACGCTGAGCTATGAGGCCCATCCTTCTGAAAGATATCGGTGCCGAAACTAAGGTCACTGATATCTCCACCATCTCCATCACCAAGGTGCATACCGGGAAAGTCGACAGTATGCTGAATTCAGTGCACTGTTGGCTTTCTAGAAGTATATTAAGCTGCACTTTCATGAGGACATAAAAGGTCCTCTTTAATCGAAGTAGTCATGGTGGTTGGGGTGCAATTTCAGCTTAGTTAAGATGTCTACTTACTTATTCCCGTGGGAGTGATTCATATCTTGCTCGTGATGTCAAGCGTGAAAGAACTTAGAAAGAGTTACATCCAGGAGGAGGTATTAGCAAGTGGTTTAGGCTAAAGCTGCTCCCAATCCCCTTCACTACTTAGGGCCCCTTCACACTACTGATACGCTGCTTGATTCTGAACGTTAAAACAAGGTCAGAATGTACTTGATTCTGAACGTTAAAACACGGTCAGAATCAGCGCGTATAAAGCAGATCCCATTCATTTCAATGGGGAGCTGGCATACAAGCGCTCCCCATTGAAATGAATGGGCTGCTTTTTACTCTACGAGCGCTCCCATTAAAGTGAATGGGAAGCGCTCACGTGTACGGCTCGGACTGAGCCGAGCGCTGGGCCCCTTCACATGGCGAGCCGTACACGTGAGCGCTTCCCTTTCACTTCAATGGAGAGAGTAAAAAAAAGCACCCCTGTTCGTTTCAATGGGGAGCGCTCGTATGCCGGCTCCCCATTGAAATGAATGGGATCTGCTTTATACGCGCTGATTCTGACCGTGTTTTAACATTCAGAATCAGGCAGCGTATCAGTAGTGTGAAGGGGCCCTTAGGTGAATTTACACAAGACTTTTTATGCTTTCAAACATTTATAACTTTACTTTGCTGCAAAAGAAAGATTACAGAGAGCACCAATGAAAAGGGAATTATCCTGCACACGATGTAGTACAGTTTCTGGAAGAAAAAAACCCTAACAGGTTCACTTCAATATATGTCAACTACCATTAGGGATAGTTGTTGATGGTACCTGATAAATATAGCAGATCATGTTTACTCAGAAATATGCACCCAAATTTGCTCCTACAAAACTGGTTCCTATTAGAGATGAGCGAACACTAAAATGTTCGAGGTTCGAAATTCGATTCGAACAGCCGCTCACTGTTCGAGTGTTCGAATGGGTTTCGAACCCCATTATAGTCTATGGGGAACATAAACTCGTTAAGGGGGAAACCCAAATTCGTGTCTGGAGGGTCACCAAGTCCACTATGACACCCCAGGAAATGATACCAACACCCTGGAATGACACTGGGACAGCAGGGGAAGCATGTCTGGGGGCATAAAAGTCACTTTATTTCATGGAAATCCCTGTCAGTTTGCGATTTTCGCAAGCTAACTTTTCCCCATAGAAATGCATTGGCCAGTGCTGATTGGCCAGAGTACGGAACTCGACCAATCAGCGCTGGCTCTGCTGGAGGAGGCGGAGTCTAAGATAGCTCCACACCAGTCTCCATTCAGGTCCGACCTTAGACTCCGCCTCCTCCGGCAGAGCCAGCGCTGATTGGCCGAAGGCTGGCCAATGCATTCCTATGCGAATGCAGACTTAGCAGTGCTGAGTCAGTTTTGCTCAACTACACATCTGATGCACACTCGGCACTGCTACATCAGATGTAGCAATCTGATGTAGCAGAGCCGAGGGTGCACTAGAACCCCTGTGCAAACTCAGTTCACGCTAATAGAATGCATTGGCCAGCGCTGATTGGCCAATGCATTCTATTAGCCCGATGAAGTAGAGCTGAATGTGTGTGCTAAGCACACACATTCAGCACTGCTTCATCAAGCCAATACAATGCATTAGCCAGTGCTGATTGGCCAGAGTACGGAATTCGGCCAATCAGCGCTGGCCAATGCATTCTATTAGCCCGATGAAGTAGAGCTGAATGTGTGTGCTAAGCACACACATTCAGCACTGCTTCATCAAGCCAATACAATGCATTAGCCAGTGCTGATTGGCCAGAGTACGGAATTCGGCCAATCAGCGCTGGCTCTGCTGGAGGAGGCGGAGTCTAAGATCGCTCCACACCAGTCTCCATTCAGGTCCGACCTTAGACTCCGCCTCCTCCGGCAGAGCCAGCGCTGATTGGCCGAAGGCTGGCCAATGCATTCGTATGCGAATGCAGACTTAGCAGTGCTGAGTCAGTTTTGCTCAACTACACATCTGATGCACACTCGGCACTGCTACATCAGATGTAGCAATCTGATGTAGCAGAGCCGAGGGTGCACTAGAACCCCTGTGCAAACTCAGTTCACGCTAATAGAATGCATTGGCCAGCGCTGATTGGCCAATGCATTCTATTAGCCCGATGAAGTAGAGCTGAATGTGTGTGCTAAGCACACACATTCAGCACTGCTTCATCAAGCCAATACAATGCATTAGCCAGTGCTGATTGGCCAGAGTACGGAATTCGGCCAATCAGCGCTGGCCAATGCATTCTATTAGCCCGATGAAGTAGAGCTGAATGTGTGTGCTAAGCACACACATTCAGCACTGCTTCATCAAGCCAATACAATGCATTAGCCAGTGCTGATTGGCCAGAGTACGGAATTCGGCCAATCAGCGCTGGCTCTGCTGGAGGAGGCGGAGTCTAAGATCGCTCCACACCAGTCTCCATTCAGGTCCGACCTTAGACTCCGCCTCCTCCGGCAGAGCCAGCGCTGATTGGCCGAAGGCTGGCCAATGCATTCCTATGCGAATGCAGACTTAGCAGTGCTGAGTCAGTTTTGCTCAACTACACATCTGATGCACACTCGGCACTGCTACATCAGATGTAGCAATCTGATGTAGCAGAGCCGAGGGTGCACTAGAACCCCTGTGCAAACTCAGTTCACGCTAATAGAATGCATTGGCCAGCGCTGATTGGCCAATGCATTCTATTAGCCCGATGAAGTAGAGCTGAATGTGTGTGCTAAGCACACACATTCAGCACTGCTTCATCAAGCCAATACAATGCATTAGCCAGTGCTGATTGGCCAGAGTACGGAATTCGGCCAATCAGCGCTGGCTCTGCTGGAGGAGGCGGAGTCTAAGGTCGGACCTGAATGGAGACTGGTGTGGAGCGATCTTAGACTCCGCCTCCTCCAGCAGAGCCAGCGCTGATTGGCCGAATTCCGTACTCTGGCCAATCAGCACTGGCTAATGCATTGTATTGGCGTGATGAAGCAGTGCTGAATGTGTGTGCTTAGCACACACATTCAGCTCTACTTCATCGGGCTAATAGAATGCATTGGCCAGCGCTGATTGGCCGAATTCCGTACTCTGGCCAATCAGTGCTGGCCAATGCATTCTATTAGCTTGATGAAGCAGAGTGTGCACAAGGGTTCAAGCGCACCCTCGGCTCTGATGTAGCAGAGCCGAGGCTGCACAAGGGTTCAAGCGCACCCTCGGCTCTGATGTAGGAGAGCCGAGGGTGCACTTGAACCCTTGTGCAGCCTCGGCTCTGCTACATCAGAGCCGAGGGTGCGCTTGAACCCTTGTGCACACTCTGCTTCATCAAGCTAATAGAATGCATTGGCCAGCGCTGATTGGCCAATGTATTCTATTAGCCTGATGAAGTAGAGCTGAATGTGTGTGCTAAGCACACACATTCAGCTCTACTTCATCGGGCTAATAGAATGCATTGGCCAGCGCTGATTGGCCAGAGTACGGAACTCGACCAATCAGCGCTGGCTCTGCTGGAGGAGGCGGAGTCTAAGATCGCTCCACACCAGTCTCCATTCAGGTCCGACCTTAGACTCCGCCTCCTCCAGCAGAGCCAGCGCTGATTGGCCGAATTCCGTACTCTGGCCAATCAGCACTGGCTAATGCATTGTATTGGCGTGATGAAGCAGTGCTGAATGTGTGTGCTTAGCACACACATTCAGCTCTACTTCATCGGGCTAATAGAATGCATTGGCCAATCAGCGCTGGCCAATGCATTCTATTAGCGTGAACTGAGTTTGCACAGGGGTTCTAGTGCACCCTCGGCTCTGCTACATCAGATTGCTACATCTGATGTAGCAGTGCCGAGTGTGCATCAGATGTGTAGTTGAGCAAAACTGACTCAGCACTGCTAAGTCTCTGCATTCGCATAGGAATGCATTGGCCAGCCTTCGGCCAATCAGCGCTGGCTCTGCCGGAGGAGGCGGAGTCTAAGGTCGGACCTGAATGGAGACTGGTGTGGAGCGATCTTAGACTCCGCCTCCTCCAGCAGAGCCAGCGCTGATTGGTCGAGTTCCGTACTCTGGCCAATCAGCGCTGGCCAATGCATTCTATTAGCCCGATGAAGTAGAGCTGAATGTGTGTGCTTAGCACACACATTCAGCTCTACTTCATCAGGCTAATAGAATACATTGGCCAATCAGCGCTGGCCAATGCATTCTATTAGCTTGATGAAGCAGAGTGTGCACAAGGGTTCAAGCGCACCCTCGGCTCTGATGTAGCAGAGCTGAGGGTGCACAAGGGTTCAAGTGCACCCTCGGCTCTCCTACATCAGAGCCGAGGGTGCGCTTGAACCCTTGTGCACACTCTGCTTCATCAAGCTAATAGAATGCATTGGCCAGCACTGATTGGCCAGAGTACGGAATTCGGCCAATCAGCGCTGGCCAATGCATCCCTATGGGAAAAAGTTTATCTCACAAAAATCACAATTACACACCCGATAGAGCCCCAAAAAGTTATTTTTAATAACATTCCCCCCTAAATAAAGGTTATCCCTAGCTATCCCTGCCTGTACAGCTATCCCTGTCTCATAGTCACAAAGTTCACATTCTCATATGACCCGGATTTGAAATCCACTATTCGTCTAAAATGGAGGTCACCTGATTTCGGCAGCCAATGACTTTTTCCAATTTTTTTCAATGCCCCCAGTGTCGTAGTTCCTGTCCCACCTCCCCTGCGCTGTTATTGGTGCAAAAAAGGCGCCAGGGAAGGTGGGAGGGGAATCGAATTTTGGCGCACTTTACCACGTGGTGTTCGATTCGATTCGAACATGGCGAACACCCTGATATCCGATCGAACATGTGTTCGATAGAACACTGTTCGCTCATCTCTAGTTCCTATGTTTTACATTTCATTTATTAAAGTGGTTGGCCAACTCATTTTTATTGATGACCTATTGATAGCTTATCAATACGAAATCAGTAGAGGTCTCATATGTGGGAATTCTTCCGATCAACTGTTTGAAGGAGTCGAGGGCCATGACATTTTCACTGCTTACATTGCAGGTCAATTGTTTCATAACAGCCATGCAATTTTATTTCACTTTTGTCCCAATCACTTATACAAGATGAGATAATATTATCTTGGAACCAAAACCATGTATGCAGATATGTTAGTATATACAGTAGATCCTAGTAATGTTATGGCTCCAGATTCTTGTTTGTGTTTTCAGTAGTAGTGACAGAAGAAATATATTTACATATAATGTCTTTGTTACATCTTACAAAATTTAAAAGATAAGAAGCAAAACAATATTTATAGATGTAATGTAACAATTTTGTATTTATTCTTAAACAAAGAAACAACAAAAAAGAACAACGGAAGCAAAACAGCAAAACGCAAGTCTTTTTAAGCGAAAAGCTGTGTCCTTTGTAAATTTATTTCAACACTAATTTGCCTCTAAATAGACACATGAACAATCTCGCAGTAACTGAGCCTAGATTATTTCCTAACAAAAGAAGGATATAAGTAGACAGCTCCTATTGACTTACATGTGAGCTGGGATGACATTTCCTAATACGATTTATTGATTGCCTTGGTGATGCTACAAAATGATTGAAACAGTCTACATGTTGCAGGGAATAATAAGGCTTGCAGAATTCTGATTATGATATTTTCACTATGATGATCCCCATATGATGACACTATTGACTATTTTCTGACTGGTTGGTATATTTTCTTTTCATGTAAATGTTATATCGCAATGTGTTAAAGCTGTTCTGCAGTCAAATAATAACTATGGTTATATAGTATGAGCACTATACATTTGGTTTTACACAATTTTTTGCATATTGTAAATGTGGGGCCTTAGCCTTATGCTAGGTTCACACCTGTGTTTGGGATGCCGTTCGATAAGTCTTCTTGAGGGCCCCCGAATAGAAACCTAATCCGCTTAAAAATGCAGTTCCTCAAGAAACCGCGGACCTCATAGACTATAATGGGGTCTGCCTGGTGTCTGGCCAAATACAGTGGAAAAATACAGAGAGAACAGCGCTGCTTGTAGCAATTTTCTCTTGGCATTTTTAAAGCGGAATGGGGAATGGAATCCCCAAGTGGAGACCCAGAACAGGTGAGAATCTTACAGGAAAAGATAAGATAATCATTTAATAGTCCCACTGGGAAAATTTCAATGTGTTACAGCAGCATAGTAATACAGATACAGGATAATAACAAGTAATGTATTACAGAAGTGTATATAAGTATACAGTCCTATGAAAAAGTTTGGGCACCCCTATTAATCTTAATCATTTTTAGTTCTAAATATTTTGGTGTTTGCAACAGCCATTTCAGTTTGATATATCTAATAACTGATGGACACAGTAATATTTCAGGATTGAAATGAGGTTTATTGTACTAACAGAAAATGCACAATATGCATTAAACCAAAATTTGACCGGTGCAAAAGTATGGGCACCTCAACAGAAAAGTGACATTAATATTTAGTACATCCTCCTTTTGCAAAGATAACAGCCTCTAGTTGCTTCCTGTAGCTTTTAATCAGTTCCTGGATCCTGGATGAAGGTATTTTGGACCATTTCTTTCTACAAAACAATTCAAGTTCAGTTAAGTTAGATGGTCGCCGAACATGGACAGCCCGCTCTCAAATGATCTGAAAACAAAGATTGTTCAACATAGTTGTTCAGGGGAAGGATACAAAACGTTGTCTCAGAGATTTAACCTGTCAGTTTCCACTGTGAGGAACATAGTAAGGAAATGGAAGAGCACAGGGACAGTTCTTGTTAAGCCCAGAAGTGGCAGGCCAAGAAAAATATCAGAAAGGCAGAGAAGAAGAATGGTGAGAACAGTCAAGGACAATCCACAGACCACCTCCAAAGAGCTGCAGCATCATCTTGCTGCAGATGGTGTCACTGTGCATCAGTCAGCAATACAGCGCACTTTGCACAAGGAGAAGCTGTATGGGAGAGTGATGAGAAAGAAGCCGTTTCTGCACGTACGCCACAAATAGAGTTGCCTGAGGTATGCAAAAGCACATTTGGAGAAGCCAACTTCATTTTGGAAACAAAGATTGAGTTGTTTGGTTATAAAAAAAAAGGCATTATGCATGGCGTCCAAAAAGAAACAGCATTCCAAGAAAAACACATGCTACCCACTGTAAAATTTGGTGGAGGTTCCATCATGCTTTGGGGCTGTGTGGCCAATGCCGGCACCGGGAATCTTGTTAAAGTTGAGGGTCGCATGGATTCCACTCAGTATCAGCAGATTCTTGAGAATAATGTTCAAGAATCAGTGACGAAGTTGAAGTTACGCCGGGGATGGATATTTCAGGAAGACAATGATCCAAAACACTGCTCCAAATCAACTCAGGCATTCATGCAGAGGAACAATTACAATGTTCTGGAATGGCCATCCCAGTCCCCAGACCTGAATATCATTGAACATCTGTGGGATGATTTGAAGCGGGCTGTCCATGCTCGGCGACCATCTAACTTAACTGAACTTGAATCGTTTGTCCAAAATACCTTTATCCAGGATCCAGGAACTGATTAAAAGCTACAGGAAGCGACTAGAGGCTGTTATCTTCGCAAAAGGAGGATCTACTAAATATTAATGTCACTTTTCTGTTGAGGTGCCCATACTTTTGCACCGGTCAAATTTTGGTTTAATGCATATTGCACATTTTCTGTTAGTAAAATAAACCTCATTTCAATCCTGAAATATTACTGTGTCCATCAGTTATTAGATATATCAAACTGAAATGGCTGCTGCAAACACCAAAATATTTAGAACTAAAAATGATTAAGATTATTAGTAGAGATGAGCGAACACTAAAATGTTCGAGGTTCGAAATTCGATTCGAACAGCCGCTCAATGTTCGTGTGTTCGAATGGGTTTCGAACCCCATTATAGTCTATGGGGAACAGATACTCGTTAAGGGGGAAACCCAAATCCGTGTCTGGAGGGTCACCAAGTCCACTATGACACCCCAGGAAATGATGCCAACACCTCTGGAATGACACTGGGACAGCAGGGGAAGCATGTCTGGGGGCATCTAACACACCAAAGACCCTCTATTACCCCAACATCACAGCCTAACAACTACACACTTTACACACTCAATACCACATCTCTGACAGTAGGAAAACACCTTGAAACATGTGTATTTGGCACTTGCAGTGAGGAGAGCTTGTCACCAGCAGTGAATTTGGCCCTTGTAGTAAGTTGAGGTTGGCACCAACATTTGTTTTGAAAATCAGGGTGGATTGAGCCTCTAACCAGCAGAGTTTGGGCAAATTCATGGTGGAGGGAGCCTCTAAACACCCCAGTTTGGGCAAATTCATGGTGGAGGGAGCCTCTAAAAACCCCAGTTTGGACCAATTCATGGTGGAGGGAGCCTCTAACCAGCCCAGTGTGGGCAAATTCATGGTGGAGGGAGCCTCTAAAAAACCCAGTTTGGACCAATTCATGGTGGAGGGAGCCTCTAACCAGCCCAGTTTGGGCAAATTCATGGTGGAGGGAGCCTCTAAAAAACCCAGTTTGGACCAATTCATGGTGGAGGGAGCCTCTAACCAGCCCAGTTTGGGCAAATTCATGGTGGAGGGAGCCTCTAAAAAACCCAGTTTGGACCAATTCATGGTGGAGGGAGCCTCTAACCAGCCCAGTTTGGGCAAATTCATGGTGGAGGGAGCCTCTAAACAGCCCAGTTTGGGCAAATTCATGGTGGAGGGAGCCTCTAAACAGCCCAGTTTGGGCAAATTCATGGTGGAGGGAGCCTCTAACCAGCCCAGTTTGGACCAATTAATGGTGGAGGGAGCCTCTAACCAGCCCAGTTTGGGCAAATTCATGGTGGAGGGAGCCTCTAAACAGCCCAGTTTGGACCAATTCATGGTGGAGGGAGCCTCTAAAAAACCCAGTTTGGACCAATTCATGGTGGAGGGAGCCTCTAAACAGCCCAGTTTGGGCAAATTCATGGTGGAGGGAGCCTCTAACCAGCCCAGTTTGGACCAATTCATGGTGGAGGGAGCCTCTAACCAGCCCAGTTTGGGCAAATTCATGGTGGAGGGAGCCTCTAAACAGCCCAGTTTGGACCAATTCATGGTGGAGGGAGCCTCTAAAAAACCCAGTTTGGACCAATTCATGGTGGAGGGAGCCTCTAAACAGCCCAGTTTGGGCAAATTCATGGTGGAGGGAGCCTCTAACCAGCCCAGTTTGGACCAATTAATGGTGGAGGGAGCCTCTAAACAGCCAAGTTTTGGGAAATTCATGGTGGAGGGAGCCTCTAACCAGCCCAGTTTGGACCAATTCATGGTGGAGGGAGCCTCTAAACAGCCCAGTTTGGGCAAATTCATGGTGGAGGGAGCCTCTAAAAAACCCAGTTTGGACCAATTCATGGTGGAGGGAGCCTCTAACCAGCCCAGTTTGGACCAATTAATGGTGGAGGGAGCCTCTAAACAGCCAAGTTTGGACCAATTCATGGTGGAGGGAGCCTCTAAAAACCCCAGTTTGGACCAATTCATGGTGGAGGGAGCCTCTAACCAGCCCAGTTTGGGCAAATTCATGGTGGAGGGAGCCTCTAACCAGCCCAGTTTGGACCAATTAATGGTGGAGGGAGCCGCTAAACAGCCCAGTTTGGACCAATTCATGGTGGAGGGAGCCTCTAAAAACCCCAGTTTGGACCAATTCATGGTGGAGGGAGCCTCTAAAAAACCCAGTTTAGACCAATTCATGGTGGAGGGAGCCTCTAACCAGCCCAGTTTGGACCAATTAATGGTGGAGGGAGCCTCTAAACAGCCAAGTTTGGACCAATTCATGGTGGAGGGAGCCTCTAAAAACCCCAGTTTGGACCAATTCATGGTGGAGGGAGCCTCTAACCAGCCCAGTTTGGGCAAATTCATGGTGGAGGGAGCCTCTAAACAGCCCAGTTTGGGCAAATTCATGGTGGAGGGAGCCTCTAAACAGCCCAGTTTGGGCAAATTCATGGTGGAGGGAGCCTCTAAAAACCCCAGTTTGGACCAATTCATGGTGGAGGGAGCCTCTAAAAACCCCAGTTTGGACCAATTCATGGTGGAGGGAGCCTCTAAAAAACCCAGTTTGGACCAATTCATGGTGGAGGGAGCCTCTAAACAGCCCAGTTTGGGCAAATTCATGGTGGAGGGAGCCTCTAAAACCCCCAGTTTGGACCAATTCATGGTGGAGGGAGCCTCTAAAAACCCCAGTTTGGACCAATTCATGGTGGAGGGAGCCTCTAAAAACCCCAGTTTGGACCAATTCATGGTGGAGGGAGCCTCTAAAAAACCCAGTTTGGACCAATTCATGGTGGAGGGAGCCTCTAACCAGCCCAGTTTGGACCAATTCATGGTGGAGGGAGCCTCTAAAAACCCCAGTTTGGACCAATTCATGGTGGAGGGAGCCTCTAAACAGCCCAGTTTGGACCAATTCATGGTGGAGGGAGCCTCTAAAAACCCCAATTTGGACCAATTCATGGTGGAGGGAGCCTCTAACCAGCCCAGTTTGGACCAATTCATGGTGGAGGGAGCCTCTAACCAGCCCAGTTTGGGCAAATTCATGGTGGAGGGAGCCTCTAAAAACCCCAATTTGGACCAATTCATGGTGGAGGGAGCCTCTAAACAGCCCAGTTTTGGCAAATTCATGGTGGAGGGAGCCTCTAAAAACCCCAGTTTGGACCAATTCATGGTGGAGGGAGCCTCTAATCAGCCCAGTTTGGGCAAATTCATGGTGGAGGGAGCCTCTAACCAGCAGAGTTGTGGGAAAGCAGGGTGGAGGGAGCCTTTAACCAGCAGAGTTGGTGGAAATCAGGGTGGAGGGAGCCTCTAACCAGCAGAGTTGGGGGAAATCATGTTGGAGGGAGCCTAGTATTAGCAGAATTGTGCAACGCTTATGGTGGATGAGTATGAGGATGCGGAGGAATTGGAGAGGTTGAGTACAGACATGGAGTTTCATGTTGGGGTGCTTTACACAGTTGGGCACAAAAATGAAGGCTCTATCCAGTGGTGGTTCATTTTTATCAAAGTGAGCCGGTCGGCACTCTCAGCTGACAGACGGGTGCGCTTGTCAGTGATGATGCCACCGGCTGCACTGAACACCCTCTCAGATAGGACGCTGGCGGCAGGACAGGACAGCACCTCCAAGGCATATAGGGCAAGTTCAAGCCACAGGTCCAACTTCGACACCCAATACGTGTAGGGCGCAGAGGGGTCGGAGAGGACAGGGCTGTGGTCGGAAAGGTATTCCCGCAACATGCGCCAATACTTCTCACGCCTGGTGACACTAGGACCCTCCGTGGCGGCACTTTGGCGAGGGGGTGCCATCAAGGTGTCCCAGACCTTAGACAGTGTGCCCCTCGTTTGTGTGGACCGGTGAGAACTTGGTTGCCTACTGGAGGAACTGCCCTCCCTGCCGCCAACGTCACATGCTGGAAACATCTCCATCATATTCTGCACCAATTGCCTGTGGCAAGCATTGATGCGATTGGCCCTCCCCTCTACCGGAATAAAAGACGAGATGTTGTTTTTATACCGGGGGTCAAGGATAGCAAAGATCCAGTACTGGTTGTCCTCCATGATTTTGACAATACGCTTGTCGGTTGTAAAGCACCCCAACATGAACTCAGCCATGTCTGCCACAGTGTTAGTTGGCATGACTCCTCTGGCCCCACCGGAAAGTTCAATCTCCATTTCCTCCTCATCCTCCATGTCTACCCATCCGCGCTGCAACAATGGGACGATTCGAAGTTGCCCGGAAGCCTCCTGTATCACCATCACATCATCGGACAACTCTTCTTCCTCCTCCTCCTCCTCCTCCATTAAACGCAGTGAAGCGGACAGATGTGTGGACCTACTCTCCAGCTGTGACGGATCGGATGCTATCCCTAACTCCTCTGTGTGATCTGAGTTATCCCTGATGTCAATCAGGGATTCTCTCAGAACACACAAGAGCGGGATTGTAAGGCTCACCATCGCATCCTCAGAGCTCACCCTCCTTGTGGATTCCTCAAAGACCCGTAGGATGTCACAAAGGTCTCTCATCCATGGCCACTCATGGATGTGAAACTGAGGCAGCTGACTTTGTGGCACCCTAGGGTTTTGTAGCTGGTATTCCATCAAAGGTCTCTGCTGCTCAACCACTCTATTCAACATCTGAAACGTTGAGTTCCAGCGTGTGGGGACGTCGCACAAAAGCCGGTGTTGTGGCACATGCAGGCGTTGCTGGAGAGATTTTAAGCTAGCAGCGGCTACTGTCGACTTGCGAAAGTGGGCGCACATGCGCCGCACTTTCACCAGTAGCTCTGGAACATTGGGGTAGCTCTTTAGGAAACGTTGCACCACTAGGTTGAAGACGTGGGCCAGGCATGGAACATGTTGGAGTCCGGCAAGCTCCAGAGCTGCTACCAGGTTATCACAAACGACCATGCCTGGGCCCAGGTGCAGCGGCTCAAACCATATTGCCGTCTCATCGAGGAGGGCATCCCTCACCTCGGAGGCAGTGTGCTGTCTGTCCCCCAAGCTGATCAGCTTCAGCACAGCCTGCTGACGTCTACCAACGCCAGTGCTGCAACGTTTCCAACTCGTAGCTGGGGTCAATCTAACAGAGGAGGAGGAGGCGGTGGCGGAGGAGGAGGCGGTAGAGGAGGAGGAGGAGGGGGGTGTTCTTCTCGTGTCCCTGCCAGGAATGTTAGGCGGGGAGACGAGGTACACCGGGCCAGTTTGGGAAGCAGTCCCAGCCTCAACTACATTCACCCAGTGTGCCGTCAGTGAAATGTAGCGTCCCTGTCTGCATGCACTTGTCCACGCGTCGGTGGTCAAGTGGACCTTTGTGCAAAGCGCGGAACTAAGGGCCCGCCTGATGTTGAGTGACACGTGCTGGTGCAAGGCGGGGACGGCACACCGGGAGAAGTAGTGACGGCTAGGGACGGCATAGCGAGGTGCCGCAGTTGCCATCAGGTCCAGGAAGGCGGGAGTTTCAACAAGCCGGAACGCCAACATCTCCTGGGCCAGCAGTTTAGCGATGTTGGCGTTCAAGGCTTGCGCGTGTGGGTGGTTAGCAGTGTATTTCTGCCGCCGCTCCAATGTCTGAGAGATGGTGGGTTGTTGTAAAGAAACGCCTGATGGTGCCTTTGATGGTGCAGGAGAAGGAGATAAGACAGGACCAGGGGAGGATGAGGTAGAAGTCAACAAAGTGGCGGAGGCAGATGAAGTGGTGTCCTGGCTCGTCCTCTGGAGTGCATCGCCAGCACAGTCAGCAGTGGCAGTGGCAGAGGCAGAGGCAGTGGCAGAGGCAGTGGCAGTGGCGTGAACGGCAGGCGGCCTTTGTCCTGCCGTTGCTGCCTACCACTGATTCCAGTGCTTGGATTCCAAATGACGGCACATTGAAGTGGTGGACAGGTTGCTCTTCTCAGAGCCCCTAATCAATTTCGAGAGGCAAATTGTGCAGACAACACTATATCTGTCCTCGGCGCATTCCTTGAAAAAACTCCACACCTTTGAGAAACGTGCCGTCGAGGTGGGAGTTTTTCGGGGCTGGGTACGAACTGGAACATCTTGGGAGATTCCGGGTGTGGCCTGGCTTCGCCTAAGCTGCTGACCTCTGCCTCTGCCTCTAGCTACCCTTTTTGGTGCTGCACTTGCCTCAACATCCACACTACTTTCCCCGCTTGACATCCCCCCTGTCCAGGTCGGGTCAGTGTCCTCATCATCCACCACTTCCTCTTCCAACTCCTGTCTCATCTCCTCCTCCCGCACAATGCGCCGGTCAACTGGATGCCCTGACGGCAACTGCGTCACATCATCGTCGATGAGGGTGGGTTGCTAGTCATCCACCACCAAATCGAACGGAGATGGAGGAGACTCTAGTGTTTGAGCATCTGGACACAGATGCTCCTCTGTTAGGTTCGTGGAATCGTGACGTGGAGAGGCAGGTTGAGGGACAATGAAAGGAGCGGAGAACAGCTCTGGGGAGCAGGGACAGTTTGGGTTATTGTTCTGTAAAGCTTCGGAATTTTGGGAGGAAGGAAGACAAGACTGTTGGGTAATAGGAGGAGAGGAGGCAGAGTCTGACTGGCTGCTGGACAATGTGCTGTAAGCGTTCTCTGACAGCCATTGCAAGACCTCTTCCTGGTTCTCGGGCCTACTAAGGTTTGTACCCTGCAGTTTAGTTAATGTGGCAAGCAACCCTGGCACTGTGGAGTGGCGCAATGCTTGCTGCCCCACAGGAGTAGGCACGGGACGCCCTGTGGCTTCACTGCTACCTTGCTCCCCAGAACCATTCCCCCGACCTCGCCCACGGCCTCGTCCACGTCCCTTTCTGGGAGCCTTGCGCATTTTGAATTCCTAGTTAGAAATTGGCACTGTATACCAGTAGTAAAAATTGTGGGTGCACGTAACCCCAATATATTCTTTGAATTACCAGTCAGAAACTGGCACTATATGGCAGTAGCAAGAAATGAGGGTATTTGTATTCCCAATATATTCTTTGAATTCCCAGTCAGACAATGGCACTGTATACCAGTAGTAAAAATTGTGGGTGCACGTAACCCCAATATATTCTTTGAATTACCAGTCAGAAACTGGCACTATATGGCAGTAGCAAGAAATGAGGGTATTTATAACCCCAATATATTCTTTGAATTCCCAGTCAGACAATGGCACTGTATACCAGTAGTAAAAATTGTGGGTGCACGTAACCCCAATATATTCTTTGAATTCCCAGTCAGACACTGGCACTATATGGCAGTAGCAAGAAATGAGGGTATTTGTATTCCCAATATATTCTTTGAATTCCCAGTCAGACAATGGCACTGTATACCAGTAGTAAAAATTGTGGGTGCACGTAACCCCAATATATTCTTTGAATTCCCAGTCAGACACTGGCACTATATGGCAGTAGCAAGAAATGAGGGTATTTGTATTCCCAATATATTCTTTGAATTCCCAGTCAGACAATGGCACTGTATACCAGTAGTAAAAATTGTGGGTGCACGTAACCACAATATATTCTTTGAATTACCAGTCAGAAACTGGCACTATATGGCAGTAGCAAGAAATGAGGGTATTTGTATTCCCAATATATTCTTTGAATTCCCAGTCAGACAATGGCACTGTATACCAGTAGTAAAAATTGTGGGTGCACGTAACCCCAATATATTCTTTGAATTACCAGTCAGAAACTGGCACTATATGGCAGTAGCAAGAAATGAGGGTATTTGTATTCCCAATATATTCTTTGAATTCCCAGTCAGACAATGGCACTGTATACCAGTAGTAAAAATTGTGGGTGCACGTAACCCCAATATATTCTTTGAATTACCAGTCAGAAACTGGCACTATATGGCAGTAGCAAGAAATGAGGGTATTTGTATTCCCAATATATTCTTTGAATTCCCAGTCAGACAATGGCACTGTATACCAGTAGTAAAAATTGTGGGTGCACGTAACCCCAATATATTCTTTGAATTCCCAGTCAGACACTGGCACTATATGGCAGTAGCAAGAAATGAGGGTATTTGTATTCCCAATATATTCTTTGAATTCCCAGTCAGACAATGGCACTGTATACCAGTAGTAAAAATTGTGGGTGCACGTAACCACAATATATTCTTTGAATTACCAGTCAAAAACTGGCACTATATGGCAGTAGCAAGAAATGAGGGTATTTATAACCCCAATATATTCTTTGAATTCCCAGTCAGACAATGGCACTGTATACCAGTAGTAAAAATTGTGGGTGCACGTAACCCCAATATATTCTTTGAATTCCCAGTCAGACACTGGCACTATATGGCAGTAGCAAGAAATGAGGGTATTTGTATTCCCAATATATTCTTTGAATTCCCAGTCAGACAATGGCACTGTATACCAGTAGTAAAAATTGTGGGTGCACGTAACCCCAATATATTCTTTGAATTACCAGTCAGAAACTGGCACTATATGGCAGTAGCAAGAAATGAGGGTATTTGTATTCCCAATATATTCTTTGAATTCCCAGTCAGACAATGGCACTGTATACCAGTAGTAAAAATTGTGGGTGCACGTAACCCCAATATATTCTTTGAATTACCAGTCAGAAACTGGCACTATATGGCAGTAGCAAGAAATGAGGGTATTTGTATTCCCAATATATTCTTTGAATTCCCAGTCAGACAATGGCACTGTATACCAGTAGTAAAAATTGTGGGTGCACGTAACCCCAATATATTCTTTGAATTCCCAGTCAGACACTGGCACTATATGGCAGTAGCAAGAAATGAGGGTATTTGTATTCCCAATATATTCTTTGAATTCCCAGTCAGACAATGGCACTGTATACCAGTAGTAAAAATTGTGGGTGCACGTAACCACAATATATTCTTTGAATTACCAGTCAGAAACTGGCACTATATGGCAGTAGCAAGAAATGAGGGTATTTATAACCCCAATATATTCTTTGAATTCCCAGTCAGACAATGGCACTGTATACCAGTAGTAAAAATTGTGGGTGTATATAGCCCCAATTCTATTGCTAGGGGACTTGCAGGGTATTTCTGGGGTGAAGGTGGGGGGGCACACCGTTGGAACGGGTATCGGGGTATATATCGGGTATACGGGAATACACTGACAGTGTATTCCATTCAGGATCCTGGGAAAGCTGGGTTGCGGCGATTGAGCCCGTCAGTGCCACGTTACACTGACAAGCTTCTCCCTGGAATTTAGCTCTTATAAGAACTGTTGGTTGTCTTCTCCTTCCTATCCTAGCCTGTCCCTGCCTACCCAGAATCTAAGCCCTAGCTAGCTGGACGGAAACCTCCGTCCTCGGTGAATTGCAAGCTCAGAATGACGCGAACCTGGGCGGCGCTGTTCTTTTAAATTAGAGGTCACATGTTTTCGGCAGCCAATGGGTTTTGCCTACTTTTCTCAACGTCACCGGTGTCGTAGTTCCTGTCCCACCTACCCTGCGCTGTTATTGGAGCAAAAAAGGCGCCAGGGAAGGTGGGAGGGGAATCGAGTAATGGCGCACTTTACCACGCGGTGTTCGATTCGATTCGAACATGCCGAACAGCCTAATATCCGATCGAACATGAGTTCGATAGAACACTGTTCGCTCATCTCTAATTATTAGGGGTGCCCAAACTTTTTCATAGGACTGTATATATATATATCTAGTCTGGACTCCTGTTGGTGGGATGCAGATGTCATTTGGCATAAATTACTCTGTAATTATGGTACATTACAATGACTGACAAATCCAACATGACAAATGAACTTTTCACCAGATATATGCCTTAAACTGCCTCTTGTCTCACTGGTTTCATGTGAAAAATGGCAATGACAATTGGCAGAAATTGGTCTTAATTGTCCATATTGGCCATCAAAACTTTCTAGTCAGTTAAAAGAGGGCCTGTTACACCTACAATACATGTGTTACTTTTATAAATGCCTTTAAGCTAAGGCCCCACATAGCAGGACGCAGCAAAAAAGTACTGTGGGAAAATTGTCTGCAGGAGAACCACAAAGCTTTTCACAGAAAGTCCGCAGAGGTTTCTGTTTCAATTATACCTATGGGGGTATTATGCCCCATAGGGGCCCCTGAAATCAGTATTATGCCACATAGTGGCCCCTGTACACAGTATTATGCCCCATAGTGGCCCCTGTACACAGTATTATAACCCATAGTGGCCCCTGTACACACTATTATGCCCCATTGTGGACCACCCATGAACAATTATTATATTCAGACCCCAGAGTATAATAATGGAGACCCAGTGAAGGATAAAAACATATAAAAACACTGTTACTTACCTCTCCTAGGCTCCAGCGCACTCTCTACTGATGTTGGCCATCTTCAATGAAGGAAGAGACGTCACTTGAGCTGGGCTTGCGTCACGATGCACAAGAACTTGAAGCCTTGTAAGTAACATTGTTTTTTATGTTCTCTCACCTCCCCTGGGCCTCTGATCATTAAATCATTTATCTGAAAAGACACCCCCCCCCCCCCCCCGAGTATAATGATAGTGTTTGTGGAGTTCGTGGGCCCACGACCTCACTTACCAATCCCAGCTCGTGCTCATAGCGGCCTCTGCAGAAGGAGAAGCGCAGGCAGCCGTGAGTAAGTAAATAGGGCCCATTACCTGCTGGAATTACACCAGCAAGTAGCGTATTATTAAAAAAAAAAAATCCACAGCGGTGGTGGCTGCTGCTGGGCCCCCTAATGTCCTGGGCCCTGTGGCAGCCGCTACTGCTGCTAGTTACACCCCTGCCTGGGAGAACATGCTGCACCCCACCTTTCACCAGCTGCTGTGAAACTACAACACTCAGCATCCTCCATTCACATATGTGGGAGTTTTGAAGACAGCAGAGTAAGTATGCATGATGGGAGTTGTAGTTCCTTAGCAACTGGAATTCTGAAGTTTGCTGATCCCTGCTACAGTTTGCTTATATTGCATTTCTGTACACAGATGCAGTTGTAAAAACCCTATCCACTTATACATTCTGTAAGTGTACTATAAGTTCTCATGTACTATAATCCCAACACATCTAGACACACCTAACTGGTGAGTACAAGTCAGTGAATTGCTGTTATGGATTTCCATAGCTGATATATTCATAACTCAGATTTACATACTCAAGTATGGGTTTTACGGAGACTTTTGTTGGCATTTTTCTAGTGTTTAGTAAACAAGTTTTGCCTTTAAAAGAAACAAAAAAAACCCCATTCTTTTTACAAAAAGAAAAACATTTTTCAAATGCATTTACAAAATACCAGAAAAACACACACAAAATGCCCTTTGAAAACTTTGCTTTAATATATGTTACTATGTAGATCAGTATAGCTAGAATTACATCTGTATACTATTGGGTGACAGGAACAGAAAGAGGTAAGAAGCTGCATTAGCGGAGTCAGAGAAGAGCTCACTAGTTGTTGAAGTTTAGCTCGCAATGCGTTTTGGGTAGTGTTGGTAGGCGACCATTTGTGTCCTCACCAAAGTAATTGACAGAAGTAGCAGGTTATCATGTCTACTGGACAAAATCTATCTATATAATATGCATGACTAGGGAGAATAGATCTTGTGGACCCAGAGGGGCACATCAAGCTTAAAACTGCACAATGAAGCACTGACTGGGCAGTAAAATAAAATTAGTGAGGTTTAGAAACAGCAGGACGTGTATGTGCAATGAAAATGGTTTGTCTTCTGTGGCTTCATTTTATCTGACATAATCACTCATATGTATGCAAGGCATCCCTGGAGCAGTGAAGTAATGCAGTAATAATCAGCAAGGCAATAAGTAGGGAAGATGACAGAGGATCAAATAAGGTTAACAGATGACTCTGGGTCACGAGGGAATGCTTGTTCATTTTAATCTGCCATCTGCAACCCGGATTTTCTTTAAAAAAAAAAAAAGGATAGAAAAGGGAAATAGCCATCTGAGAACACAAGTGAACACAATGCGTAAATCTTATCTCAAAGGACTTGTCTGGCCATTTACTTTTACAAGTGTATTAAGCGACTGGAGCCAGGGTGCAGTGCAAAAACTATGTGTACTTGTATCTATAACTCAGAATCAGTGGACGCCTTCATTTTGGTTTCTTTAACTATAGCACCATCAGTTGATAAATGAATAAGGTAGTCCTATTGCTTAAGCTAAGATGTCTTGTGTCATCCCTTCTACCTGTAGAAGCAAGGTCCTCACTCCTATTGTGCTAATTCATTTAATAGTCTCTAATGCCTTATTTTGTCTGTATTTTAAACCTATGACTTGTAAAGTGCTGCGGAATATGTTGGTGTAATATACAAAATGTATTATTATTATTATTATTATTATTATTATTATTATTATTATTATTATTATTATCACATTCCACTGACCCCCAACGGGGTTCCATTATGTTTGATAGCATATTTGACAGAAGTATTACCGCAGACTGCACTATTCTCAAGAATAACAATGAATCTGACATGTCCCCATAAATGCTAGTGTGAATAGGACTTACAATTGTACACATGGGGCAATGACATGGTTATTTTGAGGAATGAAACAATTCCTGGTATTGGAAGAGGAAGTCGATGTCATCTTACAAAGTGTCTTTTCAATAATCAATATTACATTGTCAATACTCAGGGAAGTCATTTCAAATCAATATAATGTAGGATTTATCACTTTCAAAGCTTAGTGGCTCAATCTTATCACAAGCTCTAGGCAATGTATGCATTGTCTGCTCATCCTGTAAATGATAATTATTGAACTGAGTTGGATTTTGCTCATGGATCAATATATTAAATGGAATCATAGACCCCCATTCACCCAAGGGAGGCTAAAAAAAAGCGCCTCAGTTCAGATGATATTTGTCTGAGTTTTCTGAGGTTTCCTTTTTTACCTAGATTATAAATATGTACACCAAGTGGTATAGTTTTTTTTTTAAAAAAAAAATATCTTTGGGCATGGAGACACGTCATTCTGAGCTTTCCCAACATATATATGTATTAAACTGACACATTAAATATATTAGAACCCTTAGAAGACTATGCTCACGTTCATGCAGCAGTTAGGGAACCTTAACTGCTTGATATCAATAATATATAGAATAGATAACTGTACCTTGATTTATTCCATTGTAGTGAAACGATAGTTCTACTTTTGAACACCATTTCACAGTTGACGTCATAAACATCATGTATATGAAATGTAATTAACTGCATTAATATTTCACTTGCTTTTTGATTTCTAAGGGGACGTTCACACTACGTTGGTGACCGTCAGTAGAGATGAGCGAACACTGTTCGGATCAGCCGATCCGAACAGCACGCTCCCATAGAAATGAATGGAAGCACCTGGCACGCAGACTTTGCCGGCGGCCGGCCGCTTAACCCCCCACGTGCCGGCCGCTTCCATTCATTTCTATGGGAGCGTGCTGTGAGCGTGCTGTTCGTCAACCCACCCAACCTGCGTAGGAAAGAACAATGGTGCAAAATTGTCCCTCTTGTGTCTGACAGCAACTGTTGACCTTGGGCTAGATGAGTTCAGATCATGTAACCCAGACTCCAGTTCCTGGGTGCCACCTGGCAGCGATTCTCTTGTCAGCAGAGAATTATGGAGGACCACACAGGCTTTCACCGCATCATCAACAGCTTGTGGGTTCAACTGGATCGCAGTATTGAAAATATGCCATTTTGAAGTGAGGATTCCAAACACACAATCCACAAGTTGCCTGGGTCTTGTCAGTCTGTAATTGTAGTTTTTTTCTGGTAGTTGAGTCCACAATTGGAGTATGGTTTAGAAGGTTTCCACACATCTGAAAGGCCTCATCACCAATAACCACAAATGGCATAGAAGTAAAGAAGTGCATCAACGGTGGAAATAGTCATTATGCAGGTATTCATAGAATTTCTCCAGATTTTAGCGCAGTTCTCCATAAAACTGAAATAGACTCCCCTTGTCATGCAGTCTTATGTTATGGGATGTAGCCAGAAGTATTGCCTTTGCCTTCGTCTATGCCGAGCACTTCATCCGCAGCCTGATCATCTCAAGATCTGGAGGAATTATTTTGAAAAAGGACAGCAGCAGCTCAAGTAAAACTGGAACACTGAAACAATACCCTCCTCTCCAAAGCTGGCTCTAGACTGAATTGTCAGCTCTTCTTCCTGCATATATATTCTGTCTATCTGTTATAACAGTTTATAACAACCAAATAAGAAAAAAAAAAAAAAAAAAGGATTGAAACATAATGGACAAAAACAGACAATTACAAAAAAAAATGGACTTAACTGATGGTTTTGTGTCCATTTTTATGTATTTTTAAGAGATCTGTTTAAAAAGGTATTCCCATGTACATAATCATATCTATACATGTAGATAATTAAAAGTTAAACAGTTTTGCAAATATAAGTAATTAAAAATTCTGCAAAGTTTTAAAGATTTTCTCTAACTTTCTTAGCGGTGACAGTCTGTTGTCCTGATCGGTTGCCAATGGTTACGACCACTAATGCAGAAACGTTCTATGATCCAGGACTTGTCAGGAACCCAGCAATAATTTTCTTATTGTAGTTGGGTTATCATTAGAGATGAGCGAACAGTAAAATGTTCGAGGTTCGATATTCGTTTCAAGTAGCCCCTCAATATTCGACTACTCGTATCGAATATCGAACCCTATTATAGTCTATGGGGGGAAAATGCTCGTTTCAGGGGTAGGCAACATTCGATCAAATTATACTTACCAAGTCCACGAGTGAGGGTCGGGCTGGATCCTCCGGGAAGTCTTCTCTGTGCAGCGTCTCCGCGGCATCTTCTGGCTCTGAATTCACTCTGACAGGCATCGGGCCTGGGCAGAGCCGACTGCGCATGTCCGCATTACAAGCGCACATGCGCAGTCGGCTCTGCCCAGTCCCGATGCCTGGCAGAGTGAATTCAGAGCCGGAAGATATCCCGGCCACAATAAGGAAATCATGGCTGAATTTCTGACCTTTGAAAGTTCCTGCATTCATGGTGGTATCCACTGGGAACCGATCAACACAACAGACTGTGACCACAAGATATTTAGAGAAAATATTTAAAACTCTGCAAAATGTTTAATTACTGATATTTACAAAAATGTTTAACTTTTAATTGTCTACAAATTTAAAAATAATTATGTTCGTGGGAATACCTCTTTAAGGGATCTGAAAAAACAGATACCTAAGTATTAGAGATGAGCGAGTAGTATTCGATCGAATACCTTGCTCCCATAGGAATGCGTGTAAGCGGCTGAACACCAAGGGGTAAGTGCATCAAATATTCACTACACATAACCCCTTGGTGTTCGGCCACGTACATGCATTCCTATGGGAGCGAGGTATTTGATCGAATACTACTCCCTCATCTCTACTAAGCATCCATTAACATCCGTTAATGTTTGTTTTGTCTGCTATTGTTTTATTCATTTTTTTCATTTTTTTTTAACAGACACTTTCATAATGGAATCAAGACAGTAGTGTGAACTCCTCCTAATCCATCCACATCCACATCCACATTGACATATACTGTAGTGTGCACAACAATTTTCCTAATATTGACAATTTGCACAAAGCTTGCTCTTGATTCAGATAAGAGGTAAAGAATATCTTTCTCATTAATATGTAATGTAATTCAGTATGTAATCAATTTATTATAGACTATATACTATACTGTTTATGTACAATAAAAATTAGTGATTAAAGGTTATAACTTAGTTTATAGTGAAAGTACTTAAAGGGAGTCATCTAATCATCAAATTCCATTCCATACCATTTGTATCCTGTTGAAGGGGTGATTAGTGACATATTGTCAAATAGTCAATATACATTTTTTGTCACAAAGCTCCCCTCCCCCCCACGGATCGGAGCACCCATATTCTGCTGTAGTTTCCACCCACGACTGTGATATTGATTATCTCTGCAGTAAGATTGCATATATAACACAAACAAGGTATTTTCACTGTGTCACTTATCATCCATACAGCAGTATACAAGTGGTTTAGGGTAGATTACATTGAGTAAATTCCTTTAAAATATTTAAGCATTTAGGTCATCTATAAGTGCTGAAACCTCTATAAGAAGAAGGCAATAGTTGCAACCTCTTCAACAGAGGGAGTCCCACCAAGCCTAAAGATCACACAATATGATGCTCTAAGAAAGTGCTAAGACCCCACAAACCTCATAATGAGTACCACAGGGATTAGAGGTTTACACTTACGTGACTTATCCTTTAAAGAGCTGAGAGCAGCTTTTATACAAGACACAGTTTCTTCTATACACAGAGAAAAATGTAAGTATTATGTAAGGCAGACTAATTCTTCTGAAACCATATCATTAAAGGTAGTCTAAGAATCAGTGAATCTGTTTGATCTGGTTTATACTTTCAGAAAGTCCAACAAAAAACATGCCACTTTTCAGGATAGTTGTGAGTACATATGAATTTCACATTTTTTTTTGTAGATTGTGAGCCCCACATAGAGCTCACAATGTACATTTTTCCCTATCAGTATGTCTTTTTTTGGAATATGGGATGGAAATACATGCAAACACGGGGAGAACATACAAACTCCTTGCAGATGGTTTTTTGCCCATGGCGGGATTTGAACACCAGGACTCCAGCGCTGCAAGGCTGCAGTGCTAACCACTGAGCCACCGTGTGGCCCCCGAATTTCACATTTTTTGTCAGTAAGTGTTCTTGTGTTTCTTAAATCCTCCATGGACTGGATTTTCCATTCTGAACATACTATATACAGTATGCTTCAAGTTTATCTTAACTGCTGAGTTTAAGATGTAGCATTGATGCCTGTACAATGACTTCCAGCATTGCTGTGTTGTTATGAAGAAGGGAACAGAATGACATATAATGTGTGTCAAATGAGAAATTAAGCCTGAGCAGAATGTAGACAGGCCCAAACAGTATATGATAGAAACAACACAAGTGAAAAATACCAATAGAGTTACCAATCAAACTCCTATAGTCCATGAGCGGGATAGAAGCACACAGATAAAACTTATACTAGGTGCACCCACTAGTACTAGCCTCCTGCAAATATAATCTGTGTACATTTGAAATGTTGGCCTCCACCTCACTTTCACCAGGCCACTGTCACAATGATATTCTGGCATTTGTTTCACAAAGGGATAGTTCTTGGAGGCTATTAAGAAGTTTTTTAAGTTAGCAGCCCAGCATACTGACCGTGTGGGGCAACACTGCAGAACCTACACTTGCTGCTACACTTTGTATAGTGAGAGAGGAGCACGACTCTTCCTCGCTGCCTCAGTACCGGTGATTTGTTTGATTATGATCCTAGAGATGTGAATACCCCTATAAAGTGTACCTCCAGTTATATCCAACTTTTCATATAAGAATAATGAATGTGAACATGAGAAACTTTGAAATATCTTAATATCTTATTAAGGAAATCTTTTTCCTATGTAACATGTTTGGTATCCTTCCTCCTCCTTATTAGCCTATTTGTTTACATACTATCAATAGCGGTATCCTGCACTCTCACACAGTTCTATGGAGATGGGAAGAAGATGTTAACATTCACATGAACACTGTAAATTGCCATTTTTTTAACGGCCACATTACTTTCAATGTCATTGACTGTCAAAATAAATGTCATGCTCTATTTTTGTCCATTTCACTGACCCCTCTATACACTGCAATGTATGAAGAATCCATGAAAATGGCCGCCCCTTGGATACACTACAGTTGTGTGCTTGTAGGCTTAATTGATTTAATACCTTATTCTGTGTACTGGTAGCCTCTAGATCTCTAACTAGCAGTATTAAGAGAGCGCCTCCTCAATCACAGGATAGCATAGTAGTAGTAGCAGCAGCTATCTTTGTGTTTTTCCAGTAGCCCCATCTACCCCTCCATTCTCCATAAACTAATATTTAGGCCCCTTGCACTCCACCGTGTGCTAGTTCAGTGTTTTGTCCAGGTTTTTCCAGTTTAGCACACTGGCCCATTAATTTTTGTCGGTCCATGCACCTGACCATGTATTACACAGATTCGTATGCCAGCTCACAGTTTGGACAGGTCCTTTTCCTGAGTGAATAAATGGAGATGACATTCGTGTGCCGTCCGTGCACCGACTGTACCTTTCAATCATGGTCGGCAGCCCGCACACGGTAGTGTGCAAGTGGCTTTAAAAAGTAATTCAGCTTGATAAATGCAGAAGACAACATATTTGTTAAATAAGATATATTACAAAGTAGCTTATTATCACCCATACTAATCATTTCTGAAAAGTTATTTTATAATTGGCGCTACGCTTTAAGGAAGAATTTGCATGTGTAGCTATTTATATAACTGACTTTATGTTGTCTTTATATATGTTCCATATAAGCTCTGACTTAACATTGCTACAGTATATAACATTTTCAATTTTCCTTTTCCTTTTTCTTTCATTTGGTACATAAATATGCGCATGTTTTATCTTAGTGTTTACTGTTCTGGAGCTACATTATAGGGAAGCTCATCCCATATGTTTCACCTTCTCGCTGTCATATAATGCAAGTGCACACCATTAGATTTATAGTCCAAATTCATACCATCCGAAAATACCACTGAACCTTATGTGAACCAGGTTGCAGCTTTCTAAAAGTAATAATTTATTTCAGTTTTATTTCCTTTACTGTTAGTCTAGTAAACCTACAACGATCATGAGGGCAACCCAAGTCCTTGCTCCCATAAATCTATAGCAAGGTTAGGAAACAAGGTTAATATATTTTAGGTACCGAAGTAAATTGATGATATTCAGAGATGCAACGGCACAAAGGCCAGATACAGAGGCAGCAGATGTTATGAATACAACATACATCACGTAGTAGTGGAAATTGGAAAAAAAGGTCAGTGCTGCTTGTGGAATATTTTGTGATGGTGAATGTTGTTATTATTATTAATTATTATTATTATTATTATTATTATTATTATTATTATTATTATGTTATAACTGATACCGCCTAACCTGCTGCTATAATAATAGTCCAAGTATTATTTGGAACTTTAGAAATAAAACTTATTGTTTAAAATACAACTCAAATTATGAACTGTAGGGCACATTTATCACTGTTTATGGCGTAAAATATCTGGGTTTGTGACTTTTAGGCTATGGCCTAAGGCTAAGGCAGGAATTTTTTGTACACAGCTGAGGCCCAGGAATAGCTGCCAGAGTGGGAAAATAATCCAACTCCAGCGGATTAACCCCTCAGATGCCATGGGCAAGATACTATAGCAACCGGGTCTCCGCTGTACGGGGAGGCCCGATGCTAATGCCCGCAATCAGAATGCACTCTGATTCCAGGCATTAAAACTTAACCCCCCTCCTGTCCAGAAAGTGTAAAAACACTCCCCAAGGCCAGTCCCCCCCGGCCCCATACCTTTAAAGTTGCAGGCCGGCTCCTGTGCGGCGAGGTCGCAGGAGCCGATCTATTCCGGTGACAGACTACTGAAGGCTCACAGGCCTGTCATAGCAATATTACTATCAATAGTATATTATAGCTATACAGTGTTGGCCAAAAGTATTGGCAACCCTGCAATTCTGTCAGATAATACTCATTTTCTTCCAGAAAATGATTGCAATCACAAATTCTTTGGTATTATTATCTTCATTTAATTTGTTTTCAATGGAAAACCACAAAAAGAATTGTCAAAAAGCCAAATTGGATATAATTCCACACCAAACATAAAAAAGGGGATGGACAAAAGTATTGGCACTGTCTGAAAAATCATGTGATGCTTCTCTAATTTGTATAATTAACAGCACCTGTTACTTACCTGAGGCACCTAACAGGTGGTGGCAATAACTAAATCACACTTGCAGCCAGTTGAAATGGATTAAAGTTGACTCAACCTCTGTCCTGTGTCCTTGTGTGTACCACATTGAGCATGAAGAAAAGAAAAAAGACCAAAGAACTGTCTGAGGACTTGAGAAGCAAAATTGTGAGGAAGCATGAGCAATCTCAAGGCTACAAGTCCATCTCCAAAGACCTGAATGTTCTTGTGTCTACCGTGCGCAGTGTCATCAAGAAGTTTAAAGCCCATGGCACTGTGGCTAACCTTCCTAGATGTGGACGGAAAAGAAGAATTGACGAGAGATATCAACCCAAGATTGTGCGGATGGTAGATAAAGAACCTCGACTAACATCCAAACAAGTTCAAGCTGCCCTGCAGTCCGAGGGTACAACAGTGTAAAACCGTACTATCCGACGGCATCTGAATGAAAAGGGACTGTATGGTAGGATACCCAGGAAAACCCCACTTCTTACCCAGAGACATAAAAATGCCAGGCTGGAGTTTGCCAAAACTTACCTGAGAAAGCCCAAAACGTTTTGGAAGAATGTTCTCTGGTCAGATGAGACAAAAGTAGAGCTTTTTGGGAAAAGGCATCAACATAGAGTTTACAGGAAAAAAAAGAGGCCTTCAAAGAAAAGAACACGGTCCCTACAGTCAAACATGGCGGAGGTTCCCTGATGTTTTGAGGCTGCTTTGCTGCCTCTGGCACTGGACTGCTTGAGCGTGTGCATGACATTATGAAGTCTGAAGACTACCAACAAATTTTGCAGCATAATGTAGGGCCCAGTGTGAGAAAGCTGGGTCTCCCTCAGAGGTCGTGGGTCCTCCAGCAGGACAATGACCCAAAACAAACTTCAAAAAGCACTAGAAAATGGTTTGAGAGAAAGCACTGGAGACTTCTAAGGCCGGGTTCACACGGAGTTACGTGCCGCGAGATTTGGCACGTAGACGCCGCGTGACCCTTTGCGTGCCGTACACACTCCCATTCATTTCAATGGGAGCGGGGAGCGTATGCGCCACGCTAGTTTGCGGCCGTGCATTTATTCACGGCCGCAAACTAGCGCGGCGCATACGCTCCCCGCTCCCATTGAAATGAATGGGAGCGTGTACGGCACGCAAAGGGTCACGCGGCGTCTACGTGCCAAATCTCGCGGGACGTAACTCTGTGTGAACCCGGCCTAAAGTGGCCAGCAATGAGTCCAGACCTGAATCCCATAGAACACCTGTGGAGAGATGTCTTGATGGCAGTTTGGAGAAGGCCCCCTTCAAATCTCAGGGACCTGGAGCAGTTTGCCAAAGAAGAATGGTCTAAAATTCCAGCAGAGCATTGTAAGAAACTCATTGATTGTTACCGGAAGCGGTTGTTCGCAGTTATTTTGTCTAAACGTTGTGCTACCAAGTATTAGACTGAGGGTGCCAATACTTTTGTCCAGCCCATTTTTGGAGTTTTGTGTAAAATGATCAATGATTTGACTTTTTTTTTTCATTCTCTTTTGTGATTTTTCATTGCAAGCAAAATAAATGAAGATATTAATACCAAAGAGTTTGTGCTTCCAATCATTTTCTGGAAGAAACTGAGTAATATCTGACAGAATTGCAGGGGTGCCAATACTTTTGGCCAACACTGTACTACTTGTATTATCATATATATATATATATATATATATATATATATATATATATATATATATAATTATCATAGCAATACTACTTGTATTGCCATCTATGGGGATGTGCAATCAAATGATTGTAGGTTCAAGCCCCCTAGGTGGGGGCTAATAAAAAAAAGTTTTTTAAAAAATAAGAAAAATTTCTAAGTCACCTCCTTTCCCTAGAATACATATAAAAGTAGAAAACTACTGTGATACATACACATATTGGTTACCCCTATGTCTGAAAATGCCTGGTCTACTTATAAAATATTTTTCCTGTACAGTGAACGTCAAAATCAAAAGTGCCAAAAATCAAAAAGGTGATCTAAGCAATAGACATCCCCAAAATAGTATATATATTGTAACTCTGCCCCTGCCAGATTGCCCGTGCAAAAAAAACATGCGGAGAGGCCGCATACGGACACCAGCGGTTTGCTTTACAACTTTACAACCCATTCAAATAAATGCATTGTAAAGCAGACCACTGGCAAGCCGCTGCCTGTCCAGTTTCTCCAGGGTTTAGGATGGAAATCCCAGGGCGGACAGCAGTGTTAGTGTGAGCCCTCCTTTACATAAAAGATGGTTCAGGACTAGAGATGAGCGAATAGTATTCGAAACTATAGTTTCGAATACCTCTCTCCATAGGAATGAATGGAAGCGGCCGACGCTTAACCCCTTGGTGTTCGGCCGCTTCCATTCATTCCAATGGGAGCGAGGTATTCGAAACTATAGTTTCGAATACTATTTGCTCATCTCTATTCGGGACTGAAAAAAAAAACATTAAACAGTATATCAATGGGTAAGTATGCATTAAAAAGAGGTACCCCACAGAAGAGGTAGTCTTATACGGTGAGTACCGTATTTTTCGGACTATAAGACGCACTTTTTTTCCCCAAAATTTCGGAGGAAAATGATGGTGCGTCTTATAGTCTGAATGTGGGTGGAGGAGTGGGTTTGCAGCATGGCCGCGCTACTGCCACCGCTAGTTTTCTTCAGCGGCAGTAGCGCGGCCCCGGCAGCTAAGACAGTCCCCGGCATCTGCTGTAATAGACCGGCGGATGCCGGGGAGTGTCTTAGCTGCCGGGGCCTGCAGTATTGTCACACTCCTGCCGCTGAAGAAAACCAGCGGTGGCAGTAGCGCGGCAATCTGCAGGCCCCGGCAGCTAAGACACTCCCCGGCATCCGCCGGTCTATTACAGCAGATGCCGGGGACTGTCTTAGCTGCCGGGGCCGCGCTACTGCCGCTGAAGAAAACTAGCGGTGACAGTAGCGCGGCCATGCTGCAAATCCACTCCTCCTCCACAGGTCCCGGCAGTCAGTTAGCCCCGGGGCCGGTCCCCACCGGCCCCATACCTTTAGTGATGCAGGCCGGCTCCTGCATGGCGAGGCCGCAGGAGCCGACCTGTTCCGATGACAGCCGGGAGCTAATGAAGGCTCTGAGGCCTGTCATAGATATATATTACTATCGCGGCTGGTCTATGACCCTCCGCGATAGTATTGTATAGAATCTCCCATAGACGGCAATACACTTGTATTGCCGTCTATGGGACTTGCAATCAAATGATTGCAGGTTCAAGCCCCCTAGGCGGGGGATATTAAAATAGTAAAAAAAAAAAAAAAAAACACTTAAAAAAAATATAATAAAAAATAAAATAAATAAAAGTCCACCTCCTTTCCCTAGAATACATATAAAAGTATAACATTACTGTGAAACATATACATTAGGTATCCCTGTGTCTGAGAATGCCCGGTCTACTAATATTTTTATGTACAGTGAATGTCAAAATCAAAAGTGCTAAACTGCCGGGTTTTTCTCTCTGTTTTGCCTCTGAATTAAATAAAAGGTGATCTAAGCAATAAACATTTCCCAAAATGGTATATCTAAAAAGTACACCTGGCCCCACAAAAAAAACGCCCTATACATCCCCGTACAGCTGCAGGGTCACCTGTCAATGTGGCCTTGCAGCTGTTCCAAAACTACAACTCCCATATATTAAATATTTTACCATTTTTTGCCTGAAAATTTTTTTTCCCTATTTTTCTCCTCTAAAACCTAGTCCAGTCCAGTGCGTCCAGTGCGTCTTATAGTCCGAAAAATACGGTATATCCCAAACTCTATATTTTAACTCAAAAAGTTGGGGGTTGTCTTATACTCCCGGTCGTCTTATACGCCGGAAAATACGGTATATTCCACTGAAGGATTTTGGAAAATAATTAAAAATAAATGTTTTATTCGAAATTTGTTGTCTTTGTGGTTTATTATTGTTTTTCTCAATGTATGATGCACAGTCATGTGTTATTATTCTGTAAAGTGGGTTACAGGACAGCAAGCTCCACGATGAAGCACATGATAGCTGTTAGTGTTAATATCCCTTTAAAATAAGTCAGGCTGGTGAATTAAGCAATACACAAATGATCCAGACCTAGATAGCTCCCACACTGTGCATGAACGCCTGAAAATTCTTGGCACAGAGAGGCTGTCTGAATATGTTTAGCAAAGCATACTGCACTGTGCATTGAATGGTATATTTTTTATTTTTGCCTTCAGCAGCAAACAAGTGACACAAGTGACTGAATGCTGTACCTTAGAAATAGTTGCTGAGAAGCCAAATTAAATGACTGTAAGATAATTAGTGTAAAATCCCAGGTGTTGCGGGAATAACACCAAGCATAATTGTAAAGTGCAAGAGTAGCAGTAATTGCCGAGCACAAAATCCCCTCAACAAAGAAAACTATTTAAAGCATGAATGAGTTATACCTAGTGGCACAACAAGGCACAAAGACCCGCATTACTTTCCCATTTCCAAGATCTCAGAAGTGATAGACTCATTTCGATTAAATGTCTTCATACTTTGTGAATGCAGAGTAAGAGCAATCATTCATGGGGTCTATGGTTTCTTCCAAACCCTCCATGTGTACGGTATAACATATCTGTGATCATCAGAGTTGATTAATTATATATATGGAGTTTACAATGATGAGCTTATAATTACTCTCAGGGCCAGTTCACACGGAGTTTATGGGCGCGCATTCTAGCATGTATACACATGTCAGAATGAGAGCGCTAAAACCAGATCCCATTTATTTCAATGGGTCGTTACGGGCGTACCATACTCTTTTCCACTCCTCCCTGGAATTAAATTGCAGGACACACACTGTCTGTGTGCAGACTCCCTCCCTGTGTTGTCATACCTCCAAACTTTCAAAGGAAAGAAAGTGGAATAGTATGTGCGGTGCGCCAGTGGCGTAACTACCGCCATAGCAGCAGAGGCAGCTGCCACAGGGCCCGGGACATTAGGGGCCCGGTGACAGCCGCTATCGCTGCTATCATTATACTCGGGGGTCTTTTTGGACCCCCGAGTATAATGATTGGCGGAGTGAGAGAGGTAAGAAACATAAAAAACACTGTTACTTACCTCTCCACAATCAGACTTTGCAGACTTTGGCCTAGTTGTCTGACGTCTCATGACCTGGCCTGCTTCCAGGGTCAAGTGATGTCTGACGTAATTGAAGATCGACTACTTCGGAGGCCGACAGCGTAGGAGACGGGAGATAGGTGAGTAACAGAGCTTTTATTAATGTTTTTCTCTCCCTGGGTCTCTGATTATTATGCTCTGGGGTCTGAAAAGACCCCAGAGTACAATAATTGTTTATGGGTGTCCACAGTGAGACATAATACTGTGTGCAGGGGCCACTATGGGGGATAATACTGTGTGCAGGGGTCACTATGGGGGATAATACTGTGTGCAGGGGCCACTATTGGGGATAATAATTTGTGCAGGGGCCACTATGGGGTACAATACTGTGTGCAGGGGCCACTATGGGACATAATACTGTGTGTAGGGGCCACTATGGGGGATAATACTGTGTGACGGGGCCACTATGGGGGATAATACTGTGTGTAGGGGCCACTATGGGGGATAATACTGTGTGCAGGGGCCACTATTGGGGATAATACTGTGTGCAGGGGCCACTATTAGGGATAATACTGTGTGGAGGGGCCACTATGGGGGATAATACTGTGTGTAGGGGCCACTATGGGGGATAATACTGTGTGAAGGGGCCACTATGGGGCATAATAGAGCACGCAGGAATGCGTAGGAGGGGGTCGGTCGAGGTCTTTGGTGTTGATCGGGGGCATGTCAAAAGTTCACCATGGGGCCCTGCCATTCCTAGTTACGCCACTGCGGTGCGCCATGAGCGCTGTGGCAAATTTAGCTGCACCTAACTCTATGTTGACTCCACCCACTCTGATCCATTTTTATATGTGCCCCCACACAGTAAAATGCTCCTACAGTCACCCATTATATGCCCCCATATTATAATGCTCCTCTAAACGGGGAAACTAGAGGGGAGGGCTACTGGAGGGGAACATTAAACTGGGGGTGACTAGAGGGGACATTAAAATGGAGGCAACTAGAGGGGGATATTAAACCATGTTTGTAACTGGATGGTGATATGAAACTGGGGGGTAAGTAGAGGCAGACATGTTTCCCTCCAGCTACCCCAACAGTTTAATGTCCCTCCCAGTTGCTCCCAGTTTAATGTACCCTTACACCTTGCCCCCAGTTTAATGTCATGCTCTATCTGCCCATTCATCTGCCCGCAGTTTAATGCCCCTTCCATCTGCCCCAAGTTTAATGTCCCCCTTTGTGTGCCCCCAGTTTAACGTCCCCCCTCCATCTGCCCCAGTTTAATGTCCCCCTTTATCTGTCATCAATTTAATTCCCCTTTCATCTTCCACCAATTTAATGTCTCCCTCTATCTGCCCCTTGTCTAATCTCCCCTCCTTCATCTGCCCCAGTTTAATCTTCTCTTTTCATCTGCCTCCATTTTAATGTCCCCTTTTTATCTGCCCCAGTTTAATGTTCCCTTTTCATCTGCCCCCAGTTTAATGTCCCTCCCTCCATCTGCCCCCAGTTTAATGTAGACGCAGATGATTTGAATCCGGGAAACAACTCACATGAAACAGGACCCACAATCCAGGACTGTCCCGCCGAATCCAAGCAGGTTGGAAGATATAGTGTCGTATTAATTGTTTTCATCAGTCAATATAGCACCATATATCTGACCAGTTAATAAATCACTCCCACATGTTAGGTCTGTATGAGTGGCTCCAAGCAGCAAGGATATCACGTGTTGCTGTGCAGTTTCATTTGCGGGCTGAGCTGCACACTTGGAGGAGTAGTCAGAGTGTAAATGAAACGTCACAGCTGTGGTCTATGATCTGAAAATAAAGCATATAAACAATGCCAAATTTAAACAGTATATCTATTAGCAAGTGTTTTGTATTGATGCATCCTCTTATTTGGCCCATATTTAAAAAAAAAAACTGGATAACCCCTTTAACTGCTCAGTTCATAACAATGAAGGGATATGTGTGTTACATGACTGGACACTATTTGGTGGTTTATCTATTTTAGTGTAACTCTGAAATACTTCTGTAGGGAAATACTATCTAAAAAATGTTCTCCATATCTGTCAACACCTTTTTAATTTTGTACAATACATAATTCCACATTGTTTGCATACTTCACTAATATGAGAAAACGTACATTTTATGCAAGCTTATTTCTTTAGTTCACAATATTTATGTAGGTTGACTATATGTAGATTTATATATAGGTTTACATTTATATAGCTTGCCTAGAGTTTTCTACGGATGTATACTGTATGTATGAATTAAGGATAACTTTCATTGAATATGTGCCCTGTTCTTTGCATTGACGCTGGGTTCACACCAGCGTTTGGTCTCCGTACTCAGGTTTCTGTCTTCTGCCGACAGAAGACGGAAACCTGTCAGACAGTGTCTGGCCATGAGCACTGGTGAGCGTTTTATGCTCTCCACGGCTAAACCGTTTTTTTTAAACCGGACTCAAAGTCCTGCATGTCCGAATTTGTGTCCGATGAAAAAAAAAAACGGTTTCGCTGCGGAGAGCATAACACGCTCGCGGGCCCAATTTCGGGCAGGAAACGGAAACTTGAAAGCGGAGACCCTGGGCGCAGATGTGAATGAGCCCTTACACAGTCATTGCATTTGGAATACAAACACATTGAAATATGAGCCAAAGAGCATCTCCAGGAATATAGGGCACATTGAAGACTTCTAGCTATGACCTCTATAGCGCAGTAACTTCAGAATCTGTTTCCTGCAGCTATGGCTTTTAATAGGGCTGGACAATTATGGCATTAATCAAAATCCCAATTACTGAGGCATTTTACTTAAGTATGGTTAATGGAGATTGTTTAGGTGATACCTCTTTTAAATCAAACCCCTCTTACAGTATGATTACGTGTTGGGTGAATGCAACATACGTCTTGCAAGGCTTGCCCAGCGGTTTCCTTTGGACTGACGCCAGCTAAATCGGAACTGTTATTGTTCTCTGGGATCTCTTCAGACCCCAGAGTATAATGAACGGAGACCCAGGAGACTTGATCAAAAAAATAAATGTTACTCAACTCTGCTGGGCTCCGATGTAACTCCCTGCTGTCTTCGGGCCTTCTGGTTGACGTCAGGGACCACTGAGGCCTGTGATTTGGCCTCAGCTGTCACATGGGTCACACAGCATTGGGACTTTTGTGTTTATGTGTCACAAAGGCATGTGACCTACTGAGGCCCAATCACAACACCTCACAGATAACGTAATAATCAGGTGGCAACACGGTGGTTCAGTGGTTAGCATTGCAGCGCTGGAGTCCTGGGTTTGAATCCCTCCAGGAACAACATCTGCAAGGAGTTTGTATGTTCTCCTCGTGTTTGCGTGGATTTCCTCCCATTCTACAAAGAGATACTGATAGGGAAAAAAATGTACATTGTGATCCCTATATGGGGCTCTCAATCTACATAAAAAAAAATATATATACAGTATAACGTAATAAATCAACATGAACAAAATCACATCGGTTGACACCCTAGCTTTTACTCAATACTGCAATCTCTGGTCCTGTTAGGAATAGTTTACACCCCCAGTTTCTTTAGAATTGGCATTCAAAATTAAATCTTGCCCAATCGATTCAATAAAAGACATAAACAATACAACTCCTTATGTTTCCCTAGCTTAATTAAATCAGACTTGATTTTATTAGTAATCTAGGTAAATCCATTGGGGACACCCCTGGTACCTTTATTTCCAACTGTTACTGTTCAGTGTATACGTATGCGAGTTTTGTTTCCAGCAGGCGTCCTTTCCTGGAGGTTGCCTGTAGACATGGATCTACTTTCCCTATACTGCAGTTCAATTTAGCTTTGGTTGGCATTATACTCAATATTTTTACAAATATTATTTTTTATCTTACTGTGTTTGGGTGAATTTACCACTGTTATTATTCCAGCGTTTCCATAGGTATAATTGACATGCTGAGATTTAGAAAAACACTCGTGGCCGGGGTCTCATGTTGTGAAAACACAGAATTTTACATTATCTGCAACAAATGTCCAGAGTCAGCTGGGATAGAAGATCACAATCTATATGTCTGATATCATTATTTTTCTGATTATGTTTACATTGGCGTGAAATATTAATTATATGATCCTACTTAATTGGATTGTTAACCAAGGTTGAAAACTTGGGTTAATGTTGATATTCCTTTACCAATCCTCCTTTAAACTGCTGAAAAATGTTCATTAAAGGGGATGGGTGACAGTTTCACAATATAAACTGCATACAAAATTAAATAGATCTCTTGATACTGCTGGACTGCCGTTATGTGATTGTTCAGTCATTGGGATCATTTGCAGGTATGGAACAAAAGACTGCCATTGCCCATAGTCACTAGCCTTGGTGGCAATGCATCTATGGTATGTAAGTGATATCATCACTATAGGACCAGCGAGGATAGTCAGTGTAGTGCTAGAACCAGTGGGGCATAAAATGATTGAGAGATAGGTTCCTATTTATAACATTTGTGCAGTTTATTTGGTGAAATCTGGTGACAGATCCTCTTTAGAGATATACATTATGTGCATTCATTTCAATAGCAAGCAAGCAATGTTATGAGTGATGATTGAATAATCAAAGGTTGCCCTGATCAGGTCACTGAGAAAGCTTACTGATCAACCTTTAACATGACTTTCTACAAACTATCTTGTCAGCCAATATATAAATCTGCAGAGAGAAGACAGAAGAGTTAACAGCTAGTCTATGACATTACCATAATCAATAAAATAATGAAGATTGAAGAAAAACAATTAACCACAGTATTCATAAGATGAAGTATAATATATGTGTGAGTCAATTACTGCATTCATTAACCTAGGACGGATAAAAGAATATGATTATATTGGTGTACCCTAGGCGTCACTGCTGAGTCCTCTGTTATATGTGGTGTACCCCAACCTTCACTGCTGAGTCCTCTGTTATATGTGCTGTACCTCAGAGGTCAGTGCTGGTCCTCTGTTATATGTGGTGTACCCCAGCCGTCACTGCTGAGTCCTCTGTTATGTGGTGTAGCTCAGACGTCAGTGCTGGTCCTCTGTTATATGTAGTGTACCCCAGGGGTCAGTGCTGGTCCTCTGTTGTATGTGGTGTACACCAGGCATCAGTGCTGGTCCTCTGTTATAAGTAGTGTACCCCAGGGGTCAGTGCTGGTCCTCTGTTATATGTGGTGTACCCCAGCCGTCACTGCTGAGTCCTCTGTTATGTGGTGTAGCTCAGACGTCAGTGCTGGTCCTCTGTTATATGTAGTGTACCCCAGGGGTCAGTGCTGGTCCTCTGTTGTATGTGGTGTACACCAGGCATCAGTGCTGGTCCTCTGTTATAAGTAGTGTACCCCAGGGGTCAGTGCTGGTCCTCTGTTATATGTGGTGTACCCCAGCCGTCACTGCTGAGTCCTCTGTTATGTGGTGTAGCTCAGACGTCAGTGCTGGTCCTCTGTTATATGTGGTGTACCCCAGGCATCAGTGCTGGTCCTCTGTTATAAGTAGTGTACCCCAGGGGTCAGTGCTGGTCCTCTGTTGTATGTGGTGTACACCAGGCATCACTGCTGAGTCTTCTGTTATATGTGGTGTACCCCAGGGGTCAGTGCTGGTTCTGTGTTATATGTGGTGTACCACAGGGGTCACTGCTGAGTCCTCTGTTATATGTGGTGTAAAATCGATCCACAGCAGTTTCCATTCTGGTCCGATTTTAGACTCCACCTCCTCCGGCAGAACCAGCGTTGATTGGCAAATGCCGTAGACTGGCCAATCAACGATGGTCAATGCATTTCTATAGCGAGATATAGAAGAGCTGGCCGTGCTGTTAGCCCGGCTACTCCGGACAGAGTGTAATAGCCGAGCTGAGCGTGTGTTACAGTTCTGTGTGTGTATATAAAAATAATAATGAACACAACCTGAACCGCTAAGCTGGAGAGCACTGCAGCGAGGTCACAAGCCCAGATGGGCAGCCGTATGTCTGAATATGAACCACCAGTTGAACTGCACTGGCAGTGATGTTGTGAAATGTGAACAGGCGGCAACAGACTCTCTCCAGTTAACTTAACTGGGAGAGCGTGCCTATGTATAGCAGTTGAGCAAATGAAGCTTTGCCAGAAGCACCTGCTAATTACAGCAGGAGAACCAGGCCTTAGCATATGCTTCACTCTACTGCAAAAACAAGACTGCCGTGGGGTTAACGTCACTCCTGGTCAGTCACACAACAAACTCCTAAAACTGCAAGGAGATACAAAGCAGTTGGACTAGCAATAGGTTCACTGATTCCAAAGGGCAGAGCCAAGGAAATACTAACTGGATCCCTACTCAGCTCCTGCAATTGACTGGAACCTGGCCCTAACCTCCTGTCTCAACGTATTACTAGACAAAGTGTGAGCATCGGGCGGGCGTCGGCTCACACTATTTAAAGGCTAGTCCCCGCCCAACAGGGGCGGTGGCATGACGTCACCGATCATGCTCAGTATGGCCAATATGAGACTTAGTCTCTGAGCGGACCCAAAATGTCTGAGCATGCTCAGTGGGGAGATAATGGCACTTAGCCTCTGAGCAGCTCCAAAATGTCTGAGCATGCTCAGTGGGCCGAAAGCTGGACTTAGACTCCAGACATCTTACTGCACAACGCCAAGGGCGAGTTTCGAATTGGCCCGCAGGTGGCGCTATGCGCTGGACGGGAAGCCTGCAGGACCCAATCCTAACAGCGTGTTAGTAGTACTAAGGAATAGCTAAGCTGAGCGTATTAGCCTGCTGCATATCTGCCAGCTCTCCTACACACTCAGGTTGCTATTCCTTAGTACTACTAACACGCTCAGCTCGGCTATTCCTTAGTGTTATAGCCTAGCTGAGCGTGTTTGTAGTACTAAGGAATACCTAAGCTGAGCGTGTTAGTACTACAAACCCCAAATCCCCCCGGTGTCCGCTTACCTGCAGCTCCCTTTTCTTGGTCCACTTCGGTCCATGGTCCAGGGAGACTCCCCGCCCAGTACCCGCCCACACTCTCCTAAGCCCCGCCGTCTCTATAATACTAGTCGGGGAGAGGGGGGCAGGGCACTCTGAAACCCGGACCATGGATCGAAGTGGACCAAGAACAGGGAGCTGCAGGTAAGCGGACACGGGGGGGGGGGGGGGGGGGGGGGGGTGTACACTAAGGAATAGCCAAGCTGAGCGTGTTAGTAGTACTAAGGAATTACCAAGCTCAGCTAGTCGTGTTAGTACAGGAGGAGTAGCTTGAGGGATGGTTGGGTGTAGTGCAGAGCTCTTTCATCTCCGGTGTCTGGAGTAGTCGGGCTAACTGCACGGGCTCTGCTATATCTCACTATAGGAATGCATTGACCAGCATTGATTGACCAGTGTATGGGCATTCGGCCAATCAACGCTGGTCAATGCATTCCTATGGGAAAAAGTCAGCTCGCGCATATCGCAAGCTGACAGGGATCCTGACAAGATAGAGCCCCAAAGAGCTAGGTGAGTGACATTCTCCCCTAAATAAACGTTATCCCTAGCTAACTCTGCCTGTAGATCTGTCCCTGTCTCACATTCATATAGTTCACTGCTCCAAATTAATCGAATGGTAAATTCACCATTCGTCTAAATTGGAAGTCACCTGATTTCGGCGGGCAATGGGTTTTTTAAATTTTTTTAACTGCCTCCGTTGTCGTAGTTCCTGTCCCATCTCCGCTGCGCAGTTATTGGTGCAAAAAACGCGCCAGGAAAGGTGGGAGGGGAATCTAATTTTTTGTGAGTTTGCAACCTGGTGTTCGATTGGAATCGAACACCTCGAACGGCCTGATATTCGATCGAATATCATTTCAATTGAACGCCGTTCGCTCATCTCTAGTAAGTACATTAGAACTTTGTGCTTCATAAATAGCATAGCCTTCCATGGTGCAATACTCAAGCAGAGTAGCATGCCATTTGTATAGATGGTGTCTGCTGTAGCTACATACAGTAACTGCAGCTACTCTTCACATTATCAGTGTTTGGTCAGTATTTTGCATCAGTGTTTGGAAATGAAAATCAGGAGTAGGGCATAAACAGAGTGAAGGTACAATAGAAAGAATAAACCTCTTTGATGTTTTGGTCCTTACTCCTGGTTTTGGCTTACAAATACTTGTGCAGAATACCAACCAAAAAAAATAAATAAATAATAATAATAATAATTATGTGAAAAAAGCCTAAAGCACCAAATGACTTACAATAAATACATTAACGTGGGGACAAGAGCATTAAAAAAATAAGCAAATTAAGTGTTATATAATGTTATTATGTTTTCTTCAGAAATCAGTAGCAATGAACAGATGCATGACTGTTACCCAAGAAATGATATATTCAGCAAATTAAAAAGAGCTTTCCGGAATATACTGTATCTCTTTTCGACATAAGAACAGCACATATGGCATTACATTAGTGGCTTGAATTATGACATGTATTCAGGTCTCATTTTAAACAATTTTTGCATTATGCTAAAAACAAGGTCTCAGATCAACTTTGCTGACTACACTAGGCAAAATGATGATTGATGAACATGCATGACTTATCTGCCAATGCTCTGGAGAACAGATGCAGCCCACACACACTGGTACAGTATTTGTAGACACCTGGTTGCCTAGATAGAAACTCTGGAAGATGAAGTATATTTGGGGCTGGAATGAAACACAGCTGTTAATTCACAAATTATGCAGACAGGCTGGATATCATAAACTGCAATTAAACAAATGTGCAGATGTTGGCCACCTTGCCACAGTTCACATTCGTTTTACTGCAAACAAGGTCATGTTCGTGTTTATTTTTAATTATCTTAATTAATATCTCTAAATCTCTTTTAAACTAAGTAATATGCTAAGATGATACCAGAGGGGGATTTCATAGGTAAACATTGCATATGGTATCTATCAAGTCGACTATATATGTATACTATACTGCAAAATTAAGGCTAAGGCTCCACGTGGCAAGAAGCATCCAAAAACGATGGGAAAAACACTGCGGCAGAAATACGTCAAGATTTCTCCGGCAGCATTTTTCACAGAAAGTCCGCAGAGTTTTCTAGTCCCTATTATACCTATATGGAAAAGCTAACGTTTCAGTAGGTATAATTGACATGCAGTGATTTATAAAAGCACAACAGTTTTTAAAATGGCAGCATTTCTGCTGCGGATATTTTTCTACAATGTGTAGATGAGACTAGCCAGAAGACCATTGACTTTGCAGGTAATATAAAATGCAGCGGTGTTTGCCTAAAACACAATTTATTGCTGGGGTCTTGTAGGTCAATTGGAAGAAGAGAAAAATATTCCTTTATATATCCCAATGTACACTGCTCAAAAAACTAAAGAGAACACTTAAGCAACACAATGTAACTCCAAGCAACACTGATTGACAATCCATTTCACATGCTGTTGTGCAATTGGAATAGACAACAGATGGAAATGATTGACAATTATCGAGATACACTCAATAAAGAAGTGGTTCTGCAGGTGGGGACCACAGACCACATCTCAGTACCAATGCTTTCTGGCTGATGTTTTGGTCACATTTGAATGTTGGTTGTGCTTTCACACTTGTGGTAGCATGAGACGGACTTTACAACCCACACAAGTGGCTCAGGTGGTGCAGCTCATCCAAGGTCATCAATGCAAGCTGTGGCAAGAAGGTTTGCTGTGTCTGTCAGCGTAGTGTCCAGAGGCTGGAGGCACTACCAGGAGACAGGCCAGTACACCAGGAGACGTGGATGGGGCCGTAAGAGGCAACAACCCATCAGCAGGGCGGCTACCTCTGCCTTTGTTAAGGAGGAACAGGAGGAACACTGCCAGAGCTCTGAAAAATGACCTCCAGCAGGCCACAAATGTGCATGTGTCTGCACAAATGGTTAGAAACCAAATCCATGAGGATGGTATGAGGACCCAATGTCCACAGATGGGGGTTGTGCTCACAACCCAACATTGTGTAGGACACTTGGCATTTGCCACAGAATACCAGGATTGGTAACTTCACCACTGGAGCCCTGTGCTCTTCACAGATGAAAGCAAGTTCACACTGAGCACATGTGAGTCTGGAGATGCCATGGAGAGTGATCTGCTGCCTGCAACATCCTTCAGCATCACCGGTTTGGCAGTGGGTCAGTAATGGTGAGGGGTGGATTTTGTTTGGAGGGCTGCACAGCTCTCCATGTGCTTGCCAGAGGTAGCTTGACTATCGTTAGATACAGAGAAGAGATCGTCAGACCCCTTGTGAGACCATATGTTAGTGCGATTGGCACTGGGTTCCTCCTAATGCAGGACAATGCCAGACCTCATGTGGTTGGAGTGTATCAGCAGTTCCTACAAGATGAAGGCATTGACGCTATGGACTGGCCCGCCCGTTCCCCAGACCTGAATCCGATTGAGCACATCTGGGACATCATGTCTCCCTCCATCAACCACGTTGCACCACTGACTGTCCAGGAGTTGGCAGCTGCTTTAGTGCAAGTCTGGGAGGAGATCCCTCAGGAGACCATCCACAACCTCATCAGGAACATGCCCAGGAGTTGTAGGGAGGTCATACAAGTTCGTGGAGGCCACACATACTGCTGAGTCTCATTTTGAGATGTTTTAAGTACATTACATCAAAGTGGGATCAGCCTGAAATGTATTTTTCCATTTTAATTTTTGGGGTGACTCCAAATCCAGGCCTCCATTGGTTATTAAATTTGATTCCCATTGATGATTTTTGTGTGATTTTGTTGTCATGTTGTTGTTATTCAATGAGAATAATTCATTCATTCAGACCTAGGATGTGTTATTTGAGTGCTCCCTTTATTTCTTTGAGCAGTGTATATCCCAATATACTGTATATTGGCACAAATATATATATATGTATGTATATATATATGTATATATATGTATATATCACAAATTTCTTCTACGATTATGTAGAAAAGTATTTTACATATTATTATTGTTGGGGTTGATGCATGCTTATCACCTTGTTCTATATTTCTTCCTTCCTCACTGCGTGTTCTATTTATTAGTTGATATATTTCTTATCATTGATACCAGGTTATAGCCCTGTTGCGTATATTCTTTTCCTCTCCTCCACTTGCCGCTGATGATCTGAGCAAGTATGTGCAGCACTTATTACTGTCGAGCCATTCAACAGGGTCCACATAAAAGGCATATCTTTCTCCTCGGGGAATAACCACACAACTCACACAGCTCTATTACTGAGGAGATTTCAGTATACTGACTTGTAACCATGGAGCAGTTATTGTCTATATCTGTGTCCATATCTATCCTGTGAACTTTTCCCTGCATGTAGACTACTATAGTCTTCATCGTTGTTTTTATCTTGGTTATATACATATTTCTAGAGGGTTATTTTTGCAAGTCTTTTTAATATATCTGATATCATTTATATTTTATACATTTTTCCAACGGTTTTGGAAAGTGTAGTATTTCCACTGTGAGTATTTTTCTGCAATGAGTGGATTGGATTCGCTAGAATCCAGTTAGTAGGGACTGTAAAGCGCTGTGTTTTTTGCTCTTCTGCCACGTGGGGCCCCAGCCTAAATATGTCTCCTCAGCTGCTAATAGCAGAGGCTTAAAGCAATAGTAGCTGACCTGAGATTTCTGATACAATTATGATTAAATGCCAATCTCTGTTCATAAGATCCACTTTCATATGAACATTGGACTCAGAGTAGGCATAGACATTTACACATATTTATGTTGAACACATTTATACCAACCTATACAGCCTTGTTAAAGAGTATTCTGCTGGAACACTATACTTTCAAACTTCCTTTAAGGTATAAAAGCAATTGGTGCTGTCTTAGGGCCCCTTCACATGACATAAGCACGCCGCTCATTTAGACACGTATACACATGTCCGAGCGCGGCGCTTCAAAATAGAGCCCATTGATTTCAATGGGAAGCGCGCGTATATCGGCATGTTGCTTTTATTTTTTGGGGGGTTATTCAGATAATTCTTGCCTTTTTTCAGTAATAGGGCTTTATTTTTATGTTGCTTTTATTTTTCCATCTTTTTTTATTTTACTATATCATAATATGTAAACAAAAATGTGGGGAAACCTGTATATTTTTTACATTTATCCATGTTTTTTTTTCTTTATTGCACAAATTGCTGCTTAAAAAAGTCATCAATTTCCCCACTTTTATGGTCATTTATTATGAAGGTGACACATACTGTTTTGTCACCATTAGCAAAGCAGTATATACTGTGGGCATGGTAGTGGCTTTTTTTTTTTTTTACTTAATTTTTTTAAATTTTTTCTGGTTTTGTTTTACACATTCTGTCCCCCATAATGTCATAATAGATCTTTGGGGAGCATTTTAACTTTACTTTTTTTTGCAGCCTCCTACAGTATACCGTAGAGCTGATCTTTGTCACCTAGTGGCCATATATGTTGGCTCCCATAGCTCCATGATGGTGAACCTATGACACGCGTGCCAGAGAGGGCACGTGTGCTTTGCCCCTGATCGCTCACTAATGGGAAATCTGGTACAGGATTCCCCGCCAGTGAGTGATCACTGCTTTCAGCTGACTGTGAAAATTCACATCCAGCTGAAAGCAGTCAGTGACACTGCCTGGAGAGTGTGACCTCTGTCCCAATGCAATTGTGATGATGTAAGTCATCAGCACCTGAAGTCAACAGGAGAAGGACGCCCGATGGCTCTTCAGGTAAGTATTTTTGTGTGTGTACTCAGGGCCGCCATCAGGAATTTTGGGGCCCCATACAGCTTAAGTGTCTGGGGCCCCCTCCCCCCCCCATTTTAATACTACTTTATTTTGCGACATACCAATTCTGTATTACATTTCCCTTTATTTAGCAGCATTACAAGGCTTAATCAGATTCTATTTGCAGGTACAATCTGCTACGTGTGAAAGCGCCTATAGAGAGCCAACACCATCTATAAGAGCTCTCTTAATAAATCCTCAGGGCTTTTTCACATTGCGTTTTTGGCCTCCCTTGCTGGGATAAGTTGGTAACCAGTCAGAATCAGCTGTCAACTTATCCCTGCACGAAGAACTGGCCATTAAAAAAAAGGGGGGGCCTGCAGTTCTCCGTGCAGGGATAAGTGGGTAGCTGATTGTGACTGGTTACCAACGTATCCTGGCAAGGGAGGCCAAAAACGCAATGTGAACACTCCTTTAAAGTGAAAGTCCCACCCCCAAACAGGCTGCTATGCTAGTAGCATAGCAGCCTACATCATTATTAATACAAAGCACACATACCTTTGGAGGTATTGTGTGCTTTGTAGTTCTCCAGCTAAAAACATATATATTATATATTATTGCCCCAGTTCCCTCTCCGCAGTGCCGCACACCCAATGCCCCAACAATTCCCCCTCCCGTCCACCTTCTAACATCTTTCCACTGCCCCCTGTACCTATACCTCCCAACTTTTGAAGAACCGAAAGAGGGACAAAATGTGCGGTGCGCTCTGCGTGCTGCGGCAAGTTTAGCCCCACCCTTTTTTATGTTGACGCCGCCCATTCTCATTAACTTTTCATGTACCCGCACACAGTATAATCCCCCCTACAGTCACCCGTAAATTATATGTCCTCCCTCTATCTCTCCCTCAGCTTCATATACACCCTTCATCTGCCCCCAGATTCATGTCCCCTCCATCTCTGCCCTCAGATTCATGTCCCCTCCATCTCTTCCCCCAGATTCATGTCCCCTCCATCTCTGCCCCAGATTCATGTCTCCACATCTCTGCCCCCAGATTCATGTCCCCTCCATCTCTGCCCCAGATTCATGTCCCCTCCATCTCTGCCCCCAGATTCATTTCCCCTCCATCTCTGCCCCCAGATTCATGTCCCCTCCATCTCTGCCCCCAGATTCATGTCCTCTCCATCTCCGCCCCCAGATTCATGTCCCCTCCATCTCTGCCCCCAGATTCATGTCCCCTCTATCTCTGCCCCCAGATTCATGTCCCCTCCATCTCTGCCCCCAGATTCATGTCCTCTCCATCTCTGCCCCCAGATTCATGTCTCCACATCTCTGCCCCCAGATTCATGTCCCTCCATCTCTGCCCCCAGATTCATGTCCCTCCATCTCTGCCCCCAGTGTCATGCTGTCCTCTCCATCTCTGCCCCCAGTGTCATGCTGTCCTCTCCATCTCTGCCCCCAGTGTCATGCTGTCCTCACCATCTCTGCCCCAGTGTCATGCTGTCCTCTCCATCTCTGCCCCCAGTGTCATGCTGTCCTCTCCATCTCTGCCCCCAGATTTATGTCCCCACATCTCTGCCCTCAGTGTCATGCTGTCCTCTCCATCTCTGCCCCCAGATTTATGTCCCCACATCTCTGCCCTCAGTGTCATGCCGTCCTCTTCTTCATCTGCCCCCGTTTCACGTTCCACCTCAGTGTACTGTGTACACATTAAACTTACCTTTTCCTCGTTCCCCCGCTGCTGTCTGCGTGCCTCTTCTCTCACTCGCGCATAGTTGTAGACGCGATGTGACGTCATCACATCGCGTCTACACAGCCGGCGTGCAGCGGCGGCAGCAGTAGCCGGCGTGCAGCAGTGAAGCAGGGAGCTGACCTGTGTCAGCTCCTTGCTGTAGCCGCGTATGTGTCCAACTCAGACACACGACTGCTGCGGGCGCCAGGGGGCCGGCACATGGTGTCAGTCCAAAACCGGGCCCTCTCCATTTTTCAATTTGGCCGGGCCCCTGACGCCAGTAGCAGTAATACTGGCCTATCGGCGGCCCTGTGTGTACTGTGTGGGAAGGGGGACTACTGTGATCCATTTAATACTGTGTGTGGAGGAGGAACTACTGTGCAGCACTTAATACTGTGTGGGGAGGGGGGCTACTGTCAAGCATTTATTGCTGTGTGGGGAGGGGGGCAACTGTGGAGTATATAATCCTTTGTGGGGGCTACTGCGGGGTATATTGTACTGTGTGGGGTCCCTTCACTATTTATATCACACAGTATCTGTTTAATAGCAGATGTGATATTAGTATAGTCTGTAATAACATTGTTCAAAATTACCAAATGCAGAGACCTTTACCCTTTAGTACAAGCTCTGTAAAGCCCCATTCACACGACTGTAATTTGTGGGTCCGCAATTGTGGATCCAGACTTTTAAGGTTAAATTGCCGTGTTGGTACTCCACAATGGTTTATTGGGTTTTGGGTTGCAGTTTGGGCACTTAGTCTCAAAAAGGTTTGCCATCATTGCCATAGCTCATTGAGCGCTGTGTAAACAGTGATAAGGAAGGCAGTAATAAACTGTGCCTGACTTCCCTATGGGAGCTCCGACTGTAGAGACAGCTGGCATCCCCAACTTACAGCTGCATAATTTTGTTTCCTAACTTTGCAAGGACACATGGGTACAAGTTCCAGACTGCCCATTGACTATATAAATCCAGGCGGTCTGGAACTAGGTAAGTGTAGTATGAAGATCTGAAACAATTAGATGTGACTCTTATGTATTGTGTATATTATCATTTTTACTTTTAACTTATGCTTACTATGCTTATATAAGTATTAAAGTACTAAAATTATAATATTCTTGAATTGATACATTAAAATTAGCATAATGATTCTGCTTTCAGTATCTTTCTTGTGTTTCTGGCATTGTAAAAAAAAAAAAAACTTGTTTGACCATGTTGACTACACAATATTTTAAGCAATTCTTGTAAAGACCATACTTTTATAATATAATCCGTTTCCTATTTTAACTGTGAAATATCTACAAAGTCACTCATGCAGTCATTAAAAGTTGTATCTGATAAATTGCTTGAGGGAATGACATTAGCATATTTTGCAGAATCATCTTTTTTTGATAGAAACATAATTAGGACTATCAAAGGTGACTTCCCTTCATACATGTTAATGTATTTATTAATACATCTATATTCCAACCCTGTAAAAGCTCGTAGAACTCTATGACTTTTCCAAAAACATTTCACTTTTTCTTTCCTATAGAATACTTTTGGGATTTGCTTTCACTCTACTAATACAGGTAAAACATTAGACTCTCACAGTAATGTATATCGCTAAATAAGACAGTAAGGAGTAAAGCTGAGTGAACTTTTATGAATTTATTTCATTTTGGATTCAATCCATTCAGACCCAAGGATATTTTTGGTCTGAATAAATAAATTACAAATGAAATGTATACCAGTTGCTCTGAACATGACCCTCATAAGTCTCCTGGGACTGCATACAAGTACATTCAACCTCCTAAATGCCAAAACAATTATAATAATGCCAAAGTAACAGCAAAATAATAATAATAATTATACATTTTATTTATATAGCGCCAACATATTCTGCAGCGCTGTTCAATTCGTAAGGTTCAAATACAGACAGAAAGATACATTACAAAGAAAGTCATTTCACACAATGGGACTGAGGGCCCTGCTCACAAGAGCTTACAATCTATGAGGTAGAAGGGGTGACACAAGAGGTAGCAGGGGCGGCATTGCTTATACAGAGGTCAGACAATGTTGTTATAGAGGTTATAGAAATTGTGATAGGCCTGTCTGAAAAGATGCGTCTTTAGTTTGTGTTTAAAGCTGTAGAAATTGGGAGTTAATCTGATTGTCTGGGGTAGAGCATTCCAGAGAAATGGTGCAGCTCAGGAGAAGTCTTGTATACGAGCGTGGGAGGTTCTGATAATAGAGGATGTAAGTGTTAGGTCATTGAGTGAACGGAGAGCACGGGTTGGGCGGTAGACAGAGATGAGGGAGGAAATGTAGGGAGGTGCAGCATTATGGAGAGCCTTGTGGATGAGGTTGATAACTTTATATTTTATTCTATAATGAATAGGCAGCCAATGTAGCGACTGGCACAGTGTAGCGTCTAGACTGATAGATGAGCCTGGCCGCTGCATTCAGAATAGATTGTAGAAGGGAGAGTTTAGTGAGGGGAAGACCAATTAGTAAGGAGTTACAGTAGTCAAGGCGAGAATGAATCAGAGAGACAATAAGTGTCTTTAGTGTATCTCTAGTGAGGAAAGGGTGTATTCTGGAGATGTTTTTGAGGTGGACATGACATGAGTGTGCAAGTGATTCAATATGAGGGGTGAAGGAAAGATCTGAATCAAACATAACCCTGAGTCAGCAGGCATGCTGCCTAGGAGTTATAGTAAGGCCTGAGACTACAATAGATATATCAGGGACAGATCTATTAGATGGTGGAAACAGTAGCAAAATATGACCATGGGTACAAATGGTAATCAGTAGTAGCCAACAGTCTGTTTAAAAGGATACTGCACTGTCACATTATATATGCATCTAAAATTGTTAAAATGTTTTGGGGAGGTCTTTGGGGAGGGAAGATGCTTGCCAATGTTTATGCACACACTAGTATGAAGGGGCATTCACATCGAGTAAAGTGGCGCTGATTCTGCCATGATAACTCATGGCAGGATCAGCGCTGATAAAAAGACTCCCATTGAGTTCAATGGGTTCAGTCTTTCGCACGGAACACATTGAAATCAATGGGAGGCTTTTTAACACATTGATTTCAATGTGTTCCACGCATTAAACGGAAACCATTGAACTTGATGGGAATCTTTCTATCAACGCTGATTCTGCCGCGAGATTCAGCAGATTCAGCGCCACTTTACTCCGTGTGAATGCACCCTAAGAGGAAGCAATGGCTTTTACAAGTGGTCCAAAAATTATTTGTTTTGGGGATATAGCAATGGGTTGTATTCATTTTAAAGAAAAATTGTAAATATAAAAGAAAAATGAATTATGCCAATAAAAGCAGTACAATATGGAACATGTTAAGCAGATGTGATGTTTGCCACACTTCTCGTGGGTGTGCATTTGCGATGTACATCAAATTGGTTCTGCAGATACAAATAGTGTTTTTTTATGTAAAGGCTTTCAAATTATATTTACATTAAGTTTTAGTTTATTAGACAAATTGTTACTTGACCAAAGAGATTTAAAGGAGGTATACAGCAGTCAATGAATTCTAGTTTGATGCAGAAAATACAGCACCAGCAGGCATCCACCAATGAAATTGTGTTTTTGACAGAGACTGCTTCTTCTAACTTGCTTTGCTATAGCTGCCAGCATCACACATTCTTAGTGGCAGAATATGTGGCATGGGTGTTTCCATTGTTTTCCACGGGTGATTCCAAAATTCATATTATCCCTTGGACAAATCAACAGAGAGCCCCTGTAAATGAAGGCAGCCACCAAGAGGATTTGCAGAAAATTTACATGTATTTGACAAATGGTCCCTTAAAAACAGAGACTGAAAGGAGGTATACAGCTATATAGCAAGCAAGCAACCACCAGAAGTATTTCAATGCAAACAATCTCTCACTTGGCAATTGTCTTTTGTGGGCTCTACTTTTACAGCTTTACACATTCTTACTGGTGGATATCGCACATTTGTTCCCTTGTCACTGGAACATACAGACTTAAAGGGGTTGTCCCATCACAAGGATCCTATCTATACTGCTTGTTAATGTGGATGTAAGACTTTTCCTAAATACACTGCTTCAGCAAAACTGCTTTGTTTGTCCACTATATTACTTTATTCAATTCATTGTTGACACAGCCCTTGACTTATCTGCTCAAAAGTCAAGTGATGTAGCTGCCTGCTGTCAGGGGGGAGGGAGGAGGGGCTAAGTGCACGGCAGCGAGCCTGTGTTTCTAGCTATTCCTGTGTCTACACCACACATGTGACCTAGCTTCCTGCTCTCAGATAGGGGAGAGGATCTGCTTTCATTTCTGAACTCGTCTTCTGTTCTCCCAGTTATCAGGCTAGCTAATTCAATTGTGTTCATTATGGCAGAGACAGGCAGTCTCTGTATGTAACACAGAATGGAGTTGCTCCTGCCTGTACTTCATAGTCCAATATTGTGCATATAGTGTTGTTTGAGGACCTTTGATGACATCACAGGCCCTTCAGCCGCCCCATAAGATCACGCTATGTGGTGGGCGGAGCTACACGCTAATTTGGGGGTGGAGCTAAACGGCAGGTTGCATATGAAACCCCGCCCACCAATTGATGTAAGAAACCAGGAAGAAAGAAGATTTTACAGCAGTGAAGACTGGTGAGTATGCGACATGGGAATACCCCTTTAAAGGAAGTATACGATATTAATGTATAATTTGTATTGAACTTATTCTATTCTCCTCATTATAATACACGTATTTGTCTTCTGAGGTATTTTTGCTATCTTTTGCTGACAGAGATTTGGTTTGCACTCTGTAATCCCTATCTCCACAAAATGACAGCATTCATAACTTGGTCTTTTTAATAATGGTTATGATCACTTCACAGTTCAAATACTGACTGTTTTCATCACACTCATCACTTGGAACACTTTCTTGAGAATTATCTTCTTTGGAAAGCTGGGGGTAGGGGGTTAGGGATGGTGCTAAGGGGGCATAAACTAACAGAGAATTGATGGAGCAATATCACGTCTTTGGAAAGTTTTTACATTTTGTTTGTCTATAATAGTTAGAAAATATATTAGTACATTGTTTTATGTTTTGCCTTTGGCCAGAAATTCTGAATTAGATTTGTTGACTTTGGGTTCTATGTTCATGTAATAATGACATGTCATGATAAAAAAAACACTATATGTTTAATTTTTCTATCTATATTTAAAGGTGTTCTCCCATCTCAGCCTTATTGCCAGGCTGCATGCAGTGTCTGCTTTTCACTTCCTGTATTTCTCTCCCTCCCTCCTGCTGAACAGGACACACAACACTTCTGCAGGTCAGACAATCTGCAAATTCTTGTACACAAGAGACTCTGTGTTATATGTGTGTTTACTTAGAGAGATAACAGACCAGGCTTTATCAGCAAACTGCAATTATCTGAACGGATTGTCCTGCCAGCACTGAGTAAGTGATGTCACTTGTTCTATCTCCCAGGGCCGTGGTTATAGCAATGCTGTGTAAACAATGGGAGGAATAAATTCACATACCAGGCAAACAAAGCAGCATTTCTAAAGCATTACATTTAGAAAAAGGCTTCAATTTACATAAGCTACCAGCATAGATAGGATACTTCAGATGAGACAATCTCTTTAAGCTTTGGAATACCGTTCAGTAATTTAGACTGACCTCTAGTTTAAACATGGTGTCATGGATACTAGCTGTGCTCAAATAAAACTGCAAACTGTGCCCATGTAATGCCATAATAATATAACATGTTGCCATACTGTGTAAAATAATGCTGGCATTTTATAAGGGGGTCCAAAATGCCTTTAATAGGAGAACAAATATACCATTGTGGCTACAAAGGAGAGATAATCATCTTTTCTTGGATATGTAAATCAGCCTCAAATGCATCAGATAGACTTTATTTGTCAGATGCCCCCACAGACAGACAAAAGTACTCTAGCTCTTCTTTATAGTCAACACTTAACACCACTCCTTTAGCTGTGGTTGACAATTTCATCCTCTGCCTGCATTCCGACCATATGGCATTTGCAGAGGTGTATTACTTTTGCATTGCTTCATCAGTTTGTGACCAAAGAACTATGTTTCCTCTCGAATTCAAGGATCCTGCACAGCACTGTTAATGGTTTTACAACAGAGATAAGATCAGATAACATAAGATAAGAAAATCCTTTAATAGTACCACCATGGGTTTGGGTTCAAACAATCTTTTGGAGGTAGCATGAACTGGCTGAAATGGTAGTCATTAAGTGAAATCATGAAGAAAGCGGAGAAGAAGAATGACCTCAGGGGTCAGGGCTTCACCTTAATCAATCAACAGAATATACCAATGGAATCCAGGTCCTCAGATGTCAACAATGCTCCTCTATAGGGAATGCAAATGCCAAAACCCACCGAGGTTTAATTGATTTCATAACTGATGCTTTGGTACTGTAAAGGTGATACTGTGAAATTTTGAGCAGTTTTTTCCTTGTAAAACGCTAAAGAAAACCCAGTATAGTGCAGATTTTCTAAACCAGGTAGTTTGTTTTCACTGGCTAACATCCGTTTAGCCATATCTATGGCTGTCACCTAACTTTACTAGAGAAGGGTAAACCGTGCGACACTCACTATGCAAATTTTTGCCATGTTTATCTGCAAGTTTTCATTTGTATCAGACTTGTTCAGTCCAAACCAGTAGGGTTATTATTATATTCCAGGGTCTCTTCAAACCTCAAACTCTAATAAGTAGAGGCCCAGGGGAAGTGAAGCAAACAATAAACATTGATACTCACTTTCTTTCACCTATTCTAGCCTCCATCACTGCATCTGATGCTCCATCTTGGTTGTCTTCAGTTGTTTTCTAGTCTCTACTGGCCTCCTGAGTAACATCACAGGCTTTGGAAATTGCTGAGGCTCAATCAAAAGCCTCAGGAGTCCCCTAGGGGCATGTGACCTCACCCAAAAGGTCAGAAGAGGCTCAAAGAAGGACTTGATGGAGCCCAGAACAGTGAGAGGTTGAATAACAGTCTTTATTATTTACCTGCACCTTCCCTGGGACTCTGAATATTATATTCTGACATATGAAGAGACTTAATAGTAGTATAGGTGTGTAATAGTAATTCTTTATGAACCAATTCTCTCTTCCCTAAACATTACTAAGACCTTGTTTGCATTAGAGCATTGGAAAGTGATTAGATATTGTACCACGAGCCCCCATACTTTCAGAAACAACATATTAAAAAAACCCCAAAAAAACGTTTCATTCTTGAAAGATTTTATCATAGTTACACAGTAGTAGTAGGTGAGGTTGGATAAAAACAGGTTCTTCAAGTCCAACCTATAAATTTACAGTGTTCTAAAGCTGATGCCAATAGACCCATGTCAGGGGGAAAAAAATCCTTCCAAAATTGCGCACAATGTGTTGCCCTACTAGGTGTTCTCTACTTACAGTCAAAAAAATCTCAAATTCCAACAGTTTTGCGCCTTAAAAATTATAATCAGTGCTAACCATGATGTGACAGGTAGCCGGGGTCCCGTGAAAGGTCCATCGATGCATGTTTGAACATAGGCATATGTTTATGAATGAGGAATATCATCTTATGAATGCATTTACGTAAAGAGATATATTATTGCTGGTATATGTTGTTGGATGTTATTACAGGGTTATCTCAGTTCAGTCTTAAGACACTCTGTTACTACCATATAATAATTTCTGAGCATTGTCACCATAAAATTCTACCCTGTTTTTTATGAAGGATTTTCAAGTTTTATTTCCCTCAGTATCACACAGACCGCTAAAGTCTTCATTTTGCTAAATGTTCCTGGTAAAATTCAGATCGGCCAGCTGCTTCCAGCTCCGTCTAATGCATTTGTGTTCAAATAATTTAAGTCCCATTTATCAATGGACTTGAGACATGTACTATTTTTACACTTACTACAAGATGCCTGTACTGTAAGCATTATTGAGGGTGAACATTTTGTACTTCAAGTTAACTGACACAGAAGAATGGGTTCATTGTCTATGCTCCATTAATTCACTAAGTTCCAGAGATGTTTCCTGATTCACACAATCCACTTTACTATTAAATAGACAGATTGACCTTCACCACGTTTCAATTTCTATTTTTCAGCTATCAATCAGCTTCTGCAAGCAAGGACACTGCAAATTCCATTTTGCTTTGAAAATGTGTATCGCATAAACATACTCAGTATTTCACAGTTGATATGCTGGGCAGAGAATGGGAAGTATTGGCATCTTTTAAGATTTAACCTTCACAATCCCAAAACTGAGATTTTGTATTTAAGTTGCTCTATTAAATAGAAAGACAACTTAAAGAGGACCTCTCATCACTTGGGGCACATACGGTTTTATATACCGCTAGAAAGCCGACAATGCACTGAATTCAGCACACTGTCGGCTTCCACGATCTGTGCCCCTGGTGAAGAGCTATCGGTGCTGGTACCGTAGCTCTTTACCATCAGAAGGGCTTTCCTGACAGTCAGTCAGGAACACTCTTCTTCACAGCAGCGCCTAGAGCGCTGTAGTGTGAGAGCGGGGAGGAACCCCACCCTAGCACTTGTCTATGGGCGAGCACTATCAGGAGGGGAGGAGGCGTTCCTCCCCGCTCACACAGTACAGTGCTATAGGCACTGCTGTGAGGAAGGGCATTCCTGACTGTCAGGAACGCCCTTCTGACATTGAAGAGCTACAGTATCGGCACCAATAGCTCTTCACCGGGGGAACAGATCGTGAATTCAGCACACTGTCGGCATTCTAGAGGTATATAAAACCACATGTGCCCCAAGTGATGAAAGGTCCTTAAGGCTAAGGCCCCACATGTGTCCTGCAGCAAAAAAGAGTTGCGAGAAAAACCATGGCAGCAACGCATTATGGTTTTTCCTGCAGCTCTTTTCACAGATAGTTTGCAGGGGTTTCTTCTGCTTCAGTTATACCTATAGAGAAATCGCTAGCGTTTACGTAGGTAAAACCGAAATGCTGCGATTTCCAAAACCGCAAAGGTTTTGGAAATCATAGCATACCGGATGCACATGTGAAACCCGCAAAGTGGGGATTCGCTAGAATCCCATCCACTTTGCTATGACTAAAACAACGCTTTTTTTCCTGTAACATTTCCGCCGCAGGCAAACTGCAGAGTTTTTTCACCGGCCTAAAGCTTGCTTTGGGTACTCTATTTTTGTGACCAGGATCCCCTTAAAGCGTGTCCTACTGCAGAGACCTTCAGCAACTATTAGTAAACTGTGAAGGAACCATGCAGCACCACCGCAGGTGAAATGAGGAAGTACACGGACGCACTGAGTTCTCCAGACCAAGCGATCTACCTTTTTTCCATAAAAGGGTATTTTTAAGTAGATTTTCAAATTCAAGTACCCACTTTGCAAAAACAACTGACCTCGGAGGACAGCATAAACAAAGTTTAAATCCAAATGAAAATCCTAAATTAAAAATATATTTTATTATGTTACAAAAAATGTAAAAAATAACAAAATCTAAAATATAATAAGCATTCAAAAAAGACTATGAACCACCATACAATAAGAAGTAAAACTCCAGAAATTGTGCCCTTATGTCATTGTACCATAGAAAGCAACCCTCCAATATAACCAACCATCTGTTTATGCTTTTGTTGGCAGTGCTATTTCAATCCAGCTGCCAGATACATATTTAGAAGGACCTGGCAGCAGCAGAGGTGTCATGTCTCATTCTGCAGCTGCTCTATCTTAAAATTCATAGTAGCAAAACTTACCAATGTCAAAATGTCAGAAGTGCAATATAGGCAACTGTATCAGCAAAAGTGACTCATTTATTATGGTGAAAGTATTTCATTTGTTTCATGTATTTTAATTCAAATACTATTTTGAATTGTGATTGAGAAACACTTTGATCCAAACACAAAATACACAAGACTGGTGATCTTTGAGTATCCATACAAAGCATCTAAGGGTGGACTGGGGCCTCCACTGTCCCACGCGGAGACTCCTGGCCTGCTCTGTGTTCAGCGCCAGAATGCCGCTTCCGGTCCCTCGTGGAGGTGGGCTGGAACCTCCACTCAGCTCTATGGGGGTTCCGGTCTTCCTCTAGTGACGCGACCTCTGTTTCTGGGATCAGGGGGCCAGCGGCGTGCCATAGGCTATTTAGGCCTCATTCTAGCTCTGGCCCGCTGGTTATTCCTTTTTCCATGTAATCAGCTCCACAGCATTCTCCTGCCTCCTGTCCCTGTTCTCCTAGTTACCTACTTGTATGTGTATGACGCCTGGCTTGCTTTACTGACAACTTCTTCTTGAGTCTCCTGATTTGGCATTTACCTGACCTCCTGTGCATGACCTTTGGCTTTTCCTGACCTCTCCTGTCTGACTCCTGTTTTGACTACTCCACAAACCTCCTGTGTATGTCTACGCTCCTGACTACGCTTCTGCCTCTCCCTCCTGCTACTACAAGACCTCTTGTGCACTGGCTCGGCTTATTTGACTATGCTTTGGCTTCCCCTGGAACCTACTTTGACCTCTGGATTACTTGCCCTGTATGTCTGTTTCTCCATGGTGACCTGCTCTCCTAAACTTCATCCACTGAGGATAGTGTCTGGATTTTTCTGGGTCCTCTTTACTTGGGGTTCGCTTGGTTCTGCGGTGCTCTCTGGGCGGTTTCCGATCTGGAAGCTCTGGTGAAGAACTCCGGGGCCTGGTTCTGCTCCGGTTAGGAGAGTGTAGAACACTCAGGACTGTTTTTGCCTCGGTGCCTGGGGATTTTAGTTGCCCATGACTCACAGTGATTATTGTTGTGTCAGGTTTGTACATGGAGTTTGTATCTTTTTCAGGTATTTGTGAGGATTTTCTCCTACACTCCAAAGACATACTGATAGAGACGTTACATTGTGAACCCTATTTGGGACAGTGAGTGATGACAATGTCATTAACATGCAGCGGAAAATGTTAGCAAGAAGAAATAAACAGTTAATAAAAATGTAAAGGGGTTGTCAATCCTTCATGTATTTATGATCTATCCCTTTAACTTCCTGGTTTATGCTCATATGTGCTAGAATTATGATAAAACATTGTATGATGGAAAATTAATTCCATATGATTGATTGATGTATCTGTATCATGAATAAAGATGATTAGAAAAGATTCACTTTGCTTTGTATTTGGATTGTTCTGTCTAAAGATTAGTTTAGAGTCCAGTAAGTTTGTCAAGAACAACAGGTTAAATTGGCTTAAACCATAGGGGGCATGGTTTGCTGCAATGGCGTGAGTATGTCTGTGAGCTGAGCTCTGTCCTAGGGCACAGCTTTATGGGAGCTTCTACCTAGTTTAATGGGAAAAACTAAAACTAGAAAAATACCTGGGTGCACAACAAGACAAGGGCCAACCAAACTGACTATACCTAACTACTTTCTGCTACTCCAATCGTTCCGAATGGATGACAGTGCATCTGGCTTCATCTTCCCTTTTGAGTCTCCCTGCCCCATTGCTTATGAAAACACAGCTGCACTGGCCAAACACCCAGACAGCAAGGTAGTGATACAAATCGAAGGTCCAGGAGAGTCCCTACAATCCAGCTCTGACCAATCTATATGATTCTGAGAGTGATTTGGAAAAGGTGCTGTGGTCAGATGAGATAAAAATTGCTCTTTTTGGCATTAACTCAATTTGCCCTGTTTGGAGGAAGAGAAATGCTGCCTATGACCTAAAGAACACCATCTCCACTGCCAAGCATGGAGGTGGAAACATTATGTTTTGGGGATGTTTCTCTGCTAAGGGCACAGGACTAATTCACCGCATCAATGGGAGAATGGATGGAGCCATGTACCCTAAAATCCTAAGTGACAACCTCCTTCCTCCACCGGGAAATTAAAAAAGGGTCATGGCTGGGTCTTCCAGCAAGACGATGACCCAAAAGATATAGACAAGGCAACAAAGGAGTGGCTCAAAGAGAAGCACATTAAGGTCATGGATTGGCCTAGCCAGTCTCCAGATCTTAATCCCATAGAAAACTTATAGAGGGAGCTGAAGCTCCGAGTTGCCAAGTGATAGCCTCAAAATCTTAATGATTTAGAGATGATCTGAAAACAGGAGTGGAGCAAAATTATTCCTGCCATACTTGTGGAAACTTTAGCATTTTCCCTATAGGTCTAAAAAGTGCAGAAAATCCACTGAGAAAAACTGTGTGTAAATGGAATGAAAAATGCAGTATTTTTTTTTTTTGCTTGTGTTTTGTTACGTGGGGCCTTAACCTAAAATAGAATCTTCTCAGATGTTTTAGAATTAGTGTCATAGAAAAACATAAACTGTATACATTTAAGTAGTGGTTGCTTAATGAAGCCAAGATCAGTTTGATGGCTCTATCTCTAAACAGATCCCACCTTATCATATAGACAAACAGAAATATTTTTCACATTTTTTGTGCTTGCAGTGTCTTTGAGGACAATAATTTTGTATCAGACTAACCCCCAACCCCACATCAAAACCCAAACATAATGCAGATGTCAATAGGGCTTTAGTTTTTGTATTTTGATTTCAGTACTCTTTCATGAATCCATCATTTCTGTATTATAGCTTACCTTTCTGTATGGCTTTTCATGTGAGCACCCTGGTTGGTTGTGTTTGAGAATAAAATTGGGCATTCATTTATTGTTGCTACCTTCTATTGATTGGAAATGTTAATATGAGTAAAATTATAAACCTTAAAAATTTGTAAGGTGAACACAGTGTCGCAAAGATGTAATATAAATGCAGAAAAAGGCAGTGACATTTAAAGAGAAAATGGCAACTGTATGATATGTCATTCATTCTCTTTCTCTAAAACACAGGGGGGAAAGATAATAATTGATGAGTCTTACTAAACATTCATTTTAGCTCATAACTTAAAGCTTTTTATAGAAGTTATAAAGAAAAGGCGGTGAAATAAGGAGGAAAAAATTAGAAACACTATCAATGACATGTTAACCCAGAATCCAGGCATTTCAAGTCTATATCAACACAGTAACCTTTAACCCATGTTAACCTATATTTTAGTATTTGAAACAAATTCTCATAGTATAAGACATTTTATAAAATAATTATCATACAGATAGTTCCTAGATATAGACATGTTGGTTTCCAACTTGTACTCCAACCCGAATTGTGTAGAGATTATCAACAAAACTACCCCATTCAGATTCATATTAAAGCTATATTCAGTAACTTGAACATCAGGTAGCCTGAGGCACCAGTGAAGAGGAGAAAAGCCTAAAGACTTCTTTTGTTCTAAGGCCTAGTTCACATCTGGTTGGTAAATTGTTCGGGCAGTCCGCATTGGGACCCCCCCGAATGGACTACCAAACGCATTGGCAAGCGCTGTGCAGTGAAAGCACACAGACCCCATAGACTATAATGGGGTCCGTGTCCTTTCCACACAGTCTCAGCACAGAACATGCAGACAGAAAAGTAGTTCACGATCTACTGTCCTGTCCGCATGACTTATGCGGAGACCGTCCATAAAGCACACGGATCCCATTACAGTCTGTGGGGGTCTGTGTGCTTTCAATGCACACTGCTTGCCAATGTGTTCGGAGTCCGTTCGGGGGTCCCCATGCGGACTCCCCCTAACGGTTTACTGATGCAGATGTGAACCAGGCCGTATACTTGGCAAAAACATATAGGGATAACTGTATGAATCTTAAGAAACAGGTCCTGAATAGGGTTCAGCAATCGGGATCGGAAAAGATCGGATTTCAATCGGCGATCAAGTAAATTTCACGATTGTGATCGGAATTCCGACCCGATCTTTTCCATCGAGATCGGAGGTTATCTCAAGATCGGCTCAACCCCAAAAGTGACTTTTCCCATACAGAAGCATTGACTAGGGTTGAGGATCGGGTTCGGAAAGGATCAGATTCTGATCGGCGATCGAGCAAATTTCACGATCGCGATCAGGATCGAGATCAGCTGGAAAATGATTGGAAATCGGATTTTAAAATCGATCTTGAAATCTCAAGATCGGCTCAACCCTAGTCCTGAAACATTAGCAAAATTGAGCTTCTTTAGTTTGGATAAAATAGCGATATAGATTCATTGGAAACTTGACATATGGCCTTCATTTTCACATATTTTTACTGCATTATAACAATTGTTATCTAGAAGATTATGGGTGGTCTAAGAAAGCGAAGGGAATAATTCTAACATTCTGAGATGTTAATTTTAGCATCCCTGATGGAATAAAGTTGTAGAGGGGTCAACCAGCAGCACCTATATTAAAAGTTGCAGGACATTCTTAGCGATTTGTCCTTTCTTCATGCTCCACCATGCAATGATATGACTCACATGGGGTGCTGGTACTCATCAGATGTTTATGTAAACGGCTGCTGGATTTAATTGTGATTGGCACCATATACAAACATTATCTGTATGCAATGGGAACACTAGGTTTCAACTTCCTTCATGGATTGTGGGTGGATAGTTTTTCAGTATTTTCAACCTCTGCACATCATATAGCACTTCGATCTATTTACATTTTGCTATGAACCATGGATTCCCCTAACATCAGGTAAAAATGTCCTTTTCCAGTGATATGATTTATAATAATGTTTCAGTAAATTATATATACCATATTTTTCGGACTATAAGACGCACTGGACTATAAGACGCACCTAGGTTTTAGAGGAGGAAAATAGGGAAAAAAAATTTTGAAGCAAAAACTGGTAAAATATTTAATATATGGGAGTTGTAGTTTTGCAACAGCTGCAAGGCCACATTGACAGGTGACCCTGCAGCTGTACGGGGACGCATAGAGTGTTTTTTTTTTGCGGGGCCAGAAGTACTTTTTAGTTATACCATTTTGGGGAATGTCTATTGCTTAGATCACCTTTTATTGAAAAAAACCGGTGGTTTATGATATATGATCTTCTACTTTTATATATATATTCTAGGGATAGGAGGTGATTTAGAACTTTTATTTATTTCATATTTTTATTATATATTTTTAAAGCTTTTTTTTTTTTTACTATTTTATTCCCCCCCCCCCCGGGGCTTGAACCTGCGGTCGCTTGATTGCAAGTCCCATAGACGGCAATACAACTGTATTGCCGTCTATGGGACATTCTGTCTATTAGTATTACGGCTGGTCATAGAGACCAGCCGCAATACTAATACAGCAGTGACAGGCCGGGGAGCCTCATTAGGCTCCCGGCTGTCACCCGAACAGGTCGGCTCCTGCGATATCGCCGCGCAGGAGCCGGCCTGCATCTTTACAGGTACGGGGGAGGCACAGGTTCGGGGGAGAAGGGGCCGCTGATACTGACCCGGCATCCGCTGTACTAGAGAGGCGGATGCCGGTGAGGGATAGACGCTGGGGCCTGAGACATCGCTGCCCTGCCCTGCATGAAGCCAGCTCCCGCTGCTGGCTTCATGTAGGGCAGAGGAGCGCAGCGATGTCTCAGGCCCCGGCACCTGTAATGGCGTCTATCACTTGCCGGCTTCCGCCTCTCTATTACAGCGGATGCCAGGCGCCACATTCGGCCTATAAGACGCACCCTTCTTTTCCCCCCAAATTTGGGGGAAAAAAAGTGCGTCTTATAGTCCGAAAAATACGGTAATCAATCCCATAGTAAAATCAGCATGAAATACCATCCTGGGGATGAAGACTCTGATCAAGACATTGTAATTGCTTATTGCAGTATTTAAAAACCAAAGAAAATGTAAGATAAAAAGTGGGTCAGTGATCAGCTTTGGGTATTCTTGATGCCACTGTGTAAGAGAAAAAGAGATTGGCATGAAATGGACACATTATGATTATTCATGCACAAAGCCTTTTGGGATGAGAATCTAATTACTACTTTATGCTAAATGTAATGAGACTATGAGAGTGAACCTAGGTAAACCTGAACAAGAGTGACATAAAAGAAGAGCAGATTGATAATGAAGAGACTGGCAAATGCAATCTAGCTTTCTCCCTCGTGGATCTGGGTATTCCCAATGCTGTGTCCAAATTGTTTCAAAACTAGAATTAAATTTTCCATTGTTTACTGATAGGATTATTAATGTATTACATTATCATGTCAGTAGCTATGTGGTCTTACGTTATTAATCAGCCAAAGTAAAGAAAATGTCACAAAATTAGAAGAAGGGATTTAATTGTCAATACTTAAATACTTAAATTAAATACTTTAATTGTCAGCTTGAAGAAATTTGTTACAAATCAGGGTTTAAATTGGCTTAAAGCTGGGGCCGCATGGGCTGGAAACGCTGAGATTTGCCCATGGTGGAAATGCCACGGGAAAAATTGTGGCATTTTACAGTACAGGCAAAGTGGATGCGATTCAAGCAAATTCAGTGCCCACTTTGTGGTAAATACTGCCATGTGGACACACCGCGATTTCCAAAACCAGCACGGTTTTGGAAATCGAAGCTTGTCAATTATACCTATGGAAATGACGGCGGTTTCACCATAGGTATAATTGCAACTGGAAATCCGCGGAGGAGGAGTCTGTGAACTTTCTGTTTAAAGTGCTGCGGGGAGAACCGCCATGCGTTCCTGCCACAGCTTTTCCCGCAGCGCTTTATTGCTGGGGGACGTCCTGTGGGGCCATAGCCTAAAATCTTACTATGCAGAGTAGAGTCACAGCTTCGCATTAATGCATAAAATAATAGATAGCTTATTGTCTTACTTTTATCCGACGGAATGAGACCCAAAGAAGTATCCTGGAGATGCACGGAGAACCTTCCGGTAGGTAAGGAGAGAATGGCAATAAATGGATGTCCAGCACTCCGTAACTTCTTTATATAAAAGGTATAAGTTTATTTCGGAGACATGCTCCCTTTAAAAGCCGAGTATATACAAAGCATATGGTGGTGCAGATAGGATGGTAACGAAGAAACCGACGCGTTTCGAGGTTATTCACCTCTTAGTCATGGTTTGACTAACCATGACTAAGAGGTGAATAACCTCGAAACGCGTCGGTTTCTTCGTTACCATCCTATCTGCACCACCATATGCTTTGTATATACTCGGCTTTTAAAGGGAGCATGTCTCCGAAATAAACTTATACCTTTTATATAAAGAAGTTACGGAGTGCTGGACATCCATTTATTGCCACCATAGCCTAAAACATAGTGTATGACACTGAAAAGGATCTTAAGACTCTCTAACTTAGGCTTGCATACTTAGGCTGCATATTAGGCTTGAAAAAGCGTTTGACAACGCGAAACGGCTGTTGCCTGTTTTTTTTTGCCAATTATGTCATCTCTCCCTCCCTGAGGACTTGTTTTACTATGTTCAAATAAAAGCATTATTTTATATAAAGAAGAGAAGTGGCGTCTACTGATTGGTGAGTGCCCACCCATACTTTTCTACTTTTCTATTTTCGCAACTGTTTTTTCTAAGGGTTGTGAGCACCACCGTTTGTCAGAAGAGTTTCCGACTCAGAAGAATTCACCCTTTACAGTGGATTATCATTTTGCCGTTGTTATTGGGGCGAGCAGTGCCGTCTATTTTTGCTCTTTGTTCTTGGTTAGTATGCAATATTGTTTTTTTAATCACTATCACTGAACTGGTACTGCTGGCTACAGTGGTTGAATTCTATCCCTGCTGCTATAATCTCACAAAATGTCTTCTGTGTGGGTGTGTTATCTTGTATATTGCATATGCCATTATCACTGTGACCTTTCCACTCCCCACTCGTGAAAAACTGTCAGGTGATAACACCAGAAGCTTGCTTATGTTAAACAGACCATGCGAGCTACCTCCTCTATGCTCTTCTACCTCATTTTACACATTATAACAACCATTCACATAGGTTTTGGTTTGCAAAATTTAGTCCAAATCCAGTTTGTTACAAACAGGATCACTATACAGAAAATATAAGCTCTGCTTGAAAATATAATAAATATTAGAGATGAGTGAACAGTGTTCTATCGAACACATGTTCGATCGGATATCAGGCTGTTCGATGTGTTCGATTCGAATCGAACATCACGTGGCAAACTCCAAAAAATTTGATTCCCCTCCCACCTTCCCTGGCGCTTTTTTTGCACCAATAACAGCGCAGGGGAGGTGGGACAGCAACTACAACACCAGAGGCATTGAAAAAAATCGGAAAAAGTCATTGGCTGCCGAAATCAGGTGACCCCCATTTTAGACGAATAGTGGATTTCAAATCCGGGTCATATGAGAATGTGAACTTTGTGACTAAGAGACAGGGATAGCTGTACAGGCAGGGATAGCTAGGGATAACCTTTATTTAGGTAGGAATGTTATTAAAAATAACTTTTTGGGCAGGGTCGGACTGGGGTGCCTAGGGCCCACCAGTGGGATTATTTCCAGGGGCCCACCCTACTGCCATATTAAATATCGCCCGTCCAGTTTTTGCCATTATGCACGTTTAAAGTGCATTTTCACACACAATACAGGAAGCCCAGAACCCGTCCCAGGCTTGATTGGCAGATAAGCTTTCAAACACAACGCAAACACCCCTTAGGGTGCATTCACACGGTGGAAAATGGCTGAATTTGGTGTGGAATCCGTGACAGATTCAGCGCTGAAAAAAAAGCCTCCCATTGACTTCAATGGGTTCCTTTTTCTGCAAAGCAACCCATTGAAGTCAATGGGAGGCTTTTTTTAGCGCTGAATCTAATGCAGATTCCACACCAAATTCACCGGTATTTTCCTCTGTGTGAATGCACTCTAACAATAACAACACAATGACAAGAGACCGGGAGCAGGTAATCATAAGCAGACAGGCCTCCTGCACTGTACAACGCGGCAAGAGAATGGTGCAGGAGTTCGAACGGGTGAGGACGTAACATGAGTATAATTTTTCTTTATAAGGGGTCATTCACATGGAGTAACGCCTCATGTGTATCAGAGGCGTACACGCCGGCGTTACGGCAGGGCATTCACTTCAATGGGAGCGCTCGTAGCAACGCCGTTACAGCGGCGTTATGAGTGCTCCCATTGAAGTGAATGGGAAGTGCTCAGCAGCCCTGCTGTAACGCCGGCGTGTACGCCTCTGATACACGCGAGGCGTTACTGCATGTGAATGGCCCCTTATGCTGTGTTTTTTTTCTCTTTCAGGTTACGATAATCCATTGGATTATGTTGGATTCCATCGATGATCATCATTTTTGTTTTATTTTTTTTTTAATTCTTTAATAAAACGTTCAACGATTTGTCTATTTCAATAAAAACACATTTCTTTCACGTCTTGAGTTTTTATAAATACTTTCTTACCCCTTAGTAATGGTAACTGATAGACGGCATCCATTACTAAGGTGTGGCTTAGCATTAGTGGTGAATATTCTAGCATTAACCCTCCAATTATTACCCCGCTACCTAATGCTGAGGAGAATTGGTTATCATCCAATACCCGGCTGTTTAATAGAGACTGCTGAGGATTGGGGCAGTCACAGGCTGGAATTATTAGGGTCAGTGCACACTGAATTTTTTGGTGCTTATTGTGACGCTAAATCCGCCTCAAAATCAGCCTCCAAAAAAAGCCTCCCAATAGAACTCAAAATAAGCACCAAAAAACTCAGTGTGCACTGACCCTTAGGCTGGAAAAGGCCGAAAACAACAGGCTGGTATTATGGCTGAGAAGGGCCAAAAACCATGCCATTTCCACCCTTGTAATGTCAGGATACTGCTTGTTGTATCTGACTGGCTCATAAATATTGGGGGGACCCTATGTTGCTTTATAATTAGAAAAAAAATGACATAGGGTCCCCCCAATTTTTAATAACCAGCCAGATATAACAAGCAGCAGCAGCCTGACATTACAAGGGTGGTAAGGGCCATGGTTTTTGGCCCTTCCCAGCCTTAGAATACCAGCCTGCGACCACCCCAATCCCCCGCAGTCTCTTTAGACAGCTGGGTATTGGACGATACCCAGCTCTTCCCGGCACCCCTGATGGTGTTGGGTACCGGGGTAATAATTGGAGGGTTAGTGCTAGACTATTCACCAGCTAACACTAAGCCACACCTTAGTAATGGATGCTGTCTATCAGACAGTCGCCATTACTAAGGGGGTAAGAAATATTTTTAAAAAAAATAAATCAAGAGACATGAGAGAAATTTTTTTTACTGAAATAAAAACTCCCTCAGACAACCCTCGTTGACCATTTTATTAAAAAAAAAAAAAAAAAAAAAAAAGATGATCATCGATGGAGTCCAACGAATCCGATGTAATCCAATCGATCCATCACAACCTGAAAGATAAAAAAACCTGTATGACAGAGAGATTGCCGCTGTTGTGAATGTAACATAAGGCTATGGCTACACTACTACTTCCGTCATGCAACCAAAGATCACAGTGTCACTTTGGGACTCTTTCACATTAGTGAATGGAGTCGCATTGGGTCCCTCAGGTTGCAATGTGACTCCATTCACTAACATAAGGGAAAGAATCACAGGGCGACACATCTTTGGTTGTATGACAGAAGTTATAGTGCAGCCATAGCCTAATGCTAGGTTCACAACAGCGGCAAGCTCTCCGTCATACAGGTCCGCCATGGGACCAGAATGATGGAGAGGTGGGCTGCCAAAATAGCAGTTACACCCAGACAGTGGCAGACCTCATTAACATAATGAGGTCTGCCAGGTGTCAGCCATTTTCAAAGTGAAAGGCATATACCCAAGTCCTCAGTGATTTCTGAAACTTGGGTATTGTTATGCTGGAGCCCTAGAAAAGGACACCAGCATAACAATAGTGTGGGACATTATCTATAGGGTGGGTGGACTACAACTCCCAGCAGCTCCAGATGCCCTGGAACTGTTGAGAGTTGTAGTCCACCCACCCTATAGATAATGTCCCACTCTATTGTTATGCTGGTGTCCTTTTCTAGGGCTCCAGCATAACAATACAGTGAGACATTACCTATGGGGTGGGTGCACTACAACTCCCAGCAGCTCCAGGACATCTGGAGCTGCTGGGAGTTGTAGTAATTGAAAGATTTGGGGGGCAAAATAGGGGACAATAAAAGCAGTTTTTTTTTATTTGTAAAATTCCCACTTACCTTGTCGCTGTCTGCAGGTCTGGCCTCCGCTTCTTCAATCCAGCCGCCGCGCTCTGCTCTGACGCATCAGGAAAAGAGCTGCGGCTGGATTGGCCAATTCGTTTCCAGGATACATGGGGGCGGGCCCAACTGCAGACGTTCTCCCGCCCCCCGCAGCGCTACGCCGGCAGCCGTAGCTCTGCGTAGGTGGGTGACAGGACACCTAAGCCTCCACTTGAGCAGGGGCCCGAATTGCAATGTCAGGGCCCCGATCGGTCCCCTAACCATCCCGATCGGCCCTTGATCATGCAGATCGGGCCCCTGCCTATACTTTATTAAAAATAAAAAGATCAAAAATATAGTCGGGGCCTGGGGCCCACCGGGGGATCCCCCGGTGCTCCGGCAGGCCAGTCCGACCCTGTTTTTGGGGCTCTATCGGGTGTGTAATTGTGATTTTTGTGACATAAACTTTTTCCCATAGGAATGCATTGGACAGTGCTGATTGGCCAGAGTACGGAACTCGACCAATCAGCGCTGGCTCTGCTGGAGGAGGCGGAGTCTAAGATCGCTTCACACCAGTCTCCATTCAGGTCCGACCTTAGACTCCGCCTCCTCCGGCAGAGCCAGCGCTGATTGGCCGAAGGCTGGCCAATGCATTCCTATGGGAATGCAGAGACTTAGCAGTGCTGAGCCAGTTCTGCTCAACTACACCGTGTGCCGGTCAGTCCATCTGATATAGCAGAGCCGAGGGTGCACACTCGGCTCTGCTATATCAGATGGGCTGACCGGCACACGGTGTAGTTGAGCAGAACTGGCTCAGCACTGCTAAGTCTCTGCATTCCCATAGGAATGCATTGGCCAGCGCTGATTGGCCAGAGTATGGAACTCGACCAATCAGCGCTGGCTCTGCTGGAGGAGGCGGAGTCTAAGATCGCTCCACACCAGTCTCCATTCAGGTCCGACCTTAGACTCCGCCTCCTCCGGCAGAGCCAGCGCTGATCGCAAGCTGACAGGGATTTCCATGAAATAAAGTGACTTTTATGCCCCCAGACATGCTTCCCCTGCTGTCCCAGTGTCATTCCAGGGTGTTGGTATCATTTCCTGGGGTGTCATAGTGGACTTGGTGACCCTCCAGACACGGATTTGGGTTTCCCCCTTAACGAGTATATGTTCCCCATGGACTATAATGGGGTTCGAAACCCGTTCGAACACTCGAACAGTGAGCGCTGTTTGAATCGAATTTCGAACCTCGAACATTTTAGTGTTCGCTCATCTCTAATAAATATCACATTCTCATATTATCTATTCCTTAATTTTACAGTTTCAGAAAGTGTATAATAACAAGTTGTGCAAAATTCTAATATGCCAAACTTTGTGCATCATTGTAGTGTTTGTAGTCATTGTAGTTAAGGATGACAAAAAATCTCTCCTGAACATGTAATGCTCACACAGGAACATGTCTTGCTTAATGGTATCATTCTAAAAATGTATTTGTTATACATGTCACTATAACACTAGTGAGTGGAAGAGAAGCTACAATCCACTCTCTTACCAATACATAATATTGCAACAGCGAGCACCAAGAGCATTACTGCCATGCTTACTGCATGTATAAATACAAGAAAATGAGGTCTTTGGAGGACATTGTGTACACAAATTGTGTAAGAACACTGCCCCCACTTGTTCCAATCCTGACATCTAAATATCCATCAAAGGACCAGGATAGATTTTTATTTTGGAATATAATAGTTTTATTTAATGACTACAATCACAGATCTTATAGAGTTGGCTGCTTTATGTATCTTTGAAGAAATGGCTTGGAAACTGCAAGATGTGAAGTTTACTAATATAAAATTGTTCAGGGTTGGTTTTTTACTGTACATTGTGATATGCTGATTCCTTGTCACTACAACTAAGATACTAAGATAAGAGGTGGATGAGTGCTAGAGTATTATTCTGGACTATAATATAGAATACAACTAATGTATTTACAAAGTTACTGAACTTTAGTTTACACTTTAATCCCAGTCTTTGTAATATCAGAACTTCATAAGATTTCGTTTGGATTTTTGGTATTTCTGTATGAATGCTTAAAGGTGGTGGGAGTCATGTATTGTGCCTTTGATACTAACATTTCTTCTTTTATTTAACAATGTCTCCTCTGCTTCCCAGAGTGCTGTTTATTGTACTTCCTAGGAGGGAGCCAGAGGCAAGATCTAGCAATAGGTATTGAGCCTCCAGGCACATAAAGTAAGCTACTGAGCTATTTTTCAATATGCCTGCTAGTGCTAAATATTAATCTATTTATCTAGCACAAAATCTACTTGTCAGAATCGCGTTAACAGATAGAAATAACACTCACGTTGCCAACCTCAATGATTTACTTTATGAGGAAATATAAATGTATGTCACATAACAGGTTCTAATGTAATGAACTAGAATAAGGGCATGATAAAACTACATATAGTAATGTCTTGCTTTCAATGCGCCGTGGACAGAAAATTCTATGATCTGCTAACAAGTGACATTTATGGAAGTCTGTGTTGTATCAATGGACTCCTGAGAGATGCAGGCAGAAGCTGAATTCTCTAGGTCCATTTTGGAAAATTAAAACCTAGGGTATGTAGCAATATACAGTAATCTTATTCACAAGTTCATAAACTGGATATTTATTGGAATAATCAGATTAAAAACCTGCACCTAGGTGATAACGTATATATATATATATATATATATATATATATATATATATACTAGCATCTGCCCGCGACTTCGTCTTTGGGTTGTAGGTGGCGTTGAACGCGTACAGTTGCAGTATTGTTGACGGAGAAGATCCGCCGTGCGCCAAGGCGGACCCCCTTTGCCCTTGGGTTGCTGTGCCCCGCCTCCCTTCCTCCTCCCGCAACCCTCTATCCCGTGGCAGACCCTGCACCCTCCTTTGGGCCCCACTCCTGCAGCCCACCCTCCATCCACGCCTCAGCACTCCTGCAGAAACCCTTTTGCCCTGCCCTCCTTGCCCCGTGGGCACAGGCACCCTCCTTGTACCCCCAAACTCTGTCCTGTGTACCATCCTCCTGCGTGCCCCCCAGGCCACCAAATTGCTCACCCGTTGGCCCACCGCCCCCAAATTCTACAGTCCTTCTGCGCTGTCCAGGCCCACTGCACCGCTTGACCATGGCTGGACGGTTGGCTCGCTGTAGCTGCACCCTACAGTCTGGCGGGGTTCCTACCCAGCTGGCACAGCAAACTGACATGGCACTGCCCAGGCCACCTGCACACCCTGGCTGCAGACTTGCGTTTTGGACACCGTACCTGCACTGTAGAGTCTGCCGGGGTACTTACTCAGCCAGAACAGCCGAGTGCTGTGTTCTCCCCTGGAGAGTTTAGATGTGTGTCTTCGTCGCTGCATGAGCTGTTCCGCTCCCTCGCTGCCACCGATGAAGTCGTCGGTACCCGCAGAGTCAGGCGGCCTGGCTGCAGCGCGCCAGGGCTGCGAGCAGCTGCCATGTTGGCTGGCTTGCACATCGGACATTGAACTTCTCCACCACTTCTCCACCAGCCCGCCAAAAGTCTGCGGCGCACCAATCGGAGCCCCGTTGACAGACCTGCGATGACCATTACTGGTGAGTACCTCTTGAAGCTCTTCAAGAGAATGCCAAGAGTGTGCAAAGCAGTAATCAAAGCAAAAGCTGGCTACTTTGAAGAACCTAGAATATAAGACATATTTTCAGTTGTTTCACACTTTTTTGTTAAGTATATACAGTCCTATGAAAAAGTTTGGGCACCCCTATTAATCTTAATCATTTTTAGTTCTAAATATTTTGGTGTTTGCAACAGCCATTTCAGTTTGATATATCTAATAACTGATGGACACAGTAATATTTCAGGATTGAAATGAGGTTTATTGTCCTAACAGAAAATGTGCAATATGCATTAAACCAAAATTTGACCGGTGCAAAAGTATGGGCACCTCAACAGAAAAGTGACATTAATATTTAGTAGATCCTCCTTTTGCAAAGATAACAGCCTCTAGTTGCTTCCTGTAACTTTTAATCAGTTCCTGGATCCTGGATGAAGGTATTTTGGACCATTCCTCTTTACAAAACAATTCAAGTTCAGTTAAGTTTGATGGTCGCCGAGCATGGACAGCCCGCTTCAAATCATCCCACAGATGTTCAATGATATTCAGGTCTGGGGACTGGGATGGCCATTCCAGAACATTGTAATTGTTCCTCTGCATGAATGCCTGAGTCGATTTGGAGCGGTGTTTTGGATCATTGTCTTGCTGAAATATCCGTCTCCAGCGTAACTTCAACTCCGTCACTGATTTTTGAACATTATTCTCAAGAATCTGCTGATACTGAGTGGAATCCATGCGACCCTCAACTTTATCAAGATTCCCGATGCCGGCATTGGCCACACAGCCCCAAAGCATGATGGAACCTCCACCAAATTTTACAGTGGGTAGCAAGTGTTTTTCTTGGAATGCTGTTTTTTTTTTGGACGCTGTGCATAACACCTTTTGTATGACCAAACAACTCAATCTTTGTTTCATCAGTCCACAGGACCTTCTTCCAAAATGAAGCTGGCTTGTCCAAATGTGCTTTTGCATACCTCAGGCAACTCTGTTTGTGGCGTGCTTGCAGAAACGGCTTCTTTCTCATCACTCTCCCATACAGCTTCTCCTTGTGCAAAGTACGCTGTATTGTTGACCGATGCACAGTGACACCATCTGCAGCAAGTTGATGCTGCAGCTCTTTGGAGGTGGTCTTTGGATTGTCCTTGACTGTTCTCACCATTCTTCTTCTCTGCCTTTCTGATATTTTTCTTGGCCTGCCACTTCTGGGCTTAACAAGAACTGTCCCTGTGGTCTTCCATTTCCTTACTATGTTCCTCACAGTGGAAACTGAAGGGTTAAATCTCTGAGACAACTTTTTGTATCCTTCCCCTGAACAACTATGTTGAACAATCTTTGGTTTCAGATCATTTGAGAGTTGTTTTGAGTAGCCCATGATGCCACTCTTCAGAGGAGATTCAAATAGGAGAACAACTTGCAATTGGCCACCTTAAATACCTTTTCTCATGATTGGATACACCTGGCTATGAAGTTCAAAGCTCAGTGAGGTTACAAAACCAATTTTGTGCTTCAGTAAGTCAGTAAAAAGTAGTTAGGAGTATTCAAATCAATAAAATGATAAGGGTACCAAAATTTTTGCACCGGTCAAATTTTGGTTTAATGCATATTGCACATTTTCTGTTAGTACAATAAACCTCATTTCAATCCTGAAATATTACTGTGTCCATCAGTTATTAGATATATCAAACTGAAATGGCTGTTGCAAACACCAAAATATTTAGAACTAAAAATGATTAAGATTAATAGGGGTGCCCAAACTTTTTCATAGGACTGTAATTCCACATGTGTTAATTCATAGTTTTGATGCCTACAGTGTGAATCTACAATTTTCATAGTCATGAAAATACAGAAAACTCTTTGAATGAGACGGTGTGTCCAAACTTTTGGTCTGTACTGTATATGGTTAGAGTTCTGTGTAGCTTTTGGATAATTGAGATATTCATATGGATACATACTTGTCTAGTATTCTGACATTTATCTTAATATGTCTGACTTGTCAAATTAAAGGTAATTCTTCATTAGTTACTATAATTTACCATTCATTTTGCTTTTCATTCCAGGTAATAATCACTTTCCCTGGAGACTGAAGCTATAGGGATAACATAATATTCTCACTTACGTTGGATTTGTATAATGGTTTGAGACCTAACATAGCTTTAGCTAATGGACTTTACATAGGAGGCTGCTACTGTCACCAGCTGAGAAAAATAATAGGGATTTTATTGACTTTAGTGTTGCTTTTAAGTAGTGAGATATCACAAATCCTTGACCCTGACCAATTTACTGAGTAAAGCTGCAATTCACAATAATTTATTAAATTGCCTTTGGGTTTAGTGTTCCTGAATACTCTTCTTAGACCTTGTAGAAATGGGGGTTTGGATGTACCGTCATAAAAATAAAAGAGCTTATGCATAATTATAGTGTATAGATTTATGGGTTATTGAATTATTTGGAGTGGTTAGGAGGTTGAATGCAATGTATTAGTGTAACACAACATATTCCCGGATTACCAAGTAGGTTGTCTTGAACTCCTTCTATTTCAAGAACTGCTGTAAATTTCCAGTGTTTTAATGGATAGATGCATTGTAGGGTTAGACCTGGAGGAAATAGGTTGTCATAAACTGTCAAAGCTACAGAATAACCAAGATGATAGTGAATTAGTATGCCAATGTGAGCAAAACCAAGCACTATGTCAAACCTCAGTAATCGGGTTAAAAGGTGTAACATAAAATAGGAGCCAATTTAATATTAATGATGCATACAGATATCATGTCATTGTGTGTAAAGAGTTGTATTCATGTAATATGTAAACTTTTCAGGGGTCAGTAAAGGCAAAGATGCAGTAGTCAGGGTGCCAGTCATATAAAGCAAGTAAGCCTGCGTTGTGGGGTGCATAGGATGTCCCTCTCACAGCCTAGTCATTTTGTTGAATAAACCCATACAAATATATCCAGCATTGTGAAAATGAACAAACACACTTTAGCAAGTTCAGTTGCCATATCATAGGTTTGCTTCCAGGTAGAAAATGAAATGAGTGCTCACTGACTAGGCTAGCTTGCAGCCCAAACACTATGATTTCACCCCACTCACCACCTACTTCCCTCTGACTGTATTTTCATAGACCATAAAAGGGTTAAGGGGATATTGTCACTCCTTAGGGAGAGACCACCATGCAGGTGTGTGGAGTCTTATTAAGTCATATGCGCACCACTGAGGGATCATGGGAAGAATATGCAAATTTGTCTTCCATCATGTAAATAGGAAGACAGTGCCTCAGTCATGCAGCCCACTAGGGGGCGCTCCCTTTAACATCATGCCCGACCTTCCCAGAAGCCTCTCACCTCTGCCAAGTCAGTCTTCTCTACACCGGGCTGAAGAGATCCAAATAGATCGAAACAGCTGTCCTCGGCTGAGAAACTATACTTGGTAAAATCCCACATCATTGCAGCAAAGGCCTCTTGGAAGGTCAGGCATGATGTTAAAGGGAGTGCCCCCTAGTGAGCTGCATGACTGGGGCACTGTCTTCCTATTTACATCATGATTTGCATATTCTTCCCATAGTCCATAAGAGAGAGAGATTATGGGAACAATCTGTAGTTACAGTGTTTAACACATCCAAGAGAGCTCTATGCCTGAGGTGCCAGTTGAGGTATCATCAGAAAATTTGCAAATGTTTGAATCAATTAACTATATGTTTAACATGGTTATGTTTTGGTTATGTTTATGTTCCATGGCTTTATCTATGTAACTCTTTCCGACATCCACTATTACAGCATTACATCATATGACTGATGGGCAGAGCTGAGCAGCTGTCATAGCCGCCGAGACCCGGGAGCAGTGCCCCAACCCTTCTGATGCCTGAGTCAAAACATGCACCATCTTCCCTTGTGGCACATGGGTGCCACCATTTTGGGGAGGATTTTCAGATTGTCATGGCCTCTATTACAGGCTCCACTAGCTAACTCTCAAAGCAACAAAGTTTTATTTCCTCAATAATTTCATTTAATCCCTCAGTTCATTAATGAGTACAGGTTAAATATCCAAAAAGACTATCGATTTATAAGTTTGGCCTATTGACCCTTGAGAATTGTATTAATGTGTCTTGACAAATATGTTTAAGAATACCTTTATTTCTATTGTATCTGTGTTAGTTAGAGTATACAGTATATTCATAGTCATTAAGGAATGGCTCACATAATGGAGACCACATGGGCAGTGTATTAAGTAAATAACAAAAGAAGAAATGTAATCCAGATCGGTTTTATCTCTAAACGTTTCACCAGCAACCTTTAGAAGATAAAATACTAACAACTTAAATGATGTGACAACACGGAGAACTACACGGGGGTTTAATATTTCCCTTTTATTTCTTTTATTAAAAATGATTTGACATTTCCTGCTGAATAAGAAGAATATTTGGCGTCTTGTTCGGCAGGTATGATGATGATTAATATATAATATATAGCCTCTGAGGCTATCATACAAGCTATTGATGTTACGAGCCATTCCGTTCAATCTGCAGATTATTTAGAATATCTTAAACTTTACAGATCTCCGTTTCAAAGAGTAAATCAATTTAAAAAGGACCAGAAAAAAGTCTTAAAATTTAATAGAGATTCTTACGATTGTCTCACTAATGAGACATATAATTGGCAAAAAAAAACGGCATCAATCTGAACATGACCTAAATCCTGTCCACAAAATATTTTTCACAGCTGGTGTGTATCTGGGGATAACCTGTTTTCAGGGATCTCTCAAACATTTGATTCTACAGAGGGATTCATGAATGGGTAAAAATAGGACAAGACCTATTTGTTGACAGCCATTAAAACAGACCGTCAAAAAGCTGTGTGATGGCTAGTAACAAAATGACCATCAGAAGGCTAAGAATTATGTTCATGTGAATACAGGCCAACAAGATTGATGTTACTAGCATGACCAAAGGTGTGAAAGTCACTGCCCATCTAATAAAGGTAATGATGAAAGTCAGAAGAGATATAAATCTGATGATACTTTGTTTTTGAGGAGAACAACTGTTAACACTATGGTATGTTCACGCTGAGTTTTTTGCAGGCGGATTTTGATATTTTTTCAAGACAAACTGTATTTAGCTGTGAATCGTGGTATTATTTATTATTCCATATAATGTACTGGAAGCTGAGAAAAAAGAATCAGGCTGCAAAAAGTGCATTTGCTTAATTTTCTTCTGGGTTTTGTTGTTACGGCATCCACTGTATGGCCAAAATGACATTTACGTATATTCTGTGGGTAAGCTCCATTATGGCACTACCACATTTATACAGTCTTGGTTATGTTTTAACACCTTAGAAAAATACAAAAAATTTTCTTTGAGCCACCATATTATTTCAATTGTAACTTTTTTAGATTTCTGGAGGGCTAGAACCTGCAATCATTTGATTGCAAGTCCCATAGACGGAAAAACAAGTGAATTGCCGTCTATGGGAGATTCTGTATATTATATCTATGACCAGCCGCAATAGTAATATTGCTATGACAGGCCTGGGAGCTTCCAGTAGGCTCCCGGCTGTCATAGAAACAGGTCGGCTGCTGAGACCTCGCCGCACAGGAGCCTGCCTGCAACTGTAAAGGTATGGGGCCGGTGGGGACTATTTTTAAACTTTGGGGGGGAAGGGGGAGGGGGCGAGGTCTTTGATGCCTGCGATCAGAGATCGCAGGCATTAGCTCCAGTGTCTCCGCTGTAAGGGTGCATGCACACTACGTAACGCCGGGCGTGTATGAGAGCCGTACACGCCGGCGTTACAGCAGGGCTGCCGAACACTTCCCATTCACTTCAATGGGAGCGCTCGTAAACGCCGCTGTTACGAGCGCTCCCATTGAAGTGAATGGGAAGTGTTCGGCAGTCTGCTGTAATGTCGGCGTGTACGGCTCTCATACACGTCCGGCGTTACGTAGTGTGCATGCACCCTCAGAGTTACAGCAGAGACCTGGTTGCTATGGCAACCGCTCTGCAGCAGAGTGGCCGCCATTATTTACAGACCCGACATCCGCTGTAACATAACAGCGGATGCCAGGGAGGGTTCTAGCCGCCGGCACAGGTGTCAGGGCCCGCAGCTCCGCCACGCTCCGGCAGGAGCGTGGTGATGCTGTAATTCTGCTCCTCCTCCTCCGCAGCATAGTCCACATTCGGACTATAAGATGGACCCTCATTTTCCTCCCAAATTTGGCGGATAAAAAGTGCGTCTTAGGGCCCGTGCACACGGAGTTTACGTGAGCTCATTTTAGCATAATACACGTGTATAGAATACACGTGTTAAAATAACACTCCCTTTGACTTCAATGAAATTTTTTACACGTGTAAAAGATTTCATTGAAGTCAATGGGAGTGTTATTTTAACACGTGTATTCTATACACGTGTATAATGTTAAAATGAGCTCACATAAACTCCGTGTGCATGGGCCATTATAGTCCAAAAAAATATGGTACTTTTTATACATTTTTGGGGAATGCCTGATGTGTTTTATTCTAATTTCCAACTACAGTGTTCACTGTTACAGAGAAAGGGGGTGATTTGAATTTTTAGTTCTTTTTTAAAATTCTTACTTTTTTTTACAATTACATTTAGATCCCCTAGGGCTCTTGAAGTCCAGGGAGTCTGATCACTAAAATAAATGTAGTGCAATGCGGATGCCATCTAGCCAGCCTGTAATAGAGATAATACAACCTTGGGGGCAACATGGTGGCTCAGTGGTTAGTGCTACAGCCTTGCAGCACTGGAGTCCTGGATTCGAATCCTGCCAAAGACATCATCTGCAAGGTGTTTGTATGTTCTCCCCATGTGTGCATGGATTTCCTCCCATACTCCATAGACATACTGATAGAGAAAAATGTATATTGTGAGCTCTATATGGGGCTCATGATCTAGATTTTTTTTTTTAAAAAAGCAATTTTATAGATTCTTTTCAGACCCTAGTTCTTAAAGACTTCCATTCAGAAAACCCTGACAGATCCACCAGGTTATCCGATTGTTTCTGGTGTGAACTATCTTAGTTTCCATCTTTACTTTTTATTGATTTACTAGTAGAATACCCGCAGCTTCGCTTAAGGAAAACATGTTTAATTGTTGGTAATGCTAATGTAAAATTTTCAGTATCACACTGAAATTGACATTTTCAGAGTACTACAGTAAATCTTTTTTCCACTTAAAATTTTTATTATTTTGGCATTTTACTAATTTGTCGTAACATTGATGTGAACTTTTTTTTTCATTTCAACATTTTTATTGATTTTACATATTCAATACATATTATGTAGTATAAACTATTACAACTATTTTTTTAACAATTTTTTTTAATCAAAAATTAAAATTTATGCACCTTACACAAACATATAAACCATTTAAACCAGGGGTGTAACTACCGTGGTAGCAGTGATAGCAGCTGTCACAGGGCCCTGGTCTGAAACGCCCCCAGAGTATAATACCGTATATACTTGAGTATAAGCTGACCCAAATATAAGCCGAGGCCCCTAATTTTACCACAAAAAACTGGGAAAACTGATTGACTCGAGTATAATCCGGAGGGGGAAGTGCAGCAGCTACTGGAAATTTTTTAAAATTAAAATGGTCAGAGTTTTTGGGTGCAGTAGTTGAAGGGGCCATTATGAGGTATAATGTTGTGTGCAGGAGCCACTATGGGGTATAATGTTGTGTGCAGGGAACACTATGGGGTATAATACTGTGTGCAGGGGCAACTATGGGATATAATAGTGCGTTCAGGAATGTGTTTCTGTGTGCACAGAGCAAGTGTCCATGTGTGCAGTAGTTGTGTGTGAGTATGCATGTGCTCTGTTCGTCCATGTGTGCAGTGTGCATCCATCTGAGTGTGTTTGCATGCATGTATGGTCCGTGCGTGTGTATGTGGTATTTATGGGGTGGTGTGGTATTTGTGTTCTGTGTGTCTACAGTGGTCTGGTGTTTGTGTGGTGTGTTGTGGCATTTGTGTGGTGTTGTGCTTGTGGGTTGGTGTATGTGTGATGTTTATATGGTGTTTGTGAAATGTTTGTGTGTTGTGTGTGGCCCCTTTAGCAGCATTCTTTGGCGCCGTTGCTGTAATCCGTCCCTTTCAGTCACAACTGTTGTTTTCCCCTCAGCACTTTCACATTTCCCCATTATAAGTATAGGGCCTAAATTTAAGGGCCACAATCTCATGACGGGGGACGCTAGCAAGATGTAACATGCGCAGTATTCTGCTCCTGTGGGTGGCGAGTAGTAGTTAATAATTGGCTTTATTGCAAAGAGATTAGAGAGGTAGGAATAAGGATTTAAAAGATTGGGATAAATGGTTAATCTTTAATGAATAAATTAAAGGGGTTATATTACGCTTTTTTCCCGGCCCCAAGGAAGGGGAGGGGGTCTTTTGTATGTACTGAATTAAGAAATAAAAGTTAATAAAAAATAAAAATCTTGGCTTATCATTCCAACAGATATTAGCACTGTTCAATTCAATGTCTCAGTGGTTGGAAAAACAAAAATGAAGTAGAATAACAGCAAAAAGTGCACTGAAGAAAGCCTTTGCACAGACAAATCATCTAATTGTAAATATACCCTATGTAGTGATCCATTCTGTAATGCAAGTGAACTTGGATGTGACATCCCAAGCCTAGGATGGCAAACAGTGTTGACATAAACAGTCAGAAAGCACTTGCATGACATTGGGCTATGAGCCATACAACTAGATACAGGTGTTCCATTGATGTCTTGCCACCCCTCTCGATGGCTATCGTATTGCACAACAAAATCTTCCTTAGCGATGAGCCCCACTTTTGTCTCTGACACAACGGAGACAGGTCTGGAGACCACCAGTCCTGTTGTGGGATGGTATAATGAACAGTCGCCAGATCCCTCTATTCTTTATTTCAGGTATGCTACCAGCTCAGAGTTGCATTGATTTGATGGTAGAACAGCCTTTGCTCCAAAGTTTGTAGTTGTAGTCAATATGCCATGAGGAGGAATACTTTTAAAAGCAAAGACCAAAATGAGGGAACATACCATTGTGGTAGGTGTAGTATATGCTCCTATAACAATGTTCACTGATTTTTGCAACTCTGCAGCAGATAGGAGCTTCACCATTGTGCACAACATTACCTGCAGCACAGGCTGTTATTTACTATGCAACCTACCCTTATGGCTTAACTTATGAGTACTAAAATCCTTAAGGTTCGTCTTTAAGAACATATAAGTAGTATCCAGTCAGCAGCAAATGTCTAAGATTTGGAGAAATTGCAACCCATTCCCCAACATTTTCGGGAGCATCATGCCTGTAATCCAAAGGGTTTAGGATACAGGCTATAGGGTACAATGAGATCCGCAAAATATGGAGCAGGTCCTATTCCTGTCCAGTTCTGCAGTCGTGTTTCTGTGGCTAATATTTATTGAATGAATGGGGCCACAGGAAGCATGGAAGGCACACAAATGACATGCATGTTCCACCCATGCGTTAGCCATGTTGTTCATTAACAGTCAGTCGTATGCAACACGGCGTAGGCTAAGGCCCATGCTGTGAAAATGCAGCTTTTTTTATTGCAGATTTTGCTGTGTTTTTTGAGCCAAAGCCAAAAATGGCTATAAAAGGAATGGGAAATATATAGGAAGTTCTTATACTTCTACCTTCTGCTCAGTCTATTCTTGGCTTTAGTGCAAAAAACACAAAAAAAATCTGCAACAAAAAAATCTGCGTTTCTGCAACGTGGGGCTTTAAATGCCGCAGCAGTCACTAGCAAATCTCATCCATACATTGAGGACAAATACATGCAGCCGAGATGCTGCAGTTTCTAAAACTGTTGTGGTTTTGGAAATCGCAGCATGTCAATTATAGCTAAGGAAACGCTGGTGTTTTCCCTATAGGTATAATGGAAGCAGAAAGGTTTCCTCTGCAGATTTTTTGTGCAGCCCACTATGTGGGATCTTAAGGGGTATTCCAGGAATTTATCAGGGGTTTTCTGGGAGTTATAAACCATTTCGGACATCTGCCTTACTATTACAGCAGATGCCAGGATTTTAAAGATGGTGAATATTTACCGGGTCTCCACTGTAATGTATAGTGGAGACCTGGAGCTAATGTCCGCTATCAGGATTTTTACCTTCAAAATCTTGTGGCCATTTGCCCCAGTATGTGTGTGGTCTCTTAGTCATGTGTAGTAGACACTGTTCACTTAGGTGAATGAGGTATTGGCATTTACAAGGACTCTGGTAATGCTCATCCCTCTCCACGTCTTGTAGACCCCACTCCCACCAATATAAGAGAAAAGGGTCAACAAATAATCAGACACTCTTTAACTTCCAAAAAGAAGAATGTTTTAATTGTGTCACATTATGCCATAAACTCATAGGGGATTGGCTCAAGGAGCTCAGGTTCCTTTCCATAAGTGCGGACAAAGTGAGCTCCTTTTGGTTCGGCTGGCTGTAAAACAGAAAAAACAAATGTATTACCAACGTGCGTTAGAAGACCTTAAACATTATTAACAGAACAAGTGCCCTCAGAACCGGTGAAATTACAGACTCACATTTACCATTACAGTAAATAGTTTAGAGAAAGATCATCACCGAGCACCCAAAAGGCCAAACACTACAGACCACTGGTCGCAACGTACCTGACGCTTCAGCTCCACCCAGGTGCCCTTCTCCTTGGCTTCCTTCTTCCTCTTCTCGTTCTCCTTGACGCGCTGCAGGAAGCTGTCTCTGCTCTTGGAGTGGCGGATGTGCTCCACACGGACATTGATTCTTTTGGCAAGGATCTTACCCCTATAAAATAAATGAAGACTTACTATACCTTGTGTCAAACAAAAATGAAGCATCAACATGATGCTCTTGTGTTACCTCAACCTCATCCAATAACTACACTGGACCAATACACTTCCAGCCACATTGCGCAACCACCATGACAAGCAACTAGTCTCAGCCTCTAACCCCATGTATAAAGCAGATCACAATCCAATCCAAGAATTGAACTAGAAAACTCCATTTTAACTCTCGTCATAATTTTCACCTTACAGTGTAATAAGTGCCTTACATTCATCTTCAGTGTCCCTCAGACCACGAGTGGTTAGTCTGGATCCTTCACTCACTGGTTTTGCATCACATGACCACACATGGTTTACAGACATTGAAGCAAGTTCCTCCAGCCCAAATACTTCAAAGCTTCTCAGTAATAAAGCAAGTAGCCAAGGATCAAGAGGTTCTCCTAAGGCCTCCTCTACACAGGGGGATGTCAGTAGATCTCAGCTACAGATCACTAGAACACTTGGGTTCTCCAGTCTGCGAAATCCAGGTGATCTATGGATCAAATTTTACATCCCCTTCACAGGAAGTCCCCAGACACTAATAAAATATAAATTTGTTTGCTATAATAAATAAAAATTTCATTTTTTTATGTAAAAATATGTTTGTGTAATAGCGCCCCTATGTTGCTGTATTGCATGTTTGACCATTCAAATGAAAAGCCCACCATGGTGAGGCAGAACATTCTGGCTCATGATGTCCATAGTACAGGGGGTCCCCACTGACAGGCAACCCCATAAAACAGCCACATACTCTCTCCATAGCACACTCTCATAAAGCTAGGGCTATACAGTAAAACAGCCACACAATATTCAATCATAATGTTACACTACTACACTGAATGGTGTTGCATTGCACTGTGCCACAATGTGAGTAGAAAGCCATTTTTTAATTATTTTTTTTAAAGTTTGAGTGCCCACAAGTTGCCATGTAGTCCTAGCCTAAGGCTAGATGCACAAGAGCGTGGTGCTCTGACAGGACACAAACAAGATACAGCAAGACTCTGCTTGGGTTTTAAGAGGAGTTCTTCTATAGCCCTCATGAATGACCAATCCAGATATATACAGATCTAACTGGTAAAGTGAAAGGGCTTTAAACATGTTCCATATATCCTCGCCACTTACTTGATCTGCTTGTTCACAATAATACCCACGGCGTGTTGTGTAACGTTGTAGATCCGACCTGTCTTGCCATGGTAGCACTTATGTGGCATACCTTTTTGTACGGCGCCTGTACCCTGCAATGAACAAGTTTGCACAGGGGAAAAATGAGAGGTTTGCTCAATTGCTTAATTTCTAGTTCTGCACATTATATATGTGATGAAGTATTTTACATAGATACCAAAATGGATTCATCAACATACAGCAGGCCTTGGGTGCATAAAATACACACAAAAAATTCTCATAGTTTTTTTTTTTTTTAAACATAGAACTGGAAATCCTCTTTAAATCCCACCTGACTATAGATGTGATCTGTTTTCACGACAAGTGAGGTATTTTTTGCTCTCAGAACCGGTGAAATGGACTGATCACAGAGCACAAGTAGTTACTCCCAGTAGGGTAGGAATATCATGACCTATAGAAGGGACAGAATGACATCAGGATCTAAGGGAAGCAGATGCTGGAGAATAGATGACCAAACTGTTCTGACCCATCCTGACATGCCTAGAAAAAGTTAGAACCTATTTTTCAAAGACTAAAAACACATGTAGTGAGTCCACCATGGACAATCCACAAAGAAAACCTGTCAGTGTCTGACTGAAGTGGTCAGATGTCATTGAAACACCCAAACAGCTGTTCTACGCTGTTTCCACAAGTTCCAAAGAGGCTGGTAAAACTTATGCAGATAGTGTAGCCGCTGGGATACCCACTTGTATGACTTTCTATGGGAGTTACAGAAAGAGTGTGGCCTATTAAATCCAGCTCTTACCTTGATATCCACAATATCACCCTTCTTGTAGATGCGCATGTATGTTGACAAAGGAACCACTCCTAGAATGGGAAAAAATATATATAACCCAACTGGAAAAACTATACAAAATATAGGATGTAGAATCTGATAACCCACCCAAATTAGTACTCTACTACACTGTATATAGTGGATATAATGTATCAGCCTGGAGTCCAAGTCGTATCGCCGGACTGAATACAAATGTAGCAAATTAAGGGGTGTTCACATGTAGGAACTTGATGCTGAATTTGAGGTGAAATCCGTCTGATTTTATCAACTAGTGGATTCTCAGATTCCGCCTGAGAACTCCCAAGGAAAAGAAAGTGTGTGTGGGGGGGCACAACTTTTCCGTGGGAACGGAATTTGGCCCTGCTCAATAACGGCATTATTCTATAAATTCTGTGTCAAAATCCTTCTTGGTTTTTGGCAAGCAGAAAAAAAAATCTGCTTCAAATTCTTGAAGTAAATGTTTTTTACTTGACAAATTCAGTGTCAAATTCCTACGCGTGAACACCTTCTTGGGCTTCATGCACACAACTGAGTATTCAGGGCAAGGGAGTAAGGGACTGATTTCTTTTTTTTTTATCGCAGTGAACTCAGATGACATCTGAAAGCCGCACGTCCCGCATTCTGTTGTCACACGGCTAGATGGGCTCCATATTGCGCAAAGCATCGGATCCACCCTCTCGGATAGCACTATGGTGTACATGAGGCCTTAGCTGTGTAAGGTTACATTTCTGTTTCAGCATTTCCATGTAAACCAGAATGAAAGCCAGAAAAGATCTTTATGTGAGGAAATTATCTGAGAAATTGATGGTCTATTCATACAATAAGCTATTGGTATTATATTGTAAGAGGTCTGACTCTTTATCCTAAGGCTCGCCCATCAATATTCAGAACCTACAAAACCTCTTCAGATTTACTCACACAAGGCTGGATAATAACTCATTGTCCACAAGGTATTGTAATTTGTGCTCTCAGAACCGGTGAAATGATGGACTCACATTTACTTAGAAAGTAAATAGATAGGAGTATGGTCATCACAGAGCACAAGTAGATACCTCGACTATTGTAGGAACACCAGAGTACATAGACGACATCAAGACCTTGGTCATGCCAACACAAAGCATTCTGACCCTTCCTGCAGATGATGGTACACAATAATAATTCAGGCGCACCTAGCGCCAGTCGAGAACTTCATTCAGAATGGCAAAGGAAATGCCAATATTAATAAATTCCCCCAAATACCCAACTATAAAAACATTGTAATCCCTTAGTCAAGCCACTAAGAATAGGTCTAAACACATTTGTGATTTTACCGATAATGAAATTGGGTTGAGTGAGGCATTTACAGACAGACTTTGTTAGGATAGATAAGATAGAATAATTTTCATTTTCCTCATCTGTTATAATTTCCTAACACAAAAACAAACACTTTTCTGTCCTCTATAATATCTGACATAATTCTCTTGGATGCTGTTCACAAGCTACAATCACTGCGAAAGGGGTCCCACTAGGCTTAGCTGTGAGATAAACCCAACTATGCATTATGGTTTGGCTTTGTAATGAAAAGTACTATGCTGGGCAAGAGCTTTTATTATAGCTATGGACAAAAAGGTCTACATGATGGTATATGGGTAATAGGAAACTTACCATGTTTTCGGAAGGGTCTAGAGAACATATAACGGGTTCCACGCCTTTTACCTCTTGTGTTGGTCATGTTTGCACCTTACTGCAGAAAAAAAACAAAAACATTTATTAGAATAGCGCAACATAAAAACTTGTGGACAAATTCAGAACCCATTCTTAGAAACCCATATACTTGGTACTACTTCAATGTGTCTTATGTAGCACTAGTACAGTATATTATAAAAACCACACCAATATTAATGGGTTGAATAATTGATGGTTTGTAGAGTGGTGCAGACCAGACAGTAATTTCTCAGTATGACCCTCACTGTCAGAGAGGAACTGTTGCTTAAGCTAGTTATACACAGAAGACCTGCCAAAACAACAGATCTCTATAGGCCCAGCAATAGTATATGGGAGCTCCATCCTTCCTCCCTCAAAGGAAGAAGTCAATGGAGAGGGCTGGGCTGCAGAATTTCAATATTCTCAATCCCCTTGAACTCAAGGGATATTAGCCACCACTAGAGCTGTCTAGCAGTGGCCAAGTCTCCACCTCCCTATTGCGAACACAGACAGACTCAAATGAACCAGGCATGCACGTGTATGAAGGCAACTCAGACAGTAGCTGTTGCCAACAGTTATTATAACACATCCCTACAGATGAGCACTCGTGTCAGCAAGGTTGTTCAACAAATGTATGAAGCCAGAATCATTCTGTTGGGGAGAACCAGGGAACCATAGACATGACAGATGGTCAATTAGACTGTCTTTTAGGTGTATGGGGGCGGGGGTTAAAAGTTACAATAAATAGCCATCAATACAATGAACATTAACCACAGCTATATCTAAGGGTGCGTGCCCACCTTAGTGACTGCATATGAGAAGCGCTCACTAGGCAGTAACACTGTATAAATACAGTCAGTATCACAGGAGGTCAATCACCATCCTAAAGTATCATCTTCACAGAAAAAAATGGTGTAAAAATAAAGATATAAAACGTAACTTTTATTGGTGGTAATTAAAACTTGAAAGACATAAATTTGGACGTCCAGAAGACATCAACAGTACAAACACCAAGGGAATGGACGTGTGGGACAATTGTTGATAACATACATAAATGGAGAGGTGGCCACTAGTTATGACCAGCCAGCTAACCCCTAATAGTCAAATTCCCATAATGAAATGTGTAAAGCCCATCCCAATTCTAATGGATCCCGTATTTGGATTTTGAAGACTGGGAATAAACTTGGTATGTTGGCTCCAAACAGTGATATAAAATCACTCACTACCAATACTCAAAGCTCACTAGTCATTCCACATTGATTTTGCTGTGGTCAACAGGTGTAGCCATAAGAGTGTAGTAGCCAAATAATGAATCGCAGTGAAAGCCAAGAAGGTAACAAAGCTGTGAGATTGTCAAGCGCATGCATAAAGTGGCCAAAAAGATACATAAATTGGCTCGCAAACTGGTAACCAGTGAAACAATCAGCATAAGGTAGCCACCACCTATACTTCAGCAGCATGACTATAGGAAACCTTATTCCGATTTGTTTTCTCTATATGTGAGGAGCTTCAAGGTATAAAATTGTCTTGAGAACAAGCAGTGCCATCCATCTTTTTTCTCTTTCTTTTTTACCGCAAATAAATCATCTCACAACAATAGTAGCCAATAGGGAGAATGGGACAGAGTAGCCATAAAGATATCATGACTCATACTGTAGCATTCTCAACGCGTTTCCCCCTAAGATAAAAAGGTTTCATCAGGAGCACCAGCATGTTAGAGTAATCCCTAATGTAAAATTACTGGAGATCCAAATTGAAAAAAAAAAAAAAAAAAAATCTGCTGTGAAAACTGAAATTCCCGGTCGGCTCTGATGGGGAGCCTCTGGTGCCTGGCATCCATAGTACCGGAGGCTCACCATCAGAGCCAAAATCTGAATACGGGATCCCTTAGAATTGGGATGGGCTTTACATTTGATTATGGGAAGTTGAGCATTAGGGGTTAGCTGGATGATCATAATTAGTGGCCACCTCTCCATTTAGGTATGGTATCAACAACTGTCCCACATGTCCATACCTTTGGTGTTTGTACTGTCAATGTCTTTTGGACGTCCACATTTAGTTTTAATTACCACCAATAAAAGTTAGGTTTTATATCTTTTTATTTTTACACCATTTTTTCTTTGAGGGTGTATAAATACAGTCAGATGAAGACGACAGCGACAAAACGGCGATCATAACAAGTGGCCGGTGTAAACAAGTCTTTAGCAGCCGGATTTTGAACAGCAACAAAAGTCAGCATGGGGGCTCAGTAGTTAGCACTATTGCCTGGCAGCTTGTACTAGTGTCTGGCAGTATATTCCTCACCACGTCCAGTGTGTACATGTAATAGAGGGATTCGTAGAGTACAGCTCAATGAGCACTGGGCCATAGGACCTGATGTATATGGGAGGGTTCAGTATATGAGCAGTGACGTACCAGGTACATGTACACCGCACTATACTGCACACCACCTAGGAGTACAGCAATATGGTACAGCACAAATCCATCAAGTACACACAACATCAATTACAAAGACTAGGGGGAGAAAAGCAGAGTAGATGCCTATAGGAACCAGCCAGCTCAGTATTACAATCCTATCAGTATGAGCTCCAGCTCCACGTCCCATCAGTATCGCCCGATGTAAATGGATAGCAGACCATAGGCAGATTACAGATCCCACTGGGCTGTATCATAACCGTAGACACATCAGTATAGCAGCGTGATGACAGACTCGGCTCTGCTACATCGCTATATAACCTAGAGGTGTATTTAGTGACACGATGATCATAAGCTTCCGTGACCGGCCTGAACACACCAGGCCACACTGCCCACCATATACCGGCCCCTGCCCGGCAGCAGCGCATCCTCTAGCCCCAGAAAACTCCACCACCGGCTCCCTGTCAGCTCCCCCTCACACAGAGAGCAAAATTACCCCCAGAACACTGCAGATTCTAGAGAAATCCCGGAATATCCCCGCAGCCCGAGCTCCCACGTGACTACCTGCAAGCTAGATGCTAAGTCCTAGTGGCCTAAAGGACCTCTGATGACGTCGAGACCATGTGATCAGACTCTGGTGTGGGCGGAGCTATTTGGATTGTGCAGCACAGTGCCGTGTAACACAGGAAAAGGAAGCTGCAGGGAATGGAGATTGAAAGGTAAGGCGGAAAGAAGGGTAAAGGCTAAATACTAGACACCGTAAGGACCTTCTGACGTCACAAGGTCACATGACCAGATAGGCGTGTCTTTAAGTGTAAGCAGGACCTTCCACTGTATCCTGTGTAGTGGAGCTACATGGAGAGCTGCTGCGAGGTGCACGAGGTAGTGAGGGGGAAGATACAGTAGGGTTGCGTCTAGAATGGAGTTGGTCCTGGTAGGTCCTCCCTCCAGCAACTCCAATCTAGTCACCTCACTAGTGAACGGGCTAGAATGGACTTACTGTAGGGAGGACCTACCAGGAGCAACTCCAATCTAGACAATTCACTAGTGAGGTGACTAGATTGGAGTTGCTGGAGGCAGGAACTACTAGAATCAACTCCAATGTAGACTGTTCAGTACTGAGGTGACTAGAATGGAGTTGCTAATAAGAGCTGCCGCCAGAAACTGCAATCTAGTCACCTCACTACAGGAGCAGCTACGGTAGAGTGGAGTGTCTATAGGAAGGAGCCAGAACTGGCCAAGAGAGACATTGTATATGTATATGATTATCAATAAGAATACAGGAAATACACATTCCTGGACATAGATACATCCTGTGAAAGTTTGTGAGTTTGGATGTTTGTGTGTTTGGATGTTTGTTACTCAATCACGCAAAACCCGCTCGACCGATGTGGCTGAAAGTTTCCACAAACATAGTTAATACACCCGATTGTGCAATAGGCTACTTTTCGTCACAATAGCGCACATACGTTTGTGCCAGGACCCCCACAAAACCCAAACTCACACCACCATCTCTGCAATCTCACACACTTTGGACCATAGCAAGACACAAAATTCATATTGCCCTCTACAGCTTAGCCCCTAACCCCACACAATCACATATACATATACTTTACCACTTTGCCCCTCACCTTAACGATACTCCAGGAGGTTCTCTTTAACGCTCCGGAGCAGCCATGTTTGCCGACCCCCACCGCTCTGACAATCCGTGACACCGCCCACCCATGTCAATACCCCTAGGAGGTCTAATAAATGCAAAAAAAAAAAAAGTTTTAAAAAAAGTAAAAAAAAATATAAAAACAAATAAAAAGGATTAAAAATTCAAATCACCCCCCTTTCCCTAGAACACATAAAAGTAGTTAAAAACTATGAAACACATACATGTTAGGTATCCCCGCGTCCGAAATCGCCCGCTCTACAAAGCTATACAAACTTAACTGAACTTGAATTGTTCTGTAAAGAGGAATGGTCCAAAATCCCTTCATCCAGGATCCAGGAACTGATTAAAAGCTACAGGAAGCGACTAGAGGCTGTTATCTTTGCAAAAGGAGGATCTACTAAATATTAATGTCACTTTTCTGTTGAGGTGCCCATACTTTTGCACCGGTCAAATTTTGGTTTAATGCATATTGCACATTTTCTGTTAGTACAATAAACCTCATTTCAATCCTGAAATATTACTGTGTCCATCAGTTATTAGATATAGCAAACTGAAATGGCTGTTGCAAATACCAAAATATTTAGAACTAAAAATGATTAAGATTAATAGGGGTGCCCAAACTTTTTCATAGGACTGTATATGTGTTTGTGTGTGTATATATAGATGTGCGCGCATATATATATATGTGTGTGTGCGCACATATATATGCACATATATATGTGCACACATATATATGCACGCACATATATATGCGCCCTACCCTGTATATGCGCGCACATATACAGGGTGTCCAAAAAATGTATACACATTTTAGCAGCTGATAACTCAATTATATTCTTTCTTTACAGACTGAACCCATTAAACTGAGTGATGGCATACAGACTTGACTTTGAAGAAAGGAAATTTATTCTAAAATGCTACTGGAAGTATGAAAACGCAGTAGAAGTGCAAAGACAATTTAGGAGGGAGTTTAACAAAGAACCACCTACACGAGTTACCATCACTCGAATTAGAGATAAGTTTGAAGCTGATGGAAATGTTCAGGACATCCATAAGAAGCGTTCCGGAAGACCACGTACCTCGACAAGCCCCATAAAAGAAGAAAGATGGGGCACCTCCACACTACCATGTGATATTCTCAGGTCCCCAGTAGGTGCAATTGTGTCTGTTAATCGAACCATTTAATTTGAATGTGGCCTCATCACTCCACACAATCTTTGTGGGAAAGTGTGCACCTTCCTTACATCGGTCCAAGTACCACTCGCAATACTGTTCGGTCTGGATCATCGTCATTAAGAGCATGGACTAATCTTGGAATGTAACTTCTCCACTGACAACGTTTCATGATGCGATGAACTGATGAGTTTGAAATCCCTACCTCACGACTAGCTTGCCGCAAAGAGTTTCTTGGACTTCGTTGAAACGTTTCCAGTAATCTTTCTTCTTTTATGGGGCTTGTCGAGGTGCGTGGTCTTCCAGAACGCAGGGGCGGATCCAGGGCCGGGCAACCGCCCGGGGCCCCACGGCGCGGCCGGGACCTAACAAAATGGTCCCGGTCGGCATGTCCCGACTCCAACTGAGCTCAGCGTTAAAGCAGGAGCTGACAGCTCCTGCTTTAAACGCCTATGTATTTCAGCTCATCGGCGGTAGGACGCCGATGAGCTGAATGCATAGGCGTTTAAAGCCGGAGCTGTCACAGCTCAGCTCCTGCTTTAACGCTGAGCTCCGGGCCTCCGGCATTTGTAGCCGCGATGTGATGACGTCATCACATCGCGGCTACAATATGTGTATGAGGGAGAGAGCTGCGAGGGAACGAGGAATGGTGAGTGTGTGTGTGTGTGTGTGTGTGTGTGTGTGTGTGTGTGTGAGTGAGTGAGAACGGCATGGCACTGGGGCAGATGGAGGGGGGAGAACGGCATGACACTGGGGCAGATGAAGGGGGAGAACGGCATGGCACTGGGGCAGATGGAGGAGGGAGAACGGCATGACACTGGGGCAGATGGAGGAGGGAGAACGGTATGACACTAGGGTAGATGAATGGGGAGAACGGCATGGCACTGGGGCAGATGGAGGAGGGAGAACGGCATGACACTGGGGCAGATGAAGGGGGAGAACGGCATGGCACTGGGGCAGATGGAGGGGGAGAATGGCATGACACTGGGGCAGATGGAGGGGGGAGAATAGCATGACACTAGGGCAGATGGAGGGGGGAGAATGGCATGGCACTGGGGCAGATGAAGGGGGGAAAAACAGCATGACACTGGGGCAGATGGAGGGGGGAGAATGGCATGACACTGGGGACAGAGATAGAGGGGGGGACAAGAAACTAGGGGTAGATGAAGGGTGTATATGAAAATGGGGGGGGAGATATAATTTACGGGTGACTGTAGGAGGATTATACTGTGTGGAATCACATGAAAATTGAATGAGAATGGGTGGAGTCAACATAAAAGTGGGCGGGGCATGTTTTGTTCCCTCTTTCTAGTCTTCAACGGTTGGGAAGTACAGGTTAGAAGTGCGAGACCCCCAGTAAGTAGGGCCCCGCCAAAGTCAATTGCCCAGGGCCCCGCAAACCCTGGATCCGCCACTGCCAGAACGCTTCCTATGGACGTCCTGAACATTTCCATCAGCTTCAAACTTATCTCTAATTCGAGTGATGCTAACTCGTGTAGGTGGTTCTTTGTTAAACTCCCTCCTAAATTGTCTTTGCACTTCTACTGCGTTTTCATACTTCCAGTAGCATTTTAGAATAAATTTCCTTTTTTCAAAGTCAAGTCTGTATGCCATAACTCGGTTTAATGGGTTCAGTCTGTAAAGAAAGAATAAATAATTGAGATATCAGCTGCTAAAATGTGTATACATTTTTTTGGGAACCCTGTATATGCGCGCATATATATATATATATATATATATATATATATATATATATATATATAGTGTCCCAAAAAAATGCGCGCGCACATGTGCGTGGGTGTCGCATATATATGCGCTCGCATATATATGCATGGGACACCTGCGCACATGTGCGCGCGCATTTTCTTGGGACACCCTCTATGTATATGCATATATATGAGACACCCGCGCATATTTATATATATAAATATATGCATATATATAGAGGGTGTCCCAAAAAAATGCGCGCGCACATGTGCGTGGGTGTCGCATATATATGCGCTCGCATATATATGCATGGGACACCTGCGCACATGTGCGCGCGCATTTTCTTGGGACACCCTCTATATATATATGCATATATATGAGACACCCGCGCATATTTATATATATAAATATATGCATATATATAGAGGGTGTCCCAAAAAAATGCGCGCGCACATGTGCGCAGGTGTCCCATATATATGCGAGCGCATATATATATATATGACACCCGCGCATATTTATATATATAAATATATGCATATCTATAGAGGGTGTCCCAAAAAATGCGCGCGCACAGGTGTCGCATATATATACGAGCGCATATATATGCGAGCGCATATATATGCGACACCCGCGCACATGTACGCGCGCATTTTTTTTGGGACACCCAGTATATATATGTGAGCACCATATATATATATATGTATATATATATATATGGGACATATATGGGACACCCACATGAGCGCATATATATGCGATATCAGAGCCAGAATCAGTATGAGAGGTCAGAGCAAGAATCAGTATGAGAGATCAGTGCCAGAATCAGTATGAGAGGTCGGAGCCAGAATCAGTCTGAGAGGTCAGAGACAGAATCCGTCTGAGAGGTCAGAGCCAGAATCAGACTGAGAGGTCAGAGCCAGAATCAGACTGAGAGGTCAGAGCCAGAATCAGTGTGAGAGGTCAGAGCCAGAAACAGTATGAGAGGTCAGAGCCAGAATCAGTATGAGAGGTCAGAGCCAGAATCAGACTGAGAGGTCAGAGCCAGGTCGAGCGCATATATATGCGAGCGCATATATATGGGACACCCGCGCATATTTATATATATATATATATATAAATATATGCATATATATAGAGGGTGTCCCAAAAAAATGCGCGCGCACATGTGCGCAGGTGTCATATATATGCGAGCGCATATATATGCGAGCGCATATATATGCGAGCGCATATATATGCGAGCGCATATATATGCGAGCGCATATATATGCGAGCGCATATATATGCGAGCGCATATATATGCGAGGTCAGAGCCAGAATCAGTCTGAGAGGACAGAGCCAGAATGGGTATGAGAGGTCAGAGCCAGAAGCAGTATGAAAGGTCAGAACTGGAATCAGTATGAGAGGTCAGAGCCAGAAACAGTATGAGAGTTCAGAGCCAGAATCAGTCTGAGAGGTCAGAGCCAGAATTAGTATGAGAGGTCAGAACCAGAATCAGTATGAGAGGTCAGAGCCAGAATCAGAATGAGAGTTTAGAGCCAGAATCAGTAAGAGAGGTCAGAGCCAGAATCAGTCTGAGAGGTCAGAGCCAAAATCAGTATGAGAGGACAGAACCAGAAGCAGTATGAGAGGTCAGAGCCGGAATCAGTCTGAGAGGTCAGAGCCAGAATCAGTCTGAGAATTCAGAGCCAGAATCAGTATGAGAGGTCAGAGCCAGAATCAGTATGAGAGGTCAGAGCCGGAATCAGTCTGAGAGGTCAGAGCCAGAATCAGTCTGAGAATTCAGAGCCAGAATCAGTATGAGAGGTCAGAGCCAGAATCAGTATGAAAGGTCAGAACTGGAATCAGTACGAGAGGTCAGAGCCAGAATCAGTATGAGAGGTCAGAGCCGGAATCAGACTGAGAGGTCAGAGCCAGAATTAGTATGAGAGGTCAGAGCCAGAATCAGTCTGAGAGGTCAGAGCCAGAATCAGTCTGAGAGGTCAGAGCCAGAATTAGTATGAGAGGTCAGAGCCAGAATCAGTATGAAAGGTCAGAACTGGAATCAGTACGAGAGGTCAGAGCCAGAATCAGTATGAGAGGTCAGAGCCGGAATCAGACTGAGAGGTCAGAGCCAGAATTAGTATGAGAGGTCAGAGCCAGAATCAGTCTGAGAGGTCAGAGCCAGAATCAGTATGAGAGGTCAGAGCCAGAATCAGTATGAGAGGACAGAACCAGAAGCAGTATGAAAGGTCAGAGCTGGAATCAGTATGAGAGGACAGAGCAAGAATCAGTATGAGAGATCAGTGCCAGAATCAGTATGAGAGGTCAGAGCCGGAATCAGTCTGAGAGGTCAGAGCCAGAATTAGTATGAGAGGTCAGAGCCAGAATCAGTCTGTTAGTACAATAAACCTCATTTCAATCCTGAAATATTACTGTGTCCATCAGTTATTAGATATATCAAACTGAAATGGCTGCTGCAAATACCAAAATATTTAGAACTAAAAATGATTAAGATTAATAGGGGTGCCCAAACGTTTTCATAGGACTGTATATATGCGAGCGCATATATATGCTAGCGCATATATATGCTAGCGCATATATATTCGACACCCGCGCACATGTGCGAGCGCATTTTTTTGGGACACCCAGTATATATATGCGAACACCCTGTATGTATGTGTATATATATATATATATATATATATATATATATATATATACACATACATGAGCACATATATATATGGGACACCCGCATGAGCGCATATATATGCGATGTCAGAGCCAGAATCAGTATGAGAGGTCAGAGCAAGAATCAGTATGAGAGATCAGTGCCAGAATCAGTATGAGAGGTCGGAGCCAGAATCAGTCTGAGAAGTCAGAGCCAGAATCAGTATGAGAGGTCAGAGCCAGAATCAGTATGAGAGGTCAGAGCCAGAAGCAGTAAGAGAGGTCAGAGCCAGAATCAGTCTGAGAGGTCAGAGCAAGAACCGGTATGAGAGGTCAGAGCAAGAACCGGTATGAGAGGTCAGAGCAAGAACCGGTATGAGAGGTCAGAGCCAGAAGCAGTATGAAAGGTCAGAACTGGAATCAGTACGAGAAGTCAGATCCAGAATCAGTATGAGAGGTCAGAGCCAGAATCAGTATGAGAGATCAGTCAGAATCAGTATGAGAGATCAGAGTCAGAATCAGTAGGAGAGGTCAGAGCCGGAATCAGTCTGAAAGGTCAGAGCCAGAAGCAGTATGAGACGTCAGAGCCAGAATCAGTATGAGAGATCAGTCAGAATCAGTATGAGAGATCAGAGCCAGAATCAGTATGAGAGGTCAGAGCCAGAATCAGTAGGAGAGGTCAGAGCCGGAATCAGTCTGAAAGGTCAGAGCCAGAAGCAGTATGAGACGTCAGAGCCAGAATCAGTCTGAGAGGTCAGAGCCAGAATCAGTCTGAGAATTCAGAGCCAGAATCAGTCTGAAAGGTCAGCCAGAATCAGTATGAGATATCAGAGCCAGAATCAGTATGAGATATCAGAGCCAGAATCAGTATGAGATATCAGAGCCAGAATCAGTATGAGAGGTGAGAGCCAGAATCAGTATGAGAGGTGAGAGCCAGAATCAGTATGAGAGGTCAGAGCCAGAATCAGTCAGAGAGTCAGAGCCAGAATAAGTCTGAGAGGTCAGAGCCAGAATCAGTCTGAGAGGTCAGAGCCAGAATCAGTATGAGAGATCAGAGCCAGAATCAGTATGAGAGGTCAGAGCCGGAATCAGTATGAGAGGTCAGAGCCATAATCAGTATGAGAGGTCAGAGCCAGAATCAGTATGAGAGGTCAGAGCCAGAATCAGACTGAGAGGTCAGAGCCGGAATCAGTCTGAGACGTCAGAGCCAGAAGCAGTATGAGACGTCAGAGCCAGAAGCAGTCTGAGAGGTCAGAGCCAGAAGCAGTATAAGAGGTCAGAGCAAAAATCAGCATGACAGATCAGAACCAGAATCAGTCTGAGACGTCAGAGCCAGAATAAGTCTGAGAGGTCAGAGCCAGAATAAGTCTGAGAGGTCAGAGCCAGAATCAGTATGAGATGTCAGAGCCAGAATCAGTCTGAGAGGTCAGAGCCAGAATTAGTGTGAGAGGTCAGAGCCAGAATCAGTCTGAGAGGTCAGAGCCAGAATCAGTCTGAGAGGTCAGAGCCAGAATCAGTATGAGAGGTCAGAGCCGGAATCAGTATGAGAGGTCAGAGCCAGAATCAGTATGAGAGGTCAGAGCCAGAATCAGACTGAGAGGTCAGAGCCGGAATCAGTCTGAGACGTCAGAGCCAGAAGCAGTATGAGACGTCAGAGCCAGAAGCAGTCTGAGAGGTCAGAGCCAGAAGCAGTATAAGAGGTCAGAGCAAAAATCAGCATGACAGATCAGAACCAGAATCAGTCTGAGAGGTCAGAGCTAGAATCAGTATGAGACGTCAGAGCCAGAATAAGTCTGAGAGGTCAGAGCCAGAATAAGTCTGAGAGGTCAGAGCCAGAATCAGTATGAGATGTCAGAGCCAGAATCAGTCTGAGAGGTCAGAGCCAGAATTAGTATGAGAGGTCAGAGCCAGAATCAGTCTGAGAGGTCAGAGCCAGAATTAGTATGAGAGGTCAGAGCCAGAATCAGTATGAGAGTTCAGAGCCAGAATCAGTCTGAGAAGTCAGAGCCAGAAGTAGTATTAGATGTCAGAGCCAGAATCAGTCTGAGAGGTCAGAACCAGAATCAGTCTGAGAGGTCAGAGCCAGAATCAGTCTGAGAGGTCAGAGCCAGAATCAGTATGAGAGGTCAGAGCCAGAATCAGTCTGAGAGGTCAGAGCCAGAATCAGTATGAGAGGTCAGAGTCAGAATCAGTATGTGTAAGGATTGGAGTCAGGGTCAGGCAGTGCAACGTGACACAGCTGGGAAAGCAACACTGTGCAACTAATGACAAAAGGGGTCGCTGGCCCTGCAGCTATAACTATGCTGTAATATCTGAGATGAGGCAGACCAATGCACTTCCTAATTGAAGTGCGCCTACCACGGCTCCTAACCTTCTATCCGGTGGCTAGGATAAGGGGAGAGGAGGCCCTGAAAGTCCTAGGGACTGGAGTCATGGGGTCACACCTAAACAGAAAGCACAGTGTAAATGCAATGCAAAACAAAAGACTAAACAGCATGGAACCAGGGAGGACCACAATCCCAGCAAGACACAGAAGAGAAGGCGAGGTCAGACGAGCAAGAGGTCAAGCCAGGAGATATAATAAAAGGTACCAAATCAAAAGACAAGGGATAGTCAAAAATACAAGCCGGGTCTAAAAACCAAGAATCATATGGAATACAAACAGACAGGGAATCAGACTGAGCAGGGGGACCAGGAAACACAAAGTGAATGGCTGGCAAGGATCCATGCCTGGGTGGGGATTAAATAGCAGCAGAGAACACGCCTGATGGCTAATGACATGGAGACTGAAAGCAAGGAAAAGATTAACCCTTAATGACCTAAGCACACCCAATAGAACTCCTAACACGTCTCCCAGGGAGACGCCGCACAGCAAGGAGACCGCGGCGACTCCGTATCCTGACAGTACCCCCCCCCCCTTTGAGGAGGGGCCTCCGGACCCTCAAGAGGACCCCCTGGCTTAGTAGGGTAAGAACGGAAAAACTTCTCCACCATTCTAGGAGCGTGAAGGTCTCTGGCTGCAACCCAAACACGCTCCTCTGGTCCATACCACTTCCAATGTATGAGGAACTGAAGGGAATTCCGCACTCTGCGTGAATCAATGACCCGTTCCACCTCATACTCTAGTTCCCCCTGAACGATCACTGGTTCGGATGGGGAACGAGTGACCATTGCCGGAACATACTTTTTGAGTAGGGACTTATGAAAAACTGGGTGAATATGGAGGGACCCAGGAAGTGATAATTTGAATGACACAGGGTTGATTATTTCACAAATGGGATATGGACCAATAAAACGCGGGGCAAACTTAGTGGATGGAACTCTAAGTTGGAGATTTTTTGTGGATAACCAGACCTTGTCACCCACCACAAAGTCAGGTCCAGGGCGGCGCTTTCTGTTGGCGAAATTTACTTGATTAGCCTGGGCTTTTTTCACACCCAATAGAACTCCTAACACGTCTCCCAGGGAGACACCGCGCAGCAAGGAGACCGCGGCGACTCCGTATCCTGACAGTATGAGAGGTCAGAGCCAGAATCAGACTGCGAGGTCAGAGCCAGAATCAGACTGAGAGGTCAGAGCCAGAATCAGACTGAGAGGTCAGAGCCAGAATCAGTCTGAGAGGTCAGAGCCAGAATCAGTCTGAGAGGTCAGAGCCAGAATCGGTATAAGAGGTCAGAGCCAGAAGCAGTCTGAGAGGTCAGAGCCAGAATCGGTATGAGAGGTCAGAGCCAGAAGCAGTATGAAAGGTCAGAACTGGAATCAGTATGAGAGGTCAGAGCCGGAATCAGTATGAGAGGTCAGAGCCAGAATCAGTATGAGAGGTCAGAGCCAGAATCAGTATGAGAGGTCAGAGCCAGAATCAGTATGAGAGGTCAGAGCCAGAATCAGTATAAGAGGTCAGAGCCAGAATCAGACTGAGAGGTCAGAGCCAGAATCAGTATGAGAGGTCAGAGCCAGAATCAGACTGAGAGGTCAGAGCCAGAATCAGACTGAAAGGTCAGAGCCGGAATCAGAATGAGAGTTTAGAGCCAGAATCAGTATGAGAGGTCAGAGCCAGAATCAGTCTGAGAGGTCAGAGCCAGAATTAGTATGAGAGGACAGAACCAGAAGCAGTATGAAAGGTCAGAGCTGGAATCAGTATGAGAGGACAGAGCCAGAATCAGTATGGGAGGTCAGAGCCAGAATCAGTCTGAGAGGTCAGAGCCAGAATCAGTCTGAGAGGTCAGAGCCAGAACCGGTATGAGAGGTCAGAGCCAGAACCGGTATGAGAGGTCAGAGCCAGAAGCAGTATGAAAGGTCAGAACTGGAATCAGTATGAGAGGTCAGAGCCAGAATCAGTATGAGAGGTCAGAGCTGGAATCAGTATAAGAGGTCAGAGCCGGAATTAGTATGAGAGGTCAGAGCCAGAATCAGTATGAGAGGTCAGAGCCAGAAGCAGTATGAGAGGTCAGAGCCAGAATCAGTATGAGAGGTCAGAGCCAGAATCAGTCTGAGAGGTCAGAGCCAAAATCAGTATGAGAGGTCAGAGCTAGAAGCAGTATGAGTGGTCAGAGCCAGAAGCAGTATGAGTGGTCAGAATCGGAATCAGTATGAGAGGTCAGAGCCAGAATCAGTCTAAGAAGTCAGAGCCAGAATCATTCTGAGAGGTCAGACCCAGAAGCAGTGTGAGAGGTCAGAGCCAGAATCAGCATGAGAGGTCAGAGCCAGAATCAGTCTGAGAGGTCAGAGGCAGAATTAGTATGAGAGGTCAGAGCCAGAATCAGTCTGAGAGGCCAGAGCCAGAATCAGTATGAGAGGTCAGAGCCAGAATCAGTATGAGAGGTCAGAGCCAGAATCAGTCAGAGAGTTAGAGCCAGAATAAGTCTGAGAGGTCAGAGCCAGAATCAGTCTGAGAGGTCAGAGCCAGAATCAGTCTGAGAGGTCAGAGCCAGAATCAGTATGAGAGGTCAGAGAATCAGTATGAGAGATCAGAGCCAGAATTAGTCTGAGAGGTCAGAGCCAGAATCAGTATGAGAGGTCAGAGCCGGAATCAGACTGAGAGGTCATAGCCAGAATCAGTCTGAGAGGTCAGAGCCAGAAACAGTATGAGACGTCAGAGCCAGAAGCAGTCTGAGAGGCCAGAGCCAGAATCAGTATGAGAGGTCATAGCCAGAATCAGTATGAGAGGTCAGAGCCAGAATCAGTATGAGAGGTCAGAGCCAGAATAAGTCTGAGAGGTCAGAGCCAGAATCAGTCTGAGAGGTCAGAGCCAGAATCAGTCTGAGAGGTCAGAGCCAGAATCAGTCTGAGAGGTCAGAGCCAGAATCAGTATGAGAGGTCAGAGCCAGAATCAGTATGAGAGGTCAGAGCCAGAATCAGTATGAGAGGTCAGAGCCAGAATTAGTCTGAGAGTTCAGAGCCAGAATTAGTCTGAGAGTTCAGAGCCAGAATCAGTATACGAGGTCAGAGCCGGAATCAGACTGAGAGGTCACAGCCAGAATCAGTCTGAGTGTAACGATGCTAGTTATCAGATTTGGAGTCCAATTGGTGGGGCAAATGGTACAGTACTTAAATAGTAATAAATGAAGGTTAAGTACCTCAGAAGTAGAAGAAACCGTGGTCAGACGTTAGCAGGGTTCGGTACACGGTAGGAGCAGATCAATCTTAGTCAGGCGTTGGCAAGGTTCGGTACACAGGAGGAGCAGATCAATCGTCGTCAGGCGTTAGCAAAGTTCGGTACACAAGAGCAGCAAGGCAGTGGTGAGGTTCAGGGCAACAGGAAGCAGACAGCCAGAATAATCAGGCACAGGATGGAGTGAGCTGTGAGTTCATATAGGACGGGCTAAACTGTGATTGGCCACAGAACAGGTGATCTTAATAACCCAATTACTCCAACAGAAGAGACCAGACAAGGTAAAGCACAGAACAAAACAGGTTTCCAAATAGTGCAATGGTTAAGGCCGCAGAACATAGTCAGGAAGTCATGGGTTCAAGACCCAGTGAGTTCAGTTCGTGACACTGAGAGGTCAGAGCCAGAAACAGTATGAGACGTCAGAGCCAGAAGCAGTCTGAGAGGTCAGAGCCAGAAGCAGTATAAGAGGTCAGAGCAAAAATCAGCATGAGAGATCAGAACCAGAAACAGTCTGAGAGGTCAGAGCCAGAATCAGTATGAGACATCAGAGCCAGAATCAGTCTGAGAGGTCAGAGCCAGAATCAGTCTGAGAGGTCAGAGCCAGAATCAGTCTGAGAGGTCAGAGCCAGAATCAGTCTGAGAGGTCAGAGCCAGAATCAGTATGAGACATCAGAGCCAGAATCAGTCTGAGAGGTCAGAGCCAGAATCAGTCTGAGAGGTCAGAGCCAGAATCAGTCTGAGAGGTCAGAGCCAGAATCAGTATGAGAGGTCAGAACAGGAATCAGACTGAGAGGTCAGAGCCGGAATCAGACTGAGAGGTCAGAGCCAGAATAAGTCTGAGAGGTCAGAGCCAGAATAAGTCTGAGTCCTCAGAGCCAGAATCAGTATGAGAGGTCAGAGCCAGAATCAGTTTGAGGTCAGAGCCAGAATTAGTATGAGAGGTCAGAGCCAGAATCAGTTTGAGAGGTCAGAGCCAGAATCAGTCTGAGAGGTCAGAGCCAGAATCAGTCTGAGAGGTCAAAGCCAGAAGAAGTATGAGATGTCAGAGCCAGAAGCAGTCTGAGAGATCAGAGCCAGAATCAGTCTGAGAGGTCAGAGCCAGAATCAGTCTGAGAGGTCAGAGCCAGAATCAGTCTGAGAGGTCAGATCCAGAATCAGTCTGAGAGGTCAGAGCCAGAAGCAGTATGAAAGGTCAGAACCGGAATCAGTATGAGAGGTCAGAGCCAGAATCGGTATGAGAGGTCAGAGCCAGATGCAGTCTGAGATATATATGCGCTCGCAAATACAGGGTGTCCAAAAAAACGCGCGCGCACATGGGCGCGGGTGTCCCATATATACGTGCACGTATACAGGGTGTCCCAAAAAAATGTATACACATTTTAGCAGCTGATAACTCAATTATTCATTCTTTCTTTACAGACTGAACCCATTACGAGCGCTCCCATTGAAGTTAAAGGGAAGTGTTCGGCAGCCTGCCGTAGCGCTGGCGTGTACGGCTGTGATACACACTCGGCGTTACTCTGTGTGAATGTTCCCTTACACGTGGTTGTGCACGTCAGTTTCACAACCTGAACAGGTGAGAGGCCATCGGGTCTAAATAGCTATTATTACTTTTTATACTTTTTTTGTACCAACCATATTTTAAAAATTACTACACTATCATCGTTTTTTGCTCGGTGCTGTTTTGTTTTGTGTTCTCTTTGAGGTTTAATATGATGGAAGTTCTTGGTTGTCCTGATCTGGTCCTAGTCTTCGCTGAAGTCCTCGCCTGTCTTGGATTGTGTTCAGTCCTGGTCTTGGGTTGGGTCTGGCCTTGTCCTGGATTGTGTCTGGCCTTGTCCTGGATTGTGTCTATTCCTGTCCTTGGGCTGTATCTAGTCCTGTATTGGGCTGTGTGTAGCCTGGTCTTGGGCTGTGTCTAGACCTATTCTTGGGCTGTGTCTGACCCTGTCCTGGATCGGGTCTAGTCCTGTCTTGGACTGTATCTAGTCCTGGTCTTGGGTTGTGTCTGACCTTGTCCTGGATTGAGTCTAGTCCTGTCCTTGGACTGTATCTAGTCCTGGTCTTGGACTGTATCTAGTCCTGTATTGGCCTGGTGTAGCCTGCTTTTGGGCCGTGTCTAGACCTATCCTTGGGCTGTGTCTGGCCTTGTCCTGTATTGTGTCTAGTCCTGTCTTGGGCTGTATCTAGTTCTGACCTAGGGCTCTGTTTAGCCTGGTCTTTGGATGCTTCTTAGTCTTGTCTTGGGCTCCGTATACTCCTGATCTAATATTATCTATAGTCAGAGTGTTTTGAGCATGCATTATCCCTAGCCTCACACAGCGGGGACTCAGTAGTCAGCACTGCTACATCTGTCAGACCCCATAGGAATGTTATTATCCATATTCTGCACCGATTCTATGCTGACGGCTTAAAGTGACAGAGCAGACTTTCATATAACCTTCATGGAGTGCATCTGTCAGGGGTTTGTGTGATGCTGCGGTCCCGCACGTGTCTCATTCAGTCCATTCTTTGTTACACACACACATATATATATACATATATATATATATATATATATATATATACATATATATATATATATATATATATATACATACTGTACATATCATGGAGGCTTCAGACCCGGGAGGTCAATTATTACCATCTCCCAGTACATGCTCGGCGTTCTACCTCCCAGAGGACACAATCCGCAGCAGAACCATCACCCAGTTATATCGACAACCCAGCAGGAGCCACAATTATTATTTCTTTCTAGTCACGTCCAATGTAAGCATTATAAAAAAAAAAGTATTTGCCCCCTTCCAGAATCATTATTTATAAGTGTAAATGTACTTCAGTACTTTCATCCTGTATTTGTAGTGCAGAAGTCTCGCCCTTGGCCATTGGGGGTAGCTGGTTCCATAGATCCAAAAAGCCCCAAGATGTCTCCGTAGGACAGAGGCAGGGTCTTCAGTATGGCACCTGTGAACCGAGTAGGGTCCAGTACATAGACAATGGGGCTGAGCCACAGAACTACCATTGGAGAGGCTAGACAATGTTGCAGACAGAAAAATGGAAAAGAGTCCATGTTGCTAGTTGGGATGGGTACAGTACAGATCCAGTTGTGAACCCTCAACAACATGGAAGACGTCATCTTATCAAGAGACTGAGTTGGCCTGGAACCTGGAGGACAAACCTGGGTTTGTCCTTGTAACGTAAGAGACCAGCTTGTAGGCCGTGGGTTGAAGACCAGAGGCAAAGACAGCAGAGACACTGCACTTATTTGGAGATCCCTGGGTGGAAGTGGTGAGCCTGACACCGCCAAAAACGGCCTATAGAGTCACCTGTAGGGGTGGGATGAAGCCGCTTCTCCCCAGTTCTGTTGATCTACTTGTTAAATATTTGGCAGGTTTGCAAAGACAGTGATAAAAGGTTCCACCGATGTGATTCTGAGCCTCCGGTAGAGCAGGAAGCCATAGGCCTCCTGCCCTACCACTCTGATATATAGGTTAAAAGTACCCTGCGGTCTACAAGGTGCGAGGAAAACAGACAAGTTACATGTCCTGGTGCAGGTGGTGGAATAATCACTGCCTTGTGTCCCCCGTGTAGGGTCACTCATGTCCTCTCAGAACTCCCGGTACCTTGTATGTGGCTCACAATCTGGAAGAAGAAGCAGCGTCACCGCGGGATGGCGGAGGTGAGTATAATATTCACACATCGGGGGGGGGGGGTTATAATAAGGGGACATTGTGGGGGATTATATTATTGGGGGAATCAGGTTACATTACAGGAGGGTATAAAAACATGGTGGCAGCAGGTGACATTGATGGTCTTAGAGCACATTGGGGGGATTGGTTATATCATGGGGGTATCAGGGGATATTGGAGGAATATTAATACAAAGAGACACCATTTATATCAGGCTATAGTCATACTACCTTCTTTCTATCTTGAAACACTATGCTAAAAAAAGCGCAATGCCACAAAAAATGTTTAACAAAAATATATCAGACTTTATTTAAATACATGTTAAAACATATATAACAAAAGAGATAATGAGGTGGTACAACCATACAAAAAATGGAGGCCCAATTGAGATAATACTATATATTAGTAAGTAAATGACACTCTCATTGCATACATATAAGGATATATACAATATCCATAATTTTTAGAGTGCAAATACAACATAGAATTATCATAGTACAAAAATATTAATTATCTATGGGAAGACCTCCATATAGTAAACACACCTCAGGGACCTCCAAACAAGGACACAGGTTGCAGCATGGGCATGTTATACTGTATGGGGGAGCACTGCTGGGCTTGCTATACTGTGGGGGGACACACTGCTGGGCATATAATACTGTGGGGGGACACTGCTGGGCATATAATACTGTGGGGGGACACTGCTGGGCATATAATACTGTGCTGGGGCACTGCTGGGCATGAAATACTGTGCACGCCACTGCCCTCCCCCTTAGATGCAGCAGTACCCCCAAAGATCTCCTGCTCCCCCTTAAATGCCAGAAACACCCAAAGAACCCAAACACCCTGTCTCCCTCCATGCCAACGACTCCTATACCACCCTAAACATCAATCCAATCCCCCAGACCCTCCAGGATACAGTCCCATATAAAACATCACTCTCTTTTCAGCCTCATCCAACATGCAGTCCCGTGTAACTACATAACTCCCCCCTCAGCCTCATCCAACGTGCAGTCCCATGTAACTACATCACTCCTTCCCTCAGCCTCATCCAACGTGTAGTCCCATGTAACTACATCACTCCTTCCCTCAGCCTCATCCAACATGCAGCCCCATGTAACTACATCACTCGCTTCCCTCAGCCAACATGCAGTCCCATGTAACTACATCACTCGCTTCCCTCAGCCAACGTGCAGTCCCATGTAACTACATCACTTGCTTCCCTCAGCCTCGTCGAACATGCAGTCCCATGTAACTACATCACTCTCTCCCCTCAGCCTCATCCAACGTGCAGTCCCATGTAACTACATCACTCTCTCCCCTCAGCCTAATCTAACGTGCAGTCCCAAGTAACTACATCAATCCTTCCCTCAGCCTCATCCAACACGCAGTCCCATGTAACTACATCACTCCTTACCTCAGCCTCATCCAACGTGCAGGCCCATGTAACTACATCACTCTCTTCCCCCTCAGCCTAATCTAACGTGCAGTCCTATGTAACCATATCACTCTCTCCTCTCAGCCTCATCCAACATGCAGTCCCATGCAACTACATCACTCTCTCCCCTCAGCCTCATCCAACGTGCAGTCCCATGTAACTACATCACTCTCTCCCCTCAGCCTCATCCAACATGCAGTCCCATGTAACTACATCACTCCTTACCTCAGCCTCATTGAATGTGCAGTCCCATGTAACTACATCACTCACTCCCCTCAGCCTCATCCAACATGCCGTCTCATGTAAAACAAACCTGTCTCTCCCCTTCCATCCTCCATTACCACGCTACAATCCCCTCTGCTTTCTGTTCTCCAGCTTCATGAGCTCTGCTCCAGCTTCCTCTACACAGCACAGAGCAGTGATGGCCGAAACTCCGCCCTCCTCTGAGAGGACACGCCCCTTCCATTGACATCATACCTACCAGGAGCAATTCCACTCTAGTCACGACCGTAGGTGGACTGCAGGGAGTAATGTAGAGAGGGAGAGATTTGGGGGAGAGATGTGGGGGGCAGGGTGTAGTGTGTGGGAGAGATGTGGGGTGCAGGGTGTAGTGTGGGGGAGAGATGAGATGATGGGGTGTAGTGTGTGGGGGAGAGATGGTGGGGTGCAGTGTGGGGGAGAGATGGTGGGGTGCAGGGTGTAGCGTGGGGGAGAGATGGTGGGGTGCAGGGTGTAGCGTGGGGGAGAGATGGTGGGGGTGCAGGGTGTAGCGTGGGGGAGAGATGGTGGGGGTGCAGGGTGTAGCGTGGGGGAGAGATGTGGGGTGCAGGGTGTAGCGTGGGGGAGAGATGGTGGGGTGCAGTGTGGGGGAGAGATGGTGGGGTGCAGGGTGTAGCGTGGGGGAGAGATGGTGGGGTGCAGGGTGTAGCGTGGGGGAGAGATGGTGGGGGTGCAGGGTGTAGCGTGGGGGAGAGATGTGGGGTGCAGGGTGTAGCGTGGGGGAGAGATGTGGGGTGCAGGGTGTAGCGTGGGGGAGAGATGGTGGGGTGCAGGGTGTAGCGTGGGGGAGAGATGGTGGGGTGCAGGGTGTAGCGTGGGGGAGAGATGGTGGGGTGCAGGGTGTAGCGTGGGGTGTAGTGTGGGGGAGAGATGGTGGGGTGGGGGAGAGATGTGGGGTACACAATTGACTGTGGGGGAGAGATGTGGGGTGCATGGTGAACTGTGTGGGGAGGGGGGGGTGCCTGGTGAATTGGGGGGGGGGATTTAGAGCTCTGTTACTTTAGGGGATGACAAGCTGTGGTTGATGCCTGGTGGATTTAGGGTAAGTTCACACAGGTTTTTTTTGGTCAGGATTTTGAGGCCGTATCCGCCGCCTGACCATACAGACAGCTACCATTGAAACGAATAGGAGCCGGTCTGTTCTTTTTTCTGGGAGCCGTTTGTTCCAGCTCCCGGAAAAAAAGAACGGACATGCTCATTCTTCAGGCCGAGTCACCTCGCAACATCCGCCTGAAAACACTCCCGACTAGGCCCATTCATTTGGACCTAATACGGAGCGGCGTGAACTTCACTGACATCCAGTTGCGGCTACCCGTATTTTGTACCGAAACCTGAGGCAGCCTCCGCCTCAGGTTCCGGTCTAAAATACCCCATGTGAACCCGGCCTAAGGTTTGCATAAGAGGCACAAAGAAACTCCTCCATTGGCGGTGCAGAGGTGATTGACAATGTGCTTTAGGTTAAAGCCCCACATAGGGAGCCACAGCCAAAAAGCCCTGCAGGAAAAACCTCTGTGGAAACACATTGCGATCTTCCCACAGCGCCATAAGATGCACAGTTTTCCTCTGCAGACTTTCCACTTTCTTTTATAGGGAGTCTGCCAGCGTTTCCATGTGCTGCAACGTCCATAAACTTCCCAGGTATTTTTCTGATATTTGTGGATGGGATTCGCTAGACTCCTATCCACTTTGCAGGGCCTGTAAACGCTGCGGTTTTTGTGGTGGTGTTTCTGCCACGTTGGGCTTCAGCCTTAATAAACACATGCAAAAGATAGAAAAACACTGAGCACACTTTATAGTGTAGATAGTCGATTCACCTTTTTGGATAATTGTAATGGATGTATCAGACCTGGTGGCCTCTCACCTGGTTTGGTTGTGACAGCGTTCACAACTCCGTACTAAGGTGTATATTATACCAGGTATGAGGAGCAGCACGTCTCAAAGGCACCAGTTGTGTCAACCGGGGAAACAGCAGAGGAAAAGGGCAGGACGGCGCTCACAGGTCCAATAGATTTTATTAATAAGAAGAATTGCACTTAACTTAATAGACACATGGGGAGTTGTGGGAAACTTGTTTGGGGGGCTCTGAGCTGTGGGCTGCTTAACACTATGGGGGTGCACTAGAGAGATGTAGAATGCTTGTGAGGGGGTGCACAGGAAATATATGGATATCAAGGTGAAATGCTAGCATTGCGGGGGCAGGCTTATAGGAGCTATCTGGTCATCACAAGGTAACCCCTCCCCGTGGGCATCATGCACAGGGGTGATAAGAGTTTGGGTGTTTTGCACACCAGTTTTAATGGAATGGCTGCTCTTTAAGGTTCATGGGGGATAGTAACAGTCTGGGGGCAAACTGGAGGGACACGGAGGACAGTGCAGTGCTTGTTAGTAATGTGGGGTACACTGGAGGGAGATGGAGGACAGTGCAGTGCTTGTTAGTAATGTGGGGTACACTGGAGGGAGATGGAGGACAGTGCGGTGCTTGTTAGTAATGTGGGGTACACTGGAGGGACATGGGGGATAGTGTGGTGCTTGTTAGTAATGTGGGGTACACTGGAGGGACATGGGGGATAGTGTGGTGCTTGTTAGTAATGTGGGGGTAAACTGGAGGGACATGGAGGACAGTGCGGTGCTTGTTAGTAATGTGGGGTACACTGGAGGGACATGGGGGATAATGCGGTGCTTGTTAGTAATGTGGGGTACACTGGAGGGGCATGGGGGATAGTGGGGTGCTTGTTAGTAATGTGGGGTACACTGGAGGGACATGGGGGATAGTGTGGTGCTTGTTAGTAATGTGGGGTACACTGGAGGGGCATGGGGGATGATGCGGTGCTTGTTAGTAATGTGGGGTACACTGGAGGGACATGGGGGATAGTGTGGTGCTTGTTAGTAATGTGAGGTACACTGGAGGGGCATGGGGGATAGTGGGGTGCTTGTTAGTAATGTGGGGTACACTGGAGGGGCATGGGGGATAGTGTGGTGCTTGTTAGTAATGTGGGGTACACTGGAGGGGCATGGGGGATAGTGGGGTGCTTGTTAGTAATGTGGGGTACACTGGAGGGACATGGGGGATAGTGTGGTGCTTGTTAGTAATGTGGGGTACACTGGAGGGGCATGGGGGATGATGCGGTGCTTGTTAGTAATGTGGGGTACACTGGAGGGACATGGGGGATAGTGTGGTGCTTGTTAGTAATGTGAGGTACACTGGAGGGACATGGGGGATAGTGTGGTGCTTGTTAGTAATGTGGGGTACACTGAAGGGGCATGGGGGATAATGCGGTGCTTGTTAGTAATATGAGGTACACTGGAGGGACATGGAGGACAGTGCGGTGCTTGTTAGTAATGTGGGGTACACTGGAGGGACATGGGAGCTGTCTCACAGGAAGAAATCTGGAAATAAGAGAGAGGCAAGTATGATGGGGTGGGGGAAATGAGCTAAGTTAGTTGGGGAGGTCTAGTAGTGGGCGGGATAGCTAGGGAGGGGGAGGTTGTGTGTCAGCCTACCATGATGCATTAGCTAAGGCCTGTTTCACATCTGTTTTGGTATTCCATTCAGGGAGTCCACTTGGGGATGCCCCCCGAACAGAATACTGAACACATTAAAAAGCGGTGAGCAATGAAACCACATGGACCCCATAGGCTATAATGGGGTCCGTGTATTTTCTGCACGAATCATACGGAGAGAAAAGTGGATTTTTCTCTCCGCATTTTTCAAGCGGTATAGGGGACAGAAACCCCCAAAGGAAATAGTGCAGATATGAATCCAACTATTGCTAGTAACAACAAATCCCAGTGCAGTGTAGGTGCTGGCCCTCAGGATCTGACACTAGCTGTTACCCTGGACCCATGAGATGTCCATTATTAAGTATATACTATATACTCTAACGTGATCCGGTCTAGAATTCCCTTCCTTTTTCCATTCCTTTTCTATTTGGGTCGTCCCCTCCTCCTTGGTCTCCCTTTTATAGGTTTTTAATTTTTTTTTTCCCTTAAATTATGCTGTACATTATGGATTTTTATATGTGATCTTTATTTGTATGTCCCCTGCGTGGGGATTTTTCAGTCTGTAACCACTGAGCAACCATCTTGTAGAACTGAGAAAGGAATTGTGTTTTGACCGTATGGCATATCATCTCTCAAGGTAAAGACAAATAAACTACCTGAAGCAACTCCATTGCATCTCTCCACATGCAACCTGGGAACGCAGGGAATGAAATGTCAGCGCGTTCTGCTATCTGCCATTAGCTTACATACGGGAATTACAATCTCACATCTTCAGAGATTTCTCTAACATGCATCTGTGGCAGAATAGTCAAAACACAACTTTCTAGTTAAAACAAGCTATATCTGCAGCTCCTGCAGGATCTACAGACAGCCTGCAAGCAAGCACAGTGAGAATACAGCATAATCTGCAGCACGCCACACAGCCTGCAGGTGAGCTCAAAGCTGTCCTCCATCTTGAGCACATGTTCTCCTCACCACAGTGAAATAAGGGGCAGCGCCATCTTTATTGACATTTTCCACACAAAGGCACCATGTCCACAAGGAGCTATGTGGATTCCCCTGTCACTGCATCTGGGACAGTGCATCCTGCTATCAGGGACTCAGATGTGCAGGAAACAGACTCCATGTTTCAGGATGTACAAATTGAGCGATTAAAACGTGTCAGTAAACCCACGCAAAAGATTAGAGAGAACTTTGAAATAACTAAAGAAGAGTTCTGTGATAATCTTGATGAATTATGGCGAAGAACTGAACACTATATAGCAGCGCTCTCACGCCATGACAGTGACGCAGCAAAATTGGTCACCACACTAAACCGCTTATCTGCCGCCTATGAACGCCATCAGCGACTGTCTGCAAAATACGTCACATTCCTGAGTAACGCTGATTTTGATGATGCTATAGCAGAGCTAACTGAGAGGGAGAACCTATTCCAAACGAAAGATGCCGCAGTGAAAAACGCCAGAGATAAGGCAGAACTCCGCATCGCACACCTACAAGAAGTAAGGTCCCATCGGTCTACTTCATCCAAACATACGCTGTCATCCTCCAGATCCTCTCGTTCCAGAAGGTCAGCATTACACGATAAGCTTATTGAGATCCGTGCTGACGCAGAGGAGGCCAGTGTCAGACGGTCCTTTGCTGAGAAGGAAGCAGAAATGGCGCAAAGGCAAGCAGAGGCAAAAGCTGAAATGGCGAAGAAGGAAGCAGAGACAGAAGCTCAACTAAAAATTCTCCAAATGGAAAGGGAGGAAGCAGCTGCCTTAGCCAAGCTAAAGGTTCTTGAACAAGCATTAGATCAAGACGCCGACCTAGACTGCTCCATCCCTGCAGAAGTGGAAGACCCAGCTGACCGCACTGCCAATTATGTGCTGAAGCAATCATCTCCTGCACCGCCTGCTAAGTTACATGCACCAGCACCACTCCAAACCGACTACATGGCTGTGAAGCATCAGATGATGCCACCTATCCAGAGCAAGGTAATTTCCAGCATCACACATGCAGATCCTCCAGAAACTAAACCACAGCTCAACCCTTATGCTACATCATTTCACCCCGATTCATCTCGGCCCCATATGCCAGAGAATTTATACGTCCCAGGGATATCACAAGTTAATCTGGTGACACAAGGTGGGAGATCAGACATGTCGGACTTTGCCAGATATATGATACGCAGGGAGCTGATAAACAATAGTCTCTCAAAGTTCGATGACCATGCTGAGAATTATAGAGCCTGGAAATCCACCTTTGAAGCAGTGATCAGTGATCTTAACCTCACTGCCAAAGAAAAACTTGACTTGCTTGTTAACTGGTTAGGCCCAGATTCTGCAGAACGTATAAAGACATTGAGAGCAGTTCATGCGGGCCACTCAGAGGAAGGTCTTGCTGCGGCATGGGAGAGACTTGAACAGACTTATGGCAGTTCTGAAGCTATAGAAAGTGCCTTATTTAAGAGACTTCATATGTTCCCAAAAATCACCAACAAGGACAGCCGCAAGCTTCAAGATCTGAGCAACCTACTAAAGGAATTAGAGTTAGCCAAAATGGACCCACGTCTGTCAGGTCTGAGTTACCTTGACACATCTCATGGTGTTAATCCAGTGGTATCCAAACTACCATATGGCATGCAAGAAAAATGGGCCGACCTAGGTTCCAGATACAAAAGAGACCACAATGTGTCCTTCCCTCCTTTCTCTTATTTTTCCAGATTTATCAGTGACCAAGCTCGGAAAAAGAATGATCCCAGCTTTGACTTCACAGAATCCTCTCTACCAGCTTCATCATCATGTTCAAGGTATGAAACAAGCAAACGTAGAGACTTAAGGGGAACAGTATCTGTTAGGAAGACAGACGTTCCAATCGCTGCACTCTGCACCACCAAACAGGACACTCCTGTCCTTAAAGATAAAGACCCTAATAGTACGTGCCCTATCCACAAAAGGCCTCATCCCCTGAAAGAGTGTAGAGGACTTAGGGCAAAGACTTTGCAAGAACGCAGAGACATGCTCAAGGAGCTAGGAGTGTGTTACAAGTGTTGTGCTTCTTCAAAACATTTTGCTAAGGACTGTAAGGCTGTCATCAAGTGTACTGAATGCAGTAGCGACAAACATGTCGCAGCCATGCATCCTACTTCTTCATCTGACAACTCACATCCTCAAGCAGCATCTAAAGCCGTCACTGCGCATGGCGGGGAGCCATCGGCTCAAGTTTCAGCTACTACCACTGTCTCCTCCTCCTGCATGGAAGTATGTGGCAAGGATAATGGTCCCAAGTGCTGTGCCAAGGTGTGCTTGGTGAATGTCTACCCAGAAGGGCAATCTGAAAAGGCCATAAGGATGTATGCCATAATAGATGAACAAAGCAACAGGTCTCTAGCAAAGCCTAAGTTCTTCGAGATCTTCGGTATAGAAGGAGAAGCAATACCATACACTCTTAACACTTGTTCTGGTCGCATAGAGACTTCTGGCAGGAGAGCCACTGGATACGTTATCTCTCCAATTAACAGGAATATTCACATATCCCTACCAACGTTAATTGAATGTGACCAGATGCCTGATGATAGGGAAGAAATTCCTACGCCGGAAGCTGCATATCATCATTCCCACTTGAGACACCTGGCTAAGGAGATTCCTCCTATGGATGTGAATGCTGACATCCTGCTCTTGCTCGGAAGAGACATTCTCAGAGTACATAAGGTACGTCAACAATGCAATGGTCCACATGATGCCCCATATGCACAAAGACTTGACTTAGGTTGGGTAATCATTGGCAATGTATGTCAGGATAAGAGTCTCATGTCATCTCAAGTGAACTCCTTTAAAACCTTTGTGCTCAACAATGGACGCACAACCTACTTTAAGCCATGCCTTCATCACTATGAGGCAAAGGAACATCTTCCTAACTTAAAAAGGGCACCAGACATCGTCCCTACACCTTATGACGACTTAGGAGCCACAGTGTTTCACATAACACAAGACGACAACAGAGTAGCTTTATCCATGGAAGATAAAGACTTTATCAAAATAATGGACAGTGAATGCTTCAAAGATCAATCTAACCATTGGGTTGCACCTTTACCCTTTCGGACTGGGAGGGCCAGACTTCCTGACAACCGGGAACAAGCATTATCGAGATTCATCTCCTTGCAACGTACGCTGAGAAACAAGCCTGAGATGAAAGATCACTTTGTGGCATTCATGGAAAGGATATTCCGTAACAATCACGCAGAGCCAGCTCCACCTCTGCAAGAGCATGAAGAATGCTGGTATCTTCCTTCTTTTGGAGTATATCACCCACGAAAACCCAAGCAGATCAGGGTGGTATTCGACTCAAGTGCCAAACATCATGGCGTATCTCTGAATGACGTTCTCCTCACGGGTCCAAACCTGACCAACAACCTGGTAGGGGTGCTAATGAGATTCAGAAAGGAGCCAGTTGCCATTACAGCTGACATTGAGCAAATGTTCCATTGTTTTATTGTACGAGAAGACCACCGGAATTACCTGAGGTTTCTGTGGCACAGAGACAGTGATACCAACAAGGAAATGATTGAATACCGCATGAGAGTGCACGTGTTCGGCAACAGTCCTTCACCTGCGGTTGCAACATATGGCCTACGAAGGACTGCTTCTGATGGTGAATCAGAATTTGGAAAGGATGCCCGTCACTTTGTCGAAAAAGACTTCTACGTGGACGACGCACTCAAGTCCTTGCCCACTGCTGAGGAAGCCATAGACTTGCTGAGAAGGACTCAAGGTATGCTGTCCAGAGCCTGTCTGAGGTTGCATAAAATAGCCTCCAACAGTATTGCTGTCATGAAAGCTTTCCAGCCCAGCGATCATGCCACAGAATTCAGAGACTTAAACCTAGGCATAGACGATCCTCCGGTGCAGAGAAGTCTGGGTTTGAGATGGGACTTGTTAAACGATTCTCTTGGCTTCCAGGTTAATTGTGCAGACAAGCCGTTCACTAAGCGTGGAGTTCTCTCAGTGGTGAATAGCCTGTATGATCCACTGGGATTTGTAGCACCATTGTCTGTACAGGGCAAATTCCTACTTAGGCAGCTCTCAGAGACGATTGAGGACTGGGATGCTCCACTGCCACATGACAAGCAGCCAAAGTGGGAGTCCTGGAAAGAATCCCTACATGCCTTGGACAGAACTCACATACCACGTTGCTACACTCCAGCATCTCTCACCACAAGCCAGAGAAGGGAAGTCCACATATTCTCGGATGCATCGACTGAGGCTATCGCAGCTGTTGCCTACTTGAAGGTAATCGACAACCGCACTAAAGCTCATGTTGGATTTCTGTTTGGGAAAGCTAAACTAGCCCCTAAACCTGAACATACGATCCCGAGGCTTGAACTTTGTGGCGCTGTACTGGCTGTAGAGATCGCAGATTTTATACAGTATGAGCTGGACATTCATGTGGACGATGTTCAATTCTATACAGACAGCAAGGTTGTCCTGGGTTACATAAACAACCAGACAAAACGCTTCTACGTCTATGTTAGTAACCGCGTTGAAAGGATTAGGAAATCCTCTAAACCTGAGCAGTGGCACTATGTTCCATCTCATCTCAACCCTGCAGATTGTGCCACCAGACCATCATCGGTCAGTGCCTTTGCTAAATCCTCTTGGTTAACAGGTCCAGAATTCTTGCTGAATGAAGGAAAGGAAACATCTGGTCAAGACGTCTTCAAGATCCTGACAACGATCCTGAGATTCGTCCTGAAGTGAGTACCCTCATCACCAGGTCTGTAAGGAGGTCCGGCCTGGACTGTCACCGCTTTGAACGCTTTTCTAGATGGCTGAAGCTTGTACGCACCATCGCAAGGTTAGTTCACATTGCACAGTGTTTTCACACCAAGAACGATAACTCTGAATGTCATGGTTGGCACATCTGTCACAAGCCCCTCTCTGCAGAAGACACTACACTAAGTGAGATGTTAGTGATACGTAATGTACAGCAGAGGGCCTTTCACATGGAACTGAAATGTCTCCGTGACAAACTGGACATTCCTAAAAGCAGCCCTATTGTCAACTTGAAGCCAGTGATTGACAAACATGGTATGCTAAGGGTAGGTGGTCGCCTGAACAAGGCCGAGTTAGAGACATTTGAAAAGAATCCTCTCATTATTCCTGCCCACCACCATGTTACTACATTGTTCATACGGCATTATCATGAGAGAGTCAAGCAAAGAATATTTCAAGTACATTGACTCAGTTGACTCGTCACTGGACTATCCCAGGAACAGCGATATACCGTGCATTTGACGCATTCAATATTTTCAACTGTTCCTGAATACATGTTCACAGTTATTGTTATTTTTCCTTGTTTTTGCATTTTGTCTTTCAGGGTTCCAGAATATACCAGATGGACATTTATGTTAAGTAGTGAAATCCAAGGATTTCAGACGGGGAGTATGCTGTTACAGCAGGGGTATTGCTGAAGTAATGATTCTTGTTCATATTGTATCATTCATGCTTGATTGTTTGACTTTCATACAGTGTGTTTCATATCTTGTGCAATGCTGGTGCATAGAGATTGATAATGTGTGAAGGGCTCTTTAAGTAGTTTTCTCCCATAATTCTCTGTTTCTGTTACTCCTCCCTTCTTGTTGCATCTTCTTCCTGGATATGTGTTATTCAGTCTGTAACCACTGAGCAACCATCTTGTAGAACTGAGAAAGGAATTGTGTTTTGACCGTATGGCATATCATCTCTCAAGGTAAAGACAAATAAACTACCTGAAGCAACTCCATTGCATCTCTCCACATGCAACCTGGGAACGCAGGGAATGAAATGTCAGCGCGTTCTGCTATCTGCCATTAGCTTACATACGGGAATTACAATCTCACATCTTCAGAGATTTCTCTAACATGCATCTGTGGCAGAATATATATAGTGTTTCATCTGTATTTTAATGCCTACCTTTTTAATACTAAATATGAAATTAAAATAGATTTTTCACTAAAATATTCATTGTCCTGGTTTCATTTTTGTTTTCTCTGTGGTCTATAAAAAACTTTCAGCAAACAGGTTTTCTGGGCTGGAGGGCATTTTTGATACTGATGGTCCCACCTTAGGATGGGGTCACCAGTATTAGATCAGTGGGTTTCAGCACTTCCAGCCAGTCTCCATTGCAAGAACCTAGAAGGTTATGTAGACTGTACATAGGTGGTGGTGAATACTGCAGCTCTGTTCACTGTAAAAATTGAAGTAGTAGGATTTAACTTACCTATATAGGGCAGGATAAATCCAAGAGGGCAAGAGTCCCTGTTAAAGGTCTATTGATATGAATTCATATCATCGTAGATCCCTGTGATGAGTCTAGTGTCAGTAGACCTATGGTCAGGATAAAATTTTGGACATTATACGGACATATTTAAAGTCCATATAATGGGTACCAGTTTGACTGGCAGATTTAGTGGTCACCTTAAATGCTAAGGTAAGAAAGTTATACAGTCTATCCTGATAATATTAAAATTTTCCTTTCTTTTGGGAAGCAAGGAAAAACTCTCCATTTTTACTTTATAGTGAAGGTCTAAAAGTTTTGCCTTCCAGTAATTATTCCACTGATTGATAATAATACACTTTGTCACTGGGTAAGCAACAGACATACAGCCTACCATGCTTGCCAGCATGTGCATGGACTAAGGGACCTGCCATGGTTGGTGGGATTGCCATCATCATCATCATCTTGTTAGAAATTAGGGTCAACCTCCTCCCCTGATTGTGACATATCAAGGCCCCTCTCTGCATTCATGAGAGTTTCTTCCACTTCCTTCTCTACCAACCATAATGACCATGATCCTCATCCTCCCCATCAACCCAGGGTGACAATATTGACTAAGGTCAAGACTGTTCCATCCTTTATTGCATGAGTGTGTTTCCTATAAGATATACAATAGAGGGATCACATCACTGATGATGCAGTTGTCCCTGCTGACAAATTTAGTGGCTTCTTCAAAGTGCTTGAGAAGCCAACACAGTTCTCTCATGAGACTTCGACGACTCATCTACAAATCAAGCAGGATGATTTTGCAAGATAAGAATAGCTGAAATGCGCAAAGTCTTTTCTGGCCATGAGGAACACCTCTTTCAATTCATTATACAGGTGAATAAAGTGGTTAACCACCAGATGAAGAACCTGTGTCATACAGGGACAATGTGTTATTAGACCTGAGTGCAGCAACAGTGGGAATTGGAAAAGTTGCCAGTTAGAATCGGTGAGAAGCCATCCAGAGTGATACTTGCTTTAGGATACAGCAAAGAAGATCTGCTGTGTGGCTCCTCTAATTCAGGCTCATTTATTGTAAAAACATATGGCAGCCCTTCACCTTACACCCAAGAAACAAGAGTGGAGGAGGATAGAAGTAATGCTTGCCCTAGTGAACATTGTGGCAGGAAATGGTCTAGAAAGGAGTATTCAAAGAAGGTGGATGGAAAATGCATGAGGTTAGAACTAGCACATGGTCTTGTTGCGTGTCTGGACTGTGTGCCCTGCTACTCAAAATATTGACTCAGTAGGCCGTGAAAACCATGTGATGGCTTGCACCATTCCATAGGCTGACATAGCCGAGGAAAGATTAACCATTCTCCAACACATAATGACATAAAATAGGGACATTTTCCTAGAGAAATAACGTCATCTAGGTATCCTACATCGAGGCTGAGCACATGCCATCAGATGGCAAAATGAAGTGGAATCCAATAAATGGTGGGGTAGCAACTGCACTGGCAGCAGGGAAGGAACACACAGAAGCCTGAGTGAAGATCAAATCATTCTCTGATGCAATATCTTCCTGTGACGGAGATGAGAGAGCTAAGTAATTAAAAACGTCATCTTCACTCTCAGGAAGTGCAACAATCCAGTGGCTACTGGCTGTGCCACCAAAATCAGAAGTAGTGTTGCTGTTGCCATGCACATTATTATTGTTAGTACTTGAACAAGTGTTTACCTATCCCCCCACTTTTACCTGTTCCCTGACCTGTTTTTTCTAGTCATTTTTCTATTATACACTACTACACTATAGCAATGATTGGTAACAATTCTAAATCTGTGTGCATGTTTTTTGTTGTTTCTCTTTTGTTTTTTTACAAACAAATACTTCAAGAAAAGTGAGACAGCTGTATCTAAAATCACACCATTGTACTATTACCACAGAAATCTTGTATGTATGAGTGGGCATTGAATAAAAATAATAAATTAATCAAGACCCAAAAAATGTCAATTTCCGATAGAATAATTAGTTATGTAAAAAATAAAAACAATACATATTTGGCATAGCTGTTTCTGTAACAACCCATACAATAAAACTGAAATATTATTTGACCTGCATGGTGAACGTCATGAAAAAAAAGCTGGAAGTAATGATTTTTTGCCACCTTGACTCACAAAATATGGTATAAAAAGTGGTCAAAAAGTTATATGTACCCCAAAAGCAGTACCAATTAAAAGTCCTGATTGTACTGCCAAAAATAAGCCCTCAACCAACTCTGTCAACAGAAATATAAAAATGTTATGCATGGCTTGCAAAAACAATTGATTTTTGCCCCTAAAAGCAAAATTGGCAACACATTAAAAAAACAATATAAATGTAGCCTCTGTTGCAGAGTGCAGTCGCAGAAGAAAGCTTCAGAGTAGATTATATGGGTTAATCTTCAGTTTACTTCTCAGAACATGAGGTAACATCCATCAGCATGTCCATATACAGCAATATACAAGGAATACACTGGAAAGAACTACCATAGATAGATGTAGCTATTTGAGATATAGACAAGCCTCCATAGCATATCATTACATGTATTCAGCACATAACAATAATAACATCGCCATCTAGTGTCCGGAAGCTGTAAGTTCCTCCAACACAGTATAACACAATAAGTCTATATCTGTTGCATATATGTATATACCAACACCCTTTCTCAACAATAAAGACTTATTCAGTCAAACTTAATTTCTTCATCAGTTTCTGATGTCTTTCAGCATTCAATGCCTTAGTAAGAATATCGGCTGTCATATCTTCAGTTGGACAATATTCTAACTTCAGCATTCCTTGCTTCTGGTAATCCCTCAAAAAATGAAACTTTATATCAATGTGTTTTGTTCTTGGATTAACACTTTCCGTCTGAGCAAGAACAATACAACCTTTATTGTCTTCATACAACTTTGTTGGTTCCAACAGTTGTTCTCCTAAGTCTGTCAGTAGTTGTCTCAACCATAAGACTTCTTGAGCTGCTTGTGCTGCGGCAACATACTCTGCTTCTGTTGTCGACAGTGTCACTATTGATTGTTTTTTACTAGCCCAACTAATTGGTCCACCTGAGAGTAAGAAAACATAACCACTGGTAGATTTTCTGTCAAGTGTATCTCCAGCCCAGTCTGCATCCACATATCCAGTTAAAATGCATTTGTTACTTGCAGGTAGTTTTAGTTTAACATCGATAGTTCCTTTCAAGTAACGTATTACTCTCTTCACAGCATTCCAGTCTATTTTATTTGGTTTTGACACTTTTCTGCTCAAAATTCCTACTGCTTCTGCAATGTCTGGTCTTGTAACAGTTGCAAGATACAGTAATTTTCCCATTGCCTTTCTGTACTGTTCGTTGTCTGGCAACATATTTTGTTCACTGTTCATCTCCTTCAGATAGTTGATTTCCATTGGAGACTTTATTGGTTTAGCATCTTTCAATCCAAATGTTTCAATAATGTCTTGAATCATGTGACTTTGGTTAAGAAGATAACTTCCATCTTCTTCTCTTTCTATCTGTATCCCTAAGTACTGTTTCACATTTCCTAAATCTTTGATCTCAAAGTGTTGATCAAGAATTTTCTGTATTTCTGTTCCATCCCTTTCTTTCTCAAAACAAACTAAAATATCGTCCACATATATCAGTACATAGATCCATCTGTCTCCAAGTTTCTTTGTGTATAGACACGGATCTGCTTTACTTCTTTGAAAATGTTCATTTGTGAGCACTTCTGTGACTTTATCATTCCAGGCTTTAGCAGCTTGCTTTAAACCATAGATACTTTTCTGTAGCTTACAAACCATGTTTGGTTTTCTTTTATCTTTGTATCCTGGAGGTTGTTCCATGTAGATATCTTCTGTTAAATCTCCATTTAGGAATGCTGTCTTTACATCCAGATGTCTCAATTGCATATGTTTTGTTGCTGCAACTGCAAACAAGGTTCTAATTGTAGTATGTTTGACGACTGGTGCAAAAACTTCATCATAGTCTTCTCCATATTTCTGAGTATAACCTTTAGCTACAAGTCTCGCTCGATATCGTTCAGCTGTGCCATCCGTTTGATATTTTACCTTAAAAACCCATTTACATCCTATAGTTTTTCTTCCTTCTGGTAATTCTGTCAGTGTCCAGGCCTTATTATCACGCATGGATTTCATTTCTGTTTCTGTTGCTTTTATCCATTTGTTAGCTTCTTCTTCTGAAAGTTTTGATATGTCTTCCCAAGATGTAGGTTCATATATCTTGTTTGTACTCGCCTTGTATGAAAGACGTACAGGTGGTTTTCCCTTGTTCTCTCTTATTGAACGTCTTGGTTCATTGTTTGCCTGTTCTTGTATCTCTTTACTTTCAGTGTTTTGATTCTCGGCAATTTCTACTTCTTTATCATCAGATATTCTTGCGTTGATATCACTGCTTTCATCATTTCTCATTTCCAGTGATGTCATTACGTCATCATTTAGATCCTCAATGAATGTCACACTGTTACTCACTGTAACTCTGTCTGTCTTCGGATCTAGGATTCTGTATCCTTTACAGTTTTCACAGTATACAACAAATATTCCTTCTATGGCTCTGTTTTGAAGTTTGGATCGTTTCTCTTCTGGAATAAACACAAAGGCTTTACAACCAAAAACTCTTAAATGCTTCACACTTGGTTTATTACCTTGCCATAGCTCATATGGGGTCTTTTTCAGTTTCCTTGAAAAAAGTCTGTTTTACAGATAAGTGGCTGTCATTGCTGCTTCACCCCAATATTTCTCTGGTAGTTTGGAATCTGTCAGCATACATCTTATCATTTCAGTCAAAGTTCTGTTTTTTCTTTCTGCTACCCCATTCTGCTCGGGTGTGTATGGAACAGTCTTTTGATGCTCTATTCCATTCTGTTTTAAGTAGTTTTCTATTTGGTGTCCTGTAAATTCACCTCCATTATCACTTCTAATGATGATTGGCTTACTTTGAAACTTGTTACTCGACTTTGTCACATAGTCTTGTAATTTACTGAAAACTTCACTTTTGTTCTTTATCAAGTACGCGACTGTGTATCTTGAATAGTCATCTATGAAGGTCACCATGTATCTATTACCTCCTGATGTGGTCACTTTCATGGGTCCACATACGTCAGTATGTACCAAGTCAAGTGGTCTTTTGCTTCTTGTTTCACTTTCTTTAGACATTGACACTCTTGTAGCTTTTGATTTTATACAACATTCACACTTCATGGTCATTGAGCAATTAGATATTAATAGATCTTTTGTCAATTTTTTCTTCTGTAATGCCATTATACTTTCAGGATGTCGGTGTCCTAGACGTCTATGCCATACATGAATACAATTCTTGTGATCATGTGTACATAACTTCACCTGTTCCTGTACTGTGTCTAGATGATATAATTGCTCTCCTGCAGTTACACTGACTATAACCTTGTCTCCTGCTAGGATTGTACACTTATCATCTTTGAATTTTACAGTAAGTCCTTTAGCTGTTAGACGTTTTACGGATAACAATCCTCCTTCTAGTCCTGGAACATACAATACATCCTTTACTAGTACTTTTACATTATTTCCAGATTTATCAGAACAGATCAACATTCCTTGTCCAATACCTTCTGCTGTTATTCTGCTCCCATCTGCAAGATAAATGGCTTCCTTCTTATCTAAATCAAGCTCAGTAAAGAAACTTCTATTACTTGTCATGTGACTTGTTGCTCCTGAGTCAATAAACCAACTTGATGATGATGATGACCTTTTATCAGCTGCTTTAAATGTACCATTGCAGTGATCTGCATGTGAGTTAGAAATGGAGCTTTTCACTTTCTGTTTACTGTCTCTCTGTTGTAATTTTTGTTGTTCTGCTTTCCATATAGTACAATCTTTCTTTAAATGACCCTTTTTCTTACATCTGAAACACTCTCTTGTTTCTGTGTTGTGGCGCTTTTTATCTGTAACTTTAAGAGCATTCCCACTAACCTCTTCTATGGATTCTTTGGTTTGCTCTTTCCTTCTCTGGTATTCATCTATGAGTCTGGTCTTTACAAACTCTAGTGTGATCTCTGCTTCAGGTCTTGTTTCTAGAGCGTTTATCAGAGCAGTATACGAATCTGGTAAGCTGCATAATAATATCGCTGCTATATGACTTTCCTGAATATCTTCACCAATAGATCTCAGCTGTGTTATCACTTCCATCATGGCGTTTATGTGCTCATGCATGTCTTCCTCTGCACTTAATCTCATCTTGTACAGTTTCCTTAGCAGAAATAACTTGTGATTTAAGCTGGATCTTTCATGTAACCTCCTCAAAGCTTGCCACATTCCCATTGCTGTATTCTCATTTCTTATGTGAATGAGCTGATCATCCTCCACTAATAAGCTGATGGTAGCTCTAGCTTGTCTGTTTTTCTTCTCCCATGTCTGATCATTCTCATTGGGTCTAGTTGCTGGGGTGTCTGGGTATCTGGGTCCTGGGTCTGTCTGGGTGCCTGGGCCTGTCTGGGTGCCTGGGTACTGTGCCTGTGCCTGGGCCTGTCTGGGTTGTCTGGATTCCTGGGTTCTGTGCCTGTGCCTGGGCCCATAACCTGTTGCAGAGTGCAGTCGCAGAAGAAAGCTTCAGAGTAGATTATATGGGTTAATCTTCAGTTTACTTCTCAGAACATGAGGTAACATCCATCAGCATGTCCATATACAGCAATATACAAGGAATACACTGGAAAGAACTACCATAGATAGATGTAGCTATTTGAGATATAGACAAGCCTCCATAGCATATCATTACATGTATTCAGCACATAACAATAATAACATCGCCATCTAGTGTCCGGAAGCTGTAAGTTCCTCCAACACAGTATAACACAATAAGTCTATATCTGTTGCATATATGTATATACCAACAGCCTCTCTGCCTGTTCAGGTCTCCGCACCACCCTCAGCTCTCACACAGTGGTGCAGGAAGCGTGTTCAGATTGATTCTTTGCTCAGAGTATTTTGTTGCACTGTGTGAACACTGTCCTATTTCCTTTCCTCTATAATTGAATTTCCACCACACCCATGTCCTGCACCCTGTTTCCCTGTGTCCATCTAATGGTTAATCTTAGCCTTGCCTGTGTAATTGACAGCCTGTCTTCCAATCAAGTCAGACGCATGTCCTGGGCCTCCTATATACAGGTCATCAGCCTTCACAGGTTGGCTGGCTATTGTTACTCTGTCCTTTGACTTTGTCTCTGCTAAGCTCCTCTTTCTGCTACTTTTGTATTACTGACTTCTGACCTTTGGGTTCCCTTGTGACTTCTCTTTTGAATTACGATTTGGTACTGCTTTGTCTCTCTAGCTTTGACTCTTAGCTTGCTGACTTCAACCAGTTGTCCTCTGCTGCCTAGGGCAGTGAGGCAAGTAGGCAGGGACAGCGGGGAATCAGCTTAGGGCTCACCGTCTCTGTCTTCCCTTTTTCCTGATCTCTGCAGGAGCACTAGGGAATTGCACAACTACAATTCCCTTTACAATAAATTAAACAAAATTAAGCATACTGACTCATAGAATAAATGTAACATGTTACTTATGCTTTACTTTGGCAAAAAAATTAAAAGGTAAAAAGCAATGACAGATTTCATGCTTTTTTTTATTCAACCAAGAAAGAATGAATAAAATTTAGGTAATACATAGGCACCCTAAAATGGAGTCATTACAAAATGCATCTCATCCAGAAAAAACAAGCCCTCATATGGCCACATCACCTGAAAAATAATTAAAAAAAAACATAGCTTCCACAATGTGAACATAAAAATAAATAGACACCAGTAGTGACCCTACCACCCAATCATAGGAGCTACTGGGAAATTTGGTGTTCCCAATGTAGTGCACACAGCTTACATATTTACTTTCCACCATCTGCTTGCACTCACATCTGGGAAGAATAATGCTCACTATGGTCCTTGATAAATTCTTCAGGGGTGCAGTTTTCAAAATAGATTCACTCCCTAGGGGCTTCCTCTTTATTAGCACATCTGCAAATGTGAAATGGCGTCTAAATACAAAACATGTAATTCTGCAATCCAAAAGCCAAACAGCAGTTTAAGCCCACATGTATGACATTGTTGTACCAATAATAAAGTACTTAACATATGTGGGTATAAACTGTTTGGGCAAACAACTGGGCACAGAAATGAAGACGTGTCATTTGGAATTTCAGAACACAGATTTAGATATTTGTTTTTGGACACCATGCCACTTTTACAGAGCTTCTGAAATGTCAGGTTCATGTATTATATGTACCTGTTATTTAGAGATTTTATTTTCATGATTTGTGGTTTATTTATATAAAATAATGTACATGCGGACAAACAGTGGGTGTCCTTGGAAGCCAATTTACTTTCGGCTTACCTCCCCTCCTTGCCATGGATCCCCTCCCACTATCAATGGATTCCTCGACACTCCCCTCTCCTCTCTACACACTTGCTATCAGTCTGGGATCGCGCCTGTAGGAGCGACTCTCTGACTAGGGTCCTGGGCCCCGTCAGCCCCCACTTCCAGAACCCTATGTTCCCACCAGGTATCACTTGTCTGGTTTCTCTGTTGGTCAGCTGGTGATGATGTGCGCCTGGGTAGAATTACAGAGTCGTCATCACTTCCTCCCCTCACTCAATTACAGGCGTCCTCCCCTGAAACCCCCCTTTACTGGCTGGAATATAACCAGCTTTCCACCTTTTTCCGCAAATTCTCCCTGCTGCCACTGCTCGCCTCTACTCCTCTGGCGTTGGAGAATATTTTTCACAAAGATGTTCCCCTGACACACTCTCTGCCCTCTACGATATCTTACTCTCAATTGCCACCCTGGGTCTCCCCTCTTACACTGACTCCTAGGAAAGGGACCTTGACCTGCGCCTCTCCCCTGCTGATTCTTTCCTGTTTACGCACAGACTGCCACTTCCTTGTAGTACTCAAGAGAAAAAATTTAAGATTTCAACCCGCTGGTACCAATGCCCAGACCTCCTTCATAGGATCTTTCCTTCAGTGCCTGATTCCTGTTGGTACTGTGGTTCCGCTGTGGGCTCCCTCCTTCATATTTGGTGGGAGTGCAGGGAAATCTGGGCTTTTTGGTCTTCTGTATTCTCCCTTTACTCTAAAGTTAGCGGACGGGATGTGGCTCCTTCTCCTCAACTGGCTCTCCTTTCACTCATTCCAGGTCGAAGAGCTCAGGTGAAAAGCGATCTCCTTCATCACTTCATAGTTACATAGTAGATGAGGTTGGATAAAGACATCAGTCCATCAAGTCTAACCTATAACCCTACAATCCCTACAGTGTTGATCCAGAGGAAGGCAAAAAAAAACCATGAGGCTCATGCCAATTGCCCCATTTCAGGGGAAAAAATTCCTTCCCATCTCCAATCTGGCAGTCAGTATAAAATCCCTGGATCAGCGTGTCCTTAAAATCTAGAGTCCATAAGCCGTAATATTGTTCTCTTCAAGAAAGGCATCCAAACCCCCTTTGAACTTGTTCAGTGAATCTGCCATCACCTGGGGCAGAGAGTTCCAGAGCCTCACTGTTCTTACTGTGAAGAATCCCCTTCTATGTTTCTGGTGAAATTTCCTCTCCTCCAGATGTAGAGGATGTCCCCTTGTCACTGTTACTAGCCTCGGAGTAAAAAGATCCTTAGGAAGTTCCTTGTATTGTCCCTTCGTGTATTTGTACATTGTTATTAGATCTCCCCGTAGACGTCTTTTCTCTAAACTGAATAACCCCAAGTTTGCTAATCTATCGTTGTACTCCAATCTACCCATTCCCCTAATCATTTTGGTTGCCCGTCTTTGCACTTTTTCAAGTTCACTATGTCCTTCTAGTAAATTGGGGCCCAAAATTGCGCACAATATTCTAAGTGTAGCCGTACCAGTGATTTGTATAGAGCCATAACTATGTTCTTATCATGAGAATCTATATCCCTTTTTATGCATCCCATAATTTTATTTGCCTTGGCAGCAGCTGCCTGGCACTGGTCACTAAAGGTAAGCTTGCTGTCCACCAAAATCCCCAAGTCTTTTTCATTGGCAGTCTTACTCAGTAATTTACTATCAAGTACATAATCAGACATTTTATTACATTGACCAAAGTGCATTACTTTACATTTGTCAACATTAAACTTCATTTGCCAAGTCTCCGCCCATGCTTCCAGTTTACTTAGAGCCCCTTGTAATACTTTACTATCCTCCTTATTTTTGATTACCTTACAAAGTTTAGTATCATCTGCAAATATGGACACCCTGCTTTGTAAACCCCCTACCAGGTCATTAATAAAGATATTAAACAAGAGAGAACCTAATACTGACCCTTGCGGCACCCCACTGGTGACTGTGTACTGACCGAAAATATAGCGAAGAAATAAAGACAATACTCAGCCCAATTGTGCCTTGTGTTTCCTGCAGTTAGTTAATCGCCACCTGTATTGGTTCATATGGGTTTTTGCCCGGAAAATGTACTCCTTTGGCTTGGAGCGATATGCATAGAAAATCCTAAGTACAAGAAGAATCCAGCAGAAACCATGGTGGAATGATAGAAATGTCTTACATCTTCATTATAAAAAACGCAATGGTACATACAACATGGATGTGGTGCGTCAGACTGATGCGTTTCGACTTCCTCCTTCCTCAGACTCTGAGGAAGGAGGAACTCTGAGGAAGGAGGAACTCCGAAACGCGTCAGTCTTACACACCACATCCATGTTGTGTGTACCATTGCGTTTTTTATAATGAAGATGTAACTAATAAAGGAGAAGACATTTCTATCATTCCACCATGGTTTTTGCTGGATTCTTCTTGTACTGAGGATTTTCTACACTGGTGACTGTGACCCAGTCTGAATATTTACCATTAACAAGTACCCTCTGTTTCCTATCAGTGAGCCAGTTGCTAACCCAAATGCATATGTTTTCCCCCAGTCCCAACATTCTCATTTTGCATACCAACCTTTTATGTGGAACAGTATCAAAAGCCTTTGAAAAGTCCAGATACACGACATCCACTGCATTACCCATGTCCAGTCTAGAAATGACCTCCTCATAGAAGCTGATCAGATTAGTCTGACAGGACAGATTCCTCATAAACCCATGCTGATTTGGTGTTATAAGATTATTTACATTGAGATACTCCAGGATAGCATCTCTGAGCTCGGGGTGTATTCCATCTGGACCAGGCGATTTCTCCATTATAGTATTTTGAAGGCACCGCCACACTTCTTCCTGGGTTAAACAGGTGACATTTAGTTGAGAGTTAACATTAGAGATGAGCGAACACTAAAATGTTCGAGGTTCGAAATTCGATTCGAACAGCCGCTCACTGTTCGAGTGTTCGAATGGGTTTCGAACCCCATTATAGTCTATGGGGAACATATACTCGTTAAGGGGGAAACCCAAATTCGTGTCTGGAGGGTCACCAAGTCCACTATGACACCCCAGGAAATGATACCAACACCCTGGAATGACACTGGGACAGCAGGGGAAGCATGTCTGGGGGCATAAAAGTCACTTTATTTCATGGAAATCCCTGTCAGTTTGCGATTTTCGCAAGCTAACTTTTCCCCATAGAAATGCATTGGCCAGTGCTGATTGGCCAGAGTACGGAACTCGACCAATCAGCGCTGGCTCTGCTGGAGGAGGCGGAGTCTAAGATCGCTCCACACCAGTCTCCATTCAGGTCCGACCTTAGACTCCGCCTCCTCCGACAGAGCCAGCGCTGATTGGCCGAAGGCTGGCCAATGCATTCCTATGCGAATGCAGAGACTTAGCAGTGCTGAGCCAGTTCTGCTCAACTACACATCTGATGCACACTCGGCACTGCTACATCAGATGTAGCAATCTGATGTAGCAGAGCCGAGGGTGCACTAGAACCCCTGTGCAAACTCAGTTCACGCTAATAGAATGCATTGGCCAGCGCTGATTGGCCAATGCATTCTATTAGCCCGATGAAGTAGAGCTGAATGTGTGTGCTAAGCACACACATTCAGCTCTACTTCATCGGGCTAATAGAATGCATTGGCCAGCGCTGATTGGCCAGAGTACGGAACTCGACCAATCAGCGCTGGCTCTGCTGGAGGAGGCGGAGTCTAAGATCGCTCCACACCAGTCTCCATTCAGGTCCGACCTTAGACTCTGCCTCCTCCAGCAGAGCCAGCACTGATTGGCCGAATTCCGTACTCTGGCCAATCAGTGCTGGCCAATGCATTCTATTGGCGTGATGAAGCAGTGCTGAATGTGTGTGTTTAGCTCAACTACACCGGTGGAGTAGTTGAGCTAAGCACACAGATTCAGCTCTGCTTCAATCAGCGCTGGCCAATGCATTCTATTAGCTTGATGAAGCAGAGTGTGCACAAGGGTTCAAGCGCACCCTCGGCTCTGATGTAGCAGAGCCGAGGGTGCACAAGGGTTCAAGTGCACCCTCGGCTCTGATGTAGCAGAGCCGAGGCTGCACAAGGGTTCAAGCGCACCCTCGGCTCTGATGTAGCAGAGCCGAGGCTGCACAAGGGTTCAAGCGCACCCTCGGCTCTGATGTAGCAGAGCCGAGGCTGCACAAGGGTTCAAGCGCACCCTCGGCTCTGATGTAGCAAAGCCGAGGGTGCACAAGGGTTCAAGTGCACCCTCGGCTCTGATGTAGCAGAGCCGAGGGTGCACAAGGGTTCAAGCGCACCCTCGGCTCTGATGTAGCAGAGCCGAGGCTGCACAAGGGTTCAAGCGCACCCTCGGCTCTGATGTAGCAGAGCCGAGGGTGCACTTGAACCCTTGTGCACCCTCGGCTCTGCTACATCAGAGCCGAGGGTGCGCTTGAACCCTTGTGCACACTCTGCTTCATCAAGCTAATAGAATGCATTGGCCAGCGCTGATTGAAGCAGAGCTGAATCTGTGTGCTTAGCTCAACTACTCCACCGGTGTAGTTGAGCTAAACACACACATTCAGCACTGCTTCATCACGCCAATACAATGCATTAGCCAGTGCTGATTGGCCAGAGTACGGAATTCGGCCAATCAGCGCTGGCTCTGCTGGAGGAGGCGGAGTCTAAGGTCGGACCTGAATGGAGACTGGTGTGGAGCGATCTTAGACTCCGCCTCCTCCAGCAGAGCCAGCGCTGATTGGTCGAGTTCCGTACTCTGGCCAATCAGCGCTGGCCAATGCATTCTATTAGCCCGATGAAGTAGAGCTGAATGTGTGTGCTTAGCACACACATTCAGCTCTACTTCATCGGGCTAATAGAATGCATTGGCCAATCAGCGCTGGCCAATGCATTCTATTAGCGTGAACTGAGTTTGCACAGGGGTTCTAGTGCACTCTCGGCTCTGCTACATCAGATTGCTACATCTGATGTAGCAGTGCCGAGTGTGCATCAGATGTGTAGTTGAGCAGAACTGGCTCAGCACTGCTAAGTCTCTGCATTCGCATAGGAATGCATTGGCCAGCCTTCGGCCAATCAGCGCTGGCTCTGCCGGAGGAGGCGGAGTCTAAGGTCGGACCTGAATGGAGACTGGTGTGGAACGATCTTAGACTCCGCCTCCTCCAGCAGAGCCAGCGCTGATTGGCCGAATTCCGTACTCTGGCCAATCAGCACTGGCTAATGCATTGTATTGGCGTGATGAAGCAGTGCTGAATGTGTGTGTTTAGCTCAACTACACTGGTGGAGTAGTTGAGCTAAGCACACAGATTCAGCTCTGCTTCAATCAGCGCTGGCCAATGCATTCTATTAGCTTGATGAAGCAGAGTGTGCACAAGGGTTCAAGCGCACCCTCGGCTCTGATGTAGCAGAGCCGAGGCTGCACAAGGGTTCAAGCGCACCCTCGGCTCTGATGTAGCAGAGCCGAGGGTGCACTTGAACCCTTGTGCACACTCTGCTTCATCAAGCTAATAGAATGCATTGGCCAGCGCTGATTGAAGCAGAGCTGAATCTGTGTGCTTAGCTCAACTACTCCACCGGTGTAGTTGAGCTAAACACACACATTCAGCACTGCTTCATCACGCCAATACAATGCATTGGCCAGCACTGATTGGCCAGAGTACGGAATTCGGCCAATCAGCGCTGGCCAATGCATCCCTATGGGAAAATGTTTATCTCACAAAAATCACAATTACACACCCGATAGAGCCCCAAAAAGTTATTTTTAATAACATTCCCCCCTAAATAAAGGTTATCCCTAGCTATCCCTGCCTGTACAGCTATCCCTGTCTCAGTCACAAAGTTCACATTCTCATATGACCCGGATTTGAAATCCACTATTCGTCTAAAATGGAGGTCACCTGATTTCGGCAACCAATGACTTTTTCCAATTTTTTTCAATGCCCCCGGTGTCGTAGTTCCTGTCCCACCTCCCCTGCGCTGTTATTGGTGCAAAAAAGGCGCCAGGGAAGGTGGGAGGGGAATCGAATTTTGGCACACTTTACCACGCGGTGTTCGATTCGATTCGAACATGGCGAACACCCTGATATCCAATCGAACATGTGTTCGATAGAACACTGTTCGCTCATCTCTAGTTAACATTACCCCTAATCATGTTGCTGCCCATTGGATTTTCTTGTGTAAATACTGTTGAGAAGAAGGCATTTAATACTTGTGCTTTTTCCTCATTCTCTTCCACCATTACACCCAGATTATTTTTGAGAGGGCCTACATTGTCGGTTTTTATTCTCTTATTATTTATGTAATTGAAGAATAATTTTGTATTATTTTTACCTTCCTTGGCAATTTTTCTCTCAGCCTCAATCATTGCCTCCTGTATTCCTCACGGCCACCAGGACGGTTATCCTGCGCCATTGGTGCAGTCCAGTGACCCCCTCTTTACTGTAGTGCAGGGTTCCTCAAACTTTTTAAACAGTGGGCCGGAGGCAGAGCAGGTCGCACAGACATCGGGAGCAGTGCCCTCCAATAGGTAAAGTGAAGTGCGCTCCATGGCCTGGCCTGAGCTCCCCAGGAGCTTCATTATAAATGCACGCCTGCCAGCGTTGTTGGCGGGGCCAGACAGAAGTTCTTGGAGGGCCGCAGTTTGAGGACCCCTGCTGTAGTGGCTCCAAGAATTTCTCCTCATTAGGTGGATGGAAGCTTTGGCTGCAGAAGTTCCCCCACCTCCTCCAAATTTGAGGCCCTCTGGCAACCGTGAGTGGTGTTCCAGGAGTCATCATAACTTTGTTTTCGTGACTCCCTCTCTCTGGTTCCCTCCTTCCCTCCATCCCCCCCCCCCCCCTCTCTTTTCATGCTCTATTATTCTTTACTTATTTTTGAATTGTATGTTCATTTGCACAAATATTATTACTCCATTTTGCATTTTGTATTGTGCCTTTACCTTGTTTTATGTTGAAATTGTAATAAAATCGATTACACCTGAAATAATGTACTGTATATGAGTGTAATGTATGCAGTACTGAAAGTATTCTACGTTAAAGAGGGAATAAAAAGTTTTCTTTAAGATTAGTGAATTTTAGCGGCACTGCTGATAACTGAATATATTGGACAAAGGTTGCTACCTAGAACATGAGAATTTATTGCTACTGTCTGCAATAAGTAATAGACGTCTAAAGCCTACAGTCTGATAAGAAATAAACATGTGGTGCACTAGAACAGAACACATAGATAAGAGTAAGTCAGTGACTGCTTACAATGCTGAAAGCTGAGTCTGCTTATTAGGCATCTCTACAAGTATTTACTAGCATCAGATTGTCCAACTGCACAGTGTCTTCAGGTCATCATATGCAGTTTATGTTAATAAACGTATATGTAATTTTAACACTAAGGGGGAGTTCACACGGAGTAACGTTCCGTGTGATGTGGCACGTACACGGTGTGTGAGACTTTGAGCGCCATATACGCTGCCATTGATTTCAATGGGAGCCAGGATCGTATACGCGGCGTTATTTTGCGGCTGTGATTTTGCAAAATCACGGCTGCAAAATAACGCTGCGTATACGATCCCGGCTCCCATTGAAATCAATCAATGGGAGCGTATATGGCGCTCAAAGTCTCACACGCCGTATACGTGCCACATCACACGGCACGTTACTCTGTGTGAACTCCCCCTTATATACTTTAACAACAAGAAAATGATATATGAAAGGGCACTTGGTGAGGATTGTGAAATAAAATCCTTTATGGTCTATACCTGGTTAAGTAAACAATTGCAGCCAGAGGCGTAGCTTGCACCTCCTTGGCCTTGATGCAAAAACCTTTAATGGACCCCTATTTACCATGTGCCATCTATAATACTGGAGTCTTTCTATATTGTAGAATGGCACTGGTGTCCCCTCAGGCTCCAGAGCCTGGTACTTATTACTACTTCTACACCCCATATAGCTAAGGTCCTGGTTGCAGCCCTCCTCAAATTGACTTTTTTCAATTGCTTTGGCTTTTGTTGTAAATGATCATCCTGCAGGTATAACACAAACTATTACGGAGAGGGGAGGGGGAAGAGGCGTTTGTTGCTGGCTAGTAAGTGATTTATTGTATCCTTGTATACAGTGTTGTTGTAAGGCTGGTCTTACATGACCGTAGTGGTTTTTGCGGTCCGCAATTTGCGGATCCACAACATAAATTTCACTCTAAAAATTCATTACGCAGACCTCCGTGCCCAACCGCAAAGTGCATCCGCAACGCACCGTGTGTATCAGTGTTATGCGAATCCGCAAAAATCAAAACACACCACAAAACACATATGTTGACATCTGCAATTGCGGATATACACTGATGTATGTTCAGTGTATATCCGCATAACTGCATGCACCCATAGACTTGTATGGGACAGTCCGTGCCATAAAAACACGGCCATTACGGACATGCAGTATACTGTCCAGACCACGGTTACGGCACCCCCCACTACTGACAAAATCTACGGTGGTGTAAGAGGCCGCATAGAAAACAGTGGGTCCACAAATGGTTCGAAATTTAAAACCCGCAATTGCGGACCATTTGCGGTCTTATACTACGGTCGTGTAAGACCAGCCTAAGACTATATTAAACCTCAATATTCATTGATCAGCACATGATGATCAGTCCTTGTTCGATATTGGTGATCAGGCTGATACAGAACACAGGAGAAATAAGCACTAAAGCACTCGCTTCCCTAACGTACTTTAGTTGTTTGGTCGAAGGCACAATTCTTAAGACAAATAGCAATGTGTTGCTAGTGAATAGTGATCTTTTTTTTTTTGTTCTGCTGGAATCAAGCAATCATGCAGCTACATTATGAAACAGCTTGCCTTTAGAATTCTTCTCAGCGCTGCTGTTCCGTTGATATTACCCGTTTTCGACATATGCAAATGAGTCGAGACAGCACAGAGGGCGGTGCCCCTGCACTCAAACAGCACAGGGGGCATCCCATGTGCTGCCTAAAGACTCCCCAGCGACGCCCTCCATCTTCTTCTCGAGATTGCCGCATGTCCGTCGGCCATTTTCCTGTGGCCTCTTACATGATTGTCCACTCAGCCACAGGCCAGTCGGCACTTTAGGATGAAGATGCGGCGAAGAGGCGGTCTCGAGACCGCATGCAGGGGGACCGTCACCTGTGCTGTCAGGAGACTCATTTGAATATGGAGAAAACTGGGAATATCAACAGAATGGCGGCACGGAGGGTAGGGGTAGGGGAAGAATAGCCTTTCTTAAGGCTATTCCGACGTGGTGGTAAGTCAAAAAGGGATTCTAATGATAGAATCCCTATAACATGTTCAACATATGTATCATATGTATGTATATGTATCATACTTGATGCCAGGCACGAAATGTCCTATTGGGAGTCTTTAAAAAGGAGAATTGGTGAGAAACTCAAAGTAAGGCTACTTACATACAAACTTGTGCATGTGCTGTGGCTGAATAGCATAAATAGCACATGGATGATATACATCTGTGTGCCAAGGAACTATTATTTTGCGTCAGTGAACCCATATTGGAGCTGGATGCCACCTCCTGCTCACCCTCACCTTTCCAAACACTTCTGTGTGTAAGGCTGAAAGTTCCTATCCAGTGGATATTGGTTGTAATAGCGATATACTGAGTGAAGGAAAAAAGGAGGAGAGCAGTCTGATAACTAGAGACATGTATTTTTCTATACTTACATAAATTACAAATATTTTTTGTAGTGTTCAATTCTGAGATGTTGTTTTATGATTGGAGATACACTTTACATATCTTGTTGCCAAATAGCGGTTAATAATGCCAACCACATTTCTAGTTTTCCCTTGCCAGATGTTTGCACATTCTATTATAAAGATAAAATAGCTTTATTAGATGAAACATTATCAGCATTTAAGATGACAAGATTTGATTTGAGTGCTATAATTTCATACTCTAATTTCATAGTTTTAAATAACCCAACCCACATTTTAAGCTTCAAAGCCTTTCCGCATATGAAGATCCCTGGGAGAGCTGTTTAGACACATTGTTAATATTCGTGTTTTTAATAAGTGTGATTCATAGAAATATTTCTAAATCTTTTATATTAAATACAATAATATTAATGGATAAACCATTAAATGTTTCACATCAGACTAGAGAATTTACAAGAATACATTACAATAATGGAAGAAAGATATTGTAACTAAAATATTTATGGTAATAAAAGACACATTTGTTCGTGCTATACCTGTTATACACCTCGTTTAATTCCAGTGTGAGGTCTGTGCAAGCAACTACAGTTCTGGTTAAAAGCTACATCTCTTCTAGGCAACTTGATGCTTCTTCTCCTTTGTCTACAGTGTGGGAATGGGTGACCAAGACAACTGGTGCCTGAAGATAATGCTAGGTCTGATATCTTATTGTTACTCACCGTTGATCCTAATCTTAACCAAAGCTTTGATTCAGACTATGCTCCTGCCATATCCTCAGATACTATTCCTGGTACTTGTAGTGCTTCCTCTGATCTTGACCTTCACTTTGTTCTTGACTATACTCCCTAACATCATGCCTGGTGCTATATTTGTTACTTGCCGGATCTGACTCCTGGCTGCCTCCTGACTTTCTGCTTGTGTTATGGCTTTTCAGTAGAGATAAGCATTATTCCAAATCGTTCAGTTTCTAATAAACTAAACAAATGCTGATTCATCTTGGACTAACTAAAATGTCTGCCATTACATATAATGCACATGAAAAATACAGAAGGGACACGTGTCTTTGTGCCAATATGATGATCTAGCACCACCTAACATAAGCCTACACCAATTCTCAGCCCATACACAGTGGTAGGTGAGCCCCTTACAGTGCTTATGTTATAAACTCTATATGAGGTGCTGTAAGTATGATTAAAAGGCATTTTACAATGGTGGAAATAGGGAAGCATCTGTGATTCATCTCACTGCACCATACGTAGCACAGATCTGAAAATCTTACAATACAGTTAGAGAATCTTAGGAATATGAAAGTTTTGTCAGATTTAATCAATTACAGGCAGATTAGTGGTAGTATCATAGATATGAGAAGTTAGGAAGATTATCCGTGCTGCTGTTGAGAGTCTGACAGCAGCATTGCTGCACTAATATACAAAGGACAGTTAACACTTTTCTTGCAAATCACCTAATTTTGTCTATGTCTGTTGTGCAATACAGCAGTTTTCTCTGTATACAGAGAGTTTAAAAATAATTTTTACTGGCTGTCATTCCTGTTAGTGAAAAATGTTTTGCTAAGGTTAAATTTGTTTTCATTAAATACATAGAAAGTGTTTTTCTAATCTGGAAACAATTTATTTAGGCTGAAGCTCCACGTTGTCAAAATGCTGCATTTTTCAGTACTTGCAAAGTGGATGGGGTTCTAGCTAATGCAGAAAAAAAAAATCCAGAAAAATGCAGAAAAAAATCCACAGCAGAAAAGCTCCGTTTTCAAAAACATGAGCATTTTGGAAAATTACAATATACAATGTAATGGAGTGTACTCAATGGAAAAAAAAATGTCTTAATTTTTTTTTTTTTTGTTCACATTTATATTCTCACAGCCTGCAATCTAAAAATTTGTTATTTAAGGGTTTTCTTTCTGCTTTGCTGAACCAATATACTTTCTGATGGAATGTGCTAATCTTAAAATATTCTTTTCTTAGGCTAAGGCCCCATGTAGCAAAGTGGAGTACATCAGGGCACGCATCAGGTTTTTTTCCAAGTTTTTGATCTAGCTTTATTTCTGTGCATTTTTAAGTTTGATCCAGAACAAGGTAACGCAACTCTGTAAGGGTCCATTCACACTGAGTTTTTTGACGAGGACAAAATCCACTTCAGGAATTATGAAATTTGCCAATTCCACATGGATTTTCCACCTCCCATTGACTGCGTTGGTTTTTGCAGGTGGAATTCGCCTGAAGGAACCTTTTTTTCTGCTAGAGGAAAAAATCCACTAGCAGAAAATAAAAGCTAGCAGAACCCATAGAACACTATGGGGAGGTGTTTTTTCCACATGGATTCTGACACGAATTCAAAATCTTTTAAAAAAAACTACATGTGAATGGACCCTTCGGGTCAGTGCACACAGAGTTTTTTGCCGCTGATTTTGACACTGAATCCGCCTCAAAATCAGCCTCCAAAAAGAGCCTCCCAATAGAGTTCTATTGGGAGGCTTTTTTTGGAGGCTGATTTTGAGGCGGATTCAGCGTCAAAATCAGCACCCAAAACCTCTGTGTGCACTGACCCTAAGGCAGCTGCCAATGAATGAATAACTCATCTTTAGCCAAGTTCAATGAACTATGCACAAAGATCTATTAACATAGTACACTAAATGACACACACATATTTAAAACTATGTTAGGCTAAGGCCCCTCGTAGCGAAGCTAAAAAAAACACTGTGGGAAAAACTGTGGTGGAAACACATCCCTTTTTTTCTACAGCAGCTTTCATCGTGATTTTGCAGAGCTGTCCTCTGCAGACTTTGTTTTCATAGATATAATTGATATGTTGCAAAGTAAAATGCCACATCTTCGCAATGTGGGACTTCAGCCTTAAAGAGGACCTTTCATCACTTGGAGCAAATGCGGTTTTATATACTGCTAGAAAGATTTAGGTCCTCTTCACACGGAGTTTACGGTCGAAGCAGATGCAGCAGAGCTGAGTGTGCAGCAGGGTTCAGCGCACACTCAGCTCTGCTACATCTTAGATGCAGCAGAGCTGAGTGTGTAGCAGGGTTCAACGCACACTCAGCACTGCTACATCTCAGATGCAGCAGAGCTGAGTGTGCGCTGAACCCTGCTGCACACTCAGCTCGACTGCATCTCTGTGTGTGATGAGCTCTGCTGCTTCTCCGTGTAGCAGAGCTGTGTCAGCACTGCTACATCTGAGATCAGACCACAATGGAAGCTGCTGTGGACTGATCTTAGACTCCGCCTCCTCTGGCAGAACCAGTGTTGATTGGCCAAATGCTGTAGTCTGTATGGCATTCAGCCAATCAATGCTGGTCAATGCAATCCTATGGGAAAAAGACAGCTTGCGCATATCGCAAGCTGACAGGGATCCCGACCAGATAGAGCCCCAAAGAGCCGGGTGAGTAACATTCCCCCCTAAATAAAGGTAATCCCTAGCTAACCCTGCCAGTACATCTATCCCTGTCTCACAGTCACATAGTTCACAGTCTCAAATTAACCGAATGTTAAATCCACCATTCGTCTAAAGTGGAGGTCACCTGATTTCGGCCGCCAATTGCTTTTTCCGATTTTTTTTTTTTTTTTTTTTATGCCTCCTTTGTCGTAGTTCCTATCCCACCTCCCCTGCGCAGTTATTGGTGCAAAAAAATGCGCCAGGAAAGGTGCGAGGGGATACAAATTTTTACTGTGTATGCCTCGTGGTATTCGATCGGAATCAAATACCTCAAACGGCCTGATATTCGATCGAATATCTATTCGATTGAACGGTGTTCGCTCATCTCTAGTACTCATCATCTTATTTGACAAAATAGACTTGGCAGGGGAAGTAAGCAAAACTGTTTTATTCCTCCCTTTGATATTTCTTGTAAGCAGGTCACATCTACACCCAGCACATGGTCATCATTATCATCATCTTCATCATCTGTTTATGCTACTTCTGTTTCATACCAACATCAATCATCCATGGAATGTGTGTCCAGGAAACACCAATTTAGCTCACACCTGGCCAAGCTGCTGGTGGTGCAGTCACTGTTGTACCACTTATAGTGGTGTTTTACCAGCTCATGGCATGTGCTCAACCTCTATGGAGGATACCTAGCCACTGTCACTTATCTAGGAATACGAGTATCACCCTCTGTATTGTGGGGTTGAGGAAGGAAAATATATAATATATTAGATCGCCTGATTTGTCCTAGGATGTTACTAAAATATACTCCTTCACTGTTGTGATATAGCCAGTTGACTTATTTTCATAATTTAGATTGTAACATGAGTTATTAAAAGTTAAGCTTTGGTATCCCTTTCAGTCTGTGATAAGATACTGTATGTTAGCATTTGTATATAATGAACTTCAAGCGGCTAACACCTGTATAGAAATTCCAATATTTATTTCTGCAAAATAAAGTATTCTACAGCATAACTTGGCTACATGTTGCTTTAGCTTCAATTCTGGCATTATCCAGATATAGAATTCACTTACATACTCACTGGTATGATTGTGTCAAGAAAAGCATAAACATTGAAATATGGTCAAACTTTGCAGCATTGAAGAGCTTTTCTTACACAAACATAAAACTGTGTCGTATAGTATTATAAAACTTAATTTATACATATGGGATTCGTGATACAGAGAAAAATTCTATCCAATTACTAATTAAGGCATTTTTGTGACAGAGTGTCTGAGTGATAAATCTTATATGCTTTTCTAAGTTTCCTTGGGCTGTGCTATATTCCCTTTCCTTAGAGTTTATAGATTACCAGTCACATTTGATAACATTTAATTACTGCAGCGCTGCGGCTACTTTTACATATTGTACAGAAATGTTCCCAGGTTTTCTATTTTTTTAAATGTATATTTTTTGGTTTAACAACTTTTTTTTTCTCTTCATTCCCTGACTCACCTGCATAAATATTCATTCTAGATTTTATAAAATGACCTACCTCCAGCCAATATATTCCTAACTGAGGACCTGAGCGGATTGGAGTTATACTTAACCAGGGGCAACTGATACCCCTTGTGAGAGGATTTATATAGGATCTGGAATAAGGCCTAAAATGTGTCAAAGATTTGCTTGCAAATGACTTTGCAGAACATTTTTTTTATCCTCTTACTATTATTAGGTTTTTCTTCAACATGAGCTTATTTTTCAAGGCTAGGTATACACTGTTAGAATACTATTTGTGGGGAAGGTAGCTCTGTAGCAGCAGTGGTGCAGACACAACTAGTCAGAGACGGGAATACGATGTCTAGTGCAAACAGGTTTATTAAAAAAAAAAAAAAAAACAGAAAAAAACCTTCACTTCAGGCACAAAAATAAGCAAAATAAAATACAGTCTTAACTTCAGGCAAAAGGTAAAACAAAACTCCTGCTCGTCCGAGTACAGAATGAGGCTAACTATATTTGTGGCTGACTTCCAGCCACATGGACAATCAAAACAGTACACTTAGGTCTCACCAGACTCAGTATAGTAGGACAAACCCAGGCACCTCCTCTCGCTCCTAGGATCTGCCCTGAAATGCAGGCTCTGCAGCCTTTTATAGCCCAGTAACAAGCCTAGGACTCAAACCTGGGGCTGAGGCCTACTTCAGACCCGCCCTGGACCCCGCACACAAGTCAGGAATCTGGGGATATATACCATGACTCCTGCATTCTGCCTCTCACCTTCTTACACATGTTAAAGGGTACATAATTCCTTTCCACCACAAGAAACGATTTTCGGTTTTTTTACTCCCCTATTCCAAAAAACCCCCACTTTTTTATTATTCTGTTCAGCGGTAAAGGGGGTTTATTTTTTGCTGGACAAACTGTAATTAGTGGTGACATCTTTTGTCTTGCTTGGTTCCAATGGATATAACCATGAATGAGGGAACGATCTATGGTTTGGCACTTGACAGAAACCCAGCAATGATTTCCTTATTGAGGACTGGCTATACACTAGCATATATGAGACGATGAGAATGTAACTCAGCCACATTAAGGAAATCATGGCTGGGTTTCTGACCATACAAACTTTCTGCATGCATGGTCGTATACATTGGTAACCTATTAAGATAAAATATGGTTAGAGAAAATCGGAGATATTTACTAATAATCTTTAATTCATTAGGGACCAATAGTGACTTTCTGTGAATAACGTCCAGTTTAGTCAGGGGCTTAATAAAGGCTGTCTCAATATAATCCTATTAGGCCTAAAGACAATGTCAACATCTCTGGAGGGTTTACTATTTCCCACGGAGTAACGTGCCGCTCATTTAGACACATAAACATGTGTCAGAGCGAGGAGCTTCAAATCAGATCCCATTGACTTCAATGGGTGCCAGCTTATGCTCGCTACACATTGAAATCAATGGGAGGCTTTATAATCCATTGATTTCAATGTGTAGCGCGCATAAGCCAGCACCCATTGAAGTCAATGTGATCTGTTTTGAAGTGCCTCGCTCGGACATGTGTTTCCGTGTGTACATGAGCGGAGCGTTACTCCATGGGAATGGAGCCTAAGGCAGGGGCCCCACGGGTCAGAAACGCTGCAATTTGATCGCAGTGGAAACGCCGAGGGAAAAATGATGGTGTTTTACAGTACTTGCAAAGTGTATGGGATTCATGCGAATCTCATACCCATTTTGCGGTAAAAACCGCAACGCTGCGATTTCCAAAACCGGCGTGATTTTGGAAATCACAGCATGTCCTTTATATCTATGGAAACGCCAGCGGCTTTCCTGTAGATGTAATGGTAACAGAAAGTCTGCAGAGGAAAACTAAGTGAACTTGAATATCACCATTAAACACTACCATTTCTCCATAAAACAAACCCACTTAGGGCAGGTTCACACCAACGCCCGATCTCCATTCTCAGGTTTCTGTCTTCTGCAGACCGAAGACGGAAACACGGCATTCAGTGTCTGTGAGCGTTTTGTGCTCTCTGCGGCGAAACCATTTTTTTAAACCAGACACAACGTCCTGCCTTTGTGTCTGTTTAAAAAAAAAAGTTTCAGGGGCAGCATGGTGGCTCAGTGGTTAGCACTGCAGTGCTGGGGTCCTGGGTTTGAATCCTGCCAGGAACAACATCTGCATGGAGTTTGTATGTTTTCCCCGTGTTTGTGTGGATTTCCTCCCTTTCTGCAAAGACATACTGATAGGAAGAAAAAAAAAATGTACATTGTAATCCCTATAAAGGACTCACAATCTACATTAAAAAAAAACAAAAAACCGGTTTCGCCATGGAGAGCACAAAACGCTCACAGCCGGACACTTTGCACTCCCATTCATTTGAATGGGTTTAAAAAATGACTGCAGGTTTCCGTCTCCTGTCCAGTTTCGGGCAGGAAATGGAAACCTGCATAACGAATAATCGGGCGCAAATGTGAACCCGCCCTAACATTGACAGAAAAATAAAAAAGCTATAGGACTTGGTTTGAGATGACAATGGTTTGGGCCAGTCACTAAAGAGTTAAACCTGCATAAAAATTCTAACTATTTATATTTGCAAAAATGTTTAAAATTGTCTACAAACTTAAATATGGTTATGTTCATGGAAAAAGCTTTGCATAAATCACTAGTACAGGTCGTACAGTGCAAGGAATAACAGCATCTCTCTCCATTGTATAATTTATATTCTGCATTTTTAGCAGGTTTCTTCTAGGCAAGCTCAATCTAATGTTTAGTTCTCCCTTCGCTAGTAGAAGAAGACTAGCTGCTATGTTGCCATAGACCACTTTCTGCTTAATTTACCCAAGTTTATGTGAAAGTGCAGCGTATTTTTCTGTAGGTAAAATACGCATGCTACATGTGTTTGAAAACAGTGTTTCAGGGGTAGAAGAAATTAAGGATCTAAATCGCATTCACTTTGCTGATACTGTAAAACGCAGCAGTTTTTTTCTCTGTTTCTGCAACAGCCAAAAAAAGCTACATTTTCACTACATGTGGCCTCAGCCTAAAGACTTTTTCCATTAAAGGGATCCTATCAGTAAAAGTCAATTTTTTTGTCCCTAACACATAGGAATAGCCTTAAGAAAGGCTATTCTTCTCCTACCTGTAGATGTCTTCTTCGGTCTGCACGATTTGGCCGCGGCAGAAACGCCGCAGGAAAAATCGTGGCGTTTTACAATACTTGTCAGTTATATCTACGGAAACGCCAGCGTCTTCCCCGTAGATATAATTGGAACAGAAAGTCCTTGGAGGAAAACTCTGTGAACTTTCTGTTCAAAGCACTGTGGAAAGAACTGCGATGCATTCACACCGCAGTTGTTCCCGCAGTACTTTAGTGCTGCGTTTCCGGCCCGTGGGGCCTTAGCCTAAAAGACCTGCTCCTGGTTCTGAACAGCTCCCTTCAGGTAGACTTGTTGCAACTACTTCAACTTCTACGGTCCTCAGTCACAGCCCTGGAGGGGAGGGTGCTACATATAGAGAAGAAAATTAGTGACTTTGCGGGCGGATTCTCATAACAAACTAATCAACACACACAACGATTTAGCAGATGATTTTGAAAAATTAAAAACCAAGATGGTTGATTTTGAGGACTGCTCAAGCTGTAATAACTGCTGTAAATACGTTTGAGAATTCCTGAAAATGTGGCCTATTTTGACTTAACAGCATTCTTCCAAGAATTTATTAAACTTCTATTTCCAGATTGCTCTACGACTGAGCTCATTATTAATCGTGCTCACATACTCCCACATCCACGGCACCTCAACGACAATTTACCATGTCAAAGAATGATGGCCATGTAACCTATGCAGGAATCTTGGCCTGCCTTTGGCATGAATTGGCAACTGTTACCATTTTATTATGTAAACAGAGGATTCTATACCGATGGGGATTTCCTGTAAAGCTCCTTATCAACAGACGGCAACATCCACACCATTTACACCCTTGATGAGGCTAAATAATTGCTTCTCTCTTGGAACATTCCTCTGTCCCTTCCACAGGACAACCCTACTCTACTCCCTCACAACTAACGCCATCCTCATTCAGAGTAAGGGTTGGTTCACATCTGCATTGGTATTCTGTCCGGGGGAGTCCGCATGGGGATTCCCTGAACTGAATACCAAACACAATTACAAGTGCTGTGCAGTAAGAGCACATGGACCCCATAGACTAGGGGGTCCAGGAGGCTTCCAGAGACAAGATGAAGGTCAGAAGGCAGTGAATGGCAGTGGCCAGAAGATGGCAGCAGTACCCCAATAGAGTAGTTGTCCAATCCAAGTCGGCAAAAAGGTCAGCGCAGTACAGAGGGGTAATCCAGGTGAGAGGTCAAGCAATCCGGGTCAGTAACAGGAGAGCAGAGCGGTACCAAATCGTGATCAAATAGCAGGAGTCTGAAGGTAAGTCGGGGTGGTTAACAGGAGAGAGTAGAGTACAGAGTCCGGAGGTGAAAAGCAGAGTCAGGGATGGAACCAGTAGATCAAACAGGAGACACATGGGATATAGCAGAGGAGAGCTAACTAGCAGTATGGACTGAATAGCCAGTAGTGGAGTGGAAGTGGGAGTGGAAGTAGTGAAGATATAGGTTCCGACAGGCCCAGCATCACCTTGCACTGGAAAAAGATGGGACTCGGTCCATGTCTGGAGAATGCCGGCAACCCAGCATGCTGACTTGGAGGTTCTGGCCCTACTCCTAACATACAGTTTGAAGATCTGGGTACTACATATGGTTGTTACTTCCACACCCCCTACCACCAGATCCTTGGATCATTTCTCTAATGGAACTAGATATATTTTCTGTCATGGTCGCCTCCTCATTTACCTTGTACATGTACTTGTCTATATGTCTTTATTTTGTGAAGATTAATAAAAATCTTATTGGAAAATAAAACATAGACCAGAGGTTTTTGTATGGTAATATTTCAAAAAACACTATTCGAATTTTTATAATGCCAAATATATAACTCATGTCAGGTAACTATGCCTGATGTGCCACCTGGGCAATGCCAACCCCTTCCCTAAGGGCAGTAAAGGGAGAGATTGTATCACATTTAAATAGTATTACTTCTACTACTACCACCCATTGCCATCTTAAAGAGAACAGTGCAACAGGGGAGACCCAGAAAGAAGATGCCCCAATTCATAGGATCTTATTTTCATTATGAAAGATTTTACCTTTCAAGTTGAGAACATTTATTTGTATATATTCTGCACCCAGCGTGAAGTCTCATTAGAAAACTTTTGCAGGCAGACAGATGCTCTACTTTATACCATAAATTGATATGCATCTCATAATGCCTATTGCAGGTGCATTCAGACAGCAATAAGCAACAAGAATGTCATTTGCAGTGAATTCTTTTGTCTTTAACTATTGTAAATTACCTGAAATGTCTTTCTACCTATTTGTTTCTCAAATGTGGCATTAAATGAAAGTTCCCTTTATAGCACAAAACTATTTGATATTTAGTAACTTGTTAGCTTGGAGCAGTGCTCCCCCTGCTGGAGGAACACACTCATTAGATGCATTGGAAATGAAGTTCCTGGTGTTGGAGGTGAAATTAACATAGCCAAGCCTCCATAGGTGAACTTCTACACTGAGAATGTTAATCTTGATAGATAAGGCCGACAACAGTATATTAAAAAATACAATTACTGTTTATTACAGTAACTCAAAATAAATAGTAAGGCATTGAATACAACCATAATAATGTAAAACAATATGAATAGAATAGCATAACGCATGAATAATCCTCTTGTCCTTTCTGTAATTTTTTTTTTTTTTTTATAGTTACCATTTACAGTCCAAATCAGAGCCAGCGGACCTATGCAGGCATCATCCCTCTAAATCACAGAAACTTCTCCTTCCCCACAGCCTTTGTGCCCCAGCTCTTACCTGATGGCAACCTCCCTGAAAAGACTTTAAACTATAGTTAAGGGTCCATTCACATGGAGGAAAATGGCGCTTTATTTGGCGCTGAATTTTCCACACTGAAAAAAAAACTCCCATTGATTTCAATGGGTTTTGCTAGCTTTTTTTTCCCACTAGCGGAATTTTCCACGCTGAATTTTCACATTGAAGTAATTGGGGATAAAAAAGAACATAACATAACAAAATAAAAGTAACATAAGCCTGGCCTAATATCCTTCAGCATTACAAAAAATAAATGTAATGAACCCAAAGATATAGTCCTTAATGCCTGTTCAAGTGTAATACTGGATATCCAACTTGGAGTTACTTAAAGAAGTATAAGGTTTCTGAAAATAAATGTTATGTTCATTGTAATGAAAAATTATACAATTTTTAGCAGTTCACTGGTCAGCAGTAGAATATGAGTGTTTTTAAAATTACTGACACTCCGATCCTTGAGTTCATGTTCATATAGTATACTAAGATATAGAACATAAAAGAATGAAGAGAAGACATGTAAGCCAGTCCCTGCCATACAGTAGAATGATACATCCCATCCATAACATTACTTGCTGTGATTTAATAGAAAGATTTCATTGTTTTCTTCCAGACAATAATAATCCATCCTGGTTATGTGATGGACACACTGGTGCACAACTCTTTACAAGACATAGCCCCGAGGATTCTGCGAAATGGTGTTTGAATAGCACCCCTGCTAATCTCATCCACACATTACAGAAAAAAAAATCTGCAGTGGAAAAACTGTGTTTCCAAAAACACTCTAAGGGCCCCTTCACACTACAGATACGCTGCCTGATTCTGAACGTTCAAACACGTTCAGAATCAGCGCGTATAAAGCAGATCCCATTCATTTCTATGGGAGCCGGCATACGAGCGCTCCCCATTGAAATGAATGGGCTGCTTTTTACTCTACGAGCGCTCCCATTGAAGTGAATGGGAAGCGCTCTCATGTACGGCTTGGAATGAGCCACGCGCCGGGCCCCTTCACACTGCGAGCCGTACACGCGAGCACTTCCCATTCACTTCAATGGGAGCACTCGTAGAGAAAAAAGCAGCCCATTCATTTCAATGGGGAGCGCTCGTATGCCAGCTCCCATTGAAATGAATGGGATCTGCTTTATACGTGCTGATTCTGAACGTGTTTTATCGTTCAGAATCAGGCAGCGTATCTGTAGTGTGAAGGGGCCCTAATTTTTGTAAATCACAGCATGTCAATTATACCTGTGTAAACGCTGGCGTTTTCCGTATAGGTATATTATGGCAGTCCGAAAGAAGAAAACTCCGCTAGATCATAATTAAAAACGCTATGGGGAAAAAAACCATTTTTTTTTTTGCTGAGCTTTGTTAGGCTGTTGTCACACATTGTTGTTTTCTGAGAGTTTTTGCAGCAGTTTTTTAAGTCAAAAATAAATAAAATAAGAATGGGCAAAAAAATCTTATCTTTCCTGCTAGATCCATTCCTTGGTGCACAAAAGCACAGCAAAAACTGTAAAATAAAACAAACAAACAAAAAAAACTACGTATAACATGAGTCTTACATTGTAGCTGAAAGTGACATGGGCTGTCATGAGGGCCTTCGTATAATATTACGCTCCACTTTTCTATTATTCCAAGTATAAAAGGAAGAGAAAAAACAGTGTCTGCTTATAGTAAGTAAAAACGCACCAATCGAACTGTAAATATCCTGTTTCTACGATAACCGAAAAGCAGCTCTGGAGCACAAACAGCTGCTATGAGAAATCATATATTATGCAGGCACCAGGTATATTTATGGGCAAATAATAAATATGTATGATCACAGCCTCAGATGGCAGAAAAATAGAAAACATCCATTGATAACTAGCCATTGTATCCAGGCACAAGCATTATAGGAGTGGCATAAGGGGCGCTATAATGGCTACTTATGTAGTGACACTGGTAGCATAGTCTCTGCGTGTAAAGGAAGCCACACAGCTCTCTTGTTCTTATTTAACCAGAGTGCACCCATCTTATTATTTTCAGCTTCTTACCCAAATGTTTCTGAATGATTACACATAATAAAATTAATAACAGCTCATTTCCGCCAGCTGCTTCAAGTAACATATGTATCTTTTGATGGATCTTGTCAGATTTCCTAGCAGAGGCTTTGGAACACAGCACTGTACTATTAAAACGGCTTAGGAACAGCATGCAAGCCAAGCAGCACTGCAATGCAGAGCAGATAAGTTTAGGACTCCACTACTAGCAGATCTCACTTCATTAGTCTCACTTGACTGATCCTCCACTTCTGTCTCATCCATGCCCTCCAAGTTTCATGTTGTGCTGGTTTTGCCCTGACCAGAACTTCATCGGTTTCCTGCCCGTGGAGGGTCTGTAAGTATTTCAAGGAAATGATTTAATTGTTTCATTTCAGGAACAATTTACATGAATACAGAAGCCATAGCTAGATACAAGTGGATGACATTAAACTGTGTACACTGGATTGACATGAGGATAGAATACGTCTCTACATTTCACATCAATCTGAGCAAATCTGCCATTATTGTCCTGAATTATACAACTCTGCTGCAGTTTCTGCGTTGCCCATAAGGACACAGTTCTCTCATTATTCGATAACCTCATGCAAAGCTGAATCAATACTGGAGCATATGTGTCAAGAAATAGCTTATCACTAAATGCTCAGGGCCTTTATACCAGTCACTACATTTACTACAAAGCATATGACTTTGTTCATGTCAGAGTGAGACATGACCTGGAGATCATGCTATTAACGTACTCCTTATTTATAGGTATAGGAAAGGAGAATTGCTGCCCCCATGGTACTTCATTTAGAAGACATTATGTAATGAATATATATTAGGCTCCTCCACAATAAAAAGGTGCAAAGTGCGTGGGTGTGTGCCCGTACTGAGCCTCATTGTTCACAGTTAGGTTTGTATAGCTTATAGAGGATTTCAGCACTGGACATTATACATTTGGGATATCACAGAACAGTATGGAAATTAGATTAGATTGACATAGGTGATATACTGCCTGTAACATCTCTGCCTGTTCAGGTCACTGCGCCACCCTCTGCTCGCATGCGGCGGTGCAGGAGGCGTGTGCAGTTTGATAATTTGCTTAGAGTTTTTGGTTGCACTGTGTGAACACGGCTCTAGTTCTTTAATTGAATTTGCACCACACCCGTCTTCTGCCCTTGTCTGTCTCTGTCCATGAAGTAGTTAAATTTGGTCTTGCCCTGTGATTGACAGCCTGCCTTCCTGTCAGGTCCAGGGCGGGATCATCCTCCCCTATTTATTCTTGGCTCACATTCACACTGGTGCCTGTTATTGCTTCGTGTTTTCTGGCGTTTTCTCTTTTTATTAATTTACTTGTATTCTTAATCCTGACATCTGGCTTTTCCTATTGACTGTTCTTTTGTACTTCAATTTGGCACTGCATTGCTCGACTCTTATCGAACCTTGGCTAGCTGACCTCCCTTGTTGTTGTTTGTCTTGTCTGCGTTTTGTGTGTCACATATATAGGAAGGGATCGTCTCCTAGTTGCCGCCTATTATGTAGGATAGGGCCTGGCAAGAGAAAGGGACAGTGGGGGGCTTCAGCTTAGGGCTCACTGTCCCTTGTGCCCCTTCCTCCAGGGTTCTCCACCAGCTACTGGGGAATTGTCATCTAGCAATTCCCTAACACTGCCATAAAACTATTTTACATGTTATATGCTATAAATAAGGCAGTAGAGAGCAAAAAAGCACGGGAAAAACTTCACAGAAAGGTCAAAAAACCTCCGAAACTCAGGAGCCCACTGCAGACTTTCTGCTTCTATTATACCTACAGGGAAAGCGCCAGCATTTCCATAGGTATAATTAACATCCTGTGATTTCCAAAACCGTAACGTGCAATGTGCATATTTTTCCGCAATGTGTGAATGGTATTTGTCGCATGGGGCCTCAGCCTAAAGTGGTTTTCCATATTCCATATTTCCATTAATATTTATTAACTATTTACAAGCACTGGGAGCCGCACATTACTACTAGATGATCCTGGTGAGGAGTTGTATAGAAATATGGCTGAGAATGTGCTGACCCCTACTCTTGAACCATTTTTCTAGGTAATAGATGTCATTGGTAGAAAAACCACTTAAGGTCAGAGGACAACGTAGTGTAAATGCTACGATTTGGCCACGGCGTAAATGCCACTACAAAAACTACTGCATTCTACAGTAGCTGCAAAGTGGATGGGATTCTGACTAAGTAGTAGTAGTATTTAAAACAGGTGTTGTCATGATGGTTAGTTGACTCTACCAAATCCTTTAGCTCTCCTCTAAGGGCCGGTTCACATTAGCGTTCGGCTTCCGTCCGGAAGGATTCCGTATAAGGACCCCCCCGAACGGAATACCAACGCAAATGCAAGCGCTCTGCAGTTAATCACACGGACCTCATATACTATAATGGGATCTGTGTGCTTGCCACTGACTGCCCAGGTGAATCTTGTGCAGCAAGCACATGGATCCCATTATAGTCTACAGAGTCCGTGTGCTTAACTGCACAGTGCTTACATTTGCGTTGGTATTCCGTTCGGGGGGTCCTTATGCGAACTCCTTCCAGACGGAAGCCGAACGCTAATGTGAACTGGCCCTTAGGCAGGTGCAGAGCTCAGGGGGTTGCATTGCACCTGTTGGCGGTAATCTTCACTCGGAGGAATAGTCTTCAGCCCTCCTGTGCAACATGGAGGCTGAATTGACCATGATGTTCTCACAGGAAATGAGAGTCAGAAGACTTGTGGTCACGCAAAACTTTACTGGATAAACCATCAGCTCTTAGTGAAATAGATCCATGAGAGAATGGGATACATTTGGCAGACAGATGGCCCAGCAGTCTGCACTTGAAGTCACTCTCTCTCTTAGTGCCAGTCTCTTTACTCACTTAATACCTGGGTTCCCTGCCTGCCCTGTGGCTCAGCAAGGTCAATACTCTAAGAACCTGTGTTGGGAACCTCAGTGTCCGTTTTCCTCTGTTCCGTATTTGGTTGTACTTATGGTCCCCTGGATTTTACTACAGCTTGGATTTTGACACATCTCTGGTTACATTTTGGCTGTTGAGCATTCTCCTAGTTTTTATAACCCCCTCAGCCCACCACAGAGTTACTTAGTTGTTCTTTCTTTGCAGGTCCACTTATTTTCTAGTACCAAGTTTTCACTTTGCAACCAGGCTCCAGCAAAAATACCAGGTGTGCCTTAGCCCTGGTTCACATCTGCGTCGGTATTCCATTCGGGGAGTCCGCTTAGGGACCCACCCAACGGATTACTGAAACGCATTGGCAAGCGGTGTGCAGTGAAAGCACACGGATACCTTAGACTATAATGGGGTCCGTGTGCTTTTTGCGGGGTGTCCGCATGAGTCGTGAGGACAGGAAAGTAGATTGCATGCAAAGACCGTGCGGAAATCACACGGACCCCATTATACTCTATGGAGTCCGTGTGCTTTTACTGCACACCACATGCCAATGCGTTTGCGTTGCGGACTCCTCAGATGGATTACTGATGCAGATGTGAGCCAGGCCTTAGACTCTGCAAACTAAAACAGTATTAGATTCCAGGTAGCTGCTTACTCGCCGATAGCAGACCATATCTGTTGCCTGCAACATATCAGGGAATTACTCAAATGCTCAATAAAATTGATAGGATTCTATTAAAGTTCCATATTTTAAAGCTTAATTTTCTGTTGCTGGCTGTGTACTAAACAGTATATCAGTGATGAGTTAGAGCTCACTGAATGTATTGGAAGTTAGTGTGCACTTCAATTGTTCTGTACAGTAAGGGGCACACATGGTGGCTCAGTGGTGAGCACCGCAGCAGTGCTGGAGTCCTGGTGCTCAAATCCCACCATGGGCAAAAAAAACCATCTGTAAGGAGTTTGTATGTTCTCCCTGTGTTTGCATGGTTTTCCATCCCATATTCCAAAAAAGACATACTGATAGGGAAAAATGTACATTGTGAGCTCTGTGTGGGGCTCACAATCTACATAAAAAAAAGTTCTGTACAGTAGAATAGGTCTGAACATGTTTTGACTTCTTATTGGGATCATATTTTTGCCTCTCCATTTTAACATCAAGGTACATTTATTCTATTGCTTCTCTATGTGTGGATAATACAATGGCAGTTTACAGATTTATGAGTAGTTGGCAGTAGGAGGAAACCTGTTCATGCCTAATGCTTGCGAACAAGAATATTGAGATGGACAAGCATGAACATACACAGGCCTGCCCATGGCATGGGAAAATGGAAGCTGAAAGCTACACACTACTCTTCACAGCAGCTTCAGTTACAACAAAAATACCACTAACAAAGGCGTAAGGTTAAAAATGTGCGTGCCCATTACGGAGATGGCACTCTGCCAGTGTTTCATATTTTCCTATAACACCTTCCAAAATTCATAACTTTTTTATTTTTCTATTAACATAGCTAAGTGAGGGCTTATTCTTTGCGCAATGAGTTGTGCTTTCATTTAGCACCATTTTGGGATGCATATCAGCGTTTATTAACGTCTTTTGAGAGTCCATGTTATAAATCCCACAATTCTATCAATTTTCTATCAAAGATGACACGCTAACTTTATCCAGCGGGTCATTACTATTACAGAGATACCAAAGTACAGTATATATTGATTTCATTATGTTTTACCGCTCTTACAAATAAAACATCACTTTTTGAAAATGAATGATTTTTCAGGGGTTCATCGAATTCTGACACCAATAAACTGTTAACTGTTTTGATTAGAGGAGATACAGTCCTATGAAAAAGTTTGGGCACCCCTATTAATCTTAATCATTTTTTGTTCTAAATATTTTGGTGTTTACCACAGCCATTTCAGTTTGATATATCTAATAACTGATGGACACAGTAATATTTCAGGATTGAAATGAGGTTTATTGTACTAACAGAAAATGTGCAATATGCATTAAACCAAAATTTGACCGGTGCAAAAGTATGGGCACCCTTATCATTTTATTGATTTGAATTCCCCTAACTACTTTTTACTGACTTACTGAAGCACAAAATTGGTTTTGTAACCTCAGTGAGCTTTGAACTTCATAGCCAGATGTATCCAATCATAAGAAAAGGTATTTAAGGTGGCCAATTGCAAGTTGTTCTCCTATTTGAATCTCCTCTGAAGAGTGGCATCATGGGCTACTCAAAACAACTCTCAAATGATCTGAAAACAAAGATTGTTCAACATAGTTGTTCAGGGGAAGGATACAAAAAGTTGTCTCAGAGATTTAACCTGTCAGTTTCCACTGTGAGGAACATAGTAAGGAAATGGAAGACCACAGGGACAGTTCTTGTTAAGCCCAGAAGTGGCAGGCCAAGAAAAATATCAGAAAGGCAGAGAAGAAGAATGGTGAGAACAGTCAAGGACAATCCACAGACCACCTCCAAAGAGCTGCAGCATCATCTTGCTGCAGATGGTGTCACTGTGCATCGGTCAACTATACAGCGCACTTTGCACAAATAGAAGCTGTATGGGAGAGTGATGAGAAAGAAGCCGTTTCTGCACGTACGCCACAAATAGAGTTGCCTGAGGTATGAAAAAGCACATTTGGACAAGGCAGCTTCATTTTGGAAACAAAAATTGATTTGTTTGGTTATAAAAAAAGGCGTTATGCATGGCGTCCAAAAAGAAACAGCATTCCAAGAAAAACACATGCTACCCACTGTAAAATTTGGTGGAGGTTCCATCATGCTTTGGGGCTGTGTGGCCAATGCCGGCATCGGGAATCTTGTTAAAGTTGAGAGTCGCATGGATTCCACTCAGTATCAGCAGATTCTTGAGAATAATGTTCAAGAATCAGTGACGAAGTTGAAGTTACGCCGGGGATGGATATTTCAGCAAGACAATGATCCAAAACATCGCTCCAAATCCTCAGGCATTCATGCAGAGGAACAATTACAATGTTCTGGAATGGCCATCCCAGTCCCCAGACCTGAATATCATTGAACATCTGTGGGATGATTTGAAGCGGGCTGTCCATGCTCGGCGACCATCTAACTTAACTGAACTTGAATTGTTTGTCCAAAATACCTTTATCCAGGATCCAGGAACTGATTAAAAGCTACAGGAAGCGACTAGAGGCTGTTATCTTTGCAAAAGGAGGATCTACTAAATATTAATGTCACTTTTCTGTTGAGGTGCCCATACTTTTGCACCGGTCAAATTTTGGTTTAATGCATATTGCACATTTTCTGTTAGTAAAATAAACCTCATTTCAATCCTGAAATATTACTGTGTCCATCAGTTATTAGATATATCAAACTGAAATGGCTGTTATAAACACCAAAATATTTAGAACTAAAAATGATTAAGATTAATAGGGGTGCCCAAACTTTTTCATAGGACTGTAAGTGGAGGTAAAAGTGTACTTTTAATTGGTACCAATGTTTGGTGTATATGACTTTTTGATCACCTTTTACTTTTTAACTTTTCCCCTGTCCCACAAGGGGACTTGAACCTGAGATCTCAGTAGATCGCACATAGTTTCTCTATGTGTGACAGGGATCAGCAGTCAGGAGGCCATTACTTGGCCTCCTGGCTGTTACAGCAACCTTTTGATGAAGATCTTATCACAGGGTGATCACAGGGGTGGCGATTTTTCCCCAGGATCCTGGATGTTGTTACCATCATTGATCATGGCATCAAGGGTGTTAATCTGCCGAAGTCAGAGTATCTTCAGACTCTGGCAGCTAGGTCAGGACCTCGGCTGTGTATCATAACTGAGAGCTGGAGGTAATACCACGCAGTGGCGTAACTAGGAATGACATCGGGCCCTCCCGACCGATGCCAAAAACCTCAACCGACCCCCCCCCCCCCCGCATTACTGTGCGCACTATTATGCCCCAAAGTGGCCCCTGCACACAATTATGTTGCAGAGTGGCCCCTACACACTATTATGCCCCATAGTGGCCCCTGTACGTACTATTATGCCCCATAGTGGCCCCTGCACACAGTATTATGCCCCACTATGGACACCCATGAACAATTATCATACTTGGGGGTCTTTTCAAACCCCAGAGTATAATAATCGGAGACCAAGGGGGGACACCTACATAAAAAACACTGTTACCTCTCCCAGGCTTCTCTGCACTCCTTGGTGGTGTCGGCCATCTTCAAGAACGTCCGGCACATCACATGACCTGGGACACAGGCCCCGTCATGTGATGTCAGGGACGTCACACAAGTAGGCTCGAAGCCTGTCTGGAGCCCGGAGAGGTAAGTAACAGTGTTTTATGTTATCTTACCTCTCCTGGGCCTCCGATCATTATACATGGGGGTCCGAAAAGACCCCAGAGTATAATAATAGCGTTTGTGGGGCCCATGGCGTCACTTACCAATCCCGGCCCCTGCCAGGATCGGTAAGTAAATAGGGCCCGTTATCATCTGGAGTAACTCCAGCCAGTAACGGTCTATTAAGAAAAAAAAAAACCCGCAGCGGTAGCGGCTGTCGCCGGGCCCCCTAATGTCCCGGGCCCTGTGGCAGCTGCTACCTTTGCTTCCCCAGTGGTTACCCCCTGATACCATGGCATTAAAGCACAATACTATTATGGCACTGAGCGTTAACTACACATTAACTTAAGAAGAAATAGTATGGTGGGAAGGGTTTAAAAAAGTTGTATAAATCTCCCATTTATTTCAGTGGGGCTATTCATGAGGCCATTTTTGAAGGTCTAAAGGATATGTCCTATTTCTGTCTGGTTTTCATGGATGCTTCATAGACTGAATTCCCTGTGAAATCTGTAAAAAACTGGTGTCCCATGGATGCAAAATGGCAATGACAAACTAACAGTTTCATCCATTTTTCACAGTGGTTATTTTACACATTCATGTGCGTCGGACTATAAGACGCACCTAGGTTTTAGAGGAGGAAAATAGGGAAAAAAAATTTTGAAGCAAAAAATGGTAAAATATTTAATATATGGGAGTTGTAGTTTTGCAACAGCTGCAAGGCCACATTGACAGGTGACCCTGCAGCTGTACAGGGACGCATAGAGTGTTTTTTCTACTGTTATATATATTCTACGGAAAGGAGTGATTTAGAACTTTTACTTCATATTTTTAAAGTTTTTTTTTTATTTTTTGTTTTTTTTTTACTATTTTATTCCCCCCCGGGGGTTTGAGCCTGCGGTCACTTGATTGCAAGTCCCATAGACGGCAATACAACTGTATTGCCGTCTATGGGACATTCTGTATATTAGTATTACGGCTGGTCATAGACCCAGCCGCAATACTAATATATAGCAGCGACAGGCCTGGGAGCCTCATTAGGCTCCCGGCTCTCACCCGAACAGGTCGGCTCCTGCGATATCGCCGCGCAGGAGCCGGCCTGCAACTTCACAGGTATGGGGCCGGTGGGGACCAGCCCCGGGGGAGAAGGCGCCGCCAATCCAGACTAAGACCCGGCATCCGCTGTACTAGAGAGGTGGATGCCGGCGAGGGATAAACGCCATCACAGGTGCCGGGGCCTGAGACATCACTGTGCTCCTCTGCCCTGCATGAAGCCAGAAGCCCCTGAAGCCCCTGAAGCTTCATGCAGGGCAGAGGAGCACAGCGATGTCTCAGGCCCCGGCACCTGCATCTATCCCTCGCCGGCATCCGCCTCTCTATTACAGCGGGTGCCAGGCACCACATTCGGACTATAAGACGCACCCTTCTTTTCCCCCCAAATTTGGGGGAAAAAAAGTGCGTCTTATAGTCCGAAAAATACGGTATATCCACTGTATAAACTTAGACTAGACAGTCTTAAACTGCACCACATTTAACACAATAACTGATTCAGGATCATAAATCACGTTCATTAGCTGGATGTACATTTAGAGTTGATGTATACATTTATATCCTCTGCTATCCAGACGTCCCACTCTCGTCTCCAAGACTTTTCTCAAGCTGCATCAGATTAATCCCCAACTACAAGAGCTGCAAAACTGCCCTAAGATTACAACTGCTTACATGACCCGATCACATTGCTTTACACCTCTGCACACTACACTGACATTTCTTATCCTATTCTATCTTTCCTCTGCTATTCCTCAAATCCTGGCCCCTCCATCTAGAAGTTACACTGCACTCCTTGCACTTAGTATCTGTTTATTTACAGATATCAGCTAGTGACGAGCTCATACAGCCTCGGTTATATGACCTTTTCTATTAAAAGAAGACTGGACCATTGTTGCAAACAAGCCCTTTGACCTGTGACCATAAAATGTAAGCTCTTGCGAGCAGGGCCCTCACTCCTAGTGTTTGATATGTTATTGCTTATGTCACATTGTAAGGTCTCGTATTGTCTGTTTATGTACCCTCTGCTTTGCAAAGTGCTGTGGAATATGATTATATTATATAAATAAAGTTGTTATTATTATTATATTTAATAAGCTTTGGATTTGCATATCATACTCAGTAATAGATTCCTGGGAGAATGATGGCTATTTATATCTCTCTATAAGGCAATAGCCGTAAACTTTATGAGTAAATTTATTAAGATCAACGTTTGTTACTCAGGTCTTAATCTGATCCCTGCTGGTATGAGATTCTCTAAAATTACTAAGAGGTGCAATTTTGTTGCATCTTGGTTTGTTCCTACACCAGGATGAGGGGGCTGACATAGATTTCAACAATTATTGATGGCATTTCTCTGGTATAGAAAATGTTAAATTTTTTTGGGCTCCCTCCCCTCTTTTTGAAAGTGTCAGAATAACCCCTCGTTCACATCTGTGTTGGTATTCCATTTGAGGGAGTACTTCACAATCTACTTTCCTGTACGCATGAGTTGTGCAGAGATCTTGCGGCATGCACATGAACCCCTTTATAGTCTAGAGGTCTGGGTGCTTTCACTGCACAGTGCTTGGAAATGCGTTCAGTAGTCCATTCGGAGTCCCCTGAACGGAATAGCAACGCAGATGTGAACAAGGGGTTAAAAGTCAAAATCTGTAAAGCCTGAGGCGAACCATTTCTGCAACTTAATAGTATACCAAAATTTTGTTGTACTTATGAGTTTATTCTGCCTGTACTGTGACATCACTATGTGCATGATCTTTCATCTGTATAACAGTGCTTATTGCTCAAGAGCAGCAAATTCACTACATGAATTACTGACATACTGTGACATGACCATGTTTATTACCTCTATGTTCATAGTCTTTGTATTATGATGCTGTATGTATTATTTGTAGGCTGTGATATCAATGTACCCATTATTCTAATGCCATGACAACACTATTATATCTTACCATTTCTAACTTCACAGTGTGCATTATCCATGTACTGTGACATCACTGTCTTTCTCACCTCTATGTTCATAGTCCTTGTATTATGATGCTGTATTATTTATAGGCAGTGATATCAATGCATACTTTATTCTGTGACACCATTATTTTATGATATCATTTCTTATAACTTCACAGTGTGTATTATCCATGTACTTTGACATCACTGTGTTTATTGCCTGTGCATTCATTTTTCTTGTATTATGTTGCTATTTTTAGTATTTGAAGGCTGTGACATCTCTGTATGCATTATTCCAACACTATGACAGCACTATTTTAACTTACCATTTATTATAACTTCACAGTGTATTCATTATTGTTGTGTCCATAATTCTTGTATTATGATATTATGCTTATCTACTGTTTTTGATATTATTATATGCCTTATTCTAATACTATGATGTCACTATTTTAAATAACCATTTATTATAACTTCCCAATGTGTATTACCTATCTACCGTTTTCATTTCATTTCATTTGCGATGTTGTTGCTACATTAATTTTTTTGGGTTTAGTACAAGTGTCCAAGTATAATGAATAATTTGTGGTCATAAAATCTTCATGAATCCAGTGGTACTTAACATGCCTCTAATAAATCTGTTCTCCAGAAGACAGGAAGCAGGCACACACAGTTATTCTGATTATTCTGGAACTGCAACGTATTAGTGCTCTTAGTATGTGAACTAGTATCCATACTGTGACCCACTAAGCTTAAAACGTCAGCACTGCATTATAACGAAGAAAACTACATTGTTCCCCAGAGGATACACAATGTGAACATGAAGTCATTAATGGTTCCCTTTTATTTGACAGGAAGAAATGCAGAGAAAGGAAAAGTAACTTTGTTACATACTTGCCTCTGCTGGTGATGCTTTTTTAATGGGCCAAAAGATTCTTACTCTGCAAGGAAGTTAACCTCCTGTGTTCAAAGGGTGCAAAATAATGAACAGGTGCCGAGTACGTACTACAATTACAGGAAAAAATGCTGAGATACCGCAGCCTTATCTGGCCTTTATCATTTGGCATTCTGTATTATTCATACGCATTTCTACTTTACTTGTGGAGCACAATACAAGGGTCTTAGCCAAGCTAAATAGACAAAACCAATTTATTCTTAGATGTTACTACTAGGAAAATCATTTTCAGCTCACATTTTGTATTGTGTGTATGTAACGTCTAGATTGTGTTTGTGCTTTTTTTAAAAAAAAATTTGATTTTTCTATTTCTTTAAGATGTCAACCTGACCCATTCTTCAGGATTTTACACTGCATACTTATGCATCTGGTATGACTTCATGACTGTGCTGTTTCAATACACTAAAAATAAGACATCTTATTAGTCTGTGAATAAGGAAAGCATTTTAAGATGTCATTCTGACCTGTTCAATGTGGATGGCTCTTACCAGGTCAGTGCCAATTTTAACTGAGTATTTTTTGTCCTAAAGTCTAGTTCCACTTTCAGAAGTACTTTGCAGTGATTTGCTATTCTGCATTTACCCCCAAGATCCTCTTTTGTATGTTCAATATGCCCCTACTCCCCACCTGCTAATGACTTCCTAAATGAGTGACTACACTATCTACATAAGTATTAGCCAACGTATCTATACAGTGGTGTCAGCTCAGAAATATTCCCTTATGATCAGCAGGGTGGAACATGACAGCAATGTTCAATTATTATAATGTCATTGTGTGGTGATGTAGACAATTGTGTTTCCTATGCAAATATCAAGTTTCTCACGACACTGCTACTTCATTGTCATTGACAGCTACTGTAGAATAGTAGAGATCCATAGTCTGGTAAATTCAACTATGGAGGCAAGTAAAGATACATCCAAAACTTGTATTTCCATCTTTTCTTAGGTCCTTATCTGAGCACAAATACCTGGTGGATTTAGTCACTCTTCACCATTTAGCTACAGTCAGACTTTTTATTATGTTCTAATATGTAAAAACACAGATTTCAAGGAGGGTATACTTTGGTTTTTAACTGTATATTAGAACATGATATTACTTCCGGCTAAAAACAGTTCTCCATATCAAAGAGGAGAAGAAAAAAAACTAAATGTAAGGCTACACAAGGGTATCTTACAATAAAACTTCAATTTAGATGAACTAATAACAATGAAGATTCTGCATGTCTTGGGTTTCCTTTCACCCTCCTTTGGATTAAATTAGTTGTATGGAATTAGAAAAACATGGCTGATTTCTTCCCAAAACAGTGTCACGCCTATCCACAGGTTGTATATGGTATTTCAGTTCAATAACATTCTTATCAATGGAAGTGAGTTGCAATACCAAACAACCCATGTGTAATGCAGTTTCTGTAAGAAAACAACATTTTCTAATACTGAACAACACATTAAATAGCTTAATGTGAGAAAGGTTTAATTTATACACATCAAGCTGGTCTTACGTATACATCTTAACAAGGACCTTTCACCTCCTGGGGCGCATGCGGTATTATATACCACTAGAAAGCTGACAGTGCTCTGAATTCCTTATTGGCTTTCCCATTATGTGCCAGTGCTGAACAGCTATCGATGTCATTGCCATAGCTCTTCAGGGTCAGAAGAGTGTTTCTGACAGTTTGTGAGTCTGGGCGTCATGGCTGGGTGGTAAGGAAAACCCCCTCTAACAGTACAGACAGTACTGTCAGCAGGGGCGCTCCTCACAGACTGTCAGAAACGCCCTTCTGACACTGAAGAACTACGGTAACGGAACCGATAGCTCTTCACCGGGGGCACAGAACGGGAAAGCCGAGAGTGCCCTGAATTCAGAGCACTGTTGACTTTCTAGCGGTATATAATACCGCATGTGCCCAAGTACATGAAAGATCCTCTTTAACTGTGACTGGCATGAGGTAAAGCTGAATTACAGTATTTGTCAGGTCCCCTTAACAGACGAATGTGTTAACCAGTTAGTTTGTTTTTGGTATATATACACAATGTTTCCTTTTACTCTTGTTTGTTCAGTCTTGCTCTTTCATGTGGAATAGCAGATCAATAAAGGATAGTTCCTAGGATCTTCCTGACTTCTACGCTATAACATGATTTGCTGACTATTGATGTTCTTCAACAGAGCCAGCGGTCTTCACTGAAAAGAAACTATGCGAAATAGATGTGTATTAGAATCAAGGAGAGGTGGGAGTAATAGATGATTTTTACTCTGAAGAAACATCTGGATCAAATTAGATCTGTATATTTCCATATTTCACTTATTACCTTAATGTGCTAAATATTTGCATTACTTTGTCAAGGTTCATTGTACAAAGGGGTGTTTAATCTAAATAGCTAGGTGTAGCAATATGGAACTGAAGGAGCAATGTTGATTTCAAGACTTAAGCAGAGAATTTGTCCATTGAAATGGAACTAATTAAATGAACTTACAAAATGCAGAAAGTGATGAGCCAAAAAGTGCTTGGCAGACTTAATGTATATTGGCAGATGAGTGCAGATGGATTGCTGCAACATGGCTAGCTGTAATTGCTTTGATCTTGCAAACTATATTTTTAATTATGTTGTTTGTTCCTGGATGAGAAAATGTAATCCAAGACACACATGACTGCATTCTTTGTTATCATCCCAGTGGTTATATATCAAAAAATATCTGTCGGAATGTATATCTTATTTCTTAAATGTGAGAAAACAACGCAAAAGTTTTAACACTCTTGTCTGTTACATTCAGGAGATTCTCACTTTTTATTCTTTACATTTTGAGCAGCAATTCTGTATGTATAGCAACTGCCTTCTGCAGGATTCAACCTGCCCATTGCGGAGATAGACACATAGGCACGGAATCCACATCACAAACAACGTGGAAAAAAAGCCTCCCATTGACTTCAATGGGTTCCGTTTTCTGTGTCAATGGGAAACTTTTTTCTTCCACGCTGATTCTGAATAGGGTTCCGAGCCAGAATCAGCGCCAAAATACATTTTGTGAATGGACCCTCAAAATCAGCCTCCAAAAAAAGCCTCCTAATAGAGTTCTATTGGGAAACTTTTTTTTGGAGGCTGCTTTTAAGGCGGATTCAGCGTCAAAATCAGAACCGAAAAACTCAGTGTGCACTGACCCTTAGGAGGACAAAAATCCATTGTGACTTCGAATCAAAATAAATCCCCAAGAACATCTTCGTTTTCTCTCATCTTAACAAATCTAATTGCAATAATTTGTGCAAAAATGATCCTAGTAGATCTGTCATATGTGATATTGCTAGACTAACTAGAACTCTCAATACCATTTGTTTTAGAGAAACGTGTGGCCCTTTTTTTAATGCTGACATGTGTCTGCCATTACTGGATTTTGGGTTAGGGTATTCCATAATTTAACTACTCTAACCTTAAAGAACCATTTCCTATATATATCTCTAAACCACCTTTCCTGCACAGATAATGAATGTTCCCTGATTCCTTGTACTGATCTTGGAAAGAATAAAACTTGTGCTAGTTCTTCGTGCAAACCACACATATATTTATACCTGAAATTATCACTAAGATGTCTTTTTTCCAAGCTTGTCAAGGTTTTTCTGTAATATTTTATATTTAGCTCTGTATCCTAGAGGATTTAAAGTTATCAGTAAAAACTGAAACCATCCACAAAGTCATTAATAAAGAGATAAAAAATGTAGATGTAACACATTGATCTAGGTGGGAGGAGGCGTTGGGTGTTGATATCTTCGCCTGGCAGTGGCAGATTGTATGGTCTCGTGCTCAGAAGTACTCTCAAGAAGTACTACCTATAGGGAATGTGAGGAATCGCTCAGGTAGATGCTTGTAGCAGTGCAGGAAACAGGGACACAGACACTGGATTGCACACAAGTTTAGGCTTTATTTACATGTAGCGCATACACTGCCTTTGCAAAGGCACAGAATAAACAAAACAAAACCCTTCTCGGCTGTGAGACTAACTTAAACGTAAGGAAACTTTTCCCTGACTACACAGAAGAGTGGCTACCAGTCTCCCACCTTGGCAATAACAACGGGTGGCACAGTACCTGCTCTGTAGATTTGGTCTGGACAGGTCAGCTCTGTCAGTGTGGTACCACACTGCTAGTCTTCATACTCAGACTATTATCAGGCCTTGATTAGTTAGCTGAACTCCTTGGTGTGGGTCTTTCCCATACACCCTTTAAGTGCCTGGCTGGAATATACCTGTTTTCCCAGACCACACCCTTCACTCTCTCACAGGAAACACAGTATAAACTTCTGATTCAATGGTATTACACCCCAGCCCTTCTTCATGTCTTGAACCCTGTGGTTCCCTCGGGGTGTTGGCATTGCAACTCCTCCAGTGGCACCCTGTTTCATATTTTTTGGGCTTGTCCTGTTATCCTGGGCTTCTGGAGGGAGGTCATTGCTTTAACAGATGAACTCTTCTTGCAGGGGTCCCCTTAGATCCCCTTGCTTACCTTTTGAACCTCCCTCCCAGGCATCTTGGTTGCAAGACCTCCAGACTATTTTCTATTTTTATTTCTTTGTACTGCCGCTAAGACCCTCGTTGCTAAGCATTGTCGGAGTGCAAATCCTCTTTCTCTTACTGAATTTCTAGCCAGGGTCAAAGATGTCCGGTGTCTTGAATCCTTGACTGCCAACCTGAATAATGCTCTGGACGCCTTTAATGCCATCTGGTCTCCATTGGACACGTACTGCACCCTGCATGGTCTCTGATCCTAGATACTCCATCCCCTTCCTCCTCTCTCTCTCCCCTCCTCTTGTCTTTGTTTGTCTTTTCCAACCCCCCCTTTTTTTTTTTCTCTTCTCCTTTCCCCCTTTTGGTTTTCACCGGTCCTTTATGTACTCTGCTGTTCTTTGTATGGGTTGGGGGGGGGGGTTCTTCCCCTCCTCCCGTCCCTTTGTGTTTACGCTTGTTCTGTTTTATACACTGTTTTGACATTTTTTTCCCAATAGATATTACAGTTGAAAAAAAATAAAAAATTGGGGTTGTTCCTGAGAACATTTGGAGAGGTTACAGAACCTGGACAAGGAGAGTACTGGTAAATGGGCAAAATGTGTATTGAATGTATGCAGGTACTGTATGTATGGAGTTTGATATAGTGTGTGTGTGTGTGTGTGTGTGTGTGTGTGTGTGTGTGTGTGTGTGTGTTTGCCTTGAATGCTAAGAAAGCTTGTTCCAGCAATTTCCTACGTGTATATGTAATTGAAAACTCAGGACAAATGTTTCAGTAAAAAGTGTTTAACACAAGTCAACCATACGGCATATTAGCATACAACATCAAGCTTAGCTTAATTCTATGTATGAAAAGGTTGGATAAATTTTGGCTACAATAAAGCTGCTCAAACATGTTAGATAATAAGTGAGAAGCACATGGTCAATCAGTTGTACATCAGTAGATGATTGTGACAGCTCTCATACAATAGGATCATCTGTAACAGGAGTGAAGACATGCACAATCTTATCAATAATGAAAAGAAGGATGTCCTGAACTCACCTACATGAACAAAACTACCGTATATACTCAAGTATAAGCCGACCCAAATATAAGCTGAGGCCCCTAATTTTACCACAAAAAACTGGGAAAACTTATTGACTCGAGTATAAGACGAGGGGGGGAAATGCAGCAGCTACTGGAAAATGGTCTGAGTTTTTGGGTGCTGTAGTTGCTGGGTGCTGGGGAAGGGGAGGGGGTGTTTTGGTTGTCTGTCTGTCTGCCCCTTCCCTGAGTTTGAGGACTGTTTTTTCTTCCCCCACTTGGAATTCCACTTCTTTTTTTTTTCTGCACTATTTTATGGAAGATTCTATACATTGATATTGTGGCTGGTCATATTTTTTTTGCTGACTCGAGTATAAGCCGAGGGGGGCTTTTTCAGCACAAAAACTGGGCTGAAAAATTCAGCTTATACTCGAGTATATACAAATCCATTGCAGATCCAGACTAAAATGTATAACGAAAAATGACATTTACCCAGGAAGCGAGATTTGCTGACACATTTGGGATATACTATACCTGCAACATTCAGCAATCCAACTGCTGTGAAACTACAATTCCCAGCATGCTTCATAAATTTCTATGGGGGTTTTATATAGAGCAGAGAAAGTATGCATGCTGGGATTTGCAGTTACTGACCCCTGCACAATGCCTTAGTAACAACCAAGTATGACTACTGGATAATGCATATTATGGTTATGTATCTTGAAATGCATCAGAGAGTCCTATCGATTGCATTTAAACACGTGGTTCTGAATTATGGTCTGTAATCTGGCCAATAAAGGATTGTAGTTTTACTTGTACTGAACATCCTCCTTTTGCTAATTAATAGGAATCATTGATCCAGGTCATTGAACAGAGCCAGTCAGGTGATTTCTGCTGCCCTATCAGAGGGCTAGAATAACTGAGCTCTGTGATATAGAAATGTATTAAACTTAAAAGAGAGTCCTGCTTACCCCACAGCACACCGTGATTGACAGTATACAGAAGGCTGTCACTCACTAGGTGTGGGTATACTGAGGAGGAGTCTTAGGCTAAGGCCCCACATAGCAAGCCACGGCCAAAAAGCACTGTGGAAAAAATTCAGCAGAAATGCATCAGATTTTTTTCCACATCGCTTTTCTCAGAAAGTCTGCAGAGTTTTCCTTTGCGTACTTCCTGTCCCTATTATACCTATATGGAAACCACCAGCATTTCCGTAGGTATTATTGACGTGCTGCAGTCTACAAAATGTGATGGTATTTCTGCAGCAGATATTTTTCTGCAATGTGTGGATGAGATTAGCCAGAATCCAATGTACTTTACAGGTACTGTATGGCCAAATCGCAGTATATACGTTACGCTGAGCCTCGGCCATACTGCGTCTCCTAACAAGATTTAGGATTTAAGGCTGCACAATGCAGAAATACAGCATTTTTCAAGCTCAAGAACATTGTGTATCACAGTCCCAGCAAAGGGAATGAAATTTAATTTAATCTCATCCACACACTGTTGAAAAAAAATGCTGTGAAAAATACACCATTTTCATTTTAGCTGTATTTTTTTCCTCTGAGACCTTTATGGAGTGATGGAAAAACGCAATGATGCTGAATTTTAGCTGTGAAAAATGTTGAAACGCAATAAAAAGTACATGTTATGGTGTAATTTTTTTGTATATTTTCATTTTCTGCTGCATTTTTTCTGCAGCACTTTTCCACTGTGTCTCCACAACATGTGACTTTTGTCTCACTCTTCTTTTTACGATCACTTAAGGGTGTAGAAATATAATATAATATAAAACTTAGCTTTTAATTGAATCTGTTTAAAAATAGATACATCCCATCATGGACAATCTCTTAAAAAATCATAAGAAGCATGCTCAGAATGTTCTTATTCATAGTATATCTGTTCTATGTAAGGAAATAATGAAGGTAAATACAGTGGAACCTCGACATACGAGCTGCTCCACATACGAGTAATCCAAGTTACGAGCCTCGATGCAAGCAAAATTTCTGTTCAACACAAGAGCTCAAATTCGGGATACGAGCCCAGCTTGCGCGTCACCTCTCTGACCCAGAATCCCCTTGCATCCGGTGATGTCGGCCATTTACTTTTGCATCATGGGTCCCAAGAAAGTAATCGCTGACAAGAAGAAGAGGATGATATCCATAGAAATGAAGCAGGAGATGATAAAGTTACATGAGAAAGGGACTCGTGTTATTGAACTTGCTCGGATGTACGACTGGAGTACATCCACTATTTGTACGATCCTAAAGCAGAAGGTCATCATTAAAAGTGCTAAACCAGCGAAAGGCATGACGGTATTATCCCAACTTAGGACATCAGTACATGAGGAAATGGAGAGGTTATTGCTGATATGGATCAAAGAAAAGGAGCTTGCAGGAGATACAGTAACCGAAGCAATCATCAGCGCTAAGGCTCATGCGATATTCTCAGACCTAAAAAACAATCAATCATCAATGTTGGAAGATCAAGACGAGTTCAAGGTAAGTCATGGCTGGTTTGAGAAATTTCGAAAGAGAACTGGAATTCACTCGGTGGTAAGGCATGGGGAGGCATCAAGTGCAGACACGAAAGCAGCGGACAAGTTCATAACGCATTTCGCTAAGCTAGTGGAAGAAGAAGGCTACATCTCGCAGCACATATTTAACTGCGATGAAATGGGCCTATTTTGGAAAAAAATCATCACCGCCAAGGAAAAACACATGCCAGGACATAAGCCCATGAAGGACCGTCTAACCCTTGCATTGTGTGCAAACGCGCCTGGTGACTGCAAAGTGAAGCCGCTGTTCGTTTACCATTCAGAAAATCCTCGAGCATTCAAGACCCACAAGATCTTGAAGGAAAAACTGCATGTTATGTGGCGCTCCAACGCAAGGGAATGGGTAACAAGGCAGTTTTTCGTTGACTGGGTAAATCTTGCTTTTGGTCCTACAGTCAAGCAGTATCTGTTGAGTAATAATCTCCCCCTACGTGCCTTACTGCTCCTCGACAATGCTCCAGGCCACCCGCCCGCTCTTCAAGATGACATCCTTGAAGAGTTTCAATTTATCAAGGTTGTCTTTCTCCCACCCAACACGACTTCAATTTTGCAACCAATGGATCAGCAGGTTAGATCCAATTTCAAGAAACTGTACACAAAGCATTTATTCCGCCGATGTTTTGATGTGACAGAAAATACCAATTTGACATTGCGCAAGTTTTGGAAGCATCTTTTTTTTTTTTTTTAAATGTAGATTGTGAGCCCCACATAGAGCTCACAATGTACATTTTTCCCTAGCAGTATGTCTTTTTGGAATATGGGATGGAAATCCATGCAAACACGGGGAGAACATACAAACTCCTTGCAGATGGTTTTTTTGCCCTTGGCGGGATTTGAACACCAGGACTCCAGCGCTGCAAGGCTGAGGCTAACCACTGAGCCACCGTGTGGCCCTGGAAGGATCATTTTAACACTGTTTCATGCCTTAACATGATTGACCTTGCTTGGCAAGAAGTGTCAAGACGGACACTGAACTCGACGTGGAAAAAGCTGTGGCCTGCTGCGGTTGAACCGAGGGACTCTGGTGGGGTCGGGGACGAGGACGAGACTGACATGCCATTGGAGGAGATTGTGTCACTCGGCAAGTGGATGAGTCTGGAGGTAGACGAGGGCGATATCATGGAGCTTGTCGAGGAGCATGAAGAACTGCTCTCTACAGAGGATCTGAAGGCGCTGCATGTGATGCAACAGACTGAGATGAGTCAAGAGATAGGAATCTATTCCTACGAGTGAAATAAAATCAATGCTAGCACAATGGGAGAATGTTGCACGATTCATTGAAAAGAATCATCCTGAGAAAGTTGCTACAAGTCGTTCAGCAGCACTGTTCAATGACACTTCATTCCAATCGAATACCACAAGGCAAACGCAGTAAAAATTCGTATCCCCCCCACACACACACACACACACCTTCCCTGGTGCTTTTTTTGCACCAATAACTGTGCAGGGGAGATGGGACAGGAACTACGACAACGGAGGCATTGAAAAAAAATTGGAAAAAGTAATTGGCTGGCTAAATCAGGTGACCTCAAATTTATACGAATGGTGGATTTAACATTCGGTTAATTTGAAACTGGGAACTATTAGAGATGAGTGAGTACTGTTCGGATCAGCTGATCCGAACAGCACGCTCGCATAGAAATGAATGGACGTAGCCGGCACGCGGGGGTTAAGCGGCCGGCCGCGGTCGAAGCGGAAGTACCAGGTACATCCATTCATTTCTATGGAGCATGCTGTCTGGATCGGCTGATCCGAACAGTACTCGCTCATCTCTAGGAACTATGTGACTGTGAGACAGGGATAGATGTACTGGCAGGGTTAGCTAGGGATCACCTTTATTTAGCTGGGAATGTCACTCACCCAGCTCTTTGGGGCTCTATCTGGTCGGGATCCCTGTCATCTTGCGATATACGTGAGATGACTTTTTCCCATAGGAATGAATTGACCAGCGTTGATTGGCTAAATGCCATACAGAGTACAGCATTCGGCCAATCAACGCTGGTTCTGCCGGAGGCTCGTCTGTGAGGAGGCGGAGTCAAATATCAGACGAGAATGGAGACTGATGTGGACCAATCTTAGACTCTGCCTCCTCCGACAAAACCAGCGTTGATTGGCCGAATGCTGTACTCTATATGGCATTCAGCCAATCAACGCTGGTCAATGCATTCCTATGCCAAGATGTAGCAGAGCTGGCCATGCGCTGAGCACTGCTACACCCAACAATCCCTCCATCTACTCCTCCTGTCACACACACAACTCTGCACTACACCCAACCACCCCTCTATCTACTCCTCCTGTCACACACACAGCTCTGCCAAATTGGTGCATCTCTATCTTGGAGACATCAGTTTTGTTATTTATTCGATTTTTGTATCTTTGCTTACTTGTATAGCACTAACATATTTCGCAGAGCTTTACAGATCTTGTCACTGTCCCATAAATTATATATATATATAGGAGGAGGACCCGGCTTTGCACAGGTATATTACATTTTTTGTTTGTGTAGTGGCCCTATAAGAATTGTCCAATTTAGCACTGGTGTATTTTGCATCTCGTTTGTGTGTGTCCATAAGCATCACGTGAGCATGTGTATCTCATTTTGGATATCAATGAAAAAACTGTTATCAGTTGTTATGGATACCTGGAGTAAAGCTGTGTGTATGTGACCTTGTGTAACAGTGTCATCCACAGTTACTGCTGACATACAGCAGTGAAAAAAAATGGCTGGGTTTCTATGGAAACCTGGAGTAAAACTCTAATGTGTGGTACTCTGTGCAGAGCCAACTATCTAATCTTCCAGTGTATGGCACTGTCTGCAGAGGCACGTATCTAATCCTCCCTGTGTGGTATTGTGTGAAGAGGCACGTATCTAATCCTCCGGTGTGTGGAACTGTGTGCAGATGTGCATATCTAATCCTCTCCTATGTAGTACTGTATGTAAACGCACGTATCTAATCCTCTGGCGTGTGGTACTGTCTGAAGAGTGCATATTTAATCCTCCGGTGTGTGGTACTGTTTGAAGATATGCGTATCTAATCCTCCAGCAAGTGAAACTGTGTGCAGACGTGCGTATCTAATCCTCCGGCATGTGGTATTGAGTGCAGTGGCATGTATCTAATCCTGCCCCATGTGGTATTGTGTGCAGTGGCGTGTATCTAATCCTCCAGCATGTGGTATTGTGTGCAGTGGCATGTATATAATCCTCCGGTCTGTGGTATTGTGTGAAGACGCATGTATCCCCCGGCAGGTGGTAATGTGTGCAGACATGCATATCTAATCCTCTGGCGTGTGTAAATGTGTGAAGACGCGCGTATCTAATCCTATGGGTTGTGGTACTGTGTGCAGATGTGTGTATCTAATCCTCTGGTGTGTGGAACTGTGTTCAGATGCGCATACCCGATCCTCTGGCATGTGGTACTGTGTGCAGACTCGCATATCTAATACTACAGCATGTGGAACTGTGTGCAGATGTGCGTATCCAATCCTCCCCGTGTGGTACTGTGTGTAAACTCGTGTATCTAATCCTCTGCCGATGGTACTATGTGAAGGACATGCATATCTAATTCTCTGGCGTGTTGAACTGTGAGCATATGTGCGTATCCAATCCTCCCCTGTGTGGTATTGTGTCAAGAGGTGCGTATCTAATCCTTCCCCGTGTGGTACTTTGTGCAGACACACGTATCTAATCCTTCAGCATGTGGAACTGTATGGAGACGTGCATATCGAATCCTCGGTCGTGTGGTATTGTGTGCAGACTCACGTATCTAATCCTCCCCTGTGTGGTATTGTGTGAAGAGGCGCGTATCTAATCCTACAGAATGTGTACTGTGTGCAGACATGTGTATCTAATCCTATGGCGTGTACAACTGTGTGCAGACGAACGTATCTAATCATCTGGCATGTGGAGATGTGTGCAGACGCGCATATCTAATCCTACGGCATGTAGTACTATGTGAAAACATGCGTATCTAATCTTCTGACATGTTGAACTGTGTGCAGATGTGTGTATCTAATCCTCCCCTATGTGGTATTGTGTGAAGAGGTGCATATCTAATCCTACGGCATGTGGAACCGTGTGTAAATGCACGTATCTAATCCTACGGCATGTGGTAATGAGCACAGATGCGTGTATCTAATCCTATAGTGTGTACAACTGTGTGCAGTCACGCATATCTAATCCTCTGGCATGTGGAAATGTGTGCAGACGCATGTATCCAATCCCCCAGCCTGTGGTAAAGTGTGCAGACACGCGTATCTAATCCTCCGCCATGTGAAACTGTGTGCAGATGCACGTATCTAATGCTACGGCATATGGTACTGTGTGCAGACGCGTGTATCTAATCCTATGGCGTGTAGAACTGTGTGTAAACACGCGTATCTAATCCTCCCCCATGTGGTACTGTGTGCTGAGACGCGTATCTAATTCTTTGGCGTGTGGTACTGTGTGTAGAGGCATGTATTTAATCCTCCAAAGTGTGGTACTATGTGCAGATGCACGTAATCCTCCCCTGTGTGGTATTGTGTAAAGAGGCGTGAATCTAATCCCACGGCGTGTGGAACTGTGTGCAGACGCGTGTATCTAGTCCTATAGCGTGTACAACTGTGTGCAGACGCGTGTATCTAATCTTCTGGCCTGTGGAGATGTGTGCAGACGCGCATATCTAATCCTACGGCATGTGGTACTGTGTGAAGACATGCGTATCTAATCCTCGGGCATGTTGAACTGTGTGCAGTTGTACGTATTGTAAATGCAGGACCTTCAGAGAAGGTAAGTTGCTGGGACAATCAGACGGAGGCAAGGGTGTTCAGCTCACACGTGTAGGTTTATTGGTAACGGTTCAGACAGTCCAGCAGTAAATAAAACAAATTGGCTTTCTCCAGCACAAGGATAAATCAAAATAACATAAGTAGAGATGAGCGAGTAGTACTCGATCGAGTAGGTGTTCGATCGAATACTACGATATTCGAAATACTCATACTCGATTGAATACTACTAGTTGTTCGAAGTTAAGATTCGATGCAGAAATGGCAGAAGGCTATACATTGCCAATCAACGCTGGTTCTTCTCTTACCTTTAGAAGTCTTCTCCCTGCGCAGCGTCCCCGCGTCCTCTTCCGGCTCTGCATTCACTCTGCTTAGGCATCGGGCCTGGGCAGAGCCGACTGCGCATGTCCGCGCGGGCATGCGCAGTCAGCTCTGCCTAGGCCCGATGCCTAGCAGAGTGAATTCAAGGCCGGAAGAGGACGCGGGGACACTGCACAGGGAGAAGAATCCAGCCCGACCCTCACTCATGGACTTGGTAAGTAGAATTTGATCGAATGTTGCGTACCCCTGAAACAAGCATTTCCTCCCATAGACTATAATGGGGTTCGAAACCCATTCGAACAGTCGAACAGTGTGCGGCTGTTCGAATCGGATTTCGAACCTCGAACATTTTAGTGTTCGCTCATCTCTAAACATAAGCAGTAGAGATGAGCGTGTACTGTTCGGATCAGCCGATCCGAACAGCACGCTCCATACAAAAGAATAGATGCACCTGGTACTTCCGCTTTGACGGCGGACGGCCGCTTAACCCCCCGCGTGCCGGCTACGTCCATTCATTTCTATGCGAGCGTGCTGTTGGGATCGGCTGATCCGAACAGTACTCGCTCATCTCTGATAAGCAGTCCTTACTTCAGGGTACAAGAAAGTAAATTTCCAAGGTTTTTCTCACCAACACACCAGGGGATTTGTTTGGGCTTTTCTTCCAGACACATAAGGCAGTGTGTCTAACAAGGTTCTCCTACAAGAGACGACCACACCCCCTTCCCATAGGCAACCTCAGGTCTTTAATAGCTGATCACTTGGGTCAGCCAACAAAATCAGGACTGGAGCATAGGCCTGGGTTTGCAATGACAGCTAAAACCTGGTCCTCTACTCCAGCCAGTCACCTTGTAGACAATAATCACCTCAGTGGAAGATACCTGCCATCTACAACTTTACCATCTGCTTGTTTACAGTATCTAATCCTGCCGTGTGGCATTGTGTGAAGAGGTGCATATCTAATCCTCCCCCGTGTGGTATTTTATGCAGACACACATATCTAATCCTTCAGCGTGTGGAACTGTGTGCAGATGCGCATATTGAATCCTCCCCTGTGTGGTATTGTGTGAAGAGGTGCGTATCTAATCCTACGACGTGTGGAACTGTGTGCAGACGCGTGTATCTAATCCTATGGCCTGTACAACTGTGTGCAGACACGCCTATCTAATCATCTGGTGTGTGGAAGTGTGTGCAGATGCGCGTATCCAATCCTCTGGCATGTAGTACTGTGTGCAGATGCGTGTATCTAATCCTTCAGTGTATGGGACTGTGTGCAGACGTGTGTATCTAATCCTCTGGCGTGTGATACTGTGTGCTGATCTGTGTATCTAATCCTCTGATGCGTGTGTCTCAGTTTGGATATCAGTGTTGGATTGTGCATGTGGAGTGACCGTGTGTATTGCATTTGGAATATGACTCAAAGACTTGCAGGTTTGTATTGTCTAGGGGGGGCATTGTGTTGGGAATGCTGTATCTCAGCAACGGTACTTCCGAGCGAGTTGGAGTCTTGTCTTAAACCTTCCCAGATACCTGAAGTATCTCTGCACCAAATTTGGTGAAGATCGGTCCAGTCGTTTGGCCGTGCATAAAGAACAGACAGACAGACAGAGACAAGAATTCATTTTTAGAAGATATATATATATATATATATATATATATATATATATATATATATATATATATACACACAAATTCATTTTTATAAGATATATATCTAGATAGATAGATAGATAGATAGATAGATAGATAGATATATCCTGTATAATGCCAGAACAGTTTTAATGCACTAATATTTACTGCAATTATATTGAACAAAATGACAGTTTAGCCCGCAGACCAAAAAACAGTTTTGCACCCCTGATCTACAACTGTCCTTCTTAATGTTGGCTCCATGTGTGCCATGAAGACATCTTTGGGCTATTTACAGTTAAAGTGTGTATGGTTTGCAGTATCTTGTTCAGATATTATTCATGTGTTAGTATCATGGTGCAAATAGAAAATGAAAGAGACTGGACTAAGTGGAGAAGCAATGTGGGAATCCTGATAAGCTGCAGCTGAAGCCGTGTGATAACAAGAGCCCTGTAGACGGCCTCTCCGACCTTCAACAGCCAATTCAATGAATAAAGTGAAATTGGTAAATGTATGCAGAATCTGACTGCAGTTGGTAAAAGGTATGTACTTTTTCGTGCTAGAGTCTACCACCACTTGCAAGCATATTCAACTATCACCACCATTTTACAGATTACATTATACTGATAAACCTTTGTTATGTATGAAATTTTTGAAGCTTTCGCGAAATATTTATGAAAATGAGGCAGTTGGGGCAGACAGTCAGCTCCTTGGAGAACTATTCCTGATGCTCAGACCCCCTACCATTCCCTACCTGTGCCACCCTGTGCAGTGGATGTTCATCCTTCCACTGCTATGATATGACCAATCTAAAAGGAGTAGTATACAAGGATCTGAAGGTCTGCCCATGGTGCACCAACTGCCTCATTTACATATCTTTTTAAAGTTGTTTTTTTGCAGCAGAAGAATGCTATTTACCACTACAATGCACTGGTAGCAGTTACAGTGGACACAAACTCATAGTTTATACTGTGCTGCCACTTACTTTTATTCACTTTAATATTTAAAATAGTCCAAAAATTTGTCTTGCCAATATTTTTTTATATACACATGACAGTTATTATCATTATTGGAAAAAAATGCTTTCATATAAAATTTACCGTAGTCTGTTTTGGGGACTTGTAACTGCAACAGACTTGTTATTTTGAAGAAAAAATTGTGTGTGATTAAAAAGTGCTAAAAAAAGAAGTAGATTTCCAAAAAAAAAAAAAAAAAACACCTTTAGGCCAGGACCCACAGGACATTCCCGTCGCCGCAATTAGTCTGCGACGGGAATGCCGCGGGAAAAATCGTGGCATTTTACGGTCAGGGTTAAGTGGATGGGATTGTAGGAAATCCCATGCCCTCTTTGCCGTAAAAAATGTTGTGTGAACACGCCACGATTTCCAAAAGTGTGGCATTTTACAGTTCAAGCAAAGTGAATGGAGTTATAGCGAATCCCATTCACACATTGCATGAAAATACACGCAGTGGACATGCTGCGATTTCCAAAACCATCACGGTTTTGGAAATCACAGCATGTCAATTCTACCTATGGAAATGCCAGCAGTTTCCCCATAGGTATAATTGAAACCAAAAGTCCGCAGAGAAAACCTCTGTGAACTTCCTGTCTAAAGTTGCGTGAGGTAACGTGATGTGTTGCCTCCGCGGTTTTTCTCACAGCGCTTATTTGTTGCAGGACACGTGGGGCCTTAGTCTTAAAGCCAGGCCCCATGCAGCATAAACTCTGCGTTATTTCCACGGTGGAAACACCACTGCAAAAACCACTGAGTTTTAAAATAGCAAAAAAATATCTGCAGCGGACATGCTGTGATTTAAAAAATGTTGCAATTTTGTAAATTGTCAATTATACATATGAACATGCTGGAATTTTCTGTATAGCTGTAATTGAAGTAGAAATCTGTAGAGGAAAACTCTGTGGACTTTCTGTGAAAATGCTGTGGGAAAAACTGCGATGCCACAGTTTTTCCCACAGTGCGTTTTGACTGCAGTTGACATCAACATCATGTCATACACTCCCAGTGGCACCTGCAAGTGAGCCAGCCTGAAAGACCAGAGTCGCCAAGGATCTGATGTTGGAGACACATATATAACTCCTGTAACTCTGGACTGAAGGATTTCATCTGAGAGGCATTTGGCTGTAACAGTAATTTCTATCATTAAATGTGACTACATGGTCGCTCACTCCATCACTAGTTCTTGATACTGTGGAGCATGGGGCTCATTTCAGTCTAACGCACTTTTAGAACAACAATTGGCAGGTTCATAGTCACTGTCAGCATTCGTCCAAACTAAGTAAGCCTCTCTAGGTAATGTCTTCCTTAATACTCAGGAACTCCAATGTGACTTGGAAAGATGTTAGGAATATCTAGGGTTTTTTCACACCTCATCTCTAAATATATGCCTCTATAGCATCATCCAGAATTCCTTCAGAGTAGCTCAGATAAGGGGCTCAGTTTGAGACAGAAGGGAATTTCGACTTATGCACATCTACTCCATTCAGAGGAGATGAGACTACTTACCTTTCCGGAACGGCAAATAAAATATAATGCTCCCCCAACTCACTTGTTGCAGTTTTTTTTCCAAATTAGAAACTTTTTCTTATACTGCCTGCAATTAATAACACCATGCACAGCTTGATTGGCCCCCAATCCAAAACACCATACCCTTTCCTTGCAATGTACAACCATAAAATTATCCAAGATCACCTTAGTTGTGCAAAACTGTTTAAGAGCTCGGCAAAATTCCTCCCGGAAGATGACCTTACTAATAAACTGTTGGAAGGGTGGGTGAGAGTTAGAAGAGCTGTCCCTAGCAAATACTAGAGGAAGTGGGGGCCACACGGTGGCTCAGTGGTTAGCACTGCAGCCTTGCAGTACTGGGGTCCTGGTGTTCAAATCCCACCAAGGGCAAAAAAACATCTGCAAGGAGTTTGTATGTTCTCCCCATGTTTGCATGGATTTCCATCCCATATTCCAAAAAGACTGTTACCCATGACAGTTTATGCTTTCGACATCCCTGCACACCCAAGTATGCCAAATCGATTACTGCACTGACTCAAATGTGCCATTGCAGGGGAAATTTGTGGAGATGACCACAGTTGAGATGTTTTTAGAGAGAAGTGATCCAGTGGATACGTGATACATATAAAGTGTGAGGAGGTAACAGGCAAAGTGCTGGAGTCCAGGTATATCAGCCCCAGGTTTCTGATATATGTGTGGTCTAGGGCAGATCTGGAGTAGGCCTCAGCCCAGATGTAGATCCTAGGCTCATTATTGGCCCATAAAAGTTTGCAGAGCCTGCAGTTCGTGGCAGTTCCATGAGGTGAGAGTAGTGAGAGGTGTATGGTTCTGTCCTGCAACCCTGAGTCTGGTGAGACAATATTGCTCTTGTTGTGTTTGTGTGGCTGGAAGTAAGCCACGTGTATAGTTAGGTTAACCTACTGTGTAGTTAGTCGCTCAGACGAGCAGGTATTTACTTTGTTTTTGCCTGAACTCAAAGCTATATTTTGTCTTGTTTCTTTTGTGCCTGAAGACAAGGTTTATTTATTTTCCAGTTTTTTTTCTAAATGAATCAATTTGCTGCACGTTTCGTATCCCTGCTGTGCCTTTTTGGGTACGCACCACTGCTTCTACCGAGCTAACTTCCCCACAAAAGTAACTATCCCTGATGACCCATTGTCAGTACTGTTGCTTTCTTACCCTACAAGTTTGCCTATACAGTTCAACAGTGACTAAACTTTATACATATAAGTCTCTATATGTAATCTTCATTCAATGCATGGTCTAAAATGGTCTAAAATGATAAACTCGTAGAAAAATTTAGTCATTGGGGACAGATCTAGATATTCAATAATAGAAATTTAAGACGTTAAAAGATTAAGTAAAGACAATGAGCTAAGAACATAAAAATGATTTGCATTGCACTGTAAAATGCATTTGCTGGGGCAGTTATATTACATTAGTCATTGTAATGTGTTTATAACACTTCCTGTGCTTTGCTTAATTCAATGATGGCATTTTCATTTTCCAATTAAGTCCAGAATAGAAGTTTACTTCTCCATTCTATTTCCCTAGACATATGAGTCAAGTGGTATGCTAAAATTCAATTAAAATGAACACTAAATCATTAAAAGCCTACCTTTCTTGTAAGATATAGTCATTGATGCTTTACCTTAACTCATCATGATTAGGGTGTGAAGTGTTATATTTAGGCCTCTGAAAGTAGTATGGAGACAGCTCGCAGCCACAGCAAATTGAGTGGTCAATCAGAAAGCTAACCAGCTAGACTTGCATTCATTAGTTGAGATTGTTTTGTGCTTGCATTGCTATGAGCCAGTTTAACAATAGGGAAACAAATCACAAAATTAGATTACATTTCTACTAATTTTGCTATTTTTTTAATTTCATAATTGTCTGTCCACACTTAATACAGTGAAGAAAATAAGTATTTGATCCCTTGCTGATTTTGTAAGTTTGCCCACTGAACAGTTTATAATTTTAAGGGCAGGTTAATTTTAACAGTGAGGCATAGAATATCAAAGATAAAATTCAGAAAATCACATTGTATAAATTGTATAATTTATTTGCAATTTGCATAGAGAAATAAGTATTTGATCCCCCTGGCAAACAAGACTTAATACTTGGTGGCAAAACCCTTGTTGGCGCGCACAGCAGTCAGACTATTTTGTCATTGATGATGAGTTTTGCGCACATGTCAGGAGGAATTTTGGTCCACTCCTCTTTACAGATCATCTCTAAATCATTAAGATTTTGAGGCTGTCTCTTGGCAACTTGGAGCTTCAGCTCCCTCTATAAGTTTTCTATGGGATTAAGGTCTGGAGACTGGCTAGGCCACTCCATGACCTTAATGTGCTTCTCTTTGAGCCACTGCTTTGTTACCTTGGCTGTATGTTTGGGTCATTGTCCTGCTGGAAGACCCAGCTATGACCCATTTTTAATGTCCTGGTGCAAGGAGGGAGGTTGTTACTCAGGATTTTACAGTACATGGCTCCATCCATTCTCCCATTGATGTGATGAAGTAGTTCTGTGCCTTTAGCAGAGAAACACCCCCAAAACATAGTGTTTCCATTTCCATGCTTAACAGTGGGGACGGTGTTCTTTGAGTCATAGGCAGTATTTCTCTTCCTCCAAACACGGTGAGTTGAGTTAATGCCAAAGAGCTCATTTTTTGTCTCATCTGACCACAGCACCTTCTCACAATCACTCTCAGAATCATCCAGATTGGTAGAAAACTATAGACTGTTCATGTCTTTGTCAGTGGGCAAGCTTACAAAATCAGCAAGGGATCAAATAATTATTTTCTTCACTGTATATTGTTTTCTTTCCCATTGGTCATTAAGGTAATGTTCCACAGAAATTTGGTTGTGTCTGCAAATTTCACTTGGACAACTTTCCAACCTGTAAGTGGACATCGTGACTGTCCTCCAATGACTGATCCTGGGGGAAAGAAAATTAGACAAGCTGGATTTCAAAATGCTGATCTTTTGTTCAATGTAAAGGGGCTGCTCTGTTCATTTTCATTAATGACCTATCCTCAGGATAGGTTACCAACAAGAAGTCTGTGCAGCTCCAACACCTGTGACCTCTGCTGATTAGCTGTGTGAATGGGGCTACAATGTGATTGCTGTGACCTCTTCACTGTTTGCATCTTCTGACTCATAGAGGCCATGTGATGTAAGTACAGCCTGATCCTATAAATTCATTACATTGCATGACACCACAATTGGTAACAGATGTTGCCCCCTTATTTACTTTATTTAAATTTAGGATGGTATGGTGATGAATATTTTGTATTTGTGCTGCCGAGAAACAGAAAACATGACTGGTCAAAAATGTGCTCATTTGTTGATCTGTAACACCTTTGCCCAGGCCAATTATCAGAAATAACTGTTCCTAGGAACAGAAGTTATCACTGATTGGCCCAAGTGTCAGCTTTGTGTTGTATTTCTTGTGTGCCATATGTACACTGTATACCCCATGTAATGGTTTAATATATGGCCATGCCTTTTGTTATTTTATTAAGAGTTCTTTTCTTGACATAGTTCAAAATCTCTGTTATAGCAACCCCATTGGAACTTATTTGCAGATAACAGGAGTCAGAGACATGTTCTTAAAAGGAACAACTGTTTGTCAAAGGTCAGAAATGTATGTTTAAATTCCCCTAGAGCAATGAATGTTACAGTAGCATACATAAACAGTACTCCAGCAGTCAGGAAGCACATCGGGCACAATTAACCAGCCCAGTGATCAGCATGGTGTCAATCTGTTGATACCTTAATGATCTAGTTCTCTCTCTCCCTCAATATATATATATATACAGTATATATAACTTTACTTGTACGATCCAACTATTGCTGACATCAGCTAAAAAGGCCATGGAACAAATCAACTGACATTGTTAGAGGTTCTCAAAGTGCTGTCCTGAACTTAATTTATAGAGAATCTAAAGGCTTCTGTATCTAGAGGGAATTGTGAAGAGCTTCAGAAGAGATGGTTATCAAACATAAAAACAATAAAAGGATTAACCAGATGACACAACCAAGGAGTATTATATATCATTGTCTCAGGAACATACAAGATTAGCGCTCTGAATCATATGGAATCTTGTATTGCACTTGTTTCTTTGAGTATATTATATTGTAGTCATATATTTTTTATTGTGCAGACATCAGAAACTGATTGGTTTTCAACAACCTTTAGATCAGCTTTCTACAATTTTTTACAAGATTTTCTTGGGAATTTTATGCATGCAAACAACGATGTTCCACAGATATATGCAAAAATTCTATAATATACATTTGTATCATAAAGAACTTCTACAGCGAAGTAGCATACAGCAGACTGAACAATTTCATGTAGAAATTTCATTTGTTCCTATCTGTGTTTTTTTACATAAACATACATAATAATTTTATTTATATACAGCACTAATATATTTTACCCAGGTTTACATATCACAAGGCAAAAAGTATGCATATGAATAAAGGATATTTGTTTGTTTATAAGTACTGAAGCATATTTTACTGTCTATAATGCATAATAATGCATAATAATTTATATATATACTGTATCATAAAGATGTGAATGTCACAAATGGTCATCCAAGTCTATTGAATCCGATGCTAATGTCTCTGTGGGGTTTTCACTTAAAGAGTAGGGTTGAGCCGATCTTGACTTTTCAGGATCGATTTTAAAATCCGACTTCAGATCATTTTTCATTCGAACCCGATCTCAAAAAAAATCAGCTTAGGAAAGAAACAAGGAACACTTGCGTTTTAGAAAATCGCATTATGACAATTATACCTAAGAAAACTGCTGCAGAAAAAAACGTGATGCATTTCCTCTGTTTTTTTAGCATTGTTTTTTTCTGTGTTTTGCTACATGCCTGATAGGTGAATTACAAAACCAGGCAGTAACCTATGGACAAGAGTGTCATGGGGGTACTAGGCATTAGGTAAAAATAAAAATAAAAAACCCAAACTTAATGAATTAATTCATAGTTACCAACTATATCAAATTTGACGATACAGTCCCAAAGTTTTAGGAAACAAATTCTGATAAGTCCTATCTGAAAGAAGAGGCTGGTTTATGAAATCCCAACCAAAGTTTTAAGTGCGTTAAGGCATACTGCCAGTTTTATTTAATTGGTGATTCGACTCTTTAACACCAATCCTCTTTAATACCTGCCTAGTAGTCTTGCCGAACCCAAAATATCACAGTAAAAATGTTAACTCATAGAATAGAATAGAATTTTTAAGGGGACTTATAATAGCTGAATCAATGGTGGACACTTCCTTCTACAAGTAGGTGTCACGTTCGTGTCTATGTCCAGACCCAGAATCCGGACTGCAGACTGCACTGCTAAGGAAACAGGGGAAAGAGACTTTCCCTGACGCTTCGGCGGTTAGCTAGGCCCTGCCTGCGGGTGGTGGTCAGCTGTTTCCAAGCTATCCTTGGCCCCGACAACTCCTGGCTCTCTAACACGAAGGCCTAGCCAACAGATAGGGTAAGAGCTACAGAGAGTTAGGGGCTGGGGATACTAAGGTGGACACCCCTACAGAAACCAAGGTGCAGCTGCAGACAAAACAAACAGGATGTGGTGTGCTGGACAACAGACACGCAGCACAACACAATACACAACAAGAAAATGAGGAGAGGGAAAGTGGAGAGGTGAGGAAAGGGTTAACACAGGACTGGGGGCAAAACAAACTGGAACCCAAACCTCAAACAGCCAAACAGGGCAAACAGAACTGAAGGACAGAGTAGAAGTGTGGAGGGACGAACCAGACTCACACACAAAGCAACACTCACACCACTTCCTAGTCAGTTGAAGTTCTAGCAAAAACACTCCTCCTCCCTGAGCCACAAATTCTAGGTTGTAACCACGAAAACCAGCAACTAATGGAACCAGACCTCTTCCTTATACAGGCCCCAGACCCGTCCGATAGGTTGATGGTAATGATCAACACCTGAGGTTCAATCCCAAGAACCTCAAGTATGTACTGAAGACCAATATATACAAATAATCAGGTCATGACAGTAGGGTGACTGTGAACTTATATTTGCCTATAATTCATTACCAGTGCTGACAAGTAAGTTGGTTGGTAAAACGAACACTGCTCAGTTACTAGTCTTGTGATAAATAAAGCAACAAAGTTTGTGTGTTTTTGTCCTAAGATACCCAAGCAGACATATACACTGTGTAAGAAATCCCAGCTCTCATTTCTCAAAAGAGAATTTAATATACATCACGGTGAGGCAGAGGTGATAAGTTTACACATATTTTTTCTGTAGCCTTGATTATTCCAATGAAAGATTTGACAGATTGTTTGAGCTGCAATATCTGTAATTCTGAGTTGAGAAGGTGAATGTAAGTCAATAATTTAGACATGGTTTCCTGGATGGTTAACTGTTCTTATGTATGCAACTGTAATCCTGAGGTGTTATCTTCATAGTAGCATTATTCTCAATAATTACAGTATATATTATATACAGTATAATATACTTGGTCTTGAATATGGGAGTTCATGGAAAATATCGCTATACAATATATCCTTTTTTTTTTAATTGCAAATATTTTCTGTTTCAAAGAAAATATTTAATATTTCATCAAGATGAAATCTGATTTCCATTTGTGTTTTCACTGTTATTTCATATCTGATTTGTATATGCCTTTAAGGGTATGTTCACACAGCGGAAAATGGATTCCTCATGTGAACATACCACGAGGCTAGCCGCGACAGAATGCCAATGCAGTGCAACCAGGCATTTATGTCCTGTGGCATGGTTCACAATCACATTCCAATATACCACACTCTTGGTGCCATTATCTACTACAATGTTGGTATAAAAAAAATATACATTTTGATTTCACATCTGCTCAGATCATGTGAAAATTTTAGTGTTTGGTTTTTTGGTTTTTTTTTTTTTTTGTTTTTTTTTAAGAAGCCAATTCTTCATCACTTTTCAGGTGGCTCACAGCCACAAATTTGTCTCACAAATAACACTAGGCCCCTGTAGCATTTACAAGCCATCAAAACTGGCTAATTTTTCTACAAAATCATAGCCTTTTGCAATATTAGGGTGCATTCACACTACGTAACGCCAGCGTGTATCACAGCCGTACATGCCGGCGTTACAGCAGGGCTGCCGAACACTTCCCATTCATTTCTATGGGAGCCGGCATACGAGCGCTCCCCATAGAAATCAATGGGCTGCTTCTTTCACTGCGAGCAGTCCCATTGAAGTGAATGGGAAGTGCCGGCGTATACGGCTAGCTCTGCTCATGCCGAGCCGTACATGCTGGCACTTCCCATTCACTTCAATGGGACTGCTCGTGGTGAAAGAAGCAGCCCATTCATTTCTATGGGGAGCACTCGTATGCCGGCTCCCATAGAAATGAATGGAGCTGCTTTATACGCCGCTTATTCTGAACGTGTTTTTACGTAGTGTGAATGCCCCCTTACCCTATGTGTGTCTAGAAAATTCACGGGCACATGGGTAATTTTTAAAAGTTAAATTTGTACATGAATCTTTGAAGGCTCGCCCATCTCTTCTCTTATATAACAATTACATAACAGCCACAAACCAAATTCATAACCTCTATGACTTAGTGAGACACTAAATTGATGATTTGGGAGACTTGTTATGTACAAGATGATTTTGATAGACTGTTGTCTGTGTGAATTGCTAGCTGTATCATCAGACAACTAATAATCAGTCCTGAAAGAGATCTTTGGTAGAGAAGTTTTATTGTAGCACAGTAAAAGTGATTTGGGAAACTTCCCTGTGATAAAGTTTCTTGTGCATGTATTTTAGCGCTGTTAACAGGATCCTCAAGACTTTGAGGCTGATATACTAAGGCCTGGGGACCAGTAAACTTGGACACAGCCATGAAAAAGTCACCAATCACTCTTCCAAGTGAGACATTTTGTGCAAAAACTTTAGATTTTCGGGCCCCACATGACATGCTGGGGACGGGCCATGAAATTTACCATAATTTATGTCAGTTTTCTTTTGTAATGAGAAGGAAGAGCTCAACCAGAACTATGTGAAGTCTGTGGGCACTGCCATCTTGGAAAAGTCAGAAAGCCTCTGAGCAAGTTGGAACTTTTTGCGGAAGGTCAGATAGTCTTGGCGGGTGATTTGAATGTCACTCTTAACCCTTCTATTGATGCCTCTTCAGGTTCCTCAGCTATCTCTCGTAAATCTTTAGGCAGACTTAACGAGGCGCTGAGCTCCCTGGGACTTGTAGACATATGGCGCACGCTTAATCCTTCGATGAAGGATTATACGTTCTTCTCTAACCCCAGACTATCCTATCAGAGGTTAGATTATTTGTTTATGTCGCAGTCTCTGTTGCCATTTTCATTGAAATCGCGTATAGAGTCTATAACAGTATCTGATCATGCTCCGGTCTGGGCCACACTGACCTTGCAACAACTTCCCCGACAGTGTTGGAATTGGCGCTTGAACGAGTCTTTGCTGGATAAGGAAGACTATCGTTCAACGGTTAAGCAACAGTTAGACACATATTTCCAACTCAATGCGAACCCCGACACATGCCCGGTGATCACGTGGGAGGCACATAAACCGGTCATACGTGGTATATTTATCTCACTAGCGTCTAAGGCTCGAAAAGATTCTCAGCGGTGTCTTGATCGCTTACTGTCAGAGATCTCATCCATTGAACGTATTCGCAAACTGTCTGTGCACCGCCCACACCAGGACAGGCTTGTCAGATTGAGAGAGGAGTTGAGAGACTTAATTAACGCGCGCACTGCAAAAAATTTCCTTCACTTTCAACATAAACTTTATGCCCATGGCGATAAAAGCGGGAAATTAATGACCTCTATGATCAAAAAGCGGAAGTCTCAATGCTTCATAACAAAAGTTAAAGACCGAACTGGGGTTGCACATACTTCCACTCCGGCGATTACCTCGGCCTTCTTAGATTTTTATAGGGATCTTTATAACCTGGACAGTTCCAACTCCCCCCTTGATCAGGCAGATAAGGCGACTAAGCGAAAGGAATTCCTCGACTCCTTGCCCTTGCCCTCTTTATCAGCGGATGATGCGTCGGTGTTGTTAGACCCTATTTCCCCCGAAGAGATCGGCTTGATAATTAGCAGTTTCCCTCCGGGGAAGAGCCCGGGCCCTGATGGCTTTCCCTTGCAGTATTATAAGACATTCAAATCAACGTTGGTACCACACCTTTCCAACTCCTGTAATGCCCTTTTGGAAGGGAAAAAGTTGCCCATCTCAGCGCAAGAGGCACATGTCACCCTGTTGCCGAAGGAGGGGAAGGACCCCCTCTCTTGCGGTAGCTATCGTCCCATTTCCTTGCTCAATTTAGATCTCAAGATCTGGGCGAAAGTGTTGGCCTCCAGGCTCAAACATCTGCTGCCCACCTTACTTCACCCTGATCAGGCGGGGTTTGTACATGGGAGGGAGGGCTCTGACAACTCCGTACGTCTGCTTCACGCCATAACTTATGCTAAAAAGCGCAATTCCAAACTTGTACTTCTAGGCCTAGACGCGGAAAAGGCTTTCGATAGGGTGAACTGGGCCTTCATGCACGCCTCCCTTGAAAAGTTTGGGTTCCCTCCTCGATTTATAGAGGCAATTTTCTCTTTATACGACGCTCCGCATGCGCGACTCAAGATAAATGGTACTCTATCCCCCTCCTTTAGTATTAAGAATGGCACTAGACAGGGATGTCCCCTTTCGCCCTCTCTTTTTATCCTTATTTTAGAACCACTTCTTCAGGCTATCCGGCTTCATCCAGATATACCTGGTCTCCAAATTGGGGGACATCAGCTTCGGACTGCAGCCTTTGCGGATGATGTCCTACTCCTACTATCTGACCCAAAGAAAACTCTGCCTGGTGGTGCAGCTGCTCTCTCAGTATGGCTGGGTCTCGGGATACAAGGTGAATTTGGATAAGTTGGAGATCTTGAACGTCACCTTCCCTAACTCGCATGTCGCTTCGCTAGCAACCTCTTCGCCCTTCCCCTGGTCCACTAAACCCCTAAAGTACCTAGGGATATTCCTTACTGCTGATCCCTGTCACTTATACACTTCCAACTTCAATCCCCTTCTTGCTGACGTACGTTCCCAACTGTCGACCTACCAGAAACTACCCTTTTCTTGGTTTGGCCGGAAGGCCCTCTTGCAGACTTATGTGCTTCCCAAGATCCTCTATAAACTTCACATGTTGCCTATAAAACTCCCTGCGAAGTTTTTTGCCTCGCTCAGGTCGATCTTTAATGCGTTTCTCTGGAAAGGGAAGAAGCCGAGACTTCCGTTTAGTCTAATGGTAAAACGGCGACAGGAGGGTGGGGTGGGTGTCCCCAACGTTCTAGACTATTACAAGGCTATTCAATTGAAGCAGTGGATCGCTCTCACGACTCTGTCACCTTCGTCTCTCGTCTCTGACATTTCTCTGTCAACCTTTGGGCCGCAATCTCAGGTGGACCTGTGGCTTTATGGCTCGGACAGACGTCATCCTGGTTCGGTGGATCAACTTATCTTAGGAGCTTGTGAGGTGTGGCGGGAATTGAAAAGCAGCTTAGCCCCTGAGGTCTCTATTGCATTCCCTCTAGGTCTCATCCCGGCTCAGTTAGGTCTTCCAAACCCACCATATGTTGACATTTGGGAACGTCTCCTCCCACATAGAGTACTGGATAATTTAAATGATACCCTACAACCTGACATGGCTGCCATTGAGACTCATGTGTCGGGCTCCTCCCTGTCTTTCCTCCATAGATATCACATTTCTAAATTGATCCAAGACTGGCTCAGGTCCCAAACTCCGCGTAAATCTCTTACGTCTTTTGAGCGCTCGGTACTGGCCGGGAACAAGTTGCTTAAGAAAACATCCTTTCTGCTTAAAAAATTTGTCAATCCGCCACGTTCGTTCAAACTGGCTTATATCTCCTCATGGGAACAGGAGCTCGGGGTTGCACTTTCGGAGGAACAGCTTGGTGCTGTTCTGAGACACTCCCAAGGTTTTTCCTCATGTGTCCACCTCCGGGAGGGCCACTTCAAGCTCTTAACCAGATGGTATTACACTCCACAGCGGCTAGCCCGGCTAGGCCTTGCATCTTCAGACGTTTGTTGGAGATGCAAAACTCAAACTGGCACTTTGTCACATATTTGGTGGCACGGCAGAGATATTCATGCCTTCTGGGAAGAAGTTCAATGGGTAATCCGACTGCTTACTTCTCCTGCTTTTGATCTCACCCTGCCCATGGTCGTGCTATCCCTCCCTACTGCTGACTACAAACCATCCAGATCCAACCTAGTCTCCCTACTTATATCCGCGGCGAATTCGCTTATTCCTTCCAAATGGCTGAGTACAGAGGCTCCATCCAAGAGCGAATGGGTGGCCAAAGTTAACCAAATTGCCAGATTCGAGGAACTCTCCAGCTGGCAAGCCAGGAAACACCCTCGCTTTATGAAAGTATGGGCGCCTTGGAAAGAGTTGAAACTTTGATCTGTGCTATGTTACGGGTCTTCTGACTGTCCCTTACCGTTTCCCCATCGCCCCTCCTGACCTGCTCGTTGTCTGTGTTATCTAATTCCCTCCACGTCCCCCCCCCACCTTTCTTCTCCTCCCCCTCTTCTTTTTCTTTCTCCTACTCCTACTCTGCTCTTCTTCTCTCTTCCTCCCCCCCCTCTTCCCATCTTCCCCCCTCCCTCTCCTCATCCCCCTTTTTTTTTTGCTTGTCTGCATGGTCATCACGATCTTTGTTGTCTCACATTGTAAAGATACGTTATCTACCATATATTTTCATCTTCTACATTACGACTCAGGCACAAATTTGTCACCATATTTGTCTTTGTTTGATTCCATTTATTGATATTCCATTGGACTCATTTATTGTTTTACTCTTTTCTCTGACTTGTCTTTGTTATTATGAAAAATTCAATAAAAATACTATCAAAAAAAAAAAGGAAAAGTCAGAAATCTCTGATACAGTTACTGCTACTCCACAAAGACTAAAAAGGAAGTTTAGACCCAAGGACAGTGAATTCTACTGGATAAGTGACATACTAAAGCCCATCATTGATGAAGAATAAGGAGATGACCAATACAACACTTGGCAGTCTGTAACCAATGCCCAGCACATTAGAGTTCTTGTCTTTTCCCTCTGTGGCTGGAGCTCCCTGTGGAGTTGTATCTTCAGTGATGACCTTATCCACTTTCACAAATCATGTGGCTATTTCTAACATTATCCAAGTCAACATGAGTGGAACCTAAGTGGCTTAGTCAGTCATTCTTCAGCTATGGTTGACTAGTCGGGTTGATGCCTTGAGAATGGGCCACAACCTGATCCAGGAACCCACAGAGGACTTTATACTGATGCACCAAAAAAGGCTAAAAAACAAGACTGCATGTTATTTGTATGTTAGCTTAACAACACCCCGTTCCCTATTTGTGTCAAACATTGCCCGAAGTTGTGTCTTTTGCACCTTTCTTTGCTGAGATCATCATCCTTTTTCCTTTGCCCCTTCACCTATACATATATGTACCTTGTTCTCACTCATCCCCAAAGACTGTGTTATTTTATATTTATTTATTATACTTAAAGAATTCGAGAGAGAGAGAGAGAGAGAGAGAGAGAGACAGACAGACAGCTCACCAGACAACAGATTAAGGAATAATAAGCACACATAGAACTAGGATTAAAGAATACATACAGATCCTAGACATCCACAAAAGTGGACAACCAAAATATTGAGCAAGATGAAGGTATTGAGGAGATAGATGCTGGAACCAGCTACACAACAGTCTCTGTGCAAACCGGGGGGGGGGGGGGGGGGGGATTTGGAAATAATAGAGATAACATATGCCTGTAGCCTAAGCCAAAGTGACAGAAGAAAGAGAAAGCATCTGCATCTCAAAGCCCACCCTGAGATCCTGTTTGCTGATTACACTTCAAACAGACTAATTAAGAGAATGACCAATCTAATAATGTAAACAGAACAGATACAAACCTGGCACAAAGCTATATGTGACTGCTACATACAGTACACGACAGAAGATACCGATAAAAGCACTACAATAATCAAAATAAAAAATACAGAAGAGTTGGGCGAAGTGTCATTTACTGTAATGCTTTATGATAACAGGACATTAATGATCCAAGGGAAGCAAACCAAGCTCCTGAAATTTATAGACATTTTCTCTAAGATCAAAAAACTAGCTCAGACAAACAAAAGAGAAACAAACTCAGAACCATCCTCCAACCCTAGAGAATCTCCTACAACCTCCCCCAATACAGGAAATACATTTACCTGCACACAGACACAAACCAACAATCTCAACCCCGCCCCCTCACACCTCTCACTGGAGTCCATTGCAGAGACTATATCATGACTGGAGAGAGACTTCACTATACTTAAACGGGACTATGAGAGAAATTCCAATGGCAACAACACACATAGCCGAACAACCACAGAACTCACCAGCATAAATGGAGACACAATAGAAGAAGCCATTCATAAACTCCACCAGGAAAATGCAAATCTGAAAGAAAAGATATCAGCCTGTCACCAGGAGAATACAAAACTGTGGGAATATATGACACAGTGCCTACAGGAAATTGCATATTTGAAGAAAGAGTTAACAGTTCTGAAACCACAGACACAACACCCCACACAAGAGATAAAATCTAAGAAAGAGGGGTAGGGAAACAACATATCAGACACCGGTCAAGGTATCAACAAATTAGAAGAGCCTGACACAACACAAGAAAGTTCAGAACTGCCCAACATCCCAGAAATAGAGCCAGGGCAAACCCAAACAATGAAAACCTCAAACCCAGATATAGTCCTGATCATAGACTCCAATGACAAATACATTAGTACAAGAAAGCTATTCCCATGGCAAAGAGTCAAGGAAATCCACGGCCCAACAATTGAGAAAGAAACAGCTATCATAAACAAACCTTTCTTTACCACCCCCAAGCACATCGTCATACACACAGGCACAGAAGGTCTCCCTGACCAGCACCAAAAGATAGCGGGCCAACTGGTCCAACTAGAAGAGAAAGCAAAGCAACAGTTTCAAGACTGTAGTATCATCCTGTCTTCCATGCTCCCACAAGAAGACATCTCTGAAGAAATCATCAGGGAGATCAACACAGAGCTGGCAACCAAAATCGGACCCACATCAGGCATCACCCTAGCACAACACCTCTTCATAGATAAGCGTCACCTATATAATAACAAACACCTCAACAAACAGGGAGTCAGCCTGTTAGCGAAGGAATTCAAAGACTTAGTGCTCAACAGAGACCCCGGGCCCAAACACCAAACCAAACAAAAACCCATAGAAACAACACCCGACAACCACCAACATACAGGACAAAAAACCCCAAAGAGGCCACGTAGCAAGAAAAATCCAAAACCAACCAGAACAGTCCAGAACACTGACATAGAGACAATTTCGAGAATAGAGTACGTGGCCACTACAATGAAACAAACAACGAAACAAACCCATAAAACAAACCAACAAACAGTCCCACAAATGGTTCGACAGTGACTGCAGAGCATTACGCCGTACCCTAAGAACATCCTCCAACCAAAAACACAGAGACCCCAACAACAAGGAGGTAAGGGAAGCCAACAACAATCTGCGCAAGCAATACAAAGGCACCCTCAGAGAGAAGAAACAGAGGTACCTCTCCCACAAAATAGAGCAACTAGAGGACTCCCTCAAAGACAGCTCATTCTGGGAGACCTGGCACCATATGGGCACAAAGCCCAAGAAAAACTCCCTCCACATCCAAAACGGCAACATCTAGCTCAACTATTTCAGAGGTCTCTACAAAAACATCCCTGAAGAAGACCTAACCCCAGAACAGCAACAGATAACCATCAAACTGAGAGATATGGAGAAAGTCAACAAGGACTACCAGAACCCTCTGGACTCACCAATCACCATAAAAGACATACCAGAAAGAATCACCATGATAAAAAGCAGAAAAGCCAGCGGCCCAGACAGCATCCTACTAGAGATGATCAAACACAGCCCTCAAGCAATACACGTGGCACTGGCAAAGCTTTTCACCCTCATCCTCAACGCAGGGCACTTCCCATAAGACTAGAACAAAGGCCTCATAACCCCCATCTACAAGAATGGAGACCAATACGACCCCAACAACTACAGAGGGATCTGCATCTGGGGAAACTTTTCAACAACATCATCAACCACAGAATCCTCACCTTCCTCACACAACACGGGGTCCTCAGCAAGAGCCAAGCAGGGTTCATGCCAAACCACCGCACCACGGACCATATCTACACCCTGCATAGCCTCATTAAGACCCACGTCCACAACACCAAAAGAGACAAAATATTCGTCTGCTTCGTGGACTTCAAGAAGGCATTCGACTCAGTATCGCACCCAGGCCTGCTCCTAAAACTCCTAGAGAGTGGAATAGAAGGAAGAACGTACAATGTCATCAAGAGCTCCTACACCGGAAACCAATGCAGTGTGAAGGTGAACAGGAAAAGGACAGCATACTTCCAACAGGCCCAAGGGGTCAAACATGGCTGTAGCCTGAACCCAACGCTCTTCAACATCTACATCAATGAACTGGCTACAGCCCTGGAGAGCTCACCAACCCCAGGCCTCACCCTGAATGACAGTAAGGTGAAGTTCCTGCTATAAGCCGACGAACTCCTACTCCTGTCCCCCACTGAGAAAGACCTCCAAGAAAACCTGTCAGTGCTGGAAAAATTCAGCACCACATGGGCCCTACCCATCAATCACAAGAAAACCAAAGTCATGGTATTTCAGAAGAAGGACCACAACAAAGCCCCCACCCCACAATTCACACTGAACGGCTCCACACTGGAGAAAACCAACAGCTACATCTACCTGGAGCTGGAGCTCAGCCAATTAGGAGGCTTCAAAACAGCAATAGAAACCCTGAAAGTAAAAGCCTGCAGAACCTTCCACATCATCAGAAGACAACTGTACCACCTCAAACCACTGGTGAGGGTCTGGATGAAGATATTTGACGCAGTCATCGCCCCAATTCTTCTCTATGGCAGCGAGGTTTGGGGTCCAGCCACCTACCCAGACCAGCTAAAATGGGACTCCAGTCCAATAGAGACCTTCCACCTGGAGTTCTACAAATACCTGCTCCATGTCCATTGCAGCACCTTCAACATAGCTTGCAGGGCAGAGCTAGGCAGACTCCCCCAATGGCTCACCATAAAGAAGAGAGCACTAACTTTCCAGGCGCACATTCAGCGGAGCAACCCCAACTCCTACCACCACCAAGCATGGCTAAGCCACATAACTAAAAAAAAAAATAGACACCCCCCAACCAAACAACAGCCAAACCAAACCAAAAACACCAACAGATGACGACCAAGGCCCAAATGAAGGCGACCACAGAGGCAAACAGAGAGCAGTACATTGAAGAATGATGAAACGAAATAAATAACTCCAAGAAACTCACCATGTACCAATTCCTACAAAGAGACTACACCATGGCCACCTACTTGGAGAAAATATGCCTTCCCAAATACAGACAAGCCCTGAGCTGGTACAGACTGAGCGCCCACAACCTAGAGATCAAAACAGGGTGGCACAGGCAGACGTACAAGCCACGGGAGAACAGACTGTGCCAGCACTGCAACCAAGGGGCCCTAGAAGACAAGACCCACTTCCTGCTATACTGCACCAAATACTCAGCTGTGAGGGCCGTCTACTACCAAAGACTCTCTGCCCAAATCCCATACTTCACATCAGCAGACAAGAAGAGGAAACTCTACATCCTACTTGGAGAAGAGGAGGCCACTGTGGAGATCGCTGCCCAATACGTGTCCAGCTGTCACCAAACAAGAGGAAGATGAGACTCATGGACTATCAAACCACCCATCCCCATGGACTATTAAACCCACCACCTAAACACCACTAAGCCCCCCCATCACCTGTCAACCGCATACCCACCAATACCCACACGCCCCAAACAAGAACGACGAGACCCTAAGGACATTCAAACCCCCAACCCACAGACCCCGTACCCACCCCCCTCCACCACCCCCAACCTCCTTTTTGCTTAGGCAACACCGAATGTCATTCTTTGGTAACGCTAATAAAGCTCATTTGTATCTTGTATCTACTGTAGTTTTTCTCAGCCGCACCTAGAACGTATATGACAGGAACCTGGGAGAAATGTACAATCTTTCTACCACTTTGCCCCTGGTCCTGTCAGAGTAGTTACATGGTTGCCTAAATTCTTCTGCCTGTAGGTTTCTGCTTGCTGCTACTCCACCCTTACACACTCTGTAGGTGGTTTCTTTAACGATGGGGAGTATGTATTGTCCCACTAGGACACTACTAATGGAAAAAGTTGTCTAAAGAGAGTTTATGATTGCCCTCAAGGAAATTTAACTGCGACCAATGTATTACAAAGAACATCATGCATGTATGTCACTTTTGTAAAGTGATGGTGCAAAAGCAACAATCTGTAATTAACCCCTTTCCACCACAGCTATTTTTAATTTTCGTTTTTTACTTCCCTCCTTCCAAAAGCCATAATTTTTTTTATTTTTTATTCACCTTATACAGTCTTAATTTTTGAATGACTAACTTTACTTCATAATGGTATCATTTAATAATCTGTAGGATGTACTGGGAAGCTGGAAAAAAAACTCAGAATGGAGTGGAACAAGAGAAAAAATGTGTGCACAATATTCTTATGGGCTTCGTTTTTACGTCACTCACTGTGCAGCCAAAATGATACCAGGCTAAGGCCCAACAGAGGAATTGCTTTCAAAAAACATTGCAGAAAAGATTGCGGTGGAATCGCATCTAATTTTTTTCAGAAAGTCCGGAGAGTTTTCCTATGCGGACTTTCTGCCTCTATTATACCTATATGGAAAACACCAGTATAATTAATGTGCTGTGATTTGGAAAAACGCACGATTTTTGAAATTGCAGAATTTTCGCTGCAGATTTTTTTCTGCAATGTGTGGATGGTATTAGCCAGAATCCCATCCACTTTGCGGTTCATGTAAAATGCAACATTTCTGCAATGTGTTTGCAACGTGGGGCCCCAGCCTTATGAGGGTTTTTGAATGGTGCCATCAGAAAATACAATTTGTTTTGCAAAAAAAAGTCAATATAAAGAAAAAAGCAATTGCTTTTGAATGACAAGGCGGAAAAAATGGGAAAAAAAGGAAAATCACTATGTCCTCAAGGGGTTAAGTTGTATTGCAAAACTATTTATTACTATATACAACTTATAACCAGGGACACAAATTAAATTACTGCTGCAGCATCCGAACAAGATGATTTGTTCTTTAATTACATTTCTGCAGTACTTATTAGCACTTTATTCTAATTTTTGGGTGTTGCAGTTTTATGTGAATTATAAATTGAAATGAAGACTTTACTAACTGCAAATCTCTGCACTGAAGTTTAATTACTATGAAATCAAAAGACGTACAGGAATCAATAAGAAATATGTGCACATATTTATAAGCGTGTCACTGTACATGTGAAATAACCATAAAATACTCATTACTTGATGGTCCATTTAATGCCTACAAGGGTGACTTCGCTGTCGCAGAATGCTATATCTCTAATATGCCTGGTAAAAATATTAGATTTCATTCTTTATGCTGATAGCAAATTAAACCCCAAATCATGTTACTAAATTGTTACAAAGTAAAAGGTTGTCAGCTAGTCAAGTTTTACAAAAATAAATAAGATCTAAAGAGATGACTTATTGATTTAGAAATCCTTGTAGCTGTATAATTTATCCCCTCACTATTATCCACTACTCCACCCACCATTACAGCCTGTCCCCTCACTGACCTATCTACCAGTATGTCTGCCTGGCCCTCCTCCCTCCTAGTTCCTAGTATAAAGGCTCCAACACCCCTGCAAGCCCAACAGACCCCCTTCCATTCAGGTGGAAATTGTGAAGAACAGCTTGCAACCTAATGAAAAGTCAGCCTAGTGATATAGGAACCCAAACTATTCTTTCCTGCACCAATATTTGAGTCATGTGTTTAATTTCCTAAGTTTCTGCTGTGTAGTGAATGGCACAGGCAGTATTCCAGAAAATTCAAACTTGGTTGTCCTTTCTTTCAACTCAGGAGTCTAGTTTTCTAAAATTATTGTTAAGGAGCTTCCACCCAGTATTTTTCTTGCCACGTCTACCCACTAGATCCATGATAGATGGGTCTTCCACAGCTCCTCCAGCAATTTGTCCATCTGCAGCACAACATGTTGAACCCTGGCACCAAGGAGACAGCAAACCATTTGGTTGAGGCGGTCTTGGTGACAAATTATTCTATTTCACTTCATGGCTATAGAATCCTCTAGAACCAGTAATAGTCTTGGCCTACCTGCACTAGTGTCTGCTAGGGATGCCTTTTCTGACACCAATATCCTCACATGATCACCCAACTTGGTAATTTTGTTTGAATGAACAGAAACAGGAGTGACATTCCCTATATGTATATGATTCATGAGGCTCATACCTAATGGTATTGTGTAGTATTTATCAATGATCAACTATTTTATGATACATCAAAATTGCTGCTATAAACCACGTTCTCTGTACTTCATATTAATATCTTTTGAACATTCTTTTGAGACATAAATTTAAGAGGGATGTTTTTGCAGAATTATAATTTATTTAAAGAGTATTTTTCTCTTACTTTATCCTTCCTCAATATGGACTTCATGAGAAGTGCTTTCAAGATAAGACTTTATTCTCCCTGCCATAAAACAGCAAGAGTAACATTAAGTATTAAACATGGGATTTCTAATCAGTAAAGGTAATGTAAGAAAACTTTATCCAAAAATGTTTTGGGTGGAAAAGTTTATACTACTTTCCTATGACTGAATAAAATCTAATTTTGATGCCCAAGAATACCCAATTATCACCACCATGTTACTGAGCACATTACAGTGATAAACAATATACTGTACCTCTGTTATATATTTCACTTTAGTAGATTGTGAGAAAAACAACTTTGAAGTGATATGCAAATGAGGCATTTGGTGCACTGGGGGCGGGCCGTCAGCTTCCTGGAGCTCCACCTCCTGAAGTAAGAGTTGATCTTTCCACTGTTGTGACATCCCTCATCTGACTTGAGCAGGAGAAGAAGTGCTTCGAGGGCTAAAGTTGTTTTTCTCCAAATCTACATACTTAAAGGGAGTCTGTCATTGGCTCAATTGTTTTTTAAATAAGCATATCTTTACACCGCGCCCTCCCTTTACAGATGATCCCTCCTTCTACACTTCTTCACTGCTTCCAGAGCATCCAGTCACGTACAGCGCATGTGCAAGATTCTCATCGCACTGTAAGTGACTAGCTGCTCTGAAGGAAGCAGTGAAGAGGTGTAGAAGGAGGGATCATCTGTAAAGAAGGGATGTCAAGAGAAATGGAGGCAGTTGATGACTCTGCATTGTTTAATGTACTAGAAATATGTGACCGGATTGGCAACTGGGTGTTACCACTCCACTTGTCAAATGGGTGTGTCTATACACTGCCTGGCAATGGTAAAATTGATTGGACAGTGTGAGAGTATGTAAGGACACATCCCCAAATGGTTAAACCTCTTGTCAATTTATTCATAAAATTCACTGTTATTTCATAGGGAAAACAAGTATTTATGAAAACAAACAAGTCAGGAGAATTCCCAAGTCTTCTTTAATGATGTCGCAATTAAGAAAGCATCTGAATTACACCTTCTTTGCACAAATAGAAAAGTTTCTGAAAAAATATGTTTCCTTATATTATACATTTACATTTCTTGTGATACTACTCTGGCGAGCCTCATTCTTGTCTCCAAGGTTGCTGTTATATCATTATAATGTGTATTACAACAAGCACACAAAACACTGTCAAACAAAATTAACTATATGTGCAGATACGTGTTGCCATGGTTGCAATAGAAATGTGAAAACCAAAAGTTGCAACAGCTTCTATTTGTATAAGCCAATCTGCCTGCGACAAAAACCTCTTTAGATGTGACCCTACACTACAATGATTCACCTCTCTCTGGGCCTTGATCTCTGAGGAATTCAGCGTAAGTATATTTCAGCCCTATTATGCGTACCGTAGGCTGCAAATAGTTTCTCTGAACCTGAGCCTCTAAATGCATTAACAGGGAGTAAAGTTCCATCTTATTATGCTCTAATTAAAATTGCAGTCATATAGGCGATACAATATGTATCAAAATATTAACCAAGAACCTAATTTCCATGTATTTTCCTATTCAGTAGGTGTTGCTCTTGTTGCTAGCAGTATGCTGTTGCAACTTTTTGTGTTTGCATTACAATGTGTGTTGTGCATTTACCAGATAGTATGCTGTATTTACTTACAAAGTTAGTAAAATCCATTACTTTGAACCTTTTGCATTTGCATATGATCAGCACTTATTTCCACGCTGGTCTAGTCAGACAATAATATATTAGTACTTCGACTGCAGTTTCTGTGCTCTCTATTGTGTGTAAGTGGAAAGCCATACTATATCATTTATAACAGACTTGGCACCATAATAGGATTTTCTTTCAATTACGCCTGGTACATACTGGCACCATGCATAAATCTTCTAAACAGGAATGTTCATAATAATTTATGAGTTATGATTGTTTGGAAAAAGCTGCAGATGAGTAGCCAAGTATTTACCGAGCTTTGCAAAAATACCTAAGCAGTTGTTTTTCTCGCAGATTGAAAAAGAGCTATCTCACCTTTGCTGATGATACAAATTTCTCAATAGATGTGTACACGAGGCTTTCCTGATGATGGCATTAACAATACACTTCTATCCTATTGAAATTTATGCTCAAACTTCATGTTTGTTGGCTCAGTGGCTAGCACATTTTCCCTTGCATTGAGGTCTCAGGGTTGGTTCACATCTGCTTTTGTACTCCGTCTGGGGAGAGTCCGCATGGTCCCCCCCCCCCCCCCCCGAACGGAATACAAACGCAATTGCAAGCTCTCTGATGTACAAGCACTCAGACCCCATAGACTATAATGGGATCCGTGTGCTTGCCACGTACTGCCCGCGGACAGAATACAAAAACAGATGTGAACAGGGCACCAGATTTGAATCCAACCATGCACAACATGTACTGGGAGTTTGTATTTTCTTCTTATGTTTGCATGTGTTTCATCTGGATACTCAATGTTCCTCCAATACTCTAAGCAAACTGATAAGGTCATTTGGAATAGATTATGAGCTTCAATGGTGACAAGTACCTGTGTGAGCAAATCACCCCATGTCGTACAATTACATAAGACAGAGGTAGTGGATAATGCAAAAAGTCGTATTAGTACAATATGCAGTTGAGATATCGTACAACTTTCTAAATAGTGATCCTGGCTGTTTAACCTACCAGATACTGCCATCAATAAATATAGAAGCATTTAAGGGGTTAAATATAAAATACATTGTGTCCTCCAACCTCTGCTTTCAGGGGTGTCAATGAAAAACATTAAAAAATTAAACTATGTCTTAATAAATAAATATAAAAGACCTTTTAGCAATTTTTAACTACATAAAAATTTGGTATTGACAGATCTATAGAAATCATATTATTAAATTAACACATTAATAGAACGCCATAAAAAGGAGACAGAATTGCAGGGATTTTTTTGTCACAATGTAGAAAAAAAATGCAAAGTGATCTAAAAGTGATATATAGTCTAACATGTACCAATAGAAACTACAGCATAGCCTGCAAAATATAAGCCCTTGCATAGCTCCATTAACAGAAAAAAAAAATTATGTCTGTCACAAAATATGATGATATTTGGCAAAGCAATACAACTTTTCCAGGCATAAGGTTATGATCTATCATAAGGATAGGACATCAATATAAGATCGGTGGGGGTCTGACATATTGCACTCTCACGGACAAACTGTTCTCATTAGCTGATAGACAGAGAACGGAGCAGGAACCTGATAGATCCATTTTCTGTGTAGTGAGTGGCTGAACTAAGTCACTGCAGCCTAGTCCCCATTCAAGTGAATAGGACCTGATCTTCAGTAACCTAATCTGACCATTACACAGAGTTTAGTGTGGAATACAAAAAAATATCCCAAACAAGTGGGAAAGAAACAAAGAAAGGATTATGTGCTTACCAGTAAAGTCCAAAGGAATGCCTTTTATTGAAGTCCATAAAATATCACGCACTTCAGGGATACTCAGCTCCTTTTTTCAAGTGTATACAAATGGAGGAATGACAAACACTAGCACACATAACTCTTCTATACGCATATACACTCAAATAACCCCCCTTCCCTGGGAGAGCTTTCTGATGGTCAAACACAAAAAGTACAAAATAAGCTCCGTGTATATATTTTGAAGTTTATATTCTTACCTGGGGTTGCACATTCATATAGCTCACTAAAAGGGGCTTACAGTTTTTCAGCACATATATGAAGACATAAGGAACAATCGACGTGTCTGTAGCATCATTGCACGAGCACCTGGCATAAGACGCAAGCATGCGCAATGGGGGAGAAAAGAAAAACTTCAAAAGCCATAGTGCGCACGTGCTGTAAGACGGAACGGCTGCGCAAGGTTCGGGATGGATTTATGTTAGTCTATACTGCACAGCTGCTAACTGGTATTGATAGTTGATATATGAAACTGTTTCCACTTATATTCAGCTTATACGCAATATAAACATAGATACGAATGGGATATTTACATCAGTTCTCCAAAGATAAATTATGGGGAATATACAGTAAAGAGCTTTATTAATACTACAGTCATGGCCAAAAGTTTTGAGAATGATACAAATATTAATTTTTACAAAGTCTACTGATTCAGTTTTTCTAATGGAAATTTGCATATACTCCAGAATGTTATAAAGAGTGATCAGCTTAACAGCAATTACTTGCAAAGTCAATAATTGCCTAGAAAATGAACTTTATCCCCCAAAACACATTTCAACATCATTGCAGCCCTGCCTTAAAAGGACCAGCTAACATCGTTTCAGTGATTGCTCCATTAACACAGGTGTGGGTGTTGATGAGGACAGGGCTGGAGATCAATCTGTCATGATTAAGTAAGAATGACACCACTGGACACTTTAAAAGGAGGCTGGTGCTTGGCATCATTGTTTCTCTTCTGTTAACCATGGTTATCTCTAAAGAAACACGTGCAGTCATCATTGCACTGCACAAAAATGGCCTAACAGGGAAGAGTATCGCAGCTAGAAAGATTGCACCTCAGTCAACAATCTATCGCATCATCAAGAACTTCAAGGAGAGAGGTTCCATTGTTGGCAAAAAGGCTCCAGGGCACCCAAGAAAGACCAGCAGGACCATCTCTTAAAAGTGTTTCAGCCGCGGGATCGGGCTACCAGCAGTGCAGAGCTTGCTCAGGAATGGCAGCAGGCAGGTGTGAGTGCATCTGCACGCACTGTGAGGCGGAGACTCTTGGAGAAAGGCCTGGTCTCAAGGAGGGCAGCAAAGAAGCCATTTCTCTCCAGAAAAAACATCAGAGACAGACTGATATTCTGCAAAAGGTACAGGGAGTGGACTGCTGAGGACTGGGGTAAAGTCGTTTTCTCTGATGAATCCCCTTTTCGATTGTTTGGGACATCTGGAAAACAACTTATTTGGAGAAGACGAGGTGAGCGCTACCACCAGTCTTGTATCATGCCAACTGTAAAGCATCCTGAAACCATTCATGTGTGGGGTTGCTTCTCAGCCAAGGGAATCGGCTCTCTCACAGTCTTGCCTAAAAACACAGCCATGAATAAAGAATGGTACCAGAATGTCCTCCAAGATCAACTTCTCCCAACCGCCCAAGAGCAGTTTGGCGATCAACAATGCCTTTTCCAGCATCATGGAGCACCTTGCCATAAAGCAAAGGTGATAACTAAATGGCTCAGGGAACAAAACATAGAGATTTTGGGTCTATGGCCTGGAAATTCCCCAGATCTTAATCCCATTGAGAACTTGTGGTCAATCATCAAGAGACGGGTGGACAAACAAAAACCTACAAATTCTGACAAAATGAAAGCATTGATAGTGCAAGAATGGACTGCTATCAGTCAGGATTTGGTCCAGAAGTTGATTGAGAGCATGCCAGGGAGAATTGCAGAGGTCCTGAAGAGGAAGGGTCAACACTGCAAATATTGACTTGCTGCATTAACTCATTCTAACTGTCAATATAAGCTTTTGTTACTCCTAATATGATTGCAATTATATTTCTGTATGTGATAAAAACATCTGACAAACACACATAAAAACCAGAGGGCAGCAGATCACGTGAAAATATAAGATTTGTGTCATTCTCAAAACTTTTTGCCATGACTGAATAGTAAATTAATAGTAAATACATCTATAAGAGCATATAAACCACAGGTTTTTCTCAAACTGTCATTATTACAATAAGAAAGATTATGAATGATAATCTGTTTTCCCTTAACCCAAACAGCAGCACAACTGGGGTATTCCTGCCCCTATGAGCTGTTAGAACAGGTGGAATTTTTAATTACCTAACAGTTTTGACCCCCATAAGAGGCCGGAAGACCTGCTCCTCCCTTGTGTTAGTATCAAGTATAGCATATAGAGAGCAATTACAAAGTGGTACACACACATAAAGAATCTGTACAACAGTACCTCCTAGGGAGGGAGCCTTGTGCTGCTGTTTGGGCTAAGGGAAAACAGATTATCATTCATAATCTTTCTTTCCCCCTATGCCCAACAGCATCACAACTGGGGATTTAGCAAGTATTGTTTCCCCTAGGGTGGGTCCCCCTGGCAGGCTGATGCCAAGACGGAGTGCCCAAATGCTGTAGCATTGGCCATACGCCAGTCCAGTCTGTAATGTTTGGCAAAAGTCAATTGTGAGCTCCAAGAGGCTGCTGCACATATTTGCTCTAAGGAGAAGAACCGTGTCTCTGCCCAAGATGTCGCCACTGCTCGGGTGGCATGGGCTCGTAAAAATTCTGGAACAGGAAGCTCTTGAGCCCGTAGGGAACAGCTAATGGCCTCTCTGATCCATCTTGACAGGGTTGCCTTAGATGCTTTAGAGTCTCTATTGTGGCCAAACACATTGACTAGAAGATTCTTTGATCTTCGGAACAGTGCTGTACGGTCTAGGTAAATACATAGTGCTCTTACCAGATCCAGTGTGTGTAGCTTCTCCTTCTGCTCTGAAGCAGGCGAGGGAAAGAAAGCCGGCAAGGCAATTACCTGGTTGGTATTCTGAAGTGTGGGTACCTTTGGCAAGAATCCTGGGACGAACCTCAGCTGCACCCTGTCTGGAAAAAAGGTTATGAAGGGCTCAGAGGCCGATAGGGCCTGTAGTTCACCAACTCTCTTAGCGGAGGTTATTGCCAACAGGAAAGTCACTTTAAATGACAGGTAATTCCAGTCCACTTCAGATAAGGGTTCGAAGGGGGGCACGCAGAGCCCTTGTAGAACCGCGGCCAGGTCCCACCTGGGGACAGGGGGACGTACCTGGGGGCGGAGCCTGGCAGCTCCCCTAAGGAACTGTTTGACGAGAGGATCTTGTGATAACCGTGTCTTCAGGAGAGCAGATAGAGCTGACACTTGGACTTTGAGGGTGGCAGGTGCTAGTCCTCTCTCTAGGTCGTTCTGTAAGAACTCTAGGACTTCATCTCTATCTGGATCGCGGTGGCTGCCTGTACACCAATCTTGGAATATCCGGGCGATCCTCTGGTAGCTCTGTTTGGTTGCCTCTGCTCTTGAATGGGCTAAGGTACTTAGCACTCCCTGGGACAATCCTCTGTCTGTGCATATGGCGTGGTTAACCTCCAGGCAGTGAGGTTGAATTTGTCTAGGCCCAGGCAAGGCCGACTGTTCAGTGACACCAGGTTCCTGACTGGTGGAAGCCTCCAGTAGTTCCCCCGACTCATAAGGATAAGGTCGGTGAACCATGCCCTTTTTGGCCAGAACAGCATGATCACTATTGCCGAGGTCTGGTCCTGCCTCAGTTTTGCCAATACCTTCGGAATCATCGGAATGGGAGGGAAAACGTATGCCAACTTGAACCTCCAGGGTATTGACAGGGCATCCACCCCTAAAGGGTTGTCTTCCCAGTACAGGGAGCAAAACCTTTCTACTTTGGCGTTGTATTGGGTGGCCATCAGATCCACCTCGGGGAGACCCCACCTCCTGGTCAGGTAGTGGAAGATGTCCTGATCTAGGGACCATTCGCCTGCGGTCGGGCGGCCTCTGCTGAGTTGATCCGCTAGGATGTTCAGGCGGCCCTGGATGTGTACCGCAGCCAGCTGGGAGAGGTTCCGTTCTGCCCAAGAGAAGATCCGGTTGGTGACTTGCAGGAGCGAGGGGGACCTGGTTCCTCCCTGCTTGTTGATATAATGGACTGCCGTCAGATTGTCCGACCTTACCTTGACCGCTTTTTTCCCTGCAAACGACAGAAGGGCTCGATGAACTGCGGTAAGCTCGCACCAGTTGGATGAGCGCGTCCTCTCCCGTTGATTCCACGTACCTTGTACCGGGGTCTCCCCCAGATGAGCTCCCCAGCCTGTGAGGGAGGCATCTGTAGTCAACAGGGTCCAGGTGGGCTGGACCGAGGACTTCCCATTGCGCAGATGGGTCCACCAGGGCAGAGTTTGCCGGGTGCTGATGGTTAACTGGATAGGCTTCTGTAATCCTGTAGGACTGTGGTTCCAGACTCTCAAGATCTCGTTCTGTAGTGGGCGCATATGCCATAGGGCCCAAGGAACTGCTTCTATGGTGGCAGACATCAATCCTAGGACCTTCATGGCTGTCCTGATGGTGAACCTCCATGTAATAAATAAGTGATGTACCGCTCGAGCAATCTTCCTTTTGCGAGAGGAGGGTAGAGAGATCGTCATGTTGAGAGAGTTTAGGATAAGTCCCAGGAACTGAACTTGAGTTGATGGCACCACCACTGACTTCTGCCAGTTTACCAGCCAACCCAGCTTGTTTAGTAGAGCTACAACGGTCTGCACCTGTGTGGTAAGAACCTCCTTTGAATGAGCCTTGAGAAGCCAGTCGTCCAGATACGGGACTATGAATATGCCTTGAAGGCGCAGGGCGGCAGCGACCGGAGCTATGACCTTTGTGAAGGTGTGGGGGGCGGAAGATATGCCGAACGGGAGGGCTGCGAACTGGAAGTTCGCCTCTTTCCCTTCTATGTATACGGAAATCCTTTGGAACTTTCGGTGTGCCGGAAAGATGGGTACATGGAGATAGGCGTCCTTCAGGTCCAGAGTGACGAAGTGATCTCCAGGCTGTAGAAATGGCAGCACTGACCTGATGGTTTCCATGCGGAAGCGCATTTTGCGGATGAAGCGATTCAGGTATCTGAGATCAATGATCATGCGCCACTCGCTTGATGACTTGGGGACCAAGAAGACTGGAGAATAGACGCCTGTGCCTTGATCTGCGCGGGGTACCACCTCCAGTGTGGCCTTGTCCACGTACTCTTGAATCGATTTCTCCAGATGAAGTTGTTTGGAGCCCTGAAGAGGGCGGGTTCTTACCATCTTCTCTGGCGGCTGGGAAATAAAATTGATTTTATAACCCTCCTGGATCGTCTAGATGACCCAGGGGACCTGAACATTTTGGCGCCAGGCATCCATATAGTGGGAAAGACAACCACCCACCACAGGGGAGGGGGGGGGAAGAGGTGGGAGAATTAGAAGGAGGTTCTCTTACACCCACGAGAGGAACCCCGACCTCTTCCTCTGCCGGACTGCCGCTGGCCTCTGGTTCCTCTTCTAGAGGCTCCCCGACCCCGAAAGGAGGAGCTCTGTCCTTCAAAGGGCTGAGGTAGATTTTTGCCCTTGGAGTCGGCCAATCCCTCCATAATGCGGTCGAGCTCCTTCCCGAACAGCCGGCCGGGTTCAAAGGGGAGGCTACACAGGCTGTTCTTAGAGGTGAGGTCAGCTCTCCAGGGCTTCAGCCACAGGAGCCGGTGAGCAGCGGTAGCTAACGCCATAGATCTGGCGGCCAGACAGGTCTGGAAGTGGGTGGCCTCCGTCAGATGGTCTACCAGCAAGGTGATGTCATCGCCGCTAGGAGGTCGTCCCGATCCACTCCGGAGTCAATGTCCTTGACAAGGGACGAGAGCTCTGCCCGCAGGCCAGTGGCTATTTCATTGGTGACAATGCCAAGAGAGGCCTGGGCAGAGGAGGTCGAATACACTCGCCTCAGGGATCCTTCCACCCGTCGATCCATAGGATCTCTCAGACTTGACCCGTCTTCAGTCGGGAGGACCGTGCGTCTTGATAATTCAGCCACAGCCACATCTACTTTAGGCGGAGGGCCCCACGCTTTTAGCTGGCTTTCAGAGACAGGGAATAGGGTTTTAAAATGCCTGGATGAGGCAAAGGGTTTTTCTGGGCGCCTCCATTCCCCTTCCATCAGACGGAGCATCTCTGAAGAAGGCTTGAAGGTACGGGACCTGCAGCTTCAGCCTTCTCCACCGTCCCAGTCTCTGATCCTGAGTGCTCTGAACAATTTTGACATCTTCTCCTTAGGGAAGATCTCCTTCTCCTCCTCAGTATCCGATGACGACTCCACATCTCTGAGGCGCAGGTTCTCCAAGGGCAGAAGGGACAATTCACACTCCAGGCGTGGTCTCTTGGCCAGGTGGGAGACGGAGGTCTCCATTCTCTTCATGGAATTCTGGACAAATCCCTTCACCCAGGATACCATCTCACGCATGGGGATCGCCTCGGAGGAGGGAGCTCTACATCCCTGGCAAAACCGGTACTGGGAGTCGTCCGGTTGAAAGCTGTAATTGATACACTTATGTAAGGGAATTGCTAGTTGTGCAATTCCCTAGCAGTGCTGCTGGTACAATGGAAGAAGGGGAAGACAGACAGTGATCCCTAAACTCTACCCAGCCCCTGTGCCTACCTAATTGTCACAATTGTCCTAATGACAGGAGCAACTGGGTGGCAATCCCTTCTCTGAGATAAGTGTCACACAGAAAAAGACAGGACAAAACAACACAAAAGTGAAGACAGTAAGCAAGGGTCAAAGCCAGAGAGACAAAGTAGTACAAAATCATAATCCGAAAGAGTAATCACAAGGGAAGCCAAAGATCAGAGGTCAGTAATACAATATCAAGAGCAAGTAGGAAGCTAGTGATGAAAAAGTCACAGGACAGTGTCAAAATAGCTAGCAAACCAATGGGGTCACACGGTGGCTCAGTGGTTAGCACTGCAGCCTTGCAGCGCTGGAGTCCTGGTGTTCAAATCCCACCAAGGGCAAAAAAACCATCTGCAAGGAGTTTGTATGTTCTCCCTGTGCTTGCATGGATTTCCATCCCATATTCCAAAGACATACTGATAGGGGAAAAAAACATACATTGTGAGCTCTATGTTGGACTCACAATCTACTTAAAAAAAATAAAAAATAATAATAGCCAGCAAACCTGTGTGGGCTGATGATCTATATATACAGGGTGTCCCAAAAAAATGTATACACATTTTAGCAGCTGATAGAATAAATAATTGAGTTATCAGCTGCTAAAATGTGTATACATTTTTTTGGGATACCCTGTATATAGGAAGTCCAGGACCTGCCCCAGACTTGATTAGTTAACAGGCTGACAATCACACATCCAACAAACTATTCGGAAAAAAGGGAGAACACAGCCCACTCACGGTATTTCCGATAATGGTAAATGTCCAAAATCACACCGTTAATCCAGGATGAGATGCATGGACTTCAAAGCTCCATCGGCTTGAGTCAAAATGAACAAAAGTAAGGTAATTTCCATCAGTCAATCGGATCCAATATTAAAACGTAACTTTTAATCAAAGAGACATTTTATAAAAAATATTTAAAAACAAGGAAGAACCCCATGTAAGTGCATGGCTTCCGGCTGATGCATTTTGGAGAAACTGTTCTCCTTAAACATAGTCCTAATCAATTTTTCTTCTTTTTCTTGTTTGTACAATTTTATTTTTTTTTACTATGAATTAACAGTGAAATGTTATCACATCCTGGAGAGATGCCAGCTTTTTATCATACTCTGAAACATATTCAACGTATATATCCAAAATGTTTCCCATTTATGAAGATTTTCAAGTCTATTTTGCTGGTTACATGGTATATGGTCTATTGGTGTAACAGAAAAACCTTGAAAGTTACCCTCATGATTAGTTAAAGCATGGTGAGAGATGTTTTTGGTAGCTGTTAGTTACATTTGACCTATACTTATTCACCTGCTCTCTCAAGCACATAGTAGTTCTGCCCACATGATAGAGGTCACACGGGCACTCCAAAACATAGATCACAAAAGATGATGAACAATTGAGAAAGTGGTGAATAGCAAAACTCTCCCCCATATTTCTACAAACCATGTCACACGAAAGCTGTTGACAGGAACTGTAGTGATATAACTAGAACTTAATGTCTTTAGTTTCAGTCTACTCGGAGCCAAAATGTTTTCAAGTATTGTTAGTATTAATGTACCGTCACTTGGTCTAGGTGTCTGGTGCCAGGAAAAGGCTTCTCACAGCCATTATACACAAAGAAATAAATTTCCTGCACTGAATTTAATGCTTCCAAACTGTGAGTTTTTATTTACATCCGACAAAAATGACGTTTCGGTCTGATATAGACCTTCTTCAGTTTGTCGGTTAATTGGTGTATAGGAAGCCAACCTTACTCCAACCTTTTGGCTTCCTATACACCAATTAACCGACAAGCTGAAGAAGGTCTATATCAGACCGAAACATCATTTTTGTCGGATGTAAATAAAAACGCACAGTTTAGAAGCATTAAATTCAGTGCAGGAAATTTATTTTATTGTTTTCAAGTATTGTTCATGTATTGTTCTTAAGAAATGGGTTATTTAGTAAGATCAGCCAATATTTACCTAAACTGGACCTGATTCTATTGTGTGCAGAATTATAAGTAGTTACGAAGTTACTGTGTGTTGAAAATCCTTTATTTTAACTGGTTCTTATGTGGCCAAAGAATCAGCCTATTTGAAGTTCTTTGCCCTAGCATTTACTACATACTGTATTTCTTGAAACCGTTTTACTCTGCTCTGGGTTTCGAAGTCCTGATCATCCATAAATTTCCGCCAAATCCTCTGGAGTTTTTTTTATATATATATATATATATATATGGTTGGAATAGTCTCCCAGTGATTTGGTCTTTATCTGTAATAGAATCATCATCAGATTCCATAATGTCATCACCTTCACCACTTTTTTGTGACTCTTCATGGCAATAGAATTCCTGTATACCCTCACAATTTCCCCCTAATGCTATTACCTCCACCCATTTCTCCTCTACACCAAAACAACACTGGTAGTTCTCATCCATCTTATCAAATAGAAGAAGAAGAAGAAGAAGAAGAAGAAGTCTTGCACCTAAAAGGAGGAGTCCACTTTTTGACAGATTCACTTTATACCATGACTCTGTTGTTTAAGCAGAGTCATCATTGGTGGCAAGTCCATGGGGTCCAGTTTCACCAAATCTAGAACCGTAAGTACCTTGCAGATATTGGCAATGGCAGACCAAACCTTAATAGAGCCCACTTGAGCCGGTTCAGCATATAGCATGTCAGTCAGTCATGTGGGGTTACAGATACTAGAAGTGACCAATCCCCACTTAAGATAGGTTAATTAAGTATATTACAAACTATTCACCAAACACCCCCCTAAAAAATAACATGTGAAAAAAAGAGTTTCACTTTAACTTCAAAAACTGAGGCCTAGAAGTTTGAAGCCTGTGTCGGAAGAAGACGCGTGAAGAGGATGTTCCTGAAGAAGATGGAGGCGGCACTGGACAGTTCTCTGGCAGCATTGGGGCGCCCCCAGTGCTGTTTGAGCACTGGGGCCCGCCCGCAGTGCTGCAAGAGAACTCATTTGCATACCGACGAAAACCGTGATTTCTACCGAACAGTGGCGCAGAGAAGACATTTAAAGGTAGGAGGTTCTGACATGTTAGTGAGAAAAAATTGAGTTTTAATGATAGAATACCTTTAAACAAGCCCTTCTCCTCCCTGCTGAATTTGGCTAAAAAAAATGCAGCAAAACCTCAACAAAAAAGCAGCTTTTCTAAAAGGGGGGGGGGGGACATTAGCCTAACCCAGTTTTCAATTTATTTATACATATTATATCAGGACAAATAGCAGACAAATCCCATAATGCAGATATTTATAATGTCAGTCTATGATGTCCAAAGTTCTTTAACTATCATGAACCATTTGGTAATATTGTATGAATCCTACATTGTTCCTTTTTGTATACCATGTTGTCAATGTGCACGTGGACATCTTCCAGTCTTGTGTAACATGCTGTCATTTGGTACAGCAATTTTATTTCTATACAGAAGATCATTTACTTTTAGCACAGTATATTCAGATGTACTGAATGAGAGGAGTTTTCAGCTGTTTTTCTCTTACTCAGTAGATTGAACATTAGCATATATATTATGTCGTGCCATTAGTATGAAGTGTATTATCTGCCACTAATCCACGAGAAACATCTGAGCTTTCAAAGTTATATATTTAGGGAGCACTAATCTCAGAAGTAAAATGTTCAAGTATGATTTCTAATATTTCAGAAACCTTCAGGTACAGTATGTGCTCTCTGTTCAGTGTTAGCCTGATACTCTTTTGAAGCGGGAAATACTGCCTCTAGTCTACATTGCAGACAGCTGATTTTCTTCCTACATCTTTAGGAAATTACGCTAACAGGAACTGATGGAGGTGCAAAGTCTGAGGCATTTGCTGCTGTGAAATTATTAATACTACTACTGATTCGGTTGTTTTTGCTTTGAATATATGTATCCTTCTGCAACACTGCAGGGCTCCACACAACATGAAACATCCCTCCACTAGTTCTGACTCATATTCACTCACAATTGTCCAGTAGAACTAGGTTCCTGTACACAGGTATTGTGTTGACAGTGTGGTCACATGTGAATGTCTTTATAGACTTTAAATCCTCTTTGTTTGAAAAAGAAGTTCAAAAGTGTTTTAAAAAATTAACAGATAAATAGCCTGCCAATATACCATGTAAAAAATAAAATTATAAATATAGATTTGCTATTGCCATGTCTGTAACAGCCTATATAATATACCTGCAATATTTAACCTGCAAAAAGTGCTGAATTAAATTATTTTTTGACATATATGTATCCCAAAAGGGTACCAATAAAAAGCACAATTCATCCTGCAAAAAATAAGCCCTCAACAAGAATATCGTAGCATGCCATTATATCTACGGAACCACTGGTGGTTCCCATATAGGTATAATTGAAGCAATAAGTCTCTTTCTGTGAAAAGCGCCGCAAGAAAAACCACAATACATTGCCGCAGCATTTTTTTCCCACAGCTCTTTTTTGCTGCGACCCGCTTCATAGAGACTTAGCCTAAGGCTGGTCTTACACGGCCATAATGTAAGTCCGCAAATGGTCCGCAACTGAGGGATGGTGAGGCGCCTATGTTGTTTTCTGGGTGCCATTCTAGGTATGTGCGAAATTTCAAGTAAGGATTGTGTATTATAAAGACCAAAAGTAATGTCATACAATATATTGGGCTGCTTTGTGTGACTCAGCTGTTGTTGTTTAATAGTAAGTCATATCTCCCAACTTTTGAACAACAGAAAGAGGGACAAAATGTGCGGCACGCATGGCGCTCCGTGGCACATTTAGTTTATGTTGACTCCACCCATTCTCATTCATTTTTCATGTGCCCCAACACAGTATAATCCTCCTACAATCCTCCTATAATCCTCCTGTCCCTGGTTTCATCTCACCCCCTCCATTTCTCCTCCAGTTTCATATCCCCTTTCATCTTCCCCCCAGTTTCATGTTCCCCCTCGATCTCTGCCCCCAGTATAATGACAAACACAGACAGACAGACACACACACAGACACACACACACTCACACTCTCTCTCTCCACCCAGCATCCCCCCTCCCTTCTCAGTACCTTACACGCAGCTCTTCATCTCTTCACTGCACGAGACACTAACACGCCACCTAGTCACGTGACCGTGTGATGTCACACAAGGTCCTTGAACCATAGTAAAGCGTTCCTCCGATCACCACAGCCTTTTATCTGTTATTAAAACAGAGCTATGCTGGAGCGCGGGACAGGGGTATGAAAGCGTGACTGTCCCGCCAAATGCAGGACGGTTGGGGGGTATGGTAAGTAATGAAGGAGAAAAGTCAGGTCAGGTTTGACTATTATGGACTGATTGGGAGTTGAAATAGCGAGTCAGCCTTATTGTGAGATAGGATTTGTGTGTGATTAACATGGTATCTATGATAGACAATAATATAACATTGTATTGGCTATAGACTAACCATTAAGCTTGATGCCTTATCACCACATGGTACCTTATTGTCGTTTCAAATATATTTTGCAAATGAACAGTTCAGATGAATTTAAGAGACTTTGTAATATATCTTATCAGAATAAAATCAGCAAACTGCTCGGTTCAATTAGAAATATCTATTCACTGAAGACAGGCTACAGTACATACAATCCTGTGGAAGGGGGAGGAGGGAGCAGGAAGAGGAGTGATAGAGAAGCATAGAGAAACAAACATCCTGGAGCAGATTGCAGAAAGATCTTTCATCAGTTATATTCACATGTATACAACTCAGTTCTCCTAAGACCTGCTGAATAAACTGTTCTAAAAAGTGATATAAAAGAGAAATGTTACTATGTCCTCCAGAAGTTTATTCTTCACTTCTTACTTCTGCCTCACTGGGCTACAACTTCTGCTCTCCCACTCCATCCCATACACCTCAATGTAATATGATTTGTAAGTCAGCTAAACCTATTAGTGAAGACAGATCTGTCTGTGAAGGGAGCGGTTTGTCAGGCAGGAGAGGAGCTGATAAGGATATAGAAGGATTTCCCTCTGATAAAATATATTACAAAGTTCCTTATATTCACCTGAAGTGTTTATTTGCAAAAAAAAAAAAAATGTTTTCAATACAACATGAGGCTAAGGCCGGGATCACACTACAGAACTTTTTCTTCTGTTACAAAGGTCAATAGGTATGGACATAGAATCAGTCTGTGTCCATTCTCTGCAACAATTTGATGTCCATTGCTGTCATTCTATGATGGAGTGAGAACCCAGCCTAAGGCCCCACTTTAGGGAAAAGCAGAGATTTTTGCTGCAGATTTTGCTGAGTTTTCGGAGCCAAAGTCAGAAGTGCCTTTAACAGATAGGAAATGTTTTGGTGTTTTTATATTTTCTATTCCTTTTCTAGCCATTTCTGATTTTGGCTCAAAAAATACAACAAAATCTGCAACAGAAAATGCAGCATTTCCGCAATGTGGGGCCTCAGCCTAATAGGTAAAATTAAGACAAGGGGTGGCATTTATCATGCATTTAGCATCTAATGTCTTCCAATGTACATGGTTGCATATCTGACAGCACTGGAGTAGTGGATTTTTCTCACGATTTATGATGTAATTGCCCCTTTTAGTAATTAAAGTGTAAATAAACTTTTAGACAACTTTTGATTTTCTGGCAGTATTTGTGTCATTAATACATTTTGTAATATATACAAATTTTGGATCCTTTTTGTGAAATCCTGCATTATTTCACTCTTTCCCTTGCAACCCACCAAAAAAATTATCAAGGTGTTTAGTGAGCAATAGTTTTTCCAGACATAAATTTACAGCAGATGGTGAAAAGTGAATATGTAAGCTGTGTGGAGTACATTGGATACCCAAATCCCCTACTATTTTCCCAGTATCTGCTATGACTGAGGGTGGCAAACTGGGGGTCACTTCTGGTGTTATTTACCATGTAAGCTCTAAATCTGGAGTGTCTCCTGATATATGCTCGGGCAGCTTATAGATTCCCTTCCTGTCGCAGTCAGTTTCATCCTGAAGATTTGGCGATTTTTTTCTTTGGTTTTTATTGGTCGTCGTATTGTACAAGCTATATTTTTAAAAAATTTCTGTGCTCATATGGCGGTTTATTTTTTTGCGGTGACATGTATTTTATAATTAAACATTGTGGGGTGTAACTTAGTGACAATTATTTACATTATTATAACTTATTGTTTTTGCATTGCCATGTTTTAATGTTAATGATAATAGAAAATATCCAGCTCACCCTTTCATTTCGGCTACATCGCTGGGATGCACAGAAACAGGTGGACCTTAACCCGTGGAAAGGAATTCACAGATGAAACGAATGTAGATCCAGCATACACCAGGCGATGGTGTATGCTAGATCTACATTAGTTTCATCTGTGAATGTTTTAATGTTATGTCTATTGACAACGCTGGTTGAGAGCTTATTTTTGTGGTTCATGCTGTGGTTTTTATTGATACCATTTTCGGTTATATATGTCTTTTTGTTCACTTTTTATTCCATATTTTGTAAGGTGAGATGACAAAAAATTGGTACTACTGTTTTTTTTTCCATTTCTATTTTTACGACATTCATCGTGCGAATCCCATGCCCACTTTGTCTTCCAAACCGCAGCACAGGCATGCTGCGATTTCCAGCATGTCCATCGCAGCATGTCAATTACCGTATTTTTCGGACTATAAGACGCACTGGACTATAAGATGCACCTAGGTTTTAGAGGAGGAAAATAGGGAAAAACAATTTTGAAGCAAAAAATGGTAAAAATATTTAATATATGGGAGTTGTAGTTTTGCAACAGCTGCAAGGCCACATTGTATTGTAGGGAACGGAGGTGATTTAGAACTCTTATTTCATTTCTTTTATTATATATTTTTAAAGCTTTTTTTATTTTATTAGTTCCTAGGGGGCTTGAACTTGCGGTCATTTGATTGCAAGTCCCATAGACGGCAATACAACTGTATTGCCGTCTATGGGACATTCTGTATATTAGTATTACGGCTGGTCATAGACCCAGCCGCAATACTAATATAGCAGTGACAGGCCTGGGAGCCTTCATTAGGGTCCCGGCTGTCACCCAAACAGGTCGGCTCCTGCAATATCGCCACACAGGAGCCGCCCTGCAACTTTACAGGTATGGGGCCGGTGGGGACTGGCCCCGGGGAGGGGGGGTAGTTTACACTTTGGGTGGGGGGGGAGGGGCCGCCAATACAGACCCGGCATCCACTGTAATAGGTGGATGCCGGGGAGGGTTAGACTCCGGCACATGTGCCGGGGCCAGAGACATCGCTATGCTCCTGTCCTGCATGAAGCCAGCAGCTGCAGGAGCGATGCTGCTATTGCGGGGAGGGACGGAGGAGCGGAATAGCAGCATCGCTCCTGCCGCTGCTGGCTTCATGCAGGACAGGAGCATAGCGATGTCTCAGGCCCCGGCACATGTGCCAGCGTCTAACCCTCCCCAGCATCTGCCTTCCTATTACAGCGGATGCTGGGTCTGTATTGCGGCCACATTCGGACTATAAGACGCACCCTTCTTTTCCCCCCCAAATTTGGGGGGAAAAACTGTGTCTTGTAGTCCGAAAAATACGGTATGTCTACGGAAACCCGTAGATATAATGGTAACAGAAAGTCCGCGGAGGAAAACTCTGCGAACTTTCTGTTTAAAGCGCTGTGGGAAGAACCGTGATGTGTTCCCAACGCCGTTGTTCTCGCAGCGCTTTAGTGATGCGTTTTGTCCCATGGGGCCTTAGCCTAACAATGGTTTAGATATATTGTAAAGTTTGTTATGGATTTAGCAATACCAAATGTATGCTGTTTAAGGGAGCCTTCACACGGATTTAACGCTCGCCCATTTTGGCAAAATACACATGTAAAAAATACTCGTGTAAAAATAAGACTCCCATTGACTTCAAAAAATACATGTGTAAAATGTCATTGAAGTCAATGGGAGTCTTACACGTGTATTTACGAGTTTTTACACGTGTATTTTTTACACGTGTATTTTGCCAAAATGAGCGAGCGTTTACTCTGTGTGAAGGCTCCCTAATGCTGTGTTTTGTTTTTTTATATAATTTATGGGAAAATGGCATTTTATAGGGGGAGGGTTTATTTTTTATTTTTTTAATACTTGTAAATTATTTTTTACCTTTTTTTGTCCCAATAGAGCACAGGAACCAGCTATCTTCTGTTCATTGATTCAGTATTATACATTTCAATACAGAATATGCATAGGCTTGCAGGCCTAACTATTCAATCCTGCCTCTGGACATGATCATAATCAACATGAAGGAATCCACAGCATTCTCAATAAACTTGACTTCTAAATTAATATTTATTAGTACAAAACATAGTCATGCGGCAACATGGCACAAGTATAAATCTCATCACATATTTTCTAGTCATCTGCCCATGAGAACATTTCAGTCAGACTTATGACCTACATCAGCAAGGGTCAGAATGTTTTTGTAATAAGGACCCATGTGCACGACATGTGATGAAATTTATACTTGTGCCATGTGATCACATAAATGTCTATGTTTTGTACTAATAGATACTAATCTGCGAGTTACGTTTATTGAGAGTGCTGAGGATTTCTTCATATTGATTAGGACAGTAAACACATAGGGTAGTAAAGATTATTATTTTAGATGACTGTGATGCTTGTAGTCCAAGTCCAGACTCAGCACTTACTTTGGGAAATAAGGTCAAAATTCAATCCATGAAGTATGTTTGTTTGAAGCCAGCCTAAGGATGATTTTGCAATATGTTCTGTAGTGCTTATGGCCTAAAAAGCTCATAGTGCATATGTCAAATGTATCCATAGGCTTCCATTTACCTGAAAGAGGACAAATGTGTTATGTGGTTTCCTTTAGGCTTGTATAGGATGGTATACCTTTTTTCTTTTGCTGTATGGAACATTGCAGTGCAATGTTTTATGGAATAGGCTGTTGATAAAATATGTAAAATATAATTTATGTAGCCTTTTCTAGAGAACTTACTTTCTGAGCACATTTTTTCAACTCTATTGACTTGCTGTAAAATATTGCATTTTTGTACAAAATTATTTAGCAGTTCCAGCATTAGCATTTCCAAAGCAGTTTCCTTTCTTTCTTTCTTGCTAGTATTGCTATCTACTGCATCAATTATAGAAGGTACATCCAGCACATTTTAGCAAAAAAAAAAAAAAAACACAAAGCCAACAGATTAGGTAATTGACATTATTGACCACAGATTTCATCTGCATTAATGCTTACAAGTTCTTTCTGTCTACATTATGTAAGGCTACAATTATATTGCTGTCATTCTGTCCATTTTTCTCATCTATCATAAGATCAGGACAACGGATTTAAATGACAGCAGTGTGAACACAGCCTAAGTGTGTCATAAAGACAAAAAAATAACAATCTATCAATCTACTTATATAGTTGTAAAGTATCCCACTTGTACAATTACTGTATCTGATTGCTTTTATAAAATGAATTATATCTTTCTATTTAGATCCCACAAACTGAAAAGTCATAGACATAGGAAAAATGTCCTGGCTTGTCTGTTGTTGATTAGCATATGTATGGCTTGAGAAATCGCTGGTTGTGAGTGTGAAATGGCTGTTGCCTTGTTCATGCCTATGTGTCTTCGCTCCCTCGCATTTGTTTTTACCTTCATATAATAAAGGACTGATTTTAGAAGATACTGCCTTTGGTGAGTGCCCCTCATTTCTGTTTCTTTTTCCTAAATCATTTGCTGCCTTACATTTGGGACGCTGAGCACCACCTCTTTAAAGAGGACCTTTTACCTCCTGGGGCACATGCGGTGTAATACACTGCTAGGAAGCCGACAGTGCGCTGAATTCAGTGCACTATCGGCTTTCACATTCTGTAAAGAACTTTCGGTGCCGTTACCGTAGCTCTTCACTGTCAGAAGGGCATTTCTGACAGTCAGGAACACCCTTCCTTACAGTAGCGTCTATTGTGCTGTACTGTGAGAGAGGGCATTGCTTACCGCCCAGTGATGATGATGAGGAACGAGTACTATCATGAGTAGGGGTGTTCCTCACCGCTCAGCGTAATCACTGGGTGGTAAGCAACGTCCCCTTTCATAGTACAACCCCAGAAGGTGAAAGGTCCTCTTTAAGGTATTGTCTCGTAGGCATGGTCCACGGATGTTTTTGCCATTTAACCATTTAAGAATGGAGTTGGAGGTTGTAGTAGTGCCATCCTGTATCTGCTCTCTTCTCATTCATGAAAAGTCATAGAGTATATGGTTGACTTGTTCCTAGAGATGGGCGAACTGATTTGTTAGGATTTGGATTTGACCCGAATTTTCAAACTTGTTTGGATTTTAAGTAAACTGACTACTTTAGCTTTTAGCCAATAATAAGTGGTAGGAGGAGACCTTACAGTGCTGATGTCACAGATAGAGTATTATATTTTATCACAGGAAGACAGAGCCATTTTGGCAAGAATGTTTTTTTTGTTAGACATATACTGATCTAATGGCAAAAACACTGATGCAGCCTGTGGTAGTCAAAATAAAATCTGCAGTTCCAACATCTAAAAAACCTGCCTGAGGTAGGTCTAAGGCAAACTCAACCGGCAGACACATTTTCCCTGCTGCTGGTTTTGGTGAAAACAGCTATGTCCAGTCATCTCTCATATGGGAATTTTTTCACATTACCAAATGACAAATCCAGGGCAAGGTGCAAAATTAACAATGGAGGTGCAGGCACACACGTAGGAAAATGGTCTCAGGCAGAGGCATAACATTCAGCTCCTGAGCCCCGATTCAAAATCCGTACCAGCCCCCCCGCCCAACTATAATATATCAATTATAGAACTCATCTCTTCATATTGAGAAGATTAACCTTTTGAGCCCCCTTGGTCTACAGGTTCTGGGTAAAATGGGTAATTTCTGGTGACTTTGTTCTACACTCAATTCATTATTAGTTTTTAACTGGCAGGCACACTGATGGTGTTAGGAATCTCAGCATGCAGAACTGCTCCCTGCGGTTGCCTTAAGGTTGTTATGCCAACACATGAAGGTCTCTGCATCTGTACGGATCAGCAGTTGAGTAGCAATATTTAAGGTCTGTTGTCAATGCCCTATTTAGCTTCCATTAGTTTTTTCATAATAGTATGGCTCCTGAGCTCTGTACATACCTCTTTGTTTTGCTGTAAGGGCTAGTTCACACGTTCGGGGGTCCGTGCGGGTTTTGACATAGAGAGACGCAGCTTTCCCCTCCTATGTCGGCTCAAATGAATGAGCCGACATAGGAGGGTGTTGCCACTTGGAGGAAGCCGCGGCCCAGCGCGCCACGGCTTCCGCCTGAAGAAAGGACATGTCGCTTCTTTTCTCCGCTAGCAGCAGCCTGCCGCTAGCGGAAAAAAGAAGCCCAGCGGTCTGCATAGACCACCATTGTAAAAGGGCGGATTTTGAAGCGAAATCCGCTGTCAAAATCCGCCCCTTTATTCACGTGTGAACTGACCCTTATACTGGCCTTGGCTTGTTTTCCAGACATTATAACATTGACTGTGAACTGGCCTCAGCTTCGATGAGTTTACTCTTTTGTTTCTGCTCTCCTGGTTTGACCTACATTGAGAGTATTGCTATGAATTCTAGTTCTGATTTCAGATTATAGAAGCATCTCTTTCGTCCGCTAAGCTTCTGAGGTGATAATCTGGGCTGCAGATCCTGCAAAGGGCATCAGGCATTGTGGTGGGCTCTGGAGATGATGACAAAGCAACCTTAGACTCTATCTCCCACCACTTGTTCTACTGCTCTTATCAGACAGTATCTGCATTTTTGGAAATTGGGTTTCCTGTGGACAGACTCCCTATAAAGAGATATTGATATGTTACTTTAAATTCCAAGTGCAATAGAGTGGCTTCATCTGCTAGGTTCAACAGAGCAAAATATTTCACCTCAAACAATGAATGAATTTAGGGTGGAAATTCAGAATACTCATCAATAAGCCAGAACTGGTCTATGACCACAACTCACATTCTGGAGGACTCAAGCCATTCTCGTATAATATTGATGACTATTTGAGCAGTTGTCATGTAGTCCGCCCATAATGTATAGAAAAATATTGTCCAGAGCAGACATGCAATTTTTTACACAACGCTATTATACCTGTATGGACTTTTCCATGTTAGTTTAAACTATTAACTACAGAAATTTTAAAACCGTATGTGTAATCCTTTAAATATTAAAACTTCATAAGATCCTTACTACAGACATCCATCTGTATTTATCGTTCTCTTATTAAATTAGAAAGAGGAGACAGAAAATTAACCATTGCAAAAAGTGATGCAGAATTAACTTATTTATGTCCTAATTTAATGGAGATACACCAGATTCTATTTACATACTTTAAGTATAGAAATTCCTCTGTAATTGACATAAAGTCTGCTGTGACTGAATATTTAAAGCCAAGTGAACCATTAAAGGATCTAACATGGAAAATCAATTTTCTCATAAATGGTGTAAAGTGTTGCTTAAAAGTTTTCTCAATTCAACTCTATTACAATAGATATTTTTGAAGTGGATAAGATGTCCAAATCAAAAGGCAATAGGAAATGGAATGGAATTGCAAGTCATAAATAGAATTCACAGACATACATGAGACAGTACATGCATAAACAATGAGACTTTCATTTTAAATCTTTAGCTACCTATGTATCTAGAATCACTGATGGATGACACAAATGCAGTGGCGGATCCAGGCATTGCAAGGCCCTGGGCAATTGACTTTGGCGGGGCCATACTTACCGGGGGGGTCTGGGGTTCCCCCCAGGATTTTTTAATAAAATTAGCTCTAAAAATGCGTTCTATATTCAATTTGAGCCGCTTTAGGCCCAGGAGGGCTCTACAAAAAAATAGTAACAATAAATACCGGATTGTAGTTTTATTTAAGTATTTCACATTGATTCACTCTTTGCTTGCTTATGGGGCTGGTTAAGGGGTCGCGCTTCTAACCGACCTGCTGGCTCACCCGCCCCATTTTTTGTGGGCTTCCTTAAGCATTTCACACTGACACAATTTCGGAGTGAGAAATTTCAATATAACAGATTTCTGTGTCTCTTTTACTCTTTGCTTGCTTATGGGCTGGTTGAGCTTAAAGGGGCTCTATCAGCAAAATTATGGTAAACTTATATTAAACTACTCCCCCATTTTAAAATAAACCCTAAAACAGAATATGTTAAACTTACCGAACGTGAACGGGGGGGGCGGGCATTCAGGGTCCGATGTAATCTTCAGCCACGCCTCCTCTTCCAGCGATGTTCTCGGGTCCCATCTAACTAGTGAACTGACATTGATAAAAAATGGCGCGGGTGCATGCACAGTAGCATGCTGCTTCTACTACTGCTACTATGCATGCGCCCGCACCATTTTTTATCAATGTCAGTTCACGAGTTAGACGGGACCTGAGGACAACGCTGGAAGAGGAGATGTGGCTGAAGATGAAGTCGGACCCTGAATGCCCGCCCCCCGTGCACATTCGGTAAGTTGAACATTTTCTGTTTTAGGGTTTTATTTTAAAACGGGGGGGGGGGGGGTAGTTTAACCGCTTCCCGCCGACAGCATTTTTTGATTTTTGTTTTTCGTTTTTGACTCCCCTCTCTAGCCAAAACCCATAACTTTTTTATTTCTCCGCTCCCAGAGCCATATGAGGTCTTAATCTTTGCGGGACAAATTTGCGGGACATGATGCCACCATTAATTATTCTGTATAATGTACTGGGAAGCTGGAAAAAAATTCAGAATGGGGTGAATTTGAAGAAAGAATGCATTTCTGCGACTTTCTTACGGGCTTCGATTTTAGGGTGTTCACTGTGCAGACAAAATGACATATACCCTGTATTCTGTGTTTCGGTACGATTCCGGGGATACCAAATGTATATGGTTTTATTTACATTTTAACCCCTTAAAAAAATCCAAAACTATATTAAAAAAATTATTTAAAATTACTTTTTTATACGTCCATGTATGGGGATGCATGGGGTGTCCTTTTTTGCGGGGCCGATTATACTTTTTAGTTCTACCATTTTCGGGAAATGCTTTTGCTTAGATCAGTTTTTATTCAAATTTTTATCAGAATTAAAACAGTGAAAAAACAGCGGTTTGGCACTTTTGACTATTTTTCCTGCTATGGCGTTTACCGTACAGGAAAAATATTTTTATAAATTTGTAGAGCGGGCGATTTTGGACACAGGGATACCTAACATGTATGTGTTTCACAGTATTTAACTACTTTTATATGTGTTCTAGGGAAAGGGGGTGATTTGAATTTTTAAAAAATTTAATTTTTTAAAAAAATTATATTTTTTTTTACTTTTTTTTTATTTATTTATTTATTTTTTTATTTATTGGACCCCCTAGGGGTCTTGAACCCCAGGGGGTCTGAACACTAATGCAATGCATTACAATGCTAATGCAATGCAATGCATTTAAAAAAAATCATCATTTCTTTTGCAGGTTGCATAGACCAGCCTGCAAAAGGAAATCAGTGCAGACAAGCCAGGGAGCCTTTACAAGGCTCCCGGCTGTCATGGAAACGTGACGTCAGCCCTGGAGCTTGCTCCAGGCGCCAGCGATCACTGGCAAAATGGCGGCGCCCATGCGCCGTGGTCAAAGGCGCCGAAGGGGTTAAAGGGGTATTCCCAGCTCGCATACTCAGCAGTCTTTTCTGCTGTAAAATCTTCTTTCTTCCTGGTTTCTTGCATCATTTGGTGGGCGGGGTTTCACATGCAACCTGCCGTTTAGCTCCGCCCCCAAATTCGTGTGTAGCTCCGCCCACCCATATTGGACTATGAAGTACAGGCAGCAGCAACTCCATTCTGTGTTACATACAGAGACTGCCTGTCTCTGCCATAATGAACACAACTGAATTAGCTAGCCTGATAACTGGGAGAACAGATTAAAACAGCTCCTCTCCACTATCTGAGAGCAGGGAGCTAGGTCACGTGGTGTAGACACAGGAATAGCTAAAAACACAGGCTCGCTCCCGTGCACTTAGCCCCTCCTCCCTCCCCCCTGAAAGCAGCAGATACATCACTTGACTCAGGAGCAGCTAGGTCAGGGCTGTGGCCACAAAGAATTGAATAAAGTAAGATAGTGGACAAACAAAGCAGTTTTGCTGAAGCAGTGTATTTAGGAAAAGTCTTACATCCACATTAACAAGCGGTGTCTAGACAGGATGCTTGGGATGGGACAACCCCTTTAATGCCTTCAATCGGTCCGGGGACCGATCAGAGGCATTACCGCTGGCTGTCCACTGTGTAACACAGTAGACATGCGGCGGCTATGGCGGCCGCCCGACTCCCGGGCGGCCACCATAGTTAAACAGCCGGCATGCGCCGTACTAGTAGATGTCGGGAAAGGGTTAATATAACTTTACCGGTGCCTGAATAGCCTTTTTAAAGGCTATTCATGCATATGTGGTACTCTATCAGCATGATTTTGCTGATAGAGCCCCTTTAAGGGCCTTGCGCTTTTAACCGACCGACCCAACCTGCGTTTTGTTAGGTCCAGGCCGTGGCGCAGGGCCCCGGGCGGTTGCCTGGCTCTCCCGGCCCTGGTTCCGCCCCTGCACAAATGTGTCTAAGGCCAGGCTACATGGACAACCACCACACATTCACGGGCAGCTAACCTCAGAAAAAATTTACAGACTCTGGCTATCAGTATTGTATAATACAGTAATTAGATGCATAGCTTGTTTTATATTCACTCCAGTAGGTATTCTTTAGATTTTTTTTTTGTGAATTAGAGGTGCTTTAATGGTTGTTTCTGAGTAAGGCTGTAAACCATTTATAAAGTAGTCAGAGATCAGAATCAGGCAGTGGAAAAGAGTCAGAGTATCATCTACCAATTCTGCTGCCTTGCACAACATAACTGACTTTTAATTCATGTGTAAGCCAGCTTGTATATAAGAACCCCAAGCTGACAAAACACATCATATATAGAGATGAGCGAACACTGTTCGGAACAGCCGTTCCGAACAACACGCTCACAGCACTCTCCCATAGAAATTAATGGAAGCGGCTGGCACGCAAGGTGCTTCCATTCATTTCAATGGGAGCGTGCAGTTCGGATCGGCTGATCCGAACAGTGTTCGCTCATCTCTAATCATATAAAGTCACCAAATGATACCACCATTCCTATAAAATGCATGCACTTATTAGCTAAAATGCATTATATATTATCAGACTGTTAATGGTTAATGGTTAATTTGGCATTCCTTATCTTGAGGGAAAGGAAGAGAATTGGAAAAATCCAGCCTTATGTTTTTTTACGATCAGATTCCCTGGGGTTCAGACAATAATCTATTGTGTAGAGGTGGCTTAATAATTCCTCAGTGCAAATATATTTAGTCTTTACATACACACACTGTACAGAATCTGTTCTTCCAACATCCACGGTTCCAACTCCCTCTTAAATGTAAATTTGGTTGAGATAAGTGTGAACATTAGTTTAATAGGGGAAACATAGAAACACAGATCACAGACAGCACAAAAAGACCACATGGTTCATCTAATCTGTCCTTTATAATATTACCATTCTATCTGAACATAGACACGTACTTATCCCGGGTATGCTTAAAGGGATTTTCTGGGGAAAAAATAATTTTCAAAAAAGGTGTGTTAGTGCTATAAATAAGTTAATACGTCCACCCAAATACCCTTAGTAGTGTTTGGAGTGATTTCTTGGTTCTTTGAGAGCTCCTGGCATGCTCTGCATTTGTTCACATCTATATCATCTGGTTCTGTGCCTTTCCTACAACTCCAATGATTCCCTGGGCTGCACTTAGAGCTGAATCTCCCCCCTCCCTCTCACTCACTAGCCCTTCCCCTCTCACTCATTCCTTCTCCCTTTTTCCCTAAGCTAATGCACCCACTACACCCTCAGCAACCATCTTTAGGGCTAGTTCACACGGGGCAAGAGGGGGCGGATTTTGACATGGAATCCACCTCAAAATCCACCCCCTCACAATAGAGGTCTATGTAGACCGCCCGCATTCGTTTTTCCGTGAGCAGTTTGTTCCTGCTCGCAGAAAAAAGAAGCGAGCTGCCCTTTCTTGAGGCAGCGCATCTGCGTCAAGACAATCCCTCCGGACTAGGCCAATTCATTCGAGCCTACTCCGGAGCGGGAAGCCGCGACTGTTGGAAGCCGTGACAGGTGCATTTTGGTCCTGATTCTGACGCGCTTCACTAGCCCCGTGTGAACTAGCCCTAAGACTCCTAGTTCTTACTCACTCAATAACCTTCTCCTCTAGCTATAATATTGAAATTACTTCCGTATATCATCATTACAGAGCTGCCAGCAGGAAATTTCAAGCACTTCCCCTCTCCCACAGCATAATATAAGGAGAGATCAGGAGTTGTCAGATACCTGTTGTGTTGCTTTTATCACATGGAAACAAAGTAAGAAATGTGATATAACTTGACTTTTCACATCCTTTTTTCTTTTCTTATGTGAGACTTTGGAAATCAATAAGTCTGTTCTTATTTAGACTGCATGCACACAGGAATGAATTTTCAAGAGTAGCCTTCACCACCTCCCCCAAATCCAATTCTTTTCCTCCATTAGTTCAGATCCACTTATTTCAGTACAGTTGGGATTTTTTTCTATAGCCCCCACTTTTCCTAAACAATCGGTACAGTTAGTTTTGGTGTCTGAAATACTAATTAGGCCATGTACTGGCAATTCGGTGGTCTCAGGCAGGAGCAGCGGAGTGTGAATTAGAGCTTCATTTATATATTTGCCAAAAACAATATGTTTTAAAAATGGCAGTGAGCAGGAGAGAAAGAAAGGTAAGACTAGAATAGCATTTCTAAAGGCTATTCCATTGTGTTTTTACTTAAAAAACGAAATCCTCAATGATAGACTCCCTTTAAATTGAAAACCCAAACAAATCCTGGCTGTGTACAGGCACCCTTATGTTTGTAACCTGCAAATACATATTTGTGGTTAATAATTTAGGAATAAATGAATGTCTACTTATTATTGCAGTAATACTACTATATATAATACAGTTAATTTACATATTCTGCTATGTAGAATGCCTATTTACCTGTCTCTTTGTATTAGACTTCCCATGATATAAACTACTTTGCCTTTGAATCTGCAATAAACAAAATATCGTCTTCATATAGGACCCACATTCATAGGTCATTTGTTTATAATCATGAGGACAGAATTGTTACGCTGACATCTATGAATTTATATTAACAAAATTAATCACATATGTTATTGTGAGGATATTAATAGGAAACTAAATACACCACACAATGTGATATACAAGCTGTTTTTTAATAACTTGATAAGAGTAATTTGGCACAACAAACTGCCAAGGTTCACTTTCAAAATCTGGGAACTTTTATGTACTGGGAGTGTACAGTTATATCCACAAGGGGGCCCATAACTATTTGATAACTCAAGCAAGCACTGGTTCAAACATTGCCGTAAAACATCATTGTAAGACACAGGAATAATGTATACACGGGATATTGTTCAGACATACCATAGTAGTTAGTGGATGTGCTAACATAAATGTATATGTAATAGTTACAACAGCAGTTGTATGCAATTAAGATTACTAAATAAGATTGTGTTTCAAAGTAGCTATGTGATGATGGAAAGTGCAGCCTCACAGACATAAAAGACAAAAAAATATATTTAAGGCTGAGGAAATACAGCTTTTTTGTTGTAGATTGATTTTGTTGTGTTTTTTTATTTATTTTTTATAACAGAAGATAAAGTGCTGCAGAAACAACTTTATCTTCTTTTACAAAGGTGAACATCATGTTGTTTACATTAATGTCAATGGGAACGAACACAGAATCAGTCTGTGATTGTTCTCTGCAACAGTTTAATGTCCATTGCTGTCATAACGGAAGACAGCAACGGACATTAACAGTGGTAGTGTGAACAACCCCTTATGCTTCTTCCTTCTGCTCAATCTAATCCTGGCTTTAGCTTGAAAAAACGCAGCAAAATCTGCAACAAAGAAGCTGCTTTTCTGCAGCATGGCGCCTTAGACTAAAAGTTGAATGAATATTTCTCACTAGAGATGACATGAGCATATGACCTCTGTTTTGCACAGATTCGCAAATTCTCAGAAATGCATGGCACCTTTCTGCACATCTACAGTATATCTTATCTTATGGTAGAGTTGGAAGGGACCTCAAGGGCCATCGGGTCCAACCCCCTGCGAGTGCAGGTTTTCCTAAATCATCCCAGCTATATGTTTATCCAGATTCCGCTTGAAGATTTCCATTGATGGAGCGCCCACCACCTCCCGTGGCAGCCTATTCCACTCTCTCACTACCCTCACTGTCAGAAAGTTTTTCCTAATGTCTAATCTGTATCTCTTTCCCTTTAGTTTCATCCCATTGCTTCTTGTACTTCCTTGTGCTAATGAGAATAGGGTAGATCCCTCTGCACTGTGACTACCTTTCAGATATTTGTAGACTGCTATTAAATCTCCCCTCAGCCTTCTCTTCTGCAAACTAAACAATCCCAGTTCTTTTAGCCGCTCCTCATAGGACATGGTTTGCAGACCTTCCACCATTTTGGTTGCTCTTCTCTGGACTTGCTCCAATATATCGATGTCTTTTTTAGAATTGAGGCGCCCAGAACTGTACACAGTATTCCAGGTGTGGTCTGACCAGGGAAGAGTACAGCGGAATAATGACCTCTCTTGATCTAGATTCAATGCTTGTCTTAATACATCCCAGAATTTTATTAGCCTTTTTTGCAGCAGCACCGCACTGTTGGCTCATGTTGAATTTGTGATCTACTATTACGCCCAAGTCCTTTTCCCCTATGCTATCACTTAGTTCTATTCCTCCCATACTATATATGTTTTTTACATTTCTGTTACCCAGATGTAGAACTTTGCATTTGTCCCTGTTAAATACCATTTTGTTCGCCTCAGCCCATTGTTCCAGTGTGTCTAAGTCCTTTTGAATACACTCTCTCTCCTCTCTAGTGTTGGCTATTCCTCCTATCTTCGTATCATCTGCAAATTTTATGAGTTCCCCAATAATTCCATCGTCCAGATCATTTATAAAGATATTAAAAAGTACTGGGCCCAGAACAGAGCCCTGCTGCACCCCGCTTTTGACTTTCTTCCAGTTCGATGTGTAGCCATTTAGTATTACTCGTTGTGCCCGATCATTAAGCCAGTTGTGAATCCACCTAACTGATTTTTTGTCAAAGCCATACTTAATCATTTTTTCAATAAGAAGGTTATGTGATACTTTATCAAATGCCTTACTGAAGTCAAGATATACTATGTCCACGGCATTCCCTTGGTTCAACCATTCAGTGATTTTGTTGTAGAAGGAAATCAGGTTAGTCTGACAAGATTTATTGGTCATAAAGCCATGCTGGCTCTGGTTAATTAATGCCTTCCCATCCAGGTACCGAAGTAAATGTTCCTTGACAATTTGCTCAAAGATTTTTCCTGCTATCGAGGTCAGACTTACCGGCCTGTAATTTCCTGGATCGTCCCTTTTCCCCTTTTTGTAGATGGGGACAACATTTGCCCTTTTCCAATCTAAAGGGACCACTCCTGTTTCCCATGACTTACTGAAGATTATAGCAAGGGGTTCTGTTATTTCCTCTGCTATCTCTTTCAGGACTCTAGGGTGTAAATCATCTGGTCCTGGGGACTTGGTTTCCTGTAACTTGGCTAAGTGCTCTCTTACCAGACCTTTGCTTATAGTCAGCTTGGAGTCCTCCTTCCCCTCATCTCCATCACCATTAATGTCGATATTTCCATTAGTTTCTTGGGAGAAGACGGATACAAAATATGAATTTAGTAGCTCCACCTGCTGTTCCACCATGTTAACTGTTTCTCCTTTGTCATTCTTCAGGACTCCAATGGTCTCCTTCACTTTTCTTTTGCTTTTAACATATCCCCAAAATCCTTTTACCTTACTCTTTGCCTCTTTTGCAAGCTTCAATTCGTGTTCAGCCTTAGCTCCTTTGATGCTTGTCTTGCAGAGTCTGCAGACTGCTGTGTACTCTTCCTTAGGTATAGTTCCCATCTTCCACTTTTTGTATGTTTCCTTTTTCCTTTTTAGCAGGTTATGTAATTTTTTGGTTATCCATCCTGATATTTTTAGGTGCTTCCCATTTTTCTTCCTTCTAGGTATTGTTAGTTCCTGTGCTTTAATGATTTCCCTACGGAAGATTTCCCACCCTTCATGTGCATTTTTGTGCTTAAGAATTTTGCACCATGGAATTCTGCTAACCCTTGCCTTCAGGCTCTTGAAGTCTGCCCTGCTAAAGTCGAGCCTTGAAGTCTGTGTCTTCTCAGGTCTTCTTCTTCTTGCAACCCCAAACTCAAGTATAGCATGATCGCTGAATCCCAGTGTCCCTGCTACCCGTAGTCCCTCAACCATGTGCTCTATATGCCTTTATATTTTTCATACTGATTTCATACTGAGGTATAAACATTAACATATTCTTTTCCTTACAAATATGTCTTTAAAAAATATGATGACTACATGTCACCAACGATGATCATGGCTTTTACCCATATATTATATTTACCAACATAAAACTAATATATATGACTTTGGACTACAGGTTAACATTTTTTACTTACATTAAATGTAATGCTTGCACCATGAACAATATTTCCTGATTTTTGTCAAGCCCGGTAGCCCACTGAAAAATAAACAGAATGTAATCATTTAGACCATGGTTCTGGCAAAGCAGTCATAGTCCATAGATGACGGAATAGAATTAAAGAGTGAAATTGGAGGGGGTGAAGACATTTTATCTACATGAATAAGTTATCTACGTAGTCTAAACATGTGGAAGAATATCCAATGAAATGAAAATAGCAAACCAGTGTCTGCTTAGTTTATCAAACAATGGCAATATAAAGATAAAAGTTCTACTAATAAGATAAGGTATTGTAAAAAAAATTTGTATACTCATTATTCAATTCAGACTCCATTCTGCTACACTGCTGAACCCGGCTGCTGTTACAGACATCACTGTTTTGCTTCTGCTATACTTCACTCATCTACCTACCTTCAGTACACAACCCCGAGCTATCTGCAATGTTGCACCACTGCTGTTGTACGATGTCTATTAAAGAGGACCAATCAATAATTCCAGCTCTTTGCATCATTTAGTGGGAGCTGGACGTATTAACCTGCAAACTGGACAATTTATTGCATGCTAGGGCACATGACATGTGTTAGCATCCCATGACTGATTCCATGTTTAGTCTTATCAATGTCTCTGTCATTCTCAGCTATTTCTTTGCTATTGAACAATTACTCCAGGCAGAAGTACATGTAAATAAATTAGTAGTATCAGTAATGGATAGGGAAGAGGAGCAGACTGCTCCTTATTAGGCTCCATTCTCACGGAGTAACGCACTGCTCATTTAGACATGTATACATGTGTCAGAGTGCGGCGCTTCAAAACAGATCCCATTGATTTCAATGTGTAGCACGCGTAAGCCGGCACCCATTGAAATCAATGGGATCTGTTTTGAAGCACTGCGCTCTGACACGTGTATATGTGTCTAAATGAGCGTCGCGTTACTCCGTGAGAACGAAGCCTCATACAGACCCTCAGCCTAAAACACAAAAGGCGAATAGTTCTAATCAGCAGATTGGATTGTGCTGTGGTTTTTGTGGCTGAATGGCAGTGGAATCCGCCCCTATACCTGTACAGGGCATTTGAAGTTCTATATCAGAGAAACAAAGATCAAACTGCAATAAAGTTATAATAATAAATTAACAATTACAAAATTTGGGACCTAGAAATGTTATAATTAGAGATGAGCGAACACTGTTCGGATCAGCCGATCCGAACAGCACGCACCCATAGAAATGAATGGAAACACCTGTGACACCGGCCGGCCGCCGGCAAGGTCAGCGTCACAGGTGCTTCCATTCATTTCTATGGGTGCGTGCTGTTCGGATCGGCTGATCCGAACAGTGTTTGCTCATCTCTAGTTACAGTGATAAAACATGGAGATTAGATTTAGGATAAAACCCTGCATTGTGGAAATGTAGCATTTTTTTGCTGCAGATTTTGCTGCGCTTTTTTGAGTCAAAGTCAGGAGTGGACTTAACAGAAGGGAAATGTCTAAGGTCAGGTTCAGACAGGGATTTTTGGACCGGATTTTGATGAGGAATCCGCGTCAAAATCTGGCTCAGAAACCGTCTCCCATTGAATTCCGCTCAGGGAAAAAACAAGCGACATGCCCTTTCTTGAGGAGGAATCCGCAGCTGAATCAGCCACAGGCATCCACGGCGAGACACTTCCTCCCGACTAGGCCCATTCATTTGGGCCTAATCTGGAGCGGAATGCCGCGACTGGATGCCGATGCACTGTATGCACTGCACAGGCATCCAGTCGCGGCTAGCCGTTTTTTGAACCGGATTCTGAGGCGGCCTCTGCCACAAAATCTGGTCCAAAAAACTCCCGTGTGAACTTAGGGTAAGTGTTTCCTTTATATTTTCCATTCCTTTTCAAGCTACTTCCAATTTTGCTTAAAAAAAAAAAAAAAAAAACATATGTAACAAAAAAAACGCTGCATTTCCACAACGTGGAGCCTTAGCCTTACATATTCTTTCTCTGTTATTCAAGCAAAAGTAGGACTGAAACAGAAGTTTGGTGAATTTACAAAACTTGCATAAAATTTTGTTTTAATTCCTTGACACTCAGAGGTGTCAAACCCCTGCAAAACTTTGTTATCTCTATTGTCCTTACATATAGGGCACATACTAAAACTTCAGATTAGTGTTCTGCTCTAAACATGACTCATACTATGAATTCATCTATTCTAGTTTCTAGTTTCATTTCATATCATGTAATAGCTGAGAGTCACAAGGTTTTTTTTTATCCTTCAAGTTTCTGAATTTATTTAGACAAAAAATATGGTTTCCTAACAGATAGGATTCTGATCATTTTTAAGGCATTTTACAGTCCCTGCAAAGTGGATGGGATTTTAGCAAATCCTATACACACATTGCAGAAAAATATGTGCAGAAAAAAAATCTGCAACCGTAGCATTTTTGGAAATTGCAGCATGTCAATTATACCCACGGAAACGCTGACCATATCTCTATAAATACAGTATAACTGAAGCAGAAAGCGATGTGGGGAAAATGCAATGCTACATGGGGCCATAGCCTAAGGTAGGAATGTTTTAGACATACAATATTTAAGCAGACATAATGTATATTAACTTGTTGACATCCTTCAGTTCAGTCTGATGGCTTTAAAAAATGTATGAGAATGATATCTGTACTCTTGTCCCCTAGTCTACCGGTATATACCTAAATGGGAGGAGACTGTGGGTAAACCCATCTCATGGGGGCGGTGGCAGATCATATGATCCCGCGCTATAAAATCCTCCCATTGTGTCACCTATAGGGAGACCCAATAAAAGCTGCTAATGTACTGGTATCATAACCCTGCTCTTTTGCACACTTTGAACCCGCTGGAGTACTGGCGCTGTTGCAACGCACGAGAAACCTTGTACCACATTTTCTGGGAATATCTTCTGGTCCTTTGTTTCTGGAGGGAGGTCAAAGCACTGACAGATGCACTCTTTCTCCAGGATGTTCCTTCTGAAACTCCCACCTTGTTAAGAAGACATCCAAACTGTTTGTATGGCAGCAAAGACCCTTATTGCTAGGAATTGGAGAAGTGCTGCTCCCCCTTCACACATTGAGCTTATTACCAGAAAGGAGCATGCATTTACTCCGTATGAATGGACCCTTAGGGTGCATTCACACAGAGTTTTGTGGTGCTGATTTTGCCACAATAACTCGAGTAAAGAATCAGCGCTGAAAAACAGACTCCAATTGAGTTCAATGGGTTCCGTCTTCTGCGCGGAACACATTGAAATCAATGGGTATAAAAGCCTCCCATTGAAGTCAATGGGAGTCTGTTTTTCAGTGCTGATTCTTTACTCGAGTTAGGGCCCCTTCGCACGGAGTTTACGCTCTGTGTATTCTGTACATTTTACACGTGTAAAATGTAGTTAGCAATTGAGTTCAATGGCATGTTCTTATAACGCGCGTCTTTTTACTCGCGCGTAGACGTGCGCGCAAAAAGACACGTTATATGAACATGCCTTTGAACTCAATGGCTAACTACATTTTACACGTGTAAAATGTACAGAATACACAGAGCGCATACAGAATACACGGGCGTAAACTCCGTGTGAAGGGGCCCTTATTGTGGCAAAATCAGCGCCACAAAACTCCATGTGAATGCACCCCTAATCTCTCCCCCACCCCTATTTATTGTTGTTTATGGCTCCTTTGTTGTACTGTATTTTCTGGAAAAAAAAATCTCCAATAAAAATTACAGTTAATAAAAAAAATTAAATCTGTGCTAAAAAACAAACATCCATAATAGATGCAATAATTGTATCAAATACATACAGTAGATCCAATACTGAACCCAAATTCATCACTTAACTTTTCTTCAGTTAAATGAAACATAAACTGTGGGAGTAAATTCATGGTTAAGCCAGGAAGAAAATACTCTGCAGAGGGGGAGAGTTACTTGCTGCTTCCACATTTTTGTAAAGTCTCCAAGTTTCTTTACCTAGCTTAGAAATAAAACACTTTGACAGCCAAACTATGCAATGCAGACGGCTGCCAAATTCACCTGTTTGTCGATTGCTCACAACATGAACCCAATTTAAATGACTATTCTGGGAACAAGATTTACAGTAAAAATGACTTCTTGAAAAACATGCTCTATATATTATAATCAGATTGACTTTGAGTAATTAAAATAACATTCGGCACCTTAAAGCGCTGCTAAAATGTGCTGTAATATAAGTATAATACAGCTAGGGTGTATTCTTGGATTTTTATATTCATGGTCTATCCTTAGGACAGATGAATAATGTCAAAATAGCTCACTTACCTAACTGAAGGGGCCACAGCCTCTTCATTTTATGCAAGGCACAGCACCATACATAGCATAATGACTTCACTTGAATGGGACTGAATGACAGAAGGATCAGATGGCTGAAAAACCAAAGAAGGCTGAGAACCACAGCCTCTTTAAAGGAAGGATTTTTTATTTTTCTTATTTACAGAAACCAGATTTTTCTAAGCTGATCTTATTTTCTGACGGTAGATTTTTATTTTGTTCTATTTTTTATACACTATGGGGCTGCCATCTTGCCTGAGATTCTCTTTTGCTCTGTCAGCAGTCTTTATTCATATTCTTTACAGTAATGTCATGAGTATAGGCTGCAATAATCTGAAGTCAGCTCAGTGAGATCTATGGGAAAGTTTTCTACTTATGATCTGTGAAGGCTGGGGGAGAAGATAAGCTGTGACATGATCAGTAGTGGATGGAATGGTGGCTCAATGGTGTTATCTATAGAGACAGGGTGGAACTGGCCCCCAGTGGAGCACATGAATCAGCCGATGGGCCCCTTACACATGTGGGATAATGGACCCCTAGGCCCAAACCCCTGCATCATTAGTGAATTACACAGTACACTCACTGCACTACATACAGATCTACAGCATCTCATACAGCCTATGCATCCATACAATAAACTGTGTAGAATTTTTACCAATCATCTTTCTCACAGAGCTAAGGAGGTCTTAGTCTAAAGCAAAACCAAATCAGTAGGCTGCTGATAGGGCTAGAGGACGAAAACAGTCAACAGTAATGGTTAGGTGGCAGACTAATACTGAAAAAATGGGAAGCAGGTAATATTTGCATTTAGCTACATTGTGGGCCCCCCAAATAATTCTACTGGTGGGGCCTAGGTACTACAGTCTGACACTGTATATAGGTGTTTTCTTCAACTGTAATTGTGTAATTTTCTTCTAATGTATTGTGTCTTGTGTGTGATGAAAATTAGGTGATTGTCAGTTTGCCAGTTGTCAGCTTCCCATAAATCTGGTATTAATGACCTAACCTAAGGATAGTCCATCAATTTAAAAATTCTGGAATAACCCTGTAAGAAAAGCATTGTCAACATTTACATTTGATACTTAGCAAAGTATATCTTTGTCTACGAACACTAGATTTTGTACAGCTATGTTGAAACTACCATCATTAATGTTTTTAATGTGCATAGAAGGGAAACAATTTTTCCAGATTCATATAGTGCTGCTTATAGGCTATAGACACACACTGAGAACACAATGCTGAATGTTCATCAATGAAATTGGGTGTTTTTTTGCTGCAGTACACCTACAGGAATGGCTGCAGGTCTCCCTTAACCTTAGGCCCCACGTGGTGTAAGTGCCGCGATTTGGCCACGGTGAAAAGTCTGCAGATAAAACTATAGTGGACTCTGATCGTGGGCATTGTTAAGTGTGACCTCCCCATCCCCCAAAATAGCACCACAGTCCCCAGGGCTGGTCCCAATCCCCCAAAGCTACTGTCCTACTGTCCTGGGTCTCCAATGTAATGTACAGCAGAGACCCGGAGTTAATGTCCGGGATCATAGTGTGCCAGTCCATACCCCCCCCCCCAAAATCCACCCGCCAAAGCAGAGCAACTAACCGGCCATGTACCTTTCACGTTGCAGGCCAACTCCTGTGCAGCGAGATGGCAGGAGCTGACCAGTCCTTTGACAAGCCTGTCATAGGAATATCACTATTGAGGCTGGTGGCTGGTCTATGACCAGCCTCAGTAGTAATGTAGATAATCTCCCAAATATAAGAAAATCAAAACAATAACAGTACAAGCACATCCCCATGTCCAAAAACATCCGTTCTATAAACTTCTAAAAATATTTTTACTCTATGGTGAATGCTGTAGTGGGGAGTAAAAAATCAAAAGTGCCAAACTGCTGTTTTTTTGCAGTTTCACCTCTGAGAAAAATTGAAGTAAACAGTGATCAAATGTGTGATTAATGTTCATGGAAAAAATTAAAAGGGTTTTCCTGGCAAAAAAATGATTTTTAAACAAGGTCTGTTATTGATATTAATGGGTTAATAAGTGCGCCCAAATACTTTTAGCAGTGTTTTGAATGATTTTTCACTTTCTCTGGGAGCTCCTAGCATCCTCTGCATTTGTTTACATGGGTAGCTTCCTGCTGTCTTAGCCTACAACTACTATGATGCATTGCAGTTCAAGATTCCCCCCACTCACTTCCTCCCTCACAACCCCCACATTTCCCTAGCTAGCCCGTGGACTACTAGCCCTATCTACCTAGCTAGCTAACCAACTCACTCCCCACCCCATCATACTTACCTGTCTTCTCATCCTGGATATAACTTTTGTTGGTGCCACTGTCCGCTTTTCTGCCCACACCTTTGAGCTGGAGCGAAGCAGCGGGCCTTCCATGCATCTGCAATAGAAAACTGCTTCTCTTCTGCCATTGTTCTATTGCTCTGGCTCCCTTGTGAAGGAAGTGACGCCCAGCAGAAGAAGAGAAACTGAGCATTGGTGAGTATGAATGGGACGGAGGGAGGTGGGAGAGATGTGAGTACTGGTGACCTTCCGTCTCCAAAAACAGTGAAAAGGAGTGAAGTTTAATTTTGACAAATGTAAGGTTATGCATTTTGGTCGATGAAATGAAATGTATGACTATGTACTTAATAGTAAATTACTGAGTAAGGGCCCCTTCACACGCAGTATACACTGGCTGATTCTGAACGTGTAAACGTCCCAAATCAGCAGCGTTCAAAACAGATCCCATTGCTTTCTATGGGAGCCGACATACGTGCGCTCCCCATGGAAGTGAATGGAAAAAAGCAGCCCATTCATTTCTATGGGGAGCGCACATATGCCGGCTCCAATAGAAAGCAATGGGATCTGTTTTAAACGCCGCTGATTCGGAACATTTATACGTTCAGAATCAGCCAGCGTATCCTCTGTGTGAAGGGGCCCTAAGACTGTCAATTAAAAAGACTTGGGGAATAGGTGGACAGCAAGCTTACCTTGAGTGATCAGTGCCAGGCAGAGGCTGCCAAGGCAAAAAAAAATTATGGGATGAAGCAAACGAGGTCTATATTCTCATGACAAGAACATAGTTATGCCTCTATACAAATCACTGGTACAGCCACACTTAAACTATTGTGCGTAATTTTGGGACTCAGTATACTGTACAAGAAATACATAATCGAACTAGAAAACTTGCAAAGATGGGCGACCAAAATTATTAGGGGAATGGGTGGATTGGAGTACAACGATAGAGCAACAAACTTGGGGTTATTCAGCTTAGAGAAAAGACAACTATGGGGAGATCCAATAAATATATACAAATACAAGAAGGGACAATACAAAGAACTTTCTAAGGATCTTTTTACTCTAAGGCTAGTGACAGTGACAAGAGGACACCCTCTACGTCTGGAGGAGAGAAAGTTTCACCAGCAACATAGAAGGGGATTCTTCACAGTAAGAACAGCGAGGCTCTGAAGCTCTCTGCCCCAGGAAGTGGTGACGCCACTGCAAGTCCCTCTTCTTCTGCTCATATGGAAGACCAGGAATGAACAGCTCCCTGCCTGGTGTATTCCACTCAATAGCTCCTAGAGAAGTGATCAATTCCCCTCTTTAGTAGTTGCTAAGGAGGGAGAGAACAGGTGGGAAACATCCAGCGGATTTTGAAGATCTCATACTTCCTGGGATTGGATGAGCAGATGAATTGGTTTAGGGGGAAGCAAGTAAGATTCTGTGAGGAAATACTTGTTGAAGACAGGTCAGTACAAAGAGCTGAAAATAATTAAATTATTCAAATACTTTTCAAAACCACAAAAAACCTATGAAGAAAATTAATGCATTAAAAACATTCACAATAATGAAAAGTAATGTGATTTGACTTTTTTAACCCTTTGCCACCAGTGACATTTTTCAATTTTTGTTTTCATTTTTGACTCTCCGCCTTCTAAACCCCATAACTTTTTTATTTTACTGTTCACATAGCCATGTTAAAGCTTAATGTTTGCAGGACAAACTGTTTTCCACAATGGTACAATTTATTATTCTGTCCAATGTACTGGAAAGCTGGAAAATAATTCAGAACAGGGCGGAACTGGAGAAAAAGTGCACTGTGCAACTTTCTTACGAGCTTCGATTTTACAACGTTCACTTAGCAGCCAGAATGACATGTCATCTGTATTTCACGTTTCTGTACTATTCAGGGTATACTAAATGTATAGAATTTTATTTATATTTTAACCCCTTAACAAATATCTAAAACTATGAAAACATTTTTTTCTTAAAATCACCATATTCTAACACTCATAACTTTTTTAGATTTCCATGTACAGCGATGCATAGAGAGTCTATTTTTGCTGGGCCAGGTGGGCCTTTCAGTTATATCATTTACTTACAGCAGATGTCAAGGTTACCGTATTTTTCGGACTATAAGACGCACTTTTTTTCCTCCCAATATGGGAGGAAAATGTGTGTGCGTCTTATAGTCCAAATGCAGCGTGCGCAGCGTCTGTGTCCCGTCTGTGCGAATCAAAAGGAGAGCAGCACGGTGCCTGCCTGGTCTGCCCCTCCTTCCCTGTCTGTGTCGCGTCATTGCAGGAGCGAGATATGAGAGGCAGGGAAGTAGGGGCGGGCCAGACAGGTGAAGGAGGCGTGGTTTCAAGCTTGCCGAGAAAACCACGCCTCCTTCTCCCGTCTAGCCCGCCCCTCCTTCACTTCCTCTCAGATCTGGCTCCTGCAATGAAGCCACACAGACAGGGAAGGAGGGGCGGGCCAGACGGGAGGAGGCGTGGTTTTCTCGGCAAGCTTGAAACCACGCCTCCTTCACCCGTCTGGCCCGCTCCTACTTCCCTGCCTGTGTGGCTTCATTGCAGGTGCAAGATCTGAGAGGCAGTGAAGGAGGGACGAGCCAGACGGGTGAAAGAGGCGTGTTTTCAAGTTTGCCTAGAAAACCACACCTCCTTCACCCGTCTGGCCCGCCCCTTTTTCTCTTCTTGCATAGCTTCACTGCAGGGTGTCTCTTTCCATCCATGGATGCCAAACCTGTGCACAAAGTGCATGAAACAATTTTAATTAAAACTATATATATATATATATATATATATATATATATATATATATATATATGTTCAAATCACCCCCATATCCCTAGAATACATATAAAACAAAAACATTACTGTTGAAACACATACACATTTGGTATCCCTGTGTCCGAAAACCCCCGGTTCTATTTACATTGGTGAAATATGTTATTAGATTATTAAATATTTTACCAATTTTTTTTGCTTAATTTTTTTTCCCCCCTATTTTCCTCCTCTAAAACCTTAGTGCGTCTTATAGTCCGAAAAATACGGTATATATTAGAAATTAATAAATGGATTTTTTTAAAAATGTAATCACACAATACTTTCCATGCTAAAACATAAAAATTTACTGTAAGATATTGTCATTTCTACATACGATCATATTTTCAGATAGCTGTATTGAGCTCTGAATATTACTTGCGCTACATGTGAGAATGAATTAGAAACCAAAGACAAAGTCCAACATGTAAGACCAGATGGTTTTGTCAAGTTGTAATAGTGTTAACTGAATTCTGACAACATTTTGGCAACTGGTAACGCTAGGTTCACACCTGCGTTCAGCCTTCCGTTCTGTGTTTTCCATCTTCTGCATGCCAGAAGACGCAAAGCACAGACCGGGTCCAGCCGTGAGCGGCGGTGAGCGTTTTGCGCTCTCCGCCGCGAAACCGAATTTTTTAATCCGGACACAGAGTACTGCATGTCCGACTCTGTGTCCGGATTATAAAACCCGGTTTCGCGGCGGAGAGCGCAAAACGCTCACGGCCGGACAGCTTTCTCACCCATTCAAATGAATGGGTGAGAAAGTCTCCTGCAGGTTTCCGTCTCCTGCTCTGTTTTATGCAGGAAACAGAAACCTGCAGAACGGACACCACAACGCAGATGTGAATGAGCCCTAAGGCTGGATGTAAGGGTTGGTTCACACTAGCACTTGTATTCCGTCCGGAAGGAGTCCGCATGGACACCCCCCAGACGGAATACAATCGCAATTGGAAGCGATGTGCTGTCAAAGCACATGGAACCAATAGACCATAATGGGCTCCGTGTGCTTGCCGTGCACTGCCCGCACGAATCATTCATGTGGGCAGTGCGCTGCAAGCACATGGAGCCCATTATAGTCTATGGGGTCCGTGTGCTTTGACAGCACATTGCTTCCAATTGTGATTGTATTCCGTCAGTGGGTGTCCATGAGGACTCCTTCCGGACAGAATACAAGCGCTGGTGTGAACCAACCCTTAGATTAACTGACAAAAGTAGCACTCAAGTCCAGTCTATTATGGTTGTCCTGCTGTGTTCAGAGTAGAGATAACACTAGGGCAACCTGATAGGCTGGAATAAGAGTCACAGACACAAAGTAAAATTTCAAAATTTTTTTTTTAGAAACCTGCAAATTGTATACGCCACGTTATTTTGCGGCCATGATTTTGCGGCCGCAAAATCACGGCCGCAAAATAACGCGGCGTATACTATCCAGGCTCCCATTGAAATCAATGGGAGCGTATACGGTGCTCAAAGTCTCACACGCCGTATACGTGCCACATCACGCGGCACGTTACTCCGTGTGAACTCCCCCTTATAGTATCAATAGTGGACTACTGATTCTCCATGATGCCAGATGAAATGATATGATTGGGCATACTGAATTTCAACTCCCAAAAACTTTTGTAGTCGATGAAGAGGAGTCTCCCAATTCAAGACATATACGGTGTGTAAAGTGGACAGGCTGAGTGCTGGAATCACGGTATATCTCCCCTAGATTTCTGACTTATGTGTGGTCCACGGCGGGTCTCGAATAGGTCTCAGCCCAGGTGTGGGTCATTGGCTCATTACTGGGACATAAAAGGCTGCAGAGCCTACACTTTAGAGCAGATCCTGGGAGCGAGAGGAGGCGTCTGAGTCTGTCTTGACATACTGTAAGCCAGATAAGGCAGTGCTGCGCTTTTTGCTCATCCGTGTGGGTGGTAGTAAGCCACATGTACAGTTAGTATGTATAGTCTAGTGAGTGTTCAGACGAGCAGGTTTTGTTACACATTTGTCCCTGAATTTAAGGCTGTATTTTATTTTGCTCATTTAGTGCCTGACATGAAGGTTTATTTATTTTGCTGGTTTTTTTTTTTTTTTTCTTTTAATAAACCTATTTGCTACAGTTTTGTGTTCTGGTCTCTGACTGGTTGGGTCTGCAGCATTGCTGCTATCGAACTACCTTCCCCACAACGGGAACACATGTAGATTCTCATAATTATGAGCCATAAGTTTATGGAAGATTGGTAAATAAAATGCCACTGTTAAGGTATGTAGGACTGTGAGGTGGCTAAAAGGGGGCAGTACACTGTGTATGGCCAAAAAAGAAGAGAGCAATATACTGTATGAGGGCCTAAAATGGACAATATGCAGTGTGGGGATTAGTAAAGGAGTCAATATACTGTGGGGGTCAGTAAAGGTGGACATATATAGTGTGGGGACCAGTAAAGTGGACAATATATTATGTGGGGGTCAGTAAAGGGGGCAATATACTGTGGGGGTCAGTAAAGGAGGAAATTTACTGTGAGGACATTGCACCGATGCTTCACTCCAAAAAAAAGGAACTGGGATGTCACTCACATATGTCCCCTGTAATGTTCCATACTCTTTTCTTTAAGCCACTGAAGCCTCTGATTGGACTCAATGGTCATGTGCAGTAAGGACTTCAGCTGGAACAAGACCACGGCAGCAGCAGGACCGGATTATGGTGGAGGACACTGAACGCCGCGTCAGATGAGTACTTTTTTTTTACCTTCCCCAGCCTCCACGCGAAAAAATGTATATCCTGGAGAACCCCTTTCATCATAGCTCTCCTTTCTTCCCTACGACACTAATAAGGTCTGCTATGTACATTATTAATGGTAAGTGATAGTTGTCCTAAGTAGATTCACTTTATGACATTGTACTACTTCCTTCAAACTGCTGTAGCCTTTCCAAATTTATTTATTTTACTATTTTAGCTTCTTGACTCATATGTTCTACACAACTTGGGAAACCTAATATAAACATAATGAAATAAGTAGCATGTAAAGTGTTTATTGTGTATTAGGCATACCATATATTTGCAGTATACATTGCAAGTCCTGGATATGACTCCTTCTTGTTTCTCTTTCAATACACACCCAGGGTAAGAGCTATATGATGGGTGGTGATGGGAACGTCTGAAGTGCTATGTTACCAGTTAGGGATGGACAGAGTCAAGATAAGGCTAGGGTACAGATCAGCATAACAGATACATTCTCAACCTAGCAAAATATGCATATTTATGCCAAGTTTAAACAGGCAATCCTATTCCAGGAAGCTGACCTTACATACTTGATTTCTAACATTCTGTGTGTGGTTTACCTCTCCTAAATTCATCAAATAAGAATCAACATTCAAGATCAAGTGTAAATATTTATAATACTCACATAAATCTTTACTAAGTATTAATTCTAGTAGAAGGGACCTATGTCTACTTACGTGGACTGTCAAACAGTGAACCAATATAGTAGCTAAAGCTTTTATATTGCAATTTTCAATAGATAATGGGAATAAGTGGCTGCCAGATACCTTGGGCAAAAAAAGATCTGTTCCCAATCCGTCTTTTGTTCTGCGGAAGGCAGCCAACTTATTCCTATACCGTTAGAATCACTGGCCAAACTTGTCAGCTCAAGACAATTTTTTTTCTAATGCATTTTCTTAGCCATTCGTTTGCATAGAGTGAATGTCTATCCATTGCATCCATTTGTAATATCCGATTTTTGCACCTATTAAATGGATCTGTTAAATGGATACTAAAAATGGTTATGTGAATTGCAACTTTTGCATTAAAGGGATCCTATCATTCAATCACTTTTTTTTCTAACTATCATGTCGACATAGCCTTAAGAAAGGCTATTCGTCTCCTACCTTTCGTTGTCTTCTCCGCGCCGCCGTTCGCCTAAAATCTCGGTTTTTCTCGGTATGTAAATGAGTTCTTTCGCAGCACTGGGGGAGGGACCCAGAGCTAAAACAGCACTGGGGGCGACCCCAATGCTGCGAGAGAACTCTCCAGCGCCGCCTCCATCTTCTTCTGTAGCAAGGTCTTCACAGCATCTTCTTCCGGTGTGCGGCTTGTAACTTCTTGGCCTCGTGCAAGCTGACTGCGCATGCTCGCGGCCACAAGAAAAATGGCCGCTTACATAGGTGAAACTATGTGGAAACTATTAACTATGGGGTAGTTGCTACCTATAGGAAAACTATTAGCTGTGAAGGCATTATTACCAGTGGGGAAACTATTAGCTGTGACTTATTTGGAGGAGAGACTATTACCTATGTGGAGAGGACACTCTTAGTTATTGCCTATGTAGATGGAACATGGTGGAGCACTATTTCCTTACAGAAGCACAAAGGGGGTACTCTTATCTTGCTGCGGATACAACTAGTGTAATATTAGTTTGCTGGCAGTACCTTGTGAGGTCCACAAACAGGTACTGTTAACTTGTGGGGGCCACAATTAACTTTTGGGGGATTTAAAGGAAGCCCCTGGTTGTTAGTGTTGTATTAAAGGGGTTGTCCCATCACAAGGATCCTATCTGTACTGGTAGCTTATGTAAATTAAAGCCTTTTTATAAATATATTGCTTTGGAAATTCTGCTTTGTTTGCCTGGTATGTGAATTTATTCCTTCCATTGTTTACACTGCGGCATTATAACCATGGACCTAGGACAAGTGATGTCACTTACTCAGTGCCAGCAGGATAATTGCAGTTTTCTGATAAAGCCAGGTCTGTTATCTCTCTAAGTAAACACACAGATAACACAGAGTCTGTTCTGTACAAGAATCTGCAGATTATCTAATCTGCAGAAGTATTGTTTGTCCCGTTCAGTTGGGGGGGGAAGCAGAAATACAGAAAGTAAGAAGCAGACACTGCATACAGCCTGGCTGAAAGGCTGAGATGGGAGAACCCCTTTAATGTGTCACTGAAAGATGCAGACTGGGATGGTGATTATGAAGTCTATAAGCCTAGCCTACACCCCCTGGAGCAGCAAGAGGGAACAGTTGCAATTTGCAAAACCACCATGCACCAAAATTCACACCTTTTTCCTTACAGTTATATTTTAATAAATGAAAGTGTGGATGTCTTTAAAGATGAATCCTGTTGCCATACGTTATTTTTTAACAATGGGAGTCCATAGCAACAGGCTCCAAACACATCTAATTGTATCTAGAAAACACACACTTGATCCACAGCCAATGCCTCTAATAAATGCATGCACAGATATAAACTGCCGGGTACAGTCTGATAAACAAAATCCAAGAAAAAGAAAATTATATACAGCACGTCCCAATAATAAGTTTAAAACATAACTTTTAATAGAGAAAAATATATGTCCATAAAAACTTCAAAATCCGTATGACAACGAGCATATTCGGTATAAAAATAGAAACATAATTCACACGGACATACCACACTGATGAGTACAGCACACAAACGACTGACGCGTCTCAGGGCGACTCACCTTCATCATAGCCATCATCGTTTGTGTGCTGTCCTCGTAGGTGTGGTATGTCCGTGTGAATTATGTTTCTATTTTTATACTGAATATGCTCGTTGTCATACAGATTTTGAAGTTTTTATGGACATATATTTTTCTCCATTAAAAGTTATGTTTTAAACATCTAATTGTATCCCTGCACTGTATTAGTGTAGAGTAAAACTGTATTCCTGTATTAATAAATACAGTCTTGTCACAATACAGAGATGATGCCCACCATTTCCGGTGACTACCTCTTGAAGCTCATCAAGAGAATACCAAGAGTGTGCAAAGCAGTAATCAAAGCAAAAGGTGGCTACTTTGAAGAACATAGAATATAAGACATATTTTCAGTTGTGTCACACTTTTTTGTAAGTATATAATTCCACATGTGTTACTTCATAATTTTGATGCCTTCAGTGTGAATCTACAATTTTCATAGTCATGAAAATACAGAAAACTCTTTGAATGAAAAGGTGTGTCCAAACTTTTGGTCTGTACTGTATGTATACAGCACAGGCTGCTGCTGCTGACTTCCTGCTTCCTGTTTGCACACACATACAGGAGAGAATAGTAGAGAGGGAGTGCTGCTGGCAGCTTCCTGTGCTGGCTGGAAGCTCATTAGCATATGAATAAAAATGGGCTCATTCAAAAACCACTGAGGCAATTTACATACTAAAGGTAGGTGTGGAATAGCCTTTCTAAAGGGTATTGCAAAGATGTGATTAGTTAAAAATGGCTTTTACCAATGATAGAGCCCCTTTAACCAATACTGAAAAAGTGTTGAATAGGAAAAAAAACAAAAAACAAAAAAAAAAAAAAAAAAACAAGCTAACTTGTGCAGGGTGTTGTAGAATCTCTAGTGCAAAATCTAATTTTCTGACTTAGGGTGTGTTTGGGCAACTGCTATTATCAAGGCCAAAAAAAACAAGCAGACATGCAGATTGTTCTAGTGCGATTCTCACTGAGCAGGACAACTTTTCAGTGCTAAATTTCATTTTCTTGATAAGAATTTCTTTAAGTAGTGTTTTCTGTTAACAAATACAGAAATTACTCCAGAACGGCAGGGATGCTATTGAAGTGAACAATTGGCAGATTCATATTAACTCAAGCTAGTTTTCTGGCATGCGTTATAAAGGAAGGCTATGACATTTTCTAACTGGCTCAAATCTGGCTCAGGGATGACAAAGATTTAGGGCCACAATCTTTTTCAAAATCTCCTGTTTCCTGCACTAGTCGGGCCATTTATTAAGACTGGTGCACAATATGTCAGTCTTAAAAAACTTTTCACCAGTGTCTTATGGCCCAATACTGACTAAATTACCCTTTCAAGGCTAAATCTCATGTTTTTTCTTATTCCCTTCAACTAGAGTTTTTTTTATAAAAACAAAACATACAGTGTTAGAATTATCACCAATCACTCCCCGCTGATCTCAGCCATCTTCAATAATGGAAGAGACGTCACTTGAACCAGGCCTGCGTTGCGACGCATTATGACACAGGCCCGGCCCACGTGAAGTCTGGGACGTCACCAAATAGGCCTGAATGTTCCGGAGCCAGGAGAGATAAGTAACAATGTTTTTTTATGTTCCCTCACCTCTCTTAGCCCTCCGATTATTATACTCGGGGGTCTGAAAAGCCCCCCCAAGTATAATGATAGTGGTGTTTGTGGGATTTACGGACCTTACTTAATCCCCTCCCCTGATCACAGCCACCTCCACAAAAGAGGAAATGCCGTGAGTAGGAGCCAAGATCAGTAAGTAAATAGGGGTCGTTACCTGCTGGAGTTACTCCAGTAGGTAATGGCCTAATAAAAAAAAACATCAGGGGCCCATCGGGTCTCTTAAAGGGATTCTACCATTAAAAACCTTTTTTCTGTGGATAAGACGTCGGAATAACCTTTAGAAAGACTATTTGTCTCTTACCTTTAGATGTGATCTCCGCTGCGCCGTTCCTTAGATGCGCAATTGCGGCCTCGGAACTATAGCCGCCGGCCGGCATGCGCAGTCAGTTCTACAAGTGTCTCACTGGCAGAGCCAACTGCGCAGGCGTCAGAGGTGACGCCGCCGAAGAAAGAAGGGGAGGATCCTGTTCTCGGGCAGTGGTGGGGACGCCCTCATCGCATTTTCAGCGCTGGGGCCCGCCCCAATCGCTGCGAGAGAACTAATTTACATACCGGTAAAAAACGGTATTTCTAAGGTACGGCGCGGCGGAGATCACATCTAAAGGTAAGAGACGAATAGCCTTTCTAAAGGCTATTCCGATGTCTTAGCCACAGAAAAAAGGTTTTTAATGGTAGAATCCCTTTAATGTCCCGAGCACTGTTGCAGCTGCTATGCTGTTACCCCAGTAGTTACACCCCTGAATGCCGCACTATTCTGCCTGTTATTTGCAGTGTGAACATAGCCTTACATTGCTGGCACTGACTTTCTTATTGGGTTCTCAACTTATTTAAATAAAATTTCAAAAAGTACATAACTAAGTCCCCCCCAGTCCGGCGCAGTGCCGGAGGCAGGACATGGCTGTATGAGCGCTGTTTGTATGGCCACAGCTCCACCAGTAGTGATATGATAACCTCCCCCATCTTCCCAGCCAGTGTACTGTGCTAGAGCGGAAACTATGCGGACTGCTCCTGGTGACACACACCGGAGGCTGCGCTCAGACCAACAGGGGGAGGAGCTAGGGGCGGGGCTTCAAGGAACACTCAAAAGTTTGGAGACGAAAGTTCAAAGCGGGAACCCAAAATATCAGAGCGAAGAAAAAAAAAAAAAAAGTTCCTGAAGAGACGGGTGATGCGCCATCCCCTCCCCGCTGCCCGGACGTGTTACATGCGGGATGATGAGTGGCAGCAGGCCCGTGTCTAGAGCGGGACATGAGGGACGAGTAACTTGTGTACCGCTGGCCGATTGTTAGTAGAGTTGCTGAGAGGATGGAGGCGGCGGCCGGAGGAGACGGGGACCCCAAGTGCCAGGTGGCAAGAGAGCAGCAGGGCACGGTGAGGAGGAGGAGGAAGAAGAAGCGGAGGAAAAGTAAGAAGGAAAACAAGGCGAGGAGTGTGCGCTCCAATCTGCTCTATGAGGCGACCGGCAAGACGGCGGCGGAGAACCCCAACCGGCAGTATGCGGGCAACTCCATCAAGACCACCAAGTACACGGCGCTCTCCTTCCTGCCCAAGAACCTGTTCGAGCAGTTTCACCGACTGGCCAATGTCTACTTCGTCTTCATCGCCCTGCTCAACTTCGTGCCCGCCGTCAATGCTTTCAAGCCTGAGTTGGCTCTGGCCCCTGTGCTCTTTATCCTGGCTGTCACCGCCATCAAGGACTTGTGGGAGGATTATCGCCGGTACCGATCGGACAAGGAGATCAACCATATGGACTGTCTGGTCTACTGTAGGTGAGTGTGGCAGAGACGGGTGATGGACCTGCCATACGTGAGTGTGGCAGAGATGGGTGACGACCTGCCGTAGGTAAATGGCAGAGATGGGTGATGGACCTGCCATAGGTGAGTGTGGCAGAGAGGGGTGATGTGTCATATGTGAGTGTGGCAGAGATGGGTGACGATCTGCCGTAGGTGAGTAGCAGAGATGGGTGACGACCTGCCGCAGGTGAGTGTGGCACAGATGGGTGACGACCTGCCGTAGGTGAGTGTGGCAGAGATGGGTGACGACCTGCCCTAGGTGAGTGTGGCAGAGATGGGTGACGACCTGCCCTAGGTGAGTGTGGCAGAGATGGGTGACGACCTGCCCTAGGTGAGTGTGGCAGAGATGGGTGACGACCTGCCCTAGGTGAGTGTGGCAGAGATGGGTGACGACCTGCCGTAGGTGAGTGTGGCAGAGATGGGTGACGACCTGCCGCAGGTGAGTGTGGCAGAGATGGGTGACGACCTGCCGCAGGTGAGTGTGGCAGAGATGGGTGACGACCTGCCGCAGGTGAGTGTGGCAGAGAGGGGTGACGACCTGCCGCAGGTGAGTGTGGCAGAGAGGGGTGACGACCTGCCGCAGGTGAGTGTGGCAGAGATGGGTGACATCCTGCCGCAGGTGAGTGTGGCAGAGATGGGTGACGTCCTGCCGCAGGTGAGTGTGGCAGAGATGGGTGACGTCCTGCCGTAGGGATGGGTGAGGACCTGCCCTAGGTGAGTGTGGCAGAGATGGGTGACGACCTGCCGTAGGTGAGTGTGGCAGAGATGGGTGACGACCTGCCGTAGGTGAGTGTGGCAGAGATGGGTGACGACCTGCCGTAGGTGAGTGTGGCAGAGATGGGTGACGACCTGCCGTAGGTGAGTGTGGCAGAGATGGGTGACGACCTGCCGTAGGTGAGTGTGGCAGAGATGGGTGACGACCTGCCGTAGGTGAGTGTGGCAGAGATGGGTGACGACCTGCCCTAGGTGAGTGTGGCAGAGATGGGTGACGACCTGCCCTAGGTGAGTGTGGCAGAGATGGGTGATGGTGCTATTGTCTGGTGTATTTTGGGAAAGTGTTAGAGATGTTGGTGATTGTCATGATCACTGTATGTGAGTTCTGGAGAGTTGGGTCTACTGTAGGTGAGTGTAGCAGAGATAGGTGATGATCTGCTATAGGTGAGTGTGGCAGTGATGGTCTGTCATATTTGGGTGTGGCGGAGTTGAGTAATGGTGGTATCGTCTGGTGTATATTGGGAAAGTGTTGTAGAGGTTGGTGATAGCCATGATCACTATAGTTGAGTGTGTCAGAGATGGGTGATGGTCTGCCATAGTGGAGGGTGGCAACCAAGGGTAATGGCGGTGTTGGCTTGTGGATTTTGGGAATGTTTTTCAGAGATAGGTGATTGTCATGATGACCATATCAGGAGAGCTTGGTGATGGTCTGCTGTTGGTGAGTGTAGCAGAGTCTGGTGACAGTATGCCATAGGTGAGTCTGGCAGAGCTGAGGGATGGTGTTATTGTCTCATATATATTGGGGAGAGGTAGGTGATTTTCCTGATGTCTTGTCTACCATAGGTGAGTGAAGGAGAGCTGGGTGGTGGTCTGCCGTATGTGAGTGTGGCTGAGTCCGGTGATGGTGATTGGTCTTCTGTAGCTGGATGATATACATTAGGAGTGTATAGAAGAGTTGGATGATGGTGATCCCTGGTGTACCTTATAATTTGTAGTGGGTACACTACAGCAGGTGAGTGTAACGTTAAGTTCACACTAGCATTCGGCTTTCCTTTCTAAATGGAATGCTAACCCGCTTAAAAAGATAATGGTAGGGATGCTCAGTAATGATCTCGCCTCATCTATGATAGATGAGAATAGGAAGGCTGGGTGCAGATGCTTGGTCTCTTGCTGAACAGCTGGTTGGTGATGATGATGATGGTGGTGGTGAGGTATACTGCTAGCTGCAGATGAATGCTGTGTGATGCTGATTCCTTTCTTCTGCCTAAACACCTAATGTTGATGCATCTTGACCAGAAACTCACATCATAACATCTATATTTGTAAATGAATGGCTTCTAAGCACTGAAGACTTGTCCTGTTGGTTGTAATGTCTTATTTTATGTTTTACCCATTCCCATTCATTCCTTTTTTTTCTTCTTCTTTAATATATATATATATATATATATATATATATATATATATATATATATAATCCATTCCGTGAGATATTATGGATTCAGCAATGCCTTTGAATGATATTTCTGTCCGTGGTAACATCTTTGTTCCATGTGGAAAACTATTCTAATCGATTGGTGATGGGAGACTGTAGTTACTGTGTACTTATACATCTGATTGAACCAAAGGGTTAACCATGGAATGACATTGCAGGAAAAATTCTGATCAAACCACTTTTTTGTTGAAGGTTTTCTTTTTGTGGCAACTTCCTGATACTTGTCTATTAGGTCATGAAATTCTGATGGCTGGGCACCCATGCCAGTCAGCTTCCTATATGAACCCAGGGGAGGTGATCAGACCTAAAACAGGTAACACTGTTTTAGGTCTCCTTGCTATATTCGGGTCTTCTGACTGACGGGGCCTCAGCTGGTCACATGGCATCATGAGGCATAGCTACAAACGTCACAACACTGCGTGATCACTGAGGCCCAATCACAGGTCTCAGTGGTCCCTGACATGTCAGAAGACCTTAAGTCTGCTAGGAGTTGTGCCGTAGCCCAGGAGAGGTGAGTGACACTTTTTTTAAAATGTTTGCTCACACCCCCTGGGCCTGCTCTAATTATATTTTGGGGTCTAAAGAGACCTTAGCGTATAATAGCAGTTCTAGTTCAGCAGTGTGGGGTATGAACAAAATTGCCAGGCAATTATGACCTAAATCAAAATCGCAATTAATCGGGCATTTTACCTTGATTACAATTAATAGTGATTATTAAGGTCGTGCTCCAACTAAATTCCTTGTGAGGTTTGCCCAACACATACTGTAATAGGGGTGTGGGTTCAATAGAGCCTGACATAAATAATTGTCATTAATCATTTTTGATGGGGTGGGGATTTGTAGAAATCTCATCCATTACTACGGCGGGTTACTCGAAGGTAATTTTACAGGGGCTAAACCCACTTTTGTTGCTGCCTGCCTTTGCACCCACAAAAATAACACCAAAGTGGGTAAAAATGATCTTTCCTATTACCCTTTAGTTTTTTTTTCTTAAAAATGTTATGCAGGAAATCCTGTACTGCTGAACTAATTTTTGACACTTTTTATGCTTTACTATACAGCTGTGAGTACAAAAGGTTTTGTGACTAAGCAGATTCGTAGAGTGTAGCAGATTTATTAATAGTATACACAATGAAACCGATACAAAGTATTAATGTAAAACTAATGCAGTCAAGAAGTGGCATAAGGAATAGAAATTGTCTTATTGTACACGCTGGTGGCTGGTCTAGTTATCAGTAACATGAGTTTGTAGGAATGTTTGCTCCTAAGTTATTGGCCTGTATACCGTAAATGAGCTGCTGACATGACCGCTATACCAATACTTGTTTTTCTGGTGATGGCATCCCTTGTGTGGCACAAAAATTGTCTACAGCTCATTGTCCGCTATAAACACGATGTGCTGTCTAGTAACAATGAAACTGAGGGGAGGGGGGGTGAACAAGCATGTCGGCCCCCCCATGTACTTTGCATCTGCACGTGTAAAAGCCAGGTGCAAATTTGACGTGTTATATCATAGAATGGCTGAGTTTCTCCTGCATCAGCCTCAGTTAGAGTCTTTCCACCAAATTTATCACACAGCCCGGGTCACGTATAAATCTGCTAAGTTTAGTACAGTAGTAATACATTTTTTTGCCGCGTGTGTGCTTGTGGGGTTCGATATGCACTGTATGATGTTAGTCTTACTGTTCTTGCACACATCTATGACATATGTATGAAAGAAGTGGGAACACAATACATCGCTGTACTATGGAAGAACTAAAGAGGTGACATTGTTTAGAATAACCTTTTCTCATACTGACGTGATGGCTCACATGGATCTCAGCTGATGTCGAGTGCTATGCACTGTAGTATGGAGCTCAGCTATGCGGGGGTTAAACAGAAGCCCACCCTAGTCCGCCTCCATGTGAGGATGGAGACAAGAAGCTACTTAGTAGAGTCTGCCACGTTTTGAGCCTTGCTTCTAAGTACTGTGCTTTCCATTCATAGGAGAAGAGGAGGGACATGGGCAGGGACGCCTCTCTCCTTCACCCCTATCATGTACTGCTAGTGCCAGACTGAGACAATGTTTGTTTTATTGGCTGGGGAGGGTCTTTCTTTCCCTTTAGTGGGAGTCCGGTTCTTAACATCACAGCACGTGTAGGTTATTGTGTAGTGTCACTCCCATCCTGTCCTGACAATACTTTTCTGCAGATCCCCGTAGCCTGCAGGCACCGCTCCGAGCACTGCAATAATAATATATGTTTTCCCATTGTGTATGCACTCCCTGGTATGAGGATGGGTGTGAGATATGGAGACCTCACAGTAGCTTTTGACATCTGCTTTAAATTGCTGTCCTGCTTTCTTCCAATGGAACTTTTAGCTCTACACCCATCATGTTGTCCAAGCGAGTGTGCCTGACAGACGCGCTGGGATCGCCAACTCTTATAAATTCCATCTCCACTTGTTTGATCCAAATAAAACTTGGCAGTTTTAGAGAGATTTTCCAGCGTTGCGAATGGTGGTGTTTAGTACATCAACACAATTATCTTCTAGCTGTGAGCAAAGTGTTAATGAGGTACACATTACTTATTGTAAGCGTCTTTCATAGGGACTCTGTGTACTGCTTCCTTGCTTATATTAGACTGGTTTATGACATATTTGTCCCAGTGTGAGCCCCAACAACCACATGGAAGTATGTACAGACTATTGGATTTTAGCCATAAAGCTGTGCTTACCAACCCAGGTCTACATGTCGGAATCTGCTCATGATGTGTGCGACTCAGTCACACTGCCTTGAAAAAGATGACTTGGAATACAAATGTGTATGTTCACACCACTGTTTTATTTTCCGTTGATTTGTAAAAGGTTTGGAAAAATGGAAAGAATTTCCCAGAACCAATATTATACATTGGATGGGGCTGCATCAACACTCTTATGCTAGGCTCACACTAACATTCGGGTTTTTGTTCTTCAGGTACGTTCGGGGGCCCGAAAAACAGAAACTGCGGTTTACCCGCTCGGTCTCCGCCCTTTTTCTACCTAAAATGGGCTGAGACAAAAGCCCTGCTTGCAGGATTTTACTCTCGGCCTATTTTAAGTGGAATGGGGACAGAGACCCTGAAGCCTAGTGTGAACTGACTCTTAAGCTTATCTACTCCTCTCTCTGCAAAGATCACGTCTAGAAAACTCTTCCAGTGACTGCAGTGAGTTGACTGCAGACTATTGCAGCCCATGTCCATGACTATACTGTAAAGCACATCACTAAATGCTGTTAACACAGCAGAGAAACTCGTGCAAGATGGCGGCCCCCGTCATAATGTACTAGAAAATCAAAATCTACAGTAAGAAAATAGAAATAGTGGTGATACATTTTTTTATTTTTTTAAGATCTGTCCATGTGAGTTGGAGGCTACATATTTTTCTGTGGAACCAAAGTGACTACTGTAAAATCCATTACAGTTTTATTAGGGCTGGGAAATTATGACCAAAATCATTAATTGAGCATTTTAACTTGATTATGATAAATAGGGATTATTTAAGTCCCGTCCCCTTTTCAAGTATGAGAATGTTTTGGGCAAACCTAGTGAGATTAGTTTCTCATGAGGTATGCCTGCTTGTTTTTGTTCAGACCGAACACACCTGAACTAAAACTGTTGTTATACTCTGGGGTGAGCAAACCTAAAATGTGTTTCTACCCTCTCTGGCTATTCTTTGGGTCCTAGTCAGACATGCTGGATGACGTCTGGGAACGCTGAAACCTGTAATTGTGCCTCAGCAGTATGTGACGTCATAATGCAAAGATGACCAACGTTGTCTGCTGAGACCCAATCACAGCACCAGAACTCAGGAGAGGTGAGGAACACTGTAATGTATTTTAATAACTTAGTTTTAAAAAAAGGTTGTTCAAGACTTTCATATTAAGGCTAAGGCCCCATGTTGCGGAAACGCAGCTTATTTTGTTGCAGATTTTGTTGTGTTTGTGTGTAGGAATGGGAAATATATAGGAAGTTCTTATACTTCTACCTTCTGCTCCACCACTCCTGACTTTGGCTAAAAAACGCCAGCAAAATCTGCAACAAAAAAGCTACATTTCTGCAACATGGGGCCTTGGCCTAATGCCTTGAGATTGTTGGTGTTGTGATTAAGTTCTATGAACACTTCATCATCTGCACAGTATAGAGCTGGAAGTAGACTGTGCCATTCTAGCATCTTGATCAGGAGCAGACAGAATTATCATACAATCAATTATTGCATTTTCACTCCACAGCAACTGAAAAAAACTTCCACCTGATAGATCACTTTATCGTGCAAACAGTCTGGCCATTGTGAAGGATTGTTTCAGTCTTCATTTCATCAGCCTAAATGGTAAAAAGAGGCCATTTTGAACTACATTTAGCTTCTACCCATGTGTTTCTTCAGTGGTGTTTGTCACTATATTTGGTTGACCATGTGATACAGGAGTCCACTAGAGTAAGAGCTGTGGTTTCTTAATGGTTCCCTGCTCTTGCCCATAAATATGGGTACTGTCCATGTGCCCATAAGGCTATATGACATTTTAATAAATGCCTCCTATCATTCATTACTGACTGGTTTACATGACACTGAACTTGTGATGACTTCCATACACAAACTGAGTGGAAGCTGCATTTGTTCCTTGTAGTCATGAAGTTTGAGATGTAAAGTAGATGAGATCTCTTTGTGTGTGGAGAAGATAAGATAAGATTAGTCTCCTTTGTGCCATTCCTTTGCTATTGATGTGCTACTGTTTTCTTTTAGGTTGGTTACGATTTGCATTTCAGTGCAGGAGACTTATTGGGCTTGGTACAGGAGACATTAATTGTTTGGAATAAACAAGTACAATGGGACAGATAAGCTAATACTGTCTAAATTGAAGACCTTGCAGATTAGACTACAGGTCTTAAAGGGGTTGTCCAATTTCACAAAAAAATGTTTTGTATTTTTCTATAGGGCTGGGTGATTTTGCCAAAAAACAAAATCTCCAACTACTGAGCCTCCCACTGATCCTGAGAACAGTGGGTGTTTTACCCCTGTTGTGAATGTAGCTGCAGTGACAACACATGCACCCCTGCTGCCATTCCCTTTGATGGGAGAATTGGTAAAGTACAGTACTTCTGCTACTTCCAGCACTCCCATTAAAGTGAATGGGAACAGGAGTTAACCTGTTGTCCACCGCTTCTACCTTTACAGTAGAGATACAAGACCCCAAATTTGCAGAGACCCCACACACACTATAAGCATTTTGTCCTATTAACTTTTCTGTTTTATACTTGCTGTGCACTTTTGTGTTCATCACATGACCATGGTCAGACTTTTATCCACTGGAAGTAAGCAGAATGAATGACAGCAAACAGAGATCTAGAAAACCGTGATCTAGATCTAGTCTAACTTTTACACCACTTAGATGTCTTAGGCTAGGTTCACACTTGCGGTGTGCACTCAGTCATTCTTGTCCGCTGTGGGACCTAAATGGCGGAGAGCTTGCCCACTGAAACAGCGGTTACCTGTGGACACTAGTGGATCCCATAGACTATAATGGGGTCTGGCAGAGAGAAAAGTCCTCCGTGCAGGATTTTTCCCTCCACCGACTTTCGGTGGAATCTGTAACAGAGTCTCTTATGGAGACTCCGACACAGATGTGAACAAAGCCTCAGTGTTTCTTATTAAGCCTCATCCACTTGTAAAGGCACAAAAACTGTTAGAAAGTGTCTAATAAAAAGCTTACAAAATGAGACGTAAATCATGTACTCAACAAATTCCTGCAGTTTCATTAGTTCATTTGCCCAAGTGTCTCCTGCAGAATGTGAAACTGACAGTAATGTAACCCTGAATAATTAGGACCGGTTTTTGTTTTATTTTGTTTTTTTTTCCTTTCCCCCAATTCCATTTTTCTGTGGGAAGAGTTGTGTTTTTCAATGCCACTTTTACAGCAATTCTGCCATTGTTTTTTTTTGTTTCTTTGCCTTGTAAGGAGGTGTTCACACTACCTACACTACACTGTCAGCAGTGTCCGTAGCTATTGTCCATTACAAGATTTTAGCAACGGAAACTAGCTGAATCGTCACAAATCTGTTAAAATTTCCATTCATTTCAATGGTAATTTAACTTGTCCATTTACTCCCAGTCCATCAGAAGTCCATTTTTTTTTTTTCCAATGGACAAAAAATCCTACATGCAAGACCTTTCTGTCCATTAAAAAACAGACAGCAAGTGTCTGTTATTTCTTTTTAACATTGAAGTCTATGCGCAACAGACTTATTTTGTGGCTTTTTTTTTTTTTTTTTTTGCGTATGCTCAGAAAGCTAAAACAAAAAATGGACAGTATTTAAAAAAAAAAAAAAAAAAAAAAAAGTCACGAAGGGTGGATTCACACCTGCGCCCAGTCTCCACTTTCAGGTTTCTGTCTTCTGCCTGAGAAACTGGACAGGAGACGGAAACCGGCAGTCACTTTTCAAAGTGTTCGCCCATGAGCGCCGGTGTGCGTTTTGTGGTCTCTGCGGTGAAACCAGTTTTCTTTAACCAGACACAAAGTCAGACATGCAGGACTTTGTGTCTGGTTAAAAAAAACGGTTTTGCCGCGGAGACCACAAAACGCTCCTGGGTGGACACTGACTGCCGGGTTTCCTGTTGGCAGAAGATGGAAATCCACAAAGCGGACAGCGGGCGCAGGTGTGAACCAGCCCTAACTGATGCTAGTGTGTCCTTTTTTTATTTATTTATTTTTTATAAATCCATTAAATGGATCAGTTAAAAAAAACAGACACATTAACATCAGTAAGGCGTGGTTCACTTCTGAGTTCGGTATTCCGTTTGGGGAGTCCACATGGGGAACCCCCGAATAGACTACCGAACGCATTGACAAGTGGTGAGCAGTGAAAGCACACGGATCCCATAGACTATAATGGGGTCCGTGTGCTTTCCGCGCGGTCTCTGCATGAGTCATGCATACAGGAAAGTAGATCATGAAGTACTTTTCTGTCTGCATTCCTTGCGGAGAGTACATAGACCCCATTATAGTCTATGGGGTCGGAGTGCTTTTATAAGCTCACCGCTTGCCAATGTGTTAGGTATTCCATTCAGGGGGTCCCCAAGTGGACTCCCTGAATGGTTTACTGAACGCAGATGTGAACCAGGCCTTATTGTTCATTAACGTCTGTTATATTTTTTTTTTTTTTTTAAATGGACACTTTCATTACGGAATTCAATGGTAGTGTGAACCCAACCTAAATTGTACCTGTTGTGCATATATAATTGGGGGACCTTTTTTGGGGGGTTGGACACAAAGTCCTGCATCTTCGACTTAGTGTCCAGCCCCCCCCCCCCCAAAAAAAAAAAAAAAAAAAAATGGTTTCCCCTCAGAGAGGCTGCGTACAGACAACAGCAGTTTGCTTGTAAAACTCTTTCAAATGAATGGGTTTTAAAACTGACTGCCGGGAAGCCGTCCCCTATGCAGTTTCTCTGTGGAATAGGACGGCCACCCAGCAGACTGACACAGGGCGTACAGGGGCGCAAGTGTGAACACCCCCGAAGAAATTTGCTTTTTCTCTTTGTGTAAGCTCCTTTAAAGATTTATATTGATAACAAAAAGGCAGAGACAAAAAAGTTTCACAATACAAAGAAAATACTAGAACACAATGAATCACGAAAAGCAATGAGTGTATCCCAAAGGTAAATCCCGGACTCCATGAGATGGATGGGATGGATTTGCCAGGTTTAGAAGGCTAAGGGCATGTAGGTGTTTTAGGGACATTAAACCGTTTAAAGAGGACCTTTCACCTCCTGAGGCACATGCGGTGTAATAGTAATACACTGCTAGAAAGCTGAGCTATCATCTATTGCGCTGTACTGTGAGAGCGGTGAGGAACACCTCCCCACCTCCTGATAGTGCTTGTCCATAGAGTACTCATTGCTGGGAGGTAAGAAACGACCACTCTTACAGTCCAGTGCTATAGACGCTACTGTGAAGATGGGCGTTCCTGACTGACTGTCAGAAACGCCCTTCTGACAATGAAGAGCTACGGTACCAGCACCAATACCTCTTCACTGTAGGCACATCACTGGAAAGCCGATAGTGCCCTGAATTCAGCGCACTGTTGGCTTTCTAGCAGCGTATAAAACCGCATGTGCCCCAGGAGGTGAAAGGTCCTCTTTAAAGGGATCTATCATTCAGACGACATTTTTTCTAAGTACCACGTCGGAATAGCCTTCAGAAAGGCTATTCTTCTCATACCTTTCGTTGTCTTCTCCATGCGGCCGTTTGCCTACAATCTCGGTTCTTGTCGGTATGTAAATTAGCTCTCTGGCAGCGGGCCCCAGCACTCAGACAGCACTGGGGGCGGCCCCAATGCTGCAAGAGAACTCTCCCCAGCGCCGGCTCCATCTTCGTCATGAATGGCCTCTTCATTCTCTTCTTCCAGTGGTGTCTTCTTTCTTCTAGGCCTCGGGCAGAGCAGACTGCGTGTGCCCACAAGCCCCGAAAAAATGGCTGCTTACAATACTATGCAAGCGGCCATTTTCTCGTGGCCTATGGGCATGCGCAGTCTGCACTGCCCAAGGCCAGAGGCCTTAGAAGTTACAAGCCACTGCCGGAAGAAGAGGCTGAAGCTGACGCTGCTGAAGAAGAGGAGGCAGCGCTGGAGAGAGTTCTCTCTCAGCATTGGGGACGCCCCCCAGTGCTGTCTGAGCGCGGGGGCCCGCACCCAGTGCTGCAAGAGAGCTAATTTACATACCGACAAGAACCGGGATTGCAGGCGAACGGCAGCACGGAGAAGAAATGAAAGGTAGGAGAAGAATAGCCTTTCTTAAGGCTTTTCCGACGTGGTACTTAGAAAAAATGTTGTCTGAATGATAGGACCCCTTTAAGCTCAGGACTCGGCCATACAAATCATAATCTTTTCAACCATTCTTTACATGATTTATTTGTTGAGTGCATCAGTGTGTAATGTCTACACAGTTGCCTCCACTAACAAAATCAGGAAATGTGTGTTCCAGGTAAATTATACTAAGAAACGGAAATGTTTTAGGATGATGGGAATTCTACAGAAATATGATTTCATGGGAAAACTTTCACAATCTGGATGCCACAATGCTTAGTATAAATAAATAAAACAACCAGAGTAGGAACAAGTTAAAAATATATATTTTAGGACAAATTTAGCAGAAAAACTTTTTCCTTTTTAGCAAATTTTGCTGCCGGCTTTTTTTTTTTTTTTTTTCTTTTTGAGCCAAATCCAGGATTAGATTTGGCAAAGGATAGAAGTATAAGTGCTTCCTTTTATATTACCCTAAACCTCTTGAACCTGCTCTTGGCTTTGGTTCAAGAATTCACAGCGAAATTTGCATCAGAAAATGCATCTTTATTTCCAGCATATGGCTGCAACCTAAAGCAGTTGTGCCAAAATAACAGCAGTGTCTGATCCATGTCCTTATACCCTCCATCTGAATGGAGCAGCTTCATACCGTCTCACTGCTGCTTTATTCATGTTTATGGGGCTGACAGAGAAAGGCAAGAAATTTGCTCATCTTCTCTTCGCATAAAGATGTATGGCACTGTAGTGTTCCTGTGTTATTAGGATATTTATATGCTGATGTATAATATATATGATATAAATATCCTAATCCCGACTTTGTTTTCAACCAGTGATATCTCTGGAAATAACATAGATGGAACTGTAATCTTATCAAGTTTATATGTTTTATAATGTCTAAGACATTAGACCATATTTCTCGGACTATAAGATGCACCTGGTATTAGAGGAGGAAAATAAGAGGAAAAAAAATTAAGCAAAAAAGTGCTAAAATATTTAATATGTGGGAGTTGTAGTTTTGCAACAGATGCAAGGTCACGTTGACAGGTGACCCTGCAGCTGTATGGGGATGCATAGGACATCTTTTGGTGGGGGTAGTATGGCCCTTTTGATTTTTTTCACCCCTCGCTACGATGTTCACCCTATGGGAAAAATTTTGAGATGTTTGTAGCTCATGCGTTTTCGGACACAGGTATACCTAATGTGTATGTGTTTCACAGTAATATTCTACTTTTATATGTAAAAGGGAAAGTCTGTGATTTAGAACCTTATTTTTTTTTAATGGTTTTTTAAAAAAAATATATATTTAATTTTTTTTCCCTATTTTATTATCCTTCCCCCAGGGTGCTTGAAACAGCAGTCATTTGATTGCAAGTCCCAACAGAACTGTGGAGAGTCTGTATATTACTATTGAGCCTGGTCATAGACCAGCCACAATAGTAATTTTCCTATGACAGGCCTGGGCGCCTTCGTTACGCTCCCAGCTGTCACAGGAACAGGACGGCTCCCCAACAAGAAAGGTACGGGGTCGGTGGGGACTGGCCCCGGGGGTAGTTCTTGTACTAGGCGGGAGGCTTAGGGGTAGTAATGCCCGCGATCAGAATGTACTCTGATTGCCGACATTAGCTCTTGATCTCCGCTGTACATTACAGCGGAGACCCGCTTGTTATGGTGACTTCTTTGCAGCAGAGTGGCCAACCTTTAGATGTCTTCTCCACGCCACCTTTCTGGTTATATTTACGGTTCACTGTATGCAAATGAGTCTCCATACAGCACTGTGGGTGGCCTCCCTGCGCTCAAACAGCACTAGGGGCATCCCCTGTGCTGCCTGCAGACTCTCCAGCGACTCCCTCCATTTTCTTCTCATGACCGCCTTTTCTCCGTGTCTTCAACTGAAAGCGCATATGCAGCAGCCATTTTCCTGTGGCTGAACAGACAATTGCGTAAGAGGCCACAGGAAAATGGCTGCCGCACATGCGCAGTCAGCGCTTACAGTTGAAGACGTGCAGAAGAGGTGGTCGCGAGAAGAAAATGAAGGGAGAGAGTCTGAGAAGACTTCAGGCAGCACATGGGATGCCCCTAGTGCTGTTTGAGCGCAGGGGGACCGCCCCCAGTGCTGTCTGGAAACTCAGTTGCATACGGCGAAAATCGTGAATATCACCGGAATGGCCGCACAGAGGAGACATCTAATGTTAGGAGAAGAATAGCCTTTCTTAAGGCTATTTGATGTGGTGAGCCTAAAAAAAGGATTCTAATGATAGAATCCCTTTTAATAAAGTAGATTACAAAATGTATTAATGACAAAAATCTAAGAAAAACAAAAGATGTATGAAAGTTTAGTTAGGCTTTAAATATGCTATGTAATCTTAATATTTATATGTGACATATATAAATAATGTATGTATCAAGAGTACTGTTATTAGCTTTTGTGTACAAGTTTATTCTTTCTAGCAGAAAGCGGTGCCAGTGAAAAGTATCTAAAAGTTATTGCTACTGTAGGTTTCTAGGATTGAATTGGCAATATGTGATGAAACATAAATCACATTGCAGACATTCCTGCTTCCTAACACGTTGCTGTAAAATTCTCTCTGCCAGACTTCCTTAAGTTCCGGTCTCACACAATCATTATTCTCCTTTGAAATGCTGTCAACCTTTTTTTTTCAATTACAATTTGTTTTTCTTTTTTGTTTTCTTGTTTTGTTTATTCATACTAGAACCATTCACTATGTGTGAATGCAGATCATCTGCTATTAGACATTAGTAATAGGTCCTTCTTAAATTTCAGTTGCAGTTCTGTGCCACTTTCTTGTTGAGAATTAAAAAAATAAATAATTGAAGAATAATTTGCAATCTCCCCACCACTAGATCACTAACCTATATCCTTAAATTGTGAGCTTTTTGTTTTTTACCGTGCTATGAAAATCTGAAGAAAAGTGTAATTCTGTTTAAATTACTGCAACATACCGTATGCTTGTAATATTTGTTCACCAGATTGAAGGGAGTTTACTACCACCAGCAATGTCACTATTTGGGCAAGTTCAGACGGGTTTTTTTGGACCGGAACCTGAAGCGGAGGCTGGGCAGAAGCCGGGTAGCCGCAACTGAAATTCTGTGCACTGCACTGGCATCCAGCCGTGCACTCCGCTCCGGATTAGGCCCAATGAATGGGCCTAGTCCGGAGGACTGTGTGTCTTCCGGCCGAATCGCGAGGCGAAACGACCTGAAGAATAAGCACCTCTCTTCTTTTTCCGGGAGCCGGCACAATTGTCGCAAATGTGTGGGGGGTTTTTTTTTCCCCAGTTCCACCTCATTCTGAATTTTTTTTTTTTTTTTCCAGCTTCCCAGTACAATTTACAGGATATTAAATAATGCAAACAATAAGCCATAATGTGACTTTGTGGACAGAAATTAAAAGGAAAAAAAAATATGGATTTTGGAAGGTGAGGAGGAAAAAACAGATACACAAAAATTAAAATTCCCTCAGTCCTTAAAGGGTTAAAGGGGTTGTCCAGATTCAGCCAATAAGTGTTAGCATTTTAGTACTGAAAATTTATATGGTCCTCCAATATACTTTCTGTCTCAGTTCTGGTCTTCTAGATCTCTGCTTGCTGTCATTCATTCCAGTTTCAGTGGATAAAATTCTGACCATGGTCATGTGATGTACACACAGGTGCACAGCTCGCTACCAAGCAGATGTCTGATTACCGTGCTGTGACGAGTCGTGCACCTGTGTGTACATCACATGACCATGGACTGGTTTTTATCCGCTGGAAGTAAATGATGACAGCAAGCAGAGATCTGGAATTGATGCTTAAAGTATATTGGAAAATTGTATAAATTTTCATTATGCAAACAATTAACATTTATTTGTCGATATTGGGACAGCCCCTTTAAAAATTAGGCTATTACCATCACTGCAAATTGTTGCCAATACAGAAATGTGTGTCAGCAAGCTCTGACCTCCCGGGTGGGACTTGCAGAAACAAGTGATTGCCATTGCTCTTTGCTGTGTCCTTAAAGAGGACCTTGCACCACTTCCAACAAATCAAACTTTTTAAATCAAATAATAGGTGCTACAAGATGAGTATCCTGCCTCAGGCGGCAGATCAGAGTCCCTGAGGGGCGGTGACGCTCTGCATCAATGCTACCATTAGCAGTGGGAGAGGAAGAAGGAGCAAGTGGGTCAGGGACAGACACTGGGTGCAACGCTGACTACTGTATGCACCCGAAACCGTAACATTTCGTATAATGTTACCGTTCTGTGTTTGCCTTAGTCACAGATAGACAAAGTTGAAGTTTTGCAAGTATATTTGACTGTTTTGGTGCTCCCATAGAAGTAAATAGAAGAACTGCTTTGCTATCTCTTCACGCACAGCCACCATAGCACCAGGCAGTTTGGAGAATTAGGATTAGGTCTCAGAGTTATAATTTGCAACTAGCAGACCATCATGGCATATTCCATAAGTCTCTAAGATGACCACACTCCTTAAGAACTTAGTTAGATTGTTCTGCTGTTAATTTGCAATTGTGCCAATTTTTATTTAGTGGTGGTTATAAGCAACCATAGGTTAAATTCACACTGTGAACTGGAGCTGCCATGCAAAATCCGTCACAAATCTTCCTGCCATTGGCATTAAGATTTCATTTCACTTCAATGGGATTTTGGGCATTTTATCAGCCTCCTATGAACCTGAGGTAGTTTTTTTTGTGGCAGATACTGATGTGTGAACTTACCCTTAGAGGGATGGAGAGATTTGAGATTCTTAAAATATTAGTCATGAAGATGTGAAATGAAACTTTTAAGGTTTTGTTTTCTTGTAATGTCTTTCCCATTTGTGGACATTTTTTTTGGGGGGGGGATTTCCAGGTCAGTTTCTACAAACTCTGTTAACTCTTTGCATCTGTGTATTAATCAAAATTAAAAAGTATAGGGTTCTTGTTTGCCATTTAAGGGGTTATTGATCAGATTAGCTATCAACGATGGATCAGTAGGGGTCTGAATGGTATACTTGCTGATCCTCACACTTGCACAGTATCAATAAGTAGTAATTAAATCAAAAAACTTAAACACACATTGCATTTAGTTAACTGCTCCCAAAATGTTTGGTTTTTTAGAAGTTAAAATATAAATATATATTGGTAATATTTGGCTGTTTTATTTCACTGCTCTGTAATATTGATGTGTGCAATGCTCCTGCTTGCAAGCTTGTGCTGTGGTGCCCCGAAGCAAATGGTCCACAGAAACTTGTGTTGAAAAGCGGGTTTCTCCCGAGAAGATGGCCAGTATGCTTAATATATGGTGGAAGTAAGAATGTGTCACAGAAAATCTGCTCTGGATAAAGGGGGGACTCAGTAAGCTTTTTCACATTGGTGGTCTTTTGTATGGGTTTCACTCTATAATATTTTCAGTTTTACTGTGAATTCTTTTCAATGACCAGCCCATTTCAGCACTTCTGCTTTTTATGAAGTGTCTACATTCCAGTTTGTGAGAATACCGAGTATTTGGCTGGTGATCCATTGTACCTTCTGTTTCCTGCCGCACATCATCTGACATGGCTATATGAAAACAAATACAGCATTGGATCTGTCACTGGCACATCAAAATACGACAATACTGTTCTAAACATTGGCTCTGCTGCTGGTAAAAAAGTGAAATTGTGGATGAACTGATATGAAGACTAACAATAATAATCAGTTTGTTAATGGGATTGGTTTCCGATGAGAGATTTAATCATCTTTTGCTTCTGGATACAGTAAATAGTTTATTCACCTGCTACATTTGGTAGGAAAATAATACTGATAAGAAAGTGTAAATAAACGGAGCATGATAATAGTATCTGCACCTGTTGCCTGGAAAATCAGGATAAAAGTGCTTTTATACTGCGTGTGAGAAGCAGTTATGGAATAGTATTGCATCTAAATATTGGGAAGTGCCTTACAATGATGTGTAATGGTGTAAGAATCTGCTACGAGCCAATTCCTCAGTGCCTATGGGTACCAGTGTAAGCAAGCCACAGTGTCCATAGCGTCCCAAGACTGTGGTAAATGATTGAGTGGTTTCTTATACCTTTACATGCGTCATTCCTGAAACCCCTTTAAAACTTTGAGAGTGAAGAAACACGTTGAATTTTTGGTGCAAATTTTGCTGCCAGAAGTGGATTCATTTGGAATATGAAGGAAGGACCTATTCGACTCCTACTTGCTGAATCCCCTTCTGGCTTTGACTCAATAACTGTAGCAAAATCTGCACCAAAAAGCAACAAAAATTTTAAATTTTTTTTATTTTTTAATATACTTTTTTTTCATCTTGTCCACTGGTATGTTGTCCATAGTAGTGCTGTCACTGCCCACACGGGACCATTGCGGCCGATAAGCGGCCTCCAAAAGTGAACCAGGGATTCCCTTTCCTTCTTCCCCTTCTGCCTTATAAAATGATTTAGAGGCTATTTTTAGGTAGTGTAATTCTTGGTGCGAGATCACTGTTAGACATGCATTTATAACATTTGCCCTGTTAACAGACTTTGAGAGGCGGTCCATAATTGGACTTGAACAAGCAGGATGGTCATTTTAAAGAACTGCCTGATTAGAAGGTGTTGGAGGCAGTGGTTACATGAAGGCACGCACAAATTGTGAATAGGCTCCGACCGCCCTTACAGAGGATTGTTTCACCCACAAGCCGCTTCCACAGTCTCCTTTTTCAACATCTAGACGCAGGTGCTCGACAAAAGCAAATTTGGTGTTACTGTACTCCTTACATGTTCTGCCATTGACAGCTAGCCACAGTCTCCTTCATTTGCATTCATATCATGAATAAGAAACCTGGACTTCTACAGACTGTAACTTTATCTTCTTTAGCGACCAATCCAGGTTCCGTTTGGGATCTGATGATGGTCAGATTCAAGTATGGAGGCCTTGTGGTTAGCACTTCATTCCCAGCTTTGTTGTGGAGTGACACACTGCCCAAGAGCAATATGTGCAGGACATCTTGTGGCCCATATGTGTTGCTTCTTATGGCTGGGCTTCGAACTGGCCTTTTTCATCAAATAATACATGCCTACATACAGTAAAGTAGGGTTCACACTACCGTAGGTGTCCGACAGCTAGTGTCCCTAGCTAATGTCTGCGCAAGATTTTACAAACGGACACTCCTTTCCGGTGTGTGGTGTCCGTTTACAATTTCCATGAATTTAAATGGGATATTATGTTGTGTCCTTTAGTGTCTATGTGTGTCCTTAAGTGTCTGTAGGATTTTACTGTCCGCTTGAAAAATCGGACACGGTTGTAAACGGACACTTTAGGACACACACTGACACAACATAATATCCAATTTAAATTAATGGAAATTGTAAACGGACACAGCTAGTGTCCGTTGCTAAGATCTTGCGTGGACATTAGTTACGGACACTAGCTGTCGGACACCTACGGTAATGTGAACCCAGACTAAGGGTTTCCCAGGAATGCCTCAGCCAGCTTGAAACACTTCCTTAGCCTACCCAAACTCAAACATTATCAGTTAGGGTATAACATATCCTTCTTAGTTTTTCATCTGTTCTATAATGTCCTTTTAGAAAGGACTGTAGAAAAAAATTGGCACTCCACAGATTTTCGGTGAAAGCAAGTACAATAATATTTTTATTAATAATTTTATTACGGTAGACAATCCAAATACACAAATTAATGTCACCTGCCGCATAGCACTTCCCAGCATCAGCTCATACCGAACTATTTGCTCTCCACAATTCATGTCTGATGAAGGTTGCGTTGTGCCAACCGAATCGTCACTTTGTGTATTCTATGGGTTGGAACCCTTCTTGTACCCAGACGTTTACAGTGACGTGTATCCTCTGCAGTTAGATGAGAAGAATCACACTGGCCTGTTTTATGAGGAAATGAGTCACACTGAGAGGCTTCCACTAGCAGGGAAGAGACAGTTAGAGGCTGTGAATCGAAAGCAGGAGGAGGGACTTACATACAAGAACCAAGAGAGGAGGGCGTGAACAAAGTATGATGCGAGGGGTGCAAGGAATGCCCACAGTGCACGGAGGGCTCATTTACATATACATTTAAAAGATAAATCGTCTTTTAACAAACAATTAGCAGGACCTTAAAAGCCTTTTTAAAGGCTATTCAGGCATATGTTTATCTAAAATAGCGAAAATCCAGTGATAGAGCCCCTTTAAACAGATCCTCAAGAAAGACTTTCCTGTTCAAATCCTTCTGTCTCGTCATATAATCCCAGATAGGTGTAATGATGGTGAGATCAGGGCTCTGTGGGGGACATATCATAACTTCCTGGACTCTTCCTTCAAGGTGTGAAGGTTGTAAATATATGAATCACAGAAAACATTGTTATCCTTCAAACTAAATGCAGTATAACTATTTGTTTCAAACTGAATATGATATTATGTGACAAGATGACGCCAGCAATATCTGGATATAGATATGATATGCCTTTTTTTTCCCAGGTTGAAACTAAAATCATATGTCCATGCTGGCATCTTGTAATCCATTGTTGTCTGGGGAGACAGTTGTCCACTCCAGCTGATTTGAGCCCTTTCCTTTTGGCTAGTGACAATGGACATGTATTCCAAAGAGCCAATACAATAGACCAAGTCAATGAATAGACAATTCAGGAGGACATCTCTAAGTTGAAAAACCAGTTGGGTTGTTGTGGAGCATGAACAGATAAAATTCAATTAACCCCCAGCCCCTCATACACCTAGTGGCTGGGGGTGGATGGAGTTCAGAGCTTAGCCAAAGATTATGCCCCTATGTATACTTTAATACACGCATGGGATTGCGTATTCCTGTGCATTGTAAGCTTTTGACAATGTATCAGACATCATGACAAGTTGGCCTCTATACTGTGCTCAGCTGTAGGCCTGACCATGTGGACACAAGGAGTCTACAGGGTCTCCCATGCTCTCATGGGAGGCCCTGGCATTCCCACAGGAAATGACATCACAAGAAACCACATGGCAGAAAGCTACATCACAGGAAGGGGCTTCACAGAAGGTCACTGACTTCCTGGAGGTAGTGCCCTGGAGCTGGTGTCACGGGAGGCGGGTACCCCAACCAATCAGATTGCTGATAGAACTTGCTGATTGTTTACTTCTTGATAAAAACCTGCACGTGTGTACTAGAGCTCTCTTGGTGCACTACTCTGCTGAGGCTAAGAGTGAAGCTCTTATACCAACTCTTCTTGTGTGTTGTGAAATCTTCATTGTCGCTAGCACTTAGTCTTTGAATTTGGCCAGCTATAGTCACTCACATTTACTGAACAGGTGACCACAAAGGCCCCTGTTTCTGACAAAGGGGTGGTCAAATCAACCAACCCAAATTTTGTTAATTGACAAACTTTACACTATTAACATTTTTACGTTTGATAAGATTCCACATATCCCTAAATCAATTACTCAGTGCTGTAAATCCTATAACACTTTTTTAATGCTGTGTACCTCTTTAGAAGTATTAATACCTACGAACGCAACTGGAAAATATGAGTAAAGGTATGACGCTAGTCTGGTATGAAGTCATCTGTGACCTTTTGTGATTCAGGTTATACTTATTGCTAAAGACTCACTTTAATAAAGTTAAGGATGGATATAAAAAAAATATCTCTTTCTTAAAGGGAATCAATTATAGTGATTTCTGACCCCAAATTACCAACAGGTCTTAATGGACCAGGGCTTTAGTTTCCCAAATTGCCGTGTTGTAAAGCCATCCATGTTTGCACTATTCTATACCCTGCGGCAGAGTTCTTCAGTGAATCCAGAGAAATATACCTCGGGGACATGCACGTGAAGCTTGGGTATACATCACTGACTTCAGAACTGCATAGATGCCACGTGTGCCAGAGGTGAATCTGATGAGATTCATTGTTTTCATCTGTAGGCAAATATAAAGGTGTTTTTTTTGTTGTTTTTGTTTTGTTTGTTTTTTAAATTGTGGGCATGGTTGGCACTCCATAAGGACCTGTTGGTGGCTTAGTGTTCCAAATTGATCTAACAGCTTGTCTTTGAGCTCTTAAAGGTTTGTTCACAAAGTGGAACATAAAGAGGAATTCCTATTCATTTTCCTTCCACCGGTATTTGCATCGTCATTCTGTGGCAGTTTTCCGCTGCTGAGCAGACCCAGATGAATGTCAGAATCTGCAGCAAGATCAAGTAGAATGTTTCTTATATCAGTGTGCTACCTATGGCAAATTCCGCTATTTGAGCATAACCAAAATCTTCCCAAATACCACATTAATGTCTACTGCTAACAAATTCAGTTAAATGATCAGTGGTAGGTTGAACAAGATGGATAGAAGTATCCTCTGCAGCTCTATGTTAACGGAGAATACCACACCAGTGCTGTAATCCATGTGTACAAGCCACCTCATGACTTTTTTTTTTTTTTTTTATACACTTGACATATGTTGTTCAGATTAATTTCATCTGTAAAACACACATAAAAGACACAAGTTTTTTCTTATGTGGGTTTTGATGCATATTTAACTGAACACAACTGCATTGTCTAAATCCATCCTAAAAGGACCAGCAGTGTCGTATCTCTCAGTCTCTCTATGCATGGTATAACCTGTACTCTATTGTGACTCACAGCAAGAAATATCTGCCTTTAACTCTGATCTAACTCCTGTGTTTTGGGAGGGAAGGCTACATTCATTGTTAAAGACCCAGTATCTGTAGCCATAGTAAATAAGCTAGCGTTTGTTAATCTTTCCGCCTATTGTTAAAAAGTATGTATTAACGTTGTTCCAATTTCTGTCACAGTAGCGTAAGGATAAATATTTTCTGTTTTTGCATGTAGTTTGTGTTTTTGTACCCTTTTATTGGCGCTGTAGACTACCTGTCTGATTAACTCTTTAGCCTACTACTAGCACCGCCACCACCAGTCATTCAGCTTCTACTGCTGCATTACAGAGCACATTAACAGTGATTTTGTAGATTTGGAGAAATAGTACTTTGAAGTGTTATGGAAATTAGGGAGTTGGTGCCTTGGGGACAGCTCTTCAGCCCTGGGAGCATCACTGTTGCTTCTGAAATAGTAGTTGGAAGATCAACTCTCTGGACAAGATGGTGTAGCCAGAAGAAAGGCATACATAAAAAAAAAAAAAAAAAAAAGCGTGTATCTGTAATGTGTCTTCTAACGTTAAAGATGTGGGCCGGGATAAACTGATCTTTCTAACCGTTCCAGACCTTCTGGGGATAGGACGTCACTTCTTCATGTGCAGTAGCCAGTACTCCAGCACCATTGCACAGGCATGGGCGGCCGGCACCTCCTATCCTTGACGTCTCCCGGTCGTACATACTTGTGCAATAGAGCCAGAGGTTACGACAATGTTAAAGGAGATCTCTCACTTCCATATTCCCTGTTAGGGACCCACTCTAAGAGCTGGAAATTAGATCCAGTCTATAAGCTTGCGCTCACTCTGGCTGACAAAACTCATCCATGCACTATGTGAGTAGTCGCTAAACATTGGTATACTTTCTGCAGTGAAACTGATGGCTGCCTTAAGTAGAGAAGCCGGACCTGTAGAGACCAACTGCTCATGGAACTAGTTTCAATGTGAAATGGTGTTTCACTTTAGAGACAAATGCTTTACTGCTATACTTATTTCGCATTGTTTCTAAATTTGGTGCAGCCATGTGGGGAAGACCTTTTAATGTTTCAGTATGTGAGAAGCAAGATCTATAGAAAACTGTTAGCTCACATTGTTGTGTGCTTTACTGGTTTGTGCAGAGCTGAAACGTAAAGCAGATTTTTTGCATTTAGCCACGTATGTTAGGTGACAATTTGCATTAAGATTAGAGATGAGCGAGTACTGTTCGGATCAGCCGATCCGACCAGCACGCTCCATAGAAATGAATGGATGCACCTGGTACTTCCGCTTTGACAGCGGCCAGCCGCTTAACCCCCCGCGTGCCGGCTACGTCCATTCATTTCTATGCAAGCGTGCTGTTCGGATCGGCTGATCTGAACAGTACTCGCTCATCTCTAATTAAGATCAAGACCTCAGTTTGTGAAGAATTACAGTACCTGCAAAGTGGATGGGATTTACACATTGCAGAAAAAAAAAATCCACCGTGGAAATGCTGCAATTTCAAAAATTGCATTTTGAAAATCGCAGCCTGTCATTTATACCTATGGAAACACTCACAGCGGAAAACTCTGCGGACAAAAAAAGATAAATAAAAGCTTTAAAAATATTTTTTAAAAAATAAAAAAATGAAATAAATAAAAGTTCTAAGTCACCTCCTTTCCCTAGAATATATATAAAAGTAGAAAATCATATGTCAAACACATACACATTAGGTATCCCTGTGTCCGAAAATGCCCGGTCTACTAATAGTTTTCCTGTACGGTGAACGTCAAAATCACAATTGCTAAACTGCCGGGTTTTTTTTTTTTTCAATAAAAGGTGATCTAAGCAATAGACATTCCCCAAAATGGTATAACTAAAAAGTACATCTGACCCCGCAAAAAAAAAAAAAAAAACACTCTATGCGTCCCCGTACAGCTGCAGGGTCACCTGTCAATGTGGCCTTGCAGCTGTTGCAAAACTACAACTCCCATATAGTAAATATTTTACAATTTTTTTTGCTTCAAAATTTTTTTTACCTATTTTCCTCCTCTAAAACCTAGGTGCGTCTTATAGTCCGAAAAATACGTTAGTTTCAGAGCGAAAACATGATATTTGAGACAGCAGAAAGACAGTCACTGGTGTTCTGTATTAGTGCAGGGGTGATGTCACGGGAAGATGTGTATAATTGGCATCAGCGTAAAGATGGTACCGGAAACCAAATCTGGTGATGCTTTGTCCAATTGGGGCTGTATAGAGAGAAAAGAGCAGGGGGCCTAGGACTGAGCCCTGAGATACTCTAACAGCAAGCGAACGAAGGGAAGAAACCGAGCCCGCAAATGATACACTGAAAGTGCGGTCTGAGAGATAAGAGGAGAGCGCAGTGTCCTTGAGGCCGACTGAGCGGAGCATAGTGAGGAGAGGTTGATGGTCAACGGTGTCAAAAGCTGCAGAGAGGTCCAGAAGAATAAGAGAGAAGTTGCCATTATATTTAGCCATTAGGAGATCATTGGAGACTTTTGTGAGGGCTTTTCAGAGTGCAGAGCGCGGAAACCAGATTGTAAGGGGTCTAGCAGAGAGATAGCGGATTAAGGGAGAATAGACCAGGCGTTCTAAGATTTTAGAGATAAAGGGGAGGTTAGAGATGGGTCAATAGTTAGCAGCACAGGACGGGTCCAGGGAGGGTTTTTTCAATAGTGGGGTTATAACAGCATGCTTGAAGGAGGATGGGAAAATTCCAGAAGAGAGAGCTTAAATATTTTAGTAAGGTAAGTCATGACAGCAAGCGACAGAGATTGGAGAAGGTCTGAGGGGAAGGGGTCACTACTGCAGGTTGTAGGGCGAGATGACAAAAGTAGCTGGGAGACTTCCTCTTCTGTAACAGGTTCAAAAGATAAGAATGGACAGTCTAAAGTGCGGTTGGTGAGGGGATCGCTACTATGGTAAGTGTGGGAATCAATGCCACCTGGGAATTGGGCAGTTATTTCCTGACAGATCTTATCAATTTTATCATGGAACTAAGTGGCCAGGTCATCAGCACTAAGCTCTGTGAATGGTGTCTGCACCTTGGGTGTGAGTAAGGAGTGAAAAGTTTCAAAAAGCCTTTTAGGATTTCTGGAGAGAGAAGAGATGAGAGTGCTGAAATAGTCATGTTTGGCGAGGTAAAGGGCAGAACTATATGTTTTAAGCATAAATTTGAAGTGGAGGAAATCTGCAGGTTAACGTGATTTTCTCCACAGGCGTTCGGCACACCTAGAGCACCACAGAAGAAAACGTGTTTGTGGCGTGTGCCAGGGTTACTGCCTCCTATTTGGGACTTTGCGAGTGGAGGGGGGAGCCACCTCATCCAATGCATTTTTAATGGTTTCATTATAGTGGCTAGATTGAGACAGGAGATTGAGGAGATGGGGACAGAGAGGACTGTAGAGTATCTGAGAGGAGCTGGCTGTCGATAGCACGCAAATTCCTATATGTGTGAGGGTAGGTGTAGCTTGTGAAAAGGAGAGAGTACGGATGGTGAGAGATAGAAGATTGCTATAATGCTACAAGGTTGACCCAAAGGAAGGCACAAAAACCCATAAGGGCAATTTCAATTGCCCCTTGTCAGGGGAAAAAATTGCTTCCTGACTCTAAATCCAACAATCAATATAAAACCCTGGATCAACTTGTCTTTACCAAAATTTAAAGGGATTATATAATTAAAATCCTGCTTTTTTTTTTTTTTTTTTTTCCTCGATAACACATAGGAATAGCATTAACCCTTTCATCGCCAGGCACGTATGCTATACGTGCTCCCAAGGTGGCACTTCAGTAGCGGAGGACGTAGTTACTACGTCCTCCCTACTAATGCCGATATCTCTGGACTGCATCAACATATCTTGATGCTTTGAAATGCATTTTAAAGAAGAGACTCTCATCTTTAAAATGATACCAGGAACTTGATGATTTTACTTACAGTTTTGTAGTGATTCACTGTTGAAAACACTATTTGGCATTGAGATCCAACTGCAGATCTCAATTCCCGACAGCGTTTCAACAGTGAATTGCTCCAAAACTGTACATCCAATCATCAAGTTCTTGATATCATTTTAAAGATTGGATTCTCCTCTTTAAAATGCAATTGAAAGCATCAAGATATGTTGATGCAGTCCAAAGATATAGAGCTCCAAAGTGTCCCCCCCCCTCCTGTCTAAGCAAGCAATTTGCGATCTCTAACAAGAAAGGGAGAGGGACACGAGCTGCTCAGCAGAGAGAGAGAGACAGAGAAACAATCAGACTCTCTGCATAACTTGTATGTGACAGCAGGAGGGGGGTGGCAGGGACTCTATTGTCCCTATTAACCCTTCTCCTGCCAATCAGAGCGTATATTATATATTTGTCTCTGATTGTCACATACAGTTATAATGTAATTTCCCCCCCTGAGCTTTACTAGTGGGGTATTCTTATGTTATACCTCCTGAACATAACCAGGAAGTTTATTGGCGCTGTGACCCAGACATTTACCATTGTCCAGGTCGCAGCGCCAAAAAAAAAAGTCACACCAAACACTTACACAACATATACAGTCCTATGAAAAAGTTTGGGCACCCCTATTAATCTTAATCATTTTTAGTTCTAAATATTTTGGTGTTTGCAGCAGCCATTTCAGTTTGATATATCTAATAACTGATGGACACAGTAATATTTCAGGATTGAAATGAGGTTTATTGTACTAACAGAAAATGTGCAATATGCATTAAACCAAAATTTGACCGGTGCAAAAGTATGGGCACCTCAACAGAAAAGTGACATTAATATTTAGTAGATCCTCCTTTTGCAAAGATAACAGCCTCTAGTCGCTTCCTGTAGCTCTTAATCAGTTCCTGGATCCTGGATGAAGGGATTTTGGACCATTCCTCTTTACAAAACAATTCAAGTTCAGTTAAGTTCGATGTTCGCCAAGCATGGACAGCCCGCTTCAAATCATCCCACAGATGTTCAATGATATTCAGGTCGGGGGACTGGGATGGCCATTCCAGAACATTGTAATTGTTCCTCTGCATGAATGCCTGAGTCGATTTGGAGCGGTGTTTTGGATCATTGTCTTGCTGAAATATCCATCCCCAGCATAACTTCAACTTCGTCACTGATTCTTGAACATTATTCTCAAGAATCTGCTGATACTGAGTGGAATCCATGCGACCCTCAACTTTAACAAGACTCCCAGTACCGGCATTGGCCACACAGCCCCAAAGCATGATGGAACCTCCACCAAATTTTACAGTGGGTAGCATGTGTTTTTCGTGTAATGCTGTTTTTTTTGGATGCCATGCATAACGCCTTTTTGTATGACCAAACAACTCAATCTTTGTTTCATCAGTCCACAGGACCTTCTTCCAAAATGAAGCTGGCTTGTCCAAATGTGCATTTGCATACCTCAGGTGACTCTGTTTGTGGCGTGCTTGCAGAAACGGCTTCTTTCTCATCACTCTCTAATACAGCTTCTGATTGTGCAAAGTGCGCTCTATTGTTGACTGATGCACAGTGACACTATCTGCAGCAAGATGATGCTGAAGCTCTTTGGAGGTGGTCTGTTGATTGTCCTTGACTGTTCTCTCCATTCTTCTTCTCTGCCTTTCTGATATTTTTCTTGGCCTGCCACTTCTGGGCTTAACAAGAACTGTCCCTGTGGTCTTCCATTTCCTTACTATGTTCCTCACAGTGGAAACTGACAGATTAAATCTCTGAGACAACTTTTTGTATCCTTCCCCTGAATAACTATGTTGAACAATCTTTGTTTTCAGATCATTTGAGAGTTGTTTTGAGTAGCCCATGATGCCACTCTTCAGAGGAGATTCAAACAGGAGAACAACTTTCAATTGGCCACCTTAAATATCTTTTCTCATGATTGGATACACCTGGTTATGAAGTTCAAAGCTCAGTGAGGTTACAAAACCAATTTTGTGCTTCAGTAAGTCAGTAAAAAGTAGTTAGGCGTATTCAAATCAATAAAATGATAAGGGTGCCCATACTTTTGCACCGGTCAAATTTTGGTTTAATGCATATTGCACATTTTCTGTTAGTACAATAAACCTCATTTCAATCCTGAAATATTACTGTGTCCATCAGTTATTAGATATATCAAACTGAAATGGCTGTTGCAAATACCAAAATATTTAGAACTAAAAATGATTAAGATTAATAGGGGTGCCCAGACTTTTTCATAGGACTGTACATAAAGTCGCAAATAAAGTTTACATTTCATCCAATCCCTGTCCTGTCTATACCTGAGCTTTCTACAGTAAAATACGTCTCTAGTGATATCCGTTACACACTAAAATAATAGTAATAACGATTATCACTAGAGATGAATGCATAGATTGCTAAAATTTTTATAGGGGGATGGAAAATAACATTTTTATGTAAAGTCCTATTTAATTTGCATGCACAAAATGGGATGGCGCATTTCTGCGATTTTGGCGATTCTTTAACACTCGCCCCTGTAAATATATACATGTGTGGTATGTATGAACTCCTCACATATTGCAGTTTTATGGACAGTACATTATGTTTGCAGAAAGGGATTTCTTGAGCCGCACTTTAGTGGCAAATTAGAATTTTTGCGCAATTTTTGCTAGCAATCTGTTTGCCGCAAAGTTGAATGAAGGTGCTTGTATATATAAACTATTAAATTGTGTTTTTATATACGGTATGCTGTGTACTCTGAAAAAAGTTAGATTTTGGTGTCACAGTTTGGTAGGTGCAGTATAGCTTTTTAACATATTAGTGAACAACAGCAAAATCCTGCTTGTCTTCTGTATTCGTGTTTTTGGGAGTCCGAGCTCTTGTTGTAGTTGATGTTTGCGGTACATATAGTATATTTACACATTGTATACACCGTAAGCTATTATTTTAAAAGTATTTTGTATATGAATGTGAGATTGAACATGAGTTTTAGGTGCAAATATGTGTTTTAGAGTATTTTTTCAAAAAATTATTTGTGTTGTTCGCAAAGTTGCATGAAGGTGGATGTGGCTATCGTTGACCCATTAAGACATTTGTAATCTTCAGGTTGTCTACTTTCAAAAAATATATAGGGTTTAGGGGTTCACTTACTTTTCATGGTGTGTAATCCCTACATTTTATAGGATGATACTTTTTTAACATTTCCAGCTTCAAAGCAGATTTTTGTTCCTTCCAGTTCTAGCGATTTTCTGAAGACACGTGCATGCGGGTTCAGGCTAAAGTGATATGTATGAACTCTGCACATGTTGAACTCTTATTTTTAGGAGGTTTGGTGCAATTTTTTGTTTGGTTTCCGCTTTTAACAACTAATATACATTTATTTGCATTTTTTCATAAAACATTCACTTTAAATCAAAATTGCATGAAGGTGCCTGTTCGTATAAAGTACCAAGTGGCATTCTGACAATGCTGCAGGTGTCTACTTTAAGAAAATATATAGGTATGTGGGGGGTTGGATGCTTTTTTAATGTTGCTATTTAGGTTTGATTTGTCCATCTCAAAACTGTGAAAATTGCTCTGGCTACTGGAGGTGCAAAATTTCCAGAGACCCTTGGCAGCGAAAAGGTTAAAGGCTATTCTTCTCCTACCTTTTAGATGTCTTCTCCGCGCCGCTGTTCGGTTGAAATCCCGGTTTTCTTCAGTGTGCAAATGAGTTCTCTCGCAGCACTGGGGGCGTCCCCAGTGCTGCGAGAGAACTCTCCAGCGCCACCTTCATCTTCTTCAGGAACGGCCCGGCCTCTTTGTGCGTCTTCTTCCCGAGCTGGGTTTCAATCTTCTAGGCTTCTGGCAGAGTAGACTGTGCATGCCTGCGGCCAAAGATGGCCGTTTACACAGTAAGCGGCCATTAATCTTCTCTATCTTTTTTTTCTGTCACTCGCCAGGCTTCTTTCATGTATACTGCACTCCTGTCCTTACAGACCAGCTTCATCTGATTTCTTGGCCAGATTCCATCTTGTTCACCTCATGATGCATTGGCACAGCCTCACGTGGACAGCTAAACACTGTACTATGTCTATCGGTTACGGGGCAGTACAAGTGTCCTTCTTTATTTTTTTTCCTCAAACGCCTAAGACACTATGAGTATATAGTTTAGGGCGGCTGAACTATGTTCCTTTCTCCTAGTACTGTGACACAGGAACTGTCTGCTCATTAATAGAATATGCAAATCTGCTTTCCAGGATGTAATTAGGAAAACAATGCCTCTTTTCCCTTCCTCTAGGACAGCCCCCTTAAACATCAGGCATGGCTTTTTCAGATCGCCTAATACCATAATGCAGAATTATTGCCAGACTAGTATATCTATCCCAAAAGTAAGTCTCCATACGCCTGCAAAGGCACTCTCCTTAAGGAGTTCTCTTAGTCCCTGAACCCTGTCTACAGTCTCTCACTTAGCCAGACTAGTTTCCCTACACTGTGATGATGAGATCCAACCAGATTGGAACAGTGCTGTCCACAGCTGGGAGTCTGTTCCTTTTGGGATAGATATACTAGTCTGGCAATAATCCCGCATCATGGTATTAGGCTATTTGAAAAAGCCATGCCTGATGTTTAAGGGGACTGGCCGTGAGGCAGCGAAACGAGGCATTGTTTTCCTAATTGCATCCTGGAAAACAGATTTGCATATTCCCCAGAATCCCCCAGTGGAGCGAAAATTTCTTGTAAGTCTCCATACCCCTGCAAAGGCACTCTCCTTAAGTAGTTTTCTTAGTCTGCTCATCAGTAGTTAGTGACAGAAGTTTCTCTCCCTGAGGAGAGCCTGTATGGTAACAGTCTTTGAAATATGTATTTCTTGGTGGAACTGAGCAGTGTCCTTGAAGTAGCAGAATGGCTGGGGTTAGAATTATACAACTCCCCATGAACCCCCTCTCTCACCCCTTTTAGTAAATCATATCTGTAGCAAGTATTTATAGAGAGGACTGTTCTCAGATCATAGAGGCATCTATGTCTGTGTTGATGCAGAGACTTCCCTGTGTGGGAGGAGTTTTTGAGCTGCCACCCCCCTTTATAGGGAAACGGAGAGCAAGACCACAATCAGCAGCCACATGCATGAGCTATGTGCACTTATGTAATATGCAAAAGCAACCAGCACAATAAATTAGGAAAATATTTCTGTACGACTGCTTTTAAATGCTATAGATTTGATTAGTATTTTATATCTATATTTTTAAGCCATGCACAGAATTGTGTGTCCTTGCAAGGTTAGCCTGCTTACCGAGAGCAGGCATCTATGGGTTCGGGAAGCTGGTTGTCACTACAGACAGATATCCCATAGAGAAGGCAGAGTTTGAATATGGCACTCAAAGAGCACTATGTACACCGCTATGGAAGCTGCCATGGTGTGACACTCTTGTGACCTGGTGGTCACATGGCTGCTCAGGAAACAGGACCTCTAAGAGCTGCTGGGTCCAGACCATCTTTGGAGTATAGCATAACAAGATGTTTCCCTTCCTGTTTTGTTTACATTTTCTCAGCTGTATTTTAATAGCTGACAAAATGTAAACCAAACAGGAGGGGAAACATCTTGTTAATCACATTTCTCTCTTGTGCCCCTCCATAAGCCATAATAGACGTGGGGGTGGGGTGTTTGCATTAAAAAAATAAAATAAAATAAAGCATATTTAATTACCAAAAAAAAACCCGCAAAGATTTGAGTAACCCAAAGGAAAAAAAAATGTGTTATCCCTCAAATCTGCATGTAAAAAAGAAAGTGTTTGGTCCTGAACCAGGAAAAAGCCTGGTACAGAAGTGGTTAAGATTGATTATCATAGATCATTCCTCTTTTAAAGGGATTCTACCATTAAAAAACTTTTTTCTGTGGATTACACGTCGGAATAGCCTTTAGAAAGGCTATTCGTCTCCTACCTTTAGATGGGATCTCCACCGCGCCGTTCCTTAGTAATACCGGTTTTTACCGGTATGTAAATTAGTTCTCTGGCAGCGATTGGGGCGGGCCCCAGCGCTGAAAATGTGAGGGCGTCCCCACGGCTGCCAGAGAACAGGATCCTGCGCTGTCTCTATCTTCTGCTGGATCCTCCCCTTCTTTCTTCAGCAGCGTCACCTCTGTCGGCTCTTACACTAGTAGAGCCGACTGCGCATGCGCGGCCATAGTTCCGAGGCCGCATGCGCAGTCGGCTATTCCGACGTGTTATCCACAGAAAAAAAGGTTTTTTTAATGGTAGAATCCCTTTAAACGACATCCCTTTTATAGTGCAAGTATTTGTTAGGTGAACATTCCCTCACAGTGGAGCACAAATGGCTTAATAAGTCTCCACACACCTATATGGTGGTCTCTCCCTAAGGAGTGACAATAACCCCTTAATTTAGGTGAACATTGTGAAGTTCACCCGGCGGTTTCATTAGGGCCAAACACAGCTGAACCTGGTACAATAATAGAAATTTTGATTCAGAAATGTTCGGTCTGAGTGAAATTGCAGGTAGAACCTTGGGAATCTAGTACTACCTGAACAGAAATACTGGTAACCGATGTACACAAAATCATGATGGTTTTCCTGGTTGACGTTCACTTATTTTTGATTAATTGACCAGCTCTAAGGTCAATGTAAGAAACTTCGTAATATATCTTATTTTCCAGTTACCGCTCATCAGTTCCCATCTCTATGTAATGACCTCTGTAGACTTCACAGAGCAGTCCTAATGCACCAGACCTTTGTGTCTAATGGTCCATGTTCCTCCTACAGGAGACTGGAAGTCACAAACTATTTTGAGTTTAGTGGCATGAGTTGGAATTGCAAGAATTTTTTTTTTTTTTTTAAACGGATATCTTAGAAATTAAAAATTTCAAAAATATGCTTAATTTTAGAACACAATTTAAGCAATAGGTTATTTCCTGATGATACTTTCCCTAGAAGGTGGTAAGCATTCTGATCAATAGAGAGAGGATAATTTTTGTTTAATAGTTTATTACATGTGCTATTCATCTTTGAAAAGATTTTGTATATATAATTTATATGCATTGTCCACCTCTTTTTGTTGTATTGTGAATCGTATATGAATATAATGCAGTGACCTTTTATTTCTGATTTTAAAGATTTTTCAAGTTGTACATCTTATTCTTCCGCAGGAATGAAAGGAAATATGTGGAAAGATTCTGGAAAGAAGTGCAAGTCGGTGACTTTATACAGCTGCGCTGCAATGAGATCATCCCTGCTGATATACTGCTGCTCTCATCTAGTGATCCAGATGGACTTTGTCACATAGAAACTGCTAATCTGGATGGGGAAACCAACCTGAAACAAAGACAAGTAGTAAAGCAATTTTCAGAGCTGGTAAGAATACACCCCGTATTCATCCTAGTGTAACAGTACACAGACTATTTGAGTGACAGTCCCTAGGTTTGGTCATGAAACTAAAGTGCAACTAACTTGTAAGCAGTCTCTTCAGTACCAAGCACAGCACCATACATTGTACTTGGTATCACAACTCAGCCCATTCACTTGATCAGGCCATGTGCTGCTTCAACCAGCTGATCCACTGGTGTCCTGGCTGTCAGATTAGGTCATCAGTTTAGAACTTGTAGGGGTCAAAGTATAGGTTATCAATGAAAACGCCCTGGAAAATCCCTTTTTCATGTGCAGTGTTCTCTCACTGTTAATATTTATCATCAGCTTGTCATTAGTTTTTAACTATCAGGCTGGATGACCGTTCGGGGATTCTCTGACCTTTATTATTCTGATCCATGTCACCATTCTGGTGTTGTTGTTTTTTTTGTATTTTTTTCACCGTATGCAAATGAGTCTTCAAAAAGCACAAGGGGTGTTGCCCTTTGCTAAAAAAAAGGGGGCGTCCCCTGTGCTGTCCAAAGACTCTCCAGTGATGCCTTCATCTTCTTCTCTCGACTGTGTCTTCAGCCGAAACAGCCGACTGCGCATGTCCGTCAGCCATTTTCCTGTGGCCTCTTTACAAGGATATTCCAATGTGGTCTTAGTTCAGAAAGGGATTCTACTGATAGAATTCCTTTAAGCAGATTGGGTTTCCGTTCTACGAGTCCTCAAGCAGACCCAAAGAACGAAAACCCAAGGGCAGATGTGAACCATGTTGGGAGTATGAGCAGATGAAAGCAACGTTTTCTTCTCCATTTGAGACTCTATAGCAGTGTCTTCTGAAAATTGATAAAGGAAAAGCTTCTGCTTAAAAAACATTTCCCTCCCCCCGCCCCTCTCTCTCCGCTGGTTTCAGTTCTATAATGACTGATATCTGACAAACCCCATTGTAGTTAATGAGGTCTTTCGGACTCCGTGTGTAACAGATGTTTTAGTGGTCCATCTTTTTCTTGTGTGGTTATTTAGCACTTCTGAAAGCCTTGAATACTTTGTCCTCTTGTGTTTTACCTTTTTCCTGAGTTTGGCATTTTTCTATTTGGATTGCTTTGTGTGTATCTTCCACTCACTGTTTTGTTTTTTGATAAATGTTCATAGTGCACATTTGTAGTGGGATATAGTGAAGTAATAGGTTATTAGAAATGGAAAATGCAGCTCAGTGGACTGCTGTACCCTGCTGACTTTTGGGAGTAACCACTTTGTGACTCTAAACATAATCGGGCTATGCACAGCAGGTGTCTGTTACTGGTAACAATGGTTTCATTACCTTTTTTTTTTCCTGATGGATCAAACAGGCGACAAGAAGAATTAAAAAAAATGGTAAAAAATAAAGCCCTATCTGTCAAACCGAAAAATCACTAATGCCCTAAAAAATAAGTTAAAGGGATATGCCTTCCAAAAATAAAGATTCGCATATGCTATGTAGTATTGTGCAGTATTGTAGTATACTGTATGTCAGTCTCTCGACTCTTCCCCCTATTTATTTATTTTTTTCTTTCCTTATATCTCCTATATCATTGCATAGTGAAAGTGTGAATCCGGCCTCTGACACAATTAAGACGGTATATTATGGCGGTATAGATCTTCTATACTGCTATAAGATCTTCATGTATGATGATGTATATTGGATCATTCCACGCAAGTTCTTCACAGGGCAAGACACAGTCGCCAATCAAAACTACTGTTCATGTAGTAACAGGCCCCTGTCACACAGTTTATAATGAAGATGATGATAGTTCAGCCTCCCTGACTTCTCTACATCTATCCCAGATCATTTTGTTTTTGAGGGTAAGCAAGGCTGGTAATGGAGGAATGTCTTTGTATAAGGAAAATGAACTCCAAGATATCTTGCCAGAACTTCATAGCTGTAGAACACTCCCACCATATGTGCTAAGTTAGTGTTGCATTGGCACCAACACAATGCAGAATAAACAGGGTGTGATGCGATTAATCAAGCTAGTGTTCAGTACCATTGCAGATGGCCTCTAAATGGTGTATATTTTATGTACATTTACTATACCATTTATTTTGCTTAGTACCACAATTTTTTCTTCGTCATTTTCCCAACTGCTTTTGTAAGTCATCACTAGAGATGAGCGAACAGTGAAATATTCGATATTCGTTTTGAATAGCCGCTCAATATTCGAATATTCCAACGAATATCGAATCCCATTATAGTCTATGGGGAAAAAAGCTTTGTTTCAGGGGAAACCACTATTCGACTCAGGAGAGTCACCAAGTACACTATGACACCTCAGAAAATGATGACAACACCTCTGAAATGCAACTGGGACAACAGGGGAAGCATGTCTGGGGGCATCTAACAAGCCGAAGTCCCTGTATTATGCCACTAATAATGCGGGAACGGACTTTTTCCCATAGGAATGCATTAACCAGCGTTGATTGGCCGAATGCTATACAGTGTACAGCATTCGGCCAATCAACGCTGGTTCTGCCGGAGGCTCGTTTGTGAGGAGGCGGAGTCTAAGATCAGTCCACAGCAGTCTCCATTGTGGTCCGATCTCAGGTATAGCAGAGTTGACACAGCTCTGCTACATCTCAGGTGTAGCAGAGCTGTGCGCGCAACACTGCTACATCTGAGATCAGACCACAATGGAGACTTCTGTGGACCGATCTTAGACTCCGCCTCCTCACAAACGAGCCTCCAGCAGAACCAGCGTCGATTGGCCGAATGCTGTACACTGTATGGCATTCAGACAATCAACGCTGGTGAATGCATTCCTATGAGAAAAAGTCAGTTCCCGCATATCGCAAGCTGACAGGGATCCCGACTAGCATATAATGGGCTACCACAAGATAGAGCCCCAAAGAGCTGTTTGAGTAACATTCCTACCTAAATAAAGCTAATTCGTAGCTAACCCTGCCAGTACATCTGTCTCAGTCTCATATGAACCGAATCTGAAATCCACCATTCGTATAAAGTGGAGGTCACCTGGTTTAGCCAGCCATTTACTTTTTCCGATTTTTTTTTTTTCAATGCCTCCGTTGTCGTAGTTCCTGTTCCACCTCCCCTACACAGTTATTGGTGCAAAAAAAGCGCCAGTAAAGGTGGAAGGGGATACGAATTTTTAGTGCGTTTGCCGCGTGGTATTCAATTGGAATCGAATACCTCGAACAGCCTGATATTCGATCGAATACCAATTCAATCAAACGCCGTTCGCTCATCTCTAGTCATCACGTCTCTGTGTAAAAGGACAGTGTGACTTTATTTATTTAAATTTAAATTCTCTCATGAATTGAAGAAGGAAAAAAAAACCCTCTAGATTCTATTTTAATTTTAATAATTAAGATCTGTTACACATATTATCGTTTTTTTGACTGCATGTTTTAGTTGTTTCTTCTCATGGGAATATCTATTTTAATCATAAAATAGTGTTTGCCCAGCTCAGATTCCTAACTGCTCCTGCGCCAACACTTTCTGGGTTCCCACTGGTGTCTCCTTCATGGTCCCTTTCTGGTCCCAATCTCTGGTAGAAGTAGGTCACCCGGCGTCATGGTGGCTCAGTGGTTAGCACTGCAGCCTTGCAGCGCTGGATCCTGGGTTTTAATACAACCTAGGACAACATCTGCAAGAAGTTTGTATGTTCCCCCCCCCCCCCCCGTGTGTGTGTGGGCTACTTCCCACACTCCAAAACATACTGATAAAGAAGGGGGGGGGAGTAGGTCACCGTCATGACCAGTGAGTGAGCAGTGTCAAGAGGAACCAGAAAGTAGAAATCAGCAGGAACCTAGTAATTCTCTGAGTAGGAATGGCAGGGGGATCAGTAAGATAAGTATAACTTTTTTTTTTTTTTTTCTTCTGAGCCTTTATTCTGACAACCCATTTTAAATCATTACTTCATACACTTTTACACTGCAGAATGATTCAGTCAATTTATTTTTATTTTACCCATTCTTATGTAATATCCCTGAAATCCAGAGTGTATCTTGACATGCAGTCAAAACATGTTATAATGGTGGAAAAACTGAATTAAATTGCTTTTATGAGATCTGCAATATGAAAATGTTGTGACTGTACGTACTTCATTTATTTTTGGATAATACGTTTTAATGATTCCGGAAAGAACAAGTGGGGGCAGAGTATTTCTGCTGTTGTCAAAACATCAGGTTTTACTGCGACCCACCTAGATACATTCCAGTCAATTGGAGTTTGCTGAACTATTAAACAGGACTTGCATTGTGAGCAAGCGCTCAATGCCTTTTCTGTATTGCAAGTATTTTGCTACCGCACCCATAACTGCATATGGAATGTTTTGCTCATATCTTCAGCCTGTGTGCAGTCTGTGAATGTGCGCCCTGTATGAACTGCATTAATGTTCAGGCCTGCCAGTTCTCTTCTGAAAATATACCTACCCCCTTACAGATGCTTTATCTCAATATAGTGCTTTCTGCTGCCGGCGCTTTACACCTGAAGAATTTCTTTCATGCCGCACGAATGAGATGCATTATGCCCTTTAAATATTTTTAGAATGCACCAAATCAGAATAGAGCCTTGAGCATGTAGACAGGTTTATTTATCATTTCTGAATGTTATTGGGTTTGTCTCCATATACTATTTTAATCTGGAGAGTCAGATGCCTTCTGGTGCACAGGAAAAATAATATGTACTCAAGGGAATGTTGAACCTTCCCTTCTAATTTATTCGGTCTCCTTATGAATTCTAAAAACAGACCTAGAATACCTTCTCCAGAGAGGAAATGTGATGTCTAAGACATGAGGACGTTCCCTTGTATAACTCAATTTCCTTTGTCTGCTAATTGGGGCTCACTCCCTTCCTTCAGGTTCCTGAAACAATAGTAATCCCATGGTTTAAGCCATAATATTTGCCAGTGTTCATCAGATTTAGTATAGAGTTTGTCAGTGCTAAGAAGACTTGTATCACCATATCTTGGCGTACAGTTTCTTATTGATGGGCTGTTCTATAGATCCCTTTACCTCATGTAACACAGTTTATGTAATCACTTATTAATAGCAAGTAGTGTATTTAAAGATGTCAGTTCTGGCATTGATCAGTTCTGTAACATCTCTATGTATCGCTGACCAGAACTTGAATAGAATGGAATTGAAGGTAACTACTAAATTATACTCATAAGTCACCTGATAATATCTATAGTTAATGTCACAAACTAAAAAGTTATTCTTCGACATTGTTGTTGTTACCCTGCTTCTAAAAGTGACTTTTTCACTCCAAACCACCACAGTTAGTAATAAACTTCTACATCTCTCCATCTGTTTTACACCTAAACCTGCAGGATTTCTGCCCCCCCTACACACACAACCAGCTCACACTTTCTTCTATTCGCACTTGCCATCATTCTCCCTCCTTATCTTTACTGCTGATGATATATCTCTTAAACCTAGGCCACCACACTGTATCCTCACTGTCTTCCTCTCACCGTACAACCAGCTCCACCTCACCAAACCTCTTAAATCCATACAATTGCTCCTGTCTCTTCTCGCACCCTCTCCGTTGCATTATGGAATTTACGTTTTTAATTTCTTAACATTCCTTTCTTACTATAAGTAAAATATGGCTAACTCCCTCAAACACTACACTGGTGGTATAGGCCTTCTCCTATTTGACAACTGCTCCTTCAACCCAACCATTACCTGCTCTCACCCTCCTCTCCTTTGAATTGTACTCTGTCCGCATTTACTCACCCTCCAACCTCAAAGGGGCTGTCATACACCATCCACTAGGACCTACCAACGCCTTCATGAACCACTTCAACACCTGGCTCACGCACCTTCAACTGCTATATCCCCACTATTGTCATGTGCGATTTCAACCTTCCCATTGACCATCCTACTGCTCCCAAACTCCTACGTCTTTCCACTTCCTTTTGGACTTTCACAGTGGTTCTCTTCTGCCACTCACATGTGGACACACACTTTATCTGATCTTCACCCATCTCTCTTCTCCATCCTTTCTGACCACAATCCAGAAACTAATCCACCCCACAGGAACCTTAACAGCCTTGACACCTGCACTCTCGCTAACTCTTTTTCACCACTTTCTGGCCACCACCATTACTTCAGCCCTCGACCTTGTCCACAGCCCACCAAATGCACCAAGGCTCGATAATTCAATAGGAAAACCTTTTATATGGTGCTGACAAAACTGAGACTTGCTTCAAGTATTGCAGACCGTCTTTGGAAGAAAAGCCAATCCAAGAAAGACTTCATCAGTTACAAATAGGCAATTCTCAACTACAAGGATGCGCTTACTTCTTCAAAACAGGTCTACTTCATCACACTCGAATCTTCCCTATGCTACAACCCAAAACAATAGTTTAACTACTTTCTCTGTCCGCTCCTGTGTTGTCAGACATCACTTCTTAACTGTAGACTTTGCCTCTTGCTTAAGAAACAATATTGACACCATCAGAGAGAGTATCAATCTACACTCCCTCACAAGCACTCCCTCAGCTGTTCGGTACAGTGTTTCAGAGCCTTCCAGTAAATGCTCTCACCCTCCACCCCAAGTCCACCCTAAACTCTGCAGTTTACTTAAAGGGGTATTCCCAGCTCTCCTGATCACCAACTTGCGTGCTGTGGTCTTTGTTCACTTCCTGGTTTTCTCGGTACATTGGTGGGCGGGGTTTCACTTGCTGTCTCCCAGGCAAAGCCTGCTCTGCTATCTCTCTTCATAGCAGTACATGTTTGCAGTCAGTAATGAGGGACGGTTGTAAATAAATTAGCACATTATCACTGGAAGATGCACAATATGAAGCTAATGTAGCAGAGATTAATTTGATAGGTGATGAGAATCCCAAATTTACATGCTACAGCACTAAGAGTCAGCTTGCGATAAACTCTCTTTTAGGTTTGTGTTTACATAAAGAGGTAACAACTCCCTATCTCAGCCCTTTTCAGCAAAATTCAGTTAACAGACTGATAACTGGAAGAGCAGGGATATAAACTGCTCAGAAATGCAGGCTGCTCCGAGCACTTAGCTCCCCCTCCCTCCCTTCCTGGAGCAGGGAGCTACGTCACTCATCCTGGGCAGAGAGATAAACGGCTCGGAAATACAGGCACCGAGCACTCAGCTCCCCCCCCCCCTCCTGAGAGCAGGGAGCTATGTCATTTGTCCTGGGCGAAGAGAGAAGATCATCCCCAGGTCCGTGGTTATGGAAACGCAGTGTAAACAATGAAGTGAATAATCTCAAATAGTAGCCAAACAAATCAGTTTTGCTGAAGCAATGTATTTAGGAAAAGTCTTAAATCCACATAAGCTAGCAGTATAGATGGGATCCTTGAGATGGGACAGCCCCTTTTAATCCACCTTTCCTCTTGTTTTTCATCATCCATTTGCCAGTCCCTTCACTGGCTACCGATCTCTAAGCAAATAGTTTAAAAGGTTAGCACTGACATACAAAACCATCCACAACCTGTCTCCTCCATATATCCCAAGCTACCTACTCATAGCCTTCGATCCTCTCAAGACCTCCTACTCCACCCTCACACAGCTACCTCCATGATTTATCCTATGCATTCCCTATACTGTGGAACTTACTACCACAACACAAAAGACCAGTGGTCCCACAGTGTCAAACTGCTTCATCCACTGCCGTAACTTTCTGCAGTATCTAAAGCTGTCGTTCCACATTGTACAGTGAGTAAGCAGCTTGGATCTTTGCATGTTAACATTACCAGGAGCTATGCTGTCTTGGAGCAGATGATCTGCTCCTAAGGATAAGCCATCAATAATAGAAAGTGGATAACCTCTTTTTAAGTGAAATGTCTTCATAGATCCTGAAAAATATGTTAAAACATTAATCATGTATTTTTTTCGTTCTCTTGTGTCATAGATAATAGGCATTAAACTGGATTAACAAAAAAAATGTAGAAATTAAAGGCGGGGAGCAAAATACTTTGAAAAGTAGTGACACTACTGCTTGGCACAAATGTTTTGCGTTACTTTGTTCCATGGGAAAGTCTTTGCAGTGTAAATCCCAGGATACAGGTTTAGTGCACTACGAGCAGTATCAGCAATTTGTCCTATACTTGTTAGTAAAATGAGCGGCTACTCAGAGAATCAGATAAACTCCCACAATGTGGAAACGCTAGTATGACTTTGCTAACGTCAGCAGCCAGTGGAGATGTAGCCACCGCTTTTCTTATAAATATGCTTGTATGAAATGTCACACAAATGTAGTTTTAGGTATTCGGTTCTGTACGGAGAGTGGAATTGGAAAGTTGCTTCTTTATCACTTGTTGTCTTTTCCATTGAATAGCCTATCACTATAATAATATGCACAGATGACTTCTGCAACTGAAAAAATTCCTTTTAATGATGCTAAAAAGGTTAGGAACCCAATATACTTAGTGAGCATTTAAGGTGTGGGCTCTCCATTTGTCTCTAACTTTCAACAGCTTTTGCATAAATCAGTAGTACAAGCAAATATAGGAGAGAAATATTCTCCACATGCCTAACTCTCTTCCTCCACCAACCTCCTTCCTAAATTGACCCTTCACTGTGAAATTTCTGTCTAATCTGTCTTGCTATAGCAAGACTCTACTGCAATTCACATAGATGTCACATTACAGCCTGCAATAGTAGTGTATAGAGAAGGAAGGGGGAGAAGTGAGAGAAAAGAGACACAGACACAAACCGATACTTTCAGAGCTGAATATGAAATTGCCATCTTACCTTTAAGAGCTTGTTAAAATTATTTAACAATAAGCTTGTTTAAATAATAATAATAATAATAAAAAATCATACTTGCCTGTCCTTGGCGCTCCAGTGTCCTCCCAACATGGTGTGGTCCTGCTACTTCAGCATCTTCTCAAAGCTAAAAAGCTTGCTAGCTGTGACGTCACGGATCCCTTCCCTTCCAATGAAGCTGCTGAATGGCCACAGCAGTCACGTGACCTCTGAGGTCAATCAGTGTTTTCAGACAGAGACATGGGGAAACTCACGGGTATTGACATCGCTTGCGGCGGGACAAAAACGGATGTCCCTTAGGACTGGACCACACTGGGAGGCATTGGGGAAAGGTAAATATAATGAGGTTTTTGTTTGTTTGTTTGTCCACAGTGCGCAACATAATAGTTTACAACCCATGGCACTGTAGCTAATCTCCTTGAACATGGATGGAAGAGAAAAATTGATGAAAGGTTGCAACACAGGATAGTCTGGATGATGATTAAGCAGTCCCAATTAAGTGCCAAAGAAATTCAAGCTGTCCTGCAGGCTCAGGTGCATCCGGGCGAGCTATCCATCCACATTTGAATGAAATGAAACGGTATGGCAGGAGCCCTGGAAAAACATACCTGACCTGCATTGATGAGGTGCTGGGTGAAAGATTGGAGATACAAATGTATTGCACAATGCAAAACAATCAGTGGAGATCCTTTTTTCTCATAGATGCTAAGGGAGAGTTTGGAGACTCCCCATGCCAGGATGTGGGAGTTTTAAGCCCCTTGCAGATAACCGTGGCATGGGTCAGTGTGCTATTGGGATTTTTCCACCCACACACTGACCCGTTCATTTTTGTTGGCCCATGCACCCACCCGAGATTGAATTACACAGTCCTGTGTGCAGGTAGACAGTCTGGGCTGCAAAACTCAGTTCAAGTCCCATTGCTTTCCGTTTTTACAGCTTTGCTTCTGCGTCTCCTATTCATTGAATGAACAGGGCCGCAGTCGCCCTTGCTGTGCAATCCCGGCCAGCGTCTAGGACATGGTTGTGTGCAACCTGTCTTAGTAGTAGAAGGGGGGAGGAGTTACCTATTCCACTAAAAAAAAATGTAAACAAAAAATCCCAATAAATTATACAATTATTAATATTTAATAAACCATACGCATAGCTTTTTATTTATTTTCATATGAATTCAGAAGTGTTTATAATTGTTATCCTATAAATATGCTGTCCTATGAATATAAGGCCCCTATATAAGTCTGATACAGATGAACATTTTTTTTCCCAAAGCTGCTTCCTTCTCTTGGCCATTTGTTGAATGTTCTCAGAAGAACTTCCTATCTTTTCTTTCTTTTCCTATCTTTTCTTTTCTTCCTATCTTTTCTTTTCTTGTAGTCTCTCTTGTATTCTCCTCAGTTACTGGATTGATTTTCCTGAATTAGAGGAGCGTTACTTGCTGCTGTCTAACCATGTCCTTAGATGTTTACTAATGGAGTCCGTCAAGCTGTGAAAAAAAATATAGGAGTTAGTGGTTTGACCTACCAACTCCACAACCTTCCACATACATGTTAAATCGTCATCTAGTCCTGTTGAAATTGTATAAAGTATATGGCCGCCGCCATCACACTGTTGGCTGTGACTGACTTTTTTTTTTTCTGTGACTCTTACATTGGCCACATGATGAACAAGTGGAACCATAGGGATCAGTAAAATATCTTTTCAAAGTAAGAAAAGGTTTAGAAAGATTAAATATGTCTTTTTTTGTTTTATGGAAAACTAGAATTCGTAAGATTTTCTACAAGTGGTATATAGGCTTATTATATTTTCGGATTTCTCTGCTACTTTTTAACTTTAGAATTGGAGAAGAAAAGTGGCATTTCCTGCTGCAGAACTCTATTTCAGATCCTCTTGTTTACATAGCGCTCAGATCAAGAAACCCAGACATCAGAATATACAGTAGCTTAAAAATAAAATACGGGTGTAAGGAAACAGTCTTGCTCCAAGCATACTGAGCTACGATCTTTGGTGCTTACCATTTGGGTTTTTGTTTCCAGTATTTGCCTCCAAAACATCTAATATTTTCCTTTTTTTCAGGAATCTGAGTTTGAGCCTGTGAAGTTTAACAGTGTTATTGAATGTGAGAAACCAAATAATGATTTGAGCAGATTTCGTGGTTACATGTGAGTATTTTAGTAAGAATTTTTGTAATAATGCACTTTGTGTAATTTGTTTAAACTCTGCTACAACAGTGTAGCACAATGTTCACGTCTGCGTCAGGTTAGCCAATTCTTCTAGTTCCTCCTAGGATCAAAAGAGTGATCCATTGAGTGTCCATTTTATTTTCTCCCAGCTGAAAGTTGGGCTTGTAGGACTTTTTCTGCAGGGATTTCCTATTGGTTTGTGTCTCACGGACACCTGAGACAGATGTGAACGCAGCTTTAACTTGGCATTGCCTTACCCATAGGACATTACAGCAAGTTCTTACCAACACTGATTAAATAAAGTACTTGTTCCTTGGGGTAAGAGAGAAGCTGCTGGCTTCATGCAGGGCAGGAGCGTAGCAATGTTGCAGGCACCTGTGCCAGCGTCTACACTCCCCGGCATCCGCCTCTCTATTACAGCGGATGCCGGGTCTGTATTGGTGGCCCCCACCCCCCCAAATGTAAACTACCCTCCCCCTCCAGGCTAGCTCCCATGCACTTAGCCCCTCCTCCCTCCCCCCTGAGAGCAGCAGATACATCATTTGACTTTTGACCAGATAAGTCAAGGGATGTGTCAACAGAGAAGTGAATAAAGTAAGATAGTGGACAAACAAAGCAGTGTAAAGCAGTGTATTTAGGAAAAGTCTTACATTCAAATTATCAAGAAGTATAGATAGGATCCTTGTGATGGGACAACCTCTTTAATTCCCCCCCCCTCCCCATAGACTTCTATGTAAATCTGACAACTCTATGAGTCTGTCCTGTGAATGTCATTTTAAGATGTGGGAAGAGGAGAGCAGTCACATAATTGGAGAAAGAGAGCATTTTTCTCACACAAACATTAAGAAGTTTTGGACCTCTCTAATATAGTTTTGTGGGGGGTTTTGTTTGTTTTTTAAGTATGTGATTTTCTTCCAGAATCTCTTTACAAAATTGTCTTACTACATATGTTTATATCAGGGTTTACACATGTTCTAACACTTGCTGAAAAAATATTTACTGTGTGGCTGATGATTATGATCAATGATGATACTGTTTTACTACAGTGAATGTGTTCTTGCCAGTGATAATACACAAGACATTTATTTAGGGGTTGAACGTGTGTTAATAAAGTGAGTTTGTTTTACTGACTCCGCAGCTCTGTATTACACCATAGACTGTCAGGTAGTTCTTAATTTCTTGGTTGTATGTTATTTCTCCCCTCCATGGTTCTCATATGAGTCATTTCAGCTGGTTGTTTGTATCACTACTTTTTCGGAACAGTTGATGGGTTTTGTCAGGTCCATTGCAGAATAGAGAGATTTTTACGAATATGTCCAACTCAGTCTAAGAACGATCGAATATTTATGTATTGGTTCCAGAGAAATCTGTCCTCTAAAGCAATTGCATAAGGTAGGGTGCCTGTAAAATAAATGTGTAGTTTGGTTCTAGGACCAACACAACATAACAGTATTGTTGGAAACTAGGTATGTTTATAGTTACGCCCACCATCCACAAGTATAGCAATGCTAATTCTTGGAAAAGTGCTATGGATATGCATAAAATCAGGATTGAACTTTGGATGGCTTGGCTGAGTAGAGATTAGGAGTGTAAAAAACCCTAACCAAAACAAATTAATTAATAGCATCTGAATGAGAATTCACGACTATTAATCTTACACTTGGAACTAAGGCTGGGTGATTTTGCCAAAAAATTGCATCTGAATTTTTTTGTCAAACCTAGGGCCAATTTTTGATTTTTGGATAGACAGAATATATAATTTTATTTATTTTTATTTTTTAAAAAAAAAATGCAAAAAAATTATTTTAGTTATTAAACCCTAACTTTTGTTTTGTGGAACTGTGTAAGTTGTCTTTTTTGTGATAGAAGATGTAGTTTTAATTCTTACCATTTTAAAGAAAAGTTCATTGTTTTGATCACCATTTTATTGGATTTTTTTAAAAAAATTTTTGCTGCCATACTAACTAAAAGGCTCCCGCAACAACAAGTGAGAGGAGGGACTCCACAGGGGAAAAGCGCTAGTGCGCTTGGGGAAGGTGGGAGGAATGGCGCACAGGGGGATGGTCCTACCAACATTTAATGTCCATGATCAGAAAGAACTTTGATTGCGACATTACCACCATGGAGACCCAGCAGTTATGGCAATTGCTCTACTTGTGAGCAGGTGCCATACTGAATGGCCCAACAGAAGGGGTGAAGCACAAAGGGCAAGAAGAAGATAATGTAGTCAATTATACAAATTCCTAAATACATTTAGTTTAGTTTGAGTCTGATGTATTGGTGAAGAGAGTGCACCTCTCAGTGGTCAGTGACCGGCTGCTGTGTCACTGGAGAATGGGGAGTGGGATGACTAGAGGAGTGCTTACCTTGTGAAGAGACAGACTCTAAAACCGCACACAGGACCTGTATACAAACCAGAGGAGCTACCACCAGTCTAGTCGGAGGCCTAGGGAGAAGTAAGCACTTGTTGTGTTTTGGTTTTTTTTGTTGTTGTTTTTTTATGTTTATATCCACCTTAGCGACGCGATGAAACAATAACATTATGAGCTGGACAACTCCTGTAATTTTCCTACAAATATCGGCAGCATCTAGGTTGTACTGTACTGTTTGAGTTTTTTCGCCAATTCATCAACAAAAAGTGATATGTGAACCAAACCTGATACAACATATGTATGAATATGAACATGGGGGGAACATGTTTAAATGAATTGACTTTCTTTTTCTGTAGGGTCCATAAAAATGGAAAGAAATCTGGTCTTTACAAGGAGAATCTCCTGTTACGAGGATGTACTCTTAGAAATACCGAAGTTGTTTCTGGAATAGTTGTCTATGCCGGTATGGATTTCTTCCAATATTTCCACTAGTTAAAGATGTTGGCCTTTTAAATATAAAAGGAGGGGTACTATGTTTGCAGAACACTTCTGCAGGTAAACGGAGTATTAAAGGGAACCTGTCACCGGAATCTAGCATATGAAGCCAGCTCCACAGCCGGATAGGTGAGGGTTACCTGCTCAAACCTCAATATTGCCCCAAAACCCAGGGTAAAGTAAGTTGGATAGAGTGCTACATGTACAGTGTATTCATGTCATGATGATATGGAGTAAAGTGTTTTACTCTGTACTATGACCCTCTCTTTACAGTTTATGAAGACTATCCTAAATGGGTAGCATCATATGCGGGAGCAGATAGGTAGATAGATAGATAATAGAGTTTTTACTACTATGGTTCATTTTTCCCTCTAGTAAAAGGGTGGTGGTTGACTGAGCTTTTATCCCACTGTTGTAGCCTCAGAGGGGTATTGTTTTATAGTTTTAGGTCCCCCCCCTCTCTCATGGTTTTAATGGATATATGTTTATGTTCCACTTTATATTTGCCATATCTGTCTTAAATAGTCTTCCATATAAGTCAGTAGAAGGCCATACTTCAATAGCTGTCCACTGTTTGGTTGTCAGCCATTCTTCGCAGCTCTCCCATACATATGTAAACTTTTTTTCAGCCGCGCACCCACATATTCCTAATGTGGACAGGAAAAAGCTGCTGTTAAACACTTCTGGTAGTGTACCTAAACTTAGGCCTGGTTCACATCTACGTTCGGGTCATTCTGTTCCCCTCTCTGCATGAAAAATGTGAGAGAAGACTTCCTTATATTAATATTTTCCTTATACTTAATGGAGAAAAGTCCTGTAAGCAGCACTGTACTTTCCACATTTTTTGTGCTGAAACCACACAGACCCCATTATAGTCTATAGGGTCCGTGGGTTTCTTTAGGTATCCGCTTTTTTACGTGGATTAGGTTTCCATTTGGGGTGTTCCCAAGCAGACTCGCTGAACAAAAACCTATGCACAGATGTGAACCAGGCCTTACGGACAGTTTTTAATTTTCTGACTGTAATGGTGTCATTAATACATTTTGTAAATATACTTTATCAACACATTTTTGATCATTTATGTGAAATTCTGTGTCTCTTTATCCTTCTCCTTGCTTCTGTATTGAACTTTTCCTGCCTGTCACTGAGTAATTGTGTATGGAGTATGGGCTTGGAGTATAAGGCTGTGTAAAATGTAGAGTAAATGTCACTAATATCTCAGACATTATAAAATGTACAACGCTAATATTGGAGTACTATGTATGTTATTTACATGTTACAACCGCTTACTTCATACACAGTGTAATACGGAGGGAAGGGGAGGGTCACTTCAAACAGTTATTTCTCAGACATAAGACAAATACGTTATGGAGTTGCATATTAATATACTAATGCAACTGCGTTTTCAATCCGTAATTTCTCTGGAAGTAACATACATTGTACTGCAACCTTAGAATCTCCTCTTTTATATGACACAAAAAGTAAGTTTGTACATTTTATAATGCCGGCTATATAAGTAGTGATATTTTCTCTACATGTTACACAGCCTTGTACTCCAAGCCCGTACTCCCTATACAATTACTCAGTGAGAGGCAGGGGACAGATCTTAATATAGAAACCAGGATAAAGAGATGCAGGATTTTACAGAAATGTATTAATGACACAAATACTGGCAGAAAATCAAAAGTATTCTGAAAGTTTAGTTACGCTTTATAGGGTTGAGCACATTGAAATTCTCCATAAACCTGACCAAGTGGATTCCTAGACAAGTAGGTTCAGGCAGAATTGCTGTTATGTGTATAGGCACCTGAGTGCTTATAATGCTTTCAAATAGTTAGATGTTATGTTTCTCCATTTCTCTAACTCCCCCCCCCCTCCCCCCACGCCAAAAAAAAAATAAAAAAAAATCAATCAATATTATTCTATCATTGTCAATTTTGCAGGTCATGAAACCAAAGCATTGCTAAACAACAACGGACCTCGATATAAACGTAGTAAGCTTGAAAGGCAAATGAATACAGATGTCTTCTGGTGTGTGCTGATACTCCTAGTTATGTGCCTGCTTTCAGCTATTGGTAAGACTTGCTCCTCACAAAGTACTTAGCACTTTAATTGTTGTAGGATTTGGAAATTTAAGCATCACGTGGGTTTTTTGGGTTTCATTACAGGTTCTTTTTCTCACTTCAGCTGTATCTATATATTTTTTATTTTATATTTTTATTTTTTTATTTTTACGAAAACATGAGGAGAGGCAGCAGGGAAGGGTTAAAAAATAAATATGCAGTGGTACCGATAGTGGCTTGAGTGGTGACATCACGGCGATAAGACTGCTGCAGTGAGTTGGTGCCCTCAATTGTATAATGGTGAGAGCGATGATCGACTGCAGCTGTCCTGAGGGTGTGACCTCACCATTACAGCCACTCTGTGTACAAACTGGGTAATGGGGGTGGCAGCCGGCCCACCACAGGGACAGAGGAGAGGATGCCAGTAAGCAGAAGTACATATTTATTTTCTTTCCAGATGTTTTAAAGAATACTACTGAAGCCCAAAAATTCCCATGGTTTATAACCGTATCCTTGGGCTTCTGATTCGGCACCTCAAATTTTGCCTACAGGATTTTTTTTGTCTGCAATTAACAGGTTCTTCAATGAAGCCTCCGACACAGATATAAACTTTACTTTTATTATTAGACAAGTCATTAGAGGAAGAAATTTACTGTTTGTGACCGTTATGATGATGTATTTTGATGTTGTCAGAGTCTTTAGCCTTGCGGTAGAATTTGACTCTCTTGACTGTTAAAGGCAATGTAATTGTGTCTTTAAGTAATACCTAGAAGCCTGTTAATCATTGTTTACTACCGAGTTCTTTGTAAGTTAGACACACTTGCCTCTCTCTCTTTAGGAATTTTTGAGATTTTGTGTTATTTTTGTTACTGCAGCAGAGAAAAACATTTCTATATTAGTAATGTTTTGTTATATTGGTGTACAATGTATATTTAACTTTGGAAACACAAGCAGCGTAAAATCATGGCACTTACGAGGATATTGACTCAGCCCTGGGAATGTAGATGTGTAAGCTGTCTGACTCGTGGGTTCCAGAATGAAAATATTAACATTATGACAAGGAATATACATTGCACATTCACAAATGTGTTGTTCTAAGGGATAACAATCTTACAGTTGTTTATAAGAAGACGATTTAGCCTTGTATTATTGTTCTAGTGTAACCTTGTAAGTAACCAAGTATTCTATGTTATGTACACGTGCTATGATTTTCATGAACTTGTATTGTTTGTCTCGTGTTCCATTGGTTCATGTGTTTGGCCATGTCTGAGCACGTTTGTGATAAATGAAGTCATTAGTAGAGTGGATGTTTCTCTTAACACAGACACATTACACCCTGTCCTGGCATGTTTCTCCATTCACATATCATTGTATTTATTTTTTTATCTCTTGAAGCTTTCCTAACAAATTTTAGACGCCTCATCTCTTTATATAATGTTTATATTATCGTTCAGTTGACATTTTTTTTTAATTTTCTTTTTTACATTTCACCAAAGACCTATTTTTGGTATGTAATGATCGAGGAAGTAGAGCACAGTATCATAGTCCTGGAAACCCCTTTTAAATGTTGACCTGCTTTTTAGTTAGAGATCTACTACATTTTTGCAATTACTTTTATCCATATGCCCAGGTAAACCAACACATTCTAAGTCCCAGCCAGGAAGGGAAACAGAGTTGTACACCACACTCTATTGCTAGGTTCACATCTGTGCAGGGGTCTCCGTCGTTTGGGTCCTTAGGGGAACCTGAACAATGGAGAGCCGGGCTACACAGTAACAGTAGTTACCCATGGACCTCAGATTTTTTGTTTCTGATTATTGAACTTTGGTCATAATTTAAAAAAAAATAAAAAAAAAATATCAAGATAATGGTTGTACAGCCTGACAAAGGTATCAAAGTTACAGCCTTACTTACTCTATTGGAAAAACAGATCTCTCTCCTTCTCTCCTCTCTCTCCTCTCCTTTATGCTGCACTCCAGGGTCTAATTTCCATACAATGAGAGTCCAATCATGGAAGGTCAAGTGTCTCTAATAAATTGGCCATTTCGTGTGTCCATGTGTATAGATTTTCATATACATATATACCAATTTGCCAAAACCTGTCAGAAGAGGTGTAGGTCATATGACGATATATTTAGGGTAATTTTTGCATATCACAGAGGGGAGAGATTTAAGGGAACATTCCAGCAAGGCTGTGGCTTCAAAATCAGGGCCAGTTTTGGGTAATGTCTTAATATCTTAGATATTAAATAATTTATGAACGGTCAGCCATTTATGCAGGAATCAGGCTGTGTTTTTAAAAAAACAAACAAAAAAACAACAACAACAAAAAAAGGTTTAGTCAGTGGTAAGGCCTACTGACTCCACAGCAATGTATTCCAGTAAACTGACAATGTCAAGGTCTGGAGTGCTCAAAGTCCAATATGTTGTGGCTCAAGGGTAGTCGATTAGGGACAGGAGATATCTATAGAGGACAGAGATTTTTCTATGGTAAATATGCTTAACTGTAGAGCCTGGTCTTTTAGAACATTTATATCAATCACAGATACCATATAGCAGAAAATGTAATATTATAACTGTATGACCAGATTTATGTCTTGGATCATATTATTATTCAAATAAAACCACGCATTTGAGCTTATTCTTCTAATTTCATTGACCGTATCCTGATGAATGAAAGGTACAATGATAACATATTGTAATCTCTCCTTTTAGGTCATGCACTCTGGGTATGGCAGTATGGAGAAAAGAGACCAGTGTTTGATGTCCTCGGGAGCGATGGGAATTATGTGAAGCCACTTCTTTCCGCAGTCTATTTATTTTTTACCATGATCATTGTTTTACAGGTAAAAATTTTATTGTTGAGCATCCATAGGCTAGAGGCAAAACAAGAAAAGCATTTTTGCCACTACTATGAATTTTTTGGTTATATTGGTAACCTCTGAAAGATTTTAATATGATCTGCTTGTTATTTGTTTGAAAAGAGTGTTTTGACTTCCTGTTATTTAATAAAACTCTTATAAATGTTTACAAAGCTTAGTTTGCTGTTAAATATAACTATAATATAAAATTTCCGTATAATCATATAGTATAGTATAAAATTTACATATAGTATGATTAGGTTCCTGCTTTGGAGGAAATAGAAATTTCATTTGTGTGGATAAAGCTGGCAAAGAATATCCGGGACCGCCCAAAATGTGATGAAAAAGTCTGATGCGTTCTGGCTCAAATCTCTGTTGGAAAGTTTTTTTTCCAAAGAGTCTTTGCAGACATAAACCAAGCAGGGAGTACTAGATTAAGCGAAGTTCTGCAGCCTGGAAACTGAGACAGCATGGTTATGGATGGGATTACTTATACGTGAGTGACCTAAAATATATTCTAAAATACAAGATCTGTACAAAAGGAGTAACTCAATCAGTAGTAAGTAAATCAGGTATTGTCACCCCATCTCATGGCTGATACAAGATGATGCTATTTATTTAATTCATAGAAGTTAAAAGCATTGCCCTTATTTATTTATTTTTTTTAACAGGTGCTCATTCCTGTTTCTCTTTATGTTTCCATTGAAATTGTTAAAATCTGCCAAGTGTATTTTATTCACCAAGATAAGGACTTATATGATGAAGAAACAGACTCGCGTCTTCAGTGTCGAGCTTTGAACATCACTGAAGACTTGGGTCAGATACAGTATATCTTCTCAGACAAAACTGGAACTCTAACTGAAAATAAAATGGTGTTTAGAAGATGCACAGTCTCGGGGATAGAGTATTCTCATGATGCTAATGGTGAGTTTTCTATACTGAATGCGTGCCTAAGTCAGGGGAATTAGAATGTGATAGGCTGATATGGCTCTTTACTGTGTGCATGCAACTTTGCAAAATATCTAGGTAATTACATTGCTTCATATCCCCTACTTCTACGGTTTCTGACAGTTCCATAGACTTTGAATGGAGTGGTTAAGTAAGAGCTTGATGGCCTAGCCATTAAGACTTCTGCTCACTTTAATCATATGTGATCAGGAGGCAACAGGGGACTTTGGACTCTAGGCCTACATTCACATGACAATAGCGAAAAACACATTTTTCACACCCGGGTGGGAGGCCCCTTTCACAGATCCCTCATACATTACAATACTTGTAGGGATTTGTGAAAACTGTCAAAAATACTGTATATTGATCGTCTGTGATAATGGACCGACAAAAGATCAGTCATGCGAATAGCCCCCATTCACTGACATTGAAAGTAATGCAGTTTAAAAATTTAAATTTACCATGTTCATTTGAATGTAGGTCAGGCTACATTCACATTGCAAAAAATAGAGGAATTTGCAGTGCACTTCCTCCTCACATTCATTCCTCTTCTTGATTTGCCACTGATTTGTCCCAAGTGATTGGGCAAGATTGAGCAGGGTGCTTATTTTTACATCTTCCTGCTCTGATCTCTGTCTTCCATTTGAATACAATGGGTGTCCTAATCAGTACAGAATCTAAAGCTGTCTTGGGGGCAGAAGTTGCCTCAAAATCAGAGGCAGATTTCTGTGGAGTTTCTACAAACTGATTCTGATTATCTGTCAGATCAGATATTGATGGTTCATCAGTATGAAAAATCCATTTCATGATCGATCATTTTTCCTGTTTTAGGACAGGTCAAATTTGTTTGTTTTTTGGTATATGCAGTTTTTAAGGTTTGTTTGTTTTTTTTTATTGATATTTTTTACAATTATTTATGAAAAAAACTGCACCCCTCAAATAATTCAAAATGGCATTTGGGAAGTGGTTTCATACAGATGATCAATCATGTATCTATGGCCAACAAAATCATACCGCAAGTGAGCAGCTGGCATATAAACTTAACCAGGAGCTCTACTACCATGACACTAAGCTGTGAGGACACCCCATCCTGACAGTACTCATCCATAGTACTCTCAGCTCAGTGTCATGGCTGGGCGGTAAGGAAAGCCCCCTCATACAGTGCAGAGCTATGGACGCTCCTTACAGCCCAGCTTGGTTGTCATGAACATCGATCTGACAGTGAAGATCTATCAGTAACGGCACCTATAGCTCTTGCCCCATGGCACATAAGGAGAAATCTGGCAGTGTGTAGAATTCAGCGCACTGTCTGCTTTCTAGCGGTATATAAAACCGCACGTGCCCGAGGACTTGAAAGGTTCTCTTTAAGCATTTCTCCCATAAATTATTGTAATTACACGTTTTGGTTTTTGTGGTGTTCCAATGCATACAAAGGAAATGGAGAAAAAAAAAAGAAGGCAACTTGGACATAATTTCAGGCAAAACTCTAAAAATGGACTGGACAAAATAGTTGGCACCTTCTTAAAATTGTGGGTAAATAACATTTTCAAGCATGGGATGTTCGTTCAAACTCTTCTGTGGCAAGTAACAGGTGTGGGTAATTTAAAAAAACATCTGAAACCAAATTAAAAGGATAAAAGTTGCTCAGTCTTTGCATTGTGTGTATGTGTGATTGCCAAACTGAGCTTGAAGAACAGAAAGAGGAGAAGAGAACTGTCTGAGGACTTGAGAAACTAAATTGTGGCAAAATGTCAACATCCTCAAGTCCATCTACAGAAATCTTGATGTTCCTTTGTCAACAGTGCGCAAAATAGTCAAGAAGTTTACAACCCATGGCATGTAGCTGATCTCCCTGGACGTGGATGGAAGAGAAAAACTAATGAAAGTTTGCAACGCAGGATAGTCCGGATGGTGGAATAGCAGCCCCAATCATTTTCCAAAGAAATTCAAGGTGCTCCGCAGGCTCGGGGTGCATCAGAGTCTGCTCCAACTATCCATCAACATTTGAATGAAATGAAACACTATGGCAGGAGACCCAGGAGGATCCTACAGCTGACACAGAGACAGAAAAAGAAGTAGATTGCAGTTTGCCAAAATGTACGTGAGTCAGCAAAACGTCTTGTGGACAGATGAGACCAAGATGCATCTTTTTGGTAAAGCACATTATTCTACTGTTTACTGAAAATGGAATGAGGCCTATGAAGAAAAGAACACTGAACCTCCACCACATTTGACTGTTGGTAGTAAGATGTTTTGGGGTTGCTGTGCTGCCTGCGTGCAAGGCATCATGAAATCTGAAGATGACTAAGGGTGCATTCACACTGAGTAAACGCTAGCTTATTCTGAACGTAAAACACGTTCAGAATAAGCGGCGTCTAAAGCAGCTCCATTCATTTCTATGGGAGCGGGGATACGAGCGCTCCCCATAGAAATGAATGGGCTGCTTCTTTCACTCCGTGCAGTCCCATTGAAGTGAATGGGGAGTGCCGGCGTATACGGCAAGCTCTGCTCATGCCGGAGCGTACACGCCGGCACTCCCCATTCACTTCAATGGGACTGCACGGAGTGAAAGAAGCAGACCATTCATTTCTATGGGGAGCGCTCGTATCCCCGCTCCCATAGAAATGAATGGAGCTGCTTTAGACGCCGCTTATTCTGAACGTGTTTTACGTTCAGAATAAGCTAGCGTTTACTCAGTGTGAATGCACCCTAAAGGATTTTTGGTCTCAATGTAGGTACCAGTGTCAGAAAGCTGGGTTTGCGTCCTAGGTCAGCAGGATAATGACCCAAAGCATAATTGAAAAAGCACCCAGACATGGATGAGATACCACAAAAGGGAAATATTTCACCTCACCATGTGTAGGTATTTGTCCATCAGGCTTGAGGTGCACGGAAACCTCTCAGGACCCACAAGAGCACAAAGTAGCAATCCAAAAATAGTAAAAAAAAAAAAAACACGTCACTACTCCTAAGCCATACGGAAATAAAATTTAAGTTAATGAAACATTAAAAGCAAAAAAAAAAAATGGTAAATTCCTGCGCGTTTCGGAATTATAGTGTTCCTTAGTCTTAGTGATGACTGTATGCATGAAACAATAAAGCAAACTTTGTATTGCACTTGTTTTTAGTTACTACTGCTTTAAGGTATGTTTTCTGTTTTATTTATGGAAGCAAATCCTTAATATAAATGAAGCACTCCTTAACAGTAGAAAAGCCTAAGGCAGCCCTATATGACAAATGTCTTAATTTTCCTGCTCACTTTAGGGATGCGTTATGTGCTACAAATGCATATATAGCTACCTGAGCAGCCTTGATATCTACAAAACAAAGCCATCTGTGAATATAATGTTTCAGCTGTTAGTTCTCTCATATACACTCCAGCACCCTGTGAGATGGGCATCTGTTTCACTTTTTTTCTGGCTGCCAGGGTATGGCGGTGCTTGCTCGGAGCAATATTATTAGACCCTGCTGCTGCTGCAGCGATAAATATTTCTGCAATGAAAAGTGCATTACTTTGTCACACATCTGTCAGCAGCTTTTAATTCTGCGAAATGGTCTCCCACTCCGAACTTAGCTTTTCAATAGTGTGAACTGCCACGGATAGGTTTTGTTTAATAAAAGTTTCATGGTTTTCATTTATTACTCTCCATCAAGGCACTACACCTGTTTATAGGCATATGCAGTAGGAATTTGTGTATTTTAAGCATATTTATTGTGGATCTGATTTTCGATTCAAAGCAATATAACATTGTATTCACAGAATACAAAGCAAAATATGTGAGTTGCAAGCAAAGAATTTTAGTTTGTAATGGTCAGACAGAAAAACACAGTATGTAGAGTACAGTATACAATATACAATTCTACAACTGATGCAACATTGCAATGGAATGGTAGTGGGCTTGGCAGATTTGGTTCAAATTTTGTGAAAAGTTTTGAAGTAGATATTTTCTGCCTGACCAATTCAGCATCAGATTCCTCTGTGTGAACCAGCACTTGGGAGACAGATTTGAGGCGGCAGAATTTGGAGCTGATTTGAGGATGGAAAACACCTCAAATTCGCCAGTATGAACGTAAACTTATGATTTGACTTAAGATTTATTCTCGGCTATAAAGTTACAGAAAACAAGTCCGTGTGCCATGATTCTTTTACTGTGAAAATTCTTCATATTTATGAGTAGAATCCTATAACATTTCCATGCATACACTTTTTATCCACAGCAAAACGTTTAGCAGCCTATCAGGAAGTGGAATCTGAAGAAGAGGATAATGTTCCAAAGTCAGGGACTCTCCCACGACGAGACAGCAGTGGCAGTCACCACAGTGTTAAAGTGATGCATAGAAGTCAAAGTACCAAGACACACCGACGTACAGGCAGCAGAGCTGAAGCTATGAAGGCTAGCATCCTCTCCAAGCACACAGCATTCAGTAGCCCCATGGTTAGTGCTTTTTCGTATCTTTGTTTTTTTATTTGTCGTGAGCCGTAAATATTATTTAACGGTGTTGGCCACTTTCAGACCAATAATGACAAACAAATGTACAATAAAAAGATATACAATTTTCCAATATACTTTCTGTATCAATTCCTCACGGTTTTCTAGATCTCTGCTCGCTGTCATTCATTCTGTTACTTGTAGAGGATAAAACTCTGACCATGGTCATGTGATCTATGGTCCATGGTCATGTGATGAGCACACAGGTGCTGCTCGTTATAGTCACAGCACAATAATCAGACATCTGCCTGGTAATCAGCTGTGCACCTATGTGCTCATCACATGACCATGGACCGTAAATCACATGACCATGGCACAGATCGGGTAAAGTAGCACTTTACAATCAGAAGGGCGTTTCTGACACTTAGCCAGGGACGCCCTTCTGCCCAGCAGCGCCTATCGCGCTGTGCTCGAAGACTGGGGAGGAACTCCCCCCTCCCGCTCCTGATAACACTCGTCTATGGACGAGCACTGTCAGCAGAGGGAGGGGGCGTTCCTCCCCACTCACACAGCACAGTGCGATAGGCGCTGCTGGGAAGAAGGGCGTCCCTGGCTAACTGTCAGAAACTCCCTTCTGACACTAAAGCACTACGGTACCGGGACCGATAGTGCTTTACACCAGGCACAGATTGGGAAAGACGACAGTGCGCTGAATTCAGCGCACTGTCAGCTTTCCAGCAGTATATAAAACTGCATGTGCCCGATCTGATGAAAGGTCCTCTTTAACCCCTTCCCGACATGCGCCGTAATAGTACGGCGCGTGTCGGGTCTGTAACTATGGCGACCGCCCGGGAGCCGGGCGGCTGTCATAGCCGCCGGGTGTCTACTGCTTCAAGCAGTAGACAACCGGCTCTAATGCCTCCGATCGGTCCCCGGACCGATCGGAGGCATTAACCCCTCCGGCACTGCTGTCAAAGGCGCCGGAGGCGCCATTTTCCCGGCGGCGCATGGGCGCCGCCATTTTGACAGGGATCGCCGGCTCCTGGAGCATGATCCAGGGCCGACCCCCCGTTGCCATGACAGCCGGGAGCCTTGTTAAAGGCTCCCAGCCGGTCTGCAAATTCTCTCTTTTGCAGGCTGGTGTATACAGCCTGCAAAAGAGATGATGCTTTTTTGCAATGCATTGCAATGCATTAGCATTGTAATGCATTACATTAGTGATCAGACCCCCTGGGGTTCAACACCCCTAGGGGGTCTAATAAATGCAAAAAAAAAAAAAAAAAAAAGTAAAAAAAAATATAAAAAAATATAAAAAGTATTAAAAGTTCAAATCACCCCCCTTTCCCTAGAACAGATATAAAAGTAGTTAAAAACTGTGAAACATATACATGTTAGGTATCCCCGCGTCCGAAATCGCCTGCTCTACAAATCTATACAAATATTTTTCCTGTTCGGTAAACGCCGTAGCAGGAAAAATAGTCAAAAGTGCCAAACCGCCGTTTTTTCACTGTTTTAATTCTGATAAAAATTTGAATAAAAAGTGATCAAAGCAATAACATTTCCCGAAAATGGTAGAACTAAAAAGTACACCCGGCCCCGCAAAAAAAGACGCCCTATGCATCCCCGTACACCTATGTATAAAAAAGTTATGGCCGTCAGAATATGGCGACTTTTAGAAAAAAAATTTTTTAACACCGTTTTGGAATTTTTTTTAGGGGTCAAAATGTAAATAAAACCATATAAATTTGGTATCCCTGGAACCGTACCGAAACACAGAATATAGGGGACATGTCATTTTGGCTGCACAGTGAACGCCGTAAAACCAAAGCCCGTAAGAAAGTCGCAGAAATGCATTTTTTTCTTCAAATCCACCCCACTCTGAATTTTTTTCCTGCTTCCCAGTACATTATATAGAATAATTAATGGTGGCATCATGAAGAAAAAATTGTCCCGCAAAAATTAAGACCTCATATGACTCTGGGAGCGGAGAAATAAAAAAGTTATGGGGTTTAGAAGGAGGGGAGTCAAAAACGAAAATCAAAAAATGCCATCGGCGGGAAGGGGTTAAAACAGTAAAAATATTAATTTTGTATATAATGTTGTTTTATATTTTGTATTTTTTGTTTCTGTTTAGGAAAAGGATATTACTCCGGACCCAAAGCTACTGGAGAAAGTCATTGATTGTACAAAAGCCCTGAAAATAGTAAGAAACCATGAAGATCTCTTGTCCCAGTTGACTCCAGAACTGAGTGATGTATTTGACTTTTTTGTTGCCTTGACTATTTGCAACACTGTTGTTGTAACGGCTCCAAATCAACCAAGGCAAAAGGTAAGTGCAGTCACGCTTCTCAAGAACTAACTCAGAAAAAGCTATGTGACTCAGCTGTGTCCTTAAACCTTCATGCTATTTGGATACACAATGCACTTTATACAATACATAGTGTTTAGCACTCATTGTAAGAGTGGGGACCTGATAAATTATTAGCTTTATATCTGATATTTTTCTTATAACTGACAGGAAGAGGTCAGGAAAAAAGGTACTTTTTTCTGTGTCGCCAGAAAGACTTTTTTTTTTTTTTTTTTTTTAGCAAGTATTTTTAATTCATTTTTGTTAAGGTTTTAAACATATTTCTCCATATTGACCTAGATTTAAAAAAAAAAAAAAATCAAAAAAAAAAAATCACTTCTGACACTCCACTAGGTTATATCTTATGTTGAGACTTCCTGCTTTCTGTCGATTTCTTTTGTAGTAGCTCTTTCACTTAGTGTCAGTTTACAGCCATCATGTGTATACAGTATATAGATGAGACTCAGGATCCACCAGCTACAATGGGTGATTTCACAGCTTATCTACTCCCCTCTGTACACAAAGACCTCTGCCCAGATCACAGAAAATGCCTAGAAAACTATCCAATACAAGTGAATAGGAAAGGAAACAGTAAGTCAGAGTGTTTTTAGGATTTTTTTTTTTTAATTTACGATTTATTTTTTTATATAGGTAATAATTTTAAATACATCACCAAAAATTCTTTAAAAATATGCTTAACATAAAAACAGTAGGTAATTTCCTGGTGACACATTGCCCTTTTCTTTTTCTTTTTTTTTTTTTTTTTTTTTTTTTTTTTAAACCAGCTAAGGTTAGGTTCACACCAGGGCTTGAACTCCGTTCAGGGTTTCTGTCCCTGAACCTGCTTAAAAATGCATTTTTACTATTTTGCTGATCTCTGCTCTACTTTTCCTTCCATGTCCCCATGACCACCTCTTCCCTTCTCTTTTTCACCACCGACTTGCCTCTTCTTCATACAGGTTGTTAGCTTAGTTATCGCATGACATTTGGATTGTGTCTTCATTTGTTTTTTATTCTTATTTTGAAATAATTATGTGGCTCTGCTGCGTCAGAACTCTTGGTCCCCTCCTCCCCTCCATGTCCCCCTCCTGTTTCCACATGCCGTTTCTTGTTTTCCCTCCCATCCGTCTCGCCGTGCCTTTCCTTTCCCTTATTCCCTCGTTACCATTGTCTTACTCTTCCTTTGAATGTACCTGCATAAAATTTTTTTTCCTCAATAAAATTCTTAATGTTAAAAAAATGCAGAGAAAAAACTGCTGCAAGAACACTTTGTATCTGCATTTTTCGCCCTTTTCGGGTGGATCCACCAGACTCCATCATAGGCTATGGGGTCTGCTGTTTTCCGCGGGTAACTGCTTTTTTTTAAGCTTATTAGGTTTCCATTTCCCGAATGGAAACCCGAACACAGGTGTGAACCTAGCATAACACACTGACCCATTATTTTGTTATGGCCCCACACACACACCCATGTCTTCTCATGCATGTGCCATTCAAGCTATTTTCTCATGGTTGAGTAGATCCACACATTCATGTGCATGTAGCCCTGGCATGTCCTGGTGGTTTGCGACATCTGTGACATGCTGTCATACCTACTTATCTTCCCCGTGCTTTATATCAGGAATGGACACTTGCATGGTATACAGAAGTTGTATCCTCTTCCCAGCTCTGAGAAGTTATTTATGTGAGCTTTGGTTAGACTGAACTTCCATTGAAATTTTTTTTGAAGGGGTTACTTAGTTTCCACCAATAAATGGTTTGTATACTGTAAAGTTACATAATTGCTTTTAAGTTACATTCTGTATCAGTCCCCACTGTTTTCTGGATCGTTGCTTGCTGTTATCCTTAACTTATAATGGATAAAACCTGCCTCTCAGACCTCTCCTTGCGTATCGCGTCTCTTGTGTGTGTGACTGACATCTCCCTTACAGTCCTCTCATTCACTGGATGTCACTAGGGAGATGTCATTCATGCTCAGGATGTGTGAACCACTAAAAAAAAAACCTGAAAAACAACTCTAAGCCCAGAGTCCAAGCAAATAATAAATAATTCCTTATATGATGCCTTGCTGCATCATCTCCTAATTTTCCTGCTCTTCTTTTTACTCTTATATCATAATTACAAAGCTTGAAAAATGAAATGGAAATGCTGTATATTCTTCCCTATGGCTTCAGCCATATTTTTACCTACTCTCTCTTCCCCTCTAATGCTAGCGCTTGTGAGCCATGAGGTTTAGGAGGGGAGGATTGGGTTTAGGCTGTACACATAGTGAGTGTGGCCATTTTGTTGGAAGAACCCCCCTTCCCCCCAAGTAACTTGCAGTATGGAATAGGTATTATTAACAGTAGTAGTAACACTAGTACCAGCAGTAGCATGCACACAATACAACTTATTACTGCTCCATGAGGTTAATTGCCCATCTTTCCCAAACTGCTGAATGGCTAATAATGGCTAAACACTTTATTTACCAATATAAATATACCTTGTGTTATAATCCTACCATAGCGTGACTGAATTCTGGGAAAGCTAGTGAACATACTAAATAATTCAGTACTAGGTACTGCTGAATACTAAATGTACCTGAATAAACACCCCTGCTTGCTCACAAATCATGCTAACACTCGCTTGATTTAGATTTCGAGGTTCTGGAGAGGCTGAGTAGCATACCTTGTGGATCTGTGATAAGGAATACTTAATAGTGAATTTTCAGGGTCCCAGGAAAGCTCGGTAGCATACCAAGTAATGCTATTTCACAAACTGCTGAGTACTAAATATACCTAATTAAACCCTCCTCCTTGCTCTATAATTGTTTCTTAACTTGACAGACTCAACTTTCAGTATCCCAAGGAATCTGAGCAACATACCAGACTGCTGCTGGAGCAAATTTTAAGATACAGCTACCTAGTTTAGCCTCTTATGAATCTGGGAAAGCTGGATGAATTGAACGAAGTAAATGAAAACTACACACATGTAATGCTCCCCTCTCCTTGGTTTAATTCATGCTCTGGATCCGCTCTATTACATTCAACGACACATTTTTACTTCATTAGACAAAATGAGCACAAAATGTTCTCTGCGATAAGCCCTAAGCCCCCCCTCCCCCCACACCCCCCCCAGACGTCCTGTGATGTCATACTGGTAATCTCTGCACATAGGTGGGATGCAATGTCTACATTGCTCTGAGCTGCAGCTTGAAAGTTAGGCTGGTCTTACACGACCATAGTTTTGCACCGCAAATGGTCCGCAATTGCGGGTTCAAAATTGCGGACCATTTACGGTCCCATAATTTTCTATGAGGCCTCTTACACGATCGTAGATTTTGTCAGTGGTGTGGCGTGCCGCAACTGTGGTCCGGACAGTATACCGCATGTCCGAAATGGCCGTGCTTTTACAGCACGGCAAGGAAGGTCCAGTAGAAGTCTATGGGCGCGTGCATTTTTGCGGATATACACTGAACATACATCAGTGTATATCCGCAATTGCGGATATCAACGTGTGTTTTGTGGTGTGTTTTGTTTTTTGCGGATCCGCATAATACTGATACACACGGAACGGTGTGGATGCACTTTCGGGTCATTCCATATCAAATGATCCAAATAGGAATATTTTTTTTACCTGACGTCTTTAGATTTTTTTTATTTTTTATGAAGTACAACTTACGTTAATTACAAATAAAAAGTTTTGAATTTTTTTCTTCATCAGTTAATTTTTTATAGACTTCTAAAGTTTTGAAAAAGTATGAATTTTTGCCTGGTATGGCTTTACATTTTTTAACATATCTTGGGCTAGAATTAAGATAAATGGGTGGGAGAGGCATCATTTTTCTCAGAGCGGTACCGGCTTTCATTTGATATGTCACAAGACAATGTTTCTTTATATTTTGTTTTGGAGAAATCAAATTCAAAATTTTGATGCGCAATTGTGGAAAAAACGTATGTTTTAAAATTGTGAAAAAATGCATTTGTGTTACTTGTGTTCTTGGTTATATTTGTACAGGTTTTCAACTTGGGACCAAATTGGGATCAATTTTTTATTTTTTTATTTTTTTTTTAAGCCTTGAATCATCTGATTTTATGTTTGTGTGGCTTCTTCCTTTTTTCTTTTCAAATTACAACTTGCTGAATTCAACATTTATATGCAACAATAAAAAAAACATAAACAAATACTGTAAGTGCCAGAACAAATACATCTTATCATCAGAACACACTTGTTCAGTATTTTCAACCTGAATGCATTGAACAAACCGAAAGAAAAAAGCTGCTCATATCCTCAAGTGTGATTTTCTAAATAGTCTCATCCTAATTATATGTTAACAAGAGTACAAGAACCAATATTTATAACACCAATTTCTACATGTAACAATTGTTTTTTATTATATCACTAAACATGTAATTAATTAAGAAAAATAGTCCAGTAGATAAATCCTCATTCTATAAAATATGAACTAATCAACAATTAATAGGACATTTTTAAACTACTGGCCTTTTATCATCAATTTGTCCTTTCTAGTGAGTGAAATGTAATCTTGTCCATAAGCGCTTACTAGCAATGGCCATTTCCTTTTGTGTCACAGAGTATGTACGGCCTGTCATGGTGTTAGGCTCCACCTGAGTTAATATCTGATTTTTGTTGACTTGTAAAATGTCTGGTTTTCTTGGATACACAAAGGATGGTGCTGGACCAGAAGGATGCAAAAAAGTCAATTTTATGTCTTCATTTTCACAATCTTTGGAGAGTACAGTAGCCAGCCACCAGCGCCGATCATATTCACAGGTCACATAACCAGTTATGTCATCCATTGCCAATCTTGTGCCGCCTTCTACCACTTCATGGACTTCACTGTCCACAGGCTGAACAGATCTGAATTCAAGATTTTCGGAATGACACTGTAATAGTTATATTTTAAAATATTATCCCATCGCGATCCCAACTTGAATTTTGGTAAAGATGTGGCTAAGGGCATAGCAGGCCCATGTGCATTTTTTTAAAAATTTTAAATAAAACATTTTTTTCGGAAATGCGTTTTAAATTTTTGCGTTTGCGTTCACATCGGTAAAATATTAACAAAGATACTCTTGTGACATATTTGGTGAAAGCCTGTATAGTTCTGAGTAGAATGGCATTTATTTTGTTTCTCTATCTTTTTTCTAGCCTAAGTTATGAGGAGAAATGTAAAGGCAGGTAACACAGAAATTCACACTTTTTCTGAACTTTGAAAATCAATTAAAAATCCAAAAAAATTTCTAGAATTTTTTTTTCTTCACATTTTGCATTCTCTGACACACTATTACCAAATAAAATCTCAAAAGAATTAAAAATATAGAGGGAAAAATCATTGGTTCACTTGACACGGAATGACCCTTTCCGGATGTCTGCGGAATTAATTTTTAAAGTGAAATTTGTGTTGCGGATCCGCAAATTGCGGACCGCAAAAACCACTACGGTCGTGTAAGACCAGCCTTAGTCCTACAGACATGGCCAGAGATGGACTATATCCTGCGGCTTTTTGTTACCATTCTTGGTTTTCAGGTTTAGTGTCCCTTTAACTTGTGATACACCTAACTGAACATGAGTAGGTAAGGGGGACATATTTGTAGTTCAAAATCTCTAGCTATGAGTGAGTACTAAAAAAACAAATGTCATACTATCTTTATAGGTGAGAGTTCGTTTTGAACTGAAATCTCCAGTTAAAACCATTGAAGACTTCATTCGGAGGTTTACACCCAGCAGACTTACATCTGGATCGAATAGCAGCAGTTCTTCAAGTCTTACAACTAGCAAATCTTTGCAAAAAGTTGGATCCAGTATTTTTTCCTCTCCTTCGACTGATGGAAATTTTGTCAAACTGGAAGGAAAACTCTCCTGCTCTCCTCAGATCAGCATGAGCGGTCTGACTTCTCAGCATGCCATTAAAGTAACAGAAGATGGAAATGAAGGCGAGTTGCGCTATGAGGCAGAGAGTCCTGATGAAGCTGCACTTGTCTTTGCTGCCAGGGCCTATAACTTTTATCTGGTTGGTAGATTGTCTGACCAAGTAACAGTGGAATTGCCCCATTTGGGAAGGTTAAACTTTGAACTCTTGCACACCCTGGGTTTTGATTCAACCAGGAAAAGGATGTCCATTGTGGTTAGACATCCCATTACAGATGAGATTGTGGTTTACACTAAAGGAGCAGACTCAGTCGTCCTGGATCTTATTGAACCCAGTTCTAAAGGTAAGATATGCAGACATAATTCATATATTATACTCCAGCTCTATATATTACGTTATATTACTATATATTATACTCCGTCACCTCAGCTGTTGCAAAACTACAGCTATAAGCCGCTGAGACCACTGGAGACTGTAGTAGTTTACTTTAAGGGGGTGTTTACAATTGTGCCGCTCTCCGCCTACCTATTCTGTTTAAATTGCAGGAAAAACTACACAGGGACAGCTTGCTGACGGTCAGTTTAAAACCCCATTCCTTTCCATCGGTAAAGATAAAAACAAAGAACAGCACCGAGCTGCATATGGTGAAGTACCGTATGAGTAGATGAGAGGTGAAGTGAAGAAAGCTTCTCACCTTTAGAAGGTTGTGTGTACAACCATTAGATATAGCCTAGAACCTCTTAAAGAAGGGGGGGTGCCGCCCCAGGTTATGAGACAGCAGGATCCTTGCCACCTTTGGTGTAGAATAATATCCAGCCAGACGCAAGCAAGCTTATACACTTGGGAAAGGGCGCTGTGCCCGAAACACGTAGTGTGTGCCTTTTACAGAAATAAAGTTTATCCATTTGACGATCAGTTGAGCGCGGTGATCCCCTTTAATCTTCGGTCCTTCCTGATATTCCTTTCCATCGGTTTTTAAATCAAACAGTCGGTGTCTGTATTTGTAGCTATGTGCTGTGAAAACGATTTTTTTTTTTTTTTTTTACACGGACACAAAGTCGACTTTGTGCCTGTGCAATAAAAAAAAAAAAAAGCCTGTTTCACAGCGGAGAGGCTGCATATGGACACCAGCGGTTTGCTTGAAAAACTTATTGAAATTAATGGGTTTTTAAACAAAGGCGAACCTAAGCAGTTTTTCCTGGGATTTAGGCGGAATTGCAGCGAACAAGTCAAGATGCAAGTGTGAACGCCACATTACACAGATACATATTTTTTAACACTTGTAGCAAGTTGCTATGTATTATAGATGGTGGCATTTTGTATTTAGCACCAAGTGCCATTAATGTATAGCAAAGGGCACATGCGCTGTTTGCGCACCATCCTCAGTGGATGCTAGCTGCAATGAACTGGGTCAGAGATAACTCATCCTGGCTGTTAAACCATTTAGTGCTGTAGTCAATAGCAGCCACAACATCAAGGTGGTTAGACAAAGGGAGGATGCTCCTTTTTTTTTTTTTTTTTTTTTTTTTTTTTTTCAGCCTGTCTGTGTCATTAATATTTTTTTTTACTACAACGGCTAGCTGTCTTACGCACATAGGTGTACAGTACATTATTTCTCCACGGAAAGAAATATCATTAGGAACTAGCATAGCAGTAACACTGGAATGGTGAAGAACTAAAGAATGAGTAATGTGATGTGGTTTGTTCTGTTTGTTGATTTATTTATTTTTAATCTGATTGTCTGCCTGTATTGAATGTTTTGCAATTATATATTCTATATAAACTTATAGGCTAAGGCCCCATGTTGAGAAAAGTCTTGTTTGTTTTTTTGTTGCAGACTTTGGCTGCAACAAAAGTCCAGAGCAAAGTACAGAGTGGTTTGTGAGGAATGGGAAGTATAAAGTAAACGCTTATACTTTTCCCTTCTGCTAAATCCACTTCTGGTTTTGGCTCAAAAAACTGCAGCAAAATCTGCAATATGGGTACTTAGGCTAAAGCCCCACGTTGCAAGCTACGGCTATAAAATGCGGTGGAAACATATTGGGGGGGGGGGGTGTTCCTGCTGCGTTTTTCACAGAAAGTCTACAGAGTTTTCCTCTGTGGACTTTATCTACTCTCCATCCCTTCCAATTGGAAACTGTACCCATCCCCCACTTTCAGTCCACTCAGGCAGATATAAAGTGGCGCTTTTTCTAAGAGAAAGCAGCCATGTTTTTCTATATCTGCACCAAGCCTTTAAGGTTCATCATGATGACAATCAATCAGAAATGAACCCAGTCCTTTTCAAGCTTCTGAGTATGTTAGTAGCTCATGAATTATAGAACAGACACTATAAACAGAAACATTCATACCAATGTCAAATATGTTATCGATGTACATGGATGGTTGTCATTGGTTTAAGTGCCTCATATATTGGTTACTGACATGTATATACCTTATACATAAGATAATTTATGAGCTCTTAAACATAAAGTGCAGGTTTCAAAGTAGTGCATTCCAGATGTCTCAAGGTTATCAAGGACAGAATGGCACTTCCCTTAGCCAATTGCAAGCAATGTTCAATACAGATCTTAATAATTGTATATTAGAAACACACTCTGCATACTATTCAATAATGAAAAATTATCATACATACAGAAGGGCAACTCAGGGGACATTTGCTTCCCAAATCTTGTATATATATATATATATATATATATATATATATATATATATATATATATATATATATATATATATATATATATATATATATATATATGGGCAATTTGATACTTTTGTAGAATATAGATAATTGAACAATCTTTAGAAAATGTTTTTCATTTAAAATGATATGGTGAGGTATAATAGATATAAATATGTAGCCATTAAAGCTGAATATGAGGCATTAGTGTGCAGGCATGTAATCCTTTATAATCAGGTGTTTGCTTTCGATGCTATCTAGGCATCGTAATGAACACACTCATATTTAAGAGAGACGCTACTAACCGCTCGTGTGTTTCAGGCCTCCGCTCACGTGGGATTGCTTTTTGAACCTGTTCCCAGTGCAGGGAGCCTTAGCAGATGGCATCAGATGGTATTCCAGGGCTAAAAATAAATGCAATAGTTTCATGAAAAAAATATATAAAAAAATGTTCATTGTAAGTAAATACTTGAGATTACTAATCAATATGATTTTTATGCTTTACAGGTAGAAAGCTTAGTTCAAGTAAATCAGCAAAAAACAAACAATTGTATAATAATTTTGTAATCACTTCCTCAGGCCTTACTTGGGACTAGAGGTTTGTATTTTTGACCAAATGTTCATATATAGGACCAATACCTGATCGTTTTGATTTTAAGGCCCTCTTAGGTTGCATTCACACAATGGCCAGTGCACACCTGAGAGTCATCCAATTTCACAATTTGGAGTCTCTGGCTAATAATCGGAAGCTACAGGCCCCTATGAAAGGAGACACTGGTTCTGCAGATTTTTTCCAAACTATTGTTATCATAAAGGCAATGAGTGTCACATCAATTGATCAGTTCTTTTACTTTATATTCTTATTTGTGATTAAAAAAAAAAAAAAAAAAATTCTAGTAAAAACATCTGTGTAACCATGATAGACTTGCATTAAAACCACCAAATATGAGCAGTACTTGTCTAGGTTAGAGTCAGACTACTAAGGTTGGACAGTGCTGCTAGGTTTAGTGAGTTTTTAGCCTCAATAAAGTACATGGCAAGATCATCTTTACATAAATCAATATGGTGTAACTCCTCCGCTATCTCTATACTAGGCTAAAAAAAAAGTCTAAGGCTTTATTCACACATCTGATTATCACGTCCGTTTGCTGTCAGCATTTTATTCTGACAGCACATAGATATATAAATTGTTTTGGAGGTGTTTTTATTAATTTAACCTCCGTGAAAAAAAAATAAAAAAAATTAAATAATACACACATTCGTGTGTAGTTTGTCTTTATTCATTGACCCATAGACTTTAATGGAAATCCGTGATCTTTTTTTTTTTTTTTTTTAAAAAGAGACTCTGGATTTAAAGGGATTCTACTATTAAAACTTTTTTTTGTGGATAAGACGTCGGAATAGCTTTTAGAAAGGCTATTCGTTTCTTACCTTTAGACATGGTCTCCGCCGTGCCGTTCCTTAGAAATACCGCTTTTTACCGGTATGCAAATGAGTTCTCCAGCAGGGATGGGGGCAGGCCCCAGCACTCAAACAGCAATGAGGGTGTCCCCACTGCTGCCAGAGAAGTGTCTACAAGCGCCGCCTCCTTCTTCATCCGCCGCGTCATCTTCAATGTCTTCTGGCACTGGCTCGTAACTTCTAGTAGAGCAGACTGCGCAGGCACACAGGTCATGGGAAAATAGCCGCTTGCACAGTATTGTTAGCGGCCAATTTCCTGTGGCATGTGCGCCTGTGCAGTCTGTTCTGCTAGGTTATGAGCCTGCGCCGGAAGAAGACATTGAACATGAAACGGCGGGCGAAGAAGGCGGCGGCTCTTGGAGACACTTCTCTGGCAGCAGTGGGGACGCCCTCATTGCTGTTTGAGAGCTGGGACCTGCCCCCATCGCTGCAAGAGAACCCATTTGCATACCGGTAAAAAACTGTATTTCTGAGGAACGGCGCAGCGGAGACCATTTCTGAAGGTAAGAAACGAATAGTCTTTCCAAAGGCTATTCCGACTTCTTATCCACAAAAAAAAAGTTTTAATGGTAGAATCCCTTTAAGTACATTTTATTTTTATTTGCCAAGGGAAATGGAAATGGCCAGTTGTCAATAATATAATGTCCATGAAGCACTGCCATAACCATAAACACCCCAGAGGAGGGCTTGCAGAGGGGTTTGTGATGAAGGTTATTTGGGGGCATTTTTTTTGTGGTTAATGGACAATAGCGCTGATGCAAGATACCGAACTATCAGCTGTGAGCAGGAGATCTCACCACCTACCAAAGGAACTGCCACATGTTATCATGATAGCTGCATATGTCCCCCACCTCTGCAAAAAAACATGTTTTTTTTGCCTGTTATATCTACATGCTGTGACCCCCCTCCTCGTGTTCTCCAACCACGGTCGGGCTGTATTATTAACATCACTTCGCACTGAGAACTAAATGATCCTGCAGTATGTCTGTGTTTCTTTCTTTTTAGTTGCTATGATTCCTAGGATTTCTCTATCTGCCATGAGCTTGTATGTGTTTCTCTCTTGTTATATACTACTGTACCATCTATGAAACTGTATCACTGAAATTTCCCCATTGTGGGACGATTAAAGGATTATCTTTTTATATAAGGGTTATCCAATAATGTTTGATATTTAGTGCAGATCATTTTGTCTTCATGGCAAAGCCCTAGTTTAACCCTTTAGTGACTTGTTTATTTTTCTGTAGACAGCTCTGTGGGAAAGTACCAAAGACGAATTCAAGCCAAAACTCAAAACTACTTGAACTGTTATGCGGTTGATGGATTACGTACTTTGTGTATAGCGAAACGAGTAAGTATGTCTGTCGTTTTGTTTAGTTTTTTCCTCAGCAGAAGCTATTGTTGATCATGTTTTAATAGATTAATTCTTTAGTTAAAAGGGAAGGTATTCTCCAAAGTTGTAAAGTTGTTTTTATTACAGATGTAGTAAATTTTGACGCTTGACGCTTATGAATGGTTTATCCAGGATTAGAATACATTTCTTAATTATTTTAGAAGGAGTTTCTCCTTCTCTTCTAAGAAAGGGACATTGTGTCTGTTGGTCACATGGCCATGTGGAGCCCATACCCATTCTAATGGCCATGTGACCATTATGTGATTTCCCTTGGTGAGAAGAGGAAGAAAACTTTCTGAAAGAAATACATGTTTTCATTTCACATAACGCAGGTGCCTTACGTCCATTTTAACCGTTTAGCGATCAAACACATTTTAGCCTTAAAGCTATAATGTTATATCCCTTTCTGCATTCCAGCGCTCATAACTTGTTACATTTTATTTCAATGTAACTTTGCGAGACCTTGTATTTTATGGGTACATAACACTTTTTGATCAGTTATTGTGTTTGTTTTTCAGAGGTGAGCTGATCAGAAAACAGCAATTCATAAAAATACGATCCTGGTATTATGACACACTGTGTCACAGCAGACACATTATAATGTCAAGAATCTATGTGTTCTAATGGGTTATCTCAATAGTTAGGAACATTAGCTGGGTGTGGAGAATCAACACAACAGCAGCTCGGTTTCCCTAACCACTAACAGCTGGAGGTTACCTAACAGCTCATGTAACTCTCCATAAAATAGTCTGCTCCATATATAAAGACTCAGGGATAAGCCAAACTGCCAGCACTACATATATCAATGTTGTGAATACATTGATCCCCTGTCTGCCTATTGCATAACGCAGACTTTTATATTTGAGAAGGAATCTATGATAATCTACACTAGAAGCTTGCTCGGTGTTTGTATATCCTTTTACATTTGCGAAGGGGATATTACATAACACTAATAAAGTGCTTCACTAAAGCATAGTAGAACACAATTCTCAGTTAGTCACACTAACGTGTTTCTGTGTCGGCAGATACTTTAAACCTCCAACATATCAGATGTATTTGTCAGACAGACAGGCCTATGGTAAGTATTTTCTAGTATAATCTCCAACCATGGACCCTTATTCACCATTGGCACTAGTACATGGCCGCACGGAGGAGCAGAGGTCCTGGTCTTACATAGTTAAGACCATACCTCATTCAGCCAGCATCCTCAATCAGAGGCACAATGCCAACCAGCTGATCCAGACAGGCCAGCAGCTGAATGGGTATAGACTCTTTGTGCATACACCATAGTGGACCAATAGGAAGGTCAGAAACCAGACCAGTCTAATCTAACATCTGCCCACCAGACAAGATGTAAAAAAACACCATCATACTGATCTCGCAGCCTGCAAGATGTACAGGAACAAGATAAGAGGTAAGTATACTCCAAAATTGAACCTATGGAAGACACATTAAATAATCTGCACGTATAACCTCCACCAGGAAGAGCAAGAGGACCACTATGTATAGCATCAAATACACATAACAAGTGGAGCAACAAAATTCATGAATGAAGCTAATTAGACAGAGTAGAATCTATCAGAAACCTGTTATAAAGGCACAAGCAATATAAGTGAGCGTTCACACACTTGGTGTCCGACAGCTAGTGTCCACTGCTAATGTCTATTCAATATCTTGTGCGGACATTAGCAGTGGACACTAGTTGTGTCCGTGACATTTTGTATTAATTTAAATGGACATCGGGTGCATTCTTTTACAGTCCGTAAAGTGGACAGCAAAAACCTACATATCGGGGTCTACTTTATGGAGAGTTACATGAGCTGTTAGGTAACCTCCAGCTGTTAGTGGTTAGGGAAACCGAGCTGTTGTTGTGTTGATTCTCCACACCCAGCTAATGTTCCTGGCTATTGAGATGACCTATTAGGACACATGGGCTCTTGAAATTACAATGGGCCTGCCATGACAGCAGTGTAACACAGTGCGTCATAATACCAGGATCGTATTTTTTACTGGATATTCTAGAATCATATTTGACACTGGTCAAATTAACCCGAAGGTGGTGCCTACCATCTTGGCACCATTTTCCGGTGGATATATTACACTTTCGATCCAAAGTGACTCTACAATTCTAGGGCTAAATGAATATATTAGTGACCAAAATTTCAATGTGTAAATTTCACCTCCATTTTGTCCTGTGAAACACTGAAAAGTGTTTTTGTTTTGTTTTTTTTCCACCTTCCCTTGCCTAATAATAATAATAATAACACTGAAAAGTTTAAGAAACTTCCTAAATGCTATTTTGAATTACTTCAGGAATACAGTTTTGAGGATGGGGTTTTTTTTAATAGATGCCTTTTAAAGCCCCTTCAGAACAGAACTGGACAATTGAAAAATGAGTTTTGAAAATGTTTTAGAAAATTTGGAAAATTGCTGTTTGACTTACGAGCCATATAATATCTGAAAAAAAAAATATGAAAGGGTGATCTATGGCCCGTTTCACAACTGCATTCGGGCCATTTTGTTCCCCTGTCTGCATGAAAAATTCCTACAAGCAGCACTTTTCTCAGCTTTTTTTGTGCAGAAGCCACACTGACCCCATTATAGTCTGAGGACCGCAGGTTTCCAAAGGTAACCACTTTTTTTTTTAATGCAGATTAGCTTTACGTTCAGGGGATCCCTAAGTAGACTTCCCAAATGGAAACCTATGCACAGATGTGAACCCGGGCCTGAATTTGATGCAAACATAAAGCAGAGATTATATTTATGAAGTAATTTTGCTTCCAAGGTCCCTTTCCTCAGGCTGCGGATTGGCCTCAGCAGTCATGTGACCGCTGAGGCCAATCAGTGACCTAAGAAAGACACTGGATGTCACATGTAGTGACGTCCTGTGTCCTCCTCTGAGGCCACTGATTGGCTTAGTGGTCACATTCAGCAGATTCTTCTGCCAGAAGAAAACACCAGAGAAGCAGAACCAGACTGCTTTGTGGATTAGTGTGTGTGTGTGTTTTTTGTTTTGTTTTTTTTCCACCTTCCCTTGCCTAATAATAATAAAAAAATATGATCCTGGACAACCCCTTTAAGGTAGTTTTAGGCTGCATCCTAAAGGGGTATGGGATTTTAACAGCTGTCCCAGGCAAAACTGAGAGAAGTTCAATGACAAATTCCTAAAGAATCCCAACAGACTGGGGCGAGGCAAGGAGATGGTATATAAGTGGGAGACTTAATATTTAGTTATGAAGAGTGGTCCAAATTTGTAATGACAGAGTAAAACGAACTTGTAATAGGAGGGAGTAGTCAACGGTGGAAGGAGCCAACATAATATTGGCAGTTAATGTCATTTCTGTTAATTATGTATCAGCCATATTGTACCCAATAAAGTTGTGTAGTAGTAAATGAATTCTCTCTGTACTAGCATACTTTCCATTTTGCTACCTTATCTTGCTCCATGTAAGGACAATTTCTTTCAGCTTTATCTGCCACCAAGGCACAGTCCAAATTCTTACGCTGGATCTTCTACAAAATGTGGTTTCATGGCTCTGTATCAGATTTAGTTCCTACATTATTTAACCAGAAGGTGTGTTTATCTAGTTATCTTATATATGTGTGGTTACTTGTGAGTTTACAAAAATGGTTGGTCAGAAAAATCTAAAATCTCTCCTTGTTTGAATAAAATGTCCTTGTGTAGATAGCAGAATGTATACATGGTGTTAATCCGTCTTAGTGTCATCCTGGTCTGCTCCTTCTAAACACAAGCCATATATTATACAAGCAGAGTTTACTTTGGAGAATATAACCCATAAATAATACACATTCTAAATTACTTTCTCTTCCAGGTTCTCAGTAAGGAGGAGTACGCCTGTTGGTTGAAATTTCATTTACAAGCCGAATCTTCATTAGAGAATCGTGAAGAGCTACTGTTTCAATCTGCAGTTCGCCTGGAGACTAATCTGCATTTGCTGGGTAAGTTTATTAATTTTCTTTTATACGAGAATAGGCGGAGGCTATTATTTTAATGCTATGCCAATTCAAACTCAGCTTTGATAACTGCGAATATTTACTCTGTAAACCGTTTTGGGAAAAAAGACTAGGCTTACTCTTTTTTTTTCTTTTTTTCTTTTTTTTTTTTTCTCCAGTATTCTCACTTGTTAGGTGCCAGTTCTAATGTCTATTAAAATTAACTATATGTGAAAATCCGGGAATATTGCAAAAAGTCTGAAAGCAAGTCTGGCAGTCCTACCATCATAGGTTTGGACACGCACAACGTTGCATGAAGCATTATGTTAGGAAAGTGTCAATTGTTTTATAGGTATTTGAGTGCTGCTGCTTTGTATTGAGATAACCACAATATAGCTGCATAGCACTTTGCCTATTGGAGTTTTGTTTTGTTTTTGGTGCAGTTTTATTCGACCAAATGTGTAAAATGCTTTGAGCCATCTCATTAATATCACTGACTTATTAAGTTAATACAGTTAGTTGTTAAAGTGAAGCAGGAAAAATGGGCAAGCGTAAGCATGTGATCAACAAGGGCTAAATTGTGATGGCTAAACAACCAGGTCAGAGGTTTTCCATTATGCTATAGTGACCAGACAAGAAAGTCATGAGCTGCCTTTTAAAACTTTTCCCATTAATATAACCATATTTAACCCCTTAAAGGGGTTGTCCCATCTCAAGGATCCTATATATTGTTTTTGAAATGCTGCTTTATTTGCCTGCTGTGTGAACTTATTCCTTCCATTGTTTACACAGTGTTGCTATAACCACGGACCTGTGAGATAGATCAAGTGACATCACTTAGTGCTGGCAGGACAATCAGCTCCTCTAATTGCAGTTTGCTATAAAGCCGAGTCTGTTATCTGTATGTAAGATAACACAGAGTCCATTATGGGCAAGCATAAGTATTGTGATACCTAATAGTGTCATTCAGCAAGCTGGGAAGGGAGCGAAGAGACTGCAGGCAAAGCTGAAACAGTGAGATAGGAACATTTATATAGTATTTGTAATGTATTGATACCTTTTAAAAAAAAAAAAAAAAAAAAAAAAAAAGTGGTCCTCAACCTGTGGAATCTGTACCCCAAGGGGTACACTCTGCAGTTTTCTGCAACTGGAAAGAAAAACAGACCCTGCTGCTCCCTGTTTCCATTAGCCCAATTTTTTATTCACTGTGCAGGTTAATTGTAAAACTGCCCTGGAATGTACATGTCACAACTGTATGCCTGCCACAAGTGCCTCCATAACAGTGTGTGCCAGTCACAGGTACCTTCAGATCCTTATTTTTTTATTTATTTATTTACATTTTCTAAGTTTACCTCTTTGGAGGGTACTTCGCTTGAATAGTCTGAGGATCACTGAGATGGAGGACCCTGTCCACAAGTAATTACAAGCTATAAAGGAAGATGTGTACTCTACAGGGCATTCTGGCTACATGCCACCATAGGAGTACAGCATCAATACATAGTGCCCATCAAAATATAATGTAATCCATGGATGTGTGAGTCCTCCAGAGCGTAACTCACTCTTTGGAACCATTTTGACTAGAAGTGTCATAGATCTAACACCCTCTTTTTTTCCATTAGGTGCTACGGGCATAGAAGACCGCTTACAAGAAGGCGTTCCAGAAACTATTACGAGGCTTCGCAAAGCTGGACTACAAATCTGGGTTCTGACTGGAGATAAACAAGAAACTGCTGTAAACATAGGGTATTCCTGCAAGCTTTTGGATCATGACGATGATCTCATCACGTTAAATGCCGAATCTATGGTATGATATGTATTTATCAGATATAATGTGAGTCAAGAAAAGAGACATTTGCTGTTTTAACCTCTCTTATGCTAAATTTTTAAAATCAATTCCTAATTGAGCTGCCTCAAGATTTATTCATTGCATGTACCGTATTTTTCGGACTATAAGACGCACTGGACTATAAGACGCACCTAGGTTTTAGAGGAGGAAAATAGGGAAAAAAATTTTTGAAGCAAACAATGGTAAAATATTTAATATATGGGAGTTGTAGTTCTGCAACAGCTGCAAGGCCACATTGACAGGTGACCCTGCAGCTGTACGGGGACGCATAGAGTGTTTTTTTGTTTGTTTTTTTTTTGCGGGGCCAGAAGTACTTTTTAGTTATACCATTTTGGGGACTATCTATTGCTTAGATCACCTTGTATTGAAAAAAAACCCGGTGGTTTATGATATATGATTTTCTACTTTTATATATATATTCTAGGGACAGGAGGTGATTTAGAACTTTTATTTATTTCATATTTTTATTATATATTTTTAAAGTTTTATTCCCCCCCGGGGGCTTGAACCTGCGGTCACTTGATTGCAAGTCCCATAGACGGCAATACAACTGTATTGCCGTCTATAGGACATTCTGTCTATTAGTATTACGGCTGGTCATAGACCCAGCCGCAATACTAATATAGCCGTGACAGGCCGGGGAGCCTCATTAGGCTCCCGGCTCTCACCCGAACAGGTCGGCTCCTGCGATATCGCCGCGCAGGAGCCGGCCTGCAACTTCACAGGTACGGGGCCGGTGGGGACCGGCGCCGGGGGAGAAGGGGCCGCTGATACTGACCCGGCATCCGCTGTACTAGAGAGGCGGATGCCGGCGAGGGATAGACGCCGGCACAGGTGCCGGGGCCTGAGACATCGCTACGCTCCTCTGCCCTGCATGAAGCCAGCGGCGGGGGGACAGAGGAACGGAATAGCATCGCCGCTGCCGCTGCTGGCTTCATGCAGGGCAGAGGAGCGCAGCGATGTCTCAGGCCCCGGCGTCTATCCCTTGCCGACATCCGCCTCTCTATTGGAGCGGATGCCAGGCGCCACATTCGGCCTATAAGACGCACCCTTCTTTTCCCCCCAAATTTGGGGGAAAAAAAGTGCGTCTTATAGTCCAAAAAATACGGTACATATTCTGCTTCCATATAAAGTTGTTTGTTTTTTTTTCTGGCACAAATCACCTATTTGAATAGGCCATTGGGCTTGTAAGCTCTGACATTACATTCATCAGTCAAATGGTACAGTAATAGGTCAGTAGCATTCAAGTGAAAGGGGCTGAGCTGCAATACCGAGTATACAGGAAAAAAAATTATGATACTGTAATATTAAGAGAAAAAAAATAATAAAAAAAAAGGTTAAGTGGTTATAGAATGTGGTGGCTTCCTTCATCCATCCTCCTTGTAGATGGAGAAATTAAGGTAGTGGCGTATTTCCTGTAGCCAACACATCAGACAAAGGTATAAAATAATTAATTTTCTACCCTATACTGATTTGTGCGAGACTAGGTGGTTTCTACATTTCTTTTGGCATTGCTGTATTTGAAATTTCTGTAGCTACAGTGTCTCAATCCATAAAGGTGGATATGAATAGCTATAAAGCTGAACTTGTAGATCTGTCAGTGGTCAATAAAAGCTCATTTCCTTTTTAATTAATTACTGATCTTATTACTTGCAATCTCAACTGTTTCCAATCCAAGGAATGAACGCTGAAGAACTGCAAAACTGTGATATATGTTCTTTGCACTTAAAGATCATGCATAGAAATTGCTGATTATTTTTTAGCATTAGCAGTTGGGGCGATGCCCATTTCTAGCAAATCAAAGAGAAATTATTTTGTTTTATGCTGACTTTAGTCTCGCAACTTTTGCAGCTGCTAAACCGTTGTTCAGAACATATGTCATCAAAGACTTTTTAAGAGTACTACATATCATATACAGCTCTGTTATTATACGAAGAATGCTAAGTATTTATAAAGTAAAATTATGCCATGTATTATCATGCCTTGCTGTCATGCATGTGCATGATGCCACAATAGATAAATTGTATGGTTAATTGTACTGCTCACTCCAAAGTATGAGAAAAGAAAACTTAAAAGTGCAACATTTCAGTCCAGATGGGCCTTAAAGGGGTTTTCCAGGCAAAATTAAAAAGATCTGTTAGTGTTATTAATGGGTTAATAAGTTCACCCATATAACTTTAGCAGTGTTTTGAGTGATTTCTGGGTTTCTCTGGGAAGGCCTAGCATCTTCTACATTTGTTTACAAGGTGTGTAGCTTCCTGCTGCAATGTGTTCTGGTAGTTGTAGGCTCTCACACTATCTCCAGCTCACCCCCCCCCCCCTTCCCGAACACACTCTCCCTGTCTCCCTAGTTATTCCTGCCACTACTAGCTTTTTCTAACTCATTCAGGCCCCAACCACCCCCACCCTATTATGTATTACCTGTCTTCTTCCGGTCTTCCGTCAATGGGGAACGCGCAGCACTGTGCTGTAGCCTTCAATAGATCTCTATTGTGTAGGCTCCCAGCTTGCTCAATAGAGATGTATTGTCGGCTTCAGTGCTTACGCCAGGATACTGGCTCTATTGCGCATGTGTGTACCAGCGTCATTGAAGCAGGAGGAGCCGTTCCCCGCAAAAGAAAGCCTAAGCAGGAAGAAAATGGGTAAGTATGATGGTGTGGATGTGGGGGGAGTAGTAGTGATGATCCGTTTCCGGAAATGATTCGTCACTGGATAGTCAAATGTGGTAAATAGGCATTTTTGATTAATAATGTAATTTAGAAAGTAGGAGGGGAGGGTGTTTTATATTGGTTTTGGGTTTTATTGTTATCCTGGACAACCCTTTTAAGAAAGATACACTGTGGACTAAAACATTGCACTTATGGACTTAAAAAAAAAAAAAAAAAAAAAAAAAAAAAAATTCCTCTTTTATCATGCATTGCCAATGTGTTGTATGTAACTTTTGTAGATATTGAGACAAACAAGTTTGACGTCTTAGGCAAATGAGGCAGTTGGTGCACTAGGACGGCCTTCAGCTCCCTGGAGCACTGCTCTATTTGTTCAGAGCCCTAACATCATCTGCCTGTGCCACCCGGTGCAGTGGGGGTTGATCTTCCCACTGCTATGACATCACCCATCCGACTTGAGCAGCAAGAGAAGTACTCCCAGGGCTGAAGTCCTGCCCTCATTGCACCAACTGCACTTGTACTTAGGACTTGAAAGCTGTTTTTCTACAAAAGTGACGTACATAACAAAGGAATGCGGTTTATCACCATAAAGTGTTCTGTAATGCAATGGGAATAGTTGAATATGCTTGGGCAAGGTGGTAGACTCCCTTTAATTAGCTCTTAAAGGTTTGCATGGCCCTGGCCCCGGTATTCTGGCCAAAGTGATTCTGCCACATTAAAGACCACCAAAATTGTTTGCGTATTATCCTGGGCCTGTACTATCTGGGCATTGGCTGCAATGATATGAGTTACATAAATGAAAATATTCACAAGGAAGTAGGGCCGTTGGGTTTCTTTTTTTCTTTTTGTGTTTTCCATAAATAAGTTTAATCTTTTATTCAGTTTTAGTATTCAACAGTAAACAGTTCTTTTCATGTTTTTGCAGGAAGCCTGTGCTGCTTTGCTTGACCAGTGTTTGCACTATGTGGAGTCCAAGATTCCAAATGGCTCAAAGGAACGATCTGCTTGGAATGTTGAATTTGGTTTGTCATCAGCTTCTGCTACAAGAAATCCAAATCTGGGACTTGTGATTGATGGCAAAACACTAGCCTTTGCACTAGACTCAAGCCAGTCGGATAAATTTATTTCACTGGCTCAAAAATGCCGCTCTGTGCTTTGCTGTCGCTCTACCCCCCTTCAAAAGAGCATGGTAGTAAAACTTGTACGAGACAAGCTGAAAGCTATGACATTAGCAATAGGTAAGCTGTGGTATGTTCTATTCTACTATGTAAAAACTGCATTTTAGCTTTATTAAAATCTAAAAACTCTTGGGGTAATAACTGTAGCAATCTTTTTTGGTATAGACTTTTTTTACACGTTCATTTTTTGGTTTCCAAAATCTTAATGAAGATTTAATTGAAGATACGTCCTTAAAATGGTTAGTATGATAACTTGAGCACTCTACATTATAGGTAGTTCCAATAGGGTGGGATAGCCAGGCTTGGCTCAAAAATCTACCTGTTCACTGTTACGTACCTTCCGTACAAATTTCTTTTACCGTGACTATTTTTTACTATATTTTATAGGTGACGGGACCAATGATGTCAGTATGATTCAGGTAGCAGACGTTGGTGTGGGTATATCTGGTCAGGAAGGAATGCAGGCAAGTTCTGACTTTTATAACTTTTTGCATAACTCTGTTTTGATCCAATGTGGAATGCTAGCTTATTCCTCGTGTTACTAATGTGAAAAGAAATGCCATTTCATGGGGCACTTTTAAGTCAACATATTTTTCTGCAAGGTGTAGATGAGATTGACAAGAATCCCATCCACCTTGTAGTGACTGTCCCCGGCCCTAAGTATTATTCTGTTTTCCTTCAATTTATTTTGATGCCATTTTACAATTTTATTTTGTCAACTCTTCATGTATATGTTTATGTATAGATGATAGATAGATAGCACTGAACCCTTTGGGTATTAAATTGCTAAATTCAAGGTTACTTTGTTTTTCTCTATGAACCCATTAATTTTTTGAGGTGTGTTTGTGTCTGACGGTCGGAGAGGCACCTATATGTGTTAGTGTAGTTTCCGCTGAGTCGGCAAATCAGTGGTAGTGGCAGCGTGTATTTGGTGTGCGTGGACTGTGTTGGGTGCGATTTACTCTCATTTTGCAGTCTGAGTGCAAGATTGAGTGAGTCGACCCCTGACAGCCGCACCCACGTCATGTGCAAGAACAACCCGTACGTGAGACACATGGACAAAAATGGAAATGTATCTGTAACGGAGGCACTGATTCACAAGGGGAAAGTGCAGTTTGATTTAGGTGACCCTAACCTATCCATATGCGAGGCTGAGTTGATCTGCTGAGTTCTGCTGACAGACTCCTATTAACCCCTTAATGACCAAGCCAAATTTTGGAAATTTGCCCTGTGTGACTTTATCAGTGAATAATTCTGTAACAGTATAGCGCATCCAAGCGATTCTGATATTGTTTTTTCGTGACATGTTGTACTTTACTGAGAAGGTAAAATTAGACTGATAGAACTTGCGTAAATTTATTTAAAAACTCAAAAATTTTCAATGTTTTCCATTTTTAGCTGCGATATCTCACATATACACAATAATACAGGGCAAAAAAGTTAGTAGTTATATACTTCCAAATGTTCCTTTTGTGTTTCAAGCATATTTGAAATAATTTTATCATATTTGAGTAACTTAGACAATTTACAAGTTTATCAAATTTATAAGCAAATTTTGGAAATTTTGAATTTGTCATTTTTTCCTGTACCAAGCTCTGTTTGCAGACAGGAATTGGTGGAATAATGACAGAACCTCCCATTAAATGACCCAATTTGGAAAACTAGACCCCTTCAGGTATTCTTTGAGGGGTATAGTGAGTATTTTGATCAAATAAATATTGTTTTGCAAGAATTATTACAAATGATGAAAAAAATGACATTTTCATTTTCTTCAAATATATGTCATTTTAAAGCCAGTTTTTTTGCACACAAAACATCAAAAAGAAGAAACACACCCCAAAATATATCACCCCACTTCTCCCGTGTTAAAATATGTCCATTTTGTGGCCTTAGTCCTATGTACACACATATAGTAGGGCCTAAGAGGTAAGGAGGGCCAATTGGATTTCAAAACACAAATTTTGCTTTCAGATATTTTAGGCCCATTGCACATTCAAACAAGATTTGAGTTACCAAAGCAATTGAAAACCCCACATAAATGACCCCATTTTATAAACTAGACTCCTTAGGGTATTCATTGAGGGGTATAGAGAGTACTTTGACCCCATAAGTTTTGAGAAAATGTGCGTCAAACAAAAAAAAAATCATATTTTTTACACAAGTGTCATTTTATAGGCAGTTTTTTTGCACATAACACATTAAAATGAAGAAAAACACCCCAAAATAGATGACCCCATTTCTCCTGTGTTCAAAAATGTACACTTTGTGGCCTTAATTCTATGTACGGATGCACGGTAGGGCCCAAAAAGAAGGGAGCACCAACTGGATTTCAAGACACAATTTTTGCTTCTAAATGTTTCAGGCCCATTGCTCATTTAAACAAGATTTGAGTTACCAAAATAATTGAAAACCCCCATAAATGACACCATTTTATAAACTAGACCCCTTGAGGTATTCATTGAGGGGTATAGTGAGTATTTTGACCCCATAGGTTTTAAAAGAATTTGCGTCAAACAAAAAATTCTCATATTTTTTACACAAGAGTGTCATTTTAAAGGCAGGTTTTTTTTGCACACAAGGCATGAAAATGAAGAAAAACACCCCAAAATAGATGGCCCCATTTCTCCCGTGTTCAAAAATGTACACTTTGTGGCCTTAATCCTATGTACGGATGCACGGCAGGGCCCAATAAGAAGGGAGCACCAACTGGATTTCAAGACACAAATTTTGCTTGCAGATATTTCAGGCCCATTGCACATTCAAACAAGATTTGAGTTACCAAAACAATTGAAAACCCCCATAAATGACCCCATTTTATAAACTAGACCCCTTAAGGTATTCATTGAGGGGTATAGTGAGCATTTTGACCCTATAGTCGTTTCACAGATTTTACTAACCTTGGGATGTGTAGGTTAAAAATTACTAAAATGTCCCTTTATCCCCAAAGTTTTCATTTTCACAAGGGGTTAAAAGAGAAAAAGCCCACCACAGTTTGTTACACAATTTCTCCTGAACACGGCAATATCCCATATGTGGCCATAATCTGCTGTATGGGGACATGGTGGGGCTTAGAATGGGAAGAGCGCTATTTGGCTTTTGGAGGGCAGATGTTGCTGGAATAGTTTTCAGGTGCCATGTCGTATCTGCAGAGCCCCTAAAGTATCAATACAATGGAAAGTCCACAGATGTGACCCCATTTTAAAAACTACACCCATCAAGGAATGTATCAAGGGGTATTATCATTTTGAGCCTAAAAATGCTTCCCAAAAATTAATGTACAAAATGAAAATTGAAATTTTTAAAGAAATCTGCCATCTCGGTGCCCAATACGTTGCACCCACTTTGTGTTGTCAGAGACCTACACTCCTAAAACTATTAAGGGGCCATCCCGAGGGGCAGAAAATTATATATGTGGGTGTAAACTGCTGCTTGGGCACACAGCAGGGCGCAGAAGGGAAGGAGCACTGCACTTTTTAGCTATTGGGGTACAGAGTTAGAGGGACTTTTGGGGCGCCATGTTGTTTTTGCAGAGCCCTGGAGGTGACAGTAAACTGGAATTCGCCAAGAAGTGACCCCATTTTGTAGGGGAAATTTTAGGGTCTCGGCAAATATGACATGGTGTCCAAACACCAACAATCTAAATCTGCACTCCAAAAGCACATAGCGCTCCTTCACATCTGCGCCCTGCTGTGTACCCAAATGGCGGTGTATGCCCACATGTATGACACTGGTGTACCCTGGATAACGGACTTAATGCCATGTGTGGGTAGAATCGGCTGTTTGGGTACAGCCGGGCACAGAAGGGAAGGAGCGCTATTTTGGTTTTTGGAGCACAGTTTGGTTTTTGGACGTCACTTTTGCAAAGCCCCTGAATTGCCAATAAAGTGGAATCCGCAGACATGTCACACCATTTTGGACACTAGCCCACAGGTGGGATTTATCAAGTGGTGTAGCGAGCATTTTTAACCCTTGAGGGTTGCATTTATTTGGTTTCCAGAAATGAAATTGCGGCTGATAATGAGAAGTTAAAAATGAAGTTTTCCAGAGATTCGCCATTTCAGTATCTGATATGTTGTGCCCGACTTATGTCAGCAGAGATACACACTCCAAACACTGGTAAGCGGGTATCCCGGGCACAACAGCTTTTAGAGCGTTCATCTTTGATACAAGGTGGGCACAACATATTATGCACTGAAATGACAGATTCCTGGAAAAATGGTCATTTTCACCTTTCACAATCATCTGCGTATTCATTTATGGATAATAAGTTATAGCAACATTTGGGGGTTAAAAATGCTGTCTGTACCCCTGGATAAATCCTTCAGGGGTGTAGTTTCCAAAATAAGGTCACATATCAGGGGATTCCACTTTACTGGTGCTTCAGCTCTGCCAAAGTGTCATGGCATCCAAAAACCAAACCGTCTGTGCTCCAAAAACCCAATAACCGTTCTTCCCTTCGGTGTCCGGCTGTGCCCTAATATCAGTATATACCCACATATGACATTACGTACGTTATCCCGGGTACACCAGTGTCATACATGGGGCATAATCTGCAGTTGGGGTACACAGCAGGGCGCAGAAGGGAAGGAGCGCAATGCGGCTTTTGGAGTACAGATTCAAATGTTTGGTATCTGGCTGCCATGTCATGTTTGTAGAGCCTGTAAGGTACCAGAAAATTGGATTCCCCAAAGGAGTGACCCCATTTTGAAAACTGCACCCCTCAAAGAATTTCTCAGGGGGTGTAGTGAGTATTAGTATCCCAGACGTGACTGCACAGCGGATGGCGAAGAGGGAATATATAAGCTGTGCGGAGGACATTGGGAACACCAAATTCCCTACTATGTCCCATTAGCTCCTATGATTGGGGGAGTCACTCTGGGGGTCACTTTGGGGTCACTTCTGGTGTCTTTTCGCTCATAAACTCTAAATCTGGGGTGTCCCCTGATATTCGCTCGCACAGATTATGTATTCCCTACCTGCCGCAGCCAGTTGTGTTCTAATGATTTGGCGATTTTGGGGTTGTTTGTCTTCACATTACTAGATGCTATATTTTCTTTATTTTTCTGGTGATGTGGCCATATAAGGGCTTGTTGTTTGCGGGATGAGATGTATTTTGTAATGACACCATGTTTGGGTGCCTACAACTTATTGAATACATTTTATTAACTCTTTTTTGCTGGATTTTCTAAAGAAAAATCAATTCTGGCATTGCATTCTACCTTTTAAATTTTTCGCCATGCAGCGTACAGTATAAGTAACATGTGACCTTTATTCTGTGGGTCGGTACGGTTACAGCGATACCTCATTTATGTTATTTTTTAATGCGATACTAATTCTGTAGAATAAAAACACATTTAGGGACATAAATCAATGTTTTTTGTATCGCCATCTTCTGAGAGGCGTAACATTTTTATTTTTTGGTTGACAGTGTTGGTTGAGGGCTTATTTTTTGCGGGACAATGTGCGCTTTTTATTGGTACTGTTGTGCGGTGATTATGACTTTTTGATCACTTTTTATAGCATATTTTGTAAGGTGAGATGGCGAAAAATCACTACTTCCGGCGGGTTTTTTCCGGGTTTTTTTTCCGACGTTCACCGTATACATTAAATATTGTTACAGTTTTATTGTTCAGATTGTTACGGACGCGACGATACCAAATATATATTGTTTTTATTAACTTTTAGGTTTTTTTTTAATATAATTCATTTTCTATAGAAAAAAGGGAATTTTGGGGCTTTATAAGTTTATTCATTTTTATCAGACACTTTATTTATTTTTCACTTTTTTCTTTTAGGACACTTGGATTAGTGATGCTTTGATAAAAGCATCACTAATTCTCTATTAGACGCTGCAGGACACAGCTGTCAGTGTCTTGCAGCGTCTGGAGGAAGTCAGACGCAGGGGCTGCCTGCGTCTGACTTCCTCTTAAAGCGGCAGGATCAACCAGGTATTGGGGGTCTCTTGGAGCTTGGGGTCACTGGCCAGACCCCAGGCTCCATGTTAGAGACATCGGCACCCCCCGATCTCGCCGCGGGGGGTGCCGATTCAGCCGGCACCGTCACGGAACCGCTTCAGTTCCGTGATCATGTTTGATCACGGAACTGAAGGGGTTAAAAAACCCCGATCGGAGACCCCTCCGATGGGGGGTTATGGAATGGGGTCTTAGCTGTTAGATACAGCTAAAATCCCATCCAATTATGTCTGCACTTACAGGGAATCCTTCCCTGACTGCCCGACTACCCGACGTAGTTTTCCTATAGGGCAGTCAGGAAGGACCTGCAAGTGCCGACGTAGATTCCCTATGGGCCGGTCGTTAAGGGGTTAAAAGGTTGCTTATCTATAGCAATCCGTTGTTCTTAAAGGACCTGTTGGACTAGAAATAAAATAAAAAATAAAGCCTGCCCTAGTGGCCAGTTGGCATCAACAAAAGTGGAGATAAACCTCTGTGTTCTCTTTTTCCGGATCCTACAACAGTCTCTTAGAAATTGTAGAAACACTGTGCAGCAAATTTAATTGTTGTATGCCTTGTCCCCATCCACGCCCACTTTGGCTTCACCCATTCCCATTGTAATAAGATATATAATAGGATCAAAGGTTGGAAATGCTGGGATAATTTTTTTTTTTTTGCGTTTTAGAGTTAATTTTAAGATCTGTGCTTACTTCACACCTTATTGTACTTGGATAATGCCTACACAAGATCTTTACTAATAAATGGCATTTAAAAATTGTTTGTAGTCATTGGATGACTGCAGTAAAATATCCAGATATTTGCTGCTCTGGTGGACATCTACGATCTCATGAAGCTTTTGAAAATTACAATATAGTGAGAAGGGTTTTCCCAGGCTTATTAATTGATTACCTATCTTTAGGATGCAATTTGGCGGGGGTCCAACAACCAAGACCCCTGCCGATTAGCTGTTTGAAGAGACAGGGTGGGTTCACATTTGTCCCCCCGTCTCCGCTTTCAGTTTCTGTCTTCTGCCCAAGAAACCAGACAGGAGATGGAAACTGGCAGGAGTCATTTTTCAAACCCATTCATTTGAATGGGTTTGCAAAGTGTCTGCCCGTGAGCGTTTTGTGGTCTCCGCAGCAAAACCATTTTTTTTTTTTTAACCGGACACAAAGACGGACATGCAGGACTTTGTGTGAAAGCGGAGACCGGGGCACAGATGTGAACCTGCCCACACCAGTGTTTAGGTGAGTGCTGCGTTCTCATCACAGAACTCCAAGCATACTGTACATTTGTATAGAAACTATGCTTGGTATCACAGCTCTCCCTATTCATTTAAATGTTCGGAATGGGTCATGTAATTGCTGAACTTGGCCTTTGAAGCTTAAAGGGGTTATCCAACTTCAAAAAATTATCTGCAAATATATCCACAACAGTACTAAATACTTACTGTTCCACTTTGTTTCCTTTCCATGGTTTTAATTCAATTTTCTTCTCTTAATACGGTTATTTACATGCAATGATTCTATGGAAAAACTACGTTTCCCATGATTCATCTTCTTTCCTCACTCTCTGTACCTTTCCCTTTTCTACTTCTCCCTCGAAAGAAATCACAGGACACACACACACGTAAGCAAACTCCATCCCTGGATTTGTGTTGTGTCAAATTTCTTGTTCAGTCTGTGCAGCACCACATATCTGACCAGGTAATAAATCACTCTCACACCTGAGGTGAGTATAAGTGGCTGCAAGGAGGTTATGTGCAGCTGTGACTTTCATTTGCTGGCTGAACTGCTCACAGGGAGAAGTGAGCTTGTAAACAAAACATCACAGCTGTGGCAATGACAGGAAAATAAAGCAGATAACCTCTCTAATGGTTAATCCTGTTATTTGGCCCATATTTTTTTTTTTTTAAACTACATAACTCCTTTTATGTGGCCCTTAAGGAGCACCACTACAAGCAACTAATCATGGGGTTTCAGACCCTCAGTGACCATCAGTTGATGACCTATCCTAAAATAGGTAATCTGTTAATAAATCCTGAAAAACCCCTTAGAGAAAAATATTTTGACTTCAACGTCTTCTTTTAGTGTCTTAAAAAAACAAAACCAAAGTAATACTAGATTTTATGAACTAGGAAACCATTCGAGTAGCCTCTTGGCCCATCTGATCCATCAAAACACCATCTTCCCACTATAGCGAACTGACTGCCTGGCACCAGGAACTTGCAGATTACCTGACTGATCTCCCTTTTCCCACATTAGCGAAGGATCAGAGAACATGTCTTGATTCTCCTCTTACACTTGATCTGTCTGCTGCTCTTGCTGATATGGCAAGGGATAAGTCCCCTGGTTCTCATATGCATGTTAGTAATTTTCTTGTTGCCATTTCTAAATATGCACTATATAGACTAGTGAAAAAAGTGCATTTTCCTTCATTCATTCTGTAAAGTGGAGTACAACACGACTGACCTTTTATGGTTGCAGACATTGAATATGCAGCAAATTAAATTAACCTCCCTATGCACTTCATTATACTCTATAAAAGAAATTGATTTCTGTTTTCACTCCATTACACCTTCCAGAGCAAATTCTAAACCAAGCAGATCAAACGGACTTCTAGTTGTATGCTATTATACACATTACAGCAATTTTCACATCTAATTTCACAGTGGAAGTTAGACATCTGTGCATTTCTGTTAAACATGTAGAATATTATTGGCGGAACCGTGTTGCAGGATTGCCATTTTTGCTTCAATCTTGCACTGTGTGAACTGTTTGATTTTTCTGGGAGATACCAGCTATCGAAGTTACAGAAGACAAACCCAAGATGAAGCGCAATTTTTGGTCTGATATAATTAATTATATTTATGTATTTCATTTCCTTCATCCTCTCTCCTTACAGGCGGTGATGGCCAGTGACTTTGCTGTCCCAAGGTTTCGATACTTGGAGAAGCTGCTGCTTGTTCATGGTCGATGGTGTTACTCTCGACTTGCAAATATGGTTTTATATTTCTTCTACAAGAATGCTGTAAGAAAAATTTACTTATAATAATATTGTTATTGTCATATAGTGTTGATGTGTTACTGATCATCTCCCTTTTGGCTTAGATTCTTATTTTCCTATACTATATGCAAATGAGGGCACAACACCATCTCGCTGCTTATTACTGTAACAAAGTCTGAGAAGGCAAAGAAGGTTACTGTATGTACACGAGTATAAGCCGGGGGGGGGGGGCCGCTATGACCAGCCGCTATGACCAGCCGCAGTAGTAATATATAGAATGTCCCATAAAATAGTGAAAAAAAGCTTTAAAAAAATTAAGTAATTAAAAGTTCTAAATCACTCCTATCCCTAGAATACATATAAAAGTAGAAAATTACTATGAAACACATACACATTAGGTATCCATATGTCTGAAAGTGCTCGGTCTACTGAATATAGGGTATGTGCAATGCTCCTGTTCCGTTGGAAAGGGGTTAATAGGAGCACTGCAGATACCCTATATTCAGCCAGGCTGAATCCAAGTGGGGGGAAAAAAAACCTCAGTCCTCAAGCTCAGGGAAGGGGCAGACAGACAACCAAAACACCCCCTCCCCTTCCCCAGCACCCAGCAACTACTGCACCCAAAAACTCTGACCATTTTAATTTTTGAAATTTTCCAGTAGCTGCTGCATTTCCCCCCCTCGGCTTATACTTGAGTCAATAGTTTTCCCAGTTTTTTGTGGTAAAATTAGGGGCCTCGGCTTAAATTTAGGTCGGCTTATACTCGAGTATATATGGTGCTGCATTAGCACTTCTTACCAGTTGTGTATTTGATTCAGGCATATACGGTATGGTACTGCATAGCATCTGCCACATTGTGGACAACAAAAAAACTCCACAAAGTGTTTCAAGTGGCTGATTGCTTACTTTTTGTTGCTTGGCACTCGGCACCCTCAAAACCACATATTTGCATATCTGTGTGGTTTTCAGCTACTACATGGGATCCTACCCCTGTGTTAGTTTTTGGTTAAACATTATCATGGTCCATTAACAGACTATATAAAGTTAATCTCCTTAAAAATTGATCACTGATCTATATTTGGCAACAAAGTAGCCTCTTCTTCTGGAATTCTTTTACTGGATTGTAATATGGTGGTTTGTACATGCCAGTGGTGGCTGAATAAATAATCACTAAATCTATTTGTATACACCTGAAGTGGAAATTGCAAAGCAAATTAGGAAATCTTGTGTTTATTGAACAGCCTTACGTATTTCTATGACTTCTATGTAATGCTTACATAAAAACCTAGTCAAGGTAATTCCCCAGAGTGCCAAGTTAATAAATCTTAAATGAATACCTCTATGTGTATTATCTGTGATTTTCTCATGCTGATGTCTCTTAACTTTGTGTGTCATAAAAGAACCATTTACTTGAGCTCATTCCTTAGTAATGACCCTTCCAAAAATAAGTTCAGCTCCTTTTTTGCAGTTAGATGATTGAGCCTCGGTGTCATATATATAAGGTAGAAGCCCTAGAAGTGTCAGTCGATACTCATTATAGTCATATTGTTGTGTGTAGAGATGAGCAAGTAGGTATTCGATCGAATAGTCTAATATTGAGGTCTACTCGAATCAAATTTCGAATTTTCGAATATTTCACTACCCTTTCATCTTTACTGTATACGTTTGTTTTTTTTGTTTTTTTTAATGCCTACGTTGTCCTAGTTCCTGTCCCACCCCCCTGCATAGTTATTGGTGTAAAAAAAAAAGCGCCAGGAAAGGTGGGAGGGGAATCAAATTTTTACTGCGTTTACCGCGCAGTATTTGACCAAGTATGAGTATTTAGAATACCATAGTATTCAATCGAATACCTACTCGATCAAATACTACTCGCTCATCTCTAGTTGTGTGTTCTACTTCAAAGATCGACGGAAATGTTAAGTGAAAAGAGTATTTTTGAACAACTTATTGGGTATAAGCAAAGTGTTGGAATAAATTTGATCTTGGATGGCATGTTCGGTTCTATTGTACTACATGCCTGCTGGGACTCTCTATGCTTGTCCTTGTCAGTTTCAACCTATGTTTCACCTCATCATGTACCAAGTTGTTTTGAATATACAAATGATTCATAAAGGGATTATCCACTTTGTAATATTGATGGCCTATCCTCAGGACTTCAGACTTTGACTTCAGTGGGACATCACTGCCCTACCTCAAGCTGCTGCTACAGTTTGGATGTTGAATGAGCAGCGCAGCTCTCCGGTATGTAAATATTACTGGAAGCTTCACAGTCCCAAAGACGAGGGTCTGTGAGAGCCTTGGGTGATTTTTGCAGATCTTATATTGATGTCCTATGCTGAGGATAGGCTATCAGTATTAGAAAATGGATAAACCCTTTAAATGGTTTTCCAGCCAGGTAAGGTTGACAGCCTATCATCAAGATAATATAAGATCAGAAGGGGGTCTGACTCTTGTTAGAAATAATCTTCGCTCCAAGTTGCAAAACGTTATTCCAGTCTGTAGTAGCGCTGAGTAGTATTTCAGTAGTCCCTACTAACATCTGTTTAACTGTTAAAATTCCCTCCGATCAATTTTATATGGCTAAAAAACCTTTAATGTGTTAACCTTGTTCATGGACATATTGAGTGGAGTCTTCAGGTCCTAGTGATTTTTAGCTTCACTAACATTTGCCTTTTTCTTCTTTTGTAGATGTTTGTGGCACTTCTGTTTTGGTACCAATTTTACTGTGGGTTCTCTGGATCAGCGATGATTGACCAGTGGTATCTTATCTTTTTCAATTTACTTTTCTCATCCATTCCACAACTGGTTACTGGAATTCTTGATAAAGACCTTCCATCTGAAATGCTGATCGCTGTTCCTGAGCTGTATAGAAGTGGACAGACAATGGAGGTACTGTGGCCCATTTATGCTAGAAGGGTCATACCATTATTTACTTTTATGTCTGAAACTAAATACTATCATTAGATTGTAATAATTAACTCTTTAAACATTCGAGAATAGCAACAAGTGTTTGTAGCATTAGAGACCTTCATAGTGTGTATTAAAAGGTTTGGATTGATTTGTTTGCTATTATACAAGAACCTGCCGGTAGTCCGTAGCGAAGTGGTGAAATTCTTACAATAATCTTTAAGATTATATATTTGCAGAATTTGAAATAAGAGTGGATTTGAAATTCTACTTTGAAATAAAATGACTATTAAATATCTGCTTACGGAGTCTCATTTGTGTGAATGTGTGTAGTAATTTTGCACAGTCTGAGCTGCAGTGTAAAGCACAACTGCCTGAACGTAAACTGAGAGAGACGCACACATGTATCCACTTCTGATTTATTTTACGCCACAGCTTCTGCTTCACTAAGATCCGCTTTCCTCTACTTAGGAGTAGGTAGGACCTGCATCATTCAGACATTTATAGTATATCTTTTAAATATGCCTTAAATGTCCAAATTAAGGCTAACATTTTAACTTTAAAGGGATTCTATCATAAAAATCTAATTTTTTTTGTCGATCACACGTAGGAATAGCCTTAAGAAAGGCTATTCTTCTCATACCTTTAGATGACTTCTCTGCGCCTCCGTTCGGTAGAAATCCTGGTTTTCATTGAATGCAAATGAGTTCTCTCGCAGCACTGGGGGCGTCCCTAATGCTGCGAGAGAAATCTCCAGCACTGCCTCCATCTTCTTCAGGAACGACCTTTCTGAGCGACTTCTTCCAGAGCTGAGTTCAAACTTCTAGGCAGAACCGACTGCGCATGCCCACAGGCCACAAGAAAATGGCCGCTTACTTTCTGTGTGAGCAACAAAAAATGTGATTTTAATGATAGAATCCCTTTAACTCTACTAAGACCTTATGCTGGTAAGTGTTTGGAGATAAATACCATACCTTTTACGTTTTTGTCTTTCTATTTCCTGCAGGAGTACAAGCCTCATATGTTTTGGCGCAACATGATTGATGCCTTCTATCAGAGTCTTGTTTGTTTTTTCATTCCATATTTTGTAAGTTACTTTAATATAGTGATAAAGGAATGTAAGAAAATTTTAGAGTCTGTAAACAGATGTTTTGGTTTTTTTTATTTTTTTTTATCATGCAGACGTTCTATGATTCTGATATTGATTTGTTCACATGGGGAACTCCAATAGTCACATGTGCTCTATTTACCATTATGCTGCACTTGGGCATAGAGACCAAAACCTGGGTAAGTCGCTGTTTGAATTTCTCATTTATGTCTGAAAAAAGTATTTTTAGGGAGATTTCACAGAGGTATAATACACAGTGGTTTGTGGTACAAGCGGATGACCTTTTATAAAATATCGCGATAGTGAGCATGCTGCAGATTTTTTTATGTGTGGAAATTGACATGCAGTGCAAATTAAAAATCTGCAGTTTTTGATACAGATATTGACAATGAATTTGACTTCTAGTGTAGTAGGTCAACCCCTATGTCATCCATATGAAACACATTCAGAGCTTGCTGTAGATTTCAAGCAAGATTCACAGAGGAAATATTCCTCAAATAGTATTTTTGGACTGTGTTTGCATCTAGTGTATGTTATATTTGTGCTCTTCTGGTCCGTAAGAGGTTAACAATGGACCCCTGAAAATAACGGATCTTAACATACTTCATTGACTATAATGGGGTACATCAGTTGTCCGGTTGTTTTTATCTGAGATTGGTGGATGAGAAAGTCAGGTTTGGCGCACTTTCTCATCCAGTGATTTCTAACTGATCTGTGCCAGACAGACAACCAGGCCAGGGGTGAATGTACGAATATTCATTTTATAGATCTAGTTTGTACTGTAATGTAAACTATACATTTATGAATTGACTTGTTTTGTTTTCAGACTTGGATCAATGTGTCCTCCATTGCCTTCAGTATTCTACTATTTTTTACTGTGGCTTTGATTTACAATTCAGCCTGTCCAACATGCAACCCTCCTTCAAACCCATACTGGACTATGCAGAAACTCCTCACCAATCCTTTGTTTTATTTTATTTGCGTCTTGTCACCCATCACTGCTTTGTTACCAAGGTATTTTATGTTATGTTTTCTTTTCTTTTCCCTTATTTATGTTGCTTTATGTATCATGCCAACCTTCATAGTAAGTTAGAGAGCATCTGTCACTTGAACCCAGCATATCAACCAAACCCCACAGGTAATTTATGGTCACCTGAATCAAAGGATGTTTGCCCCTTGTAAATTGTTGCCTCTGCTTACATGTTTTTTCTGCTGTTGTGAAATATGCAAATGAACTCTTTGGATCAAAGAGTGTGTTGTGGTTGGCCCAGCCCTCCTTCCATCCTCTGATTGACAAGGCCTGCTACGGTATACATAATGTAGTTTGGTCTGAGTTCTGTTGCACTTACCACTGCTTAACATGTGCTGTGGATACAAACAATGATTGTGACAGGGTCAGATACTGTATACCTGATCTCACCTGTCAATCAAAGGAGGGAGGGGCAGGGGGCAGCACAGGGTGGTTGGAGGCTTCTCTCTTTTGGTCAGCCACAATGCCTTTTTTTAGGGAAAAGACTATATCTCATCAACTGAGGCACCAATTTACAAGGTTAAAACACTTTAAATCAAGTGACTAATCTACGGGGCTGGGTTGATAGATGACAGGCTCCCTTTTTAAAGAGTATGTATACCTTTTGTATTAATTTGTATTATTAATTTTGTATTATTTGTATAAATTTGTAGTCTTCATTAAAAATGTTCCCCTCTTTTTACATTTACAGCTAGTATGCAGACCAATGACTCTTCTTTGTTGCAGACTAGAAACACATCCTGCTTAGTCTGATCCAGCTGCCACAGTAACTCTTTTTGCGATCATGTAGTTGGATGGTTAATAGTAGGGGTCAGATGGAAGGGAACATAAATGCAGGCTCAGATCACATACAAATTGCTTGTAGTCTGTAACTTTGGAGACTCAGAGACCCGCATACAGAGCAGTTGCCCATTTTTTCTTTTATTTATTTATTTATTTTTTTAAATACAATGGAAGAAAAATGAGTTGTGAGATCTATATTATTCCTATTACCTATGGAATACTAATTTCCTGCTACTTTATATTATCCGTTGTAATCCTAATCCAGGGATTCTGCGTTAGGGTTTTTTGCCTGAAGGAGGTGAATATGTGTTTGTCTATGTTCTGCAATGGATTTACATTTCAAATAGTATATTGCTTATTAACAGCTTTCCCCTTTGTGCTTATTTTAGGTTTTTATACAAATCTGTCCAAGGAACAATGTTTCCAACGCAGGTTCAAGTTGGACGCCAAGTGTTGAAAGCACATCCCGACTGCCTAGCTCTAGTCAATAAGCAAACTTCTATCACCACATCTCTTCCAGATCAACAAATTAATACCACTTTGTCAACTGTAAGTGACTTCCATTCAGCTAGGAACCAAACGGAAGCCAAAGTGGACCGAGAGAGAGAGACTCAAATTCTTTACTTTCCTAGCCAAGAAGAAAAAGTGCTAACAGAGGGCATCCTCTATTCCAACCCAAATCCTTCCCTTTCTGTAAAGGAACATGACCAATCTCTTACATGTTTCCAACCATACACCCTTGACTCTTCCGTGGCATCGGAAACTATGTATGCGGATGAAATGGTTCATTGGAATTCAAAGCTGGACCAGTCGGACATTGGTTTGATGAGTTGGATAACGTCTACTCCTTTATTAAAGGACTCTGATAGGCCAAAGCAAATATCAGCTGTTCAGAACTCATCAAAAGATTCCCTTATGTTGCCTTCTGATTTATATCTTTCTAAAGACTCCAAAGTAAACCTAAGATGTAATACCAGCATTTCCGAGAGAATAATTAGGAGCACAGGGAATGGGGAAGTACAAGAAACAACATTTTTATAAATGAATCTGTATGTATATATATATATTTTGAGACACTATTTATATTTTCTACTTTGCACAGTATTTTATAGGTAATTTACCTTGTTTCAGAATCTGAAGCAAGTGTTTAGCGGTACAGAAGTGTTTTCTGTTTTATGTAAATAACCTGTTCTGAAATTCTATTAGAGATTTATGAAAAAAGACTGTATAAAGTGTTTTTTGGGTTTTTGTTTTTTTGTTTGTTTTGTTTTATTTGGTTAACTAGCTTTACCAAACTTCTGAAAGATGCAAAAGAGAAATTTATTTGTAGAGTTCAAGTTTATATTTTATTTGACATTTGTGCAATTTCTTCCCATGATGCTTGGCATCTGGGAGACTACCTGTCATTTACACTGATCGAATGAATACGTTTAACAAAGTGCCTTATAGGAGAAGTAAATGGAATCCTTTTAAATGCAGATGGATATACAATGATGGCTCTGGTATCGAAGTGTTGACAAGTTTGTCAGATGTGTGTATAGTGGATGTACAACTAATAACATAACATGGAAAACTATAGATGTAGATAATGGGTCACGGAAAGAAAAATGTACATTGGTTTGTAGACAACAGCCCATCCTGGATAGTGGGTGATGTAAACACTAAGGAGAATGAGTTTGCAATGTATACAGTGTACAGCAGTAGGGCTAGACTGATCATCACATTGATGGAGAATTTGCCAGATCTATTTTAGCTACATATATACATTAATAATCACAACTGTATTGTCTGAGGCCTTGATAGGGTTCCCATTTTCATGCATGAAGCCATATAGAGAACCTTTCACTCACACAGACTAAGCGTGCAAACTGTCCATGCTGTACTCTTAAGCTAAGAGAAAAGGTAGAGAAGACTCTTACATGCTTTTGTGGGACTGTTTCTGGGCTTAATATGCGAATGAGAGTATGGCGAGTATTACATTGTTGGAATCTGTGTGTCTATCCATCCATTATTGTAGTTCAGGGCCACTTTAATAGGGACAGGTTTCCTTTAACTGCAGTCATCTAATTTTATGCAGAACTCTATGAATCGGACAAAAACAAATTATGGTGTATTTCATCTGATGTCATATCTATAGCTAGATATTCTGTAGACTAGCTCCAGACACACCTAGAGATTGTACTGCTCCACACTAGGAGCGATACAGGCTCCATGGTCAGAACTATCTAAATCATTAAGTAAAGATCATTAAAACAACATTGATCAGAGTTTCTGGTTTCCCTATAAATGCAACTTGGCCATGATGTAATGATTTATAAAAACGCACTTCTAGTGTTTGAAAAAAGTCTTCCATGCTGATATGTGTGTGTGTGAATACATATCTATCTATATATATATATATATATATATATATATATATATATATATATATACACACACACAAACAAACACCGTAATGTGCAAAAGTTTTAGGCAATGGAGTGTAAGAATGCATTTGAATATAGAATAACCTTAAGGTGATCCTATCATTAAAATTAAAAAAAAATTCTGCCTACCACGTAGGAATAGCCTTAAGAAAGGCTATTCTTCTCCTACCTTTAGATGTCTTCTGCGTGCCACCATTCAGTATATAATCTGGTTTTTTGTCGGTATGCAAATGAGTTCTCTCGCAGCAATGGGGGCGGGCCCCAGCACTCAAACAGCACTGGGGCGTCCCCAATGCTGCGAGAGAACTCTCCAGCGCCGTCTCCATCTTCTGTAGGAACGGGCTCTCTTCGTGCCTCCTTCCAGCGGTAGGCAGAAAAAATTGAGTTTTAATGATGGGATCCCTTTAATGAACAAAAGATAAATCTAAATAAAATCAATATTTGGTGTGACCAACTTCTTCTAGTTACACTTGCACACAATTTTTTTTATGGAACTCTGCAGGGAAGTTATTGTTCCAAACATCTTGGAGAACTAACCACAGATCTTCTGTTGATGTAGGTTTGTGCCAATCTTTTTGTGTCTTAGTGATCCCAGACAGACTGGATGATGTTGAGATCTGGGGGACATATCATCATTTCAAGGACTCCTCTGGCAAAGTTTGGTTTATATCAAAGAATGGTATAGTTTACTGTAATGAAGTTATTTTTGTCAATTTAAAAAAAAAAAACACTTCTATTTTTTTTTAAGCATTCTAATTTTGCAATATTTGCCCACCCCTGCCTAAAACTTGTGCACAGTACTGTATAATCTTTTGAAGTGATAGGTTGTAAGTCTGAAGCTGCACTATTATCACACTGTCCTAATATGCCCCTTCAGATATCTTAAATACAGATTATTTGTGATAGAGAGATGACGGCTTGCAACACTCTTATAAGATTCAATCCTTTAATTCATTCCATTAAAATATAGAATACAGACATAGAAAAAAGTGCAACGAAAAAACTCAAAGTGCATCCATAAAAAAACGCCTGACTAAGGGGTCAGTATACCTCGAAACGCGTTAGCGTTTTTTATGGATGCACTTTTTTGAGTTTTTTCGTTGCACTTTTTTCTATGTCTATATTCTATATTTTAATGGAATGAATTAAAGGATTGAATCTTATAAGAGTGTTGCAAGCCGTCATCTCTCTTTATCACGTTTGGATCATCTACCTCCTGGGTCCGGAGGTTTGGTTTGGCACCTCTGAAATACCTACATTAAGCGGTAAGCTACAGCCCATTTTTTTCTTTCTACTTCGTTACAGATTATTTGTGCATCCAGTCACCACCACCATATAGTGTCTATGGAAGGGAGTATAGGTAATTGCTTTCTCGTTGCTTTCCCTGGTCACACTTTAGCAAAAATTCACTACACATGAGAAGGAGCAACTAAACTGTTACAAAAATGTCTATGATAAAACTACTAGAACATGAAATGTTTTGTTTACAATGTAGTGTTAATAATTTTTCTCGCTGCATATCTTTATGTAAGGACCAACGGTTACACCAAAGTGTCTTTTGTTACAGATCCACAGATATGACTTGACTGTACAGACTGTGTCACATCTCTTCTGGTAGTCGTTTCATGACTGCTACTCAACCCAGAGTCTATTATGTCAGACTATAGCTGTAATGTATAAATATAAACCAGAGTATAGTTTTATGAGCATATATGTGAAAAAACAAATTACAGTTTAAAGTTGTTAACTTTGTTTTAGATAGATTTCTTTAATATAATATTTGAAAATAAATTTATGATAACATATTACATGTCACATATATAAATGCAAACTACTGGTAAAGCTGTATAAACACATTGTATAGCATATATTTTGTGTTAGCATTTTAATGTTGTATGTTGTACACAGTTTCTATAGTTTGATCATCAATACCCAACAGTTTATTGCATGATTGGTAAAAAAAAAAAAAAGCCAAGGGATGTAATATGTTCATTTCTTGTGACCTATTTAGAACCAACAAATAAAATAGAACGTTACTTCTATGAAATAAATGTTTAGTTTGCCTGTTTCTTAAAGACTGACACTGACAGTCAAATATCAGTATCAGTGGTCAAAATGCCTATGATTTTGGTTTTATGCCAACTTTTCTGCAGACTGTATTTGGGGATACAGGGATTCCTATGAGTGGAACAAATTACTAGATGTCAGTTTGACACATCTGTGAACTTTTGTTTCTCAACCTTGCGGTTTTCTTTGTACTGCTTTTTGAAAGGGCTTTGTATAGGAAAATTCAAACCTGCTGCAAAAATAAAAAAATTGCACAGATCAACCATAGCATTGAGGCTAAGGCCCCATGGGGTATCCTGCAGCAAAAAAAAGTGTGGTTCTACCCGCAGTGCTTTAGACAGAAAATTCTCAGTGGATTCCTCTCCAGACTTTTTGTTTCAAGTAGACCTTGGAGGACACCGCCAGCATTTCCGTAGGGATAATTGACATACTGTCTGCAGCACGATTTTTTCAACGATATTTACACTACAACACAGTTGGCCTAAAACAGTTATTGGCTTAAAAAATTGGCCTACAACAGTTAAACAAATAACATTAATTATCTGGTTACAAGATCTCGATGAGATGGCTCATCTGTGGGGAAAAAAGTCCAACCCAGGGAGACCATAATGACTCAATGGGGTAGATTATTCACAGTTTTATCACAGTCACAGATTTATCACAGTGACTCAAGCTGGATAATAACATCTGGTGCATCTTTAGACTTTGTATCACCTATCAGTTGACTTTGCCAAAATTTCCAAATTTTAACCCCTTCATGCCACAGCCAATTTTCATTTTTCCAAGAGCCATATTTTTTTCATTTTTCAGTTCGGCGTCACATAATGGTTTATTGTTAAAATTGTACTTTGTAATGGCACCATTCAAAGCCTATTAATATTTTAATTAATTTTTTCTTTTGATTACATAATACGTTGCACTCATGTAGTGCAGTTTACTTGGCACTCATACTAGGTTTTGATGCATGCACCATAAAAAAGTAACTGGATCAAATTAAGAGCCCTTAGTGACTGCGTGACTGTGAGTATCTAGTTATTGGACACTTTTCTAAGGTACGTAAAGTAAAAATTCAATTAATTTAAAAAAATAACCGAAAAATTTTTTCAGTTGTTCTTCTAAACTTTTGGGACAAAAAATAGCTTCTCTAGAGTATTAAAATAATAAGCACTACTAGTATGTTATATACCCGTGGTAAAGGTGCTACAGCTATAGCAGATTGCAATTATTTGAGCTTGTAGGATTGCGTGTTATAAATTTCAGTTTGACAATCAATTGTGTCTGGTTGGAAATTGTGGAATTTTTTCTCATTTCGTCGCAATCAGCAAATTGTTCCAACCTTTATCATCCTGAAATGAAGATCTTATTTCTGAAACAATTTCCATGTGAAGAGGAAGACAAAATTGAAATAGCTGTGTGCTGGAAATTTGTTTATATTCTACATTACATTTCCAGTCCCAACCTGACAATGAATGACAGTGACATTCTTTATGTCTGTTTGTGAAAGATCACTGCTAGTTAAAACGGATTGCTGTGAGCCAAAACAAGACGCTCCTTGTATTTCAGAAATAATGATTTGCATTCATACTCCTGGACCAATATTTTCCTGTCAAGCAAGCATATGGAACCTGACAAAAAGAAAGGGCAACGAGTGAGGTGACAGTAACTACAATTTTGATGTTTACAACGCATTATTCATCCTGATAAATATGGTACATCTTAGAAAAAAAAAACTTGCAGGAGTAAGGCTCTGTGCACATAGCATCAAAGCTCTACATATATTGTACGTGACAGAGGACGATCCTGACATATTTTCTCAAACACATCCATACAGTTCAATTTGCCTAGAAAAGACTGAGTGTCCTTTTGAATAGGGCATCAGTTTTAGATCAGCAGGGGTCCAATTTACAAGACCCCCACAGATCTGCTGTTAGACCAAGCCATCTGAGTTTTATTTCTTGCTCGTTGTACTTAACCCCTTAAGGACACCGTGTAATTTGGTCCTTAACCACTTCCGGACCGCCTATAGACTATATACGTCCGGGAAGTGGTTGCCTAGTTCTGCCAGGACGTACCTGTACGTCCAAGTCAGAACACAGCAGCTGCACGGAGATCGTGTAGCTGCTTTCACTAGGAGCCGGCTGTAACTTCAGCCGGAGCTCCCAGAGAGAAGACAGGGCAGGTTTATTACCTCCCCTGCCTTCTCGATCGCTGTGTATACAGCGCTTTATGGGGACACAATCTGGAAAAAAAATAAAATAAAAATATAATAAAAAAGTTTAAAAAAAAATGCAAATAAAATAATAAAAAATAAATACGATAATAAAATGCCGTTATTAAAGGTTATAACCCCACCCCCGACGACACCATACAAAATAAAAATTACCGTAACGGAGAGGAAAAACTATATTATAAAGTTTTTCAGTGACACTTTGTGTTATTAAATTAAAAAAAAAAAAAAAAAATGGAAAACCAGACACAATTTTCCTCCTATTTTGTTTATATTTTCCCAGATATAAAAAAAATTAAAACACATTCGAAAATAAAGATAACATAAAAATAAAGCCCTATGTGTCCCTGAAAAAAGATGCAAAAATTAGTTGACTGAGACATACGGGAAAAATGTTACAGCCCTCAAAACCGCATATACAAAATAAACCTAAAATGTGTCTGGTCCTGGAGCACAAATTGGCCCGGTACTGAAGTGGTTAATGCTCAGACCCCATTTTTCAAATCTGACATCTTTTACCGTATGTGTGAATAGCTTAATAAAGCATTTAACTATCCAGGTGATTTCAAGATTGTTTTTTCAAGATTGTGATTTCAGCATTGCCAACACCTCGACAGAAGTGTAGGGTTCAAAGCATGAAGAAGAGCATCAAGAGTTTATATTGTGTTTGCCTAAAAGTAATACACTGGGATGATTTTTGAGCACGAGATCTGCCACTGTTCCTGAGAAATGGGGATACCCAACACCTCCTCCCATTTGGCCATATAATGATGCCGAATAGGAGAACCAGTCATCTGAGAGACAAGAAGCTGGTAAACGGAGGATATGAGGCCCCTCGTAGAAGTGCACGGCAAATCTTTTCAAATGACGTAAATGTAGGGGACTGAAGAACAAGGACTGCGCTTCACCCGCAGAATCTTACACCGAGTGGGGAGGTGGAAGAGGACCGCTGATCTCTGAGGGTCTTGTGTGCGGTTTATTATCCCGCTCAAAGTAGCGCTGGCGCGAGTAAAGAAGAAGGCGTTGCACATGGTGGTTCTTCAGAGAGCAGAGATCTGCCCTGGCAAGAACCAGGCGACTGAGGACCCCCAGAGATGGATGGGTTTCTAAGGAAGCCTCCAGGGAAGAGATCCGTGCATGAAGAAGGTGCTCCTGGGCCTGTCTATCTTTCTTAAGCTTAGACGCTAGTGCAATACAGCGGGAGAGTCCACTGAGCCTAGGTTGTCAACTGAAATAATTAGTTAAATGGGAACACAAGATTTCTAGTGAAGTGGGGACTTAAGCAGAGATTCGTTAAGACGTCAATGACAGCGACATACCGCCCACGGGGCAGGGTAGAGAGTGATGACTACTGGAGCGTGATCGGACCATGAGAGGGTGTCGATAACAGTATCAGCGAGCTGGCGGAGGGCTGGGGCATTACCAAAGAAATTGTCAATACGGGTGTGTGTGTTGTGTGGATGGGAGAAAAAAGTATAGGAATGAGCCGTGGGATAATCTACTCGCCAGAGGTCATAGAGGGAAGGAGAGTGGATCAGCTGGCGGAATTCTCAAGCCAAGAGGGCCTGTTGGTGGGGGGCTGGGGTTGGAGGGAGAGAGAGGCGATCCACCCGTTCCGAGAGGAGCATATTGAAGTTGCCACCGACCAGCCAAGTCACCGAGAGAACAGAACGTAGGCGGGAGAGGACCCAACGCAAGACGGAAATCTAACTAGAGCTGGGGGCATAGAGGTTACATAAAACAACAGGGGTACCGTGGTGGAGGCCCTCCAGGATAACAAAGCGAACTCCCAGATCGAGGTGCGACGCTGTTACCGAGATCGGGCATGAGCGAGACAGAAGTATAGCGATCCCCGCCCTGCGACGATCATGGAAAGCAGAAATAGAAGTAGGGAAATAATGTTTGGCAAAATTAAACATTCCCGTACGATCAAAGTGGGTCTCCTGCAAGAAGGCCACATCAGCACAAAGAGAGCAGAGTTCCCTAAGAACAAGACGCCTCTTAGCGTCAGAGCCCAAGCCCTTAACATTAATTGTCACGCATCTAACCATGGGGTCTTAGGAGTAAGGGACAGTGGCAGATTGATAGCGCACTCACCCATGGACCAGAAGACCTCATAAGGTCATAGGAAGGGAAAGACCAACATGAAGCATCAAGGATGTGGCGCCAGTAGGAGACCTCCGAAGGCGTATCTTCAGGAAGCAAATGAGCATCTTGAGATCTAGGGGAGAAAAAAAAAAGGAGGAGAGGAGGGGTGTAGGGAAGACACAAGAGGGAAAAATGCAAAAATACAAAGTGCAAAGTTAACAAGTGAACATCGTGTACAGAAAAACCTGAGTGAACAGTCAGGACTAAGTCCCCTGACCAGGGGTAAAGAACAAATTATTATCAGTAATACCACATCGTGAATCCGCAGCTGGACACAACCCCCAGGGAATGGGAGGCGAACCAGGGCAAGGGGGGGTCGTCAGTAGACAGACCTAGGTAGAGTACTGGAGGGGAGGTACGAGCCCGCCCCACCAGCAATATATCAAACCACAATCACTAGCAAGTATACGGGACCAAAGAAGAGTGAGAAAGAAACAAGAGGGAAGGGGAGAGGTGAAGAGGAAGAGAGAAAAAGAAAGGGGGAGGAACAGTCACATCAACCCTCAAAGAGAGAAGCAAAATTAAATAGGCTAAGAAAGAGGAGGGTCCATTCTTGGTCCCCTAGGAGGAGCAGTAGGGGAAGGCAATTGGCATCTCTTGGGCCTCTGCAGAGTCCAGACTCCAGTTAAAGGTGGAGGCGAAGACGGCAGTTCCCAGTTGGGTAGATCCGGAGGAGGGATATCCAGGGAGGCACATAAGGGCTCCAGGTCTGAGTAGGCTCGGAGAGTAGCAGAGCGGCCCTCATGCCTGGCCATCAGAGCGAACGGAAAGCCCCAGCGATAGGGGATCTGGCGATCACGGAGGAGCTGGAGCAAAGGACGAAGATATCTCCTTTTTTGCAATGTGATCAGCAAAAGATCCTGATAAAGTTGGATCTTGGCCCCATCAAAGTCAATGTCATTCAGTCTGCCAGCCTTAGACAATATAGCCACTTTCACAGCAAAGTCATGAACGCAGCAAACCACATCACATGGGATAGGGCCAGTCCCTTTCGGACGGAGAGCTCTGTGAGCCCTGTCCAGCTTAATTTTGTGAGATGGGGGCTCCTGCAAGATAGAGTTAAAGATCGCTTTCCAGCGTAACGTGGAGGTCCTCCTCATGTGTGGCTTCTGGCAGCCCCTTGACTCTGTCTACCCCTGTTATCCAAGTCCTTTAGGTGGTGCTGCATGTCACTAAAGGCCTAGGAGTGGGAGAGAACAGAGTCCTGAAGCTGGGAAAGTTAGGTGCAGGTCTGGTCATGGTCATGGTCATCCTCCAGAGATTTGACCCGATGTGCAATGTGTTGAAAGTCTTGCTTCAAAACAGCAATTTCTGTGCACATTTCTATACGGCAAGCAGCAGTATCATTAGCAACCAGAGAAGCAAAGTCCTCTTTAGAGAGGAGTTGAGCAAGGTATTCCAACCACAGTGGTGGCACAGAGGCCATAATAGGAGGCTGAGACAGCATAGGAGGAGAAGGCTATGTGAAAATGGCATAGGGAGAGAGAGATGGAGTCACCCCAATATCAGCATCCTTGTTCAGGCAGCTTGTGACTGTAGGTGGAGAGAGTGCAGCAGCTGGGAGGAGGAAGTCCCTGGAGCAGAGGGAGGTGTTGTAGAGCCCTGTGAAAAGATGGTGAAGGGCATAGGAACTGCTGAGGTCCCTGAGGGTACAGGCAGGAGCCCCAAGGCAGCAGAGACACGTTGGGGGAGCAGGGGAGGGGCAGAAGATGGAGCAGGGCCCACGTTCCTCTTATCCAGTACCTGCATGTAGGAAACCGCCATAGCCCAGGATGGATGCTGCAGGGCCGGAGGTTTCAGGTCTGGAGGTGTCACTGCAGGAGGATGCTGGGGAGAGGCTCATCCGACCAGGGGATGTAAGGAAGCTGCAGAGGAGGCAGCCGAAGCAGAGGAAGGCAGCGTGGCCTGGTGGCACCGGGGGAAGGATCGGCTGAGAAGGAGACCTTGGTAGTTTTTCTGCCCATGGAGAAGAGAGGAGTAGCGGTGGGTCCCAATAGCTGTGCTGGCAGGGTAGGAGCTCAGAGGAGATGCGTCCTACTCCATCGATGTCCTGGCTATGCAAGCCCCCCCCCCCCTCCCCAATTCAGTTCTGACGCGACTTTGAGTGGCCTAAAAAATAGAAAACACCCATACATTTTGGAAACCATACTCCTCAAATTATTTAAAACGGTGTATAGGAACTTTGTTAACCCTTTGTTAAGCCCAGGAATTACATTTAAAATTGAGGTGCAATTTCCAAATGTCATTTTTTTTTTTTTAATGGATATTTTTCATTTCAAACCATTTCCTGTACCAAAGAGAGGTTAATAGTAAAACCTACCATAATATTTATTACTCTAATTCTGCAGTTTGTAGAAATATCGCATATGTGGCCCTACTGTGCAACTTGACTGAAACATAGTTTGCAGAAATGAAACAGCATCTGGATAGATTTTGGTGCAGTGATTTCATTTTTGGTTAACAATTTTGGTTATGTTTTGGCACCTTAAAAAAAAAACTCCAAAATTTTTTGGGAAAAAATTCTTGGTTTTGCCATATACTGGCAACCGTATTTCTTTTACATTTTGTATAAGGCATCATGTTGAGCTGCTGAGATGCCAGAACAATCACAGGCACGGCGTGAGGAATAAGTTCAGCAGCAGGACAGCTTAAGAGCTGCCGAAACGCCAGAGCAGGCAAACCAGCAATGGCAGCAATTTGCTGAATACAGACGGATCATTGATGCCAACAACACGCAGACGAAGTAGCGGGCAAAGGCTAGTACTGTATGTGTGTGTGTGTGTGTGTGTATATATATATATATATATATATATATATATATATATATATATATATATATATTTAAATTCCCTACACTTTTAGCATTTTGGATCACAGAAAAATTTAATGGCCAGTCCTTAATATCCTCTCCTTGTGAATGGGATGGAAAGAGACCTCATTGTCAGTTATTAGTATTCTAGACCACTAGGAAATACATTGATCTCAGAATAAATTATGTCATGTGCTATCAAAAAAAAAGTTCATTTATCATCTAAATGACATTCAATTTAGGAAATATGTTCTATATTTTTTTACATATTGAACTCATTTGTCAGGCTTGTTCACAAGATCTCATCACCGTGGTTTTAAGTATACATTACTTCTCTGGGGAATATAGAAAATACAGGCACAAGGGTTTTCTAGAGGTTAAAGTCTATTTCAGTCAAATCTATGCAGTAATTCTATTATTCTAAATACTGGTTGTGAGGGTGCATAATGTTCGGTTTATGTTGACACATTTAATGATAACTTTGTGTTCATATTTCTTTGGATTGTATATGAGTTTTATTCTATTTTTATTGTTATGTGTATTGCCCATTTATTGGCTGCCATAGCCTGGATAGTGACACAGTGGGGGGAGATAATTGGATCTGCTTAGCTTGCCTGTCTACATCCTCATAGAGGATTGTCAATGCCTCCTGATAAGCTTCTGTTGAGACTGGCGGACATATAACACTTTGTAGTCTACATGCCTGTATCTCATCAGATTGTCCTGATGCTGGAGATGCTCCCTGTGATGTCCGGTTAGTGATTGCAGGTAGAACTTAACCCTCATCATAATGCAGACATTTTTCATTTTTGTGTTTTCATTTTTTACTCCCTCACTTTTTCTTCCATTTCTTTAGGGAGGTAAAACAGCAAAAAAAAACAAAAAAAAAAAAAAAAACAGTTCAACCATTTAGATTTTTTCTTGCACTTACCTTATGGTGCAAAATAAATCTTTTTATATTTTAATAGTTTTTTGACTCAAGGATGCTTAATGTATTTATGTTTACTTTTATTTCTTTATATTTATATGTGATGTAGAGAAAGGGGGGATTTAAAACTTTTTTATATTATCTATTATGTTTCATTTTAGCACCCCCTACGGGGCTTGAACATGCAATATTCAGATCGCTTGTGCGGTTACCTGCCAGAAATTGCCAGAGAGAGTAGCAGGACTTTTCTCTCTGCATATTTTTAGCAGGGGGATGGAGTCCTTGAACACTAGTGACAACCGACCCTGAACATATATTTTCTGCTCAGTTTCAACCAAACGCAGCAAGTATAGTATAGAAGGAAAATGACCAATAACATACTGTAAAAGCAACCCAGGAGTTTTTACAGCAAAGAAGGGGAATATTCTGCAATGGTCAAGTCAAGTCACTAGATCTCAACCCAATTCAACATTTTTCAATTGTTTAACCCTTTCCTGCCGATGGCATTTTTTGATTTTCGTTTTTCGTTTTTGACTCCCCTCCTTCTAAACCCCATAACTTTTTTATTTCTCCGCTCCCAGAGCCATATGAGGTCTTAATTTTTGCGGGACAAATTTTTCTTCATGATGCCACCATTAATTATTCTATATAATGTACTAGGAAGCAGGAAAAAAATTCAGAATGGGGTGGATTTGAAGAAAAAATGCATTTCTGCGACATTCTTACGGGCTTTGGTTTTACGGCGTTCACTGTGCAGCCAAAATGACATTTCCCCTGTATTCTGTGTTTCGGTACGGTTCCAGGGATACCAAATTTATATGGTTTTATTTACATTTTGACCCCTTAAAAAAAATCCAAAACTGTGTTATAAAATTTTTTTCTAAAAGTCGCCATATTCCAACAGCTGTAACTTTTTTATACGTCAGTGTACGGGTATGCATAGGGCGTCTTTTTTTGCTGGGCCGGGTGTACTTTTTAGTTCTACCATTTTTGGGAAATGCTATTGCTTTGATCAATTTTTATTCAAATTTTTATCAGAATCAAAACAGTGAAAAAACGGCGGTTTGGCACTTTTGACTATTTTTCCCACTATGGCGTTTACTGAACAGGAAAAATATCTTTATAGATTTGTAGAGCGGGCGATTTCAGACATGGGGATACCTAACATGTATGTGTTTGACAGTTTTTAACTACTTTTATATGTGTTCTAGGGAAAAGGGGTGATTTGAATTTTTTATACTTTTTATATTTATTTATATTTTTTTTTTCTACTTTTTTTGAATTTTTTTTTTTTTTTTGCATTTATTAGACCCCCTAGGGGTGTTGAACCTCAGGGGGTCTGATCACTAATGCAATGTATCACAATGCTAATGCATTGCAATGCATTGCAAAAAATCATCTTTCTTTTGCAGGCTGGTCTATGCAGCCTGCAAAAGAAAGGATCTTGCAGACAAGCCTGGGAGCCTTGTAAAGGCTCCCGGCTGTCATGCCAACGTGACGTCGGCCCTGGGGCATGCTCCAGGAGCCGGCGATCATCGGCAAAATGGTGGCGCCCATGCGCCACCAGGAAAATGGCGCCTCTGGCACCTTTGACCGTGGCACCGGAGGGGTTAATGCCTCTGATCGGTCCAGGGACCGATCGGAGGCATTAGAACTGGTTGTCTACTGCTTAAAGCAGGAGACACTCGGCGGCTATGGCGGCCGCCCAGCTCCCGGGCGGTCGCCATAGTTACACACCCGACATGCGCCGTACTATTATGGTGGATGTCGGGAAGGGGTTAAGACAAAACGTAAGGCAAAAAGACCCACAAACAACTGAAGACAGTTACAGTAAAGGCCAAACAAAGCATTACAAGGGAGAAAATCCAACATCTGGTGACCTCCATAGGTTCCAGACTTCAGTTATTGCCTGAAAGGAATCCCCTTATGTATTAAAAGTTAACACTTTGTTTATAGTAATATTATTTGTCTAATTATTTTTTGAGTCTCTGAAATAAGGAAACTATGTAGAAAAAAGGTTGCAATTCCTAGATGTTTCACTTTTCACTCAACCCTTTGCATTAAACCTGAAGACATACACTTCAATTGCATCTCAGTTGTTTCATTTCAAAGCCAATGTGATGGCAACAGCGCCCAAATCATGAAGATTGTGGCACTGTCCAAATATTTCTGGACCTAACTGTATGCTGCGCTCTAGCTTTCTGACACCTGATACTTGGGGTGCGTCACATGATGAAGATTTTATTGCAGATATTTCTACAAATTAAAATGTATTCATTTTATCTGAATAGAACATATAGATTTCTGAAGTTTCTTTCAAATTAAGGTACTGACTCTTACTCAATGAAATTTCTGAAATAATCTGCAGAATGTGAAGTATGGACCCAGAAGTAAATTCAATCCTAAATATGTGTAACAATGGAAATGTTTTCTGTATTATTCCACTTCTATACACTAGGGTATGTGTACTATATTAACAAGAAAAGAAAAAAAAAATAGAAATAGGTATCTCATCCAGTATTGATTCATAGTCAGGGTTTGTAATGTACAGATGTATACAGAGTGCCTCAGGATCCAAAGATTTTCTTTGGCAGGAGTGCCACATAAGCGTAAAGATTCTTATAGGCTATGCAATTTTCTTTTTCTCATATCCCCTAGGATTACTGGCCACTAGTGTCTCCCAGGTTAGCTGTCTCAAGAAGGCCACCTGCAGAATCAGGGAGAAAAGAACCCCCTGAACCAGTGCTAAATCTTTCTGACTCTTTGAGCCATAGGCCATTGAATCTACAAGTTCCAGTCAGCTTGACTGTAGTTAGTAGATAGTTAGTAGATACTTACTTCTCCGCTCTTCCCAGTTCCAGGTACACATATGTCACAACAGCACCCCCACAGCAGGGGATGAGAACGTGCATGGGAAGCAGTTAGGTACAGATGAGGGCCAGTAAAGTTTTATAAAGTTTAATCATTAAAATAGGTGTAGAGCCACTGGCAGGTTGACATTAAACTATGTGGAGCCACTGCTATGGAACATTAAATTGTAGGAGGCCACTGGAAGGAATGCAGCCCCTCAATTTCAACTTTTTTGTATGTGCAGTCGATTTGCCCTGCCAATGCTGCAAGAGAGCTCTCCAGCTCCGCCGCCATCTTCTTCGGGAACAGCCTCTTCTTCCGGTGCAGGTGGTCAAACTTCTAGGCCTCAGGCAGAGCCAACTGTGCATGCCCACAGGCCACAAGAAAATGGCCCCTTACTTACTGTGTATGCGGCCATTTTTTCGTGGCTGCGGGCATGCGCAGTCAGCTCTGCCTGAGGCCTAGAAGTTTGACCGCCCGCGCCAGAAGAAGATGCGTTAAGAGGCCGTTCCTGAAAAAGATGGAGGCGGCGCTGGACAGTTCTCTCGCAGCATTGGGGACACCCCCAGTGCTGCAAGAGAACTCATTTGCATACCGACGAAAACCAGGATTTCTACTGAATGGTGGTGCGGAGAAGACATCTAAAGGTAGAAGAAGAATAGCCTTTCTTAAGGCTATTCGTACATGTCAACGAGAAAAAATTTGATTTTAATGATAGAATCCCTTTAATCCTTTCCTGGCTTTGGCTCAATAAACTACAGCAAAATCTGTAACAAAAATCTAGCCTCCTCATAACATGGGGCTTTATCCTATGGGAGAGCTATTCATAATGCATACATCCATATTTTAAAGACCTCTGGCACAGAAGTTATTATATTGCAGTTTTTTTGAAAAATATTGTCATTTATTAAAAGACCTCCATAGCGACGTGTCACCTTAGAATCCAGTGTCCAACCAGTATATGGTTTTCTGTGTAAGTTGTAACCTATTGTACCACATAGAAAATGAACTGAGGGATTTAGTAGTAGATGATCAGCAAGTACTTGTGTACAGTGAATTCAGTTCTTTAAGTCGCACAATCTTTACCTTTAAGGGAAAACTAATCCTAAAAAGAAATGCTGAAAGTAAATAAAAAAGCGTGTTTGCCTCTGGTTTTCAATCTGCAGCATTTTTTTTTTTCTAATCCTGAATCCTGAAGTCTTGAATATATACTGAAGAAAACAGGTTAATAGCCTGCGGCGGATCTGCTCCATCTTCAACTAGAGACCAGCTAAGGGGACGGGGTTTAGCTAAAGGACGAGTCTTTTTGTCCTACTGCACTAGGAGACATAGGGATGAAGTGCTGGCAAAGGTTTGTATTCTGTTCGCCATTTTCGGTGCTTAGTACTTCTTTAAAGACAGCTTTGGAGACAATTTGCAGATATACCATTTGCAGAGGAATCATTACATAAAGGTCACCATATGCACTTTTTTATACTATAGATTAAATCACTATAGAGTCCAACTTTTAATGGGTTAATATACCTATGGTCGTTGATTTTGCAGTAGAGAGACTAAAGAGTCTCAGAGTAGTCATCTCTAAACTACATGTGCATGTATAGAATGAAAATCCAGCCATGGGTAAAATGAGGATTGTATTTTAGTAATCCCCAATTCCGGCTCTTCTTCCTGAAGTTTGTATGTGACCATGGCTATCTTATCAGACGCTGAGCATTAATGTGTCTAGTTCATTGATATTCTGTGAGGATTTTCTTCATAACTGATCTCATTATCATATGCTCAGGTATTGTATTTCTAGATTCTGTTCTTCAATTAAAAATTCAATAACGCATTTCATTTTACTTTACACAACAAACAGAATCCAATATACAGCAATGAAGAGCATGAAATACAGTGGCAGTGTCATATCAATATTTCACAAAATCCTTTAAAAATGCATTGATTTCCAGTGGCTATACTGCCCTGTATAGAAGCGGACCTCCTGATTGACAATTCTCTATTACCTGATAGATAGTCTTATTCACCCAAAACAATGACCTTCATGTAGCAACTCGTAAGATTAAGACGCATGGAATTATCTACTTTGACCGAGCACTTTGATGTCACATGAAATTAATATTGGAGTTGGCTGCATATGGGATCATGTGTTGTCTGCTAGAAACAGCTCGTGTGTATTTGCAGTGTAATAATCATTTTCAAATAACTAATTTTGCTAAAACATTTGTAAATTAAAGGGATGTTTCCATCACAACAAGCTACCCTATATACACAGCAATGGCCAGAATCGCCTTTTAATGCAACAATGAATTGCAATATAAGTTCTTTGAAAATTAATATTTATAGAATAGCAATTGCTGACTCCATTATTAATTTTATTTTTGTCAGTTTAGCTTTATAACTTTGAGAAAATGAGATTTTAAATTTGGGATACATACTTAAAGGGGTTATCCGGTTTCTAACATTAATGGCCATTAGGATAGGCCATCAATATTAGATCTGCGGGGGTCCAATACATGGCACACCCGCAGATCACTGGTACCGCATACCGCATGTGTCAGAAAAAATTCCTCAAATTTATAAAAACATCATCGGGGGGTGAGCAAACTACATTACACTATGATGCCCTACGATATCTGTAATGTCTGTGCCCCATAAGGAACGAGCGAACTAAAATCATTTTATGAAACAGTATACGGCGTGGAAACTCAATTCGGTGTGTTTATTATTTGTCAAAGACAAGTTGGTGTTCAAGTGTGAGAACGAATTGACTCACTGGGTCTAGGTAACATCTGTGCTCCCCTGTGGCGCTTCTTTACAATGCAAACACATCTGTGTTCCCAAGGAAAGTGCTGAAGGCCGCAAAGAGCTATGAGTGCTAGTTTTCTGCACTCGTGCTCCTGCAGGTAGTAAGCGGCTTTCAAATTCCCCATATCAGATGCCATTGTGATTGGAACAAAGATGTAATTCCAACAAGAAATTAATTGCTGAACTGTCTTTTAGTAATGTTTCAAGCAGCAGGAGGCCTATGTGCAGAGTTATTGCCTGTCACACTTTCTTCCCTTCCAAGGTTATTTTTAGAGTGAAGTGATGCTGCAGAATCCACTTTTAAATCAGCACTTCTATCTTGTTTTACTTTGTTCTTTAGTGAGTGGTAAAAGGATATTAACATAATGAGGGCAGTCATCCCGTAACAGCCTTATCTAGAACTCTAGGCTGTGGCTCAGCATCTAGAATAAAAGGTATCATAAAGGTGCTGCTGACCTGTCCTTAGGATGGGTCCTCAATATCAGATCAGTGGGGGCTGACTCCCAGCACCCTCACCGGCAGTGGCAGATCCAGGCTTTGCGGGGCCCTGGGCAATTGACTTTTGCGGGGCCCTAGTTACGGGGGGGTCTGGGGGGTATGGGGGTTCTCCCCCAGGATTTTTTGAAAAAATTAGCCCTAAAAATGCGTTTTTGAGGCTTTTTTTACCCCCACCCCACTGTATTATATGCACCTCAGTACGGTACCCCCACCCCACTGTATTATATGCACCTCAGTACCCCCCCCCACTGTATTATATACGCCTCAGTACCCCCTCACTGTATTATATACGCCTCAGTACCCCCTCACTGTATTATATACGCCTCAGTACCCCTTTACTGTATTATATACTCCTCAGTACCCCCCACTGTATTATATACTCCAGTCCTCAGTACAACAAACACATCATACTGTCATACACTGACTTACCCATGTGAAGAGCCACAGGCCACAGCCGAGCGTCCTCCTCCTTCAGACTGCACTGCAGGACTGGAGCGATGACGTCATTGCGCCTGCGTCGGCCTGACTACACTGACAGCTTTCAGTTCTATGTCTGTGCATAGAACTGAAAGCACAGCAGCGATCCGCTCACTATCAGGGAATCGAATCGGATTCCCTGTTATTTAGTGAGCGATCCACACAGTGGCATAACTAGGAATGGCGGGGCCCCGTGGCGAACTTTTGACATGGGGCCCCCCCGACACCGAAGATCTCGACCGAGTCCCTCCTACGCATTCCTGCGCGCTCTATTATCCCCCATAGTGGCCCCTGCACACAGTATTATCCCCCATAGTGGCCCCTGCACACAGTATTATGTCCCATAGTGGCCCCTGCACACAGTATTATGCCCCATAGTGGCCCCTGCACACAGTATTATGTCCCATAGTGGCCCCTGCACACAGTATTATGTCCCATAGTGGCCCCTGCACACAGTATTATGCCCCATAGTGGCCCCTGCACACAGTATTATGTCCCATAGTGGCCCCTGCACACAGTATTATGTCCCATAGTGGCCCCTGCACACAGTATTATGCCCCATAGTGGCCCCTGCACACAGTATTATGTCCCATAGTGGCCCCTGCACACAGTATTATGTCCCATAGTGGCCCCTGCACACAGTATTATGTCCTATAGTGGCCCCTGCACACAGTATTATACCCCATAGTGGCCCCTGCACACAGTATTATGTCCTATAGTGGCCCCTGCACACAGTATTATGCCCCATAGTGGCCCCTGCACACCGTATTATACCCCATAGTGGCCCCTGCACACAGTATTATCCCCCATAGTGGCCCCTGCACACAGAATTATCCCCCATAGTGGCCCCTGCACACAGTATTATGTCCCATAGTGGCCCCTGCACACCGTATTATACCCCATAGTGGCCCCTGCACACAGTATTATGTCCCATAGTGGTTCCTGCACACAGTATTATGTCCCATAGTGGCCCCTGCACACAGTATTATGTCCCATAGTGACCCCTGCACACAGTATTGTGGCCCCTGCACACAGTATTATGTCCCATAGTGGCCCCTGCACACCGTATTATTCCCCATAGTGGCCCCTGCACACAGTATTATGCCCCATAGTGGCCCCTGCACGCAGTATTATGTCCCATAGTGACCCCTGCACACAGTATTATGTCCCATAGTGGCCCCTACACACCATATTATACCCCATAGTGGCCCCTGCACACAGTATTATGCCCCATAGTGGCCCCTGAACACAGTATTATGCCCCATAGTGGCCCCTGCACACAGTATTATGTCCCATAGTGGCCCCTGCACACCGTATTATACCCAATAGTGGCCCCTGCACACAGTATTATGTCCCATAGTGGCCCCTGCAGGACTAAATACTGTCACCTCACCCGCTGACCACTATACCAGGACAATTGTGGATAAAAAATCTGGTCATGTGAATTACAATTTAGTAACTCCATGTGCCTCATATTAATAGCAGTTAACCCCATCATGTCCCCCTCACATTAACCCTTGTGTACCTCACATAAGAGTAACTGATATGTGAGAGACATGGAGGTAATAATAAAGTATCTTCATTATTAGTACCCCCATATGTCTTACATATCAGTAACTCTTATGGTGAGGCACACAGGGGTTAATGTGAGGGACATGATAGGGTTAACTGCTATTAATATGAGGCACATGGAGTTACTAAAACAAAAGTAATCACCCCAAATGCCTGATATTAATAAGTAAAGTAACCCCAGAATGTACCGGATACCTGTTTTCTTTCTTCAGTTTCAGTTTCCTGGAGCAGCTTCTTCCTCTCTTCTGGTGTGCAGGATGGCAGGAGCTCGGCAGGGATAAGCCCCGCCCCCTCCTCTCATTGGTGGGCAGAGGACAGGCAGAGAAAGGGAGGGGGGAGAGAGGGAGAGCATCCTGAAGCGCTGACAGGAGCCAGAGCTGCAGCTCCTGTGTCTCAGCCGTTGCTGCAGCTTCGGGGCCCCCTGTTGGTGGAAAGTATTCCACCAACAGGGGGCCCCGATCATTATACTCCCCCTGTACCACCTCCCCCCTCTCTAGGTATCGCTGCGCATCATATACTTGGAGCGGGCGGACGGTGGGCATCTGCAGGCAGCGCTGATGAGCTGACTGTCTGTCACTGTCAGTGTCTGATGCCGCGGGGCCTCGGAGGTGGAGGAGGGAGGGTGCAGGGCGCTTCAGGGCCGGGCCTGTCCGGCCTGTGTCATGCCTCGTATGGCGCGGGGCCCCGGGCGGTTGCCCGGCTCGCCCGGCCCTGGATCCTCCCCTGCTCACCAGCCAACTGATTGAAGGGACCATGTCTCTCCAGCAAGTGTTGTGGCTCAGTATTGTTTACTAGGCACAGCACCATACATAGCAGGAGCCTGAGCCTGGTATTACAATTTCATCCTAATCACTTGAATGGAACTGAAATACTGGAAAGTTATATAACAAACATCATAGTCATCCAGAAGAGGTGGCAGAGGCAGGATGACACCACAGCCCCTCAAACGCTGATTGGGTATCAAGAGCATTTTCTTCATCAGACTTGCTCCTTGAAAACTTATAGGGCATCTATCAGAAGGATAATTGGTATCAAACTAATGATAGTACCTTGTAGGGCAGCTTCTTAAAAGGGAGGTGTGTTTCGTATTCTTAATTGCAGCTTAATTCTCCTGAAAATCAGCAGGGGCTTTCCTTCTCCTGCTGGAACTTCCCTCTCTGCCCTAGATAACTGAGGAGGGGGCTGTTACCTGGAACGGAGAGGAAAGCCCTGACGGAGGAGAAACACCTCTAAAGCCCTTTTCTATTAATCTGCATAACAATAGAATACTGACATTTCATGTAAATGGAGCTGCAAGTCAGAATAAGAAAGGTAACTCTGGAAAGTATAGAAGCCACTCTATAAGCTACTGATATTTTCCTGATGCAGACCCCCGAGTTTAATGTTCGGAGGCCCCGGAGAGGTAAGAAACATAAAAAACTGTGTTACTTAACTCTCCATGCTCCGGGCAGGCTTCAGCCGGTCTGCTTCCCGGGTCATGTGACGTCTGACATCATTGAAGAAGGACGACAGCGGAGGCCGACAGCGTAGGAGCCAGGGGACAGGTAAATAACAGTAGTTTTTTATGTTTTTATTCCCCCGGGTCTCCGATTATTATACTCTGGGGTCTTAAAAGATGCGTTTATGCGTGTCCACAGTGGGGCATAATACTGTGTGCATGGGCCACTGAGGGACATAATACTGTGTGCAGGGGCCAGTAGGGGACATAATACTGTGTGCAGGGGCCACTAAGGGACAAAATACTATGTGCAGGGGCCACTGAGGGACATAATACTGTGTGCAGGGGCAACTAAGGAACATAATAGAGCGCGCAGGAATGCGGAGGAGGGGGTCAGTCGAGGTCTTCGGCGTCGGTGTCGGTCAGGGGCATTTAGCCTATCCAAATGCACTTATCAGGGGCATTTAGCCTATCCAAATGCACTTATCAGGGGCTCGATCGGGATGTTCAGGGTCCCGATCAGGCTCCTAACCATCCCAAACGGGCCTCTGTACCAATCGCTGGGAGTGTGTGAGACCATTAGCAGTCGTACAGTCTTCTTCTCCCTGCACTGTACACTGCCGTCATGTAGCAGGACCTGTGCTGCCCCTCCCCCACACAGATTGGAGTGTGCAGGAGGAAGTCTGTCGGCTGCTGCAATGAACCAGAGCTTTCACCACTGCCAGACAGGACAGAGCTGCACATGAGCCTCCTCCATACTCAGTGCACCAAGCCAAATGTAAGTTCATTTTTTGGGTAAAATATGTATATTTAATGTGTGTATATTTGTGTAAAGTGTCTGATGTACTGTGTAAATCCTGTATGTTTGTAGATAGGTGTGTGTGTGTGTGTGTGTGTGTGTGTATGCATGCATGTATATTGTATATGAATGTATGTGTGTAAATATATGTTATATGTATTAGGCACAGTTCACACCTGTGTTCAGTATTCCGTTTGGGGACTCTGCTTGGGGTTCCACCGAACAGAAACCTATATGCATTAAAAAGCGGTGAGCAATGAAACCGCACGGACCCCATAGACTATAATGGGGTCTGTGTATTTTCCGCATGGTGTCCTCACGAATCACGCAGAGAGAAAAGTAGTGCTTGAAGTACTTTTCTCACCACATGATTCATGAGAACACTGCACGGAAAACACATGGACCCCATTACAGTCTATGGGGTCCATGTGGTTTCATTGCTCACGGCTTTTTAATGTATATAGGTTTCTGTTCCAGGGGTACCCAAGCAGACTCCCCAAATGGAATACTGAACGCAGGTGTGAACTGTGCCTAAGTATATCCAGCATATCAGTGTCTTTCTGTGTTTTCTTCTGTACATGACTACCATTATTCATACTAGAATTGCATTTTATAGTGTGATGTTCAGTATATTGAGATGTTAAACACTATACTCTCCTGTCTCCAAGCGCAGTCCAGTCCAGCATGTAAGTACCAGCAGGACCGGATCGCTTTGGGAGCACTTGGAACAGATGAGTGTGGGGTGTTTTTTTTTTTTTGTTTACTTTGTTTTGCACCTACTTGGACTAATTATAAACAAAAAAAAGGGGTTGTCCAGGCATAATTTTTTATGGTTTATCGTCCGCATAGGCTATAAGTACCTGATCTGTAGGGAGCTGATGCCCAGCCCTCAGACCGATCAGCTGTATGGAGCCACTTCTGGCACCAGTCCTGTACACAATGCGGGGCCAGAAGCAGAAAGCTCTGTCCAATGTATATCAGCCGGCACCTTCTCTGCATCTCGGCACTTATTGAAGTCAGTGGGAGCTGAGCTGCAGTGAATCTGCCTGGCAACTAAACAGTGGATGAAGCTTTCTGCTTCCAGTCATGTATTGTGACGTGATTCCGTACAGCTGATGGGGCCACATATCAGCCCCCTAGCGATCAGGTATTTATGGCCTATCCTGAAGATATACCATAAAAATAATGAAGCTTGGACAACCCCTTTAATATGCCCCACACAATTTAATGTCCCCCTTCCCCCAGGTTTTTAGCCTCCATCACTGCCCCGACACAATATAATGACCCCATCACTGTTCTCCATAAATAAATTAGACCCAGACAGCTCCTTTGAAGAGGTTGTCTAAAGCATACTCACCTGTCTCTGCCTGTGTCAGTTTGGTCTCATAGCGATGCCTCATTTCTCTACAAAATCCTCTATGTAATTGGTCTCAGCAGTCGCATGAGGTGCAGGACTCCCAGCAAGAAGGCGCTGGCACAAGAACGAATGGACACTGGTGGCGGAGCGCCGGAGACAGGTGAGTATGCTTCTTATTTCTTTTATTTAGTTTACACCTCCTGCTCGCCACATGGGTTACTTCAATTCCTGGGCAACCTCTTTAATAGATTCATCCATGTTTGTAATATTGATGGCCTGTCTTGAGGATAGGCCGTTAATATCACATCTGAGGGGTACAACAGCAAGAACAGCTTTTTTTTTAGGACAGTGCGGCTGCAGGTACTGGTAACATTTCCAGGAGCCCTGCTGTTCACTTGCCATACAGGGTATAGAAGTTGGTTTAGGTATTGCTTATCGTATGGTGGGTGAGCAGCATGGCATTGTTATTACCGGTAGTCGTACTGTCTTAGTACAGCAGGGTCCTGGCAGTGGGCCCCTAGAAACTATTACACTGGTGGGCCCTAAACATCCCAGTCCGACTCTGTGTGTATGAGACTCTTAGTGTGTCTTTGAATAAGGCTTTTCCAGAGTCATTTTCATTTTGGTGTGCTATGAATGTGTAGAAGGTAACTCCTTGAGTGCCATGGTGCCTATAAATAAACCATCCAGTTTATGAATATGTTTCCAAGTCTCCCACAACCTTCAGATCGACTCTTGCTTCTTGTGATTATATATAGCTTGCCTATGTTTCAGCTAAATACGTTTTCAGTGTTTTTTCTATACACACTGTACTTTACCTAGCCAAGGTCCTTGCAAGGTTTCTATTGAATCAAGTTTATTTTTATGTACAGCAAATCCACAAGATAAAAATAACTAGGGCCAGGTGGAAACAAAGGCAATAAATAATTGTCTTAAGAGCGTGTCTGTCTGCCCTATGCATATAAGTATTTGCATTATTTGATCTAAGCTTGGGCTCTGCCTTCCCCAGTTAGAGGCCATATGTACTTGCCAAAATGCTATTAACATTCAGTTCATAGAGAAAACAGGCGAATTATAGAAAATATTTTCCAGATTAGCACATTTATTTTTTTTTAATCATATTCCATGAAACATAAAACACCAAATATTTAATAAGTGTCTTACTGCTTGGGGTCCCACTGCAGCGGCCACTAATATTCATAAAAACAAGAGTCCCTTCTCCACTATGGAATATAACTGAAGTCACTTATGTTCACTGCAACTCCATTCAGCTCTATGGAACTTCCAAAGATAGCCAAGTGCAGCACTCTAGTATCTTCGGTAGTCCCTATGTGTATATAGTGGTTGTGATCAGATACATACCTGTAGGTAGGGTATACATGTTTCTGTTTATTTTACTCCCCATCATTATCCATATAGACATGTGATGAGAAACAGCTATAGAGGCAGATCACATTTCATTATAAAGGAGGCATTTCTAGGGTGAAGGTGAATTAAGAATAATATTAGCAAAACCTTCACAAACTATTACATGAATTCTGATGTTTCCATTACAGGGCTTTCTGCTATTTCTTGAAATGTTTATATGAACTGAATAATAATCCAGGTTATTTATCAATGCAAGTAGCAAATACCATTACAATCTGTGAAATCAGCTAATGAAGTACATATGTAGACTAAGGTGTATGTGTGTATATATATATATATATATATATATATATATATATCTTAAAATTTATTGATGACCTATCTCTGTGTATCAGCTGCCAAGAACAGCTAATAGATGGGGGCAGGCTTGGACTGTCCCACTGCTAATAACTTACCGATTCCTTAAAGGGGTATTCCCACGTCGCATACTCACCAGTCTTCACTGCTGTAAAATCTTCTTTCTTCCTGGTTTCTTGTGTCATTTGGTGGGTGGGGTTTCACATGCAACCTGCTGTTTAGCTCTGCCCCCAAATTAGTGTGTAGCTCCGCCCACCGTATAGTGTGATCCTATGGGGCGGATCCTGAAGGGCCTGTGATGTCATCAAAGGTCCTCAAACAACACTATATGCACAATATTGGACTATGAAGTACAGGCAGGAGCAACTCCATTCTGTGTTACATACAGAGACTGCCTGTCTCTGCCATAATGAACACAATTGAATTAGCTAGCCTGATAACTGGGAGAACAGAAGACAAGTTCAGAAATAAAAGCAGCTCCTTTCCTCTATCTGATAGCAGGAAGGTCACGTGGTGCAGACACAGGAATAGCTAGAAACACAGGCTCGCTCCCGTGCACTTAGCCCCTCCTCCCTCCCCCCTGAGAGCAGGCAGATACATCACTTGACTTTTGAGCAGATAAGTCAAGGGCTGTGTCAACAATGAATTGAATAAAGTAAGATAGTGGACAAACAAAGCAGTTTTGCTGAAGCAGTGTATTTAGGAAAAGTCTTACATTCACATTAACAAGCAGTATAGATAGGATCCTTGTGATGGGACAACCCCTTTAAAGTAACTGATGGGGGAAGATTCTGTGATGTAGCCACTGCAAGGGGATCTTACTGCATGGGAGCCAATAAAGGGGCAGTATTCTATGGGGCCAGTAATAGGGGATATTACTGAGTGTGGGTCACTAAAAGGGGCAATATACTGTGTAGGGGAATTAGTAAGGTGGTGTTATACCATATGGAGGCCAGTTATGGGGTTTTATACTGTTTGAGGGCCAGGAAGCATAAGAATAAAAATGGACTTATTCAAACACCACTGAGGCAATTTACATACTAAAGCTAGGTGTGAAATAACCTTTCTAAAGGCTATGCAAGGATGTGCATATCTAAAAATGACTTTTCCCAATGATAGAGCCCCTTTAATAAAATAGTAAGAAAAAACAAAAAAAACCTCTAAAAGTTCAAATCACCCCCTTTTCCTTAGAATGCATATAAAACAAAATAGTTACTGTGAAACACATACACATTACGTATCCCTGTGTCTGAAATCATATGGTATACAATCTTATATAAATATTTTTTCCATACAGTGAACGCTGTAGTGGAGAAAAAAAGTGCCGAACCGCCGTATTTTTGCTGTTCCACCAATTCTAAAAATTTGAATAAAAAGTGATCAAAGCGATAGACATTTCCCAAAATAGTATAAATAAAAAGTACACTTGGCCCCGCAAAAAGAAAAGACACACTATGTATCCCAGGACATTAAAAAAAAGTTACAGGTGTGAGAATATTTTTTTTGTAAAGTTTTAAAGTATTTGGGGTTAAAATATCAATAAAACCATATAAATTTGGTATCCCCAGAATCGTACTGAAACATACAATAAAGGTGACATGTCATTTTATCTCAAGTGTAACATTTCTGCCTGTTCTGGTCTCTGCGCCACCCTCTGCTCGCATGCTGTGGCGCAGGAGGCGTGTGCAGTTTGATAACTTGCTTAGAGTTTTTGGTTACATTGTCTGAACACTGTCCTATTCCTTCACCTTGTTAATTGATTTTCCACCACACCCGTCTCCTTCACCTTCTTTTCCCTCTGCTCCTCTAAGAGTTAAGTTTTGTTTTGCGTTGTGATTGACAGCCTGCCTTCCTATCAGGTTCAGGGTGGGTTCTATCTCCCTATTTATTCTTGGTTCGCATTCATATTGTTGCTTGCTATTGCCTTGTGCTTGCTGGCGTTTTCTCTTGCTGTTTTGTTACTTGTATTCTTAATCCTGACCATTGGCTTTCCCTACTGACTAGTCTTTTGGACTTCGATTTGGCACTGCATTGCTCTACTCTTACCGAACCCTGGCTAGCTGACCTCCCTTTGCTGTTGTTTGTCTTGTCTATGTTTTGTGTGTCACATATATAGGAAGGGATCGTCTCCAAGTTGCCGCCTATTACATAGGATAGGACTAGTCAAGCAGGAAGGGACAGTGGGGGGGCTTCAGCTTAGGGCTCACTGTCTCTTGTGTCCCTTCCTCCAGGGTTCTCCAGCAGCTACTGGGGAATTGTCATCTAAGCACTGAGGAACTGCTGTCTGCCCTTCCCTAACATCAAGAGTGAACGCTGTAAAAACGAAGTCCCTAAGTTTCACAAATGCACTTTTTCTTCAAATCCACCCCATTCTGATTTTTTTGCCGGCTTCCCAGTACACTGTACATAATAATAACTGCTACCATTATGAAGATCAGTTTGTCTCACAAACATTAAGCCCTCATATGGCTCTGCGGGGATTGCAATTTTTTTGTCCACTAGAAATAGCAATTACCAATAATGCTATTACAGACTGTGAGGTCCAAATTCTGTTTATTACCCCTGGTAATCCATCAATTGGCTGTGCGGATTTAAAGGGCAACCATAAGGATTCTGAACCCCCAGCAGATTATTACTGATATGTTTTCATCTCAAAATGATGAGATACAAAATGACATTATACTATGAAATTGATATTTACCCAATTTCATAATTTTCCTTTTTTTCTCCACCTTCCCTATACATGTTTTGCTTTCTTTATGAATTAATATTTTAATATGAATTTTCTACTAGTGTTTTACTGCATGTTTTTAGGGCACTGCATAAAATACCTCCATTTGGAAGTAACAGTTAACACAACCTGTGATATGTACATTAGATAGTTGTAATTCTTTCATCAGGGTGCTGTTTTGTAAAGGATTTAATAAATCTTCATCCAGTGTTTAAGAAATGTTTCAGTATTTCTGGTATGTATCCAGCTGCTATTCATCGTGACAGCTAGTAATCTACTACAGGACTCTTGACCTTCACTTCCATGTCTTGCTATAAACAAGGAGAGATGGCAAAGCTACAGGAGTTCTTCAGGTGGGTTTAAATAGCAGAAAGAAGACAATTTGTGAGACTGTGGTAATGAATGGATTACCTGCTTCACCCCAAGATGTAAACATGGCATGTAAAGGTTTAAAACAATATTACACATTTCACAATAAGTGAGTAATTGTTTAATTATACTGTAACACACAGGAATGGATATTTTATCATGTATTCAAAGGGGACCACAATAGTAAACAATCCCTTAGACTCGTGCTCGCTTCAGCAGCACATATACTAAAATTGGAACGATACAGAGAAGATTAGCATGGCCCCTGCGCAAGGATGACACGCAAATTCGTGAAGCGGTCCATATTTTCACGCAATTCCTCACCACAAATATTTCCTTTCCACCTCTTTCCTGCGGTAAAACCTTTTTTTCAAAAAAAAAAATCCCTTAGACTTCACAGTCTCTAAAGATCATAGTTTCTAAGGAGTTAAACACTCATGAGTTGCGTTATGTCCAGTGCTTAAATTGGGGAAAAATTTTAGGGGGAACTCTGAAATAATTATACCCAGGTATAATGATAGTGGGGTTCTTTAAACCGGAACGCTGAAAGACATGTTGTAATTATGCCGGAATTGAGTTTTGGCGCATTCTGGCCCAATTTAAGCATTGGTTATGTCTGATTGCAGACGCCACACACTATAAGTTACAGCTAAGACCCGCTACTTATGCTACAAGTGTTAAAGTCTTTCATTATGTGTCATATACAGTCCTATGAAAAAGTTTGGGCACCCCTATTAATCTTAATCATTTTTAGTTCTAAATATTTAGGTGTTTGCAGCAGCCATTTCAGTTTGATATATCTAATAACTGATGGACACAGTAATATTTCAGGATTGAAATGAGGTTTATTGTACTAACAGAAAATGTGCAATATGCATTAAACCAAAATTTGACCGGTGCAAAAGTATGGGCACCTCAACAGAAAAGTGACATTAATATTTAGTAGATCCTCCTTTTGCAAAGATAACAGCCTCTAGTCGCTTCCTGTAGCTTTTAATCAGTTCCTGGATCCTGGATAAAGGGATTTTGGACCATTCCTCTTTACAAAACAATTCAAGTTCAGTTAAGTTTGATGGTCGCCGAGCATGGACAGCCCGCTCTCAAATGATCTGAAAACAAAGATTGTTCAACATAGTTGTTCAGGGGAAGGATACAAAAAGTTGTCTCAGAGATTTGACCTGTCAGTTTCCACTGTGAGGAACATAGTAAGGAAATGGAAGACCACAGGGACAGTTCTTGTTAAGCCCAGAAGTGGCAGGCCAAGAAAAATATCAGAAAGGCAGAGAAGAAGAATGGTGAGAACAGTCAAGGACAATCCACGGACCACCTCCAAAGAGCTGCAGCATCATCTTGCTGCAGATGGTGTCACTGTGCATGGTCAACAATACAGCGCACTTTGCACAAGGAGAAGCTGTATGGAAAGAAGCTGTTTCTGCAAGCACACCACAAACAGAGTCGCCTGAGGTATGCAAAAGCACATTTGGACAAGCCAGCTTCATTTTGGAAGAAGGTCCTGTGGACTGATGAAACAAGGATTGAGTTGTTTGGTCATACAAAAAGGCGTTATGCATGGCGTCCAAAAAAAACAGCATTCCAAGAAAAACATTTGCTACCCACTGTAAAATTTGGTGGAGGCTCCATCATGCTTTGGGGCTGTGTGGCCAATGCCGGCACCGAGAATCTTGTTAAAGTTCAGGGTCGCATGGATTCAGTATCAGCAGATTCTTGAGAATAATGTTCAAGAGTCAGTGACGAAGTTGAAGTTACGCCGGGGATGGATATTTCAGCAAGACAATGATCCAAAACACCACTCCAAATCGACTCAGGCATTCATGCAGAGGAACAATTACAATGTTCTGGAATGGCCATCCCAGTCCCCAGACCTGAATATCATTGAACATCTGTGGGATGATTGGAAGCGGGCTGTCCATGCTCGGCGACCATCAAACTTAACTGAACTTGAGTTGTTTTGTAAAGAGGAATGGTCCAAAATACCTTCAACCAGGATCCAGGAACTGATTAAAAGCTACAGGAAGCGACTAGAGGCAAAAGGAGGATCTACTAAATATTAATGTCACTTTTCTGTTGAGGTGTCCATACTTTTGCACCGGTCAAATTTTGGTTTAATGCATATTGCACATTTTCTGTTAGTACAATAAACCTCATTTCAATCCTGAAATATTACTGTGTCCATCAGTTATTAGATATATCAGACTGACATGGCTGCTGCAAACACCAAAATATTTAGAACTAAAAATGTTTAAGATTAATAGGGGTGCCCAAACTTTTTCATAGGACTGTATATTCATGCACACTATGGATCTCCTAAACATCACCCAACTTTAACTTCTTAGCAAGATATTTTTCTGATTAGATTACAAAAGACTCGGGGAGCGGGGTTAGCTGTTGAAGGAGACAGATGTGTGTGGCAGAGCTCCCTGCTTCACAGCACTTAATCCACACAAATTTTGCTGCATCTGGGGCCAAACATTGCTTTTAACACCCCGAGGTACTCCCCCGTACCTCTGCGCTTCTGTCTGGGGTGTTCTTTGCCCGATCTATGGCCTGCACGAGTCGGTGAAGATTTGGGCCTGCTCCTGCAACCGGGCGCCGGCCATCTTGGGCCTACATCTCCGCCTGCCACTGGCTCTCGTGGATCACCGCTGCCGGGCGCACGAGACTCTGCATTGGCCGGACTTCCACCCTACTGTTACCCACCCGCGGAGTGCCAACTTACCTCCATCCCTGGTGCTCCTGGCGTCTGGCTCGGCTCCATTCTTCCTGCCCAGCAGCCATCTTGGGTGGGCTGTGACAGCATCCTCGACCTGGACGACGTGGGATGGTGAGCTTGACAGACATCTGGCCCGAATTCGGAAAGGTGCCGACCCGACTGGCTTTGGGGCATCATTTATCCTCCTTTTCTGCTGCGGATGCTCCCTCCTCGATCCCTACTGCCGGGATCCCTGCATGCTTGCTGGAACAGTTCATTCTAACATAGATCCAAATAAACTGATGATGGTAAAATAGTAGTAGTGTAATGGCTCAACATACTATTTCCGTTCAGTTTCTTCGCTTGGTTCTCCCATGTTTGCTTGGCTTTTCTCATGGGTTCGTTGGCTTTTTCATTGTGAGCGCAGTGGAGACAGAGACTGATGTGAGCAATAAACTGTACAGCACTGAGGAACATTTCATGCCGTATAAGCTACAGAAAATTAAAACATAAAGCACACACAGGTAAAAAGAGATTAAGGCTAAAGCCCCACGTAATAGACCAAAGCAAAAAAGCACTGTGGGAAAAACCGCAGCAGCAACGCATCATGGTTTTTCCTGCAGCTCTTTGAAAAGAAAGCATAAGTTTTTCCCACTACATTTTTCTGCTGCACCCAGCTATGTGGCGCCTTAGTCTAAAGATGTTATATGTCTTGCAGTGGGGGTTATGAGTTTGCAAATGAAATGTCACAGCTGTGGTCAATGACCTGAAAATCAGATACATGGTGCTGAATTTAAACAGGAAGTATATTAGGAAGTGTTTTGTATTGACACATCTTACACTTTTTAAAAAACTGGGTAACCCCTTTAAAACAATGGAAGTCGGTAGTGCTTTCTATGCTTTCTGTCATTGCTTAGTTGTTTCTTTTGAAGGTTATTTTGTAAATTCTTTATTAGAGTTTTAGGCTACATTCACATCTGTGTCAAAATCTTTAAAGGAGACACTATCGCATTGTCCACCTCAAACTGGTGACTAATGGCGTCCTGCAAAACCAACAGACCCCATTACAGTTAATAGGGTCTATTAGGCTCCATATGTAACCATTATTTTAGGGTATGCCTGTTGATTGTTCTGGTTCTCCGGTGGTCCAGAACGATGGGGAGGCTGGCGCAGATGTGATTTTAGTGACAGTCTGTCTCAAATACCTCTTTACTTTTTGCTGTGTAAACGACTTCTTACAAGTATGAAAATCTCACATATCTGTTTGACATCAGTGAACTCATTCAGACTGAACCAGATTTGACCCAATTTTCCAAAAATTTTGGATTTGAATGAAATCAAAACTTTGGGGGTTTGTTACCCATGAACTAGAAGTGCAATTGTTATACTCTGGGGTTCAGTGATACTCCGGGGCCCATGACATCACCCAGGAAGCTGAAAGAGACCAGAATAGGACCCATAAAGGGCGCTGGACACCACAAGGAGGCTCAGAAAACATGAGGAAAGGTGAGTATAACTGTTTGCTATTTTTTTATGCCTCCGCTGGGCCTCCACCTATTATACTTTGGGATCTCTTCATAATATTTCCACTTCTACTTCTATATGAACAAATTAGGACCGAAATGAATTGTAGGGTTGACTTATTGAAACACGACACAAAACGAATCTTTCGAGGTTCGCCCATCTCAAATGTCTATCCAGAGGAGTCATATAATAAAATTAGAAAAAAGAGGTACACACAATCTATTGAGTCATATAAAGAGTCAACACATAAAAGTACTGTATAACCCACTTTTTGGGATATGTCAGTCATTGGTAGAGGATTCCCTATAACAAACTTATATTTCTGTTAAATGCTATTTAGTATGTAACACAAAGCTATCTCAATTTCCTGTCTGTTGATTCTGCTAATTTGTGTAGTTTTTCAAGCTGAGTTTTACATACATATTGGAAAAAATGAAAACATAACATAAAATATTCAAGAATGTCAAGGCTCGTGAGGTTTAAGAGCTGTAATATTGACATGTTTTAGAAGCAGTACTTGGCTTTCTGAAGACTGCAGTGCACAGACCTTCAAAAGACGCTATGATTTTGTCAAAAGATTGGAAGGTAGCTTCAGAAAAATGAAAGGAAACATCAAATAATAACCAACCTGCTTGAGTACATCTTGAATTTTTTCTCAAGATCTCCCTGGGGTTTCCATGTAAGACTTTTTTTTTCTCTTCTAAGCCCCATTTCACTAGGGGATACAGAGACTTTTTTTTTCCACGGAAGTAGAAAAATAGGACAAGGACTGCTGTGTCAGAGCTGCAATCAGATGGAGCACTTTGGTAAGCAATAATACAGTACAGAGCGCTATTATTGTAAAGGATCACATGCCAGTCAAGTTTTACAAGGTGACTGCTGGAAAGATACAAAAGAAGCATAAAATAGGGAATGCGAGGAAAAGACCTGAGTACATATACAGTTATTCACTAAGTGAATATTCTACATTAGAAAGGTAAAACTTTTATACTAAAGTAATATAATATTTAATGACATTATATCCATATAATATAAAGAGATGATTGCTTAAAATAAAGCTTTTCTGGTACAGATTTCAGGTTTGGAGAGACAGTTTGCTGCATATTATTATGTAACATGATATAGATATATATTGCAGCATGTTCTTCCACTAATTCTTGCAGTATTCCTTTTCTTTCTTTTTCTTTTTTGGTAGAGTTGGAAGGGACCTCAAGGGCCATCGGGTCCAACCCCCTGCGAGTGCAGGTTTTCCTAAATCATCCCAGCTATATGTTTATCCAGATTCCGCTTGAAGATTTCCATTGATGGAGCGCCCACCACCTCCCGTGGCAGCCTATTCCACTCTCTCACTCCCCTCACTGTCAGAAAGTTTTTCCTAATGTCTAATCTGTATCTCTTTCCCTTTAGTTTCATCCCATTGCTTCTTGTACTTCCTTGTGCTAATGAGAATAGGGTAGATCCCTCTGCACTGTGACTACCTTTCAGATATTTGTAGACTGCTATTAAATCTCCCCTCAGCCTTCTCTTCTGCAAACTAAACAATCCCAGTTCTTTTAGCCGCTCCTCATAGGACATGGTTTGCAGACCTTCCACCATTTTGGTTGCTCTTCTCTGGACTTGCTCCAATATATCGATGTCTTTCTTGAATTGAGGCGCCCAGAACTGTACACAGTATTCCAGGTGTGGTCTGACCAGGGAAGAGTACAGCGGAATAATGACCTCTCGATCTAGATTCAATGCTTGTCTTAATACATCCCAGAATTTTATTAGCCTTTTTTGCAGCAGCACCGCACTGTTGGCTCATGTTGAATTTGTGATCTACTATTATGCCCAAGTCCTTTTCCCCTCTGCTATCACTTAGTTCTATTCCTCCCATACTATATATGTTTTTTACATTTCTGTTACCAAGATGTAGAACTTTGCATTTGTCCCTGTTAAATCCCATTTTGTTGGCCTCAGCCCATTGTTCCAGTGTGTCTAAGTCCTTTTGAATACACTCTCTCTCCTCTCTAGTGTTGGCTATTCCTCCTATCTTCGTATCATCTGCAAATTTTATGAGTTCCCCAATAATTCCATCATCCAGATCATTTATAAAGATATTAAAAAGTACTGGGCCCAGAACAGAGCCCTGCGGCACCCCGCTTTTGACTTTCTTCCAGTTCGATGTGTAGCCATTTAGTATTACTCGTTGTGCCCGATCATTAAGCCAGTTGTGAATCCACCTAACTGATTTTTTGTCAAAGCCATAATTAATCATTTTTTCAATAAGAAGGTTATGTGATACTTTATCAAATGCTTTACTGAAGTCAAGATATACTATGTCCACGGCATTCCCTTGGTCCAACCATTCAGTGATTTTGTTGTAGAAGGAAATCAGGGTTAGTCTGACAAGATTTATTGGTCATAAAGCCGTGCTGGCTCTGGTTAATTAATGCCTTCCCATCCAGGTACCGAAGTAAATGTTCCTTGACAATTTGCTCAAAGATTTTTCCTGCTATCGAGGTCAGACTTACCGGCCTGTAATTTCCTGGATCGTCCCTTTTCCCCTTTTTGTAGATGGGGACAACATTTGCCCTTTTCCAATCTAAAGGGACCACTCCTGTTTCCCATAACTTACCGAAGATTATAGCAAGGGGTTCTGTTATTTCCTCTGCTATCTCTTTCAGGACTCTAGGGTGTAAATCATGGTTTCCTGTAACTTGGCTAAGTGCTCTCTTACCAGACCTTCGCTTATAGTCAGCTTGGAGTCCTCCTTCCCCTCATCTCCATCACCATTAATGTCGATATTTCCATTAGTTTCTTGGGAGAAGACAGATACAAAATATGAATTTAGTAGCTCCACCTGCTGTTCCACCATGTTAACTGTTTCTCTTTTGTCATTCTTCAGGACTCCAATGGTCTCCTTCACTTTTCTTTTGCTTTTAACATATCCCCAAAATCCTTTTACCTTACTCTTTGCCTCTTTTGCAAGCTTCAATTCGTGTTCAGCCTTAGCTCCTTTGATGCTTGTCTTGCAGAGTCTGCAGACTGCTGTGTACTCTTCCTTAGGTATAGTTCCCATCTTCCACTTTTTGTATGTTTCCTTTTTCCTTTTTAGCAGGTTATGTAATTTTTTGGTCATCCATCCTGATATTTTTAGGTGCTTCCCATTTTTCTTCCTTCTAGGTATTGTTAGTTCCTGTGCTTTAATGATTTCCCTACGGAAGATTTCCCACCCTTCATGTGCATTTTTGTGCTTAAGAATTTTGCACCATGGAATTCTGCTAACCCTTGCCTTCAGGCTCTTGAAGTCTGCCCTGCTAAAGTCGAGCCTTGAAGTCTGTGTCTTCTCAGGTCTTCTTCTTCTTGCAACCCCAAACTCAAGTATAGCATGATCGCTGAATCCCAGTGTCCCTGCTACCCGTAGTCCCTTAACCATGTGTTCTTTGTTGGTTAGGACTAGGTCCAAAATGGATGTTCCTCTCGTGTTTTCTTCTACTAGCTGGGCAATGAAGTTGTCTGCTAGAGAGGATAAAAATTTGATGGAGCCTTTACTCTTGGCTGTGTGGGTTTCCCAATGAATGTCAGGGTAATTGAAGTCTCCCATGATCACTATTTCATGTTTATTTGAGAGCGTGGTCATTTGCTGTGAAAAAATCTCATCCATGTCTTCTGTCTGTCCTGGTGGTCTGTAATAAACGCCTAGTATGATGTCCTTATCATTGTTTTTCCCTTGAATTACTACCCAAATAATTTCCAGTAGATTATCATTCTGTAAAACTGTCATTTCTGTGGAGATGTGTTCTTTTTTAACATACAATGCAACTCCACCCCCTCTTTTATTAGTTCTATTCTTTTTGAATAAGTTGTATCCTTCCATCTGTATGTTCCAATCATGCATGTCGTTCCACCAGGTTTCTGTGATGCCGATGACGTCATAGTTTTCCTTGTGTATCATCAGCTCTAGTTCTCCTTGTTTGTTTCCCATACTTTGTGCGTTTGTGTAAAAACATTTCAGATTGTGCTCTGCTGTATCCTTTTTCGTAATTTCCTTCTGAGTATCCTGTCTTGGGTCCTCTTTACCACATCTAGTAACCTTGTTAAGTATGTCTTTTAGCTGCATGTTCTTGTCTTTCTTTTTTCTTCCCATCCCCTCTTCTTCTAGTTTAAAGCCCTTCTGATGAGTGTGGCAAGTCTTCTGGCAAATATGTTTTTCCCAGGTTTTGTGAGATGTATCCCGTCTCTAGCAAGGAGTCCATCGTAGAGGTAATTCACGCCATGGTCCAAAAATCCAAATCCTTGCTCTCGGCACCACCGTCGAAGCCAGGTGTTTACCTCTAGTATTCTATTCCATCTCCTGATGCCATGACCATCAACTGGGAGGATTGATGAGAATACTACTTGTGCATCCAGTTCCTTCACTGTCTTCCCCAAATTTTCAAAGTCTTTATAGATAGTTGGTAAATCATTTTTTGCCGTGTCGTTTGTACCCACATGTATCAGTAGGAATGGGTAGTCGTCCTTGGAGCTGAGGAGGCTTGGTATCCTATCGGCCACATCCTTGATTTTTGCTCCTGGGAGGCAGCATACTTCTCGTGCGGTTAAGTCTGGCCTGCAGACAGCTGCCTCTGTGCCTCTTAGCAGTGAGTCACCCATAATCACTACTCTTCTTTTCTTCCTTGCAACACCATTTCTTGTTGCTCCTGATTGTCTCTGGGTGACTTTTGTTTCTTCTTTTGCTGATAGGTTATTTTTGTCATTTTCATCCGCCTGCATGAGAGTTTCATATCGGTTACTTAGCTGTGTGAGTGGTGATGGCCTTGTGATCCATTTGCATCTCTTGGTCACATGTGTCCAGTTTTCTGCCTCTGTAGGTTCTCTCAAGTATTCTTCCCTTACTGTATTCGGGGGACTTGCATCAGTCTCTGCAACTGTAGGCTCTCTAGCACTTTCATCCCCTACTGTGTTCTGGAGGCTTGCTTCAGCTTCATCAATGAAGACCTCACTTTCTTTGATGCTTCTCAACGTCACTATTCTTTCTTCCAACCTCTGCACTTTTTCTTCTAAAAGGGCCACTAGTTTACATTTCATACAGGTGAAGTTGGCTTTATGGTCCGGCAGATCTGTAAACATATAGCAAGTGTTGCAGCTCACCATGTGGGTTTTCTCCTCTTCCATGTTTCTCATTAAATTTGGATGAATGATCTTGTATATGTTTTGTTTTGGGTTTTTTTCTCGCCTGACGCCGTCTACGATGTCCTCTAACCAGCGAGACCCAGCAATTCCCAGCAATCGATAAGATTAAGGCGACTCTTCTCCTCTTCCCAGAATGCACCAGAAATATTCAGATGAGCTTCCAATCCCAGGTTTTTCCACCCCTCATTATTTCCTCCTTAAAGGTGTTGTCCATAATTTAGTTTATTGAATACACTTAGAATAGGCCATAAATGTCAGATTTTTAGGGGCCCAGCAGTGGTTCCCCACATGGATCAGCTATTTGGGATTGCTTCTTGCATACTATACATTTCACACAGCCAGAAGCAGATAGCTCTGTTATCTATATAGTGACCAGGTGCCATTACTGTAGCTCTGTTCCCAATGAAATCAATAGGAATTAAGCTGCAATAATGATGTCACTATTAGAGATGAGCGAACACTAAAATGTTCGAGGTTCGAAATTCGATTCGAACAACCGCTCAATGTTCGTGTGTTCGAACGGGTTTCGAACCCCATTATAGTCTATGGGGAACAGATACTCGTTAAGGGGGAAACCCAAATCCGTGTCTGGAGGGTCACCAAGTCCACTATGACACCCCAGGAAATGATGCCAACACCTCTGGAATGACACTGGGACAGCAGGGGAAGCATGTCTGGGGGCATCTAACACACCAAAGACCCTCTATTACCCCAACATCACTGCCTAACAACTACACACTTTCCACATTCAAAAAAACCTCTATCAAAGTGGGAAAATACCTGGAAACCTTCTTTACTCCCCAAATGGATGGACACAAACCCCAATTTAAGCTCAACAAACAGTAACAACCACCCCTTTAAATCACGTTCCCCATGACAACCAGAATGGAATAGGCAATGGGAATTCCAAAAGCCCTCACCCTTAACTGTCATTTTGAGTGTGTGTGTGTGTGTGTGTGTGTGTGTGTGATGTGGTAAGACCTTCCAAAATTCACTTTTCTAGCCCTTAACATGAGCCCTTCCAAACAAAGTTACAGGACCTTAAGCTGAGCTACCAGCAGAGATTGAGGCCCTTGGCATGAGTAGAGCCTTGCACCAGCAGTGTTTTTGGCACTTAGGGTGAGTTGAGCCTTGTACCAGCGTGTGTCCCTTAACATCAGGCGGGCCCTAAGTTCTGCGCTTTGCACAAAAGTTCCACATTAACTAGGCTGAATGGTACAAAGATTAGTAGGCCCGAGAACCAGGAACAGGTCTTGCAATGGCTGTCGGATAACGCTTAAAGCACATTGTCCACCAGCCAGTCAGCCTCTACCTCCTCTTACCCAACAGTCTTGTCCTCCTTCCACCCAAAATTCCCAATCTTCCCAGAACAATAACCCCAACTGTCCCTGCTCCCCAGAGCTGTTCTCCCTTCCTTTGACTGTACCGCAACCTGCCCCTCCATTTCGCGATTCCACGGACCTAACAGACGAGTATCTGTGTCCAGATGCTCAAACACTAGAGTCTCCTCCATTCCATCTCCGGTCGATTTGGTGGCGGATGACCAGCAACCCACCCTCATCGACGACGATGAGACGCAGTTGCTGTCAGGGCAGCCAGTTGACATGCGCATTGTGCAGGAGGAGGAGGCGAGACAGGAGTTGGAAGAGGAGGTGGTGGACAACGAGGACACCGACCCCACCTGGACAAGGCGGATGTCAAGCTGGGAAAGTAGTGTGGATGTTGAGGCAGGTGCAGCACCAAAAAGGGTAGCTAGAGGCAGAGACATGTCCAGAGGCAGAGGTCAGCTGCTTTGCCGAAGCCAGGCCAGACCCGGAATGTCCGAAGATGTTCCCTTTTGTACCCAGCCCAGAAAAACTCCCCCATCGAGGGCACGTTTCTTGAAGGTGTAGAGTTTTTTCAAGGAATGCGCCGAGGACAGATATAGTGTCGTCTACACAATTTGCCTCTCGAAATCGAGTAGGGGCCCTGAGAAGAGCAACCTGTCCACCACTTCAATGCACCGTCATTTGGAATCCAAGCAATGGAATCAGTGGCTGGCAGCAACGGCAGGAGAAACGTCGCCCGCCGTTCATGCCACTGCCTCTGCTCACAGTGCTGGCGATGCACTCCAGAGGACTCCGCCACTTTGTTGACTTCTCCCTCATCCTCCCCTGTTTCTGTCTTATCTCCTTCTCCTGCACCATCAAAGGCACCATCAGGCGCTTCTTTACAACAACCCACCATCTCTCAGACATTGGAGCGCCGGCAGAAATACACCACTAACCACCCACCCACGCAAGCCTAGAACGCCAACATCGCTAAACTGCTGGCCCAGGAGAGGTTGGCGTTCCGACTTGTTGAAACTCCCGCCTTCCCGGACCTGATGGCAACTGTGGCACCTCATTATGCCGTCCCTAGCCGTCTCAACTTCTCCCGGTGTGGCGTCCCCACCTTGCACCAGCACGTGTCACTCAACATCAGGTGGGCCCTTAGTTCCGCGCTTTGCTGCAAGGTCCACTTGACCACCGACACTTGGACAAGCGCCTGTGGTCAGGGATGCTGCAGTGCTTATCTTTAATGACAGGCAGGGTGAATGTGGTGGAGTCTGCAAACTGGGGTGGCCTATCTCCTCTCCCAGGCCAAAATTCATGGCAGGAGTAGACTGAAACCCTACGACGCTGCAACCTCCACCACAGCTACTAGCGGCAAACGCTAAAACACTGGTGTGGGGAGACGTCAGCAGGCGGTGCTGAAGCTCATCAGCTTGGGGGACAGACAGCACAGTGCCTCCGAGGTCAGGGATGCCATCCTGGCTGAGATGGCATTTTTTTTTCCCTGCTACACCTGGGACCTGGCATTTTTACACCTGTGATAATGGCTGGAACCTGGTAGCGGCTCTGGAGCTTGCCAGCCTCCAACACATTCCATGTTTGGCCCACGTCTAACCTAGTGGTGCAAAGTTTTTTAAAAACATACCCAAATGTACCGAAGCTACTGTTGAAAATGCGGCGCTTGTGCGCCCACTTTTGCAAGTGCACAGGAGTCGCTGCTAGCCTAAAAACACTCTACCAAGGCCTACATCTGTCCAAACACAGGCTGTTGTCCGTCATTCACACACGCTGAAACCCTACAATACCATATCTTGAGCAGGGTGTGTGAGCTGCACAGACCTTTGATGGAGTTCCATCTACAAAACCCAAGGGTTCCTCAAAGTCAGCTCCCAAAGTTTCTGCACCATGAGTTTCCAGGGGTGGCAGAGTTATGGCTAGGGGCAGAGGCATGGATAGGGATGATGTCTAGGGGCAAAAGCAGTGTGGATGTGGAGGCAAGCTAAGCAGGAAAAACTGGGGGTACAAGCTAAGGCATGGACTGGGGTGATGTCTAGGGGCAAAAGCAGTGTGGATGTGGAGGCAAGCTAAGCAGGAAAAACTGGGGGTACAAGCTAAGGCATGGACTGGGGTGATGTCTAGGGGCAAAAGCAGTGTGGATGTGGAGGTAAGCTAAGCAGAAAAAACTGGGGGTACAAGCTAAGGCATGGACTGGGGTGATGTCTAGGGGCAAAAGCAGTGTGGATGTGGAGGCAAGCTAAGCAGGAAAAACTGGGGGTACAAGCTAAGGCATGGACTGGGGTGATGTCTAGGGGCAAAAGCAGTGTGGATGTGGAGGCAAGCAAAGCAGGGAAAATGGTGGCTAGAGGCAAAGGGATGTCCATAGGCAGCAAGGGCAAAGATGCAAAACTCTCCCGTTTCAAGAATTTTCCTGACTTGTCTCCCCACAAAACATTCCTGGGAGGAGGGCTGAAACACCACCCTCCTCCTCCTCCGCTGTTAGATTGACCCCAGCTACGAGCTGAAAACGCTGCAACACTGGTGTGGGGAGACGTCAGCAGGCTGGGCTGAAGCTCATCAGCTTGGGAGACGGACAGCACACTGCCTCTGAGGTCAGGGATGCCATCCTGGATGAGATGGCAATTTGTTTATCCCCACTGCCCCTGGGGCCAGGCTTTTTTGTCTTGTTGGAGGGCTCTGGAGCTTGCCAGCCTCCAACACGTTCCATGCCTGGCCCACGTGTTCAATGTAGTGGTGCAATGATTTTTAAAAACATACCCCAAATTAGCTGAGCTAAGGGTGAAAGTGCGGCACTTGGACACCCACTTTCCCAAGTCTACAGTACCTGGAGCTAGCCGCAATACACTCCAGCAAGGCCTACATCTGCCTGAAGCACCTACTGTTGTGCGAGGTCATCACACTCTCTAACCCTAGATACCGTATGTTCAGCAGGGTGTGTGAGCAGCAGAGACCTTTGATGGAGTACCATCTACAAAACCCAAGGGTTCCTCAGAGTCAGCTCCCTCACTTTCTGCACCATGAGTTTCCATGGGTGGCAGACTTATGGCTAGAGGCACAGGCATGGATAGGGGTGATGTGTAGGGGCAAAAGCAGTGTGGATGTGGAGGCAAGCTAAGCAGCAAAAACTGGGGGTACAAGCAGCCGGTGGCATCATCACTGACAAGCACAGCTGTCTGTCAGCTGACAGGCTGACTTTCACCAAAATGAACAGACAATGGATAGACTCATCATATACATGTCAGTTACATGACAAATTTAGTGCAATTTGCAAGTCCAAGATGGTTTGGAGATCTGCGGAGAGGAATCTCACCACCTCTTGCGGGTGCCATCATTTGGAAGGCAAGCCCTGGGCTCAGTGGGTGAGAGCAAGCGCAGGATAATCGTCGTTTGGCCTGGCGGCCACTGCCTCTCCCACTGTTGACAGGGCTGGCGCTGCAGTCCAGACCAGCAGCCAGGACACCTCCACATCTGCCTCTGACACTTTGGGGAGTTCACCCTTATCCTCACCTTTTCCTGCCATTTCTCCTTTTGCCCGCGCCATCATGCGCCTCTTCCCAGCAACTCCCCATCTCCCAAGCCTTTCATTTCATGCTAAAGTACAGCGCAACCCACCCACATGCCCAAGGCTTCAACGGCCTCATCTCAAGAAATCTGGCCCAGGAGATGTTGGAATCCCGGCTGGGGGACACTCTGCCCTTTTTGGGCAGAGTGTCTACTGCGCCACCGCACTGTGCCGTCCACACCAGCACTTTCCCCCAAACATGAGGCGGTCCCTAAATTCAGCGCTTAGCCCTAAAGTTCCATGTGACCAGTTACGAATGGACAAGTGCATGCGGACAGGGACGCTACCTTTCAATTTGGGCAGAGTGGTTGAATGTAGTTGAGGCGTGGACCGGGTCGCAAAATGTGGTGGCCTGACTTGTCTCCCCACACAACATTTCTGGGAGGAGGGCTGAAACACCACCCTCCTCCGCTGTTAAATTGACCCCAGCTACGAGCTGGAAACGCTGCAACACTGGTGTGGGGAGACGTCAGCGGGCCGTGCTGAAGCTCATCAGCTTGGGGGCCAGACAGCACACTGCCTACAAAGTGAGTCATGCCATCCTCGATGAGACGGCAATGTGGTTTTTGCCACTGCACCCGGGCCCAGGCATGTTGTCATGTGTGATAATGGCCGTAACCTGGGATTGGCTCTGTAGCTTGGCAGCCTGCAACATATTCCATGCCTGGGCCACGTTTTTAACTCATTGCTGCTAATCTTTTGAAAAAGGTACCCCAATGTTCCTGAGCTACTGGTGAAAGTGTGGCGCTTGTGCGGATAGTTTTTAAAGTCTATAGTTGCCGCTGCTAGCCTCTATGCACTCCTACAACGCCTGTACCTGCTGGAACAACGGCTGTTGTGCGACGTCTCCACACTGCTGGCACTAAACATATCATGTGTTGAGCAGAGTGTGTGAGCAGCACAGACCTTTGATGTAGTTCCAACTCCAAAACCCTCGGGTTCGTCAAAGTCAACTCCCTCAGTTGCTCAACCATGAGTGGCCATGGGTGGCAGACTTATGTGAAATCCCATCCATTGCACTGGACACGAAACATTAGCATGCGCTCAGCACAACTTCGGATATGGCAGCTGCGTTAAGCAGGGTGCAGGGTACAACACAGACCAGGCCCGAGCACCAGGAACAGGTGTTAGAAATACTGCAGCATCCGCCATTTCCTTCCAATTTTGGGGTTTTGGACCCGCCACCGACTTGTCTGGACCTAAGTGGGGATCATGAGACACAGTTGCCATCAGGGCAAGCTGTGGTCATGTGCGGTTTGCAGTAAGGGGCCAGTGCGCAATTGGAAGAGGAGTTGGTGGATGACGAGGCCACCGACCCCACATGGACAGGGGTGATGTCTAGGGGCTAAAGCAGTGTAGATGTAGAGGGAAGCTAAATCAACAAAAAACCTGGGTAGAAGCAAAGGCATAAACTGGGGTGATGTTTAGGGGCTAAAGCAGTGTAGATGTGGAGGGAAGCTAATTCAACAAAAAAAACAGGGTAGAAGCAAAGGCATAAACTGGGGTGATGTTTAGGGGCTAAAGCAGTGTAGATGTGGAGGGAAGCTAATTCAACAAAAAAAACAGGGTAGAAACAAAGGCATAAACTGGGGTGATGTTTAGCGGTGAAAGCAGTGTAGATGTGGAGGGAAGCTAAGCAGCAAAAACAGTGGGTAGAAGGAAAGGCATGCAAAACTCTACCCTGTTGGAAGACTTATTCCTAGGTCTGGAACACGTTAATGGCCCCCCTGGACAAATTACTGCCACTCAGGGGCCTAGTGTCACCAGGAGGGACAAGTATAGGCGCATGTTGTGGGAATACCTGGCCGACACCAGCTCTGTCCTCTCCGATCCCTCTGTGCTCTACAGCCTACACTTATTTTCTCATCTTTTTTTCTGCACTGCACATCTCTTGCCTGCTTCCTTTGGGATCTTACAAGTGGTGGTCCAATTCCAAAGATGGTAATTTCACTAGACAGTGTAACGGGAGTAGCTGAGGGATCGCTGTCTTAACCACTTTTTGGCACAAAATTAACTTCCAAAGCCAAATATGGTGCAAGTATATGATGCAAGGACACCTACACACCTATCTCTGACACATTGGGGAGTTCACCCTCATGCGCCCTTTTGGCCTGCACCATCATGCGCCTCTTCCCAGCCACTCCACATTTCCCAAGCTTTTCATTGCAGGCAGAAGTACAACACAACCCACCCCCATGCCCAAGCCTTTAACAGCCTCATCGATAAACTGCTGGCCCTGGAGATGTTGGTGTTTGTTTATGCTTCTGGAGACCCAGGCCTTCCGTCAGCAGATGGCAGCTGGGGCACCTCCCTATGCTGGGCCTAGCCGTTACTACTTCTCTTGGTGTGCTGTCCCTGCCTTGCGCCTGCATGTGTCCCATAACATCAGTCGGGCCCAGAGCTCTGCGCTTTGCTGCAAGGTCCACTTGACCACCGACACATGGACAAGCGCCTGTGGTCAGGGATGCTGCAGTGCTTATCTTTAATGACAGGCAGGGTGAATGTGGTGGAGTCTGTTCCCCGGGTGCAAACTGGGGTGGCCTATCTCCTCTCCCAGGCCAAAATTCATGGCAGGAGTAGACTGAAACCCTACGATGCTGCAACCTCCACCCCAGCTACTAGCGGAAAACACTGTAACACTGGCATGGGGAGATGTCAGCAGGCCGTGCTGAAACTGATCAGCTTGGGGGACAGACAGCACAGTGCCTCCGAGGTCAGGGATGCCATCCTGGCTGAGATGGCATTTTTTTTTCCCTGCTACACCTGGGGCCTGGCATTTTTGCGCCTGTGATAATGGCTGGAACCTGGTAGCAGATCTGGAGCTTGCCAGACTCAAACACGGTCCACGCATGGCCCACGTTTTCCAACTTGTTGGTGCCATGTTTCTTTGAAACCTACACCATTGTGCCTGATATACAGGTCAAAGTGGGGCCATTTTCGTAAGTGAGAACTAGCCTCTGCTAGGCAGAAAACATTCAGAGCACACTCCTCTCATCTTCGCACCGTTGGCTGGCGGAGGAAGACGAGGGGGTTGGAGTGGCATCTGATGTCCCTGTCCCACACGAGGCTAGAGGGTGCACTTCAGTGCATCCCATTGCTTCACCACAAATGGTGTGAAGGGGAGTGGAAAATGGAGGAAATGGAGAGTGACCCTTACAGTTGGGGCCAGCAAAGGCATGCCAAGTAACACACTGGCACACATGGCTGACTTCATCTTGGGTTGCTTTTCAACACATATTTCACATCATGAAGAACAAATAATACTGGATTTTTACAAGCCTCGAACCCCGGTCTAGGTCTAATGTCTGTTCCTTTCTTACCGTATATACTCGAGTATAAGCCGAATTTTTCAGCCCAGTTTTTGTGCTGAAAAAGCCCCCCTCGGCTTATACTCGAGTCAGCAAAAAAAAATAATTTTTTTTTTATTTTTTTTTTTTAGGAGGGTGGGTCTATGACCAGCCACAATATTAATGTATATAATCTCCCATAAAATAGTGCAAAAAAAAAAATGTTCTAAATTGCTCCTTTCCTAGAATACATAGAAAAGTAAAAAATGACTGTGAAACACAAACATATTAGGTATCCCTGTGTCTGAAAGTGCCCGGTCTACTGAATATAGGGGATCTGCAGTGCTCCTGTTCCATCAGGAAGGGGTTAATAGGAGCACTGCAGATACCCTATGTTCAGCCAGGCTGAATTCCAAGTGGGGGAAAAAAAGGAAGGGAAGGGACAAACACAACCAAAACACCCCCTCCCCTTCCCCAGCACCTACTGCACCCAAAAACTCCGACCATTTTAATTTTTGAAATTTTCCAGTAGCTGCTGCATTTCCCCCTCGGCTTATACTCGAGTCAATAAGTTTTCCCAGTTTTTTGTGGTAAAATTAGGGGGGTCGGCTTATATTTGGGTCGGCTTATACTCGAGTATATACGGTATATTAGGGGAGAGGGAAAAAAAATTACTTCAGTGATACGTTTAGCGTACATAGACTGACTATTAATGTGTATCCCACTTAGTGTTGTTAGGGTTACACACCGTCACAACCTGGCTAAAGCTTCTATAGCTGTTAATAAAGTCAACATAACTTTACGGTATCCAAAAAGACAGCTGGTACCGACAGAGAGCAAGACAAATGTCAACCAAAGCTGTGAGCTCTGAACACCCACAGTGACTTTGGCGTCATCATCATTATAAGGGAGCGGGTGGTAATAAATAACTTGGCAGTGCCTAAAACCCAAAAAGCTTATACAACTATATTTACATTAAGATACACAAATGACACTTTTCAGTAGCATGTCATGAGACAAGCTGATAAGCTCTTCCTTTGTGCAGTGCTATTTGAAAGTTAAACGCTGCCTTTATTTTAATTCTGGAGAAGGTGCAGACATTAGATTTAGAACATGTTGTCTTCATTGTCCAAATCCTCTATATAGGTAATGTGTTTTTCGGGCCGAGCTGTCTGGGAACGAGCTGGTGCAGCACTGACAACCTGGGTGAATATGGCAAGAGCCTGAGATGTAGGGTGAATGAATCCCCAAATTATTTGTGGAATTCCCAGTGAGACAATGGCACTGTATAGCAGTAGCAAAAATTGTGGGTGCACGTAACCCCCATATATTCTTTGAATTCCCAGTGAGACAATGGCACTGTATAGCAGTAGCAAAAATTGTGGGTGCACGTAACCCCCATATATTCTTTGAATTCCCAGTGAGACAATGGCACTGTATAGCAGTAGCAAAAATTGTGGGTGCACGTAACCCCCATATATTCTTTGAATTCCCAGTCAGACAATGGCACTATATACCAGTAGTAAAAATTGTGGGTGCACATAACCCCAATATATTCTTTGAATTACCAGTCAGAAACTGGCACTATATAGCAGTAGCAAAAATTGTGGGTGCACATAACCCCAATATATTCTTTGAATTCCCAGTGAGACAATGGCACTGTATAGCAGTAGCAAAAATTGTGGGTGCACGTAACCCCCATATATTCTTTGAATTCCCAGTCAGACAATGGCACTATATACCAGTAGTAAAAATTGTGGGTGCACATAACCCAAATATATTCTTTGAATTCCCAGTGAGACAATGGCACTGTATAGCAGTAGCAAAAATTGTGGGTGCACGTAACCCCCATATATTCTTTGAATTCCCAGTCAGACAATGGCACTATATACCAGTAGCAAAAATTGTGGGTGCACGTAACCCCAATATATTCTTTGAATTACCAGTCAGAAACTGGCACTATATAGCAGTAGCAAAAATTGTGGGTGCACATAACCCCAATATAATCTTTGAATTCCCAGTGAGACAATGGCACTGTATAGCAGTAGCAAAAATTGTGGGTGCACGTAACCCCAATATATTCTTTGAATTACCAGTCAGAAACTGTCACTATATAGCAGTAGCAAAAATTGTGGGTGCACATAACCCCAATATAATCTTTGAATTCCCAGTGAGACAATGGCACTGTATAGCAGTAGCAAAAATTGTGGGTGCACGTAACCCCCATATATTCTTTGAATTCCCAGTCAGACAATGGCACTATATAGCAGTAGTAAAAATTGTGGGTGCACATAACCCCAATATATTCTTTGAATTCCCAGTGAGACAATGGCACTGTATAGCAGTAGCAAAAATTGTGGGTGCACGTAACCCCCATATATTCTTTGAATTCCCAGTCAGACAATGGCACTATATACCAGTAGTAAAAATTGTGGGTGCACATAACCCCAATATATTCTTTGAATTCCCAGTGAGACAATGGCACTGTATAGCAGTAGCAAAAATTGTGGGTGCACGTAACCCCCATATATTCTTTGAATTCCCAGTCAGACAATGGCACTATATACCAGTAGTAAAAATTGTGGGTGCACGTAACCTCCATATATTCTTTGAATTCCCAGTCAGACAATGGCACTATATACCAGTAGTAAAAATTGTGGGTGCACATAACCCCAATATATTCTTTGAATTACCAGTCAGAAACTGGCACTATATAGCAATAGCAAAAATTGTGGGTGCACATAACCCCAATATAATCTTTGAATTCCCAGTGAGACAATGGCACTGTATAGCAGTAGCAAAAATTGTGGGTGCACGTAACCCCCATATATTCTTTGAATTCCCAGTCAGACAATGGCACTATATACCAGTAGTAAAAATTGTGGGTGCACATAACCCCAATATATTCTTTGAATTCCCAGTGAGACAATGGCACTGTATAGCAGTAGCAAAAATTGTGGGTGCACGTAACCCCCACATATTCTTTGAATTCCCAGTCAGACAATGGCACTATATACCAGTAGTAAAAATTGTGGGTGCACATAACCCCAATATATTCTTTGAATTCCCAGTGAGACAATGGCACTGTATAGCAGTAGCAAAAATTGTGGGTGCACGTAACCCCCATATATTCTTTGAATTCCCAGTCAGACAATGGCACTATATACCAGTAGTAAAAATTGTGGGTGCACATAACCCCAATATATTCTTTGAATTCCCAGTGAGACAATGGCACTGTATAGCAGTAGCAAAAATTGTGGGTGCACGTAACCCCCACATATTCTTTGAATTCCCAGTCAGACAATGGCACTATATACCAGTAGTAAAAATTGTGGGTGCACATAACCCCAATATATTCTTTGAATTCCCAGTGAGACAAAGGCACTGTATAGCAGTAGCAAAAATTGTGGGTGCACGTAACCCCCATATATTCTTTGAATTCCCAGTCAGACAATGGCACTATATACCAGTAGTAAAAATTGTGGGTGCACATAACCCCAATATATTCTTTGAATTCCCAGTCAGACAATGGCACTATATACCAGTAGCAAAAATTGTGGGTGCACGTAACCCCAATATATTCTTTGAATTACCAGTCAGAAACTGGCACTATATAGCAGTAGCAAAAATTGTGGGTGCACATAACCCCAATATAATCTTTGAATTCCCAGTGAGACAATGGCACTGTATAGCAGTAGCAAAAATTGTGGGTGCACGTAACCCCAATATATTCTTTGAATTCCCAGTCAGACAATGGCACTATATACCAGTAGTAAAAATTGTGGGTGCACGTAACCCCCATATATTCTTTGAATTCCCAGTCAGACAATGACACTATATACCAGTAGTAAAAATTGTGGGTGCACGTAACCCCCATATATACTTTGAATTCCCAGTCAGACAATGGCACTATATACCAGTAGTAAAAATTGTGGGTGCACGTAACCCCCATATATTCTTTGAATTCCCAGTCAGACAATGGCACTATATACCAGTAGTAAAAATTGTGGGTGCACATAACCCCAATATATTCTTTGAATTCCCAGTGAGACAATGGCACTGTATAGCAGTAGCAAAAATTGTGGGTGCACGTAACCCCCACATATTCTTTGAATTCCCAGTCAGACAATGGCACTATATACCAGTAGTAAAAATTGTGGGTGCACATAACCCCAATATATTCTTTGAATTCCCAGTGAGACAATGGCACTGTATAGCAGTAGCAAAAATTGTGGGTGCACATAACCCCCATATATTCTTTGAATTCCCAGTCAGACAATGGCACTATATACCAGTAGTAAAAATTGTGGGTGCACATAACCCCAATATATTCTTTGAATTACCAGTCAGAAACTGGCACTATATAGCAGTAGCAAGAATTGTGGGTGCACATAACCCCAATATAATCTTTGAATTCCCAGTGAGACAATGGCACTGTATAGCAGTAGCAAAAATTGTGGGTGCACGTAACCCCCATATATTCTTTGAATTCCCAGTCAGACAATGGCACTATATACCAGTAGTAAAAATTGTGGGTGCACATAACTTCAATATATTCTTTGAATTCCCAGTGAGACAATGGCACTGTATAGCAGTAGCAAAAATTGTGGGTGCACGTAACCCCCACATATTCTTTGAATTCCCAGTCAGACAATGGCACTATTTACCAGTAGTAAAAATTGTGGGTGCACATAACCCCAATATATTCTTTGAATTCCCAGTGAGACAATGGCACTGTATAGCAGTAGCAAAAATTGTGGGTGCACGTAACCCCCATATATTCTTTGAATTCCCAGTCAGACAATGGCACTATATACCAGTAGCAAAAATTGTGGGTGCACGTAACCCCAATATATTCTTTGAATTACCAGTCAGAAACTGGCACTATATAGCAGTAGCAAAAATTGTGGGTGCACATAACCCCAATATAATCTTTGAATTCCCAGTGAGACAATGGCACTGTATAGCAGTAGCAAAAATTGTGGGTGCACGTAACCCCAATATATTCTTTGAATTACCAGTCAGAAACTGTCACTATATACCAGTAGCAAAAATTGTGGGTGCACATAACCCCAATATAATCTTTGAATTCCCAGTGAGACAATGGCACTGTATAGCAGTAGCAAAAATTGTGGGTGCACGTAACCCCCATATATTCTTTGAATTCCCAGTCAGACAATGGCACTATTTACCAGTAGCAAAAATTGTGGGTGCACGTAACCCCAATATATTCTTTGAATTCCCAGTGAGACAATGGCACTGTATAGCAGTAGCAAAAATTGTGGGTGCACGTAACCCCCATATATTCTTTGAATTCCCAGTGAGACAATGGCACTATATACCAGTAGCAAAAATTGTGGGTGCACGTAACCCCAATATATTCTTTGAATTCCCAGTCAGACAATGGCACTATATACCAGTAGCAAAAATAGTGGGTGTATATAGCCCCAATTCTATTGCTAGGGGACTTGCAGGGTATTTCTGGGGTGAAGGTGGGGGGGCACACCGTTGGAACGGGTATCGGGGGTATATATCGGGTATACGGGAATACACTGACAGTGTATTCCATTCAGGATCCGCGGAAAGCTGGGTTGCGGCGATTGAGCCCGTCAGTGCCACGTTACACTGACAAGCTTCTCCCTGGAATTTAGCTCTTATAAGAGCTGTTGGTTGTCTTCTCCTTCCTATCCTAGCCTGTCCCTGCCTACCCAGAATCTAAGCCCTAGCTAGCTGGACGGAAACCTCCGTCCCCGGTGAATTGCAAGCTCAGAATGACGCGAAGCTGGGCGTCGCTGTTCTTTTAAATTAGAGGTCACATGTTTTCGGCAGCCAATGGGTTTTGCCTACTTTTTTCAACGTCACCGGTGTCGTAGTTCCTGTCCCACCTACCCTGCGCTGTTATTGGAGCAAAAAAGGCGCCAGGGAAGGTGGGAGGGGAATCGAGTAATGGCGCACTTTACCACGCGGTGTTCGATTCGATTCGAACATGCCGAACAGCCTAATATCCGATCGAACATGAGTTCGATAGAACACTGTTCGCTCATCTCTAGTCACTATACAGGTCACAGCTGCCAGATCCATGCACAGTATAGTATGGGGATCAAAAGCAATCCCAAACTAATTCATGTGGGGGATAAACAGCGGGGCTCCAACAACCAGATACTCATGACCTGTCCTGAGGATAAGCCATAAAAAATCCTAGACAATCCCTTTAAGACTTGGTCCACACAGGGCATACACACAGACTTAAACAAACCTCATCTATACACTAAAAAAATATAGATAGATAGATAGATAGATAGATAGATAGATAGATAGATAGATAGATAGATAGATAGATAGATCATAATGAAGCCTCCAATGCAGATGTGAACACAGCCTTAGTCTGTTCATAAGTTGTCATTTGTAGACTCCGGAGTACATTTGTCTTTGCTTGGCCAATATGCGGTGGCATTGCTAGGATAACCATGCACCAAGACATTCAGATTTTGCTTTTACAAGAAGAGACGCATTCTAACATTCTGCTTCACTCTGCAGCCATAGACAGATTTACGTCTTGAGCTCTCCTTTACTCTATCCATGTGTAAGAGAGAATGGCAGCTGATGAAAGTAGAATTATCCAGGTCCAACCTGCGCACAGACACTCTTTACTATGTCCAGTAACACTCATCACGTTGCTTTTAGATCCTGTTGCTATTTATGCATAATGTGATTGGGAGGAACCCTTGATCCAGTCTTACTCGTGGAGGTAACCTTTATGGTCGATATGCCCAGCTTTAATGTACTTGTCAAACATTAAATAAACCTGCATTATGCCAGCGTCTCACACACTTCACATATTGTAGTACAGAGGCCAATAGCATATTCAAAGGCATCCAAAGACTCATGTACTGCTATTTGCTGATACTTACCATGCAGCAGACATTCTAAAAGATAGAAATAATGATGTAGTACATTAAAATGTTAAAAGCTACCACTATTCCTGCAATAAAACGCAAACTTGAGAATAGCTATTTGCAGGTCACCCCCATCAATCCAAATGCTCTTTCCTAACAGACTGATATTGCATTTGCAAACCTGTAGAAACAAGACACACAATGTTCTTTTCTCAATGAACAATTATTTCAATAGATAGAGAAAAGAAAATGTAACTTCTTCACTGGCAATATGCTGGGCTGTATGCCAGCAAACACTATCTCCTTACTCAGGTGGAGCATTGCTTGGGAAAAAAAACAATGAAGATTTATAGATCCTGTGTCTTGCACACAATCTCCTTGGTCCCAGATTTGTTACAAATAAATCATAGTCTATTTTCTATGATATAACAGGCTGTAATAAACTTTGGCCATCTGGATGCTTCAACTCTATTGAGGTTATATATGAAGGAAACTTAGCTCCAACTATGTCAGCAAATGCATGAGACAATTCCTGTAGATGGGACACAGGATAAGAAAGGCATGTACTTAGCTATGACACAGGGACGTATAGACAGCTATTGTACATACTGTACAAGCACTGTACATTATTGAACTGCTAATGAATTTACCCTTCGTTCACATCTGTGTTCGGTATTCCGTTCGGGGAGTCCGCTTGGGGACCCCCGAATGGAATACCTAATGTAACTGCAAGCGGTGTGCAGTAAAAGCACACGGACCCCATAGACTATAATGGGGTCTGTGTGCTTGCCACACGCGCTGCCCGCACTAATCATGTACAGGAAAGTAGATTTTGAACTACTTTCCTGTCTGAAGTATCCCTGCAGGCAAGCACACAGACCCCATTATAGTCTATGGGGTCCATGTGCTTCACTGGCACACCGCTTACAGTTATGTTCGGTATTCCTTTCGGGGGGTCCTCATGCGGACTCCCCCGGACTGAATACCATCGCTGATGTGAACGAGGCCTTAGCCATTTTTTCTTCCTATCATGTTAAATGAATTTCAGTTAGTTATTTCAGTTATCTAGAGATAATTGTTATTGCTGTTATTTTAGCATGTAATGGATATCGCTAGAGAGGTGGTTGGCATTTTTTACTCTGTAATCTTTACTCTATAAAGATCAGGTATGGTCAGGATAGGGACAGGGTCAAATATAAACTTTATTGATGACTTTGTGTATGTGTTGTTTAAGTGTTTGGTGCAACTCTTCTGGCCCTGTGTCCTCAACGATGGTAAACATCTGGGTCACAGCGCCAATAACTTCATGGTTATGTTGTTTTCAGAGGGGTGTTACTTGAGGATAACCCTGTGATTAGGATCCGAGGGGTTTAACATTATCCCTCTATCTGACAATCAGAGTGCAAAAGTATAGTATTAACTGATTGATAGGAATGGGGATAACATGGACAGAAGTCCTCTCTACCCCATCCCCCTGGAATCATAGACAGGTTATGCATAGACAATGATGATTTATCATTCACTGTCTCTACAGTCTGCAGTTCTGCTCCTTCCTCGTTCTCGCAGCTCTAAGATGCTGCCTGAACCAGATTAAAACTGGAAAATTCCATTCTGGAATACCTGGACAAGGGGCCTTGGAAAAAGTCTCCAGTCTTCCTTGTGCCAAAACCATCTGGGGACTGGAGAATGATTATAGTCCTAAGATATCTAATTCTCTTCATAAAGAAAAAGCATTTTCGAATGGAGACTGTGAAGTCAGTAACATTCTTTCTTCAGCAAGCCAATGTTCTTGTCACTCGCGACCTAAAGGATGCATACTTACATGTTCCAGTTTTGTCATCCTCACAGAAGGTATCTGAGAATTGCTGTATCAAGTGCCGGTCACAGGAGGCATATCCAGTTTGCAGCTCTGCCCTTCAGCATTTCCTTGGCTCCCCACACCTTTACCAAGGTGGTGGCTCCAGTAGCAGCCACACTCAGACTTCAAGGTCTGTTCATAGTGTCATATTTAGATGACTGGCTAATAATGAGCTATCCTGCTCCAGCACCTGCAGACAACTGTGTCTTTTCTCCAGCTCCTAGGCTGGATCATAAACTGGGAGAAGTCAGAGTTGATTCCTTACACATGAAGGAAGTTTCTGAGTTTCATCCTGGACTCAGTCTGTCTAAAAAAAAATTTTACCACTGGCAATTAGAGAAAAGATAATCAGAGCGGTTCAGTATTTTCTCAGAACACGTCCGGGGTCCTCAGAGCAACTGAGAGTCCTAGGTCTCATGTCAGGCTCAGCAGTCCCTTGTATTTTATGGCATATGTGTCCCCTATGGAATCGTGACCCTCTGAGTCTTGACAAGAGGATCAGACATCCCAGCTAACCTTTGTTAAACACTATCAGTTTGATGTTCGTAGTTCAGAGGCTACTGCCTTTGGATATTCAGTCTTTAGCACTATAGTGTGAGAGAACCCTTCCTAGGGGATCTGCTTGCTACATCCCCATATTGTGCTGCTGGTGGGATGTAAGGGAATCGTTGATTATGATGTTAATCAGTTTTCCCTTAATCCTAACAGTAGCACAAGCTTCTCCCGCTCAGGTAATATTGTTCTTTCTTTATAATTAACACAAGGGGGAGGTCTCTTTTGCCCTCTTATAGGGGTGTTGCCCATCAATTAATTATGCTAATTAAAAATTTCATCTGTCCTACCAGCACTTGAGGGCAGAAATACCCTGTTGTAATGTCTCTGCCGGTTCGGGTCTCTGTGCCACCCTCTGATTGCACGCTGCGTCGCAGGAGGAGTGTTCAGTTTGATTCTTTGCTTAGAGTTTTTTGATGCTCTGTGTGATCACTTCTCTATTACTTCTCCTCTGTCATTGAATTTCCACCACACTCATCTCCTGCACCTTGTTTCCCTCTGTTCACCAAATAGTTAATCTTAGCCTTTCCTTTGTGATTGAGAGTCTATATATCAATCAAGTCTAGGGCTGGTCCTAGACTTCCTATATACAGGTCATCATCCCACACAGGTTTGCTGGCTATTTTGACTCTGTCCTGTGACTTTGTCCTTGCTATCTTCCTACTTTTCTTACTGTTGTATTGCTGACCTCTGACCTTTGACTTCTCTTGTGACTTCCCTTTTGGATTGTGATTTTGTACTGCTTTGTCTCTCTGGCTTTTTCCCTTGCTTGCTGACTTCACTTTTGTGTTGTCTTGTCTGCGTTCTGTGCCATTACATATATCTAGGTAGGGTTTTGCCACCCACTTGTTGACTGTCACTTAGGACAGGTCAGACAAGTAAGCAGGGACAGGGACTGGGCCGAGTTTAGGATTCAGTGTCTCTGTCTTCCCTTCTTTCTGGTTTCAGCAGCTGCACTAGGGAATTGCACAACTAGCAATTCCCTTACACCCGTACTGTGCTACTGTTAGGACTAAGAGAAAACAGTTTAACATCATAATCAACAATTCAAATTATTATGCACAACAGAGTTTCTAACCATTTTATAGGTCCTAAAGAACTGAAAATGGTTGTTTGTTGAACTTGCAGCATTAAGAAGTCACATTTACTGAAATCAAAAGCTATTGTAATCAAAAATATCTTAACAGGCCAAGTTACACATTAACATAGAACCCTTTTTTATATCAAAATGGTGAAAAATGAAAGTACAACTCATCATGCAAAGAATAAGCCCTCACATAGCTATGGCGACAGAAAAATAAAAAAAAAGTTATGAATTTTGGGAGGCAGGGAAGGAAAATATGAAAAAGTAGCCGAGCATATAAACTACCCCTTGTTCTTAAAGTGTTAATACTTATGAAATATAGTGGATTAACATTCATAAATAAACTACAGACAGCCAACAACCTTCTCAACAATAATAAAAAATAAAGCTCATTTACATGCAGTGCTAATTTAAGATTAAATAATCCATGTGGTCTTTACATTAGAACTACCTAGATGTATTCTTTAACTTTATAGATAGCATGAAAATCCTTGATCTCTATTGCTATGTCAAAGAACAAAGTAGAAAGCAGCTTGGTTGTCTTTAATAACCCTTGTTATATTTGGTCTTCAGGACACACTGCATTATTTAGTTTTCGCCCCACAGGTTCACAATTTCCCCAGACCTACGTATATATACACAAGTGCATACTTCAAGGGAAGCCAGCTGGTGTATCAGTATATTGTTGTAGATTGTAGAGGAGGAGAACAACTAATGTTGGTATGTTTGTGTCCAGTCAAATTCAATGCATTCTGTCAAAGCATGTATTACGTTTAATTTATTTTTAAGCACTAAAACAATGACACACAAAATTCATGATAAAATACTTAAATAAAAAGAAGTAAAATGTTGAAAGGTCACATCGGCATGCTGGTATACCAAGCTATAATAACTAGAGATGAGCGAACGGTATTCGATCGAATATCAGGCTGTTCGAGGTATTCGATTCCAATCAAATACCACGCGGCAAACGCAGTAAAAATTCGCATCCCCTCCCACCTTCCCTGGCGCTTTTTTTGCACAATAACTGTGCAGGGGAGGTGGGACAGGACCTACGGCAACGTAGGCATTGAAAAAAATTGGAAAAACCCATTGGCTGCCGAAATCGGGCGACCTCTGATTCATAAGAATAGTGTCGGCCATGTTCGTCTCATTTTAGATTTGGAGAGATAGGGAGAACTTGGTCTCAGGGCGATACACTGATTTTAGCCTTGTCTAGGCAGAAAAAAATTGTTATAAAACAGCTCTTTTCAGAGCTACACTGCAGGAACACTGTACACATACAGTGAACCTGCCAATCATGCAGCAGGGTAGCAGCAGGGAACATGGGCAAGGACATGGATATCCAGCTGGGTATCCAGTCCACAGTCCAGGTACTGGAGAGGGGCTGCCAGCAGTGCCCCTCGTCAGTAGCAGAAGGGGGCGAGGACCTGGACGCGGATATCCAGCTGGGTATCCAGTCCACAGTCCAGGTACTGGAGAGGGGCTGCCAGCAGTGCCCCTCGTCAGTAGCACAAGGGGGCGAGGACGTGGACGTGGATATCCAGCTGGATTTCCCATTACCTATGCCATCTGTGGTTGTCATGGGCAAAGTGATTTAAAGGGGTGCATGCTAATGTTTCTTTAGCTTAAAATGTGGGTTTCTGTCCATACAATTGGGGAGGAAAGAAGGTTTCCAGGTATTTTCCCTAGAGGTTTTTTTGAGTGTGGAAAGTGTGTAGTTGTTAGGCTGTGATGGTGGGGTAAAACTGAGACTTGGGCATGTTCAATGCCCCCAGGCATGCTTCCCCTGCTGTCCAGTTGCATTCCAGAGGTGTTGGCATCATTTGCTGAGGTGTCATAGTGGACTTGGTGACCCTCCTGAGTCGAATAGTGGTTTCCCCTCAAACGAGCATTTCTTCCCCATAGACTATAATGGGGTTTGATATTAGTTCGAATAGTAGACTATTGCAGAGCTGTTCAAAACAAATATCGAATATTTCACTGTTCGCTATCTCTAATAATAACTACATAAAAGTTGTGCTAAGCACATACATACAATATTAGTGCAAAGATGGAATAAATGCATATCATATATTTCTACATAAAGATCACAGACATCTGCCCCAATGCAAGTTTCTCTCAAATGCTTCTTTTGGGGGCATCGAAAATAAGACTTTTTGTTTGAAAAAAGATTTGTATTTTTTGAGTATGGATTTTGTGTCTTTTTTGTTGCTTTTTTTGTTGGACACATAATAATTTTGATTTGTATGTTATGTTTTTGTGTTTTGATTGATTTAATTTATTTTTTGTCCCACAAGGAACTTTATATTTTATGTTTTATTATAATGCATTGGTACATCTATTACTGAGGCAGTGTGGATAGCAGTATATTAAAGCAATGTGGTGGATGCTGGGTAGCGTTACGGTATTATATTTCTTACCTATGACTGATATGATTGAGCAATGTAGCTGGCACTGCATTTGCACACAAGGACTAACATGACTAGGCAGTATGATTGATATTATTGGGTAGTGTGGCTAATATTTAGTAATCCCACTAATATTAAGAACTAAAGGGATTAGTGACAACCCCTACACAGATATGTGGTATATGTTGGTACTATATAAGCAATAGCAAATAGTAAGTCAATAAGTTTCTACATTCAAATATAGGTTTAATACAAAATTGTTTCCCTTTGTGCTTACTTTAATGTTATGTCGTGCTCAAGAATCAAATGTGCATTGAACAATAACTTTTTAGTTTATTGTATGTATCTGTGTCCACTTGCTTTCATTCTTTCTGTTCTTGCTATAGAAATTACCATATGTCCAGGGCAGTAATAATCTGTGCATATTGCACTCAGGAATAAGTACTAACTGCTTGTAGTGTCCTTTGTACTCCAGATTGAGAAGTCCATTTTTAGATGTGCAGATATGAATGAGTTGTTCTATTTTAAGATTTTTCATAGAAATAACAGGGTAAAGAACACAGCAGCTGATAGCCAGCGAAACAGAACTGGCACTGTGTCCTCTTCACTTGGTAGCGTTTCCAATCTGTTCAGTATTGATCTGCTGGAATCATTGCTGGCTATGACTTGGATATTCTTTTATAAATTTTATTATTCGTATATGTTTGTTTGTTTGCTTTTTTTTATCACAGCCGCAATAAAGAATTGTATTTTTGAATTGAATATTTCTTTTAAATCTTGTGGTTTACAGTACAAAATATATATTTTTTTCTATTTTTATTAACATTTTGTGCTTACAATTGCAGATAAGTGCACAGTTTTATATAGGAGGTTGCACCAACAGCAGGATAAAGCAGCATAAATAGGTCTTCACAAAACACAATAAATAAATCCAATAAACCACAGTCTGGGGTTGTAGACCATTAGAAAAGCTTCTGCAAGCTACAGGGTTTACCTTAAGGGCCCCTTCACACGGCGTAAAGCCGGCTTTATGCGCGCTCCCATTAAAGTGAATGGGAAGTGTTTAGAAGCGCTCGCGTATACGGCTCAGAATGAGCCGAGCGCTCACGCCGTGTGAAGGGGCCCTAATAGTTAGTTCCCTAGCCAGAAACTCTTCATACACAGTGCCGCAGTCAGCACATGGCTCCATATACAGTACCCTAGCTAAAATATAGTTGTGACTAATAGAGGCTTAAGGCCCCACATTGCGAAAGCTCAGCTTTTTTTTGAAGATTTTGTTATGGTTTTTTCGAGCCAAAGTCAGGAGTGGATTGAGCAGAAGGGAGAGGTATAAGAACTTTGTATATATTTGCCATTCCTGTCGTAGCCATTCTTGGCTTTCCCTCAAAGGAGCAAAATCTGCAACAAAAATAGCTGTATTTCCGTATTCCACATAACACTATAATATAGTCACAACATACATAACACTATGATATAGTCAAAACGCACATAACACTATAATATAGTCACAATGCACCTAACACTATAATATAGTCAAAATGCTGTTAGGGGCACAAGACCCCCAGAGCTATGTTGTTGTAGTTTCAAATTAAATAACAGGCCTGGATAGACTACACCCATCCTTGAAGCCTGGAGAATCACAAAGACACAGATGGTGGTGTATCAAAATGGATTCTGCTTTATTGTTACAGAGAGGTAGTATTTATACAGGCAAAAGCAGGTTGGACTTATAACATAACATACCAGGATTGGATGTGGAGTGGTAGCCTCTATCCATTGGCTAAAGCCTACTGTAATCTCCATCTAATTACTACATTCCAACAGGAAGCTACCCCCCCCCCCCCCACAGTCACTGTATATGTGTATCTCAAGGCTCCGAAGATAATTAGAGATCAAAAGGCTTGTTGCCACTTCTTGGTGCTAACATTCGATGGACTATAGACATCCTGTGTTTACACACTCTACATTGACACAAAGGTGCGGCCCTAAAGACCCTGAAGAGGACCAGCTAGATAGGCTATTGTTTACACAGCCCATGACCAGACTGAGTGTCTTTCTCCCTGTGAGATAGTATCAAAACCAGTCTGGCAAGTTCCAAACTGCTCATCTCTGGGAGAGAGAAATGGACAGATAGAACAATCTCGGCCCACATCTCTATACATAATTTTTCATATATAATTTTCCAAAGATATTGTTGGCCCCCCACAATGCACATAACACTATAATATAGTCAAAATGCACATAACACTTTATTTCACTTTGTTCATCTCATGCTCACTATAAAGGTGGAGCTTGAGTGTAATTGCTATCTATGTTTATACAGGAAACAGTTACTAGGGCAGCACGGTGGCTCAGTGGTTAGCACTATAGCCTTGCAGCGCTGGAGTCCTAGGTTCAAATCCTGCCAAGGGCAACATCTGCAAGGAGTTTGTATGTTCTTCCCGTGTTTGCGTGGGTTTCCTCCGGGTACTCCGGTTTCCTCCCACACACCAAAGACATACTGATAGGGAATGTAGATTGTGTGCCCTATATGGGACAGTGACTGACAATATCTGTAAAGTGCTGCGAAATATGATGGCGCTATATAAGTAAGCATAATAAAATAAAATAATAATATTAGGGTTTCGCAAGTTTCATGAATTCAATATAAATAAAAACTCTTTAAGTCTGTGAAAAATAGAAGATCTAATCATAGGGTATTAATTGAGTTCCTCAATTCTTCAAATCTATGGGTGAAAATAAAAATACGCAAACCCTTCCTATTCATTCATGCTTCTACACCCTTCTTAGGGCTGCAACCTAAAGTAATGTATGCAGTTTTCTATTGAATTGTCCTTGGAAAACCAGAATAAAATGAATTGTTTCCCGATAAAGACTTTACAAGTATGTCGAGCTCCATTGTTGAGTGCTCACTGTGATAATGATAAAGAACTGCTTACAAACATAAATCTAAGATAGCCAACCTTGAGGGTACAGTACATGCCGTCACTGATCTACATGTCCTTTAAAATGAAGTTGTCACCTAGAGTATACTCTATGGCATACTGGATATAAATAGCCCAATATAAGTATAATAAATGTAATATAACTATAGTTATAACCATTGCATCTATTGTTTTTATGAAATAGATTTAATTATAACTATCTTAAGAATTAATCACCTATAGAAGACTACATGAAGCTACAGCATCCATGATACAACTAGCAGCATTTATGATATTTCACACACATTTCAGCAAGCTATGGGATTCTAGCTTATCCCATCCACACATTGCAGAAAAATATGCACAGTGGAAATGCTGCGATGTCCAAAACTGTTGTGTTTTTTTAAAATCACAGCATGTCAATTATAACACCGACAGTTTCCCTGTAGATATAAGTGAAGCAGAACATGACTTTCTGTGAAAAGCGCCACAGGGAAAAAAGGAATGCATTTCCATCATGGTTTTTCCCTCAGCGCATATTCACTGAGGACCTGCTACATGGGGCGTTAGTCTTAGACTAAGGCCCCACATTGTGGAAAAGCAGTTTTTTTTTTTTGTTACAGACTTTGCGGCAGTTTAGTGAGCCAAAGCCAGAACTGGATTGAGCAGAAGTTAGAGAAGCTCCAAGCTTCCTATATATTTCCCATTCCTTTGGTAACCATTCTTGGTTTTGGCTCAAAAAACCGTTACAAAATCTGCACCAAAAAAAAAGCTGCACTTCCACAACATGAGGCCTCAGCTTTAAGTGGATATGTCAGTTAAATAATCTATCCTATTTATGGGCAGCATCACAACAACACATCCATACTAGTAGATAGTGACATAACTAGGAATGGCTGAGCCACAAGGCGAACATTTGACATGGGCCCCCGACCAAACAACCCCCCACACTCCGTGGGCGCACACATACACACAACCCGCATTCTTGCACACAGTATTACGCCTCAAAGTGGCCCCTGCACAAAGTATTACACCCAATAGTGGCCCCTGCACAAAGTATTACACCCCATAGTGGCCCCTGCACAAAGTATTACACCCCATAGAGCCCCTGCACAAAGTATGATGCTGCTCCAAAGAAATTTTCTATGGAAAACAGAAAGTATCAGTATTGAACTGTAGGGATTTTAGTTTTTATACATACAGAAAATAACATGGAAAAATATAAAATTCAGCAAAATGTATTAAAAAAATATGTTTACCATAAAACTCCAATTAAAAGAAAATGTTATTTTCTGGTGATACAGTACCAATAAGTTTAGTAATTCTACACAAATATGTCTGATCAACTATTCATGCAAAAGAATCATCCTTTACATAAGTGTATGCTGTGACTAAAGGGACTGACATGTGTAAGTGAATTCCATTTTTCAGCATGTGATGTAGCTGTGGATTATAATATAAAAAAATAAAAACTTATAACAATATGAGCATGTTCTTGTTGCTACAAACCTCCACTGTCTAAATACAAACCATGCATCTGTCTATGGAGTTGTGTCCTGCATATTTCCTCTCGTCTATCACTTGGTCCTGTAGTTTGGTCAATATAAGGTCTCGTTCACACGGGGCAAGAGGGGGTGGATTTTGCCACTGAATCCACGTCAGAATCCGCCCCCTCACAATAGAGGTCTATGTAGACCGCTAGCTTACTTTTTTACGAGAGCAGCATATTCCCTCTCACGGATAAACGAAGCAATCTGCCCTTTCTTCAGGCAGATTCCGCGGCTAATTCAACCCGCCGTCCGCCTCACGGCAGCACCCTCCAGGCTAGGTCCATTCATTTGGGCCTACTCCGGAGTGGGAAGCTGCGACTGTCGGAAGCCGCGACAGTCATGGCAGGCGCTTTTTGGCCCTATTCTGACGTGGCTTCCCGGGTCAAAATCAGGACTAAAATACGCCTAAGCGTGCCCCGTGTGAACTAGCCCTTATGTAGGACAATTAGTAAATGAAAACCAGGAGCTGCTCCAAACCAGAAAAGGTATTAATCTTTCTATTATACTTTCTTCTATTTATGTTCCACTCCAGGCTATAACATATGAATACTGATGCACTATAATGAATGATGAAATACTGAGCAGATTCCTGCCCTGTGAAGTGGTCTTAAACTGGGAGCCATGCAAACAGCAGGTCCTTCAGTTTTTAATTGATAATTTGCTTTGTCCACTTTAATCTCCATCAAGTTTCCTGCAATGTCTAAGCACATATGAAAACTGACAAGACAAGTCCTCTTATATAAACTGTGAATGTACAAAACAAACCTTCCAAATCACTTGTGAATTGGAAACTGTTGTATCATTTGTTAACCTTGTCATATGTGTCTCCTGTCATTGACAGCCTATGAGCAGTCTAATCTACATATTAATGAGATATACCTATATGAGATCAATAGAAAAGGGAAATCATTCTGCAAGCAAACATGCGTCGCCTAAACTCAGCTAATACACATAGGATTTTTCTGAGTGGCCACAAAATCTTTTCATTCATAGTGGCCATTTAATTAATATGCATTGTCCTCATTTGTACCCATCTATTGCCTCAATGTGTCTACAATAAAATTGTATTTCATGTGTCTCCACGATTACAGAACACAAACAATCCAAGTGTTGTCAGATCCTAAAGTCTCACCTGCTTTCATCTATCCACTACTTAAAGGAACGCTCCAGGCAAAGTTGATTTACTCTGGCATAGCTGGTGCAGATCTTCAGTGGACAGGGCATAACTCTGAGATTCAAGGATCACCTAGCAAAGAATCCCTCAGGACCTGCACCAACTATAACTCAGTGAATCAGCATTGCCTGGAATGTCTAACTTATTTGTAAAGGTGCTTTGTTCTTATTTTAGATATATTACAGCCAAAAAGGCTCTTTGCTAAGGTTGACATATACAGTAGGTACCTCTTTCAACTTGTCCTGAGGGATCTAATTGAAGTTTGTACAGGAGCAAATAATAGTAACATAGTAGATAAGAGTTGATAAAGACACAAGTCCATCAAATCCGACCTGGTTTACAGTTGATATCAAGGAAGGTAAAAACCCCCATGAGCAGGGTCGTCACAATCACAGTTGCAAGCGGTGCGAGAGGGACCAAAGGTGTACGGGGCCAGTAGTCAGCAGGAGATGGCAAGGGGCCTAGACCACCTTGATAGTGGTCAGGAAAGTCTGGTTCCGTGACCGCTACACATATTGTTAATGAAAAGGGACCCTTTTCAATATAAGAAAAAGATTTTTCCACCACCAGGAGCAAAACAGTAACAATGAAGTTACATAACAAGAATCTGCATAACCAGTCATATACTAAATAGTTGCGAGTCATTCATGAATGAGATAGCCAAGGTGATTATCTATAAAATGATGGTAGTCTCACGTTCAAAGCTGTAGTGGATGGTGAGATATGGAGCCTGAAAGTCAGAAGTTCATAACATTGTTACCCTTTTACTTGTCAGTGTATTAAGGTGCCCAAAAGTGTGCAGAGTATTCTATACATGCAAAACAATATCCTCGTCATGAGCATCTATTCCTCTCCTCATGGTGTTTGGCGTTGGTAACTAAAATACAGTTTACTGTCCACAAGTCTTTTTCAGCAATAATTTTGCCCCCCCAATGTTTTATTATTTAACACATAATTGTAATACCATAGCCTAATTGTTTCCATAGCCTAGGTGTATAACTTTACATTTATCTACAAAAGGTGATACAATGGAGGAGATTTATCAAGAAAAGAGGGGGAAATGTATCAATCTGTCTAAACCAGTCCTTTTACGCAGAGGGATGATATTGTGATAAATATTTGGAGCAAGATTCTTTCTTGCCCAAATGTGCATCATATCCCCATTCTGCGTCACAATCACCACATTGTGTTAAAGGGATTCTACCATTAAAACATGTTTTTTTCTAATGACCATGTCGGAATAGCCTTAAGAAAGGCTACTCGTCTCCTACCTTTTGATGTGGTCTCCGCTGCGCTAGTCATACAAAATACCGGTTTTTCCAGGTATGCTAATGAGTGTCCGGCAGCAATGAAGGTAGGCCCCAGCGCTCATATGCCTATGGAGGCGTCCCCACTGCTGCCGGAACTCGGCAATCCAGCCACGCCTTCTTCCTGTTCTGCCTCCTCCCCTTCTGTGTCCTCTTCTTTCGTCATCATGGGTGACACATGCGCAGTCGGCTCTGGCAGTGAGACCCTGTTAGAGCCAACTGCGCATACCGGCCATATTTGCGAGGCCACAATTGCGCGCATGCGCAGTACACTCCGCGAAGTATTTGCCGAACAGAGTGTACTGCGCATGCTTAGTAAGGTCCGTACAGCCCTCCGACGCCTGGATGAGTTCACTGCAATTGTGGCCTCGCAAATATGGTGGCCGGCCGGTATGCGCAGTCGGCTCTAACAGGGTCTCGCTGCCAGAGCCGACTGCGCATGCGTCACCCATGATGACGAAAGAAGAGGACACAGAAGGGGAGGAGACAGATCAGGAAGATGGCGTGGCTGGATTGGCCAGTTTCGGCAGCAGTGGGAACGCCTCCATCGGCGTATGAGCCCTAGGGCCCACCCTCATTGCTGCTGGACACTCATTAGCATACCGGGAAAAACCGGTATTTCAGATGACCGGCGTGGCGGAGACCACATCAAAAGGTAGGAGACGAATAACCTTTCTTAAGGCTATTCCGACGTGGTCATTAGAAAAAAACATGTTTTAATGGTAGAATCCCTTTAACCCCTTCCCGCCGATGGCATTTTTTGATTTTCGTTTTTCGTTTTTGACTCCCCTCCTTCTAAACCCCATAACTTTTTTATTTCTCCATATGAGGTCTTATGAGTCATATGAGGTCTTAATTTTTGCGGGACAATTTTTTCTTCATGATGCCACCATTAATTATTCTATATAATGTACTGGGAAGCAGGAAAAAAATTCAGAATGGGGTGGATTTGAAGAAAAAATGCATTTCTGCGACTTTCTTACGGGCTTTGGTTTTACGGCGTTTACTGTGCAGCCAAAATGACATGTCCCCTATATTCTGTGTTTTGGTACGGTTCCAGGGATACCAAATTTATATGGTTTTATTTACATTTTGACCCCTTAAAAAAATTCCAAAACGGTGTTAAAAAATTTTTTTTTCTAAAAGTCGCCATATTCCGACGGCCGTAACTTTTTTATACATAGGTGTACAGGGATGCATAGGGCGTCTTTTTTTGCGGGGCCGGGTGTACTTTTTAGTTCTACCATTTTCGGGAAATGTTATTGCTTTGATCACTTTTTATTCTAATTTTTATCAGAATTAAAACAGTGAAAAAACGGCGGTTTGGCACTTTTGACTATTTTTCCTGCTACGGCGTTTACCGAACAGGAAAAATATTTTTATAGATTTGTAGAGCGGGCGATTTCGGATGCGGGGATACCTAACATGTATATGTTTCACAGTTTTTAACTACTTTTATATTTGTTCTAGGGAAAGGGGGGTGATTTGAACTTTTAATACTTTTTATATTTTTTTATATTTTTTTTTTACTTTTTTTTTTTTTTTTTTTTTGCATTTATTAGACCCCCTAGGGGTGTTGAACCCCAGGGGGTCTGATCACTAATGCAATGCATTACAATGCTAATGCATTGCAATGCATTGCAAAAAAGCATCATCTCTTTTGCAGGCTGTATACACCAGCCTGCAAAAGAGAGAATTTGCAGACCGGCTGGGAGCCTTTAACAAGGCTCCCGGCTGTCACTGCAACATGACGTTGGCCCTGGAGCATGCTCCAGGAGCCGGCGATCCTTGCCAAAATGGCGGCGCTCATGCGCCGCCGGGAAAATGGCGCCTCCGGCGCCTTTGACAGCAGCGCCGGAGGGGTTAATGCCTCCGATCGGTCCGGGGACCGATCGGAGACATTAGAGCTGGTTGTCTACTGCTTAAAGCAGTAGACACCCGGCGGCTATGACGGCCGCCCAGCTCCCGGGCGGTTGCCATAGTTACAGACCCGACACGCGCCGTACTATTACGGCGCATGTCGGGAAGGGGTTAATGTTGGTGCAGCAGGGTGGGGAGAGGATAGAGCGAGGGTGGGGGCACCTTGGCCAGACATGTTTATTAACTGGTGCAGATCTCAATTCAGGCATACTTGCTTTCTAGTAATTTCACTGATTTAGAATAACATAAACCCTGTTTTAGTCATAGCCTTTATTAATTCTGGCATATGAAAGACAAGTCTTAATAAATCTGCCTCGTGTCTTTTGCATCCAAAAACTATCTAACATGCTGTGTACCAAATTTATCCAGTGTTTTAGACACTTTTTAAAGGGATTCTACCATTACTCTATTTTTCTCGTTCACATGTCGGAATAGCCTTAAGAAAGGCTATTCTTCTACCTTTAGAAGTCGTCTACGCCCCGCCGTTTGGTTAAAATCATGTTTTTTGTCAGTATGCAAATGAGTTCTCTCGCAGCACTGGGGGTGAGCCCCAGCGCTCAAACAGCACTGGTGGCGTCCCCAATGCTGCAGGAGAACTATCTCCAGTGACATCTCCATCTTCTTCAGCAACCGCCTCTTCACTCGTCTTCTTCTGGCCGGGCTCACACTTCGACGCCTGTGCAGTCGGCTCTGCCATCAGGCCGCTGGCAGAGCCGAGTGTACATTTTTTTGTGGCCGCTTACACGAACATGCGCAGTACGCTCCTGTAGTTCTGTGGAGTACAGAGCGTACTGCACTTGCTCGCGTAAGTGGCCACAAAAAAATGGCCCCTGGCGTGTGCACTCTGCTCTGCCAGTGGCCCGATGGCAGAGTCGACTGTGCAGGCGTCTATGGTGGCTGCCCAGCTCGCGGGCGGTCGCCATAGTTACACACCCGGCATGCGTCGTACTATTACGGCGGATGTTGGGAAAGGGTTAAACACTTTTATGACAAAAAGAGGTGAAGCCTTTTGGGAAAGGGGGTATAGCCTAAGTTACAACACAATAGGGGGGATTTAGTACCCAAAATGATGGTGTAATTTGCACCAAAAAACTTTCCAACATGCTTAGACACTATAAGTAAATCTCCGCCAATGGTTGTACATACGGTTCAGATGTATAAATTATGTTGTGTGTAACAATGGTGTACACTTTTTATTTAGAATTTCTTGACCATAATCATCTGTAACGGGAAAGTATCCACTTACAGGTTGCACAGTCAGTGATATGTCTTGGTACAGGAAGAATACTGGCTTTGGCTTATCTTCTACAGGAACAAAGGATTTGCCTTTTATTTCCATCTGCCATCAGGGGAGAGTCCCAATATGGATATTGTGGTATGTGTAATCTAAAAACTATGCCCCAGTATCCACACCCTACCAGCTGTACATCTCATGTCTCCTATACATTATCACGTTTTCAATTTCCCATTATTTTCAAATTGTCATTACTTAAGTAAAAGGAAATAAGCAGTTTTAGAAAGGTGAATGTAAGGGCTTGTAGAGCTGCGTGGTTTATTGTAAGCCTCTGTGACATTCAGAGTTGTCCTGGCAACCTTTTCAATTGTTCTTTCTTTAATATGCTGCATGGCCAGATGAAGGAGTCAATGGAGACAATAGCTGGAATAAGCATCTACATAGAATACAAGCAAATACATCTCAAGCGCAACTGTCATTGCAAGAAAGCAGAGTTCTGAGAAAATTTGTAACCAACAGTAAAAATAACCAACATCTCTCTAGTTCCACAAAGAAGCATGGATCTGGGCTGATCACCTGGAGGCGCTGCACAGAAAAGGCCACAGCAGACTCTACCTGCTCAGGAGGCTGAGGGCCTTCGGAGTCCAGGGGCCACTTCTTAGGGCCTTCTTCAACTCTGTGGTTGCCTCAGCCATCTTTTTCGGTGTGGCCTGCTGGGGGAGCAGTATATCAACCGGGGACAGAAATAGACTTGACAGGCTGATCAGGAGGGCCAGCTCTGTCCTGGGGAGCCCCTTGGACCCAGTACAGGTGGTGGGTGACAGAAGGATACTGTCCAGGGTGAGCTCTATGCGAGAGAATAAATCCCACCCCATGTATGGGACCTTGATGGGACTTGGCAGCACTGTAAGTGACCGTCTGCTTCACCCCAAGTGTGAGAAGGAGCGCTATCGCAAGTCCTTCCTTCCAACCGCGACCAGGCTGTATAATCTACATCAGACCAAGCGAAGATCACTCCGTACAGAATACTAATGATTATGATTATGAAGTCTTCCTTCTTTCTTCCTCTGTTCCTTAGCTGCTATGGACTCCTAGTATATCTTCTCTTCTCAGCATATGTGTGTCTACTTCCGTAATATATTACTCTGTATTATCCTGTATCTATATTACTATGCTTCTGTAACATACTGAAATTTCCCCACTCTGGGACTATTAAAGGATTATCTTATCTTATCTCACAGAAGGTCTCAGACAGTTTTTTTTTGTCTTTTTTCTTCATTTGTATCTATAAAGGGAGGAATATATTGGAAAAGACGCTTGGCATCACAAGTTCGAAGTCTGGACTAAGCTACTATTGTATCATATGACTGATATAGTGTGGCATCATCAGCATAGGAAAGAGGTTGTAGTTCTTGTGAGCACTGCAGCCTCTTCAAGCAGCTGATCAGCGTGGGACTCAGGTCTTGGACCCACCACTAATCATATATTGATGACCTATCCTAAAGGCAGGTCATCAATATGTAAGTCCTTGAAAACCCTTTTAAGCAAAAATAAAGTCCCATAGTGCACACATTATAATGTCCCACAGTGGCCTCCAAACAATATATAATGTCCTATAGTGGCCTCTATACACTATAATGTCTCACAGTAGCCCCTCCACACAGTATAATTTCCCATAGTGTCTCCTTCACACAGTATAATGTCTCACAGTAGCCCCTCCACATAGTATAATGTCCCACAGGGTCCCCTTGACACACTATAATGCCTTATAGTGGCCTCTATATAGTATAATGTCTCACAGTAGCCCTTTCACACTGTATAGTATCCAACAATTATACACTATAATACCCTATATTGTCCCATCCACACAGTAGAATATCTCAGTAGCCTCTCCACACAGTATAATATCCTATAGTGATCACTCCACACACTATAGCCCTATAGTGGCTCACATGTTTTTTGGGGGTTTGTCATTCATGAAGCATTATTATACTTTGGGGTCTCTTCAGAACCCACAGTATAATAAGTAAAGGCCCAGGCAAAGTGAAGAAACTTAATAAATAGTGTTATTCATCTCTTTTGCGCCCTGGCGTCAATCTCCCAGCCTCTTCTGTGCACAGAGACTGTAATTGGTCCTCAGCAGTCATGTTGGTATCTTGATGTCACTACGTGACCGCTGAGGCCCAGTCATAGGCCTTTTGTCTCTGACATCATTCATGTCGTCTCTAAGACTAGTAGAGGAGGCTGGAAGACCATCGTTTGAGCTCAGAAGATTGTGAGGCAGGGGGCTGTATAAGCTGGCCGGCTCATGACCGGCTGTGGGGGACTCGCTCTATTTCATATAGGCCTCAGAGCTGGGTGGGGACTTCCTCTTAGATCCCCGCCAGTGACGAGGCAACAGCTCTCCCTCCCGCCTGTCCTTATTTGCTTGATTTTGCACTGTTTTGTTTGTTTTTACGTGTTATTTCTTTATTTATTCTGTTCTCAGGTGTCACTGCAGCATATGGCAGCACCTTGTCCCCTTTTCATCTGTAAGGAGGACTATGGTCATGACAATCGGTGGAACATCTAACACATGCCCACCCCAGACGTGGCGGCTGGCATTCGGTGACACGTCATGTAGGTGTTCACAGGGTAACAAGATAATAATAATAATACATTTTATATGTTAATATTTATTTAATAAAGCTGTGGCCAACCTCCACAATTTACCCACCAATATAGTTGTCTGTCATTTGCCATTTGATACAGGTTATAGTAATGGCGATGACTGGAAGGAGGTGGTTTTTTTAAGGGCTCCATTGCAGTTGTTCGTAAGTAACAACCCAAATTAAAATAGTGGTTTTGTTTCGCACTTGTTCAATCTGAACAAAACCAAAAACCTTGTATAATGAATTTCATGTGGTTTTCCTAACAAATAAAATGGGCCCCCTTCCCTCCATGGGCTCCTAAGCAGCCAATCCACATGCACACATGATATGTCAGTCCCTGCATATCAATCACTTCTGCTGGTTTTACATATAATTTTATTCTAATTAATAAAATAACTAAACAATTAGCTAACAGCCCAAGCAAGCATAATATAAGAGATCCAGGAGCACTGAACTGCAAATATAGGACAAATACATGCAGGCATTTAAGTTAAAAGATCCCTGAAACACAAAAAGAGCAATCTGTGAGCACAGTCATTAATGTTGCTTGCTGTCTGTGAATAATATCCTATGTGTAACTACACAAGCAGCCTGAATTAGATGAAAAGTAAATAAGTAAACTTTTCTTACATTGTAAGCTGTGAGATATGCTGAATGTTCAGTCCAGTGCACAGAGAAAGCAGTTTGCAGATATGTGTTGAGGCTAGGAGGAAAATCAACTCCTTCCCTCTCTATTCACTGTCTGGAGACAGAACAGAACTTCCCCCTCCTCTCACTGTGAAGCCAGAAGCTGTATCTTACTTCATTTATGAATATCTGGTGGTTTTTCCTTCTGACACAACTACACTACACCACTAATCTGATCAGGGCATGATCAGCAGGAGTCTTACTGGATGGCAAGAGTCTGGCATACTACAGGTCAGTAGAAAGATCATGGTGAATGTGGTCTCAGGTTACAATGTCACAGGAAAGACCAAATGATGTAAAATATTGTTTCCATTACATATTTTCAGAGTCAAGTCTATTATCTACCGAGGGACAAATAGAAATTCTATATTTCTCTGCTATTTAGAACATAACTATACTTATTGTACAATAGATATTTGCAGATGATAAACAGTACAGCACAATTCTAGAATTCTAAACATCGCATCATTTATCTGTAATGGCACATCTATACATTTCTATTATATAAACCTCTTAAAAGAAGAAAAAAACAAAAGAATATTATGAGTAAAGCTGGGAGATTGCTGAACCGCTGCCATGATAAAAGTCTTCATTTTCAGTTTCTTAAAGTAATAATGCACAAGGGTGACACCAGGCATATTTCTACATTAATGAAGAAGAAGGGTGACATGTAAGTGTTGACAAGCAGGTTCAAGGAAAGGTCTTGTCGGTTTAGAGGCAGTGTTATTCTGTTAAGAAGCATGTTTCTTCTTTTTACTGCAGCTTTGTGTAAGGAAAATGGATGGTGCAATTACTGGTGTAGAATATAAAAGATACATATACTGCTATCGGTCCAATAAGACTTTTCCAATTTTCCAGTGTTTAATGCTTGTGTTTGGTCTTTGTCTACAAAGTGCTGGAACATTTTAACAAGGAGAATCAGGTCTCTCAAGATAACGGATATGGAGAGCTTTTATAATGTTTATGGAGTAACTAAATCTATTTGGCAATATATGAATAGCAATAATTCTAATTGAAGACAAAATTTACATGATCTAGATATTAATGGCCTATCTTTAGCCATTAATATCAAATGGGCGATGGTCTGACACCCAGCCACCTCACCAACCAGGAGCTCTTGCTGCCAGATCTTCACAGTGTACAGAGCCAGGAGCATACGGCCCTGTACAATGTCAGGATGTTGCCGCTCAGCTTTGAGTTGTATTCTATACAGAGCTGTCAGCTTCTGGTTCCATACACTGTGCAGATCAGGTAGCAGTTGATGATGCTATGTGTTGGACCTCTACCAGTCTGATTCTGATAACGTATCTCAAGGATGGGCCATAAATGACTTTTGTTCAGTATTTTTAGAAGACAGCTTTCAAAATAGCAACTTGTATGGGGCATGGCATTACCAATAATTATGAGGACTCACTTCTAGTATTCTTGGAGGCTGATGTTATAGGTGAATTGTAAAGTTTTAAGTCAAAGTCTTATCACTCCAGTAACTCTTAACAGTCAATGTTCCTGAAGATTGGAGAATTTCTTGCACTTATCTACGAGAAGTGTAGCAGAGAAGTTCCTGGAAACTAGTACAGACCCGTTAGATTGACCTTGGTAATGGTAAAAAATAACTGGAACTCTCCTGAAAAAGTAAATTTTCTGCAACCTAAATGTAGTGAACCGAAGGATGGAAGTAGTAATGACGGTGGCAATGTCACAGAGTAGGCTGAGTACACTCAACTAAACTCCTCCAGCCCACCTCCCAGGCTGTACACTGATGAAGGGAGCCTGTGTGGTACCTGATGGTGGTGTAGTTGATCTCCCGGCCACTTTGAGTTGGAGAAAGGTCCTCTCTCACCCTGAGCTGTGTGGTGGTATTCAGAAGGACCCTGAAAATGTGTAGACTCTGCACTAGCAATCTTTTCCATGCAACATTGAAATGAACTGTACAATTATTTATTGTGTACTGGACAAATGTGACATCACAAATGTACATGAGTGAACAAGTTGAGCGCTGATATAATTTTTCACACTCCATAACCATATATTTGCAAAACTGGGAACAAAACTATGTGATTCAACATTAGCACAGAAGGTTTACCCTAATCTGCATAGTTCATGCTACCACTGGTGACTGTCAACAGTGTCCGTTGCTAGTGTTTGTTAGGGATTGTTCACACCATTGTTGGTGACCGTCAGTAATGTCTGATGCTACTGTCCGTTACAAGATTTTGGCAAAAGACACTAGCAGAACCGTCACAAAACCGTGAAAAATTCCATTGATTGCAATGGGATTTTATCTGGTGTCTGTTATTGACCGTCACATGTCCGTTATTTTTTGCGGATAAAAAATCCTGCAAGAAGAACTTTTGTGTCCCTGGAAAATAACTGTTTCATGATGGATGTCAAGCATCCGTTATTTTTTAACATTATACTATTAGTCGCTCCCAGCCTAAGGGTCCATTCACACGGAGTAACGTGCCGCATGATGTGGCACGTATACGGCGTGTGAGACTTTGCACGACGTAAAAGCTCCCATTGATTTCAATGGGATCCTGGATCGTATACGCCGTGTTATTTTGCAGCCGTGATTTTGCGGCCGCAAAGGACAAAAAAACTGATACTGATGCAACTGATATATGTGAATGTACCCTTATTCCTGCAATCACAATCAAGGGCCCTTCTGACCCTCCTGGGGAAACTACCACCTCCATCACGTACACCCAATCCACATTGCCCCAACTCAGAAGCATAATTTAAAGCTCGTGGGCCCAGTGCAAAATCTGTAATGAGGCCTCTACCTACACTGTACCATTTAGAACAGAATTATATTTTAGATGACAGAGGGATTTTTAGAGCCCCCTTCAATGTCCAGGACCTGGTGGCATCCATTACCCCTTCCCCAACTTGGAAGATGTGCTAAGAGGAGACCATAATAATCTTAAACTTGTTTGCTGATGGTCAAGGTAAATTGAAGCACCGTATTTTCCCCATAGGTTCTGCTATATGTGGTCTGTGCTTCCCTAGCAGCAGGGTATGCAAAAGAAGTAAAGGAGTGTAAGTGAGGATACAAGCACCTGCAGACCCCAGAGATCTTTGTAAAAGCTCAGAACTATGATTTATACTTAAAGTTGTTGAGGATAAACTATGGACAGTTGTAGGAAGACAATTCTATTAATGCAGTGGTAAGACTGACACTTTCCAGGACACCTATAGAAAAGTCACCAATATGTTAATTGTCCTCATTTACACAAGTGTTAAAAATAGATCAAACTTTCCGAGTGGTCTGCTAGTAAACTATAAAAGGAAAGAACAACTTTGATCTGAAGCCTTCAAGGTACAGTCACTAGAAATGCTAATTCACATAAAAGACAGAATGGCTTCCTAGATACGAGCTCCAATGTGGTTCGATGCAGAGCATTTCACCGCTTTAACTCTATAAAGCCTAGGATTAGTTCTAACTGGTTCAGCTCCGCATAATTACTATATATTTGTCCTGATTTACTCCTTGGCAACCTCACAAAATGATTAATTCATCTTCTTCTTCTTGACTCATTAAAGTCTTCTTGCAGCCCTCAGAAACATACTGTAAAGAGCACATTAGCAGTAAACAAGTAGGCAAGGAGGCTGAACGAGTCTCATGATTAGTCAGTCTGGCAACAGCTATATCACTGGAGATACCTGCTAGTCACAGGATTTATTGGGAAAGCTATTATCGCATTAAAACTCATTTTATTTTATCTAGATTGTCAGGAAGAACAGCCCCATCCAGTAAATGCACACATCTTAGGTGTCTGGTAATAGCATGATGGATGATGAAAAATATAAAATATTAAGGAATAGTAAAACATAAATTAAATCAAGTATCCATGTTCACCTATTGAATTTGCATCAATTTTTTGCCAAAAATGGCAGTGAAAGGCTGCAGCGTTTTACAGTCCCTGCAGTGTGGATGAGATTCTAACTAATCCCATCCACACATTGCAGATAAATATCTGCAGTGGAAATGCTGCAATTTCCAAAACCGTTGTCGTGTTGGAAATGGCAGCATGTCAATTATACCTACGGAAACTCCAACGGTTTCCCTATATGTATAATTGAGGCAGAAAGTCTGTACAGGAAACCTCTGTGGACTTTCTGTGAAAAGAGCTGCAGGGAAAGCCGGGATGTGTTTCTGCTTCGGTTTTCCCCACAGCGCTTTTTTGCTGCGGCTTGCTACGTGGGGCCTTAGCCTAAATGTTTTTATTAAAGGGGTACAACAATCACTGAAAGGACTCAATTGCTTTTTCTAAGCATAGAAAAAGCAGATATATAAATGGCAAGTTCAAATGAATTTTTTTTCCACAAAACTATATATCAATCTGTTTAGCTACTCCTATTCTGTAACATAGTGCCTGCAAATTATGCAGCATTTTTATGGCAACAGGTTCCCTTTAAGTATTTATGAACAATCTTCAAGATGTGCTGTTCTCTCAATTGATGGCAAATTTATTATTTTGCATCCTGGCACTACAGGCATCCTGGACCACCATGTCTCCTCCATTCTCGCTTCGGCTTTTGAAATCTCGGACATGCGCAGTACCGCTTGGTTCTGGAGGAGGAGGTCATGTGGAGCAGCAGTGCGCTCCATGGGGCTGATTTACATATACAACTTTTTCTTTTTTAAAAGAAACCATTGAGTCAGTTGCAGTTGTAGAGGCAGTATTCCAGAGCATTTTCCAAATGATAGAATACCTTTAAGGGTGAAGATACAAGATGTAGCCACTAGCACATATGAAGTCCTATCTAACCACTGTGACCAATGATCTCATGCTGTTGAAAGTAAAGCTTAGGTTTTACCTGAATATTGTTGGACTATTGGCTGCAGCGAGTGGAGGGACTTTAGATGCAGTTCTGCACTTGCCATGAAGCAACTTAAGGTGATAACTAGAGATGAGCGATCAGCCGATCCGAACAGCACGCTCGCATAGAAATGAATGGACATAGCCAGCACGCGGGGGGTTAAGCGGCCGGCCACTGTCAAAGCGGAAGTACCAGGTGCATCCATTCATTTCTATGGAGCGTGCTGTTCGGATCGGCTGATCCGAACAGTACTCGCTCATCTCTAGTGATAACCTCAGGAGGTGCCTCATGGCATAATCTGAGGGGAATCATTTCTTAATTGTTCATTACCTATTGAATGATTCCAACAAGCAGTGGCCAGAAATTTACCCACTGATCCCTGTTCCAGTCCAATCTGGCCTCCGCTTCTTCCTCCATGGTGACTTTGCTTTGGTCAGCATCTATGCCCTGGAGGTCTGACAGGAGTGGGGAGTGAGGAGTGGTTAGTAAAACATGGGGGAAGGCTACCTGTTGGAATACTCTAATAGATAGCAACTGAACTTGTGTGCCGCCAAGGAAGGTTAGTAAAAATAACAAACCATAATACTCACTTCTCCTGGGTGTCAGGGGGTACTATACTGTGGGACGGTCAGTAAAGTGGATAACATACTGTGTGTTGGTAAATGGGTAGGGGGCATTTTTATAGGTTGCCTCAGGCAACTGAGATGCTAGGTTTACCCCTGCTCGGACCTAGTGATGGATATGGCTCTTGCTACATTGTTTCCCTCACTCTTAGCCCACGTTTTTTTTTTGTAAAGCTGCTTGAAAAAAGATTTCCAGTTGTATCTTGAGGTCTCCAGTTCTTTCATTTTCTATTTTCACCATTGGTATACGGTTGGACAGATTTACTAATGAAAGCGTGCACAGTGTGCACCATAAAAATGGCCTACATGCCTGATTTATCAATTTGTTTTAGGAACTTTGAAGGAATTTACTATTCCACCTACACCCGAAAACAGGCTTGGATAAACATAGATTTTGTTCTTTCTGCACCCCACTTTCCACTTTTAAGAAAGTGGCAGGCTAAGAATCAAGGTTGGCCGGGGTGAGGACACCTTTGCACATCAAATTTACTATGACTCAAGTCAGAGAAGTGGTGTGAGTTATACCTGGAATCTCTGCCAGTCCCTGCTGGAGCTTATTGTTATTTCTGGTACATTTCATGTCAGTGAGGGAATAGATTAATACTGGCAAAAGAAACGTTAGTTTTAATAAATTCACTCCTTTGTGCCCCTCCTCAGACAAGTGGACTTAGCAAAAAAAAAGAGGCATAGCTTAAGATGCACTATTGTGCACAATGAACAATGCCAACAAATATGTTGTATAAACTTAGACTAGAGAGTCTAAAGATACACCAGATTAATCATCCGCGTGTGATACATCTGGAGCATTTTAGACTTTCTAGACGTTTACACTGTGTAACTGTTACACAAGACCAAAGGAATAACATCATGCTCCTGGGCCCCAATGTAAAATGTACCAGACCCCCCCCCCCAACTATAACGTATTGATTATAGTACCGGGCTCCGCATAGTGGAGGTGCCATTACCGCCTGCACAGGATTAGAAAATCTACCCCAATGACTGCATTCAACTCTGTTTGTATTAGCCCCTTCCCTGCAGTTGCAGTGGAAGAAAAAGTTTGGTATGAGAAAAAAAAAAAACATGGCTAATGAATAAAAAATGATTAAAATAAGGCTTTAGGAGTTTTTTATTACTAAATTAAAAAAAAAAGAATATATATATATATATATATATATATATATATATATATATATACACTCACCGGCCACTTTATTAGGTACACCATGCTAGTAATGGGTTGGACCCCCTTTTGCCTTCAGAACTGCCTCAATTCTTCGTGGCATAGATTCAACAAGGTGCTGGAAGCATTCCTCAGAGATTTTGGTCCATAGTGACATGATGGCATCACACAGTTGCCGCAGATTTGTCGGCTGCACATCCATGATGCGAATCTCCCGTTCCACCACATCCCAAAGATGCTCTATTGGATTGAGATCTGGTGACTGTGGAGGCCATTGGAGTACAGTGAACTCATTGTCATGTTCAAGAAACCAGTCTGAGATGATTCCAGCTTTATGACATGGCGCATTATCCTGCTGAAAGTAGCCATCAGATGTTGGGTACATTGTGGTCATAAAGGGATGGACATGGTCAGCAACAATACTCAGGTAGGCTTTGGCGTTGCAACGATGCTCAATTGGTACCAAGGGGCCCAAAGTGTGCCAAGAAAATATTCCCCACACCATGACACCACCACCACCAGCCTGAACCGTTGATACAAGGCAGGATGGATCCATGCTTTCATGTTGTTGACGCCAAATTCTGACCCTACCATCCGAATGTCGCAGCAGAAATCGAGACTCATCAGACCAGGCAACGTTTTTCCAATCTTCAATTGTCCAATTTCGATGAGCTTGTGCAAATTGTAGCCTCAGTTTCCTGTTCTTAGCTGAAAGGAGTGGCACCCGGTGTGGTCTTCTGCTGCTGTAGCCCATCTGCCTCAAAGTTCAACGTACTGTGCGTTCAGAGATGCTCTTCTGGCTACCTTGGTTGTAACGGGTGGCTATTTGAGTCACTGTTGCCTTTCTATCAGCTCGAACCAGTCTGGCCATTCTCCTCTGACCTCTGGCATCAACAACACATTTCCGCCCACAGAACTGCCGCTCACTGGATGTTTTTTCTTTTTCGGACCATTCTCTGTAAACCCTAGAGATGGTTGTGCGTGAAAATCCCAGTAGATCAGCAGTTTCTGAAATACTCAGACGAGCCCTTCTGGCACCAACAACCATGCCACGTTCAAAGGCACTCAAATCACCTTTCTTCCCCATACTGATGCTCGGTTTGAACTGCAGGAGATTGTCTTGACCATGTCTACATGCCTAAATGCACTGAGTTGCCGCCATGTGATTGGCTGATTAGAAATTAAGTGTTAACGAGCAGTTGGACAGGTGTACCTAATAAAGTGGCCGGTGAGTGTGTATATATTTATTTTATTTTTTTCATGGCAGTGCTATCCAAATAGATAAGAGCAGGTTCCACTCCATATAGTAGGACAGTCCAAGTTTTAGGTTGTTTGATAAACCTCATTAGGCATACGTTGGGAAGACTCCTGAAGAAAGGAGATTATTAGAGATGAGCGAACACTAAAATGTTCGAGGTTCGAAATTCGATTCGAACAGCCGCTCACTGTTCGAGTGTTCGAATGGGTTTCGAACCCCATTATAGTCTATGGGGAACATAAACTCGTTAAGGGGGAAACCCAAATTCGTGTCTGGAGGGTCACCAAGTCCACTATGACACCCCAGGAAATGATACCAACACCCTGGAATGACACTGGGACAGCAGGGGAAGCATGTCTGGGGGCATAAAAGTCACTTTATTTCATGGAAATCCCTGTCAGTTTGCGATTTTCGCAAGCTAACTTTTCCCCATAGAAATGCATTGGCCAGTGCTGATTGGCCAGAGTACGGAACTCGACCAATCAGCGCTGGCTCTGCTGGAGGAGGCGGAGTCTAAGATCGCTCCACACCAGTCTCCATTCAGGTCCGACCTTAGACTCCGCCTCCTCCGGCAGAGCCAGCGCTGATTGGCCGAAGGCTGGCCAATGCATTCCTATGCGAATGCAGAGACTTAGCAGTGCTGAGTCAGTTTTGCTCAACTACACATCTGATGCACACTCGGCACTGCTACATCAGATGTAGCAATCTGATGTAGCAGAGCCGAGGGTGCACTAGAACCCCTGTGCAAACTCAGTTCACGCTAATAGAATGCATTGGCCAGCGCTGATTGGCCAATGCATTCTATTAGCCCGATGAAGTAGAGCTGAATGTGTGTGCTAAGCACACACATTCAGCACTGCTTCATCAAGCCAATACAATGCATTAGCCAGTGCTGATTGGCCAGAGTACGGAATTCGGCCAATCAGCGCTGGCTCTGCTGGAGGAGGCGGAGTCTAAGGTCGGACCTGAATGGAGACTGGTGTGGAGCGATCTTAGACTCCGCCTCCTCCAGCAGAGCCAGCGCTGATTGGCCGAATTCCGTACTCTGGCCAATGCATTCTATTAGCCCGATGAAGTAGAGCTGAATGTGTGTGCTAAGCACACACATTCAGCACTGCTTCATCACGCCAATACAATGCATTAGCCAGTGCTGATTGGCCAGAGTACGGAATTCGGCCAATCAGCGCTGGCTCTGCTGGAGGAGGCGGAGTCTAAGGTCGGACCTGAATGGAGACTGGTGTGGAGCGATCTTAGACTCCGCCTCCTCCAGCAGAGCCAGCGCTGATTGGCCGAATTCCGTACTCTGGCCAATCAGCGCTGGCCAATGCATTCTATTAGCCCGATGAAGTAGAGCTGAATGTGTGTGCTTAGCACACACATTCAGCTCTACTTCATCGGGCTAATAGAATGCATTGGCCAATCAGCGCTGGCCAATGCATTCTATTAGCTTGATGAAGCAGAGTGTGCACAAGGGTTCAAGCGCACCCTCGGCTCTGATGTAGCAGAGCTGAGGGTGCACAAGGGTTCAAGTGCACCCTCGGCTCTCCTACATCAGAGCCGAGGGTGCGCTTGAACCCTTGTGCAGCCTCAGCTCTGCTACATCAGAGCCGAGGGTGCGCTTGAACCCTTGTGCACACTCTGCTTCATCAAGCTAATAGAATGCATTGGCCAGCACTGATTGGCCAGAGTACGGAATTCGGCCAATCAGCGCTGGCCAATGCATCCCTATGGGAAAAAGTTTATCTCACAAAAATCACAATTACACACCCGATAGAGCCCCAAAAAGTTATTTTTAATAACATTCCCCCCTAAATAAAGGTTATCCCTAGCTATCCCTGCCTGTACAGCTATCCCTGTCTCATAGTCACAAAGTTCACATTCTCATATGACCCGGATTTGAAATCCACTATTCGTCTAAAATGGAGGTCACCTGATTTCGGCAGCCAATTACTTTTTCCAATTTTTTTCAATGCCCCCGGTGTCGTAGTTCCTGTCCCACCTCCCCTGCGCTGTTATTGGTGCAAAAAAGGCGCCAGGGAAGGTGGGAGGGGAATCGAATTTTGGCGCACTTTACCACGCGGTGTTCGATTCGATTCGAACATGGCGAACACCCTGATATCCGATCGAACATGTGTTCGATAGAACACTGTTCGCTCATCTCTAGAGATTATCACTGAGACATGGCTGACTCTGAAGAAGACAGGCTGAGCCGAAGACCTGGGGAGCTGCACCCACAAGTTTGGGTATGAACTTTATTTTGTTTTGTTTTTAGGCGCTAGGTCTACACACTGATAGTAAGGGATGCTATTCTGTCTAGTTAGTGGTCAGACAATCAGAATAGTTTTTTATTGGTAGAACTGTTTGGTGTACCTGTTTTCTATGTCTGCACGCAGGACCTGCAATTGCCCAAGGCCCCCATTCCCAAAGGGGCCCCCAGGATTCAGAGCATCAGGCTTTTTGCCTGATGGCTTGAATCGCAGGAGCTGCTTAAAGGTGTATTCCCATGTACATAATTATTTTTAAAGTTGTAGATAATTAAAAGTTAAACGTTTTTGCAAATATAAGTAATTAAACATTTTGCAGAATTTTAAAGATTTTTTCTAAATATCTTGTGGTCACAGTCTGTTATCTTGTTCGGTTCCCAGTGGATATGACCATGAATGCAGGAACTTTCTAAGGTCAGAAAATCAGCCATGATTTCCTTATTGTGGCCGGGATATCCTATGATACTTGTAGTGTCTCTGCCTCACAACCCAGGTACAATAAGAAAATCATGGCTGGGCTCCTGACAAGTCCCAGACCACAGAAAGCTTCTGCATTTGTGGTCGTAACCATTGGCAACTGATCAAGACAAGAGACTGTCACCGCTAAGAAAGTTAGAGAAAATCTTTAAAACTCTGCAGAATTTTTAACTACTTATATTTGCAAAAATGCTTAACTTTTAATGTAAAAAACAAAAAAAACTTTGCAAGTCTTCAGTAGGTGATACCTTTTTTAATGGCTAACTCATAATGATGACAGAATATGACGTTTCGAAGCTTCCTCTGAGCTTCTTCTTCAGATATATCTAAAAACACTTTCTAGAGGCTGCATATTTATGTACAACAGGACACATAGGGATAGGATTACAGGAGGGAGGGGGGAAGAGGCTTATTACTATATACTTATAACAACAAACAATCAATTGCCAGATCCCCAGTTCTTATCTTAATGGCTGTCTTAATGATGTGTATAAAAAGACATAAACCCACGTGAGATGTTCATCCCATTGTCCAACGTCTGGAATAGGGTCATGGCCTTGTACTCATGGCCATAAGTTTTTTTTGTTTTTTATATTTTATAACCACTGGCTAACACGGTACCAAAACAAACATTTTCCTTTTAACTTTTAATGATCTACAACTATAGATATGATTATGTTCATGGGAATACCTCTTTAGTTCTATCTCAGAGCAGGGAGCTGAAGAGTCCCTGCTCTGCCATAGAGTACCACAGGTAATGCACAGGGCGTCGCGGTGCAGGTGGTGTGATGTCATTGCGCCACCTGTACCACTACGGTCCGCTACTGCCGGAGAGACTTCAGCTGCTCCGCTCATCGTGGGAGCGCAGTAAGGTGAGTAACAGATTTATTGTTTTCTAGTAAGGGGAAGGGATCTGATAAGGTTGCAAACTATTATTTATAGGGGGCTATTATTTATAGTAGTGGAGCTATTAAATATAAGGGTGGCTATTGTATGAGTGAGGCATTTTTTATAAGGTATAAGTGTTATACATAAAGGGACTACTATATATAAGGGGAAACTATTATTTATGTGTGTGTGTATATATATATGTATATATACACAGTATAAACCAAAAGTTTGGACACACCTTCTCATTCAAAGAGTTTTCTGTATTTTCATGACTATGAAAATTGTAGATTTACACTGAAGACATCAAAACTATGAATTAACACATGTGGAATTATATACTTAACCAAAAAGTGTGAAACAACTGAAAATATGTCTTATATTCTAGGTTCTTCAAAGTAGCCACCTTTTGCTTTGATTACTGCATTGCACACTCTTGATAAGCTTCAAGAGGTAGTCACCTGAAATGGTCTTCCATCAGTCTTGAAGGAGTTCCCAGAGATGCTTAGCACTTGTTGTCCCTTTTGCCTTCACTCTGCGGTCCAGTTTACCCCAAACCATTTCGATTGGGTTCAGGTCTGGTGACTGTGGAGGCCAGGTCATCTGGTTTAGCACCCCATCACTCTCCTTCTTGGTCAAATAGCCCTTACACGGCCTGGAGGTGTGTTTGGGGTCATTGTCCTGTTGAAAAATAAATGATGGTCCAACTAAACGCAAACCGGATGGAATAGCATGCCGCTGCAAGATGCTGTGGTAGCCATGCTGGTTCAGTATGCCTTCAATTTTGAATAAATCCCCAACAGTGTCACCAGCAAAGCACCATCACACCTCCTCCTCCATGCTTCATGGTGGGAACCAGGCATGTAGAGTCCATCCATTCACCTTTTCTGCATCGCATAAAGACACGGTGGTTGGAACCAAAGATCTCAAATTTGGACTCACCAGACCAAAGCACAGATTTACACTGGTCTAATGTCCATTCCTTGTGCTCTTTAGCCCAAACAAGTCTCTTCTGCTTGTTGCCTGTCCTTAGCAGTGGTTTTCTAGCAGCTAGCAGAGAGATGTTTTCTAGCAGCTGTTGTAGAGATGTGTCTGCTGCTAGAACTCCGTGTGGCATTGGCCTGGTCTCTAATCTGAGCTGCTGTTAACCTGCGATTTCTGAGGCTGGTGACTCGGATGAACTTATCCTCTGCAGCAGAGGTGACTCTTGGTCTTCCTTTCCTGGGGTGGTCCTCATGTGAGCCAGTTTCTTTGTAGCGCTTGATGGTTTTTGCAACTGCACTTGGGGACACTTTCAAAGTTTTCCCAATTTTTCGGACTGACTGACCTTTATTTCTTAAAGTAATGATGGCCACTCGTTTGTCTTTACTTAGCTGCTTTTTTCTTGCCATAATACAAATTCTAACAGTCTATTCAGTAGGACTATCATCTGTATATCCACCTGACTTCTGCATAACACAACTGATGGTCCCAACCCAATTTATAAGGCAAGAAATCCCACTTATTAAACGTGACAGGGCACACCTGTGAAGTGAAAACCATTTCCGGTGACTACCTCTTGAAGCTCATCAAGAGAATGTCAAGAGTGTGCAAAGCAGTAATCAAAGCAAAAGGTGGCTACTTTGGAGAACCTAGAATATAAGACATATTTTCAGTTGTTTCACACTTTTTTTAAGTATATAATTCCACATGTTAATTCATAGTTTTCATGCCTTCACTGTGAATCTACAATTTTCATAGTCATGAAAATACAAAATACAGCTGTAGATCTCTGCAGTTCATCCAGAGTGATCATGGGCCTCTTGGCTGCATCTCTGATCAGTCTTCTCCTTGTTTGAGATGAAAGTTTAGAGGGACGGCCTGGTCTTGGTAGATTTGCAGTGGTCTGATACTCCTTCCGTTTCAATATGATTGTTTGCACAAAGCTCCTTGGGATGATTAAAGCTTGGTAAATCTTTTTGTATCCAAATCCGGCTTTAAACTTCTCCACAACAGTATCTCAGACCTGCCTTGGTCTTCATGATGCTCTCTGAGCTTTAGACAGAACCCTGAAAATATCACAGAGAAGGTGCATTTATACGGAGACTTGATCACACAGGTGGATTCTATTTATCATCATCAGTCATTTAAGGACAACATTGGATCATTCAGAGATCCTCACTGAACTGAACGGAGTGAGTTTGGTGCACTGAAAGTAAAAGGGCCGAATAATATTGCATGCCCCACTTTTCAGTTTTGTCTTTGTTAAAAAAGTTTAAAACATCCAATAAATTTTGTTCCACTTCACAATTGTGTCCCACTTGTTTTTCGATTCTTCCCCAAAAATTAAAATTTGATGTCTCTGAAGCCTGAAATGTGGCAAAAGGTTGAAAAGTTCAAGGGGGCCGAATACTTTCGCAAGGCACTGTGTGTTTGTGTGTGTCTATATATATATATATATATATATATATATATATATATATATATATATATATTGTAAGCCGATGGCTGGTCAGGTAATGGAGGGGGTGTACATCTCACTCAGACTCCAGAAGGAATGTTCGTTCTCAGCAGACAACTTTCACCTGCTGAGCATTTTGGTAAATGCTCAGTATTGAGCTGGATTTTTAGGAATGGCAGGTAGGTTGGTAGTGGGACCTGTCATTCCACCCCCCTCCAGTCCACACTTTGGGGATGTTCCGGCAGCGACTCAGCTGCAGAGAGTCTCCTCGTCAAGGGAGCTTAAGAAGACAGCTCCAGCAGAAGACTTTGTACAGAGCTTGGCTGGAGAGCCAACATAGAGGTCATATTTTTGGAGCTGTGTCCTGAAGGATTCTACTGGCTTTTGGATTTCTGTTATTCTAGGTGAGGTAACCTATTCTATGTTTAGTTAGAGCCTAGCCGAGCAGGTAATTATTTTTGTATTGGTTCCTTTTGTTGCTGCACTACTTTTTGAATGAAAATAAACTCTGCTTTTGTTTTGGACTAAAGAAACTGGACTTTTGTGTCTATGCCACCCCACCTAGCAACCCAAGACCCTGACAAGATATATATATATATATATATATATATATATATATATATATATATATATATATATATATATATATATATATATATAAAAAAAACACTCAAAAGGTATGTAAACAAGACTCTAAAATGTACCAAGAAGTTTTAAGTCTGTAAAACAGTGTGTGCCTCAGTATTGTATCTACTAACTCCTCTAGGGCTAGACTAATGTTATCATGGAAGTGAATAAATCTACATGCTAAGCTTAAACCTAGTGGTGGATTGGGTAGACCATAGGCCCTAGGCTATTCCTCCATTTTGGTAATTCCTACAGTAAAAGGTCTTGCACACATCTGTGTATTCACTGACCCCCTGCACATGACAGTTATGTTGTGATCCCTTGCAAAACATGACATATTGACAATGTGCAGCAAATCATTAGATGGCTATACAAGCCATTCATATATTAGTGCACCATCTTTTTAATGCCACATAGCTAGTTTGGCTCTAAACTGAGAAGTGGATGCATTTCTAGGCAATAGTAGGTCTGTACTCAAGAAGGATACGTTACCAAGCTACCTGTACTGCTGAGATCCACTTCCCAGCGTAGAACAGGACGGGCTATCTACCAAGTTTCTAGCGACAAACAATACAGTTCTTCTTCGCTGACAGCAATCGTATATTTGGAATCTAAAAAACCCACCCAATTGCTCTATTACTTACACGACGTACTGACTCCAGTCACTGCCTTCCTCTCGTCTTCACTTACCTACTAACACACTAGTGCCCTGCTGTGACACTTTTTTTTGTGAACAGCTAAAATGCTCTTCCATGGTACTGTAGTTGCACACAGCCACAATAGGGTGTTAATATACATATGTGTAAGGGTGGGTTACACCAGGGTCGGACTGGCCTGCCGGGGAACCGGGGAATCCCCTGGCAGGCCCCGAGCCTTGACTGTCAGTGCTCATTTCCTCAATGCAGAAGCACTGGTCAGGGGCCCAATCGGGATGTCAGGGGCTGGTTCGGGCCCCTGTCCAGTGCATTTGCATTGATAAACTGAGCACTGCTAGTGGCAGGGGCCGGATTGGTAAGCTCGGGGCCCCAGGCAGCCGGCAGCACTGTAATGAATAAAGAAGCACAGCTGCTGGCAGTTTCCCAGGGCCCCGACACTTACACAGGGGCGTCCTTCCCCTGCTATACTTTCCCTATTAATATAGGGAAAGTATACATCGGGAGCACACCAGGGGCAGCAGCTATCCCTGCAATCTTAGGAAGCGATCTCTCTGCAAGCCCGGACTTCCCCCCTCCCCCTCCTCTTCAGAGTGAGTCATCGCTTACATCGGCTCGTGTGGACACAGAGGATCCACTTGCTGCTTCACAAATGTGAGTATATTTTTTTCTTTTTTTTGGTAAAATGTAATATTTAATATGTATTTGTGTACATTTGTTTAACCCTTAAGTCCTATCATGGTGTCTATCATACACCACTACCATACACATATCATTATGATAGTACTTAAAGGGGTTGTCCCATCACAAGGATCCTATCTATACTGCTTGTTAATGTGGATGTAAGACTTTTCATAAATACACTGCTTCAGCTCCTTGTATTTAACATTAAAGTTACTCCAAAAATTAGCCTGCTGGAGGCAAGACACATGCCCATGCATTTATTCACACATAGGATGGTTATATTGCAAAAAACAATGGTTCTAGCATAAACAAGCCTGTTTTGGGGACTTGTAAGTGCAACAGGCTTGGTATTTAGAAGAAAAATTGTGCATTGAAAAAAGGAACATGCAGTTTTGGTGAGGTTTTAGGTCCAGTTTATTCAGTTGTATGGATGAACCACATTTTAGAGACTTCACCTGTAAAATAAAAAGCTACACCATAAATTGCATCAAAACTGGCCTGACCATGTGAATACACCCTAATACGTAAGAGGAAGGGCGTTACTGATTGACTGTCAGAAACGCCCTTCTGACAGTGAAGAGCTACGGTACCGGCACTGATAGCTCTTCACCCAGGGCACAGAACATGAAAACTGCACTGAATTCAGCGCACTGTCGGCTTTCTAGCGGGGTATTAAACCGCATGTGCCCCAAATGGTGAAAGGTCCTCTTTAAGGATTAGGCACAACAGTGAGACGCAGTGTTTTTCATTGAGCTTTTGTCCCCAGCACCCCGTTATCCTCCTGCCTGTGTCTGTTCAGTCTCATGGCCTTATTTCTGGAAATCCTGTATCTGATTGGTTTCAGTGGTCCCATGAGGTGCAGGACTCCCAGCAAGGAGGTGCAGGCACGAGACTAAATGGACACTGGCGGCGGACAATGGAGCAATGGGGACAGGTGAAGGCACTTTTTATTTATTTTTTATTTTACACCTCCCACCAGGCACATGGGTTGATCCAATTCCTGGACAAATCTTTAAAGGATTTATCCATCTTTATAATATTGATGGTCTGACCTTAGGATAGGCCATCAATATTACATCTGTGATGATACAACAGCCAGGACCTCTGCAGATCAGCTCTTCCAGGACAGTGTGGCTACAGGTAATGGTAACATTTCTAGGAGCTGCGCTGTTCACTTTCCATACATAGTGTAGCAGTAGGTTTAGGTAGTATGTTGTTGCACATTGTATGGCAGGTGAGCAGCATGGCTCCAGAGATGGTATTACCTTTAGCTGCCATGTCTCAGTATCGCTGGTCTGCAGGGTCCTGGTGGTGGGCCCCAAGAAACAACTCCACTGGTGGGCCCTAGATACCCCAGTCCGACCCTGGGTTACACTACCTTTGGATGTCCGTTCTAATAGTGTCTGTTAAAAAAAATACAAAAAACAGACATCTATCATAACAGACTTTAACGAAAACTAATTGATGTAAGAAGGGGAAAAAAGGTTTTCTTCTTTGTCTGTGCCCTATGCACATCCTCACCTGCTCCTTCTGTATCCAATACATGGCATCACCACCCACTTTAGACAAACCATACCTCATATACAGACCCCTCTGTGGCATTTATGCATCATGTACAACCTACCGTCTCGTCCATGCTTCATACAATCTCTCCTTCTTCCTTATGTGCCCTATCCATTACTGTCCCTGTCCACTGCATGTCCCATCTGGAGCCCCTCCTTACCCCTTGGTGCCCCATAAACAGCCCTCCTTGAGTTCTACAATGTGCCAATTTTCAGAAAACAGTCAACTTCTGACTAGACTGTATACTTGAGAGTGTCTGCCTGACCTCTTAAATATAATTATCGGTATATAAAAAGAAAAGCTTCAGCTAAGAAGAACACTGTGTTCCTGATAATCTTCCATCTTTGCCACGAATGATGTAACATTTACAACAGCAAGTAAATTTAAATTTTGTTAGTTAATGATGGGGATTTGCTGCAGGTATAATTTACCTTAAGCTACAAGTTTTAGTGTTCTCAAGATAACCTTACATTGTGGCAAATGTCATTAACAAAATTCATGCTAGCAGCAACATCTGCTGGTCAGACGGTGGAATCACAGCTGAAACTGCTAGAATAGAAGGTCACCTTTTGATTTTCAAGGCAAAAGTACTTAGAGTGGGATATAAATAGCAAACGTATACGTGCCATCATATTTCATATAAATGTGCAACAAAATAATAGAAGTGGAATTCACATAAGGAGGCAGAATGATTCGTCACCCACAACTGAAAGGGACAATAGATTTTTTTTTTCAATAACATATGAGAGTTTATCAAGCTATTGTACACCATAAAGTACATATCAAACAGTCAGGACTCAAACTATATTTCCAGGAGAAAGTATCTAGAAAATATGCTTTGTATGAGAGGAAACTTTTCATAGGTCGTTCAATAACTAGAAATGCCCCATATAAATGGCAAATGAAATCTAAATACACTGCCTACCAATAAGTATTTGGACACCCAGTAAAGTTCTGAGGAGGTGGAATTATGGTCTGGGGGTGTTTCTCCTGGTATGGATTGGGACCCTTGGTCCCAGTACATGGTATACTCAATGCCGACGCCTATTGCACTATTTTAGATAACAGTGTGCTTCCTACATCATGGCAGTTCTATGGGTCAGACCAATGTTACTTCCAGGATGACAACGCCAGCTGTCATGTAGCGAGGTCTACCATGGCTTGGTACAGTGACAATCAGGTGAACAGACTGGACTGGCCTGCCAGAGCCCAGACTTGAACCCTATCGAGCACCTCTGTAACAAGTTGGATCACCGAACTAAGGGGTGCAGCAGCCGACCAAAATCGGTGAAAGAACTTACCTGTCTTCTCCAAGCCAAATGTTATAAAATACCACCAGCTGTCATACAAGGACTTGTGGAAAGCATGCCCCGTAGGGTTGAGGCTGTAATTGCCGCTCGTGCCCCTCGGACAACAGATGTCCAAATACTTATTGGTAGACAGTGTAGTAGTATACAATGGGGGGAATGCATCAAAACTTGCGTGTCGAAATTTTTTTTGGTGAAAATACCCAAAACGTCACTTTTGGCTTGCCTTCATAAGTTTGTATTTTTACTCTGCACTCTCTACTTTTGAAATGTGGTTGAGAATCAAGGTGATTAGCAATAGAGATGGGAGAACCTCCAAAGATTTGTCGTCCAGATTTGTTTCAGGTTCTAATACGTTTGTCACAAATCAGAAAAAAATTGCTTAAAATATAGTGTATGACATTGAGAGGGCTCCTAGGATTGTATCTAGCCCATTTCTAGCTCCATAAGGCAAACGCAGCCAAAGCTATGTTAAATTGACAGCGACATGAATGTCTATGGGATAATGGACGGCAAGCTTTGGATACAAATGGTTAGGTTAACCATACGCTACACTGACGCTTTCTTTTATTGTATTTAACATTAAAGTTACTTCAAAAATTAGCCTGCTGGAGGCAAGACACTTCCCCATGCATTTATTCACACATAGGATGGTTATATTGCAAAAAAGAATGGTTCTAGCACAAACAAACCTGTTTTGGGGACTTGTAAGTGCAACAGGCCTGGTATTTAGAAGAAAAATTGTGCATTGAAAAAAGGAACATGCAGTTTTGGTGAGGTTATAGGTGCAGTTTATCAGTTGTATGGATGAACGACATTTAGGAGACTTCACCTGTAAAATAAAAAGCTACACCATAAATTGCATCAAAACTGGCCTGACCATGTGAATACACCCTAATACGTGAGAAGAGGTGCAGGGAACTCAAGCTCTATTCTCATCAGAGAAATACAGCTAACATTCACACAACCTTTGTTATAACAATGGAGAACAGGGCAGGGCTGTCATGATGCCTGAGAAAGCAGACATGTGGAATTTGACATGTCTGCACCTGCTCTATTACCTGAATTGCTCCTATTAATAAGACGTAAAGTCACAGTCCTATGTTAGAAAACTGATGTAACTGCAAATTCATAATATGGAATGGAATAGTATTCATTACATGTTTATACAAGTACCGAAGTCCTGTCTGTCCTATGAGTGTCCCACTGAAAGAAAAAGAGAACCTGTCATCAGAAAATGGCCTGTTTTTTAAAAGTTTTATTTTAATAACTTCTAATACTTTTTTTAAAAAAAATTTTCCAAGTCATTATATTTAACTACAAAATTCAAAATTATGCAGTTTTCTTTCTGGCCACTAAGCCTAATAATAACCTGACACTCACCAATTCTGTAGTAGTTTTCTTTGCAATATTGTCTTTATTTACATCACAAACAAGACAGACAGGATTACAATAGACAATAACACCTCTGACTGGCATAGCTATAGGGGTCACTGTGGCCACTATGATGGACAGTAGGGAGAGGATTTATCTCATTCCAGTATCAGAATGGAGAACATTAACCCTTTCATTGCAAAAATAATTGGCTATCACCAGGAGAGATTTTGTGGGGGAAGATGTGTTACAAAAAGGGGCATGTGGGGAGCACTGACAGGGAATGGGAATGAAGGGAAGTTCATGTGCCAGAGTCTTGATGGTGGACTAGGCCCAAATACATAAGGTAATGTAAATGTCCAGAAAATGCCCCCATAGATCTTAATAAATTGGCTCTAGACTATTGCAGCTTATGGCTTATTTATTGCTGTAAAGCATATCACTAAATGCCGTTAACAGAGGATAAGTTCAGGCACAATGACTGCCCACAATCATGTACAGAAAATACGATAAAAAATCTGCAATCTGCAATAAAAATAAATAAGAGAAAAAAAACTAATGTTTTTCATATCTGGCTTCCATGAATACAAAATATATTCCTCTTACAATTGGTGGGATTGAGACTGAGAACTCTTTGTGTTTATAGTTTTATTAAAGGGGCTCTATCAGCAAAATTATGCTGTATGAGCCCCACATATGCGTGACTATAAAGGCTATTCAGGCACCGGTAATGTTATTCTAACACCCCCCCCCCGTTTTAAAATAAAACTATAAAAATATATATTCTAATTATACTTATCGTGCACGGTTGACAGTCCGACGTCATCTTCTGGCACCCCTTCCTCTTCTTTCAGCGACGCCCTCCGGTCCTGGCTCTTCCCTGGCTTCATCGTCCTCTTCTTCTGGCGGGATTGGTTCAAATCCGGCGCGTGTGCAGTAGCGCTCCCTCCGGTGCTAATGTTATATTATTTTGGAGACTTTACTAATTTAACCCTTGAAACACTGGCAATGATAAGTCACAATTATTTTATAAGCCAAGGATCCTCACGCATACCTGCTGCTGTTTGACAAATTTCTCTCTATACTGTGTGTGATGGGATTGAAGGCCCTGCTCGCAAGAGCTCACAATCTGAGACTTTATAATAAATAAAATTGTTTAACATATTCTTAAATAGTGACATAATTGTTTATTGCTTAAATTCTGTATCTGCTTAGCAAAAAATAGACTAATACATTCAAGGCAAGTAAACTGGTATCCTTAGGACAATCACAGACAATGTTAAACCAATGGAGGCATGGCAAGTACCTACAGTCTCCATTAAACATATTATATATATATATATATATATATATATATATATATATATATATATTATGTGTGCATATCTTGGCCCCACATCACTGGGTCCATGGCATCTCTGTGTTTTGGCGCATACTGTGGCACCGTGTAGACATTGACATGTGCTACAAATATGTTTCCTAAGCAATTCTGTGACATAGTGACTTTGTTTTTTCTTTCCTAGTGAACTTTTATCCCTCTGTGTCAGTTGCGAGATGGCTCCCAAGTCAGTTGCCAAACCTGATCCCAAGCACCTTTGTTCTGTCTCGGGTCAGAATGTGAAAAAAACAGATTCCCTGGATCTCTTTTTGCTGACGCCTTAGATGAATCAATGTCAGTCAACCATTCAGCGCGTCATGTTAACCCATGATGGATTAGCAGGAATCTACGTCATATTTTTTTTCTCAGCTCAGATTAACAAGATATTACAACCATCAGATGACAAAGTAAAAATGTAGATACAAGAAGCCCTATAGTGCCTTCATCCTCTGTGGTGTTGTACAATGTGGGCCCTGACATGTGCCTGCACATACTGATAGCAGATTCACATGCTATTTTTCACCTGTGCCCTCAGGAATATGGAAGTGGTGCTAAATCTTTGCATCACTCAGGGAACTATATTTCTGGCAAATGACACCAGGCCAACAATTATTGTCATGTGTTCCTATTAATAACTAATCCTTCACTGCTGTTCTGTTACATAGTAAAGTATTAGCTACACTCCAGTTACCAATAATCTCTAGTTGGTGGTTACATTTGCTATCACTCTCATTGAAGATTTGCAGCTTGTTGAGAAATACAAACCACATTCTGTCACTGAGGTTAAATGTTTTCCCAGGTGCATACCTTTAGCATTAGAGCACATATTGCTTTCAGACCAAATCTTAAACTGACCAAATTCATGACAGTGCTAAAAATCTATAAGGCTGGAAAAGATGAGCATATGCCAAACACCCCTGCTGCACTGCACCACAGATTTCATAGAAACAAGAATCCAAGATGTCTCAACTAAGTTTTCCCTATCTGCTGACTGGCACGTTAATGGCAGCGTTAGGACTAGAACTAAGCCATAATTTGTAACCTAAACCTACTGTCAACTTTTATGTTCACATTTAGCTGTCACATTTATGTTCTTGGCTAGCAATTGGATAGACAGCCATTGGGATGATTGATTAGACAGCCATTGCGATGATTGATTAGACAGCCATTGAGATGCATCGGGTGAATCAATTTCTGAGGTTTGAAATGCACTTTTGGCAAATTCAAAGTGTACCAGTAATTTCAGGTGGCTTCAAGATAAACTGCCATATGTACATGTACATTATTATACCCTGGGTTCTGAGGAAACCTAAGAGGACAATGGTGCTTTGTGGATAGCCGAAATCTAAAATATTTGAGTTTGGGTCTAACCCGAAACCTTTGGAAAATTCAGGTCTTATCCAGTTTGAGCCATATAAGTTCACTCATCCCTAGAGGTATACTTTAATCCTTTCCCACTGGGAACAATCTTCATTTTTGACTCTCTGCCTTCCATACCCCTTAACTTTTTTTTTTTTTTTTTTGTATATTTCATATTTCAGCTCTCAGAGCCATATGAGGTCTTAAAGGAGCTCTATCAGCAAAATCATGCTGATAGAGCCCCACATATGTGTGAATAGCCTTTAAAAAGGCTATTCAGGCACCGTAAATGTTATATTAAACTACCCCCCCCCCCCCCCCCCCCCCGTTTTAAAATAATACCCTAAAAAAGAATCTGATCTACTTACCGAATGTGCACGCTGGGTGGGCATTCAGGGTGCACCGTCTTCTTCTTCCACGCCTCTTCTTCTTCCGATGTCTTCGGGTCCCGTCCTCCTCTGGCGCTCGCGCAGTAGCCGTAGTAGAAGCCGCATGCTACTGCGCATGCGTCCAGGTCATTTTTTTAAATCAATGTCCGTTCGCGAGCGCCGGAGGACAAGACCGGAGGACATCGGAGGAAGAAGAGGCGTGGATGAAGATGAAGACACACCCTGAATGCCCGCCCCCCGTGCACGTTCGGTAAGTAGATCACATTCTTTTTTAGGGCATTATTTTAAAACGGGGGGTGTAGTTTAATATAACATTTACGGTGCCTGAATAGCCTTTTTAAAGGCTATTCACGCATATGTGGGGCTCTATCAGCATAATTTTGCTGATAGAGCCCCTTTAATGTTTGCAGAACAAATTGTTCTTCATAATGGTACTATCGATTATTATGTATAATGTACTGGGAAGCTGGAAAAAAATCAGAATGGGGTGGATTTAAGAAAAAGTTCATTAGTGCAACTTTCTTACAGGCTTTGTTTTTATGGAATTTACTCTGCAGTCAAAATGACATGTCATCTGTATTCTATGTTCTGGTACGTTTTTGAGGATATCCAATTTAGGGTGCATTCACACTGAGTATACGCTGACTGATTCTGAACGTTAAAACGCGTTCAGAATCAGCGTGTACAAAGCAGATCCCATTCATTTCAATGGGAGCCAGCATACGTGCGGTCCCCATTGAAATGAATGGGCTGCTTTTTTCCCTATTGGGTTCAATGTGATACGCGTGTATGCATTAAGCACTGTCTTTTTTCTGATTTTTAACGTTTTGGTTTATGTTATGTTAGTTTTAATGGCTTATTAAAAGTTATTTTTTACCAAGCCCAAGGAGTGCAGACCTGCTATATTTTTTGGTGAAATATTCGGATACGAAGACTGCCTCGTTCAGTCCAGAGGTAAAAGGCCGTGCACCCAGGGGATTTGGAACATATTCAGATGGTGAGATCTAAACTTTTTTTTATTTACTTGCATTTGTGACATAGCAAGTGAACTGAATTACCCAAAATCAAAAGTGCCCTATGTGATTATGAAGTGGAAAGTGAACAGTGATTGTCCGAATGTGCCCCGAGTTGGCAGACCCCGAAACTGGGAGATAGAGACAGACGAGTGCTGGCCAGAGAGACCGCACCCAACCGATGGATCACATACAAAAGTAGTTTCATCAGACATCCAGGAGTATTGTGTCAACACCATCCGTAAGGAAGCATCTGCTGGGTTCTACCAACTATTGTGTATGAATAAATGTTATTTTTCTATTCTACCACAGGTGTCCAAATACTTATTGGTAGACAATGTATGTGTAACCAGTGCCGCAGCTCCCATGAGGCGACCTGAAGCGAGCGCTTCAGGCGGCACTATGCCAGGGCCTCAGGGAGGGCGGCATTTTTGCTAACCTAAGCCAGTCCAGGACAAGCTGTCCTGGACTGGCTTATCACCGAGCAGTGGTTTGGGGAGGCCACTGGAGCAGCACTGCTCCAACAGCCTCCCCTCACACTCAGGCAGAGAGCAGGCAGTCTCCGGGCCTACTCTCTGCCGGGGAACGGGGCTAAGCCCCGCCCCTTCACTCGGCCACGCCCCAATCCGCCAGCCACGCCCCCGATCCACCGGCCACGCCCCCGTCCCCTCCTCCCGGCCGGGGGGGGGGGGCGGCTTTCTGCAGTTAGCCTCGGGCGGCGAAAGGAGCAGGCTCACCCCTGTGTGTAACCCCTGTGTGCAGTTCAAGGCAACGAGGGGTTAACAGTTTGCAAACATTATGCATGCAGCATGAAAGCAATTGTGTTTATCAAATCCTTGGAGGATGGGAGGGGCTGCTTGGCAGGGGAGACCATGTGCTCAGGCAGTCTGCAGGAGAGAGGGATCACAGGTGGATGCAGGAATAAGATCTCCTGAGCTCCCAGAGGCTGAAAGCAAAAGGAAAGAGGATTTAATTTCTTCAGAGAAAAGGTTACCGACTCCACAGGACGATTTGCCGAATAGACAGGGTATCCATACCCTCCACAACCGACAGAGGCGTCTCCCTGCTACACCGGAACGTTCTTCCAGACTTAACCCTTTGGCAGCCCGTTGGACAGGGCAGCGTTAATTCCTCTGGGACTGTAAGTGTACCTATCACCAGCATTCTTATTTAGACTGAATCCTATGATCCAGGAGTAACTTGTTCTTGGCTAGTATAACTGTTTAAGCTGGAGCACTGCAGAAGGAGTAAAAGAGACTTGATGCATCCAGGCACCTGCTGTGCTGTCATATCCTATTGTAAGGGATAGAGCCTGCTGCTGCTGCTGATAGATGATTGTAGCCAGTATTGGATTTTCTGCAGTGTACTAAATCTGCACTAAGGAATATTACCCTGCTAGGAATTAAAGGAGCATTGTTCATTTCTGACATACCTCATGTGCACCAACGAACGAAGATTCTTTCCAGAATCGCGGCAACAGGCCTTGTATTAAGACTGAGCTTTGTGATTGTTGTACATTGTCCTAGGGCTTTGCCATATAGACCTGCCATTTTCTAGATAGGTTTATTGTTTAAAGTACCACCTCTTACTGATGCTGTGAATGTTATTGCATATTGTACTTCACCATTACTTTTATTAAGTTCCATATAAAAGTTTCTTTGTTTATACCACAATCCTCTCTGGCGTGTTGGTGTGGGCGGGGCTTTCCCTTGTCAAGCCCCGGGCAGAGATCTGAAGAAAGGTACTGTGAACCCGGAAGCACCAGAATATCACTGGCAAGGGTGGAGGCACTGCGCTAAGCAAGGTAGAACAGCAACTCATACTCACCCGAACACCCCGCTACCCGGGGGTGTGGCCAAAGGGGGCGTTACATATGTGAAATGCAGCTGTAATAAGGACCCTTTTTCTTGAGATGAATATGGCCATTTCAATGGGTCCTAAGGTTGAGAACATAACACAAATACAGGTAATACTCCCACCAAATGCTAATACCACCACCATCCACGCTGCAGGCCCCCTCATCGAGCCAGCCCATGTGGCGTACCAGAGTTCTACAGTAGCCAACAACCTCCTTACCCTCCTCCACTAGGTTGATGAACTGTCACTTAATAGTTAAGATTAATTTGCGGCACCCCAAAAAGTCGCAGAGTAGCCCTTGTCTAACACAGCAACACAAACCTCTGACAGACCAGAACAATGGGTAGGCCGCCACTAGTTTGACCCTAGCGTTAGGTGTACATTCACATCATATGTAAATCACATACAAGCAACTTAAAATACAAAACTATAAAACAGGGATTGTTATTATGCAGTCATGCAATGGATGATCAAGTTCTTTGCTGCAGTTCCAGAATTTTGGCTTTTCTAAAAATAAATGTAAAATCTGCTTTGGGGAAGTGATGGGCCCACAGCACCATCTCTTGGCAGACGGCCCCTGCACCTTTGTCCATTGTACTAATGAGGTTACTGCAGTAGAGGGAAACTAAGGAACATTCAGGAGGTTGTAGTCATTAGTTTACTGCTATGCAACAATTATCTGTAAATGTGTAACACATTTCCATTTATCATCATGTGACCTGCCCGTATTTCGCTGCAAATCATTGTGTGGATTGTGGATAAACATTTATGAGAAAGAGGGTTAGAAGATGAAAGGAGCGATCAGAGGTTTATCCTGCCAGCTCCACACACTATATACTGCACTTTGTACAGAGGATCTTTTTTTGCATTTTATATCCTATTCTGGACAAGGTCTGTATGTGCGTTTATCAGCAGGGGATAATGCAGCCAGTCTTGTAAGCTTATTACTAAGGACAGGTGATCAAGTGTTAAGCATGCCATACACTGTATTTCATCTGATCCCTTTATTCTTAGGGTGCCATAGTGTCATTTCCAGAGCTCGCTGACAGTGGCTTTCTCTCTTCTCTTCTTTGAGGATTCCAGTATGTACGTGGAGGGGGAGGGGTAATGGTCATGCAAGAAAACTGTCGTGTGAATGAGCTTTCGGAAGACAGAGATAGATAGATAGATAGATAGATAGATAGATAGACAGACATATACAGGGGTGTAACTACCGTGGTAGCGGCTGCCACAGGGTCCGAGGGCAGCCGCATCTTGATGCAGTTTTTTATTTTTTTGTTAATAGGCCGTTACCTGCTGGATTAACTCCAGTAGGTAACAGGCTCTATTTACTTATAGATTCTGTCTCCTGCTCACAGCTGCCGGAGCTACCCCTTCTGTGAAGGCCGCTGTGAGCAGGAGCCAGGATCGGTAAGCGAGGTCGTAGGCCTGCGTACCCCACCAACACCATCATCATTATACTGATTGGAGACCCAGGAAAGGTGAGGTTAACATAAACAACACTTTTCCTTACCTCTCCTGCCTCCGGAAGGCTTCAGGCCTACTTGTGTGACGTCCCAGACATCACGTGGGCCAGGGCTTGTGTCCTTATGCATCGCGACGCACGCCACGGCTCAAGTGACGTCTCTTCCATTACTGAAGATGGCCAACATCAGCAGGGAGTGCGCCAGAGGCCCAGGGGAGGTAAGTAATGGTGTTTTTTTTTCTTCTTTGTATCTTCCCCTGGGTCTGAAAAGACCCCAGAATATAATAAATGTTCATGGGTAGTCCACAGTGGGGCATAATACTGTGTGCGGGGGCCACTATGGGGCATAATAGTGTGTACAGGAATGCTGGGAGGAGACTTGGTCAGGGGGGGCCATGTCAAAAGTTCGCCACAGGGCCCCACCATTCCTAGTTACGCCTGTGTGTGTGTGTGTGATATATATATATATATATATATATATATATATATATATATATTTAATGTCCATGTGTGTGTGTGATAATGGCTAGCTGTACAGTCCTATGAAAAGGTTTGGGCACCCCTATTAATCTTAATCATTTTTTGTTCTAAATATTTTGGTATTTGCAGCAGCCATTTCAGTTTGATATATCTAATAACTGATGGACACAGTAATATTTCAGGATTGAAATGAGGTTTATTGTACTAACAGAAAATGTGCAATATGCATTAAACCAAAATTTGACCGGTGCAAAAGTATGGGCACCCTTATCATTTTATTGATTTGAATTCCCCTAACTACTTTTTACTGACTTACTGAAGCACAAAATTGGTTTTGTAACCTCAGTGAGCTTTGAACTTCATAGCCAGATGTATCCAATCATAAGAAAAGGTATTTAAGGTGGCCAATTGCAAGTTGATCTCCTATTTGAATCTCCTCTGAAGAGTGGCATCATGGGCTACTCAAAACAACTCTCAAATGATCTGAAAACAAAGATTGTTCAACATAGTTGTTCAGGGGAAGGATACAAAAAGTTGTCTCAGAGATTTAACCTGTCAGTTTCCACTGTGAGGAACATAGTAAGGAAATGGAAGACCACAGGGACAGTTCTTGTTAAGCCCAGAAGTGGCAGGCCAAGAAACATATAAGAAAGATAGAGAAGAAGAATGGTGAGAACAGTCAAGGACAATCCACAGACCACCTCCAAAGAGCTGCAGCATCATCTTGCTGCAGATGGTGTCACTGTGCATCGGTCAACTATACAGCGCACTTTGCACAAATAGAAGCTGTATGGGAGAGTGATGAGAAAGAAGCCGTTTCTGCACGTACGCCACAAATAGAGTTGCCTGAGGTATGAAAAAGCACATTTGGACAAGGCAGCTTCATTTTGGAAACAAAAATTGAGTTGTTTGGTTCTAAAAAAAGGCGTTATGCATGGCGTCCAAAAAGAAACAGCATTCCAAGAAAAACACATGCTACCCACTGTAAAATTTGGTGGAGGTTCCATCATGCTTTGGGGCTGTGTGGCCAATGCCGGCATCGGGAATCTTGTTAAAGTTGAGAGTCGCATGGATTCCACTCAGTATCAGCAGATTCTTGAGAATAATGTTCAAGAATCAGTGACGAAGTTGAAGTTACGCCGGGGATGGATATTTCAGCAAGACAATGATCCAAAACACCGCTCCAAATCCTCAGGCATTCATGCAGAGGAACAATTACAATGTTCTGGAATGGCCATCCCAGTCCCCAGACCTGAATATCATTGAACATCTGTGGGATGATTTGAAGCGGGCTGTCCATGCTCGGCGACCATCTAACTTAACTGAACTTGAATTGTTTGTCCAAAATACCTTCATCCAGGATCCAGGAACTGATTAAAAGCTACAGGAAGCAACTAGAGGCTGTTATCTTTGCAAAAGGAGGATCTACTAAATATTAATGTCACTTTTCTGTTGAGGTGCCCATACTTTTGCACCGGTCAAATTTTGGTTTAATGCATATTGCACATTTTCTGTTAGTACAATAAACCTCATTTCAATCCTGAAATATTACTGTGTCCATCAGTTATTAGATATATCAAACTGAAATGGCTGTTGCAAACACCAAAATATTTAGAACTAAAAATGATTAAGATTAATAGGGGTGCCCAAACTTTTTCATAGGACTGTAGTTGTACTTGTTTTCCTTTATTGATGTGAATAGTGGCTTTCCATATAGGTTCAGGCCTCATGCATACATATTTAACATATTTTGTTTTGAGTGTAAATTCTAATACATATACCTTTATGGTTCTCCTTGTAAACCCTGACACATCCACGCCTGGAGACATAACATTGGATTTGCGACAAAAATTGTGACTTTTTTATGCCAATTTGTGGTATAAATGCTTAAACAAAGCCCCCATACAAGAAGTACTTAGAGTCTGTCTTTATCTCTAGAAAATTTCTAAGAACTGATCTATAAACTAAGAAAAGTTCTGATAGTTTCAGTAGCTTTTCTTCAGAGGTGCAGTCCTGATCACCATCTACGGTACTATGTAGTACAGCTTCTACTAGTCATATGTAAGAAAAACATGCCATTTCTTTATATTCTGGCTTTCACCTCCTGAGGTCAAAGTAAAACTGTGTGGACCCTGAAATGTATTTGTCAGTACAGTAAAGTGGCCACTAGGAGGTGCTGTAGCTTCAGAGATTGCAAATAGAGGTTTAACTTGTAAACAAGGAAACTCCTTATGGCTTACTGCTCATATTACATGACAAGGGGCATATAAACCGGGTGAGTTACCTATCCCAGTATAAGACACCCCTGTTATGTAGCAGAGGAATCCTGGCCTCTAATTACAAGCTTTTCAGACCTGCCTGCTCATAGTAGACAAGTTCTTGCAAAAGGGATTTTGGGCAGATGTGTTTGTAATGTGGTGAGGTGTGTCACTACTTACAATACTTTGCTGCTGTTACAAGGTCCGCTCTCAAACTCTGACCTCAAGCCCCTTGTACACAAGACAAAGTTCATTAACATATTGCACGATTGAGAAAAGCCATACCCACATCAGAGGCCTCACCCTTTCTGAAAGAGGAAACATGTAAGTGTCTTAGGTTAAAGTCTCACAGAGTAGACATACTATTCATTCTCCAGCAGGAAAATTCAGCAGTGTGTTTCCTGAAAGCTGGTGCCATACCTGCATTGCTAAGGTTGTAATCTCTGGGTAAACCTGCAGCAATAATTGTAACGGTGGCTCAGTGGTTAGCACTGTCGTCCTGAGCGCTGGGGTCATAGATTTATTAATAATAACTTTTATAACGCCCTCATATTCCGCAGCATTTTACATGATACATCATGAACAGACAGTATTAGACATTACAGTGTGCCAATTACATATCAAACAATAGGACTGAGAGCCCTGCTCGCCAGATCTTACAATCTAGGTGTGAATCCAGCCAAGGATAATATATACATAGAATCTGTGTTTGCATGTATTTCCACCCACACTCCAAAGATATTCTGATAGGGAATTTAGACTCGCAGCCCTATATGGGACAATGTTGTTCATATCTGTAAAGTGCTGGGGAAAGAGACAGCGCTTTATAAGGAAGCTAAATAGTCTGTCACTGCTTATTGCAATGCCAAATTGTAACTCCTCTAGCCAAAGATTCAGAAGCTATTTCTACACTGGTTGCTTTCATGCAAAAATTCAGAGTCAAAATATGGTGCCTGACATTGTGCTCATAGCTGTTTGGGGAAAGACGTGTGCTGTGTTTAGTTTACAGAGACTGATGCCATAGTAGCAGAGGCGCCGGTGTATGACAAGGAGTCAGTCAACTTCTTACTCATTAAATGTAAGTCAGTCACGCTGATTAATCATAATAGTAGTTATAATACTAATATCTGCTTACTATTATTACACTTTACCGGATACTCCTTTACATATATATTACAATCCCTTCCCCATAACCAATATTTTTCATAGCACAGACAATGGCAGCACACATGATCTTCTTGTAGAGCCTTGTTCCACCTATGTTGACTTTTGCTGTGGGCACAATTTACAGAATGAGTCATGTATTCTGAGAGATAAAGTAATATGCAGCTAGTTACTCTGCTCCAACATGTAAAATAACCTCGTATTGTCCCTTTTACAGAAAAATGGCAAAGAAACTGCTGCTAGTGGACGTGGACTGTGGTGTGGATGACGCTCAGGCTTTGATGATGGCTCTGGCTGCTCCAGAGGTTGAGGTCCTAGGAGTAACATGCTGCTTTGGGAACACTACAGTTGATCATGTCTGTAAGAATGTCCTGCGAGTTCTTCAAGTGTGTAACAGAATGGAGGTAATAATATATTCTGAGGTTTGCTGCTTTTATCTCCCATTAGGCTTATCACATAGGAAGCATAGCCCACAGTGTGACCACTTATTACAGGCTGCCTATGATACCAATACCTGGCCCTGTACTCTGACGGGTCAGTGCTCTCATGACATTTCTTTTTAAGGATTATCCAGATTCTGAGTCTAGTTACTTAAGTCCAATGTTCTTATCATGACACCGAACTGCTGTTGTAGGAATCCAGACACAAGTACCACAGGCCTAGCTTGAGGGGGTGTAGAGAAAGGGCAGTCGCACCAGGGCCCAGAACCCTTAAGGGATCCCATAAGGTGTCTCAGAATTTTTATTTTTAGTTTACATTTAGAATTTGGGTATTTTCTAATGTTTCTCAAGACCTATGAAGAAAACGAACAAAAAATGGCAGGGAAAAATGTCACGGCAAAGCGTGACATCAAAATGCAAACAAGTGCATTGCTTGTAGTACATTTCTTATTGCACTTTGGACTTTTCTGAAACATCTGGTCAAACGGCTATGAAAAAAGCCCCCCCAAAAAATCCTTACTTTTTTTTCCAGAAAGGTGCTATCCATGATATCATCCAAAGTGGGCTTTGATAGTTCAGGAGTCTTAAACTCAGCCAGATAAATGTGAAGTTCATAGGTCGCATTCCTTGAAATATGATACAATACAAAATTATTAGTAGTCAATTAGTTCTTAGATATATGAGAACAATACTACATTGCTCCTAGGTTTTAACTTACCAAAAATTTGTGAGTCCCCATAGAAATATCCTGATTCTGTCCTTATATACAGTATACTGCCCCCACCATATGGGTGCATAGTGCCCCTATAGACATCTATAGTGGCCCAGGCCTTATACAACTTGCTGTCCTCACAGACATACTTCGTAGCTCTGTCCATATATACAGCCTGCTAAATCCCCTGAGTAATAGCATACTGTCCAGTCCCCCAATGCTTAAAAAAAAATCCTCGTCGCCATACTCCCGCTTCTCGTCCGACCAGTGCTCTGCTGTCCTGAGGATGTTTTGGGACCTCCAGTGCCGCATGCAGCCATGCAATCCGTATGTTTGAGACCCCTGAACTAGTTGTTTTTCTATCTGCTTTGAAGCAAAGATTCATGAGGGGAACTTATTGTTCACGCCAGACAACCGTCACAGAAGTGGTACATCTTTGATACATGGCTGAATTTGTGCCAAAGATACCCTGCTTGCAACAAACATACCTCTGCCTGCCACACTTACTATAGCTCACATCAAAACATTGCTGTAACTTATAGCTGAAATTTGTCAGCACCTAGCATATATTGAAATTCTGGTGGACGGTAGTTCCCAAGATGTATAAAAATTATTAAGAGGCTCTTTACTAATTCTGGCACATCTTGCGCCAGCTCTGGAATTTAACTGGTGTAAGACCATTCTTAATAAATGTTCTCCAATGGGTTAATAGCACTCAAGTCCATTGCAGAAAAAGTATAGCAGGCATGGAAGATCAGACTATAGAAATAGTGGGAAAAAAAGGTTAAATAAACTTGAAGAACAGATTGTATTCGTTTTGTCAACAATTTCTGTAGAGTTCTGTTGGCTTAAGTTAAGAAACGGACACATCTTAAAGGGAACCTGTCAGGTTGATTTGGTACACTAAACCATCCACCAGTCCTTATGGTTTGGTGGTTTAGTGTCCCAAATAGTCCTGGTGTCATGTTCACCATGTACTCCCATCACCTGCGCAGTTCTTTACTGAAGCCGTAACTATACACTTTGGTTTCATTGTACATGCGCAGTGAAACTGATGCATTTTTCCGGGGTTGGTGAACAACTGCGCAGGTGCCGGGCACACCAAATACAAGTCGTTGTTTTTTTTTTGTTTGTTTTTCTTTATGTGGACACAGAAAGCTTTACAGCAGGGTTATTTGGGACACTAAAGTACAGTTTCATAAGAACTTGTAGTTTGTTTATTGTCCTAAATAGACCTGACAGGTTTCCTTTAAGTATTGGAAGAATATTAATATATATGTATGTGATAAATTATCAGATCCCAGTGTTTCGTGGTGCATCTAATTCACTTTTGGGAGAGATCAATCCTCAGTTTGCCCATTTTGGAGGTGATGGTCTGGGAGATGCAGAAGATCCGGACAGCCCAGGACTAGAACGCTTACAAAAGGAAGATGCTGTTCATGCTCTTATAAGGATCATTAATCAGTATGAGGGTCAAGTAAGTAATATTGTATAAATCTATACTGTATACTTATAGCATATAATTGTACTGGGGGTGATACCGTCTGATCAGCCCACTTTCTAATAGAGATCAGCTGTAGTAGAAATGACACATTGCAGCTATTTAAAAGGACTCCATCAGATACACTTTGCTGTGGCCGTCTGCTTTGAACAATAGCCAAATGGCAGAGATTCACAGGAGGCGCTGATTCATGGCATATGGGGTATCTCTGATCTGACAACTCTTAAACGAAGCATCAAAATAATGTATTCATGTCCCTTAGTGTATTCATGAGTTTCTAGTATTTCAGGAATTTATTTCAATACCTGAAGATAAGTGATGAGATGATTTAGAACATATTGGTAAATGATTCCATTAAATAACATTTTACTGAATTGAACACAAAAGCATTGGACTCATTGTAGTGAACACTGGATCAATTTAGATTTATTATTCCAATTTATCCAATCTTCGTCTACTCTGACAAATTATGGCTTATATGGCTGTATTAACACCCTAGACGCTCTGTGGTATTGTGATTCCTTTCTTTTTTTCCGGCACACATTAAGATAAACCTGGTGGCGTTGGGACCCTTGACTAACCTGGCTCTGGCAGTCAAAATAGATCCAAGCCTTCCAAAAAAGCTGAATAAACTGCACATAATGGGAGGAAACCTAGAAGGTAAAAGGCTTCACCAGTTATATAACAGTTCTCATAACTCATGGTTATTACTGAAATCGAACAAATGTTGTTTAGGTTGTGCTCACATTTGCACTTGAGCCTCTGTCACAAACTCCATCAGATTTGATAGGAGGAATAGATCTATAAGCAGCAATATTATTCCCATTAAAATAACTGACACCATGTCAAAATTCTCACTAACTCCATTAGTCTGCCACCATTGATATCTTTTGTGCAAAGGACAATGCATTGTGGATAGAGGCCTGCAAGACAAGTAGGATTCCTAAAAATACTTTGAATCTTTTGTCGTTAAAGGGTTTTTCTGGCCCCAAATGCATTTTTTACCGGAAAGGTTATCAGCAGCCTCTGAGAGTCAGAAGCTACAGCAGTGGATGGGAAATAGAAACCGCTCTGAGCAAGTAATAGGAATGGAGTGACAGCTCTGTCCACTGTCTAGCGAGGGCACCAGAGAACTGTATCTCCGCTCCTATTACTAGAATAGGAGCAGATTGCTTCTGCTCCTCCATCTACTGCTGTAGTACCCAGCATCTGGATCAGCTGATCTGGGTTTCAGATTCCCCCCACATCAAATATTGTTGACCTATCCCGTGGAGCTGGAAAACCCATTTGGTTTTACCATTACATGTTTATAACACTGTTTTTTTGTTTGCTTTTAATTAATTCTGCAAAATAGGATTTTCTTATTGAACCCCTAAGCCTTATGTGTAAAATCTAAAACTTTATTAAAACATTTTCGATAATACACAATGATTACTGCTAAAATATCAAAAATAACTGTACTAACACTGATAGTCTTAGGTCCCATACAAGGGGCTGTATAGAGAATCCATACAGTACAGACTCCAACTACAGTGCTGAAGGCAGCTATAACTCCATACTTCAGCACTTGCCAATTGATGGAACTATGCTCCTAATGGTACCATGACTGGCACACAGTAAGCCTACTTTGCCGTGCAGGTTCTCTGTGTACCATTTTATCAGGAACTGTACAATATGGCACATGGTCACGTTAGATGCATATTAAAGGAGTGAGAGTACCTAATAACACAGTCATTTTACATATTATATTTTTGTAATTTTAACAAACCTTAGCACTTAATAAGAATGTGCTTTATTTTATTGTGTTTCAGGTAGAGGGAACAGGACAGTTTGTGCAGAGTTTAATTTCTACTTGGATCCTGAGGCTGCCTTCATTGTATTAAATGAGTTTACCTGTCCTGTGTTTATTGCTGCTCTGGAGTTCACTCGTGAAAACTGCCTTACTACGGTATTTTTTTTGCAGACTACGCTTTAACATTAAGTAATGACAATTGGATGAGAAACCCCAGTACGTGGCAGCTTTAACTTGTCACAAAAAAAAGCTAAAGGCCATCACATCAATAAGACAATTTTCTAAAGGTCACAGTAGTAGGTGTTTTCATTTCACCAGTTAGTGGGGAGTTAAGTATCACAAGCAGCTCAATCTGTATTCCATATAGATATGACGTGAACTTTACATTTTATTATTATTATTTTTTTTAATATTCCTCTTATTGAAGACACACATTATGTTTAATTCCTCCCAAATCCCATAACTTTTTTTTTATTATTTTTATGTTCACAGAGCCATATCAGGGCTTAAAGGGCCTCTATCATTGGGAAAAGTCATTTTTAACTAAACACATGCTTGCATAGGCTTTAGAAATGCTATTCCACACCTACCTTTAGTATGTAAATTGCCTCAGTGGTTTCTGAATAAGTCCGTTTTTATTCATATACTAATGAGCTTCTAGACAGCACAGGAAGTTCCCAGCAGCACTCGTCTTTTCTATTATCTCCTATGTGTGTGTGCAAACAGTAAGCTGAGTCAGCAGCAGCCTGTGCATAGGAAACAATAGCAAAGAGGGTGCATGATCTATCGTGCACCAGTCTAATTAGCAGGTGAATAAAAATGGACTACTTCAAAAAGCGCTGAGGCAATTTACATACTAAAGGTAGGTGTGGAACAGCATTTTAAAAGGCTATGCAAAGATGTGTTTAGTTAAAAATGACTTTTCCAAATGATAGAGCCTCTTTAATGTTTGCAGGATAAATTGTACTTTAAAATGGTACCATTTAAAGGGGTATTCCCACGTCGCATACTCACCAGTCTTTACTGCTGTAAAATCTTTCTTCCTGGTTTCTTGCGTCATTTTAGCAGTTTAGCTCCTCCCTCAAATTAGTGTGTAGCTCTGCCCACCACATAGCGTGATCCTATGGGGTGGCTGAAGGGCCTGTGATGTCATCAAAGGTCCTCAAACAACACTATATGCACAATACTGCCTGTCTCTGCCATAATGAACACAATTGAATTAGCTAACCTGATAAATGGGAGAACAGAAGACGAGTTCAGAAATGAAAGCAGCTCCTCACCCTTATCTGAGAGCAGGGAGGTAGGTCACGTGGTGTAGACACAGGAACAGCTAGAAACAGGCTTGCTCCCGTGCACTTAGCCCCTCCTCCCTCCCCCCTGAGAGCAGGCAGATACATCACTTGACTTTTGAGCAGATAAGTCAAGGGATGTGTCAACAATGATTTGAATAAAGTAAGATAGTGGACAAACAAAGCAGTTTTGCTGAAGCAGTGTATTTAGGAAAAGTCTTAAATCCACATTAACATGAGGTATAGATAGGATCCTTGTGATGGGACAACCCCTTTAATATTTTTTATGATGTACTGGAAATCTACCAAAAAATTGAGAATGGGGTGGAATTGGAGAAAACCTGCAACTTATGGGCTTTGTTTTTACAGCATTTACTGTGTAGCCAAAATATCATGTAAGCTGTATTCTATGTTTTGGTACATGGGATACCACATTTATATAGTTAGGCTTTTTTTGTCTGTAAAAAAATCCAAAACTTTGCATGTCCCATAGACTTTACTGCAATTGTATTGCAGTCTATGGGACTTTTGTTGCATAACTATTGAGGCTGGTTATAGAAAAGCTTCAATAGCTACATTGCTATGACAGGTTTTAGAGCCTGCATTAGACTCTCGGCTGTCATAGAAACAGAATGGCTCCTGTGATCTTGCAAAGGTACTTGTACTCAGCTCTTTTAGTCACTGTATAAATGACTCTATGACATATCTTATGTATTGTTTGTCCAAATAATTTTCTTCCAGGAATATTTCAAAAACTGGGTAAATCAAGATACAGAAAAGGGCAGATTTATGAAGAAAATCACAGCAAAGTGGCCTCAGAAAAACCATTTTGTCTCTTATGATTCATACGCTATGGCTGCGGTAATTGAGGAGAATATGATCACAGAATATGTGACATGTGCCGTAAGCGTGGAGCTTCATGGGAGATATGCTAGGGGAATGCTGGTTCTGGACACTGACGATAAGTGGAAGAAGGAGCATAAAGCTTTCCTGATGAAGAAATGTAATCTAGACCGCTTTAAAGAAAGACTGTGGAATGCACTTCTGTAGGAGACAACATAAGGACTACGAGAAAAAGTAATAAACCATTTGTTTGATGAACTGGTTTTTAGGGATTTTTTTTCTGACAACTTTTTCACACTGTTGCTAAAAAGGGTAATAACTAGAGATGAGCGAGTACTATTCGAAATGGCCGTTTCGAATAGCACACACCCATAGGAATGAATGGACGCAGCCGGCACTCGCTCTTCTCTAGTAGTAACTACCCCATATACAATTAATCTACATAGAGTTGAGCACATTTGTATATATACAGTTTGGCCAATTGTAATGTACTTGGACATCCCTCTGAAATATACAGGTTTTTTAGCCACATCCATTGCAAACAAGTTTGCAAACTCCATGGACATACTATAAAAGTAGTATGATTGTATTGAAGACTTAACTGGCTTAGGACATTTCACTGTTACAGGATGCCATCTTTGCACACAAGCCTAAGTTCATTTTATATAGTTCCAAGCATCTGCTGGGGTGGGACATAGCACGCTGCCACTACATTTTGGTGCACAAAGGTTTGGGTTTGGCACATGCCCACTATACAGAGAAGTCTCTATACATTGAGGATCTAGTAGCAGCAGATCTTATGAGAACCTATTCTAGATATAGGCCATCACTATTAAGTCTAGATCACTTTAAATCTCCCCTAGCGATCTTATTACACATTCAGTACCCTGGACCTGCATTTCAAGACATTCCTAAGTACCCTCAATTCATAATTATTACAAAGACAATGTTCATTCACTATGTTGCACTTATTTAGAAACTACTTTATAGAGACATGTTATTTAGTCATGGCCAAAAGCTTTGAGACTGACAAAGATTTTGGTTGTCACAAAGTTTGCGGCTTTAGGTGTTTTTAGATTTTAGTCAGATGTTTCTATGGTATTTCTATGTTCATACGTTAAAATTTGTACTAGCTGAATATTTTTTGCTAGACCCAGGGGAAAGGGGGGACCCTGGGCAGTTATAACATTAAAAAAAAAAAAAACCTCTCCTACCCCCAAGCACGCAAGTGTCTGCAGCCAAAGCCCCTTCGGTCGTGCACCAAGGCTTGGTCCACAGATGCCCTGTTCCCCCCCACACACATCACCACTGAGGCCAATCAGCGATCTCTGACATCAGAACAGGTAGCTGTGGGGGAACAGGTGATTAACATTGTTGTGTTTGATCACCTCCCCTGGGCCTCTGAACATTATACTCTATGCTCTGAAGAGACCACAGAGTATAATAGCAGTTTCGTTTTGGGAATGTTCAGTCTAGACAGTCTGGGACTTGGCAATCTGCTGTCTGTGGCCAGATACTCATCATGTCTCATGGCAGATGCAGCCCTAGCTACTCCAAAGGAAGCTGCAGCAATATCTGCTACAGAATTGTTAATTCCAAAATGCGAACATACCATTAGAAGCATTACATTACTTTTTAAACTTTTGACAATTGCATCAAGTTTATATGAACTGTTAAAGAGGACCTGCACATGCGGTTTTATATACTGTGAGCTAAATTCTAGCTCCTAAAGTCAAATAGCACAGCACTCCTTCACTTCTGAGCTCTATGTGCCCCCAAACAGCAGTTTATGCCTAAAAATACAACTTTTTGGTACCTTGAAGTTTTAGGAGTACAAGTGTATGTTGACACAAAATGGGCATTAAAATGACACTTGTCTAAAAGGGGTTGCCTGGCATAAACTAAAACGTTAACGCCAAGCTAAACCTCCTCCCCTGCCCAGCCTGTAATTTACTCCCTTAAAAAAAAAAAAAAAAAAAATGCCGTCCTAGGCACATCTGATTTCCTGGTGACGTTCCTTTTCACTGTATCCAGAGACGGGAGGTCACCAGTACTCCCCCCTCCCCATCATACTCACGTACTCTTCTTCTCCTGAGTGTTGCTTCCTTCACAAGTGAGCCAGCACCTGCGCATTAGAGCGCTGACAGAAGCAAAAGAGAAACAGCATTCTGTTGTGCATGCGTAGTAGGCCCACTGCTTCTCTTCTGCTGGTGTTCTATTGCGCAGGCATATTTGGAAATTATAGAATCACCTCTACAAGGTACTGTTATTATGTTCAGAACCAATTTACTGCAGACAAACTCCCTTTAAGATGATTTTTAGCCTGTGTTCTTATGGAGTTATAGATGGTCTCTGAAATAGATAGTCCAGTATGGGAAATTTGGAGCAGCTCTTCTGATTCTCGGATGTCATGAGCGTCAATGTCATGTATTGTTTTAGTGCATATTCACACGACTGAGTTTCAGTATCAGATGTTAGTTTTTTGTGTTTTTTTAGTTTAGATTTTTTATTTATTTTTCTTAATGTGAATGAGCCTCTTACTCTAGAGAATGGACAAAGCCACAACAGCTCCATTAGATGGTCTGCTACAAGGGCAACTTCTGATGAAGGGAGATGGGCTTAAAATATTTACTAAATTTCTGAATGTCCTTGGCATCTTGGAATAAACTAATTTGAGTTGCATTTGGAGAGCACAGATTTTATTACCTAGTAGGAAATATGGAGTTTGGCTACTTAGGATAAATACTTTGTTAAATATCAAACTTGCATATACAAATTATCCAGTATTATCCAAAGACTGCATCACACCTGTCCATAGGTTGTGTGTGGTATTGCAGCTCAGCCCCATTTACTTCAGTGAAGCTGAGCTGTAATACAAAGTATAAACTCAAGAACAGCGGTGGCTTTTTTTTTTTTCTTTTTTCTTGGAAGAAAGCATACCAGTTTATGTAGTCTTTCAGACTGGAGACCCAGAAAACAGGTGTCTGGCTGGCCCTAGCTTCCCCAAAATCATCTAAAGGGTCGTTCATACTACCGTTGGTGACCGTCAGTAGTGTTCTTTGCTGTTGTCCGTTACAAGATTTTAGTAACGGACACTAGCAGAACCCTCACAAATACGTTAAAATTTCATTTCAATGGGATTAGATCTTGTGTTTGATAGTAACCGTTAGCGTCTGTTTTATACCAAATTCATCACGTCTGTTATTTCTCGCAGACATTAAATGTATCAGTTTAAAAAAACGGGCATATTAACATCAGTTAGTATCCTTTAATGTCTGTTATATGTGTCCGTTTTATCATAATGGATATCCAACAGTGAACCCAGCCTATGAGATTAGCAGAGATCTTGCTCACAGAAGGGAGGGCATTCCTATATATGGACAAGGATTGTTTTATGAAACAATCCCTCTTACGTCACATATACTCCTTCACCTTCTTTATTAACTTAACATGACCATATCTGAAAAAAAATATTTAGCACAACCCAAAAATGCATCCTTAAATGGGGTATTCCCATCTCCAGGATCATATATAAAGTTGTAGCTTATAAGCTAACCTAATACCTTGTTTCAGCTATCTTGCTCCATTTGTCAGACACTGCTGAATGTGTCTCAGTCTTTACAGCCCATTGCCTAGGTTTTAGGACCACCATCTATTAAGTAATGATCTGTTGATGCTAGTCCCTGCACCTGGCAAATTCTATGCTCATACGGTGATGGTTGATGGCTAACCGAGCCTTCTGTCAGCGCTGCAAAGTGCATTCAGATGCTGATCCCTGATGGGGTCTAGAACAGTACTTGATCAATGCCTTGGTTTTCATTATATGTAGATCCAGACATAGATCCAGACAACTGTATACAGTGTAGAACCAGCACGCTCAGGAGCACACAGCTGCCCTGCATCACACAGGTTAAGTCCATCCACAAACTTGTCACTGAAACCAGAAAGAAAAAGGGAGGGAGAGAGGAAAGTAGGTGAAACTCTAAGGAGGCATTCATATGGAGGAAGTTGGCGCTGATTCTGGCATGATAAAAATAGACTCCCATTGACTTCATTGGGTTCTGTTTTCAGCGTGGAAGCCATTGAAATCAATGGGAGGCTTTTTTTCCCATTGCGTTCAATGGGTTCCACGTGGAAAATGGAACTCAATGAAGTCAATGGGAGGCTTTATTTCCACATGGATTCTGCCGCGAGTTATCGCGTCAGAATCAGCGCCAAATTACTCAATGTAAATATCCCCTTAGGGGCTGTTCACACAGCTGAATTTCAAACTGAAATTGAGAGGGACTCTGCCTAAAACTCTGCTCCAAATCCACCTGAAACCAGCCTCAATTGATTTCAACAGGAGGCAAACGGATTCTGGATTCTGCCTGATAACCACTTGGTAAACACCAGTCTGAAAAAAAAATAATAAGACACAAAACATCACAAACAGACTTAAAGAAAAAGTGCCTTGTTTATTTAAATTACAACACAAGGTTGTATGACTTGCTCAACAAATCCCGTTGGTCTCACAGGATTTTACAAGGAGCATGTAAAATTAACTTTTTTTTAAGCTTTTTTTTTTTCTTTTTAAAAAATGCACAATAAAGAACTTAAAGTACAGGGAAAAGCGCTGAGCAGCCCATACTGAGCATTCACAGTGCTCTTGGCTGTATTTAGCTTTTGTTCATGAGTTAATACAAAAACAGCTTGCGTTTAAATGGCCAATGCACTTATAGCATGGTCTGCTATGTATGCACGTGCATCTACCTTTTATTAGAAACATAATACTTGGGAAGAAAATGAACTTAAAATTCTCATAAGTCACTTCAGGGCAAGGATACGTTTGGACAGGGGGCTGCTTTGTGGCACATGTGCAAAATAAATAAATGATATAGTGGTGGCAATTTTTACCCGTTCTATTTCCTAATGTTCTGTTAACCTGACATTCTCTTTATAAATTTGTCAAAGTGTATGTTCTTCTATGAGAAGAATATGAAGAACATAAATGCTTTTGGGGATTAAAATAAAAGACTGAGTGGGAAATGCTGCACAAGACTAATCTGGGGCATAAAAATAAATAAAAAGCAGCCAAGAGCAGACAACAGAGAGAAAAATGGGGGGGGGCGCAGTCTTCAAAAATAACTGGCAGAATCTGAAGCAGTAACACTCCTAACATCGCAGTTATGTTCCAGGTTGTTGGTTAGTTCTCAGTTGGGTAGTGGGAATTGGACCAAGGATCTGAACTTCTTCTTCCAATTGTGGGGCTCCAGATTTTCCAGGGGTCGTATGTTTGTCCTGGCAAATTTTCAGAGCTGTGGGATGCTGATGTTGAGCTGGATGTGGGACATGTGCTTTCACCACCGATTAAATCAATTCCAGGTAATGGGTTTGCTGGAGTGGTATATGGAAGGGTGGTGCTTGGATTACTGGACCATATGGAACTGCTGAATGGGATTGTTGGAGACCACAGGCTACCAGAGTTTCCAAGAATGGACTGCAAAGAGACAATAAATCAAAAACGTAAGTCAACAGCTAAATTTTAGAAAAATAGGTGAGATCTGAATTCACATTAGGTTTTCAAGTCAGAACAACACCTGATGTATTGTTTGGAATTCTCAGTAGTACAGCCATCAAGTATTTATCACTCAGCATAAAATGGCCATACTTATTTGCACAGAATTATTTTTGAGACACACAAATAAGTGGGCCTTTAATACAGGTCTCTTTTAAATAGGATCAACTCCACAAATTCAAGTGGTTTTTTGGGAATTTTTTCTCTAATGCCCACCGTTCCTGAACAACAAGTGCAGTTAGTTTTGGTGTCTAATGTGCTATTTAAGCTCTATATTGTCAGAAGGGTGGTGTCAGGCAAAGAGGCATGATTCTCCAATTAGAGGCAGCCAGTGCCATAGCTCAGAATCACATCCTTTGTCCGGTCCTGTCTGACACCACCCTCCCGGAGTACAGAGACAAAATAGTATTTCATGCACCAAAACGAACAGCATTGATTGATTGGGAACAGTGAGGGCTACAAAAAAATTCCAACTGTGCCAGTGGTGCAGCAGCTATCAACAAATGCTAAGAACTAGAGGTGTAGGAGGTGGTGAAAAGTTCTCTTTAACCCCTTAGCGACCCTTGACGTAACTGTACGTCATGGGTCGCATGGGGATGTATGGAGCGAGCTCACATGCTGAGCTCGCTCCATACACGGCAGATGCCGGCTGTATCATACAGCCAGGACCTGCCAATAACAGCAGCGGTCGGTGCCCGAGCCGATCGCTGCTGTTAACCCTTTACACACTGCGGTCAAACGCGACCGCAGCGTGTAAACAGCGCAGGCGGCATGGGCGCCGCCATGTTTCCCCGATCGCCGCCCTCCTGAACGTCACATGAGGGCGGTGATCGGTTGCTATGACAGCCGGAAGCCTATTGAAGGCTTCCAGGCTTGTCTCTGCACGAGATCTTTTAGACGATGCCAGAGGCATCGTCTAATAGAAGTGCTGCGATTTTCCTAATCACTGCAATACTGTAGTATTGCAGTGAATAGTATGGGCGATCAGACCCCCTAGGTTTCAAGGTACCTAAGGGGTCTGATCATAAATGTAACAGAAGAAAAAAAAAAGTTTTTAAAAGTATTAAAAAAATAAAAAAAATATAAAAGTTCAAATCACCCCCCTTTCCCTAGATTAGCTATAAAAGTAATTAAAGAACATTAAAACATAAACATATTAGGTATCCCCGCGCTCCAAAATGCCCGAACTATTAGAATATTAAAACATTTATCCCGTACTGCGAACAACGTAGCGGCAAAAAAAATAAAAACAGCCAAAAAGCGTTTTTTTCAACACTTTGCCTCTTATAAAAAATTGAATAAAAAGTGATCAAACCATCAGATCTTTCCCCAAATGGTATCAATAGAAACGTCATCTTGTCCCGCATAAAAAGACAGCACAACCAGCTCCATACATGGAAATATGAAAAAGTTACAGGTGTTAGAACATGATGACACAAATTTTTTTTTCTATTTTGCAAAGTTTATCATTTTTTTAAAAGTATCAAAACATTTCAAATACTATATAAATTTGGTATCACCGCGTTCGTACTGACACGTAGAACACAGGTAACATGTCATTTGTACCAAACAGTGAACGCTGTAAAAATTAAACCCATAAGAAAATGGCACAAATGCATTTTTTCTCCAATTGCACCTCATTCTGAATTTTTTTCCAGCTTCCCAGTACATTGCACAGCATATTGAATGGTGCCATTACAAAGTACAATTTGTCCCGCAAACAATAAGCCATCATGTGACTCTGTGAACTGAAAAATGAAAAAGTTATGGCTCTTGAAATGTGAGGAGGGAAAAACGAAAATGCGAAACCAAAAAATGGCCTGGTCCTTAAGGGGTTAATAGCTGTGATAAATAGCAGAATGTCAGTAATGTGATGCACAATTTTCATACTTCTATATTAAAAAATATTTCATGGACCACTGGTTCAATCATATGTAAAAACATTAGACTTCATCTAAAGCCTACGTTCTTAACCTGCAAATGTCTGAGGCAACTCACAATGCCCTTACTCTTAGGGGGCGTTCACACTACCGTTGGTGTCCGATTGCAGTGTCCGTTGCTACTGTCCGTTCAAGATTTTAGCAACGGACACTAGTTGTGTCCGCTACAATTTCCAGTCATTTCAATGGGATTTCATCTGTTGTCAGTTTGTGTCCATTTGTGTCCTTAAGGGTCCGTTAACAACCATGTCCGTTTTTTCAAGCAAACAGAGAAATCACACATGCAGGATTTTTCTGTCCGTTTGAAAAAACGGACAGAAAGTGTCCGTTTTTTATTTAACATTGAGGTCTATGGGCCACGGACATATAACGGACAGTAACTGATGGCCATCAGTTACAGTCCGTTATTTTCTGTCCGTTTATTTTCTGCACATGCTCAGAAAGCATAAACAGCAAAAAGAAAAAAACGGACAGTATAAAAAACGGACACTAACTGATGCTGATACTAATGTGTCCATTAAATGGATCAGTTAAAAAAACGGACACATTATCAGTTAGCATCAGTTAGTGTCCGTTATGATAGGTGTCCGTTTTTTTTCTTTTAAACGGACACCTTCATAACGGACACCAACGGTAGTGTGAACGCCCCCTTAGCTGTTAATGTGCAGTACAATGTGTGACTATAGAATTGGTTACCTGTATTTATTTTTAGAATATTTAAAACTTAAAACCTGGTTTTAAAAAAAAAAAAAAAAAAAAAAAAAAAAAAAGGAACAAGGGGATCCAAATTTTACATATATCAAACTACAGTAGTTCCTATGCTGTTATAAGCAAGGGAATTTATGATAGCAGCTGCCTACATCTCTCCAGGCTGTAGGCAGGCTTTATAAAGTGTACATAAGCCACCATCTGTGGAATGACAGAAACCTTGTGACTGAAACTGAAGAGGAGTCACAGCATTAGCGTAGTATACAGCATGTCATGAGGCTGGCAGGACATGAGAAATCTGATCTCTAGTGAGAGATGCGCTACATGTTCACCTGTCTGTATGTAATGATTTAATGCAACATCTGAAGACAACATCCCTTTTATATTTACACAGATTTTCACTTTTTCTAAGCAACATATTGGCAAAGTAGTCCCAGCATTTATGTTTTCATATCTTGAGTTTCCAAGTTTCTAATTTTATCATTTTACATTTGTAGATACAAACCCAATGCAAGCAAGTACATTTACAGGAACTTTCAAGAAGTGCTAGTTTATGTAAGTTGGACGAGACATCAAGAGTAAAAACGATAGCACAACTCAGCAGATTCAATGTTCATGTGCCTGCCCCTATACACGTGCAGACAACACATCTCACATCCCAGCTGACATGTTATGAATCCTGTCTGCAGGTAAATAGTGGTTGGCTTTCTGCATTTAGTCAACTCAAAGGCAACGTGTCAACAGAAAAATATGTTTCTCTACTTGATTGTAACAAAAGTGCCATGTTTTGTATGGAGCTAACTTGAGACAATGGCCTGAAGATGGTTACACGGACTTCATACTCACAGATGTAACGTGGGTCGGAGATCCAGTGCTGGTAGGCCATGTAGGTACAGCATCTGTAGCAGGAGGATCCCAGATTGAGGATGTGGATTCAAAATCTGTCCATTTCTTTTGAGATTCTTGAGCATATGTGTTTCGTGGAAAAGAAAGTTTGCTAAAAACTTCTGTGGCAAGGAGAGAAGGAAAGCATGTATGAGAAAAAAAAGTATCCATAGTGACCCAATCAAAGTAGGTGTAAATGTTGCAGTCACGATTTTATTCCCCTTTTAATTTTATAGCATGTTCTATATGCTACAAAAAAAATGTACATAGCTTACAACAGTGAACTCCCCAAACGAATCTACAGTATGTAAATGACTGCATGCAAATACAAGGGAGAATTAGTCCAGCAATCACATGAAAATAAAAGCAAGTATTACTTTTAGAACAAACTACTAAGAGCATTATCCAACTGGCAGCTTACAAGACACCTTAAAAGATATATATTTATACAGTTTATAAAAGTCTACCATCCTAATAGAATATGCCCACCCAAAATATTTCAATTGGCAGAAAAATCTGAGATTTAGTAAATCTGTTCACACTTGAATTATTTATTTTTCTTCTAGGGTTTCACTTTTCTATCCCGAAAACTGGATCTGCCCACAGCATTTATGTTACCTGTAAAAGTGGCAGCTGTGGTGCCAGTATAAACAGCTATTTTTGGCAAACTATAATGTATGTAATGTTAAGAGCTTCTACTGACTAATTGTCTGATAAAATATTTCAATGAGTTGCAGCAACTATGACGCACTAAAATGGTGTAAATACCTCCTGTTAAATTGAAGGAATTGCTTGGTCCAAAAGCAGAGAATGAGTTGAGCGCAACATAATCCGGGCTGTTGGGGCTGCTGACGGGGCTCCACAAGCCAGAACTAAGGAAATAAGTGTACAATGAGCATTCTCACAGTATAAAATCTTAGAATTACACTAAAACGCCACAATATGACAACCTGCATCACAACACGTTAATAACGGAAACTATAACAGACAGAACAGCTGTAGTCTGGGTATAAGTGTGTCTGACCAGAAGACAGATTGCAGAACGTTCTACATATATTATAGTAAAAGTGTGTATTCCCCATGAATTCGGATGAATCTTTTCTTAACTCTCTGCACTGTGTCATCCCTGGCTATGATTTAGGCTAGGGCTACACCGTGATTTTGGCTGTGATACCTGTCATACAACCAACTATCACCATTTCCCTCTGCAATATTACAAGTAATGTAAGTGAATTGCATCTGTGTCATAAACAAATTTGAGCACTATACAATATACACTGTACAATATTTTGTGACTTAGTCTTGTACTAACCTCACACTCGCTTACATTTGTTAAGATGTTGTAGGAAGACATGGAAATCTTTCATCACACCCAAGGGCGTCAAGTCCGAAAATGTTATATAGTCACAGTCTATACTGTCAACTATTCCTCGTGTCAATAGGGTGTGCCCCAACACAATCTGACACTTGCAATATAGCTTAGACATGCCAAGCTATATAGGGACATATATAAACTGTCATATTCTTTCATTAGAGCTAATCCATATATAACCTTCTGGACGTCATAATGAAGGAACAGATTTAAAATAGAAAAACACCAAATTGATCAGGGACACAGCGGCAAATCAAATGATGTATAACATTTAGGAATTTGGACTGGGCCACAGGAACCTCTTTAAAGAGAAGTTATCAATGGGAGTGCCAACCATCACCAGTCTACCCACTATCTGCCTGGCTGCAGTGAGGTGGAGTGCATGAAAGGTCCTTATCAGTTTGTGCCAGCTGCAGCGCTGCACCTCCCATGAGGCGACTGCTTCAGGCGGTGCTATGCCAGGGCCCCAGGGAGGGCGGTATTTTTGCTTACCTAAGCCAGTCCAGGACTTAGCACCGAGCAGTAGATTGGGGAGGCCGGTGGAGCAGCGCTGCTCCAGTGTCCTCTCCCTTCCTGCTCTCTGCCTGCGAACGCCACTAAGCCCCGTCCCCTTTGTTTCGCCCCACCCCCTTCGCTCCGCCACGCTCCCTCCGCTCTGCCCCCTCCTCCTGGGAGGGGGGGGGCGGCTTTCTGTCATTCGCCTCGGGCGGCGAAAAGGGCAGGTTCACCCCTGGCCAGCTGAGAGAAAAATCTAAAACCTACATTACCTATCAGAGTTATCGCTGTCAACAGAGATTGTATGTGACATGTTGATGCTGTTAGAAAGGTCACTTTTCACTGCAGATGACTTTGATAATCCACTGCCACCTGGTTTTAAAAAAAGAAAAAGCAAAGAAGGGAACAATTTAGAGGAACATCACCACTGTATTACATGGTATCAAAGTATACCGAATCATATAATCCGTATACTGCTAGGGAAATAATGAGGATACCTGGGTTCTTGTCGTATCCTGCAGCTACAGCTGCAAACGTGGGATTGCCATTCCTTCCGGGTAAAGATGATGCTTTAGTCAGCTTAGGTTTGGTGACGGTAGAATTAATTCTGAACTCACTAGAAAAAAAGATCCTTTGTCATACACATTATTTTTTTAAAAGGCTAATATGTTATTGTGAGGACAAGAGACTCACAGCTATGTATTTTACAATTATGTATTTGGAGAGTTATCTTCGCAGACCCCTCATACACAGTCTTACGTTTGTGTCTGTTAACAAAACCGGATTAGCCTCAGGAATGGGGGATGACAGCTCTGTAATCAAAGCCCTTTGTGGTTCCAGGCATTTGCTCAACCCTAAAGCCTAAGCAATCAGGTTTCAGTGACATTCGTTTTGGTATTTTTTTTTCTTTTATTCCCATTTCATTTTATGTATTATATTATGCTTTTAATTGTATTTGCTTGTCAGCCACTGATATGTATTTCTGTATATGTTAGTGGATAGTACTGACCCACTCGGGTTAATAAATATATAAAATTTATAAAGCTTGTTTCCTATTATGCTATAAGGCCCGGGCACACTACCGGGGCACGAGTGGAAAGTAAGGAAGAAGAGTGATCGCCAGGTGTGCCAAAGTGGCTTTGGTAAGGCGGTATCCTTCACAGTTACTATGGATCATGTAAGTGTCAAGAAAAGCTGTGCTATAAATGCATACACATGGGCATGCAGACATCTATTTTGTGTTTACCGAAAGCAATACTGAAATAATTTTTCACACTATGTCTATTAGGATACATGCATACTCACTCAGTCTTGTTCATGACCAGGTGCATGAAATAGATTTTCATGTACTCAAACTATTAATAAGATTCAGGGATTAGTCTTTATACTTACTGACTGCTTGGGCTGTTAACAATGCTGCTGTAGCTACTTCTTCCCCCATAGCCCAGTGCTGGAGGTGGTGAAGGAGAGGTAGGAGCTGGTGAGGTTTGCCGTTGCTTTAAAAAGTCATCAGCATTGTGGGTCTGGACAGATAGCTTGTAAAGGCTGTCTGCTGCTATAACAGCATTGGAATAGATATGTTATAAACACAATACATTGATATAGTGATTTTCTAATAGACACACTTATCCTCCTTGCTTTTCAACATAATTTGTTAAATGTCACAAGGCAAATGCTTTATGTTAAACAAATAATATATATCTTGTGACAGAACTTTTGGAGGTGATGCTTTTTTAACAGTGTTTGAAACCCAACATGGCATATCATTGTTCTACACCCCTGATCCTGATACCTATCCCCATATTTTCACAAGATGGATGTTGGCTCCCTCATTATCTTATATGTGTAAGTAGAGAATTTGGTTGTATCATTTTTAGTTACTCAGTATCCAGTATCTGATCGTGCATGACTCTACAATATATTGCATTCCTAAAATAGATTAGCAGATTACAGGGATTTCAGCAAGTGTCCATGTAATGGATGGGAAACCATGCATATAAGAGACTTCATGTCATATGAAAACAGCAGCTCAGTGCACTAGAAACAAAAGTCATCTTTACTTTAACGTATAAAAGTTTGTGCCTGGGATAGGATCTGCATGCTTTTTGTAGTGACAGCCATAATTGATGCACCATAATACTGCCAAGTACAGCCAACATGCTATTCATTTATATTCCCATCACAAACATTATGGGATAGATTACGGGATAAATGCATGGCTGCAAAATATATTGAAGTGTGCACATATATTTCATCTCACTTTATAAACCTAGTAAAATGGGTGCAAGATAGCTTTAATAATGTGCTCAAAAAAAAAATGATGGAGGCAAAGCATTATAGATAAACCTCACTGTAAAGTTATTTAAACGCGATGTGAACACTACCATGAAAGTGACAATAGAGGTAGCAGTAACAACACTTTACAATTGGGAGTTCTTTATTCTATTGTAACTGGATGGTGCATACTCACAGCTGCCTGCTTTATGTATTGGCACTGAGTCCCACTCTGGAGGTGGGGAATCTTTCTCTCCTTCTGAGCTGCTGGTATTGCCTAGCTCCTGACCAGTACGGCTAGGAAGAAGCTTCGCCAACATTGACTGCCTGTTCTCCATTAGCTTACTGGTAGTACCTGCACAAAACATTAATAAGCCATGCACTGTGAGACGCTGCTCCATTCCAGACAAATCGCAAAGCTGTTAGCAGCAAAAGATCACAAGCATCCAATAGTGTGAACAAAAATGTGAACTATACCTCTTGTTTTCTGCAGATTTCTTGGTTTTGAACCATTTACTGCGGAGTGCTGAACTGAAATTTTGGAGAAATTCTTATGCTGTTTATTTTCCAGGGGGGTGGTATAGGGCAATTCCAAAGAACTTGAAGATAAGAAGAAAAAAAACAAAAAAAAAAAACACCACTTATTATAAATCAATACTATAATATCAGTTTGTACATAATAATCTAGCCAAATCCAATTTTACATTATGTTTCTATACATGGCTATGCAAGTTATCTGAAGAAAATGCATTGGGAGAGAGGGGGCTTCTCAGTGATTGCCACAATCATCAGCTCATGTAAACGACTGAAGCAAAATCCAACATTTTATGTTTTTATGGGAAATCTCGGTACTTATGTGTTCACTTTTATTTATGAATAATCCTAGAATCTGATATTTTACGTTTTATTGTTAGTCAACAGCTTTAACCAATTCTCTATATCCAGTAATGTCAATAACGGATGCGGCCAATCTGGCTGCCATATTTGCATGTAACATTGCACTCTCCTCGGATCTATACTAGATATACTAATACACTATATTGTGCTTTCTAAACATTGCTCAGTATTAACACATCCACTGTATATAATTAGCGATCCATTCAGAGAACTAGAAATCTGCAAGATAGACATAAGCTTCATATTACAGCTTTCAATCATTAGAAATCCCTTAACTCACCTTGGTTTAACTTCAATTACATTCTCCTTTTTGTTGGGGCTAAGACCTTTCTTGCTCTTGTGTTTTATTTTACTAATTTCGCTTTCTATTTTATCATTGATGGCTTGTTTTCCCTTTGTTTTTTCAGGCTCCTAAACAAATAAAAGAGAAGCAATAAATAAAGGCTGCAAGGGGATGTCAAGACAGACAAGAGCCTAGAAAGTAAAATACTAGACACTAGGTGAAATAGGGTGCATCTTGTGTGCTGGTCAACATTTAGAACCATTTTTAGTAAACCTATAAACTTCATCATCCCAAATATCTCTGAATTACACAAAAGTCAAATTAGAGTGAATGTATCACCAAGTCTTATTGAAACCACATAGTAAGCGATACCATTTTTTTATTTTTTCAACTGTAGATTTTTTTTTTTTATTCTATTGCTTGTACATAGTTATAGGGGCTTCCATCTTGCCCCAGATCCTTTTCTGCTCGGTTATCAGCATTATTGATATGTTTTATATCCTTTTCATGACCATAAGCAGAAACAGTCGGGAGATGAGTCATTGAGGTCTATGGGAAAGGATTCTTGACATGCCCTGTGTAGGGATGAGGAGTTTATAACCTGTGACCTACCGTATATACTCAATTATAAGCCGACCCGAATATAAGCCGACCCCCCTAATTTTACCACAAAAAACTGGGAAAACTTATTGACTCGAGTATAAGCCTAGGGGGGAAATGCAGCAGCTACTGGAAAATTTCAAAAATTAAAATGGTCAGAGATTTTGGGTTCAGTAGATGCTGGGTACTGGGAAAGGGTGTTTTGATTGTCTGTCTGCCCCTTCCCTGAGATTGAGGACTGGGTTTTTTCTTCCCCCCACTTGGAATTCAGCCTGGCTGAATATAGGGTATCTGCAGTGCTCCTATTAACCCCTTCCCGAAGGAACAGGAGCACTGCAGATACCCTATATTCAGTAGACCGAGCACTTTCAGACACAGGGATACCTAATGTGTATGTGTTTCACAGTCATTTTCTACTGAAAGGAATGATTTAGAAATTTTTTTTTATTTTTTTTTTTTTAAAATCTTCGTTGTTTTTTTTTTGCACTATTTTATGGGAGATTCTATACATTAATATTGTGGCTGGTCATAGAAATATATTTTCTGATATACCATCATAAATATTTTTCTCCATTTCGCTGGCAAACAACAAGAGACTTGGGACGATACCTCTTTGAGAAGTGGCTCAGTATCAGGATTGGAAGTTTCAGTGGTGGTAGAAGAGCTGTCATCATCTGCAAGAGAGTCCTTTAGATCATCTTCATGTGTTTTGGCTTTTCCTCGTCTTTCTTTCTCTTCCTGTTTCTTCTGAAATTTCACTTTGTGCTGAAGAGCTTTGCCTTTCCCTAGAGAATAAAATGAAGAGTTTCAATCCAGTAAACTGTCTAAAAGTAGTCCAAATATAGTTGTATTAAAGCTATATTAAATACTATATGACGTTAAGCTGTGCTGATGTCAGTCAGCACCCAGCAAACCTGGAAAAGTGCTCACTGGGCTTTATTCTTCAGAGTCCATGGCTGGAGACTCCCCATTTATTTGGGGCTAATCAGAAGCAGAAAGCCTATTCTCTGCATCAGCATTCTGCAACCTTGAACCACCTGCAGAAAATGAAGAAGAATCCGAGGTGGATGTCCGCCTCAAATTCCTCTTCAGTTTAAGATTTCTGAACAGAGCCTAAAGTTTAGAACTGTATATAAGTGTAATAGGGAGGCAGTATATCTCTACTTTTCATATTCTGTATTACAGTACATTCTAATAGGACTGCTTCAGCAAAAAAACAAAAAAACAAACAACCCAAAACACAAGTTCAGGTGTCAAAGGACCACACTAACCTGGGTTCACATTTGTTGATATTCGAGTCTGTCGCAGATGTGAACCCAGCTATACTGTGAAACTAGAACCCATGATGCCACTCAAGTTTTGTAGCATTAAAATTGAGGGAAAATATTTAACAATGTGACTATATTTGAAATCTACTAATATATTTCTAAATATTGCTACTACAGTGTTTCTCCGAAAGTAAGACAGGGTCAGGGACAGGTAATTTGATTAATCATCCACATCAATCTACAAACTGGAATATGGTTAGGCTCATTGGAATACCACTTTAACCTCTAATATATTTTTTTCATTTGGCTTTAAAAAATGTCATTTCTAACGACATAAAATCTCTTCAAGTTACCTTTATTTTTTGCTGCGGGAGATGGAGGTTGTTCAGAAAACACGTCTGATGGAGGAGGTTCAGAATTCTCAAAATCTTTATCCATTACTTCTATGAGATTAGTTATATCGGAGTCATCTGAACTGTGCCTACTATTACTACCACCACTTCCAAAGTACTCTGGGTGAGAAGTGTTACAGTGCCCTGTTCGGGATATATCTGCTGGTTGCTCTGGCTGTGTCTGAGGCACTGTTGGTGGTTGTGTTGGCACAAGCTGCTCCTGTAAGCTGGGTCCTTGTGGTGGTGGAAAATTGGGTTTTGTTCCTCGGGAACGTCTTGTTAAAGATGAACTGTGAGTAGCAGAGTCTGTGGTTGGAGAAGAAGCTTTGCTAGATGTCTGTGTTGTAGACACTTGTGTAGACATTCTGTTGGATACACTGGATGATTTTGCTCGAACTGCTTCTACATCAGATGCATTCTTGTGTACACTGGCTGCTGGGTTGCTCTGCTTGTGGTTACTGGTGGTTCTGGAGCCTGAATTCCCACCATATATACCTCTGTTAGCGCTACTGTTTGAGTCACTTCCAGAAGAGTTAAAGCTAAAAACAGAAATAAGCACAATGTTCATTCACTAGATTCATCTCTCTTTTTACCTCTTCCTCTCTGTCTCTTGTTATATATCATACATCATGATGCTAGATGGATAAGAATTTTTTTTGTCCTACAATATACAACCACCATAAACAGCGCCAAACCCAGATTAAAATTGCATATAAGAGCAAAGCAAAATAAATAATTGTTTACGAGCTGAGATATACTATCTAATATTATATATTAGTTAAACAGATGTGTTAATCTTTAACCCCTTAGCGACCTTTGAAGTAATATTACCTCATGGGAGCTAGGTACTTAACGACCCTTGAGGTAATAGTACGTCATGGGTATAAACAGTCCCCGCTTCTCAGTGCGGGCGTAAATGGAGCACGTTAGCTGTCAATCATCCTAAACACAGAGTAACGGTTAACAGCCATGTAACATTAGGATGACAGAGAAAAAAACACTTACTTGTTTTCTGTTGATATGCCAACTATCCTCCTGAGATCAAAAGGTCGGCCCAACTGAAAAGGAGGATTTGATGCCTCAAAAGAGAGTCGCCTTCTGAACGGCTCCCATATTCCTTGAGCTTCTAAGTAGGCTGTTCCAATAACCAAAAGAAACAGCAAACTAATTTGAAGGAAAACATAAGAGAAACAGATTTTAATCCACAATTTTTTTTTTTTTTTTTAAAGACTACAAACATGTTTCAGTGTGCTTACACTTTTCAATATACAGATACTGTAAGTCCAGAAATATTTGGACAGCGACAAGTTAGCTGTTTACTAAAACCTATTCAAGATATTTTTCTACAATATGGATGGGATTTGCTAGCCCCAAGTTGCAGGGACTGTAAAATGGTGCGTTTTTTGCTGCAGCATTTCTGACACGGCCAAACAGAAGCATTTACGCCACATGAGAAGTTTTTAGAAGTTTTTTTTTTTTTTTTTGAGGCTTGGAATGGGTCATTACCCAAAGCACACCACATCCTCTGTAAAACATGGAGGAGGCAGTGTGATGGCACGGGCTTCCAATGGCAGGGGGTGACTAGTGTTTACTGATGTGACAGAAGACAGAAGCAGCCGATGAATTCTGAAGTGTGCAAGGATATACTTTCTATTCAGATTCACCCAAATGCAGCATGTTTGATTGGACACCACTTCACAGTACAGATGGACAATGTCCCAAGACATACTGCAAAAGCAGCACAGGAGATTTTTAAGGCAAAGGAGTGGAATATTCTGCAATGGCTCAGTTAGTCACTAGATCTCAACCCAATTGAGCATGCTTTTCACTTGCTTAAGACAAAACGACCCACAAACAACAACTGAAGACAGCTGCAGTAAAGGGCTAGCAAAGCATCCCATGAGAGGAAACATTAACATTGAACATGAACATTTTACTTATGGTAATTTTAATTTGTCCAATTACTTTTGAACCCATGAATTGAGCAAACCTTGATTTATTAAAATAAATAAATAAAAATACTGCCACTAAGAAACGCAAAATAGTTTAAGGAGTAAAGGTGGAAGCACAGAGGGGCTTTAAAGCTGAAGATGAGGACTTCCTCTGAGCCTCTTCTTAGTATCTGCTCTCAGCGTCACTATGCAAAGCAATGCAATGCAACCTTAAGGCCTTAGGCACACACTCTGTGGAAAACAGCCATGTGACAGCTGTTTTAAAAACCATGAAAGCTTATGGGTGATATTCAAGTGGTTTTTTTTTTTTTTTTTTTTTTTTTAAATTGCAGGATACGGAAAAAAAAACTGACTTCCTATAAGTGACGATTTTGATGGCACATGAAAGCCAGAATAGTTGTGTGAATAAGGCCTAAGGGCCCGTTAGCACAGGCACAGAGGGGGAGGTGCTTAATCCATGTCATAATCCGCCCCCTCACAATGGTGGTCTATGGAGACCGCCAGGCTTCTTTTTCAGCGAGAGACATGTTGCCACTCACAGAAAAAAAAAGCGACATGACCTTTCTTGAGGCAGATTCCGCCTCAAGAAGTCAATAGAAGTGAGGTGGAAACTGCGTTGTGTTTTTTTGCCAAAAACTGTTGCGGTTTTTGGCGTGGTTATTTGCAAAAACCGCAACATGGGTTTTTTTATGGTCCCTTCACTGTCCAGGAGGGAAAAACCACCTGCCGTTTTCTGAAACGGTTTTCCAGAAAATGCTCCAAAAAACGCCTCAAGGTCCAAAAACCGCTTCCTAATTAGGAAGCGTTTTTTTTCCGGACCAAATTACGCCACATGTAATTCGCGTGTGAACTTAGCCTAACAGTGCAAGTTGAAGAGTTTCTAGTTCAACAATATAGATGAAATAAAAATAATGAAATTTCTCTTAAATACCTCATAATTCCTGAGATAACGACATACAGCGCCAACTCCCAATTGGGCCGGGGAAGTGCTTCTGCACATGAGGCCAGCATGTGGTAAGGAAGCGATGCATTCAGTATAAAAACAAATTCAGAACCTCCTGTTGTAACAATCTTTAGTTCACGAATCACTCGTGAGGAGGTGAAATCTGGTGTAAACCTGCAGGAAAAGAGGAAAAAAAACTGTTTAGAGTGTACATTAGGAAATGTCAAGGAAAAGTAAACCACAGGTATTCATTCACTGTCAGATATATGGGTTAATATTTTAAAGGAGTCTGTCATGTCAAAATTGTTTCTCAAACAAAATATAGGCAGAAACTTTGCCTTTGTGGTCAAAAACCAATGTAAATGATCCTCTTGGATGGATATGCAAATCAGACTGCAGGTGCACTGGGGGCCAGTTTTTGCGCCCATTTGCTTCCTTTTAAAGCAGTTTAGTAAGTTGGGCATGTGGTGCATTTTATATTCTCTACCTGTCTAGTAAGTTTATAACTTTTTGCACAGCAGAATACTGTATTTATCCACTAGTCATCTGAGTGGAAGATGTGCGGCCTATCTACATGCTTTCTAAAGGATTGTGGTTTATCTGTTTAGCATAATTTAGAACGGGTTATTTTACTTACAATATGACAATTTCCTTAGAAGAATTGGGACCTAGTGCAAACTCCTGACAATTCAAGATCTTGAATCCATATCCTTCACAGGAATACCCACTGATTTCCATGCTTTTTATTGTGACTTGAAGCTGCCCAGTGTTCTCAACCTTGAATGTTCTCTTAAGAGTGAAGTTTGGTTCTCTGGGCTTTATTTCTAAATAAGCAGAAATATATTAAGCATAATAAAGTGAAAAATCCCAAATTTATAAAAGGCAAAAATAAAGTTTACACCTGCATACTGTGCATAGCAAATGGTATACAATTATGCCACAAGAGGAAGTGTCTCCATTTACAAGTTAATCTATTGCTTTTAGGCTGATATCCGCACCGGGGCAGATATACTACTTAATCCCAGCGGATACAGGCTGCAGTGGATACACACAAGTTATTAAGAAGGGATGGGGAGAGAGGGATAGTTATTGCAAAGTTTCTTATATTCACTGGAGGGACATTTTAAACTTCTTTATATTTCACTCCAAATCTCAGTGGGGCTTTTCTAAGCTTGCAGAGAGTCCCAGTGAATAGCAAAATATTATAGTTGAGCTCTGAGATATTTATATATTTTCTTGGTTAGCAATCACTTCAAGATCTCATGACATTTGTTGTATAAGTTTGGCATGAAGCGAGAAGAGACTGAAGCATATAGAAGTCAGCATGGCAAGGTGCCAGAAGAGGCAGAAGCATAACTTACTGTCCGAGCACTCTTTAAGAAAGGCTTCTGTAATTTTAAACCTTAAGGAGCTTCCTGGACCAGGGGTTTTCCCAGCAATCTTAATGTTCTCATTTGCTCCTTGCCCTTTCACTGTTATTACATCAATGATCGTTAAATTATTCCTGCAAGCAAAATATAAAAGCAAAATAGAATGACTTCTAAATCCATTAACAAGCGCCCAGCAGAACTGAATGACGACATGGAATAACACTGTATATACCCCGAAAAGCACCCGGGTATTTTACATGCAGAACTGAAACTAGAATCCTTTTTTGTAAACTATTAAAAGTTATCTGATGTACAGTCACCATTTCTAAGGAAAACGTCTCACCTCGCAGTTGGAGAATCTATTTACTGCTCTAACATAAGACATCATTTCTAGGAGGTTGCAACTTAGTAAAGCACAAAAACAACTGATGTTTATGATGTTCTAACAAATAATGCTGATTGTATGTACACATATTAAGGGTAGTTAGGAAAATAATCCATGGCAGAAAGATGAAGCTGAAATTCAGATTTATGTTGCACTCTGTCATGTGAATATGTGGATTAGCTCCATTATTCTGCACAGATTTCTTCCCCATAAATGCCACATTGACTTGCAATGTCTGTAAAATGCTAGTTAACTGTCAGCAGGTTGGTACAAATCTATGTCTCCTTCGTAAAGAAATACTCAAAGTGTGAACATGATCTAAGAATCATCCACTTTGTAAAATTTTGGGTAAAGGAAACAATGACCCTATACCAATACTATTCGTTTGACTGTATACTATCAACTTGTAAGGTTCACATTTACTTCAGCTCCTTGCCTAAGCTCAAAGTGTGCAACTGCACAGTAAATGTGACGCCTGAGCCGAGTTCTACTGAACATGTTCTTTAGTACATACTGCACTAAAAAGTCATTTCACTTGCAGTTTTAAAGAAGTATTCTCACCATACACATTCAGAGCAAATATTCCATGAACATCTGATAGGTGCAGTGCAGCACAGAAGTGAGACCTACATCAATCTTCAGAACAGAGGAGTCTTATTCTCATGTCCTGCCTGGTGCATTTCACTGTTTTCAGACCTACCCCAAAAGTGAATTGAGAGCCACACATGCATGGGCATTTCTCATTTCAAAGAAGTCACAGCACCAGACAGAACCCTTGTTCTGGACCTAGGTGCAGGTCTCAGGACAAGGAACTGTATTTATCAGACATTTATGCCACAACCTGCGGATATGCCAGATGTGTTTTAGATGAGAAAATTGCTTTAAAAAAAGGGAGTCTATCCTTGGCAAAATCAATTTTTAAATAAGCATAAATTCAAATAGCCTTGAAATTGGTCTAATCCAGCATACCTTTATTATGATCCTCTTTCCAGTGTTTTTTTCATAGATTAATTTTTATCCATATGTAAATTAGCTGCATTTAGCACACGGGGACTTATCCCTGTACTCAGAAACCACATCATCCAAATTTGAAGGCCTCCCCCTGGATAAATCAACACTACCTTCTAGTAAAGTCCTGCCTCCTCTTCCTCCTCTTAGCTGTGTCAATAGCAGCTTCTGATGTATGATCCAAATCTCGCGCATGCGCTGTACACACGAGCAATTTGGTTTCGGGCCGAGTATACGGCGCATGCTCCATGCACCATCTGTATTCACTGCATGCTCAGTAGTTTAAAGTCCATAAAACTACACGAGTGTGCTCGTCTTGCACATAATAAAGATGTTGGATGGAGCATGTGCTGTAGACAAGAGTACAGAGCATGTGCCAGATTTGCACACACATCAGAAGCAGCTATTGACACAGCTAAGAAGATGAGGAGGCATGATTTTACAAGAAGGGGGCGCTGAGTTACCCAGGCGGAAGTGCTGAAATTTGGAGGATACAGCTGCACTCGTTCCCTGTGTACGAGCTCATTTATATATGGATAAAACTATTTGAATCTATGCTTATTTAAAAATTGATTTTGCCAATGACAAACTCTCAAAGTTCATGTGATCACAAAATAAAAAAAAAAAGGGACTTGTCAGGTCTCCAGCAGGAGCTACAATGGTTGTGCCTTAGATCTAATGCAAGCAGAAAGACTGAATCACAGTATATTTCTCCTGACTTTATAAACTTACCTGACTATGAGTAATGACGATACAGTTTTATTAAGCACTGGAGTGAATCGAATGTTAACGTTTTTCTTCTCTCCAGGCTTAAGAATAATATTAAGAACTGACTGGCGTGATGATGGTCCTTCCACAAAACCTTGACTGCTCTGTACGGGTTGCACCTTTTAAAGTAGAAAAGAAAACAACAGAAAATGAAAACACTGCTTTCATTGACCAAGTAATTTGGCAAGAAAACGAGCATTCATGCCCTGGCAAATAAAAGATCATTTGGAAACAATGGACAGGTTTCATCAGCCTTACAGAATATTCTCTGCTGATGACTATCAGTTAAGAGTTCTGTTGTGCATTGTTACAATTTACTTCAAGTGACAAGTATTAAGACCTAAAGCACATGGCGGAGCAGTGTGCAGAAGGCTGTAGAGTAGTACATGGAGTCTCTAAGGTGTGTCACTGTGATACGGCCAATGTCCTTGAACCTTTTTCTAAAGAGAAAATGGCAGATTGTTAAACCAAAAAACTTCATGAAAGACAGAAGAAGAATAATCGCTTCTTTGGGCTAAGATCTCTTTATTGCATGGGACAAGGGGCCGAGGACAGACCAGAGATGATGTGTATCCACATGAATGAACACGTATTTTCAAGCAAGTAGCTTCATTTTTACAGCTGCAAATACAGACACAAGTATATGGAAAATATTATTCCACTCCTCAACCTCAGAAATAAACATGCTCTCCAACCCCATAAAAATAAAACTAATAGGGGTGGATATCCTTTTGATCTGGCATCAGTTTTCTCTATTCTTCCCGTTCAGCGCTTATGCATTAGTTAGCCGAGATAACTGTAGGCTAAATGGGTGTTAAACTAACAGCAAAGTGTATGAGATACTTAATAGCTAAAATTGACATTAAAATTAAATAGGTTTTCCAATGAAACCAGTTAACATATATAGGAGAAGGAATAACTAGCAGATCAGTGGGGGCCCAAACTCTCAGACAGCGGTAGGCAGGCCGCACACAAACCACTCCATTAAAGCCCATGGAAGTTCCAGGAGATAGCACACTTCAGCTATCTCCAGCACACCCACTTGTGATAAATGGAACCGTGAGCCCACTGCCCGAACACTGAAGTAAATAATTCTTGAATAATAAACATTATGTAATCTTTCATCATAAGAGATAAAGAATGTGATAAATTATTGGCTTTCCGCATACTTACATTTTTTCTGAATACTTTGAATTCAAGTGTCTTCAGATCTATATTTAGAGATTTACTAATATCGAACCTGAATTAAAGAGACAACATTGGAGAAGTAACTACAGGCACAATTTGCATAAAGATGTCAAAAGAGCAAGTTATGTCTAAGCCACTTTCACAACTTTTACTCATACTTTCAGGTTTACCAGAATAAGGAAATGTAATATGTATGCTATATTTTACATGGCCAGAATAGAACATGTACAAGAAATGACTATTATGTCTGTACAATTCATACACAGGAATCAGACTTCAGTAAGAACTGCCTACGTGCCAAAATAGTTAATAGCATCAAAACACAATTCACTGTTAGGAAAGTTCATTAATATGCTGTAACAAACTGAAAGACATCCTCAAGATTATAGCTAGACAATTTACTGAACTTTATACATCCGGAATGGACTGATGAAAAGTTACTACACATAAAAAGTGTTTATGAATCTTTAAGACAGTGTTTACGCTGAATAATAAAGTTCCAAACCAGGAAAACCCCTATTTTTTTAGCAACTTGAATTTCTAATGGAAATGTACTCTCTAAATTCCTGCTTCCTAAACTGTCCCAAACTCCTAGGGTGCGTCACGTAGAGGATGGGAAGGAGAAACAGTGACATTTATTAACTCTTGCCAGTCATCTGAAGGGCCCTGTGAGAAAGGTAGTCCAACCAGTGTTTCTTTAATAATGGAGCCTCTGCTGAACTAAACTACAGTTCCAAGAGGTCATAGCGGCAAGTGGTCACGAGCAATGGCTGTGGTGGGATGTGTTGTCCTGCAGCATGAGCAAGAGCCGTTAGAGCTGGTGTGAAGGCAAGAGGTATACAGCACTGTGAAAGGCAGGCACATTACAGCAGAATTTAGGATGAATACAGGTGAAAAGCAAAGCAGAGGCTGAATGCAGCTGTTTGGGGGTTTTTTTTTTTCAATCTTAGGCTGCATTCACACGGAATAACGCCGGCCGTAATTTGAGCTTATTTTTACAAGCGTAGAAATCCGAGGGTCGCGTTAACCTAGCATTTACGCTGCGTTTTTTTTACTACAAGCGCATACGCGGCGTTTTTTGCTCGCGTACACGCTCCACGTTTTTTAACGGAGCGTGTACGCGAGCAAAAAACCGCCGCGTATGCGCTCATAGTAAAAAAAACGCTGCGTGAATGCAACGTTAACGCGACCCTCGGATTTCTACACCTGTAAAAATAAGCTCAAATTACGCCCGGTGTTACTCCGTGTGAATGCAGCCTTAAGCTGAGGCCCCACGTTGCGGAAACAAAGGTTTTTTTTTTTTTTTGTTGCAGATTTTGTTGCGATTTTTGAGCCAAAGCCAGGAATGGATTGAGCAGAAGGTAGAAGTATAAGAACTTCATATAGATATATATATATATATATATATATATATATATATATATATATATATATATATATATATATATAGATATATATATATATACACACACACACACACATACATACACACACACATCACTCCTCTTGTAGCCATTCTTGGCTTTGGCTCAAGAAACCGCAACAAGATTTGCAACAAAAAAAGCTGTGTTTCCACAACGAGGGGCCTTACCCTTACATAGTTTTTTTTTTTTTTATTGAAGTGGCAGAGGTAGCACAGTAGAGGGAGGCCCAAACAAATTGTTACTCCAAAAAGGGTCCCGCTTTCAGAATGTTGGGGAACCAGTGCTCTAAATCATCTGGATATCACAGATTTCACACAAACAACTCTGCACTTACCTTTCTAATATCCTGTCTAGCACCAAAGAACTGTTAGCATAAAGTGCCAGTGGGAGGATCTGGACATTTACAGATACATCAGCAGGGTTCTCTAGTGCAATTTCTTCTTCCTGTTGCAAAATATCAGGATGCCATTCATTTTCTGTTGTATAATGTAACAGCTTATTCTTACTAAAATGTTTGTAATGTAAGTATATGACTCTTAAAAATAATTCTTGGTGCTCAGCACATTTCCAGTTTGACAAAGTTGAAAAGTTATTAGTCTAGTTATCTGTATTTTTATTGATAAAGAAAAAGATATAAAATTATGCTAACACTTTCCAGCTAGCCATGAAATAAACATGAGAAAATGGGGAGCATAAAATGGCTGCTTCACTTACCGAAGAGGAGTTGGTATTTGTTAGCGGAAAGTATATATGGCGAGATGAGCTGACAATAGATGGCCATATCAGCTCTGCTTTAACCTCAGAAAGGACATTTTTCTGAAGATCAGTGTCAACCTCAAACACAGCTTCAGGTCTGCAAATAAATCAGATGTTTGTTTCAGGATACATACTTAAAACATATTACATGAGCTGAAGCTTGCAAGCAAGTCGAAAACCTGGTCTATGAACTATAAATATGAAAAAAGATCCTGTTTTTGACAAATCCACCAAAAAATATGCGGGAGAAGAATTAATGCAGAAAAAATGTTCATGATCCTTTGTCCTTTTAACTACAGTATTTTCTTATTGCTTAGAAAACCAGCAAGACATCTGTTCAACACCAAGATACATCAACTACCCCTTAATATCCCTTTTATTCTATATGAAAAAACATCATATGAGCCCTACTTCAAATGAGAGACCTACATTACTAAATCTGTTCAATACTCTTAATACAACATTTTTTAACACAAATATTCTTAATAAAACACAAGGAACATTTGCCATCAATGCACACAATAAAGAGAAACATGGCTTCCAATTTTTTAAAGGGAAAACTGGAGAGTATTTATAGGTATTTACATATTAGAATTTTCACGGATTTGAGACCACTTCTTATAAAGATTTTCATAGTTATCCCAATCAGTGTCCCAAACATCCTCTTGCATTGCTACATGGTGTTGAGTCTTCATCTCATCTGGGGAGAGAAATTAAATGTCGGTTTATTATACATATTCAGTGTGTGTGTGCGTGCGCGTGTGTGTGCTATATATATATATATATATATATATATATATATATATATATATATATATATTTTTTTTTTTTTATTTATTACACACAAATAAATATATTGCTTGGCACAATTATCTCGTATCAATAGTTCTCATTTCAAATGAGCGTCCCTTTGACTCCACTAGAGTGAAAAATGTATAATAATCATTTGATCAATTGATAATGAACAATTTCGGGCTAGCTCACACATAAAAATCACCTGGCTTATTTTGGTCCTGAAAAAAACTACTTCCAAATTAGGAAGCGTTTTTTTTTTGTTTGTTTTTTTACCTTGAAGCGTTTTTTTTGTAGTGTTTTCTGGAGCAGTTTTTTGAAAAAAACCCCCCAAAAAAACGCTCTGCTTTTTTCGTCTCCCACTCACTTCTATTGCTTGCCTCAGGCGGAATCCGCCTGAAGAAAGGTCATGTCGCTTCTTTTTTCTGCTAGCAAAAAACTGCTAGCAGGAAAAAAAAAAAGCTAGCAGTCGCCATAGACCACCATTGTATGGAGGCAGATTTTGAGGCGAAATCTGCTGCCAAAATCTGCCTCATTGCCCCCGTGTGAACTAGCCCTTCAAGTCTTGGTTGGATTGCTCCTCTCTTTGGAAGCCAAGTCTTATCAGTAAACATCACTAGGTCTTTACTGTGTGGTAAATGCAACTGACCCCACATGTATTCCCCGACACGTAACAGGAAAGTAATAATAAATAAAACACTAATGCCAAGAGACCTACACACGTTTTATATTAGACAGCATGGTAAAGAGCAGGAGCAGCTTGATATATATTTTCTGGGAACATAGTCAATGAGGCTGAGCGCCACAGAGCTGCAGCAAAAAAGAGCTGTGGGAAAAATTGCGGGCAGCAACAAATTGCGTTTTTTCTTGCAATGTTTTTCAGAGAATGTCCACAGAGGTTTTCTGTGCGGACTTTCTACTTCCATTATACCTATAAGGAAACCACTGGGTTCCCATAGGTATAATTGACATACTGCGATTTCCAAACCCGCAACAGTTGCCGTGCATATTTTTCCGCAAGGTGTGGATGTGATTCACTAAAGCACCACATTTTTTTTCCGGCACGGCCAAACTGCGGTGTTTACGCTACGTGGGGTCCCAGCCTTAACTTGTCATTTATTTAAAATCTCTGTTCATTCTATGCTTAAAGAGCCTAATAGGTAGTCACATTCAGTGACAGACGACTTTCTCTACGAACAGTCAAGCAGGGAGGGGCAACCAATCAGAACAGACAGAGACACACACACACTATATATATATATATATATATATATATATATATATATATATATATATATATATATACACATATACACACACACACAAAATACCACCCACATATAGGACCACATATACTGTATATATAATCTGATGAGATCCCTTTAATAAATGTAACTGAATTGCTTCAAAATAATGGAAGCATAGCTACCTTCCCCACAAATATGACTTACTTTTTGATAAAAATGGAAGTCCAACATAACAGTGGTTACCACAATTTAAAGCAGCATCAAAATATATATTGGCTATCTGCAAAGAAAAGGAAAAAAAAATATTTAGGAAACAAAGCAAACTGCATCCAAACCAGTAACCCAGTATTCTATACAATGTATAGTGAATAGTGTTAAGCGAATAGTATTCGTCGAATACCTCGCTCCCATAGGAATGGGTGTTAGCGGCCGTCAAATATTCACTGCGCTTAACCCCTTGGTGTTTGGCCGTTTCCACACATTCCTAGAGGAGCGAGGTATTCGACAAATAGTTTTGAATACTATTTGCTCAACACTAATAGTGAACACAGGTTAACATAGTAAATGTGTTCCTTCTACTGTCTAATTTGGCAATTACTCTTCCTAAAACCATTTACTATTACTAGTAGGGCTGAGTGATTTACTCATATCACTTTTTTTGATCACCTTCCCCAGGCCTCAGCATATAACAATTCTGGGGTCTGAAGCTTCAGCTTCAGTTCAGATGGGCTCAGTGAGGTCTGCCTGACACCTACTCATACTTTAAAAAGCTACATTACCTAAATAATCGGCATTAATCGTAATCATAGTAATTTGACAGATAAATCACAATTTTAATCTAGTTCATCATCACCCAACCCCAGCTATACCTTTGATTTCTTCCCAGGCTCTAATTCATCTTTATTGCTCCTCAATCTCTTATAAAAAAATCTGACGTCCTCCGATAAGGAGCGTATTTGTTGTATTTTCACCTTCTGTGAGAAGGAACTCATAAGATTCAGACTCTGATGAACTAATTTTCCCTGTAACCAAAAGAAATGAGACAAATGAAATTGGATGGTTCTCTGACATACAGGTACTTGTGACATGGAATACTAGTCCAGGTGGTGGATGGATTAAGTACCCAGAACATCTTACCGGAAAGGAAGGTGGAAGAGTAATGTACTTTGGGGAGCAAGTTAATGATCCCACAGCAATCACAGCCTTCACAGGGACTGTCAATATCTGTAAAGACAAGACATTGCGTCGTCAAAATTATAAGTGCTTTGCATCAAATATTGTGGGTTTTCATTTTGAAGATTGTATAAAACAAGGTAAGCATTTGGCACAGCAAATTAATAGCTATAACTCGGCATAAGCTTGGAAGTTTTTGTTTTCTTTTGTTCAGAAGAATCTGGACACCTTTGTACTGCATGCAAGGATCCTCGTAGATAAGCTATGGATTTTAATAGCCACGATAAGAAGCTTGTAACTGCCCACTCACATCTGTATTGTGCCTTATGCATATAATAAAAGATACAAATCTGTTGCATTACAGATTCCAATGGGCCATAATGGGGATAAACATGTCAGAAGAAACTAGAACACAGTACCTCATAATCTGTGGTTATCTGGATGCCTCCATCATAGAATCCTTCAAGGTCTTTTGCGGTCAATGTCACACGAAACACTGCATAATAACCTGAAGTTAATATAACCTGGAAACATACAAAATCATCATGTAAAATTACTGGCATGAGATAAAGCCACTTACATCAGCATTTCAATAATTTTCAGTCCTTTTATACAAAAATAAATAAATAAAAATTAAAAACGCAAGTCAGTGGAAAGCAAGTAAAGGATTACTTACTGAAGTGCGGTCAGATGCAGTGGAATTTTCAATCTCTGGAAGGCTTGCTATTATGCTGCTCCTGTTTCCCCTTTCTGTTGCTAGAAGTTCTATGGCAAGACTGTCTCCAATGATATGCCAGCTTTTAATGGCCAACTAAAAAGAGCAAATATGTAGCCAGGTGTGATGAAAAAAAAACCTTACTTGTATGTATCATCAGTGTATTATATTGTTTACGTGTATACAAGTAGTGTTTGGGGCTATCCAGGAATGATTATCTTCTGGTGATCACAGTATGCTCTGCAGTTTTATTATCTATTATTATTTATTTTTTTCCCACTACGGCATTTACCGTAGAGGAAAAATATTTTTACAGATTTGTAGAGCGGGCGTTTTCGGACACAGGGATACCTAAGGTGTATGTGTTTCACAATGTTAGTTTTTATATGTGTTCTAGGGAAAGGGGGGTGATTTAAATTTTTAATACTTTCTTTTTTTTATTTATTTTTGCATTTATTAAACCCCTTAGGGGTCTTGAACCCCAGGGGATCTAATCACTTATGAAATGCATTACAATGCTAATTAGAGATGAGTGAACACTGTTCGGAACAGCACACTCACAGCACGCTCCCACAGAAATGAATGGAAGCGGCTGGCACGCTTCCATTCATTTCTATGGGAGCGTGCTGTTCGGATCGGCTGATCCGAACAGTGTTCGCTTCGGCTGATCCGAACAGTGTTCGCTTCGGCTGATCCGAACAGTGTTCGCTCATCTCTAATGCTAATGCATTGCAATACATTACAAAAATCGTCATTTCTTTTGCAGGCAGTAAAAACTGTGCTGAAAAACTCGGCTCATACTCGAGTATATACAGTACTTATGTTTGCAAAAATATAGATATAATTATGTTCATGGGAATACCCCTTTAACAACTGTCCCTAGCAGGAATCAGTCAATCATGGGTGGGTGGGGGGGGGGGGGAGTTGTAACAGGAATTTCTTCCTGAAAGAGGTCTTTTGTAGCCCAATTCCAAAATCGGTGGTGGGAACTTCATCTACAACCCATCTGCCTAGGGGGCCTTTGTTCTCACAGTGGTTCTGAGACTCATAGCAAGGTGAACTTGTGTAGTCTGTTCACAAGGTGTGGTAGTGAGGTGTTGGCTGTTGCTGAGACTGTGTCACTCCTCCTGTTACCAAGTATTGCCACACCCACTAGTACAAGAACACCATGAAGTTGTTAGTGAGCTTATGGAATCTGATCACAATATATACCAAGGACCTCATGTTCAGTTTTGTTAATATAGCCTGGAAGCAATAGGGCAAACATAATGTGGATGTGTGATTCACGTTCTGTTCTATCTAACATTGGTACAATTTCTGTAGAGCAAACCTGATCCTGTTGAAGGTGCAAATAAACATTTTGTTCCAAAATGTATGGTATATCACAACAGAGGGGGGGAAAAAACGCTTCCTTTGGAATCAAAATTTACAAAGAATTTCCCAACATAAAACCTTACAATCCTAGTCACAGGCACAAACTAATTTAACAAATATAAGGATGGCTGAAACAGAAATCGAATAAGAGGACTTACAGCAGAAAAGCCACAGCAATATAAGGCTACACTTACATCTAAATTTGCACTCGGGGGGATTTTCACAAGATCGTTGCCATTTTTTAGGAAAAAAGTCAGACTATGAAGAATATAAACTAGAAAATAAAAATTTTTACTTTTTTTGTATCTTACCTCTATGGGATTATTATTTAATAAAGCTATTAGAAGACTGCTCGATTCTGTTGCACTTAGGATACCAAATTCTAGAAACCGTTCTTCTGGTTTAGGAGGTAAAACAAAGTACTACAACAAAACGAAAATACGAGTTAGATCAGATCATGAAATAAAATAATAAAACACTGGCAATGTCATATGGATTGTTGTATGTTATACAGTATATAGATGCATGAATTAAGATCCAGATTCATACATTGCACTTGCTGCCCTATGATTCTTTACATTTTACAAACCTAACCATTCCTAAATATTTTTTACTGACCTTGACAATAAATCTTTTCTGACCAGACACTCTTGTGCTGTTCAATATATCACAATGAATCACTACCAGAAGCATTCATAAAAACTTAAGCACTAAACTGAATAGTGTCTCCCAAGTAATGAAACCCACTCACTATGCACAAGTGGTCCCACATAGATGACACATTGTTCTGAGGTCAAAACTTTGCATGCATGATATGCTAGTCATGGTTTCTGTCAACTATTAAATAAATCACCACCAAATACAAAAGGACATTGAAATCAGAATACTCACATCTAAAAAACCTGTGTATGCTCTTATAGGGAGGTGAAATTTTGACGCATTGGTGATAAGTAATATATTGCTGTCTATATGAACGGAAGATGTAGATGGTGTGAACGTTAATGAAAATATATATCTTGACTCCCCTGGAGAAATTAATACATTTGAACTGAAATTCTGGATCTGCATTGGAAAGAAAAATGAATTAAAATTAGACTTAAGTGCTATTAATGCACTATAAAACCTGAGAGCAATTCACTTAAAATAAGCACAGGAATTTCAACAAAGTTTGCATGAAAGTTAATAGTGCAGTCAGAGGTAAACCTTTATAATAAAAAAACGCTTCTTTCCTTCTCCCCTACAACTTTCCAACCCGCTCACTCAATCTGAATTTACTGTTAATATATAACTTTTTTGGCAACATTTTTGTTATTAAGAAATTTTGCAGCTTAATTTATTAACAAACTTTGGCTCTTTTCTGTGAAATCCTGCATCTCTTTATTCGCTCCCTTGCTTCTCACTGTATAAAGTGTAGGGGCTTTTGTGTAATAAAGAGAAAATGAGGGTGGGGATGAGGCACTTCTAACAGTTATCTCTGGGGCATTCTAAAATAAAGGAACTTGCTTCTGAGGATTCTTCTCTGTCATATGACACTGGAGTCGTAACTGTACTATTTTCAGAGAAATTCTTTTTATATACTGTAGTATTTTCAGAGAAATCGCTGGTTGAAAACACAGTCAGGATTGGGATATTTAGAAACAGCTGCTCCCAATCCTGACTGTGGTATATATCTGAACATAATATAAGTAGAACTGCACTTTATATACCCCTCTTTGATATGGCACCAGAAACAAGTTTCTATGTTGCATAATCCCACTCATTTTCTCTTCATTACATACATAATATATACACTGTACATAGTGGGAAGTAGTGTACAGATCTCAGTGAAGCAAGGCAAAGAATAAATAAATGCAAGAATTCACATAAACTAGACAGATTTGCACAAGAAAGTAGATTACAAAATGAATTAATGACACAAATGCTGCCAAAAACTCAAAAGCTGCTTGAAAGTTTAGTTACACTTTAAATCAGACAAGATGGATTTTCATCTCACAAAGGGATCAAATTACAAGCTGTATATAGAAGTGTACAGAGAATAAATCTGTGCTGCAGCTTCTAGTGAGTGTAGTATCTCACCACAGCGCTGGTTTCACAGCAACACCTCTAGTTATTTCTGTATAACATCCTAATGCTGCTGGAGCTTCTTTCTGTGTGTAGGAGATATTGTTAGGAGAGCAGAACCTCCTATTTTCTGAGTGTAGAAGACATAGCAACTAGACAATGGCCACTAGCTCAGGGACAACTGACAATCAGAGACAGTCAACAGAAGAGAAATCTGGTGAAAATAGAAGTCAATATAGTGAATATAGAAGTCAAATAATGTTAAGCAATAGTGCTATTCTAGATATATACGATAGTTAACATCAAAAAGTCACCTGAAACAATAGGTACACTTTAATATCAACATACAAGCTTACTTTGAACATTGTCTTTGCATCTTCAGGTAAAAGAACATCGTGGATAAGTACAGCAAAATTAAAGGTATTTGTCAAAAAGATTGGCCTTTCCACTGGGTCTGACGGACTATCTCGGATGTGAAATAATGTGGCAGCATGATCAAATCCCAAGTACCTAAGCACATTGAAATTCATAAATGTTAATCTTAAAGCAGAATGATTAGACAATAATTACAAAGATGTAAAAATAACCATAACAGTAATTTCCCAGCAAGTTTAGACACTATGGAGAAGTCTGCAAAAGTTATGGCCTTCTGCACTCCTACTCTTTATATAGGCTAGTAAGTAAAAGTCTACCACTTTATAAAACAAACTTTTCAGGAATGAATAGCACAGGTGAATAAAATAAACTTTGTAATATACACAACACCCCCCCCCTTCAATTTAACAAGCTAGAGTGATTGGAATCAAATGAAATTTAGTATGTGAATGTAATGAGAATGTAAAGTTTTTAAAAACGTAAAGTGATTAAAATATTGCAGTGAAAAGATACATTTATTGGCCTAAACCATACAACTGAAAAGAGGCTCTGTTGGGCCACCTCTGGAGTAGATACAAGAATAAATATGATTGGTCATGTAGACGAAGACAATATGGCTTTCAATGGCAGGACACGTAATAGGCTAAGCGATTGAAACTGGTCTGGGCAAAGACAGCAGTGTCTAAAAGATGTGCCACCTGTATCTGCATGGTGGACATGGAATCTGGGAGCGAATTGTGCTCTCTCCCCTGGTCCATTTGAGCTTATTTACTGGGTCTGTCAACTGGGAATATGTGTGTGCTGATTGAGTCATAGAGGCGTGTCAAGCAGTCAAACTACCTAAAAGTAACCTTTGTGAGCCTTTTTATAGGGCAGTGGGGAGACACTTGTAAGGCCAGTACCTCATCAGACCACACATGTAATTATTTACATACCTGCCTAAGACATAAACAATCTGACAAAAACTAATGCACCCAGATAGAAATGTCAGAGGCAATTCGAGAAATCTGTTTTCATCAATACTTATTAGGCTGCTCTCCTCTTCCAGAAATTTATGGAGAGCAAGGAAGATGAGGGGCACAACGTTGCTGCCTGCAAATACATAGTCTCATTCTGTGCGGAGAGAGAGTCTTATCTCATAGATCTTGGATATAACCATGTCAGAAAAGACACACTCACAGAATACCAGAGTGTAACAGCTCCAATTATTTGTGTCTCTATTTTCAGCAGCCTCCTCCTCCCTTCTATTCACTTGCATGTAAAAAAAAGTAGCTCAGTCTGATCAGCAGAGGTAAACATAGTACTTGAATAATGTTAATTATAATAAGACAGAATACAAAAGTTCCTTATAGTCACCTGTACTGTGTTTATTAAAACAAAGTAATAATTGGAAGGCACATTCTAATTATCACTGCACATGCAATTGAGAATAGGAAAACTGGACATAAATAATACATAAAAGTATATGTGCTGTAAGCCGATGGCTGGTAAAGTGTACATCTCACCCAGACTGCGTAAGTGGGTGAGATGATAAAAAGTCCAGAAGTAGTTATTCTCAGCAGACAACATTTGTCTGCTGAGCATTTTGTTAAGTGCTGTGTATTGGGCTGGATTTTTAGGAATGGCAGGTAGTTTGGCACTGGGACCTGTCATTCCACCTCCTCCAGTCCACATTTTTTGGACGCTCCTGCAGCGTCTCACCTGTAGAGGGTTGTCCTCATTAGTGAGGCTTAAGTAGTCTGCTGATAGAGCAGACTTTGGGCAGAAGATTATCATCTATTGGAGCTGCTCCTGACTGTTCATACTGGTACAGGTTATAGGTGAGGCAACCTACACTTTGTTTTAGTTAGAGCCTAGATGAGCAGATCTTTGTTTTGTATTTCTTTTGCTACTGCAAGTTTTTAAAGAGTGAATAAAACTCTACCTTTTGACTGACATTTTGGAGTCTTTTGTGTCTGTGCCAACCGCCTAATAACCCCAGACCCTGACAGTACAATTGTACAATACATACATTTCACATGTTATTTTACAAGTATGACAAAGAAACACCATAAAAGTTTGCCTACTTACCCATCCAACACTTCTGCTTGATATGGAATTTCAAGTTTTGAGTAACTCTTCTCTTTTGCCTTGACCGTAATTTTACCAGAAAACTGTGATGGTTTCTTAGCTTTTGATGCTGATTTGTTTAAAATAAAGATTATTATTATTTATTTATAAAACTCAAGAGAACTTAATCACTTAAAGAGGTAGTCCAGCCATGTGATTTTTATTTTCTAAGCCACTTGCTATTATTATATTTATTTTATTTATATCAGTTTTTTTTTTTTTTTTAATGTAGATTGTAAGCCCCACATAGAGCTTACAACGTACATTTTTCCCTATCAGTATGTCTTTAGAATATGGGATGGAAATCCATGCAAACACGAACATACAAACTCCTTGCAGATGTTTTTTGCCCTTGGCAAGATTTGAACACCAGGACTCCAGCGCTGCAAGGCTGCAGTGCTAACCACTGAGCCATCGTGTGGCCTATCGATTTTATTTTATAACATACTAACACTGACCTTCTCAATCCAGCTACAGCGATTCCTGGGTCCCCCTCCTCCTGTCTGTTTATCTTGGTCTTCAACAATGGCACCCCAGACATATGACAAGTGTAGCCAATAAGTGGCCACAGCAGTGACCTCAGTGGTGTTTAGAGGTCAATGCTACAGCAGATACACGTCTTTGTGGGACACTGCTGCTAGAGGTCAGGATACAATAAACTGTGGGGGATCAGAGAAGGGCTGGAACAGGAATGGCCAGTATCGGTAAGGTCAGTATTGCATCTTTTATTATAACATTCTAAGCAGTTTTGGAGAAAGAAAATACATGGCTGGAAACCCCAATGCATAATTTATGTACAATAAGGGTAGAAATCCTACATGAAGTGAGATATAGAAGCATCATTTACTATACATGCAGGTAAAGAATCTTACCATCAAAACTTATACTTGCAACTTTGGTGTATTTACTCTCAGACGCTTTTAATGTTATGGGCTTGAAGTGAACAGTTATTGCATCATTCTGTGGTGTAGACCGAACGCTCTAAGCAAAATACAAAACCAGTATTACAACTTGGGAAGAAAAAAAAATACGAATGACACAATGCATTTAAAATGTTCTAGTAAAGAAACATGTAATATTACAGTCTACTAGGTTTAGCAGAGGAAATTTTTTAAGGCCTATCCCCTACATGAATACCTTTCTTCTAATCAATCTGTTTATACAGCCACACATCATAAAATGTATTTATGGGATACCATAGACATAACTCCAGCAGAGTGATATACACTCACCGGCCACTTTATTAGGTACACCATGCTAGTAACGGGTTGGACCCCCTTTTGCCTTCAGAACTGCCTCAATTCTTCGTGGCATAGATTCAACAAGGTGCTGGAAGCATTCCTCAGAGATTTTGGTCCATATTGACATGATGGCATCACACAGTTGCCGCAGATTTGTCGGCTGCACATCCATGATGCGAATCTCCCGTTCCACCACATCCCAAAGATGCTCTATTGGATTGAGATCTGGTGACTGTGGAGGCCATTGGAGTACAGTGAACTCATTGTCATGTTCAAGAAACCAGTCTGAGATGATTCCAGCTTTATGACATGGCACATTATCCTGCTAAAAGTAGCCATCAGATGTTGGGTACATTGAGGTCATAAAGGGATGGACATGGTCAGCAACAATACTCAGGTAGGCTTTGGTGTTGCAACGATGCTCAATTGGTACCAAGGGGCCCAAAGAGTGCCATGAAAATATTCCCCACACCATGACACCACCACCACCAGCCTGAACCGTTGATACAAGGCAGGATGGATCCATGCTTTCATGTTGTTGACGCCAAATTCTGACCCTACCATCCGAATGTCGCAGCAGAAATCGAGACTCATCAGACCAGGCAACGTTTTTCCAATCTTCAATTGTCCAATTTCGATGAGCTTGTGCAAATTGTAGCCTCAGTTTCCTGTTCTTAGCTGAAAGGAGTGGCACCCGGTGTGGTCTTCTGCTGCTGTAGCCCATCTGCCTCAAAGTTCGACGTACTGTGCGTTCAGAGATGCTCTTCTGGCTACCTTGGTTGTAACGGGTGGCTATTTGAGTCACTGTTGCCTTTCTATCAGCTCGAACCAGTCTGGCCATTCTCCTCTGACCTCTGGCATCAACAACGCATTTCCGCCCACAGAACTGCCGCTCACTGGATGTTTTTTCTTTTTCAGACCATTCTCTGTAAACCCTAGATATGGTTGTGCGTGAAAATCCCAGTAGATCAGCAGTTTTTTGAAATACTCAGACCAGCCCTTCTGGCACCAACAACCATGCCACGTTCAAAGGCACTCAAATCACCTTTCTTCCCCATACTGATGCTCGGTTTGAACTGCAGGAGATTGTCTTGACCATGTCTACATGCCTAAATGCACTGAGTTGCCGCTATGTGATTGGCTGATTAGAAATTAAGTGTTAACGAGAAGTTGGACAGGTGTACCTAATAAATTGGCCAGTACAGGGTTCTGATTTGGATGGGCCTAGTTACCATGTCAGAATCTGCCACCATCAGTGGCTCTCAGCATTGTACTAGCCGTGCTACTCAATGAGCATACTACAATCTTCTGTCTGATAAATACAACTGTAATGTACTATAACCAAGTCTCAAATGAGGCAGACTTCATATTTGGGAGCTAGAACAAAAATTATTCTTTCCATTTTTTTTGTAAAATTACATAAGAGGGCTTTAGGCAATGTAGAGACTGAATCTCTCTGTCCCATGCACCAGGGAAGATAATTTTGCAAAAACTGCGCCTTAAACTAGATTTCTTAATATAGTCTATATATGAAAACCTCAACGTGGTATTGGCAGCTGGGCTATGCCAATTCTGCAACTCCTATTTACTTATGTGTGGGTTATGGAAACCGCAATGAACAGTCACGTACAAGTGTTTCTGTAACACCCAGCCTCAAAGGGTTCAAAAGATATGGATGCAAGTTTACTGGGATGAAGCATGATACCCTGCTAGGATAATACTGGCGAGTTTTCCCAATTTGGTGGAGTGCTTCTTAAAAGCGAAATGGAATCTTTGCAGAAATGAAGCTGAAAGAATCTGACTAGCCTTATTACTTGGCAAAACACAGAATTTTTGATACAGTCATAAGTTATTAGGTGCAGCGTGAGCAGAGCTCAGTGTAAGCCTAGATGCCAATAAGATGTGCATGTACTGTGGAGTCATTATTGAATACATGGACTGTAGTCTTGCAGAGTGCCTGCCACCCACTGTACTTAAACTATGATTTTATTGTAAAAGAAAAAAAAAAAAAAAAAAAGAGCATGCTATGGCATATTGCCAAGTGAGTGATACACCTCTGGAACCAGGGAGTCTGCCATTACTTTGTACAGTACTCAGGTAGGCCAGCATAAAACCACTAACAAATTCCCTTTAAATATTGGTAAAATGCTTTCTTCCACACAAAACTTTGTTTCCTGAGTAACCTCTCTCCCCATCCAGTTACAAATTCCATTCCATTACAACTCCAATATTAACCTGGGCTTACATAACCGAGTACTGTGGTGAGGAATGAAATATTATGGGTGCATCCACACATGAGAATACATGTGACAACATATTTTGGATTAGGCAGCAGAATACCAATGGACTAGTTATTAGACAGCACTTGTTTATATTGGTAGCTTTCCATGCAAAGTATAAATCTGTCATCCATGGATGGAAATGCACAAAGGATTCAGTCCAGGATTGACAAGAAATGTAAATGCAAGAAACAAAATCACTGGAAGATAAGTTGCACATCCTCACTTGATCTTTGTGAGTATCAAAAACAAGAATTTCTCGCTGACTGGTTTCTCTGATGCATGAATAAACGGCGGCTTTCAAAAAAAAGGGGTTTTCCCTAATTTTACTATTTCAAGCGAGAAGCAGCCAACTGCACTGAATTGTGCAAGCTAAGAGAAAAATGATAACCCAATTTGGCAATACTGGCATAAAGGGTTACCACCCAAACCTTTCCTGCCTTTCAGTAAATCACCTAAAATTGACTGTTGCCAGGGCATTATGATAATACAAATGGATCCCTTCCTTCTCGAATTCCGTTCTGTTTGGAGAGGTCAGAAGTAATCTCGCCTTCAACTACACGGTCAATACCTTAAACTCACAGAAGTGACTTCACTTTAAAGCTTCAATAGCCCCCTTCAATAAAACATGCATGTGAGTGCTTTAGGTATGCAGGAAGCCAATATGTTTGCATTAAGCGAATGCTTTAAATATTCTTTTCCGTACATACGGCAGTTTTTGTTACTATTTTTGCGTACAGTTAATTAAGCAGGGTCTTTGAAGAGATGCAGTGACAGGGGTTAATAAATAAATGCCATGTGGGAAGTAACCCAACAGACTATTAATATCTACACTGTCTCAAGGTTATGGGTAAAGAAATATATTTATTGCAATACACCCAAGCAAACGGTCCTGACAAGAAATCCAGACCTTGTGAAGACTTATTTTCTTATTAAAGAAAACAAAACTTCTTTCTATGAAGGAGCTGTAGTTGTAACTCCTGTTGTACAAGGCAATGGTTGCATCATCCACTTTGAAGGTTTCATGTAAAAATGCTCTAGGAAAATGAGAAGTGCTCTCTGTACTGTTCCTCTGCGCCAGCTCTGCACCTACACCACTTTCAACTTACTATAAAAGTAATGTAACCTTTGTAACGCTTGCCTAAAACTTTTATACTTCCTTTGACCTTCCCAGAGCTATAACTGCTTCATACTTCAGAAAGGTGCATTCACTTTCTTATCTTATAAGCATGAGAATGTTATTATGAAGCTAACCTGTCTCAGCAGTAACGCAAACAGGGTGAAAATACACAAACCAGTAACAGAGACATTGCTTTAGATTAACACCCATTCATAGCATAGAGCTGAGAAGAAACTACCACATAAAGGGGTTACATGTATAGAAAAAAATCATCTAATGCTTTCATGACAGAAGTAATTTTATTTTAGAACCTGCAGGGCATACAGATTATTTGTAGTGTGACTTAGGCCTCATGCACCGAGTATGCATCCTCAGGCACTTCCAATAGGGACCCCCCCAATGCTCCATTCCAATAATTATAGAGCAGGTGATATCCTGCTCCATCACATTGGAATAGAATGGAACCATCACTGAAGTCAATGGGAGACAGAAGACACACTGATGTCATGCAAGTGCATTCCACTATAAATTCCCCCTCCCTGCCATTACCACCACTCTCAGGCCTCATATGCACATGTACGAGAGTGCACGCTAAAATGTAAAGAACATGTACACAGCATAGGGTGGCTATTCACTTTACAAAATGAGATACATTAGGAGTGGATTACCCAGAATCTATGCCCGTGGTGGCAAACCCATGGCACACGTGACAGAGGTGGCACACGTGACAGAGGTGGCACTCAGCGCCTTCTCTGTAGGCACAAATGTGTGGAACGATTGTACTGTGTTGGGACCACTGTGGAACAGATTGTACTGTGTTGGGGCCACTGTGGAACAGATTGTACTGTGTGGGGACCACTGTGGAACAGATTGTACTGTGTGGGGACCACTGTGGAACAGATTGTACTGTGTGGGGACCACTGTGGAACAGATTGTACTGTGTGGGGACCACTGTGGAACAGACTGTACTGTGTGGGGACCACTGTGGAACAGATTGTATTGTGTTGGGGCCACTGTGGAACAGATTGTACTGTGTTGGGGCCACTGTGGAACAGATTGTACTGTGTGGGGACCACTGTGGAACAGATTGTACTGTGTGGGGACCACTGTGGAACAGATTGTACTGTGTGGGGACCACTGTGGAACAGATTGTACTGTGTGGGGACCACTGTGGAACAGATTGTACTGTGTGGGGACCACTGTGGAACAGATTGTACTGTGTTGGGGCCACTGTGGAACAGATTGTACTGTGTTGGGGCCACTGTGGAACAGATTGTACTGTGTGGGGACCACTGTGGAACAGATTGTACTGTGTGGGGACCACTGTGGAACAGATTGTACTGTGTGGGGACCACTGTGGAACAGATTGTACTGTGTTGGGGCCACTGTGGAACAGATTGTACTGTGTGGGGACCACTGTGGAACAGATTGTACTGTGTGGGGACCACTGTGGAACAGATTGTACTGTGTTGGGGCCACTGTGGAACAGATTGTACTGTGTGGGGACCACTGTGGAACAGATTGTACTGTGTGGGGACCACTGTGGAACAGATTGTACTATGAGGGGGGCCACTGTGGAGCAGATTGTACAGTGTGGGAACCTCTCAATAGTTATAGTAGTTATACTATAGTATAGTAGTTATACTATAGTTATACTATATGTTTTATAGCAGACATGTGATATTACAGGCTGTAATAACATTGCACGGTCACTATAAAACAGATCCTGTGCAATGTAAACATAGAACATTAATTGTTCAAAAGTACCAAATGCAGACTATTACTTTTCAGGACAAAGTTGTTTTGTATCATGGCAAGCTCTGAAAAGCCCCAATCACCCTCATTTTGTGGGTCCGCAATTGTGGATCCATACAGTATTCAAGTTAAATTGCTGTGTTGGCACTTTGCGATAAATTAGTGGGTTTTGGGTTGCAGTTTGGGTACTTGGTCTCTACAAGGTTCACCATTACGGATCTATACTATTACCTCTGAAGGATAAGGACAGGAAGAATCATTTCCCAAACATCTTCTGCCTTTACTTCTTTGACTGATATTAAGGAGGTAGCATTTTAGATTACAACAATTATGGTACATACATTCACTTATCAGAGAAATGAAGGAAAATAGATCTTGATTACATCAAAAAGGTCACACAAGGCATACAAGTGTGTAATAGCAGCACTTAGAATAGATTAACACACAGCAGATGTGATGCTGAAACAACTCCATTCAGACGCATGGAAAAGATTTTTCAGTTTCAGACATTCTGCAACAAACATAGGTATATGAATTTACCCTTAAGGGGGTTGCCTGGGATAAAAAGACTTCACGTCAGGCTGACACAACTGCTCAGAGCACTCTCGCTGCCGTACCCCTGTGACACCTTCACTGTACGCATGGTTTCTATTTCAGTTATTGTTTGTTACAATAACTCAAGTCTCAAACCCCGGCTGAAGCGTCACAGAAAGCTACCTGTGCATAGCTTATGTATCAGCCAGCATTTAGGTTTAATGTGCTGCACCTAGAAGCAGCACTTCCCACACACCCAAAACACCTGACACTGTAGAGCAGGGGTAGGGAACCTTTGGCTCTCCAGCTGCTGTGAAACTACAACTCCCATCATGCTCCATTCACTTCCATGGGAGTTCCAAGAACAGCAGAGCAAGTATGCATGCTGGGAGTTGTAGTTTTGCAACAGCTGGAGAGCCGTACGTTCCCTACCCCTACTGTAGAGCACATACTGTGTGGGGGTCACTGTGGAGAATATTATGCTACCTAGTGGTCCCCACACAGGATAATATGTCTCACAGTATTGAGGCCACTGTGAAGCATATTATACTGTGCGTGGGCCCCTGTGGAGCATAATATACTGTGCAGGGGCCCCTGTGGAGCATAATATACTGTGCGGGGGCCCCTGTGGAGCATATTATACTGTGCGGGGGCCCCTGTGGAGCATATTATTCTGTGCGGGGGGGCCCCTGTGGAGCATATTATTCTGTGCGGGGGGCCCCTGTGGAGCATATTATTCTGTGCGGGGGGCCCCTGTGGAGCATATTATTCTGTGCGGGGGTCCCTGTGGAGAATATTATAATATAGATAGATAGATAGATAGATAGATAGATAGATAGATATTAGCAATTACCCAAAAAAAAGCTCTCTCAGTATTACTGGAATGCTGATATACGGAGGCGATTACAATATTACAGCCAAATGAAAAGGTTATTGAGTCAAAACTAGAAGCAGCGATGGCTGTTGAAGGTGTAGAGGGCGGGTTAGCTAGGGAAACAGGGAGGGGGAGTGAAAGTCAGCTTTAAGTGCAGCCCAAGGGAACATGGGAGTAGTAGGAAAGGCACAGATCAGGATGATGCAGATGTAAACAAATGCAGAGGATGCCAGGAGCTCCAAGAGAACCCATAAATCACTGAAAATCACAGCTAAAGGTCTAGGGTGCACTTATTAATAGAACTATCAAAGGTTTTTTGTTTGTTTGGTTTCTTTCTCTTTTTTTTTACAGTATAACCCCTTTAAAGTGTACCATTTCACTTTTTTTTGTGTTTTTTTTGTAATATACTTTACTTTATTAACCTATTATACTACTATTTAGTAGAAAACAGGCTCTAAAGTTCTCCCTAGTAACACTAAGCATTGCCAGACAGAGTCCATCCTGTAGACACAGTGTTTTGTAAAAATTTACATTTCTGGCTGTGATCTCAGCTTTCATATGACACCAGAACCACTGTTGTGGGTGTTTTGAAACCAAAGACACAACTATTTAAAATGATAAGTCCCTTGGCAACTGCGCCATACAGGCAATATAGATTTTTTTTTTTTGGGGGGGGGGTTTCTAGGAAGAAAGAGAGTGCTTTCAACTAAAAGTTATATACATAAATAAATAGTTAATGCAATAGATTACAAAAATATTCACTTCTGACCTAACTGCATAATAGAAAAGTGAAATGAGAGACTTTTAAATGGAAAAGCTGTACATGAAGACAAAGAAAGAAGTGCTGCTTACTGTTATTGGAACATCTTTAGTTCCTGAATTTAGCAAGTGTAGATTTAAAACTTTCGGAACATCTAGAAGACAAAATACAAGATTTCTGAGCAAAACGTTATGCAATATAAGAAATTTACAAAATAATAATATTGCAATAAAGTTAACCAACAATATATTAGAGAGATAAACATTAACAAGAAAAGGAATGGAGAATCCCTAATTAGAATGACTATGTAAATGATAGGTTTGTAAATCAATCTCACCTTGTGTTCGTAATGTACCAAAATCTAGCATTTCTATTGACGAATAAATGCCAGGAGCTGAAAAGAAAAAAAACACTGTAACACACTGTCTCCAGAAAGAAGAAAGGAAGTTTATACATAACAGGAGAGCTTTACCAAGCTGAATGCACTAGGATTCTGCCAATATTTACACTAAAACCTGGCAAACATGCAGTGCACAACACTTTGTGTTTTGCTTGACAAAGAACGCGTCTTTCTGGGAATAGCTATACTTAAGGAGGACCTTTCATGGTCCGGGGCACAGGCAGTTCCATACACTGCTGGAAAGCAGACAGTGCGCTTAATTCAGCTTTCCCGATCTGTGCCCCGGGTAAAGAGCTATTTGTCTCGGTACCGTAGCTCTTCATAGTCAGAAGGGAGTTCCTGACAGCCAGTCAGGTACGTCCTTCTGTACAAGCAGCGCCAATAGCGCTGTGATCTGAGACCGGGGAGGAACGCCCCCTCCCCTCCTGATAATACTTGTATATGGATGAGCACTGTGAGCAGAGGGAGGGGACGTTCCTCCCCGCTCACACTCTACAGCGCGATAGGCGCTGTTTTGAAGATGGACGTACCTGACTGATTGTAAGGAACGCCCTTCTGACTGTAAAGAGCTACGGTATCGGGACCGATAGCTCTTTACCTGGGGCACAGATCGGGAAAGCAGATAGTGCGCTGAATTCAGCACACTGTCGGCTTTCCAGCAGTATATAGAACTGCCTGTGCCTCGGACCATGAAAGGTCCTCTAAGTATTTTAAAAAGAAAAAAAGGCACTACTTAAAAGGGTATTCATATCTCAAGGATCCCATCTATACTGTCAGCTTAGGTAAAGTCAACAGTTTTCATAAATACATTGCTTTAGCAATGCAGCTTTGTTTGCCTTCTAGGTGAAATTATTCCTAGACGACAATAAGAGACGCCAGCTGCATCCAAGGTGCCAATTTAGAACAAGGATCCACGGGGTTAAAAATTAACTCTTTATTCTTCCATATTAAAAAAGTTACAGATGTAACTGTCCAGGTTAGTCTGGTACAAGGCTACGCGTTTCGGGCGCTATACGGCCCTTTTTCTCGGCTTTTAACCCCGTGGATCCTTGTTCTAAATTGGCACCTTGGATGCAGGTGGCGTCTCTTATTGTTTTCTACTGCTGTATCAGAGGGTTGGAGTCCGCCCACAAGCCGTGCTCTCCAAGAAGCCCTTACAACACGTTACAGGGTGAGCTGAAACACTTTTTTCTTGTTACTTGAAATTATTCCTACTATAGTTTACTCATAGTTTCCATGGAGCACGGCCTATATCTGATAAGCAGGAGAGATGACATGAGCCACTGCTCTCTGGGGGAGCTGAGTACCTGCCCTTCTCTGTGGTTAGGACAATCAGTTCTGCTAATTGCAGTTTACTGATAAAGGTCCGGACAGTGTGGGTTATCTCTCTATGTAAACACAATGACAACAAATCTGATGCCTAGGAGCATGTAAATGTTCTACACTAATCTGTGTAAAGTAATATACATTTACTGTGCATATTACTTGATCTGCATTTATATTACTTTTCTATTAATCATAATAAATCATTTCTCATGTCAATATCTAGTGAGGTATTTCATAGTGTTCTATCCATCAAACAGTCAAAGCCGCCCACCAGTTTGTGGAAAAATACAGGAAGTGAGAAGTGACAGCAGGCAAACTGGTGAGAGAGAGGGATTGGTATACCTCTTTAAAAAGACCTGAGGCTTTTTCCACTATAAAACTGGCCCCATCATGTGAAGGATTAAGTAATTCTTTTTCCATTGTAGCCCCTGTTTAATCTTTCAATTTCAGTAAAGTGAAAATGAAAGCATAAAAAGACGTATGTAAATTATCCTAAGCAGTCATGGGCGGCATGAGCAGATTCAGACTAGTCACACCGTCCCTTTGCTAGTCACTGCTGGGCGGCGCCGTTTTACCACATTGGTTGGCCTAGAGCAGAGGTTTTATAAGTGTCTTCCCCCAGATATTTTACCTTACCCATCAAGTGGATCCCCCAGATAATTTAATGATAGCTGACAGCTCTTTTACAGCACTGTCCTTGGGATACAGATAAAAGAGAAAGCTGGGACCCATCACTTGACACAGTGGAACAGCACCCAAAATGCAGGACTAACCCACTCAATCCGGAATCGCTGAGGAGGCCCCCAATATCATTCAGCTAAGTTAAGGTTCATCATTTGCCCTATGGTTCCAGCTGCCCCGCCCCTAGGCATGACTGACATCTCCCGCACAGTCCATTCACCCCCTGGTGATATCCATTCATCCATTCAATGGATATCAATAATATCCATTGACTAGGCCTAAGTTATTCCCTGACCACCGTGATTCCTTAAGGTAATTTACACAGGACTTTTTATGCTTTCAAATATTTTTAAACTTCACTTCACTGACAGAAATATTACAGAAGGCAACAATGGAAAGGAAAATACTTCATTCTGGACATTATAGGATTAGTTTATAGTGAAGAAAAAAAAACACACCTGACAGGTCTCCTTTATGTGCCAACATGTGCAAAGAATGCAAGTAAATCATCCAAAATAAGTCAAGCAATAGGTAAAGTTAAGACAAAAGGGTCTATAAATGTACACCAAGTTTGTCACACAGCATCATTCACTTTAATAAAATTGCTACATCTATAAATTGCCTAAATGTAAAAAAGCAAAAGAAATACTTCCTGATCTAAGTTTATGATGCCCAAGTACCAAGGCAATAATAGTGAAATCTCCCCCATTGGAAAACAACCTGTTGTGACTTCCACCTCCACAGGAAGGATAATGAACTCTGCGCTGTCAGATGCATTGGTTTTTATTCTAATGAAGGCAGTGTGATTGTCAGCCTCTCGAGAAGAGAAACTTGCACGCATTACACCCTTTGTTTCATAAGGTGGTATTTCCTTTAAAAAAAAAAAAAAAGTTAGTACCATCACTTCAGTATGTGTTATTGATATGACCGGTTACAAGAACAACAATGCAATTCTCGGACTATTAACAAACAGTAAGTGCTCTATAGATATGGTAATATGTGTCAGAGGGAAAATAGTCATTACAGGAGGCAGAAACTAAGCTCATACAACCAAGACACTCAGGAAGATTTCAATGTAAGAAATGACATGCCATGAAGGGATGCAACTACTTCACCCCATTAGCTTCTGAACAAAAGTAGAATCTTCCATTTCTAAATCAACAAACAATAAATGACTTACAATGCAGAACACAGACTTCTACCGCCTTACCACAAAGGAGTTCAAAGGCAGCAGTTACAACGTTTGAATTTTTTTGTCTTTTTATTTATCCATGCATTATAGTGGATGGGGTAGAGGACAACAGATTCTCTTTAAAGAAAATAAAGTCTAATTTTTAGCGTTAAGACACTAAAAGAGCAGAAGCATTCAAATGAACTCTGCAACCATGTGACTGCTGTCAGATTGCCCCAAGCTTTTCTATGTTGTATACGGCTAAAAAGTCTATAGACCATATAATGCCAACCCCAATCAAGTTAGAACAAATGGGGGTCTCAGAGCCCTGACCCACTGCATATAAAGAATGCTTACCCATAATTTCTTGGTGCCTCCTTGCTGGCCAGTTGGAAGCTCTAAATGTAGATCACCCCCACTGGAATACATTTCTACAACCTATAAGAATGGCAACCAAAGATTTTTACAAACAAGCAGATCTGCAAATATGTGCAATGTTACTTATGACAACAACAAGATTAAATGCAACATGTCAGTAGGATAAAATTCTTAACGTAAGAGCAAGGCCCACAAATTCAGTAGAAATGATGGGTACAATTATATTCCCCAAACAGCGCCCCAAATGTGGAGAAGAGAGTGGGAAAGAAAGAACTTCCTGGGTGTGAAGAGCTTGTAAATGAGACAAAAGTCACTCAGGCATTTTGGAGGGCTGTTCAGTGGTGTTAGGGCATCACACTGATGTTGACAGGTTCTCTTTAAGAGAACATGTTAACCCCCCTATCCATTTCCATAAATACTTGAATTACAATTAAAAAAAAAAAAAAAAAAATGGAGCATCTCAGAGTGGGGGGAGGGGGTTGAATACGAAATGTTTTGCAAGTTTGTAACATATTTCATTCCCCAGCATGCACACTTGCCAAAACAATTAGACAGGAGTTCTTGAAGCAGGTAAAATCACAAGACATAGCAAGAGCATTGCATTTTTACCTGTGATCATAAAATGTGCTGACCAATGTAAGATTATGTAAACACACCTTAGTAACAAGGGTAATGGTAACACTAAGTTGTCAATAAATTATACATTTCCAGGAGGAATAATAGCGACATATGCTCAACAATTGGTATTTAATGAGATAACAGACACACTTGACATTCAGCATATATAGGAGTGTGAGCAATGGGGTTTGTTTCTACTTCTTGGAATAATAAAGACAATTAAGACAGTTAACATCCAAAAACAATCTTATAAATCCGTCTACATTGCTTCAAGGCTGTGCATTATCATAATGAATCCAACAATACTAGCAGTCAATGACACTGCACGTACACCATGCTAAAATAAATGTTCATAGAAATTTAATAGGGGGAATAAGAAATACTATAATCTCTGGATTATACTTTAATAGTTCTAGGAGATGTGTCTGTGCTTCATAAGTATGGAATACAAGATTTAAGTATATTACACCTTTACAAGACTCCAGTAGGGACAGACAAAATTACACATTTCACATTAAAAGCAGTAAGTGATAAGTGTACCTACCTGTAGAGGTTCACTGTGGGGGTTGTGAATATTAATTAAAGGTGAGAAACTGCTATTTACAGGAACTCTTGCCCCAATAAATGGGCGCAATCGATATGGGTTGGGGATCCCAACTCCAAAAACCTGCAATACAGTCAATATTTTAGGCTTATTAAATAAATTATATAATTTTTTTTTTTTTCATTTGTTTTGGGATATGCAGACCCTTAACCGTGCATAGGATCAGAAGCCTACCCTGTATTGCGGATGGGTGCAGTTACCGCAACTCCGCTCCTACTGACATGTAAATTCTACACAGTCAAAGACACACTATCCCAAAGAGAGGGAGCTGCCAGCCACTTCTGGCATAGCCTAGCTACATATCGGAAATACAACAATGAAACAGTTTTCTCTGACATATTTAGGTTCTGTCTAGCATCTCCACAAATAAAAGATTGTAGGTAATAAAGTTAATGGCAGCTGTAAAACTGTAGCACCTAAGTAGGCTTTAGGATTTTATTACCTTTAAACATACTTAGTATCTTACCTGATAGGTGAAAACCCCATGATTTGAGGTGTTAATAAATAAAGTATTTTCTACGTTTCCCACAACTCTTGCAAGAAACACCACATCAAACGATGTGTTCCCACCTGGGAGAATTTTCTGAAGGGGCAAAAAGAAAAACAGAAACATAAAAGACAAACATTAATACAATATTAAAAAGAATAGACTGCCGTCTGAATTGTTATGATTTATTGTGCAAACGGTTAAGGAACATAATATAAGAGCAAACATTACTAAATCCTGACACATGATAACTGATTCTAGAAATCCTAGCAGCAACTCCACAACACATACCTACTCAAAAGAGCACAATAAATTGCTGCATTGCCCAGTTTGAATGAATCAATCCTGTCTGTCTTTATGTAGCAAATAAGTCAGAAAAAAGGTTTCAAGGATAGAGCCATAGGCAGGAGAAAATGGATCGGTTTATGTACGAATTCTGTACAGGATGCAATTTATCTACTAAGGGCCTGCCAGGACTCAACTGCTGGGACAGCTTGGTTTTTACTACTGTTCCAAAAATAATAGAGCAATAAAAAGAGATGGATGTTAGGTCCTGAAGGTCACAAATGGTTCCAGAACGCTGCTATTAATAGGATATACTAGGCTCAATGTTCACAGAGCACACAAAACATACAGGTGGCATACTTTGTTCCATTTACTAACTCCAAGCTCTTAAAAGAACACTGAAGCTAGAATTCCTCCATATTCTTGTAGAAATTGTGTTGAACACACAATTTCCTGCTAAACTGTTCTATCAAGCACTGGACCAAAATGTGGAGAGGTATATGGCTGATCTCCTGGAATACAGAATATTTCTTTATCCATCTCTCAGTTTGAAATTTTAATATGAGAAAAATTGGATCAAAAACAAAAGGAGGAAGTTAAGGAAGAAAGTGTCTTTTGTGCAAGTTTAGGGCTCCTGTGTTGTCATATCTTGCTCTCATGTGTGTTTTCTGACATTGAGCTGCACTTCCTCCTTCCAGGCAGTGACATCACGTCACTGACCACATGGTCGGCTGCAGTTGATTCCGTTCAAATGAATGGGGCTGAGCTGCAATAACAAGCATGGCCACTATAGAATGTACAGCGCTATGCTCGGAAAGTAGTAAAGTCTTGAGAATTCTTGAAAAAAAGGTTGCAGTTTTTCACAAATGTTTTGTGCATGGATGATGTTTAGTGACATGTCCAAAACATGGATTTTCATCTCATAAAACTCGTATGCCAATGAATGTGTGACTTAGACCTACATCTGGGAAATTTTGCAGCCAATAGCAGTTATGTTAAAAGGGGTGCCTTGAGAGTTAAGATTAGCTTAAGTGATACAATAGCCTCTTGTTGATAGACTCAGATCTCATGATTGAAAACTAGTGCTCTGACCCCTGAGTCACTCCGTCCTCTTAGTACTTCCAAGATTTCACAGAAAATTACCAATGCTATGGGGACTAGATGACAAGAGTAAAAGCCAGTCCCAATATCAAAGGGGAGATCAAGGAAGGAGGGAGGGGATGAAGAGCTAGTTCTGTTCATGTGATGGAAACCTGCAGGACTCTTTCATACCCATTCATTTGAATGGGTTTGAAACATGTCCGGCCGTGAGTGGTTGTGAGCGTTTTATGCTCTCCGCGGCGAAACCGTTTTTTTTTTTTTTAAATTGGACACAGAGTTGGACATGCAGTACTCTGTGTCCGATTTAAAAAACCGGTTTCGCCGCGGAAAGCTGAGAACGGACTGCCGGAAAGCTGAGAACGGACTGCCGAACGCTAGTGTGAACCGAGCGTAACCCAGTAATGAGTTTTAATGGAATACTGCGGCAGATAGCATGGCCACCCAGTTTCCACCCAGGCCATGACTACACTGTGCAATCTAACCCCTTAGTCGCAACAAATCTTTACTTATTGATCTCTTCATAGGTGTGTGGATTTGCAACGAATGATTATTTTATCTGAGACTTTTACCAAATGAAAAGCAAGGGGAAAAAAGTAAAGCAAGTTTTATGCACAAAAAAAAGCTACTTACCCTATTTTGAAAAAAAGATGCATGAAAATGTGATGTTGTTGCTGATATAGATATTAAAGTTATAGTTTCATCTGAACTAGGATTGTGCAAGAAAACTTTCTCCATTTTAGGCATTCCTACTGGCCTGTGATAAAAAGAAAATGGTGTTAAATCCTGCATACCGAGACAAGACCTAAATCCAACAACCAACAAAACCAGCGGTGAAATTTGGACCTATTTTCAATGTTATTAAGCTAGACAAATAGCAGTAGAGCAATGGTATGTTTGTTTGAGAAAAGCTTTCTGATAACCTGTTGTCCCTAAAATAATTCCTATAACTTTTCCACTACCAAAAAGAGATAAACTGGCGGGTGTGTAGTCTGTATGATACCCACCAATCCCAAAAATGGGTTTGATTAAAAACAGAACAAACAATATACCACCATGTGAACAAGCATCATCATGGCACCTGATCAGGGTATGTTCAGATTGTGCAGTGGGGTATTAATTATATATATATATATATATATATATATATATATATATATAAAAAAAACCTGTGTCTCAATGGGTTATCAATAGCCACATCCACCTTCATGTAAATTGGATACAGATCATTTTAATTTTTCAATTTTTTTTTTTTAATGCACTATAACATATTTGCACCTAAACTCCTATTCAATCTTACATTCACATGCAAAATAAAAGATCAAGGTGTACACAATAATATATATAATCTCAAACATCAACTCATACTCTCAAAACACTGATACAGAAGACAAGCAAGATTTTGCTGTTATTCACCAATATGTTAAAAATCTACCCTGCATCTAGCAAACTAGGACATCAAAATGAACTTTGAGATTGCACAGCATATCAAATATAAAAACACAACTTAATATTTCATACAACCACCTTCATGTAACTTTGCAGCAAACTGAGATTACAAGCAAAAATTGCATAAAAAAATCAAAATTTGCCACTAAAGTGCCAGCTCAAACAATTCTTTTCTGCAACAAAACCTACTTTCACAAAAACTGCAAGATGTGAGGAATTCATACATCACACATTATATATATATATATATCAACAAAATCACAGAAATGCGTCAACCTACTTAATTTACATGCACAAAATTGGAGTTTACATAAAAATATAATAAAAATTGTAGCAATTTATACATGAATTTCTAGTGAGAATCGCTATTACTATTATTTTAGCATGTAATGGATATCGCTAGAAAGGTGTATTTTACTCCACAAAATCAGGTATGAATAGGACAGGGATTGCATGAAAAATAAACTTTATTGATGACTTTGTGCATGCTAAATGTCTGGGCACAGCGCCAATAAACTTACTGGTTATGTCCAGAGGGGTATTACATAAGAATACCCCTCTAATAAGGCTCAGAGGGAGATTAAATTTTTCCTCTATGTGACAAACAGAGAGTAAAAGTACAGTATGCTCTCTGAATTTTAGGAGAGGGGATAACATGGACAGAAGTCCATGCTACCTCCCACCCTGGGGTCACGTACAGGTTATGCACAGATTTGTCATCTCTGTAAATTTGGAAGGGATGCTCCTCCCCCCTCCATCCTCCTACAGCAGTTCTTAAGATGCTACCTGAGGGGAAAGGGGGGGGGGGACATTTTAGAGCTCCATATCTCCAAATCTGTAATGGCTATCATGAAGATATTGGTATTATTTAATTTAAAAATGAGATTCTCTTCTTTAAAATGAATCCAAGATTTTCTTCATAGCCCTAATGGATCCTGAGATATTGGCATTAGAAGTAAGAACGTATTAGACACATCCTCGGCTAGAAAAGTGCAACCCTGGGAGGATGTATGGATACCTTGGCGGCAGGGAAAGGGTTAAGACTAGGTTCACATTTGCGTCAGTGTCTTTAGGAGACTCCAAAAATCACAGACAGTCCCAGCAACCTGTCTGATCCAGGTTTCTTCTCAATGCCAATCCTCAAAGCTCTGCCAACCATACTGGCAAGAGCAATAACGCCACATAGTTAATGAACCACCTCTTGCTGTGCTTTACTTTTCTGCTGAACTTTGAATAATAATAAAATGGGAAAGGATAAAAGCTCACTTCTTATCAGCAAAGATAAAAAATGTATGTGCTGAGGTCTGTCTGACCTGACCACACTATGTACTGGGGATTAAAAAATGAAGCAAACATTGAAACCTCACCAAATAAAAGAATTTTGGAGGGGGAGGGGAGTATCCCAGCGCTGGACATGTAGACATTTGAAGTGTCAGCTTATGAAGAGGTGAGCAGAGCAAAAATCTATTTATTACTCAGTGAGAGAGTACATACGGTACATTGCAGCTAATGTACAACAGGGGAATAACATGTACCCCATGCTATTGGATATCCTTAAAAAGGATGGAGGCTACCATATACAGTAGATTTTACTCATCCGAAATGACTGATTTTAGGAGAGTATCACATATAAAAAAAATAAAAAATAAACATTGTGAAGGCCCATGAAATAAAACCAATCAAAAATAAAAGTCTATGGCATGATTGGGCCAATTTGGCTGATCATTTGCCATTTTGCACAGACTCACATTTCTGAACAGAGTGGGGTATGTAACATAGGTACAAAGCTACAAATGTATCAGAAAACCAAAACCTGCCTAAGAATAGGTGTCACCAAAAGCTTTGGAATAAAGACAATTTGGGACAACTCCTTTTTAAAGATTTGCATGCATGTGTAGCTGTAACCAAAGCAGATACAATCTTTTACTGAGACACCAGGAGATTATGCTGGATTGTTCATGGAAGGGGCTTATGTCACATATAACAGCCCCAATCCAGGAAAACTCTGAAATGATCTAGACGGGATTTCTTCATCTGTAAAGAAATACAAAAGGAAAGTTCCTCAAATCTCCAAATTTAGATTTGATCTTGAAAAGTTGGGACATTACTCAGATATGTATTTCACAAATGTACCTTTAAGTAGGAAGATAATCAGAGTTTATTTTCTGCTACCACACCTCACTGAAGCTCTCAATACTACCTATTAACTGAAGCTGTAAGTTTTAATAAAAATGGTACCAAATTCTCAAAAAAACATTAGGAGACAATTTTATTTTAAAAAAAATTGCACAATCCGCAAGGTGTATATGGTGCTGAAAAACTTACTAGTTTTATGTAACAAAAAATGTACATGCAACCCAGCACTTACTGCCTTGTTGTCTGTTTACTGTGGTGAAATCCCCCCCCCAAAAAAAACATGGAGGTGGAATTTCTAAAAGCTAGAAATTGCTGGCTAACCCATAAAGAGTTTGTTTATACCTGTGAGTCATCCATTCAAATACGGAAAAGATTAATGAAAAATATTACAAATTACACAGATAATAATAACAACCACCACTATTTTCATCTGTCATATTTAATATGGATGCATCACACTAATGATTCAGTAATAAGATGCATGCAAGTGAGATAACATTGGCAAGGAGTAAATATCAAACCCATGTGGGTATATTCCACAATATGTAGTTGTAAAGATAAACTGAAGATGCAGCACAAAATATATGAGCAACGCAACACCTGAAGTGGCAACTAGAAAGTGGCAAATTACCTCATTCCACAAAAGTATATTATAAAATATACACACGTGGTCAAAATTGTTGGTACCCCATTTAATGAAAGAAAAACCCACAATGGTCACACAAATAACTTGAATCTGACAAGTAATGTGCCAAACTACATGTTGACAAGCCACAAAGCTTCTGGGAGAATGTCCTATGGGCAGATGAGACAAAAATCGAAAAAAATGCAGATGGAAAAATGAAGCATATCTTGAAAAGAACACTGAACCTACTGTGAAACATGGAGGAGGCTCTGTTATGATCTGGGGCTGCTCTGCACAGGGTGTCGTGAATCTGTGCAGGGTACAATGAACTCTCAAGACTATCAAGGTATTCTAGAGAGAAATGTGCTACCCAGCATCGGAAATCTTGGTCTCAAGTCACAGTTCATGAGTCTTGTAACAGGATAATGACCAAAAAGACACAGCTAAAAACACCCAAGAATGGTTAAGATGAAACATTGGACTATTCTGAAGCTCTGGAGTATAATAGCACTTCCGGTACGGACATGTTTGGCTCGAACAGAAATGCAGGTGGAACCTCATGAATGTAATAACTGTCGTGAATAAAATCATGTCATTTATCAGGGCTGATGTTTTGTTATAGTTATTTTTCTATTGAGAGAGATATGTATGTGTGTGTGTGTATATATATATATATATATATATATGCGCATACATACACACACATACACACACACACACACACACAATGACACCTATCTAAAGTATCACCTCTTTGAAAAGATCAGCCCCTTACCCAGACCACATTTTGGGTGACAGATTTCCAGTTTTCCCATATTAACCATCTTCTCTGAGAAGACCACCCTTTAGAGAACAGCTTTTTAATGCAATTTTGAGTGGTTGTATCAAAGAGGTCTCACTGTATATGTACAATAAATAAAAACAATATAGATTCAAAATTTTGGTCTGACAAAGCTTTAGCCACATGCCACGTCTTGTGTCTTTGCCACCATTCAATACATGGATGGTTGAAATCCACCTGAAAGAAAGGCTCTGGATACTACATCATGGAAGGGTGGACCACACTCTGAGGTCCATACAGAGAGGGGTCGTTTCCATGAGACATGGTCAGGCATTAAACGAAGCATGAATGATAAAATTGTTGCATTGAACGGTTCTATATTTAGACAGTCTGTGAGTACTGCTTTGATTTTTATGCCTTCATCCTGCTTATATGACAAGATGATGCAAATCATATAATGCAAAACAGATACTACAAAAAAATATATTAAGCAAACAGAGTGCTTAAAATACCCTATATGCAAAGGGAGTTTTAAATAGCTGTGGATAAAATATCAGCTCCTCGGATGCACTCATCTATCATCTATACAGAGACTTTCAGGGCTGAAGTCTCAAACACACGACAATAGCTGCTTATGCCAGTGCATTAGAATCATTGAACTTCTCGAGTTAATGTGTAGCAAAGTAGAGCAGCTGCAGATGACTTTGCCCCTGACATTGAAGTAAACCTTAGTCGGTGCTGGGTAAAGTCCTGCAATGAACAATAAAGCTTAGAAACGTAAAATGATGAACCTCGTGCAAACAACTGACCTCATTCACAATTCTGTTTTATATGGGTATGAATTTGTGAAGTCTTGTTATTGACGGACTACATATGCGCATCTATTAACAAATGGCATCTGAAGGCCCAGAAGAAATACAGATTATTATTATTTAGTCATCCACTTTCTATACTCTTGAAAAACAGATCAACCACGGGCAGCGAAAGAACAAAAAATGAGCAGGATTAGTGTATTGTCTGTGATTAAAGCAGACAACTGAATAGACCCTAGTAAGGTACATAGAACGTGTATGGCAACACATGGAGTCCCTGAAGTTCCTTATTATAGGACATAGGCATTCCATGTGTCGTCATACAGAACTGCCACTTTATCAGAGACACCCACTCTTTCATCATTGGAGATACCCTGTATGGAAGTCAGACACGTGAACCCAGAGTGACCAAGTTTTCTGCAGATTGCGAATTACAGATCAGACCACAAGTTGCAGGAAAGCTGCATTTTTTAATGCAGATTTTGCAATGGTTTTTTTTTAGCTAAATCCATGAGTGAGTTAGACAGAAAGGAGCAGTCCCCCCCTTCCCCAACACCACTTCCTATATCCATGACCAGTCTCTGTATACTAGTCTTCAGCACCGACATGGACGTGTACCCCTCTACCACAAACTGTCCGCGGTAATTGGTTACAGACATCACATGTCCCCGTTTAATAGTCTACGTTGGAACACACTCCACACAAACCCATAACCACCTGACTAGTTCCTAAATTCTGCAGAATTATATCTATTTCTGAAATACAAACACACATTTGGGCAGACAATGAGATCCATATAGATTTCTTGCACATCTCTATAGGGTAAATGGATGTAGACGTAGTGCCAACTATGGGATCAGATTCTGCCCTATGAGATCTGGAAAGCCCTCTCATTCTCTCGTCTATGGAAATTAATACAATGGCTGATCGGCACAGAAGATGCTGCCATTCTACTTTTAACAATGCATTTTAGGCTTTAAAGTGGAGGGAGACCGTGACTCAAAAAAAATAAATAAAAAATTATTATTATTATTATTATTATTATTAATAAATAATAATAATAATATATACACACTATGTGATCAAAAGTATCCAGATACCCCCCAAAACATATGTTTTTCATATTAGGTGCATTGTACTGCCACCTACTACCAGGTACTCCATATCAGCGATCTCAGTAGACATTAGACATCATAAGAGAGCAGAATGGGGCGCTCCGTGGAACTCAAGGACTTCGGACATGGTCAGGTGATTGGGTGCCACACATCACACAGGTCAATGCCAAACGACGCCTCGCTTGGTGTAAGGAGCGTAAACATTGGACGATTGAACAGTGGAAAAACGTTTGGCGTGACGAATCATGGTACACAATGTGGCGATCTGATGGCAGGGTGTGGGTATGGCGAATGCCCGGTGAACGTCATCTGCCAGAGTGTGCAGTGTCAACAGTAAAATTCGGAGGCGGTGTTATGGCGTGGTCGTGTTTTTCATGGAGGGGACTTGCACCCCTTGTTGTTTTGCGTGGTACTATCACAGCACAGGCCTACATTGATGTTTTAAACACTTTCTTGCTTCCCACTGTTGAAGAGCAATTCGGGGATGGCGATTGCATCTTTCAACAAGATCGAGCACCTGTTCATATTGCACGGCCTGTGGCGGAGTGGTTACACGACAATAACATCTCTGTAATGGACTGGCCTGCACAGAGTCCTGACTTGAATCCTATAGAACACCTTTGGGATGTTTTTGAACGCCGACTTCGTGCCAGGCCTCACCGACCTACATCGATACCTCTCCTCAGTGCAGCACTCCGTGAAGAATGGGCTGCCATTCCCCAAGAAACCTTCCAGCACCTGATTGAATGTATGCCTGCGAGAGTAGAAGCTGTCATCAAGGCTAAGGGTGGCCAACACCATATTGAATTCCAGCATTACCAATGGAGGGCGCCACAAACTTGTAAGTCATTTTCAGCCAGGTGTCCGGATACTTTTGATCACATAATGTATATGGCACTTGAGAAAGGTCCCAGTGTGGACCGATACGTGGTGTACTCATTTTTCCAATAAAAGGACATTTTCCATCCAAACAAGTTGCTGACAGTCCGGATTGGTTTTTCTATATATCATACATACTGACATTTCACTCCAGCTAACAAAAGCAATAAAAGAACCCCTCCAAATGAAATAACCACTGTAGTAGATGGAATAGTATACTGGACAGCCTGCATGCTAGACAGGTAGTGAATAACATGTTTTCAGGCAAACACGCCATTTCATGGTAACCACAAATACAATAACAACTTCCTCCTAAACTCTGCTAATGTATCAAACATGAAGGATATCAACTAGTACAGAAATGTGAAACAGTACAATTCCCATATATATGCCAAAGAAAAAATACATTACACAATACAAAGTGTAGCTCAAGCAGCAATACAGCATATCTACTAATGCCAGGGGAGAATTTGGGCCCATAGAAGAGCGATATGCAGCAGATATCTCTTTGTAAGAACTGCACCAACACAGCTGTGCCTAAGCACTAGGAAGCACTCTACCTGTGGTGGCTGTCCGGTATGAACAGTATGTAATACCAGTCTTCATGAATTATCCCACTATACAGTCACTCACAACTCTCACAATAAATCACCTGGATCCTGCTGTCCATAATAATGCATTAAGTAGACGGAAAACCCCAGCTAGATGCCAGGTTTATGAGCTATTTAAGAAGTAGAACCTACTTCTATCTATTAACTCATTAATACTACTTGTAGCGGGGATTAATACATACAAGATAATGAAGAAAAAATATGGGGGTCACTAAATATTTCCAACTTCTACAAATAACTGAAGGAGAATTTTTAAAAAAAACTCACTAAAATCATATTCCTTTTTATGAGAGCAGAGAGAAGAGTCATTAGCACAGCAGCCTCTCTGCTCTCACACACACAGAATAACAGAAGGTGCACACAGACACTTCCAGGGTGCACCCAGAGGCTAATTAGCATATGAATAAAAACGGGCTCATTCAAAAACTACTGAAGCAATTTACATACTAAAGGTATGTGTGGAATAGCATTTCTAAAGGCTATGCAAGTATGTGCTTAGTTAAAAATGACTTTTTCCCAATGATAGAGCCCCTTTAAAAACAACAGACACCTGAAGGATCCAATTATAGTTAGCAGGGTCCTTCAGGCTCAGTGTGTGTCTGCTATTGTAGTTGTTGTGAACATAACATCACTACAAAAATACATACTTACTTGTCCCTTCTGCGCTGTTTTCCTCCCAGCATGGTCCAGTCTTGCTGGTCAGCTGTCTTCTTGCAGTGGAATTCCTTCCCAGCTGTGACATCCCGTATCCTTCTCTGAGGCTGCAAATGGGCCTCAACACAATGGACTGGCAGGACTGGACTGCGCCGGAAGGCATCAGAGTAGTAGGATTTATTTATTTTTTACACCCCTTTCATGCCTAATTAAAAAATGAAACTTTAGCCCCAACAACCCCTTAATGTCAACATATGTATGCTCGGCTGAACTGTAGTGAATGTAAATATGTTTACAGCAGTCAGGAATAATATTGAAGGTGTATGGGCACCAGATGGAATTTCTGTAACTTTTGAAGCTCATATAAAAGTAGATTTATAATGATAGATACAGTGCAGGAGTCAAATCCAACGTGAAGGACAGGTTTGACAACATTCTAGCTAATTATAAGTTGGCAAAGCCCAATGTTTATGCCCCAAACCTATTCAGACCAACTAATGAGAAATTTCCTAGTCAGTCAGTAACTTGTTATAAAGGTGTACATAGGGTATAAGGGTGCTATTATTATTAATGTTTATTTATATAGCACCATTATTCCATAGTGCTTTTCATTTCAGGGTTTACAATACTAACAGTGACCAACTAGTACAGTGGGGTAGAGGGCCCTGCCCGCAAGGGCTTACAACCTATGAACCTCTGCGTTTTACTTGCAAAGCTTGCATTCCCTTAAAGCCACACACGTTTTGCACTTTTGATTGGAGTAGAAAAAATAGCACATGCATTACCACAACAGAATCACTGTGTAGGGTCACCCACTGGACTCTTAAAGGGGTTTTCCCATGAAAAGCAGTATGCTCAGAATGAGCTGAGATATAAATGAATAAATGGCAACTCAAACTTCAGCTCCCGATGCTCTATTTTTAGTGTGTCAGGTTCCCTTTAAAGAATATACACTCACTGAAAAAAAAAAAAATAGTGAACCAAGTAGGATTTCTGCAAATCCCAGCATGCAGTTATGTCTCAGGCAGATAAGTAAATGATGGTGGTCAGATTAGACACTGGGCCTTATCAAAAGAGGTCTTACAAGTGCTTCACTATAGAAAGGCTCTCAGAGGATACCTTACCTTTGAGTAATGTACACCTTGGTAAGAGATCACAGACTGATCAACATGCCTCTATAACAAACTTGAAGACATTATGGCTAGTTGGCAAATTTTGTGAGAGGGCACATCATTGAACAGATTTGACAAACTGCTCGTGATCTAGGCGTTTTGTCCTTGATGTTAGGAGCTTTGGTTACATGAGGGCATTGCACACACAGCAAACAGGATAGAGACAGTCCCCAAGTACAGTAGAGAGGACCATTTGATCTGCCCACCAGTAGGAGCAGCTTAATGTGTTTCCTCATCCACCATCCAGAAACGGGTCACACCTTCATTACAGACCTCGTCTCTGCCACACTATTTCCAGGCGCTTAGCAGAAGGGAATTTAGTGTTTCAGTGTGATGCCTCTGACATCCAGCCACTGTTACCTTCATTTGTATTGGTGTTATGGACCGGAACAGTATAGTATTTAGCGACAAATCAAGGTTCTATTTTGTTTATCCCGACATTTGGATTTGAGCATGGAGACCTTGTGGTGAGCAATCCAGTGACACACTGCCCTAGCTGCTGTTATGATGAGCTGTACAGCCATTGCATATGACAGTCATCCCTAGTAGTGATACGAAGGGGCACAAACAGCTAAGCAATATGTGTAGGACATCATTCATCCACATGTGTTGCCTCTCATGGCAGAGCTTTTTTCATTAGGATAATGCTTGCCTACACATAGCAAGGGTGCGCCAGGAATGACTCCACCAAAATGCAAAATATCGCTGGTCTGCCACTTGCCAGACTTATTGCCAATCAAGCATTTATTGGACCAACTGCAATATCTGAGGGCAAAAAATAAATAAAATTGCCAGCGGGGAGAAAAAAAGCGAGGGTCTCCCACTGAAAAGATGACCATTAAGGATCTATTCACACAACAGTATTGTGGCAGAGAAATACAGTCAGCTTCATTTCTTGGTCAAGTGGGGCTCATCATAGCCGACGCTAGGTTCACACTAGTGTTCAGCTATCCGTTATTTACGTCTGCCTGGGGATGCAAAGAATTGAAACCTAATCCACTTAAAAAGCAGTTACAAACAGCCCCATACACTATAATGGGGTCTGCAGGGTTTTCACCCGAAAACATGGAGAGAAAAGTCCTGCTTGAAGAACTTTTCTCTCCACATTTTTCAAGCGGATTCAGGGCCGGAAAGCTAAACCGAGTTTGAACGCTGGTGTGAATCCAGCCTGAATTTCCAGTAACATACTGGAGGAGATTTATGAAGACTGGCATTACCAACACATTCTTCATAACCTCATCGCCCCATAAATGAGGCGCATCCTCTGCCAGGACACGTGCCTTCTTGGAAATGTAAGATGGTGCACATCTCCTGCATCATTTCAAAAAAATCTGAGAGGGCTGATGGGCTGCCCCTTTGCACAGAAAAGGAAACAAAAAAAAAAACAAAAAAAAAAAAAAAACAAAACCATTTTTGTGCAAAATATTCAAAAATTTTTATCCCTTGTACGCCAGAAAACTGTCATACAGAGCATAATAAACACGGCCAACTGATTTATGATGCTGTGCGCTTCAAAACTACTCCTGAACTGCTTTACTGACTTGCACTCATAGCTCAACTAAGTTCCTCAAACTAGCTTGTGTTATATATCAGAATAAGGCTACATAAACATCTCTGTTGGTCCCCCGTCACCACCCACACACACACACACACACACACACACACACACACATTTTTGGTTCAATTATAGATACCAAAAATAAAATCTGAAAAATAAATAAAGTTCTAGAGCTTTCAAATGCCAAAACACCAATGGTGCCCGTCACAACCTTCTGGCCATAAAGGGGTTTCCATTATGGTCTCCGACATTTTGCCGGACAGAATAGCATAGAATGCTTTACGTTTTGTTAAATATACATTCCACACTATTTCACAGTTTTTTATAGCAATTTAAAGAAAAGTTTGAGTCTGAAATATTACAGTTTTCGTTTTTGTCATTTACAGACGTTTTACACACAAACTCATTGCCGATCTGCATAAACAGTAACTGCAATTTAACCAGAAAAAGTCATAAAATAGACAAAAGGGGTTAAATGGAAGCTTAAAGGGGAGACATTCTCAGGATAGTCTATGCTTGTCTGAACAGAAAACAGGTTTATGTAAATATAATAACGGTATTTGACCACATTTCCCCCTAGAGAATGATCAGCTGTGCAGACAAGTCTGAGGGGAACTATATCTCTGGTCGCTGTGACAATTTAGATTTATGCTAAGCAAACGCAAAGAAAAAAATTCACACAGTCATCTGTGTATACGGCTACCACAAACTTACATAGGGGAAAAACAACGTAGTGCAGTATGCCTTAAAACACACTGAATATTCAGTTTGAGATTCCTTCCATCATGGGTACCATGCACAAAACAATGTTAACTGCATAGTAGCCATTTTTATTTTTGTTAAGCATTGTGGCCCGTGGCTATTACAGTGACATCAGTCAGGGGTAAACATTAGAGAATCACACACACACACACACACACACACACATAATACCTCTGACATATAACCCTAACATGATGTGAACTTTAACTTTGTGAGGTCCATTCTATAGAAACATCTTGCACATAACATCCTAACGGAGACCACATTTGTTATATGTCACATTTGTGTAGAGATCTCTTACTTGTATCAGGTTATAACAATGAGAACACAAAGCTCAATACACCTCAACAGAAACTCCATAAAGGATACAGTAGCATATATCACTTCATTATATGCCAAAGGTTAGAGAAGAGAAGACCATAATAATTCTCTACCTACAATGCTGTCTATGTACACAAAATAACGGCGCGCCGTAACCTTTGTGGACGCCACCATTTAAAAGGTGTCAATTCTAAACTCTAGCTGTGTGGCTCTGGGAACTACGTAGACTAAACCTCATGTAAATGGTAAAAGTAAAAACACAAAAAGGAATGCAGAGTCCCTATGGTTGGAACCATGCGGAGCTGTAGGTGCAGCATGTGCCTCCTTATAACACCCCATCCTCACTATGATTTATATGGAAATGCAGCTCTTTGTATGACACATGACTGTTTCATTGGTAGGCGCACTGACCATCCAATAGAGGAATATAGTGGTTAATTTTGGCTTACTGAAAAGGCAGTGTCCATAGCAATATGTTACAACAGGTTGACCAATATGAAGTAGTATGGCCACTTAAATTCACTGACCCACCAGAAAAAAAAATAGAGTAAAATCTCCGGCACTTGGAGGAGATTATTTTACAGTACATTCTGCAGCTAAGGCATTCTGGGTGTTCTAAGGAATAGACATGTATTACTTTACACATTTTTTAGGGTTTTCCAATCTGCATACAAAAAAAAAACAACACATAAGCATAAGGTGCTAAGGCATAAATACATGCATAAGGTGCTAAAGGATTCACCCTCTAGCAGTTACTAAACCTTTATATACTATTATACAAAAAATAACCTAGGACATGTGGTTGGGACTGTTTACTCAAAGTCTTGTCTGCCATCCAGGTACTTAGCACAATGAAACCCTTGTTCATCATTCAATGGATCACATGCACTGTCACATGCTGGAAAGTGCCAACACTAAGGCAGGTGAACCAATTGCAACCCCTTCTTCACACAACAGAAAATAAGGCTCTGTTCACATGTCATTTGGGATACAAACATGCTATACAATTTTTTTTGTCAGGTTTTTTTTTCTTAGAGGAATTGCTTAGTTTCACTGTAAAAATATACATTACATACATACCTAAAAAAAAAAAAAATAGTATGTTATCTAATAGGTATGTGCAAATATACATTATGCAAATATCTCCTATGTCTGCCTAGTGAAGGGGTTGTTTTTTTTCCGCGTTTCACTACCCAAATTCATAGAAATGATGCAAAGATATAGTATACAAAATGTTCAGAATATTTCTTACAACCCCAAGCTGAAAACTGTCAGATATATGAGGAAATTATGTAAAAAATAACAGCCAAAAGCATTACAATATGATGCACACCCAGAAGTCTGAAATATTAAATATTTCTGTTCACGAGGTCCCTTGGGGTATCAACCATGGTCAGATACCTGCTCATATAGTAGTAGATTTTATAGATCTCTCCATAGCCCAGTTTCTAGCGCTCTTACATGCAGAGGTGACAAATGATAAAATTATTTGAATTTGTCCAAAACAACTGTACTACATGCATAGACCTATTACTACATCTACTGGTACATATTAGAGATATGTATAAGATGTGGACTCTTATCTGGTCACTTGTGGCACTGTCTATACTGGCATCAGTACACATTTACAACATGGTTTGCTGCCGGTAAGCTACACAGAAACCCCTGAAGTTAGAATCTGGAGACACTACCGAATGGAGAACTTGGTGGCAATGGATAACTTGGGATAATTTTGAGGCTCTGGTATCACGCGAAGTCCCTACAGATTCAATATTGACTGCTTAGAGAAAATGTTCTTACATTCTGAATGTTACGCTAGGTTCACACCAGCATTCAGGTTTCCCAAGCTCACCCAAACAACAGAATTCCTATCCACCTAAAAAGCGGTTACCTGCAGAAAACCGAAATAAGCAGACAGAAAAACTTTTCTCTCCGCATATTTTAAGCGGAACGGGGAAAGGAGTCCCCGAACACTACTGTGAATCAACCCTAAGGGCCAACTCCCCCTTCCTCCTGTTATCTGTCCTCTGCCATATGATACACTATCAAAGTAACAAGACAGGCATCCATAGCCATTGTACTGATTTACTGTATGCCATACGTAAAAAGGTCATTAACTTTTCACACAATGCTTAATTCATAGATTACCCAATCCTGAACATGAGTAAATCACTTTCATTTGTCACTAGGGAAATCCTATTGTTTAAATCTGATGTTCCCTACCTGTCACTAAGTAACACATGTCCTTAGCAGCAGAGGCTGCTGAGACGGGAAAGAAAAAAAATAGGTGGGTGGGTCTGGCAGATGCTTCACAAGTATAATCTGTGCAAAGGCTCTTCTCTCCTCTCTGTCACTGACTGGTGACTCTTCACTGGACAGAATTAGGTACATTTATCAGTACAGAGACCTGTGTCTGTGATATCAGCTCTGCACAGAGCAGGGAAAAGACATGGAAATGAGTTAACTCTTTTGACTCAGGATAGTGAGAAGTTTGTGAAAAGATTATGCTTGTGTAGGACCGCAAGCATTACTTAGTATATACAATGTATGTATAAGACCTGCCCAGACAGTGCCATAATTAGCATGAAAATATATATTACATGGACAATTATATGTAGCTTTGTGCCCACTCCTGAGCCTCATCGGAAATGTGGCTCAGTAAACTAATGACAGAGGCCCACACTAAGTACCCACTGCCTTACATTGAGTGAATTGCAGATCAAAGTACAAGCAAAATGGGAAGAATATCCCCAGGAAAAAAAAAATACACTTTTGAAGGGTCAGTCTTCAACAATACCAACACTTATACTTTATGTCTTGCATCCTTGTTAAAAAAATCAATAAATAATTTTGCCATAACGATATGACCCTCTTGCTTGTACCCTTTTTACTATGTGATAACACAGCTATATCTAAAAATATAACAAACCAACAATCCTACTAATATTATAAATGTGAAAGTTTGTGTGTTTGGATGTTTGTTAGTCAATCGCGCAAAAACGGCTGAATAGATTTGAATGAAATTTGGCAAATAGATAGATTGTAACCTCGATTAACACATAGGCTACTTTTTATCACAGTAAATGACATGGCTTCATGACTGTTATGAATTTATGTTCACATACTAGATTACACTGCTCTTATCTCTACTTCTGGGCTGTTATCTCTCTGTATAAACACACACTAACCCTCAGTGCTTTGTGTTCAGGTATTTGCATATTATCTGATCTGCTTCAGGCACTGCTGACAAACTGACATGGGTAAACACCTTTAATCCAAATTGGCAGTTTCCCAATTTTCAACCTGCCTGGAAAAATCAAATCTAATTTGTCGCAAACAACGAGAGCTATGAAGAAAGCCAGAAGTCAGAGAGTTCCCCTCAAGCGGAGCTGAGGGAGATCATCGACGCCAACAACACACTCATTATATGGTGTCCAAGCGAGCTGCTGATACCCCGGAACAATCATGGGCCCAGCTCAAGGAATGAGTTCAGCGGCAGGCCAGCTTGACAGCTGCCAAAACGCTGCAGCAGGCGGATCATAAATGCCAACAACACGCTCAATATATGACGTTCCAGCAAGGTGCTGAGATGCCAGAACAATCACAGGCACAGTGCAAGAAACAAGTTCAGCGGCAGGCCAGCTCGAGAGCTGCCAAAATGCCGGAGCATGCAGATCATCAATGCCAACAACATGCTCATTATATGGCGTCCCAGCAAGTTGATGAGATACCGGAACAATCACGGACACAGCGTGAGGAACAAGGTCAGCGGAAGGGCAGCTTGCGAGCTGCCAAAATGCCGAAGCAGGCAAACCATCGACGGCAGCAATTTGCTGAATATAGGCGGATCATCAACACCAACAACCCGCAGACAAAGTCACGGGCAGAAGCTAGTAACTACATATAAAGCTCCCTTGCACCAAGAAAAGAACTTCTTACCATTTAGCTTCACATACTACTGAGAAGTACAGTAACGTCATGCAATATCTATTTTTTTAAGCACAGGTTCACCAACAGCATAAACAAGTTCTGCTACATTTCATTGGGCTACTGAGATGAACTGCCAGGTGGAATGTGTACAAAATGAGACATAAAAGTAATAAAGTACTTAAACAGCAACAACCATCACAAACTTATTGGCAGAGATCTGAAAAAGACCCACAAAAATTCTGTTATTTTATTGCTTATTACACAAACCAAAAACAAGCCTACACGTCTAGAAGCTTTTACATTACTAGATCCCTGTCAGATGGAAAGTCTAAGAACTACTAAGCATTCTGGAACTCCAACACATGCAGAACTTTAGATCAGCACAAAAACAAGGACTATCCAGCAACTGTGGCTGCAACTCCCATCGCATGACTAAAGATTGCCAGGCTGCATAGTAACTCCTTCACTAATGTTAGTGAATGGAGTTACATTGCGACCCTTAGGGCCCGTGCAAACGGAGTTTACGCGAGCGCATTTTAGTATAATACACGTGTATAGAACGCACGTGTTAAAACAACACTCCCATCGACTTCAATGACATTTTTTTACACATGTAAAAAAAACGCGGCGCATTTTTTGGTGCTTTTTTTTTTGTTACACGTGTAAAAGTTTTTATTGAAGTCAATGGGAATGTTATTTTAACACGTGTATTATGCTAAAATGCACTCGCGTAAACTCTGTGTGCACGGTCCCTTAGTGAGACACAATCACATTTTCTAGTCAAGAAAAAGTCAAGCAATTCGACTTGAAGTTGGCAGTCACAATTTGACTCCAGTGACTAATATTAGTGAAGGAGTTGCAGGGTGAGCTAGCAATTTTAAGTCACACAACAAAAGCCACAGCAAATGAGACTACGTAGCCCTAGCCTACAGCTAGCCATACACAAGAGATGGCTATTGTATCAGACTCCATCATAGATCTGGCCAGCTTGGGTAAGTTTTCAAATTATTTCAGTAAGGAGGGGAGAATAAAGTGCAGCTAGCAGCTTATTAATGTTTTAATAAGAAGAAATCTTAAAGAGTTCCCTGTGAATGGGAACATCCAGTAGCTTACATGTATTTTAATATTTTTTATTTATGTTTTTTAATATAAATCAATGGTACAGTGTGTACACATGGAGAACAACAATATAATATATATTATAATAATAATAATAACAACATAATATGACTTCTGTCCATCTGTAGTTTGCATTCCTCTCTGAGCTGGTGGGTGAAGACTAGCTGCCATACACTGCACACAGTGAGGAAAATCTGCCTCATGAGACATCACACACAAACAGGAAAAATACTAATGTCACAGATGCCCTTTTAAACAGTCTTTTTTCAAAACTAATGCGCAAATTTACCAATACTGTGTAAAAGTTACAGTGCGATCTTGGACGGTGCCAGATTTATCAAACTGCCTTAAGCCGGGGCCCCATGGGATATAAATGCCGTGATTCCGCCGTGAAGAACCAGAATGCGTTGCCACCACAGTTTTTCTTGCAGTGCTTAGCAGAAAATTCCGCTAGTGGAAAAAAAAGCTAGTGGCACCCATTGAAGTCAATGGGAGGCTTTTTTTTCAGCCCTGAAAATTCAGCGCTAAATAAAGCGCCATTTTCCTCTGTGTGAATGGACTCTAAGAGCTCGCTACACCTTGCCTGGTCCTACCTGACACCACTCACATGAAAGAGAGTCTAGTTAGAATATCAGACGCCACAACCAAATGTGCCGATTGCTCCAGACAGGTGGAGACTAGGAACAAAAAACACAACAATAACTCCAACTGCGATGGAACCAATGAAGCTTATTCAAGGAATGAAAAATAGCTGAGTTGCTGAGGGGGGGCGGGGGGGGGGGGGGGTGAAAGATCCTCAAATTCTTGATTTTATCTTTATTTTCTGATCAGAGATGTGTGGCTCGCTAAGTGTAGCAAAGCTCTTTGGTCCCAAGCTCTGCAAAGTTACTGACAAGCAAAATCTAATGAAGTATCAGAAGATACGCAAGATTCATTTACTTAGCTGGGAGCTGCCAAAAAACAAACAAACAAACAAAAAAAAACACTATTGTTTGATAACAGTACTGAATAATGAAAGCATGTACTGCCTTGCATTGATAAAAGTAATAAAATAACTTACAGTATAAAGCTACACAAAGGAATATTTGTATGAGAGATTATATATATATATATATATATATATATATATATATTATAATATCTCTCTATCTATCTATACACACACATACATATCTATCTACAAAACTACATACAATTGTGCCAATACCAACGTGCATTGCAGGGGAGTATGTAATCGTAAATCCTAGAACAATACATAGGCATGGTTGTTTATGATCCTCCCCCATACTCCAGCATATACTAGTGTGTGACAGAACACTTATCAGTTGGCATGTTGGGGGCTGCAGTATGCGAAGCTGCATGTGTATGGTTATCTGTGCAGAAAGTGCTGCTCAGAGCTTTGCTTTGTCGACCTCTTTTAGCTTTATCAGCTTAAACACAGGGCAAAAAAGGGTGAAAAAAAGAAAAAAAACACAACTGGGCATAATGACTTGAACATAAGTCACGTACTTTAAAGAATATGGTCCCTTATCCAAATACTAGAATATAACTTATAAAATGGCCACAATAAACATCTGGATTATTCAGAAAGAAAAAATAAAAAGTATTTTATATGTCTCCATAAAACCACAAAGTGATGTAACATTGTGCAAGGCAGCTCAGCTAGAACACAGCGATAAAATAGACATTTCTGTCATCATAAGACCAACTTTCTTGTTGAGTGTTTAGTTGCTTGAAAGGCAATAGAAAAAACCTGTTAAATACAGTACAGAGAAAAGCAAGCAGAGATAACATTAGCAAGAGGAACATGTACTTACTGTTCATGGAAATCCAACATTGGGGGCTCAAACCGTATTGGCCTACAGTTCCCTCTGTGTAAGGACACACTATGAAAAAAGAGAAAATCCAGTAAAAACAGGCACAATGGAAAGCCCATGTTGTCAGCCGTAAGAAGACCGGTGTACTTGCAAGTTCGTCTTACTAAGAAGTGCCCAAAGGACTGCACTAGGTAGAGCTCAAGAAGGGGGAACTTGACAAACTAGTTTGGTTACAGTAAAAGAAATGCTACAGCTCCTGCACCAAACCACTTGGTAACCCTGTTTATAGAAACCACAATGTCCTGGCTTCTTGTCACTTTTGTGTCTATTCATTGTATTCATGGGACGTCCTCCTGACAAATACACTGCTCAGACAGTAAACACAGAGATATTTTGTATGACAAAGGTAGGCAGTCATAAAAGAGGAAAACTACCGTACAAATGTGAAAATGAGCTAAGTGGGAGAACTAATATCACAAATATAGTAGATAAAGCATTACAATCCAGTCATATAACTGTCAAAGGTATACAAGACAGCAAAGCATGGAGAGTTACTACCATAAAGGTACCATTCAATACTATGAATTAAGTATACTGTGTAGTCAGTCGTGGCTACTCTCACCTTATATACCGGAAACCATCTTAATAGGGGCTCACTGTCCCGTTATTTAATGGTCATTATCTTATCCATCAGCTGGATGAGAGCAACGGACATTAAATGACAGATGCAGATATACTGTATACTATATATACTCGAGTATAAGCTGACATTTTCAGCACATTTTTCATGCTGAAAAAGCACTCCTCGGCTTATACACGAGTCAGGGTCCACGGAGCACAGAAAACTGGAAGGGGGAGGTCCTTTAGTGCTACTGCTCTGTGATTGGCTTGTCATGAGGTCACGTGGCTGATGTCATCAAAGGTCCTGTAGCCACTGGTAAGTAACATCTGCAGATAAGGTTGAGTCTAAATCCTAGTAGCTCCGCCCACACCAGATTCCGATCACATGGTCATGATGTCATCAGAGGTTCTTTAGCACACTAGGATTTAGCATCTACCCTGCAGATGAGTGGCCAGGATTCATTGTGTCTTATGGAAGAGGTCTGTTGTATGGAGAAGAGGAAGCTACAGTAAAGTGACACACACACTTAATTTAGTTTCAGTAACTCCATGTGCCTCACATTAATAACAGTTAACCCCATCATGTCCATCATTTTAACCCCTTTGTGCCCCATATAAGGGTTACTAATATGTGAGACAAGAGGGTACTAATGAAGGACCTTAATTATGAAGATACCTAATTATTACCTCCATATGTCCCACATATCAGTAACTCTTATGTGAGGCACACAGGGGGTTAATGTGAGGGACATGATGGGGTTAACTGCTATTACTATGATCCCCATGGAGTTACTAAGCTGCAATGCACATGACCAGACTTTATCTGCAATGGTGGATTTTCCCCCCTCGGCTTATACTCGAGTCAATAAGTTTTTCCAGTTTTTTGTGGTAAAATTAGGGGTCTCGGCTTATATTCAGGTCGGCTTATACTCGAGTATATATGGTATATTGCCAAAAACCTTGAATTTAATTCGGTCCCATTGCCACAAGTATATAAAATATTTCGGGCTATTCAAGCAGTCTGCTTTTACAAACATTTGTGAAAGAATGACATGTTCTAAAGAACTGAATACCAGTGTAGTATCGTAATAGGATGACACCCATGCAAAAAAAAAAAAAATTTCTTCCCTCCTAGGTGTCAACTAAGTGGCCTTATTGAAAAACAAAGCATTTAGGAACCACAGCAACTCAGCCACTAAGGAGCAGATGATACAAAGTTACTAACAGTATATTAGTATATTCAGCAGTGTCTGAAATGTAGACACACTAAACATTCATGGTCACCTATAAGTGCAATAGGACAAGACAAGTTTCTCTGTACTGAGAGAGGTAGTTTAAGGGCTCGCTCACACGGAGTAAACGCGCCGCGCATTGTGGCGCGTTTACGGCACATTTTTTTTACGGTGTGCGATTACGCCGCGTTAACTCCGTGTGAACGAGCCCTTACAGAGAAACCCCACTGATCTTTAGTAACTTATTTGCTGCACTGGAACAAAAGACATAACAGCAAGAATTCTTTGAGACCATTGCTATACATTTGTCAGTAATGTCCCTAGACAGGGACTGGGGTATTGCAATGAGCAAAGGATGCTCAAAGAACACTCAAAAATTTGTGCCATTCCGTTCCCCTCTCTGAATAAAAAACGCAGAGAAAAAAGCGCTGCAAGCAGCACTTTCCGCATTTTTCATGCAGAAACCACACGGCCCCCATTATAGTCTATGAAATCCATGGGTTTCCTAAGGTAACCGCTTTTTTTTTATGAGGATTAGGTTTCCGTTTGGGGGAAGCGGACTCTCCGAACAGAAACCCATGCATGGATGTGAACCGGGCCTTAGTAAATTCCTGTATTTCTGAAATTCATTGAAAAGCTTGCTTTTGTTTAGCATGGGAAAGCTGGCACTAGTAAAGCAGGCCTGGACATCTTTTCAAGGTCTAGCACTAAAACACTAAAAAAAAAAAAAAAAAAAAAAAAAAAAAGAGACCAGGCCATGAAATTTTGGAACAATTTTACTCAGAACCCTATGTTGTGTTTTCCCTCTGTTACTCCTATAAGAAATGTGTAATAAACGGAGCACTAGATGGCCATGCTTACTTTCCCAACCACTTTTCAGAATGGATTGCTGCATTTTGCGACTTTCTGACTCCAGAATTCACTCTATTATTCCTAGCTGGATACATAGAATGAAATAATATGTGAATTCTCACACGTGTGGGCACAGGTGTCGCCCTATTAGATGATAACTAGTAAACACAGTATCACATTACATAATGGCTTCCAGTAATTGATGTACCGGTGAGGCTAGGCACCGCCATCTAATTAGTAACTAAATGTTTCATGAGACTTGTTTCGTACAAATCGTGGCCGGGTTTTTGTTTGGCGCGTGCTTTTAGGTTCCATTACGCCCTTATTCATGAAATCTATTTGTACCTTTACACTGGTAACAGCTACTTTGTTTCACAGAAAGCCCAGGGTGTGATCTCAGCAATTCTATGGCCTCAGCACTAAATTATCTTTCAATGGTCTTATAAGTCACACAAGCAAGTTAGCAAGAAGAAAGCTGATAAGCTTGGCAAGGAGGATACATGTGGGCAGAAGTTGCCGGACAATCTTAGCTTGGTTCCTGCTGCACAAACTAGTGAAAGACTCCTCACCGTGTATGAATATACGGCATTGTCAAACACAGACAGTGTATGCATTATTGCAGGCCTGTCAATATGACAGATTGCCCAACTGCTAACCTCTCACTTTTCACAGCTCCAAGAACTAGCAAATGGGTTATCAGAATAGAGAAAGTATGTACAGAATACAAAGAATTGGCAAAATTAACATTGTACACTGCTAGATTTTACAATATCAGGAATATTAAGGGTGTTGCTATATGTGGGTAGATTGCTTTGCAGAAAACCAGAATGAAAATCAGTTCCATTAATCTTAATAGGGCTTGCAGAAGAAGCGTATAAAGATGAATGGAGAAATTTTTCAGTCACATGTAAAAATTTGATGCTGATTTGGGAGAGGATTCCACCTAGATTCTGCCTTCTACTGTTTTCAATGGGATGCAGGGGTCACAGCAGGACATTGAAAAATAAGCATCCTGCTCCATCTTGCCCTGTATCGGCATTCCTCTTCATTTTCCCTAAAAGGTGCCCTTCTAGGTGAAAGGCTTCAACTGACTCCTGACCCACTCTCTCTAGGTCATGTCTAACCCCAAGATCTAATAGGTAATGCATATTTCCACCAAAGAAAAAGCTAGCTATAATAGTCGAACTGTTAAGACAGATTTCCAGAAGCCGCCTGAACACACTACATTTATCACAGGGGTTCATGTTTATACTATATATTAAATGGCGCAGTTTACACCAAGAAATTGAGAACTGTAGCTCTTTGAATTATTACGGTGCAGCGTAAGCCATTGCCATTCCCCGATAACAAAAATCCTTTTCACAAAGCCACGGCCCTCATCTGACATCGTAGAAAGTGCCTACAACAATCAATACGTGAAGTGTAGGGCATGTATTTATTCACAAATTGTACCAGAATTCTTGCAAATTTTCATCAGTAATCTGCCCCAGTACGCGCAGCAACCTACCTGTCTCAAATGATTTAGGTGGACAGGCGGAAGGGAAGTGAAACCGAAGCTTGGCATCATGTAAGCCTGGCCATTATTAATGGGTTTAGGTGGAGACCCGTCACTAATCAGAATATGCATCTGCCAATATTAACACTCCTGAAGCTAGTGTGGCTCTGTATACTCTGCAGACATTACAGACTGGATAAGAAAATAACTGTTAATGTCTTATGACCTAAAGTCAACAAACAGAATCTCCTGGTAAACTGCATGAGCTTAAGTTTCTTGGAGCATATACAAGCTGCAGCCAAGAGGAGTATGTTTGCACAAGGGTTGTAGAGCAGAGAACCGGATTAAGTTTCCATATTATATTAGGTAATGATCATATGACAATTGTACACAAGCCAGGTAGGAGGTCTGAAGGATCTCCACCTGTGCCTGCATGTCATACTAAGATTCCTACAGCAGCTTGATACAGAGAGCAACTCAGAAATCTCAGCGAGTGCCTCTAAAGTATAGCCATACCCTGCAATATCTCTCCTCTGAGCCCGCTACCCAAGCTACTAATATATACTTCTATACATAGGGACTTTGACATGTTTAAAGAGTCAGGCACTAAAATCTTGTCCTTGGCTACTTTTCTGCTCCGGTCCATAAGGGCAGAGGTGTGATTTCTGACTCCCACAAGAAGCATGACGTGGACTGATCCTCTGTACAACCTTACAGCCCGAAACATGTATGGTTATTCATCGGCTTTGGATCATTTCGTATTCAGTTTAATACATCAGTATTTTAAGATCCTCAGGATTATAGGAACATATTGTGCCTGGGTGAGAGGTGCAATTATATTAATATAGATTTTAATAACAGATTTACGGTTCAAGTGTCATCTAGCACAGAATTACTTCATGCCTCTGATCACAAGGATGATGAAAGCTTTGTCTCGAAACTCCTCTTGGCTGGACCCATCAACCATAACATTAAAACCACCTGCCTAGTTTTCCATATGCTGCCAAAACAGCCTTGACTTTTCAAGGCATGGTCTCCAAAAGACCTCTGAAGTGGTATCTACAACCAATTCAGAAGCCGATCCTTTAAAGGGAATATGTTGCCAGGAAAATCTACTGCTTCAATCGTATTTTTATGTTAAACATATAAGAATTTTTGGGGAGGATTTTAAATTTTCCAGTTTTTTTTTTTTTTTTTTAGCTACAGTATATACTCGAGTATAAGCTGACCCGAATATAAGCCGAGGCCCCCAATTTTACCACAAAAAACTGAGAAATCTTATTGACTCGAGTATAAGCCTAGGAGGGAAAATGCAGCAGCTACTGGAAAATTTCAAAAATTATAATGGTCGGAGTTTTTGGGTGAAGTAGTTGTTGGGTGCTGGGAAAGGGGAGGGGGTGTTTTGGTTGTCTGTCTGCCCCTTCCCTGAGCTTGAGGACTGTTTTTTTTTTCCCCCACTTGGAATTCAGTCTGGCTGAATATAGGATATCTGTAGTGCTCCTATTAACCCCTTCCTGACGGAACAGGAGCACTGCAGATACCCTATATTCAGTAGACCGGACACTTTCAGACACAGGGATACCTAATGTGTATGCGTTTCACAGTAATTTTCTAGTTTTATATGTATTCTAGGAAAAGGAGGGATTTAGAACTTTTATTTTAATTTTTAAAGTTTTTTTTCCCACTATTTTGTGGGAGATTCTATACATTACTATTGTGGCTGGTCATATAAATATGTTCTAGACATGTTTAAAGACCTATGCAAAGGTAGTTGAACTGTTACCAACTATTGTCAATGGTGAATCTTGTCTGCCACTAGTGTTATAAAGGCCTATTCTCACATCCACTTTTAGTAGAACATAAACCTAAGCATTTTTAGATCATGAGCTGTCCATGGTTGATCTGTTTTTCATATCCATTATCTAAATGCGGATGTGTGAATGGGCCCTAACGGAAATGTTACCTCTCTTGTATGCCTAACACAAAGAATAGGAAGTGGCAGACTGAGGTCAAAAGGTGTTGGTGAAAAACTAAATTTTTTGTATGCAGGAAGTTAAATTAAAAAAAAAAAAAAAAAAGAAGTAGAAAACTTAAAAATGTAATTAAATGTCTTAAATGACACGTTCCCTTTAACTGTCCAAGTGCAACTGAAACATTGTTTTAAAGCTGGCTATACAGGAGGAGAAAAGCAGAGTCAGCTGATATTAAAGGTTTGGGTAACTCTTGTTTGTGGGAGTTAGAAAGATTTTGATATTTCTATACTTTTCTTCCAAGGTGGCAACGGGTTAAATGGTAGCCAACTCCCCTCTCTACACTGAAATAAACTTGCACACTTGGTCAAGCCAAAATTCATATTGATAATTGAGTCTGGAAACCACCATTAAATATGTAAAAGTTGGTATTCTCTAAGCGGTTCACCTTCAAAAATTCCAAAAAGAGAAGGATAAATATGGTGCCTTGCTCAATGGAGGTCCTAGAACAGCGTAAATGACTACAGTACTTTACACTGGAAAGAGAAAAGTTATGATGATGCCACCATTAAAGAGGCCATAAGGACAATCTTTTGACCACTGACAGAAGAATGGGGACTGTGGATGGGTTACCCAGCACAGGACAAGCCTTTTGAGTCGGAAAATACACCAGCGTCTTAACCCATCGAATGCAGTGATCAATCAGGGGCAAGATCACGGCCACCAGCCACCTACAATCAGTAGGCCTCTTGCTGGAAAGGGGGAGGAGGAGGGGGGGGGGGGAGAAAAAAGTAAAAATAAATGTATAAAAAAAAAATACATGAATTTGCTGAATACTGTTAAAAAATATGATTTAATGTGCAAATTAATGTATTTTTGTCACCTTGCTTGCCCCAAAAAAATAGCAATAAAAAGTGAGTAAAAAACAAAAATTCGTACCATTAAAAATTAAATCTTTCCCCGAAAATAAAGCGGTCTTACATAACTCCATCAACTAAGGCTGGATTTACATCAGCGTTTGAACACCACTTGGAGATTCAGTCCCCGAATCCGCTTGAAAGATGTGGAGAAAAAAGCCCTGAAGCAAGATTTTTCTCTCTGCATTTTTGGCAGAAACCCAGCAGACCCCATTACAGTCTATAATCTACTGGGTAAACACTTTTTAACCCCTTAGAGACACAGCCCAAAAGTGACTTAAGGACCAGGCCTCTTTTTTTCAAATCTGACATGTGTCACTTTAAATGGCGATAACTTTGAGACGCTTTAACTTACACAAGTGATTCTGAGATTGTTTTTTCGTAACACATTGTACTTCATGTCAGTAGTAAATTTTCGTTGATATGTTTTGTCTTTAATTATGAAAAAAATAGGAAATTTGGTGAAAATTTTGAAAAAAATGCAGTTTTCAAACTTTGAAATTGCAAGCCTTTCAAATAGAAAGTCATACTACCCAAATTTTTTCATAAATATAATTAACCATGTCTCTGATTTATGTAGCAATCAAATTTTAAGCACCCTTTCATTTTTTTCAGATATTATAAGGCTTACAAGTCAAGCAGTAATTTTCCAAATTTTCAAGAAAATTTCCAAAACACATTTTTCAAGGGACCAGTTCAGTTCTGAAGGGAACTTGAAAGGCCTCTCTAATAAAACCCCCCAAAAGTCACCCCATTCTAAAAACTGCACTCCTGAAAGAATCTAAAACAGCAGTTAGAAAGTTTCTTAACCCTTTCAGCATTTCACAACAATTAAAACAAAATGGAGGTCAAATTTACATTTTTCAATTTCTGTCACTAATATATTCATTTAGCCCTAGAATTTACACATTTACTAAGGTTTAAAGGAGAAACTGCACCCCACATTTTATTACACAATTTCTCCCGAACACGACAATACCCCATATGTGCTGGTACCCTAATGTACGGGCACACGGTCGCTCTCAGACCGGATGGAGCACTAATTGGATTTTGTAGGCCAGATTTTGCTACAATATTTTTCAGGCGCCATGCCCCGATTGCAAAGCCCCCAAGGTGCCAAAACAGTGGAAAACCCCAAAATGTCACCCCATTTTGGAAACTATACCCCTCAAGGAATTTATCAAGGGGTTTAGTGAGCCCTTTGACCCTACAGGAGTGTAACAGAATTGGCCCAACAAAAGGAAAAGTGACATTTTTTGCTATAAAATGTAGCTTTAACCCCAAATTATGCATTTCCACAAGGGGTTAAAAAAGAAAATGCACCCCACAAATTGTCAAGCACTTTGCCCCAACTACAGAAATGCCCCACATGTGGATGTAAAGTGATGTATGGGCACACTGTAAAGTCCAGAGCTGAAGGATCGCTATTGGGATTTTGGAGGGCAAATTTAGCTGAAATCTGTTTCAGGCACCATGTTGCATTTGGAGAGCCCCTGAAGTGCTAGAACAGTGGAAACCCCCCCCCCCCCAAAACGACCCCATTTTGAAAACTAGACCCCTCAAGGAATTTATCAAGGGGTTTAGTGAGCACTTGGACCCTACAGGTGTTTCACAGATTTTTTTTACCATTGAGATGTGAAAATGAAAAATTACTTTTTTTCCAATAAATCGTCCATTTAGCGCCATATTTTTAATTTTTGCAAGTAGTTAGAGAATTAAGAGCCCCCCACAGTTTGTTACACAATTTCCCCTGAACACGGCAATACCCCATATGGGATCATAATCTGCTGTATGGGTACATGTTGGGGCTCAGAATGGAAAGAGCGCTATTTGGATTTTGGAGGGCATATATTGCTGGAATAGTTTTGAGGTGCCATGTCGCATTTGCAGAGCCCCTAAAGTATCAATACAATAGAAACCCCTCAAAAGTGACCCCATTTTAGAAACTACACCCGTCAAGGAATGTATCAAGTGGTATTATGATTTTGAGACTAAAAATGCTTCCCAAAAATTGAAATTTTTAAAGAAATATGCCATTTTGGTATCCAATGCATTGCACCCACTTTGTGTTGTCAGAGACCTGCACTCCTAAAACTATTAAGTGGGCCTTCCCGAGGGGCAAAAAAATTATATATGTGGGTATAAACTGCTGCTTGGGCGCACAGCAGGGCTCAGAAGGGAAGGAGCACTGCGCTTTTTAGCTTTTGGGGTACAGATTTAGAGGGACTTCCTGGGCGCCATGTTGTTTTTGCAGAGCCCTGGAGGTGCCAGTAAACTGAAATTCCCCAAGAAGTGACCCCATTTTGTAGGGGAAATTTTAGAGTCTCTGCAAAAGTGCCATGGCATCCAAAAACCAAACCGTCTAAGTCTGTGCTCCAAAAACCAAATAACCTTCTTCCCTTCTGTGTCTGGCTGGGCCCTAATATCAGTTTATACCCACATATGACATTACGTACGTTATCCGGGGTACACCAGTGTCATATATGTGCCCTAATATCAGTTTATACTCACATATGACATTACCCCGGTTACACCAGTGTCATACATGTGGCATAAACTGCAGTTTGGGCACACAGCAGGGGGCAGAAGGGAAGGAGCGCGATGCGGCTTTTGGAGTACAGATTCAGATGTTTGGTATCTAGACGCCATGTCATGTTTGTAGAGCCTGTAAGGTACCAGAAAAGTGGATTCCCCAAAGGAGTGACCGCAGTTTGAAAACTGCACCCCTAAAAGAATTTATCAGGGGGTGTAGTGTAGTATTAGTATCCCGGACGTGACTGCACAGCGGATGGCGAAGAGGGAATATATAAGCGGTGCGGAGGACATTGCAGACACTAAATTCCCTACTGTACCCCCAGTAGCTCCTATGATTGGGGGAGTCACACTGGGGTCACTTTGGGGGTCACTTCTGGTATATTTTCCCTCATAAGCTGTAAATATAGGGTGTCCCCTGATATTCGCTTGCACAGCTTATACATTCCCTGCCTGCCGCACCCAGTTGTGTTCTAATGATTTGGCGATTTTGCGTGATTTTGTCTTCACATTGGTAGAAGCTATATTTTCTTTATTTTTCTGCTGACATGGCCATATAAGGGCTTGTTGTTTGCGGGATGCGATGTATTTTGTAATGACACCATCTTGGGGTGCCTAAAACTTACTGATTACATTTTATTAACTTTTTTTGCTGGATTTAAAAGAGAAAAAATCAATTCTGGTATTGAGTTTTACCTTTTACATTTTTCGCCATGCAGCGTACAGTATAAGTAACATGTGACCTTTATTCTGCGGGTTGGTACGGTTACGGCGATACCTCATTTATGTTATTTTTTTATGCGATACTAAGTCTGCAGAACAAAAACACATTTGGGGACATAAATCAAGTGATTTTTGCATCGCCATCTTCTGAGAGGCGTAACATTTTTATTTTTCGCTTGACAGTGTTGGTTGAGGGCTTATTTTTTGCGGGACAACCTGTGCATTTTATTGGTACTATTTTGGGGTGCATATGACTTTTTGATCACTTTTTATAGCACATTTTGTAAGGTGAGATGGCGAAAAATCACTACTTCTGGCGGGTTTTTTCCGTTATTTTTTACCGCCGTTCACTGTGTACATTAAATATTGTTTCAGTTTTGTTGTACAGGTTGTTACGGACGCGACAATACCAAATATGTATTGTTTTTATTAATTTTTTGTGTTTTTTTTACATAATTCATTTTTTATAGAAAAAAGGGATTTTTGGGACTTTATAACTTTATTAATTGTTTTCAAATACTTTATTTTTTTTTTTACACTTTTTTTTTACTTGTTCTTGTGTCCCTATGGGACACATGGATCAGTGAAGATTGCATCACTGATTCTCTACTGTAGACTGAGACACAGGCTGCAGTGACAGCCTGCACGTGTCTCACTCTAGACACAGGAAGTGAGCTGTGCGGACGGGACAGCTCACTTCCAGAAGACGCCGGGAGCATTACCAGGTAAGTGAGTGCTCAGGGCTGTCTGGGGTCACTAACCTACCGGCACAGATACCGGCACCCCCCCCATCTCGGTCCAGGGGGTGCCGGCGGGGGGGGGGAGAGATCGCGGCACCCTTTGTTTGCGGTGGTCATGTTTGACCATCGCAATCAAAGGATTAAAACCTCCGATCGGTAAAAGTACCGACCGGAGGTTATGGAAAAGGTTGATAGCTGTCAGTAACAGCTATCACTCAGTTCCGATTCCACCCGCTCAGCTAGTGAGCGGGTGGAATCACCATGACGTAATATTACTTTATGGTGCGCGAAGTACCTCGCGTCCATGACGTAATAGTATGTCAAAGGTCGCTAAGGGGTTAAGCAGATTAGCTTCTGTTTTTGGGGTTCCTAAGCGGACCCAAAGAGCGGACTCTAGTGTGAACCTAGCGTAAAAAGTAAAAAAAAAAAAAAAAAGTTATACGTGTCAAAATACAGTGACACTGGGAAAATCGTTCTTTTCTGGAAAATGTGTCCTTGGTAAACACGGTGAAACACAACAAAAGCAATGTAAACATTGTATCACTGTAAATCGCATTGACCCACCACACAAAGTTGCCATGTCATTTTTAATGCGGAGCAAACGCCGTAAGAGCAAGTGCAAAAATAGTGCATATGTAGAGAAATGTATACACGGGGTTGTAGACATCACAGGAATCAATTAATATTGAAACAATTGTGTTGTTTTGTTTCAATATACATTGATGCCTGTGATGTCTACAACCCCGTGTATATATTTCTCTACATATGCTCAATATCTTTTGGGAATATACGAAATCACGTGTCCCTTTGTAGCCACATGACCTTAGGTTGCTTGCAGTCATGTGATTTTTTTTGTTTCTATGGTGAGCTCATTGATGTCATACACATTTCCGTTTTGGATTGCAATGGATTGCATCTATGTCTCCAGTTAATGTGAATATCGTTTATTCCTTTCCCCTTATAATGGTGAGTAACATGTATATTTATATATATCTTTTGAAACTACCATTTGACAGTTTGGAATGGATCAATATAAGGTTACTATACCGGATAATCGGTGATTTTATTCCTTGGACAAACTTACATTTTTTTTCTTCTCCTTAGACGTTGTTCATATGCATTTGTCTATATTAACAAAGTTTTTTGTATACTTTCTACGTCATGCAATGTAATGGTTTTGTGTGCCATTTGCATTCAACAGCTGTTTTTAATTGTATACTAGTTTTAGTTGTATTGATTGTCTTTCACCTCTGTGTACTTGGCTATAAATAATCAGGGGTCGAAGGCATTCTTATATCGCCATGAGTAAGGGACGACAGTCCCGAAACGCGTAGGCTTGTCTGCCTGAAAGCTGTGCACACGTATGTCGTGAGTTTTTCATTTTTTTCACTTACCTCTTTTTTATGTCTGGTGCTTTAATATGGTTTTATATTTTTTGGAAATAAAGGTTATTTTTTATGATACACCTTTCTGTGCTGAGGACTTTTTTGCTATGTTTTGTATCTCCTTTCTACCCTAATCGGAGGGTGTCTTCGGGCACTTGAGAGGGTGATTTGAATCTAAGATACCAACGAATTTAGGAGCTGTGGACATCTTTCTATGTTTATGTGTGGAATAGCCTTTCTAAAGTCTATGCAAGGAGATTAGTTAAAAATGACGTTTCCCAGAGATAGAGCCCCTTTAAAGGGTTAAAGTAATAATTCTAGTGGGAAATAATTCAACATTTTGTGAAGCATGGCAAGATTTTACTTCTGTCAACTTCCAATAAACCAAAAAGAAACTTTTTTATGGGTCCACATGAAGTCAGAAGCATACAGAATGACCCCATAGACTTCTACTGATATTTACCAGACAAACAGGTGCATAGTAAATAATGAATAACGGTAAAAAGGAAACCATATGTAACCTTCACATAACTTTTACAAAACAAACATTACTTCTCTTTTTCATGTTTAAAAATAACCATATGTATTATAAATGTCTGATCACTAACATTGGAGTTGCATAGTTGAAGTCACAAGTTTACATATAGTTTAGCCCCATTCATTTTACACAATTTCTCAGGTTTCATCCTTGCACACATTCCCTTTCTTAGGTCAGTTAGGTCCACTACTATATATTAAAGCCCAACTCTAGATTTATTATGCTACTACCTTGTAGTACAGGGCATAACATTGTAACGTGAACAGCGCACCTTGTATAGTGCTTACTTTATTCAACCTCCAAACGCTCTCTGAGGCTGGTCATGTGATCTACAGACTAATCTGCAGATTCACACACCAGGCACAATTCCCTGATTTCTGTGGAAATCTATGATAGTGTAAGATCCAGGCTCTCACACACTTACATAGAAAAAGTGACTTCTGACTGACTTGTTGATTCACACACCAGCAGGATGTCACTTTTCTATGTAACTAGGAGAACGTGGACCTTATGCTCTCCTACTTCAAAATCAGAAACTTCCAGCTAGTGAGTGAATCAGCAGGTCAGTCTGCCGATCACATGACTAGCCGCGGAGACCATTCAGACACTGAATAAAGTGAACAATGCAACTGGTGAGCGAGTGCTTCGTACACTTTACATTAGTATGCTCTGCTTTACAGAGTTATAGCATAATAAATTTGGCTGGAGATTAGCTTTAAAGTAGTCCCAGGGATATACAGGTTTTGGCAAGGAGGCTGAGGAAAGTGGGGGCCTCCCCTCCTCACCCACCCCTCACTGACATAATACTTAGGCCCGGTTCACATCTGTGCATGGGTTTCTGTTCAGGGAGTCCATTTGGGGACCCTCAAAAGGAAACCTAGTCTGCATAAAAAAGCAGTTACCTTAGGAAACCCACAGACCCCATAGACTATAATGGGCTCCGTGTGGTTTCCGCACAAAAATGTGGAGAGAAAAGTGCTGCTTGCAGCGCCTTTCTCTCCCCATTTTTCATGCGGAGAGGGGAATGGAATGACTTGAACGCAGATGTGAACCGGGCCTTCCCTGTCCCCAATTCTCTGGTGTCTCCAACAGAGTTCCTACTGCGCCCGGGGGTTTTGTTCCAGTGGACATGACCGTCAAGGCCGATCAAGGGCCTAGGATTTGAGTCAGGGTATTGCAGTTGACTTATACTAGCAACGTCCTGATTCCTTTCCATAGGCCGTCGATTGGTCTCAGAGGTCATGTGAGGTGAGATCTTCTGACCGGACAGCAACAGAGGACAAAGTACCAGGGATAGGCAAGTAAGTTTTTGTTTTTATTTTTCACCTTCCCCGGCCTCTTTGCTGAAACTAGTATAATATCCCAGACAACCCCTTTAGGAATGTGAAGTGTCAGAATACTACTATAGAAATCATGTATAGTTTACTGTAAAGCGCTGCGGAATATATTGGCACTATACAAGCAAGCATAATAAATAAATATTTTGTAGCATTGCCTTTAAAGGGGTTTTCCAGGCAAAAAAAAAAAAGAATTATTATTTTTTTTTTTAAAGTCTGTTATTAATGGGTTAATAAGTGCACTCAAATACCTTTAGCAGTGTTTTGAGTGATTTCTGGGTTTCTTTGGGAGCTACTGGCATTCTCTGCATTTGTTTACATGGGTAGCTTCCTGCTCTCTTCTCCTACAACTACCATGATGCATTGCTCATCACTCACACCACCTGCCTGTTTCCCTAGCTAGCCCGCGGACTACAAGCCCTAGCTACCCAACTCAGACCGGCACCTCCACCCCATCATACTTACCTGCCTTCCTGTCCTGTTCTGTGCCACCAGCTTATTCTCTTTACTTCTTCTGATACAATAGACAGAGTGCCAGCAGTTGGGCTATATTGTGAATACATTAGAGGATGGATCCTTCTATCCACATTTAAAGGAAATAATGTTTCATGCCCAGAAGATATGAACATGAAGATAAGATAAGATAATCCTTTAATAGTCCCACAGTGGGGAAATTTCAGCATGACAGGTAAGTATGACGGAGGGGGAAGGGGGGGGGGATGTTGGAGGGTAGTATTGGTAATGTTCTATTTCTGACCCACCCATCTGGGCACATTTACACTTTACTTTTTATAAAGTAAGAAAGTTAGAAGTGGGGGGGGTTACTTTAGGGTACAATTATTTTATCTCGGACAACTCCCTTTTTAGGGGTTATTTGGTTTCTACAGTTGATATGGCCTTCCTATTATTAGATCAGCTGATGTCTGACACCCAGAACCCCTGCAGATCACCTGTACTAAGATGGAGCAGCTCTCAGTAATGTTTGCATACCACAAGCCGCTCTGCTCACTGACTGCACAAACTAAGCAACTAAGCAACCATTAATGCTAGAAACCAGATAACCCCTTTAAATTGTTCAACCTGCATCAAACATTTTGGGCAGCCTTCAAAAAGCTTCTCATAATTTGTTGGTAGAATTTTGGACTATCGAGACCCTATTAATGGGACCACCAACAATCACTAGAAGAGCGGTCCCACACAACCACAGTGAGAAGTAGATAGAATAAGTGGGGGCTGAACATGTGTGCTGCTGCTCTTGTCATAGCTAGAAGACTGACAGTTCCTCTTTGTAAGTGCCTATTATCTCACACAGCCTATGGAAATGCTTGAACCACTTTATTGTTGTGGCTGATCAGTGTATGAGACACCATTAAGACTTCTGTATCAGCACTATAATATGCTTTCAGACGTTCAACACAAAGCTCAATGAAAAGATTATAGGTTATTGCTGTTAGTGCTCCCAGTAGGAATGCACAGAGTGACAAGTCACCACAGTCAGGCACTCCCATACAAGGGCGCTGTCATGTCTTCCGCTCCTTGCCTTGTAGAGAGCAGCCAATCATTAGGAGCCACTTCACACACCTCTCCTGCTCTATTTATAGGGGAAGTACTAGCTGCCGCAATGACTCACTCACATTAGAAAACACACATCTGTAAACGCACAAAGTCTCTCCAGCACTTCTGCCAACCAGTAAATGGCCTGCATAGCAGATCTCCATAGAGAACAAGGCAGGGAGCAGCCTGACAGCTTCTGCACATTTTAGGGAAATGAGGTAAAGCAAGCCGCTGTTCAGAGGTAAAAGCATAAAGTTAATATAATGTGAATTAACAAAAAGGTTATCCACACGACATCGCAGATTTCACCTCGGAGCTGACACTGTCACGCTGTATTACCTTATGTAGATGGACAAAGCACACTCACATCCAACAGCTGTTATTGCTAAACTTGCAATGTGTGCACATGATCCAACCAGAATAGTAAATGTGTGTAAATGGCGGCTTAAGTCGGGGACCAGATAATGAAGAAAACTGTACAGATATTTAATGTGTTAGAAAAGATGTCACTTTAGCCACAATTCATTTTGTGAAATGTTTGATCAACTATTTTGGGCCCCATAAGCCTTAACTATGGAGTACTCTGAACCAGTGGAAACATATTCACAATTCATTGCAAAGGCCTTGAAAACAGAATCCAAAAGAGAAGAACTCCAGTACCCAGCAGCAGATGAGACCAGGCTGGTTAGGGGCTGATACAGGCTGCACAACACACTGAACTATAGTACAGCATTCTGCACAATTACATTTAAAGGGGTTTTCCAGGACTTTAAAACCGATGACTGATGTTTGAGAAATGTCAGATCAGTGGGGTCAGATACACTGCGATCAGTTGTTTGAGAAGGGATCAGAGCTCCAGTGAGCACAACATACTATTTGTAGTCCGTAATGTCACATTCATTTGGATAAAGGGGACTGACTTGCAATACCAAACATAGCCATTATACCATCAATGGAAATGTCCTTTCTATGCAGTAAAGAGGCCTCCTCAACAGCTGATCTGCAGAGGTGCCACTAATCTGATTCTCATTCCTAAAGATTGATCATCAATATCAAAATCTTGGAAAAACCTCTTAAGCTAATTGTATGGTCCCAGATCAGAGGCAACAGTTTAAGCATGTTCAAGCATGACAGTTCTATTCTACTGTTCACTTCAAAATTTTGTAGAAAAAGTCTACCCAGAGGAGTGTGTTAAAGTCTATGGGTGACAGGGATAAAAAGCTACCAGATATCTGTAGCAAGGGTTTATCTCCCGGGAAACAAAGAACCAGCCATACAGAACCTTCCACCCTGAAGGCAGACACTGCTTTCCTCATACACTTTATAGGTTCAGCATCCCATTGAAATCATGGCAAACATTAAACTTCAAAGAAACAATAGAAAGTTGTCTGAATCCTCTGGTATCTGCAGGATCTGCCAACTCTGTTACGTCAAGTTCACATTATTGTTCGAGTCTCCATAGGAAAAATAGTCTCAGATTCCACTTAAATTCGGTGGAGAGAAAAGTCCTGCAAGGAGGACTGAAACGGGCAAAGACCCGTCAGACTCAATTTTATTCTACGGGGTCCACGTGCAACCACTTTTTAAGCGGACAGGGCCTCTGTCTTTTGGAAAAGAAACCTGAACGCTAGAGTGAACCTAGCATTATACATATAGGAGTGCTCTGGTTGTCCACCGATCACACATTCGGGGAAACAAATCTTTAAACATTTGTTTTGCCCCCAACAAATGTCATAAAGAAACACCTACTGAACAAGGGTATTACTGACAGTATAAAAGGTGTATGGATACATTTAGGTTTTCAGTGGATGACACAAAAACAGCAGCTGCAGAAGAGATTGCACTACAACAAGTACAGAGCCTAAAGGTTAGAGGTCATTCACACTTCTGGTTTTTTAACTCTCTATATACACAGAACTAATTTAAGTATAAGCGTAAAACTAAACAATAATAATGATTACAATACTGATAATATAAAAAAAAAAAACCACACACTTTCAATAGTACACACTGATGTTTCTGGTATAGAAAGCCATGCCTAAGACATGACATTTGTTTCCACTGCCGCATGGTTTCACAGGAAGCCAGTTCAGTTAAGAGCACAAATAATTTTACATTGCCAATCTAAAAATATTCAACACAGTCATAAGTTGTAAGTGAAAATCTAAGTTTCACTATTGATTCTCTGACATTAATAGGGTTATGCTTGAGGTATCACAAAGGAAACCGCAAAGGCGCCTTGAACAGTAAAATCAATAGCCCTGTCCACAGTGTAACACAGTCCCAGGCTCTCCTCTAAGCAGAAGACTCCCAGGAATTCTGTCAGGAAAGGAAAGCAGCACCGAGGAATGACTTACCTTTTCTGCTGATATGAACTGAGGCCGATGGTGGTCTCTGTCTGTAAATAAACAGTAGAAGCAGTCAGGTAAGATTCAAGACCACCAGGAACTTAATCAATTGTCACAACAAAGACAAACACAGTCCATTATCATACGGATCAACCAAAAAAAAACAACAACAAAAAAAAAAACACGCTAACTGATGTAACGGTATCCATTTTTACACAAATCATAATTGTTTGTTATGATACAGTCTTTTTCCATTATGCTTTCTGTGCAAACTCAAAAGAACAGATACATAACCATCACCTGTTACCCATGAACATTAAATTAAAATTATTTATATACTAGCTGGTACCCGCGACTTCGTCTGCGGTGATTGTAGAAGTGGGTATATACAGGCGTGGGTAAGGTTTTCGTACTGTGTATAAGGTATGGGATATGAAATGTAAGTTTGTATCTTGTTTTTGCTGTATTTCAGAGAATACGTGAGACTTTTGTGTTGAATGTAATTTGTATTGGAGCTGCTATACGGTGTTGTGAGAAACTTTACATAGTGACTTTGGGACAGAAGTATTTGAAGTTAACCCTTTCCCGCCGATGGCATTTTTTGATTTTCATTTTTGACTCCCCTCCTTCTAAACCCCATAACTTTTTTATTTCTCCGTTCCCAGAGCCATATGAGGTCTTAATTTTTCCGGGACAAATGTTTCTTCATGATGCCACCATTGTTTATTCTATATAATGTACTGGGAAGCAGGGAAAAAATTCAGAATGGGGTGGATTTGAAGAAAAAAGGCATTTCTGCGACTTTCTTACGGGCTTTGGTTTTACGGTGTTCACTGTGCAACCAAAATTACATGTCCCCTGTATTCTGTGTTTCGTTACGATTCCGGGGATACCAAATTTATATGGTTTTATTTACATTTTGACCCCTTAAAAAAAATTCAAAACTGTGTTAAATTATTTTTTGAAAAGTCGCCATATTCCGACAGCCTTAACTTTTTTATACGTGCGTGTACGGGGATGTATAGGGCGTCTTTTTTTGCGGGACTGGGTGTACTTTTTAGTTCTACCATTTTCGGGAAATGTTATTGCTTTGATCACTTTTTATTAAAATTTTTATCAGAATCGAAACAGTGGAAAAATGGCGGTTTGGCACTTTTTACCATTTTTCCCGCTACGGCGTTTACCGAACACGAAAAATATTTGTATAGCTTTGTAGAGCGGGCGATTTCGTACGTAGGGATACCTAACATGTATGTGTTTCACAGTTTTTAACTACTTTTATATGTGTTCTAGGGAAAGGGGGGGTGATTTGAATTTTTAATCCTTTTTATTTTTTATATTTTTTTTTACTTTTTTAAACTTTTTTTTTGCATTTATTAGACCGCCTAGGGGTATTGACATGGGTGGGCGGTGTCGCGGATTGTCAGAGCGGTGGGGGTCGGCAAACATGGCTGCTCCGGAGCGTTAAAGAGCGCCTCCTGGAGTATCGTTAAGGTGAGGGGCAAAGTGGTAAAGTATATGTATATAAGATTGTGTGGGGTTAGGGGCGAGGCTGTAGAGGGCAATAGGAATTTTGTGGCTTGCTATGGTCCAAAGTGTGTGAGATTGCAGAGATGGTGGTGTGAGTTTGGCTTTTGTGGGGGTCCTGGCACAAACGTATGTGTGCTATTGTGACGAAAAGTGGCCTATTGCGCAATCGAGTGTAGTGACTGTTTGTGGAAAATTTCAGCCAAATCGGTGGAGCGGTTTTTCCGTGATTGAGGAACAAACATCCGAACATCCAAACTCACAAACCCACAAACTTTCACATTTATAATATTAATAGGATTAAAAAATATATATATATTTTTTTTATTTTGTACTAAAAGTCCTGCGCCCTTTGTTAAAGGTCTTATTTAGTAACATCCTATAACTAATCTAGCAAAAACAGACAAATAGAGAACATTAAAAATCCCACTGAAATGAATAGGATTTTTGACAGGTCTGTTTGGGGCCATTGCTAACATACTCTGACAGATGCCAACAATGGACACAAATAATGGTAGTGTGAACACACCCTAATAGGCAAGGGAATATTTACAGAGACTTGTTTCGCTACATAGGTCAGCCACCAAATAACCCCTCCCACGGCCCAAAACAGAATGTTGCTCTGTAAGGGATCATTCTAATATTACAGTAATTTGTACAATATCACTAGAAAATGCCGCTGGTGGACATAGGCCAACAATACATGGATAGACATTTATTTCAATATTCATCAAGTAATACTGTATTTTGCCACTGTCTGTGCAGTGTCAGTGTAGGAGAAATGTCTGGATAGAAGAGGCTTCTGATCTTTGTTCTCAAGTATAGCCGGGAGGTATAGCAGACGTGCCGGGAGGTATAGCAGACGTGCCGGGAGGTATAGCAGACGTGCCGGGAGGTATAGCAGACGTGCCGGGAGGTATAGCAGACGTGCCGGGAGGTATAGCAGACGTGCCGGGAGGTATAGCAGACCATGGCTACCTACCTGGAGAGAATACGCCACCCCAAACACAGACAGACCCTGAGCCGGTACAGACTGAGCGCCCACAACCTGGAGATGGAGACGGGGCGACACAGGCAGACGTACAAGCCACGGGAGAACAGACTGTGCCAGCACTGTGACCAGGGGGCCCTAGAAGACGAGACCCACTTCCTGCTACACTGCACCAAATACTCAGCTGTGAGGGCCGTCTACTACCAAAGACTCTCTGCCCACATCCCAGACTTCATATCTGCAGACGAGAAGAGGAAACTCTACATCCTACTGGGAGAAGAAGAGGCCACTGTGGAGATCGCTGCCCAATACGTGTCCAGCTGTCACCAAACAAGAGGAAGATGAGACTCCACGGACTGTTATACCCCAAACCACCTGCCCCACCCCACCTCCCCATATAGTAGTCACCAACTAAGAGGAAGATGAGACTCTACGGACTGTTATACCCCAAACCTCCTGCCCCACCCCACCTCCCCATATAGCGGTCACCAACTAAGAGGAAGTTAAGACTTCATGGACTGTTATACCCCAAATCAGCCACCCCCTTACCCCATACTCTCACACTCGACTCAAACTCCCCCCCACACACACACACACACTTTACTAGCTTTGGCAATGCCAAATATCCATTCGGACGTGCCAATAAAGCCTATTTGATTTGATTATAGCAGACGTGCCGGGAGCTATAGCAGACGTGGAAGTGCCAGGAGGTAGAGCAGAAGTGCCGGGACGTAGAGCAGAAGTGCCAGGAGGTAGAGCAGAAGTGCCAGGAGGTACAGCAGAAGTGCCAGGAGGTACAGCAGAAGTGCCAGGAGGTATAGGGCCCCACAGGCTAACTCTTGTTACATGTAGCTAACATTACCAAATAAATCTTACTTGGGTTTCCAAATTATCACTTGTCTATGTACAAGCCAAGTAGTCTTTGGCACTGCAGCAACACTTGTGGTTTTGCCTACAGAACTACAAACTACAACTACAGGCTTTCGGCAAACACTTCTCTACACAAACCCCTGTGTGTATGGGGAGGTATACCAGCTTTCTTCTAAAGCATTATTTCAACTTTTTACTGGATTCAATTATTATTTATCCGGTAAATGTTGTTAGGTCTATCTTCACTATAATGCTGCAAACACTCATCTTACTAAATATATTAATGGATTCTATTCTATAATCCTGTAAGCGTTTTACCTGTTAATAATTTACTACACAGTCAGCGGCTATAACTTTTCATAAAAAGATGAAATTGAAAGAAGCTGAATCCTGACCCCTGGGCAGTGAACATGGAGCAATAAAGCAAGGGAATAGTATTGCTCAGAATTAGCTTTGTTTTCTTCCACTCTTTATTTTTTTTCTTTCATTACGTACCTATTCCCCAACATATATAATTCAGTTACGCTAGATTCTCACTAGTATTCAGGTTTCGGTTCTTCAGGTCTGCTTGAGGACCCAGAAAACAGAAACCCAATCTGCTTAAAAAGGGGTTACCTGTGGAAATACACCAGAAACTGGGTCTGCCTGTTTTCCACCGAGCATTCTTCAAGTGGAATGGAGAACAAAATCCCCAAATGGTAAACAAGCGCAGATGTAAACCCAGCATTAGTACTGCCTTATTAGATTAAAGGGATGCTACCATTAAAACCTTTTTGTTAGTCGTTGACACGTCGGAATAGCCTTAAGAAAGGCTATTCTTCTCCTACCTTTAGAAGTCTTCTCCGCGCCACCGTTCGGTAGATATTCCGTTTTTAGTCTTTATGCAAATGAGGGCGGGCACAAGCACTCAAACAGCACTGGGGGTGTCCCCAATGCTGTGAGAGAACTCCGCAGCGACGCCTTTCTTAAGGCTATTCCAACGTGTCAACGACACAAAAAAAAAAAAGTTTTTAATGGTAGTATCCCTTTAAGCTAATCCATCTCTTCAGCTGGGTCAAGTGTTCTCTTTTGACCTAGTTTGCCTTTCTATCTCCAAACATTTCTGCATTCATGTATTACTATACATGAATGAACAGAGGATCACAACGTCACTGCTGATAACGAGACTGACTCCTGTCACAAAGTTATGGGTCGGAGAGGGGAAAATCACAGCTCAGCCTCCTTTACTGTATACTTAGATTATTTATTTTACATTGGCCCCCCCCAGCAGGCAGAGACAGTAAAGTTTCCAGCTGCCCTTGGGATTCTGAGGTATCATGGAATGAATAGAGCACAAATACCTAAGAGTGGAGATGTTCTGGTCACAAGTAAAAAGGATTATGATGGCACAGACAGGAATACAATATATGCAGGTGCAGTGATGGAAAAATAAGCTTTGGCTAGACTGTTTCTGAAATCTGCGTTTAACGTACATCATAAAACATACTAGGTCTGTGATTTCAGTTGCAACAAAAGGGATGCACAGGATTATAAAGTATAGCTATTGTCTTCCAAAAACAGTGCCTTTTTAATAAAAAACAAAAACAAAAAAACAACACTTGTCAGACCCCTTACATTGCCCTAAGTATAAGTAGTTACTGCCACATATTACTGTGCATATGGAGAGATTGTCAAGGTGGTGGGAGATGGCGCTGGCCTGTGTACAGCAGAGTTTAACATACTTTCTCCAAAACCACCTTTAGGACATCCATAAGTGATGCTGAAATCATTGCGTTTGACACTACAACATGCTGCACTCAGTCCTGACAAGTTCCCTTTAAATTCTGGACAACTCCCTTTAATTACGCTACAGTAGGTTCTATAGCAATCACCCAGGTTAAATACGCCCTATAAAGACACCTGGCTGGCACAATTGTGCAATTCTGAAAGAAGAGTTTTTCTTCTAGGTGTACGGCTATCTGGTAGTTTTCTGAAAACCTAGTTGTGGAGTAGTTGCCTATAGCAACCTAGAGAAACTCTTCTTGCCAGAGACCTTTGGAAAGCTGGAAACTTTTCCTTTGCAGTAGGATTTGATAAATCTCTTTTAGTGAGCCCAGTCAGAAGTTTGCACAGGAATAGTTTCCACTAGGTATGTACATTTATGTTTGACGTGAAGCTAGAGGGCGTTTGTTTTTGCAGGTCCTGACTTCATTGACTATAAGTGACATGTGCAGGATGAGTGAAGGATCTATTGTGTTATTACAGGTCAAAGTCTGTGCAACACTGATACATAGTGATCTAATGTACTGTACTATGTACTAAAATAATAATAAACCTTAATAACTCAAATCATTTGTATAACATCCGTACAGCAATATCATGTACAAACAGAGGAAATATTAATATGTTGAAACTAATGGATGCAAAGTGGCTTCACTGTTAATGGGAGCAGCCCCTTCTCTGCCTGACACACACATGTATATTATATGCACTGGCAAAAATGTATAAGTCTGCTTAGTATTGAATAATAGGGGATAAACCATATCCTTCATAAATATATGTTCATGTACCAATATTAGCTTCACGGGATAAACCACAGTCCTATCACACCTTCAGCATTAGAGCTTGTTTAGATAAGAATTAGAGATGAGCGAACACTAAAATGTTCGAGGTTCGAAATTCGATTCGAACAGCCGCTCACTGTTCGAGTGTTCGAATGGGTTTCGAACCCCATTATAGTCTATGGGGAACATAAACTCGTTAAGGGGGAAACCCAAATTCGTGTCTGGAGGGTCACCAAGTCCACTATGACACCCCAGGAAATGATACCAACACCCTGGAATGACACTGGGACAGCAGGGGAAGCATGTCTGGGGGCATAAAAGTCACTTTATTTCATGGAAATCCCTGTCAGTTTGCGATTTTCGCAAGCTAACTTTTCCCCATAGAAATGCATTGGCTAGTGCTGATTGGCCAGAGTACGGAACTCGACCAATCAGCGCTGGCTCTGCTGGAGGAGGCGGAGTCTAAGATAGCTCCACACCAGTCTCCATTCAGGTCCGACCTTAGACTCCGCCTCCTCCGGCAGAGCCAGCGCTGATTGGCCGAAGGCTGGCCAATGCATTCCTATGCGAATGCAGACTTAGCAGTGCTGAGTCAGTTTTGCTCAACTACACATCTGATGCACACTCGGCACTGCTACATCAGATGTAGCAATCTGATGTAGCAGAGCCGAGGGTGCACTAGAACCCCTGTGCAAACTCAGTTCACGCTAATAGAATGCATTGGCCAGCGCTGATTGGCCAATGCATTCTATTAGCCCGATGAAGTAGAGCTGAATGTGTGTGCTAAGCACACTCATTCAGCACTGCTTCATCACGCCAATACAATGCATTAGCCAGTGCTGATTGGCCAGAGTACGGAATTCGGCCAATCAGCGCTGGCTCTGCTGGAGGAGGCGGAGTCTAAGATCGCTCCACACCAGTCTCCATTCAGGTCCGACCTTAGACTCCGCCTCCTCCGGCAGAGCCAGCGCTGATTGGCCGAAGGCTGGCCAATGCATTCCTATGCGAATGCAGACTTAGCAGTGCTGAGTCAGTTTTGCTCAACTACACATCTGATGCACACTCGGCACTGCTACATCAGATGTAGCAATCTGATGTAGCAGAGCCGAGGGTGCACTAGAACCCCTGTGCAAACTCAGTTCACGCTAATAGAATGCATTGGCCAGCGCTGATTGGCCAATGCATTCTATTGGCCCGATTAAGTAGAGCTGAATGTGTGTGCTAAGCACACACATTCAGCACTGCTTCATCACGCCAATACAATGCATTAGCCAGTGCTGATTGGCCAGAGTACGGAATTCGGCCAATCAGCGCTGGCTCTGCTGGAGGAGGCGGAGTCTAAGATCGCTCCACACCAGTCTCCATTCAGGTCCGACCTTAGACTCCGCCTCCTCCGGCAGAGCCAGCGCTGATTGGCCGAAGGCTGGCCAATGCATTCCTATGCGAATGCAGACTTAGCAGTGCTGAGTCAGTTTTGCTCAACTACACATCTGATGCACACTCGGCACTGCTACATCAGATGTAGCAATCTGATGTAGCAGAGCCGAGGGTGCACTAGAACCCCTGTGCAAACTCAGTTCACGCTAATAGAATGCATTGGCCAGCGCTGATTGGCCAATGCATTCTATTAGCCCGATGAAGTAGAGCTGAATGTGTGTGCTAAGCACACTCATTCAGCACTGCTTCATCACGCCAATACAATGCATTAGCCAGTGCTGATTGGCCAGAGTACGGAATTCGGCCAATCAGCGCTGGCTCTGCTGGAGGAGGCGGAGTCTAAGATCGCTCCACACCAGTCTCCATTCAGGTCCGACCTTAGACTCCGCCTCCTCCGGCAGAGCCAGCGCTGATTGGCCGAAGGCTGGCCAATGCATTCCTATGCGAATGCAGACTTAGCAGTGCTGAGTCAGTTTTGCTCAACTACACATCTGATGCACACTCGGCACTGCTACATCAGATGTAGCAATCTGATGTAGCAGAGCCGAGGGTGCACTAGAACCCCTGTGCAAACTCAGTTCACGCTAATAGAATGCATTGGCCAGCGCTGATTGGCCAATGCATTCTATTAGCCCGATGAAGTAGAGCTGAATGTGTGTGCTAAGCACACACATTCAGCACTGCTTCATCACGCCAATACAATGCATTAGCCAGTGCTGATTGGCCAGAGTACGGAATTCGGCCAATCAGCGCTGGCTCTGCTGGAGGAGGCGGAGTCTAAGATCGCTCCACACCAGTCTCCATTCAGGTCCGACCTTAGACTCCGCCTCCTCCGGCAGAGCCAGCGCTGATTGGCCGAAGGCTGGCCAATGCATTCCTATGCGAATGCAGACTTAGCAGTGCTGAGTCAGTTTTGCTCAACTACACATCTGATGCACACTCGGCACTGCTACATCAGATGTAGCAATCTGATGTAGCAGAGCCGAGGGTGCACTAGAACCCCTGTGCAAACTCAGTTCACGCTAATAGAATGCATTGGCCAGCGCTGATTGGCCAATGCATTCTATTAGCCCGATGAAGTAGAGCTGAATGTGTGTGCTAAGCACACACATTCAGCACTGCTTCATCACGCCAATACAATGCATTAGCCAGTGCTGATTGGCCAGAGTACGGAATTCGGCCAATCAGCGCTGGCTCTGCTGGAGGAGGTGGAGTCTAAGGTCGGACCTGAATGGAGACTGGTGTGGAGCGATCTTAGACTCCGCCTCCTCCAGCAGAGCCAGCGCTGATTGGCCGAATTCCGTACTCTGGCCAATCAGCGCTGGCCAATGCATTCTATTAGCTTGATGAAGCAGAGTGTGCACAAGGGTTCAAGCGCACCCTCGGCTCTGATGTAGCAGAGCTGAGGCTGCACAAGGGTTCAAGCGCACCCTCGGCTCTGATGTAGGAGAGCCGAGGGTGCACTTGAACCCTTGTGCACCCTCAGCTCTGCTACATCAGAGCCGAGGGTGCGCTTGAACCCTTGTGCACACTCTGCTTCATCAAGCTAATAGAATGCATTGGCCAGCGCTGATTGGCCAATGTATTCTATTAGCCTGATGAAGTAGAGCTGAATGTGTGTGCTAAGCACACACATTCAGCTCTACTTCATCGGGCTAATAGAATGCATTGGCCAGCGCTGATTGGCCAGAGTACGGAACTCGACCAATCAGCGCTGGCTCTGCTGGAGGAGGCGGAGTCTAAGATCGCTCCACACCAGTCTCCATTCAGGTCCGACCTTAGACTCCGCCTCCTCCAGCAGAGCCAGCGCTGATTGGCCGAATTCCGTACTCTGGCCAATCAGCACTGGCTAATGCATTGTATTGGCTTGATGAAGCAGTGCTGAATGTGTGTGCTTAGCACACACATTCAGCTCTACTTCATCGGGCTAATAGAATGCATTGGCCAATCAGCGCTGGCCAATGCATTCTATTAGCGTGAACTGAGTTTGCACAGGGGTTCTAGTGCACCCTCGGCTCTGCTACATCAGATTGCTACATCTGATGTAGCAGTGCCGAGTGTGCATCAGATGTGTAGTTGAGCAAAACTGACTCAGCACTGCTAAGTCTGCATTCGCATAGGAATGCATTGGCCAGCCTTCGGCCAATCAGCGCTGGCTCTGCCGGAGGAGGCGGAGTCTACGGTCGGACCTGAATGGAGACTGGTGTGGAGCGATCTTAGACTCCGCCTCCTCCAGCAGAGCCAGCGCTGATTGGTCGAGTTCCGTACTCTGGCCAATCAGCGCTGGCCAATGCATTCTATTAGCCCGATGAAGTAGAGCTGAATGTGTGTGCTTAGCACACACATTCAGCTCTACTTCATCAGGCTAATAGAATACATTGGCCAATCAGCGCTGGCCAATGCATTCTATTAGCTTGATGAAGCAGAGTGTGCACAAGGGTTCAAGCGCACCCTCGGCTCTGATGTAGCAGAGCTGAGGGTGCACAAGGGTTCAAGTGCACCCTCGGCTCTCCTACATCAGAGCCGAGGGTGCGCTTGAACCCTTGTGCAGCCTCGGCTCTGCTACATCAGAGCCGAGGGTGCGCTTGAACCCTTGTGCACACTCTGCTTCATCAAGCTAATAGAATGCATTGGCCAGCACTGATTGGCCAGAGTACGGAATTCGGCCAATCAGCGCTGGCCAATGCATCCCTATGGGAAAAAGTTTATCTCACAAAAATCACAATTACACACCCGATAGAGCCCCAAAAAGTTATTTTTAATAACATTCCCCCCTAAATAAAGGTTATCCCTAGCTATCCCTGCCTGTACAGCTATCCCTGTCTCATAGTCACAAAGTTCACATTCTCATATGACCCGGATTTGAAATCCACTATTCGTCTAAAATGGAGGTCACCTGATTTCGGCAGCCAATGACTTTTTCCAATTTTTTTCAATGCCCCCGGTGTCGTAGTTCCTGTCCCACCTCCCCTGCGCTGTTATTGGTGCAAAAAAGGCGCCAGGGAAGGTGGGAGGGGAATCGAATTTTGGCGCACTTTACCACGTGGTGTTCGATTCGATTCGAACATGGCGAACACCCTGATATCCGATCGAACATGTGTTCGATAGAACACTGTTCGCTCATCTCTACTAAGAATGTGTTTTGCATCTGTATTTGAACCCTACAAATTGTACAGCGCTGCGGAATATGTTGGTACTATATAAATTTATTATTATTATTATTACTACTACATTGAGAAGTCAGTATTGCACATCCAATGTAAGTGAATTTATTTCCACAGAAAAAAAACTGATGCAGAAATCCAATTCAACCAGAGGATCTTTTGTGAAACACATGTTGGATTTAATTGGAACATAGTTTAAAGAGGACCTTTCATCAGATTGGGGCACAGGCAGTTCTATATACTGCTGGAAACTGACAGTGCGCTGAATTCAGTGCACTATCGGCTTTCCCGATCTGTGCCCTGGGTAAAGCGCTATCGGTCCCGGTACCGTAGCGCTTTACAGTCAGAAGGGCGTTCCTGACACTGTCAGGTACATCCTTCTGCCCAGCAGCGCCTATCGCGCTGTAGAGTGTGAGCGGGGAGGAACGTCCCCTCCCTCTGCTCACAGTACTTGTCCATAGACTAGTATTATCAGGAGGGGAGGAGGCGTTCCTCCTCGCTCACACTGTGCAGCGCGATAGGCGCTGCTGTGGAGAAGGACGTTCCTGGCTGACTGTCAGAAATGCCCTTCTGACTGTAAAGTGCTACGGTACCAGGACCAATAGCGCTTTACCCAGGGCACAGATCGGGAAAGCCCATAGTGCGCTGAATTCAGCGCACTGTCAGCTTTCCAGCAGTATATAAAACTGCATGTGCCCGATCTGATGAAAGGTCCTCTTTAATAACATTCCCATAAACACACTCAATCTCAGCAAGGGATGCACAGACGGACTCCATATACAACCTTCCCTCCATGAGTTATAGGTTCAAAGAAACTTAACACCCAAAAACAGGCAAGTACTTTACCATAATGTATTTGTAACAATTTAAGAAGGAAACCATTGTACATGGCATGCCTATTCTTGACTGAGTGCAAACGTAATTCATATAACTTTCAATGTTCAGGAGCACTGTCAAAAAGGAAAAAGAAAAAAAAAAAAAAAAAAGGGATACCTGCTGCTACCATCAAAAATAATTGTTCTATTAATAAAATTCCTAAAATCACTCCATGATCTAGATTTCTACGTAAGCATGCCATTAAGTTCACATAATACATATGCTTAAACTGATGTGACTCATAGGTGAACACGTTGCTTTACTGCAGATACAAGTGACATGGCAGCAGATGCCCTTGGAATGCAGTTTACTAGCTTGGTTAAAACCAGTATTATACTATAGGTAAACTAGCATAGTGCCAGGATGGGCCAACTGTGTGGTTAACATACATACACTACCATCAGGGCTGATAGCTTATATAGTCCTGTTCAGACTGGAAACAAATCTGATAGTTTTAGAGTGTTCACTAAATAAAAAATGATGTGTCAGAAGATTGGAAGCTGGAGGAACTTGTATTCATTATTACATAGTCCGCTACAGCAAATAATAACCTGTGGACAGATGAACACTTGTTAACTTGGTTCATCCCTTACAAACACATACAACATTACAAAAATCGAAAAGAAACAGCACCGTGCAGGTACCTAGTGCATTACCATACATAAGCACTTTTCTCCAAAGACATTATATACGCTCACCTCAAAGGGTTGTGATAGTGTTATTGGCTTGGCACATCCCTTCATCAGGTGTATAGTGGGCACGGCACCTGATATAGGGATGTGCCAATGCAGAAACGCATTGTGACTGAAGTGGCTTAAGGGCTCGTTCACATCTGCGCCCGGTCTCCGTTCTGCAGGTTTCCGTTTCCTGCACAAAACAGAGGCAGGAGACGAAAACCTGCAGGACTCTTTCAAACCCATTCAATTTGAAAGATGTCCGGCGTAGAGCGTTTTATGCTCTCCGCCGCGAAACCGTTTTTTTTTTAAATCGGACACAGAGTCGGACATGCAGTACTCGGTGTCTGGTTTTTAAAAAAAAAAAAAAAAAAAAAAGGTTTCGCGGCAGAGAGCATAAAACGCTCAGCTCCGCTCACGGCTGAACCTGGTCTGACAGATTTCCGTCTGAACGGACACCCGAACACTAGTGTGAACCTAGCGTAAGAAAGGATTGTCTACTAGTAGAGATGAGCGAGTACTATTCGAAAGTTTCGAATAGCACGCTCCCATAGGAATGAATGGACGCAGCCAGCACGCAGCTGGGGCCGGCGTCCTGCCGCTTAACCCCCTGCGCGCCGGCTGCTCCCATTCATTCCTATGGGAGCGTGCTATTCGAAACTACCATTTCGTAATACCGTTTCGAATAGTACTCATTCATCTCTATCTACTAGGCAACCTCTGGTAAGCGCAGATATTGTTTTGTTATTGAGATCGAAAAGCGTTTGGTCCATTATTGATCTTTTAGACATATACAACATGTCCAGTTGACCTTCTTACGAGAGAGGGAAAATTCTGGTGACCTTAACCTATACATCTGCAGGACTGGGTTGATATGCTGGGTTCTGGTAAAGGACTCCTTACAAGCAGCACTGGGATCTACAAGTAGCACAGTGAACTAAAACAATGGTACAACTCCCTGGAGTCTCCTGCATTAGTCCAATTCTAACAGATAAGGAACACATCATAACTTTACCTCTAATAGGCCGCCTTCATCAAATCGAAGCACTTCAATGACATTGTCTGACTGGATGAATGCTGCAAGGAAAGAAAGATATACATTAGTATTTCAGCTTACTACACCAAGCACACACATTCCTGGTAAATTTCAATGGCTTTGTGACAATCAAGTATTTCTATTAAAGAAAAAACACTTTACATCTACCGTATATACTCGAGTATAAGCCGAGTTTTTCAGCACAGTTTTTGTGCTGAAGAAGTCCGCCTCGGCTTAGACTCTGGTCATTACAGTAATTCAGCAATATCATAGTTACAGACCCGGTATCCAGACACCGGGACGGGTGTCGGGCCGCAGCATCACCATGCTCATAGCAGGAGCGTAGCGATGCTGCTCATTTCAAACTGCAGAAGTACTTAAGGTACTTCTACTAGCAGGCCCGGAATACAGACCCCCCCCCCCCACTCCATCACATGTCGGGTGACGTGGCCACGTAAGCTCAGGCCCGCACCCGGCGTGTATCTGCGTTCTGGGCCTGCTAGCAGAAGTACCATAAGTACTTCTGCAGTTTGAAATTGATAGCAACGCTACGCTACTGCTATGAGCGTGGCGATGCTGCAGCCCGGCACCCGCACTGGTGTCGGTATGCCGGGTCTGTAACTATAATGGCGCTGCTCTGCTTCAGAGCGGTCACCATACCAACCGGCACCTCCGCTGTAACTTTTACAGAGGTAATGTCGGAGCTCCCTGCAATCAGAAATTGCAGGCATGGGGAGCTAGGACATCTCCGCTGTAAGTGTGCCGCCATGCTGCTGGAGGGAGTGGGAGCGACCGCTCTCTCAAGTGCGATCCTTTAGATAGGAACTGCGGCTGGCCATCGGCAGAAGTGCTTCTGCCGGGAATTCCCCTCAGCGCTCGTGCTGGCGATCGATTGCAGTTCTCCTTCAGATCCAGCCAGCTGGGGATTCCCCTCAGAGCTCCTGTAAAGGCTCCCCAGCCGGCAGTGCTTCTCTTTTGCAGGCTGCTCTATGCAGCCTGCAAAAGAAATTACAATTTTTGCAATGTATTGCATTAGTGATCAGACCCCCTGGGGTTCAAGACCCCTAGGGGGTCTAATAAATGCAAAAATAAAATAAAATAAAAATTGGCTGTCAATGTGAACAGTTGGAAGTCAGTGTTGAGCTGGGAAGCTGGCCTTGTAAATAAGTCCCACCACTGTGGGTTACTTAACTCCTTATTGGAGGGGCCATTGTTTGTCAGTTTAGTTAGGTCCCCTGATGAATGTTGCGTAAACTGTACCAGGAAACGCGTAGGGACTAGAGATTAATAGGGCATTCTTTAAGGGACAGCTTGGGACTGCCCTTGTCAGGGCGGGAGTCATTTTGGGGATAAGGGCTATCGGCAGGTTGAGAACAGGGATTGTGATATAGATCCTCCTGTGTTATGCCTGTCCATGTGATGTCTTCCTGCCATACCTTCAACAAAGTGCCTGAGTGCATTTAGCTCATTTATCATTGGCTGATTATTTATATACCGTGTTAGCCAGTGGGTAGGAGTGGGTACAAGTGCATGACCCTATTTAACACTCTGGAGAATGGAATGAACCTTCTGTCACAGCTTCTACTACGGCTACTGTGCATGCGCCCGGGCTATTTTCTTTTATCAGTGTCCGCGAGCAAGCACCGGAGGAGGACGGGACCCGAAGACGTCAGAGGAAGAAGAGGCGGGGAAGAAGAAGACGGCGCACCCTGAATGCCCGCCCAGGGTGCACGTTCCGTAAGTAGAGAACATTCTTTTTTAAGTTATTATTTTAAAACGGGGGGGGGGGGGGGGTAGTTTAATTTAACTTTTACAGTGCCTGAATAGCCTTTTTAAAGGCTATGCACGCATGTGTGGGGCTCTATCAGCATGATTTTGCTGATAGAGCCCCTTTAACTGCTCATATTAGGACTTCGTGTCTAGTAAATAATATAGTAAACAATATTTACAAAAAAACAACAACCTCATTTTAACAGAAAGGTTGGGCCTATACAGCGACAATTCGTCAGTTTCACAGACAGATGATAGTTTCTAGCGATCATGTCTATCACGCCATCAGCCATGTTTGACAATGCTTATTGACTGAATACGCTTCTGATGAGATCATCATGTTATTAACAGGTGGAAAGCATTCCCTACCTGACCTAGTGGATTTGTTTGCTTTGCTTCCAATCTGTGACAGCTCAGTTGCAAATTCCATTATTAGAAGGGAGTGGTTTTTCATAAAGGATCATAGTCTGGTTAATACATGAAAAAAGCTGCCAGTGTGTTCTATACGGAAATGACTATGAATCACTAAAAATTATCTAATTAAAAATCTAGTCAATTTCAATGAAGGTAAAATATGCAACGAACTCCATCTTATTATATGATATTAAAAACTATACACTTGAAAAATAGTTCTTTGATTTTGGAGCTTGGGTTTCCAACTCCTTAGCCCTGAGCAAGAATATGTAGATCTTCAATGGATGTATTAGTCTTATTAATGCCAGTGAAAACATTAACTGGAGGAACGCTGCAGACTGATAAGGATCACCACTAATGTTTTATGGGACTTTTCAGCAAAAATTGCCCAAAAATGGCAGACTTTATAAATCAGCCCTAATGTCTCCATGACCTATATGTGATCTGGTTGTATGAAAAGGTCCAGAGAGAAGATGAAAATGTTACATTAATTGTATTAGACCATGGGGCGCAGCAGACAATGTAGCAAAATGGGGGCACAATCATACCTGCTGTATAGTCTATGGATAATACATGTGTGAATGACGTGGTGATGTTATGTAGAGCTGCCATATAAGTATACAGGTGAGGGACCCCCAACCATAATTCCTACAGGCTTCAAGGATGAGAACTCACATTGTTACTGAGCAGAGGTGTATATACCAATGGGCAGCAGTCTGTATATACTATAAACACTGCTGCTGCTTAGGAGCCATACAACAGCAGTCCATTTACCCCCTCTACGTTATAAGATAGGCATTACCGAAATAAAAAAGTTAAAACTTATAAAAGCAATGACACCAACTAGGACCACCTCTATAGGACTCTAGGGGAACTTTGACCCATGCTGTCCTGATGGCATAAGCAACAGTTTTCTGTACAATCCCCTTCCTTGTACTTCTAGTTTTGCCTTCATTCAACAGGAATCCATCTATCCTAGCCAAAGTTATGAAGGTAAATAGGTGACCAACATATAAACTCTAAGAAGATGTATAGTCAGAATTGAACTCAAGACTATTAGACTATGTGGCATCACCACAATAAAAAGCCAACAAAAAATGAATAAAACCAAGCATAAAGATCCTGGATTATTATGGAGAAAGCTGGATTTTTAAACTGGGTACAGCACTGTGCTGTGTGTGTGGGAGATAAAATGAAAATGTGTTAATGTGAAGTGCACATGTCTCCCCACCAGCGGACAGTCTCAAATTCTCCGAGACAGACTGCACATGTATTATATTATCATTCCGCACAGTCCACTATGCATTAGCCATAGTACAGCACTTGACCTATACGTAGCGGAAAGCCAATAGTGCAATGACTTTTACTATCACAACAGTGGTACACGACAGTGTAAAGGCAGGCCTGGATTATCGAGTAAAGAGCGGATTAGCAACTAAGAGTATCACCTGCCTCTGAAAGATCTGATAGTGAGAAAGAACTGCAGGGCGCAGGCCATGATAACAAGCCTAGACAAGAATCCATTAAAAAAATAACTGCAGTCTACAATTTCATTGCTACAAATGGGATTTTTTTTTAAAAAATGTTTTGTGAAGTATTCATGTACTAGCTGGTACCCGCGACTTCGTCAGCGGTGATTCGAGAATTGGGTGGATACAGATTTGTTAAATGTTTGCGTACTTGAAAAAGTGGAGTGGATAGCAAATTCTCCAGGTTATATTGAGTATAGCTGGTACCCGCGACTTGGTCTGCGGTGATTGTAGCAGTGGGTATATACAGGTGTGGGTAAGGTTTTCGTACTGTGTATAAGGGATGGGATATGAAATGTAACTTTGTATCTTGTTTTTGCTGTAATTCAGGGAATACGTGAGACTTTTGTGTTGCAGTTACTTTGTATTTGAGCTGCTATATATACGGTGTTGTGAGAAACTTTACATAGTGACTTTGGGACAGAAGTATTTGAAGTTAACCCTTTCCCGCCGATGGCATTTTTTGATTTTCGTTTTTGACTCCCCTCCTTCTAAACCCCATAACTTTTTTATTTCTCCGCTCCCAGAGCCATATGAGGTCTTAATTTTTGCGGGACAAATTTTTCTTCCTGATGCCGCCATTATTTATTCTATATCATGTACTGGGAAGCAGGAAAAAAATTCTGAATGGGGTGGATTTGAAGAAAAAAATGCATTTCTGCGACTTTCTTACGGGCTTTGGTTTTATGGCGTTCACTGTGCAACCAAAATGACATGTCCCCTGTATTCTGTGTTTCGTTACGATTCCGGGGAGGCCAAATTTATATGGTTTTATTTACATTCTGACCCCTTAAAAAAAATCCAAAACAGTGTTAAAAAATTATTTTTTGAAAAGTTGCCATATTCCGACAGCCGTAACTTTTTTATACGTGCGTGTACGGGGATGTATAGGGCGTCTTTTTTTGCGGGACCGGGTGTACTTTGTAGTTCTACCATTTTCGGGAAATGTTATTGCTTTGATCACTTTTTATTCAAATTTTTATCAGAATCAAAACAGTGAAAAAATGGCGGTTTGGCACTTTTGACCATTTTTCCCGCTACGGCGTTTACTGAACAGGAAAAATATTTGTATAGCTTTGTAGAGCGGGCGATTTTGGACGCGGGGATACCCAACATGTATGTGTTTCACAGTTTTTAACTACTTTTATATGTGTTCTAGGGAAAGGGGGGTGATTTGAATTTTTAATCCTTATTTATTTTTTTTATATTTTTTTTACTTTTTTTAAACTTTTTTTTTTTGCATTTATTAGACCGCCTAGGGGTATTGACATGGGTGGGGGGTGTCGCGGATTGTCAGAGCGGTGGGGGTCGGCAAACATGGCTGCTCCGGAGCGTTATAGAGCACCTCCTGGAGTATCGTTAAGGTGAGGGGCAAAGTGGTAAAGTCTATGTATATGGGATTGTGGGGGGTTAGGGGCGAGGCTGGAGAGGGTAATAGGAATTTTGTGGCTTGCTATGGTCCAAAGTGTGTGAGATTGCAGAGATGGTGGTGTGAGTTTGGGTTTTGTGGGGGTCCTGGCACAAACATATGTGCACTATTGTGACTAAAAGTAGCCTATTGCGCAATCGGGTGTAGTGACTATGTTTGTGGAAAATTTCAGCCAAATCGGTGGAGCGGGTTTTCCGTGATTGAGGAACAAACATCCGAACATCCAAACTCACAAACCCACAAACTTTCACATTTATAATATTAATAGGATTAGGCTGCAGATAAAGGATACCTAGATCCCCAGCCCACAGTAAGTACTGGCCTTAATGTTACAATGGTAGTTAAAACCTTGCCCATCATGTTAAGCATACAGGTATATGTGTAGTTTCAACATTCACATTCATCCGAACTGCAGTCTTGAGACTACGCATGGAGCCTATTCCCAGCTACTGCATGGAGTTCCCTTCTCTGATAGCAGATCGATATAAAAGGGGCAGCCCAGGGATGGTCTCGTTTGACATCCACCATGTACTCTCTGAACATTGCAGAAATAGGCTGTGACCGACAGCTTCTGCCTGTGTGAGTCTGGTAAGTGCAAGCACCGCCTAGCACCATGCACACAATTATAAGGGCCATACGTAGAAAGGAGAAATGAGGGAGACATCATTGAAGTTTTGTTACATAAAATACTACATAAAATAAAATAAAGTTTTTATATAGAATCAGACTGTGGGTTGACCAAAATGTCATTTAAAAGTTTTTTTTAAAATAGATATGACTAAATCTTGGTCAGTATGGTCAGCACTTGCAAGAAGCAAGTTTATTAACACAGGAAATCCTCCACATCATAGGAAACTTTTAAAAGAGAAGTTTCACTAAAACTCCTCTGAATATATAATGGTGGGAGGCAAGCTCTTTAACCCCCAGATTACAAAAATCATGTAGCCATGGCTTTCCTTAAAGCAGCATGCTTATTGATCTGCAGATTTGGAGATCTTTGTCCAGAGCCCAAAAGTCTAATTTACTACAATGTACAACAGTAGTGCAATTCAACTGGATTGTTTTCTACATATTAAACAAGAACTATTCTCTGTTCCATGCATCTGAACTGCAATACTGAAGTCTGACCAATATACAGTGACCTGAGGCTACTGGTTCCAGCTCAGAGTTGTGTGCATTGGATACGTCACCCACCACCAGAAACTTAAGGCCTAAGAAAACGTCAGCAAAAATAAATTAAGACACACAAGACTGAGCCCCACAATCACAGGCTTCAAGAAGGCCCTGAAGACTCGCCTATTCAGGAAGGCCTACAACCTCCAATAACACTACTGTTACCACAACACCATCTGAATGGTCTTTCCCCTCACCTTCTGTGTCTATCCCTCATAGACTGTAAGCCTTTGTAGGCAGGGCCCTCTATCCCACTGTGCCAGTCGGTCATTGATAGCAGATATCTGTTTATATATTTTGTGTACCGTATGTAAACCGTCAAATGTAAAGCACCATGGAATTAATGGAGCTATACAAATAAATATTATTGTTATTATTATCCTGGACAACTCTTTTAACGTCTATTTTAATCCCGCCTGTCTTATTTGTTATGTCAATGGGATGGCTGTCCTCTTTAAGGACCTCTTCAACAGCACAAATTGTTATACATCTGTAACCTATGCACTTGAGGAACTGTTCCTGAAATGCACCGGTGGCAAACCACTAAAAGGAAAATGAAAGGAATGAATTTCAGTATTAAGAAAATGTAAAATGTACGCTCACTAAAGAGAGGGCTTGTTGTTTTGAATGACTGCCAAACTGCTAACCAAAGGGCAGGAGTTGATATCCTTACAAAATGAGTAATGACCTCGTAAATGCAAACTAAATACAGCTCAGTGTGTCTGTCTGAATATTCACCTGCCACGTATGCTATCACTGTCATCAACAGAGTGAAATATGCACGGCCAGCATCTGTGTCACACACAATTTACATACTGAAACCAGCCAGAAATCAGACTGTCTGAGGGAACAGGAAAAAGGCCACTTACAAAAGTGATACATCAATAAATGGTGTCCAACCCTCATATGACCCAAACTATTCTCAAACAGAAATTGAACGTTACTTATTTTTAATGACGGTTTTCTAGACAGAATAATGAACACATACTGGATCGTATTTATTCCTAAAAAGAAAAGATGTTCAGATTTGCGATGTGCATAAAAATGATTCATGAGGTACTTAGAAGCTTTGTAAACACCTCTGTGCACGTGCCGTGTAATGTCTGACTTGCCTTACAGAGCTTCACTCGGCAGACTAGTTCACACGGTGTTCCGTGTGAAAATATTCCGTCGCGACTGCTGCTCTGGGATGCCGGTGCACTGGCATCCAGTCAAGGCTTTCTGCTCCGGATTAGGCCCAAATGAATGGGCCTAGTCCAGAGGGTGGTGTTACGTGGTGGACGCCACGGCTTATTCAGCTGCAGAATCCACCTGAAGAAAGGACAGCAGGAACAAACCGCTCGTGTAAATAGGAAATGACAGGCTCCCATTGATTTCAATGGGAGGCGTTTTTTTGAGCAGGATTTTGACACGGATTCCACGTCCCTACTCCACTGTCCTGTATTCCAATGATGCGGAGAGTACTAGAGCCATAGTCGAGCAGGAACTCACAGCACGTTACACACCAAACATTGCTTTCTGAATTGGACCTAACTTTTACTTTCCTCATTTTAGTCTCAGTCACTGAGTAGGTGTACCCACTGGAGTCCTAACAGCTACACCATAATGACAAAACTATTGGGATGCCTATGGAACATCCCATTCTACAGTATATCCATAGGCATATCCTTTGTAACTAAATCAGTCTCTACTCTTCTGGGAAGGTTTTTTTTTTTTTTATGTAGATTGTGAGCCCCAAATAGAACTCACAATATACATTTTTCCCTATCAGTATGTCTTTGGAATATGGGATGGAAATCCATGCAAATACGGGGAGAACATACAAACTCCTTGCAGATGGTTTTGATGATTTTGCCCTTGGCAAGATTTGAACACCAGGACTCCAGCGCTGCAAGGCTGCAGTGCTAACCACTGAGCCACCGTGTGGCCCCTCTGAGAAGGCTTTCTACAACATTGTAGTGTACATGCGTCTGTGGGAAATTTTGCCTATTCATCCAGAAGAGCATCTATGGGGTCAGACACTGTTGTTGGATGAGAGCTACTTTATCACTTTCTCCATTCTAGTTCATTTCAATAGTATTCAATGGGGTCAGGTCAGGGCTCTGTGTAGAACCAAACTCGCCCAGCCATACTTTGTACATTGTACCAAACAAAAACCATAAATCCAGCTCACCAAACCATGGACAAAAAAATTATTTCCTGGGAGGCTCGGATGCCAGACAGACTTGAACCAACTGAAGAATATGTGATCAGTAGAATAAAAAATCCAGCGTCAACCAGGCAGAAAATCTTCAATAAAATATAACCTTTATTTTGAATCCAGATAAAATGTTACATGGTAACAGGGAGTAGAAAATCGAGCAAACACATGATGTGGCTACGCGTTTCAGAACGAAAGTGTTCCTTCCTCATGGCATACTACACGATCTCAAAAGACAAGGTTATATGGCGCACACCCCGATTAACCTACTCCACCCCCAATTAACCCTTCAACATAAAAAAACAATAAATACATCTAACATATCACAATACATATGTAAAAATGCATACAACATACAATGCATCGAACAAAAAAATTTAAGTATAGATTGATTAATAGATATACAAAAATTATTTTTATTACATATTACTATATCTAATATATTAATCAATCTCTATAAAATAAATATTATCGTTACAGAGGCTTAATAACAACAAATCAAAGCCTCATATTATCTTAAACAAATTCTCGTACCTTAATGAAGACAGACGTGCCGAGATCTTACACCACATGACCATCGGTCACATGACTCAATCCCGCATCAATAGTCAGAGTATCTATAGACTACAACATAAATAATGAGACAGACAAGGATGTATTATGTTACCTTTAAAAATAAAAAAAGAAGCATAGACACAAAAAACATATGTTGTAGACAGTCAAGAAACCCTCCTATATTAAACAATCAACTCATAAAGGAGTAATTGAAAACCATATGAACAAGTACAAGTAGCCAACTCATGCACGGAGTGGCAAAAATAAGCATAAAAAATACTTTGTACACTGGGGCAGATATGGTGGAACAGAAAAGGACATTCCCCAAACTTTTCAGAGTCAGAAGCATACAACTGTCCAAAATGACCTGGTATGATGAAACAGTCACCCTGTAATAAGGTATTGTAGATCAGGAGTTGATGCTCGGCGACTTTTTTTTTCATATATCTACCTTTCAAAATTCATAACTATTTCCGTCTACATAGCTATGTGAGGGCCTATTCTTTGCGCACAGGTTGTACTTGCAATTGCCACCATTTTGGGGTATTTATAATGTTTTGATGTAGCTTTCAACATTTGTGGAAGGTCTATGTGAAAATCACATTCAATTCTGTAATTTTTGTTATTTGTTTTTACAGCATTCACGCTGCACTAAAAATGACAGGGCTAATTATGATGACGGCAATACCACATTTATATTGGGGTTATGTTTTACCGCTTTTACTAAATAAAGTGTAATTTCTCACAAAATACAAATGTTTTGGAGTTTTAGGGTTGTTGTTTTTTACCGTTTTTTTGACTGAGCCATGTTGGGGCTTTTTATTTGTAAAGCAAGTTGTAGTTTTTATCAGTACCAGTTTTTGGTATGTATGACTGTTTAATCATTTTTTATTACTATTGCTGGAGAAAGCATGGTGGCAATACATAATTTGCCTATTGTGAGGTTTTGTTTTTTTTTGTTTTTTTACAGCATTCACCGTACACAATAGGCAACAGCACACAGCAATACCAAATTAGTTAATTTAATCTAATGCCGGGACCCCACGAGGAATAAATGCCAAAATGGAAAAAAAATGGTGGCATTTTACAGTCAGGGCGGCACGGCTTTGGAAATCGCAGCATGTCAATCATACCTATGGAAACGCTGGCGATTCCTCCATAGCTATCTCTGCGAATTTTCTGTCTAAAGCGCTGTGAGAAGAACCGCGATGCGTTGCCACCACGGTTTTTCCTGCAGTGCTTTTTTGCTGCAGGACGCCCTGTGGGGCCTTAGCCTAATCTAGTTTATTTAGTTTACATAGTGCATTTTTTAATTATAAAGGGGTTTTTAAACTAATTTTTTTAAAAAACTTTTATACTACAGTGCTATAATTTATTTGTGAAATGGCTGCTTGATATTGACAAACTGATTTGTATTCTAATGCAAATGAGAAAAGAGTACATCGCAACAGAAAGAGAGCTCTCCCCCTCCCCCCCCCGACTTCTTCCAAGCAAGAGGTAGATCACTCTCCTGATGCACAATTTTGCATACCAATAAAAAGCCTTTCATCAAATTTAAGCCAGCATTCTACTTCTGGGGGGCTAACACTGAATGAGAAAAAAAAAAAAAAGTTCAAATCACCCCCTTTCCCTTTTGCCATGAACACAGTGCTAGAAAACCCCTAAACGAGGTGTGTACCAATGTGTGTGTCCATATAGCGTATATTTGCATGCACACTCAAAGAGGAAGCCGTCACTCATAGTAGGACAGCCTACTAAATAAGCAGAGACTCAAATGACTACTTATACTGAATAGTATACCGAAACATTTAACTTAAACATAACAAAATCTTCTGTGTTGGATAGAGGGGAAAAAAATAAAACAAAACATTCATAATTTACATGAAAAGCATTAGATTGTCAAATTTCACTTTTTACATTAGTCACTTCCAAGAATATAATTATTTTTCCCTGACACATTTGATGCATGGCTGATAAATAAAATTGTTCAGCTCTTTATAGCTCAGAATCATGCTGTAACATTTAAAAAATACAATGACTCACAAAAAATGCAATTATTTTCACTTTTGGAGCAGAATTATGAAATTGTTAAAGGCAATCCTACACCCTTAGGGGACAGAGACTAAGTTGGGTGTTCCCTGGAAACTGTGGATAGGCAGGCATCCATTACTCAGCAGGCTCACATTGCAGGTAAATTGATAATTCCATTGGGTGTACTATACTATGAAACTGTGCCAAAAAATCCTCCTCACTTGCTGAGGTATACTGTAATAAGTCTACTATAAATGTCACTGTGCTTCAAGATACGACAGGACCCAAGTAACCCTAATAAAACTGGACTATAGTCCTGTTAGGTATAGAAGGTATCTGATTTTAAATTGAATAATAAACGAATGAGTCAAACCAAAGTAGCTTTACCTAATATTACCTCCCTTTATATACTACTACCAGCTAATAATAGAAGGCTACAACTGCAAAGCAGATTTAGCAAGTAAAAAAGTTACTAAAATCAGAGAGGCATTTGAGACATTTGTTGACATGTTATTTAAATCGAGCCTGTCACCAAAAAAATGAGGTCACCATGTTATAGAGCAGGCGGAGCTGAGCAGAAGGATATATAGCTTTACAAGAAAACATTCAGTATAACTTGTCATTTACTTCTCTGTTCTTTCTATGCTTGGAAGGAGTAACTGTGTATAGTGGGCGGTCCCATCAGGAACTGACAGCTATCTCTGTAGGCACAATCACTGATGAGTGCAGTGGGCGGTCCCTACAGAGATAGCTGTCAATCCCTAATGGGACCGCCCACTGCACTCATCAGTGATTGTGCCTACAGAGATAGCGGTCAATGCACTCAATTACACATTATAAACATAGAAAGAAAAGAGAAATAAATGACAGGCTATACCGAACCATGTTGAACAAAACTACGTATCAATCCTACATAGTCATGGTGACCAGTTCCTTTTTATTTCTGGACTGCATGGTGGCTCAGTAAGTTAGCATGGGTGCCTTGCAGCTAGCCTGCAAATTACTAAGCACCAAATGCTTATTTTTGGAGGGAAACTGGACAGGAGAGGAAAACCTGCAGTCAGTTTTCAAACCCATTCATTAGAATGGGTTTGCAAAGTGTCCGCCCGTGAGCGTCTTCTGCCTCTCCGCGGCGAAACTGTTTTTTGGGGTTTTTTTTTTAACCAAACACAAGGTCAGACATGCAGGATTTTGTGTCCGGTAAAAAAAAAAAACAGTATCGCCACGGAGACCAGAAGACGCTCACGGGCGGACACTGACTGCCAGGTTTCTGTCTCCTGTCCATTTTCTCAGGCAGAAGACGGAAACCCACAAAGCGGAGACCTGGCGCAGGTGTGAACCCGCCCTAATGCAGCTTTCTTTGTTGCAGTTTTTTGAGCCAAAGTCAGGAGTGGGTTGAGCAGAAGGTAGAAGTATAACAGCTTCCTATATTGTTTCCATTAGTTTTGTAGCCACTTAGATTTGGCTATAAAAAAAAAAATGCAACAAAATCTGCAATAAAAAAAGCTGTGTTTACACAACATGGAACTTCAGCTGTAGAGAGGTTTCAAGAAGGGACATGAACAGCTATGACTTCATACCCATACCAAAACGTTATTTCTGTGATAATAAAGAGATTCCCCCTCCTTCAGTCACATACTTGCCTTGATGGTTTCACCTAGATTATTAAAGATACTTTGGCTCCGTTCCCACGGAGTAACGCTCCGCTCATTCTAACACGTAAACACGTGTCAGAGTGAGGGCTGTAAAACAGAATCCCATTGACTTCAATGGGTGCCATCTTACGTGCGCTACACGTTGAAATCAATGGGTTAAAAAGCCTCCCATTGATTTCAATGTGTAGCACGCATAAGATAGCACCCATTGAAGTCAATGGGATTCTGTTTTACAGCCCTCACTCTGACACGTGTTTACGGCGCGTTACTCCGTGGGAACGGGGCCTAAAAGTTACAATAAATTAAATGTGATCCAGAGTCTGTACCAGGATACAAAGAAAATCCTGACATACACCCCATGACAATGTGAACGGTTTAAAAGGGTTACTCAGAGTTACATAAATTCAAGAGTTTGAATAAAGATATTTCCATCAGGTCCAATCTACTATGTTGATCCAGACAAAGACAAAAACCCCTATGAGGCAGATGACAATTATACCACATTAGGGGAAAAATCCCTTCCCAAATCCTTAAAGGGGTATTCCCACGTCGCATACTCACCAGTCTTCACTCCTGTAAAATCTTCTTTCTTCCTGGTTTCTTGCATCATTTGGTGGGCGGGGTTTCACATGCAGCCTGCCGTTTAGCTCCACCCCCCAAAATCGCGTGTAGCTCCGTCCACCTATATTGGACTATGAAGTACAGGCAGCAGCAACTCCATTCTGTGTTACATACAGAGACTGCCTGTCTCTGCCATAATGAACACAATTGAATTAGCTAGCCTGATAACTGGGAGAACAGAAGACGTTCAGAAATGAAAGCAGCTGCTCTCCCCTATGTAAGTGCAGGAAGGTCATGTGGTGTAGACACAGGAATAGCTAGAAACACAGGCTCGCTCCCGTGCACTTAGCCCCTCCTCCCTACCCCTGACAGCAGGCAGATACATCACTTGACTTTTCAGCAGATAAGTCAGGGCTGTGTCAACAATGAATTGAATAAAGTAAGATAGTGGACAAACACAGCAGTTTTGCTGAAGCAATGTATCTAGGAAAAGTCTTACATCCACATTAACAAGCAGTATAGATAGGATCCTTGTGATGGGACAACCCCTTTAATTTGCTTTAGAAATGTTGATATGGTATCTGCCATTACTACCAACTGGACAATGCATAGTTCTACTACTCTGACTGTAATAGGTAGAACTTAGCTAATGGGCCACACAAGGTAAATTATAAATTAAAAATTCCTGTATTAGGCCTTAGGGGATATGTCGGCAATTACATTTTTAGGCAGTGAGCACGCAATATATTATACTTGAGGCTCTGTTTACATTGGCATTCGAGTCATTCTGTTCCCCTCTCCGCATTAAAAACGCAAGCAGGACTTTTCTCTCCGCATTGTTTGTGCAAAAACCAAGCAAAAGTTACATGGACACCACTATAATCGTTAGGGGTCCACCGGTTTCCTAAGGTAACCTCTTTTTTATGCAGATTAGGTTTTGGTTCTGGGGGGTCCACGAGCAGATTCCTCGAATGGAAACCCACATGCAGATATGAACCGGGACTTAGTCCCGCTGCGCCGATTCTTAGATTTGCAGAGCACTGCAGTAGACCACACGTTCTGCGTTCTGTCTTTGCGGCCAACTTGTTGACTCAGGGTCACATGAACAACCTGCCACTATTGTATGTACAAGCAGTCGGACTACAGAAGTGTCAGCGACATGAGCATGTCAGCTTGTCCACAACAGAGGAAGAGTGAACACACCTACCGATCCCTGCAGTGCTCTGCAAATTTATAAAATCACCCCGATATGGACAACTGGCAGATTAGTAGGTGTGCTCATATCGGGCAGGGAGGACACAGTCTAAAAATATAATTGCCCACTGAATAACATGCTTCTGTTTTGAAACTACTTTTATACTACTTATATGCAGTCGTGGGTACATAACCGCAAGAGGGTCGGTGACTGTGTGCAGTAGCTAATCCAGCCTACTTTGTTTTCTACAGAAAAGCAAAAGGAGAAAAGAGGAAACCACAAGATTTGTCGCAATTCTGTTTAACAACTGGGAGGGGAAAAGGTTGTGCCGCAATGACATAGAGACTTCATAAGTAATAGAAAATGAAAGGTTGCAGAAGTACAATGACATAACTGCAAGGGGGGGTGTATATAAAATGTTTCGATTTATTTTCCCTTTAAAGGGATTCTATCATTCAAAATATGCGTTATTAAATAAACCCACATTAGAGTAGCCTTCTAGCCCTACCTTTTCTGTTCTTCTGCTCACAGCCATTTTTGAAATATATAATATTTTTTAGCTATTATTCTAATGAAGCTCGGAGTACAGGGGGAACGCCTCCTGTGCTCTGTGAGCAGCGTCATACCCTCCCTGGCCTTCATTCCACCTCCTGGGCCTTTCCTGCACACCCCCTTCTATGTAGATCAGTTGACGTCAGCCTACTTTTCACTACATCAGTAGCAGCAACTCTCTTCAGCAAGTATGAAACATTGCGCATGTGTTGACGGCTCAGTCCTAACCTAAAGTGGCTGTGTCGGGCCAAGCTGACAGCACATGTAAACTTAAGTGCCATTTACTTTCCTAAGAGAGTGGGGTGAAACCCTAACAGAGCATCTTGGAACCATGCCAGGAATTGCTCTACAAATCTGCAGCCTTAGTGAAGGCATGGGGCGTCACAGCCAGCGAGGACTTCCAACAAAAGACGACAGCAGAGCAGCAGGATCAGACCACTCTTTGAGGCTCCAAGAGTATGGAATAGCAGCACTACCCTGTTTCCCCGAAAATTAGACAGTGTCTTATATTAAATTCTCTTCCAAAATATATGACCTGTCTTATTTTCGGGGGATGTCTTATGGAGCGGGGGACAATCGGCAGTCATGCCGGCGCTTCTTTAGCGGAGTGCCGACATGACTGCCGGTTGTAGGTGGTGCAAGAGGTGGTGGTGGGGAGGTATGCTAGTTACCTTCCCCATCTTCATAGCAGTGCTGGTGCTGCTGTTGGTCATAGTGGTGGAAGTGGTTGGCAGGGATTAGCAGAGATTAGCGAGGCTTCCGGCAGTTGTGCCGGAGAGCCTCACTTAGTGGGCATTGCAGCCGGCTGAACGCTGTGCTCCGTGTGTACAGGGAAGCTGGCTGCCTCCTCTGCTGTGATACCACTGTTCCGGCTGCTGTGGGATGAGCTGGGAGAGTGGACTCCCCGCAGCATACGATGCTTTCCCAGCTCATCTTACAGCAGCAGGAACAGTGGTATCACAGCAGAGGCAGCAGCCGGCATACCTGTGCACACGGAACATCGTGCACAGTGTTCTGCCGGCTGCAGTGTTTTTGGGTATGTCTTATTTTCGGGGGTGTCTTATATTAGGCAATTTAACAAAACCTCCCCCCATGCCTTACTTTTGGGGGATTTCTTATTTTCGGGGAAACAGGGTAGTAATGTAATTCCATAGTGTGACAACAGACAGATCTTTGTGTATAATAAGTAGATTCTTATGTTGAAGACCCTTGACTATGTACACTCACAACATGGTACAATGTACAAATATTCATGTGTCCCCAATAGTTTATTATATTACTGTAAACGACACAGAGCGCACCAATCTAAAGCAGCAGAATACAGTTGTACTGGTCAGTATAGATTACAAGTCAATCACTATGGTAAAAACATTTAATACCCTCACCAGCTGCTGGAACAAAGGAGCCCACTCCTCCCTGTGTGAGATCACCAAGCAGAAGGGGATCTACCAGGATAGAGATCATGAGTACTGCAAATTATTCAATTTGTCAGAGATGAAAAAAGGGCAGTTTTTGTCCATTGGCTACACCTGGCAATAAGACACATTAATCATGTGAAATATCACTTTCTCACACTTGATCACATGACAGGTGAGGTCATGACAGGTGAGCACATTTGTTTTCCGAACTTCCCATTGAATGAATCTGTACTAGAAACATGTTATTTGTTTGCATTAGTAGCAGGATAAGTCTGTATCACCTCTAAACACATGGCGAGGTCACACAAATAAAGGTGTGTACGGTACAGAGGAGAGGCCACTAGCGCATGTGATCTTCACAATACACCAGCCAAGTCTGTCTCTATATAGCACACAAACATGCTGCCAACCTCAGCAGGCTGTGGAGTGAGTAGGCCAAAGCACCGTTGTCTTTATTTATTGGTCAAACTCGGACCCTTTCATAACTGTCTATAGGGTCCGCAGATTTATGTGTGTAACTTCTTCTTAAAGAGGACCTTTAACCTCCTGGGGCACATGCAGGGAAATACACCACTAGAAAGCCAACAATGCGCTGAATTCAGTGCACTATTGGCATTCACAATCTGTGCCTCCGGTGAAGAGCTATTGGTGCCGGTACCGTAGCTCTTCACTGTCAGAAGGGCGTTTCTGACCGTCAGTCAGGAACACCCTTCCAGAGAATAGCATCTATAGCACTGAACTGTAAGAGCGGTGAGGAACGCCTTCCTCCCCTCCTGATAGTGCTCATTCATAGACGAGTACTAGGGGGAACGTTCCTCACCGCTCAACGTCATGGCTGGGCAGTAAGCAACGCCCCCTTTCACAGTATAGCGCAATAGATGCTACTGTGAGGAAGGGCATTCCTGAATGACTCTCAGAAACACCCTTCTGACAGTGAAGAGCTACAGTACCGGCAACAATACCTCTTCACCAGGGGCACAGAACATGAAAGCTGATTTCAGCTGAATTCAGCGCACTGTCAGCTTTCTAGCGGTTTATTACACCGCATGTGTCCAAGGTGGTGAAAGGTCCCCTTTAAGCGGACAGGGTCTCCGTCTTTCAGGTCACCATGCAGACCTGAACAATAGAAACCTAAAACTATAGAGTTAACCTAATGTTATTCATTAAATAGTCAGACTGACTTCCTATAAAAGTACATTTAATTAAACAATACCAATAATCATAACAGTAACATGATTCATTATATTTTAAAGTCGGAGTAACTGTTTTACTGGCACATCATATGAAGGACTTAAAGAAGAAACAGTGCTATGACACGTAGTACAGCAGTGTAGACTTCATGTTATTGCACACTATAGTGTTACTGTCCCAGGAGTAGACCACATGCTATAGTGTAAAGGTCCTTGTAGATACCACTCTATAGTATCACCAAAGAGTCTCTACTAAACTGCTATTACTGAAAGCAATACATACAATACTACAACATACATACATCCATTTCTATGGCAGTCACACAGTGACTTGCTGTCATGTACCTCACAGATTACAGCTGATCACCAGTGCTACAGGAAGGCCTTCAATAGCACTACTGCCACCATCTAAACAGCTTCTACCCTCACCTACTGTCTCTATCTCCCTTCCTTCATAGATTGTAAGCCCTTGTGGGCAGGGCCCTCCGTCAGGCAGCACCGGGTGGTCACTGTTAGTATTGTACTTGTTCTGTGTATTGTACATAAATCCTCAAATGGACAGCGCCATGGAATTAATATAATGGACAGCGCCATGGAATTAATATAATGGACAGCGCCATGGAATTAATATAATGGACAGCGCCATGGAATTAATATAATGGACAGCGCCATGGAATTAATATAATGGACAGCGCCATGGAAATAATATAATGGACAGCGCCATGGAATTAATATAATGGACAGCGCCATGGAATTAATATAATGGACAGCGCCATGGAATTAATATAATGGACAGCGCCATGGAATTAATATAATGGACAGCGCCATGGAATTAATATAATGGACAGCGCCATGGAATTAATATAATGGACAGCGCCATGGAATTAATATAATGGACAGCGCCATGGAATTAATATAATGGACAGCGCCATGGAATTAATATAATGGACAGCGCCATGGAATTAATATAATGGACAGCGCCATGGAATTAATATAATGGACAGCGCCATGGAATTAATATAATGGACAGCGCCATGGAATTAATATAATGGACAGCGCCATGGAATTAATATAATGGACAGCGCCATGGAATTAATATAATGGACAGCGCCATGGAATTAATATAATGGACAGCGCCATGGAAATAATATAATGGACAGCCCCATGGAATTAATATAATGGACAGCCCCATGGAATTAATATAATGGACAGCGCCATGGAATTAATATAATGGACAGCGCCATGGAATTAATATAATGGACAGCGCCATGGAATTAATATAATGGACAGCGCCATGGAATTAATATAATGGACAGCGCCATGGAATTAATATAATGGACAGCGCCATGGAATTAATATAATGGACAGCGCCATGGAATTAATATAATGGACAGCGCCATGGAATTAATATAATGGACAGCGCCATGGAATTAATATAATGGACAGCGCCATGGAATTAATATAATGGACAGCGCCATGGAATTAATATAATGGACAGCGCCATGGAATTAATATAATGGACAGCGCCATGGAATTAATATAATGGACAGCGCCATGGAATTAATATAATGGACAGCGCCATGGAATTAATATAATGGACAGCGCCATGGAATTAATATAATGGACAGCGCCATGGAATTAATATAATGGACAGCGCCATGGAATTAATATAATGGACAGCGCCATGGAATTAATATAATGGACAGCGCCATGGAATTAATATAATGGACAGCGCCATGGAATTAATATAATGGACAGCGCCATGGAATTAATATAATGGACAGCGCCATGGAATTAATATAATGGACAGCGCCATGGAATTAATATAATGGACAGCGCCATGGAATTAATATAATGGACAGCGCCATGGAATTAATATAATGGACAGCGCCATGGAATTAATATAATGGACAGCGCCATGGAAATAATATAATGGACAGCGCCATGGAAATAATATAATGGACAGCGCCATGGAATTAATATAATGGACAGCGCCATGGAATTAATATAATGTACAGCACCATGGAATTAATATAATGGACAGCACCATAGAATTAATATAATGGACAGCACCATAGAATTAATATAATGGACAGCGCCATGGAAATAATATAATGGACAGCCCCATGGAATTAATATAATGGACAGCCCCATGGAATTAATATAATGGACAGCCCCATGGAATTAATATAATGGACAGCCCCATGGAATTAATATAATGGACAGCCCCATGGAATTAATATAATGGACAGCGCCATGGAATTAATATAATGGACAGCACCATGGAATTAATATAATGGACAGCACCATGGAATTAATATAATGGACAGCACCATGGAATTAATATAATGGACAGCACCATGGAATTAATATAATGGACAGCACCATGGAATTAATGGTGCTCTAAAAATAAATAATGAGGGCATCTATGCTCAGCTTATTGGAGTTGGACTTTTCTATCAAAAAGGAATTTCATAGCGTTACGAAGACATCTGCTGAACTAAAGATACAACTGTATGGCTAACATATAATGCCATAAACCAGTATAAGTGGTCTCTCTTCACAACAAACCCTTTCCATAAGTGTTCGGTGCATGATACATGAACTCTATTCAGTCTTCCCACCCCCTCAGGCAATGTACTTAGCAAAACTGAGTTTTTGCATGGAGAATTCCTTTAATGAAATCTGAGCTACAATTGGGTAACCAGGACAATTTGTCTCTGCAGCAATTTTTCTACATGAGATGGAAGTGTTGTAATGGGCTTAAGGGGAAGTAACAATTATAGCTGTACAAATGTGGTCAATACTACGGAAGTGTCCGACTATTTACAAGAACTGCATTTGGTCAAATGTACAAAAAAATATCACTGAAAACTGTGAAGTTTATTAAAGCAGGAAAAAAGATTACATTTACTACATATTCTGCATGTATCACCCCAATGTGCTACATTTAGCAAACAGTACTAACCAAATACACTACATATCGGTAGCAGGCTACCCACAGACTAACCCACCAAATAACTATTTACATGCATATTTACAAATCCCAAATTTTGATATACTTAAAAAAGAAAACAAAAAAAACACCACAAGGTCAGGTTGAATCTGTAAGTCATATTGAGCAAAAAGGTCCAGGCCCAGTGAACCCAGCTGCCAGGAGAGGCCCCTGCACGGGGTCATACATCACTCTCCTCTATTAGGTTGTCATATAAAGAACAGACCATTACTCCTCCTAATCTACCACAAATCTGCACAGTACTGGTAATATTCTGGGCGAAAGTAAAAGTACCAAACTTTACAAGATTCACAGCTTCAAGAAACCACAGAATGCAAAAGTAAAAATGTACTGTGTGAAGTAAATGAGCCTACGGCAGGCGCCACAAGCACAGAGGGCCCCTCCTGCTAAGAGGGCGCCACAAGCACAGAGGGCCCCTCCTGCTAAGAGGGCGCCACAAGCACAGAGGGCCCCTCCTGCTAAGAGGGCGCCACAAGCACAGAGGGCCCCTCCTGCTAAGAGGGCGCCACGAGCACAGAGGGCCCCTCCTGCTAAGAGGGCGCCACGAGCACAGAGGGCCCCTCCTGCTAAGAGGGCGCCACGAGCACAGAGGGCCCCTCCTGCTAAGAGGGCGCCACGAGCACAGAGGGCCCCTCCTGCTAAGAGGGCGCCACGAGCACAGAGGGCCCCTCCTGCTAAGAGGGCGCCACGAGCACAGAGGGCCCCTCCTGCTAAGAGGGCGCCACGAGCACAGAGGGCCCCTCCTGCTAAGAGGGCGCCACGAGCACAGAGGGCCCCTCCTGCTAAGAGGGCGCCACGAGCACAGAGGGCCCCTCCTGCTAAGAGGGCGCCACAAGCACAGAGGGCCCCTCCTGCTAAGAGGGCGCCACAAGCACAGAGGGCCCCTCCTGCTAAGAGGGCGCCACAAGCACAGAGGGTGCCACAAGCACAGAGGGCCCCTCCTGCTAAGAGGGTGCCACAAGCACAGAGGGCCCCTCCTGCTAAGAGGGCGCCACGAGCACAGAGGGCCCCTCCTGCTAAGAGGGCGCCACGAGCACAGAGGGCCCCTCCTGCTAAGAGGGCGCCACGAGCACAGAGGGCCCCTCCTGCTAAGAGGGCGCCACAAGCACAGAGGGCCCCTCCTGCTAAGAGGGCGCCACAAGCACAGAGGGCCCCTCCTGCTAAGAGGGCGCCACAAGCACAGAGGGCGCTACAAGCACAGAGGGCGCCACAAGCACAGAGGGTGCCACAAGCACAGAGGGCCCCTCCTGCTAAGAGGGCGCCACAAGCACAGAGGGCCCCTCCTGCTAAGAGGGCGCCACGAGCACAGAGGGCCCCTCCTGCTAAGAGGGCGCCACAAGCACAGAGGGCGCTACAAGCACAGAGGGTCCCTCCTGCTAAGAGGGCGCTACAAGCACAGAGGGTCCCTCCTGCTAAGAGGGCGCTACAAGCACAGAGGGTCCCTCCTGCTAAGAAGGCGCCACAAGCACAGAGGGTCCCTCCTGCTAAGAAGGCGCCACAAGTACAGAAGGGGCTCCCTTGCTAAGAAGGCGCCACAAGTACAGAAGGGGCTCCCTTGCTAAGAAGGCGCCACAAGTACAGAAGGGGCTCCCTTGCTAAGAAGGTGCCACAAGCATGGGGGTCCCTGAAGGTATGCCAGAAGGGGCACAGTAGGAGGGCAGAGAGGGGGCACCATGTCAGCAGGGCTCTCACCTTCTGTGTGGCTGCGGGCTGTGTGCAGGGTTAACAAGGTGAGCAGGAGGCTGTAGATGCCGGTACATGGAGTACGGCTGTTCCTGTCATCCCGCACGGATCTGCTGGTACTGGTGCGGTTGTCGCCATGATCTCCCCGTGTGTGTCCGCAGCAGCAGCAGTGTTCCTGGGTTAGAAGGCTGAGGGCCGGGATCCGGGCCATGCTGGCTGTGTGTACGAGCTTCTCCTAGGAAAACAGCATGTGAATACAATCCGCCCTCTTCTTCGTCCTGCCCCTGTGTCCCAGGGTGGAAATGTTCCAGTAGCAGTCTCCTGTCAGCGGCGTCAAGCAGTCCGGTGCCTGTGTAAGCTGTCCTGTCAGGGTCTCTCTCAGTCCCAGGTGCAGTCTCTACAACTCTCAGCACCTACTCTCCACTCTCACCTCAGCACAACTCCACCAGAGCAGTAGAGAACTCGGGGCAAGAGCGTCACCCTCTGTTTTCATTTCCTTACTCTAGTTAGCCAGCCTGCTTGCTGCCTGCAAACATCCGCTTCCTGTGACCTGTAACGCCGCCTCTCAAAGTAGCACAGTGTCTACAGCGCCCCCTAGCGTGCAGCGGCGTACCTTCCTGCTGCTCAGAATACGTACGCTCACATCAATGTGTACACATCACCATGGCACATGTACTGGACATGTACTTGTGTATCCCTCAGGTGACATATCACTTGTCACGTGTCATCACTGAGGAGAATGATGTCTGCTACAGGCATTAGGAGGAGAGCAGGTGTACATCTAATAGTATTAGTATGGGTGCATAGGTAGTACTCATAACCAGGCCCTAGACCCTGAGGGGGCCCCAAATCTCTATGACTATCCTAAATGGTACATGGTAAGTAGGGGCCCCATTAGAGATTTTTCACTTGGGCCCAGGAGCTTCAAGTTACACCTCTGTCTTTAGGAAAGCCAGACAGATTTGCATATTCTTCCCATGTTCCTTTGCAGTGGAGCAACTATGGCTATAAGTCTCCACACACCTGAGAAGGATAGACGTTATCCCCTTAATCTGGTCTCTCAGCCCCTCACTTAAACCAAATCAATTCTCTCTATGCTGCGCTGATGAAGTCCAAAGAGACAGAAACAGTGCCGTCCGTAGCTGAGAAACTGATTTGGTTATAACCTCGCATCATGCAGCAAAGGCTTCTGGGAAGTCGGGCATGTTGTTCAGGGTTGCTTGCTATAGAGGGCAGCAAACAGAGGCACTGTCTCCCTGTTTACATCTTGGGAGACAGATTTGCATATTCTTCCCATGTTGCTTTAGTTTAGTGTTGTTGGAATGGTGTTCCATTGGGACATCTCTTGTCTGATAACAGGCTCACCTTACAAGACGTCGCATCTCCTATCCTGTTCTATCCCCATTGTTCATCCTCCAGGCAGAGGTCCAGTTATGAGTGCTGTATCTATTACAGTCCCTGACAAAAGTTCTGTTGCTTATCCATGTTTTGGAATCAAAAGCTTATAAACTGACTTTAAATTCATCTATTGGTTTGAGAAATGACTCATATGAAAGCTGCAATCCTCCCAAATGTATTTTTTTGTTAAGAAAATAAATTGGCTTCAAAGGCGAAATATTGATTGTTTAATGAACACAGAAAGGTCAGATTTTGACTAGACAAAAGTTTTGTCGCCTTGTCATATAATGCCCCCAATCCTAGTGTACAGCCTCGCCGGCGCTCACTAATTGATTGGTTAATTAGTGGGGGTGTATAAGAAGAACTCCAGCACCCCAGACCGTCACTTGAACTGTAAAGTCAGGTTATAAGCTTTTGATTCCACAACATGGAGAAGCGACAGGGACTGTATATGGAAAATATATATTGGCAGGATTGCGGAGAGCTTTTCAGCATGAATTATCTAGTGTCCTCCTTTTATTTTTTTTTGCACTGTTCCTCTAATTCACAGTCTCCTCTTCATTTCTATAACATCGCTAGTTGTAGAATATAATAAGGGCAAATAAATCATAGCCCAGGACCAGAGGCTGCAACTTTGTCCAATGGCAAGTAATTGTCCATTTGCCCCATTATCATCGAACCTTAGGCTGAGGCCACATGTTGTAGAAAAGCTGCTTTTTTTGAGCCAAAGCCAGGAGTGGCTTCAAAAGAAATGGGAACTATATAGAAAGTACTTATACTTCTTTATGCTAAATTCATTCCTGGATTTGGCTCAAAAAGTGTCAGCAAAATCAGCAACAAAAAAGCAGCTTTGCTGCAACGTTGGGCCTCAGCATTATATTCAAATGTATCAGCATTGGGATAATGTTGGCAGTCACCTGGGTCCACGGATGTCATTCAGGAGGCCTGAAGAGGATAAGGAGCTGCTTCATATGCCACGATGGAGCCCAGGAGGGATGAGTAAGACTTTGTTATATTTACACACCTCACTTGACCAACTGCTTATTATTCTCTGGGGTCTCAAAATGTATTTGGGTACTCTTCTATAGACTTGTACTGTAAAGGGGGACATTTCTCACCATCCAGTGATGATGCTGTGCTGTGACACCAGCCCTTCTCGCAGTGATAGTGGTAGCCAGGGCACATACCTGCAAAACTGACACCTAAATTAATCGCTGTCCTATGATTGGGCCTCATTAGATCACGCGGGGCCGTAATCCATAGAGGCAAGCGTTAAAGAGAGCAGGGAGTTGAGCAGAAGCCCAGGAGATGAATAATACTGTTTGATCACTTCTTCTGGGCCTCTGCTTGTAGGGATCCCAGAGTACAATAGCAGGTTCGATTCGGTCATGTTAAGTCCGAACAAAACTATTGAGTGAACCTCACAAGACATATCTACAATGAGATTAACACATGCTTATACAGTAAAAGGGGCATGGTTTAAACGGGGGGCATGACCTAAGTAATCGCCATTAATCCTGATTAATTGTGATCTTGATTATTGGTCATAATTGTCCACCCCTAGTTAATAGTGATATATATATATCACACACACAATACTGTGCGAAAGTCTTGGGTAAGTCAAATATGAGATATATCAATATTTCATGCGATCACCTTTTGCCTTCAAAATAGCATCAATTCTTGCGCGTCTTTGAAGCAACTTACACACGGACAAAATTGTTGGTACCCCTCGTTTAATGAAAGGAACCCACAATGGTCACATAAATAACTTGAATCTGTCAAAAGTAATAATGAATAAAAATTGTTGAAAAGCCACAAAGCTTCTGGGAGAATTTCCTATGGACAGATGAGACAAAAATCGAACTTTTTAGCAAGGCACATCAGCTCATGTAATCAGACGGAAAACTGAAGCATATCTTGAAAAGAACACTGTCCCTACTGTGAAACATGGAAGAGGCTCTGTTATGTTCTGGGGCTGCTGTGCTGCATCTGGGACACCGTGTCTTGAATCTGTGCAGGGGACAATGAAATCTCAAGACTGTCAAGGGATTCTAGAGAGAAATGTGCTGCCTAGTGTCAGAAAGCTTGGTCTCAGTCACAGGTCATAGGTCTTGTAACAGGATAATGACCCCAAGACACAGCTAAAAACACCCAAGAATGGCTAAGAGGAAAACATTGGACTATTCTGAAGCGGCCTTCTATGAACCCTGATCTAAATCTTTTTCAGCACCTTACATCAGACCCCTGAGTATAATGATTGGAGGCACAGGGGAGGTGAGCGAACATAAAAAAAAGTGTTACTCACCTCTCCTGAGCTCCAGCGCTAATCTCCCTGCTGTCTTCGGGACTCTGTAGTGACGTCAGAGACTTCATGTGGGTCAGGCCGGCATTGTGACGCATAATGACACTAGCGTAACCAACGTCTGTAACGTAATTGAAGAGGACTGAAAACAGCAGGGAGTTGCAATGTAGCACAGAGAGGTAAATACCACTGTTTTTTATGTTGTTCATCTCCCCTTGCCCTCCAATCATTCTACTCGGAGGTCTGCAAAGACCCTAGAGTATAATAATAGTTCATGGGTAGCGTACTGAAAACATTTTTCAGTGTTTAAAATGGACACCGTTGACACCACTATGAGACATAATACTGTGTGGAAGGGCCAGTGTGGGACATTATACTGTATGGGAGCTGCTATGGAACACTATACTGCGCAGGGGCCACTATGAGGCATAATACTGTGTACAGGGGCACTGTGGGACATAATACTGTGTAGAGGGGCCACTATGAAACATTATACTGTGTGTAAATGGGGCGTTATGCTGTGTAGAGGCCAGGAAAGGGGTGCTTTGCTGTGGGGGGGAGCCCAAGTCAAAAGTTTGTTATGGGGCCCAGTCTTTGCTAGTTACACTACTGTCTTTATCTATGTGTATCCAGAAATAGTTGCTTAGTATATCTTATAATTTGTAGGATACTGTCTTGGAAGTTCTTGAAGTTGTAATGAATATGTGGACAACTTGGTTCATTTTGTAATCTTATAGTTCAGAATTGATAGCTACTTATTTGCTTTAACATAACTTTTTGCATGCCTATGACTCAGTTGACACAGCAAGCTAACCTGTCACCAAAGTGTAATTCTGGAACAATGTATAGCAACCGTGATGCACTTCCTGATGTCATCCCAACAATACATAATTACAGCTGCTCCCTGCCTGTTTTTGCCTTTGCAACAATGTTTCACTACTGTCGTCAAGGATATGTACATCATTCTAAGATGTATCTGTCTACTGGGACCTCGCTGTAATGTACTATAATTAGAAGATAACCTATAAATAGCTAAAAATGACTTGCCTGCCATTTTCGCTAGATTTCCTACCAGAAAAATTAGGCAATCATCACATAGTTCTTCATTTTTCTTTTATTTTTGTTTTTATTATTTAACCCCTTCCCATTGGTGGCATTTTTCAATTTTTGATTTTTGTTTTTGACTCCCTGCCATCCAAACCCCATAACTTATTTAGTTTTCTATTCACAGAACCATAATAGGGCTTAATGTTTGCAGTATTTTTCGGACTATAAGACGCACCGGACCATACGACGCACTAAGGTTTTAGAAGAGGAAAATATGGAAAAAAGATTTTGAAGCAAAAAAAATTTGTAAAAATTTGTAAAATATTTAATAACATAATAATATAATTTCCTCCTTCCCCCCCACCGGTGTCCGCTTACCTGCACAGCTGCAGCTCCCGATTCTTCTTGGTCCAGTCCTCTGTCCTTCACATGTCTTCAGAGCGCTCTGCGCCCCCCCCCCCCACCTCCCTAGACTAGTATTGTAGAGATGCAGGGAGTAGGCGGGGCTTGGTGCGGCTGGAGAGTGTGAACGGGGAGACGTGAGTACATCACTCATGTCTCCCCTCCCAGTACCCGCCCACACTCTCCTAAGCCCCGCCTTCTCTATAATACTAGTCTAGAGGGGCGGGGCGCAGGGCGCTCTGAAGCCACATGAAGGACAGACGACCGTACCAGCAGAGGGCAGCCGCAGCACTTCTGAGCAGGTAAGTTGAGCGAAGTTCACGAGTCGATAGATATTACTGTACACTGACTTGTCTAGTACACAGACAAGTCAATGTACAGTAGTATCTATCTACTCATGACCTTGCCTCATCGTCCTCACAGATGTCAGGAAGGGGCATGACAAACAAGTACAGGTGCCGCAGGCTTTCTTCTAACTTGCCTGCGCCACCTGTACCCTCTATCTGTAGCCATTCTCTGCTTCGCACAGACGGGATAGGGACGGGACACAGACGCATTGTATTTCCACCGCTGCATTCGGACTATAAGACGCACCCCCATTTTCCTCCCATATTTGGAGGAAAAAAAGTGTGTCTTATTGTCCGAAAAATACGGTAGTTCTTCACAATGGTACCATTTATTATTCTGTACAATGTACTAGCAAGCTGGAAAAAAAAATTCAGAATTGAGTGGAATGGGAGAAAAAGTGCATTTGTGTGTGTGTTTCTTGCAGGCTTCATTTTTAGGGCGTGCAATCTGTAGCCAAAATCAAATGTCACCTATATTCTGTTTATGTGTGATTCCTGGGATACCAAATGTATATAGTTTTATTTAGATTATAACTCTTCTCCAAAGCTTTGCAAAATAAAAATCTCTTAAAGAAGAAGTGCGGTTGTATATACTGTGCATAGTTGGCTTTCCCAGTATAAGACCCACTGCTGGAGATATCGGTGCCTTTAGTTTCAGCACCAATATCTCCCACTTTTAAAAGGGTGTTCCTTACAGTTAAGCGTCAACTTAAGCTTGGCGGTAAGAAACGCCCCACCAGACAATACACTGCTACGTTAGAGTACAGTCAGAATAAAGCGGGGCTATGGGGTTAATTGTTGGCTGCCTATTTTATACATAATGACAGAATCAGCTGTACTGTACTGTGCAATGTTGTAGGAAAAATATCAGGGTATAAAGAACACACCAATAATTACACAGTACTGTATATGACCTCCTTTTTCTGGCTAATCATACGGTATAGAACCTCTTTTTTTAGCCCTCCCTACGGTATTTTATTTTGCCTCCCACAGTATGTGACGCCACTTTTTATGCCACACACACAGTATACAATCCCCCTTTCTTATGCCACCACCACAGTATATAACCCTTTCTTATGGTCCCCTCCACAATTTATGCCCCCTTTTTATGATCCCCACACAGTACAAGACCCCCTTTTTTTTTTACTCTCCAGACACAGCATATGATCCCTCTATTTATGGATCCTACACAATTTCTGAACCCTTTTATACCACACACAGTAAATTACTCTTTTTTTTTTTTCTTTTTTTTTTTTTAAAGCCCAGCCACTGTATATGACCCTGGTTTTACCCCCACCCACACACAGAGTAGTGGCCGATAATTTTTACCGCATCCAGAGTGTGTTGTACGTGGCGTCCCTGCATTATTCAGTGCTGTGACATAAGCGTAGAGGCAGTGGAGGGCGACAGGACAGGAGCATGGACAGGTGAGTAAACAATATCGGCAGCTGCTTATTGCAATAATGCAATAAGTAGTTGCTGATATGTCACCCAAAATGTTTTTGTGTGTCACCTTTGACTCACATGTTATAGGTTTGACATCACTGCATTAGTATAAAGTTAATAATAGTTGATTAACAGGATTTTTCAGTTTTATTGATGGCCTATTCCTTGAATACGCCATAAATATCTTATCAATGGGGGGGCTAAAAGTGGCCCCAACATGGATAAGATGTTTGGCGCTGCATCCAATCCACATACTTTACAGCATACAGAGCTGGAAGCAGATGGCTTCATACTCAGTATAGTGGCTGCATTACTGCATCTCAGCACCTACTGAAATCAATGCATCTCTGTATACGGTATAGTATGTGGACCAGATGTACCTCTGAACAGCTGATCCCTGTGGGGATCCACAGGGCCACCCTCAATAAAATATTTATGGTCTGCACTAAGGATAAGCCATAAAAGAATATGTCAGGCAAACCCTTTAAGCCTAAACATTAACTACTATTATTCCTGGCACAACATCTTAATGTGCAAAGTGATGTGACGTGACTATGAGGTTATCTTAGAGAAATGTTGGAAAACTTTTTCAGTTTCACTAGATATTCTTTTGGTATCATATTTGAAACCTAAATTTTTTTTAACTTTCATGCAATGATGATATGGCTGTAGTATATACAGAATTACATAAAATAGTTGGATTATCTACATTAGTTACATTTACTTAATTTTATTTCTTCCTAAGATCACATAGCTATAGTGTATAGCAATAGAAAGGCTGAGTAGAGCGTCAAACCTTTACCTGGATCCATCAATGTTGGGCACAAAAGACCTGGCTGTACCCGAGGTCCAAGACTATGTATTTAGATGTTTTCATGAGAACATTAGCATTCAAGGGTGCATGAGATCTGCATTTTCCTACTGTATGGTAGATGTTGTGTGAGAATGTAGCTGCATAAAGCAAAGCAATGTATTTATAATGGTTATGAGTATGATGTATTTTTTTTTCCTAAGACTACGATGAAGTGAAATGTAAATAGTTCCAGAACTATGAGCTAGTGGGGATATTTGGTGCCAATAGATAAGAGGTATAAGGGCCCTCCACCCTGATAAAGTCCCATGGGCATTTCAAACTTTACTCACTCTAGAACAAACTCATTTTGCATTGTCATGAAAGCTTGCAGATCAACTTATCTGACTCAGCTAGATGTTTTCTTTTAACCATACGGAGTAGTTGTTTTTTTCTCCTGATTCTAAAGTCTACATCAAGAACCTTTATGAGATCCACAGGGTGGGGTGAGTGCTCTGAGCAATAACTTGTCCACCACTGTGCTTCTTTTATAATAGAATTAGACATGACTGTACTAATTTTGTTTCCCATCTGTCAGTGCTCTCCAATTCTTTTTTATTGAATTTGAGAATTCCCAAATAAAAATGACTTGTGTATAGCAGAAAAAAAAAAAAATGTCTATTGCTCTGTACACAAATATGACAAAATTTCTAATGGAGGCTCTGAATGTAAGCCTGTGATGTAGTACTATGATATTCAGAAATGCAGAGTCTTTGACATCCATCATCTGTTGGTTAAAGGGGCTCTATCACCAGATTTACGGGTTATGAGCTAAAGATATGCCTGTATAGCCTTTAAAAGGTTATTCAGGTGCTGCTATTAGTTTGTAAAAAGTCTCCCCTGTTTTTGTTAATTACCTTGGTAATCGATATGTAAATGAGAATGATCATGCATGGTGGGCGTTTTGTGCACCCTTTAGCATCATAGCTTCTGGACGCCCACCACTGCCTCCAATCCCTCCTCCTCCTGCTTATTCACAGCGGTTTCTATTGAAAGCACGCGTGTGCGCAGTAGCGCTCCCTCCGGCACACTGCTGCGCACACTCCAGCGGCACATATCCATGAGAAAAATTGCGAGCTGGAGCATGTGCAGTAGAGCGCCGGAGAGAGAGCTACTGCGCACGCGCGTGCTTTCAATAGCTTTCAATAGAAAGCGCCGTGAATAAGCAGGAGGAGGAGGGCTTGGAGGAAGCAGTGGGCGTCCGGAAGCTATGACGCTAAGGGGTGCACGGAACGCCCACCATGCATGATCAAGCTCATTTACATATTGATAACCAAGGTAATTAACAAAAACGTGAGTGTCTTTTTACAAACTAATAGCAGCACCTGAATAGCCTTTTTAAAGGCTATTCAGGCATATCTTTAGCTCATAACCCGTAAATCTGGTGATAGAGCCCCTTTATGTCTGCCCTCCAGTTGCTGATTGACAGCATGCTCTCTGAACAGTAACAGAGAGAAAAATGTCAGTCAGCAGCTGGAGAAAACAAGTACTCTTCACCCTGCAACTAATAAAGTGTAAATGTAATGATAGTATCTCTGAAGAAAATATCAGAAATTGCAGGGACTAGCTGACAACAGAGACCAGTAGAACAAGCTGTTTAAGACTAAGGCCCCACGGGCCGTATCCACTGCACTAAAGCGCTGCGGGAAGAACCGCTGCGTGAACGCATTGCAAATCGCGGCGTTTACGCCCCGTGGGGCCCCGGCCTAAATCTCACAGAGCACTGAAAGATCCCGGGCACTCAAACATCTTTAGCAGCACCAGTCACAAAGCCAGATGGAAAATGCTGCTATTTTTCCGGCAGCGTTTCCGACGCAGACAAATCGCGGCATTTACGTCCCGTGGGGCCCCAGCCTAAATCTCACAGAGCACTGAAAGATCCTGGACACTCAAACATCTTTAGCAGCACCAGTCGCAAAGCCAGATGGACCTAAAGAGGAACGTTCATATTCTCTGGCACCGGTTGTATTATATACCACTAGAAAGCTGACTGCGTCAACATGTGCCCCGGTGCCAGATATATCAGTGTTGTTAGTTTCAGCATTAATAGCTCTCTACTCTCAGAATGACGGATCTCACTGCCCGCCATGACTATATTCTTCAATCGCCTTGTACTTTTGTGGGACATTTCATACCACCCACCGATGAGACTGAGCAGTAAGACCCGCCCTTCTGATAGTGAAGGGAAATCAGCACCGATACACGCGCGTTTACTCCGTGTGAAGGCTCCCTTAGGTTGGGGCCCCACTGGACGGAAATTAAAATTATGGCATTTTGCAGTAATGGCAAAGTGGATGGGATTCTAGCAAATCCCTTGCCCACTTTGCGGTAAAAACCATGGTGCGGACATGCCAGGATTTCCAAAACCGGTGAAGTTTTGAAAATCGCAGCATGTCAATTATACCTATGGAAACACTGGTGGTTTCCCAAAAGGTATAATAGTAAGAGAAAATCCATGGAGGAAAACGCTGCAACTTTTCTGTCTAAAGCGATGCGGGAAGAACCATTGACGTCCCGTGGAGCCTTAGCCTCACTTTGTTAAATTTAAACAGAAAAGGGTTTTGTTTTTTTGTAAGTATGTTTTTTTTCTTATTTTCAATGGATTTAAGGGAGCTGCTTTTGTATAGTGGTTACTACTTTATTTGGAAGCACTGTAAATGAAATACCAAAGTAATAAAAATAATTCTATAAATCTATTTATTGCTCTCCTAGGTTTGCAAGGAGTAGTATCATATGGCTTGACAACAGAATGAATGAATCACAAATAGAGTAATTGTTTACTGATATTTAATAAAGACCATGCAGCCCTTGTCAGTACAGTCTGAATTGCAAACTGTAAGAGTCACTGCCTTTTGAATAGCCAAATAGTCAACATATTACAATCATCTTTTACTATACTATTGACACATCTAAAATGCTTAGATACTCTAGATTCTCTTAGGGTATGTTCACACAACAGAATTTGTACAAGCTGAAAAATTTGGGAATTTCAGGCTGATTTTTTCTGCTTAACCAGATTCAGCAGCAGAATCTGCCACAGAATTTGGAAATACCACACCAGCCAGGCAGAATTTGTCTACCTCCCATTCACTTCAAAAGGTATTTATCAGATGAAATACGCCTTAAGATCAAGGTTGACACTTAATTTTGTGATAGCTGAAAAAAAAAATTGAGGTAAAAAATCATCTTCCTTCCATTAATGCAGAGGAAGCAGATTTCAGTCGATTTTGAGGCAGAATTTTCTTTATTTTAACCTCTTACCAACGTATTATTACTTTAAAGACGGCATCTGCTCTGCAGCAGAGTCTCGCCATAACCACCAAGTCTCCATTGTACATTACAGAGTTCACTCTGATAACGAGCATTGTACTTAAAGAGGACCTTCAGGGCACATGAGGTGTATTACACCGCTAGATAGCCAATCGGCTTTCCCGTTCTGTGCACCTACTGAAGAGCTATCAGTACCGTTACCGTAGAAGGAAGAGAACCATAAATGAAGATCTAAAAATCTCTGTCCATATATAGTCTCTCCCCCTGACAAAGCCACTTATGTGGTGAAACGCGCGTCGGGGCGTGTACCAGTGTATGACATACATGCAAGGTAAAGTCATTTACTCAAAATGCTTATATTTCTTTTTGTCTGCAATATTACATGAAGATCTTGTTATCTTCAACAATTGTTAGATTCTCTAGGTTTCTCCATGTATAAATCTAAAAACAGCAAATGTATACTCCTTTTTCAATTCATGGAGCAACTATAAATCAATTCCTCTATATTGCATAGACTCAGTATATAGCATAGACTTTTCATTAAAGCCTAAGTGTATGTATTTCATTACACTCATGTGTGGTTGCACCACTTATCTCTGAATCTTTGCTCATTATTTATTAATATATTTTTCAATAAATTTATACATTTTAGAATATTGCTGTCTTCTGTGTGGTAGTTGGCCTTTTCTAGGCTAATTTTGGTTGTATTGATAGTACTACCCCAAATTTGCCCTATTTTTGTGTTTAGGATGTCAATTATACAGTTTCCCAGTAGATATGATTGAAACAGAAAGTCAGAAGAGGAAACCTCTGCGAACTTTTTGTCTAAAGCAGTGCGGGAAGAACCATGATGCATTGCTGCCGCGGCTACACAGATGAGCAGCGCGCAGAGCAGCCCTTGGAGAAGAACGCGCACCTGCTGAATAAGTAAAGAAGGAGGAGCCGTCTCAAAGGAAGAAACATGGATGGTAAGTATAATGGGATGGATGGGGGGAGTAGTAGTGACGATCTGTTTGTGGATATGGGGAAACAGATCATCACTGGATAATCAGAAAATGTTCCTGGGGCGGTCACATGACTGCCCCAGGGATATGGGTAACTATACGTTTTAGATTAATTATGTTATTTACAAAATAGGAGGGTTTAGGTGTTTAGATTTGTGTAGGGATTTCCAGTTATCCCCGACAATGATCCCCTTTAATGATCAGAGCACAACTTTATATTTCAGAATGCAATATTATAAAGAGGATTTTCATTTTTGTTAGTTAGCATATGCATTTTTTTTACATTTTTTTGTCAGGCTATAAAGGCCTTCTTTTTCTAAGGTAGTTGATCAATCAATAGCATTTGCCACTAACATGAACCCAAGCATCTTTGGTTGGCTTGGCATTGCCAACTATGTACTATGTCACAATGTACACAAGATCAAAGCACCCATTTTATTAACATGCATGCTCTCTCCCAAGGTTTTTTTTAGACAAGGGAATCACATTTCTGTTTTTGTAATTAAATAGTGTATATAAGATTTATTTTTATTTCTCTTGTTTATATAGTGCCAACATATACTGCAGGGATTTACAAATGTTATCACTCAGTGTCTCACGCTCAATGTAATTTTCTTATCTGTATGTCTTGGAGTATAGCAGCAAACTGGAGTACCTGGGGCAGACCTATATAAAACAATTTCATGCAGATGTTGCCCTTTGTTCATATTGAATCCCAAGACCCCAGTGTGATTTTGAAGATTATGCTATTTACCCATGAATATAAAGAGTAAATGTCATTTCCATGTTTTATGTTTAAATTGGTAGTTCAGATAAATAAAAGAAACTTTGTAGCATTTTCCTGTGATAACATATATTACCATCTTCTGTTATCAGCTGTCTGTTAAACTACTTAAAGAGGTTGTCTGAGCAAAATTAATATTTTATAGGCCAGGGGAAGTGAAAAAAAATTATACTCACCTGTCCCCAGTGCTCCGGTAGAGACCCCGAGAACAATGGACTGTGTGGGAGGCATCGGAGCACCAAGGAAAGGTGAGTGTGATTTTTCTTTACTTGACGTCACCTCCACCAGCCTATTTAAAATATAACATTTTTGCCAGGACAACCCCTTTAACTAATTAAGGCTGTATTCACACTGAGTAACGCTGGCGTTTTTTGTGCTTATTTTTGCACATAGCGCCGCGTTAACGCCGTGCTATTTTGCGGTGGCGTTGCCCGGCGTTAACGCGGCGTTAAGTGCAAAAATAAGCACAAAAAACGCCAGCGTTACTCAGTGTGAATACAGCCTAATAGAGATGACCGAGTAGTGAAATATTCAATATTCGTTTCGAGTAGCCCCTCAATATTCGACTATTCGACCAAATATCGAATCCCATTATAGTCTATGGGGAAAAAATGCTCGTTTCAGGGGAAACCACAATTCGACTATGAAGAGTCACCAAGTCCACTATGACACCCCAGGAAATGATGCCAACACCTCTGGAATGCAACTGGGACAGCAGCAGAAGCATGCCAGGGGGCATCTAACACGCCCAAGTCCCAGTATTACCCCAATATCACAGCCTATCAACTAGACACTTTCCAAACTCAATAGAACCTCTATGAAAGTGGAAAAATACTTGGAAACCTTCTTTCCTCCGTAATAGTATGGACAGAAACACAAATTTAAAGCTAAAGAAACATTAGCAATCACCCCTTGTTAAATATCTTGTATTTGCCGGTGAGACTTGTGTCCACTGTTAAATATCCGGACCTGGCCTTGTCCACGATAGGAAGAAGTCAGCTTGTTATAAATCAGTGTAGAGGTTTATTAATATCTTGAAGGAAAACACAGGAACAGGGAAAATGTCCAAATAACACAAATATCAGTCAATTGTCAATAGCTTACATCTTCAGAGAAGTTAAATCATCTGGATATCTTGTAGTTACAGCTTGGTTCATGCTTGTCATCTGGTTGGTGGACTTGGGCTGGTTACGACGTCCATGGATGTCCATCTGCCTGGACCACCCACCCTGGTGTTCCCAAAGACAGACCTCCTGGTCTTCCCCTGGTCTTCCCAAAGACAGACCCAGACATGTGTATTTCTTACTCATTTATATTCATGAGAGTGGGTGTTACCTTCCATCTTGTAGCTATGTAAGGAGATTTCTAAAATGGTCTACTCTAACCGCACCCATGCACCCAAAATATAAGACTATGATGTCAGTAGAGTGTTAACCCCATGTCTGCTAGAGAATATTGTAAATATATAATATTTAACATTTCCCCCTTTTGAGAGTGAAATATCTGTTTGAACTCTCAAGATATACCATACAACAATATTCATACAATTAGATTATATCTTCTTTCTTCTTTGCTGAATACTGGAACTTAATTTTCATTAATTGTCCATATAACAATAATTTCATCAATTTGCAATAAATTTTGTCATAAATGTTATGGTATGTTATGGTAAACTGTGATCAAAGATGGAAACAATTTGATCCACTATCTAACCTACACCTGATGAAGGCTCTTCTTTCATCGTCTGGTCTTCTGGTCATCTCTTCTTCCGTCATAATAGAAGGCTTACCACAAATGTAGTTCTTGACTTAAAGTCCTTTAGATTTCCTCCGTGTTGTGCAGATATTATAACATTGTCCATTAAAGTTCATATTGTGAAGATATTGATATAACAGCAAAGTCCATATGTTATGTTTCACTTCACCAAGACATAGACTGTAGAAGGGTTTCCTTCTGTAATTACCTTGACCTCCTGTCACTGTACAATCATGTGACACTTCTGGAGCAATACTGCAAAAGCAAGGCAAGTGTGAATTCTGACATCATCCCTGCTGCTTGTCAGTAAGGTTCAGTCCTGGAATCTCAGTCTCTTGGATACACAATATCTGTGTTCGGGTTTTATCATTCATAACCCTTTTGCGTACAAACAACTTGAAGTCTTGAAATAGAAAGGATTCCACCAAACATTGATGAGGACGTCTTTATATCTGTCCAATCATCCGCTGATCAAAGGTTCCAAACTCCAGTAATAGTTTTTAAACACAGTCCTTGGCATAAGCTTAAGCATATAGCATCATACCTTCAGATTTTGTCTTTTCCCGCACATCTTCTTCTTGTAACTGTTAAAGTCTTTTTATTAACATTTGATATCAAACTTTATCATAATCTTGGACTTGATTGAAGATAAGTTTTCTTTCCCTAATAACTAAGCCAAATTAGGCAATTGACTAAACTATAATATCACAGTGTACCATACCACTCATTTATATATCATACTTCTCTTTATATTGTATCAATATTTATATTTGACTTATAAAATATTGATATTCAATACATTTATCAAACTATCTGATAATAGTACTTTGGATACAATAATCTATATAAACATCATATATCAACATATATATATCTTTATATCTATATGTATGAATATGTATGTGTACTTTACTTGTGATGACAAATTGCAACATGACTTTGAAATATAATGTGATTATTAATTACCATTCTATAGACAATCACTATATTTATTCTTTAGTTAGAACTTTTCACCAATTATACTAAACATATATTCCTATATGAATGTGTTATCATACTTATCATACATTTTCTAAAGTTTAGTCACTTTATTTACCTTTTTTAATAAGAAATAATTTTATTTTGAACATTACTTTATTAAATATCATTGTGTTCTTTATCTGAGACACAATATTAACCCTTTATTCATAAAAACTTATGTGACTAAAGTTTCCTCTTAACACCTCGTCTCTTCACAGACTCCTGTGACCTTTTTCACCTTTCAGATACCTCCAATACCAAGAATAGAGACAACACTTGTGCCAACACACTCTTGTCTCTGTCTTAAACTTAACTGTATATATTCTTGTGTACTGGCTGTATATGAATACCATATATATGAAATAAGTATATAAACATAAACTTTTCAAAATATGTCACATCCTATAATCAGAAGTTTGAAGAATAAACCAGAGACTATCTCTCTTGATATCCCATATCCTTTGATGATATTATACTTCTCCTTTCATGAAGATGATTAGCTTATCTCATTTGCATATAAGACATATTTTTCCCAATGTTTGTTTTCCCAATGTTTGTTTTCCCAATGTTTGTAGATGTTGATGTGTGTAAGTGTATGCAAGTGTGTGTGTACATGTAAGAATACATAATGAATAATAATACAATAAATCAATACTGCAATACTGGCTATAGCTAACTAGATTTTCCCACCATAACTAATATATTTATTATCCCATGATCCAATTACCACAATAAACCTTTATTGTTTGTCAGGTTTGAACAAATATATTGAAGATTATCTGTATCTTCTCAAAAGCTACTTTTTCCTACAGAATGTTCACCTAAAATAACCTTGCTTTGTAGTGCAGCTGTCACCTTTTCTCTCAGCTCATGTGACTTAAACACTTGGTTTTCCTGTAGGTATAAACATATGAGGTTCCTTTCAATGGATTTCACATATATTTGCTAATTTCCCAATTTAATATAGAGGATCATATAAGATAAAAAATAGAAAGAAATAGAAAAAGAAAATAGAAATAGAAAATAGAAAGAAATAGAAAATAGAAAGAAAATAGACGTCTCTTTGTTGGATATATTTTCCTTTTTTCCTTGTTGGATGCATCCTGATTTTCTTAGGCCTATTTGTGATGTCACAGATCTGTTGTATACACCAGTGGACACATAACACACATAACACTTATACTGACCAGCCCATCAGGGTCACAGGTCACAATGTGTTGCTGTCAATCAACTGACCACATGAACGAACACTTATTCTCACAGTAAGTAAGAGCTCCATGCCTAGTTGCATGCCTTCATACATAATGGATTATAACTTGAAAATCCTAAAAACATGGACTTTACATGAAACTATTGAAAAACATGCTTGAGGTAAGTTAGAACTTCTATCACTTTATCATGCATTGTTATTAGTCACACCATGTGAAATTAGTTTACTCATTAATAGTTAGACACTCCATGTATTCTTTTGGCTATAAGGAAAGAATGATGAATGAATGGACATCACTGATTGAACTGATCCATTTTTCCATATATCTATATCTGATGAGAAAAAATAGATAAACTTTAGCAAAAACCAAATTAATACAATAATGATTTTAACCAATGGAAAATTTAATAACTTTATGGATCCCTAGTACTATTTGATCATATTCATATAATGTACATAACATGTTCCTCCTCTCTCTGCATCCAGAGAGTGGACTATGACAAAAATCTGTCACCACACATCAGGCTCTCCTCCTATATGTGTGTGTATATATATAATAATATGATCCATAGTATTATTCACAATAGCATAATTAGGATTATTTTACAAACATTATCACATAATCATGTGGGTTATACCTGATCATTGGACTTCTCCTCATGTAAAAGGGATTTCTCTTTACATAGCCAGATAGTACATAAGTAAATACTCAATAGACAGTCATTCCTTCAGAGATACTTTTAAACTCGACCCCTGACCTTCCTGTCAATCACATCCCACAATAACTCCACCAGGTCATTAGAGAATGCCAAGCTTGCCCTTTTCCTAAAAATATTAGGTAGCTCAAATTCCTCTTGGTTACTGGGAAGATCTGACATTTTGGAGACAACTGGTACATTCCCAGATACATTCTTTTGCAGATACTCAATAGATTTGGCTGGCTGCAATTCTTTAATTTCAGTTAATAATGGAATTTCAATTTGTGGATTTTCTTGCATGGCATATGGTTTATATGCAACATGTAATTTCCTACGTTTCTCATAGATTTTGTCACTTTCCCTCCTATAAATAGGGGACACTTTAACATGATTTGACAGATGTCTCTTAATAGGCTTTGCTTTTTGCTTTGGACATACTCGATTTACATTTGACATATGTTTCTGATGTCTTCTGGCCATGTCCAATAAACTAGCAGCTTCAAATAAAGTCTTCTTATCTGACGCACTGGCAAGGGTGACTGCATCCAAGAATTTGAACTTTTTAACAAAACTTTTCACCATAGATGAAGAGTTCACCTTTGGAATGACAGTTTTGTATGTTCTCTCAAATTTAGACATGAACGCAAATGTACATTCTTTTCTGCCAATCTTTATCTCATTCAGTATATCAGGTGTTGGCATGCTGTCACCTCTAGTGCACCAGATTAGTTTCTTTAATCTCTCCACATCACTGTCTTTTAACCATTCATCTGACTCATTATCATAAGACATTTTTGCAGACAAACGTTCTGTAAAATCAATAGGAAGCCATAATTTAAACAGTTTATTTCTCTGTTCAATATTTAGATCAAATTTCTCTGCATGGCTTTCAAAAATTTCTGAGTTTCTACACACATGGATCTTTACATCATATGTGGGAATGGCTTTACTCAGATTGATCAAATATTCCTGAGATTTTAATTTCAATTTAGTTTCTTGTATCATTTGTTCCTCACCATCTATGGCCATTACTGCCACATGGTGCTCTTTATCAACATATTGAGATTTCTCATCTGTCTGAACAGATTTATGCATACTATTACTTAATTTCTTTTCTGTTACCATGTCATTAAAAATCTTTACCAAAGAAGCAATATTCCTAAATACCTGCTTCTCTTTTGTAGAACAAATTCTATTTTCAATCTTAGAATTTGCCTGTTCACATTGTGTATACAAATCTTGCCATATACTCGCTAAATTGTCACTAGACACAATTTTAAACTCAACGTTACATTTTTTAGACAATGACTCAAATTTTTCCATACTTTAAAAGTAAAATCTTTACTCACCACTGTAGAAAGCTTCACCTTTAGCTTGTCCTTGGAACAGCTGGTCCCTGTCATCAGAACGTCTCAGTACGTCTGGCACTTGTGGTCCTTCTGTGTTTCCTCACAGGCTTTCCTCACACAGGCTTCCGTATCATATAACACGCACAACAGTCATCTGTATCTCACCAATATAGGTTTCTTTTCGAAGTCTTCCTGAATCTTGCAATTCATACAACTTGCAAAATACTCCTCTCTTCCCCCTTAATTGCAAGTGAACGGAACGAGAAAAACAGGAAAAAAAACGACCGTGCTGGCTCGCCACTGTTAAATATCTTGTATTTGCCGGTGAGACTTGTGTCCACTGTTAAATATCCGGACCTGGCCTTGTCCACGATAGGAAGAAGTCAGCTTGTTATAAATCAGTGTAGAGGTTTATTAATATCTTGAAGGAAAACACAGGAACAGGGAAAATGTCCAAATAACACAAATATCAGTCAATTGTCAATAGCTTACATCTTCAGAGAAGTTAAATCATCTGGATATCTTGTAGTTACAGCTTGGTTCATGCTTGTCATCTGGTTGGTGGACTTGGGCTGGTTACGACGTCCATGGATGTCCATCTGCCTGGACCACCCACCCTGGTGTTCCCAAAGACAGACCTCCTGGTCTTCCCCTGGTCTTCCCAAAGACAGACCCAGACATGTGTATTTCTTACTCATTTATATTCATGAGAGTGGGTGTTACCTTCCATCTTGTAGCTATGTAAGGAGATTTCTAAAATGGTCTACTCTAACCGCACCCATGCACCCAAAATATAAGACTATGATGTCAGTAGAGTGTTAACCCCATGTCTGCTAGAGAATATTGTAAATATATAATATTTAACACCCCTTTAAATCAGGTTGCCCATGAGAACCACAGATGGTATAGGCAAGGGGGAAATCAAACAGCCCCCACCCTTAACTGTCATTGTGTATGTGTGTGTGATGTGTTGAGACCTTCAAAAATTACTTTTCTGGCCCTTCCAAATTAAGTTAGAGGCCCTTAAGCTGAGCCATACAACAATTTACTATTTAGGCCCTTGGGTGAGCCCTCCCAAACTTAAATTAAGGCCCTTGGGGTGAGTTGAGCCTTGCACCAGCAGAGCATTATGCACTTGAAGTGAGTTGAGCCTTGTAGTTGCAGAGTATTAGGCCCTTGAGGTGAGTTAAGCCTTGTACCAGTAGAGTTTTTGGCCCTTTGGGTGAGTTGATCCTTTAAAGAGGACCTTTCATCAGATTGGGCACAGGCAGTTCTATATACTGCTGGAAAGCTGACAGTGCGCTGAATTCAGCGCACTGTTGGCTTTCCCGATCTGTGCCCGATGTAAAGCGCTATCGCCCCGGTACCATAGCGCTTTACAGTCAGAAGGGCGTTTCTGACAGTTAGCCAGGGACGCCCTTCTGCCCAGCAGCGCCTATCGCGCTGTACTGTGGAGCGGGTAGGAACGCCCCCTCCCCTCCTGATAATACTCGTCTATGGAGGGAGAAGGCGTTCCTCCCCGCTCACACTCTACAGTGCGATAGGCGCTGCTGGGCAGAAGGGCGTCCCTGGCTAACTGTCAGAAACGCCCTTCTGACACTAAAGCGCTACGGTACTGGGACCAATAGCGCTTTACCCGGGGCACAGATCGGGATAGTGCACTGAATTTAGTGCACTGTCGGCTTTCCAGCAGTATATGGAACTGCCTGTGCCCAATTTGATGAAAGGTCCTCTTTAAGCAGCAGTGTTTTAGTTTTTGGCCCTTTGGGTGAATTGAGCCTTTTACCAGCGGAGTTTTTGGCCCTTATTCAGAAGCAGTAAAGCTGCTCTAATTCATTAAAGAGGACCTTTCACCATATCCGGGCACAGGCAGTGTTATATACTGCCAGAAAGCTGACAGTGCGCTGATTTCAGCGCACTGTCGGCTTTCCCGATCTGTGCCCGGTGTGAAGAGCTTACGGCCCGGTACCGTAGCTCTTCTATGGTCAGAAGGGCGTTTCTGACCATTAGCCAGAGACGTCCTTCTGCCTCGCGGCGCCAATCGCGCTGTGCTGTGGAGCCGGGAGGAACGCCCCCTCCCTCTGCTCACACAGCTTGTCCGTAGACTAGCATTATCAGGAGCGGGAGGGGGCGTTCCTCCCGGCTCCACAGCACAGTGTGATTGGCGCCGCGAGGCAGAAGGACGTCTCTGGCTAATGGTCAGAAACGCCCTTCTGACTGTAAAGCGCTACGGTACCGGGACCGATAGCGCTTTACACCGGGCACGGATCGGGAAAGACGATAGTGCACTGAATTCAGCGCACTGTCAGCTTTCTGGCAGTATATAACACTGCCTGTGCCCGGATATGGTGAAAGGTCCTCTTTAAAGCAAGTGACTGAATTCCTATAAAAGTAAATATGCAATGTGCTATACATCTAATTCTTCATCTGATATTATTAATTGTATAATATAATTAAGAATAATAAGAGGAGCTGTCCACTTTCAAACATTGAGACAAACATAATTGTATAATGCAGTGTTATAAGATTTCCCAACATACTTTCTGGATCATTTCCTCATGGGTTTCTAGATCTCTGCTTGCTGTCATTCATTCTGCTTCCTATCAGTGGATACAAATCAGTCCATGGTCATCCTATGATGGATGAGAGCAATGGATGCTCATGTGACTGTCCCCAACTTTCTATTATTCTAATAATAACATTTGTCTCTCGATGTGTCAGAAACTAGACAAGCCCTTTAATGACTTTCCTTATTGTGACAGCCCTGACCCTAGTTGGCTGGCACCGGTGTATGGGGTGTGTGCACCTACAAACTCTCTATGCTAGAGGGCCACCTCTCCCTGGGAGAGGCAAATAACAGGGCCAGGAAGGATCATGAGGGGATATGAGGACATGAGGGGATATGAGGACATGAGGGGATATGAGGACATGAGGGGATATGAGGGATTGGATCGGGAGAGGTGCACAGTGGAGTGAGCAGAGACAACACGCGGTCCACCATGACCGAAGGGGCGGGAGTCAGAACTAGAATCCCGGCACTACAGACAGCAAACACAGCGCTCCCGCACGCCACGCCCCTCATCCCGCCCCCTACAAGGACACCACCATGATGGGCTCTGATTGGGCAGATCCTAGCAACCACCGTTTCTATGGTCAACAAGTAAGCTTCAGAGGGCAGGGTACGCGCAGGTGAGTGATACAGATACCAAAAACTGAAATGTAATAATTCTGCGGTATGCCTGAGCCTGCCATTGTGGGATCCTGACAACTGCTGCTACATGACAACCTAAACAGTGGGACAGGGATACTGTGCACGTCCTTACAGTCACTATAGTGTGGAGTATTCACTGAGCTACATCAGACCTGCACTGGCTGCTCCAGAGAGCACAAGACTGTGGACATAAAGCAGAGGAATATTTCTACTTGTAAGAATCCATTGGGTGTCCTCTGGAGAATAGACTAAGGAGGATATGTTAGTGGTAAGATGCCTTCTGTGTATAAATGGCCAATCCTTATACAACCTGCATACATATGCATAGTGGTTCATCCCTATAATAACTACAGTATATACAATGTTGTAGCATTCAGTTTGGTTCAGTTTGTCCTGGGGAAAGCAAAGTGGCTTATTAGGCTCTATTCACACTAATGACATTTACAGGTGAGTGATGCACGCAGTATGTGAAAAAGTAGCACATGGTTTACATTAAAGCCTGGTTCACATCTGCGTGCGGTATTCCACTTGGGGACCCCCGGACAGAATGCAAACATAATTGCAAGCGGTGTGCAGTAAAAGCACACGGACCCCATAGACTATAATGGGGTCCATGTGCTTGCCGCGAGCTTCCCGCACGAATCATGCAGACAGGAAAGTAGATTGTGAAATACTTTCCTGCCCACATGTTCTGTGAGATCTTGCAGCAAGCACACGGACCCCATTACCACAAAGCACCTTAAATTTGTTATTCCATTCTGGGGTCCCCATGCGAACTCCCCTGGATGGAATACAAACACAGATGTTCACGAGGGGTAAGAAACCACATGCCCCCATAGTCTATAATGGGGTCTGTGTGGTTTCTGCTCAGTGTCCGCACGAATCACACAGAGAGAAAAGTACTACTTGCAGGACTTTTCTCTCCACATTTTATTTCAGTGATAGAACACCCATTATAGTCTATTGGGCAATGCACGCGTCCATTTTTATTAATGGATCCATGTGTCTGTCCTGTTACAGCATGTGTTATTCTTGTCAAATTAAAATTTATGGGCCCTCCAAACTGAAAGCCCCATAGATTGAATGGAGTTCTGGTCATGAAATGCACTTGCGTTTCATTCACATGTAAGACACATGCATGGGGAACTTTTGGGCCCCCATTTTCATGATTGCTGGGGTTTTAACTGTTGGACTCTCAGCAATGTGACACTTTTCCTCTATCCTGTGGATAGAGGATAAGTGTCTTTAAAGAGGACCTTTCACCATATCCGGGCACAGGCAGTTCTATATACTGCCAGAAAGCTGACAGTGCGCTGAATTCAGCGCACTGTCGGCTTTCCCGATCCGTGCCCGGTGTAAAGAGCTTACGGCCCGGTACTGTAGCTCTTCTATGGTCAGAAGGGCGTTTCTGACCATTAGCCAGAGACGTCCTTCTGCCTCGCGGCGCCAATCGCGCTGTGCTGTGGAGCCGGGAGGAACGCCCCCTCCCTCTGCTCACACAGCTTGTCCGTAGACGAGTATTATCAGGAGAGGGAGGGGGGAGTTCCTCCCGGCTCCACAGCACAGCGCGATTGGCGCCGCGAGGCAGAAGGACGTCTCTGGCTAATGGTCAGAAACGCCCTTCTGACTGTAAAGCGCTACGGTACCGGGACCGATAGCGCTTTACACTGGGCACGGATCGGGAAAGCCGACAGTGCGCTGAATTCAGCACACTGTCAGCTTTCTGGCAGTATATAACACTGCCTGTGCCCAGATATGGTGAAAGGTCCTCTTTAATGATAAAACCACTGTAATGTATGATGGAGCCAACATAATGTCCTCTGTAGTGTATTGTGGCTGGTTTCATATCAAATTTTCCGATGACAGACTTCCTTTAAAGAGATAATGTCATGAAAATTATTTCTCGCCTATCCATAGACACTATTGAACCTAATGACATATGTGAATTTAAGTGCAGGGGTTCAAATGTTCAAAACAAATAAAAATAAGCATAATAAATATACTAAAGAGTATAATATATGTAGTGTATATTAGAAAATGATTTACCTTCCCTTGTGCTATCTTTAACACAACCTGTGATGTACCAGTTACTATGTATTACATGTATCATTTGTTATATACATCTGTTTTCATAGTTACTCTTAATTATAATACAGTAAAATTTCTTTAACACTTCAAACAATACAGAGGTAGCCATTTTTGGATCCCATACATAGGAATACTCTTCATTAGAGATTGGTGAACCTCCCAAGATTCGTTTAGTTTTGAGTTTGGGTAACTCGGGAGCCTTATTCGTTACAGGTCAAACAAGTTTGGATAGCACTGGAAGTAGTATTATTAGAATCTAAGGTCTCTTCAAACCCCAGAGTATAATAGAAGGAGGCCCAGCGGAGATTAAAAAAAACAAAACGCATTTATAATTACTTTCCCTCACCTATTTTGGGCCTCCAGCGTGTCCAGCACACTCTCCTGTCTCCTCGGTGACACCATTAGCCTTGGGTCCCATAGGTGGCTAACTACATTTTACACGTGTATTTTTACATGTGTAAAATGTACAGAATACACAGCGCGTAGACAGAATACATGGAGCGTAAACTCCGTGTGAAGGGGCCCTTACATTGCGAAATAGCCCTTGAAGGAGCATATTCTAGAGAAAAATATAATTGACAGAGGTCCACTAACACCTATCAGACATTTATGGCCTCTCCTATGAATGTCTCACAGACATTGATAAAGGGGTATCTAAGAGCTACTTATCTACTTCATTTTGTAAAATTCTAGATTATTTAGCAGGCCTTTGTTGGAAAGAAGTATACTACCCACTGCCTTCATTGCACTGAATTTACATTATTTCCATATGTATAGATGACTTGTTAAATATGGAAGCAGCAGCACAAGTGGCATCTGCAGCATGGCTCAAGTCCTTTGGCCTCAGCAAGAAGAAACTTACCATGCCTAAAATCCTGGCTCGGCTTGGTTTTCAGCAGAAGCAAGGTTAGTCATATGATTCATTTCTTTTGTTAATTCTAGAAACATGAAAAATAAATATTACCAACAGTTATATTGAAGCAGGGATCCTACATTTGTACAATACACAGCTTCACATATAGCAGCTCCTTAGTATTTACCCACTAAAAAAATGTATGCCCTGACAAGAAGGCATGTTCCAATAATAGATCAGAACAATGGTGAGGAATTCAATTTCCTATCTAATTCCTTGTAAATCTATCAGCAGAGTGCAGGCTTTTCTCCATAGTAGACTGTATTCTGTCTACAAAGCAGCAGATCTATAGGGGAGAAGCAGTCTGTGTTTGCTATATGTCTGACAAAGTAATGGTGAGAAAATTGGAATCCGTACATCCTCTCCGCTTTACTATCATAATCCTGTTTATTACGAGACAAATTTTGGTAGTACTATGGTAAGGAGATTCAGTTCAGTAATTGTAAAATATTAGTTTTGTTACCATAAATGTGAATGTACAGTCTAAGAACAAAACAGGATTCCCACCCTAAAATAGATGCTTGTTAAATATCTGTAAGTGAAAATATTTTTCTGAAAAGCAACAATTGAATCTTCTGCCAATGCATCCTCCATGGTACTTTATACATATTCATATGTCTATAGACATATCCTGTCTGTCCTAATTCCAGTACTTGTTTCTGCTACACCCTATAAATGATACCCTGACATTTACTGGCAATATGGCCCCTTACCATAAATATAAATGTGAACAATTACCATTCACTTTGCATACATTTCTTCCCACAAACCCCATGTCAGAAAATCTTCATGGCAGATGTAAATTATGGGTATGTATAGGCCAACAAGATGAAGGCATTTTTATAACATGTATACACACCCTGATTCTATGACTGGATGTTATATATCTTATGTAACTAACTGTGTCACTCCTAAGGGCATTGTCTAAGCTGCCCCCATGACCAACACCCTTTAACCCTTGTAAGGGGATTTGGGTATCATGGCAGGGAGAACACTAACTTGTTACCTATTGGAGTCCTGTTGTTGGTGACATATGACCAGGCAGGTCAGGGACCATTGTACGGGGTGCAAAAGGTTTTGGCAAAAGCAAATTGTGAATACAGGCTGAGGTCAGAGTTGGCAGAACCGGTTTAATAGTCAGAGACAAGCCAAAGTCAAACACAGATATCCTGAAGAACATAAAGAGTAGGCAGAGACTAGGCCAAAATGACTAGCCATGGTCAAAAGCACAGTTAACAGATATAACACCTTTTCAGCACACTAGTGAATTAGGAACTTTAGGTCAGGGATATGGCAAACTTTTTTTTTACACCTGTAAATTTGGGAAGATTAACTAACATGCACACTGGCCCTATAGCAGAAAAGGAGTGCATGGCTGTTAAATAGGAAGACCCCACAGCAGCAGCAGAATCATGAAGTGTATGCCTTTGGCATTGTGAGAAGCAGGCAGAATGTAGAAAAGGTTACTTAACAACCATTCCTACTGAGAAAATCAGTATGTCACTGGAAAGTCTTGTTACATTTATTCTGATTTAAGAATATATACTGTATGATCTCTGTAGTCCTCACTAATTCTTCAAGCTACTGCTGTCCTACTTTGATATAATTAGCTTTTAATTGTTAGGAGAAAAGCTGTTGTTGTGGTAAGACATACTTGAAGAAACCATAATATATAATTTTATTTATTTTTATCTGCCATTGTTAACCATGAGTATAACATTTATGAGTTTGAGTCATACTACTTTTATTTCCACAGATTATGTAAACAAACTAGGGCGCCCAGTATCCTCACGGTATTCTCATGGTCTTTTTCCACAGTACACCAACAATGGTAAAATCTACAATGTAAGTGCAAATTCTGCAAACATTTTTTCTTATAGCTAATGAAGCTGCAACGCACGTAATACATATCATGTAACACATATCAATTATTCATTGAGCAAGGCTATAAACACATACTAGAATAAGTAGACCCTGCTCTCTAAGGTTACTGCCTGTGGCTTCTTTAATACTTTACAGTCATGCAGTTGGCTCAAGATGTTTTTAGATGAGACCATGAATTGCTTTAAATAGTAGATTTTATATAGACATCTTGGTAAAATCAGGCTAGGTTCACACCTGCGCCCTGTCTCTACTTGGGGATTCCGTTCTCCATTTGCCTTTAAAATTGTGGAGAGAAAAGTCCTGAAAGCATGGAACATGGAAATATGTCTCAACACTATGAGATAGTAGTGCTGGCCAATTAATCGAAAAATAACCGAAACCAAACATCAGTCAGGATAACCAATGTGATTTTATTCATGTATGTTATTTTGGTTCCGTCATTAAAATATTTGCAGTTTCATTCGGACCAAACAGGTCTGAACCGAAACTGCTATTATTATGCTCTGAGGTCTACCTCTGATTGTTTCTGTCCTGGGGTCCTGTTAGTAGTCTGCTGCCTGGCTCTTACTTCTAATTGTTTCTGTTCTGGGGTCTTACCAGTAGCCTGCTGCCTGGCTATCACCTCTAATTGTTTCTGACCTGCAGTCCGGTTAGTAGTCTGCTGCCTGGCTCTTACGTCTAATTGTTTCTTTCCTGGGGTCTTACCAGTAGCGTGCTGCCTGGTGTGGGGAATCGCTCAGGTAGATGCTTGTAGCAGTGCAGGAAACAGGGACACAGACACTGGATTGCACACAGATTCAGGCTTTATTCACATGTAGCGTATACACTGCTTTTGCAAAGCCACAGGATAAACAAAAAAAAAACCTTGTCGGCTGAGAAAACTAACTTAAACATAAGGAAACTTTTCCCTGACTATACAGGAGACTGGCTACCAGTCTCCCACCTTGGCAACAACAATGGGTGGCACAGTACCTGCTATGGAAGTCTGGTCTGGACAGGTCAGCTCTGTCAGTGTGGTGCCACACTGCTAGTCTTCACACACAGACTGTTATTAGGGTCTCTTAGTCAGCTGACCTCCCTGGTGTGGGTCTTTACCATACACCCTTTAGATGCCTGGCTGGGACATACCTGTCTTCCCAGACCACACCCTTTACTCTCTCACACTGGCTATTACTTCTGATTGTTTTTAAATGTTTTGTAGCGTCCAGCAAGCAGTTGACTCAGGTATTGTATAAATGTAGCTTTTAGTGGATGAACATCACATGAAAATGTTTAAAAACATGGATAAAAATCTCCCATGTTGAGGAAGAGACTGAAAGTCTGGCTTACGTGGTTCGGGTAATGCTCCCCTTAGTCATAGCCTACTATCTTAAATAATCTACCTAGTGCAATATACTGATTTAGATGCTATACAATGAGTATCTGCATGAAGTACAATGAGGCTCCATGTGCTATGCCAGGGTGAGCTGCCTCAGGGAACCATCATGGATTCACCTGGTGGCCACTTTGATCCTTTTTGGGGAATTGTATTTTGGCAGATACATCCACCATACCTGCAGTAAATTCTGTTTTATACAGTCAAAAGCAAGCATAAGCAATAAATAACAGAGTGATCCTCCTGTGTCAATGTCTGCAATTAATGTTAATTGAGATATATGATAGAAGCTGCTTTGGGAACAGCTGGGAATATGATCACTCTGTTCATGGCTATACTATAAGTATTAGTTTAAAACATGTCAATTATTCCATTACTAAATACAGTATATATATCTGGAAATTGCTCATAATTCAGTTCTAAAATATTGGGGTAGAATATTAAGACTGTGCAAACACAGCAGAATGTAGATTTAACTAGATTTCCTGTATAACCGAGACTGAAAAACTGGCATTAGTTATAACATATAAGTTGAGCTGAAGCTTTTCCATCCCAAATGCCCTGCTCTGCTCTGCATACATTCTTGGCAAGCCAAATGTGTATCATATTATAACCCATCGGTGCCATAAAACTGGTGTAGATGGTATAATAAATTCTCTCCATGATGTCTGAATTGGAGCACAATTATAACACTATATTCAATATAAAACTCTGTCCAACTGAATATGCATCTATTTCAATAACACAGAAAAAGTTAAAAAATATTTTAATATAGCAGTAAAGGAATCTAACTATATACATGTGTACTGCATGTGTAAACACACTGTACTCTATGTAACGCCTACCTTAATTTATACCAACTAGTTGACAGCTAAAAAAGAAGAAATTTTACAGAAGATTGAATCCATTAAAAACATTATTGATCTTTACAATCGAAGACTCAACTGGCTGAACAGTTCAAGTCGGTCAATGTTTGGAGTGGTTCAGGAGCAATCGGTAGTTATTATACTAGACCTAAGAGCTGCTACCAAAGAACAACATACCCTGTCCCAGGATGCCATGTGTCTTGTCATTAGAGAACAAATTACACACATTTCTAAGTTCAATCTTATTTGGTAAGTATGTAATTACAATCTACAGTAAGAATCAGCTTTTTTTTTATAGTGTAGATCTGATTTTTGTGTTTCATGCATGACTTAGGGGGCGTTCACACTACCGTCGGTGTCCAACAGCTAGTGTCTGCTGCTAATGTCCGTTCAAAACTTGTGTCCGTGACATTTTGCATTGATTTAAATGGACATCGGGTGCGTTCTTTTACTGTCCGTGAGTATCCTTAACTGTCCGTTCCCAGAGATGTCCGACTTTTCAAGCAGACAGAAAAAACCTACATGTCGGGTTTTTCTGTCCGCTTGAAAAGTCGGACATCTTTGGGAATGGACAGTTAAGGACAGACATGGACTGTAAAAGAACGCACCCAATGTCCATTTAAATCAATGCAACATGTAACGGACACAGCTAGTGTCCGCTGCTAATGTCCACACAAGATTTTGAACGGACATTAGCAGCGGACACTAGCTGTCGGACACTGACGGTAGTGTGAACACCCCCTTAATAAGTAACATTAAAATCGTCTTTTTCCCCTTATTTGAAAACTATAAACTGACCATGTTCACTGCTTCCAAAAATGTAAATGGTTGGCTAACATGTACATCTAGACTATGAAGGAGCAATCACCTTAATGTACATAGATAACATCCACTCTAAGGCTAAGGCCCCATGTAGTGGACTGCAAAGGAAAAGCGATGCGTGAAAAACGCACTTTCTGCTTCAATTATACCTATAGGGAAACTACCAGTGTTTCCATAGTTATACTTGACATGCTGTGAGTTACAAAAATGCAATATTGGGATTAGCCAGAATCCCATCCACTTTGCGTGCAATGTAAAACGCTGCGTTTTCACAAATGCCCTGACCTTGGCCTTAAAGGGGTTGTCCACTTTCAGATCAATATTGACAAACAAATGTACAATAAAAATATATTCAATTTTCCAATATACTTTCTGTATCAATTCCTCATGGTTTTCTAGATTTCGGCTTGCTGTCATTCATTCTGTTACTTCTAGAGGATAGAACTCTGACCATGGTCATGTGATCTATGGTCCATGGTCATGTGATGAGCACACAGGTGCCGCTCGTTATAGTCACAGCACAATAATCAGACATCTGCCTAGTAATCAGCTGTACACCTGTGTACTCATCACATGACCATGGACCGTAAATCACATGACCATGGTCAGAGTTTTATCCTCTAGAACAGGGGTCTCAAACTCGTGGCCCGCGGGCCGCATGCGGCCCGGCAAACAGTTTTGTGCGGCCCGCAGAAGCATCCTACGACGCATAATACAGTTTAGGACAGGTCCTATGTCAGCGGTTCTCAACCTGTGGGTCGCGACCCCGGCGGGGGTCGAACGACCAAAGCACAGGGGTCGCCTAAAGCCATCGGAAAATACATATTTCCGATGGCTTTAGCCGCTGAGAAGCCGCGCTGCCTTTGCAGCAGGGAAGATCCTAGTGGAGTGAAGGACCTGTGATGACGTCGGGACCATGTGATCGGACTCTGGTGTGGGCGGAGCTACTCAGTACAGTGCCGAGTTACACAGGAAGAGAAGGCTGCAGTGAGTGGAGACTGGAAGGTAAGATGGAGGGAGGAGACAGCAAGTGTAAGCAAGGGGTGGGACGTGGATGCAAGCAGTGTTTGAGTATGATAGGAGGGGATGCAGGCTGTGTGTGAGCATGATAGGAGGTTCAGGCTGTGTGTCAGCAAGATGGGGGACATGAATCTGGGGGCAGAGATGGGGGGACATGAATCTTAGGGCAGAGATGGGGGACATGATTCTGGTGGCAGAGATGGGGGGGGACATGAATCTGAGGGCAGAGATGGGGGACATGAATCTGGGGGCAGAGATGGGGGGGACATGAATCTGAGGGCAAAGATGGGGGACATGAATCTGGGGACAGAGATGGGGGGACATGAATCTGGGGGCAGAGATGGGGGACATGATTCTGGGGGCAGAGATGGGGGACATGAATCTGGGGACAGAGATGGGGGGACATGAATCTGGGGGCAGAGATGGGGGACATGATTCTGGGGGCAGAGATGGGGGGACATGAATCTGAGGGCAAAGATGGGGGACATGATTCTGGGGGCAGAGATGGGGGGACATGAATCTGGGGCAGAGATGGGGGGACATGAATCTGGGGGCAGAAATGGAGGGGGGACATGAATCTGGGGCAGAGATGTGGGAACATGAATCGGGCAGAGATGGGGGAACATGAATTTGGGGGCAGAGATGGCGGGACATGAATCTGGTGGCAGAGATGTGGGGACATGAATCTGGGGGCAGAGATGGGGGACATGAATCTGGGGGCAGAGATGGGGGACATGAATCTGTTGGCAGAGATGTGGGGACATGAATCTGGGGGCAGAGATGGGGGACATGAATCTGGGGGCAGAGATGTGGGGACATGAATCTGGGGGCAGAGATGGAGGGACATGAATCTGGGGGAAGAGATGGGGGGACATGAATCTGGGGGCAGAGATGGAGGGACATGAATCTGGGGGCAGAGATGGAGGGACATGAATCTGGGGGCAGAGATGGAGGGACATGAATCTGGGGGCAGAGATGGGGGGACATGAATCTGGGGGCAGATGAAGGGTGTATATGTAACGGGGAAAGATGGAGGGGGGACATATAGTTTACGGGTGACTGTAGGAGGATTATACAGTGTGGGGGCACATGAAAAATGAATGGGCGGAGTCAACATAAAAGTGGGTGGAGCTAAATTTGCCGCGGTGCGGCCCGCCGACTGGCTGGGATCTTACTCTGCGGCCCACATGCTGAGTTGAGTTTGAGACCCCTGCTCTAGAAGTAACAGAATGAATGACAGCAAGCCAAAATCTGGAAAACCGTGAGGAATTGATACAGAAAGTATATTGGAAAATTGTATATCTTTTTATTGTACATTTGTTTGTCAATATTGGTCTGAAAATGGCCAACCCAACAGCTAGCAATCACATAAAAGTACACAAGTAACTCAAGGTACATCTTAAGGTACACAGCTAGTACTAACGTTAAAGAACATAGCAAACATTCATCTGAAAGTACACAGTCAGAAGCGACTTAAAGTACACAGATAGCACTCAGATACATTAAAATACACAGTGGGCACTCACCTTAAAGGGGCGTGTCATTCATAATCATAATTTAAACTGAAATAATGACATAAACATATAAAGAAGTCACACTGTCAGTGGCTTAAATCTGTCTATATAGACTTCACATAGTTGTCTGCTCCGAGTACCCTGAGAATGCTTGTACAAGAAACTGCAAGTCTTTTGGCTAGTTCAACACAAAATACATGTTTAAGATAACATAAGATAATCCTTTAATAGTCCCACATTGGGGAAATTTCAGCATGTTACAGCAGCATAGTAATACAGATACAGGATAATACAGAGTAATATATTACAGATGTAGACACACATAAGCTGAGAAGAGAAGATATACTAGGAGTCCATAGCAGCTAAGGAAAAACGGAAGAGAAAGAGTCTGTCTGGTCAAAAATTTATTAAAAAACTACAGTAATTTGCTTTAAAACCATATATTTTCAGCTAAGATAAAAGTGCCTGTCCGTTCAGTGTATTGCTCAGTGTAATATGTGGAAGCACGAACAGCAGGATTAATATGGATAAGACGCTGCATGATTTTAGCCAGTGCTTGCTAAAGGTCCGTGGTCTCCAACCTGTGACTTTCTGTCTAATGTAAAACTACAACCAATGTTGCAATTTTTGAACACTTCTACACATTCACATTTATTAGTAGAAGTTGCAAAAATTAAAACTGCTTGAGGATTCATTATCATTACAATGGACCTAACAGCCCTTCCTTGTGGGCCCCTGTATATAAATACATACCATGTATACTGTGATATATGTGTGTGTTTGAATTATTTTTGTAAATATTTCTAGACAGGTCTGAGCCTAGAGTATGTCCATTAACCCTAAAAGTATAATCCCCAAGTCTCTGCAACAATAATCCTTAAAGTTTGTGATGAGTTTTTATCTGACCTTGGAATGTTGCATCTGTTTTAATACTCAATAAGGGTTTTCTACTATGATATATTTTGTATAGGGTTTCACAAGAGCCGGTAAAATGGCATCAGAAGGTTATTCGTGTCACTCAGCAGTCCATTGAAGAAGCTGTAGAATGGATTAGGAACCTTCAACACGTTTCAATGGCCAGTGTGAATAGTGCATCTGAAGCTGTGTCAGAAGCCTTGGACGAGCAGGTTGTAAAAGATGCCACATTAGACAAGATATCTTATTTGCAAAAATATAATGGATTATATATTCTGATCATATGATGTGTATGCATTGTTTACCATGTGTCAGGGAATGTCCACAGATTACCAAAAACTGGATTTGATGTAATAAAATGCTGCTTTTTTACTTCTTGTATATTTAAGCGCTTTGCGAACTCATAAAATCTTATATGGACATGATTTTGTCCTAAGAAACTTTAAAGTTGTTTTTCTTGAAATCTACAAATGTAACACATAAGAAAAGTATATTGTTTATCACTGTAATGTGCTCTGTAACACAGTAGTGGCAGGTCAGTATTCTTGGGGGACGTGGTAGACGCCTTTAAATACTTGTAAAAATATACATGTAGTGCTTCATTCTGGCCTCAAACTTTACTGTGCATGGAAAAAGACAAAACAGAACATTTAAACCTTTAAATTTTTGGCTCCATGTAGTATTTCTTATTATCATAAACCTACCTGGCATGTACAGTCTTGCTGTAGACTGTACCGTTGTAGTAGTGTGGATTACAAATATGCGACCCATGTTTTAACCAGTATGTATCCCACCACCCTTTTTCAGGGATAGAATTCTAATACCTATTAACTACAGGGTTGTCCAATAAGGGCTACTAGAGTGTAGGGCTACTCCAAAGATTCTTGAAGGAAAGTAGGTAATTATTTTACTTCTTTTTCTTGCTTATGTAGACACAACAAACTCCACAGTGCTTTACACTCACTTTCCCACATAGGGCTCACAACCTAAATTTCCTATCAGTATGTCTTTGGAGTGTGAAAGGAAACCAGAGCACACGGGGACAACATACAAACTCCATGCAGATGTTGTCCTTGGCAGGATCCAAACCCAGGAGTCCATCTTTGTTAGTTCTGTGCTAATTTCAGTTGAGTTCCTACTGAATTTAGCTCACTATCAGCTTTACCAATATTTGAACCATTGCTTGAGATATCAGTGCTCTTAGTTTCGGCATAATATCTCTCCACTGTCAATCTAGAGTCATTGCTGTGACAAATATCCCCCCTGACAGTACAACAAGACAAACTAGTGACACCAATATTTTCCAGTATCGGGGCGCACATTGGGAAAGATGACAGTGCGCTCAATTCAGCACACTGTTGGCTTTCTAGTAGTATGTAATACCGCACATCTTTCAGGACATGAAAGGTTCTTTTTAAATATGACTTATTTCATATATTTAGAGATGTGTTATATGTTTTACTGCAGGTTGAGGCTATTTACTACTTCTCTGTTGGGGATGCTTCTGCGGCAAAGATACAGAGACTGAAGCAAAGCATAGAGCATAGCCCCTGTCCACTGCATGTTGTGAGCTATAACCCTCACAAAACCGAGACTATAGCAATGCTGAGTGAGTTAAGTCATCAAACATCAGGAAGGTAAGTCATCCTAAACTAAAATATTATGAATATGGAGGATTTTCTAAAATATAGTCAATATTTTTTCTTAACAGTACACACTATTGTCTAAAACAATGTTTCCCAACAAGCGGCTTATAGGGTACATGGCTCCTTATCAGGTTTTCTGCTTTTAATAGCCCAGTTATTAATGCAGCACATTATACAATTCTATCTAAGGCAAGGGGCTTGCACAATAAGGAGCATTTGCTACCCCTCCCCTATCTGTTGAACCTACTACTGATAGAAACTGGTTTCTTTACATGTAATTATAACAGGATTAATTGTAAGATAGCAAACAAATAGCTGAGAAAAGCCCATGCAACCATAATATAGGAGACCCAAGGACCCTGCACTACAAATCCAGGTTGTGATGCAGCTAAAAACATCCCTGACATAGAAAAAGAGAAGAGAAGTCTGAGCACAATAAGGCCTGCTGTCTTGATAATATCCAGTCAGCAGTAATAGGCTGGGAAAGCTCTGTGGAGTCCTCACTCTCCATTTGCATTCACTGTGAACCTGTCTTGCTTTTTTAATGGTGTCTATGGACAGACCTTCCCTAGTAATAGGCAGTGAACAGCAAATTAGCTAGAAGGAAAATACGTAGTGGCAGGAACTTTAGAGTATTACAGTGCATTACATTTTGGTACAGAATCATATACTGTATTAAATGAGACTCAGTTGTTGCCATTTAAGGTGCCTTCAGCCGACAGGTATTTCTCTGAACTAACTACTGAAGAGTAGAGAGCTCATGTGACACAACTGTGGAGAAGGAGCTCACAGTTCAGCCTCCCTAACTATATACTTCTCGTTTCTTAGATTATTTAGTAGAATATACAAAATGATAAGTACACTGCCCCAAAACTGGTAGATATTATACAGATGCCCATATGATGCTGTGCTGGTGCATAATGGGATCGAAAGCAGAACATATAGAAAGACAAATATAAAAAGCCAAAATGGAGTCTGATCAGGAACAGAGGAAAGGCTGGAGTGGACCCCACAAGGAGGCACCAGGGATGGGTGAGTATGGTTTTCATTTATTTTTTTTCACCTTCCCTGGCCTAATTAATAAATAAAATTTTAGGCCAGACAACCCCTTTAACAAGCTATTCATCCATCTCCAGCAGGTGGTAGTTTCTACATCATAATGGGTACAACAATCATGATGATATTGTGGACACTGCCCAAATTACCTATGAGATCACAACAGCGAAAAGAATAAAAACAAAGAATAATGGTGGAATGCCCTCCACATCAATAGCTTTATTAATATGGTTCCATTGAAAATACAGCTCATTCCTTAAAGGGATTCAATCATTAAAAATCAATTTTTTTGTCCCTAACACGTAGGAATAGCCTTAAGAAATGCTATTCTTCTCATACCTTTAGATGTCTTCTCCACACCATCATTTGGTAGAAATCCCTTTCTTCTGTATGCAAATGAGTTCTCTCGTAGCACTGGGGCGGTCTCCAGCACTCAAACAGCACTGGGGGCGTCCCCAATGCTGTGAGAGAACTCTCCAGCGCCGCCTCTATTTGGAATGGCCTCTCCCTGCGTCTTCTTCCCGACGGCAGAGCCGACTGCGCATGCCTAGAAGTTTGAAGCCAGACGAAGATAGAGGTGGCGCTGGAGAGTTCTCTCGCAGCATTGGGAACTGCCCCCAGTGCTGCGAGAGAACTCATTTGCATACAGAGGAAAACCAGGATTTCTACCGAACGGCAGCGTGGAAAAGACATCTAAAGGTAGGAGAAGAATAGACTTTCTTAAGGCTATTCCTACGTGTTAGGGAGAAAAAATTGCTTTTTAATACCGTATTTTCCGGACTATAAGCCGCACATAAAAACCTACGATTTCCTCAGAAATCGTAAGTGCGGCTTATAGTCCGGTGCGGCTTATATATGGATGGAAGCGGCGGCAAAGACTGCGTGCCGCTTCCATACATACATAAAAGGCACCGTAAGGGTGCATTCACACTACCGAACGCCGGCGTGTATCACAGCCGTACACGCCAGCGTTACAGCAGGGCTGCCGGACACTTCCTATTCATTTCTATGGGAGCAGGCATGCGAGCGCTCCCCATAGAAATGAATGGACAGACACTTCCCATTCATTTCTATGGGAGCCGGCATGCGAGTGCTCCCTATAGAAATGAATGGAAAAAAGCAGTCCATTCATTTCTATGGGGAGTGCTCGCATGTCGGCTCCCATAGAAATGAATAGGAAGTGTCCGGCAGCCCTGCTGTCACGCCGGCCTGAAACAGAACGTGAAACTTACCCAGCGGTGCAGGGCGGGCGGGCGGGCATTCAGGCCTCCTCTGCCTCCGATGTTCCGTCCTTCTCCTCCGGCGCTCGCTGATAATGGCCGGGGCGCATGCGCAATATCATAATGCTTCTACTGCGCATGTGCCCTGGCCATTATCAGCTTGCGAGCGCCGGAGGAGGACGGAACATCGGAGGAAGAGGAGGCCTGAATGCCCGCCCACCCTACACCACTCGGTAAGTTTGACATTCTGTTTCAGGCTTTTATTTTAAAACGGGGGGGGGGGGGGGGGGGGGGTAGTTTAACCTAACGTTTACGGTTGGGCTCTATCAGCATGATTTTGCTGATAGAGCCCCTCCTCGCCTGCCGAGCGCTTCCAATAGAAGCGGCTGGCACGCGGGGGGTTAAGCGGCCGCTGGCAAAGTCTGCCTGCCGCCGCTTTCAATAAGATATAATGCGCACCGGACTGCGACTTATAGTCCGGTGCGCCTTATATATGAACCGAGACGGACTATAAGGCGCTCATGGGCAATGCGGCTTATAGTCCAGTGCGCCTTATAGTCCGTAAAATACGGTAATTGAATCTCTTTAAAAGAGCCTTCATAAAGGTACATCAATGAAACAATACTAACAATAATAATAATACTACTAATAAAGCCCTGAGTCTTGTTATGCAAGGGTTAATAATGAAAAATAAAAGCATAGTCATTGTGACCCAGACCCTTTTCATGGCTTGTCACTGTCACACCGGGACATTTAGTCTTAAGTATTACATAACTTTGCAGTCAATTTGATTTCTCTTTCTTCAGAGGAAAAACAAACATGGCAGCAGCTATAGTTAAAGCGCAACAAGACAATTGTTTTCATAAATCCATAGTGCTTGTGAAGATAACAAACTTTGTAACATACTTTATAAAAAAAAAAAAAAAAAGGTCCTTCCTTACTGACTTATTTGTCTCTGTCATTGATTAAATCTGGACAATAGTCTATGGAGAGGGAGGCAGAGGAGAGCTCTTCAAAGCATAGACATCTTTACTGTATTTCTTTTACCATCCAGCCTTCTTCTGACATACTCATGTAATTCTGTAGACATCTCTATTTCTTTGTCTCTCACCTCCTCCTCCTCCCTCTCCCCTCTCCATAGACTTAATTGTAAACAGAAGTAATAGTATTTTTCATAGTTTGTTCCCTTTACATGCGCTATGGATATATGAAAAATAAATAAAATGTTACTTGTGCTTTAACAAAAAGCTCTATCCTTTAAGTATGTGCATTGTTTAAGTTTTTTCCCCAAGAAGTCTATGTATCTGTTCTCTGTCTCATTTTATCATTATTCATTATAAGTGTACAAAGTGAATACTTTCAGGACAAGTATTTTATTATTTCGAACAGGTTCCATGTGTACATGGGAAAAGATAAAGAGGGAAACATAAAGGCAAATCAGTCCAATGGATATCCAGATATGCTAGAAGGATCGAAAGATCTCCCAGGTAAAGTGTTCATTGGTTGTACATAAATGCAGCCCTCCTAGGAGGGGACTTATAAATATAGAAAAGAAAACAATGGAATCTAAGACAATATATGGCCCTTGTACATAAAACTGTTGTAAGGGTGGTTTCATATACTGTGTTATTCAGAGAAATGCAGATGTCTTTCTAGCCATACGTAGATATAAATATAAATGAAGAACTTATACTTCCTCCTGCTGAATACACTTCTAACTTTGGCTCAGAAAAGCATAAAAAAGTGGTGCTTGAAAGAAATCTTAGTGTGGAACTAACCTACAGAAAAGTGTTATGGCCAATTATAGTGTTCAGTCAGTTCTCTTAGGCTAGGATCACACGGCTGTCATTGTCCATAACAGCATCACAGCAACGACTGAATTTAGACAGAATGACTGATGCAGACGGAGTAGCCGCCATTTATATCAGTCTTCATTCACTGTAATGTAAATAAAGTAAAAACGTAAGCTTTCATCCGTCTTGTACTGCAGGTACATCATCCTCTCCCTTTAGAAAGGTAAACAAAGCAGACAGAAGAAAGCTTACTTAAAGTGGATGGAGTCTGATCGGCGTTTCAGTTCATTGCTCTGATCCTATAACACATAAGAACACAGGACTTCACAGGGGTGTGAACGTACCCTTAGGCCTCAGGTACACAAGCAAGTGTGCAAAACTAAGGGGAGGAAAATTTTATAGTAGAATTCACTTAGATGACACTCTGATGATATCCAATTATCAGCAGAGTGCTTTTGGTCCCCCATTGACTTCATTTGAGGTTCCATTCCAATGTCACAGAGCAGGATATGAACTGCTTTATAATCATTGTAACGGAGCATTGGATCCACCCCATCGGAAGAGCATGTTAAATTTTTTAAATTGCACATTGTATTCGGCTGTTAATCGTCAGCTATTACCTAGTGGTGGGTCCACCTTCAGGAAGCCAGGAATTGCAGTTATCATTGCATATTTTGCAACTATTGGCTTATTATCTTGAAATATTTCTTTCCTGATGTACCTTACTTTGGGGAAACACATTGAGAGGGTATATGGAGGGAGCATTATACGAGCTGTCTCTATGTGGTTAGCCCATAGCTCTGTTTACCACACTATATGGCACTATATAGTGTTACTCTGAACCACCTGAGTTGCGCTTGTCATATATCTAAAGAGAAGGGATTTTGATTAGCTCAGCATTATTTCTCTATTGCAGAACAGCACACTGTGGCTTTTCTCCCTCGTTCCCCTATAACTATACGAAGGGAGCGATGCTGTCATCAGCCTGATATATGTTTATCTTCCCTTGTTTGAATGAATGTAGTCTTGCATTTATGTAGCTGCGGCAGTGTTTCTATCAACTGCGCAGCTACTTATTGCGGCGTTAGATCAAGAGGGTTCTATCTCCACTTTTTGTCAAAAACGAGTTAATAGTGGCACACGGTTCTTTCTACATCAATCTACAGTATCTGTGATATTCACTGAGAAAACATGAATGCAAAATGGTTTCATCTCCAAATTTCTTATCTATTCAGAGTAAAAAGGTTCTATCTCCTTCCGCCAATAAAGCAGCTGTCTGAATCGGCGTGGGCATGCGCAGATTCAGACATCTGCTTTGGCGGAAGGATTCTGATGAAGAGGCCAACATGGCGTTTTGCAGGCGAACACGTGATGCTGCTGAAATAATTGAGTATTTGGAAGAATTCTCTGATCTTAGTGGCACATCTGGGTCTGACATTGCCCTTAGATGAAGACACTGAGAGCTGTTCTTTGTCAGAGGAATTCTCCTCCAATGTTACAGTTGTGATCCAACCACCGGGTGCCAACTCTCATAAGAGATTGTAGGCCTCGTTCACATTTGCGTTCGGTATTCCGTTCGGGGAGTTTTTTATGTAGATTTTTTTTGTGCACTTTGTATTGATTTTATAGACAAAACACTTCAGAGCTAAAGTACTGTGCACAAAAGTGCAGTCAGGCCAAAACAATAGCCTAAGAACACTAGTTAGTAGATTAGACAAACCATTTAGAGAGCACCCTGATCACAAACCTGGGAACTACTGATGACAGGCAGTTAATGCTGCAGTTACAGGTTAAAAGTAGGGCTAAACTCAATAATACTAAGCAAATACATTAAAACAAGAAAAAGGTAGAACAAAGACATAACTAGGGGTCAAAAGTAGGACATATAGTGACCCACAGGATCATCATACGGAGCATGAGATGGTAGTCAGAGGCAGAACAGGTCAAAGAGCAAGTACAAAAGTATGAAATAAACATGGTTGCAGACAGGAAAAAGAAGGAGACTGAGCATACCAGCATCCATCATGTATGAAGCTCAAACAATTAATGCAAAATAATGGAATATATTGTGTCACTACTTGTATGGATCTTTAATAAAGCTATACACTCTATACTTCCAATTCTATCACTACAGCTGTCTGCCATAGGTTCTTAATCAGAGTTAGGACCCAGGCATATTCTAAATTCATATTAGGCCCCATTCACATCTGTGTTCGGATTTCCATTTGAGGAGTTTACCTGGGAAACCCGCGCACATCATAGAATATAATGGGGTGCGTGTGGTTTCCACACTAATCAGGCGGAGAGAAACGTACTGCTTGCAGGACTTCTCAATCCACATGTTTCATGCGGAAACCAAGCAGAAACCACATGGACCCCATTATAGTCTATGGGGTCTGTGGGTTTCCCAGGTAACTGCTTTTTAAGGGTCCATTCACACAGAGGAAAATGGCGCTGAATTTTCCGCGCTGAAAAAAAGCGATTCATTTTTTCCGCGCGTTCTTTGGTGCGATGCGTTTTTTGACAAAACGCCTTACGTGTTTTTCAGCACAGAAAATTCAGAGCCAAATTCAGCGCCATCTTCTTGTGAATGGACCCTTATTAGAGATGAGCGAGTACTGTTCGGATCAGCCGATCCGAACAGTGCGCTCCATAGAAATGAATGGATGCACCTGGTACTTCCACTTTGACGGCGGCCGGCCGCTTAACCCCCTGCGTGCCGGCTACGTCCATTCATTTCTATGCGAGCGTGCTGTTCGGATCGGCTGATCCGAACAGTACTCGCTCATCTTTAACCCTTATGCGTATAGGTTTCCGTTTGGGGGTCCCCAAGCGGACTTCCTGAATGGAAACCCGAATTCAGAAGGGAATAGGGCCTGACACTGCAATTTAATAAAGCCATTATGGTGGTTAAAGCATGTAATGTTTAAAAAGTCCTTAACCAAACACTATACACCTTCAATAACACAAGTTCTCCCATAGAAGTACTGTGTTTAAAGGATCATCCTTCCCAGAAACAAGATCTCACTCAGAACTACAAAGCCACTATATAATGCTCCATACAGTTCCATTTTCACACTCTATATTGACCCAAGTGTGTGTGTTTGTTGTGAACAAACAGCAAATATAGCAAAGCTGGTTGTACTGATTTGCATCTATTATACTGTATATAAATTATCAAATAAATTCATTCTAGAGCTTGACCTTAGAAAGGATGAGCTTTTGATCTGGAATGAGCTGAGTGAAGCTCAGGAGAATCTTAAGCAACTGCAAGACATATTGAAGACTTTCTATCACTCAGAAGACGGTAGGTGCAATTTTTACATTGACTTGGTTTGAGGGAGTTCTTATTTAAATCATTCAGCTGGTAAAGTGGAGCTCTGGATTGAGGATGCTTTAAAGTGAATACTAGGTATCTAATAAGAATTCCTTACAAAACATTTTGACTAGAGATGAGCGAACACTAAAATGTCCGAGGTTCGAAATCCGATTCGAACAGCCGCACACTGTTCGGCTGTTCGAACGGATTTCGAACCCCATTATAGTCTATGGGGGGAAATGCTCGTTTCAGGGGTACGCAAAATTCGATAACATTATACTTACCAAGTCCACGAGTAACGGTCGGGCTGGATTCCCCTTGAAGTCTTCTCCCGGTGCAGCGCCACCGCGGCGTTTTCCGGCTGGAATTCACTCTGCCTAGGCATCGGGGCCTAGGCAGAGCCAACTGTGCATGCGCGGACGGCTCTGCCCGGCCCGACGCCTGAGCAGAGCCGACTGCGCATGCGAGGGCATGCCCGCGCATGCGCAGTTGGCTCTGCCTAGGCCGGATGCCTAGGCAGAGTGAATTCCAGCCGGAAGACGCCGCGGGGACACTGCATGGAGAAGACTTCTAAAGGTAAGAGAAGAACCAGCGTTGATTGGCAGAATGTATAGCATTCTGTACGATCGAGTACGAGTATTTCGAATACCGTAGTATTCGATCGAACACCTACTCGATTGATCACTACTCGCTCATCTCTAATTTTGACCTTTCAAATGTCATGAACTAGTAACCAGGAATAAACTGCACGGCTGTGGGGAATTCTTATGACTTGTTTTAAGCTCTTACTACATTGTTATGTAGTATACTGTATATGCAAAAGTGAGTCCATGTACTAAGTGTCTTGGGTCTATAACTTTATAGAAAAGAAGAGCAGCATTATGGTAGAGGAAACTTCGGAAGACTGTGTTAGCTCAAAGGAATGGCTGAAGAAATTTGGCCTCAAAGCAGAGAAATTGCTGTTTTATGATGCTCTTTCTGACTGTGCCTTTCGCCATAGTGATGGAGTAGTTGATATAAAAACCAAGCCAGAGAATGAGTCTGTACAGACAGATGCAGTAAGTACAATTAGATAAGTTATTATACTTTATACTTTTTACATGGTATACTAACAGTGGGCTAGATTCATGGGAAACTTTATTGGCCAAAAAAAGTTACAATTCAGACTAAGCAAAGTAAAAAAAAACAAATGGCGGTTTTTTGCTCACTGCTTGTCTCAAAGTGGGCAGGGATAAGGTGTGCACCTTGCTATTGACAGCTCCATATTCATTATCATTTATTCACTTTTGTGTCATAAATTACAAAAATTTAAGACAGCTATGATCTGTCACAGATTGCTGCTGAGGATGCTTCTAGTTTGTGACAAGGCCTGTGCCGCAAATATTCTGCCATCGCATGGATCATCATGAATGGTGTATAATACCTAAGTCTTGATGAATCCAAACAAGTGAGTTTTGGTGTAGGAGAAAACATATAACATACATACCTTATGTAAATATTATCCTGGTCACATTAAAAGTTATTTCCCTAGTACTGCTGCCCTATTGTTAGAGTATACTGTGAATTACAGTTGCACAATCCCATGTAATTTCTCTTTCACTTCTTTTAAAGGACAAATGTTTCAATACCACGAATTATTGTTTCGACACCTTGGCTCTTTCCCCTCACCTTGCTGCCAAGACTCCTTACAGCAGAGTAAGGACTCCTACTGAGCAGAGCCCTCACTCTTCAGTGCAGGAGAATACTGTGTGTGAGGGAATCTTAGCCATTAATTGTGAATCCCTCATGTATTTAACTTTTATTCTACCTTTTAGTGTTACCTCTCAAACCCACGACCTTCACCTATACTTGACATTGGTATCAAAGTCAAAATTCTGGTATTGTAAATATGAGATACCTACCCAAACCACACTTTGTTCATTAAAAGGGGTTATCCAGCTTTTAAAAATTGATGGCTTATCCTAGAAACAGGCATTTACTTTCAGATCGACTGTCAGGACCTCTACAGATCAGTTGTTTCCTGGAAACTGTAGTTCCCAGCATTCAGGGTCGGATTGGGGTGTCTAGGGCCCACCAGTGGAATTGTTTTTAGGGGCCCACTGCCAGGACCCCTGTAGACGAGCTGTACCAAGACAGGGCGGCTAAAGGTAATAACATATCAGGAGCCATGCTGCTCACCTGCCATACGATGTGCACCACTGCACTACATCTAAACCCAGTGTTACATCCTGTATGGCAAGAGAGCAGCGTGGCTCCTAGAATTGTCACCATTACCTGTACCCACACTGTAATGGAAAAACTCATCTGCAGAGGTCCTGGCTGTCAGATTCCCACAGATGTAATATTAATGGCCTATCTTAAGGACAGGCCAAAAATATTAGAAATATGGATAAATCCTTTAAAGATGTTGTCCAGGAATTGGAGCAACCCATGTGGCGGGCTGGAGGATTAAAATAAAAAAGCATACTCTTGTGTCTTCGATACCCCGTTGTCCTCTGCTAATGTCCATTCAGTCTTGTGCTGGCACCTTCTTGCTGGAAGTCCTGCACCTCATGTGACCTCTAAGACGAATTGGGTACAGGATTTCCAGAAATGAGGTGTCGCCATGAGATTGAACAGACAGAGGCAGAGGACACAAGGTGCTGTGGACAGGTGAGTTTTTTTTTGTTTTGGTGGGGTGGTGGAGGGTTTAAATGTTTACACCTCCGTGGCGGCCACAGCGTCCAGCACTGTTTTCAATGAGAAGAGGAAGAATGAGCTGTTTGAGTGAACCGTGGTACCTGTGTAAGCGCCGTGACCCCGTCTCTGTTTACATATTGTCATACATGTCATAGCGGCCATGTCATGTAACTACAGGCTCGTCCTATACATGTCTATGGGACAAAACTGTAAATACATCACACAGTCACTATAAACAGACAACATGTGATATAAACAGGCACCATAGCCTCTTCATACAACTGATCAGTGGGTCACTTATCTCTTATTGATTTAGTCTGAGGATAAATCAATATAAATGAGCTGGAAAACTTCTTAAGCCTAAAGCCCCACATGGCCTCCTGCAGCAAAAAAAAACTCTGCGGGAAAAAAACGCCAATTGCCGTGCTACCACCACTGAAGTTATCATAAACAGCACTAATAAATGTACGAATAAGTGAGCAGCACAGCGCAAGACATGTAAACAATTCCAAGAGCTGATCGCTCCAGGAAAAAAGCAGATCTGCCGGGAGACTCGACAGTTGGATTCCTGACAATCTACAATTGATGCTGTATCTTAAGAATAAGCCATCAATTTTTAAAAGCTGGATAACCCCTTTAAGAATAGTGGAATTTGTACAGTGAACTTTGGTTATTCTCTATATACTTGCCCCCTAAGATTCTGTTACTATTTTGCTTTTTGTGTTGCTTCCACCATTCTGAATATCCCCCTTCACATTTTTGTGCCACTTTTCTTCACTTATGTCAGAGGGGAAAACTGCATGTAAAAACTTTAATAGTAATTTTCTATGAAAAGAAGAGTTCTTAGAAGACAATTATGGCAAAAAAAAAAAAGTTGAAAAATGTTGCAAATATGTACTTGCATTTTTGTGCCACTCCTAGTTTACTGCTAAGTATGAGTACTCTTGGCTTCTGTATCTGTATCACAATGTTTAACTTTATGAATTATTAAACAGATTTCATGTGTACCCTGTAATTTACAGGAAAACAATAAGAAATTAATAAATGCCAAGTATTGTGACCGATTTGTCCATATGCTGTGGGAAGATGGTTGTGTGGTACATGTGCATATCAGTAAAGAGAAATGTCGGTGGTACGAAGAGAAAATGAAGACTGTACTAGACAAAATACATAGAAGGTGATATGAAGTTAGAGTAGTTTATGTGTTTTGTAACTAATTTGATCATAAATGATTTATAATCCCCAGCGTTTACTTGCTGTTTTATGAACATATGTTGTATATCACATTTTTAGAATCAAATGGCTTCAGAATGGAAGCAGGGAACTGTTTGGTACTATCCTTGAAGACCAAGTGTATATTCTCATTGATACCTCACTTTCCATGAAGGACAAGCTGTTTTTAGTAAAAGAGAAAATATTGCAGCTTTTACAGGTAAATTATTATTTTGCATTTTCAGTAAATTTTTTCTACAAGAAAATTAGCCTTTGGCCTGCAGAACCAGGTGCTGTGTTGGACATAAAAGTTTTAGCATTTCACAGGATAAATCTAAGATACTATTGAATCTATGGTAACAAAAGGGATATGCAAGAACAAATTGATTCTTTTATAAAAACTGTCTAGCTGATGTTCTGTCTAGACCAGTAGTGATCTAGTGTTACTCAACTTTTCAAGCCAACTACCCCCTTGTGAAAAAATTTCCAACCAAGTTCCCCCTCCATGGACACTGTGATGTCCATCATGTGACAGATCCTGCTCCTGGCATGCATAACACGCCAAGGAAATATGGCAGATACACACTAAAAGTTCTGAGAGTCTTTTAGCTTCCAACCACCTTTATTTTCATTAGCTCATAGGTCAGAATCTCTGTATTCAGCGCAGACTACCTACTACTGTAGAGATCCACTGCCCCAACACTAACCCAACACCTTCAGACATCTGCCCGTGCTTCAAGTCTACTGTTGCTCAGTGTATGAAGATGGTGGGTGGCTTGAGTGGCACTAGCCTCCCAGGAGCTTTGGAACCTGAGCACTTGCTAAATCTAATATTTCCATATATATTTTGTATTAACATTAGCATAAATACTGTTTGTCAAAACTTTCTGTGGAGTGACGAATCACACTTCTCTATCTGACAGTTTGGTGAATGCCAGGAGAACATTACCTGTCTGACTGCACTGTGGCATTGGTAAAGATTGGTGCAGGAGGGATAATGCTATTAGTTGGGGTCCCAGGAGGACCAAATGGAGTTGAAAGTGTCCAACAAATCATTAAGACTAGCCGTCAAAAATTCAAGGCTCCTTACATCCTTAATGCGGGCCAAGAGTTCTGTTCCAGAGGGCGGATTAGAACTCTTCCAATGCTTGGCTATAAGGGTCTTAGCGGCCGTGCAAAGGTGAAGAAACATTCTGGAAGTCTTGCTACCGAGATGCCTAGGTGGGAGGTTTAGGATATAGATAAGGGGATCTAAGGGAACTCCTTGTAAGAAAAGAGAGTCCGTTAATGCTCTAACCTCTAACCTAGTATGAGGGGGCAGGTCCAAAAAATGTGATACAAGGTACCCACAGCATTGTTACAGCGCCAGCACCTCATGGGGAGAGCAGGGTTCAAAGCATGGAGGAGGGCTGGTGTGTGGTACCAATGCATCAAGAGTTTAAATTGCGTTTCCCTGAAAGTGATGCACTGGTAAGATTTCTGAGCTCGCGACCAAATAATCTGCCACTGTCCCTGATAAATAGGAATAGCCAGGGCCTCCTCCCATTTGGACATATAGCAATGTCGAATAGGGGAGCCAAGCGCCGGACAAGAAAGGAGCCGGTAAACTGAGGAGATAAAGCCCTTGGTGGAGGAGCCAGCACGACAGTTCCTCTCAAAGGCCGTGGGAAGGGAAACCCTGGAAGATCCATGGAGAGATCAGACAAAGTGAGCGACCTGAGAATAGTGAAATCATTCGGTCTGGGGAAGACCTACATTGTTCACAAAATAATCAAAGGGCCTGAGCTCCAACGACACCGGGTCTACCATATCGGCAATGAGGAATAAACCCGCTGTGGAGTATTAGTTGGTTTTAATGGGCTGGCCTAGGACCGTTCGTTCCAGTAAAGGCAAATTTTAGCGCTTCAGTATATCAAAACATTTGGGATAATTGTATGCTTCCTTTTCTGTTCCAGCATGACTGTGCCTCAGTACACAGAGCGAGGTTGGTTCTTAAAGGCGTGGTTGGGTGAGATCAGTGTAGAAGAACTTGACTGGCCCACATAAGGCTCTCTAGGTTATAACCTATAATACTTTTCATGTAATGCAAAAGTTCTCTTCCACATTGATTTCTATCAGAGCTAAAATGATGCTTTTTCTGTAAAGGATAAACATGAAAGATGTAGTTTAGCTTAGATCTGTCTTATATTTATATGACAATAGAGAATCATTTATGAAGCTGTTTTTATCTGACATTAATAGTAACATTGATATTTATTTACAGGAACAGCTGAAACATAAGAAGTTGTTCAATTTTATAAAGTTTGACTTTAAAGTAGAGGCCTGGAAACCAAAGTTGGCAGAGGTTAATGAAGGGAACATCAAAGAAGCCTGGTGTTGGGTTAAGGAGCTTCAGGTAACATAATTCACCTTCAGTTACCTTAGATACAGCATTTCAGAATAAACATCTGTTCATGCCACAATGGCTTCTGTTTTTGGTTTAGTTTACTGTTTCAAGAGGTATCTCAGTACAAATAGTAAACTAATTTAGAAGCCTTAGGCCAGGTTCACACAGGGTCTCTTGGTCCGGAAGCTGAGGTGGAGGCCGCCTCAGTTGCCGGACCAAAACATGGGTAGCTGCGACTGGATGCCAGTGCAGTGCACCGGCATCCAGTCGCGGCACTCCTCTGGATTAGGCCCAAATGAATGGGCCTAGTCGGGAGAGAGATGTCTTCAGGCGGATATCGCGAGGTGAATTCGCCTGAAGAATGAGCATGTCGCTTCATTTTTCTGGGAGCTGGAACAAATGGCTCCGGAAAAAAGAACTGACTGGCTCCCATTGATTTCCCATTTTTTTGGTCAGGATTTTGAGGTGAATTTGGCCTCAAAATCCTGACCAAAATGCCCCGTTTGAACTCAGCCTTAGTGAAAAAATAGCCTCACAACCCCAACTTTTATGGCGTAACTAGATTGTTGATGATCTATTTCTTCAGCTCCCATTCACTGTATAGGAGTGTTATCATTTCAGGAATAGGGGCCATGCTCTTTACTTTTTTGGATGGGTATACCTATAAGGTTGGGTCCACATGAGAAATACTGTACTTGCAGTAACTTAGCTGTAATGGACTTGCTTGCGGCTAATCCACTTGAATGTACTGTAACAGTAAAATGCATCTCAATTTATACTGCAGTTTTTCACTACAAGGTTTTCTATGCAAAAGGTCAAAACTGCAGTCACCCTGCAACAATTGCCCTGTGAATTTGGAATTCTGGAAAAATCACAGCAAATTTCCCACCGTCAGAAAGCTGCAGATGACACATCCTGTTTGGACCCAGATGAGGAGATTTTCATCCCTCTGAGGCTGGGTTCACATCAGCGCTTGTCTCTCCACATGAAATCAGATTTTGTAACTGTCTAAAAATCCACAAGAACTGATTTTAAACAGTTTATTATAAAACTCATTGATGGTTTTAAAAAACCATCCACAGATGTGCATTTGTACCATTTCCATTATGTATCTTCTCTGTTGGATGGAGACAAAAGTTGAACTTGCAGTACTTTTGCTACATCTTAAAAATAAGGGACAAACATGACAGACAATGAATCTGGGTTGTTTTTTTTTTACATTGAGATCTATGGAAGACAGACACAAATGGATTACCAATTTATAGTAATCTGTTTGTGTCCATTTTGCAATCCGTTTTTCCCTCTTTATTTGTCGCTATGCATGCTCAGAATGAAGGAGTGAAGGAGACACAGACTGTTTTTGATGGACACATATTGACTAATCCATCAAAAAAGATGAACTATGGTATACACTGTGTAACTATTTGAATCAGTATTTTTTAACAAGCCATTTCTATACGGATTGGCAGTGGATGGATACCAGGCACAAGTGTGAACCTAGCCTGACATGCATCAGATGGGAAGCTAAGTGGCTATTGTCAGGTTATCTCATACTCACATTGAATATTTTGAGATTCCTCAGTAGTTGATACCTTTTTAATGTAAGGTATCAACTACTGAGGACTCTCAATTTTTACATTTCATATCCACTGGCTAATACGGTACAAAGACTAAATTTTTCTTATTGAATATTTTGGCAGTATTTTACATTTGTTTGTTTTAAGCCAAATCCAAGAGTGAATCTTAGCCACAGAAAAAGTAAAATGAAAACATTTCTATTTCCTCTTTTTTTGGACAATATACAATTTAAATTGATTGAAAATACTGACCAAATCTGCAATGTGTGCATTAAACCATCCCTTTGATCAGATAGATCAGTATTGTCGAACCAGCACACACGCCGCAATACAGGCATTAAAATGCGCCTGTTTACGCACATCTGAAAGTGGCCTTATGTACGTAAAACTGGGACATTACAGATTAGTAATACATTTTGCTAGTAAAACATGTTTTGTAAGACAAATAAATGTCAGCATTAGTTTATGATGTGAGGCTCTATTTAACCTCATGTAGAAGATGAGGCGACTAGGTGCATATATTTCGCTCTAGACATGACAGACAAAACACTTTGTTCGTTCACTGATATTTAGAGACCAAGAGATTCCTGACCATGCATACAACTAGGCTACCAGAAAGCTATTAATATTAATATCAAACCATAAACTTCTTCCTTATTATTTATTCCAAGGTTTTTTTCTTTATTCACTGTAGACAAAAGATACATCTCCTGAATTCATATGTGATGTTGCATTATTTTGTAATACCGTGTGCTTGTGTTTACTCTTTTTATAATACATGTATATATTCACATGTAGAGCTGCATTTACCCTCACATGTATGCACATTATATCCTTTCACCAGATGTAAGGGGTTCAACCCAAATCATAAAACAGTTCCCAAATGCTCTGCCTTTTCTCAAGACTTGAGAGTGTGGCATTCCTAGTGAGGCACCAAATACAATTTTACATAAATGCGCCCCATTTTAAAAGGCCATGCTCTCATTACATGGAAACCCAAATGCATGTGCATTTGGATGTTGGGGTGGGTCTGATAATGCACCATCCCATCGACATATTCAGGAAATATTTGTTTTGTGCTGGTTCCCAGGAGATTCCGGGTTAACTCCAGCCGCACCTGGGTGATTCACCAAATCTTCTCAGAGTCCAGAAGACCTTTATTTTTTCTAGGGGTCTTTGGCACATTTCAGAGAGTTGACAAGTTGATAGGATATACAATCAAACAATGTGTTACTCCACTTTCTCTTTTTGCTAACATAGGGATATTAGGTTAGCAGGAAAAAGAAACATTAACACCGCCGAATCATAGTCAATAGGTGTATATTGTAATCTGTAACCTCGTCTGTAACCGTAGATAGGGGCTGTTTTTAAATGAGACCATTTGCAATGTATTCAGTTTGTAAAAACTTACATGTTAATCTTTTTCATTCAAAGGTTGGCAGTTCAACAAATACCCTGCAAGCTATCCAGGTTGCCCTCACTGACAGTAATACACAAGCAATTTACCTGCTTACTGATGGAAGACCTGATCAGGTAATAAAGCAGCTAAACAGGGGTGTAACGAAAGGCTCACAGGCCCAGTTTGGGTGCCACTGTGCAGCATTTACACTTCCCTTTCCCTCTCTGACTGGGCTCAGACCGCCATGAAGACTTGTTCACATCATTTCTATACACATAATCTTCCCTTTTCCTGTCAGAGCCCCCACATAGTAATCCTTCTCCCTTTTGTGCCACAGCCCCCCATAGAATCCTTCCTTCATTATAAGCTGCTGACAACTGCTACTTTTATTATTAAAGGGTTAATTTTCTCATTTCTGACAACGGAAAACTTCATATCATATATCTTGTCATTCTAGCTCACTACAGGGAAGGGTAATACATTTAAAATGTACAGACTGCCAGCCCTAGAGGAAATCAGAAAGAAGTCCCAAACGTGTGCACAGCATTACGTGTAGTGAGGGTGACCTGTGGATCCCCCTGGCTTCTGGGCCCAGTGACATCTGTGACCACAGTGTCCTTTATAATTAGACCATTGCAGATACATGCAATGTTCTAAATATTAGACACTAGTAGATCAACTGTGCGTCAACTAGTAGACAAATTATAAGATCCTGACCAATTCTTCACCTTGAAGCTCCCTCACTGGTGTATAGACTTCTGGACAATCTGCAGGTTGTTTTCCTAGGGTAGCCTCTATTGCAAAAAGATTACTTAGAAATGTGCATACAAATGGTTCTCTGTATGGTATTACTGGAAGGAGCTGCAATACCAATTCTTGTGACTAGTGAAGGTCTCAACAGTAGGACCTTCATGAAACATATATTGATGTTGAGATGTGGAATGGAAAGTCCACAGCAGAATATGAGCATTTTCCTATAAATAGCAGTCTAGCACTGACATGGATAGAATTGTTAACCAGAAATAACAAGTGTTACATCTTTTTCAGCCTACTGACACAATTCTGGATCAAGTTACAGGCCTGAACCAAATCCCTATACACACCATTTCATTTAACTGCGATGATGTGGAGGCAAACAGCTTTTTATATGAGCTTTCCAGCAAGACTGGTGGTCGATTTCACACTTACACTAGTAACGATAAGGATTCCGAAGCTCCTCAACCTTTTGTGGTAAGTTTCCACATACCTGTAAGAGTCATACTTTGAACATAGGAGTATCTTAAAAATGTAATTCTTAATAATATATAACTTACAGAAGCATTATTATAATGTATAGATATACTACATAATAATTGCAGATGAAGTTAGTTAACCAAGGAAGAACTGACAGATGTTCTTAGCTGAGTTTGGGCTAGAGGTGGCCTTGGATAGATGACTGTCAGCTCTTTTGGCTCATTGTCAACATCTATTCTTAAGGATCCACAGATAAAGATAAGCATTTATATGTTTTCAGAGGGGAATAATCACATCCAGGCATCTCTGATGGTGGCTTTATCTCCAGAAAGAACAAAGAATCAGACTTGTTGAAATTCAATAGGACCAAACCTTCTTGTCTCCAACATCTGATGTCAGAGAGTCAGGATTGTCCAAATGTTCATAAGATAGTTGGCCAGATCCACTGAAATTTGTTAAAGGGATTCTACCATCATAACACATTTTTTTCTCGTTGACACGTAGGAATAGCCTTAAGAAAGGCTATTCTGTTCCTACCTTTAGATGTCTTCTCCGCGCCTGCCTCCAGTGCTGTGAGAGAACTCATTTGCATACTGACGAATTTCTACCGAACGGCGGCACGGAGAAGACATCTAATGGTAGGAGAAGCATAGTCTTTCTTAAGGCTATTCCTACGTGTCAACGAGAAAAAAAAAAGTGTTTTAGTGGTAGAATCCCTTTAATGATAATCTAATTTGTATGTGCTCCTCTCTAGCTGAGAGCCTTAGATAACCTTATAAATCCAGAACCTCACTGCTACTATGTGGCGCAGAGTAAGCTCCTCTACAGGCATATACTAAGCAGGGCGAGCATCTGCACCCTGCAATCCTGGGAAGATGTTGGGCCCACTGGGCTCAAGGTGGCCCACTGCTCAACTGCGAACTTAAAACATCTATTTTATAGTCAGTGTCTTCCTTTGCTAAAGTTGCAGTTGTCTGTCCACAACCCCGTCAGCCCCCTGTTTCTCCTATTTGACCCTCGACCTCTGTTTCTGCTGTCTTCTCCATGTGACATAGTGCTTCTGTGATAGCTGGTAATTGAACACAGATAAGTGTTAGATAAGCAGGGAATGTTTAAATGATGTTAATATATAACATTTTTGCATTTGTTCTGCTCTGGGACATGTAGTACTTGTAATTTTATCTGTGTCATGAGGATTCATTACAACAAATGTCCAGTGTCACAGTAGAAATGATAAATCTCTATGTCATTATCCTAAGTCAGTAGGATCTGTTGGGTAAAGGCAGTGTCTTCAATGAAACAAAGCCAAACATATTTTCATCTGTCCAAAGAATGCTGGTCCCGAACTAGGCTGGCTTCTTGTCTGGTCTTTCTATTTTTCAGATTTATTAATGGTTTGAGAACCCTCTATATTTGCTCTCATTAAGTCCTTGCGATATGGTAGACTTAGGCTGAATTCACACCTGCGTTGGACTCTCCGTAAGAGACTCTGCCAAAGAATCCACTTAATATTGACAGAGAGAAAAAGTCTTGCAAGGAGGACTTTTCTCTCCACCGGTTTCAGTATTAAACCAGTAGAAACCCCATCTGCTGGGTCTGTGGGTTTACGTGTGTAACCACTTTTTGAGTAGGCAAGGTCTGTCTTTTGGGTCCCCATGCAGAACTGAATGGTGTAAACCCAAACGCTAGTATTAGATACTCATACACCTTCTTCCTGGAGAGTGGTTTGCACTTGTGTGGATGTTGTGAAGGGATTTTTTTTCACCATGGAAAGGATTCTTGGGTCACCTACCACTGTTGTCTTCTGTGGATGTCCAGGCTTTTTCGAGTTCCTGATCTCACCAGAGCGCTCTTTTTACCAGAATGTACCAAACTGTTGATTTGGTTACTCCTATTTCTTCTTTTTTTCAACCTAATGATGGTCTGTTTCACTTCCATTCAGAGCTCCTTTGACCACTTGTTGGTTCACAGTAACAGCTTCCAAATGCAAATGCCAAGTCCAGACCTTTTACCTTCTTAATTAATGATGAATAAGGGAAAAGCCCATGCAGCCCATTAAAGAGGACCTTTCACCATATCCGGGCACAGGCAGTTCTATATACTGCCAGAAAGCTGACAGTGCGCTGAATTCAGCGCACTGTCTTCTTTCCCGATCTGTGCCTGGTGTGAAGAGCTTACGGCCCGGTACCGTAGCTCTTCTATGGTCAGAAGGGCGTTTCTGACCATTAGCCAGAGACATCCTTCTGCCTCGCGGCGCCAATCGCGCTGTGCTGTGGAGCGGGGAGGAACGCCCCCTCCCTCTGCTCACACAGCTCGTCCGTAGACTAGCATTATCAGGAGAGGGAGGGGGCGTTCCTCCCGGCTCCACAGCACAGCGCGATTGGCGCCGCGAGGCAGAAGGACGTCTCTGGCTAATGGTCAGAAACGCCCTTCTGACTGTAAAGCGCTACGGTACCGGGACCGATAGCGCTTTACACCGGGCACGGATCGGGAAAGCCGACAGTGCGCTGAATTCAGCGCACTGTCAGCTTTCTGGCAGTATATAACACTGCCTGTGCCCAGATATGGTGAAAGGTCCTCTTTAAATAGCTTTTGAGAGATCTGTCCAATTAATTCTTAGTCCATTGCTAAAGAGGCAGCTACATGTACCCGAGCTATAATGCCTAAACCCTTCCTCCAGTTAGGGTGTAAATTCCCTCACATTAAAGCTGAGAGTCTACACTTTCAGCCCATATTGATTATATAACTGTATCTTGAATATGTATAAAGGAATTGCTAGAGGAGCAATTCCCCTGTAGCTGCTGGTGAACCCAGGGGGAAGGGGCACAACAAGACAGTGAGTCCTATTCTGAACCCCCCGCTGTCCCTGCCTACTTGCCTCACTGCCCTAAGAGGCAGAAGACAACTGGTCCACAAAGCCCTTCCTAAATATACGTGGCACACAGAACAAGACAAGACAAACAACACAGAAGAGGAGTCAGAAAGCCAAGGGTCAAAGCCAGAGAGACAAAAGAGCAGTACAAAATCTTTTCCAAAAGAGTAGTCACAAGGGAAGCCATAGGTCAGAGGTCAGTAATACAATAGTAAGAGATGTAGGAAACTAGCGAGGACAAAGTCACAAAACAGAGTCAAAATAGCCAGGAAACCTGTGTGGACTGATGACCTGTATATAGGAAGTCCCGCACCTGCCCCAGACTTGATTGGTAGACAGGCTGTCAATCACACAGGCAAGGCTAAGATTAACTATTTGAAGAACAGAGGGAAACAAAGTGCTGGAGATGGGTGTGGTGGAAATTCAACTACAGAGGTAATAGAGCTATGTTCACACAGAGCAACAAAAATCTCTAAGGGTAAGTTCACACAGAGTTTTTTGGTCAGGATTTTGAGGCCGTATCCGCCTCAAAATCCTGACCAAAAAGACGGCTCCCATTGAAATCAATGGGAGCTGGTCAGTTTTGAGCGAGATGCTCATTCTTCAGGCCGTTTTGCCTTGTGATTCGGCCTGAAAACACTCCCTCCTCCCGACTAGGCCCATTCATTGGGCCTAATCCGGAGTGGAGTGCGTGACTGGATGCCGGTGCAGTGCACCAGCATTCAGTTGCAGCTACCCGTATTGTGACCTGGAACCTGAAGAGGCCTCCGCCTCAGGTTATGGTTCAAAATACTCTGTCTGAACTTACCTTGAGCAACAAATCAACTCGAACACGCCTCCTGCGCCGCATTGTACAAGCAGAGGGTAGCGCAAAAACCTGAACAGGCAGAAACGTTACAATATGTTTTGGTAAACTGCCAAAATTCCATAACTTGTATCACTGTCCAAATACTTTTAGACATAACTGTATGTTTACTATCTAATAACATTTAATCTCATTCACAGAGTGAAGACATACAGTTACTTATAAGTGAGATTGAAGAGGGAAAATCTACACTAGAAAAAATAAAAAAACTTCATATGGAATGTTTAATGTTAGATTGGTACCATAATGGAGACTCCAATATTCCACAAAGGTAACCACCATTTATTTACTGAACTATATTATCTGTTATCACTGCCTAAACAGAAATGTTGTCATTTTGTATGTAGCTTTTAGATCATTTGGGCTAGAGTACACCTAAAGCATGACTATTTTACGTAATGTTGAAAAAAAATTAGAGGAATAATCAAGGCAAATGGACGTAAGGAATATGGTGTAAATAGTAGATTAATTCATTGTACATTTCAGGACATTCCAAAAGCAGAAACATACATCGCTCTCAAATTTACAATCTACACATGAATTCAGATCTTCATCATCGTCATCACTGCCACATAGCTCAAGTCTAAGTCCTCCGCTGCTTCTCCAGAGAAAGAAGACACGGCATGCAGGTAGTCCCAATCTGCATCCTGGTTTGTACATCTGTTTATTAGTCTGCGTTCTCCATAAAACACCCAGATGAATTTATATTAAGGCTGTTTATTGTGCTGATATAAAGGCTTGGTTCAAAGGGTTATATGAGACAAGTCAGAGAGAAAGTCACAATTGGATTGAGCAAGTCATAACAATTATAATTGTTGCATACTTTTTAAGTTTTGTACCCTGCATGCCATTTTATTGGAAGGACGTATTGTTGGGGCAGGCCATTAACCCTATCAGATTTGTCATAATTTACACCAGTTTTCTGGCATAAACGATGCCAGAAATCTATGCCGGCAAGAAGCCGACTTCTGGATAGATGCACAGAGTATGCCCCTAATTTATGAGGAGACGTGCATCTTGTCATACATTTGGTGCAAATTTTGCAAGGACAGGTATTATTAAGAACAGGATGGGAAAACTGCTGGCAGAGAAACCGGAAGCCTACCTGTAGTAGAAGCACCTGATATTAGGTGCTTTGTGCTGTGGCAACTTGCAGGGGAACACACTGCAGAATTTCTCTCATGGAAATTCTGCAGCATTTGGCTTAAACAAAAATGTATCTTTGAGGAGATTAAATATATGGTAATTGTGTGTTATGCTTATAAACCATGTATATGATAATGGTTTATGATATTTTTCTAAGTAATATTATTAAGTTACTAGTAAATTGTTCATTTCGTGCATATTTTTTTAATTACTTTATTTTTTTTATATTATGTTATCTTGGTATCTTTAATAGAACATACAAGATCTAGCCTTCTGAGGGCTCTGAGCAATGGTGTAAGACTGTCCGAGACTGTAGATTTACAGATACCATCTGAGACTAAAGAGTTGTTCCTCAACATGGACAAGAAAACAGCATCTGTCCTTAAAGGTAAAGGTGTGAAATTAAGAATAAAATACCAAGCAGGTGAAGTACACAATACTGTAGCCTTAAGCAGTGATTCAGAGATTTCTGATCCATCTTACTGATAAGAAAAAAATGTAACTGCTGTGCTGTGAAGGACACGTGACTATAATAGCATGCCACGAGATCAATTATGTAGTGTAATTATAGCCTCTATTACTACCGGTAATTCATTCTTATCACACTAAGCCTGGTAATATTTCCCTGTGTATCATAACATGTCCTGTATTATGTTAAAACATTATTCTGTATTGCTGGGGTATGCTGCACTGAATATCACAGCTGGGGCTTAAAATTTTCAGGTAGTACAAACGTAATTGAGGTTTAGGCCCCATTTTGCACAAATGCAAACCTGTAGGGAAAACGCAAGAGTTTCCGCAGGTATAATTGACTTGCTGCGATTTTCAAAAACTCTGACTTTTTTTGAAAATGCAGCCTTTCCACAGCTTTTTTAGTTTTCTGCAATTTGTGGATTAGCCAGAATCTCATTCACTTTGCAGGTACTGTAAAAAACTGCATTTTTTTCTGTGGCGTTTCCACAGCAACAAAAACGCTACGTTTCTAATAACTTGGGGCTTTAGCTTTATGGTCCTTTTACACAAACTCATTATCTGGCCAATTTCCGGGAACTAGCTTTTATAGAATTGCTCTTTTCTGATAACTGGCCCTTGTAAATGTGTTCCTGATTAGAGATGAGCGAACAGTGTTCTATCGAACTCATGTTCGATCGGATATTAGGCTGTTCGGCATGTTCGAATCGAATCGAACACCGCGTGGTAAAGTGCGCCATTACTCGATTCCCCTCCCACCTTCCCTGGCGCCTTTTTTGCTCCAATAACAGCGCAGGGTAGGTGGGACAGGAACTAAGACACCGGTGACGTTGAAAAAAGTAGGCAAAACCCATTGGCTGCCGAATACATGTGACCTCTAATTTAAAAGAACAGCGCCGCCCAGGTTCGCGTCATTCTGAGCTTGCAATTCACCGAGGACGGAGGTTTCCGTCCAGCTAGCTAGGGCTTAGATTCTGGGTAGGCAGGGACAGGCTAGGATAGGAAGGAGAAGACAACCAACAGCTCTTGTAAGAGCTAAATTCCAGGGAGAAGCTTGTCAGTGTAACGTGGCACTGACGGGCTCAATCGCCGCAACCCAGCTTTCCCAGGATCCTGAATGGAATACACTGTCAGTGTATTCCCGTATACCCGATATATACCCCGATACCCGTTCCAACGGTGTGCCCCCCCACCTTCACCCCAGAAATACCCTGCAAGTCCCCTAGCAATAGAATTGGGGCTATATACACCCACAATTTTTACTACTGGTATACAGTGCCATTGTCTGACTGGGAATTCAAAGAATATATTGGGAATACAAATACCCTCATTTCTTGCTACTGCCATATAGTGCCAGTGTCTGACTGGGAATTCAAAGAATATATTGGGGTTACGTGCACCCACAATTTTTACTACTGGTATACAGTGCCATTGTCTGACTGGGAATTCAAAGAATATATTGGGAATACAAATACCCTCATTTCTTGCTACTGCCATATAGTGCCAGTTTCTGACTGGTAATTCAAAGAATATATTGGGGTTACGTGCACCCACAATTTTTACTACTGGTATACAGTGCCATTGTCTGACTGGGAATTCAAAGAATATATTGGGAATACAAATACCCTCATTTCTTGCTACTGCCATATAGTGCCAGTGTCTGACTGGGAATTCAAAGAATATATTGGGGTTACGTGCACCCACAATTTTTACTACTGGTATACAGTGCCATTGTCTGACTGGGAATTCAAAGAATATATTGGGAATACAAATACCCTCATTTCTTGCTACTGCCATATAGTGCCAGTGTCTGACTGGGAATTCAAAGAATATATTGGGGTTACGTGCACCCACAATTTTTACTACTGGTATACAGTGCCATTGTCTGACTGGGAATTCAAAGAATATATTGGGGTTATAAATACCCTCATTTCTTGCTACTGCCATATAGTGCCAGTTTCTGACTGGTAATTCAAAGAATATATTGGGGTTACGTGCACCCACAATTTTTACTACTGGTATACAGTGCCATTGTCTGACTGGGAATTCAAAGAGTATATTGGGAATACAAATACCCTCATTTCTTGCTACTGCCATATAGTGCCAGTTTCTGACTGGTAATTCAAAGAATATATTGGGGTTACGTGCACCCACAATTTTTACTACTGGTATACAGTGCCATTGTCTGACTGGGAATTCAAAGAATATATTGGGGTTATAAATACCCTCATTTCTTGCTACTGCCATATAGTGCCAGTTTCTGACTGGTAATTCAAAGAATATATTGGGGTTACGTGCACCCACAATTTTTACTACTGGTATACAGTGCCATTGTTTGACTGGGAATTCAAAGAGTATATTGGGAATACAAATACCCTCATTTCTTGCTACTGCCATATAGTGCCAGTTTCTGACTGGTAATTCAAAGAATATATTGGGGTTACGTGCACCCACAATTTTTACTACTGGTATACAGTGCCATTGTCTGACTGGGAATTCAAAGAGTATATTGGGAATACAAATACCCTCATTTCTTGCTACTGCCATATAGTGCCAGTTTCTGACTGGTAATTCAAAGAATATATTGGGGTTACGTGCACCCACAATTTTTACTACTGGTATACAGTGCCATTGTCTGACTGGGAATTCAAAGAATATATTGGGGTTATAAATACCCTCATTTCTTGCTACTGCCATATAGTGCCAGTTTCTGACTGGTAATTCAAAGAATATATTGGGGTTACGTGCACCCACAATTTTTACTACTGGTATACAGTGCCATTGTCTGACTGGGAATTCAAAGAGTATATTGGGAATACAAATACCCTCATTTCTTGCTACTGCCATATAGTGCCAGTTTCTGACTGGGAATTCAAAGAATATATTGGGGTTACGTGCACCCACAATTTTTACTACTGGTATACAGTGCCATTGTCTGACTGGGAATTCAAAGAATATATTGGGGTTATAAATACCCTCATTTCTTGCTACTGCCATATAGTGCCAGTTTCTGACTGGTAATTCAAAGAATATATTGGGGTTACGTGCACCCACAATTTTTACTACTGGTATACAGTGCCATTGTCTGACTGGGAATTCAAAGAGTATATTGGGAATACAAATACCCTCATTTCTTGCTACTGCCATATAGTGCCAGTTTCTGACTGGTAATTCAAAGAATATATTGGGGTTACGTGCACCCACAATTTTTACTACTGGTATACAGTGCCATTGTCTGACTGGGAATTCAAAGAATATATTGGGGTTATAAATACCCTCATTTCTTGCTACTGCCATATAGTGCCAGTTTCTGACTGGTAATTCAAAGAATATATTGGGGTTACGTGCACCCACAATTTTTACTACTGGTATACAGTGCCATTGTCTGACTGGGAATTCAAAGAGTATATTGGGAATACAAATACCCTCATTTCTTGCTACTGCCATATAGTGCCAGTTTCTGACTGGGAATTCAAAGAATATATTGGGGTTACGTGCACCCACAATTTTTACTACTGGTATACAGTGCCATTGTCTGACTGGGAATTCAAAGAATATATTGGGGTTATAAATACCCTCATTTCTTGCTACTGCCATATAGTGCCAGTTTCTGACTGGTAATTCAAAGAATATATTGGGGTTACGTGCACCCACAATTTTTACTACTGGTATACAGTGCCATTGTCTGACTGGGAATTCAAAGAGTATATTGGGAATACAAATACCCTCATTTCTTGCTACTGCCATATAGTGCCAGTTTCTGACTGGGAATTCAAAGAATATATTGGGGTTACGTGCACCCACAATTTTTACTACTGGTATACAGTGCCATTGTCTGACTGGGAATTCAAAGAATATATTGGGGTTATAAATACCCTCATTTCTTGCTACTGCCATATAGTGCCAGTTTCTGACTGGTAATTCAAAGAATATATTGGGGTTACGTGCACCCACAATTTTTACTACTGGTATACAGTGCCATTGTCTGACTGGGAATTCAAAGAGTATATTGGGAATACAAATACCCTCATTTCTTGCTACTGCCATATAGTGCCAGTTTCTGACTGGGAATTCAAAGAATATATTGGGGTTACGTGCACCCACAATTTTTACTACTGGTATACAGTGCCATTGTCTGACTGGGAATTCAAAGAATATATTGGGGTTATAAATACCCTCATTTCTTGCTACTGCCATATAGTGCCAGTTTCTGACTGGTAATTCAAAGAATATATTGGGGTTACGTGCACCCACAATTTTTACTACTGGTATACAGTGCCATTGTCTGACTGGGAATTCAAAGAGTATATTGGGAATACAAATACCCTCATTTCTTGCTACTGCCATATAGTGCCAGTTTCTGACTGGGAATTCAAAGAATATATTGGGGTTACGTGCACCCACAATTTTTACTACTGGTATACAGTGCCATTGTCTGACTGGGAATTCAAAGAATATATTGGGGTTATAAATACCCTCATTTCTTGCTACTGCCATATAGTGCCAGTTTCTGACTGGTAATTCAAAGAATATATTGGGGTTACGTGCACCCACAATTTTTACTACTGGTATACAGTGCCATTGTCTGACTGGGAATTCAAAGAGTATATTGGGAATACAAATACCCTCATTTCTTGCTACTGCCATATAGTGCCAGTTTCTGACTGGGAATTCAAAGAATATATTGGGGTTACGTGCACCCACAATTTTTACTACTGGTATACAGTGCCATTGTCTGACTGGGAATTTAAAGAGTATATTGGGAATACAAATACCCTCATTTCTTGCTACTGCCATATAGTGCCAGTGTCTGACTGGGAATTCAAAGAATATATTGGGGTTACGTGCACCCACAATTTTTACTACTGGTATACAGTGCCAATTTCTAACTAGGAATTCAAAATGCGCAAGGCTCCCGGAAAGGGACGTGGACGAGGCCGTGGGCGAGGTCGGGGGAATGGTTCTGGGGAGCAAGGTAGCAGTGAAGCCACAGGGCGTCCCGTGCCTACTCCTGTGGGGCAGCAAGCATTGCGCCACTCCACAGTGCCAGGGTTGCTTGCCACATTAACTAAACTGCAGGGTACAAACCTTAGTAGGCCCGAGAACCAGGAACAGGTCTTGCAATGGCTGTCAGAGAACGCTTACAGCACATTGTCCAGCAGCCAGTCAGACTCTGCCTCCTCTCCTCCTATTACCCAACAGTCTTGTCTTCCTTCCTCCCAAAATTCCGAAGCTTTACAGAACAATAACCCAAACTGTCCCTGCTCCCCAGAGCTGTTCTCCGCTCCTTTCATTGTCCCTCAACCTGCCTCTCCACGTCACGATTCCACGAACCTAACAGAGGAGCATCTGTGTCCAGATGCTCAAACACTAGAGTCTCCTCCATCTCCGTTCGATTTGGTGGTGGATGACCAGCAACCCACCCTCATCGACGATGATGTGACGCAGTTGCCGTCAGGGCATCCAGTTGACCGGCGCATTGTGCGGGAGGAGGAGATGAGACAGGAGTTGGAAGAGGAAGTGGTGGATGATGAGGACACTGACCCGACCTGGACAGGGGGGATGTCAAGCGGGGAAAGTAGTGTGGATGTTGAGGCAGGTGCAGCACCAAAAAGGGTAGCTAGAGGCAGAGGCAGAGGTCAGCAGCTTAGGCGAAGCCAGGCCACACCCGGAATCTCCCAAGATGTTCCAGTTCGTACCCAGCCCCGAAAAACTCCCACCTCGAGGGCACGTTTCTCGAAGGTGTGGAGTTTTTTCAAGGAATGCGCCGAGGACAGATATAGTGTTGTCTGCACAATTTGCCTCTCGAAATTGATTAGGGGCTCTGAGAAGAGCAACCTGTCCACCACTTCAATGCGCCGTCATTTGGAATCCAAGCACTGGAATCAGTGGCAGGCAGCAACGGCAGGACAAAGGCCGCCTGCCGTTCACGCCACTGCCACTGCCTCTGCCACTGCCTCTGCCTCTGCCACTGCCACTGCTGACTGTGCTGGCGATGCACTCCAGAGGACGAGCCAGGACACCACTTCATCTGCCTCCGCCACTTTGTTGACTTCTACCTCATCCTCCCCTGGTCCTGTCTTATCTCCTTCTCCTGCACCATCAAAGGCACCATCAGGCGTTTCTTTACAACAACCCACCATCTCTCAGACATTGGAGCGGCGGCAGAAATACACTGCTAACCACCCACACGCGCAAGCCTTGAACGCCAACATCGCTAAACTGCTGGCCCAGGAGATGTTGGCGTTCCGGCTTGTTGAAACTCCCGCCTTCCTGGACCTGATGGCAACTGCGGCACCTCGCTATGCCGTCCCTAGCCGTCACTACTTCTCCCGGTGTGCCGTCCCCGCCTTGCACCAGCACGTGTCACTCAACATCAGGCGGGCCCTTAGTTCCGCGCTTTGCACAAAGGTCCACTTGACCACCGACGCGTGGACAAGTGCATGCGGACAGGGACGCTACATTTCACTGACGGCACACTGGGTGAATGTAGTTGAGGCTGGGACTGCTTCCCAAACTGGCCCGGTGTACCTCGTCTCCCCGCCTAACATTCCTGGCAGGGACACGAGAAGAACACCCCCCTCCTCCTCCTCCTCTACCGCCTCCTCCTCCGCCACCGCCTCCTCCTCCGCCACCGCCTCCTCCTCCGCTGTTAGATTGACCCCAGCTACGAGTTGGAAACGTTGCAGCACTGGCGTTGGTAGACGTCAGCAGGCTGTGCTGAAGCTGATCAGCTTGGGGGACAGACAGCACACTGCCTCCGAGGTGAGGGATGCCCTCCTCGATGAGACGGCAATATGGTTTGAGCCGCTGCACCTGGGCCCAGGCATGGTCGTTTGTGATAACGGCCGGAACCTGGTAGCAGCTCTGGAGCTTGCCGGACTCCAACATGTTCCATGCCTGGCCCACGTCTTCAACCTAGTGGTGCAACGTTTCCTAAAGAGCTACCCCAATGTTCCAGAGCTACTGGTGAAAGTGCGGCGCATGTGCGCCCACTTTCGCAAGTCGACAGTAGCCGCTGCTAGCTTAAAATCTCTCCAGCAACGCCTGCATGTGCCACAACACCGGCTTTTGTGCGACGTCCCCACACGCTGGAACTCAACGTTTCAGATGTTGAATAGAGTGGTTGAGCAGCAGAGACCTTTGATGGAATACCAGCTACAAAACCCTAGGGTGCCACAAAGTCAGCTGCCTCAGTTTCACATCCATGAGTGGCCATGGATGAGAGACCTTTGTGACATCCTACGGGTCTTTGAGGAGTCCACAAGGAGGGTGAGCTCTGAGGATGCGATGGTGAGCCTTACAATCCCGCTCTTGTGTGTTCTGAGAGAATCCCTGATTGACATCAGGGATAACTCAGATCACACAGAGGAGTTAGGGATAGCATCCGATCCGTCACAGCTGGAGAGTAGGTCCACACATCTGTCCGCTTCACTGCGTTTAATGGAGGAGGAGGAGGAGGAGGAGGAGGAAGAAGAGTTGTCCGATGATGTGATGGTGATACAGGAGGCTTCCGGGCAACTTCGAATCGTCCCATTGTTGCAGCGCGGATGGGTAGACATGGAGGATGAGGAGGAAATGGAGATTGAACTTTCCGGTGGGGCCAGAGGAGTCATGCCAACTAACACTGTGGCAGACATGGCTGAGTTCATGTTGGGGTGCTTTACAACCGACAAGCGTATTGTCAAAATCATGGAGGACAACCAGTACTGGATCTTTGCTATCCTTGACCCCCGGTATAAAAACAACATCTCGTCTTTTATTCCGGTAGAGGGGAGGGCCAATCGCATCAATGCTTGCCACAGGCAATTGGTGCAGAATATGATGGAGATGTTTCCAGCATGTGACGTTGGCGGCAGGGAGGGCAGTTCCTCCAGTAGGCAACCAAGTTCTCACCGGTCCACACAAACGAGGGGCACACTGTCTAAGGTCTGGGACACCTTGATGGCACCCCCTCGCCAAAGTGCCGCCACGGAGGGTCCTAGTGTCACCAGGCGTGAGAAGTATAGGCGCATGTTGCGGGAATACCTTTCCGACCACAGCCCTGTCCTCTCCGACCCCTCTGCGCCCTACACGTATTGGGTGTCGAAGTTGGACCTGTGGCTTGAACTTGCCCTATATGCCTTGGAGGTGCTGTCCTGTCCTGCCGCCAGCGTCCTATCTGAGAGGGTGTTCAGTGCAGCCGGTGGCATCATCACTGACAAGCGCACCCGTCTGTCAGCTGAGAGTGCCGACCGGCTCACTTTGATAAAAATGAACCACCACTGGATAGAGCCTTCATTTTTGTGCCCACCTGTGTAAAGCACCCCAACATGAAACTCCATGTCTGTACTCAACCTCTCCAATTCCTCCGCATCCTCATACTCATCCACCATAAGCGTTGCACAATTCTGCTAATACTAGGCTCCCTCCAACATGATTTCCCCCAACTCTGCTGGTTAGAGGCTCCCTCCACCCTGATTTCCACCAACTCTGCTGGTTAGAGGCTCCCTCCACCCTGCTTTCCCACAACTCTGCTGGTTAGAGGCTCCTTCCACCATGAATTTGCCAAAACTGGGCTGTTTAGAGGCTCCCTCCACCATGAATTGGTCCAAACTGGGCTGGTTAGAGGCTCCCTCCACCATTAATTGGTCCAAACTGGGCTGGTTAGAGGCTCCCTCCACCATGAATTTGCCCAAACTGGGCTGTTTAGAGGCTCCCTCCACCATGAATTTGCCCAAACTGGGCTGTTTAGAGGCTCCCTCCACCATGAATTGGTCCAAACTGGGTTTTTTAGAGGCTCCCTCCACCATGAATTGGTCCAAACTGGGCTGGTTAGAGGCTCCCTCCACCATGAATTGATCCAAACTGGGGTGGTTAGAGGCTCCCTCCACCATGAATTGGTCCAAACTGGGGTTTTTAGAGGCTCCCTCCACCATGAATTGGTCCAAACTTGGCTGTTTAGAGGCTCCCTCCACCATGAATTGGTCCAAACTGGGGTGGTTAGAGGCTCCCTCCACCATTAATTGGTCCAAACTGGGCTGGTTAGAGGCTCCCTCCACCATTAATTGGTCCAAACTGGGCTGGTTAGAGGCTCCCTCCACCATGAATTGGTCCAAACTGGGTTTTTTAGAGGCTCCCTCCACCATGAATTTGCCCAAACTGGGCTGTTTAGAGGCTCCCTCCACCATGAATTGGTCCAAACTGGGCTGGTTAGAGGCTCCCTCCACCATGAATTTCCCAAAACTTGGCTGTTTAGAGGCTCCCTCCACCATTAATTGGTCCAAACTGGGCTGGTTAGAGGCTCCCTCCACCATGAATTGGTCCAAACTGGGGTTTTTAGAGGCTCCCTCCACCATGAATTGGTCCAAACTTGGCTGTTTAGAGGCTCCCTCCACCATGAATTGGTCCAAACTGGGGTGGTTAGAGGCTCCCTCCACCATTAATTGGTCCAAACTGGGCTGGTTAGAGGCTCCCTCCACCATTAATTGGTCCAAACTGGGCTGGTTAGAGGCTCCCTCCACCATGAATTTGCCCAAACTGGGCTGTTTAGAGGCTCCCTCCACCATGAATTTGCCCAAACTGGGCTGGTTAGAGGCTCCCTCCACCATGAATTGGTCCAAACGGGTTTTTAGAGGCTCCCTTCACCATGAATTGGTCCAAACTTGGCTGTTTAGAGGCTCCCTCCACCATGAATTGGTCCAAACTGGGTTTTTTAGAGGCTCCCTCCACCATGAATTTGCCCAAACTGGGCTGTTTAGAGGCTCCCTCCACCATGAATTTGCCCAAACTGGGCTGGTTAGAGGCTCCCTCCACCATGAATTGGTCCAAACTGGGGTTTTTAGAGGCTCCCTCCACCATGAATTGGTCCAAACTTGGCTGTTTAGAGGCTCCCTCCACCATGAATTGGTCCAAACTGGGGTGGTTAGAGGCTCCCTCCACCATTAATTGGTCCAAACTGGGCTGGTTAGAGGCTCCCTCCACCATTAATTGGTCCAAACTGGGCTGGTTAGAGGCTCCCTCCACCATGAATTGGTCCAAACTGGGTTTTTTAGAGGCTCCCTCCACCATGAATTTGCCCAAACTGGGCTGTTTAGAGGCTCCCTCCACCATGAATTGGTCCAAACTGGGCTGGTTAGAGGCTCCCTCCACCATGAATTTCCCAAAACTTGGCTGTTTAGAGGCTCCCTCCACCATTAATTGGTCCAAACTGGGCTGGTTAGAGGCTCCCTCCACCATGAATTGGTCCAAACTGGGGTTTTTAGAGGCTCCCTCCACCATGAATTGGTCCAAACTTGGCTGTTTAGAGGCTCCCTCCACCATGAATTGGTCCAAACTGGGGTGGTTAGAGGCTCCCTCCACCATTAATTGGTCCAAACTGGGCTGGTTAGAGGCTCCCTCCACCATTAATTGGTCCAAACTGGGCTGGTTAGAGGCTCCCTCCACCATGAATTTGCCCAAACTGGGCTGTTTAAAGGCTCCCTCCACCATGAATTTGCCCAAACTGGGCTGGTTAGAGGCTCCCTCCACCATGAATTGGTCCAAACGGGTTTTTAGAGGCTCCCTCCACCATGAATTGGTCCAAACTGGGGTGGTTAGAGGCTCCCTCCACCATTAATTGGTCCAAACTGGGCTGGTTAGAGGCTCCCTCCACCATTAATTGGTCCAAACTGGGCTGGTTAGAGGCTCCCTCTACCATGAATTGGTCCAAACTGGGGTTTTTAGAGGCTCCCTCCACCATGAATTGGTCCAAACTTGGCTGTTTAGAGGCTCCCTCCACCATTAATTGGTCCAAACTGGGCTGGTTAGAGGCTCCCTCCACCATGAATTGGTCCAAACTGGGTTTTTTAGAGGCTCCCTCCACCATGAATTTGCCCAAACTGGGCTGTTTAGAGGCTCCCTCCACCATGAATTGGTCCAAACTGGGTTTTTTAGAGGCTCCCTCCACCATGAATTGGTCCAAACTGGGCTGGTTAGAGGCTCCCTCCACCATGAATTGGTCCAAACTGGGGTGGTTAGAGGCTCCCTCCACCATTAATTGGTCCAAACTGGGCTGGTTAGAGGCTCCCTCCACCATGAATTGGTCCAAACTGGGCTGGTTAGAGGCTCCCTCCACCATTAATTGGTCCAAACTGGGCTGGTTAGAGGCTCCCTCCACCATGAATTTGCCCAAACTGGGCTGTTTAGAGGCTCCCTCCACCATGAATTTGCCCAAACTGGGCTGGTTAGAGGCTCCCTCCACCATGAATTGGTCCAAACTGGGGTTTTTAGAGGCTCCCTCCACCATGAATTGGTCCAAACTTGGCTGTTTAGAGGCTCCCTCCACCATTAATTGGTCCAAACTGGGCTGGTTAGAGGCTCCCTCCACCATGAATTGGTCCAAACTGGGTTTTTTAGAGGCTCCATCCACCATGAATTTGCCCAAACTGGGCTGTTTAGAGGCTCCCTCCACCATGAATTGGTCCAAACTGGGGTGGTTAGAGGCTCCCTCCACCATTAATTGGTCCAAACTGGGCTGGTTAGAGGCTCCCTCCACCATTAATTGGTCCAAACTGGGCTGGTTAGAGGCTCCCTCCACCATGAATTGGTCCAAACTGGGGTTTTTAGAGGCTCCCTCCACCATGAATTGGTCCAAACTTGGCTGTTTAGAGGCTCCCTCCACCATTAATTGGTCCAAACTGGGCTGGTTAGAGGCTCCCTCCACCATGAATTGGTCCAAACTGGGTTTTTTAGAGGCTCCCTCCACCATGAATTTGCCCAAACTGGGCTGGTTAGAGGCTCCCTCCACCATGAATTGGTCCAAACTGGGGTTTTTAGAGGCTCCCTCCACCATGAATTGGTCCAAACTTGGCTGTTTAGAGGCTCCCTCCACCATTAATTGGTCCAAACTGGGCTGGTTAGAGGCTCCCTCCACCATGAATTGGTCCAAACTGGGTTTTTTAGAGGCTCCCTCCACCATGAATTTGCCCAAACTGGGCTGTTTAGAGGCTCCCTCCACCATGAATTGGTCCAAACTGGGGTGGTTAGAGGCTCCCTCCACCATTAATTGGTCCAAACTGGGCTGGTTAGAGGCTCCCTCCACCATTAATTGGTCCAAACTGGGCTGGTTAGAGGCTCCCTCCACCATGAATTTGCCCAAACTGGGCTGGTTAGAGGCTCCCTCCACCATGAATTGGTCCAAACTGGGTTTTTTAGAGGCTCCCTCCACCATGAATTTGCCCAAACTGGGCTGGTTAGAGGCTCCCTCCACCATGAATTGGTCCAAACTGGGGTTTTTAGAGGCTCCCTCCACCATGAATTTGCCCAAACTGGGCTGTTTAGAGGCTCCCTCCACCATGAATTGGTCCAAACTGGGTTTTTTAGAGGCTCCCTCCACCATGAATTGGTCCAAACTGGGCTGGTTAGAGGCTCCCTCCACCATGAATTGGTCCAAACTGGGGTGGTTAGAGGCTCCCTCCACCATTAATTGGTCCAAACTGGGCTGGTTAGAGGCTCCCTCCACCATTAATTGGTCCAAAATGGGCTGGTTAGAGGCTCCCTCCACCATGAATTTGCCCAAACTGGGCTGTTTAGAGGCTCCCTCCACCATGAATTTGCCCAAACTGGGCTGGTTAGAGGCTCCCTCCACCATGAATTGGTCCAAACTGGGTTTTTTAGAGGCTCCCTCCACCATGAATTGGTCCAAACTGGGCTGGTTAGAGGCTCCCTCCACCATGAATTGGTCCAAACTGGGGTGGTTAGAGGCTCCCTCCACCATTAATTGGTCCAAACTGGGCTGGTTAGAGGCTCCCTCCACCATGAATTGGTCCAAACTGGGCTGGTTAGAGGCTCCCTCCACCATTAATTGGTCCAAACTGGGCTGGTTAGAGGCTCCCTCCACCATGAATTTGCCCAAACTGGGCTGTTTAGAGGCTCCCTCCACCATGAATTTGCCCAAACTGGGCTGGTTAGAGGCTCCCTCCACCATGAATTGGTCCAAACTGGGGTTTTTAGAGGCTCCCTCCACCATGAATTGGTCCAAACTTGGCTGTTTAGAGGCTCCCTCCACCATTAATTGGTCCAAACTGGGCTGGTTAGAGGCTCCCTCCACCATGAATTGGTCCAAACTGGGTTTTTTAGAGGCTCCATCCACCATGAATTTGCCCAAACTGGGCTGTTTAGAGGCTCCCTCCACCATGAATTGGTCCAAACTGGGGTGGTTAGAGGCTCCCTCCACCATTAATTGGTCCAAACTGGGCTGGTTAGAGGCTCCCTCCACCATTAATTGGTCCAAACTGGGCTGGTTAGAGGCTCCCTCCACCATGAATTGGTCCAAACTGGGGTTTTTAGAGGCTCCCTCCACCATGAATTGGTCCAAACTTGGCTGTTTAGAGGCTCCCTCCACCATTAATTGGTCCAAACTGGGCTGGTTAGAGGCTCCCTCCACCATGAATTGGTCCAAACTGGGTTTTTTAGAGGCTCCCTCCACCATGAATTTGCCCAAACTGGGCTGTTTAGAGGCTCCCTCCACCATGAATTGGTCCAAACTGGGGTGGTTAGAGGCTCCCTCCACCATTAATTGGTCCAAACTGGGCTGGTTAGAGGCTCCCTCCACCATTAATTGGTCCAAACTGGGCTGGTTAGAGGCTCCCTCCACCATGAATTGGTCCAAACTGGGGTTTTTAGAGGCTCCCTCCACCATGAATTGGTCCAAACTTGGCTGTTTAGAGGCTCCCTCCACCATTAATTGGTCCAAACTGGGCTGGTTAGAGGCTCCCTCCACCATGAATTGGTCCAAACTGGGTTTTTTAGAGGCTCCCTCCACCATGAATTTGCCCAAACTGGGCTGTTTAGAGGCTCCCTCCACCATGAATTGGTCCAAACTGGGTTTTTTAGAGGCTCCCTCCACCATGAATTGGTCCAAACTGGGCTGGTTAGAGGCTCCCTCCACCATGAATTGGTCCAAACTGGGGTGGTTAGAGGCTCCCTCCACCATTAATTGGTCCAAACTGGGCTGGTTAGAGGCTCCCTCCACCATTAATTGGTCCAAACTGGGCTGGTTAGAGGCTCCCTCCACCATTAATTGGTCCAAACTGGGCTGGTTAGAGGCTCCCTCCACCATGAATTTGCCCAAACTGGGCTGTTTAGAGGCTCCCTCCACCATGAATTTGCCCAAACTGGGCTGGTTAGAGGCTCCCTCCACCATGAATTGGTCCAAACTGGGGTTTTTAGAGGCTCCCTCCACCATGAATTGGTCCAAACTTGGCTGTTTAGAGGCTCCCTCCACCATTAATTGGTCCAAACTGGGCTGGTTAGAGGCTCCCTCCACCATGAATTGGTCCAAACTGGGTTTTTTAGAGGCTCCCTCCACCATGAATTTGCCCAAACTGGGCTGTTTAGAGGCTCCCTCCACCATGAATTGGTCCAAACTGGGGTGGTTAGAGGCTCCCTCCACCATTAATTGGTCCAAACTGGGCTGGTTAGAGGCTCCCTCCACCATTAATTGGTCCAAACTGGGCTGGTTAGAGGCTCCCTCCACCATGAATTTGCCCAAACTGGGCTGGTTAGAGGCTCCCTCCACCATGAATTGGTCCAAACTGGGTTTTTTAGAGGCTCCCTCCACCATGAATTTGCCCAAACTGGGCTGGTTAGAGGCTCCCTCCACCATGAATTGGTCCAAACTGGGGTTTTTAGAGGCTCCCTCCACCATGAATTTGCCCAAACTGGGCTGTTTAGAGGCTCCCTCCACCATGAATTGGTCCAAACTGGGTTTTTTAGAGGCTCCCTCCACCATGAATTGGTCCAAACTGGGCTGGTTAGAGGCTCCCTCCACCATGAATTGGTCCAAACTGGGGTGGTTAGAGGCTCCCTCCACCATTAATTGGTCCAAACTGGGCTGGTTAGAGGCTCCCTCCACCATTAATTGGTCCAAACTGGGCTGGTTAGAGGCTCCCTCCACCATGAATTTGCCCAAACTGGGCTGTTTAGAGGCTCCCTCCACCATGAATTTGCCCAAACTGGGCTGGTTAGAGGCTCCCTCCACCATGAATTGGTCCAAACTGGGGTTTTTAGAGGCTCCCTCCACCATGAATTGGTCCAAACTTGGCTGTTTAGAGGCTCCCTCCACCATTAATTGGTCCAAACTGGGCTGGTTAGAGGCTCCCTCCACCATGAATTGGTCCAAACTGGGTTTTTTAGAGGCTCCCTCCACCATGAATTTGCCCAAACTGGGCTGTTTAGAGGCTCCCTCCACCATGAATTGGTCCAAACTGGGGTGGTTAGAGGCTCCCTCCACCATTAATTGGTCCAAACTGGGCTGGTTAGAGGCTCCCTCCACCATTAATTGGTCCAAACTGGGCTGGTTAGAGGCTCCCTCCACCATGAATTTGCCCAAACTGGGCTGGTTAGAGGCTCCCTCCACCATGAATTGGTCCAAACTGGGTTTTTTAGAGGCTCCCTCCACCATGAATTTGCCCAAACTGGGCTGGTTAGAGGCTCCCTCCACCATGAATTGGTCCAAACTGGGGTTTTTAGAGGCTCCCTCCACCATGAATTTGCCCAAACTCTGCTGGTTAGAGGCTCAATCCACCCTGATTTTCAAAACAAATGTTGGTGCCAACCTCAACTTACTACAAGGGCCAAATTCACTGCTGGTGACAAGCTCTCCTCACTGCAAGTGCCAAATACACATGTTTCAAGGTGTTTTCCTACTGTCAGAGAGGTGGTATTGAGTGTGTAAAGTGTGTAGTTGTTAGGCTGTGATGTTGGGGTAATAGAGGGTCTTTGGTGTGTTAGATGCCCCCAGACATGCTTCCCCTGCTGTCCCAGTGTCATTCCAGAGGTGTTGGCATCATTTCCTGGGGTGTCATAGTGGACTTGGTGACCCTCCAGACACGGATTTGGGTTTCCCCCTTAACGAGTATCTGTTCCCCATAGACTATAATGGGGTTCGAAACCCGTTCGAACACACGAACATTGAGCGGCTGTTCGAATCGAATTTCGAACCTCGAACATTTTAGTGTTCGCTCATCTCTATTCCTGATCAATCGACTATTGAGTAAATTGGGAATCTGCAACTCAAAATGAATGAAACCGTATAGAAAATAAATTCTCAGTAGTGATTGTTCATTCCCCATGCAGTGTGTGTTTCCTTATGTAAAAAAACAATGCAGTTGCGTACCTTTCAACGTGTTATAACGTCAATCGACACTTGTCAGCCTAAACATCGGGCAATGTAACTGCACCATTAGATCTGTTGTTTAATAGACCTTGCTTGTTACTGGGCCTTGGTAGTACAATATTCCTGTATGCAGAGAATCTCTTTCATATAGTAGTCGCAGTGATTAGTGATTTTGCCATAAGAAGCCATGGCCAGCCATATATTTCCTCTGTATTAGATGATGGCCATTCAACTACACAGACCACTTGAGTCCTGTAAAGCAGGTTCCACTCTAAGGGTCAATGCACACGGAGTATTTGGGCGCAGATTCTGAAGCGGAATCCACCTCAGAATCCATGCAGAAAAACAGACTCCCATTGACTTCAATGGGTTCCTTTTTCTGCTTGAAAAGGAACCCATTGAAGTCAATGGGAGGCTTTATATCCGCGCGGATTCTGACGCAGATTCCGCGTCAGAATCTGCGCCCAAATACTCCGTGTGCATTGACCCTTAGAGGGGATCCCGAGTAGGAGACCTACTTTGGTGATTTCCCCTTTAGACATAAGGGCAGAAATTGTTCTAATAAAGCAACTAGTTCAAATGGGTTATCCTCTTTTATCCTTTTGCGCAGTCTCTTTTTTTATGCATATCCACTAAAGTGGTCCTAGTGTTACATATATCTTTTTTCCTATAATGTACAGAACATATTAACATTGCTTCTGAGTATATTTTACTTCTTTTATCAAGTTCCCTGTTGATAGTAGTGAATGGTTTGTTTTTTAACATTTAACTAACACTTGCTTTTGTCATAAATGTAAGTATGATTAATTCACAATTACAGTTTTGTGTTTTCATTGTAGAGCTGAACCTTATAGATGGCGGCAAAATTCAAGCAAAAGTTAAGAAATTACCTAAAAAGTATGTATTAATTTTAAAGAGCTATTTGAGCAATTTTTGTTTTATTTCAATTGTATGTGAAGAATACTATAATATTATTGTTCATGATATTTCAGCTCTCTGGACATTTCTTCATCTCGCTGGCTGAAGACCTATGGGTTGATACCAAGGCGGCTTACTATAATGGATGCCCTGGCGCCAACAACAGTTCCACACTCAGCTAAATATATCCCAGCTATAGATAAGCATGTTGTTTCTAAAGTGTTTGATGAGGTAAAAAACATTTGCCAATATTTGAATCTAGCACTAGATTTTAAGGTATGTTCACACATAGCAGTATTTTACGTTAGTTTCTGTAAGGGTCAGTGCAGAGTTTTTCAGCGCCGATTTTGAGGCTGAATCTGCCTCAAAATCAGCCTCCAAAGAAAGCCTCCCAATAGAGTTCTATTGGGAGGCTTTTTCTGGAGGCTGATTTTGAGGCGGATTCAGCATCAAAATCAGCGCCAAAAAACTCTGTGTGCACTGACCCTAGGCCAAAACTAGCAGCAAGCAAAAACACAGAACATGTACTAATCTTTCCATTATACCTTATTTCTGTGCAAGCTGTACTCCTAGGTTTGACTTACATATACTGAATCAAAACAGTACTATGTGAATATAGCTTTAATTACGGAATAGACACATTGCTGCTGGAGTTAGATGTTATTCATTCCATTTTTAGGCTAAGGTTTCAAGTATCAGGCCACAGTGAAAAAAAGTATAGTGGGAAATACTGCAACGGAAACGTATTACGTTTTTTCCCCGCAATATGGGAATTTACTCTGTGGACTTTCTGCTCCCATGATACCTCTGGGGAACCCGCCAATGTTTTCCTAGGTATAATTGACATATTGCTATTATTAAAAACCAAATGGTTTTGAAAATCGCAGCATTTCCGCAGTGGGTATTTTTCTGCAGTGTGTGGATGGTATTTGCGTTTCCTACCGTGGCCAAACTTGGCGTTTACAGCATGTGGGGCCCCAGCCTTAATGGACTTCTGTGAAACACGGACATGTATGTCCATTTTTGACTGCTATTGTTCATCCGTTGTGTTCCGTTTTTGATGGCCAAGTGTCATCCTTTTGCATCTGTTTTTAAAGGGCTGTTTAAAAAAGGCTTATATGTTAATTTATTTTTTTTCATTTTTGACAAATTCATTATATCCGGTTTTAATGGCTGTAGCTCAGACATCAATCCATTTTACATCCATTAAAAAGGGGTCCATTGATTAGGTCTGTGTGCCTGTCAAAATGGACAATGGTAGAGATAGGGAGCCTTCACACGGAGATTACACTCCGCTCATTCTGATCGTAAATTCTTTCAGAATGAGCGGCGTAAAAACAGATCTCATTGATTTCTATGGGTGCCGGCATACGCATGCTCCCCATTGAAATCAATGGGATTCTTTTTTACCTATTGTTTTCAATGTGATATGCGTATATCACATTGAAATCAATAGGTAAAAAAGCCTCCCATTGATTTCAATGGGTAGCGCGCGTATTCCGGCACGCATAGAAATCAATGAGATCTGATTTTACGCCGCTCATTCTGAACGAGTTTATGTTCAAGAATGAGCGGAGCGTAAACTCCGAGTGAAGGCTCCCAAAATCTCTGCGGAAAAAACACAATGCATTTCCTCCACAGTTTTTTCCACAGCGTTTTTTTGATGTTTTGATGTGTTTGCTACATGAGGTCCAAGCATCGAATTCAGGAACATCTTGATATATCGGTGTTGATTTACAATATTCTAGTTTCAAATTTGGGATTGAAGCTGAGATTATAGATGACCAATACGTTAGCATTTGAAATAGAGCTAAGAATTATAAATCATTTCATTTGTTACCACTAAGGGGCAATATGGAGCTGCTACCATGAGATAATGTGTAAGTGCTGTCTAATGTCTTGAGATTACAGTAATAATAGTATTATTTTTAGTCATTTTCACCTTTAGTTAGATGACTTTCTCTTTTAAAACAAAACCTTTTATTAAGTCATTTTGTTGCTGCTAAACCAATTTTATTTTTGTGTGCTGATCAATAGTCCATGATTTCTAAAAACAATTATGTAACAATGAAATATATGGATTACATTTTACTTGAATTGCATGGAGAAAATTACAGCATCCTTGAAAAAACTATTCTGCCCTTTTTATTTGTGCTTTATGGGCGTGTAAATTGCGCTATGGGCTTCTCTGATGCGTTTACTACACGCTTCTAAAGCCCAGTTATGAGCCATGTAGTTCTTTCCATCCATCTTTCCATCAGCCCCTGCCTGGGCTCTGGCTTTGGAAACTTTGTCAGGCAATATTCGACAATACTGCGCATGCATGTTATGTCTAATCCTGGATAACCCTTTAATAGACTTAATGGCCATATTGAAAATGACAAGAATTAATACTTTTTTTAAAAAAAAAAATATAAAAATATCATCCAAAATTCTTAACAAAACTTGGTTTCAAAAGTAGGTCATCTCCTGGTGACATGTTCCCTTTCAGTTGGAAAGGCTGTCAATCTTCAGTTACAAGCTAAGGACAAAAGTGAAAAATAATCTTGTTTGATTTTAAGAGTCCATCAAAAATTGGTCATGTCCTGTTTGTCACCTTTTTTCACAAATTAACTTTTTCATGAAAATGGGTGACCCATATATGCAAACATGGCCATGAAAAATGTATGAAATGGTTTCACAGGCATATCTGTAGCATGGTTGTGTGAATATAGCCTTGATTAAACATTGCAGAGCCAGTGCACATCTGAAGGCTGCATGCCTTTAATCAGTTGATTGGTAGAAAATCCCAGAATACATGTTTAAGATTCTAACCCCTCGTTCACATCTTCGTTCGGGGAGTCTGCATGGAGACCCCTGAACGGAATACCGAACACAACTGCAAGCGGTGTGCAGTAAAAGCGCATGGAACCCATAGACTATAATGGGGTCCGTGTGCTGGCCGCATGCTGCCCGCCCAAATCATGCAGACAGGAAAGTAGATTGTGAACTACTTTCCTGTCCGCATGACCCGTACGGAGATCTGGCGGCCAGCACACGGACCCCATTATAGTCTATGGGGTCCATGTGCTTTCACTGGCACACTGCTTGCAGTTCCTTTCAGTATTCCATTCAGGCTCCCCCGGACGGAATCCAAGCGCAGATGTAAACGAGGCCTAACACTTTATAAAAAAAAAATAATGCAGTTTTGATGTAAAGAATGTTTGAGCATAGATGTATTTTTCCTTTAAATGACATCTGCCACACTTTCTGATGATTTTATAAATGTTTCCAATTTATTTTATACAAAACAGAATCACAGAGACATCAGGTCAGGCCACATTAGTTAAGACTTTCATCATTTATTTTCTGTTGCGCCATTTGATATAGAATATTTTTATAATCAAAACCAGTGAGTGATAGATTAAAACCTCATGCAGATAGATGTGGATGTGTCATTTCAGGGACGAATGCCTACAGTATATAAATAATATGTGCTGCTTCATATCCAAAAACAGCTGCTAGTTCCCATTTTGTGACAGTGTTATTTTCTTGCCAAAAAGGAACACAGCCAGTTATAATCTTCCTGCCTTCTCGTTTCATCTCCCGTTAACCATATTAAGTTGCTATGGCAGCCCCTCATTAACATCAGGCCAGTGTGTGCGCTCTGTAGCCTGGTGGTGAGAATGCATTACTTGATCTGTTTCAGGAGATTCATTCATTATAGCCCTTATTAGAATACTCATCTGTTAACCAGAAGCTGTTCTCTGGACATGTTGTTTGGTCATTTCTCATTTACTTCTTGCATCTCTAACATTCATTGACTAGGATTCATGGGAACCACTTTCAGTAGACTTTCTTTTTAGCCAATTTTGCCTTCCTTGTTATTCTGTTATTTTCCTATAGCTTAGTCCCATCAAAATAATTCAGTCCACCCAAACCAGAAATGAATCTTGACAGGTTCACCCACTGGTAACCCAAAACTATCACATCACAATAAATAGTAAAGATTTATTGGTTTAACAAATAAAGAAATAACTATCTAGCTTTACATAAGTATTTCTAGCACCAAGAAGATTTTCACAGAATTCTGATACGTTGTCATTTATTTATGTAGCAAAGACCAAGGAGAAATCAGAAATCTATAATAATGTAAAAACTGTGCACAGTAGGTTATAGTCTCTCTCACCCAGTAGGGAAAATGAATATTCATTGGTGTCTGATGTTAAGACATATAAAGGATAATATTATCTGGTGGGAAAGATTACCTGTGCCAGTACTTTGAAGCTTACCTGGTAGCCAGTGATTACATGGTGACCAGTGGTGAATCCCTCTGCTCGCCCTGGCATGGCACAATACCTTCTATACAGGACCTACAAAAGTTCACCTTTTACTATCACCAAGCTTCAATAATGGCCCCATACAGTATCATGCTCTCCAGTGGCCCAACACACAGTATATGCTCCCCAGTGGTCCTCAGACATGCAATAATGTTCCCCAGTAGCCCCCCCCCAGGCAAGTAATAATGTCCTCCAGTAACCCCCCAGGGAATTAAAATTAAGACAAGTAATAATGTGCCCTAGTGGCCCTCAGACAATTTATAATGTCTCCCAGTAGCCCCTGAACAAATAATGCCCCCCATTAGCTCCCAGACAAATAATACTATCCGCAGTGGTGCCCAGAAAAGTAATACTATTCCCCCAGCGTCTCCCAGACAAGTAATAATGTAGCTCCACACTGTAGATGTGCTACATATTTTAAAAACAAATAGCCCTTACCCATTCTCGATTTCCCAAATCTTTGAGGTTCCCCTGTTTCTTGTCTCGATATATCAGGTCTTCAGCAGCCATCACTAGCTGATGCCTGAGTGATAGAGCAGGAAGCTAAAACCTTCCTGCTGTACCGTTCTATTAAATTATATCGGCATCTTAAAGGGGTTGTCCCATCACAAGGATCCTATCTATACTGCTTGTTAATGTTGATTTAAGACTTTTCCTAAATACACTGCTTCAGCAAAACTGCTTTGTTTGTTCACTATCTTACTTTATTCAATTCTTTGTGGCCACAGCCTTGACTTATCTGCTCAAAAGTCAAGTGATGTATCTGCTGCTCTCAGGGGGAGAGAAGAGGGGCTAAGTGCATGGGAGCGAGCCTGTGTTTTTAGCTATTCCTGTGTCTACACCACGTGACCTAGCTTCCTGCTATCAGATAGGGGGGAGGAGCTGCTTTCATTTCTGAACGTCTTCTGTTCTCCCAGTTATCAGGCTAGCTAATTCAATTGTGTTCATTATGGCAGAGACAGGCAGTCTCTGTATGTAACACAGAATGGAGTTGCTCCTGCGTGTACTTCATAGTCCAATATTGTGCATATAGTGTTGTTTGAGGATCTTTGATGACATCACAGGCCCTTCAGCCGCCCCATAGGATCACTCTATGTGGTGAGCGGAGCTACACACTAATTTGGGGGCGGAGCTAAACGGCGGGTTGCATGTGAAACCCTGCCCACCAAATGACACAAGAAACTGGGAAGAAATTACAGCAGTGAAGACTGGTGAGTATGCAACGTGGGAATACCCCTTTAAGGATGCTGAGGTAGTTAAAAGGGGACGTGCTGCCATTCACGCTCCAGATACATTGGGTAGCCCTTGGTCACAGAGCTAAAAAAAACCCAGCAGACTACTGACAGTACCCCAGGACAGAAACAATACGAGACAAGGCTAGGCACATTGACATATACTATGTAGAAATATATATAATCTTAATCCAAACAGTGTATATAAAATAAAGGTAACATAATTGAAAAACAAATTAACTTTAAAACTATATACTAAACCAAAAAAACAGATGTAATTTCCGACATGTAGGTTTTTGCTGTCCGCTTGAAAAATCGGACATCTTTGTGAACGGACAGTTATGGACACCCACGTACAGTAAAAAAACCGCATCCAATGTCCATTTAAATCAATGCAAAATGTCACGGACACAGCTAGTGTCCGATGCTAATGTCCACACAAGATTTTGCACGGACATTAGCAGCAGACACTAGCTGTTGGACACCGACGGTAGTGTGAACGCTCCTTTAGCCATTCAGCAAAAACATTGTCCCGCAGACATTGATAGCTCTTCCACATGACTATAATTGGGGTAGAGGTGGGAGAGTAAGAGAGCACTTATAATTTAATGTGTCCACGGACATAATTGTAAACCTGTTGAGTTAGTGTAAATGGTAAGAGAAGGTGGGTGTATTTATAACACTGGCTTCATATTCTAATTTGCATATACTACTTCATTTTATCTCTGGGGAGCTTCTTTTACGTTAATTAGTACCATGCTTCTTAGTAAGATATATATTTTCTACCTCCAGACTTCATTTACGGAGATAATTAAACTGCATCCTAATGGATTCAATGGATGGAAAAAGGCCCACAGAGAATACATGTGTATGTGTAAATGTTTGGGATATTTTTGTCAAAGGTGTACAAGTAAATTAATTTGCTTTACCTGATCAACCTTTTATTAGTAACTATAGATCTGGAGACAAGAGATGACACTTTGCAGTGGACACAACGAATCTCCATGACATCACAGTGGGACATTGTGACATTACAGTGGAACTCTGTGATATCAAAATGGGGCATTGTGATATCACAATGGAACTCAGTGACATCACAAAGCAGCGTTGTGGCATCACAATATGCATTACGACATCACAACGTAATTCAATGATATCACAATTGGGTGTTGTGACATAACAACGGAACTCTACTACATCACAATAGGGCATTGTGACATTACAATAGAATTCCATGACATCACAATGGAACTCTGACACCACATGAGTTGTTGTGACATCACAATGAAAGTCAATGACATCACAAAAAGGAATTGTGACATCACAGTGGAGTATTATGACATCACAATGAAACTCTGTGACATTGCAATGGGGCCTTTGTGAAAGAAAAATGGACATCAATTACAGTACATAGGGGCATTGTGACATCAAAATGGAACTTAGTGACATCACAATGTTAAATTATGATGTCATAATGGAATGTGTGACATCACAATGGAACATAGTGACATAACAATGGAACTCAACCTGCAAGCACAAATAAAGAGAAAAGAGTGAATTACCACTGAATGTGAACATACACCAAACAATATGAGACCTGGAGATCCATATTTGTAACAGTGGAACTCAGTGACATCACAATGGGGCATTGTATATATCTGTACAGTACAGACCAAAAGTTTGGACACACCTTCTCATTCAAAGAGTTTTCTGTATTTTTCAAAGAAAAAATAGAAAAAAGTTGGGGTGGGCACTCACCATTCGAAAGTCGGTAGATGACACTTCTCATTGGTAAAAACAAAGTCCTTTATTAAGTGCGGATAAAAATAATTATACAGGGAGGGAGAAAAAACATTATCGGCAAAAAAATGGCAACAGCCGTTTCGCGTCTATACTGACGCTTTTTCAAGCCAAGAATGCAAGGACACACCTTCTCATTCAAAGAGTTTTCTGTATTTTCATGACTATGAAAATTGTAGATTCACACTGAAGGCATAAAAACTATGAATTACCGTATATACTCGAGTATAAGCTGAATTTTTCAGCCCAGTTCTCGAGTCAGTAAAAGAAAAAATTTTCTTTCCTTTTTTTAGGAGGGGAGGGGGAGGTGGGGGAGAGGTCTATGACCAGCCACAATATCAATGTATAGAATCTCCCATAAAACAGTGCAAAAAAAAAGATTTAAGAAAAAAAATAAAAGTTGTAAATCACTCTCACTTTCCCTAGAATACATACAAAAGTAGAAAATTCCTGTGAAACACATACACATTAGGTATCCTGTGTCTGAAAGTGCCCGGCCGACTGAATATAGGGGATCTGCAGTGCTCCTGTTCCGTCGGGAAGGGGTTAATAGGAGCACTGCAGATACCCTATATTCAGCCAGACTGAATTTCAAGTGGGGGAAGAAAAAACAGTCCTCAAGCTCAGGGAAGGGGCAGACAAACAACCAAAAACACCCCCTCCCCTTTCCCAGCATCCAGCATCTACTGCACCCAAAAACTCCGACCATTTTAATTTTTGAAATTTTCCAGTAGCTGCTGCATTTCTCCCCTAGGCTTATACCTGAGTCAATAAGTTTTCCCAGTTTTTTGTGGTAAAATTAAGGGCCTCGGCTTATATTCGGGTCGGCTTATACTCGAGTATATACAGTAACACATGTGGAATTATATACTTAACAAGAAAGTGTGAAACAACTGAAAATATGTCTTATATTCTAGGTTCCTCAAAGTAGCCACCTTTTGCTTTGATTACTGCTTTGCACACTCTTGGCATTCTCTTGATGAGCTTCAAGAGGTTGTCACCGGAAATGGTCTTCCAACAGTCTTGAAGGAGTTCCCAGAGACGCTTAGCACTTGTTGGCCCTTTTGCCTTCACTCTGCGGTCCAGCTCACCCCAAACCATCTCAATTGGGTTCAGGTCTGGTGACTGTGGAGGCCAGGTCATCTGGTGTAGCACCCCATCACTCTCCTTCTTGGTCAAATAGCCCTTACACAGCCTGGAGGTGTGTTTGGGGTCATTGTCTTGTGGAAAAATAAATGATGGTCCAACTAAATTCAAACCGGATGGAATAGCGTGCCGCTGCAAGATGCTGTGGTAGCCATGCTGGTTCAGTATGCCTTCAATTTTGAATAAATCCCCAACAGTGTCACCAGCAAAGCACCCCCACACCATCGCACCTCCTCCTCCATGCTTCATGGTGGGAACCAGGCATGTAGAGTCCATCCGTTCACCTTTTCTGCGTCGCACAAAGACACGGTGGTTGGAACCAAAGATCTCAAATTTGGACTCATCAGACCAAAGCACAGATTTCCACTGGTCTAATGTCCATTCCTTGTGTTCTTTAGCCCAAACAAGTCTCTTCTGCTTGTTGCCTGTCCTTTAGTAGTGGTTTTCTAGCAGCTATTTTACCATAAAGGCCTGCTGCACAAAGTCTCCTCTTAACAGTTGTTGTAGAGATGTGTCTGCTGCTAGAACTCTGTGTGGCATTGACCTGGTCTCTAATCTGAGCTGCTGTTAACCTGCGATTTCTGAGGCTGGTGACTCGGATGAACTTATCCTCCGCAGCAGAGGTGACTCTTGGTCTTCCTTTCCTGGAGCGGTCCTCATGTGAGCCAGTTTCTTTATAGTGCTTGATGGTTTTTGCAACTGTGCTTGGGAACACTTTCAAAGTTTTCCCAATTGTTCGGTCTGACTCACCTTTATTTCTTAAAGTAATGATGGCCACTCGTTTTTCTTTACTTAGCTTTTTTCTTGCCATAATACAAATTCTAACAATCTATTCAGTAGGACTATCATCTGTGTATCCACCTGACTTCTGCAAAACACAACTGATGGTCCCAACCCCATTTATAAGGCAATAAATCCCACTTATTAAACATGACAGGGCACACCTGTGACGTGAAAACCATTTCCGGTGACTACCTCTGCACTACTTCCAACCATCCCTCCAGCTACTCCTCCTGTCACACACACAGTTCTGCACTACTTCCAACCATCCCTCCAGCTACTCCTTCTGTCACACACACAGCTCTGCACTACTGCCAACCATCCCTCCAGCTACTCCACCTGTCACACACACAGCTCTGCACTACTGCCAACCATCCCTCCAGCTACTCCTCCTGTCACACACACAGCCCTGCGCTACTGCAAACCATCCCTCCAGCTACTCCTCCTGTCACACACACAGTTCTGCACTACTTCCAACCATCCCTCCAGCTACTCCTCCTGTCACACACACAGCTCTGCACTACTGCCAACCATCCCTCCAGCTACTCCACCTGTCACACACACAGCTCTGCACTACTGCCAACCATCCCTCCAGCTACTCCTCCTGTCACACACACAGCCCTGCGCTACTGCAAACCATCCCTCCAGCTACTCCTCCTGTCACACACACAGCTCTGCTCTACTGCCAACCATCCCTCCAGCTACTCCTCCTGTCACACACACAGCTCTGCACTACTGCAAACCATCCCTCCAGCTACTCCTCCTGTCACACACACAGCTCTGCTCTACTGCCAACCATCCCTCCAGCTACTCCTCCTGTCACACACAGCTCTGCACTACTGCCAACCATCCCTCCAACTACTCCTCCTGTCACACACATAGCTCTGCACTACTGCCAATCATCCCTCCAGCTCCTCCTCCTGTCACACACACAGCTCTGCACTACTGCCAACCATCCCTCCAACTACTCCTCCTGTCACACACACAGCCCTGCGCTACTGCAAACCATCCCTCCAGCTACTCCTCCTGTCACACACACAGCTCTGCTCTACTGCCAACCATCCCTCCAGCTACTCCTCCTGTCACACACACAGCTCTGCACTACTTTCAACCATCCCTCCAGTTACTCCTCCTTTCACACACACAGTTCTGCACTACTTCCAACCATCCCTCCAGCTACTACTCCTGTCACACACACAGTCTGCACTACTGCCAACCATCCCTCCAGCTACTCCTCCTGTCACACACATCTCTGGTGTAACAGAGCTCAGCGCACACTCAGCTCTGCTACTTCTCTACACTCTGTTGGCAGAGTCTAAAATCGGACCAGAATGGAAATTGCGGTGGACCGATTTTAGACTCCGCCTCCTCAGGCAGAACCAACGTTGATTGGCCGAATGCTGTACACTGGCCAATCAACGCTGGTCAATGCATTCCTATAGGAAAAAGTCAGCTCGCGCATATCACAAGCTGACAGGGATCCCGACCAGATAGAGCCCCAAAGAGCTGGGTGAGTAACATTCCCCCCTAAATAAAGGTAATCCCTAGCTAACCCTGCCTGTAAATCTGTCCCTGTCTCACAGTCACATAGTTCACAGTCCCAAATTAATCGAATGTTAAATCCACCATTCGTCTAAATTGGAGGTCACCTGATTTCGGCAGCCAATGGGTTTTTTAAAATTTTTTTAACTGCCTCTGTTGTCGTAGTTCCTGTCCCACCTCTCCTGCACAGTTATTGGTGCAAAAAATGCACCAGGGAAGGTGGGAGGGGATACGAATTTTTACTGCGTTTGGCTCGTGGTATTCGATTGTAATCGAATACCTCGAACGGCCTGATATTCGATCGAATATGTATTCGATCGAATATGTATTCGATCGAATGGTGTTCGCTCATCTCTAGTAACTATAAATAGCCAGTTGTTTATAGGTATGGTACCTATGGGTACCTATAAATAGTTTAAAGGTACGGACGGTACCTAAAAATAGCCAGTAGGGGGGGCGTGGCTTGGCTATGGCGGCGTGAGGACGCTTGAACTCTGCGCTCCTCTCTGAATCCTCTCCGGGCAGCACATCTCCCTCTCCAACCGGCTCCTAACTTACCTGCAGATGGGGAGAAATCGTCGTGGATCGTCCCGCTCCTCTTCACAGCCGCCGGCGATGTCAGCTAATGCCGCTCTGCAGCGGTTCCTCTCCGCTCCGGGTGCCGCGCTGTCTGGTCCCAAGATGGCGTCTGCTGCGTCCTCCTCATGCGCGGCGCTTCCTCCTTCTCCTGACAGCCCGCCATCTCGCTGTGAAGGGGCATGTTCGGCTCCTCTGGGACCCATCCAGGACTCTGACCATGGCTCCAGGGGGGATCTGCTCCATGACTCCTGCCTTCCCCTATCCGCTGGAGCTCCACAGGACACGCTGGAAGGTACTGTCTCCTCCCCTGTGGCCTCCTCTTCTGCCTTGGAGGCTGACTGGCCTCCCTTGTCTCCCTCTCCTGCACGGATGAACTTCTCTGGAGCCTGCAGCACCCCTGCCCTTCCATCTCAGCCTCTCATGACTCAGGGCTCAGCTTTGGGACTGGCTTCCCCTGGACCTCTATCACCATGGCAGACTGCAGGTCCTCCCTCCCCCTCTTTGTCTGGTGGTGGCCCCTCTGTTGTTCCTCCTGGCAGTCAAGATGGAGGCGCGAATACTTTGTCACTGCGCTCTCAGAATACTTCCTCAGATAATGTGACCTCCCTAGGGGATGCCTTGGGAGAGTTGCGCCGCCTCACTGCCACCCTTGACTCCATTCCTACTAAGGCTGATATGGAGGCCTATGTCCTCCGTCTGGAACAATCATATAAGGCTGAACTCTCTGCTGTTTCTTCTTCCGTCCGGCGTCTGGAAAGCCGTGTTACTGCAGTTGAATCCTCTGCCTCCTCTGCTTCTGCTCAACTCTCTGTTCAGGACTCTACTCTTCTGGCTCATGCCCGCCAGCTTCAGCGTCTGACTGATACTATTGACGACCTGGAGAACCGCAATAGGCGGAATAACATCCGCGTCCGGGGTCTCCCGGAATCTGTTGACCCTAAGCAGCTGGATGGGACTTTGCGGTCTGTGTTTAACTCGCTCCTGGGTGTTCCACTGGACTCCCCTCTGGAACTTGACCGTGCTCATCGTTCACTGGGCCCACGCATCCCCGAATCCGATGTTCCTAGGGATGTTATTTGTCGGGTTCATCGTTACCAACTGAAAGAGGAGATTATGCGAAAGGCCAGGGACTCGGCCCAGATTCTCTACAAGGATCACCCACTAATGCTTCTACCGGATCTCTCCCGTCTCACCCTGGCTAAACGCAGAGCCCTTAAACCTCTGCTGGATGTCCTGAATCATCACCGTATTCCTTACTACTGGGGTTTCCCGTTTCGACTGCAGGTCCGCAGGGAAGGTCGGCTTCTTGCTCTTCATCGCCCAGAGGAGATCCCTTCTTTTATGCTGGCCTTAGGACTCCCTCTGGTGGACATTTCCAGTTGGCCGTCCTTTGTGGTTAACCCCCCGATACCTCCACCGAAAGCCCAGCGCAAATCCCGCCCTCAGGGGCGCAACCGTGCGTCCGCCGCCTCCGGTGCTCCGCAGGCGCAGGACTCCCTTCCTCCGTGATTTGGGTCTACGGGACTTCTTTTCTTTTCTTTTTCTCTCCTTTTCCCCCTATTCTGGTTTCTTAGGGGCCTCAATTGGGGAGTTGACCTTTGCTACTTTTTACTTGCCTTGATACTTCAATGTATGCTTCCATGCTATGGTATAGTGTAGTATACCCATGTATTGTGTTATATTGTTGCATATTTGTCGTTTTCCATCTATTTCATCCGTTTGAGTCCGGTTGGATTGGTTATGCTACTGTAGATTGCTGTTGTTTTACTTGCCCGGGACCCTCGGGGAGGGGCGGCGCCGTTTTTTAGAAGGCTCGTCTCCTACTGGGGTTCTCGCTCTACTGTGTGGTGCGAGTGTGGTGTTTCTCTGTCACCTTTCCCCACCTTTTCTAGGGCGGTTTTACCTCCCCCACATAGTGGTGTTTTGTTTGTGTTCTATTTTTGATTTTCTTTTTGCTATTTGCCTCTCTCGTCTTTGTCTGGTCTTGTGTCTCCCCCTTGTCCCTCTCTGTCTCTTGTTTTGACGCTCCATTGTCCTGAGTATGGCCACTGTTAACTTGTGCTCTTTTAATGCAAGGGGTCTCAACACTCCCCAGAAACGCAACCAAATTCTGTACCACTTTCATAAATCTCTGTCTCATGTTTTGATTCTCCAGGAAACCCACTTCCGGAAGGATCATATTCCTGATATCCGCAATAGGTATTATCCCACGTGGTTCCACGGCTCCAACCCGTCTTCAAAGTCTAAGGGGGTCTCTATTGCCCTGCATCGCTTCTTTCAACATGAGGTACTGGACTCTGTGCTTGATCCTGAGGGCAGGTTTGTCTTTTTGAAATTGCGCACCGGCGGCGCTGTGGTCACGGTCGCGGGTTGCTATCTCCCCAATCAGCAGCAGATGATGTACTGTAGGTCCCTTCTGGGTAAATTAGCTGACTTCAGTGATGGGGTAGTTCTCCTAGGGGGCGACTTTAATTTTGTCCTAGACCCGTTGACTGATGCTTCTCCCCCTCGGGCGGTGTGCGCTCCGACTCAACTACGTAAACTCCGGTCCTCCCTTCACTCTGACCGTTTGGTTGATGTTTGGCGTATACTTCACCCACAGGGTCGTGATTACACGTACTATTCCCCAGCTCACGGCTCGTACGGTCGCTTGGATTATTTTTTGGTTAGCCATCACGCCCTTTCCTGGTCCCCAAGTGCGCAGATTGGGTCGGTTCTGTGGTCTGACCATGCTCCGGTTTTCCTTTCTCTCGCAATTCCGGGCCTCTCATCGCGTCCCTTTAATTGGCGTCTTAATGATAGTCTCCTTAAAGACGCGACGTGTTGTTCCGCGATCTCAGATGCTATCCGTAACTTTGAAGCTGATCACGCTCAGGATCTGACTCCTCTCCCGATTCGGTGGGAAGCTCTCAAGTGCGTTCTCCGCGGCGTCTTCATACAACACGGTTCGCGTCTCAAAAAAGTGCGGTCGAATGGGATAGCTACCCGACTGGCCCGCATCCATTCTTTGGAATCTGAACATAAGCGGACCTTGGCGTCCTCTACTTTTAATGAACTCCTCAATGCTCGGGAGGACCTTCGTTCCTTTCTTGCAGAAATTTCTATCCGTCAGCGGGATCGGTTGCTGAGGCATTTCTATGAGCATGCGGATAAGTGTAGCCGCCCCCTTGCTCGGCGCCTTCACCCTCGCCTTTCGACGACCTACATTCCGTGCGTTCGGGACCGTACGGCGCGGTTGGTGCATGACCCTCCCTCTATAGCGGGGGCCTTTCGTGAGTTTTTCCAGGATTTGTATAACCTGAAGGGGCATTATGCCGACCTGGACCCGGAGATTGCTCTGGCTAAGATAAGGGATTATGTGGCATCCACCGCTCTCCCTACTTTGGATGCGGAGGATAGGTCCGCCCTTGACTCTCCTTTTACTGAGGAGGAACTGTCGGAGGCCATTCGGTTGACCCCCTTGGGCAAATCTCCGGGCCCTGACGGTTTTACCCCTCGTTTTTTTAAAACCTGTAAAGCTCAGGTGGCCCCTCTCCTTCTTCGCGTGTTTAATAGTCTGGATGCGGATACCCCCTTTGCGAGCCAGTCCCTTTCTGCATCGATAGTGGTTCTTCCTAAACCGGGTAAGGATCCCCATAGTTGCGCGAGTTACCGCCCAATTTCTCTTCTCAACATTGACATTAAGCTCTACGCGAAATTATTGGCAAATCGCCTTTCCCCCTTGATGCCCCGGCTGGTCCATAATGATCAGGTGGGGTTTATCCCGGGTCGCGAAGCGAGGGACAACATTTGTAAGACCCTCTTAGTTACGGGGGAGGCGCGCTCCAGGGGTACCCCCCTATGTCTCCTATCTATCGACGCTGAGAAAGCATTCGATCGCGTCCATTGGGGCTTTTTACGAGCCACCTTGGAACAAGTGAATATTGGCCCTGGCTTTTCGCATAAAGTTCTGTCCCTGTATGGCGACGCCTCGGCGCGGGTTCGTGCTAACGGCCTACTGTCTGATCCCTTCCCCGTGCGCAATGGTACGAGACAGGGCTGCCCCTTATCTCCTTTGCTTTATGCCCTCGTAATGGAACACCTGGCAGTCGCTCTTCGATCCCGCGCGGATATCTCGGGCTTCTCCCTGGGTCGGTCTCAGATCCGTTTAGCTCTCTACGCTGACGATCTTTTACTATATGTTGCTCGGCCGCGCGAGTCGTTCCCTGCAATCCTTGAAGAATTTCGGCGCTATAGTAATGCCTCTAATTTTAGGGTTAACCTCTCCAAGAGCGAGGCCCTTAATATCTCCCTCACTCAGTCGGAGGTCTTGCAGTTGTCCGCCAGTTTCCCTTTTAAGTGGCAACCCAACTCTATTAAATATCTGGGCATTCAGATTCCTACCAACCCCGCTGATCTGGTTACGCTGAACTACCTTCCCCTACTCGAGAGAACTGTTGTCGATTTGCGGGCGTACGGGTCCCTTGGATTATCTTGGTTTGGTCGTATCAATGCATTAAAGATGGATGTAGTGCCCAGATTTCTTTACTTCTTTCAGGCTCTCCCGGTCCCCGTGCCCAGGCGATTTTTTAGGACTCTGCAATCGATGTTCGGTAAATTCGTTTGGGGCTCTTCTCGTAGTAGGATTAAATTCCGGACCCTTACTCGACGCAAGAATAACGGGGGGACGGGGCTCCCCGACCCCTTTTTGTACTACCGCTCAGCGGTGTTGCTACGACTTTTTGACTGGCGTTTTCGGGCCTCGGATAAACAATGGGTTTCCATTGAAGCAGAGCTTCTTTCTGCTCATCTTGCCTCTCTCCCGTGGATCCCTTCTCATTTTCGGCCGGCCCTGCCGCGCGCCTCTCTTCTTTCTTCTCACTTCCTAACTACCTGGGACTCGGTCCGCACTTCTCTTTCCTTGGCCGCGGTCCCGGGCTGTTTAACTCCGCTATTCCGGAATAACATGTTTCCCCCTGGTCGCACTGCCCGTCGATTCCTCTGTTGGTCTGTTGGCGACGATGTCCGGCTTGGGTCTATTGTTAGCTCCTCTTTTCTACCCCCTCTGAGTCTACTACAGGCTTCTTATCCGGACCTCTCTCTCTCATGGCTTGAGTATAATCAGCTCGTCGCGTTCCTTCAACGGTTTTCTTTGCAGCCCATTCTCTCCACTGCCCCGACCACCCTGGAGAAAGAGTTTCTTCGCCCCGTGGTACCGACTCGGGCTCTCTCCATCTTATATGATATTCTCCTAACGGCCTCTGCCCGGGTCTCCCTCCATTTACCAGGGCATGGGACTCTGACCTGTGCTCCCGTTTATCTGCTGCTGATTGGGAACGCTCCTTTATCTTGACCCACAAACTTCCTATGCCCTGTATTGCGCAAGAGAAGAATTATAAGATTTTGTCTCGCTGGTACCGTTGTCCAACCCTTTTGCACCGCATTTTTCCTTCTGTGCCGGAGGAGTGTTGGCGCTGTGGATCCGCGGTGGGATCCCTCCTTCATATTTGGTGGGACTGCGGAAAGATTCAGGAGTTTTGGTCGTCTATCTTCTCCCTGTATTCTCAGGTTAGTGGTCGCAGTGTGTCCCCCTCCCCCCAATTGGCCCTCCTCTCTCTTATTCCTGGAAAGATTTCCAGGGTAAAGGGCGACTTGCTGCGCCACTTTCTTACAGCTGCCCGAACGGTCATTCCACGCCATTGGCGCAGCGCAGTAGTTCCCTCCTTATCAGAGTGGCTTCACGAATTTCTCCTCATTAGGAGGATGAGGCTATAGTTGCGGAGGACCTAGTGGACTCGTCTAAATTTGAGTCCCTCTGGCGGCCGTGGATCATATTTCAGGATTCTTCGGAGTTTTCTTCTCTTTTCCCCTAACTTTTCTGGTTTCTTCCTTCTTGGGGTCTCTCTTGGTGTCTTCTTGCTCTTCTTGCTTCTATGTCATTTGCTGTTTTCTTTCTCCCCCTGTGTTTCCGTCCTTGTGGTGTTTTGTCCCTCTTTGGTTGTGTGTTTTGTTGGTCCTGCCCTTGGGGCCGTGTTGTGCCTGTGGTAGCGCCTTCTGTGTGGTTTGGTGTTGTATGCTCATGGTGCATGTTTGTCTTTTTTTTTGGCCCATTTTGGGCGTTGTGTGGTTGTTTTTGCGCTATTAGACCTGCCCATGGTTGGTCCTCATTTTGCGTTATTGCTATACATTGTGGTTTTACATGTTTGTTCCTTTTATTTTGTTGTAAAATTTTCAATAAAATACAGTTTACACATAAAAATAGCCAGTAGTTCATAGGTACGACCTAAAAATAGCCAGTAGTTCATAGTTATGGTACCTATAAATAGCCAGTTGTTTATAGGTACAGTACCTATGGGTACCTATAAATAGCCAGTTGTTTATAGGTACGGTACGTATAAATAGCCAGTTGTTTATAGGTATGGTACCTATGGGTACCTATAAATAGTTTAAAGGTACATACGGTACCTAAAAATAGCCAGTAGTTCATAGGTACGAACTTAAAAATAGCCAGTAGTTCATAGGTACGGTACCTATAAATAGCCAGTTGTTTATAGGTACGGTACCTATGGGTACCTAAAAATAGTTTAAAGGTACGGATGGTACCTAAAAATAGCCAGTAGTTCATAGGTACGACCTATAAATACCCAGTTGTTTATAGGTACGGTACCTATGGGTACCTATAAATAGCCAGTTGTTTATAGGTACGGTACCTATAAATAGTCAGTTGTTTATAGGTATGGTACCTATAAATAGCCACATCCTAAAATAAATGTATGAAGGGAAAATTTTGTAAAACAAAAATAGAATTATATACTCTCCAAAGTGTCTATTTACAGTCACAGTTGTATCAGTGTTCTTGATTTGACTTTTGCAGAATTTCAGTGAGATGTTCAGATTGACTATGCCATGTGATTAGACCCTAAATGTAGCACAATATCTAGATGAAAAACTTTCTTTGTTGGGATTGCACATGATGATAGCCTCTGCTGATTGTTTCAGGTGTTCCCGCTGGCTCATATAAGTGGGAACAGAGAAATTATCACGTTAATTAATCCCCAAGCTGTGAACCTTTCTGGCTACAAGGAAAAGCTCCAGCAAGCAATTCAGTTATATGAAAGGTATAGTTTATAGTATAATAGCTATAATATTTACTCAACCTAGAGAATTAATGGTACTATTCCGTTATCGGGCCAGCAGCAGCGCAGTTCAGCAGCAGCTTTCGGGACAGCAGTTCAGCAGCGGGAATTACAATGACATCCGAGGACTGCTGGCCCGATGCTTGTGCCCAGTAACCAGTACATCGATGACCCCCCTCCCCCATCCTTCTCCTCCTGCCAGTGCTGCCCCCCAGCTCTCCTTACATCTTCCCCGTACCCTCTCCCCGCCACACGACTAGGCCTCACCTCAGCGCTAGTACCGAGACCGAAAGGAAAGACACCGGGGCTCAATCCAGGCCCTGACAAGAAACACGCCGACTATAGGAACGGTGAGCTACAGCGAGCCGGAGGGACAAACTTTCTGCAGCGTCCGGCGGCTATCTAGTAGCATTCATTGCTCAAGATTTACGGTGAGGCCTATTACAGGGAGAGGGTACGGGGCAGATGTAAGAAGAGCTGGGGGGCAGCACTGGAAGGAAGAGGAGGATGAGGGCATCGATCGATGTACTGCCTACTACACACAAGCACGGCCTCTATCATCGGGCCAGCATCGGCTTAGTCATGTGGCGGGGAGAGGGTACGGGGTAGATGTAAGGAGAGCTGGGGGGCAGCACTGGAAGGAGGAGGAGATGGAGGGGGGGTCATTGATGTACTGGCTACTGGGCACAAGCATCGGGCCAGCAGTCCTCGGATGTCATTGTAATTCCCGCTGCTGAACTGAACTGCTGTCCCGAAAGCTGGTGCTGAAATGCGCTGCTGCTGGCCCGATAACGGAATAGTACCGAATTAATTATACTTATAAGACAACCGTGGATGATTTACTGGTGTGTACATGTGTGAGAAGTGGCCTGTTTTTAGCATCACAGCTGGACAAACATGTATTTTTATGGGTTGTTAGGGAATTGCAATAGGAGCAATTCCCTAGTAGCTGCTGGTGAACCCTGGGGGAGGGGCACAATCGACAGTGAGCCCTAAGCTGAATTCCCCCCACTGTCCCTTCCTGCTTGCCGGTCCTATCCTAAGCAAAAGGCGGCAACTGGTCGACGGGCCCTTCCTATATAAGTGACAACATAGAACAAACAAAAGACAAACAACAACAAAGGAAGGTCAGCTAGCCAAGGGTCCAGTAACAGTCGAGCAATGCAGCACAGAATCAAAATCCAAGAGAGAAGTCAAAGGGTGAGCCAGAGGTCAGCAATACAATAGTAGCAGAAGGGGAGCTTATCAGGACAAAGTCACAATAGCCAGCAAGCCAGTGAGGGACGATCTCCTGTATATACAGCACAAGACACAAGACTCGCCTTAGGCTTGATTGGAAGACAGGCTGTCAAACACACAGGAAAGGCTAGCATTAACCATTAAAAGGGCAGAGGGAATCAAAGTGCAGGAGATGGTTGTGGTGGAAATTCAATTACTGAGATAGAGCAGTGTTCATACCTGCTCCACAGCGTGCAAGCGGAGGCTGGCGCAGAGAACCAAACAGGCAGGGACGTTACATGGGTGCTGTGAATTTTTTTCCATGAGCATAAGGGTTTCTGTCTTTCGGGCTCCTAAGTGGAAACCCAAATGCTAGTGTGAATCTAGCGTTAATGCTATGCCCTGGCTAATTTTGAGTGCTTTTAATATGTTGGTGTCCTGCATGACCCAAAAAGCATTTTGATACTGACAGAAGATGTATTCTCATTTCTTTATGTAGATGATAATTTCATGGCTACAATACCACATGTGGCTTGATGCTGTCTTTCATTCGGAATGCAGATCACTCCTCTGGCTTTTCATTTAGCGACCCTTTGAACTGTATAATCTATTTATTTAACTTGTATTAAGCTAATATACTTCACTGTGTACAATCCACTTTTCTATCCTTTACTAGGCGCCTTAATCTAATCGTATGGAGGGCTTTGACCCAGGAGGAAAGAGACAAGTAAGTCCACACTTTAATTTTGAGTGTTTGCTTGTCTCTTATAAGTTAAAGGTTAATAGTAATTGAATCTTTTCTGTTCACCACAAGTAAATTTACAGAACGGAACGTCGCCAATGATGAAGTCGCGGGCAAATGACTACTACCCTGACTACTATAATTACATGTGCATAAGACATTTACAAGGACATCACTGACTCGCTGATGGAATCTGCTTCTGTTATAAGATTTCAACATAGATCAAACAGATGGCAGTGTTAAAGGGGTAGTACCACAAAATAAGCTTATCCCCTATCCCCACTTATCATGATAATGGGGGTTCCTATTCCTTCGTATGAATAGAGTAGAAAGCTGCGATGCATGTGTTTCTTCTTTCATTGTGTTTCTCCGAAAATAAGACCTTCCCCGAAAGTAAGCCCCAGCGTGATTTTTCTGGATTTTTGGACAATGCTTGAAATATAAGACCCTACTCTGAAAATAAGATACAGTAGACCCTTCATCAAAGAATGCAGTCACCCCCAAAAGAATCGGACATTGACTTTAAGTGAGCTATCTGTACAAGATGGCACTAGTGAGATAGCTCTCCACATCAATAAGGGTTGACTACCGCTAGTTCTGGGCTCTCACACACAGATCGAGTAGTCCTACTGGCATCACTCCATTGTGGCTCACTTGTGGTTATCAGGAGAAGCCAACTGATACACTTAGCTGCAGTGGAAGGCTGATGCAATGGCCAAGGATCAGACAATGACATGCCTTTGACAGGAGTGACTCAGATCTGTGTTTAAGATCCCATCCACTATTGGCACTTACAGACTCTAATTGTATTGGGTGTAAGGGGGTCTGGTAAGTGGACTGTTGTTTATGGAAAATAAATAAGACATCCCATGAAAATAAGCCCTAACCCATCTTTTGGACCAAAAAAATCATATAAGACCCTGCCTTAGTTTAATAGAAACACGGTATATTACTCACCTACTTCTGCCTGTCCCTTTGAGTTGACTGATATGGCAATACACACGAATGACTACTGCACCATTGAAACTGGGGGATTCAGGACCTCCATTCTCATAATTGGTGGGGGTTCCACCAGGCAAACCATCCCCAATCTGACATGTTTTCCTTATTTCTGTGGTATCTGCAGGAGAAAAAAACCCTCCATTCTGTGTTTGCTGGATAGTTGGTTACTTTTGAGCTATGAGATTTTGATTGCACAATATTAGATATTAGATATGTATTCATGAGTAAATTCATTATAAGCCATGCTATAAGTATTTAATACATTAATTCTTCTTAAAGCTTTAAAAGTGATGTTCCAGTATCATACTTGGATAATAAAGATGCACTCCTACAAGCTCTAGACAGACTAGGATGGCCTATATCTGCAGAAGATGTGATGTTACTTGAAGATGAAATACAAGCAGGAAAAACATATCTTCAACAGGCTTTGGATCTACAGGAAACAACCAATAAAAAGTCAGTCATTGAAAATTCACATACACAGGTAACATGTAATTTGGTTCTACAATATCTTACAATACAATAAAAATGTAAGAATTCAGAGGCTGAATATAAAATCCTTCTGTAGAATATCAAATAAACTAAACAACCATGTGGAATAAGCCTTCGTCAGGGTCTGGGGTGGCTAGGTGGGATGGCATAGACACAAAAGTTCAGATTCTTTAGTCCAAAACAAAAGTAGAGTTTATTTTCACTCAAAAAGGCAGTGCAGCAACAAAAAAAAACAATTAAAAAAAAAATACCTGCCCGGCTAGGCTCTAACTAAACATAGAATAGGTTACCTCACCTAGAATAACAGAAATCCAAAAGCCAGTAGAATCATTCAGGACACAGCTCCAAAAATATGACCTCTCTGTTTGGCACTCCAGCCAAGCTCTGCCAAAGGTCTGCTCCTGGAGCTGACTTCTTAATCCTCCTTGACGAGGAGACTCTCAACAGCTGAGTCGCTGCCGGAACATCCCCAAAGTGTGGACTGGAGGGGGGTGGAATGACAGGTCCCACTACCAACCTACCTGCCATTCCTAAAAAGCCAGCCCAGTAACCGGAACTTTGAAATAACCCTCAGCAGATAAAATTATCTGCTGAGAACCAGTCTTTCTGAAGTTTTCTCATCTCACCCACCTGAGTAGTCTGGGTGAGATGTACACCCCCTCCATTATCTGACCAGCCATCGGCTTACACCTTACACTGGCTATGGACATGATATTTTTGACTACAGGTCCCACCACTTTTATCAGAATATAGTAAAGTGCTTAAATGTACAGCCCCACAGAGATGGCACATTGTGGTTTGTGATCTTGCTTGTGATCCTATGATTCCTCTGCAGTGGCCACTTATCTCTTAACATCCGTTTGGCTGACTAGGCATGGTAATGGAGGGATGGGAATGAAAACTGATGCATAGCCTTAGACTACAGCATTACTAAAAATGCCATATACCTTAAAAAGGCATGTCTTTGTTTTTCAACCAATGTAAATAGATTGTATAAATGATAACAAACATAAACTCCTTACAAATAGTGAAATCATAACATTATCTGATTAAAGTCAATGAGAAAAACAGGTCTTTTCGCATAAAGTTTTTCCCATTGAGTTCAGTGATAACCAATTGTAAAATGATTGATTCGGGTTCACTTATTTTATTGTAATAAGATTTTTAACCCCTTCCCGCCGATGGCATTTTTTGATTTTCGTTTTTCGTTTTTGACTCCCCTCCTTCTAAACCCCATAACTTTTTTATTTCTCCGCTCCCAGAGCCATATGAGGTCTTAATTTTTGCGGGACAAATTTTTCTTCATGGTGCTACCATTAATTATTCTATATAATGTACTGGGAAGCAGGAAAAAAATTCAGAATGGGGTGGATTTGAAGAAAAAATGCATTTCTGCGACTTTCTTACGGGCTTTGGTTTTACGGCGTTCACTGTGCAGCCAAAATGACATCTCCCCTATATTCTGTGTTTCGGTACAGTTCCAGGGATACCAAATTTATATGGTTTTATTTACATTTTGACCCCTAAAAAAAATTCCAAAACTGTGTTAAAAAATTTTTTTCCTAAAAGTCGCCATATTCCGACAGCCGTAACTTTTTTATATGTAAGTGTACGGGGATGCATAGGGCGTCTTTTTTTGCGGGGTCAGGTGTACTTTTTAGTTCTACCATTTTCGGGAAATGTTATTGCTTTGATCACTTTTTATTCAAATTTTTATCAGAATCAAAACAGTGAAAAAACGGCGGTTTGGCACTTTCGACTATTTTTCCCGCTACGGCGTTTACCGAACAGGAAAAATATTTTTATAGATTTGTAGAGCGGGCGATTTCGGACGCGGGGATACCTAACATGTATATGTTTCACAGTTTTTAACTACTTTTATATGTGTTCTAGGGAAAGGGGGGTGATTTGAACTTTTAATTCTCTTTATATTTTTTTATATTTTTTTTAACTTTTTTTTTTTTTTGCATTTATTAGACCCCCTAGGGGTGTTGAACCCCAGGGGGTCTGATCACTAATGCAATGCATTACAATGCTAATGCATTGTAATGCATTGCAAAAAAGCATCCTTTCTTTTGCAGGCTGCATAGACCAGCCTGCAAAAGAGAGGATTTGCAGACAAGCCTGGGAGCCTGTACAAGGCTCCCGGCTGTCATGGCAACGGGACGTCAGCCCTGGAGCATGCTCCAGGAGCCGGCGATCCCGGCCAAAATGGCGGCGCCCATGCGCCGCCGGGAAAATGGCGCCTCCAGCGCCTTTGACCGCGGCGCCGGAGGGGTTAATGCCTCCGATCGGTCCGGGGACCGATCGGAGGCATTAGAGCCGGTTGTCTACTGCTTAAAGCAGTAGACACCCGACGGCTATGGCGGCCGCCCGGCTCCCGGGCGGTCGCCATAGTTACAGACCCGACATGTGCTGTACTATTACGGCGCATGTCGGGAAGGGGTTAAATACAACATGAAGCCATTGCAAGCCACATTTTCTTAGGTATGTAGATTACGTATACTGAAAGAAGTGATGTGTTCCAATACAGTTTGGCGTCAAACTAGTGAGATCCATTAATGGATAACTTGGGTATAAAAATGCATGAAAAATTGAACTAAATGGATATTTTTACTTTGAAATTCCTTATATTGTTTAAAGTCAGCCACAAAGGTCCTTCTAGAAGATATTTCATACCAAGTGTAAGATGATTTATGTTACAATGCACATTTAAGGTTAATTCTGCTCATCTTTGTTTCTTGCAATGAACACTTGACAGCTACTTCAGTCAGTGATATAGCTGTATTCAAGGTCATTGTTCTTGTGATAAATGGCTTCTATTCGGGTTTTGAACCTCTATTTTTCCAGAATATGTGGCACTGAGCACATTGATGAATGTGCTGTGCTTTGTGACACTGCAGTGTACCCTCAGAATTCCATAATAGACATTCATTTAGATACATTGTCCATGTGTTATATTGACATTACTCATTTAAAGAAGTATTAGCTTCTTCTCACATTTTTGGGAGTTGAGACACCAGCGGATGTATTGGATTATCAGTTCCATTTCAGAGGAGAGATACATGATACAAACCATTTTAGTGCTTATTTTCTTTGGCCCAGTCAAAATCACTGAGATCCTTTAAGGGGTTGGCCACTTTCAGACCAATATTGAGAAACAAATGGTATGGTTTGAATAATAAAACGTTGTACAATTTTCCAATACGCTTTCTGTAGCAATTCCTCACAGTTTTCTAGATCTCTGCCTGCTGTCATTCATTCTGTTACTTCTAGTGGATAAAACTCTGACCATGGTCATGTGATTTACGGTCCATGGTCATGTGATAAGCACACAGGTGTACAGCTCGTTATAGTCGCAGCACAATAATCAGACAGCTGTATATATATTCATCCTTCAGAAATTGTTTGTAGTTATATCTGAAGAAGAAGCCAAAGAGCTTTGAAATGTTAGATTCTGTCATCATTAAGAGTTAGCCATTAAAAAAGGTATCATCTACTGAAGACTCTCAAGTTTTTTGTTTTTTATATTTCATACCCACTGGCTAACATGGTACAAAAACAAACATTTTCTTCTTTATACCAAATGGAGGATACCAGAATCTACCAGATTTTTATGGACCTAAAGACACTTCTGAAGAAACGGGCACAACTGCACAGCGACATCTTCTTCCCATCTAAATGCAAAAAAGAGAAATTAATTCCTAAAGGACTCAGGTTCACAAACCCCATCTCATATACATACAATACTCACTATGCACAAAACTTGTGTTATAGAACTTCAGAGAGACTGAGGAACCACCTTATACATCACTTCTACAGCATCAAGAAGTGTTGTATAAAGAATGGAACAATATCGAAGAAAGTTCCAGGATAACATTGCTACAATACTATGATAAACTGCAGATATCTCTAATCCACAATAAAAGAAAGAAACTCCACAGACTGAGACTTGCTGCTGGATTCTACAAAAATACACACAAAGCAAAATATATACCTAACAACTGGGACCGCTCACACGCGGATTTGGAAACACAGAACTGTGTTATCAATCTCTCTACTTATGAACCCACCAAAGCAGAATTTGGGGTACTCTCCAGGGGACTTTCATTTTCTCCTACTAAAACCATGGATAAAATTGAACTTTGCAGTGACATGGAGGATTTTTTCAGGAGACTGCGCCTGAGGGAATATTTTCATGACACAGATGACACAGAAGAGACCCAACCTACTCCTTCAGAGGGTCCAATCTTAGCAAAAAGGAGACATCTTATTGGACACATCCAACTGGATGAAATTTTGATCTGGATAATTACATAGACTGTTTCAGACACGTGGTCAAATCAACTATACTGGATACAAACAAAAGACTGCCGTCTAACATCAGTGCCCAGGAAAGAAGGGCCATACAATCCCTGAGAAATAACAAAGACATCCTCATTAAGCCAGCGGACAAAGGTGGTGCCATAGTCATGATGAACACATCAGACTACATACAGGAAGCACACAGACAACTGACTGATACACACTATTACTCCAAATTGGATTCAGACCCCGCAGCGGAATACTCAAAAAAACTGAAAAAGGTTATCTCCGGCTTATCTAATGGAGCAGAAAGCCTAAGCGGCCTCATACCAGCAAGTCCAAGAACGGGAACTTTTATATGCTTCACAAACCTGGGAACCCAGGGAGACCAATCATTTCATGTGTTGGCACCCTCACTGAACAGATTTCTGGATGGGTGGAGGGTACTCTTAAACCCTTAGTGAAGGATACAGGTACCTTCAGGACACCACAGACCTATGAAATAAACTATCCACTATAGGTCCCCTTCCAGATGGAACCATCCTGGCCACCATGGATGTAGAATCCTTGTACTCCAACATCCCACACCAGGACGGTATAAACACCTGCCAGTTTTTCATGGAAAAGCGAGGTATGAACGCTGAATCGATGGTGAAACTGACAAAATTCATACTCACCCACAATTACTTTTCTTTTGGTGACTGCATCTATCTACAGCAGATCGGCACCGCAATGGGAAGTAAAATGGTGCCATAGTACGCTAATCTCTTCATGGCCAAGCTTGAGAGTGACTTTCTAACCACCTGCACCACCAGGTCTCTGGCCTACTACCGTTTCATTGACGATATCCTAATCATTTGGACTGGGTCTGAACAACAGCTGAAAACCTTCCATGAACAATTCAACTAGTTCCATCCCACCATCAACCTGATGCTCAATCACTCCTTCTCTGAAATAAACTTCCTGGACGCAGTCATCAAGATACAGGACAACAAAATTGAGACATCACTGTATCGGAAGCCGATTGACCACCCTACCTACCTAAGATGGGATAGCTTTCATCCTTAACACATAAAGAACTCCATTGTGTACAGCCAGGCCATCAGATATCATAGCATATGTTCAAACCCTGCAGATAGAGACGAACACCTTGGAGGCCTCAAAAAACACATTCTTGAGGCAAGGTTACCATACAAGAACAGTTGAAAACCAAATCACCAGGGCCACCAGAATACCAAGATCGGATTTATTAAAATACAATACCAAACAGGAAAACAATCGGGTGCCCCTGGTCATCACATATAACCCCCACCTGGAGACACTGACAGGAATCACACGCAAACTACATCCACTACTGCAAAAAGATAACCGTCTAAAATCCATATTTCCAGACCCTCCTCTTCTGTGCTATAGACAGCCACCAAACCTCAGAAATATGGTTGTTAGCAGCTCACTGTCACCTCCAACTAACACAGCAACATTCCCATGCGGACAGAAAAGGTGCAAAACCTGCCCTCACATACTGACCACTGACAGGATAGAGATACCAAACTCTAACAGGGAATATAAAATCCCAGGTACGTTCACCTGCAACACACCTAATGTATTTAATAATGTGCACCAAATTTCCATTGAAAATCTGTATGTTGGAGAGACCGGTCAGAAGCTCAGAATGAGAATTAATTCACATCGCTATACAATTAGAGAACAAAGGATGGACCTTCCTGTGCCAAAACATTTCTGCAATAATGATCAGAATATCACCAATGACATGAAAATTTTGGTTTTAAGAGGGAATTTTAAATCAAGGAAAGAGCGACGGATTTATGAGTACAAGTGCATGACCTTATTTAACACTCTGGAGAATGGAATGAATGTCTCCCATGGGTTCATGTCATTCTATAGAAATCACTGAACTAAGACAGCCATAAAGATAAGAACCTGGGAACTGTGAATTGTTTACATGTATATACTAATAAGCCTCTTCCCCCCTCCCTCCTGAAATCCTATCCCTATGTGTCCTGTTGTACATAAATATGCATCCTTCAGAAATTGTTTTTAGTTATATCTGAAGAAGAAGCCAAATAACTTCTAAACATTATATTCTGTCATCATTATGAGTTAGCCATTAAAAAAAAGTATCATCTACTGAAGACTCTCAAGTTTTTTGTTTTTTATATTGGTAATCAGCTGTGCAACTGTGTACTCATCACATGACCATGGACTGTAAATCACATGACTATGGTCAAACTTTTATCCACTAGAAGTAACAGAATGAATGACAGCAAGCAGAGATCTAGAAAACTGTGAGGAATTGATGCAGAAAGCATATTGGAAAATTGTATATCTTTTTATTGTACAAACAATAACATTTGTGTCTCAATATTGGTCTGAAAGTGGCCAATCCCTTTAACTTTTTTCCTGACTCTAACACAACAGCTTTGAGAACTGCCTAATACAGGCCAACCGCTTGACAATACCACAAGATAATCTGTGTTATTCACCTAGTTTTAATATTATGGCAGATTGTGCATAATATAATGAAACTGTAAATATGTCACAGGAAATCTAGTCTAAACAAATAAGTGGTGTTTACATGAACATAGTGAACACAATAAATCATATATTAGGGTCAGTTCACACGTGAGCAAAGGGGAGGTTTTTGACAGCGGATTTTGCTTCAAAAACCGCCCCTTTACAATGGTGGTCTATGCAGACCGCCGGGCTTCTTTTTTCCGCTAGCGGCGGGCTGCTGCTAGCGGAGAATAGAAGCCACATGTCCTTTCTTCAGGCAGAAGCCGCGGCGCGCTGGACCATTCATTCATTTGAGCCGACATAGGAGGGGAATGCCGCGACCGCGATGGTCGTGGCAGGCGGGTTTTGACCAGAGAGAGCCGCGTCTCGCCGCGTCTCTCTCTGTGTCAAAACCCGCGCGGACCCCCAACGCGTGAACTAGCCCTTACAAAGAAAACATTTCAAGTACAATTTCACTTTCTGATGACTCTCTGGCCACTGTTTGTCCCCTGTTACTTATTGATACATATTTATTGATATGAATAACAGACCAAGCAAGAAGAGAATGAAAAACAAAAGATGAAGCAGAAGCCAAAGAGAAAAATTTTGGATCCACTAAGAGGTCAGAAAGTCATTGCAAGATCTGAGATTGATGGATTTTACTATACAGGTATGAAATAATGTTACAATCTACTTAGACTTAGTGGAAATATGTTTAGATATAGTGGAAATAAAGAAATATACATATATATATATATATATATATATATATATATATATATATATACACAGTCCTATGAAAAAGTTTGGGCACCCCTATTAATCTTAATCATTTTTAGTTCTAAATATTTTGGTGTTTGCAACAGCCATTTCAGTTTGATATATCTAATAACTGATGGACACAGTAATATTTCAGGATTGAAATGAGGTTTATTGTACTAACAGAAAATGCGCAATATGCATTAAACCAAAATTTGACCGGTGCAAAAGTATGGGCACCTCAACAGAAAAGTGACATTAATATTTAGTAGATCCTCCTTTTGCAAAGATAACAGCCTCTAGTCGCTTCCTGTAGCTTTTAATCAGTTCCTGGATCCTGGATAAAGGTATTTTGGACAAACAATTCAAGTTCAGTTAAGTTAGATGGTCGCCGAGCATGGACAGCCCGCTTCAAATCATCCCACAGATGTTCAATGATATTCAAGTCTGGGGACTGGGATGGCCATTCCAGAACATTGTAATTGTTCCTCTGCATGAATGCCTGAGGATTTGGAGCGGTGTTTTGGATCATTGTCTTGCTGAAATATCCATCCCCGGCGTAACTTCAACTTTGTCACTGATTCTTGAACATTATTCTCAAGAATCTGCTGATACTGAGTGGAATCCATGCGACCCTCAACTTTAACAAGATTCCCGATGCCGGCATTGGCCACACAGCCCCAACGCATGATGGAACCTCCACCAAATTTTACAGTGGGTAGCATGTGTTTTTCTTGGAATGCTGTTTCTTTTTGGACGCCATGCATAACGCCTTTTTTTATAACCAAACAACTCAATTTTTGTTTCCAAAATGAAGCTGCCTTGTCCAAATGTGCTTTTTATACCTCAGGCAACTCTATTTGTGGCGTACGTGCAGAAACGGCTTCTTTCTCATCACTCTCCCATACAGCTTCTATTTGTGCAAAGTGCGCTGTATAGTTGACCGATGCACAGTGACACCATCTGCAGCAAGATGATGCTGCAGCTCTTTGGAGGTGGTCTGTGGATTGTCCTTGACTGTTCTCACCATTCTTCTTCTCTGCCTTTCTGATATTTTTCTTGGCCTTCCACTTCTGGGCTTAACAAGAACTGTCCCTGTGGTCTTCCATTTCCTTACTATGTTCCTCACAGTGGAAACTGACAGGTTAAATCTCTGAGACAGCTTTTTGTATCCTTCCGCTGAACAACTATGTTGAACAATCTTTGTTTTCAGATCATTTGAGAGTTGTTTTGAGTAGCCCATGATGCCACTCTTCAGAGGAGATTCAAATAGTAGAACAACTTGCAATTGGCCACCTTAAATACCTTTTCTCATGATTGGATACACCTGGCTATGAAGTTCAAAGCTCAGTGAGGTTACAAAACCAATTTTGTGCTTCAGTAAGTCAGTAAAAAGTAGTTAGGAGTATTCAAATCAATAAAATGATAAGGGTGCCCATACTTTTGCACCGGTCAAATTTTGGTTTAATGCATATTGCGCATTTTCTGTTAGTACAATAAACCTCATTTCAATCCTGAAATATTACTGTGTCCATCAGTTATTAGATATATCAAACTGAAATGGCTGTTGCAAACACCAAAATATTTAGAACTAAAAATGATTAAGATTAATAGGGGTGCCCAAACTTTTTCATAGGACTGTATATATATACACACACATTGTATATATGATGTCATTCTGTACAAGTTTTCTTGTCCTTTTCTGACTGCATAAGCTTCATTAAAGTGAGTCTGTCAACAGTAAATCAGTTATAAACCGAATCCCAGCACCTTTAAAGCTAATTCTACAAGTTTCATGTAAATCACAGATGTATAAATATGCAAATAAGGGGAAAAGTGCTTTGCCTGGGAATCTAGAGATGAGACTAAAGCCCCAGCAAGCTGCATTACTCCCAAATCACTTTCCCCCTCATTTTTATTTGAGTAAAAGGGGGATTTACATGGATATGGGTCTCCAAAACTGAATAACAGAGGCATATTTGAGAACTGTAGATTCAAATCTACAAAGTACTGGGATTAGGATTATAAACAATTTACTGCTTTCAGACTTCCTTAAAAAGCTTATTTAGAACGTATTGTATCCATCTATAACAGTCAAGTACACAAATACATCTCAACTAGCACTATAGGGCACTATTTTCAAATACATTATGGGGATGGGGATAATGTTCCTCCTTAAGGAGAAACCACCTATTGGGTGTGTGGAGACTTATACAGCCATAGTCGCTCCACTGCAAGGGAACATGGGAGGAATATGCAAATCAGGGTGCTCCAGCAGATAAGGCCACACCCCACACAAAATTTTGTTGATGGGAGATTTCATTTAAGCTTGCAACAACCCACTGTTCTTTGTATATTGTATTGTTATTTTTTTATGAACTATCATGTGGTTTCTCTAGTGTCAGCAGCATGATGGAATAAAATAGGCAGCTTTAGGTTGTTTTTTTTTTTTTACTATTTTAATAGCATATTAGCATATTTTAATTCATAATATAAAGGAAATGTTTTCTTTAATTATGCTCAATATGTTTATGCACCCAGGCACTGTGCTCAAAAGTATTAGTTCCAGGACTGCCCTTGTGGATTTCTGGCTAGGAGAAAATGAAGTTGTCCCTGTAAAATTTATAATACAAACCGGAGGAGCTCTGCCCTGCCCAACTCTGAAGGTTTCATTTTTTTTATTTTTTTTGCTATTTGTTATGTTTATTAATGAAATGCAAATGAGAATTCCCATATCAGATATTTTCCAGATATATCCACAGCATATGCTGTAAGTGTCTTATAGATATAGGTCTAACCACTAACCCCCCAGGGACCTCATAACACTGCTGCCACCACACAGCCATCTGAACGGCATCTACCTTCTCCTACTGTCTCTATACCCTTTCCCTCATAGATTGTAAGCTCTTGCTAGCAGGGACCTCTATCCTAGTTGGTCAGTGTTAGTATTGTACTTGTTTTGTGAATTTTGTACATTGTCTGTAAACCCTCAAATATACAGCACCATGGAATTAATGGTGCTTTACAAATAAATAATAATAATCATAGTAAACCCCTTACCTCTGTTACAAAATTGATTGGTAATGGGGACCACAGAGTGACGCTAAGGAGATAGGGCCCAGAGGGAGAGTAGTAGTTGACTTGCCTCTCTGTCTATATGTCATCTCAGCCACCCATTGCATTGATGTATGATGAAAGGGGTATTCTGTTAAATAATCTATCCAGTTTATTAAATGGGATTATGGTCTGCATGAGATTCATTGTTGCCTCTCTGTATGTAGTGCATTGAATATACTTTGCTATGCACCACTCTTGCAGAGGTTGTGAGACTAGGGACCCATTATCTGGTCTTGCTCCCCTGTGGGCATTCCCAAGCCTGCATGCTTTCCCACCTGAGAGGGCATTCACACGGAGATTCCGTTCGCTGATTCTGACGCGGAATTCGTGTCAGCATCCGTGCGGAAATAAAGCCTCCCATTGACTTCAATGGGTTGCGTTTTCCACGTGGAACCCATTAAAATCAATGGGGAAAAAAGCCTCCCATTGATTTCAGTGGGTTCTGCATGGAAAACAGAACCCATTGAAGTCAATGGGAGGCTTTTTTTTTCAGCGCAGATTTTGCATCAGAATCCGCACCAAAATACTCCATGTGAATCCTTTTAACAAGAATTACATAAGGAAGAACAAATGACAAAACTATTACCTTCCTATTCTTTACTTTTTTTCTGGCATAAAAATGGCAAGAGCCTTTCATGTAGTTTATAACATTACTGGCTATAATGACAGATACAAATGGAAAGTGTTATATTTGTATCCATCAGTCGGGCAGCTTTAATGCCCTGACAGATCAGAACAACGGACACTGCAATGCTAGGGTGAAACTAGCCTATGAAATACTTATTTAATAAATGTAACATAAAAACAGAACATAAATATTAGATATTATTAAATATTAAATTAAATTATTAAATATTAATATTATTAGATATTAAACTTACACCAGTCTTACAAACTTACATTTGGTGTGTAAGCAAAATGTAGGGGATAGAAGGAGGGAGAATGTGGCATGGGTTTTGTATTTTATGTTACCATATGAGCAATAGATTTCAATAGTAGCTGTGAACCTGTGCAGTAGGAGCAATGTTACTTTATTTTTCATTTTCGATTCAGTGGGACAATAAAATATAATTTGCACCATGGCAGTCATTCCCTTTATCAAATGTGCACCAATATGCAATATTTTGTTCCTGTGAAAAGATAATTGCATTTCATTTATCTAGTCTTTGATTACGGCGCTGTATGAAAATAATAGTAATTTAAGATATTGTGAAATTTCAAGGGGAGGAATAAATAAATCATTTATTATATGTGTTGTTAATATTCGTGCGCTCTTAGGTTGGAGACTGTGTTTTTTCAAAAACTGGGGCAAGAGGAGGAGGAGGATGTTATGTACCTGCAGTGGTCATAGCAACGCCAAGGATGGATGCTACAGACAAACTGTACACAGTACTGAAATACAACAAAAGAAAAGTAAGTCCAGTCGCACATCTATATGGCATACAAAATAATATGATGTAGCCAGCATTATGTCTGTGGAATAAACAACTTCATCAACAGAAATAATTCTATTTCTAATTAGTGCATAATTCTTTCAATGTCAGTGTATATATATATATATATATATATATATATATATATATATATATATATATATATATATATATCATCATTGTATATTCAGATGTTTTATTGTCTGTACATTCTCCCACTAACTATATAATGATTCACATTTGCAAATGCTTGTTACATTTATACTCTTTAAAATGCTGAAATGTGTCCAATACATTTTCTAAACCTTTCCGAGTCTTTCTTCTGTTTCGGTACCATAGAATAAAGTGGTTATTCAGCTTTCCAAAATTGTTTCCATGTGACAGTACGAGCTGCAGTACCCACTCCCCATTCAGTACCGGCAGCTGTGAGTACTGCAGCAGTTGTCCCATTCAAGTCTATGGAATAACCATTGCATGTTATAGTACCTGCAAGGTGGATGGGATATTGGCTAATCCCACCCACACATTGCAGAAAAATATCTGCAGTGGAAACGCTGTGATTTCAAAAATCGTTGTGTATTTGTAAATCGCAGCATGTCAATTATACCTATGGAAACACTGTTTTCCATATAGGTATAATAGGGACAGAAAGTCTGCAGAGGAAATCTCTGCGGACTTTCTGTGAAAAGCTGTGTGGAAAAAAACAGAATGCATTTCCACCGCAGTCTTTTCCACAGCAATTTTTGGCTGCGGCTCACTACTTGGGGCTTTAGCCTTAGAGCATCTTCACCTTTTCAGAAAAGCCTACAACCTTCAGTAAGCCATTGCCACCACATAACCATTTGAACGGCTACTACTGTTTGTCTACCCCTTCCCTTAAAACCCCATCCACACATTGCAGAAAAATATCCACAAATTTAACTAGAAGCGTGTCAATTATACCTACGGAAACGCTGGCGTTTCCTGAATAGGTATATAATAGAAGCAGAAAATCCGCAAAGCTATGCAGACTTTCTGTTAAAAATGCTGTGGAAAAAATGCTATGGATTTCCATAATTGTCATTTCTGCAGTGCTTTTTCGCTATGGCCTGGTTGAGATTGGAATATCTGGCTGCACGTCCCAAATAGCAATGCAGGATTTATGTAAACAGTCAGGCGGCACTGCACTATGCTTTTTCTCTTGCTAAAATAGAGGTGAATTGGAGCTATGGAAATAGTGTAGGACAGCTGAGCTACAGTCATGTTATGAAAACCACGTAGCTAAATGTGTTACGCTGTTTCCATAACTCTCATCCACTTATATTGGATTGGGTTGGAACAGCACTGATTGACAGGGGGGGAAATTCTGCCCAGCTACCGTATTTTACGGACTATAAGGCGCACTGGACTATAAGGCGCATTACCCATGAGTGCCTTATAGTCCTGTGTAGGTTCATATATAAAGCGCACCAGACTATAAGGCGCAGCGCTGTCCGGTGCGCCTTATATGTGATTGAAAGCGGCCACTTAACCCCCCGCGTGCCAGCCGCTTCTATTCATTTCAATTGCACGTTTCCATTGAAATGAATGGAAGCGCTCGGCACGCGAGGAGTTAAGCGGCGGCCGCCGACAAAGTCTGTGTGCCGCTTCCATACATTGCAATGGGAGTGTGCTATTCGAATAGTATTCGCTCATCTCTAACTTCAATTGCCGCCGCTTCCATCCATATATAAGGCGCATCGGACTATAGGGTACTCAAATTTTAGATCAAAGGTTGATCTCTATAGTCTTAGGCTGCCTTCACACGGAGTAACGCCGGGCTTGTAAAAATCCTCATTCACAGCTGTACACGCGAGCGCTGCGGAAGGCTCCCGAACACTTCCCATTCACTTCAATGGGAGTGCTCGTAAAGCCGGCGTTACAAGCGCTCCCATTAAAGTGAATGGGAAGTGTTCGGGAGCCTTCTGCAGCGCTCACGTATCCGGCTGTGAATGAGGATTTTTACAAGCCCGACGTTACTCCGTGTGAAGGCAGCCTTAAGTGGCAAAGTAAGTTCTGTTTGTTGGAACTACATGAGATTGATGTGTTACAGTCATAATAAGGACTTGTAATATTGCTGATATTAATATATAATATAGTAAAGCCCTATGAAGCAGTATTAACCTGTTGATAATAAAGGTATATAATCAGTTGAATAAAAATGCACAGCTTGAATAAAAAAAACAAAAAAATCTCATTTCTCTGTCCACTGCACTCCCCACCTTTATTCCACTGTGTTAATTTGGCTGAAGAAGATGAAATAAATCTGCGCACATTAAACAGACTTCTGTCTCATTTCAGGAACATTGTTTGAGAAGTGAGCTCATTAAAATCAGTCCGTCTCAATTTGCTGTTTCCTGTGGATATATTAGAAAAGCACAGATGATTGATTTTACAATGTAAGTATAATTCTGCCTGTTTTCAGAATTGTTTATTAAAGTATACAGAACATTCAGAAATAGCCATGTGTGGAAGTAAATGAGACCGGTCACATACAGTATCATGCAATGCCAGCAGTAATACATTTCTCCTTATAAGATAAAAAATTTTCGTTTAGATTATATTTCTAAAGAGATCCCTTTAAGGCTATGGCCCCACATAGCGGAAAAACGTTTTTTTTGTTGTTGCAGATTCTGCTGCTTTTTTTTGAGCCAAAGCAAAGAGTGGATTCAACAGGAATGGCAAATTTATAGGAAGTTCTTATACTTCTCCTTTCTGCTAAATCCATTCCTGGCTTTGGCTCAATAAACCTCAGCAAAATCTGTAACAAAAAATAAATTCTGTGGAAAAGACCGCAGTGAAAACGCATTGTGTTTTTTCCATAGCCTTTTTTACAGAAAGTCCACAGAATTTTACTGCGAATTTCATCCGCACTTTGCAGAAAAATACAGTTGTGGTTTTGGAAATTGCAGCATATCACTTATACCCAGGGCCACCGATAGGCCAGTACTACTGGTACTGGCGTCAGGGGCCCGGCCAAATTTAAAAATGGGGGGGGCCCGGGCCCCCTGGCGCCGGTAGCAGTCATTGTATGTCCTGTTTCAACTCAGATCTGCGTCCAGAGGACACAGATCTGAGTTGAACACATACGCGGCTGAAGCAAGGAGCTGACCTGTGTCAGCTCCTCGCTTCGCCACTGCACGCCTCTCTCGCTGACACACATGCGGCTGAAGTGAGGAGCTGACCTGTGTCAGCTCCTCGCTTCGCCGATGCCGCTGGCTCAGCCGCATATGTGTCAGCGGCAGCGGCGAAGTGAGGAGCTGACACAGGTCAGCTCGCTTCAGCCGCTGAAGCGAGGAGCTGACCTGTGTCAGCTCCTCACTTCGCCGCTGCCACCGGCTACCCGGCAGTGTAGACGCGATGTGATGATGTCACATTGCGTCTACAACTGTGCGCCAGTAAGAGAGAGAGGCGCGCAGAAAGCAGCGGGGGAACGAGGAAAAGGTAAGTGTAATGTGGAACGTGAAACTGGGGGCAGATGAAGGAGAGGATGGCATGACACTGGGGGCAGAGATGGAGGGACATGAATCTGGGGGCAGAGATGGAGAGGACATGAATCTGGGGGCAGAGATGGAGGGGACATGAATCTGGGGGCAGAGATGGAGGGGACATGAATCTGGGGGTAGATGAAGGGTGTATATGAAGCTGGGGGAGAGACGGAGGGGGGACATATAATTTACGGGTGACTGTAGGAGGATTATACTGTGTGCGGGCAAATGGAAAATTAATGAGTGGGCGGAGTCAACATAACAGTGGGTGGGGCTAAATTTCCCGCGGCGCGGGAACAGGGGGCAGTGGAAAGATGGGTACAGGGGGCAATGGAAAGATGTTAGCGGGTGGACGGGGGGGGGATTGATGGGGTATCGGGTGTACGGCACTGATGAGAGGGAACTGGGGCAATAATATATAATATATAAGTTTTTAGCTGGAGAATAATAATGATGTAGGTTGCTATGCTACTAGCATAGCAGCCTGTTTGGGGGTGGGACTTTCACTTTAAAGGAGTGTTCACATTACGTTTTTGGCCTCCCTTGCTGGGATACGTTGGTAACCAGTCACAATCAGCTCCCCACTTATCCCTGCACGGAGAACTGCAGGCCCCCTTTTTTTTTAATGGCCAGTTCTTCATGCAGGGATAAGTTGACAGCTGATTCTGACTGGTTACCAACGTATCCCGGCAAGGGAGGCCAAAAACGCAACGTGAAAAAGCCCTGAGGATGTATTAGGAGGGCTCTTATAGATGGTGCTGGCTCTCTATAGGCGCGGTCACACGGAGCAGATTTTACCTGCAAATAGAATCTGATTAAGCCTTGTAATGCTGCTAAATAAAGGGAAATGTAATACAGAATTGGTATGTCGCAGAATAAGGTAGTTTTAAAATGGCGGGGGAGGGGGGGGCCCAGACACTTAGGCTGTATGGGGCCCCAAAATTCCTGATGGCGGCCCTGCTTATACCTATGGAAATGCTGGTGGGTTTTCCTGTGTAGACTTTCTGCTTCCATTATATCATAGGGAAAACTGACGGCATTTTCATAGGTTTGATTGACATGCTGCGATTTCCAAAACCAAGATGGTATGTTTCCGCATTGCGTGGATGGGATTCGCTAGAATCCTATCCACTTTGCAGTGACTGTAAAAAAAAAACGCAAAGTATACACCATGTGAAACCCCAGCCTTAATGTAAGCTGCTATGCTATTTAGTACCGTATTTTCCGGCGTATAAGACGACTTTTTAACCCCCAAAACTTTTCTGAAAAGTTGTGGGTCGTCTTATACGCCGGGTATACGGGGGTGGCAGGGGGTGGAGGAGCGGGATCGCAACCTTCCTGCCGCTGTTGGCTTCCTGCAGCGGCAGGAGTGGAGTGGAGTGCTGCAGTCCCGGCCTCCATGGCATCCGCCGGGTATGCAAAGCTAATGGCGACCGCTCTGCTGCAGAGTGGTCGCCATAGCAACCGGGTCTCCGCTATATGCGGAGGCCCGATGCTATTGCCTGCAATCAGAATGTACTCTGATTCCAGGCATTAAAACTTAACCCCACTCCCATCCACAAAGTGGCCCCATACCTTTAAAGTTGAAGGCCGGAATTTGCAAGAGCCGACCTGTTCCGGTGACAGCCGAGAGCCTACTGAAGGCTCCCAGGCCTGTCATAGCGATATTATTATTGCGGATAGTCTATGACCAGCTGTGATAGTAATGTACAAAAACTCCCATAGACGGCAATACGCTTGTATTGCCGTCTATGGGGACATGCAATCAAATGATTGTAGGTTCAAGCCCCCTAGATGGGGGCTAATAAAAATAGTTAATAAAAAAGTTTTTTTAAAAAATCTAAAAAATAAAAAAAAGTTCTAAATCACATCCTTTCCCTAGAATACATATAAAAGTAGAAAACTACTGTGATACATACACATATTAGTTACCCCTATGTCTGAAAATGCCCGGTCTACTTATAAAATATTTTTCCTGTACGGTGAACATCTAAATCAAAAGTGCCAAACCGCCATTTTTTTTTTCACCTCTGATTTAAAAAAAAAAAAAAAAAAAAAAGTGATCTAAGCAATAGACATCCCCAAAATGGTATATCTATGGTATATCAGATTGCCAGTGCAAAAAAAAGTTATCCAGGCGGAGAGGCCGCATACGGACATCGGCGGTTTTCTTTACAACTTATTCAAATGAATGGGTTGTAAAGCAGACCGCTGACAAGCCGCTGCCTGTTCAGTTTCTCCAGGGTTTAGGACGGTGCACTGCATCGGCATCCAGTCGCGGCTAGCCTTTTTCGGACCGGATTCTGAGGCGACCTCCGTATCAAAATCTGGTCCAAAAATCCCCGTGTGAACTTACCCTGACTTATTGTGCAGGTGGTGTGATGCATCTAGACCCCTAATTGTAAGGTATTGATGACCTATCCTAAAATGTCTTGGTTGATTTGAAAGGTAATGCTAAATGGAATATGATGAAACATAGAGTATGTTATATGTGCTCTTCTGGCTGAGCCTCTTTTTATTTAGTGGTTATATGCCATAACAATGCTGACTGTTTTTGCTTTGATGCACATTTAATCCTATGGATTTCATGCCAATGAGATTCACAATCACCGAGTGTAAAAGTAAATCGCTTTCCTGTTTCTACACATACAAAATTAATATGTGCTTAAGTGACATCAAATATATAGATATTACTATGCATGCAAGTCACCACGCTGCCCCTTCTAGTGTAGATGTGCTTGCTCTATTTATATCTAGTGCTTATGTTCTTCACTACTTAAAGGCAATAATTATTCTTGTGGATAAACAAAAAGTGACTGGCGACAGGTAGTCATTTCATGGAAATCTGCACACATCACTCACTGAGCTCGAAATGAGAATTGTGCAATGATGATCATAGTCAGATGTTCACCGGCTATTGCTTTGGTTTAAAGAAAATGCATATTTCAAGAGGAGCGAGTCTATACGCTGCAAGCACAATGACTGTGAAAAGAGATTATTTTGCATGCCCCCAGTCCAGCCTTCCTTACAACGTATCTTCCATTCTTCTTATAAGTATGCCCTGTTATTCCCATTGCTGCTGCTATTTATATTGGAGATGTATGTGGATCCTGATGTGGGGTCTCATCAGCAATGCAGACATCATTTTACTGTGGCTGGTTAACGCCAGATGCAGTAACCTGTGAAAGAGTGAAATTGTCTGTTCTATGAAAAGCAACCTTATGCCCCTCCACATATAGTGCCTGTACAATGTTCTATATCAGATATGTTTTGATGTGTCCTGCTGAGCGGATGGACTGTGTTATCACTGGTGAATGCCTCATAGACCTTATTTGCCTTCTACCATCAATTGTTGCAGACCTCTAACACCTATCTTTTTGATTTATTGCCTTTATGCTTACATTGAGTTTGATCTATATATATTTAAACAGCCACTTTTTATTTACAACAGATAAAAAGCATATATATATATATATATATATATATATATATATATAATATTTATGTATTAAATGCAAAAATGTACATATACAAAGATCTCGTACCTAGAAACTTTTTTAATCCTCTTCAGGGGTATAAATTGGATTGCCCCAACATTACATTATTATACAAATACAGTAAATGACAATATTAGAATTAGATTGCCCCTCTGTCTAGAAAATAAATCCAGAGTTACCACTAACTTGTTTTTTTCTTTTTGCTGGACAACATATCCAACTGACACTTTTACCACCATTAACAACTCAAGAATTGAAGTCTCCTGGATTATCTCTTAAGTATTTCTAAATTCCATTGGCTAAATTGCTGGCGATATATTACTAAATACTGTCACGTCACCCACTGACCGCTATACCAGGACTAAATACTGACACGTCACCCAATGACCGCTATACCAGGACTAAATACTGTCACATCACCCACTGACTGCTATGCCAGGACTAAATACTGTCACATCACCCACTGACTGCTATGCCAGGACTAAATAGTGTCACATCACCCTCTGACCACTATATCAGGACTAAATACTGTCACATCACCCGCTGACCGCTATACCAGGACTAAATACTGTCACATCAGACACTGACCGCTATACCAGGACTAAATACTGTCACATCAGACACTGACCGCTATACCAGGACTAAATACTGTCACATCACCCGCTGACCACTATACCAGGACTAAATAGTGTCACATCACCCTCTGACCACTATATCAGGACTAAATACTGTCACATCACCCGCTGACCGCTATACCAGGACTAAATACTGTCACATCAGACACTGACCGCTATACCAGGACTAAATACTGTCACATCACCCACTGACTGCTATACCAGGACTAAATACTGTCACATCACCCTCTGACCACTATACCAGGACTAAATACTGTCACATCACCCACTGACTGCTATACCAGGACTAAATACTGTCACATCACCCACTGACTGCTGTGCCAGGACTAAATAGTGTCACATCACCCTCTGACCACTATATCAGGACTAAATACTGTCACATCACCCGCTGACCGCTATACCAGGACTAAATACTGTCACATCACCCGCTGACCGCTATACCAGGACTAAATACTGTCACATCAGACACTGACCGCTATACCAGGACTAAATACTGTCACATCACCCACTGACTGCTATACCAGGACTAAATACTGTCACATCACCCACTGACTGCTATACCAGGACTAAATACTGTCACATCACCCACTGACTGCTGTGCCAGGACTAAATAGTGTCACATCACCCTCTGACCACTATATCAGGACTAAATACTGTCACATCACCCGCTGACCGCTATACCAGTACTAAATACTGTCACGTCACCTGCTGACTGCTATACCAGGACCAAATACTGTCACGCAAAATGTCCAATGCAACTATTTACTTCTCCTTTACTTCTAAAGCTACAAGTTAAAAATATAAAAGTATCTAAATATGGAATAGCTAAAAAATATAAAAAGGCATAGAAGTGTTTTGTGAAAATATGTTTTTACAACTAAAAATTAAGAAAACATATACAAATAATACGATAAATATCAATTGTGATCTGATAAATGGCGATTTTAAAAGGGTTGTTCAGGATCAGTAAAACATGGCTGTTTTTTTTTTTCTGAAAACTACATAAAATCTGTCAATAGATTGTGTGTGATATAGCTGATCCCTCTCATTAACATTAATGGAGCTCAGCTGCAGTGCCAGATATAACCCATTGACAGGAGTGGCGATTTTCTTGCAAGAAAGCAACAATTTTTTTTTTCTTATTGTGTGAATATGTACTTGCTATCTTTACATTGCTTGATATACTCTACATTGGCTGCCTATTCATTATAGAATAAAATATAAAGTTATCACCCTTATCCACAAGGCTCTATACAATGCCGCACCTCCATATATTTCCTCCCTCATCTCTGTCTACCACCCAACCTGTGCTCTCCGTTCACTCAATGACCTAACACTTACATCCTAAATTATCAGAACTTCTCCCGAGTTGCACCACTTCTGTGGAATGCTCTATTCCGAACAATCAGATTAATTCCCAATTTCTACAGCTTCAAGCACAAACTAAAGACGCATCTTTCCAGACAGGCCTATCACAATTTCTAATGTAAACCCTTCTGTACTATAATTACAATCCCTAAAATCTAACCCTCCTCTGTTCCAGCTTCCACATTTCCCCACACGATATGATGCCATTTCAGGCTAACTCTATATGTCCAAGCTCCATCCACATTTTAAAGGACACGACTGGTGACAGCTCATAAAGTTTTATGTTTGTGTAATGACAGTCACCTCTATTACAAAAGTGTCTGACCTCTGCATAAGCAATGCCACCCCTGCTACCTCTTGTGTCATCCCCTCTACCTCATAGATTGTAAGCTCTTGCGAGCAGGGCCCTCAGTCCCATTGTGTGAAATGACCTTCTTTGTTATGTATCTTTCTGTCTTTATTTGAACCCTACAAATTGTACAGTGCTGCGGAACATGTTGGTGCTATATAAAAAAATTTTTTTATTATTATTATTATTATTATTATTATTATTATATACTCTGAATTATATTAATCTCTCCATTTAGCCCCAGTGTGCAACTTGCTAAACCAGTCCTGAAGCCAACCCCACCAAAGGAAGAGAAGAAGCATAGATTAGTATCTAGAGGAAGCAGACGGTCAGCGATACATCATTTAGAGTCCAGAACTCCCAGCGACAATGCCTCCTTGGCAAGCACTGATAACACAGATCAAGGTAGAGTACACTTATTATTAAGAACGCTTATTGATTCAGCCACGGCACGTTTCCTGACATACTCCATGAAATGACATTCATTTGCTATTCATAGACTCTATACACAGTTCTAGTTCTTCATACAAGTAACACGATTGGCTTCGCTTTCTCATTTCCAGATTACAGTTAAATAGCTCAGAGGCATTCAGAGGATTTTCTAATTTAACAATCATTTTCATTTCCTTCTATTCTGGGGTTTCCAATTTATACATAGTCAAGTGTCCTTCTGCAGTCCTGGCACAGTGGGGACTACATGTATTTAAGAAAAAGTTACATTTTTCTTTCAGTTTGTGGGAATTTGTAACAGAAAGGATACATAGACATTGTCTTACATAGATACATACAATGATACATAGACAGTCTTACCTAAAAAGACACCTAAACAGCAGTTTTTTCATCATGGGATCTTAGCCTAAACAACTTTTGTTCTAATGAATAGTAAATAGAAATTTTGTTATATCTTTTTAACCCCTTCCTGACATCCACCGTAATAGTACAACGGATGTCAGCCATTTAAATATGGCGGGTGCTCAGGAGCTGAACAGCCGCCATAACCACTGAGTCTCTGCTATCGTGTTTCCCCAAAAATAAGACAGTGTCTTATATTAAATTTTGGTACTAAAGATATGCTATGTCTTATTTTCAGGGTATGTCTTAGTTTATATTTGTGTGCTGATGCACCACTGTGCTACGCTGAAATGTGCTTGCTGTGCAAAGACTGTATGAAGAAAAGCATTGCAGCCGGCTGAACGCTGTGTGCTCTGGGTGCACAGGAAAGCTGGCTGCTGTGATACCGTACATTGTATCCACTGTTCCTGCTGCTGTGGGATGAGCTAGGAGAGTGGACCCCCCGCCGCATACAATGCTTAGCGTATGCACAGTGGGCATCTCACAGCTCAGGATCAGTGGATACAATGTATCGCAGCGGCATCAGCAGCCGGTATACCTGTGCACACGGAACATCGTGCACAGTGTTCGGCTGGCTGCTATGTTTTTCTTCATACAATCTTTATGCAGAAAGATTATTATTATTGGGGGGATGTCTTACTTTTGGGGGGTGCCTTATATTAGGCAATTCAGCAAAACCTCTGCTATGTCTTACTTTCGGGGGATGACTTATTTTGGGGGAAACAGGGTATATTATGCACTGATCACATGCATTAAGACCCCAGACGCCTTGGTCAAAGCTGTCCAAGGCGCCATTTTGCGAAGGATTGCCGGCCCTCAGAAAAAGATCCAGGGCTGATGATCCATTATCATGACAGCCAGGAGCCTATTGAAAGCTCCCAGGCTTGACTTTCATTCATTTGTATGACAGGCTACTCTATGCCCATCACGATTTTTGAAATCGCAGCATGTCAATTATATCTGTGGAAACTCTGGCGGTTTCCCTATTGGTATAAATGAATCATAAAGTCCACAGAGGAAAACTCTGCTGACTTTCTATGAAAAACTGCAATGCATTTCTGCTGAGGTTTTTCCTGCAGGGATTTTTAGCTGAGGCCCACTATGTGGGGCCTGACCCCTCGTTCACATCTGCGTTCAGTAATTCATTTGAGGAATCCGCATGGGCACCCCTGGAATGGACTACTTAACGCATTTGCAAGCGGTGTGCCAATGAAAACACACAGACCCCATAGACTATAATGGGGTCCGTGTGCTTGCTGCAAGATCTCCGCACAGAAAATGTGGACAGGAAAGTAGATTGTGAAGTACTTTCCTGTCCGCATGATCCCTGCAGAGATCTCGTGGTAAGCACACGGACCCCATTATAGTCTATGGGGTCCGTGTTCTTTCACTGGCACACTGCTTGCAAATGCGTTTGATATTCCGTTCGGGGGGGGTCACCATGCGGACTCCCCCGAACGGAATACCAACGTAGATGTGAACGAGAGCTTACCCTTAAGGTAGAAAGCAGCCTGATAAATTGATTCCAAAGTATATTGGTAAATCATATAACTTTTCACTATACAATGAATACACTTTATTTATTGAACCAGAAACTTTAACCTCAGTAAGTTTCCATCTCCTTCTATCTTGTACTATCATCCCTGTGAAAACACATCAAAAATATATCATCTTTACACACAATGATGTGAAGCTTCCATTTCAGCATAAAATAAAGTAAAGATTTCTGTAATTACACCACATCCAGAAAGCTATTTCTTTTACTTCACATCCAGAAAATATGTGATATCCGGGGTGTGAGAATGATAATGATATTGGAACTGAGATAGATTGAAGTGAATGCAGCAAGGAAGGAAAGGACATTATTTTCATTTCATTTTAAATTGAACACTTTATTGAAGAAAGAAGCTTCATTGTTCAGTTATATGAATAATTTGTTAGTCTAAAGAGGAGCGGCCACCTCTCCTGACATGTAGGAATAACAGGGGAACAGCACAATACAGGGTTATAAGAAAAGATGCTCCAGATACTTTTTTTGGGGAAGTACAATTATTTACTAAAATAGATAATTCAGGAGATCTGACAGGTCCTCTTCAAGATATTGTCAAAGGAAAGTCAAATGGAAAAGGATATTAATGTCACAAAATGCTACTAGGTGGCACCAACTGCAAGAGGCGAATCAATAGGAAATGTCTCAGTCTTTCATGAAATCTATCTGTATAAATCTCCATACTGAATATCTGTGTTACACATTTGTTATTTTATTTCTTACCACAGAGGACAAATAAAGGAAATTGACCTTCACCAAAGGAAAGTGATGGGAATTGGGTGATGACACAGTAGATTCTCTGGTCCTGCTTTGTGTGGTTCAATAGTATGTAATGACTACAGTTGAGCCGATCTTGAGATTTCAGGATCGATTTTAAAATCCGATTTCCTTTTTTATTAATGTAGATTGTGAGCCCCATATAGGGATTGCAATGTACATTTTTTCCCTATCAATATGTCTTTGGAATATGGGATGGAAATCCATGCAAACACGGGGAGAACATACAAACTCCTTGCAGATGGTTTTTTTGCCCTTGGTTGGATTCGGACCAAGGACCCCAGCGCTGCAGCCACCATGTGGCCCCCTTTAAAATCCAATTTCCGATCATTTTCCAGTCGATCCTGATCGCGATTGTAAAATTTGCTCGATCACCAATCGGGATCCGATCTTTCCTGATTCCGATCGCTCAACCCTAATTGTATATTAAATATACAGTAGGGTTGAGCCGATCTTGAGATTTCAAAATCAGATTTTCGAACATTTTCCAGCCGATCCAGATCGCTATCATGAAATTTGCTTGATCGCCGATCGGCATTCCCAATCTCGATCGCTCAACCTTAGTAATGACACTCTGTTAACTGTGATATCCCAGAGTCAGTAACTATCAGTCCTATGAAATACTTCTGGTAGCTTTTTAATACATTTAGTTACTTTTATTAGCCATTTGTTAAACCATTTCAGCATTCAACTATGTTTCAGTTTCTGAACAATTTTGCATTGCATTTTGGGAATCACAGAGATCAGAGTCTATACTACACAGTTGTGTGAGAAGGCTAAGGTCCCAAATAGTGAGCACAGCCAAAAAGTACTGCAGAAATAAATGTGGCGGAAACGCATCACATTTTTTTCTGCAGTGCTTTTCACAGAAAATTTGTAGAGTTTTCCTCTGCAAAGTTTCTGTCCCTATTGTACTTATATGGAAAATGCCAACGTTTCTGGAGGTATAATTGACATATTGCGATTTGCAAAAAGTTAGCAATTTTGAACTTGCAGCATTTCCGCTGTAGATTCTTTTCTGCAGTGTGTGGATGGGATTAGCCACAGTCCCATTAACTTTGCAGGTAATGTAAAATGCACTTTTTGCAGTGGCCAAAATGCCACAATCTCACAACGTGGGGCCCAGGCCTTTAGGTGGGTTTGCACTCTACAAGTTTTGTGTGAAATTTGATCATTTCGATCTCAATTTATGATAATTGTGCATAAATGACCCAGCATTTGTTATTCAGATGATGATAATCACTGCCATAGTGAATTTATACTGAGATGCTAAATGCATGCAGTCAGACATTTAGTACTAGTAAGCCACAGTCTTCCAGATGACCTCCCATTGTCGGACTACAATTAGTACAGGAATCATTTGCATCTTATTAAGAATTTGGCATGTCTAATCATGACATAAATTGTAGCATGTAAACCCAACCTTGCTGTGAATGTGGTTTTATTTTTAGCTCTATGTATTGCTATATTATCAAGAATTATCTGCTTTTGCCAAATCAGATTAGAGGCTTATTATAAAATTGCTTTCAGGCTTAAAAAAAGAGAATTGCCAGGTTCACAAAACATAGTTTTTTCTAAAGAAATAAACAGATAAGATTAGGGAACTAAAATACCAGCAGACAAGGATAGGCTGGCACAGTAGACTACCATAGGAGCCTCCTTTATGGCCCAAGCGTAGACACAGTGATGGTTTCCACAGCATAAGAAAACAAATGAAAGATGACCTGCAGATATTCTGTATAATGAGGAGGGTTCCTTCGTTAGAACCAACAAACTCCAGAGTTATTAGAATGTATTTACCGTTTTATCTTGTTCTTTCTTATAAAACCAAGTAATATGAGGAAGTAACTTAAAGGAACTCTTACCATCTTCGCTACGTGGGGTCATATCTATACTGTGAAAGTGTAAACATGATCTATAGACATTAGATTATTGTGGGGATAAAGATAATGGGGAACATTTAGCAGGTCTAGTAGGACAGTTTTCTGGAGTACAAAATATGAAAAGTAGTATTTTGCGCAAAAAATTCTAGTTTTTACTATTTTGTGCCACCCTCGCCAGTTTTGTAAAAAGGAGAGAAATTATCATTATTCATGCCAGTTCTCCGGTGTACATGATGCCTAAAATCTCTTTTCCTAGATTTCAGGCTCTCAGGTCTGCTGGAGGATGCCTCTTATCTATCAATCCTGTTATAACTATATAAAGAATCTTCTATCTGTGTCTCGGAAGCTTGGCTGTTTCTCTCCTTCCTTTTGCTTACGTCTGATCAGACCTGAATTTAGCTATAAGGCATCTCGCTGTAGAAGTCCGCCACGCAATTCTGACTCTAATAGGAGGCCAGGTACTTTAAATTATACCCCACCAGAACAACCATTTCCTCTTGCTGACTATCTGACAAAAATGAAAGGTATCAGAAGGAAATAAACATCAGTGTTCACCTCAGGATTTCTACAAGACTGTCTCAGGAAAAATCTGAAACTGTGCAGATTAAAAACACGACGACATCAAATGCACTTTTCTCACACAAGGTACTTGAAACACATTCTTGTTCAGTGAAAGCAAAAGGCAGCCATCTAGGCGTCCATCTCCTAGTGTCCTCTAGGGTCATTATATCTCGGTATAATCTTGGAATGTTTGACAGAACTAGAATTCTCAGTACAAGCCTTAGTGCAGTAAAGCACTGAGTTACAATGCTACATGTACAGATCCTGTCCGAATGATCAACCATTTCTGCTACCTCCAATATTAACCTATGACCTGTGCAAATCTGTGGAGCATTACATGGACCTGAATATCCAGACAATGAGCTGGTGCTGGGACATCTTCACCTTTCCTACCTTTGTTATTGTTATAATTGTTATGTATATATTTTATTCTATATAAACTATTTCTTCTTTTTGTTCCTGTAAATGAAACATGTGAATGAAATATTCTCCCAGCAATTCCATTTTTTCTAAAGACTTATAATATAGAAAAGTATACTTTACCAGGGGTGACCAAATAAAATGTATCAATATATGTGCTCTTATTATATACATGGAAATGGAAAAAGATTGTACGCCTTAAACCTGTAGTAACATGAAGCAAATCTGGACTAAAAAATGTGTGTAAAAATTTTATCCAGTTCCATTGACAGTTGATGCCCATAAAACTACAACTGTGCTTTTCAATACATCAAAAGCAAGCTTTTTTTTTTAATCTGTCCAACACATTTATAAACTATGTCCCCTAGAAGATTGCATGTCATTACTCTAAGACCTAAAGGGGTTATCTGATATCCAACAACCGGATTTATTTTCGCTGACAAAAACAAAAGGTTACCACATACTTGGTGAATAAGAGCTTATTCTTATATCATTCTGTGGGCTATATCTTTCGCATGGATGGATGTGTTAATAAAGTCATGTTGATCAGAGGCACATTGGCAGTCAAATGAGGTATGTCATTTAGCATCTTGTACTTGGTGACTTTAGTTCTTTAATATTATTCATGTATTACAACATTGAATTGTTTATAGTGCGAATATGCAGAACAACTTCTGACTACCTCACTGACCTCAGTATGTGAGAGCCCGGGGCTGTGTGTCTGACACTGATATGTAGTACATGGGCACCACAAGGTACAGTTCTTGCCCCTTTCCTCTTCATACTGTACACTGTTGACTTTAGGTGCAACTCATCTAGCTGTTACTTACAGAAGTACTCCGATGACTCTGCTATAGTAGGCCTCATCACAGACGGAGATGACAGGGAGTACAAAGACTCAAACTAGCACTTTGTGGAATGGTGCCAGCGGAACTACCTCAGGATCAATGCTGGGAAGACCAAGGAGATGGTGGTGGACTTTAGTAAATGGAGAAGTGCTCCAAAATCGGACATCCAGGGGACAGGCATTGAGATAGTCAAGATTTATAAGTGGAAAACGAAAGATCTAGCATCCACGTATATAAAAACTAAGATACTTTATTTGAAAAAAAAAAAAGAAAAAAAAAAGAAAAACATACATGTCAGACAGAGGTGCTCCCTACCCCAGCACACCGCGATGGCGCTGGCTGACGCGTTTCAGAACATGCGTTCCATAGTCAGGCTATGACTAAGGAACGCATGTTCTGAAACGCGTCAGCCGGCGCCATCACGGTGTGCTGGGGTAGGGAGCACCTCTGTCTGACATGTATGTTTTTCTTTTTTTTTTCTTTTTTTTTTTTTTCAAATAAAGTATCTTAGTTTTTATATACGTGGATGCTGGATCTTTCATTTTCTGTTCAAGACACCCTGAATCGACGGGGATCTGCTTTCCGTGCATCCGATGCATTTTCAAAATCGTGAGTGAGAATTCAACACTAAAGTACATTCATTATTTCTACCCAGTGGATGTATCATCTCAGGACGTATTTGGTGTTTCAAACCGTTAGTGTGAATTCGCTATCAGGATATGTTATTCCTGGACTTTAACATTTTAAGTACACATCATACGAGGACTGTTTGTTTGGGCTGTGTTTCCCTTCCCGTTTCCCTATTATAATTAAAGATCTATAAGTACCTGGGTGCGCTCCTCAATAATAAACTGGACTGGGCTGATCATATGAATGCCCTGCACGGAAAGGGTCACAGGAGGCTCTACCTGCTCAGGAGTCTGAGGGCCTTTGGAGTCCGGAATCACTTCTTAGGCCATTTTTCAACTCTGTAGGGACATCAGCCATCATCTTCGGAGCCCTGTCCTGGGGAGTCTCCTGTACCCAGTACAGGTGGTGCATGACAGCAGGATACTGTCCGTGGTGAGTTCTATGCTGCAGAACTACTCCCATCCCATGTATGAGACCATGACAACACTGGTCAGTACTCTCAGTGATGGACTGCTTTACCCTAAGTGTGAGAAGGAGCGCTTCCCTCCCCATTGTGATTAGGCTGTACAATCAACACCAAGCTATGAGTAGATCACTCCGCAAAGAGAACTAAATGATCCTGAAGTTGTGATATCCCTCCTACTATCTTCTTTACCTGTATATATTATATCTGTTCCTGTCACTGTAATGCCTTTGCTTTTTGTATGTGTATTTCTGTATTGTTATTGTATTATTTATACTACTGTAACACACTGAATTTCCCCATGGTTGGACTATTAAAGGATTATTTTATTTTATCTGTGCTGAATTCTTGAATGTGTACATGAGGAACTCTGCAGTTTCTCCAACCATTGTATGATGTAACAAAATATTTATATAGGAGAAGCAGAATACAGACTGATAGCTCTTGTGTCAACTTATTCTAATGCAACTCTGCGCTTTCAGGCTCCTGAATTATTCATGTCATTTAGATTAGGCAAAAAGGAATTATCATCATCAGACACTGGCTGGTCTGAAGTACTCCTTAATATCTCATACAGCTTCTGTTCTCACATCTCTTAGTTAAACTATATCATCTGTATTGAAAAGATCTTCCTTATGCCTTAATGGAAATGGTTGGAAATTAGCTAAAATGCAAGTGGTAATCACATACACTATGCAAAGTAGTAAAGCATTCAGGAACATTGTATAATATCTTATAAAGTATTATAAAGTCTTGGGAAATGACAATGAGGACTGGAGCCTATGAAAACCATACAAAGGGAAGATGACTCTGTATAGCTTTATCTCTATGTGATGTTATAGGGCTGCTTGTAACATTGTTTCCATATTGTAAAATAGAGCCTGTGTCATGGCTGCCATAGTTTAGCTATTTTACTGCCGCTCTTAGATGATGCTGTGGAACACCGTCCTAAAATTCTGCATCTTTATTGTTTCCTGCACATAAAATGGGTTATTAAATATGAAATTACTTTTATAGGTGCCACTAGTTAACAGCATGTGTGCATTGTTACCTATACTGTATACTCTCCAATCCATTTCTAAATGACATTAGTTGTCCTGCAGAAAGAAATCTCTTAAATGATAACATTATCAACAAACTGGAAGACCTCACCTCGCAAGTTACCCAATATCGAAACGAACAAAAGGAGAATCAAAATGTAAGTGACAAATATACGTTAGAGATGGTTTTTTACCCTTTTTAATATTGTATTTGCATATTAAGGCTGGGGCCACACATCCTCTACATAATTTCTGTGAAAAAAGCCCTGGGGGAAAAAAAGTGATGCATCTCCACTGCAGTCTTTTCCACAGCGATTCGCTGCATGGGGCATTAGCATTAAAACTGTTTATGCCAATACTATTAAATTCATTGTCATGCAGCTAGGCTTAGGTGAATACAGCTTGCATAGTGCTAAAACAAATGGGTGAATTTGTTTTCGAATATATAGTAAAACAAAGTAATAAAATTTTGGAATCTTTCTGACATGAAAGTGGTTATTGTACACAGCAAAAACACAAAAGTGTCCCCTACTAAAGTACTATAAAATATAACTTTTATTAAATAAATTTAAAATGTCGTGGAAATGAACTCATGTACTCCTTATGGAAGTGAGCACCTATAATTACAATCCACTATGGGACTCGAGCTGTAATGGAATGATGTCTAATACTCCTGAATAAAGATTTACCTAGACAATGTATCTGTGTCTCTATCTCATTTAAGACAAAGTGCAACTGTATATAAACACAGGAGATATTGCATCCAATTAACAGCCTGACTGTTAAGCTGGAATAGGGCTTGAACATATCAGTGCTGCGGGTGGTCATCACAAACTGGGCAGCACTTGTTCAAGATAAATGTTAGCCTACTCCAATTTGTTTGGTGTTGCTGCCTTGTAAGATAGCAGCTCACCGTCTGCCACTTTGGCTCTGGCTGTTAATTGGATGCAATATCTCCTGTGTTTATATACAGTTGCACTTTGTCTTAAATGAGATAGAGACACAGATACATTGTCTAGGTAAATCTTTATTCAGGAGTATTAGACATCATTCCATTACAGCTCGAGTCCCATAGTGGATTGTAATTATAGGTGCTCACTTCCATAAGGAGTACATGAGTTCTTTTCCACGACATTTTAAATTTATTTAATAAAAGTTATATTTTATAGTACTTTAGTAGGGGACACTTTTGTGTTTTTGCATTGTAATATTAGTCTCCTTTGATCCTGGTTTAGTAGTTATTCCCGGGCTCCGCCCAGTAACGGATCATACCAATACTGGTTGTATCACTTAAGATATCATCATGGCTGGTTTTTTAGCCGAGAACAGTTTAGCGGCACAATGGCTGGAAGAGGCCAAAGTGTTTTTTTCAGAGAAGGAACTTACACAATCAGATACATTAGGTTCCATAAAGGAGACTTTTAAAGTGTTGACCAAAACATATCGTGACTTTACTAGATGTTGGTGGGAGATTCAAGCATTAACAAACTACCTAGACAATAAAATTGTACCTAGGGGATTGAGAAACCCTACCCAGCCGGCAGTTCGAATTAGGACTCCAGCACTTATAGCAGCTTGGACTAAAGAAATAACAGAATCGTCCCTCAGACTTATAGCTCTCATACTTGAGGAAGAGAAAAACAATCTCTCTAAATTAGACGTGCAGTTAAAGGAACTGGTTACTAAAGCAAGAACTTACAGTAATGACCCTGAGTTCAGTAAAAAGGAGAAAGATCTACAAATTAATATCGAGAAATATACTAACCACATCAAATTACGTAAACATCAACAGTTCACTAGAGATATGCAGGAATTTAGGGACAACAAAGCATATTGGGAGACAGAACGTGGAGTATCAGCCAGTGATGCTTCGTCATCAGATTTTGAATACTCGGATAGTGAACGCTATAGTCGCAAGAGGGAGATATCTCGTACCCACAGGGGTCGTGGGTTTAACTCAGGTAATAGAGGTAAATCGAAGTTGAGGCAGCAGGGGAGAGATGGTGCTGGCACCAGTAGTGGAGGAGGTTTTTTAGCACAAACCCCACAAATTACACAGTACCTGTTACGGAGCAGGACGGAACCAGCCCCATTGCAACAATAAGAACCCCCCTGTCAGACTCATTACAGGTTATTAACTTATCCAAGCGCTCTTTATCATCTTGTGAAGTATCAGTATTACAGAAAGGTCTGTCTTTTGTGCCAACCAACTCATTTAGGCAGTTTGAGTGGATTAAGGATCTCGCGCTTTTCACATGTAAATTATGCTGGTCTAAATTCATGGCAACAGTTGAGAACAGAAGGGCAAGGGAATTGGGGGTAGAAGTGGAGGATCTGGAGGGTATTAGGACCCTGGAAAGTTTATATCTTGAAGCACAGGGCCTCAATGAAGTCATACAAGCTACGAACTTGAGACCTAAAAATCGTAAAAATCCACCTCCATGTGAATACAAATGTATTGACGTTTTTGAAAAAATGGTTTTGGATAAACTGTCTGAATTGGCTTCAAAATCGGTTTATAAGCACAATAATTTGAATAAGAACCAACGCGCCGCATTGAGATCCATAGAGACCGATGACTCAATTATAGTCAAGGCTGCGGATAAAGGCGGCAATATAGTCATCATGGATCGTGATGACTATATTAATATGTGCAATATGATACTCGAAGACCGTTCCAACTATGAGATTCTCTCCACCAACCCCACAATACATTATGCTGAGGCTCTCACAGAAATTTTGGACCAGGGAAAGGCGCGTGGTCTTATTTCCAATCAGGAGTATCTGTTTATGCGTCCTGAGTTCCCTCGGGTCCCCACGTTCTATGCCCTACCCAAGGTCCATAAGGGCTACCATCCCCTCAAGGGCTGCCCTATTGTCTCTGGCATGGGGGGAGTCACCGAGGGGGTCAGCAACTACTTAGATCTTGTGTTGCGGCCCTTTGTGTTGGCTCTCCCCTCATATGTCAGGGACACCATGGATGTCCTCAGACACTTAGAGGGCATCCATGTTCCCAGTGGGGCGGCCCTTGCGACCTTGGATGTAGAGGCGCTCTACAGCTCCATACCCCACGACAGGGGGTGAGGGGCTGTGGAGCATTACCTGTGGACCCGGGGGGAGCAGTTTGGTGATCATAATGACTTGGTGATCCAACTTTTGAAATTTGTGTTGACACACAATGTGTTCATGTTCAATGGCATTGTGTATCATCAGCGGCGGAGCACCGCGATGGGGTGCCCCGCCGCACCTACCTTTGCCAACCTCTACCTGGGTTACTGGGAGGAGGTGGTGGTATTTGGCAAATACGCTGAGACCTGGGCCCAGCACATAGTGCTGTGGCTCAGGTTTATTGATGACATTATCATTGTGTGGTCAGGTACCTCTGAGGACTTCAGGGCATTTGTAAATCATCTAAATGTCAATGATTTGAATTTACATTTTACATCCTATTATCATCAAAATACCGTTGACTTCTTGGATATTCGCATCACCTTGAACATGGACGGTACATTTAAATCTACATTGTTCCGTAAACCGACTGCCACTAATGCCCTGTTGGAATGGGGGAGTCATCATCCCGGCCCATTGAAAAGAGGTATCCCAAAGGGGCAGTTTCTCCGTTTACGGAGGAACTGCTCCGACTTGGATGATTATGACACAGAAAGTGGACAACTGGTAGACAGATTTGCAGCTAGGGGTTACCCACGGGCATTACTGAATGCAGCTCGAGCGTCGGCGAGACGAACCCCTAGGGATTCCCTTTTGGTCCCAAGGAATAGGGACAATGACAGACAACTGATACGCCTGATTGGGCCTTTTGACAATTTTTCACGTGAAGTAACGAATATCATTAAGAACTACTGGGGGATCCTGAAACAGGACCCAGAGATCCGGGACTCGATCCCAGAACGACCCTCGGTGACATTCCGTAGAGGAAGGAATATAGGTGACATTGTGACACGCAGTCACCTTTCACCTTTCAGCAAAGATAATACCTGGTTGGGTAGGACTAAAGTGGCCGGCACGTTTAAATGTGGCTCGTGCAGGGCTTGTGCCTATATACAGCGGGGCACTGAAATCAGGGCCTGTGCCACTGGTCAAACCTACCAGATCAAAGATTATTCTAACTGCAAGACAGAAGGGGTCGTTTATGTGATAACATGCCCATGCCCACTAAATTATGTGGGTAAAACCCGCAGGGAACTGCGCCGGAGGGTACTCGATCATGTGGGGGATGTTGTAAGGAGAACTGACACCCCAGTCTCCAAACATATCTGGGAATGCCATGGGGGTGACCCCTTCTCCCTGAGATTTCAGGTCATTGAACGAATCCCTAAGCACATACGAGGAGGCAACTGGGATAATCAGATTTTGCGTCGTGAAGCATTCTGGATATTCCAATTTTCATCTGTTAAGCCCCGGGGTCTTAATGATAATATTTCATTTCTGCCATTTGTCTAGATTAATATTAATCAGCATCAGTTACGTTTTAGCATCGTGAGTCGATAGTTCTGCATGTAGATCTCCATCACACGCACTTTCTGATTTACGGTGGTGTGCTAGGAGACATACCAGCATGCTGAGAATGAGCAGTAGGACATAATTCCTGATTACATTAATCATTTATTTGGTGATGGTTCATATGGTGCGGCCATAAAATGCGGTAACGCACCGGGCTTTATTATAGTGGACCACCTCTGTCAATTCTGTAGATTGAACTTGACTGTAATCCCTTGCAGAGCGAGGGACAGGATTATGTCGCCATACCGGGGTCTGCTGGCTGATGATAGGATGACACTGGCTGTCTTGCTTAAATCTACTCTAATCATACTTACCCATGTACATACTTACCCATTGTAGCTTCTCTGGAAACGAACGAGGTCTCTCGCTAGCCGAGCCTTAGACACGCCCATGACACTCCCTCCGGGTCTTGTGACACACATGGAACCGCCCTTCCCTAACCGGATTGGACGGTGGCGAGAGGGGGCGGGTGATTCCTCACTCCGTGACTATATAGGAGTGAGGTTACGTGAACGCAGTGTCAGACCTTATGAAAGTAGCGGCACCTACCATAGGGGTCCCGCGAACTGCGGTTTTTACCGCACACCATCATCTAGGTGTCTCAACCTGATAGATAGGGCTATGCTAGTCTCCTGATGAGATTTAAACGAAACGCGTCGAGACTAATCATGTTGTTTTAAGGAGTAGACGGCTGTTATATACCAATACAGCCACTCCTGTATATTTAGGTACCCTGACTGTTAAGCTGGAATAGGGCTTGAACATATCAGTGCTGCGGGTGGTCATCACAAACTGGGCAGCACTTGTTTAAGATAAATGTTAGCCTACTCCAATTTGTTTGGTGTTGCTGCCTTGTAAGATAGCAGCTCACCGTCTGCCACTTTGGCTCTGGCTGTTAATTGGATGCAATATCTCCTGTGTTTATATACAGTTGCACTTTGTCTTAAATGAGATAGAGACACAGATACATTGTCTAGGTAAATCTTTATTCAGGAGTATTAGACATCATTCCATTACAGCTCGAGTCCCATAGTGGATTGTAATTATAGGTGCTCACTTCCATAAGGAGTACATGAGTTCTTTTCCACGACATTTTAAATTTATTTAATAAAAGTTATATTTTATAGTACTTTAGTAGGGGACACTTTTGTGTTTTTGCATTGTAATATTAGTCTCCTTTGATCCTGGTTTAGTGGTTATTGTACACAGTATAAACATAAAGCAGGCCTGCCCGCTCCCCTTACATGTCTTTTTAATAAATATATGTAATACAAAAAAAAATACTTTAGGCCAGGGCCCCACACGGTTAGCGAATCCCATCCACACCTTGCAGAAAAATACGCGCAGCGGACATGCTGCGATTTTTAAAACCAATGCCAGTGATTTCCCTATATGTATAATGGAAGCAGAAAGACTTTTTCTGTGAAAAGTGTTGTGGGAAAAACTGCAATGTGTTTCTGCCATGGTTCTTCTTGCAACACTTTTTTGCTGTGGCCTACTACGTGCCTTAGCCTTAGGCCGGGACCACATTGCAAAAAACACTTCATTTTACAATACCTGCAAAGTGCATGGGATTCTAGCTAATCTCATCCACACATTGCAGAAAAATATCTGCAGCAGAAATTCTGCAATTTCAAAAACTGTTGCATTTTTGTAAATTTCAGCATGTCACTTATACTTACGAAAACGTTAATGTTTTCCGTATAGGTATAATACAGACAGAAAGTCAGCAGAGAAAACTCTGTGAACTTTTTATAAAAAGCACTGTTGACAAAACTGGGATGAGTTTCCACTGTAGTCTTTTCTGCTGTGATTTTTGGCTGCGACTTGCTATGTGGTACCTTAGCCTTAGAGCATCTTCACCTCTTCAGGAACACCTACAACCTTCAGTAACACATCGTCTTTAATTATTTTCATCTAATGGGTGAGCTGAATCTTCCATAATCTATATGTACACTAACCTTCAGTAACCCCGCAGCCACCACACCACCATCTGAACAGCTTCTACTGTCTGTCTCCTCCTTCCCTTATAGATTGTTATAGATAGTTGTACCAGTTGGTCACTGAGTTAGTCTATTGTGATTTTATTTGTATTATTTAAATGTAAAGCACCATGGAATTAATGGTGCGCTAAAATAATTAAACACATAATAATGATAGATCATCGTTTCATAGAACTTTGCAATTCATTGTTCCTCTATTAATCCTCCAAGAAATGTATGAATTTATTTATTGGACATTAATAGATAAAAGTGTATTAAATCGGTTCTTAAAATGTAAGGCCGGTTATACATGACATGAATTAAAGGAACGGGCGGCACACGGGGGACACGCGGATACCCCTCGTATGCTGCCCATGCATGGGCCATGTTTCTGTGGCTTCTTTCATTAAACGAAAATATGAGCCGTGGAAGCAATGGCTGCAAAATAGGACAGGAATACAACTGTTCTATATTTTGTGGCCCGGACTGTCGGCCCGCACACGTAACCGTGTATTTCATGGTCATGTGCATGGGCCCATAGAAATGAATGGGTCAGTGTGCTATCCGTGAACTACACAGATAGTACACTGAATATGGCCATGGTCATCTGGAGTCAGCCTCAATTCGTTCATAAATTTCTAGAATGAATACCAGAGGAATGGAACAAAACAAAGTTGTTTTGTTAAGAAAAATATTCCCGAATTGCTGTTTTATGGCCAATGCAATTATTTACTAAAACAGACATGGTTCCAGGTTCTCAATATCAGTGACAATGGTGTTCATAATAACTGTAATTTTTATGTAATTATTATTTTTTCTCAGAAATTAAACTAGTCTTAACCATTTGTGTTTTATGATGTGAATTAGGCGATGCAGATATACATTAAAGAACTAAAACAACATGCACCTCACCCAAATACAAGTGACAAACAAGAGGAAGAAAAACAGAAAATCAATTTGCTTGAGCAGCTGCAATTGCTGATACCCATTAGGAAGGCAGAGAAAGAGAAGGATGGTAAGCATACGCTTCATGTCCAGCTACTGTGGTGAATGTCACCATTGATTTTGCTGCCAGTGTGGAAGGAAAGTAGATTTGGAGTAAAAGCTAGGAGCGCAGTACTTTGGCACTTCACTGTGTATGTCAACAGCCCTGTTACATAACTTAGCAAACTTATGCTTGGAAAACACATAGTGTACACAACTTATTGCCAATACAAGCTCTGATAACTATTTATCTGCCAACTTTTGGGATGTGTATTGTTAACTAAGAGGTGTATAATATTGCTAAAATAATCCAGTAGTTAACATCTTCACGGCTACACAAGCTATGGGTAAACTAGGGAAGCTGTGAACACAGTGTCATGTGATTATATCAAGTGACCCCTGCTACTGGGATGTGCAGAGGAGTAGATTTAGTGCAGCCGCCACTGTGTACTTATACTCCCCTTCCCATCCCACTGTGACATTACAGATCAGGAAAACTGCCAAAACATAAACGCTATTATTGACAGCTGTTAGGGCCCCTTCACACGGCTGAAACGCGCGCGTTTTTTGCACGTTTTTTTTACGCGTTTAAAAATGAAAAAATTTTAATAGGCGGCGCGTACACGCGGTCAAAAGACGCACAGAAAACGCCGCGTTTACGCGCCGTCTATTGAAACGTCGCGTAAACGCGACGTTTTCATTTTTACACGCGTAAAAATACGTGCAAAAAACACGCGCATTTCAGCCATGTGAAGGGGCCCTAAATGACATTTAATGGTATCTATTAGAAATTGGGCAACCCCTTTAAAGTATGCACATATTTGATATATTGGAGCATGTCTGCACAAGTAAACAAGCACAGATGAGCATTTGTGAGTAGAAAAGACTGGCAGCTGGAAGCGTAATAGATTGATTTACTATATTCCTATTGCCAGGCTACTCTGGAACAGTTACAGTTTTGGCAGTACCAAACACATCTCCTATAATTTAAACCTCTGAAAGCACAAGCTATGTGTCATACATATGGCGGCATAGACAGACTGCAATGTGGTGTAATTATTTACAGGGAATTATAGGGAAATCATGTTTTAACACTAAGCACAGAGCTTTCTTGGAATTAAGTGTCCAAAATAATGACTGCTGGAATAAAGATATGTAGAAGTTTCTTCTTTCTCCAAATTGAAAAGGCCAATACGACAAGAATGTAAGACACAACAGTATTGACACAATAGATTTTATATATTTTAAGAGAAATTAAAAATGGCTAGTGTGTCTCTCTTCAATAAAAGATACATACAATATGTAAGATGTGTCTAAGAAGATTCATGCACTTCATCTACTAAGTATTCCAGGCAAATCCTGTCCTGATTAGAACATTAAGAAGTGGCTGTACAGACATGATAATTGCTTCCCCAAACATGTTTTAAAGATCAAGACGAGATTAATTTTTACCATGTAAGGGTCATTGAAGCCGGCATATAAAAAAGATGTTAGTAAAATAAAAAAAAAAAAGGATATTGTGTGTCTTTTTTGCTGTCTGATCCGCAGGCTGCATGTCATAGAGGATGAGGAGTTGAGTAGAATGATATATAGTTTTATGGGAAAGGGCTCAGAGTAACTTGTTCCATTTTTGTTCATGTTGTCTTACCTAGTGATTGTTATGTAGTAAGTGAGACCACTCACTGGACTCCTATGCCTGCAAGAAGCTGATATATATATTAATATATTTCAAGTTCTGTATATATTCTTAGGATATATGCATCTGCTCAGTTTCTCTATAGCATGATGCCTAATATGACCTATTTTAAAGGTGTTTTTCAGACTAAACATATTGATTACCTATCCTATTCACATGATATTTATGGCTACACTGTTGGAGCAAAAATTGTAAGCTGATAGAATTGAACTTGTGGTATAAACATTGGCACATAGGATAACTGCTATCTTCCTTACTGTCCGTGTAAGCAACAAGCATACAGTATTCAGATCATCTGTTTATCGCTAAAAATAAGCCATTGCTAGTCATTTTGCTGGGCAATAAAAGATCAGGCAAAAGGGCATAGCGATAGGTGCAAAGCACCCAACCAGATTGTAAAGTGCTGTGGATTATGTTGGCGCTCTATAAAAAATTTTTTATTATTATCCTATAACACTTGAGATGGCTCAAAGTCCTCATCTTCCAATTACTAGGATGTTATAAGACTCACAAGGTTTATGGAGAATCTAGTGTGCATTATGGCCCATAAATTTCCCGCACAGTCATGCCTCTGACTGGTCATGCAGATGCAATAACCTTAATCCTTATTCTTCCCATGGCAGATGTTTTGGGACAGTTAGACTGACCTATAAACATTACTTCCTCTGATTTATCTAGTTCAGTACATGAGTCAAGCTGTAGGTCTCATTCACAGTGACCTTTTTTTCGTTCATTGGACTGTTTTGTAGAAGCAAATGCAAGTAGGTTTGTTTTTTTTTGACACACCAGGCTTGAACAGTACACAGATGCCATCCTTTTCAATGTTCAGTGGGTTTGGTCAAAATAGGTCGCATTCTGTCTACAAGAGTCCACAAGAGAGCCTTGGGGTACATAGGATCAAGCCACAGCTTCTCATTCTCCTTGCATTTGGTCTAAGCTTGCAACACAGCCAAAAACAGAATGCATCACAATTGGGTGGCCCAATAGTAGCGAAGAAGATGTGGAACCAATACGCCCCCAACCCCTTTTCCCCCCAGCATTACAGACCTAGTTATTCGGAGTCGCTTGATGTTCCAGATGAAGTGAAATATGGCCAGAACCACCACTGGAACTGTTTCGAAGAATAAGTATAAACATTTAGGGAGGAGGGTCATTTTAACTGCTCTGATCCTGCCGAGCATGGAGGGTAGCTTTCAGTTTTTCAGACTGAAGAAAAAGCAGCATACTGTGCTTTTTCTTCTGATAAAAAATACAACTGAAAGTCAACAGAAGGGACCCCCCATGATAATATTGTGGTCCATAATGACTGACAATAAATGGAAAGTGTCTTGTTTGGTCACGACTGATATAGACAATAATACTATAGTGTAAATCAGGCCTAAATCTGTAGTTACAAGCAAACTGGTGCATGAGTTCTGTTTGGGTACATAGTACAAGTTTAAGAAAAACCTAAGGCCAGGGAAAGGACATGGCTGAAGGGAATGTGTGTGAGGCATAAGAACTGTAGTTACGATGCAATAGAAGAGAAATCGGCTTGCAACCCTCCTTGGGTACTAAAGTCCAACTTTAATTTAGTCCATTAAAAAAAATAGTTCACACAAAAGATAAAAGTGCCAAGAAGAAACACATAGAGTGGGTGCGTTAAAAGAAAATGCTAGCGTTTTCTTTTACCCAAGGAGGGTTGCAAGCCCATTTCTCTTCTATTGCATCGTATCTATGGTTGCGTGCTGTTCGGATCGGCTGATCCGAACAGTACTCGCTCATCTCTAAATGGTTAGTCCTCCAATAGTCCGGAGGCAAGGTTTGGCACGTCGAAGATTTTCACTGGATTATGTGGTAAGAAAACGGTCTATTTTTCTATTTTTTATAAGAATTGTAGTGTTTCTGGATTCTTTTTAAATGTATTTTATATTAAAAAATATATATCTTTGTGTATTTTTCCAGATACTTTGTTATTTATGTTACAGTAAAGATAGTTTAAATAAAATAAAGACTTATATTCTAAATTAGAATTGACAGAGACTATATGTTCAGTAAAGTCTCATGCAGCATCCATTTCTCTTGTGGCAGCTGCTTCGCTTCTTCTCATTTGTCTTTCTCAAGACATCAGGAGATTAGTTTTAGCCCCATTACCAGGATTAATCTAAACTTGGCAGCGGAGAAGTAAATATCGCTCTGGATCATGCTGCTGCTATACTTCATACTATGGATTGTATCTCTCTGCACTTACATATCTGTGTAAACCATGTATTTATAAGAATATTATATTGTATCTGATAGTGTCACTGAACAAATAAAGGGGAAGTGATTCAATTAGTTACAATGTATGTGTTCAACAATAAAAATGCTTAGACCTACATAATATAATAAATGTTATGTTCTTCTTTCTGTAAAGTTGTAGGATGTATTGTATGACAATTGTGTGTGCAGTAAGTATTTTTGTTCTGTCTCCTCACATAAGCATGTGGCCTTATGCTAAGTATATCTTAAACCTACGATTAACAGATTGCCCAGTGGATTCTGCAGGATTTATCTGCGGTTTCAGAAAGTGATTGGCTCCTGTGACAGGTGAAAGATCAAAGATGTCAGTGTTCATAGTCTGTGCAATGCAAATGACGTGTCTGGGCAAGGAGCACTGACACAATCACTTTGCTTGTTTTTTCAGCATTGACATTCTTTTGTCTGTTTGTCATATTGGAAATAGCCATAAACTTTTCACTTTACAATACTATCATAGATATTAGCTAGACAAATTTATCCTGCAGATCATGGGTCACATCAATTTCCTGGTGCTTTGTGCATATCAGTATCAAAAATTTGCACCAAAAAAATGTCGAAAAAGTTTCTTTGGCCCAATTTATGCCAAAGAAGTGCCAATTTATTCCTTTTCTCCCTACCCTTTTTCAGTGGGGGCTTGGAATACATGTCCCATAGCGGGCCCTACACATGGCATAATGTCCCATACTGGGCCCTCCACATGCTATAATGGTATAATGTCTTATAGTGGCCCCTCCACACTGTATAATATCCCATAGTGACCTTTCCACAAAGTATAATGTCACATAGTGGCCCTTCCACATGATATAATGTCCCATAGTAGCCTTCACACAGTATAATGTCCCATAGTGGCCCCTCAACATAGTGTAATGTCTCATAGAGGCCCCTCCTCACAAGCTATTATTATAATAGCTTGTGAGGAGTATAATAGTTGGAATAACTATAAGGAGAATGCAAGCATTTCCGTAGGTATAATTGACATGCTGCAGGTATTTTTCTGCAATGTATGGATGGGATTAGCGAGAATCCCAGCCACATTGCAGGTACTGTATAATGCTACAGTTTTTGCTGCAGTATTTCTGCCATAGCCAAATTGTGACATTTTCACAATATGGGCACTGGCCTAAGAGATTTTTTCAGGTTCACTTTATACCAAGTGTAATGACCTCTGGGACATGTATGTTGACTAGTTTACAGATTTTAATATACATTAGATGTTCTGTATCTCATGGCAGAAATTTTAAAAAGCAAGTCTAAAGCTGCAGAAAATTGTATACCATGCTGTTGCAATTCCAGGAAAATGTGTCAGTGATTATTTAACAGAACATCACAGAATTGTAGTTACAGTCACTGTTTTCACAGGATAACTACATGGCGATCCTCAGAACTGTAGAAAGGGATGCATTTCTCATCTTCCAGCAGGAAAAGTGACTGCCTTTCACTGCCTGTGATGAGAACACTCACCCAATCACTTACCGTATTTTTCGGACTATAAGACGCACTGGACTATATGACGCACCCAGGTTTTAGAGGAGAAAAATAGGGAAAAAAAAATTTCAGGCAAAAAATGGTAAAATATTTAATATGGGAGTTGTAGTTTTGGAGCAGCTGCAAGGCCACATTGACAGGTGACCCTGCAGCTGTACGGGGATGTATAGGGCGTTTTTTTTGTGGGGCCAGGTGTAGATCGGGCATTTTCAGACACAGGGATACCTAATGTATATGTTTCACAGTAATGTTATACTTTTATATGTATTCTAGGGAAAGGAGGTGAACTTTTATTTATTTTATTTTTTATTATATTTTTTTTAAGTGTTTTTTTTAAGTGTTTTTTTTTTTACTATTTTAATATCCCCCGCCTAGGGGGCTTGAACCTGCAATCATTTGATTGCAAGTCCCATAGACGGCAATACAAGTGTATTGCCGTCTATGGGAGATTCTATACATTACTATCGAGGAGTGTCATAGACCAGCCGCGATAGTAATATACAGTCCTATGAAAAAGTTTGGGCACCCCTATTAATCTTAATCATTTTTAGTTCTAAATATTTTGGTGTTTGCAACAGCCATTTCAGTTTGATATATCTAATAACTGATGGACACAGTAATATTTCAGGATTGAAATGAGGTTTATTGTACTAACAGAAAATGTGCAATATGCATTAAACCAAAATTTGACCGGTGCAAAAGTATGGGCACCTCAACAGAAAAGTGACATTAATATTTAGTAGATCCTCCTTTTGCAAAGATAACAGCCTCTAGTCGCTTCCTGTAGCTTTTAATCAGTTCCTGGATCCTGGATAAAGGTATTTTGGACAAACAATTCAAGTTCAGTTAAGTTAGATGGTCGCCGAGCATGGACAGCCCGCTTCAAATCATCCCACAGATGTTCAATGATATTTAGGTCTGGGGACTGGGATGGCCATTCCAGAACATTGTAATTGTTCCTCTGCATGAATGCCTGAGGATTTGGAGCAGTGTTTTGGATCATTGTCTTGCTGAAATATCCATCCCCGGCGTAACTTCAACTTCGTCACTGATTCTTGAACATTATTCTCAAGAATCTGCTGATACTGAGTGGAATCCATGCGACCCTCAACTTTAACAAGATTCCCGATGCCGGCATTGGCCACACAGCCCCAAAGCATGATGGAACCTCCACCAAATTTTACAGTGGGTAGCATGTGTTTTTCTTGGAATGCTGTTTCTTTTTGGACGCCATGCATAACGCCTTTTTTTTTATAACCAAACAACTCAATTTTTGTTTCCAAAATGAAGCTGCCTTGTCCAAATGTGCTTTTTCATACCTCAGGCAACTCTATTTGTGGCGTACGTGCAGAAACGGCTTCTTTCTCATCACTCTCCCATACAGCTTCTATTTGTGCAAAGTGCGCTGTATAGTTGACCGATGCACAGTGACACCATCTGCAGCAAGATGATGCTGCAGCTCTTTGGAGGTGGTCTGTGGATTGTCCTTGACTGTTCTCACCATTCTTCTTCTCTGTCTTTCTGATATTTTTCTTGGCCTGCCACTTCTGGGCTTAACAAGAACTGTCCCTGTGGTCTTCCATTTCCTTACTATGTTCCTCACAGTGGAAACTGACAGGTTAAATCTCTGAGACAACTTTTTGTATCCTTCCCCTGAACAACTATGTTGAACAATCTTTGTTTTCAGATCATTTGAGAGTTGTTTTGAGTAGCCCATGATGCCACTCTTCAGAGGAGATTCAAATAGGAGATCAACTTGCAATTGGCCACCTTAAATACCTTTTCTTATGATTGGATACATCTGGCTATGAAGTTCAAAGCTCACTGAGGTTACAAAACCAATTTTGTGCTTCAGTAAGTCAGTAAAAAGTAGTTAGGGGAATTCAAATCAATAAAATGATAAGGGTGCCCATACTTTTGCACCGGTCAAATTTTGGTTTAATGCATATTGCACATTTTCTGTTAGTACAATAAACCTCATTTCAATCCTGAAATATTACTGTGTCCATCAGTTATTAGATATATCAAACTGAAATGGCTGTTGCAAACACCAAAATATTTAGAACAAAAAATGATTAAGATTAATAGGGGTGCCCAAACTTTTTCATAGGACTGTATATCTATGACAGGCCTGGGAGCCTTCATTAGGCTCCCGGCTGTCATCGGAACAGGTCGGCTCCTGCGACCTCGCCGTGCAGGAGCCGGCCTGCATCACTGAAGGTATGAGGCCGGGGGGGGGGGCTAACTAACTGTCGGGACCTGCGGCAGTCAGTTAGGAGGAGCGGATTTACAGCATGCCACCGCTGGTTTTCTTCAGCGGCAGGAACGTGGCAATCCGCAGGCCCCGGCAGCTAAGACACTCCCCGGCATCTGCTGTAATAGACCGGCGGATGCCGGGGAGTGTCTTAGCTGCCGGGGCCTGCAGATTGCCGCGCTACTGCCACCGCTGGTTTTCTTCAGCGGCAGGAGTGTGACAATACTGCATCCGGCATCCGGTCTATTACAGCAGATGCCGGGGAGTGTCTTAGCTGCCGGGGCCTGCGGATTGCCGCGCTACTGCCGCTGAAGAAAACCAGCGGTGGCAGTAGCGCGGCCATGCTGCAAACCCACTCCTCCACCCACATTCAGACTATAAGACGCACCCTCATTTTCCTCCGAAATTTTGGGGAAAAAAAGTGCGTCTTATAGTCTGAAAAATACGGTACATGTGCTAATAGTATAGAGGCTAAAGTAGAAATAATGGAAATCATTGAAATTACTCCGAACAGTAATGAAGAACTAATGCACTGAAGGCAGAGATCTAGGCTTTCTGGAAAACTACATTTCTATTACAACTTAGGGCAGGTTCACACCTGCGCCCGGTCTCTGCTTTGCAGGTTTCTGTATTCTGCCCGAGAAACTGGACATGAGACAGAAACCAGCAGTCAGTTTTCAACCCTATTCACTTGAATGGGTTTAAAAAGTGTCCGCATGTGAGCGTCTTCTGCATCTCCGCGGCGAAACCAGTTTTTTAACCGGACACAAAGTCCTGCAAGTCTGATTTTGAGTCCGGTTAAAAAAAAACGGTTTCACCACGGAGATCAGAAGACGTTCACAGGCGGACACTGACTGCTGGGTTTCTGTCTCCTGTCCAGTTTCTCGGGCAGAAGACTGAAACCCACAAAGCGGAGACCGGGCGCCGGTGTGAACCCACCCTTATTTTACCCTTGAAATATGTTCAAGTAACACTGGTCTGTTTATCTATAATGGTCATAGTCCAATCTATAAAGAAAGAACTATAGTATAACATTAAAGAACTTAATATTTCCATTGTGTCATGTGCAAGGTACTATGTAACATGTACAACCAGTCTATCACTTTTTTTTAGCTCTAAATTTCATGTTGACGTTTCCAAACTCTCAATATACATACTAACAAATACCATTAATGTTATCTGCATTATATTGCGAGAGTGCTAATAGGTTTGTGTACATAGAACAAGTTTATATTGTTTATGTGTGTGTTTTACTCCAAATTACTCTAGAGTCACCAGTCTTGAATAAGAATAAGCCGCTTTTGCCAGGACAAAGGGTGCTGTCCATCTGCTCTCACAATGGATGGTATGAAGAAGGTATGATTAGAATGGGTTTATCAGTGCACATTTACTAAAATCTGGTAAGAACTACACAACAAAATGTTATGCATCCATATTCTAAAAATGTTGTAGCCACTACTTTCTATCACATACAACCAAGCTTTTTTATTGTAGATTTTGCTGCAGGTTTTTCAGCCAAAGCCAGAAGATGATTGAGCAGAAGGGAGAAGCATACTTCCTATATATTGCCCTTTCCTTTTGTAGCCATCTTTATTCTAAGGAGTACTGAGCATGCTCAGTATTCCATAGAACTACACGAGCGTACCACACATAACGCAGTGCGCTCATGTATGAATAAAATAAGAAGGCCAGCGGAGCCTACTCTGTAGACTCAGCCCGAACCTGAATTGGCTGAGCTGACAGCACAAATGTTTGGGATTTGGATTCCACTGAAGACAACGTTGACTCCTTACACACCTAGTATTAAATGTTGGTTTATAACTGTATAGCTAGATGTCTGGCCATAATGCACCTTGTAAGGACCAGATTTTATTTTTCATTAATTATGTCTTGATACTAATATTAAGCCATAGAATACAATGTTTTTCTCATGACTGTAAAAAACCCGATGTGAATTTTTGTGATACAAAATACTGCTGTGTGAAAATGGTCTTATTCCAATTTCTTTTCAGGAACTATTAGCCATGACTGTGGAGATCTCAGCTATTTTGTTGAGAAACCCTATGGTAAAGTAGCAAGGATACATAGAGATGACCTACTGGCTGATACTGATGAATACAAGAAGGAGATAAAGGTAATGCATCTAAGCCGATAGAATAGTAGCTCTAGAGGTAAATTCATGTAGGTGAACTCTATGGTATCTATGTCATGAAAAACTCCCTATATACTGGCCAGTGTGCGTATATAAACTCTAATGGCAAATCATGCCAAAGTGTGTTCATTTGGTATATGTTTAAAGGGATGTATCAGGTTCCTGCGGCATTAAAGAGGTTTTCCCACCATAGACACATAGGGGCAAATTTATTATGCCTTATATGCCAGAAAACTTGGGTACAAGAAATAAAAAAAATTGCTAATTTTTTTGCACAAATTGGATTTTGTGACTATTTGTTTTCTGCACTGCCCTTGCCACTTTGCCAAAAAAGTGGCATGGCGAGGATGTGGAGATTTATTATCATTTATGCCAGAAATCTCTAGTTGTACAGCCCATGCATAGGAGGCACTTTGTCATAAAGGAGGTGCACCCTCCAAAGTTTTTGTGGTTATGAAGACTGGCTTTGATAACACTATTCTTCATAAATTTGCAGCATAGGGGATAAGTGTCTGATCACTGGGTCTCACTGCTGGAACCACCATTGATCACGAGAACAAAGAACTGTCAGTACCCCGTGTGCTTCCTGTTTATAGAGTGGTGGTGTGCATATGTGGCTATCGCTCCATTCATTTCTATGGGAATGTTGGGACTGCAGTAAAACTGAATGCAGCAGGGACCTTGCACATGGACCACACAGGGAATGTTGCAGGCCTCAGTTCTGATTGCTAGATAGTGGATAAAGTGTTTACGTTGAGAACACCCTATTGGCATCAAGTCGTTTTTATTTACAATATAATATGAGGAAGAAAAGAAATAAAGAAAAATACATCATTGATGGTGATGTAGCTGTAGGTGATGTTGCCAGAACCACTGCCAAAGTAGAAGTAATGCAAAATTAGTCATTGGAATTGATACAAGACCTTGTATTTTCTCTTTATTGTGATACTCAAGAACGTTCTGAGCATTGGAAGAATAGACATATGTAGGTATGGGCATATGTCAGCTGAAGAGGACCTTTTACCATATCAATATCTGTTGATATCTTGATCTTGATCTGTTGTATCCTTGCAAAATTGGAATCTTATCTGTAGCCTCTATCATTCCTGAACAATTATGTCCGATAGTTTCAGAACCCAATATGCTAATTATGCTTTCTATTGTCAGGTGGGCGTTCCTGAACTAGAGCAGACAGCAGCAGCCTGAGGGTCCATTCACACGGAGGAAAATGGCGCTTTATTTGGTGCTGAATTTACAGCGCTGAAAAAAAAAGCCTCCCATTGATTTCAATGGGTTCTGCTAGCTTTTTTTCCACTAGAAAATCAATGGGGGGTTTTTTCAGTGTGGAGGATTCCACTAGTGGAAAAAAAGCCAGTGGAACCCATTGAAGTCAATGGGAGGATTTTTTTTTTCAGCGCTGAAATTCCACATTAAATTCCTCACCATTTTCCTCCATGTTAATGGACCCTGACTTTAGAGGGCCTCATTAACAGGTGCTGAAGCTAACAGCACTCATTGCTAGGGATTCTCCAGATTTGGTGTGGTCTATCCAGCCTATCCATGGATGTTACTAATTCTAGTTATAAAGAAAATACAGCTATGCTCAGTCTTTTCGTCATTAGAAGTCACAGCGTCCTCATCCTAGGGATCACATTTCACTTCCATTAGTGAAGGAATTGCAGGGTGACACAGTGATCCTTTACTACAGGACAGGAGTCCAGGCCAAAGTCACCATTTGGCCTAAGCCTTATAGGTGATCAACAGTTGATTGATTTTATAAAAAGTATATAAATGTGTGTGTATAATATATGCTATATTTGTATAGAATATATACAGGGCCATTTTAATGCATTATAGGGGGCCTTACACAAACCTTTTGAAAGTGCTTGTCTTGAATTAATTTGTTAGGAAAATTAACTTTTTTATGCAAACAAATTAACAAATCTTGTTTGCAAGCAATGGCCCACATTTATGCAAGAATTTTCTAGTCTGCTGTCCCAAAGGAAATGTTAATTCTGAAAGAAAACTAAAGGCAATTTGTTGTGTGTACTCATTTATGTTGAGTACTGTATATATCTATATATCTATATTATCTGCTTCTGAGCCAAATCCTGACAGGGGGCAATCTATTTGTGCCTAATTAAAGTTTATTATTATTTAACTATTTTTGTTTGTCCATCTAGGATTGACCACAGATTTTCAATGGGATTGAGGTCTGATGAGTTCCTTGCCCATGGTCTCAGTGTTTTTTGTTTTTTTTTCCACCAAGCCACTTAGTTACCATGTCTGAGGACATATAGTAGCACTCACCTTTTCTTCTCTGGACAATCATTCTTCCAGATTTCTCTACACTGTCTGAAGGGGCTTTATCAGAGAAAATAACTTTACCCTATTTTTCTGCAGTGTAATCCCTGTGCTTCTTGCAGACTGCTTTTATGTTTTTCTTGGTGAAAAGTGGCTTCTGGAAAAATGATGGTCAAGGGAAGACAAAGTGTGCTCTATCATGAGTCCTAAGTGAAGCCCACAGTAAGAACATTCTTGTATGGAGTTGCTTTTCATCCAAGGAAGTTTGTCACTCAAAATATTGCCTAAGAACACTGCAGTGAATAAAGATTGGTATCTAACATCTTTCAAGATCAACTTCCCACAATGATCCAGGAACAATTTGATGAACAATGTTTTTTCTAGCATGATGGAGCAGCATTGGGCCCATGGTCAGGCTACTACTCCATTACATTGAGAGCCTGTGGTCAATCCTCAAAAAGCAGATGGACAAACCAAAAAACAGAATATGCGATAAACTTCTAGCTCTTATTACATAAAGAATGGGTTGCTATTAGAGATGAGAGAGTAAACTTGATCGAATACCTCGGCCGAATAGCTCCCGATGGCAGGGAAGGTGGGAGGGGCAGTAAAAATTCGAAGCCCCGGAAGTGTTTTTGCACCGGGAGATATGCGGCCGAGGTATTCCATCGAGTATATTCGCTCATCTCTAGTTGCCGTCACTCAGGATTTGTCCCAGAAGCTGATATCCAAAATGTCAGGGCAAATTGCAGAAGTCTTGAAAAATATGGGCCAACACAAAAAATACAAATATCTGACTAAAAGATCTAAAAATCTGGAAGCAGCAAATTTATGAAAACCCAAATCTGCATCAAAATGTTTGGACAAAAATGATTATTATATACAGTATAAACAGTATATTTTGTTCAGCTACTTTTAACCACTGTAACTCTCCATTTTCATAACATCTAATACATTACAAACAACATAGGCACATTGGTATTGTTAATGGCCATTTAGTTTTATTACAAGAGTTGAATTAGACTAGATAAGTTTCTGCAATACCTGTCCATGGGCTGTGTGTGATACTGCAGTGCAGGCTTTGTGTACAGGCTTTGTTACTTATGGATATGGATCAGCTGAAGTACCAGACACAACCCAGAAACAAAAATAGCCATGGAAAAATCTGACCATTTTCAGATGTATTGATGTCCATTATATATCCAGTTACTGTATGCAGTTAAATATCAGAAACAAGTAATAAATATAATTAAATGTGTCAGTCATTGCCCTTTTGATGAAACTGTCCCCCAATGCACATGAGCTATGGAAAACTAGGCATACTTATAGTTGAAAAATTACAATGCTGGGTATCCCTATGGGATGCTGCATCCAGTGGTGCGGGGGGAGGGGGAGACAATATATAGCCTATTTCTGCTCAGAAGGATGTTGGGAAATAAATGTTGTAGTTGGGACTGAAATGAATGTTTTGGTTAAATCCATATTTTCAATTTGAGCTTAATAAAAATCTGGGGAGGACAACTAGGTGTACGATGTACCTGCAGAGATACAATAATATAGTGCTCTGCAGTACACAAATTGCAGGTCACACTGGAGCCAGAACAATTTCCTTCCTTTCTGAACAACATATTACATCGTCCCTCAGTTCTTTTATTGACCTCACATAAAAGCAATTTAGAAAGAGAACATTTTATGTCACCTAATCATGTGTCTTATTGCTGTCTATCTGAAGGAGAATGACCCTGTGATCGGACCTCATCCTCTTTATCCGGAGACGTATTGTCCAGGTGTCGTATTAAACTGTACTCCTGATCTCAAAGTGATGGTAAGGAATGCAATTATATGTCGATATGTTACCCATGATTTATGTTTCATCACGTGGAAGTGTAGATTCTTTATTTTCTTCTATTTGTTTCTCAGTGTAATCCTATCCTATCCTACTAATATTAGGATGTTTGTTCCTCAATCATGGAAAAACGGCTGAATGGATTTGAATGAAATTTGGCACATAGATAGATTGTAACCTTGATTAAAAAATAGGCTACTTTTTATCCCAGTAAATGACATTGTTTGCTGGGATGCCTGAACAATCACGGCCACAGTGCAAGGAAGGGGTTCAGCAGCAGTACAGCTTAAGAGCTGCCAAAACACTGGAGCAGGAAAACCATCGCCAGCAGCAATTTGCTAAATATAGGCAGATCATCCACTCCAACAAAAATACAAATATTTCTCCCGCACGGGGAATAACAAAGTAGAGGAAAAAAAATTAATTTTGCCGAATGATTTTTTCGCGGTTTCATCTCTGATAAAAATTTGAATGAAAAGTGATCAAAAACAAAAATAAAAAATTCCAGGCAGGGGTTAAAATATGAATAAAGATTTAAAAAAAACAACTTGTGTGGCTAGTTATATCCCTTGATAAATTACTTGAGGGGTGCAATTTCTAAGACTGGGTAATTTGGTGGGGGCTTCCACAATTCTGCTTCTTCAGGGGCTCTTTCATGTAACCGCATGTGAAAATAATTTGGGGTGAAGTAGCATTTTATTGCTGAAAATGCAATTTTTCCTTTTTACAGTCCAATATTAATAAACTCCATGAAACTTTGTGTGTGTATGGGGGGAGGGGGTCAAAATTCTCACTTTATGACTTGATAAATAACTTTTTTGGGGTCCACTTTATTACAGTCAAACAGTGTAGGAGTAACTACAGTATGCATTTATCTCTGTAATACATGTGACGGCACCAAGAGGAAGTATAGCACAGGAAAAAATACAATGAAATATTAGTGCCTCCTTCGTTCCCATGTTAAGTCAGTGTATGATCTCATAATAAGACAGGATAAGGTGACTATACAGTGCCCTCACTACTTTATGGAAACTAGGCTTTTAATAAAACTATACATTTAAAAAAAAAAATTACATTTCTGCCCTATACAGTTAATTATTTAGCAATTCTTTGGTTAGGACTTGTGAGATTAATATAATAATGCTACAATATTGTAATATAAGTAAAATGGGACAATTATATGTTTTGTGGTGTTACATCTAGTAATAAACAAGTCAGGTGTTTGTAGCATAAGAAAAAAGAATAACCAACATTTGTTAATGTACTTGCTTCTTTTTCTGGCATAGTTTACAATTTTGATACATTTATTTTGTCTCACTCCAGTTTTCATAAAAATTGAGGAAACATCTCTGCACGTACTCAAAAATGCAACAGGTTTATTAACAATATGCAGCATATTTGGTTAGAGCTGTATGTGTTGTACAGTATATTGCATGTGGGTAAGAAATGTCTGTATTACTGTTTTAGGTACGATACTATGACAGTGCTGAAGCTGTTGCTCCAAGGGAACGTATTTACTCAATAAGCCTAGAAAAATATAAGAAAGATACTTCATACATCTTGGCATGTGAAGAGAGATGGATTGGACAGCCTGTAGTTGCTAGAAATGATGAAACTGGAACATTTCATTTGGGTATTGTATGGATACACTCACACACAGAATATATATATATATATATATATATATATATATATATATATATATATATATATATATATACATACATACACACTTATGTACTGTATTACATAGTTTATACAATAATAATCCCAAGACTTAATCATTTGTTTGAATAGATTGTTCTTCTATGCAAATGGAAATGCGTTCAGTAAAATACAATTAAAGGGGTTCTTGGGCTGAAATTCTTCAGGATAGGTCATCAATATTAGATTGGTAGGAGTCTGACATCCAGTACTTTCACCATTCAGCTGTTTACAGCAGCCACTGGTGCCTAAGGAATGGTCATCACTATCCCTCACGTGGAAAGTCCCTTTAAACATCCAATTTTAGAATTGCAATCCTGCAGCTTTCAAACTGGCCACTGATCACCCCAACAGGCTGACACCTCTTGTTTTATAGAGGTCACTTTTAAGGTTGCGGGTGTTTACAGAGGGGACAGGGACATCAATAAACTCAGTATCATCAGAGGACAGGATTGCAATGAAAGGTATCACCTGTAAAGCTGAAGGCAGATAACACTGTATTATACCATTCATAATAAATGATGAAAACAGCTCCTCATCTTCTTCACGTAGAGCATGCCCACAACACTCTCCTATAACTGCTTTATAGTTAAGTTATATTAAAGAGGTTACATTTGTACTGTGTATTTGTACTTGGCATATGTCAGGTACTGCTCCAAGTGTTACATGTTATAACAGACATGGAGGAATTTATCATTCATTTTACAGCTGCTTACATATTTGCAGCAAAAATGACAAATTCCCCATTTGCACCCTGCTCTCCATTTTTAATATTATTTGTGCCTAAAACTTGCCAAGCCCTTAGCTGGTATATATTTCAGCTTCAGTTGCACTGACTACTTGAGCATTTGCCTCTTAATAATTATGGTGGACCGCACTCTGGGGCAGACAAGTATTAAGACTGATGTATGATACGCCAGTCTGAATAAACATGCAGATTTAATGTAGATACCACCCTATGCGTTGTAATATTACTGATAATGTTGTTTTGCAGCTGAAGTCAAGAAGCTTACAGAAAACCGAAAGAAGTATGTCATTTCGTGGGCAGATGGTACAACAGCAGTGCAAGACATAGAATGGATTTTTGGAAAGTTCAGTCCACCACATGTGCTAGATGTTGGTGATCACGTCTTGACTTTAGCATATCCATCTTCTTTGACATTCTTACCTGGCATTATAACTAGCATCAATGGGACAAAGTTGCAGATACTGTTATGTAGCGGAAAAAGGTTGGTCACTTTTCATATAGCAGGTGTTATATATGAGATTGGGGTCTTGATTTGAATTAAGCATGTATTATACCTGATGGTTCTTGTCTTTAAGATGTCAGGATATGGATGCTCATCACTGCTTTGGCATCTCAGAGAAGACATATGACAATGCTGTACAGTCCTACTGTGAGAAGAATTGGACTATAGATTCTGATGAAGATGGTATCAGCCCAGAGAATGAAGATTCACTTTCAGATATCTCTTCCTTTACAATATCATCAATTGATTCACAAAAGAAAACCAGTAGTAGGCTGTAGTTCATGTGACAGTAAGAGCACTATACAGCTTGGGTTATCTTATACTATCACAATAACTATTAAACCTATTGCAAAGAATAAAACTCAGATTCTGTTCTACCTTTATGAAAACAAGTGTGGCTATACTGTAACTCTGCAGGGCCCATCTTAGCGAGACTAGGCTATATTTTGGTTCCATTAGGATCAAGTGGGCAGAAATGTATACCTCCAGATAACATGTCACTATGAAGGTTTTATGTCCTTGTCGAGCTCTGGAAAGGATCATGCAACTAAAGGATCACATCTGCGTTTGGGTTTCCATTTGGGGAGTCTGCTTAGGGACCCCCCAAACGGAAACCTATACGCACTAAAAAGCAGTTACCTGGGAAACCCGCGGACCCCATAGACTATGGGTTCATGTGGTTTCTGCTCGAAACATGTGGAGAGAAAAGTCCTGCAAGTAGCACTTTTCCTTTTGCATGTTTTGTGCAGAAACCGAGTGGAAACCACATGGCCCCCATTACAGTTTATGGGGTCTGCGGGTTTCCTTTAGGTAACCGCTTTTTAATACGTATAGGTTTCCATTTGGTGGGTCCCCAAACAGACTTCCCGAAAGGAAACCTGAACGCAGATGTGAACTGGGCCTGACACTCCAGGACTCCTCAGAAACTTTAGTCACAGAGTATGACATATAAGCCGGCTGAGGTTTTCCTGATAACCTCCCTCCACCCCATTTGGCACTTTGAGTAACTGAAAAGTGGGTGCAATAACGCCACACATCACACTGAAATCAAAATTACCATTTTATTGTCACCACAAATTGGCACTGAGTCCAATGATGACGTCCATATATAAAATCTGTATGCTTTTTATGTTTCAGGCATATTTTTACTGTGGTTACAGTGTATTAAATCTCATTAAAGGGAACAAAAGCCAATGTTATCTCTGCTGCTGTGCCAACAGACATATGGTGCCTCTTATTAACTTTTCCATGAATGTTTAACCTGCTTTCCTCACATGAAGATTGTAGAAATTTACTAATATAGACCTGTTATGGCCTTTCTCTATAGCTTTTACATGCATTGCTCTCTGCTGATTTTGATATGTATTTTTTTTCTGGACTGAATCATATTAAAACAAATATGTTTGTTATAATCCAATATGTGTGTAGCTGTTATGTGTTTAATACATTTTGAAATGATTTTGGATTCTAAATATAACAGATGGATATAATAAAAGCTGCATGTGGTCTATATAAAAAAAGGCACAGATATGTATAACAAGCAATAGGCATGGTGGCCTCGAAATCCAGCGTAATGGATATATAACCTACTGTATCTTCAATATGCAGATCCTGGACATTGAGCCTATTCCATGATGCATCTCAGGCAAAAGTTTCTCTGGGATGTATGCGCCTAGCAGGAGAGGGCATAAGGGCCAAGAAAGGGGAAAACGGGGTTTCACCTGTACCTATTGTGTCCTATCCCACACAGGCCCTGATGTGCCCTATATAGCGAGTGTCCCCAACTGGATTTTGTCCTTTTATATACAGGCCTAAATACTCCCTGGCATATGTGTATACAAAAATCAATATGATAGTGCAATTAAAATTTCACTAAACCGACTGGTCCAAATAACAATTTCTGGGCACAATGTGCAGATGTCTTTGTGTATTATCTTATGTTTCGGAGTTGGATGCTGAGTACAGAATTCAGTCATACACAGTTCTCTTTGCTTCATTAGTTTTATCAGTATGACCTACTAAAATTAGTGCAGAAGACTCTCAGGGCTCTTTCTAATTTCTAGCTCTGTAAGGCAAACACAACTGAAGTTATGTTAGAGTGAAAGTGACATTATTATTATCAGGGGTCTCTTCAAATCCCAGAGTATAATAGGTGGCGGCCCAGGAGAGGTGTTAAAAAAAAAATAAAAATCATACTCACCTTCTCTTACCTCTTTTGGGCCTACTCATGGCATCTTATCCCTTCCCTGGTGATGTAATGTGCCCAGGCCTGTTATTGGAAGAGTCCCCAAAATATATAGCGGCGGCTATTTTACTTAGCACGAGATGAATCTCCATTTGTTCACTTTCTGTAAAAAAAACCAAAATGGGACAATGTGTATGTCAAACCCAACTTGGTACGAGTCAGTTCACCCATCTCTAGTAAGTATTTCTTAATGCTGTTGCTGACATATGATGCATGACTGTTTGGCTTGCACCAGTTTGCTTATAGATAGCTTGCAGAATTGCAACCTCTGTGTTAAAAAATGGAAGAGGTATAATATATATCCAGGAGTTTCGACACCTCACTTAAAACAGAGAAATATGGGTTTACATGAGTTGGTTGGTTTGGAAAAATTCACAACAAATGTAGGAGCTTAATCTACATATATACAAGCCACCTCAATCTCCATTTGAGAATAGTCTGTAGATTATGTATTCAACAATTAAAAGCAGACTGGGCAGATTTATTAAGATTGGCATATCGTACGACAATCTTAATGAATAGCCTGGCTAGCACAGATTAATGAAGAGGCTGCAGCATCCCTCTGCCAGAATGGAAATGATGTCTCCAGTACTAGGGAACATACCGAGAAACACACTGTTGACTCTCTATCGGTATATAATACTGCACGTCTACGAAGACATGAAAGGTCCTCTTTAAGAGCCATAGTTCGTAGTTTTGTTATGTGGACAGACAGGGTAGTAACTATCAAAAAACACTTTCTTATAACATTTTAAGGAATACTTTGTACCAGCACACTATTTGTAAGCCAAAACCGACTACAACTCCAACTTTGAATACAGGCTCCAAAACCTGATGTCTATAACTCTGCTAAAAAAGTGGCTATAACATTACACAACAGGTTCCGGGTTTTGCACAGAAGATGGAACTTTAAAAATTGTAGGTGCACGTTGCTATGGCTGTAATAGAAGTGCAGGCAATTCCACAAAATAGAGTAATATTGTATTTCCCCAAAACATAGCCCATCACTTATCACTCTATATAATGTCCCCTGGGGAAATATTATTCACAACTATAAAAAGCTCATCCTGGTTTTAGACTTTTTGCTTTCTTATACATAATTCAGCCCACATACACTGATACATATTTCCATATAAATGTATTTATGAATTTTACCTTTACTTGGTGGCAAACAACCTTATGGAATAAATGTGTCACAAAAGAGTAATACATTATTCTTCTAATAAAAGCGGCACAGTACCACTTCTTTAACCCTGTATACCGGCATTGCCTAATACAAATTAGTTTTATCCTGTATACTGCATATGGGAAGGACCAAATACCATTCCTCTCATTCTGTATACTGCAACTGGGCACTGCATAGTACCATTCTTCTCTTCCTGTATACTGTATGTGGTCACTGCTGAACAGTACACCTCCTCTCATTCTATATACTGTATATGGACACTGTACCACTGCTCTAATCGTGTATACTGTGTACAGACACTGCACAGTACCACTCCTTTAATCCTGTATATGGGCACTGCTTAATAGCACTTCTCTAATCCTGTATAATGTATACGGGCACTGTACAGTACTACTTCCCTTATTCTGTATACTATATACCAGCATTGTACAGCACTGCTCCTCTAATCCTGCATACTGTATATGGGCACTGCACGCTGCCATTGCTCCTTGGCTGATCTCACACCACTATCTTTAGGTTCATGGTTCGGATCCATCAGAAAAGCAGACTTTAAAAATTCCATAATGCTAAATACAAACTGAAGACTGTCTTTTGTATCCATCATTGGCTTCAATGTTAAAATGAAAATGGTAGAATCCACCCGATTCAAGCTTTCTGCTTTTTTAGACAGTACAAAAGAGATCAGCATCACCAGTAGGTTCCTGGTTCCTTATATGTAGTAAAATTAGTACTGGTAGCCTATGAATACAATAACTTTGGTTCTGGTGTTTTGGTACACCAACTTTTGGTTCTAAGTGTCAGTCATCTTTATACAGATGTGGGGTCCCACAGTCTTCGTACAGAGCTCAGGGTAGCCTTAATTCGACCCCCAACTAGAAGCTGCCAGAGACAAATACAGGGCTCATTCATGGCAGGTTAATGCTTAAAAACCAAACAGAGACATGGATGGGACTGCGGTCAACTGTTTTGAGGCCCTAAATCTCAGCAGCATAAAGACATGTTGCTAGTTTATGCCCCAAACTCCCTCACAGGCTCCTAATATGAGCAATAATGTATAGAAGTAACCGATCCATAAGACAAAATAACAGATCACATCAGAATCTTAGAGGAACATCAAAATAGGAGAATTGAAAGTGGAGTGGAGCACCTACGAGGTTTTGCAGCCACAGTGTCTGATAGTAGCAGCGTAAACAATATCGTCCCTAGTTTCCATCCTCTCCCTTCCTGTCCGAATTACTATCCCTATGTTTCATAGATATCTAATCCTCAAGGGATAAGGTCTAGGGAGTGTGTAAGATTATTACATCCTAAACACAGCATTCTGAACGGACCAGCAGCATTATGTAACTTTACAAATTCCAACACACAAAGCTTTTTCTGGATTCTATGTCACCATCACCATGACACATTTTCCTCTTAAAAAAAATAGATGCTGCGTTGTGAGTGGTTGCGATCAGCATTAAACTAGTTTTGATTTGATTTTCAGCCATTTACCACTCATGTTACTATAAACTTCTGCTTTTGCACCATCATTTTAGGATCACTCAGTATTTAGAAAAGTATTTGACTTATATCTCACTTGTAGCACCTATAATACTACAGACAGGTTCATTGGCTCTGAACATTCCTTACAAGACTGTTATGTCACATTGGGGCTCTGTTACACCTTTTGCCTACAGTTAGCATATGCAGCAGAAGATAATGCAAATACACATGCTAAATGTAATGCCCTGACATATGCAACTGTACACCATACATTGAATATGTCACCTATTAATTTGCATTGTAATACATATTTATACAAAAATATGTGCCATAGTTTGCAACACTTTTCAATACATTTAAAAAAGGGGTAAACCAAAGCATACCACCAAAATAACACCTTATATTTTACCTTATGGACAAGTTTCTTCTATATATCAAGCCTATAAAAATGAGATGTGATAAAGCTTAAGCCGTATTCATATATATGACTTGTTATATCATCATGCTTAGATTTTGTGTGAATAAACCATGTGAGATCTGGAGAATAAATGTAGATTACAGTATCATCATTTTCAGTCTATAAGGAACATAGGCAGCAGCTCAGATGGAACAGATTATCTTCCATGCATGTGTTCATTGTCTGGGTTTTTTTTGTTTACACAGATTTTATTGTACTGTATAATGCATTTGTTTCAGCTGTAACTATGTAGCATATCAGCAGAAATTCAAGATGTGAAGCCCACCAAGCTTAGTAAATGGATGTTATCGATGTATACAAATATATAGAAAGCAGGGCCCAGTTGTGTGACGCTTTCATCTCCTCTTTAATGCCATGTTAAACGGTTTGCCAATGAAGCCTATAATCTATAATTAATCTTATGGTGAAAACAATATGGTGCTCATAGTAACCAATGTATACAAGTGCTAACATATTCTAGCCATTCTTCATGTAGAATCACGGAGAGGCTGAAGTATTGTCCTCTTATTGAAAAGCTTGATATTTGACGTATGCCTCTGGAGAGATGTTCTGTACATAGTCTCAGTACTGGATAACTGTGTGCAAAGCTGCTTTACTCTCACACTGCTGAGGACATTTCCCAGGCGGATGTTTCAAAGCTTTGCCTGACGGATTCTCTCTTTTCTGTTCATGAATAAATATTGAATCAGTCTTTGGATGAGTAAGGGGAGGCTGTAGCGAGCAGAATTAGCATATACAACTGAGCATTTCTGCCGCGGCTGTGTTATTATTGTCATTGTACATAGCAATGGCAGGGCCAATTTTAAACAAGCTATCAGATCGGATGTCAACTCTATTTCCCTAGATAGTCAATGATAACAAGGACATTGGAGCCACTTCATATGGTAATATGTTTATGTGTATATATAATCTGGAAATGATACAATGGTATAAGCTGTTATTGGGCACTTTTATCTTATTGGAACGTTGTTTTAACTCTTTCCTTAGGAACAGTGACTTGTACTGAGATTGTAGGGGAGATTTCATAATAATGGTGAGTTGCAATGAATATGACTCTAAAGCGCCACACTGTTTTCTGATAAGATCACATGTGTTGGAGCAAAAACTTCATAAGTATCACATTCACCATATTGTCAATGATGTAGATATGTTGATAAATATGTCCCATAAATAGACCATATGTGCTTAAAATGGTTTCCCAAGCAAAAAATATTCATGATGTATCTATAAGATAGGTAATCATTATCAGATTGTCAGGGGTTTGACACCCAGGAGTCAGACCCCACAGCTACATGGAGGGTAGAGCTGGAAGCAGATTGCTCTGTTCTCTGTGTAGTGGCCGTGCTGAGTTACTGCAGCTTAGTTCTAATGGAAGAGAAATAGGAGCAGAGCTGAAATAATAATATAGAACAGCGTTATCTGCTTTTCCGTATAGTGACTGAGGAGTGGATAGGTCATAAAAACCCCTTTCAATAAGGTCCTTTTTGTGTTGTAACCCTTCCAATATTCCAAATAATTTGCATTTCAAAAATTCTGATGTGTCAAAGGTCACAAGGTATAAAATAGACATACAGTCCTATGAAAAAGTTTGGGCACCCCTATTAATCTTAATCATTTTTAGTTCTAAATATTTTGGTATTTGCAACAGCCATTTCAGTTTGATATATCTAATAACTGATGGACACAGTAATATTTCAGGATTGAAATGAGGTTTATTGTACTAACAGAAAATGCGCAATATGCATTAAACCAAAATTTGACCGGTGCAAAAGTATGGGCACCTCAACAGAAAAGTGACATTAATATTTAGTAGATCCTCCTTTTGCAAAGATAACAGCCTCTAGTCGCTTCCTGTAGCTTTTAATCAGTTCCTGGATCCTGGATAAAGGTATTTTGGACAAACAATTCAAGTTCAGTTAAGTTAGATGGTCGCCGAGCATGGACAGCCCGCTTCAAATCATCCCACAGATGTTCAATGATATTCAGGTCTGGGGACTGGGATGGCCATTCCAGAACATTGTAATTGTTCCTCTGCATGAATGCCTGAGTTGATTTGGAGCAGTGTTTTGGATCATTGTCTTGCTGAAATATCCATCCCCGGCGTAACTTCAACTTTGTCACTGATTCTTGAACATTATTCTCAAGAATCTGCTGATACTGAGTGGAATCCATGCGACTCTCAACTTTAACAAGATTCCCGATGCCGGCATTGGCCACACAGCCCCAAAGCATGATGGAACCTCCACCAAATTTTACAGTGGGTAGCATGTGTTTTTCTTGGAATGCTGTTTCTTTTTGGACGCCATGCATAACGCCTTTTTTTATAACCAAACAACTCAATCTTTGTTTCCAAAATGAAGCTGCCTTGTCCAAATGTGCTTTTGCATACCTCAGGCAACTCTATTTGTGGCGTACGTGCAGAAACGGCTTCTTTCTCATCACTCTCCCATACAGCTTCTATTTGTGCAAAGTGCGCTGTATAGTTGACCGATGCACAGTGACACCATCTGCAGCAAGATGATGCTGCAGCTCTTTGGAGGTGGTCTGTGGATTGTCCTTGACTGTTCTCACCATTCTTCTTCTCTGCCTTTCTGATATTTTTCTTGGCCTGCCACTTCTGGGCTTAACAAGAACTGTCCCTGTGGTCTTCCATTTCCTTACTATGTTCCTCACAGTGGAAACTGACAGGTTAAATCTCTGAGACAACGTTTTGTATCCTTCCCCTGAACAACTATGTTGAACAATCTTTGTTTTCAGATCATTTGAGAGTTGTTTTGAGTAGCCCATGATGCCACTCTTCAGAGGAGATTCAAATAGGAGATCAACTTGCAATTGGCCACCTTAAATACCTTTTCTTATGATTGGATACATCTGGCTATGAAGTTCAAAGCTCACTGAGGTTACAAAACCAATTTTGTGCTTCAGTAAGTCAGTAAAAAGTAGTTAGGGGAATTCAAATCAATAAAATGATAAGGGTGCCCATACTTTTGCACCGGTCAAATTTTGGTTTAATGCATATTGCACATTTTCTGTTAGTACAATAAACCTCATTTCAATCCTGAAATATTACTGTGTCCATCAGTTATTAGATATATCAAACTGAAATGGCTGTTGCAAACACCAAAATATTTAGAACTAAAAATGATTAAGATTAATAGGGGTGCCCAAACTTTTTCATAGGACACATTAGACAGTCTAAGACCCCTTTATTTCCTCCACTGAATGCAATCTGGAAACTGGTACTCCTTGCATCATTGCAGTCTATAATGCTAGGATTCCCTGCCTCTTTATGGCTCCATTGTCCATAACATATATAGTATTGGACACAATGGAGCTACAAGGAGGCAGGGACTCCTTATAGACTATAAAGGAGTCCTAGTCTCCAGACTGCTCTCAGATTTTCCAGACTGTATTTGCCCATGTGTATTGGGCCTAAAAGTACATACTTTACACAGGCAAAGCAGGATTTACTAATGTTGCAGGAGGCAGAAGCAGCACTCGGAACATGGAAGACAGATGTGAGTTCATGACTTCAGGGCAGAAGCTGCTGCAAGAAGGTTAATAGACACAGACTTTAAGGAATTCATGTGAAGGGCAGCTAGGATCTAAGTTTTTCAAAGATCTACTGATGCTGCAGGTAAATGTTTCTGAGGGCAGCTTCATCATTTCTGAACACTCTGCCCCCTGCCTTACTTAACCTATGGCACGTACTTTACTTGCCCCGCACACACATACCTATGTCCCTGCCTATTCTCTATTCTTCAGAACCAACATTTAGGTTTATTTATGACCTTAAGGCCAAGGCCCCATGTTGCGGATATGCAGATTGTTGCAGATCTTGTTGTGTTTTTTTGAGCCAAAGCCAAGAATGGCTACAAAAGAAATGGGGAATATATAGGAAGCTCATAGTGCCCTCCACTCAGTTTTAGTGCCTTGTCTATGCCTTCCATAAACTAATGATGCTATTAACTGAGTAATGGTGCCCTTTTAGTGCTCCCACACAGTAATGATGCCCCTTTGTGTCCTATACTTAATAACAGTGCATCATTGTGCCCACACTCAATAATGGAATTTCCTTGGTGTCTTCGCTCTCAGCAATTGTACTAACTTTATGCCCTCCATACAGTAATGGTGCTCCCTAAAGGTGCTGATTAATGCCTCAGTACTAATGCCCCCTAGGACACTCATTCAGTAATAATGTCCTCTAAGTGCCCTGTGAGAGGGGGCATTCCTTACCACCCAGTGATGATGCTGAGTGGTGAGGAACACCTCCCCTACTCCTGATAGTGCTCGTCCATAGACAAGTACTGGGGGGGGGGGGGGCGCTCCACACTGCTCAGCGTCATCGTTGGGCGGTAAGGAACACCCCCTCTCACAGTACAACACAATACATGCTACTGTGAGGAAGGGCGTTCCTGGCTGACTGTCAGAAATGTGCTTCTGACTGTAAAGTGCTATGGTACCGACACCGATAGCTCTTCACTGGGGGCACAGAACAGGAAAGCCGATAGTACGCTGAACTCAGTGCACCATCGGCTTTCTAGCAGTGTATTACAGCACATGTGCCCCAGGAGATGAAAGGTCCTCTTTAAGTGGCCTGTAGTATATGAGAGTGAACAACTCCCTGCCCTACCTTATCATTCATCTGAACCCGCATCTTTACAGTGCAGATGCAATTAGAAGTTGCAGTTGCTGGAGATCCAAGGCAACTAGCCAAAAACCTGGGATTTGATTGTCAGATGCACCATGCTAATTATGACGCTACTATTTGTGTACCTCACTGAAGGCTTAGTGGGGAAGGGGCAGGGCCCCATTACCGATTTTGCACTTAGTCCCGGACCCTCAAGTTACCCCTCTGATAGGTGGTGTAATCTTAAGACCAAAATTGTAAAGATGACACAAATTATCACATAATGACCATCATGGACTTTCTTAAAGGAACTAACCCATTTCAGATGGTCTGTAATAGTAACAGCTGTAAAAAAGGGATTTATTAAAGGGAGTTTATCATTGCCTAGGTCGTTTTTAATTAAAATAAGCATATCTTTATATAGCCTTTAGAAAGGCAATTCTAGGCATACCTGTCGTTTCTTGATCCTCACAGCCATTTTTGAATTAACCTGTTTTTTTTATACTTACCTGGTAGGGGAAAAAATCCACGATCTAAAAGTTGGTATTCCCAGGGTGTGATCTCATCATTGCACTTTGGATGGATTGACCCCTGTGATTTCCCCCAAATGTGAGGAAAATCGACTGCACAATTTGTGGTAGTGGGGGTCTGCGTTCGCGCTTTCCCCTGAAAAAAAAAAAAAAATTTAACCTGTTTTTTTTCATGCGCAAATTAATTTTCAGGGAGCACCAGAAGCGTTATTCCTGTGCCCCGAGCACCCCTGTGTGATCAGCCACTTCCATTTCTCACTGCCCCCTTCTTGAAGGATGATCCCTCCTTCTACACCTCTTCACTCCTTCCAGAGCAGCTAGTCATGTACAGCGCATTTGCGAGAATGTTAATTGTGCTGCACATGATAACACTTACGGTGCTCCCTGAAGATTAATTTGCATATAAAGAAAACCAGAGTAATTTAAAAATGGCTGCGAGGATCAGGAAAAGACAGATATGCCTCATGCTTTTATAAAGGCTATGTAAAGATATGCTTATTTAAAAAAACGATCTATGCAATGATAGACTCCCTTTAAGAAGAATACCAGAAACAATAGACATAACAGTAGGTGTAGGCTGGCCGAGTTCATGAAATATGGGAAAACAAGCAGTGAGCTAATACATTCTTACAATTAGGATTATACTATATTTGTATTCAGATAAGACACTTGTTTGGGAGAACTAAACCTTATGGGGCAGATTTATTAGGTCTTCTGTGCCATTTTTCTGGCTTGCATGATATAAAAAGTTGACAATTGCCATTTTGTGCAAAATTCCTCTGACTTTTTTACTTCTACGTTGCTTTTGCCACTTCCCTGAAAAGGGTGTGCGGTAAGAATAGGCAGAGTCATCAAATCTGGCATCTCCCCTTCAAACCCAGGGCTGAAATGTCATCAATGAGGAGATGTTAATAATGCCAGACTTCATAAATGTTAACCATTGTGTTACCTTATGGCAGAGCAGAGGGAGACTAACCATTCTAGTACTAGAGAAGTGCCAGAGGACCAATGACCAGAGGGACATCAACTCTGTAATTGCAACTTTCCTTATAGAGGATGTCAGCAAGTACATAATGCTAAATTACATACATTACAGGAATCGTTTGATTTCAGTGATTGCCTCAAAAGATTGTGCAACAAAATATTAAGTTAAGAGAACCATCATTTCTGTCCAGGCCTGTTTCATGAGTTTTATTTTTTTTTTAAATTCTATTGAAGCGCAAAGCAATGTCTGACTTTCATTTGTTCATTTTCATAGAATTTTTATCTATTATAACCTTTGTCAGATTCAAGTTATTTCTGTGACCATTGTGGGTTTTTCTTTCATTAAACATTGGGTACCAACAATTTTGTCTACGTGTGTATATGGTAAAGTATACAAGAGTGTTGGAGAAGCAGTGAGGCACATGCCACCTCCCTGAGGCTATGTGAGCGGTCACCCTGCGGGCACATAAGAGTAGTGCCAGGCACAAGCTTCAGCAGTAGCAGGAGGAGGAGAAGGAGGAGGGAGAGCAGGGCTGGAGCTGTGTGATCGGAGCTGAGTGCAGGGACAGTCCCAGAGCTGCTGCAGCAGGAGCTGTCCTCACACCTAGTGCTGAAAGCAGTACTGCCTGCCATTAGCCCCCATCTGCTACCCCTGGACAACTGCTGAGGGCGCCAATACTCTCATCCTTATACGGAGCCAGGGGATGGCTGCTGGAAGTCTCCAGAGCACACGAATGGACATGACAGAGATGACTGATCACCAGATCTGACCTGAGAACTGATCCATGTAGCGGATGATCCATGATCAGCTCAGCACCATCATCTATGAACCCTCTGAGCCTTGGAGAAATTTCACTATGCCAAAGAGTTCCTCCAGCTGCCCCCTTCCGCCTCTACAGAAATAAACTTCTCACTATGCTGATAGCCTGGATATAAGGTGAGTTCTCGGAATACAGAGGTCTACGTGTAGGGGGTCTCTATATCAAAGTTAGATTATTCTACCGAGAGGGACCGCTTAAGTAAAAGGGTCAGTTGCCATGGCAATGACAATTAACAAAGCACTTAACAAGATAGCAGTCCTAGATCTTCTCCGTGTTCTGGGGAATTAGGCTTTCACTTTAATTGCCCCTGGATCAGAAGGTTTCTAATAATCTAAGATGAGTGTTATTACAGGGAAATGATGTCCTGGAGGAGATCAGAATATACCTACCAATAACACTTGTAGTTCATGTGATGTGGACATTATGATATCGGTAATTAAGTATGAGATCAAATATATTTACTGGAAGGAGCACAGATTCCCTTCTTACACAACTCACCCACATCTATGCAGGACACACAAGTACATATAGTACTTTATAGATATATGGATTATTATCATATACACACAGGCTGTACAGTATACAACATGGGCACTAGGTAAGTCAGGAGCTTCAAAACCATATTGTAAAGCGCAGCTAATCTAAGAAGAAAGTATTATTATAATTTTTGGCTTCAATAGCCAGCAGCGGATTATGGCTACACTGTGATTTTCCTGTGAATTGGCAGTCTCCTCCTGTCGTAGAGATGTATATGTGAATGACACTAAATATGTTTTCCTATATTTCTGCAATTGAAATGAGTTTTTCCACAGAGGAAGACAATTGCACTTTAAACAATGGCTCCACTAGTAAGATACAATCATGAAAATCTGTTCAGAACAGCATTTCAGGTCTCGGTAGTCAGTGAATAAACCTTCGATGTGACAACACAGTCCTTGTTGTTGTTTCCACTGCATTTGTCAGAATTCATCACATCAGCACAAAGAGCCAAGGTTGTCCATTGTGTCTGTTGCTGGAAATAAGGGGGGGATCAAGGTCCTTAACCCTAAACTGCAAAGGAAAAGGAAAATGGTTGCTAAAGAATTATTGTTATGGTAATATATTTGTTGTCGCCTCTGGTTCATATCACATATGTAGACTTTGTCAGTAAATCAGAACTTCTGCCTCTATGTCGGATGAGGTCAGATTTTATAACAATAGAAAAAATCTACATGTAAAGAAAGAAACATATGAAACTTGTCAGGTAGCTGTGTAACTGCATGCTGGGGACTTCAGTATCATATGTGATCTATGCAAATATCATTTTATTATTCCATGGAGGCATTTATAAGAGAAAGAACATGAGAAAGAGAACAAAACAGCATGTTGTGTCTAAACGAAATATTTACTGCCCAAAAATGTCTTTCTACATAGCACATAATGCAGTAATAGCTCCCATACAAATAGGGGACAACCCTTTCAGGTTAAATATTGGATGGACAGATTTAGCTTAACAGTCTAGAGCTACTTGACCCCACTTACTTTCACATGTGTAGTAGTGTGGTAATCCTGGACACATGGAGGATAAGCTTTATGGGGTTAACTACATCACTTGTAGGCCCACAAGCCCGACTTAAAGAGCTGTTTGCTTTAAAAAAACAAAAAACAAAAACCAAACAACTGTTTCCAAAAACCCTAATAGGCAATTTAAAGATATTAGGATATGTTCACACGGCGGAAAATGGTTTCCACGGTGTGAACTTCCATTGCGGGATCCCGCTCCTGATTAGGCCCGAATGTATGGGACTAAACAGGAGCGTGTCTAAAGCCGCGGATGCCGCGACTGAATCATCCGTGGCAAGATAGGGCATTTCACTTCTTTTTTCTGCTACTAGCTAGTTGGAAAAAAAAAGCAAGCTGCTCCCATTGAAGTCAATGGGAGACAATTTTTGCAGGCGGATTCCACATCAAAATCCGCCTGCAAAAAACTCCTTGTGAACCAGCTCTCATTTAGGTTATCATCAAATAGTCAGCAGAGACTGACTCACTTACTTTGGAGGACTCAGAATGTCCATGCATTCCATGGACAGCTTGTTAGTCTCAATGCACACTATGTAATGCTTTATTTCTCCTGTTGTGACACTGCAGATTAATTTGCTAGTCGGTACCTGTGCTGCAGGACCCGTAGTATGTCAATCATTGCTGTGGGTTTGATTCACAGCTTTCAACCATTCTGACTCTTCTGAAATACTGAAGGCTATAGAAGACCCATAGTGATGCTTGCAGTTTTGCTCCAGCAGTCCTCAAGGATAGCTGAAATTCCTGGGGAGCCCCTTTAGATTGGGTTCACACGGAGATTTTTGGTCGCAGAATCTGCCTCAAAATCCACCTACAAAAACCGCCTAACAATAGAGTCCTATGTAATCTGCTAGCATTTTTTTCCACTAGTGGAAAAAAGAAGTGACATGACCATTCTTCAGGCGGATACCGCCTGAAAAAAACAACGGGAGTCAATAGGAGGCGGAAAAACCACTAGCGGTTTTTGAAGCGGTTTTTGATACGTTTTTTGCAAAAACTGCTTCAAAAATCGCTAGTGGTATTTTCAAGGTCCATACACTGTTCTGGAGGAAAAAAAACCCAAAAACTAAAAAAACCTCAAAAAACACTACAAAAAAACCTACAAAAACCATCTCATGTGAAAAAAACGCCTCAAAAAAACCAATTTCCTAATTCCTGAAGTGGATTTTTTCCTTTCCAAAATCCTCGCCAAAAGACTCTGTGTGGTCCCTGTAGCATGCTCACAGTTTGTGTCTCCAGACTAAAGAGTAAGCTCACACTGAGTTTTTTGGTCAGGGTTTTGAGGCCGTATCCGCCTCAAGACCCTGACCAAAAGACATCTCCCATTGAAATCAATGGGAACCGCTCAGGTCTTTTTTGCGGGAGCTGTTTCTTCTGGCTCCCGGAAAAAAGAAGCGAGATGCTCATTCTTCAGGCCAAAACACCAGGCGACTCGGCCTGAAGACACTCCCTTCTCTGGACTAGGCCCATTAATTTGGCCTTATCTGGTGGGAATGCGCGGCTGGATGCCGGTACAGTACTCTGGTTTTCAGTCACGGCTACCCAATTTTTGGATCAGAACCTGAGACGGCCTCAGCTGTGTGAAGACCATTTCTTTGAATGTCATTAAAGGCCATTTTTAAAAAAAGACAAATCATGAAGGTCTCTGGGTGTATTCACATGTATTAATAGACCCTGAAAACATTCTGTACAAAAATCTGACCTGCAGAATAAAGCCACAGTTCACAGGACAAATAGCATCTATTATTTGAAGTGCTACAAATGAAAAATACAATACAGAGACCAAAGTATCTCCATTCTGCTCATGCTTTGCCCCCCAAACGACTACAAATTTGCACCAAAAAAGAACTTTTTCACAATGTGGGGCCTTAGCCTAAAGGTCACTTTAGCAAGATAGGATCAGAAAGCAAGATCTTACATTATTAATAACCCCTGATATATTCTGAACTTCCATTTGCAATTTTCTAAGACCTAATTCATATGACCAATGAAGGTCTATGAATCTATTCACATGTCCATTTTTTCTTTACAATTCAAGAGCCAGGATAGCACCCATATTTTTACCATTTTTTATGGATCAAGTAAGCTGGAAAGTCAGCTACAAACAATTTTTCATAAATGAATAGTACATGTTAATGTAAGAAACTTTGTAATATATTTTATTACAAAAAGCTGTTTCCTTTTCCACTTATTAGGCTGCTTTCATCCTTCTTATCTTCAGTCAAGTTGTGTGTTTAAATAAGACTCCATCTCCATATTCTACTCACATAAATAATTCTATAGAGAGGGGAGGGGAAGAAGGTGGCTGTTAATTGATTTATTGCCTCGTTATATGTAATGTAGAGTGTTATCTGTAAGATATAGCAGTATAAATATATCTCACTCACAGTGTAGTATAGTGTAGCACCAGTCTTTTCCAGCAGCCTCCTCCCCCATTCCCCTCATAGACTGGTATGTGTAGTGGAAAGTAATTCTGCCTGAGAAGTGGAGAAGGAAATTTTTTTCTTTAATAAGATATATAAGGCTTGGTGTTCGGTATTCCATTCGAGGAGTCCACTTGGGGACCCCCCTGAACAGAATACTGAACGCATTAAAAAGCGGTGATCAATGAAAGCACACGATCCCCATAGACTGTAATGGGGTCTGTGTATTTTCCTCGCGGTGTCCGTATGAATCATGTGGAGAGGAAAGTAGTTCTTGTAGTACTTTTCTCTCCACATGATTCATGCGGACACCACACGGAAAACACACAGACCCCATTATAGTCTATGGGGTCTGTGTGCTTTCATTGCTCACTGCTTTTTAATTCGTTCAGTATTCCATTCGGGGGGTTCCCAAGCGGACTCCCCAAATGGAATACCGAACACAGATGTGAACAAGGCCTTACAAGTTTCTTATATTCACTTGCACTATTCATTTCTGAAAATTTGTTTATAACTGGGGTTGAGCTTTAAATTGTATTGAAACTAGTTGCAAATTTTCACAGACGAAAAACAGATATAGAGATTTGTCAAAGCAAAACTTTATACAAAATGGTCTGTGTTGTCTTTCTGCAAAATGAGGTTGTCCAAGATAAACTAAGAATTAACCCCTAAACTATACCCTGTCCGCCGCCTAACATCTAATTTACTTCAATTTAAAAAAATCTATAATTACCCATATCCCTTGTGCGGTCATGTGACTGCCCCAGGGACACTTGTTGATAATCTGGTAACATTCCGTTTCACTGCTTCTGAAACAGGATGTCACTGGTACCCCCATCTCATCCCTATCAATACTTATATGGGATTCCCAGCCACTTCCTGTTGTGATCAGACGGGAGGAGGAAGTGGAGACCAGTGGGGTAACAGAAACTAATACACCTGATGAAGGGCGTAGTGTAACGCCCGAAACGCGTTGTGTGAAAAGTTTGTCTGAAGTCAATAAAACCGTGTGCTTTTAACTACCAAATAAGAGAGCGCAGTTCCTCATTTTCGGATTTAGAACAAATCTGAGCTATTGGTCCATACACCATATATTATTACACCCGTGAGGTGTCAGGAACTTTGCTGCCTCGACCTAGGAGAAGTGACTTTGTGCATGCATGTACAAAAAGTGTTGTGGCTATAATCCACAACCCTCCAAGGTGAGCCTTTCTCCTCATTTGAGTGTCTATCTATCTAGAAGTTATCACACTACGGTTTGCTCGGTGTCCCCTTTTGTTTTTGAGATTGTTACAGGTATATGGGTGTACTTATTAAACCCATTACTAGCACTAACAGACATTTAAAGAAAAAAAAGATTTTCTGCCCAGAAAATCCCTTTAATTGGTTTCCATCACCACCTCACCTGGAAAACTTAGCACCTTGCAGTTCTTTACTTTTCAATACTCCCTCTTACATTATTCTGTGGCCTCTTCTTTCCCTTTTTTGCCTCATGTATATTATGTGATACAATTTGAAGTTGGGAGCCATTTCATTGACACTGTGTAGCTTGTTTTGTTTGGTATTTATAGGCTAAGACCAGAACTAGATTGACCCACTGAGGGGAAAAATTGAATTCCCCAATGGGTCCCTAACACTGAGCCTGGGTGAGCTGTAGACCCCCACCCCCTACACTAGTGGTTCAGAACACAGAACACTCACTGTACATAAGTCGTGTATAGTTATCTTAACCAGCCTTTGCATCCAAATAATGAAATGGATATATTAATGCAAGAGATTGTTAGTAGGCTATAGACGTTTCTGCTTACACACAGCAATTTGGCAGAATCCCGCTGAGAGTGCGCATGTCTCCTGATTTATAGTCAGAGTGCTGTACGAACAGTGGCTATCTTTTCCTCCATTAGAGAAGTTGGTTGTTAGGGTTTTAGCACATTAAGCTGTGAATTCAGAACTAAATTTATTGCAGACTTGCACCCAAACAGCTGGGAACACTAGAACATTGTCCTACAGTTGCCCTGTCAGTGGTAGACGGCTGAACCAAGGTCCATTCCAGTGACTGCAGGGGGATAGGAGAGCAACTTCAGGCGTGTGTGCTCTTTACACCCCGGCTATTAAAGCAGCAACCAGAATCACACCCTGCTGCCAGTGTACCCCAAAACAGTTACTGATCAGCAATACTGGGGAAAGAGAACACCCCATCAGAGACAGTAATCTCTGCCAAGATCTCACTGGTCTTATAGTGTATGAAATATCAACCTTCAACTGAAGATTTAACAAATGCAATTCAGCAACTAAATAGTCACTAAGCGTTAAGGTAAAGAATTATTTCTTTTTGCTTTATTAATACATTTAGAACATATATTGAAAATATAATTTTTTTTTCTATTAGAGCTCTAAATATCAAAATTATGGATTTTTCTATAAGTGACACCACCTGAGTTATGCTAGTTTTTTTTAATGAATTTTGACACACCGAGTGCAAAAGGTTGGCCATCACTGCTATAGTCAGTCCCCCAAGACATAAACAGTCCAAAGAGTAGGCAGCAAGCTGCTTCTGAAAACCATGTGTCTGTTCCCTCTTCTGCTAGGGGCATAGTCATGTGAGCCATCATTAATTCGTCTAACCTTTACAGTCGCAGCATAGTAGATGGGATTTAAGCAAATCCCATCTACATCCTACTGAAAAAAAAGCCAAAGCACAAAGCGACTTCAGCTGCAGGTTTCGAAGGTTGAAAGCTGGTGGGGAACTGCAGATAAACCTGCAGGTGAGCCGCAGGTTCTTGTGTTTCTTGCTGCAGCAATTTTGCAATGGTAAATGCAACTGAATGTCCTTGTATATATTCAGCAAAGTTTTTGCTGTGTGTGATCTTAGTTTCAGGGTGCAATCATATGGTGTGGCCATGGTATGATGAACACTGAGTGACCATGCCAAGTTCCATAGTATTTCCTTAGAATTCATTACAAACTGTTTTTTCCATGTTCCAAGTTAATACTATGGTTTCTCAGTTGACTGCTCAACTATTAACTAGAATACTCAGTAACAATCAGTTTCTGATGAATTCATAGAATAATATGGCAACTGACATGATCCTTCAGTTTCTGGCTGCGCCTTGACTTTGTTAAAAGAGATAGAGGGGCCCAGTAGAGATGAGCGAACACTGTTTGGATCAGCCGATCCGAACAGCACGTACCCATAGAAATGAATGGAAGCACCTGTGACGCTGACTTTGCCGGCGGCCGGCCATCGTCACATTTCTATAGGTGCGTGCTGTTCGGATCGGCTGATCCAAACAGTGTTCGCTCATCTCTAGGGCCCAGTTATTTAGCTACTTGCACCTTTGTTGGTGTAATTTGTGCCTTTTTGCGGTCTTTCTCTGCTCTGCACTTCATTTATGAAGCATTTGCTCCTTTTTTTTCTAGATTTTATGCTGCCTTTGCTTCTTTTGCTTTTTGTCTAGAAAACGGGCATGGTCTAAATGGAGATCCTTTTCACTCTGTATTTGTGACTTGCGCCTTTTTCTATTTTTTTTTATTCACTCCAGTACATGAGCAGTGTAAAAGAGTCCGTCAGGTCAGACTGCATTAAAAAAGGTCAATTTATTCTCAAAAAAGGGGCAATTGCGCCTTTTTGAACAGAAAAGGGAAAAAGTGAACATAACTTATAAAGGTACATCTAAACTAACTAATATGTGCACAACATTTAACAAGGAGGTGTGCCTGTGTCATAAACCATGGCGAACTTCAAAGAAAACCTCTAAGAACTTTCTGCTTCCATTATACCTATAGAGAAATCGCTCGCGTTTCCGTAGGTATAATTGACATGCTGCGATTTCCAAAACCGCAATGATTTTGAAAATCGCAGCATGTCCGCTGCGTGTATTTTCCCCCAAAGTGGATATGGTATTTGCTAGAATCCCATTCACTTTGCTCTGATTGTAAAACGCTGTGATTTTTTTCTGCTGCATTTATGTCATGTGGGCCTTAAAGGGATTCTATCATTGGGAAAAGTCATTTTTAGCTAAGCACATACCTAAATAGCCTTTAGAAAGGCTATTCCACACCTCCCTTTTGTATGTAAATCGCCTCAATAGTTTTTGAATGAGCACATTTTTATTCATATGCCAATTTTGCCTTATCCATGCACCAGAAGTGTCTGTGATCACATTCTGCTATTCTCTATGTGTATGACAGCAGAGAGGCTGCTGTGCTGATGACTCATCTCTCTGCTCTCTTACACACATAGAGAATAGAGAGTGCTCACAGACACTTCCAGTGCATGGAGAATACTAATTAGCATATGAATAAAAATGGGCTTATTCAAAAACTACTCAGGCGATTTACATGCAAAAGCTAGGTGTGGAGTAACCTTTCTAAAGGCTATGCAAGTATGTGCTTCGCTAAAAATGACTTTCCCAATGATAGAGCCCCTTTAAAGTAGTCAAAAAAAAGGCACACCTGCAAAAAGTGTCGTTAAAAAAAAGGAGCAGAAGATGAATGACTCCAGTATGTTTTCTCCTAAATGACTGAGGCAAATTTATATCTAGTTAAATCTAGTGCTTTGTAAAAGAGTAGAAACCTTTTAGGTGACAAACACTTATATTTTAAAAACACACATTTGACACTTGGAACCTGCCTTTTCCCCATCACCAATGTCTGAACCGTACAGTTTTCCCTTGTGGTCCAAGGATCTACAACTTGTATTATTAAACCTCTAGAGAAGGATCAAAAGGAAGAAGTCATCATTTCCTTCAGTCTCTATCCTTTCCAAGCACCAACATTATCCACTTTGTACAATTTTATATTGTGCCTATTTGCTGAGCCAATGTCTCAGTCATATATTACACAACATAGTCTGTACAGTGTAAACCAGCTTAGCTGTGCATTTTGTTAGAATTTCTGAAGTCTTATCCGGTTAGCGAGCAGTTGCAGTACACTTATCACAGCAATGTCTTGTAATAAGCCGAGCACCTGCTGCGTCTATCACATGACCGGGACAGATTTGTCCTCTCTGGGAGTAAACCAGGAATGACAGTAAGCAGAGTACACTGAAAGATTGTATCATTGTACAAACAATAACATCTATTTGTTGAAATGGGACATTTGATTTTCAGACTATAGCTAATCCCCATGTGTCAGGTCCACTGCAGGATGTCCACCACACATATCGACATACACTCACCGGCCACTTTATTAGGTACACCATGCTAGTAACGGGTTGGACCCCCTTTTGCCTTCAGAACTGCCTCAATTCTTCGTGGCATAGATTCAACAAGGTGCTGGAAGCATTCCTCAGAGATTTTGGTCCATATTGACATGATGGCATCACACAGTTGCCGCAGATTTGTCAGCTGCACATCCATGATGCGAATCTCCCGTTCCACCACATCCCAAAGATGCTCTATTGAATTGAGATCTGGTGACTGTGGAGGCCATTGGAGTACAGTGAACTCATTGTCATGTTCAAGAAACCAGTCTGAGATGATTCCAGCTTTATGACATGGCGCATTATCCTGCTGAAAGTAGCCATCAGATGTTGGGTACATTGTGGTCATAAAGGGATGGACATGGTCAGCCACAATACTCAGGTAGGCTTTGGCATTGCAACGATGCTCAATTGGTACCAAGGGGCCCAAAGAGTGCCAAGAAAATATTCCCCACACCATGACACCACCGCCACCAGCCTGAACCGTTGATACAAGGCAGGATGGATCCATGCTTTCATGTTGTTGACGCCAAATTCTGACCCTACCATCCGAATGTCGCAGCAGAAATCGAGACTCATCAGACCAGGCAACGTTTTTCCAATCTTCAATTGTCCAATTTCGATGAGCTTGTGCAAATTGTAGCCTCAGTTTCCTGTTCTTAGCTGAAAGGAGTGGCACCCGGTGTGGTCTTCTGCTGCTGTAGCCCATCTGCCTCAAAGTTCGACGTACTGTGCGTTCAGAGATGCTCTTCTGGCTACCTTGGTTGTAACGGGTGGCTATTTGAGTCACTGTTGCCTTTCTATCAGCTCGAACCAGTCTGGCCATTCTCCTCTGACCTCTGGCATCAACAACGCATTTCCGCCCACAGAACTGCCGCTCACTGGATGTTTTTTTCTTTTTCGGACCATTCTCTGTAAACCCTAGAGATGGTTGTGCGTGAAAATCCCAGTAGATCAGCAGTTTCTGAAATACTCAGACGAGCCCTTCTGGCACCAACAACCATGCCACGTTCAAAGGCACTCAAATCACCTTTCTTCCCCATACTGATGCTCGGTTTGAACTGCAGGAGATTGTCTTGACCATGTCTACATGCCTAAATGCACTGAGTTGCCGCCATGTGATTGGCTGATTAGAAATTAAGTGTTAACGAGCAGTTGGACAGGTGTACCTAATAAAGTGGCCGGTGAGTGTATTGTGCAGCACACCCACCTGCAGCACATACCAGCCAACAATGTCTGATTTTCACTGTGGCTTCAGCCATAATTCGTGGGTTGCTGGCCTCACTTTCTACCTTTAGGCTGAGGCCCCATGTTGTAGAAATGCAGCTTCTTTTGTTGCAGATTTGCTGCATTTTTTTGAGCCAAGTCCAAGAAGAATGGCTACAAATGGAATGGGAAATACTGTATATAGGAAGCTCTTATTCTTCTACCTTCTCCTGAATACCAAACGCATTAAAAAGCGGTTAGCTAAGGAACTACATGGACCCCATAGACTATAATGGGGTCCATGTGTTTTCCGCACGGTGTCCGCACTTTCTCACTGCATGATTCGTGCGGACACCGGGCCTAACTTTTTGTTGCATAACTTTATTTTAGATCTATAAATTGACTATAAAACAAACTGCCAAATCGATGAAATGTCACATGTAAGTTACAAAATACTGTGTAGTCCTATCCTAAATCATGACATATTGCAGATCATTTACATTGCTGTCGATGATTATAACTTTGTGATTTTAGACAATCAAAATCCAACAATGCAATTGGGAAACATTTATTACAGTGTAGACCTAGCTTAAATTTACTGATTTTACTGTTTATTTCCATTACTGTGAAATCCAGCATGAATTTCCTATAGTGGCTGCACCAGAATCATTTTAGGCACATCTAGCTATTGTGATAGCTACACAAGTGGTGTGGCTTAGATTAAGAGGCAGCATGACCTAAGATCACACAAGATGGATGTAAGTAAGGCAATTTCAGGATAAATATGCCAGATTTATCATCCAGCAGCAGCCACTGTGATAAATCTTTTTTTCTTTTGGGACTGACTCGTCTTAGTTTGCAGTATCTAGCTACTAGTAAATAACTATGTTTTACATGTAACTCACTGTTGACTACTTGCCTCACTTTGCATGCAGTAGCCCAGGGATCTCAGCTTTCTGACTGTTAAATTTTATTGTAATGATACAACTTTTTTATTTGCTTAGCCATTTACTACACTGTGAAGACCAATTGGCTGTGATTCAAGATGGCTGCCATAGTGACTACACAATCATCATATCCAGTGCTGCACAGAATATCGGTCAGAACTATTGATGAGGATATAGAAAGAGTTGAAAATGGCAACAGCAGGTACAGTAATGTAACATTTCATGAATTATGCAAAATGATCTGCAACAAATGAAATGCTGTCTATCACACCTCTACATTATATTTGTGCAAGTGTTTGATGTAGTTATGTAAGTTATTTTACTTTGCATGGTTTTGTATTAAAGTTAGTAGAGAAAAATGACATAAATCGCAACTAAAGCTGCACATCTTAAAATGTTATTCTCATCTTGGTAAATCACTGGAAAGATGGGAATTACAGCTGCTATGTCCCAACCAATAGGACAAGGATTTATGGGAACAGCCAAGCAGCACTGCTCTACACTGTATATGTTACTCTCAGAGGTAAATGAGAGATTTAGAAACAGCATAGTCAGTCTATATAGGGGCTAAGCGGGTAGGAAGCTATATAAGTGTGGTATCTTTGTCACAACTTGGGGCAGTGTGCCAGAGATGAGCCATTTCTACATCAGTTTTCTGGCATACATATTATAGTTTAGTCTCCATAGTATGTCTTGAGCATACATTTACAAAACATGCGCCATTGAATATAGTACCCTAACCAGATATGCCAGAGAAGCTGGTTATGTGAGTAGCTTGAGATCGCCTGTGCCACACATATGTAATAAAGCTCCATGCTGGAACTTCTTACCAGCAATTATCTTAGAAAGATGTTTTCACTGAGATATTTTGAGATGATGCTGTGATGTTTTGTCATTTATAGCTGTAACAGGTGTGAATACATCAGGACCTGTCACCGTATTCTTAGTGATAGATTCCTTTGTGTGTACATTAAGATTCTTTAGTAGGCAAGAAGGGATGAGAGGATGAATTACATGAAAAGCTTTTTATTTTCTTGTCTTGTGAAACATTTATGCTTCGATTACAAAAATGAAAGTGTCTTATTAGATAATGACTGGTTCACTTTACAAGTTAGATCCACCATAATCTTTTGATATATTGCAGTGAAATATTAGAAGGTATTATATATGAAGGTTTCTGATCCAGTTCAATACAAGGAGCCAAAGTACTCTCAATAATGTCCAAACCCCTCGGAAAGAGTCAGTAATTTGCAGAACTATAATTATATATTTGTGGCCCACCATACCAATATATCATTATAGTCATAGTAACAATTCTGACTGCAAGGTATAGTCAATGTGGCACATTTATCAATACTGTGGACCTTTAACTACCAATCCTGTGTATAGTTTTAGGCATATTTATAAATCTGTGGTACAGACCTTCAGAAATCTGTCTCACTTTCCTACACAATTTTGGCTCACTTTCCCATGAGCTGATTCTGTAATTCTGTCTCATTTTTCTGATGTGCCAAAAAAAAAAAAAAAAAAAAATCTGTGTCCATTGCCTGTGCGCCAAAATTCTATCTCATATGAATCGTCAGCTAAGTTTGCACTATTTTAAACTTGATATACTTTACATAAGAAAACCTGTGCTATATTCCAACTTTTCTGTCTCATACATTTGTTGTACAGTTAGACACTTTTAGACCACAACCATTCTGATGCACATTTTTCAAAAAAAGTCATTTTTTTTGTTCTTTCTTGTGAACACTGTTTATAAGTATGTTGTAAATGCTGTGCACCACAGTTTTGGGGGCAAATGTAGACAGAAAAGTGTTGGTCTTTTATTGATGACATGACCCATTGTGTATATGGCACTGCACTGATGTACCTGAAGACTCATGGGCCCTGGTGTTAAATTTCAGTTTGTGCCTCCACACCCTTACAACTTCTTTCATGGCTTCGGCCCCGTTTATAACTTTCAACTGCATTACTGGGTCTCTTAAGTGACCAATTGCTGTAACACTTAGTCAGGGGTACTCTTTAAGTCCCCTACAAGTTGTCTGTGCCCGTCTCAAGTTAATAGTGCTCCCTTGTGGCCCCAAGCAAGGTAATAATGATTCAGATAAGTTGGTACATACTTGGTGCCGAGTTTGCTCTATGTAGTGTGAGAAGGTAACAGGCAGAGTGCTGGAGTCACGATATATATCCCCCAGATTCCTGACCTTTATGAGGTCCAGGGTGGATCTTGAATAGGCCTCAGCCCCAGGTGCAGGTCCTGAACTCATTACTGGGCCATATAAGGCAGCAGAGCCTGCACTTCAGGGCAGATCCTGGCAGTGAGAGAAAGTGCCTCTGTCTGTCCTGGAGACCTGAGTTTGGCGAGACCGAATTGGGACTTGTCTTTTGTTTGATCATGTGGCCAAAAGTAAGCCAAACGTATAGTTAGCCTGATTCTGTATTAGTTAGAGCTCGAACGAGCAGGAGTTTTGTTTTGCCTTTTGCCTGACAAAAAAAGGCTGTATTTTATTTTGCTTATTTTTGTACCTGAAGTGAAAGTTTATTTATTTTGTTGGTTTTACAAAATAATTATGTTTACACCAATAATTATGTTTAAAAACATTGAGGACCAGCATCAGCAATCTAACATGACAGGAACAACTGACTTAACATGAGAATAAGGGGACCCATGGCACACTCAGCTATTGCCCACAGGTTCTCACAGGTGTTTGCACTGAACACTCATGGTAAACAGTTGTCAGGCACACAATGGATTTGCCGCTAGCCCTTGGATACCTAGGCTCAGCTCCAGAATTGCATCACAAGGACCACCTGGTAGCAACAGAAATCCAGGCAGAAGACGCAAAGGTGCTGCATAACCTCTCCTTTATATGAGCATTTTCCCACCAGGTGCAAAGACTGTAGATCAAGTGCCATCAACGCAACACCACTCACTGCACAACCAATGGCCACATCTAGATGTACAAATTAGAGAATCATTGCACCACCTTCTTTCCAAAGAGCACCATACCAAGGTAGCTGCAAAAACCTCAACGTACCAGTGTTACATCATACGGGTGCATTGCATATTCACTGCAATACACTTCATAAAATGCACAATAAGATGCATAATGTAAAAAGTAAATATACAAAACAGTTATACAGGCCAATATTGGGTAAGGACCTAAGAACGCTGCCCACCTAGGGCCGTTCTGTGGAAGGTGGTGACTTCTACTACCTTACAGTTATGTTACTGACTAAATATAACAGACAGTACAAGCTGTAGGTTACTTTAATACTTTGAAATAAGCTAGGATTTCTCTGTAGATGGGATGACATTTCTTCTGATTCTCAATGCCTCTAAATATTAATAAATGGGAGTTAATTTGCTAGAGCCCAGAGCTCATCTTAAGTACATTAATGTTCTCTTTACCTTTGATGTGCGCAGAGCCTCAGATTCAAGAACAGCGCTTGTAGGTCAGGCAATGCCATGTCTTATTGAAAATTTCACTGACTTGTTCTGTTGAAATTAAGACATTCAGACATTAAAGGGGCTCTATCACTAGGAAAAGTCATTTTTAACTAATCACATCCTTGCATAGCCTTTAGAAAGTCTATTCCACACTTACCTTTAGTATGTAGATTGCCTCAGTGGTTTCTGAATAAGTCCGTTTTTATTCATATGCTAATTAGTCTGGTGCATGATACATAGTGCACACCTCTCCTATTGTTTTCTATGGGAGACTGCTGCTGATGATGATGACTCAGCTTCCAGTTTGCCTCACACACATAGGTGGTAATAGAAGAGACAAGTGCTGCTGGGAACTTCCTGAGCTGGCTGGAAGCTCATTAGCATATGAATAAAAACAGACTTATTCAGAAACCACTGAGGCAATCTACATACAAAAGGTAGGTGTGAAGTAGCATTTCTAAAGTCTATGCAAGGATGTGATTAGTTAAAAATGACTTTTTCCAGTGATAGAGCCCCTTTAATTAATATACAAAAATACAAAAATGTCCAAGAAGTCCATGAATTTCCATCAGGAGCTGGCTGGTCTTGTAATGGTATTGTGGAATACCCCTCCGAACTTGAGAAAGACAAAAAATATTCCAAAAAAATTGATCTTGTTAACAAAAAATATAAGACTTAAGTTTTGATACATTACATAAGACAAAAATATACAAAAAAACACCTCTAAAAAAACACATACATTGCTTACGTTCTGGGGCTAAATGCATTCACCATCTTTATTGAAATTTGCAAATGTAAACATAATAAAAAGAGAGAATTCACCATCATTATGGAAATATAACCATATAAAAAGTTCTCAAGAAAATTTGTCATAAAGCAATTTGTATGAGCCCAGCGCTGAAGGAGTCTTTCACTTACGCTATTTTATTGGCTGATAACAAATATATTAAGGCCTCAGCTACCTGTATGGAGTAGTCTTTATGATCTTTATGGTGCCTCCATACTGCCCTGTATAAAGGAGGAAATCCTCTAGGAGCAAAACCTCTGACAGGACATGGCCTGATTTCTTATTTTTTGGTTTCAGAGACATACAGAGGTATGGTAGGGTAATATGGTAGCGTGTGTGACTACTCGCACTAGAAAGCTATCAGTAGGACATCTGGTAACCTTATTAGGATCTACAGGTAGCTAAAGTGAATTAGTATTTCAGCTAGGCATTGCTGCTATTTCCATACTCGGATTTGACAGTATAGGGTTGTTGGTAATGATAATGTGACTCCTTTTATTAATAGTGTCAATGTATGAAAAAGAAAAACTCATTTATTATACAATTAGAAAGAAGGGAAAAGGCAGCAGTCACTCACATGGACATGTATCCATACTGTGACTTATATAACACTGCCACCTACAGCCCTCTTCATACCTCATGGTCCTTACAAGACATGAAGTGCTAACAGCCAGTGTTTCTCAACCCTTTCAAGCCAAGCACCCCCTAGCGACAAACATTTCCAACTGAGAACCCCCAACAAAGTAATCTTATGAACAGTGGCGTAACTACCGTGGTAGCAGCAGTAGCAGCTGCCACAGGGCCCGGGACATTGGGGGCCCGGTGGCAGCCGCTACCACTGCGTTGTTTTTTTTTAATAGGCCGTTACCGGCTGGAGTTACTCCAGCCGCTAACGGGCCCTATATACTTACCGATCCTGGCAGGGGCCGGGACCGGTAAGTGACACTGCGGGCCCCACAAGCACTATTATACTCGGGGGTCTTTTCGGACCCCCGAGTATAATGATCGGAAGTGCAGGAGAGGTAACTGAACATAAAAAACTGTGTTACTTACCTCTCCAGGCTCCGTGCAGGCCTCGGCCTACTTGTATGACGTCTCAGACGTCACATGATCGGGGCCTGCGTCCTTATGCGTCGCAACGCAGGCTCCCGGTCACATGACATCCCTGACGTCATTGAAGATGGCCGCCAGCGGGGAGTCGGGAGACAGGTAAGTTACAGTGTTTGTTTTTTTGTTTTTTTTAATGTTGTTCTTCCCCTGGGTCTCCGATTATTATACTCTGGGGTCTGAAAAGACCCCAGAGTATAATAATTGTTAATGGGTGTCCACAACGGGGCATAATAGTGGGTGAAGGGGCCACAATGGGGGATAATACTGTGTGTAGGGGCCACAATGGGGCATAATACTGTGTGCAGGGGCCACTATGGGGGATAATACTGTGTGCAGGGGCCACTATGGTGCATAATAGTGTGTGCAGGGGCCACTATGGGGTATAATACTGTGTGCAGGGGCCACTATGGGGTATAATAATGTGTGCAGGGGCCACTATGAGGTATAATAATGTGTGCAGGGGCCACTATGGGGTATAATAATGTGTGCAGGGGCCACTATGGGGTATAATACTATGTGCAGGGGCCACTATGGGGTATAATACTGTGTGCAGGGGCCACTATGGGGTATAATACTGTGTGCAGGGGCCACTATGGGGTATAATACTGTGTGCAGGGGCCACTATGGGGTATAATAATGTGTGCAGGGGCCACTATGGAGCGTAATAGTGTGCGTAGGAACGTGGGGGGTGGGGTCGTGCTGGGTTTTCGGCGTCAGCCGGGGGGGGGGGGGGGGCGGGGCATGTCAAAGGTTCGCCACAGGGCCCGCCATTCCTAGTTACGCCACTGCTTATGAATGATAACAAATATTAGGATCCTTGTGTTTGTTTGCAACTTTGGTTGGTCAACATAGATATGGAGGCACTTGTGACATTTGGGGTGCATGCACAGTAAAGGAGAGCTTAACCCCCATCCTCTTCAACCGATGCCGATGGAGACAGATGGCGGTAATGGAGCAATAGTGTCAGGTTTACCTTTTAGTTGCAGCATTTATTCCTTCACCATGGGAAGTTGAGAACCTCTGCTTTGGAGTACAGCAGGCGATACGAACAAAGAATATAATATGTATGTTGGCTGCTCTTTTCTCAGATCGGATGTATGTAGTGTAATATTATTCACTAACTCACTTTAAATTATTATATATATACAGTACTAGATAGATAGAGATAGATAGGTAGAGTGCAACATTTTTTATGTGAAAAAATTCTGCAAAGGATGAATGATTTCCAAAATATAAGTGTTAATAGATTATTTCAAATGCCCTGTTTCCAGTTTTGGGACCCAGGAGCTTTATGATATGTATCTGAATACCGTTATATTATTATTATCTTCACTATGTTTGTCTTTCCGTTTTGACAGATTATCCATTATTTAGTATACTCCTGTTAATTCCATTCATACCCTCAACTAGATGTAACCTATTTTTTTTCTTTTATCCAAAGGGCCCATTCTTTATGTGAGGACTCCTCATCAGAACTCCAGCGAGTTATTGCATTGGATCCTAGAGGCCTTACAGAGTCCCGCAAGAGCTCATTCACGGGAAGGGGAGGACTGGCCAGGTAAAGATACAGAAAATTAGAGCACAAATGAATTCAGCATATTCACATGCTTTTATAATGCATATTACTGCATATACTCGAGTATAAGCCGACCCGAATATAAGCCAACCCCCCTAATTTTACCACATAAAACTGGGAAAACATATTGACTAGAGATGAGCGAGTACTGTTCGGATCAGCCGATAAAATGTGTTTGTGTTTCACAGTCATTTTCTTTTGTATGTATTCTAGAGAAAGGAGGGATTTAGAACTTTTATTTATTTATTTTTTTTTAAAGCTTCTTTTTTTTCCCACTATTTTATGGGAGATTCTATACATTGATATTGCAGCTGACTTGAGTATAAACCGAGGGGGACTTTTTCAGCACAAAAACTGTGCTGAAAAATTTGGCTTATGCGCGAGTATATACGGTATGTAATGTATGGTTTATATTTTTATGACTAAACATGTATTATTGTTGGCTTTATGGTATACCTTAGATAAGTTCTCTTGTAAATATTGTGTCGCATGTACTTTGTGGATTTCTGTATGCCTGATTTGTTATAAAATAGATCTTGAAAACCCAATAAAATATAAAGTTTATATATTTATATTCATTTGTACATTTTGTATTCATAATATAATTTAACAGTGGTCAGAGTTTTTGTGATACATAGCTCTAAAAGACACTCGCCTATCCCCAGTACTCTGTTGTCCTGCCCCAGCCCCTTTCTGTGTCAGTGCTCACGGATTTGATCTAAATCCTGGACAAGCCTTTTAATGCAATTTGTTTTTACCAGTCCTCTATGTAGTACCCATGGTGGATGATGGCCTTGTGCTTTGAATGTTCAGGGTCAGTTAAGTCGCTGCTGCTGGCAAAAAATGGATTTCTGTACAGTGGTAAAAGTATTTCCAGATGCAGTGACATTAAAAGAGCTCATAGTTACTAAGATAGCAGAGCTTAGCATTTGAAGAATGTGTGTCTTTTCCAGCCACCTCACTCTCTCACCTCCATAGACTTCTGTGGCTAAATCTGCCAAATAAATTGAGATAGAAGCATATAGTTTAATAAGATACTTTACAAAGTCTCTTATAAGTTTATTATAATTGAAGGTAAACTTATGTTTAGAATTCTAGAACTTATTATATTCCTATTAAATATTTCATTTAATTAAGTCCCAAAAAGATGCATGGAGTCCCACTGTACCTCTGAGCTGCTGAATGAATCTATATAGGAGAAACACTACAGAACTACAGTCCAGATGTTATGGTCTGGGGATCTCTGACCACAGACTGGCCCCTGACTGATAACTTCTCAGTCAGGTTAAAGAAAAAAAACATACAAAAGCAGAAGATAGAGCAGTTTGGAACACTAGTGTGGATACTGCTATACCCTGCCTTGTACAACTAGAAGTAGCCGTGGGCCTGACTAACTAGCCTGAGTGGGAGCGGACACAGCCGGAGAGATAACTAACCTAATAGTGAAACGGAAATCTCTGACTAGCTTCACATTTATGAAGGAGAAGCAGATACAGAAAAAGCCCCCCGCAGAGGTCCGACTGGACACGGTGAATATGAGGGAACACAAAGGATAGTGTAGCAAATAAATGTGAAACACAGGAAAACTGAACTAAAGCAAAGGGACAGGATAAACAGAACTTGGTATCACACACAAAAACCTCACAAAAAATTGAAACCTCCAAACAGCAAAAAATAACCTAGGGTTCACTGCACCCCGAACACTATGTTTGGAGAAGGAGCTCAATACTCAGCCAACTCTGGATAGTGTGAACAGGCAGCAAGGGCTGAGTGGGCCAGGGCTCAGATGCAGATGATATTGCAGACTTCAGGCAGACTGACCATGTCTGGGACCAGGCACTGAAGACTTAAGACCGGCGCTGATAAAATGCAAGATGGAGTATAAATAGCAAAAAGCAGGAGCAGGACTTAGAACCGCCCACAGCCTGAACCTTCAGCACTGCAGGGAACTTAACCCCTTCAGAGGCCAGAACACACCAGGCACTGATCCACAAGGCAACTCTTCACATGAACCATGCTTGAGTGCCACCACAGAAACAGCATGCCTAGTGTGAACACTCCCCTGCAGCGCATCAGACGATTCACGTGCCGAATGCCGCTCTGACACTCTACGCCCGAACCCAACAGGCCTAGACAGCGAAGACCGGGTCATAACACCAGGATGAATTTACACGGACGCAGGATAAAATGGCAGCTGGTTGAACACATAAGAAAACATTCTAGACCAGACCATAGTTTTACAAGTCCTAATACTGAAGGCTCACTTTAAGAAGGACAGATACAAATGTTGGAGTTCAAGCTTAAACTAAGATTTCAGCCATGGATAAAAGTTTTCTATCTAACATTTGGATTTATGAGTTCTTACATGGACATTCTTCAAACCCCCATGAGACTGACTGCAGATCCCTAAAATCATAAGCCATCACCTCTATAACCTATAATATTTAGCATTGCATGATCTTTTGTTTCTGGTTAAAGGGGTTCTCCCATCTCAGTGTCTCAGCAGTGTCTGCTTCTCACTTCCTGTATTTCTCTTCTTCCTCCACCCTCTTGCTGATCAGGACACACAACACTTCTGCAGGTCAGATAAGATGCAGATGCTTGTACAGAATGGACTCAGTGTTATCTGTGTGTTTACATAGAGAGATAACAGACTCAGTTTTATCAGCAATTAATTCAACTGATTGTCCTGTTGGCACTGAGTGAGTGACGTCACTTGTCCTATAGGTCCATGGTTATAGCAATGCTGTATAAACAATGGGAGGAATAAGGTCACATTGCAGGCAAAGCAGAATTTCTAAAGCAATATAATTAGGAAAAGGCTTCAATTTACATAAGGTACAAGTATAGATAGGAACCTTGAGATGGTACAACTCCTTTAACACAATACTATATAAATTGATTTATTTTTCAAGAAATTTGATTAAAAGTATCAAAATATGTACTATCCATTTCTTTCAGATTGTCAAGATTTCTTCTTTCGATGCGGAACTGGGCGACAAGACATCTGAATCGTGAAGATCAGCGGCCAGACTCTTTTTTAGAGAGATTCCGGGGGCCAGAGCTTAAGGCGGCATATAGCAGGAATAGCGTCGCACATTCTTTAATAGAAACCCAAAATCCAGACAATTTGGAGAGGGTAACTAGGTACGGCTAATCCACCTGTTATTATCGGTCACTATGTACCATTGTTAATAGATAAGTGTTTCTGGAGCTTTGGTGTCAGTCTGATTGTTATGAGATCCCTGGTGTGAATGTTTGCTTTCCATGACATCTCTGGTGTCAGTGTGTAATTGTTATGCAATCCCTATGTGGTATCTATATGTGGCTGTTGTGATAATGCTAGTGTTGGTGTGGTATTGCGTTTAGATTCATTATTCAAAAGAAATTGAGGAATAGGGTCTATATGATTATCTCAAGTTAAAAGACATACCATTCTTTCAAGTTAATACTAGGTCAAACCTTTCTGTCTGGGAGAACAGAAACAATGGAGAGGTGAATCATTAATACAGTGGTTATATGCGGAGCCTGTTGGACTCCATTGACTATAATGAGAACTTTTCAGCGTCTACCATTTTTAAACTGAAAACAGAAAAGGAAAAAGCCCCCCAAGACTTTTTTCTTTCACGATTTTCAGTGGACACTGCAACGGATTTTCCAATGGAGACTCCAGCACAGATGCATATGAAGTCTCATACTACAATTTACTACAATGTATATCATGTCTTCTGTGTTTTTTCCCTTTTATTTTTTATACATTGTATTGTGTGGTATGAATTTGTTTAAAGGTAAATGTTATGGTACCAAATAGTTTTTATATTTCTTTAAATTTGTAAACTGCTAATCGTTCCTGTGCTGTTTCTGTAATTCCTATTTACTTCTATGGGGGTTAAGGAAACAGCGTAGAAGAGCTATCTCCAGCTACAGTCCTATGAAAAAGTTTGGGCACCCCTATTAATCTTAATCATTTTTAGTTCTAAATATTTTGGTATTTGCAACAGCCATTTCAGTTTGATATATCTAATAACTGATGGACACAGTAATATTTCAGGATTGAAATGAGGTTTATTGTACTAACAGAAAATGCGCAATATGCATTAAACCAAAATTTGACCGGTGCAAAAGTATGGGCACCTCAACAAAAAAGTGACATTAATATTTAGTAGATCCTCCTTTTGCAAAGATAACAGCCTCTAGTCGCTTCCTGTAGCTTTTAATCAGTTCCTGGATCCTGGATAAAGGTATTTTGGACAAACAATTCAGGTTCAGTTAAGTTAGATGGTCGCCGAGCATGGACAGCCCGCTTCAAATCATCCCACAGATGTTCAATGATATTCAGGTCTGGGGACTGGGATGGCCATTCCAGAACATTGTAATTGTTCCTCTGCATGAATGCCTGAGGATTTGGAGCGGTGTTTTGGATCATTGTCTTGCTGAAATATCCATCCCCGGCGTAACTTCAACTTCGTCACTGATTCTTGAACATTATTCTCAAGAATCTGCTGATACTGAGTGGAATCCATTCGACTCTCAACTTTAACAAGATTCCCGATGCCGGCATTGGCCACACAGCCCCAAAGCATGATGGAACCTCCACCAAATTTTACAGTGGGTAGCATGTGTTTTTCTTGGAATGCTGTTTCTTTTTGGACGCCATGCATAACGCCTTTTTTTATAACCAAACAACTCAATTTTTGTTTCCAAAATGAAGCTGCCTTGTCCAAATGTGCTTTTTCATACCTCAGGCAACTCTATTTGTGGCGTACGTGCAGAAACGGCTTCTTTCTCATCACTCTCCCATACAGCTTCTATTTGTGCAAAGTGCGCTGTATAGTTGACCGATGCACAGTGACACCATCTGCAGCAAGATGATGCTGCAGCTCTTTGGAGGTGGTCTGTGGATTGTCCTTGACTGTTCTCACCATTCTTCTTCTCTGCCTTTCTGATATTTTTCTTGGCCTGCCACTTCTGGGCTTAACAAGAACTGTCCCTGTGGTCTTCCATTTCCTTACTATGTTCCTCACAGTGGAAACTGACAGGTTAAATCTCTGAGACAACGTTTTGTATCCTTCCCCTGAACAACTATGTTGAACAATCTTTGTTTTCAGATCATTTGAGAGCGGGCTGTCCATGTTCGGCGACCATCAAACTTAACTGAACTTGAATTGTTTTGTAGAAAGAAATGGTCCAAAATACCTTCATCCAGGATCCAGGAACTGATTAAAAGCTACAGGAAGCGACTAGAGGCTGTTATCTTTGCAAAAGGAGGATGTACTAAATATTAATGTCACTTTTCTGTTGAGGTGCCCATATTTTTGCACCGGTCAAATTTTGGTTTAATGCATATTGCGCATTTTCTGTTAGTACAATAAACCTCATTTCAATCCTGAAATATTACTGTGTCCATCAGTTATTAGATATATCAAACTGAAATGGCTGTTGCAAACACCAAAATATTTAGAACTAAAAATGATTAAGATTAATAGGGGTGCCCAAACTTTTTCATAGGACTGTATCTCCTAGCCTGGTGGTCAGGACACTGAGCCCCATAAACCCATTTGAGCCTTAACAGGCTAAGATGAAAATAACCCTTTAATAAGAGAACTGCCCATTGACAAAAGTCTGACAAAGAAATTTTCACAGAGCAGCTGTAATTAAGTCCAGGACCCCATGTGGCATAAACACGGCGGTTTTGCCCTTTTATAGTCACTGCAAAGTGGATAGGATTCTAGCAAATCCTATCCACATGTTGCAGAAAAATACGGGCAGTGGATATATAGCGATTTCCTAAACCAACACGGTTTTGGAAATCACAGCATGTCAATTATACCTAAGGAAACACTGGCAGTTTCCGTATAGGTAAAAAGGAAGCAGGGAGACTGCAGAGGAAACTTCTGTGAACTTTCTTTTTTTTAATGTAGATTGTGAGCCCCATATAGGGATCACAATGTACTTTTTTTTTTCTTTTTTTTTTTTACCTATCAGTATGTCTTTGTAGAATGGGAGGAAATCCACGCAAACATGGGGAGAACATACAAACTCTTTGCAGATGTTGTTCCTGGAAGGATTCAAACCCAGGACTCCAGCGCTTGCAAGGCTGCAGTGCTAACCACTGAGCCACCATGTTGCCCCTTCTGTGGACTTTCTGAGAAAAGAGCTGTAGAAACAACCGCAATACATTGCCCCTGTGGTTTTTCCGACAACGGCAGCCTGCTCCATGGGGCCCTAGCCTAAAGGAGTTTTCTGGGCTAAAAATATTGATAAACTATTGTAAATCTAATATCAGATTTGTTGGGGTCTGATACCTGTCACTCCCATTGTTTGGCTGTACTCAGCAGCTGATGCACAGAGAATGGAGCAGGAAGCAGACAGCTCTGTTCTCTGTGTAATAGCTGAACAAAGTCACTGCAGCTTACAAATGAATGGAAGCTGCTCTGCACTAATTGTTATGTCCACTGCACAGAGAACAGAAATGTCTGCTTCACGCTCTGTTCTCTGTGTATCAGCTACTGAGAACAGCTGATCGGTGGGGTTGTCAGATGGGTGACCCCAGGGGTGAACCTACCCCTTTTTCCGCCCGAGGCGAACTACAGAAAGCCCCCCCCAGGAGGGGGCGGAGCGAAGGGGCGTGGCCGAGTTAAGGGGGCATGGCTGAGCGAAGGGGCGTGGCTTAGCGCCGTTCGCAGGCAGAGAGCAGGCACGGCCTAAGCCAGTCCAGCTTGTCCTGGACTGGCTTAGGTAATAAAAAATGCCTCCCTGAGGTCCTGACATAGCGCCGCCTGAAGCGCTCGCTTCAGGTCACCTCATGGGAGGTGCGGCGCTGGGTGACCCCCACTGATTTAGTATAGATGACTTATCCTTTTGATAGGTCATCAATAATTCCAGTTAAAAAAAAGTTTAATATGTCGTTTGACAGAATTGTGAGCTAATACAGGGGGCTGTGATCAACTTTGGGTAATGATCAGAAGCCACATTCAGCTCACAAATGAAGGACTGACTTATTAAGTATGGAGAAATAGGAAATCTCAAAATTAAAAATATTTCCTAAAACTTATTGGAGTGTAAATTAGGTATCAGTATTATACCAACGAAATTGGTATAGTTCAATGGTTAGGAAATGGCTGCAATATTGTTAGTTGCATGTGCATAAAGCCATAACTCCAAAGTCCTATGGTCAGTAAAACAAAAGGGTTGCAAGCCTGAGCAATGGGTTTGGGATCACTGAGTAATGGGTTTGGGATCACTGATCTATATCATAGATTAAATGAGTGGACGATATTAGGTCACATCTGAAAGTTCTGAAGTTCAAGGAACAGTCATATTTTTTGGGCATTTGTTGTGATTAAGGATCAGGGAACCCTCATTCTTTAGACAGTTTTTAAGAGGAATCCTCTGCTTATCAAATATTCATGGAATATGCTATGGATATGTCAGAAATGTGTAATGTGCTTATCTTATCTTAGGTATGGTATTTTACTGTCACTTATTTATACTAAACCTACACTAAACCAACCACTACAGGTAAGTTTTTTTTTTGTCCAGTCCTCAATGGAAACCCTGTTGTAGTTATATTGCCACCATCTTTGCAGTTATTTCCAAAATCCGGCAGTTTCTACCAGTGTGGCTCTATTGGAATGCACCACATGGCCACGGTGCAGCCATCATGCTTGTATACAGTACTGTAGAAAGTGCCTCAAATAGTTAGATTGGGGTGGAAACAGCAGTAACTGAATCCTCTTGGTCTATTTTGACCTGAAGAACTCAAGTGGTGTTTTGTATTCACAGTGGTGATGTGCCCCATAACTACTGACCTGAATAGTTTTTAAGTGTGTCACAAGTCATTTTAGGCCATAGTTTGCCCTATGAATTGTAAGGCATTTCTGCCATGTACTGTTACATACAGTAGCTAAGAATCATAGGGTTTATTCTGTACCAGTGCAAAAAATCTGACCGTGGTCTCACCAGCAGAATATTGGTGTGGACTAATTTATATAACAGAGCATACATAAAAAGGCCATATATATAGTTTGTGTTGTGTCCATGTGTACAATGCACTACTCATGGATAGAGCATATGGCTCCATAGTAATACATGCTGCAAAGCATGTAACAATTGTTCTACATGGACCTATGGCCTGCATGAAAAAACTTGCAGCATGCCCATGACCACTGGAGACAGATGTCTCTGACAACATCCTAATCCATTGCTTTGCATACATTCAGAATGTAAACCTATTGGAAAAATTGTCCGTTTCTTGGAGATGCAATCTGGATATATTTTCATATGGCCTTCTGACCTTATTTTTTATAAAGCTGCTGAGGTTAACCAGGGACTAAAACTTGGTGGTACTTAGAATGGCAGTATTAGGGCATGTTTGTCATGGTAGGAAGTGATACTTTAAACCCCCAACCACACCCTTTCGCCCCCTAAAAGAAGGTGTTGTCATTTAATCCCCTCTATGGAGCACAACTGACAAAGTCTGATAACCTCTCTCACCAGTGTCTGTCCTTCTACTTCCACTTCCTAAATCAGGGAAACCCGGTATCTTATTCGTTGTTTAATATTTTGCAATCCTAGTAATATAAGAAGATTCTCAATGATAATACCAATATTTCATCAATAATCCTTAAAGCCACTATTTTACTTTCTTGTACTAGGAACTATCGTGTTTATGTTTTTATTACTTAATATGATTTCAGTCAATGGGTTCTTGCCGAGTTCAATCTCAACAACTGCAACAATACCGATGAGTAAGTTATTCCATAGAAGAAAATCCTTTGAAGTCCTATTGTACTAGTTGTGATGACATGTGGATGCCTTCTGACCCTTTTGATGTGGAAGATATTAGTGTAGAATCCAATATTTGCCCCTCCTATGATAGATAGATGTTGTGTGACCGACATTCCTGTCTTCCTGTAAAGTGACATCTTCCCTCCTCCCTGTATTATATCACTCTTTTGTTATCTTTAACTTTGTAAGAATTGTGTCCATCATCCAGTCATCCAAGTACACCCTCCATCCTCATATTTTATATCCATTGTCATTACAATAGCCACAACACAGTTGATTCAGTATTCTGCAATTCACACATACTAGCAGCATCACCATATTAAAATATGCAAAAAAGAAGATAAAATCAGCATAATCATCATCATAAAAGCAAGCCCTGGTTTCATTCACATAAGACAACTTACACTGACACCTTCTGATTCATTGGAAAGTCTTTCATGGTCCCCAGTCTATTTCTTTCTCCTGGGCTCTATATTCCAGGCATGTTCATGCCCATTTCTGCGCCATGTGCATAGATTTTGTACTAACCTCATTCAGCTATATTGTAGCAAATTGTAATGTGTGCCTGTCTACAGAAATTCTCAAGGTATTGATCATACAATACTAGCACTTACTGTAAAGCACCAAGGTTTCTTTTGTGGAGGTAACTGCAATACTGTAGAATCCAATGTATTTCACAAAATCAAAACCTGGTGGGTGCGCACTCCTTTAATAGTGACAACTAAAGCCGGAAATGGCAAATGATTTGACATTTATTGATATACAGATAACGTGTTTTGTGGTCTTACGGTGTTAGTACAAACACCACCCCTTCAGATCTTGATGTTTTTGTGGAATACATTAGATTCTACAGTATTGTGGTTTCTCCACACAGCCCTATCTACAAAGACGGCTGGTGCCCAGGTGATGACGACCCCTGATTTGGGCATCCAGCCATATCAACTCCATCGGAATACCTCAAAGGTCAAGTGGGTGTCGCATGGTCTTGAGGAAGGACCATAGACCCACTACATGCAAATCTAAACAGTTCTCACAAAAGGAAGCGCGGACCCTCCCATTATTGTATTTCCTCACACTACCTTTTGTGGAGGTAACTTCATAAGTCAGATTTTTTAGAAGCTCATGGGGTAGGGGTGAACCATGCAGATGACCAAATATCTCACTGTCAGAGGACTTTCTTAAAGGTTACATAATACGATGGAAAAAAGATTTGCTGTATGTCCATCAAGTTCAATCAATGGATGGGAAAGGGCATGGCTAAAGGAACACCTGAAGGAAATAAATATTCTGTACATTTCCATAAGCATCAATGCAATTTTGCTGTGAAAAGGCATCCAATTGTTTTTTGTAGCTGTCACCTGTTGACCAGCTCCTGGGGTAGGCTATTCCACAGATTCACAATCCTTACAGTGATGAAGCCTTGTTGGCTCTGGAGATTAAACCTTTTTGGTGCCAGATTGAGGGAGTGCTTTTCTCCATATGTCTTGCATGGGCTGTTTATATACTTATAAGGGTTTATCATATTTCCCCTTAAAAGCCTCTACTCAAGACTAAACAAATTTAACTTCATTAATATCTCCTAACTGAGGTCCTTCCTCTCAAGAAAAAAAATATTTTTTTTTGCCAGATGCATCACTTTTGTCCATGGACTTTGTCTGGTACTGCAGTTTGTTCCTATTCAACTGAACTGCAATACCAGATATAGCCAGAACTCAAGAGTGGTGCTGTGTTTGGAAAAAAAAATTCTTCAACCATTGTCTTTACTTTACGTTCTGAAAGACCAATGACAAATAATGATAATATGAATCAACCCCAGTATTAGATCATAAGAAGGAAATATACGGTACATATAAAGCACTTTATCTACATAATAACCATACAATACATTTAGAAAGTGGATACTGCAATAGGACAATTGTTGTTGGTGTATAAATTCTATACTTTACATATATGCCATAAATAGATCCTCTATTAAGTGTTTGTAGCAAGTACATGTTAGATATATTTTCTGGCAAATATCACCCATTTACAAATGACATAATATCATAACATACAAATAACATAATCGGCTAAATCTGTTATAAATATGTTTAGTATATGGGTATGTGATAACGCAAATGACAATATCACTATTTCTAGCCAAATTAGATATTTCCATGCCCGGGGAACATCTCATGCTAAACTGACACATCATTTCAAGCAACAAAATCATCTTATTCCCCTCCATTACTAAATTGGTGATATTTCCGCATCACATGAGTTGCACAAATAATCCAGTTATTTGTGACTTGCAATCTGAAGGATGTCTGGAGACTTGGTCACAAATTCATACAGCAGATATCTGGCAGCTCGCTCTTGTTGCTGTGCTATTCTCTTCTCTGTAAAACCTCTTTCCATTCTCCATGTCAATGCCTTAAACAGCAAAAAAAATGATCAGAATGCTACCAACGAGAACAAAGAGCCAAAAAAGGAGGAGAAAAAGGATGCAAAAACTGATGATAAAAAAGAAAATGAGTAAGTACTGAAAAATGTGCTGCGGCAGATTCACGTGCAAGCTGTGTCTTTGTGGGAATGGGATTTCTATGCAGTATTTATCTTACAACAAGCAGGCCTAGGCTTTAAAACAACATAGTATTTCCTATATTTTAGGATGAACATTTAAAAATATTACATTGCATTTTTTTATTTTTTTTTTGCTGGAGTAAAGCAACTACTCAGAAAAATAATGCCGTACTTGATGATGGAACCTCCACCAAATTTTACAGTGGGTAGCAAGTGTTTTTCTTGGAATGCTGTTTCTTTTTGGACGCCATGCATAACGCCTTTTTTTATAACCAAACAACTCAATCTTTGTTTCCAAAATGAAGTTGGCTTCTCCAAATGTGCTTTTTCATACCTCAGGCAACTCTATTTGTGGCGTACGTGCAGAAACGGCTTCTTTCTCATCACTCTCCCATACAGCTTCTCCTTGTGCAAAGTGTGCTGTATTGCTGACCGATGCACAGTGACACCATCTGCAGCAAGATGATGCTGCAGCTCTTTGGAGGTGGTCTGTGGATTGTCCTTGACTGTTCTCACCATTCTTCTTCTCTGCCTTTCTGATATTTTTCTTGGCCTGCCACTTCTGGGCTTAACAAGAACTGTCCCTGTGGTCTTCCATTTCCTTACTATGTTCCTCACAGTGGAAACTGACAGGTTAAATCTCTGAGACAACGTTTTGTATCCTTCCCCTGAACAACTATGTTGAACAATCTTTGTTTTCAGATCATTTGAGAGCGGGCTGTCCATGTTCGGCGACCATCAAACTTAACTGAACTTGAATTGTTTTGTAGAAAGAAATGGTCCAAAATACCTTCATCCAGGATCCAGGAACTGATTAAAAGCTACAGGAAGCGACTAGAGGCTGTTATCTTTGCAAAAGGAGGATGTACTAAATATTAATGTCACTTTTCTGTTGAGGTGCCCATATTTTTGCATCGGTCAAATTTTGGTTTAATGCATATTACACATTTTCTGTTAGTACAATAAAGCTCATTTCAATCCTGAAATATTACTGTGTCCATCAGTTATTAGATATATCAAACTGAAATGGCTGTTGCAAACACCAAAATATTTAGAACTAAAAATGATTAAGATTAATAGGGGTGCCCAAACTTTTTCATAGGACTGTATAATCTAATATTTATGCCTAGCTTTAGGCTGAGTTCACATGCTGCCTTTTGTTGACTTTGTGGTGCTTTTTAATAAAAAGAAAAAAAACCAAAAACCTGGAGTTTATCATGATGGCATTTTTTAAGCCACTTTTCCGATTTTTCACATACTTATCAAAATGTTCCACGCTGGTTCATAAATGTGCCTCAATTCATACTCCTGAAATCACAAAGGATTTTTTAGTGTTTTTTTTTTTATTTTTTAATCAAGTTAGAAGTGGAATGTTCTTGCATGGAAATTTTAACATTCTATTATAGTAAATTAGGCCTCGTTCACATCTGCATTGGTAATCTGTTCAGGGAAGTCCACATGGGGACCCCCCCGAACGGACTACCGAACGCATTGGCAAGCTGTGTATAGTGAAAGCACACAGACCCCATAGACTATAATGGATCCATGTGCTTTCCACACGGTCTCCACACAAGTCATGCGGACAGGAAAGTAGATCATGAACTACTTTTCTGTCCACATGTTCCGTGCGGAGACCATGCAGAAAACACATGGACCCTATTATAGTCTGTGGGGTCCGTGTACTCTCACTGCACATTACTTGCCAATGTGTTCGGTAGTCCATTCAGGGGGTCCCCATGTGGACTCCCCCGAACGGATTACCAACGCAGATGTGAACGAGGCCTTAGCTGTGCACCATCTAAAATATGACTATTCTAACTTCGCTTTAGAAACCCAAAAATGCTGCAGTACCCATTTAAGGTTAAGGAATTAAGTATCGAAGCACAGCAAAAAAACAAAAAGGTTAGGAAAAAAACGCAGCGTTTTTCACAGAAAGTCTGCAGAATTTTTCTCTACTGATTTTCTGCCCCTATTATACCTATCAGAAAGACAGCAGCAATGTGTGGATGGGATTACCCAGAGTCCCATCTACTATGCAGGTAAGTGGGGTGCCGACCTAAGGCTGGGGCTCCATATTGCAGAAACGCAGCTTTTTTTTGTTGCAGATTTTGCTGTGGTTTTTAGAGTCAAAGCCAAGAATGGCTACAAAAGGAATGGGAATTATATAGGGAGGTCTTAGGGTATGTTCACACGGTGGAATTTGCATTTCATAGGGCAGCTCGCTTCTTTTTTCTGCTACTAGCTAGCGCAAAAAAGAAGCGAGCGGCTCCCACTAAAGTCAAAGGGAGCCATTTTTGGCAGCGGATTTTGAGGCGGATTCCATGTCAAAATCCGCTGCGGAAAAACTCTGTGTGAACAGACCCTTATACTATACCCTTCTGCTCAGTCCACTCTTGGCATTGGCTCAAAAAACTGCAGCAATCTACAACAAAAAAGCTGTGTTTCCGCAACGTGGGGCCTTTAGCCTAAGTTTGCCTTCACATTCAGTCAGGAGAACTATTGTGCACATAATTTTCTTCACTAAAGAACAAATCTCATTAATGGAGAAGACCTCAAATCTGTTCTGGTTTATACCGAGAAGAAATAAAACAGAAGGAAAGTTATAATACCTACGCACGTCATTCAAAGCAACGCTTGGTATTTGGAATAGTGCCCGGACTGCCTTCCTATATTTTATTTAGATCTAAAACCGTATACTGTATTGCAGATGTGCATACTACTTACATTACATCACATAATAGAAACAATATGGCTCAATATGGAATTGGCTTGTTTTCATTTCATGTATTATTCTTTGCATTTAGCAATCTAATACAGAAGTCACATTGTACATATTCACCAGATTCTTGTTTAGATGATTCTTCAGATACAATAGAGTCTAGCTTGTGTAAATTGTACAGATTAAACATTATATAGAATAATACAAATGTGTCAGATTCCCAGGGTTAAGTGAAGTTGTAAAGTAAAGCAATCCTTTTAATTTTGCAGCATGTGGCCTTCTATATGTATGTTCGAAAAACCTGACATGCAGGGTTCTTCTGTCCGCTTGAGAAGTCGGACATCTTTACATGCGGACAGGGAAGGAAGGGCACGGAGTGCAAAAGAACGCACCCGATGCCATTTAAATAAATGACAGGTGTCACGGACACAGCTAGTGTCCGCTCCTAATGTCCGTGCCAGATTTTGAGCGGACACTAGGAGCGGACACTACCTGTCGGACACAAATGAACTGCAAAAACTAATTGGAAAGATGTCAACAGCCTTAAATTGTTGGTACATTTGAACAGAATCTACATGATATTAATTCTTAGTATATTGGTAAAGGGCATTATGTTAAATAACATTTTTCTAACCAGCAGGTTTTAAGGCCCTTGCCATTGCTAGTGACATATTTTCTTCTGTGATGTATGTATAATACATACGTGCTTTACTTCTAGAAAGAAAAAAGAAGTATTTGTGATTGATCCCGCCAGTAACTTCTACTACCGATGGTTATCCATTATCTCTGTACCTGTGTTGTATAATTGGTGTTTTCTAGTCTGCAGGTAAGGATATCAGATATCTTCTCTCTCATTGGTATGAGGCACATGCAAATGTGCAGCTTTACTAATAATCGGATATTGTTTTCTGTTTTGAAGGGCCTGTTTTGATGAACTACAGAAAAATAACATTATCCTGTGGATGATCCTGGACTACAGTGCAGATGCTATATACATCATGGACGTATTAGTAAGATTCAGAACAGGTGAGTTATGCCAAGATTATCACTGTTACGCTAGGTTCACACTAATGTTTGGGTCTCTGTCATTAAGGTCCTCAAGGGGACTTGAAAAACAGAGACCTTGTCCGCTTAAAAAGCATTTACCTGCAGAAAGCCACAGACCCTATAAACTATAATTGTATAAATAACTATATATCTATTAATGTAAATTGTAGTGTTGCTGGTCAAACATTAAGGCTAGGTTCACATTTGCATTGGAGTCTCTGTAGGAGACATTGCCATATATTCCACTTAATATTGGTAGAGTGAAAAATCCTGCAAGGAGGACTTTTCTCTCCTCCGATCTAAAGTGGAATCTGTGGCAAAGTCTCCTACAAAGACTCCAACGCAGATGTGGACCTAGCCTTAATGTTTGACCAGCAACACTACAATTTACATTAATAGGTTTCTTAAACTGGGAGCTTTAAATTAAGTTTATTTAACCCAAAACAAATTGCCACTACCTTTTTAAACAAACTTTGCACAGAGCCATAGTAGAAGCAAATATAAGAATCTTTGAATTATTGCTTATCAGAGAAAAATGCTTATTTCTCCACTTATTTGGTGCATTTTCCCTTTCCCTCCTGTCTCCTAAACTAACACTAAGGCCGGGGCATAAATGTAGTGTTTTACATTAACTGCAAATCCCATCCACACATTGCAGAAAATAATCCGCATGGAAAAGACTGCAAGTTGAAAAACACTTGCGTTTTTGCAAATCGCAGCATGCCAATTATACTTACGGAAAATGCTGGTGGTTTCTGTAGAGGTATAATGGAAACAGAAAGAGTTTTCCTCTGCGGACTTTCTGTGAAAAGCGAAAAAACCATGATATGTTTCCGCCACGGTTTTTCCCACAGCCCTTTTTTTGCTGTGACTTGCTACCAGGGGCCTTAGCCTAAAGGGGTATTCCCAACTGGGCATTTATGTCTATATTGACAGGATATGCCACAAATTCTGATAGATGCAGGTTCCACCTCTAGGACCTGTATCCATCTCAAGAATCAGATTCATTTGACCACATCTTCCAGCAGCAGTGAAGGGGGCACATGTGCAGGTTTCTCCATTCTCTTAGCCAAGGCTGCTGGGTAGGCAGGTCAGCTATATTTGGAACTCCCATACAAGAGAATGAGGGGGGACCTTGAACTATTGACATTCATGGCGTACCTGTGGATATAGTCATAAATGGCCAGAAGTCAGGAGGTGACTCTAGGAAAGCCAGAGTAAACTAAAGCCCCCCTAGTGAAACGCAGCAAATAAACACTGCAGAGGAAACACCACATTTTTAACACTGTATTTTTCATTGCATTTTCGCAGAATTCCTCTGCAGGCTTTCTGTCCTTATCATACTTAGGGCTAGTTCACACGTGAACTGCCCGCGCGGGTTTTGACAGAGAGAGAGACGCGGCGAGCCACGTCTCTCTCTTGTCAAAACCCGCCCGCCGCGACCATCGCTGTCGCGGCTTAACCCTCTGCTGTCGGCTCAAATGAATGAGCCGACATAGGAGGGAGCTGCCGGGGGCGGAAGCCGCGCGGCTGAGCCTGCGCGGCTTCCGCCTGAAGAAAGGACATGTCCTTTCTTTTCGCCGCTAGCAGCAGCTCGCCGCTAGCGGAGAACAGAAGCCCGGCGGTCTCCATAGACCACCATTATAAGGGGAGGTTTTGGACGCGAAATCCGCTGTCAAAAACCTCCCCTTATACTCACGTGTGAACTAGCCCTTATAAGTAAAACACCAGCATTTCCGAAGGAAACAGAAACTTACCCAAAAGCAGAATGTGTGTGTAGTGGATTGACAGGCTGAATTCTCATAAATGTTGCATCATATTACAAATTGGTTCCCTCTACTGCCTATGCAAGAGTTGACAGGACTGCAAGTACATAAAATATAGAACAAAATATTTTAAGAAACGTATATTTTTCAGGTTTCCTCGAACAAGGCTTGCTAGTGAAAGAAGCAAAGAAGTTAAAGGAATATTACACAAAGACTTTCCAATTTAAACTTGATATGTTATCTCTGTTGCCAACTGACTTGGCCTACTTCAGAGTGGGTCTCAATTACCCAGAACTGCGCTTTAACCGCCTATTACGTTTTGCTAGAATGTTTGAGTTCTTTGATCGCACTGAAACTAGAACCAATTACCCTAATATGTTCCGCATTGGAAATCTAGTTCTTTATATTTTGGTTATTATACACTGGAATGCATGCATTTACTTTGCAATTTCAAAAGCCATTGGGTTTGGAAATGACACTTGGGTTTATCCTAATAATTCTCATCCAGAATATGGTCGTCTTGCACGGAAATATATTTACAGTCTATACTGGTCAACCCTGACACTTACCACTATTGGGGAGACACCTCCTCCTGTCAAGGACATAGAATTCCTCTTTGTGGTGTTCGACTTCTTAATTGGTGTGCTGATATTTGCCACCATTGTCGGTAATGTGGGATCTATGATTTCAAATATGAATGCATCAAGAGCCGATTTTCAGTCCAAAATTGACTCTATAAAGCAATATATGCAATTTCGTAATGTATCAAAAGATCTAGAAGCCAGGGTAATAAAGTGGTTTGACTATCTGTGGACAAATAAAAAAACAATGGATGAAAAAGAAGTCTTAAAGAACTTACCAGACAAGCTGAAAGCAGAGATTGCTATTAATGTCCATTTGGACACTTTGAAGAAGGTTCGAATATTTCAAGACTGTGAGGCTGGATTACTTGTAGAGTTAGTCCTGAAACTAAGGCCTCAAGTGTTCAGCCCCGGGGACTACATTTGTCGAAAAGGAGATATTGGTCGGGAAATGTATATTATTAAAGAAGGTAAACTGGCTGTGGTAGCAGACGATGGTGTGACACAGTTTGTAGTCCTTAGCGATGGAAGTTATTTTGGAGAGATTAGCATACTGAACATCAAAGGAAGCAAATCAGGCAACAGAAGGACCGCTAACATTCGGAGTATTGGGTATTCTGATTTATTCTGTTTGTCCAAGGATGATTTAATGGAGGCTCTTACAGAGTATCCAGAAGCTAAGTCAGTGCTTGAAGAAAAGGGAAAACAGATCTTAATGAAAGATGGTCTAATTGATGAGGAAGCCGCGAAGGCCGGGGCAGATCCAAAGGATTTAGAAGAAAAGGTGGACAAGCTGGAGACTGCTTTAGACAGCATACAGACACGGTTTGCTAGATTACTAGCGGACTACAACTCTACACAACTAAAACTTAAACAAAGAATCACTAAGGTTGAGAAGAGAATACAAGAAAAAAACTTAGGCAATGACAACTTGTCTGTAGGACCAGACAGTCCACCAGAAATGGGAAAGGACGAGGACAATGATACATAAACACGTCTTGAGCTTTTTTTTTTGTCAAGTAACAATTGTTTTATACATTCTTTATATTTGTACTGCATAGATTTTCTTATTTTGGCAATCTTAGTCATTTTTGAGCTGATACAGGGTAAAACTTTTTTTTACATATTTAATTCAATGAGATATTTTTGTACTCAAGAGCTTTTAGACAATAACATGGTACACACGTCCAGTACTGTTCCACTGGTATTTGCTGTAGGATACAATAGTCACTGAGACAAATGCTACTTTTATATACTTTTTTAAATGAACTGATATTGCTCTTGGTACATTCATAAGATAATAATTTAATATTTTTTTAACCTATATTTGCTATTTTATCTAACTGTGCACACAAATATGAGAAATGTATTAATGTAATTTATTGGACTTATTGAGGCATATTTTATGTTCTATTTACTCATTCTGCCATGATGCCAGATACAGACAATCATATTTACACTAAATGCCAGTTATCCTATATGTTATCATGGCAAACCGCACTATCAGATCATAAAAAAAATCAGTTCACACTGAAGTCAAGGCTTCTAGTTCCATAGGGTTCTTTATAAATTAGATGGTTCTGATATTATGTTATATATTATATATTCATTTTGATCAGTGATAAAATACAGCAGCATGTTACACTTTTGTGACTGTTATAAACCCAGGGAAACCTGATAGACAAAATTTAATGTAATTGTGAACAAATCAGAACAGTGTCAGACTGAGATTCCACTGTTGACCCACTCTCAAACAACCTCTAGGAAATATATCAGATTTGAGTGTTTTCTGATAGACCGTTATTGAGTTTAGAAGCTGGACCCACCAGAGAAATTCCCTGGTACACTGGTGGGCCAGTCTAACACTGGAGCCAAAGTACTGTCAGGATAGGCTCATATTTGTGTCAGGCCCAGTTCACATCTACGTTCAGTATTCCGCGGACACTGCGTGGAAAACACACAGACCCCATTATAGTCTATGGGGTCCGTGTGGTTTCTCAGCTAACCGCTTTTTAATGCGTTCGTTATTCCATTCACAGGGGGTCACCAAGCGGACTCCCCAAACGGAATACTGAATGCAGTATGAGTGTACCAGGCTTAGAGTCTCTGAGGTTACGTAGCCTAAACCACACATTACCTCTATGTATAAAGTAATATGTACTGACGAATGATAAGCACACTTCAAGGGTTTTCCCACTAAAGATATATATACACACACACATTGATTTCCACAGGATTTGCCATAAATGTCAGATAGATGGGGGTTCCACATCTGAGACCAGCACCTACATAATGAACCCTTCCAGTTCCGTCCCTCTGTTCTTACTTATTCTTAGCCTCACGGACAGTGTAGTCTCCAATGGTTGGGCTTTATAGAAACAGTATAACTCTGAGCTCCGCTGTTTTGTAAACCCGACTATCAAGGACTAGACTGTCAACGAGACTACAGTCAGGTAAGACCCAGAGGGCAGAACCTGGGGGTTATTTTCTGATAAAGTTGTAAATATCATGTAGATATGCCATAAATGTCTTTCACAGGAAGCCAAAATGTCATCAGCATCCATACCATGACCAGTAGTCACATCAATTCTCAGTTAACATGACCAAGGCCTGAATGTCATTCATCTTACAGACCAACAATAACCCCACAAAAAAACCCACACATACCAGTATTCCACAAAGTGTAAATTGCCATAGCGTTCAGGAACTAAAGTGCCAGCCAAGACCATACAACCAATGGAGAGTTTACTTGCAGATCTATCTCTATGTTCATGACATTATCCTATTGCTCATTGTCTAATATTAGCCTGATTACTGATTCACTGGATATCAGGATTAATGTTTTCTATTGTATATAATTCATTGCTATTAAATTCTTTCAGTAATTTCATAATGTGGATTTACATATCTAATGTCTTTTCCTGTATAAAAACATATATATATTCATGTATATGCGTATATCATAATACTAAGACATTAAAGGGCTTCAGACACATGACAATATACTCAAACTATTATTACAATAGTCTCTGGTAAAGCAACATAGATGTGCTTTGTTAATATATTCTCTCAGGTTACAATTCAGATTTCCAGAAATTGAGTTTCTTTAAACAACTGCTGTTGAAAAATAAATTATGATTGAATATATGTGAATTTCTTTCTAGTTTTATGAATTCATGTAAGTAAATATGTAATATTCCCATTTTATAAATCATCCTTAAAGGGGTATTCCAGGCAAACTGTAAAACCCAGGGGAGGGTCAGAAGTGGGCTAAAATTTCAAAAAAGAAGCAAAACTCACCCATCCTTGGTCCCCCGCTCCAGCATCAGGTCCCCCATTCCATTTTGTGCCTGCAGTGGCTGGACCGGAAGTAGGTCAGGTGACCAATCACTGGCCTCACCAGGGACCCAATGCCACAACAGAGGACCAGGGGAAGGCGAGTGTCAAGTCTTTTATTTTAGCCTACTCTTCCCCTCCACCCAGTTTATCCCCTTAATGCTTCATCATCAATGACACAGTGAAGGTCATTTATAAAATTCGACCAGAATAAAATGTGTTACCTATAGGATTTCAATTCACTTTTTTTATTTTAACCTTCACTGGAAATATTACTAGTAGAATCTAAATACACTTATAACTGCATCTTATAAATCACCTTTATACCTCAATATTTCTTATATTTCAGTACTTTACTATATGTCTGTGATGGACACAAGATGCTGAGGAGTGTTTAGTTTCCATCTACACCGATCAGCCAGAATATTACGAATGCGTTTCACTGTATTTGTGCCATCCACTATACATGTAGGTCATCATTATAGGAAGAGCTTACACAACCTGGTTTAGATTATATATCTTTCAGTTAATAAAGACTATCAACTGCAAAAAAAAGTGTTTTGGTTTTTTTACTGTTGCAACTTTTTTTGTAGCATAATTTTAATTAGACATTATTGGCCATATTTTGTCCCACAAATACTTTTGATTGTTGTAGAGCTATAATGTATTGAAATACATTTATATTATTTTTATAGCTATGTTATAGAAACTAGGCAACTATATTATTAGATTGGTGCTGTGCAAATGTTTAAGGCAGGTGCGGGAAAACCGCTGCAAAGTGAGAATGCTTCCAGTGTTAATAGATTATTTTTGTCAATTAACCACTTCTGGACAGCCCATTGGGTTTTTACCCAATTGGGTTTTGACCTCCAGAGAGTGGTTGTCATATTCTGCAAGAACATACTGGTACGTCCAAGTAGTTTTCAGAAGCTGCATGAAATCATGCCGCTGTTGAAACAGGGAGCCAGCTGCAACTTCAGCCGGAGCTCCCATAGAGAAGGCAGGGAAGGGTTATTACCATCCCTGTCTTCCCAATCACTGTGTACACAGCGGTCAAAGAGCATGGTCTACACAGCTATGGGAGCTGCCATGATGCAGCTGCCCTACAGGACCAAGATCAGCTCTATAACATGTATATACTACCGTGCAGGAGGCTGTATTCCTCCTGCAACTGGGGCTAAATGTATCAGCCCCAGTTACAGAGGAAATCAGCCTCCAACACAAAAAAAAAGTGATCAGATCTCCCCAAAGGTCAATTATGACATTATGGAGACAATATGTAAAAAAAAAATTAATTAAAATAATTTAAAAAAACATATAATAATACCTCATAAACACGCCTTTATTACAGGTTCTAGCCCCACCCCCGATGACACCATAAAAATAAAAATTACCACAATGGAGTGGAAGAACTATTTTATAACATTTTTAGTAGCACTTTGTGCTATTAAATAAAGAAAAGTGAAAAACAGACACGTTTTCCTTTCTCTTTTGTTTATATTTTCCTGGATATAACAAAAAAGTTAAATCACATGCAAAATAAAAACATTAAAATAAAGCCGCATGTGTCACAGAAAAAAAGATGCAGAAATTAGTTGAATAACCCAAATTATAAATATGTTACAGCCCTCAAAAATGCACATAACAAAAAACTGGAAAATGTAACTTGGTCCTGAACCAGAAATTGGCCTGGTACGGAAGTGACTGAAAGTGACTGAAGAAAAGAAAAATGTATATGAAATTAATATTTGGTGTGCCTATCTTTTGCCTTCAAAACAGCATTAATTCTTCTAGCTACACTTGCATGTACTGTAGTTTTTAAAGGAATTTAGCAGGGAGGTTGTTCCAAACATGGAACTTGGAGAACTAACCACAGATCTTCTGTGCATACGGAGAAAAACACACAGACCAATCACGGTTTTTGCATATTTGTGGCTAGCATCATCCAAGGCTCCTGATGCACGGATACAAAGCCTCCTCAGTGTGAGGTTATCATAGATCCAGGAAACAACTTGTATGATCCAGCAGCCAAGAGAGCCAAGAATTCAGTTTAACTTTTAATGCATGAGCATAAATATAAAATGGAGAAAAACTCCAACAAAGTACAGTAATCACTTAGGCATTTCAGGGAGTAAATCCCTTTAGTCATAGCACAAACTCCACTGTTTGCAAGTCCATTTAAAACCCTTGTAATTAACAAAGAGCGCCTGTATAGCACTTCATTAACTCATCATTAAGACATCATCAGGGATGAAAAATAAGTAAAGCAGAATGAGAACCTAACATATGATCTGAAAAACAAATAAAATCTCTATAATCAACAAGAAATAAAGCAAAACAGAATAATCAACGGTATAATACAAACATTATATGTCTTAAAACAAAGCACAAACATGAATGCAAACATACACTTACTTACATCCCAAAGGATATATAGGATCCGTTTTAATAGGATAATAACTAGAGCCATATCAAAAGGAGATATGGATGAAATAACTAGTTATTGTAGCCCAAAATAGAAGACATGAGGACAACTCCATATATTGAGAAAGCCGTATACTCCTGAAGTGGTTTCTATACCCCTGAATATCGAGAGAAACTCTCTCAAAGCCCTCAAGAAAGATGGCCTCAAACATGACAAAAGAAGAACAGCGCATGCGCTAAAACTACAGCACATAACAGGGAGACCATTAGATAATGTTAATTCCTCTCCTCAGATCACATGACCTGATGATGCTATACCATGGGACAAAAGTGAATCAAAGATTAAACAGCGAAGAAGAAAGAAAAAAACCCAACTGGGAGATACAAATCACAAAGAGCCTAAGGCAACAAAGTGCATGCTATAAACACACATATATACCTATGAAAGGACTTCCAAATATCCAAAAACCAGTAATATAGAAAACAAAAAATAGAACAAATAAAAAATAAACACGAAAAAACACGTAAAAATGAAAATAACTAATGTAGTTCTACTAATAACAACATTATCATCTCAGGTTGTTGTAAGATAGTTTTTTGTTAGATCTTTGTCAACGTATTTTCATTATTTTGAATTTCATTCATATTAGTTCTTTATCATTGTGTTATGTTCTTCTTTACACATGTTTTTTCGTGTTTATTGTTTCTATTTTTTTATCTCTATATTATTGGTTTCTGGACTTTTGGAAGTCCCTTCATAGATGTAGGTATATACTCCACACTTTTCACAGGTACTTTTACTTCAAAATTGTGTTACACCCTGTTTAATACCCATGTGTCGATTAAAAATACCCAAACTTTGCCCCCCTGATATGTGTATATACAGTCCTATGAAAAAGTTTGGGCACCCCTATTAATCTTAATCATTTTTAGTTCTAAATATTTTGGTGTTTGTAACAGCCATTTCAGTTTGATATATCTAATAACTGATGGACACAGTAATATTTCAGGATTGAAATGAGGTTTATTGTACTAACAGAAAATGTGCAACATGCATTAAACCTAAATTTGACCAATGCAAAAGTATGGGCACCTCAACAGAAAAGTGACACAAATATTTAGTAGATCCTCCTTTTGCAAAGATAATAGCCTCTAGTCGCTTCCTGTAGCTTTTAATCAGTTCCTGGATGAAGGGATTTTGGACCATTCCTCTTTACAAAACAATTCAAGTTCAGTTAAGTTTGATGGTCGCCGAGCATGGACAGACCGCTCTCAAATGATCTGAAAACAAAGATTGTTCAACATAGTTGTTCAGGGGAAGGATACAAAAAGTTGTCTCAGAGATTTAACCACAGGGATAGTTCTTGTTAAGCCCAGAAGTGGCAGGCCAACAAAAATATCAGAAAGGCAGAGAAGAAGAATGGTGAGAAGAGTCAAGGACAATCCACAGACCACCTCCAAAGAGCTGCAGCATCATCTTGCTGCAGATGGTGTCACTGTGCATCGGTCAACAATACAGCGCACTTTGCACAAGGAGAAACTGTATGGGAGAGTGATGAGAAAGAAGCCGTTTCTGCAATTATGCCACAAACAGAGTCACCTGAGGTATGCAAAAGCACATTTGGACAAGCCAGCTTCATTTTGGAAGAAGGTTCTGTGGACTGATGAAATAAAGACTGAGTTGTTTGGTCATACAAAAAGGCGTTATGCATGGTGTCCAAAAAAAACAGCATTCCAAGAAAAACACTTGCTACCCACTGTAAAATTTGGTGGAGGTTCCATCATACTTTGGGGCTGTGTGGCCAATGCTGGCACCGGGAATCTTTTTAAAGTTGAGGGTCGCATGGATTCCACTCAGTATCAGCAGATTCTTGAGAATAATGTTCAAGAATCAGTGACGAAGTTGAAGTTACGCCGGGGATGGATATTTCAGCAAGACAATGATCCAAAACACCGCTCCAAATCGACTCAGGCATTCATGCAGAGGAACAATTACAATGTTCTGGAATGGCCATCCCAGTCCCCAGACCTGAATATCATTGAACATCTGTGGGATGATTTGAAGCTGTCCATGCTCGGCGACCATCTAACTTAACTGAACTTGAATTGTTTTGTAAAGAGGAATGGTCCAAAATCCCTTCATCCAGGATCCAGGAACTGATTGAAAGCTACAGGAAGCGACTAGAGGCAAAAGGAGGATCTACTAAATATTAATGTCACTTTTCTGTTGAGGTGCCCATACTTTTGCACCAGTCAAATTTTGGTTTAATGCATATTGCACATTCTCTGTTAGTACAATAAACCTCATTTCAATCCTGAAATATTACTGTGTCCATCAGTTATTATATATCAAACTGAAATGGCTGTTTCAAACACCAAAATATTTAGAACTAAAATTGATTAAGATTAATAGGGGAGCCCAAACTTTTTCATAGGACTGTACATATACAGTATATATATATATACATATATATATATATATATATATATATATATATATATATATATATATAACCCCTGTGTGCAGTTCAAGGCAACGAGGGGTTAACAGTTTGCAAACATTGTGCATGCAGCATGAAAGCAATTGTGATTGTTTATCAAATCCTTGGAGGATGGGAGGGGCTGCTTGGCAGGGGAGACCATGTGCTCAGGCAGTCTGCAGGAGAGAGGGATCACAGGTGGATGCAGGAATAAGATCTCCTGAGCTCCCAGAGGCTGAAAGCAACAAGAAAGAGGATTTAATTCCTTCAGAGAAAAGGTTACCAACTCCACAGGACGATTTGCCGAAAATACAGGGTATCCATACTCTCCACAACCGACGGAGGCGCCTCCCTGCTACATCGGAACGTTCTTCCAGACTTAACCCTTTGGCAGCCTGTTGGACAGGACAGCATTAATTCCTCTGGAACTGTAAGTGTACCTATCACCAGCATTCTTATTTAGACTGCATCCTATGATCCAGGAGTGAGTTGTTCTTGTCTAGTATAACTTTTTAAGCTGAGCACTGCAGAAGGAGTAAAAGAGACTTGATGCATCCAGGCACCTGCTGTGCTGCCATGTCCTATTGTAAGGGATAGAGCCTGCTGCTGCTGATAGATGATTGTAGCCAGTACTGGATTTTCTGCAGTGTACCAAATCTTCTGGACTAAGGAATATTACCCTGCTAGGAATTAAAGGAGCATTGTTCATTTCTGACATATTTCATGTGCACCAACGCAAGAAGATTCTTTCCAGAATCGCGGCAACAGGCCTTGTACTAAGACTGAGCTTTGTGATTGTTATGCATGGTCCTAGGGCTTTGCCATATAGACCTGCCATTTTCTAGATAGGTTTATCATTTAAAGCACCACCTCTTACTGATGCTGTGAATGTTATTGCATATTGTACTTCACCATTACTTTTATTAAGTTCCATATAAAAGTTTCTTTGTTTATACCACAATCTTCTCTGGCGTGTTGGTGTGGGCGGGGCTTTCCCTTGTCAAGACCCGGGCAGAGATCTGAAGAAAGGTACTGTCAACCCGGAAGCACCAGAATATCACCGACAAGGGTGGAGGCACTGCGCTAAGCAAGGTAGAACGGCAACTCATACTTATCCGAACGCCCCGCTACCCGGGGGTGTGGCCAAAGGGGGTGTTACATATATATAGTGACAATTGGGGGTAGTTTAGCAGCAAAGGTAGGCAGTTCTCCTGGATTTACAAAGGTGTTGGTGGCGATGGGTGCCAAATAAACAGCAGATCGGGTGATGCAATCCAAAATAAGTGGCTTTATTCAGCTTATAACAGAGCAAAAATAACAAACAGCCTAGCCCACACACAGGGCAATACCTCACATCTTGAACCCTCACTAATCTATTGGGGCAAGATACTCTATGAGGTTTCTTCTCACCAGTCTGGCTCAAAGTCCTTTCTGGAATCCAGCCTTCTTAGGACAGACCTCCTGTCTGACTCCAACTGGTCCAGTCCACCTGCTCCTGCAGGTCTCCAGCAGCACTCTCCTGCTGTTTGCGCTACCTCTGGAGTTGAGCCCCTTTCTCTCTGGTATGGGTGTGGTCAGGGTCCTTTTTTACCCTGTTTTAGGTCGCTCTACAGCGCCCTCTAGGTTCACACCCTTACAATATATATCACTTTGATCTGTCAACCTAAGGTAAGTATCACACAAGGCAGTGGTGACGGAGACAACTCAACCTACTACTGTGTATGGAAGTGCAGTGGATATACAGGCTCCAGTCCATAAACCCTGATGGTGTTATTGATCAGTTAAATTTCACCTGCTATACTGGGTGATATTTATGGTTCCGAGGGGAATAGTAGATACATAGCAGCTGATTTTTATTGACCATGGTGTATGAAATGGTCATCTGAGGTGACACTGACCTCTACTTTGAGTTATTCATACTTATGCTTTATGTTTATATTCCTGTACTTCCCTGTCGACTCTAGCCATAGTTCACATTGTGTCATCAGGGTCCTTTACCCCTGTTCATGTTTTAGCTTATGTTTGTTTTTTTCTGTCTCAGACCGATTTTGGAAGTAAAAATTGATGGGGATGTATTACCTAACACTGATCCGGTTGTGGATTGAGACTATCATTTTGCTGTTTACATGTCTACACACAGTATGGGATCACTGGCTCTGACAGTGCCAGTCTGCAATACAATCTGAAGGGGCGTTGTGGGTGGGTGTGCCTTATCAGTCGCCACTAATGAGTAGTGTATGACGACAATGCATTGAGGGATTGGATGGAGTCTGTGCAGGGATTGTCCGGCCCCATGCCCATTGGAGGATCCTGCTATGATGTGCATCCTCTTTATGGCCAGTCATCCATCTTGGATGATAGGTGGAACCTGGCTTTATAATCTCTGCATTACCAATGTGGCACTGTTTGTTGGCATCAATATGTGTCTTGATCTGCTTACATTGTTGGCCTTTGTTTTTAACTTGAAAATTGACCCCTGATGAGAATAATTTTTAGAAACACATAAGGTCTTAGAACTGTACATATGTAGGGATTATACATCAGTAGAGATGAGCGAACAGTGTTCTATCGAACACATGTTCGATCGGATATCAGGCTGTTCGATGTGTTCGATTCGAATCGAACATCACGTGGCAAACTCCCCAAAAATTCGATTCCCCTCCCACCTTCCCTGGCGCTTTTTTTGCATCAATAACAGCGCAGGGGAGGTGGGACAGGAACTACGACACCGGAGGCATCGAAAAAAATCGGAAAAAGTCATTGGCTGCCGAAATCAGGTGACCTCCATTTTAGACGAATAGTGGATTTCAAATCCGGGTCATATGAGAATGTGAACTTTGTGACTAAGAGACAGGGATAACTGTACAGGCAGGGATAGCTAGGGATAACCTTTATTTAGGTAGGAAAATAAAAATAACTTTTTGGGGCTCTATCGGGTGTGTAATTGTGATTTTTGTGACATAAACTTTTTCCAATAGGAATGCATTGGACAGCGCTGATTGGCCAGAGTATGGAACTCGACCAATCAGCGCTGGCTCTGCTGGAGGAGGCTGAGTCTAAGATCGCTCCACACCAGTCTCCATTCAGGTCCGACCTTAGACTCCGCCTCCTCCGGCAGAGCCAGCGATGATTGGCCGAAGGCTGGCCAATGCATTCCTATTGGTAGCAGTGCTGAGCCAGTTCTGCTCAACTACACCGTGTGCCGGTCAGCCCATCAGATGTAGCAGAGCCGAGTGTGCACACTCGTCTCTGCTACATCAGATATAGCAGAGCCGAGTGTGCACACTCGTCTCTGCTACATCAGATGTAGCAGAGCCGAGTGTGCACACTCGGCTCTGCTATATCAGATGGGCTGACCGGCAGAGCTCTGCTATATCAGATGGGCTGACCGGCAGAGCCGAGTGTGTGATGTAGCAGAGCCGAGTGTGCACACTCGGCTCTGCTACATCTGATGTGCTGGTCAGCCCATCTGATATAGCAGAGCCGAGTGTGTGATGTAGCAGAGCCGAGTGTGGATATAGGAATCCATAGGAATGCATTGGCCAGCGCTGATTGGCCAGAGTACGGAATTCAACCAATCAGCGCTGGCTCTGCTGGAGGAGGCGGAGTCTAAGATTGCTCCACACCAGTCTCCATTCAGGTCCGACCTTTGACTCCGCCTCCTCCGGCAGAGCCAGCGCTGATTGGCCGAAGGCTGGCCAATGCATTCCTATTGGTAGCAGTGCTGAGCCAGTTCTGCTCAACTACACCGTGTGCCGGTCAGCCCATCTGATATAGCAGAGCCGAGTGTGTGATGTAGCAGAGCCGAGTGTGGATATAGGAATCCACACTAAGCTCTGCTATATCAGATGGGCTGACCGGCATACGGTGTAGTTGAGCAGAACTGGCTCAGCACTGCTACCAATAGGAATGCATTGGCCAGCCTTCGGCCAATCAGCGCTGGCTCTGCCGGAGGAGGCGGAGTCAAAGGTCGGACCTGAATGGAGACTGGTGTGGAGCGATCTTAGACTCCACCTCCTCCAGCAGAGCCAGCGCTGATTGGTCGAATTCCGTACTCTGGCCAATCAGCGCTGGCCAATGCAATGACAGGGATGACAGGGATTTCCATGCAATCAGCCCATCTGATATAGCAGAGCCGAGTGTGCACACTCGGCTCTGCTACATCTGATGTGCCGGTCAGGCCATCTGATATAGCAGAGCCGAGTGTGCACACCCGGCTCTGCTACATCTGATGTGCCGGTCAGCCCATCTGATATAGCAGAGCCGAGTGTGTGATGTAGCAGAGCCGAGTGTGAATATAGGAATCCATAGGAATGCATTGGCCAGCGCTGATTGGCCAGAGTACGGAATTCGACCAATCAGCGCTGGCTCTGCCGGAGGAGGCGGAGTCTAAGGTCGGACCTGAATGGAGACTGATGTGGAGCGATCTTAGACTCCGCCTCCTCCAGCAGAGCCAGCGCTGATTGGTCGAATTCCGTACTCTGGCCAATCAGCGCTGGCCAATGCATTTCTATGGGGAAAAGTTAGCTTGCGAAAATCGCAAGCTGACAGGGATTTCCATGAAATAAAGTGACTTTTATGCCCCCAGACATGCTTCCCCTGCTGTCCCAGTGTCATTCCAGGGTGTTGGTATCATTTCCTGGGGTGTCATAGTGGACTTGGTGACCCTCCAGACACGGATTTGGGTTTCCCCCTTAACGAGTATATGTTCCCCATAGACTATAATGGGGTTCGAAACCCGTTCGAACACTCGAACAGTGAGCGGCTGTTCGAATCGAATTTCGAACCTCGAAAATTTTAGTGTTCGCTCATCTCTATACATCAGTATAGAAATTAGTTTTGATGGCCTCTTGGCGTTACAAATGTTGAATAGGGTTAGAACATGGAGCCTCTTGGTCTGCACTGCATAATAAGTGCACAAAGAATCCCAGTATCTGTGTAATATACATTGTCTCACCTGTGTATGACAACCAGAGGACAAAATTTCAGTATTTTTAATGGACACATGGTTTTTCCCGCAGTGCTTTTTTTTTTTTTGCTGTGGCCTGCTACCTGGGGCCATAGCCTAAATATCTGTGATCAGAGCTGCCCCTAATCACAGGCACTGCTGCCAGGACACAGTACAGACCTAGTAGCTATGGTGCCTGCTCAGCTGATGAGTGGGTGCCATTCTCCTCACCTTAATATGCATGTTAGCAACAGAAGCGTGTTACGTGTTACGGGATGCGACTGCATGGAATAATACAGCTTTTAACATTGCTCAAAAAAATGCACATGTCAAAGATTCCACATACACAGGTTTTTTTTAGCCTTTCTTTGGGAGTCATTGATGGGGAGATACTCAGGCCCTGATGTAGCAAAGTTTCCACAAACTATAACATTCCCACTACCAGCTCTACAGTTGGTATGAGGTTCCTTCAGCAAAATCCTGCCTTTGGTTTCCCCAAACTTGTTTTGTGGTCTGCAGTCATATAAGTCTATCCTTGCCTTGTCTGTCCAGAGGAAATTATATAAGAGGCTAGATAGTAGAACAAATGATTATGAAGATAATCTTGTTTCCCTTAGTCCTAACAGCGGCACAATGTGGGGTATTTCTGCCCCTGTGTGCTGGTAGGACAGGCGGATATTTAATTAGCCAATAAATACGTGGCAGGCCCTATAAGAGGGCACAAGAAACTCCCCTCTGTGTGTTTTATACAAAAGTAATTCTATAGCATTGCATACAGTTATATACATAAGACATAATTCCCAGGGTGGGAAATCTTGTGCCGCTGTTAAGACTAAGGGAAACAAGATTATCTTCATAATCACTTGTTCCCTGTCGTCCGTACCAGCGGCACAATGTGGGGAGATAGCAAGTACGTCTCCCAATAAGGGCGGGTTACTCAACAACGGAGCCCAAAATGGTTTGGGCGAAGGCCGTGGAGTTTGCCACCTGATCCTTCAGCCAATAGTGGCGGATAAAGGTGGACTCAGATGCCCAAGAGGCAGCTGCACATATCTGATCCAGTTGCAGCGCGCTTCTTTCAGCATGTGAGGTGGATACTGCCCTGGTAGAGTGGGCATGTAGGAAAGCTGGTGCCGGCCGACCTTGGATGGTGTAAGTGACCTTGATAGTGTCGGTGACCCACCATGATATTGTAGCCTTGGCGGCCTTGACGCCTTTATTTTTCCCCGAATAGCTAACCAACAAATTTTCGGCTTGCCTAAAGGGGCGGGTGCGCTGCAAATAGATCTGCAGACACTGGACCACATCCAGTTTATGCAGCCTTTCTTCTTCTGGTGAAGAAGGAGAGGGAAAAAGCACTGGAAGGGAAATCCGCTGGTTTATGTTTACTGTAGATGGCACCTTAGGGCGGAACCCCAGGAGGAACCTAAGTTGCACATGATCGGGAAAAAAGGTAATGTACGGCTCCTCTGATGACAGGGCTTGCAGCTCACTGACCCATTTGGCAGTTGTGACTGCTAATAAAAACGCCATCTTGCCAGTCAATGGCTTGAGGGAGGCCTCCTCGAGGGGCTCAAAGGGTTGATCACATAAGGCAGTCAGGACCGAAGTAAGGTCTCATTGGTGGACGGGTGTATTTACCACCGGCCTCAGCCTAGTTGCCCCTTTAATGAAGGTGCTCACTAAGGAGTTCTGAGACAGACGCCTCTCCAGATAGGCAGATAGGGCCGCTACGTGTACCTTTAGTGTGGCCGCAGCCAGACCTCTGTCTAGTCCGTCTTGAAGGAAGTCCAGGATCGCACCCGTCGGAGGATCGGTGGAGTCCACGTGATGCTGGAGACACCAGGCATTAAAAATGTTGCCAATTCGACGGTAGTTCCTATTGGTCGAATCTGCTCTGGCGCTGGATAGGGTCTTCAATATGGCTTGCGACAGTCCGCTATTCCCCAATAGGGACTGGTCAACCTCCAGGCTGTCAGGTTGAGGCTCCGCAGATCCTGGCATCTCAGCTCTCCTTGGGTTACCAGGTCTGGGAGTGGGGAAGCCTCCAATATATGCCCTGACTCATCTGTATGAGCTGAGCAAACCTAGCCCAAACCCCGACCAAACACTCTTCCAGGCTCAAAGGGGAGAGCACAAAGGGCGGCTTTGGAAGCAAAGTCCGCCCGCTAGGGTTTTAGCCAAAGTGGCCTTCTGGCCGCAGTTGACAACGCCATAGATTTGGCGGAGATCTTTAGTTGATGGCGGGAGGCTTCTGCCAAGTAATCAGCCGCCCTATGGAGGTTCTTCATGGAGGACAATATGACGTCCCTGTCGACCCCAGTGTCGATGTCCCGTTCCAACATGGCTAACCGGTTGCGTAAAAAAATCGCCAACCGTGGTGGAGGCTATAGACACCGAAGCCTGGGCAGAGGAGGCGGAGTAGATCTTCCGTAAAATGGAATCGGCCCTGCGATCCAGTGAGTCCTGAAGATTAGATCCATCTTCCATGGGCACCAGGGTCCTACGGGACAGCTTTGCTACAGCCAGGTCCATCTTCGGGGGAGGTCCCCAGGAATCCCACTGAGCCGTGTCTACCGGGAATAAGGTCTTGAAAATCCTTGAGCATGAATGTCCTTTCTCTGGCTGTTTCCACTGCTGCACCATAAGGTCGATCAGCGTGGCGTCCACATGGAAGGCAATATGACCCCCAGAGGCAGACGTGGAGGCTTCCACATCAACATCTCGGCCCACTGTAGACCGGATGGACTTCAGCAGCCTGGCAGTTTGATCATAATGGAACACAGGTCTGCTGGAAATAACTGAGTCGTCCTCGGAGGAATCATGCTATGCCACCCGAAGATGTTCTAAGGGGGGGAGAGATGAGGAACGATGCTCAGGGCATGGTCTCTTGCTGAGATGAGACAAGGTGGAAGGGATCCCTTTGAGGGAATCATCCTGCAAAAGAAGGAGAGTACCAGCAGGGGAAAGTTATTTACCCGAGCGATGCCCAAACTCACCATATAGTCCTTGACCCAGGCCATCATCTCTCTGGGAGAGGGATCCTCCGATGGAGGGCCTCTGCACCCGCGACAACGGGCCCATTCATAGCCTAAAAGTAATAGGCAAATTATAGGACCAAATCCAGAAAGGGAAACTACCCCTCAGAGCGGGCGTGTCGCAATCAAAACAGGTGAGGTACTTCCTCTTGGAGGAGGTTTTACTCCTATGGTCCCCTGGTGGGGTAGTAGAGGATGACATATCCTAACAGAGAGAGATAATAGAACCATGCAACACTGTCACCATATAACATCATACCAATAATAAAAAAAAAAGGGTAGATCTTACTGGGTCCTGTAGACCAGACAGTAAAGGTGACAGTATACCAATCTGAACGTTGGTTAGGTTGAAATCCGGAAAATCCACAAGATTCAGCCACTTGCACAATGCACAGCCTTCAGCAATGAAGCAGGAAGGTAAATGACACCAGGCTAGTCAGCCTTTTAATTCTGGCCGGCTGGAAGTGGGCGGAGCCACAATCAAAGCAGGTGAGGCAACCTGCCCAGATAACTGCCCCTGTAATCAGGGGTCTGCAAAGATATACATTCCCCCCCCCCCCCAGAGGCCCTTAACCCGGGCACTTACCCCCACATCTCCCCGTCTTTTCCGGCCTTTAATAAGGCCTGATTCTCCCCTGAGCGAGCGGCCGCCGGCACCAGGCGAAACCGGAAGTGTGCGCTTACAGCGGCTGGCGGGGAACAGGATACACAGACAGTGTGGTTCCACCCACTGGCAGTCCACGCGGCCACCAGAGGCGGCGTGCGGAGTCCCCGGACTCTCACCAAAATGTCAGGTAAGTCACAAGGAGCGGGGGAAGTGGAGGAGGGGGGGGGATAGAGGGGGGTAGCCACACATGACTAACAAACACCTTCTCCCCGCAGGGCACAGAAGGTGACAAGAAGAAACCAACCGCTCAGGAGGTGAGTGACCCTGCTGAGCTTCTCTAAGAGGACACAAGTCCTCCCACCTGTCCTCTGTCCACACAGGACAGAAAAAAACACACAGAGGGGAGGATCTTGTGCCCTCTTATAGGGCCTGCCACGTATTTATTGGCTAATTAAATATCCGCCTGTCCTACCAGCACACAGAGGCAGAAATACCCCCACAACCCCACACTGTGCCACTGGTACGGACGACAGGGAACATTTATTGAAAAATAAGAACTCATGTAATGTCCTTACGTCATTGTGTAAACATCTCTATCTAGCTAATGTTAAGTGTTAAGCACATACTGGAAATGTTCTGAACACTTCTTGACAATATTCAAGTTACCAACAACAAAGTGTATTTCTTCCTTGACCGCATGCCTGACATTGTTTGGAAGGTGTTACAAGAATAGCAACTGAACTGTTAGCTCAGCCTTATTGTGGCCATGAGTCCTGGAAATTCTGGTGCCAAACAATGACCTGCAGGTATCTCAGGTACTTACTTGACTTCCTTAACAACATGTACAACAACAAATCTAAGCAGTGCTACAAGTTCTCGGGGACGACTTACACAGAGAAATCACTCTGTAAATAAAAATCTCCTTCAACCACCCATCGAAAATGACAGAAAAGAAATTAAAAGAAGCTGAAAAATCTCCCCTTATCATATCATTCAATTCTAAAGAAGAGAGCCTGCTAAAGAAGAAAATTCTCTCCTTAGACCTCATGAAGAAACAAGCAGCTGATTCACTGACACTAGACCAGAAACTTTTATATAACCACTTTACAATGAAGCTTAGAAGATCAGAGTTGGCACATGCCCGGCTGATGGGAAACCCAGAACTAATAAGGCATCTGGCACAGACAATGTTCTCCAGCTTTAATACTACAGTTAATGATGGCACAGGAGAAGCTATGAGGTCTATGCTACAACATGGAAAACCAACGAGAGCAGTATCTGCACCGTGTAGACCAAACTACAGGATGCCAAAGAATAGTAACATCTACAGAACTAATGTCAGCCATGATCATAACATTCGGATATTTTCAGCTAGGAAAAACTATACAAATACCTCTCAAAGGTTGTACTCGGCACCAGCAACACAACAATCACTAAACCGACAGACACAAGTAAAATTTATGGAAGTAAGTGACTTCACAGCGGAGAATCTGGATTTTACTGGATGGCCTCAACATTTAGGGGGACATGGCAACGAAAACATTACATTCAAAGAGTTCCCTAAATCTAGAGCTGACATGATAGTTCCACAAATGAATGGAAATGTAGTGAGAAAGCGACCAAAATCTACCAGTTTCTTGTTAGACAATAGTGGGATCAAGTCACAGGGCTCTTCGAACACCATGGGAAATCCAACAGGCAATACAGAAGAAATGTTTTCTAGTAAAGTGCAAACATTTATTGAGAAGGTAAAATCTCTGCAGCGGAATGACCCTACATTAAAAGATTACTACTCTCAGAGACTGTTGGATGGGGCAGAGAAAAAAGAGATTTACAGTCTCACTTACAAGGATAATGACAGAGAACAGAACCAATGGTTGCCAACTGGAGAGGAGCTTCATCACCGAAGTGTTACCATGAAGAAACTTGATACAAATTTTACTAGAAAAGATGTCCCTACAGATATTCTGCTCATGGAACAGTATAACATAGTTCTTACAAAAGAAAACTATTCAGTAAGGAACTGGATCAACAACAACCCATATATTTCCATTAAATAGTCACTGATATGTCAAATTTTACAGTAAGCTCCATTTGTATGTTGTTGTACTCTGAGGATTCTTATGTTGAGGTAAAGCTGCTTTTTTGCTACAGATTTTGCTGTGTTTTTACTAGGAAGTTGGGATTTAGAAGAGGGGAGAAGTATAGGTGCTTTCTTTATACTTAACATTCCTTTTGAAATCATTCTTGGCTTTGGCATAAAAAAATAAAATAAATCCATGTCAGAATCCACATGGAAAAAATGTCTCCCCATAGAGTTCTATGGGTTCTGTTAGCTTTTTTTTTCATGCTAGCAGATTTTTTCCACTAGCGGAAAAAAATCTTCCTTCAGGCGGATTCCAACTGCAAAAACCAACGCAGTCAATGGGAGGCGGAAAATTCATATGGAATTGGCAAATTTCCTAATTCCTGAAGCGGATTTTTTCCTCGCCAAAAAACTCCATGTGAATGGACCCTAACAAAAAAAAAACAGCTTTTCTGCAAGTGGATTCTTGAAACAATGACAAAAAGTAAGGTATTGTATTTCTAGTCATATGTAGATATACAGCTTGAATGTTACAACAGTCAATACTTGGACTATAGAGAGCAGATGGGACTGGCTACATCTTTTTAATACAAACCTTGTCCCAATTTTACCTCCCTGCTTATGGTGCTCTCCAATACGTTAATGCTATTTCATATAGTTTTAAACCAGTCTGGCCCTTAGCGTTAACATGTTAACATTGTGCATACGGATTTAGGACCAGTTTCAATAGACAATGATCAGTAAGTACATATTAGTTTTATATTGTATGACTAACCACAGTAAAGTAGTGACAGAAATATTATGTAAAAAGTATGTTTATAGAGAACCTTTCATGTCCTCCAGCACATGCGTCTATGCAATTCAATGAAATGTTGTTAATGTTCTCAGTCCACAAAAGACCTTCATCACACTGGATTTCCAATGAATTTAGAAAAAGAAGCTGAAGCTAGATGAGGGAAATGTGCGGGTATAACCACGATAGGAAATGTCTGCTTTTCATCTAGCTCAAGCTTCTTCTCCTAAATTCATTGGCAATCCAATCTGATGAAGGTCCTTTGTGGACTGGAAACGTAAACAACATCTCATTGGATTGCAATTTGTTTGCTATACAATTACATAAATCTGAAGTGTGAGAATAAAGTATTCACCTAAAGCTACGTTATTGAGTGCCTGAACTAAATATGGATCTGGGGTGAAAGCCGTTAAGAGCGCCATTACCATACCTTTCTTCTGGAGTGCCGTGATTAAGCTAACAACAAGTTATACCTAAGGAAACACTATTGTTTTATATGTATAATAGGGACTAGAGATGAGCGAACACTAAAATGTTCGAGGTTCGAAATTCGATTCGAACAGCCGCTCACTGTTCGAGTGTTCGAATGGGTTTCGAACCCCATTATAGTCTATGGGGAACATAAACTCGTTAAGGGGGAAACCCAAATTCGTGTCTGGAGGGTCACCAAGTCCACTATGACACCCCAGGAAATGATACCAACACCCTGGAATGACACTGGGACAGCAGGGGAAGCATGTCTGGGGGCATAAAAGTCACTTTATTTCATGGAAATCCCTGTCAGTTTGCGATTTTCGCAAGCTAACTTTTCCCCATAGAAATGCATTGGCCAGTGCTGATTGGCCAGAGTACGGAACTCGACCAATCAGCGCTGGCTCTGCTGGAGGAGGCGGAGTCTAAGATCGCTCCACACCAGTCTCCATTCAGGTCCGACCTTAGACTCCGCCTCCTCCGGCAGAGCCAGCGCTGATTGGCCGAAGGCTGGCCAATGCATTCCTATGCGAATGCAGAGACTTAGCAGTGCTGAGTCAGTTTTGCTCAACTACACATCTGATGCACACTCGGCACTGCTACATCAGATGTAGCAATCTGATGTAGCAGAGCCGAGGGTGCACTAGAACCCCTGTGCAAACTCAGTTCACGCTAATAGAATGCATTGGCCAGCGCTGATTGGCCAATGCATTCTATTAGCCCGATGAAGTAGAGCTGAATGTGTGTGTTAAGCACACACATTCAGCACTGCTTCATCAAGCCAATACAATGCATTAGCCAGTGCTGATTGGCCAGAGTACGGAATTCGGCCAATCAGCGCTGGCTCTGCTGGAGGAGGCGGAGTCTAAGGTCGGACCTGAATGGAGACTGGTGTGGAGCGATCTTAGACTCCGCCTCCTCCAGCAGAGCCAGCGCTGATTGGCCGAATTCTGTACTCTGGCCAATCAGCGCTGGCCAATGCATTCTATTAGCCCGATGAAGTAGAGCTGAATGTGTGTGCTAAGCACACACATTCAGCACTGCTTCATCACGCCAATACAATGCATTAGCCAGTGCTGATTGGCCAGAGTACGGAATTCGGCCAATCAGCGCTGGCTCTGCTGGAGGAGGCGGAGTCTAAGGTCGGACCTGAATGGAGACTGGTGTGGAGCGATCTTAGACTCCGCCTCCTCCAGCAGAGCCAGCGCTGATTGGCCGAATTCCGTACTCTGGCCAATCAGCGCTGGCCAATGCATTCTATTAGCCCGATGAAGTAGAGCTGAATGTGTGTGCTTAGCACACACATTCAGCTCTACTTCATCGGGCTAATAGAATGCATTGGCCAATCAGCGCTGGCCAATGCATTCTATTAGCTTGATGAAGCAGAGTGTGCACAAGGGTTCAAGCGCACCCTCGGCTCTGATGTAGCAGAGCCGAGGGTGCACAAGGGTTCAAGTGCACCCTCGGCTCTCCTACATCAGAGCCGAGGGTGCGCTTGAACCCTTGTGCAGCCTCAGCTCTGCTACATCAGAGCCGAGGGTGCGCTTGAACCCTTGTGCACACTCTGCTTCATCAAGCTAATAGAATGCATTGGCCAGCACTGATTGGCCAGAGTACGGAATTCGGCCAATCAGCGCTGGCCAATGCATCCCTATGGGAAAAAGTTTATCTCACAAAAATCACAATTACACACCCGATAGAGCCCCAAAAAGTTATTTTTAATAACATTCCCCCCTAAATAAAGGTTATCCCTAGCTATCCCTGCCTGTACAGCTATCCCTGTCTCATAGTCACAAAGTTCACATTCTCATATGACCCGGATTTGAAATCCACTATTCGTCTAAAATGGAGGTCACCTGATTTCGGCAGCCAATGACTTTTTCCAATTTTTTTCAATGCCCCCAGTGTCGTAGTTCCTGTCCCACCTCCCCTGCGCTGTTATTGGTGCAAAAAAGGCGCCAGGGAAGGTGGGAGGGGAATCGAATTTTGGCACACTTTACCACGCGGTGTTCGATTCGATTCGAACATGGCGAACACCCTGATATCCGATCGAACATGTGTTCGATAGAACACTGTTCGCTCATCTCTAATAGGGACAGAAAGTTCGCAGAGGAAAACTCTACAGACTTTCTGTGAAAAATAATGCGGGAAAAAATTATACGTTTCTGCGCCGGTCTTTCTGCAGTGTTTTCTTTGGCTGTGGCTTACTACGTAGGGCCTTAGCCTTAGTCCATTTGCAAATGAGTTGTTTGTGCATCTGAGTGTGGACATACTGACCGGAGAACCCGTTTCTTTGTGCAGCTGCCAACCATCACCGCCCCATAAACTAAACATTGACATGTTGCACTGACACCAGCACCCTGAGGCACAAAAAAGCTAATTTTTGTACGGATTAAAATGAATTATCTTTCATTCCAGTGTTTGGGAAGTGAGAGAAGAAGACAGAATTTCTGGGTGAGATAAGTTCTAACTTGTATTACAGGTCATTCTAGATATGGCAATACAAATTATGACCTGAAGGGGCCTTTGTACCAGTGCTGTAAATATATAGCACAGTGTGTGAAAGGGTTAAAAGAAACCTGTCAGCACCTTTGGACCTTTAAAAGCAATAGTAATGCAATTCTGGCTATTTCACAATGATTCATGTGATGTTCCTGTTAAAATGCCCTGCGCTGTATGAAAATAGGGTACTTGGAGTCATCGTGGAGTCAGCAATGTAAACATACCAGGTCCACAGTGATTGACATGCCCTTGCCATGGTCATTGCGAGCGTAGATGTCATTGTGAACTGGGTGTGTATAGATTGCGGCCTCCAAAGTCCAGGCTGTATGCGCTTCTTTGCACATCTCTTCTGTCTGCTTGAGGACAATACGATGCCTTAATCTTTGTAAAAACATTACACTGCCTCCTATGTTTATTAGAATATATGCAATAAAACACACATGCTTTGCTAAGGGGGCGTTCACACTACCGTCTGTGTCCGACAGGTAGTGTCCGCTCCTAGTGTCCATTCAAAATCTGGCACGGACATTAGCAGCGGACACTAGCTGTGTCCGTGACACTTGTCATTCATTTAAATGGAGATCGGTTGCGTTCTTTTGCACTCCGTGCCCTTCCTTCACTGTCCGCATGTAAAGATGTCCGACTTTTCAAGCGGACAGAAAAACCTGACATGTAGGGCTTTTCTGTCCGCTTGAAAAGTCGGACATCTTTACAAGCGGACAGTGAAGGAAGGGCACGGAGTGCAAAAGAATGCACCCAATCGCCATTTAAATGAATGACAAGTGTCACGGACACAGCTAGTGTCCACTCCTAATGTCCGTGCCAGACTTTGAACGGACACTAGGAGCGGACACTACCTGTCGGACACTGACGAGAGTGTGAACGCTCCCTAATCTATCTTTATCTAACTCCTGTGGTCAGGACTGACTGCAGCGGTTCTTCCATTTATTAGACTTGTACTAATGGCAGTATATCAATGTATTCAGTATTGTGCCAGTAGAGGAAGTCTGTAGATCTGTACTGTCAAACCTCAGTATTCCACAAAAGAGTATGAGCAGTAGTCTGGGAATCTTCTAAGGGTCATTTCACACACGAGTTTTTTGGCAGCGGATTTTGACGCGGAATCCGCCTCAAAATCTGCTGCCAAAAGCGGCTCCCATTGACTTCAATTGGAGTCGCTCGCTTCTTTTTTTCCGCTAGCTAGTAACCCTTAAAGGGGTTATGTCATGAAAATTATTTATCCCATATCTAGAGAATATGGGTTAAATTGCTTTTTGTAGGGTCTGAGCACTGAGACACCCACCCATCCCAAGAATGGAGGAAGTTTTACCCCTGTTGTGAGTGTAGCGGTTGGCTCAGAATTTGCAGTCACTTCAATGGGAGCACTGAAAATAGCTGAGGTACGAAATTCAGCTATCTCTGGCACTCCCACTGAAGTGAAATGAGCAGGGTTGTATATTCTGCATCCACCACTACTTTTACAAAGGGCATGAAACATTCATTATTGAAATTTGTGAGGGCACCAACTAATAGCAAATTTATGCCTATGGATAAGTAACAAATCATTTTAGTGACACAATCCCTCTAAGGCTAAGACCAGATGAATAGATAGGAAAAGTTATGCAGTTTGTATTTTCACTAGCTTTTCTTCTGCAGATTGCATTTCCACCTCCCCCACATATAAGTTTATTAGGAAAACACAATGGGGAAGATTTACTAACACTATGTAAAAGTTAGACATTGCTTACTTAGACTAGATGGTCTTAAATGGGCTCTATCATTAGGAAAAGTCATTTTTAACTAAGCACATCCTTGCATAGTCTTTAGAAAGTCTACTCCACGTGTACCTTTTGTATATAAATCGTCTCAGTGGTTTTTGAGTGAGCCCGCTTTTATTCACATGCTATTTAGCCTCTTGGTGCACCCCAGAAGTCTCATCGTGCACCCTCTGCCTATTCTTTCCCATGTATGTGTACAGCACAGGCTGCTGCTGCTGACTTCCTGCTTCCTGCTCACACACACAGATAGGAAAGAATAGCAGAGATGAGTACTTCGGGGAACTTCCTGTGCTGGCTGGAGGCTAATTAGCATATGAATAAAAACGGACTCATTCAAAAATCACTGAGGCAATTTACATACTAAAGGTAGGTGTGGAATAGTCTTTTTGGTCAAGTCAGAAAAGTGTAAAAAAAAAAATAAAACACTTGATAAATGTGAAACACAGCATGCTAGACAGCTTCTTGTGTGAATTACGCTAGAATTCTGGCAGCAATTTTTTATTACCTGCAAATTAGGCTTGAGCATAAACATTATTTCATACCACACAGTTTTTTTTTCCCCACTTCCCAGTTCCACAACTTGTGGTCTCAGCCTAAAGGAATGTTCACACAGCGGAATCTGCTGCTGATTTAGAGGTGTTTTCCACCCCAAAAATTAGTGGTAGGTTCAGCCCTAATTCACTTAACATTTGCTATGACTACTTCAAGTTATCTCAGGATAAATCTTCAATTTACAAAGCAAACCACATAGCGCATGTGAACTTAATACCTTTCACTATTTATGTACTAGTAGCTTGAGATACAACTGACTGGATAATAAATTATTTTCCTGACATGAATTCTTTTCCCTTCTTTTGGGTAAAGTTTATGAATAATAAACCAAAGATTGAAGATGACCTTTTACCACCTCCATCAGCTCAGGTCCTTTACATAGGGGCCGGTCCACTGATTCTGGCTCAAAATCAGCTTCCAGTATTCCTGAGCAATAGGTTCTGTTAGTTTTGGTGCCTGCTATGTTTATTAGGTTTCTAGTGTCAGACAGGGGGTGTGATCAGAGGCAGTCAGTGTCAGAGCTCAGAATCACACCCTTTGTTTGCTCCTGCCTGACACCGCCCTCCTGACAGTACACAGCCTAAATACCATATCAGACACCAAAAGCAACAGCAATGAGTGTTCTGCAATGGTTTGTGATAGAGGAACTGATTACGGAGTATCGGAGCTGATTACAAGTCCTCTTTAAGTAAAGAATATACACACATACAATAATTTTGTGAATAGAGCTCCTGTGGAAGGAGTATAAAGTACTTTTCCAGGGATGTAGCTATAGGCGGTGCTGAGGTAGGTGTGCTACCAGGCCCTGGAGCTCGAAGAAGGTTCTGCAGCACAAGAGGACACCAGTATTATAAATAACACATGGTATGTGGGGGACCCTTTTTTTTTTTCTTTTTTTTTGGTAATGGGGCCCAGGAGCTTCAAGTTACACCTCTTTTTTCCCCACAGAGGACCACTACTGATCAGCTATCTCCGGAAGTCCCATTAAGATGAGAGGAGTTCACAAAAAAGATGTGCATGTCTATCATTCATTTATTCACTTATGTTTAATGCAAAGTGGGCCCCAAATGCTGACATACCAATAATAGTGTCATATTTGGGCAAGTCATAAGACAGTGCAGCACTCCCAGAATTAATAGGGTCTTAAAAGATCAAGAGAACAAAATATATTCATAAACATAGCTAGATATTATAGATATACAGTATGTAGTTATGAAATAATAGTGCTATAGCAGGGAGAATTATTACCATGACAAGAACAATTATTGAACAAAATACATGACACAAAGACCGCTAGTACCAATAATACCCCCATACAAGGCTCACATAGTACACTACCTCCACCCCATGAATACCTCCTTTACCACTACAGTGACCTAATGACCATAGCAGTGCACTACAGTAAAAATGTTATCTTTTGTACCCCAGAGTATTAGCAACAGCAAAGTTCTATCTTATGAGATCAATTATAATAGTGATTTAATAATATTGCCTGCCTCCAAAACGAATAACAAATAACCACCTTTGTACTGCCTAGTAGAGTTTTAGGACTCCCTCATCAGTCATTATGCTCCCACCTTATAAATTGTCCCCATTTGTAAATAATAGTCCACCTTTACAAATAAATAGGTCAACATAAATAAATCCCACCCTATAGTCACCGCTTATAACTAGTGCCTCTTTATAAATGACAGTGCTCCATTATAAATAGTCCCACTTGTCAGTCATTGCTTATATAGAATACCCATCCATACAAATAATAGCCCCCCTTTAAATAATAGTTCCCCCGCCCTTATGAATAACAGATTCTCTTCAGAACTAAGTGCTGCGTTATCAGTAATAGCCCACCTTTATCTTTTTAGAAAATAATCTATCTAATATTCTCATGAATGGAACAGCCAAAGACTCCAGTATAGGTGCATGCTCAGCATGGCAATACAGATAGAAGTATACCTATATATAAGATGTAAGTAATATATGAGCTCCTCCGATCTGAGTCATCCTTGGTTTACGAATACCAATAAACTCAATCCAAAGACTGGAAAAAGCCTTGATGCCAGGAAAGGAATAGTAGTATTGAAACCATTAAATAAGGTTTGTGTGGAAGTATTTTAATAAGAAGCAAATGAACAATATTAAATAAACTGGGAGGGAAGACCAAAAGAAATACCATAAAATCTTATTTTACTGAAATTGTTGAAGCTTGAACCAGCAGATGTGGTTGGAAAATAAATATTAAGTGAACGTATACTACACGGTCTACCAATAAGTATTTGACATCCATGCAAATGAAGATTTCTGCGGTCGTGATGTACGTCACGCCTTCCGCTGTTAAATAGGAAACAGCATTGGCATTAGTCGCATGCAAGATGCCACAAAGTGCAGAGTTGTCCAATTTCGAAAAAGGGGTAATTTTGGGGTCGCCACAGAAATGGTCAATCCTTAAACGACAAAGCAAGCGAACTGAATTACCCAAAACCGACAGTGGCCTATGTGATTATGAAGTGGCATGTGCCCCGAATCGGCAGACCCCTGAAACTGGGAGATAGAGACCGACAAGTGCTCGCCAGAGAGACCGCACCCAACCGATGGCTCACATACACCAGGAGTTTCATCAGGTATCCAGGAGTATTGTGTCCATCAATACCATCCGTAAGGAAACAGCTGCTGGTTCTACCAACTATTGTTATGCAGCAATGTTGTTATTTTTTTCATATCACCTGTGTCCAAATACTTACTGGTAGACAGTGTATTACTATGATAAACATCACTCTGATACGTGTCTATTTTATGTAGTACAGGCTTTTATTTATAGGAAATAGATTACATATAATTACCCTACATGTGGTTTCGAAGACTAAATTTTTTTATTTTTTTTTGTCTGGTAAGTCTGGCTGTCATTGGTAGCTGGCTTCCTGCTCCTGCAAACACATGCAGTCAGCAAGTAGTAATATGCGTTTATAGCTCAGACTATTTTCAGCAATGCCTTAATATTAATACTTAACTGATGTGCTTAGTAACATAAGGTCAACAAAAGGGTTTGGGTCAGACACAAAATGTCACAGCCCTTGGACTTTAACTCTACACTATCTTTAACCACTTCCAGACTGCCCATAGACCACATATGCTGGGCTCAGGTCACTCTGAACCCTGCAAAGACAAATAATAAATAAATATGTCTTTGCAGGGCTAAGCAGCTGCACAAGAATAAGCAGAATTACAACCCAATATACAGTTGCAACCATGTGTCAAGACTGACAGTTTAGTTTTCACAAAGTTTTCTGTTTCATCGCTTTTAGCCAATATTTGGTATACTTGAGTATATGTATAAGTTTTAAACTTTTGACAAATCCAGCTCGTGCAAAGACTCAATACTTACAGCGTTGACATTTTTTCAAAACTTCTGCCATTTGCCTTGGCACGCTGGATATAAATGTCTGGGCCAAGTCCTGACAAATGGCAACCCATTCTTTGACTTTATCACAATTTCTGTGTTTTTGTTTGCATTTGTCCATTGGGCTTTGTAGGACCAACCACCAGTTCTCAATTCAATTGAGATCTGGAGAATTTCCTTGCCATGAACCCATAATTTTAATGTTTTAACTATCACTTTTACTTTGTGACATGGGGCTCATCATACTGGAAAAGGAATAAGAAAAAATTGCTCCTGGATTGCTGTGAGAAGTTGCTATTGGCAATATGCTACATGACTGCCATGACGCGGATGGCATTAGAAATACATATCACTCTTCTTAGAAAGAACATGGTTTCTGGAGTATAAGTCATTTTCTCTGCTCATTCAGCCCTTTTGATGAATTAGTAGGGTAGTTTCTATTGCAAAGTCCACCACAATTGGGGAAGAGAAATAAATAATGGGGTCCTTTGGGTGGCAATGGTATATGTTGTATAACTTATCCAGCAGAAGCTGCAACAGCATTAACAGGTGTCTACATAGGTTGACAACCAACAAATTGGACCCCAAATACTGTCCGGAGAACACCGGGAAAATGTGCAAACACTTGCTGGTAGGCTTATTGTGTCTGTAGGGATGAAAATAACAGTTTATGTGGGGTGATGTGCTGCTAACAATATACAGTAGGTTTGAGAGAGAAAACAGCAAGATAAAGGGCAATTGTAAATGAAAGAGTGGCAACTGACTTTTTACTGTAAATCATTGATCAACACTTGTTAAAGGGGCTCTATCATTGGCAAAAGTCATTTTTAACTAATCACATCCTTGCATAGGCTTTAGAAAGGCTATTTCACACCTACCTTTTGTATGTAAATCGCCTCAGTAGTGTTTGAATAAGTCAGTTTTTATTCATATGCTACTTAGACTCCAGCGTGCACAGGAAGTTGTCAGCCAGCTCTCCTCTCCTGCTGTGTGCGAGAGCAGGGAGGAAGCAGCAGTCTGTGCTGTATATACAAAAAACAGTGCAGGAAGAGACATCCGGGGTGCACGGAGAAGCTAATTAGCATATGAATAAAAACAGACTTATTCAAAATCTACTGAGGCAATTTACATACTAAAGGTAGGTGTAGAATAGCCTTTCTAAAGGCAATGCAAGGATGTGATTAGTTAAAAATCACTTTTTCCATGAAAGAGCCCCTTAAGGGGGAAAATCATTTGTACATGTTACACGACCCCGAACTGTTCCAAATGGTTACAATAAGAGCAGGGGTAAGGTTACAGTTTTTGCTTTGATCCTGCCTTCTGAGCCTTCTCATTTTATACAGAAGGTAAAAATAATGATGTTCAAGCAATTACATAATAAAGTACTCGAACATGCACAAATAGATTTCTGAAAGATATGCCAATTATAGTATTGGTTAAAAATGGATAATCCCTTTATTTCAGATTGCAACATGAGAAGTCAACAATACACACGCAGAAGTCCAGGAAAGAGAAACAAATACATTTGGGTATAGTATATGGATGTTCCCTACAAATAAAAATCAAATTGGGGGGATGTAGGAGAAAAAAAAAAAAAAAAGTAAAGCTGTATACATTAGAGATGAGCGATTACTGTTCGGATCAGCCGATCCGAACAGCACGCTCCATAGAAATGAATGGATGCACCTGGTACTTCCGCTTTGACGTCGGCCGGCCGTTTAACCCCCCGCGTGCCGGCTACGTCCATTCATTTCTATGCGAGCATGCTGTTCGGATCGGCTGATCCGAACAGTACTCGCTCATCTCTAGTATACATCGCTTTTGGATTCTGGCTGGAACAGGTGGTTTTGTTTCATTTCAGCAAGATGTTCATTTCCATCTTATCATATATAGAAACTGCCGATGTGCCTGGGTATGGGAAATCGAACCAATAAGAAAGAAACTAAATGTACAGGGAAGACTTTGGATTGTCTATTTAAAAGGTTTATTCAATATGCAATTCATACTCTTCATGTAAGTGCACTTTCACAAGCTTATCTTTTGTTTAGGATGCAAATCTTCACTTTGATTTTTCTCCCCTCAAGAGACCCACCATCTACCATATATAATTTGGCTGAAAATGCACTTGTCAGTAAACACAAGTCAAAAAGAAGATGTAAAACAGCGCTAAATTCTACTCCCTCTCACAGACCCAGATAAAAGATTTCCTAATGAAACACAGTAATACCTTACAAGACGTGAAGACGACAAATTGTGAAATTATTTTTTTTTTGTATCTTTAATTTTGTATATTGTTTTGTGCTGTGGCTAAAGTAAAAGTTGCAAGGCTGTAGTATAACATTCCAAGTACTCCCTTCCATCTTTATTGACTACATTATTTTTTTTTTCCATCACAGAAACTGTTTGGGGCTAGAACAGCAGCAATTGCATCACACTGTTTCCATTAATTCAAGTTTTATAAGCAAAAATGTAAAAAAAAAAAAAAAAAAAAAAAGGTAAAAGACATAAAAAGAAAAAATACAGTTCCTGATTTAGTAGGTGCAGGACAAACTGAAGCGGTAGCTTGAAAGTCTTGAAATTCTGGTAAATGATAGCATATTTCATGAGAGTATCGGTCGTCAAAGACTCAAGTAGGCTCAACTTCAAGCAGTATTTAACACAAGCAAAAGTGATTTAACCCTTAAAATAAATATTTAGGAAAACCTCTCTGTACATACATGTGAAAGATTGTACAACACTTTCACGCTAGGGAAGGGAGAAAGACTTTGTTCATATAAGCAGCAGAAATCTGCTGTTCCAGCCCAATGCCCCAGTGTAGGAGGGAGGCACACATACAGTTGACTACATGTAGCTGACTATCTTATGGCCTTTGTGGACAGGGACGTCAGTATTACTGATTGTTATCCCTTTGTTAAGCTTCCTTTGCCTTTTCATTTTACAGCATGCCGAATCCCTTGGCATATGTGATAGCCTTTAATAATCTCTCTTTCAGCTTTTCTTTGCTGGAGTACTCCGGAAGTAAAAGGACATTAAAGCATGTATGAGATGTTGGTAACCTGTAAGGAAACATACAGAAGGAGGTTAAGGAAACAGTTGTCACAATGTCTGTTATAAGGAGTGTCTATCTGATGTACCCTTCTAAAATCTGTTGCGTTAAATAAGAAACCTAGTGAAGCTCCATCTCAACACATTATTTTAATCTACCTTCTAGGTGCCCATTTGTACTTTAAGAGCCAAACTCCAGATAGGTCCTATTCCTGTCAATTTTGTGTCCTGGCCACACTGAAAAAAATGAATGGGACTGTACAGGAGGCACACAAATGTCAGCCATGTGCCGTTGTGCCCTTCAATCATAGCCCGTGTATATGCATACAGTTGTGTACATGTAGCTTATTTCGACGATCCTCAACTATTATAGTACATTTCAGGTGCACTAACTTGAAGGCTGAATCAATCACTTCAAAAAAGGGTATGAATGGCTTACCGGTCTGTGTCAGGGCCATTTTTGGCTATAATCATCTTTAGTTTTCCTAGTCCACCCACGGGTGCTCTATCTGTGCCAGTTGTAAACTGTAAGAACAATCTTTTTTGCTCATCGGTAAATGAGTGTACTATATCCCAGAACTCCCTGAAAAGAAAAAACAATGGCAATGTCAACATATTCTTTGGGATGAACATTTGACTAAAATTGACAAACTTTCCCCCCCCCCACTTCTATGGGAGTTAAGGAAACTGTGTAGCTCAAAGAGAGAGGTTAATTTTAGAAATGGGTACCCGCCTCTATCAGATAATTATGGCATATCCTGTAGGTTTTTAAACCATTAACCCTATATTGGGCCATCTTAATGATGAGATTTTTTTTTTCTATTTTTCAACACAGTTTTTGCACTGGCAAAGCTGAATGAAGGCTTGGAAGAATCTTTATTGCCACTATCTTGGGGTATATATAATGTATTTAACTGTTATATTTTTTTGAAGGGGGGCACCAATTTCACCATTTTTTAAGAGGATTTTGTTTTATTTCATTACATTTCCTTGAATTTGATTTAAAGAGACATTCCCATCTCAAGGATCCTAGTTACACTGTTAGCTTATGTAAATTAAAAAAGTTTCCTAAAGACATTGTTTTGGCAATGCTCCTTTCTTTGCCTGCTATGTGAAATTATTCCTCCAATTGTTTACACAGTGTTTCCTATATCTGATAACACAGGAATCGAGAAGGAGCTCTGGGGGGGCTGAGTTCTCTCCTTACTCTGCTGTTTGGACAATGAGTTCAGCTAATTGCAGTTTGCTGATAAATGATCGAAAAGTGTTTGGGCTAGTTCACACGGGGGCAAGGAGGCGGATTTTGACAGCGGATTCCGCCTCCATACAATGGTGGTCTATGGAGAACACTAGCGTTCTTTTTTCTGCTAGCGGCATGTTGCCGATAGCGGAAAAAAGAAGCGAACTGCCCTTTCTTCAGGCGGAAGCCTCCGGTTTCGGCCCATTCATTTGAGCCGACTCCGGAGGGGGAAGCCACGACTGTGACGGTCGTGGCAGGCTGGTTTTGACCAGAGAGTGACACGGCTCCCCGCGTCACTCCCGATGCCAAAATGCACGCCACCTGCCCCGTGTGAATTAGCCCTTATTATCTGTGATCTAGTGAGGTACTTCATAGTGTCCTGTCTATCAAACAGTCAAAGTAGCCCACCAGTTTATTGAAGAATACAGGAAGTGAGGAGGAGAGTCAGAACGGACAGCTGATGAGAAGGCGAGATGGGAAAATCCCTTTAACTTTTGAGCTTCCTCAACAGACTAAGAATCTGCAACCCTTTTATTGCTTCTATAGTAAAACAATGGCCCATGGGCAGATGGATTGGCATAGGGAGGCCCCTCTCTCAAGTCAAACTCCTTAAATGCTGCAGTTGCTGAAAGAGGAACCTTCTATGAAGTCAGGAAAGCAGAGTGTGTCAAAAAAAATGCTAAAGTAGCACGAAGGCTGCAATAAAGTAAATGGCTGTTCACTTTATTCCATAGACTATGCATTACAATCATTGGTCACTTCACCTTAATCCCATCTCCTTACCTAATAATGTGAGAATCTCTGGTGTAGCCTCCATCATATTCTGTTGTCTCCTTAAGAGCTTGAAAGTCTAAGTTCTGTGGAGAAAACACTGGAATAAGCAAATGCTCTGGCAAGGAATAAGTGGTAAGATGTGCTGTGTGACAAAGGACAAGAGAGAAAGAAATCACTTACCCTACTTCCACAGATGAGCAATTCAATTTCCTCCGGCCTAAACAGATATTTGAGTGGGGATTCATTGGTGACCATGTGAAATCCCCTTCTGAAAGCCTTAAACTGCTTCTCTACTGACTTGTTTAAAATGTAATCTGTATAGAGACTGACAAACTCCTGGAATACCAAAAAACACAGAAGACATTTCAGAAACAGGCAGAACATAAGACATTTCACTATATATAAAACAGTACATTTGACAAACCAATCCCCCAGTGAACACTGGTACATTCTGTTCAGTGAGATTCATTGACATTATACAAGTGAGTGCAAAGGGGAAAATAAAATACATACATATACAATTCCCCTTCCCCCACTCCAAAAATATGTTTTAAAAGTCCTGCCACTATGTAGTGAAATGTTGCTCAATAAGCTACTGACAAATGTACCTTGCACCCTCAGTGAGAACTACAGAGCAAGGTGCAAGCAAAACAGGTGGATAATCTCAAGAAAAGAAAAAAAAAAATTGAGCACTTATTGGGGTAGGCTTTTTGCAGGCTGATTGAGGTGGAATCCACCTCAAAAACACCTCCCATTAATTTCAAAGGGAGTTAATAGATTTTTTTCCTCTAGCTGACATGACCTATGTTCAGGCGAATTCCAGCTTGAAAAACTCATTGAAATCAATTGGAAGCGGAAAAAACGCAATGCGGTTTTAGTCGCGTTATTTGATGCATCTTGTTTTTCTTTGCAATATCTACATCATAAACCGCAAGAGTTTTGTTTTTTTTTGAAGGGAAGTTCCCAGTATGATACAGTATGATTGAGGGGGAAAAAAAACACAGCAAAAACCACGACAAAAAAAAAAAAAAAACGCATCAAAACATTTTCTAATTTCTGGAGCAGATTTTTTCGGTCTGCAAAAAACTGTTAACATACCCTTAAAAGGTGCGACATCAACAAAGCACGTCACCAGCAACATTGTGCATGATTTGTAAGATGCATAGCAAACTCAGATACCCTTTAAATGTATACCTTAGGACAGTGATGGCGAACCTTTGTGAGACAGAGTGCCCAAACTGCAACCCAAAAGCCACTAAAACATTGCAAAGTGCCAACAGGTCAATTTAACCTTAATACTGTGCGGATCCACAAGTGCAGACAATTATGGACCCACAAAATACAGTCGTGTGAATGGAGCTTTACAGAGCTTTCAATTATAGAAACTATTTTGTACCGTATTTGGTATAATTTTGAACAATTAATGTTCACTATTTACATCGCACAGATCAGTTTTATAGTGATCATGCAATGTTATTATGACCTATAATAATATCACGTCTGCTATATAACCGATATTGTCTGATATAAATAGAGAAGGGCCCCCACTCATTACAATCTGCTCCACAGTGGCCCCCACACGGTATGATCTGTGCCACAGATGGGTGCCCAAAGAGAGGGCAGAGTGCCACCTCTGGCACCCATGCCATAGGTTCGCCATCATGGCCTTAGGAGCAGATACGTAGAAATTAGTATCCAGTTACAACACTCTAAAATCCCCCTGCCCATCTGTTTACATACTGCGTTATTTCTTCTGTAAAAAAAACATACAGTCAAAAGTACAGACTCTTCAGTTTTTATTTTGCTAACCTCAATGAGAACAATGCCTTTTGTATACATCATCAGGTAAACTTTAATGTACACTATTCTGATCCTATAAAGGTTCACAACAACAGACAGGAACAGCACTGTGAACCTATTTATACAAAACATCCCAAATAGTAAGAATCCAGGAACAGCTGTTGGGCAAACTGACGTCTACTCAGATCTATCCATCCCTTGCAACCAGGCTACATAACCAACATACAAGTAACCCCTTGTTCACATCTGCGTTTGATAATCCGTTCGGGGAGTCTGCATGGGGACCTCCCCGAGCGGACTACCGAACGCATTTGCAAGTGGTGTGCAGAGAAAGCACACGGACCTCATAGACTATAATGGGGTCCATGTGCTTCCCGCGTGCTGCCTGCATGAATCATGCGAACAGGAAAGTAGATTGTGAACTACTTTCCCGTCCACATGTTCCCTGCGGAGATCTGGCGGCAAGCACATGGACCCCATTATAGTCTATGGGGATCCGTGTGCTTTCTCTGCACACCGCTTGCAAATGCGTTCGGTATTCTGTTCGGGGGTCCCCATGTGGACCCCCCTGAACGGAATACCAACGCAGATGTGAAAGAGGGGTAAGAGTCTAGTTTCATTTTACCAAAATAAATGATATATTTAATTTTTGTGTTATGAAGTAGGCCTCTGCTCACATTGGTGCTAATTGTTGTTCTGCTCAGTCACAGGGAACATGGGTCTAGGACTTAAGAAACAGTGTGGCACCCAACTGATTCCACTGACTAAATTTGTATGTGTTCCATACTCAGCGGACATCTGCCGTTTGGGGTTAGGAGGCTGGGCGCAGGTTGTCAGAGAAATGGACAAAGTGAACTGCAGAAAACAGCAAAGTGGAATAATGGAATATATTTCAGATAATCCCAAATGCACCTCCTGCACTGACAAGCTGACTCACTAAAGTGGCAAACTGTGCAAAAGAAACAATATGGCGAGTCCGTACACAGCAGCCATTTTCCCTCGTGAGATCATCATTTAGTAGCTTGGTAATTGTTCTCCATAAGCCCTATTAGGGCATATACAACGGGTTGTCTATTAGTAATATTTGCATTCCCACAAAACAAGAAAAATAGTTGTGTTCCTTATAAATCTGAGTGTCAACTGTGTAACCTACTACCAATCATCATTACCTTCCTGTTCTCATTTGTAATGGGGATTTTGTCTCCATTCTCCTTTAAGTCATACATAAGAGGATTCCCAAAAAGATCAGTCTGAGATATCTGATACGTCATCATCATGTCTTCTTCAACGTTGCCTTCATACGCCAAAAGATCTTTTAAACTTTGGTACAGAACCTGCAAGACATGTTTTTTTTATTACACAAAGTCAAAGCTTGAAGGAAATATGATAATTTACTGAAACTAATCCTCAGCTCCAGCAGATTACTACATTCTCCTTACAGCAAGCAAGAAACCGCATATTTCATTAAAGAGTCTCAACTCCAAACTCAATTTGTATTTTATGGTGGAAAAACCCTCTAAAAATAGAATCAACACTTAAGAAACAAATAGTTATTCCTTAAAGGAAGACTATCCGGAACAAACTTGATGTGAAATAACACAACCATGTAGAGCCATTCAAGCTGAGAATATTAGTTCCGTTGTTATACTGAAAAGATGGTTGAACATTGAGGATACATTTATTTATTCCTCTTTCTTATATAGCACCAAAATATGTTGCAGCATTTTACAGACATTGTTGGTCACTGTCCCATATAGGGCTCACAATCTACAGTCCCAATCATAGTGTCTTTGGGATGTCACATTTTCTGAAATATGCTACTGAGGTTGGACGTGCTACTTATGGGGTTACTACTTGTAGGGTTACACTGGCCACATGTGCCCCACAACTCCCAGAGCTACATAACCACTGTTTTTTGGCTGTGACCATTCACATCAATGTGATTAAAAGAAAATCCAGTTGTGCTCACGCACCTCACTCTTGTAGTCCTCAGCCTGAAGACCGTGTATTTTTTTTCTGTGAACATTCAGTCCAGTCTCCTGAAATGTTCCTGAAAGAAGCGCTGTACAGCACTTTTACTGGAAAGGAGACTGTGTTTGTAGATAGAAACGGGGTGATTTCAAGAGCAAGATGTGCAGGCATGGAAGACATTTGTAAAAATGTAGGCAGTCATAGGCAGTGGAAGGTGGAGGTTTGGCGCTGGTAGACATGGCACTTCACTGGCATATATAATAAAAAAAAAAAAAAAAGGGTGCACTCTCTGCAGTTGACCAACTTTTTGTTCAGTGTGAATGGCCCACACAGTACTACAGAAATGGCCATGCTTTAAGGAACAAAAAATGAGAAATGCGTGCAAATGTCATTGAGCACAAAGCTCAATTTACTTATTTAATAACATATCTGCCCCTCATGGAATTGTTCACCGTAAAGTACACAAACACCAACTCCACTTCTACAGGCATCTTATGGAACAAAACACAGATAATCTCAGAAAGACACTAAAGTGATAAAACAAGACTTACAGGATGAGAATCAGCCAAATCACGAAACGTTCCTTTCTTCCCCATCAGCTTTCTATACACGACCATTGGAAAATGCACATCTAGAATGCAATTATTGTAAATTGCAAGGCCCAGTACAATTCCAATGAGAGTAAACTGCCCTTCAGTCTCAAATGAAGATGGATTGAACCAAAAGAGTCTTGTGGACTCATCGTAGGTAAACATGCCTGCAAGTGAAAAAGAACTTCGCTGAATATAACGTAGTGCAGAAAATTCTTGAAATCATAAGCATAAGACGACTAGATACTAAGAACCTACTGAACATTTCTCAATCCTACTGCAAAAAAGTACACATGAAGGAAATCCGTAACTTCTCCACAACCTATAGTGTATCGGAAATTTATGAGGTTAGTGCAACCTCTATTAGAAAAGACACGTTGCACTTTTCTAGAGTTCCTCGGAGCACTACTGGTCATTATGGACGGCTTTTCCTTTGTATGGAAAAAGGTATTTATCCCCCCAAAAAAAGACATTTACACATCATCATTGCAAGTCCTTGCCTTACTCTCCTATCATCCTATTGAAAGCTGGCGATAGCCACATCATCTCATAAAGCTGGTGAGGTTCAGAAGATCAAAACACAAATGAAAGCAATAGAAGTCATGTTTTACAACTCCTTCAAAAGTAAAATATTGACTTGCCATTTAGCAGTGTAAACAGACCATAAGGGTGGCCTTACATTAGTACAAAGGCCAAACTTGCAGATTTCAGAGAGAGCAGAGGGTCAGCTACAGTGTAAGCGGGTGACATGACCCTCATGACTGGGGGTGGTTGTGGGGAGGAAAGACCAATTTTGACATGCTTTATATTATCTTTCAATGACTGATAAAATGCTACCAGAGATGATGGGCAAAAGTTATTCCCTTCTCTCCATTGAGAGCACACGCATGCTCGCCTAAGCCTTCACGTGTCAGGGTTTCGAGTAATGTGTGTCAGCCAAATGAGTATTCAGCCCACATCTATCAAAGGTGTATGGCCATCTTTCCACAGAGTTTTCTTTATTTTTGACTAGAGCAATTTGGCACTATTTACTAAGCCATACAGACTATAAGCAACTAGCAAAAGATTAATGTTAAACAGATAAATGCAAAAGTACAACTTCATATTAACACAGTCAGCAATGGGAACTTAAGGCTAGTTTCACATAAGGATGCACAATTAATCTAATTCATTTGATTCATTCAATATTTCAAAGAATTTTCACCAGAATCATCAGTTGGTTAGCCCTGTTCCAGAGTCTAATATATTCTGTTTAGGTTGTCTCAGGCTTGGACTAGCCTACCATCACAGTTCCCCCACTATAATCTTGCACATACATGAAGTGTGGCCATATCATTCCACATACAGTGCTGTGCATGAGCCGGCCATAACGCTACAGTACTATAGGGGAGGACTATACTAGGAACATACTCAAACGCTGGATAATCAGCACATATGTAAGATTTTAGTGAAGGAGCAGTGGGCTATTATAGCAAGAAGCTGTTGGGTGGGCACTTCAGTCTGACACAGAGTCCTGATGGAAGAAACAATTCCATTGGTGGGATACAGGGCTTTCTCCTACTACAGCAAACATGGAGCCAGAATTTTTTCACTATAGTCAGGAGGTAGGAAGAGGAAACACAGATATATTTGACTCCTGCCCCCTATGCCAGCTCAATGAACTTTTTTAGTTTCTTTAAGCAAAAACATGTAAATCGAGAACTGCCATTAGGTTTAGAAATAAAATTGAGATTTTAGTTTTAAGCAAAAATCACTCGGCTCTAGGTTCACATCTGCAGAGGTTACTCAGATTTTCTATTCTGTCATAGTAGCTGGAAACAAAACACAAAGCTGGAGACAAGTCCATTACATGACAGACACCAATGGAGTTCAGCAGATACTATGTAATCTAATTGGGGCATTTGTTTCCAATATGGTGTATGTCATTTTACTGGGCAAGAAAAAGCAAAGCTTGTAGTACTTTTTCTTTTGAGATTCGATGGAATCTGAAGGTGGTTCCTATTAGAACCTCTGATGCAATGTGAATGTAGAAAAGTCATTTGACAATACAGTATAAAAACCAACCATATGTTAAGCTATAAGCACCATCAAAGTACTGGATAAAAATAGGCATAGTGCCCTTACACTCACCTATATCAGGGTTAAATATTTCCTCAACAACCAGTTGGAAAAATTCTTTGGAAACTCCTCCTTCATCTACTCCCTGCTCGCCCTCAAACTCCACATACAACTGCTTCTTTAGGTCTGCTGGGTTCTCCATAGCAATCATCTCTAGCTGAAAGGAGGGAACAGGAATTTTAGAGTATAAGTATAACCAAAAACATCTCATTTCACATTGTCATAGGTTGACGTGGTCCATACTTCAAATGAAACTGTCATAGCAACTGCTTTTTATCTATGGTAACTGAATGGTGTCAGTAAGTTTTACTGGAGATTGGATAATATCTTTAGAAATAAAACTATGAAGATCCTACTTTGATTCGCGATATACGACCTTAGATAAAGCGGTGATCCATACTTCCAGCTCTGGGAATATTGCCGTTCTTTGGTAAATGTTTGCACAGCTTCTGGTTCATTATTCCACACTGAGGAAGCTGCACCATTTTATTTTACAAGCCTACACTAGAGATGCGCCTAACTAGCACAAACCAAAGAAGCGGTTGTGATTCATAACCCCTGTACCTCACTACTATGGGTGCAAAAGATTTTCCCCTATAAGCACAGTCTGTATGTGAAGAAAGTATGTAGAAATATTAAAGGCAAGCAAAAGTAATCTTCAGATATTACAGGAGACCACAGCAAAAAAGGGGTGATCAAGTACAAAGAAAAAAGGAGGAAGGAGGAAGAAGAGCAAGTTGATAAATGGGATTGGGGGGGGGGATAGAAAAGATGGGGTTCTCTTTATATAATACAGAGAGCCTTTCTTTACCTGGAATGGAATAACAAAAAATGACAAACATTTGAGATGTGCTTGTCTCACACAAGGGACTCAAAATGCAGGGAGAGCTATGGAGTACGGGAGTTAGTGGCTGCAGAAGAGGTGCTCATCCCCAAAACTCACAAGGATAAGTTGTTGTATGGGCAACCAATTTACCAGTATCAGTATATTTTTGGCATGTGGGAGGAAACCCATACAAACAAAGGGAGAACATACAACGTCTTTGATCTGATTCAAAACCAGGACCCCAGCACTGATAACCAATAACCCACCGTGCTTTGTACCTGAAAGACTTGCTACTTGGTGTCTCCCTTTTAGCTAATTTGTAGTTCACTCCTTGTTAGTAACCAAAGTTTATCCATAGCAACATTAGATAAGCAAGACAAAATTACACTAAGTGGAGGAGGCAGTTCTCTTCTCTCTTCACAAATTAACACAGACAGGAGAGGTTGATTCTTCTCAGTCTCCACCTGTAGGTCTCCAAACTGTTGCTCTGTGCAAAGGACCAAAGTTCTGCAAATCTCACAGCTTACAATGTATAGACTTTTAATTACTTCTGGCTGCTTGTGTAATTACAGATGGGATAAAATTCACAAAGAAGAAAAAAAAAAAAAAGCTTCACTGACTGTGCTCAGATTGTTTTCCTGTGTTTTAGCTACTTGCCTGCAGATAGCCTGCATGTATCTGCCCTGCATTTGCAGTCCAGTGTTCTTGGATCTCCGTATATTATGAATCACTTGGACTTTTCTCAGCTATTTATTCGATATTGTACAGTTACTCTTGGCAGAATAACAGAACAGTATCAGTAATGGATAGAAGAGGGTGGCAGACTACTCGTTATTGTACCTGCCTTAGAAACAAATCGAAAATGTGCTGCAGCCATAATATACCGTATTTTTCGGACTATAAGACGCACTTTTTTTCCCTAAAATTTTGGGGGAAAAGAAGGGTGCGTCTTATAGTCTGAAGGTGGCGCCTGGCATCCGCTGTAATAGAGGCGGAAGCCGGCAAGTGACAGACGCCATTACAGGTGCCGGGGCCTGAGACATCGCTGCGCTCCTCTGCCTTGCATGAAGCCAGCAGCAGCTCCTCCGTCCCCCCGCTGCTGGCTTCATGAAGGGCAGAGAATCGTAGCGATGTCTCAGGCCCCGGCGTCTATCCCTCCCCGGCATCCGCCTCTCTAGTACAGCGGATGCCGGGTCAGTATCCGTGGCCGGTCCCCACCGGCCCCGTACCTGTAAAGTTGCAGGCCGGCTCCTGCGCGGCGATATCGCAGGAGCCGACCTGTCCGGGTGACAGCCGGGAGCCTAATGAGGCTCCCGGGTCTGTCACTGCTATATATTAGTATTGCGGCTGGTCTCTATGACCAGCCGCCGTAATACTAATAGACAGAATGTCCCATAGACGGCAATACAGTTGTATTGCCATCTATGGGACTTGCGATCAAGTGACCGCAGGTTCAAGCCCCCGGGGGGGAATAGTAAAAAAAAAAAAAAAAGCTTTAAAAATATGAAATAAATAAAAGTTCTAAATCACCTCCTGTTTTTTTTTTCAATACAAGGTGATCTAAGCAATAGATATCCCCCAAAATGGTATAACTAAAAAGTACAGCTGGCCCCGCAAAAAAAAACGCTCTATGCATCCCCGTACAGCTGCAGGGTCACCTGTCAATGTGGCCTTGCAGCTGTTGCAAAACTACAACTCCCATATATTAAATATTTTACCAGTTTTTGCTTCAAAAATTTTTTTCCCTATTTTCCTCCTCTAAAACCTGGTGCGTCTTATAGTCCAGTGCGTCTTATAGTCCGAAAAATACTAGCAGGGGAAAACTGACAGGACATCATGACTGAAAACTTATATTTATAGAACAGACTGCCCAGCAAGACCTGCACATATTTCTGCTTTTCTTGAAAACTCAGGTGCCTTTTAAAAGGAAATAAAAATCCAACTCCAGTAAAATCACCAAAACTTGTGATTTGGAAGTTAGCATTTTCCCACAACTGTTGCATACACATTTTATATACTATAAAAGAATAAAATACAGGTAGGGGAAAAAGTAGAACTTATAGGGCCCTGGAAAAAAGCCAGAAAGGGGCAGCATAAGTAATTTTAACTTGAGAAGCAACCATTTAGTATGTGGCATACTAGGTCCCCATAGTAGACCCACTACACAAATGCCTATGATCCTGAGATGGACAGAAGAAACTCCAGGTCTGTTCTTACATTCTCTATTCAATTACTGGGTTCTTCTATGCAAAGGTTAAATCTGCTTACAAATGAAGATTTTAAATCAATTTTCTACTATAAAAACTCTTGAATTTACCTTCTCATTATATTAACAACATAGGTTCTGTTAAGCATTATGCAGTTATGTATCACTGAAGCCGTTATCTGCAGCATTAAAGGTTAACCATGCTCATGTGTTCATATTACTAACTATTACTAACTAAAGTCCCTGATGCCTGCCAGGCTCCCTACAGTCAATGAGTAACAGGTAACATTGGGTAAAAGGAAGACTATGAAACCAAAGACAGAAATACCATCAATAATGAGGCTGAGATTAAATATTAATTTACTCTATTAGATTACACAAACCATTTTTATCTGGAACTATTTTTAAAAAATGTGCCTACATATCCCTGTTATCCCCTCTGCTATTCTATGGATTACCTCTCAGATCATCCATCTAAAGTGGGAAGCAGCGGTGAGAAGAAGCTGCTTTTACAGCACCAAGTGTTACTGGAGGTCTGCATAATAGCAGAAATCCGAAGATGTCTGTGTACAAGAGGATCTACACAGACTGGGACTGGGCTATGGGACGTATGAGACTACCAGCACTCAATTCATTTGGAGGATAGAACAAGTGTCTAATAACTATATCTGGACACAGGAACATTTGGAAAAAATCATCTTGTGAGTGGAAAAAAAAATAAAAAAAAAATGTTTAGGTAATAAAAAGGGGAAAAGCAGTGTGAAAAACCTGGACAGTATATTGCCTGTATTTCCCAACTGAGCATAATCCGGAAAGTTATATAGTACGGGATAGTGGAGCCGCAAAGCAGGGACTCCTATCATCCAAGATCACTGTGATGTCTATGCGCACGTGGCGTCACAGGGAACCTATCATACTAAACTGCCTGCATCACATTATTCCCTTCCTTGTATAAGGTTACAGACATGCCTTCATACGATGTTGCAGAAAATAAACTTCTTTAGAATGCAAATCACACAATTGGTGTAATTTGTATATTGTAAAAGCGGTTTAACGTTAGCACATGCACTGTCTGCTCAGTGGTATCTCTATGGTACTGGCTGTTTAGTGTGCAAACGTGGGCAGTCTTCATATGGACAGTTTCACAATGTCCTATATTAAGCAAACATTTCCAATAAATCACTCATGTCTAAGATACTACTGAAGTAAACCTAAGATCATGAAGACGTGTAAGGCCTTACTTTAGGATCCAATTTTGGCTTGGCGTCAAACAGTGAAACGGCTGTGGTGTTCTCAATAAAAACGCCGTGGATGAAACCACCTTGTATGTTTTTCTCACGATTGTCCACCTTACTTTATATACATAAAGCACTATTGATATAAATTTTCATTAGCCTATGACCCACTGAAAAGAAATCCTTACATTAATGGCTACAGACATCTTTAGATCACTTAAATGCATATACTTGGGGCTACACAAGCCTTTCATTAAAGAGGATGAATTTTTTGGCTTCTCCGGCTTCAGCTTACATATATTTCAGTCCGAGCAAGATGGAGAATGATGCCGAATCGAGCAGATGAGGATGGTTTTGTCTCCAGCACCTCTCTATCCTTTCTAGAACAATCTTCTAAGCAGACTTATAACTAATACAGCAGCTTAGAAGACAGTTCAGAAGAGGAGAAAGCTATTCGAGGCTGAGCCACCAGCTATCCTGTTGGATGTAACACTATTGGTTTTCCAGAAACCAAATGGAGCAAAAGTTAAAATAAAGATTATTTCTAAGCCTCAAAATATTTTTTTTTAAATTAATCTAAAAAAGGTTTCCATAGCCTTTCGGAGAAGTTAGGAGAACATACTAGATGCAGTAGATTACATAGGTACCCTGAAACCATAGACATTTCGAGCCTCACTATACTGCAATAAACAAGAAATGGAGATCTACTTCTATAATCTTATCGTTGTGAAATAATATACGATTATATAGACCCAAAATATACAAGTGACACCAGAGAGGAGTTACACTACTACAAAGAACTGCTTTAGATATGCAGAGGCTGAAACCTAGGTAGGCATTTCATATAGAAATCTGAAGTTTACAGAGTCTCTTCTGCGTAACTTAATAGAAACTGACAACTTAGTGAAAAGATCTAAACACATATTATACTTGGCACATGCAGTCAGACTAGGCAATCCCCAGATACAGAAACGCAAGGACTATGTTGCAGTCATCTGATCCCCTCAACATAGTAAATACTTGTGTAAGCATCTTTCAACAGAGTTTATAGTTACTCTGATACAGGGAAACCTAGGCTAAATGCATGTCCCACAGCAATGGAAGCGTTATGGATCACAAAATAGAATACAGAAGGCAAACTGTAGCTAACTGGAGAATAACAGTAGTATAATCTGCAACATTGTGTAACACAGGGCGCCAGAGGAGCTGATCAGATTCATATGCAGTTTTGTAGAAAAAGAATTTAGGATAACTTGTCATTCATTCATTTAGTATAATTTGCAATGTAGTAGTAATGTGGTGGTCCTGCTCACTGACAGCTTTTCTGTATGCACATTTGTAGAAGGGAGGCTGTGAATCAGTGATTAGGACCGCCCACATGACTATTAAACCCAATATAAGCACAGAGTGAATGAAATACAGGTTACACCAAGTCGTTTCCCACAGATAAATACATCCATCCCCTCAGCTTCTCCGGCTGTGTTGTCATGTGGCAGGTTCTATTTAAAGATTTATCATCTTGAATAAAACCAGAAGTAAAACTTACCCTCACTAAAGCATCATCAATGATGTGATCTCTTCGAACCTTGAGCCTTAGGTATGGGTTGAGCTGCTGCCCTTGAACAAGACTGTAAAGCACGGTGATTCTTCTTTCACTATACATGCGGATTCTGTTGTCATAGTACAGTCCCAGATTCTTTGTTACAGCATTCAGGATAAAGGGACAGGTCATAAAAGAGAATTTATTTTCAGTTTCTACTTTAAAGAAAGTATAGTCTTTGTCCATTTCAAGAACATCATTGAGTGGTTCATTAACAAATTCTTCAAAAGGGATGAGGGGTTTCCTGCAGTCAATGGTTTTCACACCAAGTTCTGTTTCCAGGGGGTCTACTCTGGGCCCCTTCTTATTTCTTCTCTCCTCTCCCAGCAGCTCCTGGAGGGTTAGTTCACTAGATTCTGGGATGGGTTCTTCATCTTCGTCTTCGTTGTGATCTGTCTCGATCTCTCCCCCAACAACATTTGCATAGTAAACCATTTTCAGACATTTTGTTGCAGCCACAATGGCGTCATCGTCATTCACTAGGTTGCGACTGTTGAATTCGTTGCTTATTACTTTGTAAGTAATAAGCTGCTGAAATGTCTCCATCATTCTTCTAATCTGCTCAGCGCTATATTTTGACCACAGTCGGATCAACTTTGCTTGTGCCGCCAAAGGCAACTTGCTCATAGCTTTGCAGAACAATGGTAGAGCCATTTCCAGGTACTCTGGGCTATGGAGATTACAATTCTCCATGACTATAATGAACAAATTAAGATAGTTGGGGTCCCTTGAATATACATTATGATAAGTTAAGTCACATTCGACATTGGGAGATAGGTACACAAGTGCATTAAGAAAGGCAGTTTCTATTTTTTCATTAGAAAGTAACCTGTGATAGACCCGTCTAACTGCGTCAATGTCTAGAGATACCTCTTCTGGACCTAGTTTCGGTATATTGTTATCTCCCTGTGTACCATCATTTAGTCTGGAGGATGAAGCTGCAGAATCATCTTCCATAGCAGCGGCAGACGTAGCTGCTTTTTCCTTTTCATCTTCATCTTTATCTTCATCCTTTTCCTGTAAAGATTTTAGCTCCTCCTTAGTATGCTGTTTTGCTTTTCGGAAGCTCTGAACCAAGGCTTCAGCACTGGAGAAAACCCTCCCTATCACCCGAATAAGAGGAGAGTAATCCTCCCGTTCTCGACATAGTTCAAGAATTTCATACACTTTTTCTTCAGAGAGGAAAGACACATCTAAAAAGAACAGAGAAAGAACTTCTGAGATTGGTTGCCCTCTTCATGATGGACGCTGACCTATCTCTTTAAAGAAATATCCGACACAGGCATTTTTATCTCTTAAAGTGACAGCATTTAATTAGGATATGCAATCCCTTTAAGCTAAGAGGGTTAGACCTCTGGGACCTCCAATGTATAAACGAAGGGGTCCACAGAGCTGATTTACTGTGCATTCCCCTCCATGTTTAACATTACTATTCTAACAATGGCTCCAATTCCATTTATTAAATGGACAGCTATACTTCTGGTTAGTCTCAATATAATTTCCCCTGCGGTGGGTCCTTTCTCAAAATTTGTCAGATATCTTATTAGCCTCTGATTAAATGATCCTGAAATTTATTTATTTTTTTATTTCTTTTTTGTATTGCTATGACTCAGAGTATCTCTCTATCTGCTATGCGCTTACATGTGTTCTCTCTTGCTATATACTACTGTACTATCCACACCTTGGATAGTAGTTCCTTGGTGGGACTATTATCATCTTCTTAAAGGGACCCTGTCAGTTTGATTCTTGACTGGTGATTTAGTGTCCCAAATAACCTACTCCTAGCACAGTCCACTATGAAAAGGGAAAAAAATAATCACTCTTAAAACTGGGGAGTACGCTATTTGGAGTTGGCTAAATAGTCCCGACAGGTTCCCTTTAAGCAATAATCACATATTTCTCCTATGAAGCATATACCAAGTAAGTAAATTTAACGCACCGTGGACTATATCCTTAGTTTTCTCTTGGCTTGTTACAGGAACAAGGTGACCTTTACTGTATGTAGGTTTTAAAGACTTAAATACTATACAGCTTTAAGGACACTGACTTGGTAAACCAACATGACAAAAAACTAACAAATAACCTTTAAACTGCTGGGAGCCAACCCAGAGTCCTGTCTGAAAGGGGTTTGTCAGGTCTCTGATAAGTCAAGCCTTTTAAAGGCAACCTGGTACATCAGTTCCTTATGGAGTGGCGGTATACTATCCCATATAGCCTACTCCTATCTGAAAACATACACAGTCTACTCCCTATTTTGTGCTTCCTCAATACAGTAGAGGCATAGTGCTTTACATAAGGGAGAACCCTTCCCTTATCTTCCTGGAGTATTCAGACTCATAACTGTAATTCACGAATAACATTTACCTTTGAAGTCATCCCTGGGTCCGTGTACTTCCTTCTTGTTCATCTTTCTGTCAGAGCACGGGTTGTTATGGGCACTTTTGGAATTGTTCTCTAGATAAGATGAGCTTGTTCCTTTCTTGGAGGGATGAGGATCACAGAGTTTTGCATTAACCTTATATAAGTCGAGGGCCTTAATGGCTGCTGCATTGTTATCCATACGGAGAAAAGTGGGACAGGAAGCACAAAACTCATTCGTGCAGGAATCATTTCCACAGCCCTCAGTTAACTGGTGGTAGTAGCGTTCTATTAGATGCTTTGCAGCTGCTCGCTTCCTGTAGCAAACATTCAAACAGGCATGTGGATTAGTACAGCTTCCATATACAAAGCTCATTCACATTAGTAGTAAAGCTTTGTTAGTCTGGCACATACAGAAACACAAATGTTGAGAAATATCAATTTTGACACAAACTATTACAATTTCTGTCTATTAACAGGTCAGTTCACTTTTTAACTTTCAAATTTTAATTCAAAAATCTCAATATCTTCTTAAAAATCTTAATGGTGATCAGACACAATGTATGCTATCCTGGATACACCACTAGCCAAGTACATCCTTGTCATGCACAACGCTTTGCTAGACTGGAAAAGTGTGAAGGATGGGATGGGATCTCTGGGGCTCAGCTGTTCATTTGAAAGGGTTTTCCGGCCATCCCAAGGCTGAGACACTAATATTAATGAATGGGAAAACAGTTTCAGTTACTGAAATTTTCTATGATGTCTATGAAAGACATTGGATACCCTGGCAATTTTAAAGGGTGCCTAACCTTATGCACAGCTTTTGATTTTCTGGTACCATTTGTGCCATTAATACATTTACCGTACTTGCTTAACATTCAACATACCGTACTTGCTTAATGAAAAATCTGCTGATATCCAATTTACATAGTTTGAACAGTTGAAAAAAAAAAAAAAGATACGTCCAAGTTCAACCAAGGGAAGAGGGAAGGAAAGAAATATTCTATACATTCCCACAAGCAGTGCGCCTGTACAGAGGACTCTTTCCTCCGCCAGTTTCAGCTTTAACCACTTCAGTACCGGGCCAATTTGTGGTCCAGGACCAGACACACTTTATGTTTATTATGTATGTGCGGTTTTGAGGTCTGTAAAATTTTTCTCGTATGTCTTAGTCAACTAATTTTTTCGTCTTTTTTCGGGGACACATAGGGCTTTATTTTTATGTTATTTTTATTTTCAAATGTGTTTTAATTTTTTTTATATCCAGGAAAATATAAACAAAATAGGAGGGAAATTGTGTCTGGTTTTCAATTTATAATTTTTTTTTTATTTAATAACACAAAGTGTCACTGAAAAACTTTATAATATAGTTTTTCCTCTCCGTTACGGTAATTTTTATTTTGTATGGTGTCGTTGGGGAGTGGGGCTATAACCTTTAATAACGGCGTTTTATTAGCGTATTATTTATTTTTTTATTATTATTTTATTTACATTTTCTTAAAACTTTTTTAATATATTTTTATTTTATTTTTTTCCCAGATTGTGTCCCCATAAGGTGATAAGAGACCTTTGGGGACATCTGATCACTTTTTTTTTTGTACTTGAGGCTGATTTCTCCTATAACTGAGGCTGCTACATTTAATCTCAGTTACAGGAGGAATACAACCTCTTGCACACTGTATACACAGTATGCAGAGCTGATCTGAGTCCTGTAGGACCCAGAAGCTCTGGCAGGACACTGCTCCCGGCAGATCACATGTCTGCCGGTCAGGGGGCAGCTGATTTATGGCTGCGTCCATAGCTGTGTATACAGCGCTCATTGAGCGCTGTATACACAGCGATCGAGATAGCAGAGCAGGTAATAAATCTGCCCTGCTATCTCTCTGGGAGCTCCGGCTGAAGTTACAGCCGGCTCCTAGTGAAAGCAGCTGACCGATCTTGTGCAGCTGCTGTGTTCTGGCTTGGACGTACAGGTACGTCCTGGCAGAACTAGACAACCACTATCCGGACGTATATAGTCTATGGGCGGTCCGGAAGTGGTTAAAGGGGCTCTATCATTAGGAAAAGTCATTTTTAGCTAAGCACATGCTTGCATAGCCTTTAGAAAGACTATTCCACACGCACCTTTTGTATGTAAATTGCATCAGTAGTTTTAAAATAAGTCAGTTTTTATTCATATGCTAATTAGCCTTTTCCGTGCACTCGGAAGTGTCTCTGTGCACCGTCTGCTCTAGGTATATGAGAGCAGGGAAATGAGTCATCAGCACAGCAGCCTCTCTGCTCTGATCCATATAGAGCAGACTGTGATCACAGACACTTCTGAGTGCACAGAGAAGGCTAATTAGCATGTGAATAAAAACAGGCTCATTCAAAAACTACTGAGGCAATTTACATACAAAAGGTAGGTGTGGCATAGCCTTTCTAAAGACTATGCAAGTACCGTATTTTTCGGACTATAAGACGCACTTTTTCCCCCCAATATTTCGGAGGAAAATGAGGGTGCGTCTTATAGTCCGAATGTGGGGGGAGGAGCGGATTTACAGCATGGCCGCACTACTGCCACCACTGGTTTTCTGCAGCGGCAGGAGCGTGACAATACTGCAGGCCCCGGCAGCTAAAACACTCCCCGGCATTCGCCGGTCTATTACAGCAGATGCCGGGGACTGTCTTAGCTGCCGGGGCCTGCAGATTGTCACGCTCCTGCCGCTGAAGAAAACCAGCGGTGGCAGTAGCGCGGCCATGCTGCAAATCCGCTCCTCCTCCGCAGGTCCCGGCAGTTTAAAACTAGCCCCGGGGCCGGTCCCCACCGGCCCCATACCTTTAGTGATGCAGGCCGGCTCCTGCACGGCGAGGCCGCAGGAGCCGACCTGTTCCGATGACAGCCGGGAGCCTAATGAAGGCTCCCAGGCCTGTCATAGATATATATTACTATCGCGGCTGGTTTATGACAGTCCGCGATAGTAATGTATAGAATCTCCCATAGGCGGCAATACACTTGTATTGCCATTTATGGGACTTGCAATCAAATGATTGCAGGTTCAAGCCCCCTAGGCGGGGGATAATAAAATAGTAAAAAAAAAAAAAAAAAACCTTAAAAAATATATAACAAAATAAAATAAATAAAAGTTCACCTCCTTTCCCTAGAATACATATAAAAGTATAACATTACTGTGAAACATATACCGTATTTTTCGGACTATAAGACACACTTTTTCCCCCCAAATTTGGGGGGAAAAGAAGGGTGCGTCTTATAGTCCGAATGTGGCGCCTGGCACCCGCCGTAATAGAGAGGCGGATGCCGGCAAGGGATAGACGCCGGGGCCTGAGACATCGCTGCGCTCCTCTGCCCTGCATGAAGCCAGCAGTGGCAGGAGTGATGCTATTCCGCTCCTCCGTCCCCCCGCCGCTGGCTTCATGCAGGGCAGAGGAGCGTAGCGATGTCTCAGGCCCCGGCACCTGTGATGGCGTCTATCCCTTGCCGGCATCCGCCTCTCTAGTACAGCGGATGCCGGGTCAGTATCGGTGGCCCCTTCTCCCCCGGGGCCGGTCCCCACCGGCCCCGTACCTGTGAAGTTGCAGGCCGGCTCCTGCGTGGCGATATCGCAAGAGCCGACCTGTTCGGGTGACAGCCGGGAGCCTAATGAGGCTCCCAGGCCTGTCACGGCTATATTAGTATTACGGCTGGGTCTATGACCAGCCGTAATACTAATAGACAGAATGTCCCATAGGCGGCAATACAGTTGTATTGCCGTCTATGGGACTTGCAATCAAGTGACCGCAGGTTCAAGCCCCCGGGGGGAATAAAATAGTAAAAAAAAAAAAAAAAAAAAAGCTATAAAAATATGAAATAAATAAAAGTTCTAAATCACCTCCTGTCACTAGAATATATATATATATAAAAGTAGAAAATCATATATCATAAACCACCGGGGTTTTTTTTTCCTCTAAAACCTGGGTGCGTCTTACAGTCCGAAAAATACGGTATGTGCTTCGCTAAAAATGACTTTTCCCAACAACAGACCTCATTATAGGCATATGAGGTGTCTGTGCAACCACTATTACAGTGGTCTGTCTGTCTGTTGTTCTGGTATTCCCTAAGGCTGAGTTCACACTAAGTTTTTTGGTCAGGAATCCGCCTCAAAATCAGTCTCCAAAAAAAAAAAAAAGACTCCCAATAGAACTCTGAGGCTGATTCCAGACCAAATAACTCTGTGTGAACTCTCCAGAAGCAAAGAGGATTTTTAAGGCTCATGGGGCAGAAAGTGTATTTAATGTCACAAATGCTGGCAGAAAATCAAAAGTTATTTAAAAAGTTTAGGTACATTTTAACATTAGTTGTAGTCATATCTGGCAAACCATAATATGGTTCACATAGAAAAAAACAAAACAAAAAAAAACAAAACAGACTTCAAGTATAGACCTTACAATGGGAAAAGTCTGTGACATAGTAGTTCAACTTCATCATTCACTGGGTCATCATTGGGTCACAACCAATCAGACCTCTATCTATATCCTCTAAAATACTACTGAATAAGCAGAAAACAAGGGCAGTCTTGGTGTCTTAGGGGGCGTTCACACTACCGTCGGTGTCTGACAGGTAGTGTCCGCTCCTAGTGTCCACTCAAAATCTGGCATGGACATTAGGAGCAGACACTAGCTGTGTCCGTGACACCTGTCATTTATTTAAATGGCGATCGGGTTTGTTCTTTTGCACTCCGTGCCCTTCCTTCCCTGTCCGCAAGTGAAGATGTCCGACTTCTAAAGCGGACATAAAAACCCGACATGCAGGGTTCCTCTGTCCGCTTGAGAAGTCGGACATCTTTACATGCGGACAGTGAAGGAAGGGCACGGAGTGCAAAAGAACGCACCTGATCGCCATTTAAATAAATGACAGGTGTCAGGGACACAGCTAGTGTCCGCTCCTAATGTCCGTGCCAGATTTTGAGCGGACACTAGGAGCGAACACTACCTGTCGGACACAGACGGTAGTGTGAACGCCCACTTACATAGCACAAATTACATGCTGCTTTCTTTGGAATAAATAAAGTATGATGTGACGTACAGTCCCAAATGAAAGTGACTAATAGCTCTCTAATAGAAAAACAAAACAAAAAAAACAAAAAAACAACACAAAAAAAAACTTAATTGGTGGCTTTATATGAGCATGCACTTACACAATACAATAAAAAAAATTCTAAATACAATTTCTTATTAGCATAAAACATGGATCAATACAGATACATCTATGACATCAGTCTTGGTAACTTCTGTAGACAAAAAAAAAAAAACATTGAAAAATAAAAACTAATATAATACATGAACATGACATGCTGTACCATATAGAAATCTGTAGGCAGAGCAATATAGTGGATGCTCCACTGTGAACATAGTAGTGGGTGTGTGCAAGGTATATTACAGGACACAAAGAATTACAGAATTATCAACTGCTAAAACACAGAACACAACACGTTGGGCCATATGAACACAGAGTACACAATCTGTTCTAGATGAAGGCCAAATATCCTGGTCTAAACCTAGCCAGGGGACTGGCCTCCTTACATCATGGTGGTCTCTGCCGCTCTGCCGTCCTGTATTGTATACAGTTTGGACACGACAACTGTGAGCAACCTCTAGGATCAGTTTTATATAGGGGCCTTTGATTGATAGAATATAACATACTTCTAAGAGAAGATTTCAAGATTTTCCAGAATTTCTATTAAAAGTAAACAAATCATGCATTTAATTATATAATATAACTAAATAGATAAGCTTTAATAACCTTTTTAATTTGAAGCTGAGGTCAGGGTCATTTTTTTTTCCCCTTAACTCTGGCTCCATGCAAAACTGGCTTGGTCTCCGACTCCACAGCCCTGGCTGTGGCCCTATCATTCTCAGGTCTGGTGAAGAATCCAGAGGTTACATTCCCACTGATGATATACCACTAGCATAACCTAGCGATTTTTATAAAATGGGAATAACCCTTTAGGCTAAGGCCCCATGTAGCGGGTCATAACGAAAAACCACAGTGGAAACGTGTTGCGATTTTTCTCGCAGCTCTGTTCCCATAAAGTCCACTGAGTATTCCTTTGCAGATTTTCTGTTCCAATTACACCTATAGGAAACCACCAGTGTTTCTGTAGGTATAACTGACATGCTGCAATTTCCAAAAACGCAATGGTTTTGGAAGTCACATTTAAATTGCAAAAACCTTCCTGAAATTGTCACTTTTTTTATTGCAGATTTTGAATTTATAGTGACACACAACTCAAGTGCCTTATATACATTTTCACCCTTTAGCGATCTAACACACTTAGCCTTAAACCATTAACATTTTATCCTTCTCTGCATTCCAGCTTTTGTAACTTTTTACATTTTATTTCATTGCAACTTTATGAGATCTTGTATTTTGTTGGTACATAAGACTTCTTGATCAGTTTTTATTACTTTTTGAGAGGCGAGATGAACAGAAGAATAATTCTGGTATCTGAATTGTAATGTTTATGCCATTTATCATGTAGAATAAATAACAATCATTTACTTTTAGGGGTTGTCACGGATGTGGCGATACCAATTGTGAGTCTTGTCTATCATTAACAAAGGGGAAGGGGGGGGAATCGATTTTCACTTCTTTTCTGTAAAACTACCTAGATTCTGTGTCTGCATTGACCACAGCATATAAGGGGTTAAATTGCAAATATGCTTGTAATAGAGGAATACCATGAACAGAAGTCCATGGTGTCCCTCTCCCAGGGAATTGGTTATATTAAATGACAGGGACTGGAGAATAATAAAATAATTTTCTCCTCTCCCTCCACTGCTAGCTGCTAGTGATCTCTTGCACATTGGTTAACGTGAAAGGGTGAATATATGCACCTCTGCATCTACAGAATATTACAGACATAATCTTAGCTTTAAAACACGACCAAGATCACAGTTCTAGCTTCCGCAGCTCCGGGAGGGTTTGACTAAATACTTTATTATATACTGATGATTCCAGTACTGGTCTCATCATTAATAGAGATGAGCGAACAGTGTTCTATCGAACACATGTTCGATCGGATATCAGGGTGTTCGCCATGTTCGAATCGAATCGAACACCACGTGGTAAAGTGCGCCAAAATTCGATTCCCCTCCCACCTTCCCTGGCGCCTTTTTTGCACCAATAACAGCGCAGGGGAGGTGGGACAGGAACTACGACACTGGGGGCATTGAAAAAAATTGGAAAAAGTCATTGGCTGCCGAAATCAGGTGACCTCCATTTTAGACGAATAGTGGATTTCAAATCCGGGTCATATGAGAATGTGAACTTTGTGACTATGAGACAGGGATAGCTGTACAGGCAGGGATAGCTAGGGATAACCTTTATTTAGGGGGGAATGTTATTAAAAATAACTTTTTGGGGCTCTATCGGGTGTGTAATTGTGATTTTTGTGAGATAAACTTTTTCCCATAGGGATGCATTGGCCAGCGCTGATTGGCCGAATTCCGTACTCTGGCCAATCAGCGCTGGCCAATGCATTCTATTAGCTTGATGAAGCAGAGTGTGCACAAGGGTTCAAGCGCACCCTCGGCTCTGATGTAGCAGAGCCGAGGCTGCACAAGGGTTCAAGCGCACCCTCGGCTCTGATGTAGGAGAGCCGAGGGTGCACTTGAACCCTTGTGCACCCTCAGCTCTGCTACATCAGAGCCGAGGGTGCGCTTGAACCCTTGTGCACACTCTGCTTCATCAAGCTAATAGAATGCATTGGCCAGCGCTGATTGGCCAATGTATTCTATTAGCCTGATGAAGTAGAGCTGAATGTGTGTGCTAAGCACACACATTCAGCTCTACTTCATCGGGCTAATAGAATGCATTGGCCAGCGCTGATTGGCCAGAGTACGGAACTCGACCAATCAGCGCTGGCTCTGCTGGAGGAGGCGGAGTCTAAGATCGCTCCACACCAGTCTCCATTCAGGTCCGACCTTAGACTCCGCCTCCTCCGGCAGAGCCAGCGCTGATTGGCCGAAGGCTGGCCAATGCATTCCTATGCGAATGCAGAGACTTAGCAGTGCTGAGTCAGTTTTGCTCAACTACACATCTGATGCACACTCGGCACTGCTACATCAGATGTAGCAATCTGATGTAGCAGAGCCGAGGGTGCACTAGAACCCCTGTGCAAACTCAGTTCACACTAATAGAATGCATTGGCCAGCGCTGATTGGCCAATGCATTCTATTAGCCCGATGAAGTAGAGCTGAATGTGTGTGCTAAGCACACACATTCAGCACTGCTTCATCAAGCCAATACAATGCATTAGCCAGTGCTGATTGGCCAGAGTACGGAATTCGGCCAATCAGCGCTGGCTCTGCTGGAGGAGGCGGAGTCTAAGGTCGGACCTGAATGGAGACTGGTGTGGAGCGATCTTAGACTCCGCCTCCTCCAGCAGAGCCAGCGCTGATTGGTCGAGTTCCGTACTCTGGCCAATCAGCGCTGGCCAATGCATTCTATTAGCCCGATGAAGTAGAGCTGAATGTGTGTGCTTAGCACACACATTCAGCTCTACTTCATCAGGCTAATAGAATACATTGGCCAATCAGCGCTGGCCAATGCATTCTATTAGCTTGATGAAGCAGAGTGTGCACAAGGGTTCAAGCGCACCCTCGGCTCTGATGTAGCAGAGCCGAGGCTGCACAAGGGTTCAAGTGCACCCTCGGCTCTCCTACATCAGAGCCGAGGGTGCGCTTGAACCCTTGTGCAGCCTCGGCTCTGCTACATCAGAGCCGAGGGTGCGCTTGAACCCTTGTGCACACTCTGCTTCATCAAGCTAATAGAATGCATTGGCCAGCACTGATTGGCCAGAGTACGGAATTCGGCCAATCAGCGCTGGCCAATGCATTCTATTAGCCCGATGAAGTAGAGCTGAATGTGTGTGCTAAGCACACACATTCAGCACTGCTTCATCACGCCAATACAATGCATTAGCCAGTGCTGATTGGCCAGAGTACGGAATTCGGCCAATCAGCGCTGGCTCTGCTGGAGGAGGCGGAGTCTAAGATCGCTCCACACCAGTCTCCATTCAGGTCCGACCTTAGACTCCGCCTCCTCCAGCAGAGCCAGCGCTGATTGGCCGAATTCCGTACTCTGGCCAATCAGCACTGGCTAATGCATTGTATTGGCTTGATGAAGCAGTGCTGAATGTGTGTGCTTAGCACACACATTCAGCTCTACTTCATCGGGCTAATAGAATGCATTGGCCAATCAGCGCTGGCCAATGCATTCTATTAGCGTGAACTGAGTTTGCACAGGGGTTCTAGTGCACCCTCGGCTCTGCTACATCAGATTGCTACATCTGATGTAGCAGTGCCGAGTGTGCATCAGATGTGTAGTTGAGCAAAACTGACTCAGCACTGCTAAGTCTGCATTCGCATAGGAATGCATTGGCCAGCCTTCGGCCAATCAGCGCTGGCTCTGCCGGAGGAGGCGGAGTCTAAGGTCGGACCTGAATGGAGACTGGTGTGGAGCGACCTTAGACTCCGCCTCCTCCAGCAGAGCCAGCGCTGATTGGCCGAATTCCGTACTCTGGCCAATCAGCACTGGCTAATGCATTGTATTGGCTTGATGAAGCAGTGCTGAATGTGTGTGCTTAGCACACACATTCAGCTCTACTTCATCGGGCTAATAGAATGCATTGGCCAGCGCTGATTGGCCGAATTCCGTACTCTGGCCAATCAGCACTGGCTAATGCATTGTATTGGCTTGATGAAGCAGTGTTGAATGTGTGTGCTTAGCACACACATTCAGCTCTACTTCATCGGGCTAATAGAATGCATTGGCCAATCAGCGCTGGCCAATGCATTCTATTAGCGTGAACTGAGTTTGCACAGGGGTTCTAGTGCACCCTCGGCTCTGCTACATCAGATTGCTACATCTGATGTAGCAGTGCCGAGTGTGCATCAGATGTGTAGTTGAGCAAAACTGACTCAGCACTGCTAAGTCTGCATTCGCATAGGAATGCATTGGCCAGCCTTCGGCCAATCAGCGCTGGCTCTGCCGGAGGAGGCGGAGTCTAAGGTCGGACCTGAATGGAGACTGGTGTGGAGCTATCTTAGACTCCGCCTCCTCCAGCAGAGCCAGCGCTGATTGGTCGAGTTCCGTACTCTGGCCAATCAGCACTGGCCAATGCATTTCTATGGGGAAAAGTTAGCTTGCGAAAATCGCAAACTGACAGGGATTTCCATGAAATAAAGTGACTTTTATGCCCCCAGACATGCTTCCCCTGCTGTCCCAGTGTCATTCCAGGGTGTTGGTATCATTTCCTGGGGTGTCATAGTGGACTTGGTGACCCTCCAGACACGAATTTGGGTTTCCCCCTTAACGAGTTTATGTTCCCCATAGACTATAATGGGGTTCGAAACCCATTCGAACACTCGAACAGTGAGCGGCTGTTCGAATCGAATTTCGAACCTCGAACATTTTAGTGTTCGCTCATCTCTAATCATTAAGACTACCGTGGGTCGAAACTTTATATTGTAGGTCGAAGTTATTTTTGGCATTTTTAAATCAATATTTGTAACAATAAAACATTTACTCATTGGTTATCGGGCACCAGATACTACATCAGAAGTCTCTCCAGCTGTGATAAAACAAACTACCAGCAAGCCCTGGAGCATCTGGTTGTCAGGGCATTTTTGAGGTTGTAGCTTAAACCCATCTGAAGAACCACACGTTTCTATGTGGATTTAAGGGATTATTTCACTCTTGACTAGCTAATATAGACCAGGTTAGGTTACCATGTGTAAGATACAAAGTAGCCTGCTACTTGTTTTTGTAAGACTTTGTACAGTTTTTTTCTGTATAGTTTGATAGTGTATTTATCCTGCAGAGGTTTTATAATATATGACTCTGGCTAAGACCTGGATTCTCATAAAGAGGGTTTCATGGTTCCATGATCACACTGATGACTATCTGAATAGTTTCGATTATGCCTGGGTGAATTGTTATGGGAAAAAGCATTGCAGTCATACAATAAGTAAAACTGTTCACATTTACATATCTAACACACTGCTAAAGTCCCCTTTAAAGCAAGCTTAGCAATGTCTAAAGACATGCAGCACATGGCTACAAGCCAGAAGTTTCTTCTATAAATACACAGGCTCTAGAAGCACGTGCTTGTTCACTTTAACGTTTGGAGTTTTCTGCATGCAGGACTCTCATGCTTAGCATAGCTTTATGTATGTATAATGGCAGAATCAAAAGACATGCAAAAAGGAGATTCTTAAATAATTTCTAGAACATGCAGAATACTACACAATCTTGAAAGGGCAAAAGCACAAGAAAACATGATGTGATATAGAAAGGCTTTACTCCGTGTTGTGCAACATGGAAATTGCAGTTATGGTGACACTTGTTATCAGGGTCGCAGAGATTATATGTCCTTGTGTTACTCCACTTTTGATTGACATTTCCATCCAAAAACATTATGAATATTGTAGTGTAAGTACTCCGTTTAGGTAGCTTGTCACCAGGGCAAACCATATTAAATCAGATACATAGATAAATGGAGAAGGAAGGGAAGGAAAGGAATGGAAAGGAAAAGAAAAAGAAAAGAAAATCCTGGCAACAGAGGCACAAATTTTCATGTACAAAAAGCGGTTACATTTAGGAGAACCAGACCAATAACTGCGTTACTAGATTAATATGCTTCACCCTGGTGACAGTAGTTGACCACTCTTGACCACTTTCGGCTGTCACATGTGGTTACGTCAGCATGTCATGAAGACCCAAGGGGCTACGGATGCAGCAGGGGGAACTTACCGGATGGGTACTGATTATTTTCTTATCGGATTTTAATCACAGATCCTGTTTTGTGCCCATCTTTTAAAGATCCTGGGCAACCACTTTGGTTTACATGTACATGTAAAAGTAACTTCTCATGTGAACAATTCAATATTAACATCTATGGTGTACTCATATTTATTCCAGCAGGATGCAGGAGTGTGGTGAAAATTAAACATTAATACACCCAGAAGATACAGATATGTACGCTAAACATAAAAGTGGAGGCACACATGTTAGTAAAATGCTTAGAGTTACACTTGTATCAGTATGGCAACTACGTAAGCGTGAGAGCAAAATTGTAACGGGGACTGGTGTCATCAGTTACCTGCGGAGATCATTTGTACATGTCTAGTGAGCCGGACTGCCTACCATTGGAGTGCACTGCAATAAGGTGAAGGTCTGATGGGTAGGTTGGGCGTAGGTGTTCTGTTGGGTTCAGTAAATGGCTACACAGCTGCTGCAAGATATAACCTTGGGCATTGCTAACGAATACTCACCTGCAATTTTTAGTGTTCATTTTACAATCTTCTATAAACAAATGCTATGATACAACATAGGCCCTCTATCTGCTATACTTAAAGGGGTTGGCCACTTTCAGACCAATATTGACAAACAAATGTACAATAAAAAGATATACAATTTTCCATTATACTTTCTGTAAAAATTCCTCACACTTTTCTAGATTTCGGCTTGCTGTCATTCATTCTGTTACTTCTAGAGGATAAAGGTCTGACCATAGTCATGTGATTTACAGTCCATGGTCATGTGATGAGCACACAGGTGCACAGCTGATTACCAGGCAGATGTCTGATTATTGTGCTGTGTAACGAGCGGAACCTGTGTGTACATCACATGACCATGGACCATAGATCACATGACCATGGTCAGACTTTTATCCTCTAGAAGTAACAGAATGAATGACAGCAAGCAGAGATCTAGAAAACTGTGAGGAACTGATACAGAAAGTATATTGGAAAGTCATATCTTTTTATTGTACAAACAATAACATTTGTTTCTCAATATTGGTCTGAAAGTGGCCAACCCCTTTAAGCTAAAGTCCCTGCCTCACTTGTCCATTTGTCACTCTTGCCTTACAAAGCGATCCATCAAGGTCTCAACACAAAGCGCAATACCATGGCATCTTGTTTCTGAATTTCTAGCGAACCAGGCCTCAAGTTTACAGGAATCTATACATTATGTATTTTCTTTAAAGTCCCATAATACTTACATTCGGCTATTTTCTAGGTTTTCTGAGTTAGGATCTCCTGGTGATCTGTAAAACATAGACATTGGTGTTTTATATGTATTTTACTAAGAGGTTCAATGCAGCAGAAAAAAAACACACAAAACTAACTTACAGGGTTAATGCCTTGTCAAACACAGTCACTGTATGCTCAGATATGCATTAAGGGTATGGCCCCATGTCGCGAGCCGCAGCCAAAAAGCACTGCAATAAAAATTGTGTCAGAAACACACTGCAGTTTTTCCCACAGTGCTTTTCACAGTAAGTCCATAGAGTTTTCCTCTGCAGACTTTCTGCTTCAATTGTACCTATATGGAAAACACCAGCATTTCCATATAGGTATAATTGATATTCTCAAAGTTACAAAAATGCGAAGGTTTTTGAAATTGCAGCATACCGGCTACGGATATTTTTCTGAAATGTGTGGATGAGATTAGCCAAAATCCTATCCACTTTGCAGGTACAGTAAAACACTGCATTTTTTTTGCAGTGGTGTTACCGTTGCAGCTAAATCAAGTGGAGCCCCGATTTAAAAGGGTTTCCCAGACTAATTATAGTGATGGCCTGTCCTTGGGATAAAGCATAGATATTAGATCGGTTGGGAGGAGACACCAGGCCACTGATCAGGAGTCAATGAACGGATGTCCAGTGAATGGAACTGAACTTGACTCATTGAGGTGAATGGGACAGTTTTCTAGACATGTTCTGTGCGGGGAATGGGGATAGAAAAGCTGTGAGATCAACTATTATCAGTAATGGATACAATCATGGCTCATTGGTGCAATCTATAAAGGTGTTATCTTCCGTTGGAATTCAGTCTGATGTATACTATGTGATCAAAAGTATCCAGACACCTGGTTGAAAATGACTTACAAGTTCGTGGTGCCCACCATCGGCTTGCACCCCTTATTGTTTTGCGTGGCACTATTTCAGCACAGGCCTACAATGATGTTTTAAACACCTTCTTGCTTCCCCCTGTTGAAGAGCAATTCGGGGAGGGCGATTGCATCTTTCAACACGATCGAGCACCTGTTCATACTGCACGGCCTGTGGCGGAGTGGTTACACGACAATAACATCTCTGTAATGGACTGCCTGCACAGAGTCCTGACTTGAATCCTATAGAACACCTTTGGGATGTTTTTGAACGCCGACTTCGTGCCAGTCCTCACCGACCTACAACGATACCTCTCCTCAGTGCAGCACTACGTGAAGAATGGGCTGCCATTCCCCAAGAAACCTTCCAGCACCTGATTGAATGTATGCCTGCGAGAGTGGAAGCTGTCATCAAGGCTAAGGGTGGGCCAACACCATATTGAATTCCAGCATTACCGATGGAGGGCGCCACAAACTTGTAAGTCATTTTCACCCAGGTGTCCGGATACTTTTGTTCACATAGTGTATATGATGTGCCTGCTGCAAAGAAATCCTCTACAGAATTGGCAAGTAGCAGTATATTACTAGCTTTAGAAAGTAAGTCAGAATGAAGGCTGCATGATACAGTCCTATTTTAAACATTGAAAATGAAAAAAAAAAAGTTACCGCAAACGCTTAAAAAGTGTATTTCAATTAAAAACTCTGTGCCCGAGTTATGATGTCGATTCTATATTCTTTATTTACTGCGCATGTGCACATACAGTATTAAACTACATATTCTACAACCTCCAATAACACTATCACCACACCACCATCTGAACTGTCTCCCCCTCTGTCTCTACCCCCTTCCCTCATAGATTGTAAGCCCTCGTGGGCAGGGCCCTCTACCCCACTGTGCCAGTCGGTCACTGTTAGTATTATATCTACCTGTATATTTTGTGTATTGTACGTAAACCCCCAAATGTAAAGCACCATGGAATTAATGGTGCTAATAATATTATTATTATTATTATCAACAATAATATTGTCGGTCCACTTCGCCATTTGTTATATATACATGATACCGTACTAGGCAGAATATTGATTTATGTCCATTGACGTTTACTAGCATCTGGTATTTTACGTGACATACAGATATTCATTGTTGTGCACATGCACTTTAAGCTATATACAGACAATTCGCTTTGCTACTTGGCGCATTTTGCATAGTACTTTATAGTCTTATTGTATATATACTCCTCTATTGTAATTTTTACCAATATTATCACCATTTACAGCTTCTGACCTCCTAAGAGGTTTTCATTGTGGCTGTGTTCTGTGGTTTTCCTCCTTTATATCTGGCGTTCTTTTTACTCTTTCTTTAATAAAAATGAATGTTATAAATAACTTTTATTCAGTGACTTGCTCATTGTGGTTAGTGCCTATCCACTCACTGTGTTGGGTGAGATTCCGATATATTTGGGCTAGTTCACACGTGAACTGCCCGTGCGGGTTTTGACACCGAGAGAGACGCGGCTCTCTCTTGTCAAAACCCGCCTGCCGCGACCATCGCGGTCGCGGCTTTCCCCTCCGCTGTTGGCTCAAATGAATGAGCCGACACAGGAGGGTGCTGCCAGGGGCGGAAGCCGCGCGGCTTCCGCCTCAAGATAGGGCAGGTCGCTCCTTTTTGCCGCTAGCGGGAAAAAAAAGCCCGGCGGTCTACATAGACCACCATTGTAAAGGGGTGGATTTTGAAGCGAAATCCGCTGTCAAAATCCGCCCCTTTGCCCACGTGTGAACTAGCCCTTTGCCTATGCTTTAGTGTTGCTACTTCTGTGTTTGTATAATTTTTGTGATGATGAGGGTATACTCCCCTAGAAGTATGGCGTCATGGAGAATGAGCCCTTAGGGATAGAGATTCGTCTTTTGTTCATGTACAATAACGTTCCACTTTCACAGAAATTATTTGGGAACAGGATTTTCTGACAAAACTGTAAACACTTCCATAAAATTTACAAGTATGGCAATAGCTAGAAGGGCTACAGCTGACCAAGGACTTAAAATATCAAAAAACAAAGTTATTTTCTTGGATAATAAACTGTGAAAAATAAAGAAATTTAAAATTGGTTGCAAAAGTATACATTTCTGAATGGCGGTACCAGTGGTAATATTCCAATCTATTCACTCCGAGGGCTCACACCAAAGCCGAAATAAGCTGCTGACTGAAAACATTACGTACTATATCAGGACTGCACACTCACATTCCCCTCCAGTAAACTGATACGGATGCTACACCGCCCCAACTTCAGACATAAAAGCGACACTTCAAACTAGTTAGAAGGCTAGTATAGCTGCTAGGAACATAGGGGACACGAACACTACTGTGATATGAAGGATCCAAATCTGACATAGAATTGAGCACAATCTGTAACCTATATCTGTAGTGGACTTGCCCTCATTTGAAGTCATTGGGAATAGGGATTTATCATGCTTGCATGGCTATAATCTGCACCAAACTAAACACTGCATGATGACTGATAAACCTGAGGCATCTTTAAAGGGAGTCTGTCACCAGAACCCAGTGCCACAGAGAGATAGGGGAGGGTCACCTGAATCAAACACTGTTTTTCCCTTGTGAATCGGTACAGTCACGAGATATCGCAGGATTTGTCAAAACTCAAATATGCACTTTGCTCCATAAAGGTAAGGTTTCCTGACAGCTTTTTGGGTCTTGAAAAACAAGTGTTTAGCTGGTCAAAAAACTTTCATATAAACCTTTCTACAGTGAAAACACAAGGAGAAAAAAAGCTGTGTTTTCTTTAGAAACCCTGTGATTGTTTTCAGACTTTTTTAACTTAAGAATAGCATTCAGCTTTTACAATGGCAATGAACCAAAGTTTTTCAATGTAAGATCTTACGTTGCAGAAGCGCATCGGAAAAACGCTGCATTTAACAGTACCAACAAAGTGAAGGAGATTTTTGTTACTCTCATCCACACATTTTTTTTTTTTTTTTTTTTTAAAAAGCTGCGTAAAAGTTTGCATTTTGCAAAATGGCAGCATGCTAGTTGTAACTGCAGAATCGCCAGTGTTTTTCCCATAGATTTAATAGAGGAAGGAAAAAAGCTGAGAAAAACGCAGGAAAAACTCAATGAAAAACTTTATGGACAGCCCCCCCCCCCCCCCCCTTTACTATATGTGGCCTTAGCCTTAAAGGGTTTTCCAAGAGTATTGATGACCTGGCCTGAAGATAAATCATCGATATAAGTGAGGGGTCCCGCGCCCCCCACCATTTGACTGTTCCCATGGTTAATGGAGCAGGAAGCACACTGACTGCTCTCAGTAAAGTGCCTGAACCAAGTCAGTTCAGCTTAGGTCTCTTGCAAATGAATTTGAGCTGATCTGCAGTATGCTAGTCTGGCAATTACGATTTTGACTGATTTTTGCTACAGATATCTCAATGCGAACTTGCAACATTTGACCGTAGCCTAAGGCCTTGTTCACACTTCTGATTTTTATATTAATGTTTTCCATTGACAGCACACAGATGTTTTGACTTTATAACCGTTTTGTGCCAGTGGTTCACCTGTTTTCATGTACACGAAAATGATCATTTTTAGACAAAAAAAAAAAAATACTAAACTTTGTATTGATCTATGGTTGTCTTCCCCCAAAAATTTGTCTGTATTCTGTATTTTTATTTATTTATTTATTTTAAAAGGAACTTGTGGGGCTTTATGTGAATTAGGGCCTCCTGCGCATGACCGATGCTTTCGATATTTACAGAGCAGGTCCTAACCTACTCAGTAAGAACGAATCAGAAATGAAGAAACCCCTAATAAAAATCAAGGAAGGATGGGAAGCACTCTGATGTCATCCGAGAGCATTTCATAAATAAATAAATAAAATAATGGACCCTTCCTCGGCCTGCACACTTAGTCATGTGCATGAGGACTTGCACGTTTAAGATTTTGAATGCAGTTTTTGAAGCCAAAACCATATTGGAGGAAAGTATAAGTGACAGATGCTACTTAGCTTTTTTCAACTCACTCTTGGTTTTGATTTCACAAACCTGAACGTCTAAATGCACCTTTAGGCTGAGGCCACATATTGTAGAAAAGCTTCTTTTTTTTTTTTGTCGGTGCGCCTTTTGAGCCAAACCAAATACTGTCTACAAAAGGAATGGAAAATATATAGAAAGCTTTTGTACTGCTCCTACTGACTTTGGTTAAAAAAAAAAAAAAAAAAAAAACCCAAAAAAACCCAGCAAAATCTGCAACAAAAAAAGCAGCTTTTCCGCAATGTGGGGCTTCAGTCTAAAACTGGATTTATGCTATTTGTTTTCTGCTCTAAAACACATGCATTTCTGAAAAACGCACATGCTGTAGAAAAACCGCTTGCCTTAACGAAAGTATTTTTTAATGTTTGGCAGCCGATCGCATCCTTTATGTCAGCAGTAAATCTCCCCACATGAGGTGTGCTGCTGACTATATGCAAAATGTATGTGACGAAGAGATTGTAATAACACTCACTTGTCTCCTATACAGTTTGCACTGAGAAGTGTGCCTGTTCACACCATACCATTATTGAATGTCTGTTACTTTCCTGATGGAATACAGCCGTGCACGCGGTACTTTATCTTCTGTTACAAAGTAAACAAATATAACAAAGGGTTTTTGTTTGCTTTTTACATACATTGGAACCTACGAAGGGGGCTCCATCTGCATCTGTCACTCTACCACCATTAATGTCCATTACTATCATCCTATGTTCATCTGTTAAAACTGACTTCAAAAAAGTCATGTGAACAGCTTAATTCAAATGAATTGATTTTAATGCAGCCATTTGTCTGAATCCAGCTTTAGACTGATTGAAGAAGCAGCCCTCAGTGGACTACTACTCCCAGGACCATAGTCCACACACACTGTGCGATTTAATGCAATGACTACATAACTAAATGAAGCTGCTCCCCACCCACATGATACTTATAGGGGGTTTCAGACCACAATTCATTTGATTTTTCATAATGAAGACCAAACCACAAGAGAAGTCATGAGCATGTGATACGTGGGGTTGAGACTTGGACCCCACAGCCGTAAGGATGCTGCACACTACTAGTGGTTGGGGAGCACATACCGTACCAATCCTATTCAAGTAATAGGAACAGTCTAGTCCACTGCATAGTGGTGGTTCCAGGGAATTTCTGCAACATTCCTAATATCTCAATGCCGCAACAGCTGACTTGTAAACCCACAGATTACATACTGATGATCTACCCTGTAAATAGGTCAATGGTATAAAAAAAAATCAACATAACCTTTTTACTGTAAATTTATACCTGCCATCCTAAGGCTTTAAAAGCTTCTAACTTGACTTTTCAACCACAAAAAGCTTATTGAGGGGCACGGCAAAAAACCCACCTGACGGTACCTTTATAGAAAGGCAGCCTTTATTGACATGGGCTGCGTCTTGAGGATTTGTCCATTTTCACTCAGTATGGAAGCTGACACTGACAAGTCTGCTGCAGTATGGATGGAGATATTATCACCATCAACTGCAACAATAAGGGTCCTGCGTGCCCCGTTTGCTCAAGCACACGGTCACACCATTCGGTTCTATTTGACTGTCAGGTTTTATATTTGGCATCTCAATGGCAGTCACACAGAGTAGAAGTGAGTGACAGTGTGAACACAAAAAATGCTGCTCTAATCATATCAGGAACACACCGCCCTGTTTGTTTTTTTTTTTGGAAACTGTGTTTAGGGCATAAAGAATTATTCCAGTACTTACAAAATAAGTATGGCTTCTCTAGGAGAAAGCAAATAAAGACATTCAATGTAGAACCTTGAAGACAGGAGGTCAAGGCAGAGACTGAAATTTTCTTAATATGTGTAAGACTTAACCTCAGTGAGGAGACTTAACTTAGTGAGGAGCAGATTCCATTAAAAAAAAAAAAAATACAACAAAGTAATAGGACATTATGAGAGAAACACCACCAACCCCATCATAGTCAATGAGATCCACCAAGCATGGTTGATGTGTGTCTCGTGCCGGATCTGGTACTGCCATTATTTTCCCATTTTTTGTTCCAAAAAGGAATAGAAAAATGGAAATCGTACCAATGACTTATAGTCTTATACTGGGTGTTTGGACATCACAGAATACGTTTTAAGGCTTTTGCTGACCTTTTCTTGCCATACAGCAAAAATAACCCTGCAAGGGTTTGTAGAAACGCTACAGGGAAAAAAAAAAAAACATTGTTTTACAGTCTAACAAATTCCATCCCCACCTTGCGGGAAAATAAGCGCAGCGGCAGACAGGCTTTGGAAATCGCAGCATATCAATTATACCTATGGAAATGCTGGCGGTTTCCCCATATGTATAATTGAAGTAGAAAGTCTGCAGAAGAAACTGCTGCAAACCTTCTGTTAAAAGAGCTGTGGGAAAAACCATGATGGGTTGTCGCAAAAGCAGCAGCTAATACCAACTGAAATCTGCTGCAGGTTCCTTGCATTCATAGGCTTACACACAGCAGGCTTGCTGCAGATTCTGGGCTTGTTTGTGCGGCATTTGCATACAATTTCTGCAAGCCATATTGCGGTAAATGGAACACTAGCAGACATTTCTATGAAGTCTTCTGCCTGTGATCATACCCTAAAAATATATTCACAGTATAGTAAAATCACATTTCTTCCCCTAAAGCACAAAACTACAAAAAACCCACAGTTTACGACTTTACCCTCAGGACTGGACTTCTGCGAGCTGCACCTTAATTACTAATTTATTTATTTTTTTTGTATTTTATTTTTTTAACCTAATTAACAAGGTAGGCAGTACCATAAAGGATCACCCCCTCCCCGCTCACAGCCTCAGCATCTTTGTGGTCAGGTGCAGGCGCAATGGTCAGACTGGACCACCTATTGAAAGAAAGTCACATGGGGGCCACCATAACTGGTACCCTACTAGACTCTTTAGTGAGCGCTTATACCTATTCCATGTTCACATGAAGTGCACACTACATGATACGCGGCAGATTCATGAAACATTGTAGATTAGGCAGACACCAACTCCACTGGTGGCATCCATTATATTTTATCCACACCTAGTGCAAGTGACAAAGGAGGAGGCATCCAGAGTGGGGGTGGGGGCATTAGTTCTATCCTCATGCTGGAAAGGTGCACAAGGCATCTGCCATACCAGCCATCATGGGCACCACATTCCCTATATAATTCTCTATAGTCACTGTCCCCATCTATAGTGCCACCTTCCTACCATGCAAGTTTGGCGAGCTAGGCCTTATGACAGGATCCCTATGCAGCTGTCATGGTGCCCAGGCCTGCAGCCTCCCACCCCTCTAGAAGGAGCTGTCAGTGTGCAGCGGCCCCGGCTGACCTGTCTTCCCCGGGGCTGTGTTCCGGGCTGCCGCCGTCGCTGCTGCAGGGGATGTGAGTGCTCCTCTCCTCGGGCTCCGAGGCTCCCTCTCTCTCCTGCTGCTGCCGCCGCTTCTGGTCCGGGGAACTCATGCGAGAACCCGACACAATCCAGCAGGCACACAACTAGTCCAGCAGGCCGGCCCCCCGGGCCATACACACAGAGATGTGATCGGTGTATGACAGCTCTCTACACAGCTCTGATAGACGCCGATGAATGAGCGACACGCACCGACCCCGCGCTGAGCTCTGCCTCTTACACTGACATGAGGCTGTGTGGGCCACACTATGGCAGATGTGTTGGGAAGTGTCACACAGCGTCACTGACTACTAGAAGGCTCGTAGACTGCTTCCTTCTCTTCTTGTCTGGTCACCCCGAGCCCAGCTCCGCCATCTTGCTACAAGACACGGACCTCGGGCAGCGCAAACTAGGAGGACCGGCGAGGAGGGCGGGGGTATCCCAGCATGCACCGCGGCACGGCACCATAGACTTCGTGCTAACCTTCGATCATTACGGAGACAGTCTAGAAGGGGAGGCGGAAGTTGAAACGCAGTTTTTTCTCTATGGTTCGGGCAGGGCGCAGACGAAGCATGCGCAGATGTACATGATTGGAAAGGAAGCCGCTCTCCTGACAGCTTCTCTAAGAATACACCAGTGCGTGCTGACGTCACGGGGGAGGAATGCTGGTAGGCGGCGGCGGCGGCTCTACTTGCCGTCTTTCGCTTTCCCACATACACCGCTTCTTCTGTGTGTGCGCTTGTAGTTTATGTTTCATGCAAATAAAATAGCGTTTCATGTATAAAGAAATTTTACCAGTTAGGGGAATAAAGAAAAAATCTTGACCTCCCTAGACGTGTGTTTGGCTCTAGAAAGAACTCTATTAACCCCTTCCTGCTGCAGCGAGTTTTTCTTTCACGTACTTTTTTTCTCTCCTCACAGCGGATTTTTGAGACAAAATGTATTTTTTCCTTCATGTATCTGAATAAGGGCTTGGTGTCTGAGAGAAATTGTACTCCTATTGCGCCATCTATTATTTCACATGATGTACATGGATGTAAAATCCTGACGAGGACCTCGGGAATCTTTTATCTATATATGTGATGTCCAGACAGAAAAATAACCCATTATAGTGAATGAAGCCATTTACACGTTTGTAGTTTTTCCACAAAAAGTGAGTCAGGGAAAGAAAACTTTGTATGCACTATTTTTTCTCTATTCTCTGTAGTCCTCTTGGCCATTCAAGTCTATGGGGCCATGAATAAAAAATTAACTTTTTTTTTTTTGCCTATGCAGATCATAAAAAGAAAATAAATACACCAGGATGTACAACATCTCCTTATGACAGCCCTCAAAATGTATTGTTAGTGTGAAAGCAGCCATCCAAACACGAATTCAAAACACTGATGTGTAAATGAAGCCTTAGGCTCAGTTCACACAGAGTTTTTTGGTCAGGAATTTGGTAAGGAAACTGACTCAAATTCCTCTTCCAAAAAAACGCCTCACCAATGGTCTGAGATGATTCCGAGGTCACAGTGGCATGGCGCGATTAGTCCGCCTGCGCTTGAGAGAACAAGGAAAGCCTTCAACAGAGTAGTGTCACACCCCATACAGACACTGGGTGGAGTAGTGGTCAGGCACTACCAGATTGAAGGGGACAATCGGATGCTACTGCGAAAGGATGGTGTACACCTGAATGATATTGGGTTGGACTTTTTTCTTTCGGGGATCCAAGGTGGCATAGAAAGGGTGCTGATCCTGCTAGAGGGGGGGGGGGGATGTCAGACCTTGTTGTAGGCTTACACCGAGATCCGGTGGCATATTAGCAGGACCTTGGCACCCTTTCTCAGCGATGAAGAGGACCAGCGACATGCCCCACTGGAGACAAATCCAACGCGTGCCCACCAGGAGGGGGTGCACACACCACAACGTTTGTTGAGGAGGAGGGTAACAGGGTTACTGCATATGTTATATATATATACACATATGCCATATATATGTAATAAAGCTGTGGCCGACCCCACCCATTCAAAGGTAACTTGGTCCGCATTTATGTGAAGATCACACATAAAGGGGTTTGGTGGAGGGGAAGGGGTTTTTGGTACAGAAAGTGCTCAAATACGGCCAGTCTGCAAGCCGGCTGGCTTATTCTTATGGTAGAGTTGGAAGGGACCTCAAGGGCCATCGGGTCCAACCCCCTGCGAGTGCAGGTTTTCCTAAATCATCCCAGCTATATGTTTATCCAGATTCCGCTTGAAGATTTCCATTGATGGAGCGCCCACCACCTCCCGTGGCAGCCTATTCCACTCTCTCACGACCCTCACTGTCAGAAAGTTTTTCCTAATGTCTAATCTGTATCTCTTTCCCTTTAGTTTCATCCCATTGCTTCTTGTACTTCCTTGTGCTAATGAGAATAGGGTAGATCCCTCTGCACTGTGACTACCTTTCAGATATTTGTAGACTGCTATTAAATCTCCCCTCAGCCTTCTCTTCTGCAAACTAAACAATCCCAGTTCTTTTAGCCGCTCCTCATAGGACATAGTTTGCAGACCTTCCACCATTTTGGTTGCTCTTCTCTGGACTTGCTCCAATATATCGATGTCTTTCTTGAATTGAGGCGCCCAGAACTGTACACAGTATTCCAGGTGTGGTCTGACCAGGGAAGAGTACAGCGGAATAATGACCTCTCTTGATCTAGATTCAATGCTTGTCTTAATACATCCCAGAATTTTATTAGCCTTTTTTGCAGCAGCACCGCACTGTTGGCTCATGTTGAATTTGTGATCTACTATTATGCCCAAGTCCTTTTCTCCTCTGCTATCACTTAGTTCTATTCCTCCCATACTATATATGTTTTTTACATTTCTGTTACTCAGATGTAGAACTTTGCATTTGTCCCTGTTAAATCCCATTTTGTTGGCCTCAGCCCATTGTTCCAGTGTGTCTAAGTTCTTTTGAATACACTCTCTCTCCTCTCTAGTGTTGGCTATTCCTCCTATCTTCGTATCATCTGCAAATTTTATGAGTTCCCCAATAATTCCATCGTCCAGATCATTTATAAAGATATTAAAAAGTACTGGGCCCAGAACGGAGCCCTGCGGCACCCCGCTTTTGACTTTCTTCCAGTTCGATGTGTAGCCATTTAGTATTACTCGTTGTGCCCGATCATTAAGCCAGTTGTGAATCCACCTAACTGATTTTTTGTCAAAGCCATACTTAATCATTTTTTCAATAAGAAGGTTATGTGATACTTTATAAAATGCCTTACTGAAGTCAAGATATACTATGTCCACGGCATTCCCTTGGTCCAACCATTCAGCGATTTTGTTGTAGAAGGAAATCAGGGTTAGTCTGACAAGATTTATTGGTCATAAAGCCGTGCTGGCTCTGGTTAATTAATGCCTTCCCATCCAAGTACCGAAGTAAATGTTCCTTGACAATTTGCTCAAAGATTTTTCCTGCTATCGAGGTCAGACTTACCGGCCTGTAATTTCCTGGATCGTCCCTTTTCCCCTTTTTGTAGATGGGGACAACATTTGCCCTTTTCCAATCTAAAGGGACCACTCCTGTTTCCCATGACTTACTGAAGATTATAGCAAGGGGTTCTGTTATTTCCTCTGCTATCTCTTTCAGGACTCTAGGGTGTAAATCATCTGGTCCTGGGGACTTGGTTTCCTGTAACTTGGCTAAGTGCTCTCTTACCAGACCTTTGCTTATAGTCAGCTTGGAGTCCTCCTTCCCCTCATCTCCATTAATGTCGATATTTCCATTAGTTTCTTGGGAGAAGACGGATACAAAATATGAATTTAGTAGCTCCACCTGCTGTTCCACCATGTTAACTGTTTCTCCTTTGTCATTTTTCAGGACTCCAATGGTCTCCTTCACTTTTCTTTTGCTTTTAACATATCCCCAAAATCCTTTTACCTTACTCTTTGCCTCTTTTGCAAGCTTCAATTCGTGTTCAGCCTTAGCTCCTTTGATGCATGTCTTGCAGAGTCTGCAGACTGCTGTGTACTCTTCCTTAGGTATAGTTCCCATCTTCCACTTCCCATCTTCCATACTGGCTGTATAAGCCAGCTGGATATTGAGCGGCCGTGGTGTCCTGGGGGGGTGCTCCCCCTTCCCCTCAAGGGTGGGCTTTCCATTCATTGGTGGCCCAGGGAGGGGGACGGGGCTTCCCACAGGATTATCCAGGGCAGCGCTGGGCGGGGAAGTTCCTTTTGGATACCTGCTAGCGCTGACAAAGCAACTTCCCATCTACCCACCCAAACCTAAGCCGAGGCAATAAGTCATTTCTTCTCATTTATGATTGTACCCCTTTTCAAATAGGGCCTTGGATGCCTTTCTTGAAGAGTAAAATATAACAGGTTATGGACTCTAGATTTTAAGAACACGTTGATCCAGGGTTTTCATACTGACTGCCAGATTTGGAGTCGGGAAGGAATTTTCCCCCTGAAATAGGGCAAATTGGCATGAGCCTCATGGGGTTTTTTTGCCTTCCTCTGGATCAACACTGTAGCGTTTGTAGGGACTAATGTCCTTATCCAACCTCATTAACTATGTAACCGTGCAGATAAAATTTTTGTTTGTTTGTTTCTTTCTGTTAGCTAATGACATGCTATAAATATATATTTGCATTAAATTGTTGTCACAGCAAGCATATTAGCAGGACCTTGGCCCCCTTTCTCAGCGATGAAGAGGACCAGCGACGTGCCCCACCAGAGACAAATCCAACGTGTGCCCAACAGGAGGCGGGGCACTCGGGGAGGATGGGGGGGGGCACACACCACAATGTTCGCTGAGGAGGAGGGTAACAGGGTTACTGCATATGTTAGATTATATATATATATATATATATATATATATATACACATATGCCATATATATGTAATAAAGCTGTGACCGACCCGACCCATTCAAAGGTAACTTGGGAAGGGGTTTTTGGTCCAGAATGTGCTCAAATATGGCCGGTCCTTTGGAACTTCTGAGGTTTCTTCTGCCAGGAACTCCTGAATGAGGGTAAAAATTGTGATGAATCTGTTGATCGTTTAAAAGAAAATGATCTCTCGTTCTGCGGTGGATCTCTAGGACATATCCGTTCCCTATGGGGGCGTTCACACTACCGTCGGTGTCCGACAGGTAGTGTCCGCTCCTAGTGTCCGCTCAAAATCTGGCGCGGACACTAGCTGTGTCCGTGACACCTGTCATTTATTTAAATGGGCATCGGGTGCGTTCTTTTGCACTCCGTGCCCTTCCTTACCTGTCCGCATGTAAAGATGTCCGACTTCTCAAGCGGACAGAAAAACCCGACATGTAGGGTTCTTCTGTCCGCTTGAGAAGTCGGACATCTTTACATGCGGACAGGGAAGAAAGGGCACGGAGTGCAAAAGAACGCACCCGATGCCCATTTAAATAAATGACAGGTGTCACGGACACAGCTAGTATCCGCTCCTAATGTCCGTGACAGATTTTGAGCGGACACTACCTGTCGGACACCGACGGTAGTGTGAACGCCCCCTATGAGGTCTAGGACCTAGTGATCTGGGAAGCAAGCTAGGAAGAATTTCTGCAAACATGCTTCAACTTGATGACTCCTGACGTCAAAAATCCTGTTTGCCAGCCGCTGCTTCTTTTTTATACTTTTCTGAAGTAGCAGTTCTGAACCTCTTATACGGTCTACCATGATCAGATCCCCTACCATTTCATCTCTTAAAGAGCAATACCTATCTTCTTTGATAGCGAAAATGAAACATAAAGATCTTGTTGGCTTGAGGAAACCCCCAAGATTTTGCCTTCTTATTGGTCTCCAAAAGTTGATCTAGATTTTCACCAAAAAGTCTTCCGGACTCACAAGGAATTGAGCATAAATTATACTAACAAGTTGCTCCTTCCAGTCAAGGCAGCTGTCAGATAGCTCGTCTAGCCGTATTGGTGACCGCTAGATTTTTTTGCCGCAATTTTTAATATTTGTAAGAAAAAGTCAGAAGGAAAGTCTGCAGCTAGTTTAGAGTAAAGCTGCTCCAATAGTTCTTATCTGGGTAATCCATCTTGAATATCTCTTCCCACCTGTTTTAACCATAATCTTATAGCTCTTATAGACAGGAACTGCTTCCATAACAGCTTTAGATAAAGCTGCCAGGAATACATATGATTTTTTTCAAGAAAATATCTGCAATCCATAGGATCTTTAAGAAGATACCAATCATCTGCTGGAAAATAGGATTTTCTGGATAGATTTGTAACTGTCGGGTCTATTCTGGCTGACTCTTCCCAGGCTTCACATATTCTTCCCATGTTCCTTTGCAGTGGAGCACTCATGGCTTAATAAGACTCCACACACCTATATGGTGGTTTCTCCCTATGGAGTGACGATATCCCCTATTCCCCAGGGTCTAATGTATATACGATTTTAAATCTGGAGCGGAGGTCAAGTCTTCTAGCTGGAAACTTCCATTCCTTCTCCATAATAGATTTCAGGAGCAGATGACCAGGAAGGACTGTAACCAGGAAATTAAAACAAATTCTCCCTTTCCAGGTTAAGGCCCCACGTTGCGGAAATATAGTTTATTTTGTTGCAGATTTTGCTGCAGTTTTTTGAGCCAAAGCCAGGAGTGGATTGAGCAGAAGGTAGAAGCAGTGGCGTAACTATCGCCATAGCAACAGAGGCAGCTGCCACAGGGCCCAGGACATTAGAGGCCCGGTGACAGCCGCTACCGCTGCTATTTTCGGTCTTTTCGGACCCCCGAGTATAATGATTGGTGGACCGGGAGAGGTAAGAAACATAAAAAACACTGTTACTTACCTCTCCACGATCCATGCAGACTTCGGCCTAGTCGTCTGACGTCTCATGACCCCGGGTCTGACGTCATTAAAGATCGATTACTTCGGAGGCCGACAGCGTAGGAGCCAGGAGATGGGTGAGTAACAGAGGGTTTCTTTATGTTTTTCTCCCCCTGGGTCTCCGATTATTTTACTCTGGGGTCTGAAAAGACCCCAGAGTATAATAATTGTTTATGTGTGTCCATAGTGGGACATAATACTGTTTGCAGAGGCCACTATTGGGGATAATACTGTGTGGAGGGGCCACTAAGGGACATAATACTGTGTGGAGGGGCCACTATGGGGGATAATACTGTGTGAAGGGGCCACTATGGGGCATAATAGAGCGCGCAGGAGGGGGTCGGTCGAAGTCTTCGGCGTCGGTTTGGGGGGGGCATGTCAAAAGTTCGCCACGGGGCCCCGCCATTCCTAGTTACGCCACTGGGTAGAAGTGTAATAGTTTCTTATATATTTCCCATTCTTTTTGTTGCAACTATTAGCTTTGACTCAAAAAAACAAAGTAAAATCTGCAAACAAAATAAAGCTGTGTTTCGGCAACCTGGGACCTCAGCCTAAAACCCCCTCTCACATTAAAACTCCCACAGTATGTATTGTATGTAGCAGAGTCCTTTCTGACACTAAATGTCTTTCAGTAATACAACTCATCTCCACAAGATCAATGGCAGGGCTTATTAACAGGCAGACAACATGGACTGTGCTATCTGATATCAAAATGCACATGAAATATATTAAATAAAAAAATCTTAGCATTACACAGTTTATGAATCCCAGCCAGTTCATCCTCAGCCTTAGATACATAGTTACATGAGAGGCTGTGTCTGTCAGCTTGTGTTGATAGTCTCTTAGTAACCCAGATACCAAGTGCCAAGTAATAAGCCAAGGAGATTGGAACAAAACACGTATGTGCAAATATAGCCGAGAAGCAAGGCATGCATTATGATACTCCGTACTAATGTTTGTAAGTGCTCAGAAGTAATCCAAAAGCGTAACTAGAGACAATAGTAGGCAATTCCTTCATAGAAATAAATACATGAAACTGTTATACAGATGGTTTCTGTTTAGTTTTTGCACACAAATTTTTTTTTCACATTGTTATTTTTAGAAATGATTTTTTTTACATACCAACATACTAAACGTTACTGTATAAATGATGATACAGAAGGTTTCACCAACCATGTTTCTAATGTTATTACAGAATGTTATCCCAGTTCAAATAACTGAACAGAAGGATGTCAATGTATGAGCGACTTATCTAACCAGTGTGACCTCAAGGGCTCTGTATTCACTACGGTTTATAATGTAAGTGACAATATCATTTGTATGATGGACACCAATAGTGAATCTGTTGGATTTCATCAGTTTCCTTCACTATGTCAGGAAAAATACAGATCTACTAGAAGCTCCAAATGCCAGACATACAGGGATACCTAACGTGTATTTGTTTCATAGTAATATTCTACTTTTATATGTATTGTGAGAAAAAGGAGGTGATTTGAATTTTTATGCTTTTTTTAAAAACTAGATTTATTAGACCCCTAGGGGTCTTGAACAAGAATTGCAAATTACTGTCATTTGTATAACAGGCTGCCTAAAGCCGCATGCAAACGAATGCCAAACAAGTCTGGGAACCTTCAATAGGCTTCTGACTGTCAAGGCAATGGATCGCCGGTTCCGGTTCTCATTGCAGATGCTAGTGATCCTCAACAAAATGGCGCCTTGGGAAGCTTTGATCGAGGTGCCAGGGGCCTTAATGCCCATGATCAGTGCGGTTACTGAACGCGGGCATTAGCGACGGGTTTCTGCTGTATAATTCAGGCTGAGCAGCAGCCATATTTCATTACCTGACATCCGCCAAACTATTATGTCAGGAAGGGGTTAACATGCCGTGTTCTCCAAAATTGCTGTATTTTCTGCAGAGTTTTTTTTTTTTTTTTTTTTTTACTGTATTTCTGCAACTTGTGGCCGCAGCCATAGGCTGTGGAAATGTAGCTAAAAAGCACAGTTGAGAAAACAGAATTTTTAAAAACTTTTTTGCTGCTTTTCCACTGCATGCTTAAAGAGGACCTTTCATCAGATCGGGCACATACAGTTTTATATACTGCTGGAAAGCTGACAGTGCGCTGAATTCAGCGCACTATCGGCTTTCCCGATCTGTGCCCGGTGTAAAGAGCTATCGGTCCCGGGACCGTAGCGCTTTAGTGTCAGAAGGGCGTTTCTGACACTTAGCCAGGGACGCCCTTCTGCCCAGCAGCACCTATCGCGCTGTGCTCTAAGACCGGGGAGGAACGCCCCCTCCTCTCCTGATAACACTCGTCTATGGACGAGCTGTGTGAGCAGAGGGAGGGGGCGTTCCTCCCCGCTCACACAGTACAGCGCGATAGGCGCTGCTGAGCAGAAGGGCGTCCCTGGCTAACTGTCAGAAACGCCCTTCTGACACCAAAGCGCTACAGTACCGGGACCGATAGCTCTTTACACCGGGCACAGATCGGGAAAGCCGATAGTGCGCTGAATTCAGCGCACTGTCAGCTTTCCAGCAGTATATAAAACTGCCTGTGCCCAATCTGATGAAAGGTCCTCTTTAAGTTTTGCCTCTTTAGAAGTGTTTCTGCAGCATTTGGAGTTTTGGATGAGATTAAACAAATTCTTCATTGTGCTATTATTGTAAAATGCAGTTTTTTCTTTCTGCTAAAAACAGCTAAAAACACTGCAGGTGGCATTAGTCTAAGGATAAGGTCTCAAACAGCAAAGGCTGCAGAAAAGATTGCGTCGGAAATGCACCACGTTTTTTACTTTGTGGCTTGTCTGCCTCTATTATACCTGTACAGAAAACACCAGCGTTTCTGTGGGTATAGCAATTTGCAAAATCGCTTGTATTTTTGAAATTGCAGCATTTCCACAGGAGATTGTTTACTGCAATGTGTGGATTAGCCAGAATCCAATCCATTTTGCAGGTACTGTAAAACGCAGCATTTTCGCAAATGTGAGACCCTGGCCCAAAGGTTTTTTTTGTAAAGAATCTAAAGATTTCTACCTAAACCTTCAATGCAGATCTTGGAGTGTTCATGCATCATGCTAAGAATATCATTAAAAAACCCTCTAGGCCACACACATATGAAAGGTTTTACTCCTCTTGCAGGGTTCCGTGAAAGGTGGTGGATGACACAGGGATCCATAGCACACCTAAAGAGAATCCCTGTGCCATGCGCAGCTCCCCTGGTCCTCCCGTAAAGATAACAAGCAGATTTATGAAATGGTCTGAAAGAAAAGCTGTCTTTAGCAAGCAGTCACAGCAAAAAAGGCTAATAAAATTCTGGGATGTATTAAGACAAGCATTGAATCTAGATCAAGAGAGGTCATTATTCCGCTGTACTCTTCCCTGGTCAGACCACACCTGGAATACTGTGTACAGTTCTGGGCGCCTCAATTCAAGAAAGACATCGATATATTGGAGCAAGTCCAGAGAAGAGCAACCAAAATGGTGGAAGGTCTGCAAACCATGTCCTATGAGGAGCGGCTAAAAGAACTGGGATTGTTTAGTTTGCAGAAGAGAAGGCTGAGGGGAGATTTAATAGCAGTCTACAAATATCTGAAAGGTAGTCACAGTGCAGAGGGATCTACCCTATTCTCATTAGCACAAGGAAGTACAAGAAGCAATGGGATGAAACTAAAGGGAAAGAGATACAGATTAGACATTAGGAAAAACTTTCTGACAGTGAGGGTCGTGAGAGAGTGGAATAGGCTGCCACGGGAGGTGGTGGGCGCTCCATCAATGGAAATCTTCAAGCGGAATCTGGATAAACATATAGCTGGGATGATTTAGGAAAACCTGCACTCGCAGGGGGTTGGACCCGATGGCCCTTGAGGTCCCTTCCAACTCTACCATAAGAATAAGAATAAGTATATGCAAGCTGTGCTGTGATTGACTGCTAGACAGCTTCATAGATCTTCCATAGTGTCCGTTTTGCCTGCAGTGTTTCTTTAGGTTTTCTTTGTGTACCCTATTTTTGCAGTTTTTAAATTCTTATAAAAACCCCTCATGTTTCAAGCATTTTTGCAAAGATTTTTTTTTTTAAAGCCATTTTGTAAACATATTAAACAAAAAAATAGAACATAACATAACAAATAAAGTTTTATAAACTGAGCAGTAATGATCCCTTGTGTTCATAATAAACATAATGTAAAAATGTACTGCACAGCCATAACTTTTGTTACTTTTGATTTTGTAGGGTCTGAACCAGAAAAACAGTTTGTCAACAAATTGTAACTTCCCCCCCAAGAAGTAAGCTTTTAGTGCCCTCTGGTGTCTTGATACTTTTTTTTTTTTTTTAGAATACTTTACCACATTGTCATACATACGTTATTTTGAGGTTTGAATTGCCAAAGGCCAGAGTCAACTCTTAAAAGAATGTGAATAATATGAACGAATTTTAAAAGAAAAGTACATACATATTTGCTCTCTCTTTTCTTTTTTTCAAGTGTGGTTTTTATTAATAACTTTCAACAATATAACATACAGTGATGCAGAAAGGAATATGGAAAGAGTAAAAATATTCTAGAAATATACGAAAACCAATAATAAAACACATACGTATGGACAGGGGTGAACCTTCCCCTTTTGCCGCCCGAGGCGAACGACAGAAAGGCCCCCCCCCCACGGGAGGAGGCGGCGTGACGGAGCGGAGGGGGCGGGGCTAAGCGAAGGGGGCGGGGCTTAACGGCGTTCGCAGGCACGGAGATGACCTGCTCTCTGCCTGAGCGTGAGGGGAGGCCGCTGGAGTAGCGCTGCTCTAGTGGCCTCCCCAATCCACCGCTCGGTGCTAAGCCAGTCCAGGACAGCTTGTCCTGGACTGGCTTAGGTAAGTAAAAATGCCGCCCTCCCTGGGGCCCTGGAATAGCGCCGCCTGAAGCAGTCGCTTCAGGTCGCCTCATGGGAGGTGCGGCGCTGCGTATGGACTGGACAAGGAGGGATCAGGAGTTAGAGACATATTACTTTATTTTAAGATCGGTGTTGCACTGTGTAAACAAGGCCTTTTGGATTTGCATAACACTGGCAGTACACATAGATGGGTATACAGTGGGGGCCAAAGAAACCGCACCATTTCACAAAATGAAATGATTGTAGCGAAAATGATTTCTTGTCTTTTTCCATTTCTATCCTCTTGTCTCCTGGATGACGAGTATTTGGCAATTTTCATGTGACATGTTTAAGTCTATTTCATAGTAGGAAGTATACATATCTGTAGGGACTCAATTTATACACATCACATACATTTGACAAAATCCACTAGTGGTGCATTTTTTTCGGCTGCCACTGTATAAGATAACTCCTGTTTTTTCCTCCCCAACTTTCTTTAAAACTTTGGGGATTAGATTCATTATAAGGAGGGGGGGTTCTTAAGGATGGATGCAAAATCTTGATCCTGACTCCAAGACTGAATCAGACCATCTATCTCCAATGAACCCCTCCCAGCAAGAGGCACCATTCGCTCTGGCCTATACTGACCCTGCTAAGAAGTCAGCCTATATCCTGTCTTAGGTATACTGCTGATAGGCTATTGAGATGGGCTTCTGCCTGAAGAAGAATGGAACTAGCCAAATAGTGGACCTTACGGTTTCCAGATGGGTTATACAGGATACATTGTGTTGTTTGAGAAAATCTTCATATATTTCCCCTCTGTACCATGACCTGCCACCGTAAGCCCCTTCTTTATTGTCATCAGCTTCTTGAAATTTGAAGAGCATGGTCTTATCCTGAGATGTCATCTGCCCTGCTACCATTAATCCTCTCAAGTGCACTTCTCAAACCCAGGGGCAGGCATCTGTATTTAGTTGTACCGGGAAAAGGGACAACAACTGGACCCCTGGATCAAGGTCGTCAAGTTTTGTCCATTGCAAAAATGAGAGTCTGTCACTGGATGACAAGAGGAAGGAAGTGTTCAATGATGAGAGCCAAAAAGAAAGTTGTCTAAGTATGGTACTAGAAAGAGACCCTGGAGTCTCATAAAGACAGCCAAGTCTGCTATGACCTTTGTTAATACTATGAGCCTTAAGAAACCCGGAAAGGTAGAGCCACTTATTGGAAACTCCCCAGGGAATACTCTATCCAGACTGTCAGAATCACAAACTTCAGGGAGGACAGATGGATGGGGGACATGATAGTATGTGCCCTCTATTCCCATCATGCACTATGCAAACAGAAGGTTCACTGTAAAGGACACTGTTTCATTCTGAATTTCTTGTAAATTATTTATCATCTCTTTGAACTTCCCACTGGGCTTTTTGACCAAGAATAAATGGGTGTAAAACCCCATTCCCTCCTCTATCAGAGGTACTAGGACTATAATCCCCTTCTGAATATGGTAAAGTAAATTCTTTCTGCAGAACTACCAGTATTCTTTTTAGATTGTCTCCTGGACACTTGGTGGCTACAAATCTGTCTGTTGGATTAGAAGACGACTCCAGTCTGAATCCCTCCTTTATTTCTTCCAGGATCCAAGTGTTGGAGAAAATGTTTTCCCAAGCCTGGGTAACAAAAAAAAAAAAAAGGATAGCTGTCCTCCAGCTGGAGACCTGGCGTTACTGTAGGCCTTTCCCTTTCCTACTATCTGGCTGAGAAAATATTGCCTTTTTGCTTTTGCAGGCTTTGGACCTATTCTTGCAAAAGAGGCTAGAGTTTTTGCAAGAATATCCTGAGGATTGTGAATATAGAAAGGCTTTTTTCTTATCTGAAACCTTTTCCAACAGATCATCCAGACTTGAGCTGTTTGTTTGTACGGCCAACTGTTCTAAACACATTAACAACCACAAACCTTCCGATAAACATTTGAGACTACCCTTAAAGAGGACCTTTCATCAGATTGGGCACTGGCAGTTCTATATACTGCTGGAAAGCTGACAGTGCGCTGAATTCAGCGCACTATCGGCTTTCTCGATCTGTGGCTTGAGTAAAGCGCTATCGGTCCCGGTACCGTAACGCTTTACAGTCAGAAGGGCGTTCCTGACACTCTGTCAGGAACGTCCTTCTGCCCAGCAGCGCCTATCACGCTGCACAGTGTGAGCGGGGAGGAATGCCCCCTCCCCTCCTGATAATACTCGTCTATGGACGAGCACTGTGAGCAGAGGGAGGGGGCATCCCTCCCCGCTCACACTGTGCAGCGCGATAGGCGCTGTTGGGCAGAAGGACATTCTTGACAGAGTGTCAGGAACGCCCTTCTGACTATAAAGCGCTACAGTACCGATAGCACTTTACCCAGGGCACAAATCGGGAAAGCTGATGAATTCAGCGCACTGTAGGCTTTCCAGCAGTATATGGAACTGCCTGTGCCCAATCTAATGAAAGGTCCTCTTTAAAGGGGTTGTCCCATGAAAAGCATCCTATCTATACTGCTAATTTATGTGGATTTAAGACTTTTCCTAAATACATTGCTTTATCAAAACTGCTTTGGTCGCTATCTTAATTTATTCACTTCATTGTTTACACACAGTTTCTATGGCCACTGAGCTTATCTGCTCAGTTCCCAAGTGATGTAGCTGCCTGCTCTCAGGGGGGAGGGAGGGGCTGAGTGCTCAGCAGCAGCTCTGAGCTGTTTATGTCTGACAAGTAACGAAGCTCCTCAGATAGGGGAAGGGGGAGGTGAGAGCTCCGGCATTTCTGATTCTGGTTTAATTGAATTTGGCTGATAAGGGCTGAGATAAGGAGTCCGTTACTCTGTATGTAATGCAAGCTGACTCAAATCCAGCTCTGTAACATCAGCTTCATACTGTGGTAATGCATTTACAACCAATCACTCATTACTGACTGAAAACATAGCAGAGCAAGTGAAACCTCGCCCACCAATGTGCCGAGAAAACCAGAAAGTGAACAGAGCAGACAGCCTGCAGGTTGGTGAACAAGGGTTATGGGAATACCCCTTTAAACACTTGAGAAATTAACAGATGAAAGTTGATCAATGTTATTGCAGTACTGAAAACAGGAGATCATATACACTTTGTGGGTGTATGAGTGTTAGTAGTGGTTTTAGTAGTAGAAACACATGCCCATACACAGCATATCATGGCACATAAAAGGCAGAAAAAAAAGCAAACAACAGCTTTTGGCTGTGACCAGCTTTAGTTGATGAATGCCACTATGGGATGAACTTTTGTAGGTTTACATATGAACAACCATTAGCAGAAAAAACATAGAAATCTCACACTTCAGCAGTCTAAAATCTAATATATGACCATATTTAGTCCAGTTAGTCTCAAACACAGGAGTCAACAGAAATTCTGTTCAAAGAGCTTTGGTCGCTCTTTTTCCAAGTCTTAGACTGATAAGCCCTCCTAACTCAATTAGACAAGGAAGAGCCCTGGCAGAGAGCTTAACAGCCTCTGTGCTGGAACGTAGACTGCTAACTGCCAATTCTCATGTCCTCTTAAGGTCAGTATCTGCCCTCCTACCAAGGGCACACAGGTTCTTGACGGGATAGTCCTCCCTTCGTGGAAAACTTACTCACTGGGACATCAACACTAGGGGCCTTGTCTCAACTGGCTGAATACTTCTCATTGCAAGGATACTTTCTCTAAAGGTAGATGGAACAAAGAACTTTCTATATGGATTCTTGCATTCTTTAGAAATGAGAGTTTACACATTTTCATCTAGGAGCTAGTCCTTCAAACATTTGGTAAGATACTCACCAGTACTTTGTAATGTCTTTCAGATCTATTGTGGTACTGACAGCTTTAAGAATTAATTCTATATCCTCAACATGAAAAGAAGATCTTACTGCCAGATTAGATGAATCTGAACCAGAAGCTAGATTGCCTTTCTTGTGTCTTCCTGACAACAATGCGCTAGGCCTAGTAGGGATGGGAAGATAGGAGAATGTACTCGGTTGAAGTTCCTTTTGGCTTTTCAAGGAAGAAGCCACCTCCTCACTTACTAATGGTCTTATGCTCTCAAACAGGATGGGGGATTCTTCTGCTACAACACCCTTCAGATAAGACACTATTTGGACTTTGAGCTAGTTCTCTTAATCTTAGCAGTCTACAGTACAACATAAACAATGACAGATCTCCATCAGTAAGGTAATAAGGGAAACCAATATTTCTTACCAAAATGGTAGTTGCAGAATCCTAAGATCCCTCAGGGCAATACCAGTCTTGTTGACCAAGAGGTCTATGGGAGAACGTTGTGGAGGGTTTAATCAGCTTCAGACATGGTGCTGGATCAATTCAGCACCAAAACTCCAGCTGAATTGAAGGCACATTCATAATACAGGGACAGCTGCCATATCTTTGGCCTATTTATTATGTTCCCAGCCCACCCTGAGAGACACCCCCCCCCCCTCTACTGCGTTCTGGTGCAGAGATACCAGATATTACATCCTGGCCCACGCCTCCTTGGTGCTGAACTGTAACCTGGGCACCATAAGTTACATCAGCAGACACTGAAAATGGGTTTGGAAGGTTCTGGTGCTAGTCCCTTTCCCTCTGAACCCATGCATTGAGTTTATGTACAACAGAAAAAACAGCGAGACTGCCCACAGCTGGACCTGGTCATGGCAAAATAAGACTTGTGACAAGGTCGCACACCACTGTGGCTTACGCTTGTCAGGAATAAGAGGATATTAAAATGGCTCCCCTATCCTCAGCCCTTGGGGGTGTTCACAAGGTAAAAGAACAAGTGGGAGTCCCAGATCACCCTGGACTTCCCATCCAGAGTACAGGAAACCTGAACTGAGGTGTGGAGGGGGTATAAATCTTTCATCTCCTCGGATTTCCTGTCGACGGGCTCTTTGCATGGTGCTGTCATGGGCATGGAAAAACATATCTTTTTATTCTGGTTTATTATATTCCCTAATCTGACTCTTCGACACTTAAACTTGATTCTCTGTACCCTTTGTTCTACATTATTCCTAAAATCCATTTGCCTTCTCTTAAAACTAACCCTCAACATCAATGCACATCATATCTGTACCTACAGATAGCAGCTGGTGACTGGCTCATGCAGCATTATTTGGGTTAACCAGATGGCTGGACCACTCTACAAGCCTCTTTTGCCACCCCTTCCTCCTCATAGATTGTAAGTTCTTCTAAGTAGAGCAGTCACTCCCACTGTATGAATTGATGTATTACTCAGTAATGTCTAATATTGCCAGTATATGAACCCTATGGTTTATAAAATGCTCCATGTTTGAGTTCCTCCTACTCCCAACATTCAATCAAAATATCAGTTACAGGAATTTTACAGAATTTGAAAAACATCAACGCTTTCTTCCAAATGTCTCAGCCTGGTGATCAGGACATTGAGCCCCAACGTTTCCAAACTCAGACAGTTAACTACTGGGATGCCAAATGTTAAGCAGGGAACTAACTATGACTGACAAACTCACAAAGAACACCATACAGTCTGGGACACATTTGTCAGTTGTTTATTTCAAGACTAGCACATTTACAGCAAATACACCAAGCAAGTGAAGGACGATTACGGAAAACAACCATATACATAATACTGGCCAAATTAAATACATTAAAAAAGTATACAGTGCTTGGCAAGTGAAAAGGAATCAACAAAAAAAGTGTGTTGTATCATACAATATCTTTACAAGTGCAAAGGTTACAAAACATGACCAAATGACCAGATCTTCCAGCTGCATTAGTAGGCATTGCCTTCATTTACCATTTGACTTCACTTTACACAACCAGTTACTAAGTAATAGGTGGCTGCAGTGATGATATTGCTTTAGAACAGTTGTATGTTTCATCATTCTACCATCTGAGGTCTATTGATAAGAGGGGAATCCACATGCAATTCTTTAGCAGCCAGGCTTACAAGGCATTCTGTGTCTTCAGGCAGCTACTACATTTGATCGGCTGAACAATACTAATATTACAACGAGCATGTGAGCACTTCTAATCTGAACTTACCTCAAGGTATTTACAGCAGGTTATACCCACTAGAGAAACAGCAAGTAACACAGATTTGTACAAAGGCTACTGGGAATAGTTCAAAACACTCTATAGGGGATGAGTTTATAACATTGTAGGGCTTAAGGTGGTTTACAGTAAAGGGAACCCCAGAGATTAATTTATCCCTATAACAATGATCTAATTAATTACTTCTATTTGTTGCCTTTCTGTTGTATCTTCTAACTCTGGGCTGAAGATTTCATCTGTTCTATATCAAAGGAGTTTTCTAAACATTACCCAGGAATCCTTTTTTTTTTTTTTTTTTTTTTTTTTCTTTCTTTCCATGAAACTAGGTAAAATGAAAGTGTGTGGTATTACAGTTCAGTCCCACTCACTTCAATGGAGCTTAGCTGTGATACCACACACAACCTATGGACAGGTGTGGCACTGTATCTGGAAAGCAACTTTATTTTTCTAATCTTGGAGAGGCCCTTTAATAGCTATTAATATTATTCACATTTACATGTATCTGTGTTTGGTAATCCATTCGGGGAGTCCACATCCAGACCCCCCGAACAGAATACCGAACGCATTGGTAAGCGGAGAGCTTATGAGAGCACACAGACACCATAGACTATAATGGGGTTCATGTGCTTTCCACACGGAAAGTACTTCATGATCTACTTTCATATCCGCAAGACTCGTGCAGGCAGCGCACAGAAAGCACACGAACGCCATTATAGTCTATGGGGTCTGTGTGCCTTCGCTGCACACTGCTTGCCAATGCGTTCAGTAATCCATTCGGGGGGGGTCCCCATGCGGACTCCCCCAACGGATTACCAAATGCAGATGTAAACTAGGCATTAGTAATAAGTGCTCCACTGTTAAGTTAAGCTGAAATGTTAAAGAGGACCTTTCATGTCCTCATGAAAGTGCAATTTTATATATCGCTAGAAAGCAATTTCCTGGTATGTGCTCCGGTGGTGGAGATATCAGTGCTGTTACTTTCGGCACCGATATCTCTCCACTGTCAGAAGGGCCTTTCTCTTAGCTGAGCATCACTACAGCCCCACTACAAGTCTATGGACGAATAACATCAGGGGAGCGTTCCTTACAGCCCAGCAATGACGCTGAGCTAAGAGAAAGGCCCTTCTGACAGTGGAAAGATATTGGTGCTGAAACTAATGGTACCGATATCTCCACCACCAGGGCACATAACAGGAAAGACGACTTTCTAGCGGTATATAAAACCACACATTCATGAAGACATGAAAGGTCCTCTTTAAGGATTTAATGCAGAAATTGTCACAGAATCTGCAGTGAAATTAAGGCAAGGGCCCACGTGGCATAAGCATCGTGGTTTTGGAAATCACAGCATGCCAATTATACCTATGGTAAACGCTGGCAGTTTCCCTATAGGTATTATGAAAGCAGAAAGTATGCAAAGAAAAGCTCCACTTTTGTCCATGGTCTATGCCTGGCATTACAGGTAGCTTCAGTCACCTAAAGCAAGCTGAGAGCAGAGCTGCTGTGAACAACACACTTTATATATTCAATTCAGGGGGAGATTATTTGATACTAGAGAAATGTAGGGGGTGAATTCAATGTTCCCACAAGTCCAACTATAGAATTATTACCAAAGCTTTCATTTATGTAAGACTTATGCCCACTCATTGAAACATGACAGTATATTACCCATTATACGTATAAACAGTAACAAACTGTTCTGGCAAGTAGAAGCATACAAATCTAGAATACTATTGCTAATCACTCTTGGTTAGACTGTTCTTTACCAACTTCTAAATGTGTAGATGTAATAAAAAAGTGACCACACATGTAAGGTGCATTTTCAGATTCGAGGTTTTCATGTATTTTCTAAATATTTAAAATAACATTTATGATAAATGTGCTTTCTGGAGTTTTATCAATGCTTACACTGTCAGAAAATACAGTACACTGTATTTCTAATACCCTGTACAATTCACCTCTGTCTGCAGTCATTTAGTATAAAAAAAAATTCTGTATACACTATAAAACCTGTATTGGTCATGTGATAATCACACAGATGCATGCCTGCTTGCAAGACAGAACTCTGTAGGTATGGTCCCGCATAATGGCTATTGGACATTTCATGGTTGGCATCCACTACATGGGACCATGCCCTGATAAGTCAAGTGCAATGATCCATGCAACTGTGTGCCCATTGGATGACCAGAGCAGATTTATGTCCAGAAAAATAAATTAGAATAACTTGTTCAAAATATACCCTTCAATCCTATCCAATGCTAGCACATTTTTAGGAGATACTTGGTGAATGCATCACTGGGAATATAGCACAATATAGTCAACACCAAGCATCAATAATCTTAGTGTCTGTGCCATAGACTAAGTGATTATTTCACGTCACTCTACTTATATCTTGGACCATAAATACATGATCTCTCCTTGCAGTTGGTGGAAGTGTTATATAAAGAGTTGTAATTCAGAAAGGAAAGAAAGTAATGCTTACTATGTACCAGGTCACATAATATAAACCTAATACAACTAAAATAAAATTGAGTAACATGCTGCTGTAGTCCCCTATTGGCAGAAATATGGGATTAATGCAGATTTTGTTTCTCAATACTCATCATAATAATGAAGAACTTTGTCATAAAGCTATGTACAGCTCTCTCTGAAATGATACAATATTTATATATTATATGCTCAGCACAGACTAGCCAATAGATATCTCCCACAGTGTGCTGGCTGTTTTACTGTACATGACACTACCACTGTCAAAGTTGATCAAGTTTCCTTATTCCAATGTATGTTAAGACCAGTTATGACTATCTAACCAAAACTACTGCACAAACAAACCAAATAACTTAGGAAGTTGTCACATTATTTTGAGAAATGTCCATTTAAACTGTTTTACCTAAGGTTAGTTTTTAAGCATGGCATGCTATACTATCCAAATAATAAAAAACCTATACTTAAACTGACAAACTGAAAACGATAGGATGAAAACGTACACCATAATAGATCCGTCAGATCGATTGTGGCAGGCATAACTTATCTATAATACCCCCTCATACAAAATATATCATTTTCATCATGGGGGGGGGGGGCGGGGGGGAGTTCTGGAATTCAAGAATACTGTAGTTGAATCAAACAGAAACCTCGGTAAGTCAATGGAGTATGTCAGGATTTGTTGGGATCAATTTGTCATGGCTCATTATGAACAGAATCTACGATGCTAGTGTGAACAGATTATAAGTGGTTTGTGCCTAGATGTATCAAAGCTTACCTAATCTTTAGAGAATTTTTTTTTTTTTTGCAGCACTTGTACTACTAATACATTTCGTAATATCCTTTTTTTAAAAAATTAATTTTGGCTTCTTTATATGAAATCCCACACTGAAATTCACTTTCTAGCCCTTCTTTTTTCTGTTGCCAGTAGTACATGGTAAAGGGATACAGATATCTATATGTGGGGGTGAGCAGCTCCTGTATAGCACTGACATATCATGCAGGAAAGGACTGAGAATGGGGAGGGGGGTGGCAGCTAGGGGAGTCACTTCAAATTGCTGTATCTTGTATTTTATACTACCTAGAATAGCAACCATTGCCAACAGTGTCTTCACAGATTGGGCACAGCTGATTGAAGTGACCGAGCCTCAGCCTACCCTATACTGTACCTACCTAGCGGTACCAGTATAATGTTGGCAAAAGAGAAACCGGGGATCATTAATGAAGTATATTACAAAACATATTAATTACACAAATGCTGACAGAAAATCAAAAGTCTTTGATTTAATGAGAAACTGTCAAACTCTGAACTGCAGGAAGCATCTGAAAGAGCAGCAGATTGATATATAGTTTTGTGGGAACAAATTCACTATAACCTATCATTTATTCAGGTAAATTTCTGTTCATTCTGCTCTTTGGAGTCCATTGACTGGTCATTCATTGAGAACATTTCCTGCATACGTGTACATACAGAGATAATTGTCACTAATAGGACCATCCACTAGACCCCAAAACCTAGGATAAGCCAGAAAGTCACTGAATTTACTATAGGTTTTGCCTTACTCAGACCAACAGTAATTTGTATTGGCCGTCATTCATCCAGTAACCAAAGAAGATTTAAAAAAAACGTGTGAAGTTCCATGTTTTGTCAATGTACTCTCGGAGGAAAACTTGGACTGGACATTGTTTTGGGCTTCTCTGGTCTACAAAACAGTGCATGGTGCACTATGAAAGAAATCAATACAATGGGTCAATGTCCTGTTCATGTTTAGGCCGTGCACATGTATGTTAAATACACCCTGAATAAGCCCTGAGGGTCCATTCACACGGAGTAAACGCGCGCTCATTTTGGCAAAATACATGTGTAAAGAATACACGTGTAAAAAAAAATGTCATTGAAGTCAATAAGAGTCTAATTTTTACATGTGTATTTTGCCAAAATGAGCGTGCGTTTACTCTGTGTCAATGGACCCTTATACTGATCATATAAACACGTCTGATTTTTTTTTTAACCCCACAATACCATAGATCAATCTTCTTAGCTCCTCCTGCCATATGACATGATACGGCAGATCGAGCAGCATGTACAACATAACTGGTTACTGTTAAATTACTAGTGAAATATTACTATTGCTACTATTACACACTTGATATAGATTTGTTTTCATACCATAAGTTTTTTTTCTTAAGAGAGTAGCACTAATAAAATTAAATGTAAACTAAAATTAAAGGAGTCAGGGGCACAGTCGTATCTTATAAGGGAACTCTTCTCTCTTACCATTATTTATATGCACTGCATAGGCTTGGGTAGATAGTAAGTACGTGTGTTCTTCTAAGAATTCACATTAGTTACAAGTAACTGAGTATTTGGATGAAAATTTGACTCTTCTGAATTGCTAGTTCTGGATTCAGAGAAATAAATGGGGCAATTATTGATAGAGTGAGGGAGTATTTTCACATATTGTAAACTGAAATCTAAGCTTGGATACGGCATATATCTGAGGCTATTTCATAAGATGAACGGAGGCAAGTAGGATGCAAGAGGTAGATGTAAAAAGCAGCCAACTGTAGCTTTAAGGCTGGAGGATGATAGTGATGACATGTACCTCTAAATATATGCGGTAAGCCTGGCGAGTAACGAAAAGGTGCAATGCAAAAAATTCAGTTCATTACAAACTGTACGCTTATTAATGATAAGAAACTTTATTAATAGTTATAATGGTCTTTAACCATCAGTCGAGGGGAGCAGTGAGCCTGGATAAATCTTTAGGTGTTTAGAAAAATAGGCAACTTCTTAATTTGAGATTTTATTGGGAATTTATTAATAACTATTGCAAACACTAAAGCAAATCAATAAAAACCGGTGTTTGTGACTAAACTAGACATCTATTGGAAAACGTGAAAACACAGTCAGCATAGAAGGGTATTAGCATGTCCCAAGTATCACTGCTGAGTACCAATAACTGAGCTGGTCTATAACTGAAGATGGAAGTGAAGAAAGAAGGAAACTTAGTGACACTCCCATCAGTATTTACCGCAAAGTGTTCCAACAAACGGAACGGAAATCTTGAACAATTTCTGCTGCTGCATTGCTAGGACTGGAGCACATGCACTATAACATTTAATGAAGGGTTATGGGAGCCATTAACTCTTTATCTTATAAAAGAGACTCAGAGAAAGTCTATGAGCTGATCTTACAATGCTCACATTCTTTCCTGAAATTGACTCCTACCCATATCTATACTCCATGCAACTGGTTGACATCCCTTTTAGGATCACAGCCTATATTTCGACACAAATTCCTATAGTTAAAACTAGCTGCTTTAACACATAAAAACTCTGGTTTTGCCTATGAAATCTGCAGCCCAAATCACTTATATTTTCTATAGAAGACCCCAGTGGGACACCATGAAGTAACCATGGAACCCCTAAGGCAGTGGACATAACTATACTGCTCCTCCAGTCTGCCGTGACGATCACTAGGAGGATTAGAACGTTTTTAACTCATAAGCAGCCTTGTTGGTGCGAGGTGAGCCTAACACGATATGCAAAATGATCCCCTTGTACATGCTCTGTTATATAATCGGTGTCTCCAGAAACCATCAAAGAACATAATCTTCTATGTATATACATGAATTAATGCAAATCTACAGATATTGCAAGAGGAACTCCAAATGGCAGAACCTAAGTTTCCACTTTTCCGTAGGTCCCTTCAGGAGGCCTGTAATGCTTTGGGAAAGCTTTCAGCTGCAGACTGTTAAAGGCATATTTGCGACATCCGACATTCTTCATGGTGTTTTCTCGACGACAGCCCTCACTATGGAAAAACAAAAGACAAAACAGGCACAAAAAAGAAAATAAAACCTGCACAAACAACAAAATGGAAAGCATGGCCAAAAGCAGTAGCAAGTGCAGCATTGTGAATGAAGATGTGTCAAGGACTCATGCTAAGGGAGTGAAATGTGCAGGTTAACATATCCAGCACCTGTTTCCTGGTGGAATAAAATGGTCATTTATTAGATTTAGTCTTGAGATGTAAAGCATGACTAGGATATAGCAGCTATGTTAAGAAGGGAAAAGAAAAAAAATCAAATTAAATCTTTCATAAAGGTGCAAAATTGTAGGCATTGAGAATAGATGGAAGACAGAACACTCTCCCTGTCAGGTATGGAGAGAATATACAGACCCTAGTCTAGACTTGAAGTACATAGACAGCTGTTGTCCACTAACCTTATAAGCTTTAAGGCCGAGCCTCACCATTGTCAAAAATGAAGAAAATAAAATAACCAAAGCAAAGCAATGCACCCACATACATAGCAGAGTAACTATAGTGTAAGCTATTAGTGAACGTCATACTACATGACAAAGCTGGGGCAACCCTTTTTCATGAACAATTGCCACCTCCTGGTTTTAATACATGGAACTGTTTTAGGCCAAGGCCTGAATGCAGAGTTTTTTGTTGCAGATTTTGCTGTGGTTTCTTAAGCCAAAGTCTGGAGTGGCTTGAAAGGAAATGGAAAATATAAAAGGAAGCTCTGAGAAGTTTCCCTTCTATTAAATCCACTCCTGACTTTGGCTCAAAAAACCAAAGCAAATTCTGCAAGAAAAAAACTCTGCATTTCCACAACATGGGACCTCAGCCTGAAAGGGGTTGTTTCCTTAGAGACAACCCTTTTAGAAAAGAGCCACCATAGCAAACAGCTGAATGCTGAGGGAATCTCTCGGCAACTCAGAAAACCATGTTGGGGAAACACAGTCAACCAGACATTTTTGCTGCAGTAGTATGCAAGGAAATGTGGCATTAGATGGAAACAACTCATAACATAACATATAGACCATTTAAGTTTAACGGAATAGCAGCTGCAGTTACAGAGCAGCTCCATGCTATAGCTTATATGGGGGAGCTCTGAGCATTTCCTCTGTAATGTTCATATGACCTAATAGAGCACAAGGACAACAGTTATCATCATGACACAACCCTTATAGATACAATATGGAATACTCATATTACATTACCTTCAGGTTGGAGTAACTCTTGCAAAAGTAAAGCATCGTAAGGACAATGTACATAAAAAGCTAGACTACAATAAAGCTATGGTATTTCCCATATCACCTCCCACCATATCATATAGTACAGTATTTACAACCCAGTTTTATGCTAGGTTCACAACTGTGTTTGGGTTTCCTTTTGGGGGGGTCCACTTTGGAAAAAAGGGGTTACCTTGGGACTGGCTAAAATGGGGTCCTCAGTGTTTCCACCTGAAAAGGGCGAAAAATGCAGAGAGAAAAGTGGAAGGTGGAGAAGAATCCCCAGGCACAGACCAGGCGCAGATGTGAACCTAGCCTTAGTTTTAATATAACTGCTGTATATACCTTCCTGGCTGAGATCTGGGTCTACAATTTTTGTCTACCAAAAAAATAAACAACATGACATATAAATCGCATAATAACAGAAGTAAGAAAACCTATATATATATATATATATATATATATATATATATATATATTTATTTAATTTAGTATATAGGTGAAGAGACCATTAAACTCATGGGGATTTAGCACATGCAGGCTTAGTTTTCACCCATTTAACAGACCATAAATAAATGCAAAAACATAATAAGAAAGGTCTCTTATATAAACAGATTAATGACCATATAAATCCTGAAAATGTCATGCATTCCATAGATCAGAGGGAAGAATGATTTTATAAAAGTCAAGGTATAAAGGAGGATTTGGTAAACTAATGCTCATGTATATATATATTTCCTATTTCTGTTGACTGGAGTAAATGTTCATTTTGTAATTTATATATGTATTTGGTCCTGATGGAGAGATCTACTGGACGGTGACTGTGTCGTAGTGCTGTATATTGTACAAACATACATCTCTCCTGACTGTCCAGCCTTTCCCATACACATGCAGGCTTGGCTTGCTTTGCCAACCATGCATACATTTTCAATGGGAAGAATAAGCTGCTGTCAGACAACTGTGTCAATGGCTTATCTCCTGTGAAAACAAAGGACTGGGCATTGTGAATTACAACAAGCCCATTTCTTCACTCCAATAATATTTTCTGTTTGGCACCGTCCAGACTCTAAACTTACACATTAGATGATAAACTGTTTCCACTGAAGTAAACAGGCTTGAACAAGATTCATCTAATATAAGTAGGCACCTTTACGCTAATGCTCCATCCTTGGAGAAAAGAAGCTTTTTTTTGTTGCAAATTTTGCTCCGGTTTCTTGAGCCAAAGTCTGAAGTGGATTGAGCAAAAAGAGGGAAGTATAAGAGACCCCTATATATGTTCCATTCCCTTTGTAAGCACTCCAGAGTTTGGCTTAATTTATAAAAAAAAAAAAGAAAAAGAAAAAAAAAAGCTAATAGTAATAACAGCAACAAAAAAGCAGCTTTTTTTGCAACGTGGAGTCTCATTCTTAGTGAAAATTAGCATATAGAGTAGATGCATTGACTAACTTTATAGAAAGCTCAGGAACCTACACAGCGTAAATTATAAGTAGCATTTATAAGGTACAGAAGCCTACTAAATGACATGCAAGGACAAAAGCCTGATAAAGCTAAAGTGTAGCTTAAAGATAGTGGGAAGCAGAACCAAAAACTACACAGGCCAGTAGCAACTTCCCAATGTTACTGCATTAATGCTTTCTAGCACTTAAAACCTGCATAAACTTTTTAAACTTGCTAAACATTTCAGAAATCTATAGTGCACGTAACAAACTTTGTAAAATACTTTATTTTTTTTTTAAAAAATTGCCTGTTTTCTTAAGTATTTTTTTCCCTTTATCTTGCTCTTATTGCTCTACATTTACTCATATTTCCAAGAGAAATAGACAAATCAGTTTACAATCTATGGATATGTAGATGGATAGAAGAGAGGGGAAGGAGGAAGATGGCGGTGTGAGACCATATACAACATCTAATGAATTATTTCTCTCATATCAGAGCTGGATGATAATTTACTAGAGATGAGCGAACAGTGTTCTATCGAACACATGTTCGATCGGATATCAGGGTGTTCGCCATGTTCGAATCGAATCGAACACCGCGTGGTAAAGTGCGCCAAAATTCGATTCCCCTCCCACCTTCCCTGGCGCCTTTTTTGCACCAATAACAGCGCAGGGGAGGTGGGACAGGAACTACGACACCGGGGGCATTGAAAAAAATTGGAAAAAGTCATTGGCTGCCGAAATCAGGTGACCTCCATTTTAGACGAATAGTGGATTTCAAATCCGGGTCATATGAGAATGTGAACTTTGTGACTATGAGACAGGGATAGCTGTACAGGCAGGGATAGCTAGGGATAACCTTTATTTAGGGGGGAATGTTATTAAAAATAACTTTTTGGGGCTCTATCGGGTGTGTAATTACGATTTTTGTGAGATAAACTTTTTCCCATAGGGATGCATTGGCCAGCGCTGATTGGCCGAATTCCGTACTCTGGCCAATCAGTGCTGGCCAATGCATTCTATTAGCTTGATGAAGCAGAGTGTGCACAAGGGTTCAAGCGCACCCTCGGCTCTGATGTAGCAGAGCCGAGGCTGCACAAGGGTTCAAGCGCACCCTCGGCTCTGATGTAGGAGAGCCGAGGGTGCACTTGAACCCTTGTGCACCCTCAGCTCTGCTACATCAGAGCCGAGGGTGCGCTTGAACCCTTGTGCACTCTCTGCTTCATCAAGCTAATAGAATGCATTGGCCAGCGCTGATTGGCCAATGCATTCTATTAGCCCGATGAAGTAGAGCTGAATGTGTGTGCTAAGCACACACATTCAGCTCTACTTCATCGGGCTAATAGAATGCATTGACCAGAGTACGGAATTCGGCCAATCAGCGCTGGCTCTGCTGGAGGAGGCGGAGTCTAAGATCGCTCCACACCAGTCTCCATTCAGGTCCGACCTTAGACTCCGCCTACTCCAGCAGAGCCAGCGCTGATTGGCCGAATTCCGTACTCTGGCCAATCAGCACTGGCTAATGCATTGTATTGGCGTGATGAAGCAGTGCTGAATGTGTGTGCTTAGCACACACATTCAGCTCTACTTCATTGGGCTAATAGAATGCATTGGCCAGCGCTGATTGGCCAGAGTACGGAATTCGGCCAATTAGCGCTGGCTCTGCTGGAGGAGGCGGAGTCTAAGATCGCTCCACACCAGTCTCCATTCAGGTCCGACCTTAGACTCCGCCTCCTCCAGCAGAGCCAGCGCTGATTGGCCGAATTCCGTACTCTGGCCAATCAGTACTGGCTAATGCATTGTATTGGCGTGATGAAGCAGTGCTGAATGTGTGTGCTTAGCACACACATTCAGCTCTACTTCATCGGGCTAATAGAATGCATTGGCCAATCAGCGCTGGCCAATGCATTCTATTAGCGTGAACTGAGTTTGCACAGGGGTTCTAGTGCACCCTCGGCTCTGCTACATCAGATTGCTACATCTGATGTAGCAGTGCCGAGTGTGCATCAGATGTGTAGTTGAGCAAAACTGACTCAGCACTGCTAAGTCTCTGCATTCGCATAGGAATGCATTGGCCAGCCTTCGGCCAATCAGCGCTGGCTCTGCCGGAGGAGGCGGAGTCTAAGGTCGGACCTGAATGGAGACTGGTGTGGAGCGATCTTAGACTCCGCCTCCTCCAGCAGAGCCAGCGCTGATTGGTCGAGTTCCGTACTCTGGCCAATCAGCACTGGCCAATGCATTTCTATGGGGAAAAGTTAGCTTGCGAAAATCGCAAACTGACAGGGATTTCCATGAAATAAAGTGACTTTTATGCCCCCAGACATGCTTCCCCTGCTGTCCCAGTGTCATTCCAGGGTGTTGGTATCATTTCCTGGGGTGTCATAGTGGACTTGGTGACCCTCCAGACACGAATTTGGGTTTCCCCCTTAACGAGTTTATGTTCCCCATAGACTATAATGGGGTTCGAAACCCATTCGAACACTCGAACAGTGAGCGGCTGTTCGAATCGAATTTCGAACCTCGAACATTTTAGTGTTCGCTCATCTCTATAATTTACCTGATAACATAACTCATTTGTAAAATAAACTGTCATTGTATAGTGCAGTAGGATCTCTTATTTCACTGCGATCTCTCTACTTCTAGGAGATGCCCCCTTCCTTGTCCATAGACTTCTATTGCCTGCCACTAGAAGTGTACCTGTCATTTTATACAAATAGGAGCTAAAAGCATTAACTAACTACCAGGGCCATATACAATGATGTACTGCAATGATGTAAAGGTTTTGTTGCACTTCTTTGTGATTTTAAAGGGATCTTATCAATCAGATGGCATTTTTTCTTTCTAACACGTCTGAATAGCCTTAAGAAAGGCTATTTGTCTCCTACCTTTAGATGTCTTCTCCCCGCCGCCTTTCCATAGAAATACCAGTTTTTGCCGGTATGCAAATGAGTTCTCTCGCAGCCCTGGGGGCGGGCCCCAGCGCTCAAACAGCACTGGGGGTGTCCCCAATGCTGCCAGAGAACTCTCCAGTGCCGCCTCCATCTTCTTCAGCAACGTCCTCTTCACGCGTCTTCTTCTGGCGCAGGCTTTGAAACTTGTAGGCCTTGGGCAGAGGCTACTGAGCATGCCTGCAGTCACAAGAAAAATGGCCACGGCCGTGGCTATTTTCTTGTAGCCTGTGGGCATGCACAGTCGGCTCTGCCCGAGGCCTACAAGTTTCACCGCCGGAAGAAGACACAGGAAGACGACATTCCTGAAGAAGATGGAGGCGGCGCTGGAAAGTTCTCTGGCAGCAGTGGGGATGCTGTTTGAGTGCTGGGGCCCGCCCCCCAGTGCTGCAAGAGAACTCATTTGCATACCGGCGAAAACCGGTATTTCTGCGGAACGGCGGCGCGGAGAAGACATCTAAAGGTGGGAGATGAATAGCCTTTCTTAAGGCTATTCCGATGTGTTAGGCACAAAAAATGCCATCTGAATGATAGGATCCCTTTAACTTATTTGTTGTGGGGGATGTGAATGGCATGTACTATACTAAGCAAGACAGAAAAAGATGCCCAGTGTAAGAAACTGCAGTCAATTTGTTCAGTCAAAAACATAATATTATAGAAAGACTACTTTCTGTATGGATTTGATCTGGAGCAGAAGGAGGGATATATTTGAAAAAACAGGTACATTTTTTTAAACAAAATATATTACGAAGTTACTATTATCACTTGCACTACTAAAGTTGTAAAAGTTTAGGTATGCTTTAACATCTATATAAATACACAAATAAGATAGTAAACAAGATCATAAACATAAGATATTGTACATCCAACTTTACACTCAAAGTGAAAAGCAATCAATGTAATGTCTACAGAATACTGATTACTTATATGATATTTTATAGGAAAATGGAGGCATCATATATTGAATAATTCAAATGCAAACTTGATATTGGGCAGTTCTGTGCAAAAGGCACTTTTCTGGAGAAAACTATGGTCTTAGACATCCAAGTCACTTGCATATGGCACAGGCGCCCAGGATAATGGAAAATATATTGGAAAATATAGAAAGTGCATGAGCTATATTGCAAGACTATATCTATGGTTTAAACATGGAAGCACAATAAGCAGCAGGTGAGAAAAAGGTTTTTTTTCTTGCTTTAAAAATATACATAAAAATATAGATTTTAAAAGTGCATGCATTTAAGTGACGTTAAGCTTTATATTGCTCAACATACTGTGAAAGAAGCAAATGTGCGGCTAACGCCATGCTATCAAAAGAGGAAGCTTCATTTGGATCAGCATCTATGACTTGGCCATTGAGGAAGATATTGGTGAATACCTTATATCTAATAAAGTATGTCATGAAAGCAGCATGAATAGTACAAAATTCAATAGAATACTGAAGGTTAGTACATAAGCTACATAGTGCCATTTGCAAGTATGGTACTCTAGGTACAAAGCAGCATCAAGGATATGAGGTAATTGGTAAGCAGAATGTAAATAGATATGTATATATGTACAAGAATGGACTGCCTAATTGTAATGAGCTACCCCAGATTTAGAAAAGTCTCAAATGTAAAATGAAAACTGTAAGGCATAATATAGGACATAGCTCAGTCAACAGTGTGAGAAATTCCTTTCTCTGCCCCCGCTGGACTGTGTATTTCCAGGCATAAATGTCTCTGCCTCATCTTCATTTGCAACGAAATCTGGAAACCAAGTATGCAATGCTAAGAAACAGCCACACTATGAGCAAGTTTGGACTGAATGCTAACAAAGGGATAGAGTAGAGGAGGCTGGGATCCAGCCTGAAATCTCGGATCGGAACCAAGCCACTCAAGTTCTTCTGGGTGACTATTTCTCGAGTTCCAATGCTGTGAAGAGCACAGTTTGGGGGTGCAAAGTAAAACATTATGGCCAAAAAACCCAAAACAGAACAAACATAGATTGGTAGTAGATTGAAGCAAAAGGGAGAAAGTAAATCAAAACAGGTGGGGGGTATATGAGAGGAGAGTCACAGAATATTGGAAACATACATACAGTATACAGATGATGTAAGTAAATCAAAAGTAGCAGTGTGGAGTGAAAAGAAGAGAAAAGAGAGAACAAAAGAGAAATCATAAGAATGCATTGTAGACAAGTGACGAAGAAAGAAAAAGACTGGCAGATTTTCCATGTTTTGGTTTAGTACAGAGAGCCACTAGTCCATGCTGCCATGCATCAACATGCTGCTAAGCTGTGGCCATCTGGAATGCAAACAGACCAGAAACAAACCGGCACAGGATTTGACCCTTTCAATCTCAAAGTAAAAAAATGTTAAAGTGGCCAGATGGCGTTGTGTGGACAAGTTGTATGCAGGTATTAGCAGGCTGCTCATTAATATCAGTGCCATCTTCTGATGCCTTTTTCTCAGGGCATTACCAATAGTCGCTGGTTGAAAATCTGGCAAACCCTGTCATCTTCTGGGAGGACACCTAACCAATTCTAACATTAACTGCTGGTGACATGAAGGTCCAATACACTAATATCTGGATCCTGCCCTTGTGGACTTCTAAAAACATAGGGGAAAATGAATGGATCAGTAAAAGAGCTTACCATACCTAATGGCTACTTACTGGATGTAAAGGATATTAGTGAATTACTGCTTATACAGATATGAGATGTACTGTGCCCACGTATATTACTCACTTTGAAAAACAGCACCCGGATAATAAAAAGAACAAATAGTACCCGCAAACTAGTAATCAGTGTTCCTTTTTTGCAGGTTAATGGTCATCAGTGTCTCTTCAGTGTCATCATCAGTATGTTTGTCATCAATGTGTGAACCTAGTTTGTGGATCCACAAGAAAAAACAAAACACAGGAGACATCTATTAATGTCCCTAGCCTGTCCGCAAAAACGGATGATACACGGAGTACATCAGTGTGCTGTCCTACGTTTTTAGTCTCCAATAGGCTTCTATGGGCGAGTCCGTTCCACAAACACTGAAAATAATAGGACCTGCTCTCTATTTTGCGGCACGGACTCTCGGCCCGCACGCTGATCAGTGAAAATCACAGTTGTGTGCATCTGCCCATAGAAATGAATGGGCCAGAGTGCTATCAAAGAAAAACATGGGAAGCACACTGATCTCGCCCACTGTCGTCTGCAAGAGGCCTTAGTCACCAAGTTTATGATGACAAAGCATAAAATAGTAACCAAAACCCTAAATTAATTGATGTATTACTTACATGGACACTAACTTTTAGACAACAATCCCAATTCATAGAGAAGATGATTCTGGACCAAAATATAATGTACTTTATTTAAAAATATTGCTCATTTTTGCCTGAAAAACCACCTTTAAAGGGATTCTATCATTGGGGAAACATGCTTTTAAAGAGGACCTTTCACCATCTGGGGCACATGCGGTTTAATATACTGCTAGAAAGCCAACAGTGCTTTCCCGTTCTGTGCCCCCAGTGAAGAGCTATCGGTGCCTGTACCGTAGCTCTTCACTGTCAGAGGGGCGTTTCTGACAGTCAGTCAGGAACACTCTTCCTCACAGCAGCGCCTATAGCGCTGTACTGTGAGAGGGGCCATTGCTTACCATCCAGTGATGATGCTGAGCTCTCACAGTACAGTGCTATAGGCACTAGGTGTCTCTACCTTAGCTAATTTACAGATTACTTTCTGTTGTTAGACTCTATTCATCTCCATTGTCTGTTCAATGCAAATGGGAGGGGCTGATTCTCCTCACAGATTCCTCATAACAGGTGTGCAAACTGCTGAAACCAAAAATTGTGCACATCACAGCTTACAATTTAAGAAACATCTCCTATGTACTTGTATCTACTGCTGGCTGCCTATGTGATTACACATGGGATATTATACACAGACAGCAGCAGCTTTACTCACTGTAGATTGGTAGAATATGCAAATCTGTCTCCCAAGATGTAAACAGGGAGACAGTGCCTCTGTTATGCTGCCCTCTATAGCAAGCACCCTGAACAACATGCCCGACTTCCCAGAAGCCTTTGCTGCATGATGCGAGGTTATAACCAAATCAGTTTCTCAGCTACGGACGGCACCGTTTCTGTCTCTTTGGACATCATCAGCTCAGCCTAGAGAGAACTGATTTGGTTTAAGTGAGAGGCTGAAAGACCAGATTGTGGGGATAATGTCACTCCTTAGGGAGAGACCACCTTCTCAGGTGTGTGGAAACTTATACAGCCATAGTTGCTCCACTGCAAAGGAACATGGGAAGAATATGCAAATCTGTCTCCCAAGATGTAAACAGGGAGACAGTGCCTCTGTTATCCCCACAATCTGGTCTTTCAGCCTCTCACTTAAACCAAATCAGTTCTCTCTAGGCTACGCTGATGACGTCCAAAGAGACAGAAACAGTGCCGTCCGTAGCTGAGAAACTGATTTGGTTATAACCTCTCATCATGCAGCAAAGGCTTCTGGGAAGTCGGGCATGTTGTTCAGGGTTGCTTGCTATAGAGGGCAGCAAACAGAGGCACTGTCTCCCTGTTTACATCTTGGGAGACAGATTTGCATATTCTTCCCATGTTCCTTTGCAGTGGAGCAACTATGGCTGTATAAGTCTCCACACACCTGAGAAGGTGGTCTCTCCCTAAGGATAGACGACATCACTGTAGATTGTTTTTTTCCCTGTGCCATACTTGTATGGTAGATGCTAGAATGGAGTGGGTACCTGCATGTATCTGTACATTTGCAATTCAGTTTCCCTGACAGAATTACATGTAAACAAAAAAATAAAAATGTTTATAATGGATAAGGTAGGAGGGCAGGTTGCTCTTTATTGTACAAATGCAAAATGAGTTGCAGCGATAATTACATTTTTATTAGCAGAAAAACTGAAAGGACATAATGTATGAAGGCTGACACCGTCAAAGAACAGCAAGACCCTGCACATATTACAACTTTTCATGAAAACTCGGGTACCCTTTATTACCTACAGCAAGAACGGAGGCTGTAGTCCTTGAAACTCTCCAGCCACGGATTGACAGCTTTCACCCTATACAGTGTACAGGGAGAAAACTGTCAATCACAGGAGGGTGGACAGGCTTTGGGCTACATAGAGAAGACTCTTACACTTGCAGAAAACTTGTTGGCCAGAGCACAACAGGGGATGCAAGTGAATAGAAGGCTAAAAATGACAAATTCTGCATTAGCATGTTTTAAGCTAATTAATGATTACTGTATTTTATGGAGGTTTTCTTAGAGAATTTCAAGAAATGGTATATTCCAGTAAAAAAAAAAAAAAAATAAAAAAAAAAAAATCTATCAAATGTTAAAAGTAAGAAAGGGTCAAATTAGAAAACTCAACAGAAAGGATAAGAGGGGATGGAGAATTTGGGTGTAGAAAAAGACATTTCATAGACATGTATGGAAAGAACAAGACTGAGCAGCTTTTCTAAGCTTATACAAGGTAAGAAGTTGCAAACCAGTTTCTTATGTGGCAAGTGGTGTGCAGGGATAAGATGCCAATGCAATGTTTAAATGAAAACATAAAAAGGATCATAATAAATCACTATTTCTCTTTTATCCCAAAGTAACATTGCTGCTGCACACAGGACATAGGTGCGGATATGCTGTACAAACAAGGTGTAAAGATGAGGGGAGAAACAATCATGGCCAAAAAAAAAAAACAACAACACACAGCCTGGGTGATCCGACAAGTAAAAGCTGGGATGTTTCTAGAGCAGATTTGGATATCCTGACACTTTCCAGCCATATAAATACAAATTCTGGAAAGCAACAGGTTACCTAACCCCTCTCTAGACGCTATGACTAGAGAACCAGTGCAACCTGCAGATGCATTCCCAACTATGACCAGGCCTCTTTACTGGTCTGAAACTTCACTTACATAAAGATGTAAGCCCTGTCTTTGTATCAGACTCATATGCTACTACTACTAGAAAATCATAGTGTACAAGAATTTGACCTCTCTTTCACAAAATACTACTTATACTATATTTAGATGTGTGCTCCTGTATAAATGAGTTACCAAGATTTTTCTGGGAAACATCTGTAGTTCACCTAGTTCCTATAGTGATGGGAAATGAAAGCGCCATAGAACAAGCAGGATTTGCTTACCTTCGCATGCACTCCAATGCTTGTGTGAAAACCTGTGGGGCCATTCCATGCTCGTGCTGCAGAATTAGGCATTGCTCCAGGGTCACTGACATTGCAGTACGGTCCTTGGCACTCTTACAGCTTGTAAATCGAACGCCATTTAGTCGTCTGCATATCTAAAAACATCAGGAAAATTGCCTTACTAAAATGTTTTTAGAAATATTCATACAGCTTATTCATATCTTTTCATCAAGACAGGCACAATAGCAAAACTACAGAGAGGACAGGCACTACTGCATGGGTAAGTGATCCAATATAGACATCCATCAACTAGATTAAGAAGGGTACAGGGTAAGAGCATAGTATACTACTGAACATGGACCCCTTACATTAGTTTGCATTTGGTAAGGATTGCTCACAAAACAAATTACAATACCTTGACATGATAGCAAAACAGTCAATAAGCAGCAGTTGACAACACAACCACTAGGTGGCCGCACGTACGGTAAACACATATAGTAAAGAAATCATATGACTGTGTATTGTGAAATCATGATTTGTTTTTGTAAAGCTGGTCATTTGGTGATAAAAAAGCAAGGTTTTATTAATTGCAACATTTTATTTTGATTATTTTTTGTTCCCTCACCCCATGCCATTTGGATTCCTGCTCCCTGGTTATCCCTTTCATGATGCTTTTTGGAGTAATTATATTCTAGTCACCCAGGTTTTCACAAACCATGAGATAACTGCTGTTTTGATTGCCGTACTTTTATTGTATTTTATGTGTCTTTTTTTTTTTCTCTCCAACCCCCACGGGGGTTCTGTTCATATTTCAAAAAAAGTTGCTGAAAACAGTTCAGAGACTCACTAATGAAATTGTTCAATTACTTACCTCAGCTGCTTGCCAAAGGATATCAACATTTTTATTCTTTCTTGCATGGACATTCTGTCCAAGGAACCTGAGCAGCTCAGGGAGACACGTTTGGCTCCGAGACCTCGGGAGACCTGAAATATATACAAAGTCTAATGAGTTACACCGTGCAGGCACATGCAAAGGGGCTGCAGTCTTTTTGTTCCATGTATATAACCTGTTATGAGAAAAGCCAAAGCAATATATTTGTTTTCAATTATTTTTTGATGGACCCAAATTTATTATTAAACAAATAACCTGATATTGTATTTCACCAGTTTTACTAATCACTGAGTAGCTCAGGCCTACACTAGTAATACTCAGGTACCAGCATATAATACTACACAGATAGAAGGGAATTATTATTTCTGGATCTACATATGAATTGATAAAGAGGATATGTCAGCTCATCTGACACTCCTGTTTTAGTAAGTACTAGAGATGAGCGAACAGTGTTCTATCGAACACATGTTCGATCGGATATCAGGGTGTTCGCCATGTTCGAATCGAATCGAACACCGCGTGGTAAAGTGCGCCAAAATTCGATTCCCCTCCCACCTTCCCTGGCGCCTTTTTTGCACCAATAACAGCGCAGGGGAGGTGGGACAGGAACTACGACACCGGGGGCATTGAAAAAAATTGGAAAAAGTCATTGGCTGCCGAAATCAGGTGACCTCCATTTTAGACGAATAGTGGATTTCAAATCCGGGTCATATGAGAATGTGAACTTTGTGACTATGAGACAGGGATAGCTGTACAGGCAGGGATAGCTAGGGATAACCTTTATTTAGGGGGGAATGTTATTAAAAATAACTTTTTGGGGCTCTATCGGGTGTGTAATTGTGATAAACTTTTTCCCATAGGGATGCATTGGCCAGCGCTGATTGGCCAATGCATTCTATTAGCCCGATGAAGTAGAGCTGAATGTGTGTGCTAAGCACACACATTCAGCTCTACTTCATCGGGCTAATAGAATGCATTGGCCAGCGCTGATTGGCCAGAGTACGGAATTCGGCCAATCAGCGCTGGCTCTGCTGGAGGAGGCGGAGTCTAAGATCGCTCCACACCAGTCTCCATTCAGGTCCGACCTTAGACTCCGCCTCCTCCAGCAGAGCCAGCGCTGATTGGCCGAATTCCGTACTCTGGCCAATCAGCACTGGCTAATGCATTGTATTGGCGTGATGAAGCAGTGCTGAATGTGTGTGCTTAGCACACACATTCAGCTCTACTTCATCGGGCTAATAGAATGCATTGGCCAGCGCTGATTGGCCAGAGTACGGAATTCGGCCAATCAGCGCTGGCTCTGCTGGAGGAGGCGGAGTCTAAGGTCGCTCCACACCAGTCTCCATTCAGGTCCGACCTTAGACTCCGCCTCCTCCAGCAGAGCCAGCGCTGATTGGCCGAATTCCGTACTCTGGCCAATCAGCACTGGCTAATGCATTGTATTGGCGTGATGAAGCAGTGCTGAATGTGTGTGCTTAGCACACACATTCTGCTCTACTTCATCGGGCTAATAGAATGCATTGGCCAGCACTGATTGGCCAGAGTACGGAATTCGGCCAATCAGCGCTGGCTCTGCTGGAGGAGGCGGAGTCTAAGGTCGCTCCACACCAGTCTCCATTCAGGTCCGACCTTAGACTCCGCCTCCTCCAGCAGAGCCAGCGCTGATTGGCCGAATTCCGTACTCTGGCCAATCAGCACTGGCTAATGCATTGTATTGGCGTGATGAAGCAGTGCTGAAAGTGTGTGCTTAGCACACACATTCAGCTCTACTTCATCGGGCTAATAGAATGCATTGGCCAATCAGCGCTGGCCAATGCATTCTATTAGCGTGAACTGAGTTTGCACAGGGGTTCTAGTGCACCCTCGGCTCTGCTACATCAGATTGCTACATCTGATGTAGCAGTGCCGAGTGTGCATCAGATGTGTAGTTGAGCAAAACTGACTCAGCACTGCTAAGTCTCTGCATTCGCATAGGAATGCATTGGCCAGCCTTCGGCCAATCAGCGCTGGCTCTGCCGGAGGAGGCGGAGTCTAAGGTCGGACCTGAATGGAGACTGGTATGGAGCGATCTTAGACTCCGCCTCCTCCAGCAGAGCCAGCGCTGATTGGTCGAGTTCCATACTCTGGCCAATCAGCACTGGCCAATGCATTTCTATGGGGAAAAGTTAGCTTGCGAAAATCGCAAACTGACAGGGATTTCCATGAAATAAAGTGACTTTTATACCCCCAGACATGCTTCCCCTGCTGTCCCAGTGTCATTCCAGGGTGTTGGTATCATTTCCTGGGGTGTCATAGTGTACTTGGTGACCCTCCAGACACGAATTTGGGTTTCCCCCTTAACGAGTTTATGTTCCCCATAGACTATAATGGGGTTCGAAACCCATTCGAACACTCGAACAGTGAGCGGCTGTTCGAATCGAATTTCGAACCTCGAACATTTTAGTGTTCGCTCATCTCTAGTAAGTACCTATACTAGTATTATTGATCTCTTTTAGGTACTTTAATTTGTCTTGCGCTCCATGAAATAACAATTCTTAAATGGCTTCTCAAGGACAAGCAACACCAAAATACATAAAGGAAGAGCCTATTATTATAAAAAATCCTCAAGAGGTTATCCTTTATCCATCTATCTACAATCCATGTGAATTCAGTCTGATGGCTGACCAGTTGGGGTGTCTGATATATCAGAATGCCATACTCTGACCATAATGTATGAACAGGTTGGAAACCATTTTATTTTAACACAATGCTCTGCCCCAGATAAAACAAACAATGTTTGCGAATTAAAATTATATAGAATAATAGCATGATCTGAATTTATGTAGGTTTGTTGCTTTTTCTAGAAAACTGCCTTTGTCATCTACTCCAAGAACTTTGCCATTCCCCTTTATTTCTAATGGAAATGTATGAATAACTAGACAACAGGGCGGTACCACAGATGTCAATAGACTGTGTCATTACAAGGTCCAACACTGTCAGCATTGAACTATGTAGGAAAACACCCTATTAACAAAAGGAATAGTACTTTACTCATATACTTCAGGAGAGGTGACAGGTTCTCTTATAGTACAGACTACATTACAGTACAGACTACAGTACATTGACTTGCATAACATTTTTTTGTATAGTATCAGTATAAACCACAATAGCTATATAGAAACTTACAGTCTTCCGGTAAGACTTCTTTAAACTGCTCATAGTAGGAATTAAGACGTATCAAGCTTTCGTTGTTTATAACTTCCTGCAGTGATGTATCTCCAAACCTTCGATCATAAAAGAACATCAACAATTTATCATTGAAGTACTTAAGCACAGCACACAAGTCACGTATACATTTAACTGGGGCCTTGTGTATACCATAGTATAAAAAAAACCCTAAAAACTAAAAACAGAAGTCTGACCAGTCACCTCCAGTCATTCTACACTGCTATCCACAACTAAAACTGTATCATGTATTTTCTGTTAGATCTACCACAGGGCAGCGTTGGTTACCTGGTAACATAGTACTGACTGTGTTATGTTGGGTGGGCTTGGGAGAACTGTAGGGGTCACTAATATCTATGGGGGTAGGGGAATATTACCTGTGGTGGTAGTGGGATAATTACAATTCTATAACCTATTTGGGGGGCCCTACTACCCATGTGGGGTCTATTACCTGGGAGGGTAATTAGGACACTATTACCAATGAGGGGGTGTTATTAGTTCTGGGTGGGCGGCAGGCACTATTAGGGACTACGACCTGTGGGGGGCCACTATTAGAGCACTGTTACCTATGCAGGGGCACTATTGCTTTACTACACCAATGGGCCACAAGGATGTAGCTGAAAGTTCAGCTACGGCTACACAATGATTTTGGAAGGACCTCATGTCATGTGACAATAGATCACCAGATCGCCCTGCAACTCATTCACTAATGTAAGTAAATGGAGTCACATTGTGACCCAGAAAGTGCTGCAACTACGACTTCTATTCACAAAAAGATCAAACTGTGCATAATTTATTTGTGAATAGAACTCGAAGACACAACATCCCCAGGTCACAATATAACTCCATTTACTTACATAGGTGAAGAAGTCACAAGGCAACATGACAATCTTTGGTTAAACAATGTGAGTCGCAGCCACAGAATGGCTTTTGAGGTTTTTGAACCGGGCCCACCAAAGTGTTAAAGTAGCCCTGATCTACTCCCCCCTTCCCCAAACAGCGGGTCTTCCTGCCACTACAGCAACACTGCAAACCCTGCTAAAGCTATATTGCCAAAGTGGCACTGCAATATAGTCAGAGTGGCACTGCTGATCTGGTATATTTTGCCATGTGGTCAAAGCCTACGCACAGAACCTACTTATGTATAATCCTATATGGATTCCATAAAGAGGGATACACTCAATCTCTATAATAAATTTAAAAAAACACACCTATAAATGTATCTGGTCACTATGGCCTAAAAATGTGAGTGTTCATATGACCAAGCTTACTTCTCTGCCAGTGTCTGCTGTTCATTGATCCCCACGTTGAACAAGACCGGCTGAACCCTCAGCAGCATTCCACTTTGAATCTCGCGAGGAAGGGCATCAAACAAGACGCTCGGCAATGGGATGCGAACATTAAATCCATCACTTCAAAAATAAATAACAAATCATACACATCAAACAATTTCTATTGCTATCTATTCTCCAAAAATATTTACAAAGGGTATGTTTACATTGGCACCAAGATCAGTTTAGTCATTTTTCTATTGTTCTCAAAAGAGAAATCCGAAGGACAAGTATGATTGTAAAGGATAGACTGGATCTGTAATATACCATGACTTCTGTGTGCTCAGAGTGTGTTCATGAACACCATTAAAAAAAAAAAAAAAAAAAAAAAAGTTAATAATTTGATTAATTCCACAAAGGAGGTTTCAGATCATGGTGGGTCCGACAATCAGGGGTCCAGCGATCTCTATCTGGAAAACCAGGGTCCAGTGATCAGGAGAGCGGAGGCCAAAAGTTCCACTGAAGCTCCCCTGTGAATGAAGGGTCACTGGACCAATGCTGCAATCTTCAGCAACTCCATAAGGGGGGCTGCAGGTGGTTTTATTTTTTTTTTTTATTTTACCTAGCACACGGGGATCTGTTTCCTAAAATCTCTTGTGTTTTTCAAGCAGCTGTAAAACCGCCTTTAAAACCATTTTAGGCCAAGGCCTCACATGGCATAAATACTGTGGTAAAAACTGCTGCGTTTTACAGTCCCTGCATCCACACATTGCAGAAAAATATGCGCAGTAGGCACAGTGCAATTTCCAAAACCATTGCAGTTTTGTAAATCGCAGTATGTCAATTATACCTACAGAAGCGCCGGCGGTTTCCCTATAGCTATAATTGAAGCAAATAGTCCACAGAGGAAACTTCTGCAGACTTTGTGAAATGCACTGCGGTAAAATAGCGATGTGTTGCCGCCGCGTTTTTTTCCCCACAGCACTTAATTGCAGCGCCCTGCTACGCGAGACCTTAACCACGCAATTTTTTTTCTGCTTTCCATTAATTAGGTAGAATCTACTGAAAAAGGAGAAATCTGCAGCTGCCTCCCATGGAAATGAATGAGGCAGATTACAGGTGTTTGGGGGGAAAAATTTAAGATGAGAAAAAAACACCTCAAAAGCTACTCCAAAAAATCTGTGTCAACATAATTCAATTCCCCCATGAAGCAGAGGTGACATAGTTTGTAAGGGTGACAATACTTCTCACTTTATTGGACGTGCAGTTAGCCATATGACATATTTTACTTGCTAATAGAGATGAGCGAACACTGTTCGGATCAGCCGATCCGAACAGCACGCACCCATAGAAATGAATGGAAGCAACTGTGACGCCGGCCGGCCGCCGGCAAAGTCAGCGTCACAGATGCTTCCATTCATTTCTATGGGTGCATGCTGTTCGGATCGGCTGATCCGAACAGTGTTCGCTCATCTCTACTTGCTAAGCAATTTCATGTATAATAATGACTGTGCATGCGCACTTGACACAGATTCATGTACAATAACTGGACGTCTTTGCTCTTACATCTCCCAGTCATTGCATAGTGAAAACAATGCAGGCTAGTCGATCTGCAAATCATCAAATAACGCTCATTATGGGTAAGAAAATTGGCCGTGTAAAAGGACCCCTAGTTAACTCACCGATTCCCTGTTATTACTGGCAACATGTCAGTAGAAGAGCTCGATGTGGCCTGTGTTACTTTGAAAGTCACATTCCTCAAATCCAAGATCCCCAAACTCATATCTTCAAGCATGGCCAGCTCTTCTCCTAAAGATAAAGTTGGACAAAAACTGTTAACAAAAAAAATCTATTTTTTTTTTTAAGTACCGGGGTTCATGTATCCAGTAGTTTACAGAGACTATATGATAACTCCAAACCTTTCCCATTACACAACATGTGTCTGATTGAGGTGGCCTAAAGATAGACAGAAGTCAGTAACAAGGGAATTGCTACTTATGGCCATTGTTAAGCTATGTATTTGCCAATATGTTAATAAAAATGTATATATATATTTTTTTTAAGTATGCTTACCATAAGTGGGATTTCTAGATTTCAACCATATAAAGATCAGTCTTGGCTCATCTGCACTGTACCCTATACAACACTGTTACTCTATACAATACTCACCATAAGTGCTAAGAAGACTTTCAAACTGTGCCAGGAGACCAATAGTGTATAACTGGCGCAGGAAACCATCATCATGCAGACAGTTCCTCAGCTTGATAATGAAACCACAGATCAGCGCTGTTAACTAAACCAGATAAACAGATTAAATAAATATGATATAAAGTTCATCAGTAACATGAACTAAAAGGGATTATATGTGGGAATATGAAAAGCTTACTAGTGTATTTCTTGCACTGGGAAAGATTTCTTACTAAAATATATGCAGGACCTCTGGAGCCCCAACAATTAGATTTGCAGACTCCCCTGTTGATGCTCCATCTGTGACATCACTGAATGAGCTCTACTACTGTTGCTTGTACATAGAGTAGAGTGGGGTGGGTCATGTGACCAAGATCTGAATCAACAGTGGGAGCAGCTGAGGACAATCTTTAAACCCACCGCTGCATTCTGTATATCTAATAATCGCAGTTCTGGGGAACCTCCATATATATTATATATATATATTAGTAAGTAAGCGTATCCATTACATTGAATGCACTAAGCTATTTTTCCCCATATAACTCCCTTTGAGGCTGGTTCACACAGTGCTAAAGAACTGCATGCAGTTTTTAATTGCTGTTATGAGTAACCCATTTTTACTATGCCAATACACCAGTCTGTGTAACCTAGTCTCTGATGTAAATGATGTGAAACCAACAGAATTTTCAAGTGGCAGAGTTTTATTAAACTTAGAGGCCAAGGGGGAAAATTACAGGATTTAGTACTATTTTTTTTTTGCGTTTTTTTTTTTTAAATATAGATAGGGACATGGGAATTTTTTTTAAAAAAAAAGTTCAATATTTCAGAAAAAAACATATGTTTAACTTAAAAACTTGGTTAACTATGTCATTTTCCCTTTAAAAGCAGCTATACCAGTGTGGGTCTAACCAATGAGACCTCCACGATCTTGTATACAGTATAATATGTAGATAGATGAGAGGAATTAGGAGATGAATTATAACATACCGTTTGACAGAAGACAACATCCCTGCGGTACTGGAGACTCAAGCACAAGGCGATTGTTGGAGCACTGTCCTGCATTAACAGAAACACCATGGCTTTCTTTGCTTTATCACTCATCATGGCCACACAGTCGGTTAGTGTACTCAGTAAGGGGTAAAGGGCCTCACTCCATTCCCCTACAGAAAATCAGAGCTTATCAGTAGAAATAAAAAGCACGTATGGTGACTAGTCAGAAACAACTGTATATAGTTTGTTACTGAATGGTTATCTATTTCATAACACAAGTAATACCAAGCACATATATACTTAAGTTAACACTGGCTTCTTTTAAGTCTGTTGTTCTGATCTGCCATAGGATCAGTACAACAAACTGAAAAACTAATACAATGACAGATGCAGATGGAGCACATTTTGTCTGCGTCCATAATTTTTTTACAGTAATGTAAATAATATAACAGAAGCTTTCTTCCATCATGTATGTTTAACAGTAGATACGCTGGTGAGTGCAAAAATTCATCTTGCAAAGTAAACCAATAAGAAAGTTTCTATTATGTTTGTTAGATGCTGATGCTGCCTTAAATTCCTCTTCATTTTTGGCCACCTGAACAGACCCTTACATTACAGTGAACAATGATGGAAGCTCAATCTACAATTTTGTCAGCTTTTTAGTCCGTCGTTCATATCCTATGACAGACTTGAACAATGTACTCAAAATGTAAATGTAGCCTAAACGTGAAATCTCAAAAAATTATGGAAGAATTTTTGCAAACCCAAAGTTCTCCTAGGTGATCCTCTGAGAAAAAATATAGCTGTCCATAATCCTGGCAAACTTGACCTTAGCTTAGAATTATGCTTTTACATGTGTAGGATACATTATAATATACCTACAATTTCACACACAAAAAAACAATAATGCAGGTAAATTACTTCATGTATTGGGGAATTGTGTTACTAACCAGCAGCTATGGCCTGCTGAAGGATGAGCTTAACAAGACTGTTATCCTCAGCGGCCCGGCCTATGGCTAAGGCCCCACGCAGCAAAAAAGCTGCAGGGAAAAAAACACGGCAGAAACGAATCACGTTTTTTCTCTGCAGACTCTCTGCTCCTATTATACCAATTTTCGCACTGTGTGGCCTCAGCCTTAGGCCGCAAAAATAGAACTGTTAACAGTTTTTTGTTAATTAACTAAATGAAGTGAATCAACAAAAGAGACATCATATTGATATCTGGTGTGACCAGCCTTGTCTTGCCTCAGTTCTTATTGGTACACTTGTACACAGATTTCGAAGGAACTCAGACAGTAAGTAAGCGGCCATTTTCTTGTGGCTTGTGGGCATGCACAGTTGGCTCTAGAAGTTTGACCGCCCGCAACGGAAGAAGACGTGCGAAGAGGCCGTTCCTAAAGAAGACGGAGGCGGCGCTGGAGAATTCTCTCGCACCATTGGGGACGCCCCCAGGGCTGTTTGAGCGCTGGGGCCCACCCCCAGTGCTGCGAAAGAACTAATTTGCATACCGACAAAAACTGGGATTTATACCGAACGGTGGCACGGAGAAGACATCTAAAGGTAGGAGAAGAATAGCCTTTCTTAAGGCTATTTCTACGTGTTAACCAGAAAAAAAATCGATTTTAATGGTAGAATCAATTTAAAACTCAGTACCATTTGCAGAAACTATCAACATCCTGAACCAGATTTATCATCCAGCATCAAGCAATGTGCATTTTAAAACTATCTAGTGTAACACTGTCTAAAATTTACACAATATTAGTAAAACTGCCCCAACCTTTAGTTGTTGGCACCAGCATCATACAATAAAAAATTCATTAAAGGGGTATTCCCATGTACATAATCATATCTATGTTTGTAGATAATTAAAAGTTAAACATTTTTGCAAATATAAGTAATTAAAAATTCTGCAGAGTTTTAAAGATTTTCTCTAACTTTCTTAGTGGTGACAGTCTTTTATCTTGATCAGTTGCCAATGGTTACGACCACTAATGCAGAAACTTTCTATGGTCTGGGACTTGTCAGGAACCTATCCATGATTTTCTTATTGTCGCTGGGTTATCAGGCAGGGACACTACATGTATCAGAAGATATCCCGGCCACAATAAAGTAATCATGGCTGATTTTCTGACCATAGAAAGTTTCTGCATTGGTGGTCGTATCCATGGCAACCGATCAAGATAACAAACTGTGACCACTAAGAAAGTTAGAGAAAATATTTATAGCTCTGCAGAATTTTTAATTAGTTACATTTGCAAAAATGTTTAACTTTTAATCATCTACAAATTAAAAAATAATTTTGTAGATGGGAATACCCCTTTAAGAATGACTGAATCACTAAATATAAAAAAACAAAAAACTTGCAAGTCTTCAGTAGGTGATACCTTTTTTAATGGCTAACTCATAATGATGACAGAATATGACGTTTCAAAGCTTCCTCTGGGCTTCTTCTTCAAATATATATCTAAAAACACTTTCTGCAGGCTGCATATTTATCCACAACTGGGCACAGGGATAGGATTACAGGAGGGAGGGGGGGGGGGGGGAAGAGGCTTATTACTATATACATATAAAAACAAATAATCAATTCACAGTTCCTTTATCTTTATGGCTGTCTTAGTTCAGTGATTTGTATAGAAAGGCATGACCCCATGTGAAAGGTTCATTCCACTATCCAGAGTCTTGAATAGGGTCATGCACTTGTACTCATAAATCAGTCGCTGTTTTCTTGATTTAAAATTCCCTCTTAAAATCAAAATTTTCATGTCACTGGTGATATTATGATCTTGCTGGAAGAAATGTTTTGGCATGGGAAGGTCCATTCTCTGTTGTTTAATTGTATGGCGATGTGAATTGATTCTCATTCTGAGTTATTGGCCAGTCTCTCCAACATACAGATTTTCAGTGGAACATTTGGTGCACATGATCAAATACACCACATTAGGTGTGTTACAGGTGATCGTACCTGGGATTTTATATTCCCTGTTAGAGTTTGGTATCGCTATCCTGTCAGTGGTTAGTATGTGAGGGCAGGTTTTGCACCTTTTCTGTCCGCATGGGAATGTTCCTGTGTTAGTTGGAGGTGACAGTGAGCTGCTCACAACCACATTCCTGAGATTTGGTGGCTGTCTATAGCACAGCTTCAAAACGTCATATTCTGTCATCATTATGAGTTAGCCATTAAAAAAGGTATCACCTACCGAAGACTTGCAAGTTTTTTTTTTTTTTTTTTTTTATATTTCATAACCACTGGCTAACACAGTACAAAAACAAACATTTTCCTTATACTAAATCACTAAAAGCAGCATGATCTGCTAGAGCAAACTGAAAGCTCAAAAGGAGAAAACTAGAATTAGTGGGGGAAAAAAGAAGCAATGAATGGAAGTTGCACATACCTGGTCCAGGCTCTTCAGCACCCGAGCTGCTATCTGCACAGAAATGGAGGGGCAACATGCATGATTAAGGAGCAGCAAATAAAATGTCCAAAAACAAAAGAAAACTATTAAAAACTTGCTGGCAAAATAGGTTTAAAGCAGACCTGTCACCAAGTACAAAGTCATGCCACACATCATTGGATCGCCACTGTGCCCCTGATCAATTTGGCACTTTTGCCATCCGTAAACATACGGTCCCTAGAAAAATATATGTAAATTACCTCTTATTCAACAAGTTGGAGCATTACGGTGAAAAAGAGCTAGTTTACATGTAATCTTCCCAGGGCCATATCTTTTGAATGGGTGGACGGATTTTAATTGATCACGGGCACAGCAAGAATCGAATGGTGTATTTAGTATTTTATATTTGGTGACAGATCCTTTTAAAGCATTTTAGTAGGCTCTATAGTACTAAGCTCGCAAAGGAACATCGAGAAAGCAGTAGAGAACAACCTTGCAAATACAGTTTGTTTGTAGCAAGCTAGGATTTAATTCCAGGTGTAAATCCATGCAAGGGTTTCAATGTTATATCACAATAATCTGTAATATTTTGAAGACGTTTGTCCCTTTTTTACTTTAGTATCAGACAGATAAGAAACATAAAAAATATTTCACTACGGTAGATTGTGAGGGAACAGTTGATAGCACCAAATGCACACTCAAGGATCAGTCATCTTCCTGAAGAATGTCCACTAAACAAACAGTAACATAGCATAGCCAAATATTCTGATTCTGTGAAGCTGAGGCTGTTCTAGAATCACAGCTAAGTGTACATGCTACAGTCCTATGAAAAAGTTTGGGCACCCCTATTAATCTTAATCATTTTTAGTTCTAAATATTTTGGTGTTTGCAGCAGCCATTTCAGTTTGATATATCTAATAACTGATGGACACAGTACTATTTCAGGATTGAAATGAGGTTTATTGTACTAACAGAAAATGTGCACTATGCAATAAACCAAAATTTGACCAGTGCAAAAGTATGGGCACCTCAACAGAAAAGTGACATTAATATTTAGTAGATCCTCCTTTTGCAAAGATAACAGCCTCTAGTCGCTTCCTGTAGCTTTTAATCAGTTCCTGGATCCTGGATGAAGGTATTTTGGACCATTCTTCTTTACAAAACAATTCAAGTTCAGTTAAGTTTGATGGTGGCCGAGCATGGACAGTCCGCTTCAAATCATCCGACAGATGTTCAATGATATTCAGGTCTGGGGACTGGGATGGCCATTCCAGAACATTGTAATTGTTCCTCTGCATGAATGCCTGAGTCGATTTGGAGCGTTGTTTTGGATTATTGTCTTGCTGACATATCCATCTCCGGCGTAACTTCAACTTCGTCACTGATTCTTGAACATTATTCTCAAGAATCTGCTGATACTGAGTGGAATCCATGCGACCCTCAACTTTAACAAGATTCCCGGTGCCGGCATTGGCCACACAGCCCCAAAGCGTGATGGAACCTCCACCAAATTTTACAGTGGGTAGCAAGTGTTTTTCTTGGAATGCTGTTTCTTTTTGGACGCCATGCATAACGCCTTTTTTTATAACCAAACAACTCAATCTTTGTTTCCAAAATGAAGTTGGCTTCTCCAAATGTGCTTTTGCATACCTCAGGCAACTCTATTTGTGGCGTACGTGCAGAAACGGCTTCTTTCTCATCACTCTCCCATACAGCTTCTCCTTGTGCAAAGTGCGCTGTATGGTTGACCGATGCACAGTGACACCATCTGCAGCAAGATGATGCTGCAGCTCTTTGGAGGTGGTCTGTGGATTGTCCTTGACTGTTCTCACCATTCTTCTTCTCTGCCTTTCTGATATTTTTCTTGGCCTGCCACTTCTGGGCTTAACAAGAACTGTCCCTGTGGTCTTCCATTTCCTTACTATGTTCCTCACAGTGGAAACTGACAGGTTAAATCTCTGAGACAACTTTTTGTATTCTTCCCCTGAACAACTATGTTGAACAATCTTTGTTTTCAGATCATTTGAGAGTTGTTTTGAGTAGCCCATGATGCCACTCTTCAGAGGAGATTCAAATAGGAGAACAACTTGCAAACGGCCACCTTAAATACCTTTTCTCATGATTGGATAGATCTGGCTATGAAGTTCAAAGCTCAGTGAGGTTACAAAAACAATTTTGTGCTTCAGTAAGTCAGTAAAAAGTAGTTAGGAGTATTCAAATCAATAAAATGATAAGGGTGCCCATACTTTTGCACCGGTCAAATTTTGGTTTAATGCATATTGCACATTTTCTGTTAGTACAATAAACCTCATTTCAATCCTGAAATATTACTGTGTCCATCAGTTATTAGATATATCAAACTGAAATGGCTGCTGCAAACACCAAAATATTTAGAACTAAAAATGATTAAGATTAATAGGGGTGCCCAAACTTTTTCATAGGACTGTATTTTGATGTCACGAGTAAAATGTCTATGGAGAGGTTTATTATGAAACAGACAAACAATTGCTTTGCAAAGGCTAAAATCCCACCTTCCCAACCCAATCCCTGTGAGCTCTCTATAGGAAAGAGCTACTGTAACTCTTGGTTCTTGGAATAGCTAGGACTTTCTGAAAATCAAAATCAACAGTAGTATCCACCCAAAATGCACCATTTTCTGCCGTTGCACTCAATAAATCTGTCTTAAACATGGTAGACCACACCCATGACCATGTACACCTTTTATGTTAACTTTTGGCAAATGCAGCATAAAACGTGCTATTTTTACAACTGCAATAATTTGTAACAATTTTTGGAGCAGATTATGCCAAAACGTGGTGGGCCATACTTTTTAGGAAAAGTGTGGGGTTTAGTTTTGCCAGCATAAATTATCATTGGTCAACTGACAACAAAAAGATTATGGATGACTGGATTCCCCAGCTTTAATAGGGTTTGTAGATCTAATTTAGGCTAGAGCCCCACGTAGCAAGCCACAGCGGAAAAATGCAGCAGAAATCACATTACATCACATTTTTTTCAGCAGTTTTCCTCTGAAGACTTTCTGTCTCTATTATACCTATATGAAAAACTCCAGCCTTTCCGTAGGTATAATTGACATACTACAATTTACAAAGACCCTATGGTTTTTGAGACTGCAGCATTTGCACTGCAGATGTGGATGGGATTAGCCAAAATTCCATCCACTTTCTGCCACAGCAAAATTCCTCACATTCGCAACATGGAGCCCTGGGCTTAGTCTTTGATTGCTTGGACTCATGAGAACTTGGGTCCAGAGGTCTGATTCCTTTTCGCAGCATGACAGTAGCCAGGAGGACTTTGAATGGAACATCAGTCCTATGAAGCTTGTAAAGTTATACAGAACCCTATTCTTGTGATCAGTGGGGATCCCAACAATTAGACCCTTAATGCTTATCCTATAGAACAGTGGTAAATACTGATTCTGGGATAATCCCCCATTAAAGGAGGGCTCAGTAAATAAATGTTATTCTGTGTGCCATATATACAATTTTATGATATACTTTCTGTATTGATTCTTCAGGATTTTCCAGATTTCTATCATTCAATAAGAATTGGACACAAATCAGTCTTGCTCATATGATGGACACACAAGGGTTCTGAGAGAGCTCTAAAAACTGTACTGCAACTGTTATCAGCCAAGTCCATTAAATGACCACGACAATGAAGGTTCCTGCTGAATTACTGCAAGCAGAGAACTTGGAAAACGTACAAACGTGATTCGGAAAGTATATTGCTGATCATAAATAAAAGAATAATTGTGAATCTAGCCGTACAGCTCAAGTGTCTGACATGTATTTTTCGTGGGACCTACACTAAAGAGAGTGATTTCCAAAAACTAGTGCAGGGGAAAAGGATAAGTGACCTGTAGCACTTTTCCAAGTACATCTGAAAAAAAATAAAGAACCTTATTGGATGCAGTGGAAAACCGCTGTACCCCTGCACTAATTTTGATAAATTCCCCATTCCCACTCTCTCAATGCGCACAAGTAAAAGTACTTCAATACAAACAAGCACATATAGACAAACTCAGTTAAAGGTTATGTTGAAATAAATGGAGCAAGCACATCTCAAGCACGCGTACATACACGATTTACAGAAAGAAAATGAGATAACCGCAATACCAGAAACGAGCAGTAGTGGAAATCTAACGAATATGTATGGCCAGATAGTAATTTAACCATGATAACAGGTTAAAAACCTTAAAAATTATTACACTGACTGACAAAAAAAAACCCCTTAACACACCCATATATTTCAGATTGCTGAAAACTGTGCATGTCTCAGGCAGATATATAGATGATTACAGGTGTGATCTCATTAGACACTAGGCCTGTCCTATAAAGAGGCTCTCAGGAACTAATTTAGGGTAATGTACCTCTTGGTAAGATGTTGTTGACAGATAAATATGTCTCTATGATGAACTCAATGTTTTGCCCAATTGATAGACTTTGAGAAGGGTGAATCATTGGATTGAGAGAAGCAGGATGATTGCTTCGACAAACTGCTGTTCTGACCTAGCTGTTAAGAGGTGTCGGGTGCATTAATTATGTGAAGCCACGCACCAATGGTTCTGAATCCAATGATGGCTGGATTCTAGTATGAAAGCCTTGGTGATTCAATCCAGTCTCTGCAGTGGAGCAACACAATGCCTCAGCTGCTGGTGTGATGATCTGCTGATGTGATGTGCAGAATAGTACCATACCTGCCCAACTATGTCGCATCCTGTATCCAGGCTAGAGGCGGACCATTAGGGCACTAGATCCTCCTTTCAATTATACACTTTTCCCTAATAAACATATTCTTTTGTTTTAATTTTGCAGTTGCCTACATACGTCAACATTACATTCACATGTATAAAATTTAGTCGATTACAACAACCCCTTCTTGATGTGTTATTTTTTTGTCAGTATATTTTGTGTTTCTGTCTTTTAATTGATTATATATCTATATCTATATAAACATAGATAGATAGATAGATAGATAGATAGATAGATAGATAGATATCAGAATGCCGCATTTTACATGTGTACGTTATTAGCTATCTAAGCTCATCTGGTATTGTAAAGTCAGTGCTGAAGGAATGAAGATGCCGAGGATAAAAGTCACAACCATACGCACTTGTCAACTGGGAAGGATGGCATGCAGGAGATGGTGGAGTTGATGTGGATGATAATATGGCCTCGTCTTCTGAGGCCTCTGGGTTTATCCAATATGCTCTCCTTCTCTCATTACCTTTCTTGCTAGTACAGCTTATCTCACATTGGAAGACATCTTCACAGCTGTCACTATGTAAACGTTCTTTCTGGAGAAGCTTGTCTACCCTCTGAATAATGCACTCGAGGCTTTTCTCAACATTTGACCACACTTTCTCCTAAAACCAATAGAAATTTATAGTTATTATTGGTACCACACAATATCCATTAAGTTTAGAGGGTATCCAACCTATACCCATACTGATCACAAGAATAAAGGGACTTTGGGGTTGTTTTAAGGTTGAGTCACATTACATCTGGCATGTATGCAAGTGAATGTGCATGGGGCATACTTTCGTATCTCGTACACATCCATAGACCCAACACTGGGCAGGTATATGCTCCAATACTCTTTTTGTTTTAAAAGAGTTATCCAGAGACCAATACTTCTGGCAGTGTAGTCACTGCAGCAGAAGTTGAAATGTCCTAATATATATGCTGCACCGACTCTAGATCATGTGACCGACCCTGCTCTACTCTTCTTGCTTTTCCTTGAAGTAAAGCAGGCTTGGTCACATGATCAAGAGTTACCGTGTCAGCAGTGAAATACCACTGGTACCAATGTTTGGTATGTATGACTTTTTGATTACTTCTTACTGCTAATTTTGGGGGAAAGCAAGGTGTTATTTTGCGCAGTGAAGTGTGTATATATATATATATATTTTTTTTTTTATTTATGGCATGCAACATATGTGATAATTGATGCAATTTTTGGATAGCGAGGACTTATACGCAAATGGTGACACCATACATGTTTGTTTAATTTTTTTTGTTTACGTTGTGTGTTTTCTTAAACGTAAAGGTTAGGGTTTTTTTTTTAAAAAAAAACTTTCTTTTGTTCTTGTTATTTATTTTTTTAATCATAATTTTCAGTTTTATAAGTTTCCCTAGCCCACAAGGGGAGTTGAACCTGGGATCTCTGACATTGTATTGCAGTACACTGCACATAGGTTCCCTATGGGAACAGTGCATAGGCGGTCTGTTGGAGACTGTTGCTCAGTCTCCTGGCTGCCATGACAACTCCTCAGACCCCACAATTTTATTGCATGGAATCCGAGGGGTGGAGATCTTGTCCCCAGACCAGATGATCACTATTGATCATGGCATCCAGAGGGAAGATACTCCAGCAGCTAGTCCCAGGCCTTGGCTGTGTAACAGGCCGCAGGCACAGCTCTTGTGCCCACAGCATTACAGCCTTGTACTATTACAGCGGTGAGCTTTAACTACACGCTCAGTGTGATGTAATAGTATAGTGCAGAGTGGGAAGGGGTTAACTAGGCTACAATTTCATACACCATGGGCTACTATAAAAAAAAACAAAAGCATATGTTATAGATTACAGTGGCAAATGGTCAGTTTTATCTTCCTGACAGAGCTCCATTTTTCAGATCTCACGTGTCACTTTATTTGGTAATAACTTTGTAATGCTTTAACTTTCCAAAGTGTTTTTGATATTTTTTATTGTGACACCTTGTACTTTGTATTTGTGGTACATTTTGATCAATATATTTTGTGTTTAACTATTAAAAAATAGGAAATTTGGTGAAAACTTGGAAAAATATACAGTTTGAAATTATCAGCTAGTCATGCCACCCAAATTAGTTCATGAATATAATTTACCATATCTCTGCTTTATGGCATTATAAGGCTTACAAGTCAAACATCAATTTTCCAAATTTTAAAGAAAAAGTCCAAATCCCATTTTTGAAAGGACTGACACTAGGTTCACACTAGTGTTTCAGCACTCTGTCCCAAGGTCCGCTTAAAATTTCAATATAAGATCAACAGAGAACCGGTGCAGAAACCCGGCAGATTCCAGTATAGTCTATGGAGTCTACCGCTTTCCATGTGTAACTGCATTTTAAAGGGTAGGGTTTCCCTCCTTCGAGTCCCCAAGCGGACCAAAGGACAGAAACCTGGATGCTAGTGTGAATCTAAAGTAATTCATTTGTAAGCAGGCTTCGAAAGGCCCGTTACAAACTCCTATAAATCTAACTATTTTCAAACTTGTATCTCTAAAATAACTCAAAACCGCATATAGGAAGTTTGTTAACTCTTTAAGCGTTTCACCCCCACATATGGATGCAGAATGGGCACACAGCAAGCTGGAAAGGGGAAGCAGCGCCAATGATCTATCGAAGGGCAGATTTTGCTGCATCTGTTTCCGACACCCTGTTGCATTTCGAGAGGTCCTTAGGCTCCCAAACAGTCAAAACCATCAAAAAGTGATCCCATTTTGGAAACTACACCCCTCAAGGAATTTAAGAAGAGGTATAGCAAGTGTTTTGAGCCAACAAGTTTTTCAGCATGGATCATGCTAGAGGCAGGATTTCACCATGAAAGGTTAGATGAAAGCCGAGGTCTCTGATCAGACCCTCGGCTACCAATGCAACATATTGGCACCCCTCAAACATGGCGCAAGATGATGATCAAGTAGTCATTACTTTCTACAACTCTTTAGATGCCGCAACCTGAAGTCAGCTCCAACTGCTAGAGTAGGTTGTAAGCTGTATGTAATGGCTGACACCCACTCTGCATGGCACGTATAAAGGACAGATAAGTAGTGTACCACCGCCAACCAGAACCTAGTGACTGACATGTTCTTTCTAATATTATTTCCTGGACACAATCATTGCTAGTAAAGTTTATATTTTCCAACCATAACTTGCTAAAAAAAAAAATTATATAGCTGAAGTTAAAAGGTAGATGACAATATGCATTTATTGAAATAGGTAAAATAGGCATACAGGGGTGGAAATACATTTATATGCCACTACAGGGGAAATGTCTGGCCAGATGTAGATTCCACCAAAATAGGGAAGTCTTCCTGAGTCTCCCCGTCAAGGATGCACAAAACATTAACATGTTGCCATTATCATATAAAACCAGATTCTCACCCATTCCTCCTCATGCCAATCCACTTGTAGAGATGACCTACTGTTTCTTCCTGTCCACCGTGCCACTAGAGTATCCTGGTCATTCCTCAACACAACTTGGTCTGCCTCCCCTGATGTAGGAGAGGCTTTGGAGGCTATGTAGTCTGGCCGAGCAGCATTAAGTCCATGTATTGCATTGGCTAACAACTTGCAGTCGCATACAGTGACAAGTTGTCTAGTCTGTGCACATCATAAAGAGATAAAAAAAGGCATACAACAATAAATTAGTGTCGTGATAATAAAGTGTAAGTTTACCTTTAACTACACACATAAAATGAACACTGCTACCTCTCCTGGTGTAGTCTTCCCCTAGTTTCATTTCCTTCTTTCCTTAAAGGGAGACTACCACCTACTCCGAACATTTTCAGTTTCCACCACTGTGTTACAGGGCACATTACAGCAATACACAACAAAGCTTTTTTTACGTATATCACTTTCTAGAAGTAGTGTAATCGGGCAATTTACAGCAATTACAATCAATAGTAATTATTTAGGCCACTCCCATTTTCAAGTATGAGAATGTGCTGGGCAAGATTTGTCTTACAAGGTTTCCCTAGCGGTTTCATTCAAAGCAGACACTTCCGAACCTGAACTGCTATTATATTCTGGGGTCTCTCAGACTCCAGAGTATAATTAGCTGAGGCCCATGGGAGGTAAGCAAACATAAAAACAGTGTTACTCACCTCCACTAGGCACCAGGATTGCTCCTGGTTCTCTTCAGGCTTCCTGAATGATGTCAGTGACCGCTGATTGGCCCTGATGTCATGCAGGAGCCCTGGTGTCATGATGAAAAGATGCAAGCGTGACCAACATCTTAATGTTTATGACTTTGTGCCATAATGCCATGCAGCTGTATGATTGGGCCTCAGCAGTCCCTGATGTCATTCAGGAAGCTGGATGAGGACAAAGACCAGCACTAGAGCCCAGGGGAGGTAAGTAACACTGTATTTTTGTTTGTTCACCTCCCGTGGACCTCTGCTATACCCTGGAGAGACCTCAGAATATAATAGTAGTTCTGGATCAGATGTTTTCTGTCTCAAGGAAAGTACAGATAAAGGCTGTGAATAATGTCTTAATCGAATTGAAATAACCAACATACACAAAATCACGTTGGTTATCTTGCTTCCCAAGCAGGATGGGCGGTGTCATAACACTGAAAGGGAGGTTTAGGTGGGAGATGGTAGAGGTCTGAGTAGCAAGAGCAGTGCTCCAGGGAGTTGAAAGCCTGCTCCTAGAGGACCAACTTACTTATTTATGCAAAACTTCCAAATAGTTTTTCTCCAAATCTACATAGGTCACATACATAAAGAAAGGTATGATATTATTATAATGTAATTTATATCCTTTACCCACATACTATACCTTGGCTCACTTGTAGATGGAATTACACTTAACACAAGTGCAAGCTGCATTAAAATGACACTCAAACACAGTAATGGCACACTTAATGAATACACTCCATAGGTTTCAAGTATAAAATGTTGTGAAATGTGGGGGGAAAAAAATTTGCTGGCAACTTAATTTTCAGACACATAAAGTTAGCAAAATAAATTGCAGCACAATAAAAGATAAAATATATATTTGTCCGTGAATCTAATGTAATAGATGTAACATATAAATAGAAGAACATCTGCATTGTCTTACCTTATCTGCTAAAATTGCAAGCGTCCTCTCTATGCCATTGGCTGATCTGTCCTTGGCCGCTCTGGAGAGCCTCTCTGCATAATAACTGACCTGTGTCTTCAGAGTGTTAATATGGGCAATGATCTCCTTGGCTCGAATGATATCTTGTGGTATGTAAACAATGGACTGGGGACACGCTGTTGTGCTGAAGACAATAAAACCATGGAGGAAGGAGAAATTATCACCAAACAAGCAGTAGCATAAATATATACAATGACTAGTTGTAATAAATGTCACAGTGAGTGGAAGGTGCTTGTTTTTTATTTGATGAGATGTACTAGACATTGTGAGAGAGGATAGCAGCTAACGCTATGTTCACACTAGCATCAGCTTATCCGTTGTTCGGGTCTATTGGATAGGCGAACTACTACAACAACAGACACCTACAGAGCCCAGTGGACCCAATTAGCTATAATGGGATCAATTGGGTGTCTGTGCTATTACATTGAAACCACTGGAAGATAAAGTAAGACTTGCAGCACCTTTTCGCCTGACAATTTTCAAAGCACACTATGATAGACTCACTAACGCACAAGAAAGAACAGGCAAAACAAAGATCGGGCAATGGCAGCAAGGCCCTGGTCCGCATGTCCTTGTAGCATGCAGTGTTTTTCCTGGCTAATCCTGACATACTGTATATACATTACTGTACAGCAAAACCCAGTACAGTTGAAAGTCATTTTACTATTAGATATGATATATGAACATCATCTGGTAAGAGCAAAATCATCAAAAACATCTGTCAGCTATTCAGTGGATGGGTGAGAAAATGCTACACATTCTGACAGTCTGCGCCAAACCCCGACTATACAACTGGAAAGTGACATTATTGTATTCCTGTTTTCTGCGTAACTGCAAAATTTAATTATTTTCACTCAGATTCCTAGCTTACCATAACTACAAGACTGCTGCACATTTTACTTAATTTATACATATGATGAATTTTACCTTGATAGCTTCAGTAAAAAATGTCTAAAAGTTGTAAATATACAAATAAGTCTTTTTTAAATTAAAAATGTACATGAGAAAAACACTATAAAAAACTATAAATACAATATTTACAATATTGAATGATCTATTTCTACAGTGTAAATTTGGTATGACAGACGCATGCGTAAAAAAAAAAAAAAAAGCCTCTTCTAAAAGCACAGACAATGTGTAAGAGCATATCCCATGTCTAAGTGTAGCTATACAGAGAAGCAGCTGCAGCACCTCGGTGACCTCTGTCCATTGTAATAGCTGCAAAGCTAGAAAAGTGTATTGAAAAGAAAGGTACCACAATGCAATGACGGAAACATATCCACACAAAACCACATAAACAGCCTTACACAATGCATGGGAAAAAATAAATGGTGTTGTGGATGCTACAAAGCCAACTCACCAACTTTCCTCATAACTGCTATAAGGAGCCAAGAAACAAAGCGCAAAATTAGATTATATCAGTATTTTTTTAAATAAAGAAAATAAATAAGCAAAATTAAGCTGAGGCCCCATGTTGTGGAAACACAGAGTTTTCTGTTACACACTTTGCAACATCTTTTTTTAGCCAAAGTCAGGAATGAATTAAATAGGAGGGATACGTCTGAGGACTTCTTTATATTTTCCATTTCTTTTGAAGTCACTCCTGACTGACTCAAAAACACAGCAAAATCTGCAACAAAAGACGCTGCGTTTCCACAACATGGGGCATCAGCCTTAAGGTTAGGGCTTCATGGAGACATGGAAAAGCTGGGTCACAGTGAAGCCTTAGCCTGACACCTCATATTTACCAACTTTGTAAAGTCCAGGCAAAAAGTAAGAAAACTAAAAGTGGTTGTGTCAACAAGACAATGCCGTCTCTGAAGAAATCCATATGGGTGATTAAGTAATAGGGACCATCCAATCCACAATATTAAAAATGGAAAGAAAGATATCAGATCCGCGCTTACCCTCACACCAGTACTTTATTCAGCATAACAAATACACAACGCGTTTCGGGACACAGCTTGTCCCTTTTTCAAGTGTCCGTTTCTGTCGTAAAAACATTAGCAATACACGTTCCTTTTTATAGCCAACCACCGGAAGTGATACCTCCCCCATATGGGTGATTAAGTCAGACTCTTAAAACCCTTAGAAATCGGCTGATATCAGGAAAAGCAGTCATAAGCGGTGACACAAAAATATTATTTTAGAGTCCCATCCATCTCAATGGGGCAACTATTTAGGTTCACAGCGGTTCTGATGTCAAAGTTTACAGGGAATATTACCATGCCCGCAGGCTATCAGGCAAGTATATGCTAAAACAATGACCATTCATCACGTTTGCCTAGTATAGAGCCATGTACATTTAGGTAACGCTAGGTACACGCTAGCGTTGTCTCCACATTGCTTTGGTCTGTCAGATAGGGTAACACCAGAGGAAGTGGACTGCTAAAATAGTGGAAACCCACAAGGTTCAGCAGACCCCACAAACTATAATGGGGTCTTACGGGTGACTATAGTTTTAAAACAGAAACTTTTTCCTCTGCCAATTTTCAGACAGAGACTCCGGGGCAAATGTAAATTTAGCCTAAATTGTATTCAAATGGATAGTCACTTTTCAATAAAACTATATGTCAAAAAAAAATATTTTTTATTCAACAAAATGCCTGATCATCAGAGTTAAAGGCACTCTTCATAGCAGCTATTAATTCTGCTAATAAAAGGATTCCTAGCAGGAAATCTAATAGGGCATATAGACAAGGGCTGTACTTGTGAGACAACTCTTTTAAAGGATCTATAAGCAAAAGCCACATCAAAGTATACAATTCATGGATTCAGCATGTGTTATCCACTGAATTCCAATGTTGCAATGATATTAATGGTCAAATAATATTCCATAAATGCTATTAGAAAAGAAGGGTGAAGTACCCTTTTAGCAGAGCTAGCCTATCGCAAACCAGCATATCTTTTGTTAAGATTAACACAAATATGGGTAACAAGTACATTAAAGTGAGATTAATAAGTGCTTACCTTTTCTTTGCATCTTCGAACTTATGCAACATCTTTCGCAATCCGCCAGACTTAAAACCTTGGCAATGTGCAGCTGGTGCTCCTATAGTCACTATATCATAGTTCTGATCTATAGTTGAGATTAGAATTTTACAAAGTTATATGGTGGAGACAAGAAATCATGAAACGGCGGATATAAAGCTTTTGCCACACAGGTTATATATAGAATTGAAAGTCATTTGGGTTAAGATTTGGCAAATAGGATGGGTCTTTCAGTAGTTTGAACCACCCCGAAGTGATTACAGATATGGCCATTTTGGAGCTGTGGCTGTGAGAATTTTTTTTTTGAAGGAGAAGACACCTCAATTTTCCAAGCAGTATTCCCTTGTGACCGCTGTAGCCCTCCTAGGTAATACTTTAAGATGATACCTTGCCTATCCCAAAAACAGTTGTCATTAACTGTTTGAACATATGGACGCAGCAAGTTTCATATGTTGCCTTTTGATTTCAGAATAAAAGTGATAAGTAACAATTCAGGGCTAGAAGGTTTCTTGGTCATTATATATGGTAATGCTTTCTGGGTATTTGTGAACATTCTTGGTACCATCTAGCACGACCTTTCATCTTCACTGAATGGTGAAGATCGGATCAACACCGACAGTTGAAATACCCATTGTTTCAGCAATACATTGCACACGACTCATCTGTGTCTTCTATAGCCATGTCATGTACATGTTTGAGGTTTTTCTCTGTGATAGAGTTCTAGGCCATTCTAAACGCTCTGCATCTTCACTGTGCTCCCTGCCACAACAAAACGCTATGCAACACCCAAAAATGAAATACATCCCAAATCTATGATAGCCAGAAGTAGTTCAGAATATCAACTTTCTCCACGACCCTCATACAGATGACACCTACTTAGAGGCCACAGTCAGAGGTAACTTCACTTGTGGCCAATTACCCCTCATATTCCACAGAACAAAACTTACTGTAGAATCTGATGGTTATAAAGAGGAAGGGGCTCTCTCTATTCCCTGATCATTTCCCCTCACCCTCTCAATTGCATTGTGGGGTTCTGAGGGGTTGTTATAGCAGTCTGAGGCATAGTGAATGCCCCCATATATCTTAGTATTCTAAAAAAAAGAGTGGTAGGTGTCAGAATATGACAACATAAAACATTTTCTGAAGGTTTTTCAAAGTGATAAAAACTATATAAATTTGGTATCCCATAATCACAAAATATACAACTAAGTGCAAGCTTTCAAAATTGCTGTTTTTAATAAGTATAATATCTTCTGACAGACATATATTTATACCATTGTGCATTATTAGTAGTAATATGTCTTATGACGCAACATAGAATAACTGTGTTGCACAATTCAAACTAATAAAAATACATATTATGAAGTACTAGCTGATATAAAAGCTAGTGATGTCACATCTACGAATAAAAATATATGGTAAGCCAGATCAGGAGCTAAAATAGGTGCAGCCTAACAGGGTTCTCGCAATAAACTCTCCAAAATGTCCAATAATGCCACAATAGATCCAACAGGTCAAAGATAAACTTCAAAATCAGATCCAAACCAGTGCAAATGGATGTCTAGATCAATACAATGATCATCGATTTGGACTGATTATATAACTTTTCATGAGCCAAAATAACATATGTTTGGCACTTACCGCTACCAGTAAAACAGGTTTCAAAGCACTAGTAATCTAAGTGATAATCCCTCAAATAGGTGTGGTACAAAAACCCTGACCTGGATTCCAAGTGGTACTAACCAATAACATTCCACATTAATAGGCAAGTAAGTTTAATATAACATTTACGGTGCCTGAATAGCCTTTTTAAAGGCTATTCACGCATATGTGGGGCTCTATCAGCATGATTTTGCTGATAGAGCCCCTTTAAGCTCTGGACAGTTCAATGGGAACGGACACAGGTGGAGTGGGCTACGTCTGTATCCATTACTCCTATTATTCTCCTACAGTTAATGTCTGTTGCTGTCATCCTATAAGGGATAACAGCAATGAACAATAATAATGGTACGGTGAACATTACCTTAGACCCTCTTCAGTCTCCTGTTCAAAACCAATTACAGTTGATTGAATTCTTTCCATTTTTCTAACAAATTTAGTGGCTTTACAGTTACCGTATTTTCCGGACTATAAGGCGCATATAAAAACCTACGATTTCCTCAGAAATCGTAAGTGCGGCTTATAGTCCGGTGCGCCTTATATATGGATGGAAGCGGCGGCAAAGTCTGCGTGCCACTTCCATACATACATAAAAGGCACCGTAAGGGTGCATTCACACTACGGAACGCCGGCGTGTATCACAGCCGTACACGCCGGCGTTACAGCAGGGCTGCCGGACACTTCCTATTCATTTCTATGGGAGCCGGCATGCGAGCGCTCCCCATAGAAATGAATGGACAGACACTTCCCATTCATTTCTATGGGAGCCGGCATGCGAGCGCTCCCCATAGAAATGAATGGAAAAAAGCAGTCCATTCATTTCTATGGGGAGCGCTCGCATGCCGGCTCCCATAGAAATGAATGGGAAGTGTCCGGCAGCCCTGCTGTCACGCCGGCGTGAAACAGAACGTGAAACTTACCGAGCGGTGCAGGGCGGGCATTCAGGCCTCCTCTTCCTCCGATGTCCTGACCACTTCCTCCGGCGCTCGCGAACTGATAATGGCCTGGGCGCATGCGCAATATCATAATGCTTCTACTACGGCTACTGCGCATGCGCCCAGGCCATTATCAGTTCGCGAGCGCCGGAGGAGGCGGACGGAACATCGGAGGAAGAGGAGGCCTGAAAGCCCGCCCACCCTGCACCGCTCGGTAAGTTTCACATTCTGTTTCAGGCTTTTATTTTAAAACGGGGGGGGGGGGGGGGGGGGGTAGTTTAATCTAACTTTTACGGTTGGGCTCTATCAACATGATTTTGCTGATAGAGCCCCTCCTCGCCTGCCGAGCGCTTCCAATAGAAGCGGCTGGCACGCGGGGGGTTAAGCGGCCGCTGGCAAAGTCTGCCTGCCGCCGCTTTCAATAACATATAATGCGCACCGGACTGCGGCTTATAGTCCGGTGCGCCTTATATATGAACCGAGACGGACTATAAGGCGCTCATGGGCAATGCGCCTTATAGTCCGTAAAATACGGTATTATAGCGTCCATGTCTATAGAACCCCTTCAATTCCAACCACCTAGTTACCAAAGAATTTAAAGGTTTGAATCCCCATAATCATAGTGACCTGAACAATAAAGTTAACTTGCCACTTTTAGTAGAGTGTGAAAGGTACAGATCAAAAGAATAAAAAGAAAACCAGGCAATTACTGTAAGAAGTTATATATACATATACATGATAGTGATACCTGATGTAGATTCGTCTTGAACTCTCATTCTTTGAATGTGTAAATTGGTAGGAACAAATTCTAGTTTCTTATCTGCTTTTAGACTACTTGCTTTAAAAGAAACACCTAGAAAACAAAAATGATCTGTATCTTATAATACTATATGCAAAATTTAACATAAACATTAAAACAAGTACTAAGAAAAGTAAATGCAAAAGTGTTCTTGTAACATGAACTTTCCAGGGAATCACACCTCACTACAGACATTAACATTTCTATTTTTTGGCACAGTTGGAATTTTCTCTCTAGCCCCCCATCATTCTTGAGCAATAGCTGCTGTCTGTCTCAGAACCCAATATGCTAATTAGGTTCTCTACTGTTTGGTGGGCTGTCACAAACTATATGTTCCAGCCCAGGACCGCCCATATGGCTAACAGTGCTGATTGCTCCAGAAAGGAGGAGGCTAAAGAAAAAAAGTCAAGTTCAGTCGAGAAGTACCTATCAAAGAAGGCAAAGAGTTGGAGGTGGTGAAAGGACTTCTTTAACCCCTTAAGGACGCAGGGTACTTTGGGCCTTAAGGCTCAGACCCTGTTTTTCAAATATGACGTCTTTTACTTTATGTGAGGATAGCTTCATAATGCATTTACCTATCCAGGTGATTCCAAGAGTGTTTTTTCGTGACACATTGTAGTTTATGTTGGTGGTAAATTTTGGTCATTATACTTTGCGTTTGTTTGTTAAAAAACGGACAATATACTGAAAATTTCATAAAATTATCAATTTTGAAAGTTTCTGGTATTCTCGTGAAAACACAGACAGTCATAACACACAAAATTCTTCCTAATTAACATTTCCCATATGTCTACTTTATATTGGCATTGTTTCTTCAATGTCTTTTTACTTTTCTAGGAAGTTAGAAGGCTTGTAACTTTAGTAGCAAATTGTCAGATTTTCAAGAAAATTTCAAGATTTTGTATTCTAGGGACCTATTTAGTTGTGAAGTGACTTTGAGAAGTCTATATAATAGAAAAGACCCATAAATGACCCCATTTTTGAAACGGTAGTCTTCAAACTATTCAAAATTGTATATAGGAACTTTATTAACCCTTTAGGTGTTCCACAGGAATTAATTCAAAATGAAGGTGAAATTTCCAAAAGTCACTTTTTTATGCACATTTTCCATTTCAAACCACATTTTTCCATAACAATGAAGGGGTTAACAGCAAAACATACCAAAATATTTATTTCTCTGATTCTGCAGTTTGTAGAAATATCCCATATGTGGCCCTACTGTGCAACGTGACTCAATACGTGTCCTCAGAAATCAAAGAGCACCTTTAGGGATTTCGGGCAGCAATTTCATTAGGATGGTTTTTAGATACCATGTTGCATTTACAGAGCCCTAGAAGTACCACAATAGTGGGAAACCTCCAAAAGTGACCCCATTTTGGAAACTGCACCCCTCAAAGAATTTATCAGGGGGTGTAGTGAGTATTATTATCTCAGACGTGAATGCACAGCGGATGGTGAAGAGGTAATATGTAAGCGGTGCGGAGAACATTGGGAGCACCAAATTCCCTATTATATCCCAGTAGCTCCTATGATTGGGGGAGGGGTTACTTTGGGGGTCTCTTCTATTGTTTTTTTTTCTTGTAAGCTGCAAAACTGGTCTGTACCCTGACATACGCTCGCACCGCTTATATATTCCCCTTCTGACGCATTTGGCGATTTTGGGGTTTTTTTTGTCTTCACATTATTCAAGCTATATTTTTTTATTTTGTGTTGATGTGGCCATATGAGTGCTTTTATTTTTCTGGGATATGATGCATTTTGTAATTACACCATTTTTGGGTGCCTATAGCTTATTGGCTATTTTTTATTAACTCTTTTTTTGCTGGATAAAAAGAAAATCAATTCTGGTATTGCATTTTACTTTTTAAATGTTTTTCCACATGGTGTACAGCATAAGTATCATGTGAACTTTATTCTGCGGGTCGGTACGGTTACGGCGATACCTCATTTATAGGTTTTTTTATGCATTAGTAATTTTGCCGAACAAAAACCCATTTGGGGACATAAATCAATGTTTTTTGCATCACCATCTTCTGAGATGCGTAATATTTTTATTTTTCGCTTGGCTTATTTTTTGCGAGACAACCTGTGCTTTTCATTGGTACTATTTTGGTGTACATACGACTTTTTGATCACGTTTTATAGCATATTTTTTAAGGTGAGATGGCAAAAAAACATTATTTCCGGCGTTTTTTTTCCGTTTTTTTTTCCCGACATTTACCATATAGGTGAAATAATGTTTTAGTTTTATGGTACAGGTTGTTACGGACGCGTCGATACCAAATATGCATTGTTTTTATTATTTTTTAGGTGTTTTTTTTTAATAACTCATTTGCTATAGAAAAAGGGAATTTATTTATTTCACACACTTTATTTATTTTTTTCACTTTTTTCACATTTTTTATTTCTCCTATTAGTGTACTTGAACCAGCAATACTCTGATTGCTGGTCCAGTACTATAGCCTGCAATACACGTGTATTGCAGGCTATATAGGAAGTGTGTCTCTGCAGACGCATAGACACACTTCCAGCATCACAAGCAGGATCAACCAGGTAAGAGAGGTCCTAGCAGCCCGGGGTCACTATCCAGATCCCGGGCTGCATAAAATTCATCAGGGCACCCCCCGATCTCACCGCGGGGGGTGCCCAGGGGGGGTGATGTCACAGAAAACGCTCCCGATGTCGCGAACGTGCTACTTGCCAGGACGTACTATTACTGACCAGAGCGTTAAGGGGTTAAAGGACCTGTCCTAGCTTCCATGTACTAAATACTGATGACCTGACACCTACATTCTAATGATGAAAGTAGCTTTGTTCCTAATGAAGTTAATTATTGTAGCAATTAACCACCATTACAATGTATAGCTCTGTACAGGTGGCACTGGAGATGTACAGCTCGGTTCCCATTCACTTGAATAGGGGCAAAGATGGTTCCTGTATACATCTTTCAACAACTGGATCAGCCAATTGGCGCGAGGTACAGGTGTCAGATCTCACAATCAGATACTGATGACTTAAAGGGGTTCTATCATTGGGAAAAGTCATTTTTCACTAAGCACATACTTGCATAGCCTTTAAAAAGGATATTCCACACATACCTTTTGTATGTAAATCACCTCAGTAGTTTTTGAATGTGGACGCTTTTATTCATATGCTAATGAGCCTTCTCTGTGCACTCTGGAAGAGTCTGTGAACACTGTCTGCTATTCTCTATGTGTGTGAGAGCAGAGAGGCTGCTGCTGACTCATCTCTCTGCTCTCACATACATAGCAGAAAATATCAGACGGTGCCCACAGACACTTCTGGAGTGCACGGAGAAGGCTAATTATCATATGAATAAAACCAGCCTCATTCAAAAACTACTGAGGCGATTTATGTACATAAGGTATATGTGGAGTAGCCTTTCTAAAGGCTATGCAAGTATGTGCTTAGTTAAAAATAACTTTTCCCAATGATAGATCCCCTTTAAACCTGAGGATAGGTCATAGATATCCAGTACGTGTGAGGTCTTGGACAACCACTTTAAAACATTATATTGAAAAGTTGGCGGTATTTACATTTGAAGAATAAGCTATATTAGAAATAACACTGATGTTACACTATTTGTACATGGTAATTTTTTTCAGCTGACCTTTGTACTGGTGAAGATTAGTTAGATTATCTTGGTATGTTAGAATGATCGTCTGATACTGAGTTACTATCTGTCGCCGAAGATTCTCCCAGCATGGAGACAGTTCCCCCAGTTCTTCAAGTTCACACACCCTGTGTAAGACAAGATGAGAAAAATCACATTAGCTCAGCAGCACCTTATAGGTGTTTATTCATTTGGGCATGTTACTCCCCTGTTGGATAACTTACAGATCAGTTTGAGACAATTTATCGGACCCCCCACCAATCAGAAGAATGGGAAATCTTAGACCCCTGTTCTGAATCCAGCAGAATCATGCAGTAGTTCAGCTATCTCAGCACTCCCAATGAAATGAACAGCACGGTGTGTGGGATTCCCCAACCACTGCTCCATTCAGAACTGGCAGCAAAAATCTCCTGTTCTCTTGACCAGTGGAGTAATGATCAGTAAATTATCCCCATCCTGTAACTTGCCCAGATGGGAACCTCTTTAACATTAACATATAAGGGAAATAGTCTATATTTATACGCACAACTATCGCTATCAATATGTTTAACATAGTAACATGATTTTAACAATAAGCCATTTGTACGGCAAATCTTTTTAAATGAAAAACATAAAAGTATAAAATGTCCAGGATGTCCTTGAAAATCCATTTGGGATTAAAATTATTGAACACAAAAACTTGCCAACAGGCTACTGATCAACCATAGCATTAAAACCACCTAGTATATTGTAGGTCTCCCTGGTGCCATTCACTTCACCCATTTTAAACAGGACCTTTAACCACCTCCAACAAGTTCAGCTTTTTACATTTACGATTAGTAGTTGCTGCTCTACTGATTCTAGCACAGTTGGAATTTTTTCTCTAGGCCTCGCTGTTCCTGAGCTATCAATGCTTTTCGTTTTAGTGCCTGATATACTATTTAAACTCTGTACTGTGAAGAGGACGGTGTCAGGAGCAGGCAAGGTGTGTGATTCTGAGCTCTGATAATGGCTACTTCTGAGCTCTAAATCACGCCCCCCATCTGACACTGTCCTTCTGACATTGCAAAACTTACACTAGGTTCACATCTGCATTCGGGGGATGCAGGGGTTCACTTATGGAATTCTAATCCGCTTAAAAAAGCGGTTACCTTCAGAAACCCTCAGACTCCACAGACTATAATGGAGTCCACCAGGTTTCCGCCCAAAAAGGGCTGAAAAATGTGGAGAGAAAAGTGCTGCTTGTACGACTTTTCTCTCTGCATTTTTAAAGTGGACTGGAATCCACCAGCAGAGATCAGACAGCAAAACTAACTAAACTTATTGCTCGGGAATGGTGGGGGTTAGAGAAAAAAATTCCAACTGTGCTAAAACCTGTGGAGAAGTACCTATTAACAAAAGCCAAGAACTTGGTGGAGGTGGTGAAAGGTCCTCTTTAATGTTATGACTGATCTAAATATATAATTCTCTTGTATGCTTGTGTAATTACATAATTCTCACCTTGCTGCATCCTCTTCAAGCAGGAGTTTTACAAATTGCCTAGGTATGTGCAAGGAAAGGACACTCTCCGCCATTTGCTCTAATATGCGTAAGTGGTTTCCGTCTGTTGTAGGAAAACGGTACATGCGACAGATTGCACCACCAAACACTAAAAACATGGGAAAAAAAATAATTAAACAAAAAAAATTTCATACAGTGATTCAGTAATGCTACAGGTAGGATACACATGTACAAACACTATTTACAGTGCTGTGCAAAAACTTGGAGAAAAATGTGGTTAAAAGAGTGGGAAAGTAACATTGCTTTAAAAATCAGAAGGGTTAACAGTTTATATTGGCATTTAACAAAATTAAGTGACTGGACAAAAGAGGAATTTAAATCAAATCAATATCTAGTGTGACAATCCTTTGCCAGCAAAACAGAATCAATTCTTTTAGGAGCGCTTGATAGTATTTGAAAGAACTTGGCAGGGAAATTGTTTCAAACAACAGAAATAACCAGATTTTGGAGAATTAAAGAGGATCTTTCCCCACCCCAAGGCTGTGCAGTTTTCTGCACCATGTTACAGGTGCAGCTGCACAGGCTCTGGGGCACTTTGAATTGTCTCTCTAGCCTCCCTCGTTGTGGAGTTCTGAGCCCCGTTATTTTTGGCACCCTATATGTTAATTAAGCCCTTCACTGTCTGAAGGATGTGTCTGACAGTGAAGGGAGCAGCGACATCAGTCTGACACTGTCCAATTAGCAGAGGACAATGTCAGAGCAGCTTCAGCAGTGTGATCTCGTGACTTCTCGCATGATCACACACTTCTCGCTTTACAGGACTGAGAAGAAGAGCTAGAAGAGAGATTCACTGTAGAGATATCACTGAAGTTCTCCTGCGTCCCACTTCCGAACTCTCACTGGAATCGTTCCTCCAACTCTTCTAAGACCTTCTAAGGACCAGATGTTTTTTTTTTACTATGTCCTGATATGTAAAACCAAGTTAGTAGCCCATTTACTTTATACTACATAGTGCCTACAGCCTGATTCTATTAATTCAAAGAAGATAATCCACCTAGATTTTGAAAAATGTGTAAGGCCAATAATGCTAGTACGTTACCCATTTCTTAAGGTGAGTATTCTTTCATTTGTTTGACCCAATCCATGCTGTATGGAACAGTATGAGGGAAACCAAACAGTGTAGTTTAGAACTTTGGAAACTAATGCACTTACCTGATTTTAATAATGTATCTTTCCTCAGTGATGCATATTTTGAGCGAATTCCTAAAGATTCTGTTAAACTTTCATCAACCGGTATTACAGTCTAAAAAAAATAAGCATACATTTCAGTTCTGCAGTTCAGTGAATGCCAAAGTTGTATATTAGTAAGGAATGCTTGGTGGTAGGAGTCCCTGTACACAAGATCAGCATACACAGAAAGGTTTTCAAGACAAAGCAAAGTACCGACTGAGCAGAGACCACAAATCATGACATTTCATTCACATTTAGTTCACTATTTTCTATACATAAGTTACATATGTTCACTGTGGTAAATAAGTAATGGTCTCAAGATAAAAATCGAATTCAGGAATCTGATTTCAAGGTACTAATAAGAATACTCACTCTCCCATTAACAGTATCTGATGATCTGGACACCGGTGCTTGCTGATCAACTTTCTCCTCCATTTGCCAGCCTATTACCGTAATATTGCCAATACGTTGTTGCTCTGCAGACCTGTAAGGAAGAACAGATTTCACTCTCAGGAAGATTTTGTTAGCTACTTCCACTGCTCATATATTCCACTGTCTATTTACTAGCTTTCAATGTGCAATATGTAACAATATATATCACAGGGTACTGAACTGGCCGACCTCAGACACCAGTTGCCTAAAACCCTTCCCCCCTTGCTCATTTAATGAAGACAGGGGTTGGGAGAAAAAATGATTTCCTGACTACAGTCCCTTTTTCACAAAGGTATCATGATAGCAGTAGCCGGGATCAGTACTACTCATCTCTGATCCTTACACAAGAGTAGAACAGTTTGGCTACACTAGTGTAGACAGGAGGGTTTAGCACTACTCAACTACTTGTATACATCAGTGTAGAACAGGCAGCAATTGGGAGATCAGCCCAACTGCTATCATTAAAAAGGAGTAAGAAGGGAGAGGACGTACTGTAGGAGCATTGTACTGTGAAAGGACACTAAAGGGGCATTCTACTGTGTGTGGGGGGTACTAAGGAGGCATTACAATGTGTGGGGAACACATGGTCATGGTACTGTGTGGGGGCACTAATAAGACATTATACCATGAGGGGGACACTAATGAAATATTATAATGCGTGAGGGGCATTATATTGAATGGGGAATACTAACAGGGCACTGAACTGTGTAGGGCCAGTAAGAAGGCATTATAGTGTGTGGGGGGTGTGATAACAGAGGCTCTTATTACATAATCAGGTTAGCCAAATATATACCTTTAGTGAATGTCGTGTTTATGTTTGTGTTATCAATCTACCTCAGTGGATTTTGTGTATACAAGGATTCTTCCCACCTGCTACATTTTATTAACTTTAAAGTACTTCCCGGGTAGCCAGGCATGGAGGAGGCTGAGCTATCATTGTCTTCAGCTCTTTGAAACAATTCATGTTCCAGCTTTTCAGGTAAGATAAGCTGATCATCCCTCATCCCAGAGAGTATGAGGAGGGGGACACCCTGGCAGGGAGTGGTGGCTATGCACAAGCTTGTGAGTTTATGAGACCTCCGTACTGTTGACACATATTCTAATTTATTGAGATGCACTAGTATGTAAATATTGGTCACATTCAGCTACTGTTCGGTTTAGACCATAAACTAATGACAGACCCAGGTCAGAGAATCTTTGTCAAAAGATGTTGCTTACTTTTGGTGTATCAGGTTTATTGACCCTACTGTAACTAATATCTACTACATATGTGCAAGAAGAACACCTGCTGCCCTGCCAAATGTATTCCATTTATTTATTCCAGCTAGAAGACCTTCATGCTGACTCAAATCTTATTCTGACTCACATTAGATAAGATGAGAGTTACAGAAGACGCAGCCCGTAAATATAGAGAATTTTACATAGTGAACACTGACCATAACGGCAAGTGTAACCTGTGGCTCTTCTCTTGCAGCAAATCTTTCACTATAAACTTTCCCGAGCCTAGCAAGTACATCTGCATGGAAATAAGACAAGAGCATTAAGCATATCACATTTACTTTAAAGGTTATTTTATTGTACACTGCCATAATTTTGCATAATACTTCTGTTACCTAGAAGTAACCTTCTGCCACTCATAGTATCATATGGAGGATTTGGTTTCCACAGTCGTCACATTATAAGGAATTTTTATCAGGTCAGCAAAAACATTGGTGGTGGAAGTTATCATTGCTCCAATGCTAGATTTCTTGTGATAACAAAGCACCATTTTTGGAACACAACTTATTTGACATTACTTACACCTGGAAATTGGTGTACCTAATGGCTGAAATCTACTCCAGCTCCTAAGCACCAGTGACTTGATAAATCTGCAGCCCGAGTATTTGGACAATATGTCCTTTCCTGCTGTCATAATATTCTCTTAAGTGATGTGAAATTAGATTTGTCTGAGCCTAAACCAGATAGGAATCACTTGATAATATATTTGGGAATTACTTCTACTGCTATTCCCTAATATAAAATATTATGTGCTAATAAACAGGATTTTCACTGAACCCTTATTGTTTAATTTTCTAAAACAACATGAGAATATACAAGACACTTACAGTTCCCTGAGATCGGTCCTTGACGTCATACACAGACAGCTTAACCTGGGTGTTCTGATTTATAAGAGAATCCTGGAAGAAGGCAATGCTGCTAAGAAAGATAGGGTTACTTGTCCCCTGTAAGACAGAAAAAGCAAACAATGGCTTCATTTTCCATTTCTGCCAGTCAAGGAAGTTGTTGTGAGTGTCACAACCATGCCGTGATAGTAGCAATATTATGTTACTGTGTACAAATGACCCCAACATCAAGCGCAAAAATATGTATTGGGGGCTTCCACTTAGGTATGTATATCCTAACGATCAGATTGTTTTATACAATTTTCATACCATTGTGCCCTATTATTTGCAATCATACGCTAGCTGCTATTATGTGATATGGGATGATTTCTATACACATGTTCATGTGAGCAACAGTTAATTTGGTAATCACACATTGTTACTATTTGGGGTTTAAATAAAAACGCATGTATATAATGTATGTATATAGGTAATTGTAAATTGCTTTGGCAGTGTATTTTCGTGAAGGAGTTTCTTGTATAAAGCAAACCAAACAAAATGTATCCTTCCTGCTGTACATCTATTGAGTTGATATAGCACATCTCTTGTCTCTATGATAGGCTCTCCGACTACCGGATGTCAGAACAGTCACAGGTCAGTTAAAATACTGAGCCTAGCAGCACATTTCTGTGCTAAGTTAACATAAGGCACATGTCGGTACTGGCTTACAGCAGTGACCTATAGCTAAAACAGCTACAATAATAGTGACTTTAAACTGCGGAATAGACACCAATAGGCATCTATTTAACCCTATGGAGTACAGACTACAGCCATAAAACAGATCAAATACATATATACAAACTAGGGTTGGGCAATTAATCGAAAAAAGTAACCAAAAGCAAAAGTCAGCTCAATGAATTGGTGGAAACCTGCTCGCATTCATTATTTCAGTTATTCTGCATCCATGCCACCCTGTCTCATATTGCCATTGGCTATAGGTTATGTCTTTAACTGCAGAGTACCCAATTATGACTGCCCCTATGTGAACAGCCAAAACCGAAAATCACTGACATATAAATAGAGGCATGGCAGACAAAAGGGGAGTGTCCTAAAATTATGGTTCATTAATTGTTATCGAGGTAAAATCTTCAATTAATTGTGATTTTTTATTTGGGTCATAATCGCCCAGTCCTAATACAAACATGTCTGAGTGTCAGTAAAGTAGTCAAGAAGTATCAACCCTCAGCTAGAACAGGAAAACTGAGTAGGAAGTTGATCAAGAAGTAGAATGTTAGTGCGAATATATTGAGAAATAACTATGCAATTTCCTAAAGCAGGAAAAGCACCACTTTAGAGGATTTCAATTCCTTAACGAAATTTACAAGTACTATAAGCTCTTTGAGCAATGTAAACATTCCTTTATAGAAGTAGAAGGGGATTTCAAGCACAGGTGAATATGTCCTAGACATTCACTGTCTGCAAGTATTCTATGGCTAGCTCAACATAAGTGCCTTTTCCTTCACCTTCTTCTGCTAATTTGTATTCCGGAACATTTAAAAGGAGGTGGCCTGAAAAAAATAAAAGCTAGCTATATACCCTACGAAAGAAAATAGTACCAGGCTCAGCCACCCTGCCCCCCAACTTCCCCTATGAACCAGAGTCGCACCTTACCAGCTTGGCAGACCAAGTCTGTGAATTAGATGGACAGCCATTCATCTGTAAGGTTGCAACTTGCCCTAGGGTTTCAGAAGCTAGATCCACAGTGATCACCTGATCACTTTATAAGACGACACCTTTCATTTTATGCACATATCTGTTTTTAAACAACATTGCTGTTGTAAGGAAGCTAAATATATTGGGGTGGATATACTAATGAAAATTGAATTGTGGTGCAATATCCAGTAAAAAAAAAAAAAGCACAGCACAGTTTATACTACATTTACCATATGTGATACAGAAGGTATTTACAACTTGTCCGACAAGAGACAAAACCCCCAAACACCTAGAGTAGACAGTGTAACGCTGTTGCAGGTTTATCTCTCAGCATGGGGCACTGTGAAAAATCTGCCACAGTTTAATAAATTTTTACTTATTTTTATTGGAAGAACATGCAAATCTGTCTTCCATGATGTAATTAGGAAGTCAGGTGTCTCAGTGTTGCAAACCAATAGAGGGCGCTCACTGGTATGTGCAAGCCTGTCTTCCCTGATGTAATTAGGAAGACAGAATTGCAGTGATATAGCCCAATAGAGGCTGCTCCCTTTACTTATTTTTAGTCAGTAATGTTAAATCTGCCCCAATAAAGGATTATCTTATCTTATAACCTTCTTTCCGTGCACTTACAGTAAAACCTCTCTGTGCTTACTACTACCATATTTAGCAGTTTTCTCTCTTGCTCATTTAGCTTGTCATTCCCACGAAATCATCTTTACTGAACGTCGGTGGTTTTAGTACAGGAAACTTTCTTGCCATTTTAGACCTTCTCACCTCTATGATCTCTGTCTGTGCATGCTTTGTCCAGAAAGCCTGAGGAGGTGTTGTGACACTAACAGAAACAAAACTATTTGGCTTCCGCTCAAGTGATGGAGTAGTGAGCTCACTGCATGCTGTAAGAGAGTAAGAACAGGTTACATATCGACTGACAAGTACATTCCTCAAGTCACACAAACCACAATAATGTTTATTACAAAGCGCGCACACCATATATAGTGAATTTATTACATTACTAATAGACAGGTTATCAAGAATACTTTCAAATAATGTTATATCATCTATGAAATTTTACAAATAACTGAAAATTAACGCTTTTCACTTACCCAAGCTAAACTCCAAAATTGGTTCATCTGGATCCTGGAAATTTCCTACAAATGTAAAGTAAATATGTTTAACAGTAACCAGATACATTCATTACAATAGGTCCTAGGTTATGGTCTTCTAGGAGCAGGCACAAGGTCTACTGTGTTTCTTCTTTCACTCCCTGGGCTTACATTTTCAGTAATATAAGAATGCCAGCCAGGCCTATTATTCATATAATTGTGCTAGCCACAAAGCTCCTATTGTTCATGCATAGAGATGAGCGAACAGTGTTCTATCGAACACATGTTCGATCGGATATCAGGGTGTTCGCCATGTTTGAATCGAATCGAACACCGCGTGGTAAAGTGTGCCAAAATTCGATTCCCCTCCCACCTTCCCTGGCGCCTTTTTTGCACCAATAACAGCGCAGGGGAGGTGGGACAGGAACTACGACACCGGGGGCATTGAAAAAAATTGGAAAAAGTCAATGGCTGCCGAAATCAGGTGACCTCCATTTTAGACGAATAGTGGATTTCAAATCCGGGTCATATGAGAATGTGAACTTTGTGACTATGAGACAGGGATAGCTGTACAGGCAGGGATAGCTAGGGATAACCTTTATTTAGGGGGGAATGTTATTAAAAATAACTTTTTGGGGCTCTATCGGGTGTGTAATTGTGATTTTTGTGAGATAAACTTTTTCCCATAGGGATGCATTGGCCAGCGCTGATTGGCCGAATTCCGTACTCTGGCCAATCAGTGCTGGCCAATGCATTCTGTTGGCGTGATGAAGCAGTGCTGAATGTGTGTGTTTAGCTCAACTACACCTTGTGCACCCTCGGCTCTGCTACATCAGAGCCGAGGGTGCGCTTGAACCCTTGTGCACACTCTGCTTCATCAAGCTAATAGAATGCATTGGCCAGCGCTGATTGGCCAATGCATTCTATTAGCCCGATGAAGTAGAGCTGAATGTGTGTGCTAAGCACACACATTCAGCACTGCTTCATCACGCCAATACAATGCATTAGCCAGTGCTGATTGGCCAGAGTACGGAATTCGGCCAATCAGCGCTGGCTCTGCTGGAGGAGGCGGAGTCTAAGGTCGGACCTGAATGGAGACTGGTGTGGAGCGATCTTAGACTCCGCCTCCTCCAGCAGAGCCAGCGCTGATTGGTCGAGTTCCGTACTCTGGCCAATCAGCACTGGCCAATGCATTGTATTGGCGTGATGAAGCAGTGCTGAATGTGTGTGCTTAGCACACACATTCAGCTCTACTTCATCGGGCTAATAGAATGCATTGGCCAGCGCTGATTGGCCAGAGTACGGAATTCGGCCAATCAGCGCTGGCTCTGCTGGAGGAGGCGGAGTCTAAGATCGCTCCACACCAGTCTCCATTCAGGTCCGACCTTAGACTCCGCCTCCTCCAGCAGAGCCAGCGCTGATTGGCCGAATTCCGTACTCTGGTCAATCAGCACTGGCTAATGCATTGTATTGGCGTGATGAAGCAGTGCTGAATGTGTGTGCTTAGCACACACATTCAGCTCTACTTCATCGGGCTAATAGAATGCATTGGCCAATCAGCGCTGGCCAATGCATTCTATTAGCGTGAACTGAGTTTGCACAGGGGTTCTAGTGCACCCTCGGCTCTGCTACATCAGATTAGTACATCTGATGTAGCAGTGCCGAGTGTGCATCAGATGTGTAGTTGAGCAAAACTGACTCAGCACTGCTAAGTCTCTGCATTCGCATAGGAATGCATTGGCCAGCCTTCGGCCAATCAGCGCTGGCTCTGCCGGAGGAGGCGGAGTCTAAGGTCGGACCTGAATGGAGACTGATGTGGAGCGATCTTAGACTCCGCCTCCTCCAGCAGAGCCAGCGCTGATTGGTCGAGTTCCGTACTCTGGCCAATCAGCACTGGCCAATGCATTTCTATGGGGAAAAGTTAGCTTGCAAAAATCGCAAACTGACAGGGATTTCCATGAAATAAAGTGACTTTTATGCCCCCAGACATGCTTCCCTTGCTGTCCCAGTATCATTCCAGGGTGTTGGTATCATTTCCTGGGGTGTCATAGTGGACTTGGTGACCCTCCAGACACGAATGTGGGTTTCCCCCTTAACGAGTTTATGTTCCCCATAGACTATAATGGGGTTCGAAACCCATTCGAACACTCGAACAGTGAGCGGCTGTTCGAATCGAATTTCGAACCTCGAACATTTTAGTGTTCGCTCATCTCTATTCATGTATAGAGACACTCAGCAAGGCTAAATACCGAATATACAGGCCTATAAGACCAAACAGACAAGGACATGTCTCAGAAATTTGCTGAAGGGCTACCAACATTTATTTATATTTTTGTGTCCATGAACATCAGTCAAAAAATAAGATATATAGAGATCAATGTATGTAGCCCATTCTTAAGAGTCAGAGACGAGCTGTCAGAACATTATTAACTCAAATATCGATCCTTGATATATGCTCCTGTGGTCTGAACATATAGATGATGAAGCCAAAGCACCAGTGAACATTTGTGTGTTCTGCAGCTCAGAGCCCTGGATGTCTACTAGGTTCATAGATAATAGAAAAGCTTCACTCACTCATGCAGCACAGTCAGGAAGGAAACAGTAGTCTACTTATGGCTGTCACTGTTATGGTGGTACTACAGTGTTTACTACAGTCACTTTTATGCTCTGCTCATATTCAGTAAGTGCCAGCACAAAGTTTTTTTTTTATTCCTTCACCGGGATCTTTTCTGTTTTTGGCAAAAAAAAAAAAAATATGGAGAAAACAGAAAGTCAGAAATACAAGGGTATAAACAAGCTATGTAAGTGTCTAGTTAAATGAGCAACCCTGATCTAGTCAAGGTGACCACCACCGATTAAGTACAAAGAGAATATTTCCACCCTGACTATAATAAATGAAGATGAATACTGAGCACATACAGTACAGACCAAAAGTTTGGAGACACCTTCTCATTCGAAGAGTTTTCTGTATTTTCATGACTATGAACATTGTAGATTCACACTGAAGGCATCAAAACTATGAATTAACACATGTGGAATTATATACTTAACAAAAAAGTGTGAAACAACTGAAAATATGTCTTATATTCTAGGTTCTTCAAAGTAGCCATCTATTGCTTTGATTCCTGCTTTGCACACTCTTGGCATTCTCTTGATGAGCTTCAAGAAGTAGTCACCGGAAATGGTTTTCACTTCACAGGTGTGCCCTGTCAGGTTTAATAAGTGAGATTTCTTGCCTTATAAATGGGGTTGGGACCATCAGTTGTGTTGTGCAGAAGTCAGGTGGATACACAGCTGACAGTCCTACTGAATAGACTGTTAGAATTTGTATTATGGCAAGAAAAAAGCAGCTAAGTAAAGAAAAACGAGTGGCCATCATTACTTTAAGAAATGAAGGTCAGTCAGTCCGAAAAATTGGGAAAACTTTGAAAGTGTCCCCAGATGCAGTTGCAAAATCCATCAAGCACTACAAAGAAACTGGCTCACATGAGGACCGCCCCAGGAAAGGAAGACCAAGAGTCACCTCTGCTGCGGAGGATAATTTCATCCAAGTCACCAGCCTCAGAAATCGCAGGTTAACAGCAGCTCAAATTAGAGACCAGGTCAATGCCACAGAGAGTTCTAGCAGCAGACACATCTCTACAACAACTGTTAAGAGGAGACTTTGTTCAGCAGGCCTTCATGGTAAAATAGCTGCTAGAAAACCACTGCTAAGGACAGGCAACAAGCAGAAGAGACTTGTTTGGGCAAAAGAATACAAGGAATGGACTTTAGAGCAGTGGAAATCTGTGCTTTGGTCTGATGAGTCCAAATTTGAGATCTTTGGTTCCAACCACCGTGTCTTTGTGCGATGCAGGAAAGGTGAACAGATGGACTCTACATGCCTGGTTCCCACCATAAAGCATAGAGGAGGAGGTGTGATGGTGTGGGGGTGCTTTGCTGGTGACACTGTTGGGGATTTATTCAAAATTGAAGGCATACTGAACCAGCATGGCTACCACAGCATCTTGCAGCGGCATGCTATTCCATCCGGTTTGCGTTTAGTTGGACCATTATTTATTTTTTAACAGGACAATGACCCCAAACACACTTCCAGGCTGTGTAAGGGCTATTTGACCAAGAAGGAGAGTGATGGGGTGCTACGCCAGATGACCTGGCCTCCACAGTCACCAGACTGAAGGCAAAAGGGCCAACAAGTGCTAAGCATCTCTGAGAACTCCTTCAAGACTGTTGGAAGACCATTTCAGATGACTACCTCTTGAAGCTCATCAAGAGAATGCCAAGAGTGTGCAAAGCAAGAATCAAGTTTCACACTTTTTTGTTAAGTCTATAATTCCACGTGTTCATTCTGAGTTTTGATGCCTTCAGTGTGAATCTACAATTGTCATAGTCATGAAAATACAGAAAACTCTTTGAATGAGAAGGTGTGTCCAAACTTTTGGTCTGTACTGTAAGTTGCATTACCACATTCCATTCAATAAAAGCAATGCCAGAAAAAATGATCCAAACAACTAAAATCATGAAAAAAAAAAAGGTTGCATGCAATGGCAGCTTACTCTGAGAGCCACTGTATTATACACATGGAAAATATTGAAAAACGTATAGTAAGAATATAATGCAATAAACTAATATTAGCTTTATTTAATATTAATGGGGTTTTCCAGGTCCAAATCGAGTTTTCATACTGATGCCCTTTCCATAGGATAGGTCATCAGCATGTGATCTGTGAGGGTCTGACACCCACTTGGTGCTGGAAGCTGTTAGTGGACAGGCAGAGCCACTCCTATGCAAGTAATAGTAGTGGCACTCCAGTTCACCAGAAGCACTGCTATGCAATGGTCTCGGCTGCTATGCCTCTCCTATTACATAAATAATAGAGGCGATGCTGCCAGCGCTGCCCGTCCACTAGCAGCTTGGCTAGGTCACTACCAGCTTGACAACTTGGGGCCCGGAAAACCCCTTTAAGAATGCAATGTTTTACAAACACAGCAAAGTGTGTGGGGATGGGATCCGCTAGAATCCCATCCCTACTCTGCTGACAAATACACGCAGTGGACGTACTGTGAATTCCAGAATCGTTACAGTTTTGTACATTGTAGCATGTCAATTATACCTACAGAAGCACTGGCGGTTTCCCTATAGGTATAACTGAAGCAGAAACTCTGCTGAGGAAATCTCTGCGAGCTTTCCATGAAAAGCACAGCAGGAGAAATCAGGATTCTTTGCTGTCGCAGTTTTTTCCCTGCAACACTTTTTTGCTACAGGATGCTATGTGGGGCCTTAGTCTAAAACTTAAACCCAAATTTATGCGCATCTAATACTTGCAGATTTTCATTGTGAATTGCACACTACACTTAACACTTTCAGATTCATCATGGATTTGTGAGAAAATCAGAAATAAATGTTGGAACCCTAAAATGCTTATGAATAAGCAGAACACAGAATCTGAAATACACCATCCCCCTTTTCTACAGTTCCCAAGAAAGCATTGCCGCTATTGTGTTATAGGGTCCAGCAGCAAAGTAAAGTACATGAGGCTGATCACTGGCTGAGCTGCAATATCAGACAAAGCCACATGAACAAAAGTGGCACTGCAGTGAAGGAACAATGAAGCTCCTTGAAATGCAGCTTATAAAGTCTAGATGACTAATTTATCGTTGTTGTTTCAGTGCATAAACAAATCTGTGGATACCACATATTGGGTCTGTAATGAGTGATGGGAATAATTCTTCTGTCCTAAGAAATATATGCTAAATTACAGAAAATCAGTACAAGTAATTACGATTTTATTATATTCTAAATTCTTTTTGCATTAACTACTTACCTGCCAGTGACAAACCTAACATTTCAGAGGTGACATCGATAGTAGAATGAGGCCTGGCCACATGGCGAGGACTGCGTTGTCGTGCTGTCATTTCGGCATGAGGGGGGCGCTCTAACTGTCTTCAAAGCTTCAGACAAGAGATTTGGTCACTGGATTCAAATTTCAGTGACCGATATTTGAAACTGCAAAACTGCCAACAAAAAAAAGAGACATAAAATCAAATCAGCATAATTGATCAATATTAGATCTGTCAGCCAAGACTTCGATAGACCTGGTGTTCAGGGACAGCGTGGCTCCCATTAAGGACTCGTTCACATCTGCATTCTCCTCTCCGTACTGCAGGTTTCCGTTTCCTGCATAAAACAGAGGCAGGAGACGGAAAGCACAGAACGGAGTAGAACGCATGTGTGAACCTAGCGTAATACTTACATGTCATGAGCTGTGCTTCCTGGCCATACCATTTATAGCGGCAGGTTTTGGTGTTGCTGTGCTACTCCATAGACTTCATACCCCGTCACTACAGTTTGTACGGCAAGTGAGCAGTATGGCTCCTGGCATTTAACCATTACTTGGAGTAGCACTATTCCTGAACAGCTTATCTGTAGGGGACCTGGCGCTCTGACCCTCACAGGTCTAATGCTGGTGACCTATCCTAAAGACAGACCATCAATATTAGAATGTGGATAATCCCCTATAAATCCAAAGTATACTTGTAGGACTCACAAACAAACTTCAACTGGGGCCACACGGTGGCTCAGTGGTTAGCACTGCAGCCTTGCAGCGCTGGAGTCCTGGTGTTCAAATCCCGCCAAGGGCAAAAAACCATCTGCAAGGAGTTTGTATGTTCTCCCCGTGTCTGCATGGATTTCCATCCCATATTTCAAAGACATACTGATAGGGAAAAATGTACATTGTGAGCTCTATATGGGGCTCACAATCTACATTAAAAAAAAAAAAAAAAAAAAAAAAAAAACTTCAACTCTACTGCCTTGGGAAAAAAAAAACAAAAACAAACAAACACAAGAAATGTGCAAAGTGAAGGTTTTTTTTTACCCAAACTAAACCCGGGCACGCCTCAATTATCTATTTATCTTATTACTACAGTCACAGAGACTCAAATACGGGTGTAAAGATAGAAATCATATACTAACAATCCAGACCCACTGTTCCCTGAAAGCCCGTTCAGAAGCAATTCTTAGAATTCTAGCACTCGGCATCTCGCTATGGCATATCAGTATTCTAGTAAGGACCCTCAGGCATGTAATTCTTAGGCTCTATTCACACTGTTTATGATTCATATGTTCAGTGTGCACTTTGTTTAACCTATATGGTTTTTTTTTGTTTTTTTTTTGCAAGATCTAGTTAGCTTGAACACTTCCATGAAAAAGTATCCTGCCAAAAGTATTATATAACGTCACTTATGACCTCTATAAGTAAATTAACTAGACAGGACAGGGCGATATTCATTCACATGCCAAAATTCAAGAAAGGGTAAGGGTTTATTCACACACTGCAGATTTGTTCTGTCACACATAACAACCTATTATATGTATAGAACAGATTTTTCAGTAACAGATATTTTTGCAACAAATCCGCTATGTGTGAATATACCCTAGAACCTGTTTTGTTGTTTTTCCTTAATTTGCATGCAGATAGTACTGAGAAGTAAAATGAGGTCGCGTGTAAAAGTAACGCGGCAATGACTCAGCACTTGAAACTTGCTATTGGTGCCTTCTGATTTCCACACAAGTCTGGAAATGCAGTGCAAATGCTGAGAGCAAGTCAATAGAGATGGAACGGAGAGCAGTCTGCAGTCACACAGCTGGAATGAGACGTGCCATACCTGATAATGAGATGAGAGCCAGGACACACTTAGCATAGCATCAGCTCCCTAAGGTAATTCTCATGGCCACACTACGCTACATGCCCAATAATGAAGAAGAGAGATGTGATAAAATAGGTCAGCAACTGGAGCTTTTATTCTAGAGAATATAAAAGCACTGAGCCAAGAAAGCAGTTAAGGATCTGTTGCTAAAAAACAGTAAATGCATATATAGCCAAGCAAGCACTTGTGTCACGTAAGGTCAAGGTAATAGCAACACCATATAACGTCATTCTACAACGGTTTTATAAAATACATTGGGCCATATTTACTCATGTGGCAGAGCCTGAATTATGTCTGTCTGAGGCTGTGTTCACATGGAGGAATTGGCCGCAGATTTGGGGGCGGATTTCACCCCCCGAATCTAGGGCAGTTCCTCCCGGAATCTGCCTCCTACCGTTTTCAATGGAAGGCAGAGATCGCAGCAGGATGTTGGAAAAAGAAGCATCCTGCTCCATCTTAGCACAGACACCGCGGATGAATGAGACAGCTCGAGACTCCCTGCTGACTAGGCCCATTCATCCGCGCCTAATCAACAGCATCCCATCATGGCTGGACCGAACTGAAAACCTTATTTCCACCGTGTGAACATACCCTATTTAGACTAGTTTCTTGCACCATAGATTCTGTCTAAGGCTAATGCCCAATGTAATGTCCTGTAGCAAAAAAAAAAAAAAAAAAGTGCTGCAGGAAAACGCTGCAGACATTCTGCTTCAATTATACTTATACGGAAACCGCCGGCATTTATAAGTATAATTATCTGCGGTTTTGGTAGTCGCCATGTGTCCACAGGGCGTATTTTAATACAAAGTGGGGATGGAATTCACTAGAATTTCGCCTGTAAAAACTGCAGGTGAAACAAAGCATTTATGCCACGTGGGGCCCCGGAATACAATCGGCGGAGTGTTTAGATATAAAAACAGTCTATTGGAAACCGATTTTTTAGCGGACGGGCTCTCCATCTTTTGAGTCCCCGGAGAGACAAAAGCTAGTGTTAACCTAGTGTTATTGTTTGCCAAAATTTGATGCAATGTCATTAACTAAATATTGGACAGGATTAGTGAAACATAATTCTATATAGCGAGTCAAAGAATGCAGTGTTGGTATCTGCTGGGTGGTATGTACACATTTTGAAATTTGCATATTCCTCCTAAGTTCACACTGTCATAATTCAATAATTCAAGTACATTGTTCTGATCCATCATAGCACAGCCAAACTTTTCATGGACAAATTGGAAAACCAAATCTGAATAATAAATATTTGACATAATATGTCTCTAGTACTAAATATTACTATGAAGACATGAGCTGCTTTTGTGTTGGCCCCCAAAATAATGATAAAAACAAAAACAGTAGCAGACTTCCCACCACTGCTACCTCTAACTCATGTTTCCATTTTAATTTTGGACATATGCTAAACATACTATTGTTACAGACTGGCCTTGAATTTATGGCTAACTGGTTCACAAGGAAAAAAAATGATGCAAAATATATACTTCCTTATGGTAAGGAAACAAAGGGAAAATACTGAAGTCGCAGTTGTGTAACCTACTGCATTTTCTGAAGTTCAGAGTCCAATGGCAAGTACTTACATTCATCTTGGGTCAATTCCACATGATCGCAATAGTTTTTCCTGTTATCCAAGCATGTATTGCCACTATAAAAGAAAGCCATAGGTTAACAATGAGCAGCACAAACAGCAGTGATGACAAGATATTCTCACATCAGTCTAACCACAAGGGTCTACAGTGCTGGACAAAAAAAATGCATCACCAGTGGATTTTGTCAAATGTATGTGATGCGTATAAATTGAGTCCCTGCAGATGATATGTATACCTCCTACTACGAAATCGACTGAAAAATGTCATGTGACATCATGTACAAAATTGCCAAATACTCGTCATCCAGGAGAGAAGAGGATAGAAATGGAAAAAGACAAGAAATCATTTAAGATTACAATCATTACATTTTGTGAAATGGTGCCGTTTTTTTGGCCGCCACTGTATGTTGGTTATCAGTTACATTGTGGTACAATAGTGTTATATGCAATGAATGGCCACTTTATTAGAGACCACTGCCTTTTCTAGATTAGAACTTTGCTATAACATGATCTCTTGAGCACCGCAAAAAATCAAGTGAGCAAGTTCTTTGTTGAGAGTAAATCCACATTAGATTGGGAAAACTAAGTTATGTGGACGTCATACAACACATGGTCATTGGTACTAGACTAACAGGGGCCAATATGTCAAAAGCTATGTTTTCCCATACAACAGTGTACTGAGTATACTGAGAATGGGATGAAAAAAAAATCCAGCAAAAAGGTGTCCTGTGGATGTAAACAACTTGCCAAATACAAAGCTTATGTGTCTAACACAAAACCTGTCATCTCTTACACAAATAAGCAGATTTACCATTGCTGTCTAAAGAAAAGAATGCAAAAATTAAATGAAAACATCACCGAGTCAGATGACTCCAGGTTTCTACAGTAACATGCTGATGGAGGGTCAGAATTTGGCACAAGAGACATGAATAGATTAACCCTTTCTGTCAGGGGTCAATAGTCCCGGCTGCTGGAGGTGGACTCATGGTGTTTGGGGAATATTTTTTTGGCCTACCTTGGGTCCTTGGATCTCTGTCTATGCCACAATATACAAATCACGGTTCTCAAGGCTAAACGATGTCCAACATGGTAATAGGTTGGTGCCTCTAATAAAGTGGCCAATTCAGTGTATATTATACTGTATATAACCAGTGAAAAACAGTTGCAATAAATGTCACATATGCTGGATTTCTCAATTAACAGCAGCAGATGCTATTTCCTTTTGCTTCTGAACTAATGTTCTGGCTATTTTTAGTTCTTTAACAATGGACACAAAGTCCCTCAACACATATGTAATTATGCTTGAAATAACACGGGAGCGATCTCCATCCTGTACAAATGCCAGCCTTATGTAACCAGGCCTGAGACACAACACGCCTGCCTCCGCATAGTACACGAGATACTGACACCTCTACTAGAGCAGCTGCAATCACTTTCTATATGTGGATCGTGTCAAAAAATATCTATACAACTAGAAATGGGAACTGGAACTGAAAGATAAAACGAAAATGTATGGAACCGTCAATAATAATTATTAATAACTATTGAAGAGGCAAGTATGGAGCCTCAGAGTGACACAATATACAATATAATATTACAGGCTATGCAACATGCATGCCAGCAGAAAATGTACATTTTATAGGATATACATATAAGCAAATATTCGGTATTAGTTAACTATGACAAAGCCACTAAGCTTAAAAGTATCTTAGCAATGTAAAAAATATAATGGTTAAAAGTATAATTTTACCATATAGTTAAATACCACCAAAAGTATGTCATTTAGGTTTTCTGCTAGAGACGTTTTACAACAAAACCGCAATGTCTTCCTCACCCACAGTTCTGTGAGTCATAGCTTTTCAGATGCACTAACTTTCACATGTGAATTGTCCAGATACAGAAAGCAAAGTCCCTTATATGAATATGTTCAGTACTGTGTTCAAGGTCCTCTGTTTTCATTTCCTTCTCTGACATTTCTATGGCTAGAGAGAAGTTTTGTGACCTAAAACACGTACAGTATTTACAAGTCATGCTATATTGTAAGATATGACATTAGATTTAGTATAAGCCCTTTCTGTCCTCAGGCACATGTGGTTTTATATACCGCTAGAAAGCTGACAGTGCACTGAATTCAGCGCATTGTCGGCTTTCCCATTATGTGCCCTGGGGGACGAGATATTGGTGTAAGGAACGCCCCCTCACAGTATAGCGCTACACATAGTACTGTCAGGAGGGGCATTTCCAGCTAGACTGTCAGGAACACCCTTCTGACAGTGGAGGAGCTATTGGTAAATGCACCGATATCTGTTCCCCTGGGGAAAGCTGACAGTGCGTTGAATTAAGTGCACTGTCGGCTTTCTAGCACCACATGTGCCTGAGGACATGAAAGGTCTTCTTTAATGCTAATAAACACTTAAGATTCCGTCAATATTATATGGCCCTTTCTCATGTAGGATGTGGTAGTCTCTGTTTTGGTTTTTGCACAATTTAATTTTCCTATAGTAGTTTCTACTAAAGAACTCATTGAAGTACACTCTGCAAAGACTGGGGGTGTTCTTAAACTGGATATGCAGGCAAAATATGTATCTGCAGATCTAGTTACCCAGAGGTGTCACTCATATAAGTCACATGACCAAAAAGCCAAGATAATCTGCAGAAAAATAACTTTCTAACTAAAATTACTTGGTACCTAGCTAAAAACAAAAGATGTGAACGTGACTATACTGAATAATTATAACGGAATGAAATCTTCTGTAGTATGTACACAACATACTCATACGGATCACATCTATTCTGTACTGTGTAACTATATATTTAGGATAACCAAAATTCCCTTTAGGGTAGGGAGGGAAAAATCATTTTCACAAAGCATTTCAATTTTCTGATAAGAGATACAAACCTGCTGGGAATGTGGAAGCTAAGCTCTGAAATTATTCATCTTTTCACTTGAGATTCACAAAATGAGGGCAAACCTTTGAAATTTCCAATTTATGTAGTGTGTTAGGCTGTTGTGAACTGTGTCGCTACATCTATGTATCCAGCAGGTAGGAGAAAATGTATCTATGTAACCTCATTTCACACTGGAAAGCCTGCTCGATATTATTAAATATAGCTTATAATTGAGCAATTTGTCTGAGGAAGTATAAAAAAAAAAAAAAAAACGGCAAAAATAGATCATATGCAAGATAAGACATTTACTAATGATATACGCAAAGTATTTCTGCTTATTGGGACATATACAAATTTAAAGGGGAGGTCCAGGCCTGGCAATTAATGACGTATCATTGATATTAAATAGATGGGGTGATAACACCCAGGCCCCACATACAGTTCTATGAAAAAGTTTGGGCACCCCTATTAATCTTAATCATTTTTAGTTCTAAATATTTTGGTGTTTGCAACAGCCATTTCAGTTTGATATATCTAATAACTGATGGACACAGTAATATTTCAGGATTGAAATGAGGTTTATTGTACTAACAGAAAATGCGCAATATGCATTAAACCAAAATTTGACCGGTGCAAAAATATGGGCACCTCAACAGAAAAGTGACATTAATATTTAGTACATCTTCCTTTTGCAAAGATAACAGCCTCTAGTCGCTTCCTGTAGCTTTTAATCAGTTCCTGGATCCTGGATGAAGGTATTTTGGACCATTTCTTTCTACAAAACAATTCAAGTTCAGTTAAGTTTGATGGTCGCTGAACATGGACAGCCCGCTCTCAAATGATCTGAAAACAAAGATTGTTCAACATAGTTGTTCAGGGGAAGGATACAAAACGTTGTCTCAGAGATTTAACCTGTCAGTTTCCACTGTGAGGAACATAGTAAGGAAATGGAAGACCACAGGGACAGTTCTTGTTAAGCCCAGAAGTGGCAGGCCAAGAAAAATATCAGAAAGGCAGAGAAGAAGAATGGTGAGAACAGTCAAGGACAATCCACAGACCACCTCCAAAGAGCTGCAGCATCATCTTACTGCAGATGGTGTCACTGTGCATCAGTCAGCAATACAGCGCACTTTGCACAAGGAGAAGCTGTATGGGAGAGTGATGAGAAAGAAGCCGTTTCTGCACGTACGCCACAAATAGAGTTGCCTGAGGTATGCAAAAGCACATTTGGAGAAGCCAACTTCATTTTGGAAACAAAGATTGAGTTGTTTGGTTATAAAAAAAGGCGTTATGCATGGCGTCCAAAAAGAAACAGCATTCCAAGAAAAACACTTGCTACCCACTGTAAAATTTGGTGGAGGTTCCATCATGCTTTGGGGCTGTGTGGCCAATGCCGGCACCGGGAATCTTGTTAAAGTTGAGGGTCGCATGGATTCCACTCAGTATCAGCAGATTCTTGAGAATAATGTTCAAGAATCAGTGACGAAGTTGAAGTTACGCCGGGGATGGATATTTCAGCAAGACAATGATCCAAAACACCGCTCCAAATCGACTCAAGCATTCATGCAGAGGAACAATTACAATGTTCTGGAATGGCCATCCCAGTCCCCAGACCTGAATATCATTGAACATCTGTGGGATGATTTGAAGCGGGCTGTCCATGCTTGGCGACCATCAAACTTAACTGAACTTGAATTTTTTGTCCAAAATACCTTTATCCAGGATCCAGGAACTGATTAAAAGCTACAGGAAGCGACTAGAGGCTGTTATCTTTGCAAAAGGAGGATCTACTAAATATTAATGTCACTTTTCTGTTGAGGTGCCCATACTTTTGCACCAGTCAAATTTTGGTTTAATGCATATTGCACATTTTCTGTTAGTACAATAAACCTCATTTCAATCCTGAAATATTACTGTGTCCATCAGTTATTAGATATATCAAACTGAAATGGCTGTTGCAAACACCAAAATATTTAGAACTAAAAATGATTAAGATTAATAGGGGTGCCCAAACTTTTTCATAGGACTGTAGGTCAACTGTTTTTAGTACAGTATATAGAGCCAGAACTGCCAAACAGTGTGTAGTAGCCGAATACTGCTCTTACAGCCAAGCGCTCGCTCATTCATTTGATCAGTGCAGGGTCGAAGTGTTGAATCCACAATCTTAAATGAATGACCTTTCCTTAGGGTAGCCCCTCGCAAAACGAATGCTTGTATAGATATCTAAGATCCACATAGTGAATGAACTACTATTTTATCACTACCTACTGTAATACAAGTAAGATATCTCTACTAATATATACGTTAAAGAAAACACAAAGCAACTTGTCAAAAGTTTGCAGCTTAGAGATTACAACAATAAAAACCTCTGTGTATAATAATAATCCTGAAAATAACTAGCACACAATCTAGGACATAGATTCTAAATATGGTGATGGCGATGGGGTCATGCATACCCGTATGATACAGAACTTCCTGGGCTGCAATAAGTTGCATAAGACTGTTCTGAATTATGGTCCTATATGTTGTGCATAAGGCCTAAATGCCCTCTCAGCCAGTGATCCACTTACTGAAATTGTAATAATGCCTCCCCTTAGGGGGCATCAGATGGCCCCTGCATGGATCAACTGATTGGGGCCACTTTCTGTAGTACTAGTGGAAATGATGGTGCTTGGTTATGGTAGCCTAATTTGTATAAATGAATATTTTAATAATAATAGCTTACTAATGAGCAACACAGGAAAGATTATAAGGGGAGTAAATGTTTTCACTAAGGTCCATCTCACATTGTATAGATATTATAGTAACTGTCAGTATTCCTTATCCTACAAGATCTCAGCATGTAAGTCATTGTGAGTCAGCCTGCTTGTCAATACAGCGACAGAAACATGATCGCAGCTGGCACCCTACCTTTTCATACACACAAAAAATTTGACTTGCAAACAGCGGTTTATACATTACTTTAGGGATGATATTAACATTTGCCTTGATACAAAAGCAGGCACCTGTAGACAAATGAGGGGATCACCTCCTGGTAACCCCATGTCTGTAAGCAAGTGTGTACAGTAGCGGAGCATAGACATTTGCAGTATAAAGAACAGGAAAGCAAGTAGAAACTACAGTCATAAAATAACAAAGCAAACTTAACTGTTTCAGTAAGTACTTCAATTTCCAAAAATGAAGTGACCATTCTGGAGCATCTTTTCTTAGCACTCTGCATTGAGCAATCCCTCTAGTATACTGTACTTACTAGTAATTTATAAATAAAGTAATTGGCGGTTTCTTCCCATTGTCATCAGTTTAGCTTGTCCAATAGTATCTCTGCCCAAAATATTGACTCTGAATTTTCACTGAATCCAGATTTTTCAAAATCCAACTATCAAGTACTGTACCTCACATGTATATATGTATATATTTGGTGGTCCATGACAGTGGACAACACGGAAATCTGCACTACTACTGACTATCCACACAATGGTGCAAATATAATGCTCAGGCCTAGGGATAAAGCATAGAAAGAAACAGTTAAAAGACTGTCCACCTCTACACGTACATATACGGTGTTAATAATATTAGGTGTGGTCTTTTATAAGCTGAACATTAACATAGATGTCACATTCACAATAACTAAATGTAAATCAGACTCTTTAGATGCTGTTAAATAGGTCAAGAACATTTAAAGAGAACCTTTCACTACCTCCACCAACTCCAGTTTTTAGCATCTGTTAATAGGTGCTGCTCTACTGATTCCAGCACCGTTGGATTTTTTTTTTCTCTAGCCCTCACCATTCCTGAAGAATAAGTGCAGGCAATTTCAATGTCTGATGTGGTAACTAAGCTCTGTGCTGTCATGGCGTGTCAGGCGAAGGGCGTGGATCAGAGCTCAGTATCTCACATCCCTTGCATTTTCCTGCTTGGCACTTCCCACCTGACAGCACAGAGCCTAAAAGCATATCAAGCATCAAAACAAACAGCACTTATTGTTCAGGAATTGTGGGAGCTAGAGAAAAAATTCTAAATTTCATCCCAACTATGATGGGATTAGTAGAGCAGTACAAATTAAAGAGGACCTTTCATGTCCTCAGGCACATGAGGTTTTATATACCACTAGAGAGCTGACAGTGCCCTGAATTTAGCACACTGTTGGATTTCCCATTATCTGCCCTGGGGCTGGAGATATTGGTAATGTTATAACGGCACTGATCTCTGCCCACTGTCAGAAGGGCGTTCCTGACAGTCTAGCTGAGCTGTGAGGAACGCCCCCCCAACAGTACTTGTCCATAGACTTGTACTGGGGGCAGGCATTCTTTCCAGCATCATCGCTGGGCAGTCAGGAACGACCCCCCCTGACAGTACAGGGTATGGAAGAGTACTGTAACAGGGGCGTTCCTCCCAGCCCAGCTAGACTGTCAGGAACACCCTTCTGACAGTGGGTAGAGATCAGTAACAGCACTGATATCTCCAGCCCCGGGGCACATAAGAGAAAAGCTTTCTAGCGGTGTATAAAACCGCATGTGCAGGAGGACGTGAAAGGACCTCTTTAAATGATGCAAAGAGTTAAACTTGGAGGAGGTAGTAAAAGTTTAACTTTATGCAGTATCTATATACTAAATATGTTAATAGAGATTGTGTAAAAGATTATATGGACTGGAATGTTAATCCACTTTCTAAATAACGGGTAGTCAAGGAAAATGTGTAAGAACTGCGGGCGAAGTGCACAGACTTGTATTTCAAGGAAGTCTGTCACCAGGCTGAAATGTAGATATAGTTAGCTAGGCCAGGCTCTCCTGAATGTAACACCTGTTTCCCCATGAAAATTTGACCTCTGGTAATATTCAGTTCTTTCACAAATGACCACAGAAGGTGGCTCCGATGCTCCAAACTGCTATAGCTCACACTGATCTAATATGCCCTCCTTCCCCAGTAGTGTGTATTGGGCCATAGGAAAAGAATGGGTTAGAGTGCTAGCCATTAAAAAACAAGTGCATGGTCATGTGCATGAAGGTTTACTGTAATCTGCTCCAGAATGCCTGTTTCTTTCTGCATCTCACTCACATCTTCCTCCTTCCCTCTCAATAGATTTATATGTACTGCAGCCTGTCTTCAGAGTAGATGGCTCCTTCAGTGAACTGAGTAGTTTACCAAGCAGGAAAGGAGGAGATAATAGCAGACAGGAGCATTTTCCAATGAGAAGATATATTACAAAGTTTCTTTTATTCACCTGAACTATTCATTTCCAAAAATTTTTTAAACAACAGAGCTTGAGCCTCTTGAAAGCTCAGGTTTGGTAAGCGCCAGTCATGCACTTCATTAAGACTGGTCTACAGAATTCCAGTATTTTTTTCTCCTTTAAGATTTTTATTTCTTAATCCAATACAAAACATTAAAAAAAGAAAGCGACCCCAACAACCAAAACAATTCTACAATAACCCTCCCAACCTTGGAACTGGAGTGCAGAACCCCCCCCCCCCCCCCCCGCTTAGTTAGCGTCAATTGGGGTCTTCATTAAGACTGGCATACAGTACTCCAGTGTTAATAAATTTTCTCCCCATGTGTCTATTTAGCGTCAGACTGAAGTGTTCCGTTCCCCTGAATACAACCTCATTTACCATTTTGCTTTCCTAATGCCGACACTCCATACACTTCATTTTGTTTGCTGTTCTTTTCTCTCCACTGCTAAACATCTACCAGATCGTTTCTTCAAAAGGCATGTAAAAAGTTATAAAAGATATAAAGCACCCAATAAAAAGCATAGAAAGTCTTAACATCTTTGATGGCTGAACGATATTACAGAATAACATTAATTATCCTTGTGCAAATAATACCAGTTATTGCTCCGACAATACAATGTGCCAGATCCCTAACAATACTGTACAATAACCGGGCTTATGTAGGGTTGAGGCTTCAGTCAAATGGATGATGCCAAGTTAAATGCTGCCAATCCTGTTAGTGACCCACAATTACTACATAAAGAGGCAGGGAAGCTAGTAAAGCTCTACATTCAAACACGTCTGACTCGGAGTTTATGTGAAATACGATGAATTTATATTTCGTTTATTATCCTGGAGACAAATGAGCCGCTATAAATAGAGACCACAGGCAGCGGAGCAGCTTTGGAGAAGGTCAGACGGCAGGATTGCTCAGTTTCCACAAATTCCATTTATAGGACTGCTTTGGCTCTGCATGTGAAGCTTGACGTATATGGTAGACTTCAGTATCAATAGACAGTCAACTACTCTAAGCTGGAAACCTATAAAATTGCTTGCTTCATGGGAAAAGTCGCCTTATTGACCAGAACAACCAGTAGGTATAAAATGGTCATGTACTATGAATCCTATGATTGTGACAGCCAAAAAGATTACTTATTTACATACAATGGAGCAGATTTACTCATCCAGTGTAAGATATGACAACGAAAAAATGACAGATTTATCACAGTGACAGAATCTGGATGATAAATCTGATACATCTTTAAACTGTCTAATCTACAGCCAGCTGTATACAGCCAGAAAACCAAATAGAGATGACTGGAGCACCAAGATATAATCAAAATACAAAAAAACTTATTAAACAACAATGTTAAAAAATACACAAGGGAGGACAAAGTGCTATCAGACTGGAGAGCCGGTTAAGGTAGGTATGTAGAGATATACATGGGCAGGTATATAGAAAAGATGGTAGAAGGCTAGCAAACGCGCGTAGGGGATCCTGGAGACCTGTCCCTGTTAGGTATTCTCTTCATGCAACACTGCTATTATGGGTATGTTTACTACACTGGATTAGTTACCCGCCATGTTTTGATCCGTATATGACTGCAACAGATATATACTTCTATTTAACTACTCTGGTGTTCGGCTGTATTTACATACCATAATCATATTGTTTGTTTCCCTTCACTTATTTTATATATGCTGGCCGACACCGTTAGATTTCACTATTATTATATGTTATGTTGCATTCTGTTTTATAGGATATATTAGATAGAGTCTTTACCCAGTATTTTTATAGTGGATACACTTGTATTTGCTTATATTTATTTAGCGACGTTATATACACTATAACCATTTGGCTTGATTTTGTTACCTCTTTTGTGTATAACTGTCGCTATATACGATGTACCATCTTTTCTATATACCTGCCCATGTATATCTCTATATACCTACCTTAACCGGCTCTCCAGTCTGATAGCACTTTGTCCTCCCTTGAGTATTTTTTAACATTGTTGTTTAATAAAGTTTTTTTGTATTTTGATTATATCTTGGTGCTCCAGTCATCTCTATTTGTTTTTTTTGGCTGTATTTTTATTGTGAATTTTGGGGCCCATCCCTTACCTTGGACCTACAGTTTGGGAATTAACATTTGGTAACCATGTTGTGATTTTCCCTTCTACCATGTTTGTTTTATAGCCAGCTGTATACATGAGATTTTTGTTGGTCAGCCATTATATAGCTAACACGTTGCCCGCCATGCTGGATATTTTTGGCTGAATGATCATCAGACAGCTTGCACTTTAACAACTAAATTCCCCGCCGTTGTAGGTAGTTAAGTTGTTAATACTGATGTGGACTGTTCTCAGAATGATCCTATTATCAACTGAATAGCCATATGACCGCCACTCCAAGTATATACCAAGTATCCCACCTATTACCTTAGCTGTTTTATTCTGAGCCAGAATTTTGCCACAATTCAGTTGCACATTGTCACTTCTTATACCACAGCCCTTTCACACTAAGACACTTCTATTTTCAGTAAGGGTATGTTCACACAGAGTTTTTTGCAGGCAGATTTTGACATGGAATCTGCCTCAAAATCAGCCTGTAAAAACGTCTCCTATTCATTTCAATGCGAGTCACTTGCTTTTTTCCTGCTAGCGATTTTTTTCAGCTAGTGGGAAAAAAAAGCGGCATGCCCTATCTACACACAGTTTCTGTGGCTGAGTCAGCCATAGCGTCTGCGGTTCGAGACACCCTCATGCTTAGGGCCATTCATCGGAGCCTAATCAGGAGCGGGATGCTGATGCACTGCAACAATATCCTGTCGCGGGTAGCCGCGCCAAAGAGTCACACAGCGGAAAAGATTTACCCTAAGTGCACAAAACGTGTATAAGGCTTAGGCCCCATGTGGTTTTTGTGGTTACTGTGGTTTTTGGGGGGTTTGAGTCAAACATAAAGGTGGCTATAAAGGAAATGGAAACTTTAAAGGGGTTGTGCCATCACAAGGATCCTATCTATACTGCTTGTTAATGTGAATGTAAGACTTTTCCTAAATACAACGCTTCAGCAAAACTGCTTTGTTTGGCCACTATCTCACTTTATTCATTTTTTTGTGGCCACAGCCCTGACCTAGCTGCTCCTGAGTCAAGTGATGTGTCAGCCTGCTCTGAGGGGGGAGGGAGGAGGGGCTAAGAGCACGGGAGCGAGCTTGGAGGGGGGGGGGGGGGGGTAGTTTATGCTTTGGGGGAAGGGGCAGCCAATACAGGGTTAGGCGCCGGCACAGGTGAAGCCAGCAACATCTCTATGCTTCTGCCCTGCATGAAGACAGCAGCGGCAGAAGCGATGCTGCTATTCCGGGGTGGAGGAGCGGAATAACAGCATCGCTTCTGCCGCTGCTGTCTTCATGCAGGGCAGAAGCATAGCGATGTTGCTGGCTTCACCTGTGCCAACGTCTAACTCCCCGGCATCCGCTGTAATAGGCGGATGCTGGGGACTGTTAGACGCCGGCACAGGCACATTGCTATGCTTCTGCCCTGCATGAAGACAGCAGCGGCAGAAGCGATGCTGTTCCGCTCCGCGGTCACATATGCAAAGCCAAGCTGCGAGATGCCGCCGACCCTGATACATACACCATACACCAGTCTAGCCTTCACAATGCTAATACGCAGGGTGTCAGGTCTGTATTTGCATTGTGAAGGGTAGACTGGTGTATGAGTGCGCACGCAGGGCCGGCGGCATCTCGCCGCTTGGCTTTGCATATGTGACCCCGCCCACCAATGACGAAACAAAGCCGGAAGACAGAAGATTTTAGAGGAACGAAGACGGGTGAGTATGCGATGTGGGAGTACCCCTTTAAGGGAAGTGCTTTTGCTTCTCTCTCCTGTGCAGTCCACTCCTGGCTTTGGCTCAAAATACTGCAGCAACAAAAGCAGATTATTATTTTTTTATTTTTTTTAATACAATGGACATTAATACTGATAGTGTGAACATTCCCTTAGTCAACATATGTGATACATAAAAATAAGAGCAATAACAAACTCATTATCATTACTAGTTATATTTTTGTGCTGTAACTGTGAAAATTTCACGTTGTAAACCCATGATCACAGGTCACACAGAGTCACTGAACGAGGAAGTCAAATCCTGTGAAGAAAAAAAAAAAGGAGCCCAATAGTTTACCATCAAGTAAACACATAAACAGCACTACGCACAGAAAGAACAGCGGGGGAGGGGATTTATGAAGACCAGTGGTCTTGTCTGCAGTAACCAATTACCGCTGACAGTAGTTAATTCACTAATAAATGTCGCCTAACATTAAAGCAGCACTCCGGTGGATATTTTTAATCTATCATTATGGACCTATTCTCATAATATATATAATTCAGCCAGTATTGCCTTATCTAGTTACTTCATCTATCAGAATCCTTTTCTTCAGCAAGGTTGTCATGAGGAGAACTGGAGCCTCTGCAGTGCGGATGTTGCCAACCCTCTCCACTGCGTTCCCGAGTTTACTCTTCCGGGTCTTGGAAGGTAGGCCGGAAACTCAGCGGCGTTGTGCGGAGGTTGCCGGCCTCCTCCGGAGCGGACCGGGGACTTCCGGTTTTGGCCTAGTAGTAGGCTGGAGCCTATTTAAGGAGGGGTCTGGCTCTGGACCGCCGCTGGCTATTTAGTTGAACTAGTGTCCTAGTAGTAAGTGTTTCTCCTTATCTGATTACCTGTGTTTCTGACCCCTTTTGCCTTACCTTTGACCTTGCCTCCTGATTTTGTACTGTGCCTACTCCTGTTTACGACTCCGTCTAGCCTATAGACTTCTGCTTCCTGATCACCGTTTTTGTTCTTTGCTACCACTCCTGTTACCAACTCGGCCTGCCTGACATTCCATTTGGATTACCCCTTGTACTGTGTAGCCATCTTGCTGACAGCCCTGACTATACGACTACGTTTTCCTCTCTGCTGTCACCTGCTGACCACTCACCTCAGACTTTTGGATTCTTGGAACTACACAAAATTGACATGCTGCAATTTACGAAAACTCGACAATTTTTGAAACCGCAGCATGTCTGCAGAGGATATTTTCTGCAATGTGAGGATGAGATTAGCCAAAATCCCATCTACTTTGCAGGGACTGTAAAATGCTGCAGTTTTTGCCACAGAGTTTTTGGCACTTCAAAATTGTGGCATTTACGTGGGGCCCCGGCCTAGTGAAGTTTTCTATTATAATTACTCATTAGTAGGCCATATATCCTTAGACTGCTGCTTAGCAACAAGTGATATGGCCATCAGGTGACAACGCTCCATAAAAAATCCTTCTAACATGTTGTACACCACATTTATCAAGTGTTTGAGACCATTTACAACTTATATGAAAAGGGAGACTGATTATATAAAAAAGGATGGGGTTCAGAATGTGATGCTATGCTCTAAGATTACTATGCCAACTAGTAAGGGGGCATTGACATTTGTGCCCTGTGTCAGTCCGCTGGGTTTCCATCCTAATCCTTGGGGACGGCTGCCTAGGGGACGGCTTACTGGTAGTCAGCTTTAAAACCCATTCATCGGACATGCAGGACTTTATGCCCGGTCAAAAAAAAATGATTCCCTGCTGAGAGGCTGCATATGGACACTGGTGCTTTGCTTTTAAAACCCATTCAAATGAATGGGTTTTAAAACTAACTGCCGGGAAGCCGTCCCCTGTGCAGTTTCGCTGGGGATTAGGACGGAAAACCGGCAGACTGACACAGGGCGCACAGGGGCGCAAGTGTGAACACCCCCTAAGTGGTGTGATTTTAAACTAGGCAGTTGTAAGAAACAGACCAGATTTATCCAAAACCGCTTCAGACACTGATAAATCTGCAATGTCTAAGGCTCAGTTCACATCTGCATTTAGGCCATTCTGTTCCCCTATCTGCATGAGGTATGTGGAGAGAAAAGTCCTGCAAGCAGCACTTTTCTCTCCACATTTTTCATGCAGAAACCACACAGACCCCATTATAGTCTATGGGGCCCATGGGTTTCCTTATGTAACCGCTTTTTTATGCGGATAGTTTCCGTTTGGTGGGTCCCCAAGTGGACTCCCCGAACAGAAACCTGAATGCAGATGTGAACTGGGTCTTAGAACTCTACACTATTAGTAAATATTCATACTGGAGAGGTGTACTCAAATACCTACCTGCAAAGAACATGAAGATGGCAGCCGGGACTCATCATAGACTGCTGCCAGTTCTTTATTTTGTGTTTTAGTATCCCCTTAGTGATAAAAAGTTCACCTTACAATGAAATATGTTCTTTAAGCAATAACCAGAGAAAAAACACCACTTTAAAACCACAAATGAAAGCAAATGTGGGTGGAAAAGGAACTAACATTACACAGCAGCAAAAAGGAACTTTTACACGTTGCTTCAGTAACTGTTCTGTATTGCAATTAGAAAATTATATTTCTCAAGAAGGAAGACATTGTAGAATGCTGCAAAATAAAGACTATCATAAAGGAGAGGATACTCTGTAGGGTAACTTCACATGGCAGAAATTTCTGCAAGGCTTATTCAATGCATAAGAATGGGATTGTTTATGTAGAATTTGCATGGATTTCTGTTAGTGCCATTCAGATGATTGGTAAAGTCATATACATCTCTACAAGAAATCTGCCCCCTTAAAATACAAGCTCTGATCTTGCTTCACAACCCTTCATATGCACTGGACAGCACCCCAAAATTTAGCGATAGGACTGGGTCTACTTCAGTAGCACAGACAATATGAGCAGGATATGCTATGATATCTCAAAGATATGGAACTTATAGATGCCGATTTGACTGTTTTCGGGAACTGAAATGAATAGAGAGAGCCATGCATGCCCAGCCAGCTATTGATTCATAGTCGCAGCAAGACGGGGATCCCCAAACCCTGTTTTTGATAAAGCTATGGGTCCTACAGATGGGATCCACATCTAGAAGAGATGTATGGCATATCCTGTGCATAAAATGGGATAATAGAAAGCTGCTCTAAAGCTAAAGTCACCCAAAACAAACACACCGATGAATCCCTTGCAGTGTTCCCTAGAAAGCCGAAGTAGCAAAGAAAACAAAAAAAGCAAATAGAAGAGCATCAACAATGGTAAACCTATTCACAATAAACACCATACAGTTATGCTAATATTTTCCTGTAGTCATATCTATATGAAAAAACCTAAAATAGTGTTCAAATGTGAAAATATGCTTTACAAAACTATAATATATCAAATAAAACATTATATACTGCTCTTAAAGAGAACCTGTCACTTACTTCAATAGTGACAGCCGTGCTAATGTTATCCAAGTGTCAGCTACGTATATAACAATATTGCATATGGCTAATTTCAGTTAATAACCTGCTGCTGATTGACAGCTTTCTTCCTATTAGGGCTCGTTCCCATGATGTAACGCGGCGCTCGTTCTGATATGTATACACGTGTCAGAGTCAGCGCTTCAAAACAGAATCCCATTGACTTCAGTGGGTTCCATCTTATGCGCGTAACACATTGAGATCAATGGGCTAAAAAGCCTCCCATTGATTTCAATGTGTAGCGTGCGTAAGACGGAACCCATTGAAGTCAATGGGATTCCGTTTTGAAGCGCTGACTCTGACACGTGTCAGAATGAGTGTCGCGTTACATCGTGGGAACGAGCCCTTACTCTATGTAGGAAAGATGCTATCAATCAACAGTGTCTTGCCAACTTTAAGATGAGGCCCCACATTGCAGAAACAAAACTTTAGACTACATAGCGGGTCGCAGCAAAAAAAAAGCGCTGCAGGAAACACATCGCATTGCAGTTTTTGTAACAGCACTGTTCATACAGAAAGTCCGTAGAGCTTTCCTCTGAGGACTTTCTGCTTCCATTATACCTATAGGGGAACCGCCAGGTCTTGGAAATCATAGCGTTTTCGCTGTTCGTAATTTTCCGCAAGGTGTGGATGGCATTTGCTAGAATCCCACCCACCTTGCACTGACTGTAAAACGCCATGTGGGGCCCCAGCCTTAAATAGAAAAAAAACAAAAACATGAATTTTACCCTTGTATTGGGCCAAAACAAAGAGTTGAATACAAACACAGAATATGTGACAATGGAAACATATTTCTTTTTTCCAGGTTTCGAGGCATTCCTGACTTTGGCCTACAAATACTAACAAATGCTGACCAAAATTACTGTACTGTGAACATGCACTTATGGCTGAGGCCCCACGTTGTGGAAATGAAGCTTTTTTTGTAGTTGCAGATTTTTCTGTGGTTTGTTTGGGCCAAAGTCAGTATATTTGCTCCCTATATATTTCCCATTCCTTTTGTAGCCATTCTTGGCATTGGCTCAAAAACCGCATTAAAATCAGCAACAAGAAATACTGAGTTATTGCAACGTAGGGCCTCAGCCTAAACAGGTTTTCCCATCACAAAATATGACATGTTTAACAGATGTGGGTCACACCTCAGGAGAGGCCACCAGCAGCATCAACACATATTCTAAATGAGGAATAGGCCACATATACATTCACATTAATGGGATATTGCTCCTGAGACACTGATATGCAAGTTATCGCCACCTTCCTAAAATATTGGGCAGTATCATACATAAGTTATCGCCTCCTTACACATAGATACATAGATCTATCAATCAGTATCTTGTATATCCTTACATACATCATAAATATATTGGGAAACATCACTCATTGCCTCCTTATATAGTGTACATAATATATATATTGGCTACTGTCATGCATAGGTCCTTCACCTCCTTACATATATCAAACACACTGGGCAGTATAATGCATAGGTCATCACCTCCTAACATACATATACTGGGTAACGTGCATCTTTCATCATTACTGCTATTACTGAGGATGACTGTATTTGACTACTACCAAAAATATACATGGTAGGAGGCTATGACACATGTATATGATTGATGTAGTTCATATACTGGGCAGTATCATACATACATGTAGCAGTCATAACCCAACTTCTGCCATAGCTGATGCCGCATGATATCTTATCACAGAATACAACAAAAACTAATGAAAAGTCACTGGACAAACATTTTTCATTGACTTGTTATTGGTTTTTGTTGTCTTCTGTGATAAGATATCACACTGCAGCAGATTAACCAATTGCAGAAGTTCAGATGAATTCTGCTACATCTGTAAGTCATCAACTCCTAACATACATATACAGAGTAGTGTCATACATGGGTCACCACCATATATACATGATACATATACTGGGTAGTATAAAATCTATTGGTCATTACATACATCATATACATACCAGACAGTATAATAACACATTGGTCAGTATTATACATAGGTCATCACCTCCTTACATACATATACCAGACAGTATAATACATAGGTTATTACCTCCTTACATACATCATACATATCCCAGACAGTATATAAACATGTTGCTCATCACCTCCTTACATACATATCTCATACAGTATAATAATACATTGGTCATCACCTCCTTACATACATCATACATATACTGGGCAGTATAATACATTGGTCATCACCTCCTTACATACATCATACATATGCTGGGCTGTATAATACATTGGTCATCACCTCCTTACATACATCATACATATACTGGGCAGTATAATACATTGGTCATCACCTCCTTACATACATCATACATATGCTGGGCTGTATAATACATTGGTCATCACCTCCTTACATACATCATACATATACTGGGCAGAATAATACATAAGTCATCACCTCCTTACATACATCATACATATACTGGGCAGTATAATACATTAATACATTGGTCATCACCTCCTTACATACATCATACATATATTGGGCAGTATAATACATTGGTCATCACCTCCTTACATACATCATACATATACTGGGCAGTATAATACATTGGTCATCACCTCCTTACATACATCATACATATACTGGGCAGAATAATACATTGGTCATCACCTCCTTACATACATCATATATCTATTGGGCAGTATAATACATAGGTCATCACCTCCTTACATACATCATACATATACCAGACAGATTTAAACATGTTGGACATCACCTACTTAGATACATATACCAGACAGTATAATAATAGATAGGTCATTGCCTCCTTACACACATCATACATATACTGGGCAGTATAATAATACATAGGTCATTGCCTCCTTACATACATCATACATATACCAGACAGTATAATACATTGGTCATCACCTCCTTACACACATCATACATATACTGGGCAGTATAATAATACATAGGTCATTGCCTCCTTACACACATCATACATATACTGGGCAGTATAACACATAGGTCATTACCTCCTTATATACATCACATCTAGGCAGTATCCTATACACCCTATGACTCTCTTGCTAGTCTGACTGTATAGAATGAATGGCTCAGAGCCTCCTGGGTCTGTGAGGGGCCATGACATCTGGAGAGGCTGCCGGCAGACAAGCTGGGCCAATAAGACAGCTGAGTGACGTGCAGACCCCGCTCCCCTCCTGACAGGCCGCCCCGGTACATGGATTATACATATCCCGCCTGTCACCGTGTACAGTATACAGCACTGTTTACACACTAGTCACAGGGTGACAGCCGTGCAGGGCACATATGACCACTGCCGCCCGCCCCGCACATGCCCTATGGCACTGACTCGGTACGTACCCACCTGTGGGGGGCGCAAGTGTGCAGCTGCAGGGGTCGCTTGTTGCAGGGGAGATCGGGGTCCTTGCAGCAGGGGAGAAGCAGCCACTCCTTGCAGGTTGATGATGCGTTCTTCTCAGCAGCATCACAGCCACAGCACAGATTCCTGCTACGCCCCCTGACGTCACTGGCCCCGCCCCCAGAGCGGCGGCTGCTGCTGCGGGGTGTCTGGGGACTGGGCTGTATTGTGTGTTGTTGTACTGGAGAGTCCTCCACAGGGACCAGGCCAGGAGGGTCACCTCCATACAAGGCCCTCACTGCATAGTGTGCTTCTTATACACAGATACCCTGTAACACCTACTGGAAGGGAGATGGAAGCCCTGTGTACAGCAGGCTCATGTATGCAAATGACTAGCTGCTGCTACCCTGGAGAATACTGAGGTATATACAGTAACAGCATGGCATTTATCATATAGCATTAACTCCTACTGGCAGAAAGACCAAGATAACTCCTACTGGCAAATACTATATAATTAAAGGCACTGAAACCTTAGCAAGAAGCTTTGTTCTCTTCAAGACATGGAATTCACTTTGGCTTGCAGGAACATCAGTAGGGAATGAACTTCAGGGCAGTTTCCCATTGGAAAGAAGTTGGTGAGAGGCAGATAGCTGCACAGAAGATGTGCCAAAGCTCATTTAAGGTGAATATAAACGCTGTCAACATACCCTTGGGTTCCCTTAACTTTTTTTTCGCTTTAAAAAAAATGCTGTGAATTTCTTGCATCTTGAAATGCAGTCTACCTGCATATTTCAGTCAAGGGCATACAACATACAAGGTGTACGGAAAGTAAGTACACAAAATCAAAGGGTGGACTATAGCCGGTACATGAAGCGTTTTTTTTATTAATGAACATGTGACCGGAAATGCCCCATTGTGGCAGCGCTGCAGGTAGACCCACACAGTGAGTGTAAGCTTGTAATAGTGAATGTAGCAGTAATTCTTGTGGGGACATGTCAAGTCCGTTGTGTACACAACAACTGTGCCAACCCACGAAGAGCTCGTGAACCGCATCCAGGATGCGGTCATTGCAGTGAGGGCCACGCCAGGACCGGGTCTGTGACTGGGCGCGTCAAGCCATCTCCCAGCATTGCACTGCTTGCATCGAGGCAGGCGACCAGCACTTTGAGCAATTCTTGTAATAAGTAACAGTGATTAAACTGATTTCCAATTAAAGCGCTCTCTCCTTTCACATGGCACAGCGAGGGATAGGAAACCGACATCTCGGACTACCTGCAGCACCACAATGGTGCATTTCCTGTCACATGTTCATTAAAGAGAACACAAAACGACACCGAGCAAACCAATGATAGTATAGTATTTTTGTATAACGATCTAATATATAGACAAAAAAAAGATTAATAGACCAGATGGCCTCTCACCTGCTCCGGTTGTGACAATTGCGTTCAAAACCACGTTTAGAGCTTTGCCATAATGGGCTGAAAGAGTAGATGGAGGGGGCAGCACGCCTTATATCCACCGGTAAACCAAAAGGAACCCGGGAACAACAATGGAGAAAGAAGAAAGAATATTGGCGGCGCTCACTGATCGAAAACAGGTCCTTTTATTGGAGAACAATAGGCACAATGCTAAAAACACCAAAGCGTTTCGGATTCCACTTGGCCCTTTCTCAAGTGCATAAACTTAATCTCCTGAAAGTTAAAATACGGCATAGGATTGAGAAACATCATGTTGATGTCTTTCAGAATTGTCATCATGCCCACACACTTAACTTTTGAAATCCTCCACCTGCACGCTGTGGCATTATTAAGATTGGCACGTGTCAGAATGGAGATTTACGCCAGTTAGGAACTTTCATAGATTTCATGCCAGAAATCCAGTGTGAGTTGTAATAAATATGTCGGACTGAGTTGATCCAGCTCTGCAGCAATTGCCACATAAAAAGTGTGTGAGCAAGGCACAGAATGGTGGTGTGTTGGGCCTTGTGCCAAAGATACAACACATTTTACACATGTATGATGTAAGATGTGTTTACACTGTTGTACATGCTAGTGTACACAGCTTGTATTGTTTTGCACACAAATTGAGTGCCAAAGTCATTTATACTACTCGCATATGAAGCAAGTTCTAGCGCAGTTTAAGATTATCTAGTCTAACTGTGTAAAATTTAGTAGTTTACCTGCCCCGCAGTGGACATGTGAGGAAATTCAGGAGTGAGGGGCACAGTGGACATGCCTGAAAGTCAATGACAGTAACGTGGTTGGTCACAGGCAGTGGGAAGGTGGTGATTTAGTGTTGGGATGTGGGGCCCTTCTGGCCATTATAAACACCCCAACTAGAGATTGGGATTTCAATTGCATATAGCACATCGTTGGATGACTACGCGAGATTGAAGACGAGGAGAAGATGCAGTGGGAGCGAACAGGAATCATTAAAGAGGACCTTTCATCAGATTGGGCACAGGCAGTTCTATATACTGCTGGAAAGCTGACAGTGCGCTGAATTCAGCGCACTGTTGGCTTTCCTGATCTGTGCCCCGGATAAAGCGCTATCGGTCCCGGTACCGTAGCTCTTTACAGTCAGAAGGACGTTTCTGACACTTAGCTAGGGACGCCCTTTTGCCCAGAAGCGCCTATCGCGCTGTACTGTGTGAGCGGAGAGGAACTCCCCCCTCCCTCTGCTCACACAGCTCGTCCATAGGCGAGTATTAGCAGGAGAGGGGAGTTCCTCCCCGCTCCACAGTACAGCGCGATAGGCGCTGCTGAGCAGAAGGGCGTCCCTGGCTAACTGTCAGAAACGCCCTTCTGACTATAAAGCGCTACGGTACCGGGGCGATAGCGCTTTACCCAGGGCACAGATCGGGAAAGCCGACAGTGCGCTGAATTCAGCACACTGTCAGTTTTCCAGCAGTATATAACACTGCCTGTGCCCAATCTGATGAAAGGTCCTCTTTAATGGGCGGCGAGCAGTTGATGACGCTGGTGTGCTCAGAGCACAGGGGGAACACCTCCCCAAGCATAATCTGTATATGAGAAGTAACACTCAGGTGAATGGGCCTTGTCGGCAGGGGCTCCAGAGCTGCGTTATCTGAGCACATAGAGAGCGATAGTAAGGATCAACTGCTGTTTATTTTTTCTCTTTAATCTGTGGTACTGCCACATTTTCTTTTTTACCAACATACTAAAGAACTCTCTCTTTCCTGGAATAGCATACTCTGATAAGAGGGCCCCAAAAAAATCCCCCTTGAATTGTGCATGTTCCCCTTAAACACTCTAATTAGGGCAGGGCATGGCATAGAAAATCTAAAAGAAATGGTTCTACCTTTCAAATGTTGTATTTGCTACTGTTTTTCATGTGTGTGATGAAGCCCTCTACAGTTGCAGTACACAAACTGAGGGACGCACCACTCGGAAATAGAGAAAAGACACCAATAAAGTAGAAAACATATTTAATCTAGGGAACAATAATCAGCAATTATCAAGCAACAACACATTTTCTTTAATGTCCATTTTATTAAGAATGAATGATTACCAAGCTTAACAATGGACCCGGATAATGCTCCCCACCACTTTCCATTCCAGGGGGAGCGGAGTCACAGCAGGACAAATCTTCACTGTGCAGAACAGTGCTTCAAAACAAAGCCAGGATACTGCAGGATTCAGATCATCTTCCTCACTTCAGTAGCCCTTTCTTCCACGGAAACGTGCTCTGTTGTCTAACTATGTAAAACAAGAATAAGACATCAGAAATGAAAGGAACAAACCACTTAAAAAAAAAAAAAAAAAATCTGCTGCAGGCTGAAAAGAATTTATTTCAGGAGCATATTGGAGATAAGTCATCACTTTAAGCGTTTATTCATATGACTTAAAGCAATGAAAATCCATAGGGTAGTCAAACATAATTTTTTTTTTTTTTTTTTTTTTTTTTAACGGTCCATGAAAAATAAGTCATGCCCCGTTTCTAACTTTCAAGTTATATCATGGTTATGTGAATAAGCCTCAAGTGATAGGTTCTGGATGGGTTCAGAACCTAATGGAAGGATATGTTTATAGGATTTATCTGCATCTACTCCAAACTGAACCCATCACAGAAATCAGTAGAAGCGAAGACACTAGACACAAAGCCTTAAGGCTCCGTTCCCACGGAGTAACGCGCCGCACATTCAGACACGTATACACGTGTCAGAGTGTGAGCGCTCAAAACAGATCCCATTCACTTCAATGTGTGCCGGCTCACGCGCGCCACACATTGAAATCAATGGGTTAAAAAGCCTCCCATTGATTTCAATGTGCAGCGCCCGTAAGCCGGCACACATTGAGGGGAGGGGAGAGAGTGCGGCGCCTTCCCTTCTGCGTTGTTTTCTCTCAGTTTTTTTCTTTCATTAAAAGATTGCAGCGGTTGACCACAGCTACACTATCATCTACAGGTAATAATTTATGCATGTGTGCAGCGCCGGCCACTAGGAATAACGTGTACGACCCTTCATAACCTGACAGTCAATATAGTGCAAACCTTAACTGCACGGCAGTAGGAGAGTAATCTCTGTGTACATCACAGGATACGGGTGTACTGGTTATACACTTGAGAAAGGGGTACTCCCCGAAACGCTCTTTTGAATGCGTCGTGTGTAAAGAATTCCAACAAAGTGCATGTTCAATTCAACATCTCTGGAGTAGCGCAGTTTTCATCCATTGGTCAAGTGTTCTTCCCAAATATGGTTTGAGGATCCTTGGACCTGGCCAAGAAGCAAGGGGATTATGGTTCAGACGACAGACAAAGAAGTCTACATCGGACATGTCTACTGGGAGCACGACTGGAGGAAGATCTTCTGGTGAAGCGACCACTCGCCCTGGTCAAGCTTTTCTCGACTTAGGTAGTCTGCCGCCCAATTGTCCATGCCTGGAATGTGGACCGCCGTTAGAGCTGGAAGGCATCTGGCATAGCCATACGGCTCCTAGTGCCCCCCTGATGGTTCAAATAAGCGACCACAGTGGAGTTGTCAGTCTAGACTTTGACCAGACACCCCTGGAGGAGAGAGGTCCAATGAGACAAGGCTAAGAAGCTGCCCTCAGTTCCAGAAGGCTGATTTGGAGGAAAGTTTTAGCTTTGGACCACAGAACCTAAATGTTCAAGGCACCGAAAACCGCAACCCAGAAAGACTGCCTTCCATGATCACCTGCCAATGGAGGGGGAAAACAAAGACCTTCCTTGAGGGATTCTTGGGAATGAGAGCCACCAAAAAAAAAAAAAACTCTCGACGAACCTGGGGAGGCAGGAGAATCAGATGGTCAAGGCTGGACGAAGACTTGCCCCAGTGGGCGGGAATCACCAATTCACCAGGGGACGAGAGTGGAACTAAGCAAAGGGGATGGCATCAAAGATGGAAGCCATCTTTTCCTGGATCCAAATGCAGAACCGAAGAGAGCACAAGGAGTTCTTCTTAAGGTGGGACACACCGAATCCGAGGGTCAGGATCTTGGACTCCAAGAAGAGCATCATGCCCTGGTGCATATCAAGGATCATGCCCAGGAATTCCAGGTGCTGAGAAGGCACAAGGCAGGATTGCTCCTTTTTGCTGAGCCAGACGAACCAGTGAAGGAGGTTCAAAATGATCTGCAAGCTGGTCAGATTGTCTGTCTTGGCAGAAGCTTTCACCAATAGGTTGCCCAAATATGGAATTACGTCAACTCCTCTGGAATGGAGGACAACCATGATGGAATGCTATCACCTTCGTAAACACATTTGCAAGGGAGTAGAACTCGGAGTAGCCGGTCAACACCACTTCTCAGACCCAGGCGTCATCGATGCTGGCAAGCCAGATCTCCAGGAAGGAGAGAAGTTGCCCATCTACCAGGGAGCCTCGAGTGGGGGGGAAGACATTCATACAAAAGAGGGCTTGGAAGAGGAAAGTCTGGAGGACCTGGTGTGGGACTGCCAGGCAAGTCTGGGCTTGAAAGAGGGCTACTTTGAAGCATTCATGATTTGAGAGACGAGACATTGTCCTGGAGGAGGGCTTCATTGGAGAAACACTTCTTGAGCTGTTTGGCCTAGGAAATGCAGGCCTTGCTGACCAAAGAAGCAGCAAAGGAAGGCCGCAGGATCCGCTAAAAGCAGAATACTGAACACTTGGAGACGCACTGGTCTAAGAAAGGAAAGAGAATGTCTAACATCTGTGGGGAATCCTTCAGGTAGATGCTTGTAGCAGTGCAGGAAACAGGGACACAGACACTGGATTGCACACAAGTTCAGGCTTTATTCACAAGAGATTCTCACACTCACCTTATCTGCGGTCTTCAGGCACTACAGGGTCATCCCTTCGGTGGACTTTACACACAGTAGTGGATCACCAACATTCCACATAATGATACTATGAGTGGGGACTGGGGGACTGGTGAGGCGCTCATAGCAGAGGTACGACTAGTGTGGTGTACATGCTGAACACCCAGGTGCACCATAAAGAAAAATAAAAAAATAAAAACAATCCAAGACAGAGAGACGTGAGTGAGGTCGTGTCTGCCTCCTATGGACACTAAGCTAAAACTGCTTAGCATAGTGTCCGTGGAGAGAGTATAGCCCAGAGACGGAGCCGACATCTTTTGGTAATCTTAGTGTCAGCCTCCTATTGGCCAGGTCAATACCCATGGTGCTGTGTCCTCCAATGAAATAACCTAGATATAAACTATATTTCTAGCTTAATTTTGTCAATTAAATCAATAGGTTTGTGATTTTGCTAAGTAAGGAAAGTCGTTTCACACAGTCCTGTAGAAAAATAAATCTGCCAAACTTATATGAGTGCGGCTTAGCTGAAATGAAATCTTAATAACAATTCAGTTCAATTGAACCATGTCAATCCAGTAATCCACCAAAAATGGCAGTGAGAAACAGTCTCTAAGCCCCTGTTGGTCAAAGCACATACAAAGTATGATGTTCTAGATGCACAGTAAAGAGTTTTGTTTTTTTTTTCCAGTTTGGTGCTACAGAGAACAGTTCAGTTTTGATGACTTTCCATGAAAGCAAGTGACTGATATAATCAAGCAAAGAGTACTCAGATAGACAATGGACTGTCTGCAGTGAGTGCAAAAACATACTGTATAACGACTGCACTTACTATTGATCTTTTACATTCAAAGAAGGAAACCTGCAGAGCTTTGCAATGGCCTTCCTTCAGACACTCCTTGGGGGTCTTTCCTTCCTGTACAAGACAATGTTAAGGATAATTAACAAAAAAAATAATAGGTCAATATCTATGTTCATATTACTTATAGAATGTGAGCATTTTGTCACACATAGCACAGTAAAAGTGACATATAAATACAGACATGGATTATACATGTACAGGTGTCTCATTTGGTCAACTTCTTATCATTTTTTACACCCCATAACAATTAAAGGGATCCTATCATTAAAACTGAATTTTTTTCTGCCTACCATGTAGGAATAGCCTTAAGAAAGCTATTCTTCTCCCACCTTTAGATGTCTTCTCCACACCGCCATTTGGTATATAATCTGGTTTTCGTCGGCATGCAAATTTGTTCTCTTGCAGCACTGGAGGCAGTCCTCAGTGCTCAAACAGCACTTGGGGCTTCCCCAATGCTACCAAAGGAATCTCCAGCGCCGCCTCCATCTTCTTTAGGAACGGGTCTTCTTCGCGTCTTCTTCCGGCGGTGGCTTCAAACTTCTAGGCCTTGGGCAGCCGACTGCGTATGCCTGTCGGCCACAAGTGAATGGCCACTTACACAGTAACAAGAAAATGGCCGCTTACACTTACTGTATAAGCAGCCATTTTCTTGTGGCTGACGGGCATGCGCAGTCGGCTTTGTCCTAGGCCAAAGCCTAGAAGTTTGAAGCCACCGCTGGAAGAAGACACCAAGACGACTCGTTCCTGAAAAAGATGGAGGTGGCGCTGGAGATTTCTCTCGCAGCATTGGGGACACCTCCAGTGCTGTTTGAGTGCTGAGGTCCACCCCCACTGCTGCAAGAGAACTCATTTGCATACCGATGAAAACCGGATTATATACCGAACAGCGGCACGGAGAAGACATCTAAAGGTAGGAGAAGAATAGCCTTTCTTAAGGCTATTCCTACGTGGTAAGAAGAAAAAATTCAGTTTTAATGATAGGATCACTTTAACTTATCACAGACAATGCAGCCACTGGAGTTTCCTATCATTTTCAGGGAAGCTGTCACTGCATACTTCTCCTGCAATGATGCTACAGATCAAATATGTATTAACCTGTGCCCACTGTAATAGTAAGGAATCATGTAAGATTAAGTTTGAATTTTTGGTACAAAATATAATGTTATTCTTGGTACAAACGATCAAAATGTTATTTTTTAAGACAAATGGAGGTATATATAAATAAACAACAAACTGTACAAAAGCACACAAAAAAAGTGTGAATAAGATCATCAGAAATTCACATGAACCATGTGCATAAAAACTGTCCCAAATGTGGAGGGTAGAGAAAGATGTACAGGGATTTGATGGCCTGCCTTACAGCGTTGACCGCCACAGATCACAAAGTGATGACATACTGTATTGGTCTGATGGAGTCATCTCATAGTTCCTAAAACTATTAATTAACTTATAACAAAAGGGATATGAAATAAGTCTATTGTCCATTTGAGCCCTCCCCCTAAAAAAAAGGAGAAACCTTTGAAGTGCAATCCAGTGATTGACAAAACAAGGGCTCACAGAAAAAAATATTCACTTTTTATTTGATTAGAAAGAAACAATAATTATAAAGTGAAATGCTGAAATGGCAGTAAATAATAATAGGGCATTTAGATATTATAAATACATCCTATTCATCTACCGTACATACTGGAACAGGAGCTTACAAGACAGTAGTGACATACAGAAATGAAAGCTAATAAAAGCAGAAGTGCTGCACAATGTACAGTAAGGAGATAGCTGCCAGTTTTGGTCACAGCCATCAATAGAGAAGTGGCTGTGTATGTAAAGTCATTCTACACTGCAATGAAGGAGAAATGTACAACTTCTCAGAAATAAAAGGTTACATTGATGGAACACCCCACATAGGAGATTCTATCCAAGACACCGCATTAACCTGTTTATTGTGGTTATAGAGGTCACACCGAGTAATTATTAAAATAGAAATTCCTTACCAGACTTCTGTGTGATCATTCATACTTAAGGTACTCAATGGTGTCCCAGGATTCTGTTCACTGGTAAAGACACTGCACCATGGTGAACAGGCTCGCCACCATTGGATACAGCTTTTGTTAGTTTTAGGATGTTTATGTATAAGCTCACTAATGGTGTCCACCACTATTATTATTCACTATAATGACACTGCTTTGTGAGTTAGGTTTCGTGACAATGCATGATGAGGCATGATAAGATGCATAGGGACAGGGGAGTGTCATTGATATTATAGGGGCAGTTCCGGTAATGCCATTGTATGGGCAGTGCAAGGGACACTTTGGTCCTAATGCAAGTAGAGGGATAGACCTAATTGGCTGCCTTTACTAATGGTGGATCACAAACAAACAAGTTAATAGAATCCTTGTGCCCCATTGAGTATAAATGATCATACAAAACTCTGGTAAGAACTTTACATTTTATTCATTGCTCGGAGCGACATCTACATCTACAAGAAAGCGATTTATGTGATGTGTTGGATAGAATCTCCTTTTAGGAAATTTTGTCATCTGGTTTGTTGAATTGAATTTTTTTATTTTGTTGTTTGGTCATTTTCCAATAGTATGATTACAAGTTAAATTTTATCCACAGCATTTGTTAACTTGTACAATATTAGGTGGCTGGAACCCTCTGCTGTATGGGGTCTTGCTATTTAAGATTATATAGTAAAGAAATATTACCAGAAGGGTGACACCACTGAAAACTGTTCAGTACTTGTCAGAAAAGTCCAGCATGTTCAAATTCCCATAGGTTGAACCCCATACACATTACATTATCAGAAAATGGGCCTGCCCAGTACTGTCACAGCATCACATCAAATACTAAACCTCCACTGGTAGCCACCTAAGCAGAAAATATATTAGCTTGTTAAACAAATTTTCTGGTGCTAAAATATTGATGACCTACTCTAACAATAAGTCATCCATTTAAGATCAGGGCGGCCTGACATCTCACAATTATTTATTACTAGAGATGAGCGAGTACTAGTCGAACCTGCCGTTTTGAATAGCACGCTCCCATAGGAATGAATGGACGCCGGCGAACAGGGGGTTAAGCGGTCGGACGCCGGCACAGGCTGCGTGCCGGCTATGTCCATTCATTCCTATGGGAGCATGCTATTCGAAACGGCAGTTTTGAATAGTATTCGCTCATCTCTATTTATTACGCTTACTTGTATAGTGCCATCATATTCTGCAGCCCTTTATGCAATCCCACTGTTCAGCTGTACCCAAGAGCTCATACATAGAGAATGGAGTAGGAAGAGACAGCTCTGTTCTCTGAGCAGCGGCCGCACAGGTTACTGCAGATCAGATCACAGTGTAATAGGACATGTTTTTTTTTCTTCAACAATAATAGTATCTTAGTGATGTGATATAAAAGTCTTACTGATCAGTTTATATGTATTTCTTGTTGTACATCTATAGGAGGTTCACTATGTAGTTGTGTATGTATTTCTGTATACCATACTGGTCAGTAGAAAAACATTACTCCAAATTCCTGTACTATAAAAACTATACGCCTATTGTTTTAGTTAATCTTGGCTGGAATCCTAAGGGGACGTTCATGCTACCACCACTGTTTGCCACTGGGGTTTCCGTCCTAAACCCCGGTGAAACTGGACAAGGAACGGCTTCCCGGCAGTCAGTTTTAAAACCCATTCATTTGAATGGGTTTTTAAAGGTAACCGCTGGTGTCCTTATGCAGCCTCTCCGCCTGGAAACCATTATTTTTGCACTGAAACTAAATTCCTGCATGTACAACTTTATGTCCGTGAAAAAAAAAAAAAAAAAAAACAGTTTCCAGGCGGAGAGGAGGAATATGGACACTGGTGGTTACCTTTAAGCGTGAGTTCACATGGAGTAAAGTGCCGCGTGATGTGGCACGCAGACGCCGTGTGAGATTTTGCGGGCCGTATACGCTCCCATTGATTTCAATGGGAGCCGGGATCGTATACGTGGCGCTATTTTGCGGCCGCAAAATCACGGCCTCAAAATAGTGCCGTGTATACGATCCCGGCTCCCATTGAAATCAATGGGAGCGTATACGGCCTGCAAAATCTCACGCGGCGTCTGCATGCCACATCACGTGGCACTTTACTCTGTGTGAACTCACCCTAAAGGAGTATTCCCATAACTCTTGTTCTGCAGTATGCAGGCTCTGTGCTCTCTTCACTTCCCAGATTTCTCAGCACATTGGTGGGCGGGGTATCACTTGCTCTGCTATGTTTGCAGTCAGTAATGAGGGATTGGTTGTAAATGCATTACCACAGTATAAAGCTGATGTGGAAACTGATGTAGCAGGCTGGATTTGAGTCAGCTTGCATTACATACAGAGGTAAAGGACTCCTTATCTCAGCCCAGCCCTTATCAGCCAAATTCAATTAAACCGGCTGATACGTGGAAGAGCTGAAGATAGACAGCACAGTAATCCCAAAGCTCTCACCTCCCCCCTATCTCAGGAGCTCAGTTGCTTGTCAGCCTCTCCCTACCCCCCTGAGGGCAGGCAGCTACTTCACTTGGGAAATGAGCAGATAAGCCCAGTGGCCATAGAAAGGCAGGTGTCAACAATGAAATTAATAAATTAAGATAGCGGCCAAACAAAGCAGTTTTGATGAAGCAATGTATTTAGGAAAAGTCTTAAAGGGGTTGTCCCGTCACAAGGATCCTATCTATAATGCTTATTAATGTGAATGTAAGACTTTTCCTAAATACATTGCTTCAGCAAAACTGCTTTGTTTGGCCACTATCTCACTTTATTAATTTTTTTGTGGCCACAGCCCTGACCTAGCTACTCCTGAGTCAAGTGATGTATCTGCTGCTCTGAGGGGGGAGGGAGGAGGGGCTAAGTGCACGGGAGCGAGCCTGGAGGGGGGGGGGGGGTAGTTTACCCTTTGGGGGAAGGGGCCGCCAATACAGGGTTAGACGCCGGCACAGGTGAAGCCAGCAACATCTCTATGCTTCTGCCCTGCATGAAGACAGCAGCGGCAGAAGCGATGCTGTTCCGCTCCGGGGTCACATATGCAAAGCCAAGCGGCGAGATGCCGCCGGCCCTGCATGCAAGCTCATACACCCGTCTAACCTTCACAATGCGAATACAGACCCGCAGGGTGTCGGGTCTGTATTTGCACTGTGAAGGCTAGACTGGTGTATGATCGCGCACGCAGGGCCGGCGGCATCTCGCCGCTTGGCTTTGCATATGTGACCCCGCCCACCAATGACGAAACAAAGCCGGAAGACAGAAGATTTTAAAGGAACGAAGACGGGTGAGTATGCAACGTGGGAATACCCCTTTAAATCCACATAAACTAGCAGTATAGATAGGATCCTTGTGATGGAACAACCCCTTTAAAAACCCATTTCAAATGAATGGGTTTTAAAGCTGACCGCCGGCAAGCCGTCCCCTGTCCAGTTTCCCTGGGGCTTAGAACAGAAACCCCAGGGCGGACAGCAGCGGAAGTGTGAACACCCCCTAAGAAAGAAGGATGTCCAGCCCCTCTGGAAGTCATGGAAAGATGGGTATATATTAATGAATGATATATAATGAGGCTCCCCAACCAGTGAGCTATTGAATCCTTTATAACCACAGGATATTATGATAGGTGTCCATTTTTTGTTTTGTAACAGACACTATCAGAACGGACATCCAACGGTAGTGTGAGCCCACCCTTACTCCTTCATAAACGGCTGACGCTCATGGTCAGTCAGAAGCAGTAAAGATCCTCTAATTCATTAAAAAGCCATTGATTGAATTCCTATGAAAGTGAATGAGTGACAATGTATTGTAATTACATAATACCAATATTTGTATCATTGAAATCAGTGATTGTATTTTGAGGCTGGTGTCAGTGAATCTTTCCCCACCATCCCTGGAAGCTGTGATATAGATTACTGTAGGTCAGGCATTGATGGATCTTCCTCAGCACTGTCACATGACTGGTCCCATATAAAGGACAGTATCAGTGATGACATACCAGGACACAGGTACTCTCCAACAGACAGCTCTTTAGATCCTCCTTCACCCCAGCACAAGGATGACCATCCTCCTCCTTGTCCTCATAATATTTTGGCATGGCTAATGTTCCGGTATGCAGCTACATCTGACACTTTACTGACTTTACATGGGCAGCGCCATGTTTGTCCCACAATGCAACGCGAGGATTTCTGTCACTGTCTAGAGCGCAAAACTACGTCATCACTGTGCGCAGCGATATAACACCACTCCGCTTCCTTGTAAAAATGGCCATTGAACCAAGCAGGAAGAACTACATTTCCCGCGAGGCTCCGTACCGGAAGTTTGTGTGGCCACACTTGCTCATGACGTCACGGAGCACTACGTGTTCGGGGCTGTGTTGCAGGAAGCTGTCAGGGTGTGCGGCTCCTCAGGTGAGTTGTGTAATGTGGTGCCCACCACAGCAGTCATGTTATGATGTCATCCTCCTTCTTGTACCCTAGTGGAGGGCGCAGTCACGTCACGTGTATTGCCAGTAGTTTCTCTATGTGATGCTAACATGGGCAGTGACCTAGGCGTTTGTGCGATCTCTGCTATAGTAATACCACTTTGTGCTATTGCTGGCTTTGTTGCCCATAGTAACCCATGACAACTTAGCTTTCAGTTTACCTCAGCAGTTTAGGACTGATTGCTGTGGGTGGAAAAGATGATGTTTTTTACAGCTTTATAAATGTTCCCAGTGGGTTTGGATTAAACGTGCACATTTTACACATTGTATTCCTTACTTTACTTGTGTATAGACAGAAGGGTACAAAAGTAAGGCTTGTCATTGACTAATGAAAATGTATTGTGCAGTCAATGCAGGTTTATACAAATCCTTTATGTATCTCTCATTGCACAATGTTGTATCAGTTGTTCTGATGGATAAAAGCAATGGACAAATAATGGAAGTGTGATCTACCGTCACTGCTATACGTAGTAAAGGAAATATTGTGCTTGCTCTGGGGTTGTCATGGTGACAACATCCAGCTCTGTGTGGTCATCTCTTATGTGACTTACAGTCTTGTCAGAGTAGTTTATCTAGCGCTAACTTAGAGTGTTTTGGATGGCAGAAAGGACTTTGTCTCAGGCCACAAGATGCAGAAAAACAGCATTTTTTTTCTTTTAGCACAGTTTTTGCAGAATTTTTTTCAGACAGAAGGGAGAAGTATAAGAACTTCCTTTAGATTTCTTTTGAAGCAAATTTTTGCTTACAAAAATGACAGCAAAAACTGCAAAAAAACAAAACAAAAAAAAAACAAAACAGTTTTTCTGTAACATGTGACCTAAACCTACATGTACACAAATGTTTGCATGTATGGGTCTGTGAGAAAACTGCATGTACAGCACATGCATGATACCCATGTGCCATCCATGACCCCTACAGACGTATTGAATGATGAGACCATACCTCAAAATGGTGGTGATAATAGACAGGCAAGTCTATGTGGCCATAAGAAAATAATCAGTCTTTGTGCTAGCTGTTAAAACCAGGGCTATTGCACTGACCAATCACAAGATTGCGTACATGAGAGCTTATGCTAGGTTCACCTTAGCACTGGTTCTCTGTTGTTATCAGGGGACCACAATGACAGAGAGGCGAACCTCTAAAACAGCAGTTATACACAGAGCCCAGCGGACCCCATTGACTGTTATGATGTCTGTGGTTTTTAAACTGAAAGCACCGGAGGAAAAAGTTCCCTGTATAGGACTTTTCTCTCCACTGATTTTCAGAGAACATTGTGCGGGGGTCTCCAATGGAGACTCTATTGTAGGTGTGAACCTAGCTTTTGACAGTTTTCTGTCAATCATTAGCCCATTTTTCAGGATCTGAATGAGAAACCCAGACACCAATTCCCAATATCTGTAATAAAGTTGATCTGCTATGGTACTTTTTTTTTTTTTTCTTCTTCAAGTATTTAATGAGGTTATCTGGTTTGTTGTGTGTTGATGGCCTATCCGAAGGATAGACCTATACTGAGAGAGTACAGCTTTCAGTACTATTTGTATACCATGATTCACACTGTAGCAGCGAGTGCAGGTACTGCAGTGCTGTCCCATAGACTCCCTGAACCCCCCAACATATCTAACACTGATGATCTATCCTAAGGATAGTCCATTAATACTAGATACCCATCAACAGATATCCAGACAAGGCCACATTACAGCGGAGAATTATGGGTAATTTTGTGATTTTAATTTATGGAATTGACGTCCACAAGGCAACAACCTTCACTGACCAATCCCGAATGACAAGTTTTTCAGAAAACATCTGTCTGAAATTCCTATAACCCTATGTATGGGTATATTTAAAGTGGATCTGTCAGTACTATGTTGTCCTATGTAAAGACTGTATATTACAGAGACCGATCTGTTCTCCAAATAGAACATTTGACAGATAGATGGTAAGCGCACTCTCCACTTCCACCCACTCCTCTCAACAATTGTTGTCCGCTGTCTGCATATGCCACGGTGTACCCTGTGCCCTTTTAGATGTGCCATTGATCAGGCAAACAAGTGCTTTTGCCTCATTTCTGACAATTGCCCCATGTAAATAGGACAGCATTCAGCACACAAGTCATTTGTCTCATGGTCGGGTTGTTTATAATAGACAAAATAAATTACCATTGTTAGCAGCACATCTCCTGTATAAACAGAGGGTGTGCCAACAAAAATGATCCAAACTGTATAGCAACTGAATGATCATATTAAGGGCCATTCGTCCAAATACAAGTTTTCATTGGGCCATGTCAAGCCCTTTAATCAAGCACCAATCAACTTGTATCATTAATCTGCACTTTTCTGGAAGCAAAGTGGCCCATATAACAGTATCCTAATATACTGCCCTTACATGGAGCAACCTGGTGTAGTAACAGGTCTACTTTAAAGAGCCAGTTAAAGAAATTATCTCTCTTATCTATCACTGCTTTCTAAGAAGGATTGAAAGATACAAAGGGTTGAAGATGGTGAGGGGCTTATATGAATCCTTGGTTTTTGCAGAACATGAACAGTTTTCATTGGTACCATTTTATAATGTACGGGACTAGGGTTGCACATATTTTCAACACACTGGTCCATACTGCTAATTTCAATGCTAGGTTGCTCTTAGCAGCAGGTCCCACCATACTGTTAAGGGGTTTGAAGTCCCAGCCGTTGCCAATTTTGGCTGGAATCAGTAACTTTTTTTTCTTTTTTTTTCCAAAACATGATCCAGACTCTGTATGAATTACCAGCTCTGACTCCGGCTTCAAAATAAAATGATTGGATATTTTTAATGATATTATACAATTATTAATATTTTATATTTCTTTGGATGCATAATTTGTTGCATATTTTTACTGCTTCTCATTGACCATGACTGTCAGCCATTTGTGAATAATGCAGAGTTAATCTGTGGAAAAATAGAGAAATCGGAGTCTGTGGTTTGTTCTACCAACTCCACCACCCATTCCCTGTTCACTATGCATGGTGGGACCTGCTGTAGCTAAATTCATCTTTCTGTTGTATTTGTATTGAACTGTTTGCCCTCCAGAAGACAGGGCGCATGCATGTTCCCTGTTCAGTGCCAAACTGCCATTCGTGTATTACAGCAGGAGGGAGGAATGTTTTTCCTTCCTTTCTCCACTGCTGCCAGTGATTTCTCAAGTACTAGGAGAAGTGAGCGGGCATTACTTTGTGAAGGCATTTAAGAGAATGTTGTAGGTGACACCGGCTGTGTGTCCTGAGCGCCATTAGGACCAGGGGTCAGTAACCTGTGCCTATGCGCACCATTAGTAACAGACCCAGGCAGTTATTAAACTGTAACTGACTAAGGACTTGTTCACACAACCGTGTTCCATCCATAAAATGTGGTCTGTGTGCAGGATGTATTTCTCAGACTGACCACAGGCATGTGAATGGAACTTACTATTACCGTAATCATAAATCTCTACAATGCAGTAAGTGACCCCGTCAAGTACCTCACATAAACCTCAAGGTAGTATGGTACATTACATAGGATTTTGAGTGTATGTTTATATTTTTTTTTTTCTTGGGGCAATGTACTGGAACAAGGACCACCCACCTGACAGTAGAGCGCATAATTAGCATATTTGGTGCTGAAATTAAAAGAAATGGTTCTTGAGATCATTTGGAACTAGAGAAAAAATTTGGCTGTGCAATAATCGATAAAACTGCACCTATTAAAGGGTTGAAGTTGATGCAGGTGCTCTTAAGGTCCTCTTGAAGTAACATATTAACATTATTCGGGGACCAGTACCAGGCTGTGGATCACTTGGTCCCAGTCATTGGGGACTTCTGTAGACTACACCAGCAGATCACTGTTAAAAATAGGAAACTTACCAGGTGTCGGAAATTTCTTGCATGCTGCGAGTATTGCCAAGTATTAAATATTTAAGACACGGCAGTGCAAAAGGGCTTCTATAACTGAGGCTTTATTCATACCTGCACTGACTCTTCGTTCAGGAATTCCATCCCTGAATCCGCTTGTAAAATATGACTCTGCATTTTTCGGGCAGAAACCTGGCGGACCCCCATTGTGGGAGAATATAAAATGTTCATTATGGCTGTCATCATTTACTAGGGCAGAAAAAATGGCCCAAAATTAAGAAAACTGTCTTAGTTGCTCATAACCCTTCATAGAACAGCTTTCATTTCTTGCATTGGTTGCTATGGGCATCTAAGACAGTATTTCTCCATTGAATTCACGCTCTACAGCCAGAATTTTTAATAGGAGCTTTCTTTTTCTATTTGCAGGCTTTATGTGAGCCGTTCCATTGCCCTCAAGATGCTGCCGACCACATCACTGAATGCTCGGACACAAGGCAATGGTACTCTAAGTTCTCGGGATGCAGCACGACACACAGCCGGAGCCAAGCGCTATAAGTACTTGCGGAGGCTTGTTCACTTCAGACACATGGACTTTGAGTTTGCCCTCTGGCAGATGCTTTATCTTTTTACTTCACCACAGAAAGTGTACAGAAACTTCCAGTACAGGAAACAGACCAAAGACCAGTGGGCGAGAGACGACCCCGCATTCCTAGTCCTTCTCAGTATTTGGCTGTGTGGTATGTTCATCTAAGATGTTATGCCAAGTAGGGCTGGGCTCTCGTGCCTAAAAATAAAATCTTTTTAATGCTCATGGCCAATTTTCAATTTTAATATCTATTTTCTTGATTTTTCTTATGAAAACTAAAAGTTCAGTGAGCTGACACAGATTGAAGGAGTTTTATATTTGTGATGTCTGCTTCCCCATTATACCAGCCAACTATTGACTGTAGTGAAGAAGCTGGTGATAACAGCTTGGTGTGAATGGAGCAGTGGTCACAGATGTGCATTGCCTCGTCATGATAGGGCTAGCCTTCTACTCAGCTCTCATAGAAACTAAATGGAGCACCAGGGATCATGTGTGACCACGGCTCCATTCAATCTTTGCATATAGAACTTTTTTTTTTTTTCATCTGAAGAGTAAACAAACATGACAGAAAACCTTTAGTTTACATCTGTCATGCCAGCACAGCTAAAGATCATTCCTCTGACCCTGTGAGGAGCAACATAATATATAGTCGGAACTATGAAATTAGTCTTTTAGATTATATTTGTACTTTGAGAAATCCGCAATAGTCTCATGATCTGATTCTTTTATAACTGTGATATAATATATATTTTGATGTTTTGGTTTTTTTTTACTTCTTGTGCAGTGTCTACTTTAATGTTTGGGTTTGTTTTGCAAATGGGATTTGTGGAAACCCTGAAGCTTCTCCTCTGGATTGTTTTTATTGACTGTGTTGGTGTTGGGCTACTGATCGCAACCTTTATGTGGTAAGTTATTCTCTGGGAGGGTTATAGGTTGGACTTGATGGACTAATGTCTTCATCCAACCTCATCTACTATGTAACTATGTAACAATGCCATACAATAGCACATTCCAAGTTGTAAAGTCATTGCACATCAAAATACTCTTAAAGTAAGGTAGAACTCAAAAGCCTTGCTTCTGGATCAGTACTGAGGTACTGATATATCCCACTATATATTCATTTGTTTTTTGGGGGGGTTTTATAAAAAGTTCAGATTTGGTTCTTTGGTTTGCCTATGGTAATAGAGCAATAAAAATAATAGATTTAAATTGTATGTAATAATATCACAATATATTTTCTTTCATGTTCCCTGCAATTTGAAGGGAATATCTGGGGAAAGATATGACTAGTATAATGTCACAGTACAGGGATAGAAAATAACATTGGTGGCACAGTGGTTTAAAGAAAAAAAAAAAAGATGAGCTGCTGTCACAACTACTCGAGGTACCGGACTATAAATTGGTCATTTGAGTTTAGTTTAGTTTTTTTTGTTGTTGTTGTTGTTTTTAAGCACTGTCACCAATGTTATTTATTATCCCTGTACTGTGACTTCATAGTGTCACCACACAGGGAGAGATCATAGCAGGACCACCCCCGCTATTAGCAGTGATGGTCCTGCTATTACAGAATCAATAGCAGCAGTAGCTCTCCTCTAATTGGTCCATCTGAGTTTACCACCTAATCACTCTCTTTGGTACTAAATTCAGAAGGGCCAGTTACAGAAGAGTCAGTGACTGCTGATGATTTAAGTAGATGCAGTGACTGTTCTGCTGACTGGTCCATTTGAATTTAACGTCAAAAGATGTATTCATAGTATAGGCAGCTCTGCTATGATATTTTTATCTAACCACTACTAGTAATGTTATTTATTAACTTCACCCCCATAAATACACATAAAGGGTTTGGCAAATATAGCAAGTGCATGTCCTGTGCTTAACTTCCTGTGGAAAGTCATCATCATAGATCTCTTGACTGCATGGGGCTGGTTACACTGTAGTTGCTAGCATCTTGAAATTATGTGACTGATAACGATCTGACGCTAACTGGAGGAGTAAACTCCCCCCTTCACTGCCAAAGTCACATAAAGCAGGGTTTGTGTCGTCAACAGGTTTTTTTTCCAATAGAAATAAAACAGAAAAAAAATGTTTAAAAAAACTCCAAAAACACAGACGACACATTTAATATATATAAAAAAAACTTTTAATGTCCCGGATAAATCCATTCATCTATTATTAGGCCTTTATATAGAAGTCTTTTTTGGTTGTATGTTTATGATTCAGCATGTATATGTTATCTGTTTTTATATTTCAGGTTTATTTCTAACAAGTACCTGGTAAAGCATCAGGGAAGAGATTATGATGTGGAATGGGGTTATGCATTTGATGTCCACTTGAATGCATTCTATCCACTTCTGGTCATCCTACATTTTATCCAGTTGTTCTTCATCAAATGTAAGAAATTACATATTGAATATATGTGTTTGAAAAGCATCTGTCACTGGTAGAGATGAGCGAACACTGTTCGATCGAATATCAGGCCGTTCAAGGTATTCGATTCCAATCGAATACCACGAGGCAAACGCACTAAACATTTGTATCCCCTCCCACCTTCCTTGGTGCTTTTTTTGCACCAATGACTGCGCAGGCGAGGTGGGACAGGAACTACGACAACGGAGGCATCGAAAAAAAAAAAATCGGAAAAAGTAATTGGCTGGCTAATTCAGGTGACCTCCAATTTATACGAATGGTGGATTTAACATTCGGTTAATTTGAGACTGTGAACTATGTGACTGTGAGACAGGCAGTGTTAGCTAGGGATTACCTTTATTTAGGTGGGAATGTTACTCACGCAGCTCTTTGCGGCTCTATCTGGTCGGGATACAGAGTACAGCATTCGGCCAATCAATGCTGGTTCTGCCGGAGGCTCGTCTTTGAGGAGGCGGAGTCTAAGATCGGACCAGAATGGAGACTGCTGTGTTGGACCGATCTTAGACTCCACCTCCTCCGGCAGAACCAGCGTTGATTGGCCAAATGTTGTACTCCGTATGGCATTCGGCCAATCAACGCTGGTCAATGCATTCCTATGGGAAAAAGTCAGCTTGCGCATATCGCAAGCTGACAGGGATCCCAACATAATACAGTGACTTGGGCATGTTAGATGCCCCCAGACATGCTTCCCCTGCTGTCCCAGTTGCATTCCAGGGTGTTGGCATCATTTCCTGGGGTGTGATAGTAGACTTGGTGACTCTCCTGAGTCAAAGAGGGATCCCCTGAAACAAGCGTTTTTTCCCCATAGACTATAATGGGGTTTGATATTCGTTCGTATAGTCGAATATTGAGGGGCTATTCGAAACGAATATCGAATATTTTACTGTTCGCTCATCTCTAGTCACTGGACATTATTTCTTGTGCTCTGTAGTGTGTCTGAACTACAGTAGTCTTCTGTCTAGGTGTCCTGAACATCATAAAGCTCCTCTGAAATCAATGCCGATATACTGAAATCTCAAGATGGACTCTCAATGATTATAAAGGCAATTAAAGGGGTATTCCCATATACATAATCGTATCTATATTTGTAGATGATTAAAAATAAACATTTTTGCAAATATAAGTAATTAAAAATTCTGCAAAGTTTTAAAGATTTTCTCTAACTTTCTTAGCGGTGGCAGTCTGTTGTCTTGATCGGTTGCCAATGGATACGACCACTAATGCAGAAACTTTCTATGTTCTGGGACTTGTCAGGAACCCAGCTATGATTTTCTTATTGTACCTGGGTTATCAGACAGGGACACTACATGTATCAGAAGATATCCCGGCCACAATAAGGAAATCATAGCTGATTTTCTGACCTTAGAAAGTTCCTGCATTCATGGTCGTATTTACTGGCAACCGATCAAGACAACAGACTGTCACCACAAGATATTTAGAGAAAATCTTTAAAACTCAGCAAAATGTTTAATTACTTTGCAAAATTTGCAAAAATGACTAACTTTTAATTATCTGCAAATTTCAAAATAATTATGTACATGGGAATACCCCTTTAAGCACTAGTGAGAAGATCTTCTGCTAGTAGTCCAGACAGAACAGGATAGTTACTCTGTTTAGTTTCTCAGCCCAGCAGCTGAGTAAGCTTCATTCTGCAAACCCCATGCCACTTGCCCTCTAAAGTTGGAAGTCATGATAGTTGTGAAGTACAGGGTTAGGTAGACAGGCTTCTTCATAGTTACATAGAACCTTCCATTACATCATTTTTTCACTTCATATTAATTATTGTAATTCTGGTTGACATGCTCCCCATTTATTTTTTGCAGATGTTGTGTTGTCAGATTGGTTTATCGGATACTTTGTTGGGAACACATTTTGGTTGATTGCCATTGGTTATTACATCTATATAACATTCCTTGGATATAGTGGTAAGTTACAGGGTCGTGTTTTTATTTGGCGTATGCGATTTTTAAGAATGTTCCTTCTTCCCCCTGAAGATGTCTTGCATTTGGATGGTATCTATATACAGACCTTTAGTAGCAATAGCATGTGAACTGTAAATTAGCTAAAACTTCAGTGAGGTTTTTCAGGCAGAAGTACGTTACATCTTTGTCCAGAATCTCATGTGCTTTGAAATGCGACTAAAGCTAGGTTCACATCTGCACTCGGGGATTCTGCTTCCCATTTTGCTTTAAATGTACAAGTAAGACTTTTCTCTCCACATTTTTTTGTGTGGAAACCTGGCAGACAACATTATAGACTATGAGGTCCGCGGGTTTCTAAGGGTAACCACTTTTTAGGCGTGACGCTAGGTTCACACCTGCGTTCTACTCTCCGTTCTGTGGTTTCCGTCTTCTGCATGCCAGAAGACGCAAAGCACAGACCGGGTCCGGCCGTGAGCAGCGGTGAGCGTTTTATGCTCTCTGCCGCGAAACCGGATTTTTTAAATCCGGACACAGAGTATTGCATGTCCGACTCTGTGTCCGGATTAAAAAACCCGGTTTCGCGGCGGAGAGCGCAAGACGCTCACGGCCGAACAGCTTTCTCACCCATTCAAATGAATGGGTGAGAGACTCCTGCAGGTTTCCGTCTCCTGCTCTGTTTTATGCAGGAAACAGAAACCTGCAGTACGGAGAGCAGAACGCAGATGTGAACGAGCCCTAATGGGTTTCCATTTTTTGGGTCCCCAAGCACAGATGTGAACCTAGCGTAAGTTGAAAAGTTAGTGACTATTTAAGTTCACAAAGCATTGCTTAAATTGCATACAGTTTGCTTGTTAAGAAGAAATAATAATAATTTTGTGAAAGGCTAATACTTTTTTCAATAAAAATTTTCTGTTGATTCCCCTTTTCTGTTTTCTCTCCTCAGCGCTGCCATTTTTGAAAAACACAGTCGTTTTACTTTATCCATTTGCAGCTTTGATATTACTCTATGTCTTGTCATTGGCTCTGGGATGGAACTTCACAGCCATGCTCTATGCTTTCTACAAGTACAGAGTGAACTGAAGAGTGTGCCGCTTTACTGTTGATTTTGTACACATTGTAAATATCCCTTTTCGTTGTAGAATATAGTTCAAGTCTCTGGTTTAAGAAAAAAAAAAAATTTTTTTTTTTCTTTGTGAAAAAGGTGAATTGTTTCTTTCTTTCCATGTAGAGGCTCTGATAGCTGGAAAGGAAACAGAACTCAAAAGACTTCACAATTTCTAGTTATGTTTTAAAGGGAATCTGTCAGGTGGTTTTCCCACCATAAACTTGCCGCATTATGTGCAGGGTATGATGCTGAACACACCTCTTGTGAGTTTCTTATATCTCCATTATAGTTTCCTCATTCTCTGATGTCACAAAGAAGATATTGGAAAAACCACCTGACAGGTTCTCTATCATCAAAAGATCTGTACATCATACACCTCCATACTACAGAGACAGACATTGTGGGGTTATTCTAACGCTTAAAGTGCAATATGATCAGGCAGGACCAATATATTTTTTTTTTTTTAGGGAAAAAAAAAAAATTGTCTCTTTGAAAATAATGGAAGGCAGACTGAGGTCAGTTTTTGAGGTGGAAGACAACCTGAAAATCCTGTCCAAAAACCAGTGTGTGAACATTGTGTGAACATGCCAAAACAAAGCTCAGTAGCAGGAAGAACCAAAATGGTTTTTCCTTTATAACCCAAGAATTATACCGTAAACAAGTGGCAAGATATATGTTTGAAACTCATCTCTTAAAGAGCCTTGTTACATTAGTGTTGGACGGAATTATTTAATTAATTTACCAATTCAATTAAGCAGTATTCTGATTTAGGCCAGAGTCATTACATCAATACTAGCCAGGCCGCTGCAGCCATGGTTAATATCATAGGCAAGGTGAAGTGGCAGCAGGACAGGCTGCATGGGAAGAGGTCAGGTAGCTGGACGTGGTGCCGATGACTGACTTCAAAGTCATTGGAAAGTAGGGAGAAGGAGTTGGCTATTCCTTCTCCTTCCACCAAGTTCACCTGGCCTTTCTGCCTTTTTGCTGATGTCACTGTCTCTGTGTGTTGTATATGGAGAGAAGAGGCCAGAGCAGATCCTTTGGAGATGTTTAAGCCGCAGGGATAGGTGAATGAAAACTCACATGTGCATCTCCAGAGCTAAGGACGATAAGGCTAGGGAAGAGGAAGAAGACAATTTGGGAAGTAACCAAAAGTGTATGATCCTTGTGGAAGGATAAAGAAAGCTGGAGTCAGAGGAGATCTGAAGATGAGGTGCTTTTGGTGCCTGGAAGCCTGAGAAGAGACCGGCTGCAATGCTGAGGAGTGAAGTGCTGTGCTGTTAGATTTTTCTTGTGGCTAGTAAGAACTTGTGCCACGTGTGAGAAAGCTACATTATACAGTATATTCTATCCTTTCATATTGAGATGATCACTGTGTAGTTTAAAAAGAACGTGGGCAAGAGGCACATTAGGCCCCCTGTCTACCCTGGTATGATAACATGTTTACTGAATAAATTTCACAAAGATCACACTGGGCCCTCCAAGCTTAGTGGTCCCTGATTCTGCCACCAACACTGGTTGGGTGATCTATCCAATACATATTGTTCTAAAATGATATCTACGGTAGATTGATTTAACAATATAAAAGCTGTGAACACCTGATGTAAGATAAGGGAATAAAATGCACATATTATTTCACAATATTTCTGTTTATCAAAATTATTCCTTCAAGTATAGAATTAAAAACTAGAAATGGGAACCGATTCGTCATGGTCCAGACTCCAACAAAATATTCCAACTTGTCCGGTATCTAAAGAAACCAAACACATGTTGAACAGAAAATAGAGAAGAGACAGGTGTGAATGAGCCGGACAGCCTCTTAACCAATAGTCAGTAGTAGGTGGGCACTTATAGTGCGGATGTCCTATATACTATACAAGGTGCTGTAACCTGGAACATTTCACTGCATCATACATCTAAAAAAAAAATCTAAAAACATATTGCTTACAGTTTTTCCTTAGACATACAAGTAACTGTCACTTTGACATAACTTTGGCTGAGTTTTCCGTAGAGAACTAGAAATTTGACAGGCAGGTTCCTAGGAACCCTGAGCGTGTTCTACACCATGCTGTAAACCAATTTCCCCCTATGCCCAACAGCAGCACAACTGGGGTATTCCTGCCCCTAATGAGCTGTTAGGACAGGTGGAATTTTTAATTACCTAACAGCTTTTGACCCCTATAAGAGGCCGGAAGACCTGCTCCTCCCTTGTGTTTTTTTCTGTCCTGTGGGACAGGACAGGTGGTGGGGTGGGGGGGGCAGGGGTTCTGACCTCTCATAGGGGTCTGCTACTCTCTCTCCCCCCTCCTTCTTACCTGACAAGCGGAAGACTTTGCTATATTTTTCCTTTCTTTTTGCTCTTCTGAGCCTCTGCTGCTTCCTCCCCCACCAGGGGAGCCTGCCGGCTCATGCGTGTGCCTGGAGTGCTGCCGCGCCGGAGCCGGGCTTCCCTGCGCGGCTAGGACCCTTTCTCCTGGGAACCGTGTTTTTTTGGTTCCCCGAGTCTGCCGCCCTACTCGTCCGCCACGCATGCGCGGTATGCGGGCGAACGAAACTCCCTGGAGATGAGCGGATGCCGGGGTTCCTGAGAGGGGGGCCCCCTCCAGTTTCTGGGGATCCTTTCAGTATTGAGGGGCCCCCCCTCTGTGAGTTTTTGCCTTTGCCCCCCAAAAAAGATTGCCCCAAAGAAGGAAGGGGCGTGCCCTTTTTTAGTCCCGCCCCCTGGCCTATATATCCCCTCCAAAACCATCTTTCAGTGCCTGTTGCTCCGGTTACTGGCACCTCAACTAGAGAAGCTCCTTGGTCAATTTGTCCTAGAAAGCAGCTCCGTTGATTCAGGTTTGGGGGAGGCGGCCAGGGGGAAGGGGTGGTAGCGGTTCCCACTATGGGAGGGCAAAGGTTGTTAGTATTCTTTTTCTTTATTCCTTCTCAGAATGTCTTCTTCCTCCTCTACTGTTACTCCTCGGAGGAAGGCCGTGGCAAAGAGGAAACCTCTTTCATGCGCTACCTGCAGAGTCCCACTGCCTTACGACTCCCAGTTTTGTTTTTGTCCAGGATGTAGAGCCCCCCCTTCTGAGGCAACCTCCATGCTGGAGATGGTATCTTGAGTGAAGGGCTTCGTCCAGGACTCCATGAAAAGGATGGAGTCCTCAGCCAAGAGACCACGGCTGGACTGCGAGTTGTCCCTTCCGCCCCTGGAGAACCTGCGCCTTAGGGACGTGGTGTCATCGTCTGATTCTGAGGAGGAAAAGGAGATCTTCCCCTTAGAGAAGATGTCCTGGGTGTTCAAGACACTTAGGATCAGAGACCGGGAAGGTGGTGAAGGCCCAAGTTGAAGGTCTCGTACCTTCAGACCGTCCTCGGAAATGCTTCGCCTGATGGAGAGCGAATGGAGGCACCCGGAAAAACCCTTTGCGCCATCCAAGCGATTTAAGACCTTATTCCCGGTCCCTGAGGGTCAGCTAAAGGCGTGGGGTCCTCCGCCGAAGGTTGATGTCGCTGTGGCGAAGCTGTCAAGGCGCACTGTCCTCCCGACAGAGGACGGGTCGAGTCTCAAGGATCCGATGGATCGTCGGGTGGAAGGATCACTGAGACTTCGGCAATAGTGATCATGCCGTTCTGGCCAAAAAGGGCATGGTTCACCGACCTTATCCTTATGAGTCGGGGGAACTACTGGAGGCTTCCACCAGTCAGGAACCTGGTGTCACTGAACAGTCGGCCGTGCCTGGGCCTAAACAAATTCAACCTCACTGCCTGGAGGTTAACCGCGCCATACGCGCAGACAGAGGATTGTCCAAGGGAGTTCTAAGTACCTTAGCCCATTCAAGAGCAGAGGCAACCAATCAGAGCTACCAGAAGATCGCCCGGATATTCCGAGATTGGTGTACAGGCAGCCACCGCGATCCAGACAGAGATGCAGTCCTAGAGTTCTTACAGAACGGCCTGGAGAGAGGACTAGCACCTGCCACCCTCAAGGTTCAAGTGTCAGCTCTATGCTCTCCTGGAGACACAGTTATCACAAGATCTTCTTGTCAAACAGTTCCTTAGGGGGGCTGCCAGGCTCCGCCCCCAGGTACGGCCCCCTGTCCCCAGGTGGGACCTGGCCGCGGTTCTACAAGGGCTATGTGCACCCCCCTTCGAATCATTATCTGAAGTGGACTGGAAGTACCTGTCATTTAAGGTGACTTTCCTGCTGGCAATAACCTCCGCCAAGAGGGTTGGCGAATTGCAGGCCCTAGCGGCCTCCGAACCTTTCATAACCTTCTTCCCTGACAGGGTACAGCTAAGGTTCGTTCCGGGATTTTTGCCAAAGGTACCAACACTTCAGAACACCAACCAAGTGATCACCCTACCGGGCTTCTTTCCCTCTCCTGCTACGGAGCAGGAAGAGAAGCTACACACACTGGATCTGGTAAGAGCACTACGTATTTACCTAGACCGTACAGCACCATTCCGAACATCAGAGAATCTTCTGGTTAATGTGTTTGGCCACAATAGAGGCGCTAAAGCATCAAAGGTAACCCTGTCGAGATGGATCAGAGAAGCTATCAGCTGTTCCCTATGGGCCCAGAATCTTCCTGTTCCAGATTTCCTACGAGGCCATGCCACCCGAGCAGTGGCGACATCATGGGCAGAGACACGGTTCCTCTCTCTAGAGCAGATATGTGCTGCAGCCTCATGGAGCTCACAGCTGACTTTTGCCAAACACTACAGATTGGACTGGCGTACGGCCGATGCTACAGCGTTTGGGCACTCCGTCTTGGCATCAGCCTGCCAGGAGGACCCGCCCTAGGGGAAACAATACTTGCTAAATCCCCAGTTGTGCTGCTGTTGGGCGTAGGGGGAAAGAAAGATTATGAATGATAATCTGTTTTCCCTTAGCCCAAACAGCAGCACAAGGCTCCCTCCCTAGGAGGTACTGTTGTACAGATTTTGTGTATGTGTGTGTATCTCTTGGCATAAATTGCTCTCTGTATATCATACTTGTTACTAACACAAGGGAGGAGCAGGTCTTCCGGCCTCTTATAGAGGTCAAAAGCTGTTAGGTAATTAAAAATTCCACCTGTCCTAACAGCTCATTAGGGCAGGAATACCCCAGTTGTGCTACTGTTTGGGCTAAGGGAAAACAGATTATCATTCATAATCTTTCTTTAAGGTGTGATTCATACCAAACTTGTTCAACCCAAAACAAATCTGGCACCAAGCCACCTGGAACGAAGCAAATCTAGAGAGGTTTGCCATGTCTACTAACAACCAATAAGATATACTGGTAGTAAGGTGTTGCCCTAATGTTTTATGTATAGAGCATAAGAACCCATTCTTGGGTCTCAAATGGTTGTTCCCCAGCACTCCCAATATACTGAATACCAAATTCCTTGCATCACCATATTTGAACACATGTAACTTTCTTGCATTTCATTTTATTTTTAATTTTCCATATTGCTATCTTTTTTTTTTTTTATTCAATATCCTTCTATTTTCACTCTGTCCATTAAAGCCTGATAGCAGCTGTGACCTATTTGTCACAATAGAACTTCACACCTCCACAGATAACACCCATTGTGACCCATGATTGCATCCTCTACTGACAATAGATGATGTTACAGGTTATCTCTATTCACCTCCCTGCACTGAGCATGTATATATATATATATATATATATATATATATATATATATATATAAACCTCTCCCATAGACTTCAATGAGTTGACTGCAGACTTTTGCTGCCTATGGCAGTGACTATACTGTAAAGCACATCACTAAATGCTGTTAACACAGCAAAGAAACTCTTGCAAGATGGCAGCCCCCATAATAATGCCCAGAAACTAGAATGAAGAAATCTACAATCATAAAAACAGAGGAAAGTGATAGATGTTACTATTTGATTTTGATGGGAAAAAAAAAATATCTATCTCACTCAATTTGCCAGATACAGCTGAATATACCACCTCAGTGTTTGCATCTAATTGCCTAGGTTACAGATCAATTCTTTGGTCGAACGGAGAACTCAATTCCTGAATCTGGCGATTTGTATTCTCTTCTCTCCCGATTTCTTGCTAATGCCAGGTTTTAAGTGAACTCCAAGGATGGAAACCTGAATGCTATTGTGTAATCCTAGATTTAGCATTGGTATGTGGTAGAAAAATCTTTTGATAAGTGCCTCTGTTATCCCTGTACATAAATCTAGAGATAACGGTACAGTTTACAACAAACATCAGCATGTTGATAGACTGATCTGAAGATCAGGAAGTGGAGGGATAAGGAGACAGGAGGGCAGCTGAAGTCCTGAGGATGTGGCCCCACATTGAAATGCAGCCTTTTTTGTTGCAGATTTTGCTACAGTTTTTTGAGCCAAAACTAAGATGGCTACAAAAGGAATGGAAAATATATAGGAAGCTCATAGGCTGGGTTCACATGGGGTTTTTTGGTCTGGATTTTGACGTGGAATTTGCGTCAAAATCCAGCTCAAAAAAACGCCTCCCATTGAATTCAATAAGTTCCTATTTCCGGGAGCATTTTGTTACCGCTCACGGAAAAAAGAAGCGACATGCCCTTCAGGCGGATTCAGCCGCGGAAGTCCACGGCTCGACACTCCCAATTAGGCCCATTATTTTGGGCCTAATCTGGAGCGGAATGCTGCGACTGGATGCTTGTGACTCTGTACTGTGCAGGCAATCAGTCGCGGCTAGCCATTTTTGGACCCGATTCTGAGGCGGCCTCTGCGTCAAAATCCAGTCCAAAAAACCCACATATGAACCCAGCATTATGTATCTGCCTTCTGCTCAATCCACTCCTGGCTCAAAAAAACTTTTTTTTGGTGGCCACTGCTTAGTTCCCATAAGTTAAAACAATAGACTGTCTTAGTAAAGCATTACCTGGTATTTGTAGAATGCCCTCTGTAGCCAAATTTCTTAAAAAGAAACACATGAATGGAAATACAAAGAATTCAACTTTATTAATGCACAATAGATCAATCGATATAAAAAAAATAATTAAAAACTACAGCCTGACAAAGGAGGGAGGCCACAGTGATAAGATAAAATAACTAGCAGTTAATAACAAAGCAATATTACACAATATACACATATTATTGTTAAATAAATTGCAAACCAATTATAATAAAATTACATATTCTAATAAATGTAGAGCGCTATCCATATAAAGTTTCTATAGAAATATATACAGCCAGGTAATAGAAATGGAAACTAAACATAGTGAAGGGGGGAATATATCAACTCCTCAATATTTTAGAAGATTTTTTGACACATGGCCCTTTATGCAGCAAATGTGTGCCATAGACCCCGTTCTGTGCCTCGTCTGCCATACTGTGCACATGTAGTGGGATGAGGTGGAGACACCTCAAATGGACAGATTTACTACAACTCATGACAGTTTTCTGGCATGTGTTATAATAAAAAATCTACACCAATTCCTAACTGGCCTAGCTCTCCATTCAGGCTCACGGGTGTGCAACTGATCCATCCATAGGTCAAAGCCTCTTGACAAATCAGTAGCTCCCTGCACCAGTTAAGACTGGCATACAAAATTCCAGGCTTAATAAATCTGGCACAATGAATAACAAAGGTGTGCTAAATACAATACTGTACAATAATTACATGTTGTAGCAGTTCCGTATACCCCTGTGACCTCCACCTCAGTCCCTTACAATCATTTCCCCCCCTTGCTTCTTCTGGGGATACTGAGGTGGATTAGGAAAGAATTTTCTTTCTTTGCCCGAATCACTTTTCAGAAGTTGGGTCAGATCTGGTATGGCTCTAGCTTTTGTCACCTAGCATTGGCTTCCTCCTTGCCTTTCTGGTGACCATTAGGCCACTTCTACGCTCTCTTTTTCCTAATAGTATCATTCTTCATTCTGCAGTCCTGCACAGGTTCAGGTTCTCATCATCCAGCAGCAATGGGATTGCATAGTATCTGCACGGTCTGCCTCTATGGTATGTATGCCATTGGTTCTTGGTCATCATCACCATGTTCATTAACTACTACAGGGCAGTTATTTTGTTTCTTCCATTGTCCTTTTTTTCTTTCCATCTGCCAAGAGCTGTAACTTTTTATTTTTCCATTGACATAGTCATATGAGGTCTTGTCTTTTGTTGTAGTTTCTAACACCACCATTCAATTTTTCATATAATACTGCATAAACATTTTTTTGTCCTGTGGAATAGCGGAATAAAAATATGGAGACTACTGTGTCTCTAAGAACAAATATTCATGGGTTTGGGGTGAATATCACAAACCCAGGGACGAGGAAGAGCAGTCATTCAGCAACATCGACTGTGATGGGAGGCCTGGTGTGTTGAGCCATGGGCCCCAAATTAAATTTACATGGCTTTCCCCTTTTTGTACACCCCTCTAACTGTATAACTGTATTCAAGCAGAAGTTCTTTTAACATTGGGGGAGTAAAATGGATCCAGTGAGCTGCTATTAGCATTCTGACCTGGAATAACATGCAGGACATACCCATTATCTCAGGTGTATGCTCCACACCCTCCTCTATAATAACCAGAACAGTTTTTCAGTTCCATTTACCTAACATCACAGACTTCATCAATGAGGTCTAGCACATCATTCCAGTATGAGCCCAGGGAGATGCATTCCCAAAGTGTTGCATTATCCAAACTACATCTAGGACTCATGTTATCTGACCTGACCTTGCTTTTGTATAGGAGGCAGAGTGTTTTATAGGCGCCCATTTACCAGTAGGATATGAGACAAGTTTTGAACCTCACATAAGAGCATGAGAGTGAGGGCCAGGACGTACAGTATGTCAGAATCCCTCTAGGAGTGGCTCCTTTCCCATTTAGTTTTCACATGTTTTAAGAATTTTTGGAGATACTTATGGAGCAGAGTCTGATATACACAAGAGTAGAAACCTTTAGAGAACTCTTGGTTCAGGACTAGCTCCAGTGCTATGGCCATTAGTACCATCATATCTCAGTTGACAGTTTCTGGGCGGTATCTGTGTGTCTAAGATGAAAGTATTTCTAAAAGGATCTATGATGGAGGATGTATTAGTGAAAACTGGAAAAATGTCCCTTCTTCAACTTCCAAAACTCATGGTCAGTAGGTCTCACAATTGGACAGATTGTGGTTATGCCCAGAGTTGTGCAAATTCAGTGTGTTTACCAGGCCCCAAATCTGTATCTCCCACCACTTACTACAGCAACAGTTCTGGCACAGCGGTCAACTACAAGGCTCCCTCCCGCTTCTAAAGCATATTGAAACGTCCCACGGGTGCCCCTGTAGAAGCAGTCTGCCAATGGCTTCCAAGTGATCCTGCTGGCCAGACCCTTATAGGTACTGCAATAGGATGGCAATAAGGTAGGTTGGTCATGGCCAGAACCCCAACCCCACTCTATATTATTTTAGCTATACTGCAGCCTCTAACATCTGTCATTGGGAGTGTCAACTTTGGAGTTCAGTTTGTCCAGCAAGGGGTTCCCTAAACATATTTTTACTCCCTTTTCCAACCCCAGGTCTTCCAAAATATTTGCCCCTCTAAGAAATCAATCCCCATTAGAATGTTGTATTTTCAAGAATGAGTTTTTATGTAAGAGTCATAGTCAATATACCATGAAATATTGTACACTATTAGCTGAAGAAATGATACACAGGGAAATGTATATTGGACCTGCATAGAAAATAGAGGAACTCCTCTCATATCAGCCATTAACAAAATGTATTGTAGATATTGTCACAACCTCTCCACAATGAATATTGTTTGGTGCCCACAGGATGGGTTTTAAACGTGCTCTATTGTTCATTCTGGCAGACTCATGACATGTCCTATGCACAGCTTCTATGGGCTAGGAGCCCTGTTCAGGGGGTAGATATCACGTATTGTTCTACATCAGGTAATGTTTAGGTCCCCATTGTAATCTGTACATGAGAGCTCACCAGAAGGTAAAGGAAGAAATGTAACTCCCCTCCACTAACAAATAGCGCCCCTGGGAGCACAGATAACAATAATGGGCTCTAATGTTCCCTGCAGTATTTAGCTGTTTTGGCACAGTTTTTTTATTGATACCTTGGAGGACCCCTTTAATATCTCAGTTGTAGGCACTTTTACTATAGCACTGGAATTCAATAACAGGTGAGCAATATTGCAAATAATACAAAATGTTTTATTAGTACAGTTCTATTATGTAACACATTTCATTTGTTAACACTGAGGATAAATATGTAAAATGTATGAAGGAAATTACTGCCTATTTATCAACTTTCCATGAATTAGTTGTCCATGTACAGGCCATAGGACCAAATGCTCTTCAGATGAGCAGTGGTAATCCTGGCAGACGGGGAATAATCCAGTATTCTCTACATGTCATTGCAGTCATTTGTATGGTATGGTCTTCAGGACAATGTTAATAGTAACTTATGGCAATGTTGTAAGAGCATGTTCTTTAACTCAGCCTTAAGGCTGAGGCGGAAACGCAGCTTTTTTTTTTTTTTGTTGTTGCTGATCTTGCTGTGTGTTTTTGAGTCAAACCAGGAATGGCTACAAAATGAATGGGAAATATAGTAAGTTCTTATACTTCCACCTTCTGCCCAATTCACTCCTGGCTTTTGATCAAAAAACTGCACCAAAATATAAAAAATAGTTGCGTTTCTGCAATGTGGGGCCTTAGTCGCGTTTTTATTATTTTAAATTTACTTCGGTCTAAACTTCAGTGCTATAAAATTTTACAATATAGTTTCATAGGACTTTACTTTAAGATACAGATCTCCAAATGGTTTCTTATCTATTGCTATGATGTGATATTATGCACTTCCGAGTGTGACCACTAGAACCACAAAGACAGCCAGAATAAAGGAACTACATTGTGGAACTGCTATTCAGAGAAAATGCCAAAGGGAGCTCAGTCCCTATATGTTGGAGATTAGAGATGAGCGAGTACTGTTCGGATCAGCCGATTCGAACAGCACACTCCATAGAAATGAATGGATGCACCTGGTACTTCCGCTTTGACGGCGGCCGGCCACTTAATCCCCCGCGTGCCGGCTACATCCATTCATTTCTATGCAAGCGTGCTGTTCGAATCGGCTGATCTGAACAGTACTCGCTCATCTCTATTGGAGATCAGTAAGCGTTCCTGTGGTCACGGGAGGGTTTTGCTTCAATAAGTTGCCTTGCATGTTGTTCCAGCTGCATCATCCTGCATGATGTATGCATTGTCCTCTGAGGTTCCATATAACTTCTAGGCTTCCCTAGTGACACCTACAGCCAGAATAGTAGATGGAAGCAGGTAATTTAGAGATCTACATCAGAAGAAAACTGATCTACAACACCTATAAAACATATTATAAAAATAGACATTCCCTTTAACAGTGAAGATTTAGCAAGACTGGTGTTTCCCATGCTAGTCTTGATCTCCTCTGCACTGGAGTTGCACTGCACCTACTTTACTAAGAGGCAAATGCCTTTTAATAAAATAAGCGCATCCCATACAGTCAGTGAGCCCGAATCGCAAATCTAACACAAATAGGATGTAGAATTTATGTCATTTTCTAGGATAAACTTTAGTAAATGTGCTGGGCAGTGGGAGGCCACATCTATTCCCACCAAGCCCCCAAACAATACTCCCACTTTCCAGGAAATTGACATGTGGAATGCAAATGTCCTAAAAACAAAAAAGAAAAACAAACATTTTTTTGGAGCAAATCTGGCTGTATACTTTTTTTTTTTTTTTTACACCAAAAATTGGTGTAAAATAAATGATAAATTCCTACCAATGACTTTCCATTTCAGAAAGTCAGCCAGCATTCATGTGTGTTGAATGTCTGTCTTGTTCCATAAAATGATCTTTTCTATAAAATGATGAATACATTTTCAATCTGATGCAAAATTTACTATTAGTTGAAACTGTCATGAACCTAAAAGGTAATGTATATAGTGCTGGAGGGAAATAAAGTACATGTCTTTTTCTTGGCCTGCTCATGAATGCTTTGGTCTAGACTCTGCGACTTGTACTTAACCCTGCTGATGCCAACCATGTACCTTCATACTGGCTGACCTGTGCTTCCACTATCTACCTCCCCTCTGAATGTATTCATGACATTGCATATTTCAAGAGAGGGAAGCAGAATATATTTCTTATCCATCCTATGGAGTGAATGAAGAATCTTAAAGTGATGACTTAAATACTTAAAGCAAAACAAGGAATATGAAATGGTGTCACTACCAGTCAACGCCAGCTTGGTTCTCCCCCTATACAATAACGGTGTAGGTCATATATACAGACTATGTGACAGCAAGTATGAAATCTATTATTAAACACTGTACAGCACCACAAATGTGTTCCCTTCAATCATAAATATATTAGCTGGTTGTGTGTATATATTTTATATAGATTTATAGATTTTCTTTAAAGATTTACGTCTCTGATTATCTACAAAATACACATATTAGTAAAACAAAATAGATTTCTTTTAATTACATCCCTCCCACATAATGCATTGTCTGTGATATGCTTCTACAGGATTGTTCTGTCAGTCTTTCTAGAAAAAGTAGCAAAGAGAACCCATATGTTGTATACTATCATTGCCTTAACATGGGTTTTCTGAGTTGGGCAAAATATTACCCAAGGTGATAAAATAACTACTTATTAATTTCTCCACCATCCAGCGCCGCCGCTCTGGTCCTCCCCACCAGCTTCTTCAGTAGTGATGTGGCTGTATACTCATGTGTCCATTGCAGGCCTATACTGCATGCTGATGAGGTCAGTGATAATGTAGCCACGACTAGGACATCACTGCAGCCAAGTAAACAGAGACTGGCATGGAGGACTGGAGGCACCACTTATTATTTTATTACAACCTACCCCCTCCTTTGAGGAATTTTTTTCTTTGCTCAACTCAGAAAACCCCTTAAAACAATCCATAGTCTGGCACCGTATAAGTTAGGGATGTCTCTAAAGCAAATGATGTTCCCTTTGAAGAACAGACACTGTAGAATGGTTTGGGTTGATTCTGTCAATGAGAATACATACAATCTTCTATTTACAGTAGGTTACACAGAGGTAGAATTAAAAAAAAGAAACAAAACATTGAAATGAAGGTGCATGCAAATGTATTAAACAGGCAGTGATGATTTCGGGGTGTCAGTTCACCATTGGCAGTTCTTCACTAGGTTCCTCTATAGAAATATTTCTATCAGTCTGTTGATACCTTTTTTATGTGAATCTAAAAAGAAAAAGAAATGCAATGAAATGACGACATGTAAGAAAACAACAATAACAGTAACTTCTAGAAAGCATGAAAATAGAGATCTACTTCTTTGTAAATGCAATATAATAAGCAAGTGTTTGCATAATATATGGTCTCTAGTAGACATGCAACTGCACTGGGTGCAAACAACAATGGAAGAGACAGTGCTTATTCACACGATAGGGAATAGTGGGTGTGAGCTAGCTGTTATTTCCCCCACACCTCCACAATTGCATCAGTAGGAGGATATCCACATCCCTAGGGATAACAAACAACTGGAAATCAAGTCTTCACAAGATCCCTCCTCCACCATCACTCCAATTGCCTCCTGTCCCTACAGTTACGTAAGGGTAAGTTCACACAGGGTTTTTTGGTTAGGATTTTGAGGCCATATTCGCTCAAAATCCTGTCCAAATAAATGGCTCCTATTGAAATCAATGGGAGCTGGTCAGGGCTTTTTTCCAGGAGCCATTTGTTCCAGCTCATAGAAAAAAGAAATGACACTCCCTCCAGACTAGGCCCATTCATTTGGGCCTAATCCAGAGCGGAGTGCGTGACTGGGTGCACCGGCATCCAGTTGCGGCTACCCGTATTTTGGACTGGAACCTGAGGTGGCCTCCACCTCGGGTTCCGGTCCAAAATACCCCGTGTGAACTTACCCTAAGTCTTCCTGCCAGTGTGCAGAGGTCCCTATATGGCCTGCCCACTCCCTAGCTCCGCTAGGAGGGCTGTGCAGAGAGCAGGCAAACAACCGTTCTTTTAACAGTCCGCGTGACCAATCCATTAAGTGATAGAACTTAATATTTATCCCTCAATAGACTCCCTTACCCTCTGATGTGTATTCAGCTGTAACAAACATACTTTGTCACAGTCAGGCCCCTGTTTTGTGAATGAGCTGTTATCTATAGAAAGCTGAACAAGCTTAAGACATGATAACCGGAATTAGGTAGCTATAGGTGACTATTTTACATTTTTATTGCACTAGTTTTAATTTTTTTTTTAACTATTTGTCAGTCTTTGATAACATTTGTTATTGCTTTAGTGGATCTAAAATTAAAAAAAAAATAAAAAAAAGTTTGCAAAAGTAGTGTTGATAAATAAGGGAGAAATAAAAATAGTGGATTAAAAATAGAGATTATTCACTTAACTGGAGAGTCCATAGTAATAAAGGGAGTTTCTGGGATTTAGATGTTTATGGCCTATCAGCACCCAGCTGATCAGTTGATATTGGAAATTGCAGCCAACACAGTCTATGGGGTTGCAAGTACACAGCTCTATATACTGAGTAGGATACCTTTCATATTCCTGCAGCTCAGCATCATTTCAAGTAACTACAAAGCCCCAGCCATCTGACATTACTGATATATTCTAAGGAGAGATCAACCGTATCTAAATCCTGGGAAACCCCCTTTAAAATTTTGTAAAAACATGGCTGGTATTTACCTCATTAAGGATGATCCAAACTGCTGAGTTTTGTAAAACTGATAGTCGGAATGCTGAAATGGGATTTAGCCCAGGATCTACAGGTCCTTCTGCAACACCATCTTCAAATTTTCCTTAAGTAAAATTAAAGAAACATAAATGTCATTCTTGTTAAATTAATGGAAGAACAAAAGGACGGCGCTCTCAGGTCCAAAGGAATTTATTCAAAAAGAAGATTGCACAACGCAAAAACAGTTGCCGCGTTTCGGGTCGGAACCCTTTATCAAGTGCGTAACTAGTTAAAAACAATAAATATAGTATATGTATAAAAAACATGAATATACAAAGACATAATTTAAAAAACAGATTAGCTTGTCAAAGAAAAAAACAACAGACCACGACGTTATTAGGCAAGAAAATCATTTACCTATAAACCCAGAACCTATAAACAAATCCAAGGTATATTATATGAATTCTGAATTAAACTCAGGTGATGTATTACACATCATTAGTCATAGACAAACTATTATATATTGATCATATTATTCATACTCGAGATAACTATAGATCCTTAACATCCCATATGTTCAGTGACTATTATTATATTTCATTAGAACAAGATTCCAGCAATAATATTGTTTTACCTTCACTAATCGAGCTTCACTCAAGCTAGGAAGAAATAAACTCTATCCGGAGCGCTACTCGGCCTATTTAACCGTACCGCTCCATGTGCCACTTCCGGAGGAAAAAGATGCGGTCCAAGCTGGAACGCATGCTCATTAGCTAGATGTTACGAGCCTTTGTGCAAATTTTTTCGGCGGAATATTCTATCACCACAAGAGCACGGGCACTCCGCCCGCACCAGAGAAACCAACAGTACGGGCTAAGAAAAAACGGTGGTACGACCTATCAAGAGTCGTATAGCTAAATATGCAAATGTGAATAAAAAATAAAATAAAAGGAAGTCATGCGGTTCAACCTGGAACGCATGAACTTCTGCGCATGTGTAAAAGGACAATCTGCTACACGAGTCATCTAAAAGAATTCATAGTGATGATATTTGCCTAGGACGTAACATAAAAGTTTAGAAAATGATTCTAATTAGAAAACATAAAAATCTATATGATTACATTCCTAAAAATATATACATATAAATAGTTTATACAGTAATATATCTCATGACTTGGGTTTGACAGCAATTGATACCATTCTGAAATCTGATGATTTGCTCCCACCTATACAAAGAGAATTCATACTAAACAGCATTGAATTTATCTTGAAACGGAATGTTTTTGAATTCAACGGAAAACTCTTTATACAAAACAAAGGTACTGCGATGGGGACAAAGATGGCCCCCAGTTATGCTAACCTTTTCATGGGCATTTTTGAAAAAGAATGGATATATGGTAGCCATCGTTGGTCTAACAATCTAGTTTATTTTAAAAGATATATTGACGATCTTATCTTTATTTGGGATGGCCCGGCAGTATCCTTCGATTTATTTACCCAACATTTGAATTCTAATACCTATGGCATCCATCTATCAGGGAAATCGGACTCAAAATCAATTGAATTTTTGGATCTAGTACTAACAGGTGAAGAGGGTAAGATCTATACAAAAACATTTTTTAAGACTGTGGATTGTAATAGTCTGCTAGACTTCCATAGTCTTCACTATAGAAAGTGGAAGCAAAATGTTCCCTATGGACAGTTTTGCCGTATACGGCGAAACTGTACAAGGGATACAGATTTCCAACTTCAAAGCAACATTCTCACAGGGAGATTCCGAGAAAAAGGGTACCCTGTTAAAATGATTGAAGCTGCATACCATAGAGCAAGCGGATTCAACCAACAGGAATGTCTTGCTCCAAGACAATCTGTGAAAACTAATGAGTATGAACTGAATTTCATAACGGCCTTTAGTTCATCTCATCAACAGATCAAAGATATTATTATGAGACATTGGCCAGTCCTACAGAATGACCCTTTTCTTAAAAAGGTTCTTCCTATAAGACCCAAATTCACCTTTAGAAGGGCACGAACGCTCAAAAGTATTCTAGCGCCCAGTAAATTACGGTCATCCAATACAACCTCCGTAACAACTAATACCTCCTCCGGAGGGAGTTTCCGTTGTAACCATAATAGATGCAAGTGCTGCAGATCAATTAGAAATAAAGTATGTGAGATTAGTAGCTTCACTACCAACGAAATTTTTAGATTAAAATACCATCTTGATTGTACTTTGTCATTTGTAATATATTTATTGGAATGCCCGTGTGGCCTCCAATATATAGGCAGAACATCTAGACAATTAAGCGAGCGTATCAACAAGCATCGCTCGAATGTCACAAACGGTTACATGAAACATAGTGTGTCGCGACATGCAGCTGAACATCACAACAAAAGCTTCAGCGGATTTTTGGTAACACCAATTGACTGGGTTCCCCCGGGTAATAGTGATAGACTGAGTAAGCTAAATAAAAAAGAGATGTTCTGGATGTTTAAATTTAATACATTACATCCAGCGGGCCTAAATATCGCAACTGAGGATGTAAACAGATGAGTTACCTTGTATAATCCTTTTGGTCATTCTTAATGTATACTGTTAACTAAAAGGTGTATTTTTAGGGAAGGGCCTATATAATTGGTTGAAATGCATGTTTTAAACTATTTAAATTATTCAATTTATTTTTCATTTTTAATTTGTATAATAGTCAGATAGAAATTTAATGTACCAATATCGAGTATATCATGAACATGGTGGGCTATATTTATATATATTTTTAGGAATGTAATCATATAGATTTTTATGTTTTCTAATTATAGAATCATTTTCTAAACTTTTATGTTACGTCCTAGGCAAATATCATCACTATGAATTCTTTTAGATGACTCGTATAGCAGATTGTCCTTTTACGCATGCGCAGAAGTTCATGCGTTCCAGGTTGAACTGCATGACTTCCTTTTATTTAATTTTTATTTACATTTGCATATTTAGCTATACGACTCTTGATAGGTCGTACCACCGTTTTTTCTTAGCCCGTACTGTTGGTTTCTCTGGTGCGGGCGGAGTGCCCGTGCTCTTGTGGTGATAGAATATTCCGCCGAAAAAATTTGCACAAAGGCTCGTAACATCTAGCTAATGAGCATGTGTTCCAGCTTGGACCGCATCTTTTTCCTCCGGAAGTGGCACATGGAGCGGTACGGTTAAATAGGCCGAGTAGCGCTCCGGATAGAGTTTATTTCTTCCTAGCTTGAGTGAAGCTCGATTAGTGAAGGTAAGACAATATTATTGCTGGAATCTTGTTCTAATGAAATATAATAATAGTCACTGAACATATGGGATGTTAAGGATCTATAGTTATCTCGAGTATGAATAATATGATCAATATATAATAGTTTGTCTATGACTAATGATGTGTAATACATCACCTGAGCTTAATTCAGAATTCATATAATATACCTTGGATTTGTTTATAGGTTCTGGGTTTATAGGTAAATGATTTTCTTGCCTAATAACGTCGTGGTCTGTTGTTTTTTTCTTTGACAAGCTAATCTGTTTTTTAAATTATGTCTTTGTATATTCATGTTTTTTATACATATACTATATTTATTGTTTTTAACTAGTTACGCACTTGATAAAGGGTTCCGACCCGAAACGCGGCAACTGTTTTTGCGTTGTGCAATCTTCTTTTTGAATAAATTCCTTTGGACCTGAGAGCGCCGTCCTTTTGTTCTTCCATTGGTGCATCCTCCTGGTTTTTGACCAGTGTTATAGAGACGTGCTGCCACTCTCACTCTGACGAAGCCTAATATTGCTGAAAACGGAGTTGTGAACGGAGTCACAACCCGATCAGGTGAGAGGCCACCAGGTCCTGAGTTCTTTTCATAAACACCAGATAATTCATCTATATATTTATAATAGACCATCTACACTATAAGTGTGCTCGGTATCTCTCTATTCTCTATTCTTGTTAAATTGGGTTTATTCATGTCCTTAGGACAGGTCATCCCTGAGCACCACTTCTGCTTTAAAGGCCTTGTGACTTCATATTCATTGGTTACATAGCTTTTCAAGTGAGTGGTATAGGCTGGAATAACAAGCCAAACAGCTGATCTGCAGGGATCCTGGGTGAACGACCCAGACAATACTTTAGCTAATGACCTATTCTAAGCAGAGGTCATCAATTAATAATAATGAAAAACCTCTTTAAGGCTGAGGCCCCACAGTGCGGAAACGTAGCTTCTTTTGTTGCAGATTTTGTTGAGTTTTTTTGAGCCAAAACCAAAAATGGTTACAGAGGGAATGGAGAAAATTTAGGAAGTTATTATACTTCTCCCTTTTGCTCAATCCACTCCTGGGTTTCACTCAAAAAAACGCAACAAAATCTGCAACAAAAGAAGCTGCGTTTCCGCACCATGGGGCCTCAGCCTAAAGGGGTAATTCAATTGATAAAAAAACCCCTTCTTTAATGCAGCGATGTTTTCGGCTGCAGTCATCACCTCTGTCACTCCATGATGTTCTTGTCTTCTGATGCACCATTTGAGGGCAGGTCTCGGCAGTGACATCCACACAAACTGTATATCACTGCTAAGTCTTTGATGTGCCATTTGTGTAGTGGTCACCACTGTGGACTGTGATTGAACTCTACTTATTCGATTTGACTTAAAGAAGGTCAGAGCCTGGTGTGTTTTTTTTTTCATTTGAGTTTTCATATTCATTTCATATGAATTTCCAGAAGCAGTCTGCCAGTGAACCCTGCCTTCTCATTATTTGTGCTGTTCTAATGGTTGTGTCTATAGACAACTATCCCAGGTGAGCATCCCATCATCGGACATGCACATTACAGTTATTAGTGTGTGCTGAGGCAGAGGAGAGAGAAGTCCGTCAACTAGGGAAAAAAATGGCGATTTTTACAAGAATGGAGCAGTGTCCTGAATAAGAAATACATCATTGTAAACTATGCTGACAGCCCTACAAGGTACTGTGATTAATTTATATCTCCATTTTGTGCTGATAGATCCCTTTAAGGCCAATGGGGCCTTACTACAATGGGGAAAAGACTCAGGTTTATATACAATATGCACAATAATCAGTATAACATGATGAGAAAGCTAAAAAATGTAAGAGGATCTTACCTATTCTGAAAAACCCATCTGAAAGCCGTTTGTCTTTGGTTTCCTTCCTTAAATCCAAAATATCTTTCTACAAAGAACAAGCACCATGTAAACGTTCAGTATTAGGATTAAAGCAGCTCTGTTATATGGCAAATATTTGCTAACATGGCAGTGATAAAAGGGCTATAAAGTATTAAATCTGGAGGAATATATCAATGTTCTAAGCAGATAAATAAAGTAAATGAGGTTACGTAGTGACACACAAGCTGCCATGAAATGATCAGAAACATTCCAAACCTGAAAGATGTTTTGTGTCATGGTCAAAGCAATTTGAGCTACGTGACTACATACACTCATTAGCTGTGATGGTTGCAGAAGTCACCTACAATCTTTTGACTTTATTATGGGTGAGGTAGCCCAAATAAAGTTCTCTCCACTCTTCTATATATTTGACATACCTGGTAAGGTATAACCTCCACACTTGTATTTGTTAACAAGTCTCCTGGATGTTCAGGATTACCACTGCGGAACAAATACCTAAAAACAAAATTAGAATTTTTAGACCATTTAAGACTAAATTTCCTAAATTTATGGACAGAATGCTTTTGTCAATACTACACTTGTAAATGAACACATCTCCATGATAAAAGGGTTCTCCAACCAGTATGCTTTAGGACCACTCAGTGGTATCAGTGCGGGTCATATAAGCTGTGCCCACACTCATCCTGACAACTCTACAGTCTCAGCTACTTGAGTTTAACAAAAGTGATTTGCTTATGCAAAAAATGAGAGCAGGAGGGCGGCACATCCTGCAGCACTGGGCTATTACATGTCAAACAGCAAAAGCTGTATTTTGGGTTTCTAACATATAAAACAGTTGGAAATAAAAATATGAAACATTTTCCATTTTGTATGCAAGCTTAATAGTGATGTCCTTAATAAATTTGGTTTGAAGAGGATCTGTCACCAAGTAGAAAACGCTGAGTAACATACATCATTTGATTCTTGTTGTTCCTGTGATGAATGGCCCAGAGTTATGGAGTTTTTTTTCACTGCCTTCTCAGATATATTTCCCTTTTTGCCCTGTTAATTTACTCGACCTGATTAGCAAGATTCCAGAGATAGTGTCCAATTGTCCAAGCCTAATTCCTCCCTGGAGGTAGCTTGGCTCATCCCTTTGTCTCAACCTGGGTACGGCATTATCGTGATTGTGCTAACTTCATTATTCTTAGCAGGGGGTGTCTGGGATCAATGGACTGAGAGCCTTGCTATCACCTTTTAGCAGACAACCTGACTCCGAGTAAACCTTCAAAGGGTTATGACCGTATATAGTCATACTGGTACAAGGTGGGAGCAGAGTTGCCCACCTTGCTGACCTTATCGTGGGAGGGGGCTGAGAGGAGATATATTGTCACACATGACAAGACCCCAGGCTCTTGTTGTTCTTCCTGGACTGCTGGGATGTGTCACAAAGTGCTGTGATGCTGTGGAAGCTAATTCCTTGGCGTAAGGTCTCTATTGCCTATGGAAATACCATGCACCCTGGACTATTCTGCTAATGGCATAGTCAAACCCATACCACCTAAGGATTACTTATGGACTCTAAAGGACTGTGCCCTGGATTTCACGAGGTGAACTCCGGAGACCCAACACCCAACAAGGCATTATAATTCTGTTTCTAATCCTTTATTCTTTTTATCTTACTGCACTGTAACATACCTTTCTGTAACCATATAAGCTTGTATCTGCTAGCATGTACCTCTATGTATGTTGGTTGTCTCATATTATCCTATAAGACCCGGACCCTCTCTCAGGGTGAGAGCGGACGGTAAAGGTAAGAAGGTGATCGCAGTTTTGCCTGTGGCAAGGCCAGGTAGGCCAGAGGCTGGGTAAAAGTGGCTGTGGCTAGGCGAGATCCTTTACAGTTTCCCTGGTAATTTTGGTGTTTTACTTTTTCAAATCTTTTTTTTTTTTTTTTTTGGTTGATAGCTTTGGTAGTATTGTCTCGAGCCTCACGGCCGGGTAGAAATCCAGCTTGATCTGGGTGGATAATGGCACCCAGCAGGGGTGATAATCGGATCGCCAGGATCTTGGCAAGGATTTTGAGGTCAACATTGATTAGCGAAATGGGACGGTAGCTAGGGCATACAAAAGGGTCCTTTCCTGGTTTGGGGATAACTGCTATGTGTGCACACAGGGAGTCACGACAAAGGGTCGAACCAGTAGTAAGGGAATTGAAAACTCTCAACAGTCTGGGGCGGAGTTCAGGGCCAAGTTTCTTATAATATACCAAGGTAAGGCCGTCTGGGCCTGGGGCCTTACCCGTTGCCATACTGGAGATAGCTGAAGAAATCTCTTCTTCAACAATAGGAGATTCCAAGGCGGCCAAGTCCTCCAGGGGCAGCGACGGGAGACGCGAGGAGGAGAGATAAGAACGAATACGATCACGGAACACCGTCTCAGGGAGAGGAGAGGGACCAGAGTCTACAGAGTACAAAGAGGCATAGTAGTCCCGAAAAGCAGACGCAATGTCGAGGGGCAAGTGTAACTGAGTACCCTGGGTGGAACGGAGGCACGGAACATAGGTGGAGGATCGCTGAACCCGAAGAGCTCTAGCCAGGGAACGCCCGTTCTTATTTCCGAACTCGTAGAAATGACGTCTGCATTTAGCTAGAGTACCCTTCGCCTTATCAGTGACAAGCGTACGGAGTTCCTCCCGGGCGCTGGCAAGCTGAGAATAAACATCAGGAGTGATTTGGCGTTTATGAAGGAGTTCCAACGAGCGGATCCGCTGCAGCAGAGACTCAATGCAAGCTCGGCACGCCTTATTCAAGCGGGAACCATGTTGCAACAGGATACCCCGGACAAAACATTTATGAGCCTCCCACACCACTGGGGGAGCAACCCCCGACGTCTCCTCCCTCTCAAAGTATTCCTCCAATCTGGTCTTGATGTCGGCCAGAATGGATACGTTGTCTAGAAGTGACGCGTTCAGTTTCCACTGACGTTGGAAGGGAATAGGAGAGGACAAGGAAACAGACAAAGTAACCAAAGCATGGTCGGAGAAGGTAATGTTGTCAACTTCCGCAGCTAACAAAGAATGGAGATGTTGGTGACGGACAAAGAGGTAATCAATACGAGAGTATCGGTGATGGACCGGGGAGAAATAGGAGTAATCCCTATCCAAGGGGTGGAGTAACCTCCAGGAGTCCACAAGTTGGTGGGAGTGAAGATCCCTCTTAACCCCTCGGAGAAGCGAGTAGGGATGAGAAGAGACACCAGTGGAGGAATCCAATGAAGGGTCTAGGACCAAATTAAGATCACCCCCCGCTACCAGGAAGCCTTCTGCGAAGCCGTCCAACAGCCCTAAGTAAGAACTGAGGGCACGACCCTGTCCCGAATTAGGCAAATACAAAGAAACAAAAGTAAAAAGCTGGGAGGAGATACGACCTTTGACCATAACAAGTCTGCCCTCGGAATCAGTGCGAGTCTCCAAATGTTCCCAAGGCAGGGAGCGAGAAATCAAAATACTAGTCCCTCTGGATTTCGGGTCAGGAGAAGAGCTGTGATAGGAATGGGGGAACCAAGCATTAGTCAACTTGTACGGTTTGTGAGAGCAATGGTGAGTTTCCTGCAAAAACACAACATGAAGGCGCTTACCTTTGAGCAGATTGAAGAGCACGGAGCGTTTTTCCGGGCTGTGAAGGCCTCTCACATTGAGGGAGCCCACTGTGATGGAGGAGAGGTGAGTAAGTGGAGGCATGGTGGAAGACAGGCCCTCACCGCTCACAGCCTAAGAAGAAGGGGGGGGGGAGGAGAGAGAGAGGAAGGGGGAAAGGAAAGAGAGAGAAAAAAGGAGAAAAAAAAAAAAGGGGGGGGAGGGGGGTAGAGGGAGAAGAGCAGTAAAGGTAGGGTAGAAGAAGGGGGCGGGGGAGAAGAGCAGAACAAGTCTAACTACCCCTAAACGAATAAACAAGGGGCACAACAATAAACAGGAAGGAGTAGGGGATTAGGAAAAGATGGGGGGGAAGTGGGCCCGTAAGCACCACGAGTGTACCTGGTAGGGAGAACCCCACGCCCCCCACTCCCAATGAAATACAAAGGGATAGGGAGCACAGGGCTACAAAATGAATCTAAGGTCTACGAGACAACATCTCAGAAAAACATGACATAATCAACACCAAGGGCCATCTAGAAAGCCCATCAGGAACAGGATCAAAAGGAACAGAGCAATCACAAACAAAAGAAACACCAACTGCAAAACAAGTCCAAGGTCACTCAATACAATAGGACAATAACACTGTCCTGTGGGTAGGGCAGAGATCAGTAGCATGAGGGCTCATGCTTCGATGGGAAGCGAAGTTGAAAGATCCGGTTGATGGAGCGGGGGCCCAGGCGGATCCATCATTGGAAGACGTCGTGGAGACAGGTTGCTCTGAAGTCTCTCTCCGGAGGCAGTTGAAGAAGAACGCCTGGAACCGCGGCTACGTCTGGATACAGTAGGGCGGGAGGAGTCCAGAGCAAGCCAGTTCGGGACTGAGACAGGGCGTACATCCAAGGAGGCAAACAAATCAGGCAAATCCGCCGGGGAACGGACCACAATGGAAGAGGAGCCAGAACGTACAATCAAATGGAAGGGATGACCCCATCTATAGGAACCTCCACTGTCCTTGATTAGAGTCAACACCGGTTGAAGAGAACGGCGCATAGCCAGCGTGCGAGATGAGATGTCAGGATAGAGCTTGACAGAGGCGTTTTCAAAAGGCACCGATCCCATATCCCAAGCACACTTCAGGATGAGCTCCTTGTCCGTGAAGTAATGTAATCTGCACAGAACGTCTCTAGGATTAGCAGGGTCAATCGAGCCAGACCGCTGGACTCTATGCACACGATCCATCACGAAGGTAGCATCCAGTGGGCGTTGAGTTGCCATATTGAAAATGGTATTAACTCGGTTGAGCAAATCATCCTGAGGGCCTTTTTCAGGTACTCCGCGCAGGCGAATATTATTTCTGCGACCCCGATTCTCTTGATCATCCAGGAGCAGAGCAATATGTTGAAGACGGGTCTCAGAGTGAGACTGAGCGCTCTCCACTGCAGACAGGCGTTGTTCCAGAGAGGACAGTGTTTGATCAGTAGCATCAGCCCTAGTGGTAAGCTGAGACACATCTGAGCTTGGGACTGCTCCATTCGAGAAACTACAGCATCCAGGTCTTGTTTAGTAGGTAGAGCCTGAATAAGGTCCCGAAGTAATTGAAAGTCCGCTGGGGCAATATGGGCTGCCGAGCAGGGTGGGGGAGCAGAATCCGAGGATTGCATGTCATGTGCAGGGGGGGTAGCAGACACTAAAGAAGGCGGCTGCGACTGGCGCAGCGGAGGAGATGGAGGAGCCATGTCTTCAGCGCCAGACCCTGTAGCCGAGGTTCCAGGTCGGGACAAGAAGGTAGAGATTGATGGTAAGTGAGCAAGAGGGCGGCCTGGTGTGCGGGAAGGAGCAGTGGAGGTGTTAGGATGTCTTCTGGACATATCACAGCGGGAAGAGACCATAGAAGGTAATGAAGGTACACTCGCAGTATCACCAGGCCTTACATGAGGCGGTCAAACAGTTCCATAGTCAAACCTGGCGTCCAGGGGGTGCAAAAGGAGCAATGAGGGAAGCGTCAGGTCTGTGGGGACACACCGCAGATCGCACACCACACAGCAAGTGGAGAAAGGTGAGGAGCCCCCCCTGGTGGTGGAGTAGGGGCTCAACACTCCCTTCACTCCACTGCAATTCACAACAGCAGGAGTTCCCAACTAGGAATGTCTCTGGAGAGGGTGAGAGAATCCAAAAAAACAGCAGAGAGTACTCACAGTGTTAGAATGTCCCAGCAGACAGCGCCAGAGCCAAAAAGCAGAGGAGGGAGATATCTGTAATCCAAGCAGTGCAGGAAGGCCAGGCAACAGGCAGAGCAAGGGCCCAGTATAGACAAGCAGCAGCTTTGACTTGAGTTAACAAGCAGCAGCAGGCCCCCACAGACATTCCAGGAGGGTCAGGCACACCAGGAGATGGACACTGGAGGACCACACTGAGCCGGGAACCACTGTGGAACAGCAGGCAAGGTGTTCTGGATGCAGCCACCGACAGAGAAGCCAGCACAGACGTAGGCCGCAGATCCAAGATGGCGGCCGCAGCGGTGAGAAGACAGCAGATGAAGAGTCCGGCAGGCAGAGGACACCAGAGAGCACCAGGGGATCACCACCGAGAGGAGGAGAGAACGGACGGCAGGCAGGTAAGTGGATGCGGTCAATTCCTAGAGCAGGGTGCACGGAACCGGGTAGGCCGCAAGGCCAAGATGGCGGCCGGACTCAGGTAAGGCAGTAGGCCGCAGAACATTCAACCGCCCGGGGCCACGCAATAGCGGACGGATGGCGCCCAAAAACAGCAGACGGAGGCTTGGGGAGAGCCTCAGGGCAGCCCAGGAGAAAATAAAGCAGGATGGTGTCGGTGAGGTCAGATGGAGAGCGGAGACACGGAGAGCTCTGGAAGATGCGTCCGCTCTCACACGCGGCTAGCCACGCCCCCCCCCTACTTTTTCAAATCTGTCTACCCATTCAAAAGATACGGCCCCTGAAAAATTATATGTAAATATGTAATATTTATTGGATTCGCCATGTGGGTGGAAACCTTTTATTTTTACATAAAAATGCATAAGGTTACCACCCACTTGGAGAATCAGAACATATTTACATATCTTCAAGGGGCTCCATAGTTTGAATGGGTTGATGATGTTAAAAAGAAAAACACCAAATTTGATCAGGGGAAGAGCAAGAATCAAATGGTGTATTTTATTTAGCATGTTCTACTTGGTAACAGATCTCTTTAAGTACAATCCATAAGTGGATGCTACAAGCAAGACAAGCAGAAGTGCTAATAGCACAATTGGGTAGAATTCCATTGGACTAAAAAATATGTGAGGCCTTAAATAGTCCACTATCATAAGCATCTGTACGGAATCGCCAGTGTTTCTGCTGTGTACTGTGATCTTGGAATATAATCACTCACACAGGAATTCCTTCAAGAATATCCAAGAATGCAATAATAAATTAAGTATAAATGCAATGTCATAGCAACTCATCAGTGCAATCTACTGTAGCCTAAAGCCAGAGTATTACAATAATCAGCTTTAGGGTATGTTCACATGGAGGAATTTGATGCGGATTTCGCCCCTGAATCTCGGGCAGAATCTTCCCAGAATCCGCCTCTATTCATCTGGGCATAATCAGCAGCAGGAAGCAGCAATGGAATGCCGATGCACTGTAACAGCATCTCATCACTGCCAGACCACGGGCGAAAATGAAGACTGTGGAGAATGAAGGGGACTTCTTCATTTTCCGCTGTGTGAACATAGCCTAAGATGTTAATCACACAGTTTTAGCTTGGCGTTTTTTTTAACCAAAAAAGGCTGTATTGCTAATGTTCGGCCTTTCTTTTATCTTGACATTTCTTGTGCAGTTTTTCAGCTTTCTTTTTTAATCATTTCTTATCTATATGAAAACTGGAAAGAAACAAGCATAACCTTTTTGGCAAGAACAAAAAACAAACTTTAGATGGTAAAAGGTATATGCCTGCATGCAGCCTATAATCATGTGATCACTGGCAGGCGTATGTGGACAGAATTTAGGACACATACGGTTACCACTAATTTAGCAGGTACCTGTACTACATACACCGCACATGCGTACTAAGGCTATTCATATTTTCCTAATGAATAACCTGTAACAGCTAGGTTGACCCTTCTTTAATATGTTTGCGGTAAAAAAAAAAACCCAAAACTTCAAACTGTTCTCTTCTGCTGTAATAAACGTAAGAAGGACAAAGCAGCTGTGAAAGGGAATGAAGACAAGCCAAAGCCCAGTGATGGGATGTATGGCACCTCTATGGATATATATACTCTAATGGCTACAATATCAAAAATTATTAACACATGACAACAGAACACAATGGTGCTGCGGTCACACTCCTGGCAGGGCTGCCATAGACTATAGCTGATGTAGAAATCTACCCTAAGCTAAGATCTTAACATTCTTATTACTATTAATCAGTGGACCTAGCAATGTTATGTTAAAGGATGGCAAAGTACAGGTTAAAAATCTCTTTAGGTGTGAATAAGATTACAAACCTGATGAAGAAATATATAAATGTGTGTGACAAGACTATGTCTTCTAGTGCTCTGTATTTTTAGAGGAAATCATTTGTTCTATAAAACTTTCCAAAGTTGTGAACAAACAATATCTGATAGGAAGGGTGCAGCACATTGTGATAAGAAGCAGCCTGAAGAAGTGTGTCATGGGTAATATGTTGGCTCAGGTCACATTACCAGGATCCTCAAACGGATTCAGATAGAGAATATAAACAAGCGGTATTGTTCAGGAAACTGTATAAACATGATGGATTTATGAGATTTTGGAGTTGAATTTCATCTAATAAAAATATAGCTAGGTTCATATCTGCAACTGGAGTCCTGGAATGGGAACCACGCTTCCAGTAATATGGCACATAACTGCTGAGGCCACCGATTCAATGATCCAGTTTCAAAGTTTGTAAAACAGACAAGTGGGACCAGTATGCGATCTCGGCCAGCTGGGGCTAAAACCACAAAGTTTTTTTAATAAAGCTTTTGCAGGTCTTTTTTTTTTTTTGAAGAAGAAGAAATGTGATAATCCCTTTAAGAATTAAAACACAGCATTTTAATTGGCACATATTTAGTGCAGAATGACCTAAAATTACATGATATTCATTTTGTGTCTGAAATTTTCATTTCCAGATTGAATACAAATGGTACGTTCAGAAAATACTATTAAAAAAAATAAAAAAACATACATCCATAGATGATCCATATATCATCTATATTTGCATATTCTTGTGAGAAGATACATCAAAATTAGATACGCTAAAGCAATGGCTTAGATGCTGCAGAATGGTAGTCAACCATAACACAACTACTAACCTTTCAACATGCACTGGCTTATCAAACTTGAACAGAATGTAGTCGCCAGCCATTGGGGTGATGGCCCAGAAGAAATCCTCCCCCAAGTACGTCTTTTCTAGCGTGTGACCTTGATATACTTTTAGGGATGTTGAAACTTCAGCTGGAGGATTCACATGAATTTTATGCAATAACGGTTTTAAGAAATCTTTATCCTTTAGGAAAAAAAGAAGCAGATATTTAGTGACATTCACCCCACTGATGTAGAACATACAGGCTGATATCAAATTCTCAACACCCAGCAAATACCAAACCTCATTTATCAAAACTGGCTATGGCCACAGCATCAATGATAAGCTTTCATTTTCACAACCACTGTATGAGGGCTTATGCCACTAAGGCCACTTATGTCCCATAGATTATAAGGAGAATAAGTGTCAGCTCGCTAGGGGTCCAACAATCAGGAGAAAGGGGTCCCAAAGTTACTCTGAATGTTCTATAAGAATGGAAAGCTGCTGCACATGCATGGCCTGCACCTTAGTCACTTCTTTAAGGCTGCAGTTCCAGCAATAACAAACATTTGTAATGCGCATGTTTCACCAAGTGACTCAAAACGAAGGACACATTGTGGAGTAAAGGAGTTACTGGCTGCCATGACAAGAGTCATTTGTTTTACAACCCCATAGAAGTGCGTGCAGAACTTTCAGGCGCCCCTTCTTCTGGCATGTTATAACTACAGTTGTAAAATGCATTTAAAAAAATCTGCTTCCATTTTTTAGAAATTGCATTCACATATTGCAAAAAATAAATAAATAAATAAATACCCGGAGTGAAAACGCTGCGATTGTCAAAACTGTTGCATTTTTGGAAATTGCAGCATGTCAAATATACTGGAAATTCCGGCAGTTTCCCTACAGGTACAACTGAGGAAGGAAGTCCATAGAGGAAAACTGCAGACTTTCTGTGAAAAGCGCGGCAGGAAAAAATGTGACACATTTCCGCCACCACAGTACACCACAATTGTTCTCATATTTCAACTATGCCACTGCCATAGCTTTTGATTTTTCTGATAATGAAGGCACACAAGTTCATTTTCTTGTGGACAGTTTATTTTGTTTAATGGCACTATTCTGCAGTGCATGTAATGGAATTTCTGAGATTCACTAGCATACTACATTTATATAGATTTTATTTATGTTGTAGTTTCTATTTATTGTTCCCATTTTTACGTACATACAACTTTCCTACTTTTTGGATCAGAATCAGAGGATACTGGTCACATCCAAATCCTAATCCCAATGCATGAGTTAAGCTGTTGGAAAACGATAAAATATCAGAATTGTAAGACTATGCTTTTACTTACTGTGAGTTTTTGTATTTTTCCTGCTAATGAGGAGTGCAGACCGACGTGCTGGAAAAGTGAAGGTCTAAACCGGATTCGAAGATTGGATTTTTGCCTGTCACAATGTTTCTATATAAGAAAATAATAATAATTATAAAAATAGTGAAAGAAGTAAGGACTGACAAATATTAACAATTGTATGGCATTAAGCAAAAGAATAACCATCCATTTAAGGCTGGGACCCCACACTTTTGAAACACAGCTTTTTCTGTTGCAGATTTTGTTGCAGTTTTTTGAGCATGATAATGTGATATAATTGTGCATGTATGTGCATAAATAATTTCTGTACACGTGTCAGAGTGAGCGGAGTAAAACAGAATTCCATTGACTTCAATGGGTTCTGTCTTACGTGCGCTACCCATGACAGCTTCACTGTTTACGTGTCAGAATGAGCGTAGTGTTACTCCGTGTAAAAGCAGCCTTACCGTGATAGGCTAAAAAGAACTACAGAAGGAATAGCTGAATCAACTATTTTTCATTGCAATGAATTATTGAACTGCAACATAAAAGATAGAAGCTACCTGGAACATAAATATATTTTTCGTAAAGGGTTTGTCTAAGAAAATCCATTTTTATGAGCCTTATCACTGCATGTGGATATCATAAAGATTTGGGACTCCCATCTATGAGAGCCATTGATTGAAGCTGCTAATAGGATCAATAACAAGCAGACACTGTATAAAAGAGAGTCTTCACTACAGTCCTTCCCTGACTTTTCATACAGTGATGGCATGGTTTACCATTTTATTGCCTCTGAGCTGTGAGATGAGAAATTATGTTGCTATCTTGCCAATTCACAAGGGGGGAACACTATTTGATTCAGGTGACCCTAACCTATCTGTTGGGCTTGTTTTATAGGCCGGATTCTGAAGACAAACTCCTTTTAAATAAAATTGAAATATCACTACCACAAAACTTACTGCGTCTTTTTCTGGGTTACAGACTTTTACCCATAAGATGTGGTCTAGGAGCCAGTCAATAGGCTTCTCTTTGTAGAACATAAAGATGAACTCGACAATAAGTGTGATATCAGGAGCCTGAAACATCTTCCCTGCAACGATAAAAGAAACACTATAGCGTGACCTATACATCAAGGAGAGCAAAACCTCAGCAATGTTGTGAGAGGGGATAAGAGAACGTCTCTGTCTACAATCAGGGCTTGTATGAACTGCTATTTGTAAGGGGAGTTGTGTGACTCGGGGATTTTCACAATGTGCCAGTTGTCTACTTTTTGAAAATACATGAATGAGTTTTACAATATTTTTTGTTTTAGTTTTATAATTCAGTTTTTCGAACATATAAAAATTGTTCTGGGAGTAAAAAAAAACTGTGACAAGTTAACTCGTAGACAAACAATACTACAGAAGATATTTGGGGGTACGCACTTTAAAGGGGTTGTCCACTTTCAGACCAATATTGAGAGACAAAGGTTACTGCTTGTATAATAAAGGGTTATACAATTTTCCAATAAGGATGCTCTTCATTTGTTTTAGAAAGGTTATTGCATTGGGAACTGTATGTAAATACTGTGAAAAACACAGAAGCAAAAATGCGCCAAGAGCAGATTTTGGAAAGCACAGTTATACTAGTATCATTGATTTTATAACCATGCTGATTTTAGACTATGTATTAAATGTAGTCTAAAAGGACAGTTCTATATTTTCAATGGTCCTTTGAAAAATGAAATGGTGATATAGGTTTCCATGGATACAATGCATATGTCACATATAAAGAAGCTGTCCTCCTTCCATAGCTGGTGTTGTTATTTAGTGCTCATAGCCAGAGTAACTGGAGCTCACAGCGTATTATATGCCCATAAGAAAAGCGGAACAGTCCTTACCAATGAAACCCAACTGAGAAAACTCCAGTATCATCCACTCTTCATTAGAGAGCTGAAGTGCAAAGTTCTTTATTGTACTGAAATAATTTTGCTTAGCAACAATATCATCTTCAAGCTGTAAAGATACAGAAGGTTATTCTGTAAAAGCAATGCCAATACATTAAGGATACAAGTAAACTTACAATAAACCCATACAATGCAATATACTTTAAAGGGAACCTGCCTCATACAGTGTAATTTGCAGGCATCATGTTATAGAGGAGGAGCTGATAAGACTGATGCATAGATGTGGGGGATGAGATTCAGTATAACCTGTCATTTATGCATCTATATCTCTTGCTAAGTTTACACACAGTCATGTAGTAATAGGGGTGGTCCTACCAGTTACTGACAGCCCTTCATGTATGACTGTACATACAGAGATAGATGTCAATCACTTACTGACTTTTAGAATAAAGTACCACAATGGAATAGAATAGAATAAAGAAAAGTCTATTTACCTGGATGTAATAAATACCCTTCCTCTGAGCATACATCATTAGGAAACAATAGTCTAAATTTTGTTTGGTTCGCCATCTGCAACAAAAGGTTAAAATGAACATCCAAAATACAGAACACCAAGAAAAAAAATATTTTCTTGTGCATTGGGCATGAATGATATTTTCAATCCAGTGAATCACATACTGTAATGATTTTATGATGGATATAGTATCTGACAAAAAACCTCTCATAATAACATATATATATATATATATATATATATATATATCTCTGATGTCTGATTACTGTGCTGTGACTGTTCCGAGCTGTGCACCTGTGTGTACATCACATGACCATTGACTGTACGTCACAAGACCATGGACTAATTTTTATCAGAGGTAAACACGATAGCCCTGGCTTTCAATCAGGAGATGACTAGAGCTGTCACTCAGCAAGGTGTGACAAGGGGGGCATTCTATACAGAGAGCCTGGAATACAGCACATAAAGAGAATACCTGTATTGGCCTGGGCACTTTCAATCCAGGAACTAAGAGCATTAAAACTTGGACTTTGTCACATAAGAAGGTGTTTACATTGCTCACTCTGTCACGGGTCTGCAGTGATGTCGCTTCAAAACTGCAGACAGGCTCCCTATGAAAGACACTTCATATCTGTCCTAATTTTCAGTTTTGACCTGAGAGCAGATGCTAAACAGGACCTGTCACCAAGTACAAAATAACATACATCATTTGATTCCTGCCATGGCCCTTATCAACTTGGTATTTTGTTTTTCCAACCAGACCACCCATTCAAAAGATAGGACCCCCTGGAAGATTGTATGTAAATTATCTCCTATTCACCAAGTGAGCAGTAACCCTTTATTTTCTCAGAGGAAACTTACATATAATCTTCTAGGAGCCATTTCTTTTAAAGGGTGGAGAGACTTAAAAAAGACAACAAATGCCAAATTGTTCAGGGGCACATCGAGAATCAAACGAGGCAAGTCACTTGGCATTTTTAACATGGTGACAGATCCTCTTTAACCCAATACAATCACATTAAAATTGCAAAAACCCTGCTGAATGATCACTTTTTTATTGTAGATTTATGGCTGAAATTAATACTACTGACACACTCCTCGGGTGCTTTATGTGTATCTTAGCCATTCAGCGATCTAACACAATTTACCCTTAAACCAGTAACATTTATCCCCCTCTGCCGTCATAACTTTTTACATTTTATTTAATTGTAGCTTTACGAGACTTTGCACTTTGTGGGTACATAAGACTTTTAGATTAGTTTTTATTACTTTTTGTTTTGATTGGAAAACATCAATTCTGGCAACGGAATTTTAAGGTCTATGGCGTTTATCATGTAGAAACAAGACACAATGTACTCATTTTATTTTAGGGGTTGGTACAGATTTCGTGATACCAATTATGTGTTTTTTATTTTGATTAACTGGGGAAGGAGGGGGGGGGGTGATTTCATGAACAAAACTCTGTGGTACACCTTCCCCAGGCTTGTCTAAAGTGACAGTGACAGAATAATAATAAAAAAAAATATCTTCTCCTCTCCCTGCATGGTTTTCCTATTCACTTGTTAAAGAGAAAGTGCGATTATACAGTATGTACCTCTGCTTTAACCACTAATATCTAAAAACCTGTGTGGACTAAAAAAACCATCTTGATCTATTTCAGGAGGTAGAGCCGTTTAAAGATGCGTTTAAAGATGCAGTGTCCCTGAACGTGTTCTACTTGGGGTGAACTGTAATCCAGAGTCTGCCGGGTAGTTAAAATACCATAAATATATATAGGCAATCCACACTAATACATGCATCTGTTTATAAACTGACATGAGAGTTGAAACCGAAGTGTTTAATCCTGTAACATAACAGTGTATTGTATTACATACCTAACCCTTTCCTTGGAGTCTCCAAACGTCTCCTTTAAATTTGTTAAGTCTGGATAATAGGTGGCAGGTGGAGAAATCACTTCCACTAAACCAGAGCCGATTTCTGTGGAGAATCTAATAAAACAGAGAAATAATATTTAACGTTATGGACTCTGAGTGGGGCCCTCCTCAATAAAGCTTTAAAAAAAACATAGCCTTCATATACATCAAATATCTGGGCACTAAAGAATACTTGTGCCAAAATTAAAGGGAGTCTATCATCAGGAAATTGTCATTACAGTACCTTATAATACTCTTTACACACTTTCCAAATATGCTATTGTTGTTCAGCATTGCAGCTCCATAATCCATGAAATTACTCCTTTTGGTGTTTGTTATTTTCCCCAGGCTTTGTGCCATTGATCACCTCCTCTAACTGCTCCACAACTCAACCCACAAATTTCTGTTTGACATCTCTACCCGTGGACAACAACAGAGTGAAGCCTGAGTAGGATAAGAAATGCCCCCAAAGCCCTAATGTTAGGGAATTGCTAGTTGTGCAATTCCCTAGTGTTGCTGATGAAAACCAGGGAGGAAGGGGAAGACAGAGACCGTGAATCCTAAACTGAACCCCCCACCCCATCCCTGCCTACTTGCCTGAACTGCCCTAGGCGACAGATGACAACTGGGCATCAGTCCCTTCTCTGAATAACACAGAAGAAGAGTCAGCAAGCCAATAGTCAAAGCCAGAGAGACAAAGCAGTACCAAACTGTAATCCAAAAGAGTAGTAACAAGGGAAGCCAAAGGTCAGAAGTCAATAAATACAATACAATAACAAGAGAAGCGCTTAGCAAGGACAGAGTCTCAGGACTGAATGACAATAGCCAGCAAACCTGTGTGGGCTAATGACCTTTTTATAGGAAGTCCAGAACCCGCCACAGACTTGATTGGCAGATAGGCTGTCAATCACACAGGTAAGGCTAAGATTAACTATTACAGGAGCAAAGGGAACCCAAGGAGGAGATGAGTGTAGTGGAAAATCAATTACAGAGATGAAGGAGTAGGGCAGTGTTTAGTCAGAGCAACAAGAACCAAAAGAAAGTAATTATAACTGAACATGCCTCCTGCGCCGCAGCATGCAAGCGGAGGGTGACGCATAGACTTAAACAGGCAGAATCGTTACACCTAATTTGAAGTGATTTTCTGCATAATGGAACTGCAATGCTGAATAACAATGGCATATTTGGAAAGTGTGTAAAGAGCCCTACAAAGTATAGTCATTACTTTATCATTTTCCTGCTGATAGGACTCCCTTTTGAACTTGGTTACAAAAAATGCATATTTAATTTGTTTAATCCAATTTGTGCTTATAGCACAACTAAGTATTGTTTTTAGGAAAAATGCTTCCTACTAGAAATGTTGCAATTTTTGACATGTAATGCATGTTACTCTAGTAAGGCTCTATTAGCCATAAGCCCAGTAGAATACATTACAGATTCTGCTGTATCCGTAGTAAAACAGTCAATGATAACTTTAAGACTTTGCATGGATTATACCTGGCTTCTCAGAGAAAAAGGTCAGAATGGATAGAAAAAAAATAATAAAGGGTAGAAAAAGACTTCAAGCAGTGAGGGGAAAAGCTTTCCAGCCTATATTCAGCCTGAATAAAATAGGCTGTAGAGTAGTGCAGGATGTCAAAATCCCGCATAGGATTGTGAACTATTATAAGATGTAACAGCAAATGTGTTCTGTGGCACAAGATGACTGGCTTAACATGATCTTGTGATACTCTTTTACAAGATGAATTGTGGGTTGTCCCAGTATGTTCCTTGGTGCTGGAGATAATTGTGCCATTAAATTTGTCACCGATATCTCCCCACTGCCTAAGGCCAGCCTTACAGCTTAGCATTATCACTGGGAGGTAAGGAACGCCCCCGCTGACAGTACAAGGTTATGGAAGAGTACAGTCGGAGGGATGTTCTTCCCAGCCCAGCAATGACGCTAGGCTGTAAGGCCTGCCGTTCTGACAATGGGGAGAGATCGGTGCTGAAATTAATGGCACCAGTATCTCTAGTACCAGGGTAAATACCGGGAAAGCGGACAGTGTGCTGAATTCAGTTGGTTTTCTAGCTGTATATAAAACGGCACATTGATGACGACATGAAAGGTCCTCTTTTATGATAGAAATAGGTGGAAAAGATAATGCATGTCCTGCATCCCCCTCCATGCCTCTGACACAACAAATGAAGTCATTATTTTGCAAAGGCATAAATAACAAGCCAGTCTTTTCATAGCTCTACATGATATAAAGCAGAATATACAAGCAAAAAGTCCAGCATCTGCCAACACAAGCTGAAAACATGTTGCAAAAAGCATTATAAAGAGTATCAGATGCATATATTAACAGTCATAAATAATTTACAAGTGCTGCGAGTCACAAGTCATCATCCTGGCTGATAATGTGCATGCGATTTATGTACATACATTTATCAAGATGAACTTACTCTTTCTCTAAGCTGCCAACCACACTCTGTACATATTCAAGGTCTGTCTGGAAAGATAAAGTAACATGTCAGAGAACAAATAAAACAGATGCATTTCTATTGTTTCCCTTGTATGAAATGATGACTTTAAAGAGGACCTTTCATGGTTTGGGGCACAGGCAGTTCTATATACTGCTGGAAAGCCTGAATTCAGCGCACTATTGGCTTTCCCGATCTGTGCCCCGGGTAAAGCGCTATCGGTCCTGGTACCGTAGCTCTTCACAGTCAGAAGGGCGTTCCTGACAGTCTGTCAGGTACGTCCTTCTTCAAAGCAGCGCCTACCGCGCTGTACAGTGTGAGCGGGGAGGGACGCCCCCTCCCTCTGCTCACAGTACTTGTCCATAGATGAGTATTATCAGGAGGGGAGGGGGGCACTGTCGGCTTTCCAGCAGTATATAGAACAGCCTGTGCCCCAGCCTGTGCCTGTGTCCTCTTTAAATACATCCAGCTATGTTCACATACATAACCATATGTATAACAAGTTGTATGTTTATATACGGTTTGTCCACTATATTCAGCATATATGCTGGGGCAAGTATAGCATGTCCTACATATACATACACATATATACATTTGGTGTGAACACATACACATTTATATACATAAATATACATAAACATTTGGTGTGAACACAACCTAGATTTATACATGGCTTTCATTTTGTTTTATTTCATAATACACTAAGATAGGTCATAGAGCAAATACACAAAAGTTGTCAAACAGAACTGTGCATATGCAAATGTCACTGGTTACCACCCAGATGTGAAGGCAATAATACAGATTGCTATGCTGCCGCCCATCTTCAAGGCTTATTACTGAAAACTTACATATGTGCCCAAAAAGTATAAGTTGCAGTAAGGTATGACTTAAGTAAAGTGATCGGGGGGGGGGGGGGGAGCATTTGCCCACAGCAACCAATCCATTGTCAGCTGTCCAAGGTCCTTTTGAAAATAAAAGTAATAATGTGATTGGTTGTGTGAGAAGGTGACAGGCAGAGTGCTGGAGTCCATATATATCAGCCCCAGGTTTCTGACCTATGTGTGGTCCAGGGCAGATCTGGAGTAGGTCTCAGCCCAGGCATAGATCCTGGGCTCATTACTGGGCCATAAAAGGCTGCAGAGCCTGCAGTTTATGGGAGTTCCATGAGGTGAAAGGAGGTGTGAGGTTCTGTCCTGTAACCCTGAGTCTGGTGAGACAATATTGTTCCTGGTTTGTTCGTGTGGCTGGAAGTAAGCCACATGTATAGTTAGGTTAGTCTACTGTTTTAGTTAGTTGCTCAGACAAACAGGTTTTCATTCTGTTTTTGCCTGAAGTTAAGGCTGTATTTTGTTTTGTTTCTGTGTTGCCTGAAGTCAAGGTTTGTTTATTTTCCTGTTTTTTTCCAAAATAAACAAGTTTGCTGCACATTTTGTGTGTCCTTGTCTTGCCACTGCTTCTACAGAGCCACCTTCCCCACAATTGGTATAGACAACTGCTCTACTGTGCCTTCTCATGTAGCATTATGTAGTAAAGTGCACAACCTGCTACTGTCAGATAAGAAGGTAAAGATAAAAAACCAACAAATCCTGAAGACTACTTGTGGTGATCCTCTTATGATGGTGTAAGGAAGTGAGGCTAAGAATATACAATCCTGTGATAATGGCTGATAACAAAGAAACTAGGAAAGAGGGGACCCTATAGCAGGATTTAACTGCCTCCATTCAGTAAGGGCTCCTGATGGTGTAGGTGTTTTTTCTGGAACAGGCTGGTGTTGCTGGAGCATGGTCCAAGTGGGAAGAACTAACAGTTCCTCTCCTAAATGCAGCCCTAATCTGCCTGGAAATGAGAGAACCAGTGAGCTTGTACTGGCTAATATAGGTCATGTGATATAATATGGAGGTAGGCCCTAGAAAACTGAAACCTGTTCTAAAATATTTGGAAGCATCTGATATATCTAAATTTGGTGCAGACTGGTCCAATCATTTGACCATGCATAAAGAAAAGACATATGCAAGAACGTGCATATAAATATATTGAGAGAAGGCGACAGGCAGGTTGCTGGAGGGTCGGTACATTTCCCCAAGATTCCTCACATATGTGTGGTCCAGGCAGGTACGGATAATCCCTCAGCTCAGTTGTGAGGGCTTGTGCTTGTCACTAGCTATAAAAAGTTGCTGAGTTTTCACTTCAGGGCAGTTCCTGGGAGTGAGAAGAGATGCCTGGGTTTGTGCTGAAGAATGGAGTTCCTGGTGAGACCAAACTGGGACTAGTTTTTTGTGGGGACAGTAGTAATCCAGACGTACAGCTAGGTTTATTTTGTGTTAGTTAGAGCTCGGACGAGCAGGAGTTTTGTTTTTTTGCCTGAAGTTAAGGCTGTATTTTATTTGTCTTATTTTTGTACCTAACGTAAGGTTTATTTATTTTGCTGTTTATTTTTTTAAAATAAACCTTTATTCACCAGACAACTTTGTCACTGTCTCTGGCTGTTTGGGTCCACACCACTGCCTACCAAGCTACCTTTCCCACATATATATATTATATTTATATACACACACACACACATCAGATAAGATATATACACATGTACGATGTACTTACTTCCCCAATGAAGACTATTATAACACAGTCAAGTTTTTCTTCTGGAGACAATTTATCAATTAATGAATGCAGAGTCTCGGTCAAATAAGACTTAACTTTCCGTTTTACAGTTGGGATGCCCATTACAATTGACACTGGGAAGAAAAATGAAACAGACAAAAAAAAATGGTTTAACTGACAAGATACCCAAAAAAAAAAAACATTGATGTCTAAGAAACCAACAAGTTACTCAATGACTTTACATCGCCCTGTAAGAGCTTGCTTGCATATTGCTGCATCTATGACCTAACAGTCATCAGAAATTTAACCCTGCTGGATTACAGCATGACCACATCAAATAGCATTAGTTCCAAATAGCAGCACAACATTTGCAATGTTAATGTCACAAAGCACAATCTGTGTATAGCCATAGCTGAAAACATTTGCTCTTATACACATTACACCAAGTATCGGCGTCCACCACCAGGGCACTGAGAAATGTGGTTTTCATCGCAATTTATTTATTTTGGAGTCTTTATCTGTCTCCTTATATATGGTACTCTCCTGATGAGCTTGGTAGACAGGGTAATGCCAAGGGAAACGCGTAGAGAGGAAATTTATCGCAATTAGCTGAGGCGAGGCTACATTGAGGGCTGCAACATTAGTAGCAAATGCCTATTGTAATGCCCCGAGAGCATTAGAGTGCAAATATGGACAGGGACATATGATTATCCTAGTCTCTGGCTGACCCAAATATGTATCTATTTATGATTGATGTGGCTCATCACTAATATCCACATGTAGTATCTGGATCAGGAGGTCATTGTATATTAAGATTTATTTGCTGTGACGCTGAGGTAGCAATTGTAACTTTGTTACTAAAAACCATCAGGAATAACAAGCGGCTGCCTAAGGGTCCATTCACACATAGTAACGTGCTGCAAAATCACGGCTGCAAAATAACACGGCATATACGATCCAGGCTCCCACTGAAATCAATGGGAGCTTTTACGGCGCGCACAGTCTCACACGCCGTATACGTGGCACATGACACGGCAAGTTACTCCGTGTGAATGGACCCTAATAGTCACAGCATTCAGTAGTGGGAGGGAAGTAAACTGTGGACAGATTACTCTGTGATTACCTGGGAGTAAGAGATCAATTCCCTCCTATACCCCACAGAACTATACGCTTCATACTACTACCTGATGAGGTTGTAAATGAGGTTTTAGTTTAGGTTATAGTGTGTTGTTGGGACTGGAACTCCCAGTTTCTTCATACACGTGGATGATGAGCACGCATGTGTATTTTATCAGAAGCGTCTATATCTTCAGCCTCTTGATCAGCAACTGATTAGTGAAGGGTGTTTTGCAGCATTGACCCTTAGTCCTCAAGCAGCTGTTCACGCAACATGAGGACTATGCAATAGCAAGGGCCATATGCTATCACTATTGTTACACCACTATATATGTGTAGTAGAGATGAGCGAGTACTATTCGAAACTCCCGTTTCGAATAGCACACACCCATAGGAATGAATGGACACAGCCGGCACGCCGACTTTGCTGGCGGCCGGTCGCTTAACCCCCCTGCGTGCTATTTTTCAATAAAGTTTTTTGAGTTTTCTCTCACTAATTTTGCCATATAATTTAAGTAATTGTAATGTTTAAGGTCCAACCAAAACTAGGCTAAATCTGGATCAGCTGTAAAATATCTATACCTATCTATGGCTGGATCACACACAGTTAAAAATAGATCTGTGGAGTAGATATACTGAACCTCTGACTCAGACTGCTCTATTTTTCCTGACTCCGATTCCTGTTCTGACTAACACTCTTTTATAAATGGCTTGGTCAGTCAGAAGAAGCCCCTCTAATTCATTAAAAAGTCAGAGACAGAATTTTTATTAAGCCTCACTTAGCGTTCCGCAGCAAAAAAAAGCACTGTGGGGGAAAAAACGCAGTGGCAACCCATCTCGATTTTTCCCACATCGCTTTTCACAGTCTGCAGAGGTTTAATCTGTGGACTTTCTGATTCATTTATACCTATAAGAAAATCAACAGCGTTTCCGTAGGTATAATTGACATGATGCGATTTTCAAAACCGCACCAGATTTTTTTAAATTGCAGTCTGGCCTCAGGGATAGAATCCCATCCACCTTGCTGTGAATATAAAACGCTGCAATTTATTCCACACGTTTACACCACAAGGGGCCGTGGCCAAAAAGTACATATGCAACATGCCATGTATCTAATTAGATAATATTAATAATTGTATAATATATAACTGTATACTATAGTTAACTTTTTTCCGACTCAGACTTCACCCAAAATTGGTCCTGACTCTGCAGTCCTGATTATAAAACACGTTGGAAAAACAAAAGCATTTTTTTAAAAAGAGCCATTTTGCCTTTTAAAGAGGACCTTTCACCACTTGGGGCACAATATGGAGTAATACACCACTAGAAAGCCAGCTTTCACGTTCTGTGCCCCCGGTAAAGAGCTATCAGTGCCGGGACCGTGGCTCTTTACTGTCAGAAGGGCATTTCTGACAGTCAGTCAGTGACGTCCTTCCTCACAGCAGCGTCTATAGCGCTGTACTGTGAGAGGGGACATTCCTTACCGGCCAGCAATGACGCTGAGTGGTAAGGAACGTCCCCCCCAGTACTCGTCTATAGATGAGTACTATCAGGAGGGGAAGGAGGCGTTCCTCACCGCTCTCACAGTACAGCGCTATAGGCGCTACTGTGAGAAAGGGCATTCCTGACTGATGGTCAGGAACGCAGTTCTGACAGTCAAGAGCCATGGTACCAGCACCGATAGCTCTTCACCAGGGGCACAGATCGTGAAAGCCTATAGTGCTCTGAATTCAGTGCACTGTCAGCTTTCTAGCAGTGTTTTACACCGCATGTGCCCCAGGAGGTGAAAGGTCCTCTTTAAGTCAATGATAACTGATTTAAAAGGCAAAAAATACATGCCGATTTGAAAACAAAAGCAATTTTTCTAATCCGTTTTTTAAATGAATTTCAAAAATCTATTAAATCAGCCGTTTAGGTATAAAAAAAAAATCAGCCCACTGAAGGAAAGCTGGAAATGAGAGGGAACAAAAGACAGTGGGAAAAAAAGAAGAAAGAAGGAGAAAAACACTGTGCACTGATGGTTTTGGCAGATATGAGTTATGCATTTATCTTGGAAGTTCATACCTCCTGTTCTTCCAAGACCAACCTGCACAGCAGGCTGGAGGCTTCCTTCATGGTTTAATAAATGAGGCATATGGTAGTATATATTTGGCACTTGAAGTGATTTTCTGTAATTTAAATCCTTCAACAGTTTTTGAGCTTCATCTGAAAAAAAGAAAAAAAAAAAACACTAGTTAGGGTTGCATGATAAATGGAATTGTGGTGAATCAACAGTAATAACACATTGTACATCCTGACATCTAACACAACCAGATGGTTTACATAGGCTACACAAGAAGACCTCCTTATTGCTAGTACTTCCAACTTCTAGTTTACCGTAATTTGGAAAAAAAAAAAGCATCCTATAGTTTTAAGTGCTTTATATGGTTTGGATTTCTGTTTTTCTAATAAAAAGCTCCAAATCCTATTCTTCCTTTGCACAGCCACAGAGAAAAATGATAAAATCCTAATTGACTGCAGCAACCAGTGACAGCATCTGCTGAATACAGGTTTCTCATTACATTGACTCGGACATACAATATATCCTTATAGACTGTAAGCCCTTGCAGGCAGGGCCCTCAATCCCACTGTGTCCAAGTATATGTTGTGTACTGTATATAATCCCTCAAATGTACAGCACCATGGAGCTCTATAAATAATATTATTTATTATTATTCTATATACAGAGAGCTCCACCTAGCGATGGAAGGTATGCTGCAAGAGTAATCGGCACAAAATTTTAGAACTAACAACAAAATGTTGCTCACAGTGGATCTGTGGACAAACTACATTTCCCATGATTCATCTCTCTGCTCACACTCTCTGTGTACCCTTCCCTTCTCCACTTTTCCATGCAATGAAATCAGAGGAAATAAATGACTCCCACATCTGAGGTAACATGCTGATGCAGACAGGAGACTCATGGGAAATGTAGTTTGTTCACAAATTCATTGCATGTAAATAACCATAACACAAGGAGTCTCAAGCAAATTAAAGCCAAGAAAAGGCGGCACAAGAAAACAGTGAGTATTTAGCACTGTTGTGGGTGTATTTGCAGATAATTTTTGGAAACTGGATAACCCCTTTAAAAACCTTCCACCAACTCAACCTATGTGTCTGAGCACACATGTGCTACCTTCCAGTTCCGTCTTATACTCAGAAAAGAAGAATTGGAGGCTTGAGTATGAGGGAGGAACTTGCAGGCGTTGCATGCGTAGTACACTTGGACACGTTCTAGACTACAGACGTGTACTGCACATGCACGGGATTTCGGCAGAGATCACTGACATCAGATTGGATGATGCAGATCTATCTATGCCCAGGGACCGAAACAAGAAGACTGGATAGGCGTGTTTAATGATAACGTGGCTGTGCTCAGGGATTGATGACAACTCCCCCTGTGCTCTGTGAACCTCATTTACATATCAGTTAAAACAGCTTTTTATGCCCACCCCTGGGGCTCATCAACATTTCAAAGGTATGAATGGACATGTATTCATAGCCTGTACAGTACTATAGCAGTGGTTTACAGTGGCTGGGAAGGTGACAGCCTTCCACTAAAGCAGTATTCCAATGGGGAAAAAAAAGAAATAATCAGACTTTAAATAAAAGTACTTTAACTTTCAATGGCAGATGATATTTTAGCCAATCACTAAAAAAAAAAAAAAAAAAAAAAAGCCCAATTAAAACTTCTCCTTTTTTGCTGAACACTGTTGGCACTGAATACACCCTGTAGTCAATCTTCATCAAGGAGCATGCCTTCTCTACTGTGTTTCCCCGAAAATAAGACAGTGTATTATATTAAATTTTGATCCTAAAGATATGCTATGTCTTATTTTCAGGGGATGTCATTTTATATTTGTGTGCTGCTGCCACCACTGTGCTACACTGAAATGTGCTTGATGTGCAAAGACTGTATGAAGAAAAACATTGCAGCCGACTGAACGCTGTGTGCTCTGTGTGCACAGGAAAGCTGGCTGCTGTGATACCGTACATTGTATCCACTGATTCTGCTGCTGTGGGATGAGCTAGGAGAGTGGACCCCACCGCCGCATACAATGCTTAGTGCATGCACAGCGGGCATCTCACAGCTCAGGAACAGTGGATACAACGTATCGCAGCAGCATCAGCAGCCGGCATACCTGTGCACACGGAACATCACGCACAGTGTTCAGCCGGCTGCAATGTTTTTCTTCATACAATCTTTACACAGAAAGATATTATTGGGGGATGTCTTACTTCCGGGGGGTGCCTTATATTAGGCAATTCAACAAAACTTCTGCTATGTCTTACTTTCGGGAGATGACTTATTTTTGGGCAAACAGGGTATTTCATCCTTATAGCTGTTTAATATATGCTACATAACCATGGATGCTCTGCTAGGATAGCACAATCAGGATCAGAGCATGAATAGTTTCTGATAAAGTGGACCCTTCACCACTTCCACCAAATCCCATGCTTAGCACCTGTTAATAGGCTCTGCTCCACTGATTGTGGCACAATTGGATTTTTTCTAGCCCCCACCATTTCCAAGCAACCAGTGCAGTAATCTTTGAGGCCTGATGTGCTACTTAGACTCTGTACTTTCAGGTGGACAGTGTGAGGCAACAGGGTGAGATACAGAGCTCCAATCGAAGTTGAGCAGTGTCAGAGCTCAGAATCGCAACCATTGTTTACTTCTACCTGACAGTACAGACCCTATATAGTATGTTACTGATGTGGAACATAGGGAGTGAGAAATAAAAATAATAAATAAATCAGAGAATCCAGCTAGAATCAAAGATGCAAAGAACTGGACATAGTGGAGGTGATGAAAGGTCCTCACGAAATATCTGCAGGATCTTGCTGGGCAATTTGTTCCCTGGCCTATCATGTATCATTTTTTTCTACTGCTAATAGCCCTATTACGGCTGCAGCACTTTTTGCATTTCTGAGGCAGCCTCCAACCTCATCCATTATCACTTCTACTGGTTTCTTTACATGTAATCCTGACAGAAGTAACTGTAAAATAGCAAATGGCTGAGAAAAGCTGAAGTGAACATAATATAGGAGATCCAGACACTAGACTCCAAATACAGTACATAATGCATCTAAAAAGATCCCTGACACAGGATCCCTACTAGATAGGAATGTTGATAATGGATGACAAGATAAGATAGGATAGGATGGTCCTTGGGTAGCCCAATCGGGAAATTTCAGAGAATATATATTTACGGATATGGGGATTTATATCATGTGTATGGTTTTGTAGAAGATACTCTTTGAAGGATTGTTATACCTACCTTGACATACACTGAGTTCACTAACTTATAATCCAGATGCAATATCTCTTGTATATTGATACATTGATCTCCTTTATCGACATGACATTATATGTGACCCCTGACATCCTGTACTTTTCAAGAGGGATACGCATTAATCCCTGAATAATGGACACATAGAACTACTCACAATAGGGGAATCCTTTATGATTCTGCAGATCCAGATTGGTTTATTCTTCTAGATCAACCGTCTGCTTTTAGATGTGAGAGATCGCTCAATATAGCTGATCGCTATGTATATTGTGAGTAGCGATCATGTGACTTTGGTGAACAGCTGACAGGAGGACTTGACACGCCCCCACGATGATGTGGATGGGCTGGACGGACGGTGAGATACTCTATTGGCCGCTCATCTGGCAGTCGGCGAGATGGGGGCGTGTCCATGGTGCGCACGGCACTATATAGTGCCGTGAGGACGGAGGCAAGACGTCAGACACGCTAAGTATCGGGGCACACCATCAGTGCCCCGAGAATTGCAGTTTTTACTGCACATCGTTAATGGTGCTTTCCCTTTCTTTTAGGGTTACTATACCCAAGATACAGCTCCTGATGAGCCTGAGCTTACAGGCGAAACGCGTAGAGCCAGTTTGTAGTAACCGTGAGGTCCGAGATAGGGGTATATATTGCATCCTTGGGATCTCGTTGTGTTAGTGGCGGCCACCAATTAGCCACCAATCCCTATTTATAAGCGCAGGGTAATAATAATAACCAGATACCTGTGACTTTGTGGGAATAGGGTTAGTTGGGCAGCAGTGATAGTCTATAAAAGTCACACTAGAGCTGCCTTTAACTATTATGGCAATACTGGTCTGCTTCATATGATCTCAGAGCACCTATTCAAAGCTATCTCATTTTTTATTTACCATATATGTTACCAGTTTAAATTGGCTAAGCAATGTTACAATGAGTCAATGTAACTTTATTCTCAGCCAACTCTGAATAGTTGTGAGTGTATATTCATGGTGGAACACTGTGTCATAATAGTGTGTCCACTTTTGATTCTCATCAATACACATAGAACGGCTGAGTGTTCACTGAGGGAGATAATAGCCTGCTCCCATACAGTGGTTTTCACATATATGGGTCTTATATATGTAGTATGTGTGGACGTTTTTAGCCTATGTGGCAACTAATAAAGGTTATATTTTATTATCATCAGTTTATACACCATTCAGCCAACTGTGAAGCACATATTTAGTGGTTGAAATTAACCCCTGTGAAAATACTGACACAGGAAAAGAGAGATCTGAACATATTCAGGAAACCTACTTGCTATGCAGGACTAATATACCATCATTGATAACATAAAGTAGCTAGTTAAAAAGTAGAGAGAACTATTCAGACTCTCATTATACTCTCAATGTTATGAGAAGATGCAGACTCATCTCACTGCAGTGTAGAGGAAGTGAAGAAACCTCTCCCGGCCCTTCCTGTGAAGTGAGAACTACCCCTCCCGTCCACTTGATTTGTGAATTTGTTGGTTTATAAAGATGCACTTTCTGTAGTAATGGAGTGAGCAGCATTAACCTATTGCCAGGAAGTTTAGAGAGGATTTCCAGTCAGAAAATGGCAACATTTTTTAATAAAGTGCATTGCATTTTGGTCCAGAATCACATGCTCTGTTAAATGAGGCTACACTGTCTGTTAGTGGCCATTTAAGCAGATAGTCACGTGCTACACAGTACAGGACTGCTCACTCTGGCCATTGTAGACTAAAGCCCCATGTACACAGGGGAATCCGGGCTATACTCAGTACTTGGCAGAGTCAACACCTGGGAAGGTAAGTGAAGTCACAATTACAAAGCAGACAGTTTATATGCATGGTTCATAAAGGTTTTTTTTAAGATTCAGGGAAAATCCCTTTAAGATATGGCAGCATTCCAATAAGACTGCTTTCACACAAGTATATTTATCACCAGTATATGCAAGTCTTATTTGATTTGTAAAAGCTAATGTTAACTAAAGAGGTGTTTATGGGTGTGAAAAATAGAATACATGCACTACTTTAATCTGTTGTTAAGATGGAAACGCCTACTGAAACCTCTGGAGCTGGTTCACAACATGCATGTGTCTATACACAATATGGCATCCATATTGCATAAGTATTACATCTGTACATCAAAAGGTTTTTTATGTAATTATAAGGAAAATCCACTCAGAACTCAAGTTTGTCATGTGCTCTATTCAGGGATTCCATGTGTAAGCCTCTCAGCTCTTTTTATTCTTGCCGCTCTATGTCTATATCGCACTGGAGCCACTTCATAGTGACACATCAAAGCCAACCTTGGTGCTAAGCTAGCCTTGCTTAGGTACAGGTGGCAATGGCTAAAGCTGTCCATAAGATGCTGCAAACAGGCACCACTGGTAACAAAACAGATGGAGAGAAATCTAAAATCAAGATGGCATCTGATCACGAGGCTGCACTGCAAGAAATAATACATAATACATAAAAGAGGTAAAGGAGTGACAGTGACAGTGGGACATGTAGTAATGAAATGTTGTTTTTCTACTTAATGTCTTCAGTGTCATGGAAAAGTAATACAAATCTGTTATTCACTGATATAATATGGTCTATAATACATCTGTATTGTGGTTCCGTATTATGCACATTTGCAAACAGACTTGTATGAACTAAGCTTTATTTGTGCAATATTACTGAATACGAGAGGCTGACCATGGGCAGAGTAAGCTTCATCCTTATATACATGTTTGACCAAAGTGTCAATGCTATATGCTATAGGTATACACCCAAATAATGAGATCATCATTTCATTCCGCGCAGTCAGCAAACCTATCCTATTAGATAAAGCCAGGAATACTAAGAGAGGTTAAAATAATGGCCTACAGGGGATTCTGGCTGTATGTCATCACAAATCATTGGCCTGTATGTAATGTGACATCTGCAAATAAGTATAATCTCCTGTCAGTATACACTGCTGAGACTGCAGGCAAACACTGGCCCATTTCTCACTATTTCCATAGAAAAGAAATATCTTAATGGAATCCTCTCTCTCACATCCGCACAAAAATACAAATGCATAAAATAGAGTATTGTATATATAAATCTGAAAATAATATCTGTATTCAGTAAGATGACTAAAATACTGGAGCCGTGGAAATGCTGGGCCTGGGATTACATTTATTTATAGAAGGCTAAGTATATGAGGGAGAACAAAACAGCACATACAAAACAATCAAAACAGGAAAGGCTGAAATAATGGAAAAAAAAACAGAACATAAAAACCCCTGTCCCCCAAGATCATTGCCGCTTTTTACATTCAATATTCAATTTTCACGTTCACCATAAAACGTCATTGGAAAGGTTTATCATTTGGCAAGGGTATTAGAAAACCAGGCCCATTTACCTGAAAAATGACTTAAAGCATCTCTGCTCCCATTGGCCTCGGACACGGCCCTCCGGAATTGTTCCAGGATAGCATGGAGCTCTGAGGAGCGCTGGAGAGTTCTATGTTCGGCAATACGTAGGCGTTCCTTCAAAGCATGAAATTCACGCTGATAAGCAATCAATTTCTCTGTAGAAATAAAATCATGGCAATAGCTTTCTATTAGTTACATTTTATGTAGAAAGGAGTAATAGCTGTCTTCTTTCATTACTACAATAGAGAATAATCCCCCACCTCCAGATTTCCCTAAAAAAAAACCTGTACTCAAAAATATAGTAATTTCAATATCAAATACTGGAACACAATAGAAATGACTTATTTTATCACCCAATGGGATATATGCTATACTATATATTTTAAGTAGACAGTTTTTGTACAATTTTTTTCACTTGTATTAAAAGTTTTACGGTATAGTCAAAGGATTTTCCAATCAGGAAACAAAATGGTTCCAGAGTGGGTTAAAAATACACCTTAGTAATCCACTGGCACGCTTGTTCTGACTGCTCTCAGGTTCCCCCTGCTCTCTACTGCTCCGGTCCCATCTCAACACACACCAAATATTTTAACTTTTTTTTTATTTAACAGTAATTTTAATTGAGAAATTTTTTCCATAACAAGATATAAAACAAACAAAAGCAGAAATGGTACATCAGAGAGAGGGAAAGGCTATGGGCCAAACCCTCATACAAGAACAGAGATAATGGGGGCCAACAAACAACCCAACAAGACAACAAAAGAGAAAAGAAAGAAAAACAATAACAAGAGAAAGGAGAGGGGGAGGGAAGGGAGAAGGGGGTGGGGTGGGGGAGAGGACGACCGGATTCAAACACCACGTAGAACACAGTGCGTATCCCAAGGGGTCCAAATGGAGTGAAAGGCATACAGAGTGTTGTCTATTTTACTTTAGTGGGGACATATGCAAATAGAAGGGGCAAGTATTAACATACAGGATGTACTGCTTAGTGCTGGCTCAAACAGGAGTTTGGAGGGACCACTCAATAGGTGCAAGAGTTAAGCCAAAGGGGTGCTGGTAATAGATTCCTTTTAGGTAAGGTCATGACTACACAAGAAAAATAGTGTCCATAGTATTGAATTAAAAAATACTACAAGTGTACAAGTAGTTTGTACCTTATTCTACATCATTAATAGAATCAGAGAGGGGCAGGATAATCAGATAGTCCAGATTTTAAGCCATTCATAACCAAGGTAAGGTAAGTCACTATCACTTGATGTTTTTTTTAAAGAGAGAAAATGTCACAATTTTTAGAGCTCTAGGTCCTAAAGGGAATAGGTTACTCAAACCAGACTGGGCAGCGAGAGGTTGCAGGAAACCTACAGCAGATATTTGTCCGCCTGCCTATGAGGGATATTTATGAAATGTTCTTAAAGGGGGTTCATCAGCATCAAAACTGTTATTAAACCAGCCCCTGTACCTTACAGTGCTCTGAACTGAGCACAGTGCTATAATTCGTTTGTGGAATGGCTACTTGATTTTGACAAAAAAAAAATGCTTTTTAATCCTATGCAAATGAGCTAAGAGTGCATGGGGGAGTGTTCTGGGGTGGCCACGACTCGTGGCAAGTTCTTCTCCCTGCTTAGGAGCAGATGAGGGAAAGCTCAGATTATTCAGTATTGCCAAGAGAAGAAGATCTTCCAGCAATTCTCAGTCACCCCAGAACAAACCCTCTAGGCACTCTTGGCTCATCTATATAAAAATAAGAAGCATATGAAAACACTGTGTTCACCTTAAGGTACTGGGGTTGGTTTAGGCGATTTCACACCTGCGCCCTGGTCTCCACTTTGCGGGTTTCCGTCTTCTGCCCGAGAAACTGGAAACCGGCAGTCAGTTTTCAGACCAATCATGTCCGCCTGTGAGCGTCTTCTACATCTCCGCAGCGAAACCAGTTTTTTAAACCGGACGCAAAGTCTGACATGCAAGACTTTGTGTCCAGTTAAAAAAAAAACAAAACTTTCGCCGCGGAGGCCAAAAGACGCTTACACGTGGACACTGACTGCCAGGTTTCCATCTCCTGTCCAGTTTCTCAAGCAGAAGACTGAAACCCACAAAGCGGTGACCGGGTGCAGGTGTGAACTCGCCCTACTATGTTATGTTTTGGGTACCAACAGTTTCCGTTTACAGAAAACTGTCTAAGGCCCCGTTCAAATGGGGCAAGAGGGGGTGGATTTTGGCACTGAATCATAATCCACCCCCTCACAATAGCGGTCTATGTAGGCCGCTAGCTTACTTTTTTCCCATGAGCTGCTCTTTCTTCAGGTGGATTCCGCAGCTGATTCAGCCGCGGCGTCCGCCTTGTGGCAGAACGCTCCGGACTAGGCCCATTCATTTGAACCTACTCCGGAATGGGAAGCCGAGACTGTCGGAAGCCGTGACAGGTGTATTTTAGTCCTATTCTGACGTGGCTTTCCCCATGTGAACTATGCCTTATTTGCTTATAGCAACCAATCACAACAGATTTCATCCTGTATTCTGCTCTTGAAAATAAAAACTGCACAGTGATTGGAGCAACGCACAACTAGATATGATTTTCTTTAAGGCCAGGGCCCCATGTGTCATAAACCGGAAAAAAACACTGTGTTTTACAGCCCTTGCAGAAAAATATGAGCATCAGACATGCTATGATTTCCAAAACCAGTGTGGTTTTGGAAATCGCAGCCTGTCAATTATACCAAAGGAAATGGCAGCAGTTTCCCTATAACTATAATGGAAACAGAAAGGGCGCAGAGGAAGCCCCTGCGGAATTTCCTTGAAAAGTTCTGCGGGAAAAAAACATGATGTGTTGCCATCGCAATTTTTCTCGCAGTACTTACTTGCTGCAGCCTGCTAAGACAGTTTTTGTGCAACAACGAAGTCTGTCAATTCAGGATGCCCAGAGATAGAGCAGAAATATGCCGACAGCTTCCCATAAAGATTCCTGATTATTCCTATATTTTAGGAAGACTACACAAATGCCTAAATGTCAAATCATAGGAGTTTTACTGTAATATGGGAGAATTGTTATAGTTGTTCTGTTGTGCCAGTGATCTCCGCAGTGCTAATAGAGATACATTTATTTACTGTTATTTATAATAGTGTCACCATACTCCATAGAGTTGTACATTCACATCATTTCTAGGTGAGGCTTGCAAAGTAATTTGGCTAAATGTTTGTTTAGTCCCATTCATTTTCAGAAGTAGTTACTACATGGTTAATTGAGCGTCCTGTGTGAAATTCCTCTTATTTGCCAGCAGTTTGTCTTTTTTGTCTTTGTGGTTTATAAATATACACTGTAAGCAAAAGCGGAACAAAGTGAACAATTTTAGTGGAGAATTCTGTGATCAGCGACTTTACAGCTTACTGAATAAAGCCGCCTGCAGACCCGTATTAATTAGAATTTCTGCAGCTCGATCCAGTGGGAATAGTGTCGGCCGCCTATATGCATCAAACAAGTGTATCTTGAGAAACAGATAGAAAAAAATAAATAAATAACTGAAATAGGAACTAATATACATTTCATTGGTTGTGAGTAAGAGGAGAAAAATTCCCAGATTGCTACATTTTAAAATATTTGTGTATCATCATAAATATTTTAGGCGCACAGTGAGAGTCTTACAATTCAAAGTTTCTCAGAAATCACAAAAATGTGAAAACTTCAAAATACTTACTGTACAGAGCACTGAGCTTAGCACATAGCCTGGATACAGGAGCTGCTTATGCTATTGCCACAAATCATCTTTTTAGTCCACCATTACCATCTAATGACTAATATGGTTTTTAAAAAAAAAATGCTTTGCTTTTTATTAAATTGCTAAGAATACAAATGAACTGAGCCTTTATGAGCTCCTGTGCTGAATGGGTCAGAGCTGCTTGCAATGGATGAGGAAGCATGCAGGCTCTTTACACTAAAGGCACAGGAAAATCTGCAGGCCCATAGTAATTTGTTCTTGCCGCGTGTCCAGACTGCAAAATGGACAGGAACAGGACTGTGCTGAGTTTTGTCCCAGAGCTCACAGCAACCTGTACCGACCAATGATAACATAGAGGTAGGTCTATGAGGCCATAAGTAATATTGGGTCACTGGGCAACTCATTAACAATACACCTAACACACTGACACAGCACATGTTCATGTGCAAGGACCCGAATAAAGACTTATATTGTGGAGTGAAAACATTTTTCCAATAAGCACAGTTCTATAATAAAATGTATAAAAGAGTAGATATTGATGGCCTATCTTTACGATAACTTATCAAAACTAAATCAGTGGATCAACACTCAGCATCCCTATTGTTTAGCTGTGGGGTGTACAGAGCTGGAAGATGACAGCTCTGAATACCATGTACTGGATGTTCTGGGGGTAATGCCACACAGTTCCTATTCATGTGAATGCAATGTGTTCAGTAGTAACTATGTTAAAGGGGTTGTCCCATCACAAGGATCCTATCTATACCGCTTGTTAATGTGGATGTAAGACTTTTCCTAAATACACTGCTTCAGCAAAACTGCTTTGTTTGTCCACTATCTTACTTTATTCAATTGATTGTTGACACAGCCCTTGACTTATCTGCTCAAAAGTCAAGTGATGTATCTGCTGCTCTCAGGGGGGAGGGAGGAGGGGCTAAGTGCACGGGAGCGAGCCTGTGTATCTAGCTATTCCTGTGTCTACACCACGTGACCTAGGTCCTGCACTCAGATAGGGGAGAGGAGCTGCTTTCATTTCTTCTGTTCCCCCAGTTATCAGGCTAGCTAATTCAATTGTGTTCATTATGGCAGAGACAAGCAGTCTCTGTATGTAACACAGAATGGAGTTGCTCCTGCCCGTACTTCATAGTCCAATATTGTGCATACAGTGTTGTTTGAAGACCTTTGATTACATCATAGGCCCTTCAGCCGCCCCATAGGATAACGCAATGCGGTGGGCGGAGCTACACTTTAATTTGGGTGCGGAGCTAAACGGCAGGTTGCATGTGAAACCCCGCCCACTAAATTATGCAAGAAACCAGGAAGAAAGAAGATTTTACAGCAGTGAAGACTGGTGAGTATGTGACGTGGGAATACCCCTTTAAAGGGTTCCTGAGTTTTCAAGAAAAGTCAAAATATGTGCAGGGTCTGGCTGGATAGTCTGTTCTATAAAAGTCTTCATATATGATGTCCTATCAGTTTTTCTGCTGCTCATAATATGGCAGCAACTAATTTTGCTTTGAGGCTGTGGGCATGTACAATACAAAGCAGTCCCCCCCCCCCCCCTGTCCATTAGAACTAGTTTGGTTTGTTTACATGAAACTCTGCCAGCAGTAACCGTATAAGAGCATACAAATAGCTGAGAAAATCCCAGGTGAACATAATATAGGAGATCTAGGAATACTGGACTGAAAATATTGGCCAGATATAAAGTATCTCCCAAAAGGGAGTACACCCCTCACATTTTTTTAAGTTATTTCATTATATATTTTCATGGGACAAGACTAAAGAAACAACACTGATACAATCTAAAGTAGTCAGTCTACAGCTTGTATAACAGTATACATTTGGTGGGTCATCAAAATCACTCAACATATAACCATTAATGTATAAACCCCTGGCAACAAAAGGTAACACACCCCTAAGTGAAAATGGACCAATTGTGCCCAATTTGCCATCCTGATGTCATGTGACTCATTAATTTTACAAGGTCTTATTTATGAATGGAGAGCAGATGTCTTAAATTTGGTGCTATCGCTCTCACACTCTCTCATACTGGTCACTGGAAATTCAACATGGTTTCTTGTGGCATGGCCTAAGCTACAAGGAGATTGCCAAAACCCTGAAACTGATGTTCAACATCATATCCTGTGGTTGTTTTTTCAAAATAGACATATGAGTGCTGCCAGCATTGCTGGAGAGGTTAAAGAGGTGGAGATGGGGGGTGTCAGCTTCTCAGTGCTCAGACCATATGCCGCACACTGCATCAAATTGGTCTGCATGGCTGTCGTCCCAGAAAGAAGCCTCTTCTAAATATGATGCACAATAAAGCCTGAAAACAGCTTGTCAAAAACAAGCAGACTAAGGAACTAAGTCCTGTGGTCTGATGAGACCAAAATAAACTTATTTGGTTCAGATGGTCTCGATCGTGTATGGTGGCAAACAGGTAAGCAGTACAAAGACAAGTGCGTCTTGCCTACAGTCAAGCATTGTGGTGGAAGTGTCATGGTTTGGGGATACATGAGCGTTGCTGGCTGTAGGGAGCTACAGTTTATTGAGGGAACCACGAATGTAGATCAAGCAGAGCATGATCCCCTCCCTTCAGAAACTGGGCCGCAGGGCAGTAGTCCAGCATGATAACCACCCCAAACACACCTCCAAAACGACCACTGCCTTGCTAAAGATACTGAGAGGAAAGGTGATGGACTGGCTAAGTATGTCTCCAGACCTAAACCCTATTGAGCATCTGTGGGGCATTCTCAAATGGAAGGTGGAGGAGCACAAGGTCTCTAAAATCCACCAGCTTCATAATGTCACCATGGAGGAATAGAAGAGGATTCCAGGGACAACACGTGACACTCTAGTGATCTCCATGCCCAAGAGGGTTAAGGCAGTGCTAGAAAATAATAGTGGCCAACAAAAATATTGACACTTGCGGCACAATTTGTCCATTTTCACTTAGGGGTGTACTCACTTTTGTTGCCAGGGGTTTAGACATTAATGGCTGTGCGTTGAGTGATTTTGATGACACACCAAATTTACACTGTTAGACAAGCTGTGCACGGATTACTTTACATTGTATCTAGGTGTCATATCTTCAGTGTTGGTCCATGAAAACATATAATAAAAAATAATTACAAAAGTGTGAGGGGAGTACACACTTTTGTGAAATATTGAATGCTGGAACCTACTACATTCTAGTATCTACCATACAGGCATAACAGAGGAAAATAACAATGTATGAGCACAGTCAGCATAGCTGTGAATCAGGGGCGTAACTACCGCCATAGCAGCGGAGGCAGCTGCCACAGGTCCCGGGACATTAGGGGCCTGGTGACAGCCGATACTGCTGCTATCATTATACTCGGGGTTCTTTGCAGACCCCCGAGTATAATGATCGGCAGACCGGGAGAGGTAAGGGAACGTAACAAACACAGTTACTTACTAGAGATGAGCGAGTACTGTTCGGATCAGCTGATCCGAACAGCACGCTCCATAGAACTGAATGGATGCACTTGGTACTTCTGCTTTGACGTCGGCTGGCCGCTTAACCCCCCGTGTGCCGGCTACGTCCATTCATTTCTATGCGAGCGTGCTATTTGGATCGGCTGATCCGAACAGTACTCGCTCATCTCTATTACTTACCTCTCCACGATCCTGCCAGGCCTCCTTCCTTCTTGTCTGACGTCACAAGAAACCGGCCTGCTTCCCAGGTCATGTGACGTCCGACGTCATAGAAAAAGGACGGCAGCCGGGGACAGGTAAGAAACAGTAATTTTTTTATGTTTTTACTCCCCTGGGTCTCAGATTATTATACTCTGGGGTCTGAAAAGACCCCAGAGTATAATAATTGTTTATGGGTGTCCACAGTGGGACATAATAGTGTGTGCAGGGGTCACTAATGGAAATAATAGTGTGTGCAGGGGCCACTAAGGGACATAATAGAGTGCGGAGGAGGGGGTCGGTCGAGTTCTTCGGCATCGGTTTCGGGTGGGGGGGGGGCATGTCAAAAGTTCGCTATTCCGTACACGTGTAAAAAACGCGCCAAAAAACGTGCGTTTTTTGGTACGTTTTTTACATGTGTGCAAAATGTCACTGAAGTCAATGGGAGTCTGATTTTTACACGTGTATTATGCAAAAATGAGTGTGCTTTTACTCCGTGTGTATGGGCCCTTACTTGGGTACAAGATGCATATACAGAAAAGATGTGTATACAGAAAAGAAAGCAAATAAAATAATAATTTCCATTAAGTGGGCACAGACTGTGCTGTTTGTTCTGCGTTGGACAGATCTGTGTCTAGACAGTAACTCTGTACTGAATTTTAGAATATCCAATATAAACATCATTGCCATACAACAGCAATAATATATTGGAGAATTGTTGGGAGGATCCCAATGGGAAGAAAAATTTAAACTTTAGGTATACAAAATAATGCAGACTAAAAATAAAGACAATCCAACTACAATTAAAAAAAGTAAGCAGTTACAGATTTAAAAAAAGCACTGTGTGAATCCAAGCTTAGACCAGTGATGGTAAAGATTGGTAATCTAATACATTTATACACAATTTCTGTAAACTAAAGTGTTATGTAAGCAGGAAAGGGCTACACCAATCTCAATGGTAAAGAAGCCAGAGTACCTAAAAATATAAAATGCCAACTCCTACATTATGGAATTTCTATTGACGTCAATAGATATTTTATACCCTTTAAGTCTGTGCACGTCTTATAATAAAACATGATTTCTATTTATTTTATGAAATCACAAGTACACTAGAGCCAAAGTTGGTATTTGGTATGACATACTGGCAGATAGTGTGCCCACCAGCGCTGCTCATGCTTCTGCTTGTACCACATCCTATTAATAAAGTCACAACATCAATTTTCCAGGAAATAAGCATGTGATGTTTGCTTTTCTGCCATTTCAAAAGTCCAAGCAGAAAACTTCCAGAAAGGAAGACTTTGCCTTTGGAACATATCATTTTTGTTAGGTACTCCAGTTTTTCTATAAAAACAGAAGGCTGAAAGGAGCTCTTTATCCTGCGCACGTCAATAGATTGATTCATTTCACATTCTGCAATGTTTGCATTTCCACTATGAAAACGCACAGTCTTAGAGAGAAACTTGTTTAGAGTAGGATGAAGCCCGCTTACCCAAAGCTGCCCTACACAGTATCACACACATCTCACAGCTGGACAGGGTGACCACCACCAAGGAGAAAGGAAAGCTTTCTACTCCCTCCCACAAAAGCAAAAGGGTAGGACTGAAAAAATAAGATCTGAAATCCATCCTAAACTATCAGTGTATACTATGATCCAAGCTGCCCGTGTATGCAAAAAAGTTACAAGGAAGTTTACTGAACGTCCTGACACATCACATTGTGAAAAAGGAAAAAAAAAATTAAAAAAAATACAACCACCCGGGAATCGCTGTCAATCAACAGTTCAATGAGGTCACTGTTTTGGTATTACAACATAGTCTTATTCATTTTCATGGGACAGGCCATGTGACTCATGAATCTAATGTCACAGGTCTTTGACACAGAAATAGCAATTATCCAAGTACTATGGACGCTTTAGAAAGCTTATCAGAGAGGGCGCTGGCAGTCAGATTCCCTACAGAATACAGTTATACCTACAGAAACGCTGGCAGCTTGTGTATACAGCGCCGCACCCAATGAGGCGACCGCCTCGGACAGCGCACGGGAGGGGGGCGGCGCACAGGCTACTTTTTTTTTTTTTTTTTTTACTTTGAACCAGCGCAGGAGAGCTGCTTCTCTCTGCGCTGGTTCAGACGTCTACGTATCTGCGTAGGCGGTGTCACTAGGCCGCCTACGCATGCTGATACGTACTCAGACGTCTAGGTATCAGCGTGGGCGGCGTCATCACGTGATGACGCTCGCTGATACCTAGACGTCTCAGTACGTATCAGCGTGCGTAGGCGGCCTAGTGACGTCAGCCTGCATGAGAAGAGGATCGCGGAGGCGGCGGGAGCAACAACAAGATCGGTAAGTATAAAAACTTCTTTTTTGGTTTTAAAATAGGCCGCTACCTGCTGGAGTATCTCCAGCAGGCAGCGGCCTATTTACCTACCTCCCCAGACCTGCACACTGCCGCCCCCGCTTCCCCTTGTACTATAGGCCGCGGAGGCCAGCAGTGAGTAGGCCCGGGCAGGCCGTGATCCCACTACCGCCATTATTATACCCGGGGGTCTTTTCAGACCTCCGAGTATAATAATCGGAGCCCCAGGGGAGGTGAGGGAACATAATAAACAATGTTACTTACCTCTCCGGGATCCGATGCTACTCCTAGCAGGCTTCGGGCGTATATGTTAATGCCCAGACATCACGTGGTCTGGAATATTACCATATAGGCCCAAAGCCTGCCCTAGCAGTACCATATAGGCCAAAGCCTGTGCTAGTAGTAATAGCCTGTTACTGCTAACACAGGCTTTGGCCTGTATGGTACTGCTAGGGCAGGCTTTGGGCCTATATGGTAATATCCCAGACCACGTGATGTCTGGGCATTACCATATAGGCCCGAAGCCTGCTAGCATTAAAGAGGACCTTTCATGGGTTTGGGCACAGGCAGTTTTATATACCGCTGGAAAGCTGACAGTGCGCTGAATTCAGTGCACTGTCGGCTTTCCCGATCTGTGCCCCGGTTGAAGAGCTATTGGTGCCGGTACCGTAGCTCTTCACAGTCAGAAGGGTGTTCCTGACAGTCTGTCAGGAATGTCCTTCTTCCCAGCAGCGCCTATATCGCTGTACTGTGTGAGCGGGGAGGAACGCCTCCCTCCCCTCCTGATAGTGCTCTTCTATGGACGAGTACTGTGAGCAGAGGGAGGGGGCTCACACAGCACAGCACTATAGGCGCTGCTGGGAAGAAGGACATTCCTGACAGACTGTCAGGAACGCCCTTCTGACTGTGAAGAGTTACGGTACCGGCACCAATAGCTCTTCACCCGGGGCACAGATCAGGAAAGCCGACAGTGCGCTGAATTCAGCACACTGTCAGCTTTCCAGCAGTATATAGAACTGCCTTTGCCCAAACCCATGAAAGGTCCTCTTTAACATCGGGTCCCGGAGAGGTGAGTAACAGTGTTTATTATGTTCCCTTATCTCCCCTGGGGCTCCGATTATTATACTCGGGGGTCTGAAAAGACCCCTGAGTATAATAATAGTTCATGGGTGTGCAACTGTGGGGCATAATAGAGCTTGGAGGGTCCACTGTGGCCCCGTAACCTCTATTATGCCCCACAGCAGCCCCCCTGCAACCTCTATTGTGCCACTGTGGTGCATAATATAGGCTGCAGGGGCCGCTGTGAAGAATAGAGGAGTCAAAGATGTCTATGTTTCAAACTTTACAGAGTCAAGTTACAGCTGAAAGAAGTGGTCATGGCGGTCCAAAGGGAAGAGACGGGAAATGTGGGGGGACGTCTCCTGTGAGTATTACTGCATTGCATTTATTGTAATGTGTGCCCCCCCCCGCTGTCTTTGGCTGACAATCAAAAGATGAACATCACCATCTTTCGATCGTCCGCCTCAGGCAGCAGAGAGGCTAGGTTCACCACTGTACGTATAGGTATATTGGAATCAGAGCGTTCGCAGGGGGAAAACGCGGCAGGAAAAAACATGATGTGATTCTGCTGCGGTATCTTCTGCATCGTTTTTTTTTTTTTTTTGCTTCAACTCACTATGTGGGGCCTTATCCTAAGCCTGAGTTCACATGGGGTATTATGGTCAGGATTTTGAGGCCGTAGTCGCCTTAAAATCCTCACCAAAAAGACTGCTCCCATTGAAATCAATGGGAGCTGGTCAGGTCTTTTTTCCGGGAGCTGTTTGTTCCTGCTCCCGGGAAAAAGGACGGACATGCTCATTCTTCAGGCGGAATCGCCTAGCAAATCCGCCTGAAGACACTCAATACTTCCGACTAGGCCCATTCATTAGGCCTAATCAGGAGCAGAGTGTGCGACTGGATGCCAGTGCACTGCACCGGCATCCAGTTGCAGCTACCCATATTTTGGACCGGAACCCGAGGCGGCCTCCACCTCAGGTTCCAGACCAAAAAACTCTGTGTGAACCCAGCCTAAAGCTGCAAAAAGTTTTAGAGCTGCACAGTACAATACATTTTCTTTGCACTTTAGTTCTATAGATGACAAAAAGTCTTTGTTAGTTTATATTTTAAGAGTCTTCATAGGGGAAAATGAAGGCTGTGTCTAAGACTCTGCCCACAAGTGTTCACGAGATTCCATCTGCAACATACAGTTCTGTTCTTGCTGCCAAAAAAAACAAAACCCAGAAACCCTGATAGACCCCCTTAAAATAAGTAGGATTCAGCATTGACAATGTGGACTTGTCATTGCACCATAGCTTCTCTTTATAATGAAAGCTATGATACTATTGTGAACAGAGAGTGAGAACCCCAGACAGCACACCACCGATGCATAGGAAGGTTGGAGTGCCGTACATGATTGTCACCAAATTGTGGTCATGTAGTGGCAACACGGTGGCTCAGTGGTTAGCACTGCAGCCTTGCAGTGCTGGAGTCCTGGGTTCGAATCCCACCAGGAACAACATCTGCAAGTAGTTTGTATGTTCTCCCCGTGTTTGCGTGGATTTCCCCCCATTCTACAAAGACATACTTAAATGGGAAAAAAAGTACATTGTGATCCCTATATGGGGCTCACAATCTACATTAAAAAAAATAAAATAAATTGCGGTTATGTCAATAATGCCTTAGGCTAGGTTCACATCTGAGGACCCCCCGAAAGGAAACCTAATCTGCCTAAAAAAGCAGTTACCTTAAGAAACCCGCCGACCCCATAGACTATAATGGGGTCTGTGTGATTTCCAAGCGGTTTCTGCCCGCAAGGGGCGAAAAACACAGAGAGAAAAGTGCTGCTTGCAGTGGAGAGGGGAACGGAATCCCCATATGGAGACCGGGCGCAGATGTGAACTGAGCCTTACCTGCAACATTGTGTGGCTGTTGGACACCACTGGTTGGTGAAGTTTTGGCAAGGCGCCCACCTCAGTCACACCTGGAATTTCAATTTTATGTGGAATTAGACTTTAATATTTCTGTTGTAGTAGAAACACTGAGAGATTAGAGACATAATCCGAGTCTAGGCACATACAGCGCTGTGAGAAAGTCTTAACCCTTTGTCTAATGTTACATTTTACTTAAAGGGGCTCCATCACTGGGAAAAGTCATTTTTATCTAATCACATCCTTGCATAGGCTTTAGAAAGGCTACATTTACCTTTAGTATGTAAATTGCCTCAGTGGTTTCTGAATAAGTCCATTTTTATTCATATGTTATTGAGCTTCCAGTCAGCACAGGAAGTTCCCAACAGCACTAGTCTCTGCTATTATCTCCTATGTGTGTGAGGCAAACTGGAAGCTGAGTCATCATCAGCAGCAGCCTGTGCTATATACACTCATAGGAAACAAATAGCAGAGAGGGTGCACAATGCATCATGCAACCAGTCTAATTAGCATATGAATAAAAACTGACTTACTCAGAAACCACTGAGGCAATTTACATACTAAAGGTAGGTGTGGAATAGCCTTTCTAAAGGCTATGCAAGGATGTGATTAGTTCAAAATGACTTTTCCCAATGATAGAGAGAACACTATTCAGGGTTACAAGTATGCATTATCTGGAGGCACATGGAAAGAGGTAAATGTAGCTTTTTAGTGCATAAAGAGACTAAATTATACAATATGAAGCCTGAAAAATACTTTGGGTTTGTCATTCCTATTACGTCTCATCATGGCTGTGCAACAAACAGAAATAGGGCAACAAAAGAAGTCAAAACATAAAAGCAATAGAGATATTTGTGGCTTCTCTAATGGAATACTATGGATTAGGTTTACCATGAGCGTATTTATCCAACAGACGTTCTAAGGACTTGCCAAGAAAAATCTTTAATGACTGCCAACACTGCTGTCAAACTAAATATCATCTCTTCAATACCTGTATGGATATATTATGCCATCTTATATAATACATTTAAAGGGAACGAGTGCTGCATAATGACTCTCCGCTCTGGCTAATACATGGAGGTCTGAGAAGCAGGTCCCCTCCTCTATTACTTACATACGTGCTACTAGAACATATTGAATCTGTTGGCCGTACACAACCTCCTCTTACAATAAGGCTGGCTCACACACAGACTTACTCTGAAACAGTGATAACCACAGAATTTTCACAGAGATTATGCACTGGGGGTGAAGGGGGGGTGGGGAAGACGTTGCTGTAAAATCTATATTGACAAAAAAAATGGGGGGGGGGGGGACAGAATTCATCAATCCGTCCACACCAGTTTACTCCAGAGCAGAGATGGGGGCGGGGACGCCTCATCCCAACAGATTCATTATAACTCACCCCAGTTTTTTTTCACATGAGTAATAATGAAAATCTAAGCCAGTTCCTAGATTTCCATCCTTGTGTAGGCCAGTCTTAAAGCATAAGTAAAGTTTCAGACAACTTTTGATTTTCTGGCAATATTTGTGCCATTAATACATTTTATAATATACTTTAATATTTTTAAAAATCTGTTTCCGCTGCATTTTTTCCCACAACGCTTTTCACAAAAAAAGTCTGCAGACTTTTGCTTCAATTATACCTATAGGGAAACAGCCAGTGTTTCTGTAGGTATAACTGACATGATGTTATTCCCCAATATGCAATGAATTGGGAAATCACAGTATCTCCAGTGTGCATATTTTTATGCAATATGTGGATAGGATTCGTTACAAGTGACTGTAAAATCCCACTATTTTTTCCCCAGTGTATCCGCCATGGCCAAACTGCAGTGTTTATTCCATGTGGGACCCCGGTATAATAACATATTTTGTCTCCTTTCTGTGAAATCCTGCATCTCTATATTCTCTCCCTTGATTCTGTATTGAGAGTTATTCCTGCCTCTCACTGAGTAACTGTGTATAGAGTACTGGCTTGGAGTAGGGGGCTGTGTAACATGCACAGAAAATGAGAGGAGGGTCACTTCAATTATAAAACATACAAACTTGCTTTTGGTGTCATATGAAAGAGGAGGAGGATTGCAGTGCTACCTATATTATTTCCAGAGATATGACTGGTTGAAAACACAGTCGGGATTGAGATATTTATATCATGTATACTATACAGCTGCATATAAATATCCTAATACCGATTGTGTTTTCAACTAATGATATCTCTGGAAATAATTTAGATAGCTCTGACTTAGTGTAATATGACAGCAGAGAATTTCCTCTTTCAAGTTTGTTCATTTTATAGTGTCAGGCATATACCGGTTTAAAGTGACCCTCCCCACCCCTCAATTTCTGTACATTTTATACAGTCCCTACTCCAAGCCTTTACTCCATACACAGTAACATTCAGGGAGAGACAGGTTCATCTCTCAATACAAAAGACAGGGGAAGAATAAAGAAAGGCAGGATTTCACAGGAAGAAGACAAAATCTGTTAATAAAGTATATCACAAAATTTATTAGACACGAGTTGTCTGAACGGTCCATTCCACTTAAATCAATGTATCTAGGTGTTTAATTTTTTTTCCAATATGTAGCATCAAAGCTTTCTGTATAGCTCTTGAAAAATAGTAGAAACATGCATGTACAAAATGACACTGAATAGAAATAACAAGGTACATTAAAAAAAAAAAAATTTAATAATAATGATAATAATTATATATATATATATATATATATATATATATATATATATATAATAAATCTATGTCTTTATTTATGCACTGTAAAATACCAAATAATACAACTCTGCAAAGAAAGTGACATATTGGTCATGGGTTTTATAGTTCGCCACCTTTGCATGTGCTTTATTATTACAGCTTAGGTCAGGTCCTCCCTCCTGTCTTCTGCCTCTCATTTTATTGTAAGCCATGGCTGTTCTATCTTTCCCATATTACAGAGCTGCAGAATAGGATGACATCTTATAACAAAGAATATTATAATAAACTCAATGAAGAGAGTAGGACTCCATAGAGCTCGCACAGTATTTTAGAGCAAGTACCTGAATGTAACTATAATAATGAAGAACTCCTCCAGAAAGAACAAGCATTGTCATCACCCCTGCAGCATAGAAAGCATTTAGGGGGCACCATATTAAAACCAAAGTGTGGAAACTGCTGCTGTGACCAGCATCCTTTTTTTTTTTTTCCTATCCGTATGTCTTTGTAGAATGGGAGGAAATCCACCCAACTCGGGGAGAACATACAAACTCCTTGCAGAGGTTGTTCCTGGCAGATTCGAACCCAGGAAAGGCTGCAGTCCTAACCACTGAGCCACTGGGTTGCCCCTTTGACCGGCATCCTTTGATATGTTATTGACTCTCTTTTTTGATTTTGTACTATATGGTAAAAACACAAATAAAAACTACAGTTATTTATATAAAAAAACCAGACTAGAATAAGATGTAACAAATTTATTAAGAGGCTCATAATAAAATTGGCACATCTTTGTCTGTGCATCAGGAAAGCAAATCTATAGGAGTTATGAGCTGACATAGATTTGTACTATAATTTATACCAGTTTCTGGGGTAAATGATAGCAAAGCTGATGTTCCTTGCCCCCTCATAAAGAATCCTGCCCACTTCCATGTTTGATTTTGAAGAGTTGACGGTTGGAGGGTAAAGAGTGTGTAACAACAGTAGTGGTGTAACTTCAAGCCTTGGATCACAACACAAAATCTGTACTGGGGCCCCTATTCAGTTTGTCTTATTTAGAACAGTGGTACATTTTATGTTACAGAAGGACTCCTGGGCCCCCTCAGGGTCCATAGCCCAGTCCTGACTGCTACACTCCCTCTAGCTATGTCCCTGTAAAGATGTATATACCAGTTTTGCACAGATGATACTTGTGCTAAATTTACCTCTTCTGTGGGACAGGATTGAAGTGTAAAGTCAAAAATTAAGTTTCCCTTAAAGGGACTGTGCGAAATTAGAAAGTATGGCTGCTTTCTACTTCTCAGGAAGTGACCTCATGTCCATTGGTCAAACGAGCATGTTGAAATGAGACTGAGCGTCAGCATTGCCATGAGAACAATGGGTGTGAGTTCACTTCCCAAGAAGAAGAAAGCAGCCATATTTCCTAATCCTGTACAACTCCTTTAATGCTAAGACAATTCATTAATGTGTATATCCATTTACAAAGAATATACAGTGTATTGAAGTTAAAAAATTTAAAAAAAAAAAAAAAAGGCAACACGGCTGCAGTTACAGAAAGTGGTCAACTCCACTAGGATCATTAAATGAGTGCAAAGAAATGAAAACAGTGGCACTAGTATCAGTTTTATCCATATTTTTATGTCATACTTGGCAGAGATGTTGCACTATGTAAAGCATGTACAGCAGCAGATGTGGGGATATCAAGTCCTGTGAAGGCTTATTCAATATATAAATGCACATTTTAGCGGATCAGATCTTAAACCATCACTACAAATGTTGAGAAAAAGAAGAGGAATGTAAGGATCCCTCCCATGGTAACAGTGTCATCAATCACTGAAATGTGCAATATAAACAAGCACCGAATCAACACTGTAGGTCATAGTACAGGGCATACTGTGTGCTTACATATAAATCATGCCTTTTACAGCAGTGATCACATGACCCCATATTTATAGTACATAGCTTTTTTTTATTATTATTATTCCTGAAACCCTTTGGATGCATTATAGAAAAGAAAAAAAAAAAAAAAGTAAGTATGGTGGAAGTGAAGTACAGTGGGGGGGGGCACACTCTACCACACAAATAGGTGAGAAGGCCTTGCATGGCCACGGCCTCTCCAGTGGTCAGGCCAAGGACTCCTTTAGGTTACAAAAGAGAGACACTTAAGAGCGTACGTTGTCACCTCACCACCTCTACTCAGTATGTGCCCTCCCTCCATGTATGCAAAAACTGCAAAATACATAACTTACAGGCATACAATAACATCAGATCAGAGCTATAAAGGTTGAGAAAAAAAAAATCTGAAATTTATCACTGGCCTAAATTTTTCTGCAATATGAGATGTTGCTTTACAGCACAGACAAATAACCTTGAACAACCTACATTCTCTACATACATAAAGGAAAGCTTGTAACAACATCATGTAAGAGAATAGCAACCGAAAAAAGGTTTGTTGTAAACTAGTAGGTAGCACAAACTTAGTACACAGATACACCAGAGTCATCATCCAGGATCAGCTACTGTGATAAATCTGACACATGCAAGACTTTCTAATTACACTTCATATTAGGCAGTATTAGTGAATTTGCCCTGTAACGCTTCCTTTGTTAGAATTGTAGAATACATTTTAGTATGTCACATTATTATTATAGTAATCCAGTTACCTACCTTTCCCATTTTGCCAGGCTGTGTACCAGGACAAGCTAAGGAAAGACGTGATGAACACTAACGCGGTGGCCACAGTTCCATTTCGGAGCCTCATTTCATTGCACCATCACAGTGGTTCTGTAATGTCTGCTCTAGGTATCAACGATGAAAAAGGGAAAAAGGTATGCCTGTGTGTACACAGCGCTGGGAATGCATGAATTGGGCTAGTTCAGCTGGCAGCACAGGCACTCTCTGCTCTTGTTTACACACAACATAATGACGTTCTTTCAGATCTCCGGCTCAACTCCTGGCAACATCACCTTTAGATCTTTGCCGTGTTCTTTTCTCTCCTATGTGAATACAAGAGAACATATATTTTCAATAAAGGAAGGTGCAGAGCTACGGTTGAACAGAAAAAGACTGCACTTAAGTTTCAAGTCACAACGCACTGTTCAAGGGAGAGATGACTGAAGCTTTATGAACCAGCTAGGCACTACGAGGCTAGTAACGTCTATAGAGGATATTCCTTATGAGTAGTACAGGAAAATCAGACTGTAAAAATCCCAGTGGTCTCAAAAGTCCCCTAGTCAAGCAGAATTAGAGGAAACTACCTTTAAAGAATGAGGTCATTTCTATGAGTAGGGGTTAGGCATGATGGAGGATCCAATACAGCTTGAGGGTGGGTTTTGTATGTGACTGCACTTTACATGTTGCTATACCACTAGATATACATGTCCTGTATTCTTCTAGTTGCCTTGTACCAGCCTGATCACTAGCCAAAAAGCTGATTTATAAATTGGCCACACTCAACATGCTAGCAAAGTAAGGGGCTGCATTGGTGCTTGCAGTTTTTTATAGGGTGGTGCAGAATGGAAGCTTAAAAAGCTACTGCGCTACCCTCTCTGAAGGGCCCGCACTGGACCGGCTAGCTGTCTAACAATTGTGTATGTACCCACCAGCAGCTGTATATCAAGGTCACTGAGGAGCAGCTCCTAGCTGTGGAGTCACAAGGGCTTTCCATTGTAGTACAGTGAAGAACTCATCGTATTATGGCTAAATAAAACTGATTTGGAAATTATGTTCCAAAACAGATTTGTCAGACCTCAATATTGCAAATTAAGGAAAGTATATCAACAAGGTCAAGCATACTCAACCAGCAATACAGTTGGATAGATCAGACCTGAGATGTATTAAAGCAGTTTGGAGCAATGGAGCCACCCTTGATGCTCCAGATTTTTTTTAATTTTTTTTTTGCATATTGGTTTATTTGCATAGCCCCCAGTAAACAAGTGATATTGACCAGGTGACGCAAGCTTGCCGCAAAATATAATTCAAACAAATGGGCGTCCATGTAGTTCATGATCAGGGTCAAGGCTACTTTTTTTTTTTAGTGTCTGTCCATTCTGGCTAAAAGTGCATGTGGACACAATAAAATGGCTGCCCGCTAACAAAGCCATATTTTATGTGTTGAATAGTGCATAGAGTCAAATCAGCCATACTTCCCGTGGAAATAAAACTGCTGTCACGTAACAGGAAGTTGTACAGTACAAACAACGCAGAATAGGCCGCAAATGCTGCCAAATAGAAAAAGGGCCTTTTTACAAGCTAATAGAATAATTGTTATATTCACTAAAACCCCTAATCCTTACAAATAGAAAGTATACAGCAACATAAAGATTTAAAAAAAAAAAAGAACAATGTGTATGAAGTCCACTAGAGTGAGACTGCTGGCATTCAGAAACTACAGAAATGGCTTATTACTTACTATGAATAAGTAAAAATTAAACACACCTATTACTTAAACGTGTAAAAAAGTATAAAGGTCACCATAAGTATTCTTACTGGTAATACTTAAAGAGGACCTTTCATGTTCTCGGGCACATGCAGTATTATATACCACTAGAAAGCTGACAGTGCGCTGAATTCAGTGCACCGTCAGCTTTCCCGTTATGTGCTCTGGAGGAAGAGATATCGGGGCCATTACCAATAGGTCTTCACCATTAGAAGGGTGTTCCTGACTGTTTAGATGGGAACGGCCCTCCTGACAGTACTGACTGTAGCGCTATATTGTCAGAGGAGATGTTCCTTACCATCAGACATGACGCTGAGTGGTGAAGAACGCGCACTCCATACTGTCAGGAGGAGTTTTCCCGGCTAGACTGTCAGGAACACCCTTCTGACAGCAAAGAACTATTGGTAATTGAACCAATATCTCTTCCCCCAGGGCACATAACGGGAAAGTTGACAACATGCTGAATTCAGCGCACTGTCAGCTTTCTAGCGGTGTATAAAACTGCATGTGTCCGAGGATATGAAAGGTCCATTTTAAGTCCTTATTTTAACCCTTATAGGATTAAAGTGTGTTTGTCATGGCACCTGAAGTAAAATATTACCTTTAGGAAGGCAGCAGTTTAAATGTAGTTTATCTTGGTATTTTTTTTTTTTTCCCCCAAATTCTGTTTATTGTACGGGCCATTTAGACCTTTATTAGGGGGGCGTTCACACTTACGCCCTGTGTCATTCTGCCGGTTTTCCATCCTAAGCCCCAGAGAAACTGCCTTGGGGATGGCTTCCTAGCGGTCAGTTTTAAAACCCATTCATTTGAATGGAGATTGACCCCGTATAACCCTGTCACCCGATCATATTAAAGGGGTATTCCCACCTCACATACTCAGCAGTCTTCACTCTTGTAAAATCTTCTTTCTTCCTGGTTTCTTGCATCATTTGGTGGGCGGGGTTTCACAGGCAACCTGCCGTTTAGCTCCGCCCCCAAATTCATGTGTAGCTCCGCCCACCCATATTGGACTATGAAGTACAGGCAGCAGCAACTCCATTCTGTGTTACATACAGAGACTGCCTGTTTCTGCCATAATGAACACAACTGAATTAGCTAGCCTGATAACTGGGAGAACAGAAGAAATGAAAGCAGCTCCTCTCCCCTATCTGAGTGCAGGACCTAGGTCACATGGTGTAGACACAGGATTAGCTAGATACACAGGCTCGCTCCCTGCACTTAGCCCCGCCTCCCTCCCCCCTGAGAGCAGCAGATACATCATTTGACTCAGGAGCAGCTAGGTCAGGGCTGTGGCCACAAAGAATTGTATAAAGTAAGATAGTGGACAAACAAAGCAGTTTTGCTGAAGCAGTGTATTTAGGAAAAGTCTTACATCCACATTAACCAGCAGTATAGATAGGATCCTTGTGATGGGACAACCCCTTTAACTCCCGCCCTTGCAAGGGCAGTCCCAATGCTGACCCTAAAATTGCCCTGTTAATATCTCCTTACCTCCCTAGGTTCACATTTGCACCGGGCTCCCTGGTGGACCCGAACAATGGAGAGCTGAAAGGCTAAAACAGCGGTTACCTGCGGAAACTGGCAGACCCCATTGACTATAATGGGATCTTCCATTTTCATGCTGAAAGCTACAGAGAGAAAAGTCCTCCATGCAGAACTTTTCTCTCCACTGAATTCTGGTGGTTTCTGTGGCAGAGTCTCCAACAAAGCCTCCAGCGCAGAAATGAACTTGGCCTCAGTAAAGACTTACTGATAGGGAAAAATAAATAAATAACATCACCGCTGCTGGGCAGGATATCGAGACTGGTAGCAGAGGAAGTCCTGCTCGCAATGCACAATGGTGTTCAGCCACACCCAATGCTCTCATTTGGGCTAATTTGCAAATGTACAAAAACGAAGCCACCATTCTGCAAACTGAATATAGAACTGTGATCATTGCACTGGACACTTGACCCTAATATAAGCAATAAGACTCTGCAAAATATTCATATAAAAATCAAGGATAGTTGGAATATTAAAAACACCAACAAATATACACAGCACTAATAAAAAAAACCTAAAATAGAAATCAGGACAGGGACAAGACGTTCAGAATCATTTATTAATCTGGGCCTGGTTCAGGACAGCGGCAGCAGGTAGGTTAAAGTGGTTTCCCATATCACCATTTTACATGCTGTCTTCTTGTCATTTCCTGTATTCTTCTGCAAGCTGGTGGGAGGGTTTTGACTGTTTGATGGACAGGACACTATGAAGTACCACAAAAGATATAGACTTTGCTTTTATCAAGAGAGATTATTATATTTGCTAGAAATCTAATAATAATGCAGATCAAATAATATGCAAAGTAAATATATATTACATCACACAGGTTTGTATAGTATACCTAGATTCACATCCGCGTTGGAGTCTCCGGCACGGATTCTGCCAAAAACCTGCACAGAGGACTTTTCTCTCCACTGGTTTCAGTATAAAAATGGCAGAAACCCAACAGACATCTGGTGGACCTGAACAACGAACAGCCAGGCATAAGTATGAATCTACAGTAGCATCACCATGCTTCTACAGAGAACAGACTCCTTGTTATCTTTCTTTTTACATAGAGAGATATCAGACACTGTCCATGCCTCTATCAGCAAACTGCAATAAGCTGACCTAATAACCCACACAGCAGAGGTGTGAGAGCAGTGGATCATAGCTCTGTTCTGTCTTATCAGATACAGGCCGTGCACCATGGAAACACTATGTATTCTTTACATAAAGGAATAATCTAACAGCAGGCAAACAAAGCAGCATTGCTAAAGCAATATATTTAGGTAAACTCTTTAATTTACATTTACAAACTAGCCGTTTAGATAAGATCCTTGAGATGGGAATTCACCTTTAATTACTGTCAAACCAGCATGCTGCAATTGCAGGTTCCAGCAACAAGGCAGTTTCCATGTCTGTCTGTAACTACTCAGCTCTGGTGTGACTGCTGTTAAGAGATCTGATAGGGGCTGGTCTCAATGATGACACCATATTGGAGACATGCCAGTCTTTAATAACCCATTGATGCCGGAGGGTGCACCTCATTTATCATGAGGCACACGCCTTCTTTGAACTGACGCACACCCTCTATTGGACTGTGCATTGGGAGGGGAAATGATTTCTGGCACAAGTGTTGGTAAATCTGCCCCCCCCCCCCCCCCGCCCATTTCCTCTTCTCACAGAAATGATGATGATGGAATAAAAGTAGAAAAAAGTCACTTTTTTTTTGTTCAAATCATGCAACAAAAAAAAAAAAAAAAAATTTGCACAATAAATGAAAGCTGCTTATAGTCTGTGACTAATATCCTATCTGCCATAGCACAAACAGCTAATCACACGTATACAGAAGTACATAAGTCATCTAACATTCTCCTTACATTGTAGAAACTGTAGTGTGTTATCTCAGTGTATGCTATGTACAGATAAAGCTGTCTGTAGACGTGCTGTGAAGAGAAAAAAAAAACAGACCCTCCCCTATGCATTTACTGTGTGAATACAGAACAGTCCCTCCTTCTTCCACTCATTGTGAAGCAGTCTTAAATCCTGCTGTATCTATGGATGGACCTTCCCTACTAACAGGGAGTGAACAGTAAATTAGCTAGTAGGGAGTCACCTACTTGTAGTAGCAGGAACTTTTTTCAGGCTGAAAACAGCAACATTTTTATATAAAGTGCATTACATTTTTGACCAGAATCACGAGACCTAAGTTGTCTGAAATGTTAGCAGCCATTTAAAGTGTACATCCAGTTAAAAACTTTTCAGAAATGAATAGTGCATCTAAATATAAGAAACTTTGTACTATATCTTATGTTTCCTTCACCACTTACTGAGGTGTTCTGCTGCTTCTTCTTCTTATAGAGGTTTTTCAGGCAGAAAACAGCAACATTTTAAAACAAGCGTATTACATTTTGCTGTGTTTTTTCAGTCAAGTTTTTTTTGTTGTTGAACAAATAGTTTTGTGCCATTTACCATTTACAAGGTAAAGCACATTTAGCCGATTAATCTGCCATAATATATTTATCATAGAGTAGCATCAGTTTCGATGGTTGGAACAAATTGTTCTCTACTGAATACTTGCACATTTGGCGCAAGTATGCCTGGCATGGGGAATTGGTTGAAATATTAGGGGGAATTTATCAATTTCTCTATGCTAGTTTTCTGCTGTAGAGGGATGGTATGCAGAACACATTTGGGGCAAGGCCCTTTCTTACAACAAATGTGTGCCACAACCCCAGTTCTGCATCTCGCAGTATTTGGCTGAAGCTAGTGAGAGCTTGCAGAAGTCCTGTTACCACTACATCACCACTACAACCTCTCTGTGTATAAAAACATTGAGTATAGCTTCTGGGTTTTTTTTTATTGTAAGTGAATGTGTCATAAGAAAATTACCAAATTTTTTATTATACCATTTTTATGTTTTATCTGTATTTTTAAAAACAAAGTACTAAAACTTGACCACTAAGCCTAATAATAGACTGAAATGTAATAATTCTGTAGGGGAATCCTCAGCAGCAGTCACTCCATTCACTATAATGACAATACAAGATAACATCTCTGTAGATAACCCCTATCATTGCTTTCACTACTGACAATAGAGGATATCCCAACTTATCTACTTCCTCTCCTTGTATCTAGAAAATGTGTAAATTCTGTTAAAAGAGCAGAGGCGGGCTTGGGGAAGATGTGAGCCCCCACAATCACATATCGGAAATAGAATAAAAATATCTACAATCAGAAAATAAAAAGAATTAGAAGAAATGTGATTTCCTTATCTGGGTTTAATAAATAAGTGATACCTTCCCTTTAAGGCCTCTCCTCCACACCAATAACAAAATAAATGATCCTTTAATACATTATTTGTCAGGTTACGCATGTAAGTGCCTGATATGTTATCATGCAAACCAACGATGTAAAATTTAACCTCAAATATCAGGGCGGTGTCACAATCGTTGAAAAGCATGGCCAAGAATCAGCACGGTGATGTGAATATAGCCTTAGACTCAACAGTCTTAAACCATGCCACATTTCTCAAATATCTAATGCTTGATAAATCTGGTGAATCTTTAAGCTAAGGCCCCACATAGCGAGCTGCAGCAAAAATGCGTTGCAGGGCGCCGCCTCCATCTTCGTCAGCAGCGTCCTTTTCAGCCTCTTCTTCCGATGGTGGCTTGTAACTTCTAGGTCTCAGGCCTAGGGCAGAGAAGACTGTTCATGCTCACAGGCCACGGGAAAATGGCCGCTTATAATACTGTGCAAGCGGCCATTTTCCCGTGGCCTGTGGGCATGCGCAGTCTGCTCTGCCCAAGGCCCGAGGCCTAGAAGTTACAAGCCACCGCCGGAAGAAGAGGCTGAAGAGGACGCTGCTGACACAGATGGAGGCGGCACTGGAGAGAGTCCCAACATTGGGGACGCCCCCAGTGCTACGATAGAACTAATTTGCATACCAAGAAAAACCGGGATTGTAGGCGAACGGCTGCGCAGAGAAGACGACGAAAGGTAGGAGACGAATAGCCTTTCTTAAAGTTATTCCGACGTGGTACTTAGAAAAAATTGTGTCTGAGTGATAGGATCCCTTTAATCCAGTGGTCAGTAACGTTCAACTCCCAGCATTGTCCACTCAATTGTATGGGAGTTTCAAAAACAGCAAAGTAAGTATGCAAGCTGGAAGATCTAGTTTCACAACAGTTACAGTGTCAAAGGTCTCATACCCCTGGTCTAATCTAACCTTATGGCAATTATTAATTAACTTAGTTTCCGACAGAAAAATTGTCACCATGTGTGCATGCTTTATGGCAGTTGCAAAGAATAGGAAATAAAACTGCCATTATACCTCCTCTACTAAGAATAAGATGAATCTACTGACACCATCTCAGTCTACATAGCTGAAAAGAGACGGCAGAAAAGTTTAGGAGTTTTTGTACATGAATAGTTATATAACAAAAACAGCAATAAAGTATATCATTTTGATGCTATATTCCCTGTACAGTAAAAGTTACTGTATGCCATGCGAGATACTTTGTGTCATTGACAAGAATCCGGCCTTGTCTTCACTGTCCCCTTTGTATGTCTGGAAGCGATAACATATAAAGTCTTTACCGATAATTGTTGTGACATCAGTAAGACATCACTAAAAATGGTATTTCGGACGGACATGAAGAGCTATGAGTGTGTCATAGTACGGCTAGAAGACATCAATTATTAACCCCTGAAAACTAATATCTTACCGCGCAGCTCCGCACTCTGCAAATGAAAGCGCTTAGAGTCTTCGCTGTGCCGATGATGGGGAATATTCCACTTCCAGGAAAGTGACACCCATCATCTCTTCACGCTAGTAAATTGCAAGTACTTATTATCTCTTACAATACTCTGACAGTAATACCGCGCTAATGCTACCTGCAAGAGGTGATGTAAATGGAGCAAACTACACTGGGTGTAGCTTTCCAATGACTTCACTGTACTACATTCTACAAGGCTTTTACTAGATGTATTGATTTCTTGTTATGCCTTTTGCATGCAGGGTTCCTCTGTCCGCTTGAGAAGTCGGACATCTTCTCTTGCGGACAGGAAAGGACGGGCACGGAGTGCAAAAGAACGCACCCGATGCCCATTAAAGTGAATGACAGGTGTCACGGACACATCTAGTGTCCGCTCCTAGTGTCCGTGACAGATTTGGAGCGGACACTAGGAGCGGACACTACATGTCGGACACTGACAGTAGTGTGAACGCTCCCTTAAAGAGATGCTCCAAAATTGTCATAATATACAAGAACTTACTAAATGACACATCAGAAGTGACCGATTCTCTTTAAAGGAGGCCTGGACTCATGTACCAAAATAGCCTGACAGAAAAGTGTCTTTGTTTTCCATAGCAACGATGACAAGCGCGGCCTCCTACATTTTATTTTTACCAGATAAACTCATAACAGATTGTCCCCTGGGGCGTTTCCTGTGCCCACCCAACTGACTACACCAGTGCCCCAATACTATGGCACTGAACAGGACCCACATAGCCCCATCCCTAGAGGATGTGATCCCACCCAGCTGACTACACAGGCGCCCCAATACCATGGCACTGACCAGGACCCACATAGCCCCATCCCTAGAGGATGTGATCCCACCCAGCTGACTACACAGGTGCCCCAATACCATGGCACTGAACAGGACCCACATAGCCTCATCCCTAGAGGATGTGATCCCATCCAACTGACTACACCAGTGCCCCAATACCATGGCACTGAACAGGACCCACATAGCCCCATCCCTAGAGGATGTGATCCCACCCAGCTGACTACACAGGCGCCCCAATACCATGGCACTGACCAGGACCCACATAGCCCCATCCCTAGAGGATGTGATCCCACCCAGCTGACTACACCGGTGCTCCAATACCATGGCACCGACCAGGACCCACATAGCCCCATCCCTAGAGGATGTGATCCCACCCAGCTGACTACATCGGTGCCCCAATACTATGGCACCAACCAGGACCCACATAGCCTCATCCCTAGAGGATGTGATCCCACCCAGAGGGAACCCGCACCAGGAACCCAGAAAAGACATATCCCACATGTAAGGTCTGTTTAAAAGGGAACTCTACAAGAATACTCCAACCCCTGGGCAGTGTGTGAGAGAACCCACAGCCTACAGTGTTTCTTTCATTTTCACAAAGTTGTACTTCCATAGTGTGTACAGGAGCCAATCCTGACGGTCCAGGCCAGTATAGCAGAGACACATACACTGCTATATACACTGCTTATACAGCCCCTGACACCAATATCCGCCGTCTAGGACTATTGTAGGACACAATGGGACAGCAGAGGGCAGGCCGATCAGCACCTCACGTATTAACCCCTTCCGCGCCCCGGGCAGGACACTGCTGCAGGTCTACAACATGTCCTCCTCCAGTCCTAGGGATGTGCGATGTGCACCGGGCTCACACACATACATTAGTAGACACGCATGCCCTCTCTATGCACTACCCCCTGCCCTGCATGGCTGCCAGCTCTCCCCTCACACAGCATACACACGGTGCAGCGGATACTAGCCACTCACTTCTTTCCCGCTCCGAGTACGACACCGGTCTATCCCCTGAGCGCCGCTCTCCTCACACCGGTCTCCATGCTGTGTCCCCGCACATCCCGTCACCCCAGATATGTCCCTCACTGCCGCCTCCGCTTACACCTACACCGACAACGGCCGTACTCCTGGGCTCCGCCCTACAATGAACTGCCACCAATCACAAACGCGCAGGGGCGGGCACCCGACCTGTCATCAGTAGAGCCGACCAGAAGGTCTGTCAGTGAGGCTACGCCCACCGGCCAGTGCCCCTCAGGCTGTGAACGATGAGTGACAACAGAGGCAAGTCAGCAGGATGAGGGCAGAGAGCGGGTGAGGAGAGAGGCCCCAGGCTGCAGGCAGGTGCCAAGAGCTGGAAGTACTGCTCACATACATGCTCCTCCCGGGCGCTGATAGCAATCTGCAGGGTAAACACAACCTGGAAAGAGCGAGGAGATCTGACCTAATACCGGTAACATGGAAGTACATGGTGTATGATACAGCATGAATAGAAGCCATGGAGAGACAAGGGTTAACACCAGTACTACATACTGCTTTACTACATACTACATGTATAGAAAGATGGTGGACATATAATACAGGGACCCCAGCAGCCAGAGGTGGACACAAGACCGAAGGCTCTCCCAAGTCTATGGGCTCTTCTCTTCAATCGTTCATAATAGGTTCCCTAAAGCCAAGAGTGTATTTAGCAGAGGAGAATAAGAACTTTCCATATAGTTACCATTCTTTTTCAAGCCTAGAAAAAAAACACAGCAAAATCTGCAACAAAAAAGTTTTTCGGCAATATGTGACCTCAGCCTAGCGCTATATTCACTGTACTGTGCTGAAGATTAGAGGCGTAGCCTGCAGCTGCTGAAGTCTGATATCTGGTTTATGTGCTCTCTATTACTGGTGCCTTGTGTTGTACAGAGGTCTGTGGGCCCCCTCAGTGTCTAGGGCCCGGTGCTGATGGCTACCTCTGCACAGCCTATAGCTACACCACTGGTGCCGATTCTATCATGCGTTGCATCCCTTTTATTTTTATGGACCCGTTGACTTTCAGTTGGAGAGTGGGGTTTGTGAAAACACAGCTATGAATTTGGTGGTGTGAATATAGCCTAAAGATATATAATCCAGCTTTCAATTTTCAGGAACAGATTTTAAAATCAAAGAAGCGTTGTGATTTGTTGCTATGGGCAACTAAGACATCATTTTAATAAATCTACCCTAATGTGTTATAAAAATGGCTGCTTTTGTTGTTCATCTGAATAAAGCTTTAGACTCTAGCAATAATTGTAAGATTCCTAATTCTCCAACTCACTCCTTTACGTACAATCTAATAGGATGCTGCTTTTGTTGTGCAGTGGGCACCAACTACCTAGTGTGCCTTTGTGCAGCTCCATAGGTTGCACATATCATATGTCTGCTCCGCCATTGGGTAATGTAGTTAACAATAAAGCATGCTTCAATATCTGTTCTTATATGCCAAGCAGTTCCAAAATCTACAATTGTATTTTTCAAAGGTCTCAGCGTACACAGCCGCTAAGCCACTGCTAGAAGGACCAAAGCCACAAAGCAAGATAAAGTAAGGTAAAGTTTACTTGCAAACCACACTAAAATTGTATCCCCCAAGCAATGATTTGGGTATGTCCAGGACAACACCCAGAGTTTGAGACGGTTGTGAGACGTGCATGTAAGCTAAGGCCTGGTTCACATCTGTGTTCGGTATTCCGTTCGGGGAGTCCACTTGGGGACCCCCCGAATGGAAACCTATACGCATTAAAAAGCGGTTAGCTAAGAAACCACATGAACCCCATACACTATAATGGGGTCCATGTGTTTTCCGCGTGGTGTCCGCATAATTCATGGGGTCCGTGTGGTTTCTTAGCTAATGTGTATAGGTTTCCGTTCAGGGGGACTCCCCGAACGGAATACCGAATGCAGATGTGAACCAGGCCTAAGTCTATGAGCTAAACATTTTGTTATAGTTAGGGTGAGTTCAGTTCATGTTTTTAATATCTGTATAGCAGACTCATTTAATGACTATTTCTTTGTAATGTATATTTCTGTCTGTATTTGAACCCTACAAATTGTACAGTGCTGCGGAATATGTTGGTGCTATATAAATAAAATTTATTATTATTATTAATGGATGCCAAAAAAATTATTCAAAAATGGATGTAAGTTAAAGGCATTTGTTTACTTAGTGATCAATGTAAAGTGCATTTCTGTAATTTGGGCTGGTCCGTCTGTTTGCTCTTTTCACCTCTGAGGGATAGTACAATTTTTTATCGACGCTATAGACCCTGATGCAAATTACTGACCGTGTGAATGTGACCTTAGGTTGAGTTTACATGCTGAAATCTTGGCCCCAGATAGACATTCCAGTGATTGTTGGCACATCAGTCTAATGTGACCATTTCCACACAGGAATCTATACATTTTTCTTATTGCTATCCTTTTCAGTACAAAGACACACAATTGAGATATTACCACATCCAGTAGGAAATTCGGCCCTGCTATTAGTGCGAAAAGCAGAATATGATATGACTGTGAATGGAAAACATTTTTTTTTTTTTTTTTGACATGGTGGAGAATAGAGAGTGCCTGAATGTGTAACTAGTGACAGAGGTGATACTAGCAAATAACATGTCATCTGTGTACAGGGACACAAGAAGATGTATGCTTCCCAGGAGTATACTGTGTATTGATCCTTATAGAGAAATTCAACTGTATACATCAACCTCTTGTCAGACCTATAAGAAATTTCTCAAGGCACTGTATACTTTGTGTATAAATGAAGAAATCTGCCATGAAAAAATATACTGTAGGCTGAGATCAGAACTCCATATGGTGAGAATGGGTCAGCCACTGAAAAATTGCTGTCAGCTATCTGTCTGGGATGTACGGTAGGAACAGAAATCTCGTCCACATGTTGTGGTTAAAAGCAACAGCCCAGGTAGATCACTTTGTTCTGCAGGTTTTACTCGCATCATGTTGCAGGTTACTGAGATTTCTTGTGATGCAAAGTTTGAAAACTACAGGGACACCAGAGAAATGTGAGCCACGGCAAACATATGAGGATAATGGTACACGCTGCAGCACTGTAAGACTGCATGTGGGGCCGAGTTTGCAGCAGAATTCACTTATTCCTTGAAGCACTTACCTCTATGGGGGCTTCCTATCTGTTCTGTCCCAATGAAACAGAGCAAGATAGAAACTGCTTTATGTACATTGGGCTGGGGCAGACCATAGGACACCCCTCCAATGAGCATTGAATGGCAATCTCGTGCATGGAGCCTAAATGTCACACATAAAACTTTCAGCTGTAACAATACTAAGCCAACAAAGCATAAATTATAGAGATTGCCTTAGTGACACAATGTGATGTCAGCGATGCTATTAAGATGTCACCATGTGGACTGCATGATCAAATTCTCAATAAACATAAGTCCACATTGAGGAATGGTCATATTATCGTTTCCAGGCCATACCCACTGAAAAGGGGATCTGTGAGAGCGAAGAAGGCTGAAAAAGAGCAGGAACGTATGTCCTTTCCTTCTGTTAGATCATGCAGAAAATTATTGATTACTTTGTATTGTCTTGAAGCCAATTGAGACTCCCTAGGGAGCGTTCCCAGAAACACAGCAATGAATGTTTCATCACTGGACAGTTGTGAACACTGTGTCCCTTTATCATTATGAAAGAGGGAGAGTGAGTTAACTCTCTTGTGTCCACAACTCAGTCATGAAAGAAGGAAATTATGAGGACAGATGAAGGATGAGTAAGGGGTGGCAGAGGAAGCGAATGCCTAGGGCACTACTGAGGGGGAAGGGCACACTATGTAGCCCGAGCAAGCTGTGTCCGAGTTGCTGATAACATGTACATGCTAGAATTGCTTGTCTTCTGTAAGTCAGAAGACACTGAAACGAATCCTTCTCCATCCAACAGCCATCACAATGACCTAAAGGGATCAATGGTCAGGACACATGCTTGGGCACCAAGAGAACTTTTTGAGTAAAGTCTCTGTGTCATGATTTTTTGCTCCGCAAGACTCAGTAATTTTGTTATTGTACCTATTTGTAAGATATTTGCTGTATACCTTACATGTATACTTTCTACATATAACATGTATTTGGAGGTGCTGACTGAGGGAACTGCTAAAACATAGGACTTGCCCCATATTCACATGACCAAACTGCAACTGTGAAAATCGGTTCGTGTGTGTACTAGATTTACCGGCCTGAACAGTATGCCAGGAGAGGGTCTCGTAGCAATATAGTTATCTATGATGACAGCGACATACTGTCCTATACTGATTATAGTATAAAAATGCTAGCTGGATGGATAGTCTATGGGGTCCGTGTGCTCTCGCTGCACACCACTTGCCAATGCGTTCGGTTGTCCGTTCGGGCGGGTCTCCATGCAGACAGAACGCAAATGTGAACCAGGCCTAAGATAACAGCTCCTAGTTACCAGCAAACTTGTGCTGTGATTGGTTACTGCAGGCAGATGGTGATTCGGCCACAGGCAGGTGCCACAGTGTCTGCTCATACCCTTACATGATCCAGTTATACGGAATGAGTCTTCCTTCACAAGCTTCTTCCTTGTAACGGGCAACGAAATTGGTTCATGTAGCAGAATCTTCGCATACCTTAATATTAGGCTTTAGCATAATTTCTCAAGGTGGTATTATACTGCCTATGTCTCTGTGCAGGGGTGCAGCATTTAATAAAACTAATTTTATTGCCATCATTTCCTACAGCTATGAATACCTCTTTGGAATCTTGGAACATTTTGTATCTTCTGTTCCATTGCAGAGATGCCTTGGAAGCCGTGACCTCTGTAGGTTCTTATTATAGTCTGGACTTATTTGCCTGAAAACACAACACATTCTGTTTGTTGGCACTTTAATGATACTTTTGTCACCCATATGGTATAATGTTAGCTGCTGCTGGTACCTTATATAGAGCAGCAATAAAAGCCCCCCCCCCCCCCCCACATTATGTAACAAAGCTAGAAAAGTGAATAGCACTAAATGTAATAGTAATAGCTGCATATTTATCTATTCTTATCTCTAATCACTACAGGACAGTATGTCGCTGGGACTCCTAGAAGAATAGATAACTATACCGCTAATAGTCCATCTCCCAAGCATGATGTTTAGGCTGGTAAATCCAGCATACATGACCAAGGTTCACGGTGAAACTCAGTCGTATGAATGCAAGTTGTGTCATCTGTTAGTCATCAGTTTTTAACTGTAAGCGAAAAACTGATGGATTTCTTTCATATTTCTTTTATGACCCAACTCACTGATCCTTTTTTAACTGACATAGAATTTTACAACAGTTAAAAATAGATCCATAGATTTCTATTGGGTTTGTGTGTCCATGAAAATGGACAGAGATAGAGCATGTCGTTGAAATCGCTCTGTGAAAAAAACGGACATGTTAATAGACACAGTGAAACAGAGACGTAGCTAGGGGTTCGGCACTGGGGGAAAACACCTCCAAGTGGGCCCCCAGCTCAGATATACCAATACTATTACTATATAGTGACCATATAAGTGAATACTGTACATAAAAAATGTTGCGACTTACAGGTGATGTTTCTGACTGTAATCATTCACATTTTTCATCTCGTCCATCTGGAACGCCATGACCAGTTCTCCAGCTAAAGTTTGCAGTACAGACATTTGTAGCTCCTCATGTTTCCATCATGTTTCCAGACAGCTGACCCACATTGTCCTCACCTATACAAAGTCCCCATCCTGCTAATATATAATAGTATAATCCCCCCAGAATAAATAATACTGCCAAGTGCATCTTTAAATTAACAATGTTTCAGTGTACCCCCTTAAATAGTGTCCCTTATTAATAATGCCCTATGTGTTTCCTAGTTGAGGCTTAGGCCCCATGTGGCATCCCACAGCAAAAAAAACGCTGCGGAAAAAAACTGCAGCGGCAATGCATGTTAGTTCTTCCCTCTGCACTTGAGACAGAAAGTTCGCAGAGGCAAATCACGGAGTTTACGCCACGTGCGGCCTCAGCCTAAAGGGTTTTTCCAGGTTGAGAATAAAAAAAAATTAGTGTGGTTCCAGCACCCGGAACCCCACTGATCAGCTGTTTGAAGGGACCGTGGCACTTGTGTAAGCGCCGTCACCCATTTGCAGGACTTTTCTCTCCGCATATTTTAAGCAGAACAGGGAATGGAGTCTCTGTACACTAGTGTAAAAATTACAAACTATCCAAGATTCATGTAAAACAGGAGAATTGGTTTGATCATAATCTATATGCTATTTTTTTAATTGTCTTTTTGTTTGCACTGTTTTTCCTCTTGGTAAGTATAATTGACTATCTGACTGTACCATCAGTGGTATCAGTACACTTAAAGAGATTCAATCATTAAAATGGCATTTTTTTCTCCCTAAGACGTAGCAATAGCCTTAAGAAAGGCTATTCTTCTCCTACATTTAGATGTCCTCTCTGGGCCGCCGTTCCGTAGATATCCCTGTTTTCTTCGGTATGTAAATGAGTTCTTTTGCAACACTGGAGGTCGTCCTCAGCGCTCAAACAGCACTGGGGGCGTCCCCAATGCTGCAAGAGAACTCTCCAGCGCCGCTTCCATCTTCTTCTGGCACACCTCCCCGCAATGTCTTCTTCCATTGGCTTCTTCTGGATTTAAATGGCACGCATACTCAGTTGGCTCTGTTTGCGGCCATTTTCTTGTACTGTGTAAGCGGCCACAAGAAAATGGCCGGGGACATGCACTTGCACATGCATTAATTTTAAATCCAGAAGGTCCATGGTCATGTGATGAGGACACAGGTGCTGCTCGTTATAGTCACAGCACAGTAATTAGACATCTGCCTGGTAATCAGCTGTGCACCTGTGTGCTCATCACATGACCATGGACCATAAATCACATGACCATGGACCGTAAATCACATGACCATGGACCGTAAATCACATGACCATGGTCAGAGTTTTATCCACTAGAAGTAACAGAATGAATGATAACAAGCCAAAATCTAGAAAACTGTGAGGAATTGATACAGAAAGTATATTTGAAAATTATATATCTTTTTATTATACAAACAATAACATTTGTTTCTCAATATTGGTCTGAAGGTGGCCAACCCCTTTAAGGTAAATTTGCGTATACCAAGATAAGGTTTTAAAAGCTTATAACTTGACTGTCCAGCAACAGAAATTTTAGTGATGGGCACCATATAAAAGGTAATTTTTGATGCTACAAGTGCTATGGCTAGTTTAGTGTGGAATAAAACACCTCACGGGTTCCCTTTAAGCAATACGAAGCATGCATGAATGAGACACAAAGAGAGGGCCTGGGATTGATCATTTCACTGTAACACAATCTGATGACTAGTCAGGCCTGTCTGACTCCCTTGAAAACAACATTAAAACTTAATGATAAGACCTTGAAAACAAAACTACAGCTTTATCTTCTGCAGACTGGACCTAATGCAATGCAATAAATGTTACTGCAGATCTACTGATAGCGATACATATGTGTATACAAAATGACTGTATTATAGATAGAAATCTCAAGTGAAGTCTGTGTAGTAACTGGTGCAAGTGGTAATAAGATGCAATGCCAGAGTCAATGCATTTTTTTTTTTTTTTGTTGGATTTGGATATTGGATACAACAGCTCTTTTTTTGTTACCTGTGAGAGGGATATAGCACCTCTTTCCCTTCTGTAGATGCTTTTAGATGTTTCTCCTAGTGCACAACCTAAAATTGTGTTCTCTGGTTTTGCCAAGGTGGAAGAGAATGGGGGCTTGACGGTGTGAACTGGGGTGTAACTAGTTTGGCTTGGCTTCTAAAGTTAGATTTACATGACTGAGTTTCACCCATGAAATTACAGTGCAGGACAGTATGTCGCTATTATGCTAGGAATCCCTCTCCTAGCATTAAGGTCAGACTAGTAAATCCGGGGAACACACCTTGTGAATCTGGCTTAACTTTAAAATCAACTAAAATAAATCTGAGCTTAGTAAAATCCTTTGCCCTTTTAAATTCACCACTCAATGGGATCTACACTCACCGGCCACTTTATTAGGTACACCTGTCCAACTGCTCGTTAACACTTAATTTCTAATCAGCCAATCACATGGCAGCAACTCAGTGCATTTAGGCATGTAGACATGGTCAAGACAATCTCCTGCAGTTCAAGCCGAGCATCAGTATGGGGAAGAAAGGTGATTTGAGTGCCTTTGAACATGGCATGGTTGTTGGTGCCAGAAGGGCTGGTCTGAGTATTTCAGAAACTGCTGATCTACTGGGATTTTCACGCACAACCATCTCTAGGGTTTACAGAGAATGGTCCGAAAAAGAAAAAACATCCAGTGAGCTGCAGTTCTGTGGGCAGAAATGCGTTATTGATGCCAGAGGTCAGAGGAGAATGGCCAGACTGGTTCGAGTTGATAGAAAGGCAACAGTGACTCAAATAGCCACCCGTTACAACCAAGGTAGCCAGAAGAGCATCTCTGAACGGACAGTACGTCGAACTTTGAGGCAGATGGGCTACAGCAGCAGAAGACCACACCGGGTGCCTCTCCTTTCAGCTAAGAACAGGAAACTGAGGCTACAATTTGCACAAGCTCATCGAAATTGGACAATTGAAGATTGGAAAAACGTTGCTTGGTCTGATGAGTCTCGATTTCTGCTGCGACATTCGGATGGTAGGGTCAGAATTTGGCGTCAACAACATGAAAGCATGGATCCATCCTGCCTTGTATCAACGGTTCAGGCTGGTGGTGGTGGTGTCATGGTGTGGGGAATATTTTCTTGGCACTCTTTGGGCCCCTTGGTACCAATTGAGCATCGTTGCAACGCCAAAGCCTACCTGAGTATTGTTGCTGACCATGTCCATCCCTTTATGACCACAATGTACCCAACATCTGATGGCTACTTTCAGCAGGATAATGCGCCATGTCATAAAGCTGGAATCATCTCAGACTGGTTTCTTGAACATGACAATGAGTTCACTGTACTCCAATGGCCTCCACAGTCACCAGATCTCAATCCAATAGAGCATCTTTGGGATGTGGTGGAACGGGAGATTCGTATCATGGATGTGCAGCGGACAAATCTACGGCAACTGTGTGATGCCATCATGTCAATATGGACCAAAATCTCTGAGGAATGCTTCCAGCACCTTGTTGAATCTATGCCACGAAGAATTGAGGCAGTTCTGAAGGCAAAAGGGGGTCCAACCCGTTACTAGCATGGTGTACCTAATAAAGTGGCCGGTGAGTGTATTTTGAACGCACAAAGTCTGAGACACGTATACGTGCCAGATTGTGCGCCATTTTTTTCCGTGTGAACTGCCCCTAAGGCTTGGTACACACATCAGTATGCCATCCGTCCATTTGAATTCAGTTTGAGCCTAAAAACGGACTGATACACATACTGATTGCATACTGATACATTTTTATGCTGATAGCAAACACTGTCCCACCTAGAGGACAGATAAACACTGTCCCACCTAGAGGACAGATAAGGGGATTAAAAGTAGAAAATTGTAAACAGAGTAGAGATAAGGACATTTATTATATGAGCTAAGGACATTTATTATATGTCCTTATCTCTACTCTGTTTACAATTGCTACTTTTAATCTCCTTATCTGTCCTCTAGGGGTTGGACAGCGTTTGCTACTGTGTTCCCCCAAAATAGGTCATCCCCCGAAAATAAGGCACGGGGAGGTTTCTGTTTAATTGCCTGATATAAGCCCCCCCCCCCCCCCCGAAAATAAGGCATCCCCCAAAAACCATTGCAGCCTGCTGAACACTGTGCGCAATGTTCTGTGTGCACAGGAAAGCCGGCTGCTGCCTCTGCTGTGATACCGTAGGTTGTATCCACTGTCCCTGCTGCTGTAGGATGAGCTGGGAGATGCCCGCTGTGCATATGTAGTATATAGTAGGCTCTCCCAGCTCATCCCACAGCAGCCAGTATCACAGCAGAGGCAGCAGCCAGCTTTCCTGTGCACATGGAACACAGTGTACAACATTCAGCTGGCTGAAATGCCCACAAACTGAGGCTCCCTGGCAACTGTCGGCAGCCTCACTAAGCCCCGCCCACCACTTCCACCGTGGGCCGATGGGGAAGGTAAGTAGCTTAACTCCCCTTCCCCTCGCCTAACATCCTGCATGTATTATGGAGTGGGTTGTCCCCCGCTCCATAAGACCCCCGTCCCCGAAAATAAGACATGTTCTATATTTAGGACGAGAATTTAATGTAAGACACTGTCTTATTTTCGGGGAAACACGGTATCAGCATAAAAAGGTGTCAGTATGCAATCAGTATGTGCATCAGACCATTTTTAGTCTCAAACTGAATTTGAACGGACAGATGGCATACTGATGTATGAACCAAGCAAGGCTAAGGCCCGAAGGAAGTTTTTTTTGATGCAGGTTTTGCAGTGGTTTTTCAAGCCAAACCCAGAAGCGGCTACAAAATGAATGGGAAATATAAAGGAAGCTGTTTTATTTCATTTTTTCCACTCAATCCACTCCTGACTTTCTCAAAAAGAAAAAAAATAAAGATTAAAATCTGCGACAAAAAAGCAGCTTTTCCACAATATGGGACTTTAGCCTTAGCTACACTCCTGTCTTAGCTAGCATCAAGTTCCAGCTGTCTAATATCCAATTATAACCTATTTACGCTTTGAATAGGGATAAAAAATATATATATATATATTTTAAAAACTTACAATTTGCCTAAAATACTTTACGTGATGCCAGCAATTCCCATCTTACTCCTAACTTCTTTTTTTTTTCTTCAGGTAAATACATAGTCTTTTTATCTTGTATCTATGGTGAGGACCTCATCTGAGATTAGCCTTTTTCCTTTCCTTCTCTGTTAAAACAGAAGAAAGATGGAGGAGGGTTTTCCCTGAGCAATCTGTCTCTCATGTTGGTTAGACCTACCTAAAAGGGTCCATTCACATGGAGGAAAATGGTGAGGAATTTGGTATGCAATTTCAGCGCTGAAAAAAAGCCTCCCATAGACTTCAATAGGTTCCGAACCGATGAGTATAATCACCCAATAGTGGTCCCAAGCATTATAAACCACCCGAAATGTATCTGTAGTTCCATGAATGGTGGCTGTAAGTTGTACCATAGAACGCAAGGTCTTTATTTTGGAATAAGGATTTCATCAGGATGGCAAGGTTGTCTTCTTCGAGTATAAAGCAATAAGTCATTTTGCAGCTGTCAATATATGGAGGAACAGTCTGGCAGCTGTCCCAAGGACCTTGGGGGAGGTTAAGAAGAAGAGTTCTGGTGTTAAGTGAAAGTCACCATCAAATAATTTCTGGAGGAGTAGACAGACTTTCACCAAAAACAGAGTTATAAGGGGGCTTGTTCACATCGCCAACATATATTTGGCATCATAGGGTTCAAATTATGATTGCTTTCTTGGGTCAGACACTATAGTATTAAAAGCTCTATTTACTTTCCTCAGTCCTGAGCAAACCTCATACATACCTAGTTATTTTGGCTCCATTTTCAGGTAATTTAACCTACCTATAGCTCAGGACCTCTTTTCATTTTTTTCCAGGGCCATTTTAAGCACCTGATCCATCATTGTATGAGTCCTTATGTATCTGTTATGAGGCGGAGGTTGCCGTTCTTTCCAATGTCAATAGTAGGAGATCTGATTTTCACAGAATGAGTATAAACCATCATAATTCCATCATCAGTGGGGGAAAAATTACCAGGTAGCCAAGGCACCCCGTGTTACTAAAGCTAATGAACCTCTGGAAGGAGAATAATAGAGATTTGCTTCAATTATTCACAGCATCTCTTTTTCTTTGCTGATAATAATGGCCATATTGTCATTAAAGTAGAGCTCCAGCTGTGAGACAGAATCCTGACACTTTTCCTATTTGTACCTTAGTGAATTGTCAATCATTAAAGGGGAATTGCCATCTTAAGAGCTCTCCCCCATTATGCTGTGTATGCACAGATCTCGTCATTCACCTACATAGGAGTACAGAGAATAGTCAATGCTACATGTTCAGCTATTCTCTGAACTCTCACCGAAGTGAATAGAGAGATCTGCACTTACATGGCTAAATTTTTCATTCACAGTAACTATGAGAGGTGGGTTGAAGGACATCCATTTTCAAAAAAGTCATGGGTCATAGAGGTGGGACCATGAATATGCCATAAATACCTATTTAATACATTTAGAACTTTACTTTATGATTGTAGTGGAAAAATCCAGGCAGGAGGACAATGATGTGTGTCACTGTCTGGACAATGTGCCACTTATGCTTCTGAAGTCTGGAAGATGACAGTTACGTAGGACCAATACAGATTGCTGTTGTGTCTGATACTGGGAATGGCCCAGATATATTCAGGTGGTGCCTAATAAGGAAAGTACTGGAAAACACTGAGGGTGAGTTTACACAGCGATTTTTTTTTGCTAATGAACTGTATGCAATTTTTAATTGTAGTAATGATTAGAACGTTATTATTCATACCACATGTATACTTGAAAACCTCTGATATACAGGCTGTTAGCATACAGGTGAGACTTCTAGCAACATGTACAACTCATAACTGCAATTACACAGTCTATTCATAGTAATGTGACCACCACCTACTTTTGACGTCAATGTGTCAATGACGTCAACCAGTCGCAGAAGGCACGTGTCATCAGCCATCTGGGTGCACTCATCATTGTGGAAGGCACGATGGATCAACACAAGTATGCATCTATCCTTGTGGACCATGTTACGCCTACAAGTGATTTGTTTTTCCTCAGGATGATGGCATCTACCAGCAGGACAATGTGACGTGTCATAAAGCTTGCAGTGTACGTGCGTGGTTTGAGGAGCAACAGGATGAGTTTACTGTACTCCGTTGGCCAGCAAATTCCCCGGACTTGAACCCAATTGAGAATCTGTGGGGCCACCTTGATCAGGTTGTTTGCGCCATGGATGCTCAACCGTGTAACCTAGCGCAGCTGGCCATGGCACTGGAGTCCCCTCTCTTCCTGCATGTCTCGCAGCGGTCTGCTCTGCGAAAGGTGGTTATTCTGGATTTTGACAGGTGGTCACATTAATGTGACTGAGCTGTGTATAAACTGCACGGGTTCTATAATAGTAATAATAGAAACATGCAGTGTAGACTAGCCACAGGCTTGTCATTCAGGAGTGTATGAAAACCAGTGATGGAGCTATACAATAATAGCTTGCATAAGGCTTGTTACCAACTTGTCCCAAAATTAGCCATAACTCAGTAAAGGCATCTGCAAATATGGATGACACACGGAAGTAATACTGTCTGTTTTCGTGGACATACAACACTGATGACACACAGTTTACAGAAACTGAACAGTATACATAGTCGTCTAAAACTAGCCTTAGAGGTTGTTTCCTAATCTGTTAGATAACATAGGTAATGTACTGGCTGCATACACAGTGATGACTGAAAAATTCCTCTAGTGTGGATGCAACTTAGTAAATCAGTAATGCACCTTACAAAGTGATACTTTAGGTACTTCTTTAAAATACATCTGTCAACTAGAAAATCATTAGCAAACTATTAATAGTACCTTGTAGGGCGGCTTCTATAGTTTCCAAAAATGCCTTTCATATTCTGCATTGCAGCTCCTTTTTAATTAAAATAAGTGTTAAGTGATGTGGACCCACAATTGCAGATCAAAAGTATGCTCATGTGAAGGAGGCCTTAGTAGGAAATGTTTTCAGTTTTGGAGAAAAAAAAATCACTCCTTACAAAATAGTAAAGTGCTTCAGTATCAGTTTCTTCTAGAATAGCCCCCATTAGTTTCAGGGCTGCCATGGAATTTCTAATTCCTCATGGTTCCCTTGTGTATCCTCCAGCCAACTGCAGGCAGCTTTTTACTAGAGTCTGTGAGCAGTATTCAGATTGCAGATTGTTGTAGAACAGTCTATGTACTATGCTGACAGATGCTCAGGAATACTGTGGGGGAAGAGAACAGAAAGCCTCATAGGACTGGGACGACATAGGAACTTTTGTTGCTTGCGTTCATCAGCGTCATGAATCAGTGAACACATGAAACGCACCTTGTTTGCCCGCACTGGTGTATAGTGCAGTACAAGCTCTGGACCTGTAGGAGAGTACGATGAACTAAAAGGACTTCTTTTTATTTTTACTAAGATAATAAGTTACAACTCATCTTAAACTACTTTATTAAATATTTCACACATTAGTGCCTGTACATGTTTCCTACCTTCTTCTGGATCAGAAGGGGGAGAGACGCTTACCATACCCCTTTACCTTTATCCACATTCTCTCCCATCCTTTGGATTGTCTTTTTTCATCCATACTATGTAATTATAATGTGTATTATGATCTGCATGACATAAATGGCCTGTTCTCAAGCATATATCTATGGGAGAGTAAGTCTGTGTTCACATTTGCCCTGGACTCCATCGCAATGTCCGGACACAAAAGTTCTACACACCCGGCTTTTTTTGCCCAGAGCTTTCAGTTTAAAAGCAATGGACACCCGCGAGACCCTGTAATAGTCAGACCTGGTATATAACTGCTATTTTAGCAGCCCTTTGGCCGTTTTTCTGGGCCTCTGATGAACCTAGAGTAATACATATTGTAATGAGGCGGATTTGATGTAGTTTTAAGATGAAGTTGTACACTGTTTATTGCTCCATATGTATTTTATGTTTTATGTAGTACAGAAATATATTTTGTCTTCTTAACCTATGAGTTGTTCTTGACCATTACCTGGTCTTGTCTCTTACTACATTTGATAGACATTTGCTGGTGATCCATCTCATGACCCAATTTACACTAATCTTTCCTTATGCCAATTGCATGACTAGATGACAACATTTTTATCCTGTTGTTACCTCATTTATTAACCCCTTATGCAGGACACAGCCAAGCCCTGTCTCAGTGTCACATGAAACATTTAGTTATATTTTTCCACATCTAGGCCGGATATTCACCAGTTCAGGAGATATATTGCTTTCTCCCACATTATTTAACTGTGACATTGTTGTAACCAATTGGCTCAGTCTTAACACAGCACCTGAATGCAGCAGCCGGGTTTATCTCTCTATCCAATCATTATACTAATCCCTTTGTTCTCTGTGATTTATTTTTTGGTTGGTAGATCTTAGATTAAAATGCAATACTCAGCTATAAAAATCCCCACAAATGCTGCCGCTTCATAAATCTCTTATCTTATCTTAATCTTGTGCCTTATGATCAGCTAATAATACACAACTATCTGTTATCAATGTATCTCTGGAACAAATATCAGAAATTGCAGGAACTGGCGGATGACAGAGAACAGTAGAACAAGCTATTTAAACTCTTCAGTACCGGGCCAATATTTGGTCCAGGACCAGACACATTTTAGTTTTTATCGTATGTGCGGTTTTGAGGGCTGTCACGTTTTTATCATATGTGTTATTCAATTAATTTCTGTGTCTTTTTTTCGGTGACACATAGGGCTTTATTTTTATGTTTTTATTTTTGCATGTGTTTTATTTTTTTATATCTGGGAAAATATAAACAAAATAGGAGGGAAATTGTGTCTGTTTTTCACTTTTCTTTTTTTTTTTTCTTAATAAAACAAAGTGCTACTAAAAAACTTTATAAGGGGGCATTCACACAGAGGAAGTTGGCACTGATTCTGGCGCAATAACTTGCATCAGAGTCCGTGCAGAAATAAAGCCTCCCATTGACTTCAATGTGTTCCGTTTTCCATGTGAAACCCATTGATATCAATGGGAGGCTTTTTTCCCATTGAGTTCAATGGGTTCCACGTGAAAAACGGAACACATTGTAGTCAATGGGAGGCTTTATTTCTGCACGGATTCTTATGCGAGTTATCGTGCCAGAATTAGCGCCAACTTCCTCCGTGTGAATGCCCCCTAAGGCTGAGGTCCCATGGGATGTCTCGCAGCAATAAAGTACTGCAGGAAAAACCGTCGCGGGAACGCATCGTGGCTCTTCCCACAGCGATTTAGACAGAAAGTGTGCGTAGTTTTCCCCTGCGGGCTTTCTGTTACAATTATACCTATGGGGAAAGCGCCAGCATTTCCGTAGATATACCTGACATGCTGCGATTTCCAAAACCGCTCAAGACACATTGTTATTAAACATCATGAATACACATAAGACTTGAAATAGGTGAAGTGGATCTGCTATAATAAAAAAAATTATCATATGTATGTCCACAGTCTTCTTCAGATATCATGCAGTACATTCTGGCAATTGTTTTCTTCTTTTTTTTTTTTTTGTTTTATAAAACAAGGATATTAGCTGACAACTTTAGGCTAGTTGATTATAATAAACATATATCACCATATAAATTATTTACATCAAAATTTTACATTTACAACAAAATGTTCTTGTTTCTGAACCAAGTCTTATGACAAAGTATGTAAAATACTGAACTATGTGTACTTTGCTGAGGAACATTCTTCAGCTCACATGGTCCTGCTTGGTCACAAGCTTTTTTTGTTTGTTTGTTTTATTGAACTAACAATGCAATACAGTGTGAAACAGTGAACAGAGTTAAAGGGATTCTACCATTAAAAAACTTTTTTTTCTAGGTAACACGTCGGAATAGCCTTTAGAAAGGCTATTCGTCTCCTACCTTTGGAAGTGATCTCCGCCGCGCCGTTCGTTCGAAATACCGGTTTGTACCGGTATGCTAATTAGTTCTCTTGCAGCGATGGGGGCGGGCCCCAGCGCAGGAAATGCAATGGGAGCGTCCCCATTTCTGCTCGAAAACCGACTTCAGCGCCGCCTCTGTCTTCTTCTGCATCCTCCCCTTCCTTCTTCGGCTTGACGTCGGACGCCTGTGCAGTACGCTCTGTTCGGCGAACTTCGCGAAATTGCGGTGTCGGCACTATGGCTGCGGGAATGCGCAGTACGTTCGGCGAAGTTCGTCGAACAGAGCGTACTGCACAGGCGTCCGACGTCAAGCCAAAGAAGGAAGGGGAGGATGCAGAAGAAGATAGAGGCGGCACTGGAGTCGGTTTTCGAGCAGCAATGGGGACGCCCTCCATCACATTTTCTGCGTTGGGGGACGCCCCCATCACTGCGAGAGAACTAATTAGCATACCGGCACAAACCGGTATTTCGAACGAACAGCGCGTCAGAGATCACTTCCAAAGGTAGGAGACTAATAGCCTTTCTAAAGGCTATTCCGATGTGTTACCTAGAAAAAAAAGTTTTTTAATGGTAGAATCCCTATAAATAGCCTTATCTCACAATTCAAGAAAGAATCCAAACAGAATAATATATATATTAACTATCGATATAAGATGAAGAATAGTGCCTAACCGAAACGAAGGTGGCATTTCCAAAAGATTTACAATATCCTTAAAAATTAATGTAAACTATTACATTGCACATGGTTTGGGTCCAACAAAAATGGCATTAAGCTAAAGCACCAGTATTCACTTTCAGAACTGATGTGTTAATTTGAAACTTGGACAGACCCTTACTGTGGGTCTCTTAGCCTAGAGGATATCCCAGCCTTCAATAGCCTAGGGGAAGGGTGAGTCAGTGGGCAGTCATGCTACACATACCAAACTGTCAAAAACATCTGAGGGCACCATCTAGGTTTGTACAGTAACCTCTCATATTGAAGTGTGTTGTTAACTAGCTTCTTCCATTGTCCCACAGTTGGAAGCTTATCTCCTATCCACCGAATCGCTATATAATAAACAGACTCTTGGGCTAGCTGGCACTGGGGTCCGAAGAATACTTTACTATGTAGTTAGAACATTCCCACACAACATACCAGAAACCACTAGCACATCTATGGCATCAGGGGAGCATCCCATTATGCGTAGTTGTGTCAGAGAGAGATAACATTGATGTACAAGTATAGCTGGATTATACTTCCTCACAGTCCTCTGGTGACTGATCATGGAGTTGTGATCTCCACTGCCAGCTGTGTGGATTTCAGTTTGGTGCTCAAAATTAGTCCCCTTGAGGGACTGAAGCTATTTATAGAATGAGGTCCGTGATAACTGGTGGGTATCCTGTAATTGGGAATAATATTTAAGAACACCACCCTGGTACAGGTCACCCACAGTTAAAACACAGTGAAATATCCATAAAGTTGTCTTTACTATGGTTAGAAGATGAGGGACCATGGGATTATTCCATAAGAGAACCCCATAAGGCAAAGCAGTATATATAGATATCTCTTTAGTGGCCTTCCACAAATGTGACACTAATTGGTGATGTAGAAGAAGGCAGCGAGGAACCGTATTGGTTTCTCCAACACCATCTACAGTGTGTCAACACCTAGAAGGAAGGCGAAGTAATGGTCCACTAGAACAGGGATTAGAGCTGGGGTGCATGCATTGCAAAACCAGATTGGCCAGGAAATATAAATAAAAATCCAGCAGGCCTTAATTTATATCTAGAGTTCCCCCATATGAAGGAAGTCATGATAAAGATTTTTTTTAATGGGATTTAGGAATCACTAGGAGATACAAACCCTTGGGAAGGAAGATTATTTTGATGAAGTTAATAGTAAACGGGATAGACAGTGGGAAGGTCCCTCAAATTTTACAATTAGATGCTACATCATTTAGAAGGGGGTAGATGTTCCCTATGGTCCTATAGTATACAACTAAAAGGCCCTGTCATGTAGAATATCATGTCTGGTACGTGGAAACACGTTCTACAACTGGAGGGAGCAGATTGATATGTAGATTATTAGGAAAACATTCAGTATAACTCCTCTTTTAATCCCTGTTCATTCTGAACCTGAGTCCAATGAGTGGTTGTAGTCAGTGAGTGGTGGCCTTCCTTGTATAAGGATGAAGACATATTATGTAGCACAACTATTATCTGATTAGTGCTAGTTAACGCCTTCTCGACAGGAGCTGAGCGTCCGCCATAGCCGCCGAGCCTCTGCTGTACTGATTGCCCTCAGTACCTCAGTCAGAGCACTACAAGGTCGGCGCCATTTTGTCAAGTATCGGCCACACCTGGAAAAATATCCGGGGCTGACGATCCATTGTCATGACAGCTGGGAGTCTATTGAAGGCTCCCAGGCTTGTCTGCCATTCATTTGTATGGCAGGCTGCTTTTTTTCGCCTTTAAATTTTTTTTTTAATAAAAAGTGATCAAAGGAATAGACATACCCCAAGTCATACATATGTAATTTTTCTCCAAATTATAATTTATTTTTTTTTCCAGCTTCCCAGCTACAAAATAATAAATGGTACCATTATGAAGAATAATTTATCCTGCAAACATTAAGCCCTCATAAGGCTCTGAGAATGGATAAACAAAAAAGTTATGAGGTTTGCATGGCGGGGAGTCAAAAACAGAAAAATCGAGAAATGCCCTTGACAGGAAGGGGTTAAAGAGGTTACCCATCTTAGTAATACAGATGGCATATCCTTTGGATATAATATCGATTAATGCAAGTGAAATAGCCAGCTGTCTGGCCTGATGTGCAGCCTCTGCTGTGTCTTGTATCTTCACCCTAAGGGCTCGTTCCCACGATGTAATGCGGCGCTCATTCTGACATGTATACACGTGTCAGAGTCAGCGCTTCAAAACAGAATCCCATTGACTTCAATGAGTTCCGTTTAATGCACGTAACACATTGAAATCAATGGCTTAAAAAGCCTCCCATTGATTTGAATGTGTAGCACACGTAAGACGGAACCCATTAAAGTCAATGGGATTCTGTTTTGAAGCGCTGACTATGACACGTGTATACGTGTCAGAATGAGCGCCGCGTTACATCATGGGAACGAGCCCTAATGTACATACAGAAATAGCTTTTTATCATTCTATCATAGCTTTCTAACAGGAAATAAAATGGAAAAATAAATGCAAAAACTATATCTCATTGGTGGGGGGTCTATAGGAAGCCCACCCACGCACAGATCAGCTATGTGGGGCTACTTCCCATGGCCATAGTATACACAACACAGAATTGGAAGCAGCTGGCTCTTGTCTCTGTATAGTGTCCGGGTATTAGTATTGCAGCTCAGCTACTTTTGAAGGCAGAAATTAAAGGAGACCTGTCAGCTTTCCTATTAAATCTTACTTAAACATACTGGGACAGATTTATTAAGACTGGTTTATCATACACCAGTCTTAAAGGTACTGGCGTTTATTTCCATTACAATGGCATGAGTTATAATAAATATATTGGGCTGCAAAGGGGTGGAAAAAGGGTTGTGGTGCATGTTTGGCACAGCGCCAAATGTGTGCCATAATATCATCCCTCTATGCCAGAGGAATTGATAAATCTCCTCTAAGTACTGCTGTATAACTGTGTAGGGGCGACTAGAGGAATTGAAAATCCAGTTTTCAATTTATTTAATGTATATTCCTCCTCATAAAATAAGACATATAAGCTGTATTACAAGTTGTTCAGTCTGTCAAGATTTGAAAAACGCTATTGAACCAGTTTTATCTGTTTCTGAGAAGTAAGGCTGACAACTAAATAGGAAATCTTCCTAGTTATACAACATCACATCATGCAATCCATACAATTTCTACATATCAGACAATGTTAAAGAGCTTTTCCTGGAATTGAGGACCTATCCTTAGAATAAGTCATCAAAGATCAGCAAGGGTCTAACACCCAGGCCCCAGCCGATCAGCTGTTTGAACAGCTACAGCAATCCCCTGAGCACTGCAGACTCATCAGTTCAACCGAAGAATAGCATTGTACATTTGTATAGCAGCTATGCTTAGTATCCCAACTCATCCCATTCACTTGAATTGGATTGGGCTGCAATGAGACATTGTGATTGATGAATGTGACGTCACTTGGCCTGTAAATCTGAAGTGGTACTAGAAGAGCACCACTCACAATTCAAACAGCTGATCTGTGGGAGTCCTAGGTGTTAGACCCCCACAGATCTTTAATTAATGACCTATTCTAAAGATAAGTCATCAAATGAAAAAAAAATCACACAAAACCCCTATAAACATTTAGAAGTTTGCAAAGGTAAGAGTTTTAGTGGTGGCCATATTACTTGTCTCACGGAAATAGTAGATAAAGGGAACCTGTTTTTCTATCTAAACTGGCCCCATCATGCAGGATGAAGTATTTCTACTTACAATGTTAACACTATGAAGAAGCAATATTGAATATTGAAAAACTTCCTAACGTCTATCATACAAATAATAATCTCTATTTGATAAGACCATATTATATCCATAATAAGGAGAAGGGAAGGACTTAGCTTCACTGCTTGGCTTTATATTTAAAGACCAAAATACTATTTTGACTGTTGCCAAAGTGTGTATGATGTGCCTCATAGCGTTCACGTCTTCACTGACAACAAATGAAAGGTGAAACAAACATATCAGGGAGCAGGAAACATTCCCTAAGGCCTCAAGTACACAGCCATATTATGGTTCAGTTTGCATGGAGTAGCATAAGCCTGAAATAGAGATGTACAAGGTATTTACTTACCTCCATAAGCATCTTATATCATACAGCAGTATATAGAGGATTTTTTTTATTTTGCCAGATTCTGTACAAATCAGACAGAAAAAAATTGTGGTGTGTTTTATTGGACTCCATATGTGCAGCAACATTGTCTATTTGAAGCGCTGCTTGTTTGAGAGCATATCTTCATACATATAAAGTCCTATGATACTGTACAGCAGTGTATGTGGGATATATAGCTCTAAACTAAGAAGCCATGCAGTATATGTGTACTGTACAATGGATGTGTCTGTATACATCAGTCCTAAATAGTTACTATCTTTCACGTTTTTGTTCATTTTTAGCATAAGATTGCAGCATATATAAGATGGAAGAAAAAATTCTGTTAAAAAAAGCACCTATATACAAAAGCTCACACAGACAAAAAAGTACAATTGAAGTCAATGCATAAGACACTAAGATCGCCAGTTTGGAGTATGAATAGTTTTACTTGTTAACATGGTACAATGTATACCTCTTCAAATAAAATGGACCTCTACAGGTGACAGTAGAAATCACTTGTATAGTAACAGATAATGCAAAACCTCTGGAGGTTCCTCTATTTCTACATATTCAGTTGTATTTTGTGCTTGGAATACGACACTGGGGCCGGTCAAATATGAAAGAAATAGACAACTGGCAATTCTTCTCTTATTTAATGATGTGAGGCTTGTCACTCCAGGCCTGGGATTTCTTTTTGGCCAGTTCCATCCAGGAAGGTTCTTGTGAGACTGAAAATGTCTGTCGCTTGAGTACCGGTTTTTCCTCTTTCTCTGTTAGCAAAGACAATTGCGTCGTAGCTGGAAAATAAATTACACAATCAGAAGAAGTGTCATTCAGTGGTCACATATCATATATTCAGTTTATAGCAGATATGCAAGATGGTTGCTGTATGCAAGGTTTGTCAGTTTGTGGATTACTTTTTAAGGCCTCAAATGGCATAAACGCCGCAGAGTTTTACGGTTCTTGCAAAGTGGATGGGAATCTAGCAAATCCCATACACACATTGTGGAAAAACACAGCGCAAATCGCAACATGTTCATTATACCTATGTATACGCATTTTCCCTGTAGGTATAATGGAACTAGAAAGTCTGCAGAGGAAACCTCTGTGAAAAGTGCTGTGGAATAACCGCCGCCACTGTTTTTCCCACAGTGCCTTTTTGCTGTGACCTGCTACAATGGGCCTTAGCCTAAAGTGGGTTTCAAGACTCTGATATTGATACGTTACCCTCAAGTGAAAGTCTGTTTCTAGCTTTACTTTATATGCAAAATAGACAATTCTAATAGAATATATAGACAAATAAGTCACTTGTGTCTATTACTGCTGTATTTTAACTCTTTCAGAAATGAAATAATTGTACAATATTTAGAAACCATGAGATGAATCTCTTCACACATTGAGATCTACATGTACATGGAGGATATAAATGTGCGGAATATTAATGTGTTCTCCAAAAGCTCTCTTGCTGCAACTAGACAAAAGGCAGCCTCATCTAGAGAAAAGCTCTTTTCTCACCATGGACAGGATGTGGCAATGTGTTTGCTCTTTGCCTCTGCTCACTCTTTTCAGCTTTGGACTCCTGACCATACGTTTCAGGAGGAACTGAAACTGATGTGCTTGTTGTTTTGTTCTGGATTAGGTCAATTTGCTGCTTGGATTGGACCTTAAAAAAACAATTTTTGTGTTAATCAACTGAAAAACTCAATAGAGAGTGAAATATTACATTTATATACTGTCCGCAGCACCATGTCTAATGTATGCATTCATTCTTCACCTGTACTAACAAAAGAGTACTTAAAACTGGATCTGAGCATCGCTTATTATTTGCCCCTCATGAATCCTTTTGTAAGTACACATTTAGACCCTTGTGACATGAAGCTGTCAACACATTTTTTATTGTTAAACTTTGTGTTACACTTTCAGTACCTCTTATATCTTTAGCTACTCAGTATGTTATGTTTAATTGGCTTTTATTAAGTTTTTCAAATATAACAGAAAAGGATAAAAACAAAGTGAACAAAAAGATGGCGTAAACACGCCTGTAAACAAGAGGAGGAGGGTAAGACCCATCCAGCGACATGAAACATAATATGACAACAAAGGGACAGAAGGTCCAGAAGTACTGGACCATAAAAACAACGTTAATAAGGAAATTGGGGCCGAATAAACAGACAAGGGGAACACACCATGGGAACTGCAGTCAGAAAACATGTATGAGAAAAGAAGAGGGGTGCAACAAAAGGAGGGAAGAACAACCAGCAACCTCCCCCAAAGGAGGGGGAAAAAGGATAGCAAGGTAGTACTGTATCAGGAGAAAAAAGAGAATTCAGTCGATTCCTGAAACACCACCCAAGGCCACCAGAGAATGTCAAATTTGGAGAAGTCAGGATAGTCCTGCGCCACCATAGCCTCCATTCTCCTTTTTGGGAGAAGTGCCTGTAGAATTCAACCACAGAGGGCGTAACAGTGTTCCTCCAGTGCCTGGAAGTGACACTTCTGGCAGCCATGAGAAAGTGTTGCAGGAGGTCCATCTTCACCTCAGAAATCCTACTAGGGATAACTGAAAGAAGTGACACTTGGGGAGTCACTGCGATGGAGCGACCACACACCTTTGCTTACAGGGCAAACACAGAATCCCAGAAGGGCTTAAGAGTGTCACACTCCCACCAGATGTGGTATAAAGTGCCCATTTCAGTACCACAGTGCCAACACCAGTCAGTTACGGCAGGATAGATTCTCTGGAGGAAATCGGGCACCAGTACCACTGAGACAGAATTTTGAAATTCTTTTCTTGCGCATTGCAAGGCAACGGAAGCTTCTGTGCAAGCAGCAAGGAGGCCAGCATGAAGGTCCGACTCCCAGGGGCCCGTGTAAGAGGGGTACCCAGGAGTAGCATCCCGGAGAAGAGTGCTGTAGAGTACCAGCTGCTCAGTATATTATTACTAATATTACTATTATACAGTATTACGGATTATTTGTATATTATATTTGATCCATATATATTTTTAATTTTTTTTTTCCATTCAGTACAATTTATTATTGTGATTTTTGCTTTTCAGATCACACCAAATATTTCATTATTAGACCTCCAGCAGAAACACAATTTTCTACATCTATTTAACTTTTAGAATGGCAGCTTCTTCTCTGCTTCTAAAAGGAATTATCCTATATTTTTAGGTTTCCCACACTTTTTCTATGCTTTACTTTCAATCCCATTACGCGTCAGCAAAGAATGCCAACTTACAGACAGTACCATCTCTGCCTGCCAGACGTACGTACACTGTGGTTATCCTCCCCTCTATATTTTCTTAAATGTTGCTGAAAGTATTATTATTGTAAGAAACCAAAATATTTTTACAGATTTTGTAAATTACCTCTGCTCTGTTCTTATTTTGTTTCTCAGGATCCTGGTTTACAAGGCTGTGCTCAGAGACAGGGCGCTCTTCTTTAAGGCTTTTCTGTTTCTGTCGCGCTATGGATATCCATGAAAGCTCAGTTTTGCTTTCAGTTGCCTTAACAAGCTCTGATGCTGCTACAGGAGTGCTTTTATCTGGTAATATAAAACATATACAAGTAAGTAAATATCTTGGCGTATATATTCACATATTCACATATTCTCATTTTTGTTTTTGCACATTAATATTGTTAGGGAATTGCTAGGACAATAATTCCCCAGTAGCTGTTCAACCCTGGAGGAAGGGGCACAAGAGACAGTGAGCCCTGGTCTGAAACCCCCCACTGTCCCATCCTGCTTGCCGGTCCCATCCTAAGTGATAGGCGACAACTTGGAGACGATCCCTTCCTATACACGTGACACAAAAAACACAGACAAGACAAACAACAACAAAGGGAGGTCAGCTAGCCAGGGGTCAGTAACAGTCGAGCAATGTAGTGTCAAAATCAATATCCAAAAGAGTAGTCAATAGGGAAAGCCAGAGGTCAAGAATCAGAATACACGAATAAACAGCAAGAGAAAAAGCTAGCACGCACAAAGCAATAGCAAGCATTAATGTGAATATGAGCTAAGAATAAATAGGGAGATAGAACCCGCCCTGAACCTGATAGCAAGGCAGGCTGTCAATCACAGGGCAAAACAAAACTTAACTCTTAGAGGAGCAGAGGGAAATGAAGGTGAAGGAGACAGATGTGGTGAAAATTAATTAACAAGGTGAAGGAATAGGACAGTGTTCAGACAATGCAACCAAAAACTCTAAGCAAGTTATCAAACTGTGCGCGCCTCCTGCGCCGCAGCACGTGAGCAGAGGGTGGCGCAGAGACCAGAACAGGCAGAGATGTTACAAATATGCACATAAACCAAAATCATTCCAATTGACTGGGATAATTACAGTAATTGTATGCATAGAACATAACAAATTGTATTTTATACAAACATATTTACATCAGGTACACCTATTGTATTAATGATTCAATGCCTGCAAATTATAATTATGAAATTGCAATTATGTTTAGAGGGGGGAATTCTAAAGTTATGTTAACACTGCCTTCAATCTGTATTAAAAGCCACATGTATGCATGACAATGGGTGAGATTCACAGCAAATAGGTAGGCTGTGTTCAAAGTACGAAATATCCAAAATCGCACTTATTTTTACCTAACTTCACATATTCCCATTGCACTGCACATAGCGCTTATTTCTGGAAGATAATCTGTGGCTCTGATGAACTATATGTAAGAAACTGTGATGGAGTGGTTTTTTCAGTACGGCAATCACAGATTTCCAAGGAATGGTAAATGTCATAGGAATATTTCTTAACTAAGACCCAAACAAGAAATGATATATGATATACTCGTACATATGGTATCATGTCATGATAACTAAAGTGGCTTGCTGCACAATTTACTGATAACTGGTTTAGTATTTGTACAGATATGTCCTTCTTTACCTTTCCCCTTGGCTCAACATGGATCAACATGGCCAACTTTGAAAAAAGGAATTTTGCAATACTCTCTCACAAGGAGTCTATCCTATGTTTGGCCACCCCATTTTGTTCTTTGACATGTAGCCTATCAAAGATTTTTCTAACATGTCATAATAAATGTAACATGTATTATTCAACTTGTCATATGAGAAACTGAAGTCTTTGACAAAATTCAAGCTAAGGTGAGGGTGGCTATATCTGTGTATATTACATCAATTAATTTTTTTTTACTCCTACAATTGTCATTCAATGATAAATTCCCAATTTTAAAGCTACAGCTGCACTATACAGCTTCAGTATGGTCCTAGTTTGCTAGTATAAAAGTACTACAGTACAACAAAAGTACTAAAATAAAGGTCTTCTATAAACCAAACGGTTCAAAGGCAGACTATTCCTGGATATTGGTGGGCACCTCACCAACAACAAGATGCCAGTTATTTGCATGCGTTTTAGATTTGCAGAACCTTTGCTTGGCATTTATTGCTGCTGTGATTTAATAGGTATGAGATAGCCAGCAGGCTGCTTATTGTTCTCCGATTCTAAAAATACATTCACATTCTGGAAAACCTTTATGGAAATGTGCACCTTCTGTTAAATGTGACTAATAGTACCATTTGCATACCTGAGAGTGAAGGATTTGTATCTACGAGATGATCACCAAATAGCAAATATTAAAGATGTCACAGAGCTTTAAGGCTAAACCCCATGTAGTGAAGCACACTAAAAAAACACCCTTTTTTCTGCAGTGTTTTTTATTGTGATTTTGCAGAGTTTTCACCTGTGGACTTTCTGCCGCTCTATTACACCTATACAGAAAACGGGTTTCCACAGGTATATTTGACATGCTGTGATTTTCAGGAAATAAAGCATTTTTGAAAATGTTGCTTTTCCACTGCAGATTTTTCTCTGTAATGTGTGGCTAGAATTAGCCATCCACTTTGTAGGTACTGTAAAATGCTGCGTTTTCACAATGTGGGGCTTCACCCTAAAATTGGCAATAGAACATGCATTAACAACTCCTTTCTAGAAGGCATTTAGTAAAGCTTGAAAAAGAAACAAGCAACAGATTTACAGCCTGATGGTCCATGTTTCTGCACTAAAATCTCTAAGGGATGTTTCCAGAACTCAGGCTGCTTTATGGATGCTGTGTGTTCAAAAACTGCAAGGGCACGTTCACACTGACTAAATGCGCGTGTATTTTGGCAAAATACACGTGTAAAAAATGCACGTGTAAATATAAGACTCCCATTGACTTCAATTACATTTTACACGTGTATTTTGACGTATATTTTGACGTGTTTTTTTACACGTGTAAAAAAAATGTCATTGAAGTCAATAGGAGTCTTATTTTACACGTGTATTTTTTACACGTGTGTTTTGCCAAAATACACGTGCGTTTTCTCCGTGTGAACGGGCCCTTATAACACTAAGGAATACTGGCAATTTTCTTTTAACCCCTTCCCGACATTCGCCGGGAAGGGCTTCCCGCAAACCGCAGTACTATTACGGCGGATGCATGGTGCGCACACAGAAACTGTGTGCGCACCATGCGCTGTGGGTGACAGCCGTATGTTACGGCTGACATTGCCCTGTAACACTCGCGGTCGGAACCGGGTCCGATCGCGGGTGTTAACCCCTGATATACCGGCGGTCAACATGACCACCGGCATCTCCGGGGTTTCAGTGTAACATGGCGGCGATCGGCACCCCCCGCGCCGGTTTCGGGGGGTGCCGGTGTTCGTAGGGGGCAGCCCGGGGTCTGATCAGTGACCCCGGGTCTGCCCCATCACTTACCCCGTCCTCGCACCTGGCTGATCCTGCCATAAATGAAGCTGTCAGCCTGTGCGTCTACACAGGCTGACAGCTTCCTATACAATGCAATACACGTGTAACACGTGTATTGCAGCGTATCTCTATTGAAGCAGTGATCAGCCGATCACTGCTTCAATCCCCCATGGGGACAGAAAAAAAAAGTTTGAAAAAAGTAAAAATAAAAAAGTTTAAATAAGTTTAAAATAAAATAGAAATAAAGACTCAAAAATCCCTTTTCCCCATATAAAATGTTTTATTATGTAAAATAAAGAAAAATAGAAAAAAACATTACATATTTGGTATCACAGCATCCGTAATAACCTGAACAATAAAATTAAAACATTATTTAACCCGAACGGCGTAAAAAAAAAAAACGTAGAAAACCGCACAAAATAATGATTATTCACCACCTTTCCCTTACAAAATGTTCAATAAAAAGTAATCAAATGGTCAGATGAAAACCAAAATGGTACCAATAAAAAGAAGAGGTCTTCCCGCAAAAAATAAGCCCTCAACCAGCTCTGTCTAGCGAAAAATAAAAACGTTATGCCTTTCAGAAGATGGCGATGCAAAAATAATTGATTTTTTTTTCCCTAAATTGAATTTTATTCTGCACAAATAGCAACGCATTAAAAAATCATATAAATGAGGTATCGCCGTAACCGTACCGACCCGCAGAATAAAGGTAACATGTTACTTATGCTGTACGCTGCACGGGAAAAAAAAATGCTAAAAAGCAATGTCAGAATTGATGTTTTCTTTTACATCCCACCCAGAAAGAGTTAATAAAATGTAGTCAATAAGTTACAGGCCCCAAAATGGTGGCATTGAAAAGCTCATCTAATACCGCAAACAACAAGCCCTCATATGGCCACATTGCCAGAAAATAAAAATAAAAATCTAGCTTGTACAATGTGAAGACAAAAACACTAAAAGTCGCCAAATCATTAGGACATAAGTGGCTGCGACTAGAAGGAAATGTATAAGGTGTGCGAGCGTTTTCAGGGGACACCCCATATTTAGAGCTTATGAGAGAGAAGACACCAGCGCTGATCCCCCAGAATGCCCCTCTTCCCCGTCCGCGTCATAGGAGCTAGTGGGAAAATAGAATGGGATTTGGTGTACCCAATTTACTCCGCACAGCTTACATATTCACTTCGGGGTTACTAATGCTCACTACATCAATTGATAAATTCTTTGAGGGGTGCGGTTTTCACAATGGGGTCACTTTCTAGAGGTTTCCACTGTTTTGACACCTCAAGGGCTTTGTAAATGCGACATGGTTCCTGAAACTGATCACAGCCAGATCTGCCCTCTAAAAGCTCCTTGGCGCGCCTTCCCTTCTGCGTCTCGCTGTGTGTCCATATATTAGTTTACACCCACAAGTGGGGTACTGTGGTAGTCGGGAGAACTTGCCTAACAAATTGTGGGATGCGTTTTCTCCTTTAACCCCTTGTGAATGTGCAAATTCTAGGGCTAAATGAAAATATTAGTAAAATAAAATCAAATTTGAAAATTTCACCTCCATTTTGTATTAATTCCTGTTAAGCACTTATAGGGTTAAATTACTAGGTATATGTTGTTTTGGCTTATTTAAGGGGTGCAGTTTTGAAAATGGGGTGATTTATGGGGGGCTTTACTACAAGGGTCTTTCAAAACCCCTTCATAACTAGATTAGTCCCTTTAAAAAATGGGTTTTGGAAATTTTGAATATTGTTGTTTCACTTGTAAATCTTATAATGTCCGTAAAAATTAAAAGGGTGCCTAAAGTTTGATGCCGACATAAAGCAAAGATCTGGGACATGAGATTTATGATATAATTTTGGCGGTCTGACTATCTGTATGCAATGCACATCATTTCAAACTTTATAAAATGCATATTTTTCAAAATTTCCACCAAATTTCCTATTTTTTCAGAATTAAACACAAAACATATCAACCAAAATTTACCACTAACATGAAGTATAATGTGTTATGAAAAAACAATCTCAAAATCACTTTGGTAAGTTAAAGCGTTCCAAAGTTATTGCCACATAAATTGACACATATCAGTTTTGAAAAATCGAGCTTGGTCAGGAAGTCAAAAAGTGCCATCGGCGGGAAGGGGTTAAAGAAAAAGTGACAAGGAAAAAATGTAGCTTGAAGGTAACCTAAAACATGCAGTCTATCACCGCTCTTCTCTCATGAAGGTGATAACTTTGCAACCAACTTGCTAAGAAAACCAATGTAAATTGGAAAAACAATCTTTAAATAACCCTTAACCGTACACACTTCAGAATGAGTGTAGTTATAAGCATAGCCATAACACTGCAATACACTCACTCCTACCCAAATACTCCGATTTTTACCTTTTATCAATACTGCCAGCTGCATCTGTAAATCCAAATGTAAATGGGCAATGTGAAAAATCACATCTACGTCTGCACCTAGCATGTACATAAGTGTGAGATCCCAGGTGTTCTCTTTTACATGTTTCATAGATGTTAGGTTTTTGTCCTGGCTATTTTGTACCTACAGTACCAGATCTAAGGCCGGGGCTCCACATGGCAGAACTGAATTGTTTAGCGAATCCCATCCACACATTGCAGAAAGATACGCACAGTGAAAATGCTGTGATTTCCAAAAACGTTGCCTTCTTGGAAAACTCAACATGTCAATTCTACCTATGGAAACGCCAGTGGTTTCCCTATAGGAAAACTCTGCAGACTTTCTGTGAAAAGGGCTATGCTGGGCCTTAGCCTAAAGATGTCTGCAAGCTCCTCTCTAGCCCCATCCTACTAGAATAAGGTGCATGTTGACTTGAGCCAAATGGATATATCATTATGAGAATGATAACTGTCTGTGTATTATCCTATATCTATGACACTTTATTATTCCAGTTATTATTGTGACAATAAAAAGCTAAAAAGAAGGTAAACACAGTTAAAAAAAAATAATGGAAGTGATAGTTTTTTTTCTTTACATCCACAGGGACACAAATATATGTTTTTTTATTTCTTTTTGTTCCTTGTTTATCCCTGTCACTAGTAAGCTAGAAACCTGCTTATTGCCTGTTGATATGGAAACAGCACATCAAGGGAATATGGAGACACATAAAGACTGATCTGCACAGCGCTGGATATAATTTCACTGACAATTTATATCTAGATATGGATTCTTTTTACAGCGCTCTCAGTAGGGAGGCTTTAAAGTTTTATTTAGATTTACATCTTAATCGCCATTTGTATATATTTTCACCAATTCTCCCCAGCAGGATCCATCAATTCTTTTACTTTCTTTATCAATCTAATAAAGCAATCAACAAAGGTAAAAAAAAAAAAAAAAAAAAAAAACATTAGGAGTCAATGACTTGTTTTTTTAACAAGTTGTTAAGAATCCTATACAGCTATTTCTGAGTTACATATGCTTTTAAGAAAGTGGATTGACAAATGATATCATGTCAAGAAATACTCTGATGCCAAATTGCCTAGTTATGCAGAAATATAGAAAGAGGAATATAAATTTGCATAACTAGACATATTTGCTATGCGGCATTCAAGATGTCAAAAATGCCAATGAGAGCTTTGATGGTGACCAAGATGGGCTCCGAGCATTTACGGAAACAGATTTTACTTCCATCTCAGACATTGCTAGCACATTCCCAGGATATGCTATACACGTGCAAGAGATTCTTTACCTACACCTGTGTTGAGAATTGGAGTTCTCCAACCCATATTGTCTTATGAGATGACCATCATCTGCCACATTCAAGAACAGAATGAATTGAGACGTGGCAATGCAAGTCCTCAGCTCTTTATGTTCAGTTGTTATGTACTTACGGAACCAGCAAAGGATGGATAAGAATGGAGAGAATTGCACACATGCACAAAGAGATGGTTGGTGACCTATAAGTGGACAGGGTTCAGGGTACCCTGATTCTTGACATAGGTGCAGATCTGAGCGAATATGACAAATGTCTGAACTAGGAATACTTCTTTAAGTAAAAAATAGACTGAACTGAATTTTACACACCTTATTGTATCTGTGTCTTCTTTGATGTATCTGCTTAGTGTGCCACACAGCCAATGAGATCACCAGTAGCATACAGTATTTTAAAAAAAGATTTGCAAAAAAAAAGTGCTGCAAAGGATGTTTACTCAAAGTGTACCTCCAATAATAATGAATCCTAAGAGAGTGGTTATGAATTAATTACTGTATATACTCGAGTATAAGCCGAATTTTTCAGCACAGTTTTTGTGCTGAAAAAGCCCCCCTCGGCTTATACTCGAGTCAGCAAAAAAAAAAAAATATATTTTTTTTTTCCTAAGGGAAATCAATGTCAATATCAATATCAATCAATATCAATCAATGTCAATATCAATAGCAATATCAATGTATAGAATCTCCCATAGAATAAAAAAAAATAAAAAAAATAAAAGTTCTAAATCACTCCTTTCCCTTGAATACATACAAAAGTAGAAAATGACTGTGAGACATACACATTAGGTATCCCTGTGTCTGAGAGTGCCCGGTCTACTGAATATAGGGTATCTGCAGTGCTCCTGTTCCATCGGGAAGGGGTTAATAGGAACACTGCAGATACCCTATATTCAGCCAGACTAAATTCCAAGTGTGTGTGGGGGGGGGGAAACAGTCCTCAAGCTCAGGGAAGGGGCAGACAGACAACCAAAACACCCCCTCCCCTTTCCCAGCACCCAGCATCTACTGCACACCCCCCCCGGCTTATACTCGAGTCAATAATTTTTCCCAGTTTTTTGTGGTAAAATTAGGGGCCTCGGCTTATATTCGGGTCGGCTTATACTCGAGTATATACGGTACTTCTACTTCAGAAGTCTATAGAGAGGGGAAGTGGGAGAAGGAGGCTGCGAGAGGCACAGTAATAACAGACTAAGTGAAGAGGTTACAAAAGCATCCTGATAATCAGAACTAGAATTTTTCAGCAATAAGATATATTACAAAGTGTCTTATATTCACTGTCCATGAATGAAAGGTTCTTTATAATTGGAGGTACACTTTAACAAGCTTTGTTCAGTGTTGCGTTATGGCTTCCTGATGGATACACCACTAGCAGATGTGAACAAATCCAGAGGATTATAACCATTACACCATTTATGTCTCTGCTACTGTTAGTGGTTTTTGTTACAGCAAATTAACATTACAGAAACGTGGAAGATATCAGACAGAGATCTAAGACGTGTAGCATATTGGGGAGTCCTTACCAATGATTTTCTTGAGACTTGGCTTACTATCAGGCACTTTCTTTTCAATCTTTGTCTCTGAGGATTTGATCTTCTCTTGACTAGAGCCATTTTCTGATGCTTCTTTATTCGTGTTATTGTCAGCAACCGTAATATTTTGTAAAACAGGTTTCTTGGGTAGCGGCGGTTTCGCCTGTATTCCTTCTGTCGATTCTAATTTACATTTTGCATTTTCACTTTTTGAGCTGAGAACATTGTGATCTTTGTCCTCTACTTTTTCTGTGTTTAATTCCTCCTTGGAGAATGACAGATCTGTAGATTTTGCCTGCTTTAACTCAATGCTGTTTCTTTTCACCATACTTGAAACAGGATTCATACTATCCCTGTATCTTAAGGATAGTGAAGTAGATCTTAACTTTACAGGAAATGGGTTCTTTTCTTCAGTATCTGCTTGTGATTCTGTAACCAAAGGTAAATCATTAGTGTCAGATACTACATTCAGGTTTGGGGTAGTGTGACTAAAGACTGCCTTGTCTGCAGGCATACCCTCAGGGTCAGGAGAGGACTCAGTCTTCTTACTAATGGTCTTATTTTCCATGTTTGTTGCAGCAACTTTAGGCTCTTCTTTAAGGATCTCTGTTTTTGCCATTCCTGGTTTTAAGAGAGACAACTTTGTGGCTTTATGAGCCTCATTCTCAATATTTGCTTTCAATGAAAAGCTGCCAGTCCTAGGTCTCTCCCAAGCTGAAGATACAGAAAACTTTCTTTGTGTAACAGTTTCTGTAGGCGACTTTTCTACTTTTTTATCTCCATCTTCAAACTGTTTATGATTTTCTTTATCAGACAGAGGTTGATCTTGGTAATTCAGACATTTTTCAGAAAATGAATTTTGGAAAGGGCTTCTCCTACTATGCAGAGATTCCTGTGCATGTCCAAAAGACGTAGTCCTTGAAGAATGGACAACTGTCTTCTCTACAATAGATGGTCTCATGTCGGCTGGTGACTTACTTTCTTTAACTGTGTGTTGTTGATTATTAGTCGAAGACACAGTAAAGTCACCTTTGTGGTCAATAGGTAAGCTAAGAGAAACATTTTCACTTGACGTTGCACTAGACAATGCACTCTGTTCTTTAATCTTTTCATCCAATTCTGTGTTTCCAGCGGCTGAAGCACTTATGGCATGTTCAGATTGTGACATTTTAGCTGGATCCAGATCAAGAGATCTATCTTGCACTACTTCTGGAAGATTCATTGATTCATTCACCTCAGCTAAATCTGTAGATTCCTGCTTATCTTCTAAGTTTACATCCATAGCCTTGTCAGTATCAGAAGTATCATCTTCAATGGAATCAAAGGTTGTCTGTTCTGGTCTGAGTATTGTAACATCTTCCTCTTCCATACAGGTCAAATTGTTGAATGACTCCTCCTCCTGTAGTGCCTGAACATATAGAAAAAAAAGTCAGCCAAATAGCAAAGAATTCCATATTAAAGTCACTGCATATGAGCGTCCCTTCTTCATTCATGGAGGGATCAGAATTTGTGATTGCTGAGAGATCTTAGTGGCTGCATTCATTGATCAGACTATTATAACATGTCAAGCCGATATGTTGTAAGAGCCAAGGAAGCCCTGATAATATTTTATAGCTTTATATATTCAGATCTGATGGACAATTCCATCAGGATTGGAGTATCGTTGTTGCCTAGGGATTGCTCATGTGAGAGCAATATGCTATTGAAAATGTAGCAGCTACTGTACATTTACAGATTGTGGTGTCAATACTGATAGTTGTTATGACAGCGGAATAAATTAAGATCAACTGTGAATCAATTGTTTCATTGATAATCTTTTCTTGCATTGACTATGGCCAATTACAATTTAATCTCATTTAACAGGACATGTGAAGTAGAATGAATGTAATTCATTTTATTTGAAAATTTTGCTGTTATCTGCCTGTAAAACCTTTGTAAGGTTCCTGCCACTAGGTGTCTCCCTTCTAGCTAATTTGATGTTTACTATCTGTTACTAGGGAAAGCCCGTACATCAGGCTTTAAGCCGACTAAACAGTGAGTGGAAGGAAGCAGGACTGTTCTCTCTTTACACAATAGGTGAGGGGCTTTTTTTCTTCACAGCACGTCTACAGACAGCTTTATCTGTGCACAGCAGGTGCTGCAATAATTCTATAATTTCAACAATGTAATGAGAATGTGAGATGATGCATGTACTTCTATATACTTGTAACTCGCTGATTCTGTTATGGCAGATAGAATATTATTCACAGACAATAAGCAGCTTTCTTTTTTTGTGTTCAGATTTCTGTTTTCCTGTGTCTGGGATGTTATTAGCTGCATCTTGCTCTGTATTTGCAGTTCAGTGTCCTTGGATCTCCCATTTTATATTCTCTTGGGCTTTTCTCAGCTATTTGATTGCTATTCAGCATGCTATGATGAAGAGCAAATGCAACTCAACACTCATCTTTATATTTAGATTTGTATTCTTTAATACTGTAATTCTAAGGTGTAGTTGATAGACTACTTGTAATTATTATTTACACTGCCAGTTTTGTCTTCTCTTGTTTATTTTGAAATGTGATGTGTGTGTGTGTATATATATATATATATATATATATATATATATATATATATATATATATATATATATATATTTTATATTTTTTTTTTTTTAATTAATAAAAACTTTTATATTATTGGCTTGCTTTTTTCTTTTCGGTTTACACAAATGAACAATACATAACATTGATAATGAGAACTTTACCGCAGACGGTCTTCTATTCTTGCTTAACCTTTGATTTCTAGGCTTCACTGAAAGCCTATGTCTAGCAGCAGAATTGTCCAGGAATGTAGAATACTGAGGAGGATTGCTAAAATCCACTGACGGTGAGAAGATGGTACTGTCTCTTTTCTCTGCTTGCCTTTTATGAGATTCTTTAAGATCATTTTCATCTGGAGAGAGAGGTCTTGAAGATGTTTCTGATGAAATCTAAAATGGGGCAACACAAATGTACTTTAAACGTAGATAAATATTTTGCTCACTAGATTTGGATTGGTTCATATCCTAAAAAATTCAGATTTGGTGGATTTTGCAGCCAGTCTTATTGCATGTTTGCCAAACCTTTGCAGATTACACCAAATCTGCATTATAATAGGAATGCAACAATTTTGGAATCCATTGCATTTCATTACATTAGAATGTCTGCTACATATGAGGCTATGGGGAAATGCAAGAGAAAAAAATGCTATATTTCAAAGAAACAACAAAGGATGAGATTCTGCAGTTAAAATTAACATACTGTGTTTTTCACTGCACTTGAAACTATAGCATTTCTTTGGTAATGAGCGGATGACATTAAACAGAATCTCATTCACTACTTTTCCTATATATTTATATGGGGTGGGGAAGGCAAAAATGAAAATTGCACGTTTTTTAATTGTATGTGGCCTTAGGTTGAATGGGGTTATGAAAACCCAATTCACATATATTGTTCTGTACTTTTTTGCATATTTTTAGCACAGAGTCTGCTTGGTTGGCTATTACAGTAAATATGTCCAAAAGTTATGACAAGAGAAAAACTTATGTTGTATAATGAACTCTCTATTCCCTGACGGCAGGTAAAAAGTGAACCTGTTCTATGACTGTCAACGGAGGATCATCCCTGTGACCCTTGAGTATATGTTGTAAAAGGCTATAACATGGGGAGGTGGTTTTATGGTTACTCACCCAAGCATCCCATTTGGCAGGTTTGAGGAAGTGTGTATACAAAATGGTCCGTCACTTGGACATGATGGTACTCTAGTCATGCTGTACTATTTAGGTATTTCGGACTTTTTACAGTTTAGGTGAGTGCTGTGACTATACTTTAGTTGTACAAATGTTATCTTCTTGCTTGTCGCAAAGATGTGTTACCCCTGGTTCACATTAGCGTTTGGATTCCGTCCGGGGGAGTCCGCATGAGGACCCCCTCAAACGGAATAACAAGGCAACTGCAAGCGCTGTGCAGTTAAAGCACACGGACCCCATAGACTATAATGGGTCCGTGTTCTTGCTGCGCACTGCCCGCACAAATCATTTGTGCGGGCAATGCACGGCAAGCACACGGAACCCATTATAGTGTATGGGGTCTGTGTACTTTAACTGCACAGTGCTTGCAGTTGCCTTATTATTCCGTCCGGGGAAGGGGGGTGTCTCCATGCGGACTCTAACCAGATGAAATACATACGCTAATGTGAATCGGCCCTAAGGCCGCGTTCACACGTAGTATTCTGGCTCGTGATTTGGCACGTAGACGCTGCGGGAGCTTTTGCGGGCTGTATACGCTCCCATTGTTTTCAATGGAAGCCGGTACCGTATATGCGGCACTATTTTGCGGCTGCAGCAAAATCACGTACGCAAAATAGCGCCGCGTATACGGTACCGGCTCCCATTGAAAACAATGGGAGCGTATACGGCCCGCAAAAGCTCCCGCGGCATCTACGTACCAAATCACAAGGCAGAATACCCCATGTGAACCCAGCCTAAGGGTCACAAATGACTGACCCCCACCAACTGCTAGAAAAAAAGGTGCTACACAGCTTGTCATAGCACCACACCCTTCATCCAGCTTTTGTTGGGAACAACCATGTTGAGATGTTCCTGTCAGTGGCCGGAAAGCATTTCTCTAAAGTGAAGCGAAGCCAAACTAAAGGGACATGTTTAGTATATTGAGGAACTGCAAGTTGTCTAATATATCCCGATATCTATTATAAAGAGGAGAAATCCAGCTGATAATAGACAGCATGAAAAAAATCTAATTCCATTTGGCTGCACAATTATCTCTGTGTATTGATACAGATGCTGTGAGCAGTGCTGGGCAGAGCAACGTGGAGAATTAGATTTTATGGCTTCTGCTCTCTACTATCTGAATAGCTAATGCTTCAGATATTTAGTTTATAGGTATATACTAGGAAACGGACAGAGTGAAAATGCCCGAAAAAATATATATGCAAATGTTCATGCAAACAGCAGTTCCATGAGACACCTGATGTAAAGGTGGAAGGGGAGCTTTGTATACTCATGCTGCTCTACAGATAAAATAGTCAATCAGTCTGGTAGAGATCGGAGGAAACAATGGAAGCAGATTGTGGATTAGCTGATATGGTGTCAATGTTGATTTGCTTCTTGTGAAGAAGTATGTAATATTCACCTTTACAGAGATACACTACCTGTTCATCTTCCTCACTGCCTGTTCCACCTAAACTTAGTGTGCTCTGATGATGTTTATGGATGTCAGAAAACTGAAACAATATAAAAAATAGGAAACATATTATTAAAATATTATAAGACTATACACATTTCTGCGACATTTTTAGTTGCATGAATTTTGTGATAAGATATTTTGTGTTTATTTTTTAATATTGAACAATTTTCATTCTGCAACCTGTGTGTATTTCCAAACATAGCAGGCCACAAAACACCCTTAGGGTGCATTCACACTGAGTAAACGCTAGCTTATTCTGAACGTAAAACACGTTCAGAATAAGCGGCGTCTAAAGCAGCTCCATTCATTTCTATGGGAGCGGGGATACGAGCGCTCCCCATAGAAATGAATGGGCTGCTTCTTTCACTCCGTGCAGTCCCATTGAAGTGAATGGGGAGGGCCGGCGTGTACGCTCCGGCATGAGCAGAGCTTGCCGTATACGCCGGCACTCCCCATTCACTTCAATGGGACTGCACGGAGTGAAAGAAGCAGCCCATTCATTTCTATGGGGAGCGCTCGTATCCCCGCTCCCATAGAAATGAATGGAGCTGCTTTAGACGCCGCTTATTCTGAACGTGTTTTACGTTCAGAATAAGCTAGCGTTTACTCAGTGTGAATGCACCCTTAGGCCGGGGCCCCAAGGAATGGAAACACCACAATTTGCCTGTGGTGGAAACGCCATGGGAAAAAACGTGGTGTTTCATAGTCAGTGCAAAATGGATGGGATTCTAGTGACTCCCATGCCCACTTTGTGGTAAAAACTGCGGTGTGGACACGCTGTGATTTCCAAAACTGGCGCGTTTTTGGAAATCGCAGCATGTCAATTATACCTATGGAAACGTCGGCAGTTTCCCCATAGGTATAAATGAAACAGTAAGTCTGCAGAGGAAACCTCTGTGAACTTTCTGTCTAAAGCATTGTGGGAAGATCTGCAACGCGTTGCCAACAGCGCTTTCTTGCTGCAGGATGCCCCATGGGGCCTTAGCCGTAGGCTACTTTCACATTGGGAGGAATTCATCAATGCATTTTCACCAGTTTTCTGGCCCTCCTGTGCACCAAAGATATGTCATACCTCCTGACATTTTTACTATAACTCATGCTAGTTTTCTGGCATAGGTTACACAGGAAATCTACGCCATTTCGTTCTGGTGCGCAGGCATGCGGTGGTTTATGATAAATCACATACGCCTTGCACCTGTCAGAGCCTATAGTTGTATTAGCATATGAAACTCTGGTCTTAATAAATCTGCTCCCTTATGTCTCACACATCCGTTTAATGTATGCAGAAGGAAAGGTCATGGTTAAAGGGACACATAAAACAAACACAATTAAGTGGCAGTCATTCCCCAAAGCTGACCATATAAAAACTTTTTTTTAAATTGTGATATTTCATGCAGCAAAAAAATTAAAACTCCCATGGATACCGTGGGACTTGTGACTCTTTCTGCCTCCTTTGGGTAAACAGGGGTCTACAGGACCATCTAAGTGTGCACGCACACAGAATTTTATGGCAATGATTTTGGCGGTAAAAATCCAGGTGGAAAAAAAGCCCCCCATTAACTTCAATGGGTTCATTTTTCCACTAGTGTAAAAAAGAAACCATTGAAGTCAATGGGTTTTTTTTTTCATGTAGATTTTCAGCGCCAAAATCCTCACCAAAAAACTCAGTGTGAATGGACCCCAATATACATGCCAGAAACTTAGATAACCATGTGGGAGATCAAAGGAGTCTCTGAAAGATTTCAGAGTAAAGGACTTTTCACAGCCTTTTGTGTATTACAGTACATATATACAATGCAGAATAAAAATGGTTCAGAATATTAATCAAAACCAATTTCAAATATTTTTTAGCCAAAAACCCATGCAATAAAATAAAATTTCCTCAAATAATTGATCTTGACTTTCGGGGAATGCATTTTCAATCTTCAGTATCTTTCAACCTGGTCCCATTTCTTCTTGAATAAAAGGACAGATACACAATAATTCAAGATTCTTATGGAGAAACAGAACCATGTGGGTCATGAGGCGTATAAATGATTTCATTAAAGGGAAAATATGAGCAAATCATTTCTCTTCTGTACAATTTATATTTTCGAGTGATAAAATCTATCAAATAGATAAATTATCTATCATCTTCTTTGTATCGGCACAGCTCAAAGAGCCTTACATAGTGCGACTGGCAAATAAATTCATGTATGATGAAGTTTAATGGGACCTACACTACATTATCATTATGCTGTGCATTCACTATACACTTGGCTATTCCATTAACATGGGAAACAGTGACATTGTCTGTAGTGTATTTACTGTAAATAGAATATAGAAAAGTCAGAGTGCTTTAAAATACTCTAGAGAGATATGAGCAGATATACTTCTCCAGTATGAGCTCTCATTGTGTGGACTTTAGGAGGTTAATCACCCAGTGCCTCATGCCATACACTTTAGTAATGTACAAACAATATCCAGCTTTGTTCCCTGTGTCGGCAGCATGGCCAGTTTGATACAGTCCAGATTATGCAGAAAGGGATTGTATCACAATAGTTCTCAGTTATACCCTTTAGGTCACTAGAAGCGGTTGCCAATCTGTATATCATGGACTCTGTGTAATATCTGATAAAATACTTGCCCTGGTTTTAATAGCATCATGTATAAGTGACATTTCTGGAGGGCTGCGTGGTAGTCCATCATCTTCAGAGCTGGTCCCAGCATCATCAGTTCGTTTACTAAGGAGCCCAAAAGGAGGTGGTCCAACTTTGATATTGGACTGGAGTTTTAGCTGAAATTTAAGGATTTAGGTGTTTTAGTAAGTTCAGGGCATTGCTAAAATATCCTAACTGTAAAGAAACAGCATGTCTATGTTATATTTTTTGAAATGTAATGCTACTTTCCTTATGCAGTAATTGCTGCAAGGGTACTCTAAGCCTTATTAGTGTGACTGCCATAAGGGATAACAGCTGACTTCTTGGAGGTGAGCAAGGCTGGATCTATGGAAATCAAGTGAAGGCTGCAATGGATTCTCTTTCATTTGAAGTGGTCTTCATGAGAATCTTTACTGTGTTGTTCCTGTACTATTGTACTCCATCAGCTTCAAAAGGTAGTACGCAAATATGATATTATAGCAGTATCTGCGGTTCTCTAAAAGTGCACATCTTATTAGCTATGTTAACTAAGATATTAGTATAAAGAAGTGATCTTGGGAAGAAAACATTAAGTAGAAGAATGGTATACAAACAGCAAAAGGAAATATCTGTGCTGAATAAAAGCAGCGAATGACTTGCATTCCAAGAGGAATAAGTAGCAAATCTAATTCTGGTAGCGAAGGACTTTGTAGCATGTACTTAGATAAGTTATGTATGACAGCTTAGAGGTGCTGGTGCAAAGCACTACAGATTAGATAGGTCAATGGGAATGTTTTGTTACTTTACATACATTTAAACCAGCACTTTCCATACTAAACCCCCACCACACTTATCTACTTTGTGTTCTAAATCTTTCTGCTCTAAGGAGAAAGAATTTGGAACAAAGGACATTTTTAACCATCCTTGTATGTGTAGTATATTGGTTTCTCGTAAACTGTAACACTAAAGTCTAGTAAATCCGGTGATACTAGCTAGTACTAGTTTTGAGGCACATATGACAATATCTTCTGTACAATACCTGCAGGGCTTTGATGCGATCGGACACATTCTCTTGTGAGAACACACGTATTGGTCGAGCAGTCTCCTGTACAACCTCTGGAATGAAGATGCTATCATGTGACACAGCTCTGCTTCCTAGCACACTAGATGTGGCCCTAAAATGACAAGTCATATATCATACGCAAAATTTATTAATGAAATATTCAGCAAAAATATTGCAATAATCTATAGTGTAGCGTATATAAGAGAGTTAAAGTGTAAGTAAGCATTTTTTTCCTATTGTTGGGGGGATGGAATTCTGAACATTTTTTGTAATATACTTAATTAACCTATCTAACTTCGCTTAAAGAGAAAACAGGCTGTCCTATTCCCATTACCAACGTTCTAACTAAGCATTGCCAAGGAGAGTCTGTCCCATACACCTGTACTCCATGCAGAAAGTAGAGCATTTGCTAAAGGTGAGATAGTCATTTCATATGCATGTATCTCTGGTGAATCTCTAGCTATAATAATGAATTGCTGCATATAAAATTCTAATTCCTGACTGGTTTTAACTAATGATACTGTAGAAGATTTTTTTTAGATAATAATGCGGTCATGGCTGTATATGAAATCTGAGAAATCTGATACCAGAACCATTTTTTCTAGGTTCCATAAAACTGGAGATAAAGCCGTTTGAAATGACCATTCTCCCACTGACAAGTGCTACACCTCTACATACTGGTAATACAAATTTGTACAGAGTTTCCCTGCAGCTTAGGGGGCATTCACACTACAGTTGGTGTCCGCTCATCAGTATCCGTGGCTATTGTCCGTACAAGATTTTAGCAACGGGCACTAGCTGGTCCATTCATTTCAATGGGTTTTTATCTTGTGTCCTCTAGTGTCCGTTTACACCCATGTCCGTTTTTCAAGCAGACAAAAAAATCCTACATGCAGGACTTTCCTGTCCATTTGAAAAAATGGATAGCAAGTGTCCGTTTTTTTTTTTTAACATTGAGGTCTATGGGCAACGGACACATTGCGGACAGTAACTGATAGCCATCAGTTACTGTCTGTTTGTGTCTGATATGATAGGTGTCCATTTTTTTTTTTTTTGATACGGTTACCTTCTGAGCGGACCCCAACGGAAATGTGAATCCTACCTTAGAGATCTGCTAGGGAGAATTTTAGAACCTGTTTTCTTTTCAAAGGACGTTAGATTAGTGAATATTTTAGCAATATACTTGATAGTCTGACACCCCCTGACACTATAGCAAAAAAAAAATAAAAATGGGAGTTACACTTTAAGCCTAAGACCCCACGGGCTGTATACGCAGCACTAAAGTGTTGCAGGAAGAACTGCTGCGTGAACGCATTGCGGTTCTTTCCGCAGTGCTTTTAAGAGAAAGTTCACAGAGTTTTCCTCTGCAGACTTTCTCTTAACATTATATCTACGGGAAAGCCGCCGACGTTTCCGTAGATATAATTGACATGCTGCGATTTGCAAAGCCGCAATGGCTTTGCAAATTGTAGCGTGTCCGCGCTGCAATCCTTTCCGCAAAGTGGGGATGGGATTCGCATGAATCCCATTTAGTTTACCTGCACTGTACAACGTCACGATTTTTCCTGCAGAGTCTCCGCTGCGGGCAAATCGTGGCATTTACGGTCTGTGGGGCCCGGCCTTAGGCTTTTATACTACCATCATGGTTTCCATTACATTTAACTCAAAACACACAGACACACACAAAAAAAGATTCTGACATAGGTTGACCTACTCAAGTTCATCCTCCGAGTCATAATTAGCACACAAAGAGTCTGGGACGGTGACATCGCTGGCAGACTGACTCTGCTTCAGACCACTTGCACCCAATGATGATAAGGTTTCTTTTCTCTTCTTTTTTCCAAAGAATTTTTTGAAAGATTTGAACTTAAATTTTCTTTTAGCTGAAATAAATATAAAAATATATATTCTGAATCTCCTTGTACTTATTTTGGATTACATCTCTGGACACATGTACAGTAAATATCTAACCACAGTCTTATGATTTCCTACATTTTACATATTTTACCATATTTTCCATTTCAATCTTGTAGCGTAAATGAGTAGCTGGTGCTAGGATACCATGACCCATTAGCCTGGAATTACTGAATATTCAGTAATAGTTCCTTGCCAAACTCAGCAAGATATTGCTACATGATGACAATAAAGCCATGGCTAAAGATTCTAAAATATTAGAGTAAAAAGTGCAGAAGTAAAGGGTTAACAGCTGTACCATCCGGTCAATGTTGGAAAAAAATTAGAAACATGTTTGCAATTACCTATCTTTCAGAATTTTTTTGGTTAGGTTCAACATCTATGTCAGAGTCTCTGCCGAATATCAGGGGAAAAGAGAAAGTCTAGCACGGAGGACTTTTCTCTCTACTGGTTTCAGTGTAAAAGCAGCGGAAACCCAGTGGACCCCATTATAGTCTATGGGGTCCACGGGTAACCACTGTTTTAGCAGATGGGCTCTCCCAGCGCAAGTGTGTACCTAGCCTTTGTGGGTAGAGTATTACAACCACATTGACTAGTCCAGTGAATCTCATAATCTGCTATTAAGTCTTCTGGATATGTGCGCATGCTGGATTTGTGAAACAGAAAAGCATCGCTATATGGGAAAGCAAACAATGATCTTAAAGTGGCAAACCTATCAGGCTTTATGTATTCCTGACAGAGAGCCTATCTATCTAAGCTCATCTTGTCAGGCACAGGCTGTAAAAGACAAGGTTTCTGTGAATCATTCCCTGCAGGTACAGATTACATTAGATGGAAAATGTACCATAAAGTATTTCTTCCTTTGTATCAGATGTTATAAATAACATGCGTTTGCTTTCTTTAGAGAGTGAGACACTAACAAAATGGCCTTAATGGCAGGGTATAATTTGGAAACAAACAAAAAACAAACACTACCAGACAAAATAAAGAAGCCATAATGTAGTGCAAGATCACTGGAAGAGCCAAAACTGGTCTATGCAGCACCTGGCAGACCCGTTAATAGGGTTCATTAATGAGGATTTCATTGTTTTGACAGTAAGAAAAATGCTACACTTATTCTAGCAATGAAAAGTAACCAAAACCACCGTGGATTCTACCACTAAAACACATTTTTTTCTAGTTAACACGTCGGAATAGCCTTTAAAAAGGCTATTCGTCTCCCAGCCATAGTGCGGGCACCGCAATTTCGCGCATGCGCAGTACGTTCGACAATCTTTGCCGAACAGAGCGTACTGCGCAGGCGTCCGACAGGACGCTGAAGAAGGAAGGGGAGGATACCAAAGACCATAGAGGCGGCGCTGCGGTCGGTTTTCGAGCTGCAATGGGGATGCCCCCATCGCTGCTCCTGCGATGGGGACGCCCCCATCGCTGCGAGAGATCTAATTAGCATACCGGTACAAACCAGTATTTTGAACGAACGGCGCGGCGGAGAGCACTTCCAAATGTAGGAGATGAATAGCCTTTTTAAAGGCTATTCCGACGTGTTAACTAGAAAAAAATGTGTTTTAGTGGTAGAATCCCTTTAATAGAAAGCCATAACATATATGGAAACAGAGCCTGAACGGTTATCCAGGATAACCTGTTTTTGCCAAGGAGAATGAGAAAAAACAAAACAAAAACACACCTCTGGGCTTGGGGGCCCCCAGGCTGTTGTTGAGCAAGAGTCTTCTGATTATCCCACTGAAAGGATGAGCAGCAGATGTACCCCAGTACTGTACAACTGATATCCTATGTACAACCATATTCCTGCATCTACTATCTGTTGTGTTTCTCCAACTGATCTCTATTCTGTTCCTGCAGCTTCTCCCCTTTCAGTTCCTGCAGCTCCTCTCTTCTGTGATCCTGCTTCTACCCTCTATTCTGTGTGGGGGCCAAAAAGAAGAAGGCAATATTATGTGTAGGGGCTCAAAAGGGACCTTTTTAGATGTCACATAAGACAGCAGAGAGGCGAGGTTCACAGACATGTCCACTCTCCCGGTTTTCAGCTATCCGGCTCACCTACTCACTCTGCTGCCAGCTCATTAGTATCCCACAGTGACATCACCTCAGTGCACTGAATATTAATGAAGAAGTCGCCTCATCTAGTAAGTCCAGGAGTTGGCAGATGCTTTAGTCCATGTCTGAGAGGAGATCCCTCAGGAGACTATCCACAACCATCACGAGCATGACCAGGCGTTGTAGGGAGGTCATACAGGCACGTGGGGAGTACACACATTACTGAGCCTCATTTTGACATGTTTTAAGGACATTACTTCAAAGTTGGATCACCCTGTAGTGTGCTTTTCCACTTTAATTTTGGGGGTGACTCCAAATCCAGGTCTCCATTGGTTAATAAATTTGATTTCCATTGATGATTTTTGTGTGATTTTGTTCTCATCACATTCAACTTTGCACAGAACAAAGTATTCAATGAGAATATTTCATTCATTCAGATCTAGGATGTGTTATTTGAGTGTTCCCTTTATTTTTTTGAGCAGTGTATATGCAGGGAAAGAAAACGCTTGCAATGAGAAAAAACATGCCTAGTGATTAAAAATATTAAAATAAGGCTTTAGCAATTTTTTATTATCAAATATCAGTTAATTTTTTTAATAACATGATTATTTATGTGAAAAATGCCTCAAACTGTGTGTAAATGAAGCCTTAGCTGACCTTGTAAGACCTTTCCTATGACACAGCACCTAGCTGCACACTGCCACCTTGTGTTTCTACAATGGTAATACATTGGTTTCAAAAATATTTTTGAAATAATGGTACAAAAAAGAGCAGTGTACAATCAGAAAAAGGGCATCAATAAAAACATTCCATAATATAATGCAAGATGTACATGGCATAAAACAAGTAGAAAGTAATACAGACCAAAATATTAACTGGCATTAAACAGGAAGGGCACATAACCGGTAACAAACATAGAGGAAAAAGGAAGGGGTTATCAGTGCTAGAGTGCATAGGTTGAGGGTGGGGGGTTGGAGAGCCCCTTCCCAAATATATATATATATATATATATATATATATATATATATATATATATATATATATCAGGACACTCGCACCAAGTTACACGGAGACGAGACATTGAAATGTGGGCAGTTATCTGAAATGGTAGCATTAATTTCATAATGCAGCATTTTTGCAACAGAATCTGACACAAAAATCCACCTCCAATTTATTTCAATAGGAAACAAATGCTTCATTTTTTGCTAGCTGAAGCATCCTGCCCAATCTCTGAGCAGATTCCGTCTGAACCTCACATTGAAGTGAATCGGAATAGCAAATCTTTCAGCTGACGGCAGCAAAATTGTGGCGGCCTAAATAATAATGAAAGTTCAGCATACCTGAATTATCATCTACAAGGGTTTCCCCTTCTCTTACTTTTGGATCCATCGCCAAATGGACCTAAAAAAGAACATAAAATTGTGAACACACAACATTCCCCTTACTTTTTTGTCAGGGAACATTATGAACAGCAATAGAGAAAATAAAACATAATGGCCCGTGCACACGGAGTTAACGCAAGCGCATTTTAGCATAATACACGTGTATAGAATACACGTGTAAAAATAACACTCCCATTGACTTCAATGAAATTATTTACACGTGTAAAAAAACACGTCAAAATACGCGCCAAAAAACGTGACGCGTATTTTGACGCATTTTTTACGCGTGTAAAAACTTTCATTGAAGTCAATAAGTTAAAGGACCGACAAACCGGATTCCAGGTAAATCCGGCAATAAGGAACTTCGCTCTTCTTAATTGGAAAATATAGATTTGTTGGCATCAAACTTACACACAACGCGTTTCGGGCGTATGACCACGCTCTTCCTCAGGTGTAATAGTTTCTTTACCGCTGGGAGAATGGGTATTCCCTTTTGTCATTGAAGTCAATGGGAGTGTTATTTTTACACGTGTATTCTCTACACGTGTATTATGCTGAAATGCGCTCGTGTTAACTCCGTGTGCACAGGCCCTAACAATACAAATTTCAGCAAACATACAGCATTTGTCATATGTTTCAGAAAATCAATCCAAAACTGACATACTGCACATGGTTGAATATACTTAATGGGAATCTATATATTTTGAGGATAAAGTATATTAAACTAGCAGCACATACAGGTCTCTGTCGTACCAGATTGTAATGCTTTTTTCCAATGATAATTATCATGCCTCAGTTACAGAGATATCCATTTATTTCAGAATAGGGTGGCCAAATGACCAACATGAAGCACCAAAGACTTCTCTATTCCTCCAAACTGCCAAACTCCTAATATGCCCTCCTTTACCCCTCCTTCTATGTGTTACAGGGCCAGGCAATATTTTACTTTAGGGGTCCATTCACACGGAGTAACGTGCCGCGTGATGTGGCATGTATACGGCGTGTGAGACTTTGCGCACCGTATACGCTCCCATTGATTTCAATGGGAGCCTGGATCATATACGCCGCGTTATTTTGTGGCCGTGATCTTGCGGCCGCAAAATAACGCAGCGTATATGATCCAGACTCCCATTGAAATCAATGGGAGCGTATAAGGTGCGCAAAGTCTCAGACGCCGTATACATGCCACATCACGCAGCACGTTACTCCGTGTGAATGCACCCTAGCTCCTTAGCCCTGTCACACAAAGAAGGGAGGGGGTAAGAATGGTGTTCCTGGGAAGCGTGGGGTGTAGCAGTTTGGAGCAACGGAGTTGCCCTCAGTGCCCCAGGAACTCGTTTGCATATCCTTGCAACAGGGGCACGTGGGGAAAAAGTATTACATTCAGGTGTGTCTGACCTGTTTGGCTGGCTTAATATACTTCACCCTGGTGACCCTCTGTTTTAGCAAAGTTTCAGTTTTTACAGCTAAATCATATTGTGGCTATTCTTAAAGGGATTTACCCATCTCAGTGTTTCAGCAGTCTGCCTGCAGTCTCTTCTTCTCACTTCCTGTGTTTCTCTCACCCCCCCCCCCCCAATTTGCTGAATGGGTCTGAGAAGGATCACAATATTTATGCAGATCAGATAATATGCAGATGCTTATACAGAACTCAGTGTTATCTGTGTGTTTACTTGGAGAGATAACAGACCAGGCTTTAACAGCAAACTGCTGGCACTAAGTAAGTGACCTCAATTGTCCTATCTCCCAGGTCCATGGTTATAGCAACGCTGTGTAAACAATGGGAGGAATAAATTCACATAGCAGGCAAACAAAGCAGAATTTCTAAAGCAATATATTTAGGAAAAGGCTTCAATTTACATAAGCTACCAGTATAGATAGGATCCTTGAGATGGGACATCCCCTTTCAGGCTAAATCATTGTATGCATAAAAAGTTTTGCTATTCTCTGAAGTACTCCTTAACACTGAAATTGCAACACCAAGAAGGACAATCCGTATGGTTATACAAATCAAGGAAGTATCTCTAAACTGTGGCATGTGAAGTTTGGGGTTCTTTTTAGACCCCTTAAACTGTAAATCGAATCTGAAATGGAAATCTATCCATCCTTCAGTAACGAATCCCACTTAAGTCTTAGACACAATGATAGTCAGAGATTGATCTGGAGACGATATAGGCAACACAATGAAGAGGAGTTCACAAGGGAACATCACACCAGTTCTTCTTCTGGGATTATGGTGTGGCGTGGCATAATGTATGCTTGCCAGACCACTCTAGTCTTCGTTTCAGGTACATTAACTGTTTAGTCTTAGATTGATTTAGTTGTGGAAACACCATTTCTCTAAAGTGTCACAGGGGCATTTTTATTTTGTTGAGCCCCATATAGGGCTCACAATGTACATTTTTCCCTATCAGTATGTCTTTAGAGTATGGGAGGAAATCCATCCACACACAGGGAGAACATACAAACTACTTGCAGATGTTTTTGTCCTTGGCAGGATTTGAATCCAGTACTCCAGCACTGCAAGGCTGCAGTGCTAACCACTGAGCCACCATGTTGCCCCTCCAGGGGACGTTTTTCAACAGGACAATGCCAAAACTTGCTACCGTGGCCTGTAGTGTGGCATAACTTTCAGATTACCATTATTAACATTACGGACAGCATGCCCAGGTATGAGTGTGCTGCCCATGCTCAATACTAAATAAGTCATAATGTTTTGAATATTTTGTTTTTATTTTTTTTTTCATTTGCATATCATTACCATGTCTATTGATCTTGTGATTTTCATAATTCTAAGACTTTTCCTTCCAGGTGTTTTCATTTCAATGTTGAGGAGTGTAACATAGTTTTTGTAAGTGTATATAAATATTCTTCTTTATAGCCTGAAAACTCTACTCGATCTTTCACAACATGATTTTAGCGTTGAACATTTATATTTTTCTGACTGCCAAAGGTTCACCGCTAGATCTCCACTGATCAATAGGTAGCATGGGGGTCCCTGAGAGAGTCATCCACTGAGGGTTCCTGTGATTTTCAGCATCTAGGGATTACCAAAATTAATTGACCCAGGAAACATCTATAAAAGCGTGATCTCTGGGGAGGCCGCCTCAGGTTCCGGTCCAAAATACGGGTAGCTGCAGTCCAGTCGTGCACTCTGATCTGGATTAGGCCCAAATGAATGGGCCTAGTCGGGAGGAGGGGATGTCTTCAGGCGGAGTCGCCTCGCGAATCATGAGCATGTCCGTTCTTTTTTCCAAGGATCGTAACAAAGTGCTCCCGGAAAAAAGAACTGACTGGTTCCCATTGATTTCAATGGCAGCAGTCTTTTTGGTCAGGATTTTGAGGCAGATACGGCCTCAAAATCCTGACCAAAATACCCCCTGTGAACTCAGCCTAAAGGCTAAGGCACCATGTAGCAAACCCAGCAAAAGTGCCATAGGAAAAACCATGGCTGCAGCGCATCACTGTTTTCTCCAGAGCGCTTTCGGCTTCCATTATACCTATACAGAAACCGCCAGGGTTTCTGTAGGTATAATTGATATTCTGCAATTTCCAAAACAGCAAAGGTATATTTTTACGCAATGTGTGGATGGGATTCGCTAGAAAACGCATTGAGTTTTTTAAACAGCGCTTTTCACAGAAAGTCCAAGTTTTCGTAGGTATAATTGACATGCTGTGATTTACAAAAATATGCTCTTAATCTATCTATCTGCAGGACTATTGGTTATTTTGACGATCTTTTAATGTCTACAAAACTCATGCTTTGATTTTACGCAATTAGAGTGAGAAAGGCCATTCCTCTAGCCTTAGCTAATATGGTAAATGGCCTTACTGACTAATAAATCCTACACCCCATGAAACAATTTCTAAAGATGCCGCAACACTTTTACTGATTTAATTGACAATTATTGCTTTGTACCAGCCATGCACCTGCGACACGACTAGTAATATGTCACACCATGCCATTCTGTCTCTCTGTAGTTATTTATAGATACGTAGGTAACTGCTGCCAAGTGACGGCTGGATCAGATCCACAAAGATTACAACAACCTTGTGACCAGCAGCAGCGACTACAACCAGGATAGACCCAAGTGTTGGGTAACCAAGGTGCCACAAGCTGGTGCGTTTAGGACCCAAATGCAATAACCTTTATATCCACAGCAGTATATTTATTTAGTGATAATATAAACAGTACCAATCATTTTATACCTGGGATTCTAAAGGTAAAACTAAGGCAAAATTTACATGGTACAGTTTTTTTTAAAATAAAAACTCATGCAGTTTTTTATTTTTGCAAAAACATGATGTGCGGACATAGCCAAGGTAATTTTAAAAATTGGCAGGTGACATTTAGGAAAGTAAAAACAAAAACCACATTAAGGCTAAGGCCCCACGGGCCGTAATCGCAGTGCGGAAAGAGCCGTGGTGTGAACGCACTGCAGTTCTTTCCAAAGCGCTTTTAAGAGAAAGTTCACAGAGTTTTCCTCTGCGGACTTTCACTTAACATTATATCTATGGGAAAGCTTCCGGCGTTTCCGTAGATATAATTGACATGCGTGTGGTGTGGCGTGTCCGCGCTGCGATCTTTTCCGCAAAGTGGGGATGGGATTCGCTTGAATCCCATCCACTTTGCCTGCACTGTACTACGCCGCGATTTTTCCCACAGCGTCTCTGCTGCGGGCAAATCGCGACGTTTACGTCCCGTGGGGCCCCGGCCTAAGACTGGGTTCACACCTGCCCCGGGTCTCTGTTCAGGAATTACATCCCGGAATTAACTTGAAAAATGTGAGAGAAAAGTCCTGCAAGCAGCATTTTTCTCTTCGCATTTTTGGGTGACTACTGGCACACCCCCCTTATAATCTATAGGATCTGTGGGTTTCTGGGGGTAACCACCTTTTAAGCGGATTGAGTTTCCCTTTTTTCGGATCCCCAAGTGGACCCAAAGAACAGAAACTCAGATGTGAACCTAGCTTTACTTGCTTTCTTTTAAAGCAAGTCTATCACCTCCCCCAAACATATTGAACTTACACCACTGCATTACAGAGTGCATTACTGTGATACACAACTTAAAGAAGACCTTTCATGTCCTCGTGGCACATGCAGTGTAATACACCGCTAGAAAGTGCTATCTGTGCCCCTGCTGAAGAGCTATCTGTGCCGTTAGTGTAGCTCTTTAGTGTCAAAAGGGCGTCATGTGATGTCCCAGACGTCATTGAAGATGGCCGACACCACCAAGGAGTGTAGCGGAGCCAGGGATAGGTAAGTAACATTGTTTTTTTATGTTGGTATCCCCTCTCGGTCTCTGATTATTATACTCTGGGGTCTGAAAAGTCTGAAAATATATTTGTTCATGGGTGTCCACAGTGGGGCGTAATACTGTGTGCAGGGGCCACTATGGGGCATTTACTGTGTGCAGGGGCCATTATGGGGCATAATAGTGTGTGTAGGGGCCACTATGGGGAATAATACAGTGTGCAGGGGCCACTATGGGGCATAGTACTGTGTGCAGGGACCACTATGAGGCATAATAGTGTGTGCGGGGGCCACTATAGGGCATAGAACTGTGTGTGGGGGCCACTATGGGGCATAATAGTGTGTGCGGGAGCCACTATGGGGCATAGTACTGTGTGCGGGGGCCACTATGGGGCATAGTACTGTGTGCAGGGACCACTATGAGGCATAATAGTTTGTGCGGGGGCCACTATAGGGCATAGTACTGTGTGTGGGGGCCACTATGGGGCATAATAGTGTGTGCGGGAGCCACTATGGGGCATAGTACTGTGTGCGGGGGCCACTATGGGGCATAGTACTGTGTGCAGGGACCACTATGGGGCATAATAGTGTGTGCGGGGGCCACTATGGGGCCGAACATACTGCGCATGCGCGAAATTGCGGTGTCGGCACTATGTCCGCGGGCATGCGCAGTACGTTCGGCGAAGTTCGCCGAACAGAGCGTACTGCACAGGCGTCCGACGTCAAGCCGAAGAAGGAAGGGGTGGATGCAGAAGAAGACAGAGGCGGCGCTGGAGTCGGATTTCGAGCAGCAATGGGGACGCCCCCATCGCATCTCCTGCGCTGGGGGACGCCACCATCGCTACGAGAGAACTAATTAGCATATCAGTATAAACCGGTATTTTGAACGAACGGCACAGCGGAGATCACTTCCAAAGGTAGGAGACGAATAGCCTTTCTAAAGGCTATTCCGACGTGTTACCTAGAAAAAAGAAGTTTTTTAATGGTAGAATCCCTTTAAGTAAGTGAGTATAGCTGCTGCTAATGCCGATGACTAGTGAATCTTAATTGGAAGGACACGCTATACTGTACAATAACTGTACAATAACTCCTAGGGTGTGCATACACCTACACGTCGGCATTTACAAAAAGTACCACCCAATGAATTGTCATATGTAGTCAGTAACTTATTAACATTGATTTCAAGAGAAAGGACTACAAGGAGAACAAAAGATTTCTGACGCACGCGGGCAAACATAAGGAATACTGCCAAGGAACATAAGCCATGGGAAGGTAATAGATATGCCCTGCCACCCTGACATTAGAGGAGAAAACGAACAAACACTATGAAACAAAGGACTGTTCTCATTTCTCAGAAACAATTCCCAGCTTAAAGCCTATGTTGTTCTGTTTTATTAACAGCAATTGCCAGATGGTCACATATCGACTCGCAGATATCATATAAATTAAAGAGTATTTACATGCTGTGGTCATATTCCATTTCTTTTGCTGCAATTTATGTATAATTCCATAAAAATGCAACATTTTGTCATAATTTTGTTAAATTACTGTAATGTCTATACATCCTTAGGCTAAGGCCCCATACTTGGGCTAAGACGTTGTGCTTTACAGCTCCAGCAAATTGAATGAGATTCTGGTTAATCCCATCCACACATTGCAGACATGTTTTTCTATAATGGAAGAAAACCACAGCAAAAACTCACTGAAAAACTCTATGGCAAAAACGCATCTAGTTCCCACTGTTTTTTGTTCTAGATCGTTTTTTAGCTGCGTTCCACAACATGGGGCCTTAGGGTAAGTTCACACAGAGTTATTTGGTCAGGATTTTGAGGCCGTATTCGCCTCAAAATCCAGGCCAAAAAGATGGCTCCCAATGGGAGCCGATCAGGTCTTTTTTTCCGGGAGCCAGTGCTTAGTTATACTACACATCCAAAGGTGGATTCCGTTTGCTTAAGTCATGCCTAATACACTGCTCAAAAAAAATAAAGGGAACACTGAAATAACACATCCTAGATCTGAATGAATGGAATATTCTCATTGAATACTTTGTTCTGTACAAAGTTGAATGTGATGACAACAAAAATCACACAAAATGATCAATGGAAATCAAATTTATTAACCAATGGAGGCCTAGATTTGGAGTGAGGGGCTCATTCTTCAGGCCATTTCGCCTCGCGATTCAGCCTGAACACACACCCTCCTCTGGACTAGGCGCATTCATTGGGCCTAATCCATAGCGGAGTGTGTGACTGGATGCCGGTGCAGTGCACCGTCTTTCAGTCGCGGCTACTCGGCTTTTGGATCGGAACCTGATGCAGCCTCCGATCCAAAAAAAACCCCATGTGAACTTGCCCTCAGGCTGTCAAAGGTCCTTCATCGTAGAGCTTGTTTAAAATTGCAGAGAAAATAATCCTGCATGCAAGACTTATTTTGCCAACAACATGATGTGTAATATAATAGATACTGACAGACACCATTATGATCCTGATCTGTTTGTTTCTGTTCTCTAATGGATTGCTATCTCTGTTTTTCTGTTCCTATAATGGAAAATGAAAAATAGAATTCCAGCGCAGATGTGAATTTAGCCTTATTGTTTCTAATTATGTCACAGTAGAAGAGGAGATTTAAAATAGCTGATGAAACTTGAGGACCCCCATTCTTACATGATACCAAAAGCCTTTATGTGTTATGGCGGATTATGGTGATAAGTTTGGTTATGGGAACAAGACATCTGTAAAGTGAATTTCTACACTGCATTCTGATATGTTGGTGAATGAGGGTCAAGTGGCACTAGTAAGCTTTATTATTCCCATGATAGCCCCTGTAAAAACTGTAGCGGGGGTCACTAAGCAGTGTGGGTTTTAAATGAAATTGTAGAAATCTTATCTACTGTGCCTCTACTAGATTCTGCAGAAGGTTAGCAGCCAGCAACCCGCTGCTATTACTGCCTGTGTGTACCCAGCCCCAGTCACCTGAACATTATTTATTAAGGGAGCATAAAAGTGCAAACTTTCCATGAGCTGAAAAAAGTCTGATAGATGACTGGTATAGGTTATTTCCTGTATATACAATAAGCATAACGCAACATGGCCTGGCAAAGGTGTGCAGCCAAATCCCTAGACTCCAATGACAGCATAAGAATAAAGGTAACATCTGATTGTCACAGCATCACGTGAGCACCCGACAGCAGAGCTGCGGTACTTCTGAAGCTTACAATATCATGTGTAAATCACTATGATACTGTAAGTCCAGTTCACAGAGCTGCGGTTAGGCCAGAAAATATAGCCCACACACGAACCATATTTCAATACACTGTATTACACATGAATTCAGCAAACGGAATCTACCTTTTAATCTGGACGTATAGTATAACTAAGGACATACAGATAATTCACTTTAACAGCTCTCTAGGATAATACTCTTGGCTAATAAAGGGAAACTGGAATGTACAGTAGCTTCTGGGATGTCAGCCAAAATCTAGACATTCAAAGATTTAGAATGAGCCGGCCTTCAATTCATCCCTAATCCTGCCCCAGTTTTCCCAAACCTTTACTGAAGAGGCTTAACAAAGCACAATCTCAGCTGACGCGTGAATCCAAATAACCTTGTCTTTAGTGTTAGGGAAACTGCTCATATATTTTTGCCCCTTTGAATATATAGTCTGTTTCAATATAAGGAAAGGGTTTAAGGGTAAGATCACACACAACACTGCCTATTTATTAGTGTTTTACACATTTTTAGGTTAAAAGTGAAAAATTTACATAAACAGGATTTGAGTTTAAGGCATTTTGTGGTGTCTTTGTGGTTTAGTTGCATTGTATTTTGCCCTAGATGTATTATTTTGTGACCCTCAGCAATCTTAAAGGGGCTGTCCAGGACATTAGCACTACAACTCCATTCACATAGGGGATTCAAGGACACCTGTTCTTGTGATCATTGGGGATCTTTTTGGTCTAAAACAGTGTTTCCCTAACTTTTCAGAATGAGGGCACCCCTGAAAAAAAAGAATCCTTGGGGAATCCCACCAAATAATTTTTACCAAAATACAAAAAACTAAGATAATGTTGCATAAAGGCATGTAATCATCTTCCCAAGCAGAGTATCAAAGACCCCAGGTGGGTTTCCACCCCTGATGGAATCGCTGGTCTAGCATATAACATAATAGGTCAGTTGCAGATGACCGTGCTGCAATGGGTCAGCCATGAATTAAAAGCGGCTCCTTTCATTAAATGAATCAGATCCACGGAAGCAAGGGCCGCAAAACAGGACAGGAATACGACCTGTTCTGTATTTTGCGGCCCTTACTGTCGGCCCGCACACGGGACCATGAAATTTATGGTCATGTGTACGGGCCCATAGAAAGGAATGGGTCAGTGTGCTATCCGTGAAATACACAGATAGCACACTGAACATGGCTACGGTCGTCTGCAATGAGCCTTATACTTATCCTTTGGATGTTGGATAAGTGTCATTGATAGGACAAACCCTTGAAGGTGCCATTGATGGGACAAACCCTTGTAGCTGTGGACACAAATTGCAGCGTACAGTAGCAGTGTAGTGGAATCGGATTTAAACAAATCCCATACACACACTGGAAAAAAAAACACAGCGCATGCCACATGTCAGTTATAACTGATGGTTGACAATGACTACAATGATTGACATCGGTGCCAGCTGTCTGGGAATCACATTTGAAACCTGTGGTGAAATCAGATGTTACATATCTGCTTTTCTTATCCCTGGGTAGGTCCACTGCAGGATTTATGCAGCAGAAATCCAGCAATGGATCCGACAGGTGTCACCTTAGCCATAAACAAAAACAATCCCTGTTGTCCTTATTTCTATATGCCCTGTGCATGCTCCATTCGCCATCTTGGATTTTCCAAATGAAGACGCGCACTAAAGATTGAGGAGAAGGTTCTATTATGAGAAGAGAAAGGCGTATAACGGTAGATAGGTGCAATCTGAACAGTCATGTAGCTGTACTGTATAACTACTAGAGTATACACCCCCTGTGCTCTCTGAGGAGGCTGCAGATAAAGAAGAAATGTGACTTCATTCAAAATCTACATTATGCATCTTTAAAATGAAGGGACTGCTGGAATAGCCTTTATAAAGGCTACAATACACGATATTTAGTTAAAAAACATTTTTGCAAACGATGGATTCCCTTTAAAACCTGCAACTGTTCCTAGCGAACAGGTCAGTTAGTGCTTGCGTCTACATTATAATAATAGTGATGACAATTTCATTCCTTATGATACTTGTCTTTTTCCTGTTTTGTAACATGTGACAAGACCTCATGGAAATAGTCATTACTGGTTGCATGGAGACAAAATAAAATAACATACTGTTATGTGTCAGCGTAATCCTCAGGGGACATGTTACTGAAAAGCTGTGGTATACTGACATTGCCCTCTTGCTTGAATTCTTCTTTACCTTTTCCCTAGCTGATATACTTTAACTATAAGACTGCATGGTAGAATACAATAAGTTGATGGTGGCATCAGTATAAGGTGCCCCGCCAAAGTGTACAATATGTTCACACACCTGCCACATTCTTGGACAGTCAAAGACAGACGTGGATGAAAGTTTAAAGTCTGTTTGCCTATCTATATTCTTGAATAGATTTTATTAAAATATTACCACCAACAATATCTGAGTATAGGTGTTTAAAGGTCTAAAGTGCACCAATTTCTAGTAATCTGTTATATAAATTGGTAACTAATATATAGTTAGGAACCAGTTCATTTGTTCCTGTAACTATGTTAATGCACATCTATTTCCCATATCAAAAAAAACAATCCGGATGAACCCGGCACAAAAGGAACTGCGCTCTTCTTAGTGGCAAATACAGATTTATTGGCAACAAACTCACACACAACGCGTTTCGGACGTATAACCACGCCCTTCTTCAGGTGTAATAGTTTCTACAATCAAATCATAAAATACAATGTAACATCAAAAAACTACCAAGAGAGGTATACCCAGCATCTATATGCATATTCGCGCCACAGAGTACATTTAAACGTTCAAAAAGTCACAGACCTATGATGTACACACGATAGTGTTAGGAGAGGACAATCTCTGTCTTTTAAGTGGATGTCAAAAATACACTGGCCTTCAAAGAATTCCTTTATATACTAACCAGTCCCTTTTAACAACGTTTGCATGTCATAATACTCACCAAAACACATACAAGGGGGTTGTGGAGGCTTCAAAAATAATAATGAATAAGTATGACCCATAATTCAGTACTGGCCCATGCCCTATAAAAATCAATATTACATATATGAGGGTGTCTTACCTTCGCTGCTGGGAGAAAAGGTTCGCAGCCCAGCGGAAGGCACGGTGATTTAAATCATTGGTGGGAGGGGATAGAGGAAGCTGCTGCTTCCCGCGCGGGCGCACGCGCTCTAAGGTGCACGTGTGCCCGTACCAATCTGTGGCAGCGCGTCTCAAAATACAGAGCGTGCATGCGTCCGCTCGGCCGGCCCGCGCATGCGCAGATTTGTGTGCCGGTCTGAGACGCTCCGAGCTCTAGCAGACGCTGCGGACTGTCAGCGCCTGCCAGAAACACATACGGAGCAGCCTCTAACAGAAGCTTCCTACATGTTCCAGCGATTGAGAGCTCAACTCACAAAGGGGCAGGGGTTCAATCCCCTCACTTGGTTCTCAAACTTGTAACCTTCAAATAAGTGGACATAATAGAAATGGCCGCAGATGCAATGGTAAATATAATGGCAGAATATAGATAAAAGCAAAAACAAAACAGATAAGATTTTAATGTAAAGATAATTGGTTCTAACGATACCAATCCCATGTAACCACCCAAAAAAAGGGGGGGAATATAAATTATAAGGTAATAAAAAGTGGTAGGACTGGTAATAACTTATGGGGACTATATCGACATAAGTAAAAATATAAATATAAAATTCAATAAATAAGTATAAGATCATCAGCTTTAAAATGACTGTTACAATACACTATTAGGTTTGGTTAAATGCGGTAATACCTATATGTACAGTGGGACATTAGTGATCATAGGAATAAAACTTTCAAAACTACACAAATAAATAACTACTGTATAAATATCGAGATCATAAAAACTGAATATGGTGTTTGCCCTAGGGTACTAAAATTATAGTGGAAAAACTCAACCCGTTATATCCTCCAAAGCCTCATTTAGTCCTGTGGGGACCAGCGAATTGAGGCAGTAAATACAGAACATTTCACGGCGTCTGAGAAGCTGAAACCTATTGTGGTATGTCTCTGGTATATGGTCTACTGGAATCACCGTGAACTCCCTAAAATCCCCGTTGTGATAACGGGCTGCATGTCTGGACACACTGTGTTTTTCAAATTTATTCAGAACATTAGAGCGGTGCTTGTTTAGCCTTTCTCTAAGTGTTCGGATGGTACGACCCACGTATTGCAGGCCACAAGGGCACTGCAAGACGTAGATAACATATTTTGAATCACATGATAAATGGTGTTTAATCTTAAAAGTTTCTCCAGTGTTGGTACTACAAATATCTTTAGCCCCATGTAGAATAGTATTGCAGCATTTACATTTCTTGCCCCGACACTTCCAACTACCAAGAGGTGCTGGGTTCGGGCAGAGACTAGTACCAACCAGTCTCTTCTTTTTAAGTCTGCTGGGTGCTAACATGGATTTCAGTGTGCGTGCCCGCCTGAAAGTTAAACTAGGATTTGGTGGCAACACCTTCTTCAGATAAGGATCGGCACGTAAAACTGGCCAGTACTTGTGTAGGATTCTTCTAAGAATCCCGTGTTTGCCATTGAAAGTAGTTAAAAAATTAAATTTATAATCAAATTTCTTTTCTTTATTACTTGGCTGTAAACAAGTCTCTTGTGTCATAGTAGTGACTACTTATGTCGATATAGTCCCCATAAGTTATTACCAGTCCTACCACTTTTTATTACCTTATAATTTATATTCCCCCCCTTTTTTTGGGTGGTTACATGGGATTGGTATCGTTAGAACCAATTATCTTTACATTAAAATCTTATCTGTGTTGATTTTGTTTTTGCTTTTATCTATATTCTGCCATTATATTTACCATTGCATCTGCGGCCATTTCTATTATGTCCACTTATTTGAAGGTTACAAGTTTGAGAACCAAGTGAGGGGATTGAACCCCTGCCCCTTTGTGAGTTGAGCTCTCAATCGCTGGAACATGTAGGAAGCTTCTGTTAGAGGCTGCTCCGTATGTGTTTCTGGCAGGCGCTGACAGTCCGCAGCGTCTGCTAGAGCTCGGAGCGTCTCAGACCGGCACACAAATCTGCGCATGCGCGGGCCGGCCGAGCGGACGCATGCGCGCTCTGTATTTTGAGACGCGCTGCCACAGATTGGTACGGGCACACGTGCACCTTAGAGCGCGTGCGCCCGCGCGGGAAGCAGCAGCTTCCTCTATCCACTCCCACCAATGATTTAAATCACCGTGCCTTCCGCTGGGCTGCGAACCTTTTCTCCCAGCAGCGAAGGTAAGACACCCTCATATATGTAATATTGATTTTTATAGGGCATGGGCCAGTACTGAATTATGGGTCATACTTATTCATTATTATTTTTGAAGCCTCCACAACCCCCTTGTATGTGTTTTGGTGAGTATTATGACATGCAAACGTTGTTAAAAGGGACTGGTTAGTATATAAAGGAATTCTTTGAAGGCCAGTGTATTTTGGACATCCACTTAAAAGACAGAGATTGTCCTCTCCTAACACTATCGTGTGTACATCATAGGTCTGTGACTTTTTTGAACGTTTAAATGTACTCTGTGGCGCGAATATGCATATAGATGCTGGGTATACCTCTCTTGGTAGTTTTTTGATGTTACATTGTATTTTATGATTTGATTGTAGAAACTATTACACCTGAAGAAGGGGCGTGGTTATACGCCCGAAACGCGTTGTGTGTGAGTTTGTTGCCAATAAATCTGTTTTTGCCACTAAGAAGAGCGCAGTTCCTTTTGTGCCGGGTTCATCCGGATTGGTCCTTTGTGTATACGGTTATACACCCATGTGGTGTTAGGAACATGCTGCCTCAACCCGAAGATTAACCCTTCGGTCTCATTGTATTGCCATTTCAGAGTTGTGACTTGGGCTCACAACTTCACAAGGTGAGCGTCATTCCTCTGTTTAAACGTTCCAAACGTTTTGTAAGAATACTACACTACGGTCTGCTCGGTGTCTATATTCCCTTTTGTTTTCGAGCCATATCAAAAAAAGGAACATTGAAGAAGCAAAGAATGACAGAGAGATGTGAATTAAAAGTAGGGACTGTCCCTCCAAAAGAGGGACCTTTCAGAAGTAAGTAAAAGTGTTGGCTTAACCTCCAAATACACCAGATCTCAATCCAAGCAAGTATCTATGGGATGTCTTGAGAAAAAAAAAGTGAAATTCACCCACCTTGCAAACTGTAGAACTTAAAATAATGTGGTGCTAACATCTTGGCGCCAGGTACCACAGGATAACTTCAGAGGCCTTGTGAAGTCCAGGCCTCATTGAGTGGCAGGGATTTTTTGGACCTGAATCAAGTTTTCCTACAGATGACCTTTCTACAGGATAGAAGTTTTCCGGATCCAACACTTTAACCCCACACAAATCAGCTGTCCTAGCAGCCTCCTGGTGTGGAAGCTGCCAGTGGAAAGGCAGCACCGCTCCTATTCAAACAATAAGAGCCACCATGCAGCTCACCAGAACCACCACTATGCAATGGACGGACCTTCTGTGATGCTCCTATTACTTGAATAGGAGCGGTGCTGCATGTCCACTAGGAGGCTGCTAGAACAGCTGATCTGTGCGATCTGTGGATAAGTCATCAACCTAAAAACTCAATTTGGAAGTGGAAAACCAATTTAAGGATGATTTGATATAAGGAAAACCTACACAATATTATATGTATGTATACGTAATGGCTGATCAATGTATAGAATTTAGAAAGTAAAGCTATGTCCACATTTGTTTTGTAGTCTTGGTTGGTCCTAAAAAGTCCTAAATGCAAAGGATTTTTTATCCGCCACTTTCAATTTAAGAACAACGGACACCCAACAGACCCCATTATAGCTAATGGGATCCGTCGGCCTCCGTATGTGGCAGTTGCTTCAGTGGTCTGTCTGCCTCTTGTTCTGATCATCCAATGGACAAGAACAGTGAACTAACACTAATGTGAACTTAGCGACTCATGTAGAATACTACTTTGAGTATAGGTATGTCTGTAGGCATCAAGAAAACGTTGGTGATTCAGGATCTGGTGAGGTCAGAATCTCTGATCAGTAAACTATGTGAGAGAGCTTCTATCGTGTAAACTGAATTTAGCACTACTAGAAAAGTTATTGAGAATGTTAGCATATATTACCTGAGATGTTATAAAAATATTCAGGTCAGCCGAGGCAAAGTAAAGCTAGATTGAAGTTAACAAAACTGCAGGGTAATGTCAGTGGGATTTGAGCTCCGGAGTCTGTGAAGCAGAACGGAATGTCTGGCTGTATTGTTTTCCATGTCACACTGGAGGCTACAACAGGGAGCAAACAACAACTGTAGCCTTCACTCCTCATGTCTGCAGAGTTCTTAAAGGGGTTGTGAGCCCTTACATAAAAAAAAAAAAAAAACTTGTATAAAACTTATATGTATAAGCGCCGCAACTTTGCAATATATTTTCAACTTCAGTTTGGAGATTATAGGACTAAGGATTGTGATTTGTCCACAGTGGATGATTTGTACATTGTGTCAATGGAGCATCTACATGGATCCAATGTAAGTAAACATCTGCTATTCAAAAAGACAGGCCAACAAACAAAATGCAAAGGAATCAGTACTACATAGAAAAAATATAGGTCCTGTGGAAACTGGATGCCAGAAATATAGGTCCTATGGTAAACTAGGGGCTGAAAGAAAAACACTTGGTCTGTGACCGGGAAACGTGCAAAATTCACTCCAAAAAACCTCTCCCACGGCTAGCTGTGACTGGATGCCGCAGCAGTGCACATTGAGTTTTAAGGTGTCCAGTCGCGGCATACCGCTAGGGATTAGGCCCAAATGAATGGGCCTAGTCGGAAGAGAGTTTTGAACCACGGATTCCGCAGCTCAATCAGCTGTGGAATCCGCGTCAAGAAAGGGCATGTTGCTTCTTCTTTCCACAAGCGGAAACAAACCGCTTGCGGAAAAAGGAACCCATTTAATTCAATGGGAGACGGTTTTTTGAGCCGGATTCTGAGGCGGGTTCCATGTCAAAATCCGGACCAAAAAAAACCATGCGTTAAAGGGATTCTATGGTATTTTTTCCTTGAGTCATTATATTCTATGAAAGGCCGTCTCCTTAATGGCAATAGTTGTCTAATCACTGTGTTTTTCCTTATCTTGCTTTCACGTTCTTCAATAAATCACATGATCCAGTGTGATTTCTTTTTTTTGAGCATGGGTTGCTGTATAAACAGAGTGTCACTTTTTACAGCTACAATGTGGCATCAGGTTCAGTCCAGTCCCCTATTCTTCTGCCCTATTGCTTCTTTGAAAATATCCCCCTCCTTCTCCACTGCCTCTCATATAATTTGTTCCCTGTAAAGCATATTATACTGTGTGGGGCTCCTTCAATATCCATATTACATGCCATCTGTTTTATGAGATCCCAGGTGATGGACCCCCAACTGATCTTTTACATCACTTTCCCCTGGATCATATTAGCGTATGTATTCTGTCCAATTAGAGTCCGCATGGAGACCCCCTGGACGAAATACAATTGCAATTACAAGCACTGTGCTGTAAAAGCACACGGACCCCATAGACTATAATGGGGTCCGTGTGCCTGCCACGCACTGCCCGCACAAATGATTCGTTCGGGCAGCGCGTGGCAAGCACAGGGACTCCATAATAGTCTAAGGAGGTGAATATCTCGGGGTCTTTTTGTGGCAATTTGGGCTACAGTTTCTGCCAAAGCCAGGAGAGGATTCAATGGGAATGAGAAATATAAAGTAAGGACCTAATTAAAACCTGCAACAAAAAGTCTGTGTGTGACACTAGCAAAATTAGGTCTTAGGAAACAATAATTTCTCACAATAGCTGTACTTCAAGAATACAGGTTGCTGCTCAGTGGCCGTGACGTGTTAACAGGATAGAAGAAGTATTATGACACAGCGGGCAGCAAGATCCACACCCATTATGTAACTAAAACTCAAACAACAGAAAACAGTGTGTTATAAAGCCTCAGCACCTGCGTGCTATAAATCTGTAAACTGCCATTACCAATCCTTTATTGAATCAAGTCAAGGGAGGAGAAATATAAGGAATTACTTTGTGGCTAAGGCCTCACATAGTGGCCCCTAGCAAAAAAAAGCAATGAAAGAAAAAGTGCAACGGCAACTTATCGCGGTTTTTCCCGCAGCGCTTCTCACAGAAAGTTCGCAGAGGTTTCCTCTGTGGAGTTTCAGCTTCAATTATACCTATAGGGGATACTATTTGCTACACAGTGACAGTAAAAGTGCTGCAAACTTCAGCATTTATGCCACGTGGGGCCCCAGTCTAAGTGAGATGTTACACTAAGTAACTTGCCAGCTTATGCTACAAGAAGTAGATTGTCTATAGACTCGGGAGTGACTCTCCAAGCTACTTAAGACCGGGACTCCACAAAAATGTAGTGTTTTGGCCGCAGCAGAAAAAAATGCTGTGTTTTACAGTACCTGCTAAGTGGATGGAATTCTAGCTAATCCCATCCACAAAGAAGACAATCTGCAATGGAAATGCTTTCATTTTTGAAAATTGCAGCATGTCAATTATACCTGCGAAAACAGTTTTTTGCATTTTCCACATAAGTATAATAGTGACAGAAAGTCCACAAAGGAAAACTCTGTGGACTTTCTGAGAAAAATGATGCGAAAAAAACTGCAATACATTTCCACCACGGTCATTTCCACAGTATTTTTTGCTGCAGCTCACTACGTGGGGCCTTAGCCTAAAAGAGGTTATTGTGTGATTTTACTGTTTTGTTTTAAACTATTAGATATTTTTTATCCCCTCTAGGGGTCTTTAACTTATAATCTTATGATATCCTATGTAGTGCAATGCATTATACCACCTGGGGGCCTTCATTAGACCCATAGCTGTCAAGAAAAGGAATCATACCCCTGCAATTTCATTCACCCGGTGCCAATGTCTCCATGAGGAAGCCCCCTCCCTCTAAAACCACTTGGATGCAGGGGTCAATCTTGAAAGGGACTGAGGTACAACTCTACCATGTGACCGAGGAACATGATGTCATCAGCACAGCTGTTTTCTTAGGGTCCCGAATGTCAGACATCCACCAATCAGATATTAACAACCTATCCTGAGGAGAACATTTATCATCATTGTTACAAGAATGAAAGTGACATTCCCATCTGAGATATTTATGGCATATCCTCACGAACCTGTGGGACTCAAATCTTTATTGAGAACAGGAGTCATCAGGCTCAGACTGGCCCACAAGTGATGGATGGGCTCTATTGAATTTGGGCGGCCAAATTATCGCCACCTGGAACTGCAGAGGAAATAAACGTTCCACTAACTGAAGCCAAAACCCACTATTAACTTACAGGGCAGATGGGAAACAGGAGAATAATCATTCAGGTAAAGGGTCAAAGCCAGAAGAAATGTTCAGAGGCAGTATCAGGAGACAAAACCAATATTCAATAGAAAACAAAGGGTCTAATCCAAATGGACACCTCAATGGCACAATTAGCAGGCAAACAAATAACCATAAAACAAGTCGAGGGTCAGAAAAGCAATCCAATACGCATGATCAGGTTCATAGCCAAACTAGAGAACAAAATTAGAAGGTAACATGGGTCATGAGGGAGGGGTTTTATATATGTCTTCTCAGCTACTAATTGGAAAAGCCCAGCAAACTTGGGAATCTGCAGAATCTTCCCAGATTGACACGGTAACCTTAAAGATATAGCAGCTCAACTGAGAATCCTTCCACTGCATGGGTACATATCCTTGGCTCACAAAGCTTTTACTTATTTTTTATTTTATTTTTTGTACAAAAAAAATAAGACAATATTGTAGTAATCAACATATATAAAATACACCTTTCCAAAAAATAAATAAATTATACTTTATAGAAACACAACTAGAAAGAAGAAAAACAACCTACCAAAAAAAACACCTTATCAAATATGAACATCATTTCTTCAATGGAGGCAAAGAATGGATCCAAGGATACCAAACTTTCTTCAAAAAATTACCATAACAGGAAAAGCTCACTAGTTCATAATGAATAGTATTTACATTTACCCTCTCCAAGAGTAACAGGGGAGACTGTTCTGGACAAGGTCTGGCAACAATAATTGAAGAATTCAAAAAAAGGTTTTGTAACAACACACCTACATGGACACCTGGATACAGCCTATATTTCCCAGCAAGTACAAATGTAGTTTTAAATTGATCTTTAATCTATCCTCTATACATTCAATGATTGGAACCCAAAAACTTTTAACTATTTCACACATATACAAATGGCAAGAATCTATTTGAGGTAGATCAAATTTGACACACTTATCTTATATAGTCCCCTTAACCCCCTCCCATCATCTGGCACACTATTACGCGGTATTGGGTATTTAAATATGGCAGATGCCGTATCCGCCTCAAAACCCTGACCAAAAAGACGGCTCCAATTGAAATCCATTCTCCAGTATGGTCAAAGAATGAGGATTCTGAATAGGGTCCCCCTTTAGTAAATAAGCCTTATATAATAGAATATAAAGGGTTTTTTAAACTGGATAACACATTCAATAAAAAGACAGTATTCTGCACCTCTGTATAGGTCAGTATACTCATCTGAAAGTCACTGCATTCATCAGTAAGGCTTCTGATTGGGTGATGTAATATGCATGCATTGACCTTACAGGATACCAGTTGCCACAAATTGACAACAGATTAAATTTCCAAAGGATAATATGACCTAGCGTAATTTGCTTACATGAGACTAAACACACTACCAGAGACAATTAGTAATGACAAGCCGAAGAAACACACAGTAAGCACCCAGCTAAGCTTCAACATGCATAGAAAGTATTATGAAGTACAAATCCATTATGAAGACTGACAGAACGCTGAACTCAAAACTCAAAGACTCTGTTTTTTTATTTGCTGTTGAACTTACAGCGATCAGACACTAAGTTGTTGTTCACACAACTATGAATGATGTGATGGCTGTGAATAATATGGCTGTGTGACTGCCATTTTAAAATCAGAGTGAATAAGTGTATTCACATGTCCATTTTTTTATGTACAGAAAAAACAATCCTGTTCTGCACTATTCCATCCCACTGAACATGTAGTAAACGCTCAGCACAGTAATAGTATGTCGCTATAATGCCACATGCACATCAGCTATGCCTGCGGCAATAGCTCCAGCACTTGGTTGTGTTAAACAGCCGAGTCCAGGGACCAGAAGCCATAGTCGGAAGATATTCTGACTTTGATGGATTAATCCCCTGGATGCTGTGACCAATAGCAATCACAGCATCCAGAAGGCTCTGGGGAAGATCACCCTCCCCTCCTTCCCGCCACCCCTATGATTGCGGGTTCCGAAGGGTTGCCATGGTGGCCTGGAGGCTGAGCAACTGTCTCCTGACTACCTATGCATAGTTCCAATAGGGATCCTATGTGTGGATGTACTTCAATATGATGTATTGTTGTACATTGCACTGGGGATCAGAGGTCCCAGGTTTAAGTCCCCTTGTGTAAAAAAAAAAAAAAGTGTAAAATATAGAATAAAAGATAAAAAAAAAGTTTAAAAAAAATCTTTACATTTAAAAAAACAAAACATAATGTAAACAAAAACTAAACAAGCATGTTAGGTATCCCCATGTGCATATAAGCCAACATTATCCAAATATAGCATTATGTATTCCATACAGTGAACAGCATAAAAAAAACAATATGTATATATTGTTAGGGTCTGGGGTTGCTAGGTGGGGTGGCATAGACACACAAGTCCAGTTTCTTTAGTCCAAAACAAAAGCAGAGTTTATTCTCACTCAAAAAAGTAGTGCAGCAACAAAAGGAAACAATACAAAAATAAATCCCTGCCCGGCTAAGCTCTAACTAAACTTAGAATAGGTTACCTCACCTAGGATAACAGAAATCCAAAAGCCAGTAGAATCATTCAGGACACAGCTCCACAAATATGAACTCTTTCTTTGGCTCTCCAGCCAAGCTCTGCCCAAAGTCTGCTGCTGGAACTGACTTCTTAAGCCTCCTTGACAAGGAGACTCTTAACAGCTGAGTCGCTGCTGGAACATCCCCAAAGTGTGGACTGGAGGGGGGTGGAATGACAGGTCCCACTACCAACCTACGTGCCATTCCTAAAAATCCAGCCCAGTAGCTGGAAATAACCCTCAGCAGACAATAGTTATCTGCTGAGAAACATTCTTTCTGGAGTTTTCTCATCTCATCCACCTTAGTAGTCTGAGTGAGATGTACACCTTGTACACATTGTCTTACAATACATACGCAATGCGCAAAATAACATATTTTGGTCACCTAATTTCCCCAAAAAAAATAGCAATAAAAAGTGATCAAAAAGTCATACATACCAAACATTGGTACCAATAAAAAATACAACTTGTCCTGCAAATAAAGAGCCCTTATAGATCTCCTTCAGGAAAACAGTAAAAAAAAAAAAAGGTATAGATGTCATAATGCGGTGACCCAATTTTATTTGTAAAACATAATAAAACCAATATAAAAATTTTAACAAATTTGTATCAAACTCGTCAAATACAAGTTAGGTAAGAGATTGGGGCAAAGTTCACATGATAGCAGTCTCTATCTCCTAGCATAAAGGATAGGTAATGAATAAACAATACAAGTTAATCCGTTGTATGTGATATAAAGATAGAAGATGAAACATAAGTAAAATGAAGAACAAGAAGAAAATAAACAAGACATTGGAGAATGAAAAATGAAGGAATTACGAAATCAAGACACCACTATTTTCAATGGTAAGAGTCACACCCTATGGGGGAATGCAAGATCAGGATTTCATAACTCAGGGGTTATAAACTTAGGCAATAAGACAGGCCAAGAGCAAGTGACCTATTAATCTACCACATTTTATTGACATAGTGTTTGTGTATCCGTTATGGCAGCATTGATCTTTTTAATTTGTCGACACATCTAATGGCCTATGACATGCAAAGAGTCGGTGTCCTCCATTTAGATGCTACATGAATTCTATAAATTCATAAATAATAACTTGCCATAAAGTCCATTTTAATTCAACATACTATATATAAAACAAAGTAAACTACTATCTGCTGCCCTGTAGAGACATGGTCTCTCAAAATTAGTAGCCTGAAGTCAAATTGGGAATTAGGCCTTCTATATGCCCAAATATAGTGAAAAACTTCACTCTCTAACCCTGCAAGGGATGAGGATGTTACCAGGGTTAGCAAGGTGCCAAAGTAGTAAAGAATTCTCGGTAAAGTAACCATTTTGACTATATTAACCCTACAAACCCAGGAAAGAGTAGGCTAGTTCCAGGTTGCTAGATCCTTTATTGACTTTGGAATTAGGGTGGTATAATTCCATTGCAAATAACTATCATGAAAGTTGCAGTGGTTGATTTCCAAACAAGGGATATATACTCACTTTTTAACAGCATAACTTGGACATCAATCCATTGTACGACCATAAAAAATGCGTCTTTATGTATCCATAAAAACAGACAAAAATAGAATGTCAGTTTTTTGACAGCCATGTAAAACGGTCCATCAAAAAACAAACAAAAAAAAACAGACATATGAATAGACCCATTCACTCTTATTGCTTATACCTGTAAAACACCCATCAAATTGTATCTGAATAAGGCCTCAGTTGTATAACTGTTCCAGCCACACTGACTCCCTGTAACACTATATATCTCATCTGCTAAATTTACAGTATTAATTTATATGGACTGTATAGTGGGTGAACACAGCACAGATGTCAAGCAGTCATCTTGGCTTACTGCAGGGAAAACTTTAGCTACAAAGAATTTACAGTTATGGGAAATCATTAGTAATCCCACATCTAATATTGTATTATTCATGATTTATATAGGTAGGAATAACCATGCAGGTTTGGCTACAATGGAACAAACACAAACAATTTTTTATATACGTTGCCCTTCTCTCTGGATTATCTATTGATATCTACAGGACTGAGCAAGAAACAGTAAATCCCTAAATAACAAGTAAACCCAGGCACAACCCCAATTCCATGAACGTTCGTGCACTACGTATCCTCTCTTCTTGTTATAACAGTCTTTAAACATCTGGGAAGTGAAGACATAAATTACTGGAGGTTTGGGGGAGGAATGTTGCCCCATAGAGTGAAGCTATGAGTAAGGGACCAAGGTTTATCTCCCGAAACGCGTAAGCTAATCTGTTTTTTGTTACATGTCTGGATCCTTGTTCATGTATGTTTTTTAACCAATCATGAATAAAAGTTAAATTTAAATTTTTGTGGCATACTGGAGTATATTTTTCTGCTCAATATGCTTATGCTAACCCAGTGAAGCAGTCTGGGGTTTTCTCCATGCAGCCTTTATTGCTGTTCATGCAGTTCACATTCACTTGGTTTGCTTCTCTGTGGTTGAGCTTCACTACCATTTTTTTCTTTTTATATGCTCTTGTGATGGATGCAGTATGTGGTTTAGCCTTGCCTTGTTGCCTTTTTAGTAAAGGTCCACTGACCAGGTGAAGTACCAAGCTGAACATATCCAGCATCATCCGTATTTTATGCTGTATGAGAACATTAAGTAGCATTATACTGTATGTGGGAGGGGGGACTAATGCCACAATAGTTACCCCTCATAGTATAATGCTCCTTAGTTCTCCCAACACAGTATATTTCTCTATTACTGCCTCTGTTCCAGTAAATTCTTCATTACTGTCCCTCCCTCACACACAGTATGTCTGCTGTCCTCTAAACATGATACCTTACAATAGCAACAATGGGGATTGGCAATTGTCCTTGCCTTCTGCATAGGTGCTGTTCAGGCAAAATATACAGTTACTGATCCCTGCTACTAGTATAATCTATAGGACTTAAAGGACAGCAGTATGAAGATGAATTTTTCTCCCAACCATTATCAAAATTAAAGGGCCGTACAACCAGTGGCTGCGATCCGGATTCAGGCCGCAGTACACCTGTTGAGTATCCCTGCTCTTATTACTGCTCAGTATTCACAGTGTCTTCAAGATGTGTAAGTTGCCTATGACATATCATCAGAGATACAGGCTTCTGAATTGTACGGTGATAAAAAGCCAGATGGTCTCTGGTCCACAGAACATGGCGTGATTCATATAATCAAAAAACAGTTTTGCCTCAGGCTACATTCACATTGGAGACAATGTCACGGGGTCCAAAGAAATTCAGTAGAATATGTCCTGTACATAGGACTTTTTATTTAGTTGGTCTTAGTTTAAAAACAATGGACACCCAATGGACCCCATAATAGTCAATCGGGTTTGTTGGTCTCCGTATGTTACCGTTGTCCATGTGTCCCCTGATAGACCCAAATAACAGGAAGTTTACGCTATGGTGAACCAAGCGTCAGTCCATTTTAAAAGGATTCTATCATTAAAATGCAATTCTGACTAACACGTAGAAATAGCCTTAAGAAAGGCTATTCTTCTCCTACCTGTAGAGGTCTTCTCCACGCCGCCGTTCGGTAGAAATCTGGGTTTTCTTCGGTATGCAAATGATTCCCATTCCTCCGAGAGAACTCATTTGCATACCAAAGAAAACCCGGATTTCTACTGAACGGCGGCAAGGAGAAGACATCTAAAGGTAGGAGAAGAATAGCCTTTCTTAAGGCTATTCCTACGTGTTAGTCAGAATTGCATTTTAATGATAGAATCCTTTTAAAATGGACTGACTTTCTTAAGGCTATTTCTACGTGTTAGTCAGAAATAATTGCATTTTAATGATAGAATCCCTTTAAATGAGCTTCGGCCCAAAGAAGATGGCGTGATTTCTGGATTGAGTTGATATAGCTTCTTCTTTATGTCCTAATTTTTTGAGCGGTATTGCTGCCATCAATTTCTAAATTAATACATTTTTTCAAATGAAATAGAAAAATGTCTATCAGCTTCTTGTATGTTCTATATTTTATTTTATAATGTGATTATATGAGATCTTCAAATCATTGCATTCTTCTTTTCACTTTACACATTTTTATATTTGGTTTATACATCTAGAACTTGAGAAAAACTTTCACCATCATGGAACATTTCTGTGGATAACAGTTATGACTAATGCTTACACTGCTGGTAGACAAGACGTTACGTGTATGTTAATAGACAATGGCTTATCGAAAGGCAAAGGTCTGCCTTTGACTGGTCAACACCTTTATTTGTTGACCACACGGTAGTACTACAGCAACTAAACTGCAACAAAATATCATATGTTTAAAGATGTCATATAAACATCTAAATTCTGTCTTAGATGAAGAAAAACGTGTAATATAAGTGTGGACAGACTTACCTGTACTTTCTAGACAGAATGCTGCGAATATCTCTATAAGTACAAGTAACATAACTCTCTTTGGCTACTGCTATATTTTCTGATTTTTAACATATGGACACGCAAATATTATTTGACTTAGTTTTCTACTGTAGGGTCCCTGTACTTTCCAGGCAAACCTTATCCCACTTTATTTTTACCCATGAAAGAATGATGGAGCAAACAATGGTTTCATATGATACAGACACAATGTAGATTAATGAATATTTAATATTAGATTCTGAAGTGTTTCCATGATGGTTAACAATATCCTCACAATCATGTCTGAAGTCACTTCATGTCAGAATAGTCAATAGACATCAAGGATGTTTCAGCTAGAAAATGACTGGACAGCTATGGAAATGTTTAATCCCTATAAGATTTTATGGCTGTAGGAGACATCCTTGGTAAGCAAGGTCTCTTGTTCGCCAATTCCTCATACTATACAATGTGTTGGTATGCAGATTCTGTGACCTCAAACTCTCAAAGTTTCTGTAGGTTACATAAGTTTTCAATTTGGAATTCTATTGTTACATGTATGTGTATAGAAAGCAGATAAATCCAAACATTTACTATACATATGTATTTCCTATATCTATTGTGGGGAAGTTAGCTCGGTAGTAGCAGTGGTTCGTACCCAAACAATCAAGACAGGGACACAAAATGTGCAGCAAATTGGTTTATTTAAAAAAAAAAAAAAAAAAAAAAAACAGTAAAATAAATACACCTTGACTTCAGACACAAAATTAACAAAACAAACTACAGCCTTAACTTCAGGCAAAAACAAAATAAAAACCTGCTTGTCTGAGCCACTAGCTAACAGAACTGATAACCTAACTATACATGTGGCTTACTTCCAGCCATATGAACACAACAGTGGCAATATTGTCTCACCAGACTCAGGGTTAGAGGACAGAACCATACACCTCCTTTCACCTCATGGAACTCCCATGAACTGCAGGCTCTGCAGCCTTCTATGGGCCAGTAATGAGCCCAGGATCTACGCCTGGGTTGAGGCCTACACCAGATCCACCTTGGACTGCACATATGTCAGAAATCTAGGGCTGATATACCTGGACTCCAGCACTCTGCCTGTCACCTTCTCACACTATATACACTCAAAAAACACAACATACCCAGATAGAGATGTCAGATTGCTGCAAAACTGCATGCAGTTATGTCTCCTGGTACATAAATGATATAGATGTGGAATGAACAGACACTGAGTTTTCCCACAAAAGGCCATAAAAGTGCATCGCCTAAAGTCCAATAAAAAGGCTTTCGAAGGTTACTTTGGAGTAGCATACATCTTGACGATGGATTGTTGGCTGCTAGTCATGCCTCCCCCACACAAGAGTTTTTGCCCAGTTGACAGACTTTAACAGGGGTTGCATCATTAAACTGAGAGAATCAAGGCCCAGGCAGACCACCAGGAAAGAGGATCCTTTGATCTGCTGACAAACACAAGAATCTCCAAATTTCCTTGTCCAACTTCCAGGCAAAGGTGGCAACTTCATTATACACCCCAGTCTCTGTCTGGACCATTTTAAAGCATTTAGCAGATTTAAATTTGGTGTCATGGTGTCCAATATCTGTCCTGCTTCTTACAGACAGCCACCATCACCTTCATTTGCATACGTTTTGTGAACAAGAAACCTGGACTGTTACGGACTGTAAGTATATCTTCTTTAGTGATGAATCTAGCTTCTATATGGGATCTGGCAATGGCTGGATTTGAATATGGAGAGACCTTGTGGTGTGTGCTTTAATCTTTCGGGTCCATTCGCACGGAGTAAACGCATGCTCATTTTGGCAAAATACATGTGCAAAAATTACACGTGTAAAAATAAGACTCCCATTGACTTCAATGACATTTTTTTACACGTATAAAAAAACATGTCAAAATACACGTCAAAAAACACGTCAAAATACATGTGTAAAATGTCATTGAAGGCAATGGGAGTCTTATTTTTACATGTGTTTTTTTAACATGTGTATTTTGCCAAAATGAGCGCTCGTTTACTCTGTGTGAATGGACCCTTACTGGGGAGGCATTGCGTGTGGCAGTTGGCCACCCCTTGTATGGACACTCAAAGCTCAGGGATAACCCCAATACATCCTGCAAACACATATGTTGCCTCTTAAGGCAGGGCTTCCTCTCAGTAGGATAATGCTCACCCACACAAAGCAAGGGTTAATTTGGAATGTCTAAAAAATTCCTTTCAATTGTACAAATTTCTATAATAACCTTATCCTTTCACTCTAATATTACATATTACTTACATATGTCATCATTACATTCACATATGTAAAGTTGCATTTAATTCCAACAATTTGTTTGTTTTTTTATGGTTCAATGAGTATGTACCGTATATACTCGAGTATAAGCCGAATTTTTAAGGGGGGGGGGTCTATGACCAGCTGCAATAGTAATGTATAGAATCTCCCATAAAATAGTGGGGAAAAAAAGAAGCTTAAAAAAATATAATAAAAAAGTAAAATAAATAAAAGTTCTAAATCCCTCCTTTCCCTAGAATACATATAAAAGTAGAAAATGACTGTGAAACACATACACATTAGGTATCCCTGTGTCTGAAAGTGCACGGTCTACTGAATATAGGATCTGCAGTGCTCCTCTTCCGTCAGGAAGGGGTTAATAGGAGCACTGCAGATACCCTATATTCAGCCAGACTGAATTCCACGTGGGGGAAAAAAAACCCCAGTCCTCAAGCTCGGGGAAGGGGCAGACAGACAACTAAAACACCCCCTCCCCTTCCCTAGCACCCAGCAACTACTGCACCCAAAAACCATTTAAATTTTTGAAATTTTCCAGTAGCTGCTACATTTCCCCCATAGGCTTATACTCGAGTCAATAAGTTTTCCCAGTTTTTTGTGGTAAAATTAGGATGGGTCGGCTTATACTCGAGTATATACGGTATGTACAAAGCGTATGTATTGATCTGACATTGACATATTTAAACAAAAACATATACTGGAGTATAAGCCCCACTTGGCTTATACTTGAGTCAAGCAAAAGAAATTTTTTTTTTTTTGGGAGGGGGGTGTCTATGACCAGCCACAATAGTAATGTATAGAATATAATAAGATAATAAAATAAATAAAAGTTCTAAATCACTCCTTTCCCTGGAATACATATAAAAGTAGAAAATGACTGTGAAACACATACACATTAGGTATCCCTGTGTCTGAAAGTGCCCGATCTACTGAATATAGGGTACCTGCAGTGCTCCTGTTCTGTCGGGAAGGGGTTAATAGGAGCACTGCAGATACCCTATATGCAGCAAGGATGAATTCCAAGTGGGGGAAAAAAAAACAGTCCTCAAGCTCAGGGAAGGGGCAGACAGACAACCAAAACACCCCCTCCCCTTTACCAGCACCCAGCAACTACTGCACCCAAAAATTCCGACCATTTTAATTTTTGAAATTTTCCAGTAGCTGCTGCATTTCCCCCCCTCGGCTTATACTCAAGTCAATAAGTTTTCCCAGTTTTTTGTGGTAAAATTAGGGGCCTTGGCTTATATTCGGGTCGGCTTATACTTGAGTATATACGGTACCTGTAAGTATATAGTACAATACCCATAGGCTTCTTTTGTTACACAGATTTGGGTTTTTAATGTAAGCCCAAAACATGGCATGACTAAATGTTTTGATCCATACTTTTTAACATGGCTTATTGAATAGATTGTTGGATCTATAGGTGCTGAGACATTTTCTTGTGGCCTGTGGGCATGCGCAGTCTGCTCTGCCCAAGGCCTAGACATCTGAAACCTGCGCTGGAAGAAGAGGATGAAGAGGATGCTGCTGACGAAAATTGAGGCGGCGCTGGAGAGAGTTCTCTCTCAGCATTGGGGACGCCCCCAGTGCTGTTTGAGCGCTGGGCTTTCCCCCAGTGCTGCGAGAGAACTCATTTGCATACCGACAAAAAAAAACGGGATCCCTACAGAATGGCAGTTCGGAGAAGACAACGAAAGGTAGGAGAAGAATAGCCTTTCTTAAGGCTATTCCGACGTGTTACTCAGAAAAAAAAGTGTTTGAAAGATAGGATCCCTTTAAACTATTCTAGTGCTTTCCCTTGCGCAAACCCAGACCTAACAATTGACTATATGTCTGGTTACACATGGCTAAGGGCGGGTTCACATCTGTGCCCGGTCTCCACTTTGCAGGTTTCCGTCTTCTGCCCGAGAAACTGGACAGGAGACAAAAACCGGCAGTCAGTTTTCAAACCTCCATGAGCGTTTTGTGCCTGTCGGCAGCAAAACCACTTTTTTTTAACCGGATACAAAGTCGGACATGCAGGACTTTTTGTTCGGTTAAAAAAAAAAAAGATTAGTTGTGGAGAGGCAGAAGACGCTCACGGGCGGACACTGACTGCCAGGTTTCTGTCTCCTGTCCAGTTTCTCGGGCAGGAGACGGAAACCCACAAAGCGGAAACCGGGTGCAGGTGTGAACCCGCCCTTATTTGTTACAAAATCACATCTGGTTTTTTTTTTAAATAGTTCTTGTTTTTGACTATTATAATAAGAGGAGGTTAATGTAAAGTGAGACGGGGATAAGTGGCTGCCAGGCATATCTGGTGTCATACAGTCTTCATGCTAGTGACCGGGTGCTTTGTCAGGGTGCCCATTCTTTTCTATACATATGATCATGTATTATCAATTAATGAGAATGAATGGGTTTGTGGACTACACAGAAAACATGTAGATATCATCCGTGTGCCCTCCTTGCCGTTTTCCCACTGAACTATTCATGCACACTTTTGTGTGCATGTATCCTTATTATGGAAAATCAGGATAGAATAGTTATAATTCAATATATCAGACCATTGCTTCCCCAATGTAAATTGTTGGGTCCAAACTGTGGTCTTCATAGACATCAGATTGTAGCGCATTAAGTCAAAATCAAAGGCATCTACCAACAAATATAAAATATCCGTATCTATGTCCGACTTAGCAAATGGTACTAGTACAAGATGCACTTGAGCAAGCAGATTGTGCTATTAAAGTTTATGCAAGAGAATGTATCCATCACAGTATGTGTAGAAATTTCTACATCAAAGCATACTAATGTAGCCAAATAAATAGAGAATAGTATTGACCGGTTTATTGTCATACTAATGAGCAAAACAATCTAGCTGCATTGTCCTGCAGGGTCAAAACCCAGGAATCTTGAGGAATGCCAGGGAACAGCAGGTCATTACGTTTCTGGACTCTGAAACAGACTCAAGTTCAATCTAAGTTTATTATCAGTTATAAATATTTCTGAGAGCTTACTGTATTGAGCTGAAATAGTTTAGCAACCATTCCTTATAAACAATTAGCAAATGAATAACCCACCTCTACAAGAATGCAGCCTGCTGCTGGAGGAAACGGCTGGTTAGCCAAAAATTCATCTGTGGCGCTGGGATCACACAGGCCTTTTGTGGAAGTGTTTCATTGAGCCAAAGATAGAAATGGATTAAAAAAGAACAAAATATAGAAAGGAAAGACTGAAACTCCTGCTCTTTATATTCATTCCTGGCTTTGGCTCTACAATATGCAGCAAAAAAAATATGGATAATTAGAATCATAGCCCATAAGGCTTCCTTCCCACAGATTTTTTCTGTGGTTGACCAGTGAATTTTTGATCAAGACATGCTGCTTTACATTCTCTCTAAAGAATACTCAGCATTGGACCCAGGACACATGTGGCAAATTGGCAGAATGTAAACCTGGCAGCGCATGGGCATATCCGCTGCAATTACCATGGGTAAATCCGCTGCTGGGTGATACCTACAGCAGACCTGCTATGTGTGACCTTAGCCTCAGAGAGAGATATTGCCATTGTATAAGTCGCTAGAATATGCCATCACATTGTTGGTGGATGTCTCAGAGGTCTGAATGTGAGAATGATGGGGTCACAGTCCTAGTGTAGTGTTTTTACATTTTCCTTGCACATTAGCACTCATGGTCACCCAGCGCATTTCATTTGAATGTTGTTGCGCTGCAGTTACATGCATGGCAGGGGGTCGGGGGGCTGGCGGGCGGGAAAATGTCATAAGTGCATGATCATGATAACTTTTTTTTATCAAGTTTAACAAGAACTGCCTCTAAAATTAGCTCAATTTTCAGCATTTTATTTTAAGTAGTCTTGAAATTGTGTTTGTTTTTTTTGCCGCATGGCACAGTTTTTTCACACTGCTGTGATTCTGCGTCAAGATAGAGCAGAATGATTGTTTTTTCAGCTAGCTGGGGAAAAAAAACTGTGTGAGGCATAGGCCCCATGTTACAGAAACGCAGTGTTTTTTGTTGCAGCTGCATGTTTTTGAGTCCTTATGTTTAAAATATACATTTATCCTGGACAACCCCTTTTAGGCTACAGACACATGGGCAGGTCCTCTGTGGGGTGTCCACAGCAGACATCTTGCAGCAGACCCAGCAATAGCAAAAAGAAAAAAAGCTGAAATTGGTACGTTTTCAATGTGGCTTCCTGGCTGGCTAGTCTGGCTCTTAACTTCTGCAAACTTTACAACCAGTAGGATTCTGTAGTTAAAGAGGATCTTTCACCTTCTGGGGCACATGTGGTGTAATACACTGCGAGAAAGCGGTGAAGATCTATCGGTGCCGGTACTATAACGCTTCACTGTCAGAAGGGTCTATTGCGCTGTACTGTGAGAGGGAGGGGGCGTTGCTTACCGCCCAGTGATGATGCTATGGACGAGTACTATTAGGAGGGGGGTGGGGTGTTCCTCACCACTCTCACATTACAGCACAATAGACACTACTGTTAGGAAGGGCATTCCTGGCTGACTGTCAGAAACCCCCTTCTAACAGTGAAGAGCTATGGTACCGGCACCAATAGCTCTTCACCGGGACACAGAATAGTGCACTGAATTCAGCGCACTGTCAGCTTTCTAGCGGTATATAATACAGCATATGCCACAGGAGGTGAAAGGTCCTCTTTAAGAAGTAACTTAATGTGATTTAAGAGTAACCTAAAAATGCTAAATCTAAAACCATTTCCATATTAATAAGACTGAATAGTAAATCTCCATGGTGATAAAGTATACTGTATGGCATGTCAAACTCAGGGTACCCCGAGGGCCACATGAGTAACAAGAGGTTGTTGCGAGGGCCGCACACAGCAGCTAATGTCACACACGTATTTTAACAGCAGTCATGAAAACAAGATATGAAGTAGTAATATGTAACAGCAACATATATTTGCAGTGCGCAACAGCAACTAATATATTTAACAAAAATACAGCAATTAAAAACTAAACATTTATTTGCTATCATTTTTTTCAATCTTTTTTAGTGTTTTGTCCTGAGGCTTGACACCTCTTTGTGCTAACAATTGTTGGTATATCAGGCTGAAATGACAACGCAGTGCCTACTTTGATCAAAGATGATAAGTGGTGATCAGTCAGCCTTGTTCTCTGAGAAGATTGTGTTAGTTTCATAAAAGAAAATTATCTGTTTACATATACACCCTTCATCTGCCCCCAGTTTCATGCCCCCCCTCCATCTCTACCCCCAGATTCATATCCCCCCATCTCTGCCCCCAGATTCATGTACCCTCCATCTCTGCCCGCAGATTCATGTCCCCTCCATCTCTGCCCCCAGATTCATGTCCCTCCATCTCTGCCCCCAGATTCATGTCCCTCCATCTCTGCCCCCAGATTCATGTCCTCTCCATCTCTGCCCCCAGTGTCATGCTGTCCCCTCCTTCATCTGCCCCCAGATTCATGTCCCCTCCATCTCTGCCCCAGATTCATGCCCCCCTCCATCTCTGCCCCCAGATTCATGTCCCCTCCATCTCTGCCCCAGATTCATGTCCTCTCCATCTCTGCTCCCAGTGTCATGCCGTCCCCTCCTTCATCTGCCCCCAGATTCATGCCCCCTCCATCTCTGCCCCCAGATTCATGTCCCTCCATCTCTGCCCCCAGATTCATGTCCTCTCCATCTCTGCCCCCAGCCTCATGCCGTCCCCTCCTTCATCTGTCCCCAGTTTCATGTTCCACCTTTATGTGTACACACATTAAATTAACTTCTCCGACGACTCCGAGTCCTCGCTCCCCCGCCGCACTCTCTCTCGCGCTAACAGTTGTAGACGCGATGTGACGTCATCACGTCACATCACGTCTACACAGCGAATAGCAGCGTGAGTTTTGTACATCTGTGGCCTGCACAAAAGTCTCAAACTTTATCTCTAAAATTTAGAGACAAAGTTTGAGACTTTTGTGCGGGCCGCAGATATGCCTGTAAAGGGCCGCATGCGGCCCGCAGGCCGCATGTTTGACATGCCTGCTGTATAGCATGAAGGTTGAATACTACCCCAGGTAATCCTCCAAGGAGTATACCTGATTTACAGGTGCCAGGAGTAACTACTGTAGTCATCATTAACATTCCCAGAAACTAACAGCATTGTGTAACCTTAGCTTACTTGGAAATGCAAGGCCTGCTTCAAGTTCTGAAGATTTACAAACAATGACCAAAGTCGCCAGTGAAACCCAGACACTATAGAGACAAATGTCAAAGGTATATTGTTTCCTGCTTGGCTAAGGTCCCGTATCCCATAATACATTATCTTTGTAGCTGAAATAGCTTAACCTTAAATCAATAATGATAATAAACCTGTCTGCAGGAAGAAAAACATCTGAAGTAAGTAGAGTGACATATAGTTATGGTGGAGCTGTGCTCATCTACTGCAGAGGAATGGTGAAAGATAATGATAATAGTAATATACTATCTATTATAAATTGCAGGTGCCTTCATTCAATCTCTCTTAGGTTATTTGTGCAGAAAAAGTTGTTTTTTTTTGTTCTTGTTCAGAAAAATTGGCCAAGAAAATTGTAATAGAGCACACTATAGTACAGCTAGGTCTTAATGTCATAGGATCCATACAATATATAATACCAGGAAGTGACGCAAAACTATTGTTATACTATAATCTTCATTAATGGGTGTGATGAAAAGGTTTCATTTACAATGGCAAAAATACACCTTGAAATTGAACAGCGAGCCTGTGAGGCTTAAAGAGAAAAATCTGTTTCACAGATTTTTCATCAGTTTTCTGGCCATGTACTCCTATTGTTCCAAAAAATGGGTATGTCGTGGACATTACAATAAGGGTGCATTCACACTGAGTAAACGCTAGCTTATTTTGTAAAGTAAAATTACACTTGTAAATTTTGCTATCCCATTGACTTCAATGACATTTTACAGGCGTATTTTTACAGGCGTATTTTTACAGGCGTATTTTTTACAGGCGTATTTTTACACTTGTAAAAAAATATCATTGAAGTCAATGGGATAGCAAAATTTACAAGTGTAATTTTACTCTACAAAATAAGCTAGCGTTTACTCAGTGTGAATGCACCCTAAGGGTAAGTTCACACTACGTAACGCCGGGCGTGTATGAGAGCCGTACACGCCGGCGTTACAGCAGGGCTGCCGAGCACTTCCCATTCACTTCAATGGGAGCGCTCGTAAACGCCGCTGTTACGAGCGCTCCCATTGAAGTGAATGGAAAGTGTTCGGCAGTCTGCCGTAATGCCGGCGTGTACGGCTCTCATACACGCCCGGCGTTACGTAGTCTGAATGCACCCTAAGTCTGCATTTCACTGCAAGTTGTGTGAATGGAGCTTAAGGGTGTTCTCATATTAGAGGCAATCTTTTTCACAATATGGCTCTGGAAAGGTTGACCCCCATGGCATATAACTGATTTTGCTGGGCTCAAACATAGACTGGAAGCCATTCAGGTGACTGTCAGTCCTTGTAATAGAGGCAGCTCTCGATTCTGGCTCATAGAGGTGGGTCATAAGCTGAGGACCCCCATTATGGACAAGAATTGTTTTTATGAGACAACTCTTTTCAGATACTTTTCCCAAAAAGCTTAAAACAAGAATTTGACAAACTTTTATTATCTGATCTGTACTGACTGCCAGTGCACTAGAGAGCTGGGCAAAATAAATGCTGACTTTGCAGAAAATGCTGAGTGTTAATGCAATCCGCATGGCAGTACCCATGCTAATATATCATTATTTATACTAGTCAAAAGACAGGGAGCAAATTAATACTTATTTACTAAGTAACAGAAGGTGACATAAATGGGATATGGCAGGGACTTGGTCCGTTCATTCACTATGCAGGTTCTCTTTGTATATTTCTAGCACAAACCACATATCTGGAAATGATTATCAAACATCTTGCTACATCTATAGATCTATTCTAGAACTCTATTAATCTGTATTACCATTGCAGTATGTGGACACCAAAATGTGCATTTCTAACACTACATATAATGACCAAATTGCTGGTAAATGTCCAAATTTGTATGTTCCAGCCAGGTAGCATCCATGCCAGGGTGTATATAACATAGCCCTAACATGCAGGTGAGTACTAGACCAGGGACACAGGGTGGCACCAGGGTGACTGAGTTACACAGGATGGCACCAGGTGGCTGAGCACACAACACAGGGGCACAAAGTCACAGCTGATAACACCTTAGGCTGGCACTAGTGTGAAATAGCAGCCATCTATCATAGGCACTTATATGCATAATATATAACCTCCGCAGCTAAAGCCATATAACACTAGAAATTCCCTTACCTTATCTACGACAGGTGACAGCCTTGGAGCACAGGCTGAGAAATACAGAGGGAGATACAATCCAGGTCCACACTGCAGACTAGTACATAGCTGGACGATCACACAGAGGATGACAAGTAATAGCGGAGTGGGCACCGTGCCCACAGGAGAAGTTCCCTGTCCGGCAGGGACTGTGTGTGTGCACCACAAGAGGATTGAGCAGAGCTCAGAGTCCGCCAGCAGGCGGGGTCAGCTTCTCCCTATGACACATACTGTAGTGACCCCCTGCTGGTAAAACATGGAAGTGCAAGCACTTGTTCGGTATCCCAGGAGGGGACGCAGGGTCAGGTTGTACTGTATATTCATTGTATGGGCGGGCTTCCCTCACAGGTGATATTGTGAGAACTGGCACTGGTGTCTATGACAACTAAGGCATATAATACAAGCTTTATGGTACTATAGCAGCACATAGCATAGCCCACAGGTTAGGCGTATCCAGATATATGAGAACTGGTTACTTATTGTTCCACATTCCTGACTTGTATCACTAACATTGGTGTAAGAAACACATAAAAGCCTTTCACTCCCAATTCCGTCATATTTGACATTTCGTGCTGTTGGGTACATGTTATATAATAGTATTTCCTCAGACTTCTAGGAGACATGTTTGTGCAACCTCCATAGGAATAAATACACAAATAAGGCCTCCCCGCCATTCATGTCCTGCCTGGATGCAAGGGGCAAGACAGAGGTCGTGGAACCTCCATTCTTAAAACAGCTGCAGCTCCTGGAGATGGCCCTTGAGAGATGGTTATGAATGGGTACAGTATTGAGTATATCATGTGCATTGCAGGGGTAATGAATTACATACGGACACTAGACCCCTTTACGGTCCTTCAGTGCACATCTAGCCCCATAGCCCATGTGTTGGAATGGGTTACCGAACAGAAAAGAACTAAACAGACAATGAATTGTAAATAGCTAATGAGTATTTTGCTCGTGTAGTACCATCAGTACCCTCTTAGTGCCCATTTCTTATTCATTGCCTGTTTAGTGCCCCGTTTAACCACACTTAACGGTATTCCTGACATTTATAATACAGTACACTCAGGACATGCCAAAAATGTCTAATAGTTTGGGGTAGTGGGTACCCCAACAGCCAGCTTGCCTGGTGACATGACCTCTATCAATAGAAAGGTGAGCATATATGCATATCTCTCCCTCCATTCACTTTTATAGAAAACCAGCCGAGCAAGAAAGCCATAAATGTTTAAGGCTAAGGTCCCACATAATGGGCCACAGCAAAAAAGCACAGCGGGAGAAAACACAGCAGCAATGCATTGCTTTTCACTTTCTGCTTCTATCATACTTATAGGGAAACTGACGGTGTTTGCGTAGGTATAATTGATATGCTGCAATTTCTAGGACTGAGATGGGTTTGGAAATCGCAGCGTCTCTGTTGCACATATTGTGCCACAATGTGTGGATGGGATTTGCTAGATTTCACTCTACAGGGACTGTAAAACACCCCATATTTTTACGCAGCGTTTACGCCATGTGGGGCTCCAGCCTAAGATGGGAATACCCCTATAAAGACCAATAACTGACAAGAGCCTTAAAACTTTGCAGTTGTGCAGCCTCTTCTATCTGCCCTCAGCCAATACTCTTCAATAACTCTTAATATAAGAGAAGGTTGTCCAAACAGCTCCCACACTTGCATCTTCATTCATGAATGCTGACACAGACTTATTTCAGAAAGTTTCTATAAATGCTCCAGAGACACAACTCAAGACTGTGTATGCTTTTTCTTCCTCACAATTGGTGACTCAATGTGGGATAGAGAAATTAGGTTATCTTTGTACCCACTGTACCTTATCCTTTACTATACTATCTAGTGGCCAGAGCTCTGTGTGACAGGTCCTAAACATGTGCCCTATCACCATCATCTGGATAAAGGATACATATGGTTGTAGCTGTGCATGGATGTGCAGCTCAGTCCCTTTCAAGCAAAAATTGTTAACAATTGACTGAGGTTGAGATATCGCAATTAATGGCTCCATTCACTCTTACCCAATGGTACCTCCAGGAGCAACTAAAGGGCTGATTATGCATTGACTTAACATAATAACATAATGACTGGGGCGACATAATGCTGATGCGACCAAAAGTTGATGATATATTGGGGCACTGTCTACACTTTAACATCTACTTCTATACGGGGATACTACAAACACTATATAGCTTTCTTCTTGACATGACATACTAGTAGGTGTGATTTATGATTTATTTTTACTGTTGTGTATTATTTGATATCTGAGTAATCCAGACAAGTGCATGTACACCATTTGTCTTCTAGAGAGGATCTGCATACCCAACATGTTGTATTAATGTATTAAATATGAAAATCATATTAATTAAAAAAACAAACAAACATGTATCTACAAATTGAACTCACATTTATGTAATATCTAACCTAGGTGTAAAGCCTAAGCAGAGATGTTGCAAAAAAACAAAAATAATAATAATAATTCTACCACAGGATTAAATATGTTTTATTAAGTAAAAAAATAATCTTAAAAAAACAATATTGCATAAAAACTGAGGTTGTTGTAACAGAAGTTGGAGCACAAGGCTAGATCAGTTTATCTGGCCTTCAAATAAATTATTTCTTATATATTACGTTGATCAATTTTTGTTGGTTAAAAACACAAAATAAATTCATTATTTTAAAACACATCAAAATATACAAATCACATAAAAAATATATATTCATTGTTAAAAAAAACAGATTAGAAACACCTTTGTAAACCTTTAAAATGATTATGTTTGTACTGTAGGAAAATGCATTTCGGGGGGAAAAATAGTATATAAAACAAGTAAAGAAGAAAAATGAATAAAACATTGGGGGCCTGAAAAACGTAAACTCTATCCACTTTAAAGAGGATCTTTCATGGTTTGGGGCACAGGCAGTTCTATATACTGCTGGAAAGCTGACAGTGCGCTGAATTCAGCGCACTGTCGGCTTTCCCGATGTGTGCCCCGGGTAAAGAACTATCGGTCCTGGTACCGTAGCGCTTTACAGTCAGAAGGGTGTTCCTTACAGTCAGTCAGGAACGTCCTTCTCCACAGCAGCGCCTATCGCCCTGTGCTGTGTGAGCGGGGAGGAATGCCCCCTCCCCTCCTGATAATACTCGTCTATGGACGAACACTGTGAGCAGAGGGAGGGAGCGTTCCTCCCCGCTCACACTGTACAGTGCGATAAGTGCTGCTTTGAAAAAGGACGTACCTGACAGACTGTCAGGAATGCCCTTCTGACTGTAAAGAGCTACGGTACCGGGACTGAAAGCTTTTTACCTGGGGCGCAGACCGGGAAAGCCGACAGTGCGCTGAATTCAGCGCACTGTCGGCTTTCCAGAAGTATATAGAACTGCCTGTGCCCCAAACCATAAAAGGTCCTCTTTAAAAGTAGTTACCTGCAGAACCCCGTCGACCCATAGATCATAATGGGGTCGACCGGGTTTTTGATGATTTTGTCCTGAAATTGGAACGGGGGACGGAGTTCCTGAATGCTAGTATGAACCAACTCTTAGTAGTTTCCCTGAGAATTGATCAGCAGAATATAGACAGTCATTTATAACAGTCTGCGGTGTATCAGTAGGATTCATCCTTACAGTACTTAAGCACAGTGAAATGTAGGAATCCCATAGAATAGAATTGTTTGTTTCTACAATTTCCAAATATATTTTGTCAAAAAAACTAAAAAAAAAAAATCCAAAATGTTAGTTATGAATTAGAATACACTCAATTAATGGAAAACCTTGAGGAAGGTGAAACCAAAGGTTCCTGGAGCCTGTTACCAGTATGCTTGCCTTGTAAACAATAGGTATATGGTAGCTGCCCATTTATTGTGTAACAGCTCTGTCATGGCCAAAAGAGTAAGTCACAAACACAAATATGTTACTCATATTTAATGGTGATTTTCAATAACATGCCGCTGAACAAAGATGGATTATGACTTTGATAGTGAAGGTGGGCCTGGAAGATCTCACATTTTCAATCCACTTAGTAGTCTTTAAATAAAAGACTTCTGTAAGAGAAATAATGGCATATATTGTTAGTTGAGACATAATAAGAACATATTATCTTTTTGTATTATTTATCCCAATTCTATCCCCACACATATACATCACACACACACAGGATACATTATATAAAACACAAGCTATTGCTATTTCCCCCAGTAGGGTGGTTGACTACTCGCCATCAACACTAGAAATGGATTTATAAAAACACAGATGACAATGACATTATTATTTAGGTGAGGCTCCAATATGCCTTCTATATTGTCTTTTAGTATGCCCACAAGCCGCTAGAAACCATATTGCAATTGCTAAATTTACAGAGATCAGGTTATAATATGGTATACACATTGAAGTATTGCTTTCTCAGTGCCAGATCTGACTGCACTATGTGGGCCTAGATTATTGGATTGCAGGCTCTGGAATAACCAGCACACTCTATAATAACTGGTAGTGAAGACAGAGTCAGACAAATAGTAGAATGTGCAGAGGCAGCTTGTAATGTTTGACTCTATACGATTGCACTACAGGAAACTGTATCAGGACAATTGTCTCTTCTTCTATTCACAGCTGAAGTCCCTAACAAAGAGTAGAGCTCAAGTGATGCTCAATCAGCACAGTGCTGTGAAACGCATCAGCCTGAGCGGATATCATAATACACTGAAACCACAGGTCATAGATCAGCTAGGGTCCATTAAATAAACATACAGTGTTAAAAAGTAGTATATGTATAATAAGGGATATGTGATGCATTTACAGTATATGGATAACAATGTGGACAACTAAAGGTTGCAGTGTATAGACATGATTTAGAGCACAAGTAAAATACCATGCAATATTAGGCTGCACCTGAAGCTTTTCCAGATACAGTTTCAATTGTATATTACTGTATATAGCTGCATATAAATATTCTAATCCCAGCTGTACTTTTAACCAGTATCTCTGGAAATAATTTATGTAGCACTATAGCCTTAGGGAATCTTCTCTTTCATATGACACAAAACGCAAATTTGTATATTTTTATAATGTCCTAGACCAGCGGTTCTCAACCTGTGGGTCGCGACCCCGGCGGGGGTCGAACGACCAAAACACAGGGGTCATCTAAAGCATACCTCCCAACCATCCCGGTCGGTGGGAGGTATGTCCCGGTTTCAACTTATCGGCGCCCAGAGGACGCCGATGAGTTGAACACACAGGCAATTAAAGCAGGAGCTGTCACAGCCAGCTCCTGCTTTAATGCTGTGCTGCAACTTCTGCATGTGTAGCTGCGATGTGATGATGTCACATCGCGCCTACAACTATGTGAGTGAGCGAGACTGCATAGAGAGCGGCGGGGGAGCATTGGAAGATGAGTATAAGAGGTCTTTTTTTGTTTTAAACATAGGTGTTCCAAGGTGGAACATAATGAAGGGGCAGATGAAGGGGGGGACGGCATGACACTGGGTCAGATAAAGGGGGGTGAACGGCATGACACTGGGGACAGAGATGGAGGGACATGAAGCTCTGGGCAGATGAAGGGGAGGACGGCATGACACTGGGGGCAGAGATGGAGGGACATGAAGCTCTGGGCAGAGATGGGGGAACATGAAACTGGGGAACAGATGGGGACATGAAACTGGGGGAAGAGATGGAAGGACATGAAACTGTTGGCAGATGAAGGGGGGGAGTACGGAATGACACTGGGGGCAGAGATGGGGGGACATGAAACTGGGGGCAGAGATGGAGTGGAGACATGAAACTGGGGGCAGATGAAGGGGTTATATGAAACTGGGGGAGAGATGGCGAGGGGACATATAATGTACGGGACTGTAGGAGGATTATACTGTGTGGGAGCACATGAAAAATGTGCAGGGGCCGGGATCGGTAAGTGATGCCACAGGCCCCACAAATACTATTATTATATTCGGGGGTCTTTTCAGACCCCCGAGTATAATGATTGGAGGCCCGGGAGGGGTAAGAGAACATAAAAAAGCTGTGTTACTTACCTTTCCACGCTCCTGGCAGGCTTCGGCCTACTATTGTGAGGTCCCTGACGTCACATGACCGGGGCCTGCGTCCCGGGTCATGTGACGTCCGAACGTCAAGGAAGATGGCCGACACCACCGAGGACTGCAGCGAAGGCGGGGATAGGTAAGTGACAGTGATTTTTTATGTTTGTATCCCCCCCCCATGGGTCTTCGATTATTATACTCTGGGTGTCCACAGTGGGCATAATACTGTGTGCAGGGGCCACTATGGGACATAATAGTGCGTACTAGGGCCACTATGGTGCATAATACTGCGTGCAGGAGCCACTATGGGGCACAATACTGTGTGCAGGGGCCACTATGGGGCATAATAGAGCGCACAGGAATGTGGGAGGGGGGAGTGGTCGTTGGGGTCTTCGGAGTCGGGGGGGGGGGGGGGTGCCATGTTAAAAGTTCGCCACGGGGCCCCGCCATTTCTAGTTACGCCACTGGTTGTATGAATGAAGAGATTTTCATCTTTCATATGACTGGAACTGTATGACTGCCATTCTATCTGTATCATTTCCAGAGATATCACTGCTATTTTTTCCATATAAAACAATTCATATTTTGCTGTAGTATGCCACTACATCATACTATCCTGTATAATGGTGGTCTCCATAAGTAGAGAATGGGAATATGTTTGGGTATTTTTTTTCTACTGACTATATGCATTCATATTTATGGTTGTAGAGCTGTATGTGTATGCATATTAGTGTTCCATTGAGAGGATTTGTCTCTGCCAAACCTGAATGGGCCCTTATACAGGAAGACGCCCTTGCTTTCTTTTAAGGAAACTGAATTGAGTGTACATTTACAACAGAGTTATTTGTGAAAAAACAAACGCTTGAGTAGCCCAGGAAGTGTTAATCCTGAATTAACATATAGGTGACAGGATGAGTCACTTAGTATCACCCAATACAACAGCCCAGTACAACCTAAACAAGGCTGGGTTCACATCAGTGTCTAACGTTCTCCCAAACTGATTTTGAATGGTTCATTATAAAACTCATTGTTTTCAATGTGTTTTAGAATATCATCCTCAGGCATCTGTTTGTAGCACTTCCGTTGTGTATCTGTTCTTTTGAACGGCGAGAAAAGTCAGACTTGCTCCATCCAAAAAATAAGGATACACGACGGACAGCAACAAATCCTTTTTTGTTTCAACATTCAATGGATTACTGATGGATCTGTCTATCTCTGTTCTGCAATCCATTGTCCCTCTTCATTCTTCTCTGTGCATGCTCAAAATGAAGAAGGGAAAAAAACAACAAAAAAAAAAAGATTTTTTTTGTCAAAAACAGCAACAGACAGTTTTTTTTGACAGACACCCAATAACTAATCCATCAATAAAAATGGACTGTGGTATGTGCTGTGTAACTGTTTGAATTGTTTTTTTGACCAATCCTTCATTTTTTTTATACAGATTGGAATGGACAAATACCAGATGCAAGTGTGAACGTATCCTAAAGCTGGATGGACTCCACGTTGCGAAAATGCAGCTTTTTGACTGCAACGTAAACACCGCAGGAAAAAAACGCTGCATTTTACATTACCTGCAATGTGGATGAGATTCTGGGAAATCCCATCTACACACTGCAGAAAATAATTTTCAGTCAGAAAAATTGCATGTTCAAAAACACTTACATTTGTGAAAATCGCAGCATGTCAATTATACCTAAAGAAACGCTGCCATTTTATTGTATAGGTATAATGGCAACAGAAAGTCTGCAGAGGACAACTCTTTCTGTGTCTTTTCCACAGCATTTTATTGCAGCGATTCACTGCATGGAGCCTGAGTCTAAAAGAGCTTCCTTCACAAATCCATTGTTCTGTGTGTCAGGAGTTGCTCAGCAGGATGCTATTTTCACACTTTAGCAAGACAGATTTTGAAAAGAGGTTTTGGGGAAGATAAGATGTTTGTTCTTATAGAAATACTAGATACAGTACTTGAAATCAGGTTATCACAAAATAACATGCTGTGCATTCAAATCTTAGCAATTTTGTAAATAGGGTTTTAATAGGGTTTTGTACCCCACACACACACTTGCATTGCACTGTACAGTATGTTGCTGCAGAATGTTGGTGTGAAATTTGTGCTAAAACCCCTAACAAACAGAATATGTGGAACCATTTTCTTGATAACTTTCCATTTATGTTTTTTCAAAGTTTTCTGTTAGTTTTAACGATATTTGACAGGGCAAATCTACATAAAATGTTGAAAAACTTTGCAGACATTCTGCAGGGGGATGGAATCCCGAAACGTAAGCCGAGCACTAGTGTGAACCCAGCCTTGCCACAATCTTCTTACCATCACTGTAACAGTAAAGTACCATCATTTTAAACTATGTTCACATTGGCTTAGGTTTTGTTTATTTTTCAGAAGACCATATTGATATAATGGGGGAAATAATCATTCCCTCTACCTCAGTTTTTTTATATCATTGCACATTTTTGAACAAGGCGCTTTCTTGAACTAAATATGTACCACAAGCCCTGATCCAAGCCTTGCCTGACACATTGTGCAGTCTTCATAAATCTGCCGCATGTTTTATCCTATAGTGACATGAAATGAAAATCTAACTGTGAACACTATATAATTTTGTCATTCACCTCTCCATAGACTTTTCAGGTGATCTGGAACGGCGCTCAGGAGAACGAAAAGAACGTTCTGGTGAGAGTCTGGAAGGACTTGGTGTTCTCCTAAAAGTTGAAGCTGCCTGGAAATTCTGGCGCCTGAGTTCCTTGACTGCAAACTCTCTATAGAGTGAAAATTGTAGGTAAAATCAATTAATGTTAATCATAAAGTACAAATTATTCCTATGGAAACATAGAGGCACAGTTTTATAAATTTTGTGGCTTGGCATGTAAAACAAGCAGATTTTGTCTGCCAAAGTACCAGAAAGAAAGGTATGTTATACATCTCATTATAGGTGATCAGCAGCAATATTTCAGAAATAGGGGACCCAGGTACAGTATGACCTCAAGTCCTGGGTTCGAATTCCGCCAGGAACAACATCTGCCAAGAGTTTGTATGTTCTCCCCGTGTTTGCGTGGATTTCCTCCCACTCTACAAATACATACTGATAGGGAAAAAAAAATGTTCATTGTGATCCCTATATGGGGCTCACAATCTACATAAAAAAAAAAAAAGGCCAGCCATCAATATCGAATTTTGGACAACCCTTTTAATTCTTGTCTGGAGTGTTGGCCACTGGCAATGGCAGCTCTTCTGTCACTGACATGAGGTAGGATGCTACAAGCGTGTTCATTTCATTTGCTATAAAATAACAGCAGATGAAGCAAATACATTTTCTAAAAATGTCACCAGGGGATGAATAAATAATTAATAAATAAATAATAAAATTTGCAATAATCAGATTTAGCATCTCATTTTTTTAAAGCAGAACAGCCATGAAGCAGCTAATATATGCTATATGTACACACACTTGCCTTTCAAATCGTTCTGTTGAGAGTTGCCTTTTTGTAATTTCAAGCTCGGCCTCTTGTTGAGCTATTTTGTTTCTCAGTTGTCCTGCTTCTCGGCTTTGAGTTCCTCTGCATATAAAAATAACATTAAAGTTCATCGACATATGAAAAAGCCTTCTTTCAACACAGATAAAACAATGTAACTGACCAAATGGTAAGTATTTACCGTATTTTTTGGACTATAAGGCGCACCGGACTATAAGGCGCACCTGCAATAAAAGCCTGCTAAGGCATCTAGGTTCATATATAAGGCGCACCGGACTATAAGGCGCACCGGACTATAAGGTGCCTGTTGCTGCTTCTGTTCTGTGTGAGACACAGGGGACAGAAGCAGCAGCAGCTCCGGGGGATGATGCGCTCCCAGCTCTCCAGTGTGACACAAATTAGGTGGGGCTGCGGCCCAGGCCCCGCCCACACAACAGACTGCTGTGAAGAACACGTAAGGCAGCGAGGGGGCACGGCCAGCAGCCAACATGGCCGGACGCTGTCCTAACATCGCGCCACAGAGTGCAGCAGTCACGGAGCGGTCACTTCGGCGCGGCGGAGAGACCAGCGACAGCACGACCGGGACCCAACCAGTTGTATTGGGGAAGAGACAGCTTCAAATTGAGTTTCTGCAACTTCCATTAGAGGTAGGACAGATCCATATATAAGGCGCACTGGACTATAAGGCGCACTTGCAATTTCTGAGAAAATTCTAGTATTTTATGTGCGCCTTATAGTCCGGAAAATACGGTAGTATCCTTATACAGTAAACTGGGCAAATATATAGATGTTCTGTAAAGAGGCATAAGCATAGGTTATCAATATCAGATAGGTGGAGGTCCAAGACCAAGCACTTCCACTGATTAGCTGCTCACAAGCAATGATACACAGAGAATGGAGCAGGAAGTGGACAGCTCTGTTCTCTATTTTGTGGTCAGACAAATTACAGCAAATAAGCGGCCATTCCCTTGATTGGAAGTTAAGTTGCAATGACTCCCTTTAGCCACTACACAGAGAACAGATCTGTATGTTTCATGCTCCATTTTCTGTGTATCGGCTGCAGAGAATTGGATACTGGAGGAAGGGGGATTGGATCTTCATTGACCTGATATTGATGACTTATTATTAATCCAAGGAAACTTCTTTTTGAATAATTGATTTTTGATAAACATGAGCCTAGTCATGAAGATACAGAAACAGATTATAAAGGTGCCCAACCACATTAGAGTGAAGTGAGCCAAACTCGCTGATTGTGACAATACTAGCTGAATATGTTATGTGTAATGGGAATCTCCCCCAACAGATGATTTAAATTCCATGTTAAATTCCAACAAAATCAAGACCCCACCAGTATGTAGTAGGGTGCTCACCTCAGGGAATCAGCTCTAAATAGCAAAAAAAGCAGGCAGCACATCATATGAATGAGAAAAAACTTGAGGGAAGTTTATTGCTACATGTGATGTTTTAGCATATATAGTGAGAAGGTGACAGGCACAGTGTTGGAGGGGCGATATATCTCCCCAGGTTTCTGACATATTTATGGTCCCATGCTGGTATTGAGTAGGCCTCAGCCCATGTGTGAGACCTGTATTCATCACTCGGTCATAAAAGGCTGCAGATCTTGGGAGTGAGAGGAGGTGGCTGGGTCTGTCCTGGATGTACTGTGTCTAGTGAATGCTATAAGCTATCTGGTTTTTGTTTGTGCGGTTGGAGCAATCTCAACAATCATTAAAAATATTTTAACATAAAAACTTGGTTTAAAAATAGCTCAATTTCTGGTGACACTTTCCCTTTAAGAGTTGTCACTCCCTGTCTATCCTTCAAAATATTATCTGTAGAATTAAAAGTGCTCTGACATCAGAACTAGACAGACCAGTTTATTACTGGTAAATTCTTGTGTAAATGGTGTAATTGAGATTGTGGAGTGGTTATCATAGACTTCTAATTGTAATGTTTTGCATCTCTATCTGTTTAGCAAAGTTTTTCCATATGCAAATATTAACCTACTGTTAGCACTGTGTATATAGCAGAACGACTATAGTTTTGTGTTTGCTAACCGACTAGACTGCAGTACTACAGCTACAAAGAACATTTACTTACAGTTTACTCTCTGACAACATCAGCCTATCCCCAAGCATCTGAAGTTCTGATTCAAGTTCCTGGACACGCACTTGGGATTGAAATTCTTTGTCTTGGTTTGATACTAAAAGGGCTTCCAGGTTCTTCACAGATATTCTTTCACTAGCTAGCTGCTTCCTCAGGAGTTCTATCTCAGAATGATAAGATTCCAGATCTTGTTGCAGCTGAACAAGCAGAAAAGAAAAGATTGCTCTATAAGTAGTACCGTATTTTCCGGACTATAAGGCGCACATAAAAACCTACGATTTCCTCAGAAATCGTAAGTGCGGCTTATAGTCCGGTGCGGCTTATATATGGATGGAAGTGGCGGCAAAGTCTGCGTGCCGCTTCCATACATACATAAAAGGCACCGTAAGGGTGCATTCACACTACAGAACGCCGGCGTGTAATCACAGCCGTACACGCCGGCGTTACAGCAGGGCTGCCGGACACTTCCTATTCATTTCTATGGGAGCCGGCATACGAGCGCTCCCCATAGAAATGAATGGACAGACACTTCCCATTCATTTCTATGGGAGCCGGCATGCGAGCGCTCCCCATAGAAATGAATGGAAAAAAGCAGTCCATTCATTTCTATGGGGAGCACTCGCATGCCGGCTCCCATATAAATGAATGGGAAGTGTCCGGCAGCCCTGCTGTCACGCCGGCCTGAAACAGAACGTGAAACTTACCCAGCGGTGCAGGGCGGGCGGGCGGGCATTCAGGCCTCCTCTTCCTCCGATGTTCCGTCCTTCTCCGGCGCTCGCTGATAATGGCCGGGGCGCATGCGCAATATCATAATGCTTCTACTACGGCTGCGCATGCGCCCAGGCCATTCTCAGTTAGCGAGCGGCGGAGGAGGAGGACGGAACATCGGAGGAAGAGGAGGCCTGAATGCCCGCCCACCCTGCACCGCTCGGTAAGTTTCACATTCTGTTTCAGGCTTTTATTTTAAAACGGGGGGGTAGTTGAATCTAACTTTTACGGTTGGGCTCTATCAGCATGATTTTGCTGATAGAGCCCCTCCTCGCCTGCCGAGCGCTTCTGGCTGCGGCTGGCACGCGGGGGGTTAAGCGGCCGCTGGCAAAGTCTGCCTGCCGGCGCTTTCAATAACATATAATGCGCACCGGACTGCGGCTTATAGTCCGGTGCGCCTTATATATGAACCGAGACGGACTATAAGGCGCTCATGGGCAATGCGGCTTATAGTCCAGTGCGCCTTATAGTCCGTAAAATACGGTACATTGCTTATATTGACATAATCCTCATGTTCTACTTGACCACTACTCTGCTTTGGTATACTATTGACAATACAGGTAAATTTATGTGTGGGAAAATGAAGCGGAGTTACATTTCCAAGTTACTTAACAGGGAAGGGAATTTTTATCCTGTTGAACTTGAAATACGAATAATTATTATTAAAATGATATGTTATATTAAGATTTATTGATAATTTGCGCACATTGCAAAGTAACATAAGCTGGTCATTGTGTTTGCTGTAACATACCATCTCCAGATCTTGTGTTTTGGCACAGAGTTGGCGGTTTATCATTTCTTTACCAGAATCCAATTTAACACAGAGCTCTCTTGTAGACGCCAAGTCACTGAGGGCCGATGACTTCTCTGTTCTAACCTGTCGCAGTTCCTCTTCCATTCTTGCAACTGATTTGGTCAAAGTGCTTATTTGAGATTTATAAGATTGCTCTGAGGTAATATGCTGAAACCCAATATGAGAAGTACAGACAGATTAGAAGAAAAACTATAATAGTCTGCAAAGCTGTATGTTAAATAGTCAACTTGTTTCTGTCAATTATGGATCCACGGCCACTTTAAAACTGGATGTAAGGCATGTCTGAGGGAAATTCTTTATGGTTCAAATTAAAATAAGTTATAAAAATGTGGCCCATTTATAAACATAGTGCAGATACAAAGTGCTTAACCCATGGCAAAAAGACAAAATAAAATGTCTGCACTGCTTTTGATAAATGAGGTCCACTACTGACTGTCCCACTTATTAACTACAAACTTCAGCAAGGGCAGCTAGAGGCTCTTTGACCGTTCACCCTAGAATATACTAGTCAAAGGCTCTCTAGTTTGGAACCTGGAATTATATATACTGTACTCTTTTCGTTGTGATTAGTGCTTTGTCTAGATTTCCCTAAAATGGTTATTTTAGTAATATCAACTAGATATGGGCTAACTGCTAGATCTGTGGCTGTGTCAGAGTAGTAAGCCCTTCATTGGCTGCAACCACAAAATAACTTGGTGATAAAGTCAGCCAACAAATGTGGAAGTGTGGTCACACTTAAAATCCAGGATTCGATGGAGACTCCACCCAGTCGACCCATAGTTTCAAGGCTTGGAGGAGTAACTGAACCTCAATCCAAATAACTTGACTGGTTATTGGAAGACATTCCTTCGTATTTAAAAGACACCAATACATCAAGCTTGATGAGGTGCCTCTGAGGCACAAAACGATTGTCGCTTTATATATGCCCCAGACATACCTCCTCCGCATGTACAGATGCTTTTAGTGAAGATGAAATAAAGTGTTGTTGAGATTTTAAGATGTTTGGTGAGTGCCCTGCAATTTTTTTTTCTACTTTTTTTATTTTTTTATTTTACTTTGTCGACCATTGGTTACCTACAGAAGGATTTATCCAATTAAAGATCAGTTGATTAGAAATAGGCTTAAATGCAATACATCAACATGGTTGGATTGAGCGGGGCCTAATGGCAATTTTATATGTGGAAATTGTGATTATTGTAGATTTAACTTACAGACTAGAGAAATACAAATGGAGGGACCAGAAGTGATCAATCAGTTTCTAACTGTAAGACCACGTTTCTGCTAAATGCTGGCAGATTTCATACAAGGAAAACCACCTGATACCTATATTTAAGAACTGAGGAGCACTTTAAATCCATCATATCAGGCCGTGGTTCATTCTGACTTATTAGTTACATAAAGACAGAGCATCATGCCAACCCAAAATGTCTTGAGTTTTGCAGGGATAGAACAGCTTCGTATTTCTGAGGCAGGAAGTGATCGCCAAAAAATGTTATTTACACAGAAGGTTTCAGAGGAACAGAGGCTATGGGCTGCCTAGGTATGAATGAAAAATGACTTGGCAGTGTTCTTGTAATAAATATGTTGACAGTAAGCTGGCTAGATTGTTGAAGATCTGCTATGTAGAGCCCGTATATACGCTGTTGTTTTGATGTATATCTTATATTGGTTTGCAGGGTGTTTTCCCCTCTATGATTGAGGTTGCTTAATTGTCGTCACTCTGGCAGGGGCCAGAGGAAACATGTGGTACATGTGAAATGATCGTTGCCCAGTTTTTATGTGCCAATGACCGAATACTAATATGCTGCCTTTTAAATGAAAAGGAATAAAGAAGATTTTAACTACTGGTGAGTGCTGTTTTTTTGTTTCTACTGTTTGCTTGCACAATCTAATGGGAAGCAAAGCGCCACCAGTTTTGATATTAAGTGACTTCCCAGCTATTTTCTCTGGGGCTGAAAAAGGACTAATATGTGGATAAGTGCAGTGCAACCACTCAACCTTTTTTCTTATTGTGTAGTGGATAAAAGTGCATGTATTTTGGCAAAAAACACACATGTGCACCAAACCTTAGGTGGCTTGAATACTCATTGCCCTTTCACCAAATGAAAACTGTTTCCTTTCAAATTGGACATTTTCTTACTGCCATTATTTTCCAGCACTGTTCCCCTTTGGTTAAAACATGTATCACATTCCAAGTAATATAGCAGCCATCTTTATACAACATCTTACTTGTTCAGACTCCTGTTCTAAGACAGAAAGTCGCTCTTTAAGTCTTCGGCTTTCTGACTCTGCACCAAGAAGGTCCAGCTTTACAGAGTTAAATTCCTTCTCCAATTGGTGAAATTTATCTTCCCACAAATCTGCCTGTGATGAGAATTTGCGGTAGTTTTCCAGGAGGTCTCGATTTTCTTTTTCCTGCCAATAAAGAAACCATTTTCTAAATAATATTTTGTGAATACACAGACTTTATACATGTGTTTATGGTTAAAGAGGTTGTGCCATTAAAGTACAGGTTAAAATTTTGTAAACAGGCAGATGGTAAAGTGGTAGAGGGCAGGTACATTCCACTAAGATGGTTAGTATCTACAAGGTGACTGGCTGGAGTATGGGACCAGGAGTTAGGTGTTGTTGTAAACTCAGGCCGATACTCCAGTCCTGGGTTTTGCTGGCTGACTCAAGTGGTCAGCTATAAAAGCACTGAGGTTGCCCATGGGAAGGGGGTGTGGTCGTCTCTTGTGGGAGAATACCTGGTGTACACACTGCCCTGTGTGTGTCTGATGGAGAAAGCCTTAAAATTCACCTTGTGTGTGGGTGAGCAAACCCTGAGGATTTATTTTTCTTTCATCCTGAAGTAAGGACTGTTTCTGTTGTTCATTGTGTTATCCTTTTGCTGAAGAAAGCTATTTTTGATTTACATTCTTTGGACTGTGTGAACTGCCTCCAATAAAACCTACTATTCTGAGCTGACATCCTTGCCTCCGTCTGATTGACCTAGCAACCTGCCTACTCTAAAGGTCCCGTATTTACAATTTAATGTAATTTTAATAAGGCCGAAGAGGTGAAAACAACAAAAACCCATATACCTGTCCCCGATGCTCAGGGGTCCTCCTAGTGCAGTCCAGTCCTGCTGCTCAGCTGTCTTCTTTTGTAGAAGTCCTCGCCAGCTGTGATGTCCTGGGTCACGTGTGACAGGGACTTCCACCAGAAGAAAACAACAGAACTGCAGGACTATACTGCACTGGTATGCACTGGAGCACCTGAGACAGTTATGGGTGGGTTTACATCCCCTGGCCTAATTGAAAAATAAAATTTTAGCATGGACAACCCCTGTACTGTAGCTCGATGTAGTACATTTTTTTCCTACTTACTTTGGAAGTCACTGAATTTTCAAGTCGTGTAACATCAGTTTTAGCACCTTGAAGTTTTAGCTTCACATCCTGAAGTTCACTTTGGAAATCTTTGAGCTTATGAGTTAATGTCTATATATAAAAACAAACAATACAATTCAGGGATTTGGGTGAACATTTTCTCCTTTATCTTGAAGATAAATAAAAGTCAGGGGGGAAATCATTATTATTTTTTCTTCAGTTTCTAGTTTAAAAAAAAAAAACAATTTTCTGGTGCAAGGCAGACATTGTGACAAAAATTGTTACTTTTTGATGTTTAACATCCTACACACTACTTTTACATAAAGTGGGCAAGTCAAGCGGGACTTAGAGATAGAGTTCAGCAGATTCTGAAGCTGGCATAACTTAAAGCTCCAATCTATACCAGCTACTAGCTGTCATTTGAGTTTGATGAGAGTTTTTTGGAGTGAGGAGGGCAATATATAATTCTAATTTATTAAGCTTGATGTATCTTCATTCCAGAGCACAGGGGATCAAAACACTCTATTTCTATTGGATAGTTGGAAAAAAAGGAGCAGAATTTATCAAGATACGAGTCTTGATAAATTCTACTGCTGTTTTTCCCATTCACACAATCTCATTATAAAGGAAATATTTGGCTGCCAGACATATCTAGCATGAGAAGTAGAGGCATGTTGAAATCCAATATGTCAATCTATATGTCCACTGACATTTGAAGTCGAGAAAGTAAAGTCTCACATCTCCCATACAAGTAAGACAAAACCAACTGGTTTGTATGATTTTGCTGTTGTGTTTGGGTACCTTCATTGGTTAAAGTCACGCTAGTGTTCTCACTGGAGAACTGGCTAGCTTAAGGGAGATGCAAAAATATCCAAATCAGTAAGCTTGGGTATTTCTACATCTCTACAAAAGCGCATATGTGCTGCCCTCTATTTGCCAGGAAAGGCAACATGCAGACAAAGGAATAATCAGTATCTCAGCAGTTGACCCCACAGACAAGACATTTACAGGTATCAAATAGAAATATCATCAAGTACCTCTGTATAAGCAACGCCGCCCCTGCTACCTCTTGTGTCACCCCCTCTACCTCATAGATTGTAAGCTCTTGCAAGCAGGGCCCTCAGTCTCATTGTGTGAAGTGACTTTCTTTTAATGCATCTTTCTGTCTGTATTTGAACCCTACAAATTGTACAGCGCTGCGGAATATGTTGGCGCTATATAAATAAAATTTATTATATTATTATTATCAAGTGCTTAGTGTGTGAAATCTCCTTTTAATGGTTGAATAGAATATTTAAGAAGGTAACTTACAGTGTTTATTTCAATTTAGCAGAAAATGACCTAGTTAATGTTTATCTATATGCTTTGTATTAAGCAACGGACAGATGATAATTGCAAAATAACTAATACAATGGGACAAAGGGAGCTATTACACAAGCTGTCTTTACTTGCATTGCATTTCTCTACACCAATGAAGATGACCAACAATGATCAAAAATGCAAAATGGCTGTGTGGTGTCAAGAAGCACATGCATTAACATGAGTAAAAACACAGATGTGTCATTACACCCCAAGTCTTGGCCTGCTGAGGACACATCACCTGAATCTCAACCTTGTTCTTAGATATTTGATCATGCAGACTCAAGTTCTCCTGAACTACAGCCTCCTTTTCTCTTCCTGTTCGTGACAATTCTTCACTGATCTCGTCGATTTGGCGTCGTAGTCGACTGACTTCTTGCTCATGACTGCTAATAGTTTTAGAAGCTTGCCTAAATAACAATGAAGAAAAACTCTAAATTTAAAAATAATGAAAACTTTATTTGCTTTACACAAAGAAATGTGTCATCATGGGCCATCAAAATATAGGTCATGACCTATTTTTGTCCATTTTCACAGATCTCTCAATATACTGAATGTGGAAGAGGGTTTTAGGGAAAGAGTTTCCCAAATTTAGACCCGGCTGCGCTCTCCCTCAGAGGAATTAGGATTCGGTATACACAAATGGTATCAAAAGCGGATTTATTGTAAAAGATGATGCGTTTCGGGGTTTCGGTGCCAAACAACAAGCACCACCCCTTCTTCAGATCTTTATCCTTTCAGCTGAATAGCATATATATATATATATATATATATATATATATATATATATACCACCACCACATATATACTGAAATGCATGATCTGTGAAAAAGGGTGCCCCTCAGATGCAAGACCAATGTGAAAAATTCACGTTTTGCACCTCTTGTGTGAATCCAGCCTAACTTTCTACCTACGTGTCTACTTTCCATTTTCACTAAAGAATTTGTACTCAAACATTTTTGCCAAATATCCCCAACATTTTCACCTTAAAAAGAACTTTTCACCATCTCTACCAACTGCAACTCAATGTATCGTTCAATAGGGTCATATTGTTGGAGTTTTTTCTCTAGCCAAAACCAAGCAAGTAACAATTGAACTGTTCAGTATTAGAGATGAGCGAACACCAAAATGTTCGAGGTTCGAAATCCGATTCGAACAGTCGCTTACTGTTCGACTGTTCGAACGGGTTTCGAACCCCATTATAGTCTATGGGGAACATATACTCGTTAAGGGGGAATCCCAAATCCGTCTCTGGAGGGTCACCAAGTCCACTATGATACCCCAGGAAATGATGCCAACACCCTGGAATGACACTGGGACAGCAGGGGAAGCATGTCTGGGGGCATATAAATCACTTTATTACATGGAAATCCCTGTCAGCTTGCGATTGTCGCAAGCTAACTTTTTCCCATAGGAATGCATTGGACAGCGCTGATTGGCCGAATTCCGTACTTTGGCCAATTAGCGCTGGCTCTGCTGGAGGAGGCGGAGTCTAAGATCGCTCCACACCAGTCTCCATTCTGGTCCGACCTTAGACTCCGCCTCCTCCAGCAGAGCCAGCGCTGATTGGCCGAATTCCGTACTCTGGCCAATCAGTGCTGGCCAATGCATTCTATTGGCGTGATGAAGCAGTGCTGAATGTATGTGTTTAGCTCAACTACACCGGTGGAGTAGTTGAGCTAAGCAGACAGATTCAGCTCTGCTTCAATCAGCGCTGGCCAATTCATTCTATTAGCTCGATGAAGCAGAGTGTGCACATGGGTTCAAGCGCACACTCGGCTCTGATGTAGCAGAGCCGAGGCTGCACAAGGGTTCAAGCGCACCCTCGGCTCTGATGTAGCAGAGCCGAGGGTGCACTTGAACCCTTGTGCACCCTCGGCTCTGCTACATCAGAGCCAAGGGTGCACTTGAACCCTTGTGCACACTTGGCTCTGCTACATCAGAGTTGATGGTGCGCTTGAACCCTTGTGCACACTCTGCTTCATCAAGCTAATAGAATGCATTGGCCAGCGCTGATTGAAGCAGAGCTGAATCTGTGTGCTTAGCTCAACTACTCCACCGGTGTAGTTGAGCTAAACACACACATTCAGCAATGCTTCATCACGCCAATACAATGCATTGGCCAGAGTATGGAATTTGGCCAATCAGCGCTGGCTCGGCTGGAGGAGGCGGAGTCTAAGGTCGGACCAGAATGGAGACTGGTGTGGAGCAATCTTAGACTCCGCCTCCTCCAGCAGAGCCAGCGCTGATTGGCCGAATTCCGTACTCTGGCCAATCAGCGCTGGCCAGTGCATTCTATTGGCGTGATGAAGCAGTGCTGAATGTGTGTGCTTAGCTCAACTACGCCGGTGGAGTAGTTGAGCTAAGCACACAGATTCAGCTCTGCTTCAATCAGCACTGGCCAATGCATTCTATTGGCGTGATGAAGCAGTGCTGAATGTGTGTGTTTAGCTCAACTACGCCGGAGGAGTAGTTGAGCTAAGAACACAGATTCAGCTCTGCTTCAATCAGCGCTGGCCAATGCATTCTATTGGCGTGATGAAGCAGTGCTGAATGTGTGTGTTTAGCTCAACTACACCGGTGGAGTAGTTGAGCTAAACACACACATTCAGCACTGCTTCATCACGCCAATAGAATGCATTGGCCAGCGCTGATTGAAGCAGAGCTGAATCTGTGTGCTTAGCTCAACTACTCCACCGGCGTAGTTGAGCTAAACACACACATTCAGCACTGCTTCATCACGCCAATAGAATGCACTGGCCAGCGCTGATTGGCCAGAGTACGGAATTCGGCCAATCAGCGCTGGCTCTGCTGGAGGAGGCGGAGTGTAAGGTCGGACCAGAATGGAGACTGGTGTGGAGCGATCTTAGACTCCGCCTCCTCCAGCAGAGCCAGCGCTGATTGGCCAAAGTACGGAATTCGGCCAATCAGCGCTGGCCAATGCATCCCTATGGGAAAAAGTTTATCTCACAAAAATCACAATTACACACCCGATAGAGCCCCAAAAAGTTATTTTTAATAACATTCCCCCCTAAATAAAGGTTATCCCTAGCTATCCCTGCCTGTACAGCTATCCCTGTCTCATAGTCACAAAGTTCACATTCTCATATGACCCGGATTTGAAATCCACTATTCGTCTAAAATGGAGGTCACCTGATTTCGGCAGCCAATGACTTTTTCCAATTTTTTTCAATGCCCCCGTTGTCGTAGTTCCTGTCCCACCTCCCCTGCGCTGTTATTGGTGCAAAAAAGGCCCCAGGGAAGGTGGGAGGGGAATCGAATTTTGGCGCACTTTACCACGTGGTATTCGATTCGAAAATGGCGAACACCCTGATATCCGATCGAACATGTGTTCGATAGAACACTGTTCGCTCATCTCTATTCAGTATGTCTCTCTGCATTTATCTCTATGAACAGTGCAGAAAGGGACAAAACAAGAAGCTAAACTCTCCAATTATTTCTCCATTTTGGAAATTAGTTTTCCAACTAGCTAAATAGATCACTAGAATTTCTGCCCCTTGCTTTCCCCATGTAGTCCTTTGTTCCTTGATGATGGAAATGTCGCTTGAAAAAGCAATCTGAAGAGCGCGAAAAGGCTGTTGCCTTCTCGCCTATAATGTCATCTCTCCCTCCCAGGAGTTGTTTTTAAAGCATACCTAATAAAGGATGATGTTTTAGAAGAAATGTGCTGTTTGGTGAGTGCCCTTCCTTTTTTGCTCTTTTCTTTGAAATACTAATAGAACTAGCTAACCAGTGACTAGATTGGCTTCTGAGATGTAAATCCAATATTGATATTGCATCTAATTTTTAAATGAAAACTCCATCTTACCTTGTGGATTCTTCCATCTCCCGCAGCAAGCGTTGTATTGTGTTTTCCTACAGTGCAATAAAATTAAATGTATTTATTATCAGGGACCGGGGAAGAAGAGGAGGCAAAAACATTTTCACTAACTATATCCAAGTTTGTGGCTATATTTACCTAGTTTCTTTTGTAAACCATTTCTCATTATCAAACTTTTAACACACTTCATATCATCCTAAAGTGTGAACATCACATGTGCCTTTTATTTAAATACACAGCAGATACATAAGCTTAAAGATGTTTTTGATATTGGTGTACTATACTTAGTATAGGGTACCAATACCATGCGATGGCCCCCAACAATCAGGTATTGATGGCCTATCCTAAGACTATCAAATATCAAAGTCCAGGGGATAAGATATCTAAAATAATGAATACCTGATATACAAATTAACCGGTTAAGGACCGCCGTACGTAAATTTACGGCCTGCGGTCCAGGTACCTAAAGACCGGACTATTGTAAAAATACGTCCTGTCTTTAGGTACCTATTTTGCGGGGGGAGGGGTGCGGGGAGGACGGGGGTTAGGTGTTACTAACACCTAACCCCTTCCTCAATAACGTCCAGTCGGAACTGAGTCCGACTGGACGTTTTAACCCTTTCGATCGCGCCGTGAAACATCACGGCGCGATCGAAAGGCATCCGCCGACAATTGAAGTTGATCGGCACCCCCCGCGGCGAGATCGGAGGGTGCCGATAGCAGTAAAAGGTAGTCTGGGGTCTGGCCAGTGACCCCAGACTGCCCGGAGCCCCCACATACCTGGTGATCCTGCCAGGACCTTCTGATGTCAGGCTGTGCGTCTACACAGCCTGACATCCTGCTACGGAATGCCATGTGGGACACCTGCAGGCTGTGTCTCACATGGCATTCTATATCAGCAAAGTATTGCTGATTGAAGTGTCCTAAATGGACACATGATAAAGTAAAAAAAAATGTAAAAAAAATAAAATGAAGTGTATGAAAAAAATTAATAAAGTTATAAAGCCCAAAAATCCCTTTTTCTCAATAGAAAATGAATTATATAAAAAAAAAACTAAAAAGTAATAAAAACAATGCATATTTAGTATTGTCGCGTCCGTAACAATCTGTACAATAAAACTGAAATAATATTTAATGTACACGGCGAACGCCGGAAAAAAAAACGGAAAAAACTCGCCGGAAGTAATGATTTTTCGCCATCTCACCATACAAAATATGCTATAAAAAGTGATCAAAAAGTCATATGCATCCGACAACAGTACCAATAAAAAGCGCAGGTTGTCCCGCAAAAAATAAGCCCTAAACCAACTCTGTCAACCGAAAAATAAAAATGTTACGCCTCTTAGAAGATGCGATGCAAAAAACATTGATTTATGTCCCCAAATGTGTTTTTCCTCTGCAGAACTAGTAACACATAAAAAAATACTATAAATGAGGTATCGCCGTAACCGTACCGACCCGCAGAATAAAGGGAACATGTTACTTATACTGTACGCTGCATGGCGCAAAATTAAAAAAGTAAAACTCAATGCCAGGATTGATTTTTTTTTTTAAATCCAGCAAAAAAGGGTTAATAAAATGTATTCAATAAGATGTAGACACCCAAAAATGGTGTCATTACGAAATGCATCTCATCCCGCAAAGAATAAGCCCTTATATGGCCATGTCACCAGAAACATAAAGAAAATATAGCATCTAGCAATGTGAAGACAAAAACCCTCAAAAATCGCCAAATTATTAGAACACAACTGGGTGCGTCATGTAGGGAATATATAAGCTGTGCGAGCGAATATCAGGGGACACCCCAGATTTACAGCTTATGAGGGAACAGACACCAGAAGTGACCCCTAAAGTGACCCCCAGAGTGACTCCCCCAATCATAGGAGCTACGGGGACATAGTAGGGAATTTGGTGTCCCCAATGTCCTCCACACAGCTTATACATTCCCTCTTCGCCATCCGCTGTGCAGTCACGTCCGGGATACTAATACTCACTACACCCCCTGATACATTCTTTGAGGGGTGCAGTTTTCAAAATGGGGTCACTCCTGGTACCCCATGGAATCCACTTTTCTGGTACCTTACAGGCTCTACAAACATGACATGGCGTCCAGATACCAAACATCTGAATCTGTACTCCAAAAGCCGCATAGCGCTCCTTCCCTTCTGCGCCCTGCTGTACGTCCAAACTGCAGTTTATGACACATGTATGACACATGTATGACACTGGTGTACCCCCGGATAACGGACATAATGTCATATGTGGGTATAAACTGATACTAGGGCACAGCCGGACACAGAAGGGAAGAAGGGTCATTTGGTTTTTGGAGCACAGACGGTTTGGTTTTTGGATGCCATGACACTTTTGTAGAGCTGAAACGCCAGTAATTTGGAATCCCCTGATAAATTACCTTATTTTGGAAACTACACCCCTGAAGGATTTATCCAGGGGTACAGAGAGTATTTTTAACCCCCAAGTGTTGCTATAACTTTATATATATAACTATAACTGTAGTGGATTGTGAGAGGTGAAAATGACCATTTTTCCAGGAATACGTCCTTTCAGTGCGTAATATGTTGTGCCCACCTTGTATCAGAGATGAACGCTCTAAAAGCTGTTGTGCCTGGGATACCCATTTAACAGTTTTTGGAGTGTCTCTGCTGACGTAAGTCGGGCACAACATGTTGCACACTGAAATGGCGAATCTCTTTAAAATTTTCATTTTTAACTTCTCTATCAGTTGCGATTTCATTTCTGGAAACGAAATAAATGCAACACTCAAGGGTTAAAAAAATCTCGCTACACCACTTGATAAATCCCATCAGTGGGGTAGTGTCCAAAATAGGGTGACATGTCTGCGGATTCCACTTTATTGGCAATTCAGGGGCTTTGCAAAAGTGGCAAAAAAAACCAAACTGTGCTCCAAAAACCAAAATAGCGCTCCTTCCCTTCTGTCCCCGGTTGTGCCCAAACAGCCATTTCTACCCACATATGGCATTAAGTACGTTATCCGGGGTACACCAGTGTCATACATGTGGGCATACACTGCTATTTGGGTACCCAGCAGGGTGCAGATGTGAAGGAGCAATATGTGCTTTTGGAGTGCAGATTTAGATTCTTCGTTTTTGGACACCATGTCACATTTGCAGAGACCCTAAAATTGCCCCTACAAAATGGGGTCACTCCTTGGTGAATTCCAGTTTACTGGAACCTCCAGGGCTCTGCAAAAACATCATGGCGCCCAGAGGGTCCCTCTAAATCTGTACCCCAAAAGCTAAAACGCACAGTGGTCCTTCCCTTCTGAGCCCTGCTGTGTGCCCAAGCAGCAGTTTACACCCACATATATAATTTTTTGACCCCCGGGATGGCCCACTTAATAGTTTTAGGAGTGCAGGTCTCTGACAACACAAAGTGGGTGCAACGTATTGGGCACCGAAATGGCATATTTTTAAAAATTTCAATTTTCATTTTGTACATTAATTTTTGGGAAGCATTTTAGGCTCAAAATGATAATACCCCTTGATACATTCCTTGACAGGTGTAGTTTCTAAAATGGGGTCACTTTTGAGGGGTTTCCATTGTATTGATACTTTAGGGGCTCTGCAAATGCGACATGGCACCTGAAAACTATTCCAGCAACATATGCCCTCCAAAATCCAAATAGCGCTCTTTCCATTCTGAGCCCCAGCATGTACCCATACAGCAGATTTTGGCCACATATAGGGTATTGCCGTGTTCAGAAGAAATTGTGTAACAAACTGTGGGGGGCTTTTAATTCTTAAACTATTTGCAAAATTAAAACTATGGCGCTAAATGGACGATTTATTGGGAAAAAAAGTAATTTTACATTTTCACGTCCCAATGTTAATAAAATCTGTGAAACACCTGTGAGGCCAAAATACTCACTCTACCCCTAGACAAATTCTATGAGGGGTGTAGTTTCCAAAATGGGGTCACTTATAGGGGGTTTCCACTGTATTGGTACTTTAGGGGCTCTGCAAATGCGACATGGGACCTGAAAAATATTCCAGCAAAATCTGCCCTTCAAAAGCCAAATAGCTCTCTTTCCATTCTGAGCCCCGCCATGTTCCCATACAGCAGATTATGGCCACATATGGGGCATTTCTGTGTTCAGCAGAATTTGTGTAACGAACTTTAGGGAGCTTTTTCTCCTTTATCCTCTTGTGAAAATTAAAAATTTGGGGCTAAATTGACAGTTTGTTGGAAAAAAAGTAATTTTTCATTTTCATGGCCCAATGTTAATAAAATCTGTGAAACAGCTGTAGGGTCAAAATGCTCACTCTACCCTTTAATATGTTCTGTGGGGGGTGTAGTTTCCCAAATGGGGTCACTTTTAGGGGGTTTCCACTGTATTGGTTCTCTAGGGGCTCTGCTAATGCGACATGGCACCTAAAATTATTCCAGCAAAATCTGCCATCCAAAAGCCAAATAGCGCTCCTTCCATTCTGAGCCCCGCCATGTTCCCATACAGCAGATTATAGCCACATATGGGGTATTGCCGTGTTCAGGAGAAATTGTTTAACAAACTGTGGGGGGCTTTTACTCCTTTAACCCCTTGTGAAAATGAAAACTTTGGAGATAAAGTGACATTTTAGTAATTTTTCATTTACACATCCCAATGTTAGTAAAATCTGTGAAACAACTGTAGGGTCTAAATGCTGACTATACCCCTTGATGAATTCTGTGAGGGGTGTGGATTCTAAAATGGGGTCACTTTTGGGGGGTTTCCATTGTTTTGGTACTCTAGGGTCTCTGCAAATAAGGCATGGCGCTGAAAATTATTCCAGCAAAATCTGCTGTTCAAACACCCAGTGTCGCTCCTTCCCTTCCATGCACTGCCGTGTGCCCAAAAATCAGTTTACACCCACATGTGGGGTATTTCTGTGCACGGGAGAAATTGCACAATAAACTGTCAGATGCATTTTCTCCTATAACCCTTTGTGAATGTGTTAATTTTGGGTCTAAATGAATGTATTAGTGAAAAAAAATGAAATGTCTAAATTTCACTGCCATATTATGTTTATTCTTATGAAATGCTTAAAGGGTTAACAAACATCCCAAATGCTGTTTTGAATAATTTGAGGGGTGCAGTTTTGAAAATGGGGTAATTTATGGGGGTTTCTATTATACAGGCCTTTATAATTACTTTCAGAACTGAAGTGGTCCCTAAAAAATTGGTTTGGAGAATTTTCTTGTAAATCTGGAAAATTGCTGTTACACTTGTAAGCCTTGTGACGTCCAAAATAAATTAAAAGACAATCAAAAGATGATGCCAATATAAAGCAGAGATATGGGAGATAATATTTATTCATGTATTTGGATGGTATGACTATCTGCCTGAAAAGCAGAGAATTTCACATTTTGAAAATTGCAATTTTTTTCAAATTTCCATCAAATTTCCTAGTTTTTTTTATAAATAAATGCAAAAATATTGATTAGTGTTTACCACTAACATGAAGTATAATGTGTTACGAGAAAACCATCTCAAATTCATTTGTGTAAGTTAAAGCGTCTCAAAGTTATTGCCATTTAAAGTGACACATGTCAGTTTTGAAAAAAGAGGCCTGGTCTTTAACATACTTTTGGGCCTGGTCCTTAACCGGTTAAATCAAATCGGTCTTATTTATCCAGACTTGTACATACTATATGTAAAGCATTTAAAAATTGTGAAAATAACTTACTTTAACAGCCAGGCTGCTTTCAATCTTCTCACTTTTCTGATCCAAGCTGTATATTAAATTGTCCTTCTCTTTGTCCAACTCTTCAATGGTTTTTTGCAGTATTGTAATTTCTTCCTTCTGGAAAAGGCTTTGGTTTACCTGTTCATCTTTGAACGAGAAATGAAGCAACGAATTAGACAATGAGGCACATTAAACAGCACTACTTGGAAGAAGTAAATGTAAGCAAATTAATAAAGAGATTGATGTTGGCCATTAATCCAACATGAAAGACTTTTCTATATAACTTACCTATTTTATTTTCTAGTCTAACAATTTTCTCCTGTGCCAACTGCAGTTCATTTAGCTTCAATGAAAGTCGACGCTGAGCTTCATCTAAGGAATGTTCTGTCTTGTTGTTCAGCAATCTAAAATGTAAAAGGTCCATAAATGTAAATATTATCCAGAATAATATCAGCAAGATAAAAACAGCAAATTTCACAGGTACATGCATTAAAAAAATGAGTTCTGATGTTATTTAATACAGGATTGACATGGTAAGACAGGGCATGATATGGTAAAAACTAGCAGTGGAACGCATTGCATGGATCGCACATAAATCTGAATATATAAATAACTAGAGGGAGGATCCGGCTTCGCACGGGTATATTACATTTTATGTTTGTGTAGTGGCCCCATAAGAAATGTCCAATTTTGCACTGGTGTATTTTGTATGTGGTTTGTGTGTATGTCCATAAGCGTCATGTGATTATGTGTATCTCATTTTGGATATCAGTGAAAAACCTGTGATCAGTTGTTATGGATACCTGGAGTAAAGCTGTATCTAATCCTTCCCCGTGTAGTACTGTGTTTAGACGCAAGTATCTAATCCTTGTTGGTGTGGTACTGTGTGCAGATGCACATATCTAATCCTCCGGCGTGTGATACTGTGTGCAGATGTGTGTATCTAATCCTCCCTCGTGTGGCATTGTGTGAAGAGGCATGTATCTAATCCTCCGGTAAGTGAAACTGTGTGCAGACGTGCATATCTAATCTTACGGCATGTGGTACTATGTGCAGACGCGCGTATCTAATCCTCTGGCGTGTGGTACTGTGTGCAGATACGCGTATCTAATCCTCCCCCGTGTGGTACTGTGTGCTGAGACGCGTATCTAAATATCTGGCATGTGGTACTGTGTGCAGAGGCATGTATCTAATCCTCCAAAGTGTGGTAGTGTTCAGACGCACGTATCTAATCCTCCCCTGTGTGGTATTGTGTGAAGAGGTGCGTATCTAATCCTACGGCGTGTGGAACTGTGTGTAGACGCGTGTATCTAATCCTACGGCATGTGGTACTGTGTGCAGATGCATGTATCTAATCCTCCGGCGTGTGGTACTGTGTGCAGACACGCGTATCTAATCCTCCCTGTGTGGTACTGTGTGTAGATGCACATATCTAATCCTCTGGCATGTGGAACTGTGTGCAGATGCGCGTATCTAAACCTCCCCGTGTGGTACTGTGTGCTGAGACGTGTATCTAATTCTCTGGCTTGTGGTACTGTGTGCAGAGGCATGTATCTAATCCTCTAAAGTGTGGTACTGTGTGCAGACACACGTATCTAATCCTCCCCTGTGTGTTATTGTGTGAAGAGGCGCGTATCTAATCCTACGGCATGTGGAACTGTGTGTAGATGCACGTATCTAATCCTACGGCATGTGGTACTGTGTGCAAATGTGCATATTTTATGCTCTGCTGTGTGAAACTGTGTGCAGATGCGTGTATCCAATCCTTCGGCATGTGGTTCTGTGTGCAGACGCATGTATCCAATCCCCCGGCGTGTGGTACTTTGTGCAGACGCGTGTATCTAATCCTTCGGCATGTGGAACTGTGTGCAGAAGCGTGTATTTAATCCTCTGGTTTGTGGGACTGTGTGCAGACGCGTGTATCTAATCCTATGGCGTGTGATACTGTGTGCTGATCTGTGTATCTAATCCTCTGATGCGTGTATCTCAGTTTGGATATCAGTGTTGGGTTGTGTATGTGGCGTGACCGTGTGTATTGCTGTTGGAATATGAGTGAAAGACTTGCAGGTTTGTATTGGCTAAGGGGGGGGGGCATTGTGTTGGGAATGCTGTATCTCAGCAACGGTACGTCCGAGCGAGTTGGAGTCTTGTCTTAAACCTTCCCGGATACCTGAAGTATCTCTGTACCAAATTTGGTGAAGATCGGTCCAGTCGTTTGGTTCGCATTAGAGAACAGACAGACAGATGGACAGACGGACAGACAGAAATTCATTTTTATAATATAGAGAGATAAACCTTGCCTTGCAGCGTTTTTTTCTGTTGCATTAAAATGGAGCTAGATAAACTGCTAGGATTTACTGTATTTTTTTGTGCGAATTTTGCAATGCAGCATCCACAACATAGATGTGCAACCTTTCCACAGCATGGCACCTTACCTTAATAGTACCCCAATTATTATAAGGCTCATTCGCATAAAGTACACTTGTTGATTTTCGATGAAGGATCTACCTCAAATTACCGAAAGTGCATGTAAAAAAAACCTATTAAATACACCATATATGCATACACCATACTTAAAATAGGTCATAAAAATGAGATTTGCAGGAGCCCTGGCTGTTTGAAATAGCTATTCCAGGACAGCATGGCTCCCAGTATATGCTGAGAGCTGCACTGTTCACTTGCTATACAAACTTTAGCAGCTGCTTTACATACTTTAGTGCTATCCTATAGACTTCAACATGGTACCTAATGCCACCTCTGCACTTTATACAGCGAATGAGCATTACTGGGAGCCATGATGATCTGTGGGGGTCTTAGTTGTCTGACTCCCTGAGGGTCGAATATTGATGGCCCAGCCTAATGAAATGCTTAATTACTCATACTTTTACCTTAGTAATGATATTAAAAAATGTATAGATAAAAAATATACCTCAATGATTCACATTCAGATTTTTGCTGTCTCAGCTCATTTTCGGCTTCAGCTGCTCTTCTGCTAAGTATGTTTAATTCATTTCCCATAGATGATACTGTGTCCTTCATTAGGGACAGCTCAGACTTCAGGTCCATACGTTCACTTTCTAGCTATATGACACATTAAAGAAAGTCTTCAAGATAATGGAATATAGGCATCTGGTAGCAACTGTGAATGTATACACCAACTTAAGTTCAGAAATATAGGTTTTATAGTGTTTCTAAAAAAGGGATAAGTAACATGTTCATCTCATATTGTTTAATGTATTTTTACACTTGCGGGAAAAGGACTTTTTCAATAATGTTTTATTCCCAGCAGATAATTGAACATGTAGTCCTCTGATTGTTTCTATGTAAGGGCTTGTTCACACGGACTAAACGCGGCACGCAATGCGCCGCGTTTACGGGACGTTTGCGCCGCGATTTTGACAGTGCATGTTTGCGGTCGCGTTAACGCCGTGTAAACCCCCTTTATATGTAAATTTAGTTTTATTTGCCAAGTGGGCGGTAACCAAATTGAAGCCATTTAGCATTTCTTATTTGGTGACAGATCCTCTTTAAGCAGGACTGAGTATACTCACAACCATGGCAGACCAGGGGTCTTTGTTATCCCCCCAAATGACATTGAAACCTTTAGTCACTCCATTATTATATCATGGGCTTACAGATCTGAAATCTCCACTCATTTCTTACGCTAGGTTCACAGCAGCGTTCGTGTCTCCGTTCTGTGGTTTCCGTCTTCTGCATGCAGACGACGGAAACCTGTCAGATCGGGTCCGGCCTTGAGCGCCGGTGAGCGTTTTATGCTCTCCGCCGCAAAACTGTTTTTTTTTAAAATCGGACACAGAGTATTGCATGTCCGACTCTGTGTCCGTTTAAAAAAAAAAACGGTTTTGCGGCGGAGAGCATAAAACACTCACCGCCGCTCACGGCCGAACATCTTTCAAACCCATTCAAATGAATGGGTGAGAGAGTCCTGCAGATTTCTGTCTCCTGCCTCTGTTTTGTGCAGGAAACGGAAACCTACAGAACGGAGACCGGGCACAGATGTGAACGAGCCCTGACTTACTCAGTGTATAAACAAACATTGTGTTGATGGTTTTTATTCTGGGAAGTGTATGTGGGGTATGGGTGGAGATTGACCATACAAAAGATCACATATTTTAAAGTCTTAATTTTCTAAAATGTAATAGAAAACAAGAGAGTCTATAATTTAGGAAAAAAGAACATTTTAGTCACTTGCAGTCATACACCATTTTGCTGCATTTTCATGTATTCCTTTTTTAACAAAAAAAAATCCATATTTTTGTAAACCGTTATGTTGAAGGATATAGTAAATCAATTTCTGTATGTAAATTGTATCTATTCAAAAGCTGTAAAATAGTTATTTAGCAGAACCAAAATCTCTTGTTGTATTTTAGGTTCTTACTATTTGAAGTGATGATTGTAAATCCTCAATTTTCTGTTCCAGATGAGCTCTGTCACCTATAGCTGTTTCTTGTGAAATCTGCATCGACATGAAATAAAACAGTGGATTTAACATTCTTCAAATATGAAAAATTAAATAACAAAACTTAATTGTTATTCATCAGAAGAACCCTTCATATTGATTTGATATGTCATCAATTTCTAATTGGACGGAGCCCAAAAGATGGAACTGTCACATATCCTGAAAACTAGTGTGCCTAACCTCCACCCCATTAGGAAGAGATAACAAGCATAGTTACAGATAACACAAAATGATTTTTTAACTTTTTAACAATAACCATAATGGAAAGCAAAACCAATTAAAAAAGAAATACATATTTTAATGGCGTGTTGTGCTATTTTTTTTTTTTTTAAATGTTGGAATTAGCACTAAGATACCCAGAAATGTTATGTTTCAGGTCATAAATGAGAGAAAATGGCTTGGTCTTGAACTAGTTAAAAACTGCTAGTATATGGGTATATTGGTACAGGTTTGCTATCTTATTAGCCCAAATGTCACAAAAAAATTATGCTATCTGGCTAATTGTAGCTATCAAAGAATACACCGGACACATAACTATGGGCGCACTGTGTTCATGATGATAAAACAGCCACATCCATTGTGCGTTGTTTCAAGCAAACTAAGGCCTGGTTCACATCTGCGTTGGTAATCCGTTCTGTGTGCTTTCCGCACGGTCTCCACATGAGTCATACGGACAGGAAAGAAGATCGTGAACTAATTTTCTGTCCACATGTTCCGTGCAGAGACCGTGCGGAAAGCACACGGACCCCATTATAGTCTATGGAGTCCGTGTGCTTTCACTGCACACCGCTTGCCAATGCGTTCGGTAGTTCATCAGGGAGGGGGTCCCCATGCGGACTCCCCTGAACAGATTACTGACGTAGATGTGAACCAGGCCTAATATAAAATGTAAGGAGTATAATTTCAAGTATATCCTTTACCTTTAGTCGTTCTCTCAAGCTGTCTCGCTCTGTGGTCATACGTCGTAAATCTGAAATGGCACTGTCCCGTTCACCTTCCACACGCCTCAATATTGTTTGAGCTGTTAAACTGGCTTTGGGGGTTTTTGGAGATCGCATAAGTTCTCTTCGAAGATTGGTTATTTCTTGCTGTGCCTGCAAATATGCAAAGGACAAGATTTACTACACAAAATGTGCCTGAATTCTGCAGTAATTTTCACCTAAAACGCTGTCTAACATAAGTTGCACCATATTTATCTAGTATTTTAAACAATTTTTAGATACTTTATGGGTAGCAGCACACGAGCATGTTTCACCTATGAAACTCGGTCTGTCTGTTAGCCATATTTACCGGCTTGAACTTCATCTTGGGAGCGGGACTGCTAGCATCATAGATACCTATACTGTTAAGAGTTCTGTTCCCAGCATGAAGTTCAAGGAAATCTGGCTAACAGATGTATCGTATGAATAATGCTGCATTATTGCCCCCTCACATTATAATGCACCCACATATAATGACCCCTTACTGCACCCACACAGATTAAAGCTCTCTAACTGGTACCACAAAATACCACCCACAGCATAGTGCCCCCTTAGCACCCCCACACAATATAATACCCCCTTAGTGCCATTATATAGTATATTTACCCCATAGTTTCCTCCACACAGTAAAATGCCATACAATATAAAGGTTCTCCAGTTGCCTCAGCACTGTATAATGGCCCCATTATCACTACCACACAGTATGCTGCTTCAGATACCTCATGGCTCTGAATCTGGCAGAAGGTGGAACTGAGCAGAGGAATACAGTTAGCAGTGCTGAGCATGACCTTCTTATGCTGGCGCTGCTGGGTGACTGTCAGGAAGGGGGTGTGACTAATGACAAGAATGGAGGTCTGGTTAATCCCCTGAAAATAACTGCAATGCTCCAAGCAAGTATGCTTTAATATACAGTATAGCAGGCAATGTCAGAGAGCAGAGTGTCTATCTTTCTTTTTAGTTTTTGGTTCAATCTTTCTTTACACATTACTAAATCAAACCTCCAAAACATGCTACCCATAATAATCTAGAATAGGTTCAGTAGAGATTAAGAACAGATATTACTGTCTTGTTTTTTAACTAATTATATACAGTATACGGAAGATGTGGTATTTACCCTCTCATAGAGCATGTTTGTTTTGTCTCGCTCTGATGTCAGAACTTTAACGTTTGCCTGTATTTCTGCCATGTGACGCTCATACTTTGTGAGCATGTTCTGGAGCTCATCACGTTCCCGGGCAGTCTTCTTGACTTCAGGGTCGAACTGTAAGATTGATTGCTGTCAAGTGAGAAACCGTTATGTAAATATCCATACTCACAATCATGAGCATAGCTACTCACACACCTTTTAAACATACGGCAAATAGTTTGAGATCAGTGAGTAATAGAACTCCACACTACAAAAAAATGTTGAGGCCTGGTTCACATCTGGTTTCGGTATTCCGTTCGGGAAGTCTGCTTTGGGACCCCTGAACGGAATACAAACACATTAAAAAGCGGGTAGCTAAGAAACCACATGGACCCCACAGACTATATAGGAGTCCATGTGGTTTCCACGCGGTGTCCACATGAATCATGTGGAGAGAAAAGTGCTGCTTGCAGTAATTTTCTCATCACGTGATTTGTACGGAAAACACACAAACCCCATTATAGTCTAAGGGGTCTGTGTGATTTCTTAGCTAACCGTTTTTTAATATGTTCGATATTCCGTTCAGGGGGTCCCCAAGCAGACTTCCCAAACGGCATACCGAATGCAGATGTGAACCATACCTGAGACATAGTCCTTTATTTATATATTTTGCTTACTTATCTAGCGCCATCATATTCCACTAGTGGTAACTCTATACTTCAGCTAAAAGCGGAGATCGTGAGCAGGGGCTTCCATTTATAAAGTAATCACAATATGATATAGCTGCTATTTTAATTAAAACAGCAGTTCTTGCAGAAATTCCCTAGTCTACTGAAGGGCAAGTTTGCCAAGATACTGTAGTTTAGTACAGACTTTGCTGTTCAGGGATCTTGCTGCCAATTCCTGTTGTCAGTTTTTAAAAACAAGAAGAAAAGCTACACGTATAAGTAAGGTGATATTCACCAGCTGAGTAGGTACCATCGCTATTGGATCTTTGTTATTTTGTACAGCAGGAAACCATACACTGTACCTGTGATCAGAGACAGCACTCATCATAGGTATTAAATCCCTTTTGACATGGTCAAATTCTACCATTGCATAAAAGAGGTTGTTTTGCCTTAAATTTCCATGTGCAAGACTGAATGGCTGCCATGGGCATGTGGCAAGGCTAAATAGTAACATTGCCAATATTCCCATTGACTGTAATACTGTAAGGTTGTCTATGGTCATTCCCTTTGCTTGTGGTGTGACTGGCATATAACGTGCCCATGTTACATTTAACATTACTGGGAGATTTGCCAACTCTCCCGGCAGTCTTGAAGGTCATCCCTTCTTCTGGGACCCTCTCTAATCCCTAGATCTCGAATAAAGATGAATAATGAAAAATAAACATAAACAAATTATGCATCTCCACTTCCAAAAATGGCCAGTCTGCAAATATATATATTTTCCCATATGGCGAACTCCAGAGCGCCATGTTACATCTCATAAAAAATGAAGCAAAAAACTATCAAAGCAACAGACATTCCCAAAGTAGTATATCTAAATAGTACATCTGGCCCCAAAAATAAAGGCACCCTATGCATCCTCATACATTGAAATATAAAAAAGGTTATCGGCGTCAGAATATGGCTATTCCAATAAAAACATTTTTAAGGCCCTCCTGTCACTCATACCTTGCCCCATTTCTAAAATCAAGAAAACTCTTCTTCATCACTTCGTAACGGCAACACGATAGGTCATTCCCCAACTATGGCGGTTACGGGTGGCCTTCACTTAAGCTATGTAGGTTGAGGTTCTGTACCATATTAGATGCATGGAGGAACTGGTGCAACAACTAATATTATGCAAGATGCAGTCAATTCCACCTGGATACCTTGGAACACATTTCGCTTTACTCAGGGCTTTGGTCTCTGAGTTTCTGAGGGCCTGTTGGCGTCTACTTGATGTCTAGGGGTTTACCAGGCTGTGGAACAGTTGCTGTATTCTTCCCCTTTCCCACCTTCCTATTCTTTATCTCTTTCTGCTTCTTCTCCCTCCTCTTCACTGGTGCACCTACATCACTTCCACCTGCCCCTTGGTTTTCCCCAAGTAACTAGCTTAGTGACTTTGCCACAGGTTATTGTAAGTTACTTGTAGGTTGATGCTCGCTCTTTGCCTCCCCCCTTCCCTCTATTGTCACTTAAAATAGCCACTTGCTCTGTATTCACTATTTGTCTATGCACTATTTTCTTGGACTTGTTTGTGCTTACCAATAAAAACTTATTGAACATAAAATAAAAGCTCATGTTTTGTATAAAAGTCTTTGTAAACAAATTTTTTGTTTTAGCTATAAATGTTTTTCAAAAATTATAGTAGGTTTCACAATAGCAATACTTACCCGACAAGGACTACGCTCTGGACTACTATGCTGGCCTCGAAGCATTTTTCTTAGACGTTCTGCTTCTTTCTTGTGATGATCCCTTTCTTCTTCCAGACTCTTTACAAACAAATCAAGTTTGGAAGGGGATGTTGCCTTTCCCTTTTCGTTCGCTAAAACACTCTTCTTCTCTAGTGAATTTAGAGGAAATACTAGCTTTAATTAATCCAACAAAAAATCTATTTAATATACTAAATGTTCTCTAATAGTTATTGAGCTGTATACTTATTTGTTGTTAGTTATCCCAATCACATATAAAGAAACATGTTTTTTCCAAAAAAGTTGTGATGCTGTGTAAAATGTAAAGAAAATAAGAATGCAATAATCTGTAAACCTGATATAACCATTTTTTATTTGCAATAGAACATAGGCTATTAAAAGTTAGGCTAGGTTCACACTTGCACCAGGCTTTCCGTCATTTGGGTCTACTGGGGTACCTGAATGACAGAGAGCGCATTGGCTAAAACAGAGGTTACCCGTGACCACCTGCCAACCCCATAGTCTGGCTAGTCCATCATAGGGGTCTGATGACTGTCCGTCATGTTTCTACCATTTTTATACTGTAACCAGCAGAGAGAAAAGTCCTCCGAGCAGTCTCCTACTGAGACTCTGATGCAGATGTGAACTTAGCTTTAGACATTTTTAGATCATTTTTCAATTTAACTTGAGAAAAATAACTAATTTAGAAATTCATGGCAGCAATACGTCTCAAAAAAGTTGGCACAGGGTTAAGAAAAGGCTGGAATGAAAACTGGGGGGGGAGCAATGTTCAATTAAGTTACTTTGTGTGATTGTGTATAAAGAGCATGTTAGAGAGGCAAGGAAGCTAAGATGGTCAGAGGTTAACAATCTGTGAAGAACTGTGTCTAAAACTTGCAGAACAATTTCAGAAAGATACTCCTCAACGTAAAATAGCGAATACTTTGAATATCCTACCATCTATAATATAATATCAAAAGATTTTGAGAATCTGGAGAAATCCATGTGCAGAAGGACAACAGTCAATTTTGGATGTCCATGATCTGCTGGCCATCAGACAGCACTGCATTACAAATAGGCATGAATTCGTAATGCAAATTACTGCATGCCTCAGGAACACTGTCTGTGAACACTATTCGAAATGTTATCCCCAAATGCAGGTGACCGCTGTATTTTACAAACAAGAAGGCATATATCAACATAGATCTAGAAACACTGCTGTATTCTCTGGCCCAAGTTCATCTAAAATGGACTGAGGCAAAATATAAACTGTTCTGTGCTCAGATAAATCCAAATGTGAAACTCTCTATGGAAAACAATAGCCCAAGAGGATTGGGACCATCCAGCTTGTTATCAGCACACAGTATAAAACCTGCATCTCTGATGGTATGGGGTTGCATTAGTGCCTATGGCAAAGGCAGTGTACTCATCTTGAAAGGCACTATCAATGCTGGCAGTATATGGAGTTTTAAGAACATATGCTCTATCCAGACAACGTCTATTTCAGGGAAGGCCTTGCATTTTTCAGCAAGTCAATGCTAAACCACCTACTGCATTCATCACACCAGTATGGCATCACAGAAGAAGAGTCCAGTTGCAGAACTGGCCTGCCTAGAGTCCAGACCTTTTACCAGCTAAATTCCTACATCAGACAAGAACTACTGTAAGTGGCGTCCTCACTTCCCAGATGTTTACAGACTTCTGTAAAAAGAAGAGGGGATGCTACACAATGGTGGACAAAACCCTGTTCCAATTTTCTTGAGATAAAATTGTATCTCAATTGATAAAAATGTATCAATGAATTGGAACTGTACTACTACACTGTAATCTCCAGTAGTACTATATTTCCATGGTAGTGAATGTAAGCGCACTGGCGCTCCATTCACACGAAGGCTTAGGGTGCGTTAAAAAAAAGCGTCCTATTGATTTCAATTGGTGGCTTTTTTTTCAGCGCTGAATCTGACGCGGATTCCAGACCAGATTCAGCGCCATTTTTGTTTGCGTGAATTCACCCTTAAGGAGGACTTTTGGTTCTCCTCATCGCTGGGACACCCAGTAGATGAATTCCCAGTGATCAAATGCCTATGTCTTGTGGATAGTTAGAGGGGTATTCCCATGTACATAATCATATCTATATTTGTAGATAATTAAAAGTTAAACATTTTTGCAAATATAAGTAATTAAAAATTCTGCAAAGTTTCAAAGATTTTCTGTAATTATCTTAGTGATGACAGTCTGTTGTCTTGATCGGTTGCCAAGGTTTATGACCATTAATGCAGAAACCTTCTATGGTCTGGGACTTGTCAGGAACCCAGCCATGATTTTCTTATTGTAGCTGTGTTATCAGGGGGACACGACATGTATCAGAAGATATCCCGGCCACAAAAAGGAAATCATGGCTTTTAGAAAGTTCCTGCAATCATGGTCGTATCCACTAGCAACCGATCAAGAAAACAGACTGTGACCACAAGGTATTTAGAGAAAATCTTTAAAACTCTGCAAAATGTTTAATTACATATACTTGCAAAAATGTTTAACTTTTAATTGTCTACAAATAAAAAATAAAAAATAAACTATGTACATGGGAATACCCCTTTAAGTGTCCTTAACAATACAACCCCTTTAATGACTGTTAGTTACATTTGAAATACATATATATAGTAAAAATTGAAACAAGCAACACAATAACAACACATATGCACTGTGTGAATACAGTCCAATAAAGCTTACTTTTGTTACGATATTTCCATCACATCATGTTGATGGTAAGAATAGCACAGTTTGCATCACTACTTTAAGCAACAAAAATTACAGAAGCCTAAAAAAAGAGCTGATATTTCAATCTTGACTTTGTGAATGAAGACACTGAAACCATGGCTCCGTTATGAAGGGAAATCTGAACAAATTAATAATAGAGGAACAATTTCTTGCCACAATATCGTAACATTTACAATTGAATCACTAATAAAGGTATAGTCTCCAAGGTATGATGGTGTTGTAATAGCTTGTATGTACTTCATCATATGCACCTGCATAAATGCCCAAGTGGATACAAGATCAAATTGTGAAATCCCCCGGCAGTATTGCAGCTATAAGTATGTATACGCTGCAACAGTACTTACTTACACAATGTGGGGCTTTAGCCTAAAAGGATTTACTGGCCACAAATGGAGTTTTCATACTGATGACCGATCTATGGGATAGGTCAAATGTATGTGATCTGTGTGGCTCTGATACCTATCTGCCTACCACTTGCTGTTAGTTCTAATTGCTAGAAGCCTCCTCTCTAATTCCTGAGTATTTCCCTACCTAGTCACTAACCAGCTGGTAGGGACATGCCAGGGAAGGAGAGTGGGGTATATAGAGATTAGCACTTACAGCAAGTAATAGACAGGGGAAAGTGGTATAAACATTAAATTAGATGTAAAAAGCCCAACAATGTACTGACTGCATGTTACAGCTATCCTTATTTACCGTGTACAGTACACACCGAATACAGACACTCTTTAGCAATGTTCATTTAGAGTGTTGCTGTTTTTTTCAATAAAAGGACCCCAAACCCCTTAGATTTCACTTGTAGGCTAAGGCCCCACTGGGCGGAAACGCAGCAAAAAAAAAATGAAGCGTAAAAAACCGCAGAGAAAATGCGTTGATTTCTGTTGCAGAAAAAAATGCGCATGTACATGCGTTTTTCTTCAATTTTTTTTCAGTTTTGTGCTGCGGAAATTCATATGAGTTTTCTGTTTAGTTTTTCATTGCGTTTTTGCTCGAGTTTCTCATGTGCAATAAAGGTAATTGAAAGTCTATGTTGAAAACAGTCACAGTTTTGAAAATCAAGGCATGTCAATTATACCTACGGAAACGCCTGCGGCTTTCCCATAGATATAATTGTAACAGAGAGTTCGCGGAGTAAAACTCTGCAAACTTTCTGTTCAAAGCACTGTGGGCGGTTAGCACGGCGGTTCCTGTCCATGGGGCCTTAGCCTCAACCAAGCAAAACAGTGAGTTTTTGTCTGAGGATTTTGATGCTTTTCTGCAGCGTTTCTGCGGAGTTTCCGCAACACATTTATCATGCTGCGTTTTTGCTGCGGTTTTCACACTTTCCATAGAAATCTAGGGAGGGAAAAACTCAGCGTTTCTGCAACTATAAGGCCGGGGCCCCACAGACCGGAAACGCCGCGATATGCCTGCAGCGGAGACGCTGCGGGAAAAATCGCAGTGTTGTACAGTGCAGACAAAGTGGATGGGATTCAAGCAAATCCCATCCCCACTTTGAGGAAAAACTCGCAGCGCGGACATGCTGCAATTTGCAAAGCCGTTGCAGCTTTGCAAATCGAAGCATGTCAATTATATCTACGGAGACGCCGGCGGCTTTCCCGTAGATATAATGTTAAGAGAAAGTCCGCAGAGGAAAACTCTGAACTTTCTCTTAAAAGCGCTACGGAAAGAACCACAATGCGTTCACACAGCAGTTCTTCCCGCAGCGCTTTAGTGCTGGGCCTTAGCCTAATTGACATGCTGCGTTTTTCAAAAAAGCGAAGGTTTTTGAAAAACGCAGCTTTTCCGCTGCGTTTTTTTTTCGCAGTGTGGGGCTAGGATTAGACAAAATTGCATACACTGTGCTGGTACTGTAAAACGCAGCGGGTTTTTTTCCGCTGCATTTCCGCAATGCCCAAAAACGCTTCGCTTCTGACCAGTGGGGCCTTACACATTTATATAAAAAAAGTTGAAACAACCATTATGCTTTAAGATTAAAAATGTTGTATAGAAATAATTGAGCATGGACCATCATTGGGATCATCTATTATGATTTCATAACTCAGATAACAAACATAGCAAATAATAATAATAATAATAATAAAATACCAGCTTTCTCAAATTTTTCCACTTTCTTGTTGAGTCTGTTGTTGTCTTCTTGAAGCTGATTTAAAAGTAGATTTAAGGCCCTGGTTTCCTGCTTCTTCTCTTCCAGTTCATTTGCAGCTTTTCCTAATTGTTCTTTGGCAATGTTAGCATCCTGATTAAAGAAAAACAGCATTTTTACTGTATATTCTATATTTACCACAGTAGACATATAACACTATGACACACATTCAAGAATGCAGTAACATTCAGTGATATGCACTAGCTCCATATCCTGTAATGACATAATCAGCTTTTTAACTGCTGATCTGTCTGCAACTACAATTTCTGCCCCTTTACACTGGGAGCATGTAAGAGTTTTCCTCTGCAGACTTTCTGCTTCAATTATACCTATAGGGAATATAGGGCAGTTTCCAAAAGCGTGTCAGTTTTGGAAATTGCAGCATTTCTGCTGCACATATTTTTCTGCAATGTGTGGATGGGATTCACTAGAAACTTTTCAGGGACCGTAAAAAGCCGCAGTTTTGCAGCGGAAAGCCCCAACCATTGCAGAAGCAGGACTGCAAAATCCTGGACAGGCAGAGGACCTGTTCATTTATATGGTTATGCAAGGGACTTAGTTTACGCATAATCTTACAGGGGCCATATCTTTTGAACAGGTGGATGGATTAAAAAAAAATAAAAATTCAGGAGCACATTGATAATCAAATGAAGTATGGCATTTATTATTTTGTATTTGGTAACAGATCCTTTTGATGTACGATACCAAAAATTACTATACAATCATAAGTTCACATTCACATATGATTATAACTAATACTATTACTCACCGATTTTAGATTTTTTACTGTAGCCTCCAAATTATCAATGGTTTTCTGTTGTTGTATTACTTCCTTCTGAAAGTACAAATGTATTTCACATTAATAAAACTACATTCCCCATCAGAAGTGGTAGAGGAATTGAATTCCTATAGGGACATGCTCTACACCTTGGGGGAGATTTAACATGAAATTATTTTTTTAAGCTAAGGTCCAACGTAGCAAAATGCAGCAAAAAAAAAAAAAAAAAAAAAAAAAAACGCCACGCGTTTTTTTCCGCAGCATTTTTCATTGCTATTTGTACAATTTTGTTTGTCTAGATGGTGTTCAAAATTGTTGCAAACGCAATTTTTTACTTTATTATTCCAGTTTTCTGACTAAAGCTGGTTAAAATATCTCCACTCTAAGGGTATGTTCACACGGCGGAAAATAGATTCCACGTGTGAACATACCGCGCGGGTACCCGTGACAGAATACCAATGCAGTACACCAGCATCCCGTCGGATTAGACCTGAATGAACGGGCCTAATCAGGAGGGAGTCTCGCACCAGTCAGCCGCGGAATACGTGGCAAGATAGGTCTTCTTTTTTATGCTACTAACTAGCAGAAAAAAAGAAGCATGCGGCTCCCATTGAAGTCAATGGTAGCCATTTTGGTAGGCGGATTTTGAGGCAAATTCACTGCCAAAAAACCCCGTGTGAACGCAGCCTTAGGAATATAAGCTGTAATGACACAAACAACTCTCAAGCCTGAGTGACCACCGTTTTTTTTTTATTAATGCCTTAAAAATGTATTCATATGAATCGGGCTATTCACATGATTGAGGTTTTTTCTTTTTTTTTTAGGTATAATTGACTTGCTGCAACAGTTTTGGAAATCACAGCGTGTCCACTGCGCATAACTTTTCCGCAAAGGGGGATGGGATTTGTATTTGAATCTCATCCACTTTGCTTTGACATGAAAACCGTGGTGTTTATGCCACGTCGGGCCCCAGCCTTAAGGGTAAGGCCCCAAGGGATGTCCCGCAGCAATAAATCGTTGCAGGAAAAACCGCAGTGGCAATGCATCACGGTTCTTCCCGCAGCGCTTTAAACAGAAAGTTCACAAAGTTTTCCTCCGCAGACTTTCTGTTACAACTATTGCTCAGGAGAAACCGCCAGTGTTTCCGTAGATATAATTAACATGCTGCGATTTCCAAAACCGCACGGTTTTGGAAAACATGGCGTGTCTGCACCACTGTTTTCGCTAGAATCTCATCCACTTTGCCTGTACTGTAAAATGCTGCGATTTTTCCCGTGGCGTTTCTGAAATGGGCAAATCGCGGCGTTTCTGATCCATGGGGCCCCGGCCTAAAAGAGATTTCAGCTACCCTCCTGTCTCGTCTTCCCTCCACTTACTGGTTTTCCGTTCAGTCCAGCAGTGTGCTAGTACTTGTAACCTGTAGTTATCTCTGGATATACATATCAAGGAGCTAGAGATAAGAAAGGTACTGGTCAAGTAACTTTCTTAAGCACTGTAACCTAGGCAACCAGCTGTAAACACAAAAGCTTTTTTGTTCACTGCTTTCATCTTAAAAACATGGGACACCTGAAGGACCCCATTATAGTTAATAGGGGCGTGGATCTCTATGTCACTGATATTTTAGCAGTCCAGTTGATGATGTAAGTGTGAATCTGGCATCAGAGAGCCTGAAAGAATTACTGAAATGGATACCTTTGTTTGTTCGAGCTCTTGTTCAGCAATATTTAGAGTCTGTTCCTTCTCTTTCTCAAGTTGCTCTGCTAGTTTGTCGATCTCTGTCAGTTCTTCACAGAGTTGCTCATTTTTTCGAGTCAAGATATCAACTTCATTGCTCACAGCCTCTTTATTTTCTGTAAGATGTACAATGTGCTGTTCTAGGGTCCGATTTGCGGCCTGCAGTTCATCGATCTAATGGTAAAGCAACAGGTTAAAAGACACAACAATTGTACAACGCAAATATCTCTATAGAAAGGGTTAATTACAGTACGTGTACATACAGACACTGAGTAAGGACTGGTGCAAAGGAGAAGGGAGCAGTTAGACATGGCAGCCAATCACATTGCTACTTTCATTAGTCTTGTTTAGTAAAATGAAAGCTGATATCAGATTGGTTGCTACAGTCATCAGCTTTAGTCTTACTTTGGGTCTCAGGCTGGTTCACATCTGCATTCAGTATTCCGTTCAGGGAGTAGCTTGGGAACCCCCCAAATAGAATATCGAATGCATTGACAAGAGGTGAGCATTGAAAGCACACACACCCAATAGACTACGGGGTCTGTGTGTTTTCTGTGCAGTGTCCGCACAGAACATGTGGAGAGGAAAGTACTTCATAAACTACTTTTCTTTCCACATGATTCGTGTGGACACCGTGTGGAAAACACACAGACCCCATTATAATCTATGGGGTCCAGGTGCTTTCATAATTCCTCAAGCGGACTCCCCGAACGGAATATCATTATGCATATTTAACCTAATGGATATTTGTATCTAAATGTCCTAATATTTTGTACTCTGTAAAATATGCTGCTACAAGTATGGGTCATTTTAATGGGCACCATGTATGCATCCTTTTACCCATAGTGGTTCTGCAGAGGAAGTGAACACTTGCTGCTGGGTTCCCCCATAAATTACAGATGACCACTGAGAACAGCCTATGATGAGCTCCTTACTGGCGGCTCCTTCTAAGGAAAGATACAGAACTCCTTTACTTTCAATACAAATCAACACTAACACTGGGAATAATTATGTTAGGGAAAATGATTATAAAGCATTTATAATGTGATCATTTTATAATGTTATCAAGTTTTAGAGATGTGTTGGAGAAATTATCTACTATCTATTATCTAGAATACCTCCACTTTTGTGGAAGAATAGAGACACCGTATGTGTGCACCTTATTTGTAAGCAGCATCTTTACCATTTCTCTAAGATATAGCTTTTATTTACTACTATTAAAACTATCTCTGGTGAAAATAGTGATTTAAAAACCCAACTTCAGGGGTGCATGGGGCTGTGCACCCCTTGGGACACAAGTGATAGTGAAATGTGTCAGGGGGGCTGTACTTTAAGTTTTAAAATCAGTAACTTATCACCCATTCTTATAAGTAAACAGATATTTCATAGTGAATTATATAGGAAACACTTGCGAAATTATATTGAAAATCTGATAGTGTAGGTTAAGAAAATTATCTTAAGTAAGAGCAAAAGTATTAGAGATGGCTACACATTTGTGAAATCCAGCATGAATACTAGATATTGAGATACTCTGTATTTAACTAGTGATATCTCAGTTTTTTATAGTTAGATGTTAAATCTTGGAACTTCATCTTTCTTATGATACAGAACCATTTTTCCAGGTGGTAAAAAAACGAAGATACAACCATTTGAAGGGACCATCCCCCGCTTTCGTAAATGTTTTAGCTCTATGTACTACATTGAGTATGTGTATGGACAGTCTCCTGGCATTGCTTAGCTAGAACACCGCTAGAAGGAACTTTACAGCCTATTACAAGGAAGTTTGATAGATTAATAAAGTATATTACATAAATGTTCACCACACTGCCCCTGACACAATAGCAAAAAAAAAAGTAAATGAATTATTATTTACTACTAAGCAACTTGTTACTGTTCTCAGTAAACACAGCTGATGTGTTCATATTCGTATTCTTCATTTCTAATATCTTACTTTAAAAAGGTTGTCTAGGAATTACAGATCTTTGATAGGAGGCCGGGGAAGGTTAAAAAAGAAACAAAAAAAAACCTGTCCTTGGCGCTATTGTTTTCCCCACCACTGTCCAGTACAGTGACGCTTGGGGGCTTGTTCCTGTAGAAGTTCTCACCGCACTGAGGCAACCAGTGATGTCCTGTGTCCACTGACTGGCCTCAACAGTCACGTGCAATGAGAACTTGCACCAGAACAATTCCTTGGGCGCCAGTGGACCAGACAGTTTTGAGGGATACTGTAACGCCGGGGACAGGTGAGTATGGGGCTCTTCATCCAAACACGGCAAATTGAGTTAGTATCCATTCACATTGAGTATTTTGGTGTGGAATCCACGTCAGACTCTGCACGGAAAAAAGCCTCCTATTGACTTCAATGGGTTCTGTTTTCAACTCACAGAAAGAGGAACCCATTGAAGTTAATGGGAGGCTTTTTTCCCACGCGGATTCTGATGTGAATTCTGCGTCAGATCCCATGCACGGAAACTCCGTGCGAATGGACCCTTAATGCCAAAGAGCTCAATTTTTGTCTCATCTGACCACAGCACCTTCATCCGATCACTCTCAGAATCATCCAGTTTGATCAGATGAGACAAAAATTGAGCTCAACTCGCCGTATTTGGAGGAAGAGAAATCCTGCGACCCAAAGAACACCGTCCCCACTGTCAAGCATGGAGGTGGAAAAATTATGTTTTGGGGGTCTTTCGCTGCTAAGGGCACAGGACTAATTCACCATGTCAATGGGAGAATAGATGGAGCCATGTACCTTAAAATCCTGAGCGACAACCTTGTTCTCTTAGCCAGGACATTAAAAATGACAGCAGGACAATGACCCAAAACACACAGCCAAAGCAACAAAGGAGTGGCTCAGAAAGAAGCAAATTAAGGTCATGAAGTGGCCTAGCCAGTCTCCAGACCTTAATCCCATATATAGCGCCATCATATTCCGCCAGCGCTTTACAGATATTTCCATCACTGTTGCATATAGGGGTCACAATGTAATTCCCTATCAATATGTCTTGGAGTGTGGGAGGTAACCGGAGTACTCTGAGGAAATCCCCACAGACACAGAGAGAACATACTAACTCCATGCAGAGCTCGACTCCAGCACTACAAGGCATCAATGCTAACCAATGAGCCACCGTGTTGCCCTTGTTGGTGCTATATAAATAAAGCATTAATATTACTATTAATAACATGCCAGTTTGGAAATAAATCCGTTCAGCTATTATTAACCTGGGTAGTTAGTATAATTAGTAGCAAGTAAGCTTAACTGAAGTCACTGACACGCCTGGCTCCATGGTGACAAGGACTCAAGCCTTTCACAATAGGTGTCCCAGTAAAGCAGCAGACTTTATGAATGGCATACCTGAGCTGCGCAGCCACTTCCAGCACATGTATCTTTACTGGGTGGACTTTTTTGTACTATATATTGATTTTGATTGAGTTTTTGTCATAAATATGAATAAATGTCATTTCTTTCAGCAGAAGTTAAACTGTTAATGCTATCATTGTGCAATGGGACACTCAAGAAACATAATAGCATCTTATTAAAACACTTGAATTTGTATGAATACCTTTATCTGCAGCTCTGTGATTTTCTTGGCTCCCGCGCGGTTTTTACCTGCCATGGCTAATATGCCTCAGCCAGCACCAGCTCCTGTGTGTGAAGGTTGAAAGCAGTGCCTGCCCTCCTGCCTCTGCCCGCCTTCCTTTCTCAGTGCCCCTTCTCCCGCACTTTTTCCCTCCTCAGCCTTCCTCTGTTGTCACAGTAGTGGCTGTAGTAAACACATCTATAACATCCCCCACCCACAACAATTCCACTCTTGAAGCTTAGTTCCACCTTGACGCAGGCTTTACATAGTTACCAGTAATTGTACTGACAACTACTTTGCTGCCACCCTGTGTACAAGGACACTTGTTCCTGCTGCATAAGATTGATGTAGTACGTCTTTAGAACTGCAAAGAATATTATTTCCAAAACAATTTATTCCCGTTATTTCCAAACACATTTAATAAAGAATATTAATCTCCATTGCGGTTATTTACAGAAAATTTCAGAAAACGGCAAATGTATTTTTATTACAATACTGAAGAAATGCTATTTATGAAGTTTCTGAATATATGGAAAATACTATATCTCGCTTGTTGGCATCCCCAGACCTCTTATGGGGAGTGCTATGACTTTTATGTTAGCCATCAGTATAGGACATTATATCACGCAAATATACTTATTAACAAAAAAACTATTCACCAAGAAGGATTTGAAATCAAATGAAATTTTATATGTGTGAATGTAATGATTATATATTGTCATGTTCTGGGGTTGCTAGGTGGGGTGGCATAGACACACAAGTCCAGTTTCTTTAGTCCAAAACAAAGGTAGAGTTTTATTTTCACTCAAAAATATAATGCAGCAACAAAAGGAAACAATACAAAAATAAATACTAGAGTGAGCGAACACTGTTCGGATCAGCCGATCCGAACAGCACGCACCCATAGAAATGAATGGAAGCACCTGTGATGCTGACTTTGCCGGCGTCTGGCGTCACAGGTGCTTCCATTCATTTCTATGGGTGCGTGCTGTTCGGATCGGCTGATCCGAACAGTGTTTGTTCATCTCTAATAAATACCTGCCCAGCTAGGCTCTAACCAAACATAGAATAGGTTACCTCACCTAGAATAGCAGAAATCCAAAAGGCAGTAGAATCATTCAGAACACAGCTCCAAAAATATGACCTCTTTGTTGGCTCTTCTGCTGCTGGAGCTGACTTCTTAAGCTCCCTTGATGAGCAGATTCTCTGCAGCTGAGTCGCTGCCGGAACATCCCCAAAGTGTGAACTGGAGGGGGGGTGGAATGACAGGTCCCACTACCAACCTACCTGCCATTCCTAAAAATCCTGCCCAGTAACCGAAACTTTGAAATAACCCTCAGCAGACAATAGTTATCTGCTGAGAAACATTCTTTCTGGAGTTTTCTCATCTCACTCGCCTTAGTAGTCTGGGTGAGATGTACACTCCCTCCATTACTTTGCCGGTCATCGGCTTACAATATGTAAAGTGATTTCAATACTAGAGCCAAATGATACGTTCATTAGAGAAAATTGTAGAGTTAAAAGAAGGCTCTAGCATCTTGTTGGGACTCCTCAAACTTGGATACAAGATGAGATACAGTTGGACATGGAGCCACATACAGTTTCATACCTCCAAACTTTCAAAGGACTAAAATAGGGACAAAATGTATAAATTTACCCCCGTCCTCATTCAATTGGACTCTGCCCATCCCCATCCATTTTGCCTTGTGCCCCCACACAGTATAATGCCCCTACAGTTACCATGGCATGGTATGTCATTACAATTGTGTGTGTATATATATATATATATATATATACTGTATATACACATTATATATATATATATATATATATATATATATATATATATACACATTATAATATCCAACTTCAGCTCTCTTATTCAGCAACAGGAAGATGAACGACGGACATGCACAGTCAGCACTTTTGGATGAAGACAGTACAGAGCCTAAATAGCATATCATCCACCAATGCTAACAGTATTGATTGCTCAGAAATAGTGAGAGCTAGAGCAAAAAATCCTACTGTGCCAGAATCAGTGGAGTAGCAGCTATTAAAGGGAGTATATCATTAAAAAAAAAACACATTTTAAACTAAAATCACGTAGAAATAGTCCTTATAAAGGCTATTCATCTCTTATTTTTATCTTGAAGGTCCGCGCTGCCATTTTTAAATTTTTCTTCATTGTGCTCAGAAAGCACAGGTGGCATTCCTCCTGTGCTCTGAGCACAGTGTTGTCATCCATTCCAGCGCCGCTTTTCTTTTTCTTCTTTTGCTCCGTCTACCTCTTCTTCTTACAGAAGACCACCACAAAATGGCCAATGGAACAGCCAACTGCACATGTCCATTGGCCATTTTGTGCTGCTGTCCCCTAAGAAGAGAGGAGAATGGTGGCGCTGGAATGGATGACAACGCTGTGCTCAGAGCACAGGTAGAATGCCACCTGTGCTTTCTGAGCACAATGAAGAATGAAGAAAAATTGTCATGGGAAATGTCATTTTTAGTTAAGCACATCCTTGTGTGCACTGTCTGCTCTATGTGTATGTATAGCAGAGGCTGCTGTGCTGATGACTCGTCTCTGCTGTGCATATACATAGAGTAGACAGCACACACAGACACTTCCGGTGCATGGTCTAAGCTCTTCAGCATATGAATAAAAACAGACTTATTCAAAATCTACTGAGGCAATTTACATACTAAAGGTATGCGTGGAATAGCCTTTCTAAAGGCTATGCAAGGATGTGCTTATCTAAAAATGACATTTCCCAATGATAGAGCCCCTTTAAAGGAATTCTATCATTAAATTAGCCTCAAGAAAGGCTATTTTTCTCCACGCTGCTGTTTGGTTGAAATCCTGGTTTTCTCTGGTATGCAAATGAGTTCTCTCGCAGCACTGGGGACGGGCCCCAGCGCTCAAACAGCACTGGGGGCGACCCCAATGCTGCAAGAGAACTCTCCTCCATCTTCTTCAGGAACGGCCTCTCTGTGCGTCTTCTTCCAGAGCTGGGTTTCAACCTTCTAGGTCTCCAGCATAGCAGACTACGCATGCCCGCGGCCACAAGAAAATGGTCGCTTACTGTGTAAGTGGCCATTTTTCTTGTTGCCGTGGAAAATGGCAGTCTGCTCTGCCCAAGGCCTAGAAGACTGAAACCCAGCTCCGGAAGAAGACGCACAGAGAGGCCGATGCTGAACTCATTTGCATACAGACGAAAACCGGGATTTCAACTGAATGGCAGCGCGGAGAAGACATCTAAAGGTAGGAGAAGAATAGCTTTTCTTATGGTTATTCCTACATATTATGGAGAAAAAAAGCATTTTAATGGTAGAATCCCTTTAAAACATGTTTTTTTTAATGATAGAAACCCTTTAAATAATGTAAGAGCTGAACTCAAATGGTTATGTCTACAAAGATTCCAGAGAAACCAGCCGATGTAAAGGAATCTAACTCCAGGCTTCAGTCTTATTCTAGGTTCACACTCGGGGTTCGGGTCTTCAGGTCCGCCATAAGTATATGTGTGTTCTCACCCCTGGCACGTACATACTTTTCTATAGAGACCTGACCACAACCAGGAGTTGTTGAAGAATAGTGTGTGACATTGACATGCTTCCCACCGCACAGCACTGAGGCTTCCTCACACACCAGCACATCTTTACACGGACACACAATCCCATACAAATAATCAAATGAAACCACGTGACTTGTCTCCAGCAGCACAGCCGTGAGCCTGACTCCTCCCACACACAGACTGGTCACATGGTCTTGACATCACCAAAGGTCCTTTAGCGAATTAGGTTCTAACCTCTACCGTACAACTCTACAGACGTGAAGAACTGCGCATGTGCAGTAAAGTCCTAGCGTGGACGGATGACAGAACTTGTAAGGTAATAGTGCGGTCTGGTGATACTAATGACTACAGTGCGTATAACAGCTCATCTTCATAGCAAGCCTGAATTACTAGCATATACAAAGGATAGAGCATGCTGTTCTCGCTGCCGCTGTGCGTGAATGCTAATAAAGACTTCCAGAGCAGTGTGTCGACAGCCACCACTAGGGAGAGTTAGCTGCACACGTTCTGATATTGCATCATGTGGCTATGTGTATAGAGAGCCCCCTAGTGGACTGTATCAGATTAGCATGTTTTTTTTTCTTCAAAATTTGCATATTGACAAAACATCAATATCAGCAATGGAGGCACTGATTCACATGGAGTATTTTGGCTCGTGATTTGGAACGTAGATGCCGCGGGAGCTTTTGCGGGCCGTATACGCTCCCATTGTTTTCAATGGGAACCGGTACCGTATACGCGGCGCTGTTTTGCGGCCGCCGCAAAATCACGGCAGCAAAATAGCGCCACATATACGGTAGCGGCTCCCATTGAAAACAATGGGAGCGTATACGGCCCGCAAAAGGTCCCGCGCCGTCTACGTACCACATTACGAACCAAAATACTGCGTGTGAACCCGGCCTTATATACAGTATATTCTGCAGTATAAAGGTTGTAGAAAGCCAGAGATACAGCTATTTGAAGTGACCTCTCTATTTGGCAATTGCTATAATTGTATCTACTAGCAATAAAGGATGAATACAGGGGAGGTTACTAACAACTCCCTAAACAGTTACATTTAACCACAATGAACACACATGTCCAGTGTTTATTCTCTAATGCTAACTTCAATTTTAATTTTCTCTATTTGTGCAGTGGAAAATGCTGTTCAGTCCATTAACCGTGAAGAGGATTTGTGGACCAGTTTTGTGTTACAGAACAGCTGCAAGTTTTGGAAATTTGGCAAGAGAAGGGCTCATTCTGCAGTCTGCTTCCAACAATGTATATGAGAATCTGGCTGTTGAAGACTGGATTCATGATCATATGGACTTAGAACAGAAAAATGTTCTGTTTCTCTGGAGGAATTCTCCATCGGTGGTGATCGGTCGACACCAGAATCCATGGAAAGAATGCAATCTTCATTTGATGAGGGAGAAAGGGATTGGCCTGGCAAGAAGAAGAAGCGGTGGTGGCACTGTATTTCATGATCTTGGAAATATCAACTTAACTTTTTTCACATCTAAGAAAAAATATGATAGAATGGAAAATCTACATTTGATTATTAGAGCTCTAAAATCATTGCAACCACATCTGGATGTGCAAGCTACAAAGCGATATGATCTCTTGTTAGATGGAAAGTACAAGATATCTGGGACCGCTGCAAAGCTTGGGAGGACTGTTGCGTACCACCATTGTACACTGTTGTGTAGTGCGGACAGCTTGCTCATACCTTTGGTGCTACAAAGTCCCTATGATGGTATACAAAGTAATGCCACACCTAGTGTGCCTTCACTGGTCAAAAACCTCTCCCAAGCCCATTCATCTCTAACATGTAATGTTGTTATGGATGCCGTCGCCAAAGAATATAGTTTTTTGTATGATAATAAACCAAATGTTCATGTAGTTGACCCATGTGATGAGACCTTTTTTCCGGGAATAATGCCAAAAAAAAAGGAACTGTGTACTTGGGACTGGATTTATGGAAAGACACCAAAATTTGATGTGCAGAAATCCTTTCAGATTTTGCATAAGAATATGGTAGTGGATGTTAATCTGAGTATGTCTATAAAAAATGGTTATATAGAGAGCTGCTCTATGGCACTGCCCAGTCACTGGCTGTCGGAGCAGCAGTCCTCTGAATTGCAGAATAGTTTGGTTGGCTGTAAATTCCGTCAAAGCGAGATAGTTTTCTTAGTGACTACTTTACTGAGGACTTACGCAGACAATGATGAGATGCACACAAAGTGGAACATTTTATGTGAAAAGTTGGTTTCAATAATGTGATGTGATGAATTTTATCTTATGTGTTTTAACTATATTTATAATAAAAAAAAGTTCAGAATTCTTCTTTTGTTACTACAACAAATTTTAGGCAGTGTTTCAGAATAAACAAAACCATGGCAGTTAAAATAACTAACAATATACATTTTAAAATGTCTTCAGGTTGGTTTATATTGAAATTAATTAAAGAAAAATTTTATTATACTAATACTAATATCAAACTAATACAGCAGTTGTCAGGTATTTAAATATGGCGGCTGCTCATCAGCCATAGCTGATCATGGGAATTAATCCCACTGATGCTTGTGTCAAAGCTGACCAAGGCGCCATTTTCCTGGTGGCGTATGGCTGCTACCTTTTTGGGGTGTATCACCTATCTCGGGAGTGAGATCCAGAGCCAGCAATCTGTTACAATGACAGCCGATAGCCTATCAAATGTTCCTAGGCTTGTTGATGTATATATTCTATTACAGGCTGCTCTATGCTCTGTTCATTCTCTAGTGGTCAGGCGCTGTCATTGCAGCTAACCTCCCGATGAAGTCAGAAAGAGGGGAGCTGCAGTAAGGATGCCCAACGGCTAAACAGCGGACGTAGTTTTCTGCTTCCATCCTTGTATTGTGTAAAGGACGGGTGCTGAAAGTGACTCCAGGTATTCGGCCCCCCACTGATCAGGTATCCTCAGGGTAGGCCATGAAAAAAAAATTAAGTTAGGATAACCCCTTTAACCCCTTCCTGACATCCACCATAATAGTTGCTGGTGGATTTCAGGTATTTAAGTATGGCCATAACTGCTGTATTATTATTGTATAAGTGCAGGCACTGATCGTGGCATTAACCCTCCTCCCCCCTTCCCAGCAACTCAGTTAGAACATGGTTGTTGCATTCTTATTACAATTTTCTAATAATATATTAAGAAATCATTCTTTGCAATGTAAATGATATAGTTTTAACATTAAAGTCATAATTATGGAAATAATGGGGGGGGGGGAATTTACCATCCCATTTAGGCCAGTTTTCTGGTATAAATGGGTGTAAATGTGGTGCTTCTTTGGTGCATGGTCCATTCTGCGCCCTTCTTACCATCTTGCCCCAAAAGTTAGCAGAGTGGGGCAGATGACAGAGTGGGGCATCTCAACCCAAAAAATTTACAGAATGCCAGTCTTAATAAAGTCCCTCCATTGTATCTAAAGAAGTCACCATCTGTCAATTTCACCTGGACATTATACTTCATCTATCATAGTTAACTTTGTATGTTTTTCACTAATAAGTATATATTTACAATATACAATACAGAACAGTATGCCACTTTTTACTGTAATAAATGTAGCAAACCTAATAGAAAAACAAAAAGTGAAACTCATCCTGCCAAAGCTGCCAGAAGCATGGTATAATATACTCATAGGCTTTTATTGTGCCGATATTTGTCAGATATGCATCACTTTGGCATTCAGGCTTAGATTTGGATATCCGTTTTTTTTTAGGTGAGCGCAGATTAAGGCTACTGTGAGTCCTATGGCAACTGTTGCAGCAAGAGGGATCTCCTTTCAGAACAAATGTCCTACTAGGCTTTGTAAAAAACTTGTAGAAATTAGTTCATACAACTTCAGTCAGACTATTTTTGGCTTCTTGAATGCATAGTAAACGTAGGTTCAGCTATTATGTGTCAAGGCCCAGTACACACTGTTCAGTATATATATAAACCACATAGTGTTAACCCTTAAGACATTAAAATGAGTCTGTTTAAACTCCTGAAAGTTAGAGGGCTGAAATCCATGCAGTTAATTTAGGTGTCCAAGATGCTAACTAAACTCTGTAATATCAAGTGAAAGATGGGAGGAAGGAGCAGGCAAGGGGGCAGGATTCTGAGTGCTGACCCTGTCTGCCTCTGATTGGAGTTAAAAGTCACGCCCACTTGCCTGTGCCTGCCTAACACCATCTACTTCACTTTAGAGAGTCTACTTAGCTTACCAGGACCCAAAACTAAATATGCTGATTGCTCAGGAACGGTGGGGACTAGAGAAAAAATTCCATCTGTGCTGGAGTCAGTGGAAAGACGTTTAGTATTAAAGGATTAAAAGAGTTCAAGTTGGTGGAGATGGTGAAAGGCCCCCTTTAAAGGGAATCTGTTAGCATAAACATCATAAACATATGGGGGAAATTTATCATACCTTGTATGCCAGTTTTCTGGCGTACAAAGCATTAAAAAGTTGCAATTGTTTGTGGGAGTTTTTCTCAAAAATAGTGACCTTTTATTCTTTTATGGTGTCATTTCCACTTTCTTGAGAGGGGGTCTGAGAAATAGTGGTTGCATGGGCTGGGCCACAGGCGCTGTCATATTTATGATCATTTACACCAATTTACTGTCTGTAAAGCTGGCTCTGTACCTGCTGGCGCACTGCCTTCCCAGCTGACCTTGCTACATTTTTTTGTGTTCTTCAACCTCTTTAAGAAATATTGTTCTCATCTTCAAAACTTCTTCCTGTAAATCCTTGTCTGCCTGGATGTTTTTAATTCTGCTTTGTGAGGCAGGGATTACACAGCACTTTTGTAGGCTTATTTAACACAGCACTTTTTTTTGCTAAGGAACGTATGCAGTGTTTAATTGCAATAATGAGTAGAACATATTACTCTATATCTGTATGCTAATATCCATTATATTGAAAACATCTGGTGTATAAGCTGTCAGCATGCAGGTGAAATGCATAGTAACTGTGCTGCTCTTACAATAAAAATCTGCATGAAGTGCTTTAGTAAAAAAGTGCCATGTAAACCAAACATAGGTCACACTGAGCAATATGTTCCTTTATGTCAAGGGTAGGCAACCTTTGGCACTCCAGCACTCCAGCTGTTGTAAAACTACAACTCCCAGCATGCATACTTGCACTGCTATTCTTTGAGCTCCCATAGAAGTGAATGGAGCATGTTGAGCGTTGTACTTTCACAGCAGCTGGAGTGCCAAAGGTTTCTGACCCCTACCTTATGTGCTCATGATCTTTTGTAGGCATGCTGACCTGCTTTTTTTTGCCAGAGTCCTTGTATGCCCTTTTTGTATGCAGGTCCTGTCTCATTTTAAGTTCATTTACTATCCATTTGCTGTCAATTATACTTCTGTTCCTGTTATCTGGTGGCCTGTGACTTTATAAGTTGTCTCCATTACCTTTCGCCTAGGTCTTGTGTTTATGATACCTGTTGGCCTGTGGCTATCAAAATATGTCTCCATTACCTTTTGCCTATGGCTTCTGTTTATGTTATCTCTTTGGCCTTTGGCTTGTGTTTCTTATCTGTAAGGGAGCGTTCATAACAGTGTTCTGGACCAATAAACCCTGTGTGAACTTACCCTTAGACTGAGGCCCCCTGTGGCAGAAAAGGTTTTTTATGCAGATGTTGCTGCGTTTTTTTTTTAATCCAAAATCAAGAGTGGCTTGAAATGGAGTGGGAAGTAAATAGGAGGCTCTTAGACTTCTCCCTTCTGTAAAATCTACTTAAAGGGGTATTACCAACTGGCTTATTCAGCAACCTGCATGCTGTGTGCTCTGTTCACTTCCTGGTTTTCTCGGTACACTGGTGGGCGGGGTCTCACTTTCTCTGTTAGGTCCCTTCATAGCAGTATGTTTGCAGTCAGTAATGAGGGATTGGTTGTAAATGAATTACCACAGTAAAAAGCTGATGTAGAAGCTGATGTAGCAGAGCTGGATTTGAGTCAGTTTGCAATACATACAGAGGTAATGGACTCCCTGTCTCAGCCCTTATCAGTCAAACTCAATTAAACCGACTGAGAAGGGGAAGAGCAGGAGATAAAGAGCTCAGAAATACCGGAGCATTCAGCTCCCCCCTCCCCTATCTGAGGAGCGCCATTACTTGTCTGTGGCAGAGACATAAACAGCTCAGAGCTGCTTCCAGCTCTCAGCCACCCCTTCCACCCCCCTGACAGCAGGCAGCTAAGTCACTTGTGACCAGATAAGCTCAGCACCAGGCGCCTGGGTATGGAAAATAGTGTAAACAATGAAGTGATAAAGCAATGTATTTAGGAAAAGTCTTAAATCCACATAAACTAGCTATATAGATAGGATCCTTGTGATGGGACATCCCCTTTAAGGCTTTGGCTCAAAAAGACTGTAGCAAAATCTGCAACAAAAACCGCAGTTTTTTCGCAACATAGGGCTTTGAGATGCAGCTGTAAAAAAAAAACAGAATGTTTTTGCTGTGTTTTTCCCCCTCCTCGTGTCCTACAACCAAGTCGGCTGTATTATTATTATTATTATAATTATTATTATTAACATCAATCTGCACAGAGAACTAAATGATCCTGCAGTGTGTCTGTGTTTCTTTCTTTTTTAGTTGCTATGATTCCTAGGATTTCTCTATCTGCCATGAGCTTCTATGTGTCTCTCTCTTGTTATATACTACTGTACCATCTATGAAACTGTATCACTGAAATTTCCCCATTGTGGGACTATTAAAGGAATAGCTTATCTTATCTTATCTTTTTTCCTTCCCCTATTAAATCTTCCCCTATAAATCGGGGTCATGTTTGACGCAGACCTTTCCTTCACCCCTCATATTGAATCACGCACATTCATGTCACCTCCACCTCAAAAACATCTCCAGAATACGCTCTTTCCTTACCAGAGATACACTAAAGACACTTATTGTCTGTCTGATTCATTCTCGCCTTGACTACTGTAACTCCTTACTAATCGGTCTTCCCCTCACTAAACTCTCCCCTCTACAATCCATTCTGAATGCAGCGGCCAGGCTCATCTATCAGTCTAGACGCTACAGCGATGCCTCCGGTCTGTGCCAGTCACTACATTGGCTGCCTATTCATTATAGAATAAAATATAAAGTTATCACTCTCATCCACAAGGCTCTCCATAATGCTGCACCTCCATACATCTCCTCCCTCATTTCTGTCTACCGCCCAACCCATGCTCTCCGCTCACTCAATGACCTAACACTTACATCCTCTATTATCAGAACCTCCCACGCTCGTATACAAGACTTCTCCCGAGTTGCACCACTTCTCTGGAATGTTCTACCCCGGACAATCAGATTAACTCCCAATTTCTACAGTTTCAAACGCAAACTAAAGACGCATCTTTCCAGACAGGCCTATCACAATTTCTAACGTAAACCCTTCAGTACTATAATTAGAATCCCCAAAATTTAACCCTCCTCTGTCCCCGCTCCTACATTTCCCCACATGATATGATGCCATTTCAGGCTAACTTTATAGGTCCAAGCTCCATCCACATGTTAAAGGACACGACTAGTGACGGCTCATAAAGTTTTATGTTTGTGTAATGACAGTCACCTCTATTACAAAATTGTCTGACCTGTGTATAAGCAATGCCGCCCCTGCTACCTCTTGTGTCACCCCCTCTACCCCATAGATTGTAAGCTCTTGCGAGCAGGGCCCTCAGTCCCATTGTGTGAAATGACTTTCTTTGTAATGTATCTTTCTGTCTGTATTTGAAACTTACAAATTGTACAGCGCTGCGGAATATGTTGGCACTATATAAATACAATTTTTTATTAATATTATTATTATTATTATTATTATTAATAAATCTGTAGGGAAAACGCTTGTGATTCCACAGCCATTATTATGCTGCATTTTTTAAATATGTACTTGTTTATAAAAAACCCACAGTTCTTTTTTTTACTCAATACGTAAAAAACAAACCAGGTTTCTGCAGCAGACAAAAATAATGCATTTCCACAATGTGAGTCTTACAGTAGGTTCACTCCTGCGTCTGGGTTTTGCATTCTCCGGGTCTGCTTATAAAGCGGCTACACACGAAACCCACGGACTCCATAGACTATAAAAGGGTCCGGTGGGTTTGTGTATGGTTTCTGCTCAAAAAAATGCTGAAAAATGGGTAGAGCAGTGCTTTTCTCTCCGCATTTTTTAAGCAAATTTGGGGATGGAAACCCTGAATGGAATCCAGGTGCAGTGTGAACCTAGCTTTAGCCTTAAAGACACTGCAGCACCCTCCCAAAGACAAAGGAAGGAAGTATAAAACAGCTGGAATAGTGGTAGGCCGATTATGGCCAAATTGCTGTATTGAGACTAATGCAAGATACAAAAGACAGAGGTACCTGAGTAAAAATGACTTATACTAACACAATGGAAGATATTCTGCATGCAGGACTTTATCTTCCATTACAAAAGTAAACAAACATGAGGAAAGCTAGTGTCCCATCCAGTGGCGTAACTAGGAATGGCGGGGCCCTGTGGCGAACTTTTGACATGGGGCCCCCCCCCCCCATCCCAACTGACGCCGAAGACCTCGACCGACCCCCTCCTCCTCACTCTATTATGTCCCTTAATTACCCCTGCACACAGTATTAACCCCAATAGTGTCCCCTGCACACACAGTATTAACCCCAATAGTGTCCCCTGCACACACAGTATTAACCCCAATAGTGTCCCCTGTACACAGTATTATGTTCCTCTGTGGACACCCATAAACAATTATTATACTCTGGGGTCTTTTCAGACCCCAGAGTATAATAATCGGAGACCCGGGAAATAAAAACATTAAAAAAAAAAACACTGTTGCTTCTTACCTGTTCCCCAGCTCCTGTGCTGTGCTGTCCTCCTCTCGCGTCCTTCGTTAATGACGTCGGACGTCACATGACCCGGGAAGCATGCCGGGTTCATGTGACGTCGGAGACGTCAGACAGCAGTAGGACGGAGGCCTGGCAGGATCGCGGAGAGGTAAGTAACAGTTTTTTATGTTTATTACCTCTCCCGATCCGCCGGTCATTATACTCGGGGGTCTGCAAAGACCCCCGAGTATAATGATAGCCCTTGTGGGGCCCGCGGTGTCACTTGCCGATCCCGGCCCAGCCAGGATCGGCAAGTGAATAGGGCCCGTAACTGCCTATTGAAAAAAAACCGCAGCGGTAGCGGCTGTCACCGGGCCCCCTAATGGCCCGGGCCCTGTGGCAGCTGCTACTGCTGCTACCACGGTAGTTACGCCACTGGTCCCATCATATTGTTTACATTAGTGTCAATGGGAACAGACACAGAATCAGTCTATGACCGTTCTCTTCGATAGTTTTAAAGGTTCAGTCATGTTATTTAAATTAGTGTCAATGGGAGCAGACACAGATGGAGGGGCTTTGTCTGTGTCCGTGTACTTTGCTGCAGTTGATGTCCGTTGCTGTTATCCTTTGACAGAAGACAGTAACAGACATTAACAACAGTAGTGTGAAAACGTTCTTACTTCTATTGTTTATGCCTGTTGCTGTCATTCATCATAGGATGACAGCAATGGACATCAACTGCAGCAAAGTAAATGGACACAGACGAAGCCTTCTGTCTTTGCTGACCCCTTTGACACTAATGTAAATAACATGTCAGAAACTTTCTTCCATTTTGTTTATTATTGGTTTAGACCGAAGACAAAATTGAATGGAAGAAATATCTTTTTACATTACAGTGAATGATGATGGATACAGTTAGAATCTGCGTTATGTCAGTCCATTAGTTCCGATCCTATGACATGCCGATACTTTCTTTCAAGAACCCAGAAGATGGCACCATTGTCAGTTTTTTTTTTTATTTTGTTTTACTATTGTCTACATTAAACTCTTAAGCCTTAAAATGATTGAATCACTTGCTAGACTTTAGTGTAGAGTAGACTGTAGTTGAAGTATAGCATTTTGTTACGAGTTTGCTGACTTGAATGACTTCTGTGGTGCATTAGATTTCACAGTACCACCTGTCAGCTGTGCTGTGTTTGTACAGTAGTATTATATATAGACTGGCACATATTAGAGGAGAGTACACGTTGAGCCTGGTTCTGGGCTGGAAGCAGTGGGGGATTTCACTATGGGATATGTCACAGTTCTTGTTAGTTCTTGTGTAACAGCAGTGTCAGTGTCCTTGTCCTGTGTTCCTGGTAGAAGCAGCTGTAGTAAACAGCTACTAGTGTTGGCATAAGTTTGTTGTGTGTTAGTTTACTCTTTTCTTGGATACGACCAATAATGATTGTAAACCTATCGACTCTTATAGATATAATTGTAGCCTTCTGGGGTACCTTATGGACTAGCATTTTTGTGAAGCTATATGGGTGGGTAGTGAAGGAATCGTGACTACTGTTAGCATAGAGTTCAATGTCCCTTCAGGCTGCTTTCGTAGAAACTTTTTGCACAGTCATGACCTGACACAGCAACTCAATACACTCCCTAAGGGTGAGTTTCGTTATGGTATATGACATTCAGTGATAATGCTTGTTCATGTCTCAACTTCTCACTCGCAGGTTCAGTCCCAGGCGTCATGAATAGACTACTCTACAAATAACATGGACAGACCAACAAAAAAGAAATTTACCACCAGATACCAGCACAGCCTGCCAGTACTCAAGCCATTTCGCACCACACACAGGTAAATGGGCTTTGTAATTGTTAGTCTGAATTATGTGTAGTATACATGTTGACACATTAGTTAATGGATTATTTTATCAGCAGGTATATATATATATATATATATATATATATATATATATATATATATATATCAGGCAGTGTGTAGAAAGATTGCACACATCTGTACAATTAGTAAAACAGCTTTATAGTAGACTTCAGATATCAAAATAGGTATAAATGGCATATACTAACAATTACTAAATGTGTAACACCAATTGGTCCAAATACAATGAAAAAGCCAATGGTAGCATGTTCTTATAAAAGTATATTGAGTTTTTTATTAAATATATCTGCGCCTGAGAAAGCTGGGTAGCAATTAACATAATTGTTGATAGTGTCTTAAGTCTCTGCAGAATAAATGTCTTTTATGGTGTGGTGTGTAATGTTGGAACATAGGAAAATGTTGCATGTGCATAGATTGGCCTATTTTTACTATTATGGTTTTGAATAGACACTGGTGTCACAATGGCACAATTTGGCACATCTAGTTTGGGCTAAACTTTTTTCAGCTTCCTAGACATGTGGGTGTAGAAATAGGTAACGTGGCTTAAATGTGCCGTGATGTGTTGAAAATGTGCCAAAATTGTGTTGAAAAATTCTAGTTCAAAGTAAGGACTGGTTCACCTGGCCTAAGTCATCTCAAAGGTGGTCTAAACATAGACTATACCGATCAAAGCTGTGTTGCCCAATCTTTTCATCTGCAGGGCACACCTGGCTGGATTTTTTTCTTCATCATGTCACACTCTATCAAATATTTTTTACCATAAGACAAAAAAACTCCATATGGACACAGATAATGTGACATGAAGGCATGTGTTCATCATTCCGACCAGTCTGTTGCGGTTTCCTGGTGGATTTACAAGAATTGTTGGTCTAAAGATACACCAGACTTATCATCCAGGACTGTAATAAATCTGGTATATTTTCAGACTATGTTTACACTTTCCAACCTTTGGTAAATCTGGGCCAGTGTTCTCCTGTGGTTGTGCAAAACTGAGCCAGCGAAGTGATTAGGACACTTTATTCCAGGAAATATGGGGCAATAAAACCCACTAACAACATAGTAAACTTTGCCAATTTCTACCTTCATTGTAATCTAGATTTATCGTTTAGGTCATAAACATGATATCATAACATATACTGCAGTTATTATTTTATATCTGTAATCTGTCATAAACTGGAAGGATGCAAAACTGACAATAACAAGAATCTGAAAATATGTTGCAGCCATCAACATCCAATTGATAATGCCGGCCTGTTTTCCTTCATGACTTTGAACTGGATCACTCCACTTGCAAGAAAGGTATACAGAGAATCTAAACTTCATATACATGATCTTTGGGATCTGCCTTCACAGGACTCTTCAGAAGTCAACAGCTGGAGGTAAGGGCCCTATTTATATAGTAGTTGCTTGTAAAGACAAATCATTTTGCTCCATTCTTTCTGCCCACCTATGAATATGAAAATATCTGTGTGTATACATCATGAGACCTATGAGAAGCAGTGGTGTACATAGATGAGCAAAGATTACAGCAATCACCAAGATAAGCCTTCACTATGGTATTTTGTCATCTGCCGGAAGGCCTAGTGTTTGTTCTCTCCTTCATATCAGTTGCATGACTACTGGGCAATTTCCCAAACCCCTTGTGCAGCATCCCAGAGCGATCTGAACATGTTTTGTGTTTGTCACTTGTACCTCGAGGTTGTCTTGTTTGTCCTGTCTTCTGTGTTTTATGTGAAATGTGAAAAATATGCAATTTTTTGAATATTTGCACTTATTTCTTGAATATTTGCACTTTCTGCTGTTTGAATAATGCATACTACCTCATGGCCAATCACAGACCACTAGGTGGGGTTTGAAGACAGGGTTTATAGTTCCCTGTTAGGAGTCACAGAGGAGTCCAGTCAGGTCCAGTCCAGTCCAGGACAGCACAGAGTAGCTGTTGCAGCCATCGAGATATATGCCCTGCCGTGCAGAGGCAGAGGAAGAACTCAGATAGGAATCCAGCAGACACTAGTCCAGCAACTAAGAGGGAGTCTTCTTGTTCCAGGTTCGTTCCAGAGACAGTCCCTGAGATAGGGAGATATTTGGTGCATCTCTGAGTATCCCAGTTTTCATCCGGAGCTAGCCCCTGAGATAGGGAGAAAGTCTGATTCATTTCCAAGACACATCTGCTTTTCCGTGCCAGTAGGAGCAATAGAGGTGTCCGACAAAAGTATTGCAGTCGAGCCTAGTTTTCAGGTACTCAGGTCTCTGTCAGGATGTTTTGTCCCATTTTTCCCCTACCGGCTGAGGTAGGGAGTGGTACGAGTGGAGGAGAAGGCGAAGTATATTTACTGCAGAGTCTGTGTCAACCCTGGTCAACACCTCCTAAGATCAAGGCTTTGGGGAATGCAAACTGTATCTGTACCCATCTGCAAGCTGCTGGTGAATTTGTTAAAGCTGTTCAATAAAAGAGTTCTTTGGTTTACCCTCCGACACTGGACTCCTGAGTCGTTACCTGTACCAACACCAAGGGCCCTTCTGAACACCATCTTAACGGCTCAGCTAGGAGAAGTTGTCTCTCCCAAGTAGAAATGCCCCGGGGCAAAACAAGACGCTATCTTCACCATCTGATAGTGCTACAGGACCCCCTTGGCTGTGTGCAGCCCTGGAGAGGGATTGGGGTGAGAATGGAACATTTCTGACCTAACAGGTGGCACAGCCAGTGTCATCTTTACTCTCACTCCCCGGTTTCCTCTACTGGGTTGTACGCTGCACTTATTTAACAATGCAGGTCTTTTAGAGAGTCCTATACAGCTTTTCACCATCCAGTAACAAAGGGAATACAACCAACCTAGTCTAGGGCTAGGTTTTCTCTGTACAAGGGCTGATGTATACACCCTAGGCATGATGTTCACACTCTATGCCAGTGATGGCGAACCTTATAGGGACCAAGTGCCCAAATTGCAACCTGAAACCCACTAATTTATCTTAAAGTGCCAACACGGCAATTTAATCTTAATACTGTGTGGATCCACAATTGCGGACATTTACAGAACTTTGTACTGAAAGGTAATAGTTCATAATTCACTATTTACATTGCACAGGATCTGTTTTAGAGTTACCATGCAATGTTACAATGATACAACGGCAGCCAGGTAAAATAAGTGCTTAGCTCACTGATGGATGTAATAAGGCTCTCCAGAGTCCGTCTCCCCCGAGGTTACTGGCCTTGTGCCACGCCAACAGGGTCTGGTGGACCTGGAAGAACCTATGTGAGCTGCACAACCTGTATGCTGTCAGTGTAGCCTTTGTGACTTGAAGCTATTTAGCCTGTCAAGTTGTCAACACCCTAAAATGCCTGCTCAACGCTGCGTTTCTTCACATTAGAGTCATCAGGGGCAACTAACAAATGTAAATGATTTCCTCTGTCGTGTCACAGAGTGACCGCATTGATATCGGCGGTCACTCGGGGGAGACGGACTCTGGAGAGCCTTATTACATCCATCAGTGAGCTAAGCACTTATTTTACCTGGCTGCCGTTGTATCTGACATGTTATAACTGAGGGAGATAGACTACTATTGTGGTAGGGAAATCGGCATACTCTATCATTATATCCCAGTACCCCCAGTTATTTCAGTTATACCTGAGTATACATTTCAACACCCTTGTTGAATCGTTTAGGTATTTGATACCTTGCATATAAATGCATTAATGGTGACCAACACAGTGGCCATTGTTTTCTTACACACTTTGCGTTAGGTTTTAACTAAACAATAAAAGTGAAGTTTTATTATTTATTATTTTTTTCTTCTAGAAGTTTTGTCAGTGAATTGCTCTTATCTCTAGAGGTACAATTATTCTAATTACACAGTGAACTAATCAGATACGTACCTCACCCTGAATGTCCTAGCTATGTTTATGTGGGAAAATTAGTGCTCACCATTTCTTTATTTTTGTTTAATATGCTCTACATTGCCCCCCCACACAGTACAATCTGCTCCACAGTGACCCCTGCTCAGTACAATCTTCTCCACAGTGGCCCACACATGGTATAATATACACTACAGTGGGCCCCCACACAATTGAATATGTTCTACAGTGTCCCACACACAGTTTAATATACTCCGCATTGGCCCACACACAGTATAATATACTGTGTGGGGGCCGCTGTGGAACATATTATACTGTTTTGGGGCCACTGCAGAGTATATTGTACTGTGTGTGGGCCACTGTGGAACATAATATAATGTTTTGGGGCAATTGAGGAGTATATTATACTGTGTGGGGGCCACTGTGGAACATAATATACTCCTCATACAGTATAATATGCTCCTGTACATACTTGCATTTTCGCAAAGAACAGCTTTCTCACCTGTGTCATCACACCTGCGTTGGGGCAGAGATCACAATCTTTTATCAGTGTAAGCTGCAGGTCCAACACTGACAGTTTCCAGCTGTATCTGCATTTGCGCATACGCCTGTAATGGGGCGTTCACACTTGCACAAGTGTCCACCCTGTGTCATTCCACCGGGTTTCCGTCCTCAGCCCCAGCAAAACTGAACAGGGGACGGCTTCCTGGCAGTCAGCTTTAAAACCCATTCATTTGAATGGGTTTTTAAAGGTAACCGCCAGTGTCCGCCTGCAGCCTTTCTGCGGGGGGGAAACCATTTTTTTTGGCTGGACACAAAGTCCTGCATGTCCAACTTTGTGTCTGCAAGTGTTAATGCCCCCTAAGAAGCGCTCAATTGCTGGGAGAACTGAGGCAGCTGTCCTGGATTCACTATTAGTATTAGTGAGCGATGAGGAGCCTCACTGGGGCAACGGTGTGCGTGCTCACAGAGAGGGCTCTGTGTGCCCACTCTGGCATGTGTATTATAGGTTTGCCACCAGGGCTCTAGGCCAACAGGACCTACTTCCTATGCTTTGCTTTGGAGCTGCTACTGAACCTTGTTCTTATAGGACAGCAGTATATGTTGAGCAAATGGGAAAGATTTATTATTGTTTATACAACACATTTCAAGCTCAGGTTTATATTAAAACGTGAATTGCATCAAAAAGTGAAGGTGATGAAGGCGTGCCATTGGCTCCATTGGATTTATTATCATTAACTTCAGAAAATTGGCATAATTAATGCCTGAAATCTGCAAAAGCTATGAGTTGGCATAGATTTTAGTGCATGCGCACAGCCTGGGAGAGGGTGTATCTGATTTATGAGGAGTGTGCACCATTTCATAAATGTCTTTGTTCCACATATTCTGGGAGTGCTCCTTGATATGAGGTTATTGGAGGTTTTTGACCTATTTATGCATTCGGTACCGCTAGACCCCTTTACCCATCTACTTAACCTCCCACCGAGACAGATGGGGAGAAAATAAGCTAAACTCTTCCTATATCTCTGTACAGTAGCTAAATTTCTCATAGTCATACATTTGGTGTCAGTGAACCCCCACGCTCTCCGTTCTGCTCTTAGCCCGAAAGAGTGCAAAACATCCAAAACTTGTAATACAGCAAGGCTCAACAATACAGTGGTGGCCTTTGATGCAATCTAGTCCCCATGGGATGCCTACTTTACTCTGTAGAATCTTTTATCTATTTCCCCTCTCTCTGCCCTTTTTACTCCTTTGTCTGTCTCCCTTACGCTAGGTTCACACTAGCGCCCGAAGTCCGTTCTGAGCTTTCCGAAAGCTTTCAGACCAGGTCCAGCCGTGTGCGCCGGTGAGCGTTTTATGCTCTCCACCGCGAAACCGTTTTTTTTAAACCAGACACAGAGTACTGCATGTCCGGCTCTGTGTCCAATTTTTAAAAAAACGGTTTCACGGCGGAGAGCATAAAACGCTCACTGGCGCTCACGGCCGGACATCTTTCAAACCCATTCAAATGAATGGGTATGAAAGAGTCCTGCAGGTTTCCATCTCCTGCTCAGTTTTGTGCAGGAAACGGAAACCTGTATGAACGGAGACCGGGCGCAGATGTGAACGAGCCCTTACCCTGGTGTTTTATCTGTTTTATATCTATTTTTTATCAGTTTTCCATACTATGGAATTATTCCTTCCTATATTTGTATTTGCTTTTTGTTTGTACTTATATTGTCTTATATTGTGAACTTTGATAAAAATGACAGTTAAAAAAAAGAACATTGTTAAAAATTTCAATCTTCAAAAATCCACCCTATTGTTTTCTCCCATGTAGGGAAGTAGTACCCACGGTTCATAAAAAAATAATAGGCACTTGACAGAGCTTGCTCATGTTCAGGGTATAACAGTTATACGTGTTAGTTAGAGATGAGCGAGTATATTTAATTGAATACCTCCCCTGCATAGTTATTGTTGTAAAAAAAAGTGCCAGAGAAGGTGGGAAGGGAATCGAATGTAACGCGTGGTATTCGACCGAGTACACCAATGACTATGCAAGGGGAGGTATTCAATCGAATACTACTATTCGATCGAATACTACTATTCGATTGAGTACTACTCACTCATCTCTAGTGTTAGTGCTCATTGTTTGCCGTTGCTCCCAACAGCTGCCTCTCTGCTTGTTTTTGCAGGAAAATGCTTGTCTACAAAGGACAGAACCTCTGTAGGACATGTACTTCTCCCTATAAAGTCCTATCTACAAAGCAAAAATAATATGATAGATTCGTTTTAAGGTCTGGTTTCCACAAGTGTAAATAAGCACAGTTTTTACTTTTATTTCTTATTATAGGAAACCAAACAGCTTCCATTTGGCTCTGATCCTCCATTCTGTTCTCTACTTTAAATCAACATTTCTAAAACATGATTGTCTTTCTACTTGTCTTACAAAAATATTTTAACAGTCATATAAACTCCTAATATTTCAGCAATGCTAGGTATAAAATAACAATTTCTGCGCGCTATAATCCCTCACTCTATTTGTCACGTAGTGTTGAAATACCAGAGTGAAATCTCCATTATAAACTTTGATGTGAAAGAGATGCAATTTACTATGACAGTATTGTCACATGAATTTCAGTTCACAAAGCAGAGTATTTATCAAACTTTCCATAGATTAATATGAGACTCAGGTTCCAATAACAGCACCATATTACAGAACCCTACCTATCTCTACCTCTATGGTACTGATCTATAAAATAATAGTCTATGTTATCTATAAGGGCTATCTGTAAATACTGTTTATATACAGAAATAATAGCTACATTCCTGGGAAAAACAGCATGTGAACATATAAGAGCGATCACAGATGAACAGATGACTATTTGGCACAAACAATTGATAATTACAACACACATAAGAACAATAGGTTACGATGGTTAATGTTCACACTAAATGGTACAAAATAGTTTAAGACTAAGGCCCCATGTAGCGAGCTGTAGCGAAAAAGCGCTACGGGAAAAACCACAGTGGAAACACATTTTGGTTTTTCCCACAGCGCTTTTCACAGAAAGTCTGCATAATTTTCCTCTGTGGACTTTCTGCTTCAAAACCGTAGGTATTTCCATAGGTATAATTGACATACTGCGATTTCCAAACTGCAACAGTTTTCCTCAGAGGGTCAGGATGCACCCAAAGTAATTGCTATCTTTTGTCTACCTCTCCTGAGAGGTTACCCTTTTGTTCCCTCCTACTCAGTAAGGCTGAGTGCCCATGCACAGCTGTGTGCATTGTCCTTACTTTAGATGGTCTGGCTGCTTTAGCAGTCTGTTGGGGCTTGGCAGTTTAGTAGCACAGTGAATAATTCCATAAGTACTGATGTAGGTACTCAATGGAGTCACGAGTGCCCTGGGGAGCAATACTCCTTATCTGCTCTGCTCCCTAATATAGGGGATTAGCACAGGTGTCACATAAGGCTCTGGAGCAGAGCAGGGTGTTCTGAATCCAACTCACTGCTCTCTCTCACAGGAACTTATATACTGTGTTTGGGGTACTTAATGGGGCATCATATTTTGTATGAGAGGACACTAATGGGGAATTTCACTTTGAGTAGGCACTGAAGGGAGCATTATCACTGTACTCAGCAACTACTGAAGCTTGGGCTTAGATAATAGCAAAAATTTATAGTGTTAAAAGACAATGGCAGAATTGCTGATTTTTTTTCCATTCCTTCCCAGAAAGTCAAAACAAAACAATAAATACAAGCCCTCATATAGTTACATTGATGCTACATATATGAGCTAGCAAGAAAGTGCCATATTTCTATTCTGAAGATGCGTTACACAAGCAACTCAGAGCAACAACCCCACAGGAGAGAGGGCATTCTCATGTATCCCGCTGCGTTTTATAGGAGAGAGACAGGCTGCAATGGAGGTACCATCCCAAATTCACAGTATACTACAAGTACGCAAGAACCCTTTCATCACTGGAAGCTGTTACTTGCATTGCTGCCACATTCAATTAAAGTTATGTGTTACCCATTATCTTGCAACCTCGAGTCATTAGTACTCCAATACCATCAACCTCAAGTCAGGAGCACTCCAATACCATCAGGCTTAGTAGGGCTGAAGACTATTAGGATGTGTCCCGGCAGAGAGACTACCACCACTATCAGATACACAGAAGGCCCCCTTAGCTCTGCACCAGCCCAGGAAGAGAGCTGGAGGAATTTGGTTGTGTGTGTTTAACATTACAAGTACAAATTAGGGAATTACTACTCCCAGCCTCTGGATTCTCTCCAACAGGTTGCTGAACCTGTCCCTGACTTTTTTTTTTTTTTTTTTAAAGATGATCCTTCTCTGGTGGATACCACTTTTAGCTGAACACAGAATGCATAGTGGTCTGCAGAAATGCATGATTTGTGGAGGGCAAAAGAAACCCCTCATACTGTCAGGCTTTTGTTGAATAAATCTATTAAAAATCTGCCCAGGTTTGTTGAAACATATATTTAGCTGCCATATTATACTTTTACATTTGTACACATGCAGATTACACAGGCAATTGCCGTCTAGCTCACTGATCCTATGCTATGTATTTTCATAGCCCATGAGAAGCAGATTGTTGCCTGGAGTGTCACTGCTCACAAAAGGGAGTCCCTGTGTCAGATAGTATGCCCAATGTGCTGACTGTGGCACAGGTCCCATGGGTTGCTGACCCGTTATAAAAGTATAAATAAGTAAACTAGCAACAGAGCTACGATTCAGCATATCTGCATTTTGACTAAATACTGGATCTAAACAATGTTTTGTTTTTTTTTTGTTTTTTGTTTTAATCTCCATATGAATAGGCTACAGAAGCTATGGGAAGCAGAGCTCCAGAAGCATGGCAAGAGAAAAATATCCCTCACATTAGTGCTATGGCGTTTCTGCCGCACCAGATCCTTACTGGCATTGTTGTCTCTGATTATCACCATGGTTGCAAACTTTATTGGCCCTGTGAGTTCATGTTCTGTTTGCCTAGAAATTAGTTAAGGTATGCAGTGCTGTTCTGTACAGGTTGGAGGTTTTTTTTTTTGTTTTTTTTTTTACTTAAAGGGGTTTTTCAGGTAAATCATATTTTTTTCAAAAAAGGTCTGTTAGTGCTATTAAAAGGGTTAATAAGTACAACCAAATACCTTTAATAGTGTTTTGAGTGATTTGTGGGTTTCTGGGGAAGCTCCTGGAATCTTCTGCATTTGTTTACTTAGGTAGCTTCCTGTTCTATTTTCCTACAACTACCAGAATGCCTTGTACTTCATTCAGAGCCGACTCAAACCACCTCCTCTTTCACTCCCTTCTCCTCCCTTTCTTACTTCCACCCCATCCTTGTTTCCCTAGCTAGCCTGCCCACTATTATCACATCCTAACTAATTCAACCCACCGTCCCCCCCATCATACTTACCTGTCTTCCTGTGCAGATCTTCTGAGCACAGGATGTCACTTGTTCTTGGCGGCCCACACCTCCTCTTCTTGACGTCTGCCACCCATGCCTGCACAATAGAGCCACAGTGCTGTCTTTTAGTATTGGTGACGTTCAGTTTCCGAAAATGGGGAAATGGACCGTCCAGAGACAGAACGTCACTGGAAAATTCAAAAATGTGCCTGGGGCCGTAACATGACCACCCCACCGATCTAGGTAAATATAGATTTTTGGTACCCAAATTATTATGAAAGTAGGTGGGGAGGGGGAGGTAGGTTAGATTAGAAGGATCAGTTTATCCTGAACAACCCCTTTAACCGCTAATAATATTAGTATAAATAAATAAATAAATAAATAATACACAAAAACAGTAATAATGGTGAAAATTGTTCACGGTGTTTATTAAGGTAACCACTTCATTACAATTAATTGAATAAATATGAGCAAATAAATATCAATAAATAAATGATAATGAAATATTCAAATAAATTAATAAATTCTAACAACAGTCATATCAGCTTTAGCTGATAGCCTAATCCCTACAACAAACACAATGACAGAAGCAATAACAACCGGAGGGAGGGCGAGGGGCTTGCTTGATCTATTGGATTGTCAGCTAACAGCTTACTGGCTATTTAAATCCAAAATTCCCGCCTAAAACTAACGGCAACAAATCAGCTGACAGCAGAACACACCCCTTTTGAAATTTATGGAAGAACACTCATCTGGATCAACTGACTTGAGGAAGACCCTGTGACAACTGTGAGGTAAAAGGGGGTGGGAAAAAGAACACATAGGAAAACATACTAAGGGGAAAAACTGTAATAACCAACCTAAGGTGAAGCATATAAATTAAGTTACAATACAGTACTGTGGTGCCTTGTGCCCCCCAAGTAAGTGTGCTCTGGGGACTCCTGTTAAGAATCTTGTAAAAAAACAAAATCCAACACCTATATTACAATGAACATTATTAAGAATTTGGCAAGCAATACCTGTAACAGATAGTAGGTTGTATTATGAAGATATTTTATGTGGATGCTTTTTCTCTATCTACAGGCCATCTTCATACGTGCATTGCTTGAGTATGCAGAATCAACAGAATCGACTCTCCTATATGGATTATTTGTCGCATTTGGGATTTTTGTGGCAGAGCTTGTGAGATCTTGGTCTTTTGCACTTAACTGGGCAATGAACTATAGAACTGGAATTCGACTGAAAGGAGCTGTGTTAGCCCTGGCTTTCAGAAAGATCCTGAAACTTAAAGTATCTAAGGATATTACAACAGGAGAAGTAAGTTATATACTTGGTGGAAAAAATTCTATGTGCCATTGGTCAAGGGCTTTTATAGTTTAATCTATAGATCGGATATGAGTCATTGAAATAATTTATCATTAAAGCTGGTCCTTATCTAAAAGCTGGACCTTATCTAAACATCATTTAAAGCCTGTTAGGCTGGGTTCATATCAGTGACCCCCAAACAGAAATGTTTACGCCTGAAAAAGCGGCTACCTTCAGGAAACCCCTGGACCCCATAGAGTATAATGGGGTTCATGTGGTTTCCGCTCAAAACATGTAGAGAGGAAAGTGCTGCTTGCAGGGCTTCTCTCTGCATGTTTCGTGTGGACATTGAGCGGAGGAGGTTTTAGAGGAGGAAAATAGGGAAAAAAAATTTTGAAGCAAAAACTGGTAAAATATTTAATATATGGGAGTTGTAGTTTTGCAACAGCTGCAAGGCCACATTGACAGGTGACCCTGCAGCTGTACGGGGATGCATAGAGTGTTTTTTTTTTGCGGGGCCAGAAGTACTTTTTAGTTATACCATTTTGGGGAATATCTATTTCTTAGATCACCTTTTATTGAAAAAAAACCCGGTGGTTTATGATATATGATTTTCTACTTTTATATATATATTCTAGGGACAGGAGGTGATTTAGAACTTTTATTTATTTCATATTTTTATCATATATTTTTAAAGCTTTTTTTTTTTTTTTTTTTTTACTATTTTATTCCCCCCCCCCCCCCCGGGGCTTGAACCTGCGGTCACTTGATTGCAAGTCCCATAGACGGCAATACAACTGTATTGCCGTCTATGGGACATTCTGTCTATTAGTATTACGGCTGGTCATAGACCCAGCCGCAATACTAATATATAGCCGTGACAGGCCGGGGAGCCTCATTAGGCTCCCGGCTGTCACCCGAACAGGTCGGCTCCTGCGATATCGTCGCGCAGGAGCCGGCCTGCAACTTTATAGGTACAGGGCCGGTGGGGACCGGCCCCGGGGGAGAAGGGGCCACCGATACTGACCCGGCATCCGCTGTACTAGAGAGGCGGATGCCGGGGAGGGATAGACGCCGGGGCCTGAGACATCGCTGCCCTGCCCTGCATGAAGCCAGCGGCGGGGGGACGGAGGAGCAGAATAGCAGCATCACTCCTCCCGCTGCTGGCTTCATGCAGGGCAGAGGAGCGCAGCGATGTCGCAGGCCCCGGCACCTGTAATGGCGTCTATCACTTGCCGGCTTCCGCCTCTCTATTACAGCGGATGCCAGGCGCCACATTCGGACTATAAGACGCACCCTTCTTTTCCCCCCAAATTTTGGGGAAAAAAAGTGCGTCTTATAGTCCGAAAAATACGGTAGGTTTCTGTTCTCGGGGTCCTTAAGTGGACTCCCCAAACAGAAACCCAAACACTGATCTGACTCGGTCAATAGATAACTTCCCATTTATCTATACAAATGTCTTATGCATATAGGTTAGTGTAGATCACAATGTATATTCTTCATTGGTATACTTAATTTACCTAAAAAATTCAGTAGCCATAAATTGTGACAATAATTGTACATGACGTAATAGTGTGTTTTGTCTTACAGCTAGTTAACATGTGTAGCAGTGATGGCCATCGATTATATGAAGCTGCTTCAGTGGGCTGTATGCTTGCTGCCAGTCCTTTTATTGCCCTCCTAGGACTGCTATATACTGTATTGTACTTGGGACCTACAGCACTAATAGGTTCTGCTGCATTTATCTTGTTTTATCCACTAATGGTAAGATTATTTGTAATTTCCTATTCCTAACAGAATCTGTCAGTCATTTTTTTAAATTATACAATAAATTATACAATATATGTATGGAAAATTGTCTTTTATTTTCCCTTAGATGTTGGCATCAAAATTAACTGCATATTTTAGAAAAAAATGCATAAGGATCACAGATCAAAGAGTACGAGTTATGAATGAAATCTTGACCAGCATCCGATTTATTAAGATGTATGCATGGGAAAAGACATTCATGCACAATATTCAAGGTAAGCCCTGCTTAATAATCAATGCAGGATCTTTGAAAACTGTATTATGCTTAAGTTTAGAATATTTTATGTATTCTTGACAAGTCTAACTTTTTTTTTGTTCTGGCTTGGGTAAACCAATCATTTATAGAATACAAAGGATTCTAAAGCATTCCTTTCACATAGAGGCATCTACACCCTCTACTGAATATGTACACTATGCTGTGTGACATATGCGCTTCAAAATGCAAGTGCACAAATACAATAAATTCAGAAAACAATTTCTCAAGAACAATTGAATGCCAAATTCATGATGCACCCTTTATTTTAATATATGGGTGTGTATGGTATCTGAAGAATGACAGCAATCTGAATCTTTAAAGGCGTTGTCCTATCCCAAGGATCCTATTTTTTCTTATAGAATATGTAAATTGAAGAATTTTCCTAAATATTTTAGAAATATTTAGAAATTCTGCTTTAGAAATTCTGCTTTGTTTGCCTGCTATGTGAACATATTCCTCCAATTATTTACAAAGCGTTGCTATAACCACGGATCTCTGAGATAGGACCAGTGACGTCACTTACTCAGTGCTGGCAGGACAATCAGCTTAGCTAATTTCAGTTTGCTGATAAAGCAGAGTCTGTTATCTATCCATGTATACACACAGATAACAATGAGCCCATTCTGTGCAAGCATCTGCATATTATCTGATCTGCATAAGTATTGTGTGTCCCCTTCAGCTAGAGGGAGGAGATGGGAGGAGAAATAGAGGAAGTGAGAAGAAGAAACGGCAGGCAGAGTGCTGAAACACTGAGATGGGAAAACCCCTTTAATTCAGTGATTTTTTAAATGGTTCAATGCTAGCTGGTGTCTTTTTATATGATAAGACTAGTTGGAGTTAGAGTTGAAACGGTATAAGAATTGATTAGTAAGTTACACTTTATACTACCTTGGTTTACCAACATTCTTCCATACTTTGAAAATTTGGTTGTATTGCGTGGTTAATGTCTCTGTGGTGAGCACCCTGTAATTTGATATTACTTTTGCTTTATTTCTGGGTCGGTATGGAATGATGAAGATGCATTGAAGCCCATTCATGAACCATTTTCATTTGTATTTAAAAATTAAATATGCAAACACTACTGTGTCTTCATTGAGTTGTGATTCCCTTTTTCTAGAGGTCAATGGAAATGCTAGAATCTGGATCCTACATATCTTTTTACAGTCCTATGAAAAAGTTTGGGCACCCCTATTAATCTTAATCATTTTTAGTTCTAAATATTTTGGTATTTGCAACAGCCATTTCAGTTTGATATATCTAATAACTGATGGACACAGTAATATTTCAGGATTGAAATGAGGTTTATTGTACTAACAGAAAATGCGCAATATGCATTAAACCAAAATTTGACCGGTGCAAAAGTATGGGCACCTCAACAGAAAAGTGACATTAATATTTAGTACATCCTCCTTTTGCAAAGATAACAGCCTCTAGTCGCTTCCTGTAGCTTTTAATCAGTTCCTGGATCCTGGATAAAGGTATTTTGGACAAACAATTCAAGTTCAGTTAAGTTAGATGGTCGCCGAGCATGGACAGCCCGCTTCAAATCATCCCACAGATGTTCAATGATATTCAGGTCTGGGGACTGGGATGGCCATTCCAGAACATTGTAATTGTTCCTCTGCATGAATGCCTGAGGATTTGGAGCGGTGTTTTGGATCATTGTCTTGCTGAAATATCCATCCCCGGCGTAACTTCAACTTCGTCACTGATTCTTGAACATTATTCTCAAGAATCTGCTGATACTGAGTGGAATCCATGCGACCCTCAACTTTAACAAGATTCCCGATGCCGGCATTGGCCACACAGCCCCAAAGCATGATGGAACCTCCACCAAATTTTACAGTGGGTAGCATGTGCTTTTCTTGGAATGCTGTTTCTTTTTGGACGCCATGCATAACGCCTTTTTTTTATAACCAAACAACTCAATTTTTGTTTCCAAAATGAAGCTGCCTTGTCCAAATGTGCTTTTTCATACCTCAGGCAACTCTATTTGTGGCGTACGTGCAGAAACGGCTTCTTTCTCATCACTCTCCCATACAGCTTCTATTTGTGCAAAGTGCGCTGTATAGTTGACCGATGCACAGTGACACCATCTGCAGCAAGATGATGCTGCAGCTCTTTGGAGGTGGTCTGTGGATTGTCCTTGACTGTTCTCACCATTCTTCTTCTCTGCCTTTCTGATATTTTTCTTGGCCTGCCACTTCTGGGCTTAACAAGAACTGTCCCTGTGGTCTTCCATTTCCTTACTATGTTCCTCACAGTGGAAACTGACAGGTTAAATCTCTGAGACAGCTTTTTGTCTCCTTCCGCTGAACAACTATGTTGAACAATCTTTGTTTTCAGATCATTTGAGAGTTGTTTTGAGTAGCCCATGATGCCACTCTTCAGAGGAGATTCAAATAGTAGAACAACTTGCAATTGGCCACCTTAAATACCTTTTCTCATGATTGGATACACCTGGCTATGAAGTTCAAAGCTCACTGAGGTTAGAAAACCAATTTTGTGCTTCAGTAAGTCAGTAAAAAGTAGTTAGGAGTATTCAAATCAATAAAATGATAAGGGTGCCCATACTTTTGCACCGGTCAAATTTTGGTTTAATGCATATTGCGCATTTTCTGTTAGTACAATAAACCTCATTTCAATCCTGAAATATTACTGTGTCCATCAGTTATTAGATATATCAAACTGAAATGGCTGTTGCAAACACCAAAATATTTAGAACTAAAAATGATTAAGATTAATAGGGGTGCCCAAACTCTTTCATAGGACTGTATGGCTTTCCTGATTGACATGATATAAAAAGTACTTTACTGGACAGCCTCTTAAAAAGTCTCCACATTGAAAATGAAAAGCTGTCCTGTTATACAGTAAATATTGCATGTCACAGCTTATAATGAATATCATAATTTGTTTGTAATTATATAAATGGAACAAACTATTCTTCCTATTTCTCAAAATAATACATTTCCATTTCTTTATAATGGTGTGATAGCTGTTAATAACATCATTATTTTCTAGCCATCAGAAGAGCCGAGAGAGCTTTACTGGAAAAAGCTGGATATGTACAAAGTGTCACATCAGGGATAGCCCCTGTGGTTGTGGTGGTTGCTAGTGTATGCACATTTACATTGCATATGGCCCTTGGATATGATCTGACAGCTCCACAGGTAGGTAGTGGATTCATATAATATCTATGTAAAAAGTAAATCCTAGTCTGTAATCATCAAGACTTGTATATAACAAAATTTATGACGTAACAGAATTTTACAACCCTTCTGTTTTTGCTTGGGAACATATCTGTCTGGGTTTGAGGATATCTTAGATATTATTAATATGTCAACCATAACAAGTAATGGGACTGTAAAGTGCATTATTCGTGCATTACTGTACCACTGACGTCTAGTGGAGTCAGCAGTAGTTGTAAGCTCAGATCTCTGAGCTAAAGCTCAGTGGGGCACAATGCTCATGCTAAGACCCCTGTGGGGTAACACTTTACAATCAATATTGTAACATAACATCCACAGACTGAAAAGCTATACAGACAAAATACATGGGTTTGCTACAATGTATACAGTACATTAATAATGAATTGTCTGACTCTGAGCTGATAGCACACTGACAGATGAAGCCAACTGCACACTCAGTAGGGATTGCCCACTCTATGGGACAATGCTGCAGTGCCTACAGTGTACACAACACTTTGTACAGCAGGTGAACAGCATGGCGCCCAGAATGTACAGAGATCTAATAGTGATAGTCTATCCTAAGAATAGGCCAACAATACTAGAAACCAGCTAAACCCTTTATTTCTATCAATGTAATGTAATGAGTTACCCCATTATTCCTTTGGTCTAATGAAGTCTAATGTCTGTGATTTTGTTTCCTATAAACTATTTGGTATTCTTTATCATTTCCTTCCTCTTCCTTACTTTATATGTAATTATTACAGGCTTTTACAGTTGTTACTGTATTCAATGCAATGACCTCAGCTCTCAAGATGATACCACTTGCTGTAAGAGCAGCCTCAGAAGCTTCTATTTCCATCTCTAGATTTCAGGTTGGATAATGCTACATTGTGAGAGTTCTTTGAACTGTTTTAATTGTGTATCTCTGAATATTATGAAAAGAAGTGATAAAACATAATTGAATGTAGGAATACATAAAATGTAATTGAAAATAGAAAGCTCTGCACACTTAGCAATTTTTAGACTTCCCAAAGAAGTCAATAGAGAAATCTATGCATGTTTGGCGAGCCACTACTTTAGTCACAGTGGCCGTAACACAGGCATGAGGGGACCCCTCTTCGTAAGATAAGTGTAAGTGTCAGGGGGAAAAAAACCCATACGTATCACTGGCAGCTTTGTCAGGGGAACTAAGCTATAACCCAAGTATGCCCCTTTATTATATAGTCAAGTACAAAAAATAATACACACATTTGAAGATCATATGGAAGCAAGAGACTGCAGTGGCAGAAAAACAATCACAATTGCACATGAAAGGAAGTAAGAAACCCTATAATATAATGGAAGATGCATGTACAAAGATTTCAATGCACACAGGTGCATTATAACAGACAATAAAGGTATTTCAAGATAACGTTGACAATCACAATCGCACTGCAAGGTAACATTGATAAATACATATAAGCATGAGCTCTAAAAATTTCACCAACACAATGTAAAGTCTCCCAAGGGGATCCATTCATTTTCTGAAATACTGAGGGATACCCAGGAGCCAGACTCCAATACTTGCAACTCCATAGCTATTTGTACTTTCTGGCAACCCTGGCTGTGCTATCAGCAGACTTGCAAGATGGAGATCTGCAGGCCCAGGAGGGCAGGAAGATCTCTGGCCTCTACGCTATGCATTTGGTGGGGGTGTAAAGGGATTTTGTCATTGTGACAGGACATTATCACTTTGTACAACAAGCTTTTGGGTGTCTCATTAGTAATGACACTGGATATTGCCCTTCTCTCCTGGCTCCATTTCTAAGATTCTCCTATGATTCTCCTATGCTTTTTTCTGATGGCTATGCAACAAATTATCCCCCACTTTTGGAGGTCTCTGGTTCTTCCCTCTAGGTTGTAGTGGGTTGAGAAACTGGATTCTATCCATCATTTGGAGGACCTAAGGGTTTGTTTGGTTGCAATTCAGAGACTCCACTACCTTCCACTTGTGGTTGGCTTCAGGTACACTGCAGCTCTAGAAGATTGATGAATACATTGGTCGTGTGGCGGAGGCAAGGGAATTCTACCCTCCCTTTCTTTTTTTTTCTCTTCTCCCCTTCCCTATTCAATACCTTCCTACCCCTGTCCTTATCCTTGTTTGCTTGGTTGTTTGATGATTATATTAGATATACCACTATAATATATTTACTTCAATGTGGTTGATAGCTCCATACATGCTTACTCAATGTTGGGCTTAGATAAAAATCTAATAAAACTAATGACCCATAACAAAAGTACCAATGCAATCACCAAAAGCAAATAAGTAAGAATGCACGGGTGATGTAAATAAAAAAATGCCAATATCTTAGAACCGCTTCCTCCGGTAACCCTTGCATTGTCCACATATTTTTCTGATGTACATGTCATAAAAATTTGCAATTTTTTTGCATTGTTATTTTTTTTCCTCCAAAAATTTTTACTTTTTAATTTCTGGCCATCCTCACCACTTTCCAGAAAAAAGGGCGTTGGTGTACAAGGGGTGGAGCCATCGGCTTTGCCAGATTTATGATCATTTACAGGGTAGTTTTTATGCATTGTAGGCCAGTTTTCTGCTGTCAAGGCGCAAAAAGTTGCAAACTGGCAGTTTGTGCAAAAACAAAAATGTGATTTTTTTTTTTACCTCTGTAACTGGGGCATGATGGTGGTGAGTAGGGGACAGGGCCATCAGCCCCATCAGATTTATTATCATTAGCAGCAGAAATCTGCCATCATTGATGCAGGAAATGTACACTAGCTATGAGCTGGCATACATTTCCCTCATTAGCTATGAGCTGGCATACATTTTCCACATTAGCTATGATCTGGCATACATTTTCCACAGTAGCTATGATCTGGCATACATTTCCCACCAGCCGAAAGGTGCGCTTAATTTACGAGACTTGCACTTCTTCATATATGAAGTGCACCCATTGTCTGGGGTGTAACACCAGTCTTCATAAATTTGCCCCAAACTTTTTAACTAGTAATGTATGACAATTGGTCGTCATATGTGTACATATGAAGACCAATATTATATGAATATAAATGAGAGCTTCTTGAAAGTGAATATTACTTCTTTATGTCCATTGACCATATGTAGAAAATATAGATAAGATGCAACATTTGTATAATTTTAAACATTTTATCATATTTTAAATGACAGAGATTGTTCCTAATGGAAGAAATAGATACTAAGAATAATGAGACAATACAACCAAATTCCATTGTTGAATTTCAAGGTGCATATTTAACATGGAAATCAGGAACACTGGTCCAATGTAAGGGTGAGAAAAAACATACATCGGAAGATCAGACAGCTAAAAGAAAACTTATTCAGCCTTCTTCATCACACCTGGGAGAGAAGAAATGTTTAACTAATGGCAATCCAGCTTTCCATACTTCTGAAGTAAAAGAAACATCCTTGAATGTTCCTCTATCCATGGGTTCACCTGTGCTTCTAAATATTAGTTTTTCTCTGCAAAAGGTAATTTATATTATTTAGTATGTTGTGATATTTTATGTTATCTTATGTAAGCTATTTAATAACTAATGATGCCTTGTCTACATCTCTCAATCAAATGACATCTTCCAGTCTTAGTTATCTTAGAGTCTAATCTTCTGACAGACCTAACACAAAGAATGAAACAAAAAAGAGAGACACACACTGAGCGCCAATAGTGTAGTAATTCCGGTACTGATGTGGTAATAGGCACAAATTAAAGCCTCTTACCTTGTTGTGTTGTGAACAGTCACAACACCAAAAACACATATAGATAAAACCGTGGTGGCAGCAGATTATTCCCTTGCGTCAGCCGAGACTCGCAATAAACAATGTACAGGTATCCCTCAGGGTCAAAGACCGATCAGATGGCAGAGGAGTAGGGTGAAGCGCGCACAAACGAACTGAACAAGTATTCTTCCAAAAACTTTATTCCTTACTCACGACGCGTTTCGTGCATTAGCCCTTTTTCAAGTGCATATAAAACTGCTGCAGCTCAGGACTCAGCTTCTGAGCTGCAGCAGTTTTATATGCACTTGAAAAAGGGCTAATGCCCGAAACGTGTCGTAAGGAATAAAATTTTTGGAAGAATACTTGTTCGGTTGGTTTGTGCGCGCTTCACCCTACTCCTCTGCCACCTGATCGGTCTTTGACCCTGAGGGATACCTGTACTAACACAAAGAATAACTGAAATATGGTCCTTGGTAAGAACAGGGCAGGGAGATTACACCCAGTGGCGTAAACATTGTGGTAGCAGCGGTAGTGGCTGACACAGGGCCCAGGACCTTAGGTTGCCCACTGGGTTCCTGATGCTTTTTTTATATAGACTGTTAACTGCTGGAGTAACCCCAGCAGTTAACGGGCCCTATTTACTTGTTGATCCCCGCTGCTACTCATGGGAGGCAGAGGTGACTGTGAGCAGGAATAGGGTTTGGTAAGTTAGACCACAGGCCCACAAACACCAACAAACTTTGCTATCATTATGCTCTGTGGTCGGTATGATGAGCAGTGACTCACAGGAGGTGATAAACATATAAAAACACTGTTACTTACCTCTCCTGTCCCCTATCAATCTTCTGGCCTATTTTGTGATGTCCCAGGTGTTATGTGGGCCAGGTCGGTGTTATTATGTGTCGCGACCCAGGCCTGGCTCACGTGACGTCTGTACCAACTTTGAAGAGATATGAAATCAATGGACAGTGCACTGGACCCATGGAGGGGTAAGTAACAGTGTTTTTTTATGTTTGTATCCTCCCCTAGGTCTCTGATCAATAAACTCTGGGGTCTGAAAACCCCCAGAGTATAACAATTGTTCACGGATGGGCCACTATGGGGTATATATAATACTGTGTGCAGGGGCCACTATATGACATATTACTGTGTGTGCAGGGGCCACTGTGGGGCACAATAATGTGTGCAGGGGCCACTATGAGGCATAATACTGTGTGCAGTATTATAATAATCTGTGTGCAGGGGCTACAGTGGGGCATAATAGTGTGTGCAGGGTACACTGTGGGACATTATACTGTTGGAATGGGCCGCTAGGAGACATTATGCTGTATGGAGGGGCTGCTATAGGACATTATACTGTCTAGAGGCCACTTTGGAACATTATAGTGTGTATAAATGGGGTGTTATACTGTTTGGGGCCCAGGAAAGGGTGCGTTATGCCGTGGGAGTCAAAAATTTGCTGGGGGGGCCAAGTCTTTGCTAGTTGCGCTACTGGCTCCACCTCTAATACTAGGATGTAAGTTGTCTCTCAGGCTTGGAATAAGTTGGAAGGGTGAATGACTGAAGTAGGAGATTGAATAAATATAAGAAGAGGTAGTTATATTTATCAAGCTAATGGTTGTGTTATATTGGTAAATAGAAGTATATTTTGTTGTTGTTGTTGTTGTTGTTGCGCAATTAGACTTTAAAGTGGCTATATGTTATTTAATAAAATAAAAACAGCAGAAAATGTTATAAAACAAATAAAAAAACAGATAGCCACCTCTCTAATCCTACCGAAGCTTCATGATCAACAATGAGAGGCAAGATGTCAGTACATGACCAGAGCAGAGCAACTGCTCTGGATTGGGAGATTAGACCGGTGAGCATTGTTTATCATTATTATTATTATTATTATTATTATTATTATTATTATTAACTTTTTGTTTTACTCCTTTTTATAATTTGGAGCTGAACTTTATTTAGTTGATATTAATTGCACTTGCTCTGATATCAAATATTGTGAAGCAAGCTATATGTATCTGTATTATGTTATTATTGTGGACATCCCTCCGTGTTCTATACATAATGAAAGGCCCTTGACTGTAGAGTATAGTTGGCACTGTACAGTATATTCAATTCTGTCTGTCTTGATCTTATATCCTTAAATCAATTGTATATACTTTGATAATTTCACAGACTTACTTATTATTGAATATCTTTCTATCATATTTCTGCAGGGAAAACTTGTAGGAATCTGTGGAGGCGTTGGGTGTGGTAAAAGTTCTCTGTTATTATCTATTCTAGGTCAGGTATGTTTGATTTTATTTCTTTTGCATTGGAATATACAATTGGTTGATAAATTAGTGGTTTTTGTATTTATGTGCTTTAAGTGTTCAGTAAAAAATCTCCAGCTTGAGGCTGCCTTCAGACGGTCGTATTGTGGGAGCATGTTATAGTTCATATTATATCCAAATATTGCTATTAGGGGATATTGATGAAAAACTACTCTATATGAGTGCCTTCGGTACATCTATGCAATACATAGACAGCTAGTTGGTTGGTCACTATGTATTGCTACATTTATTGTGTAGCAGAGGAAGACCCTGCACATTTAAATAAGAGCCAACTTGCCAAAGGAGCTGAATTCCCATTGTGTAACACCCTATCTCTTACTAAAAGGAGTGTAGTTATTAATATGTCTACTATATCTACTATGTATCAATAAGTGTTATATAACCAGGCCAAACCACAGAGCAGTTCCAGCACCAGTAAATACGCATATAGATAGAAAAAGGTTACCCTGCAGGAACTAAACAATAGCGCCTCACTGCAAGGACATACAAGTACGACTTTGCAGGGTTAAGTGTGGACCACTCAGACATATAAAGTCTATGCTCAGTCCGGACCTGGTTAATCTCTTCTCATAACTAAGGCCCTCATGCTCCTTATATGAAATAACAGATACATATCATGACCTTGTTTTTATCAGTCAAAAAAGGCAACAATGTGAAACACACAAGCACAGGTAGATTAGTACAAAGTCAAACATAAGACTATTAAACATTCCACAGATAACAGAAAATGGGCAGATCATTTCCACATAAATGAGTAACTTCATAGTTGGTAGTATACCTGGTCTTCTAAATTGTTTTGAATAATTTTTTTCATAGTAATGCAAGCATACATCCTATGTCACAGATAATATAAGTATAAAGAGAAACAACTGAACTATATGGTTAAAAGAAATGTGTCACCATAAATTGCCTATTATTTGTTCACATATTTTTTAAAGGGGTTTTCCAGTCTCTAATGCATACTGATGACCTATCCATGGACCCTGAACAGACCTGCTGTTCTGGCAGCTTTCAGGCACTTGAAGCTATTGCAGTAAAAGAGAAGCAGATGCAGTCTGTTCCAATGTAAGTAATAGGAGCAGAGCTGCAGTTCCACAGTGCCACCACTATACAAGGTATGGCGCTGTAGCTTTGCTCCGATTACTTGAGCAGACTTCTTCTGTCCCCATTCAATTCTCGGCTCATGATAGGGCTTTCTCATTCTGCTGTTTCACATGGACGTGTGTTGCCCATCTTGGACAACATACAATCCTGCTCGTTTTTAGGTCGCGTACTACTTTTCCTTATCTTTGGGCAATTGGTTGGTATTCATGTGCTATCCATGATTTTCAAAAAGCCATAGACTATAATAAGTATCTGTCCTCTGCAAAATGCAGTAAATGGAGCAAAACAGAATATGCCTCTAATCTTTTCTACAAATCATCTTTGGAAGAAGTGGACATCTGCAATCTCCCATTAAAATAAATTGAATGCAGTCTGTGCTTAACATGGACATCACATGTCATTTTAAAACAAATTTGCGTATAAGGCATAAGTGTAATGAAAATAGGATAAAAAAATAGTATCATAGTAAAAAACAGATTTGAAAAAAAAAAAAAGTTTACCCAGTAGAAAAAAAGTTAGGTGATGCATTCCCATTAATAGTGGTAGGAAGACTAAACTAACTACTGCACACTTTTGTTATATCTAGATGACTTTACTGGAAGGGACTGTATCCGTAAGGAGCAGTGTTGCCTATGCAGCCCAGCAAGCCTGGATTTTCAATGCATCTTTGAGAGAAAATATCTTGTTTGGGGAAGAATATGATGAAGAGAAGTAAGTTATACTGAAGTACTTTTCGGTTACATTGCATTCATATTTATTAGATGGTTTATCAGGGAGGCAAACATTACCATTAGTTATTAAAAATCAGTATTGAGTCTGGGCATATGGGTCAGCAGAACTTTTTTTACACTGAATAAGTATCACACGGCGAATATAGTGAAATTATAGTGAAATTTTCCATAATAACGTTTCTTTATATATGTTGGCTGTTCCCTTTGCATTTGGTAGTATTCTGGCTTGACTGATTTTCTTAGCATGATCATAAAAGATCATGTGTCCTATCATTATTGGGGCAGGGGTCTTGTATAGGGACTCAAGTGAACTTATGATTATGGTTCTGATAATAATATAAGGGGTCTCTCTCTCTCTTTCTTTCTTTCTCTCTCTCCATATAAATATATACAGTATAGCCACGCTCCTAGAAAAGATCACTTCCATTTGTGTGCCAGGACCTGCTGCATGAATATAAGGGTTTTCCCAAATGAATCCAGCTAAACTGTGTACTAAAGGTTTGCTGTACAGTCTTGAACCTTGTACTTGTTGGGTCACACGCCCAGAAGCTATGGTGTTGCAGTGTTGGCAGCTGCCAAGCAATGCAACGCCCTTGAGGGTACAGACCTACTTAAAACACTGTGGTCACTGTAAATTGGCACCTGGCCTTGTACAATATAATCATTGCTTAAAAACTTTCTTTAGTTGCAGTAATTCACTGTGAAAAATGGATGCACACTCCATGCCTTTTTCTACATCTAATTTGTCTCTCTCACAGGTACAAGAGAACATTGGAAGCTTGCTGCTTACATCCTGATATTCAGTCTCTGCCTAATGGAGACTTAACTGAGGTAAATTGACCCTGAGTCTTTAGAATGAATATACACTGCTCAAAAAAATAAAGGGAACACTCAAATAACACATCCTAGTCCAGGAGTTGGCATATGCTTTAGTCCAGGTCTGGGAGGAGATCCCTCAGGAGACCATCCACAACCTCATCTTGAGCATGCCCAGGCGTTGTAGGGAGGACATACAGGCACGTGGGGGGTACACACACTACTGAGCCTAATTTTGACATGTTTTAAGGACATTACATCAAAGTTTGTTCACCCTGTAGTGTGGTTTTCCACTTTAATTTTGGGGGGACTCCAAATCTAGGCCTCCATTGGTTAATAAATTTGATTTCCATGGATGATTTTTGTGTGATTTTGTTGTCATCACATTCAACTTTGTACAGAACAAAGTATTCAATGAGAATATTTCATTCATTCAGATCTAGAATGTGTTATTTCAGTGTTCCCTATATTTTTTTGAGCAGTGTGCATAACATGCCCTTTATGTTACCTCTTAGATTTATGAAATGTATTAAGAAGATGTTAAAATTGCTAATTTGTCTTGTAAAGATAGGAGAACGTGGTGTCAACCTAAGTGGAGGCCAGAGACAGAGGATCAGCTTGGCTCGTGCCCTCTTTAGTTCAAGTAGCCTGATTCTTCTGGATGATCCGCTCAGTGCTGTAGATGTTTATGTGGGAGCGGAGTTATTCAGCAAGGCAATTAAAACTGGAATGAAAAGCAGAAGCGTCTTATTTGTGACACATCAATTACAGGTACTCAATGTTCTGTACATTGTTTTTTTCACGGATAGAACTCTACAGCTTATTTACATTAGGTGACGGTTTTGATGGACTACACATTTGTTTTTACTGGCTGTTTTACATCCATTCTGTTTTTCTAATTTTGATGGCCAAGTATCAATTTTGCATCAGTTTTTAACTGCTAGTGAAAAAAAAACGGATAGATTTAAATGGCCTTTCTTTTTTGACCCAACCTTCTTTTCCGTTTTTAACAGAAGTACCACAGATGTCAATCCATTTTACATCTGTTAAAAATGGATCCATTGATTTCTATTGGATCCGTATGTTCGTGAAATCAGACAAAGATAGAGCATGTCGGTTTTTTTGGTGGCCATGAAAAATAGCCAATCAAAAAAACACATGTGAGTAGACACATTGATATAAATGTATTCTCAAAATGGCATTGTGACGGCTGCTTCAAAAACAGTCGCAAAAAGACTGTTTTTCAATGTAAGTTTAAGATTTTTGTCTACAGATTTTGCCTACATGTTTGGTGTCAAATATCTGTCTACAATTTCGTACCAAACATTTGTCTCATGGTGAATCAGAATTCTAGAAACACCCCATATTTATGAAGGTCCATAGGGACAGGGGTAGGTTAAGTTTTAGGGCTCACTATTTCTGTCTTTCCTTTTCCTAACAGCGTTATTTGGGAATTACCTTTGGGCAATTTTAACACCCAATGTTTTCTTCTTTTTTTTCAACTCTGATCACCCAATATTTTCTAAGTTGTGTGATGAGTTGTATTGGCATTTCTATTATATTTTTTCTCTGTAGACTCCATTCTTGATTATTTTGAATCAATTTCAAGGTAAGGCCTCACATAACAGAAATGCAGCATTGCATTATACAATGCCAGCTGACCTTGATTGGAGAATCACGTCTCCTGTCACTGCCCTTCTGACTTTACAGAGCTTAAGTAGAACATCAGGCACGAAAACTACCTGTGCTTGTTGCTTGGGACTGGTGAGGGCTAGAGAATAAATTCCAACTTTACTAGAGCAGTGCCTATTCATGGATGCTAAGAACGTGAATTGGTGGAGGGGGTGAAAGGTGCTCTTTAATCCGTTTCCAACATCTGCCATAACAGTAAGGCTAAGGCCCCACGGGCCGGAAACGCCACGCTAAAGCGCTGCGGGAACAACCACAGCGTGAACTCATCACGGTTGTTCCCGCAGCGCTTTAAACAGAAAGTTCACAGAGTTTTCTTCCGCGGATTTTTTGTTACAATTATATCTATGGGAAAGCCACCGGTGTTTCTGTAGATAAAATTAACATGCTGCGATTTTCAAAACCGTGACAGTTTTGGAAATCGCAGAGTAACCGCGCTGCAATCTTATCTGCAAAGTGGGCATGGGATTCAAATGAATCCCATCCTCTTTGCAAGTACTTTAAATTGCCACGATTTTTACCATGGGGCCTCGGCCTTAAGATGATGTCTGGTATTTAAATATGACGGTTGCTCTGGAGCTGAGCAACTGTCATAGCCACTGGGACTCTGTTGTATTATACAGCAGAGACCCAGCGCTAATGTCCACTATCATTGCACGCACTGATTGCGGGCATTAAGACCCCCCCGGGGCCTCGGTCAAAACATTTTGTTAGGGACCACAATATCTGGGGCCAACGTCCCATTGCTATGACAGACAGAAGCCTATTGAAGGCCCTCCGGTTTGTCTGACATGCTTTTGAATGACAGGCTATTTTATGTAATACATTAGTATTGTAATGCATTGCAATAGCGATCAGACCCCCTGAGGTTCCGGACCCCTAGGGGGTCTAATAAATGCAATAACAAAAAAATGTAAACAACTAACTCAAAGTTTAAAATACCTCCCTAGAATACATATAAAAGTTACTGTGAAACACAAACATATTAGGTATCCCTGTGCCTGAAAACGCCCGGTCTAGAAACTCATAAAAATATTTTTCCTGTACGGTGAACACCGTAGCTGGAAAACAAAAATGGTATAACTGTAAAGTACATCTAGGCCCACAAAAAAAAAAAAAATGTCCTATGTGTACATGAAAATATGAAAAAGTTACAGGTATCAGAATATGCCAACTTTTAGTAAAAAATTATTGCAAAGCTTTAGATTTTTGCTTGTTAAATTTTATATCCCCGGAACCGTATCAAAACATAGAATACAAGTGACATGTCATTTTGGCTGGGAAGTGAACACTGTAAAAACAAATCCCATAAGAATGTCACACAAATGCACTTTTTCTTCAGTTCCACCCCATTCTGAATTATTTTCCAATACATTGTACATAATAATAAATTATAGCATCATGAAGAACAATTTGTCCTTCAAACATTAATCTATAATATGGCTCTGTGAACAGAAAAATGAAAATAGAAAAATTCCTCCGGCGGGAAGGGGTTAAAGCTGCGCCACCTGAACGTAATTCTTGAATGTGGGGTGGCCTCAAGAACGTACCATGTACTGTAAGTGTGAAATAGGAAACCCCATATCAAGAAAAATAGTGAAAATAAACCAGTAGTCTGCCATGTACCATGTACGATATGTGGGTGATAGGAAAACCCTTTCTAAGAAAAAATTGTAGTTGCATCTTCAGTAACCAGATTTCAGCTATAACCTACAAAATACCAACAGCAATATGATTAATGGTTATAAATAAATCTACTTTTCTTTTAATATATCTTCCAAAACATTTGTAAGGGGTCAGTCTTTTTAGATGCATGAATAAACTAAACTTAAGCTTATTATCAGTTATTCCCCAAAACTTAACTATATATAATATTCACCTACCTAACATTATTTTTTCTAGTATCTTGCAGAGTGTGATGAAGTTTTATATTTGAAAGATGGGCACATTGCTGAACAAGGAACACATGAGGAATTAATGAAATTAAAGAGTGATTATGCTCTTCTATTTGAGAATATGCAGCAAACAGTAAGTATATTTCATCAAAGTGATACTGTATGCAAAAAAGTTCATTCAGTAGTTTGCTGCCATACAGGATTGTTCCCATGTCAGTAAATTGCTGCAGAGATTGGAATAAGTGCTGCTCTACGTGGACCCCATAACTCCCATAAAGGTTAATGGGAGCTGTGGGAACAGTATAACACATCTAGCCTGTTGTTGTCTTTGTGTCCACGCTTTTGCCTGTCTGCACGGTGTTCAATGGGGGATGTTTTTGTGTCTGATTTGTGTGCCGTTCCTCCGCTCTCTTCATTTGTACTATCTCAGGGTAAATTCACATGGGGTATTTTGGACGGGAACCTGAAGCGGAGGCTGCTTCAGGTTCCAATCCAAAATACGGGTAGCTGCGACTGAATACAAGTGCATTTTTGCTGCATTTTTCTCTGCAGATTTTCTTCCCTTATTAAATCTGTAGGGAAAGCACTCACATTTCTCTGCAGCTTTTCCTCAGCAATTTTTCCCCTCAATGTGCAGATGAGATTAATCAAAACCTCATTCACCTTGCTGGTACTGTAAAACACAGTATTTTTTTCTGCTGTGTTTGCGCAACATGGGGGTTTTGCCTAATCCCCATTTAAATGTAAAAATGTTTAAAACCACCGATGTATGAGTAACTGAGGGACATTTCCTTCATCACAATCATAGTCATATGCCACCATTCTCTAATGTAGGGTAAATTAAAGTTATAAATGTAAATTTTGTAAGACTGTTATATTTTCTTGTACTGCTAACCATGATGATGATATACCTTTGTCTAGGATGTGTTTACATATTTAGGCTTTAAGATGCAGTTTTTGAAGTCTGCAGTAAGCAGGAACGACTACTGTACAATGAACAGAGCTGTATGCTTCTGGCTCTGTCCACTGTATTGTTTTGGTTGTGGTGGCACCTGAGGCCTGATTCACATCAGCAATCGGGCCATTCTGTTCCCATATCCGCATCAAATATGCGGAGCGAAAAGTCCTGCAAGCAGCAATTTTCTCTCCACATTTTTCATGCAGAAACCACACGTACCCCATTATAGTCTATGAGGTCAGTGGGTTTCCTTAGGTACCCGCTTGCGGACTTTCTGCTCCTATTATACCTACACAGAAAACGCCAGAATTTCCATAGGTATAATTGACATGCTGCTACTCCACAGATTTCATACACTATTGCCCTTTATTTCTTTAAGCATGTGGTGTATTTTCGGATATTGTACTTTTGTTATTAACTGCACCATTGTATGCCTCTATCGGGTCAACGCAATAGCTGATTTTAATCTATTTTATTTGAAAAAGTTAATAAAAACATTTAAATTTAAAAAATGTAGGTATTACAGTGTGTATTAAAGTCAGAACTATCAAAATATGTTACATATCCTGTTTGGTGAACCCTGGAATAAAAAGGCAATGCACAATATTTTTGTTTATACTATACATATCAATGTTACATATACCTGGAAATTGTACAAGCAAAAAATAAAGCTCACCTCTCATTAAAAAAAATCCCTTCACATATCTCAATTAACCAAAAAGTTATGGTGTCCCCAGGCAAACGCGCGTAATATATTAAAAGCATAGGGAAAAAAGCCTCCCATTGATTTCAATGGGGAGCGCACGTACGCCGGCTCCCATTCAAGTCAATGGGAGCTGCTTTTTACACGCTCATTCTGAACGTGTTTTTACAATCAGAATGAGCGCAGCGTTACATCGTGTGAAGGCTCCCTTACAGGGTTAAATAGAATTTTCTTTAACCATCAAGTGTTTGTTTTTACAGACTGTAATTAAAGGAAAGACACAAAGCTTTGAAAAACTGGTTGATGACAGTCCAGGCCATAAAAATCAAGGTAATATGAAAGAAAATAATCACATTAATTCAGTGGAAAAGCTAAGCTTTTAGCACTAAGGTATTGGGACACAAACATTCTATAATGGCCGTGGCATGAACACTGTGACAGATTTACTAATAGTGTCTAAGACAGCGTATTTTAGACAAAATAGTCTTAGGCTAAGGCCCCTCATAGCGTCTCAAAGTAAAAAGCCCTGCGGTCAAAAAAAAACGCAGTGCTTTTCACAGAAAGTCCATAGAGGTTTCCCCTATGGACTTTCTGCTTCAATTATACCTATAAGGAAACCACTGATGTTTCTGTAGGTGTAATTGACATGCTGCGATTTCCAAAAGACAGTCAGAAGGAGCAAAGATTCCCAGGAGAGGTGAGGTAAACTGAGTATAAGTGTTTTTTTATTTTTAATCACTTCTCCCGGACCTTTACTTATTATACTCTGGTGTCTGAGGAGACCCTAGAGTACTATATGGGGGCCACTGTGGAGAATGTAATAATGTGTAGGGGCCAGTGTGGATCATATAATACTGTTTTGGGACACTTGTGGAGCATATAATACTGTGAGGGCCACTGGGCAGCATATACTATTGTGTGGGGGCCAGTATGGATCATATAATACTTTGTGGGTGCCACTGCGGAGCATATAATACTGTGTGGGGGCTACTGTGGAGCATATAATACTGTGCGGGGGCCACTGCAGAGCATATAATACTGTGTTGGGTCACTGCGGAGCATGAAATATTATGTGGGGCCACTGTGGAGCATATAATACTATGTGGGGCCACTGTGGAGAATATAGTGCTGTGTGGGGGGCCACTATGGAGCATACAATACTGTGTGGTGGCCACTGTGGAGCATGTTATACTATCCCAATATTGTTTATGTGCTGGGCGCTTCACCACTCACTCACCGTATTATTGATAACTTCAGTTGTGGGTACTAAATCTATATCCCTTTCAAGTATCTGAGATATCGCTGCAGCACTCATAACTGTCACTATCAATAATTCACACTAGAGAAAGGGTAGAGGGCTCTGGACAAAAGTTTGCACCGGGGCCCTCAAGACTTTAATTACGCCGCTGGTTAGAACAATTGTATTAAAGAGGACCTTTCATGGGTTTGGGCACAGGCAGTTCTATATACTGCTGTAAAGCCGACAGTGTGCTGAATTCAGCGCACAGTCTGCTTTCCCGATCTATGCCCCGGGTAAAGAGTTATCGGTACCGGTACCGTAGCTCTTCACAGTCAGAAGGGTGTTCCTGACAGTCTGTCAGGAACGTCCTTCTCCACAACAGCGCCTATAACGCTGTACAGTGTGAGCGGGGAGGAACGCCCCCTCCCCTCCTGATAATACTCGTCTATGGACAAGCACTGTGAGCAGAGGGAGGGGGCGTTCCTCCCCGCTCACACTGTACATGCAACGTCTTCTGTTCACTTTGCCTAGACGATGTGCATATGCTGTATTGCTATTCCGGCTAGGGGTTTCCCCCTTGTCCGTCTCCATTGTTTGTAGCTGTGGGCCTTGTTGTTCTTTTGCTTATTTGTATTTCACGTTATTGAAAAACCTTTAATAAAACTGATTATACATAAAATCATGCAACGTTAGGTTTTAGAGACCAGTTCAATAAAAATCTCATCTCAGTTTTTAATTATTTTGTGTTTTGCAGATTAATAAATCACAGTATTTTTTTGTCTAGGTTTCAACAAACCTTTTTAAACTTTTATTTATTAGGGATGTGTTGAGAAATGTGTATTAGGGTTAGGAAATGTATGCAAATTTCCTTGGCAGAGTTAGAAAATATTTATAATTGTATATAAATAACGTGTATGGTTGGCTGTAAAAGATTTTCTGATATTAAAAAGGTGATATGTTATTCAGTCTAACATGATGCAATATAAGATTTCAGATACCACTGAAATTACCATATTTCACACTTTGTTACCTTTCTACATACTAGCTTTTTTTTTTTTAAATAAAAAATATTGTCACCTGCAGTTATCAGGGAGTCCTTGTGCATGGTTCTTTTAGGGCTCGTTCACACGTGGGCAAAGGGGCGGATTTTGACAGCGGATTTCGCTTCCAAATCCGCCCCTTTACAATGGTGGTCTATGCAGACCGCCGGGCTTCTTTTTTCCGCTAGCGGCGGGCTGCTGCTAGCGGAGAAAAGAAGCGACATGTCCTATCTTCAGGCGGAAACCACGGCGTGCTGGACCGTGGCTTCCGCCTAGCGGCAGCACCCTCCTATGTCAGCTCGTTCATTTGAGCCGACATAGGAGGGGAAAGCCGCGACCGGGATGGTCGCGGCAGACGGGTTTTGACCAGAGAGAGACGCAGCTCGCCGAGTCTCTCTCTGTGTCAAAACCCGCGCGGACGGTTCACATGTGAACTGACCCTTAGGCAACGTTCACACAGAGGAAAATAAAGAGGAATTCCTCTTCACTATCGCTGTTGTATTTGGATACTGGCTATCCACGAAGGGATGCCAATACTGTACATCAGCATTCCGTCACAGCTTTCCGATGCCTATTAGGCCCAGATGAATGGGCCTAATCAGCATGGAGTTTTGAATCTGCAGCGATAGGAGGCATGTTCTAGGTGGAATCTTCTGCAGATTTGGTGGCAGAATCTGTCCCCAAATTTGCAGAAAAATTCCTCTGTTTGAACGTACCCTTATAGTGCGGCTATTAGAGACAAGGGTTAGATTTTCCATATGAGGGAAAGGTCAAATCCTCTAATAGTTAAACTGAAACATGAAAGGGACTGGAAATCTTCACCTGTCAGTTCAGTGCATATCATAGTGACAGTCCGTGAACTGTCAGTAAGGAAGGGGGAGCCCTTGATGATCACAGTAGAATATGCCGTCTGCTAAAATACATCACTCAGTGGGTTAGTGTATATAAAAATAATGAATTCCTTTGGCTTACTGTGAATATTTGCGCTGACATTTAGGTAACACTGTTTGCTATCTCTAGATTTGTGAGCAAACCATGTTACATGGTAATTGAAAGAAGTATGCAAATAAGTTTCTTGATTTATTTTTCTTACTTGTGTAATCTCATCCACACATTCCTGAAAAAAAGAGTCACGTTAATTATAGCTGCAGAATTGTGTCCGTGTTTCCTATAGATTTAATAGGGGAATAAAAAACTGCAGCAAACACTTGACGAAAAATACTGAAGAAAAGGGGCCACACGGTGGCTCAGTGGCTAGCAGTTATTTGTTAGGGAATTGCTAGATGAGCAATTCCCCAGTAGCTGCTAGTAAAACCTGGGAAGAAGGGAACGACAAGACAGTGAGTTCTAAGACTGAACCTGTCCCCGTTCCCTGCCTATTCGTCTCGCTTATCCTAAGCCAGTGATGGCGAACCTTTTTGAGACTGAGTGCCCATACTGCAACCCAAAACCCAATAAATTATCGTGGAGTGCCAACACGGCAATTTAACCTTAAAACTCTGTGGATCCACAATTGCGGACCCACAAATTACAGTCGTGTGAATGGGGCTTTACAGAGCTTGTACTGAAGAGTAAAGGTCTCTGCATTTGATGCTTTTGAACAATTAATGTTCACTACACAGGATCTGTTTTATAGTGACCGTGAAATGTTATTACAGCCTGTACTAATATCATGTCTGTTATAAAATGCATATTGTGTGATATAAATAGTGAAGGGACCCCACACAGTACAATTTGCCCAGCAGTGGCCCCCACACAGTACAATCTGCCCGACAGTGGCCCCCAAACAGTACAATCTGCCCTGCAGTGGCGCCCACAAAGGATTATATACTCCACAGTAGCCCCCCTCCCCACACAGTATGAAATGTTCCACAGTAGTCCCGCTCCCCACCCAGTATGAAATGTTCCACAGTAGTCTCCCTCCCCACACAGTATGAAATGTTCCACAGTAGTCCCCCTCCCCACACAGTATGAAATGTTCCACAGTAGTCCCCCTCCCCACATAGCATGAAATGTTCCACAGTAGCCCCCCTTCCCACCCAGTACAAATATACTTACCTGAAGAGCCACCAGGCGTCCTTCTCCTGTTGACTGCGGGCTCTGATGACTTATGTCATCACGCCTGTGCCAGGTAGAGGTTACACTCTGCAGTTAGTGTAGGCCGCGTGGACCACGCGGCCTACACTGACAACTTTCAACTGGATGTGCATTTTCACAACCAGCTGAAAGCAGCAATCTTTCACTAATGGGGAATCCTGTACCAGATCCGGGCGACCACACGCAAGCCAGCAGAAAGGGCTCTGCTTGACCTCTCTGGCACACGTGCCATAGGTTCGCCATCACGGCCCCTGGCAATAGAGGACAACTGGGCGACAGTCCCTTCCTGTATCAAAATAATAACACAGACAAGACAAACAACAACAAAAAGGAGGTCAACAAGCCAAGGGATTGGAACTAGTTGAACAGTGAAGTACAGAGTCGGAATCCAAGAGAAGAGAGTAGTCACAGGAAAAGCCAAGGGTCAGAAATATAAGTACAAACAGCAAAACAGTATACAGCCAGTATGCACAGAAAGGTAATAGCAAGAATTAGGGAGTGGGCTAGAAAGATATTTAATGGAATCCACCCTAGACTTGATTGGCCAGGAGGAATGTCAATCAATAGCACTAATTTAACTCCCTAGTAGCCAAAGGAACAAAAGCACTGGCTGGACTGACACGCAGCAACAGATCCACAGCTGTTCTACAACAGGTGCAAAAGATTACAACTGTACACGCCTCCTGCGCAGAAGTGTGCAATCGTATGATGGTGCAGAGGCCCGAACAGGCAAACATGTTACATTATTAATATTGCCATGCTAATGTACTGTAAATCCTTATACACATGTCCGTTGTGGTATTTATGTCCATCACAAGAAGCATACAAACCTACTGATTTTAATGGATGCATACAAATGTCTATTTTTTGGTTTGTGATAAGGAATGGAAACAGGCTCTATTTTTGTCTGTTTCGTGGACCACAGGTACTCATTGAGTCTATGGTTTTAGGTTAGGCCACATGTTGCAGAAAAGCTATGTTAATTGTTTCAGACTTTGCTGCAGTTACTAAAGCCAAAATGTTTTCAAAAGGTACAGAAAATATATATTATGCACTCATACTACTCCCTTTTAAATCTAGCCCTAACTTCACTACAAAAAGCACAGAAAGATTAGCAGGTATTAAGAAATGTGTGGCCTAAACTGGTTTCACACTTCCGTTTTATATTTCTTTGATAGGTGAGGGGATCAGAACAATAGATAATAAAATTGAGAGAAAGATAAATACAAATGGAACACTTTCATCATTGTCATCATTGTCTGCAGTGTTAAAAAAAGGTGGACGGCGTCTCCCATTACTGTCGGAGTTTTTTTAAGCATCTTTTTTCTAACATTGTAGCCAATGACTGATGTAAACAGAAAATGTTCCATGTGTATCAGTCATTCTGATCCTCTAATCATTTAAAGCAGAGGTTCCCAAACCTTTCACATAGACCACTTTCAAAATTTTACTGGTTTCGGTGGACCCCCTGCTGCTACATTTCTAAAATATTCCCAAAACTCGTCAAAAAATGTGAAGAAATTTGCGTCGCGGCTGAGTCCCCTAGGGGTCCACCTGGACTACTTTGGGAATCACTGATTTAAAGGAACTGAATGTAAGACTGCAGTGGGAATCGAGAGCAAAATGTTTATTTTCTTATAATTTAATGTTTAAACACCAGTATAATTACATCAATAATAATAACATAACATTTCATGTTTCAGACATAACAGCAAAAGCCATGAATTCTGAAGATGTAAATCTAATCAATGCAATGAGTATGGATCTCTCCCAGAAGACACCTAGAATGAAAGTGAGAAAAAAAAAAAGATAGCTTAAGGGTGCATTCACACAGAGGAAAATGGCGCTGAATTTGGTGTGGAATCCATGTCATATTCAGCGCTGAAAAAAAGCCTTGCATTGCATTCAATGGGTTCCTTTTTCTGCTAGCAGAAAAAGAAAAAGGAACCCATTGAAGTTAATGGGAGGCTTTTTTTCAGCGCTGAATCTGACGCGGATTCCACACCAAATTCAGTGCCATTTTCCTCCATGTGAATGCACCCTTAATGCAGTCTATCAGCAGTTTGACCCTACATAACTGCTGGCATTGTTTAACCTGAAAGGCTGTCTAAGGCCGGGGCCCCACGGGACGTAAATGCCGCGATGTGCCCGCAGCAGAGACGCTGCGGGAAAAATCGCCACGTTTTACAGTCCAAGCAAAGGGGATGGGATACTATTGCAGTTTTGAAAATTAGCCGGCGGCTTTCCCATAGATATAATTGTAACAGAAAGTCCGTGGAGGAAAACTCAGCGAACTTTCTGTTGAAAGCGCTGCGGAAAGAACCACAGTGCGTTCACGCCGCGATTCTTTCCACAGCACTTTAGCGCTGCAATTACGGTCCGTGGGGCCTTAGCCTTAGGGAGCCTTCACACAGAGTTTACGCTCCGCTCATTCTGAATGTAAACTCATTCAGAGTGAGTGGTGTAAAAAACAGATCCCATTGACTTCAATGGGTGCATATCACATTGAAAGCAATAGGTAAAAAAGCCTCCCATTGATTTACGAGTTTTACGTTCAGAATGAGCAAGCATAAACACAGTGTGCAGGCTCCTTAAGGCTAAAGCCCCACATTGTGAAAACGCAGCATTTTTGCCATGGAAAATGTTGCGTTTTATAGTACCTGCAAAGTAGATGAGATTCTGGCTAATCCCATCCACACATTGCAGAAAAAAACCTGCAGAAAAAAACCTGTCTTTGAAACTTGCAATATGTCAATTATACCTGGCATTTTACATATAGGTATAATAGAGGCAGAAAGTCCGCAAAAGAAGACTCTGCAAAAATGCAATGAAAAACTGCAGAAAAAAGCGCAATGCATTCCCAAAATGACTTTTTCTGCAGCGTTTTTTTGCTGCATTTCAGTATGTGGGGCCTTAGCCTAAAGATATCAAATGGTTCAGCATAACCGAGTAAGGCCTTATTCAGCTGTTATTTTGCATCCATTCTGTTCCATTTATCTGTTTTTGATGGTAGAGTGTCATCCAGTATGCATCAATTTTTAACTTTCAGCAACCCCCCCCCCCCAAATAAAACGGATGTATTTCATTGGTCTTTCTTTTAACCCAACCCACTCTTCCATTTTCAATGGACCTCACAAGTCCATTTTTCACTGTTGTGTGAATAAGGCCTTAGGCTCAGTATTTAGCGTATATTTGTAAACCAAAACCAAGAGTTGGATTAAAACATAGAAGATGTATTTTTACATAGTTAAATGGTTAGTACAAAGTTGCAGAAAGAGATACTGTATGTCCATCAAGTTCAATCAAGGGATGGGAAAGGGCATGAGTGAAGCGACGAGTGAAGGAAATAAATATTCTATACATTTCTACAAGCATCAATGCTATTTTGCTATAAAAGGACATCTAAGTAGTGTGCTGAACCTGTCAGTTTTGACCAGCTCTTTTTTCCTCATATTCCTTGAATGGGCAATTTATAGATTTATAAAGGTTTCCCTGCAGCCAAAATGCTGCATTTTCGCAATGTGGAGCCCTGGCCTTAACCTTTTCATGTCTTCTGTCTAGTGCTATCAGCAGTTTTGTGAAATCTATAGAATATTTTACTGTTGATAATTTGCGCATATAACCCTTATCTCTTACATAGGCAAATCATGCAAATGGTGAAAATAATATAAATGGACATATAAAAGAATCAGAAACTGACATGGTGGCCCAAAGTTATGGCGAAGGGACAGAAGTCGGGGGTATGTATATACTGTGCTTGATACAAAGTTATGTTTCAATTACAGAATGTTTTAAAAATGATTAACTATTTCACTTTGTGAAAAAAAATCTATATCTATGCATATCTATCCTATCCTCCTATATGTATATATAAAACCCGATACACTGTTATTAAATGCACATTGTAGATTATTTTTTTTTTCAGTTTTACATTTATTTCATGTCGCTTCCAGTTGGACTTGTTGGGAAGTACATTGTGTGTAGGACAAATATTGGAGGTCAAACAGGGAACAGACTGAGGGTGAGGAAAAATAGTTGCAAGGAGAAGCTGATTGTATAGTGGAAGTACACATGCAGAATTGCCTAGATTACTACCCAATAAACCCAGGCTTTTCATGAACAAAAATATTGTAATAATATTTTTGATACTTGTTGCTTGAAGAGGTTGTCCCATGAATAGAATACATATAACATAACAATTCATTAGAATAATTGGGAAAAAATGCCATTGTTTAAATATTGCTTACATACAGTACTTGTTATACCGCCCCCTGGTGTGCTTATGGTTCATTCTCATAACTTCAGCCTAATGTGTCTAGTATGGGTAGTCACACATGCTTAATATCTTAGCCTCACTCACCACCCAGATCTTCTACTACACAGGCAGCAGTAATAGGTCACTTTCACACAGTCAGTATTTTTTAGTAGTAAGCTAATATGAGGACCGTGTAAATGTGGCCTAATGCCCACTTTTATGCAGGCCACAGTTATATATGATTGTACTATAAGTGGCTTCTTATCACTTGAACATTGGTTGGATAGGGAAACTAAAGAGCAGCAGGGGGCGACAAAACAAAGATCCCAACAGGATTTTTTTCACTGAAAAAATAAATCTTAATTAACATCTTTAAAGGGGTTGTCTGACTCATTTTGTTAATGCTTAAAGGGGTTAACCAGTTTCTAATATCGATGGACTGTCCTTAGGTGAGGTCATTAATATTAGATCCACAAGGGTTTGACAGTAAAGACCCCTTCAGATCATCTGTGTGGGGACACTGCGGCTCCCGGTAATGTCAGACTACCTTTTTAATTCTCTACTTTTAGCTAGTGATGCAGAGGTCTTTCATAATAGACTTTTTTTTTCTGTGCTCAGATCATTTCCTTATCTGTAGGTCTATGTCATCTATTTTTTTTAAACATTTTTAATCAGGTCTAATGCAAGCAGAAGAAAAGGGTGATGATATTGTTCCATGGACCATATATGGTGCATACATTAAAGCGGCTGGAGGTGTACTAATACTCACCATAAATGCTATTCTGTTTGTGCTAACCACCGGAAGTGCAGCCTTCAGTAACTGGTGGCTAAGCTACTGGATTAAACAAGGCAATGGGGTAAGAAATCTACTCTTTTTCATTTATACATACAGTCCTATGAAAAAGTTTGGGCACCCCTATTAATCTTAATCATTTTTAGTTCTAAATATTTTGGTGTTTGCAGCAGCCATTTCAGTTTGATATATCTAATAACTGATGGACACAGTAATATTTCAGGATTGAAATGAGGTTTATTGTACTAACAGAACATGTGCAATATGCATTAAACCAAAATTTGACTGGTGCAAAAGTATGGGCACCCTTATCATTTTATTGATTTGAATACTCCTAACTACTTTTTACTGACTTACTGAAGCACAAAATTGGTTTTGTAACCTCACTGAGCTTTGAATTTCATAGCCAGGTGTATCCAATCATGAGAAAAGGTATTTAAGGTGGCCAATTGCAAGTTGTTCTCCTATTTGAATCTCCTCTGAAGAGTGGCATCATGGGCTACTCAAAACAACTCTCAAATGATCTGAAAACAAAGATTGTCCAACATAGTTGTTCAGGGGAAGGATACAAAAAGTTGTCTCAGAGATTTAACTTGTCAGTTTCCACTGTGAGGAACATAGTAAGGAAATGGAAGACCACAGGGACAGTTCTTGTTAAGTCCAGAAGTGGCAGGCCAAGAAAAATATCAGAAAGGCAGAGAAGAAGAATGGTGAGAACAGTCAAGGACAATCCACAGACCACCTCCAAAGAGCTGCAGCATCATCTTGCTGCAGATGGTGTCACTGTGCATCGGTCAACTATACAGCGCACTTTGCACAAGGAGAAGCTGTATGGGAGAGTGATGAGAAAGAAGCCGTTTCTGCAAGCACACCACAAACAGAGTCGCCTGAGGTATGCAGAAGCACATTTGGACAAGCCAGCTTCATTTTGGAAGAAGTTCCTGTGGACTGATGAAACAAAGATTGAGTTGTTTGGTCATACAAAAAGGCATACTACATGGCGTCCAAAAAAAACAGCATTACAAGAAAAACACATGCTACCCACTGTAAAATTTGGTGGAGGTTCCATCATGCTTTGGGGCTGTGTGGCCAATGCCGGCACCGAGAATCTTGTTAAAGTTGAGGGTCGCATGGATTCCACTCAGTATCAGCAGATTCTTCAGAATAATGTTCAAGAATCAGTGACGAAGTTGAAGTTACCCCGGGGATGGATATTTCAGCAAGACAATGATCCAAAACACCGCTCCAAATCGACTCAGGAATTCATGCAGAGGAACAATTACAATGTTCTGGAATGGCCATCCCAGTCCCCAGACCTGAATATCATTGAACATCTGTGGGATGATCTGAAGCGGGCTGTCCATGGTCGGCCACCATCAAACTTAACTGAACTTGAATTGTTTTGTAAAGAGGAATGGTCCAAAATACCTTCATCCAGGATCCAGGAACTGATTAAAAGCTACAGGAGGCGACTAGAGGCTGTTATCTTTGCAAAAGGAGGATCTACTAAATATTAATGTCACTTTTCTGTTGAGGTGCCCATACTTTTGCACCAGTCAAATTTTGGTTTAATGCATATTGCACATTTTCTGTTAGTACAATAAACCTCATTTCAATCCTGAAATATTACTGTGTCCATCAGTTATTAGATATATCAAACTGAAATGGCTGTTGCAAACACCAAAATATTTAGAACAAAAAATGATTAAGATTAATAGGGGTGCCCAAACTTTTTCATAGGACTGTAGACTTATTTCATCTTCAAAAATAAACATTTCTTATTGATGTTATAAATGAACAAATGGTTTTGATGCTAGTTTCTACAATATAGCATAGTGTTTTATGTATTATGTTATAGGAAAATGTAACACTCAGGAGGGCCAGGGCTGGTATCACAGGTAATACAGTGGGGCAAAAAAGTATTTAGTCAGTCACCAATAGTGCAAGTTCCACCACTTAAAAAGATGAGAGGCGTCTGTAATTTACATCATAGGTAGACCTCAACTATGAGAGACAAAATGAGAAAACAAATCCAGAAAATCACATTGTCTGATTTTGTAAGAATTTATTTGCAAATTATGGTGGAAAATAAGTATTTGGTCAGTAACAAAATTTCATCTCAATACTTTGTTATATATCCTTTGTTGGCAATGACAGAGGTCAAACGTTTTCTGTAAGTCTTCACAAGGTTGGCACACACTGTTGTTGGTATGTTGGCCCATTCCTCCATGCAGATCTCCTCTAGAGCAGTGATGTTTTGGGGCTGTCGCTTGGCAACACGGACTTTCAACTCCCTCCAAAGGTTTTCTATAGGGTTGAGATCTGGAGACTGGCTAGGCCACTCCAGGACCTTGAAATGCTTCTTACAAAGCCACTGCTTCGTTGCCCTGGCGGTGTGCTTTGGATCATTGTCATGTTGAAAGACCCAGCCACGTTTCATCTTCAATGCCCTTGCTGATGGAAGGAGGTTTGCACTCAAAATCTCATGATACATGGCCCCATTCATTCTTTCATGTACCCGGATCAGTCGTCCTAGCCCCTTTGCAGAGAAACAGCCCTAAAGCATGATGTTTCCAGCCCCATGCTTTACAGTAGGTATGGTGTTTGATGGATGCAACTCAGTATTCTTTTTCCTCCAAACACGAAAAGTTGTGTTTCTACCAAACAGTTCCAGTTTGGTTTCATCAGACCATAGGACATTCTCCCAATACTCTTCTGGATCATCCAAATGCTCTCTAGCAAACTTCAGACGGGCCCGGACATGTACTGGCTTAAGCAGTGGGACACGTCTGGCACGGCAGGATCTGAATCCCTGGCGGCGTAGTGTGTTACTGATGGTAGCCTTTGTTACATTGGTCCCAGCTCTCTGCAGTTCATTCACTAGGTCCCCCCGTGTGGTTCTGGGATTTTTGCTCACCGTTCTTGTGATCATTTTGACACCACGGGGTGAGATTTTGCATGGAGCCCCAGATCGAGGGAGATTATCAGTGGTCTTGTATGTCTTCCATTTTCTAATTATTGCTCCCACAGTTGATTTCTTCAATCCAAGCTGGTTGCCTATTGCAGATTCAGTCTTCCCAGCCTGGTGCAGGGCTACAATTTTGTTTCTGGTGTCCTTTGACAGCTCTTTGGTCTTCACCATAGTGGAGTTTGGAGTCTGACTGTTTGAGGGTGTGCACAGGTGTCTTTTTATACTGATAACGAGGTAATGAGTGGAGGAAAGAGGAGACTCTTAAAGAAGAAGTTACAGGTCTGTGAGAGCCAGAAATCTTGATTGTTTGTAGGTGACCAAATACTTATTTTCCACCATAATTTGCAAATAAATTCTTACAAAATCAGACAATGTGATTTTCTGGATTTGTTTTCTCATTTTGTCTCTGATAGTTGAGGTCTACCTATGATGTAAATTACAGACGCCTCTCATCTTTTTAAGTGGTGGAACTTGCACTATTGGTGACTGACTAAATACTTTTTTGCCCCACTGTATATCAGATGTGGCCAGCTTTCAGGGGGTCCCTGGGTCCCAAATGTGAAGAAAATCTCCTTTTTTATGTCCCCAACCACCCACCCCCACGTGATATCTGACAATGACAACAGACAACCAGGTCTCGGGGGTAGTTGTTGCTCTTTTACTAGCAGGACAAAGTAATACAAATGTACATATGGAGTAATTCTTCACGTACAATACAGCGATCTTTGTAGGCAGTGTCCAATTAGGCAGGTGATGGAGCTTGGAGCAGGAATGCTTTGGATAGTTTAATTAGTAGTTGCTTGGGTAGTTAAACTTGTATATACTTGTAAAGATGGCCTGTATCCAGGGGGTTAGTCCTCAACAAACTGGGTACACGTATGTAGAAGAGCAACTAGAATTGTCAGCGTGGAAAACCCTCAAATTCTGCCAGACTAGCTATGGGCTTCTTAAATATAGATTTGTCCCAAAGACTTACTTGAATAGAGAGATACGTGTAGAAGTCCCAGATGTATGAATAAAACAGGTCCATCAACTTTAGTGCTTGTAGGCTTGGAGCTTCAGAGGAAAACACTCTCTGAGGAGAATCTTGAGTACAGAGGAAAAGCCATCTCTGTTTGGAGTGCTCTGAGACTTGGCTGCCATTTTCAGCTCCACATGTCCTGCTAGCTCCACACAAAAGACCCAGACAAAAGGTCCCCAACCCCCCTCGAAGGGGCTGTAACTCCTCCTCCTCCAGGCTAGTCAAGGGAGCTTGATTGGTCCTGAAGGTCACCTGATCATACTTGATATTCCTGTACACTGGCAACTCAAATTACAATGGCAAGTATAGGCAGGTGTAGTTCACAAAAACATCCACAAGATGGTGCATTAATAGACCCCCCTGTGTACTGGCTCTGGTAAAATAGAAACACTGGTAAATATATAGAAGGAATGAAGGGGGAGGAATCTCTTTACCTTATATGCAAACGTCCATACCATCTCGTTCTGCAAGGACTATTAAAGGGAATGGGACAAGCAGTACCGGGACATTACAAAAATACATATACAGGTACTTACCCAGAGCCTATAGCAGTTGTGCCTCGTGATAATACTTCCTCTTCTGATTTCTTTTTACATTCCATCATGGCCGCTTTAACCATTTGGCCAATGGTGCACTTGCACTGGGCCCTGTAGTAATGAGGGCCGCCTTGGGACAGCGGGACAGTTGTAATGATCAGTGTTATTACAGGGGCAATAAGTGGGTCCAGATTACTATATACTGTACCTAATCTATGTCATATTGTTGATTTGTCATGGGAAACTTGCAGATGTACCTACGACTCAATACAGTTAATACACATAAAAGCCTCTGTATTTTTAGTAGGGGACAGCTTAGGTATCTCTTCTACTTTCTACTTGTTATTGCAATAAATTAGCATCCTTTAGCATATGCGATTAACTTTGTATATGTGTAAATGAGCCTTTCTCCTTCCGTTGCTGTTTAGTTTTTTTCCTTTGGATAATTTAAGATTATTACAGTATGTATAAGAAATACTATTGAGTTTACTCTGTTTTATCTTTAGAACATGTCTGTTGCTACAGCTAACCACACACGATCAACTGGAAGTATGAGAGATAACCCCGACCTGCACTTTTATATTTCTATTTATGCCATATCTATGGCAGCTGTTCTTTTGCTAAGATTTGTACGAGGATATGTCTTTGTAAAGGTAAAGTCCTGTTATTATGAAGGTTTTTTTTTTTTTTTTTAATACTGTAAAGCTTTAGCACTCTCTGGTTCAGAAGACATTGGCAGCATTAAAATTGGATGTGGTATCTCACATAAATATTTTTGACATATATCGATGAGCAACAAACAGAATTGAACACATTATACAATTTACGCTTTCTTTTCTTGTATAGAAGACAAACTGTAACAGTGACAAAATATAACTCGTTTTCCATACAAGTTATTTAAAACTGGAACCGTTCCATACAGTGCAAGTGAAATAACTGAGGTTAGCGGAGGCAGCGGTCTCTGGAATTAAGAGTAACACTGTACAACAGTTCCAACTGTAAATCTCAGTGGTCTCCCCTCGAGATTAGCTTTTCCACATACAAGGTGCTTTTCCTGTGTTTTTGGCTATGTCGTAGTATTTTAGGAAACAACCAGTATCCACCACAGCAACTCATTCTGTCTCTGCTTTTCACTGATGTCTCAGTCACCTGCCCACTTTGTTATTGACCCACTTACTCTGGACATTTGAATTGAGGGATCTTATGTATCACATGGCCATATCTCCACTTGTAGGTGTGGTCTTTAAAGGGATTCTACCACTAAACCTTTTTTTATGGTTAAGACGTTGGAATAGCCTTTATAAAGTCTATTCGTCTCTTACCTTTAGACGTGGTCTCCGCTGCGCCGTTCCTTAGAAATACCGGTTTTTACCGGTATGCAAATGAGCTGTTTGAGCGCTGGGGCCGGCCCCATCGCTGCGAGAGAACTCATTTGCATACCATTTGTAAAAACCGGTATTTCTAAGGAATGGCGCAGCGGAGACCATGTCTAAAGGTAAGAGACGAATAGCCTTTCTATAAAGGCTATTCCGACGTCTTAACCACAAAAAAAAGGTTTAGTGGTAGAATCCCTTTAACTCATCCACTCTGATTGTAATAATCAAAGATTGGATATATTCTAGTAGATACTCTGTGTCAAGGCCATGAAAATGTAATCTCCCCTCTGATAGCTCTAATATCACCCTCCAACTGTCCCGAAATGAGTCTATGACAGGGGCTACTCTTTTTCAGACCCCAAGGCTGTAGCTTAAGCACTCTCTGTTATACATTACAATATCATCTTTCATACAAATAGCACTAGACTAATTTTCTCTAATGACCACCATTTTTGTGTTATATGAAATGGCAGTGTTAATATGATGCTGGTGGCAATACAATACACACAGTCCCATTAATTATTTTACCATCACGTCAGTACAGTTTGCATGTGCCTAAAGTGCTACTACAGAAATACTTTTCTGGAGTGATATGCTGCCACAGACATACCTATCTGGAGCATTTGAAGTGCCTATCCTGTCTATCATCTTAACAAATCACTATGCCCATCTACTTAAGGCTGAAACATGGGGGATGATTCTATCATCTTACTCAAGGTTCACACCTACGCTTGTGTATCCATTCTTCAGGTCTGCTTGGGGACCAGAAAAATGAAATCCCAATCCGCTTAAAAAGCGGTTACCCACGGAAACCCCCAGACTCCATAGACCAGACCTGGGCAATGTACGGCCTGTGGGCCATATCCGGCCCCCTGACTGATTCAGTCCAGCCCGCATAGCTTGACTAGGGAGGCGTGTCTAGGGAGGTGTGTCTTAGTGCCGGCAGGACAGTGCAAAAAGATGGAGACGTGGTGTGTATCCTAAGGTACTGAGAGGGGAGGGGGGATGTGAGATGCAGGGTGGAGAGTGTGTGTGTGTGTGTGTATGTGTGTGTGTGTCTCTGTCTGTCTGTCTGTGTGTGTGTGTGTGTCTGTGTCTCAGTTACCTAGAGGCAGAGATGGAAGGGGAATGTTATACTGGGGCAGAGATGGAAGGGGAATGTTATACTGGGGGCAGATATGGAGGGGGAATGTTATACTGGGGCAGAAAGGGAAGGGGAATGTTACACTGGCGGCAGATACGGATGGGGAATGTTATACTGGGGGCAGAGATGGAGGGGGAATGTTATACTGGGGTAGATATGGAGGGGGAATGTTATACTGGGGGCAGAGATGGAGGGGGAATGTTATATTGGGGGCAGATATGGAGGGTGAATGTTATACTGGGGCAGAGATGGAGGGGGAATGTTATATTGGGGGCAGATATGGAGGGTGAATGTTATACTGGGGTCAGATATGGAGGGTGAATGTTATACTGGGGCAGATATGGAGGGGAATGTTATACTGGGGGCAGAGATGGAGGGGAATATTATACTGGGGCAGAGATGGAGGAGCAATGTTATACTGGGGCAGAGATGGAAGGGGAATATTATACTGTGGCAGAGATGGAGGGGAGGCATGAAACTGGGGGAGAGATGGAGGGGGGACATGAAATGGGGCAGATGAAGGGGGATATGAAATTGGTAGAGAAATGAGGGGGGACATGAAACTGGGGGTAGATGAAGGGGGCACTTAAACTGGGGAAACATTAACCTGGGGACAACTGGAGGGGGCATTAAACCATGGAGATAGCTAGAGGGGGACCTGTCTGCCTCTAGTTTCCCCCAGTTTAATGTCACCCTTCAGCTACCCCTACGGTTTAATTGTTGCTTCCAGCTACCCGAGTTTAATGTCCCCCTCTAGTTTCCACCAGTTTAAACTGGGGCGCCAGGAGAGGAATTTAATACTGTGGGGCAGTTGGAAGGGAACATTATAATGTGGGGGCATATAGTGTACGGGTGACTGTAAGAGGATTATACTGTGTGGGGGCACATGAAAAGATTATTGAGAATGGGCGGAGTCAAGATAGTAGTGGGTGGAGCTAAATTTGGCACAGCGCGCATGGCCCTCTAGAATAGTTTCAATTTCTTATGTGGCCCCATGGGAAAATTAATTGCCCACCCCTGCCATAGACTATAGTGTGGTCCATCTGGTTTCCACTCAAAAAATGCAGAGAGCAAAGATGTGAACCCAGCCTTAAAAGCTTTCTTGACTTACAGTCCAAATGACATCTGAAGATAATCATTAAAATATAATGTACTGTAAGTCTATGAATCGCCTTCAGTTCCCCAGACTACAGCCAAGAAAAGTTGAATCTGGGAGGAGTGGAAAATGCATTGCCCTCTAACAAGTGTTTCAGCAGCTTTACAAAATCTGGGCTGCCACAGATAAAAATGTTTCATATACTGTATTAAATATTGCTAGACTGCGTCTACTATAGTGAATACATATGTATGTTATATCTAGACTGTATTGTTAAATTTCTTTAATACAGAGTACACTGAGAGCCTCAACAAAACTACATGATCTTCTGTTCCGAAAAGTCCTTTGTAGTCCTATAAGGTTGTTTGACACAACCCCTCTTGGCCGTATCCTGAACAGATTCACCAAAGATGTGGATGAAGGTATGTGGGTCATATATTAATGCACATGTAGACATCATACTTGTCACCACACAATACATTTTATTCACTTAGTAAGTTAACATCTGATTCCCTGACAACTCACCGTTCCTGTCCCTAGAAGTCCTGTTTCCCTGTCTCAGATATTTAACCTCATTAGAGACAAGGCCATAGGAAACCATTTAATCACTACAAACATCCCATCTACACATTCCAGAAAAATATGGGCAGTAGAAACACCATGATTTCCAAAATCGTTGTGGTTTTAGAAATTGCAGCATGTCAATCATGCCCACAGAAATGCTAGTGCTTTCCTTATAGGTATAATGGAATCAGAAAGTCTGCAGAGTAAACCTTTGCCACATAGTTTTTTCTGCAGTGCTTTTTTGCTTCAGACCGCTACATAGGTCTTAGCCTTAGGGCCTGTTCACCAGGCAAAAGCGGACGATGAACTGAAGTGAGCTTCCCTATCAATTCATTGCAGTTGCAAATAGGGCCCCATTCAGAAGATAGATGCTTGTCTGGGATCAAGCATGGCATTTTTCCTGGATGAGAATACCCCATGGAATCTGTTAGTACCATATTTTACTTGACAGGTTCTCGAGGGAAGTTTTCACCAGTTTTGGAGCCTCTAAACTAGTTTTTATGCTGCTGCAGTATAGAGCCCCAAACTTGGTGACCCCAGTCCCACCCATGGCTTCATTCAGAAGTTTTTAAAGTCTTTATCTGAGACAGATGCAAAGTTATCTTCTGCAACTCCTGGCACATGTATAGCGTGCAGCAGGAGCTGAAGTGGGTTGAGAAGACAAGCATTAAAGACATGATGCTGGGTTAGGGGTCCCAAACCTGGTGTCAGGTTCCCTTTAAGGATTTGCTTTAAGGGTTTTTAAGATATAAGAAAACGTCAAAGGAATACATCTAGAAGTTCCCAATTTTATGACATCTCTTTGCACTGTAAACAGATGTGTTATTATGTATATTTCAGTTGATGTACGCCTTCCAAACCAAATGGAACAACTCACGCAAAATATAATCCTTGTCCTCTTCTGCTTAAGCATCATTAGCAGCGTATTTCCTTGGTTTCTTATATCGGTGGTGCCTCTGAGTGTACTCTTCTACATAGTGAACAGAGCTTCAAGGTAAGGGGTGATATAGGTAGAAGTTGTGTTGTGTTTCCATAAATGATCCTGCTTATGATGACACTCAGATATGGTTATTGTAAACCATATGATGCCTTATGGAACAGTGTCAGAGATTAGCTAAACTTTAAAGAAGATATCCCAGAGCAAACACTGTTAGGTTTTATCGGTGGAGACCAGACCCCATAAATGGCCATTTAAAGCCCTATCACAGCTAATGTTGTTATTCTTTAGACCTGTAGTACAGTAGATGCAGCCACAGTACAGAGCAGAACAAGAAAAAGCCTCCCATTGACTTCAATGAGTTCCTTTTTCCGCTAGCAGAAAAAGGAACCCATTGAAGTCAATGGGAGGCTTTTTTTTCAGTGCTGAAATTCCACACCAAATTCCTCACCATTTTCCTCTGTGTGAATGGACCCCCCTGAGGTGGTGCACATCATTAGATACTAGCTTATTATTATTATTTCACTCCTTTCTTTTTCCTTCTGTGTAATAATATTTTTTTTCCTTTACAGAGTGCTTATTCGTGAATTAAAACGCTTGGATAATATTAGTCAATCTCCATTTATATCTCATATCACATCAACTTTACAAGGAATAACAACCATACAAGCCTATAATAAGACCAGTGAGTGCCTTAATAAGTAAGTTGTTTGTTTCCAAACTAAATTAAAGATTTCCTCCAAGTATGACAACATGTACAATCTCTTCTGTAAAATGTTATTTTATTATGGAATGCATACATCAGCTTGAACTGCATAAACTATTTTGATCATGCCAAATTTTATTGCATTGAATGTTTACTATGACAGATTACATGATCACTGGGATGCTCTTGTTTGAGAAGAAGAGTATTACGTACCTACATTGGCTCAAGAGTGACTGCATACACATGAACAGGACATAAATGCACAATAGCAAACACCATGAACTTGCCGGCGACTAATACACTGGTACAGTAGCAGCAAAGGGGATTCAAACACATTTTATCCACATATAGCAAAAAACTTGAGCTGCAGTAGTTTTTTCTATCCACAGAATGTCACTTTATTTTTTTCACACTTTCAGGGTCAGACTGGCCCACCGGGAAACCAGTGAATCCCCCGGTGGGCCCCGAGCCCTGACTATCAATCCTCATTTTCACAATGCAGATGCATTGGCCAGGGGCCTGATCGGGATGTCAGGGGCTGGGTCGGGCCCCTGTCCAATGCATTTGCATTGACAAAATGAGCACTGATAGTGGCAGGGGCTGGATCGGTAAGCTCGGGGACCCCAAGCTGCCGGCAGCGCTGTAATTATTAAAGATGGCCGACTGCCGGCAGTTTCCCAAGTTTTCCCTGACACACACAGGGGCTGCCTATCAGTGGCATACTTTCCCTATTAATATAGGGAAAGTATACATCGGGAGGACTGAGGACACCAGGGGCAGAAGCTATCGCTGACATCTTATGAAGAGCTCGCTGTGCAGCCTGGACTTCCTCCCCCTCCAAGCGGTGATTCATCGCTTATCCCTTACATCGGACCGTGTGGGGACAGAGAGAAGTCTGCTGTGATGCTGCACTTTCTGTTTCAAATGTGAGTATATTTTTTTTCTTTTTTTGGTAAATGTAATATTTAATATGTATATGTGTACATTTGTTTAACCCTTAAAGGGGTTGTCCCATTACAATGATCCTATCTATACTGCTAGTTTATGTGGATTTAACACTTTTCCTAAATGCATTGCTTTATCAAAACTGCTTTGTTTGGCCACTATCTTAATTTATTCACTTCATTGTTTACACTCCGTTTCTATGGCCCTTGGGATTGTCTGCTCATTTGTCAAGTGATGTAGCTGCCTGCTGTCAGAGGGAGAGGGAGGGGCTGGGAGTAGCTCTGAGCTGTGTGTATCTGATAAGTAGCGGAGCTTCTCAGATAGGGGAGGTGAGAGCTCCGGGATTTCTGAGCTCTTATCAGTCGGTTTAATTGAATTTGGCTGATAAGGGCTGAGATAGGGAGTCCGTTACCTCTGTATGTAATGCAAGATGACTCAAATCCAGCTCTGCTACATCAGCTTCACACTGTGGTAATTCATTTACAACCAATCCCGTGCAAGTGAAACCCCGCCCACAAATGTGCCGAGAAAAGCAGGAAGTGAATAGAGCATAACAGCCTGCAGGTTGGTGAACAAATGTCATGGGAATACCCCTTTAAGTCCTATCATGGTGTCTATCATACACCACTACCATACACATATCACTATGATAGACACCATGATAGTACTTAAAGGGGCTCTATCAGCAAAATCATGCTGATAGAGCCCCACATATACGTGAATAGCCTTTAAAAAGGCTATTCAGGCACTACTAAAGTTATATTAAACTACTCCCCAGTTTTAAAATAATACCCTAAAAAAGAATGTGATCAACTTACCCATCGTGCAGGGTGGGCGGGCATTCAGGGTGAGGCGTTTTCTTCATCCACGCCTCCTCTTCCTGCGATGTCCTCGGGTCCCGTCTTCCTTCGGCGCTCGCGAACTGACATTGCTAAAAAAAATGGCCTGGGTGCATACGCAGTAGCCGTAGCCAAGGTAGCAATGTCAAGAAATGCTGCGGAAAAATTGCGGCGTTTTACAGTGCAAACAAAGGGGATGGGATTCATATATCAATTTATGGTGGCCCTAATTAAATATTTATGAAAGGAATCTATCATCCTTTTTTAGAAAAAGTAGGTTATATGTCAGCCAAGTCTCTTGTGCTCACTAAAGGGCTTATTGATCCTTTGTTTGGGGGTGCCAAATCAAAGTATCTGCCATTTCTAAATGAAGATGTTTTTCAGCCAGATTGACCAAGAGATGCCACATGGTTGATTCCATCTGGGCTGTTGGGTCAGAATGGTGTCTTTCTGCTATACCATGCATTTCACTGATAACGTTGAAAGAATTGCATATGTTCATGGTGCTCCCTGGTAGCTATGTCTCTGTCTTATGAATTAGAGGAGCTTTACAGCTTCTGTCTGACCATATGAGTCGGGCTGTGGAAAAATGGAGCAGTCGGTGGCTTAATAACGACTGAAGGGCATTTTCATTTGTATACAGTACATGCTTGAATCTTCTGTTTGGTGCACCATTTATTGGGTGGAAAGTTTTTTTCTTCAATTCACTGTCATTTGTATCATTTTGAATTTCATTCTTTTGACTCATCTGATTTTGATAATATTGCTAGCATATACTGTACTATTCCTGTTTCATTCAGTTTTATATTTTCTCAGATATCAGAAACTTCTGGATGTCAACCAAGTGCCATGTTTTCTCTTCAGCTGTGCGACGCGTTGGTTGGCGGTGCGTCTGGATCTCATTAGCCTAGCTGTCATCACCCTGACTGCTGTGTGTGTAGTCTTCATGCATGGACATATAGACCCTGCCTATGCAGGCCTTGCCATGTCTTATGCAGTCCAGGTACAACACATATTATACATATAGCTACTTCTATTTGGGAAACCACATTGTAAAAAAAATGGCATTAACGGAAACATAAAAAAAATGTCCTATATTATTGCAGCTTACAGGACTGTTTCAATTCACTGTGCGTTTGGCCACAGAGACAGAAGCCAGATTTACTTCTGTGGAAAGAATTAATTACTATATTGAGGTAGGTCTGTTATTTAGCATTTTTACGTTTTTTTTTGTTACAATATGGATATGTTCTGTACACCCGGACGATAACAAAAAATACTAAACATTAAACTTTAGTATCAATTGCTGCATCTGACAATATTTTCCCAGTGGGTGTTGGCTGTAAATGTTTAAACTAAGTTGACATAGTTCAAAGATAAAAGTTCTACTATGAAGTGAAAGGTCATTAAAGATATATTGACCTTCTGACAGATTGCGTAGTTGTGAGGTTATTGGTTTTCAGTGCCACAGAGGACCTTGTTAACAGCATGATGTCACAACATCTCAATGGTATTTTACACTGTCATTTCAGAGATTTCTTATCTTTTGTGAAGTTTGTTCTTTTAAATTATTATTGAATTCACTGTTGCCCTTTGAGAAAAAAAAAGGTCATTATGAACTTCCCAGAAAGCCTAAAATTGTTATGTATTTTGCAATGGTCACAAGATTGTGTGATTTTCATAATTATATGGTGGCACAACTAAATACAGCCTGTAACTTCATCTTTAGATATGATATGAACCCAGGCTTATAAAGAAAGCAAGTAATTTTTTTTTTTTTGGCGGTAATCGTACTCTGTTTCTCCACACCATCATATGAAGTGGTTATAGCCATAGGAATTTGAATTCGAATACTTTTTTAGTACATGTTTCTTAGAAGTTTAAACTGGGCAATGATACAAGTACATGTCACTGTGCCAGAAATAGATTTGCCTTTAACACATTGATAATTTTAGATATAGCATTGGAATCCATATGGAACTCACACAAGTGTGCCTGCTGGTGCAAAGCAGTTAGGCTAAGGCCCCACGTAACAGACCACTGCAAAAATGTGTTGTTGGAAAAAACGTGCTGGAAATACACCCTGGTTTTTCCCACAGAAAGTCTGCAGAGGTTTGCTTTGCAGAGTTTATATTTCCATTATAAGGGTGCATTCACACTGAGCATACGCTCAGCTCATTCTGAACGTAAACACGTTCAAAATGAGCGCATACAAAGCAGATCCCATTCATTACTATGGGAGCCGGCATACGTGCGCTCCCCATTGAAATGAATGGGAGGCATTTTTCCCCTATTGCTTTCAATGTGATACGCGCATAATACATTGAAAGCAATAGGGGGAAAAAGCAGCCCATTCATTTCTATGGGGAGCGCACGTATGCCGGCTCCCATAGAAAACAATAGGATCTGTTTTAACGCTGCTGATTTGGAACGTTTACAAGTTCAGAATCAGCGAGCGTATACTCCGTGTGAAGGGGCCCTTAGTAATGAGAAGAGGAATAGCCTGGAATTATCAGTGTGTCACTTACTTAGTAGTGGCAGTACCTGTCATCCCAGAACTGACTGCAGTTTTATCTATATCTACAGTTGATATATTATGTGTTCTAACCCTAACTCAGTTTTAGAAACTTTGCTATTTCTTCCAAAAGCAGCAGCACACAGGTCCATTGGTTGTGTCTGATATTTTGGCTCCTCTGCAGTGAAGTGGATGGGGATTAGCTATAATACCACACACAACCTTTGAACAGGTGTAAGGGGGCGTTCACACTACCGTCGGTGTCCGACATGTAGTGTCCGCTCCTAGTGTCCGCTCAAAATCTGTCACGGACACTAGGAGCGGACACTAGATGTGTCCGTGACACCTGTCATTCAAATGAATGGGCAGCGGGTGCGTTCTTTTGCACTCCGTGCCCGTCCTTCCCTGTCCGCAAGAGAAGATGTCCGACTTCTCAAGCGGACAGAGGAACCCTGCATGCAGGGCTTTTCTGTCCGCTTGAGAAGTCGGACATCTTCTCTTGCGGACAGGGAAGGACGGGCACGGAGTGCAAAAGAACGCACCCGATGCCCATTCATTTGAATGACAGGTGTCACGGACACATCTAGTGTCCGCTCCTAGTGTCCGTGACAGATTTTGAACGGACACTAGGAGCGGACACTACATGTCGGACACCGACGGTAGTGTGAACGCTCCCTAACATTTTTTATGGAAGGAATCAGCCCTTTTTTTATAACCATGGACAAACCCTTTGAAAGGGAATTTGTTTTCTTAACTCCCCTACGTAGCTAGTCCTGCTTTCAGATGAGAAGTAGACAATTGTATCCTATCTAGAGAATGATTTGTAAGCTAAACATAAGAGGAACTGCAAAGCTCTCTCTAGTAGTTTACAACAGTGCATCAATCTGAAGACTACTGTATATTGTTTAGTTCAGAGAACATTGCATAGATTTGATACAACTGTATTCACTTACACTAGATTCACACTAACATTGTGTTGTCCATTATGTATGTCCTGCATGTAGGACTTTGTCACCTTTAAAAAAACCATTCAAATGAATAGGTTTTAAAACTGAATGCCGGCAAGACGTCCGCTGTCCTGTTTCCCCAGGATTTATGACTGAAACCCAGGGCGGACAGCGGAGGTAGTGTGAATGCCGGTTAAAACTTCTTTTTATATCTGGACAGTGGTGGACTCCATTGACTATAATAGGGTCTACTGGATGTCTGCCATTTTCAAACTGAAAGCAGCAGAGGAAAAAGTCCTATATTGACTTTTCTCTGCCCCTGATTTTTGGCGGTTTCTACATAGATGTGGACCCACCCTTAGTTGTGACTAGGACAGAATTTCAGCCTCTACATGTTACATTCATACATTTATTCTTCTCAGTTCATTCACAGTCAACTAACTAGATATTGAGAATTTGAAATACAAAAGTTGTACAAGTTTTCAGTTATACAGTGCGTAAGGTTTTTCCCTTTGCAACTAGTTTATCCCTTCAGCTATCTCTAACACTCCCATTGAAATGAATGGAGCAGTGTGCTCAACCAATGCTCCATTCAGAATGGGGAGACTAAAGTCCCCTGTTCACCTTATCTGTGGGGGTCTGAGCGGTCAGACCCCAACTGATCTGCAAGTTATCCCCTATCCTATGGCTAACTTCTTTTGAGAAAAAAACCCTTTAAAAGAAGTCTAGCAGGCATAAAATACCTGGCAAAACAATAATAATGCCAAGTAGAGAGCTTTAATAGAAACAGAGACATTATCAGTATACAAGTGCACCAGGGGTGAACCCAGATAACCAGATTTTCCTATACACGCCATTGCTGCAGCTCTCCTTTGGAATCAGCAGCCAACTTCATCCTTTAGCTGTTAATGATGTTTTTAAGTTCTACATGGGTTCACGGCTGCTTGAAGGCAAATATCGCCTGACCCAATACACTTGTAGGCTGATTGGCATTTCCATTATTTTGGTTTGCTTCATCTTTGTGGCCACAAAGTTATGTTTCTGTTCCTGTTAAAGAGATCCTATCATTCAAATACATTTTTTCTCACTAACACGGCAAAATAGCCTTAAGAAACACTATTCATCTCCTACCTTTCAATGTCTTCTCCGCGCCGCCGTTCCGTAGAAATCTAGTTTTTTGTCGGTATGCAAATTAGTTATCTCGCAGCACTGGGGGCGGGCCACAGTGCTCAAACAGCACTGGGGGCGTTCCCAATGCTGTGAGAGAATTCTCCAGTGACGCCTCCATCTTCTTCAGGAACGTCCTCTTCACGAGTCTTCTTCTGGCGCAGGCGGTCAAACTTGTAGGCTTCGGGCAGACCCAACTGCGCATGCCTGCGGACACATGAAAAATGGCCGCTTACACAGTAATATTAGTTTAGAAGGCATTTTGGACCTACCTCCCTTTCAGTTTTAATTATATAAGACTGTAAAACCTCATTAGTAGCGATGTACAAACACTTTTTATGGCTAAGGTTCCACGTAGCAGAAATGTAGCATTTTTGGCTGCTGCAGAAACATAGAATTTTACAGTACCATCAATCTCATTCACAAACGACACAAAAAGCAGAGGAATAGTTTTTGTTTGAAAACACACAGAATGTTCGTTTTAGCTGTGGAATTAGAAGTGTTTTTTTGCAGAGAAAAACTCATTCCAGCTGTGTTTTATCTCTGCAACATTTTTAGATGCCTTTCGCTACGTCTATATGTACTTTTATTTTATTTTCCAATTTACAATCAGTTTTAATATTATCATAGGAGAGAAATAATAAATAATAACCATATTAGCACATATATACATAAGTATCTAATTTTAATGTTATATTTTTCCCCTCAGAATCTAGAATCAGAAGCACCACTTCATTATCCAGCAACAACTCCATCAAAAGAATGGCCGCAAAATGGAAGGATTACATTCGAAAATGTTGAAATGCGATACCGTGACAGCCTACCTTTGGTTCTGAAGAAAATTTCATTTAATATTGAGCCACGAGAAAAAATTGGAATTGTGGGAAGAACTGGGTCAGGTCTGTGTTGATTTTTTTCATGAATATCTGGGACCATGTATACTCCTGTTCGTTCTTCTATGTCTGAAGAAATTGGGGAGGCCTTTGATACAGAGAGAAATAAAAGAATATTGATAAGTTAAAGTTACAGAGCAAAGATCTTATGTTGTATGTATATGATAGAATCTTGGAATTCTTTATAGGGAAATATTCTCATTGTTTTTAGGTCTATTACTAGCCATATACTGCAATGGCAGTAATGGCTTCAATGGGAGTCGGTACTGTATACGCGGAGCTATTTTGCGGCCGTGATTATGCGGCAAAATTACGTGCCAAAAGACATTGTGTGAATGCACCCTAAATGTTATTTGGTTCTTCAGTCTGGCCATACACATTAGATTTTGAATGGTGTGATGTAGCTGTCTGATCAGGGGAGCAGTTTACTTCTTAAAAAATACAAGTAAGGGGGCGTTCAGATGGGTTTTTAAACTGACTGCCTAGAAGCTGTCCCCAAGCTGTTTTTCCTGCAATTTAGGTGGAATCACGGCGGGCAGACAGCAGCTCCCTAATCCATCTAAAAAAACTGATTTGGGTATCCTTTGTGTAACCATTTGGAATCCTTTTTGGACCAAACCATTTTTCTCTTAAGGTTAAGGCCCCACGGGATGATTCACAGCACTAAAGTGCTGTGGGAAAAACCGCGGTGGGAACCCATCGCGGTTCTTTCTGCAGCGCTTTAAACAGAAAGGTTGTGGAGTTTTCCCCCGCGGACTTTCTGTTACCATTATATCTATGGGAAAGACACCGGCGTTTCTGTAGATATAATTGACATGCTGCGGTTTCTACTGCAAAGTGGGCATGGGATTCGCATGAATCCCATCCACTTTGCAGTTACTGTAAAACGCCATGATTTTTCCTGCCCTGGCCTAAAACTGTTTGCATGTGGATGGATACCAGACGCAGATGTGAACACAGCCATACAGTCATTGTCTGATGATTGGCCGCATACCAAACACTGATATTTTCAGCTGGCCGAACATATCCAGCATAGCTGAGCTATTTTTGGCAGACTAAAGCCTGTTGTAAGCCATCATAAATAATAATTCATGGTAGTGTTGAATGAAATGGACATAATTGGCCAGTTTGGCTGATGAGAATCTAATGTGCGTGGCAGCTTTACAAGTGTCCAGTTACATCCATTATATCAGTCTGGCTATAAATTGTTATAAAATCAAGTGTATTTAACCATACTACATTCTTTACTGGACAGGCAAATCATCCTTGGCAATGACACTTTTTAGACTGGCTGAACTATCTGGAGGTACGATCAGCATAGATGACATCCAAATAAATACAATTGGACTGGAGGATCTAAGAAAAAAACTTTCCATCATCCCTCAAGAACCAGTTCTTTTTGTTGGAAGTGTCAGGTGGGCTATATGTAAATGCATATATCATAAATTGTATTGCCTAAATTTATTTTTATAAGTCCACTATCATCCATTCATATTACCACAATGATGATAACCGCAATAGATTACTAAAAAATGGTCAGTGAAGATGAAATATACAAAAAATAGGTAACTGGTGGTGGCATGGATATAACATAACTTATTTACTAACACCGTGTGGTGTGTAATGTATACCCAAATAATAAATGCAAAATTTTAGGTGGAATTTGGACCCAATGAATCAGTACACAGATGAGGCGGTGTGGAATGCATTAGAAAAGACTCATATGAAACAACACGTAAGTATAAATTACACACTGCCACCTGCAGGAGGTTTCCACCATTCCAACTAAGACTGCAATATTTAGTTTCATACTGGCGTCAGCTATAACTATTTCAATCAATCTTATAGAAGATGTGACGAATGTTATAGTATGTAATATGTCATGTAATGAGAATGTACAACATGTTTGCCGGTCAACTCAAGTAACATCCTTCATTTATGCATGGCTATATCATTACATGAGGAACTTTTAGGGTCCATTCACACGGAGGAAAATGGTGAGGAATTTGGTGTGGAATTTTCCACACTGAAAAAAAAAAGCCTCCCATTGATTTCAGTGGGTTCTGGTAGCTTTTTTTCCACGACCCTTAGAGCCTTTATATGTGACGTTACATATCTCACTATTACTATTTTACAATGTGTATGCATAGCATTGTATTTTTTATACCTTGCAGGTAGATGACAAAAAAATAGTCAAGCAATAAATATTACAGGAAAGAGTTAAGCCTTTTAAATTTAGTACATACTGTATAAAATAAAACAAAGCTCAGTAAAAGACTTATTGGACCCACTGGGGGTCTGCAACATTTTGCAAATGTGAGCCGAACAGGGTGGGGATCAGAGCAGGTCAGGCATAAGGATGGCCGACTGAATTATGAAGAGGCCTGTTTATGAATCTCTTGGTCTGTGTGCCATTCATGTTCTTATTAAGACTAGCATATGATACACCAATCTTAATAAATTTGCCATAATATATATAGTATGTATATGTGCAATGATAAAATGCAAATAATATGCTTTTAATCTATTTAGGTAGAACAGATGCATGGAAAGCTACATGCAAACGTGACCGAGAATGGTGGTAATTTTTCACTTGGAGAACGCCAACTTTTGTGCATGGCAAGGGCTTTACTGAGAAACAGCCAGGTATGTTGTCAGACCAGAAAGGACATTTAGTATTTGTGCCATTGAGGAATGATGTCAGAAGATTATAATTGAAGCAAGAGGTGAAGCATTAAAAATTACGTCATTGCGCCTGCATCACACTCTGCAGTCAATGTTGGTCGCGGTCACGCGGAGTGCGGCTTACACTGACAGCTTTCAGCTGTATGTGCATCTGCACATGCAACTGAAAGCAGCGATCACTCACCAATGGGGAATCCTGTTAGTAAGCGATCCAGGCAACTGCATGCGTGCCAGCAGAGGGGACTCTGCGTCCCCTCTTTGGCACACATGCCATAGGTTCGCCATAACGGAGATAGGGGATGCCTGTTCTTTGTATATGTGAGGTCCTAGAGATGAGGCCCCCTCTTATAAGACATTTATGGCATAATATGTGGATATGCCATAAATAGAGGAATACCTTTTTAAAGGAAACCTCTGGTGTGCTTATGCTTTCCTCTTATGCTGAGAGTAGCTTGCAGAAGATTCTGGGTAAACTGACAGTTTATATGTTACAGCATACTGCAGTACTTTGATCAAGCAGTCTAGTGTATCCACACTGAAGCTGCTGATTGACAGCTTTCTCCCTATGAACAGCAGTAGAAAGTTGCCAGTCAGTGTCTAGAAAGCAAGGGGAGTCGGAATTTCAGGAATACACCAGTCTCCTTGTCTATAGTGCTGGCAGTGCGCTGCAACAAACAATCTGTGGGTTTAGCCAGAAAATACACACTGATTGTGGAAGCAGAAGACAGGGCTACAGAGAGCATGCCTTACACTACTGCATACCACCTTCAGAGGGGGCAGCTTAAATATCTGTCAGGTTTGCTGGAATATGTTCTTACTTTTGATAAGATTGATAACTTTTTTAAACTTTTTTTTAAATTAGATATTACTATTAGATGAAGCAACTGCAGCAATTGACAATGAAACCGATGCACTGATTCAGGACACTATTAATGATGCATTCAGGGAATGTACTGTGCTCATAATAGCTCATCGTCTCAATACTGTCTTCCACTGTGACAGAATAATGGTGATGGACCATGGAAGAGTAAGTAACAGTATTTATATAGGATGAGTCACTTTTTACTATTAGGTTGTTGTTATATTGTGTATTATACAGTTAAAAGTGTATTCCCATCTTGTATAGTCATATTGCAACCAGAGCTGTGGAGTCAGAGTCAGTACTAATTTTCAGTAGATTTAGAAAAAAAGTTACTGACTTTGACTCTAGCTTCAAAATGAAATGATTAATTTCTTTGCTTCCATAGGAATTCAATTTGATGAATTAGAGGAGCTTCCCTGCTTCTGAGTGGCCCTGGCCATGGTCAGCCTTTTATGAATGAGTCAGAGGAGGAGTTGGGGGTCAGGCTGTTTTACCTGACCTTGCCTTGCCTGATTGCAAAGATTGGTTTATGGTTAGTTGGGTTTCAAATCTCTGGACCTCCAGTGATTCTGGAAATAAAGGGGTTGCAGGGACGCCCACATCTTTGGAAATAGTATGCTAATCAGGGTAAATTGACTATTTTCTATGCTGTCTGAAACTCAGAGAAAGACAGACTGGCTCACCCCCTAGTAACATTACCCCTTTGTGTAGACATTATATTACTAGGCCAGTCTGTCTTTGAGTTTGAGATAGCACATAAATTAGTACAGTTTACTCATAAGTACACTTAGGTGGCCTTGTGGGGTTGGTAATTTGGGTTACTACACTGAAGTCAATTTACCCTGATTAGCATACTATTTTCAGAGACCTGGGCATCAGTTAATATCAGCAGCCGTGAGAAGGAACTATACTGCCAAACCAGCACTACAGCTCCTTCATTCTCAGACTTAATACCTCACCTTCCAATATGCTATAACTTTACTTAGATAGGGCTACCCTTTACTGAAAATTACTTAAAAAGAGGACATTTCACCACCTCACCCTTTCAAATTCTTAGCCTTTCAGATATTAAAATATATCATTCTAGCAGTTGGAATTTTCTCTCTAGTCCCCATCATTCCCAAGAAACAAGTAGAGTTAGTTTTGGTGTCTGATGTGTTATTTAATCTCTGTAATGTCAGAAGAGAAATGTCAGGCAGGGGGTGTGATGCAGAGCTCCAATCAGAGGCAGCCAGTATCAGAGCTCAGAATCACACCCCTTGTCTGCTCCTGCCTGACACTGCCCCTCCTGACAGTACAGAGTCTAAATAGTATATCAGGCACCAAAACTAACAGCATTGATTGCCTGTGAATGGTGTTGGCTAGAGAATAAATTCTAACTGTGCTGGAATCAGTGGAACAGCACCTATTAAATGATGTAAAGAGCTGGAGTTGTTCAAGGTGATGAAAGGTTCTTTTTAAACGTTTAAATGAAAACTATACATACAGAAAATAACATAGTGTATTGAGGCAAAAAGTGTGTGCAGTTACATAATTAAATTCATGTGATGCTATTGCTAGAGATTTGTTAATTATTGGACTGGATAGATATATATTCCATTTCTATATAACTTATACTTTATTTGATGAAAATGTTGTCTTTATAAAATGGCATGTACTGAAAAGAACATGGCAAAAACATTTTTCCTCATGCATGTGTAAATATGTTGTATGTTGCATGTTGTATTTGTACATTGTTGCAGGGTAAGGAAATAAATATATTCAAAAGAAAAGACGTATAAAACCACTAGTATGGGTGGTTATGTTTCTATTGTATGTATATCACATGGCTAGATGTACATGGTAACGAAGAATAAGATTGAATAAAAAATAAAATCCTTATAATTTTATAACATTTAATGTGGCAGGCAATGAGAAGTTTTGCTGCTTTTTTTTTTTTTTTTTTTAGCTAAAGTCAATAGTTTTAAAATGAATAGGAAATATTTATTTTTTAAAGAGGTCGATTCCTTTTCATGTCCTCTGGCACCCATGGTAATATATACCGCTAACAAGCTGACAGTGTGCTGAATTCATTGCACTATTGGCTTCTCGCGGACCCCATTATTGTCCATAGGGTCCGTGGGTTTCCTTAGGTAACCGCTTCTACAACATTGTACTGTCAGAGGGATTGTTCCTTGCCATCCAGCAATGACGCTATGCAGTAAGGCCCGACCTTCTGATGGTGAAAGCATATTGGTGCCATTAGTTTCTCCATCACCCAGGCGCACACTGTCAGCTTTCCAGTGGTATATAAAACCGCTAGTGCAGAGGATATGAAAGATGCTTTTTAAATCAATAATTGACAATTTTTTTATGTTGAAGTACATGGTGTGTATTTATTTTCTTTTCTTTTGAAGATCACAGAGTTTAACAAGCCCTCAGTCCTGTTGTCTGATGAAAACTCCACATTCCATGCCATGGTAGTCGCAGCAGAAAGATCTTTACTGACAATCGACAAATCTCAGACACAGTCAAGTAATTTCTAAGTGTAAATATAAAGAATATTAATGATTAGAGTGAAGATAAAATGTGTATCAGACTCTGTTCTATGCAACGGCCATTTTGTCCAAACCCCAACCATGCTCATTTGTGATGTTGAGACTGAAGTGTACTGCCTTCTACTAGTGCTGTATCTATATTTTTTCTGTTTATATACTGGGTTATTTAATACACTACAGGCACAGAAAATGCTCCTTTATGGATCAGCACTGTATATTATATGAGGTGTATATTAGACTAGGTCCATGTCATGTTTTCTACAATACTTGCCTCTAATGTGAGGTAGCAAAGACAATGTGGATTGTTTGGCACTAGTAGTATCTGTCATAAGACTGGTCTTGCCTACCATTGTGGATTCTGTTTTAAATGGAAGCAATAATACTCATGTGAACATTAGTCATAGTTGTATGAAGACAAAGGAGCTGTCTAAGCAAACATAAGTATTCCGTAGTGTTAAGGCCACCTCCAAGTACCTTGGTATCCCAGTTACAATGGACAATGTTATTAAGAAGTTTGCCAAGCATGGAACTGTCAAGTACTTCCCTCGATGTGGGGGAAAGAGGAACATTGACAAGAGATGTCTTTGAAGTTTGGTGTGAATGGTGGATATAACACCACATCCGATATCTAAAACTCGAAAGGCTAACATGGTAAAATCTGAGGTCATGGTTTCAACAAGTACCATGCACTGAACCAAGCAGAGCTTTAAGGCCAAGGACGAAACCATTGCTGAAGAAAAGACATAAAAAGGAAGGACTGATCTGTGCCAAAGAGTACCTTGACAAACCTCGATCCTTCTGGGAAAATGTTCTGCGGACGGATGAAACAAAAATCAAGATTTTTGGCAGTGCAAAGTAACAATTTGTTTACAGATGCTGCAATGAAGCTTATAAGGAAAAAAAAAAACACCCTACCAATAGTTAAGCATGGTGTAGGATCCATAATGCTGTGGGGTTGCTTTGCTGCGTCTGGTACTGGAGGCCTTGACTATATCACATGAAATCAGGGCATTATCAAGAGATTTTAGACTGAAATGTCCTACCCAGTGTAAGAAAACTTTGTTTGAGTCGAAGATCATGAATCTTTATTCTGCAGCGTTTTTATGCTGCGTTTCACTACGTGGGGTCTTAGTCTTCAACTGATGTACAAAATGTGTATCTGAATGGAGCCTAAGCAATAATAAAAAATAAAAAAAAAGTAGGGAAACCCCTTTAACATGTTGAAAATGTGTCATGATAACAGGTGGGGCTCCCTGTAGAGTAAATGCTGTGGTTTGGGCAAATTCCATTCATACATTGCAGAAAAATACCCATAGCAGGAATGCTGTGAGTCACATTTTTGGAAATTGCAGCACGTCAATTATAGCTATGGAAATGCTGGCGGCTTCCCTATAGGTATAATTGAAGAAGAAAGTCCTCTGCAGATTTTCTATGTACAAACGCTGCAGGAAAATACGTAAATTTGTTTTCACCGTGGTGCCTTATCCTTAGAAATACTCCTTCCTACAAATTCATAAACGTTCTGCTCACATTGTGCTAATCTAGACAGGTATGTGACAACTAAAGCATTCATACAACACAGTCACCCAAAGTAAATTGTAAGAATGTTTCATCCCTTTCTAGTGAAACACCTTATTTCCAGATTTACCTCAGCTACCGTTATCTTGCTATGTATAACATTTTTAGCAAATGCAAAAACAAAGACTGATAGTATGACAGTATGAAAATATTACTTATTACATGAAAGATTTCATTTTGAGGCTGTTTATTACATTATGTGCAGGTGCTAATTTTTTTTTTTGCATAAAGTCGTATATGTGCTTTAGCTTTATATTTAACCTATTGAGCCAAGTGTAATATTTTGAGCTATAAAGTCATTAGATATGTTATTTACACTGTATTTTAATAGATTTTAAAAAATTATATTATGGCCAAAAATATTACGCACAGAAAAATTTCTTGTCTACTACTTTACAATTACAAAGGAATGATGGAATGAGGACATTTTCTTGACTTCTTCAGTAAATTGTTCAATTACATTGATGTAACTAACAACACAGGTCAAAAGACATTTGTGGGTCAACAAGTCATTGGTAATCCATTCATCAGAAAACTGGAGTACAGACCTGTTATAATGCTGCCAACAGCCAAACCTAAATGGCACATTTCTGGTAAATAATCATGTATTAGTCATCCACGGAAAAATGACATGTTCTATTCCATTGTCCCTAGTAGAACTGCTGTTAGTATTCTATGAAGAGATGTTGTCATATTTTGTATTTAAAATTGACAGATATTTATTAAATGTAATTTATTTACAGAGCTTGTTTTATTTGTTAATATATCTAACCAGAACTCTACTATTACCAAAGTATCTGAACATTTTTTTACGCTAGGTAACCTTTTATCAGCAGATCTACACACACAACCCATGTTAGACAATGTGCTGGTGACCCGAAAGGGACACACGTTGAGGTGGGGAGGGAAGAAAAAAAAAAAAAAATCGCATGAGTTTTTTTTTAATATGGTTGGAGTCCTCTCAGGTAAAAAAGTTCTTTTACTCACCTGTAAAAAAAACCATAACTGCAAAAAAACAACAAAAAAAAACACAATAAAGTTGAGAAGCACAATAACATTGAGAAAAAAAAATAAAATTTGTACACTTTATACATTTTTTTTTTTTTTTTTTAAACATTCAAGCAGACTTAACCTTTTGTGCTTTTATACCACACAGCAATACTTATCTATTGCAGTGTATTATACAGGTCAGTGCATAAGAGCTTTGCAGGAAAGGGTTAAGCTAAATCTTCAAATGTCAGCTGCAAGAAAATACTTAAAATACAAATACTGTACAAAAATGCTTTATTTTACAAGTGACTATAACAGAACACACTAGGATTCATGTGATTTCACATCAATTGGCTCCAGTTTTTTACGAATTACTAGCTGGCCTTTACTGTTCAGGTAAGTGTCTGACATGTCGTCCTCTGTTGGAAGCCCATAGGGTAGTTTCAGTGGCTGAACTCTATAGAAAAGATAAAAGTTTTAAAAAAAAAATATTTAAAATGTTGATTTAGCAAATATTTCTTACACATTCTGTTAAAGAGAATCCAAATCACCAAATGTAGTTTTAATTATTTTTTGTATTATAGCATCATATGATGCATATACTGTGCACTATACCACTGCAAAGATAAAGTTACTGCAAAATGTTTCAAGGTGACACTAGAAAAGTAAAATATACAATTCACCTGAATGTCCACAAAGGAATTGATCATAAACGAATATGGATTACAGCCTGTAATAACCTGGTTATTATCATGATCTCATATCAAAAGTTATAATATTTATGTGAATGGGATATAAGGAGATAACTTTACTAACTTGTTACATATACTATCTTGGTACATTCAGGTATGTCATCAGTATAGATAGCAAAGAAAGAAATGGTTCACACATATATATATATATATATATATATATATATATATATATATATATATATATATATATATATATATATATATATATAGATATCTCTATCTATCAATGTCGGGTTTTTTTTCTCTTCGGGGTACACGCTACAATCGACTCCTTGAATGTCAGGAACAATCAAATTCGTAGAAAAAGTCTTCCAGCAACTCTCCAATAAAATATAACTTTTAATGCAGCTTTATAAAATATCAAATAATAAACACAGGTGAAAAAAAGAAAAAATTTAAAATGAAATTATCCCCCAAAAAATGCTTTTTTAGGGGGATAATTTCATTTTCTATTTTTTCTTTTGTTCCACCTGTTATTATTATTTGATATTTTATAAAGCTGCATTAAAAGTTATATTTTATTGGAGAGTTGCCGGAAGACTTTTTCTACGAATTTCTGAATGTCATCGGTATGTAAAACTGTATTGGAAGGTTTTCATACATAGTGACATGAATATCTAAAACACAGCTAAGGCTTTTTTCACATCTGCGCATTGGTTTCCGTTCCGGGGTCCACTAATCGGGGGACCGCGGTTTATATGTATATCCTGGAAAACCTCTTTAAAAAGGTACCAGAGTCATCTTATAAAACCAAGTTAAAAATATTAAATATAATAATAGTAATAATGTACGAACCTTACTAAGTGCTTGATGACTTTAAGCTGATTGTTGACTGATGGGATGTTCTTATGCACAACTGGCTTGTGAGCCTAAAATTCAAAATGAAAAATAGAAATGATATAATATGTAGCACATGGCAGTGGATGTTCCTCTCTCTTGACCTTTGCACTTGCTTTAAGATAGTCAACCACTTCCTCCTGTTATACATGCAGTCATCATCATCTGGTATAAAAAACTGGCCCCTCTCCTGAATACCATACTATCTATACATTTAGGTATTCCTTGTTTTCCCCTCTTTCTCTTTTGGTGTCCATCAAAGGTCTGTCCTAGGACCCTTCTATTTTCCATCTATGCCTATAACCTGAGAAAGAATGACTTTTTATGCTCAGGACATTCAAATTTACCGCTTTGGCTTGATGCTATCCTTCTGCTATCCAGCGTTCAACAGTGTCTAAGTTGCATCCTCCTCTCCAAAGTGCTTATCCAGACTCTCAAACACAGTTTATACAGTTAGGGCCAGAAATATTTGGACAGTGACACAAGTTTTGTTATTTTAGCTGTTTACTAAAACATGTGCAGAAATACAATTATATATATATAATATGGGCTGAAAGTGCACACTCCCAGCTGCAATATGAGAGTTTCCACATCCAAATCGGAGAAAGGGTTTAGGAATCATAGCTCTGTAATGCATAGCCTCCTCTTTTTCAAGGGACCAAAAGTAATTGGACAATGGACTCTAAGGGCTGCAATTAACTCTGAAGGCGTCTCCCTCATAAACCTGTAATCAATGAAGTAGTTAAAAGGTCTGGGGTTGATTCCAGGTGTGTGGTTTTGCATTTGGAAGCTGTTGCTGTGACCAGACAACATGCGGTCAAAGGAACTCTCAATTGAGGTGAAGCAGAACATCCTGAGGCTGAAAAAAAAGAAAAAATCCATCAGAGAGATAGCAGACATGCTTGGAGTAGCAAAATCAACAGTCGGGTACATTCTAAGAAAAAAGGAATTGACTGGTGAGCTTGGGAACTCAAAAAGGCGTGGGCGTCCATGGATGACAACAGTGGTGGATGATCGCCGCATACTTTCTTTGGTCAAGAAGAACCCATTCACAACATCAACTGAAGTCCAGAACACTCTCAGTGAAGTAGGTGTATCTGTCTCTAAGTCAACAGTAAAGAGAAGACTCCATGAAAGTAAATACAAAGGGTTCACATCTAGATGCAAACCATTCATCAATTCCAAAAATAGACAGGCCAGAGTTAAATTTGCTGAAAAACACCTCAAGAAGCCAGCTCAGTTCTGGAAAAGTATTCTATGGACAGATGAGACAAAGATCAGCCTGTACCAGAATGATGGGAAGAAAAAAGTTTGGAGAAGAAAGGGAACGGCACATGATCCAAGGCACACCACATCCTCTGTAAAACATGGTGGAGGCAACGTGATGGCATGGGCATGCATGGCTTTCAATGGCACTGGGTCACTTGTGTTTATGGATGACATAACAGCAGACAAGAGTAGCCGGATGAATTCTGAAGTGTACCGGGATATACTTTCAGCCCAGATTCAGCCAAATGCTGCCAAGTTGATCGGACGGCGCTTCATAGTACAGATGGACAATGACCCCAAGCATACAGCCAAAGCTACCCAGGAGTTCATGAGTGCAAAAAAGTGGAACATTCTGCAATGGCCAAGTCAATCACCAGATCTTAACCCAATTGAGCATGCATTTCACTTGCTCAAATCCAGACTTAAGGCGGAAAGACCCACAAACAAGCAAGACCTGAAGGCTGCGGCTGTAAAGGCCTGGCAAAGCATTAAGAAGGAGGAAACCCAGCGTTTGGTGATGTCCATGGGTTCCAGACTTAAGGCAGTGATTGCCTCCAAAGGATTCGCAACAAAATATTGAAAATAAAAATATTTTGTTTGGGTTATGTTTATTTGTCCAATTACTTTTGAGCTCCTAAAATGTGGAGTCTTGGGGTAAACTTTAATTCCACTCAGTCTTATAAATTTCACTTCCCACCCTTGGTTGAACTGAATGGATATATGACTCTTTTCAGTCATACTATGTAATCTAAGGACCCATTTATTCAGTAAAGCCTGCAACCTACAATACCCTTACTACTACTACTACATTACCATAGGACTAGCTTGCACCCTGGCCTGCTGTCGCCTTCCTCCATTCCACCTAGATTGAAATCACTTGCAGGCAGGGTACTCTCTTGCTTTTTTATTTATCAAAGGGGTTACCCCTATGACATATACCAGCAATGGACTGTAATAATGGACGTGTAAACATAACCTTATTTGTTTCTGGTACTGTTCACTGTATAGCAGCTGGTGAAGGCAGATATAGAGTCCCAGGTGTCGGACCCCAAACAATATGAAATAGATGACCTATCCTACTATTGTCCGATTAATGTAATTATCAAGCCATACACAGGAGAAAGCAAAAATTAAAATGCATCACACTTGGAAAAGTTTCTAAATACACCCAATGAGCATGGGTTTATAAGGAATCAGTCCTGTCAGACTAATCTGATCAGCTTCTATGAAGAGGTCAGTTCTAGACCGGACATGGGTAATGTGGGAGATGCAGTATATCTGGACTTTTCAAAGGTTTTTGAAACTGTACCATATAAAAGGTTGGTATACAAAATGGAAATGGGGGAAAACATATGCATTTGGGTTCACAACTGGCTCAGTGAAAACAGAGGGTGTTTGTTATTGGGAAATACCAGTGGGGTGCCACAAGGGTCAGTATTGGGTCCTCTCTTTTTAATATGGTTATTAATAACCTGGTAGAGGGTATACAGTGCAGATCATATTTGCAGATTATACTAAACTGAGAAGTAATCAAAACTGAGGAGGTTAGCAGAATATTACAGGGGGATCTGAGGAAGCTAGAAGCATTGACTGAGACTTGGCAAACCAAATTTAATACAGACAAATTTAAGATTATGCATTTTGTACGAGGAAATGAAATGTATGATCGTGTATTTAATAGTAAATTACTGGGTAGGATTGCCGCTAAAAAAGACTTGGGGATTTTGGTAGACAGTAAGCTTACCTTTAGTTACCATAATACCTAATACAAGAAGTAGAGCAATTATTATTAGAGATGAGCGAACAGTGTTCTATCGAACACATGTTCGATCGGATATCAGGGTGTTCGCCATGTTCGAATCGAATCGAACACCACGTGGTAAAGTGCGCCAAAATTCGATTCCCCTCCCACCTTCCCTGGCGCCTTTTTTGCACCAATAACAGCGCAGGGGAGGTGGGACAGGAACTACGACACTGGGGGCATTGAAAAAAATTGGAAAAAGTCATTGGCTGCCGAAATCAGGTGACCTCCATTTTAGACGAATAGTGGATTTCAAATCCGGGTCATATGAGAATGTGAACTTTGTGACTATGAGACAGGGATAGCTGTACAGGCAGGGATAGCTAGGGATAACCTTTATTTAGGGGGGAATGTTATTAAAAATAACTTTTTGGGGCTCTATCGGGTGTGTAATTGTGATTTTTGTGAGATAAACTTTTTCCCATAGGGATGCATTGGCCAGCGCTGATTGGCCGAATTCCGTACTCTGGCCAATCAGTGCTGGCCAATGCATTCTATTAGCTTGATGAAGCAGAGTGTGCACAAGGGTTCAAGCGCACCCTCGGCTCTGATGTAGCAGAGCCGAGGCTGCACAAGGGTTCAAGCGCACCCTCGGCTCTGATGTAGGAGAGCCGAGGGTGCACTTGAACCCTTGTGCACCCTCAGCTCTGCTACATCAGAGCCGAGGGTGCGCTTGAACCCTTGTGCACACTCTGCTTCATCAAGCTAATAGAATGCATTGGCCAGCGCTGATTGGCCAATGTATTCTATTAGCCTGATGAAGTAGAGCTGAATGTGTGTGCTAAGCACACACATTCAGCTCTAATTCATCGGGCTAATAGAATGCATTGGCCAGCGCTGATTGGCCAGAGTACGGAACTCGACCAATCAGCGCTGGCTCTGCTGGAGGAGGCGGAGTCTAAGATCGCTCCACACCAGTCTCCATTCAGGTCCGACCTTAGACTCCGCCTCCTCCGGCAGAGCCAGCGCTGATTGGCCGAAGGCTGGCCAATGCATTCCTATGCGAATGCAGAGACTTAGCAGTGCTGAGTCAGTTTTGCTCAACTACACATCTGATGCACACTCGGCACTGCTACATCAGATGTAGCAATCTGATGTAGCAGAGCCGAGGGTGCACTAGAACCCCTGTGCAAACTCAGTTCACGCTAATAGAATGCATTGGCCAGCGCTGATTGGCCAATGCATTCTATTAGCCCGATGAAGTAGAGCTGAATGTGTGTGCTAAGCACACACATTCAGCACTGCTTCATCACGCCAATACAATGCATTAGCCAGTGCTGATTGGCCAGAGTACGGAATTCGGCCAATCAGCGCTGGCTCTGCTGGAGGAGGCGGAGTCTAAGATCGCTCCACACCAGTCTCCATTCAGGTCCGACCTTAGACTCCGCCTCCTCCAGCAGAGCCAGCGCTGATTGGCCGAATTCCGTACTCTGGCCAATCAGCACTGGCTAATGCATTGTATTGGCTTGATGAAGCAGTGCTGAATGTGTGTGCTTAGCACACACATTCAGCTCTACTTCATCGGGCTAATAGAATGCATTGGCCAGCGCTGATTGGCCGAATTCCGTACTCTGGCCAATCAGCACTGGCTAATGCATTGTATTGGCTTGATGAAGCAGTGCTGAATGTGTGTGCTTAGCACACACATTCAGCTCTACTTCATCGGGCTAATAGAATGCATTGGCCAATCAGCGCTGGCCAATGCATTCTATTAGCGTGAACTGAGTTTGCACAGGGGTTCTAGTGCACCCTCGGCTCTGCTACATCAGATTGCTACATCTGATGTAGCAGTGCCGAGTGTGCATCAGATGTGTAGTTGAGCAAAACTGACTCAGCACTGCTAAGTCTGCATTCGCATAGGAATGCATTGGCCAGCCTTCGGCCAATCAGCGCTGGCTCTGCCGGAGGAGGCGGAGTCTAAGGTCGGACCTGAATGGAGACTGGTGTGGAGCGATCTTAGACTCCGCCTCCTCCAGCAGAGCCAGCGCTGATTGGCCGAATTCCGTACTCTGGCCAATCAGCACTGGCTAATGCATTGTATTGGCTTGATGAAGCAGTGCTGAATGTGTGTGCTTAGCACACACATTCAGCTCTACTTCATCGGGCTAATAGAATGCATTGGCCAGCGCTGATTGGCCGAATTCCGTACTCTGGCCAATCAGCACTGGCTAATGCATTGTATTGGCTTGATGAAGCAGTGCTGAATGTGTGTGCTTAGCACACACATTCAGCTCTACTTCATCGGGCTAATAGAATGCATTGGCCAATCAGCGCTGGCCAATGCATTCTATTAGCGTGAACTGAGTTTGCACAGGGGTTCTAGTGCACCCTCGGCTCTGCTACATCAGATTGCTACATCTGATGTAGCAGTGCCGAGTGTGCATCAGATGTGTAGTTGAGCAAAACTGACTCAGCACTGCTAAATCTGCATTCGCATAGGAATGCATTGGCCAGCCTTCGGCCAATCAGCGCTGGCTCTGCCGGAGGAGGCGGAGTCTAAGGTCGGACCTGAATGGAGACTGGTGTGGAGCGATCTTAGACTCCGCCTCCTCCAGCAGAGCCAGCGCTGATTGGCCGAATTCCGTACTCTGGCCAATCAGCACTGGCTAATGCATTGTATTGGCTTGATGAAGCAGTGCTGAATGTGTGTGCTTAGCACACACATTCAGCTCTACTTCATCGGGCTAATAGAATGCATTGGCCAGCGCTGATTGGCCGAATTCCGTACTCTGGCCAATCAGCACTGGCTAATGCATTGTATTGGCTTGATGAAGCAGTGCTGAATGTGTGTGCTTAGCACACACATTCAGCTCTACTTCATCGGGCTAATAGAATGCATTGGCCAATCAGCGCTGGCCAATGCATTCTATTAGCGTGAACTGAGTTTGCACAGGGGTTCTAGTGCACCCTCGGCTCTGCTACATCAGATTGCTACATCTGATGTAGCAGTGCCGAGTGTGCATCAGATGTGTAGTTGAGCAAAACGGACTCAGCACTGCTAAGTCTGCATTCGCATAGGAATGCATTGGCCAGCCTTCGGCCAATCAGCGCTGGCTCTGCCGGAGGAGGCGGAGTCTAAGGTCGGACCTGAATGGAGACTGGTGTGGAGCTATCTTAGACTCCGCCTCCTCCAGCAGAGCCAGCGCTGATTGGTCGAGTTCCGTACTCTGGCCAATCAGCACTGGCCAATGCATTTCTATGGGGAAAAGTTAGCTTGCGAAAATCGCAAACTGACAGGGATTTCCATGAAATAAAGTGACTTTTATGCCCCCAGACATGCTTCCCCTGCTGTCCCAGTGTCATTCCAGGGTGTTGGTATCATTTCCTGGGGTGTCATAGTGGACTTGGTGACCCTCCAGACACGAATTTGGGTTTCCCCCTTAACGAGTTTATGTTCCCCATAGACTATAATGGGGTTCGAAACCCATTCGAACACTCGAACAGTGAGCGGCTGTTCGAATCGAATTTCGAACCTCGAACATTTTAGTGTTCGCTCATCTCTAATTATTATGTCATCCTTTAAGATATTAATACTCTTTTCATAGTTCTCAGAATATTTAAAGGGGTATTCTCATAACTTTTGTTCTGCAGCCTGAAGGCTCTGTGCTCTCTTCACTTCCTGGATTTCTCGGCACATTGGTGGGCGGGGTTACACTTACTCTGCTATGCATTACCACAGTATGAAGCTGATGTGGAAACTGTTGTAGCAGAGCTGGATTTGAGTCAGCTTGCATTACATACAGACTCCTTAGCTCAGCCCTTATCAGCCAAATTCAAATAACTGGCTGATAAGTGGAAAAGCTGAAGATAGACAGCACAGTAATCCCAGAGCTCTCACCTCCCCCCTCCCCATCTGAGGAGCTCTGTTGCTTGTCAACCCCTTCCTCCCCCCCTTAAAGCAGGCAGCTACATCACTTGGGAAATGAGCAGATAAGCCCAGTGGGCATAGAAACACAGTGTGAACAATGAAGTGAATAAATTAATATAGCGGCCAAACAAAGCAGTTTTGATAAAGCAATGTATATAGGAAAAGTCTTAAATCCACATAAACTAGCAGTATAGATAGGATGCTTTTCATGGAACAACCCCTTTAATTTTTTTTTCAAGGAGTTATAAAATGAACGAATGTATTATTTTATGACAAACTCTTACAAGGGATTGTTTCCTCTAGGAAAGCCACCAATGGAATTATTTCCTTTCATTTCGCCACTCAACTAACAGGACATGTATCAATGTTTTCTAATTTTTAAGAATAATTATTTTATGTTGGACACGCTAAATGTCCAATAGTACTAAAAAGAAAAAAGTGCTTGTCAAATTAGAGGTCAAATAAAATAGGTCTAAGAGCTCCTTCACACCCAGGGCCGGCAACCTGGGCAATTTCCCAGGGCCTCAGCCCTTGCAGGGCACGGAATTCACTGCACTGCCAGCTTTCACAGTATGTGCCCCTGTGCTGGAGATATCGGTGCTATTAATTTCGGCAGCAATATCTCTCCACTCTCAGAAGAGCGGGTCTTATAGCTCAGCATCATTTCTGGGCTGTGAGGAACACCTTCCTGACTGTACTCTTCCATAGCCTTGTACTGTCAGAGGGGCGTTTTCTACTGCCCAGTGATGCCGCTAGGCTAGAAGGCCCACCTTTCCAACAGTGGAGAGATATTGGTGCTAAAACTAACTGCACCAATATCTCCATCGTGGCGAATACTGGAAAAGTTGGCACTGCACTGAACTCAGTCAGTTTTCTAGCAGTATATAATACCACACATCTCTGAAGACATGAAAGATTCTCTTTAAATACACGTTATCTGCATCAGTTCTCTGGTTATCCAGGACCATTGTCCAACTTGCAGAGGTGCAGTGTATGTCATTCTAAGCACTCACAAGTGAAGAGTATATGGCTCCTAGGAACAACCTGCTTACTGAAACTTACTATTACAGTGCAGGGCAGGAAGAGGTTAATTGCTGCCTGACATTATGAGGGGGAATCTGCAAATAAAAGGGGTCTGGTTATGTTCTTCATATGGGGAATGGAGGCAACTCTGATAGTCGTGAAGTGTTTGGTGCTGTGAGGGGAACATTATACCGTAAAAATAGCGATTTGTGGATTGTATTATGCAGGCAAAGGGGAATCTGGCAGTAAGTAGCTAATGTGAGAGTATTTAGTCCTGGTATAGCAGCCAGTGGCTGACATGACAATATTTAGTCCTGGTATAGCGGTCAGCGGGTGATGTGACAGTATGTAGTCCTAGTATAGTGGTCAGTGGGTGATGTGACAGTATGTAGTCCTAGTATAGTGGTCAGTGGGTGACGTGACAGTATTTAGTCCTGGTATAGTGGTCAGAGGGTGATGTGACAGTATTTAGTCCTGGTATAGCGGTCAGTGGGAGACGTGACAGTATGTAGTCCTGGTACAGCGGTCAGTGGGTGACGTGACAGTATTGAGTCCTGGTATAGCAGTCAGCGGGTGACGTGACAGCATTTGGTCCTGCTAAAGTGGTCAGCGGATTGCTGTGACAATATTTAGTCCTGGTATAGTGGTCAGTGTCTGATGTGACAGTATTTAGTCCTGGTATAGTGGTCAGTGTCTGATGTGACAGTATTTAGTCCTGGTATAGTGGTCAGCGGGTGATGTGACAGTATTTAGTCCTGGTATAGTGGTCAGTGGGTGATGTGACAGTATTTAGTACTGGCATAGTGGTCTTATTTGATAACTTTGTATGTATAGAAATATTTTTTAGTGTATAGAGAAGGGCATGTGCCTTGTTGCTTTTGCACCTGATCTTTAAAGATAAGGCACAGAAGTAACTAGTTTGCCTAGGCAAAAAAACCTTACAAATTTACAAACAACCACTTAAAAAACATTAAGAACACCCCTGTAAGTACCAGTAATAGGCCTGCGGCACATTGAATTAACAGAATGTGACTATATTGTATGTACAAGTGGGGCCCCACTTTTAATTTTGTCCAGGGCCCCACTTTGTCTAAAACCGGCCCTGTTCACACTATATGACATATATGACATTATGTAATGAATTGTAGATCTAGGAGCTCCTTCACACCACACAACGTTATATAATAAATTTTATACCTTTTCAAGTCCCAGTCTGTCAATTACTTCCTTCTCCCAGTATGGTCTTCCAACATAAGATCTTATTCTAGTAACAAGATGTAATTTATGTGGTTGCTGTGGATCACCGCCATATTTTTCATGATCTTCTGGCTTTGGTTGAAATGTCTAAACATAAAAGTAAGTAAAAACACAACACTAATCATCCATCTGTTACAAATATATGTAGATGCAAGTAACTCTGCTAAAGTATAGTATGAAAGTAAATGTTTCTAAATCAATTGCAATGCTAAGTTTTGGTCCTTGTGTCCAGTATTTTGTTCTGCCAGGACATACGCAACCACCAAATAAAGAAAACAAATGGTTATTGTGGTGTGGATTAGTGGAGATGACGATAAGACAGACAAGCCCTCAGACTATGTCCAGCTTTACACTGTCTGATCACAATGGATGTTGTCTTTAGTTTATATGATTGTATTGTTGGTTAACGTCTTCTGTGAAGTACCGTATTTTTCGGACTATAAGACGCACTTTTTTTCCCCAAAATTTTTGGGGAAAAGAAGGGTGAGTCTTATAGTCTGAAGGTGGCGCCTGGCATCCGCTGTAATAGAGAGGCGGAAGCCGGCAAGTGATAGACGCCATTACAGGTGCCGGGGCCTGAGACATCGCTGCGCTCCTCTGCCCTGCATGAAGCCAGCAGTGGGAGGAGTGATGCTATTCCGCTCCTCCGTCCCCCCGCCGCTGGCTTCATGCAGGGCAGAGGATCGTAGCGATGTCTCAGGCCCCGGCGTCTATCCCTCCCCGGCATCCGCCTCTCTAGTACAGCGGATGCCGGGTCTGCAGTCTGTATCAGCGGCCTCTTCTCCCCCGGGGCCGGTCCCCACCGGCCCCGTACCTGTAAAGTTGCAGGCCGGCTCCTGCGCGGCGATATCGCAGGAGCCGACCTGTTCGGGTGACAGCCGGGAGCCTAATGAGGCTCCCGGGCCTGTCACGGCTATATTAGTATTGCGGCTGGTCTCTATGACCAGCCGTAATACTAATAGACAGAATGTCCCATAGACGGCAATACAGTTGTATTGCCGTCTATGGGACTTGCGATCAAGTGACCGCAGGTTCAAGCCCCCGGGGGGGAATAAAATAGTAAAAAAAAAAAAGCTTTAAAAATATGAAATAAATAAAAGTTCTAAATCACCTCCTGTTTTTTTTTTCAATACAAGGTGATCTAAGCAATAGATATCCCCCAAAATGGTATAACTAAAAAGTACAGCTGGCCCCGCAAAAAAAACGCTCTATGCCTCCCCGTACAGCTGCAGGGTCACCTGTCAATGTGGCCTTGCAGCTGTTGCAAAACTACAACTCCCATATATTAAATATTTTACCAGTTTTTGCTGCAAAAATTTTTTTCCCTATTTTCCTCCTCTAAAACCTAGGTGCGTCTTATAGTCCGAAAAATACGGTATTTCCTATTTTATTTCCATCCTAGACTTGACTGAGAACCAATATACAGTGAACAAACAAATATTCAACAATACATTATTTTACATTTATAATCTGTTACAATTGTATAGGCATCAGAGCAGAAATAATCCAACTTTCCATAATAAATAAGTGACTGCACAAGTCTTGCTTCAGGGTCTTACAGCCTAAGATGTAAGTGAGAAATATCAGACTACATAATAGAAGCTAAGCTAAGGACATGTGTTCTATAATTATACAAGAATATTAAGTTTTGGATATAAATTGTATTTCCAACATAAAACATGTTAAAAGTTGGACATGGGCAAACAAGATTATAACAGAGCAGACTTACTTCTTCAGGAATGCGAGACCTTGTAAACTTATGACGAATCCAGTCAGTCCACACCAGTGACATGGAAGGGTGCTCTGCCAAAAGCTGAATATTACAATGTTAGTGTCAATGTTAGTTTGGTATCAACAAAATAATAATACATCATTTCAAAGAATTGACTAAGAAAAAGGGTGGGGGTGATAGGAAGAAAGTAGTAAAACAATAAAAAAGTCATTACTATCCATTTTTTAGACGACTGTTCTGATTGATAGGGTTGCATGTAGAACTTTTTCTTCTTTTTTTTTAAAATGTAGATTGTGAGCCCCACATAGAGCTCACAATGTACATTTTTCCCTATCAGTATGTCTTTTTGGAGTATGGGATGGAAATCCATGCAAACACGGAGAGAACATACAAACTCCTTGCAGATGGTTTTTTGCCCTTGGCAGGATTTGAACACTAGGCCCAGCGCCGTGAGGCTGCAGTGCTAACCACTGAGCCACCCTGTGGCTTCTGTGGCTTTTTCTTCTGTAAACAAACATGGCGTTGTCATGTCATGCAGTTTACATTAGAGTCAATAGAAACAGACAGAGACAGAGGGGGTCGTTACTCTATCACGGTAATAATCCATTGTTCTCATCCTACGACAAATGAGAGCAATGGATGTCCCTTTAGCTGCTAACAGAATCGTCCGTAGCTAACCCATTGAGATATACAGTACCAGTATAGTGATTGGAATAGAAACAAATCCCATCCACACTCTACGTCTTGCATTCAGGTTTTGAACAGGTAAATTTCCTTCTGCAGTTTTGGCAAGGCAATTTTAGGGTGCGTTTACACTTGCGCCTCTGTCCGTCCATCGTGTTTCCATCCTAATCTTGGAGAAACTCGACAGAGGACGGCTTGCTGGCGGACAGTTTTAAAACTATTCATTTGAATGGGTTTTTAAAGCAAACTGCTGGTGTCCGTATGCAGTCTTAGCTGCTTTTTTGCTGCAAATTGTTCTGCTAAAGAAACCTGTGCCAGAGTGGCAACATCTGCCCTTACTCGGCCTGTTTGTATGCCGGATTTATCAGCCTAAACATCATTGCAGGAGCAGCTTGAACCAACGGAGTCACCCTTGGTGCTCCAGATAAAACATTTGCATATTGTGAAGTAAATTAATATCTCTGCATCAGAAAGAGAAAAGAGGATTGCATTCAGGTGAGTCTGACCTATCTAACAATGTTGCTGGTTTACAATTCTTTACCCTGGTGACAAACTCCCTTTAAAATTGTTAATTACCGTTAATCCTAATGTTCTTCTTTGCAAAAGATTACAGAATACCAGGGCCATTTTACCAATTTTTCCAAATTTCAGACCTACAAAAACAAATATACAACACTTAAAAAGGGATTCCAATAGTGTTAGATTTATATGACAACTGGTTGCCTAAAAATAAAATCTCATTTTTTTTTTCCAGTGTATCAACAATTCTGTTTAAATCTCAATTTAATTGTTTTTTGCTTACAAAAAAACCTAAGGAAAAAAAAACCTGTGAGCTGGCATCAGATATATTTTGCAGTTTCTACAGTGAGTGAGAAATGTAGCTCTCCCACACTGCCTCAGAACTGGTGGTCTACAGGACCCCTGCAAATCTAATATTTATGGCCTATCCTAATGATTAGAAAGTGAATTGGATAGGAGTTAATTGTGAATTGGATAGGAGTTATCCAGGCAAATATATTATATTCTAAAAAGACTGGAAGGTTTAAAAAAAATAAAAATAAAAAATCAGCGACATTCCCTGGTGCCAGCCCATGCGGTCCGATCCTGCAGATCCATTGTTATTTTCCAGCAGAAATCCCTGCCACCTGTGACTGCTAAGACCGATCAGTGGCCTCAATGAAGGACACGTGAAGTCACTATCTGTGACATCCCAGGGGCTCTTCCTTCAGTGGAAGACATCTGGCACTTCACAGCCAGCAAGCAGTTTCACTTGGAGAAGCCAGACCAGCAGAAGAATCGGACCACGCTGGAGACCAAAGCACCGGGAACAGGTGTTTTTTTTGTTTGTTTTTTTACTTCCCCAAACCTAATTTAAAAATATTTTTGTCCAGACAACCTCTTTAAGCAGTTATAGAATACAGCACACACTAATTGTAATTATACATGGTGCGACAATACTAAAGAGGATGGCCCATGAACAACATTTATCATCTATCCACTGGGTACTCCTTAATAAGATAATCCTTTAATAGTCCCACAGTGTGGAAATTTCAGTACGTTACAGCAGCATAGTAATACAGATACAGGAAGTATATTACGGAAGTAGACACACACATGCTGAGAAGAGAAGATATACTAGGAGTCCATAGCAGCTAAGGAGTAGAAGGAAGACTTCAGAATGATACAAAACAGGGCTCCAAGTGATGGTCACACACATCAGGGTCTCCATTGTGATCAGTGGGGTGTGATACCCCCTCCAGTTATCACACATTTACCACCCATCCTATATGTAGATAAATGTTGTTCATGGGCCAATTGTATAACTACAGTAAAATAAAATTGATAAGTACTGAGAATATACTTAATAAATTAGTGGGTATTGACATTTTTCTTCCTACCATCAAGGAGCGTAGGGGTGAAAGTCCCAGCCTAAAATGTGCTGGTGCTATATAAATAAATAAATAATAATAATAATAATAATGTGCTGAAAACCAACAACCCATGACAGCCTGCATCCACTTAGTTTGATGGACAGTAGAGCAGCCTGGAGAGGAATGTAACCACTGGTCAATGATGATTCACCGGCTACTATGAGATACACCACATCAATTGCCAGAACACCTAAACCACCATACACAGAAATGTGCAATGTAGCACAGGTAGAAAATCACTACAGATCTCATCACCAGATTCATCAGAAGTGACAGGGATCTACTATGTTCACAAGTAAAGCTCAGCCACATGTGCACTATAGTGATCTGTGCACAGCTGTCACTCCCATAAGAATACTACACACACTGTCATGTAATCTGTTCACCTGCACTCGGGTCTGCTGACAGCACGGACTAATAACGGGACAGGCATCCACAATCGAAGGTCACTAGGAAGCTTAGCGGCACGAGCCAGTAGCAAGGAGGCGCTTAGTAATGACGTGATCATGAGAGGACTCTATACCTTCCCAGTATAAACAATTCCTCATAGGCCTTTGATTGCCACCATATATATGAACTGGATTAGTAGTGGGACAGTCATATGTAGAGCGCAAAGCAAAGCTACTAAATTCTATAACGTAACGCAAGCGGGATTGTCTGGCGTTGGATGCTAAATAAAGCTTATTGACATCGGCAGTGTGAAGTACGTGCATCCGGCCGGTGGAACGCGGAAGCTTTGTTAACTAAACTGGGGCTGCGGCAGATAGCGAACGGTGAGAAGAGACCTGTAGCTGTCATGTCAACCCTGGCTGGTGTGGAGAACTCGGCCGGTGCCGTGCTGAGGAGGGCGGTGGAGCTGGACGGCAGTGGGCGCTATCAGGAGAGTCTGGTCTGCTATCAGGAAGGCATAGAGCTGCTCATGCAAGTTCTCAAGGGTCAGTAGGTGGGACTGTGCTCATGTGACGACGACATTCAGGGCAGTGCAAGGGGCTGGCTAGCAACCTCTTATACTGAGCGTCTACTCATTGTGTCTCATGTATAAGTATATAGTAAAGTCACAATTGCACACTTCTCTATTAGGTCTGATAACAATCACTAATCTTTATTTACTGCTAGGGTTCACACCAAAAGTAGCAGCCATGGTAGATAAAAGGGGTGTGGTTTGTGGCAGGGCTTCAACTGAACTCTGGCATTGTAGCCCTGAGGCCTAGAGATAAAAGTGTATGACAACTTGTGTAATTGCAATAATTGTCTGGGAGAAATATTTCATTTTCTGGAAAAATTTCAGGGGTGCCAACACATGGCCAGAACTATATTGTCAACACTGTCCCAAGTATGGCTGACAATCTAATATCCCTAATCATTTACATTGATGTTCGCTATGATATCAGGGCTAGAAATACTTGGCCCATTATTAGTGGAGGACCCATACACCGTACTGAGGTTAAAAGGCTATTTGCCACTGGCTGGGTGGAACCTTCAATGTGATAGTAAGGTTTCTGGTATAAGTGGATTAACCATGATAACTTCCACATTTATGATACCAATATAGTGAGTTGCAGAATCCCATTCTTGTGGTTGGTGGAGGTCTTATTCTTAGATGAAAATACTCCGCTTTTCCTTTAGGGATCCTGGGCGAAGGTTTTAGGTTAATTAACTGAGGAGACAAGCCCTCAAGTATCCAGTTTGGTAGCGAGCTCGAAAAAAAATACTTTACATAATAGGGAATTGAAAGCTGGTTTCTATTTAAAGGGGTATTCCCACGTCGCATACTCACCAGTCTTCACGGCTTTAAAATCTTCTTTCTTCCTGGTTTCTTGTGTCATTTGGTGGGCAGGGTTACACATGCAACCTGCTGTTCAGCTCCGCCCCCAAATTAGTGTGTAGCTCCACCCACCACGTAGCGTGATCCTATGGAGCGGCTGAAGGGCCTGTGATGTCATCAAAGGTCCTCAAACAACACTATATGCACAATATTGGACTATGAAGTACAGGCAGGAGCAACTCCATTCTGTGTTACATACAGAGACTGCCTGTTTCTGCCATAATGAACACAATTGAATTAGCTAGCCTGATAACTGGGGGAACAGAAGAAATGAAAGCAGCTCCTCTCCCCTATCTGCTAACAGGACCTAGGTCACGTGGTGTAGACACAGGAATAGCTAGATACACAGGCTGGCTCCCGTGCACTTAGCCCCTCCTCCCTCCCCCCTGAGAGCAGCAGATACATCACTTGACTTTTGAGCAGATAAGTCAAGGGCTGTGTCAACAATGAATTGAATAAAGTAAGATAGTGGACAAACAAAGCAGTTTTGCTGAAGCAGTGTATTTAGGAAAAGTCTTACATCCACATTAACCAGCAGTATAGATAGGATCCTTGTGATGGGACAACCCCTTTAAGTCATGTTTGATGAGCTTAGGTTATGAAGCATAGCAATGTGTACCATGTATAGTATCCTAATGGAGAACAGGACGTGACTTGTACACTAGTGCTGCCTTACAATCAGACTACACACTGCTCTGTGCTATAGCCTTACCCAAACTAGGCTAAGCACAAAGCAGCATTTAATAATCTATTACATATATTAGGATTTGCTTTGCCTGACAGGACCATGTAATACATGTTTGCATGTGTAAGAGCTGGAGCCACTCTTCTAGCAGTTCTTCAGTGAAAGAGGAATGTGGGTCCTAAGATCTTTTCTGTTGAAAATTTGTTGTCTAGGTGGGACCAAATCTCAGATATTGTTCAAATGTGCATATTAATGATATAACCTAAATGTATTCATATTGTCTTAATTTGAAAGTTGCAATCAAGGGTAGCCATTTTGGATGTAATTGAGTGCTGTTTTAGGTAAATAAATTAATTTTGTCTGTAAAAGTTTTAATTCTGATAGAGCAGATGGGGCAAGCCGAAGAGCGGGCTCCTCCACACACTGCCAGGGCAATTCCTGTGGGGGAATTAGTGAGAGCAAAAAGATTTTGCTCAAAACCAGAAGATTATAAGGCAACCATGAATGAGACTTTTCAAAGACTAAAAGCCAGAAATTATTCAAAATGGATGTTAAAAAGAGCTGAAAATTTAGTGGCAGAAAGAGATCGATCTTCATTATTAAGCACTCCATCTAAACAGGAATATAGTGATAATCCAAATGTGGTGTTTTCTACACCATACAGTATACAATATAATGATATTGTTACAATTGTCAAAAAGAATTTGCCTATTTTGTGTACTGATGATGTCAATGATAAAATTAGGGGAAAAAGGTGTTTCTTTTGTAGCAAAGAAAGGAAGATCTCTGAATGACCTGTTATCTCCCAGTTTTTTCCAATCTAACTCAATATCTAATAATACATGGCTAACTCATAAAGGTTTTTTTATGTGCGGAAAAAAAGTTGCACAGTGTGTAAGTATGTTTACAAAACCAAACAAGTGGAGAGTTATGCGTCAGATTGTATAGTTAAAATTAATAATCACTTGAATTGTGATACACACCACCTTATTTATTGCATCAAGTGTATTACAGAGCAGCAAAGATGCGTATCTCAGAACACATTTCTGACAGCGATTAGTCTTTGGATAATTCATCAGGGGCCTCGAAACATTTCTCCTCAGTACATGGAGGAAATTTGGATTCAATGAGGTTTTGTGGTGTTGAGATGGTTAAAAAACCTCTTCAGGGTGGAAATTGGAGAAAGAGCCTCCTTTTAAGGGAGGCTTTTTGGATATTACAGTTCAATTCCAGAGCCCCTCGAGGTATGAATGTGAGATCTGATTTAACCTTTATTTATTAAGAAAATGTTCTAAGTTAATATAGGTTACATTTCTTTGTTTGTGTAACCATTATGATTCTTGTTATTTTCGTTTACCATCTAGAGTTGATACTTACCTCGATCACTATATTTCTATTTGAAGCTATCTGGTCCCTTGTCTTATTATACGTGCCATCAGTTTATTCATATACATGGGACGAAACAAGTTTGGAGCATTATGGCAGGCTCCCGTCCAAAGTGTATTGTGATTGGTTCGTTGGGAACACGTGACCGGAGGACTCTGTGAATGAATCTATGTAATTTGGAATGGTTGAATAATACGGTATTTCCCCACTACATCTCAGACTGAATATTGATTGGCTCTTCTTTACCATGTGATCTCAGTCCCTCCTCTCCTCTTTTTTCTGAATGGACTTTTAACTGAATTATGATTGGTCCGTTTAGGACACGTGACCAGAGGACGTCTTTTGTATGAGGTTCTGTATTCTGGAGCAACATTACTGGCAGTTATGGAAGAAAAGAAGGATAAGGGAAAAATGAAGAAAGGAATAAAGAAAATAAGAGATAAAGAGAAGAAAAATACATAGTATAAATACTTTTATAAATATAGAATTTCCTTATGTAGGGATTTATGTAGTATGTTGTGGATAGACATTAAACTGACACACAGGTGTATTTAATTGATCTTTATTATGAACCGATGTGAAACAATTCTTGCTGTTACCTCCCTATATATACTAGTTTGTATTTGTCTAGTTAGAATGCCATGACTAAGGAACTGCGGGTTCTGAAACGCGTTGGCGTTTTTTCGTTAGTTCTTTCTTTTCATTGTATGTTTTTTATTCTGAATCTGGATTAAAGAAGTTTTCTACATTATCCACGGAGTGATGCTGATCTTCATCTTTTTCTTATTACTTATCCAGATGAATAAATCCTTAAAGTTAATTCTGTAAAGTCCACCGCACATGAATTAAAAGAGGACTGAAAACCTCAGATTCCTTTCTCCAATCATATTGTAGTTACTTGGAAATATCTGAGTGTTTATTGTGTTTTTTGTTGTGTTATATATATTTTTTTGAATTATGAGTTGAATATTATTTTTAATTTTTTAATTGGATGTTATGTTTATAGGAAGGTATTGACCATGATGCGGTTCGGACATTCTAAGAAATCAGAATGGTGGGATAGTTACATGGTGTATCTTGGACTGAGATGTGTTTTGTTTTATTTTGGCCTCGTAACTATAATAAAAGAATAGTTCTATACTGCACTTTATTGTATGGCGTTACACTATATGTGGGGGCGCTTTTAGCTTCAATGTAGTGTCCACCAGGGAGTTATGTTGGATGTGGATGGTCCTCATACCATCAAAGTAACCAAAGACTATTTTGGGTCAAACAGTCACAATATTTAGACAATTATACACAGACTCCAACCTGCTTCTTCAATTTCTCTTCTTTTATATACTAAAATGTTGAAATTTTATTAGTGTACGCAAAATCATCTTGTAATCAATGTTGTTTAACTCTGAGGATTACCTAGACTGGATATAGGACACAGCAAAACTAGATCTGTATGAGCTTTATATGTGTACATGCCAGCCAGTGGTGAGGAATAACAGACTGAGTTTTTGTCTTACTTTTCCTTAGGGGTGGCCTTATTCTGCAGTTGAATCATCTTGCAAAACTGACAATCTAGCTCATTTTTGATCTGTCTTTTCTCAGGTACAAAGGATGAAACAAAAAAAAGTCATTACCGACAGAAGCTGAGAAGCTATATGGACAGAGCTGAGCAAATTAAACATCATGTACTTAAAGAAAAAGAAGGTGCAAACTCTATTTCTAACATACTATGACTATACAAAGTATTCAACGTTCTGCTGTTGTAACCCTAGAATTGTTTGCTTTAGTACGTATTAGGATTGTATCTTCATAATTTTATTTTATTTTTTTAATCTAAATACCACTATGGTATCTAATGGTCATGCTCCTGCGACTCCAGCAAGCAAAGGATTTTGCCAGAAGGATGGTACAGACAGTGCAGGGGAAACAGTATTTCATGGTGCCAGCCCAGCTGAATAGCCACTGAAGTACATGAATCCAACACACTTTTATTTTTTCTTAGCTGACTCAATTACAGTTATCACTGGCATTCATATTGGACCAATGTCAGTGTAGGTTGATTGGCCAACTGCTGGGAAGTGGACACTTGTCTTGTACTGTGAAGGGGCAGTCCCCACTCAGTGATAAGGCTGTCAGTAAAGATTGCACACGTACACTGATATCCGTAGGCAAAATTAACATCACTAATATCTCTGCAACAAGGGTAGCCAGTGGCATAACTAAAGTTTTGTAGCCCAGATGCAGATGTTTTGTGGCCCCCTACCCCTTCCCTAGAGTGAATTCTTGAGACAGACTGATGGTTACAGGTGCTGCATTGTTATCTCAGATACTTGAAAGTGATACAGCTCTAGTACTCACAACTGCCGTTATCAACAGCAAAGCGCCCAGTATGTAAGCAATACTGGGACAGTACAATATGACCACAGTGGCACACACACACACAGTATTATATGATCCCAAGAGTCTATCATTATACTTTGGGGTCTCTTCACACTCCAGAGTATAATAAGTGGAGGCCCAGAGGAAGTGATTAAAAATAACAAACTCTATTTACCTTGCCTTAACTCTCCTGGGGCATCCTCCTGTCCTGCTGTCACATTTTATTTTAATAAATAATTTGAGATTTGGAGGTTGTTCCCTTCTACAGACTATTCTACAAAGTGTTTACCATGTGGGACTCCAATTTGGTAATGTTAACATCTCTTTTTTTTTTTTTTTTTTTGTAGAGGGAAAATATCACAAACAAATTAAAATTGTGGAAAATGCAACTGGTTATAGCTATGAAAATCTTTTTAAGCCTTATGTGGATGAAACACTGACAGAGGTTTGGGTAGAAGATCCTTACATCCGCCACATGCATCAAGTAAGTCAAAATATACTGTCAGGCTGGATTCACACTATGGATCTGTATTATACAGACTGTATTACAGCTCCAAATCCTACTTCTTTTGCTAGTTGTAGACCCCAACTAGCAGTGTCTTTAGACTCAATGTGTGGACAGGATTTTCAGCTGTGATATTTCAGTCTGTGTATTACAGATGTATTATGGCCATCTGAATCCAGACATGGGGTATGTTAAAGCTTCAGGGTTGTGCTTTACTAATATTTCCTTATTGATTTGAAAATGGTTGTCCAGTGTTCATTTCCCTTAAAAAAATAAATAAATAAATAAATAAAAAAAAAATAAAAAAAAATATATATATATATATATATATATATATATATATATATATATATATATATTCATAACAACAAGGAAAGGATAAAATGAACCAGGCATTACATGGTAAATCCAATGCTAAAGCAATCATCAGATAGTAACATAAAGGCAATAGGTTAATAGGACTTAGGAGTCCAGATAGTTTCAAGGGCAGATACAGCATTGTTCAGAGAGGTTTCGGACGTCCTTGATCTTGGCTAGAAAGTCAGTGTCCAAGAGGGAAAAGCGGTGCATTTCCATCACCGTGCTATTAGAGTTGGCAACCTCAAAAAAATTGAAGAAAGTGATCACAAATATCCCAAGATGCTACTAATAGAGAATACTACTTGTGCCACAAAAAATAAGCCCTAACCCCACTGGATCGATGGAAGAAAAAAAATGGCTCTCAGAATATTCTGACACTAAAAGAAACCATTTTTGGCAAATAAGTGATTTTATTATGCAAAATTAGTTCAACATAAAAACCTTGATACATTTGGTATTGCCATAATTGTAGTAAACAGCAGACAACTGTAGATATATCATTTATGCTGCACAGTACCAAGTATAGAATGGAAAATGTGATTTTTAATTTTTTTTTTTTTTTTTTACCAAGTAAATACACATATACTCCATTAAGCAAAAATAGATTGACAACTAATCGGTTTTTTACTACGTTGTAAGTGTCTACTTTTTCATCACTCATAGAAGAATATATATGTGGGATATATAGTGCAGTTGTCTATATTTTGACTCATGGGAAGAACCTGTTTCTATTGCTTCTTTCTTACATGCAGATAGACAGCTTTTCTGTATGAGTTTTGTCATTAGAGGATAAGTTGTCTCTGAACACGTGTGGGTGGAGAAAGCTGAACACGCAGGCTTTCTACAAGTCCTGACAGGTGTAAACAGCTTTTTACATGAATATAGAAAACTATATATAGCATCTTTCCTTATGTCATATGTGGGCTTCAGATAGGAGACCTGACTAATTCACGCTATATTTGGAAGGTTGGTGTAGGAAGTGGCAAAATCTAATAAACACCGCTGCTTGTAAAATGGTTTATAATGGAAAGTGATAGCTAAATGGTAATTCTTATGCTAAGTGTATGTTCTTACTTGTGGTAGAATAATGTACGTTGTCTCAGTGGTGGAGTGGAAATTGTATTGCTTTCATATATTCACTAAAATATATGTATTACTTTTTTACCTTGCAGTTGTATAACTTTTTACGATTCTGTGAAATGCTCATCAAAGGTCCTTCCAAAGTCAAGAAAATCAATTTGTTGACTTCAAGAGATGAAGTGAGTTTTTTTTTATTCTGTCATATGCGCATGCAGATATTAATATAAAATAACTACATAAAATATATGACAATAACTTCACAATTATTTTTTATTCAGCTACATTTGTTTGTTAAATTCTATCTATTGCAATTCAGCATCTCGTCGCTGTGGTATTTTATCACAGTAGTAATAAAACAAACAGAAAACACATGTACGCGTACCATTATTGCTAGTAAATGCCAGATTTGCAGACTGCTAGGCACACTTTTACTTCCAAAAACCATGCAGCAATCTGGTGCATTGTTTGTTTGTTTTTCTTCCCACTGAACAGTCACATCTTATACAAAGATTTCTGTAAAAACTGACTGTTTAGCATGGAAAGCACACAAATATTTGTACATGTAGCGCAGTACCTCTGTGCAGTGTGTGTTTTGCCAGGACCCTACAACCACACACCACATGCTGTGCACAGAAGGTGCCAGGAGGCTGTCCTCTTCTATATGGAGACCACAACCAGAAACTCCTGCACTGCTACTGGCAAGATCAATTGAAGGAAAAGGCTTTCCCTGATCTTGATGAGTCACTATTGCTGACAACATTAGGGTGCACTGCGACTGCCCTAGTGACATCCAAACCGTATTTGTACCATATTAACTGGATATTACCCAAATTAGAGTAAAATTATTTTTCCCTCTTTCATTCCTCTCCTGCCCTGCTACTTATTTGCTGCTATGCGTTGTACATATAGACTTCATAATGTTCAGTGCCACTTCATTTTAATTAATTGGTCTAGGAAAATGTCAAGGATCAACAAATGAGCAGCCTGCAAGAGATCAAGAATTCACTACAGGATTTCGGTGTAATTCTAGAGGTCACCTTTTCCTCATCTATTCATGACCGAGAAATCAGGTAGGAAATCTTATGCCATCCTACAGCCTGCAGCCTATGTATGAATCAAAACAAAAAGGTTGGGCCAATTATACTACAACACATCATATCAAATAACTATGGAATGCAAGTTGCATGTAAGAAAGGAAATTGCACACATTTTCTTAAGAAAATTCAAAAATATAATTTATTGAAACATATATAGACAATAATCACAAAATCTCTTTATCACAGGGGAACACAGATATATAACCACAAAGTTTAGCAAGTAACGTGGTAGTAAATGTATCTCATAGTACTTCGGTGGAATAGATCCATAAGTGTCAAATATACAGATATAGAGCATGTAATATATGCTAATGATAACATGAAGATGAAGAATATAAATAAATGTAAGAACAAGAGCCAGTGACCATTTACAAACAAGAAATATAAAATCACACAAGTTTACCCATAAGTAAACAGCTGTGTATGTGTGTATATATATATATATATATCCAGTGGCGTAACTAGAAATGGCAGGGCCCCGTGGCGAACTTTTGACATGGGGCCCCCCCAACACCGAAGATCTCGACCGAGTCCCTCCTACGCATTCCTGCGCGCTCTATTATGTTCCATAGTGGCCCCTGCACACAGTATTATGTCCCATAGCGGCCCCTGCATACAGTATTATGTCCCGTAGTGGCCCCTACAGGACTAAATACTGTCACGTCACCGCTGACCGCTATACCAGGACAAATTGTGGATAAAAATTCTGGTCATGTGCATTACAATTTAGTAACTCCATGTGCCTCATATTAATAGCAGTTAACCCCATCATCTCCCTCACATTAACCCCTGTGTGCCTCACCATAAGAGTTACTGATATGTGAGAGACATGGAGGTAATAATAAAGTATCTTCATTATTATTACCCCCATATGTCTCACATATCAGTAACTTGAGGCACACAGAGGTTAATGTGAGGGAGATGATGGGGTTAACTGCTATTAATATGAGGCACATGGAGTTACTAAAACACAAGTAATCACCCCAAATGCCTGACATTAATAAGTAACTCCAGTACGTACCTGTGTAGCTTTAGTTTCACTTTCCTTCTTCCTTTCTTCCTCCAGTGCAGGACGGCAGGAGCTCGGCAGGGATAAGCCCCGCCTCCTCTCATTGGTGGGCAGAGGACAGCAGAGAAAGGGAGGGGGGAGAGAGGGAGAGCATCCTGAAGCGCTGACAGGAGCCAGAGCTGCAGCTCCTGTGTCTCAGCCGTTGCTGCAGCTTCGGGGCCCCCTGTTGGTGGAAAGTATTCCACCAACAGGGGGCCCCGATCATTATACTCGGGGGTCCGAAAAGACCTCCGAGAATAATGATAGCAGCGGTAGCAGCTGTCACCGGGCCCCTAATGTCCCAGGCCCTGTGGCAGCTGTTACCGCTGCTATGGTGGTAGTTACGCCACTGTATATATCACACATATATATGATATATCAACTCGCACCAGTAACCTTAGTATATTACATACCACGTGGAACGCATCCCTTCCATCATTATTGATTATTTATTTACATTCACGTGAATAGGAAGAGGTGGAGATGGAGGAAGCTTCACCTGCATCCGTCACTCTGCTGTTAATGTCCATTGTTTTCATCATATGATGGATGACCGCAATGGATGTTCATATCGGTAGTGTGAATGTCCCCTGAATTACTTACTTTTTTTCAAATAAAATGGTTAACCTTTTAACTGCTGATATGCGTTATATTGTGAATAAAACAGTTTATTGCTGTTTTTGTTTTTTACATTTTACAAACTTTTTAGATTTGTGGTTGTATAAGAAAGTTTGTAATATATTTTATTGAATAAATGTTTCTTCCACTTATCAGACTGAGCTACTTTTTTCCATAGAAACTCTATGACAGTACTCGTCCATAGAGTAGTACTGTGGGGCATTCCTCACAGCCTAACGTCATGGCTAGGTGGTAAGGAACAGTACTGTCAGGAGGGGCGTTCCTCACAGCCCAGCTAGACTGACCATCAACTGTGTTGCACTATTTAAAATCTCACTTTATTGTAGTATACAGTTAAGATACAGCCCCTATAGAATCCCCATACTATGCCTATGCATTTTGGACTATGTGTCCATTAGTCATGGCATAGGCGTGGGGGTTCTACATGGACTGTATTTTAAGTATATACTACAGTAAACTGGAATGTTAAGGAGTGCAACAATTGCTGTATTCATCTTTTCTCTACCAAATGCTGTATGCTTCGCACCTTTAAAGTGTATTTATTTAATAAATCTTATTGAGCCTGCCATTATTTTACTTTTTTCTTAGTGTATTTCAATGCCTATATGGAAAATCATTTTGTATATACTTTGTGTTTCTTATCCATGTCAGATTTAACAATGGCTGGATGATTAAGATTGGAAGAGGCCTTGACTATTTTAAGAAACCTCAGGTGAGTAAACTTTTATTTTCCATTATAAGTTTAGTTGTGCTGTTTTTAAAGAGGACCCTAAACCAATCTCAATGCTTTTGCATTCATTAATAGGTGCAGCTCTACTGACTCCTGCACATTTGGAAGTATTTCTTTAGCCTCCACTTTTCCTGAGATCTATAGTGTGCCCTGCCTATCTTCGCCCTCCTTTTCCCTATACACTATAAAGACAGATGTTTGTATGTAAATTCTCTTCAGGGGTTAACTGCTAAAACATTAGCACCTATTGCTCAGGAATAGAGATGAGCGAACAGTGTTCTATCGAACACATGTTCGATCGGATATCAGGGTGTTCGCCATGTTCGAATCGAATCGAACACCACGTGGTAAAGTGCGCCAAAATTCGATTCCCCTCCCACCTTCCCTGGCGCCTTTTTTGCACCAATAACAGCGCAGGGGAGGTGGGACAGGAACTACGACACCGGGGGCATTGAAAAAAATTGGAAAAAGTCATTGGCTGCCGAAATCAGGTGACCTCCATTTTAGACGAATAGTGGATTTCAAATCCGGGTCATATGAGAATGTGAACTTTGTGACTATGAGACAGGGATAGCTGTACAGGCAGGGATAGCTAGGGATAACCTTTATTTAGGGGGGAATGTTATTAAAAATAACTTTTTGGGGCTCTATCGGGTGTGTAATTGTGATTTTTGTGAGAGAAACTTTTTCCCATAGGGATGCATTGGCCAGCGCTGATTGGCCGAATTCCGTACTCTGGCCAATCAGTGCTGGCCAATGCATTCTATTAGCTTGATGAAGCAGAGTGTGCACAAGGGTTCAAGCGCACCCTCGGCTCTGATGTAGCAGAGCCGAGGGTGCACTGGAACCCCTGTGCAAACTCAGTTCACGCTAATAGAATGCATTGGCCAGCGCTGATTGGCCAATGCATTCTATTAGCCCGATGAAGTAGAGCTGAATGTGTGTGCTAAGCACACACATTCAGCACTGCTTCATCACGCCAATACAATGCATTAGCCAGTGCTGATTGGCCAGAGTACGGAATTTGGCCAATCAGCGCTGGCTCTGCTGGAGGAGGCGGAGTCTAATGTCGGACCTGAATGGAGACTGGTGTGGAGCGATCTTAGACTCCGCCTCCTCCAGCAGAGCCAGCGCTGATTGGTCGAGTTCCGTACTCTGGCCAATCAGCGCTGGCCAATGCATTCTATTAGCCCGATGAAGTAGAGCTGAATGTGTGTGCTTAGCACACACATTCAGCTCTACTTCATCAGGCTAATAGAATACATTGGCCAATCAGCGCTGGCCAATGCATTCTATTAGCTTGATGAAGCAGAGTGTGCACAAGGGTTCAAGCGCACCCTCGGCTCTGATGTAGCAGAGCTGAGGGTGCACAAGGGTTCAAGTGCACCCTCGGCTCTCCTACATCAGAGCCGAGGGTGCGCTTGAACCCTTGTGCAGCCTCAGCTCTGCTACATCAGAGCCGAGGGTGCGCTTGAACCCTTGTGCACACTCTGCTTCATCAAGCTAATAGAATGCATTGGCCAGCGCTGATTGGCCAGAGTACGGAATTCGGCCAATCAGCGCTGGCTCTGCTGGAGGAGGCGGAGTCTAAGATCGCTCCACACCAGTCTCCATTCAGGTCCGACCTTAGACTCCGCCTCCTCCAGCAGAGCCAGCGCTGATTGGCCGAATTCCGTACTCTGGCCAATCAGCACTGGCTAATGCATTGTATTGGCGTGATGAAGCAGTGCTGAATGTGTGTGCTTAGCACACACATTCAGCTCTACTTCATCGGGCTAATAGAATGCATTGGCCAATCAGCGCTGGCCAATGCATTCTATTAGCGTGAACTGAGTTTGCACAGGGGTTCTAGTGCACCCTCGGCTCTGCTACATCAGATTGCTACATCTGATGTAGCAGTGCCGAGTGTGCATCAGATGTGTAGTTGAGCAAAACTGACTCAGCACTGCTAAGTCTGCATTCGCATAGGAATGCATTGGCCAGCCTTCGGCCAATCAGCGCTGGCTCTGCCGGAGGAGGCGGAGTCTAAGGTCGGACCTGAATGGAGACTGGTGTGGAGCGATCTTAGACTCCGCCTCCTCCAGCAGAGCCAGCGCTGATTGGTCGAGTTCCGTACTCTGGCCAATCAGCACTGGCCAATGCATTTCTATGGGGAAAAGTTAGCTTGCGAAAATCGCAAACTGACAGGGATTTCCATGAAATAAAGTGACTTTTATGCCCCCAGACATGCTTCCCCTGCTGTCCCAGTGTCATTCCAGGGTGTTGGTATCATTTCCTGGGGTGTCATAGTGGACTTGGTGACCCTCCAGACACGAATTTGGGTTTCCCCCTTAACGAGTTTATGTTCCCCATAGACTATAATGGGGTTCGAAACCCATTCGAACACTCGAACAGTGAGCGGCTGTTCGAATCGAATTTCGAACCTCGAACATTTTAGTGTTCGCTCATCTCTACTCAGGAACAGTCGAAGCTATAGACAAAAGAAAAACAGGGCTGATTTCAGTGGAATGAGCCTATTGAAGGATGCAAAGAGTTTGACTTGGTGGAGATGGTGAATAAATAATATATATACTGGATTAACACTGTCATGCTGCATGACAGGATTACTGCCACTATCTCTGACACTTGGCCACTCTATGGGCACCTTGGGTCCACAGGTCTCGCATCCCAGATTCCCCATTGTGTCTTCAGCTCTGATTACAACATTGGATTGAGTATCTCTCTCTCTCACACTCTCTCTCAGGCAAGACACTGATTCTGCCCTCTCTCTATCTATATGTACTTTATCACTACATCCCTCCTCCATGTTTTTCCCTAGGATGGTTTTAGGTTTCTAATATCACCTTGTTATTCTCCATGATTTCATGTTTGAAGTAACTATCTGTTTCTGTGTTTTGCACTTGTATTCTTATATATTTTTGTACCTGCATTACGTTTACCTTTCTGTTAATTATGTTAGTGCAATATTTCAACAAATAGTTTTGAAACTAAAAAATAAAATAGGAAGTAATGAGAAGAGAAATCTATGTAGAACTACTTTCTTTTCCAGAATTTCACCATTGAAACACATACTATTTGTAAGACCCTGTGTTGCATGAGCTGGGTTTTTGCTTGCTTATACTAGAGCTTTTGTCAATCAGATTGCCATATGGAACACACTCTTAATATAACAATACAAAGATCAGTTAGCCACTGGTCTCTCTATGTATTTTTATTTCTACATAGACACTTGTCATTCAAGGGATATACATGACAATACCTACAATGCATGGAATGATATTCCACTTGGAAAATCATTGTACCTTGTAACTTTTGTGGATTGCAGCTGCTTGTATGATTGATGGTTTAAGCACTGCAATTGTTATATCGTTCTGTATCTATAGTAAAATATAATAAAGTACACAAATAATCTGGTTCTAAAACGTATTCATATAAGGTTTATGGCCATTTATTACTGTAAGGTTATTGGCAAAAATACAGGTGAGAGAGATCCCTTTAGAAAACAATAAGAGACACAATTTAGCCATTGAAATCAACATGTTAAAATCAGCATGCAGTTTTTAGTGTTTTTATCCTTGTAGTGTTTGCATGTTTTGGAGTTGGTTTATCTCCCATACCTCCCCTCCCCCCCCCCCTAATGCACTGACATATGGCAGCCTTAACACTTACAATGGCTTGCAAAGAATTCATACCCCTTGAACTCTTTCACATTTTGTCACCTTACAACCACAAACTTATAGGGATTCTACCACTAAATAGCTATTTTTTCTGCTTTAGACGTTGGAATAGCCTTTAGAAAGGCTATTCGTCTCTTACCTTTAGATGTGGTCTCCGTGGTGCCGTTCCTTAGAAATCCTGTTTTTTTACGGTATACTAATGAGTTCTCTTGCAGCAAAGGGAGCAGGCCCCTCAAACGACGATGGGGGCGTCCCCACTGCTGCCCGAGAGCTCTCTCCAGCGACGCCTCCTTCTTCAGCTGCATCCTTCCCTTCTCTGTCGTCTTCCTTCTGCGTCAGCTCCGACGCCTGCGCAGTCGGCTCTGCCAGCGAGACACTAGTAGAGCCAACTGTTCATGCCAGCGGGTGGCCATATTTTCGAGGCCGAAAATGCGCGCATGTGCAGTACGCTCCTCGAAGTCTTCCCCGAACAGAGCGTACTGTGTATGCTCAGTAAGGTCTGTACAGACCCTCCGAAGCCTGAATGACTTCACTCGTGCGTCGGAGGTCTGTACAGACCTTACTGTGCATGCGCAGTACGCTCTGTTCGGCGAAGACTTCGAAGAGCTTACTGCGCGTGCGCGCAATTGCAGCCTCGAAAATATGGCCACCCGCTGGCCAGCATGCGCAGTCGGCTCTACTAGTGTCTCGCTGGCAGAGGCGACTGTGCAGACGTCAGAGCTGACTCAGAAGGAAGGGGAGGATGCAGCTGAAGAAGGAGGCGTCGCTGGAGAGTTCTTGGGCAGCAGTGGGGACGCCCCCATCACCGTTTGAGTGCTGGGGCCCGCCCCCATTGCTGCAAGAGAACTTATTAGCATACAGGTAAAAAACGGGATTACTAAGGAACGGCGACGCGGAGACCACGTCTAAAGGTAAGAGACGAATAGCCTTTCTAAAGGGTATTCCGACGTCTATAGCAGAGAAAGTAGCTATTTAGTGGTAGAATCTCTTTAAGTGTATTTTATTAAGATTTTAAGTGATCGACCAACACAAAGTAGCAGATAATGGAAGTGGAAGGAACAAGATTTATGGTTTTCACAATTTTAATCAAATAAAAATCTGAAAAGTATGACATCCAAAAGTATTCAGCCCCCCTATATCAATACTTTGTAGAGCCACTTTTTGCTGCAATTCCAGCTGCAAGTCTGTAGGGGTATGTCTTTACCAGCTTTGAGCATCTAGAGAGATTTTTGCCCGTTCTTCTTTGCAAAATAGCTCAGCCAGATTGTATGGAGAGCGTCTGTGACGAACAATATTTATGTCTTGCCACAGATTCTCAATGGGATTTATGTCTGGACTTTGACTGGACCATTCTAACACCTGAATATTCCTTGATGTAAACCATTCCCCTGTAGCTCTGGCTTTATGTTCAGGGTCATTGTCTTGCTGGAAGTGAATCTCCTTCCCAGTCTCAAGACTTTTGCAGCTTGCAACAGGTTTTCTTTCAGAATTGCCCTGTATTTAGCTCCATCCATCTTCCCATCAACTCTGACCAGCTTCCCTGTCGCCGCTGAAGAAAAGCCTCCCCGCTGAAGAAAAGCCTCCCCACAGCATGATGCTGCCCCTGCCATGTGTTCCAGTGGTGTGTTCAGGGCAATGAGCAGTGTTACTTTTTTGTCACAGATGGTGCTTTGCATGTAGGCCAACTTTGGTCTCATCTGACCAGAACACCTTCTTCCACGTTTGCTGTGTCCTCTATATGGTTTGTGGAAAATTGCAAACAGCAATTCTTATCTTTCTTTCAAAAATGGTTTTCTTCTTGCCACTCTTCCATAAAGGCCAGATTTGTGGAGTGCACAAATTATAGTTATCCTGTGCACAGATTCTCCCACCTGAGCTGTGGATTTCTACTGCTCCTCCAGAGTGACCAAGGGCCTCTTGGCTGCTTCTCTCACCAGTGCTCTCCTTGCTCGATCTGTTAGTTTAGGTGGACGGCCATGTCCTGGTAGGTTTGTAGTTGTGGAATACTTTTTGATGATGGATTGAACAGTGCTCCTTGAGCTGCTCAAAGCTTGGGATATATTTTTATAACCTAACCCTACTTTAACTTTCTCCACAATTTTGTCTCTGACCTGTCTGGTGGGTCCCTTGGTCTTCGTGATGCTGTTTGTTCACTAAGTGTTCTCTGACAAACCACCGAGGCCTTCATAGAACAGGTGTATTTATACTGAGACTAAATTACACACAGCTGGACTTTTAACTAATTAAGTGATATCTGAAGGAAATTGATTGCACTGGATTTTATTTAGGGGTATCAGAGTACAGGGGGATGAATACTTTTACACATCCCACTTTTCAGATTTTTATTAAATTTTGTAAACCATGTTTCATTTTCATCCCACTTCAGAATTATCTGCTACTTTGTGTTGATCTATCACTTAAAATCTCAGTAAAATACATTTAAGTTTGTAGTTGCAAGGTGACAAAATGTGAAAAAGCTCAAGGGGTATGAATAGTTTTGCAAGCCACTGTACATAGCTGGTTATGTGTTTTTTTTTTTTTAAAAAATAGCAGACGTGCATCATTTTTTATACAGCAACTGCTCTCCTTCTTTGGCAGAATTCTTGGGCTAAATTTATGTAACACAATACATAATTTTTGTGAAATGTGTGCATATTATGTATAAAGTGTGCCAATATTTTGACAATAGAAATCGGTCCTCTTCATGAGTATTTTCTAACATGGCTGACTTTTTTTGCCACATGTTTTGTTGTAAATTTGCTAATATAATACTTTAACATCTTTCTTTATCTTTTCTGTGTCTATAAATTCATTGCTGTTACGTTTTATTTTCTATTTTTAGAGCCGGTTTGCCATAGGCTACTGTGACTATGACCTGCGGCCCTGCTATGAGACATCAGTTGACATTTTTCACAACAACCACACTCGGAAAACATGACTAAAGTCTGTACGGTGGAGCGATCTGAAAGGATTTTAAGCGAGTCAGGGTGGTACTCAATGGTCTGGTATATTTTATTGTCCTGAGCTGAATATGTTCCTGCCATTACTGGAGGTACATGCGGCTTCTGGCAACAATAAGTATCTGATTGGGGTACCTGATGTTTTCTTTGTGCACAGTTTTTCCGGGGACTCTGGATGTTTATCTGGAATCCCTCCTGTCAGGGAAATAAATGATTACATAGTTTACTTCATTTGTGGGTGATGTGTTTGCAGATGGTGATTTGCCACGGTATTAAAGCATGCAAACACAGTAGCTATTCTGCCAAGTGTTCTTACCTCGCTCAGTGTACTGTATTATATTGCTTTATTTATTGATTCATGTGATATGTTTGGCACATGTAAAGGTAAAGCTGACATAGTTTGCTTTTCAAGTTATAAACAAGGAAGGGTAAGACCATAAAAAAATCTGATTGTGCTTTCCAAAGTGCTGCTTTGTATCATATTGAAGTCTGGTTTCTAACTTTGTGCTCTGGCCTGTGATAACGTTTGTATGGTTGTGCAGATCCCCATATTTGTCAATTATGTTACTTGTATAAATGTTCTGGTTATTTTTGCTTTTATATTCATTTTGATGACGCTGAGGTTATTTTTCTCCATAGAGTACTTGTAGTCTTGTAATTATGTTGTTGTTTGACGCTCCATAGAATCATTTTGTTACCCGATGCCAAGCACTGAGTGACTGTTTCTAATATCAAATTTACTTTGGTAACCGTACTTTTAAGTCATGAGCTTTGTGGTTGTATTTCCAATATCTGCATGGCAACATTTCCCAAAAAATGTTTAATATATGTGCCTCCTTTTTTTTCTGTTCTCATATTGAGAATTGTATTTTAACATTGTATTTTATATGTATTTAACACTTTTAATAAAAAAAATTTTAAATATATAAATCTTTGAGTTCTTACTTTTTGAAGTTGGTATTTAAATGGTTCCTGTGCAAATCCATCGCAGTTTTTCATCAATGGAAACATTACTACGTTTTAGTTTCCTGCCTTCTAATCAAGGGCATGTTCACACACTGCAGTTGTGCTACAGATATTCTAACGCAGGCTTGCATGAGGAAAATCTGCAGCATATTACAGTACCTGCAAAGTGAATGAGATTTTTCAAATTATGCATACAAAAAATTCTGCAGCAGAAATTAGTTTCTGCTGCAGATTTTGAATGCAAATGAGTAAAACAAATCCACACATAATAAATAATTTGCTTTTCTTTTCTGCTGAGGATTTCCAGTGTAAACACTGCAGTTTTTTTTTTCTTTTTCTTTTTCTTTTTCCCCTTCAGTCCCGTTTGGACATGCCCTAAGGCCATGTACACATTGGAATCCCTGGCAGGTAAGCCAGTAATAGCATAGTGGATGAAATTTAAACAAATCTCAACCACATGCTACAGAAAGAAACCACAATGCTAAGTGGCCCCTGCACACATGAGAGTGCCTCATAGTGGCCCCTTATGCCCCATTGTGGACCACCCGTGAACAAATGTATACCTTGGGTGTCTTTTCAGATCCTAGAGTATAATGATAGGAGACCCAAGGGGGATACAAACATCAAAAAACAATGTTACTTACCTACTTTCAGCCATCATCAATGTTGTGAGCCAGGCCTGCGTTACGTCACATGATGATGCTGGCCTGGCCTGCGTGACGTCTGGGACATCACCAAACAGGCCTGCAGACTGCTGGAGCACAGGAGAGGTAAGTAACAGTGTTTGTTCCCTCCCCTCCCCTGGCCCTCCGATCATTATACTTGGGGGTCTGGTATATTAATGCAAAGTATTGGCCTGTATTTTTTTTTTTCCGTTATAACTTGTAAACTATCTTGCCACTTATGTGACTCAGGATAAGCTGCCATGTGTGTACAAGAAGGGGTTTTCTTCTGCTTTGTCCTCTATAGACAGCATAGGCAAAGAAAGCCAGATATTGTACTCCATAACACTCTCTCTCACACTTAGAAGTACGTGGAAGTCAGTATAGAGAGGACGAGAGCAGTAAGTATAAATGTGAAATATAAATCTTACTATTAGCTGTAGCATCTAATCTCTGCCTGTGTCTCTGCTTCTCTCTCACTGGCACACCCCCCTCCATAAACTTCTATTGGCATATACAATGTAATTTTTAGTGAGCTGACATGCTGTCGTGGGTGACCCAAACTGATTCAGTAGTGACTTCATAATTTCTTGAGAGTTTAGAGGGAAAGGAAATAATAACTAGATAAGTGGAGAAATAAAATCTTTTTCTAAGAAGACATATTACAAAGTTTCAACAAACAACAAAGTGGTTGCGCTATTAATGTATGCAAATTTTGTCGAAAGATTAGTGACCATTACATTTTAGTCTTTTTAAGGATTGTCTTAAATTTATATAATTTCCATTTTCCCATTCATACTGTAATGTGCCAAAACCTCTTTATGATTAGATAAGTTGGAGAATGTAAAAATGAGTGGGTCGTAGTTCTGTACGGTAACTTTTTGTAGCTTTATTTTATGTTAACACTACTTAATGCAGCGGCGTTCCACCACATACTGTACTAGTTGCTTCACAAACATTTTCAGGATGCACAAAGAAGAAAAATGAATTCTTTTAGTAAATTTTATGAAGAATTTTTTTTGGCTTTGTTAATCATTAGTTTAATTAGAATCCAAATCTCTTAAAATATTTAGCTCTAGCAACGACATCATTAGAATAGTCATGGCCTGTTGTGCAGCTATCGATATCCTCAAAATTGGAGACCCTTCCTGGACCAGCATTGTAGGCTGCAATAGCACCTGTAAGATAATGCATTAAATTAGAAGTACTTTAAGCCAAGTGTATTTTGTCTGGAGTCAAGAATTGCTTTTGGGCAGAAAGAGTCACAAGATTGCATCGCTAGTAAGCACATGGACAAACCATTATTGCAAAAGAACAATGGCAGTCATATAAATGAGACGTACAAGCGTTAAAAGCAACCGTGTTATAATCAGTATCTACCTTTCATTTGCTGGTTTGTAGTCCACTTTGGAAATTTTTGTTTTATTGCTCTAAACATTGAGCACAAAATTTCTGCACCCTGTAAAATGTGTTCTTCACTATCCCAGGCACCTTTAGGTATATGGTATCTTTTATCAATCTGTAAGGAGTAAAACACGGCTTAGCAAGAAGTAATGACAACTAATGTAAAGACGAACATAAAATATGAAACTTGTAGCACAAATCTACCCCTGCTCATAGCAGGCGGAGATTTCATTTTCCCCTGCAGAAGGAACCATGAACGTAAAAAATGTTTACTTCTGTCACACAGGTCTCCTTTGACGGGTGGCAGCTCCAGTCAATTTGTATATGGACGTCCCATTTGTGTTGGATAACCACTTCAATCTCAGGCCTAAACTGTGACCCTTTCACAAGCTGCACATGACGTTTGTAAAGAGGTGATTGACTGCAGTGCTCTCCTGGCACAAACAGCCCCAGGACCGGTAAACTAAAGACCAGAACTGCTGTTGCTGGACATGGAAGACCAGGAAGAGTAAGACTGAGTTCACACAGAGTTTTTTGGTCAGGAATCCACATCAATATCAGCCTCGAAAAAAAGCCTCCCAATAAAACTCTGAGAGGCTTTTTTTGAAGGCTGATTTTGAGGCGGATTCCTGACCAAAATACTCTGTGTGAACTTAGCCTAAGGTTTTTAATATTCACGGCCCCTTCAGCAGCCCTATTATAAGGGTTATCCGGTTTCTAAGACTGATTGCCTATCCTACGAATATTAGATTAATCGGTGGTCTTACATCTGGGACCCCCAAATAGTACTTATACTAGCCACTAGATTTGGTATGTAAATGTGTATCTGTCATTGGATATATACAGAAGACTGTAATGTGTAAGAAAAAAAAAAAAAAAAAAAAAACCCCAAACACTGTTTCTCTTGCCTCTTTTTGGGCAGCTATCCAATTCTGTATCTTTGACTACTATACCTTTTTTTTTTTGTTCCCCCCCACACACACACACACCAAAAAAAAAAATCAGAGACTCTCCCCTCTCGCTTTTTTCGTTCCTGATTTTTTTTGCATGTTAAATTGAATGCACATTTATATGAATTTTTACTATTCAAAAAGTAGATATGTTAAATGGATCCACTAAGTGGGGGGCAAAATTGTGATGTGAATGGGTTGATAATAGACAGATGAATGTGTGTTTGCGATTTTTGCCTGGTGTACAACATTACAACACTCAGCTGACAAATGAGTAAATGTTCATTGGTAGAGATGAGCGAGTACTGTTCGGATCAGCCGATCCGAACAGCACGCTCGCATAGAAATGAATGGACGTAGCCGGCACGGGGGGGTTTAAGCGGCCGGCGTCAAAGCGGAAGTACCAAGTGCATCCATTCATTTCTATGGAGCGTGCTGTTCAGATCAGCTGATCCGAACAGTACTTGCTCATCTCTATTCATTGGTCATTTAATCACATCTTTTAGCGGACAAAAATAATTGTCAGATCATACTACGCTACATTAACCAATATCAAAATTGTCCCCCATATAATATGATTGGTGGAATGAGCACCAATCAACTTGTTACGTCATTGATCTTTACTTTTTGGGCAGGACATCTGCCCATGTAAATGTATCCTTATTAGCTGTTATAATCAACTTGTTACAGTTAATTAGAAAGTCTATTACTTACCTGCATGAGTCCAAATGCATTTCCGCAGTCACCATTTTTACTTGGATCAAGAGCATTCCCAGCACGTGACTCACGAGACATGATTCCTGCAATTATAGCTGAATCTATTCCCGTTTTACTAGACACTGAATGTATCTTCTGTCTGTATTTTTTCATTCTTTCCAGATCCACTTCTGCCATCTTCTCTGAACCAAAGGTACCTTTCAATTTATCACAAAACAGAAGTTTGGTTCCCCATATCTACATACATTAGTATAAAGCTTGCAAGTGCTGCCTAATTCTATGTTCACTTCTGTGCAGGGAGTCTGTCTGATGCAGATCCATCCAAAATCACCAGACAAAAGATTCCCGTATTTATGAATTTTTCATCTGGTGATTTCAGTATAAAAATTGTACACCCAATGGATGCCATAATAGTCAATGGGTTCCCTTTGGATCATTTTATGTCTGTCATCTTTCTGATCCATTGCTGTCCATCTTTTCATTCTTCTGGTCCTGTAATGGACCAGAACAAATAGGCTACATTCACGTCTGCACTGTTTCTAATAGGGCAAGTAACAACAGAGGGTCTGAGCTAAAGCATAAAATCTGGATCAGATTTATCATCATTTATGTCAGTTTTCTGGTATAAATGATGCCAAAATTCTATGCCGGCAAGAAGCTTGTGCGGAGTTCTGTTTAAGCCTACGGACCCCAGAGGATGCGCCTAATTCATGGCGAGATGTGCATTTAATTATAAATTAGAAGAAGTTAGAAAACATGATTCTTGATAAATCAGTGCTTATATTTTCTCTCTTACTCAGAGGTATTGCAGTCTGTACATCTGAGGGATTGTTGCCATCAGAGCAGGCACTATCGCTGCTGCATAAGGGTCAGGGAAGAGTAAGGGCCTGTTCCATCATATGGTAGAAAACTGAAGCAGAACTTACTGTTGATTAGCCCTTTGCTGGTCCCAACACGGTATAACATACCCTTTTCCTGGTCGCTTCAGAGCCTCCTTTTACCCAGATACTCCCCGATCCCCCTAATATACACTGTCTACCAATAAGTATTTTGTCACCTTCAGCTGTGCAGGAATTATAACTAACTCTGTGATTATTTGTAGGAAAAGAGACAATAAGTGATCACTGTACAAAATATATGAAAATTGACAAGTTCTCTATGATTCAATGGATGTGTGTTGTCTGGAGCTCCAGTGTGACGTTTGCATGTATGTATGGAAGTGAATGGGCCCATATGTGTTACATGTATTTGCTATATGCACATGCTCTGTTTGCCTATGTCTGTATTGTTACATTTTCAGTCTCCACAGGTAGCAGATGAAGATATTGATAACCCCATAGAGGGTGGTGACAAGTAGATATGAGTTCCTTTCCATCGTTGTGTGTATATATGTGTATATATATATATATATATATATATATATATATATATATATGTCTTCTGGTGAATATGAGATGTACTTAATATAACATGTACATGTACTAGGTATTCAGTGTTTATTGGTGCTTGTGTGTATCAAGTATATCACATAGGCTTTATACTGGTAATATAAATATTGGTTATGGGTTTATACTATAAATCTATGAATGTTAACAATCGGGAATTATTTTGAGAAAAAAGTTGAATTTAATACTTGTACAATGTTATTGGTCATTGTTATTCAGATGATCCTTCTGGTATGGGATCAGGCAATACATGTGAACTTTCTTACCACAAGGGGCACAGAACACCCCTAACATGTACACGCAGGTAAAGATAAATTGAAGTTCTGCAAAACTAAAGTGGTGTTTCTGGAACATTGTTTGTGATAAGGTGCTAGATAGCTAAGTAAATCAGAAGTCACTCACATATCTGCTCTGTAATGTTCTTTGTGTGTACTCCTGATGTGATCCTTTGTTCAGTGTTTCTGCCTTCTCTGCTAATGAGATTATATGAATGTGTCTCTGTTCCTTTAAGAAGTGTGCCCTGGAGCTTGCTGAATCCTGTAGTCCTACGCACACACAGAAGTCAGAGGGAGGGGGGCCACAGCCTTGTGGGCTGTAAAGCTTGCTTGCAGGAGAGGCAGGGGTCGTATATCTTGCATTGCAGACAGAGATAACAGTGGCTGCTGTGATGGTTCCTCATGTAACCTTTCCACCCTGCTCTACAAGTCACTTCTAACTGGTTAACTATTAGGCCCTGAGTTGTTTGTGTAAACTTATTTGTTTTCTAGCACAATCCATCCTGTTTATTACTGTTTGTAGCAGTTAACAATAGGTTCAAGGGGGGAGTAACTGAAATATACAAGTATTTTCTGCTGACAATATAGAATAGAACAACATGATTGTATGTTACAAAAGATTCTTAGTTATTTGAATGATGAACCTATTGTTAACTTTGACTTTTTGAGTTCTTTTATTTTATATGATTCTCGATTTGGGAATGATGGTGGATTCTGCACCAGATATGTCATGGTCACTGAATATGAGGTAAACCAAGGGTAAAACCAAGCACAAAGTAGAACCATTATGGAACTGTATGGGTCTCAGCTCATGAAGCTGAACTAGAAGCCATCACTGAGACAGGGTACAATGTCTGAGGGTAGGTGTTTGATATAGTGGGACTATGGTCCAATCTGGAGAGCGATAGCTTTCTGTAGGGTTTAATGTTAAGCCTAAAAGGATTTCCAGGCTGTTCAGATAGTGATGGACCCTGCTGCTGCCCCCACACAGGTGGGTATAGTCAGAAATTAAGGCACACACCAAGGCTGATATGAAAGAAAGTAAAGGTAACATGCGGGCAGACACTGCCACTAACCCAGCTGCAAAGGCCTAGGAGATATGCTTTACTGATAATTGGTCATTATACTAGGCCCAAACCCGTTTTAGCTCTCTTTTCAGGTTTTACAACACTGAGGCACCAAAATGGTTCAGGAGGAAAGAAGCTTTGGAAATAGCAAGGATCAAAAGAGGATGAATAACTCCTGGTGTCTGGTGGTAAGAGAGGATGTACTGAGAGCATCGTCCCCACTGATGGCATAAGCAGATTATTATTAAGTGCACTGTTTAGTAGTAGCCATGTGTGACCTGGTGAGCAGAGGATGGGCAGCGACAGGATTTAGCATCACTATAGTAAGAAGTGAAAAGTTTCTGTGAGCCATGCCCGGAGCCCTTGTACCTGTTCCAGAGATTGCAGGTTTAACTATATGATATAACTATAACTTTAGTAACTACTAAAGGTGAGACGGTATAAGTACATGCTTGTGTGTATAGTTATTTCTCTTCAGGATGGCCCGGGGCATATTTGGTGAAGAAAGCTATCATAAACAGGACTGCAGATAGACGGCTACTAAAGAAGTAGTGTGTCACTTGTATTTGTATTTTCTGTAAGGTACCCTCCTGATAGAAGAATTGGTTTTAGCCCGTATCAAACTTTCTTTGGGTCAGCCCCTAGGTTAGAGTTGTATTATGGTGTACTGCCTGACTATGTGATGTCTTGGCAAAAACATTTGACTAATGTATAGTTTTGAGTTTTCTTCTCCCTCTCAGATTTTAAGTTAGTGGACGGGACCTATTCATTTGAGACAATGGATTGATGGTGATAAAGAGAGGGAGAAAGACATGAGAAAAACCTTGGACCCAAGAGTTGATGGTCCTTCCAAGTGCTGCTGATAACCAGTATTTCTATGAAACTTGAAGGAAAACCTAACTGTATCCATGCTTCACATTGCAAGGAAGAATCTACACAAAAAACGATGAAGATTCTCCTGATGTTACTGTTACAGATGGTCCTGGCAATAAGCCTGCATAGAACATTTGACAACGAGTGGGACAATAAGTTTCTTAAACATCATACGATCTTGAAGGAAGATTTGAATGTGTCAGATTGTAGGATATGTACTCATAGCCCCATATTAGCCTCAGTCATGTTATATATAGCTGTTTTCATGACACAACAGGAAATGTTTGAAGTATGTAGTTAAGAAGATACCACCTTATATTTTAGGAATGATACATAGTATCAGCAAGTCGCAGTAATAATCTTATGTTTCTTTTGTTTGTTTAAACTATTACAATACTTATGCAAACGGATGACAAATACAAAACTTGAGAGGCCAGACCCCTAAGAAGGATTTTTTGAGATAAAGGTTGAAATGCAGAAAAACACATGTAGGGAATCTGGGAAATCCGGCAGTGGACATTAGGTCACTGAAGTACTTACATGTTAATTTCTGTTTTCAACCATCTCAAAATGGGGGAAATGTTAGAGTTAAGTCCTCCATCTTTGTATTTTGGCAGCCATCTTGTACTCTTTCACATATAAACTGATTTTTCTGCTTAAGTCAAGGAGGCCCTTTGTTAGACTTTAAGGAATGTGATAATGAATGTTAATGCAGAGGTTGCTAATCATTATCTCTCAAGGGCCTCATTTTGAGAAGATGCAGCTGACTTTGTATATCTCTTATCTCCTTTACATGATGTATGGACACATAACCTACAAAAGTATTAATCTTATGGTATCTGGGCACTCTGTCATATTTTATGGTATATGAAGGTCACTTAGAGTGTGTACAGACACAATCTATGTAGCTCATTGTTAATTAAGTTGGAACATGTCATCTTATCTCTTTTGCCATGATATATACATATAGACATAGTCTGGGATGTTAGCTCACACATAAGTATTTTGAATCCTTCTTTGTTTCATGGGAAAGTCCATCCCAGTGTGGAAAGCTATAATGAGATGCAGATTATAATGAGCCTCAGCCAATAGTCATGTGCCAGGCTTGTCTTATATCTCTATGACCAATTATGTTGCACTGATTAGAATAGCCAAGCCAGCTCTTTGTCTGTAATGTATTTAAACTACCTTTTTCTTACAATAAAATCAGAACTCACTTGATACACTATCAGCTGCGTGTGTGTGTGTGTGTGGCTTCTCCAGGCCCAATGGGTGGTAGCCCATCTAGGCCTGTTAATTAATTATTAATTTGGAACTCTGCAACATACTCTTATGAGGACCTGTTAATGTCCCCAACAGTTGGTAAAACCCAGCAGATGTGCTTCCTAAGTTGTAGTCAGAAGTTGTCATTGACATTGAAGTCAAAGGGAGGCTTTTTTTTCGGCACTGAAATTCCACACCAAATTCCTCACCATTTTCCTCCGTGTAAATGGACTCTTACGGAAGTTATTGATCGACACAATACTCCTGGATGCCTGTTGAAACTCTTAGTGTATGTGAGCCATTGGTTGGATGAGGTTCTTCCGAATTTCTCCGGCCAGCACCCATCGTTCTCTAGTATCTCACAGTTTTGGGGGTCTGCCGACTCGGGGCACATTCGGACAATCACCGTTCACTTTCCACTTCATAATCACATAGGACACTGTCGATTTTGGGTAATTCAGTTCACTTGCTATGTCCCTTAAGGATCGACCATTTCTGTGCTACCAACAATTACCCCTTTCTCGAAATCAAACAACTCTGCACTTCTTGGCATCTTGCACTCACTAAAGCCAATGCTGTTTCCTACACGATATTTAACGGCGGAAGGCGTGACACCTCAAATATCTTCATTTGCATGGGTGTCAAAATACATACTGGTAGACAGTGTAAATTATGCCCCCATAACCCCATATGGGTTATCCACCTTTCTAATACTGATGGCTAGAGATGAGCCATAGGTTATAATATGTTGGGAACCATGCTGTTCACCCGCCAGCATCAACATGTGCAACAAAAAGTTCCTAAAACAATAATTGTGGTGTAAGGCATGTTTGCCAATTGGAGCAGTTTCAATAGTAAATCATGCCCATTGCTTCAGAATAGCAGAATATCTGCTGGGTGACATTACCATCTATCCTTTGGTTTTTGCTCAAGTAGAAGCAGTTATATGCATTACTACCATTATGTTTGCCATCAACAGTGTGATGTCCATTTTGGACTTGGCTATAAATATTTGTTACACCTCTGTTCACATACTACCCTAAGGACTTTTGTCCCAAATATATGAATTTCGGTGCATTCCCACCAAATGTGTATTATATGCCCCTTAACCTGACTTGTGTACATAGATTTTTCTGTTATGGTGATTTTGTGTATTCTATTAATCACTTACCAGAATAATTATTTCCATCTTGTCTTCCAGTTCTAACCGAGGCACCAGTGGTAGGAATTTGCTCAAGAACACCATATCTCGCTTTAAGCAAAATTTAGAAACAAAAATTTAAATGGTTTAATTCATTTGTCAGGGAGTTTAGAGCTGGAAAGGGTATACTGCAACAGACAAATATGAGGGCAGTGTGGCTGCTATATAAGGGGTACTTTCATTAAAACTAATTGGGGCACTCTAGCATGACACTTTTATGGAGAATCTGCTGACAATAAATCTTGGGATCTCTCAGTGGCATAAGTACTACTATAGCAGCTGTAGTAGCTGCCACAGGGCCCGTGACTGTAGGAGGCTTGGTGGGCCCCTGCTGTTTATTTATTTATTTTTTTTAAAAGGCCATTACCTGCTGGAGTAACCCGAGCCCTATTTACTTATCAACCCTGCGCCCCATATCACATTGCTGGGAAGTAGAGGCAATAGTATATGTTGGTTGAACCCCAACAAATACTGTTATTATTATACTTGGAGGCCTCTTCAGACCCCCGGGTATAATGATCAGAGACATTATAGTGTGTGTAAATGGGGCCTTAGACTGTGTATATTGTTGGTTGAACCCCAACAAATACTGTTATTATTATACTTGGAGGCCTCTTCAGACCCCCGGGTATAATGATCAGAGACATTATAGTGTGTGTAAATGGGGCCTTAGACTGTGTAGAGGCCAGGAAAGGAGGTGCAATACTGTCAAAAATCAGTCAAAAATTTGCTATGCGGCCCAGTCTTTGCTAGTTATGCCTCTGGGTGCACTGTATGTTGTACTCTTATATTGGCACTGTAATTTCTCTCTCACAAGGGTAGTGTAACTAATTTTGTAGCTGGCACGCTTATAGGAGCTCTACACTAAGGGTAAGATCACAAAGGACAGATATGTATTTCTATAGATACTTACAAGCCATTGTTGTTTTGACCTTTGTACCTAAAAGTAGAACAAACATTGTTTTAGTGTGAAATGGAGAAGTATGTTCTGCTCATTTTGGACTGGATCATATATATTATGGAACAGTCAACCAAAACTTTCATCTACAAAGTCACTAATAATCTTAAATATGGAGTCTAAGAGCCCTGCTTCTTAGATCTAGAGTCGACTTCAGCGTTTCGTTTCGGTGATTATTCACTATTACTAGAGAGTCTCTAATTGGTAATACATATATTTCTATCTTAGATTTCCTTTTATTTGTCTGACAGGACATATACAATGTCCTATTTAATATGTCCAAATGAGCTTGCAATTGTCTAGTGGGTGGTCCCCAGCCAAGCAAGCACTTAGGCTCTTCTTAGTAAATCTTTCCCAACCTCTCCCCCAATGGCATTGTACAAGGTTTACTGAAAAAAAAAAAAAACTACCTTATCGCTGTAGGCCTCTGGAACCCCCACCCCTACATACTTTTTCCCTACACAATTGATACACTACCACCTATTGTGTAGGTAACTGCGGCAAGGCCCCCTTCAAGTGAATTGCGCCCTGCAAGGCCAGAAGTGGGGTGCAGCACTACACCAATAGACACAGCATTACTCTAGCACAAAGTGGGGGTCCTAGAAATCAGAAAGCTACCGAGTGAGGACTTTTCTTAGCGATGAGCCATCGCTTATATAAGATGTGAATGTTCATTCTGTAGTTGTTAGAGTGAGTAAAGATGTACTATAAAGATGTCTGTTTCTCAAAGTCTTAGTTGAGTCTTAGTAGCACAAACCTTCATGGAGGTATGGGCCAAATGAAAAAAACAAACAAACAAAAGAAAAGCGAACAGTTACTTAGAAAATTATTAATTTAATATAATTTTTTTGTTTTGTTATCCTTATTTTTGTTACATTTTACTGTTTATTTTTATTACCCAGGTCCCTTTCTATATTAAAAAATAATACTAAAATGTTACGGTTTTGAAATTGACCACTGAGCCTTCATAATAGGCCGATACTTCCAGCTCTGTAGAGATCATTTATCTGCTCTTCGAAAAACGGAGACAGAAAACACAGGATCTGTCACTGACTTCCATTGATGGGGACAGCTGACCTCCACCCCTTCCCTGCCCAATAACCTCTATTTGTACAGGTTAGCCTACCTAAAACAATTTGCCATAAAAGTCATTGGGCGAGATTTATTAAGACTGATACACAGAGCGCTGGATTTAAAGGGAGTATACCACCACCAAGACGTCATACAGGAGGCTTTTGCCATAACTTAGACTTATGGCCTCAGACTGGATTATAAGATCCACAACCTAAATAACCATTTCAAATAAAACCTCGGTGCTGGGATGATACTGGGGGTCCGCCACAGCATTAATTTTGAAGAAAACCAAACGATTGCAGGACATATTCTTTCATCACTCCTAGTGACAAACAGAGCAACATTATTTTACAGGCTTAACATTACTGTTATGCCACTGATCATCCATAGGGTGAGCATATGGTAACTAATATTAAAGGGGTATTCCCATGACGCTTGTTCACTAACCTGCAGGCTGTTGTGCTCTCTTCACTTCCTGCTTCCTCGGCACATAGGTGGGCGGGGTTTCACTTGCACGTGATTGGTTGTAAATGAATTACCACAGTGTGAAGCTGATGTAGCAGAGCTGGATTTGAGTCAGTTTACATTACATACAGAAGTAACGGACTCCCTATCTCAGCCCTTATCAGCCAAATTCAATTAAACCGACTGATAAGAGCTCAGAAATCCCGGAGCTCTCTGAGAAGCTCCGCTGCTTAAAAGACACAAACAGCTCAGAGCTGCTCCCAGCCCCTCCCTCCCCCCTGAGAGCAGGCAGAAGAAGGCAGCTACATCACTTGACAAATGAGCAGATAATCCCAAGGGCCATAGAAACGGAGCGTAAACAATAAAGTGAATAAATTAAGATAGCAGCCAAACAAAGCAGTTTTGATAAAGCAATGCATTTAGGAAAAGTCTTAAATCCACATAAACTAGCAGTATAGATAGGATCCTTGTGATGGGACAACCCCTTTAACCTAAGGGGAAGGGGAGCCTCCAGAAATGTCACAACTGTGAGGTGGGCAGAGGTATATATTAGCGAGATGACACATACCAAAAATCCCAGGAAGCCAAACGGCCGAGGGAGCTTAAACTTAAAGTATCATGCCTGATATATATATAATTTTTATTTAAAAAACCAGGCCATCCAAAGACATCGGTATGTTGTTTAAACAACTAGCAAAACACTTTTAAACCATTTATATGTTATTGTAGGGCTAGTTAGTGGTATAGTGAATATACCTTTTTTGAGTGATAGTACTGTCTTGCTGCTTAGGGAGTGTTCACACTTGCGTCTGATGTCCGCCTAGGGGTTTCTGTCCTAGAAAAGTAATACAGATAAGACTTTACTTTGGAAACACTTGATATAAGAGTAATAGATTCTTTTACATTATCTAGAAGAGAAATGTGTCACATTAATAAAGTATTTGGCTACTATTTGTCACAGATTTCCATGAATTTCCTACATTATGAAGCAATGAAATCCTCTATTTCTATATTTTCTATCTATTTCTAGTACTTCTGATTGCTTTCCAATATACTTTGTACACAGCATCGTGCTCTTTGTCTACTTTGCTTACCTTTGCCAGAATGTTCTCCACCGTTTGCTTTCAGATTCAGCAGCTGATGCTGTTGGAGTCAATGCTATAAATGCTGTGCACAGGCTTCTGCCTTCTCTATCCAGCTATCCAGCTAAGGAACTGGAGGCAAGTGAAACTGAAAATAACAGAAAAAAATGTCTCCACCTTTCAAAGAATCCAGACTTGGCTGGTTTCAAAAGAAATCAAAGTGAAAGACAATTTTTGAGAATTTCCATGAAAAAAAAAATGTGTTTGTTAATCTAGATCTGTTTTCAGAGCTCAATAAATAGCACTTCGATGCTGTGAATAAAAAACATTAATGCATGTCCGACCTTCTGGAAATTGAAGTATTAAATGAAGGCTTATGAAAAGATAAATGATTATAATTTATGGCGTTAGTTCTGTTGTTCATTTATGCACAACGCTTTGATAGTTCACACAATTTTATATAAACATCATTTATTGCCCAGAACAGTTTGGAAAGCTATGGGATCATCAGGGGGAAGGAAAAAAACGAAAACTTTGTTCAGGGGCATAACTAGAAAAGACAGAGGTCTATAGCAAGCATTTTCCTGGGGTTCACTTGGTCCCCACATGGTATAACACCCCCTTTACTGGCACCCAAACAATATTACACTACCTTTACTCATCCCTCCACACAAAATATTATTATTACAGTCACTTAACTCGTTACGTGCTGCCATGTTCAAGAGACACCTGTTTGCATCAGACTGCTCAGATATCCTGGCGACACTAGCGACATAGGCCAGATCGCGTCACACTGTTTCAGCATCATATCCAACACAACCGGCAATGAAACACACCTTCCCATGGCTTTTGGCCACTGAGTGTACATTCTATGTGTCTTGATGGTTTTCACTTAGACAAAAACTAGAGATTCTATGTCTGGATGTAACAACAGAACACAATATTTCAGACATTTGCTTTAGTTTCCTATTCTTCTTATAGCCATTCTTGGCTTTGTCTCAAAAACCCCATCAAAATCTACAACAGAAAAAGCTGCATTTCAGCAATGTGGGTCCTTGGCCTTAAAATGAGATGTCGGAAAACATTATATAACAAATGACTGACCATTACTGTACATTAATCTTCAAAAAGTCATTTCATACAGCATTTCCAGAGACCCAAGGAATATGTTTTTGGTTAGAAACTCCCTTATGTAAGGCCAAAGAGTTTTACATACCGTCATATGTTTTAATGTTTCAGGTAAAGAAAGCAGATTTAATTCATTAAGCTACATTTGTTTAAGACTGGGCTGAGATTATGTAAAAATGAGCAAACAGACTTAGGCCTGGTTCACATCTGCATTCGATAATCCGTTCCGGGAGTCTGCATGGGGACCCCCCCAAACGGACTACTGAACGCATTGGCAAGCGATGTGCAGTGAAAGCACATTGACCCCATAGACTATAATGGGGTCCGTCTGCTTTCCGCGTTGTGTCCGCACGGAACATGTGTACAGAAAAGTACTTCATGAACTGTACTTTCCTGACTTGTGCGGAGACCGCGCAGAAAGCACACTGACCCCATTATAGTCTATGGGGTCCGTGTTCTTTCACTACACATCGCTTGCCAATGCGTTCAGTAATCCGTTCGGGGGGTCCCCATGCGGACTCCCCGAATGGATTACAGAACACAGATGTGAACTGGGCTTTAGTCCTTATATATGCCGACATCTAATCCCTAAAACAAAGCATACTGTAATACTTTACTAGGGACATAAGAAGTCAAGAGATACAAAAAAAAAAACAAAAAAAACCCAACTCTCATGTTATAAGATATTGGTATACAAATATATCTGAGGAAGTAATCTGAGACTTGAAAATTTTTGTTGACTGTGTCCATGGGTTGTTTTTTTTAAAATGTAGATTATGAGCCCCATATAGGGATCACAATGTACATTTTTTTGTGTGTTCATGGTTTATACAGTACAGACTGCCTGCACAAGATTTAATATTTGGGCAAATCTTCTGTTAAAAAATTAGGTGTCCATCAAGTAGAGAGAGACGGTTCTGATCAATCTTCACATACATGATCCACTCCACAAGGTTAGCAATGCCTAGAATTCTAGAGTCCCGCAAAAGTAATGTTTCCAGTGTTGGACTATGGTGCTTAGGGTCAACCAGTAAAATTCATTCTGGGTTCCACTATACAGTTACATTTAATTACCTGACGCTTGATTGCAAATTCCTTGTTTGCTGCCTAGCTATTGCTACTTTCTGTCCAGGGCTCCTGTGAGTAATCTACTGCCTAGCTCTTGCCTTGAACTAGGAACCTGTTAGCTCTATGAGTCAGGGATATGTTCCCACACAGCATTAGATCTCAGGCAGCAGCAAGATGCTGCCTAATGATAAGTGACTGGGGCCCCTGCAGTGTGGTTGAGAAGACTGGAGCCAGGTAGGAAGGTTATTGGTTGGCCTGACTCTGTACCTAGATGTCATCTCAGCCACCCAGTGTTTCTACAGTATATAGAACAAACTGGGGAGTTTCTCAAATAACGTACCCTATACATGCTGTGGTGAGCTAGTTGCAGTCGTTACACCTCCAGGCCCTCCTTCTTGAGTCTGGAGATTTCAACCATGCCTCTCCATCATCATCCACTCTATCCAGTTTTACACAGTATGTAACCTGCCACACAAGAGACAACAAAACACTGGACTTGCTCTTTGACATAACTGTGAGGCAATGAGATGGGAAGCATTCTGAGAAGATACAGTATATTACTTTTAGTAAAATGTATGTTCGGAGGAGGTTCCATCTCCTGAACCAAGAGATGTAAGGGAAGTCATATTGTCTGTGAAGTCTCTCCACTCCTCCAGTAGAAGTTAAGAGTAATTATACTTGTATATAAACTTTAGGGCTAGTTCACAGGGGGTTCCGTGTGAACACATTCCATCGTGGCTGCTGCGACGGGAGCTGGTGCAGTGCACTGGCATCTTGTCGCAGCTTTCCGCTCTGGATTAGGCCCAAAAGAATGGACCTAGTCCGAAGGGTGGTGTCGCGAGGCGGGAATCCACCTGAAGAAAGGACAGCTCGCTTCTATTTTCAGCGAGTGGGAACAAACTGCTCGCAGAAAAAGGAAGTGACCGGCTCCCATTGACTCCAATGGGAGGGAGGTTATTGACGCGGATTCCGCGTCAAAATCCTGATCATTTTTGTCCCATGTGAACTAGCCCTAAGCGAACCGGGCATCTTGACCCCTAGATATTTGAGGTAAGAGGAGGACCAGGAGAAAGGTAGAGTGTCAAGGAGAGCTAGCTCTCTAGGTACAGGCAGCGACACGTTAAAAATTTCACATTTCTCTACATTCACTTTGTAGTGTGACAACATTCCATAGTCATTTATAAAGTCAAGAAGCTTTTTCAGACTAGCTTCAGGATTTGTAAGGAAGAAGAGTACGTCATCTGCAAAGGCGAGGGATGTTAATGAGTCTGATTCAAAACTCAGGCCTTGATTTCCTGGATGTTCATGCAGCTTGCAAGAATGGTTCCAACATGGAGACAAAAATAGTCGGTGACAGTTGGCATCTTTGTCGGGTCCCATTGGTTATGCGAAATGAGGAAGAGAGAGTGCCATTCACCTTCAGTTTGGTGTAAGAACTAGTGTACAGGGATAAGATCGCTTCTACAAACAGGGATGGGAATCCAAGCTTTCTCAATATTGCAGCCATTAAAGCCCAGGTTACCTGGTCAAATGCCTTCTCGGCGTCCAAACTGAGAAGGACTAGTGGTATGTTGGCAGTTTTAGCTAGACAGATAGCATGTAGTAAATGAGCCGTGTTCTGTCTTCCCTCTCTTGATCTGATGAAGCCTGCTTGCTCCTCATGGACTATAGTAAGATTGGTTGTATACGAAGTGATAACAAATTTGCCCAGGACTTTAAGTTCAGGTTCAACAAGGAGATCAGACGATAGCTTCCACACATTTGCGGGTCCTTCCCCTCCTTTCCAATAAGTGTGATATGAGCTTCTAGGTATTGTGCTGGATAGCAGCTCCTGAGAACACCACGTTAAAGGGGCTCTATCAGCAAAATTATGCTGACAGAGCTCCACGTATGCGTGAATAGCCTTTAAAAAAATCTATTCAGGCACCAGAAATCTAATTTTAAACCCCCTGCCTAATTTAAAATAAAACTATAAAAACATATATGTAAATGATACCTGAACATGCACGCTAGGCGGTCGTGCACGGTCCGACGTTATCTTCGGTCACGCCTTCCTCTTCTTTCCTCTTCCAGCGACGTCCTCCTGTCCTGGCTCTTCTCTGCCTTCATCTTCTTTTCTTCCGGATATGAAGACGTTCGCGAGCGTTCTGCGCATGCTCGCGTAGTTCTAAGGATACTTAGAACTACAACAAAAATGGTGGCAGCGCGTGCGCAGTAGCACTCCGGAGGGAGCGTTACTGCGCATGCGCAGGATTTGAACACAACCCGCTGGAAAAACAGAGGGTGAAGGCGGAGAAGATCCAGAAGAGGAGGACTTCGCTGGAAGAAGAAAAAAAGAGGAAGGAGGGACCGAAGATAACTTCAGATTGTGCACGACCGCCCAGCGTGCATGTTCAGCTATTATTTACATATATGTTTTTATAGTTTTATTTTAAAACGGGCAGGGGGTTTACAATTAGATTAGTGGTGCCTGAATAGCCTTTTTAAAGGCTATTCATGCATATGTGGGGCTCTATCAGCATAATTTTGCTGATAGAGCCCCTTTAAAGGTGAGAGTAAGTTGTGGGAGAAGCAGGTTCAAGAATGTCTTATAATCCTATTAATATTATAAATGTGAAAGTTTGTGGGTTTGTGAGTTTGGATGTTCGGATGTTTGTTTCCACAAACATAGTTAATACACCCGATTGCGCAATAGGCTACTTTTCGTCACAATACCGCACATACATTTGTGCCAGGACCCCCACAAAACCCAAACTCACACCACCATCTCTGCAATCTCACACACTTTGGACCATAGCAAGCCACAAAATTCATATTGCCCTCTGCAGCCTCGCCCCTAACCCCACACAATCTCATATACATATACTTTACCACTTTGCCCCTCACCTTAACGATACTCTAGGAGGCTCTCTTTAACGCCCCGGAGCAGCCATATTTGCCGACCCCCACCGCTCTGACAATCCGCGACACCGCCCACCCATGTCAATACCCCTAGGTGGTCTAATAAATGCAAAAAAAAAAGTTTAAAAAAAGTAAAAAAATAAAAAATAAACAAATAAAAAGGATTAAAAATTCAAATCACCCCCCTTTCCCTAGAACACATATAAAAATAGTTAAAAACTGTGAAACACATACATGTTAGGTATCCCTGTGTCCGAAATCGCCCGCTCTACAAAGCTATACAAATATTTTTCCTGTTCGGTAAACGCCGTAGCGGGAAAAATGGTCAAAATTGCCAAACCGCCGTTTTTTCACTGTTTTGATTCTGATAAAAATTTGAATAAAAAGTGATCAAAGCAATAACATTTCCCGAAAATGGTAGAACACGGTCCCTCAAAAAAAGACGCCCTATACATCCCCGTACACGCACGTATAAAAAAGTTATGGCTGTCGGAATATGGCGACTTTTAAAAAAAAAATTTTTTAACACAGTTTTGGATTTTTTTTAAGGGGTCAAAATGTAAATAAAACCATATAAATTTGGTATCCCCGCCATCATAACGAAACACAGAATACAGGGGACATGTCATTTTGGTTGCACAGTGAACGCCGTAAAACCAAAGCCCGTAAGAAAGTCGCAGAAATGCATTTTTTCTTCAAATCCACCCCATTCTGAATTTTTTCCCTGCTTCCCAGTACAATATATAGAATAAATAATGGTGGCATCATGAAGAAAAATTTGTCCCGCAATAACTAAGACCTCATATGGCTCTGGGAGCGGAGAAATAAAAAAGTTATGGGGTTTAGAAGGAGGGGAGTCAAAAACAAAAAACGAAAAAACAAAAATGCCATCGGCGGGAAAGGGTTAACTTCAAATACTTCTGTCCCAAAGTCACTATGTAAAGTTTCTCACAACACCGTATAGCAGCTCAAATACAGATTAACTTCAACACAAAAGTCTCACGTATTCTCAGAATTACAGCAACAACAAGATACAAACTTACATTTCATATCCCATCCCTTATACACAGTACGAAAACCTTACCCGCGCCTGTATTTACCCACTTCTACAATCACCGCAGACGAAGTCGCGGGTACCAGCTAGTAGCTCTATAAAGATTTCATTCTGTAGCATATCTAAAGTTAATAAAGCCTCCTTTTCTTTTTCAGACCATTCATTTGAGAAGAACCCTAAAGGTCCTATCTCGAATTTCTCCGTAACAATACTCTGCTCACTACTATCATTATTTTTGTTGGCATAGAATTTCATTAGGTTCATCTTTCTAATAGCTCTATAAAGATAATATATCTTATAATAGACTAACGAATAGAGATGAGCGAACAGTAAAACGTAGCCCCTCAATATTTGATTACTCGAATCGAATATCGAACCCTATTATAGTCTATGGGGGAAAATGCTTGTTTCAGGGGTATGAAATATGAAAAACAAAAAAAACTTTGCAAGTTTCAGGGGTAGGCAACGTTCGATCAAATTACACTTACCAAGTCCACGAGTGAGGGTCAGGCTGGATCCTCCGAGAAGTCTTCTCCGTGCAGCGTCCCCGCGGCGTCTTCCGGCTCTGAATTCACTCTGCCAGGCATCGGGCCTGGGCAGAGCCGACTGCGCATGTCTGTACTACAAGCTGGCATGCGCAGTTGGCTCTGCCCAGGCCCGATGCCTGGCAAAGTGAATTCAGAGCCGGAAGACGCCGCGGGGAAGCTGCACAGAGAAGACTTCTAAAGGTAGGAGAAGAACCAGCGTTGATTGGCCGACTGTATAGCATTCGGCCAATCAATGCTGGTTCTGCATCGAACTTTTCCATTCGAATAGCGAGTGGTACTCGATCGAGTACGAGTATTTCGAATACCGTAGTATTCGATCGAATACCTACTCAATCGAATACTACTCGCTCATCTCTACTAACGAATATCCTTCAGGGCCTGGGCTTTTATTCGGAGGGAAGCTCCCAAGAATCCTTTTCACCTCCTCATCCCTGACCAGTTCTTGAAACATTAAGATCTAATCTGAAGATAAGCTGGCTAGAGTGATAGAGGACAGGAAGCGTCTAGTTTTGTCTTGCAAGGAAGGTGAAAGAAGGTGGAATTGAGGACTGAGTTGAAGTCGTTACTGAACTCTCTTCTGGTTTCAAGTTGAATAAAGATTCGTAGAAAGTTCGAAAACTTCAGCAATAGCCGGGGTTGTAGTGTGTAGCCTCCCATCAGAGGAGCGTATGGAAGAAATGTAGGTTCATGCTCTGGCATTTTTTTTTTTTTTTTTATCAAGGTAGACATCAGGTGACCCTCTTTGTCCTCAAGCGCATATAATTTCTGTGTATAATTCAAAAACTGTTTTGCTGCCTCCGCATGCAGTATATCTTGCAATTCTACTTGAAGTTCAGAAAGCTGAGCTTGTTGGGCAACTACTAATGACCTCTTGTGTAGTTATTCTAGACAAGCAATCTCAGTCAGTAAGGAGTGGATTCTGTTCTCAAAATTTTTCTTTTCTCTAGCGCCGTGAGCGATCAGGAGACCTCTTATGTAATGTTTATAAGTCTCCCATACTGTCGGGAAACTAACCTCAGGTGTGGTATTGATGGAGAAAAATTCAGCGATGTGTTATAAATGGAGTCTCTCATTTCTGCAGTGTGTAGAAGCCTCTTGTTCAGTCCCCAGGTCCAGTTTGGTCGTCGCAGGGGGAAAAATCAGGATTTAGCAACACACCGGGGCATGATCTTAGATCAATATTGAGCCTATAGATGACTTCTTGTAAACTTCTCCAAGGAGATGTAGCCATTCAAGAACAGTGCTTTGCCATCTTCATCAGAAAATCTGTGTTCACAGTTAAAGGGAATTGAAAAGTGAATAGCTGTTGACATTCCTTTTGAAGCAAAGGATGAGCTTGTATTATCAAACCAATGAGAAAAATAATTACCAGGCAACTTGGGGATTTTACTTGTCTTGAAGTGTGTCTCTTGCAAGAACATGATCTTCATCTGTAATTTTTGATAGAAGAAGTAGAACTCCATGTCTTTTTTCAGGAGAGTTTAATCCATGCACATTGAAAAACATGATTAAAGTCTTGGCCATCCTGTTAAAGTAAGGCGGGTAGTAGGATCCTGGATTCGGTGTAGTGCAACTTTTGATGTGAATAGAGAGTCAAGCTGGTGATTGCAGCTCTGGCTGTGAATGTAGAGTCAAAATGGAAAGTGCAATTCTGGGTTATAGATGGCTGAACCTCTTATGATACGTTTCATGTTCATGTTTAGTGGCTCGGGTCCTCAGTTTATTTTAGGATGAACAGGTTTGGTATGACCCACATTATAAATTGGCTTAAAACACAGTGTAGAATATTGTCAGGGCTCCTAGGAACCTATCTATAAAATATAGTGTAGAACAGTGTTTCCCAAACTTTTTGAGTCGAGGGGCACTATTCAGGACAGAAGTTCTGTAGGGAGCACTTAACATATTTTACCTAAAACCTACATAGGTGCCAAAGATAACGAGCAATATTAACGATAGGGAGGAGATTTCTAACGAATTGATAATAGATATTACATTTTCTATTAACTTTATTCCAAATTTTTTCGTTTTCAGCCACAGTTAAAAAAAAAGGAACTTAACTGTGGTTTGTTGTCACTTGTCTCAGCAAATCCAATTTCCAAGTAGGAATCATTTCCTTTTTACTGATCTTTTTCCTGTGGAACTGATATTCACAGAAGAAGAACTAGTACTAGGCAGTTCGTTGAACACTTCTGGCGCATTTGACGTCGCTAACTCTTCCACAAACTCTTCAACCTGTCAAATTATTTCAGCATTAGTAATCTCTTCAACACTGCAATTGAAAAAGTCGTATCACCCAAATCTGGTTCTGGATAATCACAACATCCATATTTTAACTTTTTAACATAATATTTGAACATACCTGTTGGATGTTGAAGCCCCTGCTCCTACTGGAGGGCCTGTGTCAGTGGTATTAACTGCTTTTCTGAAGGATTCAGTCTTCAACCAGCGATCCATTGCTGAATAACCAAATTAGGAATGTTTTTCGAATAACACATGGCGAATAACTGCAAATACTGCACGAACTAAACTGACTCAGCAAGTATCAAGTGTCTGCACAATATGAGCATGAAAGATGACTAAAGCACTTCCGTCCGTAGGTACAGTTTTTTTGGCAAATATATGAGACCGACGTATTAAGCCGGAAGGGGTGGTCTGAGACCAGTTTGGAAGTGCCATCCGACCATAAAGCGTTAATCCGCTGGCCTTGTATATTCACCGAACAGACCGTAGTGCTGCGCCGGTAGATTATTAGGAGTGCATGTGAATTTGTACACAGGGTGTAAAGAGAATTTAAATTGTATACACTGAATGTCCTTACTAGAAACAAAAAAACAATAAAACTTAACCTTTATTTCTAAAACCTAAAAACAGTCAACTAAGTCCCTCTTTGTAACAAGACAAAGCAGAATTATCCTCTGAATTAATAGTATCAGGGGAATACACAAGTTCAAACAGTGGTTATTCTACGTCAGCAAGGTGATTTAATGCAGGAAACCCAGCTCATTAGACTGCCTGCAACTACCAACCCTTTTGTGTAGTGACTACTAATAGACCACTGGTAGATAAAACATCCATGCTACATTGGTTACTTGCAGTACGAATAATGCAGTACCCCTGTCCTTTCACTCTGACATAATTCAATGGCCCTAATTAGTCAGCTGTTTGTGGTCAATCTGTATAGCTGAGGGCTGATAACGCCAGGTAAAGGGGGACTCTGCTGTTGACCTACTCTATTGGCGTATAGCCATAATTTCCTCAACGTGTTTCCCTATCCAAATTCATCAGGAGGAGAATTGTCTAATTTAAGCGCACAGATACGATGTGCGGTGAAAACCGCAGTTCACAGGACCACGGTGGTTGGTCCTGTTACTTAGGGATTGACCAAAGTGAGTGAAAGAACAGGGGCACCGCATTATGCGTACTGCAAGTAACTTAAAAAGTGATGTAGAATTGGCTTTTCAAAAGAAAAGCCACCAAAATGTAATTTTTTTTTTTTTTTTAATACCAAGACTCTGTTAGAGGCGCTAGAAATGTGCTAAAGTGGAATGTGATGGTGGACCAGGCCGCAGGACATGTCTGTCTGTCTGCTGGTAGCTGTAGCAACATGAGTGCCAGTGCGGCATGGAATGATATAATAACCTATAGCCGCAGGACATGTCTGACAAAAACCTGTGGAGAAGTCACCAGTGGAGAAGTCACTTGCCAGGAGAAAGACCCAAACACCATACCCCCCTCAACATACAAGACAAAAACCCATGGGGAAGTTGCCTGGCTGGAAAATATCCCAAACACAACATCTCCTCCAAAAAACTGGAAGTGGGGACTACTATAAACCAGGGCGGAAGCCACCTGTGCCATACAGAACAAGGCAGAGCACAGACATGGAGGAGATAAGAACCATGTTCAGCACCCTGTGCAACACACTGATCCAGACTGGGATCCACAACATAGCCACCAGTCAGGAACCCAGCCCGTCCTCTGCAGGACAGCTCATTACAAGGTTTACCCACCAAAGATGACACCACTGACTATCAGTAGCTGGAATATCCAAGGGCTGAATGCCTCAGCCTTTGGATCCAAACCAAACGATCCAGACTTCATAGACAGACTAAAAAATATTGACATCCAAATCCTCCTAGAGACATGGACCCGGACAGAAGATGAATCCCTAACACTCATGGGCTACAAGGAATTCTCTATTGCTGCCCGGAAAAGCAAGACCACCAAACTAGGCCGCCACTCAGGAGGCATACTAATATGGTTCAAGGAGGAGCTTAAAGAACATGTGAAAGCCATCAAACGTGGTGACAACCACATGTGGATAAAAATAAGCAACTCCATCCTCAACGGCCAACATAACATCTATCTCTGTGCAGTATACATCCCCCCCTTCAGAGTCCCCCTACCACAACCCAGACATCTATGAGGTCCTACAAAAGGAATCTGCCCAGTTCCAATCCCAAGGCAGAGTGCTAATCTGCGGCGACCTAAACACCAGGACTGGCACAGAGAAAGACTTCCTGTCCTCTGATGGAAACCTGCACATCCCGGTAGGCGAGGTCCACCACCTGGAGTCTGCACAGACAAGAAGAAATAGCTATGACATAGTCGCCAACAAGAGCGGGAGACAGCTGCTGAACCTGTGCCAGAGTCTGGGACTGTACATAATGAACGGGCGTACCAGAGGGGACTCTCAAGGGTGCTTCACACTAAACTTCCACCACGTGGGCAACAGCGTGGTGGACTATGTCATTACAGACACAAACCCAGCAGACATAGATGCTCTCATAGTCACCCCTGAGACACACCTGTCAGACCACAACCAGATCCTGCTTTACATGAAATCCACTCTCAAGCCACTCACACAGCAGCCCCACCAGATTGGTCTCTACAACCTGCCACCATCCTTTAAATGGGCCAGTCACCGGGCCACCGAATACACCAATGCGGCTAACCGACCCGAAATCAAGGAACTGCTCACAAACTTCTATATGAGCGCCTACCAGCCAGACCAACAAGGGGTCACCCAAGCAGTAAAGAACTTCAATAACATCCTGTACACAACAGCAGAACTAGCATGCCTGAAACAGACAAAGCCCAAGATACCTACTAACAGTCTCACAAATGGTTTGACAGTGACTGCAAGGCTCTACGCCATTCTCTAAGGGCAGCCTCCAACCAGAAACACAGAGACCACAACAACAGAGAGGCAAGGGAAGCCTACAACAATCTATGCAAGCAATACAAAGGCACCCTCATAGAGAAGAAACAGAGGTACCTCTCCCACAAAATGGAGCAACTGGAGGACTCCCTCCAGGACAGCTCATTCTGGGAGACCTGGCACCATATGGGCACAAAGCTCAAGAAAAACTCCCTCCACATCCAAAATGGCAATATCTGGCTCAACTACTTCAGAAGTCTCCACAAAAACATCCCAGAAGAAGACCTAACCCCAGAACAGCAACAGATAACCACCAAACTGAAGTATATGGAAAAAGTCATCAAAAACTTCCAGAACCCTCTGGACTCACCAATCACCATAAAAGATATACAGGAAAGAATTGCCCTGCTGAAAGGCAAAAAGGCCAGCAGCCCTGACGGCATCCTACCAGAGATGATCAAATACAGCCCTCCAGCAATACACGCGGCACTGGCAAAACTATTCACCCTCGTCCTCAAAACCGGACACTTCCCCCAAGACTGGAACAAAGGCCTCATAACCCCCATCTACAAGAATGGAGATCAATATAACCCCAACAACTACAGAGGGATCTGCGTCAGCAGCACGCTGGGGAAACTGTTCAACAGCATCATCAATAACAGAATCCTCATCTTTCTCACACAACACGGGGTTCTCAGCAAGAGCCAAGCAGGGTTCATGCCAAACCACCGCACCACAGACCATATATACACCCTGCACAACCTCATCAAGACCCACATCCACAACACCAGAAGAGGCAAGATATTCTCCTGCTTCGTGGACTTTAAGAAGGCGTTCGACTCAGTATGGCACCCAGGCCTGCTCCTAAAACTCCTAGAGAGTGGAATAGGAGGAAGAACGTATGACGTCATCAAGAGCTCCTACACCAGAAACCAGTGCAGTGTGAAGGTGAATGGGAAAAGGACAGCATACTTCCAACAGGCCCGAGGGGTCAGACAAGGCTGTAGCCTGAGCCCAACGCTCTTCAACATCTACAGCAATGAACTGGCTACAGCCCGGGAGGTGAAGTTCCTGCTATACGCCGACGACCTCCTGCTTCTGTCCCCCACCGAGAAAGACCTCCAAGAAAGCCTGTCAGTGCTGTAAAAATTCAGCACCACATGAGCCCTACCCATCAACCAGAAGAAGACCAAAGTCATGGTATTTCAGAAGAAGGGCCACAACAAAGCCCCCACCCCACAATTCACACTGAACGGCTCCACACTGGAGAAAACCAACAGCTACACCTACCTGGGGCTGGAGCTCAGCCAATCAGGAAGCTTCAAAGCAGCAATAGAAACCATGAAAGGAAAAGCCTGCAGAACCTTCTACACCATCAGAAGACAACTGTACACCTCAAACCACCGGTGAGGGTCTGGCTGAAGATATTTGACGCAATCATCGCTCCGATCCTTCTCTATGGCAGTGAGGTTTGGGGCCCAGCCACCTACCCAGACCAGTCAAAGTGGGATTCCAGCCCAACAGAGACCTTCCACTTGGAGTTCTGCAAGTACCTCCTCCATGTCCACCGCACCATCTCCAACATGGACTGCAGGGTAAAGCTAGGCAGACTCCCCCTATGGCTCACCATACAGAAGAGGGCGATATCATTCTGGACTCACATACGGGGCAGCAGTCCTGGCTCTTACCACCACCAAGCCTGGCTGAGCCACAGAGCCTCGAAAAAAACTGATACCCCCAACCAAGCATCAGCCATCTGCCAAGCCAAAACCCCCAACATGCCCTGAACAAGGCTCAAATAAAAGGAGTAATTGAGCGAGACAAAGGGTGGTACATCGAGGAATGGAGAAGTGCAATAAATAACTCCAAGAAACTCACCGTGTACCAGTCATTGCAAAGAGACTACACCATGGCCACCTACCTGGAGAGAATACGCCACCCCAAACACAGACAGACCCTGAGCCGGTATAGACTGAGCGCCCACAACCTGGAGATGGAGACGGGGCGACACAGGCAGACGTACAAGCCACGGGAGAACAGACTGTGCCAGCACTGTGACCAGGGGGCCCTAGAAGAAGAGACCCACTTCCTGCTACACTGCACCAAATACTCAGCTGTGAGGGCCGTCTACTTCCAAAGACTCTCTGCCCACATCCCAGACTTCACATCAGCAGACGAGAAGAGGAAACTCTACATCTTTCTGGGAGAAGAAGAGGCCACTGTGGAGATCGCTGCCCAATACGTGTCCAGTTGTCATCAAACAAGAGGAAGATGAGACCCCACGGACTGTTATACCCCAAACCACCCACCCCACCCCACCTCCCCATATAGCGGCCACCAACTAAGAGGAAGATGAGACTTCACGGACTGTTATACCCCAAATCAATTTATGCAATTTATTTTGTAGGTCTCATTAGGTGGCATCACTGTGTGATCTTATAATCTTATACAGTCCTATGAAAAAGTTTGGGCACCCCTATTAATTTTAATCATTTTTAGTTCTAAATATTTTGGTGTTTGCAGCAGCCATTTCAGTTGGATATATCTAATAACTGATGGACACAGTAATTGTAATTGTTCCTCTGCATGAATGCCTGAGTTGATTTGGAGCAGTGTTTTGGATCATTGTCTTGCTGAAATATCCATCCCCGGCGTAACTTCAACTTCGTCACTGATTCTTGAACATTATTCTCAAGAATCTGCTGATACTGAGTGGAATCCATGCGACCCTCAACTTTAACAAGATTCCCGGTGCTGGCTTTGGCCACACAGCCCCAAAGCATGATGGAACCTCCACCAAATTTTACAGTGGGTAGCAAGTGTTTTTCTTGGAATGCTGTTTCTTTTTGGACGCCATGCATAACGCCTTTTTTTATAACCAAACAACTCAATCTTTGTTTCCAAAATGAAGCTGGCTTGTCCAAATGTGCTTTTGCATACCTCAGGCAACTCTATTTGTGGCGTACGTGCAGAAACGGCTTCTTTCTCATCACTCTCCCATACAGCTTCTCCTTGTGCAAAGTGCGCTGTATTGCTGACTGATGCACAGTGACACCATCTGCAGCAAGATGATGCTGCAGCTCTTTGGAGGTGGTCTGTGGATTGTCCTTGACTGTTCTCACCATTCTTCTTCTCTGCCTTTCTGATATTTTTTTTGGCCTGCCACTTCTGGGCTTAACAAGAACTGTCCCTGTGGTCTTCCATTTCCTTACTATGTTCCTCACAGTGGAAACTGACAGGTTAAATCTCTGAGACAACGTTTTGTATCCTTCCCCTGAACAACTATGTTGAACAATCTTTGTTTTCAGATCATTTGAGAGCAGGCTGTCCATGTTCGGCGACCATCAAACTTAACTGAACTTGAATTGTTTTGTAGAAAGAAATGGTCCAAAATACCTTCATCCAGGATCCAGGAACTGATTAAAAGCTACAGGAAGCGACTAGAGGCTGTTATCTTTGCAAAAGGAGGATGTACTAAATATTAATGTCACTTTTCTGTTGAGGTGCCCATACTTTTGCACCGGTCAAATTTTGGTTTAATGCATATTGCGCATTTTCTGTTAGTACAATAAACCTCATTTCAATCCTGAAATATTACTGTGTCCATCAGTTATTAGATATATCAAACTGAAATGGCTGTTGCAAACACCAAAATATTTAGAACTAAAAATGATTAAGATTAACAGGGGTGCCCAAACTTTTTCATAGGACTGTATATCCATATCATACTATATACTATATCAAAACATTATTGTCTATCAGCATAAACTGATAGGCATTCTATAAGGACGAGCCTCTGGTCTGGAAGCCTTTGTGAACCCTCTGCTTCCATGACAACCATTAGAACCTATGACCTCATAAAGCTCATGACGTCATCAGGAACATGGAACTAGATGACATCGCAATGGAATGCCATGACACCATCACGGAACGTGTGACATCGCAATAGAATGCCATGGCATCATCAAGGAACTAGATGACATCGCAATGGAACGCCATGACATGATCACAGAACTTGTGACAGGAACACGGAACTAGATGACATCACAATGGAATGCCATGACACCATCACGGAACGTGTGACGTCGCAATAGAATGCCATAGCATCATCACGGAACTAGATGACATCGCAATGGAACGCCATGACACCATCACAGAACGTGTGACGTCGCAATGGAATGCCATGTCATCATCACAGAACGTGTGACGTCGCAATGGAATGCCATGTCATCATCACGGAACTAGATGACATCGCAATGGAATGCCATGAAATGATCACAGAATTTGTGACACCATCACGGAACTTGTGACATTGCAATGGAATGCCGTGACATCATCACGGAACTAGATGACATCGCAATGGAATGCCATGACATGATCACAGAACTTGTGACAGGAACACGGAACTAGATGACATCACAATGGAATGCCATGACACCATCACGGAACGTGTGACGTCGCAATGGAATGCCATAGCATCATCACGGAACTAGATGACATCGCAATGGAACGCCATGACACCATCACAGAACGTGTGACGTCACAATGGAATGCCATGGCATCATCTCGGAACTAGATGACATCACAATAGAACTCCATGACATGATCACAGATCTTGTGGCATCATCACGGAACTAGATGAAATTGCAATGGAACGCCATGACACCATCACGGAACGTGTGTCGTCACAATGGAATGCCATGTCATCATCACGGAACTAGATGACATCGCAATGGAATGCCATGAAATGATCACAGAATTTGTGACACCATCACGGAACTTGTGACATTGCAATGGAATGCTGTGACATCATCACGGAACTAGATGACATCGCAATGGAATACCATGACACCATCATGGATCTAGATGACATCGCAATGGAACGCCATGACACCATCACAGAACGTGTAACGTTGCAATGGAATGCCATGGCATCATCTCGGAACTAGATGACATCACAATAGAACTCCATGACATGATCACAGATCTTGTGGCATCATCACGGAACTAGATGAAATTGCAATGGAACGCCATGACACCATCACGGAACGTGTGTCGTCGCAATGGAACGCCATGACACCATCACGGAACTTGTGACATTGCAATGGAGCGACATGACACCATCATGGAATTAGATGACATCGCAATTGAACGCCATGACACCATCACGGAACTAGATGACATCGCAATGGAACACCATGACACCATCACGGAACTTGTGACATTGCAATGGAATGCTGTGACATCATCACGGAACTAGATGACCTCGCAATGGAATTGCATGACATGATCACGGAACAATTATGGCTGTAGCTTTCATCTCCCACCCCCAATTCAAGTTTCTGTAAACTGGTCAAGTGTACATACAGCGATTGCCTATACGGAGATTTGTGGCTCACAGTAGCCCCAAACACTCTTTAGCTTCAAGAGACCCTCTTCTCACGGGAGTGATGGGAACTTGGAAGAAATTTCAGCCCTCTCTAGCACCTCATCCATCCTTGAGCTTGCCGACGGGTCTTCTCCCGCATTTACTCCCGGATATCAAGAATCCATTAGAGGGCTTATAGAGACCTTTGCTACAAATACCACTGACTTCTTTCTGCATGAATTTCCAAACTGTGGTGCCCATGGTATATTATATCCATTGAAACAGATGGAAGTCTTTGGGGATGGGGAGCTATACTTCCAGAAGGGTATCTTCCAGAAGGGTGTCTTCAGGGTGCCTGGACTCACTATATAACTGAACTACAGAGAATTACAATTACAGAGAACTAAGAGCAGGTCTACAAATTCTATAAGTTTCCATCTTCTCATTCCAAGGAAAACATTTGTAAATATTTTCTGACAACATGAGAACAGTTGCTTACTTATGCAGATAGGAGGGCAAGAAATCTCAGGATTTTCATAGACCCAGGCGCACCGCACCCACATCTCTTCAATGTTGGACCAGATGTCCTGACCCAGGCCGGCGTCCCCATGCATGATGACACTGCTCTGGGCCACATGACATCTGTGACGTCACCAAACAGGCTTGAAGCCTGCCAGCGCACAGAAGAGGTAAGTAACAGTGTTTTTTTATGTTCCCTCACCTCTGGCCCAATGATCATTATGGTCTGGGGTCTGAAAATACAGCAGTGCTTTTGGGGTTTGCGGGCCCGCGGCCTCACATACTGATCCCCAAACCTGCTCACAGCTGCATCCGCAAAAGGAGAAGCCCAGGCGGCCATGAGCAGTAGCGAGGATGGGTAAGTAAATAGTGCCCGTTACCTACTGTGGTTACTCCAGCATGTAATGACCTATTAGAAAAAAAGAAAACACATCAGGGGCACTGTCGGGCCCCATAATGTCCCAGGCCGTGTGACAGCGGCTACCGCTGCTATCTTGGTAGTTACGACCATGGATGGTTTCTCCTATTTAAGGAGCATACCAACATAACTACCAACACAATCTTTACAGAGTTATTAATTATATGCCTCTGGGAGCTTTTTAACCCCTTCCCGCCGATGGTATATTTCGATTTTCGTTTTTGACTCCCCTCCTTCTAAACCTCATAACTTTTTTATTTCTCCGCTCCCAGAACCATCTGAGGTCTTAATCTTTCCGGGACAAATCTTTCTTCACGATGCCACCATTAATTATTCTATATACTGTACTGGGAAGCTAGAAAAAAATTCAGAATGGGGGGATTTGAAGAAAAAATGCATTTCTGCGACTTACTTATGGGCTTCGGTTTTACTGCGTTGACTGTGCAGCCAAAATGACATGTCATCTGTATTCTATGTTTTGGTACGATTCCAGGGATACCAAATTTATATGGTTTTATTTATATTTTAACCTCTTAAAAAATCCAAAACTGTGTTAAAAAATGTTTTTTCTAAAAGTCGCCATATTCTGACACCCGTAACCTTTTTATACGTCTGTGTACAGGCATGCATAGGGCGTCTTTTTTTGCGGGGCCAAGTGTACTTTTCAGTTATACCATTTTGGGTAATTGCTATTGCTTTGATCCTTTTTATTTAAATTTTTATCAAAAGTAAAACAGTGAAAAAACGGCGGTTTGGCACTTTTGACTTTTTTTTTATTTTTTTTTTACTGCTATGGTGTTCACCGTACAGGAAAAATATTTTTATAGATTTGTAGAGCTGGCAATTTTGGACATAGGGATACCTAACATGTCTGTGTTTTACAGTATTTCAGTACTTTTATATGTGTACTAGGGAAAGGGGTGATTTGAACTTTTAATATATATTTTTTTTTAATATTTTTTTTTTCCTTTTTTTTAAACTTTTTTTTTGCATTTGTTAGACCCCCTAGGGGTCTTCTCATTAACGCAATGCATTATAATGCTAATGCATTGCAAAATACCGGCGCTTCTATTGCAGGCTATCTAGCATAGCCTGCAATAGAAGCAATAAAATGACAGGCCGGGGAACCTTCACAACGTGACGCCAGCCCCGGAGCTTACGCCGGGTGCCGGTGATCACAAAGAAAATGGTGGCACCCACACGCCGCCGGAAAAATGGTGTCTCGGTCAGCTTTAACCGAGACTCCGGAAGGGTTAAAGAGGACCTTTCACCATATCCGGGCACAGGCAGTTCTATATACTGCCAGAAAGCTGACAGTGCGCTGAATTCAGCGCACTGTCGGCTTTCCCGATCTGTGCCCGGTGTGAAGAGCTTACGGCCCGGTACCGTAGCTCTTCTATGGTCAGAAGGGCGTTTCTGACCATTAGCCAGAGACGTCCTTCTGCCTCGCGGCGCCTATCGCGCTGTGATGTGGAGCGGGGAGGAACGCCCCCTCCCTCTGCTCACACAGCTTGTCCGTAGACTAGCATTATCAGGAGAGGGAGGGGGCGTTCCTCCCGGCTCCACAGTACAGCGCGATTGGCGCCGCGAGGCAGAAGGACGTCTCTGGCTAATGGTCAGAAACGCCCTTCTGACTGTAAAGCGCTACGGTACCGGGACCGATAGCGCTTTACACCGGGCACGGATCGGGAAAGCCGACAGTGCGCTGAATTCAGCGCACTGTCAGCTTTCTGGCAGTATATAACACTGCATGTGCCCAAAAGTGGTGAAAGGTCCTCTTTAATGCCTCTGATCGTCCAGGCACCAATCAGAGACATTAGCGCCGGTTGTCTACAGTGTGAAACAATAGACACCCGGGCGGCCACCACAGTTAAACACCCTGCATGCGCTGTACTACTATGGCAGATGTTGGGAAGGGTTAAGGCACATTGAGCATTTTTTACTTATTCTTCTTTTTGAGGACATTTTTATGGGCCCCCTAAGTTTCCAATTAGGAGAGAGAGACCCCAATAAATGCCATACCATATAAAATTTTATATCACACATACCCAGGAAGGAAGTCCCTGGCTGGGGGTTACAAGCTGTTTGGTAAGATTTTGTGTATAAAAACAACTGTATACTGTAGACCTCAGCTCAGAAGGAGAATGGCAAACCCACTAAATAATGGCTTACATGGTCCCCAACATGTGATGTCACTTCCGTATGCTGCAGACATTCCAGCAGTTTGGTGACCACCTGGTGATCAGGTGACCACTTCCAGTCACGTGTCACTGCCAATACGTCACTTCTGGTGGACCAGAGTGAAACCACCAAGCTGTTGTTGAACCCCTGAAAAGGTCTCAACATGTGATCCGCTGAAACCAGCTGACTAAGTGGACACTACAGGCCCCTGAACAGGATAATGTCTCCTATACAGTGGCCCCCATACAAAATAATGTTCTCCATACAGGCCCCCATCCAGGATAACATCCCTCATACAGGTCCTCTATAGCGCTTAGTACTTACCTTTGGGCACACTGCTGTCACATCATGTATGCCTGAAGCAGGAGGGGCTGGGGAGCACAGAAAGTAACTAGGACAGAAAACCTATTACTTCCAGCTCTAGTAGCAACAGAATGGGGTCAGAGCTCCTCTTCTCCCTGGTTCTGGGATTCAGTTGTAATTTTAACAAGTGGATCGGCAAAGCTATGGAGAAACAGCTGCATCCCACCCTCTTGGGGATGCGGAAGTGTCATTCTTCAGAACGCACTTCTGACACTCCAACTCTTGGTCACTTGACCCTTTCTCCTCTACTCTATGGACTTGCAGCAGGAGTAGGACGGAGTAGGTGATGTCATAGAGCGCAGGATCAGCAACAGCAGAGCCTGAGCATGGAGACTTCCCACCCCCATGGTATATAAAGCCAATAATCAGAGCGCCTGGGGACCATCATTTATTCAGAATGCACTGTATCACCTGCACGGTTTAGCAAGCAGTCTTCCAAATTGTTCCTTTATTTATGCACCGCAGCTAAGATGCTTATTGCCTTCCGTTGGAAAAAAAAAAGTCTCCCCTCCTTCCTGCCCTGCCCTTATTGCCCGGGTGAAGGATGTGCGCAGCCTACAGTATTTGACAGCCTCACTTAATCATACAGTTGAGGCTTTCCAAGCTGTATGGTCGCCTTGGGACACATACTGTACTTTAAATGGTCTCTGACTACTCTTCCTCCCCCTCCCTTTCCCCCTCCCTCATTTTCTTAGTTTTGTTGTCTATGCCTTGTATACGTTACTGGGAAGATTCAGTGATATTTGCCTGGTTATTTTTTTGCCATTTGTTCCCATTCCTTTTCTCTGTTTGTCCCTTGTTTTTTTGATGTTTTGTAAATTTTTTAAAAATGTTCAATAAAAATGACAGTTTAAAAAAAATGCACTGTATCAAGTTTTGTATCCCCCATACAACCCTTTAGGACAGAAAAAAAATCTATAGAGGATAACTAATTGAAAAATTAAAGAGTGCTGCTTTTTGAGAAAAATACCACTAAAGCTGAATTCACACCTGCGCCTGGATTCTGTTTGGTGTTTCTGAACCCTGAATCCACTTGAAAAATGTGGAGAGAAAAGTCCTGCAAATAAGGCTTTTCTCTGCACATTTTTCAGGCAGAAACCCAGCAAATCCCATTATACTCTATGGGGTCCGATGGTAACCACTACTTAAGTGGATTCAGTTTCAGTTTTTCAGATACCCAAGTGGACCTGAAGAACGGTAAACCGAACACAGGTGTGAACCTAGCGTACCACTAAAATGCCATAAAACTCTACTTGCACTGAGATGTAGTAGAGTTAGTAAAGAAGTGTACAAGCCCTCTATGTACCTGCCTATACATGTAATCTGGAAAAGAGGCATATAGTTATTTCTGTGGCATTCCATACATATAAAATGTGGCACGCTCTATTGACTTTATTCAATAGAACTAAAGAAAATACAAATATTGTGACTGCGTTATGGTGGCAAAAAAACCTGCCACATTACCAACACTTGAAACTGGCTGCAGGGTGACGTCTCATATATATTGTTCATTACCTAGCGGGATGATTTTACACAGGGTGTAAAAACACAAAAATGAAACAAACATTAAAGTAATTTTTTTATTGCCTTGTGATACATTTTATTTATAGAACATTTAATGTTGCATTTAAGCTACAAGTATAGTGCTAGATTATATTTAAGATTTTGTACCCTTACCCTTTAATCATCATAAGCTATTGGTATTGTTTAGTGTATGAAAAATTAAAACCAATGCAGTAACCAAATGGCTTTAATATCCAAGTGTTCTGTAGTGAAGTGCACGGGCAACAACATCATCAGAATAGTCTTTTCCAGTTGTGTATGTGTCAGCATTTTGCAAATTCTTAACATTTCCGGGACCACAGTTATATGCAGCAATAGCCCCTGTAACAAAAAAGTGAAAATATGTGCAACTTTTCACATTGATGTCCATTACATATCTTTACAGAGTCTCTGTGTTATTCACATAGTTACTGCGGTTTGTGGTCACTCCCAAAATATTATCACAGCTATTGTATTTTGCATGTGTTTATGACAATCCCCCATAACATCAATCTAATCTATAAGGGCTCATTCATTGAAGTGAATGGGAAGTGTTCGGCAGCCTGCCATAGCGCCGGCGTGTACGGCTGTGATACACACCCGGCGTTACTCCGTTTGAATGAGCCCTAAAACTACATCTCAGCTCCATTCCACTATGGGGATAATGTAAAAGGAATTTTTTTTATGCCATATCGTTTCCGCCACAAAAAAAACGCTCCATTTTAGCAATTTGGGGCCCCGGCCTTAGGCTGGTATTACACAGAAGGTTTGGGGACAATTATTTGGTAAAGGTTGATAGTATTCCTCTTTTTGGTATCCACCACTGTGTTAGGATGGAATTTAACAAGTAGTTTTTAACCCAGTTCTTTAAACCTAGTACTCCATGCACACAACTGTTTTTTTTTTTTTTTTTGTTTTTTTTTTAACCGGACACAAAGTCCTGCATGTCCGACTTTGTGTCCGGTTAGAAAAAAAACGTTTCGCCACGGAAACCAGAAGGGCGGACACTTTGCAAACCCATTCAAATGAATAGGTTTGAAAACTGACTGCTGGTTTCCGTCTCCTGTCCAGTTTCTCGGGTAGAAGAATGGATTACTACCAGAGTTGAGCGAACACTGTTCGGAACAGCCGTTCCGAACAGCACGCTCACATAGAAATGAATGGAAGCGGCCGGCACGCAGGGGGTTAAGCGGCCGGCCGCAGGCAAAGTCTGTGTACCAGGTGCTTCCATTCATTTCTATCGGAGCGTGCTGTTCGGATCGGCTGATCCAAACAGTGTTCACTCATCTCTAATTACTACCCGTGTGTCATCCTTGATTTTGTCTGACCCATTTATTTGAGTGAACTGATCGAGCCGCAAATACATACAAGAGTAGGACCTGCTCCATATTTTGTGGCTCCTTTCTACAGCCGAGACACTCATCTGTTAAAACTATGGATGTGTGCATGGTGCCATAGAAATGAATGGGTCCTTACTTTTATCCACAATTGCAAACCTGCAATTGAGAATAAAAACTACCATTGTGTGCATGGAGTAGAAGTCTTTCTGTACGCTCCATAATGTTTTGATGTCTGGATTTTTTTTTAACAAAAAAGTAAAGAGGAATTTAAAAATGTTAGACCTGGTTGATGAAATACAGTTTTGGCATCGCAAAATATACCACAAAACCATATGTTAAATACATACATCTTTTCTGATTTGTCATCTGTGGTTTCTTATGACAAATAATAAAGGTTGTACATGGTATCTTAGGCGTATGTTCAGAGATTGGTACTATATGGTACGGTGTAGCTATGGCACCAAAATTATATGTTTAATAAATAAGGTTTCTTTTTTTGTCTTAGGGTGCATTCATACAATGTAACATGCAGCGTGATCTGGCACGTATACGGCGTGTCAGAGTTTGAACGCCGTAAAAGCTCCCATTGATTTCAATGGGAGTTAGGATCATATACGCCACGCAAAATCACGGCCGCAAAATAACGCGGCATATACGATCCTAACTCCCATTGAAATCAATGGGAGCTTTTACGGCGTGCAAACTCTGACACGCCGTATACGTGCCAGATCACGCTGCATGTTACATTGTGTGAATGCATCCTTAGATTACAAAAAACTATATTAGGAAATCTTCCTTGAGTTGCTTCTTTGGCAAAATCACATCTATGCACTATATAAACTTTTATTCAGTTTTAAATTACATTGGTTTTCTCATTGCTATTGAGTCAATAGAAACAGATTAATTAGCTTAAAAAAAAACAAGAACAGGAAAAAAAAAATAAGAAAAATTAAAAAAAAAATTTATACAAAACAAAAATTCTTTGTGCTTAGAGTGACAGGTCCTATTGAATGACATAGGAACATAGTTGGACCCAACAGAACAATCTCATCTAATTTACAGTGCAATGTCAGCTGCATGAGGTCCAGACGTTGTGGATATATTATGGACACCAAAATATAGCAGTATTTCAGCCATATGAAATCAGCTTCATGGAGGTTTCCCACGTAACATTTTTCCTGACTGAAATGGTATTGGGAAATTTAGTACACCGCTTACCTTTTAGCCACATTTCTTTTGAAGCAGAAGGAAATTTCTTCCGTATTGAATTCCACATTGAAATAAGAATATTTGTTGCTTGGGTAACATGTTTTATCCCATTCCAGGGTTTCTCAATTTTGTGATACCTTTGGTCAACCTAGCAAAACACGAAGACCCTTGCATTAAAATCAACAAAATGCTTATTCAACACTGGTTTGGGAGCAGCATTAAGAGAGCATTTACATATGTCTGCCATTAGTTTTAGTTTCCCTCTGGCAGCACAGCTTTTTTTGCTACAAATTTTACGTTGGTTTTTTTTTTTTTAGCCAAAGACAGGAGTGTATTGAGCAGAAGGTAAAAGTATAAGTACATCCTATATTTCTTCCTGTATATTTCCCATTCAAAATCTGCAACATAAAAAGCTGCATTTCTGCGACATGGAGGCTGAGCCTAAATGGAAACTACCACCTCTTCCAAGCATGACCAACTTATCACCACTGTGTTACAAAGCATATAAACATCATACCTTTGTCATGTATGTCAGTTTTGTTGATTTGGAGAAAAACAAGAATTATGAAGAATTATGCAAATGAGACAGTTTGTACACTGGGGCCAGGCCTTGGAACACTGCTCTTTCCTCTCAGACCTCTACCATCTCTTGCCTGCACCACTCCATGCAGTGGGAGATGGTCCTCTCCATTAGCCATGCTACTTTAGCAGCAAAAGCAAAGCTCCCAGGGCTGAAGGCCCGCCCCCAGTGCACCAATTGCCTCATTTCCAGGGGCGTAACTACTGAGATAGCAGCGGTAGCAGCTGCCACAGGGCCTGGGACATTAGGGGTCCAGCGACAGCCGCTACCGCTGTGTTTTTTTGTTTTTTTTTTTCTTAACAGGCTGTTACTGGCTTGTTTTTCTACTAAAGTGACATACAAATCAAAGGTACATTGTTTAGCTCTGCAATGACGTAGTCCCAAATGGATATGCTTGAGGATGGAGGTAGACCCCTTTAACAGAATTGCCAATTTTTGCTATTCACAAATAATGTTTTTCATACTTTTTTTGGTTTGGGAATTTTTACCATTTTGTACCAATAGCTTATATGTAGGCCTATGTATCTCTATGTTTACAGACTACAAAGACCAAAAAATGGTCCCAGGTATGCCACTACTGGGTGCCTAGTTAGTATCATAATAGTAAGCATAAATTGTATCTATAACATGATCAGATTACTTAACCCACATGGTGAATCATGCTTAACTTTGATTGTAATATTTTTGTAAGAAATAAAATAATTTAAAAATTATTGTGTTAAACCCAAAATACCTGTATTGTCTTTATAAAGTTTAAAGCAAGGTGAACATCTGACATAACTCCTCCCCCCCCTGACCCAACCCCCCCACCCACACAGCGCGCACAAACTGCATTCCTACATACACTATTATGCCCCATAGTGGCCCCTACACAGAATATTATGCCCAAGGTGGCCCCTACACAAAGTAATATGCACCGTAGTGGACCCTGCAAAAAGTATTATTCACCAGAGTGGCTCCTGCACAAAGTATTAGGCCCCATAGTGGCCCCTGTGCAAAGTATTATGCCCCATAGTGGCCCCTGTGCAAAGTATTATGCCCCATAGCTGCCTCTGCACAAATTAATATGTGCCATAGTGGCCCCTGTACATAGTATTATGCCCCATAGTGGTCCCTGTGCAAAGTATTATGCCCCAAAGTGGGCCCTGTGCAAAGTATTATGCCCCATAGTGGCTCCTGTACACAGTATTATGCCCCATAGCTGCCTCTGCAAAAAGTAATATGCCCCATAGTGGCTCCTGTGTGCCCCTGTACACAGTATTATGCCCCATAGTGGTCCCTGTGCAAAGTATTATGCCTCATAGTGGCCCCTGCACAAAGTATTATGCCCCATAGTGGCTCCTGTGTGCCCCTGTTCACACTATTATTCCACATAGTAGCCCCTGTGCAAAGTATTATGCCCCATAGTGGCCCTTGTACTTAGTATTATTCCCCATAGTGGACCACCCATGAACTATTATATTCTGGGGTCTTTTCATCTCTCTGCTCACACTCTCTGTGTACCCCTCACTTCTCCACTCTTCCCTGCAATGAAATAATAGGTGATAAATGACTCCCACATCTGAGGTTACATGCTGCTGTGATGTTTCATTTGCAAGCTCATTTCCCCCCTTCTTTGGGCAGCAAACACAGAGAGTGAGAGCAAACAGGAGTGTCATGGTTAATGTAGTTTGTTCAAAGATTCACTGCGTGTAAATAACCATGATACAAGGAGTCTCAAGCAAAATAAAGCCAAGAAAAGGCTGCATAAGGAGACAGTGAGTATTTAGCATTGCAGTGGATTAATTTGCATTTTAGGAAGCTGAATAACCTCTTCAAGGGTAAGTTCACACTGAGATTTTTGGTCCGGAACCTGAGGCCGCCTCAGGTTCCGGACCAAAAAACAGGTAGCCACGACTGAATGATGGTGCACTGCACTGGCATCCAGTTGTGCACTCCACTCCGGATTAGGCTCAATGAATGGGCCTAATCGGGAGGAGGGAGCTTCTTCAGGCCGAATCGCAAAGCGAATCGGCCTGAAGAATGAGCATCTCGCTTCTTTTTCCAGGAACCAGAACAAACCGGCTACTGGAATAAAGAACTAACCAGCTCCCATTGATTTCAATGGGAGCCATCTTTTTGGTCAGGATTTTGATGCGGATACAGCCTTAAAATCCTGACCAAAAAACTCAGGCTGAACTTACCCTCTAAAGTTAATAAAGCTGATTAATTGTGATGAATATTGACTAATCTGTTCAGACTACAACTCCTAATGAAGCTGTGCTAAAAAGCAACTAAAATGCAAGATATGAAAAAAAATAAATTGCATGTTACTATGCCCTTTAGGCCACTTTCACACTGTTAAAATGTGGACATTATTTTGCATCAGCATTTGTAAAGATATCAGGAGTGGATTAAAAAAACAAGACATGTACATTTTTTGTATTATACCATATAAAGCAAAAAAAAAAAAAAAAAAAAATGTAAAAAAAATTGAACCACAGTGTTTTAAAACACTGTGAGCAATATATAGCAGCTCACCCACCAATTCAGAGAGAACTAAAAGTTCCAGGTGTAATTTGCAGAGGGGGTAAACTGATACAAATGTAGAATATAAATCATATAATGATCAGACATGGTGGTATGCCTTATGTGCACATGAACATAACGGCTTATTTTGAAAGTCAGATAAAAGCGTTTAATACTATCTCACTTTTCACCTAAAGTGACAAAAAAACTTCAAAGAATATAAAACAGGAATATTACCTGCATAATACCATAAGCATTGTGATTGTCCCCCCAACCATCTTTCAGAGCACTTCCACCACGTGATTCACGGGATGCTATTGCAGCAATGACCGCTGCATCCATCCCCGTACTTCGGGCCACTGACTGAAATATAGGCTTATATTTATTAATTCTGCTCAGGTCATTTGCAGCCATTTTTTTGGAAGCTTCTACACCTGCACAAAAATAAGGTAAGAGTCATGGTTACACCTTTGTCAAAGTGTCTTGTAATCTTGAATATATATACCTATTACTTGTGACAAGTAGGTTAACCTGAATATATACACAGGAATGTAATACAGAAGGCACAGAAGGGCGTATCCAGTTTCTATGATCCCAATGTTATGGAGTCTCGTATGTTTTTTGTGTGTTGGAAAGCCATTTTCTTGCAACACTCAGAAATTATTTAAACTATGTTAACCATTTCCTGGACAAATATAAAACTAATCTAGATCAGGTTGGATTTTCTGCTAAATCTGATCAAGTTTTCAGTGATTTTTCAGTGAGTGGGACAATATTTGTTTCATGAAGATTCAGTGTTCTGTTATGTATGTCTGTTCTATACAAATATACTGTAATATAAAACAGAGATCTGTAGCAGTGAATGGGCTTAGAAAGTGATGTATTCACATCAGTGCAGGTCAGTACTTCTCCATAATATGTTGTATGAACTGGTGATGCTTCCAAGGGCTCATTCACACGGGGCAAGAGGGGGCAGATTGTGACGCCAAATCCACCTCAGAACCCGCCCCCTCACAATAGAGGTCTATGTAGACTGCTAGCTTCCTTTTTTCCGTGAGCGGTATGTTCCAGCTCATGGAAAAAAGAAGCGTGCTGTCCTTTCTTCCGGCGGATTCCGCGGCTGATTCAGCCCTGGCGTCCGCCTCACGACAGCACCATCCAGACTAGGCCCATTCATTTGGGCCTACTACGGAGCGGGAAGCCGCGACTTTCAGAAGCTGTGACTGTCGCGGCAGGAGCATTTTGGTCCTATTCTGACTTTAACACATCAAAATACACATCAAAATACACGTGTAAAATGTCATTGAAGTCAATGGGAGTCTTATTTTTACAGGTGTATTCTTTACACGTGTACTTTACCAAAATACACGCACGTTTACTCCGTGTGAACTACCCCTTAGGGTTCATTCGGCTTCCCTAATCAGAATCAGGACCAAAATACACGGTCCCATGCCCTGTGTGAACGGGGCCTAAGTGTACAAGAGCTATTGAGCAAACTCTCCACTACATTCTGTGTGCAGTCTATGGCAGACATCATAGCAGCTAGTCTGCACCCACAAGCTCAGGGAGAACTGAAATTAGAGACATTCTGAAAAGAGGAAAATTGCGGAATATATGCTGATATAATATAATATATAATGACCAGAATTAGTTTTATATCTAATGTGCATAAGATAGGAATTTTTCCTGATTTCTGACTCCCATCTTCCAAACCCCATAACTTTTTTATTTTTCCGGTCACATAGTCATATGGGCCTTTTAAAGTTTGCAGGAAAATTGTTCTTCATGACAGTACCATTTACTATTCTATACAATGTACTGGGAAGCTGGAGAAAATTCAGAGTGGGGTGGAACTAGAAGAAAAGTGAATTTGTGCGACTTTCTTACAGGCTTCGTTTTTTACAGCATTCACTCTGTAGCCAAAATGACATATCATCTGTATTCTATGTTTCAGTACAATTGCTGGGATACTAAATTTATATAGTTTTATTTACATTTTAATCCATTAATAAAAATACAAAAAAAAAAATTATATAGGGCATCTTTTTTTCAGGGTCAGCTGTACTGTTTAGATTTACTATTTTGGCAAATGTCTATTGTGTTGATCAGTTTTACTCAATTTTTTTTATCATAGGTGACAACATAAAAACAGCAGTTTGCCCCTTTTATTTTTTTTCCTGTTATGGCATTCACTGTACAGTAGAGATGAGCGAACAGCTGATCTGAACAGCACGCTCCCATAGAAATGAATGGAAGCCCCTGGCACGTACGCTTTGCTAGCGGCCGGTCGCTTAACCCCCTGCGTGCCGGCCGCTTCCATTCATTTCTATGGGAGCGTGCTGTTCGGAACGGCTGTTCCGAACAGTGTTCACTCATCTCTACTGTACAGCAAATACATTTTTAGACGTTTCTACACCAGGCATTTTCAGACACAGATGTGCATAAAGTGTCTGCCCCGGGGTTTCCATCCTAAACCCCGAGAAAACTGGACAGAGGACAGCTTCCTGGTGGTCAGCTTTTAATCCAATTCATTTGAATGGGTTTTTAAAGGTAAGCTCCGATGTTCGTATGCAGTCTCTCCGCCTGGAGACTGGTATTTTTGCACAGACACAAAGTCGTACATACAGGACTTTGTGTCCCTGCAAAACAAAATGGTTTACAGGTGGAGAGGCTGCATATGGACACCGGAGGTTACCTTTAAAAACCCATTCCAATGAATTTGTTTTAAAGCCGACCGCTGGTAAGCTATTCCCTGTCCAGTTTCTGTGGGGCTTAGGACAGAATTCCCGGGGCGGACAGTGGTGGTAGTGTGAATGCCCCCTTATGCAATGCTTTGAAATGCTAACGCATGGCAAAATATCAGCATTTGTATCACAGGCGGCAAAAAGCAACCTGTCATACAAGCTAACGCCAGACAAGCCTGGTAGCCTTCAATAGATGCTGGCTTTGGATTTCACTCCTGCCGGGGCAATCCTTGTCAAAATGGCGGCACCCAGCCCCCACCATGGGAGCCTTAATACCTGAAAGCATTAGCGTCGAGTATCTGCTGTGTAATTCTAAGTGGCCACCATATTTAAATTCCTGGAATCTGTAGTAATAGTACCTTGGGAAGAGGTTAAGAACCACCTACACAGCTTTTATTTTAATCACTTCACACCTCACATATGATGTTGGTTTGTGATGGGCCATAGTGAGTTAACCCCTTCCAAACATATGTTGTGATCGTACAGCGCATTTCAGGTCTTTAAAAATGGCACCGAATCAGAAGCAGAGCAGGTACCATAACCGCCAAGTCTGCGCTGTTTTACTTTTTTGTATCCCTCCTGTTCACTCAATGCCAAACCCCACCAGCGACAAGGACTGTATGGTGAAGTAGGGAGCTGACATCTCTCTACTTCACCATTGTATTATATATGTACTATATCTGTGTCCTGGCAATGCAGATACATTTGAAGTTGGGGCATGTTGCCTGGGGTAGCACCCAAGATCTGTCCCCCAATCAGTGCCCCAACCAACTGTGCTGTATGGTGTTCTTTAGCGACTAGTGCAATGTTTAGCCGCAATATTATTTGGTGTGGTTATTTATTTTAGGTGCACAGGAGTTTATCATGTTGTACTCCTCATGTTAATGCCTGAAAAGTCATCTTGGGAAGTTATCTGGTAAACATAATGCATTGCAAACTTATTTCCAATTTAGTGAACCATATCTGCGTACATAGCAGTAAAGTAACAAATACATAACTTACCATGTGCTGATCATGACTTACAGCTTGCATAGTCCAGAGTGACATTTACAATTCTACAGACCCCAAGCATTTCTTTCTAGAGTAGTTTCTGCACAGAATATTTTGAGAATCTGTGATATGATACATTTCCGTATTATACAACGCAATATTTGGAAGAAAAATGCTCCCACTGAATTAACAAAGCTCAGTAAGATGCCAGGGGTATGTTTGATGGTAAACTTGTTGACTGTTTCTATTGATAACTTTTAGAACTGTGAATGCAGCTCTGGGACATAATACAACTGTGACTCAGGAATACTATTATACAATGTATTTAAAAGTTTAACTATTTTTCTATTTCCATATCAAACTATAAAATGGCACCCAGTGGTGAATATATTCTTTCAGCACTTACCAGTACATGGTAATCTGTCCTGTTGAGCTGTTCTACAGCTTGCACCCTTTGTGTGAATCTTACCAATGTCACCATAGTTTCCAGATGCAACTACATTGCCTGAGAAATAAAACATTGAGGGACACTTCAATTTAAGCTGAATTACATGACCACCTATTTTATTTTATTTCTAATGTGAGTAAATAAAGAAAACTAAAGGTGAATAAAATGATATACTGGAACTGTTTATTTACATGACAGTGAAAAACAATGATATGACAGATCTATGAAGGATTCATGAAAATGGGTGCCCCACAAATGAACATGTTTCAGTTCCTTATCATTTTCAAGCTCTCTACCTGCTGTCAGTGAATGGAACCCTCCTTATAATTATTTAGATGGTTGGAAACCTATCCTTAGCATTTCCAAGTGACACAGGTAACTTAGGGGGAATTCACATTTACGCCTGGTGTCCGGTGTGTGCATTCCGACGGGTTTCTGTCTTGAGCTCCGGAAAAACTGGGCAGGGGACGGAAACCTGGCGGTCAGCTATAGAACCTATTCACTTGAATGGGTTTGTAAAGGTGACCGCCTGGATCCGCCTGCGGCCTGTCCATGGGGAAACAGTTTTTTTTAGCCAGACACCAAGTCAACATGCAGGACATGGTGTCCAGCTAAAAAAACAGGTTTCCCCGCAGACAGGCCGCAGGCGGACACAGGCGGTCACCTTTAAAGTGAATGGGTTTTGAAGCTGACCGCCGGGTTTCCGTCCCCTGTCTAGTTTCACCGGGGCTGAAGACAGAAACCTGGCGGAATGCGCACACCGGGTGCAAGTGTGAATAAAGCATTATTCAAAAACACATACACTTTAATGGGCTTGTTTGGGCCACAAAAAGACTAAGGGTAAGTTCACACTATCCTTAGTTTGCAACTAACTATGGCAATGGTTTTGGAAACTGCAACGTGTCTGCTGCATGTATTTTTTTACAATATGTGAAAGGGATTCACTAGAATCCCATTCACTTTGCAGCGACTGTAAAATGCTTTTTTTTTTTTTTTTTTTTTTTTTGTGCTGTTTATGCCAAGCCCAAACTCATCGTTTACACCACATGGGGCCCCAGCTGAAAAGCTGCTCTTTCAAAAATGCATGTAAAATTTTTGCTGTGAAATCGCAAGTGGTTTACCAATAGATTTAATAAGAGACTAAGAAATGCATTGGAAAATGCAGCAAAAAATGTAACTGAAAAAATGCAGTTAAAAACACAGTAGATAAAAGTAATGCATTTTTTAGCTGCACTTTGCCAAGTTGGACAAAACCATGTATGTCCAAAGAAATCAAAGGGATATCTGTAAACATCCATTTAAATCACTGGGACTCAGTGCAGTGCTGAGTACATGAACAAAACACAGCTGTGAATAATAGGTGTCTGAATACGCTTATTTGCGAGTAAAGAAAACACATTTTCAGCCTCTGGAAGTGAACACTACAAAGTTGCCGACTTTGTTGTTTTAAAATTAAGATGTATTCGCATGAAATTGTAGAACTAGCTATATACAAAAAAATCTCACCATCAACATACACAACAACACTGCCTGATCGGGGGCTATCTGGCATTGCCCATTGTGAACAATCGTTTACAGGGTTTTCTTTCAAAAGGATCTAAATTCTAATGTGTTAAGGCTGGGTCCAGGCATGGCAGATTTCTAGCTCAGTTTCTGCACCACAAACAGCAGCAACGTACAGTACAATACAGGTAAATTGGGTTATTAAAATCCCATTCACATGTATTAAAAAATCTCTGAAATAAAGTGAGGCTGGGTTCACACCAGCATTTTAAATCTGTTTGGTAATTCCGTTCCCCTTTCCAGCAGATCCCTTTATAGTCTATGGGGTCTGTGGGTTTCCACGGGTAAACTTTTTTTTTTTTAAGTGTTCTTAGAAGAAGAAAAAACGGGAGGCACTCACTGACTTGGAGATCTTTCTTTAAAAATGTATCCTCTATTTGAAAGCGAAGATAAAACAATACCGGGAGGGAGGAATGACATGCAAGGTGTGGGCAACAGCCGTTTCGTGCCGACACAGGCCCTTTCTCAAACCAAGTTTTTAAAGAAAAATCTTCAAGTAAGTGAGTGCCCCCAATCTTTTCTTCTTCTAAAAATATGATATTTCGTCTTATTTGGGATGTAGAGCACCGCCCAAGAAGATATTTTTGACCATATCCATATATCTTACACAACCGCAGGGTGTGCATTGTCAATTTCATTCTAGCGATAGTGCCACTTTTTTTCGGACTTCTTTGTTTATGCACTGTATTTTTTTAAGTGGATTAGGTTTCTGTTAAGGGGTTCCCCAAGTGGACACCCGCAAACGGAAACCCAAAAGCAGATGTGAACCTAGCCTCAGACCATGCTACAGATTTCAAAGTCTTCAAAATGCTCATTGTGTTCTACAAATGCCATACTTTTATACCACAAATGCATGTGGATTTTGTCACAGATGTGTTTGCATGCAACCTTGGAATATTTTCACACTCAGCTAAATTTTCACACAACTTTCTGCAACTTTTCCAAAATCAGAACGTTGCACATCGTAGTACAAAATTTGCTATGTGTATAAAACCTCTAATTTGCTAATTGTTTACTAAAATATTAATAATATAACCCAGTATAATTGGTTTTTATGTACTTACCAGTAAACACAGAAAGGATGAGGACAATGTAAAATTTCATGTTTCTTTCAATGAAATCTCTAGAAAAATAGATTATCAATGATTATTACATATCAATGACAAGTATTAATGCTGGTGACATAGGGGACTGTGCCATACCTACCTTATACCCATCTATATATCTGGTATACTGCATTTCTTGAGGGTGTTTTATAGCAGGATTTGAGAGGAGGGCAGTCATAGGAGGTGCTACAGAGTTGAAAGAAGAGTCACATAAATATGAAAATGTCAAATGAATTACGAAACAGTGTTTCAACATTCTGGAAAGTTCATTACATGATCCTTGGTAAATATATTTAAATAGTTCCGTGACTCTTGGAAATGATGTACAAGATATTCCATGTTCACTGTAAAATTTATTACAGATCAAACTGATTAGTAATCCAGTTTGTCCATATAAAAAAATGAAATGGTGACTCGCCGCTAAATATACAGGTATAATAACTTGTTGAAGAAAACACATGTCCTTGTACCCATAAACTTTCTTTAAACAGTATGAGTTTCCAAATAGTCCAGTGTTATACTCCTCATGGAGCCATCATGGATTCCAGCCCCAGTACTGCTGTCCATTGTCTCCCTGTGTTATGTAACATGACATGAGGTGGGAAACCATCTGGGCTCAGGCTCATTGTGAGACCCATGCGAGCAGCACAGTTGTGTTTTCTACATTTTGAGGGGGAAGTCTGTGGCTAAAACCTATAGTGAGGCATTGTTATACAGTGTTAGGGAACCCCGGGACGGAACACAAGAGACAGTGAGCCCTAAGCTGACGCCCCCAACTGTCCTTTCCTATTGCCAGGCCCTATCCTACGTAATAGGCGGCAACCACGAAGACATTCCCTCCCTGTATATGTGAAACACAAAACGGAGACAAGATGGACAACAACAAAGAGAGGTCAGCTAGCCAAGGGTCAGTAACAGTCGAGCGATGCAGTGCCAAATCGGAGTCCAAAGAATAGTCAGTGAGGAAAGCCAAAGGTCAAGGATAATAGTGTAAGCAAAAACAGGGACAGTAAAGAGCAAGTATGTAAGGCAATAGAAAGCACTGGTGTGAATGGGAACCAAGGCTAAATAGGGAGGAAGAACCCGCCCATGGAGTTGACAGGAAGGCAGGCTGTCAATCACAGGACAAGGCCAGATTAACCATTAGAGGAGCAGAGAAAACTGAAGGTGAAGGAGATGGGTGTGGTGGAAAATCAATTACCAAGGTGAAAGAACAGGGCAGTGTTCAGACAGTGCAGGAAGACACCAACGGAATAAATCACAACCGAACACATCTCCTGCGCAGCAGCATGCAGCCGGATGATGACGCCAATGCCCGGATGGGCAAAGATGTTACAGGCGTGTTGCTAGAATTTATGAAAGGAATGTAAAGTGTATTCAGTGTATGGAGCTGGTTACATAGGAACATATGGAGCTGGTTACATAGGAAGTACATGAGTGGCTATTATATGAAGGGGGGCATATTGCTGGACTATGTGTATAAGAGCATGAGGCTGTACTTTATATGGGTAGCATCCAACAGACACTGATTGTAATGGGTCATGTAAGAGACATTATATTTAGGAATATGAACTTCTCTTAACTTTATCCAAGTCCTGTAACTGGCATTTCTAGGGAGCACAGAAAGTACAGGATACAAAAAAATTGCTGATGAACGTCTCTGTTTAGCAAGACGTTGTCCCTCTGTCTGCAAGATGGGAGGTATGGTGTTATCACTTTGTGTTTGTATAATTGAGTACAATGTTAAATGGAGTCTGTCAGGCCCCGAGTGCCTTGCGAAGTAGGAGAGGAGACGGCGGTGGGAGCAACGCGAGGTCGGTAAGTATTTTATGTTTGTTTTTTTTATAATAGGCAGCTACCTGCTGGAGTATTCCCAGCAGGTAGCGGCCTATTTACCAACCTCCCTGGACCTGTTCACTGCCGCCCCCGCTTCCCCTTGTACTATAGGCTGCGGAGGAAGTACAGTTACATTGTGGTGCACCTAGGAGGTTAATACACAGGGTTTTTTTTTTTTTTTTTCTTTTTTGCAATCTACAACCCATACGTATCAACTGGAAGTTCCTTCATATAGAAAATTAGGCATGTTGTAATCCCAGAATGGATGAGCTGGTTAGTTGGGAGCAGCTATGCTCTCCCCATGTGCCCCCAGAGCCATCATTCCTCCCAGTCTGTTCTTGCTGTGTGCATCACGTCCTCTTCAGCGCATTGCGCATGCGCAAGATTAAATCTCCGAACCTCTTTGGACAAAACTTGGGGATTCTTGGAGATAAGATCTTATGTCATGAGGGTTGTGACAAGTGTCAGTGTGTGGTGGAGCATGGCTATTTAGAATCATGCTGACATGAGGGCCAGTGCACCGTGCCTGGCAGCCAGACTTTCAGAGTGCTAATGTATTTTTTATTTCTGGGGAACCTTCTTTTTTCTGCTAAATGGAATTGTTCCTAAGGGCTCGTTCACATCTGCGGCCCGGTCTCCGTACTTAGGTTTCCGTTTCCTGCCTAAAACAGAGGCAGGATACGGAAACCTGCAGGAGACTTTCTCACCCATTCATTTGAATGGGTGAGAAAGCTGTCCGGCCGTGCGCGGCGGTGAGCGTTTTGCGCTCTCCGCCGCGAAACCGGGTTTTATAATCCGGACACAGAGTCGGACATGCAGTACTCTGTGTCCGGATAAAAAAATCCGGTTTCGCGGCGGAGAGCGCAAAACGCTCACCGCCGCGCACGGCCGGACCCAGTCTATGGTTTCCGTCTTCTGCCATGCAGAAGACGGAAACCATAGAACGGAGACCCCAAACGCAGGTGTGAACCCAGCGTAACAAGTCACTCTTCTGTGTTTACAGATGTCCAGAGATGATAAAAGTTGCTCCTGTTGCTTCCTCTAAGCAAAAAACCTAAAACTCAGTGGAATTGTTTCATTCAACATCTTCTAATATTTGTATTAATTGTGCTCATACTACTGAAGACAGGGACCTCTCATCTGGTCTTGAAAACAATTATAGAGAAAGTGTGGAAATGTCCAGCCAGAAGATTTGAGCTCGGTTTCAGATTTAAAACCATATATGAATTGGACCCTACAGAGTATTGGTCCCAATGATGGTGCAAGCAGCTCATTCCCAAAGAGCACCACTCAAAAACAGCCATGTGTGACCTGGAGAGTAAATGATGAATATCTACAGTTTTAGCACCACTGCAGCCAGATAATTGTAAGCATTCTCCCCAAGCCCTTGTACCTATTCCAGAGATTGCAGGTTAACTATATACATTTACCAAAGGTGGGAAGGTATAAGTACTTGCTTGTGTGTGTTGATCTGTCTTCAGGATGGCTTGAGGCATTTCTGGTAGGGAAAAGCCACCGAAAAAGGAACTGCAGATAAACTACTGAAACAAGTAGTGTGCAGGTATGGGATCCCCAAGACCATCGAAAGTGATAATGACTTTACCCAGACAGATTATAAGAGAAATAATAGAGGCCATGGTAATACAGCAAGTGTATACCCCATATTGACCCCAGAGTAGTGGAGAGGCTAAAATGGTACCCTCTAAATGAAAATCCAAAAAGCTATACAGAGCCATGGACAGAGTGTTTGTCACTTTAAGGGTGCATTCACACTGAGTAAACGCTAGCTTATTTTGTAGAGTAAAATTACACTTGTAAATTTTGGTATCCCATTGACTTCAATGACATTTTACAGGCGTATTTTTTACAGGCGTATTTTTTACAGGCGTATTTTTACACTTGTAAAAAAATATCATTGAAGTCAATGGGATAGCAAAATTTACAAGTGTAATTTTACTCTACAAAATAAGCTAGCATTTACTCAGTGTGAATGCACCCTTACTCTTTTCTGTAAGGTACACACCTGACAAAAGAAATGGCCTTAGCCCCTATGAAATTCTCATTGTGTCAACCCCTAGATTAGGATTGTATTTTCCGCAATTGCTCCACATGTAGTATGGTGTGCTGACTGACTATGAGATGGCTTTGCAAAAACATTTTACCAATGTACACTCTCAAGTGTTCTCCTTCCTTTAAGATCCTGAGTCAGTGGAAAGAACCCATAAACCACAAACTGGTGTTTGCGTAGCAATTAAGAGACCTGCATGCAGGACTTTATCTTCTGTTACAAAAGAAAACAAACATGATGTAAGCTAGCTTTTGTCATGTTGTTTACATTAGTTTCAATGTGAATTGACACAGAATGAATCTGTGACTGTTCTCTGTGACAGTTTAATGTCCACATTAACAATAGTAGTGTGAATTCTCCTTTATTGTTGTGTGTGACTAGTATAAAAATAACTTCTGATGCAAAGCCTCATTGGAAATCCAGGCCCCTAACTGGTTCAACAAAGTTTAATTACAATTCCCCACAGCATATAATATTACACTTCCTCGTACACCTAGATGTACACATAAGCGTAGAGAATGGTATGATACCCTCCTAGTATGTGCAAGATCTGCTATGGGTATAATGAATGGCATACAATTGGAAACTGTGATCAATAAATTTGCTTCTGCTGGTGGGGATATGCAAGATGCCATCAAGAAGAACGCACAGTGGTTGCCTTACCTTCTTTTAGACACAAGAGATGGGTCAGCAGAAAGATGAATTATTCTGAATGAATGTTATTCCTATCCCTGTTTAACATATCTGTAATTTCACAATTTTAAAAACCTGACCATTTTTGTCAAATGGACCAGATGTAATATGCAAACTTTATATCCGGTAATGCAAAAGAATAATGTACAGTCAAGCCTTAAGAGTAGAAATGTCCAGATGTGGACACATCTTTTTTTCATCTGTAGCCAAAAGTGACACCTAGCTCAGTCTAAGACCCTATCTCAGGTATGTATAATGTATGTTGGTTGCCTATAGGAGGACAAAATTCACTATATTGTGTTCAATTGTAACTCTACCAGATGTGATTAATGATAGATATTCACAAGCTGAATCTCAATATTGGTGGCCTAGACTATATACTGCACATACTGACATGTGGAACAACACACATAATGTTGACCTATGTGTAGATACATTACAAGGATATGCATGAAGTAGACATACATACAGTAGATGTATGAGCCTTGTCTGCTGCAACATACTGTAGTGATAAGATTTGTCCTTTCACAGTAGTCTCTACTCATTTCTTTAATATGCATGTAGAAGTTAGTAGTATGTAAGTATGCACAGTAACCACAGAGACATAGTAAACATACATAAGAAAACCCCTAAAACACTACCACAAAAGATGTACCGTATATACTAGAGCATAAGCCAAGTTTTTCAGTACAGTTTTTGTGCTGAAAAAGTCCACCTCGGCTTGTACTCAGGTCATTACGGCAATATCATAGTTACAGACCCGCCATCCGGACCCGGCATACAGACACCGGGGCGGGTGCTGGGCCGCAGCATCGCCACGCTCCTGGCAAGAGCGTGGCGATGCTGTTCATTTCAAACTGCAGAAGTACTTACGGTACTTCTGCTAGCAGGGCCGGCACACAGACCCCGCCCCCCACCACTGCTATATCACAGGCGGGGTGACGTGACTACGTAACCTCAGGCCCGCACCCGGCGTGTGTTGCGTTCCAGCCCTGCTAGCAGAAGTACTGTAAGTACTTCTGGAGTTTGAAATGAACAGCAGCGTGGCAATGCTGTGGCCCGGCACCTGCCCCGGTGTCTGGATGCCGGGTCTGTAGCTATAATGGCGCCGCTCTACTCCAGAGCGGTCGCCATGGCAACTGGCACCTCCGCTGTTCCAGCGGAGCTCATGACCTCCGACATCTCCACTGTAAGAGTTACAGCAGAGATGTCCTCCGAGGTACCGCGAGGTAAAGCCTCTGAGGGGAACCGCTGCATGGAAGCGGCCGCCATGCCCCTGGAGAGAGGAGGGAGAGGGCATGACCGCTCTCTCGAGGGCAGCCCTGAAGCGCTGAGGGAGATCCCCTGCCGCCGGCAGGAGCGCTGAGGCCGGACCTGAAGGAAGACCTCGGCCGCCGGACCTGAAGGGGAACTGCAGCTGGCTGCCGGCAGAAGCGCTCCTGCCGGGGATTCACCTGAGTGCTTCTGCCAGCCGGTTGCAGTTCTCCTTCAGGTCCGGCTGGCCGAGGTTCTCATTGAGGTCCGCTGCTCAGCGCTCCTACCGGGGATTCCCCTCAGCACTTCTGTAAAGTCTCCCCGGCCTGCAGTGCATTTCTTTTGCAGGCTGCTCTATGCAGCCTGTAAAAAAAAATGACGATTTTTGCAATGTATTGCAATGCATTAGCATTGTAATGCATTGCATTAGTGATCAGACCCCCTGGGGTTCAAGACTCCTAGGGGGTCTAATAAATGCAAAAATTAATAAATAATAATAAAAAAAAACCATATAATTAATAACTAATACTGTTAATACTGTGAAACACATACACGTTAGGTATCCGCTCTACAAATCTATAAAAATATTTTTCCTGTAAGGTAAACGCCATCGCAGGAAAAAAAAGTTGTCTAACTGCCCCTTCCCTGAGACTGTTCCCCCCCCCCCCCACTTGGAATTCAGCCTGACTACAGCCAGGCTGAATATAGGGTATCTGCAGTGCTCCGATTCCGTCAGGAAGGGTTTAATAGGAGCACTGCAGATACCCTATATTCAGCCAGGCTGAACTCCAAGTGGGGGGGGGGACCTCAAACTCAGGGAATGGGCAGACAGACAACCAAAACACCCCCTCCCTTTCCCAGCACCCAGCAGCTACTGCACCCAAAAACTCTGACCATTTTAATTTTTGAAATTTTCCAGTAGCCGCTGCATTCCCCCCCCCCCCCCCCCAGGCTTATACTTGAGTCAATAAGTTTTCCCAGTTTTTTGAGGTAAAATTAGGGGCCTCAGCTTATATTCAGGTCAGCTTATACTCGAGTATATACGGTAAGTGGTAGGGAATTGTATGGTCACTTTAATTAGTAAACTGTAGCGTATCATTCGGAGAATGGTGCCTAGGGTTAACTAGAATATCCAGTGTTGTAATATTCATTATGTATATATCAATGACAGTATTTAACTTTTATGCTTTTTGTAAGGTTAATTCAGCTTTCCAGAAACGTCCCCTAATAGAAGATTAAAGTATGATATTGTAATGTTCCACATGGGTCCGACCTTTGGTTGGAATCCAGTGAAGAAAATTTAAAATCTGCAGTCTTCCCTTAAAGGGGCTCTATCATTAGATTTTCCGGTTCTTAGATAAACATATGCCTAAATAGCCTTTAAAAAGGACATTCAGGTGCTGTTAATCGTCTTTAACTCCCCCCCCCCGTTTTTCTGAATTACCGTTAAAAAAAATATGAGTCCTACCATGCACGGTGGGCATTCCATGCACAACCCTACACCCCTACACCCATAGCTTGTTCATGCCATCCTCTCTTCTTTGACTTCCTCTTCCTTGTGATTCACCGCCTCCAACCCTGCGGTTTCGATCAAAATCTCGCACATGCGCAGTACTATACAATACTACTACTGTGCACACTCCCAAGCCATTTTTATGTAGAGAACTGCTCAGTTCCCCGTAGAACTATGCAAGCGTGCTGCGCAGGCACAGTACGGTCGCGATGTTCTCTACAGGAAAATGGCGTTGGAGTGTGCGCAGTAGCACTTCGGAGGGAGCTCTGGAGGGAGCACTACTGCACATGCGCAAGATTTCGATCGAAACTGCCGGGCTGGAGGCGGTGAATCGCAAGGAGGAGGAAGTCAAAGAGGAGAGGAGGGCGTGAACAAGCTATGACGCAGGTGTGTGTGTGGGTGCATGGAACGCCCACCATGCATGGTAGGACTCATTTACATATACGTTTGTAACCCCCTCACCGGAGTTACTAATGGTTATTTAGCCATATAAGTGCCTTACATGTTATGATAGTTTGTATATATTGCCATGTTCATTCTGTGTTCATTTGTGTAATGTTGTTAAGCTATTGTTCTCTGGTTTCACTTGTCCTAGTGAGCTGTGGTCTCCATAGCAACACACACTATAGTGAGCAGATCTGTAGCTGGAACAGGAAATAGTCATAGCAGGGAGAGGAAGTAGTATTCTGTAAGAGCCAGGGAAGGAGAAGCAAGGAGAAGTGTGGCAGTGGCCATCTTGTGTTTAAGACACTGGGTGCTGTGAGTATTACCACAGCAGCAACAGGGCAGAGAAGCTGTGACAACGCCCTCCATCACTATCAGTAAGAGGACAGGATTATATCAGGCTAAGCAGAGCTATAACCCTGGCAGCCTGCACCTACCTCTACAACAGGGGTCTCAAACTCAATTTCCACGGGGGCCGTTGGAGGTAGAGTCTGGGTGAGGCTGGGCCGCATCAGGTTTTCCACAAGCTATGCTCGCCGCAGCAAATTTAGCTCTGCCCAATTTTATGATGACTCCACCCATTCTGGATTGCTGTGCCATTGAAAAAGAAGGGAGGCACTTGAGCTGCTGGCAGGAAAAAGGATCTGTGACTGCGACACTGTGCAATATCGCCATCTTGGCCCTGCATCGCATGCTATACCTGAATCTACAGCACAGGCAACAGCAGGTGAGCCACGTACTGCCAGTATGTTTAGGAACAAAGAAAAAAGGGATTTTGTCAGTTTTAAACACCAATGGTCCAGTAGTGAGGATGAGGAAGAGGGGTGTAGTGTTTCAACCCCCACAGCTGCAGTAATGCCAATCACAATGCCTTATTACCCAGGCGTGCCTTGGCTGCCGCTCTATGTAGGCAAGCCAAATACCCTAAAGGACTTTAAAGAAAAGATGCAAGCAACTTTCAAACTTTATCCCCTCACTGCTGAGCAGAAGGTTGCTATGTTAATGGGTCAGATGGGAGGAGCAGCCCTCCGTGAAGTTAAGTCCTGGGATGTTAAGGAGAAATGAACTGTTAAGCAAATATTTGATAAACTGCGCGCCATATTTGAAACTAAGACTCTGTCAGAACTAAAAGCTCAGTTCTTTAGCCGCAAGCAGAACGCAGGTGAAAGTCTTAGAGACTATGCTCTGAGCTTGGATGAAGCTCTCCACCAGGTTGCGCAACTGGATCCTCATGAGCTGCACAATTATGATCACACGCTGAAGGAGCAATTCATCGAGGGTGCTACACCTGATGCAGTTAAAATGCAACTACGTATGCTTAACTCTCAAGACCCTGACCGACCCTTCAACCTATTTAAAGAGACAGCCATCCAAATCCTTAAAGTGGACACAATGCCAGTGGAGCAGCATAATGTGCCCTCAGCTTCTACAGTACCTCCGCCCTGTGTAATCCAACAACCCATTGCTCAGTGCGCACAGATCCAACCCTCTGACTCCAACATTGAACTCCAAAGACAAATCGCTGAACTTTCAAAGAATCTAATTAAGCTTTGCAAAAAAGTGGATGACCTTCAGCTGACACCACCGAGGTCTCCCTCATCCCGGCACTGGCAGGAACCTTCGCCATGTCAGTATTCACGCAGACCGTTATTCCGACCCGGTCACAGGGTCACGGACCAGTTTGATTCATCCGGAAGGCCCATCTGCCGAAGTTGTCATCTACCTGGACACGTTGAACGAGAGTGCCAGCCTTTAAACTAGGCCATCCTGGGGCAGAGGACCTACCCCCAGGAGACAACCACCACCATGGTCCACTAGCACCTGAATGGGGCCGACGTTTCATTGGAGACTGTCCTATCCTTTCCATCATTATGAACAACATCCCACTGACTGCTCTCTTGGATACGGGATCACAGATGACCACCATGCCCCTTGCCCAGTTTGAAAAATATTGTTCTCGAGATCAGCTACAACCATGCAATCCTCATGAGCATGTGACTCTAATTGCCAGCAATGGACAAGAACTTACACAGGTGGGATACCTCCTAGCCACCCTTAAGATTGGCAAAACCGAACTGAAGGATCAAGGGATTGTCATTGTGGATGTTGCCAAAGAGAGACACTCCCTCCATCATTATAGGGACCAATGTCCTAGTTAATTGTTTTGATGAAGCCATTGCTGCCTTGTCTGACACTCTTCAAATAGCCGCTCCAAAAAAGAGACACATCTACCATAAGGCCATTAAGGCTTTGGTCCAACAACAACAGGTCCAACTTTCCCAAGGTGAGATCGGAAAAGCTAGGGTGACTGACGCTAGACCCATCATCTTACCACCTGGTTATGTGATGATGGTCTGTTGCCGGGCCAGGTTTGGTGTCAAAGGCAGGGATTACTCCGTGCTCATCGAGTCAATGCCTACGGATCGTACAGTTATTGCTGCCCGTAGTTTGGCTAAGGTGACCCATGGACGAGTCCCTGTACAATTGTTGAATTATGGGGATTCCGAAGTTACACTATCTCGGTATACAGTGGTTGCCAAATTATCCAGAGTTCAGGATGCCGATTGCCTCCAGAGAGTCCATTGTGAAGCTCAGACCACCAACTCACAACCTACAGATAACCCCGCTGGGGAGCAAAAAGAATGGTGGCAAGAGATTCACCTTGGAACCCCTGAGATGCCTTCATCTCAGCTGGAAGGGGAATTGCGGGTAGTTCACGAATTTGAACACATTTTCAGCAAGTCCCCTATGGACTTTGGGCATGTCACTGCAGTAGAACACACAATTCAAACTGGTGATCATCCTCCCATCAAGGAAAGACATAGGCCCATTCCCCAAGCACAATACCAACAAGTAAAAGGCTTACTCCAAAACATGAAGGATTCCGGTGTCATAAGGGACAGCCGAAGCCCTTGGGCTGCTCCCTTAGTACTCGTCAAAAAGAAGGACGGTACCATTCGCCTTTGCGTGGATTACCGCAAATTGAATGATATCACCCACAAGGATGCGTATCCGCTGCCCCGGATAGAGGAGTCCCTTGCAGCTTTTCAGTCTGCAGCCTACTTCTCTGTCCTGGACCTTACCAGTGGATACTGGCAGGTCCCTATGTCCCCAGCTGATGCTGAAAAAACTGCCTTTACAACACCAATGGGTCTGTTTGAATTTGACCGGATGCCATTTGGGTTGTGCAATGCGCCTGCCACATTCCAACGGCTCATGGAGTTCTGTTTAGGTCATCTAAACTTTGAGTCTGTCCTGTTATATCTGGATGATATAATTGTTTACTCCAGGACATATGCAGAGCATTTGGATCACCTTGCGAGAGTGTTTGAGTCTTTGGATTGCTATGGTCTGAAACTCAAGCCTTCCAAATGCCATCTCCTAAAATTTGAAATCCAATACCTGGGACACATTGTGGGTGCTGATGAGGTGTCGCCAGATCCTCAGTACACTGAACGGATACGCGACTGGCCAACTCCTGAAATGGTAAAAGACATCTGTAGATTCCTTGGGTTCGCCGGTTATTACCCCCGATTTGTAAAAAACTTTGCCCGGATTGCTGCACCCTTACAGGCCGCACTGGTAGGTCAGTCTACCACCCGATCTGGTAGACTGGAGTCCAACTATCCAATGGACCCCTGAAATGCAAAAAGCATTTGATGAGTTAAAAGCGGCCTTAGTCGGTCCAAATGTCCTTGCTTACCCTGATTATAGTAAACCGTTCATTCTGCAAACAGACGCAAGTAAAACTGGACTTGGTGCTGTTCTTTCACAGAAACAAGAAGGTTTGATTAGACCCATTGCATTTGCCAGTCGTTTGCTTCGGGCGACTGAACGTAATGACTCTAACTATAGCTCCTTTAAGTTGGAGTTTCTGGCCTTGGTTTGGGCGGTTACCGAAAAATTCCATCATTATCTCACCGCCACTCCTTTTGTTGCATACACAGATAATAATCCTCTGACCCATCTTAGCACTGCCAAATTGGGAGCAATTGAGCAGTGTTGGGCTTCACGTCTTGCCAATTATCAGTTTACCTTAAAATTCCGTGCAGGGAGAGAGAATGTTAATGCTGACATTTTGTCTCGGTTACCCCAAGAGTCAACTAATGACCTAGATGACCCTGACACATGGGAAGAAATTGAACTCCCTGACTTCTATGACAAAGTCACTCAACGTGTTAATCAAAATGTCTGGACCAAATATTGTAACCTTCAGACCGTGCGAGTTGAGTCCCTCCATCATATGGATTGGGAACAAGTCCAAAAGCAAGATCCAACATTGCAAAGATTAAAAGACCTTTTAAAAGATTCTAATTCAATAGGTCCAGATAACAATGCAAGCCCTGAACTTCAAAGTCTTTGGCGAGAGCGCGGTCGTTTAACCTATCTGCAGGGAAAACTGGTCCGCCGTTATGTAAATCCTCGTACCCATCAGCGAGTGTTTCAGATTGTGATACCAAGACAAGACGCTCCTTTGATCTTGGATGCGTATCATAATCAGTCAGGACATTTCAATGCCCAAAAGACAGAACGAACCATTAAGGATCGTTTCTACTGGGTGGGAATGCGCCCTCAAATTGAACAGTGGTGCCGGGATTGTGCACAATGTGCTTTGCGGAGAGGATCTAACCAACGGGCCCCAACGGGCCCCTCTACCACGTCAAGTTGACACCAAGTCGATCAGGTTACACTTATGCACTAACAAAATTCATGGTTGTAGTCCCAGTAAAAGATCTCACTGGTAAAACAGCAGCTCGGGAATTCCAAAGACATTTTGGGCGACCCTACGGTTATCCTGAAAAGATCCTTACTGATCAAGGTCCTGCATTTGAGTCAGAGCTTTTTCAAGAGTTCTGCAACCTCTATGGGTGACAAAAGATCCGCACGTTTTAACGGTAATTCAGAAAAATGGGGGGGTTAAAAATGATTAGCAGTACCTAAATAGCCTTTTTAAAGGCTATTCAGGCATATGTTTATCTAAAAAACGGAAAATCAAATGATATAGCCCCTTTAAGGTAAACTGATAGTGGAACAAAAAAGAGAGAGACACCGAGCGGAACAAAATCCTCCGGAGGTTCAACCAGAATCCGGTAAGTGAGCGAGAGGGAGTGGCGAAGGGGGCCAGCACCAACACAAATCTTCTCCAAGGGGGTAGGTTCGACGCGGAACACTGCAGGAGCAGGGAGAGAATGTAAAAAGTGACGAAGTTGCATCCCCCGCCAAGCATCTAAAGGGGGCAGCTCAGGAGGGGCCTGGGAATTCAGAAGTGTAGTCCATCCCCCTGCGTCCTGGAAGTGACAGGCACGGAAAATCCCATGACGGCGCCAATTACGAAAAACTCGGTCAAACATTCCAGGTGGAAAGGCAGGATTGCCCAGCACTGGAAAAAGAGCGGAATCCTTAGGGAGGAGAGTGGAGCGGACAAGGCCTCTGGAACAAATCCGAAGCGTGGGACCAAGGGTAGGGTGAGAAAAGAGAGATGACAATGAGGAGGAGTCTAACCACGGGGCAACCTGCAAAGGGATCGGAGAGAATGCCTGTTCGATGTAGACCCAAGGTTTAGAAACAGCATGCCTACACCAGTCCACGACACGAGTCAGGTGGGTAGCCAAGTAATAGGACTTCAGGTCCGGAAGCGATAAACCACCGCAACTCTTGGGACGAAAGAGAAAAGCCTTGCTCACTCGGGCGGGTCTGCCCGACCAGATGAACTTCAGTTGGACGGAAGTGAGGGATCTAAGAAAAGACAGAGGGATGTGAATGGGAAGCGCCTGCATCAAGTAGAGAAGACGAGGGAGAATGTTCATTTTAAAAATCGCGCATCTCCCGAACCAAGTAAAGGCTCCAGCGGACCATCGAGTACAATCAGCCCTGATAGACGCCAGAAGTGGGGGGAAGTTGCAACGAAAGAGATCTTTCGGGTCCGGAGTAAGATAAACCCCCAAATATTTGAGAGAAGTGGAGGCCCAATGAAAAGGGAAAGATTGACTCAAGGAGGTGGCCGCCGAGGAGGAAAGGGTCACATTGAGGGCTTCCGACTTCGAAAAGTTGATTTTAAAATTCGAAAGGGTCGAGTAAACCTGAAAGGCGAGCATCAGAGCCGGAAGAGAGACATGCGGGGAGGAGAGAAAAAACAGCAAGTCGTCTGCATAAGCCGCCACTTTGTACAAACGGGAAGAATGAGCAGCACCTGAGATGTTCGGGTCGGCTCGAACTTGGCGGAGGAAGGGTTCAAGAGTCAGGACGAAAATGAGAGGCGAGAGAGGGCATCCTTGCCTAGTGCCATTTCGGATAGGGAAGGACTGGGATAATAAACCGTTCACCCTGACCATCGCTGTAGGGAGAGAGTATAGAGCCATGATCCAACTCATCATGCGATTTCCAAGACCAATATGTAACAGGGTCTCTTCCATGAACCGCCAGTTGACCCTGTCGAAGGCTTTCTCAGCGTCAGTTGAAAGAAGCATGAGAGGAGAGCCCGATTGTTTAGCTCCATACATGAGGTTGATAGCTTTGGTAGTATTATCTCGAGCCTCACGGCCGGGTAAAAATCCAGCTTGATCCGGGTGAACAATATTTCCTAACAAGGGCGATAAACGGGTCGCAAGGATCTTGGCTAAAATTTTTAGGTCAACATTAATTAGCGAAATGGGGCGGTAGTTAGAGCACAGAAGAGGGTCCTTTCCGGGTTTGGGAATAACCGCTATGTGAGCACATAGGGAGTCACGACAAAGGGCCGAGCCATCGGTGAGAGAGTTGAAAACTTTCATCAGTCTGGGGCGGAGTTCAGGGCCAAGTTTCTTATAGTATACCAAGGTAAAGCCGTCTGGGCCTGGGGCCTTACCCGTTGCCATACTGGAGATAGCTAAAGAAATTTCCTCTTCAACAATAGGAGATTCCAAGGCCGTCAAGTCCTCTAGGGACAGCGACGGGAGACCAGAGGAGGAGAGATAAGAGCGAATGCGATCTCGGAACTCCGTTTCAGGGAGAGGAGAAGGGCCAGAGTCTACAGAATACAAAGAGGCATAGTAGTCCCGAAAGGCAGCCGCAATATCGAGGGGCATGTGTAATCGAGTACCCTGGGCGGAACCGATGCATGAAACATAGGTGGAGGACTGCTGAACCCGAAGGGCCCTAGCTAGGGAACGCCCGCTCTTATTTCCGAACTCGTAAAAATGACGTCTACATTTAGCTAGAGTACCCTTCACCCTATCAGTGACAAGCGTACGCAATTCTTCTCGGGCGTTGGCAAGCTGAGAATAAACATCAGGAGTGATTTAATATAATAAATAGTCCCACCAGAGATAATTTCTTTGTTGCGTGAATACTTTAATATTTGGAGATATGAACAAGGTTTTGGTGAAAACAATATATAAACGTTTTCGGCCCAGACGGCCTTCTTCAGACTCTACAAACAGGAAAGTACAAGACAAAATAACAAGTGAGCATTCCACCAAAACTTCTCGTCATGTAATATATACAAGAGAAAATTTAACCATAACCAACTGTGCAAGATATACATAATGTACAAAACATATATAATCGTCACTTAAGATGGAGTAACACGAAAATCTCGAAAAACAAGCAAGCAGATATACCAGGAGATTCTCCCAGAAGGCATAGAACACGTGGAAACAAGATCACTATTTCATAAACACACTTGAGGTCCTTGGTCATGCGGAAAGAAAGATAGAGTCATAGAGTGAAACTCGCAGTAGGTGACCCAATCTTGGTGCGCAAGCTCAGATGATCCATATAGTGCCACAGAATCCTGTGTTAAGTAGATAGTAATAGTTACTATGCATAGAAACTAGTAGTGGAACATACCGTTTCGGGTAGAATGAAGAGAGTAGAGAATTAGGGAATGCCCTAATGTGAGGGATATGTCTGTAGGAAGAAATGAAACATGTAGTACTCGATAAAGGGGTAGGATAAGAGAGTTTAGACTGATGCACAGAAGCTGTTTAATGATGCGGATGCTTACCCTCAAAACCGTGTCTCTTGGATAGACACAGGAAGTTAAATCAAGCGTGTGCAGGGATTATGGCCCTAATAAAGGAATAGGCAGTTAACAGTAGCAGTCTTCCCTAGAATACCGTGTCCATATAATGCAGGATACTAGCTTACCCTTGTGTGAACTCAAAGTAGTAAGGAGCCCCACTTGGTTATGTGGTTGGAGGTGCAGAGTCAGCTGTAGTGAAGAAACACAATAGGTCTATGGGCTACATGGAGTTAAATGATAGTAGGTACATAGATGTGTATATATGAGAGGAAAGGGCATATAGTGTTACCTGCAGTGTGACGCTTCTTCTGACATCAGGAGGAGTATGGCATTGGTGGTGCAGTGTCTCCTAGGGCCTGTGAAAACATAGTTATGGGTCCACTGTCGGATAAGATTGCTAAACATGACCCCGCTTAACAAGCGGGTGTAGGTGCCCCTGCCCTATTTGTACCTTATTTCACCTTATTTCAGCGATGTCCTGTGTGTCCGAAGTCATTGGTGGCGTGGTAGATACTGCGGGCGGTCAGCGCTTTATCGCGCGCTGAGCCGGCCCGCCCCATCACTACGGCGCATGCGCGCCGTGCGTGATGACGTCAGGTCACGTCCGCGTCCCATGTAAGACTATGGGAGCGGGGCGGGGAGACCGTACGCTAGTGGAGGGGAGGTACTGTCGCCATGGCAACCCTAATGCAATGGGCAGACGCTCTGTGTGACACAACTGTGAAGCAGAGTGTCACAAAGATGGGGCAGGCAGCTGGATTAAACGTGTATATATGTCATAGGGATATGAACAGGTGAGGATAGCCCAAGATATTTGGTATGGGGAAGGGAGTAATGTGAGAGGAGCATACTGCAGAGACAGTAGAAAGAGATGGGGAAGAGAAGAGGGAGAAAGAGATATTGGGATAGTGTCACCTATGGTTGATTTGATTAGAGATTGACCAAGGATACCTCCAAGATGATGTCACCAAGATGTCTTAACGGCGATTCTGGAAAAAACGAGAATATTGTCAGTACACTTAGTCATTATTTACAGGAATGCAGCAATGTCATATTCTCTATTTAATCCTAAGGGTTCCATCGTTTGGAGAGTATATATCCAGTAAGCCTCCCTACGTTTTAAAAGGCGTATCCTGTCACCCCCCCTCCTTGGTGTATCCACCTGTTCAAGTACCTGGAATCTAAGCTGAGCGATGTTGTGATTCTCATTGATAAAATGGGCTGGAATCGGTAAATGTATAAGGCGGCAGCGAATATTTGACTTGTGTTGGCGTATGCGGTCTCGCACACGCTGGGTGGTTTCCCCAACGTATGCGAGACCGCACGGGCACTTGATCAGATAGACTAAGAGTAAGCTTACTCCACTATTCGAGCTTCCACCCACTTGCAACAAAAAAATCTCTACCAAAATCCCAACTCACTAGAGTAAATCGCATAGTGGAGGATCCAGACATACGGGCAGTTAGAATAGAGGAAATGAAATGCAAATTTAGTGAACGGGGATATCCGCAATCCGTTTTGGATAATGCTGAACCCAATAACACACAAGGGGCCATTCGGACTAAACCTAAACGCATTCCGTTCGTACATACTTACCACCCTTTTGACTATAAGGTCCACCGAATTATCCGCAGACACTGGGGCACTTTGAAAAATTCCTTTCCCAACGTCGAAGAATTCCAAAATGGATTTATGCCATGTTACAAACGCCCCCGCAATATACGTGACACCATTGTTAAGGCGGACCTCGGCTCGAGTCTAAAAGTCCCCAGACAGACATTCCTGGACACGCCCAGGAAGGGCACTTTCCCATGCCTAGGGTGCTTACAATGTTCCAACATACTGAAGGGGGACAAAATTTATCACCCTCTGTCCGGACGCACTTTCCCCTCACGGGGTTTCTTCACCTGTGAATCTACATACGTAGTCTATCTGATCAAGTGCCCGTGCGGTCTCGCATACGTTGGGGAAACCACCCAGCGTGTGCGAGACCGCATACGCCAACACAAGTCAAATATTCGCTGCCGCCTTATACATTTACCGATTCCAGCCCATTTTATCAATGAGAATCACAACATCGCTCAGCTTAGATTCCAGGTACTTGAACAGGTGGATACACCAAGGAGGGGGGGTGACAGGATACGCCTTTTAAAACGTAGGGAGGCTTACTGGATATATACTCTCCAAACGATGGAACCCTTAGGATTAAATAGAGAATATGACATTGCTGCATTCCTGTAAATAATGACTAAGTGTACTGACAATATTCTCGTTTTTTCCAGAATCGCCGTTAAGACATCTTGGTGACATCATCTTGGAGGTATCCTTGGTCAATCTCTAATCAAATCAACCATAGGTGACACTATCCCAATATCTCTTTCTCCCTCTTCTCTTCCCCATCTCTTTCTACTGTCTCTGCAGTATGCTCCTCTCACATTACTCCCTTCCCCATACCAAATATCTTGGGCTATCCTCACCTGTTCATATCCCTATGACATATATACACGTTTAATCCAGCTGCCTGCCCCATCTTTGTGACACTCTGCTTCACAGTTGTGTCACACAGAGCGTCTGCCCATTGCATTAGGGTTGCCATGGCGACAGTACCTCCCCTCCACTAGCGTACGGTCTCCCCGCCCCGCTCCCATAGTCTTACATGGGACGCGGACGTGACCTGACGTCATCACGCACGGCGCGCATGCGCCGTAGTGATGGGGCGGGCCGGCTCAGCGCGCGATAAAGCGCTGACCGCCCGCAGTATCTACCACGCCACCAATGACTTCGGACACACAGGACATCGCTGAAATAAGGTGAAATAAGGTACAAATAGGGCAGGGGCACCTACACCCGCTTGTTAAGCGGGGTCATGTTTAGCAATCTTATCCGACAGTGGACCCATAACTATGTTTTCACAGGCCCTAGGAGACACTGCACCACCAATGCCATACTCCTCCTGATGTCAGAAGAAGCGTCACACTGCAGGTAACACTATATGCCCTTTCCTCTCATATATACACATCTATGTACCTACTATCATTTAACTCCATGTAGCCCATAGACCTATTGTGTTTCTTCACTACAGCTGACTCTGCACCTCCAACCACATAACCAAGTGGGGCTCCTTACTACTTTGAGTTCACACAAGGGTAAGCTAGTATCCTGCATTATATGGACACGGTATTCTAGGGAAGACTGCTACTGTTAACTGCCTATTCCTTTATTAGGGCCATAATCCCTGCACACGCTTGATTTAACTTCCTGTGTCTATCCAAGAGACACGGTTTTGAGGGTAAGCATCCGCATCATTAAACAGCTTCTGTGCATCAGTCTAAACTCTCTTATCCTACCCCTTTATCGAGTACTACATGTTTCATTTCTTCCTACAGACATATCCCTCACATTAGGGCATTCCCTAATTCTCTACTCTCTTCATTCTACCCGAAACGGTATGTTCCACTACTAGTTTCTATGCATAGTAACTATTACTATCTACTTAACACAGGATTCTGTGGCACTATATGGATCATCTGAGCTTGCGCACCAAGATTGGGTCACCTACTGCGAGTTTCACTCTATGACTCTATCTTTCTTTCCGCATGACCAAGGACCTCAAGTGTGTTTATGAAATAGTGATCTTGTTTCCACGTGTTCTATGCCTTCTGGGAGAATCTCCTGGTATATCTGCTTGCTTGTTTTTCGAGATTTTCGTGTTACTCCATCTTAAGTGACGATTATATATGTTTTGTACATTATGTATATCTTGCACAGTTGGTTATGGTTAAATTTTCTCTTGTATATATTACATGACGAGAAGTTTTGGTGGAATGCTCACTTGTTATTTTGTCTTGTACTTTCCTGTTTGTAGAGTCTGAAGAAGGCCGTCTGGGCCGAAAACGTTTATATATTGTTTTCACCAAAACCTTGTTCATATCTCCAAATATTAAAGTATTCACGCAACAAAGAAATTATCTCTGGTGGGACTATTTATTATATTACGTACGGATTGGGACCCTTACCCACCTCTCATCCAGTATCTTCCATTATACTTATTATATCAGGAGTGATTTGGCGTTTATGAAGAAGTTCCAATGAGCGGATCCGCTGCAGCAGAGATTCAATGCAAGCCCGGCGTTCCTTGTTCAAGCGGGAACCATGTTGCAACAGGATACCCCGGATAAAACATTTGTGAGCTTCCCACACCATTGGGGGAGCAATCCCCGACAGTTCCTCCCTCTCAAAGTATTCCCCCAATCGGGTCTTAATGTCATCCAAGATTGTTACGTCATCAAGAAGTGATGCGTTAAGTTTCCATTGACGCTGGAAGGGAATAGGGGAGGACAAGGAAACAGACAAAGTAACCAAAGCATGGTCGGAGAAAGTAATGTTGTCGACTTCCGCAGCTAACAAAGAATGGAGATGTTGGTGACGGATAAAGAGGTAGTCGATACGAGAGTAGCGGTGATGGACCGGAGAATAATAGGAGTAATCCCTATCTAATGGGTGGAGTAACCTCAAGGAGTCCACAAGTTGGTGGGAATGAAGATCCCTCTTAACCCTCCTGATGAGCGAGTAAGGGTGAGAAGAGACGCCAGCAGAAGAGTCCAATGAAGGGTCTAGGACCAGATTGAGGTCCCCCCCCGCCACCAGGAAGCCCTCCACAAAGCCGTCCAACAGCCCCAAGTAAGAACTAAGAGCACGACCCTGTCCCGAGTTAGGTAAATACAAAGAAACAAAAGTAAAAAGCTGAGAGGAGATACAACCCTTGACCATAACAAGTCTCCCCTCAGAATCAGGACTCTCACTCATGTAATCACGCAGATGATTGGTCCCAGCTTCGTATCTATACGTTATTTACATGCTTTATCTGAACATTTACTTTTCTTCTCTTGCTTGGAACGTTTAGTGAACACCATGACTTTCTTTTTCTCTACTATTATTGTTCCTATTGCCGGTTACCGTGTAAAGGAGAGCTGTTGTTTCAATATCCTAAGTTTGACTGATTCTCCAGTTTCCCCACCTCGTTCTGTGGTTTAGCTTTAAATTTACTGTAATTATATGGGCGGTTCTTCCGTGCTTGCCGCATCAAGCTTTTCTTTTCCTCCCAAGCAGTTGTTTCCTCGGACCCCATCAAGAGTGTGGGGTCGTAGGTGACTGCGCTTCCTTACTTCAGGGAGCTCTCTATTATCAGCAGTGCTCATTCAGGCCTGAGCACATATAGATATCAATAAGCGATTGTACTTATATCACTTTTATTGCTTGATATTTGCTTTGTTTTGTTTGTCCCCCCCCTTTTTTTTTTTTTTTGTCGTTGTCAGTCTACCCTTTGTCTTCCCAAGTTTTCCCTTCATTCATTCCCCCCCCTCCTCACGATAGGTTAAATGGCGAAGGCTACTGTGACTTCCTTCAACGTCCAGGGTTGGAATTCCCCTGAAAAAAAACACGGAGTACTGTTGCTTCTCCAGAAACTGCAGACAAAGGTTTTGTTTCTTCAGGAGACACATTTCAAGAAAGGAAAAATCCCTAAGCTTCCCCTCAATTATTTCTCGCAATGGTTCCACTGCCCAAGTGACTCTGGTGCTTCCAAGGGAGTTTCTGTTGCAATACATCACTCCATTCCCTTTAAGTGTGAACAGCTGTTTTCAGATCCAGATGGAAGAGCTTTGTTTGTTAAGGGGAAAATAGCAATGGACACTTATACTTTTGTCAACTTATATGTCCCTACTTCGGGCCAAGTTTCCTGGCTGTCTCAGGTTTTTGACTCCTTGAAGCTCTTTGCTGAAGGTTCCATCATACTCGGATCCGACCTGAATATGATACTGAACCCCCTATTAGATGCCTCCAGTGGGAAATCACACCTGTCCCAGAGAGCTTTACGGAAAGTTTACCAGCTTCTTCAGGACTTACATTTAATAGATATCTGGAGAATGCATCACCCCTCCACAAAGGATTTCACCTTTTATTCAAATTACAGGAAGTCTTACCAAAGACTCAACTATATTTTGGTCTCCCGCAAGCTTTTGGAAAACTGTAGCAAGTCTTGTATTAGTCCAATTTCCATCTCCGACCACACTCCAATCTCCTGTACTATCAAGCTCAGTCCTCTTCCTTGCCCAGATCTGACTTGGAGGTTAAATGAACGTTTATTAGATTCACATGACACGACAGAACTATTGTCCAAACACATCTACGAATTTTTTGCTGTTAATTCTACCCCTGATGTTAGCCCCACAGTGGTGTGGGAGACGCACAAACACTATATTAGAGGCATTTTAATAGCTCAAGGGGCTAAATGGAAAAAACAGAGACAACTTAAAGTGGATTCCTTACTACAGCAGATCTCAGCGTTGGAAAGATTGCATAAGCGTTCTCAGTCATCCTCTCATCTGCAGACGCTCACTGCATTACGCACAGAACTGAAGGACATGTTAGCTGCCAAGACTGCTAAGAACTTCTTGAACTATAAACAGAAATTATTCGCACATGGGAACAAAGGTGGACGTATGATGACATCTCTGATTAAGAAGGCTCAGGCTAAAAAGTATATATCCTCAATTAAGTCTCCTACTGGGAAAATTCTTTCTTCCACAGCTGACATTGCAGCGGCTTTCAAGGACTTCTATACCTCCTTGTATAATTTGCGTCCCGTCGAGGCTGTAGAGTCCACAGCGGAGATTATGGCTGTTAGGTCCTTCCTGGACTCGCTTTCACTTCCCAGTCTATCGCCAGATCAAGCTGATGCTCTGATGAGTCCAATCTCAGAAGAAGAAGTTAGATCTACCATTAACTCTTTCCCCCCATACAAGAGCCCTGGCCCAGATGGATACTCCCTAATTTACTTTAAGACCTTTCTCAACATCCTTCTGTCACCTCTGACCAAGTCATTAAATGCTGCCCTCCTAGGCACCCATTTACCCCGACAGGCAGGGCCGGCGTCAGCGCACGGCATAGTCGGGCAAGTGCCGGGGCCCACAGTGCCTCTGGGGGCCCCCCGGCACTTGCCCGCCCCAGCACTTGCCTGTCCCGATTTCAGCACATCGGCGTCCGACGGACGCCGATGAGCTGAATACATAGACGATTAAAGCAGGAACTGTGAGCGCAGCTCCTGCTTTAAAGTCGCGGCCCGGCTTGCCTGTGTATGCGCGATGACGTCATCACATCGCACTTACACACGCACGCCGGGCCGCGGCTTTAAAGCAGGAGCTGCGCTCACAGTTCCTGCTTTAATCGCTATGTGACTGGAGTGAGAGAGCGGAGAGAGGAGAGAGGAGCGTCGGGGGAACGATGTAAGGTGAGTGTGAGTGTAAGTGTTTGTTTTGTATTATATTAAGGTGGAACATAATGAAGGGGGCCCATGAAACTGGGGGGCAAATGAAGGGGAGGGAACGGCATGACACTGGGGAAGATGAAGGGGGTGGGGAGAGAACGGCATGAAACTGGGGACAGAGAAGGAGGGGGCCCAATGAAACTGGGGGGCAAATGAAGGGGAGGTGGGAATGGCATGACACTGGGGACAGAGATAGAGGGGGCCCAATGAAACTGGGGGGGCAAATGAAGGGGAGGGGGGAACGGCATGACACTGGGGCAGATGGGGGGATGGAACAGCATGACACTGGGGCAGAGACGGGGGACATGAAACTGTGGGCAGATGAAGGGGGAGAACGTGATGAAACTGGGGACAGAGGTGGAGGGGGGGACATGAAACTGGGGGCAGAGGAAAGGTGTATATGAAACTGGGGGAGAGATGGAGGGGGGGCATATTATTTACGGGTGACTGTAGGAGGATTATACTCTGTGGGAGCACATGATAAATGAATGAGTGGATGGAGCCAAAGTTGCCGCTGCGCGCAGAGCGCGCCGCACATTTTTCCCCTCTTTCTATTCTTTAAAAGTTGGGAGGTATGGCGTTGGTGACGTCACTTGCTTCATCTGCAACGCACAGTGTCTTGACTCCCCTGCCTCCTTTACAAGGGGGCCCACTGAGGCTCTGTCGCCCAAGGGCCCATAAAAACCTGGAGCCAGCCCTGCCGACAGGCCTTGGAGGCGCATGTAACTTTGATAGCTAAAGAGGGTAGAGACCCCCAATTATGTGGTAACTACCGCCCCATATCTCTATTAAACCTTGATTTAAAAATTTGGGCAAAAATAATACGTCTCCAGCCACTTTTACCCCATTTAATTAGTGACGAACAGGTGGGCTTCATCAAGGGTAGAGAAGGTAGACAAAACTCATTACAACTATTGCATGCCTTACGATTATCTAAAATAATCTCTTCCCCTTTAGTTCTTCTCGGCTTAGATGCCGAGAAGGCATTTGATAGGGTGAGTTGGAGATTCATGTCCTCCACTTTAGAGAAATTTGGTATTCCCTTACCTTTCATTTCAGCGATAATGACACTTTACATTGGACCCTATGCTAGACTCAAGATTAATAACACTCTCTCTCCTTCTTTCCCCATAACTAATGGAACGCGCCAGGGTTGCCCCTTATCCCCCTCCCTTTTCATCCTTTCCTTAGAACCTTTTCTTCAAAAAATTAGGGAACATCCCAACATTCTAGGTTTACAGTTTAAAGGGGGCTCCCTACACTCATTGGCATTCGCTGATGATGTCCTTTTTTTAATTTCTAATCCTGAGTCCGGATTAAAATCCGTGCTGGAGGTAATTGAAGAATATGGCTCAATCTCGAATTACAAAGTGAACATTGAAAAGTGTGAAATCCTCAATGTCTCCCTTCCTATGGAGAAAGAGGATCTATTGAAGTCATCGCTACCGTTTCACTGGTCCAGCTCCCACTTAAAATACTTGGGAGTCAAACTCCCTCGATCTCTAGATGACATATACTGCCTTAACATTATCCCTCTGCTTCAAGAAGTAGATAGCCTCCTGAAGAGATATGATCTTCCTTGCATTTCTTGGTTTGGTCGGAGAAGTATTCTACAAACGTCCGTTGCACCTAAAGTGACTTATATGCTTAGAATGCTACCAATTCGGCTTCCCCCTTCCTTCTTCAAAGGTCTTCACTCTTCCTTTTCAAAGTTCCTCTGGAAGGGTAAGAGGCCCAGAATGGCTTACGCAGCATTGAGTAGAGCCAAAGAAGAAGGTGGCATTAACACTCCTGACCTGCACCATATGTATGAAGCCATCCAATTACAACTATGGACTGAGATTGCAACTACAAAAGAACATACGTCACTAGGGAAATTGTTGGAGGCTACATACGGTCCAGATTATATAGCAGACTTTTGGCTGCCCTCCTACCGAAATTTGTCACCTGTGAAAGTCACCAAGACAGATGTGGTTTTGGGGGGAGCACTCCAAACTTGGGAGAAATTTCAACCGAAATTGGCGCTCATCCCCTCATTGTGTCTCCCCACGGGACTCATCCCGAAGCTGCTTCCTGACATTCTGAGCCCTATGGATGATTTTTGGAGACCGCTTCTACGAACCCCTCTGATCTCTTTCTGTGACACAGGGCACTTCCCCTCTCCAGATGAGGTCTTGAGACTAGAGATTTTTCGCCGGAAGAAGTGCCCCCCTACATTTCTGCATCTCAAACATTATGAAACTTGCCAACGCAAATTTGAACAGACATACAACTGGAAGAGGGGCTTGACACCTTTTGAACAACTGTATAGCCTAGCTGACCCTAAAAAGTACAGAACCTTGACAATGCTACACAAATTCGAACGCCCACCGTCTTCTATCAAACCTTTTTATCTTACCAGCTGGGAGAGAGAGCTTGACCTCTCTCTTGATTCCACTGACGTGAAAAAAATACTTTCTAGAGCTTTTGGGATCTCAACGTGCTCCCGTCTTCAAGAAAATCATTTTAAATTACTGTCGTGGTGGTACTGCACACCTGTTTGGCTAGCTGACCATGGTCTCTCAACTTCAAATACCTGTTGGAGGTGCGGGGAAGAGCCAGGCTCCCTCCTACATATCTGGTGGTCCTGTCCCCTCCTACAGCAGTTCTGGTCTTCCGTAGAATCTAAGATACGCTCTGTCAGCAGCAATTCGTTTACCCTTACCCCTGCTTTATTGATATTTTTCCTGCCCATACCCGACATGCCGATCCACTCACAGAAATTAATTTATCATCTACTCTCTGCAGCCAAAGCCCTTATACCAACCCTTTGGAAGCAATCATCTGTTCCCACTTATGCCTGCTGGATAGCCAAAGCGAACCAACTGGCGAGATTCGAAGAGATGCTTAGCTGGTCTAGGAGAAATAGATCGGCTTTCCTGAAAATCTGGAACCCCTGGTTAGAAGCCCGCTGAATGTCTCATCTCCTTTAGAGTTCCCTACTCCAGCGACCCATTGGAAATCTGACCAAATGTACGATTTGTTCTATACTCATAACACGCCTTACGCTCAACCTATCCCTCCCCCACTCCCCCCTTCTGTCTCTTGCCCTTTGTTCCCCCCTTCTCCCTCTTTATGTTTACTCGTCCTTTTTGTTACACTGTATAAAAATTTTGAAAAAGTTGTTTATTGACTATACCAGTTCACTGTTACTGATGTATGCTTTCAGCTCTTTTGAGAAGTTCGAGTGCTGCGTCACTTGTCCTTTCTATGCCATTCCTGCTAAGCTGTATGCACTCTATCTTGTCAATAAACTTGAATTAAAAAAAAAAAAAAAAAAGGAATCTCCACACCAAATATTTAGTGGCCGCGCCATACTACTATAACTCATGCCAAGAGTTTAAGTATATGGGGAACCTTGTTGTTTATTATTGAATATCTTTCAATCTGCCACTTCTTCATTCTTTCCCTTGCTTTTTTATTGAGAGTAAATCATAACGTTTAATAATGAAGATAAAATCTATTATTGCAATACGCTCATAAACAGCCAACATGGAGGTCTGTGATAGTGTAATGCCACGGTCTCTTACCATGTCCCACTTGTAGTAGAAATTTTCACCGAAAGGGTAAACAGAGGTTGTTTGATCCTGGTGGAGATGAAGTATCAGCAAGGCCAGGCATGTGGGTATATCAAAACAATAGAATTAGGGGGAGAATAAATTCTCACCCCACTCTCACCCTATCACATCCACCTATAATGAATAACCCCGACTGGAACCTAACTGTGGTATATTCAAGCTCTAGATATACCCTGCCTTGATAAAAATGGCTAATCAAGGGTAAAGAGCATAGAAGAGCAGGTAAAATGGGGCATGTATCTCACGCACACAAATAACCACATCCCAAAGCATTGAAAAAATATGGATGTGGCACACCAGAATGGTGCATCTGTGATTATCGGGGCATAGTTCTGTCTTCCTTTGTCTTCCCCTCCTTCCCCCCCGTGTATGATCTGTATTTACCTGTTTAGAACCAGGCAGACACGAGTGTTACTACAAGGTTGTGGAAATACTCTTCCTGCCCTTTTCTGGACAGGAGGTGTTTGTTTCTGACATGTTTTCTACTTGGTAGAGTATATGTTATGGAATCCCCTGACAAGTATTGTGATTATATACGAATACTAAACATGCATGTTGGGATTTGAGTATCATATTTGTGTGATACGTGTCTTCATCATTTAACATTATAACTGCCAATTATATGACATGGCAATAAGACAAATAAAATTCTTTTAGTACCAAATTAGCCATTATGGACAAATATCCTTACTTGTTCTGGTGGTCTAATGAGAACGTAGCCCAAGGATCACCCCTGCCAAACTCACTCCAAAACAGAGTTAATCTGCGCCACCACAAACATACTGCAAAATATTGAGCTGCAGAACATTTTTATTCTAATAATAGAAACTAATAAATCCAGCATATCATAATGAAGATCAGATCATCCAGCACACCCAACTCGATCTTTGGTATAACCAGTTCTAACAGCACAAAGCCTTGAATAGGGTGTTGGATGACCTATTTTCACTCATGATATGCTGGATTTAAAAATGAATTGATTTCCTTGTTAGTAGAACAAAAGTGTGCTGTGGTCCAACATTTAGCAATGCTTCATTATTGTGACTGCCCAGCTTCACTCTCTATTCCAAAAAATTTAACTGATGTGACTTGAATCTCTTCACCATATAAGAGCTTATTAGCCATCCAAGATAAAGTAGCCTGCCATATAAATGAATGGGAGACAAGCCTGGGAGCCTTCAATAGGCTCCCGCCTATCATGACAACGGGATGCCGGCCCCAAATCTCGCACCAACAATCCCTGGCAAAATAGCATCTAGGTCAGCTTTGACCGAGGCGCTAGGGCCTTACTGTATGAACTTGCACACCCAGCACCTTCACTGACCAGCACTGCAGATGCTGCTATGCACACAAGGTTCAAAAGCAGAGACCTGCTCCTGTACTAGCCTGCAATACCTCCAAGCACCTACAGCCAGCAGTACTAGAAAGAGGAGAGCCAGAAGGAGCATGGAATCATAACAATCATTGTGGCTCTAACAAGCAGAAAATTCTATGTATGAAACCAATCTGCAGTCCTAATACTATGGCCCATATTCACTTTCTACATGAAGGGTCCTACCTCATGCTGCTTAAAACCTGCTTGTTTTTTCATTTTGCCAGGAATCCAGAAGGGGGTGGGGGCAATAGTGCTATATGGTGATAGACTAGAGTTTACCCAAATAGATCCCAAGATTATTACCAATGGGTATTAGCAAGTCGCTTCAATGAGTGATATACAAGCAGCCAGTAAGAAGCAAGATGCTGTAACATGTGTTACCCTGCCGGAACCCTAAGCAGGGGTCTGGGTGAAAACCCTATATCACCGGAGGAATGGCTGCGGAAGCTTTAAAATCGAGTGACTCCTGGGAAATCCAGGTGAATTGACAGGTCTGCATTTTTAGCTACTTTGAAGGCATTCAATGAAGTTTTTTTACATTTGTGTAAAACCCTTTTAGGCCAAAGACCCCACTGGGAGTAAATGCGGGCGTTTTACAGTCTAGCAAATCCCATGCCCACTTTCCAGTAAAAACCGTGGACACACCGTGATTTCCAAAATCTCTGTGTTTTTTCCCGCAGTGCTTTTCTTGCTGCGGGTCGCCCCATGGAGCCTTAGCCCAAAAATATTTTATGTTGAAATAAGTGGTGCACATGCTAACCTTCCCCAACTGCAGCATCTCAGTAGACACTGCTTAAATTGTTTTATTTTGTTACAGTATGTTATGTGCCGCTGTGTCTGTATATAGTTTATGTATTTTTTATGTGTCTTCCCCTTTCATTTGTATGTTTTGAAGCTTCCTTATATGTTATGCTCCCCTTTTGTAGGATTGTTCCACTGTGGTGTGGCTCCCCTTCCTTTTGAAGGGACTTGGTGCTTCTTAGTCATTCACTGGCCTAGAACGTGCATATCATACGGCAGGTACATAGTATGGCATTGTTATTATCTGTAGCCACACTGTGTCTGTACAACTGATCTGCATGGGTCCTGGTTCTGCGCCCCTAAAAACAATTCCACTGGTGGGCCCTAGACATATCAGTCTGACACTGTACAGAGGACACTTTGTCACTGTTACTTGACTGAGGTGATCACGTACAACACAGGTTAAGCAGTTGCTCAAGTACAACAACAGTTAATAGTATTTTTTTTTCTTTTTCAACTTCCCTGTCCTACAGGAATATAAATGTTCACTCTAGACAACCCCTTTAGGCCGTGTCCACAGCACTAAAGCGCTGCTGGAAGAACCGCTGCGTGAACGCACTGCGGTTCTTTCCGCAGCGCTTTTAAGAGAAAGTTCACAGAGTTTTCCTCTATGGACTTTCTCTTAACATTATATCTACGGGAAGGCCGCCGGTGTTTCCGTAGATATAATTGACATGCTACAATTTGCAAAGCCGCAAAGGCTTTGCAAATTGCAGCGTGTCCGCACTGCGATCTTTTCCGCAAAGTGGGGATGGGATTTGCATGAATCCCATCCACTTTGCCTGCACTGTACAATGCCGCAATTTTTCCTGCAGCGTCTCCGCTGCAGGCAAATCGCAGCATTTACATCCCGTGGGGCCCCGGCCTTACATAGCACCTTTTCCCTGCAGTTGAGGCTGGTTCAGTGCTGGTATCCACGTGATTCTCTTTTCGAACACCAACTTGGATCCGGTGGTCTCCACGTCAAACAACCAAACTACCCTACAATTTCCTCCCTGTGCCCTTCATTAGGACTGTAGTGCCCCTGATTTACAGCCTGCCTTTTCATCTAAGCCCCCCAGCCAGGTTATTACTCAGCCCCACCTTTTGCCCTCTAGTCAGCAGTAATAACAGTAGAGCCCCTCTATGTCTCTTTTTACACACTGCCCTTCTGTCATACAATTGCTGCCCTACTTGGTTCATAATATGCAAATCTATTCTCCAGGATGTAATTAGGAGAACAGTGCCTCTGTATGCTGCCCTCTAGGGACAGCCCCCTTAAGATCATGCATGACTCAGTTAATAAGCCTACAGACATGATGTGGGGTTTATTACCAAATTAGTATTTCTATTCCAAAAGGAACAGATTCCCAGCTATGATATGTATGATTATCCCCTACTTCAGTCACAAGGTGGAGCTGTTAAACTGTTCTTCTGAGACTTTACTACTCTACTATATTGAAATGCAATAGTTCTGACTTCTAGTGACTTTCATAACCTCTTTCCCCCTACGCCCAACAGCAGCACAACTGGGGGGTAATCCTGTCCCTATGAGCTGTTAGGACAGGTGGAATATTTAATTACCTAACAGCTTTGACCCCTATAAGAGGTCGGAAGACCAACTCCCCTTTGTGTTTTTTTCTGTCCTGTGGGACAGGACAGGTGGACAGGGGAGAGGTGTTCCAGCCTCCTATAGGGGCCCCCTCTCCCCCTAGATCATACCTTATTGCACGGCTCCCTGTCAGTTGCTCAGGTTGACTTCACTTCAGTGACGGCGTCCTCTGTGCCTGGGCTGATCCCCCGCTGAGATGCTCGGCCTCCGCTTCCGGGCGTCGGCTCTCCTGCTGCGGCTAGGAACTTTCATCATCCGGCGGGGCCTGGGAACCAGTCTGCGGTTCCCAGGTTCCGCCCAAGCCGGGGAACGCATCCGGGGAAGCCGCACATGCGCAGTCCGCGCGTCCAGTCCTGCAGCCGCGGCTGCAGGCAGAGTTAAAGAAGGCGCTAGGTAAGACTGTTCCTGGTTGTTTTTCCCCTCTCCTATGTAGGAGGATCAGGGGGGGTAGTTATATGTGCACACTGTGACAGGAAAGGTCGGGCCTGTCTAAGGGGCGTGGCCCCGCCCTCTCTCCTCCCCAGCCACCTATTTAAACCCCCTTGCACCACAGTAGAGCACCTGTCGCTCCGGTTACAGGTACTTCTGAGTGCTGATGCCTCAGGATTGGAGTTACCAGCGTGTTAAATCTCAAAGTTCTACTTTCATGGTTGGTGCAGGGGGTTGGGGCTGGGGCGGTAACTAAGGAGGTCCGAACCCTTATGTATATTTGTGCATGTCTCTCTTTCTCTACCTCCTTACAGAAATGTCCTCCTCATCCTCCTCTACCCTCCCTCGGAGGAAGACCACAGCTAAGAGGAGACATTTTGGCTTGTGCCCGGTGTAAAATCCCTCTCCCTGATGCCTGTGAATACAGGTACTGCCAGGGATGCAGAGCCCCCCCTTCCGAGGCTACTCCCATTAGGGAAATGGTCTCCTGGGTAAAGGACTTTGTGTCTCAGTCTATGAAGAAGATGGATGAGACCATCTCTCACCTTGCCAAGAAACCCCGGTTGGAAACATCTGAGCCCTCCCTCCCGCCCTTGGAAAGGCTTCACATCGGGGAGGTCGACTCCTCGGATGAGGACGTCGTGGAGGTGGAAAAGGAGGTATTTCCCCTCGATAAAATGAGCAGGCTCTTCAGGGTCATCAGACCGAGAGATCAGGAGGCTGGTGAGGGACCAAGCAGGAAGGCAAAGTCCTTCAAGGCCAATTCTGACCTGACCCAGGTAATGGAGGGAGAGTGGAGGCGTCCAGAGAGAGCATTCATACCGTCCGCAAGATTTAGGGCTCTCTTCCCGATGTCAGAGTCCCAGCAGGGTGCCTGGGGACCACCACCCAAAGTGGACGTGGCAGTAGCAAAATTATCCTGCCGAACTGTCCTTCCTGCCGAAGACGGGTCAAGCTTGCAGGATCCGTTGGACCGCCGTGTAGAGGGGTCCTTGAGGCGGGCGTATTCCGCCGCCTCTTCTCAGGCCTCTGTGGCCATATCGGCAAACGAAGTGGTCGCTGGCCTGCAGGCCGAACTATCAGCCCTTGCTAGGGATATTGACACGGGAGTCCACCGGGACGACCTCCTGTTGGCCATGACCGACATTAACTTGTTGGTGGACCTCCTGGCTGAATCCTCCAGGACACAGTTGAAGCTCGCCTCTAAGTCTATGGCCCTTACTACCGTGGCCAGGCGACCACTGTGGATCAAACCATGGAGGGTGGAAAACGCTTCCAAACTGGGGCTTTGTACACTGCCCTTTGAGCCAGGTAGACTTTTTGGCAAGGCCCTGGATAAAATTATGGAGGATCTGGCAGACACCAAGTCTAAAAATCTGCCGCAACCGCCAGAAAGAAGAAGAACCGCCTTTCGGGGGTGAGGTTCCTCCTCCAGAGGCTTCAGGGGGCGTGGGCGCTCCGCTCCCCAAGGTAGAGGCAGGGGACGCGGTGCTTCCCGCGACCGGAAACAAGATCCCTGACCAATCTGGAATCTGCCAGCTTGGGAGAAGACAGACCTGCCTTCCATCTAGGCCCCCAGCGCAAAGGTCCCGGAGTCACTCAGCATGTCATCTAGACTCCACTGACCGAGACAACATCTTGCCCTCTTTAGGGCCCCAAACAACTTCATCTGTGAGTGCCCTTCCAGAAGGATCCTCCTCCAGTTTTCTTGGTACCCAAGACCTTGGGCGAGGGACTCAGCTCCATCGTCTCCTACCTAGACCATTCCCTCCCCGGGATGCGGTTTCTCTGAAGGACCTTCAGGCCAGGTATACTCGCAGGATCATCCATAGCTCGGTTCAGGACCTTGTATTTAGGGGACAAATACCTAGAGGAAAAGCCTTGTCCTCAAGAGTCCACCCTCCCAGACGGCAGAACTTCAGCCCCCCCTATCTTCGGGGAAGTAGTATCCTCGGGTCTTCTCCCAGACCTGTAGTAAGGCTGGGAAGCCCTTTAATTGGGTATAGGGATTCTCAAACCCTAGACCAGGGAAGGCTACCTCGGATACATTTAGACTGTAGCCGAAGACCCGTTAGAATCACCTGTGGTTCCACCAGATCAGATCCAGTTCCGGGGATTCACCATAGACTCTCTCACCTGGAGGCACCTTCTCTATGTCAAGAAGCTGCGAGTCTGAAATCACTGTCCCTAGGGACTAAAAGAGCCTATCCAGTAAACCATCAGTGTCCGGCCTGTACAGGCCCAGCAGACCCATCTTCGCGATGGCAGGTCCTCAGTCAGGTTCATCTAGACCCTGTTGACCACAGATGCCTCCCCAACTGGGGGAGCTCATCTGGGGGAGAGCCTGGTACAAGGCACCTGGTAGTACCTGAGGAGAACGCGCTTACCCAGCTGGCGAGAGTCTACGAAAGCTCGAGTGAGACGTCAGACCCTGGCGCCACCTTTCCTGAGGGACAGGATCAAGATCCAAGTAGACGACCCGATGTTAGCTTACAGCCTTCATGGAAGAAAGAACAGAGCCTTTCCTATCTTACGCGGCGCCACAGAGATCCTTGTCTAGATGGGTCTTCTACTCTCCCAGCTACCGGCGGTTCAGATTCCAGGTTGCTGACACAGTCCGAGGGGCTAACTTGTAAGAGTTCGGGTGACCTTAGCCAGGTCGCCCCTAGACCAGGGTGCCTTCCACTATCTTACCAAAGGATGAGGTCTCCCCGAGGTGGATCTGATGGCCACCTCAAGCAGCACCGTAATAGAGGTACACCGCTCCCCTGTCCGGGAGGACAGTCCTCTGGTGCTGTATGCCCTGTCGATACCCGGAAGGTTCAAACGAAAGAGCGTTTACCCTCCTCGACGAAGGATTCTGAAGGTATTGACGAAACTCAGGCAGGACCAGAGCTTGGCAAGGAGCGCGCCATTCTGGTCAAAAAGGGCATGGTTCACCGTCTTCACCCCCATGAGGCGGAGGAACAACTGGAGGCTTCCACCAGTGCAAAATCTGGTAATCCAGAACAGTCGGCCTTATCAAGGTCTAGACAGATTCAACCTCACTGCGTGGAGGTCAGCCAGCCTGTAGCTGGCGAAAGAGGATTATCCCAAGGAGTGCTAAGAACGTTGGCGCACTCAAGAGCGGAGTCGACTAACCAGAGCTACCAGAGGGTCGCCCGAATTTTCCAGTACTGGTGTTCAAGTAACCAGCGCGACCCTAATAGAGATGCAGTCTTGGAGTTCCTACAAGATGGCCTGGAGAAGGGGCTGGCATCAGCTACCCTAAAGGTCCAAGTCTCAGCTCTGTCCGCTCTCTTGGAGACCAAGTTAGCACTAGATCCTCTGATTAAGCAATTTTTAAGAGGGGCTACTAGACTACATCCTCAAGTGCAGCCGCCCGTCCCTAGTTGGGACTTAGCTGCAGTTCTACATGGGCTTTGTGCGCCTCCCTTCGAGCCCCTATCTGAGGTGGATTTGAAGTACCTAGCATACAGGATAATTTTCCTGTTGGCAATAACCTCCGCCAAGAGGGTCGGTGAGCTTCAGGCCTTAGCTGCCTCTGAGCCATTTTATAACCTTCTTTCCAGACAGGGTACAACTGAGGTTCGTCCCAGGATTTTTGCCAAAGGTACCCACTCCTCAGAATATCAACCAGGCAATTGTCTTACCAGCCTTTTTTCCCTCTCCCAACTCGGAGTGGGAGGAGAGGATGCACAAGTTGGACTTGGTGAGAGCTTTACAGATATATCTAGAGCGCACTGTGTCCTTTCGGAAATCAGAGTATTTGCTGATCAACGTGTTCAGCCACACTAAAGGTACCAAAGCATCCAAACCAACTCTATCAAGATGGATTAGAGAAGCCATTATCTGCTCCCTACGTGCTCAGGATCTCCCAGTGCCAGACCTTATCTGTGCCCATGCTACCCGAGCAGTAGCAACATCATGGGCCGAAAGACGTTCTCTTTCCTTGGAGCAGATATGCGCCGCGGCTTCTTGGAGTTCTCAGCTAACTTTCGCCAAGCATTATAGACTGGAGTGGCGAACGATGGAGTCCACAGCATTTGGACACTCGGTGTTGGCATCAGCTTGCCAGAATCACCCGCCCTGGGGTAAAGCGATACTTGCTAAATCCCCAGTTGTGCTGCTGTTGGACGTAGGGGGAACGAAAGATTGTGAATGACAATCTGTTTTCCCTTAGCCCAAACAGCAGCACAAGGCTCCCTCCCTATGCTGTATTTGTACTTTTTGTGTACTACCGTATTTTTTGGACTATAAGACGCACTGGACTATAAGACGCGCAGGTTTTAGAGGAGAAAAATAGGGAAAAAAAATTTTCAGGCAAAAAATGGTAAAATATTTAATATATGGGAGTTGTAGTTTTGGAACAGCTGCAAGGTCACATTGACAGGTGACCCTGCAGCTGTACGGGGATGTATAGGGCATTTTTTTTGTGGGGCCAGGTGTAGACCGGGCATTTTCAGACACAGGGATACCTAATGTATATGTTTCACAGTAATGTTATACTTTTATATGTATTCTAGGGAAAGGAGGTGAACTTTTATTTATTTTATTTTTTATTATATTTTTAAGTGTTTTTTTTTTTTTTTTTTTTTTTTTTTACTATTTTAATATCCCCCGCCTAGGGGGCTTGAACCTGCAATCATTTGATTGCAAGTCCCATAGACGGCAATACAAGTGTATTGCCGTCTATGGGAGATTCTATACATTACTATCGCGGAGGGTCATAGACCAGCCGCGATAGTAATATATATCTATGACAGGCCTGGGAGCCTTCATTAGGCTCCCGGCTGTCATCGGAACAGGCCGGCTCCTGCGGCCTCGCTGTGCAGGAGCCGGCCTGCATCACTAAAGGTATGAGGCCGGGGGGGGGGCTAACTGACTGCCGGGACCTGCGGAGGAGCAGTGGGTTTGCAGCATGGCCGTGCTACTGCCACCGCTGGTTTTCTTCAGCGGCAGTAGCGCGGCAATCCGCAGGCCCCGGCAGCTAAGACAGTCCCCGGCATCTGCTGTAATAGACCGGCGGATGCCGGGGAGTGTCTTAGCTGCCGGGGCCTGCAGTATTGTCACGCTCCTGCCGCTGAAGAAAACCAGCGGTGGCAGTAGCGCGGCAATCTGCAGGCCCCGGCAGCTAAGACACTCCCCGGCATCTGCTGTAATAGACCGGATGCCGGATGCAGTATTGTCACACTCCTGCCGCTGAAGAAAACCAGCGGTGGCAGTAGCGCGGCAATCTGCAGGCCCCGGCAGCTAAGACACTCCCCGGCATCCGCCGGTCTATTACAGCAGATGCCGGGGACTGTCTTAGCTGCCGGGGCCTGCGGATTGCCGCGCTACTGCCGCTGAAGAAAACCAGCGGTGGCAGTAGCGCGGCCATGCTGCAAACCCACATTCAGACTATAAGACGCACCCTCATTTTCCTCCGAAATTTGGGGGAAAAAAAGTGCGTCTTATAGTCTGAAAAATACGGTATGTCAGATTACTCCTGTAAAATATATGTCAAAACTGTACTTGTTACTAACACAAAGGGGAGTTGGTCTTCCGACCTCTTATAGGGGTCAAAGCTGTTAGGTAATTAAATATTCCACCTGTCCTAACAGCTCATAGGGGCAGCATTACCCCCAGTTGTGCTGCTGTTTGGGCTAAGGGAAAACAGATTGTCATTCACAATCTTTCGTTGTGCAATGAGGCTCTGCTCATTATTCTCTGCTTCCATTATACGTACCATACGAATCTAATGGCGCTAGATAAAACAAAGACCTCAGCCAAAAATAAAAAGGAGCTGAAGAAAAATAGACAAGCGCTACCTTCACCAATTCGCCAGTCCCTGAATCTCCTAGCTTATTGGTGATGACAGGTCATTTTTGACATACTGATGCCTACAATTGATGCCAGGTTATTGGTATTTCAATACTCCCTCAGACAAAATTGCCTCTGAGGTCATAGGAAACATATATATATATATATATATATATATATATATATATATATATATATATATATATCAGAGGTGACACAGAGAATGTCCGACCTAGAGGAGAACCTGAATCAGTCAAACCTACTGTACTTCAGTTCTGTATGGCTTCCTATGGCATCACATCTTTGTTCTGACCACAGGATTTAAGCAGTTTATGAAGACCATCCTGCCAGACCTAGGCCTGTTCTAATCCAACTACTGAATTACCACAGTAAACTGAGGCTCATGGAGTCCTTCAGGAAATATCAACCCTTGCAATATGAAGGACATTCCTTATTACTTTTTCAGGATTTCTCTGTAGCTGTAGGAGGCAAAAAGAGGGTTTGCTCCAGTGTGTAAGCTTATGGTTGTTTGCCAACTATGCTTCAGTTTGATCTACCTAACTAGACTATGGATTCTCATCAATGTCAGACAGCAACTGTTTGATGATCCGGGTGCTGCTTTGAGGTTCCTTCATCCATCCAGATAATTTAGCTTCTCCACACCTTTGTTTTCTTCAGAACATACTTGAAAGACACCAGATTAATTGTTCTGAGTTTTCTTTGCATTTTAGATGTTACTAGATGTTTTGGCTGATCATTAGGTTATTCAGTTTCGGGTTTGTATAGATAAGAGGAGGGGGGGGGGGGGGCAAGAATCACTACGCGCACCATTAGTTAAATGACTGGTACACCATTTACTCAGGTTCCTTCTCAGGACTTTCTTAAATGGAGTTACTGGATTGTAGATAGTCTTAATAGTCCAATATTCTCGAACATTTAGCCTGTCTAGAACACTAAATTGGTTTTTCCATCAAAAAACCCAGTGAGTGAGAGATCAACACCTTTTTCTGCAAAACAGAAATTTTCCTGACAGCTATGAGGTTTCTTTTACATGTAAAAAAAAAAAAAAAAAAAAAAAGGGGGGGGGGGGTGAGCGGAGGGAGTAGAGATTCTCTTTCAATCCTTTTTAGACTATATAGTCTACTAGCTGGTACCCGCGACTTCGTCTGCGGTGATTGTAGAAGTGGGTATATACAGGCGTGGGTAAGGTTTTCGTACTGTGTATAAGGTATGGGATATGAAATGTAAGTTTGTATCTTGTTTTTGCTGTAATTCAGAGAATACGTGAGACTTTTGTGTTGAAGTTAATTTGTATTGGAGCTGCTATACGGTGTTGTGAGAAACTTTACATAGTGACTTTGGGACAGAAGTATTTGAAGTTAACCCTTTCCCGCCGATGGCATTTTTTGATTTTCGTTTTTGACTCCCCTCCTTCTAAACCCCATAACTTTTTTATGTCTCCGCTCCCAGAGCCATATGAGGTCTTAATTTTTGCGGGACAGATTTTTCTTCATGATGCCACCATTATTTATTCTATATAATGTACTGGGAAGCAGGAAAAAAATTCAGAATGGGGTGGATTGGAAGAAAAAATGCATTTCTGCGACTTTCTTACGGGCTTTGGTTTTACGGCGTTCACTGTGCAACCAAAATGACATGTCCCATATATTCTGTGTTTCGTTATGATGCTGGGGATACCAAATTTATATGGTTTTATGTACATTTTGACCCCTTAAAAAAAATCCAAAACTGTGTTAAAAAATTATTTTTTGAAAAGTCGCCATATTCCGACAGCCATAACTTTTTTATACGTCTGTGTACGGGGATGTATAGGGTGTCTTTTTTTGCGGGACCGGGTGTACTGTGTAGTTCTACCATTTTCGGGAAATGTTATTGTTTTGATCAGTTTTTATTCAAATTTTTATCAGAATCAAAACAGTGAAAAAATGGCGGTTTGGCACTTTTGACCATTTTTCCCGCTACGGCGTTTACCGAACAGGAAAAATATTTGTATAGCTTTGTAGAGCGGGCGATTTTGGACGTGGGGATACCTAACATGTATATGTTTCACAGTTTTTAACTACTTTTATATGTGTTCTAGGGAAAGGGGGGTGATTTGAATTTTTAATCCTTTTTATTTTATTTTTTATATTTTTTTTACATTTGTTAAACTTTTTTTTTTGCATTTATTAGACCGCCTAGGGGTATTGACATGGGTGGGCGGTGTCGCGGATTGTCAGAGCGGTGGGGGTTGGCAAACATGGCTGCTCCGGAGCGTTAAAGAGAGCCTCCTGGAGTATCGCTAAGGTGAGGGTGAAAGTGGTAAAGTAAGTACAGTCCTATGAAAAAGTTTGGGCACCCCTATTAATCTTAATCATTTTTAGTTCTAAATATTTTGGTATTTGCAACAGCCATTTCAGTTTGATATATCTAATAACTGATGGACACAGTAATATTTCAGGATTGAAATGAGGTTTATTGTACTAACAGAAAATGCGCAATATGCATTAAACCAAAATTTGACCGGTGCAAAAGTATTGGCACCTCAACAGAAAAGTGACATTAATATTTAGTAGATCCTCCTTTTGCAAAGATAACAGCCTCTAGTCGCTTCCTGTAGCTTTTAATCAGTTCCTGGATCCTGGATAAAGGTATTTTGGACAAACAATTCAAGCTCAGTTAAGTTAGATGGTCGCCGAGCATGGACAGCCCGCTTCAAATCATCCCACAGATGTTCAATGATATTCAGGTCTGGGGACTGGGATGGCCATTCCAGAACATTGTAATTGTTCCTCTGCATGAATGCCTGAGGATTTGGAGCGGTGTTTTGGATCATTGTCTTGCTGAAATATCCATCCCTGGCGTAACTTCAACTTCGTCACTGATTCTTGAACATTATTCTCAAGAATCTGCTGATACTGAGTGGAATCCATGCGACCCTCAACTTTAACAAGATTCCCGATGCCGGCATTGGCCACACAGCCCCAAAGCATGATGGAACCGCTACCAAATTTTACAGTGGGTAGCATGTGTTTTTCTTGGAATGCTGTTTCTTTTTGGACGCCATGCATAACGCCTTTTTTTATAACCAAACAACTCAATTTTTGTTTCCAAAATGAAGCTGCCTTGTCCAAATGTGCTTTTTCATACCTCAGGCAACTCTATTTGTGGCGTACGTGCAGAAACGGCTTCTTTCTCATCACTCTCCCATACAGCTTCTATTTGTGCAAAGTGCGCTGTATAGTTGACCGATGCACAGTGACACTATCTGCAGCAAGATGATGCTGCAGCTCTTTGGAGGTGGTCTGTGGATTGTCCTTGACTGTTCTCACCATTCTTCTTCTCTGCCTTTCTGATATTTTTCTTGGCCTGCCACTTCTGGGCTTAACAAGAACTGTCCCTGTGGTCTTCCATTTCCTTACTATGTTCCTCACAGTGGAAACTGACAGGTTAAATCTCTGAGACAACGTTTTGTATCCTTCCCCTGAACAACTATGTTGAACAATCTTTGTTTTCAGATCATTTGAGAGCGGGCTGTCCATGTTCGGCGACCATCAAACTTAACTGAACTTGAATTGTTTTGTAGAAAGAAATGGTCCAAAATACCTTCATCCAGGATCCAGGAACTGATTAAAAGCTACAGGAAGCGACTAGAGGCTGTTATCTTTGCAAACGGAGGATGTACTAAATATTAATGTCACTTTTCTGTTGAGGTGCCCATATTTTTGCACCGGTCAAATTTTGGTTTAATGCATATTGCGCATTTTCTGTTAGTACAATAAACCTCATTTCAATCCTGAAATATTACAGTGTCCATCAGTTATTAGATATATCAAACTGAAATGGCTGTTGCAAACACCAAAATATTTAGAACTAAAAATGATTAAGATTAATAGGGGTGCCCAAACTTTTTCATAGGACTGTATATGTATATGAGATTGTGTGGGGTTAGGGGCTAGGCTGTAGAGGGCAATATGAATTTTGTGGCTTGCTATGGTCCAAAGTGTGTGAGATTGCAGAGATGGTGGTGTGAGTTTGGGTTTTGTGGGGGTCCTGGCACAAACGTATGTGCGCTATTGTGACGAAAAGTAGCCTATTGTTTAATCGAGTGTATTAACTATGTTTGTGGAAAATTTCAGCCAAATTGGTCGAGCGGTTTTTCCGTGATTGAGGAACAAACAGCCGAACATGCAAACATCCAAACACACAAACCCACAAACTCACACATTTATAATATTAATAGGATGATTCTTTGGCGGGCCCGTTTTTTGATCCTTACTGTTTCTATACAGGGGAAAACATTGGTGAATGTACATGCTGCAAATAATCCTAACATTCCTTTTTTTCATAGACTGGTGACAATCCTTTCACAGTGGGATTGTTCTTCATTGATATTAGGTGGTGACAAACTGTGTTCATGCTATGTTTGAAGTCACCAGGTTAGGCCACTTCAGTCCTCTTCTTCAGACCATTTAGATGTGATCAATTCTTGGCGCTCCAGTCATCCAACACATAAGGAATTTTCCCTCACATATCCATAATACACATTACAGATTAGATTATTAGTTAGTATCGTCATCTCTATAACAATAACAATATATTGAACTTGTGACTTTCAGGCTCCATATCTCACCATCCACTACAGCTTCAGAGGTGAGATTATACACAACCATCTTGGCTATCTCATACATAAATTTGACTTGCAACTATTTTGCATATGGTTAGTTATGCAGATTCTTGTCATGATCAGCTCCAGTTTACAGAATGAAACTTCAGTTTGCAGAAATACTATTGGCGAAGAATAAACACAAGTAGAAATCTAGTTCTTAAGTTTCTTCTTTATTAATTTAGTCTGCTTAAAAAAGAGCTACAATATTTTGATATGAAAATGGTTTGCATTGCATTATTGATCATTATATTAAGGCCCCAGTGTACAGAAAGGTAAGCTGTAACAAAAAATGATTTCTTTGAAGCTTATAAAAAGCTCCCCCCTCCAGTCCCAAGTGGAAACCCATTACCTTTTCGCGAACACATTGAAGAGCAATTTACACAAGTAGAAGAGCTTTTATTTTAAAAGGTACCTATCATTTCAGAATACAATGGTGACATAGTGACACAAGACAAGTTCATAATCATGGGTTCCAGATTCTGAGGACCCCATGGCTTGCTGGAGCACACAGGCAGCAGCAAGAACTCTGCTCCATTGCTCAGAGAGACAAGTGGCTGGATTCATTAAGTTTCTATAAGCCATACTCACTAAGGAGAGCTGCTTACAGCTGCAGGGGTACGGTGCTCCACTGAGCACTTCCACAAGCAGAGGGGGACTAAGCAGCCAAATTCTCACCTATCAAGTCACTATGACACATAGGAAGCTTTGTGAAACATTAGGTACTCTTTTAGCAACGTAAGCGCTAAACTAACAAATGTAATAAATTAGATCCTCAATAGCTCATGAGTGTAGATCAGAAAACACCATTTTACAGATGTTTTCAAATACATTTTGTAGCCCAAAACGGGACCTGCCATCCATATTTTATGTCTGTCATATACAAATAGCGGAGATTATAAAACTTTTGTTAAGAAAAGTCCTGCATTTCATAGCTTAATGTCATCAAGTGCCATTTCCAAACCATAAACCTAGCTTGCATGAACATTTTGTGTAATAGACCAAGGTGCCTGCACTTCTGTAAGGATGAATATTATATCCCACAGAGGGGATGATCAATGACCCAGCTCATCTTATAACGTGGCATGTAAAGAAGGCTCAGTCACTTGGAGGAACATTAAGTTGCATGTCTAGTCATCATCAGAGTCTGAATCGTATTTCTTTCCTCGTATAGTTTTCTTCTCCAACTTTGTGATTTGAGAGCCATATTTCTTCTGATTCTGAAAAGGAGGTTCCATAAGATTGCCACTGCAATAAAAAATTTAATTAAAATAAGGAAACCATGATTGAAAAGGAGAATATGACAAAGCTGTAAGGCCTAGAACCAGAGCTTCAATCCTAGCCTTTTCAGACCTTTCCCTTTGTCACCCTTCACCACTGCCCCTTGTCAAGAAATTGTGAGGTGACAATGGGTTTCCTAAGTAAGGTCCTCAGATCTATCAGATATGGAAATAGGGCCCATATAGCTCCTATATCCACAAGCTGGAATACCCTACCATGCTTCTATGTTTTTGAGGCACATCCCAACCATCTTTTTGTTGTTTCCTCCCTTTGGATTTACTGTGTATGGTTTTTTATGCTATGTGGCACTTTTACACTGATAGACAAAATACACTGCAATAAGTTGTATTATCCATGTAATGAAGATAACGGGGCTAAAAAAATTACTAAATTACACCATCACTTTATCCTCAATGAAGAGTGATCACTTACCAAGCCAGAGAATGAATGAGGATGTAACACTGCTGGCCTCTTCACTGTATTTCTCTACATAAGAGCTTTTGGCCATCTGGCTATTCAGGGAAAAACTGTAAGGCTGAGGACCCACGTTGCAGAAACGCAGATTTTTTTGTATCCAAGAATGGATACAAAAGGAATGGGCAATACATAGGAGGCTCTTATACATGTTCCTTCTGCTCAATCCACTCCTGGTTCTGGCTCCAATAACCGCAGCAAAATCTGCAACAAAAAAAAGCTGCATTTCTGCAAAGTGGGGCCTCAACCTAAAGGGGCCTCTTCATTCTGAGGACTGGAGGAGGTCCCATCCCATGCACATATATGGTCAACATTGTATGCACAATGACTGTGCCACCAGATGGGACAGAAAGGAGTCCCTCGTTCTGAAGAAATATGTGGGTCCCATCTATCAGTCATTTTTGAATCAGATGAGAACACCTCTTTAATCCCTTCTCGCACAATGATGTAATGGTATGGTATGTCACGGAGTAGTGACACTTCCTGCATACTAACGTACTATTACACCATGCGATGGCACTCATTCATAAGCAGGTGCCATCAGAAGCAGTTGTGATCCCACCGCCAGAGCTGAGTTTTGATCGCAGGTGGTAACCCCTGAGGGGTCTTTATCATAGTGTGCTACTCATTGTGCACCCCCTTTAAAATGTAGCAAAAAAAGAAAAGAAGATCTCAACCAGTTTTGCCACAAAAAAAAAAGTTATGCTTCTCTAAAGATGGCGAAGGAAAAAAATCTGGATTTTATTTTATAAAATGTTGATTGGGCATACAGCAGGTTGCAGACGTTTATGGAACTATGCTACAAGCACAACTCCGGGCCAACTTAGATACAACAATACATTTAAAACTTATTGTGACAATTAAGTAATAATTGCCGAAAAGTCATCTACACTTATTATGAGCACCTCGGTACTGCTGAAACATTTCTTACCTGTAGTTAATAATTCCGGCACATCCTAGTCTCCATTCCAAGGTCTCTGTAGTGAACTCATCAGTATTTCCCAAATCAGTAAAACCAACAACATAATCTTTTGTTTTCCCATCCTTCACTAGTGCGAGGGTTGGGATGACTTTAATGCGTAGTCGTTCACATAAGAAGGGAGCCTTCTCGACGTTCAGTTTTAGGAATTTCGTTTCGATATGCTTCTTGGCCAACAGTGCCAGATGTTTGTCCAGGATCTTACACCTAGTCAAGAAGGAGCAAATTGAGCAATAGCTTTAAAGTCATCCTTGGTATAGTCATCTGGTGGCTCAAAAGCAACAATGATAATGTTACAATTTACTCTACCCAATTTGTAAAACTCTGTGTGTTTCTACTTTAAATTATTTGTAGCTCATATTTTATTATACTTGTTTTATGAAATTTTGGTAAATGTGACTGCAAATCTACTATACTGTAAGATATACTACTATAACTTTAAAAAGCATTTTTTTTCCATACCTAAAAGTAGAATCCTTGTAAAAATGGCAGACCACATTTTTGCTCTCCTTTACTTCCTGGAAGAATTCTCTCTCACTAGGTATTTCTCTGTATTCGCCATGCCCTTTGGACAACCATTCCTGAGCATTTAAAAAATAAAACAAAAAAAGAGTCAACAAGAGACAACATACATACATACATACTATATTTTCATAGGTTAGAGGTAATTACATGCACCTAACTTGAGAACTTTGTGTCAGAGGTGGCTGTGCATGTGAGGCTCTCTTTGTTAAAGGGCTTGTCCAGTTTCAGACCAATATTAAAGAAAAAAATTATATTTTTTGTGTAATGAAAAGTTGTACAATTTTCCAATATATTTTCTGTATCAATTCTTCACGATTTTCTAGATCTCTGCTTACTGTCATTCTTTCTGTTCATGCCAAGCGGATAAAAATCAGTCCACAGTTGTAAAGCTCGTTATAGTCACATCACAGTAATTAGACATCTGCCTGGTAACGAGCTGTGCACTTGTGTGTATCATCACATGACTATGGGCTGATTTTTATCCACTGACAGCAAACAGAATGAATGACAGCAAGGAGAGATCTAGAAAACTGCAAGGAACTGATCCAGAAAGTATATTGGAAAATTGTAGAACTTTTTATTATACATATAATATATATTTTTTTTTTCATATATTGATCTGAAACTGAACTCCTCCATTAATTTCTAAGGACATGTTTAAAATAGCTGTTTTCAGAAATTCCACAGAGATAAATGGAGGGAGCCATGCATGGATTGCCACTTCTCAATTAATAGCAGCCATAGGATGAGGTCCCCAACTCAGTTCTCAAGACAGGAGCAAGTCCCGGAGTTCAGACCCACATTTATAGCATATATGGTCATTTGAAGGGGTTGGACAGTGAACTAAAAAGTTAAAGCAACATTTGTGTTGGATCATGGGTACCCAAAGAAAAAAATATTCTAAATCACTAAAATATAACTTTTAATGTTTCATTTAAAACACAAATCCATGTTCCAGCAGCGTCAACACACAAAATAAGAATACTACTACACAGGTCCCTATAGTAAGGGTGGATAATTATCACTAGGGAAACAAAGAGGACCTGTAGTTATCCCTTAGTCCCCAGCTACATCAACAAAAAACACATATGTTGGAGTCCCTAAATTTCAATGTCGTGACAAATATGGCCATTAGGGCAATCACTCCTGTTTAAAGAGGACCTTTCATCAGATCGGGCACAGACAGTTTTATATACTGCTGGAAAGCCGACAGTATGCTGAATTCAGCGCACTGTCGGCTTTCCCGATCTGTGCCCCGAGTGAAGAGCTAGTGGTACCAGTACTGTAGCTCTTCACAGTCAGAAGGGCGTTCCTGACAGTCAGTCACGTACGTCCTTCAAAGCAGGGCCTATCGCGCTGTAGAGTGTGAGCGGGGAGGAACGCCCCCTCCCTCTACTCACAGTGATCGTCCATAGACGAGTATTATCAGGAGGGGAGGAGGCGTTCCTCTCCGCTCACTCTGTACAGCGTAATATGTGCTGCTTTGAAGAAGGATGTACCTGACTGATACATTATACATTTTAGATCTACAATAATGCAGAAGACGGAATGCTGAGAACGGACTGCCGAACACTAGTGTGAACCTAGCATAATGCGTAGAAATAGCCTTTAGAAAGGCTATTCTTCTACCTTTAGAAGTCTCCTCCACGCTGCCATTTGGTAGACATTCCCAGTTTTCTTCAGTATGCAAATGAGTTTCCTCACAGCACCAGGGGTGTTACCCTGAGCTCAAACATCACTAGGGGCGTCCCCTGTACTGCTTGAAGTCTCTCCAGTGACATCTCATCTTTTTCTGGCAAGCCTCTCTGTGGTGTCCTCTGCAATGTCTTCGTCCAGTGAGTCTGTCTTCTGCATCTAAATACAGTGCGTGTGCAGTCGGCTCTGCCATTGGGCAGAGCTGACTGCAGTCATTTTTTGTGGCTACTTACATGGGTGTGCTGAAGTACGTGACCACAAGAAAATGGCTGCAGACATGCACAGTCTGCTCTTCCTGAAGCCCTATGGCAGAGCCGACTGTGCATGCATTGTATTATCTACCGAATGGCAGCGCAGAGAAGACATCTAAAGGTAGGAGAAGAATAGTCTTTCTTATGCTATTCCTACATGTTAGTAGTAAAATATGGGATTCTAATGATAGAATCCCTTTAATGGGTGCCAGGGCCAAAAGTGAAAATATAAAGCTAACAAAAACATTGCCTTATATTTTTACTTGACGTATGTACATGCTAATAACAGATAGAGGAGGATTACATGGTTAACCATTTTACAAAATGCCAAAAATGTTACCTGTTTTTGCTGCTGTGCCTTCTTCAAGGCTTCCAGTCTCTTTTCTTTGAGACGTTCCATTTCATCTTCATCTATCTTATCCAGCTTCTCTAGTTCTGCATCCAACTGTTCCTCCATCAGCTTGGCGGTCTGCAGTAACTGGTTCTCCATAACTTTGGTAAACATGTCGGCTGCCATTTTTCTTTAAGTTGCAATAGCCTGAAAAAATATTCTTACTTATACCAAAAGACACGATTTATAGAAGAGTCAGGCTGTGGAAAAACATAGAGGTCAGTGGTTTGACCTATGGACTCCATAGCCTTGGTAGTAATACAATATATACTTGTGGACAGCGGTGGCGAGGGTTTTTGGAGGACTGACCTGAAAAAATTTCTTACTGCCTTTTCAAGTTAGGGATTAGAGATGAACAACCAGCAAGAAATGGTGCAGTCCAGAAGTCCATTGATTGCCACGGTAACAAGCGGTCTAGCAGTCAGGGACTGTATAGTTAGAGTCCCTTCTCTTTCAAAAAACCTAAATCGTTCTCGTCAGCAATATTCCCTGCTCAATATTCCAAACACGGAGGGGACAGGTATCATTTCTTCTTGCTATACCATGCTAGATTGGCTAATAGTACTGTATTGTGCAGCGCTACAACTGATATTAGCCACGCCCTTTCATATTAGCCAAGCTCAAAAGCCAATGTCCAATTTTGTGGCAATCTGTCACCCTGGGATGAGATCTCTGTATAAGCAATATAAGTATTCATCTGCAGAGCTTACTATGTGACTGGCTTAATATTAGTGCAGCACCATGTGATGTGCCCATAGCACCAGGCCCCCTTAGGGCTAGTTCACACGTGGGCAAAGGGGCGGATTTTGACAGCGGGTTTCGCTTCAAAAACCGCCCCTTTACAATAGTTGTCTATGTAGACCGCTAGCTTTTTTTTTCCTCCTAGCGGTTTATCGCCACTAGCGAAAAAAAGAAGCGACATGACCTTTCTTCAGGTGGAAAACGCCTGAAGAAATCCATAGAAGTGAATGGGAGGCGAAAACCGCGCGGTAAAAAACCGCGCGGTTTTCGCCCGCGGTTCCTATAGCACATATAGGAAGAAAAAAACCTAGCGAAAACCGCGTCGAAAAAACTCCCCGCGGTTTTTAACCTTGCACAAATAAGCTAGGCGGTTTTCACGTGTGAACTAGCCCTTATACTATGCCAAGTGTAAATATGAGGATGATGAGGAGCTCGTGCATGACTATGATGTGAAGATGTACGATACCATACGATCTATACTGATAGATAGAGCTAAATGGAAGTGGGAGGCTACAGGAGGTGGAGGAGGGGGAAGGGGGTGCCACAATGATGGCTGCTTTGTCCCCTGGAGACGGATGACAATACAATCACTACACAATACACTGAGGAATAAAAGGCCTGTGCCGTGATGTTACACAGGTCAGACATGAAGCCCAGGCCTGCTCTCTACTCCCCACCAGATCAGCCTCGCCATATTACCTGCTGCCGGTCCTCACTGTCGGCTGCTTACGGTCACTCCCACTAACTGCGACCACTGTCAGGACAACCAAACGTTCACACACAGCGTATTACACAGCCGCCCTACAGACGCAGAGTCACGTGCTACGTGCGCAGAACGTCATGACGTCTAACGCCTTCCCATTCGCCATTTTTGTGTTTGGCATACACTGATGGTGAAAATATCAAAACATCGACAGACTTATATCCCATCGTCATTCTCGCAAAACAATGTATGCCAACTATAAATGTATTATAAACTAGTATTTCTCACAACTGGGTAGAATTCACGCTACGCGTATAATGTAGACCGTCCATCTGACGTCACCGTGTGCGAGCTGATGTTTTACGTTGTTGGCTGTGCGCAGGAAGTTACTACTGACGATGCGCCGGGGAATAAGGTCTTGCGCAAGCGCAGAAGAAGCCACTAGCAGCTTGTGGACACCATATGCAGCGAGGTGCTTAGAGCCGGGATAGAGCTACACAGACATAGTCACCATGGGCAAGAAACAGAAGACCAAGGCCGAGGAGAGGTAACAGGCCGAGAACTCACGTAGTGCTAGCATGGGGCCATGGCCTGTCTAGTGTCCGCACAGGTGTGCTGCTGCTGCTCTGAGGAGAAAGGCCTACCCTAGAAGAGTGGCGTCTGCAGGCTGCTGCTGTATGGGAGGTCCCAGCACTGCTCTGAGGTGATAGCTGTAGCACGCTGTGACCTGTGTCATACTGCACCAGGCTATGGGGCACCAGCTGTGTAGATAGGAGGACACTGATGCTGCTATACATGGCTGGAGTGACCTGGGCATGAAGAGGCCTGCTCCAGCTACACCTCAAGTTGGGGCGGACATATTGTTTTTGGTGCTTTAGTTTTATTTCACATTTTTCTCGATCGAGGGATTTAGCATGGAACTGCAGTCTATTGTTATCTGGTATCAGCCTCCCTGCAGATTGTACATTGGAGTCCCTGCTCCCTCACACACATCCACTTATGAGAAGCTCCAGAGACTTTTACATCAGAGAGACATTTTTATAAGCTGCTTTTTGTAGGTTTTAAATGGATCTATAAAATAAGTTCTGATCTGTTTTCTGCAATACTTCAATATGAATAGTGAGCATCTACCTGATTTCATGAGAACATCCTCTTACTGTATACCTTCATGGCTCCTATGTAACCCCCTTCTCCATGAATGAGATAGGCGATCTAATGACATAGTTGATCCAGTGTCTGAGTGGCCAGTGTTCCCCATACAGGTGACATTATCGCTGGATCACCGATGGTTAGGCGTACCAGACCTGCTGGGTGGAAGGGTTGTGTATGTGAGACAAGTTTATTAAAGGAGGTTGGCCCGTCCTGTAAATACGGCCTTTTTAGCTATTGAATGGAGGCCCAAATCTCAGGGAGAGTAGAAGAATCCACTTTTCTTAAACCAGTGTGTCAGGGGCCTTTATTTGCAATTCTATTCTTTTTTTAAAATCTAATTCCAAGGAAGAAGCTTGATAGAGATGTTAATCTGTCATAGGTAGGCCACTGCTTAATATTTCTCATTCCATTAAGCTTCTTGCCAATAAGACCCTTGAAGCATTGACTTAAGAGCGCAGAACATTCTTCCTGACTTAAAAAGGTCCTCCACATGTATCTCCCATGGACTAGGAGAGTACCATTTTTAGTGTTATACCAGTTTCAGGAGAATCAACGCATACAGTGGTCACTGCTTTGGTAGTGCATTGCATTAAGGGAGGGAGTGCAGGTAGTTCTCTTACCAGGGTCTTTATTGCTGAACTATTATGTTTGGTGCGATGCGATATCACATGACCCGCCTTCTGTGTGCAGCAAAAGGTATTCTCTCTCCATTACTATATGAGGCTCACATTGTCTCGTTGGCTTGTACAGAGAGGTTACCTTCTGCTCCATGTAGAAGACAAGGTAATTTTAAGATAGTTAAAGGCAGATCATGTGATATAGCAGCAGTCCCTAACAACTCAATTCGTTAGGAAATCTGGTAAGAGAATTGCCTGCATTACATTTAACTTAGTGTGAATTACAAACAGAAGAAAAGAGAAAAAAAATCCCATATTTCTTCCTTTATTTTACTGGGTGTCATTTAAATGACAATATCTGATGACTGGGAATTTTGTAAAATATTATTCCGTATATTGTAGTTGTCTCTCTTAATTGGAAACGTAATGCAGTCTGCAATATTCTTTGTGTCAAAAAAATCAGAATTTAAGGATGAGAACAATGAATGTTTTGCTGGCAGTGTGAGCATGACCTAATATTTTTTTGTTGGAAGTAGTTATTATTTCTATATATAGCCGGACAGAACGGACTACATTTAGGAGCTTATAAACCAAGGTCACACTAATGGTACCAGCTGGAGACTGTTTGCTATCCTGTGACTTTTGTGTATGTGTAAATTAGTTATTCTCATCTCAGCAAAGTGCGCCTAAAACTTCCTGAAAATCCCAACTGCCACGGTGGGACTTATGGAAATAGAAAAATGTTACTGCAAAGTAACATTTAGTGCACTTAGGCAGAGACTGTTACTCCCACTACCTTCGATCTGGATCTAACTTTGGGTTTCCGGGCTGGTTCTGACCTTGAGTGATATGATTGGGACAAGCAACCAATTCGCCAGCCTCCACTCTCATGTCTACAGGTATTTGCCTGTAATATGGGGTTTGGCTGAATAGCTCATTGTAATAGTAAAGTCAGCTCCCATAGTACAGGTAACTTAACTATCTGTGAACAGGGAGGAAGAGGTAGGTGGCGCAGCATCTAGGGTGCCAGCTACTAGATCTGATCATGTGACCCACGGTCAGAACCAGATCAAACCTGAAGCTTGATCCAAATACAACTTCTGCCCATTGTCAAGCGTCTATTTTGTCAATATGTAAATGAACTCTTTGGAGCAATGTGGGCACTGTTATTGCTCCAGATAGGTAAGTGGCAACGTTATCATTGGTTCAAATGGCTGATTTGCATATTGTCAAAAAAGGTGGTAGCTTGTCAGTGTAGGCCCTGATTTACAAGGGGAATGAGGAATCAAACCGATCTGACTGGCTAGGTTCTGGTGACAGCCTACCTTTAAGGGCTCATGAACTCTTTTATATTAGGGTTCTGTTCTATATGGAGCCATAATAAGTCCTTGAATACTATACTGTACCTGTGCAAATCCAACTTATTGGGCAATGTAGGGTAATATTCTCCTCTTTTGTGCAAGGTCTGTACTAAGGAGCTGTGCCTCTTCAGCAAACTACCATACAGGCTTTGTGCACTTGGCTGTCCTGAATGTCGGATCCATTAGGCACCAACTAATAACCCGTTAAATGGAGTTTCTGGGATGAGGGTATTAATGGTCTCTCATTATGATAGGTCATTGGTATCATATTGATGACACAGCCTTACAAAAGGAGATCAATATTCTATCTCTGGAAAATCACTTAAAGGGTGTATCTGTAGGGTCTAGAGTAAACAAGAACTGTCAGTCATTGACTCCTCTGTGTCAGTCGTCATGTTTTCTGGAGCCTCGTGGTTCTCCTGCTTCTAACAAGTATATGTGCTCAGATGAGCTCCTGGAGCTTCTCTTCTGATTGACCTAAAGGGTCCCTGATCCACTGGCTAGGCCTAGGATATCTGAGAAGTGCTCTAACATGGATCAGTCCTCGTGACCTTTGCCTAATACCCATCAGTAATAATGTAAGGTTTTCATTAAAGAATCTACTTTCCATGACTGTTTTAGTGAATCCTGTTGTCTGTCTTATTCCTACCGTGTCCTCAGAATAACCATACAAATTAGCTTTTCATTGTCAAAATGGCTGACAATCGGTTATGTCCGTGCCGTGAATGTTTCCTCGTGGCTGATCCGCAGTCAACTTTATCCTTACAAAAAGCAGATCATTCATGCTGAATATTTTTCACCTGGCTATCAGATGTAAATACCAATGTTAGGCATGGATGGCTGCTTTTGGCCAGTCACTGGCTAGATGGCACAGACTCCCTGTACATTATTGGACATTTTTTAACTGCACCGATCAGGTGAGATATTTTTTTTATTTTTTTTTCCCCTTAATTCTGATGTAGCTAAATCATTGCTATTAATCTGAGTGTAAAACATTTTCCGATCAGTGAGTATGGGCTCATTGTCAGCCACTGTGTGATTCTGAGCAAGGTTATAGAAGTTGGTGGATTGTTGTTTAAGTGAAGTGTTTCTTTGTCATCTTTGTTAAAATAGTCCTGACCTCATCATTCCTGTGTGAGCTCTGCTGACGCTGTTTAATATGGCCGCGCTTTTAATGTTTACTACTAGCTACACACAGGGTGAGACTTTGTGACAAAAGAAGATATATCATATAAACTTCGTTTTTTTTTTTTTGTTTTTTTTTTACAAAGCTGTGCCTGTTATATAACTATTTTGCTATATTTTAGCCATTACACAGCCAAGTGTAAGTTATAAACATGTCATCTATTATTTTGTGTATGGCCTGCTTTAATAGTATTTGGTTTTTGCTGATTAAGGCTAAAACCCCACGTTTGCGGAAACGCAGCTTTTTTTTGTTGCGGTTTTTTGAGACAAAACCAGAAGTAGATTGAGCAGAAGGGAGACGTGTAAGAACTTTCTCTATATTTCCCATTCCTTTTGCAGCCATTCTTGGCTTTGGCTCAAAAAACCGCAGCAAAATCTGTAAATCTGCTTTTAGACATGTAGGTGCGGTGAACAGTCAGTCATGGGCAGCCGACGGACTTTAGCTAAACTGCCCCCGATGGGACAGTGACTGTTGATGGTGGGATCGTCTGTTCAGATGATTCCCATTCTCATCCTGAGATTTGAAGTATATGGCTGCTCCAAATCTTATATACAACAAACGCAGACTTCAGGTTCTCTGCGATTTTCACCCAATTTTACTAAATTTACTAAAAGTCTGTCGATAAATATTTTATGTGCATGGCCAACTTTATACAATGTTTTAAGCTGGTCAATTGGCAAATCCAGCTAAATGTGGGGAGAATCTGATGTCCATGGTGGTCATAAACAACATTAACAGCAGAGGTACTAACATAAGTTGGATCTGCCAATGATCCGCTGATTTCTCATATGTATGGCCAGATTCAACACTAGGAACCTTGAACCCACAGTGCCAAAAGGAATCCTCATTAATCTTAAAACGTTGGCATTGTAAAATGATGCTGTGAAGTAGAAGTCAAAAGTAGCAGAACAGTGTGGGGCATTCAGTGTAGCGTAGCGGTCTGTGGCACCAGCTCCAATAATAGTGCTATCTAGATGACGGGGTCTCACACATACTCCCCTATTCTCAACTGCCACTTGAATCACAAGTGAAAAGATCACGTTTTTTACCAAAGCTGGGTGAGAGGTGCACCCCTTTAACCAGTCCAGAACCCACCCTGACAGATAGGTTAGGGTCACCTGAATCAACAGTGTTCTAACCTTGTGAATTGGTACTTTTTTTTTTTTTTTTGAGATGTCAGTATTTTTTGTTAATTTGTAAATTAACTTTTTGGATCAACAAGTTGCTACTTTAGCCTCTTTGGAGTAATGTTAATGGCCTGTGCCCTGAAACTAAGATACAAAACACTGACGTGTGGATAAGACTTTAGGTTCATCCCAGCCTTGCTGATTTTATCCTGATTTTGTAGTTTTGCAGTCACTTACTATATTTGTTGCAATATGATTCTGTGGTATTGGTGTTTAAAACTTTATATTAAATGTTTTTTTTTCCTTTTCAATACTTTACCTTTAGTTTTTAATTCATGTTTTTCAGTATAAACCAGTTAAATCCCCTGTATTTGTGGTGAATAGACAGCAGCTTGATGCTGAGTTTGGGAATTTCCCTTTTCTGACTCAATCACTTGCAACCTTCTGGAATACTATATAAACAGATAAGATTAACTGTCCTCCTTGTCAGCTCCCCACCAGCAGTAGCAGAAATTGCTTGCCTTGCACGGAGACCCAATTGAGAAGTATTTCTGTCTTTCCATTTGTGCGTTACTTTATTTAATTCCTATTTTTTGCCTTTGTTACACTTTACCACATATTGTCTTTTTCTTGTTATTCTTTACTCTTGTCTTGATGGTTTCTAATGTTTGGGTCTTTTAAAAATGTTTAGTTCTGATGACTGATTTTTTTGAGCCAAACCCCAAAGAGAGTACGATACTGCGGTTTCTGTTATATTTCTGTGCCTAAGTTCTATTTTTGGCGTAACCATACTGATGCAAAATATTGCACTAAAATATGAGGCAGCTTATGTCATAATTAGTATTATGTACTAATATTAGTATTACATTGTATTATGTTAGTAGTACATATAAGTATTCACTGATATTGGGTATAACAATGTATTGTACTGCAATGCAATGTCTTAACCCACTGGTTTAATTCAGGATAGTTGTTGGGGTTGATCCGTTGATCCCTGTGTGCTCCCTGCCCTTTTAGGTGTTTTTTTTTTTTTCTCCCATTAGTCATATATTTTTATTTTTTCTTCTTGATTCTCATTAGTCCGACCCATTGCTCGCCTCATCTTTGTGTCTTTGTTTGGTTCTGCACAAGCTAATATTGCATTGATGTGGTATTGTATCCTGTTCTAAGTTTTCACAATATTTTGTGTATTCTGTAGAAATAATCTGTAATGTTCCTCTTATTTTTAATTTCCTGACTGCAAAATCAATGCAGTGCAAAGTCACATTGCTCAATATCATTTTGATTGTATAGATCAGTGATGGTGAACCTATGGCACCTGTGCCAGAGGTGGCACTCAAAGCCCTCTCTGTGGGCACCCATCTGTGGAACACTTTTTACTGTGTTGGGGACACTTTGCAGCAGATTGTACTGTGTATGGGCCAATGTGGAGCAGATTAGACTGTGTGGGGGCCCTTCACTAGTTGTATCACACAATATTTGTTTATATCAGACAAGTGATATTGTTGCAGACTGTCCGTAATTGTCCACAATTGTGGATGCGCACAGTATTAAGGGTAAATTCCCGTGTTGTCACTTAGTGATAAATTAGTGGGTTTTGGGTTGCAGTTTGGGCACTCGGTCTCTAAAAGTTTTGCCATCACTGGTATAGATCATGAAAAGTAACAATGTTTGCCAAGTACTTGCTGTTTAAAAAAAAAAAAAAAAAGTACAGCAAAGTGTGAATGGCGCCTCCTGCAAAATTCAAATTGTAACTGCATGTTCATGTAGTGAGCTGACTACTGGTGGACGCACATGCTCTGCTGCTCTTCTCACTGCCGGGGGGGGGGGGGGGGGGGGGGTCTGCACAGTGATCCTCTCTTTTCTGCAGAACATCCAGAAGAAATCTCTTCCTGTGGGAAAGAAAGTCATTTCTATTAGCTCTATTGCAGAAAGTCCTGTGGGGAGAGTGACCTCAGCATGCGTGTCTATAAGCAATCTATTCATTAAGTGAAAGTGTTAGCTCTTGATGTCTTTTAGTAAATGTCTCTGTATAACAATTTTGAAGTATATTTTCACTTAAAGCAAATCTGTCACCATGAAATACAGTGTAATCTGCATTGGGCAGTCCTATTTAGTAGTTTTTGTTACTGTGTAGGACTATGCTATCAGTCACTGATGGGACCCCCTTATTGACTAACTGTTTCTAAGCATATAAAGAAGATTTAAATGAATAAAATAGTCTTTTCCCTGAAAACTATATTTTAATCTGCACATCTGATCCTGCTCTGTAACATGCTGCCCTCAAACTATACGGCATTGTTACAATAAAGTACGGTAACAACTGGATATTGCCATTCCCCCTCTAAGTGTGTGTTGATTAAACAAGGTCAGTCTCTCCAGCCCCCCTTTCTTCACACAATTTTCAATACCATGTCAGTTTATTCATAAGTTTTGTGTATGAGTAAGAGAGGAAAGGTATAATGAAGAGTTATGAGAAAAGAAACTCAAGAATTGTTATTGGGAGTGCCATCATTTACAAGGATTTGTCAGAAGTTTTGGTCCCTCTTTCCATACTGACAATACTAAAATTGTTTTTTTGTTTTTTTTCTTTAGTGGAAAAGATGATGTCGACCTTGATGCCCTTGCTGCAGAGATAGAGGGAGCTGGAGCTTCCAAAGAACAAAAGGGTAAAGCGAAAAAGAAGGAAAAAAAGAAAAAGCAAGACTTTGAGTGAGTTTGGTTTGTGTCCTATACTTGCAATGTCAAACAAGCGTCTTACGCTGGTACTTCTCACCAGTAAATTGCAGAATTCTGAAATGTGTGTCTCTAAGCTATTCAGAAAAAGTAAATGAAGAATGCATGTGAAATGACACTATGCTCAAAAGGTTGTTCTTGTCATTTTCTAGTTGAAATCCACTCTATTTTATTTATTTACTGCCCTTAGTAATAGCATATGGAATATGGGCGATTCCTACAATAACCTGCTTTAGGCCATCTGCACCTGGGCTAATATTTTACATCCCAGTCTTGGAAATGTGGACAATATCTTAGTTCTATATGATATTGAGAGTCACTGCCTTACTGTTGGACTAGTGTCCTTTCATGGTTACATGATAACTATGTTGCTGTGAATCTCTGTCTCCAGGCAGAGTACAGTCTGCAATGTGTGGCTGATTGAAGTACTGTATTTTCTAGATCATAAGCCCATGTACAGCTAGACACTTCAGTAACTAGCTAACAATACTAGCTTTATTACTGCCTACAAATAGAATTGTGAATGTGGCTCTGGGTTAGTTGAACATCTTTTATTTATGCTTTATTTACCTTTTCACTTGTAGCGAAGATGATATTCTGAAGGAGCTTGAGGAATTGTCACTGGAAAATCAAGGAGGAAAATCTAACAAGGATTCTGCACAAAAGGTATTATTTACAGCGCATTTGGGGGATCTCTCTAAACTGTAAAACCCTGCAAAGTGAAATTGTTTCGGTAATGGTTGGCAATTCATGACTGCAGCATTTATTACTAGTAAAGATATTAAAAAAATACTTTAGCAACTCTTGTTTCGTTTGTAGAAACCAGAAGTAGAAGAACCAGAACCTATACCTATAAAGCAGGAGAAGAAAAAGAAGGGACAGAAGGGCAAGAAAGCCAGCTTTGATGAAGATGAAGATAATAGTGATGAAATGGAGAGGAAAAATACAAAACCCAAAAAAGAAGAAAAATCCAAAATCATGTCAGAAAGTGATAATGACGATGATGATGATGGTTATTTTAATAAAACTTCTAAAAAAGGTAAAGGCAAAAATGAGCCAACCAATAAAAAGGCACAGGTTTCTGAGGAAGCTAAGAATCATGGTAAGGAGAAAGTAGATGTTCCCGGAGATAGTGATGAGGATTCTGATGAGTTCAGCCGAAGTAAGAAAGGGAAGAAGAAAGAACCAAAGGCCAAAACTGTTGCTAAAGCTGATAGTGGAGATGAAGAAGGGGACTTCAAAATAAAGACTGCTGCTCAGAAGAAGGCCGAAAAAAAGGAACGGGATCGAAAGAAAAAAGAGGAGGAAAAGGCCAAACTGAGGAAGCAGAAAGAAAAAGAAGATTCTGAACCTCCTAAAAAAGAAACTGCCAAAGCTAGTGCCCCTGAAAAAGAACTAGAGGAGACTGGACCCAAGAAAGACAAAAAACCTGTAGTGGAAGCAGAGGCTGTAGAAGTAGAGGATGGTATGTACTTATTTTGCTAAAAAATACTCTGATCCAACATAACATTATTTGATTTATTGTAATTGAAGGTCTCCTGAGGCACATGGTTGGGTAACAAAGCTGTGTGCATATTTCACACTGCTCCGAACTTTGGCATGAACACAATAATCTGACCTGGATATCAAAATTTGTTTTAAAGGGATATTGGGGACCTTGTTTCTACTACACTATTCTGAGGGGATAGATTACCAGTTTTATGCTATTACATTTAAACACTGCAGCTTTCCTGCTATTACACTTATGCTACACTGTAAATCTATCTTGCTTCATTTATGTGGTGGTGGTTTGCATGGGCCTATGACTCTTTGCTTGCATGCGTTTAAAGGTATTTTTAATAGTGATATTTTATACAGATGATGATGATGGTGACAAAAAGAAAAAAGACAAAAAGAAGAAGAAAGGGGAAAAGGAGGAAAAAGAGAAGAAAAAGAAGGGCCCAAGTTCAGCCACAGTGAAAGCCATGCAGGAAGCTCTTGCTAGAATGAAGGAGGAGGAAGAACGACTTAAAAGGGAAGAAGAGGAGAGACAGAGACGGCTAGAAGAGCTGGAAGCCAAACGTTTGGAAGAGGTAATTTAATCCATTAAACCATGATTTTTGTTTCCAAATAGAGTTGATAACAAACCGTCTTACAGGGGCTACATATAAATGGTGGCATATTTGGCACTGTCTAAGATTTTTATTGAAGGCAAAAAGGATGCAGAGTGCTACCAAGTTTGTATTGCCAAGGAAGGAATTACTTCATTTAAGATCTTAGCTGAGCAAAGATAGGGTTCATTTACTTAATTTTCTTAGAAGAGAGTAAAGGAAGGGCACTCACCAATTGATGTATCTTCTTAAAATCAAATCCCTTTTTATTAGGTACATTTTAAAAACAGCCTTTTGGAAGGGAGGGATAACATTATAGGCGAAAAGAAAAGGCAACAGCCGTTTCGCGTTCCTCAGATGCTTTCATTGCATTTAAGGCTTGAAAAAGCGTTCTGAGGAACGCGAAGCGGCTGTTGCCTCTTCTTTTCGCCTATAATGTTATCCCTCCCTTCCAAAAGGCTGTTTTTAAAATGTACCTAATAAAAAGGATTTGATTTTAAGAAGATACATCAATTGGTGAGTACCCTCTCTCTTCGAAGAACATTATATACTTGTATTTTTCCTTGGAACGTTGAGCACCACCTAATTCTTCACAGCCGATTTATCAACTGGGTTTTGATTTATCTATGAATGCGAAGTTTTGAAGTGATCTATTGCTGTTTAAGAACAAGGCAGTGCCATCTACCTTTCTTCTTTTTCAAATACCTTTCATTTACTTAATTTACCTGCTATATTACTATGTAGCATTTGTCAAAAACCTTTTTAACACTAGTTCTCTCCGGTATCCTGTGTGTCTGATGTTAGTTTATGATGTATCTCTTAGGAACGACTAGAGCAAGAACGGAAAGAAAAGAAGAAGCAGAAAGAAAAGGAAAGGAAAGAGCGCTTAAAAAAAGAAGGAAAGCTACTCACAAAAGCTCAAAAAGAAGCCCGTGCTCGTGCGGTGGCTTCACTGAGGGTCCTTCAAGCGCAAGGTGGTTATTTTGTAGCATTAGTGTATCACTTTATCCTTTGTAGTCTACTATATTAGATGTAGATAATTAATTTTGTCAGTTGATAACTTGATTTACATAAACTCTAACTGGTATCTGTAGCCTGGCCATATTTCAATGCATTTTAATACTATGATGGGGTGTAATTATTTGCTGAAATGTTTCCTAGTGATGGAGTACAGAATAACAATTGTCATCTATGAAAGAATTGTCTTGGGAAGTGTGACAGTTTTGAGGATCTGGCTCTAAAAGGCACTATTAAACTGAGCAATTTTACAGGCATTTATGGGGAATAAACTCTCATACAAGTGATTGCTCCTGATAATCGACCTGTCTAATATTGCCACTAGGATAAGGGCTGATTCTAAGGAAAGCAATGGAAGTGCATGCCATGCGAGCAGTTTCTATAACAATTATTCCTCCTACACCACCAAATTGGCCTGTGTAATAGGCTGGCGCAGAACGAGTGCTAATTGGTATATTTTGTACTGATCAGAACCTGCTAAACAAAAACAATCTTCTCATGTAATAGGGTGTTTAGTTGGAGATCCCATAATGCTGTAAGACTTTCCTTTCTGGATGGGGACACTTTGGTACCATGAAGCATTCAATATTCAGCTGCATTTGTAATTTGTCACTTTTCTCTGCTAACTGAAGTCTGTGTTTTCTGTGATAGGTGTTGAAGTGCCATCTAAAGACTCTTTGCCAAGGAAAAAGCCGATCTATGAAGACAAAAAGAAAAAGAAGCCACAGCAGCAGACTCAAAATAAGGAAGGTAATTTTGAGCTTCCTGCTGACTTATAAGCTATTTTTTTCCCCTATAGATCAAGTGGTCCCCAACCTTTTTTCCACCAGGGACCAGTTTCAGCAAGACTGTTTTTCTATGGCCTGGTGGGGGGCGGGAAGGGGTGTGGATGGGGTTGGGGAAGGGGTGTGGTTGGGGGGCAGGGTTAAGCATGGGGGTGATCGCTGTGCAGACCAGACGACGCTCCCTGGTGGACACTTGGCAAACTCAATTCAAATGAATGGGTTTAAAAAGTGACTGATGGTTTCCGTCTCCTATCCAGTTTCTCGGGCAGAAGACGGAAACCTGAAAGCGGAGACCAGGCGCAGGTGTGAACCAGCCCTCATGCCACTGGGTCCATACTTTTATCCTCAGTTGTGAATAAAAAGTATGGTTATGTACATTATAGCTTAGTAACTCCATGTGCCTCATAGTAATAGGAGTTAACCCCATCATGTCCCTCATATTAACCCCTGTGTGCTTTAAATAAGGGTTACTGATATGTGAGACATATGGAGGTAATAATTATCTTCATCATTGAGGTCCTTTATTAGTTCCTGCATATGTCTCACATATTAGTAACCATTATGTGAAGCACAAGGGTTAATGTGAGGGACATGATGGGTTTAATTGCTATTAATGTGAAGCACATGAAGTTACTAAAACTAGTTTAATAACCCAAAATTCCTGACATTAATAGAAGTAGCCCCCCCCCCCCCTCCACTCCCCCCAGTAGGTACCTGGTGGTTTTTCTTTTTCACTTTGCTCTACGGAGCTCTTCTCCTACTCCTGGGCGAGACTTTGCAGGATGCAGATGGCAGGAGCTGAGGTGTAGCAGCAGCAAGGTTTCACATGGCCCCGCACCCATTGCTGAACTGGAGACTGGAGGAGGCGGGGCTATAACCTCTCATACAGCAGCTCACAGAACCTTCCCCAGAGTTTGCTTGCACGGCCGCTGCACAGCTAGAAGTAACTACAAAGCCCAGCGGCCGCTGCACAGTGAGTGCCCTCCCCCTAACTTTGGCCCTGCAGACTGGTTCAATATGCCCCGCGGCACGGTACTGGTCCGCGGACTGGCAATTGGGGACCCCTGCTATAGATTTTTTTAATTGCTTACGCTGGGTTCACACCTGCGTCTGGGGTCTCCGTAGTATGGTTTCCGTCTTCTGCATGGCAGAAGACGGAAACCATAGATCGGGTCCGGCCGTGCGCGGCGGTGAGCGTTTTAGGCTCTCCGCCGCGAAACCGGATTTTTTTATCCGGACACAGAGTACTGCATGTCCGACTCTGTGTCCGGATTATAAAACCCGGTTTCGCGGCGGAGAGCGCAAAACGCTCACTGCCGCGCACGGCCGGACAGCTTTCTCACCCATTCAAATGAATGGGTGAGAGAGTCTCCTGCAGGCTTCCGTCTCCTGCATCTGTTTTATGCAGGAAACGGAAACCTGCAATAAGGACCGACGACGCAGATGTGAACGAGCCCTTATTTGTGAATCTTGTGGTTGACATCAAACACTGTTGTGTCGATCTTTGTTGTACTTATTTGGGCAGATGTATTAATAGTTCAGAACAGGATTAGCTGTACAAAATTTATCACAGGGTCTTGGGTTGGATAAAAATATTGGTTGGCTTACTTTAAACTAGTGATGTAATTCTGGTGCTTTTTAACCCCTTTCTTCTTAAGGGAGCGTTCACACTACCATCAGTGTCCGACAGGTAGTGTCCGCTCCTTGTGTCCATTCAAAATCTCGCACGGACATTAGGAGTGGACACTAGCTGTGTCCGTGACACTTGTCATTCATTTAAATGGCGATCAGGTATGTTCTTTTGCACTCTGTGCCCTTCCTTCACTGTCCGTTTGTAAAGATGTCCGACTTTTAAAGCGGACAGAAAAACCCGACATGTAGGGTTTTTCTGTCCGCTTGAAAAGTCGGACATCTTTACATGCGGACAGTGAAGGAAGGGCACGGAGTGCAAAAGAACGCACCTGATCGCCATTTAAATGAATAAGTGTCACGGACACAGCTAGTGTCCGCTCCTAATGTCCGTGCGAGATTTTGAACGGACACTAGGAGCGGACACTACCTGTCGGACACTGACGGTAGTGTGAACGCCCCCTAACCTGTGAAGTATGGAGCAAAAGTTCTGTGCAGTGGTCTTACAGGGCTCTTGTGGCTCATCTCATTCCAAATGAATAGGATAGGCTATCAGTGTGAAGTCTTGGACTTTTAGAAGCCCTTTTAAATGAGTTAAGTTTTATGCTAGGTTCACAATAGCGCCAAGAGGACTAGAAATACTGACAAACGGACCTGTACAATAGAGGACAAAAACAAAGCCTGAGGGACCCTATTGTCTAAAATGAAGTCTGTTAGATTTTCTGTAGGATGTCTATGCCTTTAACTGAAATTACAGAATGAAAAAGTCCAGTGATTTTCAATGGATCTACACCAGATGGACACATTGCTCGCTATAAACACAGTCTTAGGCAGTTTGTTGCATCTTGTTTGTTTTGGTACTAATGCTTAACCCCTTAGCGACCCATGACGTAACTGTACGTCATGGGTCGCATGGGGATGTATGGAGCGAGCTCACACGCTGAGCTCGCTCCATACAGGGCAGATGCCGGCTGTATCATACAGCCAGGACCTGCCACTAACAGCAGTGGTCGGTGCCCGAGCCGATCGCTGCTGTTAACTAGAGATGAGCGAACAGTGTTCTATCGAACTCATGTTCGATCGGATATTAGGCTGTTCGGCATGTTCGAATCGAATCGAACACCGCGTGGTAAAGTGCGCCATTACTTGATTCCCCTCCCACCTTCCCTGGCGCCTTTTTTGCTCCAATAACAGCGCAGGGTAGGTGGGACAGGAACTACGACACCGGTGACGTTGAAAAAAGTAGGCAAAACCCATTGGCTGCCGAAAACATGTGACCTCTAATTTAAAAGAACAGCGCCGCCCAGGTTCGCGTCATTCTGAGCTTGCAATTCACCGAGGACGGAGGTTTCCGTCCAGCTAGCTAGGGCTTAGATTCTGGGTAGGCAGGGACAGGCTAGGATAGGAAGGAGAAGACAACCACAACAGCTCTTGTAAGAGCTAAATTCCAGGGAGAAGCTTGTCAGTGTAACGTGGCACTGACGGGCTCAATCGCCGCAACCCAGCTTTCCCAGGATCCTGAATGGAATACACTGTCAGTGTATTCCCGTATACCCGATATATACCCCCGATACCCGTTCCAACGGTGTGCCCCCCCACCTTCACCCCAGAAATACCCTGCAAGTCCCCTAGCAATAGAATTGGGGCTATATACACCCACTATTTTTGCTACTGCCATATAGTGCCATTGTCTCACTGGGAATTCAAAGAATATATTGGGCTTACATATAACTTCAATTCCAGGGAGAAGCTTGTCAGTGTAACGTGGCACTGACGGGCTCAATCGCCGCAACCCAGCTTTCCCAGGATCCTGAATGGAATACACTGTCAGTGTATTCCCGTATACCCGATATATACCCCCGATACCCGTTCCAACGGTGTGCCCCCCCACCTTCACCCCAGAAATACCCTGCAAGTCCCCTAGCAATAGAATTGGGGCTATATACACCCACTATTTTTGCTACTGCCATATAGTGCCAGTTTCTGACTGGTAATTCAAAGAATATATTGGGGTTATAAATACCCTCATTTCTTGCTACTGGTATATAGTGCCATTGTCTGACTGGGAATTCAAAGAATATATTGGGGTTACGTGCACCCACAATTTTTACTACTGGTATACAGTGCCATTGTCTGACTGGGAATTCAAAGAATATATTGGGAATACAAATACCCTCATTTCTTGCTACTGCCATATAGTGCCAGTTTCTGACTGGTAATTCAAAGAATATATTGGGGTTACGTGCACCCACAATTTTTACTACTGGTATACAGTGCCATTGTCTGACTGGGAATTCAAAGAATATATTGGGAATACAAATACCCTCATTTCTTGCTACTGCCATATAGTGCCAGTTTCTGACTGGTAATTCAAAGAATATATTGGGGTTACGTGTACCACAATTTTTACTACTGGTATACAGTGCCATTGTCTGACTGGGAATTCAAAGAATATATTGGGAATACAAATACCCTCATTTCTTGCTACTGCCATATAGTGCCAGTTTCTGACTGGTAATTCAAAGAATATATTGGGGTTACGTGCACCCACAATTTTTACTACTGGTATACAGTGCCATTGTCTGACTGGGAATTCAAAGAATATATTGGGGTTATAAATACCCTCATTTCTTGCTACTGCCATATAGTGCCAGTTTCTGACTGGTAATTCAAAGAATATATTGGGGTTACGTGCACCCACAATTTTTACTACTGGTATACAGTGCCATTGTCTGACTGGGAATTCAAAGAATATATTGGGAATACAAATACCCTCATTTCTTGCTACTGCCATATAGTGCCAGTGTCTGACTGGGAATTCAAAGAATATATTGGGGTTACGTGCACCCACAATTTTTACTACTGGTATACAGTGCCATTGTCTGACTGGGAATTCAAAGAATATATTGGGAATACAAATACCCTCATTTCTTGCTACTGCCATATAGTGCCAGTGTCTGACTGGGAATTCAAAGAATATATTGGGGTTACGTGCACCCACAATTTTTACTACTGGTATACAGTGCCATTGTCTGACTGGGAATTCAAAGAATATATTGGGAATACAAATACCCTCATTTCTTGCTACTGCCATATAGTGCCAGTTTCTGACTGGTAATTCAAAGAATATATTGGGGTTACGTGCACCCACAATTTTTACTACTGGTATACAGTGCCAATTTCTAACTAGGAATTCAAAATGCGCAAGGCTCCCGGAAAGGGACGTGGACGAGGCCGTGGGCGAGGTCGGGGGAATGGTTCTGGGGAGCAAGGTAGCAGTGAAGCCACAGGGCGTCCCGTGCCTACTCCTGTGGGGCAGCAAGCATTGCGCCACTCCACAGTGCCAGGGTTGCTTGCCACATTAACTAAACTGCAGGGTACAAACCTTAGTAGGCCCGAGAACCAGGAACAGGTCTTGCAATGGCTGTCAGAGAACGCTTACAGCACATTGTCCAGCAGCCAGTCAGACTCTGCCTCCTCTCCTCCTATTACCCAACAGTCTTGTCTTCCTTCCTCCCAAAATTCCGAAGCTTTACAGAACAATAACCCAAACTGTCCCTGCTCCCCAGAGCTGTTCTCCGCTCCTTTCATTGTCCCTCAACCTGCCTCTCCACGTCACGATTCCACGAACCTAACAGAGGAGCATCTGTGTCCAGATGCTCAAACACTAGAGTCTCCTCCATCTCCGTTCGATTTGGTGGTGGATGACCAGCAACCCACCCTCATCGACGATGATGTGACGCAGTTGCCGTCAGGGCATCCAGTTGACCGGCGCATTGTGCGGGAGGAGGAGATGAGACAGGAGTTGGAAGAGGAAGTGGTGGATGATGAGGACACTGACCCGACCTGGACAGGGGGGATGTCAAGCGGGGAAAGTAGTGTGGATGTTGAGGCAGGTGCAGCACCAAAAAGGGTAGCTAGAGGCAGAGGTCAGCAGCTTAGGCGAAGCCAGGCCACACCCGGAATCTCCCAAGATGTTCCAGTTCGTACCCAGCCCCGAAAAACTCCCACCTCGAGGGCACGTTTCTCGAAGGTGTGGAGTTTTTTCAAGGAATGCGCCGAGGACAGATATAGTGTTGTCTGCACAATTTGCCTCTCGAAATTGATTAGGGGCTCTGAGAAGAGCAACCTGTCCACCACTTCAATGCGCCGTCATTTGGAATCCAAGCACTGGAATCAGTGGCAGGCAGCAACGGCAGGACAAAGGCCGCCTGCCGTTCACGCCACTGCCACTGCCTCTGCCACTGCCTCTGCCTCTGCCACTGCCACTGCTGACTGTGCTGGCGATGCACTCCAGAGGACGAGCCAGGACACCACTTCATCTGCCTCCGCCACTTTGTTGACTTCTACCTCATCCTCCCCTGGTCCTGTCTTATCTCCTTCTCCTGCACCATCAAAGGCACCATCAGGCGCTTCTTTACAACAACCCACCATCTCTCAGACATTGGAGCGGCGGCAGAAATACACTGCTAACCACCCACACGCGCAAGCCTTGAACGCCAACATCGCTAAACTGCTGGCCCAGGAGATGTTGGCGTTCCGGCTTGTTGAAACTCCCGCCTTCCTGGACCTGATGGCAACTGCGGCACCTCGCTATGCCGTCCCTAGCCGTCACTACTTCTCCCGGTGTGCCGTCCCCGCCTTGCACCAGCACGTGTCACTCAACATCAGGCGGGCCCTTAGTTCCGCGCTTTGCACAAAGGTCCACTTGACCACCGACGCGTGGACAAGTGCATGCGGACAGGGACGCTACATTTCACTGACGGCACACTGGGTGAATGTAGTTGAGGCTGGGACTGCTTCCCAAACTGGCCCGGTGTACCTCGTCTCCCCGCCTAACATTCCTGGCAGGGACACGAGAAGAACACCCCCCTCCTCCTCCTCCTCTACCGCCTCCTCCTCCGCCACCGCCTCCTCCTCCGCCACCGCCTCCTCCTCCGCTGTTAGATTGACCCCAGCTACGAGTTGGAAACGTTGCAGCACTGGCGTTGGTAGACATCAGCAGGCTGTGCTGAAGCTGATCAGCTTGGGGGACAGACAGCACACTGCCTCCGAGGTGAGGGATGCCCTCCTCGATGAGACGGCAATATGGTTTGAGCCGCTGCACCTGGGCCCAGGCATGGTCGTTTGTGATAACGGCCGGAACCTGGTAGCAGCTCTGGAGCTTGCCGGACTCCAACATGTTCCATGCCTGGCCCACGTCTTCAACCTAGTGGTGCAACGTTTCCTAAAGAGCTACCCCAATGTTCCAGAGCTACTGGTGAAAGTGCGGCGCATGTGCGCCCACTTTCGCAAGTCGACAGTAGCCGCTGCTAGCTTAAAATCTCTCCAGCAACGCCTGCATGTGCCACAACACCGGCTTTTGTGCGACGTCCCCACACGCTGGAACTCAACGTTTCAGATGTTGAATAGAGTGGTTGAGCAGCAGAGACCTTTGATGGAATACCAGCTACAAAACCCTAGGGTGCCACAAAGTCAGCTGCCTCAGTTTCACATCCATGAGTGGCCATGGATGAGAGACCTTTGTGACATCCTACGGGTCTTTGAGGAGTCCACAAGGAGGGTGAGCTCTGAGGATGCGATGGTGAGCCTTACAATCCCGCTCTTGTGTGTTCTGAGAGAATCCCTGATTGACATCAGGGATAACTCAGATCACACAGAGGAGTTAGGGATAGCATCCGATCCGTCACAGCTGGAGAGTAGGTCCACACATCTGTCCGCTTCACTGCGTTTAATGGAGGAGGAGGAGGAGGAGGAAGAAGAGTTGTCCGATGATGTGATGGTGATACAGGAGGCTTCCGGGCAACTTCAAATTGTCCCATTGTTGCAGCGCGGATGGGTAGACATGGAGGATGAGGAGGAAATGGAGATTGAACTTTCCGGTGGGGCCAGAGGAGTCATGCCAACTAACACTGTGGCAGACATGGCTGAGTTCATGTTGGGGTGCTTTACAACCGACAAGCGTATTGTCAAAATCATGGAGGACAACCAGTACTGGATCTTTGCTATCCTTGACCCCCGGTATAAAAACAACATCTCGTCTTTTATTCCGGTAGAGGGGAGGGCCAATCGCATCAATGCTTGCCACAGGCAATTGGTGCAGAATATGATGGAGATGTTTCCAGCATGTGACGTTGGCGGCAGGGAGGGCAGTTCCTCCAGTAGGCAACCAAGTTCTCACCGGTCCACACAAACGAGGGGCACACTGTCTAAGGTCTGGGACACCTTGATGGCACCCCCTCGCCAAAGTGCCTCCACGGAGGGTCCTAGTGTCACCAGGCGTGAGAAGTATAGGCGCATGTTGCGGGAATACCTTTCCGACCACAGCCCTGTCCTCTCCGACCCCTCTGCGCCCTACACGTATTGGGTGTCGAAGTTGGACCTGTGGCTTGAACTTGCCCTATATGCCTTGGAGGTGCTGTCCTGTCCTGCCGCCAGCGTCCTATCTGAGAGGGTGTTCAGTGCAGCCGGTGGCATCATCACTGACAAGCGCACCCGTCTGTCAGCTGAGAGTGCCGACCGGCTCACTTTGATAAAAATGAACCACCACTGGGTAGAGCCGTCATTTTTGTGCCCACCTGTGTAAAGCACCCCAACATGAAACTCCATGTCTGTACTCAACCTCTCCAATTCCTCCGCATCCTCATACTCATCCACCATAAGCGTTGCACAATTCTGCTAATACTAGGCTCCCTCCACCCTGATTTCCCCCAACTCTGCTGGTTAGAGGCTCCCTCCACCCTGATTTCCACCAACTCTGCTGGTTAGAGGCTCCCTCCACCATGAATTGGTCCAAACTGGGCTGGTTAGAGGCTCCCTCCACCATGAATTTGCCCAAACTGGGCTGTTTAGAGGCTCCCTCCACCATGAATTGGTCCAAACTGGGTTTTTTAGAGGCTCCCTCCACCATGAATTGGTCCAAACTGGGCTGTTTAGAGGCTCCCTCCACCATGAATTTGCCCAAACTGGGCTGGTTAGAGGCTCCCTCCACCATGAATTGGTCCAAACTGGGTTTTTTAGAGGCTCCCTCCACCATGAATTTGCCCAAACTGGGCTGGTTAGAGGCTCCCTCCACCATGAATTGGTCCAAACTGGGCTGGTTAGAGGCTCCCTCCACCATTAATTGGTCCAAACTGGGCTGTTTTGAGGCTCCCTCCACCATGAATTGGTCCAAACTGGGGTTTTTAGGGGCTCCCTCCACCATGAATTTCCCAAAACTTGGCTGTTTAGAGGCTCCCTCCACCATGAATTGGTCCAAACTGGGTTTTTTAGAGGCTCCCTCCACCATGAATTGGTCCAAACTGGGCTGGTTAGAGGCTCCCTCCACCATGAATTTCCCAAAACTTGGCTGTTTAGAGGCTCCCTCCACCATTAATTGGTCCAAACTGGGCTGGTTAGAGGCTCCCTCCACCATGAATTTGCCCAAACTGGGCTGTTTAGAGGCTCCCTCCACCATGAATTTCCCAAAACTTGGCTGTTTAGAGGCTCCCTCCACCATTAATTGGTCCAAACTGGGCTGGTTAGAGGCTCCCTCCACCATGAATTTGCCCAAACTGGGCTGTTTAGAGGCTCCCTCCACCATGAATTTGCCCAAACTGGGCTGGTTAGAGGCTCCCTCCACCATGAATTGGTCCAAACTGGGTTTTTTAGAGGCTCCCTCCACCATGAATTGGTCCAAACTTGGCTGTTTAGAGGCTCCCTCCACCATTAATTGGTCCAAACTGGGCTGGTTAGAGGCTCCCTCCACCATGAATTGGTCCAAACTGGGTTTTTTAGAGGCTCCCTCCACCATGAATTTGCCCAAACTGGGCTGTTTAGAGGCTCCCTCCACCATGAATTGGTCCAAACTGGGGTTTTTAGGGGCTCCCTCCACCATGAATTTCCCAAAACTTGGCTGTTTAGAGGCTCCCTCCACCATTAATTGGTCCAAACTGGGCTGGTTAGAGGCTCCCTCCACCATGAATTGGTCCAAACTGGGCTGTTTAGAGGCTCCCTCCACCATGAATTGGTCCAAACTGGGTTTTTTAGAGGCTCCCTCCACCATGAATTGGTCCAAACTGGGCTGTTTAGAGGCTCCCTCCACCATGAATTTGCCCAAACTGGGCTGTTTAGAGGCTCCCTCCACCATGAATTTGCCCAAACTGGGCTGGTTAGAGGCTCCCTCCACCATGAATTGGTCCAAACTGGGTTTTTTAGAGGCTCCCTCCACCATGAATTTGCCCAAACTGGGCTGGTTAGAGGCTCCCTCCACCATGAATTGGTCCAAACTGGGCTGGTTAGAGGCTCCCTCCACCATTAATTGGTCCAAACTGGGCTGTTTAGAGGCTCCCTCCACCATGAATTTGCCCAAACTGGGCTGGTTAGAGGCTCCCTCCACCATGAATTGGTCCAAACTGGGCTGTTTAGAGGCTCCCTCCACTATGAATTGGTCCAAACTGGGGTTTTTAGGGGCTCCCTCCACCATGAATTTCCCAAAACTTGGCTGTTTAGAGGCTCCCTCCACCATTAATTGGTCCAAACTGGGCTGGTTAGAGGCTCCCTCCACCATGAATTGGTCCAAACTGGGCTGGTTAGAGGCTCCCTCCACCATGAATTTCCCAAAACTTGGCTGTTTAGAGGCTCCCTCCACCATTAATTGGTCCAAACTGGGCTGGTTAGAGGCTCCCTCCACCATGAATTTGCCCAAACTGGGCTGTTTAGAGGCTCCCTCCACCATGAATTTCCCAAAACTTGGCTGTTTAGAGGCTCCCTCCACCATTAATTGGTCCAAACTGGGCTGGTTAGAGGCTCCCTCCACCATGAATTTGCCCAAACTGGGCTGGTTAGAGGCTCCCTCCACCATGAATTGGTCCAAACTGGGTTTTTTAGAGGCTCCCTCCACCATGAATTGGTCCAAACTTGGCTGGTTAGAGGCTCCCTCCACCATGAATTGGTCCAAACTGGGTTTTTTAGAGGCTCCCTCCACCATGAATTTGCCCAAACTGGGCTGTTTAGAGGCTCCCTCCACCATGAATTGGTCCAAACTGGGGTTTTTAGGGGCTCCCTCCACCATGAATTTCCCAAAACTTGGCTGTTTAGAGGCTCCCTCCACCATTAATTGGTCCAAACTGGGCTGGTTAGAGGCTCCCTCCACCATGAATTTGCCCAAACTGGGCTGTTTAGAGGCTCCCTCCACCATGAATTGGTCCAAACTGGGTTTTTTAGAGGCTCCCTCCACCATGAATTGGTCCAAACTGGGCTGTTTAGAGGCTCCCTCCACCATGAATTTGCCCAAACTGGGCTGTTTAGAGGCTCCCTCCACCATGAATTTGCCCAAACTGGGCTGGTTAGAGGCTCCCTCCACCATGAATTGGTCCAAACTGGGTTTTTTAGAGGCTCCCTCCACCATGAATTTGCCCAAACTGGGCTGGTTAGAGGCTCCCTCCACCATTAATTTGCCCAAACTGGGCTGTTTAGAGGCTCCCTCCACCATGAATTTGCCCAAACTGGGCTGGTTAGAGGCTCCCTCCACCATGAATTGGTCCAAACTGGGTTTTTTAGAGGCTCCCTCCACCATGAATTGGTCCAAACTGGGCTGGTTAGAGGCTCCCTCCACCATTAATTGGTCCAAACTGGGCTGTTTAGAGGCTCCCTCCACCATGAATTTGCCCAAACTGGGCTGGTTAGAGGCTCCCTCCACCATGAATTGGTCCAAACTGGGCTGTTTAGAGGCTCCCTCCACCATGAATTGGTCCAAACTGGGGTTTTTAGGGGCTCCCTCCACCATGAATTTCCCAAAACTTGGCTGTTTAGAGGCTCCCTCCACCATTAATTGGTCCAAACTGGGCTGGTTAGAGGCTCCCTCCACCATGAATTGGTCCAAACTGGGCTGGTTAGAGGCTCCCTCCACCATGAATTTCCCAAAACTTGGCTGTTTAGAGGCTCCCTCCACCATTAATTGGTCCAAACTGGGCTGGTTAGAGGCTCCCTCCACCATGAATTTGCCCAAACTGGGCTGTTTAGAGGCTCCCTCCACCATGAATTTCCCAAAACTTGGCTGTTTAGAGGCTCCCTCCACCATTAATTGGTCCAAACTGGGCTGTTTAGAGGCTCCCTCCACCATGAATTTGCCCAAACTGGGCTGGTTAGAGGCTCCCTCCACCATGAATTGGTCCAAACTGGGTTTTTTAGAGGCTCCCTCCACCATGAATTTGCCCAAACTGGGCTGGTTAGAGGCTCCCTCCACCATGAATTGGTCCAAACTGGGCTGGTTAGAGGCTTCCTCCACCATGAATTTGCCCAAACTGGGCTGTTTAGAGGCTCCCTCCACCATGAATTGGTCCAAACTGGGGTTTTTAGGGGCTCCCTCCACCATTAATTGGTCCAAACTGGGCTGGTTAGAGGCTCCCTCCACCATGAATTTGCCCAAACTGGGCTGTTTAGAGGCTCCCTCCACCATGAATTGGTCCAAACTGGGGTTTTTAGGGGCTCCCTCCACCATGAATTTCCCAAAACTTGGCTGTTTAGAGGCTCCCTCCACCATTAATTGGTCCAAACTGGGCTGGTTAGAGGCTCCCTCCACCATGAATTGGTCCAAACTGGGCTGTTTAGAGGCTCCCTCCACCATGAATTGGTCCAAACTGGGTTTTTTAGAGGCTCCCTCCACCATGAATTGGTCCAAACTGGGCTGTTTAGAGGCTCCCTCCACCATGAATTTGCCCAAACTGGGCTGTTTAGAGGCTCCCTCCACCATGAATTTGCCCAAACTGGGCTGGTTAGAGGCTCCCTCCACCATGAATTGGTCCAAACTGGGTTTTTTAGAGGCTCCCTCCACCATGAATTTGCCCAAACTGGGCTGGTTAGAGGCTCCCTCCACCATGAATTGGTCCAAACTGGGCTGGTTAGAGGCTCCCTCCACCATTAATTGGTCCAAACTGGGCTGTTTAGAGGCTCCCTCCACCATGAATTTGCCCAAACTGGGCTGGTTAGAGGCTCCCTCCACCATGAATTGGTCCAAACTGGGCTGTTTAGAGGCTCCCTCCACCATGAATTGGTCCAAACTGGGGTTTTTAGGGGCTCCCTCCACCATGAATTTCCCAAAACTTGGCTGTTTAGAGGCTCCCTCCACCATTAATTGGTCCAAACTGGGCTGGTTAGAGGCTCCCTCCACCATGAATTGGTCCAAACTGGGCTGGTTAGAGGCTCCCTCCACCATGAATTTCCCAAAACTTGGCTGTTTAGAGGCTCCCTCCACCATTAATTGGTCCAAACTGGGCTGGTTAGAGGCTCCCTCCACCATGAATTTGCCCAAACTGGGCTGTTTAGAGGCTCCCTCCACCATGAATTTCCCAAAACTTGGCTGTTTAGAGGCTCCCTCCACCATTAATTGGTCCAAACTGGGCTGGTTAGAGGCTCCCTCCACCATGAATTTGCCCAAACTGGGCTGGTTAGAGGCTCCCTCCACCATGAATTGGTCCAAACTGGGTTTTTTAGAGGCTCCCTCCACCATGAATTGGTCCAAACTTGGCTGTTTAGAGGCTCCCTCCACCATTAATTGGTCCAAACTGGGCTGGTTAGAGGCTCCCTCCACCATGAATTGGTCCAAACTGGGTTTTTTAGAGGCTCCCTCCACCATGAATTTGCCCAAACTGGGCTGTTTAGAGGCTCCCTCCACCATGAATTGGTCCAAACTGGGGTTTTTAGGGGCTCCCTCCACCATGAATTTCCCAAAACTTGGCTGTTTAGAGGCTCCCTCCACCATTAATTGGTCCAAACTGGGCTGGTTAGAGGCTCCCTCCACCATGAATTTGCCCAAACTGGGCTGTTTAGAGGCTCCCTCCACCATGAATTGGTCCAAACTGGGTTTTTTAGAGGCTCCCTCCACCATGAATTGGTCCAAACTGGGCTGTTTAGAGGCTCCCTCCACCATGAATTTGCCCAAACTGGGCTGTTTAGAGGCTCCCTCCACCATGAATTTGCCCAAACTGGGCTGGTTAGAGGCTCCCTCCACCATGAATTGGTCCAAACTGGTTTTTTTAGAGGCTCCCTCCACCATGAATTTGCCCAAACTGGGCTGGTTAGAGGCTCCCTCCACCATTAATTTGCCCAAACTGGGCTGTTTAGAGGCTCCCTCCACCATGAATTTGCCCAAACTGGGCTGGTTAGAGGCTCCCTCCACCATGAATTGGTCCAAACTGGGTTTTTTAGAGGCTCCCTCCACCATGAATTGGTCCAAACTGGGCTGGTTAGAGGCTCCCTCCACCATTAATTGGTCCAAACTGGGCTGTTTAGAGGCTCCCTCCACCATGAATTTGCCCAAACTGGGCTGGTTAGAGGCTCCCTCCACCATGAATTGGTCCAAACTGGGCTGTTTAGAGGCTCCCTCCACCATGAATTGGTCCAAACTGGGGTTTTTAGGGGCTCCCTCCACCATGAATTTCCCAAAACTTGGCTGTTTAGAGGCTCCCTCCACCATTAATTGGTCCAAACTGGGCTGGTTAGAGGCTCCCTCCACTATGAATTGGTCCAAACTGGGCTGGTTAGAGGCTCCCTCCACCATGAATTTCCCAAAACTTGGCTGTTTAGAGGCTCCCTCCACCATTAATTGGTCCAAACTGGGCTGGTTAGAGGCTCCCTCCACCATGAATTTGCCCAAACTGGGCTGTTTAGAGGCTCCCTCCACCATGAATTTCCCAAAACTTGGCTGTTTAGAGGCTCCCTCCACCATTAATTGGTCCAAACTGGGCTGTTTAGAGGCTCCCTCCACCATGAATTTGCCCAAACTGGGCTGGTTAGAGGCTCCCTCCACCATGAATTGGTCCAAACTGGGCTGGTTAGAGGCTTCCTCCACCATGAATTTGCCCAAACTGGGCTGTTTAGAGGCTCCCTCCACCATGAATTGGTCCAAACTGGGGTTTTTAGGGGCTCCCTCCACCATTAATTGGTCCAAACTGGGCTGGTTAGAGGCTCCCTCCACCATGAATTTGCCCAAACTGGGCTGTTTAGAGGCTCCCTCCACCATGAATTGGTCCAAACTGGGGTTTTTAGGGGCTCCCTCCACCATGAATTTCCCAAAACTTGGCTGTTTAGAGGCTCCCTCCACCATTAATTGGTCCAAACTGGGCTGGTTAGAGGCTCCCTCCACCATGAATTTCCCAAATCTTGGTTGTTTAGAGGCTCCCTCCACCATTAATTGGTCCAAACTGGGCTGGTTAGAGGCTCCCTCCACCATGATTTTGCCCAAACTGGGCTGTTTAGAGGCTCCCTCCACCATTAATTGGTCCAAACTGGGCTGGTTAGAGGCTCCCTCCACCATGAATTTGCCCAAACTGGGCTGGTTAGAGGCTCCCTCCACCATGAATTTGCCCAAACTGGGCTGGTTAGAGGCTCCCTCCACCATGAATTGGTCCAAACTGGGGTTTTTAGAGGCTCCCTCCACCATGAATTTGCCCAAACTCTGCTGGTTAGAGGCTCAATCCACCCTGATTTTCAAAACAAATGTTGGTGCCAACCTCAACTTACTACAAGGGCCAAATTCACTGCTGGTGACAAGCTCTCCTCACTGCAAGTGCCAAATACACATGTTTCAAGGTGTTTTCCTACTGTCAGAGAGGTGGTATTGAGTGTGTAAAGTGTGTAGTTGTTAGGCTGTGATGTTGGGGTAATAGAGGGTCTTTGGTGTGTTAGATGCCCCCAGACATGCTTCCCCTGCTGTCCCAGTGTCATTCCGGAGGTGTTGGCATCATTTCCTGGGGTGTCATAGTGGACTTGGTGACCCTCCAGACACGGATTTGGGTTTCCCCCTTAACGAGTATCTGTTCCCCATAGACTATAATGGGGTTCGAAACCCATTCGAACACACGAACATTGAGCGGCTGTTCGAATCGAATTTCGAACCTCGAACATTTTAGTGTTCGCTCATCTCTACTGTTAACCCTTTACACACTGCGGTCAAACGGCGCCGGCGGCACGGGCGCCGCCATGTTTCGCCGATCGCTGCCCTCCTGAACGTCACATGAGGGCGGTGATCGGTTGCTATGACAGCCGGAAGCCTATTGAAGGCTTCCAGGCTTGTCTCTGCACTAGATCCATTAGACGATGCCAGAGGCATCAGAGGCATCGTCTAATACAAGTGCTGCGATTTTCCTATTCACTGCAATACTGTAGTATTGCAGTGAATAGTATGAGCGATCAGACCCCCTAGGTTTCAAGGTACCTAAGGGGGTCTGATCATAAATGTATAACCAGAAAAAAAAAAGTTTTTAAAAGTATTGAAAAAATTAAAAAAATATAAAAGTTCAAATCACCCCCCTTTCCCTAGATTAGCTATAAAAGTAATTAAAGAACATTAAACATAAACATAATTATTAGGTATCCCCGCGCTCCAAAATGCCCGAACTATTAGAATATTAAAACATTTATCCCGTACTGCGAACAACGTAGCGGCAAAAAAAATAAAAATAGCCAAATAGCGTTTTTTTCAACACTTTGCCTCCTATAAAAAATTGAATAAAAAGTGATCAAACCATCAGATCTTTCCCCAAATGGTATCAATAGAAACGTCATCTTGTCCCGCATAAAAAGACACCACAACCAGCTCCATACATGGAAATATGAAAAAGTTACAGGTGTTAGAACAGGGGTCTCAAACTCAACTCAGCATGTGGGCCGCAGAGCAAGATCCCAGCCAGTCGGCGGGCCGCACCGCTGCAAATTTAGCTCCACCCACTTTTATCTGCCCCCAGATTCATGTCCCCCCATCTCTGCCCCCAGATTCATGTCCCCTCCATCTCTGCCCCCAGCGCGATTGGCTGTGCTGTGAAGAAGGACGTCTCTGGCTAACTGTCAGAAACGCCCTTCTGACCATAGAAGAGCTACGGTACCGGACCGTAAGCTCTTCACACTGGGCCCACATCAGGAAAGCCGACAGTGCGCTGAACTCAGCGCACTGTCAGCTTTCCGGCAGTATATAGACCTGCCTGTGGGCAAAATGGTGAAAGGTCCTCTTTAACACACAAAAAAACAGTTATACTCACCATCCAACGCTCCCTCGCCGCGCTCTGCAATTTCACTAATAGACCTGTAGGCGCGATGTGATGATGTGACGTCATCACATCGCGCCTATATGTCCACTAGCCGGAACGTAGCGGCTAGTGGATATAATCATCTCACAATGTATTCAACTCGGATCCGGCGTCCCTAGGCTTGTGCGGGCCGCACAAAATTGTTCGGGGGGCCGCATGCGGCCCGCGGGCCGCGAGTTTGAGACCCCTGTGTTAGAACATGATGACACAAATTTTTTGTTCTATTTTGCAAAGTTTATCATTTTTTTTAAAAGTATCAAAACATTTCAAATACCATATAAATTTGGTATCACCGCGTTCGTGCTGACACGTAGAACACAGGCAACATGTCGTTTGTACCAAACAGTGAACGCTGTAAAAATTAAACCCATAAGAAAATGGCGCAAATGCATTTTTTCTCCAATTGTACCTCATTCTGAATTTTATTTCCAGCTTCCCAGTACATTGCACAGCATATTGAATGGTGCCATTACAAAGTACAATTTGTCCCACAAACAATAAGCCATCATGTGACTCTGTGAACTGAAAAATGAAAAAGTTATGGCTCTTGAAATGTGAGGAGGGAAAAGCGAAAATGCGAAACCAAAAAATGGCCTGGTCCTTAAGGGGTTAATATATAATACTAATCCATAATGCATTTGGAGTAGAACAAATAATAAAGTGGCTGTTTTTATGCTTTTCAGAACCAATGGAGGTGAGTTCTCCAGTTGATGATGTTCCTGAATCTCCAGTGCTAGAAAAAGAGGAGGCCCCATTGTCTGCAGAAACTCCTGGTGAGTGATAAGCTTCACATTAACTTCAATGTTTCATGTTAAAAGTAATAGAACATTTATGTTGCTCCTTGGCTGTTGCTAGCTACAGGTACCTAGGATTTTGTAGCAGTGCTAGAATTTACCAAGGTTCAAAACTGTATCACTGGGACTAGGGTGAATTCAGTAAGTTAAAGGGGTTATCTGGTTTCTAAGATTGATCAATATTAGATCTGCGGGGGTCTGACACCCATGATCCCCCTCAGATCGCTAGTACCTGGACAGTGTTGTTTCTCAGCATTGTTTACTTAGAATTCAATAGGACATTGCTACAGTACCCGCTCTCATACTACCAGTTTTACAGCACGTGACCAGTGCAACTTGCAGTTTGTAGTATGTAATCAATACTGAGACAAGTTTGCAACCTAAATTTGCAGTCAAAACAACCTTAAGGAGTCGTTCACACGTGAGCAAAGGGGAGGTTTTTGACAGCGGATTTCGCTTCAGAAACCTCCCCTTTACAATGGTGGTCTATGCAGACCGCCAGGCTTCTTTTCTCCGCTAGCGACGGGATGCTGCTAGTGGAGAAAAGAAGCGACATGTCCTTTCTTCAGGCGGAAGCCGCGCGGCTTCCGCCCAGCAGCAGCACCACCCTCCTATGTCGGCTCATTCATTTGAGCCGACAGCGGAGGGGAAAGCCTTGACCGCGATGGTCGCAGCAGGCGGGTTTTGACCAGAGATAGACGCGGCGAGCCGCGTCTCTCTCGGTGTCAAAACCCGCGCGGGCAGTTCACGTGTGAACTAGCCCGGGTTTCAGTTAAAACCCTATTTACTTACCCTTACTTAAAGGGGTTTTCTAGGTAGAAAATCTTTTTTCTTATTAGTGCTAGTAATGAGTTAATAAATACACACATATACCTTTAGCAGTGTTTAGAGTGATTTCTGGGTGTCTCTGGTTGTTGCTGGCATCCTCTGCTTTTGTTTACTTGGTGTTAGCTTCCTGCTGTGCAACTTCCTGTGTAGCTTCAACACTAGTTCCCTCTCGCTCAGCCCCCCTCTCGGTCTGTTACACTCCCCCTCCCTGTATCAGTAGCCGAGCGTTCCCACCCATTACTAGCCCCTCCCACTGTCTCCTTGGCCTAGCGATTCAAGCCTAGCGATTGTGCCCATTATTAGCCCCTCCCACTGGTCTCCCTAGCTATCCTTTTCTGCCCACTACTGGCAGACAGGAAAAGGGGAGGAACTGTTCCCAGACACAGGAATGCGTAGTAAGTATTGATGGGTATGGGGGGGGGGGGGTAATGATGATGTGACATTTTGGAGGCGGTGAAACGGAACGTCACTGGATTATCAGAAAGTGTCTCTGGGACAGTCATATGGGTAATTTTATATATATATTTTTTCTTTTTTTAATAGAAGTAAATTAGAAGTTAGGTGGGTGGAGGGAGTTTAGTTTAGGGGCTAATTCTTAGTTTAAGGGGTGGCAGTGTGTCATTGACTATTTTTAGTTGCATGACTGCAGTCATGGACTAAATTGCCATAGCCTTATACATAAGAAACCAAAACAAATCTATCTTTTCAGTCTCTCTTAAATATTGGAAATTTACAAAGGCTGTTTGTCTATCAATATGAGTTACTAGGCCACTATAAGGATAATGTGTAGATCTGGAATCAGTAGGAGATTGCAACAGGGTATCTCTGGTAGACTTTACTGTGCTTGATAATATCTCCTTTACATGTTAGCCTGATAGCTGCATGTTAAATACTTTGTTTTTCCACTTTTCTTTCGCAATACTGAAGTGTTTCTTACAAACTTTCCAGACATGTTTTTCCAGTGTGACTCTAATCAGGATAGTGGGACAGATAAAGAAGGTATTATATTATTGTTTGACGCATGGCTATATTATCGTTTGTTGTCAGCTTTGCTTATAATAATCCTGTAGTTTTTAGCCATGTACGGTAGTTCTTAGCTTTCCTATAGTCATGTGTCAGCAGTTCCTTTAGTTTATACCTTCTAAAGACAACACCCTGTCTGTTGCTAAGCTTCACAAGTTGCATTGCATTCAGTAGACTATGTATCATAGTGCTGCATATTCTTATTGATTATCTTTAGTAAATGCACCTATCACTTGAGGGTACGTATGTCACACTACATTACCTAGGCCTTAGGCTAAGTTCACACTTTTCAGTCTGATATGATCTATCATAGGATCAGAACCTCCTGAAAAACTAATAGAACGACAAAGGCAGACAGAGCACAAGACTTTTTCTTCTGTTTAAAGGGTTATCGATTAAGGTGTAAGAAGGCTTCTGTCTTGGTTTTAATAGTGAAGGGTGCCAGGTGGAAACAAAGGGTGCTTTTTCTGCATCCATCATTTTTAATAGATTTTTCAGTCTGTTCTCATGTTTTGACAGATGCAGCGTAAATCTAGTTTAGTTATTCTTTTCTTTGCCAGAAGAGTCAGTGTTGGGTCCTGTACTCATGACTAAAATGTCCTGCTGTACCACTCACTGTCCCACCACAAGTCTCTTACATACTGAAATGTGTTTTCAAGGGGTGCATTTGTAATAAAATGCACTGCCACTATGTACTTTATTTGGGAGGGTTTGGATCCAACATCAGCCTATGTAAATCTGACTGACCGTGCATGGGTCTATGATATAAATAGTCTACAAGGGACATGTGGTTTTCTTTATAGCTTCTCATACAGTCAAAGGAGAGTTTTTCTCAGTTCCTTTTGTGTGTTCATAGTATAAGATAACTTGTAAGTCCTTTGACGGTATTAGGAGTGCTTCTAAAATTGTTTGCACTGTGTGAGCCAGAGTAGAAGAGACCGTTGAGGGCAGCTCTGAGCCTCCTTGTTTTGCTCATGTACATACTACAAGACACAGCCATGGGCATGAGTTTTTCAGGTGATGCCTATTACTTGTAAAGTCTGGAAGTACAACTCAAGAGGTTGTACGCCTCTCACAGATGGCTATGACCTATTCCCCCTCCAGTTATTGACATGGAGGCATCCCTAGGACCTGCATTTATGGCATATGCTGTGGATGGGCATACCTCTGCATGTGTACGTTCTACCTTTCTTCTGTGTTCAGTTCCAACATTAAGGATATATTCGTATGCAGCGGATTTCTTTCAGAAATTTCTGTTACTGAAAGATTCATTCATCCAAATTGACTACTTTCTACAGCATGCATATGGTTTTCTGCAACACAGTCAAATATTGGAAATGTCTGCATCAAGTGTGATTTATGTGACTTCACTTCAAGGGTTGCTTTTCTTGTAGTAAAGGTTGCTTGGGTCCACCAGTAGTCTAGATAGAAGTGAGTCTAATTTTTTGGTTGCTTTTTATGTGACCTGAAACTTTACTTACGGCATGCAGAATAGAGTTACTAACTGTAGGGATTTCTTAACTGCATGCGTATTGTTGGAGTACTACTGCTCTTCTATTAATGCAGCCATATCCATATACCATCTGTCACCTCTATGGTTTATTAGGAGGATAAGTATATGTACTTATGTATGTGACACCAATCTGGCTACTTTCCTTACCATTTTTCTATTTAACAAATGAGCTTACTTATTTTAAGCCTTATGTGTTCTGAAAGGAAAAAAATGTTCATAGTTGAGATATGCAAAACCCTTAAAAAGATATTGTGTATAAAGCAATTTGGCCTGAGCATTGGCGCATCAATGACCCTTGGTCCTGAAAGGGATCAAAGGTTCTTGGCTTTTGTCAGGAGGATCGAACGATGAGTACAAACTTAAGACAACTTCTAGCTATGGATAAATAAATCCCATATTTAGTCATCTGAGCACGACACTATTAACATATAAAAGTTATGTCAATAGTTTACTTATGAGCTTAGAGTGATGGCGCTGTTTCTATAGCTCTAGGTTGGCCTCCATTGCTCTCACCTCATTACATAATGATCTCCGCACACTGAACTATTTTGTCTTGTAAATTGCAGGGTGGCATGACAGAAACCTAAATTACCCAGTTAGTCAGATGTCGGTGCTATTTGCATCTGACTTTTTTTTTTTTTCTTCTATGATGCAGCAGAAATCAAGATCACATTCTTAGTAGTCTTTAGTGTTATAGTTAATTTCTCTCTGTTCTTTGTCACTTGTGGTATTAACTCATGAAACCTTAGCAAACTTGAGTATTCAGCTATATAGGTGAATCCCAGAAGATTCGTTTCCTCCCTTCAGTTTAACATATTGAAGCTCAAGGTAGGAGAGTTGTCATGAAGGATCCTTCTCCAACTCATTGAACTGTTTCTAAACTCTTAGAAAATGAAGATGACTTTGGTGTGGATGACTGGGAGGCCAGAATCAGCGATGAAGAGAAAGGTCTGTGATTTTTATCTATTTTGCTTTTTATGTTATTTATGTATATCCTCAGTAACTTCCGAATTTTTATTATTTTCTATTCAGTGAAAAACAATTTTATGAGCTTGAAGTTCCAGTTAGCATTTGTCAGATTTCTCATAAGGTGGTTCAAGTAATAATTTGACCTCTCTCGCCTGCGTTTATGGGCTGTGCTATAACTTATAATTGCAAACGACCTGACCCAAAAATCCTAAACATTCAGATTTTTTTCAGTTCCATGTAAAATAAGTTTGTTGCCTCAACAGATACACAAAAAGTTCATATAGAGGTTCAAGAGAAAAATGATGAGGAAGATGAGGATGAAGACGAGGATGATGAGGATGAGGAGGATGATGCAGAAAGTGAGGAAGAGGATGACGAAGAAGGGGATAGCAGTGAGGATGAAAAATCTGCAGAAGAAAAGCCAGCTGAGTCCCCTTCTGCTAGATCCAAACCAGCTGAGAAGAAGTCTGTTGTAGAGCACAGCTCTGAATCCGAGTCTGACTCTGATGATGATCGCACCAAAGAAGAACGGGCCTATGATAAAGCCAAGAGACGAATAGAGGTATTGATCATTGCGGCCCTAGTTTTGCCTACTTTTGTCTCGCTAGCTAGGAATACTGTCATCTTTGTGAATTCAGTTTACTTTGTTGAATCTTTCCTCTGGGATTATACTTTAGAATTGGGTTTTCTAAGATACTCTCCTATTTTAGAAACGACGTTTGGAAAACCAGCGAACCGTAAACTTTCAAGTTCTACGAGCTCCAGTTATTTGTGTCCTTGGCCACGTTGACACTGGAAAGACCAAAATCCTGGACAAGGTAGGTTTCTTTTTCTGCATTTCTTTGCATTCTTGTTCTAAAGTTTATCAGCAGTGTGACTATTTAGAACTGACGGCAGCAGTTTCAGTTTGCTTGTGAGAGAAGATGCAAACCTTCCAGTTTGTGCAATACTGCAGCTATTGCAGTCTGGATCTGCACTTCTTAGGGGGCGTTCACACTACCGTCGGTGTCCGACATGTAGTGTCCGCTCCTAGTGTCCGCTCAAAATCTGTCACGGACACTAGGAGCGGACACTAGCTGTGTCCGTGACACCTGTCATTCACTTGAATGGGCATCGGGTGCGTTCTTTTGCACTCCGTGCCCGTCCTTCCCTGTCCACAAGAGAAGATGTCCGACTTCTCAAGCGGACAGAAAAACCCTGCATGCAGGGTTTTTCTGTCCGCTTGAGAAGTCGGACATCTTCTCTTGTGGACAGGGAAGGACGGGCACGGAGTGCAAAAGAACGCACCCGATGCCCATTCAAGTGAATGACAGGTGTCACGGACACAGCTAGTGTCCGCTCCTAGTGTCCGTGACAGATTTTGAGCGGACACTACATGTCGGACACCAACGGTAGTGTGAACGCTCCCTTAAAGAGCACTCTAAATCTTGGTAAGCAAGATATGTGACTCCTAAGTTTTTAATCCTGGGACATGGAGCTCAATTTGTCAGGCGTTAGAGCACAGATCAGCAGCCTCTGTGCCAATGTTGGTACTTAAGGCATCTTTACTCGGCACAGTGCTGTCTCCAATGTCTAAAATGCTGCTTCTCCAGGTTATCCCTCTCTACCATGGACCATGTAAACACAGTTGGAGTGGAAGAAACCATAAGAGAGACAGCATGAGGCATGGCATCTAAGTGTCCAGCCTGTGAGCTAGCCTAGTCAGAAGGCAGTAATTGTCTTTGCATTTCATTTTTGTACCTTGAAGCTAGTGCAAAAGTAAAGTGTGATATGGCAGGTGAACATGTACGCACTTCTTCATTTCAGCAAGATTGGACAATAGTATGTGTTTATGCAGCAAAAAAGACTGGGCTATGTGAGGGACATCCTATGTCCCCACAAAGCTGTCTTACTGCAGATCACTCGGAGTACTGTATTCAGCCAAAATCTCTATACACCAGAGAACAATTATCTTTGTACAAAAAAAAAGTCACGGGCAAGGATCACATTCTAATAGAAGAACAGTTAACCAGTTATTGGTTAGTGTTACCGTGTGCATTGCCTATCTGTCATGTAAAGGTCAACATCCTTTCAATTATTGCATGGCACACTGACTACTCAATCTTTGATTGTCTTTAAAACTAAATAAATAAAAAAATGTGCACACTATACAAAAAAGGTTGCTGAACCCTGTGTTAGACTATAGCAATTATCTAAAAACTTTAGTATGTTTAATGTGTAATCTTAAAATTAATGTTTTAAAGCAGTTAGTAAAGCTGAGTTCACACTAGCATCAGTGTCCGACAGCTAGTGTCCGGTGCTAATGTCTGCACAAGATTTTAGTGTCTGACACTAGCTGTGTCCATTTACAAATTGCATTATTTGAAATGGGACATCATGTAGCGTCCTTTACTGTCTGTCTGGGTCCTTAAGTGTCCGTTTACAAAGATGTCCGATTTTTCAAAAATCTTTGTAAACGGACACTTAAGGACAGACATGGACAGTAAAGGACGCTACATGATGTCCCATTTAAAATAATGCAAATTGTAAACGGGCACATCTAGTGTCCGATGCTAAAATCTTGCGCGGACATTAGCATCGGACACTAGCTGTCGGACACTGACGTGTGTGAACGCCCCTTTACTATAATTGAGAAAAGCTCTCTTAAATGGAGGCAAACTCTCCGAAATCCCTTTAAGCTGCCACCATATCGATGTAAGCGCTGTGACATGCTTTCATACCTTACCGTCATTATGTGTCATGGTCCTATGGATGCCAAGAAAAATGTTTTCTTTATTATGCAAACTAGGTGCTCAGAGCACAGGTGGCGTTCTTAGAGCTCTTTGAGCACTAGCCAGGGAGGACAACAAAGCATACAGGGCCGTGTTTTCATCTGAGAGAACAGTGCTCAGAGATCTCTTGGACCGCCCACTGTTCTCTGAGTACCAAACTTACATAATGAAGAAAACGTCTTTTTCCTGGCATCCACCGGACTGTGACACATAATTAGGGTATGATATGAAATAATGTCACAGTGCCTGTATCGCTATGGTCGCAACTTGAAGGGGTTAAGGAAAGTGATAGACTCCCTTTAATGGCATGTATGGGAAATGGGATTAGAAATGAGATCAGCAGGAGATATGATCATCTTTATTTTATATTTGAGAAGGCTAAAGAGATCAATGAACATTCTATCAGGGTAAGTTCACACGGGGTTTTTTGGTCAGGATTTTGAGGCCGTATCCTGATCAAAAGACGGCTGTCATTGAAATCAATGGGAGCTGGTCCGTTCTTTTTTCCAGGAGCCGTTTGTTCTGAATCCCAGAAAAAAGAAGCGAGTTGCTCATTCTTTCAGGCGGATTTGCCTCGCGACATTTGCCTGAAGACACTCCCTCCTGGCTAGGCCCATTGATTTGGGCCTAATCCGGAACGGAGTGCGCGGCTGTATCGGCATCCAGTCGCAGCTACCCATATTTTGGTCTTCGTCTCAGGTTCCGGACCAAAAAACACAGTGTGAACCCGCCCTTAGGATGCCATTTTTCCTCTTCAGCATGGCAGCGAGCTTCAGGGAAGATAGCATTTCTCAATTTATTAGCTGCTGAGCTTTATTCGTATCTTACAGGAAAGGGAAAAAGTTGTGGATTTGAAGCATGCACTGTACTCATCTATTCAGTGACTGTACTGAAATGCATTCATTTTCTGCATTGTTTCTTTAAACTTTGTAGTTGCGTCATACTCATGTACAAGACAGTGAAGCTGGAGGTATCACTCAGCAGATAGGCGCAACCAATGTGCCCTTGGACGCTATTAAAGAACAGGCAAAAATGGTTAAAAACGTAAGTAAAATATTAAATTGCTAATGCATTGAAGGGGTATTCCCATCTCAAATAGATGGTATGTTGACCTAATATGGCATAAATATCTGATAGTTGCGAGTCACCCCTCTGCTACTACATGCCTAACTATTCTCAGAGCCGCATATATGGCCACCTACCCATTTATGCAGAAATGGGAATATTCCTTTAACAGTATCAAAATCGAGCAATGCTTTGCATATCAGTTATTAAATAAGAATCTATTCTTGCCTTTTATACAGTTTGATAAAGAGAACATAAAGATTCCGGGGATGCTTATCATTGACACACCTGGTCACGAGTCTTTCAGGTATCCTCTTGCCAACTACATATGACTTTCTGCTCATAAGTACGTTTATCTCGGCTTGTCTGTGCAATCTTTACAACCACTTTAAATCTCTTTTTAGAATGATGCTATCAGTTGGTTCAAAATGTGACATGCTGATATATTGTCTGTATATTCTATTGTTTTTCTTCTTTAACGTATGCCTATAGTTCCTGTCATTTAACAGTAACCGTATTCTCGCCATGTTGTTTTCTAAATTTTAAGTAACCTGAGGAACCGTGGAAGCTCCTTATGTGACATTGCCATCCTTGTGGTTGATATCATGCATGGCTTGGAGCCACAGACTATTGAATCATTAAATTTATTGAAGAATAAGAAGTGCCCTTTTATTGTAGCACTAAATAAGGTAAGAAATATTTTCCTTTAAAGGGCATTTGTCACTAGGAAACTCTGTATTGAACAGGGCTGGGCAATTGAAAAATAGCCAAAACCAACCATCAATTTGGATAACCAATATGATTTTATGCATGTTGCTTACACCATTTGCAAACCTTTGCGGTTTTGTTCAGACTGAATATGTCCGAACTGGAACTGCTTTTCTACTTTGAGACCTCTACAAACCCCGGAGTTCAATTGGCAGAGGCCCATGGAAGGTGAGCAAAAAAAAAAATAATTTTTTTTACTAATATTACAAATGTGAAAGTTTGGGTGTGTATTTAATCACGCAAAAACGGCTAAACGTATTTGAATGAAATTTGGCACATAGATAGATATGTAACCTCGATTAACACACAGGCTACTTATTATGCTGGTAAATTACATGCCTTCACGGCTGTTATGAATTTATGTTCATATACTATATTACACTGCTCTTATCTCTGCTTCAGAGAAAGCCAGGGCTATCTCTGTGTAAGCACACACTAACCCTTAGTGATTTGTGTACACACATTTGCATATTATCTGATCTGCTCCAGGCTGACACTCTAGATGGGAAAACACCTTTAATCCAAATTGGCAGTTTGCGAATATTAAACATGCTGGGAAAAAGAAAATCTAATTTGTTGCAAAATTCTAAAACAACAGCTATGAAGGTAGCCAGAAGTCACAGACTGAGATGCCGGAACAATCACAGGCACGGCGTGAGGAACAAGTTCAGCAGCAGGAGAGCTTAAGAGCTGCTGAAACGCCGGAGCAGGCAAACCATTGATGCCAACAACACGCAGACGAAGTTGCAGGCAGAGACACAAAGGACATACAAAATACACGAGTGCAAAACTGGGCAATGCTTAGGGTTAGTTCACACGTTGGCAGTCCCGCACGGGTTTTGACACAGAGAGAGACGCGGCTCGCCGCGTCTCTCTGGTCAAAACCCGCCTTCTGCGACCATCGCGCCGCGGTTTCCGCCTGAAGATAGGACGTGTCGCTTCTTTTCTCTGCCAGCAGCAGCCTGCCGCTAGCGGAAAAAGGAACATATATATACTGTATAAAAAATATATATATATATATATATATATATATATATATATATATATATATATATATATATATATATATATATATATATATAATCTCATCTGCCCTGGGCTTTGTCATCTTCTGGTTTCCTGAATAACCTTATGGACCGCTACAGCCCATGACTAAGCCTCAGCGGTGTGGCTTGAGGGCATAAGTGTGATGGTCAGTGATTTTGAAGTCATCCCTGACATCATTCAACAGACCTAAAGAGACCAGAAGCAGAACCGAGGCTTAGGGAAGATGAGTACTTTTTTTTTTTTTTTTTCCTTCCCTCTCTCTCTTCTTCCTCTTTTGTTTGCTCGCTTTATTTGGACCTCTGCCAATTATATTCTTGGCACTGCTTAAATAATCTGCCTTCAGGTTTTAAAACTTAAGCCAATGGCATGCCCCATTGTCCTGGAGCTTTATTTGCATATTTTGGGAAAACTCTCTCTCCCCCCCCCCCCATCTTCTCTATTTCAAGGAAATAGTCCAAAAGAGTCACCATTTAAAGGGATTTTGGTAACAGGCCACCTTTCAGTGATGTTTTCAGGAGGGATCATCTGATGTAGTGAACATGATTTAGAACTTTTTTACATTCTTCTAAAGCACTTGCTTTTTTTCCCAGATTGATAGATTGTATGACTGGAAGAAAAGTCCAGAAACTGACGTTGCTGCTACATTAAAGAAACAGAAGAAAAATACAAAGGATGAATTTGAAGAACGCACGAAGGCCATTATTGTGGAATTTGCACAACAGGTGAATAAATGACTAAAAGTTATAGATTTTAATCTTCACATCAGTAGGTTTATTAACAAGTCATTAGGCAGTCATATATAGATAAGTGTATGTCCTGGTGACTACCATATTTTTAGGACTCTAAGATGAATCTAACTATTGGAAGCAGTTATAAAGTCTGCGTATTGAGCAGATGTGTAGGTGGCTGGAACAAATGGCACAACCAGTAGCTAAAACCAGTAGTAATGGTTTTCTGTATAGAAGATGTAAAATTCTCTCTACTAGAAGATTGATCACATGACTAGTGTACTGTACCAAATGTGTGTATTATATTGAGACACAGTTCTGCTCAATAGTTATCAGTACAGTCATCTGTGGCTCAGTTGCATGAAATAATAACCTTGTGGATAGGCCAACGGTGAGTTACAGATTCATTTTGTGTAATGTACTTGAACCCTGGATTCATTTGCATTTCTTCTATTACCTTAGGGTCTGAATGCTGCCTTGTTTTTTGAAAATAAAGATCCTCGCACATTTGTGTCTTTGGTTCCCACCTCTGCTCATACTGGGGATGGCATGGGCAATCTTATCTCCCTACTGGTTGATCTCACACAGACCATGCTTAATAAGAGGCTGGCCCATTCAGAAGAGCTCAGAGCTCAAGTAATGGAGGTAAGTTTAAAAAAAAAAAAAAAAACCAAAAAAAAAAAAACCCTAATTTTTGCTATTGTTTCTTGTATAAGACCATCACTGAAAAGAAAGCTAGGTATATTATCAGTATTATCATTATATAGGTATTGATACATTCAGTAGAGCTTTATATTCATTATTGCAAGCAGATATTGCCTATATGTTCATTGGAGCATTATGATTATCGTTAATAGCTTGTTTTCACAGTCTGGATGCCCGTTTCCTGTTGGAGGGGTGTGTGTGGGAGGGTTCCTTCTGAGTTGTTTAAGCATACCTAGCTCTCTTGTTACAAGATCTGACTTTTCTGTGTAATGTTAATGTAATGTCTTCTAGGTTAAAGCTCTTCCTGGCATGGGTACTACCATTGATGTGATCTTGATCAATGGTCGGCTTAGAGAAGGGGATACTGTTCTTGTTCCTGGTGTTGAAGGTCCAATTGTCACACAAATCCGAGGACTTTTGCTTCCTCCTCCAATGAAGGAGTTAAGAGTAAAGGTAATTGTTTTTTTTTTGTTTTTTTTTTTTTTTGTTTTTTTTTAAATCTCATCTCATAGACAGAGATCTATCTCTATCAATTTTTAGTTTATGTATTTATTTATTTTTTGTCTTTTTCCTGCCTCTAAAGATTGTGCCAAAGTGTCAGTAGACTTGTGTTGAAAGTACCTGGACTAGATCAGGCTTAGCGTGACATAAAGTTGCAAATGGCTATTAGATGATCCTTTTCTATGGGATTGGTTTCTTTGCAACTGTTGTAACGCTGTTACACAAGGTCAAAATGCAGCACTGTTGTATTTTGGTTGTGAGTAGAATGCAACTGTTTCATCAAAGACCTCAATGGAAGACTCATTTCACTGTTCTGTACAGTCAAATAGCAGCTCTAAAGTTGCATGAGAGCAAGTGGCACAACTATGACGTGTAGCTGTAGGCTATGTAAAATAATTCATGTTATATTAAAACCAGTATCTTCTAGAAGGAATCCTTAGGGTTGTTGACTTCTCACTTCAATGTTTCAGAATCAATATGAAAAACACAAAGAGGTGATTGCTGCTCAGGGGGTGAAGATCTTGGGTAAGGATCTGGAGAAGACATTGGCTGGTTTGCCACTTTTAGTTGCCCATAAAGAAGATGAAATCCCAGTCTTGAGAGTAAGTTTTGTTTGTAAATATTCACTTTAACAGTGTACAGCTTTTAGGTTTCCTTGCCGAGCAGCAATCCTGAACAGCTGCTGGTCTAGCTGCCACGTGTTGCCTCCTCAGATATTGATAGTCTATTGGGAGATGGGGGGGTTAGACAAACAGATTGATCACATCTTTGTGAGAAGAAGGGAGCATTGTCCCAAAAATATCCCAAAAAAATATGCAGAGTATGAGGCAATTAACTACCTCAATTTTCACTATTGCTACATAGTTGCTACCTAGATTTTCCATGGATAACTCCCATCTATCGATTTTATACATTTTGAGACAGAGGTTTATTAATAAATATATTGGAATTAAGAGGAATTATATTATATTGGAAAGTAAAGGAACCACAGTATGACCTTTAATCATTTCTTGTTCTGTAATCTGCGGGGGAGAAGTATAAGGGAGGGATGGGCGGACAGGGTACAACATGGTTTCCGTGTTTATATGTGTGGATAAATCTATTAAAAAATTGCTCTTAGGATAAATGTTATGAATTGTCTTTTGTAAGGATGAGCTCATCCATGAGCTGAAGCAGACACTGAATGCTATCAAGTTGGAAGAAAAGGGAGTCTATGTACAAGCATCCACTTTGGGCTCCTTGGAGGCACTGCTTGAGTTCCTCAAAACATCAGAAGTTCCAGTACGTTTTCTGTACTTGTACCCTATCGCTAATAAATTGTATGCTAAGCAGAGTAACCCTTTTTGCGTGTAAAGGAGGCTATAGTTTATAGGATTTTACTTAAGGTAGAACATTTTGTCCTGTGTCCCCAGAGGCATCTTTCCAGGGGACACATTAGAATTACATGGTATCACGCCATGTTGGTATTAGTACAAGGATTGGAGTTGGGATTGATAACACAAGATAATACAACTTGAGTTCAGTCGATCAGCAACAGAAATATTCTAAGTATTAACGCGTATCTCGATGACTTGAATGTGCAGTTAAAGTATACTCGGCTATTTCCCGAACTTGTGTGGCCACCTCACCATTTGTTCTCCCTGTGTGCAGTGGCATGGCCTCCTGACCAGATGAGAGGGTTTCCGTGTCTCGTCTCTGTTATCCTCCTCGATCAGACATACTGTATATAGCACAACTTGTTGATATGATGGGTGTTCTCAGCAGTATTTTAGAATTCATAGTTAACCATTGTAGCTCTTTCTGGTGTCTTGTTCATGAGTTGAAAGCGCCTTAGCAGAGTCTTCTGGTTTTGGATATGCAAATCTGTGAATATCCCTTGTTGTAGTCTCTGTAGCTGGAAGTTTTAGTTCAAGTGTGACTTATTCACTGTAAGCTGCTTGTTTTCATGACTTGATTTGTAATTTTTTTTTCTTAAACCTATACAGTATGCAGGAATTAATATAGGACCAGTACACAAAAAAGATGTAATGAAGGCCTCTGTGATGTTGGAGCATGATCCTCAGTAAGTTATATAAACTCATTTCTCTGTACTGTGTCCAGAATGGGAGAAAAAGCACATTATTGGGGTTCATCCACCTAGCTTGTATGTAATGACAAATATTTCTTACAAATTGTGACAGCTGTGAAAGGGGGAGTTGTCAGGTTAGAAGGACGTATTCTGGTATATGGGCGTGTTAGAGAGGTTCTCCCCCCAAAATATCATGGAGATGAGAAGCTGTAGGGTAGTTTCTCTCCCTTTTAAGCATAGGAATCAGGGCTTTAGTCAAATGACTCATTTTATTGACTGCATTGAATTGTCTACTTTCCCATACAGCAAAGTGCCACCACCCAGCAATTTTGCTGTCCCTACATGGTCATTCCAGTTGAATTCTGGAGCAATAGACTTGTAGTTCTCTGAAGATATTAAGTAGGTTTTTTGTTGACATAGTTTTGACCTTGACTATTTTTCTTTCCTTACTAGGTATGCTGTGATTTTAGCCTTTGATGTTAGAATTGAAAGAGAAGCCCAAGAAATGGCCGATAGCTTAGGTGTGCGTATTTTTAGTGCTGAAATCATCTATCACTTGTTTGATGCCTTCACCAAATACAGACAGGATTATAAGAAACAGAAACAAGAAGAGTTCAAGTAAGTAATTTGGGGTTTGGCCTCCTTGACTCTGGAGCTAAGGTTGTATAACCACCTCCTAGTGTTATCCCTCAACCACCAAACGTTACAGTGGACAAAGTACAGGTAAAGTCCTTCTGATTTTCACCAAACTCTCTTATCCACTGCTACACCGAGTACACTGCCAGGGTTGTACATTACTCTGACCATTGGCATTGTGCTTGGTGATGTAAGGCTGCTTACAGCTATGAAGCTCCTGGCCACCAGTTCTTGTGCAGAAGCTAATGCCAGAGGAGGTTTGGAATCTGCAATTGAGTCTGTGGTGATTTTTTTTATTTGCAATACTTTTGTCCATATAGTGAATTATTACGATGGTGGTAATGCTAGGGCTCTGATAACTTCTGTATTATCCCACTATACCAAGTGTCTGCTGTCTAGCCATCATGTCAGCAGGTGCCCCTGAATGGTGATGCACGTGCTCAACCAGAGCTGTATTCCCTTCTGCAGGACTTACACAATTGTGATCTCCAGCAGTGCCCTAGAAGTAACTAGAGAGGTGGTAGCACTCCATATACAGGGGGCTCCTGCAAACCCCCATTTTTGTTATCTCAGTGGCTACCAGTACAGCTAGAGGACAAGTGTTTAAGAGTGGGAGAACCACTTTTAATATGGAACTGTCAAGTTAAATTGCGCATTCTGAATTATTTCATTACTTGCAAAGTTCCTTGAAAATTGCCTATGGTAAAGATGTAAAAAAAAAGTGAAAGAAAAGTTGCTGTTTATAAGAACTATCAATTTTAGGCAACTGAGTAAAATTACGGTAACAGCTCTTTAAACTGCTAACCCTAAGATCTAAAGTATTAGCCTGAATTAATAATTATTAATCCCTGTAGGTTTTATTGGGGTAAACCAAGATTTCCATATCTCTTATCCTATCTTTTTATCTTCTTTTTTTTTTCTAGACATATTGCTGTATTCCCATGTAAAATAAGAATTCTTCCTCAGTTTATCTTTAATTCTCGGGATCCCATTGTTATGGGAGTAATTATAGAAGCTGGCCAACTCAAACAGGGAACACCCATATGTGTCCCGAGTAAGAACGTAAGTCAGTATTTTGATCGTGTTTTGTCTATTGTCTTGTTGGTGGCATGCTGCAATTTATGAACATTCTAAATAATCTCCTGGTATTTCATTTATCTAATGCTCCAATGTATCACCCTATACAACCGGTGCCCAATCTGCTTTTATCTGAACCCTAACTGAGCGTATGCCCTAAGGGACTTTTGCAGCATGTTATTGCAAAATTTGTGTAAAATCTGAATAGAATGCGCTGCTGTAGATCCTGACCATTAAGAGGAATTTTCCCATCTGCTCTCCTCCATGCACCAGACAGAAGGAGCTGCCTTATAAAAGAGATCTAATTAACTTCAGTGTCTGTCTGGCGTAAATTCTAATAAATCTGCTAAGCCCTGCCCCAACATACCCTCTTTCTTGAAAAAGTAAAATAGTAAAATACTCTTTACACCAAACTTTATGCAATTCAGTCTTTACACCAAAGATCAATGTAGTGAACAGTAGGTCTTTTTTAGTTTGTAGATATTGGAATAGTTACCAGCATTGAGATCAACCACAAGACTGTAGATGTAGCACGAAAGGGGCAAGAGGTCTGTGTGAAGATAGAACCTATCCCTGGGGAATCTCCGAAGATGTATGGAAGACATTTTGAGGCTACAGACCACCTTGTTAGCAAGGTAAGTTATTCATTCTCTTGCAGTACTTTCCAGATTTGACAGATTCTCTGTGTAAATAAAGCTAGTCTTAAAAAGGACAGATAAATAACCCCCATAGAGTAGTGTCATGTAACAAGGGAGATTTCATATGATGGCTGGATTGCTGTTCTAGCTGTAAAACCATCAGCTGAAAAGTTAGGCTTGGCATATTAATATGCAGCTTCAGTCCTGACTCAATTTCTGGAGGTAGAACTGTGATCTTGACAGGATATGAGAGCAGAGTCTCATTTTACGACACCAAAAATGTTATGATTTCAAATACTCTATAAATAACTATTTAAAGAGGACCTTTCACCTCCTGGGACACATGCGGTGTAATACAAGGCTAGAAAGCCAGCAGAGCGCAGAATTCAGCGTACTATCGGCTTTCACATTCTGAGCCCCCGGTGAAGAGCTATCAGTGCCTGTACAGTAGCTCTTCATTGTCAGAAGGGCATTTCTGATAGTCTGTCAGGAACACACTTCCTCACAGTAGCATCTATTGTGCTGTACTGTGAGAGGGGGCGTTTCTTACCGCCCAGTGATGACACTGAGAGGTGAGGAACGCCCCCCCAGTACTTGTCTCACCGCTCTCACAGTACAGCACTATAGATGCTACTGTGAGGAAGGGCGTTCCTGTCAGAAATGCCTGTCTGACAGTGAAGAGCTACGGTACCGGCACCGATAGTTCCTCACCCGGGGGCACAGAAAAGGAAAGCCGACAGTGCACTGAATTCAGCGCACTGTCTGCTTTCTAGCGGTATATAAAACCGCATGTGCCACAGGAGGTGAAAGGTCCTCTTTAAAGTGACCTCTGCCTCAACTTCCTGCATTATACAAGAGGTTGCCAAACTGTACTTCAGTGAGAAGCCATGTACAGATCTCTGCTATCAGTAGGGGAAGAATGAAGATGATCAGGATTGAGTTAGTGGTCACAAAATGTATGCGCAAATAAGTAAACCCCAGACAGTTGTAGTGTAGGGCTTTATACAGCAGTACTGCTCTAGCTGACGGTAAATTGCAGTTTTGTTAAAAGCCTATAGGATGTATTTATTGTGCTTTGCTTCTGTTTCAGATCACCCGGCAATCCATTGATGCTTTAAAAAATTGGTTTAGAGATGAGATGCAGAAAACAGACTGGCAACTCATAGTTGAATTGAAAAAGGTGTTTGAAATCATTTAAAGCGTTTTTTTTGTGAGACCAGAGGAGTTATAACTTGTAAAGAGATGAAGCATTGCAAGGGGAGAAACTGAGGATACTGAACCTGTGGTTTGGAAGAAGAAAATTAAAAGTAGTTTAAATTTGTTTTCCATGAGAAACCAAGAAATTTTACACTGGTTTGACAGTGCTCAATTTTACACATCCCCACAGTTCCAGCGTGCCTGCCCACCCGAATTCACCACTTTACACACTGGCTTCTGTTTTAAAAGGAAACGATAGTCCTAATGTTTTATTACAGGTTCTCGGTTTTTTACTTGTAAAATTGGCACCGCAGCATTGATGTCCTGCAGCCTCTAAACTTGGATCTTTTGATGTAAAAACCATGAATTAAAAGTGATTTATGCATATTCCCTGCTCCAGCACTGTGCTTTCCATTGTTCTTTTGATTTGTGCCTACATTTTTAAAAGGTTAGCAGGAAAGCTTGTCTGTATCTGCTTCATGTCAATTGGTGATGTAAAATGTACTGTGGACAGCATTTCAGTGCTTGTACAGTTCCTGCCAACATGTCTCACTGTATTCATGACACACAGAGCCAGAAATAAAGTACATGGGCAATATTAGTAGTCTTTGTCATTTTATGATCTGAGCGGTTTGTTGCCCTCTTACCTCCTGTTGAAATTGTGCGTGTGGTCATTTTCAGTAGTGGCGAAAATACAGGACTTGTATAAATGGCAGCCAAACACATAAACTGAACAGCCCTAACATTGCTGGATGGGATTTCTCTCTCTGCAGTGACTTATCATGAATATTGAAAACTAGGAGCTTTTTGTACTTCCTTTACAAAGGTGAAATACAGTGTGGGAGATTTATTTGCCCCTAATGTACTAAAAAGAAAAGGTGAAAGATACTGAATTTTACTTTGCGCAAATACATTTCAAAGGAAACTGATTTCGCTGCTGTGAATTCCCCCCCTCCCAAAAAAGGCACACAAATATTGTAAAATGCCAATGAAAATACCTACAAGTAACTGGTGCCAAAGGCTGTTCCTGCTAATATTCTTACATAATTGACCTATTTCAGATTTGGTCAGTATTTACAAAGTGTATTTTTTTTTCATACTATTATATTCATCATGTGTTTAGGATTCAGACCTGGTTTTTGGCTCAGATTGACCAGCACAATATGAAGCTGAATTTGCATAAGACTTTGTGCCCGCTTTGACTTGAACGTGCAGCAAAAAAAAAAATCCATAAGCCAAGAAGCTCAGTGTGCAGCTCAAGGAAATTGCGGACTGTATAGTAAAATTGTAACACAATCACAAAGGAGTATTGTTGCTCAACCAGCTAGTGGAACCACAAAAACCAGAGCATGAGATGTGGGCTGCACGGAAAAACCCTCCAGACTGGCACGGAGTCAGTAGCAATACTCAAAACACTAAGTATTATCCAGCGTGCCCAATAATACTTTTTGTGTTTTGACTGTTGTATAGTAAAATGGACAATTTTGATTCAGGAAAAAAGTATGTCCTATCTGAAATGTCAGCATGAAAGAAAGTGAAGTGTGTACAGCTCCACTCAGTTGTGTGTGCAGTTTCTCAGACATAGAGCTGATATCACCAAGCTGCAGGTTAGTATAACTAATATCCAACACTAACATTAAAACTGATAGTTTCCTGTCTTGGGTATTAAAAGTTCACCTTTGGACATTTCCATGTAGTAATTAACAAGGACATTTTGCACGTTTCTTTATTAAACACTTGTGAACACTTCACTGTAAAAATCCATAAAACTCTTATAAACAATTTGGAAATTGCCTATACTACAATAAAATCTGAAACACAAATATTTACATGCAATACTGATAAATTTGGCACTTATGAAGAAACATGTACAAAATTTATTAAAAGAAATTTAAAATGATTTAAGCTTTACTCATGCAAATTATCCACAAGCACTTATGGCCCAGCTGTCGTTGCCCCTTACACTACTTTCAGTGTACTTCCATAAGTTTGCTGTAAAACAACCTGAACATTGTCCAGAATAAAGTCAAATGCCATGTTCCACACAGATTCCACAGACTGCTGCATTAACCTGGAACACAAGAAAAGCATCACATTGAGTCCTTGACTTCTCCTTTATTTAAAAAGAAAAAACAAAAAAAAAAACCACCCAGAATTAGTCCCTTATTTATATCTCATTGGGGCAGACCGCACCATGGTTATAGACCTGGCCACTAGGAGGCTGACAGGAAGGTAGTCTTTGGCCTTGTTTTTATGTTTCTCTTCCCTTACAGAAGGGGTCATCAGCGTGCCTCATCTATCACCCAGTTCCCACATGTGAAGTCACTGAAGGGTTAAGTATTATCTCTCCACCTCTCCCACTCTTAGTTTCTTGAGGGCCCACTTCTCTGATTTTTAGTGTACCTTTCCCTCCAGGCCTCCTATGTCCTGCCTGGCCAGGCTCCCCTCTCTCCTATTCAGTTCCCCAGCATACTTTTCTGGTAACCAGAGTCCTCTTCCATGGCAGCATTGCCTTGCCACAGCCTTCTAATTTAGTCCCCGGCTTCTGCAACTAGGCCTATATCTTTTCCAGGCTTCCTGAGCCCCTCCAAGCCTTCCCATTAACCTCCATTTTGATAATTTTTTCCAGCCCCAGGCTTGCCAAGAAATTCTTTAGGGGCTCGCCACACCCAGGGGAAGTCCTTTCGCTCCCTCCATTGGCAGGTGATCATCGAAGACCAAACCTCAGCTGGAGAGACTGACATTGGTGTATTGACCATCCAGGGCCTGTGGTCTAAATTGGAGGTCTCCTTCCAGATCAACCTTCTGGAACAGTCGTTTTTCTTGCTTTGACTGGAAGACCCTGTATGAGAGTGGTCCATTGAGACAAAGTAGCAGAACAACAACCCCATAACGGTTGCTTAATTAAACCACCAAAGGTGCACCAGGAGCTGAATTGTCATGCAGTTGGGTGGAGTGTTGCATTACTGCCCTGTCCACATCCCAGGGGTGGGCAATTGGGTACCAGATGACCTCATGTTCCTTGGCCTCTTAATAAGGTCTGCTGTTCCACTCTCACCTCACCTTAGTTTAACATAATAGCTGTTGAAGCAGATGTCATTAGGCTTTGTGGTTTTTCAGAGTCTGTTATCCAGACCATGCTCAAGGCCCGCAAACTTCAATCTGCCAAAATCTATCATTGCACATGGAAACCCTACTTTTCATAGTGGGAACAACATAACTTTGAACCATTGCGTGATATCTCTATTCACCTCCTTTCAAAGGTTGCCGTCACATCCAACTGTAAGGTGTCTGAGGTGGCTGCCCTTTTCCTAAGTCTCCTTTTCTTGTCCTCGGTCAGCCACCTTTCTTCCCTCCCCAAGGTAGTTTTCTTAGCTCCATATCAATGAGGACATTCTCTTGCTGTCTTTTTGCGTGAACCTTAAACATCTGCATAAATGCTGTCTTTAGTGCTTGGATGTGAATCCCCGGGCAATTCTGTCTCTTATGAACTCCTTCTGTCCTTCAGACTTCTAGTTCATGCTCCCTGAGGACCCTTGCGTGGGCCTGACTGTCCAGCTCAATCCAGTCTGCTATCACAAAGGCCTATAGGATTAAGGTTAGGATGCTTCCCCTTGTGGTGAGAGCTCACTTTGACATTTATTGGAGCTTCTTGGGCAGTTTGGCATCAGGTTTCTGTTGCCCAGGTCTGCACAGCTGCCACCTGGGCCTCTGTCCACACTTTCAACAAATTCTACCAGATCCATCCTATAACCTCTGCTGATGCATAGCTGCTTTATTCCCACCCTCTTGTACTTCCCATGGTGCTATCACCTCCCAAATGGTACAAATGAGAAAATTGAATTTTTGTACCCGCTGCAAAATCCCTTTCTCTTTCAATGTTGAACACAGATCCCACCTTTTCTTTGTTCCTGGCCTGGACTGTTCTGGTTCTTTTCCAGGCTCAGGATATTTTGGCAGCTATTGGGTTTATTTTTTTTTATTTTTTTTATTGTACATATTGGCTAGCATAAAGCCTGTGGAGAGAGTATAGCCCAGAGGCAGAGCCGACATCTTTTGACATTTCCTAGACTCAGCCTCCCAGTAGCAAGGCCTATACCCATGGTGCAGTGTTCCCCAACCAATATCACAAGAAAGGGATTTTACTACAAGTACAAAAGTCCAATTTTTAAGGGTGTGATCATCTCAAAGAAGATGGTTAATATGGAAAATTGAATATGTCAAAGAAAATATGGTTGTCTGGGTAAGAGGGTGGTCTTTTGGAGAGGCATATATATATATTAAATCATTTATTTTTTTTATAATTAGAAATGGGCTTTGAGCTGTAAAGAGAGTGAGTTAAACGTCACAATCTTTTCCTTAAGATAAATTTTTACATGAATGATATGACCTCTCAGGCCAGTGACTGACTGGCTCCAGTGTCCACATAAGGTGCTAGAGCGCCTAAAATAAGAAACCAGTGAATATCACCTGCCACTGAAATAATGGGGTGAAAAGGAGGTGAGTAATACCTGCTGTCATGTAAAAGTGTCTAGATGTGGGAAAGTCACTATTCTTACATCAAAACCAAAAAGTCAATTCCCTGGGTTATAAATGAAAGCACAGAACACACCTTTTCATGTATTTTATAACCAGATCTAATTTCTCCAAATCCTTTTCTTCAATTAAATCGGTGCAGTACTTTACTACTTGTAATATATCTTCTTCCATGGGATCTGATGAGATATAAGAGACATCACTATGAGTGTCTTTTGATGATGCAATTACCAGTTCAATACAAACATGAATATCACGTTGCTTAATGGCTCCAGTGTTAAAGTGACACACTAGACTTTTTGTAAGGTAGTAATGGAAGTATATTTAAAATTTGCTATTGCAAATTTCAGAAAGGCTTATTCTCTTTGCAAAACAATGAACAACGAAGACTAAAATATACAGGACCTGACACTGTGAGGATGATGTCACCACAGGTCCTAATAGCTGTACAAACTGCTGCTAATAACAATAGGAGAGGTAAGGTGGGGAATAATGAAGTGACTGTGAGAAGCCAAGGAGGTGGACTTTGCGGTTTGCTAATATGTATTGAGATCTCCTATGCAGTCTCATATTCATCAGAGACCTCCTGTTTACACAAAAATCCATGCTAGGAAAAAAAAAGTTCACACACTGATCATGTGACTTATTGAAGGTGAAAGAATCACAGGGAAAGACGCTGTGGAAAATGTAACTAAGGGCTCGTTCACATCTGCGTTCTTCTTTCCTTATTGCAGGTTTCCGTTTCCTGCATAAAACAGATGCAGGAGACGGAAGCCTGCAGGAGACTTTCTCAGCCATTCATTTGAATGGGTGAGAAAGCTGTCCGGCCGTGCGCGGCAGTGAGCGTTTTGCGCTCTCCGCCGCGAAACCGGGTTTTATAATCCGGACACAGAGTCGGACATGCAGTACTCTGTGTCCGGATAAAAAAATCCGGTTTCGCGGCGGAGAGCCTAAAACGCTCACCGCCGCGCACAGCCGGACCCGATCTATGGTTTCCGTCTTCTGCCATGCAGAAGACGGAAACCATAGAACGGAGACCCCAGACGCAGGTGTGAACCCAGCGTAAGTATGCAAGTTTTAGGCAGTCTTAAATTGCACCATAGTTGGGTCATTCCATATCAAGTGATCCAAATAGGAATATTTTTTTTACCTGACGTCTTTGGATTTTTTTTATTTTTATGAAGTACAACTTAAGTTAATTACAAATAAAAAGTTTCGAATTTTTTTCTTCATCAGTTAATTTTTTATAGACTTCTAAAGTTTTGAAAAAGTGTGAATTTTGGCCTGGTATGGCTTTACATTTTTTAACATATCTTGGGCTAGAATTAAGATAAATAGGTGGGAGAGGCATCATTTTTCTCAGAGCGGTACTGGCTTTCATTTGATATGTCACAAGATGATGTTTCTTTATATTTTGTTTTGGAGAAATCAAATTCAAAATTTTGATGCGCAATTGTGAAAAAAATGTATGTTTTAAAATTGTGAAAAAATGCATTTGTGTTACTTGTGTTCTTGGTTATATTTGTACAGGTTTTCAACTTGGGACCAAATTGGGATCAATTTTTTTTTTTTTAAGCCTTGAATCATCTGATTTTATGTTTTTGTGAGCTTCTTCCTTTTTTCTTTTCAAATTACAACTTGCTGAATTCAACATTTATATGCAACAATAAAAAAACATTAAAAACAAATACTGTAAGTGCCAGAACAAATCCATCTTATCATCAGAACACACTTGTCCAGCGTTTCAACCTGAATGCATTGAACAAACCGAAAGAAAAAAGCTGTTCATATCCTCAAGTGCGATTTTCTAAATAGTCTCATCCTAATTATATGTTAACAAGAGTACAAGAACCAATATTTATAACAACTATTTCTACATGTAACAATTGTTTTTTATTATATCACTAAACATGTCATTTATTAAGAAAAATAGTCCAGTAGATAAATCCTCATTCTATAAAATATGAACTAATCAAACAATTAATAGGACATTTTTAAACTACCGGCCTTTTATCATCAACATAATAATATAATACAGTGATATCTAAAAATCATGGATTATTTGGTAATTATATGTTGCACACCTAATGAGTTGACACTGGTGTGGTTGGGGGGGGGGGGGGGGGGTTATATTCTTTATTAACATTCATCTGTAATAATAAGGGACATGCATCAAACATGGTGATTAGGACCTCCCTTCTTCTTGTTATCTGAGGTGCACTACAATAAGTGTCCTTCCATACTACCTAGTAATTGTACATTAGCATCAAGTCCTCAGTCATTCCTTACATCAGTGACTGCATCAACATATACTGAGCAATGCAATATGAGAATATAACAACATGACTTCTGTATTAATTACTCTACTCTACCTTTAATAATAAGGGACATGCATCAAACATGAAGATTGGAACCTCCTTTCTTGTGGTTATCTGAGGTGAACTACAATAAGTGTCCTACCAGAAACACACCTCTGAGAGAGATGGTCCCACTCTAGTGTCAGATTACAGGACCTGTATACTGCTAGTCTGACACTAGTTAACATTAACATTTTGTGAGGTGGATCATTCTCTGTACATATCTCACATATAGACCCCACACTTTTAGACCACAGGCTGAACAGATCTGAATTCAAGATTTTCAGAATGACACTGTAATAGTTATATTTTAAAATATTATCCCATCGCGATCCCAACTTGAATTTTGGTACAGATGTGGCTAAGGGCATAGCAGGCCCATGTGCATTTTTTTTAAAATTTTTAAATAAAACTTTTTTTCGGAAATGCGTTTTAAAATTTTGCGTTTGCGTTCACATGGGTAAAATATTAACAAAGATACTCTTGTGACATATTTGGTGAAAGCCTGTATAGTTCTGAGTAGAATGGCGTTTATTTTGTTTCTCTATCTTTTTTCTAGCCTAAGTTATGAGGAGAAATGTAAAGGCAGGCAACACAGAAATTCGCACTTTTTCTGAACTTTGAAAATCAATTAAAAATCCAAAAAATTTCTAGAATTTTTTTTTCTTCACATTTTGCATTCTCTGACACACTATTACCAAATAACAAAATCTCAAAAGAATTAAAAATATAGAGGGAAAAATTGGTTCACTTGACACGGAATGACCCAGTTATCAAATTGTTTGATAAGTCTGGCATATTGTTAGACTGTCTACTATAACATTACTACACTTATTAGTTCTTGGAGCAGAGCGTTACAACTTAAGCCAATTTTTCACACAAGTTATAAGAGTTGTATGCATCAACAAAGGTCCTGCACTCTCCTTACGCATGCTCCTTAATGGAAGAGTTCTTTAAGGGAGCGTTCACACTACCGTCAGTGTCTGACAGCTAGTGTCCTCTGCTAATGTCGGTTCAAAATCTTGCACGGACATTAGCGGCGGACACTAGCTGTGTCAGTGACATTTTTCATTCATTTAAATGGAGATCGGGTGCGTTGTTTTACACTATGTGGGTGTCCTTAACTGTCTGTTCCTAAAGATGTCAGACTTTTTCAAGTGGACATCAAAACCCGACATGTAGGTTTTTTTCTGTCCGCTTGAAAAGTCTGACATCTTTACATGCAGACAGTGAAGGAAGGGCACGGAGTGCAAAAGAACGCACCCGATCGCCATTTAAATAAATGACAGGTGTCACGGACACAGCTAGTGTCCGCTCCTAATGTCCGTGAGAGATTTTGAACGGACACTACCTGTCGGACACAGACGGTAGTGTGAACGCCCCCTAAGCCGTTTTTTAAAACTTTTTTTTTCTGATATGCAAATTCTGTGCTCAGAGCACTGTGGGTGTTACTCCTGTGCTCATCGGCAGCATTCCACCTCCTCCTGCTCTCACAGACGCCCCCTTCTTTGAAAGAGAGTCCTACTCTTCACTGTGTCACCAAAAGCAAGTTTCTCCTCAGAACTACAGGAACATACTGTGCCTGTGCAAGATTTGAATCTCCGCGGAAGATATTTGCTGCTGGTAACGCAGCGAAGAGGAAGTCTTTTTCAAAGAAGGAGGAGTCTCTAAAAGCGGGAGGAGGGGGAATGCTAACGATGACTGCGCTATGCTCAGAGCTCAAGGGTAATGCCCCCTGTGGTTCTATAACTTACGTATCAGAAAAAAGTTTTTGTTTTTTTCAAAAATGGCTTACAAGAAAAGAAAAAAGGTAAGACTAGAAAATTCTTTCTAAAGGCTATTCCAACATATGCTTGGTGAAAAATGTCTTAATCCAATGATAGACTCACTTTAAGGGGCTGCTACCTATAGTTCACTGCAATAAATTGATTTCTTTATGGACTATATAGGGTATGTTCACATGGGAGTCTTTTTGCAGTTGGATTTTGATGCAGAATCCGCTTGAAAAAAATGCCTCACATTCATTTCAATGGGAGTCAGTAGCAGTTTTTTTTTCTTCTAGCAGATTTTTTCAGCGTGTGTGTGTGTGTGTGTGTGTGTGTGTGGAGGAGTTGGCATGACCTATCTTCAGTAGGTTTTTCAAGGTAGAATTTGCCTGAAGTCAAAGGGAGGCAGAAAAACTGCTAGTGTATTTTTAAATAGAAGTTTCCAGGTCCATACAGTGTGCTGGAGCAAAAAAAAAACCCAACAAAAAACACGTAAAAAAATAATAAAAAAAAATTGTCGTGTAAAAATCAAAACAAAATTTTTTAAAAAAAAGTTTAATTCCTGAAGCAGATTTTTTTCAGATTGCAAAAAACTCAGTGTGAACATACCCTTTGAATGTGATGCTCTATACTACACTGAAACTTGCTTACAATATATTTAGTGCAATTTGGCAAATCAAATAGTGTGCGCATTCAGTTTTTTCTTTTTGGTGTGTGCAAATTATACTAGAATTCCTGTTTCTGAAAACGTCTGTTCTACAAATCTATAAAAATATTTTTCCCGTACAATAAACGCTGTAGCGGGAAAAAAAAGTCAGGAGTGCCAAACTGCTGTTTTTTCACTGTTTTGCCTCTGATAAAAATTTGAATAAAAAGTAATCAAAGCAATAGACATTCCTCAAAATGGTATAAACTAAAAAGTACACCTGGTCCCGCAAAAAATTACACCCTATGCATCCCATACATGGAAGTATAAAAAAAAAAAGTTATGGGCGTCAGAATATGGCAACTTTTAGAAAAAAATATAATTTTGGCACAGTTTTGGATGTTTGTTAAGGGGTTAAAATTAGAGATGAGCGAATAGTATTCGATCGAATACCACGCAGGCAAATTCCATTGAATTCAATTCAAAAACCTCCTCGTCCTGCTACTTCCTGAACTTGGAGGATCCAATGTGTCAAACTTTGGTTTCCATGGAAACCGGAACAACATTCCCGATTTTTTTCCCATAGACTATAATGCTATTCGATACCAAATATTTATTACATATAAAGCAGGATTTTCTCAAGAGTTCCTGCTTTCTGCAGTACGCACCGGAAATAGTAGTTATCCACTCTCTCAACAATGTTTTCACATCATTAAATTCAATGGCACCAGCCAGATTAGGGGCTTTTGATCTGTAAGAATTGCACCCTTCAGTCATGGTTCCTCGGGCGTTTGATGTTGAGGGACCCATTTCAACCTAAAATCAGAAGTAAATGCAATGAATACAATGAAATAATGCACTCCCATTCTTCGATAAGGGTTAGAATCAGTTTATAAATCATTTATACAATAATTCATGAACGGATTCTCAACTCCTTGGGTTTGGGTCAGTGAAAGATTCTCTATCAAAATGTGCATTTCATGTCCTTGGACAGTGGCAGTATTATATATGAATTCAGCACACAGTCAGCTTTACTGGTATGTCCCCCGGTGTCAGCGACATAATAGTTTCTGTTAGTTTTGGCACCAATATCCCTTCACTGTCAGAAGGGTGGAAATTTCTGCTCAGCATCATCTTTGAACTGTGAGGAATGCTCATCCCCCACATGACAGTACAAAGGCTATGGAAGATTGCTGTCAGGGAGGGAATGTTCCTCACAGTTCAGTGATGATGCTAGATTGTAAGGCCCCATCCTTCTGAGAGATTTTGGTGCAGAAACTAACGGCACCAATATCTCTGGCACCTGGGCGCATACGGTAATGCTGACAGTACGCTGAATTCAGCACACTGTCAGCATTCTAGAAGTATAATACCACTGATCTCAGAGGACATGAAAGGTCCAATACAAATGATTAAGCAAAACTTTCATAATCCAGTTTACCTGAGACTGCCCTGGAGGTATGGCTTCTTGTTTGAGGGGGGCAACTTTAAGTTTTTGAGGACTCCCATTTGCTACAAAGTTTTTTGCAGGGCTACTAAAAAGTTTGTTTTTCAAAGGACTATGCATCTTTTTTACAGGACTAGCTTGGGTTTTCTTTCGATTCCTTTTCTTTGCATTTAGTGCAGGCTTTTTGAGTTGCAGCAAAGGATTTTTTGAAACTGCAAATAGGAAAAAACACACGTTTTAGAATGGCTTGTATAAATCTCTTGATAGAGTGTGGGAAAAGCAATAGTGCACACTTCCCTGGCAGCTGATAAACACTTCTACTTTATTTAGTTCTACAAACTTCTAACAATATCTTGGATAAATATTCATTTCCCTTACCCAAATTAACACTGCTATCAGAGTGCTTGTTTCTTTGACCATACGCTGCTCTTAACTCCTCCTGGAGATCGGCAGGCAGGGCTGCAAATACTTCTGGATCCACCTGAGGAAACAAAGTGATGCACTGTATGCACATGCACGCATACATTTTACATATGCACCTGCATTTTCTGAACATGTGGGAAATTTATTTTATATACCAGTTTTAACAACAAGAGTCCTCAGGACGGTCCCTAACTGAAATGTCATAGGCTCGGGGCACTGAATGACAGCTGAAGCATCTATTCTGGAGACAGAGGGTAGGAGTTGTGGAGTGCCCACAGAGAGCCCAGGAGACTTCACAGGAAAAGACACTTTCAATTGCAGTGTAGAGAGTGTAGGGATTAAAACTTCTTATCCTCGGTCATACAACTAGCATGATCATTCACTTAGGAATGTTTTAACTGTTTTACATCTCCCCCATCCTGCCCATTTAGCAATTTAGAAAGGTCAAAGTGCTGAGAAACATCCTTCAACTTGTTTAATCTTTCATATACCTCAATTGTTCATTCTAAGTCACAGCCATTAAATTGACAAAATCGTATTCATTGCCAAGAATTAATCCAAAACTCACTACTGTAGTTCAGAACAAAACTAATCTTACCTGTGAAAAAGCTGGAAGGGCAATGACATTAATGCCAGACTCATCTGCTTGATCAGAAAGTGGTGGAATCTGTAGAAGAACAGTGGCCACTGGCTGCTCTTGCATCCCAATACTACTGCAACCATTTTCTTTTTTGTTATCACTAATGGGCAATTTGTGCTGAAGGGCAAACGTCTGCTCCACTTGTTCCCTGATATCAGGGGGTAATGCTTCTAAGACGGATGTGTCGACCTGCAATACAACAACATTTTCGACATGATTAGAAAAGTGCTTAAAAGGAGGGTTCAGACTTTTTTTTTTTTTTTTTTGCTTCAAACAGATTCAGAATGCATAAAAAAAATAAAAGCAGCAGTATGTACCTAAGCGATCCCATCACCATTAGTCCCTACTAATTTCTGCTTCCTTTTCAATTTTGAGACATCTGCTCAGATAAGCACTGGTTGAGGTGGGCTGACTGAGTAGACCTCTCGGGGCAATTGTGTGTTAAGACGTGACAAGGGAGTGGAGACCAGAAGGAACCCAGTGACAGTGGAACAAAAGCACCAGTGGACTGAAAAAGGGACAACGCTTTTATTCTGTCAACAGTAACTCAGGGGATCCATAATGTGTCTATAATTCCTACCAGCCATAACTTACTTGTGAAGGAGAGGGAACTTCAATGGTAAAGTTAACTCTTGACTTCATGCTAATAGGGGAATGAAAACCATTTTTCTTTCCAGGACATTCTGCTTTGCTAGTGCTTGGTTCCTGACTAGAACCGACATTCTTGTGGCCTGACGAGACTGAAACACACGAGTCTGGAGCTGATGAAATTTCAACATCGAAAGCAGCAACAATGACTGTGGGGTAAGAACAGAAAATACATGTGCAAATTATTTTTTTAAAGAAATATTCCTCAGAACGTTAGTAATCAGGTCTTCTGAGTAATGTGGAACCGCTTTCAGATGACCAATATTGCACAGTTAACAATGAAGCTTAAAATTTGTCAAAATGGAATCTACATAAAGTGACAGACCTTTCAAAAAGGTGTTTGTTTTTGAGAGAGAGGATTTAGGCTACAGCTACATAGCTGTCCGCAATAATCTTATAAACCCACCCTCTCAGTTAAGCAGTCACATACTGCTAGTTGTAAAAAGATTGGACACGGTTTGATGTTTTTGTGTCTAGAAGTTAGGATCGCAATGGAACGCTGTTCAGTAACAAAGTAAAGGAGTTGAAGCGACCCAAGGATCTTTGGCCAAAACTGCCATTGCCATGTAGCGCTAGCCTTATTGTATAACTAGTAAGTGTTCAGTCAGTTTTGGGTTTGTAAGTGCTAGTTTACACAGGGCAAGAGGGGCGGATTTTGACACGGAATCTGCCCCCTCACAATAGAGGTCTATGTAGACCGCTAGCTTCCTTTTTTCCGCTAGTGGTTTGTTCCTGCTCGCGGAAAAAAGAAGCGAGCTGCTCTTTCTTCAGGCGGATTCGGCGGCTGCGGCGTCCCCCTCACGACAGCACCCTCTGGACTAGGCCTATTCATTTGGGCCTAATCCAGAGCGGAAAGCCGTGACGGAATGTGTTCACGCTGAACCCCGTGTGAACTAGCCCTAAGAAGTTGTTCATTTGTACACTGACCCATGTGTTACAGGAACCAATACATTTATCAGAGAGAATACTGATCTGGAAAGTGTAAAAAGGTTTAAGGCTCTATTCAGATCATGGGAAAAAAAAAATAAAACTCCATCAGTTTAACAGGTGCAAAAACGGATGCAAACTGATATTTGCAAAATGGAACAGCAACAGTTCCAGTTTTTAATATTGAAGTCTATGTAAACGGTTGACCATCAGTTTATATACGTTTTTTTTTCCATCCGTTAAACAGATGTAAAAACACGATCTGAATAGAGTCTAAAACAGATATTAATTCTAGATACAAAAACTAATATAAGTAGGAAAGCAGAGTTCAATATTACTCCTAATGCCAGCATATTGACAGATTTCACAATGTATGACACAATGAAGAACAAACTGAATGACAATATTCCTTTACCACACAAAGGAACATTTTGGATGTATGTATTCAACTACTGTTCCTAAATTTTCACCAACTTCTGGGAAAAAATGTGATGCACTTCAGGCCTAAAGCAGGTTTTTTTTTTTTTTTTTAATTTAAAAAACCTCTCTAAAGCTGGGGCCCCATGTGATGTAAATTCAGGGATTTGCCCGCGGAAGAAAAATTATGGCATTTTTACAATCAGAGCAAATTGGATGGGAGTCTAGTGAATCCCATGCCCACTTTGAGGCAAAAACCGCAGTGCGGGCATGCCACGTTTTTGGAAATTGTAGCATGTCAATTATACCTATGGAAATGCCATTGGTTTCTCCATAAGTATAACTGAATCTGAAAGTATGCAGAGGAAACATCCGCGAACTTTCTGTTTGAAGCAATCTGTTCCTGCTGCAGTTTTTCCCGTAGCGCTTTTTTGCTGCAGGACGACAGGTGGAGCTTTAGCCTAAAGTTCCTGCCACTTGGTGTCGCCCTTCTAGCCAATTTACAGTTTTTTCTTTTGTTACGAAGAAAGTCTGTCCTAAGATATATTCCATTCTGTCTTGCCTATCTAGATGAATTGAGGGGGGGGTCATCCTTTTTAACCCCTTCCCGACATGCGCCGTAATAGTACGGCGCGTGTCGGGTCTGTAACTATGGCGACTGCCCGGGAGCCGGGCGGCTGTCATAGCCGCCGGGTGTCTACTGCTTCAAGCAGTAGACAACCTGCTCTAATGCCTCCGATCGGTCCCCGGACCGATCGGAGGCATTAACCCCTCCGGCGCTACTGTCAAAGGCGCCGGAGGCGCCATTTTCCCGGCGGCGCATGGGCGCCGCCATTTTGGCAGGGATCGCCGGCTCCTGGAGCATGCTCCAGGGCCGACCCCCCGTTGCCATGACAGCCGGGAGCCTTGTTAAAGGCTCCCAGCCGGTCTGCAAATTCTCTCTTTTGCAGGCTGGTGTATACAGCCTGCAAAAGAGATGATGCTTTTTTGCAATGCATTGCAATGCATTAGCATTGTAATGCATTGCATTAGTGATCAGACCCCCTGGGGTTCAACACCCCTAGGGGGTCTAATAAATGCAAAAAAAAAATTAAAAAAAATATAAAAAAATATAAAAAGTATTAAAAGTTCAAATCACCCCCCTTTCCCTAGAACAGATATAAAAGTAGTTAAAAACTGTGAAACATATACATGTTAGGTATCCCCGCGTCCGAAATCGCCCGCTCTACAAATCTATACAAATATTTTTCCTGTTTGGTACACGCCGTAGCAGGAAAAATAGTCAAAAGTGCCAAACCGCCGTTTTTTCACTGTTTTAATTCTGATAAAAATTTGAATAAAAAGTGATCAAAGCAATAGCATTTCCCGAAAATGGTAGAACTAAAAAGTACACCCAGCCCCGCAAAAAAAGACGCCCTATGCATCCCCGTACACCTATGTATAAAAAAGTTACGGCCGTCGGAATATGGCGACTTTTAGAAAAAAAAAATTTTAACACCGTTTTGGAATTTTTTTTAGGGGTCAAAATGTAAATAAAACCATATAAATTTGGTATCCCTGGATCCGTACCGAAACACAGAATATAGGGGACATGTCATTTTGGCTGCACAGTGAACGCCGTAAAACCAAAGCCCGTAAGAAAGTCGCAGAAATGCATTTTTTCTTCAAATCCACCCCATTCTGAATTTTTTTCCTGCTTCCCAGTACATTATATAGAATAATTAATGGTGGCATCATGAAGAAAAAATTGTCCCGCAAAAATTAAGACCTCATATGACTCTGGGAGCGGAGAAATAAAAAAGTTATGGGGTTTAGAAGGAGGGGAGTCAAAAACGAAAAACGAAAATCAAAAAATGCCATCGGCGGGAAGGGGTTAATAACATGAGAAAAGAGTAGTGGTGTTCCACTCAATTCACTTCTTTGGAAATCCCAAATAAGTGAATGTTTCGTTCACATGGGGCACTCAAAAACTCTTGTTCAAACGGTCATTGGAAGTGCCAGAAGCCAGCCCTTCAACCAACACTTATCCATTATATGATTCATTGGACACAAAAGTTTTTGGGCTCGTTCACACGGGGCAAGAGGGGGCAAATTTTGACACCAAATCCACCTCAAAATCCGCCCCCTCACAATAGAGGTCTATGTAAACTGCTAGAGTTCTTTTTTCTGCTAGCGGTTTGTTCCCGCTAGCGGAAAAAAGAAGCGAGCAGCCCTTTCTTCAGGCCTCGCAGCAGCACCCTCCAGTCTTGGCCCATTCATTTGGGCCTAATCCGGAGCGGAAATCCACAACGGGATGCCGGTGAACTGCACTGGCATCCCGTTGTGGAATGTGTTCACGAGGAACCCCGTGTGAACTAGCCCTAAGAAGGCCTCACTTTGTACTAATACCAAACACAAAAACAATTACACCCATTGACTGTCAGTAAGATGTTACCTCTCTTTCCATCTTTTTCCATGGCAGGTTTCTTTCTGCTTTTCTCTTGAAACATATCAATTAGTGAACGGGACCCTCCAGGTAACAGACCAGATCTTGTTGACAAGGAACCATCATTAGATACATGAACTAACTGGTGCATCTGAAGTCCAACCTTTATGAAAACAAGAAGTTGTAATTCATAAATTTTCTGGGATATTGTATGGGCTGCATATAAGACAATATCTGGAATTAGATAATTGGTACCGACAGGAAGTTAACTATTCTTATTGTTTAATTGACCTACCCCTCTCATATCTGCAACATTCAGCTTCATTGACTGAAACATTTTCAAAGTTTCTTTGCAAATCACTTTGGCATTATCTGTGGCTTGGTCCAGAGTCACCGACCTAAGTTTCCAGAAGGTAAAGTGTGATTAGAAGCTGCTTGTAAATTCCCTTATAAAGCAATTAAACTGAACTTTGAGCACAAAGGGTTAAAAATTACCTGATTGCCGATTTTGATAAATAGATACAAACTTTTGGATCAATGAAAGCCTTTTGTGAATTGCACAAAACGGACAATGTACAACTACTTGGAAATGGGAGAACTATCCTAATAATTGTTAAATATTTTGAGGACATCACAACTAATAGTGCCACAAAAAAAAAAAAATTATGAACTCCTTACCAAGACACATAAGACTGACCCCCACAATCACAAGCTTCAACAAGGCCCTGAAGACTCGCCTATTCAGGAAGGCCTACAACCCCCAATAACACTATCAGCACACCACCATCTGTACAGTCTCCCCCCTCACCTTCTGTGTCTATCCCTCATAGACTGTAACCCCTTGTGGGCAGGGCCTTCTACCCCACTGTGCCAGTCAGGCATTGTTAGTACTATATTTGTCTATATATTTTGTGTACCATATGTAAACCGTCAAATGTAAAGCACCCTGGAATTAATGGAGCTATACAAATAATAATTCTTATTATTTTGTAGCTGTAACTGTTCTTTGGGAACTGCTATGTAACTATAGTATACTAAATACAAAGTGGATGGCACACTTATAGACAATTCTGTGTAGTTACTATCCTGACACTACTATTTAGGCTAACCTGTGTAAGACAAAGTGCAGAAGCTGGGCAACTATCTACAACAATTCAGGGGCATCATGAGTATTAATCGGTCTGGTAATTTGTGGAGTCCTTGGACGTCATGAGGATGCTGAAGAGACACTAAACTGTAGTCTGGTGTCTAAAAGGCAGTTAGTCATTGGCCTCCACATAGAACGTTACAAGGACAGACAAATGTTTACTACAATTAGTATATTCACCTCGAAATGTTGTCACATATTCCATGACCACCAAATTTTGCAGGTTCTATGGGGGCCCCGACTTTTCGCACCATAATCTTCAGTGTTAGTTTCTTGCCTTTCATTTTAACGGATTCTAGTCTTCGCTGGATTTCTTCTGACAGGTTCATCAAAAAGGCTTCAGCTTCACTGGTCTGAGCAAAAACAGTATCTTATTTGCTAAAAATATTTAACTTCTATGAGCATATAAACCAATAACATCGCAGCCTGAACGTCATTAGTATTGAATATAATCCGGCCCAATCAAAGAGAATCAACAGAGCTAGTGAGGATTCAACGGTGGGGGAGTCAGTCACACCCGTTGTAAAACACAATACAAATATACAACTTCAATGACAATATCTCTGTAAAGCACTGTGGAATATGATGGCGCTATAGAAGTTAAATGAATACATAAATAAATAAATAAATAAATAAATAAATAAATAAAACGTTTCTACACTGATCATTTCTTTCCATGTCCAGAAACACTTTGGATGTAACAACAGAGTTGATTTGCATCTGAACATTTGAAGAAGCTTATTTATATGCCCAATGATTTCTGAAATATATGCCTTATGCTGATAAACACAAAGTATTGAAAATACTCCATTGAGTAGCCAACATCTATATCTGAGGATGTATGAAGTAAATGAGATCATTGAATAATTGAATAAGTATTGGGCATCTATTCAGGAAAGAAATGCAATCTAAAAAGTTGCCTAAAGAAATTAATCACTACTGACTATTATTACTGATCTGAAGGATATTACACCATGTTCCCAATTGTTATGCAAATTGGATTTTAAGAGTCGAAGATTTCAGAATCTTTTAAAGAAGACCTTTCACCTCCTGGGGCACATGCAGTATAATACAATATATCTCTATCTATCTATCTATCTATCTATCTATCTATCTATCTATCTATCTATCTATCTATCTATCGTGGGGCAAAAAAGTATTTAGTCAGTCACCAATAGTGCAAGTTCCACCACTTAAAAAGATGAGAGGCGTCTGTAATTTACATCATAGGTAGACCTCAACTATGAGAGACAAAATGAGAAAACAAATCCAGAAAATCACATTGTCTGGTTTTGTAAGAATTTATTTGCAAATTATGGTGGAAAATAAGTATTTGGTCAGTAACAAAATTTCATCTCAATACTTTGTTATATATCCTTTGTTGGCAATGACAGAGGTCAAACGTTTTCTGTAAGTCTTCACAAGGTTGGCACACACTGTTGTTGGTATGTTGGCCCATTCCTCCATGCAGATCTCCTCTAGAGCAGTGATGTTTTGGGGCTGTCGCTTGGCAACACAGACTTTCAACTCCCTCCAAAGGTTTTCTATAGGGTTGAGATCTGGAGACTGGCTAGGCCACTCCAGGACCTTGAAATGCTTCTTACAAAGCCACTCCTTCGTTGCCCTGGCGGTGTGCTTTGGATCATTGTCATGTTGAAAGACCCAGCCACGTTTCATCTTCAATGCCCTTGCTGATGGAAGGAGGTTTGCACTCAAAATCACACGATACATGGCCCCATTCATTCTTTCATGTACCCGGATCAGTCGTCCTGGCCCCTTTGCAGAGAAACAGCCCCAAAGCATGATGTTTCCACCCCCATGCTTTACAGTAGGTATGGTGTTTGATGGATGCAACTCAGTATTCTTTTTCCTCCAAACACGAAAAGTTGTGTTTCTACCAAACAGTTCCAGTTTGGTTTCATCAGACCATAGGACATTCTCCCAATACTCTTCTGGATCATCCAAATGCTCTCTAGCAAACTTCAGACGGGCCCGGACATGTACTGGCTTAAGCAGTGGGACACGTCTGGCACTGCAGGATCTGAGTCCCTGGCGGCGTAGTGTGTTACTGATGGTAGGCTTTGTTACATTGGTCCCAGCTCTCTGCAGTTCATTCACTAGGTCCCCCCGCGTGGTTCTGGGATTTTTGCTCACCGTTCTTGTGATCATTTTGACCCCACGGGGTGAGATTTTGTGTGGAGCCCCAGATCGAGGGAGATTATCAGTGGTCTTGTATGTCTTCCATTTTCTAATTATTGCTCCCACAGTTGATTTCTTCAATCCAAGCTGGTTGCCTATTGCAGATTCAGTCTTCCCAGCCTGGTGCAGGGCTACAATTTTGTTTCTGGTGTCCTTTGACAGCTCCTTGGTCTTCACCATAGTGGAGTTTGGAGTCTGTTTGAGGGTGTGCACAGGTGTCTTTTTATACTGATAACAAGGTAATGAGTGGAGGAAAGAGGAGACTCTTAAAGAAGAAGTTACAGGTCTGTGAAAGCCAGAAATCTTGATTGTTTGTAGGTGACCAAATACTTATTTTCCACCATAATTTGCAAATAAATTCTTACAAAATCAGACAATGTGATTTTCTGGATTTGTTTTCTCATTTTGTCTCTCATAGTTGAGGTCTACCTATGATGTAAATTACAGACGCCTCTCATCTTTTTAAGTGGTGGAAATTGCACTACTGGTGACTGACTAAATACTGTGTGTGTGTATATATATATATATATATATATATATATATATATATATATATATATATATATATTACACCGCTAGAAAGCTGAATTCAGCACAGTATCGGCTTTCACGTTCTGTGCCCCGGTGAAGAGCTATCAGTGCCAGTACCGTAGCTCTTCACGGTCAGAAGGGCGTTTCTAACAGTCAGTCAGGAACACTTCCTCACAGCAGTGTGTATAGCGCTGTACTGTGAGAGTGGGGAGGAACGCCTCCCCAGTACTTGTCTATGGATGAGTACTGAGAGGAAAGGTGCGCATGAGTGCCAGATTTCCTAACATTTCCCTGTACATTTTGCCAGAAGACTCAGGAGTGTGAAATTAATCAAAGTCAAAACTGTTCAAAATACCTTTGTAAACCGGATCCCATAGTTGATTTCAGCAGATACAGATTTTCTTTCTCTCTCCTTTCTAACAGGCCGATCATCTAATCCTCGGCAGAATCTATACAACGTCTGGCCGGTTTTTGGACCAAACTCTTTCTGAAGTTTTGACATTGTAAGATTTTGAAGATCTCCACATGTTTTAACATTTAAAGTTGACAATTTATATTCCATAGATCTTCCAACTCCTAGATGCAACACACCAAGAAAAAAATTGTTTCAATGAAAACAAAAAAGATTACATTAGTCAGTGGATATTATACAATTTACAGAGGTATAATATGAATGTAGCATGGAGTTACCTGGTAACGTACTAACTAGTTGGCCTCTAATAAAATCATCAACGTCCTCAGACCTTAAACGATACTGTCCATTTGGTTTTGCTCTTCTGGTTGCCATTCTAGCCAAAAGAATATTGGAGCCTAAGAAGAGAAGGTAAGAAAACAAAAAACAATAGGGCAAATTTCCAATCTAGTGCACAAAAACATACCGCAGGTGAAAAAAAATATTCAACTCAGAATTGTGGCCAGTCACTTGCATAGCTAGTTGGTCAAAAGCACATGTGGGAAGTCTACAAAGCGATCCAGGATAATCACTGTAATGTCCTCTGTAACATGGTGGTGGCAGTTAAATACAGTGGAATCCAAAAGTTTGGACACTCCTGATCAAAATGACTTTTATTGTGAATTGTTAAGCACAGTTAACAATGAAGCTTAAAATTTGTCAAAAGGAAATCTGGATAAAGTGGCAGACCTTTCAAAAAGGAGTTTGTTTTTGAGAGAGAGGATTTAGGCTACAGCTACATAGCTGTCCGCAATAATCTTATAAACCGACACTCTCAGTTAAGAAGTCACATACTGCTAGTTGTAAAAAAAAATTGGACACGGTTTGATGTTTTTGTGTCTAGAAGTTAGGATCGCAATGGAACGCTGTTCAGTAACATAAGTAAAGGAGTTGCAAAGCGACCCAAGGATCTTTGGCCAAAACTGCCATTGCCATGTAGCGCTAGCCTAATTGTATAACTAGTAAGTGTTCAGTCAGTTTTGGGTTTGTAAGAGCTAGTTTACACGGGGCAAGAGGGGGCAGATTTTGACGTGGAATCCGCCCCCTCACAATAGAGGTCTATGTCTAACAGAATTTAGAAGGAAGATTTTTTTTTTTTTTTTTTTTTTTTTTAGCAAGGTCCATTAGTGCTAGTAATGGGTTAATAAGTACACTCATATACCTTTAGCAGTGTTTGGAGTAATTTCTGGGTGTCTCTGGGAGTTGCTGGCATTCACTGCATTTGTTTACATGGTGTTACTTCCAGATGTGCAGCTCCCTGTGTACCTGCCACACTAGTTCCCTGTAACCCAGCAACCCATCTCCACTCTCACTCTGTTTCACCCCCCAATCCCTAGCTAAGCTGTCATGCCCATTACTAGCCTCTCCCCCTGTCTCACTAGCTAAGCAAACCCATCCATTACTAGCTCCTCCCTCATCCCCCTAGCTAAACTATTCCGCCAACTACTAGCAGAGAGGTGAGCTGTTCCCGTACACAGGAAGGCTTCGCGATTTTAATTTTCAGAGTGCTAGGCAGCTGCTTAGAAGAACTCATGGCTGCTATTTTCTGGCACCCGGTTAGAGGAGCCTGGGTATTTATAAAGCTGTAAAATTTGCATCACTTGGCCTTTCCTAAAGAGGATAGTGAACAAGCCATAACCCTAAATAGCTAATTAAGGTCTTAGACCTTGGTCTAAGTGACACAAATCTACAAGAGTTCCCAAACTTTTGCAAGTTACTCCTTTCCCTTTTTCATTCCAAAATCATACTCAAACATAATACACTGATATTGCTTAAAATTATAGGCAAGTGTGTTTAATCTTTAACTTTATGCCTTTTAAAGATCAGTTCACCTTCAGCTTGCTTATCTGTTTACAACAGTCATTTTCACCAGGGGTGCCCAAACGTTTGCATGCCACTGTATGTTTAGGGGAGGTGATAGATTAAGGACAAGGTTGTACGAGGGAATTTTTTTTTGTGCAAAGAGCTGAAACTTTCTATTGCACAATTCTGTGAAGCAGCTTACTGATGAAATTTTATTAAGTCATACTTAGAGTGGCACCATATTCTGATATTCATAACTTTTCTTTTCTCCATCATAAGAGCTTTGTATGGGCATGGGCTTTTTTTGTAGGCACCACTGTCATTATTGGTACCATTTTGGGTTATATGTGACTTTTTGAGATATTTTACCGGAGGCAATATGACCGTTAGGGACACACAAGGAGACCCTTTAAATACCACCATCATTATTGTGGCCGATCGGCCACGTGTCACGGCTAATATCAACTTCTGAGGTCTCCAGTATAGCTCCTGAGCTGGCGCCATCTGCATGATGTACTATTACATCAGCTCATGGAAACAGGTTCCTGCCGCTGACATAATATTATGATGTCATGGAGTAGTTAACCTTTTTAAATTGAACAAAATGTTGACTGTACCAAGTTTGTTCTGCTTGAAACTAGTTTTATCTTAAATAGTAGCAGAGATCATTTTAGGTCTTCTATTTTTTGGGTGCTGCTGGGGAAACTTACTGATGCCTCAGGAATTATAATTTTTTTTTCCCTCTATCATTTATAATAATTCTGTGGCAATATATTATTTATATTATGCTCAGATCTCCAGCGATCTACACAAGTGTACTGCGCATGCACGCTATGCTTGTGTAGCAGACCACCAGAAAATAGCGCCCAGACTTGCGCAGTTGGTTCCTAGCTGAACCCAAAGTGGCATAGCTAATTGCGCATGCGCGAGATTTTACATACATACAGCTCTGCGTCCGATGCCTGCAAAAGGCATAAGTTCTGGTGAAGAGGAGATGGGGAGTGAACATAACCAGCTGGGGGGGTTGGAGAATTATGACGCAGGAGGGGAGCTGCTTGGAGTACAGGGGGAATGCTCCGTGTTCCTATTTAGCATAACAGAAGAAACCAGGGAGAAGCAAAGAATGGAAGGTAGGAGTAGAACAGCCTTTTTAAAGGCTATTTTAACGTGCTATTAGTTAAAAAGGTGTTTTTCTAATGAGACTCCCTTTAAGAGCAAAACTCAAGCTGAGCGGTAGTTTGGACTCAGATATTTGGTTTCTGATCTCTATACTGTCCATTCATAAATTTGTACATTGTAATAAAATAAGAACATGATGGGAATAAAAGGGAAAATGGGAAATCACATTATTTAGAAACAACATGTCTTGTCAAATAGTTAGATTCAACCTAATACAAACCCATTCCAATAGATGCAGTACACGAGGTTTTCTCTTTAATTTCCGATCGAATAGCACTAGAAACTTCATCTGGAGAGAGTTTAGTCTCGACCAGGACTTCTGTAATATCGACCAGGGCTTCATCACAGCTAACAGCTTCAATGTCATGAGTATAACTGATTTAAAAGACACAGAAACGCACACGGTCCAATTACAAACTATATTAGCATGTATGGGAATTTGTTTCTAAAATCTCACAGACCTGATCAGTATGCAGAAACTGCAAGGTGATCTTTAGATTACATTTTCAACCATTATTTAATGTAAATGATGGGAAAAGCTGCCAATATATATCTCATATGTAATGTTGTAATGTATCCAAATGTACAAGCTAGGTAGGTCATCCACAGCCCCCATTGTTTTTTTTTGTTTTTTTAAATGTCTTCTATGCAATGCCTCAGCATAGAAAATCATAGTCTATTACGTTTTTTCATACAAAAGAGAAATATATGTAGACCAGCTGAACAGAGATCAACTCCTGGTTTCTTTCAGGTAAATGGAGCATTATGGATAAGCTTGGAATCAGGGTTGCATGATATGTTGATTCAGATGCCATTTCAATACTCTGGAGGAGTAAAGTGTTCAGTACTGGTAATTTCAATACTAAGCTGCGGTTAGCAGAAGGTTCAACCTCTTTACTCACTACAGACTGAAGTGAGTGGGAGTGTAAAACCTGCTGCTGCTAAGTGCAGCTTACTTTTGAAACTGTATTGAACGGTTTGCTCAACCAGAAAAGATGGCACATCCACTGCCCAGCACCTGCCATGTTCCCGCTTCAGTATCGGAAGCTGCATTCTCAACGCCTTCCTCTTGTCTAAAGGAAACACAGTAGTGTGTATGTGGCCTGTTGCAGGCAGGCTATCCAGAACTGATTCTCATGGGCCTCATTGCAACATGAACTGCAATTGCAGTGTGAGGTTTATTTTTTATAGATTGGAGAAGTCATATTTTGTGAATAAAGCTCATTGTCATACAATCTTAACTTTGGTTTGGTTTCTGTAGATAAGTTTTCTCCCCCAAGATTTAGAAGCCAAGAAGTGTTGGCACAGAAAAGGATTTCAAAAATGCTTGAGAGTGGTGAGACGATCTTCACATTCATTCAGACAGTATCTGTTCCAGGGATATTTGCAGAATACTTTTAGGATAAAATTCACACACAGCTTTTTGATGCACGTTTCTGCAACCAAACGACCTAGCACGGATGAACATTAGGGGTAACCTAACTCACATTAACATAATATTATATTTCTGTAATGGGAACAATGTGGGTCACATATATTTACACATAGTATTATTAATTTACTACCTCTATGTACTTTAAAATAATAGTATTTAACTCCATCATGCACATAACACATTAACCCAATGTTGACTGTTATGACTGCAAGGTACTTGATGGGGTCACTTAACATCATGAGAGGCATTAAAGGGGTTTTCGCAAGTTACAGATAATTGATAACTTGCAGATTAGTTTGGGTCCGACCACTCTGATCAGGAAAATGGGGTAATTTCTCCCCAGTTTTCAATAGAGCAAAGGTCAGGCAGTATGCACACTGCTCCATCCATATAAATGGGAGCAACGGAGATAGCCAAAGTACAGTGCTCCCAGTGAAGTGAATGAAGCAGCATGTGCAATGCCCATCCACCACTGACACTCCATTCAAAAAGTCCCTGAAGTCCAAATTTTGGCATGCCCAAGTTCTTTCACTGAACATATCAACAAAGAATGCTGCCCTAACAACCCGGACTATAATTTAGAAACAGCTGCCAAGATTACATTAAACTATGCTTTTTGCCCAATCAATCATTCTCTAGATTTTTTTTCTCCCTTTATAAAACTTTATTGTTTCTTTACTCACCATTGGTACTTGTTTTTTTAATACTATAATACATTGTATTGTTCATGTATTCACATTTATACGCTGTAAAAGATTACCTTCTGCTTCCTAATAATTCAGATACATCAAAAACACCATAACATTTCTTGAAATTAAACCATGCCTTAATCTAAATCACTATGGCAATTTTAGATCCTTGAAAATTAAAAAAACAACACACACAACAACTTACCTTGCCAATGTTTTATACAAAGTCATGGCAACTTCCTTATATGCCTCAAAGTCATAGGGAATAACTTGAAGATCTGGACACAGTTGCTTAGCTTTACCAAACATCATTCCATTCCTCACACCAGCCTGTCTGGAGGGAAATAAGGAAAGCATATTAGGTTAGCCTCTAAAAAAAAAACAAAAACAAAAAATGTGTGTGATTAAATACACTGGTATATAAATAGAGATCAACAGATTTATGGACTAAATATATATTATGGATTCCTACCTTGCCTCATAACTACAAGATGCAATCTCTGCAAATGACAGCTGTGAGGTATCTAAGTCTTGCCCATTTTTTAGTGCAAGATCTGGTTGGTCCCATATAGAAATATCCACACTGTGTCCATTTCTTTGCGCAGAATTCAGACCATCCAAAACAGACTCATCTGGTTTATTTGGAATAGAAAAGCAGAAAAGTAACTTATCTTGATAAAAAGAATATTTTTATATAGTGGCAATCTCACACTTGTCTCTCAAGAATAACTGCAATGGAAAGTGTACTTTTACCAGATCAGAAATAGGAGATTGAGCAAATGGTTTTACATAGAATTATTTTATGAATTATCTGTTGGCCATATGAAAAGATACCTGATAAACTGTATTTGGGTGTATGTGGATTAACTCCTCCGCAACACCCCCCCCCCCCCCCCCAAAGAAAAAAAAAAAAAAGGGGAGAGAGAGATAGAGATAACTTATTCCCTGATGTAACTTGGTTATTACTAATTGGAGCACAGAAATACAAATGGCAACTGCTTTGTGTCCTAAAACAGGCAAAATTTCTGAATGCATCAAAACTGCTTGCAGCTTATAACAATACAGTTTTGATGTGGTTTTAATTACATCTGGTTGCACCATGCAGTGCACCCTAGCCAATAAGACTACATCTACCCTTGGGAAAAGAAACTATTTCCTTACCAGTTTTGTCTCTCTTGAGCTTATTCTGATAGTATTGTAACTCTAGTTGAGGGTTGGCACCATTACGGGAAGACGTTTTCCCACTACCTCTATTGCTTGTAACAGCCACAGGTTTACCTATAACCAGTAGCGGAAAAAAAACAAAAAAAAAAAAACAAACTTAACAAAAAGCAAGAACATTAAACTTTAAAACACCTTAAAATAAAGTTAGCACAATGTTATATGTGTTGTTAGAAACACTTAAAACAAAACAAAAAAAAACCCACACCCTAAAACTTTGCAACCAAAAAGTCTGGCACACCGAACCTACTTTCTGTTGGGCTCATGAGGTACATACTGGTGGTGGAACTCTTTCTTGTGGTGTTGGCTCTCCACTGTCAAACAAGGGCCCAGACTTTTATGGATAATTTTGTGTCATGACACAATAGAGTAGCTTTTCAGTGTTGGCCTGTCCATGTGAAATAGAAACAAGGAGACACCACTGTATGTATCACAGTTCCCTAGCGTGGGCTCAGGCAGGTCACTAACATCACTAGGTGGTTTTGGCATGAAATCAGACCTACAATTAAAAGGGTTTTTCCAGGCTAAAAAAAAAAAATTATGATAACCTGTCCAAAAGATAGGGCAACTATATTGTCTGACATGTGGCACCCCAGTGATCAGCTGTTCTCAGCAGCTGATACAGATAATAGAGCAGGAAGCGTAGTGCGGTGGAGGAACTGAGTAATTGCAGCTTAAGTCCTATTCAAATGAGCTGATCTACAGTACAGTCTGGTCACTATACAGAGAACAGAATTGTCTGCTTCCTGCTCCAATCTCCATGTAAGAACTGCTGAGAACAGCTTATCAACGGGTGCCATGTGTTGAATCCCCTACAATTTGATATTGATAACCTATACTTAGGATAAATCATCAATATTTTTAGCCCAGACAACACCTTTAGGCTGAGGTCACGCGTTGCAGAAACGCAGATTTGTTTGTTGCAGATTGTGCTGCGGTTTTTTGAGCCAAAGCTTCTGCTCAATCAAATGCAGCAAAATCTGCAACAAAAAAAGCTGTCTTTCCACAACAAGGGGCCTCAGCCTTAAAGGGATTCTACCATTAAACTACCTTTTTTTCTAATGAACACATCAGAATAGCCTTAAGAAAGGCTATTTGTCTCCTACCTTTAGACGTGGTCTCCGCCGCGCCGTTCCGTAGAAATACCGGTTTTAACCGGTATGCAAATGAGCTCTCCACAGCAATGAGGGCGGGCCCCAGCGCTGAAAGGCCGATGAGAGCATCTCCATTGCTGCCCGAGAGCTCTTTCCTGCGCCGCCTCCTTCTTCTGCAGCAACTCCGCCTCTTCTGGCTTCTCTTGCTCTTGTAGTTCTATAGAGGAGCATAGAGCGGCTACCCCAAAATGGCCGCCGGCCGGCTCCTGTATTGAACTGCAAGAGTGGCGGCCATTTTGGGGTAGCCGCTCTTGCAGTTCAATACAGGAGCCACCAGCGGCCATTTTGGGGTAGCCACTCTTGCAGTTCAATGCAGGAGCCGGCCAGCGGCCATTTTGGGGTAGCCGCTCTTGCAGTTCAATACAGGAGCCGGCTGACGGCCATTTTGGGGTAGCCGCTCTATGCTCCTCTATAGAACTACAAGAGCAAGAGAAGCCAGAAGAGGCGGAGTTCCTGCAGAAGAAGGAGGCGGCGCAGGAAAGAGCTCTCGGGCAGCAATGGGGATGCGCTCATCTCATGGCTGCGGAGAGCTCATTTGCATACCAGTTAAAACCGGTATTTCTACGGAACTGCGCGGCGGAGACCACATCTAAAGGTAGGAGACGAATAGCTTTTCTTAAGGCTATTCCGACGTGTTCATTAGAAAAAAAAGGTAGTTTAATGGTAGAATCCCTTTAAATCTGAAAAATATGCTGCACCAAGTGCATCAAGGGTCCTGACCAGCTGCTACACTAATGTTACCCAGTCTGAACAGCAGCTACTCATCTTCAGTCACTTTAATATTTGCTAATGGCTAAAGTGTCACTGCCAGAGTACCTGGTATTCAGCTGTCATGGCCTGGGGATCTGACCAGGTAGCTGGTGGGTGTAGTGAAGCATTAAATTCATCAAATGGAAATCACATGGACAACCTTCTATAGCTGCTCTGTTATGGCTGTGCCCTGAGTAGTAGAAGGGAGCTTAGCAAAGAACTCCTCTGTAATCTAAACAAGGCCATATGGACAAATGGATGGGGGATGTCTGCTATAAAACAAATCCTTTGGGGAAAAAAAAAAAAAAAACAGATTTGCTAAAGACCATGTAGTATTGTACACGGATAGGACAACAGGAGACACAGTAGGATGAAATGGCACATAAGGAAACTTGAAGAATTCATACTTTCCTTCCCTGATTATAAACAGCACAGTCATAACATATGAAGCAATATCATTAGTAATATCTGGTTTGCACATTAGTATTCTGCACACTGACCATATCAGTGAAGCATCTGATCAGCAGGCATAATTTTCTGCAGACCACATCTATCAATCTGCAAATCCTAGTAATGCACCAATCATCAAGCCTACCTGACCACAATATAACACTAGTAAAAGCCACTACAGTAAACCAACATGAAACATAATAATGAATAAAGCAGACAGAGGATTCAGTGACATCTGTCTTGTTACAGTCCTCCTTTTAATCCTTTAAGTGCTGCATCACAAGCTACTGATGTACATGCATATGGGGAAGGTTTCTTTCTCTATCCTTATTTAAACAGAATACCACATTGTCAAATCACAAAATTGTTTGGAGAACTATGTCCCTATGCAAATAAAAAATTGCTTTCTTACAGACCACATATAGACACAAAGACATCTGTGTGTCTGTTTTATCTTCATAGAGGCCGTCTAAAAGTACACTATTTTATATACAGTATACATATTAGACTTCAATAAAGTAGATTTGAATCAAGAAGCACTTTCTATTCGTCAAGGAATGACAACAACCAGTAAGCCACACGTGTGCATACATTACTTCTATAAAATACACCCTCCACATAAAAGAAAGACGGAAGAAAAACTAATTGTAGTTATTTGAAATACATGCCAGAAACTCAGTAATCCAACATACAAAATGATATAGCAACACGTGTTTCCAATGCTCCGATCCTTCTGCTCCCATGTTTATTTCTGGCAGAAGTCCCTGTCGCATGTGATAGCCAATCAGTGGTCTAAGGAAAAGGACACAGGACATTTACAGCGAGCGAGGACTTCTGGCAAAACAAGATAGCGGAGCAGCAGGACCGGACCACACTGGGAGACACAGGAGCAGCAGGGACAGGAGAGTATGTTTTTTTGTTTCCCCCTCCACACCTTCCCTTGCCTCTTTAGGTGCTGGCAGCTGTACAGTTTACTTGTTCTGAAGTTTACTCTACTCTCTTCCTATATATTTTACAGTATTTTAGCTTCGCTCGCAAATTGTAACTAGCAACACTGTTATCAGTTACCTTTTAGTTCTGGTCGGTTTCTTAAACCAACAGATACAAAGAAGCAATCCATATCCACATGTATTATACAGTTCTGGCACTTGGAATGAGTTGAAGCAGACGTGGCTCCTACAAATATAAAAATACATATTCATTATCACTTAAAGGAACAGCATTGTGAACTTGATCACATCAATAATTTCAGATATTTTTCATCCACGCCATGCAGTCTCACACTGCTGTTGGCTAAAACAGTGTCGCCCAACCTCGGGGAACCCCTACAAACTAATTTTTAAAAGACAACAGATTTAACATGTTTTTTACAATTTATATCTGGAACAGGAAAGGTGGAAGCACGTGTTCAAGCACGGTCCGGTCCTGCTGCTTCGCTGTCTTGTTTTTCTGGAAGTCATTGTTACCAGTTTCCTTAGGTGATGTCCACAGGTAGTCCCATGTCCTTCCCTAAGGACATTGAATGGTCTCAGTGGACACGTGCCGTGGGGACTTCCACTGAAGCAAGCATGGGAGCAGCAGGACTGGACCACGCTGGGAGACACCAGGGACAGGTGACCTTTTTTTTTTTTTCTTTCACCTTCCCTGGCGTGAAATAAAATATATATCTCCTGAACAACCACTTTACAGATACACCATCCAGCACATAAAAATTCACCTATTACATCACCAGCCTTCCTTAGTGGCCTCCAAATAATATCATGCTCCATAATGGCCCAATACACAGTATATGCTCTGAGTGGCCCCAAGAATGGTACTGCCCCCACAGTGTAGTGTTTTGGTTTTTAGGCTAGTTGTTTTTTTTGTTTTTTTTTTTTTGGGGGGGGGGGGGCGCAATATGTGTCACCAGGAACGCTTACCTTACCTTGTCTGCAGGAAGTCTGAAGCTTAATGCATTCGGTATGCATTGCATCAGGCATCACAAGCAGATTTTGATTTAGGTCGTAATAGCTCATCCCTAAGTGTTACCCATAATTATTCCACGGGGTCCATGAAGATTTGTTACGATGTGTTTGACAACTAATCCGTTATGGTTGTCATGGCTCTGGTAATGCCATAAGGTGCCTCTCCAAATCACTGCTCTTACTTGGAACTTGTTTATTGTGCTACATAAATACAGTATTGTTGTTTGTAAAGGTTTTCGAAACGTTTTTTTTTCCATTATTTTTATGGCAGGATAGTTGAGAACACCCTTTTTTTAGCACGTCACATATAATAATGGATACCATCATGATGAATGGACATTGTGCTATACAGACATAATTCAGATCCATTGGGAGAGCTTTATGAAGATTGGCATTATGAATACCATAACTGGTAGATTTCTGATGTAAATTATAATAAATCTGGGAAGGGGGGCATGGCCACTGCAGACCCTTACCACACGTACAAGACATAATAAATCTACCTATTAATTTTCCCAGCAGATGTCAGTGTGACTATAAATTTAAAATCATGTTTTTAAAGAGAACCTGTTAGGTGTTTTTTTCCCTTCTCTAAACTGGCCCCAGTTGTCTTGCAGAGTGAAAAAACACATTTTTCATGCTTATTTCATTGAGACACAGCACCATGGGATGTCCTAAAGAAGTCTCAGAGGGAGGGAATTACACGGCCACGCAAACAACCTAGCGCACAGCTGCACGCAGAACCTTGCAACCCAAGCTGGAAATGGCAGAGGCCAAAGAGTGGTAGAACTTGGAGAAAGTGTGGACAGAGGCCCAGGTGGCAGCAACCTGGTGATGAACAGTACAAGAGACTCCTACAGTTCCCGAGGAGGGAGGTATCACATGGAGAAGCGGTGGCCTATCTATGCGGTGAAAGGCCTCCTTATAGCAGACCAAATCCACCTGGAGATGGAAGCCTTGGAAGCAGCCAGTCCCTTGGGAGGGCCATCATGAACAACAAACGTGACATCCGAACGATGGTGAACGGACAGAGAGCAAAACAGACTCGGATCGTCCGCACCACATCCAGGCAAGAAAGAGAGCTTACGCAGGTGCTTGGGCTCTAGGCAGAGAGATGGTAAGATAATATCCACATTCCCCAGCTCCCCCCCAAAGAAGAAGAGGCTGCAGTGCTCACCCAAATGATCTGTAATTAATGTCCAACCTTAAAGGGGTTTCCCACCTCGCCCGCTCACCAACTTTCAGGCTGTAAGCTCTGTTCACTTCCGGGTTTTCTCGGTAAATTGGTGGGCGGGGTTTCACTATTAGGGCTCGTTGCCACGATGTAACGCAGCGCTCATTCTGACACATATACACGTCAGAGTCAGCGCTTCAAAACAGAATCCATCCAATTGACTTCAATGGGCTCCGTTTAACGCGTGTAACACATTGAAATCAATGGGTTAAAAAGCCTCCTAGTGATTTCAATATGTAGCGCGCGTAAGACTGAACCCATTGAAGTCAATGGGATTCTGTTTTGAAATGTAGGCTCTGACGCGTGTTTACGTGTCAGAATGAGCGCTGCGTTACAATCGGTGGAACGAGTCCTTATGCTACACAGGGTGGGAGAGAAAAACAAACTTACATGCTGCATGACCAAAAGTCAGCTTGCAATAAACTGAATTTTGGGTCTGTGTTTACATACAGAGTTAACAGACTTCCTGTCTCAGCCCTTATCAGCAAAGTTCAATTAGCAGACCTGATAACTAGAAGAGTAGGAGATAAACAGCTCAGAAATACAAGCTCGGACTGAGCACTCAGCTCCCCCTCCCCTCCCTGAGAGCAGGGAGCTAAGTCACTTGTCCTGGGCGGGGAGATAAGATCATCCCCAGGTCAGTGGTTATAGAAATGCAGTGTAAACAATGAGGTGAATAATCTCAGATAGCAGCCAAACAAAGCAGTTTTGCTGAAGCAATGTATTTAGGAAAAGTCTTGAATCCACATAAGCTAGCAGTATAGATAGGATTCTTGAGATGGGACAACCCCTTTAAGGATAGGTCATCAATTATTTGTCCTAGAAAAACCCCTTTAGGCTAAGGCCTCATGTAGAAAATTGCAGCTACAAAAAAAAAAAAAAAAAAAAAAAAAAAGTGTATTCCCCCCACACACACTGAGTTTCATTGAGGTTTTGATGCACTTTTCTCCGCTTTTTTCCTCCTTCTATTAAATCTATAGAGAAAATGCTTCCAATTCTGCAGCTACAATTTACATGCTGAGTAGGGTTGAGCAGATCTTGAAATTTCAGGATAGTTTTTAAAATCCGATTTCAGATCATTTTCCATTCGAACCCGATTCCGATCCCAATGCAAGTCAATGGGATTTTTTTTTAATAATCAAAGATCGGATTTTAAAAATGATCCTATTCACTACACAGCATGTAGTCCAAAAATTGTTTCAGCCCCCTGTTGTTCATTTACCTGCACAGATCCGCTGCTGCTACCAGTTCTCGCTCTTCTTCTCTCTTTGACATGTCCCCACCTCCCTAGGCTAGTGTTAGAGATGATGGGAGTAGGCAGGACTTGTTGTGGTTTAGGAGAGTGTGGGCGGGGAGACGTGAGTGCATCACTCACATCTCCCCTCCCAGTTCCCGCCCACACTCTCCTAAGCCACAAGCCCCGCCTTCTCCCAGCATCTCTAACAGAAGAGGAGTGAGAAGAACGGGGTGCAGCAGCACTTCTGTGCAGGTAAGTTGAGCGAAGTTCGTGAGTAGATAGATACCATCTACTCTTCTGCTTCGTCCCTGCTTTACTGTATACTCAGCTCTGCTGCATCTCAGATGCAGCAGAGTTGAGTATACAGTAAAACAGGGACGAAGCAGAAGAGTGGCAGGCTGCGGTAAATCCATAGGAATGAATGGACGCAGCCGGCCGCTTCCATTCATTCCTATGGGTGCGTGCTGTTCGAAATGGAGTTTCTAATAGTACTCGCTCATCTGATACTAAAGCTTTTCCCACAATGATTGGCCAGTAGCCAAGCATTGTGGGAAATAACCTCTGACCTCGATCCCGCTGGAAAAGATCGGGATCAGAATTCCAATCGTGAAATTTACTCGATCGCCGATCGGAATCCGAACATTTCCAATCCCGATCGCTCAACCCTAATGCCGAGTTTTTCACAAATGCACACATTTTTTTAAAAAAGCATCTTTTCTGTAGCTCATTTTTTCCTGCAGTGTGTAGAGGAAATTAAGCAGAATCTCATTCTGACTTAATTTCTCACTCTGAAGGTACTGTAAAACACAGCAGGCAAAAACAATATATGTCTCCTCAATGTGAGGCCTCAGTTTTAAAGAGGACCGTTTATGTCCTCTGACATCAATGGTATTATACTACACTAGAGAGTTGACATTGAACCAAATTCATTGTCAGAAGGGCCTTACAGCTGAGCGCATACTGGCAAAGATTCAGCTTCCTAGCAGTATATAATATTCGTGATGTCAGAGGAGATAAAAGGTCCTCTTTAAGCTCTCTTCGTCACTTAAAGAGGACCTTTCATGTCACTGTCGGCTTTTTCAGTACGTGCCTGGTGCTGGAGATATCAGTAACGTTAATTTCAGCACAGATATCTCCCCACTGCCAGAAGGGTGGGCCTTACAGTCTAACATCATTCTTTGGCTGTGAGGCCCACCCTTCTGGCAGTGGGGAGATATTGGTGCAGATATTAACAGCACCAATATCTCCAACACCGGCAAACATACCAGGAAAGGCAACAGTGCGCTGATTTCACCGCACTGTAGGCTTACTAACGTATATAATACCGAACATTGATGATAAGATGAAAGGTCCTCTCTAATACTACATTAACAATTTTAATTCTAAAGGGGTAGCATAAGAGTAATAGATCATGCTTAAAAGAACTCCTTATATTATGTGACAAAGTATATTACCTGTCTTCATTTTTTTTAACCTCTCCCGACCTGGAAAGCTGCCATTATGTTCACCCTGTAGTTCACGCACAAACTCTGTGAACTCACACTTCCATGTTGATATGTGATGCAGTCTAGATTGGGAATAGTAGTCTGAAATAAAGTTTGAGTCTGCTGTTTTGGGAGGTTGTGGAGAGGCTGCCTTGGCAGGCAAATGTATGGTAGTGCTTTTTGTGCTTAAAGGCCCCTGGAGCAAATGGTGAGCACCATTAAGTTTCATTTTATTGTGCAAATATGAGGATGAGGCTGAGCTGGATTCGGTCCTGTGAGGATCCACTGAAATATCTAGGTGTCCATTGTTTGGTTGTAATTGCTCTAAAGTGCAGTCTGTGGAGCCTACATTAGGCTTTTCCTGCTGATTCAATGAATGAAGTCTACTTGCAAAAGAGTTACTTGAATGCACACAGCTATCCAGCGGCTTTAAGGCACCATTAGGGCTACAGTGGTGTCCGTTGATCACAACAGTGCTGTCTATGCAGTTCTGATCTTTATCATGATAAGAAAACTCTTCTAAATTATCTATGTCAAAATCTTTCTCCTCTTCAGACTTTTCAAAATCTTCTTCCCAACCATTCGTTCCATTTGCTTGAATGGGGCTGGTCGTGGAATGGCTTCTGAAGAGAAATTTAATAAAAAGAAAGAGAAATATAAGTACATTTTAATGCACTTAGAAGGGATTGTTGGTTGTCTAGGTTAATAATAATAATATATAATAATACATTTTATTTATATAGAGCCAACATATTCCGCAGCACTGTACAATTTGCAAGGTTCAGATACAGACAGATACATAACAAAGAACTTCACTTCACACAATGGGACTGAGGGCCCTGCTCAAGAGAGCTTACAATCTATGAGGTAGAGGGGTGACACAAGAGGTAGCAGGGGCGACATTGCTTATACAGTATTCAGACAATTCTGTAATAGAGGTTACTGTCATTACACAAATAATACTGTATGAGCAGTCACTAGTGGTGACCTTTAACATGTGGATGGAGCTTGAACAGATAAGTTAGGCTGAAAAGACACCATATCAAGTGGGGTAGTGTGGGAGCGGGGACAGAGGGTTAAAATTTAGGGATTCTAATTGTAGTACGGAAGGGTTCACATTAGGAATTGTGATAGGCCTGTCTGAAGAGATGTGTCTTTAGTTTGCGCTTAAAGCTGTAGAAATTGGGAGTTAATCTGATTGTCCAGGGTAGAGCATTCCAGAGAAGTGGTGCAGCTCGGGAAAAGTCTTGTATACGAGCGTGGTTAATTGTGGTTAGTGGTTAGGTTAACCCTATAGAGACACAGCTCAAAAGTGACTTGAGGACCAGGCCTCTTTTTTCAAAACTGACATGTGTCACTTTAAATGGCAATAACTTTGAGACGCTTTAACTTACACAAGTGATTCTGAGATTGTTTTTTCGTAACACATTGTAGTTCATGTCAGTAGTAAATTTTTGTCAATATGTTTTGTCTTTCATTATGAAAAAATAGGAAATTTGGTGAAAATTTTGAAAAAAATGCAGTTTTCAAACTTTGAAATTGCAAGCCTTTCAAATAGAAATCCATACTACCCAAATTTTTTCATAAATATAATTAACCATGTCTCTGATTTATGTAGCAATCAAATTTTAATCACCCTTTCATTTTTTTCAGATATTATAAGGCTTACAAGTCAAGCAGTAATTTTCCAAATTTTCAAGAAAATTTCCAAAACACATTTTTCAAGGGACCAGTTCAGTTCTGAAGGGTACTTGAAAGGCCTCTCTAATAAAACCCCCCGAAAATCACTCCATTCTAAAAACTGCACTCTTGAAAGAATCCAAAACAGCAGTTAGAAAGTTTCTTAACCCTTTCAGCATTTCACAACAATTACAACAAAATGGAGGTCAAATTTACATTTTTCAATTTCTGTCACTAATATATTCATTTAGCTCTAGAATTCACACATTTACTAAGGGTTAAAGGAGAAACTGCACCCCACATTTTGTTACACAATTTCTCCCGAACACGATAATACCCCATATGTGCTGGTACCCTAATGTACGGGCACACGATCGCTCTCAGAACGGATGGAGCGCTAATTGGATTTTGTAGGCCAGATTTTGCTACAATACTTTTCAGGCGCCATGTCCCGTTTGCAAAGCCCCCAAGGTGCCAAAACAGTGGAAACCCCCAAAATGTCACCCCATTTTGGAAACTAGACCCCTCAAGGAATTTATCAAGGGGTATAGTGAGCCCTTGGACCCTACAGGTGTTTCACAGATTTTTTTACCATTGAGATGTGAAAATGAAAAATTACTTTTTTTTATAATAAAATGTCACTGTAGCCCCAAAATTTTCATCTTCACAAGGGGTTAAAGGAAAAATTGCACCCCACATTTTGTTACAAAATTTCTCCCGAACACGACAATACCCAATATGTGCTGGTACCCTAATGTACGGGCACACGGTCGCTCTCAGAGCGGATGGAGCGCTAATTGGATTTCGTAGGCCAGATTTTGCTAGAATACTTTTCAGGCACCATGTCCCGTTTGCAGAGCTCCCAAGGTGCCAAAACAGTGGAAACCCCCAAATGTGACCCCATTTTGGAAACTATACCCCTCAAAGAATTTACTAAGGGGTATAGTGTGCACTTTGACCCTAAAGGAGTGTAACAGAATTGGCCCAACAAAAGGAAAAGTGACATTTTTTGCTATAAAATGTTGCTTTAACCCCAAATTTTGCATTTCCACAAGGGGTTAAAAGAGAAAATGCACCCCAAAAATTGTCAAGCATTTTCTCCCAACTACAGAAATGCCCCTTATGTGGATGTAAAGTGATGTATGGGCACACTGTAAGGTCCAGAGCTGAAGGATCGCTATTGGGATTTTAGAGGGCAAATTTAGCTGAAATCTGTTTCAGGCACCATGTTGCATTTGGAGAGCCCCTGAAGTGCTAGAACAGTGGAAACCCCCCTCCCCAAATGACCCCATTTTGAAAACTAGACCCCTCAAGGAATTTATCAAGGGGTTTAGTGAGCACTTGGACCCTACAGGTGTTTCACAGATTTTTTTTTACCATTGAGATGTGAAAATGAAAAATTACTTTTTTCCAATAAATCGTCCATTTAGCGCCATATTTTTAATTTTTACAAGTAGTTAGAGAATTAAAAGCCCCCCAGTTTGTCACACAATGTCTCCTGAACACGGCAATACCCCATATGTGGCCATAATCTGCTGTATGGGTACATGGCGGGGCTCAGAATGGAAAGAGGGCTATTTGGCTTTTGAGGGCAGTTTTCTGGTGCCATGTCGCATTTGCAGAGCCCCTAAAGTACCAATACAATGGAAACCCCTCAAAAGTGACCCCATTTTAGAAACTACACCTGTCAAGGAATGAATAAAGGGGTATTATCATTTTGAGCCTAAAAATGCTTCCCAAAAATTAATGTACAAAATGAAAATTTTAATTTTTAAAGAAATCTGCCATTTCGGTGCCCAATACGTTGCACCCACTTCGTGTTGTCAGAGACCTGCACTCCTAAAACTATTAAGTGGGCGATCCCGAGGGGCAAAAAATTATATATGTAGGTATAAACTGCTGCTTGGGCACATAGCAGGGCTCAGAAGGGAAGGAGCACTGCGCTTTTTAGCTTTTGGGGTACAGATTTAGAGGGACTTTCTGGGTGCCATGATGTTTTTGCAGAGCCCTGGAGGTGCCAGTGAACTGGAATTCCCCAAGAAGTGACCCCATTCTGTAAGGGCAATTTTAGGGTCTCTGCAAAAGTGTCATGGCATCCAAAAAAAAACAAACAAACCGTCTAAGTCTGTGCTACAAAAACCCAATAACCCTTCTTCCCTTCTGTGTCTGGCTGTGCCCTAATATCAATTTATACCCACATATGACATTACGTGCATTATCCGGGGTACACCAGTATCATACATGTGTCATATATGTGGCATAAAATGCAGTTTGGGCACACAGCAGGGCGCAGAAGGGAAGGAGCGCGATGCGGCTTTTGGAGCGCAGATTCAGATGTTTGGTATCTGGACGCCATGTCATGTTTGTAGAGCCTGTAGGGTACCAGAAAAGTGGATTCCCCAAAGGTGTGACCCCAGTTTGAAAACTGCACCCCTCAAAGAATTTATCAGGGGGTGTAGTGAGTATTAGTATCCCAGACGTGACTGCACAGCGGATGGCGAAGAGTGAATATATAAGCTGTGCGGAGGACATTGCAAACACCGAATTTCCTACTATGTCCCAGTAGCTCCTATAATTGGGGGAGTCACTCTGGGGGTCACTTCTGGTATATTTTCCCTCGTAAGCTCTAAATCTGGGGTGTCCCCTGATATTCGCTCGCACAGCTTATATATTCCCTTCCTGACGCCGCCAGTTGTATTCTAATGATTTGGCGATGTTTGCGGGTTGTTATTCTTGCATTACTAGATGCTATATTTTCTTTACTTTTCTGGTGACGCAGCCATATAAGGGCTTGTTGTTTGCGGGATGAGATGTATTTTGTAATGACACCATTTTTGGGTGCCTACAACTTACTGAATACATTTTATTAACTCTTTTTTTGCTGGATTTAAATAAAAAAAATCAATTCCGGTATTGCGTTTTACCTTGTAATTTTTCGCCATGCAGAGTACAGTATAAGTAACATATTCTCTTTATTCTGTGGGTCGGTACGGTTACGGCGATACCTCATTTATATTATTTTTTTATGCGTAACTAATTCTGCAGAACAAAAACACATTTGGAGACATAAATCAATGTTTTTTGCATCGCCATCTTCTGAGAGGCGTAACATTTTTATTTTTTGGTTGACAGTGTTGGTTGGGGGCTTATTTTTTGCGGGACAATGTGTGCTTTTTATTGGTACTGTTGTGAGGTGCATTTGACTTTTTGATCACTTTTTATAGCACATTCTGTAAGGTGAGATGGCGAAAAATCACTACTTCTGGCGGGTTTTTTCCGGGTTTTTTTCCGTCATTCACCGTGTACATTAAATATTGTTTCAGTTTTATTGTACAGTTTGGTACGGACACGGCGATACCAAATATGTATTGTTTTTATTAATTTTTAGTTTTTTTTTTTATATAATTCATTTTCTATAACTTTATTAATTGTTTCAAAACACTTTTTTTTTTTTTCCACTTTTTTTTTTTTAAACTTTTTCATGTGTCCCTATGGGACACTTGCATGAGTGAAGCTTGCATCACTGATCCTGTTTACAGAGTGAGTCACAGGCTTCAGTAAGAGCCTGCACGTTATCACTCTGTAAACAGGAAGTGAGGCTCGGCTCGTGCAGACGGACGGGACACTCAGCTTCAGGAGATCCCGCACAGGATAAGAAAGGTAAGTGGGACTCAGGACTGCCAGGGGTGACTAATCAGACCCCTGGCTACATGGTAGGGATACCAGCACCCCCCGATCTCGCAGCGGGGGGTGCCGGGGATCCCTACAAGATCGGGCAACCCGTTGTTTGCCGTGATCATGTTTGATTACGGCAATCAACGGGTTAAAACCCAAAATCAGCACTCATGTCTGATAGAGGGGGATGGAGCAGGCTGTTAGGTGTCAGATACAACTAACACCTGCTCCAAGAACGCCCGCACTGCGCTGCGGGGATTGTTTACATCCATGTGGTACTATTACCACATCGGTCGTGAAGCACTAGACATCCATGTGGTAATAGTACCACATGGGTCGGGAAGGGGTTAATTTATTCTATGCCAAGGAAGGTAAACAATACAAACCCCCCACCACCACCCACACACTCTCCCAGCAGAGTCCAGTCCTGCAGCTCCTGTGTTTTCTCCCCAGCGGAAGTCCCTACCGCACATGACCGCTGAGGCCAATCAGTGGCCTAAGGAAAGAGACATGGGATGTCACAGCCAGCGAGGACTTACAGCAAAACAAGACAGCGAAGCAGCAGAATTGGACCAAGCTGAGAGAACACCGGAGCACAGGGAACAGGAGAGTGTTTTGTTTTTGTTTCCCACCGTCCCTGGCCTAATATAAAAATGTATTTATATCCTGGACAATCTCATTAACAAGTCTGCCAATTTAGCCTGATGAATAAGTATAAGAACTTTTAAAAATGGGAGAAACTACCTTGTACTGCATTATATAGTGGGCAGGAAGATTAATGTATGATGTCATCAAACACCTATTCCATGGAGGAGTCTGTGCTGATGTTGAGCATCAGTACAGTATCTGGAGGCCATGTTTTTTTCCATGTCCCAAGAAAGGCCACAACACTGAATAGCACTGTGTTTGAGCATGGCCATGAGACTAACAGACCTGGCGTCTTATTCACAGAAATAAGACGCCAGGTCTACATAAGTCACGCAACATCAGATATTTAATTTCAAGACAATTGAGGTTGAGTGAAGCAAATGTTAAAATGAGTTTGCCCATAGACATAACCATATATAAAATTGTAGGCAAAAGTTGAACCAAGTTTTAAAGACTTTCTCTAACAAGCTTAGTGGTGGAACCTTGATTGGTAATCAATGGATGCAACCATTAATGCAGGAACTTTCTATGGTCTGTTAATTGTCAGAAACCCAGCCATGAATTTCTTATTGTAGCAGGATTACCGTATATACTCGAGTATAAGCTGAATTTTTCAGCAGTTTTTGTGCTGAAAATGCCCCCCTCAGCTTATACTCGAGTCAGGAAAAAAAAAAAAAGAAAAAAAAAGTCCTCATGCTCAGGAAAGGGGCAGACAGACAACCAAAACACCCCCTCCCCTTCCCCAGCATCTACTGCACCCAAAATCTCCAACCATTTTAATTTTTGAAAATTTTCCAGTAGCTGCTGTATTTCCCCCCTAGGCTTATACTCGAGTCAATAAGTTTTCCCAGTTTTTTGTGGTAAAATTAGGGGCCTCGGCTTATATTCGGGTCAGCTTATACCCGAGTATATATGGTATATTCTCATATATGTAGTGTCCCTGCCTGATAACCTGTCCACAATAAGGACACCATGGCTGGGTTTCTGACAAGCCCATAGAAAGTTCCTTTATTCAAGGTCACATACATTGGTTTCCGATCAAGATAACATTACTGTCACCACTAAGAAGGTTAGACAACATTTTTAAAACTGTGGTAAACTTTTAAATGTTTAGAATTACAAATATGTTCAACTTTTAATTGTCTACAAAATCTACATATAATTATGTCCATGGGAATATCACTTTAACCAATTGTAGACCAGCCATTGGGTTTTTACATCCGTAGAATGGTTGTCTAGCTCTGCAAGGACGTACCAATACTGATTTTGTGCAGCTGCTGAAACTGGGCACCGGCTATAAGTACAGACGGCGCTCCCATAGAGAAGACAGGGAAGGTTTATTACCATTCCTGCCTTCCCGATCAATGTGTATACAGCACTCAATGAGCACTGTATACAAAACTATAGGCACTGCCATGATGCGGCTCCCCTCTGACCCGGCGGTCACGTGATCCGCCAGGATCAGCGTCTGTAAGAGCTGCTGTGTCCTACACGCCCTTATTACAAGTTTTAGTCCAACCCCCAACACCATACAAAATAGGAAATTACCGTAAAAAGAGTAAAAAAGAAAAACCTATTTCATAAAGTTTTTTTTAGTAGCACAGACAAGTTTTCCCTCTTTTGTTTATATTTTCCCAGATACAAAAAATAAAAAAATTTAAAACCCATGCAAAAAACCCCCCCAAAAAATACAAACAAATATAAAGCCCTACGTGTCACCAAAAAAAGATGCAAAAATTAGTTGATTAACCTAAATGATAAAAATGTTATAGCCCTCAAAATGGAACATAGAAAAACCTGAAAATGTGCCTGGTCCTGAAGTACAAATTTTTTATTTATTTATTTTTAAATGTAGATTGTGAGCCCACATAGAGCTCACAATGTACATTTTTCCCTATCAGTATGTCTTTGGAATATGGGATGGAAATCCATGCAAACACGGGGAGAACATACAAACTCCTTGCAGATGGTTTTTTTTTGCCCTTGGCGGGATTCAAACCAAGGACTCCAGCGCTGCAAGGCTGCAGTGCTAACCACTGAGCCACCGTGTGGCCCCTGGTTCTGAAGTACAAATTGACCCAGTATGGAAGTGGTTACTGAAACTTTACAATTGCGGAATCATACAAATCCTAATCTAAAACAACAAGATGCATGAGCTATCTTGATGTTACATACAATTGGAATAACAGCTCTTGCAAACAATACTTGCAGTTTATGGTTGCTGTCTCTTGAGAAAGGATGTTCAGCTTTGCATTTGGAGGTAAAGTTTAAAACCTTCTGGGCATTAGACTGCTTTGTATAAAGCTGGTAAGGAACATAAGAAAGAAGACGTCCAGCTTTGATGCTATTAAAACAAGATGTTAAAATTGTATTTAGAAATTAAGAATTATTCATTTGATATTACAACAGTATCAATAACATTACGAGACACAAAATGGACATAATCATCCTGTTATTTCAGGCCAAATACCAAACAATTATGAAGGCTCTGAGAATATACATGTCAAACAGTAAATACAAATCTAGAGATACTTGTTGGTACCAGCACATGTCTAAATTGCAAACCCTGTCTGGAATCTCATATAAAAAGACATGAGGGTTACAATTACTCTTGTAAATACTAAATACTTTGCTGTGTGGAATGAAGTGACATTACCTATCTGTAATCCACTCAGGGCGGACGACTTTTTCATCTCTTAGCTCTTTGATTTTGTTATTTGGAAGATTACTTGCAATAATGTGGGTTGTTTTAGAACGTGAATAGTAAACATGATATTGGCCTCCATGTAACATCATAAGATGTCTCAGCTGATCTGCAGTGGGATCTGTAACAAAGAACAAAAAAAATACAATGAAAGGAATGTACTATGATCATTGATTAATGTGCTAGTCTAATGTGCTAAAGGGCAGCCATATACATTAGATTTTCGGGGGGGCTGAAACAACAGATTCCTCCATTTCAGCCACTGAATGAAGAGAAATCTGACATACAGATGGCACAGTTGCTCCCCGATGGCATATTGTAGACTTAAGAAAAAAAAAAAAAAAAAATTCCAGTATCAGCCAACATTTTTTGTTTTCTTAAACAATTAACCTGTCATCAAATTATTATTTCAAATCTGCGCACAGGATTCCGTTCAGGGTGTCCACTTGGGGACCCCCGAATGGAAACCTAATCCGCATAAAAAATAAAAAAAATAAAAAAAAGTGGTTACCTTAGGAAACCCGCATATCCCATTGACTATAATGGGGTCTGCGTGGTTTCCGTTCAGTTTCTGCCTGAATAGGGCAAAAAACGCATAGAGAAAAGCGTGGCTTAGCACTTAAAGATGTTGACGGAAGGATAGCTTGTACCAACCATTCCCTCATAAATTAGACCACAGCATAATGGTGTCTGAAATCTAATGTGTATGGCTAGCTTTAGTCCAAAGTGAACTCTAAATAACCAAAATGAACATCACACAAGAAAAAAAAATTGAAAACCCTTAACCAGGTTCCTGAATCCTTATCCACATAGTTTCTTCTGTAAAGTTTGCTTTATGTTCTGGAGAAGATGCCACTGTCAGCCATATTACTTTTCATGCGCTGGTTTCTCATCTTCCCACTCCTCTCAGGGATCTCATGCCGTAAGTTACAGTAAACTGGTCATAACATTAAAGAGGGCCTGTCAAACCCCAAACTGCTCAGGTTGAAGCACCCATCAGTTGATATAGGTCATTGGACTTTTCAAAAAAACTGCCATCTCATCTTACACCCCAAACACCCAATATAAATTCATATCAGCCAAATCTGCAGGTTTTTTCAGGGATCAGAGGGAACTAGCCAAACATCAGGCACCTTTACTACTAATGATTACTTGAGCCACTGAGGTTGTACAAAACCAACATGGTCACCATATTGTGCAAGTCTATAGAAACTACAAGGATGGGCAAGTAATATTGATATTATAACTATAAGGAATCCTCCTAGCTTACCACTTATTTTACACACAAAATATAGTGAACATGGTAAACACAATTTAGTCCAACTTATATACGAAGCAAGATCAACTGCTATTCTTAATGGGGTATTCCCATAACTTTTGTTCTGCAGCCTGAAGGCTCTGTGCTCTCTTCACTTCCTGGATTTCTCAGCACATTGGTGGGCGGGGTTTCACTTGCTCTGCTATCTGCTATGTTTGCAGTCAGTAATGAGGGATTGGTTGTAAATGCTTTACCACAATATAAAGCTGATATGGAAACTGATGTAGCAGAGCTGGATTTGAGTCAGCTTGCATTACATAGAGAGGTAAAGGACTCCTTATCTCAGCCCTTATCAGCCAAATTCAATTAAACCGGCTGATAAGTAGAAAAACTGAAGATAGACAGCACAGTAATCCCGGGGCTCTCACCTCCTCCTCCCCTATATGAAGAGCTCAGTTGCTTGTCAGCCCCTCCCTCCCCCCCTGAGAGCAGGCAGCTACATCACTTGGGAAATGAGCAGATAAGCCCAGTGGCCATAGAAACGCAATGTCAACAATGAAGTGAATAAATTAAGATAAAGGGCCAAACAAAGCAGTTTTCATAAAGCAATGTATTTAGATAAAGTCTTAAATCCAAACTAGCAGTATAGATAGGATGCTTTTCATGGGACAACCCCTTTAACAAAATATGTATATCTGCTGATTATGTAATATTTTATAGCCTGAATATATGATATTTGTTTCTCTGTCTATTTTCTTTGTTCTGTCTAATTCCCAGCCACAGCCCAGTAACAGCACATACAATACGAGGGTTATTTCACCACTCATACACAGGATGTGCTTTTGTGAATGTTGCTAAGCAACCAAGTGTTTGATGCATGCAGAATGTTTACTACAGAGAATCTGCCGACCTCAAAATTGTGAATGAAACACGACAGCGGCTCCCACATGGCTTAGTTACAATGGCATGTAGGCAATCCAGATGCTTGGAGGGGGGGGAAGACTACATTACAGGGGAACAAGTGGACTAAAAAAAAAAAAAAAAAAAAGGGAAAAATTTACAGAGTATACAGTACATAAAAAAATAAATAAAAAATAACAGTACATTTGGGTGTACGTGGGGGAGGACATTAAGAAGAGGTTGTTACAATTGGAAACGAAGTGGATAACAATGTTGCAAACTGTATCACCTAAGGGATTAAATGATAAGGTGGGCTTTGGATGCTTCCTTTAATATAGGTTATTCATTCTCTGGTTTTTATTGTTTTTGAATGATTTATGTGATGTTTTGTATCGTACCTTTTGGGAGGGGGGCTTTTTATTTGGGGTCTGATTGGAGTTTATTTTGACGCAGTAGAGCAGGGGTCCTCAAACTGCGGCCCGAGGGCCACATGCGGCCCGCCACGCACTTCTGTCTGGCCCCGCCGACAATGCTGGCAGGCGTGAATTTATAATGAAGCTCCTGGGGAGCTCGGGCCAGGCCATGGAGCGCACTTCACTTTACCTATTGGAGGGCACCGCTCCCGATGTCTGTGTGACCTGCTCTGCCTCCGGCCCACTGTTTAAAAAGTTTGAGGACCCCTGCAGTAGAGTGTACATGTTATGTTTTTTCTTATGTAAATAAATAAAACATTCTTTTCAGTTCTTTTGCCATGAGACGGAAGGGATCACATATGTGGAGAGTTGCAGCCATCGTTCTCTACCATCGGAGCCTTCTACATATGGACTCCATATTTGTAGATTTGTAATAAAAAGAATTTAAAAAAAATAAAAATAAAAAAAATTCAAAAAATTTTTCAAAAAATTTACATTTTTTTTTTTGCACACTTTCACTATTATATTGTCACTTATTTGATTCACTTTATTGCCATCGTCTTAATTTTATTGGCATCTTCAATTCACGTTTTCACATTTGTTTTATTCGAGTGCATATTTCACTTGACTTTTCACATTTTTCTTGCACCTTTATCATATTGATCTTGAAAAAACCTTGCTGGGTTACCCCCTTTTTTTTTTGTTTGTTTTATCTTATATGTAGTATTGCAACAATAGTTCATATCTTTTTGAAAACCTTTTGTGTATATCAACATCATCCATAGTTCACTTTTTTTCCTCTGGTGGCTATATACAGGCGTATATAAGATATTGCTCTTGGTTTATATGTGCGGTGGCTGTGGTTTTCCCTTCTATACACGCTGTATGTGTCTCTCCTTTGGACACTCCTACTGTTTTGATTAGCTCAAGCATTGTCACGTGATGTTCTCGCACCATTGTGATGCGGGAGCCGCACCTGAATGAATTGATGGTGCCATTAATTACTATTGTGTACCCTATAAAAGCTTCCCCTCCTGCCTCCATTCTGTAGCCCCCTGGAGAAGCAGGGGCGAAACGGTCCGTCGGGGCTCAGAGTGGAGGTCGCAGCTGGTGAGCAGTGGTTTATGTATATGCTTTACACTTTTTGTCCTACCGTGTTTCCCCGAAAGTATGACACCCCCTGAAAGTAAGGCATGCGGGGGTTTCTGTTGAATTGCCTAATATAAGGCATCCCCCGAAAAAAAAGGCATGCCCGGCAGTGGTGTGCGGGGTTTAGCGGAGGTTTCGGGGGACGGGGCGTATCGGAGCTTTCGTGGGCGGGGCTTAGCGAGCTCCACTTCACTGACACAGCAGCCGTGCTCTGTGCTCCGTGTGCACAGCAAAGCCGGCTGCTGCCTCTGCTGTTGTAGGATGAGCTCTCCCAGCTCATTCCAGAGGCAGAGACAGCAGCTGCTATACAGAAGAGGCAGCAGCCGGCTTTCCTATGCACACGGAGCACAGAGCACGGCTGCTGTGTCAGTGAAGTGGAGCTTGCAAAGCCCTGCTAAGCCCCACCCCTGAAGCCTAGCTAAGCCCCGCTCCCCGAAGCCTAGCTAAGCCCCGCTCACCACTTCCAGGACGAACAGCAGCACCAGCGCTGCTAGGAAGAAGGGAAAGGTAAGTATGATAACTTCCCCCCTCCCCTACACTACACTACCTACAACCGGCAGTCATGCTGACGCTCCACTAAGGAAGTGCCGGCATGACTGCCGGTTGTAATAAGGCACCCCCCGAAAATAAGACAGGTCCTATATTTAGAGTGACAAGTGGTGATGTGGGTATGATCTTTGCAATGCTACAGATACTTTTCAATTAAGTGCCCTGATCTAGTGATATTGTGGGCAATAGGAGCCTATTTACATTTATATATACAAAATACAGGGCCCTTCTATATACACATTAATTGTGTCTGTTCTCATCCCCTACACCACTAGTGAGGCTTTTTTTTTCTAGCAGATTATGCACCTGCTGGAGCTGCTCAGTCCAGTGCGACCTCCACTCTTGTTGTTTGACATCTGGTGTTTTTAAATGTTTTTATGTGTTTGTGTTTTCCTGATACCAATATTTTTTACAATTTAAAAAATTTTTTGTAACAATAAATTTAGATTTAAAATCAAAAGAATTTTTTGTGTTATTTATACATTGATACTTAGTTGGTGCTTTGAGTTTTTGTGGGTATCTTTGTTCTTTATCTGGTATTGAGATTGCTTTGGGTTTGGTATACAGTACATAAAAGCCTGTCTGCCTAAAAAGAAAAAGTGGTTACCCGCAGAACACAGAGACTATGGCAAGTTTCTGTCGATTACATAATGGAAGTCCTGCAGAACTTTTCTCTCCGCTGATGTAAGAAGAATCTTGGGTGGATTTGCCCGAACGCTAGTTTGAACCTAGCGTAATTTGTTGTGTGAAACCTAAATCATGTCAATTTGTGCTACACATTTATACAGCGCATTTCACAGTTGGAAAAACAGTGTGAATTTAGTGACAAATCTTCAGATTCATTGCAGATTTTTCCATAGAACTACAGCACAATCATCGGCAGAAAATCCAGCAAAGAATACTGATGTGTGGATGTACACTTAGCTAGATCTACCCTTAATAGCCTTACATGTTACTATTGCACATAGGTATTAATAAGCCTGCATTAGACTGGGTTAGTAGAGCGAAAAGGTGGGGGTATGAGCATGCAACACCTATACAGCACAGAATGTGTAACACTAGAATGTGGGTTCAAACACGGGCAGGGTCACTTTAATCATAGGGCACATATGGTAACAGGAGACCCCAGCCCCAGTCTCTGTCTGATGACTAGGATTGGAGTGCTCCAATTACAACTGTATGCTCACCGATATAGTTGAAGCCTGTGATAAAGCAGGGAGCTGTACAGTCCCTGTTCTGCCACGGAAGACTAATGTGACAAGCGGGACATCACGGCAAAAGTTCTCATTACCTGTCCCAAACCTACAACAGAGGGAGAGGTCTCAGCTCTTCTACAAATTGGGGGATTATGGTAAAACTTCCAGACTCATGTGCACTAGAAATAGGAGAACACATGGCTGCTGCCCTAAAGAATACCACTGCCATTTTAATTTATCTGAAATTATAATGTCAAAAGAACTGCAAGAAAAAGAAGGCGATTATGTGAGGTACAATATAGGGAATTATTTATTCTTTGTTTAGAGATCGTTTAAATAACCTCAGGACCTTCAGGAATCAGTGCAATGGCCTTAGAAATAGTAAGTTATTTACATATCACAACTTAATTATATTAGGTATTTCTGGAAGAAATGCAAACAATAATCATAACAGTAACTAGGACATACCTGTATAACCATTCACATAAATTGAAACTCCATTAAATATGTTAGTGGTTGTTCCCTCTTTCTGTTGCTGCAGTGGGGCATCTAATCGAAATTGTTCATCTAACTTCTGTACTTTAGCTGCCATGTATCCCTAGAATACAATGGAAATATAAATAAATCTGGCTTATTTGTGCCTACTAACAACAGGAAGTAGAATATAGAATATATATAAGAAGAAAGACATACGCAAGCACCCCAGCCATCACTGCTGGCAGAACGATTCCTCCACCCTCCTCTACGCATTGTGCAGGTCCTGTCAAATTAAAAAAAAAAAAAAAAAAAAAAAAAAAAAAAAAGGTTGAAAAAGGTTTATAGTTTCATGAACAATTATATTCCTGATAAACGCAACTGAACATGAAATATCTGAAATACTATGGGGGCATTCACACTAACGTTGATGACCATCAGTACTGTTCATAGCTATTGTCAGTTACAAGATTTTAACAACGAACACTAGCTGAACTGTCACAAATCCGTCTTTATCTTGTGTCCGTTAGAGACCATTCATACCCAATCTGTCAGAAGTCCATCTTTACCCAGCAGACAAAAAATTTTTACATGCAGGACTTGTGTGTCCATTTGAAAATACAGATTCTTGACCGACGGCAAGTGTCCGTTACTTTTTAACATTGAAGTCTATGGGCAACAGACTTCAGCCATCAGTTACTGTCCGTTATTTTGTGTCCATTGTTTTCTGTACATGCTCAGAAAGCAGAAACAAAACAAAATTTAAAAAAAAAACAAAAACAAAAAAAAACTATAAAGATAAATGGTCGCTAACTGATACTAGGGTGTCATTGTTTTTGCTGATTCATTAAATGGATCAGTTAAAAAATACAGGCACATTAACATCAGTTAGTGTCCATTAATGTCTGTTATGATAGGTGTCTGTCAGTCCATCCAGTCGCAGCATTCCACTCCAGATTAGGCCCAAATGAATGGGTCTAGTTGGGAGGGAGTGTTCACGCGGTGGATTCCGCCACAAAAAAAAGGGCATGTCGCTTCTTTTTTCCACGAGCAGGAACATACCCCTCGCAGAAAAAGGAACCCACTGATTTCAATGGGAGGTGGATTCCGCGTCAAAATCCTGACCAAAAAAACCTTGTGTGAACCTGGCTTAAACTGGCACCAATTGCCTAAATAGAATTGTGCTATAGATTTTGCTGTGGTTTTTTGTTTTTTTTTAGCCAAACCTAGGAGTGGATTGAGCAGATGGCAGAAGTATAAAACTTCCTATATATTTTCCATTGCTCTTGTAGTCACTCCTAGATTTGGCTAAAAAAAAAAAAACGCAGCAAAATCTGCAACAAAAAAGCTGCGTTTCTGCAAAGTGGGGCTTCAGCCTCAAAAGGGATTTTCCAGCATAAAAATATTGAAGACCTATCCTAAGATAAATAATGAGCAGCAAGTGTTAAATTTTGCAAAGAAATTAGGCATTTTATATGATAAATACCAACAGACTCTCTTATTAGGCCAAATTTAAATTTTTATCATTCATAAATGTATGCTGTTAATGTTTTTCTGCTAGCTGAAATAAGGGTATGAGTTCACACTGCAGAAAAAGAATAAAGCCTAGTTCACACAGGCTAGCGACCGCGTATTTTGGTCCTGATTTTGACGCGGGAAGCCGCGTCAGAATCAGGACCAAAATGTGCCTGACTCGGCTAGCCGCGACTGTCACGGCTTCCGACAGTCGCGGCTTCCAACTCCCGAGTAGGTCCGCTCAAGATAGGGCAGCTCGCTTCTTTTTTCCGCGAGCGGAACAAAACGCCCATGGAAAAAAAAATAAAAATAATCGCTAGCGGTCTACATAGACATCTATCGTGAGGGGGTGGATTTTGAGGTGGATTCCGTGCCAAAATCCGCCCCCTCTTACCCCGTGTGAACTAGCCCTAAGAATTCCTCTTCATTTTCCATTGCGGTCTAGCAGTGACAGGATTCTGATGCAGGGCATTGTCATTCGATTGCAGCAGCCCGCTGCCGATTAGGCTCAGATGAATGCGTGGCAAGGGAATCCGCGGCAAGATCAAGCAGGACACGTCTTTTTTCTACATCCTGCTGCGATCTCTGCCTCTAATTGAAAACAATGAAGGGGGATTCCAGGAGGAATCTGTCCTGGATTCAGGGCAAAATCCACAGTAAATTTCTCCATATTAACACAGCCTAAATCTACCACTGCCTCTCATTCAAAGGATTGGGAGGCAGATTTCAGGCGCTTTTCTGGCTAAATCTCTTTCAAAACTCCATGTGAATATACTCTATATACATATATATGTATACACATACACTAGTTTTGAGACAACAAGCTTAATCTTGCATCAGTTAAAAGAGGACCTTTAGTTCAGTCATTTTCTACTGTTTGGACATGTCTCACTATAATTGATTTTTACATGTTCTTGTAAATCTCCTCATTGGTTTTTCCAAAATTGTATTTGTTATATTCATGTTATATTCATTATTATATTCTTTGTAGAGATCTTTATGGTTTATACTCTTTATACAAATTCTGTATTGTTTTCCTTTGCTGTATAATTTGAAAAAATTCAATAAAAACTTCTTGAATTAAAAGAGGACCTTGCACCACCTCCACCAACTATTCACATCATTTACAATAGGTTCACACCTAGGCGTGGATCTTGGTTATTTGGGTCCAGTTGGGGACCCGAAGAAACAAAAACCCTATCTGCTTAAAAAAATGGTTCCCCGTGAAAACCCACGGATCCCATAAAGGGGTCCATCAGGTTTCTGCCCAAAAAATGCGTAGAGAAAAGTCCTGCATTTTTCAAGCAGAATGGAGGACAGAATCCTCAAACGCCCAACAGCAGAAGTGTGAACCCAGCCTTAATTGGTCCTGCTCCAAGGATTCTAGCACAACTGCAATTTATTCTGTAGCCCTCGCTGATCCTGAACAATCAATCCTGAAACAATATGCTAATTAGGTTATCTACGGTCAGGTGAACAGTCCTAGGCTGAAAGTCTTAGAACACACACCTGACACATAGAGAACAATTAACATATTGGGTGCTGAAGCTAACAAAACCTATATCTCAAGAATGGTGGGGTAAGAAAATTATACTGTACTGAAATCAGTGGAATAGCTCTTATTAACAAATTGAATGAAAAATAAAAGGTCCTCTTTAAAGGTCCAATGAGAACAAGCACCAATCAACTATAAGCACATCACTTGTTTGGCCGATACAAAGTGAATGTTGAAGTATTGAAAAAATTGCTCCCCCATACAACTGCATTTATTGGCAGCAAGTAGTCTTTAGAGTGGCACATTAAGGCTAAGGCCCCACGGGCCGTAATTGCAGCGCTAAAGCGCTGCGGAAAGAACCGCTGCGTGAACGCATTGTGGTTCTTTCTGCAGCGCTTTTAAGAGAAAGTTCACAGAGTTTTCCTCTGCGGACTTTCTCTTAACATTATATCTATGGGAAAGTGGCCAGCGTTTCCGTAGATATAATTGACATGCAGCGATTTGCAAAGCCGCAACGGTGTCCGCGCTGTGATCTTTTCCGCAAAGTGGGGATGGGATTCGCATGAATCCCATCCACTTTGCCTGCACTGTACAACGCTGCGTTTTTTTCAGCAGCTTCTCCGCTGCGGGCAAATTGCGGCGTTTACGTCCTGTGGGGCCCCAGCCTTCAATGTGATCCGCGCGTATCACATTGAAAGCTATAGAGAAAAAAGCAGCCCATTCATTTCTATGGGGAGTGCACGTATCCCGGCTCCCATAGAAAGCAATGGGATCTGTTTTAACACCGCTGATACGGAACGTGTTACACGTTCAGAATCAACGAGCGTGTACTCCATGTGAAGGAGCCCTTAGACAGGAATACTTGTTCCCAATAAATGATGTAAATGTGCTGTCTAATAGTTCCTTTACAATGGAATTCTGTATCTAATCCATCCTATTACAATTGACTGAAAGGGAGTATTACCCTTGAAAATATCAAAACTGCCTGAGACAACAAGAGAGCATTTAGAAGTCAATTTTAAAAAAAACAACCAAAAAACAATGTTCTGTGTAACAGGCGAGAGATGCTGCAGCATTTAAAACCCTCTGTACATTTTAACGGATGGGACCCTTATTAATCACTTTAACATTCCCCCCCCTCCCAAGACACTAGTGCAAAAAAAAAAAATTATCTACCAATCCCGTGTTTATGGGAAAATGCTTTGATTAATTTTTACGTAACTCCCAGAACATGTCGCCAGTGGCATGAGGGATAAACGTGTCAGTGTTAAAAGCCCTTGTAAATTAGACTGGAATTACACAAACTATTCTTAAATAGGAACTTTCATGTCCTCATGAATGTGATTTATATATATTGCTAGAAATCTGAATGCCAAAAGCTGAATTCAGCGCACTGTCAACTTTCCCAGTATGTGCCCCAGTTGTGAAGATATCGTTGACATTAGTTTCACCACCAATATCTCGCCACTGTCAGGAGGGCGTTCCTCAAAGTTCAGCATTATCGCTGAGCAGTAAGGAGCGCCCCCTCTGTTAGAGTACAGTCATGGGGCGTTCCTCACAGCGATGATGCTGAGCTAAGAGGAATGCCCTTCTGACAGTGGGGAGATATCGGTGCCAAAATTAAAGACACTGACATCGCCTCCACCAGGGCACATACCGGCTCTCTAGCGGTATATAAAACCATACTTTCATGAGAACATGAAAGGTCCTCGTTAAACAGTATGCTGTCTCATGTTTGGATGATTATAATTAATCAGCTATTTTATCCTAATTGCTATTAATAGCGATTGTATGGGTCACGCCCCTTTTACAGTAGGAGTATGTGTTGGGCAATCCTCGGGAGATTTCTCTGGCGGTTTTCTTTAGACTGAACTGGAAGCGCTTTTATGCACTCATCTCTTCAGATCCCAGACTAAAATATGCTGAGTCCCAGGTGAGGTGCTCAAAACAAATAAAAATAATATAGTATTATTCACCTCTCCTGGGCTCCAGTATGACTCCATCATGTCTTCGAGTCTTCTGACTGACATCAGAGACCACTGAGGCCCATGAACTGGGCCTCAATGGTGACATGGGTCACACAGCGTTATGACACTTGCATCTATATGGCATGACACCACGTGACCCACTGAGGCCATATCACAGACCTCAGAAGTCCCTGAAGCCAGTAAGAATAGCCGAAGATAGCATAGAGTCACCCAGGAGCCCAGAAGAGGCAAGTAATACACCTCCTGTAAGCATCCACTTATACTTACTGAAGAGAACCCAAAGTATAATAACTGCAGTTCCAGTTGTGTTCAGTCAACAAAACTGCAGGTAGAACCTCGCAAATATTGTAATAACTGAACCAAAATCATGGTTGATATTTGGTTTCCATTATTTAGGGAATTTATTATTAGTCACCCTACTAAATAATATTAAAAAAAACATGCTAGTTCTTCTTTCTGCTACCATTTACCTGCAAGAGCACGTATAGAGGACAGTAGATAACCAATATGCGCTGGTTCATTTCACCAGCATCCTTTTCCAGTGGACAGATCAACAGAAATTTATGTCTGGGCTTAGTCCAAGGGTCAGCAAACACTGTTACCCCAATAATATTTACCTGGCATAGGGCTCTTCCTGATGTTTTTAATAGAGCGAGGCTACTTCAGGTGGCAATCTCTAGTGGCGCACTGGCAAGTAAAGCATTAGAGGTGATATTCTAGTTTTTTGGCTGTTACGTCTCTTTCTCTCCTGCTCATGTCATACCACCTCCTGGGTTGTTCGATCACATCCCTTCATGCAAATTAACTCCTCGTCATCCTCTTCACTGAGTATGTAGTCGCCTCTGTCTTCAGCAGGACAGAGTATGGCCCCCTAAGCTTCATTTACATATTTGACAAAAACTATATATTTCAAAAATGGCTCTGAGCAGGGGAGAAAGAGCGGTAGGACTAGAATAACCTTTCTAAAAGCTATTCCAATGTGTGCTAAGTTAAAAAACTAAATCCCCAATGATAGACTCCCTTTAATTAAATTTGTTCCTGACTGCGTTATAGGATAGTCATATAGGACAACAACATTCTTACAATCACTGAACGGCACACTTTAAATCAAATTTATACCTATCAAAATGTCACGGAAAAATGGTTGCCAGTGGCTTAATCTATAGCAAAGGTGTACCACTGCAGCCTTGGGGAAAAACACTGTTCACAATGCCATCTTTCTGAAACAAGAGTATAGTGCCATCATTAGCTGGTAGATCCATTCACTATTGCTAAGTGCCCCCTGCTGTGACCCTTTCTGTGCTGCACATCCAGGTGAATCAGCCCAGTCCAGCTTATTATTGAGGAGCGCACCCAGGTACTTATAGATCTTGACTACCTCAATACCGGTCCCCTGAATGTCCAGCGGATTCGGAGCACATCTCTGAAAAGCTATGTATCCCTATTTTGCTCATTAAATCCTTGTGCCCTGTCAGAATCTAAGAGATAGAAGAGCCACCTAGCATGCATGCATTGCATATAACGTCAATATGCCATAAATGTCTGAGATGGGAACACCTCTCCATTTATCAGGTCCTTGAGAGTAATACAATGTGGTCCTCGGAGCAGAAAATGCAGCGTGCCCCTGATCTATGGCATGGAAGCACCTGATCCAAACACACTAGCAGGTAGTGAAGCCGGCACCTCCTCCTCACAAGGACATGTATGTACAGCCAGGCCCCCTGTGTATAACCCCTGCACCATGGCCTCAGTGACAGCTCCACACTTGGCATTGTTATGGTGAAGCCCTGCAGCAGCTACAGGGGAGGAGCTATATGGAGGGTGTACGCCCGCCGGGGGTGTCTCAGTCTCCACACTAACTGCGGGTCATCCCAGGCCACCTCCCGCAGTGTACATGTCCTCACGGTGCTCGCACACAGCCCGACTATACATAGCAGCACCTGTGCCCCCAGTCTGGCTATAGCACGGGCAGCGCTCACCTTTCTCCCAGGCTAAGCCCAGCATTCCCGGGATGACAGCCCTTTTCCTCAGCCGGTGTTATCGGACGGCGCCTCAGTCTCTGTGCACTGTGTGGCCTGTGTCGTGTACGAGCGCCAACACCACCGCAGCTGTCACCGGCAGTCTCCAAGCGAACGGTCCCGGGAGGTCTGTGTCCCCCTGCAACGCTTCCTGTGTGTCTGTCCCCTCCCCGTGCTGCTGTCTCTCCCGCCTTCTGTCTGCACCTCCTCCTACTCGGCAGTCTCTTCACTAAACTTTATACAAAAGCGACAAAATGAACATGAACTTGACACAGGACCAGTACTGTACCCGGTGTATGCTCCATGTGTATTGTCTGTGACTACAGAAGCTGGCCATGGCCACGACACCAGGACAATGGCTGCGGGGTCTATGTACTCAGCTTTCATGAAATATATCCTTCCTCCCCATTATTGTCCTATGGCTGGCACTTCGTACTAGAGACAAGAATTTATTACCAAATAATAAATTATAGGGTTATATTCACACGCAGCAATTTTTTTTTGTGCAACTGTATGAATGGAATTTGCAAAAAGCCATGTGCTTTAAAGGGGTTGTCCAGGCAAAAATGGACGACTCTTTTAACATTAAAGGGATTCTACCATTAAAAAACTCCCCATCGCTGCGAGAGAACTAATTAGCATACCGGTACAAACCGGTATTTCGAACGAACGGCGCAGCGGAGATCACTTTCAAAGGTAGGAGACGAATAGCCATTCTAAAGGCTATTCCGACGTGTTACCTAGAAAGAAAAGTTTTTTTAATGGTAGAATCCCTTTAAGGGCGATAAAAAAAAAAGCACACTCACCTGTCCCCGTGCTCCGGTGTCATCCTGCACCTCCTGGTTCACCTGCTCAGACTGGTCTCTTACGGAGTTGTGCTGAAGTCGCTGATTGGCACGTGCAGAGGGAGCACTACTGCGCATGTGCCGGATTTAAATCAATCCCGCCGGAAGAAAAGGACGATGAAGCCGGGGAAGAGCCAGGACCGGAGGGCGTCGCCGAAAGAGGAAGGCATGCCAGAAGATGACTTTGGACCGTGCATGACCAACCACCGTGCACGATAAGTATAATTAGCATATATGTTTTCATGGTTTTATTTTAAAACGGGGGGGGGAGGTTAAAATAACATTACCGGTGCCTGAATAGCCTTTTTAAAGGCTATTCACGCATATGTGGGGCTCAAATCAAGGGATTTCCAGGATGTTAAATTTTCTGCAAGGAGGCAGGGTAAGGTAAAAAAAAAATAAAATACTTGTCCCTGATGCTCCAGTGTCCCCTGCCGCTGTCCAATACACAGTGCCCCCGGACTTCTTATGGCAGAAGCAGGGCCGCCGATAGGCCAGTACTACTGCTACTGGCGTCAGGGGCCCGGCCAAATTGAAAAATTGGGGGGGCCCGGTTTTAGCCTGCCACCGTGTGCCGGCCCCCTGGCGCCCGCAGCAGTCCACGGGCTGGATTGGGATGGTTAACCGTTAGGGGACCGATCGGGGCCCTGACATTTCAATCGGGCCCCTCCCCTGTAGACAGTGCCCACTGCCCAGGTCAGAGGAGGTTAGGTGACCGTGCCTACGTAGCGCTACATAAAAATGGCCGGCTGCCGGCATAGCGCAGCGGCGGGAGAATGTCCCGGAAATTGGGCCCGCCCCCTGTATCCTAGTAACGGATTGGCCAATCCAGTTGCAGCTCTTTTCCTCATGCGTCATTGATGTCCTGACGCTGAGCGCGGCGGCTGGATTCTTGCAGCGGAGGCCAGACCTGCAGTGAGAAGGTAAGTGCCAATTTTACAAACACCAAAAAACTGCTTTTATTGTTCCCTATTTTGCCCCCAAATCTTTCAATTACTACAACTCCCAGCAGCTCCAGATGCCCTGGAGCTGCTGGGAGTTGTAGTCCACCCACCCCATAGATAATGTCCCACTCTATTGTTATGCTGGTGCCCTTTTCTAGAGCTCCAGCATAACAATATCCAAGTTGCAGAAACCACTCAGGACTTATATGCCTGTCACTTTGAAAATGGCTGACACCTGGCAGACCTCATTATGTTAATGAGGTCTGCCACTGTCTGTGTGTAACCGCCATTTTGACAGCCCACCTCTCCGTCATTCTGGTGCCATGGTGGACCTGTATGACGGAGAGCTTGCCGCTGTTGTGAACCTAGCATTAGGCTATGGCTACATTATAACTTCCGTCATGCAACCAAAGATGTGAAAGAGTCCCAAAGCGACACAGGTTGCACGACAGAAGTAGTAGTGTAGCCATAGCCTTATCCTACGTTCACAACAGCGGCAATCTCTCCGTCATACAGGTTTTTTTTTATCTTTCAGGTTATGATGGATTGCTTGGATTACATCGGATTCGTTGGACTCCATCAATGATCATCGTTTTTTGGGGTTTTTTTAAAATAAAATGGTCAACGAGGGTTGCCTGAGGGCGTTTTTATTTCAGTAAAAAAAATTTCTCTCATGTCTCTTGTTTTTTTTTTTTTATATACTTTCTTACCCCCTTAGAAATGGCGACTGTCTGATAGACAGCATCCATTACTAAGGTGTGGCTTAGTGTTAGCTGGTGAATATTCTAGCAGTAACCCTCCAATTATTACCCCGGTACCCAACACCATCAGGGGTGCTGGGAAGAGCTGGGTATTGTCCAATACCCAGCTGTCTAAAGAAACTGCGGGGGATTGGGGTGGTCGCAGGCTGGTATTCTAAGGCTGGGAAGGGCCAAAAACCATGGCCCTTACCACCCTTGTAATGTCAGGCTGCTGCTGCTTGTTATATCTGGCTGGTTATGAAAAATTGGGGGACCCTATGTCATTTTTTTTCTAATTATGAAGCAACATAGGTTCCCCCAATATTTTTGAGCCAGACAGATATAACAAGCAGTATCCTGACATTACAAGGGTGGAAAGGGCATGGTTTTTGGCCCTTCTCAGCCATAATACCAGCCTGTTGTTTTTGGCCTTTTCCAGCCTAAGGGTCAGTGCACACTGAGTTTTTTGGTGCTCATTTTGAGTTCTATGGGGAGGCTTTTTTTGGAGGCTGATTTTGAGGCGGATTTAGCGTCAAAATAAGCACCAAAAAATTCAGTGTGCACTGACCCTAATAATTCCAGCCTGCGACTGCCCCAATCCTCAGCAGTCTCTTTTAAACAGCCGGGTATTGGATGATAAGCAATTCTTCTCAGCGTTAGGTAGTGGGGTAATAATTGTAGTGTTAGTGCTAGAATATTCACCACTAATGCTAAGCCACACCTTAGTAATGGATGCCGTCTATCAGTCACCATTACTAAGGGGTAAGAAAGTATTTATAAAAACTAGAGACATGAAAGAAATTTGTTTTTATTGAAATAGACAAATCATTGACCATGTTATTAAAGAATAAAAAAAATAAAACAAAAATGATGATCATCGATGGAATCCAACATAATCCAATGGATCATTGTAACCTGAAAGAGAAAAAACATAGCATAATAAAAAAAAAAAATTATACTCGTTCCGTCCTCACACGTTCGAACTCCTGCACCATTCTCTTGCTGCATTGTACAGTGCAGGAGGCCTGTCTGCTTATGATTACCTGCTCCTGGTCTCTTGTCATTGTGTTGTTACTGTTAGGGTGCATTCACACAGAGGAAAATACCGGTGAATTTGGTGTGGAATCTGCGTTAGATTCAGCGCTGAAAAAAAGTTTCCCATTGACTTCACTGGGTTGCTTTGCAGAAAAAGGAACCCATTGAAGTCAATGGGAGGCTTTTTTTTCAGCTCTGAATCTGTCATGGATTCCACACCAAATTCAGCGCCATTTTCCTCCTGTGAATGCTCCCCTAGTGGTGTTTGTGTTATGTTTGAAAGCTTATCTGCCAATCAAGCCTGAGACGGGTTCTGGGCTTCATTAAAGAGGACCTTTCACTGATTTGGGCACAGGCAGTTCTATATACTGCTGGAAAGCCGACAGTGCGCTGAATTCAGCGCACTATCGGCTTTCCCGATCTGTGCCCCGTGTAAAGCGCTATCGGTCCCGGTACCGTAGCGCTTTACAGTCAGAAGGGCGTTTCTGACACTTAGCCAGGGACGCCCTTCTGCTCTGCGCTGTAGAGTGTGAGCAGGGAGGAACGCCCCCTCCCCTCCTCACAGTGCTCATCCATAGACAAGTATTATCAGGAGGGGAGGGGGCGTTCCTCCCCAGTCTTAGAGCACAGCGCGATTGGCGCTGCTGGGCAGAAGGGCGTCCGTGGCTAAGTGTCAGAAACACCCTTCTGACTGTAAAGCCCTTACAGTACCGGCACCGATAGTGCTTTACACCGGGCACAGATCTGGAAAGCCGATAGTGCGCTGAATTCAGTGCACTGTCGGCTTTCCAGCAGTATATAGAACTGCTGTGCCCCAGTCTGATGAAAGGTCCTGTTTAAGTAGCCACAAATGTTTGCTGGATATTGTATCTGACCTTGCTTTGTCCTTGCTCTTGTTTTGTATTTACTGACCTCTGCTTCTTGGCTTTTTGATTACTCTTTTGGATTGTGATTTGGTACTGTTTTGCCTCTTTGGTTTGACCTCGGTTTGCTGGCTCCTCTTCTGTGTTGTTTTGGCATGTCCTGTTCTGTGTAAGACATATTTAGAGAAGGGACTTTAACCCAGCTGTCCTCTACTGCCTAGGGGAGTTGAGGCAAGTAGAAATTGGCTGTTATTCTGGTGCAGAATTCTGTCACATCTGAATGGGCTATGAAGGGACGCCTAAGATATAGATGAGTCCTTGGGCTAGCTGTGTGATTGTTACTCCTGTCAATGTGACCAGGAATATTCCAATCACATTGGGGGTCACAGTAGAAGCAGGAGCTGACAAGCTATTCATATGGATTGACATGTGTCTCCTAAGTTTTTAGCTGGAGAACTACAAAGCACACAATACCTCCAAAGGTATGCGTGCTTTGTATTAATAATGATGTAGGCTGCTATGTTACTAGCATAGCAGCTTGTTTGGGGGTGGGACTTTCACTTTAAAGGAGTGTTCACATTGCGTTTTTGGCCTCCCTTGCCGGGATACGTTGGTAACCAGTCACAATCAGCTCCCCACTTATCCCTGCACGGAGAACTGTAGGCCCCCCTTGTTTTTTAATGGCCAGTTCTTCGTGCAGGGATAAGTTGACAGCTGATTCTGACTGGTTACCAACATATCCCGGCAAGAGAGGCCAAAAACACAATGTGAAAAAGCCCTGAGGATTTATTAAGAGGACTCTTATAGATGGTGTTGTGTTGGCTCTCTATAGGCGCTGTCACACGTAGCAGATTTTACCTGCGAATAGAATCTGATTAAGCCTTGTAATGCTGCTAAATAAAGGTAAATTTAATACATAATTGGTATGATGCAAAATAAAGTAGTTTTAAAATGGCGGGGGGGGGGGCAGACACTTAGGCTGTATGGGGCCCAAAAAATCCTGATGGCGGCCCTGGGCAGAAGTAATCGGCTGAATGAATCCACCATCACCACTTCCTGGGGCAGAGAGTTCCAGAGCCTCGCTGTTCTTACTGTAAAGAATCCCCTTCTATGTTTCTGGTGAAACCTTCTCTCCTCCAGACATAGAGGATGTCCTCTTGTCACTGTCACTAGCCTTAGAGTAAAAAGATCCTTAGAAAGTTCTTTGTGCTGTCCCTTCATGTATTTGTACATTGTTATTAGATCTCCCCATAGACGTCTCTTTTCTAAACTGAATAACGCCAAGTTTGTTAATCGATCCTTGTACTCCAATCCACCTGTTCCCCTAATAATTTTGGTCGCTTCTCTGTGCTCTCTCTATCATGGTGCATAATTCCCTCAGAACTCGGGGGGTGTATGCAATCTGGATCTGGCGATTTCTCTATTTTAGAGTTTTTAATTGAGAGTTAACATTACCCCTAATCATGTTGCTGGCCATTAGATTTTCTTGTGTAAACACTGTAATGAAGAAGGCATTTAATAGTTGTGCCTTTTCCTTATTTTCCTCCACCATTACACCCAAGATTATTTTTGAGAGGGCCTACATTGTCAGTTTTTATTTTCTTAATATTTATGTAATTGAAGAATAATTTTGGATTATTTTTACTTTCCTTATTCTCTCAGCCTAGATCTTTGCCTCCTTTATTTTTCTCCTTATAGTTTTTTAATCCTATGTCACTGCTTCCTTGTTTTAGTACTTTAAATGCTTTCTTTTTATCCCTCATTGCGCTCCTTACTGTTTTAGTTAGCCCTATTGGTTTTCGATGATCTCTGGCCCACTTATTCACATAGGGTATATGTTTTTTAGTGCTACTATTTAGAATGTTTTTGAAAATGTCCCATTTTGTTTGAGTTCCCGTCACTTTGAGGACACTGTCCCAGTTTATGCTGCTAAGCTCCTCTCTCAGTTGGTTAAGATTGGCCTTCCTGAAGTTTACTGTTTTTGTACCCCCTCTAATGAACATCCTTTTAATGTGTACAAGAAAGTGTATTATGTTATGGTCATTATTACACAGATGCCCCCAACCTCCACTTTTGACAGTGTGTCAGGTTCATTTGTAAAAATGTTAAAACTGATAATAATCTGTTCCCTTTGTAGGACCTGCAGTTGATATCTGGGTACTTGAAATCCCTTATAATAATTTGCAGCTTCATCTACGGTATTTGTATTATTAGTACACTAGCTGGTACCCGCGACTTCGTCTGCGGTGATTGTAGAAGTGTGTAAATACAGGTGCGGGTAAGGTTTTCGTACTGTGTATAAGGTATGGGATATGAAATGTAACTTTGTATCTTGTTTTTGCTGTAATTCAGAGAATACGTGAGACTTTTGTGTTGAATGTAATTTGTATTTCAGCTGCTATACGGTGTTGTGAGAAACTGTACATAGTGTCTTTGGGACAGAGGTATTTCAAGTTAATATACTTGGCTATATGACATTGTATGATTTGTTATTTTCTGCCAGTAGTGTGTTGACATTTTTGTGTTTGTAAAAGTTGCCACTTTTTTATACGTCTGTGTCGGGGGGTGTCTTTTTTTTTTGCGGGGCCGGGTGTAGTTTGTAGTTGTTACATTTTCGGGAAATGCTATTGGTTTGATCACTTTTGATTGTTATTTGTATGATAATGAAAATAGTGAAAAAACAGCGTTTTTGGACTTTTCAGTATGTTTGCCGCTACGGCGTTAAGCGTCCAGGCAAAATATTTGTATAGCTTTGTAGAGCGGGCAATTTCAGACACAGGGATACCTAACATACATGTGTTTCACAATATTTAACTACTTTCATATGTGTTATAGGGAAATGGGGGGGATTTGAATTTGTAATACTTTTTATTTTATTTTTTTTCCTTTTTTTTTTTTTTGCATTTATTAGACCGCCTAGGGGTATTGACATGGGTGGGCGGTGTCGCGGATTGTCAGAGCGGTGGGGGTCGGCAAACATGGCTGCTCTGGAGCGTTAAAGAGACCCTCCTGGAGTATCGTTAAGGTGAGGGGCAAAGTGGTAAAGTATATGTAGATGTGATTGTGTGGGGTTAGGGGCTAGGCTGTAGAGTGCAATATGAATTTTGGGGCTTGCTATGGTCCAAAGTGTGTGAGATTGCAGAGATGGTGGTGTGAGTTTGGGTTTTGTGGGGGTCCTGGCACAAACGTATGTGTGCTATTGTGACGAAAAGTAGCCTATTGCGCAATCGGGTGTATTAACTATGTTTGTGGAAACTTTCAGCCAAATCGGTCGAGTGGGTTTTGCGTGATTGAGGAACAAACATCCAAACACACAAACCCACAAACTCACCCTCTTCTATTATATTTGGAGATTCATTACAAACCCCTATCGTAAGTTATTATTCTTTTCTCCACCCTTAATTTTCACCCATAAGGACTCCACATATTCATTTTCCTCCCAGATTTCCTCACGCAGGACTGGCTTAACGCAGTATTTTACGTATAAGCAAACCCCTCCCCCTTTCCTATTGGTACGCTCCTTTCTAAACATAATGTACCACTGTATATTTACAGCCCAGTCATAGCTTGAGTCCAGCCATGTCTCACTTATCCCACTATGTCATATATTTCTTCCAACATTATCACTTCTAGTTCCTCCATCTTGTTAGTAAGTCTTCTGGTGTTAGTATACGTACAATTCATAGATTTATCTTTATCCCTACTCTTCCACTGCCTACTGACTGTTCTAACCCCCACCCCGCTCCACCCCCAATTACAGTTATATATGTTATGATAATAATAATAATATATAAGATTACTATCTACTTATTATAATAGCACCCCTTATAAATAGTTCACCCTTCCTTATGGCTCCCCATTATAATAGCCCCCCCTTAAATATATAATAGTTCCCTCCTTATAATAGCCTATATATATATATATATATATATATATATATATATATATATATATATTCTCCTTCTTATAATTGATCTTACATTAGTTCCTCTCTTATAATAGTCCCCTAATATATAATAGTCCCCCCTTATAATAGACCCCCTGATATCTAACAGTCTCTTAATTATAATAGTTCCCCCCTCTCCTTATATTAGCACCTCCTTATAAGGGGTAAACTATTATAAATAAGGGGGCTATGATAAGGTTGAAACTATTATAAATGCATATGTATATATACATATATAACATCTTTATACACAGCACATATCACAGAGACTTACAGTACATACACACATTTACTTAATATAGATTAAAATTCAGATGATACATATATTTTTACCAGTTAAATGTATGTGTCTGTGTATATATACACACACACGCCCACATTACACGTTTCTTATATACAAATACTAGCTGGTACCCGCGACTTCGTCTGCGGTGATTGTAGAAGTGGGTATATACAGGCGCGGGTAAGGTTTTCGTACTGTGTATAAGGGATGGGATATGAAATGTAACTTTGTATCTTGTTTTTTCCATAATTCAGAGAATACGTGAGACTTTTGTGTTGAAGTTACTTTATATTTGAGCTGCTATACGGTGTTGTGAGAAACTTTACATAGTGACTTTGGGACAGAAGTATTTGAAGTTAACCCTTTCCCGTCGATGGCATTTTTTGATTTTGGTTTTTCATTTTTGACTCCCCTCCTTCTAAACCCCATAACTTTTTTATTTCTCTGCTCCCAGAGTCATATGAGGTCTTAATTTTTCTTGGGACAAATTTTTCTTCATGATGCCACCATTATTTATTCTATATAATGTACTGGGAAGCAGGGAAAAAATTCAGAATGGGGTGGATTTGACAAAAAAATGCATTTCTGCAACTTTCTTACGGGCTTTGGTTTTACGGCGTTCACTGTGCAACCAAAATGACATGTCCCCTGTATTCTGTGTTTCGGTACGATTCCGGGGATACCAAATTTATATGGTTTTATTTACATTTTGACCCCTTAAAAAAATCCAAAACTGTGTTAAAACATTTTTTTTTGAAAAGTCGCCATATTCCGACAGCCGTAACTTTTTTATACGTTCGTGTACGGGGATGTATAGGGCGTCCTTTTTTGCGGGGTCGGGTGTACTTTTTAGTTCTACCATTTTGGGGAAATGTTATTGCTTTGATCAATTTTTATTCAAATTTTTATCAGAATCAAAAGAGTGAAAAAACGGCGGTTTGGCTCTTTTGACCATTTTTCCCGCTACGGCGTTTACCGAACAGGAAAAATATTTGTATAGCTTTGTAGAGCGGGCGATTTCGGACGCGGGGATAGCTAACATGTATGTGTTTCACAGTTTTTAACTACTTTTATATGTGTTCTAGGGAAAGGGGGGTGATTTGAATTTTTAATCCTTTTTATTTGTTTTTATATGTTTTTTATTTTTTTTTAAACTTTTTTTTTGCATTTATTAGACTTCCTAGGGGTATTGACATGGGTGGGCGGTGTCGCGGATTGTCAGAGCGGTGGGGGTCGGCAAACATGGCTGCTCCGGAGCGTTAAAGAGAGCCTCCTGGAGTATCGTTAAGGGGAGGGGCAAAGTGGTAAAGTATATGTGATTGTGTGGGGTTAGGGGCGAGGCTGTAGAGGGCAATATGAATTTTGTGGCTTGCTATGGTCCAAAGTGTGTGAGATTGCAGAGATGGTGGTGTGAGTTTGGGTTTTGTGGGGGTCCTGGCACAAACGTATGTGCGCTGTTGTGACGAAAAGTAGCCTATTGCGCAATCGAGTGTATTAACTATGTTTGTGGAAACTTTCAGCCAAATCGGTCGAGCGGGTTTTGCGTGATTGAGGAACAAACATCCAAACACACAAACCCACAAACTTTCACATTTATAATATTAATAGGGTTAGAATTGGGGGGGGTAATGGAGGACAGGTAACAAGCTGCAGATATGATAGAAAACAGAGCACAGACAGGACTACAAACAGCGCCCCCTGTCCTGTCCTCCCTGAGCTCTGCACACTGCCCTTCTGTGGGTACCGCGTACTGAGGAGCTGTGGCGTGCAGTCACGTGATTAGACACGTCCCTCTCGCCGTGTTGGAACGTCACAATTATACCCAACAGTAACCTGACTCAACGGAAATTGCTCGGGCCTGTAGTCCAACCGCTACAGGAGGAGAAGCCAGAAAGGGAAGCAGAGCCCCCAGCAGCCCAATTACTGTAAGAGGGGCCTCAGCTCCGCAGCCGATCATCTGGAGGAGGAGCCACAGCTAGAAGGAGAGCGCCCAATGGATCCGCTAGAGGAGGAGTCACAGGTACAAAGTGAGCGAGTAGCAGCAGATAGGAGAACCCGCAGCCACAATAAGAACTAGTCCCGGCAAACACAGTGAGAATTTAGGCTCCACCTAGTGGACAAAGAGAGCAGTTGTAATAATGTTTACTGATTCTCATCAGTACTGTAATGTTACTGTCATGAATGTCAGTCACTGGTGGGGTAAACCTCACAAGAAGGGTAAACACTGACAAATCTAGAACGGGCAGCTATAGAAAACACTTTATATGAAAGAGTATCTCTGTTGCCATAGCAACTTATCATCGTACAGCTTTCATTTCACTTCATAAATCTGAGCGGTGAAAATTTTTATTACAATTGCTCACTTTGTCCACTAGGTGGAGCCGCTGCCTAAATTCTCACTGTTTTTGCCGGGAATAGTTATTGTGGCTGCGGGTTCTCCTATCTGCTTCTTCTCTAGTGGATCCATTGGGCACTCTCCTTCTAGCTATGGCTCCTCCTCCAGATGATCGGCTGCTCTTACAGTAATTCGGCTGCTGAGGGCTCTGCTTCCCCTTCTGACTTCTCCTCCTGTGGCGGTTGGACTACTGGCCCGAGCAGTTTCCGTTGGCTCAGGTTACTGTTGGGTTGCATTTGTGACGTTGTCTAGTCACGTGACTGCACGCCACAGCTCCTCAGTACGCGGTACCCACAGAAGGGCAGTGTGCAGAGCTCAGGCAGCGCAGGACAGGGGGCGCTGTTTGTAGTCCTGTCTGTGCTCTGTTTTCTATTTCTGCAGCTTGTTACCTGTCCTCCAGTCCAGACCCCTTCACTTCTATCCTGGGAAGGGGGATTGTAAATGCATCTGCAGGACACTGCCAGACCCAGTATATAAAGTACTGCAAGTGTCTTAATGAGTGTGTATGTGTCTATTAGTATTTAATATCTCTATATAAGTAACATGTAATATATATATACATACATACATGTCTACCTATCTATTCATCTATGGTATGCACTGAATGACACTTGACTATTCTTGGCAGTATGAACTGAATTACTGGGAATTTATTCATTTTGCTCTCAAATGACCTTTTATGATGGTCAATAATGTGATGACAAAAGGAAATATTCACCACCATTGCTATTACATCTTTTTGTTGGTTATAGTGGTGATGTCCTCCTTTTTATTATGTGAATAGTTTGGGATTAATAAATTCATGGATTTGGCACTTTATTTGTGTATTTATTGTATAAATTGTGCATTGAAATTTAGTAAGGAATATATATTGCATGCTCTGTGCCTTGGATATCTTTGCTCTTCTTTCTTACCAAAAAGGCCTCGTTCACATGTCACTTAAAAGGAATTTCTTCCAAGGAAAACCAGCAATCTTCAGTTATATAAAAATCGGCATTGCTTTATTCTTTACAGATTGTTTTTTTAAAAAAACATGTACAAATTTTTTTTTTCTAGTGCTTCAAAAAACGCATGACACACATAGCATAGTATGACTCACATAAAGCGTAGAGGAGCGCTAGAACTTCCCTCACTTCCCTCAACTGCTTCCCTCATGTGTCTATCTTCATTAGGGCTCGTTCACATCTGCGCCCGGTCTCCGTTCTGCAGGTTTCCATTTCCTGCACAAAACAGGGGCAGGAGACGGAAACCTGCAGGACTCTTTCAAACCCATGGGTTTGAAAAATGTCCGGCCGTGAGCGCCGGTGAGCGTTTTATGCTCTCCGCCGCGAAACCGTTTTTTTTTTTTTTTTTTTTTTTAAATCGGACACAAAGTCGGACATGCAGTACTCTGTGTCCGGTTTTAAAAAAAACGGTTTCGCGGCGGAGAGCATAAAACACTCACCGCCTCTTACGGCCGGACTCGCTCTGACAGCTTTCCGTCTTCTGCTGCAGAAGACAGAAAGCTGAGAACGGTGACCCGAACGCTAGTGTGAACCTAGCATCAGCTAGCAATGTATACTGGTTGTGAAAACTGATGAAAGAGTAATTTATTTTGTAAGCTCTATTGTACACTCACAGTCTGAGTGAGTGGGGGGTTTAGAGAGACCCCCATACACATTAAGTGTTTGTCGACTAAACCTGCTGATTTGGATGGCCGTCATCTAATGTGTATTGGAACCTCACAATGCTCCCCAACAACAGATGTGTGAGCGATGGTATAATGTAGTTATATGTGCAGGACAGGGGTGTATTTACAACAAATTCTCTTCTAGTAGTGGTTGCTAGGTAGGTCAGTAAGTTACTGTGTATGCTCAGGGTGCCATGTGATATGTTTTTAAACTCATCCAAAACTAAACAGTTAATTAAATCATTAATATTGATTAAAAAAGTAAAATACATTTTACCTGTATAAAAAACATGCATTCTTGCTAAATGGGCTTTCACCTGCATTTTTTCATAAGTGTTTTTTGTGTGTATAAAAACACATAAAACTCACCATAGGCATACACCCTTAAATCTGTACTGAAATTCATTTGTTGCATTGAAAACTCAATGTTAGCAGTTATATACCAGACTCCTGTGTCTGAATAAGGAGCCAATCTTGTTTATGCGTGAGTATTAAATCTGTCGCAAATGGACATATGCCTTGGGGCATGCACCTTGGTTCCTTTAAGACCCTAGCAATGCCCCATTTTTTCCTATGCAGATGTTACTAATTTGTCTCAGAACAATGGAATTACTTAGCAGACTCTCTTGTATCCTGTATTCTTAGGGCTAGTTCACACGTGGGCAAAGGGGAGGTTTTTGACAGCGGAATTCGCTTCAAAAACCTCTCCTTTAACATGGTGGTCTATGTAGACCACTAGCTTTTTTTTTTTCCTCCTAGCGTTTTCCGCCTGAAGAAGCGACATGACCTTTCTTCAGGCGGAAAACGCCTGAAGAATTGCATAGAAGTGAATGGGAGGCGAAAACCGCGCGGTAAAAAAACGCGCGGTTTTTTGCACACAAAACCGCGCGGTTTTTTGCAAAAAACCGCGCGGTTTTCGCCTGCAGTTTCTATAGCACATATAGGAAAAAAAAACCCTAGCGAAAACCGCTAGCGAAAACCGCGTCAAAAACCTCGTCAAAAACCGCGTGGAATGCAAAAAACAGCGTCAAAAAAACTCCTCGAGGTTTTTTACCTCGCACAAATAAGCTAGGCGGTTTTCACGTGTGAACTGACCCTAAGTCTACATTTGCACAAAGGCCCATCAGGTATAATATGCTTCCCAGTAGCCCCTCACAATATAATATGTCCCTAGAGCCCCCACACAGTATAATGCTCCACATTGGCCTCACACAGTATAATATGCTCCCCACAGTGGTATCACACATTATAATGCATCAGAGTGGCCCCACACAATATAATAGGCTCCCACAGTGTGCTCCCCAGTATAGTGCTCCACAGTGTCCCCACACAATATAATTGGCTCCTCAGCAGACTCACACAGTATTATTGGCTCCCCCTTTGCCTCTCTTCAGACCCCAGAGTATAATAATCGTAGACCCAGGGAAGATGAGGGAAAGTAAACATTTGTACTCACCTTGTCTCACCTTACCTGGGCATGCTTGCGCCCGCTGGCTTCCTCTTCAGGTCTGCTGCTGGCATCACGCTTCCCAAGTGTCACTGCTGACACCTGTGATTGGGCCTTAATAATCATAGGTTTCAGCAGTGCAACCAGGGTCATGTGATGTCAGCCACAGGCCAGAAATGGCCAGAAGATGACACCGTGGATGTGGATACATAATTTACTTATTACAAACTTACTTATGTATATACATGGATGCCCCCGAGAGGTAAGCATAAACTTTTTTTTTTTGTTGTTTTTCTTTTTTAATCTCCTTTCCTGAGCAGGCAATGTGGCCGGGACTGAGCCCTACCTTGTTGGGGCATCCTCTGGTGAACCAGCCCAATGCTACATCGCAATATCAAGCAGGATGCTCATTTTTTGCAGTGTCCTGCATCAGTTTCTGACTCCCTGTGAATACAGTAAGCGGCAGAATTTTGTGCTGAAATTTGGGCATAATCTGCCTCAAGATCAGTGCCAAATTCCTCCGTGTGAACCTTCCGTAAGGAAAACCTGGATGTGATTAAACACTTGGATAGGGAATAAATGTCCATAATGGAATAATCCCTAAGACAACACTCTGGCATCTTTTCGTCATCCAGCTGTGAATACAATGAACTATTAAGTCCAATCCTCAATAATCTATCAACTCTTTATGTGGCATTGCATCAAAGGTTTGCCTAAAATCCACCATGCCACCTCTTTTGTGACTTTAGTAAGAAAAAAATCTATACGATTATATAGACATGATTTGCCCTCAGTGATACCACGTTGTTTTGGGTCCAATATGTTTCAGGGAGCTTTCTACTCTTTCTTCTACGACAGAGGTCTAATTCGTCACAGAGGAACACCCCCGCTGACCGTACTTGTCCATAGATGAGTACTGGGGGGAGGTTCTTCACAGCTTGGCATCATCGCTAGGCAGTAAAGAGCGTCCTCTTTGACAGTACAGGGCTATGGACAAGTACTGTCAGGAGAGGCGTTCTACACAGCCCAGCTAGACTGTCAGGATCGCCCTTCTGACGGTGGGCAGAGATTAGTGCCAAAACTAACAGCATCAATATATCCAGCACTGTGGCACATAACCCCAAAACCACATGTGCAGACGGACATGAAAGGTCCTCTTTAAAGAGGGCCCTTTATGTCCTCAAGAATCTGCGGCCTTATATACTGAGAGAAAGATTTCTAGTGGTATATAAAACTGTAAAATCCTTGGACCCCTGAATAACCCCTTTATTGGCACACCGCTTTAAGAACTGTAATAAGTTCACTGCCTGGGGAAGAAGGGGTTACAAGTACCACATTCAGTGTCAGAGAAGAGTGCTCTCACAGTTCTCCCTTAAAACACTCTTCACAGACACTGAATGTGGCACTTGTAACCCCTTCTTCCCCAGGCAACATACTTATTATAATTATTGGAAAGAAGAAAGTGCATCAGGCAGCTGCCAGCACAGTACTGTATGTTATACAGCCTGCCCTCCATCTCACCAGTCTGCACCTCACTAACCAACTCCCCCCCCTGCACTTTCCCCTATCTGAACCTCAGCAGCCAGCTTGTCATCACCACTCTCCAGAAGGGCCCAGCACTGCGCTGCTTGATCCGACGTAGGAGCTCCCTTCTTCCTTCGCAAAGTGTTTCCCCCCCCCCCTCCCCCCAGAGTCAGGACACACGCTGAGGGAGGGGACATACTCTGGAAGGACCTCTTCATTCTTCAGCCTGCGCGGGGACAAAAAAACCCTACTAAGTCTAAAGATAAGACTGTCTCCCCACCCAGGGCCTTAGCCTCAAGAAGTAATTTTATTTTCTTTTTTTTGCATATTAACTTAGTGTGAGGGGACCCAGGCCCCCTAAGGTGGCGGGCCCTGTGGCAGCTGCTACTGTGGTAAGGTACACCACAGGTATGAAGAGACGCACTGTGGGGAGCCAATAATCCTGTGTGAGTCTGCTGGGTGGCATATTATACTGTGTCGAACCAATGTGGAGCGTTAAACAGGGAGACCTTTGGGGAGCATACTCGGTTCACAGGTGCCATACTGAAGACCCTGCCTCTGTCCTACGGAGACATCTTGGGGCTTTTTGGATCTATGGAACCAGCTACCCCCAATGGCCAGGGGCGAGACTTCTGCACTACAAATACAGGAGGAAAGTACTGAAGTACATTTACACTCATAAATAATGATTCTGGAAGGGGGCAAATACTGTTTTTATAATGCTTACATTGGACGTGACTAGAAAGAAATAATAATAATTGTGGCTCCTGCTGGGTTGTCGATATAATTGGGTGATGGTTCTGCTGCGGATTGTGTCCTCTGGGAGGTAGAACGCCGAGCATGTACTGGGAGATGGTAATAATTGACCTCCCGGGTCTGAAGCCTCCATGATATGTACAAGACAGGACTAGACACAATCTAGGACAGGGTCAGACACAGCCCAAGAATAGGTCTAGACACGGCCCAATACAGGACTAGATACAGTCCAAGACAGGACTAGATACAGCCCAAGACAGGACAAGGTCAGACACAGCCCAAGACCAGGACTAGATACAGTCCAAGGACAGGACTAGACTCAATCCAGGACAAGGTCAGACACAGCCCAAGACCAGGACTAGATACAGTCCAAGGACAGGACTAGACTCAATCCAGGACAAGGTCAGACACAGCCCAAGACCAGGACTAGATACAGTCCAAGACAGGACTAGACCCGATCCAGGACAGGGTCAGACACAGCCCAAGAATAGGTCTAGACACAGCCCAAGACCAGGCTACACACAGCCCAATACAGGACTAGATACAGCCCAAGGACAGGAATAGACACAATCCAGGACAAGGCCAGACACAATCCAGGACAAGGCCAGACACAATCCAGGACAAGGCCAGACACAATCCAGGACAAGGCCAGACACAACCCAAGACCAGGACTGAACACAATCCAAGACAGGCGAGGACTTCAGCGAAGACTAGGACCAGATCAGGACAACCAAGAACTTCCATCATATTAAACCTCAAAGAGAACACAAAACAAAATAGCACCGAGCAAAAACCGATGATAGTGCAGTAATTCTTAAAATATGGTTGGTATAAAAAAAAGTATAAAAAGTAAAAATATCTATTTAGACCCGATGGCCTCTCACCTGTTCAGGTTGTGAAACTGACGTGCACAACCACGTGTAAAGACACATTCACACAGAGTAACGCCGAGCGTGTATCACAGCCGTACACGCCAGCGCTACGGCAGGCTGCCGAACACTTCCCTTTAACGTCAATGGGAGCGCTCGTAATGGGTTCAGTCTGTAAAGAAAGAATAAATAATTGAGTTATCAGCTGCTAAAATGTGTATACATTTTTTTGGGATACCCTGTATATGCGCGCGCATATATATGGGACACCCTGTATATGCGCTCGCATATATATCTCAGACTGAATCTGGCTCTGACCTCTCATACCGATTCTGGCTCTGACCTCTCAGACTGATTCTGGCTCTGACCTCTCAGACTGATTCTGGCTCTGACCTCTCAGACTGATTCTGGCTCTGACCTCTCATACTGATTCTGGCTCTGACCTCTCAGACTGATTCTGGCTCTGACCTCTCATACTGATTCTGGCTCTGAATTCTCAGACTGATTCTGGCTCTGAATTCTCAGACTGATTCTGGCTCTGACCTCTCAGACTGATTCCGGCTCTGACCTCTCATACTGATTCTGGCACTGATCTCTCATACTGATTCTTGCTCTGTCCTCTCATACTGATTCCGGCTCTGACCTTTCATACTGCTTCTGGTTCTGTCCTCTCATACTGATTCCGCCTCTGATCTCTCATACTAATGATGGCTCTCACCTCTCAGACTGATTCTGGCTCTGACCTCTCAGACTGATTCTGGCTCTGACCTCTCATACTGATTCTGGCTCTGACCTCTCAGACTGATTCTGGCTCTGACCTCTCATACTGATTCTGGCTCTGAATTCTCAGACTGATTCTGGCTCTGAATTCTCAGACTGATTCTGGCTCTGACCTCTCAGACTGATTCCGGCTCTGACCTCTCATACTGATTCTGGCACTGATCTCTCATACTGATTCTTGCTCTGTCCTCTCATACTGATTCCGGCTCTGACCTTTCATACTGCTTCTGGTTCTGTCCACTCATACTGATTCCGGCTCTGACCTATCAGTCTGATTCTGGGCTTTGACCTCTCATACTGATTCTGGCTCAGACCTCTCATACTGCTTCTGGCTCTGACCTCTCATACCGATTCTGGCTCTGACCTCTAAGACTGATTCTGGCTCTGACCTCTCAGACTGATTCTGGCTCTGACCTCTCATACTAATTCTGGCTTTGACCTCTCATACTGCTTCTGGCTCTGACCTCTCAGTCTGATTCCGGCTCTGACTTCTCAGATTGATTCTGGCTCTGACCTCTCAGACTGCTTCTGGCTCTGATGTCTCATACTGCTTCTGGCTCTGACCTCTCATACTGATTCCGGCTCTGACCTTTCATACTGCTTCTGGCTCTGTCCTCTTATACTGATACTGGCACTGATCTCTCATACTGATTCTGGCTCTGACCTCTCAGACTGATTCTGGCTCTGACCTCTCAGACTGATTCTGACTCTGACCTCTCAGTCTGATTCTGCCTCTGACCTCTCATACTGATTCTGGCTCTGACCTCTCAGACTGATTCTGGCTCTGACCTCTCAGACTGATTCCGCCTCTGATCTCTCATACTAATGATGGCTCTCACCTCTCAGACTGATTCTGGTTCTGACCTCTCAGACTGCTTCTGGCTCTGATGTCTCATACTGCTTCTGGCTCTGACCTCTCATACTGATTCCGGCTCTGACCTCTCATACTGATTCTGGCACTGATCTCTCATACTGATTCTGGCTCTGACCTCTCATACTGATTCTGGGTCTGACCTCTCATACTGATTCTGGCTCTGATCTCTCATACTAATGATGGCTCTCACCTCTCAGACTGATTCTGGCTCTGAACTCTCAGACTACTTCTGGCTCTGACGTTTCATACTACTTCTGGCTCTGACTTCTCATACTTCTTCTGGCTCTGACCTCTCAGACTGATTTTGGCTCTGACCTTTTTTACTATTTCTGGCTCTGACCTCTCATACTGATTCTGGCTCTGAATTCTCTTACTGATTCTGGCTCTGACCTCTCATACTGATTCCGGCTCTGACCTCTCATACTGATTCCGGCTCTGACCTCTCATACTGATTCTGGCTCTGACCTCTCATACTGATTCTGGCTCTGATCTCTTATACTGATTCTGGCTCTGACCTTTCAGACTGATTCTGGCTCCGACCTCTCATACTGATTCTGGCTCCGACCTCTCAATCTGATTCTGGCTCTGTCCTCTCATACTGATTCTGGCTCTGACCTCTCATACTGATTCTGGCTCTGAAATCTCTTACTGATTCTGGCTCTGACCTCTCATACTGATTCCGGCTCTGACCTCTCATACTGATTCCAGCTCTGACCGCTCATACTGATTCTGGCTCTGACCTCTCATACTGATTCTGGCTCTGATCTCATACTGATTCTGGCTCTGACCTTTCAGACTGATTCTGGCTCCGACCTCTCATACTGATTCTGGCTCCGACCTCTCAATCTGATTCCGGCTCTGTCCTCTCATACTGATTCTGGCTCTGACCTCTCAGACTGATTCTGGCTCTGACCTCTCAGACTGATTCTGGCTCTGACCTCTCATACTGATTCTGGCTCTGACCTCTCATACTGATTCTGGCTCTGACCTCTCATACTGATTCTGGCTCTGACATCTCATACTGATTCTGGCTCTGACCTTTCAGACTGATTCTGGCTCTGACCTCTCATACTAATTCTGGCTCTGACCTCTCAGACTGATTCTGGCTCTGACGTCTCATACTGCTTCTGGCTCTGACGTCTCATACTGCTTCTGGCTCTGACCTTTCAGACTGATTCCGGCTCTAACCTCTCATACTGATTCCAGCTCTGACCTCTCATACTAATTCTGGCTCTGATATCTCATACTGATTCCAGTTCTGACCTTTCATACTGCTTCTGGCTCTGACCTCTCATACCGGTTTTGGCTCTGACCTCTCAGACTTATTCTGGCTCTGACCTCTCAGACTGATTCTGGCTCTGACCTCTCAGACTAATTCTGACTCTGACCTCTCAGTCTGATTCTGGCTCTGACCTCTCAGTCTGATTCTGGCTCTGACCTCTCAGACTGATTCTGGCTCTGACCTCTCAGACTGATTCTGGCTCTGACCTCTCAGACTGATTCTGGCTCTGACCTCTCAGACTGATTCTGGCTCTGACCTCTCAGACTGATTCTGGCTCTGACCTCTCATACTGATTCTGGCTCTGACCTCTCAGACTGATTCTGGCTCTGACCTCTCATACTGATTCTGGCTCTAAATTCTCAGACTGATTCTGGCTCTGAATTCTCAGACTGATTCTGGCTCTGACCTCTCAGACTGATTCCGGCTCTGACCTCTCATACTGATTCTGGCACTGATCTCTCATACTGATTCTTGCTCTGTCCTCTCATACTGATTCCGGCTCTGACCTTTCATACTGCTTCTGGTTCTGTCCTCTCATACTGATTCCGGCTCTGACCTTTCAGTCTGATTCTGGGCTCTGACCTCTCATACTGATTCTGGCTCTGACCTCTCATACTGCTTCTGGCTCTGACCTCTCATACCGATTCTGGCTCTGACCTCTCAGACTGATTCTGGCTCTGACCTCTCAGACTGATTCTGGCTCTGACCTCTCATACTAATTCTGGATTTGACCTCTCATACTGCTTCTGGCTCTGACCTCTCATACCCATTCTGGCTCTGACCTCTCAGACTGATTCTGGCTTTGACCTCTCAGACTGATTCTGGCTCTGACCTCTCATACTAATTCTGGCTCTGACATCTCATACTGCTTCTGGCTCTGACCTCTCAGACTGATTGCGGCTCTGACCTCTCAGTCTGATTCCGGCTCTGACCTCTCAGAATGATTCTGGCTCTGACCTCTCAGTCTGATTCTGGCTCTAACCTTTCATACTGATTCTGGCTCTGACCTCTCATACTGATTCTGGCTCTGACCTCTCATACCGATTCTGGCTCTGACCTCTCAGACTGATTCTGGCTCTGACCTCTCAGTCTGCTTCTGGCTCTGACCTCTCATACTGATTCTGGCTCTGACCTCTCACACTGATTCTGGCTCTGACCTCTCATACTGATTCTGGCACTGACCTCTCACACTGATTCTGGCTCTGACCTCTCACACTGATTCTGGCTCTGACCTCTCAGACTGATTCTGGCTCTGACCTCTCATACCGCTTCGGGCTCTGACCTCTCATACCGATTCTGGCTCTGACCTCTCAGACTGATTCTGGCTCTGACCTCTCAGACTGATTCTGGCTCTGACATCTCATACTGTTTCTGGCTCTGACCTCTCAGACTGATTCCGGCTCTGACCTCTCATACTGATTCTGGCTCTGACCTCTCAGTCTGATACTGGCTCTGACCTCTCAGTCTGATTCTTGCTCTGACCTCTCAGACTGATTCTGACTCTGACCTCTCATACTATTTCTGGCTCTGACCTCTCAGTCTGATTCTGGCTCTTACCTCTCATACTATTTCTGGCTCTGACCTCTCAGTCTGATTCTGGCTCTTACCTCTCATACTGATTCTGGCTCTGACCACTCAGTCTGATTCTGGCTCTGACCTCTCGTACTGATTCCAATTCTGACCTTTCATAATGCTTCTGGTTCTGGCCTCTCATACCGATTCTGGCTCTGACCTCTCAGACTGATTCTGGCTCTGACCTCTCATACTATTTCTGGCTCTGACCTCTCAGTCTGATTCTGGCTCTTACCTCTCATACTGATTCTGGCTCTGACCACTCAGTCTGATTCTGGCTCTGACCTCTCGTACTGATTCCAATTCTGACCTTTCATACTGCTTCTGGCTCTGACCTCTCATACTAATTCTGGCTCTGCCCTCTCAGTCTGATTCTGGCTCTGACCTCTCATACTGATTCTGGCTCTGACCTCTCATACTGATTCCAGCTCTGACCTCTCATACTGATTCCGGCTCTGACCTCTCATACTGATTCTGGCACTGATCTCTCATACTGATTCCGGCTCTGACCTTTCATACTGCTTCTGGTTCTGTCCTCTCATACTGATTCTGACTCTGACCTCTCAGACTGATTCTGGCTCTGACCTCTCATACTGATTCTGGCTCTGACCTCTCAGTCTGATTCTGGCTCTGACCTCTCAGTCTGATTCCGGCTCTGACCTCTCAGTCTGATTCCGGCTCTGACCTCTCAGTCTGATTCCGGCTCTGACCTCTCAGTCTGATTCCGGCTCTGACCTCTCAGACTGATTCTGGCTCTGACCTCTCAGACTGATTCTGCCTCTGATCTCTCATACTAATGATGGCTCTCACCTCTCAGACTGATTCTGGTTCTGACCTCTCAGACTGCTTCTGGCTCTGATGTCTCATACTGCTTCTGGCTCTGACCTCTCATACTGATTCCGGCTCTGACCTCTCATACTGATTCTGGCACTGATCTCTCATACTGATTCTGGCTCTGACCTCTCATACTGATTCTGGCTCTGACCTCTCATACTGATTCTGGGTCTGATCTCTCATACTAATGATGGCTCTCACCTCTCAGACTGATTCTGGCTCTGAACTCTCAGACTACTTCTGGCTCTGACGTTTCATACTACTTCTGGCTCTGACTTCTCATACTTCTTCTGGCTCTGACCTCTCAGACTGATTTTGGCTCTGACCTTTTTTACTATTTCTGGCTCTGACCTCTCATACTGATTCTGGCTCTGAGTTCTCTTACTGATTCTGGCTCTGACCTCTCATACTGATTCCGGCTCTGACCTCTCATACTGATTCTGGCTCTGACCTCTCATACTGATTCTGGCTCTGACCTCTCATACTGATTCTGGCTCTGATCTCTCATACTGATTCTGGCTCTGACCTTTCAGACTGATTCTGGCTCCGACCTCTCATACTGATTCTGGCTCCGACCTCTCAATCTGATTCCAGCTCTGTCCTCTCATACTGATTCTGGCTCTGACCTCTCATACTGATTCTGGCTCTGACCTCTCATACTGATTCCGGCTCTGACCTCTCATACTGATTCCAGCTCTGACCTCTCATACTGATTCTGGCTCTGACCTCTCATACTGATTCTGGCTCTGATCTCTCATACTGATTCTGGCTCTGACCTTTCAGACTGATTCTGGCTCCGACCTCTCATACTGATTCTGGCTCCGACCTCTCAATCTGATTCCGGCTCTGTCCTCTCATACTGATTCTGGCTCTGACCTCTCAGACTGATTCTGGCTCTGACCTCTCAGACTGATTCTGGCTCTGACCTCTCATACTGATTCTGGCTCTGACCTCTCATACTGATTCTGGCTCTGACATCTCATACTGATTCTGGCTCTGACCTTTCAGACTGATTCTGGCTCTGACCTCTCATACTAATTCTGGCTCTGACCTCTCAGACTGATTCTGGCTCTGACGTCTCATACTGCTTCTGGCTCTGACGTCTCATACTGCTTCTGGCTCTGACCTTTCAGACTGATTCCGGCTCTAACCTCTCATACTGATTCCAGCTCTGACCTCTCATACTAATTCTGGCTCTGATATCTCATACTGATTCCATTTCTGACCTTTCATACTGCTTCTGGCTCTGACCTCTCAGACTGATTCTGGCTCTGACCTCTCAGACTGATTCTGGCTCTGACCTCTCATACTGATTCTGGCTCTGATCTCTCATACTGATTCTGGCTCTGACCTTTCAGACTGATTCTGGCTCCGACCTCTCATACTGATTCTGGCTCCGACCTCTCAATCTGATTCCGGCTCTGTCCTCTCATACTGATTCTGGCTCTGACCTCTCATACTGATTCTGGCTCTGACCTCTCATACTGATTCCGGCTCTGACCTCTCATACTGATTCCAGCTCTGACCTCTCATACTGATTCTGGCTCTGACCTCTCATACTGATTCTGGCTCTGATCTCTCATACTGATTCTGGCTCTGACCTTTCAGACTGATTCTGGCTCCGACCTCTCATACTGATTCTAGCTCCGACCTCTCAATCTGATTCCGGCTCTGTCCTCTCATACTGATTCTGGCTCTGACCTCTCAGACTGATTCTGGCTCTGACCTCTCAGACTGATTCTGGCTCTGACCTCTCAGACTGATTCTGGCTCTGAACTCTCATACTGATTCTGGCTCTGACCTCTCATACTGATTCTGGCTCTGACATCTCATACTGATTCTGGCTCTGACCTTTCAGACTGATTCTGGCTCTGACCTCTCATACTAATTCTGGCTCTGACCTCTCAGACTGATTCTGGCTCTGACGTCTCATACTGCTTCTGGCTCTGACGTCTCATACTGCTTCTGGCTCTGACCTTTCAGACTGATTCCGGCTCTAACCTCTCATACTGATTCCAGCTCTGACCTCTCATACTAATTCTGGCTCTGATATCTCATACTGATTCCATTTCTGACCTTTCATACTGCTTCTGGCTCTGACCTCTCATACCGGTTTTGGCTCTGACCTCTCAGACTTATTCTGGCTCTGACCTCTCAGACTGATTCTGGCTCTGACCTCTCAGACTAATTCTGACTCTGACCTCTCAGTCTGATTCTGGCTCTGACCTCTCAGTCTGATTCTGGCTCTGACCTCTCAGTCTGATTCTGGCTCTGACCTCTCAGACTGATTCTGGCTCTGACCTCTCAGACTGATTCTGGCTCTGACCTCTCAGACTGATTCTGGCTCTGACCTCTCAGACTGATTCTGGCTCTGACCTCTCAGACTGATTCTGGCTCTGACCTCTCATACTGATTCTGTCTCTGACCTCTCAGACTGATTCTGGCTCTGAATTCTCAGACTGATTCTGGCTCTGAATTCTCAGACTGATTCTGGCTCTGACCTCTCAGACTGATTCCGGCTCTGACCTCTCATACTGATTCTTGCTCTGTCCTCTCATACTGATTCCGGCTCTGACCTTTCATACTGCTTCTGGTTCTGTCCTCTCATACTGATTCCGGCTCTGACCTTTCAGTCTGATTCTGGGCTCTGACCTCTCATACTGATTCTGGCTCTGACCTCTCATACTGCTTCTGGCTCTGACCTCTCATACCGATTCTGGCTCTGACCTCTCAGACTGATTCTGGCTCTGACCTCTCAGACTGATTCTGGCTCTGACCTCTCATACTAATTCTGACTTTGACCTCTCATACTGCTTCTGGCTCTGACCTCTCATACTGATTCTGGCTCTGACCTCTCAGACTGATTCTGGCTCTGACCTCTCATACTAATTCTGGCTCTGACATCTCATACTGCTTCTGGCTCTGACCTCTCAGACTGATTCCGGCTCTGACCTCTCAGTCTGATTCCGGCTCTGACCTCTCAGAATGATTCTGGCTCTGACCTCTCAGTCTGATTCTGGCTCTAACCTTTCATACTGATTCTGGCTCTAACCTCTCATACTGATTCTGGCTCTGACCTCTCATAGTGATTCTGGCTCTGACCTCTCAGACTGATTCTGGCTCTGACCTCTCAGTCTGCTTCTGGCTCTGACCTCTCATACTGATTCTGGCTCTGACCTCTCACACTGATTCTGGCTCTGACCTCTCACACTGATTCTGGCTCTGACCTCTCAGATTGATTCTGGCTCTGACCTCTCATACTGATTCTGGCTCTGACCTCTCACACTGATTCTGGCTCTGACCTCTCAGACTGATTCTGGCTCTGACCTCTCATACCGCTTCTGGCTCTGACCTCTCATACCGATTCTGGCTCTGACCTCTCAGACTGATTCTGGCTCTGACCTCTCAGACTGATTCTGGCTCTGACATCTCACACTGTTTCTGGCTCTGACCTCTCAGACTGATTCCGGCTCTGACCTCTCAGTCTGATTCCGGCTTTGACCTCTCATACTGATTCTGGCTCTGACCTCTCAGTCTGATTCTGGCTCTGACCTCTCAGTCTGATTCTGGCTCTGACCTCTCAGACTGATTCTGACTCTGACCTCTCATACTATTTCTGGCTCTGACCTCTCTGTCTGATTCTGGCTCTTACCTCTCATACTATTTCTGGCTCTGACCTCTCAGTCTGATTCTGGCTCTTACCTCTCATACTGATTCTGGCTCTGACCACTCAGACTGATTCTGGCTCTGACCTCTCATACTATTTCTGGCTCTGACCTCTCAGTCTGATTCTGGCTCTTACCTCTCATACTGATTCTGGCTCTGACCTCTCGTACTGATTCCAATTCTGACCTTTCATACTGCTTCTGGCTCTGACCTCTCATACTAATTCTGGCTCTGCCCTCTCAGTCTGATTCTGGCTCTGACCTCTCATACTGATTCTGGCTCTGACCTCTCATACTGATTCCAGCTCTGACCTCTCATACTGATTCCGGCTCTGACCTCTCATACTGATTCTGGCACTGATCTCTCATACTGATTCCGGCTCTGACCTTTCATACTGCTTCTGGTTCTGTCCTCTCATACTGATTCTGGCTCTGACCTCTCAGACTGATTCTGGCTCTGACCTCTCATACTGATTCTGGCTCTAACCTCTCGGTCTGATTCCGGCTCTGACCTCTCAGTCTGATTCCGGCTCTGACCTCTCAGTCTGATTCCGGCTCTGACCTCTCAGTCTGATTCCGGCTCTGACCTCTCAGTCTGATTCCGGCTCTGACCTCTCAGTCTGATTCCGGGTTCTGACCTCTCATACTGATTCTGGTTGTGACCTCTCATACTGATTCTGGCTCTGACCTCTCATACTGATTCTGGCTCTGACCTCTCATACTGATTCTGGCTCTGACCTCTCATACTGATTCTGGCTCTGACCTCTCATACTGATTCTGGCTCTGACCTCTCATACTGCTTCTGGCTCTGACCTCTCATACTGCTTCTGGCTCTGACCTCTCATACCGATTCTGGCTCTGACATCTCAGTCTGATTCTGGCTCTGACCTCTCATACTGATTCTGGTTCTGACCTCTCATACTGATTCTGGCTCTGACCTCTCATACTGATTCTGGCTCTAACCTCTCACACTGATTCTGGCTCTGACCTCTCACACTGATTCTGGCTCTGACCTCTCACACTGATTCTGGCTCTGACCTCTCACACTGATTCTGGCTCTGACCTCTCACACTGATTCTGGCTCTGACCTCTCAGACTGATTCTGGCTCTGACCTCTCACACTGATTCTGGCTCTGACCTCTCAGACTGATTCTGGCTCTGACCTCTCAGACTGATTCTGGCTCTGACCTCTCATACTGATTCTGGCTCTGACCTCTCATACTGATTCTGGCTCTGACCTCTCATACCGCTTCTGGCTCTGACCTCTCATACCGATTCTGGCTCTGACCTCTCAGACTGATTCTGGCTCTGACCTCTCAGACTGATTCTGGCTCTGACATCTCACACTGTTTCTGGCTCTGACCTCTCAGACTGATTCCGGCTCTGACCTCTCAGTCTGATTCCGGCTCTGACCTCTCATACTGATTCTGGCTCTGACCTCTCAGTCTGATTCTGGCTCTGACCTTTCAGTCTGATTCTGGCTCTGACCTCTCAGACTGATTCTGACTCTGACCTCTCATACTATTTCTGGCTCTGACCTCTCTGTCTGATTCTGGCTCTTACCTCTCATACTATTTCTGGCTCTGACCTCTCAGTCTGATTCTGGCTCTTACCTCTCATACTGATTCTGGCTCTGACCACTCAGTCTGATTCTGGCTCTGACCTCTCGTACTGATTCCAATTCTGACCTTTCATAATGCTTCTGGTTCTGGCCTCTCATACCGATTCTGGCTCTGACCTCTCAGACTGATTCTGGCTCTGACCTCTCATACTATTTCTGGCTCTGACCTCTCAGTCTGATTCTGGCTCTTACCTCTCATACTGATTCTGGCTCTGACCACTCAGTCTGATTCTGGCTCTGACCTCTCGTACTGATTCCAATTCTGACCTTTCATACTGCTTCTGGCTCTGACCTCTCATACTAATTCTGGCTCTGCCCTCTCACTCTGATTCTGGCTCTGACCTCTCGTACTGATTCTGGCTCTGACCTCTCATACTGATTCCAGCTCTGACCTCTCATACTGATTCCGGCTCTGACCTCTCATACTGATTCTGGCTCTGACCTCTCATACTGATTCCGGCTCTGACCTTTCATACTGCTTCTGGTTCTGTCCTCTCATACTGATTCTGGCTCTGACCTCTCAGACTGATTCTGGCTCTGACCTCTCATACTGATTCTGGCTCTGACCTCTCAGTCTGATTCCGGCTCTGACCTCTCAGTCTGATTCCGGCTCTGACCTCTCAGTCTGATTCCGGCTCTGACGTCTCAGTCTGATTCCGGCTCTGACCTCTCAGTCTGATTCCGGCTCTGACCTCTCAGTCTGATTCCGGGTTCTGACCTCTCATACTGATTCTGGTTGTGACCTCTCATACTGATTCTGGCTCTGACCTCTCATACTGATTCTGGCTCTGACCTCTCATACTGATTCTGGCTCTGACCTCTCATACTGATTCTGGCTCTGACCTCTCATACTGATTCTGGCTCTGACCTCTCATACTGCTTCTGGCTCTGACCTCTCATACCGATTCTGGCTCTGACATCTCAGTCTGATTCTGGCTCTGACCTCTCATACTGATTCTGGTTGTGACCTCTCATACTGATTCTGGCTCTGACCTCTCACACTGATTCTGGCTCTGACCTCTCACACTGATTCTGGCTCTGACCTCTCACACTGATTCTGGCTCTGACCTCTCACACTGATTCTGGCTCTGACCTCTCACACTGATTCTGGCTCTGACCTCTCAGACTGATTCTGGCTCTGACCTCTCATACTGATTCTGGCTCTGACCTCTCACACTGATTCTGGCTCTGACCTCTCAGACTGATTCTGGCTCTGACCTCTCAGACTGATTCTGGCTCTGACCTCTCAGTCTGATTCCGGCTCTGACCTCTCAGTCTGATTCCGGCTCTGACCTCTCAGACTGATTCTGGCTCTGACCTCTCATACCGCTTCTGGCTCTGACCTCTCATACCGATTCTGGCTCTGACCTCTCAGACTGATTCTGGCTCTGACCTCTCAGACTGATTCTGGCTCTGACATCTCACACTGTTTCTGGCTCTGACCTCTCAGACTGATTCCGGCTCTGACCTCTCAGTCTGATTCTGGCTCTGACCTCTCAGACTGATTCTGACTCTGACCTCTCATACTATTTCTGGCTCTGACCTCTCAGTCTGATTCTGGCTCTTACCTCTCATACTATTTCTGGCTCTGACCTCTCAGTCTGATTCTGGCTCTTACCTCTCATACTGATTCTGGCTCTGACCACTCAGTCTGATTCTGGCTCTGACCTCTCGTACTGATTCCAATTCTGACCTTTCATAATGCTTCTGGTTCTGGCCTCTCATACCGATTCTGGCTCTGACCTCTCAGACTGATTCTGGCTCTGACCTCTCATACTATTTCTGGCTCTGACCTCTCAGTCTGATTCTGGCTCTTACCTCTCATACTGATTCTGGCTCTGACCACTCAGTCTGATTGTGGCTCTGACCTCTCGTACTGATTCCAATTCTGACCTTTCATACTGCTTCTGTCTCTGACCTCTCATACTAATTCTGGCTCTGCCCTCTCAGTCTGATTCTGGCTCTGACCTCTCATACTGATTCTGGCTCTGACCTCTCATACTGATTCCAGCTCTGACCTCTCATACTGATTCCGGCTCTGACCTCTCATACTGATTCTGGCACTGATCTCTCATACTGATTCCGGCTCTGACCTTTCATACTGCTTCTGGTTCTGTCCTCTCATACTGATTCTGGCTCTGACCTCTCAGACTGATTCTGGCTCTGACCTCTCATACTGATTCTGGCTCTGACCTCTCAGTCTGATTCCGGCTCTGACCTCTCAGTCTGATTCCGGCTCTGACCTCTCAGTCTGATTCCGGCTCTGACCTCTCAGTCTGATTCCGGCTCTGACCTCTCAGTCTGATTCCGGCTCTGACCTCTCAGTCTGATTCCGGGTTCTGACCTCTCATACTGATTCTGGTTGTGACCTCTCATACTGATTCTGGCTCTGACCTCTCATACTGATTCTGGCTCTGACCTCTCATACTGATTCTGGCTCTGACCTCTCATACTGATTCTGGCTCTGACCTCTCATACTGATTCTGGCTCTGACCTCTCATACTGATTCTGGCTCTGACCTCTCATACTGCTTCTGGCTCTGACCTCTCATACCGATTCTGGCTCTGACATCTCAGTCTGATTCTGGCTCTGACCTCTCATACTGATTCTGGTTCTGACCTCTCATACTGATTCTGGCTCTGACCTCTTATACTGATTCTGGCTCTAACCTCTCACACTGATTCTGGCTCTGACCTCTCACACTGATTCTGGCTCTGACCTCTCACACTGATTCTGGCTCTGACCTCTCACACTGATTCTGGCTCTGACCTCTCACACTGATTCTGGCTCTGACCTCTCAGACTGATTCTGGCTCTGACCTCTCAGACTGTTTCTGGCTCTGACTTCTCAGACTGTTTCTGGCTCTGACCTCTCAGTCTGATTCTGGCTCTGACCTCTCACACTGATTCTGGCTCTGACCTCTCACACTGATTCTGGCTCTGACCTCTCAGACTGATTCTGGTTCTGACCTCTCAGACTGATTCTGGCTCTGACTTCTCAGACTGATTCTGGCTCTGACCTCTCAGACTGATTCTGGCTCCGACCTCTCATACTGATTCTTGCTCTGACCTCTCATACTGATTCTGGCTCTGATCTCTCATACTGATTCTTGCTGTGACCTCTCATACTGATTCTGGCTCTGACATCGCATATATATGCGTTCATGTGGGTGTCCCATATATATGTGTGCTCATGTATATATATATATATATATATATATATATATATATATATATGTACAGGGTGCTCGCATATATGTACTGGGTGTCCCAAAAAAATGCGCGCGCACATGTGCGCTCGCATATATATGGGACACCTGCGCACATGTGCGCGCGCATTTTTTTGGGACACCCTCTATATATATGCATATATTTATATATATAAATATGCGCGGGTGCCCCATATATATGCGCTCTCAATTATTTATTCTTTCTCGCATATATATGCGCTCGCGCGGGTGTCGCATATGTATGTGCTCGTGTATATGTATGTATATATATACATACATACAGGGTGCTCGCATATATATACTGGGTGTCCCATATATATGCGCGCGCACATGTGCCCGCATATATATGGGACACCCTCTATATATATGCATATATTTATTTATATAAATATGCGCGGGTGTCCCATATATATGTGCTCGCACATATGTATACATTTTTTGGGAACCCTGTATATGCGCGCACAAATATATATATGTATATATATATATATATATATATATATATATATATATATATACACACAGGGTGTCCCAAAAAAATGCGCGCGCACATGTGCGTGGGTGTCCCATATATATGCGCTCGCATATATATGGGACACCTGCGCACATGTGCGCGCCCATTTTTTTGGGACACCCTCTATATATATGCATATATTTATATATATAAATATGCGCTCGCATATATATATGCGCTCGCATATATATGGGACACCTGCGCACATGTGTGCGTGCATTTTTTTGGGACACCCTCTATATATATGCATATATTTATATATATAAATATGCGCGGGTGTCCCATATATATGCGCTCGCATATATATGCGCTCTCAATTATTTATTCTTTCTTTACAGACTGAACCCATTAAACCCACGCACGCGCATATATATGCGCTCGCATATATATGGCTCTGACATCGCATATATATGCGCTCGCGCGGGTGTCCCATATATATGTGCTCGTGTATATGTATACATATATATATACATACATAAAAGAAGAAAGATTACTGGAAATGTTTCAACGAAGTTCAAGAAACTCTTTGCGGCAAGCTAGTCGTGAGGTAGGGATTTCAAACTCATCAGTTCATCGCATCATGAAACGTTGTCAGTGGAGAAGTTACATTCCAAGATTAGTCCATGCTCTTAATGACGATGATCCAGACCGAACAGTATTGCGAATGGTACTTGGAACAATGTAACGAAGATGCACACTTTCCCACAAAGATTGTGTGGAGTGATGAGGCCACATTCAAATTAAATAGTTCGATTAACAGACACAATTGCACCTACTGGGGACCTGAGAATAACACATGGTAGTGTGGAGGTGCCCCATCTTTCTTCTTTTATGGGGCTTGTCGAGGTACGTGGTCTTCCGGAACGCTTCTTATGGATGTCCTGAACAGTTCCATCAGCTTCGAACTTATCTCTAATTCGAGTGATGGTAACTCGTGTAGGTGGTACTTTGTTAAACTCCCTCCTAAATTGTCTTTGCACTTCTACTGCGTTTTCATACTTCCAGTAGCATTTTAGAATAAATTTCCTTTCTTCAAAGTCAAGTCTGTATGCCATCACTCAGTTTAATGGGTTCAGTCTGTAAAGAAAGAATATAATTGAGATATCAGCTGCTAAAATGTCTATACATTTTTTGGACACCCTGTATATGTGCGCGCATATACAGGGTGGGGCGCATATATATGTGCGCGCATATATGTGTGTGCACATATATATGTGCACACACACACATATATATATATGCGTGCACATCTATATATACACACACAAACACACATATATATATATATATATATATATATATATATATATATATATATATATACACTCACCGGCCACTTTATTAGGTACACCTGTCCAACTGCTCGTTAACACTTAATTTCTAATCAGCCAATCACATGGCGGCAACTCAGTGCATTTAGGCATGTAGACATGGTCAAGACAATCTCCTGCAGTTCAAACCGAGCATCAGTATGGGGAAGAAAGGTGATTTGAGTGCCTTTGAACGTGGCATGGTTGTTGGTGCCAGAAGGGCTGGTCTGAGTATTTCAGAAACTGCTGATCTACTGGGATTTTCACGCACAACCATCTCTAGGGTTTACAGAGAATGGTCCGAAAAAGAAAAAACATCCAGTGAGCGGCAGTTCTGTGGGCGGAAATGCGTTGTTGATGCCAGAGGTCAGAGGAGAATGGCCAGACTGGTTCGAGCTGATAGAAAGGCAACAGTGACTCAAATAGCCTCCGGTTACAACCAAGGTAGCCAGAAGAGCATCTCTGAACGCACAGTACGTCGAACTTTGAGGCAGATGGGCTACAGCAGCAGAAGACCACACCGGGTGCCTCTCCTTTCAGCTAAGAACAGGAAACTGAGGCTACAATTTGCACAAGCTCATCGAAATTGGACAATTGAAGATTGGAAAAACGTTGCCTGGTCTGATGAGTCTCGATTTCTGCTGCGACATTCGGATGGTAGGGTCAGAATTTGGCGTCAACAACATGAAAGCATGGATCCATCCTGCCTTGTATCAACGGTTCAGGCTGGTGGTGGTGGTGTCATGGTGTGGGGAATATTTTCTTGGCACTCTTTGGGCCCCTTGGTACCAATTGAGCATCGTTGCAACGCCAAAGCCTACCTGAGTATTGTTGCTGACCATGTCCATCCCTTTATGACCACAATGTACCCAACATCTGATGGCTACTTTCAGCAGGATAATGCGCCATGTCATAAAGCTGGAATCATCTCAGACTGGTTTCTTGAACATGACAATGAGTTCACTGTACTCCAATGGCCTCCACAGTCACCAGATCTCAATCCAATAGAGCATCTTTGGGATGTGGTGGAACGGGAGATTCGCATCATGGATGTGCAGCCGACAAATCTGCGGCAACTGTGTGATGCCATCATGTCAATATGGACCAAAATCTCTGAGGAATGCTTCCAGCACCTTGTTGAATCTATGCCACGAAGAATTGAGGCAGTTCTGAAGGCAAAAGGGGGTCCAACCCGTTACTAGCATGGTGTACCTAATAAAGTGGCCGGTGAGTGTACTTCGATATACGACATTGTATGATTTGTTATTTTCTGCCAGTACATGTAAGTTTTGGGCACAGGATACTCTTGAGCAAGCAACATAAAGTCTGGCCCTGTGCATGACAGTTTAGTAACTCCATGTGCCTCTTATTAATAGCAATTAACCCCATCATGTCCCTCACATTAACCCTTGTGTAAGAGTTACTGATATGTGAGAGACTTGGAGGTAATAATTAAGTATCTTCATTATTGAGGTCTTTTATTAGTACCTCCATATGTCTCACACAGGGGTTAATATGAGGGACATGATGGGGTTTATTCCTATTAATGTGAGGCACATGGAGTTACTAACACTAAACTAATAACCCCAAATGCCTGACATTAATGAGAATAGGAAGTAAAGGAAGGGACCTGTGTGTTTCTTCACTTTGCTAGCAGCTTCCTGTCCTCCTCGGGAACGTTTGCAGGATGCAGACGGCAGGAGCTATCACTATAGCAGGCAGAGACCTGAGTGATTAAGCTCCACCCCCTGGGTTTCCTGCACCCCTCTCATTGGAGGGCAGTGAGAGAAGGGGAGTGTCCTTATGCCTCAGCTCTAGCAGAGCACTGAAGGGACGCTCCAACTTCATTTAACTCTTGCAGGTCCTGTGCTGCTGGCGTGCCAGTGAAATATGGCAGGAGTGCCACTCTTGGCACGTGTGCCAGGGGTTGCTGATCTTTGCTGCAGAGGGCAATATGAATTTTGTGGCTTGCTATGGTCCAAAGTGTGTGAGATTGCAGAGATAGTGATGTGAGTTTGGGTTTTGTGGGGGTCCTGGGAAAAACGTATGTGCGCTATTGTGACGAAAAGTAGCCTATTGTGCAATCCTGTGTAGTAACTATGTTTGTGGAAAATTTCAGCCAAATCGGTGGAGCGGGTTTTGTGTGATTGACCGCCAAACATCCAAACCCACAAACATTTCACAATTGTAATATACTAGCTGGTACCCGCGACTTCGTCTGCGGTGATTGTAGAAGTGGGTATATACAGGCGCGGGTAAGGTTTTCGTAGTGTGTATAAGGTATGGGATATGAAATGTAAGTTTGTATCTTGTTTTTGCTGTAATTCAGAGAATACGTGAGACTTTTGTGTTGAAGTTAATTTGTATTTGAGCTGCTATACGGTTTTGTGAGAAACTTTACATAGTGACTTTGGGACAGAAGTATTTGAAGTTAACCCTTTCCCGCCGATGGCATTTTTTGATTTTCGTTTTTGACTCCCCTCCTTCTAAACCCCATAACTTTTTTATTTCTCCGCTCCCAGAGTCATATGAGGTCTTAATTTTTCCTGGGACAAATGTTTCTTCATGATGCCACCATTGTTTATTCTATATAATGTACTGGGAAGCAGGGAAAAAATTCTGAATGGGGTGGATTTGACGAAAAAATGCATTTCTGCGACTTTCTTACGGGCTTTGGTTTTACATCGTTCACTGTGCAACCAAAATGACATGTCCCCTGTATTCTGTGTTTCGTTACGATGCTGGGGATACCAAATTTATATGGTTTTATTTACTTTTTGACCCTTTAAAAAAATCCAAAACTGTGTTAAAAATTTTTTTTTTGAAAACTCGTCATATTCTGACAGCCGTAACTTTTTTATACGTCCGTGTACGGGGATGTATAGGGCGTCTTTTTTTGCGGGGCCGGGTGTACTTTTTAGTTCTACCATTTTCGGGAAATGTTATTGCTTTGATCACTTTTTATTCAAATTTTTATCAGAATCAAAACAGTGAAAAAACGGCGGTTTGGCACTTTTGACTATTTTTCCTGCTACGGCGTTTACCGAACAGGAAAAATATTTGTATAGCTTTGTAGAGCGGGCGATTTCGGACGCAGGGATACCTAACATGTATGTATTTCACAGTTTTTAACTACTTTTATATGTGTTCTAGGGAAAGGGGGGTGATTTGAATTTTTAATCCTTTTTATTTGTTTTTATATTTTTTTTTACTTTTTTTTGCATTTATTAGACCTCCTAGGGCAGTGATGGCGAACCTATGGCACGCGTGCCAGAGAGGGCACGCAGAGCCCTCCATGCTGGCACGCGTGCGGTCGCCCGGATCGCTCACCAACAGGGAATCCGGTACAGGATTCCCCGTTGATGAGGGATCACTGCCTTCAGTTGTATGTGCAAATGCACATACAGCTGAAAGCTGTCAGGGTAGGCCGCGGATCGCGCGACCGCGGCCTACACTGGCTGCAGAGTTTGACCTCTGCCCCGACGCGGGCGCGATGACGTCATCAGCGCCGCCAGTGACAAGAAGGTGGATGCCGGCGGCTCTTCAGGGGTGAGTATGAGAGTGGCTCACTGTGTATATGATGTTGGGGGGAGCGCTTATAATACTTGGTGGGGTGTATGATACTGGGGGGGAGTGTATAATACTGGGGGGGCTTATAATACTGGGTGGGGTGTATAATACTGGGGGGAGTGTATAATACTGGGGGGAGTGTATAATACTGAGGGGGCTTATAATACTGGGGGGAGTGTATAATATTGGGGGGGCTTATAATACTGGGGTGGCTTATAATACTGGGGGGTGTACTAAAGAGCATATAATACTGGGGGGGGGCTATTTATAAGCACACAATACTGTGTGTGGATGCCACTGTGGAGCATATAATCCTGTGGGGGGGACACCTACTGCGGAGCATATAACACTGGGGGGCTACTGTGGTACTGTGGAGAATATAATATTGTGTGGTGGGCCCACTGCAGAGCATATAATACTGTCTGGGGTCCCCTCACTATTTATATCACACAGTATCTGTTTTATAGCAGACGTGATATTAGTACAGGATGTAAGAATATTACACGGTAACTATAAAACAGATCCTGTGCGATGTAAATAGTGAAAATTAATTGTTCAAAGTACCAAATGCCGAGACCTTTACATTTCAGTACAACGTTGTTTGTATTATTGAAAGCTCTGTAAAGCCCCACATGACTGTAATTTTTGGTCAGTAACTGTCCGCAATTGTGGATCCGCATAGTATTAAGTCTATATTGTCGTGTTGGCACTCCGCGAAAATTTTGTGGGTTTTGGGTTGCAGTTTGGGCACTCGGTCTCTAAAAGGTTCGCCATCACTGTCCTAGGGGTATTGACATGGGTGGGCGATGTCGCGGATTGTCAGAGCGGTGGGGGTGGGCAAACATGGCTACTCCGGAGCGTTAAAGAGAGCCTCCTGAAGTATTGTTAAGGTGAGGGGCAAAGTGGTAAAGTATATGTATATGAGATTGTGTGGGGTTAGGGGCTAAGCTGTAGAGGGCAATATGAATTTTGTGGCTTGCTATGGTCCAAAGTGTGTGAGATTGCAGAGATGGTGGTGTGAGTTTGGGTTTTGTGGGGGTCCTGGCACAAACGTATGTGCGCTATTGTGACGAAAAGTAGCCTATTGCGCAATCGGGTGTATTAACTATGTTTGTGGAAACTTTCAGCCAAATCGGTCGAGCGGGTTTTGCTTGTTTGATTGAGTAACAAACATCCAAACACACAAACATCCAAACTCACAAACATCCAAACTCACAAACTTTCACGGGATGTATCTATGTCCAGGAATGTGTATTTCCTGTATTCTTATTGATAATCATATACATAAACAATGTCTCTCTTGGCCAGTTCTGGCTCCTTCCTATAGACCAGGGGTAGGGAACGTACGGCTCTCCAGCTGTTGCAAAACTACAACTCCCAGCATGCATACTTGCTCTGCTGTTCTTGGAACTCCCATGGAAGTGAATAGAGCATGATGGGAGTTGTAGTTTGACAGCAGCTGGAGAGCCGAAGGTTCCCTATCCCTGCTATAGACACTCCACTCTACCGTAGCTGCTCCTGTAGTGAGGTGACTAGATTGTTGTTTCTGGCGGCAGCTCTTATTAGCAACTCCATTCTAGTCACTTCAGTACTGAACAGTCTACATTGGAGTTGATTCTAGTAGTTCCTGCCTCCAGCAACTCCAATCTAGTCACCTCACTAGTGAATTGTCTAGATTGGAGTTGCTCCTGGTAGGTCCTCCCTACAGTAAGTCCATTCTAGCCCGTTCACTAGTGAGGTGACTAGATTGGAGTTGCTGGAGGGAGGACCTACCAAGAGCAACTCCATTCTAGACGCAACCCTTCGTGCACCTCGCAGCAGCTCTCCATGATGTTCCACTACACAGGATACAGTGGAAGGTCCTGCTTACACTTAAAGACACGCCTATCTGGTCATGTGACCTTGTGACGTCATAAGGTCCTTACGGTGTCTAGTATTTAGCCTTTACCCTTTACAGATATCATACGATAGTTGTCCTATTTATTGCCTGTCTAAAATTGTATGATATTTTTCTAGTCAGTCGTGTACTTGTGGGTTTATACATTCACGTATTTTTCAAGTGTTTTACTATGTTCGTATACGCTCTCCTGGGCCCGGGCAGTCACTAATTTCCGCTCAGGCACGACATTAGACAGGCCTCAGGGAGTAGATGTTGGGAGAGGAGGAGCTTGAGCTCTCTCTTTCCGTTGTACCCACCATCTTGGAGGTAGGCGCATGGGAGCTCGGGCTGCGGGGATATTCCGGGATTTCTCTAGAATCTGCAGTGTTCTGGGGGTAATTTTGCTCTCTGTGTGAGGGGGAGCTGACAGGGAGCCGGTGGTGGAGTTTTCTGGGGCTAGAGGATGCGCTGCTGCCGGGCAGGGGCCGGTATATGGTGGGCAGTGTGGCCTGGTGTGTTCAGGCCGGTCACGGAAGCTTATGATCATCGTGTCACTAAATACACCTCTAGGTTATATAGCGATGTAGCAGAGCCGAGTCTGTCATCACGCTGCTATACTGATGTGTCTACGGTTATGATACAGCCCAGTGGGATCTGTAATCTGCCTATGGTCTGCTATCCATTTACATCGGGCGATACTGATGGGACGTGGAGCTGGAGCTCATACTGATAGGAGTGTATACTGAGCTGGCTGGTTCCTATAGGCATCTACTCTGCTTTTCTCCCCCTAGTCTTTGTAATTGATGTTGTGTGTACTTGATGGATTTGTGCTGTACCATATTGCTGTACTCCTAGGTGGTGTGCAGTATAGTGCGGTGTACATGTACCTGGTACGTCACTGCTCATATACTGAACCCTCCCATATACATCAGGTCCTATATTCCTCTATTATATGTACACACTGGACGTGGTGAGGAATATACTGCCAGACACTAGTACAAGCTGATCAGATCCACTTACCTGCCCGTTCTGTTCCATGACATTTGCTATCGGACAGTTAGAGGTCCCCATACACATTAGATTGGTGGCTGTGAGTTCAGCTGACCTGTATCTGTGTATGACCAGCCCGGGCATTATATAGGCGCATCTTTATTTATCATCCTATTCTGCATATCTATATAGACCTTGTCAGGCACTGTCCCATATAGGATTCACAGTCTGAATTCCCCATCAGTCTGTCTTTTGAGTGTGGAAGGAAAGAAGAACATGAAGAACATACAAACTCAATAGTCATTTTGCCCTTGGTCCAATCGAACCCAGGACTCCAACCCTGCCAGGCAATAGTGCTAACTACTGAGCCCCCATGCTGACTTTTGTTACTGTTCAAAATCCAGCTGCTAAAGACTTGTTTACCCATGCCACTTATTATGATCGCCATTTTGTCACTGTCGTCTTCATCTGACTGTATTTATACAGTGTTACTGCCTAGTGAGCGCTTCTCATATGCAGTCACTAAGGTGGGCACGCACCTTTAGATATAGCTGTGGTTAATGTTCATTGTATTGATGGCTATTTATTGTAACTTTTAACCCCCGCCCCCATACACCTAAAAGACAGTCTAACCTGCCATCTGTCATGTGTATCGTTACCTGGTTCTCCCCAACAGAATGAATCTGGCTCCATAAATTTGTTGAACAACCTTGCTGACACGAGTGCTCATCTGTAGGGATGTGTTATAATAACTGTTGGCAACAGCTACTGTCTGAGTTGCCTTCATACACGTGCATGCCTGGTTCATTTGAGTCTGTCTGTGTTCGCAATAGGGGAGGTGGAGACTTGGCCACTGCTAGACAGTTCTAGTGGTGGCTAATATCCCTTGAGTTCAAGGGGATTGAGAATATTGAATTTCTGCAGCCCAGCCCTCTCCATTGACTTCTTCCTTTGAGGAAGGATGGAGCTCCCATATACTATTGCAAGGCCCATAGAGATCTGTTGTTTTGGCAGGTCTTCTGTTTATAACTAGCTTAAGCAACAGTTCCTCTCTGACAGTGAGAAATTACTGTCTGGTCTGCACCACTCTACAAACCCTCAATTCTTCAGCTCATTAATATTGGTGTGACTTTTATAGTACACTGTACTGCTGCTACATAAGACACATTGTAGTACCAAGTATATGGGCCTATAAGAATGGGTTCTGAATCTGTCCATAAGTTTTTATGTTGCGTTATTCTAATGTTTTGTTTTTTTTCTGCAGTAAGGTGCAAACATGACCAACACAAGAGGTAAAAGGCGTGGAACCCGTTATATGTTCTCTAGACCCTTCCGTAAACATGGTAAGTTTCCTGTTACCCATATACCATCATGTACACATTTTTGTCCATGGCAAAAAAACGTGCGTTAAACGAACAAGCCATTGAATTCAATGGCTAACTACATTTTAGACGTGTAAAATGGATGGAATACACGGAGCGTAAACTCCGTGTGAAAGGCCCCTAACAAAGTCTGTCTGTAAATGCCTGACTCAACCCAATTTCAGTATCTGCAAAATCACAAATGTGTTTAGACCTATTCTTGGTGGCTTGACTAAGGGATTACAATGGTAATATATGGTAAAGGTATAATTGTAACAACATTGGCATTTCCTTCGCCATTCTGAATAAAGTTCTCGACTGGCACTAGGTGCGCCTTGCAGGAAGGGTCAGAATGCTTTGTGTTGGCATGACCAAGGTCCTGTTGTCGTCTATGTACTCTGGTGTTCCTACAATAGTCGAGGTATCTACTTGTGCTCTATGATGACCATACTCCTAACTATTTACTTTCTAAGTAAATGTGAGTCCATCATTTCACCGGTTCTGAGAGCACAAATTACAATCCCTTGTGGACGATGAGTTATTATCCAGCCTTGTGTAAGTAAATCTGAAGAGGTTTTGTAGGTTCTGAATATTGATGGGCGAGCCTTGGGATAAACCATCACTATAAGATGGGTGGGGGTCCAAGTAAGGTAGTTGGAGGGGACAGAGCTGCAGTACACAGGACTTGGAAATACTGAAACAGAAATGTAACGTTACGCAGCTAAGGCCTCATGTACACCATAGTGCTATCCGAGAGGGTGGATCCGATGCTTTGTGGAATATGGAGCCTATCTAGCCGTGTGACAACAGAATGCGGGACGTATGGCTTTCAGATGTCATCTGAGTTCATTGCGATAAAAAAAAGAAATCAGCCCCTTACTCCCTTGCCCTGAATACTCAGTTGTGTGCATGAAGCCTAAGAAGGTGTTCACGTGTAGGAATTTGACACTGAATTTGTCAAGTAAAAAACATTTAATTCAGGAAGCAGATTTTTTTTTTTGTGCTTGTCAAAAACCAAGAAGGATTTTGACACAGAATTTATAGAATAATGCCGTTACTGAGCAGGGCCAAACTCCGTTCTTCACGGGAAAGTTGTGTTTTCCACCTCAAATTCTTTTCCTTGGGAGTTCTCAGGTGGAATCTGAGAGTCCACTAGTTGATAAAATCAGACGGATTTTGCCTCAAATTCAGCGTCAAGTTCCAGCACGTGAACTCCCCTTAGTTTGCTATATTTGTATTCAGTTCGGCGATACGACTCGGACTCCAGGCTGATACATTATATCCACTATATACAGTGTAGTAGAGTACTGATTTGGGTGGGTTATCAGATTCTACTTCATATATTTTGTATAGTTTTTCCAGTTGGGTTAAAGTTTTGTTTTTTTTTTTCCCCATTCTAGGAGTGGTTCCTTTGTCAACATACATGCGCATCTACAAGAAGGGTGATATTGTGGATATCAAGGTAAGAGCTGGATTTAATAGGCTACACTCTTTCTGTAACTCCTATAGAAAAATAGATGCTGCTGCACACGCTAAGCTTCAATGATTAATGACAATTTATTCAGGGACAAGTGATAACAGTGATAATGCCATGAACATTCAGGTTAGGAAGCATATGTGGATAAAGCAGCCACTAGATCAAAGGTGTGTATAACGTTTTGGTCCTTTAGACCTTCATCAGATATAATCTAGTATTGGGCAGGCGAGGAGGAAAGGGTTCATGGCATAACTCCCATAGAAAGTCATACAAGTGCTACACTATCTGCATAAGTTTTACCAGCCTCTATGGAACTTGTGGAAACAGTGTAGAACAGATGTTTGGGTGCTTCAATGACATCTGACCACTTCAGTCAGACTCTTGACATGTTTTCTTTGTGGGTTGTCCATGGTGGACTCGCTACATGTGTCTTTAATCTTTGAAAAATAGGTTCTAACATTTTCTAGGCATGTCAGGATGGGTCAGAACAGTTTGGTCATCTATTCTCCAGCATCTGCTTCCCTTAGATCCTGATGTCATTCTGTCCCTTCTATAGGTCATGATATTCCTACCCTACTGGGAGTAACTACTTGTGCTCTATGATGACCATACTCCTAACTATTTACTTTCTAAGTAAATGTGAGTCCATCCATTTCACCGGTTCTGAGAGCACAAACTACCTCACTTGTCGTGAAAACAGATCACATCTATAGTCAGGCGGGATTTAAAGAGGTTTTTCAGTTCTATGTTAAAAAAATAAATAAAATAAATCCTACATTTACCACTAATTGTAGGTTACACATGTACATTGCTTCTAATGGAAAAGTACAGGTGTATCAAGGTAAATAGTGGTAAACTTAAGTGGCTGAGGGTGACAGTATGACAGCAGCCCTGTGCTGGGGTTTGTATTTTATGACTATAGTGTAGGGGTTGTCAGCTTTACAATTATTGGTCGGCACTCCGAGGACCTCATCTTTGATTATTATTTTTTTTAAAATTTAAATCGGCACGCAGAACAAAAAAGATTGCCTACCCCAGGTCTACAACATAGACCTCTACTGTCCTGTACTGAAATGGTGCTCTTAGTTTGGGACAGTAGACTTGTTCTTGGTCTGTGTTGTAGTTGTTCAGCTTACTGTTAGCAGCAGCTCCATTTTGGTACCTACGTAAAATACTTCATCACATATATAATGTGCAAAACTAGAAATTAAGCAATTGAGCAAACCTCTCATTTCTCCCCTGTGCAAACTTGTTCTTTGCAGGGTACAGGCACCGTACAAAAAGGTATGCCACATAAGTGCTACCATGGCAAGACAGGCCGAATCTACAACGTTACACAACACGCCGTGGGTATTATTGTGAACAAGCAGATCAAGTAAGTGGCGAGGATATATGGAGCATGTTTAAAGCCCTTTCACTTTACCAGTTAGATCTGTATATATCTGGATTGGTCATTCATGAGGGCTATAGAAGAACTCCTCTTAAAACCCAAGCAGAGTCTTGCTGTATCTTGCTTGTGTCCTGTCAGAGGAGACATGTATGTGCAGACTGCATGTGGTGGTCTGTAGAAAGCCTTAGTTATCCATTGTAGGTATGCTCACACTGGGATATTTCACTGTGGATGGGGGAAACATTGACAGTACTAGTTATAATGCAGTGTTAGAATATGGTTTCACTGAATTTCCAGACTCCTGAATGTTATATTTTATTTATTAGTGTCTGGGGACTTCCTGTGAAGGGGCTGTAAAATCTGATCCATAGATAACCTGGATTTCTCAGACTGGAGAACCCAAGTGTTCTAGTGATCTGTAGCTGAGATCTACTGACATCCCCCTGTGTAGAGGAGGCCTTAGGAGAACCTCTTGATCCTTGGCTACTTGCTTTATTACTGAGAAGCTTTGAAGTATTTGGGCTGGAGGAACTAGCTTCAATGTCTGTAAACCATGTGTGGTCATGTGATGCAAAACCAGTGAATGAAGGATCCAGACTAACCCCTTGAGGTCTGAGGGACACTGAAGATGAATGTAAGGCACTTATTACACTGTAAGGTGAAAATTATGATGAGCGAGTTAAAATGGAGTTTTCTAGTTCAATTCTTGGATTGGATTGTGATCTGCTTTATACATGGGGTTAGAGGCTGAGACTAGTTGCTTGTCATGGTGGTTGCCCAATGTGGCTGGAAGTGTATTGGTCCAGTGTAGTTATTGGATGAGGTTGGGGTAACACAAGAGCTTCATGTTGATGCTTCATTTTTGTTTGACACAAGGTATAGTAAGTCTTCATTTTATTATATAGGGGTAAGATCCTTGCCAAAAGAATCAACGTCCGTGTGGAGCACATCCGCCACTCCAAGAGCAGAGACAGCTTCCTGCAGCGCGTCAAGGAGAACGAGAAGAGGAAGAAGGAAGCCAAGGAGAAGGGCACCTGGGTGGAGCTGAAGCGTCAGGTACGTTGCGACCAGTGGTCTGGACTGTTTGGCCTTTTGGGTGCTCGGTGATGATCTTTCTCTAAACAATTTACTGTAATGGTAAATGTGAGTCTGTAATTTCACCGGTTCTGAGGGCACTTGTTCTGTTAATAATGTTTAAGGTCTTCTAACGCATGTTGGTAATACATTTGTTTTTTTCTGTTTTACAGCCAGCCGAGCCAAAAGGAGCTCACTTTGTCCGCACTTATGGAAAGGAACCTGAGCTCCTTGAGCCAATCCCCTATGAGTTTATGGCATAATGTGACACAATTAAAACATTCTTCTTTTTGGAAGTTAAACAGTGTCTGATTTTTTTGTTGACCCTTTTCTCTTATATTGGTGGGAGTGGGGTCTACAAGACGTGGAGAGGGATGGGCGTTACCAGAGTCCTTGTAAATGCCAATACCTCATTCACCTAAGTGAACAGTGTCTACTACACATGACTAAGAGACCACACACATACTGGGGCAAATGGCCACAAGATTTTGAAGGTAAAAATCCTCAAAATCATGCTTTTGGACTTCAAATGTGCTTGGCCTCTGGTTATAGATTTATTTTTAACTTATTAGACTTTGGCACACACTTTATATTGTCACAAACTCTGAATCTATGTACTTGCAGGTTCTAGTCTAGCTAACACTTGAATGGCAGTAAGTTGCAGTACCCTTAGGCCCACTACACAATGTCCACAGCACCATGGCTCTGTCAGCTGATGTGGCCCCCACTCCTCTCATATTGATTACCTAATAGGATAGGGCAGGGTTCAGAAACCTTCGGTACTCCAGCTGCTGTGAAACTACGACACTCCGCATGTTCCAAGAACAACAGAGCAAATATGCATGCTGGGAGTTGTAGTTTTACAACAGCTGGAGAGCCAAAGGTTGCCTACCTCTGGGATCGGGCATTAGAGTCTTAGACCTGCTACCAGAGCAGCTTTTAAACCACTTCTACACTGTTGTAGGATCTCCTGGTGACACTGACCATACCCTTTGTGTCAGTTCAATCTCTGCAAACCAGTTCTGTACACTCATGGCATGGACATGCATAGCAACACCTGTCTTCTTTTATGCTTGCTGTCTATCAGCCATTCTGTTTAGTGGGTGGGGACCATAAACAAAAACCAGCGTTCCTGCAGGCACAGCTATGTCCTGGGTGCACCGAACAGCTTTAACTTCTTTGTGACCAGCCTGTGGAAATTCTTCAACACTGAACACTGGTTATCTGGTGCCATTCAATCACTGTGTCGCTTCTAAAGTTTCCCACCTTCCTTGTGTAACATATAAACTTCAAAGTTAAAAGAAAAGTGCGGATAACCTTGATGCAGAATTGCCATGTCTGAGGGGGGGGGGGGGGGGGGGGTTGGCTAGGTCACATGTGGGCTGTTAACATAGAAGTACATCCTCCTCCACAAGTGGCCATGGGGGTCTTCCATTAGGAGTGACTGTGACTCTCAATGCCATTTACATCTATGGTGTAATCTGAGTGGATGGTAAATGGGGATTTCACCAGCAGACCTGAGAGCTCTCAGCTGCCATCATGTAGAGAATGTCATGCCACAACAAGAGACCTAAGAGTTAATATGACACATAAAGACTGTATTTTCTACAGAAAAACTCTTAGGCTGGGTTCACAGTTTTTTTGGTTCGGATTTTGATGCGGAATCCGTGTCAAAATCTGCTTCCAAAAAACGTCTTTCAATAGAGCTAGCGATTTTTTTTTTGTTTTGGTTTTTTTCAAGGTCCATGCACTGTGCTGGAGAAAACAAAACAAAAAGTAAAAACTTCTCCAAAAAAACCTCTTGAAAAAAAAACATTTTCTAATTCCTGAAGCGGATTTTTTTCTGACCAAAAAACTCCGTGTGAACCCAGCCTTAGAATTTTAGACTCATGCTGTGACTTGAAATGCAACTGTAAGGTCTCGTATACAGCAGAATACTACTGTGTGTATCTAATCCCAAACATGGAGTGGATCCAAATCTTACCCTACTGTCTGTAGTTTCCACCTGGTTTTGGCATAAAAATACAGAACAGCTATGTCCTATACTATATGCAACATGGGACAGAGAAGCTGCAATAGGCAAGGATTCCCATCATTAATCACTGTAATGTAAGGTCTCGTGGTCTAGAAAAGGTGGTGTGAGCGCAATTCGCTCTAAGTATCACCATATTGAAGTCCAAATTAAGTTGTCTTTTTCCTTTTTATAAGCCAGGCTCAGAGAAGCAGGTTGGACTTGAATAATTAGCGTAACGTGATTGGTGGAGAAGTTGTAACAATAGTCCGGGCGCATGCCTATTGGATAAGAAACTGGAAAGAGGTCACACTCTCCTGAGGGCTCTAAACAAAATGGAGTCCACAGCGCATGTCTGACCGCATGGTCTAAACAAAATGGTGGTTGTGAGCACAATACAAAATTGAGGTTACACAAGCTGACATCCTCCACAGTGGGCAATGTACAGTTCAGGTTTTATAGATACTTGTCCAATAGTAGACAAATTCTTCAGGAAATCTCTGCAGTCGTAATATCCCTGAGTTTGTCATGTAAGTTTAGTCACATCTTCATTGGAGATTGTTGCAGTGTTTGGCAGTTTCTGTTACGTCAGGAGTCCATTCTTATATATCTTACTAAACTTAATGGGCTCCATATGTTGTAACATTCCCCTGTCCATTGTTTTTGACCTTCTATAAAGCCCAACGCTAGTGTGAACTTTGGTGTCACTATTAACATTAGTGAGAGTTGCAAGGTGACAGAAACTGTTAGTCATGTGAAAGTCCTGTTGTATTTTTTTTTTTTTATAAGTAAAAAAACAGTCCTAGTCATGTTGCAGACGTTCACATTTCTTTATGGAATTCTGCTAGGCTACAATCCACAACACATCTGATTTGTGAACTCTTTCTTAAAGTGGACCTTTCACCATCTGGGGAACATGCGGTTTAATACAGCGCTAGAAAGCCGTCAGTGCGCTGATTCCGCTTTCCCATTCTGTGCCCCTGGGAAGAGCTATCGGTGCCATTACCGATCCATTTTGGAAATGAGACTCTGTAGGACTCTGCAAATTTGGCGCTAAAGTGGTCAATGATTGCCCTAACTTTGTATATGTGGTTAAAATTTGGGGCATCTTGGGGTGGGCACTGAGAATCGTTGATTATGTAGAATCTGTTTTCCCTTAGTCCTAACAACAGCACAGTACAGGGTATTTCTGCCCCTGTGTGCTGGTAGGACAGGTGGAATTTTTACTCAGGAATAAATGAATAAGCATGACTACACCCTATAAGAGGGCACAGAGACCTTCCCCGTAGGGAGGATTTCCTCACCTTACAGAATTTAATACTGAAGCACAGCAGTATCACCTATAGTGCTTCACAAAAGTAAGACCAGGGAGCTGCAGAGCAAATTTGGTCTAAGGGCATAGCCCTATTCTCCGCCCAAGTAGTTGACACCGCTCTTGTGGAGTGAGCTCTCAGAAAAACCGGGGCAGAAACGAAATTTTAATGGTCTCCTTGACCCATCTAGAAATAGAGGCCTTCGAGGCTTTAAGGCCCCTATGTCTTCTAACTAGATTAAAAGGAGGTTCAGATATCCTAAAAGGCCTTGTGCAGTCAAGGTAAACGGGCAGGCACCTCGCATGATCCAAAGTGTGGAGCCTCATCTCCTCGGGAGAAGAAAGCGCAGGACAAAATACAGGAAGGGAAACCAACTGGTTAATGTTAGAGAAGGCACTTTAGGCCTGAGCCCTGGAAGGAACCTTAGTTGGACCCTATCCTCAAAAAAAAAGAAATGTAGGGTTCTTCAGAGGAAAATGCCTGGAGTTCTACCCTCTTGGTGGATGTGATAGTAGTTTTGAAAGTTAGATACTTTAAGTCAATATCCTCTAGTGGCTCAAATGGCGGATAAAAAAGCTCAGATAGGACCGTGCCCAGGTCCCATTGATGCACAGGAGCAGCCACCGAGGGCCTAATCCTCATAGCTCCTTGAGAAAACCACTCAAGAGAGACTGTTGCGATAAACACCTCCCTAGACAGGTGGACAAAACGGAGACCTGCACCTTCAGGGTGGCAGAAGATAGCCCTTTGTCTAGACCGTCCTGAAGAAAATCCAAGATCCACCCCAACTGGGGGATCAGAGGAATCCATACCATGGTCCAGACACCAGGATTTGGAGATATTACCAATCTTTTTTTTTTTCAACTGTAGTTTTTATTGAAATTTTCTAAAATATTTAACAATACAGAGAGGAAGGAAAAAAAAATACCAATAGTAGGAGGGGAAGGTGACACTGCCAAATCCCAATGCCAGAACGAGCAAAAAACTTAACAAAACAACATGAGGGAGAACAACAGACAAACAGAGACAAGGAGGGAGGGGGAGGTCCAAGATTAAAGTCCATGTAGCGCACAGTGAGCGTCGCAGGGAGACCAAACGGAGTGGAAGGCGTCCAGTGTGTTATTGAAACTAGCAGTGAGAAATTCAAGGCTCCGCACATCCTTGATACGGCCCAAAAGTTCGACACCTGAGGGGGGCTGACACCCCTCCAATGTTTTGCAATAAGGGTTTTCGCAGCCGTGCAGAGATGGAGAAAGAGTCTGGAAGTCTTGCTACCTAGGTGTCTAGGAGGGAGGTTCAATAAGTACAGGAGGGGATCTAGAGGGACCCCCTGTATGAACAGGGTATCTGTCAGAGCTTTCACCTCCCCCCAGAAACCCAGGACAAGAGGACAAGACCAAAAAATGTGATACAGTGATCCTATTGCAGCGCCAGCATCTAGGAAGAAGCGTTGGGTTAAGAGCGTTTCCCTGAAGGTTATACACTGGGACGATTTCTGAGCGCGAGACCAATCTGCCACTGTCCCTGGGAGATGGGGGTACCCAATGCCTCCTCCCATTTGGCCATATATCGGTGCCAAATGGGAGAACCAGTCACCTGAGAGGCAAGAAGTTGGTATATGAAGGATATGAGGCCCCTCGTAGAGGTGCCAGCCCGACAGATCCTCTCAAAGGACGTAGGGAGGGAAACTTGTGGAACCATGGAGAGAGCGGATAAAGTGAACTACCTGGGAATAATGAAGCCATTTGGCCCTGGGAAGACCTAGGTTAGCTACAAAATAATCAATGGGCCTGAGCGCCAGCGTCACATGGTCAATCATGTCAGCAATCCGGAAGAGGCCTGCCATTGACCACACTCTAACCATGGCGGGTAACAATCTATCAGGAAGAAGAGGGTTGTATAGGATAGACATCATAGACGAGCGCAGAGGCACGAGACAGAACTTAGCATTACACGTGGACCAGATGGAGTGTGTTAAACGGATGGGTCCAAGTAAGTAGGGGGAGGGAGGAGTGCGGGGAGAGCTAACCCACAGAAAAGCATTGGGATGCATAGGGTCAACCAGAGCTTTTCTATCTCCACCCCCTTAGTGTATGCCGGGGCAGAGGCCCAGAACGGAACACAACGCAGGTGAGTCGCCCAATAGTATTGTAAAAGGTCCGTGACAGCCAGGCCCGCAGACTCCCTCCTCGCCAACATAACCAACTGGGGAATACGTTGAGGTTTGGCCTGCCATATAAATCGAAAGATAGCTTTTTGCAAAACACGAAGATCATTCCGCGGGACTGCGACGGGGAGCATCTCGAAATAATAAAGGAGTTTCGGTAAAAGGGTCATTTTTACCGCACGATCCTCCCGAGCAGGGTGATCGGAAGGGGCTGCCATCTATCCAGGAGAGACCGTAGATCGCAGAACAACCGTAGGTAATTGACCGAATATAGGGTATGGTAAGAGGGGAAATCTGGGTTCCCAGGTAACGAGTAGAAGACGAACACCATTGAAAATCAAAATTGGAACGAAGGAGCGCAAGATCGCTGTGCGGAATGTTGAGGGGGAGTGCGGTTTTTGTCCCTAGTGGTGGACAAGGAGGCTTCCCCATCAACATCTTTGGTCCCTCGACCGGATGGACTTCAGCAGCCTGAAAAACCCTGGTCCACAGGAAAAAAAAAAGTCTGCTGGAAATGCTGGAGTCTTCATCTCCAGAAGATGTAGTCCACATAGAAAGGCCCTCTGCCCCCTAGTGGTGCATGAGGAGCTTCTCCATCAAAATCCTTGGTCCCTTAACCGGATGGACTTCAGCAGCCTAAAAATCCCTTGTCCACAGTAAAAAAGGTCTGCTGGAAATGCTAAAGTCTTCATCTCAAGAGGTAGTCTTGCCCATTACCTGCAGGTCTTCAATAGAAGGTAACGAGAGGGAGGCGTTGTGTTTTTTGGGGTTTTTTTAAGGCTGGGAGATGGAGTCACGGATGTCTTTTAACGAACCTTCTTAGTAGGACACTTCCCTCAGGTAAATAGGCAGTCGGCCTGCCACCTCAGCATGGACTTTGAAGTCCGGATCCATCATGAAATACTTAACCTAGACTACAACATCACGGGTAGAAGGCTCCTCACAATCTGCACCTGCAAGATTCTTCCACTCATGATGCTCCCCTCAGGAGCAGAGGTAGCAGGTACTCAAGGCAGGTAGCCACCCCAGGAGGCAAGTAACCGAGTCAAGCAGACACCGCAGATGGATGCCCAGATAGCCGACAGATAAGCATCGAAAGCCACCCCAAGTGGCAGGTAGCCCACAGTCAGGCAGACGCCGCAGATGGCAGCAGGCAGGTAGCCCAGGTGGTCAAAAAGGCCAGTAGCCACCTCTGGTAGAGTACAAACAGAATTGAACTCTAGAACCAGTGCATTCAAACATACTGTAACAGTCTGTTTCCCTACAGACTGAGCCAGAAAAAAACCTCCCTTTTTTTGTTTTTTTTCAGAAAAAAAGAGGACCAGCAGAGGAATCATAGGGGAGGCAGGGGAAAAAAAACCTGGGCAGTCAGAGTAGGTTTTAACCCTGACAGTACAGAAATTCACCGGGTTTTCAGCTAGACGCCAGATCACCCATCTGTTTGCAGAGTGAAGCAAATGTCTTGCTTCATTTTGTTCCACTTTGAAGCTCCTTTTTTTTTCTACAAAAAATTTGAAAAATACAAAAAAATCCCTCACTTCCTGTTAGTTTTCCTTTTTTTCTCTAGCTGGATAGTTGATTTGGTCACCAGATGCCAGATCACCCATCTGTTTGCAGAGTGAAGCAAATGTCTTGCTTTATTCTGTTCCACTTTGAAGCTATTTTTTTCCTACAAAAAAACAGAAAAATAGAAAAAAAATCCCCCACTCCCTGTTAGTTTTCCTTTTTTCTCTAGCTGGATAGTTGATTTGGTCGCCAGATGCCAGATCACCCATCTGTTTGCAGAGCGAAGCAAACGTCTTGCTTTGCTCTGTTTTTGTAATAGCAGTGCTGGTGTAGGTAACTCTAATTTTGATTTAAAAAAAAAAACAAAAAAACAAGTAAAATATCCAGTAGGCTACACAGCGCGGAGGAAGCATACGCTTTGCTCTGCTCCAGCAGCTCTGGCAGTGACATGGACAGTACGTCAGAGTATGTCCCTTCAGCTAGTTACGACTGTGATTCTGACTCTGCCTTTGGTCCTCAAAGTCCTTTGGTAGTTCAAGCAGAAACTGAGTCAAGTGCAGGCCCTAGCACTGTGGTCCCGGAGCCTAGCACTGCAGTCCCACTGCAGCGTGGGAGTCCTGTGCTTCATTTGTGCCCCAAACACCTCCATTTATTGCAATACCTGCAATAAATGCTGATTAATTTCTTCCACTTGTTTGTGACGGACCAAATAATGGAATTAATTGTCCAACAGACAAACATCTATGCTGGACAATATATTTCAACCAATCCCACATCCGTCTATTCCAAACACTGGAGCCCAATTAATGTCCCAGAAATAAAAAAAAGTTTTTGGCACTTTGTTAATGGGATTGGTGAAAAAGCCTTCAATAAGACCGTATTGGAGTGCCACAACTGTCCACGCAACCCCTGTATTTGCAGCAGTACTGAGCCGTTTTCTTCATGAGACCCTCATGAGATTATTTCACTTTACTGATAATTCCCAAGTGCCCTCTAGGTCTGACCCTTCCTACTAAAGGCTAAATAACATAAGACCCCTAATTTCCCTCCTCCAACAATCCTTTCTTTCCTTATACACCCCCGAACAAAATTTGGCAGTTGCCGAATTCCTGATGAATTTTAAGGGTCGAATTTCATTCTGCCAATTCATCCCCTCAAAGAGAGCCCGCTATGGAGTAAAAGTTTACAAAGTTTGTGAAAGCTCCTCAGGTTATACCTGCAATTTTTTTGTTCCCTGTCGTCCGTACCAGCGGCACAATGTGGGGTATTTCTGCCCCTGTGTGCTGGTAGGACAGGCGGATTTTTAATTAGCCAATCAAAAATGCGTGGCTGGCCCTATAAGAGGGCACAAGAACCTCCCCTCTGCGTGTTTTTTTCTGTCCTGTGTGGTCAGAAGGACAGGTGGGAGGACTTGTGTCCTCTTATTGGGCTCTTTAGGGTTACTTACCCTTTGAGCACAGTACTCTCTCCTCCAGGCCCTTCTTGATTGAAGTCTATCTTCTGGCCTGTTGAGGGGAATAGTGTTAGCCTGCGTTGGCTTACCTCCCTCTCCCTCCTCCCTCCCCCCCCCCCCTTCCTCCTTCCTACCTTCTCTTCTCCTCTAGGCTTGCCAGCTGTTCCTCGAACCTGTTCGGTTCATCTTTGTCGCATCCCTCCTCCGGCCGCGCCGCTGATGCGGTGGCCAGATCAGGTGCGAAGCGGCAGCCGGAACTAGAGTTCCCCGGCGATGTTTCGCGGGGTCCGCTCTGCCGGGTGCGCACTTCCGGTTGGGAGCCGGAAGTATGGATGGCGCCATTGCGAATGCTGGCGCCCGCGGTTTCTGGCTCTGGCAGCGCTGGCCACGCATTCTGGCCAGGAAAGCGGCCTCAAGAGGCTGGGGTAGGTGCCCTTGTGGGCTTGCTGGGGGGGGAACCTTTTTTCTAAACCCTGTTTGGGTTAGACTTGGAGCGGTAGCTCCGCCCATTTCCGGCCGGGTTAAAGGTCAGGCCGGCCGGCTATTGTATACCTTCGGCTTCTTAGTGGCGCTGAAGGCTGGTATTGTGGTTGCCTTGAACCTAAAGCTCCAGTTGCTTCTACCTGTTGCTTCTACATCTTTATTGTGTCACCTTGCTGTCCGGTCTTCTGGACCCGGTAAGATCCACCCTTTTATATTTAGGATGATGTCTTGGTGACAAGGTTGCATGGTCTGTTGTGTCTCTCTAGGATATGTCATCCTCTACTACCCCTCCGGGGGATTATAGGAGGAAAACTACTGCTAAAAGGAAGCATCTTTTCTGTTTTGACTGCGACACACCGCTCCCTGATGGTAGGTAGCGGCTTAAAGGGTTATCCCCTCCGGGGTATTACCGGTCCTATAACCCGCCTATTATTTTTAGGCTACGAATGGGCCCGTTGTCGCGGTTGCAGAGGCCCTCCACCTGAGGAGCCCTCTCCTAGAGATATGATGGCCTGGGTCAAGGAGATGGTGAGTTTGGGCATCGCTCGGGTAAAAATGATTCCCTTGCTTGTACTCTCCTTTTATTTTTTCTGCAGGATGATTCCCTTAAAGGCATACAGTCTACCTTGTCTCAGCTCACCAAGAGACCATGCACTGAGCATCGTTCCTCGTCCCTCCCTCCCCTGGAACATCTACGGGTGGCAGAGGATGATTCCTCCGAGGACGACTCAGTAGTTTCCAGCAGACCTGTGTTCCACTATGAACAAACAGGCAGGCTGCTGAAGTCCATCCGGTCTACAGTGGGCCGAGATGTTGACGGGGAAGCCTCCACGTCTGCCTCTGGGGGACATATTGCCTTCCATGCGGACGCCACGCTGACCGACCTCATGGGGCAGCAGTGGAAGCAGCCAGAAAAGGGACATTCACTGTCCAGGATCTTTAAGACCTTGTTCCCTATGGATTCGGCTCAATGGGATTCCTGGGGGCCTACCCCGAAGGTGGATCTAGCCGTGGCGAAGTTGTCTCATAGAACCCTGGTGCCCCTTGAAGATGGATCAAATCTTCAGGATCCTCTGGATCGTAGGGCTGACGCCATATTTAAGAAGGTTTACTCTGCTTCCTCTGCCCAAGCTTCGGTAGCCATAGCCTCTACCACTGTGGGCGATTTTCTACGTAATCGCCTAGCCACCTTGGAGCGGGATATTGATTCCGGCGTGGACAGGGATGACATCTTGGCTTCCATGAAGAATATTCATAGGGCTGCAGATTTTTTGGCAGAGTCTTCCCGCCATCAGTTAAAAATTTCAGCCAAATCGATGGCGTTGTCCACTGCGGCCCGTAGACCCCTGTGGCTAAAGCCTTGGCGTGCAGACTTCGCATCCAAAGCTGCTCTCTGCGCGCTCCCCTTTGAGCCAGGAAGAGTGTTTGGCCAAGGCTTGGATACCATCATGGAGGGATTAGCAGAAGGTAAGGGGAAGTCCTTACCTCAAGCATCTAGGGGCAGACGTGCCCCCTCTAGAGGCAGAGGTTCTGCCTCTAATTATAGACGCCCGGCTCAGCAAAGGCGTTCCAGATATCGTCCTAGGGGAACCGGACGAGGCGCTTCCAGGGAAGACACCAAGAGGAAGCCGGAGTTTTGACGCGGGGCAGCTCCCTGTGGCCCCCCTTCCTGTGGGAGGACGTCTTTCGGCTTTCTTCAGAGCTTGGGTCACCCATATTCAAGATCCATGGGTGTTAAAAATTATACAGCACGGGTATCTTATCGATTTTCAGCTTCCACCTCCAGATCGGTTTGTTGCCACCAGAACCCTTCCACCTTCTCAACAGGCCAGTCTAGAGGCTTCGGTCGCCGAGTATGTTATCAAGGGCGCCCTAGAGAAGGTCCCAGCCTCGGACCTCGGTCAGGGAGTTTACTCCCCCGTCTTTCTGTTCCCCAAAGTCACCGGGGGCTGGAGAATGATAATAGACCTGAGGTACCTCAATCGCTTTATCAGGAAGAGGTCATTTCATATGGAAACCTTGGATTCCGTGACTGCTTTTCTCCAGCCAGGAGACGTGATGGTTACCCTCGACCTGAAGGACGCCTACCTTCATGTCCCTATTGCTCACTCCCACAGGAAATTCCTCAGGATTGCCGTTTCTATGGCCGGCCACAGGGAGCACTTTCAATTTACAGCTCTGCCGTTCGGCATCACTTCCGCCCCCCTGGTATTTACCAAGGTGATCGCTCCGGTCGCCGCGGCCCTCAGACTGCAGGGTCTCTTCATCGTTCCTTACCTAGACGACTGGCTACTGAAAGCTCAGTCTCCTGCTGCTCTCCTCCAGCAGCTCAACCTTGCCATCAGCTTCCTACAAGAGTTAGGATGGATCATCAACTGGGAGAAGTCCGAAATCGTTCCATCCACACGGAGGAAATTCCTTGGGTTCATAGTGGATTCAGAAGCGATGCAGATCTTCCTCTCCAGCCCAAGGAAGGAAAGGATCCAGGCCAGTGCACGTTTTCTATTGCACACCCGGCGGGTAACTATCCGCACCGCCATGAGAGTCCTCGGCCTAATGTCATCCTCGGCCAGAGCAGTCCCTTGGGCTTTATGGCATTTGCGTCCCCTGCAGATGGAAGTGTTGACAACCTGAAACAGGTCTCCACGGGGACTGCACAAGAAGATCTGCCTTTCTCCCGCTACCCGTCTTTCCCTCAGATGGTGGATACACCTGAAAGACGGAAGGTCCACGGTCCCGACATTGTGGACCCTGTTGACAACAGATGCATCCCAGTGGGGATGGGGAGCCCATTGCCAGGACAAGACTGTACAGGGACGATGGAGATGTCCGGAGCTGGGGTCTTCCAATCTCAAGGAACTCAGAGCTGTGTACCTGGCCCTAGTACACTTTGCCCCGGAATTGAAAGGCAAGTCTGTCAAGATCAGATCAGACAACATGACGGTGGTAGTCTACATAAACAAACAAGGGGTCACCAGGTCACCAACCTTACTGAGAGAGACGAATCTCATATTCACCTGGGCAGAGAAGAATCTAGTCCAGTTATCCGCTGTTCACATAAAGGGCTCCCTGAACATAGTAGCGGATCATCTGAGTCGGGGTATTACCGTATCAGGAGATTGGTCTCTCAATCCAGACGTATTCCAACAGATCGTCCAGAGATGGGGTCTCCCGGAGGTCGATCTTATGGCTACCCGACTCAATGCCAAGGTAGGGACCTTCTGCTCTCTATACCAGGAGGACAATCCCTTGGCAGTGGATGCCCTGTCCATCCCATGGAGGTTCAGGCTGTTTTACATATTCCCTCCAATTCCAATCATACCGAAGGTATTGATCAAAATAAGACAGGACCAAGCCTCGGGAATAGCCATAATCCCGTTCTGGCCAAAAAGGGCTTGGTTTGCTCAGCTCATACAAATGAGTCAGGGCATATATTGGAGGCTTCCCCCTCTCCCAGACCTGGTAACCCAAGGAGAGCTGAGATGCCAGGATCTGAGGAGACTCAACCTGACAGCCTGGAGGTTGATCAGTCCCTATTGAGGAATAGAGGACTGTCACAAGCCGTCTTGAAGACCCTATCCAGCGCCAGAGCGGATTCGACTAACAGGAATTACCGTCGAATTGGTAACATCTTTAATGCCTGGTGTCTGCAGCATCAAGTGGACTCCACTGATCCCCCGATGGAGGCGATCCTGGACTTCCTTCAAGACGGACTAGACAGAGGTCTTGCTGCGGCCACACTCAAAGTACACGTAGCGGCCCTGTCCGCCTATCTGGGGAGGCGTTTGTCTCAGGATCCTTTAGTGAGCACCTTTATTAAAGGAGCAACTAGGCTGAGACCGGTGGTGAACACCCCTGTCCACCAATGGGACCTTATTCCGGTCCTGAACGCTCTTTGTGACCAACCATTCGAACCCCTGGAGGAAGTCTCCCTTAAGTTACTGACCGGCAAAATGGCACTGCTATTGGCAGTTACAACTGCCAAAAGAGTTAGTGAACTACAGGCCTTATCTGCCGAAGAGCCATATACTATTTTCTTTTCGGACCATGTGCAGCTTAGGTTCCTCCCAGGGTTTTGTCCCAAGATTCCATCCGCTGCAAATAGGAACCAAACAATTTCCCTTTCAGTATTTTGTCCTTTCCCCTCTTCACCTGAAGAGGAAAGATGGCACAGGCTGGATGTAGTCAGATGCCTGCAAATTTACCTGCAGCGCACTCGCCCTTTTAGGCAGGCCGAAAACCTGTTAATCAGCTATACGGGGAAGAATAAGGGCGCCAAAGCCGCCAAGGCTACGATATCCCGCTGGGTTTCCGAAACCATAAAAGTCGCCTACACCGCCCAAGGGCTGCCGGCCCCATCTTTTCTTCATGCCCACTCAACCAGGGCAGTGTCCACCTCTCGGGCAGAGAGGAGTGCGTTGTCCTTAGATCAAATATGTGCAGCTGCCTCCTGGGCATCTGAGTCCACGTTCATTCGGCATTACCGCCTGAAGGACCGGGTGACAGATTCCTCTGCCTTTGCCCAGACCATTTTAAGCTCGGTCATGGAATAATCCCGCCCATCTTGGGGCCTACTTGCTATATCCCCACATTGTGCCGCTGGTACGGACGACAGGGAACAAGTGATTATGAAGATAATCTTGTTTCCCTTAGTCCTAACAGCGGCACAAGATTTCCCACCCTGGGAATCATATCTTATGTATAAAACTGTGTATAAATATGGAGGTACTTTTGTATTAACACGCAGAGGGGAGGTTCTTGTGCCCTCTTATAGGGCCAGCCACGCATTTTTGATTGGCTAATTAAAAATCCGCCTGTCCTACCAGCACACAGGGGCAGAAATACCCCACATTGTGCCGCTGTTAGGACTAAGGGAAACAAGATTATCTTCATAATCACTTGTATACAAGGTGTGGGGAATTGCTCAGGTAGATACTTGTAGCAGTGCAGGAAACAGGAACACAGACACTGGATTGCACACAGGTTCAGGCTTTATTCACATGTAGCACATACACTGCTTTTGCAAAGCCACAGTATAAACAAAAACAAACTCCTTCTCGGCTGAGAAAACTAACTTAAACGTAAGGAAACTTTTCCCTGACTATACAGGAGACTGGCTACCAGTCTCCCACCTTGGCAACAACAATGGGTGGCACAGTACCTGCTTTGGAAGTCCGGTCTGGACAGCTCAACTCTGTCTGTGTGGTGCCACCCTGCTAGTCTTCACACTCAGACTGCTATTAGGGCCTGATTAGTCAGCTGACCTCCCTGGTGTGAATCTTTACCATACACCCTTTAGCTGCCTGGCTGGAATGTACCTGTCTTCCCAGATCACACCCTTCACTCTCTCACATCCACCCCCCCCACCCCCATTCTGACCCCTCGGGGCGAATTCCAGCCACCAAACAATAAGTTCGAGACAAGGTATCCGCATTGCCTTGCAGTTTCCTCGGCTCTGTGCTCCACTGTGAACCTAAAGTTCTGAAGTGACAAGAACCACCTGGTCACCCTGGCATTCTTGTCCTTGGTCCTGCTCATCCAAGTGAGGGGTGAGTGGTCGGTCACCAGACGGAACTGTCTCCCAAGCAGATAGTACCTCAGGGCTTCTAATGACCATTTTATGGCCAGACACTCCTTCTCCACTATGCTGTAGTTCTTTTCTGCTGGCATGAGTTTCCTGCTCAGGTAGGTGACTGGATGCTCTTCTCCATTCACCTCCTGAGACAGGACAGCTCCCAGCCCTACATCTGATGTGTCTGTCTGGACCACAAACTCCCTCCTGAAGTTGGGCGTAATTAGGACAGACGATCCACACAAGGCCACTTTTAGCGCCTGAAAAGCACTTTCTGTCTGGCCATTCCACTGCACAACGGACCTTTTACTCTTTAAGAGGTCCATCAGGGGAGCAGATACTGTGGCAAAGTTTGGTATAAACCGCCTGTAATACCCAACAATGCCCAGGAATGACCTAACTTGTTTGGTGCTCAGAGGTCGAGGCCATTCCCGGATAGCGTTGACCTTGTTGACCTGGGTTTGATTATACCACGGCCAGTGGCGTAACTAGGAATGGCGGGGCCCCGTGGCGAACTTTTGACATGCCCCCCCCCCATCCCAACTGACGCCGAAGACCTCGACCGACCCCCCTCCTCCACACTCTATTATGTCCCTTAGTAAGCCCTGCACACAGTATTATCCCCCATAGTGTCCCCTGCACACAGTATTATCCCCCATAGTGGCCCCTGCATACAGTATTATGTCCCTTACTGGCCCCTGCACACAGTATTATGTCCCTTACTGGCCCCTGCACACAGTATTATCCCCCATAGTGTCCCCTGCAAACAGTATTATCCCCAATAGTGTCCCCTGCACACAGTATTATCCCCAATAGTGTCCCCTGCACACAGTATTATGTCCCTTACTGGCCCCTGCACACAGTATTATCCCCCATAGTGTCCCCTGCAAACAGTATTATCCACAATAGTGTCCCCTGCACACAGTATTATCCCCAATAGTCTCCCCTGCACACAGTATTATCCCCAATAGTGGGCCCTGTACACAGTATTATCCCCAATAGTGTCCCCTGCACACAGTATTATCCCCAATAGTGTCCCCTGCACACAGTATTAACCCCAATAGTGTCCCCTGCACACACTATTATGTCCCCTCACCCATAAACAATTATTATACTCTGGGGTCTTTTCAGAACCTTGTAGTTCACTTCCCCTATCTTTTCCATTACCTCATAGGGGTCTTTCCATTTGGCAAGAAACTTACTCTCCACTGTGGGAATGAGTACAAGTACTCAGTCATCGGGTTTAAAGGTCCTTACTCTCGCCAACCTATTGGAAACACGGCTCTCAGCCTTTTGGGCCTCCTGCAGATGCTCTCTAACCATGGGCATGACTGCTGCTATCCTGTCCTGCATACCAGCAATATGTTCAATAACACTTTTGTGGGGGGTGGGTTCTTGCTCCCACATCTCTTTGGCGATATTCAAGAGACCCCTAGGATGTCTGACGTAAACCAACTGTGAAGTGGAGAGGGGTATAGTGTGGGAGAACCACTATTTTTCCCCAAGACTGTTGCAGTATGCACAGGCGTTTAGCTTGTAGGTCCCAAATTGGAGTAAAGTTCGGGCCAGTCCTGCAGGGCAATCCATTCCAGGCTTGGAAACAGACCAGCAGAGCTCTGTAAGTAGCCCAGGTGTGCTGGTTAGTGGGAGAGCGAGGAGAGAGACTGAAACACTGACACAGTCAACCAGCCTGAGAAAGCTCTGCCAAAAAGGACGCTGTTAAAGTGCCGGGTATGTGTACCCCTTGTTTACTTGTAAACCCTGTTTTGTTAGAAGGTCAGCAGTAGGCTGACCCCCTGGTTAGTGAGGGAAGAACTCGTTTAGTAAGCCGCCGGACAGGCGTAGGTCTTTATTTTCATCTGTTTGTTTTGACATGCTGTGCTGCTGAGCAGCACTACCTCTACCTTTAAGCTTGTCTGCTGCAATAAAGACTGCTTTTGGGAAAGAAACCAGAGCTTCTGAATCCCCCGTACATCACACAACTCAAAAGGGGAAAACCCAGTGGAAGCCTGTGGTACATCACAGATGGCAAACATCAAATAGGGTAACAGAACATCCCAGTGTTTTCCATCCTTGCTTACCACCTTTGTCAGCATACTTTTTAAGGTTTTGTTAAATCATTCTACTAACCCGTCTGTCTGGGGATGGTAAACAGATGTACGCAACTGTTTGATATTAAAAAGTTTACACAATTCCCTGGTGACTTTAGACATGAACAGGGTACCCTGATCTGTGAGGATCTCCTTGGGTGGTCCCACTTGGCAAAACATGGCGAACAACTCTTTGGCTATCTACTTTGCTGACGTGTGCCATAGAGGGATGGCTTCAGGATATCGGGTAGCATAGTCCATGACTACCAGAATATGCTGATGCCCTTGAGCGAACTTAGCTAAAGGACCTCAAATCAAATCAAATAGGCTTTATTGGCACGTCCGAATAGATATTTGGCATTGCGAAAGCTAGTAAAGTGGGGGGGGGCAGTTGGAGTCGAGGGGGAGAGTATGGGGGGGGGGTGATTTGGGGTATAACAGTCCATGGAGTCTCATTGTCAGAACACGGAGTCACCGCTGTCTCCTTGCTGTGCAGCGCCTCCCCGGGAGACGTGTTAAGAGTTCTGTTGGTTGCGATTAGGTGATTAAGGGTTAAATCTTTTCCCTACTCTCAGGACTCTATGCCATTAGCCATCATAGGTTTTGGGTGTGGTTTCCTCTGCTGTTATTTAAACCCCACCCAGGCATGTATCCTTGCCAGCCATTCACTTTGTGTTTCCTGGTCTCCTGCTCTGTCAGATATCCTGTCTGTGTATCTGTCAGTCTGTGTATTAGTTGCTGTGTACCCGGCTCGTATTTGACTATTCTTTTGTCTTCTGATTCGGCACTTCATTCTGATATCCTGGTTTAACCCTCTGCTTGTCTGACCTCGCCTTCTCTATTGTGTTCTCGCTGGGACTTGTCCTCCCTGGTTCCATGCTATTTTGTCTTTTGTTTTGCATTGCAATTTACACTGTGCTTTCTGCTTAGGTGTGACCCTCGTTACTCCAGCCCCTAGCACTTTCAGGGCTTCCTCTTCCTTCACCCTAGCCACCTGGACAGTAGCGTAGGAGTCACGGCAGGTGCACTCCAAGTAGGGAGTGCATAGGTCTGCCTCACCTCAGATATAACAGCATAGTTCTAGCCGCAGGGCCTACGACCCCTTTTGTCATTAGTTGCACAGTTTTAAATCACAGCTGTGTCATCTCGTACCGCCTGACCCTGACCCCAATCCTTACACTTATCTTTCTCTTAGTTGGTGACAGTTGTATGGGGGGGGGGGTGATTTGGGGTATAACAGTCCATGGAGTGTCATCTTCCTCTTATTTGGTGGCCGCTATATGGGTGGGTGGTTTGGGGTATAACAGTCCGTGGAGTCTCATCTTCCTCTTAGTTGGTGGCCGCTATATGGGGAAACCTACCAAGTCCATGGCAATCCTTTCAAAGGGTACCTCAATAATAGGCAGAGGTACCAGGGGGCTTCGAAAATGTGCCATGGGGGCATGCAACTGACACTCTGGACATGTTTCACAAAACACTTTAATCTCATGATATAACCCTGGCCAATAAAAATGCTGCGATATGCGGTCCAGTGTTTTTGTGGCACCTAGGTGACCCCCTAGCACATTTATGTGCCAACTCCAGCACTGTCTGGCGATATGGCTGGGGTACCAGTAATTGCTCTAAGGTCTCACCTCGCACCCTGTTAACTCTGTATAACAACTCCTGGTTGACAACCATGCGGGGGAACATCTCATCAGTGCCTGGCTGCTGAGACACACCATTGATAACACTAACATTTTCCCAGGCTCTTTGCAGAGTGGGATCCTGGTGTTGTACAGTACCAAAGTTATTATGTGACACTTTCAAATGTGATATCTGAAGTTCAGTACCCGTCTCCTCGGCTTCACCTGCCATTACCTCTAGGGGAGACATAGAGCCACAATCCTCTTTTAACATGGTTACCGCTGCAGCAGGAACCCTAGAGTCCTGGTCATTAGGTTCAGGCTCAAGGACCTGACCAGACAACACTTGTGGTATTCTTGGGGTTAAATCTTCTGACCCTTGTTTTCCCCGCCACAGAGTCCAAAATAGGGGAAAGTCCCGTCCCAGAATGAGGTCTTGGGGCAAGTTCTTAACAAACCCTACTTCATGTCGGCTCTCTCCACAGGGGTCTGGATGGAGACAATCATGGTTAGGTAGCCCTTTATATCTCCATGTATGCACAGGACCCCGACTGTGCGTCCAATGGCAGTCCCGTGGTTAACATAATTCTCATTAACAAGGGTCACCCGACTGCCAGAATCCAGTAGTGCCACCACTAAGCACTCAGCCACGGTCACCTGGCACAGGTGGCGCTCATCAACAGTGTCTGGCGTGGCAGCAGTGTAAACAGGTGCAGCATAGAGGGACACCCTCCAGCCCAGGCTGCTGTCCAGTGGCACGGGGACAATTAGTCGCAATATGGCCCGGCTCATGGCACTCCGAGCAGATGACAGTCCTTCTCCCTTGGGTCACTACCTTATCCTGGGGAGCCCGATATAAATTGGCCCTCTGGGCCTTGGGAGTTTGTGGCATTTGGGGGCGCCCATTCCCAAGGGACTGTGTAGCGCAATATTGCTCCACCAACCCCACCAATGCATTGGCGTTTCTTGGGTCACCATGCCTCACCCACCTCTGGATCTTACCCGGTAAAGACCTCAGGTACTGGTCTACGACAACCCGCTGCACAATCTGCGCTGGGGTCAATGTCTCTGCCTGGAGCCACTTCCAGACAAGTTATACAAGGTGGTGCATTTGTGACCTTGGTGGTAACGCCTCCTGGTATTCCCAATCATGAAGTCTTTGAGCCTGGACATTCTGGGCCAGTCGGGCCAGGATCTCTGCCTTCACATCAAAATAAGTTTGCTGGGGCTCAGCAACTAAGAAAGGAGCCAACACCTCTGCCCAGAGCTGCAGTGGAAGCCTCTCACGGGTGGCCACTCTTTCAAACCCAGTCAGATAGGCCTCTACGTCGTCCTCTGACGTCATCTTGGTCAGCACTTTACGGACCTCTTTCCTGGAATCCCGCTCTGGCTTTGCTGGGACGGCCTTTTGCTGAGCAGCCAGCAACATGGACATCTGCTTGGCCACAAGACGGTTGGTCTCTTGTTGCGCTGCATTAGCTTGCTGCTGCTGCTGACAGGCCTCTGCATGTCTCTGCTACAACAATCTGTTAGTCTCTTGTGCTGCATTAGCCTCTTCATGTCTCTGCTGCAACAGCCTGTTAGTCTCTTGTTGCACTGCAGTAGCCTCTGCATGTCTCTGATGATGATGATTAGCCAGTATCAGCTGTTTCACAATCTCTTCCATAGCTGTGGCTTTCTACTTCAGCTTGTGTATGTCTCACTGCACTTATGCCCGCATCCGAAGCACCATATGTGGGGAATCACTCAGGAATATGCTTGTAGCAGTGCAGGAAAAAGAGACACAGACACTGGATTGCACACAGGTTCAGGCTTTATTCACATGTAGCGTATACACTGTTTTTGCAAAGCCACAGGATAAACAAAAACAAACTCCTTCTCGGCTGAGAAAACAAATGTACACGTAAGGAAACTTTTCCCTGACTATACAGGAGACTGGCTACCAGTCTCCCACCTTGGCAACATCAACGGGTGGCACAGTACCTGCTTTGGAGGTCCGGTCTGGACAGTTCAACTCTGTCAGTGCGGTGCCACCCTGCTAGTCTTCACACTCAGACTGTTATTAGGGCCTGATTAGTCAGCTGACCTCCCTGGTGTGAATCTTTACCATACACCCTTTAGGGGGACATACTAAAAAGAATGAAGAAAAATAATAAAGAAAAAGAATGAACATTATTACCAATGGGGAAAGATGTAAAATAAAGATTTAGTGAGCTTTCTAGGTTTAAAAGAACTGGAATAAACAGGATATATCTGTAGTCTCTAGTGGAATGAACATATATTCCATAGAAACAGATGTATAACACTTTTCCTGTGCTAGATACACCAGGAATGAACAGGATATATCTGTAGTCTAGAGTGCAATGAACATATATTCCATAGAAACAGATGTATAACACTTTTCCTGTGCTAGATACACCAGGAATGAACAGGATATATCTGTAGTCTAGAGTGGAATGAACATATATTCCATAGAAACAGATGTATAACACTTTTCCTGTGCTAGATACACCAGGAATGAACAGTAAATATCTGTAGTGTATAGTGGAATGAACATATATTCCATAGAAACAGATGTATAACACTTTTCCTGTGCTAGATACACCAGGAATGAACAGGATATATATGTAGTGTATAGTGGAATGAACATATATTCCATAGAAACAGATGTATCACACTTTTCCTGAGCTAAATACACCAGGAATGAATAGGATATATCTGTAGTGTATAGTGGAATGAACATATAATCCATAGAAACAGATGTATAACACTTTTCCTGTGCTAGATATACCAGGAATGAACAGGATATATCTGTAGTCTAGAGTGGAATGAACATATATTCCATAGAAACAGATGTATAACACTTTTCCTGTGCTAGATACACCAGGAATGAACAGGATATATCTGTAGTCTAGAGTGGAATGAACATATATTCCATAGAAACAGATGTATAACACTTTTCCTGTGCTAGATACACCAGGAATGAACAGGATATATCTGTAGTCTATAGTGGAATGAACATATATTCCATAGAAACAGATTTGTAAGACTTTTCCTGTGTTAGATACACCAGGAATGAACAGGATATATCTGTAGTCTATAGTGGAATGAACATATATTCCATAGAAACAGATGTATAACACTTTTCCTGTGCTAGATACACCAGAAATGAATGGGATATATCTGTAGTCTATAGTGGAATGAACATATATTCCATAGAAACATATGTATAACACTTTTCCTGTGCTAGATACACCAGGAATGAACAGGATATATCTGTAGTCTATAGTGAAATGAACATATATTCCATAGAAACAGATGTATGACACTTTTCCTGTGCTAGATACACCAGGAATGAACAGGATATATCTGTAGTCTATAGTGGAATGAACATATATTCCATAGAAACAGATGTATAACACTTTTCCTGTGCTAGATACACCAGGAATGAACAGTAAATATCTGTAGTGTATAGTGGAATGAACATATATTCCATAGAAACAGATGTATAACACTTTTCCTGTGCTAGATACACCAGGAATGAACAGGATATATATGTAGTGTATAGTGGAATGAACATATATTCCATAGAAACAGATGTATCACACTTTTCCTGAGCTAGATACACCAGGAATGAATAGGATATATCTGTAGTGTATAGTGGAATGAACATATAATCCATAGAAACAGATGTATAACACTTTTCCTGTGCTAGATATACCAGGAATGAACAGGATATATCTGTAGTCTAGAGTGGAATGAACATATATTCCATAGAAACAGATGTATAACACTTTTCCTGTGCTAGATACACCAGGAATGAACAGGATATATCTGTAGTCTAGAGTGGAATGAACATATATTCCATAGAAACAGATGTATAACACTTTTCCTGTGCTAGATACACCAGGAATGAACAGGATATATCTGTAGTCTATAGTGAAATGAACATATATTCCATAGAAACAGAAGTATAACACTTTTCCTGTGCTAGATACACCAGGAATGAACAGGATATATCTGTAGTCTATAGTGGAATGAACATATATTCCATAGAAACAGATTTGTAAGACTTTTCCATTGTTAGATACACCAGGAATGAACAGGATATATCTGTAGTCTATATGGGAATGAACATATATTCCATAGAAACAGATGTATAACACTTTTCCTGTGCTAGATACACCAGAAATGAATAGGATATATCTGTAGTCTATAGTGGAATGAACATATATTCCATAGAAACATATGTATAACACTTTTCCTGTGCTAGATACACCAGGAATGAACAGGATATATCTGTAGTCTAGAGTGGAATGAACATATATTCCATAGAAACAGATGTATAACACTTTTCCTGTGCTAGATACACCAGGAATGAACAGGATATATCTGTAGTCTATAGTGGAATGAACATATCTTCCAAAGAAACAGATGTATAACACTTTTCCTGTGCTAGATACACCAGGAATGAACAGGATATATCTGTAGTGTATAGTGGCATGAACATATATTCCATAGAAACAGATGTATAACACTTTTCCTGTGCTAGATACACCAGGAATGAACAGGATATATATGTAGTTTATAGTGGAATGAACATATATTCCATAGAAATAGATGTATAAAACTTTTCCTGAGCTAGATACACCAGGAATGAATAGGATATATCTGTAGTGTATAGTGGAATGAACATATAATCCATAGAAACAGATGTATAACACTTTTCCTGTGCTAGATACACCAGGAATGAACAGGATATATCTGTAGTCTAGAGTGGAATGAACATATATTCCATAGAAACAGATGTATAACACTTTTCCTGTGCTAGATACACCAGGAATGAACAGGATATATCTGTAGTCTATAGTGGAATGAACATATATTCCATAGAAACAGATGTATAACACTTTTCCTGTGCTAGATACACCAGGAATGAACAGGATATATCTGTAGTCTATAGTGAAATGAACATATATTCCATAGAAACAGATGTATAACACTTTTCCTGTGCTAGATACACCAGGAATGAACAGGATATATCTGTAGTCTATAGTGGAATGAACATATATTCCATAGAAACAGATTTGTAAGACTTTTCCTATGTTAGATACACCAGGAATGAACAGGATATATCTGTAGTCTATATGGGAATGAACATATATTCCATAGAAACAGATGTATAACACTTTTCCTGTGCTAGATACACCAGAAATGAATAGGATATATCTGTAGTCTATAGTGGAATGAACATATATTCCATAGAAACATATGTATAACACTTTTCCTGTGCTAGTTACACCAGGAATGAACAGGATATATCTGTAGTCTAGAGTGGAATGAACATATATTCCATAGACACATATGTATAACACTTTTCCTGTGCTAGATACACCAGGAATGAACAGGATATATCTGTAGTCTATAGTGGAATGAACATATATTCCAAAGAAACAGATGTATAACACTTTTCCCGTGCTAGATACACCAGGAATGAACAGGATATATCTGTAGTGTATAGTGGCATGAACATATATTCCATAGAAACAGATGTATAACACTTTTCCTGTGCTAGATACACCAGGAATGAACAGGATATATATGTAGTCTATAGTGGAATGAACATATATTCCATAGAAACAGATGTATAACACTTTTCCTGTGCTAGATACACCAGAAATGAATAGGATATATCTGTAGTCTATAGTGGAATGAACATATATTCCATAGAAACATATGTATAACACTTTTCCTGTGCTAGATACACCAGGAATGAACAGGATATATCTGTAGTCTAGAGTGGAATGAACATATATTCCATAGAAACAGATGTATAACACTTTTCCTGTGCTAGATACACCAGGAATGAACAGGATATATCTGTAGTCTATAGTGGAATGAACATATATTCCAAAGAAACAGATGTATAACACTTATCCTGTGCTAGATACACCAGGAATGAACAGGATATATCTGTAGTGTATAGTGGCATGAACATATATTCCATAGAAACAGATGTATAACACTTTTCCTGTGCTAGATACACCAGGAATGAACAGGATATATATGTAGTCTATAGTGGAATAAACATATATTCCATAGAAACAGATGTATAACACTTTTCCTGTGCTAGATACACCAGAAATGAATAGGATATATCTGTAGTCTATAGTGGAATGAACATATATTCCATAGAAACATATGTATAACACTTTTCCTGTGCTAGATACACCAGGAATGAACAGGATATATCTGTAGTCTAGAGTGGATTGAACATATATTCCATAGAAACAGATGTATAACACTTTTCCTGTGCTAGATACACCAGGAAGGAACAGGATATATCTTTAGTCTATAGTGGAATGAACATATATTCCATAGAAACAGATGTATAACACTTTTCCTGTGCTAGATACACCAGGAATGAACAGGATATATCTGTAGTGTATACTGGCATGAACATATATTCCATAGAAACAGATGTATAACACTTTTCCTGTGCTAGATAAACCAGGAATGAATAGGATATATCTGTAGTGTATAGTGGAATGAACATATAATCCATAGAAACAGATGTATAACACTTTTCCTGTGCTAGATACACCAGGAATGAACAGGATATATCTGTAGTCTATAGTGAAATGAACATATATTCCATAGGAACAGATGTATGACACTTTTCCTGTGCTAGATACACCAGGAATGAACAGGATATATCTGTAGTGTATAGTGGAATGAACATATATTCCATAGAAAAAGATGTATAACACTTTTCCTGTGCTAGATACACCAGGAATGAACAGGATATATCTGTAGTCTATAGTGGAATGAACATATATTCCATAGAAACAGATGTATAACACTTTTCCTGTGCTAGATACACCAGGAATGAACAGGAAAAATCTGTAGTGTATAGTGGAATGAACATATATTCCATAGAAACAGATGTATAACACTTTTCCTGTGCTAGATACACCAGGAATGAACAGGATATATCTGTAGTCTATAGTGAAATGAACATGTATTCCATAGAAACAGATGTATGACCCTTTTCCTGTGCTAGATACACCAGGAATGAACAGTAAATATCTGTAGTGTATAGTGGAATGAACATATATTCCATAGAAACAGATGTATAACACTTTTCCTGTGCTAGATACACCAGGAATGAATAGGATATATCTGTAGTGTATAGTGGATTGAACATATAATCCATAGAAACAGATGTATAACACTTTTCCTGTGCTAGATACACCAGGAATGAACAGGATATATCTGTAGTCTATAGTGAAATGAACATATATTCCATAGAAACAGATGTATGACACTTTTCCTGTGCTAGATACACCAGGAATGAATAGGATATATCTGTAGTCTATAGTGAAATGAACATATATTCCATAGAAACAGATGTATAACACTTTTCCTGAGCTAGATACACCAGGAATGAATAGGATATATCTGTAGTGTATAGTGGAATGAACATATAATCCATAGAAACAGATGTATAACACTTTTCCTGTGCTAGATACACCAGGAATGAACAGGATATATCTGTAGTCTATAGTGAAATGAACATATATTCCATAGAAACAGATGTATAACACTTTTCCTGTGCTAGATACACCAGGAATGAACAGGATATATCTGTAGTCTATAGTGGAATGAACATATATTCCATAGAAACAGATTTGTAAGACTTTTCCTGTGTTAGATACACCAGGAATGAACAGTAAATATCTGTAGTGTATAGTGGAATGAACATATATTCCATAGAAACAGATGTATGACCCTTTTCCTGTGCTAGATACACCAGGAATGAACAGTAAATATCTGTAGTGTATAGTGGAATGAACATATATTCCATAGAAACAGATGTATAACACTTTTCCTGTGCTAGATACACCAGGAATGAACAGGATATATATGTAGTGTATAGTGGAATGAACATATATTCCATAGAAACAGATGTATAACACTTTTCCTGAGCTAGATACACCAGGAATGAATAGGATATATCTGTAGTGTATAGTGGAATGAACATATAATCCATAGAAACAGATGTATAACACTTTTCCTGTGCTAGATACACCAGGAATGAACAGGATATATCTGTAGTCTAGAGTGGAATGAACATATATTCCATAGAAACAGATGTATAACACTTTTCCTGTGCTAGATACACCAGGAATGAACAGGATATATCTGTAGACTATAGTGGAATGAACATATATTCCATAGAAACAGATGTATAACACTTTTCCTGTGCTAGATACACCAGGAATGAACAGGATATATCTGTAGTCTATAGTGAAATGAACATATATTCCATAGAAACAGATGTATAACACTTTTCCTGTGCTAGATACACCAGAAATGAACAGGATATATCTGTAGTATATAGTGGAATGAACATATATTCCATAGAAACAGATTTGTAAGACTTTTCCTGTGTTAGATACACCAGGAATGAACAGGATAAATCTGTAGTCTATATGGGAATGAACATATATTCCATAGAAACAGATGTATAACACTTTTCCTGTGCTAGATACACCAGAAATGAATAGGATATATCTGTAGTCTATAGTGGAATGAACATATATTCCATAGAAACATATGTATAACACTTTTCCTGTGCTAGATACACCAGGAATGAACAGGATATATCTGTAGTCTAGAGTGGAATGAACATATATTCCATAGAAACAGATGTATAACACTTTTCCTGTGCTAGATACACCAGGAATGAACAGGATATATCTGTAGTCTATAGTGGAATGAACATATATTCCAAAGAAACAGATGTATAACACTTTTCCCGTGCTAGATACACCAGGAATGAACAGGATATATCTGTAGTGTATAGTGGCATGAACATATATTCCATAGAAACAGATGTATAACACTTTTCCCGTGCTAGATACACCAGGAATGAACAGTATATATATGTAGTCTATAGTGGAATGAACATATATTCCATAGAAACAGATGTATAACACTTTTCCTGTGCTAGATACACCAGAAATGAATAGGATATATCTGTAGTCTATAGTGGAATGAACATATATTCCATAGAAACATATGTATAACACTTTTCCTGTGCTAGATATACCAGGAATGAACAGGATATATCTGTAGTGTATAGTGGAATGAACATATATTCCATAGAAACAGATGTATAACACTTTTCCTGTGCTAGATACACCAGGAATGAACAGGATATATCTGTAGTCTATAGTGGAATGAAAATATATTCCAAAGAAACAGATGTATAACACTTATCCTGTGCTAGATACACCAGGAATGAACAGGATATATCTGTAGTGTATAGTGGCATGAACATATATTCCATAGAAACAGAAGTATAACACTTTTCCTGTGCTAGATACACCAGAAATGAATAGGATATATCTGTAGTCTATAGTGGAATGAACATATATTCCATAGAAACATATGTATAACACTTTTCCTGTGCTAGATACACCAGGAATGAACAGGATATATCTGTAGTCTAGAGTGGAATGAACATATATTCCATAGAAACAGATGTATAACACTTTTCCTGTGCTAGATACACCAGGAATGAACAGGATATATCTTTAGTCTATAGTGGAATGAACATATATTCCATAGAAACAGATGTATAACACTTTTCCTGTGCTAGATACACCAGGAATGAACAAGATATATCTGTAGTGTATAGTGGCATGAACATATATTCCATAGAAACAGATGTATAACACTTTTCCTGAGCTAGATAAACCAGGAATGAATAGGATATATCTGTAGTGTATAGTGGAATGAACATATAATCCATAGAAACAGATGTATAACACTTTTCCTGTGCTAGATACACCAGGAATGAACAGGATATATCTGTAGTCTATAGTGAAATGAACATATATTCCATAGAAACAGATGTATAACACTTTTCCTGTGCTAGATACACCAGGAATGAACAGGATATATCTGTAGTGTATAGTGGAATGAACATATATTCCATAGAAAAAACACTTTTCCTGTGCTAGATACACCAGGAATGAACAGGATATATCTGTAGTCTATAGTGGAATGAACATATATTCCATAGAAACAGATGTATGACACTTTTCCTGTGCTAGATACACCAGGAATGAACAGGAAAAATCTGTAGTGTATAGTGGAATGAACATATATTCCATAGAAACAGATGTATAACACTTTTCCTGTGCAAGATACACCAGGAATGAACAGGATATATCTGTAGTCTATAGTGAAATGAACATATATTCCATAGAAACAGATGTATGACCCTTTTCCTGTGCTAGATACACCAGGAATGAACAGTAAATATCTGTAGTGTATAGTGGAATGAACATATATTCCATAGAAACAGATGTATAACACTTTTCCTGTGCTAGATACACCAGGAATGAATAGGATATATCTGTAGTGTATAGTGGATTGAACATATAATCCATAGAAACAGATGTATAACACTTTTCCTGTGCTAGATACACCAGGAATGAACAGGATATATCTGTAGTCTATAGTGAAATGAACATATATTCCATAGAAACAGATGTATGACACTTTTCCTGTGCTAGATACACCAGGAATGAATAGGATATATCTGTAGTCTATAGTGAAATGAACATATATTCCATAGAAACAGATGTATAACACTTTTCCTGAGCTAGATACACCAGGAATAAACAGGATATATCTGTAGTGTATAGTGGAATGAACATATAATCCATAGAAACAGATGTATAACACTTTTCCTGTGCTAGATACACCAGGAATGAACAGGATATATCTGTAGTCTATAGTGAAATGAACATATATTCCATAGAAACAGATGTATAACACTTTTCCTGTGCTAGATACACCAGGAATGAACAGGATATATCTGTAGTCTATAGTGGAATGAACATATATTCCATAGAAACAGATTTGTAAGACTTTTCCTGTGTTAGATACACCAGGAATGAACAGGATATATTTGTAGTCTATATGGGAATGAACATATATTCCATAGAAACAGATGTATAACACTTTTCCTGTGCTAGATACACCAGGAATGAACAGGATATATCTGTAGTCTATAGTGAAATGAACATATATTCCATAGAAACAGATGTATGACCCTTTTCCTGTGCTAGATACACCAGGAATGAACAGTAAATATCTGTAGTGTATAGTGGAATGAACATATATTCCATAGAAACAGATGTATAACACTTTTCCTGTGCTAGATACACCAGGAATGAACAGGATATATATGTAGTGTATAGTGGAATGAACATATATTCCATAGAAACAGATGTATAACACTTTTCCTGAGCTAGATACACCAGGAATGAATAGGATATATCTGTAGTGTATAGTGGAATGAACATATAATCCATAGAAACAGATGTATAACACTTTTCCTGTGCTAGATACACCAGGAATGAACAGGATATATCTGTAGTCTAGAGTGGAATGAACATATATTCCATAGAAACAGATGTATAACACTTTTCCTGTGCTAGATACACCAGGAATGAACAGGATATATCTGTAGACTATAGTGGAATGAACATATATTCCATAGAAACAGATGTATAACACTTTTCCTGTGCTAGATACACCAGGAATGAACAGGATATATCTGTAGTCTATAGTGAAATGAACATATATTCCATAGAAACAGATGTATAACACTTTTCCTGTGCTAGATACACCAGAAATGAACAGGATATATCTGTAGTCTATAGTGGAATGAACATATATTCCATAGAAACAGATTTGTAAGACTTTTCCTGTGTTAGATACACCAGGAATGAACAGGATATATCTGTAGTCTATATGGGAATGAACATATATTCCATAGAAACAGATGTATAACACTTTTCCTGTGCTAGATACACCAGAAATGAATAGGATATATCTGTAGTCTATAGTGGAATGAACATATATTCCATAGAAACATATGTATAACACTTTTCCTGTGCTAGATACACCAGGAATGAACAGGATATATCTGTAGTCTAGAGTGGAATGAACATATATTCCATAGAAACAGATGTATAACACTTTTCCTGTGCTAGATACACCAGGAATGAACAGGATATATCTGTAGTCTATAGTGGAATGAACATATATTCCAAAGAAACAGATGTATAACACTTTTCCCGTGCTAGATACACCAGGAATGAACAGGATATATCTGTAGTGTATAGTGGCATGAACATATATTCCATAGAAACAGATATATAACACTTTTCCCGTGCTAGATACACCAGGAATGAACAGTATATATATGTAGTCTATAGTGGAATGAACATATATTCCATAGAAACAGATGTATAACACTTTTCCTGTGCTAGATACACCAGAAATGAATAGGATATATCTGTAGTCTATAGTGGAATGAACATATATTCCATAGAAACATATGTATAACACTTTTCCTGTGCTAGATATACCAGGAATGAACAGGATATATCTGTAGTGTATAGTGGAATGAACATATATTCCATAGAAACAGATGTATAACACTTTTCCTGTGCTAGATACACCAGGAATGAACAGGATATATCTGTAGTCTATAGTGGAATGAAAATATATTCCAAAGAAACAGATGTATAACACTTATCCTGTGCTAGATACACCAGGAATGAACAGGATATATCTGTAGTGTATAGTGGCATGAACATATATTCCATAGAAACAGATGTATAACACTTTTCCTGTGCTAGATACACCAGAAATGAATAGGATATATCTGTAGTCTATAGTGGAATGAACATATATTCCATAGAAACATATGTATAACACTTTTCCTGTGCTAGATACACCAGGAATGAACAGGATATATCTGTAGTCTAGAGTGGAATGAACATATATTCCATAGAAACAGATGTATAACACTTTTCCTGTGCTAGATACACCAGGAATGAACAGGATATATCTTTAGTCTATAGTGGAATGAACATATATTCCATAGAAACAGATGTATAACACTTTTCCTGTGCTAGATACACCAGGAATGAACAGGATATATCTGTAGTGTATAGTGGCATGAACATATATTCCATAGAAACAGATGTATAACACTTTTCCTGAGCTAGATAAACCAGGAATGAATAGGATATATCTGTAGTGTATAGTGGAATGAACATATAATCCATAGAAACAGATGTATAACACTTTTCCTGTGCTAGATACACCAGGAATGAACAGGATATATCTGTAGTCTATAGTGAAATGAACATATATTCCATAGAAACAGATGTATAACACTTTTCCTGTGCTAGATACACCAGGAATGAACAGGATATATCTGTAGTGTATAGTGGAATGAACATATATTCCATAGAAAAAGATGTATAACACTTTTCCTGTGCTAGATACACCAGGAATGAACAGGATATATCTGTAGTCTATAGTGGAATGAACATATATTCCATAGAAACAGATGTATGACACTTTTCCTGTGCTAGATACACCAGGAATGAACAGGAAAAATCTGTAGTGTATAGTGGAATGAACATATATTCCATAGAAACAGATGTATAACACTTTTCCTGTGCTAGATACACCAGGAATGAACAGGATATATCTGTAGTCTATAGTGAAATGAACATATATTCCATAGAAACAGATGTATGACCCTTTTCCTGTGCTAGATACACCAGGAATGAACAGTAAATATCTGTAGTGTATAGTGGAATGAACATATATTCCATAGAAACAGATGTATAACACTTTTCCTGTGCTAGATACACCAGGAATGAATAGGATATATCTGTAGTGTATAGTGGATTGAACATATAATCCATAGAAACAGATGTATGACACTTTTCCTGTGCTAGATACACCAGGAATGAATAGGATATATCTGTAGTCTATAGTGAAATGAACATATATTCCATAGAAACAGATGTATAACACTTTTCCTGAGCTAGATACACCAGGAATAAACAGGATATATCTGTAGTGTATAGTGGAATGAACATATAATCCATAGAAACAGATGTATAACACTTTTCCTGTGCTAGATACACCAGGAATGAACAGGATATATCTGTAGTCTATAGTGAAATGAACATATATTCCATAGAAACAGATGTATAACACTTTTCCTGTGCTAGATACACCAGGAATGAACAGGATATATCTGTAGTCTATAGTGGAATGAACATATATTCCATAGAAACAGATTTGTAAGACTTTTCCTGTGTTAGATACACCAGGAATGAACAGGATATATTTGTAGTCTATATGGGAATGAACATATATTCCATAGAAACAGATGTATAACACTTTTCCTGTGCTAGATACACCTGAAATGAATAGGATATATCTGTAGTCTATAGTGGAATGAACATATATTCCATAGAAACATATGTATAACACTTTTCCTGTGCTAGATACACCAGGAATGAACAGGATATATCTGTAGTCTAGAGTGGAATGAACATATATTCCATAGAAACAGATGTATAACACTTTTCCTGTGCTAGATACACCAGGAATGAACAGGATATATCTGTAGTCTATAGTGGAATGAACATATATTCCAAAGAAACAGATGTATAACACTTTTCCCGTGCTAGATACACCAGGAATGAACAGGATATACCTGTAGTGTATAGTGGCATGAACATATATTCCATAGAAACAGATGTATAACACTTTTCCTGTGCTAGATACACCAGGAATGAACAGGATATATATGTAGTCTATAGTGGAATGAACATATATTCCATAGAAACAGATGTATAACACTTTTCCTGTGCTAGATACACCAGAAATGAATAGGATATATCTGTAGTCTATAGTGGAATGAACATATATTCCATAGAAACATATGTATAACACTTTTCCTGTGCTAGATACACCAGGAATGAACAGGATATATCTGTAGTCTAGAGTGGAATGAACATATATTCCATAGAAACAGATGTATAACACTTTTCCTGTGCTAGATACACCAGGAATGAACAGGATATATCTGTAGTCTATAGTGGAATGAACATATATTCCAAAGAAACAGATGTATAACACTTTTCCTGTGCTATATACACCAGGAATGAACAGGATATATCTGTAGTGTATAGTGGCATGAACATTTATTCCATAGAAACAGATGTATAACACTTTTCCTGTGCTAGATACACCAGGAATGAACAGGATATATATGTAGTCTATAGTGGAATGAACATATATTCCATAGAAACAGATGTATAACACTTTTCCTGTGCTAGATACACCAGAAATGAATAGGATATATCTGTAGTGTATAGTGGCATGAACATATATTCCATAGAAACAGATGTATAACACTTTTCCTGAGCTAGATAAACCAGGAATGAATAGCATATATCTGTAGTGTATAGTGGAATGAACATATAATCCATAGAAACAGATGTATAACACTTTTCCTGTGCTAGATACACCAGGAACGAACAGGATATATCTGTAGTCTATAGTGAAATGAACATATATTCCATAGAAACAGATGTATGACACTTTTCCTGTGCTAGATATACCAGGAATGAACAGGATATATCTGTAGTGTATAGTGGAATGAACATATATTCCATAGAAAAAGATGTATAACACTTTTCCTGTGCTAGATACATCAGGAATGAACAGGATATATCTGTAGTCTATAGTGGAATGAACATATATTCCATAGAAACAGATGTATAACACTTTTCCTGTGCTAGATACACCAGGAATGAACAGGATATATCTGTAGTCTATAGTGAAATGAACATATATTCCATAGAAACAGATGTATGACCCTTTTCCTGTGCTAGATACACCAGGAATGAACAGTAAATATCTGTAGTGTATAGTGGAATGAACATATATTCCATAGAAACAGATGTATAACACTTTTCCTGTGCTAGATACACCAGGAATGAACAGGATATATCTGTAGTGTATAGTGGAATGAACATATATTCCATAGAAACAGATGTATAACACTTTTCCTGTGCTAGATACACCAGGAATGAATAGGATATATCTGTAGTGTATAGTGGATTGAACATATAATCCATAGAAACAGATGTATAACACTTTTCCTGTGCTAGATACACCAGGAATGAACAGGATATATATGTAGTCTATAGTGAAAGGAACATATATTCCATAGAAACAGATGTATGACACTTTTCCTGTGCTAGATACACCAGGAATGAATAGGATATATCTGTAGTCTATAGTGAAATGAACATATATTCCATAGAAACAGATGTATAACACTTTTCCTGAGCTAGATACACCAGGAATGAATAGGATATATCTGTAGTGTATAGTGGAATGAACATATAATCCATAGAAGCAGATGTATAACACTTTTCCTGTGCTAGATACACCAGGAATGAACCGGATATATCTGTAGTCTATAGTGAAATGAACATATATTCCATAGAAACAGATGTATAACACTTTTCCTGTGCTAGATACACCAGGAATGAACAGGATATATCTGTAGTCTATAGTGGAATGAACATATATTCCATAGAAACAGATTTGTAAGACTTTTCCTGTGTTAGATACACCAGGAATGAACAGGATATATCTGTAGTCTATATGGGAATGAACATATATTCCATAGAAACAGATGTATAACACTTTTCCTGTGCTAGATACACCAGAAATGAATAGGATATATCTGTAGTCTATAGTGGAATGAACATATATTCCATAGAAACATATGTATAACACTTTTCCTGTGCTAGATACACCAGGAATGAACAGGATATATCTGTAGTCTAGAGTGGAATGCACATATATTCCATAGAAACAGATGTATAACACTTTTCCTGTGCTAGATACACTAGGAATGAACAGGATATATCTGTAGTCTATAGTGGAATGAACATATATTCCAAAGAAACAGATGAATAACACTTTTCCCGTGCTAGCTACACCTGGAATGAACAGGATATATCTGTAGTGTATAGTGGCATGAACATATATTCCATAGAAACAGATGTATAACACTTTTCCTGTGCTAGATACACCAGGAATGAACAGGATATATATGTAGTGTATAGTGGAATGAACATATATTCCATAGAAACAGATGTATAACACTTTTCCTGTGCTAGATACACCAGGAATGAACAGGATATATATGTAGTGTATAGTGGAATGAACATATATTCCATAGAAACAGATGTATAACACTTTTCCTGAGCTAGATACACCAGGAATGAATAGGATATATCTGTAGTGTATAGTGGAATGAACATATAATCCATAGAAACAGATGTATAACACTTTTCCTGTTCTAGATACACCAGGAATGAACAGGATATATCTGTAGTCTAGAGTGGAATGAACATATATTCCATAGAAACAGATGTATAACACTTTTCCTGTGCTAGATACACCAGGAATGAACAGGATATATCTGTAGACTATAGTGGAATGAACATATATTCCATAGAAACAGATGTATAACACTTTTCCTGTGCTAGATACACCAGGAATGAACAGGATATATCTGTAGTCTATAGTGAAATGAACATATATTCCATAGAAACAGATGTATAACACTTTTCCTGTGCTAGATACACCAGAAATGAACAGGATATATCTGTAGTCTATAGTGGAATGAACATATATTCCATAGAAACAGATTTGTAAGACTTTTCCTGTGTTAGATACACCAGGAATGAACAGGATATATCTGTAGTCTATATGGGAATGAACATATATTCCATAGAAACAGATGTATAACACTTTTCCTGTGCTAGATACACCAGAAATGAATAGGATATATCTGTAGTCTATAGTGGAATGAACATATATTCCATAGAAACATATGTATAACACTTTTCCTGTGCTAGATACACCAGGAATGAACAGGATATATCTGTAGTCTAGAGTGGAATGAACATATATTCCATAGAAACAGATGTATAACATTTTTCCTGTGCTAGATACACCAGGAATGAACAGGATATATCTGTAGTCTATAGTGGAATGAACATATATTCCAAAGAAACAGATGTATAACACTTTTCCAGTGCTAGATACACCAGGAATGAACAGGATATATCTGTAGTGTATAGTGGGATGAACATATATTCCATAGAAACAGATGTATAACACTTTTCCCGTGCTAGATACACCAGGAATGAACAGTATATATATGTAGTCTATAGTGGAATGAACATATATTCCATAGAAACAGATGTATAACACTTTTCCTGTGCTAGATACACCAGAAATGAATAGGATATATCTGTAGTCTATAGTGGAATGAACATATATTCCATAGAAACATATGTATAACACTTTTCCTGTGCTAGATATACCAGGAATGAACAGGATATATCTGTAGTGTATAGTGGAATGAACATATATTCCATAGAAACAGATGTATAACACTTTTCCTGTGCTAGATACACCAGGAATGAACAGGATATATCTGTAGTCTATAGTGGAATGAACATATATTCCAAAGAAACAGATGTATAACACTTATCCTGTGCTAGATACACCAGGAATGAACAGGATATATATGTAGTCTATAGTGGAATGAACATATATTCCATAGAAATAGATGTATAATACTTTTCCTGTGCTAGATACACCAGAAATGAATAGGATATATCTGTAGTCTATAGTGGAATGAACATATATTCCATAGAAACATATGTATAACACTTTTTCTGTGCTAGATACACCAGGAATGAACAGGATATATCTGTAGTCTAGAGTGGAATGAACATATATTCCATAGAAAAAGATGTATAACACTTTTCCTGTGCTAGATACACCAGGAATGAACAGGATATATCTGTAGTCTATAGTGGAATGAACATATATTCCATAGAAACAGATGTATAACACTTTTCCTGTGCTAGATACACCAGGAATGAACAGGAAAAATCTGTAGTGTATAGTGGAATGAACATATATTCCATAGAAACAGATGTATGACACTTTTTCTGTGCTAGATACACCAGGAATGAACAGGATATATCTGTAGTGTATAGTGGAATGAACATATATTCCATAGAAACAGATGTATAACACTATTCCTGTGCTAGATACACCAGGAATGAATAGGATATATCTGTAGTGTATAGTGGATTGAACATATAATCCATAGAAACAGATGTATAACACTTTTCCTGTGCTAGATACACCAGGAATGAACAGGATATATCTGTAGTCTATAGTGAAATGAACATATATTCCATAGAAACAGATGTATAACACTTTTCCTGAGCTAGATACACCAGGAATGAATAGGATATATCTGTAGTGTATAGTGGAATGAACATATAATCCATAGAAACAGATGTATAACACTTTTCCTGTGCTAGATACACCAGGAATGAACAGGATATATCTGTAGTCTATAGTGAAATGAACATATATTCCATAGAAACAGATGTATAACACTTTTCCTGTGCTAGATACACCAGGAATGAACAGGATATATCTGTAGTCTATAGTGGAATGAACATATATTCCATAGAAACAGATTTGTAAGACTTTTCCTGTGTTAGATACACCAGGAATGAACAGGATATATCTGTAGTCTATATGGGAATGAACATATATTCCATAGAAACAGATGTATAACACTTTTCCTGTGCTAGATACACCAGAAATGAATAGGATATATCTGTAGTCTATAGTGGAATGAACATATATTCCATAGAAACATATGTATAACACTTTTCCTGTGCTAGATACACCAGGAATGAACAGGATATATCTGTAGTCTAGAGTGGAATGAACATATATTCCATAGAAACAAATGTATAACACTTTTCCTGTGCTAGATACACCAGGAATGAACAGGATATATCTGTAGTCTATAGTGGAATGAACATATATTCCAAAGAAACAGATGTATAACACTTTTCCCGTGCTAGATACACCAGGAATGAACAGGATATATCTGTAGTGTATAGTGGCATGAACATATATTCCATAGAAACAGATGTATAACACTTTTCCTGTGCTAGATACACCAGTAATGAACAGGATATATATGTAGTCTATAGTGGAATGAACATATATTCCATAGAAACATATGTATAACACTTTTCCTGTGATAGATACACCAGGAATGAACAGGATATATCTGTAGTCTATAGTGGAATGAACATATATTCCATAGAAACAGATGTATAACACTTTTCCTGTGCTAGATACACCAGGAATGAACAGGAAAAATCTGTAGTGTATAGTGGAATGAACATATATTCCATAGAAACAGATGTATGACACTTTTTCTGTGCTAGATACACCAGGAATGAACAGGATATATCTGTAGTGTATAGTGGATTGAACATATAATCCATAGAAACAGATGTATAACACTTTTCCTGTGCTAGATACACCAGGAATGAACAGGATATATCTGTAGTCTATAGTGAAATGAACATATATTCCATAGAAACAGATGTATAACACTTTTCCTGAGCTAGATACACCAGGAATGAATAGGATATATCTGTAGTGTATAGTGGAATGAACATATAATCCATAGAAACAGATGTATAACACTTTTCCTGTGCTAGATACACCAGGAATGAACAGGATATATCTGTAGTCTATAGTGAAATGAACATATATTCCATAGAAACAGATGTATAACACTTTTCCTGTGCTAGATACACCAGGAATGAACAGGATATATCTGTAGTCTATAGTGGAATGAACATATATTCCATAGAAACAGATTTGTAAGACTTTTCCTGTGTTAGATACACCAGGAATGAACAGGATATATCTGTAGTCTATATGGGAATGAACATATATTCCATAGAAACAGATGTATAACACTTTTCCTGTGCTAGATACACCAGAAATGAATAGGATATATCTGTAGTCTATAGTGGAATGAACATATATTCCATAGAAACATATGTATAACACTTTTCCTGTGCTAGATACACCAGGAATGAACAGGATATATCTGTAGTCTAGAGTGGAATGAACATATATTCCATAGAAACAAATGTATAACACTTTTCCTGTGCTAGATACACCAGGAATGAACAGGATATATCTGTAGTCTATAGTGGAATGAACATATATTCCAAAGAAACAGATGTATAACACTTTTCCCGTGCTAGATACACCAGGAATGAACAGGATATATCTGTAGTGTATAGTGGCATGAACATATATTCCATAGAAACAGATGTATAACACTTTTCCTGTGCTAGATACACCAGAAATGAATAGGATATATCTCTAGTCTATAGTGGAATGAACATATATTCCATAGAAACATATGTATAACACTTTTCCTGTGCTAGATACACCAGGAATGAACAGGATATATCTGTAGTCTAGAGTGGAATGAACATATATTCCATAGAAACAGATGTATAACACTTTTCCTGTGCTAGATACACCAGGAATGAACAGGATATATCTGTAGTCTATAGTGGAATGAAGATATATTCCAAAGAAACAGATGTATAACACTTTTCCTGTGCTAGATACACCAGGAATGAACAGGATATATCTGTAGTGTATAGTGGCATGAACATATATTCCATAGAAACAGATGTATAACACTTTTCCTGTGCTAGATACACCAGGAATGAACAGGATATATATGTAGTCTATAGTGGAATGAACATATATTCCATAGAAACAGATGTATAACACTTTTCCTGTGCTAGATACACCAGAAATGAATAGGATATATCTGTAGTGTATAGTGAAATGAACATATATTCCATAGAAACAGATGTATGACACTTTTCCTGTGCTAGATATACCAGGAATGAACAGGATATATCTGTAGTGTATAGTGGAATGAACATATATTCCATAGAAAAAGATGTATAACACTTTTCCTGTGCTAGATACACCAGGAATGAACAGGATATATCTGTAGTCTATAGTGGAATGAACATATATTCCATAGAAACAGATGTATAACACTTTTCCTGTGCTAGATACACCAGGAATGAACAGGAAAAATCTGTAGTATATAGTGGAATGAACATATATTCCATAGAAACAGATGTACAACACTTTTCCTGTGCTAGATACACCAGGAATGAACAGGATATATCTGTAGTCTATAGTGAAATGAATATATATTCCATAGAAACAGATGTATGACCCTTTTCCTGTGCTAGATACACCAGGAATGAACAGTAAATATCTGTAGTGTATAGTGGAATGAACATATATTCCATAGAAACAGATGTATAACACTTTTCCTGTGCTAGATACACCAGGAATGAACAGGATATATCTGTAGTCTATAGTGAAATGAACATATATTCCATAGAAACAGATGTATGACACTTTTCCTGTGCTAGATACACCAGGAATGAATAGGATATATCTGTAGTCTATAGTGAAATGAACATATATTCCATAGAAACAGATGTATAACACTTTTCCTGAGCTAGATACACCAGGAATGAATAGGATATATCTGTAGTGTATAGTGGAATGAACATATCATCCATAGAAACAGATGTATAACACTTTTCCTGTGCTAGATACACCAGGAATGAACAGGATTAGAGATGAGCGAACAGTGTTCTATCGAACACATGTTCGATCGGATATCAGGGTGTTCGCCATGTTCGAATCGAATCGAACACCGCGTGGTAAAGTGCGCCAAAATTCGATTCCCCTCCCACCTTCCCTGGCGCCTTTTTTGCACCAATAACAGCGCAGGGGAGGTGGGACAGGAACTATGACACCGGGGGCATTGAAAAAAATTGGAAAAAGTCATTGGCTGCCGAAATCAGGTGACCTCCATTTTAGACGAATAGTGGATTTCAAATCCGGGTCATATGAGAATGTGAACTTTGTGACTATGAGACAGGGATAGCTGTACAGGCAGGGATAGCTAGGGATAACCTTTATTTAGGGGGGAATGTTATTAAAAATAACTTTTTGGGGCTCTATCGGGTGTGTAATTGTGATTTTTGTGAGATAAACTTTTTCCCATAGGGATGCATTGGCCAGCGCTGATTGGCCGAATTCCATACTCTGGCCAATCAGTGCTGGCCAATGCATTCTATTAGCTTGATGAAGCAGAGTGTGCACAAGGGTTCAAGCGCACCCTCGGCTCTGATGTAGCAGAGCCGAGGCTGCACAAGGGTTCAAGCGCACCCTCGGCTCTGATGTAGGAGAGCCGAGGGTGCACTTGAACCCTTGTGCACCCTCAGCTCTGCTACATCAGAGCCGAGGGTGCGCTTGAACCCTTGTGCACACTCTGCTTCATCAAGCTAATAGAATGCATTGGCCAGCGCTGATTGGCCAATGTATTCTATTAGCCTGATGAAGTAGAGCTGAATGTGTGTGCTAAGCACACACATTCAGCTCTACTTCATCGGGCTAATAGAATGCATTGGCCAGCGCTGATTGGCCAGAGTACGGAACTCGACCAATCAGCGCTGGCTCTGCTGGAGGAGGCGGAGTCTAAGATCGCTCCACACCAGTCTCCATTCAGGTCCGACCTTAGACTCCGCCTCCTCCAGCAGAGCCAGCGCTGATTGGCCGAAGGCTGGCCAATGCATTCCTATGCGAATGCAGAGACTTAGCAGTGCTGAGTCAGTTTTGCTCAACTACACATCTGATGCACACTCTACACTGCTACATCAGATGTAGCAATCTGATGTAGCAGAGCCGAGGGTGCACTAGAACCCCTGTGCAAACTCAGTTCACGCTAATAGAATGCATTGGCCAGCGCTGATTGGCCAATGCATTCTATTAGCCCGATGAAGTAGAGCTGAATGTGTGTGCTAAGCACACACATTCAGCACTGCTTCATCACGCCAATACAATGCATTAGCCAGTGCTGATTGGCCAGAGTACGGAATTCGGCCAATCAGCGCTGGCTCTGCTGGAGGAGGCGGAGTCTAAGGTCGGACCTGAATGGAGACTGGTGTGGAGCGATCTTAGACTCCGCCTCCTCCAGCAGAGCCAGCGCTGATTGGCCGAATTCCGTACTCTGGCCAATCAGCACTGGCTAATGCATTGTATTGGCGTGATGAAGCAGTGCTGAATGTGTGTGCTTAGCACACACATTCAGCTCTACTTCATCGGGCTAATAGAATGCATTGGCCAGCGCTGTCTAAGATCGCTCCACACCAGTCTCCATTCAGGTCCGACCTTAGACTCCGCCTCCTCCAGCAGAGCCAGCGCTGATTGGCCGAAGGCTGGCCAATGCATTCCTATGCGAATGCAGAGACTTAGCAGTGCTGAGTCAGTTTTGCTCAACTACACATCTGATGCACACTCGGCACTGCTACATCAGATGTAGCAATCTGATGTAGCAGAGCCGAGGGTTCACTAGAACCCCTGTGCAAACTCAGTTCACGCTAATAGAATGCATTGGCCAGCGCTGATTGGCCAATGCATTCTATTAGCCCGATGAAGTAGAGCTGAATGTGTGTGCTAAGCACACACATTCAGCACTGCTTCATCACGCCAATACAATGCATTAGCCAGTGCTGATTGGCCAGAGTACGGAATTCGGCCAATCAGCGCTGGCTCTGCTGGAGGAGGCGGAGTCTAAGGTCGGACCTGAATGGAGAATGGTGTGGAGCGATCTTAGACTCCGCCTCCTCCAGCAGAGCCAGCGCTGATTGGCCGAATTCCGTACTCTGGCCAATCAGCGCTGGCCAATGCATTCTATTAGCCCGATGAAGTAGAGCTGAATGTGTGTGCTAAGCACACACATTCAGCACTGCTTCATCACGCCAATACAATGCATTAGCCAGTGCTGATTGGCCAGAGTACGGAATTCGGCCAAACAGCGCTGGCTCTGTTGGAGGAGGCGGAGTCTAAGGTCGGACCTGAATGGAGACTGGTGTGGAGCGATCTTAGACTCCGCCTCCTCCAGCAGAGCCAGCGCTGATTGGCCGAATTCCGTACTCTGGCCAATCAGCACTGGCTAATGCATTGTATTGGCGTGATGAAGCAGTGCTGAATGTGTGTGCTTAGCACACACATTCAGCTCTACTTCATCGGGCTAATAGAATGCATTGGCCAGCGCTGATTGGCCGAATTCCGTACTCTGGCCAATCAGCACTGGCTAATGCATTATATTGGCGTGATGAAGCAGTGCTGAATGTGTGTGAATAGCACACACATTCAACTCTACTTCATCGGGCTAATAGAATGCATTGGCCAGCGCTGATTGGCCAGAGTACGGAATTCGGCCAATCAGCGCTGGCTCTGCTGGAGGAGGCGGAGTCTAAGATCGCTCCACACCAGTCTCCATTCAGGTCCGACCTTAGACTCCGCCTCCTCCAGCAGAGCCAGCGCTGATTGGCCGAATTCCGTACTCTGGCCAATCAGCACTGGCTAATGCATTGTATTGGCGTGATGAAGCAGTGCTGAATGTGTGTGCTTAGCACACACATTCAGCTCTACTTCATCGGGCTAATAGAATGCATTGGCCAGCGCTGATTGGCCGAATTCCGTACTCTGGCCAATCAGCACTGGCTAATGCATTGTATTGGCGTGATGAAGCAGTGCTGAATGAGTGTGCTTAGCACACACATTCAGCTCTACTTCATCGGGCTAATAGAATGCATTGGCCAATCAGCGCTGGCCAATGCATTCTATTAGCGTGAACTGAGTTTGCACAGGGGTTCTAGTGCACCCTCGGCTCTGCTACATCAGATTGCTACATCTGATGTAGCAGTGCCGAGTGTGCATCAGATGTGTAGTTGAGCAAAACTGACTCAGCACTGCTAAGTCTCTGCATTCGCATAGGAATGCATTGGCCAGCCTTCGGCCAATCAGCGCTGGCTCTGCCGGAGGAGGCGGAGTCTAAGGTCGGACCTGAATGGAGACTGGTGTGGAGCGATCTTAGACTCCGCCTCCTCCAGCAGAGCCAGCGCTGATTGGTCGAGTTCCGTACTCTGGCCAATCAGCACTGGCCAATGCATTTCTATGGGGAAAAGTTAGCTTGTGAAAATCGCAAACTGACAGGGATTTCCATGAAATAAAGTGACTTTTATGCCCCCAGACATGCTTCCCCTGCTGTCCCAGTGTCATTCCAGGGTGTTGGTATCATTTCCTGGGGTGTCATAGTGGACTTGGTGACCCTCCAGACACGAATTTGGGTTTCCCCCTTAACGAGTTTATGTTCCCCATAGACTATAATGGGGTTCGAAACCCATTCGAACACTCGAACAGTGAGCGGCTGTTCGAATCGAATTTCGAACCTCGAACATTTTAGTGTTCGCTCATCTCTAAACAGGATATATCTGTAGTCTATAGTGAAATGAACATATATTCCATAGAAACAGATGTATAACACTTTTCCTGTGCTAGATACACCAGGAATGAACAGGATATATCTGTAGTCTATATGGGAATGAACATATATTCCATAGAAACAGATGTATAACACTTTTTCTGTGCTAGATACACCAGAAATGAATAGGATATATCTGTAGTCTATAGTGGAATGAACATATATTCCATAGAAACATATGTATAACACTTTTCCTGTGCTAGATACACCAGGAATGAACAGGATATATCTGTATTCTAGAGTGGAATGAACATATATTCCATAGAAACAGATGTATAACACTTTTCCTGTGCTAGATACACCAGGAATGAACAGGATACATCTGTAGTCTACAGTGGAATGAACATATATTCCAAAGAAACAGATGTATAACACTTTTCCTGTGCTAGATACACCAGGAATGAACAGGATATATCTGTAGTGTATAGTGGCATGAACATATATTCCATAGAAACAGATGTATAACACTTTTCCTGTGCTAGATACACCAGGAATGAACAGGATATATATGTAGTCTATAGTGGAATGAACATATATTCCATAGAAACAGATGTATAACACTTTTCCTGTGCTAGATACACCAGAAATGAATAGGATATATCTGTAGTCTATAGTGGAATGAACATATATTCCATAGAAACATATGTATAACACTTTTCCTGTGCTAGATACACCAGGAATGAACAGGATATATCTGTAGTGTAGAGTGGAATGAACATATATTCCATAGAAACAGATGTATAACACTTTTCCTGTGCTAGATACACCAGGAATGAACAGGATATATCTGTAGTGTATAGTGGCATGAATTTATATTCCAAAGAAACAGATGTATAACACTTTTCCTGTGCTAGATACACCAGGAATGAACAGGATATATATGTAGTCTATAGTGGAATGAACATATATTCCATAGAAACAGATGTATAACACTTTTCCTGTGCTAGATACACCAGAAATGAATAGGATATATCTGTAGTCTATAGTGGAATGAACATATATTCCATAGAAACATATGTATAACACTTTTCCTGTGCTAGATACACCAGGAATGAACAGGATATATCTGTAGTCTATAGTGGAATGAACATATATTCCATAGAAACAGATGTATAACACTTTTCCTGTGCTAGATACACCAGGAATGAACAGGAAAAATCTGTAGTGTATAGTGGAATGAACATATATTCCATAGAAACAGATGTATAACACTTTTCCTGTGCTAGATACACCAGGAATGAACAGGATATATCTGTAGTCTATAGTGGAATGAACATATATTCCATAGAAACAGATGTATAACACTTTTCCTGTGCTAGATACACCAGGAATGAATAGGATATATCTGTAGTGTATAGTGGATTGAACATATAATCCATAGAAACAGATGTATAACACTTTTCCTGTGCTAGATACACCAGGAATGAACAGGATATATCTGTAGTCTATAGTGAAATGAACATATATTCCATAGAAACAGATGTATGACACTTTTCCTGTGCTAGATACACCAGGAATGAACAGGATATATCTGTAGTGTATAGTGGAATGAACATATATTCCATAGAAACAGATGTATAACACTTTTCCTGTGCTAGATACACCAGGAATGAACAGGATATATCTGTAGTGTATAGTGGAATGAACATATATTCCATAGAAACAGATGTATAACACTTTTCCTGTGCTAGATACACCAGGAATGAACAGGATATATCTGTAGTCTATAGTGAAATGAACATATATTCCATAGAAACAGATGTATAACACTTTTCCTGTGCTAGATACACCAGGAATGAACAGGATATATCTGTAGTCTATAGTGGAATGAACATATATTCCATAGAAACAGATTTGTAAGACTTTTCCAGTGTTAGATACACCAGGAATGAACAGGATATATCTGTAGTCTATAGTGGAATGAACATATATTCCATAGAAACAGATGTATAACACTTTTCCTGTGCTAGATACACCAGAAATGAATAGGATATATCTGTAGTCTATAGTGGAATGAACATATATTCCAAAGAAACATATGTATAACACTTTTCCTGTGCTAGATACACCAGGAATGAACAGGATATATCTGTAGTCTATAGTGGAATGAATATATATTCCATAGAAACAGATGTATAATACTTTTCCTGTGCTAGATACACCAGGAATGAACAGGATATATATGTAGTCTATAGTGGAATAAACATATATTCCATAGAAACAGATGTATAACACTTTTCCTGTGCTAGATACACCAGGAATGAACAGGACATATCTGTAGTGTATAGTGGAATGAACATATATTCCATAGAAACAGATGTATAACACTTTTCCTGTGCTAGATACACCAGGAATGAACAGGATATATCTGTAGTCTATAGTGGAATGAACATATATTCCATAGAAACAGATGTATAACACTTTTCCTGTGCTAGATACACCAGGAATGAACAGGATATGTCTGTAGTGTATAGTGGAATGAACATATATTCCATAGAAACAGATGTATAACACTTTTCCTGTGCTAGATACACCAGGAATGAACAGGATATATCTGTAGTGTATAGTGGACTGAACATATATTCCATAGAAACAGATGTATAACACTTTTCCTGAGCTAGATACACCAGGAATGAATAGGATATATCTGTAGTGTATAGTGGAATGAACATATAATCCATAGAAACAGATGTATAACACTTTTCCTGTGCTAGATACACCAGGAATGAACAGGATATATCTGTAGTCTATAGTGAAATGAACATATATTCCATAGAAACAGATGTATAACACTTTTCCTGTGCTAGATACACCAGGAATGAACAGGATATATCTGTAGTGTATAGTGGAAGGAACATATATGCCATAGAAACAGATGTATAACACTTTTCCTGTGCTAGATACACCAGGAATGAACAGGATATATCTGTAGTCTATAGTGGAATGAACATATATTCCATAGAAACAGATGTATAACACTTTTCCTGTGCTAGATACACCAGGAATGAACAGGAAAAATCTGTAGTGTATAGTGGAATGAACATATATTCCATAGAAACAGATGTATAACACTTTTCCTGTGCTAGATACACCAGGAATGAACAGTAAATATCTGTAGTGTATAGTGGAATGAACATATATTCCATAGAAACAGATGTATAACCCTTTTCCTGTGCTAGATACACCAGGAATGAACAGTAAATATCTGTAGTGTATAGTGAAATGAACATATATTCCATAGAAACAGATGTATAACCCTTTTCCTGTGCTAGATACACCAGGAATGAACAGTAAATATCTGTAGTGTATAGTGGAATGAACATATATTCCATAGAAACAGATGTATAACACTTTTCCTGTGCTAGATACACCAGGAATGAATAGGATATATCTGTAGTGTATAGTGGATTGAACATATAATCCATAGAAACAGATGTATAACACTTTTCCTGTGCTAGATACACCAGGAATGAACAGGATATATCTGTAGTCTATAGTGAAATGAACATATATTCCATAGAAACAGATGTATGACATTTTTCCTGTGCTAGATACACGAGGAATGAACAGGATATATCTGTAGTGTATAGTGGAATGAACATATATTCCATAGAAACAGATGTATAACACTTTTCCTGTGCTAGATACACCAGGAATGAACAAAATATATCTGTAGTCTCTAGTGGAATGAACATATATTCCATAGAAACAGATGTATAACACTTTTCCTGTGCTAGATACACCAGGAATGAACAGGAAAAATCTGTAGTGTATAGTGGAATGAACATATATTCCATAGAAACAGATGTATAACACTTTTCCTGTGCTAGATACACCAGGAATGAACAGGATATATCTGTAGTCTATAGTGGAATGAACATATATTCCATAGAAACAGATGTATAACACTTTTCCTGTGCTAGATACACCAGGAATGAACAGGAAAAATCTGTAGTCTATAGTGAAATGAACATATATTCCATAGAAACAGATGTATAACCCTTTTCCTGTGCTAGATACACCAGGAATGAACAGGAAAAATCTGTAGTGTATAGTGGAATGAACATATATTCCATAGAAACAGATGTATAACACTTTTCCTGTGCTAGATACACCAGGAATGAACAGTAAATATCTGTAGTGTATAGTGGAATGAACATATATTCCATAGAAACAGATGTATAACACTTTTCCTGTGCTAGATACACCAGGAATGAACAGTAAATATCTGTAGTGTATAGTGAAATGAACATATATTCCATAGAAACAGATGTATAACCCTTTTCCTGTGCTAGATACACCAGGAATGAACAGTAAATATCTGTAGTGTATAGTGGAATGAACATATATTCCATAGAAACAGATGTATAACACTTTTCCTGTGCTAGATACACCAGGAATGAATAGGATATATCTGTAGTGTATAGTGGATTGAACATATAATCCATAGAAACAGATGTATAACACTTTTCCTGTGCTAGATACACCAGGAATGAACAGGATATATCTGTAGTCTATAGTGAAATGAACATATATTCCATAGAAACAGATGTATGACATTTTTCCTGTGCTAGATACACGAGGAATGAACAGGATATATCTGTAGTGTATAGTGGAATGAACATATATTCCATAGAAACAGATGTATAACACTTTTCCTGTGCTAGATACACCAGGAATGAACAGGATATATCTGTAGTCTCTAGTGGAATGAACATATATTCCATAGAAACAGATGTATAACACTTTTCCTGTGCTAGATACACCAGGAATGAACAGGAAAAATCTGTAGTGTATAGTGGAATGAACATATATTCCATAGAAACAGATGTATAACACTTTTCCTGTGCTAGATACACCAGGAATGAACAGGATATATCTGTAGTCTATAGTGGAATGAACATATATTCCATAGAAACAGATGTATAACACTTTTCCTGTGCTAGATACACTAGGAATGAACAGGAAAAATCTGTAGTCTATAGTGAAATGAACATATATTCCATAGAAACAGATGTATAACACTTTTCCTGTGCTAGATACACCAGGAATGAACAGGATATATCTGTAGTGTATAGTGGAATGAACATATATTCCATAGAAACAGATTTGTAAGACTTTTCCTGTGTTAGATACACCAGGAATGAACAGGATATATCTGTAGTCTATAGTGGAATGAACATATATTCCATAGAAACAGATGTATAACACTTTTCCTGTGCTAGATACACCAGAAATGATTAGGATATATCTGTAGTCTATAGTGGAATGAACATATATTCCATAGAAACAGATGTATAATACTTTTCCTGTGCTAGATACACCAGGAATGAACAGGATATATATGTAGTCTATAGTGGAATGAACATATATTCCATAGAAACAGATGTATAACACTTTTCCTGTGCTAGATACACCAGGAATGAACAGGACATATCTGTAGTGTATAGTGGAATGAACATATATTCTATAGAAACAAATGTATAACACTTTTCCTGTGCTAGATACACCAGGAATGAACAGGATATATCTGTAGTCTATAGTGGAATGAACATATATTCCATAGAAACAGATGTATAACACTTTTCCTGTGCTAGATACACCAGGAATGAACAGGATATATCTGTAGTCTAGAGTGGAATGAACATATATTCCATAGAAACAGATGTATAACACTTTTCCTGTGCTAGATACACCAGGAATGAACAGGATATATCTGTAGTGTATAGTGGACTGAACATATATTCCATAGAAACAGATGTATAACACTTTTCCTAAGCTAGATACACCAGGAATGAATAGGATATATCTGTAGTGTATAGTGGAATGAACATATAATCCATAGAAACAGATGTATAACACTTTTCCTGTGCTAGATACACCAGGAATGAACAGGATATATCTGTAGTGTATAGTGAAATGAACATATATTCCATAGAAACAGATGTATGACACTTTTCCTGTGCTAGATACACCAGGAATGAACAGGATATATCTGTAGTCTATAGTGAAATGAACATATATTCCATAGATACAGATGTATAACACTTTTCCTGTGCTAGATACACCAGGAATGAACAGGATATATCTGTAGTCTATAGTGGAATGAACATATATTCCATAGAAACAGATGTATAACACTTTTCCTGTGCTAGATACACCAGGAATGAACAGGATATATCTGTAGTCTATAGTGAAATGAACATATATTCCATAGAAACAGAGTTTATAACCCTTTTCCTGTGCTAGATACACCAGGAATGAACAGTAAATATCTGTAGTGTATAGTGGAATGAACATATATTCCATAGAAACAGATGTATAACACTTTTCCTGTGCTAGATACACCAGGAATGAACAGGATATATCTGTAGTGTATAGTGGAATGAACATATATTCCATAGAAACAGATGTATAACACTTTTCCTGTGCTAGATACACCAGGAATGCATAGGATATATCTGTAGTGTATAGTGGATTGAACATATAATCCATAGAAACAGATGTATAACACTTTTCCTGTGCTAGATACACCAGGAATGAACAGGAAAAATCTGTAGTGTATAGTGGAATGAACATATATTCCATAGAAACAGATGTATAACACTTTTCCTGTGCTAGATACACCAGGAATGAACAGGATATATCTGTAGTCTATAGTGAAATGAACATATATTCCATAGAAACAGATGTATAACACTTTTCCTGTGCTAGATACACCAGGAATGAACAGGGTTTCCCTGTCGTCCTTACCAGCGGCACAATGTGGGGGTATTTCGTGCCCCTGTGTGCTGGTAGGACAGGCGGAGTTTTAATTAGCCATGTATTAATTTCACATGGCTCGTTCCCTTTAAGAGGGCACAGATACCTCCCCCCTGTGTGTTTTTTTCTGTCCTGTGTAAAGGATCGGACAGGTGGAGAGGACTCTGTGTCCTCCTAAAGAGAAAGTACTTTGCCCCTTTTCTCGAAGGGAAGGCAGTCAAGGTCCGGTCAGACAACATGACGACGGTAGTATACTTGAACAAGCAAGGCGGCACCAGGGTTCCAGCCCTACTGAGAGAGGCGAACTTGATTTTCACGTGGGCAGGGAAGAATCTGTCCCACATATCCGCTGTTCACATCAAGGGCTCCCTGAACATAGTAGCGGATCAGTTGAGTCGGGGTATCCCTGTATCAGGAGAATGGTCTCTCAATCAAGACAGATTCCAACAGATTGTCCAAGCATGGGGCCTTCCAGACGTCGACCTCATGGCAACCTGACTCAACGCCAAGGTGGAAACCTTCTGTTCTCTGTACCAGGAGGACAATGCCTTGGCAGTGGATGCCCTGTCCATCCCATGGAGGTTCAGGCTGATATACATTTTCCCTCCAGTTTCCATCATACCCAAGGTATTGATGAAAATCAGACAGGACCAAGTCTCGGGAGTTGCCATAATCCCGTTCTGGCCGAAAAGGACTTGGTTTGCCCAGCTCATGTGGATGAGTCAAGGCAGGTATTGGAGGCTTCCCCCCTCCCAGATCTGGTGACACAAGGAGAGCTGAGACACCACGATCTGAGGAGATTCAATCTGACAGCCTGGAGGTTGACCAGTCCCTATTAAGGAATAGAGGACTGTCTGAAGGCGTCCTAAGGACTTTAGCCAGCGCCAGGGCCAACTCTACCAATAAGAATTACCGTAGGGTCGGTAATATTTTCCAGGCCTGGTGCACGGATCACAAAGTGGACTCCTCCGATCCCCCTGTGAGGGCGATCCTGGATTTCCTTCAGGACGGCCTAGACAGAGGGCTTGCAGCTTCTACCCTGAAGGTACATGTGGCCGCTCTGTCCGCCTATCTGGGGAGGCGGTTGTCTCAAGATCCTTTAGTGAGCACCTTTATCAAAGGGGCAACTAGGCTGAGACCAGCAGTATCTGCTCCTGTCCATTAATGGGACCTCAACATGGTCCTAAAGGCACTTTGTGTTGCTCCATTCGAACCCCTGGAGGAGGTGGATCTAAAGTGGCTGACCTATAAGGTATCTTTTCTCCTCGCTGTCACCTCGGCAAAAAGAGTAGGGGAGCTTCAAGCACTCTCATCGGAAGCTCCTTACATTGCCTTCTTTGAAGACCGTGTTCAGTTAAGATTTCTGCCAGGGTTCAGGCCTAAGGTTTCTTCTAGGGCAAATGTGTGTCAGCTCATTTGCCTGCCAACCTTTTCCAGTACCCACTTCCCCTGAGGAGGAGAGGTGGCATACTCTGGATTTAGTCCAGAACCTGCAGATTTATCTTCAGCGCATACGCGCTTTCAGGAGATCTGAAAACTTATTAATAAATTATGTAGTTTGCCATAAAGGCCGCAAGGCTTCTAAAGCAACCATCTCCCGCTGGGTGAAGGAAGCAATCAAGTTGGCGTTTGTGAAACAGAACTTACCTCCGCCCACTGTCCTAAGGGCCCACTGGACACGGGCAGTGTCGACCTCTTGGGCGGAAATCAAGGCTCTTGCCTTGGATTAGATTTGTGCAGCAGCATCCTGGTCTTCAGAATCGACTTTTGTGAAGCACTACCGACTTGATCGGTATAGCTCAGAAGCTACTGCCTTCGGGCGCACTGTATTACATTCTGCTTGTGTTTAATGTCCCACCCTTATGGGGATTACTTGCTATTTCCCCACATTGTGCCGCTGGTAAGGACGACAGGGAACGAAGGATTATGTAGATAATCTTGTTTCCCTTAGTCCTAACAGCGGCACAAGGATTCCCCCCCTATTGTTGTTTATTTGAAATGTATGTATTATTACTTGTTATTTACACACAGGGGGGAGGTATCTGTGCCCTCTTAAAGGGAACGAGCCATGTGAAATTAATACATGGCTAATTAAAACTCCGCCTGTCCTACCAGCACACAGGGGCACGAAATACCCCCACATTGTGCCGCTGTTAGGACTAAGGGAAACAAGATTATCTACATAATCCTTCGATATCTGTAGTCTATAGTGGAATGAACATATATTCCATAGAAACAGATTTGTAAGACTTTTCCTGTGCTAGATACACCAGGAATGAACAGGATATATCTGTAATTTATAGTGGAATGAACATATATTCTATAGAAACAGATGTATAACACTTTTCCTGTGCTAGATACACCAGGAATGAACAGGATATATCTGTAGTCTATATGGGAATGAACATATATTCCATAGAAACAGATGTATAACACTTTTCCTGTGCTAGATACACCAGAAATGAATAGGATATATCTGTAGTCTATAGTGGAATGAACATATATTCCATAGAAACAGATTTGTAAGACTTTTCCTGTGCTAGATACACCAGGAATGAACAGGATATATCTGTAGTCTATAGTGGAATGAACATATATTCTATAGAAACAGATGTATAACACCTTTCCTGTGCTAGATACACCAGGAATGAACGATATATTTGTAGTCTATAGTGGAATGAACATATATTCCATAGAAACAGATTTGTAAGACTTTTCCTGTGCTAGATACACCAGGAATGAACAGGATATATCAGTAGTCTATAGTAGAATGAGTGTATATTCCATAGAAACTGAAGTATAATACTTTTCATGTGGTAAATAGGCAAGGAATGAACAGGATATATCTGTAGTCTATAGTGGAATTAAATTATATTCCATGGAAACAGATGTATAATACTTCTGTGCTATATTCACCTGGAATGAACAGGACATATCTGTAGTGTATAGTGGAATGAGCGTATATTCCATAGAAACAGATGTATAATACTTTTCCTGTGCTAGATACACCAGGAATGTACAGGATATATCTGTAGTCTATAGTGGAATGAGCGTATATTCCATAGAAACAGATGTATAATAATTTTCCTGTGCTAAATAGAGTAGGAATGAATAGGATATATCTGTATATATCTATAGCCACATGTGGCTGTAGAGGATTTTTTCCCCTATTTTTCAAATTATGGCATGTTTTTTTTGTTATTTATATTTTTATATGGACGACCACAAATAATGATCACTATTTGTGGCTGTGTATAATGAGTCGACCGCCTTTCACGGAAATGTTCCCAAGTGAGAACATAATCTAAAGGGAAACTCAGGACTGGGCATGTCTTAAAATGGTTGTAGTGGTGTCCGACCTCTGCCAATGACTGCCAGAGTAGAACTGCTGTGTCACATGCCAGGTCCCAGACCAGGAAATAATGAAGACCACAGAGGCAGACTCTAGGAACCACGTGCAGGAACCACGGTGGGGAGTGGATGTTTTTGTTTTCACCTGGGGTCTATCTGGCCATATTGAAAAAAAATTCAGATGTATCCTTTTCATTCCTGGTGTATCTAGCACAGAAAAAGTATAATAAATCTATTTCTATGGAATATATTCTCATTTCACTATAGACTACAGATATATCCTGTTCATTCCTAGTGTACCTAGCACTGGAAAAGTATTATACATCTGTTTCTATGGAATATATGTTCATTTCACTATAGAATACAGATTTATCCTGTTCATTCCTGCTCTATCTAGCACAGGAAAAGTATTATTCATCAGTTTCTATGGAATATATGCTCATTCCATTATAGACTACAGCTATATCCTGTTCATTCCTGGTGTATCTTGCACAGGAAAAGTATTATACATCTGTTTCTATGGAATATATGTTCATTCCACTATAGGCTACAGATATATCCTGTTCATTCCTGGTGTATCTAGCACAGGAAAAGTGTTATACATCTGTTTCTATGGAATATGTGCTCATTTCACTATAGACTACAGATATATCCTGTTCATTCCTGGTGTATCTAGCACAGGAAAAGTATTATACATCTGTTTCTATGGAATATATGTTCATTCCACTATACACTACAGATATATCCTGTTCATTCCAGTTCTTTTTAACCTAGAAAGCTCAGAAAATCTTTATTTTACATCTTTCCCCATTGGTAATAATGTTCATTCTTTTTCTTTATTCTTTTTCTTCATTCTTTTTAGTATATCCCCCCTTTAGGTGCCTGGCTGGAATGTACCTGTCTTCCCAGAACACACCCTTCACTCTCTCACAAAGGGTAGGGACCGCCAAATCTCTTTCAGGGTGTGCAGAGAGCATTGACACAAGTGGGAAAATTGTCTGGCAACTCATGATTCTCTTTCTCCACTTAGGGTATCATATGTATACTGACAATTTCTATACCAGTGCCCCCTTGTACAGAGGTCTCCATGCTGCAAATACAGGAGCCTGTGGGACAGTACACAAGAACAGAGTGGGGCTACCAGCACAATTGGTGTCAAGGAGAGCAGCAAAAGGACAGTCTTTCAGTTTGGCTAGTGACTAGGGGTCTAGTTTATAAAATGGTGTCATTTATTGGGGTTTTCAATTGTTTTGGTAACTCAAATCTTGTTTGAATGTGCAATGGATCTGAACCATTTTGAAGCAAAAATTGTGTCGAAATCCAGTTGGTGCTCTATTCTTTTTGGGCCCTACTGTGTGTACGTACATAGGATTAAGGCCACAAAGAGTACACTTTTGAACACAGGAGAAATGGGGTCATCTAATTTGGGGAGTTTTTCTTTCTTTTCTTTTGTTTTTTTTTATAAATTCTTTATTTTTAAACCGACAAAAAATAGGCCAAACATAACTGATATACAGAAAGGTCAAGGCAAACCAACCCACACCGGTAAAGTGAACAGAGAAACATGGCCAAACATATAAAACACAGACTGAGTACACAAAAGAGGGAGAACAAAGACTGGGAGAGTGACAAAACCAATGAGGAAGGAAAAGAGGGAAAGAGAACAAAAAGGGGGAAGAGGGAGAGGAGATCAGCTCCGAGCCCTGTCCCGGAAACCAATGGTCACATAAAGTACACCAACCAACCAGGTCTCTGTAGCGAAGGGAACCCTGACATAGGGCCTAGGCCACCACACAGGCCTCTCGCGCAATAGTCCGTCAAAACTAAGGGGACTCGGGATAGAGAAAAAAGTAAGCCGCATGGGACTATTAAGTAACGGAGAGAGTAGCCGATACACGACCCCTCCAGAGGTAGAATCAAGACCACAACCACGATACAGAGCTAGAGGGCGAAAGGGTCAGGACCGAACCTATTCAAAAACGCGGTAAAGGAGAAGAGGCTACATGGACTCTCACATCCCATAGTAGGCGAGGGGAAAAGGGGCGTATGGAGTATTAGGACCATAGGTGCTAAACAGAGCAAAGGCCATGGAGTCCACGGACGGAGATAGGGGCTGGGGGGGAATAAGAGAGAAAAGAGACAAGAAGGTAGGGAAAAGATCAGGAGAAAAGTAGAGACAGGACGAACAACTAGTAACAAGACAAACACAGAAGGGAAAAGTAAAAAGGGAAAAACCCTTCCGATTCAAGCTAATCCGGATCGGACAACACAAAAACAGTGGGAAAATTACCCACTCACGCAGGTCTCGGGGGCACGCCGCGGAATGCCCCCAAAGAGCTGCCAAACCTAAGTGGTTGTGGGGGAGGCAGAAGACAATGGAACGCTACCCACACCCCCAAGCAACAAAATGAAATGTCAACTGGGCAAAAGGTAAACAGAAAACCGGGGAACAGGCCTGAGAAAACCCGACCTGGCCTAGCGACCACCAGAGCTCTCCACACAGTCCAAGAGGAGCACACCACGGCAGGCGGAGCCAAAGAGTAAAGAAGAACCCCAGGGATGAAACGCAACCAGCCACGGCACGCCCACACCCAAAGTGGAGGAGAGTAAACAGAAAACACAACCGGAGGCCACCGCAGGATGAGACCCACAGACGCCGCCGGCAGGACAAGGCAGTGAAATCGAGAGACACAAAAAGAAAGAAAGCGTGAGTAAAATATACAAAGGCACAAATAGGAACCAATAATGAAAGCAAGTCCCAGAGGAAGTTAAAGCCACAGCAAGACTCTAAGTTGGAGGTCGCAGGGAGTCAGCCGCCTGACGCCTCCGACGAGGAAGAGGAGGAGAAGAAGAACGACCAGCGGCCACGGTAGCTGGAAGAGGGTAGACTAGCCAGTCCGGAAGGTGAAGATCGGGTAAGTCCAGGAATTGGGCCAGGGCAACGGACTGTTCAGGAGAATGAAGAGCAAATACGGCTCCATTGCGGCGAATTTGGAGATGAAAAGGGTGACCCCATCGGTAGGTAGCCCCAGCGTCCAGGACCGACTGCAGAACAGGCTTGAGGAGACGTCTCATGGCCAGGGTACGGCGGGATACATCAGGAAGAAGCTGTATTGGGAAATCCTGAAAGAGAACGGGGCCATGACGCCAGGCCACCTGCATAATGTCCTCCTTTTCCCTATAGAAGTGGATCCAACAGAGGACATCTCGTGGTCCCGAAGCAGACGACTTACGCGCACCAATGACACGGTGGACCCGGTCGATGTTAATCCCAGTGTCAGGAGGACGGCCCAAGACAGCGTTAAAGACAGTAGTAGCAACCTCCCGTAGCTCAGAAGACTGAATGGAGTCCGGGACACCCCGCAACTTTATGTTATTTCTGCACCCTCTGTTCTCATGGTCATCAACCTGCAATAAGACTTGGCGGTTAAACTGATGTTGAGAAGCCAATTTTTTCAATTTTTCCACAGCAGTCAGTTGGTGGTCCAGGGCAGTCGTCACCTGTTGCTGAGCGGTGACCTGCGCCGACAGAGACTGGATCTCAGCTCTAAATTGCGCCATAAACTTTTCTTGTCGCTCCTCAACTCTGCGGACCAAAGCCTCCAAGTCCATTTTAGTAGGTAAAGCGTGAAGAAGCTGCCAGATGTCAGAGAGTTTAGGGTGCTTAGAGCAGTGTGACCGCGATGAGGCATCCCGCTGTGAAGAATCAGAGGAGTCCTCAGGAGGTGGAGTGTACCGGGCAGCAGGGATGGAGGTGCATTTCAGATCCAGGTTGGAGGAAACAGGTGTGGCGGACGAAGAAGTGGACGCGATGGGACTGGGTCCCCACTGTAAATGCCGTAGCGAGGTGGCTGCCACCTCCATAGGGGCAGCTGATACAACCTGGAGGGACACTGAGGGGGAGCCAGAGGGGAGATACAGTGCAGATGGAGGGACACTGGACTCCACACCAGTATGCTCTGGAAGAGGCTGATGGTGCAGATGAGAGAGGGACTGTCCAACAGCAGCAGGGGGAGGTTGCAAGGGCCCAGGAGGGAGAGGAGGGCAGCCCATAGAGCCAAAGGCCTTGCTGCAGGATGAGGAGGCAGGAGCTGCAGAGGCACAGCTGCAGACAGAGATGGAACCAAGGCCGGGGGAGGAGGAGGGGGGGCCGACTCACCAGGATCGCCGACTTCATACAGGGCAGGAGAGAGAGCTGTCAGCGGCCGCCCTGAGTGCCCTACATCTTGACCCCCAGAGCTCTTGGGAACCGGCATCACGGAGGTGGAGGAAGGAGCCGCACTGGGAGAAGACACTGCCGCCATCTACCGTACTTGTGGCCCTGCTTCGGCACGCGCCGGCGCCATTGTAGGCCCATCTGCTCGTGTCATCGGGGGAGAAGCTGTGGCCAGCAAAAAGCGGTCCATCTGCAGCACAGCCGTTGAGGAGGACAGCGCCTTGCGACCCCGGCGCTTCACCATAGCCGCCGGAGGGTCAGAGGAGGGTAGGAACCCGGTGGGAGAGCGAGTAGCTGCCTGAGGGCTAGGGAGCTGTAGAGGTAAGCTTCTTTACGCCGCCATGTTCAAACCACGCCCCCAGTTTTTCTTTATTTTCATGTGTTGTGTGTAAAACAACTGCCTTTAAAATGATACTGTCTGCAAACATAGCTTGGTACAGGAAAAAAATCACATACTCAAAATTTGCTTATAAACTTGTAAATTGTCTAAATTACTCAAATATGCTTAAATTATTTCAAAAATGCTTGAAACACAAAGGGAACATCTGGAAATATATAACTACTAATTTTTTTGCCCTGTATTATTGTTTATATGTAAAATATTGCAGCTGAAAATGGAAAAAATTTAAAAATGTTCAGCATTTGCGAGTTTTTTAATAAATTTGTGCAAGTTATATCAGTTTAATTTTGCCTTCTCAGTAAAGTACAACATGTCACGAAAAAACAATATCAGAATCGCTTGGATGCCCTATACTGTTTAGAATTATTCATTGATAAAGTGACACATGGCAAATTTCCAAAATTTAGCTCGGTCATTAAGGCCCAAAACAGGCCGGTCACTAAGGGGTTAATAAATCTGCCTTATTATAGCTCACACATATGTAACATAACAATCAATACAAGCAAAAGCTACTTGTTTTTCTGACAGATAAAATGCCAATTTTTGAATATTTTTCTGAGCCATGACCTGACAAAGACTTCAGATTTCATTACTGTACATGTTTTGTGCTTTCTCTCCTATACAGTGTCCATTCTTTGCTGCAGTGCTTGCCATAATGCCATTTATAAGAGGCAATTACAGGGCGAGACTTGGACGCTGGTTTCTCTGCATTCATTCACTGAGCAAAGGAAAATGGCTACAAAATTAGAGCTGTTTAGGCTGCACCTAATAATGAGTCTTAGAATTCCGGTTGCCATGGAAATGTTAATATTAGTGGTGTGAGGCCGCTGCTGTAGATGAAATATGACAAAGCTCTGATCCTGAGGGCTGCTCTCATGGTTTACCAGTGTACGGCAAATACCCACTCTAACAAATATCAAATAGAAATGTAGCCATATACAATAACCTATAAACATAGTCATATAAAATATAACTAATGAATATACAGTGTATTACCACTCCTCACAGAACTATAGTACACAGGTAATGTAGCCATATACAACATAATACAAATATAAATGTAAATATAAATAATATAAAATATATAATAGAAATAGAAATGTAGCCATATGCAGTATAATGAATAAATAACCTATAAACATAGTCATATAAAATATAACTAATGAATATAAATGTAAATATAAATAATATATATGTAGCCATATACAATATAATGAATAAATAACCAATAAACATAGTCATATATAATACAGTGTATGATCACTCCTCACAGAAATATAGCACTAAAGTATCTTTAGTAGGATTTGTGTGACATATTTAATTTTCGGCATATTAATGGCTAGGTTATGTGACCAGGACATGATAATCCGGTATATTGACATGTACCTACTGCTTGTGTGGCTGATATAACAAGTGAGCTATATAGACTGCTATATTTCAATTTCTTAAGATAGCAAAGGGCCCCATTGTTTGCACAGTCCCTGTACAGTGGTTGCATATATGGTTACAGCTGCCCTTGACATGGTTGCTTGCGGTATTTATGTAAATGGGAGCCATGTAAAACTATATTTCTGACAGTAGGTCTGTTGTTACACAAAGCTTTCTTACATTTTAACCCCTTCTCGCCGCGGGCATCTTTCAATTTTCGTTTTGGATTCCCCCCCCCCCTTTTTAAACCTCATAACTTTTTATTTTTCCACTCTCAGAGCCATATGAGGTCTTAATGTTTGGGGGACAAATTGTTCTTCTTGATGCTACCATTTATTGTTCCGTACAATGTACTGGAAAGGTGGGGGAAAAAAATTCTGAATGGGGTGGATTTGAAGCAAAAGTGCATTTGTGCGACTTTCTTATGGGCTTTGTTTTTATGGCGTTCACTGTGAAGCCTAAATGACATCACCTGTATTTTATATTTTGGGACAATTCTGGGGATACCAAATTTATATGGTTTTATTTACATTTTAATCTCTTAACAAAAATCCAAAACTGTGCCGAATTTTTTTCTAGAAGTCGCCATATTCTGACACTCATAACTTTTTTTATACTTCAGTGTACACAAATGTATAGGGCCTCTTTTTTTTGCAGGACCAGGAACACTTTTCTGTTCTACCATTTTGGGAAATGTCTATTGCTTTGATCACTTTTTATTCAAATTTTTATCAGAGGCAAAACAATGAACAAATGGCGGTTCAGCATTCAGATTTTTTTTTCACGCTATGGTGTCTACCGTATGGGAAAAATATTTTTATAGATTTGTAGAACGGACGTTTTTGGAAACCGGGATACCTGTTGTGTATGTTTCACAGTATTTAAGTACTTTTATATGTGTTCTAGGAAAAGGGGGGTGATTTGAATTTTTATTATTTTTTTAGTTTTCTTTTAAATATTTTTTTTACAACAAATTTTATGCATTTATTAGACCCCCTAGGTGATCTTAAACCCCTGGGGGTCTGATCACTAATGCAATGCATTGCAATGCATTTATTATGGGAAAAGGGAATGCATTGTCCCCTGTTTGAATAGTGAGACATTTAGGGATGCTGCTGTTCCATTTAAAGTCCAAGGTACTGATGGAAATAACTACAGCCTCGTCCTATACAAGTCTATGTGACTAAGCTGGAATTACATCACACGGTCACTATATACAGACAGTGAGTGATATAAACAGGCGCCATGAGGGGACAGAGGGGACATGGATTCCCCGTTTTTATCATCAGCTATTGTCCCTGCAGTGGGGAACACCAACAATTAGACAGGTATCACCTATCTATAATGCTCATAATCCAGATACTGACATACATTTTATTTAGATCAAGAACATTGAATTTGAAGCTACGTGTTCACATAGTGACATCTAGAGGTCTATTAACAAAATGTATTTTTATTTCTTTATTATGCTTATTTGTATAGCACCATCATATTCTGCAGCACTTTACAGACACTGTCCATTATAGGGCTCACAATCTACATTCCCTATCAGTATGTCTTTGGAGTGTGGGAGGAAACCCACGGAGAACATACAAACTCCTTGCAGATGTTTTGTCCTTGGCAGGACTTGAACCCAAGACTTGAGCGCTGTATGGCTGCAGTGCTAACCACTGAGCCCCATGCTTCCCAACAACACAATATTAAATACCATACATCATTTGATTCTCTCTGTGCCACTGAGCAATTTGGTATTTCAAGTCCTTTCATCCTTTCAAAAGATATGGCTCCTGGAAGATTATATGTAAATAATCTCTAGTTCACCAAGTGGGCTGGAACCTTTTTTCTCATAGAAAATAAAGGGTTTCTGCCCACTTGGTGAAAAACTAATTATCATATAACCGTTTGTGGGCCATGTAATTTGAATGGGTGGACAGATTTTAAAATTAAAAATGTCAAATTGATCAGGGGCACAGCAAGAATCAAGTGATGTATGGCATTTAGTATTTTGTACTTGGTGATGGATCCTCTATGAGGCCATGACCCCATGTTGCGAAAACACTGCAGTTTTACAATACCTGCAAAGTGGATGGGATTCTGGCTAATCTCATCCACATATTACAGAAAAATATCTGCAGTGGAAACTGTGATTTCAAAAACCGTTGCATTATTGTAAATTGTAGCACAATTTTGCCAATTTGCCAATCATGGCCGCAAAATAGCGCCGCGTATACAATCCACGCTAACATTGAAATCAATGGGAGCGTGAACGGCCCGCAAAAGCTCACGCGGCGTATACGTGCCACATCATGCGGCACGTAACTCCGTGTGAACCCTCCCTTAGACACTACTCTCTATATCTAGTGGTCGTGCCCTCATGCCCTTTGCTTTTGGATGGCAATTCATGGACTATTCATAGACTGGCACAATGGCTTATTGGTCAGTCATTTCCATTGTCCGCTCCAATCTTCCTCCTGAGCCTTAAGCTGGCTAGTCTTACATACGCCCAACATAAATTGCTCCAGTATATTTTGATGGCTGCTCACATTCATATTGCCTTTAATTAGAAAATATCTGATCTCTTCCTGACAGATGTGGTGCGACGAGTTGACACCATTATGATCCATGAGAAAATGAATGCCACCATCTTCGATACTCGTCCACTCTTTGATAAAGTTTGGACACCCTGGGTCAATAGGTCCAATATCTCGGGCTTGCCATATTGTCTTCAATTGTGATCAGGTATCATGAGTGAATGGATTGCTCCTCAACCCCCTTTTTGGTCACATTCATTCCCCCATAATCCCCAGCTCATTACCTTATAGCACTAACCAATCCTCCCTTTTTCCTTGTTTGATTTCTGTTTTCCCCTCATTATGTTGACCATTGTTTTTTTTATCCTCTTTTCTTCCTGCTACGTTGTGCAAATGTGTTCACCTTGAACTTGTCACTGTTTCCCTTATTATGTATGCTTTTTGTTGCATTCCTGCACTGACCCTGATATTGCCTTGTTGTTTGATTTATGTTCTATACTTTTGATATCTTTCAATAAATACCTTTTGCAAACTAACATACAACAAACTACATACAATACACAGGAAAGACAACTGTGAGAATAGATTTGTTTTTATATTTTTAATATCACATTTAAAAAAGTTTTGCAACAGATGAACATAAATGTTTTTTTTAAATATAAAAGTGCTTCTTCATATCATAATTAAGGCCCATTCTTTTATATTCTGTTATGTTACAAAGTATGTTAGAAAGTGTGCTACATACTGGAAGTTTACTATGACAATATATATAGATCAAAGCATTAAGAATTCACTGTTAATCTTATCATCAGCATTGCAGAGTTACATGGTCAATAGTGAAAACTGTGAGTAAAGAATATGAAATGACTCATTGCCTGATGTCCTCATAACACAGTGGTCTGGTGAGCATTGAGATATTGTCCATTATTTATATACATAGTAGGGGTATTGTGAGAGGAGTTTCCCCTGTGCCATTGGAGGACATGCTTAATCATCATGGGTTCGGTGCATTCTCCGGGCGTCCTTGTGCTTTTATTAATACCATTTTTGCTGCGTAAATGATGATGAATGTGGTGTAGATGATGATCCCATGTACTGCCCACTTTCAGAAAAATGGCAAGGCCAGCACAATAACTCCACTTGCAACTATTTTAGTCGCAGGTGGCATTAAATAATTGCAAATTGCTGACATAGTTGCAAATATGGTGTATGTTTAAATGAATATTTTATTGATCAAGGTTTGATCAATGGAAACTTAAATATCCTTGCAATGTGTAGGATGCCCTTAGATGTTGTGTCCTGCCATATTCATCATGTTCTAACTGCCAGGATGCACCTGAGATCTGAAGCAACAGCAACACAACAGATGTAGCCCAGCAATAAGTCGTAATCACATGCTGATAATTGTGCTTTTTTCATTATTGGGGTGCAGCTATACTCTTGCTTTTGTTGCATAGAGAAGAGTTATGGTTGCAGCCCAGCAATTTAGTGCATGTGAAACGTGGATAGTACAAACCGTTTAAGGGAACCCTCAAATACTTTGCATTATTGAGAGTGTAGATGATCAATCTCTATGGCTGTGTATACTTGTAAATAATTCAGTTTTACACATTTTGTAGCACTACTAATTGAGATCATCTGTTGAGTTACAGCTGCAGACCAGAGGAATACAATGGGGCAGGTTCACTAATAGTGCAAAGGCAGTCTTAAATTGCATCATATTTATCAAAGTGCCTAATGCTTTTTGTTAAATGCTGTTTCGTTAAAGAATGTCAAGTATAATTTTACACTTCTTATTAACTGACCTGTTTTCCAAAAAAAAAGATTTTGCTGCATTTTTGGTGCATTGTATTGCATCTTAAAGGGATCCTATCATTAAAAGTCATTTTTTTGTCCCTAATATGTAGGAATAGCCTTAAGAAAGGCTATTTTTCTCCTACCTTTAGATGTCTTCTCCGGGCCGCCGTTCGGTATATAATCCGGTTTTCGTCGGTATGCAAATGAGTTCTCTCGCAGCACTGGGGGTGGGCCCCTGCGCTCAAACAGCACTGGGGGCATCTCCAATGCTGCGAGAGAACTCTCCAGTGCCGCCTCCATCTTCTTCAGGAATGGCCACTCTTCGTATCTTCTGGCGGTGGCTTCAAACTTCTAGGCCTCGGGCCTAGGGCAAAGCCGACTGCGCATGCCTGCCGGCCACAAGAAAATGGTCATTTGCACAGTATTGTAAGCAGCCATTTTCTTGTGGCCGGCAGGCATGTGCAGGGCCCGAGGCCTAGAAGTTTGATGCCACCGCCGGAAGAAGACAAAGGAAGAGGCAGTTCCTGAAGAAGATGGAGGCGGCGCTGGAGCGTTCTCTCGCAGCATTGGGGATGCCCCAGAGCTATTTGAGCGCAGGGGCCCGCCCCCAGTGCTGCGAGATAACTAATTTGCATACCCACGAAAAACGGATTATATACCCAACTGCGGCCCAGAGAAGACATTTAAAGGTAGGAGAAGAATAGCCTTTCTTAAGGATATTCCTATGTGTTAGGGACAAAAAATTGACTTTTAATGATAGGATCCCTTTAAGTCTTGGCCTATTTCCACCCCTTTCCAATAAGTAACACTAAATTTGTTGACGTGTATGGGTAAAATATCATTACAGTTGTATTACTCTGGTCTTTACTCCATTTTTTTGTCCTCCTCTACCTGTGAGTATACAGCCAGGCACCCATGCCTCAGTGTGCAGGAGATCTTGCATTATTCTGCTGCATTTGATGTAAAAAGTCAATTGTGACAGAATACTACTGATGCGGAAAGTCAGTCACTAATTGGTTAAAACTCTGCAAAACTGTTATTTACTGTACATTTGCAAAAATGTTTTGTTTTCAAATATGAATATGTTAATGAGAAAACCCTTCTAGGCTAAGGCCCACATTGAAGAAAAGCTGCTTTTTTTGTTGCAGATTTTGCTGTGGTTTTTTTTATCTAAGCACAGGAGTAGCTACAAAACATATGGGAAGTATAAAGGAAGCTCTTATACTTTTCTGTCCTGCCCAATCCACTCCTGACATACTGGTGATGTTTAGTGGGAATAATAGATCACCTTTAGATTATACTCCTTTATGCAAAACCTAGTGGGTTCATAAATTAGTTTGCAGAGAATTGTATTAAGTTTGACATTACATGACATCATATCTTCATAGAAAGACTTTCAGTTTCTTGCTCACTCACATCTGAATTGCTCCTGTTACTAGATGAGCTTTCAATTTAAACAGTACAAGTAATAAGAAAGTCTGAACTGTGCTCATTCAGCATGGAGACTTACCTACTGTAGATCTTTAAAATGTAAAGTAATGTGTAGTGGGTCTGTTTGGAACATATTTTTGATATATTTTACTAAGGAATTGTGTTTAAATTTACTAAAAACTGGCTCTAAAGTCTGCAAAGTCTTAGCAAATTCTAAGTATTACATGCAGAGGCAGGCTCTGTAACCTGCCTCTGTTACCCTGCTGTCAACATGTTTATTAGGTCATGTTTACATCTCACCCAACATTTACTTACCCTTCGTTCACATCTGCGTTCGGTATTTTGTTCGGGGAATCCGTAAGGGGACCCTCCAAACGGAACACCGAATGCAACTGCAAGCGCTGTGCAGTGAAAGCACACGGACCTCATAGACTATAATGGGGTCCGTGTTCTCGCCGCACACTGCCCGCACGAATTATGCGGACAGGAAAGTAGATTGTGAACTACTTTCCTGTCCGCATGATCCCTGTGGAGATTTGGCGGCAAGCACGCGGACTCCATTATAGTCTATGGGTCTGTGTGCTTTCACTGGCACACTGCTTGCAGTTGCATTCGGTATTCCGTTGGTGGGAGTCCACATGCGGACTCCCCCGGAAGGAATACCAATGCAGATGTGAATGAGGCCTTAGCCATGCTTGCTGATCAACATACATATAAATATTAATACTATATCTGTCCAACGCTGATGAGTGATTTACAGAATTCTAAAGTAGTGCTGGAAGTTATGGAGCTGCACATAAGCGTAATACCTGGAAAAATTCAGTAGAAAGAGTCAGTGATAAGTATCCACTACATAGCATGGCGTGAACTATGTCGTATCCAGGAAAGTCCTTGTCGAGTGTATTGAACCAAATGCTCCATTGAACTATGTAGTGTTATCGGTCCCATTGATGAATCGAGCTCATTGAAGAACTCTGTTAAAACATAGTCAAAATTGTTTTGGTTAGTTACATTAGTTTTTCAATATTTGTTTAGAGTCTTTAAGGTATACACACAAAATTTTTTTTGTCAAGCATTTTGGCACATTCACCCCAACAAGCAGACCAACCAGCAGCATTTGTGGGGTTGAGATATCTCCAATGTCAAAAGCTGATGGTAGATGCCAGCACATCTATAGTCTATGGGGTCCGTGTGCTTTAACTGCACAGCACTTGCAATTGCGCTTGTATTCAGTTCGGGGGGGTCCTCATGCGGACTTCCCCAGACGGAATACAAACACTAATGTGAACCAGGGATGAGGACATCATGGATGGGTTTCTGACAAGTGCCAGACTACATTCCATTTGGCACAACATACAAACTCCTTACAGGTGTTGTCTTTAGCCATATTTTAATCTAGGACTCCAGTGCTTCCAGGCAACAAGGCTAACCACTGAGCAACTGTGTTAGCCTTATCTGTCTGAATTTGCAGTTCTAATATCCATACCCCCCATTTCCATGGATTGTATGTATATCATTGATAATATCATAGAAATTTCCTGCAATCATTGTTGTATCTACTGGCAAATTTGCAAATTTTTTAATTATTTATATTTGCAAAAATGTTTAACGTTTAAAATGTTTAATGTTTAATTGTCTACAAAGTTAAATACGGTTATGTTCATGGGAAACAACAAAATATAAGACTTTACTGTACCTGTGTTTTCTTTGGCAAGATTATCAGCAACTTCCCAGTAGTCATAGCTGTGCAGGATACTGTTGGTAATACTGACATGGTTGGCTGCCATTTGGTGAATCCGCTGGGGAATGCTTATAATAGAAGAACTGGAGCTGGTGGCACTAGAACTGGAGATGCTTCCTAGAGAACTCACTGGAGATGGTGTGGGGGACATTGGTGAGGAAGTTCCTGTTGATCTATATAATAGATAAAATAGCAATAAGTAAAGATGTTTACTGTTAGAAGTAAAAAGTCAGTGACAATTGGGTAAAGAGCTAGTGATAGGGCATTTAGAAAGAGAAGCATTGACAGGGAAAGCTAGGTACAGAACCAGAGACAGGGATAGCTGGGCACAGGACCAGTGACAGGGATAGCTGGGCACAGAACCAGTGACAGGGATAGCTGGGTACAGGACCAGTGACAGGAATAGCTGGGCACAGGACCAGTGACAGGAATAGCTGGGTACAGAACCAGTGACAGGGATAGCTGGGTACAGGACCAGTGACAGGAATAGCTGGGCACAGGACCAGTGACAGGGATAGCTGGGCACAGGACCAGTGACAGGGATAGATGAGTACAGGACCAGTGACAGGGATAGCTGGGTACAGAACCAGTGACAGGGATAGCTGGGTACAGGACCAGTGACAGGGGTAGCTGGGTACAGGACCAGTGACAGGGATAGCTGGGTACAGAACCAGTGACAGGGATAGCTGGGTACAGGACCAGTGACAGGGATAGCTGGGTACAGAACCAGTGACAGGGATAGCTGAGTACAGGACCAGTGACAGGGATAGCTGGGTACAGAACCAGTGACAGGGATAGCTGAGTACAGGACCAGTGACAGGGATAGCTGGGTACAGAACCAGTGACAGGGATAGCTGGGTACAGGACCAGTGACAGGGGTAGCTGGGTACAGAACCAGTGACAGGGATAGCTGGGTACAGGACCAGTGACAGGGGTAGCTGGGTACAGGACCAGTGACAGGGATAGCTGGGTACAGAACCAGTGACAGGGATAGCTGGGCACAGGACCAGTGACAGGGATAGCTGGGTACGGAGTCAACATCACAGTATTCCCCTGCATTTACCAATCAGCTGACAATCCTCTAATGTGTATGGCCAGCTTTATTATAAATCTAGTAATTCCTAGTGCTGTTTTAATGTTTGATCAGGTTTTCACCATGTTCCTATTGCAATAATTCAGCACTAATTATATAGTATGTGTTTGTCTAATTATTAATCTACAATGTCACGTCCCCATATTTCTCCCCTGCTGCCTGAACAGTTTACAATATTCCTCCTTTCAAGTGACATACAGATGAAGACTGTAGTATTCAGAAAATACAGCACATAAAGATGTTTGCACCAATTCCTTATAAAGGAAAATTACACGAATGCTCTGAGTTTCCTGCCATTGATACATCTCTCCCTTTGTGTGTGTGTGTGTGTGTACAATTATTGGACTACCTATAGACTATTTCTGTGTTTTCAGCAGTGAATTCCTTTATGCTAGGTATGACAGATGGTACACGTGATCTGATTTCCCTATCTATGGTTAGATGAAACAAGATACTTAAGTAGCAGTCAAGAACAGGTCAGAGATTTCAATGGAGAAGTGACATTTTCCAGCTTTTTTGGATTTCTTAAATGAATGTATACTGAGGGAAATCCCTTTATTTACTTTATTTTATCATAAAGTTCATATTTAAGACTGCAAGAAATCCTCAACCAATTGCTTTTGCTTGAAAATTTGTTAGAAATAACATAGGCAGGTACTTTTACTATCCTTTACCTTCCATTGGCATTCCATGGTGATGGTACTCGGTTCCCTTTAGATGTATTCTGAAAAGCAAAGAGTTTTACTGTTATATTGTGTACTCTGTTACAGCCATTTGAGAGTTTCTCATATATAGTGAAATTGGTAAAGTAAAACAAGAGAATGATATAATTGTAAGCCCTTACGGGCAGAGCATTCTATCCCACTGTGCCAATCGGTCATTGTTAGTATTATATTTTTTGTATATTTTGTCTACTGCATGTAAACCCCCAAATGTAAAGCACCCTGGAATTAATGGTGCTATATATATATATATATATATATATATATATATATATATATATATATATATATATATGAAGAGCTCAACGGAAAAATGGCCTAAGTCCACATTTTGTCATATTTCAAATTATTACCCAGAAAGCTTCTTTGTACCTCGTTCTATGCATTGGGTTTACAAGGTGCCTAGGATTAATGACCTAAGTCCATATATTTCAATGCAGAAGAATTTACATTCAATGGAATAATGGCCTAAGTCCAATACAAACTTACTTACTTCACTCTCGTTGGTCATTTTTTCATTGAAATCGTGACTTCCGGTCTGTTGGTTATATTAGTGTAAAAACTTTGTCTTATTGTTTAAAAGGCTCTAAATCGACTTTTGCACATATTTAGCACCGAAAAGGGAGGCAGGTAATTATTCTTCTTCATCGTTTAATAATAGTAGTAATTAATTAATAATATTAAATAAATAATATTTATACATGAAGCTGCAATTTTTTTAATAAATAATACAATTTATGATTAGGATTAACGGTGTTCATTAGCTGATTACATTGGATAGATATATTCCACAATAATGCCCGTTTGCTTTAGGCTAAAACTTTAAATTCCGTTTTTCTCACAACATTGATTTTTGGACTTAGGCCATTTTTCCGATGAGCTCTTTATATATATATATATATATATATATATATATATATATATATATATATATATATATATCGGAACGAACTGAACTCTCCCCTCCTTCTGGATTTTGAAGGTTAATGAGATTATGTGTAAGGAGAACCTTACCTCTTTCCTGCATGACACTATTGACACGTTTAACAAAACCTGGTTCTACTGGATGGAATTCCAAGTTACCAATGAATATTAGATGCTTCTTGGGCCTATGTCTTCCCCGAAGACCTATAGTGGGATGCTCCGGCTTTTATAACTAAATTATGTGTCACCTATCTAGGACTACTCTTGACGATCTGGTCTTGCTCCTCGTGAAGTCCTCCTCGATTGTTTCTGCCCTCCACTCCTTTCCCTTCCTCCTCCTTTCTTCTCCCCTTCCCCTCCTCCTTTTGTCCTCTGGCATCTACTAGGAGATCTCTCCATTATCTATAGTGTAATATGATGTTGCTGCTTTAGCAGCTATCTATTGTCACTCTAATTTATGCCTTATTGAAAACGAATAAACTTTGAATTGCAAAAAAATCACACCCCTTGCCTGCTCCTGCCTGACACCGCCCTCCTGACAGTACAGAGCCTAAATAGCCTAATTCAGACACCAAAACTAACAGCATTGATAGCTCGGGAATAGTGGGGGCTAGAGAAAAGATTCCAACTGTGTTGGAATTAGTAGAGCTGCACCTATTAACAAATCCTAAGAACTGGAGTTGGTGAAGGTGATGAAAGGTTCTCTTTAAAGTGGCTTTGAAAATGAAAGTTGTGCTTTGACTGGTTACTATATGTAACAAAAACAATTTTAGTCTAAAGCCCCATGTTGCGGAAATACAGCTTTTTTTGTTTTAGATTTTGCTGCGATTTTTTGAGCCAAAGCCAGGAGTGGTGGAGCAGAAGGTAGAAATATAACAGCGTCCTAAAAATTTCTCATTCCTTTTGTAGCCATTCTTGGCTTTGGCTCAAAAAAACGCTACAAAATCTGCAACAATAAAAGAAGCTGTGATTCCACAATGTGGGTAGAGTGCAGCAGCAAAAAAAATCTATAGGGAAACTGACAGCATTTCTGTAGCTATAATTGACATGTGTGGATGGGATTTACCTGTTTACACCACGTGGGGTCCCAGACTTACTGTCTTAATTTGCAATTATTGTATCAAAATGCTAAGAAAACAGCACATGTGAATATACTGTTAATAGTTTACAATAGTGACATCTCTACCCTTGCACATATTGTCATACAATCTACAATATTAATCTACTTCTTACCTTAAAATAATCAATGAGAGCTTTAGAATACTTCACTGCATGATCCCTTTTGAGACGAAACATTCTCCAATACAGAAGAGCCAGGCAACGGTAACTATGATGAGAGGAAGTATATAAATATGCCAATAAAATCTATGAATCATATTGCACCCAACATGCAGGCATTGTGTTTATAAAAAATATCATGAATGAGGTTACATCAGCAGCAAAATGATTGATATACTATAAAGATAAAGTAAAATATAATTTCGTTTTATGCTTCTCTCTTTCACATTTTATATTCTAGAGGAATGAACAAAATAGTTTGTATTAGAAAAATTTAAGTAGGTGAACATTACTCAGCATTGAAGTTGAGACCCCAAGTTGTGGGAACACAGCTTTTTATGTTGCAGATTTTATTGCAGTTTGTTCAGCTAAAGCCAGTAAAAGATTGAGCAGAAGGTAGAAATGTAAGTTCTTTTTATATATATAAATATATTTCCCATTACTTTTAGGCTAAAGACCCATATTTACAGAAACGCAGCTTTCTTTGTTGAAGTTTTTTGAGCAAAAGCCAGTAGTGGATTGATCAGAAGATAGAAGTAGTAGTACCGATATAGCTCTCATTTCTTTTGTAGCTATTCTTGGCTTTGGCTCAAAAAACACAGCAGAATCTGCAACCAAAAATGCAGTTTTTTTTTTTTTTTTTGCTGTGGAAACAGCGTTTTACAGTACTAGTAAAGTCAATGAGATTCTGGCTAATTTGACTCACATGTTGCAGAGAAAAGCTGCATTTTGAAAAAACCAGCAAGTCATTTATACCTATGGAAACGCTCACATTTTCCCTATAGGTTTAATAAGGGAAGAAAATCCTCAGATGCGTTTCCGCTGCTGTTTTTTAAACCTCATTAAGGGTGCATGCACACTACGTAACGCCGGGCGTGTATGAGAGCCGTACACGCCGGCGTTACAGCAGGGCTGCCGAGCACTTCCCATTCACTTCAATGGGAGCGCTCGTAAACGCCGCTGTTACGAGCGCTCCCATTGAAGTGAATGGGAAGTGTTCGGCAGTCTGCTGTAATGCCGGCGTGTACGGCTCTCATACACGCCCGGCGTTACTCAGTGTGCATGCACCCTTAAGGCGAAGGCCCCATGTGTCATCCTGCAGCAAAAAAAGTCCTGTGCGAAAAACCTGTTTCAATTATACCTATAGGGAAACTGCCAGTGTTTCCATAGGTATTATTGACATGCTGCAATTTCCAAAACCACGCCGATTTTGGAAATCACAACGTTTCTGCAGCGCGGTTTTTACCACTTTACTCTGACTGTAAAATGCTGCGATTTTTTTCAGCGACATTTCCACTGCAGGCAACTCATAGCGTTTACGCCATGTGGGGTCTCGGTCTAAATCTGTGTTAAGCAACGTGGAGCCTTAGCTTTAGAGTGTTTTCTTTACCTATTCCCGGACAGTGCCTTTAATCCAATGTCAAGCTGCCATAAACACGACAGCTATTGGCCAAATTTTTGTTTGGCCTTCATCTGCTGTAATTTGTCTGACCCTTCCATACACAAACATGCTCCGCTCAGCCTGAAATGTCTGTGACCTGTGACCTGAATAGGGAAAAAGGAGTAAGCCTTTGGCAAGATATCCTTGGCGAAAGCTTATTTCCCAGAGAGCAAAAAAGATTAGGCAGTTGAAATAAAGTTGCCTGATCCTTATCTTCCCCAACATCTGTCATGGAGAAAAGTCAGGATGTCCCATATATATTAGATTTTTGGCCAGTACTGCTGAAATTGGAGGTTTAAACCAATACACATCTAATACATGTGGCCAGCTTTAGAAGGGTCAGTATTGTTGACAACTTATAGTTGTTCTTTACATTGAATTAAAACAACATACAATAAAGGACAACCATGTATTATAATTAGAGATGAGCGAACACTGTTCGGAACAGCACCCTCCCATAGAAATGAATGGAAGAGGCCGGCACGCGGGGGGTTAAGCGGCCGGCCGCCGGCAAAGTCTGCGTGCCAGGTGCTTCCATTCATTTCTATGGAAGCGTGCTGTTCGGATCGGCTGATCCGAACAGTGTTCACTCATCTCTAATTATAATGTATATAATTGGATGAGATAAAAGAGTGTTAATGGAAAAATGTAACAAATTTAGGGGCTACAAACCATAGAGCTGTAATTTTCTTGTCCTGAGAAGATGCACTATGACTCAAATGTGAATTCAGCCTCAAAGCATACCTTTTAAAAAAAAAAAAAATAATAATAAATATTTAATATATGAAACCTGGACAAATGACAAAACATACTAAAAATAAATACCAATCTCAGAACCCTTATGGTTTCTATACACGCAGCACCATTTACTGATAATGAAATGATATACGTAGAAAATCTTGCATTTTACATCAGAAATGCTGCAATTTTAAAAATTGAATGAAAGTTCTTATGGTGGAATGACGACACAACAGGAGAGTGGGAAAAACAAACATCTAATTTAAAGAAAACCTTTCACCACCTCCAATTCAAGTTCCTAGCATCTGTTAATAGGTGCTCCTCTACTGATTCCAGCTCAGCTGGAATTTTCTCTCTAGCCCCCACCATTCCTTAGCAACAAGAGACGTTAGTTGTGGTCCCTGATGTGCTATTTAATCTCTGTAATGTCAGAAGGGCGGTGTCAGGCAGGGGGTTTGATTCAGAGCTCCAATCAGAGGTAGCCGGTCTCAGACCTCAGAGACACACTCCTTGTCTACTCCTGCCTGACACCGCCCTGACCATTCAGAGCCTAAATATCATATCAGGCAGCAAAACTAACAGCATTGATCGCTCAGAAATGGTGGGAACTAGAGAAAAAATCCAACTGAGCCCAAATCAGTGGTGCAGCACCTTTTAAATGATGCAAAAGAACTGGACTTGTTGGAGGTGGTGAAAGTTCCTCTTGAAAGTGGTGTTCACACTACCGTTTGTAGAGTCTGTTGCTAGCATCTGTTACAAAATGATAACAACGGACACTAACAAATCCATCATAAATACGTTAAAAACCCCATTGATTTCAATGGGTTGTTATCTGTTGTCCATTAGTGTTCGTTTATACCAAATCTGTCACATGTCGTTACTTTAGCAGACATAATAACGTGTAGGACTTTTGTGTCAGTTCAAAATAACGGACTTATAGCGGGCGTTAAGTGTCCATTATTGTACGTTATTATAAGAATCTTATACATCCATTTGTCAAAGATGATAAAAATGCTCCTTTCAATCACAATAAACAATGACTCACGATTCTGGAGTTAAAGGAAATCTTTTCTAAACCACTTTGATGCTGTTGCAGGGATTGTTAGTAGCATAACAAACATACCCTTTTGTGACAAAATTCAGTCTTGCTGAGAAGACTGCAACTGAGCTGTTCAGTGCACTTGGCGCATGGCTGTGCCTGACAGAACACCCTTTTTGTCTGTGGTCACCACCTAGTACTGCACCTTGACATAAAGACTGACAGGTCTTAACATATAGTGACCATAGGCTAAAATAGGTGCTGTCATAGGTGTCACCACTCCCCAGGTGCAATGAACAGTTCTTGCTGCATTGACAGGTGGAGTGCATCTGCGGCCTCAGTAGTAATACTTATTTCCGCTTCACGACAGCATAGCTTGGTTTTATTTTTTTGTCACGTTAGACTAAATATCAGGAGTGGAGTTGACACCACTAAGCTCCTACAATTCTGAAAATAAGAGTAAAAAAAGTTTCTGAAATATACAAAGGAAAGAGTTACATAACATTGAAGATTTAGGGATGAATAAAATAAAAATGTAAACTATTATCTCCAAGTGTAAAAGATTAAGTATAGAAAAGTGTTGCCCTGCTAAAATTATTCCAAGAAAAACTTATACAGGAGGTCAAAGAACTGTAAGCTTTCCAAGTGACTTTAGATTACATGGTCCGGATTTCACAAAATGCAAGCCTTTGGTTACATACAGTAGGAGAAGTTGTTACCCTAAAGTAAGATCAATGCTTGTCTTACAGCTGCAAAAATAAAATCAGGGTCTTTATACTATTCTATAGTTAAATGAGTCAAAGTTTTTGAGCATCTAATTCTCCAGGTTCTGTCTGTTAAAAAATAGTGTTAATAGTAAAAACATCCAACCTAATGTGGTGGCCTCAGGTGTGATGATGTGGAGGTACTCAGTGCCTTGCATATTTTTACAAAGAGACAAAAATAGGTTTTTGTACAAAATTCATGGCCTTTCTAGAAGATAGGCTGTCAATATCATATCAGTGGAAGTCTGATTCCTAGCACTCCAGCTGATCAGCTGACTGAAGGGGCCACAGTAATTCAGGAGATGCCAGAAGTTGAACTCAAAGTGGCCCGATATTAATGACCTATCCTAAGGACTGGTGAAGTTTTGAGAACCCCTTTAAATGCCCTTGAATTTCAGAAATGTTTGTGCAGAATTTACTGCCAGTGAACAATATCAGCATATTCATGTTTATGATGACTGTGCATTGATATATTTTTTCAAATTAATAATTACCTTATAAGCTCTACGGTCTCTGAGTACATTGTGTAAGGGGACTTGGATTCCACTGGACCATGTTCCATAGCATTTCCACATTCAATAAATGCCAGGGCTGCTTCTGTATAGCTCAGAACCTTACCAAATTTTTCCACCTTGTAAAAGAAAAATTATTATATATATATATAGGTATGATTGTTACATTTACTAGGAAGTGAAATGTAAGTGTTCAGTATGTTGAGCAAATTCAGATTCTGCAAACATGGATTTGTAATTTATGGCTAAAGCCAACTCAGCAACTCCAATTAGTTGTGGCAAGTACTCTGTTAGTTAAGGCTGATAAGAATTAAAGGGATGTTCCAGTTCTTTTTTTTTTCTTTCCTGTCCATGTGGCTGGGAATCAGTTGAGTCTTCTTTCAGGTCTTTGTTTCCCTTTTGCCTGCACACAAGCACATTGCCAAGCAGAGGCAGAATGCTCTCAGTCTGATTTTAACAAAGCATCATTGCTCAGTCAGTGTTTGCAGACCTGAAAGGAGACTCTCTGCTGAATCCCCAGCTGAATGGACAGGTGAGTATATAGTATTTGTCATTTTAAGCCTCCCCATGTGTTAAAAAACAAAACAAAAACTGGAACACTCCTTTAGGCTGAGGCACCACGTTGCGAAAATGCAGCTTTTTTGTTTTTGTTTCAGACTTTGCTGTGGTTTTTTTGAGGCAAAGTAAAAAATGGCTACAAAAGGAATAGAGATGAGCGAGTAGTATTTGATCGAATACCTCGCTCCCATAGGAATGCGTGTAAGCGGCAAACACCAAGGGTTTTAAGCTCAGTGAATATTTGATGCACTTAACCCCTTGGTGTTCGGCTGCTTACACGCATTCCTATGGGAGCGAGGTATTCGATTGAATACTACTCATATATAGGACATACTTATACTTCTTTCTTCTGCTTTATCTCAAAAGAAAAAAAGCACAACAAAATCTGCAAAAAAAAAGCTGCATTTCTGCAACGTGGGGCCTCAGCCTTAAGCTGTTATCCAGCTTTTACACATTGATAGCCTATCCTTAGGGGGCATTCACACAATGTAATGTGGTGCTGATTCTTGCACAATAACTCGCGTAAGAATCAGTGCTGCAAAATAGAATCCCATTGACTTCAATGGGTTCCGTTTAACGCACGTAACACATTGAAATCAATAGGTTAAAAAGCCTCCCATTGATTTCAAGTGCCGCATTACATCATGTGAATTCCCTCTTAAAGACCATCAATTTCAGATCTGGAGAGATCCAAATGGCAGGAGCGCTATAGATTGGTTGAACTCAAAAAACACAGTTCACAGTGTAGCAAGTTGCTACACTGCCAACTTGCTGTACTTGTAGTAGCAGAATTTATTGGTGCAAAGACCTTATTTATAAGAATCCTGATAGTTGGCCCCCCGTGGATGTAAAATTGATGACCCATTTTATGGAGGATTCACACGGTGTAACGTGCCGCGTGATGTGGCACGTAGACGCCGCGTGAGCTTTTGCGGGCCGTTCACGCTCCCATTGATTTCAATGGGAGCGGAGATCATATGCTCCGCGCTATTTTGCGGCCGCAAAATCACGGCCACAAAATAGCTGTAAAATGCAGTGTTTCTGCCACGGACAAAACGCAATGTTTTCGCGACATGGGGCTTCAACCTAAGAGTATATTTGCAAGGTAGCAATGCAGTTAAAGCCACATTAAAATCGCATTGGAAAAACTGTTTTTAGACGTGGCTGTGATTTTTACACAAAAAATTATATTTTTTAAACCTGTTTCCCCAGATAAAAACTGCATTTACATAGAAAACCAAGGGGTAAAATCGCATGCACTTATTAATGTGGATTCAATGCATTTTTAACAGCACTCCATCATCTACATGTGATATATACCATGCACTACATAATCTGTAACTTGTATTGTATTACTTGTGTTGTAGTTTCTGAAAATGCATCAATTTAATAAATCGCCAAGTTCACACATCTCATGAAGTTGTGGATTTTACTGTTCCTTAGTGTAGACTCCATAACCGCAGCAAAACCGTAAACTGTGAACTGTGCTTAATCAGCACAAAAAAAAAAAAAAAAGCTGGGGGCCACACGGTGGCTCAGTGGTTAGCACTGCAGCCTTGCAGTGCTGGAGTCTTGGTGTTCAAATCCCGCCAAGGGCAAAAAACCATCTGCAAGGAGTTTGTATGTTCTCCCCGTGTTTGCATGGATTTCCATCCCATATTTCAAAGACATACTGATAGGGAAAAATGTACATTGTGAGCTCTATGTGGGGCTCACAATCTACAAAGAAAAAAAAAAAAAAAAAAGCTAAGCCTCTGTTCACACACTGCTGAAATTGGACTTCTTTGGAAGAGACTTTTTTTCTAGCCAAAAGCAGGTATTTATATAAAAAACGCACTTTGCTGCTATGTTGTAAATAATAATTCCGCCACTAGATGGTGACATATCTCTGTTACTTCCCAATCCTACATCTCCACTAAAATGTAGATAAGTGTGTATAGATGAAGGTGTAGGGCAGGGGTCCTCAAACTGCGGCCCACGGGCCACATGCGGCCCGCCAAGCACTTCTGTCCGGGCCCGCCGACAACGCTGGCAGGCGTGCATTTATAATGAAGCTCCTGGGGAGCTCGGGCCAGGCCATGGAGCGCGCTTCACTTTACCTATTGGAGGGCACAGCTCCTGATGTCTGTGCGACCTGCTCTGCCTCCGGTGTCTACCTGTGTCCTCCTGCCACATCGCTTGTATGCAATGTAAGGAGGATACAGGAGACACCACTCCTTATGTCTGCGTGGCCTGATCTGCCTCCGGTATCCTGCTTACATGGCATACATGCGATGTGACAGGCGGACATCGGAGGCAGAGCAGGTCGCACAGACATCGGGAGCGGTGCCCTCCAATAGGTAAAGTGAAGCGCTCTGTCTCCATGGCCTGGCCCAATATAGTCAACTGTGCCCCTCTGTCACTTCGTCAGTCAGGTCACCCTAGCAACGGGACCTGACCTGATGCAGCCCAAATTACAGTAAGCAAAGCCACTACCGTACTACAGTTTGTTGCGCCGCTCAGCAGTGGTCTCACTGGTCAGGTTTAGTGCCTGCTGCCTTCCTGGACGGACCCTACCTGTGCCCCCTGAAGTAAGCAGTATAATATCTTACTGTAGGATAAATAACACCTCAGAGGGCGTTCACACTTGTGCTCGGTGTCTGGTGTATGCATTCCGTTGGGTTTCCATCTTCAGTCCCAGCGAAACTGGACAGGGGACTGAAACCTGGCAGTCACCTTTAACCCCTTAGCGACCCTTGACGTAACTGTACGTCATGGGTCGCATGGGGATGTATGGAGCGAGCTCACACGCTGAGCTCGCTCCATACACGGCAGATGCCGGCTGTATCATACAGCCAGGACCTGCCAATAACAGCAGCGGTCGGTGCCCGAGCCAATCGCTGCTGTTAACCCTTTACACACTGCGGTCAAACGTGACCGCAGTGTGTAAACGGCGCCGGCACCGCCATGTTTCGCCGATCGCCGCCCTCCTGAACGTCACATGAGGGCGGTGATCGGTTGCTATGACAGCCGGAAGCCTATTGAAGGCTTCCAGGCTTGTCTCTGCCCGAGATCTATTAGACGATGCCAGAGGCATCAGAGGCATCGTCTAATACAAGTGCTGCGATTTTCCTATTCACTGCAATACTGTAGTATTGCAGTGAATAGTATGAGCGATCAGACCCCCTAGGTTTCAAGGTACCTAAGGGGTCTGATCATAAATGTAACAGAAGAAAAAAAAAAGTTTTTAAAAGTATTAAAAAAATAAAAAAAATATAAAAGTTCAAATCACCCCCTTTCCCTAGATTAGCTATAAAAGTAATTAAAGAACATTAAACATAAACATATTAGGTATCCCTGCGCTCCAAAATGCCCGAACTATTAGAATATTAAAACATTTATCCCGTACTGCGAACGGCGTAGCGGCAAAAAAAATAAAAAACGCCAAAAAGCGTTTTTTTCAACACTTTTCCTCCTATAAAAAATTGAATAAAAAGTGATCAAACCATCAGATCTTTCCCCAAATGGTATCAATAGAAACGTCATCTTGTCCCGCATAAAAAGACACCACAACCAGCTCCATACATGGAAATATGAAAAAGTTACAGGTGTTAGAACATGATGACACAAATTTTTTTTTCTATTTTGCAAAGTTTATCATTTTTTTAAAAGTATCAAAACATTTCAAATACTATATAAATTTGGTATCACCGCGTTCGTACTGACACGTAGAACACAGGTAACATGTCACTTGTACCAAACAGTGAACGCTGTAAAAATTAAACCCATAAGAAAATGGCGCAAATGCATTTTTTCTCCAATTGCACCTCATTCTGAATTTTTTTCCAGCTTCCCAGTACATTGCACAGCATATTGAATGATGCCATTACAAAGTACAATTTGTCCCGCAAACAATAAGCCATCATGTGACTCTGTGAACTGAAAAATGAAAAAGTTATGGCTCTTGAAATGTGAGGAGGGAAAAACGAAAATGCGAAACCAAAAAATGGCCGGGTCCTTAAGGGGTTAAAACCCATTCAATTGAATGTTTGTTTGTTTTTTAAGCCGGACACAAAGACCTGCATGTCTGACTTTGTGTCTGGCTAAAAAAAAAACGGTTTCCCCACGGACAGGCCACAGGCGGACACTGGTGGTCACCTTTACAAACCCATTCAATTGAATGGGTTTTAAAGGTGACTGCCGGTTTTCCGCCCCCTGTCCAGTTTCGCTGGGACTGAAGATGGAAACCCGACGGAATGCATATACCAGACACACAAGTGTGAACGCCCCCTGAGATTGAAAATTGATTGTCCCCCTCCATCCCACGGTTGCATTCATCTCCATTTTTTCTCAATAACACATAGGAATAGCCTTAAGAAAGACATCTAAAGGTAGGAGAAGAATAGCCTTTCTTAAGGCTATTCCTACGTGTTATCGAGAAATAATGTGATTTTAATGGTAGAATCCCTTTAAACTATATTTCGGCCTTCCAATGGTCTGAGGGACAGTGAACTGGCCCACTGTTTAAAAAGTTTGAGGACCCCTGGTGTAGGGTTTAGAAAGGTGCTTTAATCCAAACCTGCTTTACATGTCCTGTTTTAAAACCATTCTGAAACATAAGCTAAGAAATAAATAGTAAAACTACCAACAAAGAAGTAATAATAACACTTCAACAACCTTGATGAATCTAACAACGTTACAATCTAATAAGTACTCAGACTCATAAGTTTTCTAACTTTTTATTACTGTTTACATACCGCATGCCGTGCTGCTCACTCGCCCCATAGACTTCAAAAAATCAATGCTGCAGTATCCACACTTGCCGCTACAGTTTGTACAGTGAGTGAACAGATGGCTCGCGCTATGTAAACAATACCGCAAGCTGCACTGTCTCCGTGCAGGTGATCTGAAGAGGGTCCCAGGTGTCAAAACCCGAAGAGCTAATGTTGATAGCCTATCCTATGGATCAGTCTTCAATGTTAGAAACCAGATAACCCTTTTAAAATCAGCAGAGTATGTTGGTGTTTATCCTTATTTGTATCCCCCCTGAAACAAATTCTTTCATTCTTTCTTCTTCGTTTCCCCTTTCATCCCCTTTTTTTTTTCTGTATTCCTGTCTGTTTACTGGGAAATTAAAAAATAAAGGTAATTTATTAAGACTGGTGCTCTGTCTTAAAGGGGCTCTATCAGTGGCCTAACTACCGGCATAGCAGCATAGGCAGCTGCCACAGGGCCCGCTGTGTTTTTTTTTTTTTTTAATAGGCCGTTACGGGCCCTATTTACTTACCGATCCTGGCTGGGCTTCCTTCCTAGTTGTCTGACGTCTCTGACGTCACATATACCTGGCCTGCGTCCTGGGTCATGTGACGTCCGACATCATTGAAGAAGGACGGCAGCGGAGGCCAACAGCGGAGGCTGACAGCGTAGGAGCCGGGGGACAGGTAAGAAACAGTAGTTTTTTATGTTTTTATTCCCCCGGGTCTCCGATTATTATACTCTGGGGTCTGAAAAGACCCCAGAGTAGAATAATTGCTTATGGGTGTCCACAGTGGGACATAATAGTGTGTGCAGGGGCGACTATGGGACATAATACTGGGTGCAGGGGCCACTAAGGGACATAATACTGTGTGCAGGGGTCACTAAGGGACATAATACTGTGTGCATGGGCCACTAAGGGACATTGTACTGTGTGCAGGGGCCACTAAGGGGCATAATAGTGTGTGCAGGGGCCACTAAGGGGCATAATAGTGTGTGCAGGGGCGACTATGGGACATAATACTGGGTGCAGGGGCCACTAAGGGACATAATACTGTGTGCAGGGGTCACTAAGGGACATAATACTGTGTGCATGGGCCACTAAGGGACATTGTACTGTGTGCAGGGGCCACTAAGGGGCATAATAGTGTGTGCAGGGGCCACTAAGGGGCATAATAGTGTGTGCAGGGGCCACTAAGGGGCATAATAGTGTGTGCAGGGGCGACTATGGGACATAATACTGGGTGCAGGGGCCACTAAGGGACATAATACTGTGTGCAGGGGTCACTAAGGGACATAATACTGTGTGCATGGGCCACTAAGGGACATTGTACTGTGTGCAGGGGCCACTAAGGGGCATAATAGTGTGTGCAGGGGACACTAAGGGGCATAATAGTGTGTGCAGGGGCGACTAAGGGTCATAATACTGTGTGCAGGGGCCACTAAGGGACATAACAGAGCGCGCAGGAAAGCGGAGGAGGGGGGTCGGTCGAGGTCGTCTGTGTTGGTTGGGGGGGCCCATGTCAAAAGTTCGCCACGGGGCCCTGCCATTCCTAGTTATGCCACTGGGCATCATTAGATTTTGGCAATTCTAGATAAACATATGCCTGAATAGCCTTTGAAAAGGCTATTCAGGTGCTGCTAATCGTTTTAGAAAAGATCCCCCGTTTTTATGATTTACCAGTAAAACGGATATGCTAATGAGTCCCTCCATGCACCCAGCGTCATACCTTCCTCACGCCCACCTCTGTTGCTTGTGCTCTATAAGTCCTCATCCTCCTCCCTGCGAATTACCGCCTGCAGCGTCTGTATTCTCGGTGGTAGGGAATTGAAATTTCTGGCATGCGCAGTAAGCAGGCCCAAGTCCTATTTTGCTGTTTTAAGTGAAGTTACAAACTATCTGTGTGCCAAATTTCATTCAAATCCATTTAGCCTTTTTTGTGTGATTGAGGAACAAACACACAAACATCCAAACACACAAATTTTCACATTGAAAGCAATAGGGAAAAAAGCCTCCCATTAATTTCAATTCGGAGCGCACGTATGCCAGCTCCCATAGAAATCAATGGGAGCTGTTTTTTACGCGCTCATTCTGAACGAGTTTTACGTTCAGAATGAGCGGAGTGTATACTCTGTGTGAAGGCTCCCTAAACTATGGTTTTAGTATGGTCTTGGATGACTTAATTTGTAGGTTTGGTCTTAGTGACAGACACCTTTTCTATTCACATAGAAAAGTTTGCAGTTTTTCAGTGTACATGTATAGGATGACAAATTATATGGAACTAAAAAAGTTAAGGACAATAAAAGTGATCTTAAAAAAATCTATTGAATTTCACCCGATCCCTCTCTAACTACATAATATGCCTATAGCTGTAGATACTTTCTTACACAGACTGTATAATCACTTATTTTCAAAGTAATTGTTTGACAAAAACACTCAATGATACAAGCATTCCATAATTTAACAAAGCCAGTCATGCTTGTAATAGGTTTTATAATTATGTTTGGTGGTTTGTGCTGATGATAACTTCATGCCCATAAAATACCAGGACAAAATTAATTTAGCATACTGTATCTGGGAGGAAAGTGTACTTACCATGGCATCTGCTTTATGCTTCATTCGTTTGGCTTCCTGCATAAAGTAATCTGCATTGTGAGGTCTACAAAATGAGAATGAAAATGCTCAGAAGTATTCTTATATGAAGTGGATATTTGCAGGGGTGTTTTGCCCTGCTTATAACCTTTTTTAAAATGTGATCCATATAATTACCAGCACTTGCGATATAGATAGGTAACAAACCAAGACAGCACCAGCATGGTGGCAGCCCAAGGATATGTGCTGGTCCAGTATAAAGTTACAAAAATAGGTGGCACTTCAATGAAGTAGTGAAACAAATTGATTTTTATTTCCCCAAATACAAATATGTTTTTGGGAAAATAAAACCCATTTTTTTCATTTCTTCATTGAAGTGTCACCTATTTTAGTATTTTTTAGATAGATAGATAATGCCATTATCATAGCTAAAGATCAACCATAACTTAATTCCTTCCTTCATCATCACCTGAAATGTATCTGAAGTTAGGAATGCCATCATGAATACAATACCGGATTTTCTTAAGATGCCTGTGTACAAGGTGCAGACAACTGCATTAAAGGGGTTTTCCCATTTCCTGTTTCAGCAGCTTTGCCTGCTGTCTCTTCTCACTTCCTGTATTCCTTATCAAACAGTCAAAGCCACCTTGCTTGTTGAACAGGACCCGATAAAGTTATGATTACTAGAATCCATTATGATGATTATTATCTATTATGATTACTATTATGACAACTACAAATCTAATATAAATGTAGATCAAATAATATGTACATGCTTGTGGAGAACAACTCTGTGTTATCTGTGTGTTTACATAGACAGGGCTTTATCAGCAAAGTGCAAATAGCTGAACTTTTTGTCATCCCCAGCAGAGTTGTAGATAACAGTGAGAGCAGTGAGTGACATCACTTGTCCTGTCTTATCACACAGGTCTCCAGCTCTTTGGAAATGCTGTGTAAACAATGGGAGGAATAATTTCACATAGCAGGAAAACAAAGCAGCAGTATATTTAGGAAAACTGTTCAATAAGCTAGCAGTATAGATAGGATCCTAGAGATGGGAATACCCCTTTAATCGCATGTGATTAGATCTAATTGCCAGGCTGCATCTGTACTTGTTATTGCTTCACATAGCAAGTATAGGTGACGTTCAGCAATTAGCAGTAATTGTATGCCATTTCCGTGGCTGCGCCATCCCGTGTACAGGAACCCTTAGGATAAGGCCCTATGTTATGGCAAAGCTGCTTTTTATGTTGCAGATTTTTCTGGGCTAAAGCCAGGAGTGGCTACAAATGGGATGGGAAATATATAGAAAAGCAGAAGACGCTCACAGGCAGACACTTTGCAAACCCATTCAAATGAATGGATTTGAAAACTCACAGCCGGTTTCCGTCTCCTGTCCAGTTTCTCAGGCAGAAGACGGAAGCCTGAAAGCGGAGACCTGGCGCAGGTGTGAACCTGCCCTAAGGGAACCTATAGATGTGGAATACTGTCACATCTCAAAGCGTAGGAACAATACCAACAAATATTCCAGCAAAGTGATCACACTTTCGATGTAGACAAGACTTCATAGAGCTCCCCTGTTTATCTTTGCCACCACTTCTGGCATGCATTCCTAGATATGCATTCCTAGATAAGTGTATACTTATACTCTTCTAACATGCATCTTCTAACTGACAAAGTCGAATAAGCCATAAACCATCATAAGTTAGACACAAAGCATTATTTTGTACTGCTCTACCTTGTGCTATCATGCAACTGCTTAGATATCCTTGTATCTGTATGTCCATTCTGCGACCAGAGCTTAGAATGTGAGTCGCCTTTATTACATATAGAGCTTGTACTGTTTGATGGTTGTGATCTCTAAAAAAAAAAAAAAAAAAAAAGCAAACATGTTGTTATTAAATACAACCATACATTTTATATGCTATTTATATACAACACATTTTTTTTCTCAACCTTAATTTTTTTCTCAACATGTAATTCCTATCAAAACCACACAAGAATTTTAAAAAATAATTTCAAAGAGTTATTAAATCACAAGAATTGTGAAACTCTTATGGCCATCACAACCTAAACATCAAAAAACATAAAAACATTAGAATGTGAGGTGGTGGTCTGAATTGTACCCAAGTTGGATGAGGTGTTGGTCATCTATTGGTGTGAACCATGTCACAATTGAGTTAGGGGATAATTGTACACATCAGGGAGAGTGTGTGCCTACATAGGCAGTACGGAGACTTACAAGTCATTCCTGCTCCGCTAGGGATTCCGGGTAAAAAACATGCAAATCTATTCTCCAGGATGTAATTAGGAGAACAGTGCACTCTGTATGCCGCCCTCTAGAGGGCAGCATCCTTAACATCATGCATGCATAATAAGTCTACTATCATGATGCGGATTTAATTGTCAAATTAGTATTTCTATTCCAAAAGGAACAGATTCCCAGCTATGGACAGCGCTGTTTCGGCCTTTTGGGCCTCCTCAGCATAGCGTAGGGATACTGATTTGGCAGAGTGAGAGATTATAGACCAGGGTCAGGGGATAATCATATACATCAGGGAGAGTGTGTGCCTACATAGGCAGTACAGGGACTTACAAGTCATTCCTGCTCCGCTAGGGATTCTGGGTAAAAAATATGCAAATCTGTACTCCACCTTGTATATTAATGTTTTTAGATGTTTTTAAGCTGTGATGGCCATTTTGTATTTCTTGTGATCTAATAAAGCTTTGAATTTATTTTTGAATATTTTGGGATTTGAAAGCTTGAATTCACTGTGTGCTTTCATGTAGTATACCTGTCATTTGTTACATACTGTAGTGAATTATTAAGACTGGTCTTTTATAAGACAGGCTGTGTATGCCTCTTAAAGTGAGTTTGTCACCAGAGCCTAGCATGTCAACCCCACATATAGGTAGTGGTATCTCAGCAGCAACACTGATTCACAAGGAGAAACAATGTTTGAGGCAAAGGCCCCACGTAGCGAGTTGCAGCCATAAAACGCAGCGGAAAAGACCGTGGCCAAAATGCATTGTGATTTTTCACAGAAAGTCCGCAGATTTTTTTTTTCTGCATCCTTTCTGCCCCTATTATACCTTTACAGAAAACACCAGCTTTTCTGTAGGTATAATTATTAATCTGAATGCAGGTGTACATATGTAACACTTTAAGGGTCCATTCACACAGAGGAAAATGGTGAGGAATTTGGTGTGGAATTTCTGCGCTGAAAAAAAGCCTCAATTGACTTCAATGGGTTCCTTTTTTTCTAGCCTCCATTTTTCAGCACTGAAATTCCACACCAAATTCCTCACCATTTTCCTCCGTGTGAATGGACCCGAAGGCTAAGGCCTCACGTTGCGGAAATGCAGATTTTTTTTGTTGCAGATTTTGTTGCGTTTTTTTTTTTTTGAGCCAAGGCCTGGAGTGGATTAAGCAGAAGGTAGAAGTAGAAGAAGCTTCTTATATATTTCCCATTCATTCAGTAGCCAATTTTGGCTGTCTCAAAAAAAAACACATAAGATCTTCAAGAAGAAGCTGCGTTTCCGCAACGTGGAGCCTCACCCCTCCTGCTAAACCCCACTTACTTTTCTCACCACTTTTAAGAAGTGATGAAAGGAGTGAAAGGTCACAAATAATAGTGCAAATATGGTGTGTGCTACATTTTTCTAACTAATGCATCATAAAACTGGTGCAAATCAAATAATCTTCCCAAATGTCTATAGCGTGAATTACAGCGGTGACTATCTAAATCCCCTTTAAATATTTCCTAAAGACAAATTTTTTACTGACAATTTTGAGTCTATAGTATGGTTCTACTGCTTGAAAAACAAAAGTTCACAAGTTCAGAGTCATATGGAAAAGACATCAGCCATAATAGGCATTTCTGTTTGCTATTAATTCATTTATTGAGCTATTCCCTGAAGGGTAACTCACAATTGGATCAACTGTAAAGAACCCAATAACCACCACAGCATTTTCAGTAGAAAACAAATAAAAAGACTTGAAGAACGAAACATGACGCTAACTAAGGCCTCATGTATGCAGACTTGTGATGGATAGTGCTGTAGATCCATACCTTCCCTTGGTGCGCCTATCCCTTTATATGGAGGCACAGAAAGGTGTAGTTTTGTTCTGCAATGTATGCTATATTATGTAGGAATTATCTTCTATACATTTAAAGGGTCTGTCCAATTCCTCAGGATAGGTCATGAATAGTAACTCAATGAGGATCTAGCACCCAGGACCACCACTGATCAGCCCTTTGAATGGACTCCAGCAGTTTTGTGACCCTCTTAGTTGTTTACAATTACACTATCTGTTTCATAGTGGCCATGCAATGTAATTGCAGCTTTGTCCCATTCACTTCACTAGTACGAGCACTGCTGCCTCTTCAAACAGCTGATCAGAGGGAGCTCTGGTTATTGTACCCCAAATAATCTGTTATGGATGAGCTAGCTTGAGGAATAAAAAGGAGTTGGACAACCTTTTAAAAGAGAGAATACAAGAAGGCACAAAATGGTGGCCCATGCATTATCTACAGGTTCAGAGTAAAGTCCTGTAGGAACTATACTGACAGCTATACATGGCCTTAGCACATAGTATGGCTGTGGCCATTGAGAAGACTATCCAAAAATATAAATACAAAAATAAATACAATAATATATGCCACCAGAATGCTACATGAGAGTGCAAGCTGGAAAATCATAGTGTTTGCAAAATCATCAAAACTAGATCAAAAGATTAGTTTGAGAAGGAGTTAAAATTAAATGGTAAAATAAATTGACGAAGACCAATAAGGTGTTTAAAAAAAGAATTGCTACAATGTGATAAGTCCAGTTGGTCTTTCTATCCATGTCATCAATCATCTACATGTGAGTAATGTATTGGCCAGGTGTATTCACATTGTCTTGTAGATAGTGATTAGGAGACTCCAATTAGATGTGATTAATTATTAAAGTTTCATTCTACACTCTGAGAGAAAGGGCTTTTTCTATTTTATATCTGCCTATAGACTTCTATGCATGAATGCAGCACTAAGGGAGCATTCACACTACCGTTGGTGTCCGACAGCTAGTGTCTGCTGCTAATGTCCGTGCAAAATCATGTGCGGACATTAGTATCGGACACTAGCTGTGTCCGTGACATTTTGCATTGATATAAATGGAGATCGGGTGCGTTTTTTTATTGTCCGTGTCTGTCCTTAACTGTCCGTTCCCAAAGATGTCCGACTTTTCAAGCGGACAGAAAAAACCTACATGTCGGGTTTTGAACGAACATTATCAGCGGACACTAGCTGTCGGACACCGACGGTAGTGTGAACGCTCCCTAAAAAGAGATTGTGTATACGTTCATGTGGTACAGAGAGCTATGCCTACAGCTTGTTATGGAGTCCTACTGAACTTCTGTGTGACTTTTACAATTAAAGTAAAAATTGTGTCATAATATTTCCCCTCAGAGAAATTTCTAATGCTGGCACCATAAGGCAACAGACAGACCGCTCTAAGAATGATTAGAAGAATTTGCTCCTTGGGGCATTTTGGGACCAAGCATTTATACTATCCATTCCTCCTCACAGACACTGATACACAAAGAAGTGTCACTTGCTCTTAGCAATTTCCACGGTTGTGTTAATTTTTTCCATAAGTTGGCCCTGGCAGTGTTGAATTCCCTTGCACTATATCTACTGGTGAGCAAAAGCGTAACAATGTGTTGAACTTTTGACTTTCATGCTTCATATTTGACCATTCACTACAGCTTCAAATGTGAGACTGCCATCATTCTATAGACAATCATCTTGGCTATCTCATACATAAATTTGACTTGAAACTATTTATGATTAGTTATGCAGATACTTTTTTTTTTTCTTTTTATGTAGATTGTGAGCCCCATATAGGGATCACAATGTACATTTTTTTTCTCCTATCTGTATGTCTTTGTAGAATGGGAGGAAATCCATGCAAACACAGGGAGAACATACAGACTCCTTGCAGATGTTTTTCCAGGCAGAATTCAAACCCAGGACTCCAATGCTGCAAGGCTGCAGTGCTAACCACTGAACCACCATGTTGCCCCTAGTTATGCAGATTCTTGTCATGTATCTGCATTGTTACTGTTTTCCTCCTAAAAATCTAAGGGTATGTTCACACAGCAGAAACCTTTTCCGCTGTGTGAATTCTCCACATGGCTGGCTGCAACGGTATGCCGATGCAGTGTCGCGGCATCCCGCTCCTGATTAGGCCCGAACGAATGGGCCTAATTAGGAGTGAGTTTGAACCGCGGAATCCGCGGCAAGATAGGGCATGTCACTTCTTTTTCCCACTAGCTGAAAAAAAAATCGCTAGTGGGAAAAAAAAGCGAGCGGCTCCCATTGAAGTCAATGGGAGCCTTTTTTGCAGGCAGATTTTGAGGTGGATTCCGTGTAAAAATTTGTCTGCAAAAAACTCTGTGTAATTATATTAATATTGTAAATCCACTTTTGGCTTTCAATACTGCCTGAATCCTTTTGGGCATCCTTTCAAGCAGATTCAAGCATGTCTCGACCAAAATCTGATCCCAGGTCTCTTCTACATGATCTCAATATTGGTATATACTGGTCGAGTGACTTTAGTACGAAAACAAATTTTTCTTCAACTCTGCCCAGAAGTGTTTGGTTGGGTTGAGGTCTGAGGACTGTGGGGGCCAATCCAGCACCTCTACTTCATTGTCACTGAGCCATTTCTTCACTAATCTCAAAATATGCTTCAGGTTGTTGTCCTGCTGGAGCACTATGTCATCCTTTTCATACCCATAGTACTCGAATGATATGAGACACACTGGGCCTCCTGGAGGGCAAAAGAGGAAGTGGAGGTGGCCATGAGCAGGAAGTAGGATTGGTAAGTAAATAGGGCCTGTTACCTGCTCTGCCCTGTGGCAGCCGTTATGGCGCTACTCCTTCAGTTTCTCAATGCATTAGCCTCCTTTTTCCTTTCAGACCCATGAGCACTCATCAGAACCCAGTCTATCGATTTTCGTCTTATCACTCCAAATCACCCGTTTCCAATCTACTACTGTCCACTTTTTGTATTTTTTTTTCCAAACTTGAGCCAACGCTTCTCATGAAGATACTGAAGTCAAGACTTGTTTCTCTTTATTCTGGCCACTATTCCAGACTCTTCTTTCGCGTGTCACACAGTGCTTGCATGGACGTCTGTGATTTCATTATTACAAAATATATGAAACACATCCACTTACGTGTTTTTCGAGCCAGAACTGATAGACGATGAGCCAACTTGGTGACTCCAATATTTTGCCTGGACGTCCACCTCTTGCTTTTTGAATGGATGGATACACTTCATTTCACATTCTAATCATGGCACACACATGATGCAGTTTGGCAATTTTCTTGACCGAGAGACCGCTATCCATGAGTTGGATGATGCGGTTTGTCATTTCTTGTGGCATTTTCTTAATGGCTGATCCTCGATTTGAACTAGTGACCTATTGCTTCGGAATAACACACTGAGCTTTTAGGGAATGTGAGAAGTTGTCAATTGTAGTATACAAGAAGAAAAAGATTTTTCTACCACCAGGAGAAAAACAGTAACAATGGAGCTATATGATAAAAAAAACTTGTATAACTAATCATATCATAAATAGTTGCAAGCCAATTTTAAGCATGAGATAGCCAAGGTGATTGTCTATATTTTATTTTAAATATGATTTTTATTGAAAAGAAGAAAACTTTTACAATATAAAAGAAAAACAATTACAAACATAAGAAAAACCGGCAGAGGTCCAATCAGTAGAGCAAGAATTACAAGTTGGAACTTCGAATTGCAACCCAAATACAGGGATGACACAAACATGACCAAATAAACAAAGACCAAAGGACCAAATATACAAACGCTACTAAGACACCAAATCTACGAGAGGTCAAAAAGGAGGAAAAGATCCGCAAAGCAAGACGAAGAGAGGTAGAAGCTCTGAAAGAGAACAAAGAAGGGAACGTAGCTAGAGAGGTACAGGAAAGGAATAGTGAAAAGAAAGAATAGGAAAGACGGGATAGAGACGAAAGAGAACGAGAAAACCAAACAATAACATAAACAACATAAACAACATACCTGAACACAATACTGGAGAAACACAAGGTACAGCCAAAAAGAAAATAAAGCCACCTGGGGTAACGGAACAGTAAATAGGTAGTGATCAAGGGGTCCCCATGGGAGCAGCCTGAGGCCGAAGAGAAAGAGCTGCCTTATTAGACTCCACATATGAGATCCAAAGGGACCACTGGGAACGAAATTTGGCGTAAGTGTGATTTTTATTGGACAACAGACGTTCCAAGGTGCATGCTAAGTCCACATGGTGGAATAATTCAGCTACGGTTAAACAAAGAGCGGACTTCCACTGACGAGCGATCATGGCCCGAGCTGCGAGCACAATCTGTCCCAGAACGACCTGCATCTCTGAGGGAAAACTACCAACATCTAAGAAGCATAGGGCAAGACCAGGAGAAGGACTGATATCAAAACCGGCTATGGTGGATATGAAATGAAATACAGCTATCCAGAAGGCTCGGACCGGAGGGCAGTCCCACCACAAATGCAAGAAGGAACCTACTTGGCCGCATCCCCTCCAGCAGAGTCTTGTACAGGAAGAATCGATGTGCGCCATTTGGGTTGGGGTCCTATACCACCGCAGCATAATTTTCAAGGCCGTTTCCCAATGAGACGCCCCCCTAGATACATGTTTAACAAACCCAGCTGCGGCATACCAGTCCGTCAGAGGGATGGTTCTGGCAAGATCCGCTTCCCAACGGAGCAGGTGAAGAGGCTTGACCGGCTCCGGGGGAACCGAGAAAAAGCCATAAAACACAGACAACCCACCTCTAACAGGCGAGGACCTATTCCACAGCTTTAAGGCTAGTCTAGGAAAGGTCAATCTAGAGGGCTCGTAGGATTGAAAAAAATGACGCAACTGTAAATATTTAAAGAAGTCCGTTTTAGGGAGATGGAACTCTTCCTGTAACATAGAGAACGACTTAAACCCGTCATCAGAGTACAAATGGGCCACTTTATAGAGACCCCTAGAGACCCACCCACGGAGTCGCAGTTGAGGAAGAAAAGAGGTCAAATATAATAAGGGTAACTTCGACAAAGGAACCAGGTCTTCCTTGGAGGTATACGACAGAAAGTAACGCCAAGCAGACACTGAGGCCCTAATAATCAGCAAGGGAGAGGAAGTGATGGGGAGGTTCAGATCTTTAGGACGTAAAATACTCATAAGCGGGGCATCCAGAAGGCTTTCCTCAATCTCGGCCCAGCGCCATTTAGAAGTCTCATCCCACCCAACCTTGAGTTGATCAAGGATAGATGCCATATAATATTTCCTAACATCTGGGACACCCGCACCCCCATGAGACCAAGGACGCGTCATCACTTTAAGTCGAACCCTGGACCTCTTACCCTCCCATATATATTTGGATAGAATAGACTGTAGTTTAGTAAAATATGAGTCAGGGAGGGGGAGGGCAACTGTGCGAAACATATACATAATTAGAGGTAACACCATCATTTTGACAATGGCGATTCTGCTAGCCCAAGACAACATCGGTTGTGAGAAGGAGGTAAGGAGAGAAGTAATCTTAGTCAGAAGGGGGATATAATTGGCAGAGAACAGATCAGAACTAGGGGCCGTCAGGGAGATGCCAAGGTAAGCTATGCGGGAATCATTCCATTGGTAGGGGAATTGAATACTAAGATCCCGTCTCAACGAGGGAGAGATGACAACAGGCAAGATCTGTGACTTAGAGGAATTTACTTTATAATAAGAAACTTTACTAAATCTCCCTAGGACGTCCGTAGCAGCACTCAAGGAGGGACCGGGGGAAGTCAGGGCCAGTATAACATCATCAGCATATAGGCCAATTTTATGTTGCTGGCGGCCCACAGTAATACCCTCAATATTTTCCGCCATCCGAATGGACTCCGCCAGGGGCTCCATCACCAACGCAAAGATAATAGGGGAAAGAGGGCAACCCTGGCGAGTACCATTCGAGATCCGAAAGGGCTCAGACAAGAAGCCCGATGAGAGCACACGAGCCGACGGGTGGGAGTATAGAGCTAGAATAGCAGATTTAAAGACGGGCCCCATACCAAACCTATCCAAAAGGCTATCTAAGTAATCCCAGTGGACCCTATCAAAAGCCTTCTCAGCATCCAAAGCCAGAAGCAAAGAAGGCGTACCATCCCTTTCGGCTTTTTGAATAAGGTCTATGAACCTCCGTGTGCCGTCTGGAGCCTGCCTTCCAAATACAAAACCTACCTGGTCAGGGCTAACTAACTGGGGGAGAAGGAGAAGCAACCGCTCAGCAAGGATTTTAGCGTACAATTTGATATCTGTGTTCAGAAGGGAAATGGGTCTAAAATTAGCCGGGACAGTGGGAGATTTGCCAGGTTTAGGGATGGTCACTATAGTGGCCGACAACATTTCCTCCGGGAAGCATTGCTCCTCCGCCGCCTTCCTGTACACAGCTAAAAGATGAGGGGATAAAATATCTGCGTATTTCTTGTAATAGATCCCTGAGAAGCCGTCAGGGCCAGGAGACTTTAGTGGCTCCAGCGAGGCTATAGCTTCCGTAACCTCAAATAAGGTGATAGGAGAGGCCAGGGAGACAGATTGCGCAGGGGAAAGGCGGGGCAGGGCCACAGAGTCTAAGAATCTATCTATTTCCTCCTTGGATGGCTGGTATGTCTGGGGATCATCCCTAAGATTGTATAGAGACTTGTAATATAAGCGAAACTGCTCTGCAATGAGGCGGGGGTCAATTACTTTAGTACCCAAGTCATCCACAAGGTAGGCAATACGGGATTTGGGGCGTGACTGTTTGATTTTTTTGGCTAAAAAGGCACTAGCCCTACTGTTATGCACGTAGGCCTGACATTGAAAACGCTTAAAAGCTAAGTCCTGTTGGCAAGCCAGAAGGCCCTGCAATCGGAGTTGACATTGTCTAATCTCCGCAGAGACAGTAGGGGTGGGATTAAGCTTATTAATTGCGGAGAGGGAGGATAGGGAATGAAGTGTAGCATCTATGTCTTTAGACCGTTCTTTTTTTGCTCTCGCGCAGGCCTGAATAAGCATCCCTTGCATATAAGCCTTATGGGCATTCCAGAGCACATGAGGATCTGACACGGAGGGGGAATTGAGGGAAAAATATTCCTTCAGGGCTTCACGGAGGTGTTCACCATAGGAGGGATGATCTAGGATATACTCATTCAAGCGCCATTGGGAAGGCATAGCAGTGGAGAATTTCTCATGTAAGGAGAGGGACACCGGAGCATGATCAGACCAGGTGATCAACCCAATATCAGTAGATTCTGCCTGCATCAGCCCAATCTTATCAGTAAGAAAAAAGTCAATACGGGAATAGGAGGAGGATGATGAGGAGAAATAACTATAATCTCGCTCCCCGCCATGTTGGCAACGCCAGACGTCATAAAGGCCCTGGTCAATCAAAGAGGAGGATAATATAGGGGAGCGTCTCTTGAAGGTGATTGTCTATAAAATGATGGTAGTCTCACGTTTGAAGTTGTAGTGGATGCTGAGATATGGAGCCTGAGGGTGCATTCACACAATGTAACGCCTCGCTGATTCTTGTATAACTCGTGTACGGATCAGCACTGCAAAACAGAATCCCATTGACTTCAATTGGGTCCGTTTAACACGCGTAACACATTAAAATCAATGGGTTAAAAAGCCTCCCATTGATTTCAATGTGTTACGTGCGCTAAACGGAACCCATTGAAGTGAATGGGATTCTGTTTTGCAGTACTGATCCTTACACGAGTTATCATGCAAGAATCAGCGAGGCGTTACATCGTGTGAATTCACCCTGAAAGTCACAAGTTGAAAACATTGTTACCCTTCTGCTCATCAGTGTATATTTCTTTAACCAAATCCATTCATAACATAGCCCAAAATTTGTCAGGATGTATAACTGTTTTGAAGTGAGTTGAGTAGCCTACCTGTCGAGAATGTGAGTGCCGCTCTTGTTGATAATGTCGACTGCAAGAAGCATAGGTGGATATGACATCCCTCTCATATTTATTGGCAGAAGAGAGTTCTTCACTTGTACATTTTGGTTTAGGCTCATCAGGAAGAAAAGGTAATGGTGACAGATATTTCTCAGGGTTTGATAGAGACATCTCAAAGCTGTATAAAATGATTAGCATAATAGTGACACTTATACGATAATGGCTTGTAGCAGGATAAGTTTCAACCCCCACATACTATACATATCTAGACAATAATTAGACTGTATTACACAGTAACTGGTAAGGGCTAGTTCACACGTAAAAATCACCTGGATTATTTTGGTCCTGAAAAAAACACTTCCTAATTAGAAAGTGTTTTTTTGACCTTGAGGTGTTTTTTGGAGCGTTTTCTGGAGCAGTTTTTGGTAAAAACTGCTTCAGAAAACGCCAGGCGGTTTTCTACTCCCCTAAAGTGAATGGACTGTAAAAAAAAAATAAAAACGCTAGGCATTTTTGGTCGCGTTTTTTGCCTCCCACTCACTTCTATTGCTTTCCTCAGGCAGAATCCGCCTGAAGAAAGGTCATGTCGCTTCTTTATTCTGCTAGGAGCAAAAAACTGCTAGCAGAAAAAAAAGCTAGCAGTCTCCATAGAAAACCATTGTATGGAGGCAGAGTTTGAGGCAAAATCTGCTGTCAAATTCTGCCTCATTGCCCCCCGTGTGAACTAGCCCTAAGATGTACAAAAAAGTTAAATGTACTTAAAGGGAGTCTGTCACCGGAACTGAGCATATCAACCCAGCCCCATAGATAGTTAGGTTAGAGTCACCTGAATTAAACAGTGTTTACCCCTTGTGAATTGATAAGATAAGATAAAATAATCCTTTAATAGTCCCACGTTAGGGAAATTTCAGTATGTTACAGCAGCATAGTAATACAGACACAGGATAATACACAGTAATATAATACAGACGTAGGCACGCATATGCTGAGAAAAGAAGATATACTAGGAGTCCATAGCAGCTAAGGAAAAACGGAAGAGAAAGAAGGAAGACTTCATGGTCATCAACTGATGCCTCAGTTGTTGTTTTTGTCAATATGAAAATGAGCTCTTGGGAGCGAGCACTCATTGATTCTAAAACCTAATTTGCATATTTAGAAAAATGATGGTATCTCAGCAATGGAGGCACTGATCCACAAAAGGAAAACACTTTTTGATTCAGGTGACCCTAACTTATCTATATGTGGGATGGGTTCTAATGCCAGACTTCCTTTAAAGGATATGTACACCTTTGGAACCATTTTTATTATTACTGATTTTGACATGTATTTTGGGATTAAAGAAACACTGATAGCTTATATTTTAAAATTTTGGTTTGCTTGGCCTCTGCAGCTTGTACACTACTCAACCAGCTGCAGAATGACGTTCAGAAGCAGATCCATCAGATTAGCTCATTCTCCACCCATCATATATGTTCTTAGACAACAACTTTGAATAGGACATTAATAGAAGTTCTAACATAGCAGACCTGTTGACTCTGCTTATGCCCTGGGTTCCACGACAACCCCTTGGCACCCTGCAATTGCTTCATTTCGATGGATGTTAGTAGGCAATCAGGCGAAAGTGGGAGCCTAGTCCTTTTGTTTAACCATGTAAATGCCACAGTCACTTTTGATATACGTCTTATGCCCACTGCATATGGAGCTGTCTCAGCTTCTGCACCTGCTTCATACCTTTTCTGAAGACTTCCATCATATATGGCAGGTGTTAGGAAGTGGCAAATAAAAAACCTTATAGAGGACCTTTGCCCACCTTCACCAAGTTAAGAACTTAGCATCTGTGAATAAGCATTAGAGATGTGTGAACACTATTTGAAACTGCCATTTTGAATAGCACGCTCCCATAGGAATGAATGGACCCCCTGTGTGCCGGCTGCGTTCATACCTATGGGTGTGTGCTATTCGAAACGGCAGTTTCGAATAGTGTTCGCTCATCTCTAATAGGCATCGTTACACTTATTCCACCACAGTTTTCTCTCTAGTCCCCACCATTCCTGAGAAACATACACAGTTTTGTTACCAGATGTGCTATTTAAGTTCTGTACTGTCAGAAGGACTGGGCTGGGATTCAGAGCTCCAATCAGAGGCAGTCAGTGTCAGAGCCCAGAATCACACCCCCTTGTCTGCTCCTACCTGACACCGCCCTCCTGTCAGTACAGAACCTAAATAGCATATTAGGCACCAAAACTAACAGCAGTGATAGCTCAGGAACAGTGGGGGCTAGAGAAAAGAAAATAGCATTGCCAGAATCAGTAGCACTGTGCCTTTTAACATGCTAAGAATGGCAGGTGGTGGAAATGAAAGGTCCTCTTTAACTAATGTAACTAAACTTTCAAGCAACGTTTGATTTTCTGCCAGTATTTTTGTCATTAATATGTTTTATTATATACTTTATTAACAAATGCTTTCTCCTATCTGTGAAATTCTGCATCTGTTTATTCATTCCTTTGCTTCTGTATTGAGAGCTGACCCCTGCTTCTCACTGTTTACTGAATTCAGTGCACTGTCAGCTTTCTAGTGGTATAAAATACCGCCAATGTCAAAGGACATGAAAAGTCCTCTTTAAAGCCCCCATTTTTTATGTAATAAACTGAGAGATTCAGGACTGAAAGAAATGTTATAACTCATTCAAGTGGGAATTGCTAGGGATTTCACTTTATACTGTATACTTGTATTGTCTAAAAATAAATTTGTTAAATGTTTATTGGTGATATTTTAGTTGTAATTTGTGAAAATATAATGTAATGTATAATTGCCACAGTAGTAAGTATGCTTCTTTTATTTTACATCTTAAAACAGAGAGTTATACATGTAGATATACAGTCCTATGAAAAAGTTTGGGCACCCCTATTAATCTTAATCATTTTTAGTTCTAAATATTTTGGTGTTTGCAACAGCCATTTCAGTTTGATATATCTAATAACTGATGGACACAGTAATATTTCAGGATTGAAATGAGGTTTATTGTACTAACAGAAAATGCGCAATATGCATTAAACCAAAATTTGACCGGTGCAAAAATATGGGCACCTCAACAGAAAAGTGACATTAATATTTAGTAGATCCTCCTTTTGCAAAGATAACAGCCTCTAGTCGCTTCCTGTAGCTTTTAATCAGTTCCTGGATCCTGGATGAAGGTATTTTGGACCATTTCTTTCTACAAAACAATTCAAGTTCAGTTAAGTTTGATGGTCGCCGAACATGGACAGCCCGCTCTCAAATGATCTGAAAACAAAGATTGTTCAACATAGTTGTTCAGGGGAAGGATACAAAACGTTGTCTCAGAGATTTAACCTGTCAGTTTCCACTGTGAGGAACATAGTAAGGAAATGGAAGACCACAGGGACAGTTCTTGTTAAACCAGAAGTGGCAGGCCAAGAAAAATATCAGAAAGGCAGAGAAGAAGAATGGTGAGAACAGTCAAGGACAATCCACAGACCACCTCCAAAGAGCTGCAGCATCATCTTGCTGCAGATGGTGTCACTGTGCATCGGTCAACTATACAGCGCACTTTGCACAAATAGAAGCTGTATGGGAGAGTGATGAGAAAGAAGCCGTTTCTGCACGTACGCCACAAATAGAGTTGCCTGAGGTATGAAAAAGCACATTTGGACAAGGCAGCTTCATTTTGGAAACAAAAATTGAGTTGTTTGGTTATAAAAAAAGGCGTTATGCATGGCGTCCAAAAAGAAACAGCATTCCAAGAAAAACACATGCTACCCACTGTAAAATTTGGTGGAGGTTCCATCATGCTTTGGGGCTGTGTGGCCAATGCCGGCATCGGGAATCTTGTTAAAGTTGAGAGTCGCATGGATTCCACTCAGTATCAGCAGATTCTTGAGAATAATGTTCAAGAATCAGTGACGAAGTTGAAGTTACGCCGGGGATGGATATTTCAGCAAGACAATGATCCAAAACACCGCTCCAAATCCTCAGGCATTCATGCAGAGGAACAATTACAATGTTCTGGAATGGCCATCCCAGTCCCCAGACCTGAATATCATTGAACATCTGTGGGATGATTTGAAGCGGGCTGTCCATGCTCGGCGACCATCTAACTTAACTGAACTTGAATTGTTTGTCCAAAATACCTTTATCCAGGATCCAGGAACTGATTAAAAGCTACAGGAAGCGACTAGAGGCTGTTATCTTTGCAAAAGGAGGATCTACTAAATATTAATGTCACTTTTCTGTTGAGGTGCCCATACTTTTGCACCGGTCAAATTTTGGTTTAATGCATATTGCACATTTTCTGTTAGTACAATAAACCTCATTTCAATCCTGAAATATTACTGTGTCCATCAGTTATTAGATATATCAAACTGAAATGGCTGTTGCAAATACCAAAATATTTAGAACTAAAAATGATTAAGATTAATAGGGGTGCCCAAACTTTTTCATAGGACTGTATATTGTACAGGTGTGCTCTCTGAGTATAGCATAAGAGGTATCAACACTGAGCAAAGCTCAATGCTTCAGGAATTAGGAAACTTTTTTTGACTTTTTTTTTTCTACATGATGCAGTTTTTGTTGTGTTTTTCATTGCATTTTTTTGCCCTTTTTTATGCTCCAGTAAGCTGTACGAACCTGGAAACTTCCCTTTTACGACGGGGACCCACGTGGCGCAAACACCACAATTTGTCCGCGGAGGAAATGCAGCGGAAAAAATCTAGGCATTTTACAGTCAGAGAAAAGTGGATGGGATTCTGGTTTTGGAAATCGCAGTATGTCAATTATAGCTACAGAAACACAAGAAGCCTCTACGAACTTTCTGTCTAACTGTGGAAAAACTGTGATGCATTGCCCCTACATTTTTGCTGCAGGATGCAATGCAGGGCCTTAGCCTCAAAGTTTTGCAAAAACTGCATCAAAAACCACGTCAGAAAACCACGTTGTGTCAAACAGCTAGAGGAAAAAAATCTGCTACTGACTGCCATCGAAATAAATGGGAGGATTCCCCCTCAAAATCAGCCTGCAAAAAACTCTGTGTGAACACACCCTTATATGTCTTCTGGAATGTCTGTATATGAAAAATGTCAGCACATGTCATCAGTACACACATGCTAGAAATTCTTCAATTCTTGGCATACAGAGAAATATGCCGGTGGTCATCCCTGAGTTTCACACCAGAAAACAAAATTTCATACCTGTTAAGTTCTAAGCTCTCACTGTTTGCTGTATGATTACTCTCAATTGGAATATCTTCTTTTTCCACCAGATTCTTCTTCATCTCCTGAGATTCTTCTCTTTCACACTATACAACATAAACATTTTAAGGTTAAAGTTATTCAGTTCTCAATGGGAAGATGCCCATCTTAATGTTATGGGCTATGAAGAGTAAGCTATGCAAAATGCCCATTTAGTGTCTGCATGCATGGCTTAATTGTTGCACATTTTGAGGGCATGAGAAGGAGCCCTAGGGATTAGATTAAAGCTATATCCTCACAGGACTTAGTTGCAGAGTGTTAGCCCGACAGCAGGTAATCCTCTGCCACACACAGTACTAACTCTAGGGCAACATGGCAACTTCGGTTGCAACTCTTGTCACATGACAAAAGATTGCCATGTTGCCCTACAACTCCTTCACTAATGTGAAGGGAATAGCATTACAACCTAGGGGATGTTGTGACTACAACTTATTATTAGTGGAAAAAATTCCCCCCCAATCAATATGTCTTTGGAGTGTGGGAGGAAACCCACGCAGACACGGGGAGAACATACATACTCCTTTCAGATGTTGCCTTAGGCAGGATTCAAACCCAGGCTTCAGCGCTAACCACCGAGCCACTGTGGTGCCTTTGGTACAATAAAATTGAGTGGTATTTCAGTTTTTCGCAACTTCGAGTTATAGTTGCAACACCCTTAAGTCACGGTTTGACTATATTTACTTGTATTCGTGAAGGTGACGCTGTGAAGTTTGGTCATACGACAAGTATAAATCCTATCCACATGCCGTCATGAAATCCCTCAGCATTTCATTGAATGCTGGGTGTTTTATGCATGGCTTCAACCTTTCAAATGCAGAAGCTGAAAGCAGCAGAATGCCTGCTCTGATTCAAGAAGAAATGCCACCATAAAAATGCCTTATTTTATCCTTCCAATGTTTCCTAAGGACAGTCCATCAACATGAGGTGCTGAACAACTCCTATAATTTATCCTGAAGGAAGAAATACATTATTTGAAAATCATATGAGAATCATGGGCTAACTGTGTTGTGCTGGCAACAAATTTTTCTACATGCTCACACAGTATTTATATGTACAGTAATTCTGTCTCTGGTCAGTTACAGAAAGCAACCTACAAAATTTTAGCAGTAAAGTGAACATACCTTACGTTTCCGTCTCATTTTCAATAAAGGGTTATCTGTTGCTTGGAGTGAGTATTTACTTTGTGATGAAGTCTGTGTCTTGTCTGTGCTGTTATCCATATTGAGGTTATTTTGGTGAACTCCGACTGGAATTCGGGACAAAAGCATTAAATCAATCCGTACCCAAAGTGACTTGCTGTCATTGCTGCCCTTTACAGAGCATTCATTCCTCCCAAAAGGTACCAGAGTGTAAAACTGCTCTTCCAACTCAGGGGCGACCTCACTTGTCGTCCTGTTAATAAAATGTTGTGTACTGTAGGAACCAGCTTGGTTTATAGTATTACTCCCACACCCTTTATCCAGGTGAGCACCATCTGATGGAAAGGCAGAGCTATTGTTACAAAAAGGAGGTATGTCTGGTTCTGCTTCTGTGCTGTGGTCATAAGATTGTAATGACAATTCAGTATTTTCCTTAGATTTTGGGAAAGCTCTAGTAATTTGAGTTCTCCTGTTTTTGTTATCAAACAGAGTTGCTGTAGATTCTTTTCTAGGTAATCCTCTGCTATAACAAGTTAACTCATTTATATTTTGTTCCGAAATTTCATTTCCAACAATTCCTTGGCTGATAGTAGGATTATCTAGCTTGTAGCAATTCAGACTATCACCGCTAGATGTCCTCTCTGTCCTCTTTATAAGCTTTCTGCAAGCTGGTGTCCTTCGGGAAGTATTTTCAGAAGAAACTGCAACGACAACAGTAGCAGCACGTGCAAGAGTTGGAGGCACCCGAAGCTTCGCACCTCTGTTTCCTATAACAGTGCACGGTGCTCCGACACTCTGGTCTTCTCTGACAGCGCTACTGTCATCTTTGTTACTTGGACATGTCAGACCAACCAGTGAAACTTTCTCACTGCCCTGTTCACCTTCATTTACTCCTCCATGATTTAAGCCTGATGCTTGGCTTAGAATAGATGTCTTGTTTGGATTGACTTTGTTCAACCACTTATCCAGCTGCCATTTGTGTGCTGTTGCATGCTGAGGCTGTAAAACAAATGTATTAAGTCATATAATGGCCACAAAACCCTCACAGCTGGCCTATAACCAAACATATCCACAAGATAAATCTAATATTTCATCCTTCTCTAAGCAATAATACTAGCATTCATTGTAATTGAGAGATTGGTTGTTAGAGGCCAAGGCAATGTTTCTAGTATAATATGAAATGCAGAATAAGAATGGTAGCTATATAGTGAAATGATATCATTCTGTCTTGAATGAACAGTGGGAAAAATTATATCAATTCCAATTGTGACCAACAAGTTCTTAAAGTAATCCACAATGATTTATGTAAACAGAATAGAAAAATACATTGGTTACATTTTTTCCACAAATATACTTAAACATTTTCAGTATGCAGAAAACAACTTAAATATATCTCTGGGTATGCTAATAGTATCAAAAAGGGGATTGTAAGAGAGATTGAGAAGTGAAAAGATAAAAACCAGCTAAACATGATCCGTCAGGGTCATACTGTAGTGTAGTATTGTAGGCATAGATTTATAATCCATTTACTTTTATGGCCTGAATCACAACGATTCTTGTAAAATATATATACACTGATATAAACTATATTTCTCCAAACTCCATGTCTAATTGCTATGTCCTAAAAGTATTTGCAGAATAATTCTGCCTCATTTCAGGGGCCGCTGATGAGGATTGTTTATAACAAGTTGTCATACAGGCTGTTCTAGACTTGGAATGCATCCATATTCTGTTCGTATCCTGTCTCTGGGCCCGCTGGTATGAACAAACATGCATAAACTTCCAATGCCCGGCCCCCTCTCTGCAGCAGCAGTCTCCAACTCCAGCTTTTAAGGGACACGTTTGTAAAAAGATCATCACATGTTTTCTGTTATTTGGTATATTTACAAAATGATCTGCAATCTTTTCAGTCAGTATTAAGGATTCCCAACGACAGTAGAAGTGATATTTAACATTGTGTCTTTAATACAAACATCTACAATACAAGTACAAATGGCCACATCATTAAAAGGAGCACTGAAGGTATAAATAACCTAATGTATATAAGAATTATAGCAATTTTATTCATACAATTGACGTATTTTAGTTACTATTTCACTAAATTATGAACAAAGTGCCATAATCTTATCTTCCCGCAGACCTCGAGAATTTCTGTATATATAATAAACATATTTTTTAGTTTGAACATTCCCATTCCCATACTATGTCTACATGTTATCTATCACCAAGCAATTTATGTAATAAATGTCATGTGTTTCTAGTTTTATATGATTTATAAACTTTCCTGAACTCCTATATGAGAATGCAACCATAATCCTCATCCCTTACCAATCTTTAACATAGGACCATCAGACAAGCAGGAGACAGGCTACATACTGCACTCAGAGGTACAAACATTCTGTCGACGGGTGCACAAGGACGATCCATAACTGTTTGAGAAAACTCTAAAATTTTGCTTACCTCAGGGCTGGTACATGTAGATGGCTTACTGCTCTCACTCTCGCTGGAGCTACTCTCACTCTCAGAGTCTGACTCAGAGCTGGTGTCAGTTTCACTCGAGCTGCTGCTTGACCCTTTGATGGTGACTCCTAAGTCGATGTTGTTGCATTTCTGAACGTCACCACTACTAGTGCCAAACAGAAGAGAAAGAAAAAAGAAGCTGCTAAACTATACCTTGAGGTTTCAGAAAGTAAAAGTAAAATGTAGAAAGTTATGGACAACCACACATAAAGCTACTGTAACCTGCAGTCTGAGAATACTCAGGTCTTAGACACAAAGCAGAAATGCCAGTGAGCAGGGGGCAAAGGCAGTGCAGTTACTCTTACAATATGTATTCTATTTCTAATGTAACAGTCAATTCAGAGATCAGTATTCTTTATAGTGAACCTTTCATCAGTTTTTCTGACCACACTCTAGGTCCTGAAAAGACTTTTATACACATACTTCTGTTTCTCCCTAGCAGCCCAGCATAACTTACAAAAGAAAGTCTGAGACCTGGAGTGTCTGCTGTGTCCTGCATTTTCATCAGGGATACAGTCCCTATACTCTTAATGCCTCTTGTATTATCCAATGTTTTCTTCAAATCTTGTTCTTATGTTGGATTGCAATGAACCAGTATATGAAACTCCCTGTTGTGGGCAGAGGCTTCATGTGCTGGTCCATATCTGCATTCTGGGCATACATTCAGATACATTTAGGGATACATTCATGACCTAGCACAAGGAGGGACCATTGTGGTTGTAGCAACCGATGACAGATTTCCTTATTCAGTTTTGGAGTCTCCAAGTGCATAATGGTGATCATATGGCATTTCTGGATGAAGGTCAAACTGAAACGGATGCTTATTTTGCATAAACTATGGACTGGAAAAAGTGCTATGTATTTATAATTACAGCATCTCTATAGATCAGGAATACTTGTCAAAAATAAGTTATCACTACATGAGAACCATATTTCCTCACTTAGCAGACACCAAGATATACCAATTTCATAGAAATAAATGCTATCACTGAGGCATGAAGGACGATGCATTGTTTTATCTTAGAATGGCTGGCTCAACTATTTGCTGGTAAGGCATTGACTTTAATCAGTTTTAATGAGAAAGTATCATGGAGAATTGTGTACAATGTGTAAAACTGATGTATTAAATATCTATAAGGAGGCTGCTCACGTGCTGTTGGAGGACACAGAAGCAGCTTTCCCAAAGTCTTTTAATTTCAATACTTTATGGTTTCATCTATTAAACTATAAAACTTTATGACTTTGTGACTATCTGGCAAGCTTTCAAAGAGGTCTACATGGCACCAAAAGCTGGCAGGGTTTATGCCGCTTGTTAGAATGTCATTCCAAATCATTTTAATAGACAAACCTCTGTTCTTAAAGGAGTTGGAATGATATTCTAATTGCTTAGATCTGAACATTACTAATGGTAACAGATAACTATGGATAATATGACAAATCAGGGTATTAGCAGTGTACTATATTATAGTGGTACATAATGGTATATACAATTATATAGTTTATAGTGATACATAAATATGACTAGTAATATAATTGCTCTTAAAGGAAAGCTCGGTCTGATTATCTTGGCACAGGCAAAATGTTATATATGGTTATATTTCTTTGCTTGAGTCCATTGACTGCCCATATATAGTGTCTTAAAAATGGTAGGAATGTACTGAATGATTTTCCTGTCTTGTGGTGTTCAAAGGTAACTTCTATTCATGTCCACTGACTGTAAAGTACATCCAATAATATTGGTTAAACTGTAGTCATAGAATGATTTTTTATATGATACGAACTCACTTTTAGTGGCTTTTGTTTACCTTCATTTATAGTGGAAGGTGAGGAATAAATGTAATTTCATAGTTTCAAAGATTAGTTTTTCATATTTATAGGACACATCATAGGAACACTCATGCCCAGCCATTGGCTTGTGTAATAATGCCTATGTTGAGTGACAAATGAGAAAATGCTCTATTGTTGGAAGATTACACCTGTTATATGGGTCAGGAAATCACCTTCTGTGCAGCACATATTCCTACGTAAACAGGCGATGTGCTGCCAACAATATGCAAACTGTATGGGGACTGAATGATTGTTAATGCATATAGTTTGCATTGGTCCGCGTCCATGAACTGACATCATTGATAAGCATGCTGCTTGTGTAAAAAAAAAAATCTTAAATAGGAATCCAGCTATCAGCTCTACCAGACTACAAGGAGCTGATATGAGAGTCAATGATAGAACAGCATTTTGAATGGATTCATCACAAATTTTATAACATTCAGGATGATCCCTGCACCACTGGAGGATCAACCTGATTTTGGAGGAGATGAACGCATCATCATACATCAGGCACATCCTATTGAAGGCCATGTGTGTTGCTAAAATCTGCTCTAGCTCATAGCTCACGTAGATTTCAGGAATCATTTAAGCCAGAAAACTGGCTTTAGGCCATGCCCCCATGTGACGTAAATGGCACGATTTGCCCACGGAGGTAAAAATCACACTGTGGACGCGCCACAATTTCCAAAACTGGCATGGTTTTAGAAATCATAGCATGTCAATTATGCCTACATAGGCATATGTAGGCTTGGTTCACACATCAGTATGCCATCCGTCCGTTTGAATTCAGTTTGAGACTTTAAAACGGACTGATGCACATACTGATTGCATACTGATGTGTCCATTCACACAGTTTTTTGGCAAGGATTTTGGTGCTGAATCCGTGTCACAATCCACGTGGAAAAAAAGCCTCCCCATATAATTCTATGAGTTCTGCTAGCTGTTTTTTTCTGCTAGCGGATTTTTTCTGCTAGTGTAAAAAAAAGCTTCCATCAGGCAGATTCTGCCTGCAAAAATCAATGCAGTTAATGGGAGGTAGAAAATCCATGTGGAATTGGCAAAAACCATGTGGACAAACCGCTAGAGGATTTTTCAAGGTCCATACACTGTGCTGGAGGAAAAAACATTTCCTAAATCCTGAAGCAGATTTTTTCCTCACCAAAATCCTCCCCAAAAAACTCTGTGTGAATGGACCCTAAGGGTATGTTCACACAGAGTTTTTGGCGAAACTATTGGGAGGCTTTTTTTTTGGAGGCTGATTTTGAGGCAGTTTCAGCGTAAAAATCCTCACAAAAAAACTGTGTATGAACTGACCCTAAGGGTATGTTCACACTGAGTTTTTTGTAGGCTGAACAATTCTGCTTCAGGAATTAGAAAACCTTTTTTTGACACCTTATTTTTACATGATGTGGTTTTTGGCGTATTTTCCATAGCGTTTTTTTGTCACATTTTTTTTGCTCCAGCAAACTGTATGGACCTGGAAACTTCCCTTAAAAAAGCGCTCATGATTTCTGATGTGGTTTTTGCAAAGAAATACATAAAAATACAACAAAAAAACGCATCATGTTTTTTCCGGCTCCCATTGATTTAATGGGTTTTTCACAACGGAAGACGGAAAAAAATGAGCTAGATGAAAAAAAAACCTGCTACTGACACCCATTAAAATGAATGGGAGGCGTTTTTTGAGGCAGATTCGGCCTCAAAATCAGTCTGCAAAAACTCAATGTGAACATACCCTAAAGTGCTGCGGTCAGAACCGTGATGTGTTGCTGCTGCGGGACACCACGTAGGGCCTTAGAATAATGACAATAAATCTGGTTTATGGTCCCACTGACAGGACATCCTAACCATGCCCCTTTTTTAAAGTGAAAAGAACTTTTTTACGACACTTTTCTGGTGTACATTCTTTGTGAATGTCCCCCTATGTGCATTATGTGCTATTTATAAAACAGATTTATGAAATAATGGCAAAAAATCTGATTAATATTAATTTTCTGCTCCTGACTGTCTGCCAATAATCTTTATAAAAATACTCATTTAAAGCACATTCTGTAATCTGCACACCACTGGCTACGGGTAAAGCACAGTCTATAGAAATTCTCCAGATTCATCACTTGCTCAAGAATTCTAAGCAAACAAATGAGTACAGTAGAAAGTGTGGAATGTGACAAGAAACCAGCATGAAGGCTTTCTTTTATTAGATTATAGAATACACTTCTAACACGGTAATGGCCACAAAATACTGTGTATAACTAAATGTACACCAAGAAAATATTCTACAACAGAATTTATTTCATGCTATTTATATAGCAACATTATATCTGCAGCACTGTACACGCATTTCATTTGTTAAAGGGGCTCTATCATTGGGAAAAGTCATTTTTAACTAATCACATCCTTGCATAGCCTTTAGAAATGCTATTCCACACCTACCTTTAGTATGTAAATTGCCTCAATGGTTTCTGAATAAGTCCGTTTTTATTCATATGCTAATGAGCTTCCAGCCAGCACAGGAAGTTCCCGGCAGCACTCTTCTCTCCTATTATCTCCTATGTGTGTTTGTGAAAACAGGAAGCTAAGTCATCATCATAAACAGTAGCCTGTGCATATATTCCCATAGGAAACAAAAGCAAAGGGGGTGCACGATGTATCGTGCACCAGTCTAATTAGCATATGAATAAAAACGGACTTACTCAGAAACTGCTGAGGCAATTTACATACAAAAGGTAGGTGTGAAATAGCCTTTCTAAAGGCTATGCAAGGATGTGATTAGTTAAAATGACTTTTCCCAATGATAAAGCCCCTTTAACATCCTATCTTAAATACATTATTGACATTTTTATGATAATCCAAATGTGGAAACTGTAAAAAGCAAATAAGCACATTGAGAACATACACTACATGGATTATATACAATAGTCATAACCCCAGAGTCATCTGTATCTGTGTATGCTTCTGCTCACAAGGAACATACATTGTGACTTATTTTATGAGAAATTACACCAATAGAGCTTTTAGAGATGAAGAGTGGCACGACCTTCTCCATGTAACCACAGAATCAGTGGACAGCCCTCTAAAGAGGCTATATAGTATACTGTATAGAGTGAGCATGTCCTAAAGAACTTTGCTGCTGAGTATCTGATAAGAACAAACAGAGGTTCTTATAATAAAGCTATTGTCCTGGGAATTCATTGGCAGAGTGAAGCCAATACTGACATGTGGCAAAACATAGTCTGTAAATGTTTATGCACTGTAGGGAAACCAGGAGGAATGTCATTTCCCAGTAACTTCCCTCTTATGATATCAGAATGCCACCACCTTCCCCAGTTCAAGTGATAGGTATAAGAAGTACCATGTCAAACATTATAGCCTAGATATTATAAATCATCTCAATTCAAAGCTCTAAAAGGAGACATGCAAAGCAAATTTTCATAAAAACAAATGAATAACCTGAAATGTATGTATGTTCACATATACAACCAGAGACCTTATTCACATGAACAAACAGGAGTTTACGAACAAAACCATGAGAGGGAATGGGTATGTATATGTACTTTTTTTTTGTTGATAGACCGTTTTACACAACAGGCTCTACCTTTGTCTGTTTTGATGGATATTCCAATAGACATGTTGAACCCTGCTCCTGCCTCCTCCTCACCTCCTGTCCCTCAGTTTGAAAACTCACTGCCTCCTCCTCATTCACCTGCCCGCTCGGGGGAAGGGGGGGTCCTGACAGGGACATCCATCTCTGTCCCCCTACGCTGTTATGTCCCCGCAATCCCCCTCTGTAACTCCTCCACTGCTCCATATGGAAAATGATATGCTATCCTCCACCCCTCCCCCGCCACAATGGCTCCAGTTCTTTACTCATTCTCTGATTGCCGAAGTTACTGAGGCCTGCCGTACAGAAATTCGCACTGAAATTAGGGCTGAGATTTCAGCATTGTGGCAAGATCTACACCACATTGCTACCAGGGTGGAGGTGCTGAAGGATGACCACGACCAGACCCGTGCATATATCTCCCAGCTCCAGGACTCTGTATTGTCTCAATCTTATCTGTCCGTGGATCTTCAGTGCCACATCGAAGACCTTGACAATAGGGGCAGAAGGAACAACATTCGTGTTAAAGGCCTCCCAGAGGCTACCCATGATGAGGACTTACCTGCTACTCTGGAGGCGATCTTTAACTCAGTCCTCCAGGAGCCCCCAACCCACAAAATCAAATTTGATCGAACGCAGAGAGCCCTGCACCCCAAAGGCTCCGGGCCCTCCCCCTGAGATGTCATCTGTTGCCTCCATGATTTCCCTTTGAAGGAAGCCATTCTGTCTAAGGCCAGAGCCATGAAAGATATTGATTTTGATGGGCCGAAGGTTCAATTGTTCCAGGATCTCTCTTGGATTACCTTGCAGAAACGGAGACACCTCCACCCCCTTCTCCGTGTGCTCCAGGATCGTCGAATCCCATATTGTTGGGGCTTCCCCTTTGTCCTCTCTGCTAGATTGAATGGCTGCACGGCCACCCTGCACTCACACTCGGATCTTCAGCAGTTCTGTCCGGTCCTGGATATTCCTCTCCCACTGGATTTGCCTGACTGGAAACTGTCTGCAGTTGCGTGCTCTCCAGAAGGCGATTTTCCAGTTCATATGGAATGGCAAACGTCATTGCATCCCCCGCTCCGTGATGTTCTCTGGTAGAACGAGGGGGGCTGGCAGTCCCACATATCCCGCACTGCTATTGAGCCTCCCATTTATGTTGCCTCCATTTTGGGCTGCATCGCGTGCCTACAAAAATCCTAATGCATTCCTGTGGTCTCGTTCACCCCCCCCCCCCACAATCCCCCTCTTAGAGCCTATTTGTTTCATGTGAGCTCTGTGGCTTTCGTGTTCAAAACTTTTTACATTGGCGTCCCCACGCTCCTCCATGGTTTCGTTCCTGTATAACCCGCTCCTCCCTGGGGGACTTGAAGCAGCTATGGTGCATCCTTGAAGTACGTGTGGCCTCTTTCATGTAGCAGATTTAATTGACCCGTTGACTTTGGAGCTCAGGCCCTTTGACTATTTTACCTCCACTTTGCAATTGCCGGCTTCAGAGTGGTTTCACTATCAACAGATTGCTCATTTTATCTTTTCCCAGTATGGTTCTCTTCGGGTATCCACACCTACTGCCTTCGAGAAGATTTGCCGAGCGGGTACTTCTACTGCTGGCTTGATTTCATTTATATATAGGCTTCTCTCTTCTTCTGGAGTTAATAACCCTATCTCTCACAAGTACATGGCTAAATGGTCAGAAGCATTAAACAGACAGATGTCACCCATTCAGTGGCAGGTAATTTGGTCTCGCGCCACTAAATTGTCCACTTGTATTTAATTTAGTGAGACTCAATTTAAAATACTCATGCACTGGTATCATACCCCTATACTGCTCCATTCCCTTAACCCTAGTTTTTCCCCCCTCTGCTGGCGCTGCCAGTCGAGGGTAGGTACATTATACCATATCTTTTGGGACTGTGCCTCTATCCGTCCTTTTTGGTTGGAAGTTTAGTCCCTTACCAATGCTCTCTTTATTCAGGGAGTCCCACTTGACACGCTTATTTACTTACTTAATTTCCCTCCTACGAATTTAGGTAAACAGGCCTCTAAATTTGCACCGCAGCCAAAACGCTCATTGCCCTCCACTGGAAGAGGTCCTCTCCACCCTTGGAAGCGGATCTTATTGCTAGAATTAAGGATATCCGTAGTATGGAGTACTTATCGGCATCTCTTAACCATTCCATGGATGCTTTCCAGGCCCTCTGGTCCTCCTGGGACTATTACTGTGCACTACGTGGTTTCTGACTCCCCCTCCCCTCCCTTCCCCTTTTCCTCTCCTCCCCTTTTTTCTTTTCTCAATTCAGTAATGCTCTCTAATGTTTTGTATGTTTTTTTATTATGTTATACCTCTGCTTTTTTTTCCCTTCTTTTTTTGATGTTTGTTTACTTTATTTGAAAAAAACGTTCACATAAATAAGGCCGAAAGTGGACCTACTCATTCGTTTTCATGGATATGAAAAAAAACGAAATTCTCCCAGCAATAATCCCATCTCTTTAACCCGTCCAAAAAAAAGTTGGTATCTTTCTCTTCAAAATAGTTGTTCACGAAAGTGATGGCTTCTTCATTTAACAAAAATTTGTCCTTCGAGCTCAACTTTTAGGTGAGGGAACAAAAAAAAAGTCGCTTGGGGCTAGATCTGGTGAGTAAGGAGGGTGGTCAGGCAGTTCAAACCGCAGTTTATGGATTTTCGCCATGGCAGCCACTGAGGTGTTGGCTGGCGCATTGTCCTAGTGAAACTAAATTTTCTTCTTCTGCAAATGGGGCTGTTAATCCTCAATTTCTGCTTTCAGCTTGTCAAGTAATGTCACGTAGTATGCTCCTGTAATAGTATTTCCTTCTTTAAGAAAATCTATGAAGATATCTCCATCACTACATCACTATCCCAGAAAACAGTTGCCATCACTTTCCCAGCCGAAGGAACCGTCTTTGCCTTTTTCGGAGCCGATTCTTCTTTCACAGTCCACTGTTTTCACTGTGTTTTTGTTTCTGGGGTGTAATGGTGTATCCAAGTTTCATCCACAGTAATTAATCGGCGCCAAAACTCTGATTTATTGCGCCTAAACTGCGCCAACAGAACTTTGCAAATGTTCATCTGAACACGTTTTTGGTCCAGAGAGAGCAATCGCGGCACCCAGCACGCCGTCAGCTTTCTCATCCCTAAAATTTCAACTAATGTGGCAAACACGTTGTTTCGGTATGCTCATAACCTCTGGTATCTCTCTAACCTTAATTCAACGTTTCTCTAGCACCATTTGGTGAACTAGCGCAATTTTTTTTGTTCGTGGTTCTAGTTTTTGGCCGTCCTGAACGATCAACCAAGCTGGTACAGCCACGTTTAAATTCAGCTGTCCAAAATTTGACGGTGGTACACGATAGTGCGGAGTCCCCTTACACAGCGTCCAACTCATCTTTAATTTGCGAAGGCATATCGCCTTTCAAAAACAAATATCTAATGACATCTCGATATTCGATTTTATCCATTTTCATAAAATCACTAGCATCGACTCACTTAAACAACTGTCAAAGAAAAAACGTTGGTGCAAAATGGCCTCAAATTTTTGTGAGTACATTCCAACGTATGCGCGAACACATTCCCCAACTTTGGTTGACGAGTGTTGCCATCTACATGTGGAGGTCAGAAACTTTTCAGACTACCCTCGTAGATTTGTGAATACCATCCATTGCATTCATTATTTCAGCATTTCCACTTGAATCAACTCTCTCAATTCACTGTACTCCAAAAAAAGGAGTATGTCTGTATTCAAGATAGTCTATAGCGGAATGCGCTATAGACTATCTTGAATACAGACATACTGAAGCCCATTTCTGCAACTTTATGGACGGCATGATAGCGTCTGTCTTCTTTTAAATATTAAACATTAGTGAGACATTTTGTCTATTGGTTACTAATCCAGGAGATATATTATGATTTCTGGATCAGTAAAGCAGATACCCTTTGCTTCTAGAACTAGGAGTTAGCTATACGATACCGTGAAAGATATCGAGGCCTTTGATTTTGTTTTTGGGTGAATAAAGGGGGTATCTTCCAAGACAATAATTATTATCTCCTGAGACGAATATCCCAAACTTTATTATTAAGAGTAAAGGGTTATGCAGGAAGTGAGATATTTTATTTAATTTCCATATACCCGGGAATATTATTTTAATAGTATTAATAAAAGTTAAATTTTATGCCTTTTTTTGGAGTACATTATTTCATCATTTACTGATCCTGAGCTACAGCTAATATAACCCAGAGCTTCATGCACAATGCTGTATGACAATGAAAACAGACTATAATCTTGTTACCACACATATAATAAACAGCCCTTGTAATATAGCAGACAGATACCTTTTTTTCACATCAGATTAGTATTCGGTGTAAAAAACTGCACTTCTTATAAATTATATCCCCGCATAAGATAGGCCAGCAGTGCATTCTGGGAGATTTTAGCTGTCAATTGTGAATGTAGCGCTGGTCAATAAGTTGTAACTGAAAATAAGTGAAAGGTAAGTAATGCAAGGTATTTAGAAATTATCCCAGCTTTTATGTAAATGTACTATATGTGTAATGGAAATGTAAAATCCTGAATGTGTTACTTTTAAGATTTACCCATTTTATATACTGAACCTTCTATATATCTGCAAAACATCATAAGAAGTGAGAGGTTTCTCAAGGCACAACAACCTTAGATACATCAGCTACTTAAAACCCAACGAAACCACTTATCAACAGACATCACGTTATGCTGGCAGTGACAACCGTTTACTATAATCTTCTATTTCGGGAGTTCCAGCTACACCAGACCTGTCTTTCAGATACTGTGGATGTGCGTGAAGGGCATGATTAACTTTGGGCATCCTCTAATTAGTTTTATCACTCATTTACATTTCCTAAACTGACCGCATGCAAATTTTTGAATGCTGACTAGAATGTGCTTTACAATATATCAGGTTCAGAATGGATAGTCTATAAATGGCTATGCATATTCAATAAACCCTTGCCTTTAGAAGCCTGTGTATAGCTCAGTATATTCATCAATGTATAATCCTGGGATGTGTGTATAGAAGCGTGTGTATAGCTCAGTACATACATTAAAGTATAGTAATGGATGTGTCTGCCATGTCTTTTTATTAAAATGTTGCTGTACGTACATTTTTGTTCCCTCATTTTTTTTTGTTTTTACTTGGTGCCAGAACTCCTACCATTCAGTGGCAATTGACCGTGACAAACATTTGTAATGCGCTTTTCTCATGGAGACTCAAAGCACAGGGAGCATTTTGGAATAGAGGAGTTAGTGGCTGTCATACAGGCACATGGGAGGAAACCCCCACAAACTCCAGATGTTGCACTGTACTGTGCTGGGTTTGAATCCAAGGAAGCAGTGCTAACCACTGAGCCACCAAGCTACCCAGGTGTTTTTAAATAAATTGAAACGGCTTAAAGGGGTTGTCCGGGATAAAAAGACATTTTTACATTAAACTAAACAGCCCCCCCCATCTACTTTATAAATTACTTTTATTATCAAAAGTGAATATTTACCATGATCGCTGGGGCGGTCATGTGACCGCCCAGTCATAGTATCATAGTATCCTGTGACTCTCTGTCTTGCCGCTTCCGGAGACGGGGGTCACATACTATATCCCCCTCTCTCCTCCCTCTCCTTTTGTCCCCAGCCTTCCCCCCATTCCATCACTTCCCATCCTCTCTCCTCACTATACTTCTCCCATCCCCAGCCTTCCCCTTCCGTCCCCTCACTTTCCGTCCTCTCCCCTCACTACACCCCACCCAACATACTCACCTTTCCTTCCTATCATCTCCTGTCAGGTTGTGTCAACAGCGACACATGAACAGTGAGCGATAGTGGGCTATTGCAAATGCATAAATCATATATGATAATATAATATATAATCACAAAGATGGCTGCTGGTGGTGAATGGGCTGGCTACCTAGGGAAAAAGGGCAGAGGAATGTTGTGAAAAGGAGGGAGACAGTGAGTATGAAAGGGGAGTGTGGTGATAGAGATCTGGTATTTTAATGATGGCTGCTGAGGGTGTAGTGGGCGGGCTAGCTAAGGAAACAGGGAGGGGGGAGTGTGTGAGAAAGGGAGGGGGTCAGTCAAAGAGAGAGGGAGGAGAAGTGAGGCATCCTGGAACTTGTAGTAAACACAGAAGAGGAAGTTAGGGATGTAAATAAATAGAGGATGCAATAAACTAAGAACCCCAAAAATCACACAAAACACTGCTAAAGGTATATTGTGTCATTTAATATCCCATCAATAGCACTAACAGACCTTTTTTGTAAAATGATTTATTGCCCGTAAAATCCCTTTAAGACATTTACCTACTAGTTCCCAGTCCTCTGTCTGAGACCATACAGAAAGGTGACCTTTCAGAGATCTGTTCACATGGTGCATTGCTGAAGGGTGGCTGCCACTGCTGTGGTGCTGTACACATGGGGGGGTGGCCCAGGGTCTGGCAGCAGGGGTGCTGTAGGGCTGCTCAATCACTCCTCTTGTCAGTGCTGTGGTGATTGTGCTATGCAGTGCCACACCCAGTAGTGTAGAAATCCACTATACAAAGGTTCCCATGGCGGCTAGTGGGCTTATACACCTTGATCAAAATATATACTAAGAACCTCATGTTCATTTTAATAGATTAGATTAATGTCTTTCTTTTCTTAAATGTTGTTTTACAAAATGAGATGTATTATGTCTATGGATATGCTTCTTTAGAGGGTGTACTCCACAATTATACAATTTATTAATTGTGTTAGAATTCTGCACCACAATTTTGTTACACATTGAGACATTTTCAAACTTCACTTTAATTGGTCAGTTGACAAAGTTATATGTAAATTGTAAATAAAGCTGGAAATTGACAGGACATTCTAGGTGGTCAGTATCATTGTGAAGTCCGTATGCAACAGTCTCCCCCCCCCTCTCCTTCTGTCTCTACCCCCCTTCCCTCATAGACTGTAAGCCCTCGTGGGCAGGGCCCTCTACCCCACTGTGCCAGTCGGTCATTGTTAGTATTATATCTACTTATATATTCTGTGTACTGTATGTAACTCCCAAATGTAAAGCACCATGGAATTAATGTGCTATATACAGTCCTATGAAAAAGTTTGGGCACCCCTATTAATCTTAATCATTTTTAGTTCTAAATATTTTGGTGTTTGCAACAGCCATTTCAGTTTGATATATCTAATAACTGATGGACACAGTAATATTTCAGGATTGAAATGAGGTTTATTGTACTAACAGAAAATGCGCAATATGCATTAAACCAAAATTTGACCGGTGCAAAAATATGGGCACCTCAACAGAAAAGTGACATTAATATTTAGTACATCCTCCTTTTGCAAAGATAACAGCCTCTAGTCGCTTCCTGTAGCTTTTAATCAGTTCCTGGATCCTGGATGAAGGTATTTTGGACCATTTCTTTCTACAAAACAATTCAAGTTCAGTTAAGTTTGATGGTCGCCGAACATGGACAGCCCGCTCTCAAATGATCTGAAAACAAAGATTGTTCAACATAGTTGTTCAGGGGAAGGATACAAAACATTGTCTCAGAGATTTAACCTGTCAGTTTCCACTGTGAGGAACATAGTAAGGAAATGGAAGACCACAGGGACTGTTCTTGTTAAGCCCAGAAGTGGCAGGCCAAGAAAAATATCAGAAAGGCAGAGAAGAAGAATGGTGAGAACAGTCAAGGACAATCCACAGACCACCTCCAAAGAGCTGCAGCATCATCTTGCTGCAGATGGTGTCACTGTACATCGGTCAACTATACAGCGCACTTTGCACAAATAGAAGCTGTATGGGAGAGTGATGAGAAAGAAGCCGTTTCTGCACGTACGCCACAAATAGAGTTGCCTGAGGTATGAAAAAGCACATTTGGACAAGGCAGCTTCATTTTGGAAACAAAAATTGAGTTGTTTGGTTATAAAAAAAGGCGTTATGCATGGCGTCCAAAAAGAAACAGCATTCCAAGAAAAACACATGCTACCCACTGTAAAATTTGGTGGAGGTTCCATCATGCTTTGGGGCTGTGTGGCCAATGCCGGCATCGGGAATCTTGTTAAAGTTGAGAGTCGCATGGATTCCACTCAGTATCAGCAGATTCTTGAGAATAATGTTCAAGAATCAGTGACGAAGTTGAAGTTACGCCGGGGATGGATATTTCAGCAAGACAATGATCCAAAACACCGCTCCAAATCCTCAGGCATTCATGCAGAGGAACAATTACAATGTTCTGGAATGGCCATCCCAGTCCCCAGACCTGAATATCATTGAACATCTGTGGGATGATTTGAAGCGGGCTGTCCATGCTCGGCGACCATCTAACTTAACTGAACTTGAATTGTTTGTCCAAAATACCTTTATCCAGGATCCAGGAACTGATTAAAAGCTACAGGAAGCGACTAGAGGCTGTTATCTTTGCAAAAGGAGGATGTACTAAATATTAATGTCACTTTTCTGTTGAGGTGCCCATACTTTTGCACCGGTCAAATTTTGGTTTAATGCATATTGCACATTTTCTGTTATTACAATAAACCTCATTTCAATCTTGAAATATTACTGTGTCCATCAGTTATTAGATATATCAAACTGAAATGGCTGTTGCAAATACCAAAATATTTAGAACTAAAAATGATTAAGATTAATAGGGGTGCCCAAACTTTTTCATAGGACTGTAAATAAATAATAATAATAATAATAATAATAATAATATACATTGTTTTCTTACAAGGAGCATGTCAGTGATCCGAAAAACAAAACAAACCCAAACTATTGTGTTGTCCTATTCCAACCTCCGACAGCGTTTTACACTACCTGCATATTACAGAAATAAATCAGCAGCAGAAACACTGCAATATCAAAAATGTTTGCGTTTTCGAAAATCGCAGCATATCAATTATTACCTATTGGCATTTTCTGTATAGGTATAATAGGGGCAAAGCCTTTTCCGAGGCGTTTTATGGCTGTGGCCTTAGCCTAAAAAGGATATCTTATTTTATACTAAATTCCAAGTTGTAGAACTTCAATACCAAGTAGTTGTTAGTGATATGGATGTGATTATTAGGAAGTTATATATTTATTTGCACACAGATTAGCCTACCTAGGATAAAATATAGAACAGATTTAAAAAAACGTCTAAAGCAAAAACCTGTCTTTGTTGCCCATAGCAACCAATAATTCATTAACGCTTTGACTAGTTGCTATGGACAACAAAGATAGCTTTTCTTTTAGACAGGTCTATAAATCATCTCCATAGTCTGAGGTTTTGTCTGATGATATAATGATAATAAAAATATTAAAACTCCAAACTCTATATTAAAAAATATGACGGTCTCCAGACTGGCAGTTCATTTCAAGAGAACATCGGGATAAAATAGTACAGACGCAGACCAGACTGATACGAGCACAACATGAAATGCTCAAATTTCATTTTTGCCTTTACTAGCCTAGAAAATATTCTCATTGTAATTCCTTGCAAGTTTCTTAGTGGAAGAGAACAATGGAAAGATTTCTGAGAAGTTCCCTTTGAGCTCTCTGCAAGGTTCATGAACATAAAACATTCATGACTTGCACTAACTGATAGAATGCAGGACTGACAGGGAGAAAAAAACATATCAGGCTGACAGCAGATGACAGGTGACGGATACAGCACTACTGTGCCTGCAGTGTAACCCCACAGACTGCGCCCTCCTGAATTGTCTACAGTGAATATATGCTCATTTACAGGTAGACCAAGAGCACAGAAACAGTTCGACAGGTGTCCGGACCCCCCATAAAAGCCGCTGTTTCAACATGGTATTTAAAGAGATTCCCTCAGCCATTCCGCAGTCGGGCGGCAAACTCTACATGGCTAGAGGAGATTATTTTCATCTGCACAAACTATTTTTGGTGCCTCTGTCTCGTCTATCCTACATAATATGTGGTTACATCTGTGCCAAGACATGACTGAAATGTCTCAAAATAACATCAGAACACCACATGAAGGATTTCATTAATATTAGCCTTTCATTTTAGATTTGGTGATACTGGAAATAGGAGAATGATCTAGCTATAATGCTATGTATATCTTCTGACCCATGTCTATAACCTCGCACCCAGCCAACCCTGCTTCGCACTGATGAGGGGCAATAACCCTGCGGAGGGTCTCTTTGCCTCCTGAAAGTTCAGATTTGGCTTTAATCCCAGACAATGTCTCTAGGGTTCATGTAAAACCACAGATGGACCTATGGGGAACAACCTTCCAAAACATGGTAACATTAAGGTACAGGAACATGAGGTGCCCAGCTGGATGACATAAAGCAGCAGGCTAGAGGAAAGAGTGCCAGGGAGTTAGGTCTGAACTGGCATGCTCCGACAAATTTACTTAACTGATATGTTCTATTGCACTTCATGATCAGCATGCAAGGGGATGTTGTTTACACTTTTGTGAAAATTTTATATTGATGAACAGCATGTGAATGTAATTTATTAGTTAAGAAATGGGCGTGGTTTTAAATTAAAGTTAGGTTTTTAAACTTAAACAGAGTTTGTGTGACTATGAGTAAGGAAACTAGGGTTCCAAAATGCATCAGGTTTACCCATATTATGAATATGGTTGTTTGCATACAACCTCATTTTTCATATGTCGATATTAAACATTAATTTTTAAGTTACCATTGGACTACTTCTGGATTACTGAACCTATTTTTGGCTTTTTTTTTGTCTAAAAATACACCAGAGTTATCATTCAGCATTAGTGTAAGACACTGACCTGGATTGGTGACGGCTGAGTGCAAGTCCTGGAACGTGGGCGGGAACAGGTTGGGAAACTTTCCCTATAAGAACCCCTGACTGAACCTGCCTAGCGTCAGAGTAACGTCCTTACAAGGGCGCCCCTCACAGGAACCTAAATAGATTCCCTATAATAACCCTACCAGTGGGCTGAGATGTAAATGAAACAGGGAATAACTAGTAGCGGCAGGTAACAGAGAATAATAGCTGTATAGAGTTCAAGCTAGACCAGTAGTAGGTATAGGTAAGAAGTAGAATGCTGAAATAAACAAGAAGACAAAGCAGGCAAGGAACAGGAAGGGAAAACAAATATTAAGAGTTTGTAGCAAGTGTACAAGTATACAGAACCTGGAAATACCAAAGTATATAGAACCTATAGCAGGCAAATGAAGATGGGTGAGTGGAGTAAAATAGGAACTGGGAAACAACCCCACCCATCACAGATGGGAATGACTGGCCAGACAGCCTGCCAGTCAAGCTGACACCAAGGAGGCAACTTAACCCCTTAGTGTACTAAACACGGCCAGAGGAATCACTGACACGCCTCCGGGGCATGCGCCGCCTGGCAGGGAAGCCATGGCGTCCGCGAATCCTGACAGTACCCCCCCCCCCTTGAGGAGGGACCTCCGGACCCTCACCCGGACCTCCCGGCTTGGTGGGATAGGAGTGATGAAATTCTTCCACCAATCTGGGAGCGTGAAGATCTCTGGCAGTAACCCAAACTCGTTCCTCTGGGCCATATCCTTTCCAATGTACAAGATATTGGAGAGAATTCTGCACTTTGCGAGAATCAATAATTCGCTCCACCTCAAACTCCAACTCTCCTTGAACGACCACTGGTTGAGGTGGAGAACGAGCAACTACAGCGGGAATATACTTCTTTAATAAGGATTTATGAAAAACCGGATGAATACGGAGAGAACTAGGGAGTAACAACCTAAATGACACGGGATTGATTATTTCAGTGATGGGATATGGACCAATGAATCGTGGGGCGAACTTTGCTGACGGTACACGAAGGCGGAGGTTTTTAGTTGATAGCCACACTTTATCACCAACAGCATAATCTGGTCCGGGGCGGCGCTTTTTGTTGGCATATTTTACCTGTTTGAGCTGGGATTCCTTTAGAGATTCTAAACTCGACGCCCAAATCGTGCGCAAAATATTAGCAATGTCTTTCACTGAAGAGAAGGTTGATTCATTACCAGTTCCAGAGGAGTATCTGGGGTGAAAACCGTAATTACAGTAGAAGGGGGACAGACGTGTCGAAGCACTAACATGATTATTGAGAGCGAACTCAGCCATAGGCAAATAACCACTCCACTTTTCTTGACACTCAGAGACAAAGCACCTAAGATATTGTTCTAGTGACTGATTAAGTCTCTCAGTCTGCCCATTAGTTTCTGGGTGAAAAGCTGAGGAAAAGGACAGCAAGATACCCAACTTGTGGCAGAATGCTTTCCAGAATTTCGACACGAACTGTACCCCTCTGTCTGACACTATGTTTGAGGGAATACCATGAAGACGTAAGACATGGCGGATAAACAACCCTGCAAGATATTTAGCTGTGGGTAATTTCTTTAACGCTATAAGATGACACATTTTAGTAAAACGATCCACCACCACCCAGATGACGGACTTTCCCTTGGAGAGGGGAAGGTCTGTAACAAAATCCATTGATAAATGGGACCAAGGTCTGCTGGGTAAAGGGAGTGGATGCAATAGTCCTACTGGGAGCTGTCGGGGAACCTTTGCCCTAGCACAGGTTTCACAGGCTTGTACAAACCCCTTGACATCACGTTGCCAGGACGGCCACCAATAGGTGCGAGACAACAAATAACCAGTGCCGGCAATGCCCGGGTGACCAGCTAGTACTGAGGAGTGGACCTCCTCTAGAACTTTCAAGCGAAGGTGACCCGGGACAAAGAGCTTACCGGGTGGCAAGGCATCAGGGGCGGACCCCTGTGCATCCGTAAGAGCAGACATCAGATCTGGAGTCAGGGTTGCGACAACTACCCCAGGAGAGAGGACATTTTCAGGTTCTTCATTTGGGATTCTACAAATTCCAAAACTCCTGGACAAGGCATCGGCCTTAATATTTTTAGACCCTGGACGATAGGTAACTATAAAATTAAATCTGGTGAAGAACAGCGCCCACCGCGCCTGACGGGGATTCAACCTCTTGGCGTTATCTAAGTATAACAGGTTTTTATGGTCAGTTAACACTGTAATTCTATGTTTGGCACCCTCCAGAAAATGTCTCCACTCTTCGAAGGCCCATTTTATAGCCAGCAACTCCCTGTTACCTATATCGTAATTGGCTTCTGCAGTGGAGAATTTTCTGGAGAAAAATGCAATGGGTTGAAGATTAGTGAATGGATCTACCCCCTGAGACAGGACAGCGCCAACCCCTGTCTCGGAGGCATCAACCTCCACCACAAAAGGACGAGTGGGGTCAGGGTGGACCAGGACTGGAGCAGTGGTGAAACATTTCTTTAAAGTCTCAAATGCTAATTTGGCCTCAGATGTCCAGGTGGTAGGATCAGCCCCCTTTTTTGTCAAGTCAGTAAGAGGTTTGGCAATAGTAGAAAATTTTTTAATGAATTTTCAATAATAATTTGCGAAACCCAGAAAACGTTGGATCTCTTTCAATGTCGTCGGTTTTACCCAGTGAATCACGGCGGATACTTTCTGTGGATCCATACCTATTGAACCGGGGGTGAGTATGTATCCCAGAAACCCTACCTCCTGGACTCCAAACTGACATTTGGAAATCTTGGCGCAAAGTTGATTCTGGCGCAACCTTAAGAGGACCTCTCTCACATGCTGCTGATGGGACTCCCAATCTGGGGAGAATATGAGAATATCATCCAAATAAATGACTAGAAAACGGCCCAATAGATCCCTGAAAATATCATTTACGAATCGCTGGAAGACGGCTGGGGCATTACATAAGCCAAAGGGCATGACTAGATACTCAAAGTGGCCCTCCGGCGTATTGAAAGCGGTCTTCCACTCATCTCCCTCTTTAATCCGGATTAGGTTGTAGGCTCCCCGGAGATCGATTTTAGAGAACCACCGGGCGCCGACCACCTGATTGAAAAGATCCGGTATTAGAGGAAGAGGATGCTGATCCTTAACCGTTATTTTATTGAGCTCCCTATAATCAATACACGGGCAGAGACCTCCATCTTTCTTTTCAACAAAGAAAAAACCAGCACCAACAGGGGAAACGGATGGCCGAATGTGTCCTTTCACCAAACTTTCCTTAACATATTGGCGCATAGACTCTCGCTCAGGGGCTGACAAGTTAAAAATGCGACCTTTAGGAAGCTTGGCTCCAGGAACGAGTTCTATGGCACAATCGTAAGGCCGATGTGGAGGTAAAATTTCCACAGCGGCCTCGTCAAAGACGTCTTTGAAATCACAAATAAACTCAGGGAGCTCAGGGTTACAATTAACTGAACATAAAGGAGACTGAACGGTATTTAAATGAGAAGTACATGAATTCCCCCATTTCACCAACTCAGCAGTTTCCCAATCAAATACAGGATTGTGGAGGCGGAGCCAAGGCAAGCCGAGAATAATATCAACAGTTAATTTCTCAATAACAAAAAATGAAATTTTTTCAGAATGCAGACACCCAACTTTTAACATGACCTCCGCAGTGCGAAATTTTATCCTTCCCTCAGACAGGGGAGTTAAATTTGCACCAGAAACTGAAAAGAGGGCACACGATGGAATTAACGGTAGCCCCAAGGCTTGTGCCATGGCCACATGCATAAAACTCATTGCAGCTCCTGAATCCACCATTGCCTGACAGGCAAAAGTTTTGGACCCAAAAAACAGAGTCACTGGTAGCAATAATTTATCTGAATAGTTAGGAGGTACCTGTATGCCTGAGTGACCCTCCTGGAGATCACTCAGGCGCTGGAGTTTTCTTGTGGCGGTCTTGGTCTGGATGGGCAATCTCTTAAAAAATGTCCGGGTTTACCGCAATACAGGCACAAGGCGTTCTCCAAGCAATGCCTCCTTCTAGCAGCAGCTGTGGAGCCCAATATCATGGGTTCCTCTCTAGAGGTCTGAGAGGGAAATGGTGAAGGGGGCTGGGAAGGAATGGCGTTAGCGGAGACAGAAGAAGATTTAAAGATAGGCCTGACCTAACCTGCAATGTGGAACCTGCTTGCCTTTCTCTGCGTCTTTCCCTAAGCCTCCTGTCAATGGTCACGGCCAATGTCATAAAGTCGCCCAGGGACTCAGGAACAGGATGGCTTACCATGGCGTCTTTTATCATGTCAGATAATCCTTGTCGGAAAAGGGTCTTAAGGGGTCCGTCAGACCATCCGGTCTGTGAGCACCACTGGCGGAATTCAGAGCAATATTCTTCAGCTGTGCGGCGACCTTGCTGAATAGACAACAAATGGGTTTCTGCCAAAGCTGCACGGTTGGGGTCATCATAAACCTGGCCAAGTGACAGAAAAAATTTGTCTAAGGAATTCCATTCAGCGGCCCCTGAAGGAAGGGCTAGAGCCCAATCCTGAGGAGCCCCTTGAAGGAGTGATACCACAATCGCCACTTTCTCTGCTTCAGAGGGGAAATAATTAAAACAAAAATAGAGGCGACATGATTCCTGGAAAGAAGAAGTCCGGAATCTGTCAGGTTTACCATCAAAGCGATCTGGTAGGAGCATTTTAGAACTAGGCCGGACACTGTGTACAGGGAAGGCAGGTGGAGATACTGGTGGGCTCCCAACGTCTGAAAGTGAAGTTGTCAATGCGTCCAGACGTTGTGAGACTTGAGTTATTAACCCAGCCATTCCCTGCACATGATTTGACAGCTCATCCAGGCGATCAGTGACCGAGAGCTCGGTACTCATTCTGAACCGCCAGGAGTGCTGTCTGGGATATGGGCCTGCTATAATGTAAGACAGTGACCTGGATTGGTGACGGCTGAGTGCAAGTCCTGGAACGTGGGCGGGAACAGGTTGGGAAACTTTCCCTATAAGAACCCCTGACTGAACCTGGCTAGCGTCAGAGTAACGTCCTTACAAGGGCGCCCCTCACAGGAACCTAAATAGATTCCCTATAATAACCCTACCAGTGGGCTGAAACAGGGAATAACTAGTAGCGGCAGGTAACAGAGAACAATAGCTGTATAGAGTTCAAGCTAGACCAGTAGTAGGTATAGGTAAGAAGTAGAATGCTGAAATAAACAAGAAGACGAAGCAGGCAAGGAACAGGAAGGGAAAACAAATATTAAGAGTTTGTAGCAAGTGTACAAGTATACAGAACCTGGAAATACCAAAGTATATAGAACCTATAGCAGGCAAATGAAGATGGGTAGAGTGGAGTAAAATAGGAACTGGGAAACAACCCCACCCATCACAGATGGGAATGACTGGCCAGACAGCCTGCCAGTCAAGCCGACACCAAGGAGGCAACTTAACCCCTTAGTGTACTAAACACGGCCAGAGGAATCACTGACACGCCTCCAGGGCATGCGCCGCCTGGCAGGGAAGCCATGGCGTCCGCGAATCCTGACAATTAGATACTTTATTAAATCTGGAAAAAAATGAAGACTGTCTAGTGTAAATCTGCACTGTTTTAGACAGTATTAGTAGTGTTGCAACTGTTCATAAAGCTTAAATACAGGACGGCAGACATGCAGTCAGGTTGGAACTCACATCATTATAAATTTACTATAATGCAGTGAGTTTGGCTTAGACGAGCCATGGCTGGTCCAAGAAATGGGGCTTTTAATGGACCATATTACCCAGGCCACACCTGGCAGTCTAAAAAAGCCCTAAACTGCAATATAGAAAGATAGAAAATTATGTCAAAAATCCTGACAGCATACTACTACTATGTTGATGTTGCAGTACTGTACGAGGAAAAAAGTAGAAGGATACTTTGCGCTTCCTAATGGTACTTCCTTGTGTTTTCTGGGATGCGTTTGGAGGTCTCACGAAATGCTTCCCTTGATTTTTGGTAGGTATAATGATTGAGTAACTGTCGTCTGGACAATGGTTCATCATTTTTCGGAATACTCAGCTTTCCTTAGGGAGGTAGCTGGTTGAGCAGATACTGAAGATGGATTGGGGACCAATGGATAGGAACCCCAAAGAAAAATATCCTCTGGCACTCGCAAAGTCTTCAGGCAACCCTTGGATGGGTGAAAAGGATAGTATTTATTTATTGATTACACGTTTCGAGGCTTTTTGTGCTCCAAACTGGACACAACCTCTTCATCAGATCTCCAATGTTGAAGCAAAGTTGTACGCTGTTCACCTTCCTGTTGTTAATAGGAAGGTGAGCGCCATCGGATATTTTTCTTTGGGGTTCCTATCCATTGGTCCCCAATCCATCTTCAGTAACTATGTTGATGTTGATGTACAGCAAATTTCTAAATTTAGGAGTGCAGGGAGGTAACACTAAAAATCTGCAACAGCAAGAACATTGTGAATATCCTATTCTTTTCAATAATGCACATCTCAGATGAATATTATACTCAGGCGACCTTATTTCCCATTAACCCCAGTAAAGTAAAAGGTTTTGATTACAACATATTAAAACTCATGTAATTGTCCAGCCAGTTTACCTGTAACCTTGTAAGCCCTTGAAATGAAAAATGCTAGAAATGTAATTTTTTTAAATTCCTCAAATGCTGAATTTTATTTTTATAAATGATGTAGCATTCATCGGACACACAAAAAATGCCCGTGTGCATTTTCTGTACAATTTGGATCGTTATAATGCATGATGAATTGTAGGAACTGTATTACACCAGGGTTCTGCTGACATAGGCTTGAGCAGTTTACCATCAGCAAAATCGCTCAGTATGTCAATAGTTTGCTATGCATGGTTTACTCAAAGTAATTGGATATATAAAAATCTTGGAATCACAACTTTTTTATGGAATGTTATTATATATTTACACCCAACAAACCACTACATTTAATGTTAAAATTGTACTTCATATTCATTAAGATTACTTTAATCTAATTAAAGTAATTAATCTACATTTCCAACATGTATGTCTTATTGTACTAAGAAAAAGAAATTCATTTGTATTTGTCACAGATACAAGGTTGACAAAAATAAAACACTTGATATAAGATTGCCATACAAGTGACAAAGTAATATTTGAAAAAATTTAATGAATGTTGTAAGTGACTTGGATCCCTTCCCAATGTTTCTATACAAAATGCAATATTAGATGAAAAACTGGTTAAACACATATTCCATTTTTAATCAAATTCTCACAAAGTTTATATAGAGGGTTTTCCTTTATGAGACACTTCCCCTGACAATTAGCTGATGATAGACTATTCTCAGCAATCTGCATGGCGCACCATTTTAGGAGACATTAAGCATTACAAAGTTCTTATTGAAATCATTAAACTTTACAAGTATTTGCTGGACCTTCCAGAACAAGAGACAGGATCCGTTTCGATTACATTTTTTCCATCTGTTTTTCAGATTCATTTAACAGAAGCAAAAAACAGTCACAAATGGATGGTCATCCATTTACATAGTGATCAATATTTAAAAAAAAAAGAATGGATCTGTTTCTGTCCTTTTTCAGCTCTCAGGTTACTTTACATCACTTTCTATAACAGTTACTGAGCAGGCCTTAGCAGGAGCTGATGGCAGAAATTAGCATTTTCCTCTGATAAGATATATCACTATTCATTTCTAAAAACATTTGAAATGACAGCTACTCTTTAAAGGGATTCTATCATTGGAAAAACTCATTTTTAGCTAAGCATATATTTGCATAGCCTTTAGAATGGCTATTCCAGGCATACCTTTAATTTGTTAATCCTCTCAGCCGTTTTTGAATTAGCCCACCTTTATTGATATGCTAATTAGCCACTGTGGAGCATTGGAAGTCTCTGTGATGTTCATTGAGCACTGTGTGATGTGTGTACATAGTGGGTGGTGAGAGCAGAGAGGCTGCTGCTGCTGCATTATGAGGCACCTAGGTGGAGTTGACAGCATACTACATTTCATTGGTTATTGCACTCGGTTCCTCCTTGCATTTGATATTTCAGAGTCTCTACCCACATGACTCATGTAGGGGCCTCATGCAGGAAGTGATGTCCCGTGCCCAGGAGATCCGGACAACAGGACAAGTAAGTATGATGGGGTGGGGGAAATGGGCTAGCAAAGATGATGTTCCGTTTCCGAAAACGGGGAAACAGAACGTAACCAGAAAATCTGAAACTGTGCCTGGGGCAATCTGGATAATTATAGATTTTTTTGTAAAGTAAGTCATTTACAAAGGGAGGGTGTATAGCTTAGTATAGAAGTATAGTTTATAACTTACAACCCCTTTTATAAGGCATTGATAGGGGAAGGCAAGCTTCAAACTTTCAACCTCTGCAGGTTAAGTATTACGGTAAGTATTTCTGATTTTTGTATATTAACTTTAAAGTTACTGACCAGACTATATCTTTCAACACAAATATTTTCCGCAACCTTTTTTTCTCCAATTTATAGATGAGATTATCCAAAATCTTGTTCACTTTGCTGTAAAATGCTATTTTTTTCTGTAGCAGCCAGAAACGTTGCATTTCTACTATGTGAGACCTTAGCCAAAGTTACCATAATTGAGAAACACTAAAATATACACAATACACTAAACACATGGGCATTCCAAATAATAGTAATAGGTTGCTACTATTAACTTTCAATTCAATAAATCCCCGCCTGAGAAGGAATAAACTGGTTCATTTTCATGAATTGGCTAAAACCTCATTTTTGGGGCTGTCCAATAACATTTTAGTAAGTAAAGCACTCTGTGCACACAATTTGACTGTGACTTATATACTACTATAAACCAGTTTCTATGCTTCATGGAGCAATTTATAGCTTATAAAAATGATAAAAGATACCTGTCATTCTGGAGTCCGATGGCTTGTCCCTGGGTTGCCGGCTGAGAAAAAGCAGAGCAGAAAAATTTACTTCATGTTCTAAAAGAAAGCAGCAACTTTATCATCTGACTTCCTATTCAAACACTTGAACAGATTGTACCTTTACACAATAAACAAGGAAATGAAAAAGTACCATCTCCTGTAAGAGTAGTTCTGTCCATCAGTTATGACAACTGACCAACCTGAGGACCTTTTGATCCAAAAGCTTGTTTTATTCCATAGATGTAGGATTCACTCCCAAACTAGTGAATATAGTTGATTTTATCGACATTGATGCAATGTGAAAAGGTCTCAATAGTCAAAGTATGTTTTTTTACCAACCTTTCTACCTACCTATCCTTGTTTTAACTAGCCTGCTAGCTAATACCATGGAACTGGTGACACCAAAATAATAAAGAAGTAATTTAACATGTTCAGACAATCCTTTCCAACGTTTCCAGTTCATAGAGCATCCCTACAAAATTTCTGAACTACAGAATGTACTGGACTTTGAGGACTTAGCTCATAGTCATGAGTACGTACTGGATGTATTGTGTTTTTTAAATTAAGGGTACATAAAAATCAAAACTATATAGACAGGAAAACAAATGGGTTGTGTCTAGGTTACAGATATAGTTTGGATAACATTGTTTTAATTGCGGTAATGAATAGCACATGTTACTATGCAGTGGCGTAACTACTGGGGTAGCAGCGGTAGCAGCTGCCACAGGGACCGGGACATTAGGGGGCCCGGCGACAGCCGAAACCGCTGCGTTTTTTTTTTTTCTTTTAATAGACCGTTACTGGCTGAAGTTACTCCAGACGGTAACGGGCCCTACTTACTTATTGATCCTGGCAGATGCCGGGATCGGTAAGTGACGCTGCGGGCCCCACAAGCACTATTATACTCGGGGGTCTTTTCGGACCCCCGAGTATAATGATCGGAGGTGCAGGAGAGGTAAGGGAACATAAAAACAGTGTAATTTACCTCTCCATGCTCTGGGCATGCTTGGGGCTTACTTCTGTGACGTCACCTGACCGGGCCTGCGTCCTTATGCGTTGCAGGCCCCCTGGTCACATGAAGGCCCGGCCCTCATTGAAGATGGCCAACAGTGCCGGAGAATGCCGGGGATAGGTAAGTAACAGTGTTTTTAAAATTTTTTTATCCCCCCTGGGTCTCCAATTATTATACTCTTGGTCTGAAAAGACCCCTGGGTCTCCGATTATTATACTCTGTGGTCTGAAAAGACCCCAGAGTATAATAATTGTTCATGGTTGTCCATAATGGAGCGTAATACTGTGTGCAGGGGCCACTATAGGGCATCATACTGTGTGGTGGGGCCACTATGAGGCATAATACTGTGAGCAGGGGCCACTATGGGGAATAATACTGTGTGCAGGGGCCACTATGGGGCATAATACTGTGTGCAGGGGCCACTATGGAGCATAATACTGTGTGCAGAGACCACTATGGGACATAATACTGTGTGCAGGGGCCACTATGGGGAATAATACTGTGAACTGGGGCCACAATGGGGCATAATACTGTAGTCAGAGGCCACTATGGGGCATAATACTGTGTGCAGGGGCCACTATGGGACATAATACTGTGTACTGGGGCCACAATGGGGCATAATACTGTGTTCAGGGGCCACTATGGGGCATAATACTGTGTACTGGGGCCACTATGGGACATAATACTGTGTGCAGAATGTCAAAAGTTCGCCACGGGGCCCCACCATTCCTAGTTACACCACTGTTACTATGCATTTCACCTGTATAATTGCCTTTGAAATGAAAACATCTGATGTACTGGCAGTTATCATATGGGAGACATGCATAGTAAAATGTGTTATTCATTACTGCAATTATGAACAGCATGAAATAAAGGCGCAGTGTAAACACAGCCTTAGCAGAATTTAGAGACATTACTGAAAAAAGCCTTATTTAATGGATATCTGAGTTTTGATGAATAGTTAAAATATCTGCAGGATCTTGCTGGGCAGTCTGTTCTATGCCTCCATCAGCCTTCATTTGTGGTATCCTTTCTGTTTTATGCTGCTAATATCCCTATTATGGCTGCAGCATGCTTTTACATTTTACATCTTTTACATTCTGAGGCAATGGGTGTACACAATAAAGAGCAGTCTCTCCTCTCCACTATCCATTATGACTAGTTTGATTTATTCACATGTAATTCTGTCAGGAGTAAGTATACAATAGCAAACAGATATCTGAGAAATGAGCACAATATAAGGGATCCAGGAACACTGAACTGAAACTACAAGGTAAATACATACAGGTATGATGGAGCTAAAAAGATCCCTGACATAGCAAAAGAGGAATCTACGAGGACAGTCACAAACTGCTTGCTGTCTATGACTAACTTCCCATCTGTAATAACACAAGCAGCCAAAAGTAGACACAAGTACATTGAAGACTTTTCTTACATTGTAAGCTGTGAGATGTGCAGAATGTTCAGTCCAGTGCACAGAGAAAGCAGTTTACAGACATGCTGTGAGTAAAATCGACCCCTTCTCTCTCTATTCACTATGTGAATAGACCAGTCCTTTCTCATTCCACTCACTGTGAAGATGTCTTGTTTGTTAATGGGCTCTATCATTGGGAAAAGTCATTTTTAGATAAGCACATCCCTGCATATCCTTTAGAAAGGCTACTCCACACTTACCTTTTGTATATAAATCACCTCAGTGGTTTTTGAATGAGCCTGTTTTTATTCATATGCTAATTAGCCTCTTGATGCACCCCGGAAGTCTCATCGTGCAACCTCTGCCTATTCTTTCCTATGTATCTGCACAGCACAGGCTGTTGCTGATGACTTCCTGCTTCCTGTTTGCACACACAGATAGGAAAAAATAGTAGAGATGAGTGCTGCGGGGAACTTCCTGTGCTGGCTGGAAGCTAATTAGCATATGAATAAAAACGACTCATTTAAAAACCACTGAGGCGATTTACATACAAAAGGTAGGTGTGGAATAGACTTTCTAAAACCTATGCATGTGTATGCTTAGTTAAAAATAACTTTTCCCAATGATAGATCCCCTTTAATGGCATCTATGGATGTGACCTCCCTAGTAACAGGCAGTGAACTGCAAATTACCAAGAAGGGAAACGCCTAGTGACAGGAACTTTAGAATTTTTTTTTTCAGGCACAAAATAGCAATATTTTTAATTAAAGTGCATTACATTTTTGTCAAGAGTCACATGCTCTAATGAAAGAGACTAGTTGTCTGAAAAGTTAGCAATCATTTAAAGTATTTTTAAGTGTACCTCCAATTATAAGACGTTTTATAAGTAAATAACAAACATGAGAAAATAAGAAACTTTGTAATATATCTTAATAAGGAAATCTATTTCCTTCTCCTTTTATTACCCTACTTTCCTCCTCCTTATTTTTAAGGATGTTTGTTTATATAGAAACAGTAGCTTTTTTGTTTAATTTTCTATATTTTGCAGGTCTTTGATTCCATGAAAAATGGATGACACATGGATGGCATCTGTTTTTGTTCACAGACCTATAGATTTTCATTGATGTGATCAAAATAGTGGAAAAAAAAAGCGCTGCCACAGACATCTGAATAAACATATTGAGATGGTTATAAATAGTGTCCAAGAAAAATGCGGATGCCACAGGTATGTAATATGTGGACTTGTGAATAAGTCCCGAAAAAAGCTTTCTAAATCAGAATGTAGCAGCTGCAGTTGTGTGTTTTCCAGCAGCCTCCTCCCCTCCATAGACTAACAGGTAGAAAGTAACTGGGCTTGATAAATGGAGAAGGAAACATATTTCTTAAGTAAGATATATTACAATGTTTGTTACATTTGCCTGTAATTTATGAATGAAGTTATAATGAAGTTGTTTTATAATTGGAGGTACGCTTTAAAAAACCATAATAGCAATGTACCCAAAGTTTATATAAGTATATAAGCAAGTTGTAAAGAATCTCAATTTAGCTGCTGTTGCTACGACTAAGGAACATGGATTCCGAAACGTGCCAGCCAGTACGCTTTTCTTACACTATGGGGTTCAATATTGCCATCTTAAAGATTTTTTAACCTACTTTTGAATGGACTTAATAAAGAATTAGATTTTAGAGTTTTGTGGCTACTGGACTTCACTTCTATCTATGGCTGTTGCTTTAAGGTTACCGTTCCGACCTGATTAGCTTATGTATTGTTCTAGGTTCTCCTAAGCTTAGCCAAATAGCAGCTGAGAGGGGATATTTAAACCCTTTTCCTCCTTAGTCAGCTGCTTGCTATTTGGTTGTACCTAATGTGGCTTCCATATCCTGATTGTGCTGTACTACTCTACATTGATCTTTGTATTGATACTGGAAATCCACTTGTCTCCTGGTTCTGGCTTGGACATTCACTCTCATGAGTTGGTTCTGGTTTGACATCAGTTTGTGGAGTGTTTATTTCTTGTACCAGTTTCTGTGGTGATATTTTGGGCTCCAAATTCAGCACAAGTCCATCTGGCTTCTTGGTTGGAACTGGTGAAGGCGTTTGGGTGTCTGGATCTATCTTTCAGCACTGTATAAGATTTAAACAGCTAGTTTTGTTGCTCTCTGTTTTCAGCCAGTTTCTGCGTGCACCAGAGACTCTATCATAACATAATATCTGTAGCCTTGGTGAGCCTGATCCCTCTAGTTGGACAGCAGGCAACAATAGAATGGGTCAATATGACATTATCCCCTGTGTATTTTGCAGTATTTTTACAAGACTGATTGTGTGAGGATGATATAGAAAATCCTGTTGAGTATATTTCAAGTTTACTGTTCCTTTAAATATACATTTTGCGTAGATGAGCTACATGAGCTACATTAATGATTAATATACAATGCCTTAAAAATGGAAAAAAAGGAAAAAAAATAAAAATAAAAAGTGGGCATATATTGCTGTATACATTCCATTTTTCAGCCATACAGATTTCATGAGTAGTACAAATTAAAAGGGTTATGGCACATGTATTCTCTATCCATAGAATTATGGGGGTATTTATTTCAGGGTATTCATAGACTTCCACTTTGAAGCAGCTCCCGATCTAGCAGCTGATATCATTCTACTAAGGAAAGGAGGTCATTTATAGAGAGAGTGAAGCTGTGAGCTGTATGTGGCAGCCTGGAACACAGATGCAGTGCCAACAATTATTATGTCTATTTCTGGTATCCCAATAAAAGCTGCAAAGTTAAAGGCAGGACAGAGTGTTCAGAAACATATGAAGCAATGGTCTTTGACATTTTGGAAGTTACTCTGCCAGTCATAATGCCCAGGTGGATGGTAATCATAAAAAAGATATCGGTATTGCTAAATAAGATTAGACAATAATGTCATTTATAAACCTTCTCTACAAATTATCAAGAGCATGGATTTTTTGTGTGTAGGAAAGCTGTTCGAATATGAGGGAGAACAATGCGCAGAAACATGATATACTAAGGAATAGCTACCAAATAAAATGAATTTCTAGACAATGACTGCTTAGATAGATAGATAGATAGATAGATAGATAGATAGATAGATAGATAGATGAAGGTAAACTGCTCATTTATATGTCTGACTAACAGGGAACTTCCACTATAATATGGCTGGTTATATAAAAGTCATATGTTATAAGTGATTTATCCTGTCATAAATATAGTCCTTGGAAGGTTAATCTTTTAAGGGGAATCTGTCACCAGGGTGAAGCAGATTGAACCAGCAAAACGCTGCATCTTCACAAAGTGGGGCCCTGGCCTGAATGTCAAAGTGCTAGCAGGTAACTGGTTTATGACTGTTACCAATGTGGCCTGGGGGTACTTGTAAAGTACCAAGAGTAAGTAACCCAAGGGCCGTAACTACATATGGTGGCAGCGTTGGTGTGTGGATTTGTGTCGTGTGAGGGTTTAAGTAGAGTCACCTTTCACGGACGCATCTAAAATCACAAGTGAATGGCGTGTATGTTGGTCCCAGATTCAGAACATATCCCATCATAGCCAATATGCAAATCATATACAAATGAACAGATAAGTATGCATGTATGTACAAAATATGTCGTTGCCTTCTGTTAGGCTTACCTTGATTTGACATTACTGCAATTACATAAAGACTTGCTGATAAATGATCTTAAGTCAGACAGGATTTTTTATGTCTTTATTGTGAAAGATTACAGCGAGGAATGATATTTCATTACAGATGACTGCTTATTTGCAAGGGTGATGTCTCATGTTGGTGCTCGCTACTTGACACTGCTGTGCAATTTCCTTTCCAGCTTTAATTTATACATTTATCCAGCAGTTCTCAGCAGCGCATACCAGTGCTTTGACTTTTATGAATCCCTGTGGATCTTGTGTTCAGGCCATACAGATGAACATGCTCTACACATAACAACCAAGCACAAAGGACTATTTATTCAGTCTTGGCAAACCGAATACAGATTGACTGCCCTGGCTATAAATTTTCAGATCATTCCAAACAAGGTAACCAAAGCCAGGAGAAAAAAACCCTCATGTCAGAGCGTATTAAAAACAGCACATTAGATTATGCTTCCATTTATTTGCACAGGGACTTAACTGTGTTTCTCTCACTGCAGGCAGTTACAGTATTCAATTATATCACAATACAAGGTGGTTTTATATGAAGAACCAATTTCATAGAAGCCTAACGTATAGGCACAAGTGCGGTGGATAAGACTGTTAATACTGTTAATATATATAGAATAATACGAAAATATCAATCCTAGGATAATGGATTAATATGTACTAAATCATAAGCTGAAATATCAATGTGCTAGTAATGACTGAACAGCTCCTTGAAGGGAGTCTGTCACCAGAAAGATAGGATAGGGTCACCTTTTCCCTCTTGTGAATCAGTGCCTCCTTTATCGAGGTAACATAATTTTGTCAATATGTAAATTAGTTCTTTGGAGCAATAAAGGCATTGCCTCTTACACCTTTGGAGTAATGAAAACACCCTGAAGAACTAACTTGCATATTGACCAAACCAGCAATAACTCAGCATTAGATGCATCTATTCACAAAAGGAGTACAGCATTTGATTTTGGTGACTTTAACCTATCTATATGTGGGGCTTGGTTGATTTAATGGATTGGTAAAGGGAACCTGTAGCACTGAAAATCTGTTCTGCCGGCAGCATTATATAGAACAGGAGACTCTGAGTAGACTGATACAAAATCATTTCAGGAACACCATCCAGTAGTGGGTTGTGCTGTGTGTGAGTGACAGATAGATCTCTATGTACATATATAAATGGCTGCCAGTCACCACCCACTGGACTCCTAAGTCCAGAATGAGCAGAGTTTAGATCAATAAATGACGTGTCATACAGAATGTTATATCTTAAAATTACATATCAACCTCCTCATTCCTCCCGCTCTACATACATGTAGATAAGAAATAAAGTTGAATGTAAAAGGCTCCCTGTAAAAAATATAAAATGATAACATTTCTTTTAAAAGGAAAATATCTGAGGTAATTCTTGTCATTCTGGTACAGGGCTCTCACACTGTTTTGGGTGTTAGGTACATAGAACTAGCAGAACTCAGATGACACACCAGCCTGGAATCTTCTCCCGTCTTCTAGCTGGGCTATGATAAAAACAGATGCTCCTTTTCCCTATTTCCCTCTGACTAATACAAAATGTTCAATAGCCCTAGGTGATTTATGTAAGAATTCATAATAGGGATTGTTCTGAAGAGCAGCTCTATGAAAAATGAGCACTGCTGAAATGTCAATCTGTTTGTCATACTATAACCATGGCAGAGTTCACTGAGTTTAAAAAAAAAAAAAAAAAATGCTAAAAGCTACTGAATGTCTGTGAAAACAGAATGCAATATATTGTCATGTAAAGCAGAGAACCAGAGACATGACAAAGCTGTCCTAATGCTACAGAGCCCAAGGGACACTATTCAAGAGAGGTGACGACAAAGTTACAGTAACGGACATTAAAAAAAAGATGATATGGAACTGTCACTTTCACTGGCCATATTTTGCTTCCTCTGCCAAACTGCCCTTGGGCCTTTTCTAGTTTGTGATTGCCCATCAGTTGCCTTCTCCTCTCTCAATGTGGGCTAAAATATTTGCCATAAAGAAACATTTCCCGGAAGGTACGTTTTATCTGAATCATCATTTTGCAGATCATTTCAATTGGCTGCCTATGTGCGTTTTTGAAACAAAGCTTTTCTTTGGCAGACTTTTTTCTGCAATGTGGTTGGAATTATCCAGAATCTCATTCTCCTTACAGGCTCTGTAACATGCAGTGCGTCTTTCTGTGGTGTTCTTGCAGTGGCAAATCGCTATGTTTTCACAACATGGGGCTTTAGCCTAATTTTTTTTTAGAGATATTAGAGACATTTTTGATTGTCCCTTTAAAAAAAATTAAAATAAAATCTATATTGGATTTTTCTACATATTTCCATAATTACATTTGATTTGTATTAATTGATATTTACTGTACACAAAAGTATGTCCCTGAAAAATAAAAACATTAGGATTGACAGAATGGTAGAATTTTTTTAATTGTGTTTTTTTCTTAAATGTTGTGGTGGGGGTACGCAAAACCCTTACAAAGATGTACTGTTTATTAAAATTCACATTATTTTATAACGGTTTTGCATAACTATGGTATGTTTTTGCCCCTGCTTTTTCACAATTTGAGGACCTGGCCTTAAAGGGGTTTTCCCAGCTAAGACATTGATGACCTATCTTAAAGATACTGTGATCTGACTCAAGCCAGCCCACATCAATTACCTGTTCTCAGCTGCTAGAACATGTAAAATGGAACAAGAAGCATGTAGTGCTGTTCTATGTGTAGTGGCTGAGTGTGAATGGACGCACCAATAAGCAGGGGGTTAAGTGTCCGGCCGCCGGCAAAGTCTGCGTGCCGGCCGCTTCCATTCATTCCTATGGGTGCGTGCTATTTGAAACGGCCGTTTCGAATAGTACTCGCACCTCTCTAGAGCTGATGTGTAGTACTTGGTCTGTCTACTTACTGCTCCATTCTTTATGTATCAACTGCTGAGAACAGCCGATTGTCAGGGTGCTGGGTGTTAGATCACACTAATCTGATATTAATGATCTAACCTTAAGATATGTCATTAATATTTTTAGACGTAATCAAATTTTATTGAAATTTTGAGAACAAATAGGATAATGCAAAACAGATGCATAACAGTCATGAGCCACAATATGCATAGAAAGGAGGACAAAGCCCAATGGAGGTCAAATCAATAGCTCATACAAAAACCATCAGCAACAGGAAAGGAAGACGCAGAAACGAAAAACTAACCACAAGACTACATAAAAGGGACAAGACATCACGAAAATAAGATACAAAAGGAGGAAGGGCAAGAAACCGGGATAGGTACAAGGGCAAAAAGAAGGGCGGGGGTCCCTAAAGGTCAAAAAAGGAAGAAAATTCCGCTGTTTCCTGAAAAACATCCCACGGCCGCCAAAGGGTCTCAAATTTAGAATGATCCGAAGAATCCTCAGCGACTAAAGCCTCCATCTTCCTAATGATAGGAGCTCCTGGAGCCATTCCATCATAGAAGGCACCACGGAACTGCGCCAGTGGCAGGGGATAACCGTCCTGTCGGCCGCGAGGAAATGGCGCAAAAGGTCCAAATGTAAAGCACCATGGAATTAATGGTGCTATATAAATAAATAATAATAATAATAAAAAGGTCGCCCTTGACCTTGGAGATCTTCATCAATATTTTTAGTCTGCAAGGCCCTTTTACATTACTGATCTGTCTTCATGAATATATGAGATATGTTATTATCCACATTATTTTTATAAAGATGTTTCAGTGCAATGAAGTTGTATATGAATACAATGGTGGCGGATTATTCTCTTTCCTGTGAATAACAGCTGGACTGAAGACTGAAGAGTGTTATTGTAAATTGGGGCATCATCCAATCTAAAATCACTAAACAGTTTCAGAACTGTGATATGAATTGTCTAGGAAAAATCTATCTTCAGTTAGATATGATGTAGCCGATAATTTACATATTAATACATTTCTTTACATCTTCAGTAGTTTTCTAATGATTTAAACATACATTTTCTGACAGAAGCTGCAGCTGCTCTTCTCTGCTTACAAGTGGTTCAGCTTGTTTGTTTGTTTCTTACCATGTATAAGATGCAGGATTACATAAACAGGATCTCTTCACTCACACCTTGTCACCTGCTATTGTCTCTGTGGAGGGTAAATGAAGCACTGCCTTGGAGAAGCAGGATATATGGATAAATTATTTTTTCTGACTTATGACTGCACAAAGGTGTCAAGGGAAATCATGGCACTTTGTAATATTCCTGAGGTGCTTGAAATAGGTTACTAATCCAATCAGTATAATGAAGAAACTCAGTACTCAAAAAAGAAATGGGTTTTAATCCGAGACATAGAACAATAATTGGTGGTTAATGTTTTCGGTCATACATCCTTCATCAGTTCATCCAAATGTCCTGTAGAGTACAGTATAATGTAAGGCTTGTCTGCAGGGTACTGGTATGAGTGCACATGATGTCATGACAAGCCTTATATTATACAAGATACAAAAGCACAAAGACGAGGATCAAATTCACATTCTAATATCTTTCCTATGGCAAAAATGGTGTGTGATGCAGTTCCATATGTCTAGGCGTTTCAATATTCTTGTACATATGTTATACTTTTACGTGAACAGTAATTCATTGTTACACAAAGGTAAATGAAGTTACCTGAATGCAGTCATCCTCATCACTGCTTAGCTTCAGGTCATCCTCTAACGTTCTAGAAATAAAAAAGGAAAAAACATTACAGACAATAAAAAAGGTTTCATTTACATTGTGTAAAGAGCGGTAAGAAGTAACCAGTAATTATGTTAGTAACAGAGTCCGACTGTTAGCTATAGGAGTTAGACCAATTAGTATATTATTACAGAGTCGCGGCACAGTCCTTGTTGGTGTTTGACAAATTATAATTACCTGAGGAAACAAATCCAAGACCTAAAGTGGCTTCTGAGCAGGATATTACAGATCAAACAGCATTTAAGTACTGTAGAACGAGAAAGGCTTCATTAATTTTACAAATAGCTTTGTAGTTTCTATTATCTTTCTAAGTAAATAGAAACACTTGTCATTCAATAATTCATTTTAATTCAATAATTAAAGAATGGGTACATAATATTAAGTGTGAAATATTTGCTGGTATTTAACATAAACCCTTCCCCTGCTTATTTTTCCAATCAAATCTGTCTATTTAGATCCCGTCGTATTTGGTTCCTGCCATATGGTGCATAAAAGCAGGAGGCAGGCCACCAACCTGTTTCTAATATGATTGATACAATTGAATCTTTACAGTAACTACGGTGTTCATTGCTAGGGAAATGCTCATATATATTTCGACTTTGCATAGTACACAATATTTATTTCAACAGAGATATGCCACTTCCAGACATCTTTCATGCATACTGAAATCTAACATATGCATACTTTATTATTCCCAATGGCTGAGGCTGGCTTAATCAGAACAAATAGGAGAGTCACTGCCTAAAGTAGAATGTGTAAAATTGCCAATCTTTATTATATTATTTTAAAAGATATGCTTCTAGTAACAAAATGAAACTCATGAGACAAAATACACTACATGAAAAACATAAAGTAAAAATGATTGTAGGAGTATAAAAATATAGTGATGCATTCATGAATGTAAACATGCCCAGTATAAATGTAAACCACTAGCCACCTATTTCAAATGGTGTGTCAAAGGGTCTGATTGTCAGTAGTCACAACCCATTGTTTAACACAAGTGAGTTTGAATATAACAGCATGGATCACGTACCCAGCCTTGCACTCCACAGCGCCCCCTAGTTTTATGCATCAATTTCATAAGTTGGTTACTTAATTTCATAGAGTGTAAACGTAACAAGCACACTCATATCCACTTTCTAATAGAAGTAGGTGCGATGGGATAAATGTGAATTCACACCCTCCTTCTCTAAAAATGTATCATCTGATATGGTCGGACGTGGGTTGGGATGGCGCTGTGGCGAATCTCTGTTTATTTTTCTGCTTATTTGTTTGATACCTTTTCCTGTTTCCTTATTTTTGCTCTGTATATGCATTCTCCTGCTTGTATTGTTTCACTTGTTATACCGTCTTCAATAAAACAAGTTTAAAAAAAAAAAGTATCATCTGATCCATGGAGTCGTAATATAGTCCACAACCTGCAGCATACTGATAAGCTATCTCCCAGACATAAATGTATTTATCTAACTAAGCTAGGAGACACAAGCCCAAAGATCCACTGTATAGTGTGATCCTGAAGCCACCCTATGCACTAACGCGTTTCTATGTCAGCCCTTAGCCAGGCATATCATCAGAGGTTTTGGTGAGTGAGACTGTTCTGATTCTTTACAAGAGAGCTCTACCATCAGCACTAATGCATAGCCACCTTGCAACATCTCTGCCTGTTCGGGTCACTGCACCACCCTCTGCTCGCGTGCTGCGGCGCAGGAGGCGGGTGCAGTTTGGTTCTTGGATTAAAGTTTTTGGTCGCACTGTGTGAACTCTGCTCTAGTTCTGTGATTGCATTTGCACGACACCCGTCTTCTGCCTATGTTGCATCTGTCCATTAAGTGGTTAATCTGGCCTTGCCCTGTGATTAACAGCTGCCTTTCTGTGAACTCCATGGGCGGGTTCTTCCTCCCTATTTAGCCTTGGTTCCCATTCACACCAGTGCTTGTTATTGCCATGCGCATACCTGCTCTTACTGTACCTGTTGCTTATACTATTATACTTGACCTTTGGCTTTCCTCATTGACTATTCTCTTGACTCCGATTTGGCACTGCATCGCTCTTCTGTTACCGAACCCTGGCTAGCTGACCTCCCTTTGTTGTTGTTCGTCTTGTCTGCGTTTTGTGTGTCACATACTCAGGGAGGGACTGTCCTCGTGGTTGTCGCCTATTACCTAGGATAGTGCCTGGCAATAGGAAGGGAAAGCGGGGGGGCTTCAGCTTAGGGCTCACTGTCTCTTGTGCCCCTCCCAGGGTTTAACAGTTCTGGCAATTGCTGTCTTAGCAATTCCCTTACACACCTATTTGCTCTGATTATATTGATTAGGTACGTGTACCGATACTACGGTTATTCCTGAATTAGTTCCGTAAGCTGGCTTACAAACAAGTTGTCCGGTATGATTCATGAATCTACAAATTTATTTAACATATATGGTGACTACTGTATATATGCTTGAAGTAGATTCCAAGTATATTATACTAATACTTTATATTTATTTTCCATAATATACTACTTTTATTTTTGCATAGCGTTCACTTTGCCGACATTGCCTTGTTGCCAAGGGAGGTTGTTGAGCCACTTGGGCGCCTCTCTACTCCATCCTATTTTTATAGGACATACAAAGAGGATTAGTAGCCAGCGGCTCCTAGAGAAAAACAAATTGCAATTCACCCTGTATCATGAGAGCTGATAGGACTTTCTGTCTTTTCTTCTGGCATAATATTCAAGGTCCTCTTACAATTAAAACACTGATTAGCCCCTAAAACAGGTTAGGGTAAATTTGGAGGTGTCAGTAGCACACCTTGCCCAAGCTAATAGCTTTTATCCTGTTTAGACTATTGTTGCACATAGTGGTAAGATTAAAAAAAAAGATCATTACCACTTAAAGCAAAACAAAACATGAAAATGGGCACATTTTAATTAACCCTTATGTGCCCAAGGCATTTGTTGCTTTATTGTCGGACGAAAATGGAACTTTTTACTCCTCAAAATTGAAATTGCAATATGGAAGTAGCAGACGTTGCTAAAATCTGCAGATGATCAAATTTTCAAGCACCTACCTCTAATCTGTGGCATGTGGAAGGGGAATACAAACCGAAGAAAGTAAAGGGTTTTTTTGCTTCAGATCGAGTGGTGTAGGGTGATTGTTCGATTCCTCTTGTTTGTCAACATGCCAGTTATCGGCATATCGCAAAATGAGAAGGATTGAATCCATGAACTGAGAGACTTTGATTTATTACTCTGGCAGATCACTACTTGCCTTGGCTGAGATGTCAGCATTATATAATGTTGCATATGGTGGTTGGGAGAATTAAAATGAACTTAAATGACAGCAAGAAGTGCTTGGAGGTGAAACACTGCACAGACAGATTGTTTGACTGGAAGAATGATACATACCCTGTTTTCCCGAAAATAAGACAGTTTCTTATATTAAATTATCTAACGAAATATATGACCTTTCTTATTTTCGGGGGATGTCTTATGCAGCGGCTGGAGCAGGGAACAATCGGCAGTCATGCTGATGCTTCCTTAGCAGAGCCCCGGCATAACTGCCGGTTGTATGTGATCCAGAAGGTGAAGTGGGGGTGTGTCTTATTTTCGGAGAAACAGGGTAATGATCCTTTCTGAACTCAAAGGGAAATTGGATGTTACATCCCAAACCTTAATGGTCTGGAGACAAACTGGGCAAAGTCATGAAAAGGACTTCACAAGGGGGATATCCTAGATATGGATTCCATTTGTGGCTGATTGATTTCAAACCTTCACTCCTCAGACCCTGGCAGACTTGATGTCTGCATACAATATACATCACCTTCCTGGATACAAGGGTAAACTTTGCTATCGCAGCAGGGAAGATCCTAAAGGGATTTGTATTCAAGCTTTTCTAAAAAATGTAATGTCCGCAGTAGGTCATCAAAGGAAATATAGTATTATGATGATATTTTACGAGGGGAGCATCATACAGTCGCACCGATAAATTCCTCAGGTGCACAAGACTTGAACGGATGCATCAAGTCCAAGCACAGCACTGTTGGGAGCATGGAAAAGGTCCAGACACTGAACTCCCTACCAAAGGGGATCTGTGGAGTCACTCTTGGTGTCTATGCTATGGAAACATTGCCACAAACCCAAACATACCCCACACTTGATAGTATGGTGGTCTGGCAAGGAGTTATTATTATATGTAGTTTTCTGGTCAAAGGATTTAGGGCTGGGCCTCATCTCCTGGTGACATCATACAAGGAGGAGATTAGCACAGGTATATGGTCTCAGTCCAGGGAGTGAAGGAAGCGGTTATCCTGGGAGAGATGTGAGGACACATATGTTCTGTTGTTAACTGAAGGGAGTGCCCTGAAAACAGCAGAGGCCTCAGGGAACCAGACTGTGAATTCTTCTTGGTAGTCATTTAATCCTATTTTTTTCTGTATTGTATTCCTTGTTTTTACCTGTATTTTTTTGACCATCCACTGATGTATATTCTGTATACTTTATCGGCTAGTACTGACCCATTCAGGTAAACAAATATATATAATTCATAAAGCTCATTTCATGTTGTCCTACAAACCCTGGTACTCACGGTGAGTGGGAGGAAAGATCGTAGGTAAGCCAAGTGTTTTGGCAAAGTGGTATTCTTCATACCTAGTTTAACCTTAATGTCTAAAATAGTTAAAGAAAACCACAATAAAAAGATGATTGAATATAAACATTTATTTTTCATTATTCATTTAATTGGTTGGTAAGTGTTCCAAATAACAATAAGAGTTGGTATGATTTCTAGCAAAACATATGCAATATGGAATGATCGCATTATGTAACTAAGCAGATGGGGAAAGAAAATAAGCTTTGAGAAGTTAATGTATTCATATGTGATTTGCAGAAATAAGATCGGTCATGCTAAATAATGTCCTAAATGTACATTTTTTTGCAGTTTAAATGACTCTCAAGTCAGGAACAAAATTGCTCAGGAGGAAGGAAAAAATCTTTGCGAACACTGTGTGTGTTTATCTAGGTTATTTTAGAAATCTCTTTGGCTCAGAAAGATTGAATCAGCCCTTTGACTGAAATCTTGCCTGATTCACAGAGTGGATTATCCAAGACAGTGTTAAAGTAAACTGATGCATGCACAAGACATCATTTGTCTACTGTCAGCCAGATAGTGTGGGATTAAAGTGTCAGACATGAGCTCACATCACTTCTCAACCCCTGCTGCTAACTTTATTCATAACTACAGTTTTTTTTCATGATGGTCTATTGCGAAAATAAATTATAGAGTATGAATTATTAGATTTTTCAGTAGTACATATGAATATATGAATCTTTGCGATATATTTTATTAAGGGAAACTCAACTTCCTCACCTTCCAGCACTCAGTGGTTTTCCCCTCTCCCTACCAAACAGACTCTTAAAATGTTTAGAAACCCTTTTGGTCAAAATTATATTGGAAGGAGGGATAAACTATAACAGGAATTGTCTGTCATTGCCTATGTGTAATGAAGTTATTTTCATCAGTTGTCCTTGACAGTAGACCCTGCATGGATCAGCTGTCTGGAGGTGAATTCAATGTCTATATTATACAGTGCACAGAGTCAAAAGCAGATAGCTCTGTGCCCTGCATAGTGGCTTTTTTGATCGAGTATTTTTGGGAAAAGTCTACCATGCATTGCCAACTTTAACCTGTGGAAGGGATGGAGGAGTATATTACAGTCTGTTTCTACTCCAACCTGACTGTGAACACTTATGTCAGTTGTAAACAACTGTGTGCACGCAGCAGCCCTGATTAAACGGAACGACTGGCACACAGGCAGTACATGGATGTTATCCATGCTGGACGTGCTTCCCTGATCCCATTCATTCAATGAATAGGAGCCGCGGAAGCATGTCCACAAAACCAGTTAGATATAGGATCTGTCCTGAGTTTTGCCACCCGTGTATTTCACGGTCATGTGCGTGGGCCGACAGAAATTAAAGGGTCAGTGTGCTATGCTGGAAAAAAACAGATAGCACACTGAACCACGAGCACCTGAACCACCTAGCAACCCCAGACCCTTACACCTATATGCTGTATGCTCAGGCTTCTTATGCAGGCTATGTGCTATTTTTTATATTTAGACCTCCTCAACTTTTTATCAGATTTTCCCATTATATATTACTTTCCAACTACAAGATAAAGCTCCTGAAACTGGAAGCTTTGAATTTCTCTTTACTCTATCCTTTCTGAGCCATCATTCTTGCTAATACATTTAGGAGTCCATGTGACCCCCCCCCCATGACCCCTGAACTTTATGAAACCAATTTTCCTCCTATGCTTGGAGTGATCAATGCAGATCTGGCTTGTAGGTCCCAGTGGTCCTTCATTTGATTCAGCCACTGCTCCATTTTGAAAATGAATGTGCTACCATGTATCCTCTCTAGATACTGCCAGAATCCCCGAAGATTATTTTGACAAGATTTCTTCTTTGAAAAACAAGTTCACAAAGGCTGATAAACTGGCCAGTATAGCCAGATCAATTGTATTCGGATTTAAACACTTGAGGGGGTTTGAACTAGTGTATATGCAAACCTATTATGTAGCACTTCTCTAGGGTAATTGACTTCTATTGCCATGCTGGGATAAAATTTTGGGTGGTGATGGAGTCCTCCTTGCACCACAGTTTTTCACCTCACCCCTCTTCAGTCGCTGGGGTTTCTCATTCTCAGGAAGTCAGCGTTCCCTCCAGGTTTGAAGGAATACACCTTCAAACGCTTGTTGAGGTGTACAGAGGGCTTCAGATTTTCTGCAGGAAGACTTGTGGGCCCCTGTTGACTTGACATGGCTCATCTGATACTTCCTTGCCCCCCCCCCCCTACTGAAACAAAACAGTGTTTGAGGCATTTTGGCTCTCCAATATTCCTTTTCACTTATATACGTACTGGGATCTTCTTCAGATCTCCCCACCTCATCAGTAATTGGGAGCAGGACCACATGTGCTCTTTCTCTGACTTGCAGGTATCAATAGAGTTTTCCGTATGGCAGGCTGTCTATCCCCAGGCACCTTCAGTAAGTGGGGTATACATTTCTCTCCAGGTTTTACCACATGCCTACTAAGTTGCCTACCTTGATGCCATGGTGCCGTCTCTGTGCTTGTGCTGCCAGAAGGGAGGGGGAGACCTTCTCCACATTTTTAGAAGTATCCCACCCTTGTGTATTTATGGAGAGAGTTGTATTATTGTGTAATTAATTACTCAAATACATGGTGGAGGGGAGGCTTTCCAAAATATTTGGTTTTATTAATTAATTTGCAAATATTTGACAGAATACAAATCCATCATGCCTGCTTCCTGTTTGTTTCTCTCCATACAGGTGGGATCCTGGAGTAGTAAGTCTTCTTGATCTTCTCTCGCCTTTTTTCTTCTCCCTTCTCTTCAGCTTCTTCCCTATATTCCATCCACTGTTCATTTCTCCTTCTTCTGCCTCTATTGATTTAGTCTGATGGGCTGTGCCCCCATTTGAGACCAAACACTTTAATAGGTTTCCTCCACAATTTTGCAAATTCTTTAGGCTACAGGATCAGCTATTGTATTTGTGTCTTAACTTTTGAAAATGTTATAAATAAAAGTTTAAAATGAATGTGTAAGGGCTGAAAACTGGGAGGAAGAGAATGGCAGAGAGAGAGAGTCCCAAACTCGACCCAGCCCATATCCCAACCTCCTTACCTCACTGTCCTAATGACAAAGACAAATAGGCAGCAGTCCCTTCTCTACATAAGTGTAAATACAAAATGCGGACAAGACAACACACCACAGGGTGACCACAAGCAAAGGGTCAAAGCCAGAGATGAGGCAGTAACAATCCAAAAGAGGTCAGAGGTCAGAAGTCAGTATATACAATACAATACAGAGCAAGTAGAAAAGCCTAGCAAGGATTACTGTAAGTCACAATAGCCAGCAAACATGAGTGTTCTGATGACCTCTTTATAGGAAATCCAGAACCTGCCCCAGGTTTGATCGGCAGATAGGCTGTCAGTCACACAGGTAAGGCTAAGATTAACTATTTGAGGAGCAGAGGGAAAAAAGGTGTAAGAGATGGGTGTGGTGGAAAAATCAATACAAAGATGAGTATGGGTACTAGGAGGCACAGATCCACGCACACTGGTGGATCTTTAATGACATTAGGAGATCAGATGTTGTGGTATAAAACAGGTTTTTTTATTACGAGACAAATAAGATGCACGACGCGTTTCGGACCACCACGGGTCCTTTCTCAAGTGCAGGAATTGCTGAGTCCGCCGGGTGAGATACATATATGCCTACAAAATTGCCAAATGTCAGTCTATTATTTGGAATAGTCAGAATGAAAATTACAGGATATAGTGCTTTATTTGAAAAAAAAAAGACATGAAAAAGTTTTAACAAAATTATCCAAATATATATATACACACACAATCCAGTAAAAGATAAAAAAAACACCATTATGCATTAGTAGAAAACATTAATAGCCAAGAAAGAAAGAACGTTGACTTCATGCAGTCCAAGAAAAAAGTCATCCAGTGAGTACATACTCAAACTCACCTCGGTTATGCCAAAAAATATCAGTTATCCAATAAGCAGCTTTTATTTACTGCCCTCCTGGTATTTATCCCCAGCCAATACTCATACCAAAGGAAGGAGTTTACTTTGTAGATCACCTCCTTCACTGCAGTCGAATCAACACATTTCCAGACCAATAACTTCCAAACTTGACACACTCAATATATACTATTTGCTATCGATCTTGCCCAACTGAGGATAGCTATCAGTCCAATATTAAAGAAGCTTGGATCAGGAGACAGACTTCTTTGTTAACTTTTCACATATCCTAAATATCAGGGTAAATACTTATATCCAGAAGTGAGTAATCTTAGGACAACCCCACCAACAGTATAAGAGGTCACACTTATTTTCACAACCTTTCAGACACATCAAGAATTTCTTTCCCATGAATTTCCCAATTTTCGCAGGATCAATATTATTTCACCTCAACTTTCCTCAAAATCACTGGGCACTGGATGATAATAATAATGATGATGACTGGATGATAATTGCTGTTAGATATTCCTCTAATGACAAGTGTCCCTCAACATACCTTCTTCCAGAGTGATCTATGGTATGCTTTGGTCATGCGTACACTAAAACACAAGAATTACAGCAACATATGTAGCAGCATAATAATAGGCTTTGAAATCTAGAAAGCCAAAGCCAAATACATAATCTCCGTAGTGACTTGAGGTTGCTTTACTCCCAAACCCTCAGAGGCAGTGACCTAAAACTATTACATATATTGCATGTATATTATGGCCCTCTGGAATCCCACAGTTGCAAGAAGTAGGGTCCTCAAAAGCTGTGAGTGCGCAGTCACTCTCTATAGATGATATGGAAGCAGGCGAGAATACTATAGGGAAGCCCTTTAAAATGAATCCAAAAACAAGTAAAGTAACTTAATAAAATAAATCTGTTTCCTTCTTTGTACTTGTTCCTCCAGATGGCAATACAACTCTTCCTTACAATCCAAGCATTCCCTGTCTGAAACGGCAATTATATGACACTTTTTAAGCACTATGGCAGTAAAGTACAATGTTCAAGGAAATTATCTTGCTGACTGACTGCCAGGTTTTCTGATAACACTTTCAAATTTCGCCAAGGCCTTATTATCTCTTTGACTAAATCATCAGAAAAGCAGAACAATCATTACATTTATATTTGCCAGTCAGACACTGTAATACCAATTTATTGCAGATGTCAAAGCTCCAAGAATTGTATGAGTCTGTTAGATCTGTTTGTAAAGATTATTTCTTATGGTGACCAAACAAATAAAAAACAAACTATAAATTATAGGGAAGACCCATGATTCAGCATATATAGAGCTTAAAGCGTTCCTATCTGTTCAGTACTTTTAAGGATAAGCTGCCATTTGTGTGTACATCAGGAATAATATTATATTGGCCATTACATACACTATGTGATCAAAAGTATCCGGACACCGGTCTGAAAATGACTTACAAGTTTGTGGCGCCCTCCATCGGTAATGCTGGAATTCAATATGTTGTTGGCCCACCCTTAGCCTTGATGACAGCTTCTACTCTCGCAGGCATACATTCAATCAGGTGCTGGAAGGTTTCTTGGGGAATGGCAGCCCATTCTTCACGGAGTGCTGCACTGAGGAGAGGTATCGATGTAGGTCGGTGAGGCCTGGCACGAAGTCGGCGTTCCAAAACATCCCAAAGGTGTTCTATAGGATTCAAGTCAGGACTCTGTGCAGGCCAGTCCATTACAGAGATGTTATTGTCATGTAACCACTCCGCCACAGGCCGTGCAGTATGAACAGGTGCTCGATCGTGTTGAAAGATGCAATTGCCATCCACGAATTGCTCTTCAACAGTGGGAAGCAAGAAAGTGTTTAAAACATCAATGTAGGCCTGTGCTGTGATAGTGCCACGCAAAACAACAAGGGGTGCAAGCCCCCACCATGAAAAACATGACCAAACCATAACACCACCGCCTCCGAATTTTACTGTTGGCACTACACACGCTGGCAGATGACGTTCACCGGGCATTCGCCATACCCACACCCTGCCATCGGATTGCCACATTGTGTACCGTGATTGGTCACTCCACACATTTTTCCACTGTTCAATCGTCCAATGTTTACTCTCCTTACACCAAGTAAGGCGTCGTTTGGCATTGACCTGTGTCATGTGTGGCACCCAATCACCTGACCACGTTCGAAGTCCATGAGTTCCGCGGAGCACCCCATTCTGCTCTCTCACGATGTCTAATGTCTACTGAGGTCACGGATATGGAGTACCTGGCAGTAGGTGGCAGCACAATGCACCTAATATGAAAAACTTATGTTTTGGGGGGTATCTGGATACTTTTGATCACATAGTGTACCTTGTGTTCAGCAATTTTTCGCTATTTTCCTTTGCTCTATTTTTTTCATTTTCAGATCTCCCTGAGCTGGTGTTTGGAGACTAGCGGTGGGAGGAAATTCTGCGCTGTAAGGCTGAGTGCACACGGGTCTTTCTGGTTCGGAAACTGAGGCGGAGGCTGCCTCAGCTTCCGGACCAAAGACAAGGTAGCTGCGACTGGACGCCGGTGCAGTGCACCGGCATCTAGTCGCGCATTCCTGCTCCAGATTGGGCCCAATGAATGGGCCTAGTTCGGGAGGAGGGAGCATCTTCAGGCAGATTCACGAGGCGAATCAGCCTGAAGAATGAGCATGTCTATTCCTTTTTCCGGGAGCCGAAAGAAACGGCTCCTGGAAAAAAGATCTGACCCAAAATACCCCGTGTGAACTCAGCCTTTCACTTAGAAACATCATGAAATCATGAATGACATTTCAGAGACATAAAAGAAGTTAGAAAGAAGGGGTTATTTTAGTGCATCTATGAAATGTAGTTCTGTTACTGTATCTATGCAGTAACTTTGGTTCTAGTATTATATCTATGCAGTAAACACAACTCTGGCATTGTATCTGTACAGTAAACTTGATTCTGGTATAGTTTCTACAGTCATGGCCAAAATTTTTCGAAAGAGAAAATTATTGCAGTTACACATATTCTGTTATACACATGTTTATTTAATTTATGTGTACTGGGACAACACCAAAAAAAAAACAGAGAAAAAAATTATATAATTTCATGCAAAACTCCAAAAATAGGTTGACAAATTTACAGGCACCCTCAAGTTAATGTTTGGTTACACACACTTTGGAAAAAAATAAAAAAATAAAAAAATAAGCTCCTTACACCTCTCAACTGGAATTTTGGAAAACACTCTTCGGGTGCATTCACACTAAGTATACGCTGAACTGATTCCGTTACGTAAAACATGTTCAGAATCAGCGCGTACAAAGCAGATCCCATTCATTTTAATGGGAGTCGGCATACGAGCGCTCCCCATAGAAATGAATGGGCTGCTTTTTTCCCTATCGGTTTCAATGTGAAACGCACAAGATTTGTCAAAGTTACATCATGGTATCTGATACTGCTATCCTTCCCTCCAAAACTGAAAAAATGGCCAATAGAAGCTCCAAACCAAGTCTTATTTTGTTAAAGTTTAGAACTGCTAACTTCATTGCAGGTACTTAGTTGGAAATTTTCACTAAGAAAAAGTTAAGAAACACTGCTCTATCCGAATGATGGAGGATTAATCTAATTAGTGGGAAAACACCTTTAACTTATCAGATATGCATACTATATATATGCACACTATAAATAAGAGGTGTAACTGGATGTTCCCAGTGCAAAATCTGTAATGGGGCCCCTAGCTAATTTGTGCTTTAGGCTGAGGCCCCACGTTGGAAATGCATCTTTTTTTGCTGCAGATTTTGCTGCAGTTTTTTGAGCCAATGCCAGGTGTGCATTGAGCAGAAGGGAGAAGAATAAGAGCTTCTTATATATATCCTCTTCCTATTGTAGTCAGTCTTGGTTTAAAAAACGCAGCAAAATTTGCAACAAAAAAGCAACTTTTCTGCAAAATGGGGCCTTTTACTGTCCCGCCAAAGTGTATGGTATTCTATTGAATCCCATCCACACATTGCAGAACAATACCCAAATTTCCAAATCCATTGTCAGTTATACTTACAGAAATGCTGGCGGTAAAGTAAATGCGGCACAACTACAAAATTAAGATAAGTCCCTATGGAATGTACATCACTGTGCTTGGCATTTGGTGAAAAGGCTGCGGCATTCGCTGAATATCCTTTTATATAGGTAACAATGCAATAAAGTATGAAAAGAAAAAAATGACAAAAATAACACTTACGATAACTGTGCTGCACAGTGCATTGGGCTTCTGACCTTCAAATCGCCATGCTCTTCAAAAAAGACAGAGTAAAGTATAGTTAATGTATTAATTTTCAACATTTACAACAATTTTATTTTTATCTTTTGGTATGGTGGTAAGTTTTGGCACCTCTGAAATTTTTTTCCAGAAAATTATTGCAATTACACATGTTTTTTTTTTGTTATACAGTACAGATGTTTATGTTCTTTATGTGTATTGAAACACAACAAAGTAAGTAAAAAAAGGCAAAAAGGACATCATTTCACACAAAACTTCAAAAATGGTCTGGATGAAATTGTTGGCACCTTCTAAACATTGTGGGTAAATAACTTTGTTTCAAGCATGTGATGCTTGTTTAGATTCACCTGTGGCAAGTAACAGGTGTGGGCAATATAAAAATCACATGTGAAACTAGATAAAAAGGAGAGAAGTTGACTCAATCTTTGCATTGTGTGTCTGTGTGTGCCACACTAAGCATGGAGAACAGAAAGAGGAGACAAAAAATGTCTGAGGACTTGAGAACCAAAACAGTGGAAAAATATGAACAATCTCAAGATTACAAGTCCATCTCCAGAGATCTCAATGTTCCTTTATCCACAGTGTGTAACATAATCAAGAAGTTTACAACCCATGATGCTGTAGTTAATCTCCTTAGACGTGGACAGAAGAGAAAAATTGATGGAAGGTTGCAACACAGGATAGTTCGGATGGTGGTTAAGCACCACCAATCAAGTTCCAAAGAAATTCAAGCTGAGCGGCCACACGGTGGCTCAGTGGTTAGCACTGCAGCCTTGCAGCACTGGAGTCCTGGTGTTCAAATCCTGCCAAGGGCAAAAAACCATCTGCAAGGAGTTTGTATGTTCTCCCCGTGTTTGCATGGATTTCCATCTCATATTCCAAAAGACATACTGATAGGGAAAAAATGTACATTGTGAGCTCTATGTGGGGCTCACAATCTACATTAAAAAATAAATAAATAAATTTGAGCTGTACTGCAGGCTCAAGGCACAGTGTCAGTGCAAACTATTTCTCATCTTTTGAATGAAAGAATTGCTATGGCAGCAGACCCAGGAGGACCCCACTGCTGACACAGAGACATAAAAATCTAGACTGCAATTTGCCAAAATGTACGTGAGTAAGCCAAAATCTTTTTGGAAAAATGTCTTATGGACTGATGAGACCTAGACACAACTTTTTGGTAAAGCACATCATTCTACTATTTACCGAAAATGGAAGACCTACAAAGAAAAGAACACAGTAACAATAGTCAAATATGGTGGAGGTTCAAAAATGCTTTGGGGTTATTTTGCTGCCTCTGGCACTGGATGCCTTGACTGCGTGCAAAGCATCAGGATATCTGAAGATTACAAAAGGATTTTAGGTTGCAATATAGGCTCCAGTGACAAAAATCTGGGTTTGTGTCCTAAGTCATGGATCTTCCAGCTGGACAATGACCTCAAACATACTTCAAAAAGCACCCAGAAATGGTTGGAAGCAAAGAGATGTAATGGTTAACAATAAGTCCAGGTCTAAATCCCATTGAACACCCGTGGAGGTGCTTTTGGGAGAAGGCACTCTTCAAATATGAGAGACCTGGAGCAGTTTGCAACAGACAAGTGGTCCAAAATTCCAGTTGAAAGGTCTAAGGAGCTTCATTATTATAGGAACCAGCTGATTTCAGTTATTTTTTTCCAAAGGCTGTAGAACCAAATATTAATTTAAGGGTGGCAGTAATTTTGTCCAGACCATTTTTGGTGTTTTGCATGAAATTATATCATTTTTAGCTTTTTTTTTTTTCTCTGCTTCTTTGTACTGTTCAAAAAGAAATAAACATGTGTATAACAAAACATGTGTAGTTGGAATAATTTTCTAGGAGAAATACTTCATTTTCTGGAAAGTAACTGTGCTAAAAATGAAACTTATTAAGGCGGCCCCACTTTGTAAGAACGCTATGTTTTACAGTACCTGGTTAATCCCACCCACACATTTCAGAAAAAAATCTGCAGTAAAAAAGTAGCATTTTTGAAAATCACAGCGTGTCATTTGTACCTATGGAAATGCTGGTGTTTCCGTTACAGGTATAAAAGGGGCAGAAAAGTCTGCATAGGAAAATGCTGAAGACTTTCTGTAAAAAACGTTGTGGATAAAAAACGCGGTACATTTCCCTGTGGTCTTTTCTGCAGATTTTTTTTTTTTTTTTACTGAGGTTCGCTATGTTGGGCCTTAGCCAAAGCCAAGAATAGGAAAAGGAATGGGTAATATTTTGGAAGCACTTTTACTACTTTCTGCTCAATCCTCTCCTGACTTTGCCTCAAAAGACTGCTGCAAAATCTGCAACAAAAAAGCTGCATTACCATAATGTGGGGCCTCAAAAAAAAACACAGCAAAATCTAGAAAAAAAAAAAGCTGCGTTTCCACAACATGGGACCTCAGCCTGTGGACTTTCTATGAAAAATGCTGCGTAAAAAACTGCAATGTGTTTCAGCCGCAGTCTTTTCCACAGCATTTTTTGGCTGTGTCTCAGTACGTGAAGCCTTAGCTTAAAGGTTTGCCTGCTTTTATCCAAAAAGAGCTCCACATTTGTCTACAGGTTATATAAGGTATTGCATCTGAGCCTGAATAATTTCAGTGGGGCTGAGCAGCAATACCAACCAACGTTAAGACAGGTGTAGTGCTCTTTCTAAAAGAAAGCAGACATATTTTTCTAATCTTGGGCTACCCCTTTAACGCTGAAACCCCACATAGCGACACACAGCAAAAAACATTGCGGAAAAAACGTGATGGAAACGCATCAAGGTTTTTTCCGCAGTGTTTTTCATTGCGTTTTCTCAGTATTTTCCTCTGAAGGATTTGTGCCCCTATTATACCATTATGGAAAACACCAGAGTTTCCGCAGGTATAATAGAGATGTTAATTTCATCCTGCAATATATGAATGGGACTAGTCAGAATCTCATCCACTTTGCAGGTACTGTAAAACACTGCATTTTCGCAACGTGGGGCTTTACCCTTAAAAAAACATGATCAGTGATTTATTATATTGACATGTCATATGTCTATATTTTCTTTCAGCAATAACAAAATACATCACAGTGTAAGAAAATGAATCTACATTGTGCTAACATTTGTGCTTCAGTTTATCATACTATCAGTATATTATACATCACATTCCTGCATTTTATTAACAAAATATAGTCTAGAAAAATCCTACGTCAGGCATAAATGCTGTGTGCGTGTACATATAGGGATTTTATGCTTGGTGGTTGTTAAACCAGACTATATAATGATAGAAGAAGTAGATTATTATGGATGCTTTCATATTTCTTTATCAAGAAAAAATGTAGCATTTCCCCCCTCTAATACATAATAGCTCTTGCTTTTTTTCAAAGACGTAAAGAGCTGTGAAGAATAATTTTGCTGTTATTTGATGCAACTTGATAAACTTTATTTGTTTTTTTTATTTTGTTTTCAATCAAAATCTAAAATCTATGGCTCTTTATGAAACAAAATGAATCAGCACACAGTCCACATTGCATTTTAATGATCAACTACATGAAATTACTGGCCCAGTTATAAATCCAGTTTTACAACAGGCTGAATTCTAAATTAGTCATTATATCAACATAGCATAAAAGGCCTTTATATTTACAGCTAAATTCCTGTTTTTACGCTACACATAAACAAACTTTAAATTGGCCTTAAAATGTGAATGTCTTATGGATGGAGCTCTTATATCTCTCTTCACTTTAATATCCACACAAAGTACACTGTGACTTGAACGGAGAGAAATATAGTTCATTCTACCCATTCCTTATTGCTGTTCACAAGGGTTTTATTTTACCAACTTTACTTTGGAAACCTTTACTTCACTCAAAACATGTGACTTCAGATACGTCTGCTTCTTTACAGATAGAGGTGTGTTCTATACAACTGAGAACTGCATTTGGCTTTAACATACAATACTGGAGTTTTGCAATGAGGCTTTTACCAGTGCAGCGTACACAGATGGAGCACATGGATTCAATGGGAGTCATTTATCACCTGCCCACATTTAGGCCACATTTTTTGCAGGTGAGCTTTTTTTATGACTAGTTTTATGGTGGTGTCTATTTATGATGTAGGTGCACCTTCTTGTTAAAGGGATTCTATGATTAGAATCCCATTTTTTAAGACTTACACGTAGGAATAGCCTTAAGAAAGGCTATTCTTCTATTACCTTTAGAAGTCTTCTCCACGTCACCATTCAGTAGATATCCTGGTTTTATTTAGTATGCCAATGAGTTATCTCGCAGCACTGGGGGCGGGCCCCAGCGCTCAAACAGCACTGGGGGTGTCCTCTGTGCTGTGAGAAAACTCGATCTTCTGGAACGCCTCCCCACGATATCTTCTTCCAATGGTTTCTTCTGGATTTAAATGTCACGCATGCGCAGTCAGCTCAGCCATCAGGCAGAGCAGACTGAGCATGTCTACGGCCATTTTCTTGTGCCACTTACACAAGCGTACTGTGCATGCAGTACATTCATGTAAGCGGCCACAAGAAAATGACCGCAGACATGCGCAGTCGGCTCTGTCATTGGAAGAAGACTTCGCGGAGAAGAAGATGGAGGCGGGACTGGAGAGTTTTCTTGCAGCACTGGGGATGCCCCTAGTGCTGTTTGAGCACTGGGGACCGCCCCCAGTGCTGCGAGACAAACTCATTTGCATACCGAAGTAAACCGGGATATCTACTGAATGGCGGCATAGGGAAGACTTCTAAAGGTAGGAGAAGAATAGGCTTTCTTAAGGCTATTCCAACATGTTAGACTTAAAAAGTGGGATTCTAATGATAGAATCCCTTTAAATGTTGTGCACGTGTTACTATAGATGCGTCTTTATAAGCTATGCGCACTTTTCCACTTTTTTGTTCAAACAGGCACAATTTCCCTATTATAATGCTGCCTGACCTGATGGGCTCTTTTATGCTGTCCATGTACTGGAGTACTTTTTTTGACCGTTTTTGAAACAACATGGAAATTATTTAGGCCATGCTCCTTTTTCTCAACAAAAAGCAAAAGTGGCGAATGCAACATAACATCTGGATAAAAAGGTGCAAATAATTCATGAATGAAGTACAGGGCAGATTAAAAAAAAAAAAACAGAAAAAGGTGCAATTAACACCAAAAATGTTCCCTAATTTATTTTACTTGTACAAGCTGTACAGCTGAAAACTGAAGTAATTCAGAGTAAAAGCACATTCAGTTTTAATTTACATTTGGCAACTATGCCTAGACTTTTTAACCCCTTCCCACCTCAGGAATTTATCAATTTTTGTTTTTGATTCCCCATCTTTCAAATGCCATAACTATTATATTTTTTCATTTACAGAGCCATGGGAGAGCTTAATTTTTGCAGTAAAACTGTACTTCATAATAGAATTATTTAATATTCCAAGCAATGTACTGGGAATCTGGAAAAAAAAATCAGAATGGAGAAAAATGGAGAAAAACTGCATTTGCACAACTTTCCTATGGGTTTTGTTTTTACAATGTACACTGTACAGTGAAAATGACATATCTGTATTCTATGGGTCAGTACAATTCCAGGGATCCCAAATTTATATAAAAAATAAATCCTTGGAGTCACCATATTCTGACACCCATCATTTTTTTTATGTATCTTATTATTTAAATCATGTTAGGAAAAGTCTATTACTTAATTTTGATTTCAATTTTTGAGAGGTGAAATAGCGAAAATACGTTGGTTCAGGTCTCTTGATTGATTTGCGTTAACCATATTTTTATGTTTGTAGACCAGATGTTTGCAATACAGGTAGTCCTCGACTTACGACGTTGATCCGTTCTTGCGCGGCGTCGTAAACCGAATTTCGACGTAAGTCGGAAACCTACCATACCGACACCGCGTAGGAACGGATCAACGTGATTTAGTGTGCAGCGGCTCGGAACTACCCCCCCCCCTTTAAAATAAAACCCTGAAACAGAATGTGAAACTTACCGAACGGTGCAGGGTGAGCGGGCGGGCATTCAGGCCTCCTCTTCCTCCGATGTTCCGTCCTCCTCCTCCGGCGCTCGCGAACTGATAATGGCCTGGGTGCATGCGCAGTAGCCGTAGTAGAAGCATTATGATACTGCGCATGCGCCCAGGCCATTATCAGTTCGCAAGCGCCGGAGGAAGTGGTCAGGACATCGGAGGAAGAGGAGGCCTGAATGCCCGCCCGCCCACCCTGCACCGTTCGGTAAGTTTCACATTCTTTTTCAGGGTTTTATTTTACAAGTTCACTTGTAACAGCAAGCTGCCAGCTCTCTTCCGATGAGCAAGGACGAGCCTGCTGCAGAACCAGCATTGATTTGCCGCAGGCTAGTCCTTGCTAGCTGGGAGTTTTCTGTTACAACGGAGCTCTCATCTCTAGTTGTAACCACGAAATGTCGTAACCCGAGGACTACCTGTACATTGCAAAATACCAGCAGTATTGAAATAGGCTCCTGGCTGTCATGTGAATGGAACAAGATCTGGGGGCCAGTGATCCACCCCAAAATGGCGCATGGCCGTTGGGAAAATAGCACCTGGGTAAGCTTTGAGGGGATTAATGCCCATGATGAGTGCAGGAACTGATTGGGAGCATTGCAGCCAGGACTATGCTATAATATACCGGCAGTTATGGCGACCATTCAGCTCCTCAGCGACTGCTATATTTAAATATCTTACATTCATTGCCGTGACATCACTATATTTGCCAATATGTAAATTTGCTTCTTGGAGCACTTAGAGTATTGCAGCTTTCCATTTTGGAGCAATGGCAATGCCCTCATTGTGCCAAAGAGGTCATTTGCATATGGGGTTTATATGCTGGGTTTTGGTCGTATGAGTATATTGATGTATAATTTTGTATTCAGTATAACAACTTATCCATTGAAATCTCTATGCTATGAAGTGAAAGAATTATACGCTTTCCCTGTTAAAGACTTGAGATTGTGTAGCATAGGTTATTGCCTCACTAGTGTTTCCTTATTTTTTTGCCTTTGTGTGGACTATATGTCCTGACAAGGGTGACAATGAGTTGGATTTTTGCCCTGAGATCACAGTCCCTACTGCTAAAGTATAAGGGGGCATTCACACGGAGTAACACAACGCTGATTCTGGCACCATAACTCACGTAAAACATTGAAATCAATGGGAGGCTTTTTAACCCATTAATTTCAATGTGTTACGCACGTTAAACGGAACCCATTGAAGTCAAAGGGATTCTTTTTTGCAGCGCTGATTCTTACGCGAGTTATCGTACCAGAATCAGCGCCGTGTTACTCTGTGTGAATGTCCCCTTAAACTTCTGAATCCTATAGGGTTTTTTTTTCTTAAGGCTACCTTTAAATCAGTGCAGCAGCATGTATACGTGGTAGTAATGGAGCAGTGTTCCCTATGGACCTCCTTTCTATGCGTCATACGTTTTATTAATACATGCTTGCTTCATATTTGCAAAATTAATATTTTTGTGCAACCACCAGGGTGATTTTAATTTATATTTCAGTTTTTTGATGGGTTTGCATATTATATAGCAATTAAAAATGATGGTTTATTTCTACCTCTCCCATACCAATGGCATTTCTGTAAGGACTGTATCATTTGTTTCTCAAGAGAACATATAAAACTACCATATATGACATTAAGCATGTGCCAGACCAAATTTCACATAATTTCTCTTTCAGAAGTAACAGTGTAATACAAATGCGCCAGTATTTGCAGTCACTGCTTCTTTGTAGTAAGTCTTACAACAAATATATTCATATCAAACTCCGAACATCTGCTGCCTACCTGATCACAACATATGTTATGAAATATAAATAAGGAAAAAGTTTCTTACTTTGACTGCAAAATCCCATGCTGCTATGTAGATAATCCTGAAAAGGAAAAACACATTTCTTATAAGGTTATACATATCTACTGTAATTATATATTTCTTTCTACTTCAAGATACAGTGAATATCTATCTAGCTCTTCTCAATAAAACCATTTTTACTCCTCAAGGAAACCAAATGTACCCCTAACTGAGAGAAGAAAAGGACCACAAAAGTCTTTCTTTGTCATTAAATTGTGGTTGTTAGGCCCTGTTTACTCTAATGATAAAATACTATGGCTATGGTCAGGCTCTGAGTTCTGCTCATGTAGATGTAGCGGATGCAAAATACAAAACTCGTCTTACAGTCTAACATGACATCTTCTTCTCTAACCTTTCCTTAATACCATGATCCTAGGGGTAGTCTTGGTAACCAATGTTGATGAGACCCAAACTCCTGCTTTCCAAGAATATAGGGAAGGGTAGTCTGAGACTGCCACCAAATTGATAATTCAATTTCTGTCTCAGGCTGAAGCCCCATGTTGCGGAAACGCAGCTTCTTTTGTTGTAGATGTTTCGGTGTTTTTTAGCCAAATCTAGGATTGGCTTGGAAAGGAATGGGAAATACATAGGAAGGTCTTATACTTCTACCATCTGCTCAATTCACCCCTGGTTTTGGCTCAAAAAAACCACAACAATATCTGCAACAAAAAAAGCTGCATTTCTGAAACATGGGATTTCAGCCTTAAACTGAAAAATAATCATGAAAACACATTCTTTTAGTGCATGCACTTCTGGTTTTCACTTATAAAAATTATAAATTTTTTCACTTATGAAAAATATGGATCTAAAGCACAGATTGAAAATGGCTTTAGACCTGGTGCTATGGTTATCACAACTGGTCTGTGTATTGGGGCCAAAAAAATTGCAGTAAAATGTAGCCACACTATGCAGGTCTTAGCCAGAAAATTGAGTAAAGAAAGTGATAAATGTTGATATAAGCTTTGTAGGGCACAACAAGCAAAACTTCTCCTGGAATGAATTTCTACATTAATCCATTTTATCTCTAGAGGCACACATGGTAAATGAATGAAAATCATTATTCTACTAAATACAGGTTAGACGGTATTTCTTGTTGGAAACAGAAGTTGCTGATTCTTGCTTTAATGGGATATTCTATTTATATTGGCATAGTAATCAATTCATATAATACTAGCTTACCTAAACACAATTCACCACAATTTATACTACATATACCGCAGTATTAGCACAGTCAAGTACCTGTGTCAATGCTAGAGGGTGTCATTAAATTCAACTGCTGTTCTCTGAAAGACTTAATGATGGATTTAATGGTGTTAAATGAGAAAAAAGCCCTTGGCATTTACAGTCTCATTTACACAATATATAAACGTACTGTAATTCCATCAGCCTGTTTTACTCAAAGATCAGATCTTCAGTCATGTAGAGAGTAGTCAAGTGAAGGCTTCAATCAAGACCACCCAGAAATAATCCTGTAAGCAGTACAAGTATGCTTTCACCAAATGTATAATGCTGTTCACACTTGTGTTATGGCTTCTGTTCATAACTACATTCACTGCAAAACTGGAACATGAAGAAACCCATTGACTTACAATATGGTTCACCTGGAGTGTATTATGGTATCCACTGTTTTGGAAATTAAAATTTACCAGGTCTATTACGGTGGATTTACACATGGCAATTTTAGTAGCATTCATTACTGAAATTACATGCAAAATTTGGGCAAAAAGACACCATAGTCTGGCAAAACCATTACAAAATAAGAAAAGGTTTTGCGGCCCGAACACAACACTTAAGAAAAAAAATATACAATAAGAAAAATTGTAGCATTCTGTCAGTCCTAATGTTTTTTTCAGGGACAACTTTTTTTTAGTTTATTAGCACATATTTTTATGTACATTAAATATTAATAAATACAAATGAAACATAATGATGGCAATATGCAAACAAAATCCAAAATAGATTTTACTTAGAATTTTTTAAAGGGCCACTCAAAAATGTCTCTAATAAAAACACATTTAAACTAAAGGCCCACGTTGTGAAAAAAAAAACTGAGTTTTTGCCACTTTAGGCTAAGGCCCCAAATTACGGAAACGCAGCTTTTTTTGTTGTAGATTTTGCTGCGTTTTTTGAACCAAAAACAAGAATGGCTACAAAAGGAATGGTAAATATACAGTAAGTTCTTATACTTTTACCTTCTACTTAGCGCCACACCTCTAATGAGGTGACGTGAGGCGCCCGCCTGGGGCGGCTCACGGGAGGGGGGCGGCGGCGGCCCGGGCCATTTTTTTTTTTTTACTTTTTTTTCTTTGAACCAGAGCAGGAGAGCTGCCGCTCTCCTTGCGCTGGATCAGTCGTCTTCATCACGCTGCCTACGCTGATTCGTAGATGTCTGACTGCTGAGAGAAGAGGAACGCGGAGGCAACGGGAGCAGCAGCAGCACAATCGGTAAGTATAATAACTTTTTTCTTGTTTTATAATAGGCCGCTACCTGCTGGAGTATCTCACAGTGAACCCCACACTCAAGGGAGACGTAGAGAAGATTCTGCATAGGACAGATCTTGTTCACACTATACAACTATTGTGAAGGCTCGGAGGATCTCCATCTCACAGGAATACAGGCCTTTGCCAAATTTAGGAGGTGTCTAAGGAGGGAGCGTTTGTACCTGCCAAGGGAAATGTCATGGTGATGGGGAAATATCCAAGAAGAATCATCAGCAAGGGACCAATCCGTGATAGCATGGATAATCATTTGTACCTTAGTCCAGAACCACCTGAGCCTGAAGCAGCCCCAGAAAATATGTAGCAGGGTCCTCCAGCCCGCATCTCCAACAGAGAGGAGAGACTTATAAGTTGGTCTCTTGGTATGATTTGCTAATTCAGGTCTTGTGGGTCAACAGCACTATTTTCTGTCTCTGTTCTGTAGAGAAGGAGAGTCCCAGGTCACTTTTCCATTTCAGTAGAAATTGTGGAAGCCAAAATCCATGGTGGAATGGATTTTCATGGCCAAATGGACCCAACAAAAATGAATGGATCCATTTTTAATAGAGATGAGTGAGTACTGTTCAGATCAGCCAATCCGAACAGCACGCTCGCATCGAAATGAATGGACGTAGCCAGCACGCGGGGGGTTAAGCGGCCGTCCGCCGTCAAAGCGGAAGTACCAGGTGCATCCATTCATTTCTATGGAGCGTGCTGTTCGGATCGGCTGATCCGAACAGTACTCGCTCATCTCTAATTTTTAATGGATGTAAAACGGAAAGTTGTCCAAGTTGTCACATCTGTTAAACTAGATCAGTGGGTTGGGTCAAAAAATCCAAAGAATTGCATCCATTTTGTTTTTTTAAAAAACACATTAAAGCAGGTGCCAAATGGATGATATTCAGCTATCAAAAACAGAACAGAACAGATGTAAAATGTAGGTAAAACTGCCAACTGCATGCAAATAAGGCCAAATGTAACATTCTATGTTTTACCTAGTGCTTACAACAAGCAGTATTGATCACAAATTACTAGGGGTTAAATGGAGAAGATTAGAGATTTCTCGAGCTATGACTGAAAGTTACACTCCTGCTCCAATACACTTATACAACTGATCTCAAGGCTATAATAGCACATTATGTTTCTGGAATGCACTCTTGATGGCAATTACAGCGCTATACAGAAGGGATTAAAGATGATATATGCAATGCAGATTGGTTTATGCATCCACGCAGGATTCACTAGTATTACAGTATGTATTACAGTAAAACTATTTTGTAATCCTTTTAAAGATTATGTACTTATTTAACATTTTTAACATGTATTGTTTTGTAAGACAAAAAATCAGAATACAAAGAACAAGATGTAAAGCCTAGCAGTTCTATAAAAGGTGTGCATGCTTTCAAGTATACAGAGAAATGAAAACTAAAATTTAACAGTAAATTTTGAGAATGCAGCCACATTTATGAAAACTGTCTTAAAGAAAAACAACCAATCACAGCACAGATTTCATTTCTTCTTCTGCATTTGAAAAAAAAGCTGTTTATTTTTATGATAGTTTTCATGAATCGGCCTTAATATCTTTATGAAGCTTTGTATGTCACTATATACATTAACTAAACCATGATGGATCCATGGCAGAGCTAATGGCTGCTTCTAATGTTCTCGGTTACAGAGTCTACTTTGTGTTCTAAATATTGTAACTGTTTATTTCCTGGTAAGATAATGGCAAAAGCCTCAATCAATAAGCGTACAAGGAAGAACCGGAAAATCAATAGCAGAACCAATTTAACATACCGTAATTCACAAGTAAAAGCCACCACCTAGGTATAAAGCAGATAGCACAAATGTGTTTCTTTAGTAACATTAGATTGGGATTAGATTCTTCTCCTTTACATATGCAGTAGATACAGGATACCCACTAAAGACCACACATGACAAAAATATCAAATGAGATTAATTCCTGTCTATATGTTGTAATCCAACTGCATAAAAACAACTTCTTTGTGCTCTGAGCACTTGAGGGCAACATGCATTAATTTTCTGACCTCTTAATGTTTTAAACATAGTTGTGGGGTGCCTCCTAATTGTATGATGTCTGCCTCACTTTCTAAACAGAAAACCATTGATAGGGTGCTAATTAGAGATGAGCGAACACCAAAATGTTCGAAGTTCGAAATCCGATTTGAACAGTCGCTCACTGTTCGACTCTTCGAACGGGTTTCGAACCCCATTATAGTCTATGGGGAACATATACTCGTTAAGGGGGAAACCCAAATCCGTCTCTGGAGGGTCACCAAGTCCACTATGACACCCCAGGAAATGATACCAACACCTCTGGAATGACACCGGGACAGCAGGGGAAGCATGTCTGGGGGCATATAAGTCACTTTATTACATGGAAATCCCTGTCAGCTTGCGATTTTCGCAAGCTAACTTTTTCCAATAGGAATGCATTGGCCAGCGCTTATTGGCCAGTTTACAGAAATCGGCCAATCAGCGCTGGCTCTGCTGGAGGAGGCGGAGTCTAAGATCGCTCCACACCAGTCTCCATTCAGGTCCGACCTTAGACTCCGCCTCCTCCGTCAGAGCCAGCGTTGATTGGCCGAATTCTGTAAACTGGCCAATCAGCGCTGGCCAATGTATTCTATTGGCGTGATGAAGCAGAGCTGAATGTGTGTGCTGAGCTCAACTACGCCGGTGGTGTAGCCAAGAGTTCAGTGCACGGCCAGCTCTGCTATGCCGGAGATTGAGCAGAGTTGGCCGTGCGCTCCGGTGGTGTAGCAGAGCCGAGGGTGCAGAAGGGTTCAAGTGCACCCTTGGCTCTGATGTAGCAGAGCTGTGTGTGCACAAGGGTTAGAACGCACACTCCGTTCGGAGATGTAGCCGTGCTGATGCTGTCAACACTGCTACATCTGATATCGGAACACAATGGAGACTGCAGATGTAGCCGTGTTGACAGCATCAGCACGGCTACATCTCCGAGGGTGCACTTGAATCCTTCTGCACCCTCGGCGCTGCTACATCAGAGCCGAGGGTGCACTTGAATCCTTCTGCACCCTCGGCGCTGCTACATCAGAGCCGAGGGTGCACTTGAATCCTTCTGCACCCTCGGCTCTGCTACATCAGAGCCGAGGGTGCACTTGAATCCTTCTGCACCCTCGGCTCTGCTACATCAGAGCCGAGGGTGCACTTGAATCCTTCTGCACCCTCGACGCTGCTACATCAGAGCCAAGGGTGCACTTGAATCCTTCTGCACCCTCGGCTCTGCTACATCAGAGCCGAGGGTGCACTTGAATCCTTCTGCACCCTCGGCTCTGCTACATCAGAGCCGAGGGTGCACTTGAATCCTTCTGCACCCTCGGCTCTGCTACACCACCGGAGCGCACGGCCAACTCTGCTCAATCTCCGGCATAGCAGAGCTGGCCGTGCACTGAACTCTCGGCTACTCCACCGGCGTAGTTGAGCTCAGCACATACATTCAGCTCTGCTTTATCACCCAAATAGAATGCATTGGCCAGCGCTGATTGGCCAGAGTTCATAATTCGGCCAATCAGCGCTGGCTCTGCTGGAGGAGGCGGAGTCTAAGGTCGGACCAGAATGGAGACTGGTGTGGCGCGATCTTAGACTCCGCCTCCTACAGCAGAGCCAGCGCTGATTGGCTGAATTATGAACTCTGGCCAATCAGCGCTGGCCAATGCATTCCTATGGGAAAAAGTTTATTTCACAAAAATCACAATTACACACCCAATAGAGCCCCAAAAAGTTATTTTTAATAACATTCCCCCCTAAATAAAGGTTATCCCTAGCTATCCCTGCCTGTACATCTATCCCTGTCTCATAGTCACAAAGTTCACATTCTCATATGACCCGGATCTGAAATCCACTATTCGTCTAAAATGGGGGTCACCTGATTTCGGCAGCCAATGACATTTTTCCGATTTTTTTCAATGCCTCCGGTGTCGTAGTTCCTGTCCCACCTCCCCTGCGCTGTTATTGGTGCAAAAAAAGCGCCAGGGAAGGTGGGAGGGGAATCGAATTTTTTTGGAGTTTGCCACGTGATGTTCGATTTGAATCGAACACATCGAACAGCCTGATATCCGATCAAACATGAGTTCGATAGAACACTGTTCGCTCATCTCTAGTGCTAATGATTCATCCTGATAGAAAGAGACAGCTGGGATAGCAAAGAAACCTGGGTACTTGTAGTAATACCCACAACGTCTTCCTCAACCATTAAAGAAATCTCTATTTAGATTTTGGTAGAATGTGTACACAAGGTGTACTGTGTGTGGGAGGGAGAGATGTGGGGTTCAGGGTGTACTGTGTAGGGGAGAGATGTGGGATGCAGGGTGTACTGTGTGGAGGAGAGATGTGGGATGCAGGGTGTACTCAGTGGCGTAACTAGGAATGGTGGGGCCCCGTGGCGAACTTTTGACATGCCCTCCCCACCGACACCAACGCCGAAGACCTTGACCGACCCCCTCCTACGCATTCCTGCGCATTTTATTATTCCCCATGGTGGCCCCTTCACACAGTATTATCCCCCATAGTGGCCCCTGCACATAGTATTATCCCCCATAGTGGCTCCTGCATGCAGTATTATCCCCAATAGTGGCCCCTGCACACAGTATTATCCCCAATATTGTCCCCTGCACACAGTATTATCCCCCATAGTGTCCCCTGCGCACAGTATTATCCCCCATAGTGTCCCATGCACACAGTATTATCCCCCATAGTGTCCCCTGCACACAGTATTATGTCCCTTACTGGCCCCTGCACACAGTATTATCCCCCATAGTGTCCCCTGCACACAGTATTATCCCCAATAGTGTCCCCTGCACACAGTATTATCCCCCATAGTGCCCCCTGCACACAGTATTATCCCCCATAGTGTCCCATGCACACAGTATTATCCCCCATAGTGTCCCCTGCACACAGTATTATCCCCCATAGTGGCCCCTGCACACAGTATTATCCCCCATAGTGGCCCCTGCACACACTATTATCCCCCGAAAAGACCCCCCGAGTATAATGATAGCAGCTGTAGCAGCTGTCACCGGGCCCCTAATGTCCCGGGCCCTGTGGCAGCTGCCTCTGCTGCTATGGCGGTAGTTACGCCACTGAGTGTACTGTGTGGGGGAGAGATGTGGAATGCAGGATGTACTGTATGGGGGGGGGAGAGATGTGGGGTGTAAGGTGTACTGTGTGGGGGGTTTTCCTCTGTGGACTTTCTGCGTCAATTATATTTATATATTATACCTGTGAGGAAACCGCCAGCATTTCCGTAGCTATAACTGACAAGTCGAAATGGTTTTGGAAATCACAGCTTTTCTGAAATGTGTGGATAGGATTCACCATGTGGGGCCCCAGCCTACAATAGCATCAACTAACTCTAGTTTTCTATGTTTGATCAAAGGTTGCAAACTGACATAAAAAAAAAAAAATTATCAAATCTGTACATATAATGTCATCTAATGTCAACCTAGATAGGACCTACATTTCAATAGCAAGTACAGAGATGCTATTTATGATGCTCCTGCTGTTTACATAATTACTTTTGCCTTTCATTAAATATTTTACTTTTGTGCGATGAACTGTAGTAGTTGCTGAAGCAATTGAAATGCCTCTCGTCTTGCTCACATCATAGAAAAGTTCATATGCAGGGCTTTTATTTACTTCACAGTGGGTGTTCTGTACCAGAGAACATGACAAAGGCCAAATGGTGCTTGGTGTATTGTGATTCTGTTCTGTTGGAGAGTTGCATTGGAAAGTAAGTCAATATGACAATGTTCGCAGATTTCTATTTTCTCTACCTTCTTTCCTACAGAGAGCCTTTTGATTTATAATTTTTACCTTCATGCTGGTCTGTCATTATGAGTCTGCTATTCCAAATTGTCCAATTTCATAGAGGAAAATGCATAATTCCTTTTTCTTCTATAAAAGAGAGTTAACCTATTCACTACAGCAACAATAGTTAGTATATTATTTGTGTGTATAAAGATTATTAAGAATACATGATTTCTGATCTCAGAGGGGTTTTCCTGGACTATATTGTTGACCTATTCTTACGCTAGGCCATCTATATGATATTGGTGGCTCTGACACCCGTTTCAAAAGATACTGTACCGTGTAAGTACTGTGCTATACACCGTATGGCGCTGTGAATAGTATTTCAGCTCAGCTCCATTTCCTCCAGGATACTGAGCTGCAAAAAGGCCACGTAACTAATGAATCTGACGTCACATGCAGGGTTGGACTGGCCCATTGAGGTACTAGTGAATCCTCCGATGGGCCCCATGTCTCTAGGGGACCCTACTACACCTCCATTTCAGGCTTTCGGGTTACAAGATGCCAAGAGAAAAGACAAGATGTCTGCTTCTCGGCAAAGGTGGACAGAATGAAGTCACAGCATCAAGCCTCCTGTGCTGAGACGTCCTATGCGTGATTACAGTGCAGAGAGTGTGGCTTAAGAATAAGAGGCGGCTGCTCCTCCCTTCAAAAGATTGTAAGCAGGTGACTACAACTTTTATTTTTTATTTTTAAGAAGGAAAAGGAGTATTTATAGCTATAAAGAGGGAATCATTTATTTAAAGGGTAATTATGGGGCATTTTGGCTATAAAAGGTGGAATCATTAAAAAGAGTTGTGCAGGATAACTAATTTTTTTAATATACAGGGTGGCCATAATATAACCTCAGGTGTTTGGAGTCCTGTACAGGTTGACCCACTGGACGGAATTGCCTAAAATTTGTATGTGTGCTAATCAAGGCATGGGGGATCAGCAAGGTATGAAAAAAAAATAAAAATCTGTTACAGCAGCGAGGTACCGGACAATGCTGGGAACAGTGGTCATTGCCCAACTCCAACAGCGGCAGTGTCTGCAGACGATCACCTTCATGCAGGATGGAGCCCCTCCTCACATCGCAAATCCTGTGAAGAGCACCTTTTTCCCGATGACAGGATTATGAGCCGCTCATTCCCTACAGCGTCGCCACCGCACTCTCCGGATCTCACTCCTTGTGATTTCTGGTTGTGGGGACACTTGAAGGAGCGTGTTTATCGGGGTGTCAAGTCTGAGAACATGAATCAAGTTTCATATACTTTATATGTATGATGTGTTTTGGAAATACTAATTTTTCCTACAACTCTGAGACAAAGGAATTTCCAAGAGGGAGCTTGTTTGCCATGCCTCGTGGTAGAAGTCTTCAAATTACAGCAAGGGGGGTCGTCTGGGTGGAGGAAGGAAGGCTGGACATCAAAGGACTGAAACCAATAGAGAAGCTGGACAGCTCAGGAATGCCATGGGGGCAGTAACCCCTCCTTTCTTTGTCTCTAAAGTGTGTGTACTTTCAATAAAGAGCCAGTAATGCTGAGGTGGGCGAAGAGCATGGCTGGTTTGATACGGAACTCTGTGTCTGTCTCATTATTAGCGATTTGTGCACAAACATGCTCATTTAATTTGGACTGACTGATTGATCCATGATATAGTCAATATTTTGATGTTAGCAATTGGTGCCCCGTGTGAGGACTACGCAGAAGGAGATCCAGTGAGGCTTTGACCCGCACGCGCGTCACCTTAATTGAACCCCGTCATTTTCCGATGAGAGTCCGGAATCTCAGTTGATCACGGTGAGTTTACTTATATTATATATATGTATCCCCACCTGTGAATCGGGAAGTGATGGATAGTAGATTTGGTGTTCAGATGGGTCAGATGCCTGAGGCCCATACGGGACGGGCTTTCTGGACCTCTTTTCTGGTAGGTAATTAGAACTCAGCATTACTGCTTTGTCCCATGTAGCTCAATCAGTCAGGATTCTCAGTAGATGGACTGAATCTGAAAGTTGAGAATGTATATGGTCCATGTTTAAGTCAAAAGAGCCTGTCCCTGCGGGACATGAATAACCTCCATGATTTTATTGTGAAGAGAGCAGGCAAGCAGCATGTTACAGGCAATGAAAAGGTTAACAGCACGTGAAGTTGTAGTCAGTCCCAGAGGCTGTGAGAGACAATGGAATGTTCACAGCATGGTTTAGAGGCGTGTGCTATAGCAAGAGAGGGATTTTTGGAAGTTGAATGTGAATCCTTGTAAAACCAGTGACAAGTTCAGCTATACAAGACCTTTAAATTTTGGTTGGGATCTAGTAAAGAAAGTTGTAAAAGTCTGGTAAATTATGGTAACTTCAAGTATAGTTTAAGAGGTTCTGAACATCTGTGGTGATTATAACGTGGGGTTTGCTATGAACATATTCAAAAAGTTGCATGGTGTTCAAAGGAACATGGTTGGGCATACAAAGGGTTAATCTCAGTCAAATGTACTGACTATGTGTATATAGGGATATATCCAAGTATATGATGGTTATGTTATATTCTGTTTGTCTGTTATTGTCATTTAAACTGTTGCATCTGAAAGAAAGGAAAAAACAAACAAACATGATAGTGAAAAGTTTTGAATCTCTATAGCATGGGTATGGGAGATCATGCAGGGGGAACTGGCCACTCCCCTTTCGTCGCCTCCGCAATCCACAAGTTGGGGTTTTATCCCAATTTGAAATTTTTTGTGCAAGAGTTCACGGAACAAAGGATATTCTGATTTTGTTTATGTGTCTATGTTCAATGGTTGTGTGTTAAACTTGTGTTGTAACTTTATCTTGTGTTCTGTTATGTTAATTATGCTAATCGCATCTTTCTTTGTCTCAGCAGTATATATATATCCACACCTATACTGTGTAAACATTCACTACCCGCCATTAAGGATTTGGTGTCATTGTTCCACAATGAAATGCAGGAGGAAGGGTGTCGCCCTGGTGTTTCGACGCCATCTTTGATTTTAACACTGGACCCTCCCAGACGTACACAGTATACTCTGCTCTGTTACATTCTGTGTTCTTTTGTGATGAACCATGCTCCTATTAATCAGGATTGTTCCCCATTGTAGGATAACGGTTATGTAAATTTGAAAAGGTGTCCCAAGTTTTGAAATTTAAAAAAAACAAACAAAAAAACAAAACAAAACGTGTGTGTGTGTGTGTGTGTGTGTGTGTGTGTGTATGCTGATTGATAAAAAGATGTAGCACAGATTATTTTTGTAATGATGTTTTGGTTTTAGAAAGTAAAAAGAGAGGAAACTTATTTTGTTCTATACTAGGTGAATTAGGAGCCTCCCCTATATCTGTTGTGTGATGTTCTTTGTGTGTAATTGTGTTATGTGATCTGGAGACTGATGTGATCCTTTGTTCAGTGTTTCTGCCTTCTCTGCTAATGAGATTGTATGAATGTGTTTCTGTTCCTTTAAGAAGTGTGCCCTGGAGCTTGCTGAATCCTGTAGTCCTACGCACACACAGAAGTCAGAGGGAGGGGGGGCCACAGCCATGTGGGCTGTCATGTAACCTTTCCACCCTGCTCTACAAGTCACTTCTAACTGGTTAACTATTAGGCCCTGAGTTGTTTGTGTAAACTTATTTGTTTTCTAGCACACCCCATCCTGTTTATTACTGTTTGTAGCTGTTAACAATAGGTTCAAGGGGGGAGTAACTGAAATATACAAGTATTTTCTGCTGACAATATAGAATAGAACAACATGATAGTATGTTACAAGAGATTGTTAGTTATTTGAATGATGAACCTATTGTTAACTTTGATTTTTTGAGTTCTTTGCAGATTTGATGTTTCTTGATTTGGGAAAGATGGTGGATCCTGCATCAGATATGTCACAGTCCCCGTATATGAGGTAAACCAAGCGTAAGGAGACCTATTATGGGACTCCATGGGTCTCAGCTGAACTTGAAGCCATGGGCAGACACTGCCATTAGCCCAGCTGCATAAGCCTAGGGGACATGTAACTACAGGAGTCACCCAAACCCGTTTTTAGCTCTCTTTTCAGGTTTTACGACACTGATGCACCGAAATGGTCCAGGAGGAAAGGAGACTTGGAAAGAGGAGGTACAAGTCCTGGTGTCTGGTGGTAAGAGAGTATGTACTGAGAACATTGTCCCCACTTATGGCATAAGTAGCTTCTTATTAAGTGCACTGTTTAGGAGAAGCCATGTGTGACCTGGTGAGCGGAGGATGGGCAGCTGCAGGATCTAGCATCACTATAGTCAGATATATATGTAAGCCCATATGGCATGCGTTAGGCCAAAGAGTCAGGCCTGAAGCCCTTGTACCTGTTCCAGGGATTGCAGGTTAACTATATACAGTTACTAAAGGTGAGACAGTATGAGTACGTGCTTGTGTGTAGTTGTTTCTCTTCAGGATGGTCTGGGGCATATCTGGTGAAGAAAATCACCATAAACGAGACTGCAGATAGACTGTTACTGAAAGATGTAGTGTGAGTAAATTCCCCGAGAGCATCAAAGTGCTAATGGAACTTACCATATGGGTAATAAAGAAACTGCTATATTATGGGTATATAATAAGTGTTTCACACCCCTATGCAGTTCCCAGAGTATTGGAAAGTATTTATCACTTGTCACTTGTGTTTGTTTTCTGTAAGGTACATTCTAGACAGGAGAAATTAGCCTTAGCCTTATATTTGGATTGTGTTTTCCAAAATTGTCTCAGATGTAATATGATGTGCTGACTGACTATGTGACGAATTATCAAAAACATGTGATTAATTTATATTCTTGAGTTTTTCCCTTCCCTCCAGAGTCTGAGTCAGTGGAAGGAACTTATAAACCAAACCCAAAGATTGGATGGAGATAAAGAGATGAGATATGAGATCCTGAGAGGAGAAATATCAAGGACTGTTGGATGAATCTGCACTTATGTTCCTGTTATGCTTTATGCAACATAGAGACTGATCCTTTTAGTGATATCAATCTGTGTATTCCCGTGTCTAAAGGGGATGATAAACGAGGCTGTGGATTTAGACAATGAGACTTGAGGCTGATATGGAGACAATTAAGGTGTATGATGATGTAAGTGAGAAAGTTTAAGTGAAGTGAGATAGTTGGAAACCGTCTGTTTATTTAGGAAAGGTGTTTGTTTTTATGCCGTAAACATAATTACTGGGCATAGAGGCTGTCACGTCCGAGAAAAGAATCAGGACAGGTGTCCACGGAACCCTTAAGGTCCAGATTGTCTGCTAGAGGCAAGACACTCCCTGGTGGAGTGTGGGGGATACATGTAGAGCTGCAGTTTTTGGTTGGGGACCTGGCAACAAGATCCTTGGTGAGAAGTAGGGAATCTTGTGTGCAATTGTAAGCCTACCACTGGTGAGCAGCTGCACCGGTGTAGTATCTCTCATTAGTGATCATGTTATGGTGTTTAAGCGTAAACATACTTTGCCCAGTGAGGCACAGACGGCAGTAAAAGTTGGTTGAGACTAGATAGATGGAAAGAAGCATGTTTATGGTCCAGTTTCCCCTCGAGAATACACGGAGTTGTTTTAGGGACAGCTAGGATCTGACCTTCCTATGTGAAAGCCCTTTAAGTGGGAGCTTATCTACAAGGGATAAGTTGTCATGTAAGAGGTGAAGTGGATCGAAACACATTGGAACAGATCAGGGGGTTCATAAGCTCAGGGAAAAATTAGTATTTAGGGGGGAATGTCAAGTCTGAGAACATGAATCAAGTTTCATATACTTTATATGTATGATGTGTTTTGGAAATACTAATTTTTCCTACAACTCTGAGACAAAGGAATTTCCAAGAGGGAGCTTGTTTGCCATGCCTCGTGGTAGAAGTCTTCAAATTACAGCAAGGGGGGTCGTCTGGGTGGACGAAGGAAGGCTGGACATCAAAGGACTGAAACCAATAGAAGCTGGACAGCTCAGGAATGCCATGGGGGCAGTAACCCCTCCTTTCTTTGTCTCTAAAGTGTGTGTACTTTCAATAAAGAGCCAGTAATGCTGAGGTGGGCGAAGAGCATGGCTGGTTTGATACGGAACTCTGTGTCTGTCTCATTATTAGCGATTTGTGCACAAACATGCTCATTTAATTTGGACTGACTGATTGATCCATGATATAGTCAATATTTTGACGTTAGCAGGGGGAATGTCGAAACCCTACCTGACCTCAAAGACCGCATCACGTTGGAAATGCGCAGCATCTCACCAGAGACGTTACATGCAAGCGTCGAGCACGTTCTGCATAGGATGACCATGCATGATGGCGACCACATTGAACAGTCATGCTAGTCGGTGGTCCAAATGGGACATCTCCAAGTATCGATAGATGGGTTTTGCGCCGCATGCTCACTGTACAGCGCCACATTATCCCCTGGTGGGGAGTTTTCGTTTTTTTTTTTTTTTTCATGCCGTCCATTTCCCCATGCATTGATTAGCACACAAACAAATTTTCAGGCAATTCCATCCATTGGGTCAGCCTGCACACAACTCCAAGCACCTGAGGTTATATTATGGCCACCCTGTATATTAGGCCAGGAAAGGTGAAAAAAACAAAAACACTCACCTGACCCTGCTGCTCTGGTTTCTCCCAACTTGGTCTGGTCCTGCTGCTCTAGTGTTTTCTTCCAGGTAAAGTACCTGTTGCACATGACCGCTGAAGCCAATCAGCAGCCTAAGGAAAGGGATACGGGACTTCTCAGTGCGAGAGGATTTCCGCCACAAAAAAAATAGGAGCTGCAAGACCAGACGCGCTGTAAGACACCGCAGCACTGGGGACAGGTGAGTGTTTAAAAATAATTGCCTAATATATTTAAAAAAAAAGTCCTGGACAACCCCTTTAATATAAAGAGTAATTATGGGGGGACATTATGGCTATAAAGGGGAGGAACATTTATATAAGGGCTCATTAGGGGACATTATGAACATAAGGGGTCTTTTACATAAGTGGCCATTGTGAATAGAGGGAGCATCATTTATATAAAGATCATCAGGGGGTTGGCTGTATTTAAGTCAGGGGTCATAATATAATGGGGCAATTAATTTAAATAAGGTGGCACTTGGGCTTTATTAAAGGGTTTTTCTATCTCATTTTTATTCATTTATTCATTTTTATTCATTTTTATTCATTTATTCATTTTATTCATTTCAATTATAACTATAGGGAAACTTAAGGCGTTACCAAAGGTATAATTTGCATGTTGTGATTTCCTAAACCGCAATGCACCCTTATGAATTACCAGTTGGGGGTGTGATAATGTCCAATTACTGTAGAGTGTTCCACACTGAGGATGGATTCTGCCTCAAATTAAGCGTCAAATTCCTATGTGTAAACACCCCCTTAAATTGTGGGACAGGCCCTTTGACAAGGTCAATGGTAACAACCACTTGAGAATTTATTCCTAAATATTTAGGGGGAATGCCAAATTTATGAGAAAATTATTTAATGGAGAATGCAAGTATTTACTATATTAGGCGTGCCTGGAGAGTAAATAAGTCTATACTTTATGCAAAGAAAAAAAAAATCACATCTAGAATGAGAATCTGTTTAACACCAGGGCCCTATATAGCCATGATTTGGAAAAAAAACACAATGCGATTCCATGGCCTAAATTGGTGATCTATCCTAAAATATTTTTTTCCTAAAATAAAGTTAGTTACCTTTTAATTATTCTAATCTAATACACTTAGATCTAGATTAGACTACTGGATGTTTTTCCTGCAACCAATTTTTTTTTTATTGGCAACCATATGTATCAAAATACTTTTTAACTACATAAATAAAAAGCAAAAAACTTAAGACCAAGGGCCCACTTTGGGGAAAAGCAGCTTTTTTGTTGCAGATTCCGCTGCTAAAACCAAGAGTAGCTACAAAAGGAATGGGGAATATAAGAAGCTCTTATATTTCTCCTTCATGCTTAATTCACTCCTTGATTTGCCTCAAAAAGTGCAGCAAAATCTGCAACAAAAATAGCCGCTTTTCCCCAGCACGGGGTCTTAAAATTCCAAGTGTTAGGTATGTTCCCACGGAGTTTTTTTCAGCCGGATTTTGACACGAAATGCGCCTCAAAATCTGCCTGCAAAAAAAGTCTCCCTTTTTTCCCACTAGCAATTTTTTTTTAGCTAGTGGGAAAAAGAAGCAGCATGTCCTATCTTACCGCAGATTCCACGGTGTCTGCGGCTCAAGACTCACTCCTGATCAGGCCTTCGGGCCTAATCAGGAGCGAGAGTCCGCAACTGGATGCCAGTGTATTGCATTCCTTAGTCTTTTCACAAATAACCTATGTGTGATTTTGAATAAAAAAAAATGCTATTGCTTGTCTACAGCTCCTATGCAGTCCTATGAGTCCCTGGCAACATCCAGCAAACAAATCCTATGTGTCTGATCCTACATGCATATACCCTTCTACATTTTCCCAGTTTTATGCAAACACACTCATTGGGTAGGTTAGCAAGAAATAAGGGACCGATGGAAGAGACTTTAAGGCAGTTGTAGGATCATTTCTCAGGTCTTCATCTTAAAAATGACACCTTTTGGCTAAGGCCCCACATATTAAAGCACAGCAAAATAAACGCTACTGAAAAAACCACAGCAGAAATTGTTTTTTTTCCACAGCATTTTTCATTGCATTTTCACAGAGTTTTTCTCTGCTGGCTTACTGCCACTATTCTACCTATACAGAAAATACCACTAATTCCGCAGGTATAATTCACATGCTACAATTTTCAAAAACGCAAGAGTTTTTGAAAACGCAATTTTTTGCACTGCAGATTTTTTTCTGGAATGTGTGGATGGGATTAAACAGAATCCCATTCACTTTGCAGATACTGTAAAATGCAGCATTTTATCTATTATAGTGTTAATGAATGCATTGTTATCATTATCATTATTTTTAGTCTCACGATATAGAGTTGCAGGCGTGTTTTTACTAATTGGAACTAATAAATAATGTAATATACCAACATTTAATGCAAGTTTGGATAGACTGCAAGTAATGGTAAGGCTCATATACCATAAAGCCCTGGATGGTGGGCCTAACAACAAAAAGTTTAGGAAAGCCTTCTATATAACGAATTCTGTAGAAAGAGTCATGGAAAACAAGTTGCTCCTCTAAATAATCCGAAATATTTTTCATATGAATACTGCAGACCTTCAACAGAAAATACCATTTATTAGGCTATTTTTTAAGAATACAATTCCAATTATTTAAAAAAAAGGGTGAAGATATTTTATCCTTTCTTTCACTTCCAGCTAAATAAATGAAAAGCAAACAGTGCTAAAATGCACAGACCTTTGATAAATCTAGGTCATTGTGCTCTGCAAACAATGTAGGGCAGTAATAACCACAGTATATCAGAGTCAATGCCAGCCACAAAGAACCTTCAGGTGAATGGGCTTTAATGGCACTCCAGTGTTTATTATGAGGATCTTTTTGTTTCAGGCAATCACTTATTGCAGATTACATTAGTGCCAAGCTAATGATCATTTCAAGATCTCAGAAATAGTTTCAGATGTGATTACATGTCTAAAACAATGGCTTGAAATATGGTAATGCAACATTGAAATGGAAAGTAAACACAGTAATTGTATTTTCTTTCTCTTACCCAAATAAATAAGTAAATGAAACATATAAATAAGTAATCATTCTTTTCCTGTGAACCTAATTTAACCTTTTGCTCAGACACAAATACAGGCAGACCATGAATGTATTGTTTCACTTGGAAGACAATATAATGTAGCGGAAAGAAAATTGTTAAAGGACTCTAATAGTGCCATAAATGTCAGTGATAGCCTGTAAATGTCATCTGCTCAACACAGACCTCAACACTAATATATATGTCAAGTTACAGCTGATTGAGGTAAAGGATCACAATTGTCAATAGTGCAATGCAGACATTTCAATGTGTGAAAAATATGTATATGTATTGTAAATATGTCTATAATGTTCTATTACTAATTATATATGTGGTTAACCACTTACAGCAAGTGTCCCCATTAATCTATTTGTCTAGATCAACTACTCAACTGAGCATGGTCCACCAACAGGTGAAGGTCCAAGCTGAACAGTAGCTGAATACGTCCAGTATATACTGTATGTTTCAGATGATAAGATGTGTCATACTATAAGACCTGCCCCAGGCTTAGACAAGAAAAATTAGGGAAAAATAATTGATATTAATTTAACTAATGCCACTAACATGGCATTATATTTGAAGGGGGCATTAATGTGTAATGTGACGTTATACCATGTGGAGAGGCAAAAATATGACGTTATATTGTGTAGGGACATTACAGAGGACCAGTCACCAACTAGAAAATGCTAAATAACATAACATCATTTGATTCCGGCCATTGCTCTGAACAATTCAGTGTTTTTCTTCTTTAAATCCATCCACCCATTCAGAACATATGGACCCTGGAAGTTTATCTGTAAACTAGCTCTGATTCTCTGGGCAGGAAGCTTTATTTTCTCATAGAAAAACGTAAGGTTACCACCGTCTTGGAGAATCAGAGCTAGTTTACATTTTTGAATAGGTGGATGAATTTATAAATGAAAAATGCCAAATTGATCAGGGGAACAGCAAGAAACATATTATGTAGAGATGAGTGAGTATTATTCGAAAACGGCAGTTTCAAATACCACGCACCCATAGGAATGAATGGACGCAGCCGGCACGCAGGGGGTTAAGCGGCAGGACGCCGGCTCCAGCTGCGTACCGGCTGCGTCCATTCATTCCTATGGGTGTGTGCTATTTGAAACGGCAGTTTCGAATAGTACTCGCTCATCTCTAATATTATGTATTTTATTTAGCATGTTTTACTTGGTGACAGATCCTCCTTAAGGAGCACTATAGTGTGTGTGGAGGACAGTTTTTATGACAGTTGTTTGAGTCAGAGTCAGGAGTGAATCCAAAAGAAGACAATATACCACAGAGTAAACAAAGATATTTCTCTACTCTGTATAGTAAACTTTAATAACTCTTCTGACCCATGAGACCTTTGTTGGATACTGACAGCTGGGCCTTTTACATCGTGCTCCAAGGCTTGCATTAATACATCTTCCTACACTCCACAGCCACTGGATCTTTTGCCTCCTGACTGTCCTCTGTAACACTGTTGTTCGACACCACAGAATGAGAACTCTTTGCCAAGATTCATTATACCTGCCTGCTGAGTAACAGCACTGCCCTTAGGGGGGATGTCAATAGCATTATGTGTGAGGTGCCTGGACTCCTACTCTGTGCACCGTTACACCTCTCTGTTGTAAAGGTAAATAACACAGATTTAAATATTCTATTACAAATCAGAATCATAAGGCCCCTAACTGGAAAAGTAATCAAATTAATTCAATTAATCGCCTGGCTCTATCCCCAACCACAAAATCTCTATGACCTCTTTTATTTATAAATTAATACAGGCAACTATAAGAAACTTTGTAAGATATTTTAATAAAGTATCTAATGATATATCTAAATTACATTTCAGTTTGTCTGTTTACATAGAGTTGTATCCCTATCAGAGTATATATACCTCTATAGAGAGGGGAGGGGAAGGAGGAGTCTGTAAGTGATGTATTGTCTTATTTTGTGCCATGCTAGAGTCATTTAGTGAAATCTAGCATTGCTAGAAGGATTACCTCATTCACATAATAGCAGAGTGCAACTGCTACAGCAATTACTATGCATTTTCAAGCAGCCTACTCCTCCTTCCTACCCTCTCCATAGATTAATATGTGCAAAGTAACTCAGTCCGGTACGTAGAGAAGAAAATATGTTTCTTAACCACTTAAGTACTGGGCCTATCTCTAGTCCAGGAACAGACACATTTTTGGGTATATTGTATGTGCAGTTTTGAGGGCTGTAACATTTTTATCATTTGGGTTATTCAACTAATTTCTGTGTCTTTTTTCGGTGACACAAAGGGCTTTATTTTTATGTTGTTTTTATTTTTGCATATTTTTTAGATTTTCTTTTTTCTATCCGGGAAAATATAAACAAAAGAGGATGTAAAATGTGTCTGTTTTTCACTTTTCTTTTTTTTATTTTTATTTAATAGTACAAAGTTTTACTAAAAAACTTTAAATAGTTCTTCCTCTCCATTATGGTAATTTTTATTTTGTGTGGTGTTATCAGGGGTGTGGCTAGAACCTGTAATAAGGGGGAGTTTTTAATGTATTATTTCATTTTTTTAAATTTTTTTTAAGCTTTTTATTTATTTATTTTTTCACATTGTATCCTCATAAGGTAATAATGGACATCTGATCACTGTTTCTTTTGTGAGAGAGGCTGATTTCCCCTGTAACTGGGGCTGGTACATTTAGCCCCAGTTGCAGGAGGAATACACCCTTCTGCACTTTACTATAGAGCCAATTTGGGTCCCGTAGGACCCTGCAGCTCTAAAACACACTGATCCCATTGGATCAGAGGGCATCATGGTGGCGCCATTGAGCGCTGTGTACACAGCGATTGGGAAGGCAGGGACGGAAATAAATCTTCCCTGCCTTCTCTCTGGGACCACTGGCTGAAGTTACACATGGTTCCTTATTTCAGCAGCTGCATGATTTTGCACAGCTGCTAAAAACTGCTTGGACATACCAGTACATCCTTGCAGAACAAGGAAGCCTCTATCCGGATGTATATAGTCTATGGGCGGTACAGAAGTGGTTAAATAAGATATATTACAAGCTAGCGTCTGTCATGTTGTTTACATTAGTCACTGTGAACAGACACAGAATCAGTTTCTGACCGTTCTCTGTGACAGTTAATGTCCGTTGCTGTCATCCTATGATGGAAGATAGCAATGAACATTAGTAACGGTAATTTAAATTCACACTTAGATGTAAAACAACAACTTTAGCTGAAGACCTATTAACTTTAGTTAAATTTCAATTTATTTCTAATTCAACAAAAAACCTTGAATAAAAAAAAAACTTATTAGAATTCACTTGTATTATGTATTGATACTGATAGCTATATAAATAAAATTTATTATTATATTATATATTATATAGCCAATGTTGCCACTGATATGGCAGGTAGCGACATAGGGTGGGAGGGGGTTTTGTTTAGTTGTTATACTGTTCTTCACTTCTGGATATTTGCTATTCTGTGGAGGAGAAATCAATATAATGTATAATATTTCTCCTTGCTCTGTGCTTTATTGTTTATGTATAACATAAATAAGCTAACTTTTCAAAATGTTGTTACTAATAGTTTCCATAATGACTTCAGGCATCACTAATACAGCAAGTATTCCTAATAGGTCTATAATCTTATAGCATGATGGTAGCAATGGACCAAAGAAAAATAATGAGGATTACCACAGCCCAGTAACATAAGGATAAATACAACAAAATTGACAACAGGGAACAATAAAGAAGCCAAGTCCTCACACCTTTGCTTGTTAATTAATACAGTTTAATGTAAAATTTCATAGCTAGGCATCCTGGGGTCAGCTAAAGTCTAAACACAGGAGCAGATTTGTGAATACTGGCCAATCTTCATAACCCCGTTCTATTGGGGTTTGTGTCTCCTCTCTTACCTACTAGAGTCTAAATATATTATGAGGGGGAGACCCTGCTAGTAATTCATCTGCCATGGGATTTGCAGATTTTTCAGTATTATTCTGTACCTACAGGGTGTTTATTGGTGTATTTATTTATGATTCCCTGGACCTGCTGTTTCCTAATGAGTCCTACCTACATAGGTGAAACATACATGTCTAAGTTTGCTTTTTCATCTTGATCTTTGATTGTCTACTGCATTACACTATGGTGCTTGGCTCCGAGTTTGGTTTGTTACTGTCGTTCTTCCCTTTTTTCGCAGGTTGATTGGCCTGCTTAGTTTTCCCCGATTGTACATTTTACTTCTGTACTTATTTTACTCATGAAAAATATTCTACTAAACATTGATTAAACATAAGAAGAAAAAGACATCTGCAGCACATGGCCATGCTTTAAATGGAACCTAAACAAGCACCAGGCTGCATATTAGAACGCACAAGAAGCTGAGCAGATTGAAGTAGAGTTTTTTTGGGGAAAAGATTCAGCATAACTTGTCACATTCTTATTTATATTTCTGCTCCTTCCATTTTTAAAACCATTCATCTGGGCATGATCTAGTCATCTAGTCTAGTTTCTAAGCATCAAATATATATATCCTATTAATATTATAAATGTGAAAGTTTGTGGGTTTGTGAGTTTGGATGTTCAGATGTTTGTTCCTCAATCACGCAAAACCCGCTCGACCGATTTGGCTGAAATTTTCCACAAACATAGTTAATACACTCCATTGCGCAATAGGCTACTTTTCGTCACAATAGCGCACATACGTTTGTGCCAGGACCCCCACAAAACCCAAACTCACACCACCATCTCTGCAATCTCACACACTTTGGACCATAGCAAGCCACAAAATTCATATTGCCCTCTACAGCCTCGCCCGTAACCCCACACAATCTCATATACATATACTTTACCACTTTGCCCCTCACCTTAACGATACTCCAGGAGGTTCTCTTTAACGCCCCAGAGCAGCCATATTTGCCGACCCCCACCGCTCTGACAAACCGCGACACCGCCCACCCATGTCAATACCCCTAGGAGGTCTAATAAATGCAAAAAAAATTTTTTTTTAAAAAAGTAAAAAAAATAAATAAAAACAAATAAAAAGGATTAAAAATTCAAATCACCCCCCTTTCCCTAGAACACATATAAAAGTAGTTAAAAACTGTGAAACACATACATGTTAGGTATCCCCGCGTCCGAAATCACCCGCTCTACAAAGCTATACAAATATTTTTCCTGTTCGGTAAACGCCGTAGCGGGAAAAATGGTCAAAAATGCCAAACCACCGTTTTTTCACTGTTTTGATTCTGATAAAAATTTGAATAAAAAGTGATCAAAGCAATAACATTTCCCGAAAATGGTAAAACTACAAAGTACACCCGGTCCCTCAAAAAAAGACGCCCTATACATCCCCGTACACGCACGTATAAAAAAGTTACGGCTGTCGGAATATGGCGACTTTTCAAAAAAAAATTTTTTAACACAGTTTTGGATTTTTTTTAAGGGGTCAAAATGTAAATAAAACCATATAAATTTGGTATCCCCGGAATCGTAACGAAACACAGAATAAAGGGGACATGTCATTTTGGTTGCACAGTGAACGCCGTAAAACCAAAGCCCGTAAGAAAGTCGCAGAGATGCATTTTTTCTTCAAATCCACCCCATTCTGAATTTTTTCCCTGCTTCCCAGTACAATATATAGTATAAATAATGGCGGCATCATGAAGAAAAATTTGTCCCGCAAAAACTAAGACCTCATATGACTCTGGGAGCCGAGAAATAAAAAAGTTATGGGGTTTAGAAGGAGGGGAGTCAAAAACGAAAATCCAAAAATGCCATTGGCGGGAAAGGGTTAACTTGAAATACTTCTGTCCCAAAGTCACTATGTAAAGTTTCTCACAACACCGTATAGCAGCTCAAATACAAATTAGCTTCAACACAAAAGTCTCACGTATTCTCTGAATTACAGAAACAACAAGATACAAAGTTACATTTCATATCCCATCCCTTATACACACTACGAAAACCTTACCCACGCCTGTATATACCCACTTCTACAATCACCGCAGACGAAGTCGCGGGTACCAGCTAGTAAATGAATAAATGACAAGTTACACCAATTCTATTCCCATAAAACTATACTATATGTCTCTTGCTCTATACCATGCACCTATAGATAGGACTGTATTTTCATTGTAATAGGATCTTGTCAAAGATGGGGCTCCGAGGATATCCCTGTATGCTGAAGACCTCTTATTATTTATGTCAGACTCTCCTACACTTCCTAGATCTATGGAGATTATTGACAGATTCGGAATATACTCTGGTCTGAGGATAAATTGGTCCAAATCGTCATAAATGCCCCTTTCTGCACAACCGTCAATAGGTGGGGATGGGTATATTTGCGGCCTTAAGATTGTAGACACTTGTAAGTATTTGGGAATTCACATCTCTACTGATCATAAATAGAGATGAGCGAGTATATTCGATCGAATACCTCCCATCCATAAGCATTAATGTTAAAAAAAAGGCACCAGGGGAGGTTGGAGGGGAAATATTTCCCGCGTTTCCGCGTGGTATTCGACCAAGTACACCAATAACTATGCAAATTAAGGTATTCAATTGAATACTAGTAGAGATGAGCGAACAGTGTTCTATCGAACACATGTTCGATCGGATATCAGGGTGTTCGCCATGTTCGAATCGAATCGAACACCACGTGGTAAAGTGCGCCAAAATTCGATTCCCCTCCCACCTTCCCTGGCGCCTTTTTTGCACCAATAACAGCGCAGGGGAGGTGGGACAGGAACTACGACACTGGGGGCATTGAAAAAAATTGGAAAAAGTCATTGGCTGCCGAAATCAGGTGACCTCCATTTTAGACGAATAGTGGATTTCAAATCCGGGTCATATGAGAATGTGAACTTTGTGACTATGAGACAGGGATAGCTGTACAGGCAGGGATAGCTAGGGATAACCTTTATTTAGGGGGGAATGTTATTAAAAATAACTTTTTGGGGCTCTATCGGGTGTGTAATTGTGATTTTTGTGAGATAAACTTTTTCCCATAGGGATGCATTGGCCAGCGCTGATTGGCCGAATTCCGTACTCTGGCCAATCAGTGCTGGCCAATGCATTCTATTAGCTTGATGAAGCAGAGTGTGCACAAGGGTTCAAGCGCACCCTCGGCTCTGATGTAGCAGAGCCGAGGCTGCACAAGGGTTCAAGCGCACCCTCGGCTCTGATGTAGGAGAGCCGAGGGTGCACTTGAACCCTTGTGCACCCTCAGCTCTGCTACATCAGAGCCGAGGGTGCGCTTGAACCCTTGTGCACACTCTGCTTCATCAAGCTAATAGAATGCATTGGCCAGCGCTGATTGGCCAATGTATTCTATTAGCCTGATGAAGTAGAGCTGAATGTGTGTGCTAAGCACACACATTCAGCTCTACTTCATCGGGCTAATAGAATGCATTGGCCAGCGCTGATTGGCCAGAGTACGGAACTCGACCAATCAGCGCTGGCTCTGCTGGAGGAGGCGGAGTCTAAGATCGCTCCACACCAGTCTCCATTCAGGTCCGACCTTAGACTCCGCCTCCTCCGGCAGAGCCAGCGCTGATTGGCCGAAGGCTGGCCAATGCATTCCTATGCGAATGCAGAGACTTAGCAGTGCTGAGTCAGTTTTGCTCAACTACACATCTGATGCACACTCGGCACTGCTACATCAGATGTAGCAATCTGATGTAGCAGAGCCGAGGGTGCACTAGAACCCCTGTGCAAACTCAGTTCACGCTAATAGAATGCATTGGCCAGCGCTGATTGGCCAATGCATTCTATTAGCCCGATGAAGTAGAGCTGAATGTGTGTGCTAAGCACACACATTCAGCACTGCTTCATCACGCCAATACAATGCATTAGCCAGTGCTGATTGGCCAGAGTACGGAATTCGGCCAATCAGCGCTGGCTCTGCTGGAGGAGGCGGAGTCTAAGGTCGGACCTGAATGGAGACTGGTGTGGAGCGATCTTAGACTCCGCCTCCTCCAGCAGAGCCAGCGCTGATTGGTCGAGTTCCGTACTCTGGCCAATCAGCGCTGGCCAATGCATTCTATTAGCCCGATGAAGTAGAGCTGAATGTGTGTGCTTAGCACACACATTCAGCTCTACTTCATCAGGCTAATAGAATACATTGGCCAATCAGCGCTGGCCAATGCATTCTATTAGCTTGATGAAGCAGAGTGTGCACAAGGGTTCAAGCGCACCCTCGGCTCTGATGTAGCAGAGCCGAGGCTGCACAAGGGTTCAAGTGCACCCTCGGCTCTCCTACATCAGAGCCGAGGGTGCGCTTGAACCCTTGTGCAGCCTCGGCTCTGCTACATCAGAGCCGAGGGTGCGCTTGAACCCTTGTGCACACTCTGCTTCATCAAGCTAATAGAATGCATTGGCCAGCACTGATTGGCCAGAGTACGGAATTCGGCCAATCAGCGCTGGCCAATGCATTCTATTAGCCCGATGAAGTAGAGCTGAATGTGTGTGCTAAGCACACACATTCAGCACTGCTTCATCACGCCAATACAATGCATTAGCCAGTGCTGATTGGCCAGAGTACGGAATTCGGCCAATCAGCGCTGGCTCTGCTGGAGGAGGCGGAGTCTAAGATCGCTCCACACCAGTCTCCATTCAGGTCCGACCTTAGACTCCGCCTCCTCCAGCAGAGCCAGCGCTGATTGGCCGAATTCCGTACTCTGGCCAATCAGCACTGGCTAATGCATTGTATTGGCTTGATGAAGCAGTGCTGAATGTGTGTGCTTAGCACACACATTCAGCTCTACTTCATCGGGCTAATAGAATGCATTGGCCAGCGCTGATTGGCCGAATTCCGTACTCTGGCCAATCAGCACTGGCTAATGCATTGTATTGGCTTGATGAAGCAGTGCTGAATGTGTGTGCTTAGCACACACATTCAGCTCTACTTCATCGGGCTAATAGAATGCATTGGCCAATCAGCGCTGGCCAATGCATTCTATTAGCGTGAACTGAGTTTGCACAGGGGTTCTAGTGCACCCTCGGCTCTGCTACATCAGATTGCTACATCTGATGTAGCAGTGCCGAGTGTGCATCAGATGTGTAGTTGAGCAAAACTGACTCAGCACTGCTAAGTCTGCATTCGCATAGGAATGCATTGGCCAGCCTTCGGCCAATCAGCGCTGGCTCTGCCGGAGGAGGCGGAGTCTAAGGTCGGACCTGAATGGAGACTGGTGTGGAGCGATCTTAGACTCCGCCTCCTCCAGCAGAGCCAGCGCTGATTGGCCGAATTCCGTACTCTGGCCAATCAGCACTGGCTAATGCATTGTATTGGCTTGATGAAGCAGTGCTGAATGTGTGTGCTTAGCACACACATTCAGCTCTACTTCATCGGGCTAATAGAATGCATTGGCCAGCGCTGATTGGCCGAATTCCGTACTCTGGCCAATCAGCACTGGCTAATGCATTGTATTGGCTTGATGAAGCAGTGCTGAATGTGTGTGCTTAGCACACACATTCAGCTCTACTTCATCGGGCTAATAGAATGCATTGGCCAATCAGCGCTGGCCAATGCATTCTATTAGCGTGAACTGAGTTTGCACAGGGGTTCTAGTGCACCCTCGGCTCTGCTACATCAGATTGCTACATCTGATGTAGCAGTGCCGAGTGTGCATCAGATGTGTAGTTGAGCAAAACTGACTCAGCACTGCTAAGTCTGCACTCGCATAGGAATGCATTGGCCAGCCTTCGGCCAATCAGCGCTGGCTCTGCCGGAGGAGGCGGAGTCTAAGGTCGGACCTGAATGGAGACTGGTGTGGAGCGACCTTAGACTCCGCCTCCTCCAGCAGAGCCAGCGCTGATTGGCCGAATTCCGTACTCTGGCCAATCAGCACTGGCTAATGCATTGTATTGGCTTGATGAAGCAGTGCTGAATGTGTGTGCTTAGCACACACATTCAGCTCTACTTCATCGGGCTAATAGAATGCATTGGCCAGCGCTGATTGGCCGAATTCCGTACTCTGGCCAATCAGCACTGGCTAATGCATTGTATTGGCTTGATGAAGCAGTGCTGAATGTGTGTGCTTAGCACACACATTCAGCTCTACTTCATCGGGCTAATAGAATGCATTGGCCAATCAGCGCTGGCCAATGCATTCTATTAGCGTGAACTGAGTTTGCACAGGGGTTCTAGTGCACCCTCGGCTCTGCTACATCAGATTGCTACATCTGATGTAGCAGTGCCGAGTGTGCATCAGATGTGTAGTTGAGCAAAACTGACTCAGCACTGCTAAGTCTGCATTCGCATAGGAATGCATTGGCCAGCCTTCGGCCAATCAGCGCTGGCTCTGCCGGAGGAGGCGGAGTCTAAGGTCGGACCTGAATGGAGACTGGTGTGGAGCTATCTTAGACTCCGCCTCCTCCAGCAGAGCCAGCGCTGATTGGTCGAGTTCCGTACTCTGGCCAATCAGCACTGGCCAATGCATTTCTATGGGGAAAAGTTAGCTTGCGAAAATCGCAAACTGACAGGGATTTCCATGAAATAAAGTGACTTTTATGCCCCCAGACATGCTTCCCCTGCTGTCCCAGTGTCATTCCAGGGTGTTGGTATCATTTCCTGGGGTGTCATAGTGGACTTGGTGACCCTCCAGACACGAATTTGGGTTTCCCCCTTAACGAGTTTATGTTCCCCATAGACTATAATGGGGTTCGAAACCCATTCGAACACTCGAACAGTGAGCGGCTGTTCGAATCGAATTTCGAACCTCGAACATTTTAGTGTTCGCTCATCTCTAAATACTACTATTCGATCGAATACTATTCGCTCATCTCTAATCATAAACAATCCCTGAGTCTCAATGTGTTTCCACTCCTTGGTCACTTTCAGGGCAAGTTTCAGGTGTAGCGAGCTTTGTTTTGGTAAGTGGCTGGGTGGATTAACCTCATCAAAATGGTGGTTCTTCCAAAAAGTCTGTACGTTTTAGAACACGCGGCTGTACCAGTGCTGTGGCGATTCTTTAAACAATTGGACTCCTTATTTATTCCCTTTATATGGGGTAATTCAAGATCTAAGGTACGCCTCTCCACTCTACAAAGGCCTAAAGCTATGGGAGGGATGGCTCTTCCTAACATATTTTTATATTACCTGGCTGGCCAGCTTCGTTATCTGAGGTCCTGGATGTTATCGGATCCTTTACCTGATTTGGAGGCCCATTTAGCATCTTATCTGCATATTTCCAATTTATGGCCGCTGTTGGAACACCCCCACTTATATAGAGGTAACTTATTGCCGATTCATGTCTTGGCATCGCAGATTTGGCAGCGGGCTAAGCAAGTAGCAGCTTACACTGAGGTCCATATTAAGACCCCGATGTGGGATAATCCAGGTCTAACGGGACTATTTGCCCTCCCGGGTGCACAGAGTTGGAAGCAGTTTGGTGTTATGTCCCTAGCTGATGTTTATGACCAAGGGGCTTTCCGTACTTTTGAATCCCTAAGCACCCAGTTTGGTATCCCCTGTTCCCAGTTCTATAGATTTCTCCAAATCAGGCATGCTATTTCTACACAGTTCCCCTCACCTAGTGTAACCATTTCAGCATATCTTCTGATAGGGGTGCTCCGTTCCCAGGGTCCTCAAGATCTTATCTCGACATTGTATGACCATCTCATACGGGTTAAGATGTCTAGTTTGGAAACCCCTGCTTTACTGAGATGGCGCACTCTTATCCCTGATCTCACAGACAATACTTTCTCTGATCTTCTGGAGTCAGCACAGTTTGTTTCCCCTGCTGCTAATAATAGGCTGATACAAGTTACATCCTGCATCAAAGCTATCTGACTCCTGCACGCTTACACAAAATGGGAAGGTTGAGACACCCTGGGTGCTTGCCATGTACTGGTATATATGCTGATTTTTGTCTCATGATCTGGGAGTGTCCAATCATTAAAGGTTTCTGGTCTGAGGTCGTAGGCCTGTTATCTGATATACTGGGCACTCCGATTCCACTCTTACCTGAAGTATGTCTGTTCGGAGTTTTAGATGAAGAGGTATGGCCGCACCACTCCCGTATCTTTTTACGGGAATCCCCTTTCTTAGCCAAGAAGGTGATGGCCCTGCGATGGATGGCTCCCAGACCCCCCTCCCTCCCTCCCCGTGTGGTGGAAGCTGGTGAACTCCATTGTCCCGTATAATAAAGTGGTATATAAAGGCAGGGGCTACCCTCAAAAATTTTGTAAGGTTTGGGGCCCGTGGTGTGGCTCTCCTTTGACCCTGTATACTGACCATTCTTTTCGCTCTGCCCTGAATGCACTTGTTCCTTAGATGTTCAAGGGGTGACTCTGGTCCATGCTTATACTGCATGTGGAGGAATGTGTATGTTCCTGTGAATGTTTTTCTGTTCTCTCTTCTTTTCTACTCTCATCCTCTGCAGGTTGGATGGAGATTGATACCTCTCTCGACTTTCTGTATTTGGACTTTCTACTGGATGATTTTTGCAAGCCTTCAATTACTAATATGGACTTTGCAGCATGGTTTTTTGGTCCAAGGTTGCTTTGGATTGTGTACCCTTTTCCATCTTGTATGGCTTGTTTTTTTCTTGTACTGTAATTTGTTATATACTTTCTCAATAAAACGAGTTTAAAAATAAAAATAAAAAAAAGATGGGGCTCCATAAAGGCATTGAACATAAGACTCTAAGACAACTGTGAGGTTTTTATTTTTCATTGAAGGTATGCTTTAATAGAACACAGTACTGGCTATCTGCTAGTTCTCTGGTCTGATCAGAATATCCAAAATATAGCATGTTGCTGTGGTATGATTAGAGTGTCCAAAATGTAGCATGTTGCCTCGGCTAATACTTCTTTTATATTGTGAAACAATGAATTACTAACTAATCATAAAGTGTAAAAGGACCACTTCAATTATGTTACCCTAAGGCCTTATTCACATAACAGTTAAAAACAGACGTCTGACAGATGTTGTCAGAACAAATTGAGCCATTTAGGCATTATTTACACAACCGTGAAAAAATAGATGTGTGACAGTGATATTTTAGCAATATCCATCGCACTTTCATTTTGACACATTGTATTCAATGTGTCTATTCATATGTCCGTGGACATAAATAGAAGCAAGTGAACAGACCCATTGAACATCATGGGTTCTATAATGGCCATGCATCAGCCATTTAAAAAATGTGAATAAGGTGAATAAAGGCTGCTGTGTAAAGGCCATTATTCCCGTTCTCATGCACACATGGACCCAATAGAAAACAAATAATTAATGTAACAGTGAATAAAGAAAGACCAATGACTCTTGGCCAACGAAAGCAGAACAGATGCAAATGACTGTTTCATCTACCAAAAATATGACAGTTGAGTGTATATGGCTTAAGTAAAAGGTTTACTACTAGAGATGAGCGAACAGTGTTCTATCGAACACATGTTCGATCGGATATCAGGGTGTTCGCCATGTTCGAATCGAATCGAACACCACGTGGTAAAGTGCGCCAAAATTCGATTCCCCTCCCACCTTCCCTGGCGCCTTTTTTGCACCAATAACAGCGCAGGGGAGGTGGGACAGGAACTACGACACTGGGGGCATTGAAAAAAATTGGAAAAAGTCATTGGCTGCCGAAATCAGGTGACCTCCATTTTAGACGAATAGTGGATTTCAAATCCGGGTCATATGAGAATGTGAACTTTGTGACTATGAGACAGGGATAGCTGTACAGGCAGGGATAGCTAGGGATAACCTTTATTTAGGGGGGAATGTTATTAAAAATAACTTTTTGGGGCTCTATCGGGTGTGTAATTGTGATTTTTGTGAGATAAACTTTTTCCCATAGGGATGCATTGGCCAGCGCTGATTGGCCGAATTCCGTACTCTGGCCAATCAGTGCTGGCCAATGCATTCTATTAGCTTGATGAAGCAGAGTGTGCACAAGGGTTCAAGCGCACCCTCGGCTCTGATGTAGGAGAGCCGAGGGTGCACTTGAACCCTTGTGCACCCTCAGCTCTGCTACATCAGAGCCGAGGGTGCGCTTGAACCCTTGTGCACACTCTGCTTCATCAAGCTAATAGAATGCATTGGCCAGCGCTGATTGGCCAATGTATTCTATTAGCCTGATGAAGTAGAGCTGAATGTGTGTGCTAAGCACACACATTCAGCTCTACTTCATCGGGCTAATAGAATGCATTGGCCAGCGCTGATTGGCCAGAGTACGGAACTCGACCAATCAGCGCTGGCTCTGCTGGAGGAGGCGGAGTCTAAGATCGCTCCACACCAGTCTCCATTCAGGTCCGACCTTAGACTCCGCCTCCTCCGGCAGAGCCAGCGCTGATTGGCCGAAGGCTGGCCAATGCATTCCTATGCGAATGCAGAGACTTAGCAGTGCTGAGTCAGTTTTGCTCAACTACACATCTGATGCACACTCGGCACTGCTACATCAGATGTAGCAATCTGATGTAGCAGAGCCGAGGGTGCACTAGAACCCCTGTGCAAACTCAGTTCACGCTAATAGAATGCATTGGCCAGCGCTGATTGGCCAATGCATTCTATTAGCCCGATGAAGTAGAGCTGAATGTGTGTGCTAAGCACACACATTCAGCACTGCTTCATCACGCCAATACAATGCATTAGCCAGTGCTGATTGGCCAGAGTACGGAATTCGGCCAATCAGCGCTGGCTCTGCTGGAGGAGGCGGAGTCTAAGGTCGGACCTGAATGGAGACTGGTGTGGAGCGATCTTAGACTCCGCCTCCTCCAGCAGAGCCAGCGCTGATTGGTCGAGTTCCGTACTCTGGCCAATCAGCGCTGGCCAATGCATTCTATTAGCCCGATGAAGTAGAGCTGAATGTGTGTGCTTAGCACACACATTCAGCTCTACTTCATCAGGCTAATAGAATACATTGGCCAATCAGCGCTGGCCAATGCATTCTATTAGCTTGATGAAGCAGAGTGTGCACAAGGGTTCAAGCGCACCCTCGGCTCTGATGTAGCAGAGCCGAGGCTGCACAAGGGTTCAAGTGCACCCTCGGCTCTCCTACATCAGAGCCGAGGGTGCGCTTGAACCCTTGTGCAGCCTCGGCTCTGCTACATCAGAGCCGAGGGTGCGCTTGAACCCTTGTGCACACTCTGCTTCATCAAGCTAATAGAATGCATTGGCCAGCACTGATTGGCCAGAGTACGGAATTCGGCCAATCAGCGCTGGCCAATGCATTCTATTAGCCCGATGAAGTAGAGCTGAATGTGTGTGCTAAGCACACACATTCAGCACTGCTTCATCACGCCAATACAATGCATTAGCCAGTGCTGATTGGCCAGAGTACGGAATTCGGCCAATCAGCGCTGGCTCTGCTGGAGGAGGCGGAGTCTAAGATCGCTCCACACCAGTCTCCATTCAGGTCCGACCTTAGACTCCGCCTCCTCCAGCAGAGCCAGCGCTGATTGGCCGAATTCCGTACTCTGGCCAATCAGCACTGGCTAATGCATTGTATTGGCTTGATGAAGCAGTGCTGAATGTGTGTGCTTAGCACACACATTCAGCTCTACTTCATCGGGCTAATAGAATGCATTGGCCAGCGCTGATTGGCCGAATTCCGTACTCTGGCCAATCAGCACTGGCTAATGCATTGTATTGGCTTGATGAAGCAGTGCTGAATGTGTGTGCTTAGCACACACATTCAGCTCTACTTCATCGGGCTAATAGAATGCATTGGCCAATCAGCGCTGGCCAATGCATTCTATTAGCGTGAACTGAGTTTGCACAGGGGTTCTAGTGCACCCTCGGCTCTGCTACATCAGATTGCTACATCTGATGTAGCAGTGCCGAGTGTGCATCAGATGTGTAGTTGAGCAAAACTGACTCAGCACTGCTAAGTCTGCATTCGCATAGGAATGCATTGGCCAGCCTTCGGCCAATCAGCGCTGGCTCTGCCGGAGGAGGCGGAGTCTAAGGTCGGACCTGAATGGAGACTGGTGTGGAGCTATCTTAGACTCCGCCTCCTCCAGCAGAGCCAGCGCTGATTGGTCGAGTTCCGTACTCTGGCCAATCAGCACTGGCCAATGCATTTCTATGGGGAAAAGTTAGCTTGCGAAAATCGCAAACTGACAGGGATTTCCATGAAATAAAGTGACTTTTATGCCCCCAGACATGCTTCCCCTGCTGTCCCAGTGTCATTCCAGGGTGTTGGTATCATTTCCTGGGGTGTCATAGTGGACTTGGTGACCCTCCAGACACGAATTTGGGTTTCCCCCTTAACGAGTTTATGTTCCCCATAGACTATAATGGGGTTCGAAACCCATTCGAACACTCGAACAGTGAGCGGCTGTTCGAATCGAATTTCGAACCTCGAACATTTTAGTGTTCGCTCATCTCTATTTACTACTAACACCCTTTATAATAATACATTTTGGATCTCCTAGTTGAAATTATGTGGTATTACATCTGAATTTACCAGAAGGCTAATAATTGTTTTCTGTTTTAGTCATTTATGCTAAATGTGGCTCAACAGATGTATTATAGTGGTGCATAATTGCAGTCATATTGGTCAACAGTATTGCTCCCAACATGACATTTGCAATTTTGATGGGCTCCTAAAACAAAAGCCTAGCCATGATGTTACTGCTTTGATAAATTAGAGACATCTGAAGGTTATTATAGTGTACCCTTTACAACATGATTGTATATAAACAGTGATTATACTTGTAGCTTCCAGCAATAAAATCACTACCGCTGAGAATAATGTAAATACCGGAGGCCCCTGCGCTGCATACTTCACTGAAGTTAATAAGTGCATGTCATAGTCTGAATTACTGTTCCCTGTAGAGTACTCAGAACAAAGCACAATAAAAATGACTTTAACAAAACCACAGGGATAAATTTCATTCATTTTTGATAGATGTGTGAGCTGTTAATAAAACAGGTTATTATATTACAGTACTTGTTCTTTTAAGCTGTTTGTTTACTGAATTAACATTCCTTATTATAATAAGCACTCAAAATGTAAATGAAACTGAGCGCGCTGATTAATCTGGAACACGGCTTCGTTTAATGTAGATTACCAAAACGGATTTATGCCATTCACATGCAGATTGTAAATATTTATGAATCAACAAGGAAAGCTTAATAATGTGGCCCTGTTACTCTTATCACAGTTGAGTTCAGCTTGCATTTAAATGTAGGTTGGTCTACAAGGACACATTACGAGACTCAACCATTTGTGATCACATAAAAAGCATAGTCAAGAATGGCAGGTCTCAGGGAGCTTTACTTAGTCTAAAGGGAAAGATGAAAAGCTGTATTCTCATTTTAAAGCAGTTATCCAAAATCAGATATTAATGGCCTATCCTTGGGATAGTTCTTCAATACAAAGCACTACAACTGAACAGCTATTCTCATCACAATGTACCAACATAATATTGATGACTATCCCAAGGATCTTGGATAACCGTTTGAGCTTAGGCCACACAATGTGGAATTATTGGCTGTTGTGTAAACGCACGTAGCGGGAAAAACGCTGCATTGTATGACTGCAGCAAAAATGTTAGGGGGAGTTCACACGGAGTAACGTGCCGCGTGATGTGGCACGTATACGGCGTGTGAGACTTTGAGCGCCGTATATGCTCCCATTGATTTCAATGGGAGCCTGGATCGTATACGCCACGTTATTTTGCGGCCGTGATTTTGCGGCTGTGGAGACAAGGAATCCCACAGGTTCCTATACCGAAAATTTTGCCAGATTTGGTATTATGTTTAAAACAAATTTGTATTTCATTGCCTATTTAAAATCACAATGGTCAAGCAGTTCTCATTAGAAACATTGTTGGATAGTCTCCCTCCTTGCTTGACCAATGTCTCATATGCTAGGCATGTCATCACAAGCCACAACAGGAGCATGCACAGTGGAGCAAACAGTATTTGCATCTGGTTCATCCAGATTGTGTATGCTCATAGGGAGGTTGCTTGAGACAAGGTACGCCACTTGTAGGATGTCACTGAAGGCAATACTGAGAGCAGCCAGCTTAAAGGGGTATTCCCAACTCGTATGTTCACCACCTTGAAGGCTGTATGCTCTGTTCACTTACTGATTTTCTCGGTAAATTGGTGGGCGGGGTTTCACTTGCTATCTCCCAGACAAAGCCAGCTCTGCTAGCTCTCTTCATAGCAGTACATGTTTGCAGTCAGTAATGAGGGATGGTTGTAAATAAATTAGCACAGTATCACTGGAAGATGCACAATATGAAGCTGATGTAGCAGAGCTGGATTTGTTAGGTGATGAGAATTCCAAACATACATGGTACAGGACCAAGAGTCAGCTTGCAATATACTCACTTTTAGGTCTGTGTTTAATGGACTCCCCGTCTCAGCCCTTATCAGCAAAATTCAATTAGCAGACTGATAACTGGAAGAGCCAGAGATAAACAGCTCAGAAATACAAGCACGGAGCACTCAGCTCCTCCTTCCTTCCCTAAGAGCAGGGAGCTACCTCACTTGTCCTGGGCAGAGAGATAAACAGCTCAGAAATACAAGCTCCCGAGCACTCAGCTCCCCCTCCCTGAGAGCAGGGAGCTACATCACTTGCCCTGGGCGGAGAGATAAGATGATCCCCCAGGTCCGTGGTTATAGAAACACCGTATAAATAATGAAGTGAAGAATCTCAGCGGCCAAACAAAGCAGTTTTGCTTAAGCAATGTATTAAGTCTTAAACACATAAGCTAGCAGTATAGATAGGATTCTTGAGATGGGACAACCCTTTTAAGTACTCTAGATCAAGGCTCCACCCTGTGACTGGAATATTGTTCAATAAAAAACAAGTCAGCAAAAAGTTCAAATATGATAGTAACAGATACTGGTCATTATCCCAGACAATAAGAATCAAAAGGACTAGTACAAAAATAGTAACTAGCACTCACATTTACACCTGACCTTGTGTACCAAATGACATACTTTTAACCATGTAGTACTGTGTACTGCCATCTTTGAATTAGTATAAATCGTAGTAAACTTGACGCTATCCCTTCTCACATCACAGCAAATTGCAAGCAACTGTTGGCAGCACGATGTGTGGCAGTGACACGTCACAAGTACGAGTGCCTGTAACTAGATCTTGACATTAGCACATCAGTATCAGTATTTGCGACACTTGACATCCTAGAAGCCACAAGCAAAATGGCTCAGAGCCACTGGTGTTTTACAAGCTTGAGATTGTTAAACACTCCTGTAGATGTTTATATACAAACTTCCCTTATACTCCAGAGATTTTTCTCTATTGACTTTTTGTTAAAGAAATTCAGATAATGGGGAATAGTAATACTTCAAATAAAGCAATATATCTATCTCTGAAATCCAGATTAGCATTAATATCATTCTTCCTCATTACGTCAATCCAACAGAGAGCTAAACATTACATTAACCTTGGGTGGTGACTCCACAGATTGGGAGTCTGCGGTAAGATCATATGAGGTGCCTGTCATTGAACTAACAGCAGAGTATGTCTGAATTTATTCACTCAAGGGTGTGTTAGTGGACTGAAAGCAGAGTGACTGACAGTAGGTAACTGAAGCATGTAAGGGTCCGCCTCCAAAAAAAGCCTACCAATAGAGTTCTATCGGGAAACTTTTTTTGGAGGCTGATTTTGAGGCGGATTCAGCTTCAAAATCAGCACCAAAAAACTCCATGTGCACTGATCATAAGGAATAGAAAGCCAGTGACACTGCAACATTGAAGAGCCATGGAGACGCAGTGCAAATCCATAGAGGATGACTGGTGCACCACTTTTAGAAAACCCTAAACAGGGCAGGCGGTGTCAGGAATAGAAAATGGCCCCCTACATTACAGTTGGCTGCATAGAAGCCAACAGTCTCATCTTGTGAAACCAGTGGTGGATTAGATAGACCATATGCCCTAGACTGATCCTCAAAGATGTAAACTCATACAGCCTCAAACTTTGTCTTTCATTCTTACTTTATTTTATTTAGGGGTATCAGAGTACAGGGGGATGAATACTTTTACACATCCCACTTTTCAGATTTTTATTTGATTAAAATTTAGAAAACCATGTATCATTTTCATTCCACTTCACAATTATCTGCTGCTTTGAGTTACACTTACAATGTCAATAAAATACATTTAAGTTTGTGGTTGTAAAGTAACAAAATGTGAAAAAGTTCAAGGGATATGAATACTTTTGCAAGACACTGCTCATATTTAATATATGTGTCATGCTCATCGTAAAGTTACTGTACAAATTTTGAATTTCTGGCATATGTATTGGATCTGTGTCCAATGAAACCTGGACACAACACATGAGAATGTTTCTAAGGAAGGTGTGGTTTCTTGCACACCAGTGTGTTACTTTGCACTAGTATAATCTGGTCACCCTAATGTTAAGTATGTGGAAATTACAGGTCAACTAGATTATTCCTTATGAGGTGCTAGTATATAAACAGAGGGGATGTCCGGAAACAGCTGAACAAGTCTAGGGAATATGGAGTGACTCTCCATGAACAAACCATTCCCCTCCATTATTTTGAAACTCATTATGCAACATGCTGAATGTAACCTTACCTTCAGATCTATGACACCACTTAAGACAACAATGTCAACTTGTACAATTGCCAGACAGATAAATAGCCTCTATTCCACATAAAATCCCTTTCTTTGAAATTAATATGCTCACTTCGCTTGTGATAGTGGAATTGTTATGTATTGGGGATTGGATGGCACTGCTTCCTTACTGACTTGTAACGCTGTTCTCCCTGATTGTGTGATACCGTATCCTTTTTTTTCTCCTCAGGTTGGATATTTTTTCTTCAATAAAAACAGTTAAATAAATAACTACATTATAATCCAACAATAACTGCAACTCCACTGTGGTGATCCTCTTAAAGTATTTTGGCCCTGGTCAAGCACCTCTTTGAAACAATTCCTGCCATTAAAGTCATTCTGCAACCATCAAGTATATTGTGATTTGGGGCACAGGCAGCTCTATATACTGCTGGAAAGCCAACAGTGTGCTAAATTCAGTGCACTGTCGACTTTCCCGATCTGTGCCCTGGGTGAAGAGCTAGCGGTCCCAGCACTGTAGCTCTTCACAGTCAGAAGGACGTTTCTGACACTGTCAGGAACGTACTTCTGTACAAGCAATGCCAATAGCGCTGTACTCTGTGAGCGGGGAGGAACGCCCCCTCCCTCTGCTCACAGTACTCATCCATAGATGAGAATTATCGGGAGGGGAGGGGGGCATTCCTTCCCCGTCTCAGAGTACAGCGCTATTGAGGATACTTGTACAGAAGCACCAATAACATGTATGGTTACCCCTTATCGGTTTGAAAATGAGCAGAACCAACTACAGTCCAACACAGCAGTTACATTCATAGTTCCTAATAGCAACTGTATGCACAGTGCCCCCCAAGAGATGCCAACAGAGCCCAAACAAAGTGACATAATCAGTGCTCCCATACCAAGTGACATTATCTGTGCCTCATACCAGTTATCTTCAACCAATAAAACCAAGTGCCCAAAAAGAAACAGTAACATAGTGCAATAACACAGACAAGTCACAGTAACCTCCTTAAAGGGGTACTCCCACGTCGCATACTTACCCGGTCTTTGTTTCTGTGAATTCTTCTGTCTTCCGGCTTTGTCTCGTCATTGGTGGGCGGGGTCACATATGCAAAGCCAAGCGGCGAGATGCCGCCGGCCCTGCGTGCGCGCTCATAGACCGTCTAGCCTTGTGAAGGCTAGACTGGTGTATGAGCGCGCAAGCTTGGCTTTGCATATGTGACCCCGAGCGGAATAACAACATCGCTTCTGCCGCTGCTGGCTTCATGCAGGGCAGAAGCATAGCGATGTTGCAGGCATCTGTGCCGGCATCTAACAGTCCCCAGCATCCGCCTCTCTATTACAGCGGATGCTGGGAGTGTTAGACGCTGGCACAGGTGAAGCCAGCAACATCGCTATGCTTCTGCCCTGCATGAAGCAAGCAGAAGCGATGCTGCTAACCCACTCCTCCGCCCCCCCCCCCCCCGCCCCGGAATAGCAGCATCGCTTCTGCTTGCTTCATGCAGGGCAGAAGCATAGCGATGTTGCTGGCTTCACCTGTGCCAGCGTCTAACAGTGTATCAGTGTATTGGCGGCCCCTTCCCCCAAAGAATAAACTACCCCCCATCCAGGCTCGCTCCCGTGTACTTAGCCCCTCCTCCCTCCCCCCTGAGAGCAGGCAGACACATCACTTGACTCAGGAGCAGCTAGATCAGGGCTGTGGACACAAAAAAATGAATAAAGTAAGATAGTGCACAAACAAAGCAGTTTTGCTGAAGCAATGTATTTAGGAAAAGTCTTACATTCACATTTACAAGCATTATAGATAGGATCCTTGTGACGGGACAACCCCTTTAAGGCCTGCTAATCCTATAAACACATTGCAGAAAAATATACACAGCAGAAATTCTGCAATTTTAAAAACAATTGCAGTTGTGTAAATCTATTACCTACAGAAACACTGGCATTTTCCATATAGGTATAATAGGGACAAAAAGTCTGCAGAGGAAAACTCAGCTGACTTTCTGTGAAAAGCGCCGCAGAAAAAAAGCAATGCATTTCCACCGCAGCCTTTTCCGCAGCGCTTTCTGACATTGCTTCACTGCATGGGGCCTTAGCCTAATAGAGACAATTCCATAACAAAGGGAATAGTATCTCCATAAAAGCCAGAAACATTGTCCCTATAGAAACCATCCAGAACAACCCCCAAAAAAGCCAACCAAGATACTCCTCATATGAGCCAGGCAGAGAACACCTCTTAAGACCAGGGCCCCATGTGGTGTAAACAGTGTTTTACAGTCCCTGCAAAGTAGATGGAAGGCTAGGGAATCCCATCCACACATTGTGGAAAGATACACACAATGGACACACTGAGATTTCTAAAACTGTTGCAGTTTTGTAAATCGGACCATGTCAATTACATCAACAGAATAATACCTTCCCTATAGGTATGATGGAAGCAGAAAGCCCACAGAGGAAATCTTTGTGGACTTTTTGTGAAAAGCACTGTGGGAAAAAATGCTATGAATTTTAGCTTTTTTTTTGGAGATGTGTTGCAGTTGCTGGAAGCAGGGAACAATTGTAATGAAGCCACAGCAATGAACTTCAATTCTCATCCTCCTGACTGCCAGGACCCCCACTGATCAGAAAGATCAGTAGTCTATCAGGAAGAATGTTTCAATATTTTTTTTAAAATTTATCTCCTGCAATACGTATATCAAAACTGCAACTCAGGGCATAAAACTACCGGTATATCCCAATACGTTCCAATGAAAATCCATCCTTAAGGACACTTCTAGTATAAAGGTCTGATATAAAGACCCCATAAAATGGCATTACACTGGGATCTGACACATTATTCAAAAATAATATCTTTGTGTGACCTACAACATTTGTGCTCTGTATACTGTTAAACTGTAGTTTTCTAAACCAAAGGTCATTGGGTTTACCACAGATAAATAGAAATCCACAGGCAGACTTGGTGCAATCGATAGAGGTAGTAAAAATCTAAGCTGATAATGAATTCTTGTTCAGTTTGCACAAAGCTTAGAGTTGTTAGTATTTACTAGAAGCCAATGGAGAATCAGATATTTCAGGAGGATATTGATTTTGCCACTGAAGTGTGACTAAAGGGATAAATAAACTGCTCCTGGGGTCAATTGATCCATTCATCTTTTTTGACATTTTTTAAGACAAAATAGAATAAACTTTGCTCAGTTAAAGCTACTAGCTGAAATGTATAATCGCAGCTCACAAAGAAAAGGAAATGCACTAAGCTTAATGTGATTACATCAATACTGAAGATATGGCAAGGATTGCTTTTCTTACACTGGCATTAATAGGTTTGCTGAGTGTGCATTTCTGTAATTCTCAGGGTTTCCCAACTAATTCATATCATCTAGGCACACTCCATGATTTACATTGTATTACTTATCTTACTTTTCTGAAGTGTGTATAAATGCATTGTCCTTCATCTTGCACATTTCCCGGAATCTCTCTGATTCTGTAATCCTAGTAGAAAGAACTTTCTATTACTGATAGTAAATTGTCGCTTTTATATTAATTTTTCTAAATTTAATGTTCCCCAGGGTGATTTACATACCAATAAAGGAACAGCAAGTGAGAAATCGGTGAATTAATGTTCGGTGTAAATTAAACAGGTAACAAAAACATGAGGTTTACTTACACCTTTTCACTGATAGATGATTCTTGAGAATTTGTAATATTTTACTCTAGAAACAAAGAGCAATTCGCTGCTGCTTTTAAGTAAGAACCCAGCCATATACACTGGCCAGCCATATAGACCAGGTTCACACAATGCAGTTTGGTGTAATTTTGAAAAAAAAAAAATTGCCAAAATCAGTGGTCAAGAATAGAGATGAGCGAGTATATTCGATTGAATACCTCTCCTCCATAGATATTGGTGTTAAAAAAAGGCGCCAGGGAAGGTGGGAGGGGAATCGAATAGTTCCCGCGTTTACCGCGTGGTATTCGACCGAGTACACCAATAACTATGCAAGGGAGGTATTCGATCGAGTACTACTCTTCGATCGACTACTACTCGCTCATCTCTAGTCATGAAGTATAAAGGAATAATTTAGGTGCTGTTTACTCTGGCATCGTTTCTGTTTATAACAGAAGGAATGGTGGACCGGTGCCAGATTCATAATATGATGATGCCAAACAGTTCCAAAAGGCCCACAATGACTTACAATGGGATATGACAGGGTTTCAGTTAGGTTTTGAAGTCATAGCAGTACATGCTATATAATATTCTGCTGAAAAAGTGAAGCATACATTAAGGAAGCCCTCATTTTAATCCAGCTTTATACTTCTCTCTGCCACTCCATGTTTTGGCTAAAAAGGACTCAATTACCTGCACCCTAGGACAGTATCAGAATATCTGAGCAGAAAAATGAAAATATTGTAAACCTTTAGCTCACTTCTTATAATTAAAGGTCAAGTTTGCAGTTTACTAACTATAAACATGCCGCATGCTCTACATCAATGATGGTCAACTGGTGGTGTTCCCACTACTCGTGTGGCAGGCAGGCAGGCAGGCAAGCAAATGAGCACTTCACCTTTTATTAACACTTGCACAAGACCAGCGTTTTATCATGTTATACAGTATTTTCTTGCCTTAAGGAAAACAATAGAGTAGGACCATGGAAGATAAATTGGTCACTACAGTTAACACCTATGAAACCACTGTAGTGGCAATGCTTGTGACTCTAATGGAGGTGCTTTGGCTGCCACTTTTGGAGCACTATGGCTAAGACTTGTAGATTCTATATCATTACAAAAAATATTTCACATTGCAATGTTGTTTTTGGAATAATGATCCAGAGCATCCTAAATTTCGTCAACTGATCTTTAATATGCTCATCAATATTTATTAGGCATTCTTCTTAGAAAATATAATTTAGAATTAACAGTGAAAGTGACTGATCAAAATATTCAATGAACATATCTATATGTTTCACCCCAACGGGTGTTACAGTTCTGTGTATATATATATATATATATATATATATATATATATAAATAATACTTTTTAACTACAGAACCGCTGGACTGCAAGACACTGCAGTGAGGTCCACAGGCCCAGGTGGGCGGCCGTATGTCTGAATGCAGACTACCAGTTAACTTCACTGGCAGAGGCGTTAGTGTGGTTCAAGCTGCCAAGGGTTAAATGTCACCTTTGGTCAGTAACACAAAAAGACTCCTCTAACACCCAGGAGCTACAACACAAGTAGACAGATTACATAGGCTATTCTGATTCCCACTGGCTGAGCCAAGGAAGCCTAACTAGATCCTAAGCTGCTCCTGCCTTTCACTGGAACCTAGCCTTAACCTCCTGTCTCAAGTAACTTTGTCAAAGTGTGAGCACTGGGTGGGCATCGGCGGACACTATATAAAGGCTAGCCCCCCGTCCAACAGGGGCGGTGGCCATGACATCGACAATCATGCTCAGTGTGGGCAAAATGCGACTTAACCTCTGAGCGCCTCCAAAATGCCTGAGCATGCTCAGTAGGGAAAGAATGGCATTTAGCCCCTGAGCGGCTCCAAAATGTCTGAGCATGTGGGCTGAAAGCTGGACTTAGAGTCCAGACTCCCTGCTGCATGATGCTGAGGGTGAGGGTTGGATTGGCCCACAGGTGGCGCTGTGCGCCGGAATGGAAACCTGCAGGACCCGATCCTAACAATGGGTTATTTGAAGATATTAGTACCAATATACTGATTTCTATCTTTATAAGCTATTACAATCCCTTAAATGATGTGTCAACAGGATACTTAAAGAGGACCTTTCATATCCTCAGGTATTACATACCGCTAGAAAGCCAACAGTGTGCTGAATTCACTGATATCTCTCCACTGTCAGAAAGGTGTGTCTTTCAGCCTAGCGTCATTGCTGGGCTGTGAGGAACACCTCCCACAGCACAAGGCTATGGAAGATTACTGTCAGGAGTGGCATTTCTCACAGCTCAAGGATAACACTAGGCTGTAAGGTCTACTTTCTGACAGTGGAGAGATATTGGTGTTGAAACTAACAACACCAATATATCCAGCACTGGGGCACATACCAGAAAAGCCGACAGTGCACTGAATTCACTGCACTATCGGCTTTCTAGAGGTATACAACATCAACCATCTCTGAGGACATAAAAGGTCCTCCTTCAATAATAAGCGTCAACAATTCGCAGCAGAAGAGTTCTAGAAGAACAATGATAAATGCCCTTTAACCCATTCCAACTGCAGGCAATTTTCTTTTAAACTCTTCACCTTCCTAAAGCTGTGACTTTATTTTATTTTCCATTCACAAAGCTGTTTGAGGGCTTGTTTCCTTGTGGGACAGATTACTTTAGGCTGAGTTCAGACAGGGTTTTTTGGTCCAGAATTTGACACGGAGGCCGTCTCCATCACCAAAAAACGGGTAGCCGCGACTGGATGCCGATGCAGTGCACTGGCATCCAGTCACGGCACTCCACTTCGGATAAGGCCCAAATCAATGAGCCTAGTGTCTTCAGGCCGTGACATCCTCCTGAAGAAAGAGCATGTCGCTTCTTTTTTTTTCCAGGAGAGGCAACAAACTGCTCGCGGAAAAAGGAACCCATTGATTTCAATGGGAGGCATTTTTTTGGTCAGGATTCTGACGTGGATTCCATGTCAAAATCCTGACCATTTTGCCCTGTGTGAACTAGCCCTTATTTGTTGTGTTTTTAGTTTGGGCATTGTCTGACACAGGGAAACACACATAAATACGTACATACATATTGCTGTAGTAAGGTAGCCTGTAACAGTACTATACTAATGACAAGTCAGGGAGTTGGCTGTAATAGGAATTGATCGCGGACCCAGCTCTCGTTCTGGGGTATGGCGTTTTTCTCAACACAGCGACGTGCATGCACTGTTGGTAAAAAGATGCCTCAATCACATTTGACCAAGGCATCTAAAGGGTTAATGCCTGGAATCAGAGTGAACTCCTGGGCACTGGCACTGGGTGTCCACTGTATAATACTGCGTCAGATGTCAGTAAGGGGTTAACACATTTTATTTTATAAAAATTACATAGTTATATGTCCACAGGGTATGAAACATAGAAACTCGGGAATACATATACAAAATATATTCAGTTCTATTAAAATATCTGTTTGTGGGAGGCTGAAAATCTATAGACAGAGTCTACTATTTGAGTAAATATAGTGTATTAGTGTTAAAGTCTGCTCTGCTGGCTCAGAAACATTATAATCTCATATCTTAGAAGGAACCTTCAAAGTTTAATAATGGAAATTTGAATTTAAATAAATCAGAGGCCAGACATTCATAACATGAGAATGAAAAGTCTGAGCCTGGCTCTAGGCTGCAATCGTCAATGTGTTATATGCTGATAATTCTAGAAAAGTAATGAGAGACTTGTAGAAAAGCACTATTGAACAAAAAGACTAATCCTCATGTTTTCATACACATTACACTGTATGAAAGGACATTTTAAATGGTTAGAAAATGGACACAATTAGTAAACTGTATTTATGCTCTATTCTGGAAAAGCTCTTGTGATCTGCTTGGTTTTCTGTAGTACTAGAGCACCAAAATACCATTATTATATGAAAAGAATTTTAATAAAACATACAGTATATATACCCTGGTAAGAATCTCCATTACTTTACAGCATGTCATATGAAAAAAAAATATATTTTCTGTAGCTGTAAATAAGAAAATGTAAAATGTAAAATAAACCACTATTATAAATCACGTTTCAATACTGCTAGTAGTTTTTACAAAATTTAGGATATGCAACCAAGCATTGTATAAGAAATATACAATCGGAAAATGTCAAACCACATTCATTACGTATTAACAGATTAAGGTTGGGGCCCCACATTGTGAAAAAGCAGTGTTTTATCTGTGGTGGAAACAAACACTGCGTTTTACGCTAGCTAATCACATTCACACACTGCAGAAAAATATCTGCAGCGTAAATGCTACGATTTTAATGCAAGTGTTTTTGTAAATTGCAGCGTGTCAATTATTGCTAAGGAAATTCTATTGTTTTCCATATAGATATAATAGAAGCAGAAAGTCCACAGAGGAAAACTCTGCAGGGTTTCTGTGTAAAACACTGTGGAAAAAAACTTGATGCATTTCCGAAGCAGTCTTTTCCACAGCGTTTTTTGGCTGCGATTTGCTATGTGGCTTCCGTCTGGAAGAGTCCGCATGAGGACCCCCCCCCCAAAGGGAATACCAACGCAACTGCAAGCACTGTGCAGTTAAGCACACGGACCCCATAGACTATAGACAAGCACACACACCCCATTATAGTCTATTGGGTCCGTGTGCTTAACTGCACAGCACTTGCAGTTGCGTTGGTATTCCGTTCGGGAACTCCTTCGGGAGGGAAGCCAAACGCTAATGTGAAATGGGCATTAGCCTAAGAGACAGGCAAATATGTCCAGGTAGGTAACAGGTCAAGATTGTACCTGATTACTAGCTGATTTCTAAGTGCTCAGTACTAAAACTGAGCTTGTACTTTACATGACAAAGTAAGTAGAAAGATCAATATTCTGCTTGCTCAATTATCAATTTTTATATTATTTAGTCTGGGTTCACACCAGCACCTGGTCTATGTTCACTAAAGCGGTGTGGTGGGATATCGGGTTGACCACAGTGGAATAGGGTCCCAATCCGGATAATCTATATTAACCCCTTCCCGACATGCGCCGTAATAGTACGGCGCGTGTCAGGTCTGTAACTATGGCGACCGCCCGGGAGCCGGGCGGCCGTCATAGCCGCCGGGTGTCTACTGCTTTAAGCAGTAGACAACCGGCTCTAATGCCTCCGATCGGTCCCCGGACCGATCGGAGGCATTAACCCCTCCGGCGCTGCTGTCAAAGGCGCCGGAGGCGCCATTTTCCCGGCGGCGCATGGGCGCCGCCATTTTGGCAGGGATCGCTGGCTCCTGGAGCATGCTCCAGGGCCGACCCCCCGTTGCCATGACAGCCGGGAGCCTTGTTAAAGGTTCCCAGCTGGTCTGCAAATTCTCTCTTTTGCAGGCTGGTGTATACAGCCTGCAAAAGAGGAGATGATTTTTTGCAATGCATTGCAATGCATTAGCATTGTAATGCATTACATTAGTGATCAGACCCCCTGGGGTTCAACACCCCTAGGGGGTCTAATAAATGCAAAAAAAAATAAAAAAAAAAGTTAAAAAAAATATAAAAAAATATAAAAAGTATTAAAAGTTCAAATCACCCCCCTTTCCCTAGAACAAATATAAAACTGTGAAACATATACATGTTAGGTATCCCCGCGTCTGAAATCGCCCGCTCTACAAATCTATAAAAATATTTTTCCTGTTCGGTAAACGCCGTAGCAGGAAAAATAGTCAAAAGTGCCAAACCGACGTTTTTTCACTGTTTTGATTCTGATAAAAATTTGAATAAAAAGTGATCAAAGCAATAACATTTCCCAAAAATGGTAGAACTAAAAAGTACACCCGGCCCCGCAAAAAAAGACGCCCTATGCATCCCCGTACACCTATGTATAAAAAAGTTACGGCCGTCGGAATATGGTGACTTTTAGAAAAAAAAAATTTTAACACCGTTTTGGAATTTTTTTTAGGGGTCAAAATGTAAATAAAACCATATAAATTTGGTATCCCTGGAACCGTACCGAAACACAGAATATAGGGGACATGTCATTTTGGCTGCACAGTGAACGCCGTAAAACCAAAGCCCGTAAGAAAGTCGCAGAAATGCATTTTTTCTTCAAATCCACCCCATTCTGAATTTTTTTCCTGCTTCCCAGTACATTCTACAGAATAATTAATAGTGGAATCATGAAGAAAAATTTGTCCCGCAAAAATTAAGACCTCATATGACTCTGGGAGCGGAGAAATAAAAAAGTTATGGGGTTTAGAAGGAGGGGAGTCAAAAACGAAAATCAAAAAATGCCATCGGCGGGAAGGGGTTAAAGAAGATCCCACTGAGATTGAAAAGTCTGTTTCAAGGTAAGTTTAATCAAAAGTGAAATACACCCTGCACCAAACAAGGTGTATTTCACTTTTGATTAAACTTACCTTGAAACAGACTTTTCAATCTCAGTGGGATCTTCTTTAATATTGGTTTACGTTCAGGGATTCCGTCCCAGAATCCGCTTGGAAAATGTTGAAACGAAAGTCCTGAGAGTAAAACTTTTCTCTCCGCATTTTTCGAGTGGAAAATCATTGCACTCCATTATAGTCTATAATGGTAACCGCTTTGTAAGCAGATTGGGTTTCCAGGTCACCAAGCGGACCCAAAGAACGGAAACCCCGAGCACAAGTGTGAACCTATAGACTGATATGCATGGATTTATACATAAATTTGTATGTTTTTATAAGCATTTTTCTGTAAGAAACTATGTATGCATCTAAATATATGCAGCTTAAGACTGTCAATAACAGCAAACTACATGCTATTAAAGTTCACATACTGTGTATGGTATTGTATGTTATTTAATGGTCACTGTATAATGGCTTCAACTAATCACCAAACACAATGTCTGGTGATAATTTAAAAATGTGAGCATTGTATGATGACACTTTGAAAGGGACTTTCTAGCTTCAGAAAATAAATGTTATTGTTCCTGTAATGTTATAACATTTTCCAATATAATTTCTGTATCAATTCCTCATGGATGTCTAGATCTCTGCTTGCTGTCATTCATTCTGCTTACTTCTAGTACATAAAAATCAGTCCACGGTCATGTGACTTACAGTCCATGGTCATGTGATCAACACAAAGCTCGTTATAGTCACAGCACAGTAATCAGACATCAGACACCTGTGTGTCCATCACATGACCATGAACTGTTTTGTATCCACTAGAAGTAAGCAGAATGAATGACAACAAGCAGCGATCTAGAAAACCGTGAGAAATTGATATGTATATTGTAAAATTGTATAACTTTTCATTATACATAAAATAAAATGTATTTGCTAAAACTGAACAACCGCTTTAAAGAACTATATGATTTTATTAAATGTGTAGCGTTATGATTTGTACACTGTAAGACCATACTATAATACACTGTATTGGGCACTGTATGTCATTGCTAACTGTCTGTGGTGCTGTATGTTACACATTGTGCGTAATATTAATTGATCGCATGATTTATGTGTTAAAAGAACATAGTGTGACCCTGTTAATTGCACACTGTTTTACAGCATTAAGTTAACATTACGAAATATTAGTTGAGAAATTATTTGAAGCATTAATTAATTTAATAGTGAATTGAAATATTATATAAGCGCTCTAGCTAAATGTTAAATTGCTCACCCACTCTGGTTATTCCTCCTGCAGGCTAACAACCTGAATAACTACATATTTACTTCTTTCGGAAATCAATTTAGGGCAACCATTCTCTACTATGTAATCTGTGTTTCTTTTATTGTTTTTAGTGCGAATATTGTTATTTAATAAAATATTACGTTTCTTATTATGTTTGAGTTTAAAATTCTTTTGGTATAATCATGTAGGTTGTTTCGTTTAGATAGCCAACCCCTGGAGGTTTTATTAAAATATCAGAAGAATCTATTTCCATCCTTGCTGAAAGTGTACAACTGCACATTGGAGACAGACTTTCTTCTAAAATCCTTCTACGAGGCCACTAAAAATGTCTTATTAAAGCCAAATAAGAACCCGTTAGATTACAGGTCATATAGACCCATATCATTGCTAAACATGGCCTATAAACCATTTTCTAAGCCAGTAATGGCGAATCTATGACACGCATGTCAAAGGTGACACGCCGCACATTGTCCTAACCAAGTAGAAGCCACGAGGGCGCACCTTCCATGAGACAACCTGGGGCGATGGAATAAACTGTGGGGCAGCATTATTTTTAAATTGGCAGCTATTTATTCTGTTATTGCAATAAGCAAAAAAGGGAGTCATATACTGCGGATAGGCTTAAAAAAAAGAGGTCATATCTTGTGTGGAGGCATAAAAGGGTGTCATACTGTGTGGGGGACATAAAAAGGGGCAGATATTGTATGGGGGCCATAAAAAGGGGACAGATACTGTGTGTGGGGCATAGAAAGATGTGACATGGTACTCCAGTCAAGCTAGGTATTTTTTTTTCCAAATTTTGACACACCAAGCTCAAGAGGTTAGCCGCCACTAGCCTAAGCGGTTGACAAACTGCCTGAATAAGGTTATTGCTTCAGTGGTGCATATCTGGCCCATGCTCTTCAAATAATGTAAAGGGGTTTTATGGCCCCAAATAGAGTTTTCATACTGATAACCTATCCACAAGATACGTCATCAGTATGTGATTAGTCAGTGTCCCGTACCCAGACCTCACACAGTTCAGCTATTGCAGTAGCCTCCAGGTTCTGGAAGCAGCTAGTGGAAGGGGAGCAGCATGTACGGCACCATTTCTATTCAAGTATTCACTGTGTATTGGTGCTTCTAGGGAACTGCAGAACCGTTTCTATTACTTGAATAGAAGCAGCACTGCCCATCCAATGGAAGCTTCCCAGAACTGCAAGAGCTGATCTGTGCAGGGTCCAGGTGTCAGACCCCACAGCCATCGGAACGAAAAATAGAGTTGAGGTTGGATAACCTCTTTAAGAGGAGTGCATGTAATGACGGATACTGCAAGAGGGGAAGACTGGTCCTTGACCTTAGGTGCATAGAATAGAATTATTTATTACGGGTGTTTTAGATTTAGCACACTGTTTTGAAAATGGTTGTCCCTCCTGTCACATTGACTAAGTGCTTTAATCATGCTGAATGGTCAACAATAAGGTTTCTTTAACTTGGAATGTGGCACCCGGCAGGGTTACACATTATTGCCCTTTCTCTTCCCTCGCCCCTCCAGAGAAGATTGTCTTGTGCTATAGGTATTCTTGTCCGTTCCCATCAAGAGTTATACATACAATCAATAATTTTGGAATCTACATTGGCCTATACAGCAACTTGAGTAAATTCAGTCTGATATTTCTGAAAGTTCCAGACGTTCATTTTAAGGACACATTCAAAGACTTGGGCCACATATCATGCCTACTGGGTAGGATTGACATCTGTTTTGTTAAATCATAGAGTGAAGGGACTATGGAGAGAAATGTCAATCACACCCAGAAGGTGACTTTTGAAGGTGATCAGATATGACTTTTAATGGTTTCACACATTTATAACTTCCCTTTGCTATAACAGAAACATTACAGAGGGAACCAATGGAAAGGGAATTACTTTATCCTGCATGTGATGGCGCATATTTATGATGGAAAAACCACCTAACAAATTCCCTTTAAATAGACTTGGCGTTGAGAAAAAACTCCAGGCAAATTTTTAAAATGAGTAAAATGGACCTACTTTGATCGTGTGGAGTTTTACTTTTAAAGAGAAAAGTCATTGAGACCCTTGGCTACTAACAGTTACTATCATAGAGTCATAGAGTCACACAGAAACATTCCCATGCAGACAGAAAAGGTGCAAAACCTGCCCTCACATACTGACCACGGATACAATAAAGATCCCTAACTCTGATCAAGACTACAAGATCCCAGGTAACTTCACCTGTAGCACACTTAATGTGGTGTATTTAATAATGTGTACCAAGTGTCCTGGGGGCCTGTATGTAGGGGAGACAGGCCAGACACTTAGGATGAGGATGAACTCACACAGACATACGATTAGAGAACAGAGACTGGACCTCCCTGTGCCAAAACACTTCTGCAATCAAAATCATAATATCACCAATGATATGAAGATCCTGGTTTTAAGAGGAAATTTAAAAAAAAAAAAAGATAGAAGGATATGGGAATTTAAACTCATGATGACCTTTGAAACACTCCAAATGGGGTTAAACCAGTCACAGGGTTTTATGACGTTTTACAACAACTAGACACCACGTCACTGATCAAAGGAGCCATAAACCCAGAGAACTTTCCTGTGAACTGATATATGTTTTTTTCAATTGTCTATTTGCATGTTCTGCTTTCCATCTATTTTGCATCTAACACTCTATTCCTGTATAAATATGCCTGCCTTCAGATATTGTGTTATACCAGCCCAATGAAGGGATAGCTTTAATATCATCATTTTTTTAAAGTTAGCCATTAATAAAGGTATCAACTACTGTGGACTTCTCTCAAAAAAATTTTTATATCATAGAGTCAGCTAACTATTACACTTAATGTATTCTAATTTCATAACTTTCAAAATTGACAGTAGCGTTCATCTAAAAAATAGCGATTATGTTTTCCTGAATCTGTGGGTTACAGCGATAACATTGTATTTCTTTCTCTTCAATACCTTTCTGAAAGCAACTAAAATGCTTCTAAACAAAATAAGAGCTGTAAGTCTGCTATCATCTAGTGCCAGCGCACAATCAATTCTTATAAAGGAAATCTCTAATTAAGTAGAATACTTACATCTAGAGGGAATAAACAATGTACTGCTTACAGGAGCACAAGCTGTATATTCCTGCATCTGTTCTAGCACAAACCTCAATAACAGGAGACTTCTCAGACTTCTGTTTTTCTATTTGTTTTCCTTAGTGTGCACAAAAGTATTTTCAATAAGTACAAAGACAGTAGGGCACAACACTTTTGTATAAGTTGTGGCATTAATATTAAAATCACGTTTTGGTGCATTGGTTGAAACTGTATGAGACACGCTGACTTGTAATGTTATTGTGGGCACTGTTGTTTCTATTCTATGGTAAACACTAGTAACCCCTTCCCACTGCGTTTTTCATTTTTGAACTTTTGTCTTCTACTCCTTGTTTCCAAAAGCTGTAACTTTTTTTATTTTTATTTTTCTATACAAAGAGCTGTATGGGAGCTTTTTGTGATGAAAACATGTTTACTTTATAATGGCCCCATTTCATATTTTGTGCAATGTAGAGGGGAACAGGAAAAAATTCAGAGCGGGATAGAATTGGAAAAAAAAATGCAGTTGTGCATTTTTTCTTAAGGTTTTCTTTTTACGGCATTCACCATCTGGTAAAAATGTCATGTTACCTATAAATCTACTGGTCAGTAAATTTATATAGCTATTGTTATGCTTTAAGAATGCTTTATCCTACAGACTCCCTTTAAGACCACAACTTTTAGTGACAACTATTCCAAAACTCGAATTTTAAAGTCATTACTGTATTTTGAAGTCAAGTCTCTAGAAAATGTATTTTAAAACTGTAAAACTGTAATAAAACAAGTCCTGAACAACAAAAGTCTTTTCCATATTTATGGATATTTTAATACAAAATGCCATCCCCAGAAGCCTTTTCAGAAGAACATACATATTACTAATTACCCCCAACTCTTTTACAGTCCAGTATGTGTGACTCTTTTTTAACATCTTAAAGGGAATGGGTTGCTACATTATTATTTTTTTTCTTTAATTCTATTATATTTTTTTAAAATGTTTGTATCTTTTTTTTCACAAGCATGGAATTCTAATCATGTTTAATGTTTCACTATTTTGGCCATCAGAAGGAGCACATCCCATATTTACATCAAGGTGAACCAGGTAAAACAACTTGACTCGCTGTTTCTGTAAATGTGGGAGGGACAATCTCCTTACTAGTGACCACACTCTACACCCTTCCATTTCTTGGCCCTGTGCAATGGATAGGAGAGGGATGTCAAATAATTACTTCCCACTGTGCAGCACCATTTTTTGAATGACTGTCATGTGTGAGCTATAATATAATCTGCCAATTGCCCCCACAGTATACAGCCTCCCCTTCAGTTGACCTCACTGTATACAGCCCCCCTATAGTTGCCCCCACAGTATTCAGCCCCCCTCCAGTTGGGCCCACAGTATACAGTCCTCCTCCAATTACTCTCATAGTATACAGCCACCCTCCAGTTGGCCCAACAGTTGAATGTCCCCTACAGTTACCTCCAAAATGTACAACTCCCTGATTTACCATTGTATTCCACTGATCTGCATCCAGGTGCACATTAGATGCAGTCAGGATATATCTTCCGCTGGCAGGGATGGTTAGGAGATATGCTCCACTGTGCTACAATCACTCTTGAGAAACTTACATCAGCAAGCTCTGCCCTGCAGCTCAGTTGCTAGTCTTCAAAAAAATGGCACCGATGTTCCTTCTAGGAACAAGTATTGCTAAAGGGTGACCTTGAACTGCGCATGCCACAGAGCATGTGCCCCATGGGTGCTATAAAGCATCTGTGTATGTGTTGTGGAGAGACACATACACACATGCTAGTAAAGATGGCAGCCCCCATAATGAAATAATTCACATTTCCTTTAATGACACAACCTATTTTGACCTTCAAGATGGAGCATATTTTATAAATTTTTTCATCCATGCCTTCTGAAAGCATAACATTTTTATTTTTCTACTGACATGGCCATATGATGGCTTGATTATGCCAAGACAAGCTGTATTTTAAAAAATAACAGTTTTGGATTACATATAAAGGTGAAAAAACTTTATTTTTTGGGCAGTAGCAAAAAAAGTAGCAATTCTTCAATATTTTGTTTTGCTTTTAACTCGCTCAGCATATGGTATTAGGCTGGATTTACACTTGCGTAGGAGACTCCACCTCAGAATCTGTTTACAATCGGCAGACAGAAAGGTCTATGGCCAGCCTCAATAGCTATGGAGCAAAAGTCCCATAGGCTGAAATACGGCTCTATTGCAGTCTATGGGATATGTAATTAAACAATTGCAAGTTGAAAACCTCTGCCCGGCTAGGCTCTAACTAAACATAGAATTGGTTACCTCACCTAGAATAACAGAAATCAAAAAGCCAATTGAATCACTCAGGACACAGCTCCAAAAATATGACCTTTTTCTTTGGCTCTCCAGCCAAGTTCTGCCCCCAGTCTGCTGCTGGAGCTGGCTTCTTAAGCCTCCCTTGATGAGCAGACTCTCTGCAGCTGAGTCGCTGCTGGAACATCCCCAAAGTGTGGACTGGAGGGGGGTGGAATGAAAGGTCCCACTGTCAACCTACCTGCCATTCCTAAAAATCCAGCCCAGTAACCGGAACTCTGAAATAACCCTCAGCAGACAATAGTTATCTGCTGAGAACCAGTCTTTCTGGAGTTTTCTCATCTCACCCACCTTAGTAGTCTGGGTGAGATGTACACCCCCTCCATTACCTGACCAGCCATCGGCTTACAGTACCTTTTCAGATACTCCATATGGTCTCCAAAGTTGACTTTTGTGGTGTATATGTAAGCAATGTATGTGCTATGTTCTATGGTTTTACATAGAAGGAAGGTGAACCCACAAAATTAAATCACCTAGTGAATGCAGTACTGCAGTCCGACAAAATTTGTTTTAAGCATTGTTTGATAAGCAGTGACCAGCTACGCTTGGACGATTGTAGAGCAACAGATGCCATGGTCAGTAGCTGATTATTCTGAATCTCCTGGCTCCAATGGAGACTAGTGTAGAAGTGTATTATAATTTTGTATTTTTCTTTTATTTTTTGTGTATGTGTAACGTTGCCTTCCATTATATAAATAATCTTAAATATAATTCAAAGCATGCAATTCACCTGGATTTTTATCAACGGAAATGCTACCTGTTTTTCAATTCATATATTGCTATAACTGCAGTGCTATTGGTTTAAATTTATTATTCTTTCCTAAAAACATGTTTTAATATAACGCTAGCAAACAAGTTTAATCAATCACACTCTTCATTCTTTATCTTTCCCTTGCATTTTGCTGCCAGATGACCACAAAGGATTTCTTACCTCTTGCTAGTTATACACATTTAACATGAAGTAATTTAATGAAAATGATGTATCATCAGTGGGATAAAAGATAATATAAATCTAAACCATGGAAAACATACACACTCAACTCTCTTACAATTTCAAATTGCTTTTGCGATACATTTGTCATACTTTTTACACCTCTGGATAGAATACACAAAGAAATACAGAAGGATATATATATATATATATATATATATATATATATATATATACAGAAGGATATATAAGGATATTTTTAAAGAGATAAATACAAATTTATTTCTAAGTAGCACCGACATTTTATAAATTTGTCTCTAAAGAATGCAATAACTGATATGAATCTCTTCTACCAGTGATGATGGTTTTGATGACGTATTACATTTTTTAGTCATTAATCTAAAGATATAAAGATAGTCTCTAGACTAAATATATAAACATATTAAAAGTAAAGAAAATGAATAATTAATTCAACTATTTATCTAATTCAAAAGATTATATCCTTTCCCCCATGTTTACTTCAAACCCATGATGCATCTGAAGGGCACACGTTCTGATGGATTTGAGTCTATTAAGGGATCCGTGAAACCTAGTAAAACAGACCAAAAAAAAAAATAAAAACAGTCATGTGAATAGCCCCACTGAAACCAACTGCTTTTAAAGCTATGTGATGACCATTTTGCTTGTGTAAGGGAATTGCTAGTTGTGCAATTCCCTAGTGCTGCTGCTGAAACCAGGAATAAGGGAAGACAGAGACAGTGCTTCCTAAACTTGACCCAGCCCCTGTCCCTACCTACTTGCCACACTGTCCTAATGACAGGAGCAACTTGGCAACGGTCCCTTCTCTGAATAAGCGTGTACACACAAGAAGACAAACAAGACAGAAGAGGAGTCAGCAAGCCAAGGGTCAAAGCCAGAGACACAAAACAGTACAAAATCGTAAACGTCCCCTGTGCTTATTGAAGACTCGTTTGCATAAGGAATAAAAAAGAAAATTCTCAGGAACGGCGGCACAGATCAGAAAAAGAAAGGTAGGAGAAGAATAGTCTTTCTAAAGGCAATTCCGACGTGGTGTTGGTAGAAAAAGCGATTCTAATGATACAATCCTTTAAAGTACAAGTACTATAGATTAAGTATAAGTACAGATGTCCCTTAGGGTGCAGCACTACAATTTTAGGCTCCACTCATGTCACATTTTGTCTTCTTAAATATTTTGTATATTAAGAGCTAAATGTGGCCATAAGCTTCCATTGCCATTTTGGTCTCTGTCAGGCAAAAATTTTATTTTTTTAATGGAATTGCTTGTCTATGGGTGACAGATGATGCTACTGGCCTCCATTAATCCAACACCTTGAGGAGCTTTCATGATGTCATTGTTCACCCAAGGACATCTGCTCATACAATTATTATTTCTCTTACTTGTATGGCTCCAACATATTCACAGCACAGCACAGTTGAAATTATTGGACATAGCATTAGGTTTCAGAGAGGATGCAAGGGGAACAGTGATTGGGTCATGACAGTTACATTGACATGAGAGGCTGTGATAGATATTTTAGGACTTAGGAGGTGCTGCTTTAACCATAGGGCAAATGGTGCATCTGTACCACGTCCAATGGTAGTGGGGTCCACCTCAGTTGACTAGGATCAAACAGGACAGCTCTACACTTCGGGTGATGTCCTGCTGTTCTGGATGGCAGGTCGCAAGTTAAACTCTATGTGCATCCTCAGGACACAGATAAAGTTGATTATAATGGTGGTGCCTGGACTGTCAGCTCTGACTGATGATATCTGCGGCAGGGAGGTGCGATGAATACTGAGCTGGAGACAAAGCTACAGTTGGAGCCTGCAGGGAACTTGTAGGAAACTTTTTTTGTATCTAATATAATGACTGAATAGTCACTGAGAGCATGGGACATTATATGTGGCTACTTGATGGGACACTTTATTGTAAGGGCCACTTGAGTGCTAGTGGGGGGCTGGAGTCTTTAACCTGGATAGATAAATTTAAATTTTAATACAGAGCAATAAAAAAAATAGAAGGCTAGAAAAGGAAAGCCACTATCTGACATCAATGGAGACTTATCAACAAGGAACAATGGATTGCATCTTTGGTAATGGCATATTAACTTTGGGTAATGATTTTAAATTGAACATTATTATTTTTAACGTAATTTATGCTGGTCTTTTATTCTCTTCTTTATGAATACATAATTTAGCTTCTGATGGTATTATTTTAATGAGGTAGTTTACCTTAATTTCCTATTTCAATGGATGTGACTTAGGCCCTGTGTTCTGATGTGCTGCAGGGAGGAGAAAACGCCTGCTGTGGATTCTGCCAGGGCCTTGAAGCACTGCATTAATGAGGCACTTTGCTAATATGAGAGCACATCAGGCTTATAATCATAGAACTGAGACATACAAAGAGACAGATACATTCATTAATTTCATGAACTGCCATCTCTAATCTTCATCGTAGCAATTCCCATGGTAGCCTAGCCCTAGAACTGATTAAGGGAAGAAATACAATGCTTACAAAAAAGGGAAGCTGAACCGAAAAATGAACTTTACAACTTGCTTTAATGTGTTATTAGTTTATCTTTCTACTTTTCGTGTCATAAGAGTTTAGAATTAACATGATTAGTTAATAGTGCCCTTTATTAACAGTGTGGTTTATTGGATCAATGTTGTATAATTCCATAACCTGTCAGCAATGGATGCAGTGCGACCACGGATATATTCTCAAAATCCTATTAGACAACTGTAGGATGAATAAATAAAAAAAGGAAAGTTGTAATAATCCAAAAAAGGGTAAGTACAAGGAGCATTAGAGTGCGTTCCAACCTTGGTAGCAGTACTTAATTCTCTACTCCTGGTCATACCCAGCTCTCTGAAAATACCCACTTAGCCAGTGCGAGGCTCAGGTGCATCACTGTAGTGGCCAGTCATTAGATAAGCAGGCATTTGCAGGAATCTCCTGTTTGTTGAGAGTGGATCAAGAAGTAAAATAATGGGGATGTGCTAAATGGTGGAACAGGAACAGTAAAGTATCATTTTATTCATTTTTTTACCCACTCTGCTTTTGCTACTAGTTTTCCAGCCTCTTCGAAAGGCAAAACGCTTTGTAACTCTTCCATTCATTCCATTCATGGCTTTCATTTGGAGATTGCTAAAATTATTCTTTGCAGATTTAATTTTTGCAGATTTATTTCTGCCAAACTTTAGCAACTTCTAAATTGGTACTCACACCACCAGTTGAATAAGTTGCACCCCACCCCCCAAATTGTTGAAATCTCACTCATTACAAACATTGTGTGATATTTATGACAAAGCAGACTACAGCAAAACGGACTCTAAGGTCAGGGCCCCACATGGCGTAAACAACGCGGTTTACTCCTGGCCTAAACACCAGGTTTTGTTCTGCTCTGCTTTACAGTCAAAGCAAATCCCATCCCTACTTTGAGGAAAAATACGCACAGCAGACATGCTGCGATTTCCAAAACAGTTGCAATTTTGGAAATTGCAGCATGTCAATTATAACTAAGGAAACGCTGGGAGTTTCCTTATGGGTATTACTGTACCTCTGCAAACTTTCTGTGAAAAGCGCTGGGGGATAAACCGTTATGCTGCCGTGGTTTTTCTTACAGTGTTTTTTTGCTGAGGGATACTACGTGGGACCTTTGCCTCAGACTGAGGCTCCGTGGTGCGGAAACACAGTTTTTTTTAGTTGCAGATTTTGCTGCGTTTTTTTGAGCCAAAGACAAGAATGACTACAAAAGGAATGGGAAATGTATAGGAAATGCTTAGGGTAAGTTCAAAGTGTTTTTTTTGGTCTAGAACTTGAGGTGGAGGCTGCCTCAGGTTCTGAACCAAAATACAGGTAGCTGCAACTGGATGCTGATGCAGTGCAGCGGCATCCAGTCACGCACTCCACTCCAGATTAGGCCCAACTGAATGGGCTTAGTCGGGAGGGAGTGTCTTCAAGTGGATTTGCTTATTTTTCCAGGAGCCAGAACTAACGGCTCCTGGAAAAAAAGAACCGACCGGCTCCCATTGATTTCAATGGGAGCCGTCTTTTTGGTCAGGATTTTGAGGTGGATACGACAATTTTAATAAATCTGCCTAATTTAATATTTTTGGATATGTCTTTGGTAGCTCTATTCCTCTAGAACAAAGTCATTACTGTATTGCTTTGCCCTTCTACAGACATGAATACAGCTCCCCATGTGATTCCTACTTCAATCTGACAACACAGAGACTGACTCTGCCTATGCAATGTCTCATTCCTTATGCAGGAGATTCTGAAAGTGGGTCTTTTTATCCCTGTCAATACTGCCACATACACTGGGCAATACATTCTTTACCATGCAGTCTCTGCCATGTGTGCTATCGTCTTGTTCTAATACAATTTTCTCTGCTCTTTCCATTTGTGTCTGTAGCTCTGATTCTGTTAGAGAATGTTGAGGGGGAGAAGAGAGCAGACTCACCATAAAGCATGTACAGTTTCTTGCAAAAGTATTCATACCCCTTGAACTTATTCACATTTTGTAAACTTACACCCACAGACAAATGTATTTTATTGAGATTTTAAGTGATGCGCCAACACAAAGTAGCAGATAATTGTGAAGTGGAAGGAAAATGATACATGGTTTTCAAAATTTTAATCAAATAAAAATCTGAAAAGTGTGACATGCAAAAGTACATGAATATTCTTTGATCCAAACCATTCCACTGTAGCTCTGGCTTTATGTTCAGGGTCAGTGTCTTGCTGGAAGTGAATCTCCTTCCCATTCTCAAATCTTCTGCAGCTTGCAACAGGTTTTCTTTCAGGATTGCCCTGTATTTAGCTCCATCCATCTTCCCATCAACTCTTACCAGCTTCCCTGTCCCTGCTGAAAAAAGTATGTTAAATATCTTGTATTTGCCGGTGAGACTTGTGTCCACTGTTAAATATCCGTACCTGGCCTTGAAATTGTGGGATAAACTTATGTCACGTGTTGTAGGCCTTATCCACGATAGGAAGAAGTCAGCTTGTTATAAAACAGTGTAGAGGTTTATTAATCTCTTGAAGGAAAACACAGGAACAGGGAAAATGTCCAAATAACACAAATATGAGTCAATTGTCAATAGCTTACATCTTCAGAGAAGTTAAATCATCTGGATATCTTGTAGTTACAGCTTGGTTCATGCTTGTCATCTGGTCTGGTCATCTGGGATACTCACGACATCTTGTCCAGGATGACAGAGAGGGATGGCAGACAGACCTGCCATAGATTCCCCATGGATCCCCCTCATGGATGACCCTCATGGATGACGACCCCGACGTGTGTGTCTGTCACTCATTTATGTTCATGAGAGTGGGTGTTACCTTCCATGTTACAGCTATGTAAGGAGATTTCTACTATGGTGTACTCTAACCGCACCCATGCACCCAAAATACAACAGATATGATGTCAGTAGAGTGTTAACCCCATGTCTGCTAGAGAATATTGTAAATATAATATTTAACAGTATCCCCACAGCATGATGCTGCCTTCATGTTTGCTATGTCCCCTATATGGCTTGTGACAAACTGCAAATGGCACTTCTTGTTTCTTTTCTTTCAACAATAGTTTTCTTCTTGCATAACTTATAGTTGTCTTGTGGACATATTCTCCCACCTGAGCTGTGGATTTCTGCAGTTCCTTCAGTGTGAATCATGGACCTCTTGGCTGCTTCTCTGACCAGTGCTCTCATTGCTCAATTTGTTATTTTCGGTGGAAGGCTATGTGTTGGTAGGTATCCCGTTGTAGAACCCTTTTTCTATTCTTGGATGATGGATTGAACAGTGCTCCTTGGGCTGTTCAAAGCTCGGGACATGTTTTTATTGCCTAACCCTGCTTTAAACTTCTCTACAACTTTCTCTAACCTGTCTGGTGAGTTCCTTGGTCTTCATGATGCTGTTTATTCACTGGTGTTCTCTAACAAACCACTGAGGTCTTCACAGAACAGATGTATTTTACATCTGTGATTTACACTGAGACTAAATTACACACAGCTGGACTCTACTAACTAATTAAGTGACTTCTGAAGGCAACTAATTGCACTGGATTTTATTTAGGGGTATCCCAGTACAGGGGGATGAATACTTTTGCACTTAACACTTTTCAGATTCCTATTTGATTAAAATTTTGAAAACCATGTATCATTTTTGTTCCACTGCTTTGTGCCATTTTGTGTTGGTCTATCACTTAAAATCTCAATAAAATACAGTTTGTGGTTAAGTTTGTGGTTTTAAGGTAACAAAATGTGAAAATGTTCAAGGGGTATGAATATTTTTGAAAGCCACTGTAGTTAACATCAGCCCTGAGATGACTACAGAAAGGTGCTGTGTGTGCATTGTAACATATTTCAGAAGCAACAACACAATTAACTCAGAATTGGACAAACCGAAGTAATTTTATGAGATATTTACTGAAGACTATTTAGAAAACTGCGCATTTTGAAGCAAATGAACAATTTTTTTAAAAAAATCAGTGCAAATACATCTGTAGTTTTTAAAGCATAACTGTTGTTTCAAGTAGATTTTTTTATTTTGTGTAGAGTGTGTATGGGGGACAACTGTCAAATGCACTTTAAGTTATTTTGATACTTTTTATTAAAACATTACACTTTAAACTTGATATCATTTCTGGCATTTCCCGTGCATTTTTGTCTTAATAAATAATTAGCATTTTTAATGAAATACAGATGTAGCATTTCATAAAAGAACTTAAAGGAGTATTCCCCTTACATTACGACCATGTAAGACCAGCCTTAAGGAATAGAGGAAGTGAGAAGAAGAGACAGCAGGCAAAGCTGATGAACAAGAGAGATGGGAAAACCCTTTTAAAGGGGCTCTATCATTGGGAAAAAATCATTTTTAACTAAGCATATACTTGCATAGCCTTTAGAAAGGCTATTCCACATCTACCTTTTGTATGTAAATTGTCTCAGTGGTTTTTGAATGAGACAATTTTTATCCATATGCTAATTAGCCTCCAGCCAGCACAGGAAGTTCCCCGCAGCACTCGTCTCTGCTAATCTTTCCTATCTGTGTGTGAGCAGGAAGTCATCAGCAGCAGCAGCCTGTGCTGTACACATACATGGGAAAGAATAGCAGAGAGGAGTACACAATGAGACTTCCAGGGTGCACCAAGAGGCTAATTAGCTTATGAATAAAAGTGGGCTCACTCAAAAACCACTGAGGCGATTTACATACAAAAAGTACGTGTGGAATAGCCTAAAGACTATGTAAGTATGTGCTAAGTTAAAAATGACTTTTCCCAATTATAGAGCCCCTTTAAAGGGGTTGTACTGTTAAAGACACTTATTCCCTATCCATAGGATAGGAAATAATTGTTAGATTGCTGGAGGTCTGACTACTGGGTCCCCCAGATATCAGGAGAACAAGGGGTAAAAGGCCCCACTAAAGCTTTCTTGTGAACAAAGCACCAGAACGCTTGCACAACCGTCAGTCCGTTCAGTACTATGGTGTTATCGGGACTGTGAACTCTGGCAGTGCCCGAAGCCTCTTAGGAGTGAATGGAGTGCGGGCTACGCAAGTGCATGGGCACTCCATTCACAATGAGACTTTAGGAGGAATTTTGGAACCATGCAGTGGTACCTCCAGTGATTGGACACTTATCCTGTGGAAAGGGAATATCAGTCCTGCTAAGGCCTAACTGCCAATTTATCCCTAATTATTCAGAAAGAATAACAGAGGAACAAAGTAGAGTTATATGGAAAGCTCCAGGATTTTGTGATAATAGGTCCTTTTAAAGTATAAGTTTCATAGTAGCACATCATTTTAATATTGATTACTTTACCTATGAAATGTCTGCAGTGCAACACCACACAATAGGAAATTGAACAAAATATAATAGCTTGCAGCGTGCTGTAGCATGGAACAAATGACTATGTACTGGCAATACTGTGAGAAGTATTCTCATTGGGCAGAAGACTAATGACAGCAATGCCAGCAGCTGCCATCATAATTAGGAACAGATTTTACTCATTGACGTGTTCTGGGTTTATTTCAAGCTAAACAAATACACAGATGTGCATCCTTATCATAGTGGAATGATGTCCTATCCAGTAGAAATACATTGAAAGTCTCCTAATAATCTCCTATTGATTATGCTACAGTTCAATATGAAGTAAACCTAAAAGGAGTCTAATACCACCAATATCACTTCTAGAGATGAGCGAACACTAAAATGTTCGAGGTTCGAAATTCGATTCGAACAGCCGCTCACTGTTCGAGTGTTCGAATGGGTTTCGAACCCCATTATAGTCTATGGGGAACATAAACTCGTTAAGGGGGAAACCCAAATTCGTGTCTGGAGGGTCACCAAGTCCACTATGACACCCCAGGAAATGATACCAACACCCTGGAATGACACTGGGACAGCAGGGGAAGCATGTCTGGGGGCATAAAAGTCACTTTATTTCATGGAAATCCCTGTCAGTTTGCGATTTTCGCAAGCTAACTTTTCCCCATAGAAATGCATTGGCCAGTGCTGATTGGCCAGAGTACGGAACTCGACCAATCAGCGCTGGCTCTGCTGGAGGAGGCGGAGTCTAAGATCGCTCCACACCAGTCTCCATTCAGGTCCGACCTTAGACTCCGCCTCCTCCGGCAGAGCCAGCGCTGATTGGCCGAAGGCTGGCCAATGCATTCCTATGCGAATGCAGAGACTTAGCAGTGCTGAGTCAGTTTTGCTCAACTACACATCTGATGCACACTCGGCACTGCTACATCAGATGTAGCAATCTGATGTAGCAGAGCCGAGGGTGCACTAGAACCCCTGTGCAAACTCAGTTCACGCTAATAGAATGCATTGGCCAGCGCTGATTGGCCAATGCATTCTATTAGCCCGATGAAGTAGAGCTGAATGTGTGTGTTAAGCACACACATTCAGCACTGCTTCATCACGCCAATACAATGCATTAGCCAGTGCTGATTGGCCAGAGTACGGAATTCGGCCAATCAGCGCTGGCTCTGCTGGAGGAGGCGGAGTCTAAGGTCGGACCTGAATGGAGACTGGTGTGGAGCGATCTTAGACTCCGCCTCCTCCAGCAGAGCCAGCGCTGATTGGCCGAATTCCGTACTCTGGAGTCTAAGATCGCTCCACACCAGTCTTCATTCAGGTCCGACCTTAGACTCCGCCTCCTCCAGCAGAGCCAGCGCTGATTGGCCGAATTCCGTACTCTGGCCAATCAGCACTGGCTAATGCATTCTATTAGCCCGATGAAGTAGAGCTGAATGTGTGTGCTAAGCACACACATTCAGCACTGCTTCATCACGCCAATACAATGCATTAGCCAGTGCTGATTGGCCAGAGTACGGAATTCGGCCAATCAGCGCTGGCTCTGCTGGAGGAGGCGGAGTCTAAGGTCGGACCTGAATGGAGACTGGTGTGGAGCGATCTTAGACTCCGCCTCCTCCAGCAGAGCCAGCGCTGATTGGCCGAATTCCGTACTCTGGCCAATCAGCGCTGGCCAATGCATTCTATTAGCCCGATGAAGTAGAGCTGAATGTGTGTGCTTAGCACACACATTCAGCTCTACTTCATCGGGCTAATAGAATGCATTGGCCAATCAGCGCTGGCCAATGCATTCTATTAGCTTGATGAAGCAGAGTGTGCACAAGGGTTCAAGCGCACCCTTGGCTCTGATGTAGCAGAGCCGAGGCTGCACAAGGGTTCAAGTGCACCCTCGGCTCTCCTACATCAGAGCCGAGGGTGCGCTTGAACCCTTGTGCAGCCTCAGCTCTGCTACATCAGAGCCGAGGGTGCGCTTGAACCCTTGTGCACACTCTGCTTCATCAAGCTAATAGAATGCATTGGCCAGCACTGATTGGCCAGAGTACGGAATTCGGCCAATCAGCGCTGGCCAATGCATCCCTATGGGAAAAAGTTTATCTCACAAAAATCACAATTACACACCCGATAGAGCCCCAAAAAGTTATTTTTAATAACATTCCCCCCTAAATAAAGGTTATCCCTAGCTATCCCTGCCTGTACAGCTATCCCTGTCTCATAGTCACAAAGTTCACATTCTCATATGACCCGGATTTGAAATCCACTATTCGTCTAAAATGGAGGTCACCTGATTTCGGCAGCCAGTGACTTTTTCCAATTTTTTTCAATGCCCCCAGTGTCGTAGTTCCTGTCCCACCTCCCCTGCGCTGTTATTGGTGCAAAAAAGGTGCCAGGGAAGGTGGGAGGGGAATCGAATTTTGGCGCACTTTACCACGCGGTGTTCGATTCGATTCGAACATGGCGAACACCCTGATATCCGATCGAACATGTGTTCGATAGAACACTGTTCGCTCATCTCTAATCACTTCTATTCCACTTATATGCTGTTTAAGAGATGGTTAGAAACATACTGAAAATACCTTTCTTGTGTCAAAGTGCAATCTTTCTGTCAAGAAAATCAAACTTTAATCCATATACGCAATAGTTGTTTGTTGCACATGGTGTATGGCTCTGCATATGGTATCCTGTTTTTTGCTTGTGTAAGTCACAAAGAATAACAAATTTAAACTGGTTTATATGTTTAGCTATGTTTAACAGGTTCTCGAGCAGACAAAGCCATGTCTCAGGTACACTAAACTTCTAATATGCATACAGATTAAAAATTAACTTTGTGGGCAACAAGACTGCACTTTGTCGCAAAAAAAAAAAATATGTTCACTATGCTACCAACCACCCCTGCAATAGCATATACTTTCTGTAACTTGGCCTACGTGTATACTTGGACTACAAGAGATTTTTGTGGTTGTAGACTCCTGAGGTTTAAGCACACACATTCAATTTTGAAGCCATAACCTGTGGTGTGGATCATACAGTGTGAGAACCTATTCATGACAGGAGATACTACTTTAATTTGTATCTTCAGCTAACTTAAGTGTTTTATCAAATATATTGCTTTACCTATCTAGATCTGTTTTCAGGAATTGGACAAACTACAAAGGGGTCCAGGGCAGGGGTAACAAACTAAAAATACTCACCTGCTCCATTGAACGCCATCACAGACTGTTCAGCCTCAGTCATTCACTTACATCACCAGTCCCTCTCCAGCGACCGCTGAGGCCAATGATTGGTCTCAGAAGTCACTTGGGCCGCAGAGCTTCTGGGAATTTAGGCATGGTGCCCAAATGAGTGGTCTGTGGCAGCACACAAAAGAATGCCAGAGACAGATGAGGGGTTTTTTTATGTTAAACTCCCTGAGACCCCTCTGTATTTTGTGGGTGGGTTTGTGTAGTTTAGGGCAGGCATGTCAAACTCAGGGTACCCCGAGGGCCACATGAGTAACAAGAGGTTGTTGCGAGGGCCGCACACAGCAGCTAATGTCACACACGTATTTTAACAGCAGTCATGAAAACAAGATATGAAGTAGTAATATGTAACAGCAACATATATTTGCAGTGCGCAACAGCAACTAATATATTTAACAAAAATACAGCAATTAAAAACTAAACATTTATTTGCTATCATTTTTTTTCAATCTTTTTAGTGTTTTGTCCTGAGGCTTGACACCTCTTTGTGCTAACAATTGTTGGTATATCAGGCTGAAATGACAACGCAGTGCCTACTTTGATCAAAGATGATAAGTGGTGATCAGTCAGCCTTGTTCTCTGAGAAGATTTTGTTAGTTTCATAAAAGAAAATTATCTGTTTACATATACACCCTTCATCTGCCCCCAGTTTCATGTCCCCCCTCCATCTCTGTCCCCAGTTTCATGTCCCCTCCATCTCTGCCCCAGATTCATGTCCCTCCCATCTCTGCCCCCCAGATTCATGTCCCCCCATCTCTGCCCCCATATTCATGTCCCCCCCATCTCTGCCCCCAGATTCATGTCCCCTCCATCTCTGCCCCCAGATTCATGTCCCCATCTCTGCCCCCAGATTCATATCCCCCCATCTCTGCCCCCAGATTCATGTCTCCCCATCTTTGCCCCCAGATTCATTTCCCCCCCATCTCTGCCCCCCAGATTCATGTCCCCCCATCTCTGCCCCCAGATTCATGTCCCCTCCATCTCTGCCCCCAGATTCATGTCCCCTCCATCTCTGCCCCCAGATTCATGTCCCCTCCATCTCTGCCCCCAGATTCATGTCCCTCCATCTCTGCCCCCAGATTCATGTCCCCCATCTCTGCCCCCCAGATTCATGTCCCTCCATCTCTGCCCTCATATTCATGTCCCCCATCTCTGCCCCCATATTCATGTCCCCTCCATCTCTGCCCCCAGTTTCATGTCTCCTCCATCTCTGCCCCCAGATTCATGTCCCCTCTATCTCTGCCCCCAGATTCATGTCCCCCCATCTCTGCCCCCAGATTCATGTCCCCCCCATCTCTGCCCCCAGATTCATGTCCCCTCCATCTCTGCCCCCAGATTCATGTCCCCTCCATCTCTGGCCCCAGATTCATGTCCTCTCCATCTCTGCCCCCAGTGTCATGCCGTCCCCTCCTTCATCTGCCCCCAGTTTCACGTTCCACCTCTATGTGTACACACATTAAACTTACCTTTTCCGACGACTCCGAGTCCTCGCTCCCCCGCCGCACTCTTTCTCGCGCACGCGCTAACAGTTGTAGACGCGATGTGACGTCATCACATCACATCTACACTGCGAGTAGCAGCGTGTGTTTTGTACATCTGCGGCCCGCACAAAAGTCTCAAACTCAAACAAAGTATGCAGAGGTGGCAGCTGATAGCAATGGTGAATGCCATATGGGTTGAAAGCCACAGAAAGTGTGAGAGGAATGTTGATCAAGAAGCCTCCCACTGGTAGTAAGAAAGTACTGTGTACAAGACCAAGGGCTCCAACCCACCTTAGACCTAAGACATCCTAGAGAAAATCTGAGGAAATATTAAAAGAACAAACAGCTACAGAGTAGAGCCACCATTGCCACTTGGCTGTGTGAGTATACAGGTCCGCTGTATTGTGTAATATTTAAATACGGCATCTCTCCCTTGGACTCTCCTCCACCCCTTTCAGGCTATACCACTGTGCTGCCAAACTTCAGTAAAGAATGTGCACATCAGCTCTATCAGTAGTCAGGCTACTAACTGCTACCACATCTATATTAAATGACAATGAGAGATACTAAGAGCTCATACACAAGACTGAATTACAGTACGGCTGCCATAGATGGCCATGGGCTCTCTGTATCTCTGATTTCATACAGTACAATGGCAGATGGAGCTTTTTTCTAAAAAAAAAAAATGTATAAGAACAAATTGCAGGTAAAAACGGAATATCCAAGTTCTTACATAAATGTAAAAGGGTCTTAAAAATGCAGTGTGAACAGAAGCTAACCATGGACTGTATTGCTTTCTAGATTATATTCACAAAGCACGCTCTTTTAAGAACACATTAGGCAGCTTTAGATCAAGCAGACAGTTATAAGAACCACTATAATAGCTACTTAAATGTCATTTCACTATAATATAAATTATATTATACGTGCTATAATATCAAGAACACTTTCGATAAATGTCCCTCTTGTGCATTAGATAAAGTATTGCGTGGCTGGTATACTGCTAAATTAAACCTTGCATGTCTTTTGTAAGAGACAGTGTTCATGTACTTATACAAGTATATTATATCACATATCTTAATGTAATAGTTGTGGTTCTGTTTTGGGTATTAATGTACTTATTACTAACCCTTTCACAGCATGCTCTGAAGAAAAATGACAATAGAAAGCCAGAAACAGAATGGAAAAGATAATTTTCATTATTATTGAAGTGATAAACTTAACATTGAAGATCACACAATCTAAGAATAAGATGACTCAATATGTGTACCTACTAGTCCAAAGCACAAAAAATGTATAAAACTAGTACACTAAAATATACCTTTTATTGATATGCATTAAAAAGTAAGGAGACCAAGGAGCATGAGATCCCGGCCAACCACTAGACTTGAGGGAAGATAGTTTGATCCCCCATAACTAACCCTAGTCACCAACCAAACAAAATAGTCATAAAGACCCACACATATACACTCGCAAATAACAAAATGAATATAGCCTGATGCGTTTCAGCTGATTTAACAGCTCATCGGAGGCTTAGAATGTATGTAAACCAGACTGTAGTGGTATTCTATGAGCGTCTCGTGCCCTCGGCCGGACGGCTATAGTCTGCAGCTGCCAAAATCACGCCCTATCCATTTAGGCTGGCTAGTATCAGTTCAGTCTTTCCTTACTTTTTAATGCATATCAATAAAAGGTATATTTTAGTGTACTAGTTTTATACATTTTTTGTACTTTTAACATTGAAGATCCCCTAAATACCATAATATATTGTATATATAACCATATACATTTTAATTAAGGGTACTTTGCATAAACACTGTAATTAATGGAGGGCATTATGGTACAACTTATAACTACAGAGCATTCTAAATAGGTATTACACTTAATAAGGAAACTATATGGGCACTAACTATCAAAGGCACTGATAGTTAGGTGGCTGGTGGCTGGTGACCGTTTCATACACTATATACCAGCCACTGTTCACCATCCAAAGACATTTGTTTCTGGCTCTGTAAGAACTGATTAATTGGGTGTCACATGTTGAACCTAAATGGATTTAATATTGCTATTGGATCCTAAATATAGCCCATCAATATGGAAAATCCCTTTAAGGCCAGGGCCCCACATGGCCGCAGTATTGTACAGTCCCTGCATAGTGGATGGGATTCTAGTGAATCCTATCCACACACTGAGGAAAAATACGCACAGCAGATACACTGATTTCCAAAACTGTTGCAATTTTGGAAATTGCAGCATGTCATTTATACCTACGTAAACATTGGTGGTTTCCCTATAGGTATAATGAAAGCAGAAAGTCAGCAGAGGTTTCTATAAAAAGTGATGTGGGAAAAACCGTGATGCGTTGCCGTCACGGTTTTTCTCAGGGTACTTTTTTGCTGCGGCCTGATATGTGGGGCTTTAGCCTAAATACAAAGATATCATATCCAAACAGAATTTTCAACTTTATTTTTAATGCATAACTGCTGATGGAAATTTTCTTTATCTAAAATATACAAAGTATGACAATGTGAGCAGACGATCTGTGAGCTGAATATGCTGCACTATAGAAGGCAGCATGTTACAAGTTCATACTCCTAGTAGAAAGAATGACAAAAAAATGTATTTCTGCCATAAAAGAAATGCTGAAAGAATAAACCATATACATTTTTATGAGTCTGCGGTATTTATTAGGGGAGCACCCATCTTTCTCCGTTCATCTCTGGTGAATGACAGGTTGCTGTGTATACCTACATACCAGCCTGTTGATCGCTGCCTTGAGAGGCGGGTAAGGATAACGAATGTTTTCCTAATAAATACGACAGCCCCATGACTATATGTCAGCTGTGTTCCTTTAGTGCCCCATTAGTCAAGTACCATATTTTTGTGCTGTTTTGGCTATAGGGTGTACTGGGTTAGCACTGTTGCCTTGCAGTGATGGAGTCCTGGGTTCAAATCTAGACCAGGACACAAGCTGAATGGAGTTTGTATGTTCTCTCTGTGTTTCAATGGGTTTGCTCCCACACTATAAAATCATACTGATAGGGAATTTCCATTGCGAGCCCTAGTTGGAACAATAAGTAATGGCAATATCTGTAGTGTTGTGGAAAGTGTTGGCGCTAAATAAGTCAATTCAAAAAAGTTATATAATATTAAGCTAACAGATGTGAGTTAAACATAAAATTCACACTGCCCATCCTGCCCGATAAATCTTGCAGTTTTCCTATTACTGGTCAACACTGTAAACATAATGTAATAACATTCCCTAAATAATAAGTGAAAGCATACTATACACACATACATTAATGATTATATTAAAGCAGATTTGGTGCATGTGGCAATGAATGACTGTGCTGCTTAATCTCAGCTCAGAATCTGACTAATAACTGATGAAGTAATTAAAGGACTTGTCATAGTGGACTCAATGAAAGAATGGCCATCTCTAATTCAATTGAAAGCACTGGGTCACATAAAATGTAATGCATTACACAATACACGAGATGGATATATTTCCTCCAGACTGGCTGGTGCCGGCTTTAATTTGAAAGTTATCCGTTTTCATAGTAAGGTAACCAAGAGTGACAGAGAATCAAATCTCAGATGCTTTTTTCTCCTTGCAGATAAATTGGTTCTCTGCGGTACTACAGAGACAGGATTCCAATATATCCAGTAAGTTATAGCGTGTCAAGTAAGCAAGTGCTATATAGACGTCAAAATACCACTATGATTTTGCATAATCTGTTCATTACACATGTAATTAACAAGTGACTATGATAATATATTATAATGTAATACAGAATGACTGCAAAAAATTATAGCATCCTCAGGACTAGACATGAGCGAGTAGTACTTGATCGAGTAGGTATTCGATCGAATACTACGGTATTCGAAATACTCGTACTCGATCGAGTAGCACTCGCTATTCGAATGTAAAAGTTTGATGCAGAACCAGCATTGATTGGCCAAATGCTATACAGTCAGCCAATCAACGCTGGTTCTTCTCCTACCTTTAGAAGTCTTCTCCGTGCAGCTTCCCCGCGGCGTCTTCCGGCTCTTCATTCACTCTGCCAGGCATCGGGCCTGGGCAGAGCCGACTGCGCATGCCCGCACTACAAGCGAGCATGCGCAGTCGGCTCTGCCCAGGCCCGATGCCTGGCAGAGTGAATTCAGAGCCGGAAGATGCTGCGGGGACGCTGCAAGGAGAAGACTGCTCAGAGGATCCAGCCCGACCCTCACTCATGGACTTGGTAAGTATAATTTGATCAAGCATTTCCCCCCCATAGACTATAATAGGGTTCGATATTCGATTCGAGTAGTCGAATATTGAGGGGCTACTCGAAACGAATATTGAACCTCGAACATTTTACTCTTCGCTCATCTCTACTCAGGACCAGTTCTCTCAGTCCTTTCCCCTTCGAATGCAGTAAGTTGTACCTACACAGCCATCTATCCACAGAAGGCAGCCAGACCACCAGGCAGGGGGCTCCTGTTAAAGGGTAGAATTTTCATTAAGTTGAAATATGTACAGGTCCTGAGGGGATGTCTCTTCTATGACTGTATAAGCGTTAATACATGATGTCCTATCAGTGTTTCTACTGTTAATGAGTAGAGATGAGCGAGTACTATTCGAAACGGCCGTTTCGAATAGCACGCACCCATAGGAATGAGTGGAAGCAGCCGGAACACAGACTTTGCTGGCGGCCGGCCACTTAACTCCCTGCGTGCCGGCTGCGCCCATTCATTACTATGGGTGCGTGTTATTCGAAACAGGAGTTTCGAATAGTACTCGCTCATCTCTATTAATAAGCACATTATGGCTGTAGCACATTTTACATTTGTCAGCGAGGCGGTAGGTGTGTACAATAAGGAAGAGTCTGCCTCCCTCCTCTATCCATTACTGATACTACTTGTTTCCTTGCCACTCACCATAATATGTAATTCTGCCATGAGTAATTGTGTAATAGCAAACAAATAGCTAAGAAAAGCCCAAATGACCATAATATAGGATAGGAGTTGGCATCACTAGGCACGTGTGGCATATTTTTCTGGCACAGCAGTCAGCACACTGCCAGTCCAGGTCATGCAAGTATTAAATGAAGTGGAAGCATACTTTTAAGAGCATCACTTCAGCAATGAGAGGGTTGAAGAAAACACAGGAGGTGTAGCCCATCACTGTATAGCACTGTAAAGTTCCTGCTGTGCACATCCTTGCAAAATTGCTCCAAGGAGGTACATGCTAGGGCTGCTATTCCTATTAATGTCAGGCATTTTCAGGTAATTAATTTAGTTTTAGTAGCTCTATATGCTTCACATTGGTAGCAATTCACCCCATCATGTCCCTCATATTAATGCTTGTGTGCTTCACAAGCCGTGTTCAGCTGTCCGTGGACAGTTCCTGCTTCACCACTCTGCCCCTGTGTGCTCTGGCCCCGGGAGCTATAGATGTGATGTCACATTGCGTCTGCAGCTCCCTGGACACTCTGGGAAAAGAGACTTCTTCAGAGCAGCATGGGAGCGAGGAGAGGTGAGTATCAGTTTCTTTACTATGTTAAACTATGGGGGGCAAATGGAGGGGGAAACATTAAACTGGTGGAATATGAAGGGGGACCATTAAAATGGGGTCAGAAGAAGGGGATACATTAAACTGGGGACAGATGGAGAGGAGGCATTAAACTGGGCGGAGATGAAAAGGAACATTAAAGTGGAGAGGAAGATCGAGGGGGTATTAAACAGTGGGGGTTGCTGTACGGGACATTAACCTGGGAGCAAGTTGGAAGGGGACATTAAACTGTGGGAAACTGGAGGAGGACATTAAACCATGGAGGTAGCTGGAGGGAGACATGTCTGCCTCTGGTTGCCCCCAGATTAAGGTTTCCCTCCAGCTACTGGTTTAATTTCCCCCTCTAGATGCCCTAGTTTAACCCCTTCCCGCCGATGGCATTTATTGATTTTCGTTTTTCATTTTTGACTCCCCTCCTTCTAAACCCCATAACTTTTTTATTTCTCCGCTCCCAGAGCCATATGAGGTCTTAATTTTTGCGGGACAATTTTTTCTTCATGATGCCACCATTAATTATTCTATATAATGTACTGGGAAGAAAGAAAAAAATTCAGAATGGGGTGGATTTGAAGAAAAAATGCATTTCTGCGACTTTCTTACGGGCTTTGGTTTTACGGTGTTCACTGTGCAGCCAAAATGACATGTCCCCTATATTCTGTGTTTCGGTACGGTTCCAGGGATACCAAATTTATATGGTTTTATTTACATTTTGACCCCTAAAAAAATTCCAAAACTGTGTTAAAAAAATTTTTTTCTAAAAGTCGCCATATTCCGACGGCCGTAACTTTTTTATACGTAAGTGTACGGGGATGCATAGGGCGTCTTTTTTTGCGGGGCCGAGTGTACTTTTTAGTTCTACCATTTTCGGGAAATGTTATTGCTTTGATCACTTTTTATTCAAATTTTTATCAGAATCAAAACAGTGAAAAAACGGCGGTTTGGCACTTTCGACTATTTTTCCCGCTACGGCGTTTACCGAACAGGAAAAATATTTTTATAGATTTGTAGAGCGGGCGATTTCGGACGCGGGGATACCTAACATGTATATGTTTCACAGTTTTTAACTACTTTTATATGTGTTCTAGGGAAAGGGGGGTGATTTGAACTTTTAATTCTTTTTATATTTTTTTTAACTTTTTTTTAAATTTTTTTTTTGCATTTATTAGACCCCCTAGGGGTGTTGAACCCCAGGGGGTCTGATCACTAATGCAATGCATTACAATGCTAATGCATTGCAATGCATTGCAAAAAAGCATCCTTTCTTTTGCAGGCTGCATAGACCAGCCTGCAAAAGAGAGGCTTTGCAGACAAGCCTGGGAGCCTGTACAAGGCTCCTGGCTGTCATGGCAACGGGACGTCAGCCCTGGAGCATGCTCCAGGAGCCGGCGATCACGGCCAAAATGGCGCCTCCGGCGCCTTTGATCGCAGCACCGGAGGGGTTAATGCCTCCGATCGGTCCGGGGACCGATCGGAGGCATTAAAGCCGGTTGTCTACTGCTTAAAGCAGTAGACACCCGGCGGCTATGGCGGCCGCCCGGCTCCCGGGCGGTCGCCATAGTTACAGACCCGACATGCGCCGTACTATTACGGCGCATGTCGGGAAGGGGTTAATGTCTCTCTCTAGTTGTCCCCAGTTTAATATCCCCATCCATCTACCCCTGCGGTTTAAAGTTCCCTTCCAGCTGCTCCAGTTTAATGTACACTCTAGTTTCCCCCAGTTTAAACTGGGGCACCAGGAGAGGGACATTCTGTGGGGAAATTGGAGGAGAACATCATAATGTGGGGGCAAATAATGTTAGGGTGACTGTAGGAGCATTATACTGTGTGGGGGCACAAAGAAAAATGGATGAGAATGGGCAGAGTCTAGATAGAAGTAGGTGGAGCTAAATTTGTTTCTTTTTCCTCTTTTCTATCCTTTGAAAGTTGGGAGGTATGTATGTATGCCATATTTTATTACCTTTATATGTGACTTCTAAAAGCATAGAATGATGAAGCTTGGCATTACTGCCATGAAGTGTCATTCAGCCAGCACACGTGTGACAGACTTACTTAAGGGGGTTGTCAGTTCATTACTAGTAATGACCTATCCTCAGAAAAGGTCATCAATAAGAGACTGTTGGGAGTCTGGTACCTGGGATCCCATTCACCGTTTACATTGCACACCATCTGTTTCATAGCGACCATGTAATGCAAATATAGCCTTATCCCATACTTATTTGATGGTGGGATGGAGGGGGGGCTGGTCCAAAGTTTGCACTGGGGGATTTGCCTCAGATTTGCAGTTTGAATTACTGTGTATCTGCATAAGGATTAGTCACTTTGTAATTAAGGTTAGATTCACACCTGAACCAGAAAGACCAGAAGAACAGACTGCAAAATAGTGGGACCCAATGATTGGGTCCATTAGCTATCTGTTTGACAGATTTGCACCACCTCCGTAAAAAGTTGGGCTTGCACCATTTTCTCGTCCTGTACAGATCCATCAAAAAACGTACATCTAACAGGCACCTGAAGGACCCCATTATAGTCAATAGAGTGCTCTTGCAGATTTTGGTTTGGAATACACAACAAAATCTGCTTGGAAAAAAAATGCCATGTGAACATACATTTAAATTAATATACAAGTACACATAGTAATAGTAGTAGACTTGTGTCGTGAGGCAATGATGTGGCAGACAATTCATGGAGCAGATTTACAAAGTAAAACTGTACCTGCAGCATCCAATCACAGCACAACTATCATTTTTCAGGAGCACTGTGGTTGTTTAAGAAACAAAGTCTTCCTTTTAACCAGTTTCACCTATTTCTCCCAATGTGTAAGGAATTGTGCACTCATCTTTATTATGATATGTAGTGTTTGTAAAAGACCTGTACTGTACCTTTGTAAACCTTAGATTTCATAATGAGCAATACACAAAATTGTGTACCTCATCATACAATGGCACTCCTTGTATGACAGCACAAAGACACCATGTTACTCCATATTTGGGAGCTGTACGGCCTCAGACATAACTGACACTTAGGCTAGGTGCACACTGCCCAGCCATCAGCAAAAGCCATCACAGTCATGTTAAAACTTTATCTATTCATATGGTTGAAGCAGGATATTTGCAACATAAATACACATTCAACAAAACAGCAGCAAATGGAAGATGTTACCATGTCAACATGTACCAATATGTCGAAGTAATGCTCCTCCTCTATTTTAAAGGGGATATGTAGGACTACGATTCTGAGGACCACTTTCTCTTCTCAGGAAGTGAAATCACATATGTTGGTGAAGCTCATTTCAGGCAGAATTTGAGGTGGATTTTACATGGGTTATCCAGGCAAAAAAAAAAAATCTAACTCAGCCCACATACCCACCGCATCATACTTACCTGTCTTCCTGTCTGGATCTTCTGGACACGGGAGATCTCTTCGTTCTGTGCAGTCAGCTCCTTCTCCACTTGATATCTGCCGATGCCTGTGCAATAGAAGCTCTATTTCGCAGGTTTGGAAGGTCGGCAGACATCGAAGAATAGGAGGAGCCAGCTCCCCTGAAGGAAGTGATGATCTGCGGCCAGAGGATCCGGAAAGGAAGACAGGTAAGTGTAATGGGCTGTGGGTGGTAGTATTGGTGATATCCCTTTCAGGAAACAGGGAAATGGAACATCACCAGAAAGTGAGAAAATATGCCTGTTATAAGTTTGGCAGGAGGAGGGTGTTTAGCTTAGGGTAAAAGTATTGTTATAGGACAACTCCTTTAAGGCGGTTTTTGCCTCAAGTTTAGGGTCAAATTCCTACATGTCAACACCCCCTTAAAGTGATATATCTTCAGCCTTCGACAACTAGATTCACCATCCATAGCTTTTTATGTGCATAAAAATATTTACAAATATAAAGTGTAAACCTACCTCCACTTCTTCAAGTTCTGTAAATGTTTCTGCTTTATCATTTGATACCTTGTCAGAGTTGGCTTTGTTAGAAAGTCCTCTGAATAATGGGAATAGCATGTTAAAATCACTTGATAACTTTAGCTTTGGTGATTCATTGGGTGTTTGATCTTGACCATCCATTGGCCGAACATACGCCGTTGGTTTTTGCTGGACTGGATTGAGTTTAGAGACAATGGAAGTGGGAAAGTTCTGCAAACAATGTGAGCTATTGCTTTTCTTCTTGCAAGTCTTTTCTTTGTTGGAAAGGTCCACTTCTACACTACAGTTTAGCTGTGAATTTGGTATTTGTCTATTGAGAGGGTTGTCCATTGTACATGATAAAATATTCACATGATGTTCTTTAGAATTCCCAGATGATGCTGGGTTTAATACACAGCTTTTATTTTTTTCTGTTTTGTGTTTTTGTTGCCCATATTTAAAATCAGTATTAGAAGAACCAATTGTTCTTTGGTTAGCTTTGCCTAAGGCTTTCTGTCCCTCGGAGGGATTTTCAGTTTTTTGCCATTCCATGGTGGCTCTGGTATTTAGCTTTATGGGTAAAGTTCCAGTGTTTATGCCAATCTGCACTGTACGACAAATTGAATAATGGCTTTCTGACGTGCTCTGTTGGTAATGTTCTTCTTTGTTCCCGTCAGGTATACCAATTGCTTCAATTTTTGGAATGCCTACTAGATGACTTTGGTTGGATCTTTCAGTCAACAAGTCTTTCATTTCATCATAATTTCCAAGTGTACTTTGTATACGAGTTGAAAGTTCATCTCCCTTACTAGTCTAAGAAAGAAAAAACATAAAGTTAATAGAGATTTCATGGCACAAACATTTTCAAAAATTGTAAGCTCTCACAGGTAGGATCCACTCTCCCACTGTAAATCTCAGTCACTTAGGTAGTTCATGTTTAATGAACTTGTTATTGTTTTAGGTACGGAAACCTTTTTCATATTATAGGACTATACTCTAGAACTAATTGTGTGCCAAAATAAAATAATTTTCAAAACATTGTCTAGTCTAAATGTAAAAATAGCCAGAAATTAGTATATCGGAGCTATAGCCAATTTTTGCTCATGATATAATGACTGGCATTGACACCCTCAGTTTCAGAGCTAAACACAGGACATACCCTAAAGAAATAGACTTGTACTTTGCACTCTATGTTTCGACATTTTGTACAGCTTCCTCAGTTACCCCTATTTATTGTTAAGATGGCAGTAAGTGATAGATAAATTAGCAATTTAGGATCTGCTGAGACTGGTGTCATGGTTTCTGCCGAGGTTTCAGATTTGGTGCAAGTCCTGTTGAGGTTTCTGGCACAAAACAGAATTTGCTGCATGCTGTTATACTCTTGCTGGAAAAAAAGATGGAAACCTCAACAAAACTGCTGTTAAAATGTAATAAAGAAAGTCTGAACTGATCGTTGAAAAAATCTACTTTAATCGTGTAGTTTTTGTTTCACAAATCTGTGACTGAGGTTTCATTTTCTGATAGAGACTTCTAAATCCCTGGAATAAATATATTTCTAGCTGCAGCCTCTTCTACAAGGTACATGGGAGATAACTGCATACAGACTTATTATTGGGTTCAGTATTTAACAGTATGCAGTTAGCGCCCATATTCCCTCCTATACTAAATGCAGGTTAGCAGAACATTATGTTTAAACCCCTGAGATTGTTTTGCCAATAAGGACCCAATTAGTTTTTTATTCAGTGCATTGAGAGAGCCATATTTTTCTGTCAAAATAGCTGTAGAGGACTTCATTTTTGCAGGATGAGCTTATTCCTATAAATCCAGATTCACAAACAAGAGCCAAACAGAGATGAAAGGGGTAAGTCTTCTACTCCTTTGTTTTAGCGGTTGTTGGGGTCTCAGGACCTGGACTCTCAACAATAAAAAAAAATATTACATAGATCAATGTTGTTTTGATTCTTCACTAGCAAATAAGAAGGGTAAACTGAGCTTCACAGACAATCCATGCAATTCCCCATTTCAGGTTGTGGTAAAAATCAGAATGATCTAAAAATACATTCAGGTGAATAGAATCTGACATTTATAACATTTTAAAAGGACATAAATAAGTTAACCTACAAGACTCTACATTTGGCACATTTTGCTTACAGGATAAGAAAATTTAGCTTTAGTCGCTTATTATTATCAGACCTGGCAACAGTCACCTGAATTCTCCAATGCTGATACTGTAATCTGAGCTACTATACTTCTACAGATTGAAAATACATTAAATTAGGTCACCACGACCTTCACCGTGGAGCCCATTTCTGTTCTGTGTGGGTCTTAATTATGCAAATTGCAACTGAAAGAAGTCATATCATAGAAAGGAGTAGGAAGAGATTATACAGTGGCATTACTAAAGATGTAGTACTATATATATTCAAAGTAGAAATAAACTATCATTCATGTGTTATTTTGGTTAGTTCTTTTAATGTTCATTGTATGCTATTACACCCAGTGGTGTAACTAGGAATGGTGGGGCCCCCGTGGCGAACTTTTAACATGGACCTCCCCCCTGACTGATGCCGAAGACCCTGACCGACCCCCCTTCCCCCCTGCATTCATGTGCGCTCTATTATGCCCCATAGTGGCCCCTGCACATACTATTATGCCCCATAGTGGCCCCTGCACACACTATTATGCCCCATTGTGAACACCCATGAACAATTATTATACTCTGGGGTCTTTTCAGACCCCAGAGTATAATAATCAGAGACAGAGGCGATACCAACATAAAAAAACAGTTACTTACCTATCCCTGGCTCCACTGCACTCCTCAGTGGTGTCGGCCAACTTCAATGACATAAGAGACGTCACATGACCCGGGGACGCAGACCTCAATCATGTGACGTCTGGGGTGTCACAGAAGCAGGCCTTGAAGCCTGTCTGGAACTTGGAGAGGTAAGTAACACTGTTTTTTTATGTTCCCTTACCTTTCCCAGGCCTCCGATCATTATACTTGGGGGTCTAAAAAGACCCTCTAGTATAATAATAGAGTTTGTAGGGCCCGCAGCATCACTTACCGATCCCAGCCCCTGCCAGCATTGAGTAACTCCAGCCGGTAACGGCCTATAAAAAAACGCAGTAGTAGCGCTGTCGCCAGGCACCTAATGTCCCGGGTCCTGTGGCAGCTGCTACCGCTGCTAGTAACCCCGATAGTTACGTCCCTGATTATACCTATGAATATAGTCTGTCGCCATCAAACAGCCGTTATAGGGCTAAAGTGAAGGAACCTTAATTTTTAGCAAAACGTAAAGCATCAGTGCTTTCATTTTCTAAAGTGTAGTTACTGAACAATAGCTAAGAGCTGTGTTATGTCTCAGACAGATATAAAACTGCCAAGATGCTCTATGCTCTATGCAGTGCCACTATAATCAACCAATTGATTGCCAAACTGTAGGCAGGATTATCACAGTAACATAAATCAATGCTCATAAAAATACATGCAATATTATTATTATTATTTTCTAACACCATTAACTCAGGGTCACTGTACTTAGAAATACAGAGGTGTGTGACTATATAACCTATGACTAGACTATAATAACAAGCCAAATAACCTAGATATATCCCCCAAATTAAATATGCACAAATACACAACACAAAAATTGAAAAAAGATAATATTTTATTAATTCATAAATTAAAATCCAAACCAATCCAGTTACAACCATTAAAAATTCATGTAAAGGACAAAGTTGGGATGGAGAGGAGAGAGGAGATGGAGTTGTGGTTTACACCATAAAATACATGTATCAATAAAGCTGATAGCCTCAATACATTTGAACACCATACGTCCCTGTCAATTCATAAGCACATGATGCATGAGTATAGTAATAATAAATGCATAGCAATTACTACTATGGTTCCTAGAGTACACAAACCAACCAGATCTAATGCTGTTGGAGAAGTAGCAGCCACAACCTCCAACTTTCAGCCCCAACCTTCAGATTTTAACTGGATTAGTTTAGATCTTATTTTATGAATGAATAAATGACTACATTTTTTCAATATTTCTTTTCCATATTTGTGATTGGTTAGTATTGAGTAGTGAGTATTCCCTGCAATATATTATCGATTCTGTAACTTTGTACATGTTGTTAGCAGAATAAAAAGGATGCCTTTCTTATGTTTCAGAGAACCAAGGAATGCAGAGAAAAAGCGCTTTTATTCTTTATTCAAATGAGGATCTTGAAGCACAGTGGGAGTTTTCTTCTATTACTGAGCACTGCTGCATCATCACTAAATACGCCCATCCTGCATTTAGCCCCTCCCTGGGCAGTGTGAGGATCAACTGACACCGAGAGGAACAAATCACACTGCCCAGGGGGAGGAGCTGAATGTACGATGGGCGTGTTTAGTGATGATGCAGCAGTGCTCAGTAATAGAAGAAAACTCCCCCTGTGCTCCAAGATCCTCATTTGAATAAAAAACAAGACAGCTTTTTCTTCACATCTCTGGGGCTCTGAAACTTAAGGTATGGTTTTTATTCTGATAACAGCATCTACAGCTCTATGGGAGCAGTTTAAAGTAGCTGGGGCAGTTATAGACTCCCTTTAAATTGCTGTCTTTAATTAAGCAAATCAGAAAACCATAGCACCAATCCATGTGTAATGTAATTTATGTAGAAAGATGACAAAGTTTGTTACATAAGATCAACTTTACCAAGTCTGTTCTGGTCACCCACATACTTGGAAACATCATGCAGTTGTATCACATACTGTATAGAGAATTCTTAGCTAATCATTATATTTTAGCGTGGCATATAGAGATGAGCGAGTTTCAAATAACACGCACCCATAGGAATAAATGGAAGCAGCCAGCATGCAGACTTTGCCGGCGGCCGGCCGCTTAACCCCCTGCGTCCATTCATTCCTATGGGTGCGTGCTATTTGAAACAGGAGTTTCAAATAATACTCGCTCATCTCTAGTGGCATACAATATTTTCAGCTTTGAATTACAACCACTGATTTTTGGCCATTGTTTTTAACAGCCATTGTTCATTGACCCCATATTTTTTATTGCTTAGAGACTGCAATTTTCAGCAAACCATTGTCTTGAAGCAGTTTTAGGCTAAAGTCCCAAATAGCGGACCGCAGCAAAAATAGTGCTTCGGAAAAAACCACAGCAGCAATGCAATACAGTTTTTCCCTGAGCGCTTTTCAAAGAAAGCCTGCAGAGATTTCCTTCGATTATACCTATAGGGAAACCACTGGCATTCAATAGGTATAATTGACATGCTGTTATTTCCAAAACCGCAATGGTACATATGGTAACGGTGCATATTTTTCTGTAGTGTGTGGATGGGATGACCTAGAACCCCATCCACTTTGTAGGGACTGTTTATGCCAAATGGGCCCCAGGCCTTATGGAATTTTGTTGATATGTCATTTCCAGTGGTGTCTTCTGCACTAATGTCATTACGTTAGTGTGTATGTGAAAGTAGAAATGGCTGCATACTACCTAATACAGATACGTAAGTGTTAAAAATAACATTTTAATATGGAACTACAAGTGAATAAAGTTTTGTTTTTTTCATCCCAACTGAAAAATATACAGGTTACCTTGTATGGTTCGCTGAACAGAGGATAATTGGCAAGAAAGATATCCTCACTTTGCTGTACATCTTGACTTCTCCTTTCCAATTCTTTTCTACGCAACACACTTTTGTCCTGTTCATACCCGCTGTCAAAAGGAAATGACAAGTAATAATTCAGACATTTACTTGTTAAAATTAGTAATAACACTGTGCACAAACCTGAAAAGGAGTCATCAAACAGATGGCAAAGAGAACAGAAACATGAATCTGATTAATGCCAGTACTAGCAGACTGAATGAGCTCTGGTCTCTGGATAAGCCTGTGTTTTCTTTGCACACTGAACAGATAATTGAAAATCTTCAGGAGCAAAAAAAAGAAACACAGTCATTAGAGTAGATCAGCGTGTTCTGAACTCTGTAGACTTGTGATGTGACAAAAGAATCCAAGAAACGCTTTGACTGAGCTGAAATGATAAAAAAAAATTCAGAGACCTCAGAAAATAGAGTTTAGAATCTATAATTACTAAAGTAAATTCTAACCTTAGTTAGTAAGACTACATCAGATAACCAACACAATATTATATGCCAGCAAACACTTTACAGACAGTACATGTTTATAAACCGTTGGGCCAGTATTAGTTTATTTTCCTCAAATGTAATGATGCTTAAAGTAATTCTGTCGGCAAATTTCAGCTGCCTTATCTGGGCAAGATATAATAGAGGGAAAGAAGCTAAGCTCTGTGCTATATAGGTTTATATGATTTGGAGCAGGATTTCCGTGTAGAAGGCAGAATACAAAATGGGACTCCTAGCAGAACCACTGAGCCCTGCTTTTCCCCTGCACACGATTGCCTCCATATGTATATACATAGTGATACTGGGAAAGCTAGCAGGGTAAGCATAACTCTCACTATCTATCCTAAGGGTATTGTCAGGATTTATTCTGCTTTTTACTATCCCAGGGCTCAGCCTCTCTACCTCTCTTATTTCCTACCCTCAGATAGGAAAGCATTTTATATAGAGGGTGTGGACCAATTAAAAAAATACTGCAACAGTTCACAGTGCAGTACAGTATGTATATCAAATTAGCATACTCGGGGGAAGGGGAATTTACTAAACTCTTCAAGACAATTTTCTGGCTACTCTGTCCATTATGAGTCCACCTCAACACTTTGTGAAAAGTAGACAGAGCAACGTGGGGATCATGGTGGACTGAAGCATTTTTTATTACTTATAACACAAAACTGGTATGATATAGCAGTAATATACACCAGTCGCTGACTATTGTAGATTTGTATCTCGGTGTACAGTACTCCCAAAATTCACAAGAATTATTAAGAAGGCAGAGTCTGTCACTAAGTCTGCCATGGATGCCAATAGTACTCACAATATTAAGACTGATATATAATGTGTGAGCCAATAATTACAATTATTAAGACCAAGGCACTCAAAACACAGGGAGACTTAAAGAAGTTAATGGAGAGGCAACACGGTGGCTCAGTGGTTAGCACTGCAACCTTGCAGCGCTGGAGTCCTGGGTTTAAATCCCGCCAGGAACAACATCTGCAAGGAGGCTGTATGTTCTCCCTGTGTTTGTGTGGATTTCCTCCCATTCTACAAAGACATACTGATAGGAAAAAAAATGTACATTGTGATCCCTATATGGGGCTTACAATCTACATTTGAAAAAAAAAAAAAAAGTTAGTGGCTGCCATACTGGGGCTCATCTCCCACACCTATCACGGAATGTTTTACGGGAAGCCAATTAACCTGGAGTAAACCAACAGAGAACCATGAAAGTGACACTCTTGCTCGGATTCAAACCCAGAATCCCAGCCCCATAAGGCAACAATGCTAACCATCAAGCCATTGTGTTACCGTAATATGTCCCAGTCAATTTGTCTGAGTGACATATTTATGACTCTGGTTCACATTATAAACAAATGGTGCCATCTTCACTGACTAATCTAGCCAGAAAAATGACGCTTTCTCTAAATGTGCCCCAATATATATTTAGTGCTCTCAGAAACATATTTCAGAATGCTAATTCTGAAAATATTTCCTCTTTGTAAAATGTCTTATGCATGATCAATGTAATGCTACTGTGTGTTTTTGTGGTGAATCTCTTATTAGCTTGTTCCCTGAAGAGCTGTTAGAATTTGGCGTAGCAGTAGATTTCTTTACAGCCGCGCTTCTGTTTCCTGATCTTGGTAATCAGCCAAGTCGTCAAACTACTCCTTAATCAATCCCTTTTCTCTGACTGATGTGACATGAGCGCAAGTTCTGAACATGAAAAATGCATGGAGACTGAATTGTGTCGCTGCACATCTGAGTGATTGTGATCTGAAGAGATGGAAATGTGGAGGTTATTTAACTAAAGGCACCGGCAAAGAGAAGAGACCATGTCATTTATCTGTACAGAAGACTGGATATATATTTGACACACTCTGATAAATGGTATGGTTCTTGTGAATGTCACCTGGAGATGCAAATACACTGTAGCAGATTTCTTAAGATGCTTGTTTCCCCAGTTTTAACTCACGCTATCTCAGCCATGTACTTCTTGTACCACCTGATTTTTTATGCAGTATTTTGAAACCTGAAGCAGAAGTTATACATATAACCAGGGACAATGACTTATTCACAAAGATTGTTGTCCATTTTACTTTCAAGCTTCCAACATGTGCCGCCACTTTTTTATAGTCTGTAAATGTTGTGCATGCTCTCCCATTATGGATATTGTGGATATATCATTGACGCTACACAGAAGCCAGGGGCCTATTACCTTAACAGTAGCTTTCCACTAGACAGCGGGTAAATGCCTAAGATAATAAACTTCATGACCTATTATTGATGAATTGTTAGAGAAATGTACAGGAGTCATCTCTGCCGGGATAAGGAAAAACAATGGGCCAACTGTTCTTGCACAGGGTTGTCTCTTCCTCTGTCTCCCACAGTGAATCCTCTTGTCATGTCCCTGTACTCAGAATAACTACTTGGACATAGGAAAGACAATCCTAGATAGAGTAATGTATTTTAACAATGTACTCAAAATATAACTTCCCATTAGGGATTCATTTAATGGAATCATTCCCCAGTTTAGAAAGAGTGATTCATTTTTCCAAATGCATATAAATTGATCTTGGTTGCTTATATACAAAGCTATATGAGGATTGCCAGCTCCTGTTTTAGGTACTCAAATTCTATAAAATGAGGGATTTATTGTTTAATATTCGGTCTTATTAGAGGAAAACTCAGCTGACTACAGTACTGGCTCTGGCCGCAGGTGATATAGTGTGATTTTATGAAAACTACAGTAAGCACAGCAATAAATGAAAACACCAAAGAAATGAATGTTTCTGTCATTAGCTTATGTTGGCCTAAGGGCCCCTTCACACAGAGTAAATGCACGTGTATTTTGGCAAAATACACATGTAAAAATACACGTGTAAAAATAAGACTCCCATTGACTTCAATGACATTTTACACGTGTATTTTGACGTGTATTTTTACACGTGTAAGCAAAAATGCCATTGAAGTCAATGGGAGTCTGATTTTTACACGTGTATTTTGCCAAAATACACGCGCGTTTACTCTGTATGAAGGGGCCCTTAAGACTGAGCAGCACAAACCTGGTAAAACCTTCCTTTTAAAGGGAGTCTGCCATCACACCCTAGCTGCACAGATACTTTGATTCAGGTGATCCTAACCTCACAATGTTTTCCCCTTATAAATTGGTGCCTCTATCTGACCTGTGGTTTTGTTAATATGTAAATTAGCTCTTTGGAGCAATAAGGAAATTGACACATACCACTTCGGTGCAATGACAATGTTCTCATTGCTCCAAACATCTCATATGCCTATTGACAAACAGTGATAACTCAGCAACAGCAGCACCTACTCATAAGGGGGAAACACCATTTGATTAAGGTTACAATAACCTATCTATCTGGGGGACTGGTATGACATTCTGGGTTCTGGTAACACTAACCTATCTATCTGTGGGACTAGGTTGATATTCTGGGTTCTGGTGACACTAGCCTATCTATCTGTGGGACTAGATTGATATTCTGGGTTCTGGTGACAGACTCTCTTACTGTCACGAACTGAACTCACTGGGTCTTGAACCCATGACTTCCTGGCTATGTTCTGCGGCCTTAACCATAGTACTATTTGGAATCCCGTTTTGTTCTGTGCTTTACCTTGTCTGGTCTTTTCTGTTGGAGTAATTGGTTATTAAGATCACCTGTTCTGTGGCCAATCACAGTTTAGCCCGTCCTATATAAACTCACAGCTCACTGCATCCTGTGCCTGATTATTCTGGCTGTCTGCTTCCTGTTGCCCTGAACCTCACCACTACCTTGCTGCTCCTGTGTACCGAACCTTGCTAACGCCTGACTACGATTGACTTGCTCCTCCTGTGTACCGAACTTTGCTAACGCCTGACTACGATTGATCTGCTCCTCCTGTGTACCGAATTTTGCTAACGCCTGACTACGATTGATCTGCTCTTCCTGTGTACCGAACCTTGCTAACGTCTGACTACGGTTGATCTGCTCCTCCTGTGTACCGATCCCGGCAAACATCTGACCACGGTTTCTTGTACCTCTGAGGTACCTTTCCTCCATTTATTATTATTTAAGTACTGTACCATTTGCCCCACCATTTGGACTCCAAATCTGATAACTAGCATCGTTACATAATAATCAGGCCCAACATGGAGGCCGGAGGGGCGGAGTCTGCTTTGTCACAGCATGCCTTCCAGATCTCGGAATTGCATAACCTTGTGTATGGCCTTCAAGGACAATTAAATGAAATGAAAAGTCAAGTCACTGAATTACAACAACAAGTAAATGAATTGCGTTCAAATTCTGCTGCTGTCAGTGCCACCTCTCAAGTTTACCGGATTCCACTACCAGAAAAATTTGGTGGAAAGAGACACTTGTACCGAGGATTCCTTAATCATTGCCGGATGATTTTTTTCTACGCATTCCTCACAGTTCCCTACTGATAGGTCCAAAGTTGTGTTCATCATTGCCCTGCTAATAGACGATGCACAAGCATGGGCATCACCTTATTTAGAACAGGATGATGAGATTTTGGACAATCTGAAGGACTTTCTTGCAGCAATGGACTTAGTATTTGATGACCCCAATCATTGCGCCGCTGCTGAGGGGGCTCTGCGGGATCTCCGCCAGGGAAGACGCTCTGTTGCGGAATATGCTGCAGAGTTTCGGCGCTGGGCTTCTGATGTTTCCTGGAACACCTCCGCACTAAAATGGCGGTTCTATGGAGGACTTTCTGAATCTGTTAAAGATGAACTTGTTAAAGTAGAACTTCCAGCTGACTTTGAGGAGTATATACGGTTATGCATCCGTATTGACCAAAGACTCCTGGAAAGGAAGCGAGAAAGACGAGGTTATTATGATGCAGGCACCTTCTCTCATTTACCTGAGGGACGGTTTCTCCCAAAGATGCAGACACCTTCTCAAACAGGTTCGGCCCCAGAACCTATGCAAGTAGATGCCATCCGGGGACCAATTTCAACTGCTGAAAAACGTCGCCGCCTTGCTGAAAGATTATGCCTTTATTGTGGACAACCTGGACATTATGTTCTTGACTGCCCTAAGAAAGCTCAACGGGCAGTTGCGGCAACTGAGATTCGACCAAATTTGGAATCTTGTCCCCACTGTGCTTCTCTTAGTCTGGTGACACAGCCTCTGTTTTCCACCACACCATGTCCTGACAATATGACCTCTAACCGACCTCATTTCACCTTAACAGTTCAGCTTTCATATGGTTCCTACAAGTTGTCCACTACAGCAATGTTGGATTCCGGTGCAGCTGGAAATTTTATGGACATTAAGTTTGCATTTGATAATCACATTGAGCACAGTGCAAGATCTTCACCAGTTGAATTAGTAACTGTTGATGGGTCACCTTTAAATTCTGGTCCTGTTACTCATGAAACTACTGAACTGGAAGTATTGATTGATCCCGGTCATCAGGAGAGGATTAGTTTCCAGTTAATCTCTTCACCAAAATTTCCAGTAATTTTGGGCATACCATGGCTCAGCATCCACAATCCTTCAGTAGACTGGAAGTCAGGAAATGTAACTTTCACTTCTGAATATTGTCAACAAAATTGTCAACTGAAGCAGCCTATTCTTTCACAGGTGGGAGCTACTGAAAGATCCAGCACTATCGCTGTCGAATTACCTGAACCTTATAAGGACTTTAAAGATGTTTGTGACAAAAGGAATGCTGACCAGCTAGCCCCTCACCGCACGTATGACTGTCCTATTGAACTTTTACCAGGTGCATCCATACCTTATGGACGCATCTATCCACTTGCAGAGATGGAGCTGAAGGTCCTGGATGAGTACATCAAAGAAAATCTGGCCAAAGGATTTATACGGCATTCCACTTCTCCGGCAGGAGCACCTATATTCTTTGTACCAAAGAAAGATGGCACATTACGTCCTTGTATTGACTATAGAGAACTAAATCAAATAACCGTTAAAAATCGTTATCCTCTTCCGCTTATTCCAGAGTTACTCGAGAGATTACGGTCAGCAAAGATCTTTACTAAGTTGGATCTACGAGGGGCATACAATCTTGTCCGTATACGACCTGGGGACGAGTGGAAGACAGCATTCCGAACACGCTACGGCCACTTTGAATCCCTTGTTATGCCATTTGGACTTTGCAATGCCCCAGCAACTTTTCAACATTTTATTAATGATGTCTTCCGAGATCTGCTGGATCAATTTGTGGTGGCGTATTTGGATGACATATTAATATACTCTGAGAACCTTGAAGAACATCGTAAGCAGGTTACCATGGTTTTGAGCCGTCTAAGAGAGAACCAACTATATATTAAACTGGAAAAATGTGAATTTGAAAAGACAGAAATTCAGTTTTTGGGGTACATCATTTCTATGGAAGGATTGCGCATGGACCCTAGTAAGATCCAAGCTATTTTAGACTGGCCTTCTCCCAAGAATGTCAAGGAGATCCAAAGATTTGTCGGCTTTGCAAACTTTTACCGCAAATTTATTAGGAATTTCTCAAAAGTTATTAGTCCGATAACAAAATTAACCCAGAAAGGAATTCCTTTTAAATGGTCTTCAAGTGCCAATGAAGCATTTAACCAATTAAAGACACTTTTTACTTCTGCTCCTATCTTAGTTCATCCTAATCCAGACCTCCCATTTATAGTTGAAGTGGATGCTTCAGACTCAGCAGTAGGAGCAGTGTTGTCCCAAAGAGTTGGAGACAAACAGTTGCTTCATCCTTGTGCTTTTTTTTCTTGCCTGATGTCTCCTCCGGAAAGAAACTATGACATTGGGAATAAAGAATTACTTGCAATTAAGAAAGCATTCACAGAATGGAGGCATCTCCTTGAAGGAGCATCTCATGTGGTTCAGGTTCTTACAGATCACTGAAATCTAGAATTTATTAGATCAGCCAAGAGACTTTCAGGTAGACAGGCTAGATGGTCTTTATTTTTTTCAAGATTTAATTTCATTATTTCCTACAGACCGGGATCCCGCAATGGAAAAGCAGACGCCTTATCCCGGATGTGTTCTGAAATAACACAAGATGACACATCCGAGACCACCATTTTATCTGCTAAGAATTTTGTAGGGGCAATCATTTCCAAGGATATACTTCAGAAGATCAAAGAAGGTTATAATGGAGATCTCTTCCTTAATCATCCCCCCCCAGATATTGATTTGGTGTTTAGAGATGGGGTTTGGACTCTTGATCAGTGTGTATATGTTCCTGAGACTACTCGATTAGAAATTCTGCGCCTTGTTCACGACTCTAGACCCGCAGGTCACATGGGAGTCGAAAAGACCAAAGAACTTTTGTCTCGCTCATTTTGGTGGCCTAAATATCAAGTGGATGTAAAGAAGTATGTTTCTTCCTGTCAAACCTGTGCTAGGAATAAGACCCCTCGATCCTCACCAGTGGGATTACTTCAACCCCTTCCTATTCCATCTCGTCCTTGGGGTTCTGTTTCCATGGATTTTATTGTTGAACTACCATCTTCAAAAGATATGCGTACAATTCTGGTAGTGGTAGACCGACTGACCAAAATGGCTCATTTTATACCAACAAAGGGGGTACCCTCTGCTGAAGAGACTGCGGAATTAGTCATCCGAGAAGTTTTCCGCCTACATGGCATACCCGACAATGTAGTTTCTGACCGTGGGGTACAATTTACCTCAAAGTTCTGGAAGAGTTTTTGTGCCACTCTAGGAATTGACGTAAACTTATCTTCTGCCTTTCATCCACAATCTAATGGGCAAACTGAGCGCACTAACCAAACCCTTGAACAGTATTTGCGGTGTTACACAAGTTATCTCCAGGATGACTGGGTTAATTTCCTTCCTACAGCAGAATTTGCTTATAACAACTCCCAGCATTCTTCTACATCCAAGAGTCCATTTTTTGCCAATATGGGTTTCCATCCTACATTCATTCCCAACCTTCCAATTTCTTCTTCAGTTCCTGCTGTCTCCGACAGACTGTCTGCCTTGAAGCAAGTTCAAGAAAAATTGACAAACGCTCTGCATGAAGCTCAAGATCGCTATAAGAAGACTGCTGATAGACATCGCAAGTCTTTTCCTTCCTTTGGTATAGGAGATAAGGTATGGCTCTCTACAAGAAATTTGAAGCTCAAGATACCTTCAGCCAAGCTAGGTCAGAAATTTATTGGACCTTTTGAGATTGTGGCTCAAATTAATCCTGTAGCGTTTCGTTTAAAACTCCCGGATTCTATGCGGATTCACCCTGTTTTTCATTCCTCCCTTCTCAAGCCTTTTGTGGAAAATCCATTCCCGGGACGTAACTTGCCTCCACCTGACCCAGTTATTGTTGAAGGAGAAGAGGAATATCTGGTAGAAGAGATTTTGGATTCTCGAATTCATCGAAATCGGTTACAGTACTTGATAAAGTGGCAAGGGTATGGTCCTGAAGACAATTCATGGGAACCCATAAACAACATCCATGCTCCACAACTGGTAAGAGAATTTCATCAGCGCTATCCAGAAAAGCCAAGCCAAGTAGCGTCCAGAGGACGCTCCTGGAGAAGGGGGAGTAATGTCACGAACTGAACTCACTGGGTCTTGAACCCATGACTTCCTGGCTATGTTCTGCGGCCTTAACCATAGTACTATTTGGAATCCTGTTTTGTTCTGTGCTTTACATTGTCTGGTCTTTTCTGTTGGAGTAATTGGTTATTAAGATCACCTGTTCTGTGGCCAATCAAAGTTTAGCCTGTCCTATATAAACTCACAGCTCACTGCATCCTGTGCCTGATTATTCTGGCTGTCTGCTTCCTGTTGCCCTGAACCTCACCACTACCTTGCTGCTCCTGTGTACCGAACCTTGCTAACGCCTGACTACGATTGACCTGCTCCTCCTGTGTACCGAACTTTGCTAACGCCTGACTACGATTGATCTGCTCCTCCTGTGTACCGAACTTTGCTAACGCCTGACTACGATTGATCTGCTCTTCCTGTGTACCGAACCTTGCTAACGTCTGACTACGGTTGATCTGCTCCTCCTGTGTACCGATCCCGGCAAACATCTGACCACGGTTTCTTGTACCTCTGAGGTACCTTTCCTCCATTTATTATTATTTAAGTACTGTACCATTTGCCCCACCATTTGGACTCCAAATCTGATAACTAGCATCGTTACACTTACAAAGATTTCTATGTATTCAGTAGGTACATCCATCAATGAAATATTTAATAAAGTCTAAAAGTAATGCCTAGTGGAAGGGGTTCTTCTAAATTCATGAACACGTAGAGGTAAAATATGAGGACATTTTAGAACATGTTTTCATGTATTGGTCTCCTCACAGAAGTCCACCCAATGTAGAGAGTCTTACAGATAAGTCTCCCTGGGTAAAGGAAGAAATCTGTCTCTCTCTTTCCACCTATAGGTAGCTACCCTGTCAGCCACTGTTTAACCTATTATAAAGTCTTACACTCCATGAGAACACATTTTTGCTTCTCATCAGTACAATGTAGTGTTCTGGTTGGCTGGGTAAGATGCCTTTATCATTCCCATCTTCTTTACTGAGCAATTTATAGATGGCAGTTTCATTTTCAAACTCTATAAAAAATAATGATGGATTGAGACTGGCAGTGCTAATGGCTTGCGGCATGACAGTGTTAGGTTTCACATGGCGAAATGCTTTTCCTAATGAAATTGAAAACCTCTGTGCACTTAGAACATGGTGTTACACACTGATGACTTTGTAACTTGATCAATAACTTTACTGTGGTGGCCGCACAAAGACATAAATTAAGAACAGCATAAAAAGTTTCATTTTTGCCTTGAATGATTGTAAATGACATTAAGCAGCGCTGTCACTGCACATGTGTGTTAGGGGGAAGCTATTTCTCAGATTTACAACTGTCATCACAATTGAAAATGAAGATGCAGTGGAAACAAAACATGGGAGCATGACAAACCTTCAGACAGATAAAGTACACTGGATGCTTTTTTTTTCCAGAGTTTACCTCCAGGCATCTGCTTGAAGCAGACATCAATCTGTGACAGGGGCCTGAGATGAGATGGATGTTTACTCTCTCAGCTTTTTATCCTGCAACCAATAAATTACTTTCCAACAGAAGAGATGCCCTGTTGTACTTCACTTCTATTTTCCCTGTATCGTTTGAAAAACATCTGCTGTGTGCTTCACTTTAGAGTGATATTCCCAGATAAACATCCCCGAGAGGATTATACTGTACACTCTCCACATGTGGAACATACAATTTTGGCTAACCATTCACAGAATTCCAAGTCTATATGACATCTAATAATATATTATAAAGTACATTAATCACTATCATTATTTTTCAATTCAAAGTTTTTATTGTAAATTTTCAACAATACAACAGGGCCTAAAATAGACCCAATCAAACAATAACAGAAACCAAAGGGACGCAAAAGAAGTTACATAGTTATACAAACAGGACAGATGGAAACAAAACAACCGCGGGCCGCCCAAGATCCCAAGACGGAACGGTCGTTGAAGATGCCCCCCAAAAAAATGGGGGGTGCAAATAGAAGGCGGGCGAGAGACAGACCAACTAGGAGGTCCACAGGGGGCGGACCACAAAACCAATACCAATGGTCGCAGTACAGCAAATTAGTGGACGGGAGGGAAGCAACCACCTGCGTCAGGCATGGGAAGAACACACCACATATATCTAGGAGGGAAGTCCAGAGCCCAGGAGCTCCTGATACTCCCCAGAGCACTGAAATTCAAATCAGTAGAACCAGGTTTTAGTGTAAACTTCAGTTGTGCCATGAAGGAAGGAGGTGAGATTTTCCATGCGCATAATCTCATTGACCTTCAAAAACCAGGGGGAAAGTGAAGGGGTTCAACTCACTTCCAGTAGAGCGGTATGCAAGCACGGGCAGCAAGGACCAAGAACTGGAGCAAAGAGCGTTTATAGACTTTCACCAAAGACTCACAACGATTGAGGAGGAACAAAGCCGGGCCTAGATGGTGAGGAGTGTCAGTTGGCTGCAAAATGATCCTCTTAACCCCATCCCAAAAAGACGACAATACAGGACAGGACCAGAAGATGTGGAGCATATCCCCTTCTACCTGCCCACATCTCCAGCACAGGGGGAAATCTGTGGGGAAAAACGTGTGCAATCTCTTGGGGACCCTGTACCACTGAGACAGCATTTTATAGCTGGCCTCCTGGTAGCAGGAACTGATAAAAGTCTCATGTGAGAGGTGAAAAATGCGCTCCTCTAGTCCTGGGAAAGATACAGGTCCTTTTTTTTTTTTTTAGGGGTTAAAATGTAAATAAAATTATATAAATTTGGTATCCCCGGAATCGTACCGAAACACAGAATACAGGGGACATGTCATTTTGGCTGCACAGTGAACGCCGTAAAACCAAAGCCCATAAGAAAGTCGCAAAAATGCATTTTTTCTTCAAATCCACCCCATTTTGAATTTTTTTTTCCAGCTTCCCAGTACATTATACAGAATAACTAATGGTGGCATCATGAAGAAAAATTTGTCCCGCAAAGATTAAGACCTCATATGGCTCTGGGAGTGGAGAAATAAAAAAATTTATGGGGTTTAGAAGGAGGGGAGTCAAAAACAAAAAACGAAAATCAAAAAATGCCATCGGCGGGAAGGGGTTAAGTCTTGAATGCTTATTTAAAGAGGACCTTTCATCAGATTGGGCACAGGCAGTTCCATATACTGCTGGAAAGCCGACAGTGCGCTGAATTCAGCTTTCCCGATCTGTGCCCTCGGTAAAGCGCTATCGGTCCCAGTACTGTAGCGCTTTACAGTCAGAAGGGCGTTCCTGACACTCTGTCAGGAACGTCCTTCTGCCCAGCAGTGCCTATCGCGCTGTACAGTGTGAGCGGGGAGGAACGCCCCCTCCCCTCCTGATAATACTAGTCTATGGACGAGCACTGTGAGCAGAGGGAGGGGGCGTTCCTCCTCGCTCACACTGTGCAGCGCGATAGGCGCTGCTGGGCAGAAGGACGTTCCTGACAGAGTGTCAGGAACGCCCTTCTGACTGTAAAGTGCTACGGTACCGGGACCGATAGCGCTTTACCCAGGGCACAGATCGGGAAAGCCGATAGTGCGCTGAATTCAGCGCACTGTCGGCTTTCCAGCAGTATATGGAACTGTCTGTGCCTAATCTGATGAAAGGTCCTCTTTAAAGAAACACAGGACATAACTACAGCCGATTTGCAGTAGCCTATTTTCATGCAACAAATCCAAACCGCTTTAGAGTACCAGCAAAGGAGGTGAGATTTTCAGAAATCTAGTCTGCACACTGTAAAAAGAACTTTCAACGTAAAGCGGCTTTTAACTTTAGCATATCAGTGTATGCTATGGGTTTTCACTAAGGCTTTCACATTCTGCAAAGCAAATGGTGAAAGCAGTGATATACCTGCAGCAACTGACCACAGAAATACGCAATAAAAACACTTTACTTTGTGCATTCTGCTTTGGGGTGGTGAAATTCAGACTATACAGCTGCTGATGTTCTGCAACTGAGAATCAACAGTTTGCAATGCCAAGCTGCTCCAACTAAAGTTAGCAAGACATTGTTAGAAAAACCATGCAGTCAAAATTAACAAAGGTCATGGAATATTTTAGTTTTACTTCTAAAGAAGTTGCCATAACAAATATAGTTATATTACAGAAAAGTAATTTAGAAGTAGCCAAACCTTCCATGTCAGACAAATACACAGGCTAAGGCTAAGGCCCCACATTGCGGAAACGCAGCTTTTTTTGTTGCAGATTTTGTTGTGTTTTTTTGAGCCAAAGCCAAGAATGGCTACAAAACGAATGGGAAATATAGAGAAAGTACTTATACTTCTACCTTCTGCTCAATCCATTACTGGCTTTGGCATAAAACAGAAACAAAATCTGCAACATAAAAAGCTGCGTTTCCGCAACATGGGGCCTCAGCCTTAAGCAGATTTACTACTGTGGTTGTAACTGGCCTTGGTGCAAAATGTGCCAAAATCGGGTGCATACTGATGCATTTTGATGAGTCTTGTATTAGACCAATAGTAAAAAAGAAAAGTACCCGGCGCCTCAGTGTCTTAGGTTGGAAAAGGATTGAATGCAGTGTCAGCTCCTACCCGGACAACCACCCATAGGTGGTGAGGATAAATGTGAAAAAATGAAAAAAAAAAAAAAAACCGGGATGTGTAGAGAGCGCCACGGAACAAAGCCAAGGAGGCCAAAAATAAATTATTCATTTAATGGTTCCAAAAGACAGACAGGAATGGCACAGGAATGGCTACGCGTTTCCATGCTTGCGTCTTCTTCAGGCCAGTAAATGTACAGACAATAAACAACAATAGTTACATAAAATTAAAAGAAATGGCATAGAATAAAATAATGTAATAAAAAGTAATAAATAGTAAATGATGATAAAAAGTAATAAAAGCGTAATACAATAACACATAATGACACAAAGTCAGTGTTAGTAAATATGTATCCGTGGACAGTCAGGTCCAATATTAAGCTGAGTCTCATTGTTGCAATTTTAGCAGTAATAGTATATCACCTTCAGGTTAAAAGACAAATTGCTATGCTCTTTAGTGAAGGTAACAAATGTTTAAAATCAAAACAGGCTTTTGGACAGATTATAATGTGGTGAGGGTGGCTCAGAATGACTTACATATAGGTTGTGCTGTCAAGGCTTGGAAACCTGTTACAGATTTTATGATTTTTTATGATTTTTTTTTCAAAAGAGGTGTGACTTCATTGAAAAGCAATGAGGTTTTGTGGGGAGAGGTGAGCTTGGTTTACAGGGAATCTATCATTAGATTTAGGCAAATTTCCCTAGTGACATATTGGAAGAGCCTTTAGAAAGACTATTCTAGCCCTACCATACTTTATTTTTTCTTCATTGCTGTTTTTGCACAGAGCACAAGGGGCGTTCCCCCTGTGCTGCGAGCACAACACCGTCATCCCCCGTATTCTGCATTGAAAAAATTATCCTGGTTTCAGCTGCTCTGAAGGTCTGTCTATTGGGCCTTTTGGAGGAGTCGGATTGGCTGCACCACATGAGAATATTTCTGCGGGAGTCTCTGTTCCTTGTTAGGAAAGTTATTACACTCAGGTGGGTGATAAAATTCCAATTGTGGGACAGTAGAAGAAATTAGTTAATAATACCATCCAATATGAGAAGCTGATATAAAGACATAGATGTTGTCCCCAAAAGGTGTGCAAAGGTGTGGGAGGCATGGTGTGCCACTATTGATCCATATCTTTCCAAGATCACTAAAGGCCAAACTCTTAGAAACCTTCAGTCTGCGAAAATAATATTATACAGTTTGCATTGATTGATATATTCTGTACTGTGGGCTCATGTACACCGTATTGCTCTGTGTGTTCATTAAGGCTGCGTTCATACGGAGAAACGCGCGGCTCATTCTGACACGTAAACAAGTATCAGAGTGAGCACAGTAGAACAGAATCCCATTGACTTCGATGGGTTCGGTCTTGAACTCAATGGGAGGCTTTTGCTTTCAATGTGATATGCGTGTATTTTTCAGCGCTGAAAAAAAGCCTTCCATTGATTTCAATAGTTTCTGCTAGCTTTTTTTTCCACTAGAGGAATTTTCTCTTTTTTTTCAGTGCTGAAAATTCAGCGCCAAATAAAGTGCTATTCTCCTCCGTGTGAATGGACCCTTAGGGTATGTTAAACCCAAAAGATAGTAAAAGCTAAACCATGGCTAATTCATTCCTTTCTTAATTACCAACTCCTTTTTTTTTAATTTCGGTTCCTTCCCGTACTCCTTACTACTGATTTCAGCTTAATACTACATTATACTACACTACAGATTAAAGCAATGCTTTATGACTTAGTTTATGCTTATTTTAATACTACACTGGTTCCAGGTAACCAATGAGAGATACAACATATAATACATTTCCACCTGACATAATGTCTAGGCATCAATATGTTCTGGCCCATGAGAAGTTTGAGAAGCCTTGGTTCAGTGCCTGCCGTTGTAGAAGCAATGTATGGTAAATAAACACAAATATCTTATATATTTTGTGTATTGAACATGCTGCTCTGGTTCAGCAAGTGTGCTTAGGGCATCAGGTTATTAATCTAAAGCACTCATAGTAGTGCATCATTATTTGGGTTGCAATCATAGTCATTATACATCCATCTAGAAAATATTTCCTGGAAGATTACTGTGCAGATTATTGCAGGGACTACGTCTCTGACATATACAATTTATGACATAACACATACAGCAAATACAATGAATAGAAGTCCATTAGTCTGGTCTGATCTGAGCATAAAGAAAATATGTGGTGATAAAAGAAACACACAGCACAGAGAGTGGAATGAATTACTAACACTGCCAATACATCTCCGAGTGACGTGACTTAATTCACATCCTTTAATGAGTGTTTGCCTGGCAAGGTGAAAATGCTTCACTCTTAGCAAGTAGCTTTCATTTCATTTAATTCTATTTATTCAATCCGGTCAACTGAAAAAGACATTTGCATTTCCTGGTGGTAATTTCACATATGACTTACGTTTTGTCGATATAGTATTTTAACCTGTATTTACATCATCCTAGCTACTATCCTTTGTGTTGGTATCTTTCACGTTAGCATAAAGATAAGACAAGTTTATAGTTAGTCAATAATATTGAAAGCCCTAACTAAAATATAATGTGCTGCAATTACTTTATAGTGATACTTGGTACTTTACATTGTCCATAAATAATAGACTAAGCCTACATCCAGATGACTGGTTGTGTAAACGGCTGTGAAAAACAGCCATTTTGTACCTGGGGCACCCATTTTCAGAGATCCCTCATACATTTCAGTGTATGGAGGGATCTATGACAACAGACAAAAATAGAACATGTTCCATTTTTTGATGGTCTGTGGAGAAGAACTGTCAAAAAATCGGTTATGTGGATAGCCACGATTCACATGCATTGAATTTATCCGGTCTTATGACTGACGTTAAAAAAAATGGCCGTCACATGGCCAATATTCAATTTTGTGTGAATATAGGATAAAGAGTACCTGTCTTTATTTTCTTTATATCAGTACTATATGTGAATTTAAGAAAATAAGTTCTACATCCGATTATATGAAACTTGGTAACATATTTGTTAGGTGAGGCAACTTCTTTGGCTTTCAATACTCTGTAGCTGTATGTATCTGACTTATGTCCCTCTGTAAATGTTATGAAACCTCGTAACCTAGCTAAAAACTGTCTTTCAGTAAGATAGCAACAGAAGATACGGAAGAGAACTAAGGGCTGAGGCTTTTTTTATGTTGCAGATTTTGCTGAGTTTTTCTTGAGCCAAAGACAAGAATGGCTACCAAAGGAATGGGAATATATAAAAAGCTCTTATACTTCTACCTTCTGCTCAATCCACACCTGGCTTTGGCTCAAAAAACTGCAGCAAAATCTGCAACAACAAAAAAAATCTGCATTTCTGCAATGTGGGGTCTTAGCCTAAGGGAGGTTAACATGGACCTGTCACCAGGTATAAAATGCTAAATAACATAAATCATTTGATTTTTGCTGTCCCATTTAAAAGATATGGCCCCTGGAAGATTAGCTGTAAACTAGTTTGATTCTCCATGTGGCCAGGACCCTTTTGTTTTTCATAGAAAAATATAAGGTTAGCGCCCACTTGGAAAATCAAAACGTCCTCTTTCAGGAAGCTGGATCACATTACAGTGTCTGAGCCTGTGTGAGCGACTATTGCTGTGAAAGGGGAGGGGGTTGGTTGACTGGCTCAAAGCCAAGGAAGGTTTTATACTAAGAGTATAAAGTAGAGTCTACTGCATGTAAAAAAACACAGATACATATGCACTATTTAACCAAATGTTTTAAATACTTCTGAACAATGCCAAATAATACCTCCATACAGTACTACTGATATAATAATACGCCTATGCAACACTGCACTATATTTTGGTGCACAATACTGAAGTCTCTGAAATTAAACTAGCAATTGATATCCAAAAATATAATAATGCAATCCCTAATACTCCCATATAGTGTCAACATAACAATTCCACAGGACCCACATAATACTATTGTGTTATAATCAAATAATACTCAAAAAAAATGTATAAGGCTAAGGCCTCTCTGGGCGTAAACGCAGTGTTTTGGGGCATTGCAGAAACGCAGCAGAAAAAAACGCTGCTTTTACAGTACCAGCATAGTGAATGCAATTTTGTCTAATCCTAGTCCCACATTGTAGAAAAAAAACGCTGTGAAAAGTATTTTTAAAAAACGCAGCATGTCAATTATAGTTGCGGAAACGCTGAGTTTTTCCCTCCATAGATTTCTATGGACAGTGTGAAAACTGCAGCAAAAACACAGAATGATAAATGTGTTGCGGAAACTCCGCAGACACGCCGCGGAAAAACATCAAAATCCGCAGAAAAAAAACTCACTGTTTTGCTTGGTTAAAGCTAAGGCCCCATGAGAACAAGCCGCCAGCGTTTCCGTAGACAGTTTTGGAAACCGCAGCATGTCCGCACTGCGATTTTTTTCTACAAAGTGGGCATGAGATTCACATGAATGCCATCCACTTTGCAAGTACTGTAAAATGCAGCAATTTTTCCTGCGGCGTTTCCGGGCCGTGGGGCCCCGGCCTAAATAGCAGAGGACCATAATTCCTTAGGATTTTCAATATAGCCTTTCAATTACCTTTATTGCACATGAGAAACTCGAGCAAAAACGCAATGAAAAACTCATATGAATTTCCACAGCACAAAGCTGAAAAACGTGATGAAAAGCGCCTTAAACAGCCTATATTATAAACTCTCAGTTTTCTCACAATATTGTGATTCAACAGTAGTGCATTGCTCTGTATTGCTTGACAAAGTATTCAGTTTAAAGAATTAAAACTGGCAGGGGCCGGGATCGGTAAGTGACGCCGCAGGCCCCACAAGCACTATTATACTCAGGGGGTCTTTTCGGACCCCCGAGTATAACGATCGGAGGCCCAGGAGAGGTAAGGGAACATTAAAAAACATTGTTACTTACCTCTCCACGATCCGGGCATGCTTCGGGCCTACTTGCGTGACGTCACATGACCTGGGACCTGCGTCCATATGTGTTGCGACGCAGGCCCACCGGTCATATGACGTCCCGGGAGATGGCTGACAGCGGCGGAGAATGCAGCGGAGCCGGAGAGAGGTAAGTAACAGTAGTTTTTTTATGTTTGTATCCCCCCTCGGTCTCCGATTATTATTCTCTGGGGTCTGAAAAGACCCCAGAGTATAATAATTGTTCGTGGGTGTCCACTATGGGAAATACTACTGTGTGCAGGGGCCAAAATGATGCATAATACTGTGTGCAAGGGCCACGATACTGTGTGCAGGGATCCCTATAGGGCATAATACTGTGTGCAGGGGACACTATATAGGGCATAATACTGTGTGCAGGGGCACTATAGGGCATAATACTGTGTGCAGGGGCACTATAGGGCATAATACTGTGTGCAGGGGCCACTATGGGGCATAATAGTGCATGCAGGGGCCACTATGGGGCATTATAGTGTGTGCAGAAATGCGGGGAGAGGGGGTAGGGGTCAGTTGGTCGAGGTCTGTGGTGTCGGTCGGGGGGGGGGGGATGGCATGTCAAAAGTTCGCTGTATGATCTGATGATGGGATTACAAAGTGTCCACAACTACACCCAAAAAAACCCCTGAAATTAGTGACTTATCTTTTGAATAGATTGTCAGTGTTCTTAACCCAGGAAACTAATGTGAAGGAGCACAGTTTCCTACTTTATAGTTGGGGCATGGCTATTTTAATTCTCCCAAAACTATTCTAAAAAAACATGGAAGGGAAAAGCAAAAAGGCTATTGAAATGATTTAGGATTTCAGTAACCCCTTTACTGTCTTCAAATAATATTCTGCTGATGGGACTGGGAGGTCACATGAGTTGAACTAGAATTTCCTGTATTTTCTTTGCTGTTTTATCTAAAATACCTCTCCATAAATGGAGTAATTGGTATAAAGCGAATATAAGAAAATGACTGATAATGTCATTTCTGCATATAAGGTTTACAGAGGCTTTGAGGTGGAGCTTCACTTTAAATCTTCTTGGCAAAAAAAAAAAAAAGAAGCTAAAGCTGAATATGAAGTTGTGTAAGTTGGTACAATTTAATTTGCTTGGAGCACGTCACTCACAAAGCATCGCAGCTCAAGATCCCTTGAGCAAAGTGGTGATTACCGCAGTGTAGCAGAAAATAAATACTGAAGAGATTAAATTTGACTGTGGCATGTCAGCCTTTTTATTTAATGCTTCCTTATCTCACTGTGAAACTGCATCCTGGCTCACATACTGTAGCTGCCTGCAGAAACCCCAGTAGCATTTCAGATGCCTTTTACTCATCCTATGAGATTAGCATGTAAGAAATAGGACATTAAACTGTTTAACTGGTGAGCAACCGAAAACTACAGAACAATTTACATACTGCATCTTACTTCATAAATGATTCAGCTAAAGATACGTACAAGTAGACTAAGTACAGATTACCAATTTTCAATGTTGCTTTATGGTTACTTTACATCGTGTATTCCAAAGCAAATGAATATAATTTCTCAGAATACACTACAAAATACTGAGATAGATGTTGTTTCTGACACTATACTATCAACCTTATACTAAGACCTAATCCACAATGGTACTAAAATAGGTCATTCAGAATATAAACCTATAGGGCTATGAAGAACTCTGTTTCTCCCATATTTCCCTGAAGATGCTGTCATCAGCACAAAATTCCAAGGAAAGACATATGTATTTATATTTTTAATATTGCTTATACAACCAACATATTCTATGGTGCTGAACATATACTGTTTTCACTCACTCCAGTTCCAGTCCTCATTGGGGCTCACAATGTAAAAATGCTCACACACATATATATCAAGGCCAGGTTCAGAGAACACCAAATTAACCTGTCAGTATATTTACCCATATAATATGTAATCCCTTTACCAGAAACACCTCTTTCTTGTATATAGCCAGATCATTATATAAAAGACTAATATCATTAGAGTACACACATTGATCAGCATTGGAAGGCTACGTGTACATCTCACCTTGCTTTATATTCTGTTACAACAACTTAAAAACAGAGAAAAAAAGCAATGCCACATCCTTCACATTTAGCACACTATGAGCACTCAATGGGCCTCATTGACTATAGTGGATTTCATCAGATTTCTATTTCGTTGGTTAAAATAATTATTTATTGTAAGTCAATGGAGTCCATTGTGCAGTGCTTGTACTATGGATTTGGTACTACATCATGGCTTCCATAGAAGTGATGCTTAACACAATGCAGATGATATCGGGGAAAGAAAGGTCGGCCATGTTAATATTCAACATACCTCTTCCATTGCTCTCACACGAGATACAACAGTAGCTTTTTTAACGTCTCCCTCACTGAAATCACGAGTACTCTCAACAGAGTATATGCATAGAGAAGTTGAGGGGGAACTGTCAGCCGAACAAAAGTTTGGCCAAAACGTATTGAAATTCTGTGGCCAACTTTAGAATATACCAAATTATTCCTCATTTCAATATATACTGTATATATGTTCATTCAGTAATTTCGCAAAAATAACAAAAAATTTAATTTTATATGCTGTTCTACAGGATTTTAAAGGTCAGAAAGTATTGGTCAATACATCAATCTTTATTCAGATGAAAATTAAAGTGCACAACAAATAAATCAAATTAACAACCAGAACGTTTCTTGCAATTGCAAAAGACAGAGCAGACACCATATGAAATACTGAAGACATAAAGACAAATGTCATTTTTCAGCAAAGTCCCTTAAGGAGCACAAGAACTCAGTTATATCTCTTTTTCCACATCTACCTGTTTGTCATCTTATTTAAGATTGTTCTAATTCATTTATCAAGACTATAAACTGTACAAGTGGAAGTCATCAGCTCAGGAAAGGACAACAGGGCAAAGACAACAGAAAACAGAACTAGTAATAAAAGCAAATGTATAATCAATAAGCATTACATCTGTTACTATTGAACGTGTCATACACAATTCGAAAGCACAAAGTGCTAGGCAATTTGCTCACATCAAACTGTCAACTTTATTGCATAATCCATTTAGCTCCTTGGGAATTTGGTGCTAGAGACTACCCTCTAAGCTTCTTCTTTTAAGTGAAGGCTTTCAACTCAAAACCCTTCGAAGCACACGTAGTTGAACCAACATTCACAAGGTGGTGAATGGACTCAGAGGTTTGACCATTAACGGTAGCAAACCAGCACTTCTGCCTGGATATTACCATTGCTGATATACAACATTAAATGATATCTTCTATGGCAGTGCAGCTACTGGAGTGACATATTTTTGTATTAAAATTGCAAATTCCAAATAACCTGGGCAACTATAGCACAAAAAGAGACATTTCTCTGAGATGGAGGAGAGATGGGTCCTTCAATTCCATCGATTCAAGATGGTCAGTTAAGGTTACTAGAAGCTACCTGGGAGAACTGAATAAACGGGTGGTGAGCTTTTCCCACTATGTTAAGGATAGACTGTGACAAACCTAGGAGAACCACTGAGTTGATGCTACTGAGGACAAACACTGTATGTGTGTGGGGGATAAGGCGGAGTAGCTATTGCTCTTATGTCTGCTTTCTGGTGTAAAAAAGGCACTCATTTGTTGCTCAATGGTTTGAGCCAGAAATTTTGCCTCTATGCAATGTTTTTAAAACTCAATGAATAGTACAGGTACATATTATAAACTTTATAATACATTTTATTTACAAAATATGCCTCCTTCTCTACTGTCAAGCGGAGTTACTCTTTATATATTAGTGTATGGAGAGGAGAGTGGGAGGAGAAGGTTGCATTGTGATTCATGCAGCTTTTTTTCAACACTGCTATGTTTCAGAAATGAATGAGACAATGCATCAATTAGCAACCTCCTCCTCCCCCTTCATCTCTTGATAGAGTTCTGTGTGTGAGCTGGCTATAATGTTTACATTATATGTAAACAAACAGTGTGGATAAAGATAAAAAGAAGCAGATCAGCCTAATAAGTGTTTTTAGTATATTCTCTCCTGTCCAACTAATGATTAAGATTAATAGTTACATATGAACATTTCCTATGATACTTCTATATTTGTACAGGTGAAAATCAGATGACAAGGGGTATTTGCCTAGGAAATTGTAATATTCACCTACAGCTAGGACTAGGTGATTTTTGAATTTTATGAGTGAGTTTCATTTTTAATTCCGAGCTTTGTTTTTGGTTAAAGAGATTAAAAAAGTTCGTTAAGCTGCCAAAGGTGGAGGAATCAGAAATATTTCCCATCCTACCACCCAACTATTGACTACGGGAGAAGGAGAGGCATGTCAAAAGTTCGCCACGGGGCCCTGCCATTCCTAGTTACGCCATTGGCTGCCAACACCTATGCTATGCACAATCAAGGACCAATAGGGACCCCATTTTGTAGGACAAATATCAAGGATACTTCCTGTAATAACTTTTATTCCAAGGTCAAAAGACAGACAAATGACATGTTTCGCATTGTTTCTGAAGACACAAACACGCTTCGAAACAGGAAATGGGTTCATAGAGCAACACAATATAACCTTAAATTTAACAATTTAATACCTAAAGGGATCAGTGCTATATAGAAGAAAAGAAGAATAACAAATGACACAACAAGTAAACAGAATTAAAAATAATGGGAGAAAACAGAATAATACTGTGTGTCAGCAATATGTATTTAAGCCATAAATTCAAAATATTAAGATAATTGAATTTTAATGTATCTGTAATTGGGATTTCCCAGAGAGAAGGATACAATTTTTATTATTTAATGTAGATTGTGAGCCCCATATAGGGATCACAATGTACTTTTTTTTTTCTTCCTATCAGTATGTCTTTTGTAGAATGGGAGGAAATCCACGCAGACATGGGGAGAACATACAAACTCCTTGCAGATGTTGTTTCTGGTGGGATTCAAACCCAGGGCTCCAGCACTGCAGGGTTGCAGTGCTAACCACTGAGCCACCATGTTGCCCCCGAAGGATACAATTTTTGCATTGATAACAAGATAAAGATTTCTATCACTCCACAATCTCTTTCAAAACATATGGAGAAGGCCTTACTTACCCAGACCTGGCTAGGGCTCCTCTGCTACACTTACCCTTCCAGACGTGCCACTTTGAGAAATAATGTCAAACAAGGGCCATCTTCATATCCTAGTACTCTGTATACTTCTCAGTTTTCTATTACCATGATTAACTAAGATTTCATATACCGTATTTTTCGGACTATAAGACGCACTTTTTTTCCCCAAAATTTGGGGGGAAAAGAAGGGTGCGTCTTATAGGCCGAATGTGGCGCCTGGCATCCGCTGTAATAGAGAGGTGGAAGCCGGCAAGTGATAGACGCCATTACAGGTGCCGGGGCCTGAGACATCGCTGCCCTGCCCTGCATGAAGCCAGCAGCGGGAGGAGTGATGCTATTCCGCTCCTCCGTCCCCCCGCCGCTGGCTTCATGCAGGGCAGGGCAGCGATGTCTCAGGCCCCGGCGTCTATCCCTCCCCGGCATCCGCCTCTCTAGTACAGCGGATGCCGGGTCAGTATCAGCGGCCCCTTCTCCCCCGGGGCCGGTCCCCACCGGCCCCGTACCTGTAAAGTTGCAGGCCGGCTCCTGCGCGGCGATATCGCAGGAGCCGACCTGTTCGGGTGACAGCCGGGAGCCTAATGAGGCTCCCAGGCCTGTCACTGCTGTATTAGTATTGCGGCTGGCCCCTATGACCAGCCGTAATACTAATAGACAGAATGTCCCATAGACGGCAATACAGTTGTATTGCCGTCTATGGGACTTGCGATCAAGTGACCGCAGGTTCAAGCCCCGGGGGGGGTAATAAAATAGTAAAAAAAAAAAAAAAAAAAGCTTTAAAAATATATAATAAAAATATGAAATAAATAAAAGTTCTAAATCACCTCCTGTCCCTAGAAAATATATATATAAAAGTAGAAAATCATATATCATAAACCACCGGGTTTTTTTTTCAATAAAAGGTGATCTAAGCAATAGATATTCCCCAAAATGGTATAACTAAAAAGTACTTCTGGCCCCGCAAAAAAAAACACTCTATGCATCCCCGTACAGCTGCAGGGTCACCTGTCAATGTGGCCTTGCAGCTGTTGCAAAACTACAACTCCCATATATTAAATATTTTACCAGTTTTTGCTTCAAAATTTTTTTTCCCTATTTTCCTCCTCTAAAACCTAGGTGCGTCTTATAGTCCGAAAAATACGGTAATACAGTACATCTACAGTTCTTACTTGCCGTACATATTATTGCTTCATCATATAAAATTCCCTTGATTAATTTTTCTTTTTGGTGTGCTTATACTTTAAGGTGTCACACCTTTCCTTAGGTTGTATCTGGTATTGCAGCTCAGTTTTTTCAGTTTGGTTCTGATATCGTGTCACATGACAGACAGCTTTTGTTGTCAGTGACACACAGACAGAGAAGAGGGTTGCTTGGCTATTGAACTGAGCCTGAGAAGTAGCCCCCCATTCATCATTTTTGTTATGTGGCCTGCTGCTGGTGCCAAACCAGAATTGCCAGGGCAGCAAGACCTGTTTAAAAAATGGTGTCCTTTAATTTCTCTGGATAATCCCTTTAATAATAATAATGGTCAAACCTTTGTTACGCGGGAATCCGCTGTACCTTGTGTCTAATTCGAAATATATTAATATAAAAATAAGAAAATTTCTAAAGTTAAAAAAATATATACATCAAGCAAGTCACCTCCTAAATAAGCATGCAAATGCCAACACTGCAGGTCTTCAGTGCATCTATCTCTAGCCTTATGTTCACCCAGCTGTCATTCCCAGCCCTGTCCAAATCCTATTTTCAAAGCCAAAACTTCTATGGTAATGATACATTGTGTGTGTGTTATGTGACTCACTCACCCTGTCCTCCTGGTATTACTCTACACCCCCATACTTCAGCCTAGTCAGCCTCACTGTCATACAAATTTTACTTCCACGCTGAACAAATAATGACATTTTCTTAATCTATATTTCAGTAGCCTAAAATAATGTATTGCAGTGAAATTAGCTTTAGACTCTATGCACTGTGCATAGCCACTTTATCATGACAAGCACACTGACCCATTAGTCTCCGTGGCCCTATATGGATGTCTGTGTATTGTCACGGGCCTCTGTATACAGCAGTCAGCCAGGGTAAAACTTAGGACGGGTCAGTTTTATGGCCCAGGTTCAGTAGATAAAGTGAATGGGTTCTTGTAACCATGGAAGGCACATGGATGTTATCTGGATTGCATTTCAATAAACATTAGTAAAATCACAACCTGGGGGCCTGAACCATGTGCCGTCTGTGCTGTTTTATTATGGATCAGACACACAAGGCATCTGAGCCTAAAAAATGGATCTGAGCAATCATCACTTCAGAAAACCTTTGATTTCCATAGACTTAATGTATGTTTCGATAATGCATTAAGAAATGTACCGCGGTAAGTGACACTATGTTATTATATGCTGTGTGAATCACACTGCAGCAGCTTATGGAAAATGCAGAATGTTTTTCTATAATTTAGAAAATTTACATATTTTAAGTATACCACAATAGTATAATAAATATAGTGGGAAAAGGGGGAACTATAGAATGGATTACCGGTATCCTTATTGTAGCTTATCCCTAGTATAGGCCATCAATATTAGATCTGCAGGGATCTAACACCTGGAGCTCTGCATATCACCTGTACGAAGAAAGTATGGCTCTAGTAATGTTTACATACCGCTCACGCACCATACAAAATTGTAGTGGCTAGTGTAGGTACTACATCACTGTCCCATTCAATGAGATAGGCAATCTCCTATGGCTCACAGACGCTTGCTCATGCTCTCCAGTAGCTCCCAGATGCTTATTCATGTTCCCCAATGGTCTCCAGATGCTTACTCATGTTCCCCAATGGTCACCAGATGCTTATTCATGTTCCCCAATAGCCTCCAAATGCTTATTCATGCTTCCAAATAGCCCTCAGATGCTTGCTCATGTTCCCCAGTGACCCCTAGATGCTTATTCATGCTCTCTTCTTCTCATCTCCAATTCAGCAGGCCTGCACTGAGCCACAGACTTCAATAGCAGCAGATACCTGAATTGTGGAGCAGGAATCTAGAGGCTTCTTGCTTCATCACTCTACTTAACTTATTTGCATCCAAAGGACAAAGAAAATTTGAAAGAAGACATGTGGCCATATTCCCACTGGAGTGTCGCAGCACCCCTGGCTGGTTTACACAGTATCCCAGTTGAGGATCCCTGTTATATAGTATACATCTTATCTAGAATGTCTTTGAAGATTAAGGGACCAGGGCATTATTATTGCACAGGGTTGCCCCTAAGACACTGTACTTGGGTCATTTCATACTTCGGTTAGAAGCCTCCACTGCAAACTCAGTCAAATACCCCAGATGAAAACTGTTGCATTCTGTGCTTTTTCTTCTGGCATAATGTTGGAAACCATATCAGAAACCTGAAAGACCCCATTTTACTCAAAAGGATCTGTAGAGCTCTCAAGGTGTAAGAAATATAAAGGATCTGTCATGACTCATGAGCTTAAAGTTCAGTTTTTCTACTACCATAATGGAATAGAAAAAAGGAAAGCCTTATGAAGATGTGAACCTAATCTTGTGTGTTTTGTTTTTTGAGCATTTCATTTAATGCTATAATTTTATTTTTACCTTTATTACTAAATAAAATATGTGCAAAAATCAGGCAAAAAAAAGGTTTACACATTCACCAAGTACGTCCTCTGTTGATACACAAAGTGGACCATCTGAGATTTACAGGTTACCCCAACCATGCATATTCAAAGCAGTTTCAACAGCAAATGTACAGTATGTTTGACAGCAAGAGTGTGTATGTGCTGCCCTTTATGCTGACTGCAATTTTTACCAATAAATCCATCAGCTTTCTCCTTTTCTTGGGTACACTGCATTTGTCCAGTAGCTCAGGAAACACTTAAGTAATATATATTTGAGAAGACAAACATCAATGGCAAGCACTTAGCAGAGCACAGTGAAGATACTCTCAGGGGAATATGATATTGTACAGAACAAAATGTACCTGCTCTCCCTCTCATTTAGCCATATTACAATATTGTAATCTTACATTTTATGCAGCAATGTAAATGACACAAAGCTAATGGATTTGTAGATATTAAAGACAAATTTTCATTCTATTTTAAAAACTGCATTGCATCTACCTTTTATGCGGACGTACATAAACAGACTTGTATAAGATGCAGAAATGTGTGTATGTATTATATATGACGCCGAGGTGTCTCATTTGATGCAGTGGGTGAGGATGTAATGATCTTGTATTTATGGATATGGTTATCATAATCGACTTTCACCTTGAAAGCAACCTCTGAGGCTTGCCATTTGAAGGATCTGTCTCTGTTTACACCTGCTATGTCAGCTTCCTTTATTGTTAAGGAGCAATCAGCTGCCTGCAGAATGGCTCCGACTGCTCAAGCAATTGCTAATTAGAAGGGAATGTTTACTTTCCATCCTGCTCCACTTTTATATGTGACATGCCATCAAACTGCCTAATTAAACCTGCCATACCCTTTCATCTCCAGCAATTTCTTCAAAAGACACACATCTTCTGAGACGCAGTCTGTGTCACCAGCAATAATCCATTTTCCAATTTACTTGTTTTGCCAGAAAGCAAAATAAGCCACAAACCTCATGAACTTTTGCCATCTTGTAATGCATTCTAATGAGGTGCTATGTGGCAAAAATATATCTACGATGTACTTAAGTTTGCCAGACAGGTTTACTACACTATGCGGCTCGCAGGTGCATTAATACACTTGGAATAAATTGTGCTGCTCGTTTATTCGTCTCAGTGTTTAATTTCAGCACTATTTTCTGTGGTAAAAAAAAAAAAGTTTGTTCCCTAGAAATCCAGAAAGAGAGCTTGTGTGCGGTGGCAATGTGCTTCCTCTTTCAAGTGACAGATGACTATGTGCTAGCCCACTGCCTTTTATTTCCTCACTAATGATAAATCCCTCCAGTTTTCTAAAACAAGCAAAGAAAAATGAGCTCTTACCAAACATGAAGGGATCCTTAGAGCCTGTGATATGATGTATCCAGCTTCTGAAAGCCTTTAAGATGTAAACAATCCTCCCTTTGAGTGTCTTGCTGTGTGAGCACACATGCATAACACAACAGAGAGGACTTATATAAATAGGACAGCCAGTACTGACAGAGCCTGCATATTGCTTGGCTGCTCTCAGTTCTGTGACATGCGCTTACAGCACTACTCTACTTCTCAATGGAGAAGGCTGCAAATACCTCTCCACCAAAACATACACAAAGCTGTCACGTTACAGAACATGCTGGAAATACTCCAGAGACTACAATGCCAACATGGACCCCCCCATACTGTTGTTTGTTTGTTTGTTTTTTCAATAACACCTATTTTGACGGAGTAGATATAAAAAGGACATTAGATTATTTTTAGAATATTTATATTCATGCACATGCTGCTAAAATAATATAACAAAAATAATATCTGTCACTATACTTTTACTATTAATTCCAGGGATCTCTACATATGAAACACAAACATGAGACAATAGTAACAACTACAATAAAGATCTGCTTACTGAGTGACACACTGTTACCACAGCAGAGAAGACCCTGCTTGCAAGGGATTACAATTTAAACTACATTCATGAAAAAGTGACCTTTTTTCACACCCGTTTTGCATCTGTGGGGCATGCATTTTCACAGATCCTTCATAGACTTGAGTCTACTCAGGCATTGATTGTGAAGGTTTAGATGATGGTAGGGCAGGAAATGTGTTGGGACAAGGCCCCACATGGCAGAGACATTGAAAAAAATAAAAAAAACGCACCATTTTACAGTCACTACAAGGTGGATGGGATTCTAACCAATCCCATCCCCACCTTGTGAAAAAATATGTGCAACGATTTTGTAGAGCACAGGGTATCTGCACATATTTTGTCAATTATATCTCAAGAAACTGCAGCGGTTTCTTTATAGGTACACTGTCTACCAATAAGTATTTGGACACCTGTTGTCCAAGCGGCACAAGCGACAATTACAGCCTCAACTCTCCAGGGCATGCTTTCCACAAGTCCTTGTATGACGGCTGGTGGTATTTTATTACATTCGGCTTGGAGAAGACAGGTAAGTTCTTTCTCCGATTTTGGTCGGCTGCTGCACCCCTTAGTTTGGTGATCCAACTTGTCACAGAGGTGCTCGCTAGGGTTCAAGTCTGGGCTCTGGGCAGGGCAATCTAGTCTGTTCACCTGATTGTCACTGTACCAAGCCATGGTAGACCTCACTACATGACAGCTGGCGTTGTGATCCTGGATGTAACATTGGTCTGACCCTTAGATTCGCCATAATATAGGAAGCACACTGTTATCTAAAATAGTACAATAGGCGTCAGCATTGAGTATACCATGTACTGGGAACAAGGGTCCCAGTCCATACCAGGAGAAACACCCCCAGACCATAACTCCACGTCCGCAGAACTTAACCTATGTGGAGTTTCTGTGAAAAGCTTTCTGGGAAAAACCACAATATGTTGCCACCGTGGTTTTTCCCTTATAGCACACTGACCCATTCATTTTTATGGGCCCATACACATGAATTACACGGTCACGTGTGGGCCGAAAGTCCAGGCAAAACATGTAATAGGTCCTATTTCTATCCAATTTTGCGAACCTATTTCTACGGCTCATATTCATTGAATGAAAGAGTCTGCAGCAAAATGGGCAGTACATCCCTGTGTCCCCTGTGTGCTCCCCCTGCCATTCATTCACAACAGCTGGTTAGCATGCGGTCGTGTGACACTTGCTTTAACCTCTGTCCAAAATCCAAAGAGGCATTCCCCCAAAAAACACTGAATGTTTTCAAGGAGGATGCAGCAGGAGTGGAAGGTGGTAAGGACTTGGATGTGTATAATAAGGCAAAATTGAAGGTTATTTCATGACAGTGTACTGTGCCATTTACAACTGTGATTGACAATTCTGGTAAGGAGGTTAAATGAGATGGGAACACAATGGTAAATTCACTTTTCTCTATGCTGAGATTTAGGAGGTTGGAGAAAGAAGAAATAGCTGATAGACACGATGAAACCTTGGATAACAGAGAGTGATTTGGGTGTCATCACCATGAAAAGTACTAAAAGCCATGGGATTTTAATAAGCTGTCATTGGCCAAAAGAATGGATGTATAAGAGTGGGTTCTAAAGAGAAAGCACCAACATAAAGAATCAAAAAAGTCAATTAGTGAAAAATGGTTTAGACCAGGGGTCCTCAAACTGCGGCCCGAGGGCCACATGCGGCCTGCCAAGCACTTCTGTCTGGCCCAGCCAACAACGCTGGCAGGCATGCATTTATAATGAAGCTCCTGGGGAGCTCGGGTCAGACCATGGAGCGCACTTCACTTTACCTATTGGAGGGCACCGATCCCGATGTCTGTGCGTTTGCTCTGCCTCCGGCCCCCTATTTAAAAAGTTTGAGGACCCCTGGTTTAGACCATCTAGCAATGATCTGGAAAGGGGGAGGAGATTGAGGGTCTTCACCCAGCTTCTACAGAGTGAGAGTGTCCCATCCAGCCTCCCAAAAGGAAGGTGTGAGACTTAGTACAGAAGCTATACAGTTGTGCTTTATCCCTGAGACAGGGAGAAGTAAACTGCCTCCAACAGTTAGTACTGACCCTACTGTGCCACAGGATGGACAGGGCATCTTGAGTAGAGAAGGTGAACAGATTATTACTTATATTGAAAGAGAGACAAAGACCAAAATGCAGGGCAGGCTGCTGGAACTGCAATCACCAATCCCCCCCTTCCCCCACAGTGGGCCTCTGTGTAAGATCTGTCCTTCCATTATTGTAGAAGCTGTTGGTTCTTTTGCATCTGTTATCCAGTAAACTTGTGAACCGTTTCCTTGCAACGTTGAGTCACTTACTTGCACTAACATCATGTAACATCATGGGTACTCCAACTTCTATTTGGCTAAGGAGGGCTAAAGACTATTAGGATTTGTCCTGGGGAAAGACTATCATCTCCATCAGGTACCGTCCAGGCTCCCTCAGCTCTGTACCAGCCCAGGAGGAGAGAAACAACAAACGGTTGAGTAAAAAATCCATTGAGACAACTGCTTTTTAAATTACTACCACCCCCAGCCTCCATATATCTTCCAACAGGTTGCTGCAACAGACGTATTACTGTTATTTTTCTGTAAAAAGGCATCTAAATGTTTTTTGAAGTGATCAGCTGTTGTTGCTGGGACCAGCTTCTTCTAATTACAGAGTAGGCTATTTCACTGACTCACAGTCATTATGGTGAAGAAGAGATTATACTTTTCTTACTACAAATGGAGAGACTGCCCCTTTATCTTTTGAAGGGAATTTATATGAACAAATTCTCCCCATATGATTTCTATGGGTTTATACAGGTTTGTCATGTCCGCCCTTAAATGCCTCTACTAAAGACTAAACAAATCCATTTTTTTTATTTCTCCTCATAACTCCATGGTGAAGGTCCTCCATGTCTCCTATTAGTTTTGTGGCTCTCCTGTGTACCTTTCCCAACTTTATGGCATCCTTTCTAAGAACTAGTGACCAGCACTGAGCTCCATATTTCAGATAAGGCAGCACCAATGCATTGTAAAGCTATAATATTACATCACTGACCTGTTAGTTCATACCCCTTTTAATATATGATAAAATCCGCTGGTCTCAGAAGCAGCTGATTACATGCTGCAGAACATGCTGTGATCTACAAGTACCCCGAGGTCCTACCCCAGTGGCTCTCCCGGATTTACTCCTCCTAGGACATATATTGCATGCAGATTATATTTAACCGAATGTATAACTTTACATTTATCTACATTGAACCTCATTTGCCAAGTGGATGCCCAAACACTCCACCTGTCCAAGTCTGCTTGTATCATACGTACATCCTCCATAGACTGCATTGTACTACATAGCTTTCTGTCATCTACAAAGATAAATCTAGTGCTATAAATTACATCTTCTATATTATAAATAAACAAATGAAATAACATTTTGGCCATGTCATAACCCTTGAGTCATGTGACCCAAAGCAGCGTTCAGCCTTCTGTGCCCTCCACCTCCTCCCTATGTCCCTGATCTCAAAAGCAATTAGCAGAATAGGTAATTAATTACCTGTGTGATCAGTGGAGGAGGGGGCAGAGTGAACCAAGAGGCTGAATACCACATCAGGTCATATGACCCAAGGGTTGCGACGTCGCTGGAACTACCAGGTCCATTATCTTCAATAATCCGGGACAGGTAAGTAAATTACTGATCGCTAAATAACCCCTTTAAGAGCTCCTGAAATACTTTCCCCACTATATATTTTTTGTACTAAACTTATAGGTCTGTAATTACCTTGAGAAACCTAGATAAAATATGGACCACATATGCCTTGCACCAGTTCCTTGGCATTGTACAAGTCAATAGAATATCCCTAAAAATTATAAACAGGGACAAAGCAAGATCTAAACTAAATTCTCTAAGTATTGAAAATACACTCCTGCCGTTATATTCCATCCTTTTAATCCCTATCGAATACAAAAAACCCAGTATATCCTGCATTTAAATTTGGATTTAAGACATAGCTGAACAAAAAATGGCTATTTGAACTGTAGAGTAGGAAAGGATAGTTTATAATACAAATAAAGGAGTGTTTTGAATGAGCAAATAGACACCATATCCATTAGAATAATTAGCAATAACGATTACCTTCCAATTATATGTGCAAGTTGATTTATAGGTTGTACATCCCATTCTTATTAGTCTCTCAGACTTATGTTAGCTAGCAAACAGCTGAATAATGGAATCTGTGTAATGCATAAAAATAGTAAAAAGTCATATACACCTCAGTAGGCTATGCTTCCATGCCACAAGCAATAAAGCGAGTGACAGTAATGTAAGCCTTCTTAGATTTTAACAAAATAAAAGTTAATTTTAGTTAGGTAATATACTAGGAGATTAGGAACAAGTTTTGGACTAGGGTTCCTAGAGTCCACCACAATTGACTCTGGTGGCCTACCCTAACAATTACATGCAAATACTACCTGTTCTAAGATGGAAACTTACTAACATGGTGCTGATATCAATATTATTATATGTACTCCATAATTCCCAAACTTGGGTACCACTACAGATTTTTTCTAACATTAGAAACTCCATGTAACATCTTTGCCCATCCGAGCTTTGGCGTCATAGTCTGGCCGCATGCTGCGGTACAAGAGGCGTGTTCGGCTGTGATTTCTTTTCTTGGGTTCTTCTTGCATTGTCTGAACACTGTCCTATTCTTTCATCTTGGTAATTGATTTTCCACCACACCCATCTCCTTCACCTTCATTTCCCTCTGCTCCTGTAATACTTAATTTCAGTCTTGCCCTGTGATTGACAGCCTATTCGCCTATCAACTCTGGGGCGGGTTCTTCCTCCCTATTTATTCTAGGCTCACATTCACATTGTTGCTTGCTATTGCCTTGTGCATACTAGCTTCTTTTCTTGCTGTCATTACTTGTATTCTAATCCTTGACCTTTGGCTTTCCCTACTGACTATTCTTTTGGACTCCGATTTGGCACTGCATCGCTTGACTGTTACCGAACCCTGGCTAGCTGACCTCCCTTTGTTGTTGTTTCATCTTGTCTGCGTTTTGTGTATCACATATACAGGAAGGGATCGTCTTCGAGTTGCCGCCTATTACGTAGGATAGGGCCTGGAGATAGGAAGGGACAGTAGAGGAGCTTCAGCTTAGGGCTCACTGTCTCTTGTGCCACGCTCCAGGGTTTCCAGCAGCTACTGGGGAATTGCTGTCCTGGCAATTCCATAACATAATAGCAAGCCCTAAAAAAAAATTTTTTTGTCTCCCTCCCCCTCCTACTCCATACTTCATGGCTTCTGTTCAGGACCTTGTATCTTGGATGGAGGGTTTAGCAGGTTTGGTGTCTGAACTGGCTAATCAGGTTCACACCCTCACCCAAAAACAAGCAGAGGCTGCACACCACCTAATGTCATTTCCCTTTCCAGGGTTAAAATGTTACTCCCGGATCTTTTTTCTGGGGACCGAGGGAAGTTTGAGACATTTTGGGAGTCATATCTGTTATACTTTCATGTCAATCCTCATGCATCTCAGTCTCAGATGGTGGGGGTGGTCATATCTCTCTTACAGGGGGATCTACAGACTTGGGCCCTTAAACTTCCCCCTGCGGCAGAGGAGTGGACAGATTTGGAAAAAATTTAAAATCTTTGGGGGCTATTTATGCTGAGCCTGACCAAATTGGACTTGCTGAGTCACAACTCCTTACCATTTGTCAGGGTAAATGCTCCGCTGAACTTTATTGCTCTGAATTTTGGAAGTTTAGTATAACAACTGGTTGGTGTGACGCAGCTTTGAGGGCTCTCTTTAAACAGGGTCTCAATGACTCAGTTAAGGATGTTTGGGTAGGTCACCCCGATTCCCCCACCTTAGAACAGGCCATGACCCTAGCTGTCCGCGTTGACCGGAAACTCCAGGACAGGCATAAAGAGAGGGTAGGGTCTGATTCTGTTAAGCCTTCTGTCTACCACTCTCTTCCTGTTAAAAAATCTATTTCTCCTGTCACCCCTGGAGATGAGCCTATGCAATTGGGAGCGCTGGATACCAAGGCTAGACGGGAATATCGTTGCCAGAATAATCTTTGCCTGTATTGTGGTAAACCAGGTCCTTTCATCCGAGACTGTCCCGTCAAACCATGCACACCAGCGGAAACCTTCAGGGCCTGAGTGGTAATCGGGAGAACCACTCAGGCAACCAGGTATCTTCCGAATATTTTCATAAATTGATGTTACCTGTGTCTCTGTCCTCTGTGGACAGATCTGTTTCTGGCCAGGCCCTAGTTGATTCTGGGGCTGCCACTAACTTTGTGAAACTTTCATTTATTTCTGCTTTGTGCCTTGATCTTGTGCCATTAGATACTCCCCTAGTGGTTACTGGAGCGGATTTTACTCCACTGGCCAGGGGTAAAATCCGTTTTAAAACCCCCTTGATCTCATTACAAGTGGGCTCAATATACACTGAGATCCTAAGTTTCTTTGTAATGGAAAATTTGTCATCTGATATTATATTAGGGCTTCCCTGGTTAAGCCTCCATAACCCTACTTTCGATTGGCCCACAAAAGAATTGGTAAAATGGGGGAATCAATGCTCTTCTCATTGCATAACTTTGTATACCTCCGATTGTCTCAGTGAGGAAACCGTTATTGCTGAATTCTTGTCTGATTTTTATGATGTTTTTGATCCTAAACCTGCTGAAGTTTTACCCCCGCATAGACCTTATGACGGTGCGATTGAACTCCTCCCTGATTCTAAATACCCTAAGGAAAGGATTTTCAATCTTTCTGCTCCAGAGCGTGAGTCTATGCGGGAATACATTCCGGAAAGTCTTCTGAAAGGTCACATCCATCCATCTAATTCTCCCATGGGAGCTGGTTTGCGACCATGCATTGACTACCGTGAACTAAACAAAATTACTGTCAGAAACCAGTACCCACTTCCACTGATTCCTGATCTTTTTAATCAGATTGTGGGTGCCCGCTGGTTTTCAAAGGTTGATCTCCGGGGGGCATAAAATCAAATCCGGATCAAGGAGGGGATGAGTGGAAAACTGCATTCAACACCCCGGAGGGTCACTTTGAGTACCTGGTTATGCCCTTCGGGTTATGCAATGCACCAGCAGTTTTCCAGCACTTTATCAACAATCTTTTCAGACACCTGCTGGGTCGGTATGTGGTGGTCTATCTGGATGATATCCTGGTTTTTTCTCCAGATTGAGCTACACATGTGGAACGCATCAGGAATGTTATGTTACGATTATGCTAAAACAATCTGTTTGCCAAACTGTCCAAATGCCTGTTTGGAGTCCATAGAGTCACTTTCCTGGGTTACGTCATTACCCCCGATTCATTTTGTATGGACCCACTCCATCATACCACTCCCTACTATTCAATTTATGCCCTGGATTAATTGGATTCTCTCCCCATTGAGCTTTGTACATGTATTTGGTGTAATCCACGTCTTCTAGAATACTTCAGATTGGAAGGCTTCTCTCCCTGGGAATGATCAGGAGTATTATTTATGTACCAAATACATAATGAGAGAGGGATGTATTAAGTTGTTTGAGCAGCTTCAGGCTGATTTAAACATGACCTTCCATACCCTCATGAAAGTGCAGTTTTATATACTGCAACAAAGCCGACAGTGGAAACGCTCCAGCAAAAAAACGCGCAATTTACATTAACTGCAAAGTGATTGGGGTTCTAGGTAATCTCATCCACATATTGCAGAAAATAATCCACAGCAGAAATGCTGTGATTTAAAAAATGCTCATGTTTTTGCAAATTGAAGCATGTCAATTATACATATGCAAACACTAGTGGTTTCCGTATAGGTAAGTAGACTTTCTATGGAAAGCGCTGCGGCAAAAACCACAATGCGTTTCCTGCAGTGATTTTTGGCTGCAACGTGCTACATAGGGACTTAGCCTTAAAATTGATCCCTACTTAATCTTTGTCTAAAGCCAAATGGTTTCCCAATTATATTTTATATATAGGGTATAACAGAACACTCAGTTTACTTTATAAAATTGGGTTGTGTGGTGACTCCAATTGCCCGTGATGTAGAGTGGAAAATACACACCTTTTACACATTATGATGGAGTGTATAATAGGAAACTTCTAGAATGGATTTCAAGAGTTGTTAAGAGAGTATACATTGTTTACAGATTCTTATATGTGTTTGCTGGAGATTAGTGATAGATGACAAGACTGCCTGGGGGTACAACAAGTACTGTAACAAACAAGAAAAACAATTGTGGCTTGGTGGATTCAGGCTCTCCTTCCTCCCCCAACACTAATTGAATTTATCTAAAAAGTGATTATAGTTATTAAGTTAGAATGACTAGTATATCTTGAAAGAGCTCTTATAGAATTAAAGGGGTTTTCTTGTAATATGGTACCAATCACCTGTCCTTAGCATAGGTCATCAATATCATATCAGTGGGGGGATGAAACCCAGAACCGCCACAGATCAGCTGATTTAAGTCGCTGCAGCATCTGGACAAGTGCTATAATTTCTTCACTGCTTACCAACGCCATATGGATGTTGCAGAAATGCAGCTTTTGTAGCAGATTTTGCTGTGTTTTTTTTCTTTAGCCAATACTGGAATGTGCAGAAGGTAGAAGTCCATCCTATATATTTCCCATTCTGTTTGTAGCCATTCTTGGCTTTGGAACAAAAAACGTAGCAAAATCTTCTACAAAGAAGCTACATTACTGCAACGTGTCAGCCTAACTCCCAACTTCTACAGCTTCAAGCGCATGCCAAGGGCACTTCTCTTCAGGCAGGCTTATCACATCTAACACTAACCACCCTCTGTTCATACCCCCTCTCCCCCACAGGTCATGATGCTTTTATATCAGTGTAACCTTTATGCCCATGCACTTTAAGGCTCCATTCCCACGGAGTAATGCGCCGCTCATTTAGACATGTAAACACGTATCAGAGCGAGGCACTTCAAAACAGATCCCATTGATTTCAATGGGTGCCAGCTTACGCACGCTACACATTGAAATCAATGGGAGACTTTATAATCCATTGATTTCAATGGGTAGCGCGCATAAGCCGGCACCCATTGAAGTCAATGGCATCTGTTTTGAAGCGCCTCGCTCTAACACGTGAGCGGCGCGTTACTCCGTGGGAACGGGGCCTAAATCTGTTCATAAAAAAACATTCTTCTAAGTGCTTGCAAGCAGGGCCCTCACTCCTATTGTGTTTATTACTTTGTAATATCTAATTTTGTCTGAACCCTATGATCTGTAAAGTGCTGTAGAATATGTTGGTGCTATCTATATAAAAATGTATTATTATTAACTTTATTCTACAGGTGACGTCAGTTGTGATAACAAATATGTATACTTTGTTTCATATTTTAGTACTTTTGCACAAAGCTTGATTATAGAAAAAAAATCATTTTGTGTCCCGACATTACAAACACAATAACATTATTTTCTGTTTTCCAATGTGGTCTTCTTTTTTGTGTGATCAGATATATTTTTATTAGCATCATTTTGGGGTATCTTGAATTTATCATTTGTCTTTTTTTGTGTTATGGTCCATGCCATATAAATACAGTACATTATATGTAATCACTTATATCATGCTTTGGAATACTGATCCCATCTCCAGACTGTTATTAGTATAAAGTTTCTTAAACTTTTTCTAATAAGGCCTCACCAGCTAATCTAAGGTGATGCCAGGCCTTCCTACACTATCAAGCAGTGCCAAACAAATATCCCATGCAGTGGTTATATGATACCCAACATAAAATGTTTCCAGCAGTGCCGACACCACAGTGCAGCACAATATTGTTTTCAGCATCTTCAGATACCACAATAACTCCAGAAAACACAAGACACCTCAGCAGCAGTGACAAATACCACAGTGCAACAACACAGATCTCCCCAGCGGTGCTAATGAAATATAGCAGTGCAACAGAAAATACTACCCCAGTAGTGCCAAAACACATAACAGAGTCCTGCTTCTGGCATGGAGATCAGTCCGGTAAATCCAGTTAAACTTGGCTGTGTAAATCTAGCCTTAGGCTTTGTTCACATCTGCATTGGATGCTCTGTTAGCAGACTCCATTACATATTCCATAACATATGAAAGAAAAATAAGTTCTTCTAGTAATACAACAGGATCTTTTGTATGATGTTGATAGTTATCATGAAATAGACCTGTCTAGGGGCAGTACATTGTGCTAAGAACAGTTAAATGTGGATCATGGAGGATCCTGCTGCAAATGTTTTGCTTGTCTGTATATCATATGTATCTTAATAATTTCTTACTGTACTTGTTCCACACCCATACCTTCTTGCAGACTACTATGTTGCTCTACCCATTGCCCTGCTATATGCTAGAGTGTACATTAGCTGCCAATGAGCATGTGAACCCCACACCAGCTAATACCACTGGTCAAATGTCATGAGTTCCTACATGATAGATGAGGGAGTAGAAAATCACACCAATATGTACACAGGAACGTATGCCATTTTCACATCTCTGTGCAAGCCAGCACAGCAAAAAACTTTTGTGAAGCTGATGCCAATTACCCCATCAGAGAAAAAAATTGGACTAACCCTAGATTCAAAGAACTACGTTTCACCTCTTGGACTGTGTGTTTGCTGGATTTACTGGCCCGAACATAATGCCAAAAGATGGTCTCCTAGCATAATAGTTATCTATCACACCAGGAGTCTCTGCCTCCCAGCAACATATTGTACCGTATTGATTACAGTATGGTACAGCATGTCACTGGGAGGAAGGGACTCCTACCGTAGCACTGTAGATAACTATAATGCTAGGAGTCCCTCTCCCTGCGAACTGTTCAATCTGGCACTGATGTAGTCTCAGTTTCATGGGTGAAACAAGGTTGTACGAATCTAGTCTTAGTCCCTGAACCAATATCCTATCCCAAAAATGTCTAGTTCCCAATGCCTGTGATATTCGCACTTATACGAAATTCATCCAGGCCTGTCTTGAACTTGTGCTAGTTATCAGCCATTCCCACATCCTGACCTATTTTCCTGTACACATAGAGGATGCCTCCTGCCATGGCTACAGGCCTCAGTGTAAAAAGATCATTGGAAAGATTTCTGTACCGTCTATTCATATATTTGTAAACGTGTACATTGAAATGTAATGAGCTACCATTGATCATTTATCAGTGTTGTTTCTTACAATAAAATTAAAAAGGAAAAGCACAATAACTAGATTTCATGAAAGTTAGAACTTGATAACAATAAGGTACATATGAATGTCTAGTTTTAGAGTAATACCCCATGTTGTGGAAATGCAACATTTTAAGATTCCGTGGAAATGCAGCTAAAAAAAAAAAAGCTGGCATTGTTAAAATCACAGCATTTCCACTGCGGATATTGTTCTGCAATGTGTGAATGGGATTAGCAAGTATCCCATCCACTTTGTAGGTACTGTAAAACACCACTGTTTTTGTAAAAAGCCAAATTGAGGCATTAACACCATGTGTTTTTTGCTGTAGTGGGTTTTTTTTTTAGCAGTGTTTCAATACATGGAGCCTTAGACACAATTTATATATATCTATATTAAAAATGTATATAAAAAGGTAAGTAAATTTGCAACTGTAGCTGTATGCCTGAAAAAGTCTAGTGGTATTAACATGGCTTGGTAGGTTCGCACCTGTGTTGGGCTCTCTCCACTGTGAACCTGAACAACCAAGAGCCAGACCACTATAAGGATAAGTTCACATGTAGTTTTTTGGTCAGGATTTTGAGGCCATATCCGGATTTCAATGGGAGCCACTCAAGAAGTGAGAAGCAAAAAAAACCCCGTCTGAACTTACCCTAAGGCTGGGTTCACATAGGGTTTTTTGGGCCGAATTTCGCCTCGGAATCTGCCTCAATAAAACTTCAAAAAAGACTTCAATGCGAGCTGATCACTTCCTTTTCCCGTGAGCGGATTCTTCCTGCTCGCAGAAAAAGAAGCGACCTGCCCTCTCTCGCCGCGGGCGAAATCCACCACAGAGTCGTGGCGCGACACTCCCCTCCCGACTAGACCCATTTATTTGGTCCTAATCCAGAACGAAATGCCATGAGTGGATGCTGGTGCAGTTCACTGGCATCCAGTAGTGGCTAGCTGATTTTTGGACTGGATTCTGAAGCGGCCTCCACCTCAGAATCCGGTCCAAAAATCCCCGTAGGAACCCAGCCTTAACAGTGGTTACCTGCAGACCGAATAGACTATAACATGCAGGACTTCTCTGCGGAGGACTTTTCTCTCTGCTGATTTTCATCTTTTTTTGCAGTGGAGACTCCAGGATAGATGTGAACCTAGCTTTGCTTTATGCTATTTAGAATAAAGGCCCTTATGTTGCAGAAACACTGCATTTTTTGTTACAGATTTTGTTGTGTTTTTTTGAGCCAAAACCAGGAGTGGATTAAGCAGACGGTAGAAGTATAAGGCTAAGTTCACACGTGAATTACGTGTGGTGTAATTTGAACAAAAAAACGCTTCCTAATTAGGAAATGTTTTTTGGACCTTGAGGCGTTTTTTTGGAGCATTTGGTATAAGCTGATTTATGACCAAATCAAGGTTGACCCTTGATATGGTTATGTCAGACAGCTAGTCTTATGGATTTGCTAGTGAGCAGTATTCTCTAACTTGCTATATAGTGTATAGACATGAGGAATCCAAATGGTTCAAAAATTATTCATAAAAATCTTTTGCAAAAATGATTATTAGGTCAACATGCTGTGCATCAAATAAAATTCTAATATACAGATATATATATATATATATATATATATATATATATATATATCTTTAGTATCTTTGGTACATTTTTTGAGAAATTTTTGGCTGCTTCTTAAAAACATGCACAACGTACAACCATTCAATAACAGCAAATTTAATTTATATAACTCAGAATTTATAAATGTCTATTCAACAATACTGTGTTAGATAGATAGATAGATAGATAGATAGATAGATAGATAGATAGATAGATATTAGTATTACTGTGTATTTATATTTGAACATTATATCTATTTGAATGGAGTATAAACCATAAATTTAGTATTGTGTGCTATAATGTTAATTAGTGAATTTTAGACCCTTCTAACAGCCATGTCTAATTAATTCAATAGTCAATTCTATTTAGCTGGAGTAATCTAGCACCAACACTACGGCTATTCGGTAAGCTAAATTCATGACTGAGGAGTGTGGAAAGACAAAACCACTGAGTGAGATATATACAGTAAAGTCTGACTTGAAAGCATTAATATTTTACCACTGCAGAAACAAATTCACAAAAAAATAGAAAATACAAATGGTCCAGTTATATACTGTATTTTATAAACTAAAAGCTAAACACATTGGAAAAATCTTATAAATAGAAATGCACATAATATGTCTACCACCTACTTGATATTTCAGTACTTCAGTGAGGTTAGGATCACATAGAAGCAGTGTAGCAGGATGTATCAAGATCACAGGTTGTTTATTAGGTGAGTGTACAGCTGTGATGGCCTGACAACTGAGCCATCCTGTTAACTGCCACTTGCATCATCCTCTTGCAGCCGATGGGATTTCTGTGCAGAGCAGAGATCTATACAGTGACTAAGTATTGCAATGGATGACACAAGTTTTCTATGGCATACAGTTTCAAAATATAAAGTAGAAAGGGTTTTGTTTTTTTAAAGAATCACTGGCTAAAGTGATTTATCAGTCAATACAATGCACAATATTTATTTGCATATATCTTACCTATTTCTTTAAGACCTCATCCATCTATATTTTTTTTTTAAATGACCCTTCACCATCTCTTATCTTATCTTATGGTAGAGATGGAAGGGACCTCAAGGGCCATCGGGTCCAACCCCCTGCGAGTGCAGGTTTTCCTAAATCATCCCAGCTATATGTTTATCCAGATTCCGCTTGAAGATTTCCATTGATGGAGCGCCCACCACCTCCCGTGGCAGCCTATTCCACTCTCTCACTACCCTCACTGTCAGAAAGTTTTTCCTAATGTCTAATCTGTATCTCTTTCCCTTTAGTTTCATCCCATTGCTTCTTGTACTTCCTTGTGCTAATGAGAATAGGGTAGATCCCTCTGCACTGTGACTACCTTTCAGATATTTGTAGACTGCTATTAAATCTCCCCTCAGCCTTCTCTTCTGCAAACTAAACAATCCCAGTTCTTTTAGCCGCTCCTCATAGGACATGGTTTGCAGACCTTCCACCATTTTGGTTGCTCTTCTCTGGACTTGCTCCAATATATCGATGTCTTTTTTTGAATTGAGGCGCCCAGAACTGTACACAGTATTCCAGGTGTGGTCTGACCAGGGAAGAGTACAGCGGAATAATGACCTCTCTTGATCTAGATTCAATGCTTGTCTTAATACATCCCAGAATTTTATTAGCCTTTTTTGCAGCAGCACCGCACTGTTGGCTCATGTTGAATTTGTGATCTACTATTATGCCCAAGTCCTTTTCCCCTATGCTATCACTTAGTTCTATTCCTCCCATACTATATATGTTTTTTACATTTCTGTTACCCAAATGTAGAACTTTGCATTTGTCCCTGTTAAATACCATTTTGTTCGCTTCAGCCCATTGTTCCAGTGTGTCTAAGTTCTTTTGAATACACTCTCTCTCCTCTCTAGTGTTGGCTATTCCTCCTATCTTCGTATCATCTGCAAATTTTATGAGTTCCCCAATAATTCCATCGTCCAGATCATTTATAAAGATATTAAAAAGTACTGGGCCCAGAACAGAGCCCTGCGGCACCCCGCTTTTGACTTTCTTCCAGTTCGATGTGTAGCCATTTAGTATTACTCGTTGTGCCCGATCATTAAGCCAGTTGTGAATCCACCTAACTGATTTTTTGTCAAAGCCATACTTAATCATTTTTTCAATAAGAAGGTTATGTGATACTTTATCAAATGCCTTACTGAAGTCAAGATATACTATGTCCACGGCATTCCCTTGGTCCAACCATTCAGTGATTTTGTTGTAGAAGGAAATCAGGTTAGTCTGACAAGATTTATTGGTCATAAAGCCGTGCTGGCTCTGGTTAATTAATGCCTTCCCATCCAGGTACCGAAGTAAATGTTCCTTGACAATTTGCTCAAAGATTTTTCCTGCTATCGAGGTCAGACTTACCGGCCTGTAATTTCCTGGATCGTCCCTTTTCCCCTTTTTGTAGATGGGGACAACATTTGCCCTTTTCCAATCTAAAGGGACCACTCCTGTTTCCCATGACTTACCGAAGATTATAGCAAGGGGTTCTGTTATTTCCTCTGCTATCTCTTTCAGGACTCTAGGGTGTAAATCATCTGGTCCTGGGGACTTGGTTTCCTGTAACTTGGCTAAGTGCTCTCTTACTAGACCTTCGCTTATAGTCAGCTTGGAGTCCTCCTTCCCCTCATCTCCATCACCATTAATGTCGATATTTCCATTAGTTTCTTGGGAGAAGACGGATACAAAATATGAATTTAGTAGCTCCACCTGCTGTTCCACCATGTTAACTGTTTCTCCTTTGTCATTCTTCAGGACTCCAATGGTCTCCTTCACTTTTCTTTTGCTTTTAACATATCCCCAAAATCCTTTTACCTTACTCTTTGCCTCTTTTGCAAGCTTCAATTCGTGTTCAGCCTTAGCTCCTTTAATGCTTGTCTTGCAGAGTCTGCAGACTGCTGTGTACTCTTCCTTAGGTATAGTTCCCATCTTCCACTTTTTGTATGTTTCCTTTTTCCTTTTTAGCAGGTTATGTAATTTTTTGGTCATCCATCCTGATATTTTTAGGTGCTTCCCATTTTTCTTCCTTCTAGGTATTGTTAGTTCCTGTGCTTTAATGATTTCCCTACGGAAGATTTCCCACCCTTCATGTGCATTTTTGTGCTTAAGAATTTTGCACCATGGAATTCTGCTAACTCTTGCCTTCAGGCTCTTGAAGTCTGCCCTGCTAAAGTCGAGCATTGAAGTCTGTGTCTTCTCAGGTCTTCTTCTTCTTGCAACCCCAAACTCAAGTATAGCATGATCGCTGAATCCCAGTGTCCCTGCTACCCGTAGTCCCTCAACCATGTGCTCTTTGTTGGTTAGGATTAGGTCCAAAATGGATGTTCCTCTCGTGTTTTCTTCTACTAGCTGGGCAATGAAGTTGTCTGCTAGAGAGGATAAAAATTTGATGGAGCCTTTACTCTTGGCTGTGTGGGTTTCCCAATGAAACCCACAACTTTAGTTCTTAGAATCTGTTAAATAGTTGCTACTACACTGATTCTGGCACAGTTGGAATCTTTTCTGTAGCCCCCACCGTTCCTGAGGAATCACTGTAGTTAGCTTTGGTGTTTGAATGTATACTGTTAGGAGGACGGTGACAGGCAGGAGCAGGCAAGGGGTGTGATTCCAATCTCTGACACTGGCTCTTACAAAAGGTCGGTTGCAGTCAGCAAAATAGTAATTAGTGTTCAGTTTTTGCGCACAGGGTGTCTTCAATGTTTCTTCAGCATCAGTGAAGCATAGTTCCCAACCGTCCCAGATCCAGCGGGACAGTCACGATTTTACACTGCTGTTCCCCTGTCCCAGACAGCTTACGGCTTGTCCTGCTATGCCCCTGAAGTGTTTTGTTCCTTAATAGTTTTTGCCCCAATCCACCGAATCTATCCCACAGTAAAGGCTAAATACTATACTATACCTTCTGACAACACGTGACTGGGTAGGCTTGTCTTTGCTTGTAAGAAGGTCCTTCCACATTAATAAAAGTTGTATACCATGCAGTGGAGGAACGTGGAGAGATGTGGGGTGCAGGGTGTAATGTGGCGGGGGGGGGGAGAGATGTGAGGTGCAGGGTGCACTGTGTGGAGGTGAGGAGAGATGTTGGGTGTAAAGTGTATTATGAGGGGAGAAATGTGGGGTGTAAGGTGTACTGTGATGAGAGAGTTGTGGGCTGCATGGGTTTACTGTGTGTGGGGAGAGATGTGGGGTGCAAGGGTGTATTGTGGGGGGAAGATGTGGGGTTCATGGGTGTACTGTGGGAGGGAGATGTGGGGTGCATGGGTGTACTGGGGGAGAGATGTGAGTTGCATGGGTGTACTGTGTGGGGAGAGATGTGAGGTGTAAGGTGTACTTTGGGTGGCAGAGATGTTAGGTGCATGGGTATACTGTGGGGGATAGATATGGGGTGAATGGGTGTACTATGGGGTGCAGGGTGTACCAAAAGAGAAATGGATGGGAATGGACGGAATCAATTTAGAAGTGAGTGGAGTTAAATTTTCCACGGCGCGTATATCTACATTTTGTCTCTCTTTCTGTCTTTTAAAAGTATAGTGAAATATGTCTACATAAACTGTGTGTCTTCAGTATGCAATCAGTGTGTGATCCTAGTTTGAGGATTCACCATAAAAACACAGGTGACATCTAATTATATCCATAGCTTGTCCATGAAAACTGAGGGCACACTGATGACACACTGTACACCAGTGTGCCGTCCTAGGTTTTTAGTCTCCCATAGGCTTCTATGGGTGAGTCCATTTAGCAAAAACTGAACAGAATTGGACCTGTTCTAATATGATGTGGTACGGAATCACAGCTTGCACACTGATCAGTGAAAAACATGGTTGTGCTCATGTGCCCATAGAAATGACAAGGTCATTGTGCTACATGCAAAAAACAAGGATAGCATATGGATCTCGCCCATGGTCGTCTGCAAGGGACTTTATACCTATGGAAATGCCAGCGGTTTTCCTATAGGTATGATTGAAACAGAAAGTCTGCAAAAAAGAGCTGAAAAGAGCTGCAGGAAAACCCATGATGCATTTCCGCTGCTTTTTTTTTCCTCAGAGGTTTTTGCTGCAGCCCACTACATGGGGCCTTAGCCTAAAGAGGCCTATCTCTAAGCCCACGTTCACACGATTAGGTGAATACCTATTTTCACGGATGCCCCATACATTTTAGTGTATGGAATGGTCTGTGAAAACGGACAAAAATATAGAACATGACCTATATTTCGACTGCCCATTACAACAAACCATCAACATAACGGTCATGTAAATGCCCCCATTCACAGACATTCAATGCATTTCTGACATGTGACATCCGTTAAAAAAAATGAACATCACACGGCCATTACTCATTGTCTGTGATTATAGCTTATTAGTGTGAACATGAAAGTTGAAAGAATGTTACCAACCAAGTTGGTAACCAAGTTCCATTAATCCTTCAAATTATTTTCAGAAAATTTCCAATTGGTGAATGTATTCACTGTACTTGGACGTAAGTCTAAAGAAAGTCTGAGATTTTCTGTGGCTGAAACACTCAGGGCGCGTTCCCACGGGGCTAGAGGGGTCGGATTATGGCACTGAATCCTTCTCAAAATCCGCCCCCTTACAATAGAGGTCTATGCAGACCACTAGTGTTCTTTTTTCTGCTAGCAGTTTGTTCCCGCTAAAAAAGAAGCGAGCTGCCCTTTCTTCAGGCAGATTCTGCAGCTGATTCTCAGGGTTGATACTAAGGCCTGCCTCACTTATGGAGTCCAGTACTGCCTGCACCTTACAGAGGTGACTTCCCCAGTCTGGACTATGAATGACCACCTCATCAAGGTAAGCTGCTGCGTAGTCACGATGTGGCCGCAAGATCTGGTCCATCAACCTCTGAAAGGTAGCAGGAGTTCCATGCAAACCAAATGGCATAACCCTGTACTGGAACAGCCCTTTTGGAACAACAAAGGCAGTTTTCTCCTTGGCTTCTTTAGACAAAGGTATTTGCCAGTAACCTTTTTGTCAGGTCCTGTGTGGTTATGTACCTGGCATTACCCAAATTCCCAATCAGCTCATCAAGCCTGGGCATGGGATAAGCGTCAAACTTGGAAATCTCATTAAATTTTCTAAAATCATTGCAAAACCGCCAAGTACCATTGGGCTTTGGTATCAATACAATTGGGTTAGACCACTCACTTTTGGATTCCTCAATTACACCTAACTCCAGCATACGTTTAACCTCAGCTGACACTACCTCCCTACGTGCCTCTGGTATTCTGTAGGGTTTGAGGTTTACTTTCCTCCCAGGTTTTGTCTCTACATGGTACTCTATCAGGTGTGTATGCCCTGGTAGATTCAGAGAACTTGCATATATTTTTCTGCAGGAACTCTTTTGCCTCTTCTTGTTGGGAAGCTGAGAGGGTCTCATTCACATGGACTGGAGGGATTGGTGGCAACGAATCACCCACCTCTGTATTTGAGGCCACCAAGGATTCCCTCTGGTTCCAGGGCTTAATCAAATTCACATGGTAGATTTGAAAAGGCTTCCTTTTCCCTGGTTGGTGAACATTATAGTTGACTGGCCCTACATTTTCCACAATTTCATATGGGCCTTGCCATTTCGCTAAGAACTTGCTATCCACAGTAGGCACCAAAATAAGGACTCTGTCCCCTGGGTTAAACTCTCGGACTCTGGCAGAATGATCATAAATTCTGCTTTGGGCCTCTTGTGCTCTTTGCAGATGCTCTTTTACAATTGGCATGACTGATGATGCGATCCTGCATTTGAGCTACATGCTCTATGACACTACGGTATGTGGAAGCCTCCGTTTCCCAGGTTTCTTTGGCTATATCTAGTAAGCCCCTGGGGTGTCTACCGTAGACTAATTCAAAAGGGGAAAAACCTGTAGACGCTTGTGGAACCTCTCTAATAGAGAACATCAGGTATGGCAACAGGCAATCCCAGTCATGACCATCTTTTTCTACCACCTTTTTAAGCATATGTTGAGAGTCTTATTAAAGCGCTCCACAAACCCATCTGTCTGGGGGTGATACACAGAGGTCCGTATGTGGGAAATTTTAAACAGCTTGCATAGCTCTTTTTTCACCTTTGACATGAAGGGCGTGCCTTAGTCAGTCAGTATCTCTTTAGGTATGCCTGTTCTTGAAAACATATAGAATAACTCATGGGCAATACTCTTTGATGTCGTATTACGCAAGGTAACTGCCTCAGGATAGCGAGTAGCGTAATCTAAGACAACCAGAATATATTGGTGACCTCTAGCTGACTTGACTATTGGACTGACCAAGTCCATACCAATCCTTTCAAAAGGCACTTCAATGATGGGCAGGGGAACCAAGGGACTACGGAAATGTGGGGCTGGGGCATGTACCTGACACGTAGGACAGGACAGACAGTAGTCCTTCACTTCCCTGTACACGCCTGGCCAATAAAATCTTTGGACAATCCTCTCCTGTGTTTTCTCCGCCCCTAGGTGTCCCCCAAGCACATGATTATGGGCCATATCAAGTACTACACAGCGGTATGGCTTTGGTACAAGAAGCTGCTCCACAATTTCCCCATTACTTTTTGCAACCCGATACAAGAGGTCATTACTCATAGCAAAATGTGGGAATTGGTGGTCAGCATCAGGTTCCTGAGGCACATTGTTAACAACTGTCACATTATCATGAGCATTAGCAAGAGTGGGATCTCTCAACTGTGCAGTACCAAAATTATCCCGTGAGACCTCTAATTCAGGTATGTTAAGCTTAGGAGCTGGGGAAGAGGCATCATTCTCCTCTCCAGCTAGGAATTGTAACGAAAAAGCCCTTCTCATGTACTTTGGGCGTAGGAGGGGTTTCCACCTTTGGCTGTGTGGTTGTACCTTTTCCCCACAAATCCCAGAACAAAGGGAAATCACGTCCCAAAATCACATTATGCATAAGGTTTTTTACAACACCCACTTCATAATAAACAGATCCTACCATAGTCTCTAGTGTGACCTTGGACATGGGGTAGTCCTTGACATCTCCATGGATGCAACAAACATCATACGTTTGTCCGGGATAAAGTCCCCAGCTATCAAGCTGGCATGCACCAGAGTGACCAGGCTACCAGAGTCCAACAATGCCTGGACAGAATGGCCATTCACCTCAACTTGACAGACCTGAGGTCCAGTCTCTAGTCCCGGTGCCACAGCACAGACAGGTCTGGCAAATAATGATCGACGCCCACCAGCGTCACAGTCCATTGGCTCAGAGGTGACTGGGCACTGGGCAGTAATATGTCCCCGCTCATGGCATCTCCAACACTGTACCACTCCTGGTTTCTCCAGCAGAGAGTCCCTTCTTGGGCTGGTGGACTACCTAGAAAACACATCTCCAGCTCTTTTCCCTCCGCTCTCAAATAATGGAACAGTCTTACCGGGAGGTGCCCTCCGCCGGGTGTTCCTGGGGGATGGTCGTGCTGTAGGGTCATCACGGAGTTCCGCCTCAGTCGCCAGGTACCTTTCCAGAAGGCTGACGAGCTGGTTGGCATCTTTGGGGTCTCCATGTCCAACCCAGCACTGCAACGCAGGAGGAAGAGCTCTGGTGAACCGGTCTAGGACCACCTTCTCCACCATCTTTGCAGGGGTACAGGTGTCTGGTTCCAACCACTTTTTCACCAGGTGAATCAGGTCGTACATCTGGAATCTGGCAGGCTTGTCCATATGGTAGCTCCAGGTATGTACCCCCCTGGGTACGGACAGCAGTGGTTACTCCCAGTCGAGCAAGAATTTCTGCCTTTAGTTTATCATAGTCCTAGACATCTTGCTGGCAGAAGTCATAATAGGCCTTCTGGGGTTCACCGGTCAAATAGGGTGCAATGACGTCTGCCCAGTCAGCAGCTGGCAGTTTCTCCCGTTCGGCCACTCTCTCAAACACAGTCAAGAAGGCCTCCACGTCATCATCTGGAGTCATCTTTGGAAAAGCTCTTTGCACAGCCCGCTTCTCATCTCTGTGCTCCACAGGTCTCTGCAGGCCAGTGACACCAGTCTCTTTAAGGAGCGTAATCTACTCCAACAGCAAACGGTTGGTCTCCTGTTGCTGCACATTAGACTGCACGAGATGCTTCAGTATCTCCTCCATAGTCCGAGTTTGTATAGCGGCAGCAGCCTTTACCCAGGACATAAAAAAAAAAAAATTCTCCTCCACCAATTGTCAGGGTCTGGGGTTGCTAGGTGGGGTGGCATAGACACACAAGTCCAGTTTCTTTTAGTCCAAAACAAAGGTAGAGTATATTTTCACTCAAAAAGGTAGTGCAGCAACAAAGGAAACAATACAAAACATAAATACCTGCCCGTCCATTACTTTTTAACCCTGTTACAAAATTTGAACATGGCATCCTGCAATCACTTCTTAAAAGCTACAGTATTAGGCCCTGACTTTAACCCTCATGGAAAGTGAGACTGTCAGTAGAATCTAGCCATCACCCCAGGGCCACCTACATCAGTGCCTCCAAGGTAAACGTCAATGTCCACATTGCTCCAAAGAGTTCATTTGCATACTGAAAAAAAAAGATACTTTCTCAGCAACAGTGGTATCGATTCACAAGGAGAAAAAAATGATTCAGGTGATGATATCCAAGTTATCTGCAGGTCTGAGTTAATAATCTAGATTAGTGGGTACTGTACATCTTTCATATTATTTCTTTTACTACATTATCTTCATCAGGGGTCCTCAAACTTTTTAAAAGGTGGGCCAGGTCACTGTCCCTCGGACCATTGGAGGGCCGGAATATAGTTTAAAGGGATTCTACCATTAAAATCACATTTTTTCTCTATAACACATAGGAATAGCCTTAAGAAAGCCTCTTCTTCTCCTACCTTTCGATTTCTTCTTTGCCCCGCCGTTTGGTTAAAATTCCGTTTTCTGTCGGTATGCAAATGAGTTATCTTGCAGCACTGGGGGCATCCCCAATGCTGTGAGAGAACTCTCCAGCGCCGCCTCCAACTTCTTCTGAAACGTCGTCTTTATGCGTCTTCTTCTGGTGCAGGCAGAGCCGACTGAGCATGCCCACAGACCACAAGAAAATGGCTGCTTACTTACTGTGCAAGCAGCCATTTTTCTTGTGGCCGCGGGCATGTGCAGTCGGCTCTGAGCGAGGCCCACGGCATACAAGTTTCACCGCCTGCGCCGGAAGAAGACGCATGAAGATGATGTTCCAGAAGAAGATAGAGGTGGTGCTGGAGAGTTCTCTCGCAGCATTGGGGACGCTCCCAGTGCTGCAAGAGAACTCATTTGCATACCGACAGAAAACGGGAATTTTAACTGAACGGTGGTGCGGAGAAGAATAGCCTTTCTTAAGGCTATTCTGACGTGTCAACGACAAAAACAGTTTTTAATGGTAGAATTCCTTTAAAGCTGACCCAGCGGAATGCACACACCAAACACAAGTGTGAATGCCCCCTGAGGTGTTATTAATCCTACAGTAAGATATTATAGTGTTTACTTCAGGGGGCACAGATAGGGTCTGGGATCCAGGAAGTCAGCAGGCACTAAACCAAACTAGTGAGGTGGCTTTGTCCACTGTAATTTGGGCTGCCTCAGGTCAGGTCACGTTGCTATGGTGACCTGACTGACAAAGTGACTCGGAGGGGTACAATTGACTATACCGGGCCAGGCCATGGAGACAGAGCGCTTCACTTTACTGATTGGAGGGCACCACTCCTGATGACGATCTGCTCTGTCTCCAGTGTCCATCTGTGTCCTTCTGTCACATCGCAAGTATGCGATGTAAGGAGGATACCGGAGGCAGAGCAGATCGCGCAGACATCAGGAGCGGTGCCCTCCAATAGGTGAAGTGAAGTGCGCTCCATGGCCTGGACCGAGCTCCCCAGGAGCTTCATTATAAATGCGCGCCTGCCGGTGGTGTCGGCGGGCCAGACAGATGTGCTCGGCGGGCCACATGTGGCCCGCGGGCCATAGTTTGAGGACCCCTGATCTTCATGATGATGTTTTTCAGTAGGGTTTGGGGTATAGGTTCAGACAGAATGATTCATAGCTGTCTCTGAGAAACTACCATAGACTAGTGTTTTTCTGACTGCATTTACATAGATCCTGTTGAAACACATATTTAAACGTTAAATTGGAAGTACAATGATGATAAATATTGATTAGCGCATTATTGGTCTTAATTATGGGTGAAAAGAGTAATTAATTTTGCTTAGCTTCATTCATGCCTATGTTTATTACATCTCAGCAATCTTTACATTGTGTGCATCTCCTATGAGAAACATTTCACACTGTTACAATGACCACACATTACTGAACAGCAATTACTAATTATTTATACTCTGCAGCTCCGTAACACAGCTACAGCAGAGTGCTGCCGGCTAGTGCTCCATTGTATAATCCTGGCACACATTCTTACCATTAGAATATAGAACTAGTTATTATATGTTACTAATTATTTATACTCCACAGTTCCGTAACGCAGCTACAGCAGAGTGCTGCCGGCTCGTGCTCCATTGTATAATCCTGGCACACATTCTTACCATTACAATATACAACTAGTTATTATATATTACTAATTATTTATACTCTGCAGCTCCGTAACACAGCTACAGCAGAGTGCTGCCGACTCGTGCTCCATTGTATAATCCTGGCACACATTCTTATTACAATATAGAACTAGTTAAGAAGCTGATATCTAGTGTCTAGCAGACATATGCACGAATCTTGTGCAGGCAGTGCACTGCAAGCACACGGACCCCATTATAGTCTATGGGGATGTGTGATTAACTACACAGCGATTGCAGTTGCGTTGGTATTCCGTTTGGGGGGGGGGGGTCCTCATGTGGACTCCTTCCGGACGGAAGCCAAACGCTAATGTGAACCGACCCTTACACTTCACCAATTTTAACCCTCATTTCCCAAAGATTGCTGGGGTTGTGATTCTGAGAGGGAAACTGGTAAGTGCTGATAGAGTTTCTTGATCAGTGTCAAGCATAAGCAGGCTGATGGACTGAGCGGAAAGTTGAAAAGTGGATGGAACAAAGTATGTATGGACCCTATTATGATTTCTGTATTGGGCCTAGGAGCCCACCTTTGGCTTAGTGGCAACTCAGTGGCAACATCACCTTTTAGAATTCCTCAGAATTCTAGACACAGACTGCAAAAAGCCTAAGGGTAATCCTATAATAGTATTAGAATTACAAAAGGTAACAGGATGTCTTTTATTATTTCAGGTGAGCTGATTCTATGGATACTGCATTTCCATACCTCATTTCTACTTCTGTATTGTTTTATTTGTTCTTTATTTGGAAAACAAAATGAGTAAAGGCAATGAAGATGATAGATGAAAAGTGAGTTTAGTGGGTTACATAACATGAGAAAAAAAAGTTCTTAGCTGGGGAACAATTTTTTTCTCGTACTTACAAAAAAAATAACAAAAACACACACAAAAACAACTCTTCGGCTCCGTTCCCATGAAGTAACGCACCACACATTCAGACACGTATACACGTGTCAGAGTGTGAGCACTCAAAACAGATCCCATTCACTTCAATGTGTGCCAGCTTACGGGTGCTACACATTGAAATCAATGGGAGGCTTTTTAACCCATTGATTTCAATGTGTAGCGCACTTGAGCCGGCACACATTGAAGTGAATGGGATCTGTGTTGAGCGCTCACACTCTGACACGTGTATACGTGTCTGAATGCGCGGCGCGTTACTCTGTGGGAACGGAGCCTTCAAGTGTGCAACTTGTCTTGAAACATTTTTGAAACTCATGGTAGTGCTCTCTTCCTTTTGGGCCCTTCTATGTGTCCAGGCATAGGATAAGACAGTGTGGATTTATGAACACAGGAGAAACAGGGTGAAACATTTTAAGGTCTGTTTACTCATTTTTCATATGCACTGTATAAAAAAAAAAGTTTTCTAGTTTTGCATAAAAAGTCAAAACTTTTTTTCTGCTTTTCTGTAGTTCCAGCAAAAAAACTATGGGTCAAAAATACCCACTATTCCATTTGATAAACTATAAGGGGACTAGTTTTCAAAATGAAGTCATATATTCAGTGCCTCGTATAAATGTGCTTTGGGGCCTGAAATATTTTTAAGCAAAATTTGTTCACATTTGGGTTCTGTGTGTGTGTTCAGACATAAAATTATGGCCAAAATGGGAATATTTTTCAACAAAGGAGAAACAGGATGATACATTTTGGGTATGTTTTTTTCATCTGCACTGTACAAAGATTGTGTCATTAAAATTACATATTAAAAAAAAAAAAAAAAAAAAAGATTTTTCACCTGATTGATAATAATTCATAAAGAAAAACAGGAAAATAGTGGGGTCAAAATAGTTATCAAACCCCTCAACAGATACCTTAAAGGAGTACTCCCATCTCAAGGTGTACTCTCTAACAGGTAACTTATGTAAATTGAAGACATTTCCTTATTATATTGCTTTAGCAATGCTGCTTTGTTTTCCTGCTATGTGAAATTATTCCTCCCATAGTTTACACAGTGTTTCCATAATGCCAAACCTGTGTGATAGGACAAGTGATGTCACTCACTGCTCTCACTGTTATTTACAGCTCTGCCAGCAGAGCAATCAGTTCAGCTAATTGCAGTTTACTGATAAAGCTCTGTCTGTTATCTCTCTATGTAAAAACACTTTCTCTACAAGCATGTGCATATTATCTGATCTGCATTGATATTAGATTTCAAGTAATCATAAGCATTGTGCTACTTCATAGTGTCCTGTTCAGCAAGCTGGGGGGTGGGGTGGGGGGGAGTGAGAAGAAGAGACTATAGGCAAACTGCTGAAACAGGGATATGGGAAGAATCCTTTATATTGTTACTTTTCAGACCACTTAGTCTCAATTAATAGAGCAGGTGATTCTGGGCCAATTTGTAATGCACTTTCTTTAAAAATATTACTGATTTCTGCCTGAAAAAGCTCTGAAGTTCCATCCACTAATTGTGTCCCTCCTGCCAAAATTGTAGTCCACTCCCTGTTATTAGATAAGGCTTTAGGGTAAGTTCACACAGGGTTTTTTGGTCAGGATTTTGAGGCCGTATCCACCTCAAAATCCTGACCAAAAAGACAGCTCCCAATGAAATTAATGGGAGCCGGTCAGGTCTTTTTTCCGGGAGCCATTTGTTCCGGCTCCCAGAAAAAGAAACAAGGTGCTCATTCTTCAGGCCTCAAGACACTCCCTCCTCGACCCATTCATTGGGCCTAATCCGGAGCGGAATGCGCGACTGGATGCCGGTGCAGTGCACCAGCATTCTGTTGCGGCTACCCGTTTTTTGGTCCAGAACCTGAGGTGGCCTTCGCCTCAGGTTCCGGACCAAAAAACCCAGTGTGAACTTACCCTTAGTGCTGTCTGCTTCCTGTCCATTCTCTGTTAATCAGCTGCTGAGAACAACTAATTGAGGGGGAGTCAGACCTGTTGTTGATGACTTATCCATAGGATAGGGCATCAATATTTTTACCTTGGAAAACTCCTTTTAATGGCAATTTTATGATCCTGGAGATTGGAATACCTCTTTAAGCAAGGGCCCCACGTGGCAGAAACGCTGCATAAAAAAAACATGCCGTTTTACAGCAAAATAAATCTCATCCCCACTTTCAGTAAAAATACACGCAGCAGAGACGCTGTGATTTCCAAAACCATCTTGGTTTTGGAAATCGCAGCATGACAGTTATACCTACAGAAACGCTGGCGGTTTCCCTATAGACATAATGGAGGCAGAAAGTCCATAGTGGGAACCTGTGTGGACTTTCTGTGAAAAGCACTATTGGAAAACTGTGATGCATTGCCACCACCTTAGGTAGGGAATTAAAAAGCAGTAGTAGCATCTTGCCAGCCTTTGCTAGTGCAAATTGTTAGAGTTTAATGTAAGGACGTGAATGAAGTATATATTCATGGAACATCATTTACATTAGTAAGCTGCTTGCTACATAGACTGCTGCGTATAAGTACAAGACAAACATCTGGCCAGAGACCTGCTCTTCTAATATTATGTTAACGTACTTTTATTTTTTATCCATATTAGATTTGATTCTGCAGTTAGCTGCAAAATATACCAGATGTCCAGTGCAGGGCACCAGAAACCAGCTTATTTGTCATGTAGCCACTACTATTCCCATTGGTGCATTGAGTTGATAATATAAAACTAATGTGTTATATATGGACATGCTTATTTATGCAAGTAGAGTGCAACTGGATGTATTGACAAAAGCTTTCCAGTAATGCCATGATATGTCATCAGACTTCTAATGTAACTGTGCCTGAAGATAACCCTTCCATAACTGTACTGAGTAAATCCAAACACTGCATAGTTTTTGTCAGGCGTGTGCAGGCGAATTGCTACAGGGAAAAAAACACTGTATACCTGCCTAGGACGGTGTGCTTGAGATTCAAAATATGATGGCGCTATACAGGATCAAAAATAAACAAATAATAAAACAAATGTCACTGTGTTCCTCTAATATCAGTTTGACAGAATACATTAAATTACTAAGCAAGTTGTTGTTATATTTTTTTTTTATTATAGTCTATTATATTTTAACTTAAAGGGGTTTTCTCATGAACATAGCCATATTTAAATGTAGCCAATTATCTCCATACACTCTAGTTCACTCAAGTTCACATACAGTTATTTGGTCAGGAATATGCCTCCGGGTAAGTTCACACGGGGTTTTTTGGTCAGGATTTTGAGGCCACATCCGCCTCAAAATCCTGACCAAAAAGACGGCTCCCATTGAAATCAATGGGAGCCGGTCAGTTCTTTTTTTCCGGGAGCCATTTATTCCGGCTCCTGGAAAAAGAAGCGACATGCTCATTCTTCAGGCCAATTCGCCTCACGATTCGGCCTGAAAACACTCCCTCCTCGAAACTAGGCCCATTCATTGGGCCTAATCCGGAGCGGAGTACGCGACTGGATGCCGCTGCATTGCACTGGCATTCAGTCATGGCTACCCATATTTTGGTCCGGAACCTGAGGTGGCCTCCACCTCAGGTTCCGAATGAAAAAAAAACTCATGTAACCTTACCCTTCGAGTATGGTGGATGGTGTCATTTTAGGTATAGCAGCCGCTCACATGCAAAGTGTGCATCATAACGGCTGGGTCTCTGCTGTATTATGCAGCGGAGGTCCATAGGTAATGATCGCAATCAGAATTTGGGCGGTGGGGGTCTCTCCCCTCCCACAAATCCCAGCACTTGGCTTCTTTTTCGAAAAGTAATATGTTGGTCACAAACAGCCAAGATGTTGCAATTTTGTCTGCAAAACTCCAATTCCGGGAGTAAAGGCTTTAATACATTCCTTTCATTGTGTTAACTCTTTCCTTAGAGGGCTCATTAATTCCAGGTAGAGCAAGTGAACAGATAAAACCCACAGCTGTGTATATTCCAAGCAACAGATTGCAATAACCTTCACAGAAACTGGAACCTACAATTATCTGATACCGCTGTCAATGACAGGATAACATTGCCGTTTCCCAAGCTGTTATAATAGGTTTTCGGCAAACCAATAAGTTTCTTTAGATGCTAATGTAAGAAATATAAGAAATGGTACACAAAGGTATAGTGAAAATGTGATTGAAGTGTAATTATCCAGACACTCGGAGGCAGCGAGAATAATGTAAGTGAGATATGCTAAACTCCAGTCTGCACTAAATTATTTTTGGCCTGACAAAACGGTGCCAGTTATAATGAGTTTGAAAATTGGTTTCCCTTAAGTGGTCTTGTGGGAAATACTGTAATAAAAATATGAGTACTCTTTAGGCATCCGTCATTTTGCAGATGAAATGTGAATATTAACTCAAATTGGTAACTTTTGCAGAAATAGTATTAGCTAAGCAGTTCATTCATTTTTCAATTGAGAGAATCAAGTGAATTAAATTCTTGAGGAATTCTTTACTATAGTCTTCCAAATGAACTGCAGAAAGAGGAGACACTACTTAAAAAAACAGAAGCAATTCCCCAAATCCATAGTCTGTTAAGGAGAATCGTACCTGCTCTCAAGCAGAAAATCGCTCTGCAATTAATAGGCGCAGGACGGAGTCTGTTGACTTGACAATATGTGCAACCATCTGCTTTAGATTGTATTAAGTTACCATATTATAGTCTATTCAGCTACTCATTTTTTTCTCCTTTTAGCAATTTGGAGTACTTGCAGAGAATAAGACCCTGTTCACACTGGCATTGTGTCTTGCCATGATGAAGATTCTATTGATTTATAATTTGTCTTTCACATTTCACATCGTTGTTTTGACTGGAAAAAATATTGAAGCATGTTATGATAATCTATCCCTTAAAAAACAGAAAGCAAATGATAAAGGAAGTCCCAACTTAAAAAGCCTCAGGCTAAGGCCCCACTGGACGAAAAAACAGCACTAAAGCGCTGTGGGAAGAACCACGGCGTGAACGCATTGCGGTTCTTCCTGCAGCGCTTTCAACAGAAAGTTCACAGAGTTTTCCTCTGTGGATTTTCTGTTACAATTATATCTATATGAAAGCCGCGGTGTTTCAGTAGATATAATTGACATGCTGCGATTTTCAAAACCACAATGATTTTGGAAAAGCGCAGCTTGTCCGCACTGCGATTTTTTTCCGCAAAGTGGGCATGAGATTCGCATGAATCCCATCCACTTTGCAAGTACTGTAAAATGCCGTGATTTTTACCGCGGCATTTCCGGCCAGTGGGGCCCCAGCCTAAAGTTGTAAAAAGAGTTTCAGCACTGCAAAGTATAAGGAGTAATTGAGTGATCGCTGGGGTTCTGACTGTTAGGACCCCTAGCAATCCAAAAAAAAAAGGGATCCGAGTGCCCCATGTGAATGGAGCAGTGGTGCACTTGCATATCTACCTCACCTTTCACTTAAGTGAGACATTTGATCTTTGTTAGTCCTGTGAATAGGGGATAAGTGCTTGAAGGGGGGAAATGCCTTTAATGGGAACCTCTAACTAAAAAAGTGCAATTTTCTTATTTGCTTTATTATATGCTGGGAAACACACTTTCAACATATATAAAGATAATCTTACATAAAAATCTCCAACAAAATGTAATTTCTTTTTTAAGTCCCGATAAGCCTTCTTCCACCTATAAAAATCTGTACAAGGCTAAGGACCCATGTAGTGGGTTGTAGTGAAAGAGCACTGCAGGAAATACTGTGGCAGAAATGCATTGCTGTTTTTCCCACAGGGCCTTTTACAGAAAGCCTGCAGAGTTTTCTTCTGCAGACTTTTTGCTTCAAGTGTACCTATAAGGAAATACCAGCATTTCTGTAGGTATAATTGACATGCTGTGATTTACGAAAAACAAAGTTTTTGAAATCGCAGCTTATCTGTTGCAGATATTTTTGGCCAGAAATCCCATCCACTTTGCAGGTAATATAAAATGCAGCGGTTTTTAATTGCACCGTGTACGCTACATGGGGCCCATGCCCAAGATTTAGGCCTTATGTTGCGGTAAAACTGTTTGTTTTGTTGTAGATTTTAGTCACGCTTTTTTGAGCCAAAGCCAAAAGAAAAAGAAGGGTGACTATAGAGGAAACTCTTATGCTTCCCTTACTTATACTTTACCTTCTTCTAAATCCACTTCTAGCTTTGACTCAAAAAGCTGCAGAAAAATCTGCAACAAAAACATACTGCTGTAACACACTGAATTTCCCCATGGTGGGACTATTAAAGGATTATCTTATCTTATCTTATATAGCTTTTCCACAACATTTGGCCAAAAATCGCCTGCAAAAAACTCAGTGTGAACATACTCTAAAGTGGAAGCCGCTGGGAAAGAAGCAGTGATAACTTGCCTTCACTTATCTCCAATCCTGAATAGTTCTCTCTAACTTCTATGGGAAGGTGTTCAGTAGTGAGATATAGAGAGGCTCTAAATGATAAAAGGGGAAACTATTTCTATCCTCTTGGATTTTGGTGAAATTTGAAACATCACTAAGCGAATATGCAACATTAATGTGTTGCAAGTGAGTAGAGCTTCAAGAGTATTGTTATATGAAACTTGTCACTATAAGATACTGGCAGATGTGTAAATTTCAGCACTGTGTCTCTCCCACCAGCTGCTGATTCACAGCCTCTTCCCTATTAGGCTGGGTTCACATGGGGTTTTTTGGACCGGATTTTGACCGCCTCAGAATCCAGTCCAAAAAACGCCTCTCATTGACTTCAGCGGGAGCCGTTCACTTCTTTTTTCCATGAGCAGGAAGGAACCTCCACTTTCTTGCTGCGGATTCCGCGGCTGAATTAGCCATGGGTGTCCGCAGCATGCCACTCCCTCCTGACTAGGCCCATTCATTTGGGCCTAATCCGAAGCGGAATGCTGCAACTGTCGTAATTCTGCGACAGTCGCGGCTAGCTGCGGGAGGCATTTTTTGGACCAGAATCTGAGGCGGATTCGCGCATCAAAATCCTGTCCAAAAAACCCAGTGTGAACCCAGCCTTAATATGCAGAGGGAGAAAACTGTCAATCAGGAGCTTTAGCACAATGTGAATGCTGCAAATAATAAAGTGTAAATTAAATACTACATAGCAAGCAGACATAAGAAACACAACACTGAAATCAGCATATCTGTCGCCTCAGGACAGCATGAAGGTAATGACAGACTCTCTTTACAGCCTTTAAAATGCTATACATAAAACATATAACTCCCTCCAAATTTTTGCCTTAATCATATAGGTTTAATAAAGTATAACATTTATCATCTAGAGAAGATTTCTTATGACTTAAGAAAAAGGTTGAAGATTGTTACAAAATACAGAAATTTGTAAAGACTTCAGACTTTACACAAGCTGGATAACGATAATTAGCTAGATAGTGTAAAACTGGAACATTCACCAGCACTAAACAAAAATCTTTCCAAAACCGAAAAAAACTTCTCTCTAAGAAGAGCATTGTACCCAAGCAGGATTTCTCTGGATGAACTATAAGACTAATAGGAGAATGTTCTGTGTCCAGAAGAAAAAAACAAAATTTTGCAGTTTAAACATGTTTTGTGATACTGCATTGCAGTGAAACGTTATATATTACTAGCAGTAGATTGTGAGCCCCATATAGGGATCACAATGTACATTTTTTTTTGCCTATTAGTATGTCTTTGTAGAGTGGGAGGAAATCCACGCAAGCACAGGGAGAACATACAAACTCCTTGCAGATGTTGTTCCTGGTGGGATTTGAACTCCGTGTTGCCCCCCATTTTTTGTATGTGTAGTCGCCCCATAAGAATTGTCCAGTTTTGCACCATTGTATTTTGTATATTGTTTGTGTGTGTTTCCATAAGCATCATGTGTATCTCATTTTGGATATCAGTGAAAAACCTGCGATCGGCGGCTATGGATACCTGGAGTGAAGATGTGTAAATATGACCTTGTGTAACAGTGTCATCCAGTGCCCTGCTTCTTTAAAACGGACATACAGCAGTGGCTGCGTTGCTATGGAAACCTGGAGTAAAACTCTAATGTGTGGTACTCTGTGCAGAGCCATGTATCTAATCCTCTGGCTTGTGGTACTGTGTTCTGTGGCGTGTATCTAATCCTACGGCGTGTGGTACTGTATACAGAGGCGAGTATCTAATCCTCAGCGTGTGGTATCGTGTGCAGTGGCGTGTATTTAATCCTCCGGTGTGTGGTATTGTGCGTATCTAATTCTCTGGAGTGTGGTACTGTGTGCAGAGGTGCGTATCTAATCCTACGGCATGTGGTATTGTGTGGAGAGACGCGTATCTAATCCTCCAGTATGTGGAACTGTGCACAGACGTGCATATCTAATCCTACGGAGTGTGGAACTGTGTGCAGGCGTACGTATCTAATCCTGCGTCGTGTGGAACTGTGTGCTGAGGTGCGTATCTAATCCTCCCCCGTGTGGTATTGTGTGCAGATGCGTGTATCTAATCCTCCGGCAAGTGTTACAGTGTGAAGACGTGCATATCTAATCCTCCAGCATGTGGTACTGTCTGCAGATACACGTATCTAATCCTCAGGTGTGTGGTACTATGTGAAGACACGCGTATCTAATCCTCCGGCGTGTGGTAGTGTGTGAAGATGTGCATATCTAATCCTCAGGCGTGTGGTACTATGTGAAGACACGTGTATCTAATCCTCTGGCGTGTGGTACTGTCTGCAGATGCGCATGTCTAATCCTCCGGCAGGTGTTACAGTGTGAAGACGCGTATATGTAATCCTCAGGCATGTGGTACTGTGTGCAGTGGTGCATATCTAATCCTTCGGCGTGTGGTAATGTGTGAAGATGCACATATCTAATCCTCCGGTATGTGGTACTGTGTGCAGATGCGAGTATCTAATCCTTTGGTGTGTGTAACTGTGTGCAGACGTGCGTATCTAATCCTTCAGCGTGTGGAACTGTGTGCAGACGCACATATCTAATCCTTCGGCGTGTGGAACTGAGTGTAGACGTGTGTATCTAATCCTCTGGCGTATGATACTGTGTGCTGACATGTGCATCTAATCCTCTGATGTGTGTATCTCAGTTTGGATAACAGTGTTGGATTGTTCATGTGGAGTGACCGTGTATATGGCAGTTGGAATATGAGCGAAACATTTGCAGGTTTGTATTGGCTAATGGGGGGGTCATTGTTTTGGGAATGCTGTATCTCAGCAATGGTACGTCCAAGCGAGTTGAGTCCTCGTCTTAAAACTTCCCGGACATCTGAAGTAACTGTGTGCCAAATTTTGTGAAGATCGGTCCATTCGTTTGGTTGTGCATAAAGAACAGACAGACAGAAATCCATTTTTAGAATATAGAGAGATTATACTGCACTAGGCAAGTAAAGAATGTTGTAATTTTACATTGCAGAATTACCAACTCAAATTCCTCAAAAAATCTGAAGGCCAGAAATGGTGAAAAATCAAAAACCCTGTGGTCATCTGCTACATAATTGCATATACAGGTGCTGCAGCAATATCTTACCTGACTACTGCATGTGACCACTAAAGCCTCTGGGGCATTGGCAACATCATTAATGTGCCAGATATTGGCTGAGAGGAGCAGGGGGTTAGCATATTTCTATAACAATAAGTAACAACAATAAGTTACAATAAGTAACTCTTCTTTTCTTAAATTTTACACCATTCCATATCCTCAGCATTTTTATATTTTTCCGAAGGACCCCTTTTATCCCTCCCCGACATCCCCGCACTATTAAGGCTGAAGGCAGACACCTTAACCACCAGTCTCCGCTGTTTTACAGAACTCTAATCACTGGCATTTATAGGAGTTTGGGTCCCTGGTGCTGTCTCCCGATACCTGTTTTCATTATGGATGGCAGGGCTCAGTAGTTGTGTAGTGATTCTGCCATAGAACTCAATACAGTTGTATTGCAGTCTATGGAACAAGCAATCTAATTTACCAATATATGAAGAGATACAAAAAACATAGCACACAGATCAGATCAAACATCCTAAATTCTAAACCCTCCAACTTGTACAAATACCCAAAAAATTCCCAGTGCAGGAAAAACTGCAGCGGCAATGAATCACAGGTTTCTCTGCTTCAATCCTTCCTATACTAATATAATAAATGCGTGTTTGGATATTTGTTCCTCAATCACGCAAAAAACACTGAATGGATTTGAATGAAATTTGGCACCGAGATAGTTTGTAACCTTGATTAAAACATAGGCTACTTTTTATCCCGGTAAATGATATGGCGCTCATATTATGGTGTCCCAGCGAGCTGCTGAGATGCCGGAAAAATCACAGGCACTGTGTGAGCAACAAGTTCAGCAGCAGGACAGGTTAAGAGCTGCCGAAATGCCGGAGCAGGTGGATCATCAACGGCAGCAATTTGCTGAATATAGGCGGATCATCAATGTCAACAACATGTAGACGAAGTCATGGGTAGACGCTAGTTATGCCTATAGGGAAACCTCTGGTGTTTCTGAAGGTAAGCCTGTTGTAAACCACAACGGTTTTAGAAATTGTGCTCTGTCCACTGTGCATATTTTACCGAACAGAGAGACTGTAAAATGCTGCATTTTTTCTGCTGAATTCAGATTTTTTTTCCCATCACGTGGGGGCAACAGCCTTCAGCCTCAAGGAGGTTTTTGACTCTCTCTGGATCATAACTAGGGTTATGACTTGCTGGACCCATGTCTCCATCCAGCCTCATCTACTATGCAGGGGCTAAGCCACCTAGGAGGCTAAAAAAATGTCTTTAAAAATAAATTCAAATCACTTAGATGAATTAGATCAATAATAGAAAAATCACCTAGAAAAATCATTTTAAAATCCCAAACAAACAAAAAGGGCAAACATATTTTTTCCCATACAGTGATTGACATAGTGGGAAAAAATTTAAATGGTCAGACTGATGGTTTTGGTTTTTTTTTGTTTTTTTGCTGTTTCGCAACTCAGAGACATTTTAATAAAAATCAATCAAAACCTCATACATTCACTAAAATAATATAAATAAAAAGAACAAACAGGCCTTCAAAAAACTCAACCTTATTTAGCTTTGAATATGGAAATATAAAAAAGTTGGGTGTCAGAATATCGCTTTTTTAAAATAAAATAAAAAACTATATAAATTTGTTATTGCCTCAGATTAAACGACCTGCAGAATAAATGTAATTTTAGCTGCACAGTGAATACCACAAAAACAAAACCCATAAGAATGTGGCGCAAATAGAGTTTTTCATTTCACCCCAGGCTTCAAATAGTTGGAACACAGAAACCATGTAGCCTGCTTCATGGAGCTGCTACTGTGCCTGCTACTAAACAGTACTGCACTATTAACTACACACTCAATGCAATAGTTTGATGCAGAATGGGATAGGGTTAAAGGGGTTGTCCCATCTCAAAGATCCTATCTCTACTGGTAGCTTATATAAATTGAAGAATTTTCCTAAATCGATTGCTTTAGAAATTCTGCTTTGTTTGCTTGCAATGTGACCTTATTCCTCCCATTGTTTACACAGTGTTGCTATAACCACGGACCTATAGGACAAGTGACGTCACTTACTCACTTGCTCTTGCTGGCAGGACAATTAGTGCAGCTAATTGCAGTTTGCTGATAGAGCCCGGTCTGTTATCTCTCTATATAAACATACAGATAACACTGAGTCTATTCTGCATAAGTATCTGCATATTATATGACCTGCATAAGCGTTGTGTGTTCCGTTCAGCCAGAGGGAGACAAATACAGGAAGTGAAAAGAAATGACTGCAGGCAAAGCTGTTGAAACACTGAGATGGGAAAACCCCTTTAAGGCTAAGACCCCATGTTGCAGAAATGCAGCTTTTTTTGTTGCAGATTTTGCTACTTTTTTGAGCCAAACCTAGGAATGGCTACAAAAGGAATAGGGAATATAAAGGAAGCATTTATAGTTCTCCTTTCTGCTCAACCCATTCCTGGCTTTGGCTAAAAAAAACGCAGCAAAATCTACAACAAAAATATCTGCTTTTCTGCAACATGGGGCCTTAGCCTTAAGGGGTAACCAGGTAAAAACGGATAGCCCTTTTAACATTAAATCAGCCAGGGGCAGTGAATTTTTTTTTTTTTTTAAATGCATACTCACTTGTCTCCAATGCTCCGGTGTCCTTCCGCGCATTTCGGGTCTTCTGCTCTGGTGGCGTCTCCCAAGTTCCAGAGTCCATCTGGATCCATGTGACCACTGAAGCCAATTAGTAGCCTCAGCAGGTCTCAGTAAGAGATGCAGGATATGAAGAAAAAGAAGTATGGTCCGCAACACTCCAATATTCAATAAAACTTCATATTTTAATTCATCTTCTTAAAAACGATAGACATGATATGGACAATGTGGCAGCAAGAAAACATATAGGTGCAATAAAAAACGAGAAAAAAGAGAACCTTTAATGTCACAAGTAGTGACATTGCAGGCCCTTCTCTGATTGGCGACGTGACGTACGGGAAGACACTACAGGCACAGGGTACTATGCTTTTTTTTAACTGCCCCTGCACTGCTGATTTAAACGTTAAAAAGGTTGTCCATTTTTGCCTGGACAACCCTTTTGAATGAGTATTTTCCTCTCCAGAATCATAGTTAAACTACATTTTTTTTTGCTGTTTGAAACACTGAAACATCAGACATTCCCCAAAATGGAATATGTAAATAAATAAAAAGTACATCTGACTCCACAAAAAATAAGACACTTTATGCAGCCTCGTCTATGTTAGGCTGGGTTCACACGGAGTATTGTGGCTCTTCATTTGGTACGTACATGCCCCCGCAGCATATCTTTTGCGGGCCGTATACCGCGGGAGCCGGTACTGTATACGAGGCGCTATTTTGCGGCCACCGCAAAATCACGCCCGCAAAATAGCACCGCGTGTACGGTACCGGCTCCCATTGAAAACAATGGGAGCATATACAGCCCACAAAAGATCCCGCGGCGTGTACGTACCAAATGACGAGCCACAATACATAGTGTGAACCCGGCCTTAGGGTGCATTCACACTGAGTATATGCTCACTGATTCTGAACGTGTAACTCGTTCCAAATCAGCGGCGTTAAAACAGATCCCATTGCTTTCTATGGGAGCCGGCATACGTGCGTTCCCCATAGAAATGAATGGACTGCTTTTTTCCCTATTGCTTTCAATGTGATACGCGCGTATACGTATACCGGCTCCCATAGAAAGCAATGGGATCTGTTTTAACGCCGCTGGTTCGGAACGAGTTACACGTTCAGAATCAGTGAGCGTATACTCAGTGTGAATGCACCCTTAATTTTTTTTTCTAACTTTGGGATTTTTGTAATGACCCTCAGATTACAGTAATACTGGCTGTACAGTGAGCGCCATAAAAACAAAACTTACAAGAAAGTGGGGCAAATGCAGTTTGTCTATAATTCCACCTCATTCAGAATTTTTTTCTGGGTTTCCAAAATGTAACATGGAATATTTAATGGTACCATTACAAAGCTCTGTGAACGAAAAATAAAAAAGTTATGGTATTTGGAATGAGTGGAATAAAAAAATGAAAATCTCCCATTCGGCCACAGAAAAATGGCCACGGACATATGCAGTCGGCGCTTTTGGATGAAGACGCGAAGGTGACATGGAAGAAGAGGCAGTCCAGAGAAGAAGACAGAGGCGTTGTTGTAGAGTTTTTGGACAGTACAGGGGACGCCCCCAGTTCTGTCTGAAAACTCATTTACATATGGAAGAAAGAAGAAACTTGTAAGGAACAGCAGCGCGGATCAGAATTATAAAGGTAAGAGAAGAATAGCCTTTCTTAAGGCTATTCCTACGTGAATCCCTTTAACCTTAGACGTATGGTTGTCACACTTATACAGTTCCTGAATTACTAAGGGCCCTTTGAAGAAAATCGTAAGGCTGATGTAGCCCTCGGCAAAAATGCATTTCACACACTTGATCTATTCAGTTGTTGGATTTGTTCTAATTTCGTTCTTTCTGACATATATCACAAAAAGTGCATACAAAGTAGAAACTAGTGACATGCCCCATACCTGTTGGTGACTTAGTACACGTTCTGGGAGGCAGACAGCAGGGCCATTTTTATATTTGACAGAGAAGGGTCTAGTTTCGACAACCATAAGCATTAGAATATCATATACAAATACACTCTCTATGCCAGGCTGACAGCAGTCCATGCACCTGCAGTGACAATACTTGAAGGCTAACCATACAACCTGAGAGGGGATAATACCCTTTGCCAGTAGCACAGCGCCCCCTGCTGCCGCATATAGAGTACTGCTCACATTTAAGTATAGCCGTGTTCACCTGAGGCACCAATGGCATTTGCAGCATGTGCTTCTCTGCCTCTGGGGCTTTTACTTCCCCTCCTTCCAAAAGAGAGAAGTGTGCGAAGTGCAACAGGGTATATGGCATTGTATAAGAAACAGGTGACAGATACCAGCCATGACATATGTACCTACCACAAGTCATCCAGCTCCCATTCCTGCAGCAAAGCCCAGTCAAAGGTGTCCATAGCCCGGCTGAAGTAGTACTGGGATGCTCCAGCCGCCTCACATGGTAGCAGCCTGTATATAGTGATACATGGCCGGCACAGGCAGGGTCCTGCACGTTGGACAGACTCTCCTCAGCTGTAGTATGTCCTCGGGTGGAAGCAGCGGACAATGAGCTGTGGAGGATGCTCTCCTGTCAGGCTGCAGCTCTGCTTCTTCTCCCTCGCACTGAGGCTTGTCCTCGTCCCTCCCTCCCGCCTTGTGCTGAAGTAGCAGCAGCTGCCAGACTGCCAGGTACAACCTACTGTACCAGCATCTTACCCTCTAATGCCTCTCCATCTTCATGTGAAAGGAAGACACATCTCTAGGGGCTGGAGCTGTGACCCAGTATCATTCCTGTCAGAGAAATACTCCAGTGACACATAACCAGACTGTCTTTCTCTAGACTGAAGCTGCCATGCATTGTTTCCTCCAGAAATCATAAAGTAATGTGTGACTTGCAGGTGTCCACTTGTGTCCAATAGTGCAGGATTCTGCTCTGGAAATCTGAGTGACAACCAGGGTGGCCTGCACAGATTTCAAGGGACTGTCACCTAGTCTTCCAGATTGCAAATCCTGTAAAGTTGTCCTGTAACTTTGCAGAATTGTCACTCAGAGATAAACAAGCCCTGTAAGGTTATATTTACACAGTGCTTAATACTTGATAATGTAATGTCATGTATTAGGTGCGCTTGTGCCTAGGCGTAAATGATAATGCTTATAGTGTGTACACTGGCACTGCCCACTTACAGAAATGAGGCACAGAACTGCCACTTGCAACTATTTCAGTCACAAGTGGCGTCACTTAAAGTTGTTGTCTAGCCCCAAATCCACAGGATAGTGGGGATGATTGGATTCCGGCACCCAGATGGTGCTGGAACAGATGATCTGTGTGGGGTCTGGGTATCGGACCCCTACATATCACATACTGATGACCTGTGCTGTGGATAGGTCATGAGTATGAAAAATCGATTTGGAGCCACCCATAAGCATAATGATGAATCTCTCCCCCCCCCCCCATAAAATGAATGTAGGACTTTATCCTCCATTCAAAAAAAAAAAAAAAGCAGTACACAATGTTAGGGTTTTTTTTAATATTACATTTAACATTGTGTCCCAGGAAAGTCAGAACAATAGACTAGAAGATGTAGTTTGAATATAGCCTCAGTACTGTCCCTGTATACTGTTAGTATCACCTACAAGGCAATGAAATGAGATTTGGAATACTCTGCTGCCTTCTGTGGTTATTAGATAGGTAGGAATTCTGACCATGCTCAGTGCAGTTCCTTAAAATAATGATTAAAGTATCACCAAACTGCTGTACAGAGATGACAGATAATGTGACTGATCTGCATTGTTTTATGTAACCCTCACCCTGTGTATATAGCATTAGAAATAATACAATAGCAAGAGCATCTGAAATGGACACAAAGCAGGACAGAATTTATATCTCTGCATACATATAAAAAGCATCTTGAAACTGCAGGGGGTTATTTAATGCAAGTGGGTGCTCAGCATAAATAACTAAGTCCCTTTGAAAAAAAAACTGTAGATTTTATGTTATTGTATAGTTATTAATATTGTTGTATTTTGCAGTACATCTAATTTTCCTCTGAAGCTGTCCACAAACATTCTGATCAGCAGTTTCTAGAAACAAAGAAAAGCAGGTGTTGTCTATTCCTCAACAGCTCGTTGAAAGGCTGATAAATGTAATGTGCTAGTAAATTCTTTGCATTATATTGGAATACATACATTTCGAAGGCCCCTTTTTACACACCTATATTTTTCATCAGTGGTTGTAAACCAAAACCAGGAGCAGGTCAAAACACACAGAAAAGGTGCCAATCTTTCCATTATACCTCATCTCTATGTAGTGTGCACTCCTGGATTTGGCTTACAGGCATTGATTAAGGCCTGGTTCACATCTGCGTTCGGTAATCCATTCGGGGAGTCCACATGGGGACCCCCTGAACTGACTACCGAACGCATTGGCAAGCGGTATGCAGTGAAAGCACACAGACCACATAGACTATAATGGTATCCGTGTGCTTTCCGTGCTGTCTCTGCACAAGTCAGCAAAGTAGATCATGCAGACAGTAGACAGCCTATCTTCCAATCAGGTCTGGGGTGGGTTCTTGCTTCCTATTTATTCTTGGCTCACATTCACATTGGTGCTTGCTATTGCCTTGTGCTTGCTAGCTGTTACTCTTGCTGATTGGTTGCCTGTACTCATATTACTGACCTCTGGCTTTACCTTTGACTATTCTCTTGGATCTCATTTCTGTACTGTGTTGCTCAACTGTTACCAAACCTTTGGCTTGCTGACCTCCCTTTTGTTGTTGTTTGTCTTGTCTACGTTCTGTGTCATCACCTATATCTAGTTATGGTTTTGCCGCCTAGTTGTCACCTGTTGCTTAGGACAAGATAGGAAGCAGGAAGGGATAGGAGGGGTTCAGCTTAGGATTCACTGTCTTGTCGCGCCCCTCCATCCAGAGTTCACCAGTATCTACTGGGGAAATGCTCCTCTAGCAATACTCTTACAGGGATGCAGTGTCATCAAAGTGGAATTAAACAGTCAGCTAGAAAAGACAAAATAAGCCAAAATCTTTTAGTCAGGGTCTACACTTTGATGAAGTCAATACAGAAGATCCTAAAAGGTGACAGATATTCTCTTCATAGAGAACTTTATACCATGCAGTCACACACAGAGTGGATTTACATCTGAACTCCTGCATTAAAGTGGTATTCTGATCCCAGAATTTATAGCTATAACCATAGAATATGCCACAACATACCTTTTAGTGGCCCCACATAGTATATTACCTCTTTTATTGCTCCCACACATTGACACCAGATTCACACCTGTGCTCGGGTTTCCGTTCTTCGGGTTCACTTGGGAACCTGAAAAAGTATAATGCACCTTTTACAATAGGCAGCTATCTATTAGATTCCTATAGGTAAACAATTGCTATTCACTGATCCTCACTCCTTCACATACCTTCCTTGGTTTTGTCTCAAGGTAAAGGTATGTATTATATCCTGGTGTTGCATCTGGACGTAATGTGTGGAATTCCCATGAGACTAACAGGTCAGTGCAGGACCAGGGAGTGGTGACTGTAGCCTGTTGTTCCTTACCTATTCAAATAATCCAATCTGTAATGGCCAATAAAAAAAAAAAAAAAAAAAAAGAAAACTCCATCACCAAACATACTGCTATGTGGCTCGGGACACATGCAATTCTGTGTGTTGTGATATGGCAAAAGCTACCCCTATCTGTTCCCAAAAGTGAATGGAGAGGGGTAATGCATGCAGTCATCACTCCATTCATTTGTACGGGATTTAAAGAAATAGCCGAGCAACCGGGAGCAGGATCTGTCAGGTATTTATGAAGATACATTTATTCCAACACTGATTCTGAAGCCAATTTCACCCAAAACTGACTCTGATTTAGGAGGTCAACTAATTTTCTAATGTCGGGCAATGGCCTTATGGGCCAACAATAAGGTTTCCCTAAGGAAAGATCTTTAAGTAAAGTATTCATTTAGGGTTGCTTTGTGCTGTTTGATCCTGTGTGTGTATAATCTTTAGTTTTCAGCTGTGTAGCGTTTGCAACACAGATAATAATCTCATGTATATTCTTTTTATAGAACAGATTCACCTTCATCATACGTATAGGTCAGGAGAAGGAGGAATAATTACTGAAAGGCACCAGACAGGACAAGATTGATGACCACTCAGGATGCATGTATATTACAATAAAAATGTACTTTTCACTTTCTGCATGTAAAACAGATCTTAATAGGATACAGCGCTGCATTTCTATTTTGATAAGGATTAGAAGGATTAGATGGCCCTTTACATACAGTGGTACATGAACGTTCCTATAATTCTATATAAATTTGACTTACAACTGCTTCAAATTTTAACACAAATCCTAAAAGTAGTTATAGAGAACCAAATTATAGAAATGAGTCACAAATATTAGACTTGACCATTTATCGATAGATGAAAATTAGCCAATATTACATATCTGTGAGTGGCAAAAGTATGTGAACCTTTAGGATTAACAGATAATTTAATTTGTAATTTGGAGTCAGGTGTTTTCAATCAAAGGGATTACAATCAAGTGTAAAGTGGACGACTTGTTTTCCTTAAAGGGATTCTACCACTAAAACACTGTTTTGTGTGCTTTAGACATCGGAATAGCCTTTAGAAAGGTTATTCGTCTCTTACCTTTAGATGTGGTCTCCGCCGCGCCGTTCCTTAGAAATATTGGTTTTTACCGGTATTCTAATGAGTTCTCCGCAGCAATGAGGGATGGCCCCAGTGCTCAAACGTCGATGGGGGCGTCCCCACTGCTGCCCGAGAATCCGCTCCAGCGAAGCCTTCTTCTTCAACTGCATCCTCCCCATTTCTGTCATCTTCCTTCTTCGTCATCTGTGATGCCTGCACAGTCGGCTCTGCCAGCGAGACCCTGGTAAAAGCCGACTGCGCATGCCGGCCAGCGGCCATATTTTCGAGGCCACAAGCCAAGACTGCGCAGGCGTCAGAGCTGACGAAGAAGGAAGATGACAGAGAAGCGGAGTATGCAGCTGAAGAAGAAGGTTTCGCTGGAGCGGGTTCTCGAGCAGCAGTGGGGACCCCGCCATCGCCGTTTGAGCGCTGGGGCCCGCCCTCATTGCTGCGGAGAACTCATTAGCATACCGGTAAAAACCGGTATTTCTAAGGAACGGCGCGGTGGAGACCACATCTAAAGGTAAGAGACGAATAACCTTTCTAAAGGCTATTCCGACATCTAAAGCACACAAAACAGTGTTTTAGTGGTAGAATCTCTTTAAATCTGTGAAAGTCTGATTTTTACTACATGTGACTCTGACACTAGCTTCAAAATGAAATTTATATATTTTTTGTTACATTATACAATTGGTTTAATTAGATGCTTACCTTATTGCATATTTAATTTCATAGGAATTCAATTACTGGATTATTAAGGACTTCTGTCAGCCATTTATGAAGGTGTTGGAGTATCTATCTATCTATCTATGGCACGAAAAAAAGGAGCTCTCTGAGGACCTCAGAAAAAAAGTTGTTGATGCTCATCACACTGGAAAAGTCACAAAACCATCTCTGAAGACAGTCAAGCAGATTGTTTACAAGATTCCTCCAAGCGGATGTGCAGGACTGGTCAACAATTACTGAAAACATTTAGGGAGCCTTCACACGGAGTTTACGCTCTGCTCATTCAGACACGTAAACATGTGTCAAAGTGACCGCTGTAAAACACAATCCCATAGACTTCAATGTGTGCCGGTTTTACACGTGCTACACATTGAAATCAATGGGTTTAAAAGCCTCCGATTGATTTAATTGTGTAGCGCGTGTAAAACCAGCACACATTGAAGTCTATGGAGTTGTGTTTTACAGCCGTCACTTTGACACGTGTTTACCTGTCTGAATGAGCGGAGCGTAAACTCTGTGTGAAGCTCCTTTACATGCAGTTAATGCTGCAGAAGGGGTTGGGAGGGCGGAACAGAAGATTACACCAGATTCTGAAAGCGAAGGCTCACATACTATATCCACTGGGATATGGGATCATTTTCAAGGCATCATGTCAAGTATAATATTTTACTCATTTGTTTGATTTGGATTTCTTTATGTAGTTTTAGGAATTGTGTGAATATCTGATATAGTTTTAGGTCAAGTAGTTTTATAGAGAGAGAGAGAGAGAGAAAATTCTGAAGGGTTCACAAACTTTCAAGCAAATACTATTTGCTATACACCAACAGCTCAACAATTCTCACCTAGTATTGCTCAATGAGATTGGACCATATTTTTTGTGGAAGTAGTAATGGAAATATGGTAGGTAATTTCTGTTTTAAGATGATGTTTGTTCAATGTCACATATTGTATATAATCTGGGAAAATGATGTCACCTTTATAAAAATATTTTCAGATTGAATACATGATATTAATACAGTTTCTAATCTGTGTTAAAAATGTTAGGGGGCGTTCACACTACCGTCGGTGTCCGACATGTAGTGTCCGCTCCTGGTGTCCGCTCAAAATCTGTCACGGACATTAGGAGCGGACACTAGCTGTGTCCGTGACACCTGTCATTCATCTCAATGGGCATCGGGTGCGTTCTTTTGCACTCCGTGCCTGTCCTTCCCTGTTCGCAAGTGAAGATGTCCGACTTCTCAAGCGGACAGAGGAACCCGCAGTGAGAAGAAATAATTTATAACATTAGAAAAATGTAAGAAATAGTTGACTACTTTTGTTTTTCACTTGCTTTATTAGTTCGATAACAGACTAGTCAAATTTAGGATCTGTTCATGGTACTGCATGAGATATCAGTATCTTGAAATAATTTTGAGGGGCATTTTAACAATAATTTATTGTTTTTGCCAGATTTCCCCTGTAACTGGGGCTTATACATTAGCTCCAGTTATAGGAAGAATGCAGCCATCATACTGCAGAGCTGCTCGGGGTCCTCTAGGAACCAGCAACTGAACGGGCCTCTAGCGATTGGACACTTATCCCTTGTCCTTTGAATAGGGGATAAGTGTATTTACGGGACAACCCCATTAAAGCAGTATTCAATTGATTTTACTTGTAAATATAATAATTATTTCTATTCAAAGTTATATATTGTTTATTTACACTACACTACACTACGAACCTGTCCTGTACCCATTTGATATCTTCTTTCAATGTGTAAATGAACTATGGGCTCATTATTACAACTTCTAAGTGCTTAGTTGGGCTTTAATTTTTGTTTTGAATATTTTTGCAATTTTTAACCTAAACTGGTCTCCCTCCCTCCAACCTTTGTAAAGACCTGCATCGGCACGGCCTGTGATTTCAAAGTCAGCATGTCGTCTGGAGTTCCCTGAAAAAGAACCGCAATCTCATCCTAATTAAAAATGTCCCCAGGCTAACACAACAACCGTGCAGACAGGACATTCTTTACCAAGATCTCTGCTCAAGCTTTATCTGTATCATTTTTCTCATCGTGACACTTCCCAGAAAATAAAAGAAAAAAAAAAATCCTTGCAGTTATTTTCTTTTTGTGCACAGATGCTCATTTGTACTCATGGAACATCTTGGGCCTTTTCCATCTCAATTCGCTCTGTGTTATTTCTCAGCCTTTTGAATCACTTTCTTTTGTACACCGATGACTGAAAATAGAACTAACACATAGTGTACCAAAGCAGTAATCTGCTAAGGCACTTTCTAAAGGGCAAATATAGCTATTAGAGGCTAGACCCTAAAAAGGTGCTAAGACTTTCTTTTTGTTTCTCATGACTGGTTTTATTTTTTTCCTTGACACAAGCTGCCAGCTAGCACAGTAAGAACAATTTATCAAAGGCAGTGATGTGCTGTAAATTTTTGCAAACTATAAGTCAGTTTATATATTGCTTTGTAAGGTTGTATGACCTTTACAGCAAGTACTGTATGAGTGTAACCCCTTCCTAAAGTCAAAATAAGCTGCTAACCCTTTACATTCCGTCGCTACCAGTACAGGCTTGTATAAATGTATTCAATTTAAAGGGAGGATCTGAATTAAAGATAAAAATGCCTGCAGTTAAGTAATATCTGAACACCTTTTATCTTTCTAAATAACAGTAGAGATTACAGTATACAGTATTAACAGTAGAGATATACTGAAGCGTGTACCTAAAGGGAATCTTCACCTTTATGCTGGTCATGGACATAAATACCAGGGTATGATGATTGGATACCCAGGGGAGGTGAGTGAACATAAAAAACAATGTTACTCACATCCTCTCAGATCTGGTGTGACTCTTTGCAATTATGCGGCCGCGTCGGTGATGTCCCAGATGCCACATATGGCATCATTATTAGAGATGAGCAAGTAGTATTCGATCGAGTAGGTATTCGAACGAATACTACGGTATTCAAAATACTCGTACTCGATCGAATACTATTCCTATTCGCAGTAAAGATTCGATTCAGAACCAGCATTGATTGGCCGAATGCTATACAGTGTACAGCATTTGGCCAATCAACACTGGTTCTGCCAGAGGCTCGTCTGTGACGAGGCGGAGTCTAAGACCGGACCACAGCAGTCTTCATTGTGGTCCGATTATCAAAGGTGGTAAGTCTTGGCTGAATCCTATACAGTGTATAGTATTCAGCCAATCAACGCTGGTTCTGCAGGAGGAATGCTGCAATACTATCCTGCGGGTCTATCATTCTCCCCGTGCCGTGTCCTACTCCTTCCATTTTGTTTTTAGGGCTGGCTCACATTAGCGCTTGCCTCCCGTCTGGAAGGAGTCCGCAGGAGGACCCCCCCGAATGGAGTATCAGCGCAAATGCAAGCGCTGTGCAGTTAAAGTGCACAGACCCCATAGACTATAATGGGGTCTGTGTGCTTGCCACGCACTGCCTGCAAAATCATTCGTGCGGGCAGAGCGCTGCAAGCATACGGACCCCGTTATAGTCTATGGGGTCCGTGCGCTTTAACTGCACGGCGCTCCTCCTCAACACTCCTCAACTGCACTTCGCTCCTCCTAAACACTCTCCTCCTGCTACTCGTGAACTTGGTGACTCTCCTTTAGTCAAATAGTGGTTTTCCCTGAAACAAGCATTTTTTCCCATAGACTATAATGGGATTCGATATTCGATCGAGTAGTCGAATATTGAGGCTCTACTTGAAACAAATATCGAATATTTCACTACTCGCTCATCTCTAATCATTATGTATCACTATGATGGTCTAGCCCACGTAACATCTCTGCCGACATTGAAGAGAGACAAAAACTGCAGGGAGTGCACCTGAAAAGACCCCAAATTATAATAATAGTTCGTGGGCGGTACACTATGTGATCCGCTATGGGACATAACACTGTGTGCAGGGGCCACTGTGGGACAAGATGCCGTTTGGAGGGGCGGCTATGGAACATTATACTGTGTGGAGCGGCTGCTATGGGAAAATATACTGGGTGGAGCGGCTGTGGAGCTGCTGCTATGGGAAATTATACTGGGTGGAGGGGTTATTATGGGACATTATACTATGTGGATGGGCCACTATGAGACATTCTATTGTCAGGAGGCCACTTTGGAACATTATAGAGTGTGTAAATGGGGGGTTATACTGAATGGGGGCCAGGAAAGGGGGTGCTTTGTTGAGGGGGGCAAATCAAAAGTTAGTTTGGGGGCCCAGTCTTTGCTAGTTATGCCCCTGGTAAAAAAAACTATGGATGATGGAGGGGTGTGTGGAAAACTGAATGAGCCTCTTTTACTTTACTAAGACATCATAGTGCCAGCAAGTGACAACATTATATTTACTATCTACATGTGTTGCAATGTCACAGTGATATTTTAGTGTGTGCATTACCCCTGTTCTCTGATGTCATAGTGTGCATTATCTCTCTACTGTGACATCATGGCGTATATTATCTCTATACTGTGACATTACAGTGTTTACAATCATGTACTGTGACATCACTGTGTGCATTGTGACAGCACTGCATGCTTATCTGTACTGTAAAATCTCTTTGCATGTTTCTGTGTGTCAAGGAGACCAAAATAATTGTATGTTTTTCAAGTTCTGAACTTGCTACTTAAGGTGGTCATGGTAGAGTGGGCCACTTGGTTACTTGTTATGCCCTTTATGCTGTCCTTTCTGAGGGTAGCATAAGGCAGTGACAGAGACACATTGCAATGCACTGCCTGTATTGTTGTTTTTGACATATTTACACTTAATTAATTTCAGCATTTGCATCACTTTGTGAGATTGGAGTCCTCTGAATGACATGCACAAGTTCTGGAGTCGGCTCCACTGACACTCTAGCACTGACTGACAGTTCTTTCACTATGTACAGTAATAGGGGAGAACTCCGTCAATCAGAGGTTAGAGGGTCATGTGAGAAGGGAGCATGCAGCTCATAAATACGGACACTTTTTCCTCATAGCACCAGGAAGTGTAATAAACTATACATTTCTCAATAGCCATGCAGTAGGCAGATATAAAAGAAGCCATGCTGAAAATAGCATGTCTGTCACCACGTTATGCTGGCCTCAACATAAAGGCTATGACTGATCTGTTTCATTAACATGAGCCATATACTGGTATGCTTTGAGACTTCTTACTTTCTAAGTTGCCTACGTGTAGCTGTTCTAGAACTAAATCCTCTGCTTCTTTTTTAGTCATATCAATTGCAGCTACCTCTGGAAGTAACTTATATGATATGGATTTACACCTCTGATTCAATTAAATATCATATCTATACTTCACTAAGTCTAGTGTCTGAATGAATCAATAAGTCTGTAATTCTGAAACTAAGCAAAATTTTGGAGCCCTGTGTGTGGAAAACAGATCTCCAACACCTGCAAAGATATACTCCCCATGCATCACAGAGGGGTCACTGTCTTACCAAAGGTCACAACAGGTCTTATTTCCAGAGATTGATGCAGGAGTAGCTAGAATTATTTGACATCTGCTGTATACTATCTCTGCCACAGAAGTACACCAGTCTTAGAACAGCTGATAAGATACATGCCTTTGGTGTCCTATGGCATAAAAGCATAGGGCTAGCTAGTACTAGAAATGTGGCTATGGTAAAGATCACGCTAACAAGTGGACCATGATTCTGGGAGGATGGAATAGCAGCGGACAATGGTACTTGGGAGTCAATAAAGGCTGTTAGACTCTGTATAGCCTGGTCAACCTCATTGCCACTACTAGGATTACTTGTTTGGTCAGTTTGCTAACATTTGGCAATTGGCAGCAGCACTGGTGCCTCTATCCTGCCGTCGATGGTTCCCCTGCTCCAGCATTTCGGCAGCTCTCAAGCTGTTCTGCTGCTGAACTTGTTCCTCGTGCTGTGCCTGTGATTGTTCGGTTATCTCAGCAGCTCGATGGGACGCCATATAATGAGCGTGTTGTTGGCATCGATGATCCCCCTGAGCGCTGCTTGAGGAGAATTCTGTTGACTTCTGGCTACCTTCATAGCTCTTATTGTTTTAGAATTTTGCGACAAATTAGATTTTCTTTTTCCTGGCATGTTTAAAAGTAGCAAACTGCCAATTTGGATTAAGGGGGCTGCCTGGAGCAGCTCAGATAATATGCAGATGCTTATACACAATGGACCCAGTATTATCTATGTGTTTACATAGAGAGATAACAGACCAGGCTTTATCAGCAACCTTTAATTAGCTGAGATAGTGCTGCTGGCACTTTATCATATATCTGATGTATCTGTGTGTTTTCTTTGTAGGATTGCTTTCTTAGGCCAGGTTTACATCTGCGCCCCGGCCTCCGTTATGCAGATTTCCGTTTCCTGCCCGAAACTGGGCAGGAGATGGAAACCTGCAGTCAGTTTTCAAACCTATTCATTTGAATGGGTTTGGAAATTGTCCGGCCGTGAGCGCCGGTGAGCGTTTTGTGCTCTCCGCGGTGAAACAGTTTTTTTTTTTTTAACCGGACACAAAGTTTCACATGCAGTACTTCTTCTGCAGACGGAGATCGGGCACAGATGTGAACGAGCCCTTACTGTTATTTATCACTTGAAAAAGGGGTGTGACTCCCTGAAATGCTCTTGCAAGTGTCGTGTGATGTTTGGTGTGTTTACAATAAAGATACGTGTGTCACCTCAAGTAGCTCAGTGCTTTAATTTTTGTTTCCCACCTTCAATTGGAGGGGCTCCAACCTGTGGTCACCTTTGTTTTCTTACAAATCTGCATTGTATCTCTAAGCCTAGGTTTACAACTGCCAGTGTCCACCGGATTCAGTAACTGTTATTTTAGAAGATGGCCTCTCCGTTATTCAGGATCTCTGGCAGACTCGAATGATAGAGAGCCCAGCATAACTTTGACCCTAGCATGTAGCTCCAGTCTGGTGGCCAAAAAGAGATGGAGGGGTGGGGTGAATAAACACATTTGTTTTGTTTCACATGGAGTACTTCCATAACTTTTCGAAAGGGTTAGAAATATTTTGAAACTTTTCAGTGAAAAATCTTTTCACATTGCATATTTGCAGTCTCCATGGTCTGCTTATTCACCTTTTCTCAATATTGAACAAATCAAAATGAATTACAATTTTCACAGTATTGTAACACTTGGGCATGCTAAGCAAACAAAATATACTTTCAAGTATCTTGGACATTTTCCAAACACCATGTCTTCAAGTTGATTCTCAAGATCTTAGCAAAAGCTAAATTTGGGAAATAACTAGTATTTATTTATTGTTTTGTGCTCTTTGTTACTGGCAATTCTGTCAAAATAAAAGTAAGATTTGGATATACTTGATTGTGAAATCAATGATTCTGGATGGGGAGCAAATTAGAGCAGAGCTCACTACATAACTAAATGCGCCTGTTTACAACAAGTTAATAGTATTTTTAGAAATGTTTTACTATATTACACAGATAAGTAAGTTTTTTTTTACTAATATGAAATAAATACAGTATCTATATATCTATGCATTGTAAGTTTCTTGATTTCCAGTATATCACCTTCTGTATATTCACTGATGCTAAAAGGGGACCTGTCACCACTAATCGCATATCTGGTTTAAAGCAATGACAATTCTAGGACATTTTCTTTCATAGTTGTTTTGATCTTTCTACATTGTACACAGCTAATGTACACTGAAAAAAAAGTAAATACAAATAAAATAATGCACCCAGATAAAACTGTCAGATTGCTGCAAAACCCAATATGCTGTTATGTTTCAGGCATATATATAGATGATTACAGGTGTGGTCCCAGTCCATACCAGGAGAAACACCCCGAGACCATAACTCCACCTCCGCAGTGTATGAAATAGATTATGTGAGAGTTAAGCTTCTTAAAAAAGGATTTGGGGATTGGTCCTGCAGCATGGGGTAGTAGATACGGGCCTTTGGGGAGAAGGACCATTTTGATTAACTTAATGCAGCTTGTGTAGACAGTGGGAGAGTTCCACATATTTTACATTTAGACTCCACATAACTAGGGAGATACATTCTTCTCATGAGACTTGCCAAGAGTTTTAGTGACATATATGCCTAGATATTTAACCCCTTAACGACCAATGACATACCTGTACGTAATTCTTCGAGTATGTATGGAGACGTCTCAGGAGCTGAGCTCACTACACACACAGAGGCTGGTTGTATGATACAGTCAGCACCTGCCGCTAACAGCTGCGATCGGTGCTGGCACTGATCGCAGCTGTTAACACTATAGATGACACAGTTAAATGTGACCGTGGAATCTAAAGTTTGCAGGTGCCATGGGTGCAGTGATCTTTACTTGATCAGTTCCCATGACAGCCAAAAGCCTATTAAGGGCTCCCAGACTTGTCATTGGCAGTGTGTAATAGAGGTAAATAGTTTGAGTGATCAGACATCTAGGGTTCAAGGTCCCTAGGGGGTCTGATCATAAAAGTAAAAAAAGGAAAAAAAAGTTTTTAAAAGTATTAAAAAAAAAAAAACACACAAAAAACCCCAAATGTTTAAATCACCCCTTTTTCCCTAGATCACATATAAAAATAAACAAAAGTAAACAAACACTTTAGGTATTCCTGTGCTCAAAAATGCCTGAGCTATTAAAATATTTATCCCAAATGGTGAACAGTGTAGCGGATTAAACAATCAAAATAGCCAAATGAAAATTTTTTCAACACTTGGCCTCCTAAAAAAAATTGAACAAAAAGTAATCAAACTATCAGACCTTCCCCCAAATGGTATCAATAAAAATGTCATCTTGTCTCTTATAAAAAGACACCATATCCAGCTCCAGACTGTAAATATGAAAAAGTTACAGGTGTCAGAACATGGCAACACAAATTTTCTTTCTATTTTTTTACATTTTTTTTAAAGGTATCAAAACATTACAAGTTCTATATAAATTTGGTAATGCTGTGATCATACTGACCCACACAATACAGATAACATGTAATTTTTGCCACACAGTGAGCGCTGTAAAACTTAAACTCATCTGAAATTGACACAAATGCGTTTTTTTTTCTAATTCCACCTCGTTTTGAATTTTTTCCATCTTCCCAGTATATTGTACAGGATATTGAATGGTGCCATTACAAAGTGCAATTTGTTCTGCAAACAACAAGCCATCAAGTGACTCTGTAAAAAAAACATGGCTCTTGGAAGGTAGGGAGGAAAAAACAGATATGCAAAAATAAAAAATTTACTCAGTCCTTAAGAGGTTTAACTCCTCGAGTATTCGTAAATTGTAATAATTTGACAGGCATTTAGAATTCTAGAAAGGCATTAATGATTACTTACTCCAATTAATACGAAGGCCTGGAAAGCCTTAGGCAGGAAGGTCTCAGTGACATCCATGAACAAAATAAGGTCATCTGCATACAAACCAATGCGGTCCTACCTATCACCCAAGGCCACAATATATGCCAGGCCCTGCCTCTCCTGAAGGACCAAGGGTTTTATTGCAGAATGACCAGGAGGGTTGACAAGAGGCAATCCTGCCAAGTACTCCTTTGCAGACTGAATAAAGAGGAACAACACTAACCATTAACCAGCAGGTTAGCCTTGGGATAGCTATTGGGAAAATAGCAGGGAATTTGGTGTTCCCAATGTACTAATACTCACTACACCCCTTGATAAATTCTTTGAGTTGTGCAGTTTTCATAATGGGTTCACTCTCTAGGGGATTGCACTTTTCTGGTACCTTAGAGGATCTGCAAACATGATATAGCATCCAGATACCAAACATCTAAAGCTTCACTCCAAAAGCTACATAGCGCTCCTTCACATTTGCACCGTACTGTGTGCACAAACTGAATTTTATGCCCACATGTGTGACACTGGTGTACCCAGGATAATGTACTTAATGTCATATGTGGGCATAAACTGATATTCGGGTACATAGCCAGACACAGAAGGGAAGGAGCACTATATGCTGCTTTCACCATCTAATAGATGGTATCTCCATCGCAGTCTCTGGCTTTACTATAAGTCCTAGGCAGCATGCCTGCTGCCTCGGGGTTATGTTTGACTCAGACCTTTCCATCACCCCCCATATCCAGTCACTTGCACACTCATGTCTTCTCCACCTCAAAAACCTCTCAAGAATCCACCTTTTTCTTACCACAGACACATTAAAGACACTTATTGTTGCCCTGATTCACTCTTGATTTGACTACTGTTAGGGCTCGTTCACACGGTGGCAAAGGGGCGGATGTTGACAGCGGATTTCGCTTCAAAATCCGCCCCTTTACAATGGTGGTCTATGCAGACCACCGGTTTTCTTTTCTCCGCTAGCGGCGGGCTGCTGCTAGCGGAGAAAAGAAGCGACATGCCCTTTCTTCAGGCGGAAGCTGCGGCGCACTCGGCCGCGGCTGCCGCCTAGCGGCAGCACCCTCCTATGTCGGCTTATTCATTTGAGCCGACATAGGAGGGGAAAGCCGCGACTACGATGGTCGCAGCAGTCGGGTTTTGACCAGAGAGAGACACGGCTCGCCGCGTCTCTCTCTGTGTCAAAACCCATGCGGTCGCTTCATGTGTACTCTGACTCTAACTCCTTACTAATTGGTTTTCCCCTTACTAAACTCTCCCCTCTACAATCTATTCTGAATGCAGCGGCCAGGCTCATCTATTAGTATAGATCAGAGGTTCCCAAACTTTTTTTTCTCGTAGACCACTTTCAAAATTTTACTGGTTTCGGTGGACCCCCTGCTGCTACATTTCTATCATATTCCCAAAACTCATCAAAAAATATGAAGATTATATCTAACAATGGAAATTTGCATCACGGCTGAGTTCCCTGAGGCTCCACCCTTACCACTTTGGGAATCATTGGTCTAGACCAGGGATGCTCACACTTTTTGAGCATGTGAGCTACTTTAGAAACTTACCAATGGATAAGATCTACTATTCATTTCTTGTGGGCGGTGGTGGGGCGGGCCGGAAGGCGGGGCCTGTTGGCGGGGCGGAGCGTGAGAGCAGGAGACAGCTCTCCGGTGTCTACTTGTTCACAAAGCAGGCTGAGAATCATCTCTGGACACTGGCAGGCGGGGCCGCCACAGCCCTTACTGCGAACAAGTGCAAGGCCCCGGCCTGCCAGTGTCGGGAGATGGTTCTCAGCCTGCGCTGTCAAAAAGCAGACACCAATCCCGCGATTGACCCATACGTCCTTCGCGATCGACCGGTAGATCGCGATCGACTTATTGGGCACCCCTGGTCTAGACGCTACAGTGATGCCTCTGGTCCGTCTCAGTCACTACTTTGGCTGCATATTCAATACACAATACAATATAAAATTATCACCCTCATCCACAAGGCTCTCCATAAAACTGCACCTCCCTACATTTCCTCCCTAGTCTCTATTACCCTACCTGTTCTCTCTGTTCACTCAATGACCTAAAGTAACATCCCCTATTATCAGAAACGCCCGCTCCAGTTTCTAAGACTTCTCCTGAGTTGCACCTCTTCTCTGGAATGCTCTACTCTAGACAATCAGATTAATACTCAATTTCTACAGCTTCAAGCGCAAACTAAAGACACATCTTTTCAGACAGGCCTACCACAATTCGTTATGTAAATCCTTTTGCAGTTAGAATCCCTAAACCTAACCCTCCTGTATTCACGTTCCCGCATTATCCCACAGCATATGATGCCTTTTCACACTCTAATGTTATATGTTCAGGCACTACCTGCATATTTAAGAATACTGATTGGTGACAACTCATACAGATTTATATGTGTGTAATGATAGTAACCTCTATCAAAAAAATGTCTGGACCACTGTATAAGCAAAGCTACCTCTGATGCCATCCCCTATACTTCATAGATTGTAAGCTCTGGTGAGCATTGCCCTCAGTATCATTGCGTGAACTGACTATTCCTTTGTAATGTATCTTTTTTTCTGTACTTGAATCCTACAATTTGTAAAATGCTGCAGAATATGTTGACGCTATATAAATATGGGAAAATGGATGCAGTGGGAAGGAGTTAAAGATGCAAAACCTGGAGCTGGTGGAGGTGGACAGATATCCTCATTAAGACGTCTGGTTTTTAACAAGTTTGCACAATTCAAATAAAATTATTCTCCCTCTTTGGTTGCTCGACAGCTGGAATATATTATTCCACATTTCCCATGGCAAGCCTTTTGATTGGAAGTGATATGGCCTGAAGAAAACCTTCTCAGTACTTTTTTGAAGACTGCATGCCCCATCTTTAAAAGCAATTTCATGCCAAATTTCTCAGGAAACCTGGCAAAATAATATACCGAAGGCTTCATAAGAGTAGGATTCTATTATCTCTCCATGTTCTAGTAGCACTGCATACTACCTGCATGGGAGGGAACATAATGTTGTTATTGTTATTATTATTATTCATTTTTAGAGCCATTAATTTCATGGCACTATATATGTAAAAAGGATTACATATATAACATGAAACTAAGTACGAGTACAATAAATGTCAACTATGGAAGTGACAGCCTGGTCATGAGGGAGAAAGGCCCGTATTTGTGAGGGCTTAGGCCTCCTACACATGACCACATTCAGAAGCACAAACACTGTCTGCATGAGCGTCATTTATCCCTGACGAAAGGCGGCTGTGTGCATGCAACACACTGCAACATATTGAGATCTGATGAAGTAAGATCCTGAAGAGCCCCATCACTATTGTACTAGATTGCCAGCTTTATGTCAGTCTAGTACAGTAACAATGGGGCCATTTGGGAGCGCTCTGCATCAAATCTCCCTATGATGAAGTGAATTCCATGCACACGTCCGTGTCATCTACAGGAAAGTTATTGTAACAGAGGAAAAGCTATTTAAAAATTTTTGTATTACCTATAAAAAGATATATATAAAGCAAAACACATTTTCCAGAATATTAGGAGAAAAATGAAAAAAAAAAAAACATGCAAAAATAGAAATGACATAAAAATAAAGTCCTATCTATCACCAAAAAAGATGAAAAAATTATTTGACCAACTCACATGAAAAAAAATGTTATAGCCTTCAAAAGTACCAAAACCCTCCCCATGAAAGTATGCCATGGTCATGAATAGAGATGGGCAAACCCATCACAAACTGGGTTTGACCCAAATATTACGAATTGTTCAATTATTGTTCCATTTTTAACAAAATCAAATAAATATCAATTTGAACTAACTAAAATAGCCACATCCACATGTATTGCACAGTGCAAATACAGAATACACACGTCTTGTCAATCACTGTGACGACCTGGTATGTGGATACCTTGCAGTACTGATGTTATACACAGTATATAAAGTTGTGTGGGCTGCAATACGACGCATATCAGTTATGGTGGAAGTAGGATCCCCTATGGATGTGTAACTTATTGCTGCGTGATACAGAGCACTCAGTGCTGCACAGTTTGCAAAAGCTCAGAGTAGGACAATTAGAACACAGTTTAGTCAGATTTAATCAATTGCAGGCAGATTAGTGTTAAAAATTATAGATAGGAGTAATGGAAATTATCAGTGCTGTGCGAGTCTGACTGCAGTAGTAATACAGACATACAAAGGACAGTTAACCCTTTCATTACCATTAATCTAATTTAGCCCAAGTCTGTTTTGTCATGCTGCTACAGTTACCACCACTGCCATCACTTTGCCAGACACGTCCTGTGGTCTGGTCCATCACATTCCATTATACCACATTTATCCCATAAAGGTATAAGAAACCTTCATCACTTTTCAAATAGGTGCACAGCCACATACTTGTATCCTATTAATATTATAAATGTGAAAGTTTGTGAGTTTGGATGTTTGTGGCTTTGTGTGTTCGGATGTTTGTTAGTCAATCACGCAAAAACCGCTCCACCGATTTGGCTGAAATTTTCCACAAACATAGTTAATACACCCCATTGCGCAATAGGCTACTTTTTGTCACAATAGCGCACATACGTTTTTCCCAGGACTCCCACAAACCCCAAACTCACACCACCATCTCTGCAATCTCACACACTTTGGACCATAGCAAGCCACAAAATTCATATTGCCCTCTACAGCCTCGCCCCTAACCCCACACAATCACATATACATATACTTTACCACTTTGCCCCTCACCTTAACGATACTCCAGGAGGCTACCTCTTTAACACTCCGGAGCAGCCATGTTTGCCAACCCCCACCGCTCTGACAATCCGCGACACCGCCCACCCATGTCAATACCCCTAGACAGTCTAATAAATGCAAAAAAAAAAGTTTAAAAAAAGTAAAAAAATATTAAAAACAAAAAAAAAGGATTAAAAATTCAAATCACCCCCCTTTCCCTAGAACACATATAAAAGTAGTTAAAAACTGTGAAACACATACATGTTAGGTATCCCCGCGTCCAAAATCGCCCACTCTACAAAGCTATACAAATATTTTTCCTGTTCGGTAAACGCCGTAGCGGGAAAAATGGTCAAAAGTGCCAAACTGCCGTATTTTCACTCTTTTGATTCTGATAAAAATTTGAATAAAAAGTGATCAAAGCAATAACATTTCCTGAAAATGGTAGAAATACAAAGTACACCCAGTCCCGCAAAAAAAGACGCCATATACATCCCCGTACATGCACGTATAAAAAAGTTACGGCTGTCGGAATATGGCGACTTTTCAAAAAAAAAAATTTTTTTACAGTTTTGGATTTGTTTATAAGGGGTCAAAATGTAATTAAAACCATATAAATTTGGTATCCCCGGAATCATAACGAAACAAAGAATACAGGGGACATGTCATTTTGGTTGTACAGTGAACGCCGTAACACCAAAGCCCGTAAGAAAGTCGCAGAAATGCATTTTTTCTTGAAATCCACCCCATTTTGAAGTTTTTCCCTGCTTCCCAGTACATTATATAGAATAAATAATGGTGGCATCATGAAGAAAAATTTGTCCCGCAAAAATTAAGACCTCATATGGCTCTGGGAGCGGAGAAATAAAAAAGTTATGGGGTTTAGAAGGAGGGGAGTCAAAAACGAAAATCAAAAATGCCATCGGCGGGAAAGGGTTAACTTCAAATACCTCTGTCCCAAAGTCACTATGTAAAGTTTATACCAACACCGTATATATAGCAGCTCAAATACAAAGTAACTTCAACACAAAAGTCTCACGTATTCTCTGAATTAGAGCAAAAACAAGATACAAACTTACATTTCATATCCCATACCTTATACACAGTATGAAAACCTTATCCGCGCCTGTATATACCCACTTCTACAATCACCGCAGACGAAGTCGCGGGTACCAGCTAGCACTTACAAGTCATCAAAATGGGCAAATTTTTCTATAAAACCATTGCTTTTCACACTATAACCACTAAGTGTGTCTATAAAAGCACAGGCAATAACCTTTCTCCAAAAAAGGCATTTCAAATGTTAAAATGTGTAAAAGCAAGTGGCAATGCAGTATAGTGTATGGTTAAACTTGGAGGTTGTACCATCCATTTTTCTGTAGACATACATGTCATTTCACTTTGACATAACTTTGTCTGTATTTGCCTTAGAGAGTTAGAAGATGAATAGATAAAAATCTGCAATAAAAGAGATCCAGCAAAAGCCACGTTGGATATATTGAAAAACTTCTTCTTTATTGTCAGTTCAGACTTTGAGGAAGGATAAGGTCCGAAACGCGTCAGTCTGACGCAACATGATTGCACTGTTTTGTACCATTGCTTTTTTACCAAGAAGATGTAATTGACAATAAAGAAGAAGTTTTTCAATATATCCACCGTGGCTTTTGCTGAATCTCTTTTATCGCTCATTTTTGTGTACGTCGCTCTGAGTCGAGAGAGCATTTATTGTCCGGGCAAAGCCCCATAGAAGGCATACAGGTGGCAAAGAGCTTATTTCATGGAAACCGAGATTCAACTACATTTGGGCTGAGTATCAAACTCTTTCTCTTCTGTTTATTTTTTCACATATTGTGATGAATAGATAGGTTCCTAGAAGACCTTACAATGTTATACACTAGGTTTTAAGCCAATTTAGGGCCGTGCACATGGAGTTTACGTGCGCGCATTTTAGCGTCACTTTTTGGCGCGTTTTATTACACGTATAAAAAATTCCATTGAAGTCAATGGGACTGCTATTTTTACACGTGTATTCTATACATGTGTATTATGCTAAAATGTGCGCACGTAAACTCCATGTGCACGGGCCCTTAGGCTATAGTTTGTACCTCCGTACTTGTTCAATCCGAAACACATGTTCACTCATCTCTAGTCACAAACCAGGGAAAATATCCTGGTCATAAAGCGGTTAAAGTCCTGCTGCATCAATGAGAAGGCAGGCCTGGATCAGGACACTAGTTTTCCTGCCTCTGTACCTAGATGTTTTCTCAGTCAACTGATGCATCTGTATAATAATAAGCTGAGTAGACTGTAAAGTATTTGTATGAGTGCAGTGAGTGTATAGAGCTGGTTGGGATGCTGTATAATGTCTTAGTGTGATGGCGCACCCTGACTCAGGAGCCCTTCAGGGGGATACAACTGCTGTCCTGTTGCCTGTCTTTACAACATATAAACCCTGACAGCTAAAGTAAACTAATGTAGCGGTAAGAATGTGGAAAGTTTGTCTTACAGTAAAGATATTTCTTTAAAATCACTTTTACAGCCTTTAGTATACCGAAGCATGTGAAACATCAGTATGGACTATAAATTGACTGCAAAATCATAGCTAGGAATTCAGAATATTAGGAATAAAAATATTATTACACATGGTATGTAGACTGTACACATCTTTAGACCTGGGTTATCTTATAACTGCCCTTTAGCTTCTTATATTATATACTAGTCTCTGCCCGTGACTTTGTCTGCATGTTGTTGGTATCGATGATCCGCCTATATTAAGCAAATTGCTGTGGTCGATGGTTTGCCTGCTCCGGTGTTTCAGCAGCTCATAAGCTGTCCTGCTGCTGAACTTTTTCCTCACGCTATGCCTGTGATTGTTTCGGCATCTCAGCAGCTCGCTGGGACACAATATAATAAGCGTATTGTTAGCGTTGATGATCTGCCTGCTCCGGAGCTTTGGCAGCTGTCAAGCTGGCCTGCTGCTGAACTCATTCCTCATGCTGTGCCCGTGATTGTTCCGGCATCTGTGCAGCTCGTTGGGATGCCATATAATGAGCATGTTGTTGGCGTCGATGATCCGCCTGCTCTGGCATTTCGGCAGCTGTTAAGCTGGCCTGCCGCTGAACTCATTCCTCGTGCTGTGCCCATGATTGTTCCGGCATCTCAGCAGCTCGCTGGGACACCATATAATGAGATTGTTGTTGGCGCCGATGATCCCCGTCAGCTCTGCTTGAGGAGAACTCTGATGACTTCTGGCTACCTTCATAGCTGTCGTTGTTTTAGAATTTGCCAACAAATTAGATTTTTTTTTTCCCAGCATGTTTAAAAGTAGCAAACTGCCAATTTGGATTAAAACATTTAATAAAACGCAACATTTTAATGATTTTCTTTTTAATATTGCATTGCAGTCCTTTTGTCATCCTTCCTCCTTTCTATTATAGTGTAGGAGACAGCAAAGGTAGTATGAGTGCACAAAGCATCCGTTCTCAAGAGAACTCATTAGTGTCCATGGCTGAAGCAAAGGCCGCATATATTGGAATCTGATTACCATTTATATCTGCACTGTACCACAGACCTTACAGTCATCCCCTTTACTTAAACAGAATATCTTCAACTCTTTCAGCAGACTGTGACCTTTTGGTCCTAGACGCAATACTATAACTCTAAACTATAGTCTAAAACATTTGCTTCTGTACTGTATTATATGAAGCATGGTGTGTTAGTATGTGTTCACACTTACATATTTTTTGTTGAATGAGACCAAAATGGATATCTGGGTGTTTGGTCTACACAGGGTTAAACACAGTGTACCTTATTGTCAGCCACTATAGCTACTATGCAGGTATTAGTGTGTGTGACATTCCACTGGGAAAATGAACATTTTTATTACGTTTATTTGTTGCTGCCATTTTAAGGCAATCTGCAATGTCATGTATGTTATTCACTATAACTTTAAGTGGTAAAAATAATTGGATTGGGGACATACTAGTGAAAAACTGTGAGCTCCCTTCCGTCCTAGGTTAGAAGGAATAAGTATAAACAGGAGTACTTGGGGTGTAACTAGCAAAGACATGCCAAATGGCAAACTTTAGATTTGGGGCCCCTCCAGGGCATAGCGTTCACTTTTATGGCCCCCACATAGTATAACATTCCATTTACATATAAAGTACTATAATGTTCCAAAGGGGCCTCCACACAGTGTAATGTCCCATAATTGCCCCAGCACACAGAATAATGTCCCATATCAGCCCCTGCACACAGTATAATGTCCCATAGTGACCCCTCCTCCTAGTATAATGTCATATAGCAGACCCTCTACACAGTATAATGTTCCATAGCGATCCCTGCACACAGTACTGTATAATGTCCCATAGTAGCCACTGCATACAGTATAATATTCAATAGCAGTCTCCATACAGTATAATTTCCCAAAGCGACCCCTCCACACATTATAATGTCATATAGCAGACCCTCTACACAGTATAATGTTTCATAGCGGCCCCTGCACGCAGTATAATGTCCCATAGCGACATCTGCACACAGTATAATGTCCCATAGTAGCCACCTGCATACAGTATAATATTCCATAGAAGTCTCCATACAGTATAATGTCCCACAGTGACCCCTCCACACAGAATTATGTACCATTTCAGACCCCAGAGAATAACGATTTGAGGCCCAGGGAAGATGACAAACATAAAAACCAGTGGTACTTACCTCTCCCGGGCTGGGCCGCGACTCCCTGCTGTTTTTGGTCCTCTACAATGATGTCACAGATATGGGTTAAGCCGGCCTGACCCACATGACGTCTGTGACTTCACTACAGAGGCTGAAGACAGCATAGAGTCACACTGGAGAGGTAATACTAGTTTTTATGTTTGCTCACCTCCCCTGGACATCAGATCATTATACAGAGTATAAAAATAGCAGTATTTGTTGGAGTTCGCCCAACAAATACTCTTGCCACGGCCTTACTTACCGATCTCTGCTCATGCTCATGGCCACCTCTGCTTCTCCTTCTTCCCTCCAGGGGCCCCAGTGACATAATATGAGATGTATGGGGCCTCCTGGAGGGCATTAGGAGAAGTGAAGGTGGCTGTGAGCAGGTACAGAGAGGTAAGTAAAAAGGGCCCGTCACAAGCTGGGATTACTCACTCCAACGGGTAACAGGACTATTAAAAATAATTTTAAAAAGCAGCAGGGTCCACCTGTAGTACTATGCTACATATAAGCTTATTGGCCCATGTACAATCAACTGAACATGCTAGCATTGTGTGCTAGCATTGATTCTTTCATGTGCTATTCAAGTTTTTTCAAGTTAGGGCGAGTTCACACCTGCGCCTGATCTCCGCTTTGTGGGTTTCCGTCTTCTGCCCGAGAAACTGGACAGGAGACGGAAACCTGGCAGTCAGTGTCCGTCCGTGAGCGTCTTCTGATCTCCGTGGTGAAGTGCTTGTTTTTTGGGGTTTTTTTTAACCGGACACAAAATCCTGCATGTTCAACTTTGTGTCCAATTAAAAAGCTGTTTCGCCACGGAGTGGCAGAAGATGCTCACAGGCAGTCACTTTGCAAACCCATTCAAGTCAATGGGTTTGAAAACTGGCGGTTTCCGTCTCCTATCCAGTTTCTCTGGCAGAAGACAGAAACCTGCAAAACGGAGATCGGGCACAGATGTGAACCTGCCCTTCAAAATTAAGCAAAGAGAATGTTATTATAAAATTGCTTTCATATGTCAATAAATCTGTCAGGTTTATTTTTTTTCTTTTTTAGAATTTTCTTACAACAGTTCATTTTTAGCAAGTCTACCTTCCTGTAAAGTAGTCTCATACTAGGGTAGATTGGTGGGTGCCCATGTGGAGCCGTTTCCTGCATACTTGCATAGTACAGCATCTTTGGCAAACAAAGGTAAAATGATGACCCAAGAGCAAAGTTACCCTTCTTTTTCTGACAAAGGATAGTGATGAGATAGGGCAAGAGTTGGCACTTATTCTTCTGGAAAGAAGGGGTGGTCTGAAATTAATAAGGGTGTTGGTCTTAATTTTTGTTAAGGGGTTCTTTATCCTACATATGCCACTTTCTGTTTTATGTTTAATTTGTTCATTTGAATGGGTTTGAAAAGTGTCCGGCCGTGAGCACCGGTGAGTGTTTTATGCTCTCCGTGGCAAAACCGTTTTTTTTAACCAGACACAGAGTCGCACATGCAATACTCTGTGTTCGGTTTAAAAAAAACGGTTTCAATGCGGAGAGCATAAAACGCTCACCGGCACTCACGGCCGGACTCGGCATGACAGGTTTCCGTCTTCTGCATGCAGAAGAGACGGAGACCCGAACGCTGGTGTGAACCCAGCATAAGTTAATAAAACGTAACCTAAATTTCAACAACTAAATTTTATCTTACAAAGTGATCATGTGGCATGGTATATTTAAAAAAAAAAAAAACTATGAAATTCCAGAACTTTCTATAAATAAAAGCAATGCTTTGTTCCAAATGTTTAAGCACACAAAACAGTCAAGAGAGAAAGCAGTCGACTGTAAAAAGATACGTGCAATGAAATTTCACATGGCTAGAACAATGATGGTGCACATACAGCAGAAATGTATTCATTTAGAATAAATATAAGCAAAATACTGTGCTATATGCTGTGCAGCAGTCACAGTAATGCAAAATCCTATAAATTTGCATATGATGTGGTCTTTATCCAGGGACGCACCACTATTGAGGCGGAACTATCGGAGGGGCAACATTTTTACAATTTTTCTTTTTTTTTTTTTTTTTTTTACTCCCCCCCCCCCCCCCCAAACAAGCCCAAGACAGGCGGCTCTGAAAACAAAGCTGAGCGGACCTGTCCTGAACTGGCTTAGACCTCTGCGTCTTGGCGTAGGCGGCAATACTAAGATGTCATCACACATCCTGCACTGTGATGCAGATATCTTATGCGCGGGTGAAGAAGAGGAAGCGAAGGCTCCATTAAGGGATTGCAGTTAGGTGAGGATCACTCTTTTTGTTTGTTTTTTTTACTAGACTGCTACCTGCTGGAGTATCCCCAGCAGGTAACGGCCTATTTACCTACCTATCCCCTGTTCCTGCTCACTACCGTCCCCTACTTCCCCCTCTGCTGTAGGATGCAGAAGAGGGGAGCAGAAGCGGCTGTGAGCCCGTGAACCCCAACAACTACCACTATTATCACTCTTTTCAGACCCCGGAGTATAATAATCGGAGACACAGGGGAGGTGAAAAAACATTAAAAAACTGTTACTCACCTCTCCTAGATCTGGTGTTACTCCGAGCAGGCTTCGGGCCTTTATGGCAATGTCCCAGACATCACACGTGGCATATATATATATATATATATATATATATATATATATATATATATATCCTACTAATATTATAAGTGTGAAAGTTTGTGTGTTTGGATGTTTGGATGTTTGTGAGTTTGGATGTTTGTTCCTCAATCACGCTAAAACGCCTGCACGGATTTGCATGCAATTTTCCACAAACATAGTTTTCCCTTAGGATTGAGTCACAGGCTACTTTTGGTGCCACTAAACAACATGGCTTCCTAGCAGGAGACTCACAAAAGCAGGACTCCTAGCCCCAGCTATAGACTCACACACACTGCCTGGCATTTCCTGCCTCAACGTGCCTGCACACTCCTTACTGTCACCTCAGGAGTAGCCCTCACTCTACTCACTCACATTTACATATAGCTTTCCACTATATAACACATCACATTGTCTGTATCACTACATACACAATACAACACATCACATTGTCTGTATCACGACATACACAATACAACACATCACATTGTCTGTATCACGACATACACAATACAACGCATCACATCACATTTGCTAGCCCACCAAACTTTTTAAAGCATTTTTACAGTTTCACATGTCTGTGTCCGCCCAATTCTCAAATCACCGCAGACGAAGTCGCGGGTAAAAGCTAATATATATATATATATATATATATATATATATATATATATATATATATATATATATATATATCAAAGAAAAATAATTGCAGAAGCACCAGCAAATCTGGGGATTATCCCACAAATTGCACGGCTGAAACCCCTCTCCAGGCACAAGGGTTTGCAAAAGAAAAGACAATCCGGTCTATCAGCAACTTGTATGGATGGAAAATGTCTTTTTATTGGAAAAAGGAGTATACCACGTATCGGTCCACACTGGGACCTTTCTCAAGTGCTGCCTTTCTACTGCTTTTTCCAATAAATGGACATTTTCCATCCATACAAGTTGCTGACAGACCGGATTGTTTTTTGTATATATATATATATATATATATATATATATATATATATTTATATAGAGTCAGGGTCTGGGGTTGCTAGGTGGGGTGGCATAGACACACACGTCCAGTTTCTTTTAGTCTAAAACAAAGGTAAAGTTTATTTTCACTCAAAAAAGGTAGTGCAGCAACAAAAGGAAACAATACAAAAAAGAAATCCCTGCCCGGCTAGGCTCTAACTAAACATAGAATTGGTTACCTCACCTAGAATAACAGCAATCCAAAAGCCAGTAGAATCATTCAGGACACAGGTCCAACAATATGACCTCTCTGTTTGCTCTCCAGCCAAGCTCTGCCAAAGTGTTGCTGCTGGAGCTGGCTTCTTAAGCTCCCTTGACGAGGAGACTCTTTGCAGCTGAGTCGCTGCGGGAACATCCCCAAAGTGTGGACTGGAGGGGGGTGGAATGACAGGTCCCACTACCAATCCTACCTGTCATTCCTAAAAATCCAGCCCAGTACTGAGCATTTACCAAAATGCTCAGCAGACGAAAGTTGTCTGCTGAGAACAAACATTCCTGGAGTTTTCTTATCTCACTCACCTAGGTAGTCTGGGTGAGATGTACACCCCCTCCATTACCTGACCAGCTATCGGTTGGGGGTTGGGTGCATGGAGAAGTGAGCAGTCAAAGATGTCTGTGTTGCAAACTTTACAGAGATAAGTCACAGCTGGAAGAAGAAGTGGTCATAGTGGTCCAAAGGGAAGAGACAGGAAACGTGAGCGATTAGTCACAAAATGTTACTGCACTGTACTCACTGTAATGTTACCACCAGCACCCCCTTGAAATTCCGTCAGGGGGGCAGCTTTCTATCGTCCGCCTCAGGTAGCAGAGAGTTTTAAAGAATGTTTTAGGGTTAAATTGAGACAGCGTGGAAATAGTTGGAGTTTTTGTTCACTCGCATACTGCAATATACTCCCTAATGGAGTGACTATATATTCATGCAAGATTGTCTTTTCAGATGTCTGTTTTGTTTTTTGCAAGGTCCATTAAAATCCTGAAGAAGGAGAAAAACAGCCCAATACCACCACCAGACTGTCCGCTGTGCCAGGAGAACAATGACTATGATGATGCACCAAGGACTGGTCAGTCTATAACAGATCACTCAGAGATGTGAGATCAGTCAGCGGATCACATTTACTATTACTGCTACGCCTCAATTTGTCTAAAAACTGGAGCTTCTTAATAATTGTAAGACGTCTACTGCCTTGGAGATAATAGATTAAGAATGATGTTGGAAATGTCGGTCTTAATAGATTTCCTCATTGACTCCTTCTACACCCAAAGATGGGTCCTGTATATGGAAGTGCGTGTTGAATCAGACACAAAATTGCAGTGTTTATCCATAGATATAACATTCCCTTAATGCAATTGATTGTCTAGTGGAAAATACAGAATCATATATAACTCCTTACCAATCATACACAAAAAATATTGCAACAACTGTCTGACTGGGGAAAGGGGTCTCTCTAGATCCAGGCACGAGGTAAAAATGAACCAAAAGACTGAAAACACAGACTATCCTGCAGGCAGCGTGTTATAGAGCAGGAGGAGTTGAGCAGGATGATATATAGTCTTATGAGAAATAATTCAGTATAATTTACTCAGTTAAATCTCTGCTCATTTGGATTTAGGAGTCCAGTGGGTGGTCCTATGCAGAGAAGGTTTTCAGTTAAAGATTAGGACCGCAAACTGGACTCCTAAATCCAAATCAGCAGAGGTTTAAATGAATAAGGCGCATGCACTTGAACGAATGTGTCATCCAAGATGGGGCCGATTTTGCAGCAGAATGCACTTGGATGACAAACACAACTTTACATAGAAGTACCAGTAGCCTAGGACTGCATCCTATGGCTACATCCAAATACATAGTGTGTCACTACTCTAACGGTGCTGCCATACAGTGCTCCTGGACACATACATTTATCACTAATTTAGGCCTGCACATGGACTTTCATTGCTTCTATTGGGAAAGCATAGGTGCTTCCCAGGAAATAGCAATAAAGATGTAACATTGTTTTTTATGTTTGGCACCTCCTGGAATCTCTGATCATTATACTCTGGGGTCTGAAAAGACGCCAGAGTATAATAATAGTTCATGGGCGGGCCACTATGGGGCATAATAGAGGTTGCAGGGGTCACTGTGGGGCATAATAGAGGTTGGGTGGGCCACTGTGGGGCACAATAACAGTTGAAGGGGCTGCTGTGGGGCATAATAGAAGTTATAGGGGCTGCTTTGGGGCATAATAGAGGCTGCAGGGGCCGCTGGGGGGCATAATTCCGTGTGTAAGGGACATTTATAAAAGTGTTCATTAGGGGACATTATGAATAAAAGGGGGCTATATATATATATATATATATATATATATATATATATATATATATATATATATATATATATGGGTCAGGTGCGTGGAGAAGTAAGGAGTCAAAGATGTCTGTTGCAAATTTTAGTCACATTTGGAAGAAATGTTCGTGGCAGTTTAAAGGGAAGAGACGGGAAATGTGAGCGATTAGTCCGAGATGTCTCCTGTAAGTGTCACAAAATGTTACTGCACTGTACTCACTGTAATGTTACCACCAGCACCCCCACCCCCCTTCTATTGCCCACCTCAGGCAGCAGAGAGGCTAGGTTCACCACTGTCTTTAGCTATGTAATTCATGTAACCTGGTATTAAAGTGCCCTCTCATGGGCATGTTGTTAACTGCAATTGAAAGTTAGAAATTTTTCAAATCACCTTACAATTTATACATAATTATTTTTATTTATAATAGCTCCAACATATTCCACAGAACTTTAGAAATTAGAAATTATGGAGTAGTAAAAATCAATTCTTTCTGAGAGGCATTCCACAAGATTTTGGAATGTGTCTATGGGAATGTTTGCCGACTCATCCAGAAGAGCATTTATGAAGGCAGACACTGATGTCGGAAAAAAGGGCCTGGTACCCAATCTCCATCATAATTCATCCCAAAGGTTTTCGATGGGGTCAGTGCACTGTGTGGGACGTTTTAGTACTTCCACACCAAACTCATCCAATCACGCCTTTATGGACCTTGCTTTGGCCACTGAGGCACAGTCATGCTAGAATAGAAAATGATCTTGCCCAGGGGTGTAGCTATAGGTAGATATTGGTACTGACCATAGTACCTCCAGGGAGTCAAAATCCCTACTACAAAATTAGAAGGCACAAGTATTATAGATAGCATATGATAAGTGGGGGCCCCATGGTCTAGGAGCCTCAAATTATGGCTCTGACCTTGCCCAGACTGGTGGAAGCATAAAATTAAAGAGTCTATCAGCAGTACATTGGCTATAAAACTAATCACAGTATCTTGTAGAGGGGATTCTACGGTTTCCAAACATAGATGTTATTCAGCTATGGAACCCCATTTTCATGCAAATTGCAAAATATATGGACCGAAGTCTGACCAGCACTTTCTATCATTAACATATGAAAGAAACATCAATTTACACAAAAATGGGACACATACACTGAATAACAAAGGCATATTTGGAAACTGCAGAATCTACAGGCCAACCCCTGAAAATAGAAGCTCTGGAAATTGGAGCTCCATCTATAATGATAGATCAAGAAATTAATCACCACTGAATTTAGGCTTTTTAGGTAAAAATATAAAAAATGGACTTGATGGGTGAGCATTCAATGTAAATGATGGTTATATTTGTAAGATGTTGCATCTAATAAAAGAGCAAACAGATGTATTCACCTGCACCTGCTCAGAGGGACTGACACAGCACAAGACACTTTTACTATGGCTGGCTATGCTAAGGTACATAGTGTCTTGCCCAAAGACCAGTGCAGTCACAAGCCTAAAAATAGTATTCAATCTAGCGTAAGACTGTGCACTACTATTTTAGTTTTAAAAAAGAAGTTCAGGCTACTGTTTCAGTGCAGATATACATGTGTGTGTGCAAATATGAGCATGAGTTGTGGCCTGTCATATCGCCTGTACTAAGTGATGTGCTAGGTCTAACTTTATAATAATTTGCATTTATATAGTGCTAACATTTTACAAATTATAGGATTCATGTACAGGCAACCTTAGACATTACAGAGTAATAAATCAAACATCAATTCCCACAGGAGGAATGGGAGTCTGGTCACAAGAACTTACAATCTATGCTTTAGATTAGAAGGAATGACACGAGATAGAAGTGCTTTGATGGTATACTAGTAAAATCTGGATATTAGAAAGTGCAGCATAAAGGTATAACGTAAAATTACATATTATCAACTAAGATACAGGAAGAATGATATGCGGGTGCAGAGGACACTAAAGCTCTGTTTGAATATACAATAGCTGCCCTTACTGCAGCTTCTGTCAGTTTTGTTAAAAACAGAGCAGTATTTCACGCATATGGACAGAGCCCAACAGGCTCCATTTATATGTCAATGGGATCTGGATGCTGCAGACATCTGCTTTGTAATGGATGCAGTATAAAGTTGTGACTTATAAATCACAGCTCTGATGTACAAGTTGCTTTAAAGGGATTCTATTATTTAAAAAAAAAAAAAAAAAAAAAAAAAAAAAAAACGACGATTTTTAACTAAAAGCACGTCAGGATAGCCTTTACAAAGGCTATTCTTCTGCTACCTTTATTTTTAGGTCCTCAAAGCATAGGCTTATCATAGGTTCCAGAGTCGCCCCTCTCTTCTTGTGCTGATGAGTCTTCACAGTGAGCTCATGTAAGAGACCACATTACAATGGCCAATTGGTCATGTGCAGTCGGCTCTGCCCAATGCAAAGTGAGCATGTGTGGGATTTGGATCCCGAAGACTCGCTTGGCGGGTGCTGACGTTGCAGAGACGCGTCAGCACAAGAAGAGAGAGGTGCCGCTGGAAGCTATGACAAGCCTGTCCTTTGAATAACTCCAGCAGGTCTTTTCAGACCCCCAAATATAATGATCGGAAGCCCAGGGGAGGTGAGGTTAACATAAAAAAAAACACGGTGACTTACCTCTCCAGCCTCCTGACGGTTTCAGACCTACTTGTGTGATGTCCCAAACGTCATTTGGGCCAGGCTTGCGTCCCTATGTGTCACGAAGCAAGCTCCGGCGACTCAAGTGACGTCTCTTCCATCATTGAACATGGCCGACATCAGCAGGGAGTGTTCTGGAGCCCAGGAGAGGTAAGTAACAGTGTTTTTTATGTTTGTATCCTCACTTGGGTCTCCGATTATTATACTCTGGGGTCTGAAAGACACCAGAGTAGAATAATTGTTCATGGGTGGTCCACAATGGGGCATAATACTGTGTACAGGAGCCACTATGGGGCATAATACTGTGTACAGGACCACTATGGGGCATAATACTGTGTACAGGACCACTATGGGACATAATACTGTGTACAGGACCACTATGGGGCATAATACTGTGTGCAGGGGCCATTATCGGGCATAATACTGTATGCAGAGGCCACTATGAAGCATAATACTGTGTGCAGGAGCAACTATGGGCCATAATACTGTGCCAAAAGTTCACCACGGGGCCCTGCCATTCCTAGTTACGCCAATATGTCTGGGTCACAGACACAATAAACATCAGTGGATGGTAGCCAGGAATAACAAGCAGCCTTTATATAATACCCTGCACTTTTGGATTTTTTACAACCAAATGGGTCTTATGCAGCAAAAACTCAATTACAACACAGGGGAACACCAACTGTACTAGTGTTAGTGTAACTAATGTATAATTTCACTATTCCTGAAGGAAGTTTGTGACTTTCTTACACTAATGAGCAAAAGAATAAAAATGAACTTTTGACTTTCAGGTTCCATATCTCACCATTCACTACAGCTTTGAACGCGACACTAATACTTTATAGACAATCACCTTGGCTATCTCATGCATAAATTTGACTTTTAACTATTTAGGAAATGATTAGTTTAGGAGATTAGGAGATTCTTGTCATGTAACTTGTCATGTTACCATTTTGCTTCTGGTGGTGGAAAAATCTTTTTCTTCTTGTATACGACAAATTACAACCTGTTCTCACATTCCCTAAGAACTCAATGTGTTATTGGGCTGATTCCCAAAAAAAACGGTCACTGGTCCAAATCAAGGGTAAGCCATGAATAAGATTTCCCAACAACAGAGAAACAGCATCATTCAGTTCATTTACAAGGGTCCCTCAGCCAAGAAAATTGCCAAACTGCATCGTGCGAGTGCCATGACAGTTAGAAGAATACGAAATGAAGTCGATCCATCCATTTAAAAAACGAAAAGGAGGACGTCCAGACAACGGAGTCAACAAGTCAGCTCATTGCAAGGTCTATCAGTTCTGGTGCAACAAACACAACAGTGGAGGGGGCTCATATGCTTTGTAATAGTGAAATCACAGACATCCATGCAAACACTGTGCGATGCACGTTACAGAGATCTGGAATGGTTGCCTAAAAAAAAATAAAAAAAAAAGGTGGAGAAACCTCAACATCAATATTGCCATAACAAGTGGTTGCTTAACGCCAAGAAGTACGAAAAGTGGACAGTAGAAGATTGGAAGCGGGTGACTTGGAGCCATGAGATGACAGTCAATAGACTGGGCTCTGATGGGTGCAAATTGGTCTGGAAAGGAAAAGAAAGCTGAAGGTTTGAGAAATTGAAGGAACTGTCAGGTTTGGTGGAGGAAGTCGGATGATATAGGGTTGGATACTTGAACAGGATCAATGGTGGTCTCAGTGCTGCGCTATATGTGAGTATCCTACAAGATGAGTTACTTCGTACACTCCAGGACTATGTGTATAAAAAGGACAACATAGTGTTCTAGCAGGTCGAAGACCTGCAGCATATATTGAGATAAGAGAAGAAATGGTTCAGTGGCAATGAATTAGAGGTGCTGGATTGGCCCCCACAGTCCCCAGACCTCAACCCAATCGAACACTGGTGGTTAGAGGTGAAGACAAATTTGTATTTGTACCCAAATGAGTCAATATACACAAACATTGGTCATGTGTAGAAGAGACCTGGGATCTGATTTCGGTTGAGACATGCTTGCATCTGATCGAGAGCATGCTCAGAAGGATTCAGGCAGTATGAAAACCAAAGTTGGATTTAAAAAGCAATAAAAATTTAAAATTTAAATTATTAGGAGCAAAACAGTAACAATGCAGTTACATGACTGGAATCTGCATAACTAATCATATACTAAATAGTTGCAAGTCATTCATGTATGAGCTAGCCAAGATGATTGTCTATAACATGATGGTAGTCTCACATCTGAAGCTGTAGTGGATGGTGAGATATGGAGCTTGAAAGTCATAAGTTCAAAACATTGTTACTAGAGATGAGCGAGTACTGTTCGGATCAGCCGATCCGAACAGCACGCTCCATAGAAATGAATGGATGCACCTGGTACTTCCGCTTTGACGGCGGCAGGCCGCTTAACCCCCCGCGTGCCGGCTACGTCCATTCATTTCTATGCGAGCGTGCTGTTTGGATCGGCTGATCCGAACAGTACTCGCTCATCTCTAATTGTTACCATTTTTCTGGTCAGTGTATGTCTTGCTTGTTGACTTTTCAAATACAAGATAAAGTCTTTTTCAAACCAAAAATACATATTCTAAAAGTAAGGAATATACCAAGATTAGGCAATGGAGTAAGATCTATCTAAAAGGTGTCAATAGGGAGCCTTGCCACAAATAATCAGTTACATAAGGACAAGAATGTGAGTTGAGAATTATTAATAGTGGTGTTCTATTCAGAAGAAACTTCTCCCAACAAGGACAAAGCAGACTCCAGACTGCAAGAAGAACCTTTTTGTTTCAGGTACAGATGACAATCACAGACAGTTAAGCTTTCTTATTATGTTGTTGACACTTCTCATCGGAGATCTCTACAAACTGAAGAGATATTGTAGAGTTCTAGGATGAACTTTGTTTTAGAGTGCCAACATCCCTGGCTGAGATTCCCTCCTCATTAGAGATTATTATTCACAAAGAACATGAGCCCTATATGGGATAATGACTGGGCTATACAAATATAAGAACTAAAATCACATCCGCGCTCTGTTCTTTAATGTGTTTTAGAAAGTATATTTATAGAGAGTATAATTATAGCTTTGCCAAGTCCTTTCTTATACAGTACATAGGACAGGTTAAGTGAAGAAGTGACAATGGAAGAAAAGTTTATTGTGGTGCAGTGGGGGCATTTACTAACCCATCTACGCTAGCCCCTTCACTCCTGAATGTCAGGATGGTGATGTCAGCCACACACAGGAGAGGCAAAGGGACAGTGTGACAAGTCTGAAGCTGCACCATACTCACTATGACCAATTTGGTTCATTTACATGTGGCTTCTGCACTTAGAACTTCACTTTGTTGCAAAAAAATAAATAAAAAATTACAGAGGGCACCAAAGTAAAGATAAATGGTTCATCCTGCACATGATGTGGCCAAGTTATAGTTGAGAACCTGGCTGACCGAGTCTCTTAACTCCCAGCCCTATTAGACAAAGGGACCTATAAGAGAACTTATGTGTAAACCCCAAATTAAGAAAACACAATTTTATATTGCAAATAAGATTTAATTTAATCACAACCAGTTGTAACATTTATATCATCACATACATTACATAACAAACAAACCATATTAGACCAATACAGGGGACGTTATGAATACATTTTCTGACTGGGAAAAGAAATCACAATCCCATAAGAAAAACTGTTTTGCACAGATGACGGTGTCTGAATAATACCACCACATTACAAGTTGTCATGTAGGCAGACTATGCAGCCATAACCCAAACTCTCAGATGAAGGTGGGGCTTTTATCTTCATCCCAGAGTTTAACGGTTTACGGTTCTTCTACCATTCTGACAACTTCACAAGGCAGTGCCACTTGTTTTTTTGGGGGGTATACATCTGGAAAAGGCTACAGTGCAGCTCAAACAAAGAAGGAAACTCAACACCAAACCAGCTGCAGTGCATTGAAGGGAAAATGATGCACCTTCATACTGTTACATAATCCAATAAGTGCAATAGAGTTGTGCCAGAGCTTCCAAAGGCCCCCACAGCTATAATGCTTAGTGAATCTCATGTACTGGCTTGTGGAGGCCATTGCACTTCACCCTCATTCAATAGCATATCTGCCATGGAGGCAAGGAAGGCAATTGTTACAGGGCTGTGGAAGGGAGTGGACCATAGGTCCCCTTCATAATACTTTGCTTTCTTTTTTATATTTGGCAGTCCAAGTATCATAACTCCTTTCATCCTGGTCTTGTTTTATTATAGTCAAAACAGGAAGGCAATGGAGAAAAATGTTGATGAAAGGATTACACTATTCTTCCCGTCTGCCCGATTGCTGTAATTGCTGAGGTTAATGGCTGCAGAGGTTTTTTAATTTTATTTTTCAATAAAAAAAAATAAAAATCAAGAGAAAATACATCATGTTTACAACCATTGTCTTTCCTTACGCTGCCAATTTTTGTTTTTTGAAGGGGACAGGCTCAATTCTGACTTTTGCAGTGAGGCCCCATGATTTCTTTGTATGCCCTTGACCTCTTTTGCATATTTATAATAAGGAATTTGTTCATATCTAAATAAAGGATAATGCTCAGTATAAAACCTCTAATAATGTACTGAGGCAGGTTTGCTAGCGTTTCCTTTTGACACCTTTAAGTCTAACCCTGTATTCACACGACCAAATTTCTCCAATGAGACTCTGTCCATATGTTTGCCAGATTTAACAGCGTGAACATTATGCTGGGAGAGGGACTCCAGGCATTGTAGTCATCTATGATGCTAGGAGTCCCTGCCTCCAGATGACATACTGATCCGTACTATAATCACCATGGGATAGTATGTCCATGGGAGATAGGGACTCCTAGCATCATAATAGTACTATAATGCTAGAAGTCCATCTTCCTCCATAGCATTCAAGTTGGTAAATCCAGCATACATACGGACTGAGTTTCACGGGTGTAACACAGTCATGTGAATGTGTGGTAAGTAAACAATTTGCCAGTTTCTGATCAAATTCACCCTATAGGATTAGTTTAACACAACCATTTATTTTTCTGTTTTGTCATACAAACAGAAAAATAGAATGGAAATGGAGGACAGAATCACCCCTGGATCTGACAAATCTAATGGACTATAATGGGTTTCCATTTTTGTCTCCTCCATTTTCCAGCTTTTTTCTCCTTGTAGGACTTTTTCATACAGAATTTTTGATGGAATCTGCACCTTACAGAACCTTTTACTCAGATGTGAACATAGCCTAATATGGCTAGGACGCTATTGAGCTGCAACCTCAATGTTTTATTGGTTCCAAGATTTGTTACCAATCTCTTCTCGTACAAAAGCACTGAAGTTGCAGTGGAAATTGTAGTTACTGCAACTCCGGCGGAAGCACCAGGTTGTTATGGAGCTGCAGCCCAAAGCTGTAATGAGTCAGGGGACCATTAGATGTAAATTCCGACCTCAACATTTAACATCAGATTCTAGCAAAAGTCCTCACCAGCAAGTAAATTACCTACATTATTGACATTTCATAGAAAAATCACATTGCATAAAAACTACAACACATGGAGTATGGAGAAACAAGTCTCCCGTTATGAGGGGCTCATTCATTATACTGGTTTCAGCATTCTTATGGATTTTGCATAAATTGACAGATTCAAGACATTATCTGCTACAAGACATTCTGAGGTTACTGAATGTGTATTACAGAAAAAATTTAACAAATGCAGCCCTGAAAATGATTAGAATTTCTGCTGACAGACACAATAAAACATTACACGCTCTATAATCACTGCTGTACGCTTTGAAAAGTTACAGACTTTAACTTGCTTTTCTACATGTATACATACAAGCTTAAAGGGGCACACACGTACACATGTAGTGGTTCAATGGTCAGTGAAATAAAACGGGTTGTAAGAAGAACAGGATTGCCGTCTTCCACAAACAGCCAACAGCAGCACCACTCTTATTTATAGGCTGTGAATAGGACGGAGCTGTAACACACAACCTACGTAAAGGAGTGAGCTTATACAATCTTTTATATGGAACATTTAAAAATGGAAGCTTCAGTTTTAACCATCTCCTTTTAATTTTTCTAAAAAAATTTTTTTTAGTTCCTCTACAGAATTTCAACACCCACTATAACATGCTGTAATATATTTGTACTTTGAGTGTTGTGTCGTGTTGATGGGGCAATAAAGCTAGCTTCTGAGTAGAACGGTAATACAATACACATACAGCTGACATCTGGAAATGATGCCAAAGACTCACCAACGTCATCAATCCTTTGAATTTATACAGCAAATGCTGACCGGGATATATACGTAGTACAGTGAAAGCTCTTTCCATATTGCGTCTACCGAACTAATCATCTAAACACTGCAGAGTTGTCTTCTGACATCCTGAGCAAGCTGAAGGGAACTTTTCCTATTATGTGGCAATGAGAGCTGAAACCGTATTCTATGATGTCCATATGACCTTATGGTCACAGCTTTATTTTTTTATACTTGAAAAAGGGGAAGAAATTCCTGAAACACGTTGTGTGTTTTGTGCTGCTCTGGATTTTTATCTGGATGTCAATTAAGGTGTTTCATGTTATGGGTTAATGAGCTCAGAGGTAGTTTTTTTTTAACCTTAAAAGATATTCCATCATTGAAAATGTGCGTTTTTAAATAAACCCACATTGGAATAACCTTTAGAAAGCCTATTCTAGCCCTACCTTTTCTGTTCTTCTGCTCACAGGCATTTTTGAGTTATATAGTTTTTAGCTATTATTCTAATGAAGCTCATGGAGCTAGGAGGCATTCCCCCTGTGCTCCGAGCAAAGCATCATACCTTCCCTGGCCTTCATTCCGCCTCCTGGGCCTTTCCTGCACACCACCTTCTATGTAGATCAGTTGATGTCCGCCTCCTCTTCGCTGCATCAGTAGCAGCAAGATTGAAATCCCATGGATGCACTCAATCCTAATGCAAAGTGGCCATGTCAGGCCAAACTACTGATGCAGCGAAGAGGAGACTAATGTCAACTAAACTACATCAGAAAAGGGAGTGCAGGAAAGGTCCAGGAGGGAGGGTATGACGCTGCTGAGCTCGGAGCACCGGGGGAACGCCTCCTGTGCTCTGTGAGCTTCATTATCATAATAGCTAAAAACTATATAAATCAAAAGTGACTGCGAGTATAAGAAAAAAGTTAGGGCTAGAATAGCTTGTCTAAGGCCATGTCAACGTGGGTTTATTTAAAAATAAATGCATATTTTGAATGATAGACTCCCTTTAATAGGGAGTCATTTTTTTTCATCACTGGCAACTATACATATGCTTGGATGTCTGGCACCGATAACTGATGTAGAAATCTCTGCTGTCACTCTGATATTTGATACCATAAGGCATATTCAGCTGTTGTGATTGTCACAACTGTAAGGTGAGAAGCCATACTATCTTTTCTAAATACATTACATTTATTTGGCCAAAATGGGTTTACACTACAATATGTGCCATTCAGGGCATACAGACAGGGTGGTCACTATGAGACAAACTCTATGTAACAGGGACTACTAGCTCTTGCAGTAGGTAGTGGAATGGTGGTTAAAACTGGAGCTTCATTAAATTTCTCAGTTGCTGCTGTATAATGGACCGTTATGACTGAACAGGTTTGCAGGATACATTCTTTTTCTTAACCGTATATATTATTGTGCCCGTTGTTTCTTTGGGTTAGTTTTACAATAACTTTTACAATGATATCAGAAATGTTTATGAGTATACACAGAAAAGCATCTTTAATTTTTACAGTGTGTGCCATCTGTCTTAATATACTGGTGCAGACTACCAGGAAAGAGTTCCAATGTTAACCAAGGCAGAATTGATCCCTTGTTTCTATAAAATATTATAGTCCGAGAGGATGAAAATGCATGATCCATGATGCATGATCCATGAAGCATAAAACAGACGGTTTCTTTGTTTTATCCCAAACACAGCAAGGAAGACAAGTAGAGAAGGTCTGAGTATCGGACCAGAGCCATTGCAGCGGTAACCCTTCTCCTGGTCTTGCAACAAAAGTAACAGTTTTCTAGAACATTGAATGAAGTAAAATAAATGACAATGTACACAGTCCTGCATCATCATCTATGCTCATCTCTCTGCATGTATGGCTTGGTACAAGATACAGATGAATACATATTTCTACAGTATAGACATGGACGGAGGCTCAATTAACTTCAGCGCAGGCACAAAGTGTGGCAAAATGCTGGTTTTCAGAAGATACTTGAAGATTCTTTAGTCCTATAACACACCATCATCTTCAATGAAAAAGCTATTCAAAATCTAGAACAAGAAGAAACGGACTCTATATCTTAAAGAGATTTCTGGGCTCCAAATTGATTTTTCATACTATTGACCTAACCACAAGATAGATCATCAGTATATGATCTGTGAGGGTCTGACACCTAGACCCCAAACAGATCAGATACTGCAGCAGGATCTGGAGTGCTATACACTAGTGGATGGGGAGCATGTACAAGCAGATTCTATTCAAGTAGTAGAAGCAGAGCAGCAGTCCCATCTACTGCACTGCGGTGAATAGAAGTGTTGCTGCACTCACTCCATGTCCACTAGCAGCTATCGGCACCTGGAGGCATCTGCAACAGCTGATCTGTGCGGGGTCAGAAAGTCAGATCCAACAGTTAGGTCATCAGTATGAAAACCTTCACTTAGAGTTGGAAAACCCCTTTAAATTATAACATGAATTAAGACACAAATGTGTTGTAAACCAGAGAAGAGTAAGTGTTGTCTGTTCATTAATGTAGCAGGCCTGACTCTTTGTTGTGGATGACAGTAGTGATACCTGACCTTTAGTGTCATTATGCCATTGTATCAATACCTCAAAATAGGCTATCTGACTTGGTAGTATACAAGCAAAGTGAATATCAATCTTTGAGGGACATTTACAGTGGTGGGTGGAGCCACTTAACAGATGTATGATCTTACAAGCTGCTTTTAGATTATGTGCTTTGGTGTAAAGTCTACCTCCAGTTATAAAGTGATTTTAATATCTCTAGTTTTAGAGGTAGAGGTTGTATTATACTTAGACAAGGCACTGGTGCCACATTTCATGAAACTCGTTATCCTGCTAACGTTACGGATGTTGGTCCATATTCGATGCGTTTAACCCCTTGGTGCTCGGCCGATTACACGCATTCCTATGCCGGTGAGGTATTCAATTGAATACTACTCGCTGAACACTAATAGTCATCATAGACATTAAAGGGAGCAGTATTGAAACCAATGTAAACTGCATTAAGAATATTGCTTCTAGTGATCATATATGAAGGAAAATAGGGCACCGGAGCACTGCAAAAGCATAATAGAGCTCTTAAACCTAATAAGATTACTACAATGTGCTGTGAAATTATTATATATTATTAAATACAGTAAGTATAGAAATATTAAAAGCAGGTTATAGCTGGAGGTATGATCCTTATCCTGTGCACCACTTTTCAGTATTCTTTCAAATATCATCTGGTCTCCAGTTTCTCTCAAATGTTTGGCACTGAAAAGTAAGCAATAGGCGACCATCAATCATAACATTGTTGCGACTTTTATATAATCCACTGAAAAACATCCCTCAAAAGTGATCATCATCTTAAAGTAAGAAAAGGAGAGACCAAAGCTCCTAAAAGAATACAGTAGTTGTCAAACGTGGAATATGGATGAGATTCTAGAGAAGATACCCTGGAAGTTTAAAAGGCTAAAGACATTAACCATATTACACTGAATTTCAATGCTTAAAAACGGACAAATATGCTAAAAATTCTGCAGTCTGTGCTGAATGTCAAAACTCAAATGCAGCAATATGAAAACAGTGCAAGTGGAGATCTCAACACTTGAGGGACAGTTGAGAAGCCCAGTCACACTGTTATGCTGCTGAGTTTCAGAGACCTATATTGACAGATACTGGATGAAGAACTAAATTTAATATTATAAAAGATACAATCAATGATTTGTAAACCTTCTCCAAATGATATTGCTACAATACCTAGGTCTTAATAGTTACAGACTACAAAAAGAAAACCTTTATAGCCTTGGCCACGAGGAGGGACGTCTTTTCTGTTCCAAACATGAAATACTACACCTTGCTTCACAAACATTCTGATATATCTAATATTGCATTAAATTAATACATAAGTGGATGGATAGTAACACAGCTATGAAATACCTCAACAACAGTAGTTCATAAGCCATTTATGTTGCCATTTTGAAATGGGTACTATAGGGTATATGCGTACTATAGGGTATATGGTTTGGAGCAAGGTTAAGAACGTACATGGTTTTATAGGTGGCCTTAATAGAACTCCATCCAGCTTAAATTCTACAGATATTCTGTAGCCAACTTTGGTCTTAAGGTTCACTAAAACAGCCAGTGACCTTTCTGATCCAACAACTGTTTCAACCTCTGATTTTGAAGGGCAGTACCTTTTTATTTTTTTCCATTATCTATGAGGATGGTGTGGTTTATTGCGAAACTACTGTGGGTTTTCTCTATATTTATTATATAACAGGCAAAAAAAAAAAATCTGTTTTTGTCTGTCACAAAGCTGCATAGTAGTCACTGTTTGGTCTCTCCCGCTCTTAGCATATATATACCATAACCTTAACAACACATTTGAAAATGCAGCAGAACGTGAAAACACATATACAACATATAAAGTTGAAGGATTTCATTTGTGTCCATACAAAGGCATTCCAGGTGATTGGTAGCCATCAAATGATCATCCAATGATAATCAATCACCAGCAGAGTGCATGGAGGCAAGATAAACCAGGTAGCAATGTTGTTCATTCACTGCATGGTATATTCACAGAAAGTTCAGATAAATTCCAAGACAATGAATATAAAAAAAAAAGTGTTCCTTAGTGCAGAGAAAAAAAAAAAAAAAGGTTTCTTAAAATAAAATAATAATAATATTATAATGAAGTCACAGCATCAGATGAAAACCTCTGTCATCTGGGTCTTTTACGAGTAACAAATAATAAGACCCGTCTGATGGCCTGTAGGCGATCCTTCAAAGATGTCATGGCCAGGATTGTAAGCTGCGCCTTGTTTTCCAGAGGCAGCACTGCTAGCATCCACCAACACCAGGCTGGACCACTTGAGTTTGACTGAAATAACAAAACAAAACAAAACAAAAAAAAAAAGTTAAGAAAGTGTTATAATAAAGCCCTGCCATAGTCAAAATCTGTGTACTTGTGGAATAGTCGTGTAATACTATTCTAGTTAAAGGGAATGTGAGCTAACATATGACAGCATATTAAGCTGACACCTCCACTTTAAACAAGTTGTTTACTTTTAACAACCTTAGTTCAGCAATTGCTCCCCTCCCCCCACTGTGCTGAAACGGAAGGTCTCCACCAAAAGCAAAGCAGAAGCTTGGTATTTAGGGAAACATTACTCCTGCGGAACAAGATGGCTGCCTATAAAATTCGTGAATTTATTGCATCCATTAGTGTGCTGGTATTTAGCACTATGCTAACAGGGAGGGATCCTAAGTGATGCAAGATAATGCATATCTGTTTTTACTTTGTTGCATTTTCATGTGCCTTATTAAAAGGATTTTATTCCTATAAAGTCTGAGTAGTATAATTTTTTTGTTACCAGGGCAGGCAGTACTTCAACGCCCTAAGGCCTCATGCACGACCATGTGCACTGTCAGTGTACTAGCAGTCTTTTTCACAGTAAGGCAGGGTTCACACTACCATTGGATTCCGTTATGAAGGTGTCCATTTAAAAATAGAATAAAAAAAAAAAAAAAAAAAAAAAAAAGACACCTATCATAACAGACATTAACATTAATTAGCATCAGTTAGTGTCCGTCAATGTGTCCGGACACATTAGTATCAGTTAGTTTCCGTTTTTTTTTATACTGTCTTTTTTGTTGTTTTTTTTGCTGCTTATGCTTTCTGAGCATGCGCAGAAAATAAACGAGCACAATATAAAAAAATAAATAAAAAATCCCATTGAAATGAATGAAAATTTCGGACGGACAGACCAACTAGTGTCTGTTGCTAAAATCTTGTAACGGACAATAGCCACGGACACTGCTGACTGAATCCAATGATAGTGTGAATGCCCCCTGAGCATTATGTCCCATTCATTTCTAAGATCTCGTGCACACGTCCATGCATGTGTATGGGGCTGTGAGCCCGGGGCAAAACCATTTTGCAGCCCATACGATCATGTTATAGATGTTCTGTCTGTGCTGTTTAATCACAATCCAGCTATACATAGTCTTGTCCATGCAGCCCCAGCTAAAGCCCCACGTTGTGTTGAAGATTTTGCTGCAGTTTTTTTAGCCAAAGCCAGGAGTGGATTGAGCAGAAGGGAGAAGTATGAGAGCTTCCTTTAGATTTACCATTCATTCTGTAGCCATTCTTGGCCCTGGCTCCAAAAAAAAAAAAACACAGCAAAATCTGCAACAAAAAAAAGCTGCGTTTCCGCAACGTGGGGCCTTAGCCTTATCGTCACATTAACATTACAAAAACCCTTCCAAATATGTTACTTTTTTTAATTGCACATTTTGAATTTATGACTGAAGTGACGATACTCATTTTATCCTTAAACTAGGAACATTTTGTCTCCCTGTTTTTTGAGTGCTCATAACTTTTACATTTTTCTTAAATTGAGATTTATTTCTATGGAATTTACAGTACTATGTAAACAACAACATTTTATGATTGTCAAGAATATAACAATACCACATTTATTTAGTTTTTGACTTTCGCACAATAAAACTGCTGTGGCTGTGTAAGGAGTTGATTTAGCAAGATGTCCTCTAGTTTTTATTGGTACAATGTTGGGGGTTACACATGACTTTTTAATCAGTTTTTATTTTTTTATGTTTTTGAGAGGCAAGATGAATGAAAAAAAATAAACAAAACAAATCCTGGACTCTAGATTAACGGGTTATGTGCTCTTTTTTATGCTCGACACCAATTTTTTCAAAATATTTAGTGTGGAACAGCTGTATCCAAGTTGAAAAACTAAAACCACCATGACTATATTGTGCTGGCTTAGACAAAATTCACATCTACATTTCTCAAAACAGAAACCACCATAGGCCGGGGCCCCAAGGGCCGGAAACGCTGCAATTTGCCTGCGGCGTTTCTGCTGCGGGAAAAATCACAGCATTATACAGTAACAGCAAAATGGATGGGATTCATGTGAATCCCATACCCACTTTGCAGTAAAATCCGCAGCGCGAACACGCCGCGATTTCCAAAGCAGTCACGGTTTTGGAAATTACAGCATGTCTATTAAATCTACAGAAACTGCGGTGGCTTTCCAGTAGATATAATTGTAACAGAAATTCCACGGGGGAAAACTCCGCAAACGTTCTGTTCAAAGTGCTGCGGGAAGAACCGCGATGCATTCCTGCCACAGTTTTTCCTGCAGCGCTTTAGCACATCGTCCCGTGGGGCCTTAGCCATATAGTGATTGATCTGTCACACAAAAAACAGCAATAGTGCCTACTAGACCTCAGTAAACTATAAATAAATAAATTCAACAACAACTATTATTATTATTATTATTATTATTATTATATAGCACCATTTCAAGAGGTACAATTTCCATTAAAAGAAACGGAATACGAGTCAGTTTTTTTTTCACTATTGTGTGTAAATGTGCCCAGTAATTATGGACTCACCTGTGGATCAGGATCTTTGTTTGGCATTGACCCAAAATGATTAAGAATTTGTGCCCTCAGGTTGTCCTTAAGAGAGGAAAACCAGGCCAAGGCCTGATCATACACAGAGTTGTGTAATAGGAGAAGATCTTCATATTCTTGTCCTTCGACCTAAATGGAAATTAACAGAAAACATTTGCTTATTGTAGGATTATATGCAAGAACTACATTGAATACAATGTGGCAAATCATATCAATGTCTCTCTTTAGAACATTACAAGCAGTCTATCTATTGCATTATCCTGGAACTTTGTATTTCCAATCTGCATAATCTCATTGAATGAGTAGAAGTATTTGAAGTCGCTCTATAAAACACTTGCATTTTATATATCAGTAGAAGTACATTAGTGGTTTATATACTGTAAGGAAAATATTCTGCTCTTACTGATGGTATAACTAGAACTATTTTTCCAATTCCTTTTTTATTACCTTTTTATCTTCCAGATATTCAATATTTGCAGTGTTGTAACCATCTCTTTGTCCATGGCTCAAGACCTTAAAGCGTCTCAGTCCTATTGTATCCACTACTGAACGGCCATCTGGGAAAAACTTGACATCCCTTACTTGTAACATGCAACCATAGTCTGCAAACCTGGAATAACAAAAAAAAACAAAAAACACAAACACGTCATTTGGCGAGTTTACATATCTTTTCCCAAATCAAAAAGCATTACGCCTACAGAAAAAAAGCACATATATCATAACACATCTTGTAAATCCTACTTCTCCCTGGGTATGAAGAGTTTCATAGCAATATGTCTGGCAGCTGCATATTTATGATACCCTGTAAGTATTCATTTCTTAAAGTTAAAAGACTCAAAGCAGATACTCAAGACTAAGAAAGACAGTTTGAGTTTTACTTTTTATGTTTTAGAAAGATTTTGTGAGGCACAATCCTGAATTCACTGATTTGTACTCTTCCATAACAATTCTGTTTATCGCTATTAACTGCCACTACTCGTGTGGTAATCTCATTTATATTACATAGGTGAAATTCTATATACATTGTGTGTGCGTATATGTATAGATAGATAGATAGATAGATAGATAGATAGATAGATAGATAGATAGATAGATAGATAGAGATAGAGATATATCTATCTATAGTAGAAGGAGTATACATTTCTCCCAGGTTCCTGTCATACACAATCTAGGTGCAGCTGAAAAATAAACAGTGTTCCTTGCTGAAGGGTTTGACCAAAACCATGGTAAAAAGGTCTATCTGCTGGAGTAGGAGTATTGGGTGTGGCTCTACTCCACTCAGCCACTCCAGGTTTTGGGATGTGTGGGGTTAAACCCTTGGTATCCTTAAGTGTATAAAAGGGCAGTCAGCCCACAGGTATATGGCTCTCTCTGCTCCTGGGAAACCACTTGTGAGTACACTGCTTTATGTTGTATTTAGGGAGAAGTGCAGTAGGCCCAGCTCTCATAGTTAGGATACCTGTTGTTGAACGTAGAAGCCGGACGGCTAGGATTTTATTCTGTACTGTTTCTGTTTTGCCTGAAACATTCCTAATAAAACTGGTCGCTGCCAGTTGCACCATACTTGGCTGGAACCTTAGTGAAAATTGTAGCGATCTGTGACCCATAATATCATACAGAATCAATCATCCCAAATATTATATACACACACCCTTTCAGTTCATCAGCTATGCACATTCCAAACTGCTTGGTTCCAGTCTCCATGCTCCTCCGGATCATTAGGCGATATCGAGGCTCGAAGACATGCAGTGGGCAAGGAATTGTTGGGAAGGCCATAGTGCACACAAATATTGGAACATCTTTATTCAAGCTGTTTGAGGAAAAAAAACAAAAAAAACCCAAAAGTCAATGTTATGGCTTTAGGTTAGTTCATCTGCCAGCACAGTACTGTACACTGTCACAAATTTAGCTGTTTTTACATACATTTCCACTGCAAATACAATAATTAAATAATTCTATACTTCACTGCTGTATATGCTTGTACACCAGCAATGGAAAAGGAGGGATAGATTTAGCTGAAATATGAACTCACCCCACAAATAAAATGAACACTGTGTAAAAAAAAAAAATGTTAACCCAAATTAAGGCTAGGTTCACACTAGCATTCAGGTTTCCATTGTTTGAGTCTGCATGGGAACCTGAAAGACAGAGACCCTGTCCGCTTAAAAAGAGGTTACCTGCTGAACCCACAAACTATTATGGGGTCTGCCGGGTTTCCACAGGTTTTATACTGAAATTGGTGGTGGAGTCTCCAGCACAGATGTGAATCCAGCCTTATATAGATTCATGGGGCACTGAAAATGAGCTACAGAAATAGTATGCAGCTATGTTAGCGCCTGTATTATCAGTATAGGCTTGCTTTATTTGTAATTCTAATTCACATGCAGCGTAAAAAGACAGAAAGAGGGAGAAAAGTAAAAGCATTATCCATCTGTCCTGCAGGCTAACTGCACATGATCAGGATGTCTACAAGATGGTGACATGACTACAATCAGTAGGTGTAACTGGAAGCTCCTGTGTCTTATGATATAATGGGGTATATGGGACCCTTCAGCCTCCAGGGCCTGGTAGCGACTGCTACCTCTGCAACCCCTTTAGGTATTCCCGATTGCTATATGGCTGGTTATAGCAGAGGGAACACAATCAGATGGAAATCAATATCATATCATGTTTGTCTGAGCAGCTCTGTACAAAATCACATAGCTATTAACGTGGTTATAAACTAAGCAACTCTGTAAATCCATTGATCTAGTTGTGTTGTACTGATCCTGAGTTACAGTCTGTATTTTAGTCTAGAATTGCAGTAACAATTCTGCTGGATGCCCACAATGACCCTTTCTTTCTGTGGATCCATGACTTATTACAATGTTGCATGACAGAATCTTTTCGACATTATCACAACCTCTCTTTTTCCCATTATAACATCACAACTTACTTAGATAACTCCTTTATCTCCTCATCGTACAGTTTCTTGCGCTCACTTAGCTCTTCTGGTAGGTAACGTATAATTATCTCTTCTGTCAGAAAAGTCTTCTTGTACGCTCTACTCGCTAGATACTAGATGAAAACATGCAGATATATAGCATTAGCTATATTGTATATTTAGGTGCAATGTACAATACCAGCTATGCAACCTGTTCAGAACCACAATTTTACTAGGCCTTATCAATAGTCCAAAGACTGTAATGCCAGACAAAACACAGACACCCAAATCTAAGTACAGTATTATCAAAATATACTCTTGTGCTGCAATGTATTGGTATACAAATGATATGCTTCTAATAGTAATTCACTTTACATAGTTACTGTGATGCAGAGCTCCAATCAGAACCAGTGTCAGAGCTCAGAATCACACCCCTTGTCTGATCCTGCCTGACACCGCCCTTCTGACAGTGTAGAGCCTAAATAACATATGAGACACAAAAAAATAACAGCATTGATTGCTCAGGAGTAGTGGGGGCTAGAGAAAAAAAAATCCAACTGTGCCAGAATCAATGGAACAGGAGCTATTAAATGATGTAAAGAGTTGGACTTGGAGGTGCTAGAAGGTCCTCTTTAGAAGGGGGTGTCAAGTTTCAGCAAATAAATATTGTTGTCGATTTTCAATACACTTTCTATATCAATTCCTTGCATTTTTATAGATCTCTGCTTGCTGTCGTTCTTTGTTTACTTGCAGTGGATAAAAATTAGTCCATGATGATCATGTGATAAACAGGCCATGGTCATGTGATTAACACACAAGTGCACGGCTGTTTATAAGATAGAGCTCCGATTACTGTCACAAGTCATGTACCAGTGTCTCAGTCACATGACCATGAACTGATTGAATTGAACCATGAATTGCAGTAAGCAGAAATCTAGAAATATATCCTTAAGATAGGTCAGGAATACTTTTAGGAGAAATAACCTCTTTAAGCAGCCTTAGAATATCCAATACAAAATTCTTCAGTTATGGTTTACAGGATTAAGGTAGGTGCACACTACTGTTAATTAATGCTGTTGCTCTCATCAGTCATGTGTGCAATGTATACTAAGTGACGGATGTGGACATTGGCACCTCCACTGAGTGTTGATCTTCATTCATCCCTACATAAAAAATATGACAAAAGAAAGCTTCCTTCAAATTTTTTACTTCTCTGACGGAACAAAAAGTCCCACATGCAAATATTGCAGAAGACCGCATCCAACATGTTGTTAACATTAGAGACTATGGGGACAACAGACTAACGGGGCACCATCTTTGTCTGTTCTCCTGCTACTGAGAGGGGGCATTTTTGGGAGGCCGCTCTTACTCGTAGTTCAATACAGGAGAGTACTGCGCAGGCGTCGGAAGTTGGACAGAGACGGAAGACAGAAGAGGCAGGGTTGCAGCTGAAGATGGAGGAGTCGCTGGAAAGAGCTCTCTGGCAGCAGTGAGGACGCCCCCATCGCCGTTTGAGTGCTGGGGCCTGCCCTCATTGCTGCGGAGAATCCATTTGCATACCGGTTAAAACCAGTATTTCTAAGGAATGCAGAGACCACGTCTTAAGGTAAGAGACGAATAGCCTTTCTTAAGGCTATTCCGATGTGGTAATTAGAAAAAAAAAATGTTCGTTTAGTGGTAGAATCCCTTTAATGTTCGTTGCGGTCATCATATGATAGATGACAGTAATGGACATTAATAAAAGTGGTTGGAAAATAGCCCTAGGCCTTAAACAACTGTTTGAGAACATGTCTATTATTTTAAAGTAGTGTTTTAAATGGACTTTAAGAGCCTCCTGCACTAATGTGCTTCATAGCTGCTATTATATATAGATTTATAGGATTCACCCTATTTATTTTAAGTGTTTTTAAATGTATTAAATGTGTATTTTTGCAAATCTGGGTTAGTTTTTAGCAATTCACAACTGCTATAGCAAATCATCTATTAAGGGTGTTCTATACAAGCTACCTGTAGGAAGCTGTGCACCAATGTCAATAGGTGCTCATAAAAAATTTAAGTGGGTATTGTTTAGTTCCCCTGGTTATACAATACCTGTATGACACACAGATGTACTCACCTGTGACAAGTTTTCCTTGCAGAGGGGACAGTGAGGGTTGTGGTCCAGGCATCGCTCAAGGCATTTGAGGCAGAATGTGTGCCCACATGGGGTGGCTACAGGCTCATAAAATAACCTGAACAGAGAAATACATAACAAATACATTATATTTACACATGTGCAACCTTGGCTCATGTTAATATATAACAAAGGAAACTAGGGCAAAGGATGACTTTTCTGATTCTCAATGAACTTACTACTGTGTCCATATTATATATCAATAGTACGTCTTCAATGTCATAGAAAAGGATTAGCCTACTTTACACTAATCTGTTTTTTTGATTTCCCCTTCTCTGATAATCTTCCCAGTAGCAACATGACACAGAAAAGCCTGCTGTTATTTAACACTAATATATAAAGTATATCTATAAAGATCTGCTTTCTATCAGATGGTGGTGCTGTTGCTTCAGAAGCAATGGAGAATGCTACAAAACTAGATTTTTTTTATGTTGCCTTCTGTACACAGAACTTTTCATTGTATATACTGTATGCACAAAGGTGCTTTAGTGTTTTGTTATGTTCACAGTAGACTTTAGATTTTTGGTCCAAAACACACAGATTTTGAATTACTTCAGCAATCTATAATTCCTAGTCTGTTTAAAAGGCTTTTGTGTGAATATCAAATTCCTCATCTCTGTTTCTCAATATTATTATTAGTTTAAGATTTGTAATACAGAGCATAGCCAATGAAGCGGTATTAAAGGTGTTGCCCAGGAGTTACACATTTTTTCCAGAAGGCTGGAAAGGTGAAAAAAAAACAACCCCCCCAGAACATATTCTCCTATTCCAATTCTCCAGGGTTCCCCTGGCACTTGAAGTTCCTCGCTACATGTGTCCACTAAGGCCAATCAGTAGCCTCAGCGGCATAAGGAAAGGAACCGGGTAACGTATGTAGACTGGATTTGGTCCGGACAGCAGCCTGGGACAGGCAAGTATGGGTTATTTTTTTTTATTTTTTTTACCTTCCCCAGTCTCTTACAATAAAATTGGTAATTTGTGAACAACCCCTTTAATGACATCCTAGGTACCTGTAGAATATAAAGATGAGGGCCCTGATTTAATATAGTGGTTACACTGGCATGAACGTGGTGCATCTTTGGGGCATCATGGTGGATTTCGTTTTTCGACAAGGAGGTATGAATTATCAGGAAAAGGGGGACGATTCAAAACGCCTCAAGAGGCACCTCAATTGTGTGGTAAAATAGATAAACTTAGACTAGACAGCCTAAAGATATGCCAGATTTATCATCCACCATCAGTCACTGTTATAAATCTGGTGTAGTTTCAGACTGTCTGTAACTATTAGCAAATCTGGGCCAAAGATACTAATATACTTATTGACTTAATTCTTTCTAAGTCCCCTGATCCGGTGTGATGACCAAACAGCAGTTGCGCTGTGCCCATATTAATGTAACATTGCACGACTATGCCGTCAATTACTATACTAGAAGGTTTTCTCCCTGCTTTGCAGTTTCCTACAGGTTCTCAGGATTGTTCAACTACTACAGATCCTAGACAACCCCATTAAACCTTAATGTCTTTCCTCACTTCTACATATATTTAGTTAATAATGACCTATTCGGTCAATGACCAACAACTTATGACAGCAGCTGGAAGATGTAGTAAAATATAGCTCTATTTAATGTACTGTAACCTGCGTGCAGCTCCTAGTATAGGAAGTAGCTGACAGTTAACATTGTCAGCCATATTAGTTCTCATGGACCTTTATTTCCTGTCACCCAGTAAACCAAATTTAGCTAGCTTCCCGTTTCTTTCCACAGCTCCCCATAATAGGCAAACACAGAGAGGGAACTCATCCTTCCATTTCTCTCACTGCAAAAATATGCTTGCTAGCATCTATGCCTGCAGAGCATGATCTAGTATCAGTGAGTAAGCATGCACTTGTCCAAGGGAGTTTGGAACCAATAAACTACCTAGAATCCCCTCTGATAAAAAACGCTGATTTACCAGTCACTAGTCTCACAGATATATACGCTGCCCCAGGTGGTAGCAGTAATGGGTGCCATACTTGGCTTTCTTCTAACATTCTGAGAATTTGCTATACAGTAGTAGTTGTTATAGAGTGTGGACACACATACTGAAGATTATCAATTCACTAGTATATAATGTGGCTGCATCTCAATAGCTGTGAAGCTTATTTATTTGACAGACATTTACACACATATTGAGGCAAAAAACTTAAAAGAATTTTGGTACAGTGTGGGCCAGGAAACTAGCATACATGCCTTACCCCACATTTATTAACTTCATTAGAAATTTCCCGTCCTTTGAACAATAATGGGGTAGGGCATCATGGGAAACAGGGCTATAATTTGCAGGAAAGATGCTTTTTTTTTGTTGAAAACTAAGCCTAGTCTAAATATGCACCAAATGTATCACCTAGCATCAGCCACTGGGATAAAAGTGGAGTATCTGGAATGGGTTTTCTTACACAGCAAACATTTGCGGTGAAGGAACTGCCCATTTAAAACAAGCAGATAAGTGAGCCGTTACCTAAAGTGTGCAGTGTCTTAAGTGTGACTGTAGATTTAGTGCACCTACAAGGTAACTAACTTTTCATTCTTTCACATTTTTTTGCAGTACATATCCCCATTAGGATGAACTCCAATGCCAACTCTCCACTGATGCAAGACAATTGCTCATCCGGAAGCCCAGATTCTGGATCTAAATGACCAACTCTCAACATTGTGTGCAACCGACAACATGGAGAGGAGTTTGCTGCTCACTAAGCAGATACTCGCTGGGGCAGGTTGGAATAGTGATGGGGAGGGAAGCATGGAGGTTCAGGCTAGGCAGGCAGAGAGCTGCGTAGCTGTTAGGGAGAGGAAAGAGTTTTAGGGATTGACCTTAGACAGTATTAGTAAACCTGTCCCACTGTTTGTATTAAATTGGAAATAATACCTCATGCAGAGAGAACACTCAAAATCTGAAGAATCCACCAAATCTTTGGGGATGTCTCTAACTGCTATTTGTGAGGTAGGCTCTTCCCACTGGGATTCAGCATCTGTGGAGTAAACAAAGTGTTACGTAGCAATAGGTTTCATTTTATTCAATTTAAATTAAATATTTTTCAACATTTTCTTCTATGTTATTTAACATTGGTTTAGATACACATTTGTTAATCTGGCTTATACTGGTTTAATTTAAAGTGACCTGCAGCATGTTGTGTAGTAGCAGATTTCTTACCATTCCTGAAGGCTTTGGCAGGGAGCTCAATACTGTGAACATCTTCAGAGGTGCTGGCACGTTTTCGCTTCACACCCACTCCAGGAAGGCAGGAGAGAACACTTCCAAGGGTCTTTGTTGCTTTGTCATCGGAGAGGTCACATATATTAGGACAGTCTAGAGCTTTTTTCATTTGAAAAAGATCGGATTTTGGAAATGTGGCTTTGGTTAGTCTGAACGCCGTGTCCTGCAAATAAGACAAACCCATTTCAGTGACGGCACTTACTTATGTCCCTTTGGCTTTAAATAATTTAATTATTAAACATGATAAATGATTAGACCAAGTCTCTATGACTGGCTTCGAGACAGAAGTTGCTTATTTTGCTAGGTATTTATTTTTTTTAAATTCTCTATTTAAATTTTGACACTTTAACCCTTTGGTGACACCGCCCAAAAGTATCGTAAGGATCAGGCCTTCAAATCTGACATATGTCACTTTATGTGGTAATAACTTTAAGATGCTATCGTTATCAAAGTGATTTCGTGACACATTGTACTAAGTGTCAGTGGTAAATTTTGGCCGATTAGTTTTTCATAATCGAGGACAAAACTTAAGTATTTGGTGAAAATTTGGAAAGCAAAATACAGTTTTCACACTTTGAAATTGCATGCCTTTTGTACAGAAAGTCATACTACCCATATTAGTTCATAAGTAGAATTTACCATATCTCTGCTTTATGTTGCAATCAAACTTTAATTACCATTTCATTTTTTCAGATATTAAAAGTCCATCATTAATTTTCCAAATTTTCATATACAATTTCCCAATTTCTCTGGACCATAAAATGATCCCATATGAGGATGTAAACTGATATATGGACAAACTGTAGGGTCCAGAATGGAAGGAGCACTATTGTGATTTTGGAGGGCAGATTCTGCTGGAAGCGGTTTCAGGCAGCATGTTGCATTTGGAGAGCATCTGAACTGCCAGAATAAAATGGACCTAATGGGTCTAAGTTTTGGAAACTAGAACCCGCAAAAAAATTATCAAGGGATATAGTAAGTATTTTGACCCTACACGTGTTTCACATAATTTTTATTAACCATTGGGATGAAAAACTAATTTTTTTTTCTAATAAGCGCCAAGTTTTTCATCTTCACAAGGGGTTAAAGGGAAAAAGCATCCATTATTTGTTAAGCAATTTCTTCTGACTAAAGAAATGCCCCACCTGTGGGTGTAAACTGCTGTATGGTCACACAGTGGGACTAAGAATGGACAGAATAATATTTGGAGGACAGATTATCCTGTAATAGTTTTCAGGTACAATGTTGCTTGTGCTGAGCCCCTGAAGTGCCATAACAATGGAAACCAGCAACAAATGACCTTAGTTTTGAAATTACACCCCTTGAAAAATTATCAAGGTGTACAGAAAGCATTTGGACCCCACATTAATTTATTTTCCAGAAATTACTGCATAACTGAGGTTAAAAGGTAAATCTGTGCAAAGTGCTTCACTGTATATGGAGGCGTTTTACCATGGAAAATAAATCAATTACAATCTGAAGCAATCCTTCATGCACGGGCCAGTTTTTTCAGTGCATGTGTCACACTGATAAAAGGAGTCTTTCCTTATTCACCTTAGACTCTTTCTTTACAGTTTGTGGGACCTCACTGGGAAAGTGTTGTGTAGGCACCGTACAGGCACCTTCATTTCCAGGAGTACTGGGGCTGAACCCTTCTTGATCTCCAAATGCCAGAGTCTTGATAACTTCCTCCTGAAGCTCAAGGAACGTTCCTGTACTGTTTACACTATGTGATAGCTTATGTGCTATCTGTATAATGTGCACGACCAGCTTTTATTACCACACTCTTGATTTTTATGTGGCACTGTAGAGCTTTAGTGCTCGATCAGAAAGATCAACCCCTCCCATCTACTTATGGTATGCCAGGATGCAGTCTAGCTTGGGGGTAGGGGTACTGGCATGGACGGTTAGTCGTTGGGACAAAGCTCCAAAGGTTCCCAGTGCAAAGGTTTCATAAGTGGGCCCCCCTCCCATCCCCATCTGCTATTATACCCATCTAAAAGCTGCCAAAAACTGGGATTTTAAATGGTGACATTCAAACGGGTGAAAATTTATTGTTTGACTGATGAAACTTTTCTGCCTGTCAGAAATGTTTATCTGTAGTAATAATCGTTATTGCGGTCAGCGTATTTTACTCTATAAAAATAAGGTACGGACAGGAACAGTGAAAGAAATGTAAACTTTATTGATAACTTTGTGTATGTGTTGGATAAGTGATTGGAGCAACTCTTTTGGCACTGCAATCTGGACAATGGTAAATGTTTGGGTCACAACACCAATAACTTCCTGGTTATGCTCAGAGGGGTATTACAAAAGAATTTCACTTTGAGAGGTATTACATTTACTCTCTGGTTGTCAGAGGGATAAAGTATAGAGGAGAACGGAAACCTAATCGGCAGACCCCAGAAAGTATAATGGCGTGCGCCTGGTTTCTGCCCGAAAAGGGTGTAAAAATGAGGACAGAAGTCCTGCTTGCAAGAATTTACTCTCTGCATTTCTTAAGCGGATTAGTGGATGGAACTTAGATAAGGTGCAGGTGTGAACCTAGTGTGATGTGCAATGTGTGCAGTTTGCAGCTCTGCTCCTTTCCCCTCCACACAGCTTGTAAGATGCTTTCTGAGGCTGGAGGGGGGGGAAGCCACTTTAGCCTCACATCTCAGGATTCCTTAGGGTTATGAAGATGACCTTTGATTCATTTAAAATCTGAGAATCTCCACTTTAAAACAGTACCAGGTCATCATGATATTCCTTACAGATTCAGAGCAATTTGCTGTTTAAACTATTGTCAGAAATTGAGATTTCTCATTTTTTAAAATGAATCCATGCTTATCTTCATAGCCCTAAGGGATCCTGAGAAATTGGGATTAATAGCAAGGATATTACATGATCTTCACATTGCGCCTGCAGCTCCCGGAGAAGAGAGGAGAGAATAGTGAAGCAGGAAGCAGATGGCTCCCTGCTTCATCATTGTATGCATAGGACGCCAATGACCTGAAGTTGGTGCAGCCTAGAACAGTGGGACAGCAAATGTAGCACTGTCCTGCAGTCCTAATGGGGCTCCTGCTACCATATGGCCCGGTGAAAGAAGGGGAAAAAGAAGAGAATAAATAAAGGAAGAAGGCGGCCTAAAGATATTTTTGAATCTCCATCATGTTTGGTAGTGGTATCAGGAGACTGGAAATAAATATAAATTTATCTCAGTGGCGTGAATCTGTAGACCAAAGATGAGAGGATAGATACAAATGTGTCTAAGGAAAGGTTCTACAGTCAATATGAATAATAGCAGAAACAATAATCGTCAGATTCCGTTGAAACTGATCTTTGAGGATACAAGGTGCTTTCCCGATTTCACGGTGCTGACCATTAGCTGACTTGCAATAAAATTGATCCTAGTTTGCCTGTCTAGGAAATTAGATTCCAAGCTCCGTTGTATAGCAACAACTTGGTATAAATAAATATGCTCATGCTAATATGAAACAAAGTGATAGATTTTTACCTTTGAGCCTCCTGGCAGAGATACCTCATCCACTGAAAGAGAACTGTTTGGACCATTTAAAGAAACCGGCTTCAATCTATTATATGGAGCTGGAGCGCGGGCTGTAAAGCTGGCCTGGACATTCTCAAAGGCTGGAAACAGCATTTCACACATAAGCTGAGAGAAAAGACAATAGAAATGATTTAGGTTACATCCTATTATAAAAAGAGTGTGCTAATATCATTTAAGGGCTATATTTAGAGTTATTCTATTCACTTTCGTAAACAGATTTAATCCCCCCTTCCCCCCCACATATATAAAATAAAACTGAAGCAACTTTGCTTTGGTCTTAATGAAAGGGAGTCCGTCAGGTCGGAAACACCTTCCAAGCCAATAATAGTGTCTTGAATGGAGAAGTATACCTTTGTGACCACAGACTGAAGGAAGCAATGAAGAGATACTCATCCTTTTAAGGGGTATGAGGATCAGCCTGCCAGTGCACTACGCATGAGCCTTACTTGCAAATCTTACAAATTTCCACAAGTGCTCTGAATGTCCTCTAAAACGGTTGCCTCAAGTTTCCCGTTTAGTAGTGAATGACATTTTTCCTCTTCTATCTTTGTCATATCTGTATGCAAAATGGCAAATCAAGTCTCACCCCCAATGATTCTATACATCAACTTGTAGCCACAGAGGTAGGTTTCCGCTCATATTAAAGGCCTCGACAAGGCACTATTATAGGGCTGAGAGGTATTTTAGACCTAATTTCCTATGGTTTTGTTTGTACAGATCCCATGCAACTTCATAGCAACAAACATATCCTGTGTAGTCTGATCCTGTAGTGATATTCCTATCTGTTCTCCCCTTCTGGTTAACCTAATATACCATTATTATGCCCATACCAAGTTATCAGCCAACTGCAGACACAGAATCAAGTCATATCAGCATTGATAACTAAAGTTACTCTGTTAAGAATCTGTAGAAAGTTACAACATGGCAGTAAGAGAACCTGTCACATGAAAAGCAGCACAATCTGAAGGCATCAAGATATACAGCTAAGCAGATTGATATTTAATTTTGTGGAAAAGATTTGGCATATTTTGTATTTTATTTCTTTATACAACTGTCCATTTTGGCCTTTGTTATCAAGTGGTCAGTACTATCTATGTATACATACTCATATAGGGATGGATGTCAACCATTAAGTAGATCACAGATACAGATTACTCTATATTTTTATGACAGGTTGTCCTGGAGAAAAATCACACAGACAGATACAGAAGCTAAAGGATTTCTCATTCCAGCGTACCAGAGGTCCTTGGGGTATAAGTGAGAAACACTCCAGCTGCACCTTTTTACATCTATTTGACTACAAGGTGTTGGCAGGGATGAGATCAGGGCCCCAGGTCGCCAGCTGTAAATATGATCGGTGCTTCCGGATAGTTACATAAAGAGCTTGTCACCAGTTTATTTTTAGACCAGTGTTAGGAGGTTTCCCGATTTATTACTGAAGCTAGCTGTGTGGTGGGCAATGGATATTACAAGGGTTTACAGAGTAGGCACCACTAACATGTTAATAAAATGAATTAGATGGATAGCTGGATAGCTAGAAACATTGGTGATACACAGAGGAACAAAAAAAATGTAAGTCATTCTTAGTGCTACCTTTTGTGCTTCCACCTTCACTGAACGCCATTCAGGATTTAAGGCAACACAATAAAGAAACTCCTTCAAAGACTCCTCGGTGCTTCCCAGTCCAGAAAGCGCTTGTGCCTTTACATAATGTCCCTGCAAACACAACAACGTGACATGCTTTAGAAGCGATTAACCAAGCATCTTGTACCACGCTTTCTATAAATAATCCTCTCTATTAAACTGGCACACAGGATTATACGAACAGCAAAGGACATGATGTTCTCAGGAGACAAGAAAATGTATTAATGATGTCTTGCTTCCATAATAATAAGGAGATTACAGATATGTGACAGAAAACGGTGATGTTACAGATGATGAGGCCTAGCTGATGTAGATGTGGCCTTCATATTCAATTGAAACACCCCACTCAGGTAACATCGATGAGCAAACCGGCAGGACGTAGCTTGTGATTCATCTTACATTTTCTTCTCCTAAATCTATTTAGCAGCATGACAGACAGAACGCTGTGTATACACTTCTGAAAGCCGAACACTAAAGATCTGATGAAGGGGTGGTGCCTGTGGAGTACCAAAGGACCCCGAAACGCGTTATCCTAAATAAATCACGCTGTTGTTACATCAGCATACCAGCATTTCATTCCACCGATAGGAGCGCGCAACCGGTTCCTCCATTTTGCATTTTGAGGGTATATCCCTCAGAATAAGTTACATTTTATCTTTAGCAATTGTGTATCAGAACACTTTACTGTGGAAACCAGGACACATATTTCACCAAGTTCAGCATAAAAGAAATTTTTAAAAAAATTAAAATAAAATAAAAAAAAAAAAAGTGGAATTTTGACAACCATATGGTCACATATTAAGAAAGTGTATAACACTAGAGCTGCACACAAACTTCAGGAAGTGTTCAACCTGGACATTATTGAAGGGGTTTTCTGACCCACAAATGTATTTTCCATTCTGATAACCCATCCACATGATAAGTTATCAATTTTTGATCTGAGGGGGGAGCAGAGATGCAATACCCCAGTGCCACGGCTATACAGTGGACAAGGTTGCAGTCTGTCCACTACTGCAGCTTCTAGTGCCCAAAGGCTGCTAGAACAGCTGATCTGCGTGGAACTTGGGTATCGGATCCCCACAGATCATATACCATGGATAGGTCGTCAATATGAAAATCATACTTGGGGCCAGAGGAAACCATGACAGATAACATGGACCCTATACTATTCGCATATACTTTAGATAAAAAATCAGAGTGGGAGACGCAGTGACATACCTGGTGCATAGAATATATTCCTACTTGGGGGACACTGGAAACCCAGTACAGGTCATATTCTTTGACTTTAACCAGAAGGGGATGAAACAAAAATGGAAGTACCCTACACCCTGACAAAATGAATTACAGACTACCTACTGGACAAACAGCAGTTTGTTAAAATGGTTGCTTCCAAGGAACTGTGCTGTCTTCCATTCCTGTTTGCAACCTACACATCAGACTTTCAATACATCTCAGTGCGAAGCCACCTACAGGACTTCTCAGATGACGCAACCGATGAAGAATGTAAAAGAAGTCATCTCCGAATTTATGGACTGGAAGAAAAAAAAAAGGGCTCCTACTAGACGCAGGCAAGATGAGATATTATCATTAGATTCAGCAGGAAGCCCGAGACTGAGCAACCTCTAAAGATAGAGGGTCAGTAGATTGAAGAGAGCGATACCTAGAGTTCTATATTGACAACAAACGGGACTGGCAGAAGCATGTCAACATGGCATGCAAAAAAAGAAACAGCAGTCTTCATCTGTTCAACATATGCAGCAAATGGCTGGAAATGTTCTACCACAGTGTGCTAACATGTATGACCTTCTAGGCAGTCACCAGCTGGGAGAATGCCATTAAAGCAAGGGACAAGAACAGATTAGAAAAACCTGTAAAGAGAAATGGCTCAGTAATAGCTACCTTCGTACTAGCTTCTATGAGGAAGAGAATTCTGGACAAAGTTAGATTCAATCATGCTGAACAGAACAGCACGATATAGGCACAAGGCAGCAAGTTTAGTGGTCGCTTATTCCAGCTAAGGTGCAATTATGAGAGGTTCTGACAATCAATTGTACCCACTGCTATTAAGTGCCCGGCAAGAAGAACTGTGGGAGGACTAGGTACCCATGCAGGCCCTCAGGTCAGGAAGGAACCTCGCAAAAAGACCAAGCTATGTAATGTGTGCCAGTGCCCTAATGCTACAAGGCTTCGCATCTGCCCCTCCCCCTTTCCCCATGGTTCAATATATTGTGATGTATACCAATTGTTTACTGTCATATTCCTTTTGTACTACACTCTGCTACCACAGGAAACAAATTTCTTTACACTACAGGTTAGAAAAAAAAAAAGTTTTATTCTATAGTGAATGAGATTTCTACAAATCATATTCACATTTGGCAGCTACACCCACAGGACAATGTGATGTGCAGGTTTTAAACACTCAGCGGTTAGCTATTACTGCAGGGGTCACCCACAGTGCAATAGTGGAAAACTGCGGCAGACACATTAGCGATTCCAGCAGGTTTAAACAGCAAAAAGCACTAGGTTTGGGGTGACTTATACAATGATGACTTGTGCCTCAATTGCTGAGATTTCACTGTTTTTTATCGATAGGCAATTGAGTTTAAAGCAATGAGGGCATTGCTAGACCTCTTTGGAACAACAACAACAATGCCCTTGTTGCTTCAAAGTGCTCATGTGCATACAGACAGAAACAGTGATACCTCAGCAACATAGACACAATTCACAAGAGGAAAACACCACATGTGGGTTCTGGTGACAGGAACTTTTAGAATTCTTTCTTGATGGAGTAAACAACCCCCAAACAACTTATTCACGGAATTACTTCTAGAATTGTCAGTTATCTTGTGATTCACACTGGAAGACGTACAGTTGTAGGTTCAGACAGTATCTTTTTACCTTCGGCCAGAGTGGTTGTTTTCTGCAGACAGTATCGGCATCATTAAGGGCTTGCTTGAAGTTTTTCATGGTTGAGTAGAGCTGAGCTCTTTGCACTGTTAGATGGGAGTCACGGGGAGCTTAACAAAAAAAAAAAAAAAAAAAAAAAAACGAAATTATTTCGGATGTCGACAACAGAACGCTTATTTCAAGTAAACACTTCTGCATTAAAAATTAAAAAAAATTAAAAAAAACTCAAATGTAGATATTATGAGGGTATTTTCACACGGGATATGCCATAAATGTCTAGGGAATCAGCTCTTATCATTGTTTGTATATTCCCACCATTAATAATCTGATCCTTGGATATCCTCTCATGTCTAGGACTCCTGCCGATACACAAATGATTGGTATGATGTCACTTCTGATTTTCACTCATGCCACCACTATATGAGATAAGATTGTAAAAGCGGGAGTGCAGATTTAATTTTCCTCAATAGATGTGGCAAATACCAGATAATCCTTACGTTCATTTCATCCTTGCTCTGAGCAAGCAGAGCTGTAGTGTATGGCATGGTGAAAAGACAGATCTTACACCTCGCTGTGATCCCCAGTAACAACTAGACACTGGAGCTATGCTGGTTGATCGCAGCAAATGCAAAGACGAAAAATCACAACAGTACATCCACCTAAACTCGATACAAAATACACAATGCTCTTGTAAATGTATTTAGTCTGCATGTATAAATAGAGATTATTATGACTGTGTACCAGACTCAGTTAACATATAAAAGTTCAAGTTCATGACAGTAACATTAGAAAAAAAAAAAACAGAACAAGATTGGCTAGTTTGGAAGGGCTGTTGGATAAAGCTTCTTCTTTCTAAAAAGAAACTGGTAGCATGGCTTAAGTTTTCAAAGTTGCTTCTGAACAAACCACAAGTCTTCCTGAACATATGTCTATAACAGAGTGTATGAAAAAGAAAAGAATCGAGGTGTTGCACTGGGCCGATCAAAAGCCAGACTAATTGAAATGCTGTGGTGAGCCAGTTTTACAAAAATGAATGCCCACAAACCTCAATGAACTGAGCCAACATTAGAAACAAGAGTGGACTGAAATTCCCCCAGAACGATCTGACACACATACAGAAACCCAGTACTTCGATATTGCTTTTAAAGGTGGTTCCACCACAGACTGATTCGTAGAGTGTACTTAGGCCTTACTCACAACTGCGTCTGTAATCCAATTAGGAGAGTCTGCATGGGGACCCCCCCCCACACACACACACACAAATGGACTACCGAATGCATTGGCAAGCAGTGTACAGTGAAAGCACACAGACCGCTTAAACTATAATGGGGTCCGTGTGCTTTCTGCACGAGTCATGCAGACAGGAAAGTAGATCGTGAACTACTTTTCTGTCTGCATGTTCCGTGCGGAGACCATTTGGAAAGCACACCGACTCCATTATAGTCTATGGGGTCCGTGTGCTTTCATTGTACACAGCTTGCCAATGCGTTCGGTAGTCTGTTCGGGGAAGGGGGGGAGGGGAGGTCCCCATTCAAACTCCCCCGAACGGATTACTGACGCAGATGTGAATGAGGCCTTAGTTTTTCTCACATTCAGGATCATCAAGAAGATGGACCTTGCTTTATATCAGTTTTAATTGTTATATGAAACATAATAGGTTCAAAGCAATGAAGAATTTTTGTGCATTTTCTATGTTTCATGTCCTTTTAAACATCCTCTATTTAATTTCAGCCCACGATCAAGGTACAATATTTAATAGCGACACAGTTCACACACGTCTGTTCCAGCTAAAAATAGTCTCACGCTTCCCATTATGTGGGGCAGGCAGTAGAACACAGCTATTCTTTATAATCAATAGGCTCTCTGCAGGGGAAGCTGCCCTATATATAGAACACTGTGAGCTAGGTACAGCAGCAGTCTTATTTTACACATCGCACTGCCAATAATTACGCTTTCGTTTAATAGCAGGTCAAAATATTTTACCAAGTTTGTCACGTACATTGCTAGAAAAGTGGCTCAGTGTTTACCTGGAAATTAATTCCTGTAGGGGAAGTATTTTCAGGTTGCAATAACATCAAATGCCTATTTGCTATTCGGACAAAGGCTTATTTACAGTGAATTGGAAAAAGTCCAGTAACCTATAATGTATAGTCCAGGCTTTAAAGGGGCTGCTCCACCATAACAACTTATCACCTATCCACAGAGTAGGTGACAAGTGTCTGATCGTTCGGAGCTCCCATGATCATGAGAAGGAGGATTTGGGGGGGGGGGGGGGGGGGGGTCTTGTCCCATAGACAATGAATGGAGCAGTAGGGCAGATGTATCACTCGATATGCATAATATGCAGCCTTCAGAAATGTTTTTTAAATTTACTTGAGAAAGGAGCCGAGAGTTCAGAAACGTTGTAATCTGTCATCATTATTAGTTAGCCATTAAAAAGGCATCAACTACTGAAGGCTATCAAGTGTTTTTTGTTTTTTTTTAATATTTCCTACCCACTGGCTAACACGGCACGAGAACAAACATTTTCCTTATACTAGAGTCAATGATAGAGTATCTTTAAGGCTGGGGCAACTATTCTATATACTCACCTGTACATTTGGCCAGGGATCCAGAGGAGAGTCTGTATTTGGGTCAATGGTCTTCCTAACCTTTGGACTACACAAGAGTGCATCAGCTAGTCAATGACTGAACAGTGATGATCGGTTCAGAGCATGAGCAGATATTCCCCACTGGATCCCTGACTGAACGAACAGGTGAATATATAGGGTTTGTTATTTTAAGTCCTTAAAACAACTAGAATACCCCCTTAACCCTGCAAAGTAAACTATATCATTAATCCTGCCAGTGTCTGCCACCATAGCTGAAAAGCAATTGAGGAGGTTCAAGGGAGCTCTGTGGGCTAAAAATAGTGAAGAAATGTAAAAAACATAAGAAAAATATGATTAAAGCAGAAATGTGCAGACACTTAAGGAGCATATAGTCTATGTGAAGACATAACTCTCCCTGCCAAGGACAATATGCATTCTTTGTAAACTATAGTAAATGTATAGTCTCTGTTCTTTGTTTCCTGGTTGGTTTCTCTGCTTATTTCTAAGGTCAAATTGCTTTCCTCACGTAGGCATACTGAGTTACAGTACATTTTCTGAAGCAGAACGGATCACAACCTGCAGGCAAAAATATGTGCCAAATCCCCACCTACTACATCTACAAATACCTCAACAATTCCTACTGTGAACCTGAATGATAACAGGCTGCAGGCTAACCAAATGGAGGGTATGGTTACAGTAGGACATTATACTTTTTTGTATTTCATGGAAGGGACTCTCCAGTTCCTATAAAAATTTAATATTACATGAGGAATGTAAAGTCAAAATACCTGGTGATCCCCATTTTCATCTTTCTGCTGAGGTTCCTCCAATTGCTGGTTCTCTCTTCATTTAGTGGTTGCCACATGCTCAGACTTATGCACACTGAGTTTCTGTACTCGGTGATGAATTTAGCAGAATCCTCGTGGTACTCATTTGTTTCATGGACCCATTTACTTCAAAGGGCGATTCAGGTTAGGTCAGTGAAAACTGTCCCTATAACCCGATGTTTTATTTTTTTCACGGCTCTCGAGTGCCACTTGGCCAATGTACTCGACAGGCTCTTAGACTGTCTAGTGAAAGTTTGCACCATATAAAAGAGTTTCTTTAGTTTTGGGGAAAGCTTGTTAAAATGTTGGTGTATTTTTAGTGCAGGGTATCACATCTTAAGCCTCTCTGCTCTCCTCCCAACAAAACCTGCCTCTTGAAACATGAAAAATAAAGGAACCAGCAGAATTCCCAAAAATGTTGCGTTCTCTGGTCTGTTTGAAAGGTATACGATGTAAATTGTAGTAAAGGTAGTGATACAGCTATGGACCGGGAAAAGGTGGATAACTCACAAATACAGCCAACATTAAGAGGTTTTTAGAGGTAGAAGTAGTTTTTTAGAGATGCATTTGTGGGATATATATGACTTATTTACTTGTTATTGTGTATTCTGTATGAGGCAGAAATATATAATTGATGCGGTTTTTGCACAGTGATGACTTCATCATGATTGTAAGGCTCTGTTTACATTGTGCTTTTTGCTTAAGAGCTGTATGCAGATTTTAATTGCAGTAATAAGTAAATTATTATTAATGTCAACGGTATACTAACAGCGGTTAAAGTGAAAACCTGCGATGAACAAGCTGTTGACATACAAGTGAGATGTATAGTGAAATGCGTTTGGCATTACTAGAATTAAAAACCGTACACCATTCTTCAACAAAAAAGCGCTGTGAAAACCCAGACTAAGGAAATTCACATTAACTACCTTCCTGCTTTGAAGTCTGCCTGGTAGACACATTGGGCATATTTATTCAGCTTTGTATGCCAGGTTTCCTTCGCCACATTCCCAATGACGGAGATCTATGCCAGCTATGAGCTAGTGTAGATTTCAGTGCTGCTGCATAGCGCTGTGAAGGATGTGTCTGAAAACACCATCTTTCTCCCCCACTGAATATAGAGGAGGATGAAAGTACATGACAGTATTCTTCTACTGAATTCTAATATTTAGACAAAGTAACCTTAGATCTGACAGACTACACATGTGCTGAATTTATCAGTGACTCACGCTGTATAATAAAACTGGCGCGTCTTCACTTTTGTCTAACTTTAAGGGCTCGTTCACACGGGCACAGAGGGGGCAGATTATGGCGCGGAATCCACATCATAATCCGCGCCCTCACAATGTTGGTCTATGGAGACCGCTAGCGTAAAAAAGAAGCAACATGACCTTTCTTGAGGAGGATTCCGCCTCAGGAAGTCAATATAAGTCAATGGGAGGCGGAAACTGCGTCACAGTTTAAGGTCCATTCACTGTCCAGGAGGGAAAAACTGCCTGGCGTTTTTTGAGGCGGTTTTTACCGAAAACCGCTCCAAAAAACGCCTGTGTCCAAAAACCGCTCCCTAATTCCTGAAGCGTTTTTTTTTCCCGGACCAAAATACGCCGCACAGTATTCACGCGTGAACTAACGCTAAATCTCCTAAAGGCTTAGCTTACATTGCACCAATATGTAGATGCAATTTTGGACACAGTGTGCAGCGTAAGCCACACCATCAGTGAGGTGCAATAAATCCCCGTACATAATATAGGTGGTACAAAGCATGTATGGCAGGTATTTGTGCATTCGGCTTACTGAATCTCCCCAGGAGTATCAGTTTCTTTTCTCAGACTAGATTCACATCTGCGTTTGGGTTTCCGTTCGAGGGTCCACTTGGGGACCCCCTGAAACAAAACCTAATCCGCATAAAAAAGCGGTTACCTTAGGAAACAATATAGTCTATGGGGTTTCCACAAAAAATATGGAGAGAAGAGTGCCTCTTGCAGCACTTTTCACTCTTCATTTTTCATGCAGAGAGGGGGAATGGATGTCAACAGAGCCTTAGAGTATCCCCTTAATTAATCTCTTTTTGGCACTCTGTTCTGCATTAAAACAGACCTTTGTGCAATATTCATATTGATAACCTATCCTCAGAACAGGCCATCAATATCGGACTGGTGGGGCACCTCAGCATCTCTGTGTGTTGACAGCTCTACAGCGCCCCACGCTGGAAACAGAATGCTCTGTCCACTGTATAGTAGCGGTGTTCTGCTCCTACTGAAGTGAGCAGGAGCAGAGATGCAGCATCCTGGCACAGACATTTTAGTGCAATACCATATTTTACTACTGCAGCCCTCCACCAGTGTGCTATTTTTTGCATTAGAATGCAAATTTTACTTGTGAATTATAGCTAAGATAACAAGCCAATAATCCTTTTGATACATGCAGAGTCAGAGTACATTTTGGAAAAACGTTATACAACAGAATGTCACATGGAGCACGAATCATATGAGATGATCGCTCTACACCACATGACATGAAACCTCGTTGCCAATGAAGCTCGCTGTACAGTTCAGAAACAATGAAAAAAAAGGAGACATTGTAATCTTCTACAGTAAAGTGCTGTGCGCTCGTACCAGTTATATCATAGATTACAAGAATATTCAGAACCCTGGAGCTCATGCAAAGCCCTGGCCAATGACTAAGACTCTTAAGAGGCTGTCTCTAGGTAACCAGGCCGAGGCAGTTCTCCTTTCTTAGGACACGTGTGTCAGATGGAACAGCAGGATAAAAAGCACGTTTCCAGGAAAAACGTGAATATCAGAATCACTTGGAGTGGAAAAAGGCATACAGTAAGTCAAGTGGTCCTTCAAGATAGGAAACGGGTTCTGCTAACATCTAAGACTAACATGTAAGAACTACGGTAGTAATAATCTGCAGGGGCCAAGTCATGAAAAAGTGAAAAAAAATTTATGCAATAAAGTATAGGAATGAAGGGTGAAAACGAGATCATACAAGGCTATATAAGGACACTTTATTCTCACATAAAAGGTACATTTTGCAATTGCTCAAGTTATGCTCTCTGGCACCAGATATTCTAGAAATACTGGTTTAAAAGTGCTTAAAGGTACAGCATTTCTGTATTCTGTAAAACCTAACATTTAAAAACATTTTGCAAGTAGTATTTACAGTAACCTGGCACTGATTTCTGTAAAAAAACAAAAAAAACAAAACCTAATGTTATACATTTAGTAAGACAGCAACATAATTTGCCCACGTGTTTAGTATGACAGGGGTAGTCTAAGAAGTCTACAAGAAGTTACACCCTACCATTCATGAGAACTAGGGTGTTTGAAACACAGGTCAGAAGAGTGATCCGCCACTGCATTCATTTCAATGGGAACCACCGGAAATGGTCCATATATTCTAGAATTTTTTAATTGGTGTAGATCTTTTTGTCCCATCAGTTATAGGGGTAGCTTAGGGTAATTGGACCACCCCTTCAAGGTATTGGTGACTGCCCCAGGCAGAGGTTGCACACCTTCTCAGAAATCTGGTGCACCCTCCACCTGAACTGAATTCTAGGCCAGCATACTTGATCATAAACTGATTTGCGTGGAAAAAGTGTGATTTTTTTTTCTCACACTTTGTACACCACCAAAGTGGCGTAAAAGGGATAGTAAATTTCCCCCTGTGTTCTGCTGAGAGCCATTCAGCTTTTATGTTGCTGCTATTTGCCAGAGGAAGCTGAACCAGGACCATAGTGATCATATGTAGGAATAGGCAATTGCTTTAAATGGGTTGTACAGGATTAGGAAAATATTTTGCAATGTATAGAGTGAAATCAGTGGCAAATCCACCACTAAGTCACCATCACCATGTAAAACATGCAGTTTATTCTGCAAATTCCATATGGCTATTCTCTGTGGCAATTTCTGACTGGTGTGGAAGTACTCCAAGTATAAAGTCAAACTATTTCTGCTATAGCACTGCAGCGGCATGCATAATAAAAATTCCGGCATCTGTGCAGGTGCTGGGACCTCCTGTACCCGCCTTCCCATCATGCACTGTATATACATTGGTCAATAGCACAGTATAGCCTCTCATATCCAGTCTACATTCAAGACCAGTTACAGTATTCTGGCTCTATTTAAAGCCACAGATATCCCGTGTGTCTCATACATGAAGGCTGGAAATACATGTGCATAGCTTAGCTGCATTATATTTCAGTACCCATACATATGATTCTATAGATAGTAGTAATATTAATGCTAGTTCAAAGTACCCAGCATGTCTATGCCACATAAGAGAAGTTGGTCGGCTGACATAGCCATACCTCCCAACCGTCCCGCATTTAGAAGGGCAGTCCTTGGTTTTAGGTGCTGCCCTGTTGTCTGAGGAATTAGATGGTACGTTCCAGCTTCAAAGCTATAGACATCCTCTGTTGCACATTATCGGTTATATGACCTGGCACCCAGTATAAGGAATGCTGGGGATAGCTAGGGCATCACAGACCTACAAAGCAAGTGTGATCTTATGGAATGCTGCATCTGTCCATATAATTAAATGGACAATTAGAATAAAATGGGCAACAATTTTTTTAAAAAAATATCAGCCAATCACTAAGGCATTTAATTGACTGAACTACTAGGTAGTAAGGCAGGATCAGCAACATGAGCCAGCGTGGCGGACCAGAGAAGCCACTCTAACAGAGGAGCAAGGAGAACCCACCATGGCTGCTTTCTACGTTTTGCCTATCCCTGCAACTGGATCTTTTATTCTCCCTGGATAACCCCTTTATTAGATTTTATATAGGCTGAATTTATACATAAAAATACACTTGGCACTTACTAATTAATCTGATGTATTGAGATGACAACATAGACTGCCATTTACTTGTGTATCACAAAGCGACGAGTACAGGGAGTGATTGTTCACGTAACGTAGATCAAGGTTAGTTGGTGAAGTGAATTCTCGTAAAGAATGACACAAATGGAAATGACTTCAAACAAGCTAGGCGTGGGAGAGCGATTACACGGAGATAATTACTGTCGCTAATTTCAGTCTAGAATTAATGCTGTATAAAGCTACACTTCGGGAATTGTACTCCGTGCTTTTAATAGAGAGAATACAGTTGTAAATAAAGCAGAGATTCATGCAAATGATGGGGAAGGTAAATGACAGTATTTATTGTACACAGCTTGATAATTGTAAAATATGTTAGAATTTATTACACTAATTCTACTGTATAAAATGAGAAACAGACTTCTTATCATACACAGATGGCATCATTACTTGCAATAAGCGAGTGGCTCGCACTTGTTATAAACCAATGAGAGGTTTTCATGTTAACATTTCACAACTACTTTATATCAGTATTACATAAGATTGCAGCGTAGTAGGTCTCTGTTGTCCACATCAGTTCATGGGTTTATATTTCTGTATAGTGAGGTCAAATCTTGATTTTTCCCTGTTAAAATTGTCGTACTTTTACTTTCCAATCCACATTTAAAGTTAGCTACAGCAAATCTCCCATCTTTCAGATGAACAAAATCTGCATGCAGCTGTAAATTTATGTATGAAATGCCCATGAAGGCCCCCTTTGACCCCACCAAGTTCTTATTTGCCCCAACACAGTATAATGCCTTCTTGGAGTCCCCATGCAGTATCATAGTATGCCCCAACACAGTATTCTGGCCTCACACTATACAATTCGCCGCCAATAGCTCCACTACAGTATAATCCTTTCATGGGGCCCTTCCACATTACAACATCTCTCCGTTATCCCCACAACACATAATGCCCCCTAGTTGGGCCCACACATTATAATGACCCCCTCCTTGTGGCCTTCAAATTGGAATGAACCTTCCTTGCCACCAGAACACATTAAGGCCCACCACAGTAAAATACAAAAACCTTTGCATTTAATTCTCTCCGCATCTACTCACAGATAACAGAGGGTCACTCTAACAACAAAATGCAGTGGTCGCAGTACATCTCCTCTCCTTCCCTGCACAATGACTTTTGCACAGGTCACACAGTCTATGGAGAACATTACTCCAAAGAAGTCAGTGTGGCTGCTGTAGAGCATCTCTCAGATTTTGTGGACTGGTGCCAACAAAATACCCTCAGGATTAATGCTGGGAAGACCAAGGAGATGGTAATGGACTTCAGTAAGCGGAGAAGTGCTCCAATTCTGGTGGAGATCCAAGGGACAGGTATTGAGATAGTCGAGACCTGTAAGTACCTGGGTGTGTTCCTCAATAAACTGGACTGGGCTGATCATATGGATGCACTGCACAGAAAGGGTCACAGGAGGCTCTACCTGCTCAGGATGCTGAAGGCCTTTGGAGTCCAGGGGGTACTTCTTAGGGCTTTTCTCAACTCTGTGGTTGCTTCAGCCTGCTGGGGGAGTAGTATACCAGCCAGGAGCAGAAATAGACTTGACAGGCTGATCAGAAGGGCCAGCTCTGTCCTGGGGAGCCCCCTGGACCCAGTACAGGTGGTGGGTGACAGAAGGATACTGTCTGTGGTGAGCTCCATGCTGGAAAATAAATCCCACCCCATGTATGAGACCTTGACGGCACTTGGCAGCACTGTCAGTGTCCGACTGCTTCACCCCCTGTGAAAAGGAGCGCTATCAGAGGTCCTTCCTCCCAACTGCGGTCAGGCTACATAATCTACATCAGGCCAATCAATGAGCAGTCCGCACAGAAAACTAAATGATCCTGAAGTACGGTAGTCTTTTTTTTTTTTTCCTTTAGCTGCAATGACTCCTAGTAATTTTCTCCTTATTCTGAGCTTATGTGTGTCTCCTGTAATATGTTACTGTTATTATCCTGTATCCGTATTATCATACTATGTGTAACACACTGAAATGTTCGCATGGTGGGACTGTTAAAGGATTATCTTATCTGTGATTGTGGATAAAGGCAGCTTAGGCAAGTTGACAGTCCCCATGATAATGTACAGAAAATAAAGGTAAAATGAGTTATTAGAAGATATGTCACAGTAAATGGTTTTACTTTTACTGTAAAAAAAAAAACAACACATTTACTTTAATTCTAAACAGGAACTGACAACAGGGGTAGAAATGTTGTTTAAGTACAGAATTCCTGCTGATACACAGTCCATCATTTATTCACTAAAACAGAGCACTGTCATTTCGCTGTGGCCTAAAGAAGGTCCTGAATTGACCTAGTCGGCGAGAGTCACAAGGCGCAGAATCCGTGGTAAGAATGAATAGGATATTTATATTTTACAGGCCCTGCTTGGATCTCTGCCTCCCATATAATGACAATCTAGATGGCTTCTACCCCAAAATCAGCAGATCATCGAAGATAGAGATTGGAGCAGGGAGCTGAAAAAATAAGTGCCCTGCTAGATCATGCCACAGATATTTGGCTGACAGTTCCCCTGTTGCCAGTAACACAACCACCCTTTCAAAATGTCAGTATGCCCTAACAAGTTATATGAGACATCCACTTTATACGTTCATACTACTCACATATAACAAATAGCATAATGCAAAATGTATGTCATCAACTGAGGAAACACCCAAGACACATTATACAATAGCTACAATTAAAACACTTTCAACAGCCAGTTGACCTACATTACACAATATGTTGGAATTGCTAATTCAGTTTGTTTACAAAGGTATAATCTGTTCTTTAGCAGAGGGGAGGGAATATATATATATATATATATATATATATATATATATATATATATATATATATATATATATATATATATATATATATATATTATAATATAGAAAATTCTTCTTATCCTTCAGAGTAATCAAGTTATATTACTTATTAGGCTAAGTTTACATTGGCTTCTTTTTAAAGTCCATTATTCTGATCCTAATAAAACGTACATAATAACAAATGGAGATGGGCATATTCCGTCATCATTTACTGTAATCTTAAATGCAAGATGGAAACCTAACGTAGTTCTGCATAAACTGCTTTTACTACCTATAGTTGACAGCGCAAGGCTTGTTTCACATGAGATGGTTTGCTCAGGTACAAACCGGATGTGGGATGGATTTTCCAGACCCTGACTGCTAGCATTATAGTAATACATGATGCTAGAAGTCCCTACATCCCAAAGGCTCTACGGTCCAGTTGTGAAAACGTGACTGGAGTATAAAATAGTAAATTCGCAGAAAAGCAGGGCTCAAGAAATACAGCCAGCACGTAGTCCATATCTCATCAACCGTTCCATGGGAAAAAAAAAATAATAATAATTACCTCAGTGTACATAAATGTGAACAGAATTCATCTGAGCCCAACCAGCGACAGAAAGCTAAAATGCAATGCCAATGCTCGACAGTCTACAGTGGGTTTCCTGGCAGAGGAAAACGAAGAGGAATCTGAGGTGGATGCCCAGCTCAAAGTCCTCTTCATTTTCATTCATGTGAATATTCTCAGTAGCTGGTCATTAGACCATCTACATTCATTAGATATCACAAAAAACTCAAACTCAAAAAGCTTAATGATAAAGCAGTCACACAATGGAGGAATTTATCACAGTATTTGTGCCAGAAAGCTGGTGTGAATACTAGTACATTTTTTTGATTGGCGAAATTGTTTCCAGCAATTTGTCCAACACTCCCCACTTTTGTAAAAATGGACATAGATGAGTGGCCCAGGGGTGCTTCACTCTCACAGATTTACTAGATCAGTTGCAGGAAAACTAGCACAAGTTATACCTGAAATCTATGCTAGTGCCTTGCAGGTGTCGATTTCATTTCTGGATCATGGGACCTCCTGAGAGGCACTAGAACTATTAAGAGGCTGAGAAACTTATTAAGACTGAAGTAGGAAAGGCAGTCAAATGTCAATAGGATAGGGGGCAAATTACTGGTCAGGAAGAATTTGGCCACCAGAATATAGCGGTGGATGCAGAACGTGTACTCCAGCTATAGTCACTTCAATAGGAGCACCAGAAATAGCCGAAGTAAAGCCCTTGGCTATTTCTAGTGCTCCCACTGCTGAACCCATTAATTTCCGTGGGACTGCTGAAGAGAGGCAGAGTACAGTGCTTGCCGATCTCTAATCTCCCTATCTTATAAAAATGAATTCTTGTCCGTCTGTCCGTCCGTCCGTACTCTAATGCGAACCAAACGACTGGACCGATCTTCACCAAATTTGGTACAGAGATACTTCAGGTATCCGGGAAGGTTTAAGACAAGACTCCAACTCGCTCGGACGTACCGTTGCTGAGATACAGCATTCCAAATACAGTGCCCCCCCCCTTAGCCAATACAAACCTGCAAGTCTTTCACTCATATTCCAACTGCAATACACACGGTCACTCCACATGCACAATACAACACTGATATCCAAACTGAGATACACGCATCAGAGGATTAGATACACAGATCAGCACACAGTATCACATGCCAGAGGATTAGATACACGGGTCTGCACACAGTCCCACACACCAGAGGATTAAATACGCATTTCTGCACACAGTTCCACACACTGAAGGATTTGATACGTGCATTTGCACACGTTTTCACATGCCAAAGGATTAGATACAGGCATCTACACACAGTTCCACACTCCAGAGGATTAGATACGTGCGTCTGCACACATTTGTACACGCCATAGGATTAGATACACGCGTCTGCACACAGTTCCACATTCCAGAGGATTAGATATGCGCGTCTGCACACAGTTCCACATTCCAGAGGATTAGATACACGCATCTGCACACAGTTGTACATGCCATAGGATTAGATACACACGTCTGCACACAGTACCACATGCAGTAGGATTAGATACGCGCGTCTACACATAGCTCCACACGCCAAAGGATTAGATATGCACGTCTGCACACAGTACCACACGGGGGAGGATTAGATACGCGCGTCTACACACAGTACCACATGCCACAGGATTAGATACGCGCATCTGCACACAGTACCACATGCCGGGGGATTGGATACGCGCGTCTACACACAGTTCCACACGCCGTAGGATTAGATACGCGCCTCTTCACACAATACCATACAGGGGAGGATTAAATAGACGTGTCTTCACATAGTTGTACACGCCATAGGATTAGATACATGGGTCTGCACACAGTCCCACACACCAGAGGATTAAATACGCACTTCTGCACACAGTACCACATGCCATAGGATTAGATACGTGCGCCTGCACACGGTTCCACATGCCAAAGCATTAGATACAGGCGTCTACACACAGTTCCACACTCCAGAGGATTAGATACACAGATCAGCACACAGTATCACACGCCAGAGGATTAGATACACGGGTCTCCACACACCAGAGGATTAAATACACATTTCTGCACACAGTTCCACACACTGAAGGATTTGATACACGCGTCTGCACACGGTTCCACATGCTGAAGGATTAGATACAGGCGTCTACACACAGTTCCACACTCCAGAGCATTAGATACGTGCGTCTGCACACATTTGTACACGCCATAGGATTAGATACACGCGTCTGCAGACAGTACCATATGCAGTAGGATTAGATACGCGCGTCTAATCATAGTTCCACACGCCAGAGGATTAGATACGCGCCTCTTCACACAATACCACACTTTGGAGGAATAGATACGTGTCTCTGCACACAGTACCACAAGCCAGAGAATTAGATACGCGTCTCAGCACACAGTATCACACAGGGGAGGATTAGATACGCGTTTACACACAGTACCACACGGGGAGGATTAGATACGCGCGTCTACACACAGTTCACATGCCATAGGATTAGATATGCGCACACAGTACCACATGCCGGGGGATTGGATACACGCCTCTACACACAGTTCCACATGCCGTAGGATTAGATACGCGCCTCTTCACACAATACCACACAGGGGAGGATTAGATACACGTGTCTTCACACAGTTGTACACGCCATAGGATTAGATACACGCGTCTGCACACAGTACCACATGCCATAGGATTAGATACGTGCGTCTACACACAGTACCACATGCCTTAGGATTAGATACACGCGTCTACACACAGTACCACACGCCGTAGGATTAGATACGCGCCTCTTCACACAGTACCACACGCCAGAGGATAAGATAAGCGCGTCTGCACACAGTACCAAATTCCGTAGGATTAGATACGCACGTCTGCACACAGTACCACATGCCGTAGGATTAGATACCCACGTCTACACACAGTTCCACATGCCGTAGGATTAGATATGCGCCTTTTCACACAATACCACAGGGGAGGTTTAGATACGTGCATCTGCACACAGTACCACATGCCAGAGTATTAGATACGCGCATCTGCACACGGTACCGCACGCCAGAGTCATTAGATATGCGCGTCTGCACACAGTTTCACTTACTGGAGGATTAGATACGCGCCTCTTCACACAATACCACACGGGGAGGATTAGATATGTGCATCTGCACACAGTACCACACCAACAAGGATTGGATACTTGCATCTAAACACAGTACTACACGGGGAAGGATTAGATACAGCTTTACTCCAGGTATCCATAACAACTGATCACAGGTTTTTCACTGACATCCAAAATGAGATACACATAATCGCATGACGCTTATGGACATACACACAAACAGCATACAAAATACACCAGTGCAAATTTGGACAATTCTTATGGGGCCACTACACAAACATAAAATGTAATATACCCGTGCGAAGCCGGGTCCTCCCTCTAGTCTCCCTATATTATAAAAATGAATTTCTGTCTGTCTGTCTGTCTGTGCTCTAATGCGAACCAAACGACTGGACCGATCTTCACCAAATTTGGTACAGAGATACTTCAGATATTCGGGAAGGTTTAAGACAAGACTCCAACTCGCTCGGACGTACCGTTGCTGAGATACAGCATTTCAAACACAGTGCCCCCCCCCCTTAGCCAATACAAACCTGCAAGACTTTCACTCATATTCCAACTGCAATACACACGGTCACTCCACATGCACAATACAACACTGATATCCAAACTGAGATACACGCATCAGAGGATTAGATACACAGATCAGCACACAGTATCAAACGCCAGAGGATTAGATACACGGGTCTGCACACAGTCCCACAAACCAGAGAATTAAATACGCGCTTCTGCACACAGTTCCACACACTGAAGGATTTGATACGTACATCTGCACACGGTTCCACACTCCAGAGGATTAGATACAGGCGTCTACACACAGTTCCACACTCCAGAGGATTACATACGCGCGTCTGCACACATTTGTACACGCCATAGGATTAGAGACACGCATCTGCACAGAGTACCACATGCCTTAGGATTAGATACGCGCGTCTGCACACAGTTGTACATGCCATAGGATTAGATACACGCGTCTTCACACAGTACCACATGCAGTAGGATTAGATACGTGCGTCTACACACGCCGAAGGATTAGATACGCGCCTCTTCACACAATACCACACAGGGAAAGATTAGATACGTGTGTGTGCACACAGTACCACAAGCCAGAGAATTAGATACGCGTCTCAGCACACAGTACCACATGGGGGAGGATTAGATACGCGCGTCTACACACAGTAAGACATGCCATAGGATTATATACGCACGTCTGCACACAGTACCACATGCCGGGGGATTGGATACATGCTTCTACACACAGTTCCACACACTGTAGGATTAGATACGCACCTCTTCACACAATACCACACAGGGGAGGATTAGATACACGTGTCTTCACACAGTTGTACACGCCATAGGATTAGATACACGCGTCTGCACACAGTACCACATGCCGTAGGATTAGATACGCGCGTCTACACACAGTACCACATGGGGGAGGATTAGATACGCGCGTCTACACACAGTACCACATGCCGTAGAATTAGATACGCGCGTCTACACACAGTTCCACACTCCAGAGGATTAGATACACACGTCTGCACAGAGTACCACATGCCGTAGGTGTTATGTCAGTCCAGGTAGCTGCAACGGGGCTAAGGAACAGCAGTAGGAAATCTCGCCCTGCACTACTCCCACTAGCTAACCCGGTCCCTGCCTCACGGGTGTAGGTCGGCTGTACTCAGGCTAAGCCTGACCCCGACAGCTCCTCTCTCACTGATACCGTAGGCCTAGAGGGAAGTGGGAGAAGGAATGCCCTATAAGATCTCTAGGGACTGGAGACTAAAGGGGGTCACCCCTAACGAACCAGTGAAGCTGCTACTGACAGGGACTGACAAGGGTGTGCGCTGACTAACAACACAAGCAGCACACAGGAAACATGTGGGAAAGGATTCCCCCAAACCAATATGGGAAGGAACCTTACACTAGGAAACAAACACAGGGAAACTGAGTAGAAATCAAAGGATAAGGCAATTCACTCACACAGTCAATAACACACAGAGGTAGGATTGGTGAACACAGAAGGGAAAACACACAAACCAACTAGTTCACCCAAACCTCCCAAAAACCAACCACGGAACTTCCTCTATCCCAGATAACCACCTACTCCTCCTGCTAAGGCCTAGCTCTGTAAAAGAAACACTCAGCACAGAACCATGGGAGGCATGGGTTTAAATACAGAGTAGAGACCACTCCTCCCAGGTGCAAATGGGAGGACAGACTAATCAACCAGGAGATAAAGCTGCCTACCAGCAGTGCGCGCGTGCAAGTCAGAAGGTGTGCACCAATACTCACGACAGGACAACCCCGCAGCGCCAGGATGCCACCCCAGACACTGCGCAGCCAAAAACTCCCCAGGTAAGAAAAATAGAAAGCAATGAACCAAAATACTCCTAACAGTAGGATTAGATACACACAGTTCCACACTCCAGAGGATTAGATACGCGCGTCTGCACACAGTTGTACACGCCATAGAATTAGATACACGCGTCTGCACACAGTACCACATGCAGTAGGATTAGATACGCGACTCTTCACACAGTACCACACAGGGGAGGATTAGATACGTGTGTGCACACAGTATCACACTTTGGAGGATTAGATACATGCCTCTGCACACAGTACCACAAGCCAGAGAATTAGATACGCGTCTCAGCACACAGTATCACACGGGGGAGGATTAGACACGCGCCTCTGCACACAATACCACACGGAAGGATTAGGTATGTGCATCTGAACACAGTACCACACGGGAGGATTAGATACAGGCCTCTGCATACAGTACCACATGCCAGAGAATTAGATACGCGTCTCAGCACACAGTTCCACATGGGGGAGGATTAGATATGCGCATCTGCACACAGTACCACACGCCAGAGTCATTAGATACGCGCGTCTGCACACAGTTTCACTTACTGGAGGATTAGATACGCGCCTCTTCACACAATATCACATGGGGAGGATTAGATATGTGCATCTGCACAAACTACCACACCAACAAGAATTAGACACTTGCATCTAAACACAGTACTACACGGGGAAGGATTAGATACAGCTTTACTCCAGGTATCCATAACAACTGATCACAGGTTTTTCACTGACATCCAAAATAAGATACACATAATCACATGACGCTTATGGACATACACACAAACCACTTACAAAATACACCAGTGCAAAATTGGACAATTCTTATGGGGCCACTACACAAACATAAATTGTAATATACCCGTGCGAAGTCGGGTCCTCCCTCTAGTCTCCTATAAAAAGGAATAGAAGAGCAGCAGGTTTGTGTAACTGTAGCTTCATCACATGGGGACTCGGAATCTCATATGTTGGGGTTAGCAATGACCCCAGCAGTTACCCCATAATTAGTGGTTAGAGCATAAACTTATTAATACTGAAATACCCCCATTACAATAAGCCGGCAAGCTGGGGTATACTTTCACAGCGTGTATGTTAAACATGCACCCTTGATATTATGTGAAATTAGCCCAAGGTGTACAACTATCCCAAGTGATCCCAAGTGTATTATGCTTCTCATCTCAACTGTAGCTAAATGCTTAAAGGGATCCTATCATTCAGACAACAATTTTTCCAAGTACCACGTTGGAATAGCTTTAAAGGGGCTCTATCAGCAAAATTATGCTGATAGAGCCCCACATATGCGTGGATAGCCTTTAAAAAGGCTATTCAGGCACCGCTAAAGTTATATTAAACTACCCCCCCCCCCCCATTTTAAAATAAAACCATAAACAAGAATGTTACTCTTATCTATTGTGCACAGTGGGTGGGCATTCAGGGTCCGACGTCATCTTCAGCCACGCCTCCTCTTCCAGCGATGTCCTCTTGTCCCGTCTTCCTCTGGCGCTCGCGAACATCCATTAATAATAAAAATGGCGCAGGTGCATGCGCAGTAGCATGCTGCTACTACTACTGCACATGCACCCGCGCCAATTTTTTTTTTTTTTAAGAACGGCAGTTCGCGAGCACCGGAGGAAGACGGAACAAGAGGACATCACTGGAAGAGGAAGCGTGGCTGAAGAGGAATTCGGACTCTGAATGCCCGCCCACCGTGTACGATAGATAAGAGTAACATATTCTTTTTTTATGATTTTATTTTAAAACGGGGGGAGGGGGGGTAGTTTAAAATAACTTTAGCTGTGCCTGAATAGCCTTTGCAAGCGGCCATTTTCGCAGTCTTCTCTTTGGCGCAGTCTGCTCTGCCAAAGAGAAGAGGCTGAAGATGACGCTGCTGAAGAAGAGGAGGCGGCGCGAGAGTTCTCTCGCAACATTGGGGATGCCCCCAGTGCTGTCTGAGCGCGGGGGCCCTCCCCCAGTGCTGCGAGAGAGTCAATTTACATACCGACAAGAACTGGGATTGTAGGCAAACGGCGGCGCGGAGAAGACAACGAAAGGTAGGAGAAGAATAGCCTTTCTTAAGGCTATTCTGACGTAAAGGTCGTCTGAATGATAGAGCCCCTTTAAAGTGATCCTATCACTAGATTTTCATGTTTTTAACATCAAAAATCTAGTGATAGAGCCCCTTTAAACAACAAGAATATATTATATATCCGCTTTCAATGAACTAAAAGAAAGTTTAGTAGGAAAGCCATGAAATAATACCTAACACTATAACTCATACATGGATTCACTGCTATATTCATCAAGACTAGAACATACGGACTTGCTGTTCATTAAGACTTCACAAGATTTGACTATAAATAGTTCCTATCAACTATTACAGTGCAATTGCTAGTAAACACCAGATTAATGTTTAAGAGAAAAGTATTCTGACGCAGATTGTAAGTGGAGATCTCCTGATTGTAAAGAACAGGGGTCTTTTGGAGGAAACTACACGAGCCAGCAGCAGCCACATTTTTTAGTTGGCTTATAGCTAATATATTTTTATCTAAATATTCAATAACTTGATATTAAATTTCTGACCAGCAAGATACAATTTACACAATTCAGAATATCTGAACTTATCCTTGCTCCACAGACCGTAGGAAAAACAAGACATACTACTTGAAAAGCAATGAAGTGAACGGCACTTTTAGGCCTCATGTCGCTGAAAAGCTACTTTGTTCTTGCTTTATAAGCCAAAGCCAGGTGGTCAATTTAACAGAAGGAAGAAATATAAAAGCTCTTCCTTTATATTTACCAATCCTATTGAAACCACTCCTGACCGTGGCTCAAAAAACGCAGCAACATCTGCAACAAAAAAAGGCAGCTTTTCCAACCAATGAGGGGCCTCGGCTTTAGGTCCCACCTTGCGGAAAAGCCGTATTTCATAGGGGAAGGAAAAAAACTGAGAAAAATGCAGCCAAAACTAAATGAAAAATACTGTGAAAGAAAAAAAAAAAAAAAAGTTTTCACCGTTTCCCCACCCGTTTTTTTTTTTTTTTTTTTTTTTTTTAGCTGCGATTTGCTACGAGGACATTAGCCATAAACTGCTTTCACAGGATAAGTTACCTACACAGGATATCTGAGCAGGTGGTAACCTTCACAAAACTATCACACAGAATGCCTTCAATTGTTTTTGCACAATAATCCAAACAAAGAAGCAAAACACATTTACAATCTATGTACAGTATATAGGCATCTTACTCTTGTCTCACTTTTACTTTCCTTTATCATGGGAAATGAGCACCTGAAAAGCACCAAAGTGATACAAAAACACCTCTATTTTTTCCATTCTTCACTGCAGTCCTATCTACAGCCAAAGATATAGGGATATGGAAACCATGAATTTGGCCATAAAAATTATCCCTGACCCATTTGTTATAACCTTGCCTCAAGGACTAGTATTGCCTATAATCTACATGGTGTTTGTAAAACATATATAGTTATCAAGAATTAAGGCTCAGATAACTCATCATGGATTCAGTTATAAACAGAAACCATGACAGTGCTAGATCCCTCACACAATGGACATGAGGAGCACTGACTCATAGTGGGGACAGGCAAAAGCAGTGCTGACATACAACTGATATTTCATCTCACTTTAGAAATTTTATAAGATATCAAACAGACTTTCAGCCAGACATATGGTTAGACTGATGGCCATTTGAATAGACACATGTAATATATTGCCTGTGATGTCACGATCATTTTCACCAATCAGAAAGCAGCACTGCCAAGAAAAAAAACAAAACAATAGAATGAGCCATGAGGTAATAGTAATGCTGAACATGACGTCAGAAAGCTCACTCTACTCATTCTTGGTTATAGTCTTGTGAACAAGTAAAAGAAGAGCAGACTTTTGTGTCAATGTACCAGCGTCCCTAGCTTTTGTGATGGAGCGTATAACAATCATGACTGTGTTCTTGACTGCATTTGAAGACTGATGTCAGAAAAGGCATTGCATTACACCTTGCCACCTAGAGCAGACAACACATGCAAACGTGAACTGGAAAAACTGCTCAAAATGTCACTTCAGCCTAGGAAGATATCATGCCCCACTTATATGTCAAGATATAATAACCTCCAAACCTCTCTCATTGACCCAAAGACAATATTATGCACCTATGTACCTCAGGTCACACCCGATGTGTTTAAAGAGGACCTTTCACCTCCTGGGGCACATGCAGTTTTATATACCGCTAGAAAACAGACAAGTGCGCTGAATTCAGCGCACTATCGGCTTTCCCGTTCTGTGCCCCCGGTGAGGAGCTATCAGTGCCGGTACCATAGCTCTTCATTGTCAGAAGGGCATTTCTGACAGTCAGGAACGCCCTTCCTCACAGTAGCGTCTATTGCTCTGTACTGTGAGAGTGGTGAGGGACGCCCTCCTCCCCTCCTGACAGTACTCGTCCATAGACAACCACTGGGGGGGCGTTCCTCACCGCTCAGCGTCATCGCTGGGTGGTAAGCAATGCCCCTCTCACAGTACAGAGCAATAGACGCTACTGTGAGGAGGGGCTTTCCTGACCGTCATAAACGGTGATTTGGGGTGCTGGATACCAAACCCCACCATCTGATATGGACGACATACAGTATCTTTAGGATAGTTCAATACTATTTTTAGTCTAGAAAAACCTCTTTAAATGCTCTCACGATGGACATTTATTTGCAGAATATGATAAATAAATGATTGATGGGTGCCCCATTCTTCCTCATTACACAGTAGTAAGGAGTTTGAATGAAGCATCCTGCAGTACCATTCAGTCACACCAAAACTATGCACAAAAAAACAAATAGTATTAGTACAAACATTTATGAACATTTTATTGGGATTATACCTATAAATATTAAAGACAGAAAGCCAACCAACACGGATCAACACACAAATCACTGCTCAGCCATAAATACAATCAAATTATCCTGTACTCATACCCCTATTAGCTTATTGCCTACGTACCATAAACAATCCATATAACAGCATAATCCATACATAAATCCCAGTAATAGTCGACATAAGGGTAAACCCACCAATGTGGATCACACATCCCATAGCTATTGAATGAAGCAGCCTGGAACATACTCAACCACTGATCCACTCAAACTTCTGTTAAACTGTTTAAAATTGTCACCGTTTAATCCCTTACCAACTGTTGCCTGGTGTTATACTTGATGTGTAGGGGATTATAAACCTGCCTGTGTATGATATAGGAGAGTTTTATTTACATACTGTATACACCGTGTGGAAGGTAGCTCAGTAGAAGCATTGGTGCAGACCTATCCAGTCAGACAGGGACACAAATCTTGCAAGCAAAGTGGTTTATTTAAGAAAACCAGCAAAATAAATAAACCTTTACGTCAGGCACAAAAATGAGCAAAATTAAATACAGTCTTAACTTCAGGCAAAATAACGTCAAACAAAAGCCTGCTTGTCTGAGCTCCAAAAGAAAATACTAACTGTACAAGTGACTTACTACCAGCCACACGAAACAAAAAACACACACACACTCCGTACCGTAACACAAGGCTCTCAGTGTCAGGACAGACCATGTCACTTCCTCTCCACCAAGGATTTGCCCTCAAGTGAAGGCTCTGCAACCGTAACAAGCCTCAGGACCCACACCTGGGGCTGAAGCCTACCCCAGACCCACATTGGACAACAAATATGTCAGGAATCTGGGGCTGATATAGCGGGACTCCAACACTTTGCCTTTCAACTTCTCACAACACATATGCCAATGACAAAGAATAATGTGAGAAAATTAGGAACACGTCTATGCCAGTTTTGTGGCGTAGACGTGTGATAATGTGAACGAGGTTTGTCTCAAGACCTTTTCTTGTGACATAGATGAATCACATCCTCACTTCTGTGCCCCGCTTGCCACTTTCCACAAGCATGGTCAGAGAACGGATCAAGACGAAGACACCTTGACACAACATATTTTAACCTGAGTTATACATGAATGCAATGGACGTGCACCCATGCATTTCTTAAGAGGCCAAATTCTTTTAGTAATTCAGGCACCACTTGCACCAGTTGGTGACTGACATATGAAATGCCAGTCTTAATAAATCTATCCCAATGTGTTCTCTTTATGCTATAGCCCTGCCATGTGAGCTGCTCACTCTCCATACAAACTGCAGCAGTGAATGTAGGTACTGCAGCGCTGTCCCACTGAAGTATGAGGTAGCATTGCAGTACCTACAGTCATCACCATAAGGCTGGGTTCACATCTGCGTCCCAACCTCTGTTCTGCAGATTTCCATTTCCTGCCCGAAACTGGGCAGGAGACTGAAACCGGCAGGCATTTTTGAAAACTCATTTGAATGGGTTTGAAAAGTGTCTGGCCATGAGCGTTTTATGAACTCCGTGGCGAAACTGTTTTTGTTTTTTAACCGGACACAGTAGTCAGACATGTAGTACTCTGTGTCCGGTTTTAAAAAAAAAAAACAGTTTCACCGCGGAGAGCACAAAATGCTCACCGGCGCTCATGGCCGGACACTGTCTGACAGGTTTCCGTCTTCTGCCTTCAGAAGACAGAAATCTAATATGGAGACCCGAAAGCTGGTGTGAACCCAGCATAAGAAACATGCACAGCCAAGAGCCACACTTTTTTTGGTGACTGAGTGGGCCCAGGTGTCTAACCCCTACAGATTTATTTATTTAATTTTAAAAACAAAAAACAAACACGCTTTGAAGAGGACCTTTCACCACATCTTTGCATCCTTCAATAGGTGCATTTTCACCAAATTGTTTTGCAATCAGTAATGATCATTTCAGCGCCTGATAGGGACTACAGTGGACAGCCCAGGACCGCCTACCTGACAGTAGAGAGCCTAGTTAGCATATTGGGCAATGAAACTGAAATGATTGCTCAAGAACAATGAAGGCTAGAGAAAAAAAAGAAAAGAAAAAAAAACACATTCCATCTGCACTAACCTATTGAAGGCTGCGGAGATTTTGAGTTGGTGGAGGTGGTGAACAAAACATGCTTGTTTTTATATGGACTTTATTATCCATCTATTTAAAACCAAGCCAAAGAGGTGAACTGAGTTTTTTTCCACACTGAAGTACCTGTGCAAATGTAGGGCGTTTTAGTGATAGTGGAGTGCCTTATCACTAATGTACTATATCTATAAACTGTACACAGCTGTTGACCGACTTTCCAAGCTAACTATCCACAGACAACAAACAAATAGCAGATTATGTTATTTACCCCATAGAAAGATAACAGGTAGAATTAGGTGAGAGGTAAAAAGGAGTAACCGCACTGTACAACAGTCAATGCCCTTCTTTCATATTGTAAGCGGTCAGGTTGTCATCTCTACTATAGATGCTCTGGTGAGCTGTAAAGAGACAAGCTGCAGTGTAGATGAAGTAAGCCCTCGTTCACATCAGCGTTTGGATTCCGTCCAGTGGAGGACCCCCCGCCCAAACGGAATACCAAACGCAAGTGCAAGCGCTGGTGCTGTAAAAGCACACAAACCCCATAGACTATAATGGGGTCCGTGTGCTTGCCGCCAGATCTCCGCAGGGAACATGCAGATAGGAAAGTAGTTCACCATTTACTTTCCTGTCCACATGAATCGTACGGGGAGCGCGTGGCAAGCACACGCACCGCATTATAGTCTATGGGGTCCGTGTGCTTTTACAGCACAGCAATTGCAATTGCGTTTGTATTCTGTTCGGGGAGTCACCATGCAGACTCTCCCTGGACGGAATACAAAAGCAGATGTGAATCATGGGTAACAAACTGACCATGTACAAATTATGATCGTCTGCACAAACTGTCCCAGGCTACACAGCAAAGCAGGCTACTGACAGAGCAATGCTACTGCTCTAAAGTAAGCTTTCCTGCTGTAAAGACTCATTTTTTCTGAATCACTGCTAGATCATCAGAGACCCACCATAATTACTGTTGAGCAATAGATGCTAGCAGACTACTGATAAACAGTTCTTAAAGGGGTTTGTATACCAAAGACATTGACTGCATAACCACAGAATATATCACAAATGTTTGATAGATGTGGATACCACCTCTCTAAATGAACCCTCACAGGCTCTGTTGCCCAGCTCTCCCTTACCCTTTCAACAAGTAGGGTGAAGGTTGTCAAATTCATACTGTCAGTAGTAGTTGGGGGTTTACAGAAATAACATAACTCTCAGAGCTATGCTGCTTCCATAACACCCACTTTTGTGCTCCCTTTCAGAGCTACTGGATTTAACTTTCAGAAGAATGGGATGAAGCAACGAACCTTGGGTGGAGTTCATTTTACAAACATATGTTGGGTATCTACAAGTGAACCTACAAGTATAAAATCTGACCAGTTTTACCAGATCCAGGTCACTGTCACACACAAATATCTTGCAGAGCAAATACAAGAAGACCATAGAAGACCAGACGACATACTTCTCCTTTGTGCACTTAAGTGTCATTGATGAACAGTCCTATGTATCTCTGAATGAGGAGCTTGATGCAGGAATCAGACTGAGATCCTGATCATGTGTTTTGCATGCAGTTTAAGTCGTACATGGTTAAACGTAGTGGATTTTTCAGGAGCGGTTAGACAACTTTTAAAAGGTACTGTGCAGACCGATATGGTATGTTTTCTGGTGGGCTAGCATTAAAGGTGAAGGTTGTTGGGAGATTTTGAATATGCTATGGGGGCAAGACAGACTTTGGTCACAGGAATGTCTAGAAGCTCGAACATTTGAAGATATTCAAATGATCTTAACTATATCTCTGTCATATATACATGCAGTGGACATGAGCCTTCATATTGTGTACCATATTAAATTTTAAGTGAAAACAGCAAGTCGTTCACTGGAATATGGTATTACTTCTATGACAAAAAAAGTTAAAAAAAAATTCCAATATACTTCTGTATCAATTCTTCAAAATTTTCTAGTTCTCTCCTTGCAGTCATTCACTGTTTATTTCCACTGGATAAAAGACAGGCCATGGTCATGTGATGGAAATACAGATGCACAACTCCTTAGGCCAATTTCATATCTGCGTCGGACTCTCCAATGGAGACTCTACCACAGAAAATTGTCAGAGAGAAAAGTCCTGCACGGAAGACTTTTCTTTCCGCAGGTTTTAGCATAAAAACAGCAGACCCCATTATAGTCTATGGGGTCCTCGGGAGCCTGCGGGTAACCAGTGTTTTAGCGGATGTGCATACATGCGAACTTCGCTTTACGCTGGGTTCACACCAGCGTCTGGACTCCGTTCTCAGGTTTCCGTCTTCTGCATGCAGAAGACGGAAACCTGTCATGCAGAGTCCAGCTGTGAGCACCGGTGAGTGTTTTATGCGCTCCGCGGTGAAAGAGTTTTTTTTTTTTTTTTTTTAAACCACACACAGTACTGCATGTCCGACTCAGTGTCCGGTTTAAAAAAAAAACGGTTTCGCCGCGGAACGCATAAAACGCTCACCGGCGCACACGGCTGGAGACTTTTCAAGCCCATTCAAATATATGGGCTTGAAACATGCCGGCAGGTTTCCGTCTCCTGTCCCTGTTTTGTGCAGGAAACGGAAACCTGCAGAACGGAGTACGGGCGCAGATGTGAACGAGCCCTTACAAGACCGATGTCTGATTACTGTGCTGTGACAAGCCGTGCACTTATGTGCTTATCACATGATCATGAACTGATTTTTATCCATTGGAAGTAATGATGACAGCAAGCAGAGATCTAGGAAACCATGATAAATCGATACAGAAAGTACATTGGAAAGTTGTATAACTTCCATCCCTGACAGTACCGTTTATTTGATGAACCTGGATAATCACTTTAATTACTGTCAAGTGAAGAACAGACAACACCTCAAGACAAGTTAGGCAATGCCTAGCGGGTGCCAACATTATGGTGTAATATGTTTTGAGATAATAAACTGTAACTAAACAAAGTTATGAAACTACACACAGACTCTATTAAGTCTGAGGGTAATTAAAAAAAAATACTCTTACATAATGAAACATTATGTAACTTTCTAACCTACTTTGTGTTTAAACTATAGCCCGACTGATAGTTATAACTTTCACTGATACTTTATACTCTCATACTATGAAAGACATTTGTGCTGCTGCTGTGTACAGCTACTAGAGGATAGATTAGACCAGATACATTGTAGCAAACATTCACCTGAAAATATGGGATTTGTACAGGTAGTCAGAGTGTAAAACAATCTGGAGAAATTTATCAACTCATTTATGCCAGTTTTCTGGAGTATATGGGTGTTACAGTGGTGCATATTTACCATACAGACCCTTTCTGTGCCAAAGATGCACCATATCCCCCATTCTGCACCTTACTCACCACTTTCTGCATATGTGGCTGGAGTGGAACATACCAGTCTGGGAAATCTCATTCCCTCATATTTACTATAAGTAATGTCAGATTACTGGCATGATTTATATAGGAAGTCTATGCATAGATTTCAATGCTGGCACATGAGCATGCGTCTGATTTATTAAGACGACGGAGTCTCTTGATAATATAGGCACACCTCATACATTTGTGCGGCAGATACAGTCATAAGGATATCAGTGTCCTGGCTACTGACGTAATGAGACTCTCCCTTTGTTCTATTTATCAACAGTTTCTAGAGGTGGAACGTCATCCCCTGCTATTGTTGTAATATTCTGAAATACAGCTTTAAAATTCTGCCACTGAAGTACTACAAAGAAAAGGAGGAAAAAATAGCTCTCAGAACTGTAAGATGTATTGGGTGTGATAAAATTTAACATGGCTGAGCCTTCCTTCACTGAGAATGATATGTCAGGGGACAATTCAGAGGCCCTATACAGATACGGTAAGGCAGTGTACAATTGTGTGGCTCAGACAACCTTTCTCTTAAGACTCACACAAAAAGTGTAAAAATCTTATTCACAGTTTACATTTATAAAACATGCATTTTTTTCTTGTTACAGCCATTGTTCATGTTCAGCGTTAGCTGCCTTTTTTCTTAGGATAGGTCATTAATATCAGATCAGTGGAGGTCTGACATTAAACAATCTGCACATATGAGCAGAGTACACTGTACACGGTGTAGGGGGCATGCCAAGTTTCCGCAGCTAAGCTCCTACTTGAGTGAAAACTGCAACACCATCCAAAATCGAGCAGGCCTTTGTTTTTGTTAACCAAGTACTAACATGAACCCAACCCCCCCCCCTCCCAGATATCACCCATTGAAAATCAATTCATGGAAGTTTGAACAAACTCTTGGGCTGGATGTACACTTAGGTTTTTTTGTTTTTAGCATTGTTTTAAGCTGTGGTTTTTTTTGCAAAAAATAAAAAAATTAATTGCTGTGTCCATACATGCTACAGACATCTTTAGGCATTGTCAGTGTACTAGCCAGTTGTTGTTTTTTTGTTTTGTTTTTTACAGATAGCACATTGACTCAATATATTCTAATGGCCCCAAACACACGCCAATGCATTACCACAAGTCCCTGTTGGGGTGTGACCTTGGAGCAAACATAGGACAGGTCCAATATCACTTTGTTTTTACAGCCAAGGCTCATTGAAGAAAGTAAATGGATTCATAGAGGATTCATCCATGTGCCTTCCATGCCAATCAACCACAGAACCAGCACTTGGTCCAGTGTGCGTAGTCTTATGGGGAAAGATTGGCAAATTGAAGCAGGACTTCTCTCTGAATTCCATCCACATTTTTTCAGGCAGAAACCCCACGGGTAACCTATTTTTTTCTTTTTTAAAGCGGATTAGGATTCCAGTTGTGGGGTCCCCAAGCGGACCCCGCAAACGGAAAAACAAATGCAAGTGTGAACCTTGCATTACCACTCTAAGGCTAGATTCCACAGTTTCCATCAAAACTCCCATCATAGCCAACGGGATCCATCAATTGTTGAAGAGATCAATCTTTGGCATCCATTCCTTTGACTGAACAGGAAAACTGAATGAACCCTGCTATTGTAAGCCCTGCTTAAGCTGTTTTTCAAAAATTCTCGTTGGCTGCACAACCCCTTTAATTGATCTTTCCTGCACAGCACCAGCCACAACGGTCTATGGAATTGCAACACATCCCAGTTCACCTGACTAGAGCTATGCTGAAGTCCCTGGTACTTGTTGTGTAGGACAAATACTGAAGGATTCACCACCCCTATCATTAATGCTCTTTATCTGGCACTTGTGCTATATTTATATATAGGCACTTATTATGTCCATATATAAAAACATTTAGAGAGATCTGCTCCTTATTTGTAAAGCATTGTCAAATGGTAGGACTAGTAGCCTGGCAATTCAGCTCCTGGGCTTTACTTAGCTCAGTCATTAGTATAATCTATTTTACCATATCAAAGTTTTATACTATATCGTACATTTTATTAATCTTGGTAGCATTTTTATACTATTATTCTGCTATCAACATACATGATTGCATTTACTGACCACATGCCCTGAAGGTCTAGGTGTTGTGAGAACACTTACCCAGCTCCAAAGCAGTGTTGAATTTTTCTAATGCACCTATTAGGTCATTGTTCTCCCAGAGTGCATCTCCTTCCACAGACAATCTCCGTACCTTCGTCTCCATACTGAACCACTTCTCTAGTAAGTTCCCAAGCACCACGTTAACCTTCAGGTCTGTGCAAGGAGCTTCATGTCCCTCTGCTTTGCTTTTCATTCTATTGTTGCAGCTACTACATTCAGATGACTTTCTGTCATAAAAGCATCGCTTACAAAAAGAATGTCCACAGGTTAAGGTGAATGGGTCCAATAGTAAAAGCCCGCACAGTGGGCAGGAGAAGAGGTCAGATGCCCGAGGTTGCTCAGGGTTTTGAGGGATGCCTTTAGGACAGCGGGTTTCTGTTCCTTGAGTCTGTTCATTAGGATGGACATGATCTCTCTTCAGCTTGGCACAAGGTAATTTCAGTTCTTTCTCTCTGATGTTCTGGGCAATACTTTCTACCAATATGCCAAGCTCCTCTGGGCACAGCTGGCGTAATATTGCTGCCCTTGTGTATGAGGCCAAAGCATCTGCAACTCTTCCAGCCAAAGCCAAGGCATCACCTTTCTTCAGGTACAAAGTTCTGTCAGGCTGGGGCAGCTCATCCAGCTGAGAGCCATATATCTCTGCTGCCAGCTCAAAGTTACCAGACTTAAAGGCTTCTTCTGCCACCCCTAGCATCTCAGAGCAAAGGCTAGGGGGGTCAGAGAGCTGCAAAGATCTTACCTCCATTCTTGGAGACTTGGTCAGGTGAGATTCAAGAGACATCTTGTCCATCACCGAAGTCCACATGAATGCTTCAGGAAGGCCATGCCAGAACATGGGTACCTCTACAGATAAATAAAGAATTCCACATCCAATATCTTCAAAGTGTCGGTGTTTTGTTAAGTTACAAAGTGACAATGTTTCCTTGCAGAGTGACGTTTCAGCCTTTACATGGTCTTCATCTGACTCTACAATACAAAAATCAAAATAAGTATATGCATGTGTAACACAATATTGCTCTTATAGTACAGTATGCAAAGTTGCATGTAGATGTCACATATACAAATCAAAGAATATTCAGATCTATGCATTAAGGACTGTCCCTGCATGCAGAAGACAATCTGTCCTGTTGGTCTAGAAGAGGTTAAGTTGTTCCAGTATAGAGAGTAGTTAAGGAAACCTGACACAGCGTCCCATGGAGGATGGTAGGGTAAAAGGAAGTAAAATAATAAAAAGGAAACGGAACAAGGACAAGGATAACAACAAGGATACATACCTAGACTCAGAGGACAATGCTGTGTCAAGTATAACACCAGAGAAATAGAGCTAGAATGGCAAACTGCGGGTTAATGAAGATAAACAATGGAGTTAGGCAGATGTGCATGCTGGGAGAAGTAAAGTGGTAGCTGCAGGTCAGGTAGGAGTAGATGTGCTCACCATTAGCCTGAAGTAAACAGGGCGCTCCTGAAGAGAACTATCCACATGGTCAGTGCATAGAAGAATGGCGCTGCTGACAGCCTGTGTCAGAGCCATTGCTCAGCTAGAGTCCGCCCCTGATGACGTCATCAGTTGCCGGGTAGTATACTGCCATGTAATGCAAGGTATTGTGTAGTCTCGCAGTATCTCAGAGATCCCGCACATGGGCAGTGGCTCAGTTTACGGCCTTGCAGTGCTTAATTTGATGCACGGGCTTGTGCAGTCATAGATGATAGGTATAGGGGCGGGACGGTGGGTGGTATGATGACGTAAGAGAGGAGGGCGTTGCCCTGGTAACTAAGGGAGCCTGGAAATGATTTAACTGTGTGTATCCTGTGTGTGGAGTGACTGGGGTTTGTAACGTGTTGTAAATGGATAGAAGAGAAAAGCGAAAGACATGTAAGAGGGGGAGGGGGAGAGCGAACAGTACAATGAAAGACCACTGGAATGTAATAAAACAAAACACTTGATAGTCTTCAGAAGTTGATAGCTTTTTAATGGCTAACTAATAATGATGATGACAGATTACAACGTTTCGGAACGTCTCGGCTCCTTTCTCAAGTAAATTTAAAACCATTTCTGAAGGATGTATATTTATGTACAAAAGGGCACATAGGGATAGAATTCCAGGAGGAAGGGGGGTAGAGGGTCATTAGTAATTGGTACAAACAATGTAAACATTCCAGGTTTTTATCAGTTCTCAGGGTCTCAGGTCAGTGATTTCTGTAAAGTGACATAAAACCATGTGACAGATTTAACCCCTTCTCCAGTGTTTGAAGCAGGGTCATAAATTTATACTCATAAATGCGTCGCTCTTTCTTTGATTTGAAATTCCCTCTTAAAACCAAAATTTTCATGTGATCGGTGATATTATGATTAGAGATGAGCGAACAGTGTTCTATCGAACTCATGTTCGATCGGATATTAGGCTGTTCGGCATGTTCGAATCGAATCGAACACCGCGTGGTAAAGTGCGCCATTACTCGATTCCCCTCCCACCTTCCCTGGCGCCTTTTTTGCTCCAATAACAGCGCAGGGTAGGTGGGACAGGAACTACGACACCGGTGACGTTGAAAAAAGTAGGCAAAACCCATTGGCTGCCGAAAACATGTGACCTCTAATTTAAAAGAACAGCGCCGCCCAGCTTCGCGTCATTCTGAGCTTGCAATTCACCGAGGACGGAGGTTTCCGTCCAGCTAGCTAGGGCTTAGATTCTGGGTAGGCAGGGACAGGCTAGGATAGGAAGGAGAAGACAACCAACAGCTCTTATAAGAGCTAAATTCCAGGGAGAAGCTTGTCAGTGTAACGTGGCACTGACGGGCTCAATCGCCGCAACCCAGCTTTCCCAGGATCCTGAATGGAATACACTGTCAGTGTATTCCCGTATACCCGATATATACCCCGATACCCGTTCCAACGGTGTGCCCCCCCCACCTTCACCCCAGAAATACCCTGCAAGTCCCCTAGCAATAGAATTGGGGCTATATACACCCACAATTTTTACTACTGGTATACAGTGCCATTGTCTGACTGGGAATTCAAAGAATATATTGGGAATACAAATACCCTCATTTCTTGCTACTGCCATATAGTGCCAGTGTCTGACTGGGAATTCAAAGAATATATTGGGGTTACGTGCACCCACAATTTTTACTACTGGTATACAGTGCCATTGTCTGACTGGGAATTCAAAGAATATATTGGGAATACAAATACCCTCATTTCTTGCTACTGCCATATAGTGCCAGTTTCTGACTGGTAATTCAAAGAATATATTGGGGTTACGTGCACCCACAATTTTTACTACTGGTATACAGTGCCATTGTCTGACTGGGAATTCAAAGAATATATTGGGAATACAAATACCCTCATTTCTTGCTACTGCCATATAGTGCCAGTGTCTGACTGGGAATTCAAAGAATATATTGGGGTTACGTGCACCCACAATTTTTACTACTGGTATACAGTGCCATTGTCTGACTGGGAATTCAAAGAATATATTGGGAATACAAATACCCTCATTTTTTGCTACTGCCATATAGTGCCAGTGTCTGACTGGTAATTCAAAGAATATATTGGGGTTACGTGCACCCACAATTTTTACTACTGGTATACAGTGCCATTGTCTGACTGGGAATTCAAAGAATATATTGGGGTTATAAATACCCTCATTTCTTGCTACTGCCATATAGTGCCAGTTTCTGACTGGTAATTCAAAGAATATATTGGGGTTACGTGCACCCACAATTTTTACTACTGGTATACAGTGCCATTGTCTGACTGGGAATTCAAAGAGTATATTGGGAATACAAATACCCTCATTTCTTGCTACTGCCATATAGTGCCAGTTTCTGACTGGGAATTCAAAGAATATATTGGGGTTACGTGCACCCACAATTTTTACTACTGGTATACAGTGCCATTGTCTGACTGGGAATTCAAAGAATATATTGGGGTTATAAATACCCTCATTTCTTGCTACTGCCATATAGTGCCAGTTTCTGACTGGTAATTCAAAGAATATATTGGGGTTACGTGCACCCACAATTTTTACTACTGGTATACAGTGCCATTGTCTGACTGGGAATTCAAAGAGTATATTGGGAATACAAATACCCTCATTTCTTGCTACTGCCATATAGTGCCAGTTTCTGACTGGGAATTCAAAGAATATATTGGGGTTACGTGCACCCACAATTTTTACTACTGGTATACAGTGCCATTGTCTGACTGGGAATTCAAAGAATATATTGGGGTTATAAATACCCTCATTTCTTGCTACTGCCATATAGTGCCAGTTTCTGACTGGTAATTCAAAGAATATATTGGGGTTACGTGCACCCACAATTTTTACTACTGGTATACAGTGCCATTGTCTGACTGGGAATTCAAAGAGTATATTGGGAATACAAATACCCTCATTTCTTGCTACTGCCATATAGTGCCAGTTTCTGACTGGGAATTCAAAGAATATATTGGGGTTACGTGCACCCACAATTTTTACTACTGGTATACAGTGCCATTGTCTGACTGGGAATTCAAAGAATATATTGGGGTTATAAATACCCTCATTTCTTGCTACTGCCATATAGTGCCAGTTTCTGACTGGTAATTCAAAGAATATATTGGGGTTACGTGCACCCACAATTTTTACTACTGGTATACAGTGCCATTGTCTGACTGGGAATTCAAAGAGTATATTGGGAATACAAATACCCTCATTTCTTGCTACTGCCATATAGTGCCAGTTTCTGACTGGGAATTCAAAGAATATATTGGGGTTACGTGCACCCACAATTTTTACTACTGGTATACAGTGCCATTGTCTGACTGGGAATTCAAAGAATATATTGGGGTTATAAATACCCTCATTTCTTGCTACTGCCATATAGTGCCAGTTTCTGACTGGTAATTCAAAGAATATATTGGGGTTACGTGCACCCACAATTTTTACTACTGGTATACAGTGCCATTGTCTGACTGGGAATTCAAAGAGTATATTGGGAATACAAATACCCTCATTTCTTGCTACTGCCATATAGTGCCAGTTTCTGACTGGGAATTCAAAGAATATATTGGGGTTACGTGCACCCACAATTTTTACTACTGGTATACAGTGCCATTGTCTGACTGGGAATTCAAAGAATATATTGGGGTTATAAATACCCTCATTTCTTGCTACTGCCATATAGTGCCAGTTTCTGACTGGTAATTCAAAGAATATATTGGGGTTACGTGCACCCACAATTTTTACTACTGGTATACAGTGCCATTGTCTGACTGGGAATTCAAAGAGTATATTGGGAATACAAATACCCTCATTTCTTGCTACTGCCATATAGTGCCAGTGTCTGACTGGGAATTCAAAGAATATATTGGGGTTACGTGCACCCACAATTTTTACTACTGGTATACAGTGCCATTGTCTGACTGGGAATTCAAAGAGTATATTGGGAATACAAATACCCTCATTTCTTGCTACTGCCATATAGTGCCAGTTTCTGACTGGTAATTCAAAGAATATATTGGGGTTACGTGCACCCACAATTTTTACTACTGGTATACAGTGCCATTGTCTGACTGGGAATTCAAAGAATATATTGGGGTTATAAATACCCTCATTTCTTGCTACTGCCATATAGTGCCAGTTTCTGACTGGTAATTCAAAGAATATATTGGGGTTACGTGCACCCACAATTTTTACTACTGGTATACAGTGCCATTGTCTGACTGGGAATTCAAAGAGTATATTGGGAATACAAATACCCTCATTTCTTGCTACTGCCATATAGTGCCAGTTTCTGACTGGTAATTCAAAGAATATATTGGGGTTACGTGCACCCACAATTTTTACTACTGGTATACAGTGCCATTGTCTGACTGGGAATTCAAAGAATATATTGGGGTTATAAATACCCTCATTTCTTGCTACTGCCATATAGTGCCAGTTTCTGACTGGTAATTCAAAGAATATATTGGGGTTACGTGCACCCACAATTTTTACTACTGGTATACAGTGCCATTGTCTGACTGGGAATTCAAAGAGTATATTGGGAATACAAATACCCTCATTTCTTGCTACTGCCATATAGTGCCAGTTTCTGACTGGTAATTCAAAGAATATATTGGGGTTACGTGCACCCACAATTTTTACTACTGGTATACAGTGCCATTGTCTGACTGGGAATTCAAAGAGTATATTGGGAATACAAATACCCTCATTTCTTGCTACTGCCATATAGTGCCAGTTTCTGACTGGTAATTCAAAGAATATATTGGGGTTACGTGCACCCACAATTTTTACTACTGGTATACAGTGCCATTGTCTGACTGGGAATTCAAAGAGTATATTGGGAATACAAATACCCTCATTTCTTGCTACTGCCATATAGTGCCAGTTTCTGACTGGGAATTCAAAGAATATATTGGGGTTACGTGCACCCACAATTTTTACTACTGGTATACAGTGCCATTGTCTGACTGGGAATTCAAAGAATATATTGGGGTTATAAATACCCTCATTTCTTGCTACTGCCATATAGTGCCAGTTTCTGACTGGTAATTCAAAGAATATATTGGGGTTACGTGCACCCACAATTTTTACTACTGGTATACAGTGCCATTGTCTGACTGGGAATTCAAAGAGTATATTGGGAATACAAATACCCTCATTTCTTGCTACTGCCATATAGTGCCAGTGTCTGACTGGGAATTCAAAGAATATATTGGGGTTACGTGCACCCACAATTTTTACTACTGGTATACAGTGCCATTGTCTGACTGGGAATTCAAAGAGTATATTGGGAATACAAATACCCTCATTTCTTGCTACTGCCATATAGTGCCAGTTTCTGACTGGTAATTCAAAGAATATATTGGGGTTACGTGCACCCACAATTTTTACTACTGGTATACAGTGCCATTGTCTGACTGGGAATTCAAAGAATATATTGGGGTTATAAATACCCTCATTTCTTGCTACTGCCATATAGTGCCAGTTTCTGACTGGTAATTCAAAGAATATATTGGGGTTACGTGCACCCACAATTTTTACTACTGGTATACAGTGCCATTGTCTGACTGGGAATTCAAAGAGTATATTGGGAATACAAATACCCTCATTTCTTGCTACTGCCATATAGTGCCAGTTTCTGACTGGTAATTCAAAGAATATATTGGGGTTACGTGCACCCACAATTTTTACTACTGGTATACAGTGCCATTGTCTGACTGGGAATTCAAAGAATATATTGGGGTTATAAATACCCTCATTTCTTGCTACTGCCATATAGTGCCAGTTTCTGACTGGTAATTCAAAGAATATATTGGGGTTACGTGCACCCACAATTTTTACTACTGGTATACAGTGCCATTGTCTGACTGGGAATTCAAAGAGTATATTGGGAATACAAATACCCTCATTTCTTGCTACTGCCATATAGTGCCAGTTTCTGACTGGTAATTCAAAGAATATATTGGGGTTACGTGCACCCACAATTTTTACTACTGGTATACAGTGCCATTGTCTGACTGGGAATTCAAAGAGTATATTGGGAATACAAATACCCTCATTTCTTGCTACTGCCATATAGTGCCAGTTTCTGACTGGGAATTCAAAGAATATATTGGGGTTACGTGCACCCACAATTTTTACTACTGGTATACAGTGCCATTGTCTGACTGGGAATTCAAAGAATATATTGGGGTTATAAATACCCTCATTTCTTGCTACTGCCATATAGTGCCAGTTTCTGACTGGTAATTCAAAGAATATATTGGGGTTACGTGCACCCACAATTTTTACTACTGGTATACAGTGCCATTGTCTGACTGGGAATTCAAAGAATATATTGGGGTTATAAATACCCTCATTTCTTGCTACTGCCATATAGTGCCAGTTTCTGACTGGTAATTCAAAGAATATATTGGGGTTACGTGCACCCACAATTTTTACTACTGGTATACAGTGCCATTGTCTGACTGGGAATTCAAAGAGTATATTGGGAATACAAATACCCTCATTTCTTGCTACTGCCATATAGTGCCAGTGTCTGACTGGGAATTCAAAGAATATATTGGGGTTACGTGCACCCACAATTTTTACTACTGGTATACAGTGCCATTGTCTGACTGGGAATTCAAAGAATATATTGGGGTTATAAATACCCTCATTTCTTGCTACTGCCATATAGTGCCAGTTTCTGACTGGTAATTCAAAGAATATATTGGGGTTACGTGCACCCACAATTTTTACTACTGGTATACAGTGCCATTGTCTGACTGGGAATTCAAAGAGTATATTGGGAATACAAATACCCTCATTTCTTGCTACTGCCATATAGTGCCAGTGTCTGACTGGGAATTCAAAGAATATATTGGGGTTACGTGCACCCACAATTTTTACTACTGGTATACAGTGCCAATTTCTAACTAGGAATTCAAAATGCGCAAGGCTCCCGGAAAGGGACGTGGACGAGGCCGTGGGCGAGGTCGGGGGAATGGTTCTGGGGAGCAAGGTAGCAGTGAAGCCACAGGGCGTCCCGTGCCTACTCCTGTGGGGCAGCAAGCATTGCGCCACTCCACAGTGCCAGGGTTGCTTGCCACATTAACTAAACTGCAGGGTACAAACCTTAGTAGGCCCGAGAACCAGGAACAGGTCTTGCAATGGCTGTCAGAGAACGCTTACAGCACATTGTCCAGCAGCCAGTCAGACTCTGCCTCCTCTCCTCCTATTACCCAACAGTCTTGTCTTCCTTCCTCCCAAAATTCCGAAGCTTTACAGAACAATAACCCAAACTGTCCCTGCTCCCCAGAGCTGTTCTCCGCTCCTTTCATTGTCCCTCAACCTGCCTCTCCACGTCACGATTCCACGAACCTAACAGAGGAGCATCTGTGTCCAGATGCTCAAACACTAGAGTCTCCTCCATCTCCGTTCGATTTGGTGGTGGATGACCAGCAACCCACCCTCATCGACGATGATGTGACGCAGTTGCCGTCAGGGCATCCAGTTGACCGGCGCATTGTGCAGGAGGAGGAGATGAGACAGGAGTTGGAAGAGGAAGTGGTGGATGATGAGGACACTGACCCGACCTGGACAGGGGGGATGTCAAGCGGGGAAAGTAGTGTGGATGTTGAGGCAGGTGCAGCACCAAAAAGGGTAGCTAGAGGCAGAGGCAGAGGTCAGCAGCTTAGGCGAAGCCAGGCCACACCCGGAATCTCCCAAGATGTTCCAGTTCGTACCCAGCCCCGAAAAACTCCCACCTCGAGGGCACGTTTCTCGAAGGTGTGGAGTTTTTTCAAGGAATGCGCCGAGGACAGATATAGTGTTGTCTGCACAATTTGCCTCTCGAAATTGATTAGGGGCTCTGAGAAGAGCAACCTGTCCACCACTTCAATGCGCCGTCATTTGGAATCCAAGCACTGGAATCAGTGGCAGGCAGCAACGGCAGGACAAAGGCCGCCTGCCGTTCACGCCACTGCCACTGCCTCTGCCACTGCCACTGCTGACTGTGCTGGCGATGCACTCCAGAGGACGAGCCAGGACACCACTTCATCTGCCTCCGCCACTTTGTTGACTTCTACCTCATCCTCCCCTGGTCCTGTCTTATCTCCTTCTCCTGCACCATCAAAGGCACCATCAGGCGTTTCTTTACAACAACCCACCATCTCTCAGACATTGGAGCGGCGGCAGAAATACACTGCTAACCACCCACACGCGCAAGCCTTGAACGCCAACATCGCTAAACTGCTGGCCCAGGAGATGTTGGCGTTCCGGCTTGTTGAAACTCCCGCCTTCCTGGACCTGATGGCAACTGCGGCACCTCGCTATGCCGTCCCTAGCCGTCACTACTTCTCCCGGTGTGCCGTCCCCGCCTTGCACCAGCACGTGTCACTCAACATCAGGCGGGCCCTTAGTTCCGCGCTTTGCACAAAGGTCCACTTGACCACCGACGCGTGGACAAGTGCATGCGGACAGGGACGCTACATTTCACTGACGGCACACTGGGTGAATGTAGTTGAGGCTGGGACTGCTTCCCAAACTGGCCCGGTGTACCTCGTCTCCCCGCCTAACATTCCTGGCAGGGACACGAGAAGAACACCCCCCTCCTCCTCCTCCTCTACCGCCTCCTCCTCCGCCACCGCCTCCTCCTCCGCCACCGCCTCCTCCTCCGCTGTTAGATTGACCCCAGCTACGAGTTGGAAACGTTGCAGCACTGGCGTTGGTAGACGTCAGCAGGCTGTGCTGAAGCTGATCAGCTTGGGGGACAGACAGCACACTGCCTCCGAGGTGAGGGATGCCCTCCTCGATGAGACGGCAATATGGTTTGAGCCGCTGCACCTGGGCCCAGGCATGGTCGTTTGTGATAACGGCCGGAACCTGGTAGCAGCTCTGGAGCTTGCCGGACTCCAACATGTTCCATGCCTGGCCCACGTCTTCAACCTAGTGGTGCAACGTTTCCTAAAGAGCTACCCCAATGTTCCAGAGCTACTGGTGAAAGTGCGGCGCATGTGCGCCCACTTTCGCAAGTCGACAGTAGCCGCTGCTAGCTTAAAATCTCTCCAGCAACGCCTGCATGTGCCACAACACCGGCTTTTGTGCGACGTCCCCACACGCTGGAACTCAACGTTTCAGATGTTGAATAGAGTGGTTGAGCAGCAGAGACCTTTGATGGAATACCAGCTACAAAACCCTAGGGTGCCACAAAGTCAGCTGCCTCAGTTTCACATCCATGAGTGGCCATGGATGAGAGACCTTTGTGACATCCTACGGGTCTTTGAGGAGTCCACAAGGAGGGTGAGCTCTGAGGATGCGATGGTGAGCCTTACAATCCCGCTCTTGTGTGTTCTGAGAGAATCCCTGATTGACATCAGGGATAACTCAGATCACACAGAGGAGTTAGGGATAGCATCCGATCCGTCACAGCTGGAGAGTAGGTCCACACATCTGTCCGCTTCACTGCGTTTAATGGAGGAGGAGGAGGAGGAGGAGGAGGAAGAAGAGTTGTCCGATGATGTGATGGTGATACAGGAGGCTTCCGGGCAACTTCGAATCGTCCCATTGTTGCAGCGCGGATGGGTAGACATGGAGGATGAGGAGGAAATGGAGATTGAACTTTCCGGTGGGGCCAGAGGAGTCATGCCAACTAACACTGTGGCAGACATGGCTGAGTTCATGTTGGGGTGCTTTACAACCGACAAGCGTATTGTCAAAATCATGGAGGACAACCAGTACTGGATCTTTGCTATCCTTGACCCCCGGTATAAAAACAACATCTCGTCTTTTATTCCGGTAGAGGGGAGGGCCAATCGCATCAATGCTTGCCACAGGCAATTGGTGCAGAATATGATGGAGATGTTTCCAGCATGTGACGTTGGCGGCAGGGAGGGCAGTTCCTCCAGTAGGCAACCAAGTTCTCACCGGTCCACACAAACGAGGGGCACACTGTCTAAGGTCTGGGACACCTTGATGGCACCCCCTCGCCAAAGTGCCGCCACGGAGGGTCCTAGTGTCACCAGGCGTGAGAAGTATAGGCGCATGTTGCGGGAATACCTTTCCGACCACAGCCCTGTCCTCTCCGACCCCTCTGCGCCCTACACGTATTGGGTGTCGAAGTTGGACCTGTGGCTTGAACTTGCCCTATATGCCTTGGAGGTGCTGTCCTGTCCTGCCGCCAGCGTCCTATCTGAGAGGGTGTTCAGTGCAGCCGGTGGCATCATCACTGACAAGCGCACCCGTCTGTCAGCTGAGAGTGCCGACCGGCTCACTTTGATAAAAATGAACCACCACTGGATAGAGCCTTCATTTTTGTGCCCACCTGTGTAAAGCACCCCAACATGAAACTCCATGTCTGTACTCAACCTCTCCAATTCCTCCGCATCCTCATACTCATCCACCATAAGCGTTGCACAATTCTGCTAATACTAGGCTCCCTCCAACATGATTTCCCCCAACTCTGCTGGTTAGAGGCTCCCTCCACCCTGATTTCCACCAACTCTGCTGGTTATAGGCTCCCTCCACCCTGCTTTCCCACAACTCTGCTGGTTAGAGGCTCCTTCCACCATGAATTTGCCCAAACTGGGCTGTTTAGAGGCTCCCTCCACCATGAATTGGTCCAAACTGGGCTGGTTAGAGGCTCCCTCCACCATTAATTGGTCCAAACTGGGCTGGTTAGAGGCTCCCTCCACCATGAATTTGCCCAAACTGGGCTGTTTAGAGGCTCCCTCCACCATGAATTTGCCCAAACTGGGCTGTTTAGAGGCTCCCTCCACCATGAATTGGTCCAAACTGGGTTTTTTAGAGGCTCCCTCCACCATGAATTGGTCCAAACTGGGCTGGTTAGAGGCTCCCTCCACCATGAATTGGTCCAAACTGGGGTGGTTAGAGGCTCCCTCCACCATTAATTGGTCCAAACTGGGCTGGTTAGAGGCTCCCTCCACCATTAATTGGTCCAAACTGGGCTGGTTAGAGGCTCCCTCCACCATTAATTGGTCCAAACTGGGCTGGTTAGAGGCTCCCTCCACCATGAATTTGCCCAAACTGGGCTGTTTAGAGGCTCCCTCCACCATGAATTTGCCCAAACTGGGCTGGTTAGAGGCTCCCTCCACCATGAATTGGTCCAAACTGGGGTTTTTAGAGGCTCCCTCCACCATGAATTGGTCCAAACTTGGCTGTTTAGAGGCTCCCTCCACCATGAATTGGTCCAAACTGGGGTGGTTAGAGGCTCCCTCCACCATTAATTGGTCCAAACTGGGCTGGTTAGAGGCTCCCTCCACCATTAATTGGTCCAAACTGGGCTGGTTAGAGGCTCCCTCCACCATGAATTGGTCCAAACTGGGTTTTTTAGAGGCTCCCTCCACCATGAATTTGCCCAAACTGGGCTGTTTAGAGGCTCCCTCCACCATGAATTGGTCCAAACTGGGCTGGTTAGAGGCTCCCTCCACCATGAATTTCCCAAAACTTGGCTGTTTAGAGGCTCCCTCCACCATTAATTGGTCCAAACTGGGCTGGTTAGAGGCTCCCTCCACCATGAATTGGTCCAAACTGGGGTTTTTAGAGGCTCCCTCCACCATGAATTGGTCCAAACTTGGCTGTTTAGAGGCTCCCTCCACCATGAATTGGTCCAAACTGGGGTGGTTAGAGGCTCCCTCCACCATTAATTGGTCCAAACTGGGCTGGTTAGAGGCTCCCTCCACCATTAATTGGTCCAAACTGGGCTGGTTAGAGGCTCCCTCCACCATGAATTTGCCCAAACTGGGCTGTTTAGAGGCTCCCTCCACCATGAATTTGCCCAAACTGGGCTGGTTAGAGGCTCCCTCCACCATGAATTGGTCCAAACTGGGGTTTTTAGAGGCTCCCTCCACCATGAATTGGTCCAAACTTGGCTGTTTAGAGGCTCCCTCCACCATGAATTGGTCCAAACTGGGGTGGTTAGAGGCTCCCTCCACCATTAATTGGTCCAAACTGGGCTGGTTAGAGGCTCCCTCCACCATGAATTGGTCCAAACTGGGGTGGTTAGAGGCTCCCTCCACCATTAATTGGTCCAAACTGGGCTGGTTAGAGGCTCCCTCCACCATTAATTGGTCCAAACTGGGCTGGTTAGAGGCTCCCTCCACCATTAATTGGTCCAAACTGGGCTGGTTAGAGGCTCCCTCCACCATGAATTTGCCCAAACTGGGCTGTTTAGAGGCTCCCTCCACCATGAATTTGCCCAAACTGGGCTGGTTAGAGGCTCCCTCCACCATGAATTGGTCCAAACTGGGGTTTTTAGAGGCTCCCTCCACCATGAATTGGTCCAAACTTGGCTGTTTAGAGGCTCCCTCCACCATTAATTGGTCCAAACTGGGCTGGTTAGAGGCTCCCTCCACCATGAATTGGTCCAAACTGGGTTTTTTAGAGGCTCCCTCCACCATGAATTTGCCCAAACTGGGCTGTTTAGAGGCTCCCTCCACCATGAATTGGTCCAAACTGGGGTGGTTAGAGGCTCCCTCCACCATTAATTGGTCCAAACTGGGCTGGTTAGAGGCTCCCTCCACCATTAATTGGTCCAAACTGGGCTGGTTAGAGGCTCCCTCCACCATGAATTTGCCCAAACTGGGCTGGTTAGAGGCTCCCTCCACCATGAATTGGTCCAAACTGGGTTTTTTAGAGGCTCCCTCCACCATGAATTTGCCCAAACTGGGCTGGTTAGAGGCTCCCTCCACCATGAATTGGTCCAAACTGGGGTTTTTAGAGGCTCCCTCCACCATGAATTTGCCCAAACTCTGCTGGTTAGAGGCTCAATACACCCTGATTTTCAAAACAAATGTTGGTGCCAACCTCAACTTACTACAAGGGCCAAATTCACTGCTGGTGACAAGCTCTCCTCACTGCAAGTGCCAAATACACATGTTTCAAGGTGTTTTCCTACTGTCAGAGAGGTGGTATTGAGTGTGTAAAGTGTGTAGTTGTTAGGCTGTGATGTTGGGGTAATAGAGGGTCTTTGGTGTGTTAGATGCCCCCAGACATGCTTCCCCTGCTGTCCCAGTGTCATTCCAGAGGTGTTGGCATCATTTCCTGGGGTGTCATAGTGGACTTGGTGACCCTCCAGACACGGATTTGGGTTTCCCCCTTAACGAGTATCTGTTCCCCATAGACTATAATGGGGTTCGAAACCCGTTCGAACACACGAACATTGAGCGGCTGTTCGAATCGAATTTCGAACCTCGAACATTTTAGTGTTCGCTCATCTCTAATTATGATCCTCATTGCAGAAATGTTTTGATACGAGAAGGTCCAGTCTTCGTTCTCTAATTGTATGGCGATGTGAATTCATACGCATTTGGGAACTTACACTAGAATATATAAAAAGACATTACATACAACTTTGTATATACTGTACTATAAGAACATATTGTACAATATACAAAGGGGCTTTATTAGCATAACTGAAGAAAAAACATTTGGTATTGCCAAAGCAAAGAATGGTTGGGGGTGGGAGTGGGGTGTGTGGTTTGGGGGTATGTGCGTCCTTGGGGTCTCGTAGTTCTTGTTAGGGACGTGTGGGTATGGGTGGGCGTTAGAGTGGGTGGGTGGATTTGTTACACATATACGTATTTATTATGATAATTTGTATATTGTAGAGTCAGATGAAGGCCATGTAAAGGCCAAAACGTCACTTTGAACTTAAAACACCAACACTTTGAAGATATTGGATGTGGAATTCTTTATTTATCTGTGATCTGGATTGGGATCCTATTCTCACTTCCTATTGAGGAGTGTATTCCACACAGTCTCAACATGGCCTCCATAGTCACAGTCCTTTGTCTTCTATGGAAAGCAGATTTCCTGATTAGAGTGCCATGGACTCTCTAGGATGCCCCCATTCCCCAATATCCATTGCAGCACATGGGCCATGCCCACCGCAGCCGCCAGCACAATATCCAAGTTGGCAGTACCCAGTCATTGCCTCGGTGTAGCTGTAAAGCCCCATACAGCACACTGTCTGCCAGGCTCCAGCTACATCCCCTCCTGGTTCTATCCCCAAAAATGTGAGCTCATCACACCAGGAAGATTCTCAGCTCATAACATCACAGTCTATCTCTATCCTCTTAAAGGGGTACTCCCACGTCGCATACTCACCCGTCTTCGTTCCTCTAAAATCTTCTGTCTCCCGGCTTTGTTTCGTCATTGGTGGGCGGGGTCATATATGCAAAGCCAAGCGGCGAGATGCCGCCGGCCCTGCGTGCGCGCTCATACACCAGTCTACCCTTCACAATGCAAATACAGACCCGACACCCTGCGGGTTAGACTGGTGTATGAGCTTGCACGCAGGGCCGGTGGCATCTCGCCGCTTGGCTTTGCATATGTGACCCCGGAGCGGAGCGGAACAGAATCGCTTCTGCCGCTGCTGTCTTCATGCAGGGCAGAAGCATAGCGATGTGCCTGTGCCGGCGTCTAACAGTCCCCAGCATCCGCCTATTACAGCGGATGCCGGGGAGTTAGACGCTGGCACAGGTGAAGCCAGCAACATCGCTATGCTTCTGCCCTGCATGAAGCCAGCAGCGGCAGAAGCGATGCTGCTATTCCGGGGGAGGGGGCAGAGGAGCGGAATAACAGCATCGCTTCTGCCGCTGCTGGCTTCATGCAGGGCAGAAGCATAGCGATGTTGCTGACTTCACCTGTGCCGGCGTCTAACCCTGTATTGGCGGCCCCTTCCCCCAAAGGGTAAACTACCCCCCCTCCAGGCTCGCTCCCGTGCACTTAGCCCCTCCTCCCTCCCCCCTCAGAGCAGGCTGACACATCACTTGACTCAGGAGCAGCTAGGTCAGGGCTGTGGCCACAAAAAAATGAATAAAGTAAGATAGTGGACAAACAAAGCAGTTTTGCTGAAGCAATGTATTTAGGAAAAGTCTTACATTCACATTAATAAGCAGTATAGATAGGTTCCTTGTGACGGGACAACCCCTTTAAAGGCGCCGCTGCATTATACAACATGGCACAACTACAGGTAACAAATGGGTGTTAGCAAACTATGGACTAGCCAGCAGTATAATGCTTAATATTACATGGTGTCTTGTGTTATACAGCAATATACACTCACCGGCCACTTTATTAGGTACACCTGTCCAACTGCTCGTTAACACTTAATTTCTAATCAGCCAATCACATGGCGGCAACTCAGTGCATTTAGGCATGTAGACATGGTCAAGACAATCTCCTGCAGTTCAAACCGAGCATCAGTATGGGGAAGAAAGGTGATTTGAGTGCCTTTGAACGTTGCATGGTTGTTGGTGCCAGAAGGGCTGGTCTGAGTATTTCAGAAACTGCTGATCTACTGGGATTTTCACGCACAACCATCTCTAGGGTTTACAGAGAATGGTCCGAAAAAGAAAAAACATCCAGTGAGCGGCAGTTCTGTGGGCGGAAATGCGTTGTTGATGCCAGAGGTAAGAGGAGAATGGCCAGACTGGTTCGAGCTGATAGAAAGGCAACAGTGACTCAAATAGCCACCCGTTACAACCAAGGTAGCCAGAAGAGCATCTCTGAACACACAGTACGTCGAACTTTGAGGCAGATGGGCTACAGCAGCAGAAGACCACACCGGGTGCCACTCCTTTCAGCTAAGAACAGGAAACTGAGGCTACAATTTGCACAAGCTCATCGAAATTGGACAATTGAAGATTGGAAAAACGTTGCCTGGTCTGATGAGTCTCGATTTCTGCTGCGACATTCGGATGGTAGGGTCAGAATTTGGCGTCAACAACATGAAAGCATGGATCCATCCTGCCTTGTATCAACGGTTCAGGCTGGTGGTGGTGGTGTCATGGTGTGGGGAATATTTTCTTGGCACTCTTTGGGCCCCTTGGTACCAATTGAGCATCGTTGCAACGCCAAAGCCTACCTGAGTATTGTTGCTGACCATGTCCATCCCTTTATGACCACAATGTACCCAACATCTGATGGCTACTTTCAGCAGGATAATGCGCCATGTCATAAAGCTGGAATCATCTCAGACTGGTTTCTTGAACATGACAATGAGTTCACTGTACTCCAATGGCCTCCACAGTCACCAGATCTCAATCCAATAGAGCATCTTTGGGATGTGGTGGAACGGGAGATTCGCATCATGGATGTGCAGCCGACAAATCTGCGGCAACTGTGTGATGCCATCATGTCAATATGGACCAAAATCTCTGAGGAATGCTTCCAGCACCTTGTTGAATCTATGCCACGAAGAATTGAGGCAGTTCTGAAGGCAAAAGGGGGTCCAACCCGTTACTAGCATGGTGTACCTAATAAAGTGGCTGGTGAGTGTACAACCTCTGTAAATAGATTTTCAGCATATAGTGAGCCAGCAAATGACTGGTTAATGCATTTCTAGATCTGTGTGACAGACGAGTGGATTATATGCAGATCTCCTGTACAATACTATTAGGAAGGCTTACTGTCTGCCTCTGCTGTTCCCAGTGATATAGCCAGCCGAGTGCTGCCCCCTAGTGGCCATCAGCGCGATTGTCACCTTCTAGGGAATTGAGGATAACACGTGAGATAACTGTGCTCCCCGCCCCCAGCCCGCTGTAGTTTATGTAAGCAGCTGTGGGGTGTTATACAACGTCTGGCACACGTCACAGCCGGGTCACCCCCTGCCTCATGGCCTGAGGCAAATAATCCCATCAGCTGCATCATACAGTTGCTACTGGTATGTGAGAGTGCTGCCTTATCTGGTGTCCTGAATAAATACATACTTCTCTTACATGGGTGACGTGCGTGACAGGATGGGCTGCGGCTCGCAATTCTACATTACTGGAGGGAAACTTCTGCTTACTCTTGTCTGTTCCTCAGAAAGCTGAGTAACAACCAATATGGAGGCTGCTTAAGCTTGTACGGGGCTGGTTACACAGCGTCAATCTCCTTTGGTGCAAAATAGAAGTTTTACAGCTCTAAGGGCTCGTTCACATCTGCGCCTGGGAGTCCGTTCTGCAGGTTTCCGTTTCCTGCTCAAAACTGGGCAGGAGACGGAAACCTGCCGGCATCTTTTCAAACCCATTCATTTGAATGGGTTTGAAAAGTGTCCGGCCGTGAGCGCCAGTGAGCGTTTTATGCTCTCCACGGCGAAACCATTTTTTTTTAAAACCGGACACAGAGTCGGACATGCAGTACTCTGTGTCTGAGTACTTTGCAATCGAGTAGATGGGAGCGAAAATAAATCAAGTCCAACCTGACCTCTTTCAACTCCTTTAGATTGGAGGACCGGCTCTGGTTTGATAGACCCCAGCTTCTGCTAACCCAATTGTTATCTAATGTGCACCCCAACAACCAGGAGGATGCATCCAAAGTGAGAACTTTCTGGGTCTGGGGAGCCAAGAGTCACCCCTGATGAAGAGACTGATGTATAATCCACAACTTTAGGTCCAAGATTGTGGCAGCTGAGATCTTTAAGGTTACATCTAGGGATTTTGGACATCTGTCCCGGGATCTCAGTATGTCAAACTGCAGGGACCTTTAGGTGCGCTTTTGCCCATGGTACAGCCTCTATGGACGACATCATGAGGCCCAGGACTCGCATAGTTCTTCTGAAGGAGACTTTAGGATGAGAAGATAGGTGAGAGATCTCTCTGTGAGTTACTCTTATCCTCCCTGGAGATTATTATTATTATTTATATAGCACCATTAATTCCATGGTGTTTTACATTTGGGGGATTACATACAATACACAAAATATACATGTAGATATACAGTCCTATGAAAAAGTTTGGGCACCCCTATTAATCTTAATCATTTTTAGTTCTAAATATTTTGGTGTTTGCAGCAGCCATTTCAGTTTGATATATCTAATAACTGATGGACACAGTAATATTTCAGGATTGAAATGAGGTTTATTGTACTAACAGAAAATGTGCAATATGCATTAAACCAAAATTTGACCGGTGCAAAAGTATGGGCACCTCAGCAGAAAAGTGACATTAATATTTAGTAGATCCTCCTTTTGCCTCTAGTCGCTTCCTGTAGCTTTTATTCAGTTCCTGGATCCTGGATGAAGGGATTTTGGACCATTCCTCTTTACAAAACAATTCAAGTTCAGTTAAGTTTGATGGTCGCCGAGCATGGACAGCCCGCTTCAAATGATCTGAAAACAAAGATTGTTCAACATAGTTGTTCAGGGGAAGGATACAAAACGTTGTCTCAGAGATTTAACCTGTCAGTTTCCACTGTGAGGAACATAGTAAGGAAATGGAAGACCACAGGGACAGTTCTTGTTAAGCCCAGAAGTGGCAGGCCAAGAAAAATATCAGAAAGGCAAAGAAGAAGTATGGTGAGAACAGTCAAGGACAATCCACAGACCACCTCCAAAGAGCTGCAGCATCATCTTGCTGCAGATGGTGTCACTGTGCATCGGTCAACAATATAGCACACTTTGCACAAGGAGAAGCTGTATGGGAGAGTGATGAGAAAGAAGCTGTTTCTGCAAGCACGCCACAAACAGAGTCGCCTGAGGTATGCAAAAGCACATTTGGACAAGCCAGCTTCATTTTGGAAGAAGGTCCTGTGGACTGATGAAACAAAGATTGAGTTGTTTGGTCATACAAAAAGGCGTTATGCATGGCGTCCAAAAAACAGCATTCCAAGAAAAACACTTGCTACCCACTGTAAAATTTGGTGGAGGTTCCATCATGCTTTGGAGCTGTGTGGCCAATGCCGGCACCGGGAATCTTGTTAAAGTTGAGGGTCGCATGGATTCCACTCAGTATCAGCAGATTCTTGAGAATAATGTTCAAGAATCAGTGACGAAGTTGAAGTTACGCCGGGGATGGATATTTCACAAGACAATGATCCAAAACACCGCTCCAAATCGACTCAGGCATTCATGCAGAGGAACAATTACAATGTTCTGGAATGGCCATCCCAATCCCCAGACCTGAATATCATTGAACATCTGTGGGATGATTTGAGAGCGGGCTGTCCATGCTCGGCGACCATCTAACTGAACTGAACTTGAATTGTTTTGTAAAGAGGAATGGTCCAAAATCCCTTCATCCAGGATCCAGGAACTGATTAAAAGCTACAGGAAGCGACTACAGGCAAAAGGAGGATCTACTAAATATTAATGTCACTTTTCTGTTGAGGTGCCCATACTTTTGCACCGGTCAAATTTTAGTTTAATGCATATTGCACATTTTCTGTTAGTACAATAAACCTCATTTCAATCCTGAAATATTACTATGTCCATCAGTTATTAGCTATATCAAACTGACATGGCTGCTGCAAACACCAAAATATTTAGAACTAAAAATGATTAAGATTAATAGGGGTGCCCAAACTTTTTCATAGGACTGTAATACTAACAATGATTGACTGGCACAGTGGGGTAGAGGGCCCTGCCCGCGAGGGCTTACAATCTATGAGGGAAGGGGGCATAGAGACAGAAGGAGAGGGGGAGACAGTTCAGATGGCAGTGAGGACATAGTTTGAAAGTCATGTTTCGAGAGTTTATCATGAAGCTTAGAAACTGAGATGGCACCAACTGGGATTTTCTCCAATTGATTAAAAAAACCTGTGATGATGTAGAAGGTTCAGGGCGATGCGCAGGTGATGATGGTGTTGATCCTTCAAGGTGGCCCTCACCTGCCAGTTGTCCAGATATGGGACTACATTGACCCCTCTCACTCTTAAGGCTGCTGTCAAAACCACCATAATTTTGGTAAAAACTCGAAAGGCTGACAAGATCTCAATAGGGAGGTAAGTGAATTGGAAATGATGAATTCTCTGAGGCCCCTGCATAGCTATTCGAAGGAATTTCCTGTGACTGTAAAGGATTGGCACATATAAATAGGCCTCGGAGAGATTATCGCCATATAGTCATTCCTCTCTAATTAGGTTATTACTGAGCATATGGTCTCCATTTTAAATGTTTTGGGTTTTTTTATCCTCCAAAAAAAAAAAAAAAGTTAAGGCCGGGGCCCCACTGGCCGGAAACGCCGCAGTAAAAGTCGTGGCGTTTTACAGTACTTGCAAAGTCAGTGGGATTCATGCAAATCCCATGCCCACTTTGCGGAAAAAAATCGCAGCGCGGACACACTGCGATTTCCAAAACTGTTGCGGTTTTGAAAATCGCAGCATGTCAATTATATCTACAGAAACGTCAGCGGCTTTCCTATAGATATAATTGTAATAGAAGGTCCGTGGAGGAAAACTCAGTGAGCTTTCTTTTGAAAGCGCTGCGGGAAGAATCACAATGCATTCATGCCACAGTTCTTCCTGAAGTGCTTTAGCGCTGTGTTTCCGCCCAGTGGGGTCTTAGTCTTAGGAAGGCGAAATCTATCACAGCTTGTAATTGCCCCCTGGCTTGTGTACCAGAAACACCCTGGAATAGACACCTTGCCCTCTTTATGTAGATGGGACCCCTTCTATGGCCCCTTTGCTCCAGAACTCTTGATATTAACTGAAGAATCACGGTACCATAGCTCCTTACAGTCAAAAGGGCGTTCCTGACAGTCAGTCAGGTACGTCCTTCTCCACAGCAGCGCTTATAGAGCTATACTGTGAGACCGGGGAGGAACGCCTCCCTCCCTCTGCTCACAGTGCTCGTCCATAGACGAGTATTATCAGGAGGGGAGGGGGCGTTCCTCCCCGCTCACACAGCACAGCGCGATAGGCTCTGCTGTGAAGAAGGACGTACCTGACTGACTGTCAGGAATGCCTTTCTGACTGTAAAGAGCTACGGTACCGGGACCGATACTTGTTTACCCGGGGCACAGATCGGGAAAGCTGACAGTGCACTGAATTCAGCGCACTGTCAGCTTTCCAGCAGTATATAGAACTGCCTGTGCTCAAATTGGTGAAAGGCAGGGGACATCACATTGCAATTATTATTTAAAGAGGACCTTTCACCTCCTGGGACACATGCGGTTTAATACACTGCTGGAAAGCGGACAGAGCACTGAATTCAGCGCACTATTGTAATTCCCTTTCTGTGCCCCTGGTGAAGAGATATCGGTGCCGATACCGTATCTCTTCACTGTCAGAAGGGCATTTCTAACAGTCAGGAACAGCCTTCCTCACAGTAGCGTCTTTAGCGCTGTACTGTGAGAGTGTGCGTTGCTTACTGTCCATCGATGATGCAGAATGGTGCGTGAACACTATGGACGAGTACTATCAGGAGGGGAGGAGATGTTCCTCACCGCTCTCACAGTACAGTGCAATAGACGCTACTGTGACCAGGGGTGTTCCTGACTGACTGTATAAAATGCCTTTCTAACCGTGATGAGCTACAGTACCGGCACCAACAGCTCTTCACCAGGGGCAGGCACAGAACATGAAAGCCGATAGTGCACTGAATTCAGCACACTGTCGGCTTTCTAGCGGTATATAAAACCGCATGTGCCCCAGGAGGTGAAAGGTCCCCTTTAAAAGGGTTTTTGTCATGTCCTATACATAGAATAGGGGATAACTTGCAGGTCAGTGGGGATCTGTCCCCCACTGATCAGGAGAATGCTGAATGGAGTGATGGTTGGGCAGTATGCGCACTCCTCCATTCATTTCAATGAGAGTGCTGGCAATAGCTGAAGTACAGTGCTATCTTTGGCACTCCCATTGTAATGAATAAAGCCACATGTGCTTCCCAGAATCATTGCTCCATTCAGTGATCCCCACTAACCTGCAAGTTATCCCCTATTCTATGTATAAGGGATAACTTGCTTTAGGGGGAAAACCCCTTTATCTGTTACACCTGGCAGTAGCAGACTGACCTGTATTCTCTGGCTGTAAAGCTAATAGCTGCCATTTCATCTTGTTCTTACTGCACTGTACAAGAGAGCACACAGCCAGTGTCTCCTGCCTTAGTCTAAGTACGTAATATGCAGGTCAGGACTGCTCGTGTGCCCCCTGCTGGGATGGAGGCGGAGCTACAAATAACAGCCAGAAAGCCCCTCCCCCGAATCTCTGTTCGGCAGCTGCGCTGCTACTACAAAAGGAAAGTAAGTAAAGTTTTATCAGTGCTCCATAGCTGCCGCCCTAGCTCTGTCACCGTCCGTTCTGATTGTCAATCTGACAGTCCGGACCATCGTTCATAGCCTGGCTCAGTTTATGGTGGTGCAGTGCTGGAGCCAGGGGGCCCCTTAAGCTACCAGGGCCCTGGGCAAATGCCCAGTTTGCCCCCCCCTAACGCCGGGCCTGCATATAAGCTCCTGCTTGTGTATCAAGATTGTTGTTTCGGCGCCATCATGGTACACCTTCACCACTAAGGGACAGAGATCAATCCTGTATACAGTACAGAAAAGCCATCCCATCTGCCTCTATGGTAGCGGATACACCATTTTCCTGGGGATAGAGCCTGTCTCCATGTCTGTCACCTATGAGAGAAAAGAAAAATACACCTTGTCCTACTCTCTGTGTCCTATTTATGCCTGGGCATACCTCCCAACCGTCCCAATTTCTGCGGGACACTCACACTTTCCTGCCCCTGTCCCGCCGTCCCACGCAGCTCCCTACATGTCCCACTATGTACCTTTAGTGATTTACTGATCAATCATTCCTCCAATCACCGCCTGCTCCTATAACAGATAAGAGGCTGCGGTGTCCCGTGCAGTGAAGAGAGAAGAGATCCGTGTAAGGTACTGAGAAAGGAGGGGGAAGGGGGGATGAGATGCAGGAGAGAGAGAGAGTGTGTGTGTTTGTCATTACACTGGGGGCAGAGATGGAGGGGAGACATGAAACTGGGGGCAGATGAAAGGGGATATGAAACTGAGGGAGAAAAGGAGGGGGGGGGGGGGGAGAGATGAAACCGGGGGCAGAGATGGAGGAGGGGACATGAAATGGAGCAGATAAAGGGGGAACTTAAACTGGGGGACAACTGGAGAGGGCATTAAACCATGGGAGGAGCTGAAGGGGGACCTGTCTGCCTCTTGTTGTTCCCATTTTATGTGGAGACATATAATGTGCGGGTGACTGTAGGAGGATTATACTGTGTCGGGGGACATGGAAAATGAATGAGAATGGGCGGAGTCAACAAAGTGGGCGGGGCTAAATTTGCTGCGCCGCGATATGCGCGCCGCACATTTTGTCCCTCTTCCATTTGTTCAAAAGTTGGGAGGTATGCCTGGGGTCTGATTGGTTAATTGTTTAACTGCTGCTTAATTAACCTGTCTCTATGTGATTGTACCTAGGGAATTATAACCCATGTGTATTGCGCTGCCAAGGATGACCAGGAAATGAAAATTGCCACCAAGCATTAATGTACAAATTATTCTGTGTCTTTAAAGGTATTCTATCATTAGAGTCCTTTTTTGAGGTAATACCACATTGGAATAGCCTTAAAGAAAGGCTATTTGTCCCTTACTTTTATAATTCTGCTCCGTGCCGCCATTCCGTTTTTTTCCTAGTATGGAAATGAGTCTCCAGACAGCACAGGGGGCGCTTCATCTCTGCTGCCTGAAGACTCTCCAGCAACACCTCCATCTTCTTCAGCTGCGCCTCTCCGTCGCGTCATCCCCCAGTCGAGCCTGCATTCGGGATCGTACTGCATACTGTGCCTGTCAGTGGCCACAGTAAAATGGCCAAACAGACATTCACAGTCAGCTCTGCACTAAGCCCAATGGCAGAACCAACTGAGCATGTGTGGGATTTCGATCCCAAACGCAGGCTCAGCCGGGAGATGACGTTCAGGATGATGCGGTGGAGAGGCTCAGCTGAAGATGGAGGCGTTGCTGGAGAGCTTTAAGTGAAGCTCCTCAGTTACACTCCTTGCTGTCTGCGCATCAACTACCATGCATGCATCTGCCATACCCCATTTTACCATCGGTTGGCTTCAACTTCAGCGACTTCATGTAATTTTCTCCAGCTCTGACTTTATGGCTAGTGCTTTCTAACAGGCTGGCAGCCAGCTATAACATGTGAATAGTATATTATAAAAGTTATATCTTTTAGAGTAAAAAAAAAGAAAAACAGCAGTTGAAACAACAACAACAGAAAAGGTTAAATCAGCCACAGTACATTGCAGTGGAACTTTCATAGACATACCCTTAGAACTGCACATTATTGCTCCATTTCTGAGAAAAGTGTGTTTTTCGGAATATGCAAATGAACCCAAGAGCGAAAGAAGTGTGTCATAGTCTGGATGGGTTTAATTTCCAATTCTACCTCTTAGCCAAACCCCCACCTACACTGTTCCTGATCATTTGATTGACAACCTCTTTTTAGTCTCTTACCCATGACACATCTCTAGCATCTCTTGGTTGAGATACAGTACAGATACACAGACTGTTATCACCTGGGACTGTACTGTGCATGGAAAAATTGAAAAGAGACTTCAATCAAGTGTTAGAAGGCAGCGATGGACTGGGCTTTTGCCTAAGAGGCAGTTCCATTTTTCCACTTTATATTCTGAAAAGCTAATTTTTTCTTAAAGGGGCTCTATCATTGGGAAAAGTCATTTTTAACTAAGCACATACTTTAGAAAGTCTATTCCACACATACCTTTTGTATGTTAATTGCCTCAGTAGTTTTTGAATGAGCCTACTTTTATTCATACTAATTAGCCTCCAGCATGCACCCGGAAGTCTCAGCAAGCACTGTCTGCTATGTATGTGTGTGAGAGCAGGGAAGACTGCTGCTGCTGATGACTCATAAGCCTTCCCTGCTCTCACACATAGCAGAGAGTGCTCACTGGAGACTTCCGGGTGCATACTGGAGGCCAATTAGCATATGGATAAAAACAGGCTCATTCAAAAACTACTGAGGGGATTAACATACAAAAGCTATGAGTGGAATAGTCTTTCTAAAGGCTATCCAAGTATGGGCTTAGTTAAAAATGACTTTTCCAAATGATGGAGCCCCTTTAAAGGGATTCTACCACTATCTAAAGGCTATTCCGACGTCTAAAGCACAAAAAACAGTGTTTTAGTGGTAGAATCCCTTTAAAAAAGGAGAATCAATCTATGATTATAAAAGGTATAACTATGCTTATATGAGTTTTCACTGCAGACTACTGGGACTTGCTTAAGAACAGTTTCCCTGCTGACAGGCCTTCTTTAAGAGGCTTAGTCTGTGTGACTTATTTATCAATGTGTTCGACTGCTTCTTAATGGAATTGTAGATCTGCTGAATTGTGGAAGTGCTATACAAATCCACATGCTCTCTAGAAGAAAATATTGCAGAAATTGCCAGGGTTTTCAATGTGATTATTGAATCTTTCATCAAAATCTTACAAATTAATAAATGAGAGAATAGATTTAGAGGGGATGTTTCACCACAGACATTGGTGGCATATGACTAGGATATACCTCCCACATCCGATAAGCAGGGATCCCATGCAATTTTGTCTTTTGTTGGCTGTGTGTTTTAAAATTCCCACTAACTACCGTAGACATTGTTGACATGTTCTAGTGACTTGCCACTAACCCTTTAAGAACACAGGGTAGTTTGAGTGTTAATGCGTTTTTGGGCGTTATGTACTTGTTGAGGGATTAGATAGGTCCTATGAAAGACTTTCAGTGAAGATTCCATAAGGGTGACCTGCCAACTGCCCTTGTTGAGAGATGTGCAACAGTCAGTCCATTGGGCTGCGGTAGCGATGGAATCAAGATCCCATTCCCAAACTGCGGTCACAATTTTAACAGCAGAAATGCCACTGTAGCACCCATAATAGACGCATGCCATGTGACAGTGACCTGAGCTACACTCACAAGCAAAAAAAATAACGTACGTAGAAATGTCAGATTGCTGCAGTACTTGGCATGCAGTTATGTATGTGGAAGATATGTAAATTATGTGGTCTAATTAGACACTGGGTCTTGCCACAAGAGGGCATAAAAATGCTTCCCCCGTTGCCATGTAAAAAGCTTGAAAAGGCTACTTTTGGGTAGTTTATCTAGTGTTGACTTCTGGATATGCTTCATTAACACATTTGAAGACATTTTACTCAGTTGGCAGACTTTTTTGGGGGGGCGGGGGTCGCCTTTTTCGATTGAGAGAAGCATGTTTGTTTTGCTGAATCGCCATTGTGACCTAACTCTTAAAAAATATTGGAAATAGTGGTTACGCGAGGGAACATGAAAATGGAAACAGGCCTTGAACAGATCAGACAGACCACCAGTAAAGAGGATCCACTGACAAGCACAAGCAGCTCCCTGCATTTGCACTGGTGTCATGAACAAGAAGCCCAAACTGTTAACAGGAACTGAATTGTCTTGACAAATGATAACTCCAGGGTCTGCTTATAGGTATAGAGGTCTCACAGTGAGCACTTTAATCCTGCCTTTGCTGTGGAGCGACACACTGACCCAACGACTGAAAAATGAATAGAGAAAAGGATATGCATATGTCCAGTGTTCACCATTCACTTCTATGGGAACTATGGAGAAATAAATTCTTTAGAGAAGTGGAAATAGTTGGAGGCCTTGTTACAGATTTTCCATTGAAAAAACAGGCTTCAAATTATGCTTTTGTTTGAACGTTTAGAACACATGAATTCAATTATGCAATAACATTTCTGTGATTTAGTAGAACACCCTCAGACCAGGCTACTAGATTTGCCAATGTTTTGCATATTGTACAATATGACCAACAATCCAATGCAAGGTCTGTATGGAATAGAAATGTGTAATAGCAAATCTAAAACACCAGGGGTCAGTGATCATGAAAGCATTTCAGATAAATACTGTTCAATGAAGTGAGAACATTGGGTCCTAGAAAGTGGTAGAAAATAGTAGCACCCCTGCTCCTGTCAATCATAGGTTTTAAATACCCCAGATCACAAGCTCTATCTATTAGCAGCCATGAATTCATTTAACAAAGTTGGGGATTAATTCACTTTGATCTGGAGCTTGACATTTGTTTTAATTCTTAGCATATAATTTTATTGATCAGATAAAACTTTGATGAACATATTTATTAATAAATGCTCTACATGAGTAGATTTGTTTAACGGACATGCCAGCTCAACTAAAACTCAAACTTCTAAATCCAGGTCCAAATGTAAAACCTTTAGATTCGACAATTGCAGTTCCCTGGTGGAATCAAATCATGTTGATTTGCTAAGGGTGAATTCACACTGAGTAAACGCTAGCTTATTCTGAACGTAAAACATGTTCAGAATAAGCGGCGTCTAAAGCAGCTCCATTCATTTCTATGGGAGCGGGGATACGAGCGCTCCCCATAGAAATGAATGGGCTGCTTCTTTCACTCCGTGCAGTCCCATTGAAGTGAATGGGGAGTGCCGGCGTGTACGCTCCGGCATGAGCAGAGCTTGCCGTATACGCCGGCACTCCCCATTCACTTCAATGGGACTGCACGGAGTGAAAGAAGCAGCCCATTCATTTCTATGGGGAGCGCTCGTATCCCCGCTCCCATAGAAATGAATGGAGCTGCTTTAGACGCCGCTTATTCTGAACGTGTTTTACGTTCAGAATAAGCTAGCGTTTACTCAGTGTGAATGCACCCTAAGGGTGCATTCACACAGAGTTTTGTGGTGCTGTTTTTGCGACAAAACTTGTGTAAAGAAGCAGTGTTGTAAAACTGAATCCTATTGAGTTCAATGGGTTCCGCCTTACGCGCGCTACACATTGAAATCAATGGGTAAAAAAGCCTCCCATTGAGTTCAATGGGTAGTCTGCCTATTCATTATAGAATAAAATATAAAGTTATTACTCTCATCCACAAGGCTCTCCATAATGCCGCACCTCCCTACATTTCTTCCCTCATCTCTGTCTACCGCCCAACCCGTGCTCTCCGCTCACTCAATGACCTAACACTTACATCCTCTATTATCAGAACCTCCCATGCTCGTATACAAGACTTCTCCCGAGCTGCACCACTTCTCTGGAATGCTCTACCCCGGACAATCAGATTAACTCCCAACTTCTACAGTTTCAAACGCAAACTAAAGACGCATCTTTTCAGACAAGCCTATCACAATTCCTAATGCACAAAATTGTCTGAACACTGTATAAGCAATGCCGCCCCTGCTACCTCTTGTGTCACCCTCTCTACCTCATAGATTGTAAGCTCTTTTGAGCAGGGCCCTCAGTCCCATTGTGTGAAATGACGTTCTTTGTTATGTATGTCTGTATCTGAACCCTATAAATTGTACAGCGCTGCGGAATATGTTGGCGCTATATAAATAAAATGTATTATTATTATTATTTATTAGTCCATTAGGGATCCAAGAAAGCGGATTCCGTGTGTGTGTGTGTATATATATATATATATATATATATATATATATATATATATTGAAAGATGTGGAGTCAATAGCTAACATTTACCACTGTATGCCTATACAGTGACATATGTCACAGAGGATTCTGTAGGAAGCTTCACATTATTGAATATTCTCAATATATACCTAAAAGTAAACAAAAACAGACCCCTGATCTTATTTGCAAGCACTATTTTATGAGAGGAGTGGGATATTCAATACTCCTCTACAGAAGGTTAGGGCTCCACAGAAAATCAAATCATCTGTAAAGGAAATATTAAAGGGATTTTATCATTAGAATCTTTTTTTTTTTTTTAATCTAAGAATATGCTGGAATAAACTTAAGAAAGGCTATTCTTCTCTTACCTTTCTTTTTCTGATCTGTGCTGCCATTCCTGAGTAATTTTTTTTATTTTTTACATATGTATATGAGTTTTTGCCGAATACTCTCCAGTAACGTCTCCATCTTCTCCTGATGCCACAGCCAAAAGCACCAACTGCGTGCATCTGTCGGCCATTCTCCTGTGTCCGAACAAGTACTTGTGTAAGAGGCCACAGGAAAATGGCTGACAGACATGCGCAGACAGCGCTTTCGGGTGAAGATGCGTTGTTGGGAGAAGAAGATGGAGGCGTCGCTATAGAGAAGAATAGCCTTTCTTACGGATACTGCGACGTGTGCCTAGTTAAAAAAGGGATTCTAATGATAAAATCCCTTTAAAGAAACTTGTGTGTACCTTTTTTCAGAGAAAAAAAAAAAAAAAGTTTGGATCATTTGTAATAGAACAATTGTAATACTTTTAAATAAAATCTAGAGAAGCGTTTTGCATATAATTTTATTTATTAAAATACCATTTATATAAATATCATATCAGAAAATAAATTCTATGTTAACCACGCATATAGAACATCTTTTTAAAAGAATAGCAAAGTATGCTCAGTCACTGAAATCTGTATAACAAGTAATATACACTAGTTCTAGAACAGTAAAGATTAGTGTGCAAGATACATAGTTCATATAGACTGAAAGATCCATTTACAGCCAACATTCCCAAATCAGTCTAGCACCTTTCAGTATCCAGGACAGGCTGTGTTGTGTCTTCAAGAAACTGTCAGTGCCTTCTTTTTATATTAATACTATCACTTGAAAAAAAACAAAAAAAAACAACTTTGTTTATTTTTATAAAATTATTGTGTAATAATTCAGGATCTAAGAGGTTTCCAATCATTGGGAATTCTTACTTGAGGCAGAGTGTGACACGCAGTAGCTTAGTTGGGTTTTTCAGACACGGAGTTAAGTATATGAATATAGAGCTCCATTGCATTTTCCTTAACAGAGTATCCAGATATGGATGTAAACAAGAGGTAGTGCTTGGCCAGCCATATCCCTGAGTTCTGCTCTTGAGGAATTACATTACTGCACAATATGAATATTACAGACCGCGTTCACAATAAAGAATCGGTGAAACTTAACTTAGATGTATTTTATCTAAATGGCTGCCATGTAATACTGTATTTCCCCTTCGGGAACTTTCCCTGGCAAAACCAGATGTTTGCCAGGGTTACTAGTAGGACCCAAAATCATCAGTAGGTGTCTGTGGCGACTTCATTCTGAAAGGGATAGATCCTGATGAAATAACCTCTTTTAGGGCTAGTTCACACGGGGACAAGGAGGCGGATTTTGCCTCAAAATCCGCCTCCATACAATGGTGGTCTATGTAGAGGGCTAGCGTTTTTTTTTTATTACTCTAGCATTTTTTTTTTTTTGCTAGGCAAAAAAAAAAAGCGACATGACCTTTCTTCAGGCGTTTTCCGCCTGAAGAAAGCAATAGAAGTGAATGGGAAGTGAAAAACATGCGTTTTTTTCATAAAACCGCATCGTGGGTTTTTTTTGCAAAAAAAAACGCGAAGTGTTCACTGTACGGGAAGGGAAAACCGTCTGACGTTACAAAAAAAATGCTCCACAAAAAGTGCGGCAAGGTCCAAAAAACGCTTTCTAATTAGGAACTGGTTTTTTTCAGGACCAAAATAAGCCACACGTAATTTACATGTGAACTAGCCCTTAGGCCGTGGCCCCACGGGACGTAAACACCGAGATTTGCCCGCAGCAGAGACGCTGCGGAAAAAAATCACTGCGTTTTACAGTGCAAGCAAAGGGGATGAGATTCATGCGAATCCCATTCCCACTTTGCGAAAGAAATTGCAGCGCGGACACGCTGCGATTTCCAAAGCCGTTGCAGCTTTGCAAATCGCAGCATGTCAATTATATCTACGGAAGTGCCGGCGGCTTTCCCATAGATATAATTGTAACAGAAAGTCTTCAGAGGAAAACTCAGCGAACTTTCTGTTGAAAGCACTGCTGAAAGAACCGCAAAGTGTTCACACCGCGTTTTTTTCCGCAGCACTTTAGCGCTGCGATTACGGCCCGTGGGGCCTTAGCCTTAAGTGTTCTTAACCAATGTAGTTTTTATATGAGCCATGTTAGTTTTTTTCACATCTGTGTTGGTGGCTCCACTAGAAGCACTGTTGCACTGTTTTGTATGATGCACTGTATGATTCTGGGATCTCATGGAAATCCAACAAACCCGTATAGTCAATGGGGGTCTGTAAAGTATCATTTGTTTTCATATGAATAAATCAACATTTTTGTTGTTATCCTACAATGGAGCAGACAATAGAAATATTAGCACAAATGTGAACAATATTTGAGCCTACTAGCATGTAAACATTAAGAGGGACTGGCATAGCATGTATCTGATGGAATCATTGTCTGTAAACTACAAATAAGGTAACCTGTTATTTCTTGGTGAAGTCACCTTTCATTGCAAGCTCAGGACAGAGAAGATTCATGAGACAGTCAGCCATTGTCACAAGCACTGTCTTCACATCAAGTACATGTATTTACAGTACAGAGGATAATAGGATAATATGCATGCATGATATAGTACAGTGTATAGTGCTAATGAAGAAGCAGATCTACAACATTTCTATAAATACAGTACATTCAATGATTTATACAATCACATATCTTTGAGGTAATTTGACTTTTCATGTTATAAAGTGCATTAAAGTGGACTTGTCATTATGTGCACATCAAGAAATCAGATTTCACAAATGTGACTAGGCTTGTCATAGTAACTTCTGTCATTACCTTGCAAAAAAAAAAAAAAAAAATCGATTTTTCATATAATTGAAATATTATACAGATTTTATGTAAAACTTGACAGTACAAAATAAACCAAGTAAAGAATTCTGTAGTGTAAATCACAATTTCATAGTGACAGTTCCACTTTAAAGTATCCTTAACATCCGATCAATGCTGAAATGCTTTTATTACTGTAATGCTATATCCCACAAACAGGTATGGTACATACTGTATGGCAGTAAGTGCTGACTATATGGCGGTTCACTTTACTATTCATGTTGTGCTTATAGGACAACGGACTAAGATTACTGCTGTTCATTTAGTAATCCTCTGTTAATACACATACCATAATTGGATTGTTTTATATAGCAATGTTTATAGGATTATAGAATATATCTTTGAAATGCTACCTAGTTACTGCATCCTCCAATTTCCATTAGACATCAGAAGACTGACTTCCTAGTTTCTTAACAATAAGATTGACAAGATGATTTACCTTCATTATGCTGGGGCCCCACGGGCCAGAAACGCTGCGATTTCTGCTGCGGGAAAATCACAGCGTTTTACAGTACTTGCAAAAAAAAAAAAAAAAAACCCTCATCCCTACTTTGCGGGAAGAAAAAAAAACAAAAAACATTGCAGCGAGGACATGCTGCGATTTCCAAAACCGTTGCAATTTTAAAAATCGCAGCATGTCAATTATATCTACGGAAACGCCGGCGGCTTCCCCATAGATATAATTGTAACAAAGTCCGCGTAGGAAAACTCTGAACTTTCTGTTCAAAGCGCTGGTGGAAGAACCGCGATGCGTTCACACTGCGGTTGTTCCCGCAAAGCTTTAGCGTTGCGTTTACGGCCTGTGGGGCCTTAGCCTTAAAGGGTTTGTCCTTTTGAATTTGTTATAGGCCAGAATATAATGCTGATCATGTGTGGTCCCAATATACTCAGGATCCAGTATCTTCAGCAGTGAGTAGTAATTTTACCAAAAAGGAATTAAAGCATATATTAGTGGCCATGCAATGAGCATGTAAAAGGTGGCACTAGGTCTTCCAGACCAAGGTCTGCTCTGGATTGAGGGATCCTGAACACTATGCTAGTTTGAGGTTTAGGCTAAGACAACACTCAGCGGATTGCTGCCACTGCAGAAAGCAGCATTTTTCACAGAAAGTCTGCAGAGTTTTCCTATGTGGACTTTGTCTCAATTACACCTATACAAAAAAAAGTCAGCATTTCCATAGGTATAATATACTACAATTTACAAAAACACAACAGTTTTCCTTGGATGTGTTGATGGGTTTAGCCAGAATCCCATTCACTTTGCAAGTACTGTAATATGCAGCATTTTTTGCTGCAGTGGAAACCTTGCTTTTTTGCAACGTGGGGCCCTGACCATAATCTGTATTCCTCCCCTAATGATGGTTACTTATATGTTAATTAATCATTACAATTGCATCTATAGAGTTGTTTTTTTTCACTGACGTGTTCCAGTTTTGTGCTATTCAATGCTATCCAATTGCATATTGTGATAAAATCATGTTTTGCTATTTATACATAGTTATAACTGATGGAACTAAGGCTTCTAGCACAAATAGGGGCACAAAACGGGGCAAAGTGTACATAGCTTCTAAACTAATACATGTGCACCATATTTAACAATGAGGTGCGCCTACATCATAAATAGACACCACTGTAAAACCAGCCAAAAATAAGGCACACCTGCAAAAAATATGGCGAAATAAGGGGCAGATAATAAATAACCCCACTGTTTTTGTGACTTTAAGCTTGTAAAAAAGCAGTGAACTTAATTTGTTTCTTTAGAATCTTTTATTGTCTTGTATTTTTTTGGTGATACCTCATTTAACACCATTTTAGAGTAAGTTCACACTGGGTTTTTGGACCGGATTTTGAAACAGGGGCTACCTCATAATCTGGTCCAAAAAACGGCTAGTCGTACATCCAGTTGCAGCATTCCACTCCAGACTAGGCCCAAATCAATGGGCCTCGTTGGGAGGGAGGTGTTGTGCTGCAGAATCGGTGGCAAGAAAGGGCAGGCTGCTTTTGTTTTCCGCGAACAGCACAAAACCGCTAGCGGAAAAAAGAAGTGAACGGCTCCCATTGAAGTCAATAAGAGGCGCTTATTTTGGACCAGATTCTGAGACAGATTCTGCATCAAAATCCGGTCCAAAAATCCCAGTGTGAACCCAGCCTTAGGCGGAGGCCTCATATTCCATAAAAACTGTCTTTTTGTTGCAGATTTTGCTGTGGTTTTTTGAGCCAAAGGCAGGAGTGGAATGAATATAAGAGCTTCCTTTATATTTCCTATTCTTTTTGAAGTCACTCCTGACTTTAGCTAAAAAAACCGCAGCAAAATCTGCAACCAAAAAGCAGTTTTTCCGTAATGTTCGCTGCACGTTTCACCCACAAGCTAACGGCCACTACATTGAATACCTCTTGCTTTTATGTGCTACTCAGCTGAAATGCTGCATAGTAAAATGTTACTCATTACTGCAAATAAAAAAAAAAACCATGTACTTCGTAATTAAAAAAAAAAAGCATCTTGTGAACCCCGACTAAACACCTGTATAGGAGATTTCATCATGCATCATCAGTTAATTTAGCAATTTCCATAGGACTCAAAATGACTAAAATAAGAATTATAATTGTTTGTTAGTTAATAGTCTAACTAGTTATTATATTACAATGTATTACCAAGCCACCATATACAGAGTATATACAAAAGAACTATTTTACATTATAATCAGGAATATTTCATTTTGTATGGTCATATAATATTTTGACCTAGAGTACCAAGTAAAACTTCTGACAGTGTTCTTTATATTTCAGTATTAATTCCACGCAGTAAGTGTTCTTAAAGGGCTAGACGGATTGAACGTCTGCACATATTAATTGGGTCTGGGTTATTAAAGCTAGAAGCACAGGTGAAAGCGTGTTATGACAACACGCTCTGATGGAAGCATTGCGTGTCCAGGATCATGTTACATCATGTGTCGACGGTTTAACCACCATCAGTATCGAGCTTAGGTTTAACATTTCTTGCGCAAAAAATAGTAACAACACCAGGTGCAACTTTCCATTCTGAGTTAGATTTCTGCTGCAAATTCTCCTGAATAAAATTGATTCAATGTAAAATAAAGTGCACTTCATGAAGATTTCTCATTCCTGTCGTTGTTTACAAATAAAAAAACGTAAGCTTCATTACAAAAATTCCATGTAAACATTGAGTATCAAGTGGATATAATTAGAACAGGTCTATATTCAGTGCAAGTATTGTGCAAGCTGCTCATCTGAGTAAATGTCCACATACACCTTAAATAGACAAGTGCTTCTCCCCTTCCCTGTGCTGTAAAGAAAACATGGAGACTAGATTAGAAGACAAGTTTCATAAGGTCACAGCCTGTAATCTATGGACATTACCATATTACAAACACTTAAGAAATGATGTGCAATACTGGATTTAAAGAAAGAACAATATGCAAAACTTTCAATGCATTGTTCCACAATGTATTTTAACAGAATGGCACTGTCAAATATGTTACTGCTAGAAATACCAGATATTACCGTAGAGTCATAAACTATACTTTCTATGCCAAGGTACAAGCCTTCTATATTTTAATCTTTTTATTGTAAAATGCTATGGCATACACAATGTAAATATGGCAGAATCAATATATATATATATATATATATATATATATATATATATATATATAGTAAAATAATTTTTGATTCCCTGTTCTCTAAGTCAGCAGTATCTAATAAGCCAAGTGCACAATCTATAGCTGTATTACCATTTTGAAAGCATCATAGTAACTATTTATATACCACTTCTGCTCAGCTGTCATAGACTCATAGGCTTGCATAGTAGGACACTTGCACTGCAAAAATAGTAGCATTTGGCTTTATGACAATATGCTGTGTACATAACTAAGTCCATTATAACCTGTTATGTGCTTTGTCCTTATTACAACAGACAAATGTCTGACAACATAGTGTATTTTATTCTATTTCTAGTAAGATAATTGAGCTTATATAATTCCATATTTGTACGCTATATAGAAATAAGGGCCACTACTGTTTGCTTTTCACTTATCTAAAGACTATTAGATTAATACTTACTATTTTTCTCTGATTGCTGAGGCAAAAAGTGCAGATAGGTTTGGGAGCTGTACTGGTGACAGAAGCTCTGTACTGTAGACATGGCTGTCCATCCATGCAGTCCTCTCCCAGTAGCAGGATGTTGGCTAGATGAGAAATGTAACTAGAAGCCAGCCTCAGGGTTTCTATTTTGGACAACTTGCGGTCTGCAGGCTCTGTGGGGATTAATGTCCTGAGAGCAGTGAAGGCTGTATTCACACTGTGTGTTCTGTCTCTTTCCCGTGCATTGGCAGCTTGTCTTTGTTTGCTGACTCCAGACAATTTACTCTTCCTCTTCCTTTTGCCTCTGTTGTCTCCGGATGGGCTGCTGTAACCCCCATCATCTCCTCCACCAACAGATTTTTCTGAACTGTCGCTTGCACTCTCAAGATCCTCAGCATCAGATAGTAAACCACTACTACAGTCTACAGGTTGCCCAATACCACTGCTCACACACTTCATGGTCCTGCAGTCTATGCCTGTAGCCTGTGCCTCTGTCCTCATGAGCAGCAACATCCCCCGGGCTCCCATCACTTTTATGCACTGCAGGCAAGTAGCACCTGTTGGTAGCGAGCAACTCCACTTGATCCACTGACACCTCAGCAAGTCATTTTTTGAATGGTTGCTCCATTTAGACTGAGCATGTGGTCGCTTCGAAAGGCAAGAAAGGTGGGGTTGGTGGACAGTTATGGAGGTTGGGGCAATGGCACCATCCTAAGCAGTGCACCTGTTCTTGTTGTCATGTTGTGGGTAACAGCTAAAGACAGAAGCCCTGTATCAAAAGTGAGTGAGAGGAGACAGGCGGTGTGCTAACTAGAGTGTCAAGTGAATCTGTACAACCTACACAAGTTCAAACTATCAACCAATAACATCAGAACCTAACTTTTCAATAGTATATGAACTATGACTACTTTTATTATAATAGTATGATATTTTTTTCTAAAAATCCTAATGTTTTATGCTTATTAACACCGCCCCACGTGACAAAATAATCTAATGGCCAAAAATAAGCACGCACCTTGAGCAAGAAAGGTCTGCAAAGCATCACAAAAAATATTGCAGACAAAAAAAAACTATTACAAGTCACCCCTAAAGGCACATACGCATTTTAAAGGTTAATATTGCTAATGTAGATTGTATATAAACTGACTACTGTAGTACAAGTATATAAAGCAAATTCTGTATAGATCATGAGCACTGCAATGTTAAATAGAGTGGGCATTGCAACCTTGTTAAAAATGTTGCAGAAACAGAAGATGCTTACAACATGCTACTCTTCTATCTCTTAGGCCGGGTTCACACAGGGTTTTTTGGTCCGGAAACTAAGGCAGTGCACCGGCATCCAGTCGCGGACTCCGCTCCGGATTAGGCCCAATGAATGGGCCTAGTCGGGAGTGTCTTCAGTCTTCAGGCGAATTTGCCTGAAGAATGAGCATGTCGCTTCTTTTTTCTGGGAGCCGGAACAAACAGCTCAAGGAAAAAAGAAATGACCGCCTCCCATTGATTTCAATGGGAGCTGTCTTTCGGTCAGGATTTTGAGGCAAATTCGGCCTCAAAATCCTGACCAAAAAACTATGTGTGAACTCAGCCTTACAACGACACTCACTGGATAGCATAAGAGTTCCTTAGCCTCTGGAAATGTACTAGTGGGAAAATCTACTAGTGAGGTCAGGTATGCTACACTCAATGCATTACTGAGAATTCATTTTCCAGGCACACATATCAGTGAGTCAGACACAATTCACAGTAAGTAGAATCAGAGACATCATTTAAGCTCCTGGGCCCTAATGCAAAATCTGTAATGGGTACCTGCGTACCTTTGCCATTTAGCATAGTGCTAGATTTTATGTGGCAGAGGGACCTTTAGTACCCCACAAGGTCGAGGGCCTGGTAGCGACTGTTACTTCTGCATACCTTATAGCTACAACTGTCTCTGCTTGTTGGAATAACATATGTGGCCTTTCATTCATCTGACTGTGACTGGAAAGGAGGGGGCCTTTCTCTCACTCTGTCCCCTAGACTGGGTCTGCTTGGTATTGCAAAAGTATTCCACTACCAATTAGTTTACCTGATGTCTCAGTCTCACTCTTCACTAAGTTTCTCATCGTAAACTGCCTGGACCAGACCTCACAGGCTCTTGCTCCATCCTTTTTTGTTATACAGTTGTTAAATTAGGAGTCTTTACTTTACAGACTTCTCTGCTATTGACCTTGCCACAGCCTGTTGGAACTTTTCCCGTGGCAGCTGCTTTGGCCTGCATGTTCTGACCTGGTTAGAGTTTGTCTCTTACACTATACCTTAATAGCTAAAGGCACCCAAAACTGTATCAGGGCAGGTTCACATCTGCGCCCCAGTCTCCAGTTTAGCCAATCTGGATGGTTTCCATCTTCTGTCCCGGCAAAACTGGTCAAGAGACGGAAACCCGGCTTAGCTATCCTCCTATCAGAGTCCCTCCTCCCCTTATCCACACCTTGAACAAGCTGGGAATTTTCTAGTTTCATCTGTGCCTTGGAAAGGGGAATATTCCACAGATGGCCAAGGCAGCTGTCCAGGTCACACTCTCTAATGTCTGACTGCTGAAAAAGTCATAAAGCAATAAAATTACCTTGACAGTATGTCTTGCGTTGATGGCTGGAAGAAATATTTTCACTCCTAACATTACTTGTATACACACATGCCAATGCAATAGACTGACAAATGTATAAAACATTCATTGAAGATATTGTAAGAAGGTGATAGGTAAGGTTCTGGAAAGTCGCTATGTCTCGCCCAGATTCCTCACTTATGTGTGGTAAGTATGGTTACAATATAAGTAAAATGTAACCAAATCTCAGCTGTGAGATATGTCTTTTTCTGTTGGTATGTAACCAGTTCTTGTTCTACTAGGGAGGGGCCCTCAAGCTTAGGTGGGAGCATGACTTCATTAAAGACCCATAGTCCTCAGCCCTAGGCAGTTCCTGGGAAGAGTGGAGGAGTTTGGTTCTTTCCCAGCCTTCTGAAGGCTGATAAGACTCAAGTGTGATCTACTGCGTTGTTTTTGCCCTCTATGTTTACCATGTGACTGAAGCTAACCACCTGTACAGTTAGCATACTTTCTGTGTTTAGTTAGAAGCTCAGGCCCAGTTCACATCTACGTTCAGGGAGTCTGTTTGTGGACCTCCCGAATGGAAACCTATACGCATTAAAAACAGTTACTTAAGGAAACCCGTGACCTCATAGACGATGACGAACCTTTTAGAGACCGAGTGCCAAAACCCACTAATTTATTGCAGAGTGCCAACACGGCAATTTAAACTTAATACTTTGCGGATCCACAATTGCGGACAGTTATGAACCCACAAATTACAGTAATGTGAATGGGGCTTTATAGAGTTATCAATAATACAAACAACTTTGTACTGAAATGTAAAGTTATTTGCATTTAGTACTTTGAACAATTAATATTCACCATTTACATCACACAGGATCTGTTTTATAGTGACTGCAATGTTATTACAGCCTGTACTAATATCACATCTGCTAAAAACAGATACTGTGTGATATAAATAGTGAGGGGACCCCAGACAGTATTATATGCTCCGCAGTGCTCCCCTACAGTATTATATGCTCTACAGTAGGCCCAACACACAGTATTATGTTCTCCACAGTACCCCCCCAGTGTTATATGCTCCACGGTAGGCCCCCCCCCACACAGTATTATAAGCTCCATAGTAGCCCCCCACAGGATTGTATGCTGCTTAGTGGCACCCACACACAGTATTATATGCTTATCAATACGCCCCCCCCCCCCCCCGAATTACATGCTCCATAATAACCCTCCCACAGTATTAAATGTTCCTCTATACCCCCACACACACAATATTATATGCTCCTCAGCATGCATCCTCCCAGTATCATATGCACCTCAGTACCCCCCCCCACAGTATTATATGCTCCCTAGTACACCCCCCCACATACAGTATTATATGCTCCTCAGTATGCACCCACCCACCCCCCCCCCAGTATTATATGCTCCTTAGTACGCATCCCTCCGGTATTATATGCTTCTCAGTGTCACTGACACACACTGACTGACAGACACACACTGACTGATTGACACACTTACCCATGCAGAGCCGCCAGCGTCCACTTATTTTTGACTGTGAGCGCTGATGACTCACGTCATCGAGCCCGCATCAAACTCTGCAGTCAGTGTGGGCCGCGGTCACGCGATCTGTCGCCTACACTGACAGCTTTCAGCTGTATGTGCATTTCAATACATACAACTGAAGGCAGCAATCGCTCATCAATGGGGAATCCTGTACCAGATTAATGAGCAATCTGGGCGACCGCACGTATGCCAGCATAGAGGGCTCTGTGTGCCCTCTCTGGCACGCGTGCCATAGGTTCGCCATCATTGCCATAGACTATAATGGGGTCCGTGTGGTTTCCGCTCAGTTTCTGCACAAAAAATGTGGAAAGAAAAGTGCTGCTTGCAGGATTTTCAAGTGTACATTTACTAATTGCCTCTAGGGTACAAACACTACATGTTGTAATACGGGTATATTTCTTTTTTTTTTTGTGTAGTGGCCCCATAAGAATTGTCCAGTTTTGCACTGGTGTATTTTGTATATCATTTGTGTGTGTGTCCATAAGCATCTCATTTCGGATATCAGTGAAAAACCTGCGATCAGTTGTTATGGAGACCTGGAGTAAAGCTGTGTGTATGTGACCTTGTGTAACAGTGTCATCCACAGCGCCCTGCCCCTTTAAAGCTGACATAAAGCAGTGAAGAAAAATGTCTGCGTTGCTATGGAAACCTGGAGTAAAACTCTAATATGTGGTACTCTGTGCAGAGCTGTGTATCTAATCCTCCAGCATGTGTAATTGTGTGTAGATGCGCATATCTAATCCTGCAGCATGTGTAACTGTGTGCATTGGTGCGTATCCAATCCTCCGGCATGTGGCATTGTGTGCAGTGACGCACATCTAATCCTGTGGCATGTGGAACTGTGTGCAGATGTGCGTATCTAATCCTCTGGCGTGTGGTATTGTGTGAAGACATGCATATCTAATCCTCCAGCGTGTGGTACTGTGTGCAGACGTACATATCTAATCCTCCGGCCGGCGCGTGGTACTGTGTGAAGACGCATGCATCTAATCCTCTGGTGTGTGATACTGTGTGCTGATTTGTGTATTTAATCCTCTGGCGTGTGGTACTTTGTGCAGACGCGCGTATCTAATCCTCTGGCATGTGGAGCTGTGTGCAGATGCGCGTATCTAATCCATTGGCGTGTGGTATTGTGTGCAGTTGCACGTATCTAATCCATTGGCATGTGGAACTGTGTGCAGACGCGTGTATCTAATCCTCTGGCGTGTGGTACTGTGTGTAGATGTGTGTATCTAATCCTCTGGTGTGTGCAACTGTGTGCAGACGCACGTATCTAATCTTCCGGCATGTGGTACTGTGTGCTGACTTGTGCATCTAATCCTCCAGCGTGTGGTACTTTGTGCAGATGCATGTATCTAATTCTCTGGCATGTGGAACTGTGTGCAGACGCGCATATCTAATCTTTTGGCGTGTAGTACTTTGTGCACATGTGCGTATCTAATCCTCTGGTGTGTAGAACTGTGTGCAGATGCGTGTATCTAATCCTCTGCCGTGTGATACTGTGTGCTGACCTGTATATCTAATCCTCCAGTGTGTGGTACTTTGTGCAGATGCATGTATCTAATTCTCTGACATGTGGAACTGTGTGCAGACGTGCATATCTAATCTTTTGGCAGGTGGTACTTTGTGCAGACACATGTATCTAATCCTCTGGCGTGTGCAACTGTGTGCAGACGTGCGTATGTAATCTTCTGGCATGTGGAACTATGTGCAGAAGCGCGTATCTAATCCTTCGGCTAGTGTAACTGTGTGCAGACGCGAGTATCTAATCCTCTGACATGTGATACTGTGTTCTGACCTGTGTATCTAATCCTCTGATGCGTGTATCTCAGCTTGGATATCAGTGTTGGATTGTGTATGTGGAGTGACCATGTGTATTGCAGTTGCAATATGAGTGAAAGACTTGAAGGTTTGTTTTAGCTAATTGGGGAGGGGGGGGGTCAGGGTTTTGGGAAAGCTGTATCTCCGGAACGGTATGTCCGAGTGAGTTGGGTTCTCGGTTCTCATCTTAAACCTCCCCGGACACCTGAAGTATCTGTGTGCTAAATTTGGTGAAGATCGGTCCAGTCGTTTGGTTGCTCATAAAGAACAGACAGACAGACAGGAATTCATTTTTATAATATAGAGAGATAAACTACACAATAACATACAACATATTGTAATCAGTGGACAAATCCTTTAAAGGGATTCTATCATTAGAATCCCTTTTTCTACAAATACTATATACTAAAGGCTATTCTTCTCCTACCTTTGTTATTCTGCATCGGCAGCTCGGATCAGAATAACAAAAGTAGGAGAATTATAGCCTTTCTAAAGGCTGTTCCGATGAGGTATTTGTAGAAAAAGGGATTAAGTATAATTGCTAGAGGAGTAAAGTGTGTCAACCACGATTTACTCTTTTACAGTAACTTTGCATTATGTTGGTCATGTTAACTTTGAGCTCTCAGTCACATAATCTGATCTCTGATGTGAAGGATTTGAATCCCTGTGGCAGTGGGACTTCACCTGGGAAAATTTCTTAATTGTTGGCTTACTTGTGCTTTGAAAGAAGGAATGTTCTACATGACTGTACATTCAAGGTTAACTAAAAAAAAAAAAATTATATCTGTTTATATTTAGTCTTTCTATAAAATAATCCCATAATGCATACACTGTGTTATAAACATGGTGTTAGGGTCTGGGGTTGCTAGGTGGGGTGGCATAGACACACAAGTCCAGTTTCTTTAGTCCAAAACAAAGGTAGAGTTTATTTTCACTCAAAAAAGGTAGTGCAGCAACAAAAGGAAACAATACAAAAATAAATCCCTGCCCGGCTAGGCTGTAACTAAACATGGAATAGGTTACCTCACCTATAATAGCAGAAATCAAAAGCCAGTTGAATAATTCAGGACACAGCTCCAAAAAAATGACCTCTCTGTTTGGCACTCCAGTCAAGCTCTGCCAAAGTCTGCTGCTGGAGCTGACTTCTTAAGCCTCCTTGATGAGGAGACTCTCAACAGCTGAGTCACTGCCGGAACATTCCCAAAGTGTGGACTGGAGGGGGGTGGAATGACAGGTCCCACTACCAACCTACCTGCCATTCCTAAAAATCCAGCCCAGTAACTGGAACTTTGAAATAACACTAAGCAGACAGACTTATCTGCTGAGAACCAGTCTTCCGGAGTTTTTTCATCTCACCCACCTTAGTAGTCTGGGTGAGATGTACACCCCCTCCATTACCTGGCCGTCCATCGGCTTACAATGGGTAGAATATCATCTGCTCCATTACAGTTTATCAGCAGGCTAACAACTTTTTAACCCTTAAAGCTGAGGATCCACGTTAAGCCTAAAGCTCCATGCATCAAATCGATACAAAAAACACTATGGAAAAGACCACAGCGCTAAGGCACAAGGTCTATTAGTTGTGGTGCAACAAACATGGCAGTGGAGGTGGCTTGTATACTTCGTAATAGTGAGATAACAGATACGACGCGCATTACACAAGTCTGGAATGATTGCCCGAAAAAACAGATGATCAAGCCTTGACTTTAATATTGTCATAAAAAGCGTTGGCTTGAGTTTGTAAAAAAGTACAAAAAGTGGACAGTAGAAGACTGGAAACGGGTGATTTGGAGTGATAAGATGATAGTCAATAGACTGGGCTCTAATGGGTACAAATTGGTCTGGAAGGACAAAGGGGGCTAACAGATTGAGAAATTGTAGGAACTGTCAGGTTTGATGGAGTAAGATGATATGGGGTTGTTTCACGGCCAAAGGTGTTGGATTCTTAACCAGGATTAATGGTGTTCTCAATGTTGAGCTATATGTTAGTATCCCACAAGACAAGTAACTTCATACACTCAAGTACTATAGGTATGAAAAGGATGACATAGTGCTCCAGCAGGACAACGATCCAAAGCATATGTCAAGATTAGCTAAGAAATGACAATGAAGTAGAGGTGCTGGAATGGCCTTCACAGTCCCAAGACCTCAACACTTGTGGATAGAGTTGAAGAAAAATCTATACTCATACCCAAGTGAGTCAACTAGTATGCACCAACAATGAGCTGGGACCTTGTATCAGATTTTGTTCGAGACATGGTTGATCGAGAGCATGCTCAAAAGGATCCAGTCAGTGTTGAAAGCCAAAGGTGGATTTACAAAATACTAACAAAATAATAAACGTTTAGATTTTTAGGTGCCAAACAGTAACAATTCAGATAGGGTGCATTCACACGATGTAACGTGCAGCGTGATCTGGCACATATACACGTGCCGGCAGATTACGCACTCAAAATGCTCCCATTCATTTCAATGGGAGTTAGGATCATATACGCCGCGTTAACTCCCATTGAAATGAATGGGAGCTTTTATGGCGCGCAAACTCTGACACGACGTATACGTGCCAGATCACGCTGCACGTTACATCGTGTGAATGCACCCTTAGATGACAAGAATCTGCATAACTAATTATATGCTAAATAGTTGCTAAATTATATGCTAAATTATAAGATAGCCAAGATGGTTGTCTATAAAATGATGGTAGTCTCACGTCTGAAGCCAGGGCCGCCACCAGGAATTTTGGGGCCCCATACACCCTAAGTGTCTGGGCCCCCCCCCCCCCCGCCCCGCCATTTTAACACCACTTTATTTTGTGACATACCAATTATGTATTACCTCCCAATGAATTTAGCTCTGCCCACTTTTCTGTTGACTCCACCCATTCTCATTCATTTTCATGTGCTCCCACACAGTATAATCCTCCTACAGTCACCTGTAAATTATATGCCCCCCCTCCATCTCTCCCCCAGTTTCATATACACCCTACCTCTGCCCCCAGTTTCATGTCCCCCCTCCATCTCTGTCCCCAGTTTCATGCTGTTCTCCCCCTTTCAACTGCCCACAGTTTCATGTCCCCCCATATCTGCCCCAGTGTCATGCCGTTCCCCCCCTCATCTGCCCCAGTGTCATGTCATTCCCCCTTCATCTGCCCCAGTGTCATGTCATTCCCCCCTTCATCTGCCCCAGTGTCATGCCATCCCCCCCCCTTCATCTGCCCCAGTGTCCATGCCATTCTCTCCCCACCCCCTTCATCTGCCCCAGTGTCATGCCATTCTCCCCCCCTTCATCTGCCCCAGTGTCATGCCATTCTCCCACTTCATCTGCCCCAGTGTAATGCCATTCTCCCCCCTTCATCTGCCCCAGTGTAATGTCATCCCCCCCCTTTCATCTGCCCCAGTGTCATGCCATTCTCTCCCCACCCCCTTCATCTTCCACAGTGTCATGCTGTTCCCCCCCTCCCCTTCATTTGCCCCCCAGTTTCATGGGCCCCCTTCGTTATGTTAAACACAAAACAAACACTTATTTACACTCACCCCCTTCCTTCATCGCTCCCTCGCCGCTCCTCTCACTCCACTGACAGGTGTAAGCGCGATGTGACGTCATCACATCGCGCCTACACACGCCGAAGCCGGGCGCAGCATTAAAACAGGAGCTGAGCTGAGCTCCTGCTTTAATCACCTGTGTATTCAGATCATCGGCGTCCGACGGATGCTGATGAGCTGAAATCGGGACAGGCAAGTGCCGGGGGGCCCCAAGAGGTTCTGTGGGCCCTGGCACTTGCCCGACTATACTATAGTGACACCGGCCCAGGGCACAATTGCTGCTGCGGGCGCCAGCCAAAACCGGGCCCCCCCCATTTTTCAATTTGGCCGGGCCCCTGACACCAGTAGCGGTAATACTGCCCTATCGGCGGCCCTGTCTGAAGCTGTAGTGGATGGTGAGATATGGAGCCTGGAAGTCACAAGTTGAAAACACTGCTAGGGCCCGTTCACACGGTGTAAACGCGCATGTATTTTGGAAAAATACACATATAAAACATACTCAATAAAACTCCCATTGACTTCAATGACATTTTTTTACACGTGTAAATAAACACGTCAAAATACACGTATGAAATATCATTGAAGTCAATGGGAGTCTTAGTTTTACACATGTATTTTGCCTAAATACATGCACGTTTACTCCATGTGAACAGGCCCTTACCCTTTTGCTTGACAACGTATGGGCAGAGGGCCTCATTCTTTATTCACTTGTTTAGATTACATTTTAATTGTTATTTCCCACATTGTAATGTGCTACAGTATTTATTAGTGCTGTAAAAAAACATGATTAGTTTTTATTTTGTTAGGCCTTATATCGTTCGTTGATTACATGTCTTCTAATATTAGGAGCATTACATTACATAGACATTCTGACTTTGGTGTGCTTTAACCGTTTGTATAACATACAGTAACCTCAGGCCTTGCACTAGTAATTGTGTAGAGTTTGCTCAGACCCCTTGTCTCCCTCACACACAACAATGGCGAGGAGAAGTTTTATGGAAAAGGATTTTTTCATGCATGTTGATGCTTCATTGAATGTCCATGGTGCTGTCAGATGTCAGATCCCCACATATCTCTCCAGCAGATTGGTGATAAATGTTTTAGTGATATCAAGTATATAACGGAATCCGATCATGTAACATAGTCAAATTTAAAAAATGTGAACCATGTCACCAACAAATACGGCCATAACCTATACCCATGATACATAGGACGTAATTACTAAGTGTTAAATATTATATATTTACAATATTCTCTAGCAGACATGGGGTTAACACTCTACTGACATCATATCTGTTGAATTTTGGGTACATGGGTGCGGTTAGAGTACACCATTTTAGAAATCTCCCTACATAGCTGTAACATGGAAGGTAACACCCACTCTCATGAATATAAATGAGTGACAGACACACACGTCGTGGTCGTCATCCATGAGGGGGATCCATGGGGAATCTATGGCAGGTCTGTCTGCCATCCCTCTCTGTCATCCTGGACAAGATGTCGTGAATATCCCAAGTCCACCAACCAGATGACAAGCATGAACCAAGCTGTAACTACAAGATATCCAGATGATTTAACTTCTCTGAAGATGTAAGCTATTGACAATTGACTGATATTTGTGTTATTTGGACATTTTCCCTGTTCCTGTGTTTTCCTTCAAGATATTAATAAACCTCTACACTGTTTTATAACAAGCTGACTTCTTCCTATCGTGGATAAGGCCTTCAACACGTGACACAAGTCTATCCCACAATTTCAAGGCTAGGTACGGATATTTAACAGTGGATACAAGTCTCACCGGCAAATACAAGATATTTAACAGTGGCGAGCCAGCCTTCCTCCGTTACTTCATGGCTATTTAACAGTGGCGAGCCCAGCACGGTTGGTTTTTTCCTGTTTTTCTTGTTCCGTTCACTTGCAATTAAGGGGGATGAGAGGAGTATTTTGCAAGTTGTATGAATTGCAAGATTCAGGAAGACTTCGAAAAGAAACTTATATTGGTGAGATACAGATGACTGTTGTACGTGTTATATGATACGGAAGCCTGTGTGAGGAAAGCCTGTGAGGAAACACAGAAGGACCACAAGTGCCAGACGTACTGAGACGTTCTGATGACAGGGACCAACTGTTCCAAGGACAAGCTAAAGGTGAAGCTTTCTACAGTGGTGAGTAAAGATTTTACTTTTAAAGTATGGAAAAATTAGAGTCATTGTCTAAAAAGTGTAACGTTGAGTTTAAAATTGTGTCTAGTGACAATTTAGCGAGTATATGGCAAGATTTGTATACACAATGTAAGCAGGCAAATTCTAAGATTGAAAATAGAATTTGTTCTACAAAAGAGAAGCAGGTATTTAGGAATATAGCTTCTTTGGTAAAGATTTTTAATGACGTGGTAACAGAGAAGAAATTAAGTAATAGTATGCATAAATCTGTTCAGACAGATAATGAGAAATCTCAATATGTTGATAAAGAGCACCATGTGGCAGTAATGGCCATAGATGGTGAGGAACAAATGATACAAGAAACTAAATTGAAATTAAAATCTCAGGAATATTTGATGAATCTGAGTAAAGCCATTCCCACATATGATGTAAAGATCCATGTGTGTAGAAACTCAGAAATTTTTGAAAGCCATGCAGAGAAATTTGATCTATCTAATGAACAAAAAAACAAAATGTTTAAATTATGGCTTCCTATTGATTTTACAGAACGTTTGTCTGCAAAAATGTCTTATGATAATGAGTCAGATGAATGGTTAAAAGACAGTGATGTGGAGAGATTAAAGAAACTAATCTGGTGCACTAGAGGTGACAGCATGCCAACACCTGACATACTGAATGAGATAAAGATTGGCAGAAAAGAATGTACTTTTGCGTTCATGTCTAAATTTGAGAGAACATACAAAACTGTCATTCCAAAGGTGAACTCTTCATCTATGGTGAAAAGTTTTGTTAAAAAGTTCAAATTCTTGGATGCAGTCACCCTTGCCAGTGCCTCAGATAAGAAGACTTTATTTGAAGCTGCTAGTTTATTGGACATGGCCAGAAGACATCAGAAACATATGTCAAATGTAAATCGAGTATGTCCAAAGCAAAAAGCAAAGCCTATTAAGAGACATCTGTCAAATCATGTTAAAGTGTCCCCTATTTATAGGAGGCAAAGTGACAAAATCTATGAGAAACGTAGGAAATTACATGTTGCATATAAACCATATGCCATGCAGGAAAGTCCACAAATTGAAATTCCAGTATTAACTGAAATTAAAGAATTGCAGCCAACCAAATCTATTGATAGTCAAAAGATTGTATCTGGGAATGTACCAGTTGTCTCCAAAATGTCAGATCTTTTCAGTAACCCAATGGCATCTGACCTGTCTTATATTCTTAGGAAAAGGGCAAGCTTGGCATTCTCTCATGACCTGGCGAGGCTATTATGGATGGACGTGTTGACAGGAAGTTCATGGGTTTAACTTAAAAATATATATCTGAAAGGAGGTCAGGGGTTGAATTTAAAAGTATCTCTGAAGGAATGACTGTCTATTGAGATTTACTTATGTACTATTTGGCTATATAAAGAGAAATCCCTTTTATATGAGGAGAAGTCCAATGATCAGGTATAATCCACATGATTATGTGATGATGTTTATAAATAATCCTAATTATGCTATTGTGAATAATACTATGGATCATATTATATACAGTATATATATATATACACACAGGAGGAGAGTCTCATGTGTGGTGACAGATTTTCGTCATAGTCCACTCTCTAGATGCAGAGAGAGAAGGAGCATGTTATATACAATATATGAATATATGACATGTATATGAATATATGTACAATATATTAATATGATCAAATAGTATTAGGAATCCATAAAGTTATTAAACTTTCCATTGGTTAAAATCAATATTGTATTAATTTGGTTTTTGCTAAAGTTTATCTATTTTTCAGATCAGAAATGTCATATATGGAAAAATGGATCAGTTCAATCAGTGATGTCCGTTCATTCATCATTCTTTCCTTCTAGCTAAAAGAATGCATGGAGTGTCTAACGATTAATGAGTAAACAAATTAACATGGTGTGACTAATAACAATGCATGATAAGTGATAGAAGTTATAACTTACCTTAAGCATGTTTTTCAATAGTTTCATGTAAAGTCCATGTTTTTAGGATTTTCAAGTTATAATCCATTGTGTATGAAGGCATGCAACTAGGCATGGAGCTCTTACTGTGAATTAAGTGTTCGTTCATGTGGTCAGTTGATTGACAGCAACACACTGTGACCTGTGACCCTGATGGGCTGGTCAGTATAAGTGCTAAGTGTTATGTGTCGAGTCGACTCGTGTATACAACAGATCTGTGACATCACAAATAGGCCTAAGAAAATCAGGATGCATCCAACAAGGAAAAAGAAACATCTATCCAACAAAAAGACGTCTATTTCTATTTTCTTTTTCTATTGTTTATTTTTTCTATTTTTTATCTTATGTGATCCTCTATATTAAATCGGGAAATTAGCAAATATATTTGAAATCCATCAAAAGGAACCTCATATGTTTATACCTACAGGAAAACCAAGTGTTTAAGTCACATGAGCTGAGAGAAAAGGTGACAGCTGCACTACAAAGCAAGGTTATTTTAGGTGAACATTCTGTAGGAAAAAGTAGCTTTTGAGAAGATACAGATAATCTTCAATATATTTGTTCAAACCTGACAAATAATAAAGGTTTATTGTGGTAATTGGATCATGGGATAATAAATATATTAGTTATGGTGGGAAAATCTAGTTAGCTATAGCCAGTATTGCAGTATTGATTTATTGTATTATTATTGATTATGTATTCTTACATGTACACACACACTTGCATACACTTACACACATCAACATCTACAAACATTGGGAAAACAAACATTGGGAAAACAAACATTGGGAAAACATAAGTGTCTTATATGCAAATAAGATAAGCTAATCATCTTCATGAAAGGAGAAGTATAATATCATCAAAGGATATGGGATATCAAGAGAGATAGTCTCTGGTTTATTCTTTAAACTTCTGATTATAGGATGTGACATATTTTGAAATGTTTATGTTTTATATACTTATTTCATATATATGGTATTCACATACAGCCAGTACACAAGAATATATACAGTTAAGTTAAAGACAGTCAAGTATGTTAAGTCTTGTCTCTATTCTTGGTATTGGAGGTATCTGAAAGGTTAAGAAGGTCACAGGAATCTGTGAAGAGACGAGGTGTTAAGAGGAAACTTTAGGCACATACGTTTTTATGAATAAAGGTTAATATTGTGTCTCAGATAAAGAACACAATGATATTTAATAAATGAATGTTTAAAATAAAATAATATCTTATTAAAAAAGAAATAAAGTGATTAAACTTTAGAAAATGTATGATAAGTATGATAACATAATCATATAGGAACATATGTTTAGTATAATTGGTGAAAAGTTCTAACTAAAGAATAAATATTGTGATTGTCTATAGAATGGTAATTAATAATGAGATCACATTATATTTCAAAGTCATGTTGCAATTTGTCATCACAAGTAAAGTACACATATATATTCATACATATAGATATAAAGATATATGTTGATATATGATGTTTATATAGATTATTGTATCCAAAGTACTATTATCAGATAGTTTGATAAATGTATTGAATATCAATATTTTATAAGTCAAATATAAATATTGATACAATATAAAGAGAAGTATGATATATAAATGAGTGGTATGGTACACTGTGATATTATAGTTTAGTTAATTGCCTAATTTGGCTTAGTTATTAGGGAAAGAAAACTTTTCTTCAATCAAGTCCAAGATTATGATAAAGTTTGATATCAAATGTTAATAAAAAGACTTTAACAGTTACAAGAAGAAGATGTGCGGGAAAAGACAAAATCTGAAGGTATGATGCTATATGCTTAAGCTTATGCCAAGGACTGTGTTTAAAAATTATTGCTGGAGTTTGGAACCTTTGATCAACAGATGATTGGACAGATATAAAGACGTCCTCATCAATGTTTGGTGGAATCCTTTCTATTTCAAGACTTCAAGTTGTTTGGTGAGCAAAAGGGTTGTGAATGATAGAACCCGAACACAGAAATTGTGTATCCAAGAGACTGAGATTCCAGGACTGAACCTTACTGACAAGCAGCAGGGATGATGTCAGAATTCACACTTGCCTTGCTTTTGCAGTATTGCTCCAGAAGTGTCACATGATTGTACAGTGACAGGTGGTCAAGGGAATTACCAAAGGAAACTCCTCTACAGTCTATGTCTTGGTGAAGTGAAACATATGGACTTTGTTGTTATATCAATATCTTCTCAATATGAACTTTAATGGAAAATGTTATAATATCTGCACAACACGGAGGAAATCTAAAGGACTTTAAGTCAAGAACTACATTTGTGGTAATAAGCCTTCTATTATGACGGAAAAAGAGATGACCAGAAGACCAGACGATGAAAGAAGAGCCTTCATCAGGTGTAGGTTAGATAGTGGATCAAATTGTTTCCATCTTTGATCACAGTTTACCATGACATAACATTTATTAATGTCAAAATGTATTGCAAATTGATGAAATTATTGTTACATGGACAATCAATGAAAATTAAGTTCCAGCAAAGAAGAAAGAAGATATAATCTAATTGTATGAATATTGTTGTATGGTATATCTTGAGAGTTCAAACAGATATTTCACTCTCAAAAGGGGGAAATGTTAAATATTATATATTTACAATATTCTCTAGCAGACATGGGGTTAACACTCTACTGACATCATATCTGTTGTATTTTGGGTACATGGGTGCGGTTAGAGTACACCATTTTAGAAATCTCCCTACATAGCTGTAACATGGAAGGTAACACCCACTCTCATGAATATAAATGAGTGACAGACACACACGTCGTGGTCGTCATCCATGAGGGGGATCCATGGGGAATCTATGGCAGGTCTGTCTGCCATCCCTCTCTGTCATCCTGGACAAGATGTCGTGAATATCCCAAGTCCACCAACCAGATGACAAGCATGAACCAAGCTGTAACTACAAGATATCCAGATGATTTAACTTCTCTGAAGATGTAAGCTATTGACAATTGACTGATATTTGTGTTATTTGGACATTTTCCCTGTTCCTGTGTTTTCCTTCAAGATATTAATAAACCTCTACACTGTTTTATAACAAGCTGACTTCTTCCTATCGTGGATAAGGCCTTCAACACGTGACACAAGTCTATCCCACAATTTCAAGGCTAGGTACGGATATTTAACAGTGGATACAAGTCTCACCGGCAAATACAAGATATTTAACACTAAGTCTCAAACCAAAGGAGACATTGTACCCACATGAATGAAGGTCTTTTGTCACGTCTCCCATCTTACCCCTTCACAAGAGACCCATGTTTTATTCTGCCTGCTAGAAGTTCTGTGTACTAGTGCTGTTAACGCTTCCAGTAAAGGCTTTATTCATTTAATGGCACAAGGTTCTCCATAGTGCCGCACCTCTCTACATTTCCTCCCTCATCTCTGTCTACCCCCCAACCCGTGTTCTCTGTTCACTCAATGACCTAAGTCTTACATTCTCTATCATTAGAACCTCCCACACTCGTATACAAGACTTCTCCCGAGTTGCACCACTTCTCTGGAATGCTCTACCCCGGACAATCAGATTAGTTAAAATCTCTAAAATGATCCCTCCTCTGTTCCCGCTCGCACATTACCCCACACGATATGATGCTGTTTCAGACTAACTCTATATTTCCAGGCACCATCCACATGTTACAGGACACGACTGGTGACGGCTTATAAAGTTTTATGTTTGTGTAATGACAGTAATCTGTATTACAAAATTGTCTGACCACTGTATAAGCAATTCTACCTCCGATGCCGCCCCTGCTACCTCTTGTGTCACCCCCCTCTACCCCATAGATTGTAAGCTCTTGCGAGCAGGGCCCTCAGTCCCATTGTGTGAAGTGACTATTTCTCTGTAATGTATCTTCTTGTCTGTATTTGAATCCGTTATATAAATAAAATGTATTATTATTATTAGTATTATTATTATCATTATTATTATAAAAGTAGCTCACTATGCAGCAGCATTCTTAGCATCAAATGGATGTACATAATGAAAAAATTCCAACCGGCCCATTGTACTGTCATGTAAGTTAATAAAGTCCATCAGGCACCACTGGTGTCTATAAGTCATGAATACAATAGATCTGGCAATGTGTTCAGTATTACATGATGAAAACTACATACCGAAACTTTATCCAAATTTTATTTGGCTATCATTACTGCTGTTAATAGGATTAGTCTTAGTAGGAACAGCCATAATGTGCTGTTTATGCTAAGACTGCAATCATTGACAAACGGACTCCGGGATTTCTGAGCCTATACATGGACATGGACATACAGTACATATATATCTACTGTTATGTTATTTAACATCATCTACATCAGAATTCCTGGAATTTTGGTAGGTTGTAAGAAGACAGAATAATCTCTGATACAGTATTTAATTTCTCCATCTAGTAAGGGAAAAATCCAACTTCAAATATGGCAACCAGTACAAGGCAAGTGATTCCCCTTATTTAGATGTGTATTTGATAGAATTACAAGTATGAGTATAGTAATACTAGACAGATTTCTTATGTTCCTTTAACTCATTTATTCCAAGTGACCTCTGAACCATCCTTTATTCATATTAAAGAAGCTCAGAGTTGCTATATCTTTTTTCTACAATGTGCTGGTAACTGTACTCAGTATCTAGTACTATGTGTACAAGTACACTTCTATTATCATGTGTATCTATACTGCTTGTGATGCATATAGGGATGTAGAGGTAACAACTGCTTTTGGGTTCTTAAGCCTGGGGGGCGGGGGAAAAGCTTCTCTACAACATAAGAAGACATCAGTATTATAGCTAGCACATAGTAGATGGGGCCCCATTCTGTATTTCTAATTTGGGCCCAGGAGCTTCATGTTACGTCTCTGGATGCACCCCGTGATCTTTTTGTATTGGTAGCAGCTGCTTGGCACTGGTTATTACAGTTCAGTTTACCATACACTAATATGGCAAAGTCCTTTCACAAGTAGCATGTGCAAATTAATAATTCTGTCATTATAGAGTTCTGGTATTGTAAGATCCATCGCTCGTCTTAAGAATGTTTATTGTCTCTGCTGGCGACATACTTTGTGTTCATGAGTTGCAGATAACAGGGTGATATCCCCTTGAGCTGTAAAGCTATATGTAAACCAACTGTGGGAATCCATTTTAACATTCTGAGCTGTGAATTCTCTTGCTCAGCTCCAGCACAGCTGATGCACATACATGGTATCTTGGCTGCCCATACACGCGTCCAGCTGTTGGAATGACCTTGCACCTGTAAATGACCAATGCCCCAAAAATAAAGTCACCAGGTGCACCAGATTAGAACACAACAGGCTCGCAGTCCGTGACTGCCTTGTTCACTTCAATGTAGACAGGCAAAACTAGATCCTTCTCTACCCTTACACGTTCTGCAACAAATAATAAGCTTATCATTATTTATATATTATTATATTGCCGCATTAAGCTTTGTCACCATGTGTCCCACAATCTGCTGTTCAGGAACAAAAATATAATTAGTTTCCTAATTGATTCTGTATGTGTAGAACCCAGTAGGAAACATTCATAAAAACAGCCGCACAACATGAATCGTCATTTAAATAGTCACAATAATGTAACAAAGTCACATCGTACAATTTATACCATTTGTACTAAATTGGATTCTACACTGCATGTACTACTATGCTTTTCAGGCTTGAATTTTATACTGTACAAGCCATATATTACAACACTAGATGTCCACTATGAAATAACAGATATTAGCTCTGGAAGATATTAAATGGTTGAATAAATGGTTAACAACAGAGGTTGAATAAAATATAGTAGAATTTATAGATCCATTTAGAGTCCATTTACACAGGGGTTATGGCCTCAGTTTTATAAGAAAGTCATGAAACTGTTGTGGATATGCTCTTGGACATATCTAATAGTCACCAACTCACTCTATTAACGTTAATGGGTCTTATGGGCTTCTGGTGTTGCTGGTGACAACAACAGCACAGTAAACATATATTGATGCAGTCAAAAATACCAGAATGGCCGATGGAACCCTCAATGGAGGGATTATACTCTATTATCTAAAGTAAAGGTCAGCGACAATCATTACAGGGATCCTATCATACAACCATTTTGTTTTTTTTCTCATTAACACGTCGAAATAGCCTTAAGAAGGGCTATTCTTCTCCTACTTTTCGTTGTTTTCTCCGGGCCGCCGTTCGCTTGAAATCCCGGTTTTTGTCGGTATGCAAATGAGTTCTCTCGCAGCACTGGGGGCGGTCCCCATCGCTCAAACAGCACTGGGGGCATCCAGCATCCATTTTCGTCAGCAATGTCCTCTTCATCCTCTTTTTCCGGCGCAGGTTTCCGACTTCTAGAGAAGAGCAAACTGCGCATACCCACAGGCCACGAGAAAATGGCCACTTACAATACTGTAAAAACAAAATACAAAAAACAGGATTCCTACGGAATGGCGGCGCGGAGAAGACAACAAAAGGTAGGAAAAGAATAGCCTTTCTTAAGGCTATTCCGACGTGTTAATGAGAAAAAAAAACGTTTGTATGATAGGATCCCTTTAAGGCAATGACCCAGATGAAAAGTATCAAATATACCTGGTGCTAGCTTGTGGCTTTTTAACAAAAAATAAAACAAAACAGGTCTGCAGACTAAATAGGTTTTCAAGTATATGTTTCCTATGTAACTCTGTTACATATCTGGATTGCCTCTTCTCTACTTGGACATATAAGATAGGACCCAGGATTTCATTTATACTTTCCATGTACTTCTTATTTCAAAAATCATTTACCTAAGGACATTGGTGAGATCGCAAAATGAATGAATTCCAACTATTAGATTTTCAGAAAGCTGATATTTTATTTTTGACCAGTTAAAAAAAAAGTCTCTATATTTTGTAGGTCTGTAGTTAGGTCTACTTAAAGTTACTAAATACTTTCATCTAATGCAAAGTAACGTCTTCTAAAATATATGATTATTAAATTCTCCATGACCATTATCCTATTAAAGAAAGTGAGGTACATCTTTTATGTCTATCTTCCAGGTGTAGTCCTAAAGGGAGTCTACCATCACTGAAATCTGTTTTAAAACACCTATATGCTGTTGTGGGGGTTACTAGTGGGATACTGAGCAAAATTGACATAATTTTTGTATCAAAGTGCAATGTTACTCCCAACAGAATCAGCTCAAGCCCTGGTTCACATCTGCATTAGGTAATCCATTCGGGGAGTCTGCTTGGGAACCCCTCAAATGGAATACTGAATGCATTGACAAGCAGTAAGCTTATGAAATCACATGGACCCCATAGACTATAATGGGGGTCCGTGGGTTTTCCACAAGGTGTCCGTACGGAACATGCGGAGAGAAAAGTACGTCATGAACTACTTTCCACTCCGCATTACTCATGCGGACACTGCGCAGAAAACACATGTACTCCATTATAGTCTATGGGGTCTGTGTACTTTCATAAAATCACCAATTGTCAATATGTTCGGTATTCTGTTCGGGGGTCCCCAAGCAGACTCCCCGAATGGATTACCTAATGCAGATGTGAACCAGGGCTTAGCTGTACTGTACACAAATAAGTTGTCCAGGTAGCACACATTTTCTCCTTTGGTTTCTACCCATTGGAATCTGTCGATTTTAACATTGGGGTTAGCAGAGGGTGGCACCACTGGTGAAAGGTGATGGTCTGACAGGCATAGCCATGCCCACAGCCAATTTGTATATGGTTTAAAATTTGAGTTTTTCTGTAACAATATTGTAATTTGACACATTAAGACAAGGGCCTCACATGGCATAAATGCCACAATTTGGTATACATTGATGGTATACATATGATTTTAGTGGTAGTACAAGTCCTTTAAGAGCAGATTTCAGACTACATGGAGGATTCAGTATGAGAATTTTACATGTTATTGCAATGTAATTGCACAGAAATAATGTGAGGATCTTACACCATAAGGTGCATTGACATGGAGGAAGTTGGCGCTGATTCTGGCATGATAACTTGCGGCAGATCAGCTCGGAAAAAAAGCCTCCCATTGATTTCAATGGGTTCTGCGCAGAAAACGGAACCCATTGAAGTCAATGGGAGTCTTTTTTTCAGCACTGATTCTGCCGCAAGTTATCATGCCAGAATCAGCACCAACTTCTTCTGTGTGAAAACCCCCTACAACTCTTTCCATTCTTCAACAGGCACAGCTCCTCTGGTTCTGATATAGTTGACATCTTTTCTCTAATTCCCACCATTCCTGAGCAATCATTCCTGTTTCAGCACCCAGTATACTATTTAGACTCTCTAGTGTCAGGTGGTCAGTCCTCGGCTGGAGCAGACAGTCAGGGACTACAAGATCCTACTTAGTATATTAGATAATCTACATCTAGATAAACTAACAGCGATGACTGCTCGGAAGTATTTGGAGATAGATAAAAAAAATTCCAACTGTGCCAGAAACATTGGAATGGTGCCTATTAAAGCATACAAAGAGATGGAGTTGGTGAAGGTGGTGAAAGCTCCACATTAAGTTTAGTTCACTTTATTGTGTCTGATATAGTAAATAATATCATATAATTATTTGTTTGCTGAAACAATTTTATTACAACATCAGTAGTGATAGTAGTTTCTAAGCAAAGTACCTACAGAGCTGAAGCCCAAAGCATGTACATTTAACCCCAAATAAGCCACTGTTCTCTCTGTTACTGCACAAGTATAACAGAGTTTTTAAAAAATAAATATAGTCTAGATATACCATACACTTATGCAAAACACTTAATACTGTGCATTCAAGACTGGTCACTAGGGGGCTCCATATACTGAATGTTAGAACATTCAATGAGTAAGTCTCACACTTTTAATATATTGTGTATTATTTTTATTAGGTTACTTTACTGACTTTTGAAATTCACTTTTTTGAGAATTTTAAATAAAAATCTTGCTGTGATATTAATTCATTTCATAGGTGTTAGATATAAGAAATCACAATACTTTTCAAGGAAATACTTAAATAGTTGTTATTGTTATTAGTTGCAATGATAGATGCAGTTCTATACAAAGATGCATTATTTGGCCTAAAATAAATAAGTACCTATAAGTCTTAGATTTGACAACACTTATTACACTGACTCTCATTACATCTTATGTATTCACACACGCCTCCCAACCATCCTGGATTCTGTGGACAGTCCCGGGTTGTGGGTCCTGTCCCACCGTACCGGCCAGATTCCACTCACCTGCGTCCGGAAGATGCAGATGAGTTGAATCCAATAATGAATGAAGCTATTTGCGGACAGTTACTGCTTCACCACTGTGCTCTCCGTGCACTTTAGCCCTGGGAACTGTAGGCACAATGTGATGACATCACTCATATTGTGCCTGGGATGTGACTGCAGACAGAGCAGCAAGGGAGCAAGAAGAGGTGAGTATCCATGTTTTTATGTTAACCTTTGGGTGCAAATTAAGGGGGAACATGAAACTAGGGGCAGATGAAAGGGGCACATTAAACTGATGACAGATGAAGGGGGGACATTAAACTGGGGGTAGATGAAGGGGGACATTAAAGTAAGGGCAGATAAAGGGGGAACATTAAACTGGAGACAGATGAAGGGAGTACACGAAACTGGGGGCAGATATAGGGGTGACATTAAACTAGGGACAGACGTAGGTGGTACATGAAAGTGGGGCAGATATAGGGACATGAAACTGGTGGCATTGATGGAGGGGGGACATTAAACTGGGGGCCAATGAAGGGGATATGAAACTGGGGCAGATGGAAGGGGAACATTTAACTGGTGGCAGACGAAAGGGGGTCATGAAACTGGGGGGAGATGAAAGGGGCAAATTAAAGTGGGGGCAGATGAAGGGGCATTAAACTGGTGACAGATGAAGGGGGGACATCCAGCTGCCCCAGTTTAATGTCCCCCACTAGTTGCCCCCATTTTAATGTCCCGCTCCAGCTACCATTAATTTATTGTCCCCCTCCCACTACCCCCACTGTTTAATGCTCCCCCTCCAGCTGCCCGAGTTTAATGTCCCCACTATTAGCCCCCAGTTTAAACGTGGGCACAAGGAGAGGGACTTCATACTGTGGGGAAATTGGAGGGGAACATTATAATGTGGAGTCATATAATGTTAGGGTGACTGTAGGAGCATTTTACTGTGTGGGTGCACAAAGAAAAATGTTTGAGAATGTGTGGAGTCAACATAGAAGTGGGCGGAGCTAAATTTTCCACACATTTTGTCCCTATTTATGTTCTTTGAAAGTTGGGAGGTATGTACACATACTATACATTATTTTTTCCGAGGGGGGGCGTGGCCTGGCCATGGAGGAGTGAGGACGTGCGACCGCTCTGCTCCGTCCCTGGCCTCCGACAGAACGCTGAATTTCTGCCGACCGACTCTCCTGTCACTCACCTGAAGATGGGGAAGAACCGCAAGTCTTCCCAGCGCTCCTCTTCTACCCCTCCGGGGGCCTCCGGGATCACTTCTCTGGCCCGCTTCTCTAGGACACCGCGGAGTGACGGCTCTGCTGCCGGATCCAAGATGGCGCCTGCGGCTGAAGCTGCCCCACGCGGCCGGGCGGCCGTCTCCCCTTCACAGCTCCCGGCGGCTTCCGATGCTGCGTGCAGCCGTGCCCCGTCCTCCTGCACCGCTCTGACTGAGGGGAACCTGCGGCTGCCTTCATCCTCCTCCGGCGAGCCGGACCATATCCCCGCCGGAGACCTGCAGCCACCGCCACGTGTTTCCTGCAGCCCAGCTCCCCTGCACGCTTCACAGGACTCGCCTGAGCAGGTAGGCTGCAACTCCCTCGTGCCTGCTGACGGCACTTGGCCATCCCTGCCACCTTCTCCTGCGGCCCCCCTTTTGTCCCCCTCCCTGGGGCCTATGTCTGTCTCTCCTGTAGGTCTGACCTGGGGGGAGGACAGGCCCTCGTGGTCTCCTGCTGGGTCCTCTCCTCCCTGGTTGGCCCCGACCTCCTCCCCGTGTCCTGGTGGGGGGGCCCAGGCTCCAGGATCTGTTTCCTCTGGTCCATCTGTGTCTGACTGTGGCCCTCCTGGCACCCGTGGACTGTCGCCCCCCCTTGGTACCCCTGGGGGAACTGACCCCCCTCCTGCTGCCTCCTCACCACCCCTCCTGGCCAGTTCTTTTGATGCAGCCACTCTGTCGGACTCTGCTGGATTCTGATTCTGAACTGTTTCTGATTCTGCTGGGGTTTGCGGGCCCGCTGCTTCTGTTTCTGATACTCTTGCCGAACTTCGTCGCCTCAGTGCCCACTTGGCGGTGGTTGCCACTAAGTCTGACATGGAGGCATACGTGGCTCGGTTGGAGCAGTCCTACAAATCGGAACTTTCTGCTGTCCGCTCATCTGTTCAACATTTGGAGACCAGAGTGGATTCCTTGGAGATGGCCTCCTCCTCGCATAACTCCCAGCTTTCTGTCCACGAGGCGACCATTGCTTCTCATACTCAACAGCTGCGGTTCTTGTCTGATGCGCTGGATGATCTGGAGAATCGCAATCGACGTAATAACATTAGAGTGCGAGGGCTTCCTGAATCTGTCGGGCCGCAGCAACTGGATTCTACCCTGCGTTCTATCTTTAATTCTGTTTTGGGGGTCCCCCTGGATTCGCCTGTTGAACTTGACCGGGTGCATCGCTCCTTGGGCGTCCGCCCGCCTGACGACACTAGACCCCGGGATGTTATCTGTAGGGTCCACAGGTACCAGCTGAAGGAGGCGATTATGCGCAAAGTTCGTGAGGCTCCGAAGGTTGTGTTTCAGGACTCTGAGATCCAGCTGCTCCCGGATTTGTCCCGCCTCACCCTCGCTAAGCGGAGGGCGCTGAAGCCTCTGTTGGATGTCCTCACCCAGCATCAAGTGCCCTATACATGGGGTTTTCCTTTCCGCCTTCAGGTCCGTCATGGCGGTTGTGTTGTCTCCATGTCCCATCCGGATGAACTCTTCCATTTTGCCTCTTCCTTGGGCCTCCCATCTGTCCCGGCCCTCTCGTGGCCCCCGTTTCCTGGTGATCTCCTGTCGGCTCCTCTAATCCGCCCCCCGCGGCGTCCTAGGAGGCGTCGCAAGACCCGTTCTTCCGAGGAGGCAAATCCATCCCAGGATGCTCCTAGTGCTTCTACATGAATACTTTGTTTCTAGCTAGTGGGCCTATTTCTGCTCTTTGGGCATTTTTTGGGACGTTGGGACTCGCGGGAGGGACTGGGGTATACTATGCTTATTTTTCTGTGCAGCATTCTCGTGTTCTCCCTAGGATGGTTCCGTTGTTTGTCCCACACTCAGTTGATATGTTTTTGTTTTTCTTGTTCTGCTTTGTTGGTCGGCATTTTATTCTGTGTCAGATGTTTTATTTTCTATTTCGGTGTTTTTGCCTGGGGGCCCGGGATGGGATGGGGTGTCTGCTTCCTTTTTTTTTTGGAAAAGCCCGCTTCCCACCGGGGTCTCCGCGCTTTGTTAGCGTGGTTTTTGGCAACTTTCTTTATTTGCCTTCTCCCCACCCTCTTTGTGTGGAGTTCTTTACTCCACCCCACTTAGTTGGTTTCTGTTTTGTTGGTTTTCTTTTTCTTTGTGTTTGCTTCGTTACTATTTCTCCCTTTTCTCCCCTCTCTTCTTTGTGCCTCTGTTGGTCGTTATTTGTTTGTCCTTTCTGTGGTCCTGCTCTTAGTCTCTTACTCTTCTTATTTCTTGGCCATGTCCACTCTTAATTTTTGCTCTCTTAATGCTCGGGGACTTAACCTTTCCCCAGAAGCGTAATCAGATTCTGTACCAATTGCATAAACAGCGCTCTCACATACTTTTTTTTACAGGAGACCCACTTCAAGAGGGATCACGTCCCAGATATCTGCTGTCGTCACTTCCCTCACTGGTTTCATAGCGTCAACCTGACTGCCAAGTCTAAGGGGGTCTCGATTGCTATTCATTGGTCCCTGCAACACGAGGTACTGGACACCCTAGTCGATCCTGAGGGTAGGTTTGTTTTCCTCAAATTGCGCACGGGAGGAACGCTTCTTACTGTGGCTAGCTGTTACCTTCCGAATCAGGGCCAATTGGCGTTCTGTCGGTCCTTAGTCGGCAGATTGGCAGACTTTAGTGAGGGGGTCATAGTGCTTGGCGGTGATTTCAATTTTGTTTTAGACCCCCAGGTTGATTCCTCCCCTCCGCGCCCTTCCCATGCTCCTTCGCAATTGCGCCGTCTCTTGTCGGCTCTTCATAACTCACGGTTGGTGGTTGTGTGGCGTATCCTGCACCCTCAGGGTAGGGATTATACTTACTATTCCCCAGCCCATACTTCCTATAGCCGTATTGATTTTTTCCTGACTAGCCACCATGCTTTGTCCTGGTCCCCGTCTGTCCGTATAGACTCGGCCCTTTGGTCGGACCACGCTCCGGTCCATTTGTCCTTGGCCATCCCCGGTTTGGCGTGTCGCCCCTTTAATTGGCGCTTGAACAAGAGCTTGCTGAAGGATTTGACTTGTAGGGAGGCTGTCGAGGCGGCTATTCGGGATTTTGGGCTAGACCATGCTCATGACCCTACTTCCCTTCCCGTGCGTTGGGAGGCGTTGAAATGTGTGGTGAGGGGGGTCCTTATCCAGCATGGCGCTCGTCTCAAGAGGGAGCGAGCCGCTGGGGTCGCGGCCCGCTTGCGGCGGATCCATGACTTGGAGCAGTCCCACAAGCGTACTGGTTCCCGCACGACATACACGGAGCTCATTAATGTTAGGGAGGAGCTTCGCTCCCTTTTAGATGAATGGTATTTGCGCTCCAGGGACCGCGTTAAAAAACATTACTACGAGTTCGCTAACAAATGTGGTCGTCCCCTGGTGCGCCGCCTCCATCCACGTGACTCCCCTGCATATGTATAACATTTGTGGCCATTTTGCGGATCTTGATCCGTCGGCGGTTCGGGATAGGATTCGGCGTTACGTGGCCGACACTGCTCTCCCCTCCCTCTCTAGTTCTAGTAGAGAAGCCCTGGAGGCCCCCTTCTCTTTGGAAGAGGTGGTTTCGGTTATTAAGTCGACGCCCGCGGGCAAGGCGCCGGGTCCCGACGGTTACACCGCACGCTTCTACAAATGCTTTAGCACCCTACTTGCTCCGGAGATGGCGCGGGTTTTTAATAGTATAGAGGCGTCGTCCCCGTTCGCACCGCAATCCTTGTCTGCCTTGATCGCTGTGATACCTAAGCCGGGGAAGGATCCTGTCTGCCCGGCTAGCTACCAGCCTATCTCCCTAATTAATATAGATGTCAAACTGTTTGCGAAATTGTTAGCGAATCGTCTGTCCCCTCTCATGCCGGCTCTGGTCCACAGTGATCAGGTGGGCTTTATTCCGGGTCGGGAGGCGCGGGACAATGTCTGTAAGACTGTCCTGGCCATTTCGGTGGCCCGCTCCGCTAAAGTCCCCCTCTGCCTTCTTTCGCTTGACGCCGAGAAGGCGTTTGATCGCATTCATTGGGGGTTTCTACGGGAGACCCTCGCCCAGATTGGAGTGGGCTCTGTGTTTTTGAATAGGATCCTGGCCCTTTACGGGAACGCGTCGGCGCGAGTACGGGCGAACGGGATTATGTCTGATTCCTTTCCAGTGCTGAATGGCACCCGTCAGGGTTGCCCACTCTCACCGTTGCTCTTTGCCTTGGTGATGGAGCACCTGGCGGTGGCGCTGCGTCGCTGCCCGGATGTTCATGGCATTCGATTGGGGTCCCGCGAGGTTAAGGCGGCATTGTATGCGGATGATCTTTTATTGTATATTTCCGAACCACGGGTGTCCTTTCCGGCGGTTCTTCGTGAATTTTCTCGTTTCGGTGCCCTTAGCAACTTTAAGGTAAATCTCTCCAAGAGCGAGGCGCTCAATGTTTCTCTTCCCCCTTCCGAGGTTCAGTTCCTAGCGAGTTCCTTTCCATTTAGATGGCAGCCTTCCTCCTTTAGGTACCTGGGGATTCATATTTCCCCGGATCCTTCTTCCCTCTTTCAGCTCAATTATCTCCCTCTCCTGGATAAGATTACTGCTGACCTGCGCTCCTATGATGCTCGTCTCCCCTCCTGGTTCGGACGTATCCATGCCCTTAAAATGGATGTCCTCCCCCGGTTTCTATACTTGCAGATTGACGTATAGCGTCCTCACTAGGCGCAAGTCCAATGGAGGTGCTGGCCTCCCGGATGTGCGCCTTTATTATCGTGCTTCGGTTCTGCTACGCTTGTTTGATTGGCAGTTCCGGCGCGGCGACAAGCAGTGGGTGTCCATTGAGTTCGATCTGTACTCGCCATCGCTTTCCTCTTGGCCGTGGATCCCTCCGCACTTCCGCCCCAAGTCACCCGGCCTCTACATTCTCCCTTTGCACTTTTTGAGGGTTTGGGATCTGGTGTGCTCTAGTGGCCGCTTGGCGCGTGTTCCAGGCCCTCTGACTCCCCTTTTTGATAATCCTATGTTTCCCCCAGGGCGCTTGGTTGATCGGTTCCTCTGCTGGAATAGAGAAAGTGACGTTCGTCTTCGGGAGGTGGCGGGTGATTCTCCGCTTCTTCCCTTTGCCCAGTTTTGCGCCTCTCATCCTGACCTGCATCGTTCTTGGTTAGAGCACGCCCAGCTTTCTTCTTTCTTGCAGCGGTTCTCACTTTCCTCTCAACTCTCACCGCCGGCTCTAGCCCTTGAGTCAGCTCTTGGTGCCCGGTCCCCTCCTTCCCACGCGCTGTCGATGCTGTATGACATTCTCCTCACTGACGTCTCGGCGGAGCCCCCTCCCTACGTGGCTGCATGGCATTCTGACCTCTCCGTAAGTCTGTCGTCTGCTGACTGGGATAAATCCTTCCTGCTTTCCCACAAGCTGGCCCTCCCGTGTAGTGCGCAAGAGAGGAATTTTAAGGTCCTGACTAGGTGGTATAGATGTCCAGTGCTTCTCCATCGTATTTTTCCGGCTGTTTCCGATCAGTGTTGGCGTTGTGGCACCACTGGGGGCACTATGATTCACATCTGGTGGGACTGTGACATTCTGCGGCCTTTCTGGGACGCGGTGTTTTCTTTATACTCCAAGGTGAGTGGGCGCTCTGTCCCTGCATCACCGCAGTTGGCGCTCCTGTCTGTCATTCCGGGCAAATTGTCTGCGATCAAGAAGGACCTCTTGGGGCATTTCCTTACGGCCGCCAGGGCTGTCATTCCGAGGCATTGGCGTAGCCCCATCCCCCCCTCTTTGCTTGAGTTCCTCCAGGAGTTCCTTGTTATTCAGAGGATGGAGGCTTTGGTGGCGGAGGACTCTCCTGATTACTCCAGGTTTGAACGCCTCTGGCGGCCTTGGATCTTGTTCCGGGAATCATCTGACTTTTCCGCTTCTTTTGCTTGAGTGTGGTGTGGCCTTCTATATTCTCTTTCTCCCGTTGTCCTCTCCTCTCCCTCCCCTGTTTGTCTTCCGACGTTTGTCCTGGCTTTTTTTTTTTTTTTTCTTTCCGTTTTCTTTGTATTTCTGTCTTGTTTCTGTTCTCTCCTCTTCTTTTTCTTTTGTATTATGTTGTGCGGGTACTGCGCTAATTTAGCAGTTTGGGGTTTCCTCCTGAGCAGCCCCTTTTTCCTTGTCCATTTTGATTAGTGACGTTGCTCCGCTTGTTCCCTCCTGTTTATATGTTTTAATCTTGAAAAATCTCTAATAAAACCCATTTATACATACTATACATTATTTTTTCCAATTGCGATTCATCCAATAATACAGAACAATGGGGCAGGTCTGTGGATGACTATTTACATGCTGCATTTCACACTGAGCTATTATCCGACAAAAACAGAAATTGCTGGTGATAAGTCCTGTCTGTAAATGATCCCCGAACCCAGGCTCAGATGCAGCAAAGCAGTTTCAAGCTAGAACATTTCACCACCAAAAATGTCTTAAGGGACTGTAGCCAAATAACTCTTTGTTTGCCTTATCTGATCAGATTTCTTCCTTCTAGATGTTCTGGTTGGGTCAGGATAGCTATAGGAGGTGCTGAGATAGTAATCGCTGCCAGGCCCTAAAGCCTCAGACTGCTCAGAGTCTTATCTACAACAAAAGAAGACAACAGTATTATAGATAGCACATGGTGGGTGTAGGCCCCATTACATATTTTGCATTGGAGATTGAATTTGGAATTTGGAGATTGGTTCTGGTATTTACCAGGGAGTTCATGGGAAAATTTAGTTCTTGTCTTAATGGTCTATTTAGACAGTAAAGGATTCCTTCTGGCACATATTCGGTATAGATATACTTTGCAAAGTTTCTTTCTAATGGTACACTCATGCACTGTAATGGCAACAAGTAGAAATATAATGAAATTCTGGGATTAGAAACCTTTTTCTGCATTTTATGTTCTGTTCTTATGTTGGATGTACTGGAACAGCCTTGTCACTCTGTGTAGACATATGTGATCACTGACTGGCTGCAGCAGTCAGGTAGCATAAAACAGAATATCACCACTTGGGGAGCTACGGCGCTGGAACAGGGCACATTCCAAAGGTTACATATGGACCTACATGCATGCATGGCCTACATTGTGGAGTTCTATGATTTACATTGAATTAACCTGTTGTTTTTAAACTGTACTTGTATCCTTATCATAGAGAGGGTGAGCACAGGGACCGATCTGGTATGGGGTCAGGTTCCTGTCGGGGACACCTGCTATTTAGGGCGGTGGCCCCGTGTTAGGCTCGTAGTACAATCTAGATTACCAATGCTTGAGAGGGCTGATCTTTTGCTGTTGCTCCTCTATATTCCTTATGGGCTTATACATGACTGTATGACCTGTGATATCCAGCAAACTATCATCTATCATCCATACAACAACATCTGAATATTCTTAGAATCTGGCTGTTATTAAATCTTTTTGGCCACCGTGCCTTGTAAGTGCTTATGAATATGGACGCATGATAGGACTATGTGCATATACTTATTGCACGTATCTAGACTTTATATTTATGACAATTTTTAACTGACTTGATTAAAATCTATATTTTAGGTCTGATGACCACATTATATGTATTCTGAGATTTCCATTTGGATTTATTATCACATTCCAAAGGTAACATTTAATAACTAAAAAATCTTCATAGACATTTTAAATGAAGCTGGACAACACTTTGAATATTCTGCTGTTTAGCAATTTGACCCGACCTAAGGAGAGGCAATTTTAATTTGTGCTATTTTATTTCCGCTGATTATTTTAACAAGGATGCTTCATTGACACCATAAAATGAGTAAATAACACTGGGTCAAGTACATCACCATCTTCACTTCCATCATTACTGGCCAGTACTTCATGTATAGTACTATTACAGCAATACTATCATAAAAAGCTAAGTAAACAGACAGTCGGGGCTTCTTTTGGTCTGGTGTGTGTACCAGTCAGTAAGTCTTGTATTGATCTATTTGTGCTTAAACAGCACAAAGGTTTAGTAAAATGATTGAAAATGTCCTTAGTAGGAAACACTTGTAACAACCTCTATAAATAAATGAGCCCAGTAAATCAGGCGATGGACGGAATATTTCAATCCACAAGCACAGAGATAAAAAGCTCACTTATTGATCTGAAATAGTTCTTCCACTGGAAATGTATTCAGGACTAATGCTCAATGTAGAGCCATATAATGTAATTACAACCACAATAGCTTCCAAATTGAATTCAAGCAATTTTCAGTGTCTGCCATGGTCAACTGTTTAAAAACAACAAATCTGTCAACTGAAGGAAGCGAGAGAGACAGAAGGGTGCCTATAATGTGAGTCACGCAACATATTTTCCAGTTTGATTAACTAACAGGAAAGGATCAAAGGACATATAATAAGGTAGAAAATTTGGAGCAAACTAACACACCTAATCCCAGACTACGACTGATGGTAACAATTCTTATCCGTTAGAATGGATCTCATTGTAAGTAGTAACTTACATGTTGACAATGAAAAAAGAATATACATAACAACAAGATCCACCTTATTGTTTTAGTATTTATTTTGTTGTCAAGATATTTCAATGAGAAACCCAAAGTGAAGCAGGTACCATGTTGGCATGCTCACTTGTTTTTTCAGATAGTAAAGCAGGCTGCCATATAATATTCACTGAGGCTGAGGCCCCACATTGCAGAAACGCAGCTTTTTTTGTTACAGAATTTGTTGCGGTTTTTTGAGTCAAGAATGGCTACATAAGGAATAGGAAATATATAAAAAGCTATTATACTTCTACCTTCTGCTCAATTCACTCCCGGCTTTGATCCAACAATCGCAAAAAAATCTGCAACAGAAAAAAGTTGCATTTCCACAACGTGGGGCCTTAGCCTGAAAGCAGAGGAAATCTGACCCCTAACCATCTTATACTTAGGCTGGGGCCCCATGGGCTGGAAATGCCAAAATTTGCCTGCGGCAGAAACGCTGCAGGAAAAATCGCGGTGATTTACAGTACATTCAAACTGGATGGGATTTATGCGAATCCCATGCCCACTGTGTGGAAAAAAAATCGCAGCGCAGATACACTGCGATTTCCAAAACTGTCACTGTAGATATAATAGTAACAGAAAGTCCGCAGAGGAAAACTCTGTAAACTTTCTGTTCAAAGCGCTGCGGGAAGAACCGCGATGCGTTCACACCACGGTTGTTCCCGCTGCGCTTTAGTGCTGAGTTTCTGGTCCATGGGGCCTTAGCCTTAGGCTGGATTCACACGTGGATTTTTGGACTGGATTTCTGGACGCGGAGGCTGCCTCAGAATCCGGTCCAAAAAATGGCTAGCCACGACTAAATGCCGGTGCAGTGCACCAGCATCCAGTTGCGGCATTCCACTCAGATGAGGCCCAAATGAATGGGCCTAGTCGGGAGGAAGGTGACGCGCAAAACAACACAATGTTTTACAATCCCGGTAAATTGGATAGGATTCTGGTTAATCCCATCCATACATTGCAGAAAAGAATCCACAGCAAACATGCTGCGATTTTTAAAATGCCTGCGTTTTTGCAAATTGTAACATGTCAATTATACATACAGAAATGCTAGCGATTATCATATTGGTGTAAAGGAAGCAGAAAGAAGATGGAAAACTCTGCGGACCTTCTGTGAAAACCACTGTGGGAAAAAAACAGGATGCGTTTCTGTTGGCGTTTTTCCAACAGCACTTTTTTGCTTCTGCTCGCTACCTGAGGCCTTTGCCTAACCTTTACCTCTGCTTCAGTTCCTAATCAGTCTCTTCACCCTCCCCTGTCCATAGTCTTCTATAGACATGTCTATTCTAATACATGTAACCTTCAGTCAGTAACTAATGGAGATGCAGGGCCCCCTGGAACCTCAGAATGCTCAAAGGCTTCTCTACCACATAAGAAGACATCAGTATTATAGATAAGTACATTGTCAGTTGGGCCCCTATTACATATTTTCCATTGAAGCCCAGGTATGTCAAGTTAAACTTCTGTCTGCAGTCTATCTTGAAACTAATTTAAGACCTTAGCCTTAAAAAAGCGCTGCAACAAATTGCATTTTTCTCACAGTGCTTTTCATAGAAAGGAAACCTTTGTGGACTTTCTGCTTCAATTATATTTAGGGAAATTGATGGCATTTCCATATGTATAATTGACATGCTGCGATTTCCAAAACCGCAACGTGTGTGTGTATTTTTCCCTAATATGTGGATGGGACTTTGCAGGGACTGTAAAATGCCACATTTTTTTCTGAAGTGTTTCCACTGCAGCCAAACTGTGGCGTTTACACCACATGACGCCTTAAAAAATCTTATGTACTCCACAAAGGTATTACCGATAATACAAAGTACAGCTTGCCCCAGAAGACACAGGTCCTTATATAGCCCTGATGATGGAAAAATAAAATAAGGTATGGTTCTTAGAAAATTGTGATACTCACTAGAATCCCATCTGCTTTGCTGTGACCGTAATATGCAGCATTTTTTTCTGGTGCACTTCCGCTGTGAGCAAACCATTTGCACCACATGGGGTCCCGGCCTAAGAGAGATTTCAAAGTGAAAGTCAGTTTAGCAGGGAAGGAGGAGAATAGTCTGATAAAGGCTGCCTTCACAAGGAGTAGCGCGCGTATCACATTGATAGCAATAGGTAAAAAAAACCTCCCATTGCTTTCAATGGGTAGCGCGCATAAGACAGAACCCATTGAAGTCAATGGAATTCTGTTAATCCGCTCACTCTGACACGTGTTTACGTGTCAGAATAAGTGGAGTGTTACTCCATGTGAAGGCAACCAAAAGCTGAGGCCCACATTGCAGAAACTCAGCTTTTTTTTGTTAGGCTGAGTGCACACAGGGTATTTTGGTCCGGAAACTGAGGCAGCCTCCAGTCAGGCACTCCCCTCCAAATTAGGCCCAGTGAATGGGCCTAGTCGGGAGTGTCTTCAGGCGGATTTGCGTGGCGAATACGGTCTCAAAATCCTGACCAAAATACCCCGTGTGAACTCAGCCTAACAGATTTTGTCAATGCCATGATTAAAGAGGACCTTTCATCAGATCAGGCACTGGCAGTTCTATATACTGCTGGAAAGCTGACAGTGCGCTGAATTCAGTGCACTATCTGCTTTCCCGATCTGTGCCCGGTGTAAAGCGCTATCGGTCCTGGTACCGTAGCGCTTTAGTGTCAGAAGGGCGTTTTTGACACTTAGCCAGGAATGTCCTTCTGCCCTGCAGCGCCTATCGCGCTGTAGAGTGTGAGCAGGGTGGAACGTCCCCTCCCTCTGCTCACACAGCTCGTCCATAGACTACTATTATCAGGAGAGGGGAGTTCCTCCCCTCTCCACAGCACAGCGCGATAGGCGCTGCTGGGCAGAAGGGCGTCCCTGGCTAACTGTCAGAAACGCCCTTCTGACACTAAAGCGCTACGATACCGGGACCGATAGCGCTTTACACCGGGCACATATCGGGAAAGCCGATAGTGCGCTGAATTCGGCGCACTGTCAGCTTTCCAGCAGTATATAAAACTGCATGTGTCCGATCTGATGAAAGGTCCTCTTTAAGGAGCTCAGACTCTGAAACATGTAGGCAACCACTATTACAACATATAGGTCAGTCTATCGTCTAATCATGCTGTGAATTTGTTTTTCACTTCCTGCACTGGTATTGCTGTATTTTATGGACATTTTTTCAATTATATATTTGGAGACCTCTGTGCTGGATTTTTACTATTTTTTACTATTTTGGATTTAGCTTGTGTCTGCCTTGACCGGAGGGTGTTGTATCCGTGCACTCAGGGTCGGACTGGGATGTCTAGGGCCCACCAGTGGAATTGTTTCTAGGGGCCCACCACCAGGAACCTGCAGACCAGCCATACCGAGACAGGGCAGCTAAAGGTAATACCATCTCGGGAGCCATGCTGCTCACCCGCCATACAATGTGCAACAACATACTACCTAAATCTACTGCTACACTCTGTATGGAAAGTGATCAGCATGGCTCCTAGAAATGTTACCATTACCTGTAGCCAGGCTGTCCTGGAAGAGCTGATCTGCAGAGGTCCTGGATGTTGTATCATCACAGATGTAATACTGATGGCCTATCCTAAGGACAGACCATCAACATTATAAAGATGGATAAATCCTTTAAAGATTTGTCCAGGAATTGGATCAACCCATGTGCCTGATGGAAGGTGTAAAATAAAAAAATAAATAAAAAGCGCCTTCACCTGTCCCCATTGCTCCATTGTCCGCCGCTAGTGTCCATTTAGTCTCGTGCCGGCACCTCCTTGCTGGGAGTCCTGCACCTCATGGGACCACTGAAACCAATAAGATACAGGATTTCCAGAAATAAGGCCATGAGACTGAACAGACACAGGCAGGAGGATAACGGGGCGCTGGGGACAAAAGCTCAATGAAAACCAATACGTCTCACGTCTGCGCCTAATCCTTAAAGAGGACCTTTCACCATTTGGGGCACATGTGGATTAATACACTGTTAGAAAGGCGTTTATGTCAGTCAATCAGTAACACCCTTCCTCACAGTAGCGTCTATTGCGCTGTACTGTATGAGGGGGCTTTGCTTACCGCCTAGTGATGATGCTGAGCGGTGGGGAACGCTTCCGATCTCACAGTACAGTGCAATAGGTGCTGCTGGGAAGAAGAACGTTCCTGACTGACTGTCAGAAATGCCCTTCTGACAGTGAAGAGCTACGGTACCGGGACCGATAGCTCTTTACTGGGGGCACAGAACAGGAAAGCTGCACTGAATTCAGCACACTGTCTGCTTTCTAGCGGTATATAAAACCGCATGTGCCCCATGAGGTGAAAGGTCCTCTGTAACATCTCAATATACTGTACATCACACTACAAGGATAAGACTTAACACAGCGTCCCACAGCCAAAAAGCGCTGCGGGAAAACATCAGTTTTTCCTGCAGCGCTTTTTTCAGAAACTCCACAGAGGTTTGCTCTGAGGACTTTCTGTTTCCATTATACCTATACTGCAACACTACACACTCATACATATACATTCATATATACTCACACAAACACACACACATATATATATATATATATATATATATATATATATATATATATATATTTAACTAGAGGGAGGACCCGGCTTCGCACGGGTATATTACATTTTATGTTTGTGTAGTGGCCCCATAAGAAATGTCCAATTTTGCACTGGTGTATTTTGTATGTGGTTTGTGTGTATGTCCATAAGCGTCATGTGATTGTGTGTATCTCATTTTGGATATCAGTGAAAAACCTATGATCAGTTGTTATGGATACCTGGAGTAAAGCTGTATCTAATCCTTCCCCGTGTAGTACTGTGTTTAGACTCAAGTATCTAATCCTTGTTGGTGTGGTACTGTTTGCAGATGCACATATCTAATCCTCCGGCGTGCGGTACTGTGTGCAGATGTGTGTATCTAATCCTCCCCTGTGTGGCATTGTGTGAAGAGGCACGTATCTAATCCTCCGGTAAGTGAAACTGTGTGCAGACGTGCATATCTAATCTTACGGCATGTGGTACTATGTGCAGATGCGCGTATCTAATCTTCTGGCGTTGTGGTACCGTGTGCAGACAGGTGTATCTTTACTTTACTTTACTTTTTGGTAGAGTTGGAAGGGACCTCAAGGGCCATCGGGTCCAACCCCCTGCGAGTGCAGGTTTTCCTAAATCATCCCAGCTATATGTTTATCCAGATTCCGCTTGAAGATTTCCATTGATGGAGCGCCCACCACCTCTAATCCTATCTAATCCTCCCCAGTGTGGTACTGTGTGCTGAGACGCGTATCTAATTATCTGGCATGTGGTACTGTGTGCAGAGGCATGTATCTAATCCTCCAAAGTGTGGTACTGTGTGAAGAGGCGTGTATCTAATCCTACGGCGTGTGGAACTGTGTGTAGAAACGCGTATCTAATCCTACAGCATGTGGTACTGTATGCAGATGCACGTATCTAATCCTATAGCGTGTACAACTGTGTGAAGATGTGCGTATCTCATCGTCTGGCATGTGAAACTGTAAGCAGACGTGTGTATCTAATCCTACGGCATGTAGTACTGTGTGCAGACATGCTTATCTAATCCTCTGGTGTGTGGAACTGTGTGCAGATGTGCATATCTAATCCTCTGGTGTGTGGAACTGTGTGCAGATGTGCGTATCTAATCCTCCCTTGTGTGGTATTGTGTGAAAAGGCGCGTATCTAACCCTACGGCGTGTGTAACTGTGTGTATACGCGTGTATCTAATCCTACGGCATGTGGTACTGTGTGCAGATGCGCGGATCTAATCCTCTGGCGTGTGGTACTGAGTGCTGAGACGCATATCTAATTCTCTGGCTTGTGGTACTGTGTGCAGAGGCATATATCTAATCCTCCAAAGTGTGGTACTGTGTGCAGACACACGTATCTAATCCTCCCCTGTGTGGTATTGTGTGAAGAGACACATATCTAATCCTGAGGCATGTGGTACTTTGTGCAGACGCGCGTATCTAATCCTCCCCGTGTTGTACTGTGTGCTTAGACACGTATCTAATTCTCTGGCTTGTGGTACTGTGTGCAGACACACGTATCTAATCCTCACCTGTGTAGTATTGTGTTAAGAGGCACGTATCTAATCCTACGGCATGTGTTACTGTGTGCAGACGCATATATCTAATCCTCTGGCGTGGGGTACTGTGTGCAGACGCACGTATCTAATCCTCCCCTGTGTGGTATTGTGTGAAGAGGAGTGTATCTAATCCTATTGCGTGTGGAACTGTGTGTAGACGCGCGTATCTAATCCTCTGGCGTGTGGTACTGTGTGCAGATGTGTGTATCTAATCCTCTGGCATGTGGTACTGTGTGCAGATGTGCGTATCTAATCCTCTCCTGTGTGGTACTGTGTGCAGATGCGCGTATCTAATCCTCTGGCATGTGGTACTATGCGCAGATGAGCGTATCTAATCCTCCCCCGTGTGGTACTGTGTGCTGAGACGCACATCTAATTCTCTGACTTGTGGTACTGTGTGCAGAGGCATGTATCTAATCCTCCAAAGTGTGGTACTGTGTGCAGACACACGTATCTAATCCTCCCCTGTGTGGTATTGTGTGAAGAGGCGCGTATCTAATCCTACGGCGTGGGGAACTGTGTGTAGACACACATATCTAATCCTGCGGCATGTGGTACTGTGTGCAGATGTGCATATCTTATGCTCTGGTGTGTGGAACTGTGTGTAGACACGTGTATCTAATCCTCTGGAGTGTGGAACTGTGTGTAGACGCGCGTATCTAATCCGACGACATGTGGTACTGTGTGCAGACGTGCAAATCTTATGCTCTGGTGCGTGGAACTGTGTGCAGATGCATGTATCCAATCCTTTGGCATGTGGTACTGTGTGCAGACGCATGTATCCAATTCCCCGGGGTGTGGTACTTTGTGCAGACGTGTGTATCTAATCCTTCGGCATGTGGAACTGTGTGCAGACGCACATATCAAATCCTTCAGTGTGTGGAACTGTGTGCAGAAGTGCGTATTTAATCCTCTGGTGTGTGGGACTGTGTGCAGACGCGTGTATCTAATCTTCTGGAGTGTGATACTGTGTGCTGATCTGTGTATCTAATCCTCTGATGCGTGTATCTCAGTTTGGATATCAGTGTTGTATTGTGCATGTGGAGTGACCGTGTGTATTGCAGTTGGAATATGAGTGAAAGACTTGCAGGTTTGTATTGGCTAAGGGGGGGGGCACTGTGTTTGGAATGCTGTATCTCAGCAACGGTACGTCCGAGTGAGTTGGTGTCTTGTCTTAAACCTTCCCGGATACCTGAAGTATCTCTGTACCAAATTTGGTGAAGATCGGTCCAGTCGTTTGGTTCGCATTAGAGCACAGACAGACAGACAGACAGAAATTCATTTTTATAATATAGGGAGATTAGCATATACACATTTATATACATTCATATACCATATATACTATATTTACTCACATATATACATACACTCACACATTATTATAGCATACTGTATATATACACTCATACCTGTATACAAACATACAGTCCTCACACAGTATACAAGACACATGCTTTAACCCTTAAGTACTATCATGGTGTCTATCATAATGATATGTGTGTGATAGTGGTGTATGATAGACACCATGATAGGACTTAATGGTTAAACAAATGTACACAAATACATATTAAACATTACATTTTACTAAAAAAAAAAGTAAAAAATATACTCACATTTGTGGATCATTGCAGCAGCAGACTCCTCTGTCCCCACACGGGCCCGATGTAAGCGATGACTCACTGCTGAGAGGGGGAGGGGAAGGAAGTCCGGGCTGCAGAGAGATCACTTCTAAAGATTGCAGGGAGAGCTGCTGCCCCTGGTGTGCTCCCGAGTCCGATGTATACTTTCCTTATATTAATAGGGAAAGTATAGCATCGGCAGGAGGCCCCTCTGTGTAAGTGTCGGGGCCCTGGGAAACTGGCAGCCGGGCATCTTTAGTAATTACAGCGCTGCCGGCAGCCTGGGGCCCCGAGCTTACCGATCGGGCCCCTGCCACTAGCAGTGCTCAGTTTATCAATGCAAATGCACTGGACAGGGGCCCAAACCAGCCCCTGACATCCCGATCGGGCCCCTGACCAGTGCCTCTGCATTGAGGAAGTGAGCACTGTCAGTCCAGGCTGGGGCCTACCGGGGGATTCCCCGGTACCCCGGCGGGCCAGTCCGACCCTGCGTGCACTATACAGTGTCTCCTATTGATTTGATCCACATGAACTTATGAGACTTGGGCTGTGAAATATTTTTGTTTTTGTGGTACATATGACAGATTTTGCTGCAGTTTTTTGAGCCAAAGCCAGGAGTGGATTGAGCAGAAGGTAGAAGTGTAAGAACTTCCTATATATTTCCCATTCCTTTTGTAGCCATCATTGGCTTTGGCTAAAAAAAGCACAGCAAAATCTACAACTAAAAAAGTTAAGTTTCCACAACTTGGGGACTCAAAGGGAGAAAGAAACATTTTTCTCTAACATATATTTTATTTGCTTGTACTGTTAATTTATGCAGAGCTTATTGGAAGACACTCCAATTGCAAACTCGCATGAAGGCTAACTCGCCTTTAACAGTCCCTTTTGAGATCATTCTAACACTGCGCTGTCTGTACTTTTCATCATCTTCCTTGGTGTTCTACTTCCCTTTAGATATTCTTATCCAAGGTATCTTCTTGAATAGTTGTTTTGGATACGATAAGCTGCTGCCAGACTCCACTGACAAGGTCGAACTCCTAAAAGGAGTGGCTACATTCACACTAGTGCAGTGTGACCATTTGAGCACTCCATCCCCCATTCTGCTTAAAATATGCAATATAGAAACAGGCTGAAATCCATGGGGTCTGTGGATTTCCACGGGTAACTGCTTTTAAGGGTTTCTGTTTTTCGGGTCCCCAAGCAGACCTGAAGAATGGAACCCCAAAAGTTAGTGTGAATCTAGCATAAATGAACTTGCATTAACATACAGTATGTGGACTTCACGTTCAAATGGTTTATACTAAATCTACAACATTCAATGTTTTATATAAAAATAAAAGCCCAGGCTTGTACATCACATGTATAGTTGCCACTAGGTTTTCTTATTGCAAATTGCAGATGTAATTTAGTCACAAGGATATGACATTGAACTGTACTCACCTGCAGCTGCTCACCCATCCATACACATTGTAAGATTAGAGAAGAGCATCCATGAAAAGTCATCTGCAATAAGAGATATTTTATAAAATCACATGATATAATTGCATGGCATAAATATTGTACAGTCTGAACATTTTATCTAATCTTGGCTAGATAAATAAATGGAGAAGAAAGCAGGGCTTTAGCTTCCCTAGTACTTGACTTGTGGCATTCTGTATCTTCTGGTTTTCACAGAAGGCAAACTTGTTACAGAAATAACTGTCCGTCTCCAATTGTAGAAATATATTCACATGCTGCAGAGACAATGGGGGTTATATATCATCTCCCCCTTCTTGACCACATTTTTTGGATGTGCGCCTGTATGTTACTGTGATACTTATTTATGATATAGCGGCACCTCCTTGTCATGTTGTGTACGTGTTAGTTTCTTTGAACCTTTATGAGCCATGTGCACTTTGCCCCTTTTTTTTTTGCTAAAAAATTGTGCGATTGGTCCTTTTTAATTAGTCTGATGTGACAGCTCCTGTGCACAGCCCATGAAGCAGACTGCATTTGCTCCGTTTTAAAAGGCGCAAGTCCTAAATACAATGTGAAAAGGATATCCATTTAGGCCAGGTCCCCTTTTCTTGACAACATATTATTTGCGCATATTTTTAAAAGAGGAGCAAATACTTCATAAATGGAGATCAAAGCAGAAAAAGACCACAAAAAGGTCCAATTTATGCCAAAAGAGGTGCAAGTAGCTTAATAAATGCGCCCCAATGTATGCTAATAAAGATTGTAGAGTATTCTCTTGATATGTCCATTGATCCATTATAATGATGACTTTCTAGCAGCGAATAGCTATTTATGCAATGATTTCATAAAACAGTAGAATAAAATTAATATGTAATATGATTAGAGATGAGCGAACACTAAAATGTTCGAGGTTCGAAATTCGATTCGAACAGCCGCTCAATGTTCGTGTGTTCGAACGGGTTTCGAACCCCATTATAGTCTATGGGGAACAGATACTCGTTAAGGGGGAAACCCAAATCCGTGTCTGGAGGGTCACCAAGTCCACTATGACACCCCAGGAAATGATGCCAACACCTCTGGAATGACACTGGGACAGCAGGGGAAGCATGTCTGGGGGCATCTAACACACCAAAGACCCTCTATTACCCCAACATCACAGCCTAACAACTACACACTTTACACACTCAATACCACCTCTCTGACAGTAGGAAAACACCTTGAAACATGTGTATTTGGCACTTGCAGTGAGGAGAGCTTGTCACCAGCAGTGAATTTGGCCCTTGTAGTAAGTTGAGGTTGGCACCAACATTTGTTTTGAAAATCAGGGTGGATTGAGCCTCTAACCAGCAGAGTTTGGGCAAATTCATGGTGGAGGGAGCCTCTAAAAACCCCAGTTTGGACCAATTCATGGTGGAGGGAGACTCTAAAAACCCCAGTTTGGACCAATTCATGGTGGAGGGAGCCTCTAAAAACTCCAGTTTGGACCAATTCATGGTGGAGGGAGCCTCTAAAAACCCCAGTTTGGACCAATTCATGGTGGAGGGAGCCTCTAACCAGCCCAGTTTGGGCAAATTCATGGTGGAGGGAGCCTCTAAAAAACCCAGTTTGGACCAATTCATGGTGGAGGGAGCCTCTAACCAGCCCAGTTTGGACCAATTAATGGTGGAGGGAGCCTCTAACCAGCCCAGTTTGGACCAATTAATGGTGGAGGGAGCCTCTAAACAGCCAAGTTTGGACCAATTCATGGTGGAGGGAGCCTCTAAAAACCCCAGTTTGGACCAATTCATGGTGGAGGGAGCCTCTAACCAGCCCAGTTTGGACCAATTAATGTTGGAGGGAGCCTCTAACCAGCCCAGTTTGGACCAATTAATGGTGGAGGGAGCCTCTAACCACCCCAGTTTGGACCAATTCATGGTGGAGGGAGCCTCTAAAAACCCCAGTTTGGACCAATTCATGGTGGAGGGAGCCTCTAAAAACCCCAGTTTGGACCAATTCATGGTGGAGGGAGCCTCTAACCAGCCCAGTTTGGGCAAATTCATGGTGGAGGGAGCCTCTAAACAGCCCAGTTTGGGCAAATTCATGGTGGAGGGAGCCTCTAACCAGCCCAGTTTGGACCAATTAATGGTGGAGGGAGCCTCTAACCAGCCCAGTTTGGACCAATTAATGGTGGAGGGAGCCTCTAACCACCCCAGTTTGGACCAATTCATGGTGGAGGGAGCCTCTAACCAGCCCAGTTTGGGCAAATTCATGGTGGAGGGAGCCTCTAAACAGCCCAGTTTGGGCAAATTCATGGTGGAGGGAGCCTCTAACCAGCCCAGTTTGGACCAATTAATGGTGGAGGGAGCCTCTAACCAGCCCAGTTTGGACCAAATAATGGTGGAGGGAGCCTCTAAACAGCCAAGTTTGGACCAATTCATGGTGGAGGGAGCCTCTAAAAACCCCAGTTTGGACCAATTCATGGTGGAGGGAGCCTCTAACCAGCCCAGTTTGGACCAATTAATGTTGGAGGGAGCCTCTAACCAGCCCAGTTTGGACCAATTAATGGTGGAGGGAGCCTCTAACCACCCCAGTTTGGACCAATTCATGGTGGAGGGAGCCTCTAAACAGCCAAGTTTGGACCAATTCATGGTGAAGGGAGCCTCTAAAAACCCGTTTGGACCAATTCATGGTGGAGGGAGCCTCTAACCAGCCCAGTTTGGGCAAATTCATGGTGGAGGGAGCCTCTAAACAGCCCAGTTTGGGCAAATTCATGGTGGAGGGAGCCTCTAACCAGCCCAGTTTGGACCAATTAATGGTGGAGGGAGCCTCTAACCAGCCCAGTTTGGACCAATTCATGGTGGAGGGAGCCTCTAAACAGCCAAGTTTTGGGAAATTCATGGTGGAGGGAGCCTCTAACCAGCCCAGTTTGGACCAATTCATGGTGGAGGGAGCCTCTAAAAAACCCAGTTTGGACCAATTCATGGTGGAGGGAGCCTCTAAACAGCCCAGTTTGGGCAAATTCATGGTGGAGGGAGCCTCTAACCAGCCCAGTTTGGGCAAATTCATGGTGGAGGGAGCCTCTAACCAGCCCAGTTTGGACCAATTAATGGTGGAGGGAGCCTCTAACCAGCCCAGTTTGGACCAATTCATGGTGGAGGGAGCCTCTAACCAGCCCAGTTTGGACCAATTAATGGTGGAGGGAGCCTCTAAACAGCCAAGTTTTGGGAAATTCATGGTGGAGGGAGCCTCTAACCAGCCCAGTTTGGACCAATTAATGGTGGAGGGAGCCTCTAACCAGCCCAGTTTGGACCAATTAATGGTGGAGGGAGCCTCTAACCAGCCCAGTTTGGACCAATTCATGGTGGAGGGAGCCTCTAAACAGCCCAGTTTGGGCAAATTCATGGTGGAGGGAGCCTCTAACCAGCCCAGTTTGGACCAATTAATGGTGGAGGGAGCCTCTAACCAGCCCAGTTTGGACCAATTAATGGTGGAGGGAGCCTCTAACCAGCCCAGTTTGGACCAATTCATGGTGGAGGGAGCCTCTAACCAGCCCAGTTTGGACCAATTAATGGTGGAGGGAGCCTCTAAACAGCCAAGTTTTGGGAAATTCATGGTGGAGGGAGCCTCTAAAAAACCCAGTTTGGACCAATTCATGGTGGAGGGAGCCTCTAAACAGCCCAGTTTGGGCAAATTCATGGTGGAGGGAGCCTCTAACCAGCCCAGTTTGGGCAAATTCATGGTGGAGGGAGCCTCTAACCAGCCCAGTTTGGACCAATTAATGGTGGAGGGAGCCTCTAACCAGCCCAGTTTGGACCAATTCATGGTGGAGGGAGCCTCTAACCAGCCCAGTTTGGACCAATTAATGGTGGAGGGAGCCTCTAAACAGCCAAGTTTTGGGAAATTCATGGTGGAGGGAGCCTCTAACCAGCCCAGTTTGGACCAATTAATGGTGGAGGGAGCCTCTAACCAGCCCAGTTTGGACCAATTCATGGTGGAGGGAGCCTCTAAACAGCCCAGTTTGGGCAAATTCATGGTGGAGGGAGCCTCTAACCAGCCCAGTTTGGACCAATTAATGGTGGAGGGAGCCTCTAACCAGCCCAGTTTGGACCAATTCATGGTGGAGGGAGCCTCTAAACAGCCAAGTTTTGGGAAATTCATGGTGGAGGGAGCCTCTAACCAGCCCAGTTTGGACCAATTCATGGTGGAGGGAGCCTCTAAAAAACCCAGTTTGGACCAATTCATGGTGGAGGGAGCCTCTAAACAGCCCAGTTTGGGCAAATTCATGGTGGAGGGAGCCTCTAACCAGCCCAGTTTGGGCAAATTCATGGTGGAGGGAGCCTCTAACCAGCCCAGTTTGGACCAATTAATGGTGGAGGGAGCCTCTAACCAGCCCAGTTTGGACCAATTCATGGTGGAGGGAGCCTCTAACCAGCCCAGTTTGGACCAATTAATGGTGGAGGGAGCCTCTAAACAGCCAAGTTTTGGGAAATTCATGGTGGAGGGAGCCTCTAACCAGCCCAGTTTGGACCAATTAATGGTGGAGGGAGCCTCTAACCAGCCCAGTTTGGACCAATTCATGGTGGAGGGAGCCTCTAAACAGCCCAGTTTGGGCAAATTCATGGTGGAAGGAGCCTCTAACCAGCAGAGTTGTGGGAAAGCAGGGTGGAGGGAGCCTCTAACCAGCAGAGTTGGTGGAAATCAGGGTGGAGGGAGCCTCTAACCAGCAGAGTTGGGGGAAATCATGTTGGAGGGAGCCTAGTATTAGCAGAATTGTGCAACGCTTATGGTGGATGAGTATGAGGATGCGGAGGAATTGGAGAGGTTGAGTACAGACATGGAGTTTCATGTTGGGGTGCTTTACACAGGTGGGCACAAAAATGACGGCTCTACCCAGTGGTGGTTCATTTTTATCAAAGTGAGCCGGTCGGCACTCTCAGCTGACAGACGGGTGCGCTTGTCAGTGATGATGCCACCGGCTGCACTGAACACCCTCTCAGATAGGACGCTGGCGGCAGGACAGGACAGCACCTCCAAGGCATATAGGGCAAGTTCAAGCCACAGGTCCAACTTCGACACCCAATACGTGTAGGGCGCAGAGGGGTCGGAGAGGACAGGGCTGTGGTCGGAAAGGTATTCCCGCAACATGCGCCTATACTTCTCACGCCTGGTGACACTAGGACCCTCCGTGGCGGCACTTTGGCGAGGGGGTGCCATCAAGGTGTCCCAGACCTTAGACAGTGTGCCCCTCGTTTGTGTGGACCGGTGAGAACTTGGTTGCCTACTGGAGGAACTGCCCTCCCTGCCGCCACTGTCACATGCTGGAAACATCTCCATCATATTCTGCACCAATTGCCTGTGGCAAGCATTGATGCGATTGGCCCTCCCCTCTACCGGAATAAAAGACGAGATGTTGTTTTTATACCGGGGGTCAAGGATAGCAAAGATCCAGTACTGGTTGTCCTCCATGATTTTGACAATACGCTTGTCGGTTGTAAAGCACCCCAACATGAACTCAGCCATGTCTGCCACAGTGTTAGTTGGCATGACTCCTCTGGCCCCACCGGAAAGTTCAATCTCCATTTCCTCCTCATCCTCCATGTCTACCCATCCGCGCTGCAACAATGGGACGATTCGAAGTTGCCCGGAAGCCTCCTGTATCACCATCACATCATCGGACAACTCTTCTTCCTCCTCCTCCTCCTCCTCCTCCTCCTCCATTAAACGCAGTGAAGCGGACAGATGTGTGGACCTACTCTCCAGCTGTGACGGATCGGATGCTATCCCTAACTCCTCTGTGTGATCTGAGTTATCCCTGATGTCAATCAGGGATTCTCTCAGAACACACAAGAGCGGGATTGTAAGGCTCACCATCGCATCCTCAGAGCTCACCCTCCTTGTGGACTCCTCAAAGACCCGTAGGATGTCACAAAGGTCTCTCATCCATGGCCACTCATGGATGTGAAACTGAGGCAGCTGACTTTGTGGCACCCTAGGGTTTTGTAGCTGGTATTCCATCAAAGGTCTCTGCTGCTCAACCACTCTATTCAACATCTGAAACGTTGAGTTCCAGCGTGTGGGGACGTCGCACAAAAGCCGGTGTTGTGGCACATGCAGGCATTGCTGGAGAGATTTTAAGCTAGCAGCGGCTACTGTCGACTTGCGAAAGTGGGCGCACATGCGCCGCACTTTCACCAGTAGCTCTGGAACATTGGGGTAGCTCTTTAGGAAACGTTGCACCACTAGGTTGAAGACGTGGGCCAGGCATGGAACATGTTGGAGTCCGGCAAGCTCCAGAGCTGCTACCAGGTTCCGGCCGTTATCACAAACGACCATGCCTGGGCCCAGGTGCAGCGGCTCAAACCATATTGCCGTCTCATCGAGGAGGGCATCCCTCACCTCGGAGGCAGTGTGCTGTCTGTCCCCCAAGCTGATCAGCTTCAGCACAGCCTGCTGACGTCTACCAACGCCAGTGCTGCAACGTTTCCAACTCGTAGCTGGGGTCAATCTAACAGCGGAGGAGGAGGCGGTGGCGGAGGAGGAGGCGGTGGCGGAGGAGGAGGCGGTAGAGGAGGAGGAGGAGGGGGGTGTTCTTCTCGTGTCCCTGCCAGGAATGTTAGGCGGGGAGACGAGGTACACCGGGCCAGTTTGGGAAGCAGTCCCAGCCTCAACTACATTCACCCAGTGTGCCGTCAGTGAAATGTAGCGTCCCTGTCCGCATGCACTTGTCCACGCGTCGGTGGTCAAGTGGACCTTTGTGCAAAGCGCGGAACTAAGGGCCCGCCTGATGTTGAGTGACACGTGCTGGTGCAAGGCGGGGACGGCACACCGGGAGAAGTAGTGACGGCTAGGGACGGCATAGCGAGGTGCCGCAGTTGCCATCAGGTCCAGGAAGGCGGGAGTTTCAACAAGCCGGAACGCCAACATCTCCTGGGCCAGCAGTTTAGCGATGTTGGCGTTCAAGGCTTGCGCGTGTGGGTGGTTAGCAGTGTATTTCTGCCGCCGCTCCAATGTCTGAGAGATGGTGGGTTGTTGTAAAGAAACGCCTGATGGTGCCTTTGATGGTGCAGGAGAAGGAGATAAGACAGGACCAGGGGAGGATGAGGTAGAAGTCAACAAAGTGGCGGAGGCAGATGAAGTGGTGTCCTGGCTCGTCCTCTGGAGTGCATCGCCAGCACAGTCAGCAGTGGCAGTGGCAGAGGCAGAGGCAGAGGCAGTGGCAGTGGCGTGAACGGCAGGCGGCCTTTGTCCTGCCGTTGCTGCCTGCCACTGATTCCAGTGCTTGGATTCCAAATGACGGCGCATTGAAGTGGTGGACAGGTTGCTCTTCTCAGAGCCCCTAATCAATTTCGAGAGGCAAATTGTGCAGACAACACTATATCTGTCCTCGGCGCATTCCTTGAAAAAACTCCACACCTTCGAGAAACGTGCCCTCGAGGTGGGAGTTTTTCGGGGCTGGGTACGAACTGGAACATCTTGGGAGATTCCGGGTGTGGCCTGGCTTCGCCTAAGCTGCTGACCTCTGCTTCTGCCTCTAGCTACCCTTTTTGGTGCTGCACCTGCCTCAACATCCACACTACTTTCCCCGCTTGACATCCCCCCTGTCCAGGTCGGGTCAGTGTCCTCATCATCCACCACTTCCTCTTCCAACTCCTGTCTCATCTCCTCCTCCCGCACAATGCGCCAGTCAACTGGATGCCCTGACGGCAACTGCGTCACATCATCGTCGATGAGGGTGGGTTGCTGGTCATCCACCACCAAATCGAACGGAGATGGAGGAGACTCTAGTGTTTGAGCATCTGGACACAGATGCTCCTCTGTTAGGTTCGTGGAATCGTGACGTGGAGAGGCAGGTTGAGGGACAATGAAAGGAGCGGAGAACAGCTCTGGGGAGCAGGGACAGTTTGGGTTATTGTTCTGTAAAGCTTCGGAATTTTGGGAGGAAGGAAGACAAGACTGTTGGGTAATAGGAGGAGAGGAGGCAGAGTCTGACTGGCTGCTGGACAATGTGCTGTAAGCGTTCTCTGACAGCCATTGCAAGACCTGTTCCTGGTTCTCGGGCCTACTAAGGTTTGTACCCTGCAGTTTAGTTAATGTGGCAAGCAACCCTGGCACTGTGGAGTGGCGCAATGCTTGCTGCCCCACAGGAGTAGGCACGGGACGCCCTGTGGCTTCACTGCTACCTTGCTCCCCAGAACCATTCCCCCGACCTCGCCCACGGCCTCGTCCACGTCCCTTTCCGGGAGCCTTGCGCATTTTGAATTCCTAGTTAGAAATTGGCACTGTATACCAGTAGTAAAAATTGTGGGTGCACGTAACCCCAATATATTCTTTGAATTCCCAGTCAGACACTGGCACTATATGGCAGTAGCAAGAAATGAGGGTATTTGTATTCCCAATATACTCTTTGAATTCCCAGTCAGACAATGGCACTGTATACCAGTAGTAAAAATTGTGGGTGCACGTAACCCCAATATATTCTTTGAATTCCCAGTCAGACACTGGCACTATATGGCAGTAGCAAGAAATGAGGGTATTTGTATTCCCAATATACTCTTTGAATTCCCAGTCAGACAATGGCACTGTATACCAGTAGTAAAAATTGTGGGTGCACGTAACCCCAATATATTCTTTGAATTCCCAGTCAGACACTGGCACTATATGGCAGTAGCAAGAAATGAGGGTATTTGTATTCCCAATATATTCTTTGAATTCCCAGTCAGACAATGGCACTGTATACCAGTAGTAAAAATTGTGGGTGCACGTAACCCCAATATATTCTTTGAATTACCAGTCAGAAACTGGCACTATATGGCAGTAGCAAGAAATGAGGGTATTTGTATTCCCAATATACTCTTTGAATTCCCAGTCAGACAATGGCACTGTATACCAGTAGTAAAAATTGTGGGTGCACGTAACCCCAATATATTCTTTGAATTACCAGTCAGAAACTGGCACTATATGGCAGTAGCAAGAAATGAGGGTATTTATAACCCCAATATATTCTTTGAATTCCCAGTCAGACAATGGCACTGTATACCAGTAGTAAAAATTGTGGGTGCACGTAACCCCAATATATTCTTTGAATTCCCAGTCAGACACTGGCACTATATGGCAGTAGCAAGAAATGAGGGTATTTGTATTCCCAATATATTCTTTGAATTCCCAGTCAGACAATGGCACTGTATACCAGTAGTAAAAATTGTGGGTGCACGTAACCCCAATATATTCTTTGAATTCCCAGTCAGACACTGGCACTATATGGCAGTAGCAAGAAATGAGGGTATTTGTATTCCCAATATATTCTTTGAATTCCCAGTCAGACAATGGCACTGTATACCAGTAGTAAAAATTGTGGGTGCACGTAACCCCAATATATTCTTTGAATTCCCAGTCAGACACTGGCACTATATGGCAGTAGCAAGAAATGAGGGTATTTGTATTCCCAATATATTCTTTGAATTCCCAGTCAGACAATGGCACTGTATACCAGTAGTAAAAATTGTGGGTGCACGTAACCCCAATATATTCTTTGAATTACCAGTCAGACACTGGCACTATATGGCAGTAGCAAGAAATGAGGGTATTTGTATTCCCAATATATTCTTTGAATTCCCAGTCAGACAATGGCACTGTATACCAGTAGTAAAAATTGTGGGTGCACGTAACCCCAATATATTCTTTGAATTCCCAGTCAGACACTGGCACTATATGGCAGTAGCAAGAAATGAGGGTATTTGTATTCCCAATATATTCTTTGAATTCCCAGTCAGACAATGGCACTGTATACCAGTAGTAAAAATTGTGGGTGCACGTAACCCCAATATATTCTTTGAATTCCCAGTCAGACACTGGCACTATATGGCAGTAGCAAGAAATGAGGGTATTTGTATTCCCAATATATTCTTTGAATTCCCAGTCAGACAATGGCACTGTATACCAGTAGTAAAAATTGTGGGTGCACGTAACCCCAATATATTCTTTGAATTCCCAGTCAGACACTGGCACTATATGGCAGTAGCAAGAAATGAGGGTATTTGTATTCCCAATATATTCTTTGAATTCCCAGTCAGACAATGGCACTGTATACCAGTAGTAAAAATTGTGGGTGCACGTAACCCCAATATATTCTTTGAATTACCAGTCAGACACTGGCACTATATGGCAGTAGCAAGAAATGAGGGTATTTGTATTCCCAATATATTCTTTGAATTCCCAGTCAGACAATGGCACTGTATACCAGTAGTAAAAATTGTGGGTGCACATAACCCCAATATATTCTTTGAATTCCCAGTCAGACACTGGCACTATATGGCAGTAGCAAGAAATGAGGGTATTTGTATTCCCAATATATTCTTTGAATTCCCAGTCAGACAATGGCACTGTATACCAGTAGTAAAAATTGTGGGTGCACGTAACCCCAATATATTCTTTGAATTCCCAGTCAGACACTGGCACTATATGGCAGTAGCAAGAAATGAGGGTATTTGTATTCCCAATATATTCTTTGAATTCCCAGTCAGACAATGGCACTGTATACCAGTAGTAAAAATTGTGGGTGCACGTAACCCCAATATATTCTTTGAATTCCCAGTCAGACACTGGCACTATATGGCAGTAGCAAGAAATGAGGGTATTTGTATTCCCAATATATTCTTTGAATTCCCAGTCAGACAATGGCACTGTATACCAGTAGTAAAAATTGTGGGTGCACGTAACCCCAATATATTCTTTGAATTCCCAGTCAGACACTGGCACTATATGGCAGTAGCAAGAAATGAGGGTATTTGTATTCCCAATATATTCTTTGAATTCCCAGTCAGACAATGGCACTGTATACCAGTAGTAAAAATTGTGGGTGCACGTAACCCCAATATATTCTTTGAATTCCCAGTCAGACACTGGCACTATATGGCAGTAGCAAGAAATGAGGGTATTTGTATTCCCAATATATTCTTTGAATTCCCAGTCAGACAATGGCACTGTATACCAGTAGTAAAAATTGTGGGTGCACGTAACCCCAATATATTCTTTGAATTCCCAGTCAGACACTGGCACTATATGGCAGTAGCAAGAAATGAGGGTATTTGTATTCCCAATATATTCTTTGAATTCCCAGTCAGACAATGGCACTGTATACCAGTAGTAAAAATTGTGGGTGCACGTAACCCCAATATATTCTTTGAATTCCCAGTCAGACACTGGCACTATATGGCAGTAGCAAGAAATGAGGGTATTTGTATTCCCAATATATTCTTTGAATTCCCAGTCAGACAATGGCACTGTATACCAGTAGTAAAAATTGTGGGTGCACGTAACCCCAATATATTCTTTGAATTCCCAGTCAGACACTGGCACTATATGGCAGTAGCAAGAAATGAGGGTATTTGTATTCCCAATATATTCTTTGAATTCCCAGTCAGACAATGGCACTGTATACCAGTAGTAAAAATTGTGGGTGCACGTAACCCCAATATATTCTTTGAATTCCCAGTCAGACACTGGCACTATATGGCAGTAGCAAGAAATGAGGGTATTTGTATTCCCAATATATTCTTTGAATTCCCAGTCAGACAATGGCACTGTATACCAGTAGTAAAAATTGTGGGTGCACGTAACCCCAATATATTCTTTGAATTCCCAGTCAGACACTGGCACTATATGGCAGTAGCAAGAAATGAGGGTATTTGTATTCCCAATATATTCTTTGAATTCCCAGTCAGACAATGGCACTGTATACCAGTAGTAAAAATTGTGGGTGCACGTAACCCCAATATATTCTTTGAATTACCAGTCAGAAACTGGCACTATATGGCAGTAGCAAGAAATGAGGGTATTTGTATTCCCAATATATTCTTTGAATTCCCAGTCAGACAATGGCACTGTATACCAGTAGTAAAAATTGTGGGTGTATATAGCCCCAATTCTATTGCTAGGGGACTTGCAGGGTATTTCTGGGGTGAAGGTGGGGGGGCACACCGTTGGAACGGGTATCGGGGGTATATATCGGGTATACGGGAATACACTGACAGTGTATTCCATTCAGGATCCTGGGAAAGCTGGGTTGCGGCGATTGAGCCCGTCAGTGCCACGTTACACTGACAAGCTTCTCCCTGGAATTTAGCTCTTATAAGAGCTGTTGGTTGTCTTCTCCTTCCTATCCTAGCCTGTCCCTGCCTACCCAGAATCTAAGCCCTAGCTAGCTGGACGGAAACCTCCGTCCTCGGTGAATTGCAAGCTCAGAATGACGCGAAGCTGGGCGGCGCTGTTCTTTTAAATTAGAGGTCACATGTTTTCGGCAGCCAATGGGTTTTGCCTACTTTTTTCAACGTCACCGGTGTCGTAGTTCCTGTCCCACCTACCCTGCGCTGTTATTGGAGCAAAAAAGGCGCCAGGGAAGGTGGGAGGGGAATCGAGTAATGGCGCACTTTACCACGCGGTGTTCGATTCGATTCGAACATGCCGAACAGCCTAATATCCGATCGAACATGAGTTCGATAGAACACTGTTCGCTCATCTCTAAATATGATCTATTACTTGTTTACACGCTGTGCCTTAAACACAACACTAAACTTTCCAGGACAAAGTAAGAAACTAAACTAAAAGAATAGAAAAGTCAATGAGCAGGGATGTAACCAGAGAAGCAGGCATCATCTTTACCCTCAGCCACATATCACACCTGTCTCTTAGGCAGGTCACATTGAGAGAGACATAGACAGACAGTGTCTACACTGTGCAGGGCTGCTTGACTTGCAGCTTCTGAGAGATAGAACAGAGAGTAAAGGAAGATCTGCTGTTAATGTGATCAGTTGGAGCCTTGTTCTCTTGCAGGATGCAGCCGCCTTCTGCTTCTACAGCTGCATTTGATGCCACAGGTAAGTTTCATTTTATCTACAGTCTACTGTTTGTTGCTATAGCATTTATGGTATTTGCTGTGCTATACATATCCTGTAGTGACTACATATGTGTTTTGTGTGTTCTTCTATTGTGGTATATATTATAGAAAAATGACTTTTTCTTGACCGTGTGTTTGCCCGTAAGTCATAGATCTGGCTTTTAGGCTTACAGTTCAGTTACATGTTATCAAGGCTTTTAATGTGAAGACATTTTCTAGGACACATACCAATACTATATTGTACTAGGCACATTTGTTATAATACCATCTCACTTACATTTCAGAATATATGACAAAGGTATTGTTCTACACTTTATAACAGATTAAACTGGACAAAGCATTTATGACAGATCTGGTCTACAATACATATATAATATTTAGAATAATTATTTGGAAACAGATAGAAATAAGTCTTTTGGTGTTCAGGAAGGTAAAATAAACTTTCTGTGTCAAATATTTATAAGTATCTGCTTAATATTTGCTATCTCAGATTGATACATGATGAATCCCCATAGTTAACAATACAAACCTGTACCTTATATGCACTAATCTGCTTTCTGTATTACCCCTTGTTCACATCTGCATTGGTATTCCGTCCGGGGGAGTCTGCATGGGGACCCCCCCAAACAGAATACCAAACGCAATTGCAGGCGCTGTGCAGTGAAAGCACATGGACCCCATAGACTATAATGGGGTCCGTGTGTTTGCCACGAAATCTCCACAAGGATCATGGAGACAGGAAAGTAGTTCACAATCTACTTTCCTGTCTGCATGATTCGTGCGGGCAGCGCGCGGCAAGCACATGGACTCCATTATAGTGTATGGGGTCCATGTGCTTTTACTGCACAGCACTTGCACTTACATTTGGTATTCCGTTTGAGGGGTACCCATGCAGACTAACCCCGGATGGAATACCAACGCAGATGTGAACGAGGCCTTACTCTTAGATGTCTAATATTTTCTGTTAATGGTAAATTGATCCCATTTAACCCTCTTCAAGTTTTGCCGATATACTTTTGCACACAGTTTCAACATATGCCATCATACATCTTGTTAAATAGAATGAAAAAAAGAAGAAAAACAGGATGGCACTGCTAAATGTACGGATGAAAGTCCTAATAAGCTGGAAGTATATGTGAGGAGTAAACCTTTTTATACTAAGAGCCGTGGGGGTGCTCAACAACCAGAAATAGAGCAATGTGGCAATAACAAAATAGTAGAAAAACGGAAGGGCACTCACCCACATCCAAGGCTCGTCTTTGTAAAAAAACTTCTTTATTTGAGGCAAATTGATCCCATTTAACCCTCTTCAAGTTTTGCCGATATACTTTTGCACACAGTTTCAACATATGCCATCATACATCTTGTTAATACTTAGCATGCCGTACTGGTTTCTTATTTCATTCTCTTGAAAAATCTTCCAGTAAACTTCAATGGACACTTAAACATTACTTTCAATGGACATTTCATTGTCATGTGATGAACACCCAGGTGCACAGCAAATGTCTGATTACTGTGCTGTGACTGTAACAAGCTGTGTGTATATCACATGACCATGGACTCTCCATCACATGACCATGGACTCTCCATCACATGACCATGGACTGATTTTTAACCACTAGAAGTAAACAATGACTCACAACAAACAGATCTAGAAATCCATGAGAAATTGATACAGAAAGTATGCTTGAAATTTGTCTAACTTTTCATTAAACAAACCCTTTAACTTAGAGCAATATTGTTGATACAGTTTCACTGTAACACTCTAGGTTTGTATTTGACCCAAGGCCCCATGTGGTGGAAAAACTGTGGCTTAAATGCATTGTGCTTTTTGCCACATTGCTTTTCACAGACTTTCTGCTTCAATTATACCTATACAGAAAACACCAGCCTTTTCATAGTTATAATTTACATGCTGCAATTTAAAATATATTCTTCTGCAACGTGTGGACGGGATTAGCCAGAATCCAATCCACTTTGCAGCTACTGTAAAATGCCATGGTTTTTGCTGCAGTGTATCCGTTGTGGCACAATTGTGGCACTTACACTACATGAGGCCCTGGTCTAATATAGAGTTTGTATGTTGTTCCTGAGTTTGTGTTGGTCTCAGATACTCTGATCATCGCATGAGCACAATAGATGTGTGAGATAAGAAAATGATATTATAGACCTCACTGGGCACAGGGGCTAATGTGGGTAATTGCATTCTGTGTACAGTGCTGTGGAATATGGTGGCACTGTGTAAACAATAGTAAATTAAATAAAACTGAGGAATCTAGCAAACTGTTAGGCTGGGTTCACACAGAGTATTTTGGCTCGTGATTTGGTACGTAGACGCCGCGAGATCTTTTGCGGGCCGTATACGCTCCCATTGTTTTCAATGGGAGCCGGTACCGTATACGCGGCGCTATTTTGCGGCCGTGATTTTACGTACCAAATCACGAGCCAAAATACTCCGTGTGAACCCGGCCTTAGACCGACACCAAATGAAATAAACACTGATAATAAAAATAATACATTTTATTTCTATAGCGCTAACATATTCCGCAGAACTGTACAATTTGTAGGGTTCAAGTACAGACAAAAAGATACATTACAAAGAAATAGTCACTTCACACAATGGGACTGAGGGCCCTGCTCGCAAGAGCTTACAATCTATGAGGTAGAGGGGGGGGTGACACAAGGGATAGCAGAGGCGGCATCGGAGGGAGCATTGCTTATACAATAGTCAGACAATTTAGTGATAGAGGTTACTGTCATTACACAAGAATAAAACTGTATGAGCCATCACCAGTCGTGTTCTTTAATGTGTAGATGGTGCCTGGACATATAAAGTTAGCTTGAAATGACATCATATTGTGTGGGGTAATGTGGAAGCGGGAAACGAGGAGGGTTAGATTTAGGGATTCTAACTGCAGAAAGCTTTACATAAGGAATTGTGATAGGCCTGCCTGAAAAGATGTGTCTTTGGTTTGCGCTTGAAGCTGTAGAAATTGGGAGTTAATCTGATTGTCCGGGGTAGAGCATTCCAGAGAAGTGGTGCAACTTGGGGGAAGTCTTGTATATGAGCGTGGAAAGTTCTGATAATAGAGGATATAAGTGTTAGGTCATTGAGTGAACGGAAAGCATGGGTTGGGCGGTAGACAGAGATGAGGGAGGAAATGTAGGGAGGAGCAGCATTATGGAGAGCCTTGTGGATGAGGGTGATAAGTTTATATTGTATTCTGTGATGAATAGGCAGCCAATGCAGTGACTGGCACAGACCAGAGGCATCGCTGTAGCGTCTAGACTGATAGATGAGCCTGGCTGCTGCATTCAGAATAGATTGTAGAGGGGAGAGTTTAGTGAGGGGAAGACCGATTAGTAAGGAGTTACAGTAGTCTAGGCGATTGCTTAAAGGGGCTCTATCATCAGGAAAAGTGATTTTTAACTAAGCATATACTCGCATAGCCTTTAGAAAGTCTATTCCACACATACCTTTTGTATGTTAATCCCCTCAGTAGTTTTTGAATGAGTTAATTTTTATATGCTAATTAGTCTCCAGCAAGCAGCACACAGTATTCGCTGAGCCGTCCGGTGCTCGCTTTTGTAAATCACAGCATGTCAATTATACCTATGGAAATGCTCACGGTTTCCATATAGGTATAATAGAGGCAGAAAAGTCAGCAGAGAAAAAGTCTGCAGACTTTTTATGAAAAACACTGCGAAGAAAACTGCAGCCTTTTCCACAGTTTTTTTTTTTGCTGCGGCTTGCTATGTGGGACTTTAGCTGAAAGACATATTTAGACTACTATATAATGTTATAATATGAGAAATACTATTTACTCATATGGACACAGCCACAGTGATCAGATAGTTAATAAATTATTTAACCATCAAACAATGGTGACACCAAGTTGTCTACTATAATGTTACTTCAACATATCACTTACACCACGTCTCCAGTTAACTTAGGAAACTGCACCTACTGATCTCAAGAGGTTAGTACCGTAATACTGGAAGGCAAGGTGGAAAAATATATTTCATTAACCTTTGCATTTATGCTCTACAATATCTAAGACTCTGTACATTAGGTTTAAAGGCAAAGTGTGCAATGCAGGCATTCTGTTATTGTCTAACATGTATTAGGTATAGTAAGAAATAAGATCATTTCACTGGTATCTGAAAGTAGTATTACATTATTTTACACTTTTCCTGTAACTTGACCTGTGAATTGTAATAAAAACACAGCACATGAAATGCCCAGAAAGAAACTCCAATTATAAAAACCTTTCAAAAATAAATAGTACATATGTAATTAGTAACTTATTTTTATTAAAGAATTGTTTAATTCTTCACTTATTAGGGTGCACTCCTCCTTCTTATCTCCTCCTTCAATTTATATAGAATCCATATACAGCCTTACACACAGAAGCCTATAGATTGGGAGAAGGTGTAAGAAGAGGCTGATTATTGATTTATTGCCTCATTCCCTGCAGTGGTTGACTCTTGAAGATACAGCAGTGTCAAAAGAGCTCCCTCATTCAGTGTAGCAGAGTTATAACAAAGTTTTTTACATTGGCCTATACTATTCATTCATGTATGGTGGCTTGATAATTGAGGTTATTCTTTCAGTTTATTTCCTATCCATCTACTATATTAGTAATTATTATAATGTCTTAAAGAATGTTCATACCTTCCAGCATATGAGTCTCCAATGTAAATATCCAGTAAAGGGAACATGTTGCCAGGAAGCAACCTATTCACTTGTATAGGAAAGTTTTCTAGGCATGTTCTGTTACCCAGAGAGAGCAGTAGATAAGCTGTAAAATCCTGTATTGTGACTGTTGGATTCTGTGTCTGGGTTTACATCAGCGTATGGTTCTCTGGGCGAAATCAGTTTCTGAAACTGTCTCAAAATCTTCAAAAACTCATTTTGAACGGTTCGTTTTAAAACCCATTGATTTCATATGGGCGTTTGGGGCATTTCCATCTACTATTCACTATTTTAAGCGGAGAAAAAAGTTGGACTTGTAGGATATTTTCTCTGTCCAAAAATAAGGATACCAGACAGACAGCAACAAATCAGTTTTTTTTTTTTTTTTTTAACATTGTGGTCTATGGAAGGAGGACACAAATGGATTACCAACTTATAGTAATCTGTTTGTGTCCATTTTGCAATACGATTTATCAAAAATGTTTTTGCAAAAACTGCAACAAAAAAAACTGCATTTCTGCAACGTGGGGCTTTAGCTCATTAACTCATTTTTATTTTGGGGTCAGAAAACCCTTTAATCAAGATATCCTACATACCCCACAATGGTACCAATGACTCCAAATACAATTTGACCTGCGAAAAGTAAGCATCCATAAAGCTCAGTTGACAGTTTAAAAACAGATAGTGAACACTTTTTTTGTATTCAGTATCAAATTTATCAAATGACAGTGGTGCATTTAACTAGTTGGGGTATTTCCAGTTCATTCCTAAATTTATCATACAGAAGTACTGCTACGTCAGTATTTCCTTCTGTACTGCCACTCATGTTGTCACTTGTATTACTACTGTCACCATTCAGCCAAACAACTGCTGATACCTGCTCATAGTGGTAATGATATTGTCACTGCTAACACCACTGCCTTCACACAGCCAGACATCTATAGATATCTACAACAGTGACAGTGCAATGTCTGATTAATCAAGATGTTTATTTCCACTACCATCCATTTTCCATAGTCATACTGTGTTTGCTATCACATTACTGTGTCGGTTTTCGTATAATGTTCTATTCACACAGAGCCAAGACGTTGCCATGTAGAGAGCAGGATTCATGCAAGTTAGAAGTATAAGAGCTTTCTATATACTTTCGATTTCATTTGTAGCCATTATTGGCTTTGACTCAAAAAACCTCAACAAAAAAGTTTCCACAACATGGGGCCTTAGGTTTATTTTGTATGTCCTGTTTTGAGGACTGTAACATTTTTATCACGTGTTATTCAACTAATTTCTGCGTGTTTTTTTCGGTGACACATAGGGCTTTATTTTTATGTTATTTTATTATTTTTGCATGTGTTTGAAATGTTTTATATCTGGGAAATTATAAACAAAATAGGAGGGAAATCGTGTCTGTTTTTCACTTTTCTTTTTTTTATTCATGCAAAGACAAGACATCTATCTGCACATACTCTTGGCCAGAGGTCGGCAACCTTCTTTGTATGGAGTTTTGATTTATAAAAAAAAAAAAAAAAAAAAAAAAGGCAAAAACAATGGTCATAGAATCAGCTTTTGGATTAAAAAAGGCCTTTGAGTGGTCTGCATATACTGAGGGAGGCCCTTTACACATCCTGATGTTTATCATATATATATATATATATATATATATATATATATATATATATATGTAAGCCGATGGCTGGTCAGGTAATGAAGGGGGTGTACATCTCACCCAGACTACTAAGGCGAGTGAGATGAGAAAACTCCAGAAAGAATGTTTCTCAGCAGATAACTATTGTCTGCTGAGTGTTATTTCAAAGTTCCAGTTACTGGGCTGGAGTTTTAAGAATGGCAGGTAGGTTGGTAGTGGGACCTGTCATTCCACCCTCCTCCAGTCCACACTTTGGGGATGTTTCGGCTGCGACTCAGCTGTTGAGAGTCTCCTTGTCAAGGAGGCTTAAGAAGCCAGCTCCAGCAGCAGAATTGGGCAGAGCTCGGCTGGAGAGCCAACAGAGAGGTCATATTTTTGTAGCTGTTCAATCCAAATAAGACCAATCATCCAGATAGATGCATCCCTTTCTCAAGTGTCCGTTTAGTCCTTGAGAAAGGGATAGATATTGTCCCAAAACGTGTTGTGTGTTGTCTTTTGAAAGCTTAATTAAAATCGATTGGAGGGTAAGCGCGGATCCATTGTTTTTTTGTTCATCTTGTATGCATATATCTGGATGATTGGTCTTATTTGGATTGAACTACTATGGTGATCCTTGCTACTAAAAAGCCTCCCCCCCCAGAGGTGATATATGTTTGGCATAATAATATCTATCACAGGGTGATTTTCTATTACCCTAGTATTGGTTGGATTATCGATAATGCGCTAGGTGCGCTAGGTGTTGTTTGTGTTTTTTTTCTAGTCTATTTTTGTAGCTGTGTCCTGAATGATTCTACTGGCTTTTGATTTCTGTTATTCTAGGTGAGGTAACCTATTCTATGTTTAGTTAGAGCCTAGCCGGCAGGTATTTATTTTTTGTATTGTTTCCTTTTGTTGCTGCACTGTATTTTTGAGTGGAAATAAAACTCCACCTTTGTTTTGGACTAAAGAACCTGGACTTGTGTGTCTATGCCAGCCCACCTAGCAAGCTCAGAGCCTGACAATACATATATATATATATATATATATATATATATATACAGTCCTATGAAAAAGTTTGGGCACCCCTATTAATCTTAATCATTTTTAGTTCTAAATATTTTGGTATTTGCAACAGCCATTTCAGTTTGATATATCTAATAACTGATGGACACAGTAATATTTCAGGATTGAAATGAGGTTTATTGTACTAACAGAAAATGCGCAATATGCATTAAACCAAAATTTGACCGGTGCAAAAGTATGGGCACCTCAACAGAAAAGTGACATTAATATTTAGTAGATCCTCCTTTTGCAAAGATAACAGCCTCCAGTCGCTTCCTGTAGCTTTTAATCAGTTCCTGGATCCTGGATAAAGGTATTTTGGACAAACAATTCAAGTTCAGTTAAGTTAGATGGTCGCCGAGCATGGACAGCCCGCTTCAAATCATCCCACAGATGTTCAATGATATTCAGGTCTGGGGACTGGGATGGCCATTCCAGAACATTGTAATTGTTCCTCTGCATGAATGCCTGAGGATTTGGAGCGGTGTTTTGGATCATTGTCTTGCTGAAATATCCATCCCCGGCGTAACTTCAACTTCGTCACTGATTCTTGAACATTATTCTCAAGAATCTGCTGATACTGAGTGGAATCCATGCGACCCTCAACTTTAACAAGATTCCCGATGCCGGCATTGGCCACACAGCCCCAAAGCATGATGGAACCTCCACCAAATTTTACAGTGGGTAGCATGTGTTTTTCTTGGAATGCTGTTTCTTTTTGGACGCCATGCATAACGCCTTTTTTTATAACCAAACAACTCAATTTTTGTTTCCAAAATGAAGCTGCCTTGTCCAAATGTGCTTTTTCATACCTCAGGCAACTCTATTTGTGGCGTACGTGCAGAAACGGCTTCTTTCTCATCACTCTCCCATACAGCTTCTATTTGTGCAAAGTGCGCTGTATAGTTGACCGATGCACAGTGACACCATCTGCAGCAAGATGATGTTGAAGTGCCCATATTTTTGCACCGGTCAAATTTTGGTTTAATGCATATTGCACATTTTCTGTTAGTACGATAAACCTCATTTCAATCCTGAAATATTACTGTGTCCATCAGTTATTAGATATATCAAACTGAAATGGCTGTTGCAAACACCAAAATATTTAGAACTAAAAATGATTAAGATTAATAGGGGTGCCCAAACTTTTTCATAGGACTGTATATATATATATATATATATATATATATACATATATATATATATATATATATATGAACTTCTGTCTGTCTGTCTATCTCTATGTACAACCAAACGACTGGACCGATCTTCACCAAATTTGGCACACAGATACATGAGGTGCCTAGGAAGGTTATAGACTGGGCCTCAACTCCCTTGGAGAGAGATACAGTATTCCCAAAACAATGACCTGCATTAGCTAATACACATCTGAAAGTCTTTAACTGCAATATTCCAACTGCCAAGCACATGGTCACTCCACATGCACACAGCATTACTCCAGGTGTATCCAACACTGATATCCAACCATCAGTGGATTAGATACACAGCTTGGCACACAGTATCACATGTCAAAGAATTAGATACACAGCTAAGCACACAGTATTACACGTTGGAGGATTAGATACACAGCTCAGCACACACTATCACACACAACAGGATTAGATACACAGCTCACCACACACCATCACACATCAGAGCTTTACTACAGGTTTCCATAACAACCCAGCCATTTTTATTCACTGCTATAGATTAGCTTTAAAAGGGCAGGGTGCTGTAGATGACACTGTTATACAAGGTCACCTACACACAGCTTTATTCCAGGTATCCATAACAACTGTTCGCAGGTTTTTCACTGATATCCAAACTGAGATATACATGATCACATGACGCTTATGGATATGCACAAATGACATATAAAACACACCAGTGCAAAACTGGGCAATTCTTATGGGGCCACTACACAAACAAAAAAAAATTAAATATACCCGTGCGAAGCCGGGTCCTCCAGCTAGTGTTGAATAAATTCATAAACTCTGCTCAGCCTTGTTGAAATGAGCAAACACCCACTTTAATGAGTTCTGCTGTCATATTATACTTTTATACTTGATTCAAGGTATAAAGACAATTGCTTCCCTCTGCCGGAGGTTACTGACCCTGCTCTAGGCTATAATTGCAGCCCAAGGTACCTCTGACAATACTGACATGAATGGGGTCAATGATTTTTTTTTCATGACTAATGATCTGGTTTTTTTTTATGTTTCATGTTTTCTCTTTATTGTCGCAATGTCAGCAGATCTACTGTTAATCAAACATTATATGATCAAAGCTGAATAACTGATTTTTAATAGCACTAGGATATGCTAGAATAGTGCTTGGATTCAGGGATAGTATCCAGGCTCCTCTGACATTGGCTTAGCAGAGTTGCTCCGTTGCTCTTTCTAAAGCTGTGAATAGTCAAGGCAAGCTCCAGAATAGTTCCTCAGAGTATGTCTGTGTTTGTCTTCTAAGTTATTTTTAGTTTAGTCTCCTTGTATCCCGACATGCTCATTATATTGCTTTCCTTTTTTTCTTGCCAGTCTTTAGACTTTTCCAATGTTGTATGCCCTGTGATCCGATCAATGGGTTTGTTGGAGCTTTCCATGTACCTGAGCTTTTTAGACTTGGGCTACATGAACAGGCACTGGTAGTAGTACATGATGTAATAGCACCAATACAGAACTGACAAAACCTCAGAAGGTTCTGCAAAACAATGTGTCAAAATTGGTGTCACATGAACTACTATTGTCTATTTAAAATTTGTTGGACAACGTTTGCTCTTTGAATCCAAAGAAGGCATTTTTTATTAGAAAATGTCAAACATTGCATGTCTTGACAGTGACCTTTATGACAGTAGTGCTGAAACCTCCATGAAGACTAAGCATTTGTCTGAAACAGTGAAGTTGCGATGTAATCTGCAGATGTCCTCTGAAGTCTGTGCATGTGCTCATACAACAAATCACTGAGTGTTGACAGAACCTGCTCCTTTAATGAAATGATTTTACTTATGTCTCATTGAACAAGATCTTAGAAGAGCTCCTGAGGTTTCCAATTATCTTGACATTATTTCATTTAAAGGAAATATAACTCCTGTGTATCTTAGGAAAAATTCTATTATCAGAAGACTGACACAGTTTAGCCCTTTGTCCTGTGGCTGAAGCTATTTTATTTATGCCCCTCAGACAGATAAAAATATATCATGTCGCCAGATAAATTGCTCTAAGATCCCAGGGTGAATATTCATGTTGTAACTATTGATCATTATTAAAGCAGGGTTCACACGGGGGGTTTCGGACCAGATTTTGAGGCGGAGGCCGCCTCAGAATCCGATCTAAAAAACGGCTAGCTGCGACTGGATGCCGGTACAGTGCATACAGTGCATGGGCATCCAATCATGCCATTGTGTTCGTGCCGTGGACTCTGCGGCGGATTCCGCAGCGGAATCCACCTCAAGAAAGGGCATGTCGTTTCTTTGTTCCCGCTCGTGGAAAAAGGAACCCGTTGAATTCAATGGAAGGCGGTTTTTTGAGACGAATTTGGACACAAATTCCACGTCAAAATCCTGACCAAAAAATCTTGTGTGAACCCGGCTATAGAACACCGAAACACTTTAGGAAAAACTTTCACAGTTGCGAAAACGCAGCAAAAACTGGTAGGTTTTACAGTACCTGCAAAGTGGGTGGGACTCTAGATAATCCCATCCACACATTGCAGAAAAAAAAAAAAAATTTTTTGTAAATCTGGAGTTTTCCATATAGCTATAATAGAAGAAGAAATAATAGAAGACTTTCTGAAAAAAAATTCTGTGGAAAAAAACACGGGGCAATTCCGCTGCGGTCATTTTCGCAGAGTTTTTTGGCTGCAGTTCGCTTTGTGAAGCCATTCGTTTCTTTTTGTATTTTTTATTTATTATTTTTCCTTATTCTAAAATCTTTGTTTGATTAGAATTCATATTCCATCCTTTCCACGTTCCACAATCTATAATCAATAATATACTGCATTGTGGGCACTGACAAACATACCTATTATTATCCATGCACAAAGTGGTCATGATTTACTGGTGTGCAGTGGTGTCAACCTTAATATGTCCCACAATCCTTTTCTGCAGAATGTATGTATTGGAATTGTCTGTAAATCCATTATACTTTAATTTTAGACAATTTTGTTAAACGGAAGAGGACTGCTCTGTGGTTCACTATCTCTCTGCTTGTGGTATCTCTTTTTATATTGACCATTGGCCTGACTGCAACCACACGAACCGAAAATATAACTGTTGGAGGTTATTATCCAGGAATAATTGTAAGTATTTATCCTTTCTGGTAATTCTTCATCGACAGTCCTTTTATTAGATTTTCTTATGAAATCTTGCCATGAAGTATGAGTTAGGCATGGCTAAAATAATAGTTATCTGCCCATATAGTATAAATTCCATCAGTCATAAAAAAGAGAACTACAGGGAGTTATATGCAGAAGAACTAGGACTTTTATAATAGTCTCTGGATCAAATATCAGATTTGCAGTATCTGGCTGACAACAGAGAGCAGTAGAACTAGATGTTTAAATCCTATACAGCACAGTCAAATAGATCCCAGACACCCAAATGCCTTCACCAGCGTGAGCCATAAAGCCAGATGAACTTTTGCTGAATTTACACCACAGAAATTGGAACAAGAAATAAATGCTCCACAATGAAAAGTCAAACCAGAACCCATGATAAACGTACAAGACAAATCAGAATCAGGAGTGAACGTTCAGGCCAGTTGCCAGTTCAGGAGGTAACGTGAGAGCCAAAAGTAGGAATCAAATGGCTTTTCAGTATCAAGCCAAAAGTCAATTCCTTGATTTTACATCACAGCCAAATTTAGGACACAAACAGATTTCCAGTATCAAGCCAAGGGTCAATTCCTATAGGTTACGTCGGAGACAAAATCAGGAGACAAACAGATTTCCAGTGTAAAGCCAGAGGTCAGTATAAGGCAATGCAGCACAAACAATCTGGTTATGAAAGCCAAACTAGGTACAGCCAAATGGGAGGCACCTGACTGAGAAGGAATATCGATATCCCTCCTCAAATGCTAATTGGATAAGCCTAAGGCTAAGTTCACACGGGAGTTTTATGGTCAGGATTTTGTTGCGGAATCCGTGGACCACCAGTATCAAGCTGTTTACCATTCAACATAAATCCATAACAGGATATTATATTCACCAAGTATCGTCAGCACATGCCCTTTCTTCAGGCAGATTCCGCAGCTGATTCAGTCACAGACGTCCACCTCGCAACTCTCCCTCCCCACTAGGCTCATTCATTTGGGCCTAGTCTGGAGTGGAATGCTGCGATTGGATGCCGGTGCACTGTATGCATTGCACCGGCATCCAGTTGTGCTTAGCCATTTTTTGGACTGGATTCTGAGACGTCGTCCGCCTCAGAATCTGGTCCAAAAAACTCCTGTGTGAACCCAGCCTAAGAGAACTTCAAGGTCAGTATGGTAATCTTAAAGCGATAGCTGCTAAACTGAGATTCCTAACAGTAGTGACTTTTCAAAAATGAGCAAAACTGAACTGCAACTGAGGAATTGAATGCTATGTACTATATGTTGACTGTGTAGAAAAAATTAAATTATTTTTTCTTTGCTTCCTGACATCAGCTTGGCTTTGGATCTTTCTTAGGCATAATTGGAATTCATCTTGTTGAGAACAGGAAGCAAATGGTATGCATATGTTTTTATTATTTATGAAATGTAACATTTGAAAAAACTAGTTTTGTAAAGAATGCTGGGACCTAGAATGCCATAAGAGGTGCAAATGATATGTCCAACAGGCGTATTATGTGTAAGACCAACATGAAACTGTTTATGTTGTTTTGCAATCTTTGTGCATTAGATGAAAAAGCTTTTTACAGGGTTCATTGGGACTGGCTAAGGATGTGTTGGACAAATTGGGAGTCAAAGGCACCTTTTACATATAACTGTCAGGTCTCTATAAAAACCTATTAGTCGGGGTCAATACTTTAGGATTTACATTTAATTCCAGCAGGGATATCGCCTTTTAACTCTTTTTCAACTTGGCTCTAAAGCCACTAGCCAGACAAATTGAGGATTCCTATTTATATGATGACACAGATGAGGAGATAAACAATAAAGGCAGCAGTTTTTGGAGATAACAATATAGTGACAATGACCAATCCGCAGAAACACCAGGGAAACCTGTTGGATTTTATTTCCTTTGTTGAATCATTTTTGGCCTATGAATGAAACCTTTCAAAAGAAAAATTCTAGAGCTGGGACAACCTTGTCGCCACAAACTGGGAGAAGACCTTGGCCTATCACTGAGGCTTCATGCACACGACCGTACTTTTTGTTTACAATTGAGGATAAAAGTACTGTAGGAACCCATCCATTTCAATGGGCCTATATACCCCCATAGTTTTTGTGACTGTATGTCCTGGCTGAATTGAAGAGCAGCATAATAAGGAGCAGGCCCAATCCGTGTGTCATCTATGATGTTTTTACTGCTTTGTAGACTGTGGACTTGACTTGACAACACAGGTTGTGTGCATGTAGCCTTAGGCTGCATTCAGACAGAGGAAAATGGCGCTGAATTTGGTGTGCTAGCAGAAAAAGGAACCCATTGAAGTCAATGGGAGGCTTTTTTTCAGCGTTGAATCTGACGCGGATTCCACACCAAATTCAGTGCCATTTTCCTCCATGTGAATGCACACTTATAGTTAAATTTTATTTTGGGTAGTATGGAATTTTAGCTCTATAGTGGCAGACGGAATGGGTCCAAATACAGTCAGAGACAATGATCCAGAAGGTCAGTCTAGCAGGGAATGCCCTCCTGACAGTATTGTCCATAGCTTTATACTGTCAGAGGGGGCATTTCTTACCATCCAGAGATGATGCCCCCTCTGACAGTACAGAGCTACACAGTACTGTCAGGAGGGCATTCCCATTTAGACTGTCAGGAACGCCCTTCTGACTGTGAAGGGTTATCAGTAATGGCACCGATAGCTCTTGCCCTGGGGTACATAACGGGAAAGCCGACAGTGCTCTGAATTCAGTGCACTGTTGCCTTTCTAGCAGTATATAAAACCACAAGTGCCCGAGGACATGAAAGTTCCTCTTTAAGTAATGTTCTGTTATGAAACCTTGGGTCTTGGTATTTTTAAGGATATTATTTTCACACATACCACCTACACAAACATATAGATTATGTACACTCTTTCATGGTGATGGTATTCCCAAATGGAAGTGGTCATCTGTGGTAAACTAGGCTTATCTGAAGAGACCCAACCTCACAAATTACAGGACGTAAATAATTTACTGCTAAAGTCTTGGTGCCAGATACTACACAGTGCACCTTCAGAGAGGCCTTGTAAAATCCATGCATCAATGGTTCAAAGCTGTTATGGCAGCATGAGCGACCTACAGAATATTAGTCGGGTTATATCAATGCTATGTATGATTCAAGTGCACAAATATACACAACTTGTTGCAATGGTTTTTTTAAAAAATTTTGCACATCTAAATATTTGTTCTCAGTTAGAAGAAAACAAATGTAAAAATCAAACTAAGTACAGACAATTCAATAGCACAGGGAAAACAAACAATAATAGCCAGAAATAATATGATAACATTCGGTTAACACTGGTAAATGGAGGCCATTAAAGGTCATATTTCTCTGACACTATCATTTAGGAAGCAATGTCTGCCATTCTAATGGATGTCATGGATTAATATAGATTGCCTTGGTTTTCCTATTTCATTTAGATTATATTACCTTTCATAAGTGAAAAGTGCAATGCTGTAGATCTAAAAATGAATATAACTTAAGATGAATTCTGACATACCATAAAAGATTGTCGGATTGTGGACTCATATACTGTAGGAACACAAACCAGTAGCTGCAGTCCTGATGTACAGTATAACCGCTGCTTTTTGTGTCTACAACACTCACTCTAAGAAAAACACTGTCTGTAAAAGGTTTAAACCAGTAGACTTGGCATCAGCAACTGTGCCATGGTCAGAGTCACTCGGATTGCATTCCCTGCCAGATGACAACATAATATAGCTTACTCTCTATGAGATTGTTATACACAGAGCAGTGGACCTCTATTACATATATTGATTTATACTATTTGTCTTTGTTTTTGTTTTTTATTGAGGAATAGTAGTATCTGTGAGTCATCCGTGGTTTTCATTGACCTATTGAAATGAATGGACAGAACCGCAATAATGGACAGGTATAGGACCTGCTCCATAATTTACGGCTCTTTATTCATCCCACACACAACTATAGCTGCAAGTTGAAATGTATGGTTCCAGTGGCTTAACTAGGAGTGGCAGGGCCTTGTGGCGACACCGACGCCGAAGACCTCAACCAACCCCCTACTACGCATTCCTGTGCGCTGTATTATGCCCCATAGTGGCCCCAGCACACAGTATTATACCCCATAGTGGACCCTGCACACAGTATTATGTCCCATAGTGGACCCTGCACACAGTATTATGTCCCTTAGTGGCCCCTGCACACACTATTATGTCCCTCAGTGGCCCCTACACACAGTATTATCCCCCATATTGGCCCCTGCACACAGTATTATGTCCCTCTGTGGACACCCATAAACAATTATTATATTCTGGGGTCTGAAAAGACCCCAGAGTATAATAATCGGAGACCCAGGGGGAGAAAAACAGTCTGCTGCAGTCCTCTGCTGTAGTCCATCTTCAATGACATCAGACGTCACATGACCTGGGACAGAGGCCGGGGTCATGAGACCTCAGACGACTAGGCCTGAAGCCTGCCCGGATCGTGGAGAGGTAAGTAACAGTGTTTTTTATGTTTCTTACCTCTCCTGGGCCTCCAATCATTATACTCGGGTGTCTGAAAATGTTATAAGTATAATGTATAGTATAGTATAGTATAGTATAATGATAGTGTTTTTGGGGCCCGCGGTGTCACTTACCGATATGGGCCCTGCCAGGATCTGTAAGTAAATAGGGCCCATCACTGGCTGGAGTAACTCCAGCCGGTAACTGCCTATTAAGGGAAAAAAAAAACGCAGCGGTAACGGCTGTCGCCGGGCTGCTAATGTCCCGGGCCCTGTGGCAGCTGCCTCTGCTGCTACAGCGGTAGTTACGCCATTGTATGGTTCCATACTGCTGACCCGCAATTGTAAATAAAAATATGTTCATGTGCATGAGGTCTAACACAAAAACATAAATGTATTACATGCTTTATTTATTCTGTAATAAATCAACATTTAAATTAAAAAATTCTTCTGTTCCTATAGTCATAAATTACCAAGCAGCATACACATGGTTACTATAGTTTAAGATTAGTTAGAAATTACACTGTCATATTTTTATGATTTATGTTCCAAGTAAGTGTGATATCTGATTCAAAATCTGTTTTCTTTTCTAGCTAGTAGCCTCTATTGTGTTCATCAGTTTTGGAGTGGTGTCAGCATTTTGTTGTGCTATAGTTGACGGGGTTTTTGCTGCTCGACATATTGTAAGTATTTGCACTTGTAGTTATTTGTTAATACTTTGACTTACTCACATAATTTATTATTAGGAATATTCGGGAAAAATTTTGTATCAAGAACTGATAATCCTACTAATATTATAAGTGTGAAAGTTTGTGTGTTTGGATGTTTGTGAGTTTGGATGTTTGTTCCTCAATCAAGCTAAAACGCCTGGACGGATTTGCGTGCAATTTTCCACAAACATAGTTTTCCCTTAGGATTGAGTCACAGGCTACTTTTGGTGCCACTAAACAACATGGCTTCCTAGCAGGAGACTCACAAAAGCAGGACTCCTAGCCCCAGCTATAGACTCACATACACTGCCTGGCATTTCCTGCCTCAACCTGCCTGCACACTCCTTACTGTCACCTCAGGAGTAGCCTTCTCTCTACTCACTCACATTTACATATAGATTTCCACTATATAACAGATCACATTGTCTGTATCACTACATACACCTTACTGTCACCTCAGGAGTAGCCCTCACTCTACTCACTCACATTTACATATAGATTTCCACTATATAACAGATCACATTGTCTGTATCACTACATACACAATATAACACATCACATTCACATTGTCTGTATCACTACATACACAATATAACACATCAGCTATAGACTCACACACACTGCCTGGCATTTCTTGCCTCAACCTGCCTGCACACTTCTTACTGTCACCTCAGGAGTAGCCCTCACTCTACTCACTCACATCACAATATAACACATTACATTGTCTGTATCACTACATACACAATATAACACATCACATTGTCTGTATCACTACATGCACAATATAACACATCACATTGTCTGTATCAATACATACACAATATAACACATCACATTGTGTGTATCACTACATACACAATATAACACATCACATTGTGTGTATCACTACATACACAATATAACACATCACATTGTGTGTATCACTACATACACAATATAAGACATCACATTGTCTGTATCACTACATACACAATATAACACATCACATTGTATGTATCACTACATACACAATATAACACATCACATTTGCTATCCCACCAAACTTTTTAAAGCACTTTTACAGTTTCACACGTCTGTGTCCGCCCAATTCTCAAATCACCGCAGATGAAGTCGCGGGTAAAAGCTAGTTTATAATATAGCAGCAAAGATTTTTCTTGAGTCAATGCCAATAAAAATACTCCCATATTTATACAAACCTGAATACATATTTTATTATTTCCACATTGGACCAATTTGAAATAGAAAGGTTCCATTCAAAAATCACAAAAAGAATCCACTCTTAGACAAATCTTAAAGAGGATATCCTTTATCTTGAAGAGGATATCCCTTTCTCAAATGTATAATTAGATGGCAGATATAAACACATATACAAACATCCTATCCACCTTACCCACCCCCTGGGCGAAACAAATCAGGTTCACGAGAATATCATATGAACATGACTCCCAATGGCAAAAGCAGACTTTCTGTATGGTGAAGAAAAAAACAAAGACATTTTACAAAGCAGACATAGTACATAGTAAATGCAATCTCTCTAAATGTATATGATGTCTGTGCATTAAACATCATGCCACCACTAGCTACAGTAAGTGAGTCATTCTACAGCAGAATATTTCCCACTCAGGACTAATTTTTTCATAGTATATAGTAGCTGAGGTTGGATGAAGACATCAGTCCACCAAGTCCAACCTATATCCCTACAGTCCCCTACACTGTTGATCCAGAGGAAGGCAAAAAAAAAACAAAAAAAAACCCAAAACATGAGGCTTATGCTAATCGCCCCTTTCAGGAGAAAAAAAATTCTGGTAGTCAGTATAAGGGCTAGTTCACACGTGAACAAAGGGGCAGATTTTGACAGCGGATTTCGCTTCAAAATCTGCCCCTTTACAATGGTGGTCTATGTAGACCACCGGGCTTTTTTTTCCGCTAGCGGCGGGCTGCCGCTAGCGGAGAAAAGAAAGGACATGCCCTTTCTTCAGGCGGAAGCCGCGCGGCCTCAGCCGCGCGGCTTCCGCCCCCGGCAGCTCCCTCCTATGTCGGCTCATTCACTTGAGCCGACAGCGGAGGGGAAAGTCGCGACCGCGATGGTCGCGGCAGGCGGGTTTTGACAAGAGAGAGACGCGGCTCACCACGTCTCTCTCCGTGTCAAAACCCGCGCGGGCAGTTCACGTGTGAACTGACCCTTTAACCCTGGATCAACTTGTCCTTTAAATCTAGAACCCATAACACATAATATTGTTCTGTTTGAGAAAGGCATCCAGGCTCTCTTTGAACTTGTTTGAACAGGGAATCCTCCATCACCACTTCCTGGGGCAGAGAGTTTCATAGCCTGTTCTTACTGTGAAGAATCCCCTTCTATGTTGCTTGTGAAACTTTCTCTCCTCCAGACGTAGAGGACGTCCCCTTGTCACTGTCACTGGCCTAGGAGTATAAAGATCCTTAAAAAGTTCTTTGTATTCTCCCTTCTTGTATTTGTACATTGTGTGAGAGAGTGAAGGGTGTGGTCTGGGAAGACAGGTATGTCCAAACCAGGCAGCTAAAGGGTGTTTGGTAAAAACTCACACCAGGGAGGTCAGCTGACTAATCAAGGCCCTAATAGTCTGAGTGTGAAGACTAGCAGTGTGGCACCACACTGACAGAGTTGAACTGTCCAGACCGGACCTCCAAAGCAGGTACTGTGCCACCCGTTGTTGTCAAGGTGGGAGACTGGTAGCCAGTCTCCTGTATAGTCCGGGAAAAGTTTCCTTACGTTTAAGTTAGTCTCTCAGCTGAAAAGGGCTTGGTTTTCTTTATCCTGTGGCTTTGCAAAAGCAGTGTATGTGCTACATGTGAATAAAGCCTGAACCTGTGTGCAATCCAGTGTCTGTGTCCCTGTTTCCTGCACTGCTACAAGCATCTACCTGAAGGATTCCCCACAATTGTTATTAGATCTCCCTGTAGACGTCTTTTCTCTGAACTGAATAACCCCAAGTTTGTTAATCTATTATTGTACTTTACTCCACCCATTCTCCTAATAATTTTGGTTGCCCTTCTTTGAACTCTTTCTAGTTCGATTATGTCTTTCTTGTATACTGGGGCCCAAAATTGCGCACAATATTCTAAGTGTGGCCGTACCAGTGACTGGACACCCTGCTTTGTAAACCTTCTACCAGGTCACTAATGAAGATATTAAACAGGAGAGGACCCAATACTGAACCCTGTGACACCCCACTGCTGACTGACCCAGTCTGAATATTAACAAGTACCCTGTTTCCTATCAATGAGACAGTTGCGAACCCAAATGCACATTTTATCCGCCAGTTTCCTCCTTTGTCCTTTTATTATTTATATGTCTTAAAGTGTCCATGTGGACTTCAATACAATTATGTGTTTGAGGGAACGTATTATTAATATTGGGATCCAATATTACTACCTCAAACACAGTGTTTCAAGATATTCATCAGTCATACATGGGAGCAGTTTCAAGGGGTTCACAGTCACTCCAATAGATCAAATTTCCACCAGCCAGCTCAACTAAACTCAGATAGCACACTGAGCAGTTAGGGGGCATTCACACGATGTAATGTGGCGTTGATTCTGACACGTAAAATCGTGTCAGAATCAGTGCTACAAAACAGAATCCCATTGACTTCAAGGGGTTACGTTTAGCGCCCCTTTATACAGCCATATGCAAGAGGGCTTTAGGCTGAGGCCATACATTGTGGAAAAGCTGCACTTTGTGTTTTAGATTTGCTTTTTTTTTAGTGAAAGTCAAGATTGACGTAAAAGTGAATGCATAGGAAATATAAACCTATACTTATCCCCTCTGCTAAATTCACTTCTGGCATTTGCTTAAAATATTACAGAAAAATTTGCAACAAAAAATTCAACTTTTCCTTAAGTAGCCTTACGCTAGGTTCACACCTGCGTTCTGGTCTCCGTTCTGTGCTTTCCGTCTTCTGCATGCCAGAAGACGGAAAGCACAGACCGGGTCCGGCCGTGAGCGGCGGTGAACGTTTTATGATCTCTGCCGCGAAACTGGATTTTTTAATAAGGACACAGAGTACTGCACACGGCCGGACAGCTTTCTCACCCATTCAAATGAATGGGTGAGAAAGACTCCTGCAGGTTTCCGTCTCCTGCTCTGTTTTATGCAGGAAACGGAAACCTGCAGAACGGACACCTGGGCGCAGATGTGAACGAGCCCTTAGAAGTTTCTAGTTCTTTTTTTTTTTTTATTTATTTTTTTATTATAAATAAAGTATATTTTGTGTATAAATAATTTCCTAATATATTCTGAGATTCAAATTCTCAGCATTTCAGGAGCTCTTTTTGTTATCAATATATAGAAAAGTATGTATTCAGAGTCTGAATTCCTGTACAGACCAGGTATCTCTCTGAGCAGAGAATGTAGTACAGTTATATCAAGTCTCAGTTATGATATATCAGTTATAAGAGATGTGTGTGTATATATATATATATATATATATATATACACACACACACACACACACACACACACACCGGACAGTAGTTACAATCACAATGGCTAATATAAGATAAGATAAGATAATCCTTTAATAGTCCCACCTTGGGGAAATTTCAGTGTGTTACAGCAGCATAGTAATACAGATACAGGATAATACAGAGTAATATGTTACAGACGTAGACACAGATAAGCTGAGAAGAGAAGATATACTAGGAGTCCATGGCAGCTAAGGAAAAACAGAAGAGAAAGAGGAAGACCTCATGGTCATCCTCATAATCATTAGTTCTCTGTGCGGAGAGCTCTTCGTTTGGTCTGATGTAGATTATACATCACAATGAGGCACTGTGATATCGCAGTGGTTAATTGTGACATCACAATGTTGCATTGTGACATCAAATTGACATTAAAATGGGAAATTGTGACATCATAATGGTTAATAGTGGCATCAGAATGGGACATCATGACATCATAATCAGGTATTATTACATCATGAAGGGGCATTAATTTCCACATCACAATGGAGCATTGTAGCATCACAATGGCTAATTGTGGCATTGCAATAGGGCATTCTGACATTACAATGGATTATTGTGACATCACAATGGTTAACTTTGACATCATAATAGAGCATTATGATTTCTCATTGGAGCATTGTGACTTCATAGTGAGGATTGTGATGCCACAGTAGAGCATTGTGACATCACAATCAGGCATTGTGATGTCATAATGGGACATTTTGCCACCACAATGGAGCACTGTAACATCACAATGGGGCATTGTGACATCAAAATGTGGCACAATGACATCACAATAAAGCATTTCTCCACACAATAAGGAATTTTGACATCAAAGTGGTTGTGACATCACAGCGAATCATTATGACATCACAATAGTTAATTGTGACACTACAATATGGCATTGTAACATCATAATGGGGATGATGGCATCACAATCAGGTAATATGACATTAATGCATACAGTAGTGTTTTACCTGAGCATAGCCTTCTAGGGGAGAATCTCTCTATGTATACTGTTTAGAAATGATCACATTGTTACAGCAGGAAGCGCGTTGTCCTTTGTTTTATTACATAATACACATTTGTAAACATATTGCATTGTGACACCACATTGGAGCATCACTGTGGGGCATTGTGGCATCACAATGGGGTATAGTGCAAAAGGTTGAATCTGCAGCGAACCTGCAGTGACTACCCTATAAATTCCTCTTTGCTGTGGTGCAGTTCTGTAAACCCTAGACTGTAAGTGACTACGAGTATAAGCAAAATTAAATGAAAATAAAATATGTATCACACCTCCAAAAACATAGCATAATAAAAACTAGATGCCAATGCAAATACAATAAATGGAAACACAGAAAATTATTACTCATTCTTTAACCGCAGTTCATATTTTCCGCAGTTCTCTAAGGATAACACCAGACACAAATATAACAAAAGAACACAAAAGAAAACTAAGGCAACTGGAGAAGAGACTATATGATTCAATGGCCAAAAATGTAGCCATGTCGTTTGCATTCAGAAAAATCCAAATTGTGACTTACCATAAAATGTTCATGGTGAGACCTACTGTATATGCCCTGCAAGATCCCCCATACCATATGAAATACTGTTAGAATTACACAGATACCTGGGTACAATTGCCATGATCTTAAGGTTATGGCAAAAATGGTAACCATGTCTATCCATGTGGGCAAAGTTCTGAATGTGTCTGTAGTGAAAGTCATGAAGATGGAGGTCTTGAGACCTGAGTGAGGGGCTGGAATGGTGAAGAATCTTGGTGGGGTTTGTGAATGGTGGACACAAAAAGTTTCAGTAAGTAAAAGCAAATGTGGCAGTACTTATCCAAAGCTTTGTATGGGGGCAGTCAGCTCCTCAACTACTTTTTTCACAAAATTCCTTCTCAAACAAAGATAGTAATTAGTGGATTTACTCAAAATTTTATAGTGAACTTTCTCAGGTAAAATCCACAGCAGATTACAGACAAGACAAGCGGATAAGATGATACAAACGTACTCACATACTGCAAATATTTTCCAGGAGAAAAATGAAACTTGTTTTAGATTTTCCAATCCACGGTATGTCAGTATGCACAACTGTGATCGGACAAAGAACTACATTCTGTGTGCTGGCCACATTTCTGGGCCCTGCCACAGCTGATATGAACCAGTAGTGGTGTTGAGAGAGGCCTCCTAGTATCATATGACTATATGATGCCATGGATAGGCTGGGAAATATGCCTTATTTTGTGGTTTTGTTGCAGGTTTCCCCACTTTCAGTATAGTAGGGGTAAAAAGTGCAGCGAATATAAAGCACCGTCTAATAACTCCTACAACAGCATGTGAGTGGTTTAGTCTTTTCTGTTTATTCAGCTCTGGTAGGAAAACAAGTGTTTATCCAGCATTAGCCAAATTTGCCATTTAGTTAATAACAGGATTTTCTTTAGTTGTAAACATTATTAACACTATATCGCACGCCCAAACAATATTGACCTTTCCTTGGTGTGTGTGGACATTAGTAAAAAAGAACAAAAAAAAAAATGTAGTACAGATGTATTAGAGTTATATTAAGTGGCAATATGTTTACAACACTGTGGCACAGAGTGGTAAAGGGTTTTCTAGCTCTCCACATTGATGATCTGTCCTGGTTCCCATTATCAGCTTTGTTGGAGTCGAACCCACGTATCATGTTTTTTCATGCGACCGCAGTCTAGGGACAAATATCCAAATATCGAACCCCATTATAGTCTATGGGAAAAAAATGCTCATTTCAGGGGAAACCACAATTCGACTAAGGAGAGTCACCAAGTCCACAATGACACCCTAAGAAATGATGCCAACACCTCTGGAATGCAACTGGGACAGCAGGGGAAGCATGCGTGGGTGCATCTAACACGCCCAAGTCCCAGGATTACCCCACTATCACAGCCTATCAACTAGACACTTTCCAAACTCAATAGAACCTCTATGGAAAGTGGAAAAATACTTGGAAACCTTCTTTCCTCTACATTAGTATGGACAGAAAGACAAATTTAAACCTAAAGAAACATTAGCATGCGCTCATCACAAATCCTGACTTGACAGCTGCGTTAAGCAGGGTGCAAGATACAAAGCAGACCAGGCCCAAGTACCAAGAACAGGTGATGATGACGAGACACAGTTGCCATTAGGGCAGGCTGTGGTTATGTGCGGTTTGCAGTAAGAGGAGAGTGAGCAATTGGAAGAGGAGGTGGTGAACGACGAGGGCACCGACCCAACCTGGACAGGGGTGATGTGTAGCGTGGAAAGCAGTGTAGATGTGGAGGCAAGTGCAGCACCAAAAAAGGTGGTTAGAGCTGAGCTACCATCAGAGATTGAGGCCTTTGAGGTGACTTCAGTGTTTTACCAGCACAAAATTGGTATACGATCCATCAGTTTGTGAAGTCACTCATTCCTGTATACTAGGTAAAAAATATGCAAATCTATTCTCCAGGATGGAATTAGGAGTACTGCCTATGTAGGCAAACACTCTCCCTGATGTGTACGATTATTCCTGTATACTGTCATACAGTATATAGGACCTTAATATACGCTCAATATATCTAGCCTCTGTGTATACCCTAAAAAGCCTAAATGCTATACAATCCATCAGTTTGTGAAGCCACTCATTCCTGTATACTGTTATACAGTATATAGGACCTAATATACGTTCAATATATCTAGCCTCTGTGTATACAAAAAAAAAACAAAAACATTTGTATATATCACAAAATGCGTAAGGCCAGCGCTAAGGGACGTGGACGAGGACATGCCCGGGGGCGTGGAAATGCAGCTGGGGAGCAAGGTTGCGGTGAAGCTACAGCTAGAGGCAGAGGCATGTCCAGAGGCACAGGAAGCTGATTCACAGAAGCCAGGCCAGAGCTAGCAAGGCCCAAGATTTTCCCTGTACTAGCCACTTGCCCATGTTGGCCACCTCCCTTAATGTTGTGTAGATTTTGCAACGTATGCATGGAGGACAAACTGAGTGCCCTGGAGATGTTGGCGTTTATGCTTTTGGATACTCATGCCTTCCGTGACCTGATGGCAGCTGCGGCACCTCGCTATGCTGCCCTTAGACGTCACTACGTCTCTTGGTGTGAGGTCCCCGCCTTGCGCCAGCACGTGGCCCATAACATCAGTCGGGCCCTGAGTTCCACTTGACCACCGACGCATGGACAAGCGCATGCAGTCAGGGACGCTGCTTCTCTATAATGATAGGCTGGGTCAATGTAGTGGAGGCTGGGCCCGGCTCGCAAACTGTGGCGGCCTATCTCCTCTCCCAGCCCAAAATTCATGCCAGGGGTTCTCAGAAAGCCTGCTGCTCCACTGCAACATTGACCACGCCTGTGAGCTGTAAACGCTGCAACACTGGCGTGTGGACACGTCAGAAGGTCGTGCTGAAGCTCAACTTGGCCGACAGAAAACACACTGCTCCCGAGGTGAGGGATGCCATCCTAGATGAAACGGCAATGTCTTTCTCGCCGATGCACCTGAGCGCAGGCATGGTTGTGTGGGGTAATTGTCGAAATCTGGTAGCAGCTCTGGAACTTGCCAGACTCAAACACGGTCCACACATGGCCCACATTTTCAACTTTTTGGTGATAAGGTTTTTAAAAACCTACCCCATTGTGCCTGATATACTGGTGAAAGTGCGGCCATTTTCGTAAGTCTAAAGCAGTCGCTGCTAGCCAGAAAACATTCAGAGCACACTTCTGTCATCTTTTCACCGTTGGATGACGGAGGAACAGGAGGAGGATGAAGTGGCATTTGATGTCACTGTCCCACACAAGGCTAGCGGAGAAGTTCTGTGCATCCCATTGCTTCAGCGCGGATGGTGTGAAGGGGAGTTGAAAGTGGAGGAAATGGAGAGTGACCCTTCTGGTGGGGGCAGCGAAGTCATGCCAAGTAACACTCTGGCACACATGGCTGACTTCGTGTTGGGCAGCTTTTCCAGAGACAAAGGCATTGTTCACATCATGGAGAGCAACGAATACTGGATTTTTGCAGTCCTCTACCCCGGAATAAAAATAACATCTCGTCTTTCGTTCTGGTAGGGGAGAGGAACAATTGCATAAATGACTGCCACAAGCACCTGGTGCAGAATATGATGGAAATGTTTCTGTCAACCCTCACTGGCGGCAGAGAGGAGATTTCCTCAAAGAGTCTAACAACTTCCATCTGGTCCACAACCACCAGAGGAACACTCTTCAATGTGCGGGACACGTTAATGCCCCCCCTGGCCAAACTACCTCCATTGCGGGGCCTAGTGTCACTAGGAGGGAAAAGTGGTACCTGGCCAACCACAGCCCTATCCTCTCCGATCCCTCTGTGCCTTACAAGTATTGCGTGTAGAAGTTGGACCTGTGGCCCTTGGGGTGAGTGGAGGCTTCCAAAGGCTGAGGTTTGGGTGAGTTTGGCGAGGGGGTGCAAGTAGGCCCCCAGTTAGTTGTTTTGGTGGCATAGAGAAGGTGTCACTTGCGGAGCCACTCTTCTACTTGTACCTTCATGATAGAACCTGCGTGTCTATGCTTTCTTTTCAGTTCTACTTAGATTTGTGCACCTGCATTTCAAGTTTATGCCCTATTCTGTGACTTCAGCCAACAAGCAGTGTTCTTTTTTTGTGCTCCTCTGTGCCAATTCAGCCATGCCCCACCAGTAGTAATTCTTTCACACTTTTCTTGGAATTGTGACTTGCCCCAGCAGAGTTTAGAGTGTCATGCCCATTCTGTGACTTCAGCCCACAAGCAGTGTTCTTTTTTTGTGCCCCTCTGTGCCAATTCAGCAACTTGCTATTATGTTGTAATGGGTCTATATCAGTAGGAGCTTTGCCTGTCATATAGCCTGTGCCTGACACCAATAAAAACTATAAGGTGCGCTGCAAATAAAGAGCCCTGACATAGCTCCAAAAATTAAAAGCTTTCCTTTTCTTTCTCACTCCAAAGCCTCGATAGTTGCTGAGCTATAGTATAAGGCACTGCCAGTAGACACCAATTTCTGGGGGAGGGGGAACAGTTCACTTTTTCTAGTTTCATATAAAATTGTATAATGATCTATGTTATAATGCAACAGTACAAATCTTTTGAATTGCTCGTATGCTCCTGTTTTTAAAAGAAAAAATAAAGCAGAACAGGAACATAAATTGCTGTACCACCTTGTCCACTAGGTGGCAACAACTTCTGCTGTAACTGTATTAGGCTTTAATTTTATTGGCATATATAAAGGTGGGCTGACTATAATGTAACTTATTGAGATAAGGTTACATGCAGTCTGTAAATCATGCATACGTTTGAAAAGTATTTTACTGTAAATTGAGAGAGTAATTAGAGTAATAATATAAAATGAATACAAGATGTGAACAGAGCATTAGAAATACATAAAGAACAGTTAATCAAAACTTCATTTATAAATTATATAATAAAAAAGCTGCAGTTTTTCATGGACACCATACATACTCATTAAAGGGGTTTTCTTGACAAAAAAAAAATCATTTTTCAAAAAAAAAAAAAAAAAGGTCTGTTAGTGCCATAAATGGGTTATTAAGTACAACCGAATACCTTTAGCAGTGTTTTGAGTGATTTCTGGGTGTCTCTGGGAGCTCCTGACATCTTCTGTATTTGTTTACATGGGTAGCTTCTTGTTCTGTTGTTCTGCAACTCCCCAGCAGAGTGTGTAGTGCCTTATGGGTATAAATAGGCCCAAACAGAAAATAAGAAGGTTTCACACTGGTACAGATACTTCCTACTACCTGAACACAGCAGCCTCCAGTGGTGAGGAGTGGAAGTGCAACATTTCAAAGAAAGAGGATTAGCGGCCACTATTGGTAGACAACAGGATTCTGACAATACCACTGATTTCCAGTTTGGCCATACAGTCAGTGGCTCAGATGTACTAATAGTGTGACTGTGTAAACTTAGCCAGGCAGTCAGAAAGTTCATCAGTTTTATCACAGAGGCTGATGCTGGATGTTAAGACTGCCTAGTCTAAGTTTATACCACTTTTTAGTTCGCTTAGCTTGAGCCTTGGGTATATTTAAATGACACCTCCTGTTTCTGAGAATCCACACCCACTTGTCTAGAAAGTTGAAAAATTTTAGCCGAAACTAGATGCATCACATGGTGTCCAAGAAGCGTCACATCAGTGTATATAGTTGTGACCATAATAGTAAATCTGGGCCAATATTAAAAGCGCATTCATTTCTGCAGGGTTTTTGGCCCACAAAAAAAACAGACACTAATTTTAACAATATCTCTGCGTAAATGGCCATTATCTCATTATCATTTCTTATTCATCCATTTTCTTCCCATTTTTAGCATCTGTTTTGTGAACATCCCCTATTGTTTTGCATTTTTGGACACTAAATGTATCAGATGAAATAAAGTCTGCCATTATTGGAAATGTCCTATTCCAGTTTAACATTTGTATTCAATCAAATACCTCCCCGCCATAGGTATCCGTGTAAGTGGCCAAACACCAAAGGGTTAAGCGCATTGAATATTTGATCGAATACTACTCGCTCATCTCTACAGGTTACCACACAGTACCGTCATCCCTGCACAGTGACCTCCGGATAAAGTACATACACATAATACTCCATGTAGATGCTATAAAGAATATCCCTGAGCTGCTGTGCAGAGTAAGTTTCAGGCAGAAAATAGTACAAAAAATTAAATTAAAAAAAAATTGACAATCACAAAAAAAACCCAAATATAAATAACACAATATGTTTTTGTATATGTTTATTGTTAGTAACAAAAAATGTAGGAGATATGTTCGCTCCAAGAAGCCCATATGCTGTATGAAAAAAAAAGGGTTTTACATTCTCACAGCTGACCTTGTTCGCAGCTCTGTTAGTTTTCTATAGACCAACAGAATACTTAGTTTCCTTGGCGGAGGAGAAGGTCACAGCACATTGGGTGATAGATGGCCGGTGTTAATCTGGCTGTCAGCGTTCTTGCCGGGCTCTGCATTTGTTCTGATTGCTTGGTTGGATTATAAAGATTGATATAGTTCACTATACATTACAAAATAACTAAAATCTAACAAGATCAGTATTAAATGGCTTAACTACAGCTGCACAGTCTCTGATGGGAGATACGCTGTTAACACTAGAAATACTTCATCTTCATTTTTGATGCTTTTGTGATGAAAATAAAAATAAGTATCTGCTAAATTATTTGCTCTTGCATTTCATGAGGGAAATGAAAGCACAGCAAAGGACTCCATGTACTTTTCAATTACAACATGTGCTTCAATAATGCAAGATTCCAACATAACCGCACAATATAGCAATATTATCATTGTTTCCTGTAGCTGTCCCAAATATTTCCTGTAGATTTTTATACTATCCAGCTGAAGGTTTACTTTTGAATTTCTTAATGTTAAAAAATATTTATAAGAGAATTTAAATAAATAAAGGTTACTTTTAGTGTACATTAGAATTGTGCAAACAGTTTTTGTTATATTTTCTTCTCCCACTTTCAGCAGCTTTGCCTGCTGTCTCTTCTTCTCACTTCCTTTATTCTTCAAAAAGCTGGTGGGTGGCTTAGACTGTTTGATGGTCAGGACACTATGAAGTACCTCACCAGATATAGACAATGCCTTTACCATGAGAGATTATTTATTATGATTACTATAATAATGTAGATCTAATAATATTCACAGTAAATGTATATTACATTGCACAGGTTTGAAGAGAAAAAAAAGCCTATATATGCTACCAGGACAGATAACGGACTTTCAGATAATACATTTTCACCCATTGAATCTTCCCATATAAAATTCCAGTTTTTGGCATATTTCAGATTGGTATAATAGCGGGTATTTGTTTATTTTTGCACCTACCGAAAAAACGAAACACCTGGTTGCGTCCATAATACAGTATGTAAGCAATAAAGTGCCCATGTTACGGCAATCTGGAACGGGCCCTAGTCATCACTTTAGTTAGGTATAGAGAATATAATTATTCATTACAGTCACAATTTTTATTGGAGGATAGAAAATTATGTTCTTATGTAAGCCCCTATTACATTTTATAATATTGCAATTTAGATTTTATTTGTCCATCTCAAAACTGTGAAAGTTGCCCTGGCAGCCAGAGGAGAAATAAATAAATAAATCTGAAAACTCCTGGCAGTGAAATGGTTAAACTGGGGGGCAGATGGATGGGGACATTAAACTGTGGGGTAGCTGGAGGGAGATATTATATTGTATGCGGCCACTAAGAAGGTATTAAACTGTGTTAGGCCCTCTAAGGGGACATTATAATTTGTGCAAGTCAGGAATTCGTAAGTGGTGGTGATGGGGGCGGGGAAACCCCCTAAGAAACCTTTGCATTGAGCCCACAAATGTGTTAAAATGGCTCTGCTCCCATGTGACCAATGATGAGCTAATAGAAATCTTGATGACTGTGATTGGTGGGTCTATTAAGGCCCACCAATTGCAGTGCGGTATTCCCCCAAGAAATTTAATTGGGGGGTTTACTATAGTAGAACCTCAATTTCAGCAAAATCTGCTGTCAAAAAGTTCAGTGGTGCTCCTTTTCTTTCTTGAGGGGTCTAGTTTCCAAAATGGGGTCACATTTCAGGGGTTTCCACTGTTCTGGCACCTCTGGGGCACTGCAAATGTGATGTAGTACGTTAAGACTATTGCAACAAAATCTGCCCTCCAATAACCAAATAGTGCTCTCTCTGTTTAACAGTTTATAACCACATATGGGGTACTACCATGTTCAGGAGAAATTGTGTCATGAACTTTGGGGTGCTTTTTCTGTCTTAACCGGTGCCACACCTCCCATGAGGCGACCTGAAGCGACCGCTTCGGGCAGCGCTGTGCCAGGGCCCCAGGGAGGGCGGCATTTTTGCTGACCTAAGCCAGTCCAGGACAAGCTGTCCTGGACTGGCTTAGGGTCACCGTCACTGAGCGGTGGATTGGGGAGGCCACTGGAGCAGCACTGCTCCAGCGGCCACCCCTCACGCTCAGGCAGAGAGCAGGTCTTCTCCATGCCTGCGCTCTGCCTGTTAAGACGCTCGCTCCGCTAGGCCCCCCCCTCCTCTAGGCCCTGCCCCCTCCACTTGGCCCACCCCGCCCCCTCCTCGGGGGGGGGGGGGGCGGTTTTCTGACGTCTGCTTCAGGCGTCAGAAACAAATGGTTCACCCCTGAGAGCAGGTCTTCTCCATGCCTGCTCTCTGCCTGTTAAGACGCTCGCTCCGCTAGGCCCCCCCCCTCCTCTAGGCTCCCCCCCTCCACTCGGCCTACCCCGCCCCCTCCTCGGGGGGGGGGGGTGGCTTTCTGACGTCTGCTTCAGGTGTCAGAAACAAATGGTTCACCCCTGAGAGCAGGTCTTCTCCATGCCTGCTCTCTGCCTGTTAAGACGCTCGCTCCGCTAGGCCCCGCCCCCTCCACTCGGCCCACCCCGCCCCCTCCTCGGGGGGGGGGGGGGCGGCTTTCTGACATCTGCTTCAGGCGTCAGAAACAAATGGTTCACCCCTGCTCTTAACCCCTTGTGAATATAAGAGATTTGGGGCTAAACAGATATTTATTGGAAAGAGAATAATTTTTTCATTTGATGTCCCATTGGTAGTAAGTACTGTGAAACAGCTGTGGGGTCAAAGTGCTCATGTACAATGGATCACAAAAGAACATTCTCAAAATCACCTGGAAAAGTTATCACCAAATAAAGTGACATGTCATATTTGAAAAATCGGGTTATGTCATAAAGTCCAAAAGTGGCAGCGACGCCAAGAGGTTAACCAGGATATATATTAGGAAGAGTTGTATATTGATGCCCATATGGCCCATATTTTTTTTAGAAAACTGGATAACCCTTTTAAAGCATACCTAGACTTTCAAACCATTTTTGCATTAATGACAATAATACATTTTTGTAATATACTATAACAGGTTTTAGCTCCTTTCTGTGAAATCCTGATATGTAAGGGAGCGTTCACACTACCGTCGGTGTCCGACAGGTAGTGTCCGCTGCTAATGTCCGTGAAAAATCTTGTGCGGACATTAGCAGCGGACACTAGCTGTGTCCATGACATTTTGCATTGATATAAATGGACATCGGGTGCATTCTTTTACTGTCCATAACTGTCCATTCCCAGAGATGTCCGACTTTTCAAGTGGACAGCTAAAGCTGACATGTAGGATTTTGCTGTTCGCTTGAAAAGTCGGACATCTTTGGGAACAGACAGTTAAGGACAGGCACAGACTGTAAAAAGAACACTCCCGATGTCCATTTATATCAATGCAAAATGTCACGTACACAGCTAGTGTCCGATGCTAATGTTTGCATGAAATTTTTCACGGACATTAGAAGCGGACACTAGCTGTCGGACACCAACGGTAGTGTGAACTCTGCCTAATTCAGTTTGCCACCTCTCTAGTGTGGTAGAAATCTTCTTACTGCTTTTGTGTATAGATGGGTGGGCTCCTGTACAATACAGAAAGGCTGGAGGGGGATCATGTTCAATATTTCAGATATTATAAAACCTTGAATAGTGGTTTTCATGTATTAAACGTATTATTTATGGAGATCTCAACAGTTGAAAGCACAGTCAGAATATTGGAGCCACAGGTTCTTACCCCACTCCAAGTGATGCAACAGTATGTGGCATTTTCAAAAAATTACCTTAGGATATGGAAAAAACAAGGTAACATTTTTATAGCTTTTTGTGCTAAATTTATATATATATATATATATATATATATATATATATATATATATATATATATATATATGAAAAATGTGAAAAACAGACAATTTCCTTTCCGTTTTTATTTACATTTTCTTGGATATTAAAATAAAGGAAAAACATGCAAAAATAAAATCAATAGAAAATAAAGCCCTATGTGTCACTGAAAAAGACACAAAGACGATTTGAATAACCCCCCCTCCCCAAAAAATAACATGTACGAAAAGAAAATGAAAATGTGTCCAGTCCACAACCTGGGAACACAGCCCATCCTGAAGTGGAGTGTTTGAATATACAAGGGATGAGATTTTGTAACGGGACATGTGCAGTATTATTGTCTATACAATGGTGGATACAGACTTGTTCCTATAATGAAGTCTACATGAAACCTATGGCAAGAGAACTGCCCTAAAAAAGAGGTCCCAAAATTGCAGTTATCTGATAGTTAGCAGTCCTCTAAGTAAGAACATTATTAGAGATAACATAGACGGACGGACCTGCACTCATATGGACTTTGGTGTGCAGAAGTGAATATTACCCTCCCTTTCTTTCTGATATCTGTCCTTGTACGGAGACACAACCTGACGCTGAATGTATGGCTTAGACTTGTTAAATATATTATTTCTGTAACCAAGTACCTCATTTTTCCATTGAATACTTGACATATGGCGCCTGTGTTTGCCAGCTGGCACGTATATAGCTTTTTATATTAAGCAGGGTGTGATGACTGTAAGGCTCAGAACTGCTTATGTTTTTTGTAACATCGGTAATTTCTTTACAGGGTGGTGGACACCTTAAAGTGCGATAGCAGACCACCATTTACACAAGTCAGTGAAAAAGTGAATGAAATTAGCATGTTAGAAGAAGCGGCTTTATTAGTGTTCTGTATGATGCAGTACATCACAATGATATATGTGATACTAGAGCAAACAAGGCCTCTTCACTTCCACAGCTCTGCATTGTGTGTCAGAAGCACGCCTAAAAATATTCATACAACAAAAATAGGAAAAAACGCTCCACCTAGTAATAATGAATGGTTGCACGGACACTTACTCCAGACTGCAGTGGAGTTACTAAGGTGTAACCATATGAAAATATATCCAGCAAACCATAGCTGAGTAAGGGACAACAAAAGGAGTTCCGAAACGCGTAATCTTTGGACTATGCTCTTGTATCGTGGATGCACAATGTAAGAGTGTCTTTTTATTTTTTATAAATTAAGTAAAAGTTATATTTTAAATTTTGGTTTGCTGGATACATTTTCACATTGTTGCACCATAAAAATATTCATCCCTCTTCTTCAGCCGTCTGAATGTTGAGAGAACAAAGCAGGAAAGAGATGTCACAATTAGAGATGAGCGAACACTAAAATGTTCGAGGTTCGAAATTCGATTCGAACAGCCGCTCAATGTTCGTGTGTTCGAACGGGTTTCGAACCCCATTATAGTCTATGGGGAACAGATACTCGTTAAGGGGGAAACCCAAATCCGTGTCTGGAGGGTCACCAAGTCCACTATGACACCCCAGGAAATTATGCCAACACCTCTGGAATGACACTGGGACAGCAGGGGAAGCATGTCTGGGGGCATCTAACACACCAAAGACCCTCTATTACCCCAACATCACAGCCTAACAACTACACACTTTACACACTCAATACCACCTCTCTGACAGTAGGAAATTCATGGTGGAGGGAGCCTCTAAAAACCCCAGTTTGGACCAATTCATGGTGGAGGGAGCCTCTAAACAGCCCAGTTTGGGCAAATTCATGGTGGAGGGAGCCTCTAAACAGCCCAGTTTGGGCTAATTCATGGTGGAGGGAGCCTCTAAAAACCCCAGTTTGGACCAATTCATGGTGGAGGGAGCCTCTAAAAACCCCAGTTTGGACCAATTCATGATGGAGGGAGCCTCTAAACAGCCCAGTTTGGGCAAATTCATGGTGGAGGGAGCCTCTAAAAACCCCCAGTTTGGACCAATTCATGGTGGAGGGAGCCTCTAAAAACCCCAGTTTGGACCAATTCATGGTGGAGGGAGCCTCTAAAAACCCCAGTTTGGACCAATTCATGATGGAGGGAGCCTCTAAACAGCCCAGTTTGGGCAAATTCATGGTGGAGGGAGCCTCTAAAAACCCCCAGTTTGGACCAATTCATGGTGGAGGGAGCCTCTAACCAGCCCAGTTTGGACCAATTCATGGTGGAGGGAGCCTCTAACCAGCAGAGTTGGTGGAAATCAGGGTGGAGGGAGCCTCTAACCAGCAGAGTTGGGGGAAATCAGGGTGGAGGGAGCCTAGTATTAGCAGAATTGTGCAACGCTTATGGTGGATGAGTATGAGGATGCGGAGGAATTGGAGAGGTTGAGTACAGACATGGAGTTTCATGTTGGGGTGCTTTACACAGGTGGGCACAAAAATGAAGGCTCTATCCAGTGGTGGTTCATTTTTATCAAAGTGAGCCGGTCGGCACTCTCAGCTGACAGACGGGTGCGCTTGTCAGTGATGATGCCACCGGCTGCACTGAACACCCTCTCAGATAGGACGCTGGCGGCAGGACAGGACAGCACCTCCAAGGCATATAGGGCAAGTTCAAGCCACAGGTCCAACTTCGACACCCAATACGTGTAGGGCGCAGAGGGGTCGGAGAGGACAGGGCTGTGGTCGGAAAGGTATTCCCGCAAGATGCGCCTATACTTCTCACGCCTGGTGACACTAGGACCCTCCGTGGCGGCACTTTGGCGAGGGGGTGCCATCAAGGTGTCCCAGACCTTAGACAGTGTGCCCCTCGTTTGTGTGGACCGGTGAGAACTTGGTTGCCTACTGGAGGAACTGCCCTCCCTGCCGCCAACGTCACATGCTGGAAACATCTCCATCATATTCTGCACCAATTGCCTGTGGCAAGCATTGATGCGATTGGCCCTCCCCTCTACCGGAATAAAAGACGAGATGTTGTTTTTATACCGGGGGTCAAGGATAGCAAAGATCCAGTACTGGTTGTCCTCCATGATTTTGACAATACGCTTGTCGGTTGTAAAGCACCCCAACATGAACTCAGCCATGTCTGCCACAGTGTTAGTTGGCATGACTCCTCTGGCCCCACCAGAAAGTTCAATCTCCATTTCCTCCTCATCCTCCATGTCTACCCATCCGCGCTGCAACAATGGGACGATTCGAAGTTGCCCGGAAGCTTCCTGTATCACCATCACATCATCGGACAACTCTTCTTCCTCCTCCTCCTCCTCCTCCTCCATTAAAAGCAGTGCAGCGGACAGATGTGTGGACCTACTCTCCAGCTGTGACGGATCGGATGCTATCCCTAACTCCTCTGTGTGATCTGAGTTATCCCTGATGTCAATCAGGGATTCTCTCAGAACACACAAGAGCGGGATTGTAAGGCTCACCATCGCATCTTCAGAGCTCACCCTCCTTGTGGACTCCTCAAAGACCCGTAGGATGTCACAAAGGTCTCTCATCCATGGCCACTCATGGATGTGAAACTGAGGCAGCTGACTTTGTGGCACCCTAGGGTTTTGTAGCTGGTATTCCATCAAAGGTCTCTGCTGCTCAACCACTCTATTCAACATCTGAAACGTTGAGTTCCAGCGTGTGGGGACGTCGCACAAAAGCCGGTGTTGTGGCACATGCAGGCGTTGCTGGAGAGATTTTAAGCTAGCAGCGGCTACTGTCGACTTGCGAAAGTGGGCGCACATGCGCCGCACTTTCACCAGTAGCTCTGGAACATTGGGGTAGCTCTTTAGGAAACGTTGCACCACTAGGTTGAAGACGTGGGCCAGGCATGGAACACGTTGGAGTCCGGCAAGCTCCAGAGCTGCTACCAGGTTCCGGCCGTTATCAAAAACGACCATGCCTGGGCCCAGGTGCAGCGGCTCATATTGCCGTCTCATCGAGGAGGGCATCCCTCACCTCGGAGGCAGTGTGCTGTCTGTCCCCCAAGCTGATCAGCTTCAGCACAGCCTGCTGACGTCTACCAACGCCAGTGCTGCAACGTTTCCAACTCGTAGCTGGGGTCAATCTAACAGCGGAGGAGGAGGCGGTGGCGGAGGAGGAGGCGGTGGCGGAGGAGGAGGTGGTAGAGGAGGAGGAGGCGGTAGAGAAGGAGGAGGAGGGGGGTGTTCTTCTCGTGTCCCTGCCAGGAATGTTAGGCGGGGAGACGAGGTACACCGGGCCAGTTTGGGAAGCAGTCCCAGCCTCAACTACATTCACCCAGTGTGCCGTCAGTGAAATGTAGCGTCCCTGTCCGCATGCACTTGTCCACGCGTCGGTGGTCAAGTGGACCTTTGTGCAAAGCGCGGAACTAAGGGCCCGCCTGATGTTGAGTGACACGTGCTGGTGCAAGGCGGGGACGGCACACCGGGAGAAGTAGTGACGGCTAGGGACGGCATAGCGAGGTGCCGTAGTTGCCATCAGGTCCAGGAAGGCGGGAGTTTCAACAAGCCGGAACGCCAACATCTCCTGGGCCAGCAGTTTAGCGATGTTGGCGTTCAAGGCTTGCGCGTGTGGGTGGTTAGCAGTGTATTTCTGCCGCCGCTCCAATGTCTGAGAGATGGTGGGTTGTTGTAAAGAAGCGCCTGATGGTGCCTTTGATGGTGCAGGAGAAGGAGATAAGACAGGAACAGGGGAGGATGAGGGAGAAGTCAACAAAGTGGCGGAGGCAGATGAAGTGGTGTCCTGGCTCGTCCTCTGGAGTGCATCGCCAGCACAGTCAGCAGTGGCAGTGGCAGAGGCAGTGGCAGAGGCAGTGGCAGTGGCGTGAACAGCAGGCGGCCTTTGTCCTGCCGTTGCTGCCTGCCACTGATTCCAGTGCTTGGATTCCAAATGACGGCACATTGAAGTGGTGGACAGGTTGCTCTTCTCAGAGCCCCTAATCAATTTCGAGAGGCAAATTGTGCAGACAACACTATATCTGTCCTCGGCGCATTCCTTGAAAAAACTCCACACCTTCGAGAAACATGCCCTCGAGGTGGGAGTTTTTCGGGGCTGGGTACGAACTGGAACATCTTGGGAGATTCCGGGTGTGGCCTGGCTTCGCCTAAGCTGCTGACCTCTGCCTCTGCCTCTAGCTACCCTTTTTGGTGCTGCACCTGCCTCAACATCCACACTACTTTCCCCGCTTGACATCCCCCCTGTCCAGGTCGGGTCAGTGTCCTCATCATCCACCACTTCCTCTTCCAACTCCTGTCTCATCTCCTCCTCCCGCACAATGCGCCGGTCAACTGGATGCCCTGACGGCAACTGCGTCACATCATCGTCGATGAGGGTGGATTGCTGGTCATCCACCACCAAATCGAATGGAGATGGAGGAGACTCTAGTGTTTGAGCATCTGGACACAGATGCTCCTCTGTTAAGTTCGTGGAATCGTGACGTGGAGAGGCAGGTTGAGGGACAATGAAAGGAGCGGAGAACAGCTCTGGGGAGCAGGGACAGTTGGGGTTATTGTTCTGTGAAGCTTGGGAATTTTGGGAGGAAGGAGGACAAGACTGTTGGATAATAGGAGGAGAGGAGGCAGAGTCTGACTGGCTGCTGGACAATGTGCTGTAAGCGTTCTCTGACAGCCATTGCAAGACCTGTTCCTGGTTCTCGGGCCTACTAAGGTTTGTACCCTGCAGTTTAGTTAATGTGGCAAGCAACCCTGGCACTGTGGAGTGGCGCAATGCTTGCTGCCCCACAGGAGTAGGCACGGGACGCCCTGTGGCTTCACTGCTACCTTGCTCCCCAGAACCATTCCCCCGACCTCGCCCACGGCCTCGTCCACGTCCCTTTCCGGGAGCCTTGCGCATTTTGAATTCCCAGTTAGAAATTGGCACTATATACCAGTAGCAAAAATTGTGGGTGCACGTAACCCCAATATATTCTTTGAATTACCAGTCAGAAACTGGCACTATATGGCAGTAGCAAGAAATGAGGGTATTTGTAACCCCAATATATTCTTTGAATTCCCAGTCAGACAATGGCACTATATACCAGTAGCAAGAAATGAGGGTATTTGTAACCCCAATATATTCTTTGAATTCCCAGTCAGACAATGGCACTATATACCAGTAGCAAAAATTGTGGGTGCACGTAACCCCAATATATTCTTTGAATTACCAGTCAGAAACTGGCACTATATGGCAGTAGCAAGAAATGAGGGTATTTGTAACCCCAATATATTCTTTGAATTCCCAGTCAGACAATGGCACTATATACCAGTAGCAAGAGATGAGGGTATTTATAACCCCAATATATTCTTTGAATTACCAGTCAGAAACTGGCACTATATGGCAGTAGCAAGAAATGAGGGTATTTGTAACCCCAATATATTCTTTGAATTCCCAGTCAGACAATGGCACTATATACCAGTAGCAAAAATTGTGGGTGCACGTAACCCCAATATATTCTTTGAATTCCCAGTCAGACAATGGCACTATATACCAGTAGCAAAAATAGTGGGTGTATATAGCCCCAATTCTATTGCTAGGGGACTTGCAGGGTATTTCTGAGGTGAAGGTGAGGGGGCACACCGTTGGAACGGGGATTTGGGGTGTATATATGGGGTATACGGGAATACACTGTCAGTGTGTTCCATTCAGGATCCTGGGAAAGCTGGGTTGCGGCAATTGAGCCCGTCAGTGCCACGTTACACTGACAAGCTTCTCCCTGGAATTGAAGTTATATGTAAGCCCAATATATTCTTTGAATTCCCAGTAAGACAATGGCACTATATGGCAGTAGCAAAAATAGTGGGTGTATATAGCCCCAATTCTATTGCTAGGGGACTTGCAGGGTATTTCTGGGGTGAAGGTGGGGGGGCACACCGTTGGAACGGGTATCGGGGGTATATATCGGGTATACGGGAATACACTGTCAGTGTATTCCATTCAGGATCCGCGGAAAGCTGGGTTGCGGCGATTGAGCCCGTCAGTGCCACGTTACACTGACAAGCTTCTCCCTGGAATTTAGCTCTTATAAGAGCTGTTGTGGTTGTCTTCTCCTTCCTATCCTAGCCTGTCCCTGCCTACCCAGAATCTAAGCCCTAGCTAGCTGGACGGAAACCTCCGTCCCCGGTGAATTGCAAGCTCAGAATGACGCGAAGCTGGGCGTCGCTGTTCTTTTAAATTAGAGGTCACATGTTTTCGGCAGCCAATGGGTTTTGCCTACTTTTTTCAACGTCACCGGTGTCGTAGTTCCTGTCCCACCTACCCTGCGCTGTTATTGGAGCAAAAAAGGCGCCAGGGAAGGTGGGAGGGGAATCGAGTAATGGCGCACTTTACCACGCGGTGTTCGATTCGATTCGAACATGCCGAACAGCCTAATATCCGATCGAACATGAGTTCGATAGAACACTGTTCGCTCATCTCTAGTCACAATCTTATAACGCTCTAGTTTTGTTTTATTGAGTCTAGTGACAAGGGGGTGGTTATTGAAGCCCCTTTTTATTTGACGTTTGAGAATAAAAGCTATGTTTTATCTGTATTATTTCATATTAATTATCAGTGATTTCTGACAAATCTCTTCTGTTTCATTAATGCAGGTCCTGAAATATTATCTAAAACCTTAAATGTTTAAGATGTATAAGATGTTTGAAGTAGATATGTGTTTGGTCTTTATGTTTTTTAGGAACCACGACCTTTGTACACAGGGAGATGTAAATTCTACGCAAGTGGATCAGGGCTTGCTTATGAGACCCACCAGACAGAAGTAAGATTACATGGAAAATTGCTATGTTAAACCATCACTGGCCGGCCACCACTCTCCTGAATGGTAAAGATGGCTGTCATCATCAGGACAATGGTGGTGGGCTTCCACTGCTGCTGTCCCTTCCCTTTACCATCAGAGTCTCTGCTCTCCTTAAGTCCTGGTGCAGAGCAGGAGTGGTGCTGGACTCCTACAAACTGCTCTATTGCATTGGGACTTATGGAGAGAGGCAGCAGAGATTGCACTACAAATGGTCCTCAGTAACCTGCGAAGGGGATGGGTGGGTTGGAAGAGGTGTTTGGTTTCTGCAGCCACTAAGGGGGAACCATGTGGGGTTCCCTCAGATACCCCTTCTGAAAATAAATCCTGGGCAGTGGGCACACCCACAGAAAACTGTAATAGCTGTTGGGCTCTGGGTTGCTTATAGATTAATACCAAATATCCAAGGTGGGTACAACTAACATATCAGATGGATTATGATAATAAAGGGTGTGATGGTATTATCTGAAATAGTTTAGGACCTTAAAGGGCATTTATACAATTTGGGTATATGTAGGTCCAACATTTAGTGCTGATAAAACGTTGGGGTTGTGCCAAGCTTACAACTTATCACTTGTCCACACGATAGGTGCGGAACTCAAGCCATATTTCCCTGCTATGGCTGAGATTGGGCAGGGAGGAAGTAGACAGAGCTAACACAAGCAAAGGCTAATAGAGATGAGCGAGTACTGTTCGGATCAGCCGATCCGAACAGCACGCACGCATTGAAATGAATGGACATAGCCGGCACGCGGGGGGTTAAGTGGCCGGCTGGCGTCAAAGCAGAAGTACCAGGTGCTTCCATTCATTTCAATGCATGCGTGCTGTTCGGATCGGCTGATCCGAACAGTACTCGCTCATCTCTAAAGGCTAACTCCAATGAGAATGTTGGGTCACTGGTGCTGGCGTCAGGTCAGGGAAGGGTGGATGAGTTTATAAATCATCCCTGACCTGCTAGTGTCTATACCTTTCTTGTGTTACCTCTGCTTACCTCCTGACAGCCCAATCTCTGCTAGTTGCAGTCCTGTGTAAAGCATGTAGGAAGAGGCAACATTCTTGCATAAAGTATGGAGGAACAGGCAGCAGTCCTGTGGAATAAAGGTGTTCTTGATTCCTGGCTGTCAGAAGTAGAGATGAGCGAGTGGTATTTGATTGAATCTCAAATACCATTATAGTCTATGGGAAAAAAACGGAAATGTTGTTCCGGTTTCCATGGAAACCAAAGTTCCACACATTGGATCCTCCAAGTTTAGGAAGTAGCAGGACGAGGAGCACGAGGAGGTTTTTGAATTGAATTGAATGGACTTTTCCTGCGTGGTATTCGACTGATACGAGTATTCGATCGAATACTATTCGCTCATCTCTATACAGAAGTCTATATCCCCTTGATTTCACACAGGACTGCACAGGCAGGAGTCTCGATTCCCTTATTTCCTTACACAGGCCTGCTGCAGCTAGGAGTCTTGATTTCCTTCTTTCCTTAGCCGTAAGACTAGACCCCATTTTTTTCCGTACACAGGACTGATGAAGGCCGCACTTCTTCATCCCCCACACAGCACTACCTTCACAACATCCACTTCACTCCTTACACATGTAATAAAGAGGGTGCAGTAGTGCTGTGTAGAGGTTCAGTGCAACATAGGGAAAACAACCATTTACCCTAGAAAAAAGCACTGTATGGTGCACTATTTTTTCAGAATTTTTTTGTTTATGGATGCTTTTAACAGAGAGTATCCAGTGCAAATATGAATATAGCATTAGGTCACATTCACATGGCTGTAATATTTTAAACTCTGTATGACAGCCGTAAGTCCTATAGTATGACTTTAATTTAGGGATCATTTAGGGTTGCCCACCCCTGGGTAGGTGATAATTGGTGGCCATCTGAATACTGAGACCACAACTAATCATGAAAACTGCAAACGCCAACACGTCACAACTTTCTGCCAGAATTATGGCTGAAACACAATAGTAAAGGGGCCACTTTGTCTATACGTTAGATCAGGGGTAGGGAACGTACGGCTCTCCAGCTGTTGCAAAACTACAACTCCCAGCATGCATACTTGTTCTGCTGTTCTTGGAAGTCCCATGAAAGTGAATGGAGCATGATGGGAGTTGTAGTTTCACAGCAGCTGGAGAGCCGAAGGTTCCCTACCCCTGCGTTAGATGATTAATCTGGAATTGTTACATATTGATACCAGATGCTAATGTCTAGTTTAAGGTCCCCAAACTCAAAGTGTTGATAGAATAGAGTACACCATGAATACTATGCTTTTGTTTTCTATCATCTACAGGTGACATGCTCTACTGGAAGTAGCAGATGTCAGCTAAGAATTCGGACTCACACCTGCTATTGCTGTGACCTCTATAATTGTGAAAAGTATAAAAATATTTCTTATATATAGTTTACACATGTGATCCTTAGATTTCTAAATGTAATGCAGCCATGCACTATAATGCAAGAAACTGAGGTTTTAAGAACTATTTATGTGCTATTTGTAGTGTTTTAGATGTTAGATATTTGGTGAATAACACATAAACTAGATGCTTGATGTCAGACAGTAGGAGAAAAAGACATGTACAAATTAGAGATGAGCGAACACTGTTCGGATCAGCTGATCCGAAAAGCAAGCACCCATAGAAATGAATGGAAGCACCTGTGACACTGACTTTGCGGGCGTCCGGCGTCACAGGTGTTTCCATTCATTTCTATGGGTGTGTGCTGTTCGGATCGGCTGATCCGAACAGTGTTCGCTCATCTCTAGTACAGATTGGGGGGTTTTATGAGGTGATTCTTATTCCAGTCTTACTTGATTCCCTGACAAATACAAAGCTCACCAGAATTGCTACCAGCTGCTTATAAAAAAAAAAATGAAAAGAAACTAATGATGACAGATTACATGCTTCTTCAGGGATCAGAGTTATCCCTAAAGCTTGTAATCTGTCATCATTATTAGTTAGCCATTAAAAAAGATATCAAATACTGAAGACTCTCAAGTTGTTTTTTTTTTATATTTCATGCCCACTGGCTAACACGGTACAAAGACCTACTTTTTCCTTATACCAGCTGCTTAGTAATTCTAGCACATGTAAGTACATCTAAACGCAAATCTAGATTTGTGATATAACCCACGCTAGTTTTCTGGGATGAGTTATAGTAAGTTTGGCAGACCCAAGCCCCCAGCCCTGCCATGGATAGATTCCCTCCAGCTGCTCCCACTGCCTTACAAAGTGGCAAGTGTTGCGCAAGGGCTAAGATGTGCACCAAAAATGCACCAAATTGAGGAGCTTTTCTGGCCACATTCGCGCTGCATCTACGTTAATAAATGTGACCTGATGTATGTAAGTAGCATTTTTGTAAACTCCTCGTGCTATTTGCATTGTTCTTTCAGAATCCTCTAAATGCATAGACTTCAATTTATTGAATAATGCAGCTGCATGTATAAGCTGTTACAATTTTTGGAGCAGTTTTAGATGGTGTTTTTTTCTCTTTTTGGCTTTGTTTTTCAAAGACATATAAAATATATAAATGACGGAAGTCCAAGCAGAAATAACCTGCACACTGGAAGAAAAATGTGAATAGAAAGTTAAATCTAGTAAAACAACTGATGATAAATGGGCTCACATAAAATAAGCAGCGTCTTGTTCTAACAGCTTTATGCAACTTGGAATGAAACTGTTCCCTTGACCTTTCTTTATTTATTTTGGCAGTTCAGATGAGGCCACCAGTTATTATGAATTTGTAGGTGTGAACAGCTGCCAGGACGTTGTTCATTTATACCGGCTGCTGTGGACATGTACCATCCTTAATATTGTGGGCCTATTTCTTGGCATTGTCACTGCTGCTGTTATTGGAGCATTTAAAGACATGGTAGGTCTTCCACTTGATGCCATCGTGCAGGTATTTTTATATATAGAATATTTCCACATGTTCATATTATTCTAAAATGTTTTCATTGAAAGCGATGTCTGGTTTAGAAAACCCAAAGTCAGCGACCTTATTAGTTGTTTTGAGTTGAAGGGGTTCCCACTGTAAACATTTATTCCCATGGTAAGGGAAAAAGTGTCTGATCACTAGGGGTCTGATCGGACCACTAGGACCTCCAAAAATTAGGACAGTGCGGGCTCACAACTTCCCCTAATGTTCCAATGGATCAGTTAAATGTATGGTAAGCGATGGCCATATATGTACACCACCACATCATTCAGATTGAGCACTCAAGGATACTCTTATGATCACCAGGGATCTGACCACTATCACCTATCCTGTGAAAGCTTTTCCTTACGACACAAAGACAGATCATTGTTTTTTACTTCCAATGAGCACTGTGTAATACTTTATGGTGGCTCTGCCAGGTTCCTAATACATATTGCAGCAAAAAGTTGCTGGTCCTTGAAGACCATTTGAGCAGCTTAGGGAGCCTTCTAACAAAGTGATTTCCAAAAGAGATAAGCTCCATAAAGTCAAGTTTGAACAGTCTGGACACCGAATACAGACACGTTTCTTTTTTTCAAGGTGAGCAAGTAATCCTTATTCATGTAAAAAACTATTAAAACCACTACTTTTTTTATGCAAAAATAAAGGGTAGTGGGTTTGATAAATATGGAAAACTGTCACATTTCAGTGCAATGTGATAATATTCTGGCATAGGATGAATTGCTGATGTGTCTGATTTTATTAGTTTAATGCTATAGATAAATAATGCTCAGACTGCTATGCAATGAGGGATAACAGGGTTAGTAAGCTCAACAATCATAATTGAGAGTGACTGGAAAGTATTCTCAAGAATACTCAGACGAAAACCTGGAAACCGTGCTAGAGAAAGTTGTCTGTAATTCCAGTATTGTGTCTGTCTGTTCAAACAAGGCACCCTTATAAATCATAGTAATCCTTGGGCTACTGTATGGGGAATTCTTTACATTCCAATACTCTTCCAGGATCCTGATAATGACCTGGTTTGACACTGATTTACCACATTGTAATGGTCCAAGAGAAAACCAAATACTATACGTAGTGTGTAACCCCCATGTACTGGGATTTCTTGACACAACAGTTTTTTATCTATTGGTAATAGCAAAATTGTGATTTGGCAAATACTGGGCAAAATTCAATGGGTAAAATTAGTAATTTCTTGATTTGGGATACTTTGATATTACATGTTACACATGATCATTTGAGGACTGTCTGCAATATCAAATTACTATTAAAATGAGTCTATCAATTGATGGAGTCAAATTTTCCTAACGACGTATTGGAATAGCCTTTAGAAAGACTTTTCTAGTCCTACCTTTCATCATTTGTTCTTCAACTCTATTTTAGAATAAAATATTTGATTCTTATATGCAAATTCTGCAAATTCATATGTAAAAATATGCAAATGAAAATGCATATGCAAGGTGTGTTCCCTCTGTGCTCCAAGCACAGCATCTCCATCCGTTGTATTCCACCTCCTCCTGCTTTGTTACATGCCCCTCCTTTTCTTCTTCTTTTTTTGGGTATTTGGACCTATAGTACAGTGCATGCGCGGGATTTGCATGCGCTGTACTGAGGATTGCTGCTGGTGACACAGTGAAGAATAAGAAGAGAAGGATGCCTTCACATGAAGGGGAGTGTAGCAAAGTAGGAGGTGGCAAATACTGGGGATGACGATGCTGTGCTCTGTGCAGAGGATTTGCATATGAGAATAGTTTTATTGAAAAACGGCTTTGTTGAACAGATGAAGAAAGGTAGGACTAGGATAGTCTTTAGAGAAATTTGGCTAAATTTAATGATAGACTCTCTTTAGTTGTGGAAACACTGCACTTGGAAATCTTAATACTTTTTAGATACATTAACATGATTGCATGGATTTTCACAATCATTACTGACAATAACCAGCAAAAGCACTGAAAATGCTACAGTATATAATACCCAAGCATGCAGGTGTAGATTTATAGTAAGTACATGTAGATTTTGCTAATTTCTGCTAAAGCTGCTCAAATTTGTTTATGCATTGTATATATTTTAAGTTTGTTGCAAAAAAACCCCTGTGTTTTACAAAGCTAAAAAAAAGCCTACCTACATTATCTGGTCTTTTTTATATTCATGACCTATCCTAGTATAGCAGCTTTACAACGCCTTTAAGTATTAATTATAATTATGCATTGTGATAAAGATTAAGCTTTAATGGTGTTACAAGTGATTCCAGCTTGGAATACCACATTGTATTTCTACACTATATGGAGAAACGTCTTGGGACACCATTGCATTCAAGTGTTTCATTCAGTCCATAAAATCAGGACCTAGCCTTGGCATCTGCCATGTACCCTAGTCCAAAATGCAAGGTTCATAAATGCATGGTTGGGTGATTTTGATGTGACCTCAGGCCCATTGAGCACCTTTGTAAATGAACTAGAACAGAGATTTCAGGCCAGGCGCTCGGCTCCAGCATCATTATCTGTCCTCACAAATGTTCTTCTTATGGGAAAAATTCCATATCAGTGCCTAAGGATTTAGAACAGGAGATCATAAAATCTCCTGTGGGTGTAATTTGTAGTTGTCCCAATAGCTTGTCTATATAGTGTATAATAGATACTATGTATGCGCAGGTAAGGAGCATTGCTTTGTCTATTTAGTGACTTATGACTGCCAATAAACAACAATAATAAATAGGGAACACATATTTAATAAGGCCTGTAAAAATTTAATCAGCAATAGATCTTCAGGTAGTTTCACAGACATCTAGCCCATTGTCAGTCTTCGTTTACTTCCATGTGCCTTGCACAAACAAAAAAAAATTGTTGTTTATTGAGTATAAAAATGTATAGTGAACAGCGTTCTTGGGTGTCTGTGATATAAGCTATAATATCCTTATGATGCTACTCTAACTGATATACTGTATGCTAAAGGGAATGTATCATGAATTTTATATTATTCAATATGATATATAATCAAATAAATTGAAATTCATAATGATTTCAAACACCAGACCCTTTCACCGTAGTCCATATTAACACTTTAAATGGGTTGTCCAGGGTTAAGGTTTTTATGGAGTCACAGCCAGCCCAAACCATTCAGCTGTACAGAGCTACTTCTGGCTCCCGTCATATTCGCAATATAAGGCCACAGGCAGAAAGCTCTGGTCCCTGTATAGTGGGCAGGCGCCATAACTGCAACTCAACTCCCATTGAAGACAGCAGAATAGAGCTGCACTGAGGGCACCCAACTTGGACTTTCAGTTTCCGGCCCTGTATAGGATGGGCGCTAAAAGTGGGTTCGCAGAACTGACTGGTCCAGGGGCGAACTAGCGGCCGCTCACTGTTCAGGTATGTATAGCCTATCCTGAGGATAGGCCATCCCTTTAAGGACTGCTACAAGCATACTTTTTCCTGCATTTGAAAACGCTTGTAAAATTGCAGGCGTTAAAACATTTTATATAAAAACATCTTAAGTGGTATATTTTATTTCAGGTAATTCGTACCTGCAATTTTCTTGTTTTGGTGAAAGATGAATGAAAATATGTCACATACCACCTCTTCTACAAGCCATAGGTTGTTTGTCACCTAACTGAAAAGGAATCTGTCAGCTGTAAGAGGCTGTAAACCTAATCCTAGCACCTTGTACAGATGATTCTGTTATTCAGCTTTGGAGCCCCTTTTTCATGTAAATTAGGGGTAATGTACTTTGGCGCACGCTGTAGTTTGCCTGGGTTTTAGTCTTAATTCTAGATTCCTGGGCAAATCACTTCTCCCCATATTTGTGTATAAATACATTTTACATGAGAGCGCAACTCCAAAGCTGAATAACAGACATATTTGGAGACAACTCTACAATGGACTGTCATTAGGGTTATAACCAGACTCTATGCAGGAATGAAAGAATGAGGGAGATTTATTATTACTGTCTAATGCCCTGTTCACATCAGCGTTTGGATTCCATCTGGGGGAGTACACATGGGGACCCCCCGAATGGAATACCAAACGCAAGTGCAAAGCGCTCTGAAGTAAAAGCACACGGACCCCATATAATTCCACGCTCCACGCTCGTCCACGCGGACTCTCCCCGGACGGAATACAAAAGCAGATGTAAACCAACCCTTACATTTAGACAGTATAAAACTATACCAGACAGCCAGAAGATGGACAATGGCATCAGGCAGCTCAGTGTCGGGTAGAATTGCTGCATCTTGCTAAACATGTAAGACACTTTTCTCTTCTTTACATTTCTTGGTTGGCTTATTTGACACCAATATTTAGCAACAAAATGATGGCTTAACCCATGGATCGATATGACCACCGCCGACCCCGCGGGAAAGGACCCTCGCTCAGCTGGGCCCAGGGGGTCCGTGCCAACTATGGCGTGGGTTCTTCCCTTCCCTTCAGCTCCGAAGTTGCGTAACAATCTGAGAGTGCCAGCGGCATCCTAAGGCACGCACACAGCAGGCACACCGGCGGAACGCACAGACTCAGGAAGACTAGAGAGAGTTTGCCTTCAAACCATCACGAGAGGTGTCAGAAACGAGGCACCTGGGGTTCTTCACCGAATCTGACCCAGCCGGGCTTCCCGCCCGACCCTGAGCTTTGGCTCTTTGAGAGGCCCGGCGCCCAAGCACACACGTTAACTTCCACATCTCTGTAAGACTGAACACGCTTACTCGGCACCCAACGGACGACAACCCCCGCCCTGGCTGATGGGCTTCGATAACAGGAAACTGAGAGGCGGCATCCAAGCGTGGCAAGCCCCCCCCCCCGAACAGCTTCCTTCCGACGCACCCAACCAGGAAACACGCGCGGCCCAAGCCCTCCCCGATCGACCGGCTGCCAGTGGCCACCGTCTCAGGCTTAGGTGTAATCAGATTTTATTAAGGTTTTTGCAATTAAAGAAAACAAACATCCCATGTAACAAAACAGCAGGGAGGGGAAAACACGATCCAGGAACAAACAATGTGACCACGCAGGGCCGATGGACAAGGTACAGAACCGGGGAAAAACCCCAGCAGAGAAATCAAGGGCAGAAAAATAAAAAAAGGCATCAAACCAGGGGGCAAGAAGGGGGGAGGACAGGACAGGGCGAATGTACAGGACACAGAAGGGGGGTGGGACGAACAGAAGGTGTAACAGAACCAGAGGGAGAGGGAGGAAAATCAACCAGAGAGAACAACCCGGAGCAGGGTAAACAACAAAGGAGGAAGGGAAATCAGGCAAAAAGGGAGGTGAAATCTGAGGACTCCTGGAACACCACCCATGGCTGCCAGAGGGCGTTAAATTTGGAAGTATCGGGCATATCCTCCACCACAAGAAACTCCATTCTATGGATAAGGAGAAACTCCTGCAGCCATTCCAGGAGGGAGGGAGGGACAGGGCTGCGCCAATGGCGGGGAATGACCGTCCTGGCAGCCGTGAGAAAGTGACGCAGAAGATCACCCTTAACCTTGGAGAGCTTGCCGGGGATAAGGGAGAGAAGGGCCAGTTGCGGGGAAGGAGTCAGGGAGCGGCCGGTAACCTTTTCATAAAGCGAGAACACAGCCGACCAAAACGGCTTGATCTCCTCACATTCCCACCATACATGAAGGAGAGAACCCTCCGCAGAACCACAGCGCCAACAGCGGTCAGAGACCGACGGATAAATCCTATGGAGGAGGGTAGGGCAGCGATACCATCGGGTCAACAATTTGAAGTTCTTTTCCTGGGCACTACAAGGTAAAGGCAGCTTGTGTGAAAGGAGGAAACAACGGTCCCAATCAGCAGCAGATAGACTAAACCCCAGATCGGACTCCCAAGATCCAACGAAGGGGGGGGGGGGGGCCCGGGGTGGCAGCCTTCAGTAAAATACCGTACAAAAGGGAAAGGGCGTGCGGGGGGGACTCAGCGCCCCTCAACAAAGTCTCTAAGTCCGTGAAGGGGGGGGAAAGGAAGGATTGTACAGAATACTTGTGCCAAAAGGCGGATAATTGATGATACTCCAACCAGGAGAGCGCAACGTCTGGACAGGAAGATTGGAAGTGGGCAAAAGGGGGTAGAGAGGGAGAAGAATCGGGGATATCGCCCAGTTTAGTGTCAGCAGTCGCAGACCAAACCAAAAAACGGCGGGCGGCTACGCCCGGTGGAAACATAGGGTTTCGAAACAGTGGGGTCAGGGGGCCGGGTACCCTAGCCAGAGCAGCAGATTTGCACAAAGAGTCCCACACTGAAAGGAAGTGGGAGGCCAATGGAGAAGAGCGGATCGAGGCAGGGCGGAAGTGCGAGGGTAACCAGGGGAGAGAAGGAAGGTGGGAAGACGTCAGCTTTGCCTCTAGGGACACCCATTGTTTATCGCGGGACCTATAGTGCCAATCAAGCAAGCAGAGGAGGACCGCTGCGCGTTAGTAAAGAAGAGGATCCGGCAAGCCAGCGCCCCCAGCAGTTTTGCGCCGAGTGAGGGTCCTAAAGCGAATCCGACTACGGGAAGGGCCCCAGACGAAACGACCGAAAAGGGACCTAAGCGCAGAAAAAAAACACCCGGGAACCGAGATCGAGAGAGCTTGAAAGAGGTAGAGGAAACGGGGAACGACATCCATTTTCAGGACATTTATATGGCCGAACCAGGATAGACCAAGGGAGCCGTAGGAGCTCAAATCGGAGGTGGTCCTCTCTAAGAGGGGAAAATAGTTGAGATCTACCAAATCCTTAGGGTCGGGGGCGACCCGGATCCCCAGGTATTTAATGGAGCGGGATTGCCAACGGAAAGGAAATTGGGCGGCCAGACCGGCGACTTCGGAAGGCAGGAGAGAGACATTAAGGGCTTTGCTCTTGGTAAGATTAACTTTGAAGTTGGAGACCTCCCCGAAGCGATGGAATTCATCAAGGATAGCAGGGAAAGAGCGGTTGGGTTGGGCAACATAGAGCAATAGATCATCTGCGTACAGAGCGGCCTTAACCTGGGTACCATCTACCGAAAATCCCGTAATGTCTGAACGAGAGCGTATAGCCACGGCCAAGTGCTCCATCACAAGAGCGTAGAGAAGGGGAGAGAGGGGGCAGCCCTGACGAGTGCCGTTGAGGACCAGAAAAGGCTCCGAGATGATACCGTTCGCACGTACCCTGGCAGAGGAATCCCCATATAGCGAAAGTACCCTGTGAAGGAACACCTGCCCGACACCAACCTGCTCCAGGGACGCCTTCAAAAAACCCCAGTGGACCCAGTCAAACGCTTTTTCGGCGTCGACAGAGAGAAGGCAGAGTGGGAAGCAGCGCGTACGAGCCGCGTTCAGAACTAGGAGGGTTTTACCTATATTATCACGCGCCTCCCGCCCGTGTATGAAGCCCACCTGGTCAGTGTGAATGATACGGGGCATGAGAGGGGAAAGGCGATTAGCTAGCATCTTAGCAAAAAGCTTGATGTCTACATTAAGGAGGGAGATCGGGCGAAAATTAGGACAACAGGTAGGGTCCCTCCCCGGTTTGGGGAGAACCGTAACTAGGGCAGAAAGGGATTGACGTGTGAAAGGAGTATCTGCACCCAGACTGTTGAAGACTCTGAGTAGGAGGGGAGAAACCTGATCCTTACACATCTTATAAAAGCGGGGAGTGAAACCATCTGGGCCAGGGGATTTGCCTGATGGGGCCGTCTGGATCGCTAGAGACAGCTCCTCTTCAGTAAAGGGGGAGTCCAACGCCTCCCTATCCGAGCTCGATATCGAGGGGAGGGCCGTGTTGCATACGTAGTCCCGAATTTTAAGGAGGGTCGAATCAGGGCCAGCCGAGTCGCTAGGGCCCGCAAGGTTGTAGAGAGATTGGTAATATGTGCGAAAAGACTCCGCAATGTCAGTGGGATTGTGTAAGGGGCGACCCGAGCTATCTCTCAGAAAAGGAATATACGTCTTAGCCACCCGGGGATGCAATTTTTTAGCGAGCGGTCGGCCACATTTATTTGCAAATTCTTAAAAATGCTTCTGCTGTCTATCGCGATTCGCCATATACCTTTCATCTAGGTAAGAGCGCAACTCCTCTCGGGCATTGAGAAGCTCAGTGGATAAAGAGGTCGTGGGGGTACGTTTAAGCGCAAGTTCAAGAGCATGTATCTTCGCCAAGCGGTCGGAAATCCAGATTGAGCGCTCCTTCTTAAGTCGGGAGCCGTGTTTGATAAAGATTCCCCGAAGGACACATTTGAGGGCCTCCCATTTTGTCGGAAGGGGAGTAGGGTCATGGGCATGAGTGAGCTCGAACTCCTGAATGGTTGAGAAGATGTCAGTCCGGCAGGAAGCATCTTTGAGGAGGGAATCGTTGAGGCGCCAGGTGAAAGGACGGGAGACAAGTCCGGGGATCAAAAAGGACACAAAGACAGGAGCATGGTCCGACCAAAGCATGGACCCTATACGGGCCGTGGGGGACCAGGACAGTGTATGGTGACTGACTAAGAAAAAATCAAGACGGCCGTACGAGCCATGGGCAGGGGAGTGGTACGTGTAATCACGCCCCTGGGGGTGGAGGACCCTCCAGACATCTACGAGATGGAGAGAGTGTAACTGGGCTTTAAGTCTGCGTAATTGGGAGGGGGCGTTGGGCAAGCGTGGGGGGGAAGAGTCTACAGAAGGGTCAAGTACAAAATTGAAGTCGCCCCCCAGGATCACCACCCCACCCCCTCGCTGAAGTCCGCCAATTTACTCAATAGGGACCGACAGTAAGCCATCTGCCGCTGATTGGGAAGATAACACCCCGCGATAGTCACAACAGAGCTGCCAATACGTAATTTCAGAAAAACATACCTGCCCTCCGGATCAAGAACCGAGCCCAGTACCTCATGTTGAAGAGAGCGGTGAAGAGCAATAGAGACACCCTTCGACTTCGCCGAGGGGTTGGCGCTGTGGAACCACGTCGGGTAATGACGGTCACGCATAGCTGGAATATGGTCTTTCCGGAAATGAGTTTCCTGCAAAATTAATATGTGAGAATGAGATTTGTGAGATTGATATAACACCTGGTGCCGCTTCTGAGGGGTATTGAGGCCCCTGGCATTCAAAGAGCATAATGTAACCGAGGCCATAGTGCCACAACCCTGGAGGAAGGATGGGGCGAGGTGAGCTCACAAAGAGGACCAGGAACAGAAGGAAGGCTTGACACAAAAGGAAAAGACAAGGGGGAGAGGCGTAAAGGAACAAAGGCAAAGTACAGGGAAGACAACACACAAAACACAACAGAAACCACGAAGTGGGGGGAGGAGAAGTCCTCCCTAGAAAAAGTGGGGAGAGGTGATCGACGCACCAAGAATCACGTTAACAACTAACGCGAGGACCCCGAGAGGGAAGAAGCCAGGCAAGAACAGACCGGCTCCCCCCGAAGACCCCGCGCCACAATAAAGAAAAGGATAACAGATAAATGAACATACAGTAGACCGGCCAGGCCTAGAACTCAGTGGGAGGAGAATCAGCAAAAAAAGGGAAGGAGAAAATCGAATCAATCAAACAAAGTACAACAATATCAAAAGCAACCCAACAAGGGGGATAAATCCATCTCAGGGCGGTAGGGCAGCTCGCCAAGTGGGGCCATCATCAGAAGCCCTGTCCGGGTGGCGCTGGCGGGGCCGTGCCCTCCTCTGAGGAATCGGGCGTAGATAAGGAGCAGGGGCTCCGCCGGGAGCAGGCCAGCTAGGAATGTCCACTGGAGGGAGGTGAAGGGCCAACATGAATGACGGGATCTCAGCAGGATGATGAAGGGTGAGAAGTTGACCATCTCTCTGGACCTGCAGAAGGAAAGGGAAGCCCCAAGAGTAGGCGATGTTGCGCACTAGGACATCCAGGAGGGGCTTCAGGGCCTTACGCTTGGCCAGGGTAATACGGGAAAGGTCAGGTAGGAGCTGTATCGGCTGACCCTGGAAGAGGACTGGAGCAGAGTCTCTAGCTTTGCGAAGGATTTGCTCTTTAAGCTGATAACGGTGCACTCGGCAGATGACGTCTCTCGGATTGTCCTGAGAGGGAGTGCGGGGGCCCAGTGCCCTGTGTGCGCGATCCAATTCTAGGGGAGAATCCGGGGAGGCACCCAGCAGGGAATTGAAAATGGAGCAGAGGGTACCTTCCAGGTGTCGAGGTTCAACCGACTCCGGAAGGCCACGCACTCGGATGTTGTTGCGCCTGTTTCGGTTCTCCAAATCGTCCAAGGCGTCAGAGAGTCGCTGCAGTTGGTGGGAATGTGTCTGCAGAACCACATCGTGGGAGTCCACCAGGGCCGAAGTAGTAGATGAAGAAGCCTCAACCGCGGCCACCCTATGCTCCAGGCGTTTAACAGAGGAAGAAACAGCAGCCAGCTCAGCCTTGTAGGACCGTTCCAGTCTAGCAACATAAGATTCCATGTCCGCTTTGGTCGGGATGGAGCTGATAGTAGCACTGAGACGACGTAGCTCACTCAAGGCATCACCTAAGGGGGCCCCAGGTACAGCAGTCATAGATACAGCAGGATGACAGATTGTGGAGGGACCCGAAAGTGAACCAGCAGGAAAGCCAACAGAAGACCCTACAAAACTCACAGGTGAGGTAGAAGGACCAGCAGCATGCCACGGGGGCAGGGAGGCCTGAGGGGTCTGTGCAGGTTGGGTCACAGAGGGCTCATGTTGAGAGACCTGTACAGCAGGGGAGCTCAGGGTAGCCTGTTGCGGGGCCTGTAGAGGGGAGGCGGGAAGAGAGGGCCAGTCCAAATCAGAGGCAAGCACAGGGCCCTGGGGGGAGGGAGAGACACGTCCATGCACAGTACCTGGGGAAGAGGAAGCAGCCGGAGGAGTGCAGAGGAGTGAATCTTCTAGAGCTGGAGGCGGGGGGCTGGAAGCCAAGGAGGACGGAGGAGAGCTGCTGGCAATCTCCTGTTGTGGCGTCAGGGCTGAGGCAGAGCCGGGCGGCAGGTTCCGGGACTCCACACACGTGGCGGGCGCCATCTTGACAGCAGCAGACGGGCCGCAAAGCCAGTGAAGCGCTGCTCCCGGAGCTAAGGGAGGCGGCGTGGAGGAGGAGCGCCCTGTGCCCCACTTGGATCTCCCCATGAATGAAGTCCGCAGCAGGCCGGTTCGTGGTATATGCGGCACGGGGTAAGTCTCGGGCGGGAGCCGATGTGAAGCACGTCTCTACTCGTGCATCGCCAGGCCACGCCCCCCGACCGCCGTCTCAGGCTTAACCGCCAAGGTGGCCACTCCCAGGGCCAACCCTGACCGGCAGTTGCCTGCGGGCCACCCCCTGTCTGGGGCGTCCGGCGTCAACACAGAACCACTGAGCAGAGTCGAAAGGGTCCGTGAGAGAGAGCAAAGAAGCAGGAAGGAAGGCCAAGACCCGAGATTAAGTGATCGTAAGCTGCCCACGCTCCCTTTTTTTAAAAACAATTTCCAAAATGGTCTAGCGAGGCGCAAAAAGGGTTTAAAACAGATCTGCTAGGCTAAAGCCCCACATTGCAAGCCCATGGAAAGGCTGAGGGAAAAAAACTATGTGTTTTACAGTAATTGCAAAGTGAATAAGATTCTGGCTAATCCCATCCACTCAGTGGCGTAATGAAGGGGGCAGCAGCGGTAGCAGCTGCCACAGGGCCTGGGACATTAACAGCTCGGCGACAGTCGCTACCACTGCGTGTTTTTTTTTTTTTAATAGGCCGTTACCGGCTGCAGTTACTCCAGTCGGGAACAGGCCCTACTTAATAACTGATCCTAGCAGGGGCCGGGATCGGTAAGTCATGCCGCGGGCCCCACAAGCACTATTATACTCGGGGGGGGGGGGGGGGGGGTCTTTTCGGACCCCCGAGTATAATGATCTGAGGCCCAGGAGAGGTAAGGGAACATAAAAAACTGTGTAACTTACCTCTCTGCGCTACGGGCATGCTTGGGGCCTACTTGCGTGACGTCACATGATCGGGCCTGTGTCCTTATACATTGCGACACAGGCCCCCTGGTCACATGACGTCCCGGCCATCATTGAAGATGGCCAACAGTGCCAGAAAATGCAGTGGAGCTGGGAGATAGGGGAGTAACAGTGCTTTTAATTTTTTATCTCGCATGGGTCTCCGACTATTATACTCTGCAGTCTGAAAAGGCCCCAGAGTATAATAATTGTTTATGAGTGTCCACAACGGAGCATAATACTGTGTGCAGGGGCCACTATGTAGCATAATACGGTGTGCAGGGGCCACTATGGGGAATAATGCTGCATTTTCTAAAACGTCCATGTTTTAGAAAATCACTGCATGTCAATTATACCTAGATTTATAGATTTACAAAGGGAAGACAATCCACAGAGAAAAACTCTCAATGAAAAATGCTGCAGAGAAAATGCAATTTGTTTTTTCCACTACATTTTTTAGCTGAATATATATATATATATATATATATATATATATATATATATATATATATACTGTATATGGGGCTATATAGGGCCTTAACCTTAGGGCTCGCTCACGTCTGCGCCCGGTCTCTGTTCTGCAGGTTTCCGTTTCCTGCACAAAATAGAGGCAGGAGACGGAAACCTGCAGGACTCTTTCATACTCATTCATTTCAATGGGTTTGAAAGATGTCCGGCCGTGAGCGGTGGTGAGCGTTATATGATCTCCGCCACAAAACCGTTTTTTTTTAAACTAGACACAGAGTCGGACACACAGTACTCTGTGTTCAATTTTTAAAAAACGGTTTTGCGGCGGAGAGCATAAAACGCTCACCACCGGACCCGGTCTGACAGCTTTCCGTCTTCTGCATGCAGAAGATGGAAAGCTGAGAACGGAGATCAAACGCTAGTGTGAACCTAGCGTAACACGGTAACGCAAACTCTGTCCTTTTTAAACAAATGCACATAAACTGAAAGTGTTTAAATCACATTGGAGAAGATGTACTAATATAATGTCTAAATTTTGGACAATTCAAATTTAGACTAGACAATGTTGGTGCACATTGTCACAACTTAGACCCCCCCCCCCCTCCTTTCATGATAAGCTACACCTCTTTTCTGGTGGGTCGCATCCCCTTTTTCACACAAGTGACATGGCGCATTTTGCTTGATAACTCTCCCCCATACAGGGGATGGTGTCAGAAGGCACTGCCCACTGTATAGTAGCTATGTCAGGGTACTGTAGCCCTGCTCTGATTCACTTGAACAGGAGCAAATCTGTAGTGCCAGTGACCAGAGGCAGCTGAAGTAGTTGATCATTGATCATACTGACTGGGTCATCAGAATGAAAACCCCCTTTCAAGCTAAGGTGCCACGTAGCAGGCCACAGCCAAAAAGTGCTACTGGAAAAATCGTGGCAGAAATGCATCAAAGTTTTTCCTGCAGCACTTTTCACAGTATGGGTGCATTCAGACTACGTAACGCCGGGCGTGTATGAGAGCCGTACACTCCGGCATTACGGCAGACTGCCGAACACTTCCCATTCACTTCAATGGGAGCGCTCGTAACAGCGGCGTTTACGAGCGCTCCCATTGAAGTGAATGGGAAGTGTTCGGCAGTCTGCCGTAATGCCGGCGTGTACGGCTCTCATACACGCCCGGCGTTACGTAGTCTGAATGCACCCTAAGCCCACAGTTTTCCTCTGCAGACTTTCTGCTTCAATTATACCTATAGGGAAAATGCCAGCATTTCCATAGGTATAACTGACATCCAGCGATTTACAAAAATGCAACACAATGGTTTTTGAAATTGCAGCATGTCCGCTGTGGATATTTTTCTGCAATGTGTGGACGGGATTAGGCAGAATCCCATCCACTTTGCAGTGACTGTAAAACAGCAGGTTTTTTTTGCTGCTGCATTTCAGCCACAGCAAAATCGCATAGTTTACACTACGTTGGCCCAAAATTGCAGAAACGCAGCTTTTTTTTGTTGCAGATTTTGCTGCTTTTTTTTTGAGCCAAAGCCAGGAGTGGATTAAGCAGAAGGGAAGTAATAAGAGATTGCTATAGATCAGGGGTGCTCACACTTTGTCAGCATGTGAGCTACTTCTTTAAATGACCAAGCACTAAGATCGACTACCCACTTCTTGTGGGCGGGGCCAGTGCGTGTCTGTGGGCGGGGCGTGTCTGTGGGCGTGGCGTGGCAGATCGTGGCCACCCAGGCATCCCCGCTGTCTGCTTCTTCACAGCGCAGGCTGAGAGTTAACTCTGGACACTGGCAGGCTGGGGCTTCGGCAGCTCCACCTGCCAGTGTCAGTAGATGACTCTCAGTCTGCACTGTGAAGAAGCAGCACCCCGGCCCCCTCCATCCCTAACAGCGGCCTGCAAGTGCTTGTTCACAGCGCAGGCTGAGAGTCATCTACTGACACTGGCAGGCGGGGCTGCTGCAGCCCCAGCCTGCCATTGTCCAGAGATAACTCTCAGCCTGCGCTGTGAAGAAGCAGACAGCGGGGATGCCTGGCTGCATCCCGCGATCGACCCATACATCGCGATCGACGTATTGGGCACGCCTACTATAGATATTTCCCATTCCTATTGCAGCCTTTCTTGGCTTTGGCTCAAAAAAACCACAACAAAAAAAGCTGTGTTTCTGCAACATGGTGCCTTAGCATTAGTGAGAGAAAAACATCTATACAACTTTTTGGTTTTTAAATTGCACTCCTTTAGCCGAGGAACCCATTTAAGCCAATGGAGATGGACATGAACAACATATTATCTTCTCTATCTTTAATCATAGATGATGGTTGATCCCTGTCTACACAGCAGACTGAAAAAAGTTGCAGAGAAATCTTAGGATTTTGTTTGATATATATTCAAATAAATAAAATTTCCAAAAATTATTAAAAATAAAACTTAATAATAAAAACAGAACGATACATTCCCTTTTACTAGTCACAAACAGTGCTCCTCAGAATAACAGTTTCTATTCTGTCTTCCAGGCAGCAGTTTCACAACACAACTTTAACTCTCCTCCACCACAGATTCTATACAACCCAGCTCAACAGATACTAACCTACACTGGGTTTTGTTCTCCTACATCCTCCCTCCCCTCCTATGCATCATACCCATTACCTCTCCAGGTAATTTATTCATGATCATAGTCTTTGAGGGTGAATCTTGTGGAATTGCAATGGTTGTAGCTGTTGTGGAAACACAAGTGAATGCAATTTCATTTAACATCATCCGTAGATTGCAGAAAAAGAACTACTTTGGAAAAGCTGTGTTATCTAAAAGTGTACATTTATTGAAAAAGGCAGCAGGCGATCTTCTCATACGACCTATTGTGTTTTACCGTTTCCAATGTGTGTTACATCACACTCTTTTGTATGTTTCTTTTGAAAAACTTAAAAAAAACTTATTAAACAAACAGAAAAAGGCAGCATGTTAATTTTACCTACGGAAATGCGTTTACGTAGATATAATTAACATGCTGCGATTTCCACAACTGCACCGGTGACCAGTGGACTGCAGCTCCTTCAGCTGACCAGAGTTGGACCACCACTGATCTAATATTAAAGTCCCATACAGTATATTCATTTTGAAGTCCCAAAATAAGGCCTGGTTCACATCTGCGTTCGATAGTCTGTTCAGGGGGATAGGAGTCCGCTTGGGGACCCCCAGAACCAAATACTGAATGCATTGAAAAGCGGTGAGCAATAAAAGTACATAGACCCCATAGACTATAATGGGGTCCGCGTGTTTTCCGTGCGGTGTCCGCATGAGTCATGTGGAGAGGAAAGTAGTTCATGAAGTTCTTTTCTCTCCACATATTCTGTGCGGACACTGCACGGAAAACACATGGACCCTATTGTAGTTTATGGGGCCCATGTGCTTTAATAAGCTCATCGCTTGTCAATGCGTGAACTCCCTGAACGGAATACCAAACACAGATGTGAACCAGGACTTACTTTTTTAAATCCGAATTTGTCAGACATCCTGGTTACTACTTATACTAACATTATTATTTTTATATAGCCATCAGGATCCTGTCCAGCAACTTCCTCTGCAGATATTTCTTTATCAGATGATATCCAACATCCATCTCACTCCAACTCTATGAATGGACTTTCTTCTAACCCCCATTCACAGTATGCATCCACAATCCTGCTACCAGGGGAGAAACCACCGCCCTATGCTCCTTGATGCATGGGCCATCAGCGCTTTCACTGGCAGGAAAACAAGACTTTAAAAGGGCTTTCTGCAGAACTAATGAAACCACGGACATTCCTTCCAACTAAATATTTACCTTCCGAACTTGAAAAAGTGTTCACACCAGTCGTGAGATTAGTAACTGAATAGTCTAGACGAGACAGAGCTTTGCATCGGTACATTTTACTATGTGTTACTTACTGGAGTGTGTCTAACTTTTTCTTCAATATCTCTCTGTTCTTGCATAGAGCAGATGATATACACACTGTAGCAGTTATAGATATGGATTACAATAACTAAAATAGATTGGGGCTCATTCCTTAAGCTAAAAATATGTCTAAAAAGGTGCATTTTTAGTACATGCCATATTTGTGTCCAAAATAGTCACCCTTCATGACACTTAGCAAGTGGGTGTGAACTGGGCGGAAAGGTGTGAGAAGGTAACTGTCCTACACATGTATGTAAGAATTCTGCTCACATACCTTTCTGGAGTAGATTTTGGCTTCTGGCACATGTATTACACTAGATGCGGCACCACTATTAAGAGGCCTTTGTTAATATTTAGTATTATATATTTCCACTGGTGTATAAAGCAATGGTCTTAATGAAGGTGCTTGATTATTTCGTCATTTTGTTGTGATTGTAGAATTCTTGCAATCTGTATATTTTCCTCTTTCTTGATACCTCTGCTCCTATGTCACTATTCTGTACACTTGAGCAAATAAACGATTTCCCCTATACTTAACGTTGCCCCGTAGTCTTTGCATAGTAATATATGGTGAATGGTACAATAATGACATCATACAAACAGGATGCATTAAGGGTACTGCACGTTGTGGGCTGTTCAGAAAGTGTGCCACCTCACTCCCCAGTTATGCCAAAGATCCCTGTGAAAATCCATACCTATTACATCTCTCATATTAGACTTTGTCTTTTCTCATCTGAATTTGCTGCCAAGTCCCAAGACATTTCTTCCAGCCACAAGTTGTTTCTGCAGAGTTTGGCATGTAAACATCTTAGGATTGTGACATTTCCATCATCCTCTGCATGTTCTGCACTGGCCATACGCATACTGTCCCATACTAGCCCCTATTCTATTTCAGCTGATCTCTGTGATTTAATGCATTTGGCCTGGACTGTCACTGCCTGGCTCAGTCAGCTTGATGACATCATTGTACTGCCGATGCCATTGATGCAAATAAAGACTTATAGGGACCTGTAGCTCATGAGGGAAAACTGTGCTGCAAGACAGAGCAGCAGGGTATTAAGGAGAATTATTCTGTGTGGGGGTACACTAATGGGGCATTATACTGTTTGAGGTAGTAATTTGGGATATTTTGTAGGGGGAATTAAGAGAGCATTATATTATTTGGGAGGGGCACTAACATTTATTCTGTGTGGGTTCACTAATGTGGCATACTGTATGAGGGGCAGGATGTTGCTGGCAGGTAGGGACTTCTACCATCAAAGATAACTAGGATGCTAGCAGTCCCGTTCCCGGCATGAAGTTCGAGCCAGTAAATCTGACCACACAGACCAAGTTTCACTCATGAAACTCAGTCGTGTGCAGTTACACTAATGCATATTATACAGTGTGGGCACTCAGGAGCTAATGAGGCCACTAATGCCTGAGTTGTGGCCACCACATGTTATAATAAACTACTGCACCCCATGTAGTATAATTTTCCATTAGTGCTCCACACAGCTCAGGAGTGTCCCACACGTCTTACTCCTCCTTAAAGCTCCCACAAACAATTGAGAGTAACAGTTACTTTACAATGATACTGATACTTTACAGTGGTGGCAGCAGGAACATTTGCGGATCCCCGCTATTGCAATGTATCTGGGCTTAGGGAACGGCAGTCGGGATATGTAGGTTTATCCCATCCACTGTTAGGCTAAGGCCCCATGTTATGGAAACAGAGTTTTTATTTATTTTATTTTTTTACGTGAAACTCAATGGAAAATATGAAGGAAGCACTTAGATGTTTCCCTGCTGTTAAATCCACTCCTGACATTGGCTTAAACCCCCTCCCCCCCCAAAAAAAAAAAAAAACCCACAGAAAAACTGGCAACAAGAAGCGGGGCATTTCCAAAATTTGGGGACTTAGACTTACTGTCATGATGAAAGTGCAAGGAGGCAGGAATCTAAACAGCTTAACAGTTGAGTAACCCAACCTTAGATATATCTGAACTAGAAATTATTTACATTTCAACCTAAGCCTATAGCTTGAAAGAATTATTCTATTACTAGCCACAAAAACAGTCTTAAAGTGTACCTCCATTTATATTAAAAAAAATAAATAAAAAAAAAAATAGAATAAATCAATAGTACAGGTGAATATAAGAAATGTCATAACGGGTCATTCCGTGTCAAGTGAACCAATGATTTTTCCCTCTATATTTTTAATTCTTTTGAGATTTAGTTATTTGGTAATAGTGTGTCAGAGAATGCAAAATGTGAAGAAAAAAAAATTCTAGAAATTTTTTTTGATTTTTAATTGATTTTCAAAGTTCAGAAAAAGTGCGAATTTCTGTGTTGCCTGCCTTTACATTTCTCCTCATAACTTAGGCTAGGAAAAAGATAGAGAAACAAAATAAACGCCATTCTACTCAGAACTATACAGGCTTTCAACAAATATGTCACAAGAGTATCTTTGTTAATATTTTACCCATGTGAACGCAAATGCAAAATTTTAAAACGCATTTCCGAAAAAAAACGTTTTATTTAAAAATTTCAAAAAAATGCACATGGGCCTGCTATGCCCTTAGCCACATCTGTACCAAAATTCAAGTTGGGATCGCGATGGGATAATATTTTAAAACATAACTATTACAGTGTCATTCCGAAAATCTTGAATTCAGATCTGTTTAGCCTGTGGTCTAAAAGTGTGGGGTCTATATGTGAGATATGTACAGAGAATGATCCACCTCACAAAATGTTAATGTTAACTAGTGTCAGACTAGCAGTATACAGGTCCTGTAATCTGACACTAGAGTGGGACCATCTCTCTCAGAGGTGTGTTTCTGGTAGGACACTTATTGTAGTTCACCTCAGATAACCACAAGAAGGGAGGTTCCAATCTTCATGTTTGATGCATGTCCCTTATTATTAAAGGTAGAGTAGAGTAATTAATACAGAAGTCATGTTGTTATGAACCCATCCAAGGGACTCAGCAATACCACACTTTCATTCCATGTAGTGAAACAGAAATAAAAACAAGGATTTTTTTCATTCAGCAATGACAGTGAAGTCCATGAAGTGGTAGAAGGCGGCACAAGATTGGCAATGGATGACATAACTGGTTATGTGACCTGTGAATATGATCGGCGCTGGTGGCTGGCTACTGTACTCTCCAAAGATTGTGAAAATGAAGACATAAAATTTACTTTTTTGCATCCTTCTGGTCCAGCACCATCCTTTGTGTATCCAAGAAAACCAGACATTTTACAAGTCAACAAAAATCAGATATTAACTCAGGTGGAGCCGAACACCAAGACAGGCCGGACATACTCTTTGACACAAAAGGAAATCGCCATTGCTAGTAAGCGCTTATGGACAAGATTACATTTCACTCACTAGAAAGGACAAATTGATGATAAAAGGCCAGTAGTTTAAAAATGTCCTATTAATTGTTTGATTAGTTCATATTTTATAGAATGAGGATTTATCTACTGGACTATTTTTCTTAATAAATTACATGTTTAGTGATATAATAAAAAACAATTGTTACATGTAGAAATAGGTGTTAGAAATATTGGTTCTTGTACTCTTGTTAACATATAATTAGGATGAGACTATTTAGAAAATCGCACTTGAGGATATGAGCAGCTTGTTTCTTTCGGTTTGTTCAATGCATTCAGGTTGAAAATGCTGAACAAGTCGTGTTCTGATGATAAGATGTATTTGTTCTGGCACTTACAGTATTTGTTTTTTATGTTTTTTTATTGTTGCATATAAATGTTGAATTCAGCAAGTTGTAATTTGAAAAGAAAAAAGGAAGAAGCTCACACAAACATAAAATCAGATGATTCAAGGCTTAAAAAAAAAAAAAAAAAAAAAAAAAAAAATTGATCCCAAGTTGAAAACCTGTACAAATATAACCAAGAACACAAGTAACACAAATGCATTTTTTCACAATTTTAAAACGTACGTTTTTTTTCACAATTGTGCATCAAAATTTTGAATTTGATTTCTCCAAAACAAAATATAAAGAAATATCGTCTTGTGAAATATCAAATGAAAGCCAGTACCGCTCTGAGAAAAATGATGCCTCTCCCACCTATTTATCTTAATTCTAGCCCAAGATATGTTAAAAAATGTAAAGCCATACCAGGCCAAAATTCACACTTTTTCAAAACTTTAGAAGTCTATAAAAAATTAACTGATGAAGAAAAAAATTCAAAACTTTTTATTTGTAATTAACTTAAGTTGTACTTCATAAAAAATAAAAATAAAAAAAAATCTAAAGACGTCAGGTAAAAAAAATATTCCTATTTGGATCACTTGATATGGAATGACCCTAACATATCTTATTAAAAGATATATTTCCTTCTCCACTTTTTAGTCTGAGTTACTTTCTACATACAAGTCTATGAAGAGGGAAGTGGGAGCAGGATACTGGAAAAAAAAAAACAAAAAACACATTATTACTGACCTGTGAGTGAGGGATAGCTTTTCATACTGCTACATCCAGATAAGACTGAACTGTGAGCCAAAAAAAAAATAAATTAATAAACAGCCTCCTTCTCACCCTCCCCTCTCCATAGAGTTCTTTTTTTTTTTTTTCTTCTTAATGTAGATTGTGAGCCCCACATAGAGATCACAATGTACATTTTTCCCTATCAGTATGTTTTTGGAATATGGGATGGAAATCCATGCAAACATGGGGAGAACATACAAACTCCTTGCAGATGTTTTTTTGCCCTTGGCGGGATTTGAACACCAGGACCCCAGCGCTGCAAGGCTGCAGTGCTAACCACTGAGCCACCGTGTGGCCCCCCTGTGTATGACAGAGTTCTATGTAAACAAACAGTTTACATGTTTCATAAACCTAAATGTATTATTAATTTATGAAAAGTTGTTTATAGCTGTAAGTACACTTTAAAAATATACTAAAATAAGAAATAAATGACTAAAGTAATCAGAAATTCTTACCCCTACTGTTTGTTTCAGGAACATGCAAAAAAGTTCTGCAGAATGTGGTTACGGTAAAAATTATTGTTACTTATTATGTGGTAGACTAACTGTAGAACACAGATTACTATTTTTGATCAGTTCAATTGTCAGACAGACTGAGGGGTCGTCATTAGTCAAGGGGGCAGGATTAACATTTTGTATCTTACAGCAGACAGGCCAGGGGGAAGCTCCTGCTCAATCCAACTTGTCCTACAGAAACAGAACACTAAGGAGAAACATATCTGAGCTCTTGAGACATAGAGAGAGGTTTCTCAGTATTAATTGCAATATGAAATAAAATAGACTTAAAAGGAAAGGAAGAGAATAACAAAGGAAGTGTAAGATTATCATTTTATGTATTTTCCTATTTAGGGATCTTTTAATATTTCTGACCTATCAATTTCAGTTACCTGCATTGGTTAAGCTACTACCGGTAGCTGCAAAAAATGACAAGATATTGTATATACTGTACACCAGGCATGTCAAACTCAGGATATCCCGAGGGCCACATGAGTAACAAGAGGTTGTTGCGAGGGCCGCACACAGCAGCTAATGGCTAGGGCCTAGGGGACTGATCACTAATACCATGCATCGCAAAAATCTGGCATTTCTATTGCAGGCTACATAGAGTAGCCTACAATAGAAAGTATAGAATGACAGGCTGGAGCCTCACAAGGCTGCCGGCTGCCATAAAAATGCACGCGGGCCCCGAATCTTGCTCCGGGTGCCTGCGATTGCCGGTACAATGGCACCTCAGTTAAAGCTGGCAGACACCATTATTGTGTTGGAGTGCGGGGGGGGAGGGAGGGGTGTGCTGGGGAAAGGGGACTGGGGGAGGGGGGCTTCTGGATGTCTGGCCCTTCCTTGGGCCTGAGGACTATTTTTTCCCACCCACTTGCAATTCTTGCACTTGGGGGTTAATAGGAGTACTACAGACTGTAATGCTCCAATTAACCTGCAAGTGAAAGAATTACAAGGTGGGTGGGAAGGGCCAGACAGCCATCAAAAATCCCCCCAGCACCCCAACCCTTCCCCAGCACTCCAACCCCCCCATCATCATAAATCTATTATTTATCCCCTATCCGTAGACCGCGTAGGACGCAGGCACACGTCGGGTGCGGGCCTGATTACGTGGCCACGTCACCCGGCGTGTGGGGAGGAGGGGGCGGAGAGGAGGGGGCGGAGCAGGCAGAGAACAGGCAGGGAGACCTGCTCTCTGCGAAGGGTGAGGGGCGGTCGCTGGAGCAGCGCTGCGTCCAGCAGAATCACCCCAATCCACCGCTCACTTTCCCTGTCGAGACGGTGACACTAAGCCAGTCCAGGACAGTTTGTCCTGGACTGGCTTAGGTCAAAAAATGCCGTCCCCCTGGGGCCCCGGCATAGCGCCGCCTGAAGCGGTCGCTTCATGAGAGGTGCGACCCTGCATATGACCTGCTTATGTGAACAGCAGCCGCTGATCACATAAGCAGGTCATATGCAGGGATATGGGCCAATGAATGAAGAGCTGGAAGTGCTGATCGTGAGTTTTGTACATCTGTGGCCCGCACAAAAGTCTCAAACTTTGTCTCTAAAGTTTAGAGACAAAGTTTGAGACTTTTGTGAGGAGGGCCGCAGATATGCCTGTAAAGGGCCGCATGCGGCCCTTGGGACGCATGTTTGACATGCCTGCTGTACACCAAACAGAGAAGCTATCACAGCCATTTCTCATGGATTTAGTCTATACACAGTTATGGTGTTGAGCTCATTTGAATGCTGGTAATACACTGGACTGGCAGAAGATTTTAACCTGGGATTGCAGCCCTGGTTATGTAACTGCATCAGGGAATAGTTACACCAGTTGCGTATATTATGGACACTAAATATAACACATTATTTTCAGCGACACTGCGCTTCCTGCAGTTAAAGAATTTTCATTTTCTTACCAGCACACAAGTGCCAAGTCAAATGTATTTTCCCAGTAGACTTGTTGGGCAGATTTCTAGATTTTATTGGCATAGGGTATATGCAAAACGAAGTCAATAATTTGAAAACGTTTTAAAATAGTTTTTATTTTAACTTGGAAATTGTTAATTAAAAAGCCGTGTTTGCTATTAAAAATATAATACATTTCCAGTTTTGCATCTTTTCCACAACATTACCACAGTTCTCAGTCAATAATAAGCCTCTATGAGGAACTTTCGGCACAGGATTTTGGTAATTAACATTAGTTTTCTGAACTATTTACAATATATTACAATCCTTAACCAACAAAGGAGGTTCTCAATCTCTTGACACCATGTAAAAAATCAGTAGGTTCTACATAATTTCAGTGTTTTACGAAACTATACACACAATACTGCAGAATAATTTATACATGTATAAAAAAAGATACTTGGTTAAAAAAAAAAAAAGTGTAAGGTGACTATTTGAGAGATTTAATAGGTGGGCATGAGTGGGAGGTGATATCATTATGTTTGTGAAAAGCCTCATCCAAGTCCAGGATCTCGTGCTGAACCTTGATGGTCATGCAGCCATGGTAGAATGCAGTGACTGGGGTACGGGTGACTTCTATATCTATACAGAACAGAAGACAAAACTGTATGAATACAAGAGCTTGACGTCTACTATCGCCCCCAATTATACAACCCCCAAATCCAAGGATTTGAAAATCTCATATAACCATATTTTTTCACAATAGAACACATAGCAGAAACTGAAAGTTAGTTAATTTTTCCAAATGAAGTGCACAAATGTCTAATTTAGAAATTGATGGCATCCATACATCTCAAGAATGTTGGGACAGAATTAACAAAAGGCTGGAGACGTGGTACCAATGAAGAACTGCTAGAGGGTCAATTTTCAACCAAGTCACATGACTATATAAAAGAGCATGTTAGAGAGGCAAAGACTCTCAAGAGCAAAGACAGCAAGAGGGTCACTGATCTCTGAAAGACTGTGAAACTATTTCAGAAAAAGGTTACTCAATGTAAAATTAAATAGACTTTGAATCTTTTGATGATATTACGTTCTGTAGATGGTGAAATGTCCAGAGAATCTGGTGAGATCTCTGGGCCCAAGGGACAAAACCTTTATTCAATGAGGTTTAATGTGCCACTGCAAAAAAAACAGGCAAGAATCACTAATGCAAATCACATTGCATGGACTCATGGATACTTGCCTGTGTACAGAGTTCACAGTGCAATCCACAAATGCAAGTTAAAGGGGTTGTCCAGAAATTTGACAACTCACAGACTTATATATGTCACTAGGTACTTTCCTATCATGTGCGGCAACTTCAAGACTGAACAGACAGCAGTGATGGCATTGCAGTGCCAGGGACAAGGATTCTTTTTTTTTTTTAAATTTAGCTTCCCTGGCTTCCACTGTGAAATATCAAATTCCTGGACAAACCCTTTAAAGCTGCATCATGCAAAGAATAACCCATATATTAGCACAATCCATGATGCCGTCTTCTCTGGACCAAAGCTCATTTAAAATGGACTGCGGCAAAATGGAAAATTGTCCTGTGGTCAGATGAATCAAAATGTGAAATTTTTTTAAAGAATCCTTCATTAAAACAAGAGAAGAGGGACCAACCAGCTTGTTATCAGCTCATAGTATAACATCCTACATTCTAGATGGTATGGGGTATTGTGTTAATGCTTATGTTATGGGCAGCTTGCACATCTAGAAAGACACTATCAATGCTGAGAAGTACATAGAGGATTTAGAACAGAATATGCTGCTATCCAGACAACATCTCTTTCAGAGAAGACGTTGCATATTTTAGCAAGATAGTGCTTAACCACATTACAACAGCATGGCTTCACTTGGTGCATTATGAAACGAAAAATCTGGCAAAAACAACCCTGGACAATTAAGTAGCTGGAATCCTACAGAATAGGACAACATTCCTCTACCAAATCTCGCACAATTGTTCTCTTCACTTGCCAAACGTTATAATGAACGTTGAGATGAATTACTGCCATCAGTGTCTAAATTATTTAATTTTTCCAAATGAAATTGAAAAATATCTAATTTTCCACTTCTGACGTGTTCTATAATCTATTGTTGATAAAATATGGTTATATGAGATTTACAAATCATCGCATTCTTGGTTTCTTTATTCTTTGGTTTCCCAAATCTACAAACGTGTCCCAGCGTTTGTAGATTTGGGAATGTACATCCAATATGATCCAAATCTTGATGTGAACTGTGAATATGTCACACTGATGCAGATTGACATGTTTATTTCATATTTACCTGGTAATCCTCCTATATAAGTCTTCACTCCTTCTTGTATGTGGTCATTTAATGTGGATAGTATGGTCTGTAGTTCTGAGTCAAATAATTCCAGTTCTCCAAGGGTCCCATCAAATGAAAGCTGTATGTGGTCTTTACTGGCAGAAATCTCCACTGAATGTTCTTTATCACACACATTTACTTCTAGCCGACACACTACAGTGTTTTTTACAGACAGAATGATAAACTGCACAAAGAGAAATGAGAAGAAAAAAGGCCTTGTTATTAACATTGTGAAACATCAATCGCTGCAAATGAAGAGCTATTACCATTTAATATTTTTGCTGGAAACAGAACATCTGGTCTAAGAATCTGTCAATGATGCCGGTGCCTGGCAGTACAGCTGAGCTGGTCTAGGGTGCTTTGTTACAAGAGTTGTTTCCTTAGTAAGTCTTGCTTTAGTAAAACAATTGTATATTACATGCTCTGTTGTTTTAGCACATGGTTACTAATAATGTAGTTTATGTAATTTCTGTTAGGTAGTGTTATTTTCTGCATATGTTTATGGACTCAGTGACCTGTCTACTTAAGGCTAATGATCTCATCATTAACTAATATATAACAAATCCAATAAAATGGCTAAACTATAAAAATGAAACTTACTAAGTAAATGGGGGGGAATTAATCAAGAGGGAAACTTTAAAGTCAGTTTTCCTGGAGTTTCAGTTGATTTGCCCCAAATTTTACATGTGGTTTGATAAATCTGGCACATATTTAAGTGTAATACCTCGGTCATTCTACTTTTGACACTGCCCCCTTAGGCTGGGTTCAGACTACTGTTGTTAATGTCCGTTACTGTCTTCCATCATAGGATTACAGCAACAGACATTAAACCGTTGCAGAGAATGGACACAGACTGATTCTATGTCTGTTCCCATCTGGTGCCATTTTCCACTAGGTTTGCTTACTCCCATAACAGAAGAAAAAGTCCTGCATGCAGGACATTATCTTCCATTTAAAAATGGAAGCAAACAGGATGGAAGATGGTGTCCATCATGTTAGTGTCAATGGGAATGGACACGGAATTAGTCTGTTTCCATTCTCGGCAACAGGGTTTTTTAACTTTTTATAAAGTTGCATATGGTGTACATACGGCTGGGCAGGCTAGCCACACCCACATTCAAAAGTGGAGTGAGTGCTGAGAAAAAGCAAAATGATGCAACATTTTTGCACAAATATTCAGAAAAATTTGCAAATCTACTTTGCAACCTTTTTTTTTTTTATATTATATCAGAATGCTGGAGAGCCGGGTTTGATACATTCCCTCAATGTCTCTTAGTTTGTACAAGAAAGCTCAAGAAAGCACATGTATTTATCATGGTGTTAACCTATGTACAGATCTTACCTGCCGTTTCACTTTTATAGTTGAATGATAATCAACAAGAGCTAGTGATAGAGGGACTTCCTTGTCTTCTGACACAAGGGCATAGAGCACTCCAGTATCTGTTGCTGGATTTATCTCTGCACTGACCTCTATACTCCAGTTTGACTCATATTGGTCTTCATTAGATAAAGGCACTACAAGAGATCAGCAAAATGTTACAAGAGTCTGATACTGGTATTAAAAAATAAATCTGAATGTAACCTTACACACTTTGCACTGGTTTCAGTCTGTGTGTCTATTATACATACACAACACACTTAAAAGGTGTTGGTCAAGTCAATTTAATACAAGCTCCCATCACTGTTCTCAAGGCTGACCTCTACACAAATGTCACATGACTGCTGAGACCAAATGGCCAAGTGCATCGTGTAGAGGTTACCTCTAAGAACAGGGATTGGCAACAGAAGTCGCCTCACAACAAACAGAACAGAGCTTGCTGATGTCACTAGGGATGCCATACAAACTCACATTATAATTGACAACCACATTACATTTATAATCATCATTGTTATTTCCCATAAATATCCAAATTTTTCCTTACTTACTGTAATCAATAAAGAAAATGGCATATCCTCTTCCTGGATAAAAAGATCCTCTACCAGCAACCAAAAAGCACTGCATCTTCTCACTCTTTTGCACAGTTTCCTGTATAGAAGTGTCTTCTCCATTCAGCCAGTTCCAGCTCCTAATACAGCCATCCATACGAGGATTCATCTGAGAGCAGACATAGGTTAACACATTTCAGGGTCAGTTAAACACGGCAGATCTCCTTATGACTACTGTTTAGGCTGGTACTTACTGGCTGAATCAGATCACTATTTTTAAAAGGAATTCCTCCTACTGTCAGATTTAGCTGATACAATCCTTTGTCATATGTAAAAAGGTCAGCGGCCACTGCTATTTTCATGACTGCATCTCTATTAACTTTTATCACCAGATTCCGATCAAGTTCTTCAACAGAAATCTGCAGGCACAAAAATACACATCACATGCAAAAAGTTCATTGGGATTTTTTTATACAGGGCCCTATTATCTGTTGCTCAGCTCCAGACTACCATTAACTTCAGGTAATCAGCAACTGCTACTAGTTATTTATTTCATTAGATTGCTACAAAATGTGTTGAACAATGCTGTACAAAGTATACAGCTTTTTACCATTCACATCCCACACACACACACAATGTGGCATAAGTAACGCCATTGCAGCTGCCATAAGGCCCATGACCTTAGGGACCAAAGCTTTTTTTTTTTTTTTTTTTTTTTAAAAAGGCAGTTACTTGCTGGAGTAATCCCAGCAGGTAATGGGTCCTATTCACTTACTGATCTCCACTCCTGCTCATGGCTTCCTCGACTTCCCCTTCTTCCCTCCAGGGTATCTTGTGCACCCCAGTGACATGCTATGGGAGGTACAGGGCCCTCTGGAGGGCAGAAGGGGATCAGAGGCCCAGGGGAGGTGAATGAACATAAAAACCAATGTTTCTTACCACTCATGGGCTTCTCTGTAATGACGTCACTTGGGTCAAGCCAGTAAATGTAATGCAGCAAGACACCGATATAACCCATGTCTATGGCATTGAAGAGGGTCAATAACAGCAGGGAGTCGCGATAGAGCCTAAGAGAGGTAACACTGTTTTTTTTATGTTTTTCACCTCCCTTGTGCCTCCGATCATTATAATCATAGTAGTTTGTGGGTGGTGTATCCTAAAAATTTCTGGTTTTGCTGAGCCCCAAACTTTTGCAACAAACAACATAGGAGTCACGTTGGGACATAATACTATTTGGAGGGATACTATGGGACATAATACTGTGTGGATTAACCACCATGAAACATTATATTGTGTGGCGGGTCTGCTATATCGCATTAAACTATGTGGAGGAAACAATGTGTGACATTATACTGTGCAGGGGCCACTATTGAACATTATACTCTATGGAGGAGACACTTTGGGATATTATACTGTCTAGATGTTACTTTGGGACATTATAGTGTGTGCAAACTATAGCCCTCACCTCCATTTTTGAGTGTTAGAGGAAACCAGAGAACCCAGAAGATTCCCATGCAAATAGAGAAATATCAAGCAAGCCCAGTGTTAGCGAGTGAGCAGAGTTACTAGACAGTCACATGAATGTGACCTGTGGTTTTAAAGATGGGATAGGGAACAAAAATAGTAACTTGTCATAAAAGTATCAGTTTTACATGGTGTGAGGAGGTACATTTCTATTTAATAAAACCAAGACAGTACATGTATTTTGTTTCCCTAAAACTCCACGTTATCTACAGTTTACCATTTGGTCCACAAAGGTCACGCAGTTTAAAATTTTTTAATTTAAACTTTTTTTATATATACAGAAATAGAAGAGAGAGTTCTGCCATACTTCTTCCTGCAGCAATTACAACACTATTATTATTTATTATTATTAGTATTACTATTCCCTTAATACTATGGTGCTGTACATTTAAACATATATCACAATGTTCATATAAGGCATAAACAATGCTTATTACAATAATTACACAGAAAGTCTTCTATTTATTCACTATAATTCACTTTTCTCAAAGTCTATTTGAATGAATGTGATATTCAGTTGCTTTATGGTGGCCTGAAAATCTTCATAAAACTTTATTTGATCCTAGTTGGCAGGAAACATTAACATTTCGGCTTATTTTGTGACAGACTAGATGTATGTAATGAGGTAGACAAATATATGACTAGACATGATCCCATGCTTAGGAAATTTCAGCTCTTGTGTAAAAATCAATTGCTTGTAGTATATTCCAGTTGAAAGTATTAAATAAAAAGCACTGCCAATGAATTAACTTTATAGTTTAGGATTCACCAATATGAAACAAAAATCCAGAACACACAAGACACAAGTAGTCCAAATAACAAATAGGAAGGGTTGTATAAGATTATAAAAAGAATCCCTTTAGCTTAAAAAGAATTAAACTTAAAGAAGCACTCCAGTAAAATTTTTTGTCCCCTTCCATTTCAAAATGAGGCCGTGTGTAGTGTAATGTCACTGAAGCAAATATAGTGTAATGCCATTGAACAACATACTGATAAGCTTTATTGCATGTCAGAGTGTCGGCATGCACATTAGCCGGTACTCTAGCTCTATTACGCAGACGTGGGAGGTCGGCAGACGCCAAGAAGAGGAGGTGCCACTCGCCCAGAAGTGATCTCCTGGACCCAGAAGATCCAGACCAGAAGACAAGTGCCATATTTTTCGGACTATAAGACACACTGGACTATAAGACGTACCTAGGTTTTAGAGGAGGAAAATAGGGAAAAAAAATTTTGAAGCAAAAAATGGTAAACTATTTAATGAATGTGAGTTGTAGTTTTGAAACAGCTGCAAGACCACATTGACAGATGACCCTGCAGCTGTACGGGGATGCATAGGGCGTCTTTTTTTTGGGGGGGACAGATGTACGTTTTAATTATACTATTTTGGGAAATGTCTATTGCTTAGATCACCTTTTATTTAAATCAGAGGCAAAACGGTGAAAAAAATCCCGGCGGTTTGGCACTTTTGATTTTGACATTCACCGTACAGGAAAAATATTAGTAAACCGGGCATTTTTGGACACAGGAATACCTAATATGTATGTGTTTCACAATAATTTTCTACTTTTATATGTATTCTAGGGAAAGCAGCGATTTAGAACTATTAGATTTAATATTGGACACTTAAAACAAATGAGACTTTTTGTTACAGTTCCTATGTTAAGTAAAAGCCTACTTATAGCTATCTGGAAGATACTTACAGTTTGCCAAAACCCATGGTTTATTATTGGTCCACTACTTGTCACTCGTCCTATCCCATTATATTTCAGTTGCAGCTCAAGCTTTCCATTTCGCACAGCAAGGACTATCCATGAGCTTTCCTGATGGCCACCAGCAAAGAAAAGGACACCTTCAGGGTCAAACGTTCGAAAGTCGAATTCTGCCACAAGCCTAACAATGTGCAAAGAAATAAAACAATACATTTAAATTATTATTTGTAGTCCGTAAGAGACAATATAATAAATCATAACTCATGGAACCCATTTCCAGACAAATACAGTATGTTCAACCAGCAATGGACCGGTACCAGGTAAAAGCCATGTTTGGGGGAATTAGGAAAGATAGCTGCTGAGTGGATAAGAGTCTGCCAACAGGTATCTCAAATGTATGGCCAGTCTCAAACGGAGATGGGTGCAAGAAAACACATAAAGCAGTGATGAAAGGAACAAAGAAGGCGGAGAGGATTAAAAGAACGTAGAAATAGAAGTTCCGAAACTTTAGAAGTGGATTTGTGACTCTTCACAAGGAAACACTAAAAGGAATAAGAAATCGTATAGGCCTCTTAAACCGCACTGTGTGTCCACTACTACATAGCGGTTGAACAAATGCGACTTAAAGGAGCCATTTCTCTGGTGTACAAAACTCAGAATGGTGAGCCTGACCTTTTCTGTCAACATACTCATTCGTATAGTTTACATTGTATAGGTCAAAAAGAACAGGAGATTAAAGGGGTATTCCCATAACTCTTGTTCTGCAGCCTGAAGGCTCTGTACTCTCTTCACTTCCTGGATTTCTCGCACATTGGTGGACGGGGTTTCACTTGCTCTGCTATCTGCTTTGATCCACAGTATGACGCTGATGTGGAAACTGATGTAGCAAAACTGGATTTGAGTCAGCCTGCATTACATACAGAGGTAACGGACTCCTTATCTCAGCCAAATTCAATTAAACCGTCTGATAAGTGGAAAAGCTGAAGATAGACAGCACAGTAATCCAGGAGCTCTCACCTCCCCTATATGAGGAACTCCGTTGCTTGTCAGCCCCTACCTCCCCCCCTGAGAGCAGGCAGCTACTCACTTGACAAATGAGCAGATAATCCCAAGGGCCCGTGTCAACAATGAAGTGAATAAATTAAGATAGCGGCCAAGCAAAGCAGTTTTGATAAAGAAATGTATTTAGGAAAAGTCTTATATCCATATAAACTAGCAGTATAGATAGGATCCTTGTTATGGGACAACCCCTTTAAAGAAGAACAGAAGATTTTAAAAAGACATTTTACCACCTCCACCAACTCCAATTCTTAGCTGCTAATAGTCACTGATTCACGGATTCCAACACAGTTGGAATTTTTTCTCTAGTCTCCACATTCCCAAGCAATCAATGCTGCTAGTTTTGCTGCTTAGGCTCCGTACTGTCAGGTCGACAGTGTCAGGTAGGAGAAGGCAAGGGGACATGATTAAGAGCTCCTATCAGAGGTGGACAGTATCAGAGCTCACAACTGCACCCCTTGCCAGTTTCTGCTCTGGTGGTGAAAGTTCCTCTTTAACTAAAACAACTTTTGCTCCTATATACAAGGAATAACTGTTCTAAACATGGGAGCTACAATGTAAAAACAATTACCTTCCAATAAATGTTATTGCTTCCTTCACACAAATAAAACAATCTGACTTGTAATAAGTTGAGTTAGGAATTCAGAAGAAACCTGTGTAACGTCAGTGCGAGCTGTGTGCCAATGAGGAGTAAGAAATCATAAAAACTACTAAAAGTCATTATTCTAAGTGTTAGGAGACACTGCAGAGAAAGACATCAGGATTATTTCCATCACCAAGGCCAACATTTTCTACAGCCAAATTTAAGTCTGTTTTAAGTAAGAACAGACCTGTGCCAAATTTTCCTTTCACTCTAATGGAGAAAACGGAAAATGTCAAGAAATGCTTTCAGAAAAAAATCCAGACAAGGCTGGAGTATAGGAGAGGCCAGGTTTGTAGAAGTCAGAGGAAAAGAATAGTATCTATAATTTTATAATAGTAGTAAAAATCAGTCATTAGCAAAGTGTATGTAAACAAGGAGAACGCTAACTGTATTCTGTGATCTTATTTCAGATCTCACTCTGCATCTCTTTCAAAGCAGTTACAGAGTAACCTTCTCACCTGGTGGGTTGCTTTCTCTTAAACCGTAGCCTGATCACAGGCGTCCCACTGAACATCCTGCCAAGGTACAAAGACTTTATGCTCTTCTCCATTGCAAAAGGAACACAAGGCATTATGTCCTACAGGCAAATGGGCAGAAAAACAACACAATATGAATACACTACACAAACATGACTATTGCTTGACAAAAACACAACATAAACAATACCTCACAAGTGCTCATATCAGGTGATAATTTTACTCCTCCTCGCCCATCACAGTGACATGAATAGCTTCCAGGTGTATTGACACAGGTTTGTTCACAACGCTTCTCTTCACATTCATTTATATCTGCAGAATAGAAGATAAAGTACTAGGCTGGATAGGCCATATTTATCTGCAATTGAATATACTGTAGTTAGGGAATATGAATTATTTACGGAATTGAATAATTGAGGTAAATTGCACAGCCTCTGTTGGATTTCATCTCTTTTGAAGGTAATATCAGATCAGAATGTAACATTACTGCATGGGTCCGCTTCTATGCTAGTTCTATAACCATCATTATATCAGTAGACTCATCAAGTCTCAGGATAGCACTGTTGTCTTGGCCGGCAGAAAAACACTGGTTGGTTAATACAATGAATGTAGTATAAGTAATTCCCTATTAAAATAACATTGTAAACCCTTTTTCTATCCTAGTCCTCAATGTTCGTAGATCAATTGTGTAGGAACTTTAAAAACAGGGAAGCACTAATAGCTGGTACATTTCTAAATCCCTTTTCACATTTTACTGCCACTATAAAGGAGAGAAAAACCTTGTCCAAAATTTAAGGTTAGACTGCGAGTTCTTTGACTCAAGTGTTCCAACTACACACAGGCACCAGTCACTTCGCCCTGCCCATGAGGCTCAGCATGGACACAAGACTGTGAGAGAACAATAAGGGTCAGTTCACACGTGAACTGCCCGCGCGGGTTTTGACATGGAAAGAGCCGCGGCGAGCCGCGTCTCTCTCTTGTCAAAACCCACCTGCCGCGACCATCGCAGTCGCGGCTTTCCCCTCCGCTGTCGGCTCAAATGAATGAGCCGACATAGGAAGGAGCTGCCGCCTGAACAAAGGGCATGTCCTTTCTTTTCTCCACTAGCGGCAGCCCGCCGCTAGCGGAAAAAAAAAGCCCGGTGGTCTACATAGACCACCATTGTAAAGGGGCGGATTTTGAAGCGAAATCCGCTGTCAAAATCCGCCCCTTTGTTCACGTGTGAACTAGCCCTTATACTGATCAGGAACATCAGTGATTTCAGATTGGGATCCCACACATTGGCTAGTGTGCAGCTGAGTTGTGGACAGGCCGCTGCCGCAATGAATAGCTTGCTACAGGATTGTTGATAATATTTGACCATATAAAGCAATAATTATTTTAATATAAAGTTCTGAAGAAGTCAATTACAACTATTAACCATCAGCATACCTTGGCAGCTTTTAGTTGATTCATCGTACTTAAAACCATCGTCACAAATACAAGCATAAGTATTTGGCATGTTCTTGCATCTTGCTGTTCCACAGATGTCTGGTGAGATTCTGCATTCATCAATATCTACAAAACATATTTCTTAAGTTATTTAAAACAATAACAATGGGAGGATCAACTCTGACTGTATCGGTTGGTGCAGGATGGAGGTAGTAGGGGTCGGAGTAGTAAGAGCAGTAATCGAGGAGCTGAAGGTTCACTTCAAGTGCACCAACTTCCTCATTTGTATGAGACTTCTAAGTTTGTTTTTTGTCCAAAGCTACAAAAGTGACATATATAACAAAGGTATGTTGTCACTGCAATGTGCTCTGTAAAATGGTGGTGACAGTAGCATATGCTTGGGTGAAGTAATAGACTACTTTTAAAAAGGGTCTTAGGCCAGGGACCCACGTGGCATAAACACCGCGGTTTGCTACGGAAAGAAATGTGGCGTTTTATAGTCACAGCAAAGTGGATGGGATTCCATCAAATCCCATCCCCACTTTGTGGGAAAATACACACAGTGGATACGCTGCAAACTTTTGTGGTTTTGGAAATCACAGTATGTCAATTATACCTACAGAAACGTTGGCAGTATAATGGAAGCAGAAAATCCACAGCAGTAAGTACTGCCTCTGCCATGTGACTGGTTACAATAGGATTTACTACTGACCACTAGCTGTATATTTTCAGTGATCCAGTCAGATAGTACTATGATGAAATACTATATAAACACAAACGGTTTTTACATTCCTCGCTCTCTTTGTGATATAGAGCACTAGTTACCTTATGGCTAGCAGATCTCAGAGATGATGAAAATATAAATATAATATAAATATTTAGGAATGATAATGGGATTGGGATAGGTGATGCTGACTGTTTCTTTTGCAATTCTTAAATGTAAGCCAATATCCTGCCTGAAAAATATTCACAGAAAACTCACAAAAGTAAAAATAAAAAATTGGAAAACATACACCGTCTGCCATGTGCAGTGGATGACTTTTGCACCCATGTATGCTTACAGCTTCTGTTAAAAGGATATGCTCATCTTATATAGTGTATCGCTTGCCATAACTTTATGTTTTGTGTGGCTAAATCCCATGAGACTTTCACTGACCCTAAGAATACCTGAGAATAAAATGACTGCAACGTTAACTTAATATCACATTCCCATCACTGTTTTCTCTGTTGAAGCAGCGCTGTGGCTCCTTTATTGTAAAGATCAATGGTGGTCACAGAAGTCAGCCTTCCACTGATGATAAAGTGATAGTATATTTCTCAAATATGCTATCATATTATAAGATAACTCTTCAAAGATGGCCACTCATTCGTCAATGTGAATTCGGCATTTTTCCACTGGTCAATAAAACATACATACCTGTGTTTCTCTGAAAATAAGACAGGGTCTTATATTATTTTTTTTCTCTGAAATAAGGGCTAGGGCTTATTTTCGTAGTAGGTCTTTGTCAGGATACGGAGTCGCCGCGGTCTCCTTGCTGCGCGGCGTCTCCCTGGGAGACGTGTTAGGAGTTCTATTGGGTGTGCTTAGGTTATTAAGGGTTAATCTTTTCCTTGCCTTCAGTCTCCATGCCATTAGCCATCAGGTGTGTTCTCTGCTGCTATTTAAACCCCACCCAGGCATGGATCCTTGCCAGCCATTCACTTTGTGGTTCCTGGTTCCTCTGCTCAGTCTGATTCCCTGTCTGTTTGTATTCGGTCTGTTCTCTTGGTTTATTTACCCGGCTTGTATTTTTGACTATCCCTTGTCTTTTGATTTGGTACCTTTATTATAACTCCTGGCTCGACCTCTTGCTCGTCTGACCTCGCCTTCTCTTCTGTGTCTTGCTGGGACTTGTGGTCTTCCCTGGTTCCATGCTGTTTAGTCTTTTGTTTTGCATTGCAGTTACACTGTGCTTTCTGTTTAGGTGTGACCCTCGTGACTCCAGTCCCTAGCACTTTCAGGGCCTCCTCTCCCCTTATCCTAGCCGCCGGATAGCAGCGTTAGGAGTCGTGGTAGGCGCACTTCAATTAGGAAGTGCATTGGTCTGCCTCATCTCAGATATTACAGCATAGTTATAGCTGCAGGGCCTGCGACCCCTTTTGTCATTAGTTGCACAGTGTTGCTTTCCAGCTGTGTCACTTTGCACTGCCTAACCCTGACTCCAATCCTTACAGTCTTATTTTTCAGAGACTTTATTTTTGATACGGACTTGTAAAATGGTTAGGATTAGTAACCCTAACTTACATTCATAACTGATGGTGCAGGGTCAGTGGTGGTAAAGTGAGTCTATCATTAGAAAAACACCTTTTTAACTATTGGCATGTTGGAATAGCCTTTAAAAAGGCTATTCTACTCCTACTTTCTATTCTTTTCTTCTCCCTGTAACATACCACTGGAAAATGGCGGCCCGGGCAGAGCCAACTGCACATGCCCGGGTCGCCATTTTCCGGTGGTATGTTATAGCGTCCGATGTCCACGAAAGACAGAAGACATGGAGAAGAGGAAGAGGGTAGTGAACATGAGCTAAGGGACGGTGGAAAGTTATGAAGCAGGGGTGCCCAGATACTTTTTGTTGCATTATGTCTTTTGTAATGTATGTACTTTGCTAAATTCCCCCATAATGTTTAATCATAAAGAACCAAGCATCCAATCTGTTAAGACCTGATATCCCATCTGTTATATGAACTGTTGGAAACCCATTATCAAAGCACTGACTCCAATGCTTCTATTTTCCCACAGCCCAACTCAGACTTCATCATAAATGGCTGACAATCATGGCCAAAAAGAAGCTGCAAAGTTCCCTTAATTCACCAAAAAAATCTAGTGATTGCATTACAAAAAGTAAATAAGCAACAAACTATGTACATCTAATTGTACAATAATTGTGACTGAAAAGAATTAATCATTTTACTTTGAAGTCAGTAACTTTTTTACTAACTCCAACTCTGACTCCACAGCCCTGGTTCATATGTCCTCTGAGAACCTAGTCTTACGGTGGTAAATAAATTGTTGAAAAAAATCCAAAGGACTATGACACTGTATACAAGGACAAATTCCTGCCCTGAATAAGTTATACTTGTCTAGTACTAAAACTGAAATCTGAAATCCATTGCAGCACATTAACATATTTTCAGCTTAGTTATTGTTTACAGTGATAGGAAATACAGAACAACACATTCCAAATCTATCAGATCGGCATAGTTCTCGGAATATGTGTGGATTGCTGGTACGTCTCTGGTAAACCACTAGTTGAAAAGTAATTCATTTTGTTGGTAAGCAGCTGGAGGATTTGAAAACATTGGCCTGTTTCCGAGGAATCATACGGGTGCTGAAGACTATGAAAATATACATGTCCAGTCTTGTTTTTACTGCAGCTCAGTGCAGGAATGTTGTGTGCTAAAAATCACAGAGCTGTTGGCTACAATGTACACCGCTGCAGACATTAATCCTCTCTCCAATGCACAAGCCAGCCCACCACTGAAAATAATACTTGCTGGCTAATACAACTGGAAGATTTTAGCATCACAGGTCATTTCTTTTTTTGATTTCTTACAGCTAGAGAAGAGAAACAGCAGTGCTGGCATCCATCAGCATCCCTTTAAACTTTCCTGAAGAATACAGTATTCCATGCGCAGAAACAGCCAGTACAATGAGAGAAATTTACTAATACAATTATCCATACAATCATGCTGTTCTGTATGCCAAATTTATGAAGATCAATGACCAATTCTGCCCCTGGAAATTATTTTGACTGCTTTTTAAACCTTTTCTGACATTTTTCAGACTCCTTATAAGACAGGACACCTTAGAAGTGATTGTGTAGCTTACAGCAGGTCTTGTGTCAGGCTCATACCTGGTGAAGGGGGGGGGGCAGTTACCAGCGGGTCAATTTGCTGCATAAAAGCCAAAACATAATGTAACCACCTATGTGCTCTTGTTGTGGTCTTGCTGTTTTTCCATTTATATTTCTTGTTAGAGAAATGGAACAAAGTGCACTTTCTTTTGATAACATATGCTACTAAGCAGCAAAGCTGAATCCAGCCATTCTCATTTTACAGTAATGAAGTGTGAACATGGCTTAGAAAGACAATTGTCACTGCCAATAGCACTGACAAAGTAATTTAAAACTACACTGATATATGATCCTAGTATATGGACTGAAATGATGACTTATAGTAAGTTATAATTTAATATTCATTAACAAATCCCCCTTTCTCTACTGCTGTTTCCGAGCTTTGTTGCCAAAGAAGACGGCCTACAGTCCATCCTCATTCAGGATTAGCACGCTCAGTTTCTCTTTGTCTTTCCTATTGCAACTTATTAGGGCTACACAACCATGCATGTTCAGTCCTAAGAAGGCCGGGTTCACATCTACTCTGGGGTTTCTGTTCAGGGAGTCCATTTTGGGCCTCTTCCCGAACGGAAACCTAATCCGCATAAAAAAGCAGTTACCTTAGGACTATAATGGGGTCCGAATTATTTCCGTTCGGTTTCCGCCCGGAAAAGATGAAAAATGCAGAGTGCTTGTAGAATTTTTTGTCTCCGCATTTTTCATGTGGAGAGGGGAAAGGAATCCCTGTATGGAGACAGGGCGCAGATGTGAGCCAACCCTAACAGAAGGAGCATGCACAGTGCATGAATGATTTCTGTTAGAAAGAGTGGCCAGTGAGGAAGAAGACAGAGCAAGGTGCACCTGGTAAATGTAGTTTTCACTCGTAAGCACTTAGTCACATGCTACATAATAAGGAATGCCCACTCTGGCTACTGCAAGCTAATAATGGAATGGTGTTACTGCACTACAGATCTTGAAAGAGAGGGAGGTGAAGTCACAGATACTGTGCAGATGCTTTATCTGTATGGTTGTATATGTAAGTTTCAAAAAAGTTGTATGTTGGGAAAATTTTAAACAATAAGTCAGTTTGTAACAAAGAGTTGGTTCATCATAGGTTACTATGGTGGCCTAAGGCAGCTCATAAACTTTCACAGATTCCCCCACACTCAATCAAGCACCTGTATTACGTTGTCCAAAAGGTCCTTATGGTTAGTGTTCCAAATTTTACGCTATGGGGGCTGGCTTTACTATAGTCATGTAGTTAACTGTAAGATTAGGGGGAGGAGGAAGAGGTTGGGGTGGCTCGGAAGTCAGATGCTGGTTCAAATCACATGCCTAGAGGGACAGATCCAGGTCAGAACCACGAGGTCCATCATCAAGAATCCGCCAGATAAATTAAGGTAACTAACATCCATTTGAAGGGGCACCTAAGGGACTATACACAGGAGTATGCGACAGTAATAGTTACACTGCACTGATTGTTAGAATAAGGACATAAGTGGTCAGACTAACCTGCATTCATTTTTTTAAGAGGTGAATAGAAGCTTGGACAGAGATGGCTGTGGATATAGTGTTTATTTGATTTTGCAAAGGCATTTGATGCTGTCTCTTGATGATCTAGCTTGTGATTGGATTAAAAGTGGCTGAATGCATTGTATCCAAAGAGTTATGCTCAATTATTCCAATTGGGATATTCTGACACCCAGAACTTTTTTAATATTGATATATTAATTTATACAATTTAGGGGAATGTGTTATGCTTTGATCATTTTTTAAACTAATATTTTTTTGGGAAGGAGAAAACAGCTCTTTTGACTCCACTCCTCCCTCCACTAGGACATTCACCGTATGGGAAAAAATATTTATATAACTTTGTAGTTTGGCCATTTTTTGACGCATTTGCATCTGTCCGATTCGACTGTGTCCATTTCCATTTATTCTAATATCATGTTTGTCTACTTATCTATCGGAAGAAAAAGGCTTTCATCCAAGGATTAATAGAACTGCCTCTAGGTTTTGGATGATGTATGTAGATTACAAGCAGACTTGGACAGACAGCGTTTCTGCATCCTCTTGGAAAAAGAGTTTCAATGTGGATAAATGTAAAGTTATGCATCTGAATAAAATAATCTGCATGCATGCTGTCAGTTATGAGGAAAGAATAAAATAATTAATTTATTTGGGTTTGAGAAGAGACATCTAAGGGCCCAAATGGATAACCTTTCTAAATATATCAATGGCCCATACAAAAATATGGTGAAAAGGCGCCCCATGTAAAATCCCTCCAAAAGACAAAGGGGCACACCTCCAAAGGGGTTCAATCTGCAGAGGTGACAAGACTTCTTCACAGTTAGGACTGTAAATCTGTGGAATAGTCTACCTCAGGACCTGGTCACAGCACCAACAACTTAGTAAAATGCTGAGATTTCTTCTAATTGCAAAAGACCATTGATGCCAGTGGCATAACTACTGGGGTAGCAGGGGTAGCGGCTGCCACAGGGCCCGGAACATTAGGGCCCGGCGACAGTTGCTACCGCTGCGTTTTTTTTCCCCGTTACCGGCTGGAGTAACTCCAGCCGGTAACGGGCCCCATTTACTTACCGATCCTGGCAGTGGCCGGGATCGGTAAGTGACGCTGCGGGCCCAACAGACATCATTATTATACTCAGGAGTCTTTTCAGACCCCTGAGCAGTGGCGTAACTACCACCATAGCAGTGGTAGCAGCTGCCACAGGGCCCGGGACATTAGGGGCCCGGTGACAGCTGCTACTGCTGCTATCATTATGCTCGGAGGTCTTTTCGGACCCCCGAGTATAATGATCGGGGCCCCCTGTTGGTGGAATACTTTCCACCAACAGGGGGCCCCGAAGCTGCAGCAACGGCTGAGACACAGGAGCTGTAGGTCTGGCTCCTCTCAGCGCTTCAGATGTTCCCCCTCTCTCCCCCCTCCCTTTCTCTGCTGTCCTCTGCCCACCAATGAGAGGAGGAGGCGGGGCTTATCCCTGCCGTCCTGCAAGAGCAGAAGAGGAAGAAGCTGCTCCAGGAAAATGAAACTGAAGATACACAGGTACGTACTGGGGTTACTATACTTATTACTATCAGGCATTTGGGGGGATTACTTGTGTTTTAGTAACTCCATGTGCCTCATAGTAATAGCAGTTAACCCCATCATCTCCCTCACATTAACCCCTATGTGCCTCACCATAAGAGTTACTGATATGTGAGACATATGGGGGTAATAATAATGAAGATACTTTATTATTACCTCCATGTCTCTCACATATCAGTAACTCTTATGGTGAGGCAAACAGGGGTTAATGTGAGGGAGATGATGGGGTTAACTGCTGTTACTATGAGGCACATGGAGTTACTAAATTGTAATGCACAGGTCCAGATTTTTTTTTATCCACAATTTGTCCTGGTATAGCGGTCAGCAGTGACAGTATTTAGTCCTGTAGGGGCCACTAAGGGACATAATACTGTGTGCAGGGGCCACTATGGGGGATAATACTGTGTGCAGGGGCCACTATGGGGGATAATACTGTGTACAGGAGCCACTATGGGGGATAATACTGTGTGTAGGGGCCACTAAGGGACATAATACTGTGTGCAGGGGCCATTATTGGGTATAATACTGTGTGCAGGGGCCACTAAGGGACATAATACTGTGTGCAGGGGCCATTATTGGGTATAATACTGTGTGCAGGGGCCACTATGGGGCATAATACTGTGTGCAGGGGCCACTAAGGGACATAATAGAGCGCGCAGGAATGCGTAGGAGGGACTCGGTCGAGATCTTCGGTGTCGGGGGGGCCCCATGTCAAAAGTTCGCCACGGGGCCCCGCCATTCCTAGTTACGCCACTGCCCCTGAGTATAATGATCGGAGGTCCAGGAAAGGTAAGAGAACATAAAAAACCACGTTACTTACCTTTCCACGCTCCGGGCAGGTTCGGGCCTACTTCTGGATGCTCCCTGATGTTACATGACCCAGGACACAGGTCCCGGTCATGTGACGTCCCGGATGTCATTAAAGAAGGCCGCACCACCGAGGACTGCAGGGGAGCCAGAGATAGGTAAGTAACATTGGTTTTTTTGCTTGTGAAATTTCCCCAATGTGGGACTATTAAAGGATTATCTCTTATTCCCTCTCGGTCTCCGATTATTATACTCTCGGGTCTGAAAAGACCTCAGAGTATAATAACCGTTCATGGGTGTCCACAATGGGGCATAATAGTGTGTCTAGGGGAACTATGGGGCATAATACTGTGTGAAGGGGCCACTATGGGACATAATACTGTGTGCAGGGACCACTATGGGACATAATAGCGTGTGCAGGGGCCAGTATAGGGTATAATACTGTGTGCAGGGGCCACTAGGGGCATAACACTGTGTACAGGGACCACTAAGGGGCATAATAGAGTGAGCAGGAATGTGTGTGTGGGGGGGGGCTCGATCGGGGCCATCAGCGGGCGTCGGCCGGGGAGGGGCATGTCAAAAGTTCGCCACGAGGCCCCGCTGGTCCTAGTTACGCCACTGATTGATGCCTATGTTACGCCATAAAATTCTTGTTTTCCTCAATTCTTCTCTTCAGCCATGTCCTTTCCCATCCCTTGGTTGGACATGATGGATACAAGTCCTTTTTTACCCATTCTAACCATCATAGGTAACTCAAACATCATAGTTATAGGGTGTTTTTGTAGTAAGGCATAAGCTAAAGTCTGACATTCTACACACACTCCTTCAAAAAAATAGAACAGATATCTTGTTTAAACTTAAACTCACCCGCACAAGTTCTGTTGTCTGCAAGAAGACGATAGCCGCTCTGGCAAAAGCAGTGATATGTCCCAGGTTTGTTGATACAATAGTGGGAGCATCCTCCTTTCTGGTCAGCACATTCATTTATATCTGGATAAATGACAAAAGAGTGATTTGTATGTGCATGTAAAGATCGTATCTTTGTCTAAAGCCCTGTTTAAAAGATGTTATCCAGTTTTTAATATTGATGGCTTATGCTTAGACTTCAATGAGGCAACACTGCAGTATCTACACTCCCTGACATGTGTATGGCGAGTGAATAGTGGTGCTCTCCCATGCTCCCTCAGTATCGGTGATCTGCAGGGTTCCCACATGTCAGACTTCCGCAGATCTAGTAGTAATGGTCTAACCTAAGGATAGCACATCAATCTTAGAAAACAAGATAACCCCTTTAACTGCTTAATAGGACATGATTCTCATACTATGCTATTGACCACTAACTTGTATATTAATCAAATCTTAAAGGAAGTGTCTGACAAGTTTCTTGACCATTTTCAATAGTATCCAAAAAATTGTGATTGCAGCTCCAGATTATAACAAAAATTCTGCAATGTATTTACAAAGGTACTCAACTCTTTATGCAAAGGAACATTATTTGGAAATTCTGAAACAATGCACAAAATGAACATAACATAACCGTTAAAGCGTACCCCCCAGTTCTAAACAACTTCTCATGAATGAATAGTACAGGTGAACATAAGAAACTTTGTAGTACATCTTATTAAGATCTGTTTCCTTCAACACTTATTAAACTGTTCTGCTCCTTATCTTCAATCTGACTGCTTGTTTACATTAGATTCCTCTCCATATTCAGCCTCACACAGAACTCTATGGAGAAAGGAAGGGTCGAGCAGGGGCTGCTGCCAGCTAGTCAATTAATTTATTGCCTCATTCTGTGCAAATATACCCTCTCATCTACAAACCTAGTAGTGTCAAAACAGCACAGAATAACAGAGTAGCAGTAGCATTTATTTGAGTGTCTTATATAGCAGCATTCTTTTCCCATTCTCATAATTCTAGACTAAGGCTTAGTTCACATGTGCGTAGAATAGCGTATTCTGGTCCTGATTTTGACGCGGCTTCCCGCTCTGGAGCAAGCCCAAAATGAATGGGCCTAGTCCAGAGGGTGCTGTCGCGAGGCAGATGCCGCAGCTCAATGAGCCGCGGAATACACCTGAAGAAAGGGCAGCTCGCTTAGTTTTTCCGTGAGGTCTCCATAGACCACCATTGTGAGGGGGCGGATTATGACATTGGATTCCGTGCCATAATCCGCCCCCTCTGTGCCCGTGTGAATGGGCCCTAATAGAAAGTAATTTTTCTATAATTAGATCCTTACAAAAAAAAAAAAAAAAATAATAATAATAATAATAATAATAATAATAATAATAATGTCTCCATACTATGGTCATCTAGTCATCCAGTCAGTAAGTTGTGTAGTACATACAGTGGCGGCCATAAAAACTGCACCATTTCACTAAATGTAATGATTGTAGCGAAAATGATTTCTTGTCTTTTTCCATTTCTATCCTCTTCTCTCCTGGATGACGAGTATTTGGCAATTTTGTACATGTCACGTGACATTTTTCAGTCGATTCGTAGGAGGAGATATGCATGTCATTTTTGTAGGGACTCAATTTATATGCATCACTTACATTTGACAAAATCCACTGGGGGTGCATTTTTTTGGCAGCCACTGTAGATAGGGGTGTAACTAGGAAAGATTGGTACCCATAGCATGCTTTAGATGGGGCCAAATTGCCCTCATATAGTATATCACCCTTTTACCAGCTCCTATTATAATATATATATATATATATATATATATATATATATATATATATATATATATATATACACACACACACATATACATATATATGCTATTTCGAGGAAAATGTTGGGAAATCTACATGAGCTTTTATGACATCCCATTTTAAATCCATAGGCAGCTGAAACAACTTGGACTCTTATTGAAGGTTTTCTACAATGTTTTGGAATGTGTTTGTGGGAATGCTGGCCCATTAATTCAGAAGAGCATTTGTGAGGTTAAATACTGAAGTTGTACAAATGGACCTGGCTAGCACTCTCTGTTCTAGTTCATTCCAAAGGTGTTCATTGGGGTTAAAGTCAAGGCTTTGTGCCAGTCAGTCAAGTTCACCCACACCAAAATCACCCAACTATGCCTTTATGGAGCTTGCTTTGTACACTGGGGAATAGTTGTGCTGGAACAGAAAATGGCCTACTCATAACTATTTCCACAAAGTTAGAAGTATACAAAATGTGTTATACATTAAGATCTACCTTCACTAGAATGAAGGGGCTCTGACAAATCCCTAAAAACAACCCCACAGCAAAAACTTCACAGTTTTACAGTTGGCACAATGCAGTCAAGCAAGTAACCTTCCCCTCCCATTTGCCAGACTCAGACCTGTCATTTAGATTGCCAGATAGAGAAGTGTTGTTTGTCACTCCACATAATATGTCTCCACCATTGAGGAGTCAGGTGGATGCATGCGCTACACCAGTCCATCCAACATTTGGTTTTGTGTTTGGTGACGTAAGGTTTGCATGCAGCTGCTCAGCCATGGAAACCTATGCCATGACACTACAGTTTTTGAGTGTTTTGAAACTCTGCAGTTATTGTGTCAACAGTCCACTGATGACTTCTATGCATTATGCGCCTCAGCTTTCGCTGACCCCTCTCTGTAACCTTAGTTAGTCTGCCACTTCTTGGCCAAGTCGCTGTGGTCCCTAAATATTTCCTCTTTTCAATAATGCCACTGATAGTTGATGGTAGAATATCTAGGAGGGAAGAAATCTCAGAAATTGATTTGTTGCACTGGTGACATCCTATTACAGTACCATACTGGTATACATTGTACCTGTATCAATTCCTTATGGTTTTCTAGATCTCTACTTGCTGTCATTCATGGCTTACCCCTAATGGCTAAAAATCAGTCCATGTTAATATGATGGACAGTCCGTGGCTACGGGATTAACAGACAATCAGAAATGTATCCCTATTTTTTGATGTCATAAATAGAAAACCCCTTTAAGATTTGTATGTAGTAACAATATGGATGTAGCAGAGCTGTCTTCTCTTTCTGTGTGATTACTGTCCAACTGTATATAATAACTATCACAGTACACTGTAGCAAACCAGCATTGTTACACTCTAGCTAACCTTGGTTATGTACAAAAGGGTTATAGGAAGTTATCTTAAATACCAGTTTTACACGTTTTGCCCATCCATCCTTTCTTGCAGAAACAGGAAAAGTCTCCAAGCAAATCTATGCACATAGTGGAGCCAAGTTCATAACATGGACTTGAGGAACATTGATCCCGTAAGTCTAAGAAAGAGAGAAAGAATTAAAAATATTATATATTATACACATTAAGCAAAAAATAAATAAAATAAAGTCCATCGTGCATAAAAATATACATAATGCAAACAAGAAGCTGCAAATCCAGAAAAACGTTAACAAAATTTCCTGTCAAATGGAAAATACTGTTCAATCTGCAGGTAACATGTTATATGGCAGAAGTAGCTGAGCAGATTTATATAGAGTTCTCTAGGAACCTGCCATTTATTAATTGGAATTTTTGCTCATTCTATGTTAAGAAGTCAAGGAGGCGGTCCTATCTATGATTGACAGCTGCCTCTATCACGGCATACAGAGATAGCTGTCATTCATTGATAGAAAGGGCAGAGCTTTCAATGGATATAGAAGGCGATATAAAGGATATGTTATACTGAATCTTTCCCCCAAAATTATATAACAATGTGTTCATGCTGCCTGCAGATTGTACTGTATTTTCCAAATGACAGGTTTACTTTAAAAAGAATCAAATATTAGTAAATCAGAAGCTAGTTTTGTAATTGTGTTTGTTTCCTTGCATATTGCCTTTTTCTACCCAATATGGTGGCCAAATTTGCAAAAAAAATTATGTCAAAAAACTGCTGTATTAGTTGTTTACTTTTGACTATGCTTTTCACAAAAAGGCAATAACATTCTATGTTAAAGTGGCATTACCATCAGCTTATGAGACGCCAATCTAAGATATTTGGTTGAACTTGTCAATAAAAAAAAAAAAAAAAAAAAAAAAAAAACTCACCACAACGAAATAGAAAAGTGGCACTTTCTCTAATAAATAGCACACAAAAACATTTGAGATTGCTTTTCAGAAACTCTACTGCATTTCCTTTCAGCAATCCATCCTATTACATTGTTTTATCTTTACAGTATAATTGCTACCTTGATTCTATATGAAGAATCATCACTGCAGAAAGGACTAGACTGGAATTTCAAGTTAAACAGACGGAAGTAGAAAAAGAAATTTTTATTTTGCTTTATAAACAGGGTCACCCTGGACACGTGAAGACTTGTCTGTAGATATGGGAGGATCAACTAAAGTTGTACAGAGACATAACATGCAATAATCACATATTAATCACAATAGCAAATAAGAGAGTGTTGAAAGAATGAGACATAAACAGGGAACACAAAATATATACCAGCTGCTTTATACAAGACTACACAGCTTATAAACTAGAAGTCAAAGCAAACTCTAAACTATTCTTAGACACACAACAGCCCTGCATCAGATATACAGTAAAGGCAATGACGTCTACACATGAAAGATCACTGCACGAATGCACATCCCAATAGATTACATGAAGTTTCAAGTGCTTTCGTGATAATAAGAGACCGCCAATAGGTTGTATTAACATAGGATGTGATATAATGTAAATTCAAGGTAACACTAGACTGTAATGCAATGTTTATTTTTTACCTTCAGAAAGTAAGCGCCCCCCATCTCACAAGAACTCCACAACACAACATACTTATTGCATATGGTTTTACAATAAGTCATCCAAAAACACCATAGTACATGCAGTGCTTAAATTAGGAAAACATTTTTAGGGGGAACTCTGGAAAGACCCCTAGGTATAATGATAGCGGTGTTTGTGGGGTTCTTTATACCGGAACGAAAGACAGTTTGTCATTATGCTGGAACTGAGTTCCAGCGCATTCTGGCCCAATGTAAGCACTGAGTGCATAAGTAAAGTATATGGTGGAGCGCCAGTTTAAGTGTAATTGAAAGCTTCAGGCGATCTATTGTTATATATTCAGTGGCGGATCCAGGGTTTGCGGGGCCCTGGGCAATTGACTTTGGCGGGGCCCTACTTACTGGGGGTCTCGCACTTCTAACCTGTACTTCCCAACTGTTGAAGACCAGAAAGAGGGAACAAAACGTGCGGCGCGTGCAGCGCGCCGCATCAAATTAGGCCCCACCCACTTTTATGTTGACTCCACCCATTCTCATTCAATTTTCATGTGATTCCACACAGTATAATCCTCCTACAGTCACCCGTAAATTATATCTCCCCCCCATTTTCATATACACCCTTCATCTACCCCTAGTTTCATGTCCCCCCCTCTATCTCTGTCCCCAGTTTCATGCCATTCTCCCCCTTTATCTGCCCACAGTTTCATTTCCCCCAGTCTCTGCCCCAGTGTCATGCCGTTCTCCCCCCTTCATCTGCCCCAGTGTCATGCCGTTCTCTCCCCTTCATCTGCCCCAGTGTCATGCTGTTCTCTCCCCCTCTATCTGCCCCAGTGTCATGCCATTCTCCCCCCTTCATCTGCCCCAGTGTCATGCCATTCTCCCCCCTTCATCTGCCCCAGTGTCAGCTGTTCTCTCCCCCTCCATCTGCCCCAGTGTCATGCTGTTCTCTCCCCCTCTATCTGTCCCAGTGCCATGCTGTTCTCTCCCCCCTCCATCTGCCCCAGTGTCATGCCGTTCTCCGCCCTCCATCTGCCCCAGTGTCATGCCGTTCTCCCCCCTCCATCTGCCCCAGTGTCATGCCATTCTCCCCCCTTCATCTGCCCCAGTGTCATGCTGTTCTCCCCCCCTCCATCTGCCCCAGTGTCATGCTGTTCTCCCCCCCTCCATCTGCCCCAGTGTCATGCCGTTCTCACACTCACACACACACTCACCATTCCTCGTTCCCCCGCAGCTCTCTCCCTCATACACATATTGTAGCCGCGATGTGATGACGTCATCACATCGCGGCTACAAATGCCGGAGGCCCGGAGCTCAGCGTTAAAGCAGGAGCTGAGCTGTGACAGCTCCGGCTTTAAACGCCTATGTTGTCAGCTCATCGGCGTCCTACCGCCGATGAGCTGAATACATAGGCGTTTAAAGCAGGAGCTGTCAGCTCCTGCTTTAACGCTGAGCTCAGTTGGAATTGGGACATGCCGACCGGGACCATTTTGTTAGGTCCCGGCCGCGCCGCGGGGCCCCGCTAAGCGTGGGGCCCCGGGCGGTTGCCCGGCTCGCCCGGCCCTGGATCCGCCCCTGTATATATTATAATATACATATGCCGCAGTGTCACAAGCAAAAAAAAATAAAAAATCTGTCAGATTCTGTACAAAAAATGTGACTGCATGTTGTAGAAATTTCTCTGACTGTCCTATTCACTTGAATGTAGTTTGCAGAAATCCATGAGCTTACCATAAAACAGATCCTATTCAAAAGTGTTGAACTGACAAATCCGCCATGTGTGAATCTAAGCTTAGCAGTGTTTTAAAGGGGAAAAAAACTTCAGTACAGGCTCCATGCATGGCTGTATAGGCTCTATGTACATATGCCCTTACTAAACAGGTACGAACTGTGATTCTAGGACTGTATGCATTCACCATACAATGGCCACCTTGGAATTCTTTGGAATCAATATCAGTCTCCATCAAGTTACAGAAAATCATAGGTATCCAAGCAGTGAGATGTTGGGCATAATATTTAGTTATTTGATTACATACTATATTTCCCAAGTGAATTTATGTCATTACATATTTTGCCTGTAGCTGCTTTCTTCAAGTCCGCAGGCAGTATACTGCTTTGTGCTACTGTAGAATAATGAAGAAAACACAAATTCAATTCCCAAAAACCAAATAGCACAAAGTCGGGACGTTTAAAATACATTTGTGAAATGATCTGCTCTACAGACTGTCATTTGATATTATAGTAAAATTCCTGTGGTGTAACTTACAACTTGTTGGTACCACAGGTCTAACCTATTGCACATTCTTCCAATGGCACACAAATCCCAGCATCCAAAACTATTTTGCAATGCAATTACAACTCAATTTTAATATCTAACAACCACATCTTAAGAGAAGCTACCATTTCTAAAAATTTCCAAGATGTAAGAAACAGTGAGAATTGAGGTGCTAAAACTCTCAACAACTTCTAGAGATCTGAATGGCTTTGGATTAATTACCTGGGTGAGCCAAGGACTATAAAGGCTATGGCCTGTACACCAATAACTAAGCCTCTCCCAGGGTAAATTAACAAAGACAAGTGAGTGCTTTTATATCTTCAATTCAGAAATCATCATCCCAATTTACACTGTCAAAACTTTCTACAATTTAAGACCCCAGAGTACAATTAGCGGATGCGCATAGGAGGCGAGCAAACACAAAAAACAGTGTTACTCACTTCCCCAGGGCCCCGAAGAGAACCCAGAATATTCCGATTCAGACTTATTTGGTCCAAATGAAACCATAATGGCCCAGCGCTACTATATATTGTATTTCTTTGGCAAGTATTCTTGTGCCACTTAAAAAGTTATTATTAGTGTCTTGTCACAATTCATGCCCATCTCTAACAATCTAATTGCAGCACTACTACAGATACTTAGAAAAATTAAGACAGAAACCTTATGGGTTGCTATAAGCCAGTGGTTCTATACCTGTAGTATGTATATCCCAGTGGATTTGCCGGACAGTCTCAGGGAGTATGTGACATACCTAAGAACCACTGCTTTGGAAGTGGCACATTTTGTAAGTGCTCAGGTTTTGGTCTCTATCATTTTCAAATACTTAAGCACACTGGCTGCCAAGCAGAGGTAGGTGTCAAAAAGACATTGGGTCAGGATTAGGGGATGGGTCTCCTCTACAGCAAAAGATAGTCTGTACTGAATAGGCAAGACCCTCAAAACTGTTCTTGCCACAGGTGCCCCCACAAGCAAAAGGATCTGTTTGGCATGCAATGATTGCCAGTTTTGCTTCACCACTTCAGGCTGGGAGCAGAATCTGTCACATAATAGACAGAGTCCGATAGGGGTACTCAGTTGGAACTTTTTTCACGAGAGGGTACTTGACTTGAGGAGGATGAGAAACACTGCTTAAAGCTACCACACCATTGTGTAAAATATACAATCACAACAATATATGTATATTGTACTCTAAGAGTACAACTCACCCCTTTTTAAACTTTTTTTTTTTTAAAGCAGTCGAGTAAGGAGTAAAAATACACATTTGATATATGTCTTGTACTTCATTTTTTCGATTGAATTGCAAAATTCTGCTGGCATATTCTGCTGAGTAAATCTCCCCCACTGCGTCAGAGAGGCTCTAAAGATCAATAAGATCTTTCCACTATGTACTGATCTTGTCACTTAATCTCAGAGCTTGTTTTTGTGCCATGTACTAACTGGTCCATGAATTATGATCACGGCAAGAATTTCACAGATGTCAGCATGTTGTAGATAAAAGGAGAAGTTTCTTTTTTTTTTTTTCAATATGCTTGAGGACTAGATTTAATAATTAAACTCTTAGACGTTGCTCAGAGTAGAAGCGTGAGCTTGCACTATTATGCAACTTGTATAGTCGGAGTAGTTTGCTATAAGGAAAGTCTGCAAAAATTCTTTAGAAGTACTGCAAGGCACAAAAGTGACCTTGCTGCCAAGGTCACAATTAAAGTTGGCCCTACATTTGTCATTGTAGTCATCCATAATGTGACTGCCACTGGACATTTTAGATGACAATGTAAAGCATGAATTCTTGGCAAAAAATCTCAATCTAAATGTTGATTTATTATTGGCCACTGCTTAGTCAACCTATTTAAGAAGCATGCCATAATAACCAACAGACTGGCACAAAAAGGGATATGCCACTGTCGTGGACACATCAAGATTTCTATAAATTATAGTGACATATCAGATGTTTTGCTGAGTGGGCATCCAGAAACAGAAGTCAGAGACACTTAACTGAGTTCTGTGGCGCTTCTGCTCTGCTCGGCTCCCCTTATCAAGCAAGGAAAGCACTTCAGTCCCATTAGGTCTTAGCAACTGGAAACTGACCAATAAAAAAAAAAATCTTCTAAGTGAGAGTTCACAATACCATTATAAATGTATATTGCTGTCTTCCTTCGTAGGATGACAGCAACGGACATTTAACTGTCAAAGAGAATGGCCACAGACTGATTCTGTGTCCATTCCCAAAGACACTATCTTCCGTCATAGTTACATACTTATAGAGCAGATGAGGTTGGATGAAGACATCAGTCCATCAAGTCCAACATATGACCCTACACTCCCCTACAGTGTTGGAAGGCAAAAAACCCCATGAGGCTCATTTTTTTTAACTTTTGTAATGGAAGGTAAAATCCTGCATGCAATCAATCTGTGAGCGTTTTCTGTGACGGTTTAATGTCTGTTGCTGTCCTCATCCCATGATGAAAGACAGCAATGGACATTTACAACAGTAATGTGAACTCCCACTAACATGTTACTATGACATGTCAAAGTTTGTAAGTACACTTAACTGAGTGCAAATGTAATGCAACAGTTGCTGTTCCAACTACAGGACAAGAATCTGTATATAGCTAAGCCTGAAGAAGTCTCCATGTCTGTTGTAGTAGATATCCATTAATCATATTATATAAGCAAAGAGGAGTTTACTGCAGAATGAATGTGTAAATCAAGGCTTGCTCTTCAGCAATATTTGATGTGGATTTCAACACCAGAGCCCACCCAGAGATTCTTGTAAACATCATCATTTGCTGGAATAGAACAAGCTGTGAAATTCAGTGTTAAATATGTATATAAAAACAAAACTAGCTGATCACCTTTGTATTTTATTGTACTGCATGAACAATTGCCTGGGCACCGGCCCAGAAATGTTTTCAGTGCTGGGAAGTGATTAACTGTTTGCACTGCAGCCAGATATGATGAGCTAGTGGAGAGAATGATCATGTGGAGAAGTTTCTGCACAATCATTTGCAAGAATATACTAAAACATAGTAAAAGGAGCTGTCTAGTATCTAATAAATAATGTTTAATAAACATCAGCCACAAAAGGTAAAATAACTACTGTAAATTATAATAGGGATTTATTAAATGTACTAGTCCTAAACAATATCTTTCAAAAGGTCTATGAAGAATTAGAGCAGGCTAGCTACTAACAATCTCCATCAGTCCCTATTCTGCACTATTCCTGCCCAGGACAGATTGAAAAGACTAGGCCAGGAGCTCCATGTGGCACAAACGCCACAGTAAAAAAGGTAGCGTTTTATAGTCATAGCAAAGCAGACGGATTTTGGCAAATCTCATCTCCACTTTGCGGTAAAATATGCGCAGCGGACATGCTACGATTTTGTCAATTATACCTATGGAGAAACTGTAAAAACATGGGGCTAATTTATTAGTACCAGCAGCCAGAGGTTGATAATTATGTTTCATTTACCTCCCAAGATGTTGCCTTTATTTCTATAAATATCTGATAGGTGCAGGTCACCTCACACCACAGCCATGGGACCTGTAACTAACTCAAAAACATAAGTGTGATAGGTGCAGCTATCTTGAGAATAGGGCACCCGATCCACCTCTCGCAGACTACCGAGGTCCTTGCACGCATATAGCTCTCTCTATTTGTTTCTACAGGAGTACAGATTGAAGAGCATCATACTTGCACAGACTCTTCCACAGTCACAGCATGTGTGAGACAGGAGTCAGATGACTGGTATTCTCAAGATGCATCTATTGGACATTTAGATATTCCATAAATCTCTGAAATAGCAGATTATTATTTATTAAACTTCATGATGACTTTTTTTGTACAAAAAAATGGCAACAAAACAAACATTTTAATGTTTTAAAGTAAAAATAATCTCCACCACCCTGAGATTTATAGTAAAAGTGCACCATTACCAAGACCCATAGGTGTCTAATATTGTATCTAAATAGTTCCTACGAGAATAAAACCTGTATGTCAATGTTTTCCTTTTTTACGAGGTCACTTGCAACTTCCTTTCCCATAGGAAATGAATGACTTCACCAGCAAGGTGTGGTAATGCTGTGATTATACTGCAAATCACAGGTGACTTCAGTGTTACCATAGAGCCCTTATTCTATCCTATGTTTCACCGCACAAAGACAGGGTACTGACAAATCTGTTCTATAGAAGAAAGATGAAAGATTGGCTACTATGAAGCTTGCCTCAAAGCAACAACTTTCTCAGAAGACGTGTTATAAAAACACATTAGGCTGGTAAAAGATAATACAAATGAATTGTTAAAGAACTGGCTGGACATTATTCCACAGTGAGACTAAGGCCCTACATGGCGTGCCGCAGCTAAAAACACAGAGCGAAGAGCCACAGCGGCAACACAACGCGGTTCTTCCTGCAGCGCTTTGCACAGAAGGTTCACAGAGCTTTCCTCTGCAAACTTTCTGCTTCAATTATATCTATATACTAGCTTTTACCCGCGACTTCGTCTGCGGTGATTTGAGAATTGGGCGGACACAGACGTGTGAAACTGTAAAAGTGCTTTAAAAAGTTTGGTGGGCTAGCAAATGTGATGTGATGTGATATATTGTGTATGTAGCGATACAGACAATGTGATGTGTTGTATTGTGTATGTCGTGATACAGACAACGTGATATGTTGTATTGTGTATGTCGTGATACAGACAATGTGATGTGTTGTATTGTGTATGTCGTGATACAGACAATGTGATGTGTTGTATTGTGTATGTCGTGATACAGTCAATGTGATGTGTTGTATTGTGTATGTCGTGATACAGACAATGTGATGTGTTGTATTGTGTCAGACAATGTGTGTGTTGTATTGTGTCAGACAATGTGATGTGTTGTATTGTGTCAGACATGTGATGTGTTGTATTGTGTATGTCGTGATACAGTCAATGTGATGTGTTGTATTGTGTATGTCGTGATACAGACAATGTGATGTGTTGTATTGTGTCAGACAATGTGTGTGTTGTATTGTGTCAGACAATGTGATGTGTTGTATTGTGTATGTCGTGATACAGACAATGCGATGTGTTGTATTGTGTATGTCGTGATACAGACAATGTGATGTGTTATATAGTGGAAAGCTATACAGTATGTAAATGTGAGTGAGTAGAGTGAGGGCTACTCCTGAGGTGACAGTAAGGAGTGTGCAGGCAGGTTGAGGCAGGAAATGCCAGGCAGTGTGTGTGAGTCTATAGCTGGGGCTAGGAGTCCTGCTTTTGTGAGTCTCCTGCTAGGAAGCCATGTTGTTTAGTGGCACCAAAAGTAGCCTGTGACTCAATCCTAAGGGAAAACTGTGTTTGTGGAAAATTGCACGCAAATCCGTCCAGGCGTTTTAGCGTGATTGAGGAACAAACATCCAAACTCACGAACATCCAAACACACAAACTTTCACACTTATAATATTAGTAGGATATAGTTGACATGCCTCAAATTCCAAAACTGCGATGATTTTGGAAATCGCTAGAATCCCATCCACTTTGCTGTCACTGTAAAACGCTGCAGTTTTTCCCATGGTGTTTATGCCACATGGGGCCCTGGCCTTAGATACATTTGGGGGAATTATCAAATCCCCTACACCACAATAGAGGTGTAAAATAATCGCAAATCAGTGCAGCCTTACCAATGAATAAATCACTGTGCTTGAGCAGGGGACATAAAGACTAACGTAAAAATATGTCAGTCTTGGTGACTCCCCAACTATCTACAAATAGAGAAATTTCAGGACTGTTACTACGGTATACTGTTAAGATCACCAGGATCAGTCCAAAAGCAGAACAGGGAATCCTGAAAAAGGTGAGAAAAAAAGTGCATGGGTAACAGTAAAGATAAGGTCCCCCATACTGGGCCACAGCAAAAAAAACTGCAGTAAAAATTGCGGCAGCAATGCAGCATTTTTCACAGAAAATCCACATAGGTTTCTGCATATTTTCTGCTTCCATTATACCCATAGGGATACCACCAGCATGTCCGTAGCTATAATTGACATGCTGCGATTTCCAAAACCGCAACGGTTTTGGAAATCACACTGTGCCTTCTGCTATTATTTTTCCACAATGTGTGGATTGGGTTCTCTAGAATCTCAACTCCACTTTGCAGGGATTGTAAAACACTGTGGTTTATTCTAATCACTATTGGGTACTGAATGCTACAAATAAATCCAATAGACAAAACTAGCACATTAAAACTTAACTTTTACCAAGTCAGCTAAAACATTCTATAAGAAGAATTCTCACACCCCAAATGGATATTGAAGTGGTAATTGCTCAACCTAAATTCTGATTCCCAGTCAAGAGCAAACACTGGTATATAAATGTAGGTTTTCACTTAGAGTCACTCAGTCTCTTGCTAATAGAAAGCCACTGTCTCCCAGAGTGATTCCAAAAATTCAAAGTGGATAACTACCGCTTATAAAGCTGCTCTCACCAATGTGGGTAAAGCGATATGTCCCCCATGACTTAATAATATATGATAGGAAACTACACACTGAGTCAAACCATAAAGGTAACTCCCGATTCGTTAGATAAACTGTTAGGAGAGACCTTTCAAAGTTCAATCAATCATTCTATCTCTCTCTACGCGTTGCGATCAATCTATCTCATCAGGAGAGAATGCTTATTCTAGATGTCCAATTTAAATGAATAAATAGATGAATTTGCGATTAAAACCGCATTTCCCTGCTCCCCGATGGTGGGAGCCAATACTCACTGTCAAAAGACACTGTTTTGAATACCAAACACAACTGCAAGTGGTGTGCCAGTAAAAGCACACGGACCCCAGAGACTATAATGGGGTCCGTGTGCTTGCTGCCAGATATCTGCAGGGATCATGCGAACAGGAAAGTAGTTCCTGCCCACATGATTCATGCGGGCAGCACGCGGCAAGCACACGGAACCAATTATAGTCTATGGTGTCCGTGTGCTTTCACTGCACACCGCTTGCAGTTGCATTCGGTATTCCATTCGGGGGGTCCCCCTGCAGACTACTGAAACAGAATACTGAACACAGATGTGAACAAAGGGTAAAAGAGGCTGTCAGGTTAGAAATAAAAAGGGGTCAAATGCACAATTTTTCAGCAATTGTGTCTTTTTGAACAAAAAAGGGTAAAAGTGCACATGGCCAAAAAAAAGGTACTTCTAAACTAACATGTGCACAACATTTACCAAGGAGGTGCCGACATCATAAATAAGCACCACAGTAAAACAAAGGTGCACCTGCGAAAAAGTATGGCCAAAAAAAGGGCAGATGATAAATGACCCCCACTGTGTGTACAATCCGTTAAAAATTTGGCCATTTCCACAGATCACTGAATTGATCCAAATCTATGTGGGGGTCTGTGAAAGTGGGCGCCACATGGAAGTAAATTAGCAGTGAAAACTGTTCGTTATTCACAAAGCCATGACGACAATTGGCTGTGAAAAGGGCCTTAGAAAGGATCATCTTGAAAGCGTAAGTTTCTCTTTCAGCAGAAAGCAGATCTCGGGTCAGGTGCAGCCGCTCTGCAGTCAACAAGTGCTGATTGGAAGTCTTATCTCGCAGCTGTGCAGCAAGTTTCGGGGAAAGGAGGAAGGAACTGGTGAATCAGTGAGGAATGTCAGATATTTGCTGAATGGGCTTTCAAGTGAATTATTGAGCCAATTCCAATATCAACAGAATAAATGATATAATGAGAGTCCACTTATAAAAACAATTACATAAAGCAGTGTTCATGTGATGATTTGTGTGCCATTTGGACCCACTAATATTTTATACTACATTAAAATACTTGGCCCTAGTGCTTACAAGTATGGATGAAATGTAGACTAAAAGAGTTTTCTACGCACTTGGCCAGAATTTCATCATCAATTACAAATTTATAAGATGAAAACTGCCTCAGCACAACACTTGGAGGGATTGTCCTACAAAGAATTGTGTTCATTGTTAAATCCAGCCATAATTGTGAAATATATTGTATTTACCCTTACTGAAAATGCTTAGTAAATGCGCAGCAGTGCACACACACACACACACACACACACACACACACACACACACACACACACACACACACACACACACACACACTCACACACACACACTCGGCCTTGCCTCATTCTCTTGCTGCTCCTTCAGTTATGCAGAGATTCCTGGGTGGTAAGCAGGCTATTTCTAAAGCTGCGCTATCTTCTCTGAGAGTGTGTGCCTTCATAGGCAGTACAGTGACTTACAAGTCATTCCTGCTCCGCTAGGGATTCTGGGTAAAAATATGCAAATCATTCTCCAGGATGTAATTCTGAGGACATGCTGAGCAAGTGCAACATCTCTTCTTGGAATCAAAGATGATGCAGCTTCAGCTAACCACACCAGGCATCCCTTGTATAAGGAATGTTTCTTGTTAAGAAACACTAAGCATGTGTGTCCACTTCCGCACATTTGCTAACATGGACAACAACTTGGCTTTTCATCAGAAACAACAAATAGCTATGCTAACATTATTCATGAAATATCTGGTAATCTAAGGTTTGTTTTTTCAATACATGTAAATATAATTATGGCCTGAATTTAACAATAAACAATATATTTTTTGTATGACAACCAATTTAAATCCAAATATACAGTACATTGTAATGTAATATATTGGTAGTGTTGTAAAAAGCAGATGACCAATGTACATAAAAAAAAACTTATCTTTCAATATATCTTAAACTAAAATATGAACCATTTGTAAAAAGACAGTCACAAAAATATAAGTGTTTGAGGAACAACATACAACATTACATTACTTACTGTGGATACATGTAGAGAGATCAGGTTCCTTCCTGTCAAGAAATGAATACTTGCGAAGGCATTCTGCAAAAGAGAAGTTTCATATCATTTAATTCGTTCAGTAGGAAGATTTTAACCAAAATGGAGAATGCATGAATGTCATTTATATTCTAAAAGTAATAAAACTGATTTCAAAGTAACATGGACTACAAAAACACAAAATGCAACATCCATACATAAGTTGTATATTATATGTATTAACTCCAAGTTGTCTGATTTAAATGTGGTCAGAACAGTTGTCTTTGTCCTCCTGATCAAAGTAAAAAAAAAAAAAAAAAAATCTTTCAATTGAATTTTCTGTGAAATCCTCAAATCCTATTGCAATTAAATTTGACTCCAATTTTCTCAATCCTATCGTTCTGTCGCAATATTTGAAATCCATTTTGCTGTAAAGTATGCATACTAGAATACTAAGATATACAAAATCTATGAAAGATTATTCAGTTAGCATGAATTCATAATAATACAACCATCAATAAAGGTAACACATGCCATATTCTCATCTAATGATGTGCACAATAGCATTCATATTTCCCATTCCTTGGATTCGAGTTATGGGGATCCCTGAAAACAGCAGCAAGAAATGTCACTTTGACAGGAAAGGCAAACCAATGTAAGATTGTTCAAAGATATTGCCATGAGGTAAGGCAAAACCCTCAAGTACTCTTTCCAAGAATATAGGGCAGCAATGGCCAAGAGTCATGGAATGCTATTTTTTAGCTTCTTTGATGTGAGTAACAGGAGGTTACATGAAAGAATAAACATTTAACAGGGGTTCCCCTATGGCATAAAAGTTGGATGTCAAATGCTACACGTATATTCTCCACCAATAAGCATTTATTGGAGAGAGTTTGATGGGTATTTCCACCATAATGATTCTTTCTATTGTAGGGTGTAGTGGTATCTTCTAGTCCTGATGTCACTGTATCAAGGACAGAGTTGTGCTATAGGCAGGATTGGCAATTGTAAATTATAAAATGCTGCTGCAAGTGACATTTACAATTGACCCCTCTAATAGACATTTTTATATTATTATTGTTAAATAGATATAATTGTAGATAAACTTGCATTAGCAAATGTTGTAGTATTTACTTTGCAACACTTGAAATGTTCCAGATACGCTCAAAGACAACATTGCTTGTGTGTAGATGCACTGAGCCCAAACTATACATTTCAATAGTACCTTTCATTACCAACAGTAACCCAATTATATCTTCTACCACACCTATAGTGAAACAATAATACTTATATCTGTAACACCCAGGACTGTCTGGTTTATATAGGTTTAACTACCTCCTAGTCACCTGTTGTGTATCTATTTCTGATCACAGTCTATGAATCAATAATAATTTCCCATGAACTATTAATACTTACCTAGGTATCTGGGATAGAAATATTCCTGTAAAAAAGAAAAAAGTAAATTAATTTAATAATATTTAATGTGTAAAATAAGTATATTGTACAATGTAAGTTAAAGATAACACAAGTAAGCCACTAATGGAAAGAGAATTATTTCAGCCTTCGCAAGATGGAGGCAGTTTATGGCGAAAAACACACGACAGATTCCCTTTAAACTGAAGTTTGTTAGCATAAAACCCAGAAAATTTATTATAAGGCCGACACCTCTTTACAAATTTGGCACAGATGAAAGTGGCTTACACTTTGTGAATAGCTATAAAAGTTGCTGTGAATTACCCTAATGTTAGTCTCATTATTACCGAAAGCCATTCTAAAGGAATAATCATAGTCACAAAATATTATACAGAGCGGTGTCACGCTGCAACGATCTTGAAGGCAATGTCGTCTTACATTTCACGTATAAACACATTACAAAGGGCTTGTGTGCAGCAACTGTTCTAGACCATGGCTGTGAAGAAAGTCTGTATGGCAATAGCCTTCTGTTCCCCCAGCACACATATAAGCTGTCTTTTGTCCGATTCGCTTAACAAAGGATGCAAATGAATAAGAAGTGGAAGCAGAAGCTTGCACAGCAGCCATCCCCACCGCCAGCACAGATCTCTGCTTGCCTCCTCTCTAATTCGCCAACCCTGAAGAATAATATTGAAAGCTGCTGGACAGCAGAGAAAACATCTGGTGAAAACTGAACTGAGTGTCAATATCTCAAAGGTTCAATTAGTGCCCCAAGCAAGTAAGAGCCGTAAAGGAGCTATCCAAAACTAACATACAAATGACCAGCCCTATGTAACAAACCTCTTCAGTCTGCTGCTGACTACCTGGATATCAGCCAGTGTAAAGTTGAGTTTTTCACAGCATACGATTCACCGTTCTTCCAAGTCTGCTACTGCATCTACAGTATTATTCGGCATTAGACACTAGAATAGATCAATACTGAGTCTCTTGAAAATCATAAATCAATAAGTAAAACAAGCTTAGTAGTAGAGAAAAACTCAGGAGCTGTTCATCTTGGTTGTGCATGTGCACACACAGCAGATATAAAGTGGTTGAGATTTTACACTCCATCCGCACATTGCAGATAGAAATTTGTGCAAAAATTAACCCGTGCTCAATTCCTTCTGCAGATTTTTATGGTGAATTTCACACTTTACAATATAGGGTGAAATACATGACAAATACATAAATACATACAAATCTGCAATACAATCCACATGTAATACTTGCAGACTGTCACAAATTTGACATAGACCCTGTATCAAAATTCGTACAAAAATTGCTTACATCCTGAGCAGATGCACCCAGAATTATTATAGTAATATAGTATAGTAATAGTATACTATATCAATATATGTGATCAGGTAGGTGAATGAAATTATTCAAAGTGCATCCAACAATTTTAATGGCATCCACATCCATCTGACATATCATTTTTAGGAGTTGGATATTGTTAAATGATGGTGTGAGAAAAGTGACAGCTGTTTTGAGCAAGAGAAAAGACTATGATCTTTCCTCTCTCATCTATAGCATCTCTTCTACTTACTCGAGGGCATTGAACTCTGCTCTAGTTCTGCACATACAGTACTTGCATAATATTTCTTGTTAAAAGCAGCAAATCGATGGCTTTCCCCACAGTAATGACTCCCATTAGTGCTCTTCTTTACTATGGCAATAAAAATAAACTACCTTGCAAACATCTCTCCCTGAAAGGTGGGGGTCAATGTGTGATGTAATAGTGAAGGAGAGACATAGAAACCCCCCCCCCCCCCACCTTTAAAACTGCAACAATGAAATCCGATTAAAATAACTCCTTTCTTGATTTGTCAATTATAATAGCAGCAAAACCATAGAAGTGAATGCAAAAAGTAAACAATATAGTTTCCCTTGTGGTGTATCAGTCTTCTACATAACCCTGAAACACTACGAAGGTTTATGCACATGTCTGTATGTGAGTGTGCTAGTCATGTTTTTACAACTAGCACACTGACCCATTACATTCTATGGCCTCATACATGTATTTATCAAGTTAATGGGTCTGTGAACATCATCTATATGCGGTCCATAGTGCTCACAGGCCCAGCACATGCACATGGTTGTTTGCGTATAGTCTTAAAGAAATCCTGCAGAGAACAGAGATTAATCTTTTTCACCAAGGATCAAATAAGAGGGGGGAGGGGGGGGCCTAAAATGTTGGTCGTATTGCTGACAGGGCAAGTGAGTAAGCTTCCTGCTTCGTCCAGTAGTCTTACAGCCAGACAAAGAACAGTGAGGGGACTGTGGCTACTATCCAGTGTCACCCACAACCATAAAGGTTGACATGTACTGAGGAGGGGCAGTCAGGGGTGAAAGCGGATAACACTGGTCAACAAATTTTCAAAAGTTGTTTGTTTCTGAAATGAAATGAGTCATTCCTAGAGATGAGCGAACAGTGTTCTATCGAACACATGTTCGATCGGATATCAGGGTGTTCGCCATGTTCGAATCGAATCGAACACCACGTGGTAAAGTGCGCCAAAATTCGATTCCCCTCCCACCTTCCCTGGCGCCTTTTTTGCACCAATAACAGCGCAGGGGAGGTGGGACAGGAACTACGACACCGGGGGCATTGAAAAAAATTGGAAAAAGTCATTGGCTGCCGAAATCAGGTGACCTCCATTTTAGACGAATAGTGGATTTCAAATCCGGGTCATATGAGAATGTGAACTTTGTGACTATGAGACAGGGATAGCTGTACAGGCAGGGATAGCTAGGGATAACCTTTATTTAGGGGGGAATGTTATTAAAAATAACTTTTTGGGGCTCTATCGGGTGTGTAATTGTGATTTTTGTGAGATAAACTTTTTCCCATAGGGATGCATTGGCCAGCGCTGATTGGCCGAATTCCGTACTCTGGCCAATCAGTGCTGGCCAATGCATTCTATTAGCTTGATGAAGCAGAGTGTGTTAGGAGTATTTTGTGTCGTGGGTATTGGTGCACACCTTCTGACTTGCTCGCACGCACTGTTGGTAGGCAGCTTGATTTCCTGGTTGATTAGTCTGTCCTCCCATTTGCACCTGGGAGGAGTGGTCTCTACTCTGTATTTAAACCCATGCCTCCCATGGTTCTGTGCTGAGTGTCGCTTTTACAGAGCTAGGCCTTAGCAGGAGGAGTAGGTGGTTATCTTGGATAGAGGAAGTTCCGTGGTTGGTTTTTGGGAGGTTTTGGGTGAACAAGTTGGTTTGTGTGTTTTCCCTTCTGTGTTCACCAATCCTCCCTCCGTGTATAATTGACTGTGTGAGTGAATTGCCTTATCCTTTGATTTCTACTCAGTTTCCCTGTGTTTGTTTCCTAGTGTACGGTTCCTTCCCATATTGGTTTGGGGAATTCCTTTCCTACATGTTTCCTGTGTGCTGCTTGTGTTGTTAGTCAGCGCACACCCTTGTCAGTCCCTGTCAGTAGCAGCTTCACTTGTTCGTTAGGGGTGACCCCCTTTAGTCTCCAGTCCCTAGAGATCTAATAGGGCATTCCTTCTCCCACTTCCCTCTAGGCCTACGGTGTCAGTGAGAGAGGAGCTGTCGGGGTCAGGTTTAGCCTGAGAACAGCCGACCTACACCCGTGAGGCAGGGACCGGGTTAGCTAGTGGGAGTAGTGCAGGGCGAGATTCCCTACTGCAATCCCTTAGCCCCGTTGCAGCTACCTGGACTGACATAACAGAGTGTGCACAAGGGTTCAAGCGCACCCTCGGCTCTGATGTAGCAGAGCCGAGGCTGCACAAGGGTTCAAGCGCACCCTCGGCTCTGATGTAGGAGAGCCGAGGGTGCACTTGAACCCTTGTGCACCCTCAGCTCTGCTACATCAGAGCCGAGGGTGCGCTTGAACCCTTGTGCACACTCTGCTTCATCAAGCTAATAGAATGCATTGGCCAGCGCTGATTGGCCAATGTATTCTATTAGCCTGATGAAGTAGAGCTGAATGTGTGTGCTAAGCACACACATTCAGCTCTACTTCATCGGGCTAATAGAATGCATTGGCCAGCGCTGATTGGCCAGAGTACGGAACTCGACCAATCAGCGCTGGCTCTGCTGGAGGAGGCGGAGTCTAAGATCGCTCCACACCAGTCTCCATTCAGGTCCGACCTTAGACTCCGCCTCCTCCGGCAGAGCCAGCGCTGATTGGCCGAAGGCTGGCCAATGCATTCCTATGCGAATGCAGAGACTTAGCAGTGCTGAGTCAGTTTTGCTCAACTACACATCTGATGCACACTCGGCACTGCTACATCAGATGTAGCAATCTGATGTAGCAGAGCCGAGGGTGCACTAGAACCCCTGTGCAAACTCAGTTCACGCTAATAGAATGCATTGGCCAGCGCTGATTGGCCAATGCATTCTATTAGCCCGATGAAGTAGAGCTGAATGTGTGTGCTAAGCACACTCATTCAGCACTGCTTCATCACGCCAATACAATGCATTAGCCAGTGCTGATTGGCCAGAGTACGGAATTCGGCCAATCAGCGCTGGCTCTGCTGGAGGAGGCGGAGTCTAAGATCGCTCCACACCAGTCTCCATTCAGGTCCGACCTTAGACTCCGCCTCCTCCAGCAGAGCCAGCGCTGATTGGCCGAATTCCGTACTCTGGCCAATCAGCACTGGCTAATGCATTGTATTGGCGTGATGAAGCAGTGCTGAATGTGTGTGCTTAGCACACACATTCAGCTCTACTTCATCGGGCTAATAGAATGCATTGGCCAGCGCTGATTGGCCAAATTCCGTACTCTGGCCAATCAGCACTGGCTAATGCATTGTATTGGCGTGATGAAGCAGTGCTGAATGAGTGTGCTTAGCACACACATTCAGCTCTACTTCATCGGGCTAATAGAATGCATTGGCCAATCAGCGCTGGCCAATGCATTCTATTAGCGTGAACTGAGTTTGCACAGGGGTTCTAGTGCACCCTCGGCTCTGCTACATCAGATTGCTACATCTGATGTAGCAGTGCCGAGTGTGCATCAGATGTGTAGTTGAGCAAAACTGACTCAGCACTGCTAAGTCTGCATTCGCATAGGAATGCATTGGCCAGCCTTCGGCCAATCAGCGCTGGCTCTGCCGGAGGAGGCGGAGTCTAAGGTCGGACCTGAATGGAGACTGGTGTGGAGCGATCTTAGACTCCGCCTCCTCCAGCAGAGCCAGCGCTGATTGGTCGAGTTCCGTACTCTGGCCAATCAGCACTGGCCAATGCATTTCTATGGGGAAAAGTTAGCTTGCGAAAATCGCAAACTGACAGGGATTTCCATGAAATAAAGTGACTTTTATGCCCCCAGACATGCTTCCCCTGCTGTCCCAGTGTCATTCCAGGGTGTTGGTATCATTTCCTGGGGTGTCATAGTGGACTTGGTGACCCTCCAGACACGAATTTGGGTTTCCCCCTTAACGAGTTTATGTTCCCCATAGACTATAATGGGGTTCGAAACCCATTCGAACACTCGAACAGTGAGCGGCTGTTCGAATCGAATTTCGAACCTCGAACATTTTAGTGTTCGCTCATCTCTAGTCATTCCCTAATGATTTTTATGTGCTGAATTGAAATATCACAAGGAAAACTGTCAATTGGCTCTAGTTTCTATGATATCGAAGAGTTCTCATTTTACTGTTTTGTGAATTGTATAGAATATGATACATATTTATTACTTCTGCAATAATAGAGGTGCAAGTTTACTGTTTTTAAAATTTTGGAAATATATTCTTAGGAAACTTAGTTCTATCTAAAATCAACTATAATTTATAGTCATATCTAAGAATTTTTTACAAATGAAGTATGTTTATTGAACTTTGGAACGTAGATCCTTATTGAATTGCTATTCGGCTCCTTTACACACGTCTCTTGTATTCAGACATGGGATTGTCTCTGATAATTGTCCAGCAGTAGTCTGCAAGCATTGATGGGTTCCATTTACCCTGATATCTCTTTTCCATAGTCGCAATTTCCTGATAAAATCGTTCACCATGTTCATCGCTCACCGCTCCACAGTTTGGTGCAAAGAAGTCTAGATGAGAGTGTAAGAAATGAATCTTTAAAGACATGTTACATCCCAGGTTTTTATATGCCTTCAGGAGATTTTCAACCAACTTTTCATAATTATTTGCTTTGGTGTTTCCCAAGAAATTAGTCACGACTAACTTGAATGCTTCCCATGCAGTCTTTTCTTTGCCACGCAGCAAATGGTAAAACTCGTCATCTTGAAGAAGCATACGAATCTGAGGACCAATAAAGACTCCTGCTTTTATCTTCGCTTCACTCAACCTTGGAAACTTACAGAGGAGATATTTGAATGCCTCTTCATTTCTATCCATTGCCTTTACAAAATTCTTCATAAGACCAAGCTTTTAAGCTTGATATGTAAAGGAGGTAACAGAATCTTTCTTGCTTGAACAAGTGCTGGATGCATAACATTTTTAGTCCCTGGCTGCAGTGACTTTCTGAGTGGCCGGTCTCTTTTCTTGTAGTGTTCTGATCTTGCACGACTGTCCCACTCACATAGGAAGCAGCAGTACTTGGTGTATCCTCCCTGTAGACCAAGCACTAGCGCTACCACCTTCAAGTCACCACAGAGGCACCACAGATGTTGATCATAGTTTATGCATCTCAAGAGCTCTTTCATGTTGTTATAGGTTTCCTTCATGTGAACAGCATAACCAATTGGAACTGATGGTAGGGCATTGCCATTGTGAAGTAAGACAGCTTTAAGACTTAGCTTTGATGAATCGATAAATAGCCTCCACTCATCGGGGTTATAGCGGATTTTGAGAGCATCCATTAAACTACAAACGTTACTGCATACAACAAGATCACCCTCCATGAAGAAGAATTGGACAAGAGACTGTTGACGGTTCCTAAAGAAAGAAATTCGAACATCATTTGCCAACAGGTTCCACTGTTGAAGTCTGGAACCTAAGAGCTTGGCCTTACTCTTGGGCAGGTCTAGATCTCTAACAAGATCGTTAAGTTCACTTTGCGATATAAGGTGCGGTTCAGTGGAGAGTGATGCAGGAAAGTCTGGATCTGACAAGGTAGATGGTTCATGACAAACTCCTTCTTCTTCCTTGTCAGTGGAATCGAGCGAGAATGTTTCTGGAGCATTTGGAACTGGCAATTCTTCAGAATGAGCTACTGGGTGTATCGCAGATGGAATATTCGGATACTGTAAGGTCCACTTCTTTCTTTTTGAAATTCCTTTCCCAATTGGAGGCACCTTGCAGAAGTAGCAATTGTCACTATGGTCAGATGGCTCTCTCCAGACCATTGGCACTGCAAACGGCATAGACTGTCTCTTTCGGTTCAACCACTGTCTGAGATTTGAAGAACATGTATTACAGCATATGTGTGGAGCCCAACTCTTGTCCTGGTTGCCTATTTTGCAGCCAAAATACAGGTGGTAGGTTTTCTTAACCAAATATAAATAGAAATATAAAATGCACGTCTATATCATGAAAAGTAAAGCCAATTTTAAAATTTTAGCATCAATTTTAATCTCAGCACCCCAAAATTAGTTAAGAACAACTGGTTTGATGCCCGAAACATTTTGGCTGTTGACCAGTGTAATCACAGCAGTAGGAGTACACTATGAACCTAAGATGTGTTATTTTCAATATGTCATCAACATCCCCTACAACAGCTTATAAGTGGTTTGGAAGCAATTCTGGTGATAGACTCCTTTTAAAAGGGTTTTGCGGCCATAAACATGTTTGATACTGATGTCCCATCCACAGGACAGTTCATTAGTATCTTATCAGGATCAGGGGATAATAACACTCCTTGAGGAGTGGGCACCTTTGCAGGCGTACTGGTTTGGCAATAACCCTGCATCATGTTAGTAGGCTTATTGAAAAAGTCATGCATGATGTTTAGGGGGCTGTCCTAAGTGGCAGCGTACAGAGGTACTGTTTTCCTAATTACATCCTGGGAAACAGATTTGCATATTTCCCATAGTATCTTATCAGGGAGGAGTGGTCCAAAACCAGGACCCTGCACTGATCTGCTGCTTCCCCTTATTATTTTAATAGAAACAGCCTGCACACAGTCCCCATCCAGTGCCTGGAGGATTCAGGAACAGCTGATCTGTGTGGGGTCCAAAAGTCAGACCCACACAGATTAGATGCTGTGATCCTGTGGATAGGTCATCACTACCAAAACATGCATTAAGGGCACGAAAACATCTTTAATATTTTTATTACCCATAAGTATATATTGAAACATACGGTTTTTTGCTCTGGTATTTTAAATGCTTCATAAAATGAAGAAACACACATGGCTATAAAAGTTATTTGCAGTATTCATACCCTAGAATATTAAAGTATTAGAGTTCAGCGCACTGTCGGCTTTCCCGATCTGTGCCCGGTGTAAAGAGCTTACGGTGCCGGTACCGTAGTGCTCTATGGTCAGAAGGGCGTTTCTGACCATTAGCCAGGAGCGTCCTTCTGCCTTGCGGCGCCAATCGCGCTGTGCTGTGGAGCGGGGAGGAACGCCCCCTCCCTCTGCTCACACAGCTCGTCCATAGACGAGTATTATCAGGGAGGGGAGGGGGCGTTCCTCCCAGCTCTCACAGCACAGTGTGATAGGCGCCGCGAGGCAGAAGGACGTTCCTGGCTAATGGTCAGAAACGCCCTTCTGACCATAGAAGAGCTACGGTACCGGCACCGTAAGCTCCTTACACCGGGCACGGATCGGGAAAGCCGACAGTGCGCTGAACTCAGCGCACTGTCGGCTTTCTGGCAGTATATGACACTGCATGTGCCCAAAAGTGGTGAAAGGTCCTCTTTAAGAACACAATCGCCCGTTAACTTTTGATGAATTTTGATCCACATGACAAAAAAAGCAAAATAAAGTGAGCAAAATAATTGAAGATGCTTCAGCTTAATACAAGCACATGCAATTTTCACTCTCTAAACTGATTCATGACTACATGTAAGTATATGTAAGTATATGTTAAAGGCATGATAGCGTAGCAGAAGTGAGCCTTGCCATGTGGCTTCTGATGTGTAAATGAAGGTGTGTGATGTGTATGAGCTTAGTGACAAACTTGCCCATGTAAATAGAGCCTTAGAGTGGGGTGTGTTTGGCTTTGGTTACAAGACTATAATTAACAGGACACCAAGAAACAAAAGATAATGTGAGAAAATGCCAGGTCATGAAGCCATTATTCTGCAAAGGCGTCCTGCTTCTTAGAGTGCTCTTCCAGGTTTCATTTTAAATAGAGCTTTTTCATTTTCTTCAAAGACTTTACAGCTGGCCATTACTTATTTATTATGTTGTCAACCTCAGTTAAATCCCTTTATAGACACTTTTCCCTAGTGTCCATAAAAAAACCTGATGTGTCCATGATTTTTATGAAGCTGAAGGAGCTTGTGCAGATTATTGTGTTGGTAATCATCATCATTTTACAGTTCACAGTAAACACTGCTAATGTACAATACAGAGGTACAGGATTCTGACCTTTGTACATACAGTATATGACTTATCTTTATCCTTTCATACGATTGATATTTCTTATGACTTTTCTATACTGAAGCTTCTTTAGAATGGCTATATACTGTATTCAGAAAATGAAAATGTATACACAACATTGTGCTCTCTTACATAAACAAGGAAGCATGTTTTTCCCTTCTTTGTAAGCTGACAACCAGTGGACTATTACTACTGTACTGCATATGCCATTGGTCATAACTCTCTGCTATCCCAAGGGTCCCCCAGCTACTAACATTGCAACAATTATCAATGGAAAAAAATCAGCTTTTGTGGATAACATGGAAAGGAATACCAAAGGAAGGTGAAGACAAAGAAAGGGATGGTTTAAAGGGATCCTATCATTAAAATCAAGTTTTTTTGTCCCTACCACGTACAAATAGCCTTAAAGAGGACCTTTCATGGATTGGGGCACAGGCAATTTTATACACCACTGGAAAGCAGTGTACTGAATTCAGCACACTGTCAGCTTTGACTATTTGTGCCCCGGGTGAAGAGCTATCGGTGCCAGCACCGTAGCTCCTCACAGTTAGAAGGACGTTCCTGACAGTCAGTCAGGAACGCCCTTCTTCACAGAAGCGCCTATAGCACTGTACTGAGTGAGCGGGGAGGAACGCCCCATCCCCTCCTGCTAGTGCTTGTCTATGGACGAGTACTACGGAACGGTGGCGCGGAGAAGACATCTAAAGGTAGGAGACGAATAGCCTCTCTTAAGGCTATTCCTACGTGGTAGGGACAAAAATAAATAAATAAAAAAAATAAAAATCGATTTTAATGATAGGATCCCTTTAATGTCATATACTCACTTCTTAGAAGCTTGCTTCAGATACATCTGTTGATTTGTGCATGTTTCAGAATACCTCGAGGCTAAGGCCCAACGTAGCAAGACTTAGCCAAAAGGTGCTACAGGAAAAGACGCAGCGGAAACTCATTGCAGTTTTTCCCGCAGTGCTTTTCCATAGAGTTTACAGAGTTTTTTTCTGTGGAATTTCTGCTCCTACTATATCTATGTGGAAACTACCAGCGTTTCATAGGTATAATTGACATGCTGCAATTTACAAAAATGTGATTGTTTTGTGAAATCACAGTATTTCTGCAATGTCTGGATGGGATTAGCCAGAATCTCATCCACTTTTCAGGTACTGTAAAGCACCATGTTTTTTGCTGCAGCGTTTCCCCATGGCCAAATCGCGGCATTTCAACAATGTGGGGCCCCTGGCCTAAAGGGGTTGTTCAGTTTTAGAAAAAAAAACCTGATCATAGACAAGGGATGACTTAAATGAGAAAATAAGTTAGTACTTACCTTCTGAATCCCTGCTACTTCAGTGTTCAGCCTTCACTGCTCCCTATTTACAACACTGCTGTCAACCAAAAGGCCATTACTACATTAACCGTAATCAAATTTCACCATACCCAATGCAAGAGTGTCAATATGTCTAACTACATTGGCCTGCTACCAGATTTACTGTACTCCTCAAGCACAAATGAGTTAGAAATGAAATAGTACCATTATGTTCATGTTACTACCAGCCGTTATTCTCAGATGCTAATACACAGAGAATGGAGCAGGAAGCAGACAGAGCTGTTCTCTATGCAGTGGCCAGACCAGGTTAATGCAGATCAGTTTTTATTCAGTGGCATGGGAACCAAGCTGTAGTAACATTCAGGTTCAGACACTATGCAGAGAACAGCTGTGGAGAACAGATAAATTGGTGAGGGTGTCAGACTTCCCCGGGTGTGATATTGATCTTGATATTATTGATCACGGATCTTTAGGATAGGTCAGTAATAATTTTAGCCAGGAAAACCCCTATATACTACATGTTTTACATACAAACAGCCTGACCAGAATAAAACAAAACAAAACAAAAAACACGTAATAGTATAGATATATTGTTTGTAATTGCTAGTAATGTGATTTTATGCCTTTTAATTCCAATCCAGATATAGATAATTTTTTTTTCTAAAATGCTTGCTGAACGTATTTGTGCTTGAATTATATCTTTGTTGTCCTTGAATATCACACAATGTATTTTTTCCTTGCTAAAAAGTTTATGCATAATACATAACATGGCCAAATAATATACAAATGGAGACAAAAGCAAACGATTCACAATTCAGCCCAGAGGAAATAACATTTGTGACAAAGTACAGACCACAGCCAGCAATATAAATCAAGGGCAGTCATGTATGCAAATGTTAATAAGAACTGTCAGGCAACATGTCAGAAAACACAAATAACACATCCAAAACTTTGAAAAGGGTGTTCAGCTCCATAAAGCTTTCCTAGAAAACGTGTGTACGTAATACAACCTACATCAAAATGAAACTGGATCTAAACACCCTGCACATTAGACAGAAACCAGCCACAATGAACAAAGCCATCTGCTTTGTATTGGAGGATCATTTTCACTAATGATCTGTTACATAAGTGATCATATGCGATCTCTAATCTAATATGCACTTTATTCGTAAATGTCTGTAAAGCCAGGGAATCACTGCATTATCCAACACATGAATGCAATGTAAACCTACATACTGCATGTGAACTGAGGTTGTTAGGGACTGAGGAGGAACAAAAACATAAAGGGGTTCTGCATGTATCAGGATCGGAGGTTTGATGAGCCACATCATGACTACTACAGCTTCTTCATTGCGCTGTACACTTTTAATCTATTCCCCATCAGGAATTTTGGGGCTCCATACTGGAAAAATTTGTGGGCCCCCCTCCTCCTTGACGTGTATTAGAGTTACCTGTCCTGTGGCCCTCACACAGTATCTATAATGTTCCCCAGTGCTTCCCACGGATTATAATGCTCCACACTGCCTCCCCATGGCATAATACTCCACAGTGCCTCCCCAAGACATAATGCTCCACAGTGCCTCCCCAAGACATAATGCTCCACAGTGCCTCCCCAAGACATAATGCTCCACAGTGCCTCCCCAAGATATAATGCTCCAATGCCTCCACATAGTTTAATGCTCCACAGCATTATACGCACAGCAAAATAACAAACAGTTATACTCACGTTGCCACACCTCTCCTGTGCATATTTGCGGTCTCTGCCGGCAACCTGCAGTCGCTCTGCCTCCTCTTCAAGCCTCTTGTGATGACACGCACACAGAGGTCACCACTAAGGCCTTTAACTGGGCCTCAGTGATCATGTGGGGCATGTCAATGCCTTGACTCATTGACCTAGCATTGAAAAATGTCATGTCAGCGCACCCTATGTGACAACTGAGACATCATAAGAGACCTGAAGGGGTCACATGGACTTTCGATGTCAGCTATTTTTCAATTAATTGTGCAGTCCTACTTCTGATCCCCACCAAATAGGATAAATTAGTATGTGAACAACTCCATTAATTTCAAAGAGATTACCAAAGATAGCTGAGTGCTGAACTACAGCACCCCACCCCCTCAAATTAATGGAGCCATGCATATGATGCCCCGCCACTGATCCATTCAGAGAAGGGATCAAAAATCCTGCATTCTGCTGATTGGTGGAGGCCTGATAATTTCTCCACCAATGTGCAAGTTATTCCCTACACTGTGAAAATGGGATAACTTTGCCAGATTAGAAAACCCCTTTAGGGCAGGACCCCACGTGGCATATACGACGTGGCAAAAAGCACAGCATTTCACAGTCCCTGCAAAGTGGATGGGATTCTACAGAATCCTATCCACACATTGCAGAGAAATACGCACAGTGAAAATGTTGCGATTCCCACAACTGTTGCATTTTTGGAAATTGCTGCATGTCAATTATACCTACGGAAATTCCAGCAGTTGAAAATCACTGCATGGGGCCTTAGCCTTACAATGACAATGAAATTCTACTAAAGCACTACTGATAGCAAATGCAGTCACAATGAAATCTATCAGGTCTGTGCCTTTGGCACTGCTGCATCAGTTGTGTTCACTGGTGAGACACACTGCATTAGCAACATGGAATCAGCACAACATTGCAGTCTATTGTCTGGTCAAATTTTCAGTTTATTCCTAACCTAGGGATTAGATTTTTTTTTTTTTCTTTTTCATAAGACCTGTTAAATTACATGTAGGCATGACATGCCAATGCTGCACTGAAGAAGAGCTCTACCTCTGGGGAACCCACTTTAGTCCTGCAATACATACTGAAATTAATGGATATCATGCAATGCATCTTCTCAACAGTGAATGATCTGTCATAATGAACATTAAATGATTTTCTAAATTGGACACACCTCAGGATGGAATAAATTCATATTATTGTCATTAGGTTCCATAGTATGTACAATAGAGTCTATGGTTTGTTTCATGCACTGTGACAGTTCTGTTGCTTTGAGATAGCACACAGTTACAGAAATCAATAAATGAAGAGAATGGCGATGACCCCGCTCTCCACCTCTACCCTGGGAAAAGGTCACATGGATGGCTTTAATTTCTAAGGTCAAAAGAAACCCTAGTGCAGACAGCCTCTGGCAAAGTACTCCAGTGGTACCATTTTTAATGTATGAACAAAGGGTAAACTGTTAGGGGACTTGACGCCAACCAGTAATATAACGGGCAGGCAGATGTAAGCATCACCTCCAACAGTGTCTGTACAGCAAGTAAAGAAGAAATAAAATGGCACATAACACAAAGAAGAAAACAGATTCATGAGCAGGAAGGACTAAATGTTTTATTACTGATAGAGTTATCCTATTAAAAACCACTTATAATGGGGGGGAAGGGGAGTTCAAGCAAGCGTGCTGGTGCTTCATTCACATGGAAGAGGCATGGGGAGACTGCAGGGAGTCACGCAGAGCACAGGAGAGGTGAGTTACACTGTTTTTAATGTTTGCTCACCTCCCCTGAGCCTTCACTAATTATACTTTGGGTTCTGAAGATACTCCAGAGTATAATAGCAGTTCCAGCTAGACCGTGTTAGATCCAAATGTAACTGAAGGTGGAACAGCAGCACATTTGAATTTTTTTTCCTAAGGCAGGGGGTGTGTACAATACAGAGCAGTATGGACCCCATCCCTATCCATTATTACTAATACTGGGTTTCTTTACATGTAATTTTGTCAGGGGTCCCTGAAAAATAGTATAAAATAGAACATAATATAAGAAACCCAGGGCTGCTGCAAATAAACGTAGCTAAATATGTCCCTGACATAGAAAGTGAAATCTGCCAAAATAAGAAAAGCTGCTTACTGTCTGTAACTAACCTCTCATCAGTAATAGGACAAGTAGACAGACATACATACAAGTATATAGTAGACACTTTTTCACATTGTAATCTGTGAGATATTGCACAATCCTTTTTTGTGCAGTGTATTGAAAAAAAGCTAAATGTAGTCATGTACTTCACACACTGTGTAAACAGAGTCCAGCATGTCTTCCCTCTACTCATTGTGAACCTGTCTTGATTGTGAAGGTAACTAAGGATGGAACTTCTCTGGTAACAAAGGATGAACAGCAAATTAGCTGGAAGGGAGAGACCTAGAGACAGCAACTTTAGGGAACTTTTCATGCAGAAAACAGCAACAATTGAATTAAAGTACATTACATTTTTATCCAGAATCACATGCTCTATTAAATGAAACTGGGTTGTCTGAAAAGTTAATTACCATTTAAATATATATCAATATTAAATTTCAGATATGTATAACCCACATTCTGTTATGTAAAGCAATAAACAAACACATATCAATATACAGTACAACTTGATGTTCTAATTTTAAGCAATTCATATCAATAGACCTGTATTGCATTTGCCCATAGCAGTATTAGGGTAAGGGCACACTATCAGGATTTCTTATGCCATTTTCAACACCAGAACAAAAAGTACCATCTATCCTTTATATGTTCATAGCCTTTATCATCCACATCATGTTTTGACTTCAAAAACCGTATTACCAACTGAACCTGTGTTCTTATCCGTTGTCATAATCCCCATTGCGACCCAAGTCTTCCAATGAAACATCCAAGACCAGACTGGTATTTCACTGGTATTAAACTGGTATGGAACCTCTGAGATAAAAACAAACTCTTAGGGTGCATTCACACTGAGTAAACGCTAGCTTATTTTGTAGAGTAAAATTACACTTGTAAATTTTGCTATCCCATTGACTTCAATGATATTTTACAAGCGTATTTTTACAGGCGTATTTTTTACTGGCGTATTTTTACACTTGTAAAAAAATATCATTGAAGTCAATGGGATAGCAAAATTTACAAGTGTAATTTTACTCTACAAAATAAGCTAGCGTTTACTCAGTGTGAATGCACCCTTATATTCCCTAAATCCACATTTTGTTTTGCTCCAAGAGACAGGTAGTAAGTCATAGCACACAATATACTTACAGTTTCAGGATCATTCTCAAAAACTTCTCTGGCCTCCTCTTTACTGCACCTCTCCTCTACACACTCGCGCTCCAAATGGCCTTGCTTGGTCTCTTCAAATATATGGTTAGCCCTTTTTAGCCTTGGGCGGAGAAACTGTGATGCTTCATTAGCTTGCAACATGATTCCTGAAGCCAACATGTAACAAAAACATACACAAATATTATTTCATCTGTGAACACATTGCTGGGTCTATCATGATTTTTACTTTTGTGACAGAAGAAAAAGTTGTGCATGCAGGACTTTTTCTTCCGTTACAAAAGTAAACAAATGAGAAAGAAGAAAGCTTGTGTCATGTTTTTTACATTAGAGTCTATGAGAACAAATGCAGACTGAGGGAATCCATCACTCTGTTATGATTAATGTTCACTGTTCTCATCCTACGATGAATAAAAGTAACAGACATTAGTAATGCTAGGGCCACATAGCGACTTTGGCCGTAACTTCCGTCACACAACCAAAGATTGCAGTGTGGTTCTGCAACTTCTGCACTCGTGTCAGTGAACGGAGTTACACCATGACCCCACAATATGCCATGACCATGATTTCTAGTCGCTACAAAGCTTGACTCAACATTGGTAACTTTTTTTTTTACAATGGTTGCAGCACCATCGGGGTTGCGATGCAAGTCCATTCACTAACATAAGTGAAAGTGTGGAAGAGCATATACGGCAATCTTTAGTCGTGTGATGGGAGTCGTAGCTAAGGTCACTGCTTGGCCCTCACCTAAGGCTTGGTTCACATAGCGTTTTTTGCATCAGGTAATAGTATAGTATATATATATCTATATAGTATATACTATATTATACTTGTACTACTTATACCCTTCTGCTCAATTCACTCCTGGCTCAAAAAACATAGCAAAATCTGCAACATAAAAAGGCTACTATTCTGCATTGTGGGGCTTCAGCCTTAAAACTCTAATTTACTTCAATGAAATCCTCCTAAGGCCAGGGTCCCAAGTGGAAAAAAGCACAGCATCTTACAGTCACTGTATAGTGGATGACATTCTAGGGAATCCCATCCCCACAGAGTGGGAAAATATGAGCTGCGGACATACTGCGGTTTTGGAAATCGCAATATGTTAATTATATTTATGGGAAACGCTGGCGGTTTTCCTAAAGATATAATGGAAGAAAAAAGTCTGCAGAGGAAAGCTGAGGATTTTCTGTGAAAAGTGCTGCAGGAAAAATTGCGATGTGTTGCAGTTTTTCCTGCAGTGCATTATTGCTGTAGGATGCTATGTGGGGCCTTAGCCTCGAGATCAAGCAGGACACATTTCTTTTGCTAGCATCTGACTCCCTTTGAAATAAATAGCGGGTGGAATTTTATGCTGGTGGTTCCCCTATAGGTATAATTGAAGCAGAAAGTCCGCAGTGGAAAACTCTGCGGACTTTCTGTAAAAAGTGCTATGGGAAAAACCTTGATGCATTTCCGCCGTGGTTTTTCCCACAGCGTTTTTTGCTGTGGCCTTATCCTAAGGCTGTAATTGCTGTCAAATGTCATGATTTGAAGGGGGTAAATAGTTATTCAGTTACTTTACTTAACATATCATTGTAAATTACTGGCCATTTACAATAAGGTAGGGTTAGTGTCCGCACAGAAGGTGTTCGTTTAAAAAAAACAAAACAGACACCTATCATAATGGACACAAATGGACAGTAAATGATGGCTTTCAGTTACTGTCCATTGCCTGTAGACCTCAATGTTGAAAGAAAAAAAAAAAAAAAGACCATTGCTGTCTGTTTTTTCAAACGGACAAAAAAGTCCTTCATGTAGGATTTTTTTGTCGGCTTGAAAAAACGGACATGGTTATAAACAGACACTTAAGGACACAACGGACACTAAAGGACAACAGATAAAATCCCATTGAAATAAATGGAATTTGTAACAGACACAGCTAGGGTCCGTTGCTTGAACGGACAGTAGCCAAGGACACTGCTGTCGGACACCAACGATAGTGTGAACACCCCCTAAGCCATGACTACCGTTCCACATCTGTTGTCTAAAGACTGTATCACACAGCCAGATTTCAGACCCTTGAGCCAATCAAGGAAAAAACATGGGGTTCAGTACTGGTTTGCAGTGACCTTATTACACAGGTTGATGCAAAATGATGGGGGAAGAACAATCTCTAAAGCGATCGTTTATCTCCCATTTAACTGCATGGGTTTATCGGCACCACTACCCTTATTATACAGGTAAACGTGCTGTATAATTTCTTCAGCATAAAAATAATATGAATTAACCATGCATTTGCCACTGTCATTGCCAATAATAGCTCTGAATAGGATATTAACAGACAACAGTGAATCCAGATGGACTACAGTAAATCTGTCAGGATACTACTATTTAACAATGCTTTTCTATTACTGCAATTATGGTCTAGGGGCATTGCTTCATAAGGATTTTATTAGACAAAATAATTTTTTTCTAGACTTACAATCAGCAGGTAGCTTTTGGGTGCAGAGATAGCAGTCACTTCTGGGCCCGGGACCCTGAGGGGACACCCCTAAGGTTGCTCTACTGCATAAAATATACAACTATTCTAAATGGCACAAGTTAGGGACCCTATTACAGACTATGCACTGGGACTCTGGAGCTGCAAAGCAACTATAATGCTTTGGCAAAAGTCCACACCGTGTGGGCTGGAAGAAGCGCTAGAAGCGAAACAGCCGTAGCTCTGTGAATGCACTGACCTGTTCCCATCACTCTATGTACCCGAGCACAAAAAAAGCAGGTTTTTAAAAAGGATTAGTGAGTGCTCCGCTTATTCTTCTTCTAAGTGAAAAATCTACACGGGTATATAAATGTTTCTTTATTGCTATTTTGGTCAAACTGCAGTTTTTTGATAGAGGCAGTTCCTGTTGAAAATTACACAATAATTCACAAAGAGAGTCAAAGGGGTTTTAAACGTGCACGTGGCTGCTTGGCATACGCTATATTAGTCAGAACTCTCCTTTGCAGAACAGAGGAGTTTAGGGCATGCATTTAGGATTGCTCTGGAACTGCTGAACTTTTTACAAATTAACAAAGGATTCTGGCACAAGTAACTATTCCAGTTCATATGACATAAATGTTCACTTATCAGATGGTATAGAGAGAGTAAAACAGGTAATACACAAAATGGTAAAATGGGCACACACCATAACAATAACCTGAAACCCTAAGCCTGTGCTCCATGTACCAGTCAAAGCATGAGTTTTGTGTTTTACCATTTCTATTGCAACTTCTTGTATAGGCAGTGAGGGCTGCCAGTTTGTGTATTCTGATCGATAAGTGGTATTGGTTATAGAATATTGATATATCATATGCTTTACATAAATTACATAGGCTCCTCTGAGCAAGAAGTGACCTAAGAAGTAGCTCATCCATCTCTGATGACCTTTACCATTCTGCAGCATTGCCCAAGAGGATATAAACAAACCCATGCCAGCTGCTTCCCTGGTTGACATGTGCCTGGTGAAGCAATCATGGAGACTGCTGACAATGCAGCTCAGTCACCATCCCAAACAGCTGGCACGTTCTGGGTGTGATGCCAATTACCATGGGTGACAATAACAAACATTCCTATCCCTAGGGGGTCCCACTGTCCTGCCCTCCAGCACCCCAGTACTCACTGCCATGTGAGGTCTCCGCAGTCACCAGCAGGAGAAGCAGCGCGGCTGTCAGGCTCAAAGCGCTGGCCATGGTGAGTGCACAAGCCCGGCCAGATAGAGGTGATGTCCCTGCTATGGAGCTGGAGATCCGGAGCCAGGACTGCCTGAGGGGAGAGAAGAGGATTCACAGCGGGCAGCAGCCACAGTCACAGGGGGCAGTAGCCACAGTCACAGCGGGCAGCAGCCACAGTCACAGCGGGCAGCAGCCACAGTCACAGCTGGCAGGCAGCACCTCTCACTCACCCTCTCCCTCACTCACTCACTCTCTCACTCCCTCCCTCCCAATCATTTGATAAAAGTTTGCACACATCTCCAGACACACCTCTATGTCCCTGACGTGATCCCCGGCAGCCTCCTTACACGCTCCCCAGGCGGGCACACATCAGTCAGCCATGACTATAAATATCGCCCTGATATTAATTATAGATTGCCCGTGCGCGCGGACTGGCACTCAGAAAGTATGTGCCCCCTCCCTCCCTCACCCATAGTACCAGGGCAATACCAAAGGACACAGCAATGTGCATGGCGATACAAAGTAAAAGCCCCCTCTCCTCCAGTACGTACAATGCGGCAGCCTGGCGGCTGGGCTGTATTGTCACTAGAAGTACAGTGAGGAGGACGAGTGCCCGGGGCTGCTGACATGACAGAGCCCCCTCCCCTGCCTGCCTGCCTGCCTGTGGAGCTGAGTGTTTACAACACAAGAAAGAATAGGAGAAATGCTTGATAATATGGCACCACCTGCTGACAAGCTCCACACAGCACTGACCTGGATTCACACACAGCTGTGCTGGCAGCCACAATGCACACTTCACTCATGTGTCCTGAGAACAATGGATTTCATAGATTTCTTGTGGTCAGAAATGGCTTTAGTTCTGTACTACCAGGAGAGCTTACTGGTCCCTGGAAATAGACTGGATATATTCTAAATGTACTAAATACTGACATTCACATCTAGGCTGGATTCACACATGCGGCGTTTCTCGTGAAGTTTTCATTGGCGTTTTTCACATTTCTGTTTCAGCTCCAAAATGCTATCAGACGTCACTAGAACCCCTTCCCGCCACAGGCACTTTTCGATTTTTGCTTTTCACACTCCATCTTCCTAATGTTATAATTTTTTTTTGTTCTTTTTACTTTCACATAGCCGTCTGAGTACTTTTGCGGGATAAATTGTGTTTCATAATGGTACTATATAATAATCCATATGATTTACTGGGAAGCTGGGGGGAAAATTCAAAATGGGGAAAAAAAAACTATGTTTGGGCCTCTTTCTTACAGGCTTTGTTTTTACAATATTCACTGTACAGCCATATTTACATGTCACCTGTATTCTACGCGTCAGTATGATTACAGCAATACCAAATTTATATAGCTTTCTTTACATTTTAACCCCTTAAAAAAATCCAAAGTCTTCACACGGAGTAAACACTCAGCTCATTCTGAATGTAAACTCGTTCAGAATGAGCGGCGTTAAAACAGATCCCATTGATTTCTATGGGTGTCGGCATACGCTCGTATCACATTGAAAGCAAAGGTAAAAAAAGCGCCTCCCATTGATTTCAATGGGTAGCGCGCGTATGGCGGCACCCATAGAAATCAATGGGATCTGTTTTAACGCCGCTCATTCTGAACGAGTTTACGTTCAGAATGAGCGGAGTGTTTACTCCGTGTGAAGGTTCCTTAAAGGGGTTGTCCCACATCGCATACTTCAGTCTTCGTTTCTGTGAATTCTTCTGTCTTCCGGCTTTGTCTCGTCATTGATGGGCGGGGTCACATATGCAAAGCCAAGCGGCGAGATGCCGCCGGCCCTGCGTGCGCGCTCATAGACCAGTCTAGCCTTCACAGTGCAAATACATTGTGAAGGCTAGACTGGTGTATGAGCGTGCACGCAGGGCCGGCGGCATCTCGCCGCTTGGCTTTGCATATGTGACCGCAGAGCGGAATAACAGCATCGCTTCTGCCGCTGCTGGCTTCATGCAGGGCAGAAGCATAGAGATGTTGCTGGCTTCACCTGTGCCGGCAACTACCCCCCCTCCAGGCTCGCTCCCGTGCACTTAGCCCCTCCTCCCTCCCCCCTGAGAGCAGGCAGACACATCACTTGACTCATGAGCAGCTAGGTCAGGGCTGTGGCCACAAAAAAATGAATAAAGTAAGATGGTGGCCAAACAAAGCAATTTTGCTGAAGCAATGTATTTAGGAAAAGTCTTACATTCACATTAACAAGCATTATAGATAGGATCCTTGTGACAGGACAACCCCTTTAACTTTAGTACTTTTAAGTTTTGGGTTTTTTAAGAAAATCAACGTGAACATTAACATATTTAAAAAAAACAAAAAAAAAACTAGACATGCACAACCCCTTTGAGATAAATGCATCCGGAACTGTTCACATTGCACACCGTTGTGGACCCGCAAAAGACGGTCATGTGAGTGGGGAGTTACAGAGCTTGAATTATACAAACCACAGTGGCCCACACACATTACAATCTGTTGCACAGTGGCCCCAACACAATACAATATGCTCCATAATGGCCCCACACACAGTACAATATGCTCTACAGTGGCCCTCACACAGTATAAAATGCTCCCAATAGCTCCCTTGAGCCACTTCATGTGAACCCAATTAAATGTGTTTTGCTATTATTATACTCTGGGGTCTGAGGAGTAAATCCAGGGAAGATGTGTAAGAATAACAAACACTTATACTCACCTTGTCTCACCTCTCCTGGGCATCATCGCTCTGGCACTCTCCATCATCCTCTTCAGTTCTCTTCCTCCTGTGACTGATACAATGCACCCCAGAGGTCACCCTTGGGGCCTGTGATTGGGCCTCAGTGGTCACGTGGGTGCACTGATGTCACCGTGACTGTTGAAGCCCTTCACGTTGCCCATGACAACCACAGATGGAATAGGCAATGGGAAATCCAACAGTACCCACCCTTAACTGTCATTGTGTATGGCCCTTAACGTGAGCCTTTCCAAATTAAGTTACAGGCCCATAAGCTGAGCTACCAGCAGAGATTGAGGCCCTTTAACTTAGTTCAGCCTTGCACCAGCACAGTTTTTTGCCTTTTGGGTGAGTTGAGCATTGCACCAGCAGAGTGTTAGCCCCTTTAAAATTCTTAGCCCCTAAAACGGTGTTTCCAGAACCATCAATCTCATTGTGTGGGATTGATGCAGTGGATTGGAATGATGACCCAGATATTGACCTTGATTGTGATTGGGAAATTGATAACATTTTGGCATCAAATCCTGGGGGACTGAAAAGGACTGCAAAGGTGGAGAATTGGCTGCAACCACTACTACCGGTAATGGTCCTCTAATATCGGACTCTACATTACCTCTACAGGGTTCTGATCAGGTGTTAATAATCCAAACAACATGTACTTTAGATGTAGATCAGAAACCACTTTCCCTTCTGACACCAAATTTAATTCTTCTTCTTCTTCTTCTTCTTCTTCTTCTTCTTCTTCTTCTTCTTCTTCTTCTTCTTCTTCTTCTTCTTCTTCTTCTTCTTCTTCTTCTTCTTCTTCTTCTTCTTCTTCTTCTTCTTCTTCTTCTTCTTCTTCTTCTTCTTCTTCTTCTTCTTCTTCTTCTTCTTCTTCTTCTTCTTCTTCTTCTTCTTCTTCTTCTTCTTCTTCTTCTTCTTCTTCTTCTTCTTCTTCTTCTTCTTCTTCTTCTTCTTCTTCTTCTTCTTCTTCTTCTTCTTCTTCTTCTTCTTCTTCTTCTTCTTCTTCTTCTTCA